>NC_086196.1:77074028-82233096 GCF_035770615.1 Melospiza melodia melodia | reverse complement strand
TATGCGTATCAGAAGATCTTTCTAGAGGCTGGGAATTTTCCCATGAAAGGGATTCAGTTAGGGAAGAGACACTTGTGCCAGAGTTTTTACATTCTTCTTGAACACTGCTTAAGGAACTTAGATGCCATGTCCATTTGGATCTCTGTCTGCACAGAACTTTGTCATGCCAGTGCTTTGAAATGCATCTTGAAGAGAATTCACTAGCACAGAATGAAAGAGGATGTGGAAGGGGTTGGTGGGGGCTAACCAGGCCCAACCCCCCTGCCTTAACCAGGATACCTAGAGCCTCTTGCCCAGGATTCTATCTGGGTGTACTTTTTAATGTCTTCAAAGATCCAGGCTCCACAATCTTTCTGGGCAGTCTGTGCCGTGGTTTCAGTCACCCTGACAGTAAAGAAACATTTACTGATGTTCAAAGGCAATCTCCTGTATTTCAGTGTGTGCCCACTGCCTCTTGTCTTTTCCCTCAGCATCACTGAAAAGACACTGATTCCCTCCCCGTTTTGCACTATTGCTTCCATATATATGTGTGATGCCATGTAGAGGTATGTCAAAAACCTCCCTGAAGCCCAGGCAAGATAATATTTCCCTTCATCTACCAGTCAAGTTGATTCATCAGAGGAGTTTAAAATGATTGTTCAGCATGAAAATTCCCCTGAAAGAATCATGCTAACTACATTATTTGGTCATCTTGTCATGTGCCCTGGCAAGGATTTCCAGGAAGAGCTGCTTCATCAACTTCCTGGGGATATAAAAGAGAGGCTGGCTGGGTTTGTACTATGGGCGAGTCCTCTTAATTGCCTTTTTTGAAGATGGGTGTCATTTGCTAACATCCACTCTTTAAGCCTCTCTTGTCGTCTACATCTTAGCAAAACCGCTTTTCCACTATGTCTGGCTAGGAAAAACTGTGCCAGCACAGAAAACATCTCCCATCGTAGTTCTAGAAGTTGCACGGATGTCTGCCAAGTGTTTGGCAGGAAGAAAAGAAAAGTTGTCCAAAACAAGCTTCCAATCGAATTGGTTCCTGTGATTGGAAAAGTCAGGAGAGTGCAAAGGTACTGTTTTTCTATCAGTTGGGCAAGGTGCGCACACAATCCCAGTGTTGTACAGCTTGCTTCTTCACCTTCCCGAAGCTGCCGCTCTCGCCGGCTGCCGGAGCCCAAGAAGCGGCTTCTTCGCGCAAAGACGATTGTGCCGCTCACAGGGACTCTCCTTAGCGCGGCTTCTGCCCGAAAGACGCCCGGCAGCGGCTCTTACCTCCGGAGAGCATCCTACCTTCGTCTTTTGCTCCTCTTCTCATCTACACCTCGGCAAAAAGCTTCTCCACTATGTCTGGCTAGGAAAAACTGTGCCAGCACAGAAAACATCTCCCATCGTGTTCTAGAAGTTGCACGGATGTCTGCCAAGTGTTTGGCAGGAAGAAAAGAAAAGTTGTCCAAAACAGCTTCCAATCGAATGTTCCTGTGATTGGAAAAGTCAGGAGAGTGCAAAGGTACTGTTTTCTATCAGTTGGCAAGGTGCGCACCACAATCCCAGTGTTGTCAGCTTGCTTCTTCACCTTCCCGAAGCTTGCCGCTCTCGCCGACTGCCGGAGCCGATGAATCGGCTTCTTCGCGCAAAGACGATTGTGCCGCTCAACAGTGCTCTCCTTAGCGCGGCTTCTGCCGAAAGACGCCCCGGCAGCGGCTCTTACCTCCGGGAAGCATCCTACCTTCGTCTTTCGCGTCTTTTGTAGTCTACATCTTAGCAAAACGCTTTTCCACTATGTCCTGGCTAGGAAAAAACTGTGCCAGCACAGAAAACATCTCCCATCTGTGTTCTAGAAGTTGCACGGATGTCTGCCAAGTGTTTGGCAGAAGAAAAGAAAAGTTGTCCAAAACAGCTTCCAATCGAATGTTCCTGTGATTGGAAAAGTCAGGAGAGTGCAAAAGGTACTGTTTTCTATCAGTTGGCAAGGTGCGCACACAATCCCAGTGTTGTACAGCTTGCTTCTTCACCTTCCCGAAGCTGCCGCTCTCGCCGGCTGCCGGAGCCCAAGAAGCGGCTTCTTCGCGCAAAGACGATTGTGCCGCTCACAGGGCTCTCCTTAGCGCGGCTTCTGCCGAAAGACGCCCGGCAGCGGCTCTTACCTCCGGAGAGCATCCTACCTTCGTCTTTCGCGTCTTTTGTAGTCTACATCTTAGCAAAACGCTTTTTCCACTATGTCTGGCTAGGAAAAACTGTGCCAGCACAGAAAACATCTCCCATCGTGTTCTAGAAGTTTGCACGGATGTCTGCCAAGTGTTTGGCAGGAAGAAAAGAAAAGTTGTCCAAAACAGCTTCCAATCGAATGTTCCTGTGATTGGAAAAGTCAGGAGAGTGCAAAGGTACTGTTTTCTATCAGTTGGCAAGGTGCGCACACAATCCCAGTGTTGTACAGCTTGCTTCTTCACCTTCCCGAAGCTGCCGCTCTCGCCGGCTGCCGGAGCCCAAGAAGCGGCTTCTTCGCGCAAAGACGATTGTGCCGCTCACAGTGCTCTCCTTAGCGCGGCTTCTGCCGAAAGACGCCCGGCAGCGGCTCTTACCTCCGGAGAGCATCCTACCTTCGTCTTTCGCGTCTTTTGTAGTCTACATCTTAGCAAAACGCTTTTCCACTATGTCTGGCTAGGAAAAACTGTGCCAGCACAGAAAACATCTCCCATCGTGTTCTAGAAGTTGCACGGATGTCTGCCAAGTGTTTGGCAGGAAGAAAAGAAAAGTTGTCCAAAACAGCTTCCAATCGAATGTTCCTGTGATTGGAAAAGTCAGGAGAGTGCAAAGGTACTGTTTTCTATCAGTTGGCAAGGTGCGCACACAATCCCAGTGTTGTACAGCTTGCTTCTTCACCTTCCCGAAGCTGCCGCTCTCGCCGGCTGCCGGAGCCCAAGAAGCGGCTTCTTCGCGCAAAGACGATTGTGCCGCTCACAGGGCTCTCCTTAGCGCGGCTTCTGCCGAAAGACGCCCGGCAGCGGCTCTTACCTCCGGAGAGCATCCTACCTTCGTCTTTCGCGTCTTTTGTAGTCTACATCTTAGCAAAACGCTTTTCCACTATGTCTGGCTAGGAAAAACTGTGCCAGCACAGAAAACATCTCCCATCGTGTTCTAGAAGTTGCACGGATGTCTGCCAAGTGTTTGGCAGGAAGAAAAGAAAAGTTGTCCAAAACAGCTTCCAATCGAATGTTCCTGTGATTGGAAAAGTCAGGAGAGTGCAAAGGTACTGTTTTCTATCAGTTGGCAAGGTGCGCACACAATCCCAGTGTTGTACAGCTTGCTTCTTCACCTTCCCGAAGCTGCCGCTCTCGCCGACTGCCGGAGCCGATGAATCGGCTTCTTCGCGCAAAGACGATTGTGCCGCTCACAGTGCTCTCCTTAGCGCGGCTTCTGCCGAAAGACGCCCGGCAGCGGCTCTTACCTCCGGAGAGCATCCTACCTTCGTCTTTCGCGTCTTTTGTAGTCTACATCTTAGCAAAACGCTTTTCCACTATGTCTGGCTAGGAAAAACTGTGCCAGCACAGAAAACATCTCCCATCGTGTTCTAGAAGTTGCACGGATGTCTGCCAAGTGTTTGGCAGGAAGAAAAGAAAAGTTGTCCAAAACAGCTTCCAATCGAATGTTCCTGTGATTGGAAAAGTCAGGAGAGTGCAAAGGTACTGTTTTCTATCAGTTGGCAAGGTGCGCACACAATCCCAGTGTTGTACAGCTTGCTTCTTCACCTTCCCGAAGCTGCCGCTCTCGCCGGCTGCCGGAGCCCAAGAAGCGGCTTCTTCGCGCAAAGACGATTGTGCCGCTCACAGGGCTCTCCTTAGCGCGGCTTCTGCCGAAAGACGCCCGGCAGCGGCTCTTACCTCCGGAGAGCATCCTACCTTCGTCTTTCGCGTCTTTTGTAGTCTACATCTTAGCAAAACGCTTTTCCACTATGTCTGGCTAGGAAAAACTGTGCCAGCACAGAAAACATCTCCCATCGTGTTCTAGAAGTTGCACGGATGTCTGCCAAGTGTTTGGCAGGAAGAAAAGAAAAGTTGTCCAAAACAGCTTCCAATCGAATGTTCCTGTGATTGGAAAAGTCAGGAGAGTGCAAAGGTACTGTTTTCTATCAGTTGGCAAGGTGCGCACACAATCCCAGTGTTGTACAGCTTGCTTCTTCACCTTCCCGAAGCTGCCGCTCTCGCCGGCTGCCGGAGCCCAAGAAGCGGCTTCTTCGCGCAAAGACGATTGTGCCGCTCACAGTGCTCTCCTTAGCGCGGCTTCTGCCGAAAGACGCCCGGCAGCGGCTCTTACCTCCGGAGAGCATCCTACCTTCGTCTTTCGCGTCTTTTGTAGTCTACATCTTAGCAAAACGCTTTTCCACTATGTCTGGCTAGGAAAAACTGTGCCAGCACAGAAAACATCTCCCATCGTGTTCTAGAAGTTGCACGGATGTCTGCCAAGTGTTTGGCAGGAAGAAAAGAAAAGTTGTCCAAAACAGCTTCCAATCGAATGTTCCTGTGATTGGAAAAGTCAGGAGAGTGCAAAGGTACTGTTTTCTATCAGTTGGCAAGGTGCGCACACAATCCCAGTGTTGTACAGCTTGCTTCTTCACCTTCCCGAAGCTGCCGCTCTCGCCGGCTGCCGGAGCCCAAGAAGCGGCTTCTTCGCGCAAAGACGATTGTGCCGCTCACAGGGCTCTCCTTAGCGCGGCTTCTGCCGAAAGACGCCCGGCAGCGGCTCTTACCTCCGGAGAGCATCCTACCTTCGTCTTTCGCGTCTTTTGTAGTCTACATCTTAGCAAAACGCTTTTCCACTATGTCTGGCTAGGAAAAACTGTGCCAGCACAGAAAACATCTCCCATCGTGTTCTAGAAGTTGCACGGATGTCTGCCAAGTGTTTGGCAGGAAGAAAAGAAAAGTTGTCCAAAACAGCTTCCAATCGAATGTTCCTGTGATTGGAAAAGTCAGGAGAGTGCAAAGGTACTGTTTTCTATCAGTTGGCAAGGTGCGCACACAATCCCAGTGTTGTACAGCTTGCTTCTTCACCTTCCCGAAGCTGCCGCTCTCGCCGACTGCCGGAGCCGATGAATCGGCTTCTTCGCGCAAAGACGATTGTGCCGCTCACAGTGCTCTCCTTAGCGCGGCTTCTGCCGAAAGACGCCCGGCAGCGGCTCTTACCTCCGGAGAGCATCCTACCTTCGTCTTTCGCGTCTTTTGTAGTCTACATCTTAGCAAAACGCTTTTCCACTATGTCTGGCTAGGAAAAACTGTGCCAGCACAGAAAACATCTCCCATCGTGTTCTAGAAGTTGCACGGATGTCTGCCAAGTGTTTGGCAGGAAGAAAAGAAAAGTTGTCCAAAACAGCTTCCAATCGAATGTTCCTGTGATTGGAAAAGTCAGGAGAGTGCAAAGGTACTGTTTTCTATCAGTTGGCAAGGTGCGCACACAATCCCAGTGTTGTACAGCTTGCTTCTTCACCTTCCCGAAGCTGCCGCTCTCGCCGGCTGCCGGAGCCGAAGAAGCGGCTTCTTCGCGCAAAGACGATTGTGCCGCTCACAGTGCTCTCCTTAGCGCGGCTTCTGCCGAAAGACGCCCGGCAGCGGCTCTTACCTCCGGAGAGCATCCTACCTTCGTCTTTCGCGTCTTTTGTAGTCTACATCTTAGCAAAACGCTTTTCCACTATGTCTGGCTAGGAAAAACTGTGCCAGCACAGAAAACATCTCCCATCGTGTTCTAGAAGTTGCACGGATGTCTGCCAAGTGTTTGGCAGGAAGAAAAGAAAAGTTGTCCAAAACAGCTTCCAATCGAATGTTCCTGTGATTGGAAAAGTCAGGAGAGTGCAAAGGTACTGTTTTCTATCAGTTGGCAAGGTGCGCACACAATCCCAGTGTTGTACAGCTTGCTTCTTCACCTTCCCGAAGCAGCCGCTTTCGCCGGCTGCCGGAGCCCAAGAAGCGGCTTCTTCGCGCAAAGACGATTGTGCCGCTCACAGTGCTCTCCTTAGCGCAGCTTCTGCCGAAAGACGCCCGGCAGCGGCTCTTACCTCCTGAGAGTGGCAGCTTCGGGAAGATGAAGAAGCAAGCTGTACAACACTGGGATTGTGTGCGCACCTTGCCAACTGATAGAAAACAGTACCTTTGCACTCTCCTGACTTTTCCAATCACATGAACATTCGATTGGAAGCTGTTTTGGACAACTTTTCTTTTCTTCCTCCCAAACACTTGGCAGACATCCGTGCAACTTCTAGAACACGATGGGAGATGTTTTCTGTGCTGGCACGGGTTTTCCTAGCCAGACATAGTGGAAAAGCGTTTTGCTAAGATGTAGACTACAAAAGACGCGAAAGACGAAGGTAGGATGCTCTCCGGAGGTAAGAGCCGCTGCCGGGCGTCTTTCGGCAGAAGCCGCGCTAAGGAGAGCACTGTGAACGGCACAATCGTCTTTGCGCGAAGAAGCCGCTTCTTGGGCTCCGGCAGCCGGCGAGAGCGGCAGCTTCGGGAAGGTGAAGAAGCAAGCTGTACAACACTGGGATTGTGTGCGCACCTTGCCAACTGATAGAAAACAGTACCTTTGCACTCTCCTGACTTTTCCAATCACAGGAACATTCGATTGGAAGCTGTTTTGGACAACTTTTCTTTTCTTCCTGCCAAACACTTGGCAGACATCCGTGCAACTTCTAGAACACGATGGGAGATGTTTTCTGTGCTGGCACAGTTTTTCCTAGCCAGACATAGTGGAAAAGCGTTTTGCTAAGATGTAGACTACAAAAGACGCGAAAGACGAAGGTAGGATGCTCTCCGGAGGTAAGAGCCGCTGCCGGGCGTCTTTCGGCAGAAGCCGCGCTAAGGAGAGCACTGTGAGCGGCACAATCGTCTTTGCGCGAAGAAGCCGCTTCTTCGGCTCCGGCAGCCGGCGAGAGCGGCAGCTTCGGGAAGGTGAAGAAGCAAGCTGTACAACACTGGGATTGTGTGCGCACCTTGCCAACTGATAGAAAACAGTATCTTTGCACTCTCCTGACTTTTCCAATCACAGGAACATTCGATTGGAAGCTGTTTTGGACAACTTTTCTTTTCTTCCTGCCAAACACTTGGCAGACATCCGTGCAACTTCTAGAACACGATGGGAGATGTTTTCTGTGCTGGCACAGTTTTTCCTAGCCAGACATAGTGGAGAAGCTTTTTGCCGAGGTGTAGATGAGAAGAGGAGCTAAAGACGAAGGTAGGATGCTCTCCGGAGGTAAGAGCCGCTGCCGGGCGTCTTTCGGCAGAAGCCGCGCTAAGGAGAGCACTGTGAGCGGCACAATCGTCTTTGCGCGAAGAAGCCGCTTCTTGGGCTCCGGCAGTCGGCGAGAGCGGCAGCTTCGGGAAGGTGAAGAAGCAAGCTGTACAACACTGGGATTGTGTGCGCACCTTGCCAACTGATAGAAAACAGTACCTTTGCACTCTCCTGACTTTTCCAATCACAGGAACATTCGATTGGAAGCTGTTTTGGACAACTTTTCTTTTCTTCCTGCCAAACACTTGGCAGACATCCGTGCAACTTCTAGAACACGATGGGAGATGTTTTCTGTGCTGGCACAGTTTTTCCTAGCCAGACATAGTGGAGAAGCTTTTTGCCGAGGTGTAGATGAGAAGAGGAGCTAAAGACGAAGGTAGGGTGCTCTCCGGAGGTAAGAGCCGCTGCCGGGCGTCTTTCGGCAGAAGCCGCGCTAAGGAGAGCACTGTGAGCGGCACAATCGTCTTTGCGCGAAGAAGCCGCTTCTTGGGCTCCGGCAGCCGGCGAGAGCGGCAGCTTCGGGAAGGTGAAGAAGCAAGCTGTACAACACTGGGATTGTGTGCGCACCTTGCCAACTGATAGAAAACAGTACCTTTGCACTCTCCTGACTTTTCCAATCACAGGAACATTCGATTGGAAGCTGTTTTGGACAACTTTTCTTTTCTTCCTGCCAAACACTTGGCAGACATCCGTGCAACTTCTAGAACACGATGGGAGATGTTTTCTGTGCTGGCACAGTTTTTCCTAGCCAGACATAGTGGAAAAGCGTTTTGCTAAGATGTAGACGACAAGAGAGTCTAAAGAGTGGATGTTAGCATATGACACCCATCTTCAAAAAAGGCAATTAAGAGGACTCGCCATAGTACAAACCAGCCAGCCTCTTTTTTATCCCCAGGAAGTTGATGAAGCAGCTCTTCCTGGAAATCCTTGCCAGGCACATGACAGATGACCAAATAATGTAGTTAGCATGATTTTTCAGGGGAATTTCATGCTGAACATCACTTTAAACTCCTCTGATGAATCAACTTGACTGGTAGATGAAGGGAATATTATCTGCCTGGGCTTCAGGGAGGTTTTTGACATACCTCTACATGGCATCACACATACATATGGAAGCAATAGTGCAAAGGGGAGGGAATCAGTGTCTTTTCAGTGATGCTGAGGGTAAAGACAAGAGGCAGTGGGCACACACTGAAATACAGGAGATTGCCTTTGAACATCAGTAAATGTTTCTTTACTGTCAGGGTGACTGAACCACGGCACAGACTGCCCAGAAAGATTGTGGAGCCTGGATCTTTGAAGACATTAAAAGTACACCCAGATAGAATCCTGGGCAAGAGGCTCTAGGTATCCTGGTTTAGGCAGGGGGGTTGGGCCTGGTTAGCCCCACCAACCCCTTCCACTCTCTTTCATTCTGTGCTAGTGAATTCTCTTCAAGATGCATTTCAAAGCACTGGCATGACAAAGTTCTGTGCAGACAGAGATCCAAATGGACATGGCATCTAAGTTCCTTAAGCAGTGTTCAAGAAGAATGTAAAACTCTGGCACAAGTGTCTCTTCCCTAACTGAATCCCTTTCATGGGAAAATTCCCAGCTCTAGAAAGATCTTCTGATACGCATGCTTAAGACTGACACTGGCTGAGCAAATTTCTCCCTATGTATATCTAAGACCAGTTAGGATCTTCACCCAAAGTGCTGTCAACATAGTCACAGAATGCCTATTGTTAAGAAGTGACAGCTTCCATCAGAATGGCAGCTATTGGTCCACAAAATGGATTAATGGATGGGAATTATCTACGTGGGTTAAAAACAAAAATAAAGAGTTGGTCTTTATTTATCAATTTCATGGCAATATTGATAAGGGAAGAAAAAGATCTAAGTCCTTGACTTTCTGGACTCGAGGAAAGATTTTAAAAATTCCTTGTAAAAATGTATGATCACAATCAGACTATTGAAACCATTTTAGTTGGGAACAAAGTTCCAAAATTGTCTAGATAGTGGCAAAGAAGCCAAGAAAATAGGAAAGAAACAAAAAGAGAGCAAAAGAGTCAGCTTCAGTGTACAAGCTCGTTCTAGAAGTAGTCTGCTGGGAAAAGGAACCCCCAGCTAAATTTCCAATGTATTCCTGCGCTTGATTCAGTAACTGGTCAATGTAAAAACCAATCCTTTTGTACAACTTCTTCCAGCAACAAAAACTCCAACAGGTTGACACTACCATCATGCCTGTTCCAGACATATTTAAAAGAGAAATGATGATTTTCTTGAAAACCTACTTACATAAAAGTTGCAAGATGGTGGAGGGATTCCCACATCCTCCTTCCTCCATCTGGCTTGAAAGTATATTTGATAAAATATGCAACAAAGCACATGATTTATAAGGGAGAGTCAAATGGATGATTTGGGAATCGATCTCTTGTTGATAGTAAACTTCATATCCACTCGGTGTGACCTTTTTAAAACAAAATGTGGAGCTGAGGCATGAATCTGCCACAACAATTGTAAAGCAAACATACACACTCCCCTTCATATGCCCCCCCCTCCACACACACCTAGGCACACACAGAGATCAGCATAGCAGATCATGAACACCTTGGAAAAGACTGAAATGCTAAATGCCTCTCTTGATGGGCAAAAGAGCTGGTGCAGTAATTCAAATGCCTGGTACAAAAATTCTGTTTAATATTTAGCTCCTATTTAAAACACAGCTTTTCATTTCATTCTATTTACAGAATATTTTCATTTCATTTGTTTCTTTAAAATTACTTAGTTCTCACCTGTTGTATGTCTAGGAATATTTTCTTCCAAAAATAGAAAAAAAATAGATGATATCTTTTCAGCAGAAAACATTGGTTGATACAATTTTAAACCATCATGATATGGAAGAATTCTTCTGTCCCTCTCGAAGGTGGAAGAAGCATTTGGATCACAGATCATCTACAATGAAATACTTGACATGTTTAAGATGCTTTCAATCAATTTTGATCGTCAATTGCTTATTTGTTGTAAACAGTAATTTTTCAGTGAAGGGAAAGTGTGTGTGGTATATCTACATGATATGTTCAAAGGCAGTTCCTACTAATGGCCAGGCTGAATTCCAGTAAATAATGTCCCGAATGATATTTTGCCGCCTTCTTTGGCACTTCATGAAATCTTACCCCGATGAAGTGCTGAAACACAGAGATTTTCTCTTAGAGAGTGTCTCATGTTGTAACCTATCCCATGGATTTTATGCTGTAATTCTTATCTCTTTTAAAATTTACTATCTTCTGTACAGTTTTCATGAAACTTTCTGTTACAGTAGTGAATAGCACAGATAAATGTCATTTTGTACAACTTTGAATTTACCCCAAGAGCTGAGAGAAAACTTGATCCTATACTTCAATCCGAGTTTCTTCTATAGTCCAACTTTGTTTCTCTACCATCAAGCTTCTCCTTTGTTGCTGCTCCAAGCCCCGTCCAAGGTGACCTTGAATACTTTCAGGGATGGGACACCCACAACTTCTCTGGGCAACCTGTTCCAGTGTTCCAGCACTCCCACAGTAAAAAAGGCCTTCCTTTCATCTAATATGTGTAGGAAATCATAAATCTAGGCATAGAAGCTTGGAGTGCAAATTTGAAATTCTTTGGATTTGAAGCACATTTTATATGAATACTGACTTACAGATGACTAAAAGATGTTGATGGGCATTTGAGCTGACAAGTTTTGAAAAAGTGCACGGAAATTAAAATTGAAACCACTAAAATTAAAAACTCCTTGCCATTTTCTTTTTCCTCTCCTATTCAAAATTGCATATGTCAGATATCAGTGCTTCATGCAAACCTCTCAGATGCTCTCAGAGAAAAAGCTTTTCTTTCAGACTAAGTTGCGGTTGACGTAGAACACTAGCAGGAGTGAAAGATTTTCTGGGCATCGGGGCAGCCCGTTCTCCTTGGATTTGTGTGCAGAATGCATTTTATCCAAACTGGAAAATAGATCCCAGCTCTGTTCTATTCATCATCCTTACTTCATCAGGCCAGAAGATTCTGTGAAAAGTAGCCTGTGGACCTTGAAGACAGCGCATGTGAACCAGATGAGAGGTGATAGAGAAGTTGAGGGAGAGAAGAAAGAGCATGAGGCTGAAACCAGAAAGTATTTCTCCACGTGATCATGGAAGATTGCAGGAGCCACTTGGTACTATCAAACCAGCCCAACTTGGCACTTGTGCCACCTTGGGTCTGGGAGCCATGTTGCATATCGTGCATTTTAAGGAGCCAGCTGGCCACACCCAGCCATATGCCCCCAAACACAAACCAAGGCCCTTTTCTCTGGCAAACAAAACTCAGCTGCCCTGCTTCTGGATGGCAGATTGCAGGAACCACTTGGTACTATCAAACCAGCCCAACTTGGCACTGGTGCCACCATGGGTCTGGTCACCATCCTGCCTATTGTAGCTTTTCAGGAGCCAGCCGGTCACTCTCAGCCATAGGCCCCCAAACACAAACCTCGGCCCGTTTCCCTGGAAAACAAAAGTAAGCTGCCCCGCTTCTGCATGGCAGATTGCAGGAGCTACTTAGTACTATCAAATCAGCCCGACTTGGCACAGGTGCCACCTTGGATCTGGGAACCATCCTGTGTATCGTGGATTTTCAGGGGCCAGCCGGCCACTCTCAGCCATATGCCCCCAAACAAAAACCACGGACCTTTTCTCTGGCAAACAAAAATCAGCTGCCCCACTTCTGGATGGCAGATTGCAGGAGCCACTTGGGACTATCACACCAGCACAACATGGCACTGCTGCCACCTTGGATCTGGGAACAATCCTGCGTATGGTACATATTCAGGAACCAGCCGAACACTCCCAGCCATATGCCCCCAAACACAAACCTCGGCCCTTTTCTCTGGCAAACAAAACTCAACTGCCCCTCTTCTGGATGGCAAATTGCAGGACGCACTTGGTACTACAAAAAGAGCCCGACTTGGCAGTGGTGCCACCTTGGCTCTGGGAACCATCCTGCGTATCGAGCATTTTAAGGAGCCAGCCGGCAATTCCCAGCCGTATGCCCCAAAAAGAAACCATGGACCTTTTCTCTGGCAAAAAAAACTCAGCTGTCCCGCTTCTGGATGGCAGATTGCAGGAGTCACTTTGAACCATACAACCAGCCTTACTTGGCACTGGTGCCACCTTGGATCTGGGAACCATCCTGCCTATCGTTGATTTTCAGGGGCCAGCCGGCCACTCTCAGCCATAGGCCCCCAAACACAAACCACAGCCCTTTTCTCTAGCAAACAAAATTTAGCTGCCCCGCTTCTGGATGGCAAATTGCAGAAGCCACTGGGTACTACAAAAACAGCCCGACTTGGCACTGGTGCCACCTTGCGTCTGGTTACCATGCGGCGTATCGTGCATTTTAAGGAGCCAGGTGGCCACTCCCAGCCATATGCCCCCAAACACAACCCACGGCCCTTTTCTCTGGCAAACAAAACTCAGCTGCCCCGCTTCTGGATGGCAGATTGCAGGAGACACTTGGTACTATCAAACCAGCCCGACTTGGCATTGGTGCCACCTTTGGTCTGGGAACCATCCTGCGTATTGTGGATTGTCAGGAGACAGCCGACCACTCTCGGCCACAGACCCCAATCAAAAACAAAGGTCCGTTTCCCTGGCAAAAAAAACTCAGCTGCCCCGCTTCTGGATGGGAGATTGCAGGAGGCACTTTACACTGTCAAACGAGACCCACTTGGCACTGGTGCCACCTTGGGTCTGGGAACCATGCTGCGTATCGTGGATTTTCAGGAGCCAGCCGGCCACTGCCAGCCACAGGCCCCCAAACACAAACCACAGCCTTTTTCTCTGGCAAACAAAACTCAGCTGCCCCGCTTCTGGATGGCAGATTGCAGGAGCCACTTGGTACTATCAAACCAGCCCGACTTGGCACTGGTGCCACCTTGGGTCTGGGAACCATCCTGCCTATCGTGGATTTTAAGGAGCCAGCCGGCTACTCCCAGCCACAGGCCCCCAACAAAAACCACGGCCCTTTTTTCTGGCAAACAAAACTTAGCTGCCTCACTTCTGGATGGCAGATTGCCGGAGCCACTTGGTACTATCAAACCAGCCCGACTTGCCACTGGTGCCACCTTGGGTCTGGGAACCATCCTGCGTATCGTGGATTCTAAGGAGCCAGCCGGCCACTCCCAGCCACAGGCCCCCAAACAAAATCAACGGCGCTGTTCCCTGGAAAACAAAACACGCCTGCCAACTTTTTGATGGAGTTTGCAGGAGCCACTTGGTACTATCAAACCAGCCCAACTTGGCACTGGTGCCACCATGGGTCATGTAAACATCCTGCGTATCGTGGATTCTTAGGAGCCAGCCGGCCACTCCTAGCCACAGGCCCCCAAACAAAAACCTAGGCCTATTTCTCTGGCAAACAAAAGTAAGCTGCCCCGCTTCTGGATGGCAGATTGCAGGAGACACTTGGGACTATCAAACCAGCCCAACTTGGCACTGGTGCCACCTCTGGTCTGGGAACCATCCTGCGTATCTTGTGTTCTAAGGAGCCAGCCGGCCACTCCCAGCCACAGTCCCCCAAACACAAACAACGGCGCTTTTCCCTGGAAAACAAAACTGGCCTGCCAACTTTTTGATGGCAGATTGCAGGAGCCACTTGGTACCATCAAACCAGCCCAACTTGGCACTGGTGCCACCTTGGGTCTGGGAACCATCCTGCCTATTGTAGCTTTTCAGGAGCCAGCCTGTCACTCCTAGCCCTAGGCCCCCAGTCATAAACCTCGGCCCGTTTCCCTGGCACACAAAAGTAAGCTACCCCGCTTCAGGATGGCAGATTGCAGGAGCCACTTTGCACCATCAAACTAGCCCGACGTGGCAGTGGTGCCACCTTGGGTCTGGGAACCATCCTGCGTATCGTGTGTTCTAAGGAGCCAGCCGGCCACTCCCAGCCACAGTCCCCCAAACACAAACAACGGTGCTTTTCCCTGGAAAAGAAAACTGGCCTGCCAACTTTTTGATGGCAGATTGCAGGTGCTATTTAGTACTATCAAACCAGCCCGACTTGGCACTGGTGCCACCTCTGGTCTGGGAACCATCCTGCCTATCGTGGATTTTCAGGGGCCAGACGGCCACTCTCAGCCATATGCCCCCAAAAAAAAACCACGGCCCTTTTCTCTGATAAACAAAACTCAACTGCCCCTCTTCTGGATGGCAAATTTTAGGACGCACTTTGTACTACGAAAACCGCCCGACTTGGCACTGGTGCCACCTTGGGTCAGGGAACCATCCTGCCTATCGTAGCTTTTTAAGGAGCCAGCAGGCCACGCCCAGCCATATACCCCCAAAAACAAACCACGGACCATTTCTCTTGGAAACAAAAATCTGCTGCCCTGCGTCTGGATGGCAGATTGCAGGAGCCACTTTGCACCATCAAACCAGCCCGACTTGGCACTGGTGCCACCTCAGGTCTGGGAACCATCCTGCATATCGTAGCTTTTCAGGAGCCAGCCGGTCACTCCCAGCCATAGGCCCCCAGTCACAAACCTCGGACCGTTTCCCTGGCAAACAAAAGTAAGCTGCCCCGCTTCTGGATGGCAGATTGCAGGAGCCACTTGGTACTATCAAACCAGCCCAACTTGGCACTGGTGCCACCTTGGGTTGGGAACCATCCGGCGTATCGTGTGTTGAAAGGAGCCAGCCGGCCACTCCCAGCCACAGGCCTCCAAACAAAAACAACGGCGCTTTTCCCTGGAAAACAAAATTCAACTGCCCTTCTTCTGGATGGAAAATTGCAGGACGCACTTGGTACTACAAAAACAGCCAAACTAGGCAATGGTGCCACCATGGATCTGGGAACCATCCTGCGTATCGAGCTTCTTAAGGAGCCAGCCGGCCACTCCCAGCCATATGCCCCCAAAAACAAACCACGGAACTTTACTCTGGCAAACAAAGATCCGCTGCCCCGCGTCAGGATGGCAGATTGCAGGAGCCACTTGGTACTATCAAACGAGCCCGACTTGGCCCTGGTGCCACCTTGAGTCTGGGAACCATCCTGCGTATTGTGGATTGTCAGTAGCCAGTCGACCATTCTCGGCCACAGACCCCAATCAAAAACAACGGCCGGTTCACAGGCAAAAGAACTCAGCTGCCCCGTTTCTGGATGGGAGATTGCATGAGGCACTTGACACTGTCAAACCAGCCCCACTTGGCACTGGTGCCATCTTGGGTCTGGGAACCATGCTGCGTATCATGGATTTTCAGGAGCCAGCTGGCCACTGCCAGCCACAGGCCCCCAAAAACAAAGCTCGGCCCGTTTCCCTGGCAAACAAAAGTAAGCTACCCCGCTTCTGGATGGCAGATTGCAGGAACCACTTGGTACTATCAAACCAGCCCGACTTGGCACTGGTGCCATCTTGGGTCTGGGAACCATCCTGCGTATCGTGGATTCTAAGGAGCCAGCCGGCCACTCCCAGCCACAGGCCCGCAAACACAAACAACGGCGCTTTTCCCTGGAAAACAAAACTCGCCTGACAAAGTTTTGATGGCAGATTGCAGGAGCCACTTGGTACTATCAAACCAGCCCAACTTGGCACTGGTGCCACCATGGGTCTGGTCACCATCCTGCCTATCGTAGCTTTTCAGGACCTAGCCGGTCACTCCCAGCCATAGGCCTCCAGACAAAAACCTCGGCCCGTTTCCCTGGCAAAAAAAAGTAAGCTACCCCGCTACTGGATGGCAGATTGCAGGAGCCACTTTGCACCATCAAACTAGCCCGACTTGGCACTGGTGCCACCTCTGGTCTGGGAACAATGCTGCGTATCGTGGATTCTAAGGAGCCAGCCGGCCACTCCCAGCCACAGGCCCCCAAACACAAACAACGGCGCTTTTTCCTGGAAAACAAAACTCGCCTGCCAACTTTTTGATGGCAGATTGCAGGAGCCACTTGGTACTATCAAACCAGCCCAACTTGGCACTGGTGCCACCATGGGTCTGGTCACCATCCTGCCTATCGTAGCTTTTCAGGACCTAGCAGGTCACTCCCAGCCATAGGCCCCCAGACACAAAGCTCGGCCCGTTTCCCTGGCAAACAAAAGTAAGCTGCCCCGCTTCTGGATGGCAGATTGCAGGAACCACTTGGTATAATCAAACCAGCCCAACTTGGCACTGGTGCCACCTTGGGTCTGGGAACCATCCTGCGTATCGTGGATTCTAAGGAGCCAGCCGGTCACTCCCAGCCACAGGCCCCCAAATACAAACAACAGCGCTTTTCCCTGGAAAACAAAACTCGCCTGCCAACTTTTTGATGGCAGATCGCAGGAGCCACTTGGTACTATCAAATCAGCCCAACTTGGCACTGGTGCCACCATGGGTCTGGTCACCATCCTGATTATCGTAGCTTTTCAGGAGCCAGCCGGTCACTCCCAGCCATAGGCCCCCAGTCACAAACCTCGGCCCGTTTCCCTGGCAAACAAAAGTAAGCTGCCCCGCTTCTGGATGGCAGATTGCAGGAGCCACTTGGTACTATCAAACCAGCCCAACTTGGCACTGGTGCCACCTTGGGTTGGGAACCATCCGGCGTATCGTGTGTTGAAAGGAGCCAGCCGGCCACTCCCAGCCACAGGCCTCCAAACAAAAACAACGGCGCTTTTCCCTGGAAAACAAAACTCAACTGCCCTTCTTCTGGATGGAAAATTGCAGGACGCACTTGGTACTACAAAAACAGCCAAACTAGGCAATGGTGCCACCATGGATCTGGGAACCATCCTGCGTATCGAGCTTCTTAAGGAGCCAGCCGGCCACTCCCAGCCATATGCCCCCAAAAACAAACCACGGAACTTTACTCTGGCAAACAAAGATCCGCTGCCCCGCGTCAGGATGGCAGATTGCAGGAGCCACTTGGTACTATCAAACGAGCCCGACTTGGCCCTGGTGCCACCTTGAGTCTGGGAACCATCCTGCGTATTGTGGATTGTCAGTAGCCAGTCGACCATTCTCGGCCACAGACCCCAATCAAAAACAACGGCCGGTTCACAGGCAAAAGAACTCAGCTGCCCCGTTTCTGGATGGGAGATTGCATGAGGCACTTGACACTGTCAAACCAGCCCCACTTGGCACTGGTGCCATCTTGGGTCTGGGAACCATGCTGCGTATCATGGATTTTCAGGAGCCAGCTGGCCACTGCCAGCCACAGGCCCCCAAAAACAAAGCTCGGCCCGTTTCCCTGGCAAACAAAAGTAAGCTACCCCGCTTCTGGATGGCAGATTGCAGGAACCACTTGGTACTATCAAACCAGCCCGACTTGGCACTGGTGCCAACTTGGGTCTGGGAACCATCCTGCGTATCGTGGATTCTAAGGAGCCAGCCGGCCACTCCCAGCCACAGGCCCTCAAACACAAACAACGGCGCTTTTCCCTGGAAAACAAAACTCGCCTGCCAAATTTTGATGGCAGATTGCCGGAGCCACTTGGTACTATCAAACCAGCCCAACTTGGCACTGGTGCCACCATGGGTCTGGTCACCATCCTGCCTATCGTAGATTTTCAGGACCTAGCCGGTCACTCCCAGCCATAGGCCCCCAGACACAAACCTCGGCCCGTTTCCGTGGCAAACAAAACTAAGCGGCGCCGCTTGTGGATGGCAGATTGCAGGACGCACTTGGTACTATCAAACCAGCCCAACTTGGCACTGGGGCCACCTTGGGTCTGGGAACCATCCTGCGTATCGTGGATTTTAAGGAGCCAGCCGGCTACTCCCAGCCACAGGTCCCCAACAAAAACAACGGCCCTTTTTTCTGGCAAACAAAACTTAGCTTCCTCACTTCTGGATGGCAGATTGCAGGAGCCACTTGGTACTATCAAACCAGCCCGACTTGGCACTGGTGCCACCTTGGGTCTGGGAACCATCCTGCGTATCGTGGTCTCTAAGGAGCCAGCCGGCCACTCCCAGCCACAGGCCCCCAAACAAAATCAACGGCGCTGTTCCCTGGAAAACAAAACACGCCTGCCAACTTTTTGATGGAGTTTGCAGGAGCCAATGGTACTATCAAACCAGCCCAACTTGGCACTGGTGCCACCATGGGTCTGGTAAACATCCTGCGTATCGTGGATTCTTAGGAGCCAGCCGGCCACTCCTAGCCACAGGCCCCCAAACAAAAACCTAGGCCTATTTCTCTGGCAAACAAAAGTAAGCTGCCCCGCTTCTGGATGGCAGATTGCAGGAGACACTTGGGACTATCAAACCAGCCCAACTTGGCACTGGTGCCACCTCTGGTCTGGGAACCATCCTGCGTATCTTGTGTTCTAAGGAGCCAGCCGGCCACTCCCAGCCACAGTCCCCCAAACACAAACAACGGCGCTTTTCCCTGGAAAACAAAACTGGCCTGCCAACTTTTTGATGGCAGATTGCAGGAGCCACTTGGTACCATCAAACCAGCCCAACTTGGCACTGGTGCCACCTTGGGTCTGGGAACCATCCTGCCTATTGTAGCTTTTCAGGAGCCAGCCTGTCACTCCTAGCCCTAGGCCCCCAGTCATAAACCTCGGCCCGTTTCCCTGGCACACAAAAGTAAGCTACCCCGCTTCAGGATGGCAGATTGCAGGAGCCACTTTTCACCATCAAACCAGCCCGACGTGGCACTGGTGCCACCTTGGGTCTGGGAACCATCCTGCGTATCGTGTGTTCTAAGGAGCCAGCCGGCCACTCCCAGCCACAGTCCCCCAAACACAAACAACGGTGCTTTTCCTTGGAAAACAAAACTGGCCTGCCAACTTTTTGATGGCAGATTGCAGGTGCTATTTAGTACTATCAAACCAGCCCGACTTGGCACTGGTGCCACCTCTGGTCTGGGAACCATCCTGCCTATCGTGGATTTTCAGGGGCCAGACGGCCACTCTCAGCCATATGCCCCCAGACACAAAGCTCTGCCCGTTTCCCTGGCAAACAAAAGTAAGCTACCCCGCTTCTGGATGGCAGATTGCAGGAGCCACTTGGTACTATCAAACCAGCCCAACTTGGCACTGGTGCCACCATGGGTCTGGTCACCATCCTGCCTATCGCAGCTTTTCAGGACCTAGCAGGTCACTCCCAGCCATAGGCCCCCAGACACAAACCTCGGCCCGTTTCCCTGGCAAACAAAAGTAAGCTGCCCCGCTTCTGGATGGCAGATTGCAGGACGCACTTGGTACTATCAAACCAGCCCAACTTGGCAAAGGTGCCACCTCTGGTCTGGGAACCATCCTGCGTATCGTGGATTCTAAGGAGCCAGCCGGCCACTCCCAGCCACAGGCCCTCAAACACAAACAACGGCGCTTTTCCCTGGAAAACAAAACTCGCCTGCCAACTTTTTGATGGCAGATTGCAGGAGCCACTTGGTACTATCAAACCAGCCCAACTTGGCACTGGTGCCACCATGGGTCTGGTCACCATCCTGCCTATCGTAGCTTTTCAGGAGCCAGCCGGTCACTCCCAGCCATAGGTCCCCAGTCACAAACCTCGGCCCGTTTCCCTGGCAAACAAAAGTAAGCTGCCCCGCTTCTGGATGGCAGATTTCAGGAGCCCCTTGGTACTATCAAACCAGCCCGACTTGGAACTGGTGCCACCTCTGGTCTGGGAACCATGCTGCGTAACACAGATTCTAAGGCGCCAGTCGGCCACTCCCAGCCACAAGCCCCCAAACACAAACAACGGCGCTATTCTCTGGCAAACAAAACTCCACTGCCCCTCTTCTGGATGGCAAATTGCAGGACGCACTTGGTACTATAAAAACAGCCCGACTTGGCACTGGTGCGACCTTGGGTCTCGGAACCATCCTGCGTATCGATCTTTTTAATGAGACAGCCGGCCACTCCAAGCCATATGCCCCCAAACACAACCCACGGCCCTTTTCTCTGGCAAACAAAACTCAACTGCACCGCTTCTGGATGGCAGATTGCAGGAGCCACTTGGTACTATCAAACCAGCCCGACTTGGCACTGGTGCCACCTTGGGTCTGGGAACCATCCTGCGTATTGTGGGTTGTCAGGAGCCAGCCGAACACTCTCGGCCACAGACCCCAATCAAAAACAACGGCCCGTTTCACAGGCAAACAAAACTCAACTGCCCCTCTTCTGGATGGCAAATTTTAGGACGCACTTTGTACTACGAAAACCGCCCGACGTGGCACTGGTGCCACCTTGTGTCAGGGAACCATCCTGCATATCGAGCTTTTTAAGGAGCCAGCCGGCCACGCTGAGCCATATACCCCCAAAAACAAACCACGGACCATTTCTCATGGAAACAAAAATCCGCTGCCCCGCGTCTGGATGGCAGATTGCAGGAGCCACTTTGCACCATCAAACCAGCCCGACTTGGCACTGGTGCCACCTTGGGTCTGGGAACAATCCTGCATATCGTGGATTCTAAGGAGCCAGCCGGCCACTCCCAGCCACAGGCCCCCAAACACAAACAACGGCGCTTTTCCCTGGAAAACAAAACTCGCCTGCCAGCTTTTTGATGGCAGATTGCAGGAGCCACTTGGTACTATCAAATCATCCCAACTTGGTACTGGTGCCACTATGGGTCTGGGAACCATCCTGCCTATTGTAGCATTTCAGGAGCCAGCCGGTCACTCCCAGCCATAGGCCCCCAGACACAAACCTCGGACCGTTTCCCTGGCAAACAAAATTAAGCTGCCCCGATTCTGGATGGCAGATTGCAGGAGCCACTTGGTAGTGTCAAACCAGCCCGACTTGGCACTGGTGCCACCTTGGGTCTGGGAACCATCCTGCGTATCGTGGATTCTAAGCAGCCACCCGGCCACTCTGAGCCACAGGCGCCCAAACACAAAATACGGCGCTTTTCCCTGGAAAACAAAACTCGCCTGCCAACATTTTGATGGCAGATTGCAGGAGGCACATGGTACTATCAGACCAGGCAAACATGGCACTGGTGCCACCTTGGCTCTGGGAATCATCCTGCCTATCGTGGATTTTCAGGGGCCAGCCGGCCAATCTCAGCCATATGGATCCAAACACATACCACGGCCCTTTTCTCTGACAAACAAAACTCAACTGCCCCTCTTCTGGATGGCAAATTGCAGGACGCACTTGGTACTACGAAAACAGCCCGACTTGGCACTGATGCCACCTTGGGTCAGGGAACAATCCTGCGTATCGATCTTTTTATGGAGCCAGCCGGCCACGTCCAGCCATATACCCCCAAAAAAAAACCACGGAACTTTTCTCCAGCAAACAAAAATCCGCTGCCCCGCGTCTGAATGGCAGATTTCAGGAGCTATTTAGTATTATCAAACCAGCCCGACTTGGCACTGGTGCCACCATGAGTCTGGTAACCATCCTGCCTATCGTAGCTTTTCAGTAGCCAGCCGGTCACTCCCAGCCATAGGCCCCCAGACAAATACCTCGGCCCGTTTCCCTGGGAAACAAAAGTAAGCTGTCCCGCTTCTGGATGGCAGATTGCAGGAGCCACTTGGTACTATCAAACCAGCCCAACTTGGCACTGGTGCCACCTCTGGTCTGGGAACCATCCTGCGTATCCTGGGTTCAAAGGAGGCAGCCGGCCACTCCCAGCCACAGGCCTCTAAACAAGAACAACGGCGCTTTTCCCTGGAAAACAAAACTCGCCTGACAACTTTTGGATGGCAGATTGCAGGAGCCACTTGGTACTATCAAACCAGCCCAACTTGGCACTGGTGCCACCATGGGTCTGGTCACCATCCTGCCTATCGTAGCTTTTCAGGAGCCAGCCGGTCACTCCCAGCCATAGGCCCCCAGACAAATATCTCGGCCCGTTTCCCTGGCAAGCAAAAGTAAGCAGCCCCGCTTCTGGATGGCAGATTGCAGGAGCCACATGGTACTATCAAACCAGGCCAACATGGCACTGGTGCCACCTTGGTTCTGGGAACCATGCTGCCTATCGTGGATTTTCAGGGGCCAGCCGGCCACTCTCAGCCATATGCCCCCAAACATATACCACGGTCCTTTTCTCTGGCAAACAAAACTCAACTGCCCCTCTTCTGGATGGCAAATTGCAGGACGCACTTGGTACTACGAAAACAGCCCGACTTGGCACTCATGCCACCTTGGGTCAGGGAATAATCCTGCGTATCGAGATTTTTAAGGAGCCAGCCGGCCACGTCCAGCCATATACCCCCAAAAAAAACCACGGAACTTTTCTCCAGCAAACAGAAATCCGCTGCCCCGCGTCTGGATGGCAGATTTCAGGAGTTATTTAGTATTATCAAACCAGCCCGACTTGGCAGTGGGGCCACCATGAGCCTGGTAACCATCCTGCCTATCGTAGCTTTTCAGTAGCCAGCCAGTCACGCCCAGCCATAGGCCCCCAGACAAATACCTCGGCCCGTTTCCCTGGGAAACAAAATTAAGCTGTCCCGCTTCTGGATGGCAGTTTGCAGGATCCACTTGGTACTATCAAACCAGCCGAACTTGGCACTGGCGTAACCTTGGCTCTGGGAACCATCCTGCGTATCCTGGGTTCAAAGGAGGCAGCCGGCCACTCCCAGCCACAGGCCCCCAAACAGAAACAACGGCGCTTTTCCCTGGAAAACAAAACTGGCCTGCCAAGTTTTTGATGGCAAATTGCAGGAGCCACTTGGTACTATCAAACCAGCCCAACTTGGCACTGGTGCCACCATGGGTCTGGTCACCATCCTGCCTATCGTAGCTTTTCAGGAGCCAGCCGGTCACTCCCAGCCATAGGCCCCCAGACAAATATCTCGGCCCGTTTCCCTGGCAAGCAAAAGTAAGCAGCCACGCTTCTGGATGGCAGATTGCAGGAGCCACATGGTACTATCAAACCAGGCCAACATGGCACTTGTGCCACCTTGGTTCTGGGAACCATCCTGCCTATCGTGGATTTTCAGGGGCCAGCCGGCCACTCTCAGCCATATGCCCCCAAACATATACCACGGTCCTTTTCTCTGGCAAACAAAACTCAACTGCCCCTCTTCTGGATGGCAAATTGCAGGACGCACTTGGTACTACGAAAACAGCCCGACTTGGCACTCATGCCACCTTGGGTCAGGGAACAATCCTGCGTCTCGTGGATTTTTAAGGAGCCAGCCGGCCACGTCCAGCCATATACCCCCAAAAAAAAACCACGGAACTTTTCTCCAGCAAACAGAAATCCGCTGCCCCGCGTCTGGATGGCAGATTTCAGGAGTTATTTAGTATTATCAAACCAGCCCGACTTGGCAGTGGGGCCACCATGAGCCTGGTAACCATCCTGCCTATCGTAGCTTTTCAGTAGCCAGCCAGTAACGCCCAGCCATAGGCCCCCAGACAAATACCTCGGCCCGTTTCCCTGGGAAACAAAATTAAGCTGTCCCGCTTCTGGATGGCAGGTTGCAGGATCCACTTGGTACTATCAAACCAGCCGAACTTGGCACTGGCGTAACCTTGGCTCTGGGAACCATCCTGCGTATCCTGGGTTCAAAGGAGGCAGCCGGCCACTCCCAGCCACAGGCCCCCAAACAGAAACAACGGCGCTTTTCCCTGGAAAACAAAACTGGCCTGCCAAGTTTTTGATGGCAGATTGCAGGAGCCACTTGGTACTATCAAACCAGCCCAACTTGGCACTGGTGCCACCATGGGTCTGGTCACCATCCTGCCTATCGTAGCTTTTCAGGCGCCAGCCGGTCACTCCCAGCCATAGGCCCCCAGTCACAAACCTCGGCCCGTTTCCCTGGCAAACAAAAGTAAGCTACCCCGCTTCTGGATGGCAGATTGCAGGAGCCACTTTGCACCATCAAACCAGCCCGACTTGGCACTGCTGCGACCTCTGGTCTGGGAACCATCCTGCGTATCATGGATTCTAAGGAGCCAGCTGGCCACTCCCAACCACAGGCCCCCAAACACAAACAACGGCGCTTTTCCCTGGAAAACAAAACTCACCTGCCAACTTTTTGATGGCAGATTGCAGGAGCCACTTGGTACTATCAAACCAGCCCAACTTGGCACTGGTGCCACCATGGGTCTGGTCACCATCCTGCCTATCGTAGCTTTTCAGGAGCCAGCCGGTCACTCCCAGCCATAGGCCCCGAGACACAAACCTCGGCCCGTTTCCCTGGCAAACAAAAGTAAGCTACCCCGCTTCTGGATGGCATATTGCAGGACGCACTTGGTACTATCAAACCAGCCCAACTTGGCACTGGTGCCACCTCAGGTCTGGGAACCATCCTGCGTCTCGTGGATTCTAAGGAGCCAGCCGGCCACTCCCACCCATAGGCCCCCAAACAAAAACAACGGCGCTTTTCCCTGGAAAACAAAACTCGCCTGCCAACTTTTTGATGGCCGATTGCAGGAACCACTTGGTATTATCAAGCCAGCCCGACTTGGCACTGGTGCCACCTTGGGTCTGGGAACCATGCTGCGTATCGTGGATTCTAAGGAGCCAGCCGGCCACTCCCTGCCACAGGCCCCCAAACACAAACAACGGCGCTTTTCCCTGGAAATCAACACTCGCTTGCCGACTTTTTGATGGCAGATTGCAGGAGCCACTTGGTACTATCAAACCAGCCCAACTTGGCACTGGTGCCACCATGGGTCTGGTCACCATCATGCCTCTCGTAGCTTTTAAGGACCTAGCGGGTCACTCACAGCCATAGGCCCCCAGACACAAACCTTGGCCCGTTTCCCTGGCAAACAAAAGTAAGCTGCCCCGTTTCTGGATGGCAGATTTCAGTAGCAACTTTGCACCATCAAACTGGCCCGACTTGTCACTGGTGCCACTTTAGGTCTGGGAACCATCCTGCGTATCGTGGATTCTAATTAGCCATCCGGCCACTCCCACCCACAGGCCCCCAAACACAAACAACGGCGCTTTTCCCTGGAAAACAAAACTCGCCTACCAACATTTTGATGGCAGATTGCAGGAGCCACTTGGTACTATCAAATCAGCCGAACTTGGCACTGGTGCCACCATGGGTCTGGTAACCATCCTGCCTATCGTACCTTTTCAGGAGCCAGCTGGTCACTCCCAGCCATAGGCCCCCAGACAAAAACCTCGGCTCCTTTCCCTGGCAAACAAAAGTAAGCAGCCCTGCTTCTGGATGGCAGATTGCAGGAGCCACTTTGCACCATCAAACTGGCCCGACTTGTCACTGTTGCCACCTCTGGTCTGGGAACCATCCTGCGTATCGTGGGTTCTAATTAGCCAGCCGGCCACTCCCAGCCACAGGCCCCCAAACACAAACAACGGCGCTTTTCCCTGGAAAACAAAACTCGCCTGACAACTTTTTGATGGCAGATTGCAGGAGCCACTTGGTACTATCAAACCAGCCCAACTTGGCACTGGTGCCACCATGGGTCTGGTCACCATCCTGCCTATCGTAGCTTTTCAGGAGCCAGCCGGTCACTCCCAGCCATAGGCCCCCAGACACAAAGCTCGGCCCGTTTCCCTGGCAAACAAAAGTAAGCTGCCCCGCTTCTGGATGGCTGATTGCAGGAGCCACTTGGTACTATCAAACCAGCCCGACTTGGCACTGGTGCCACCACTGGTCTGGGAACCATCCTGCGTATCGTGGATTCTAATTAGCCAGCCGGCCACTCCCAGCCACAGGCACCCAAACACAAACGACGGCGCTTTTCCCTGGAAAACAAAACTCGCCTGACAACTTTTTGATGGCAGATTGCAGGAGCAACTTGGTACTATCAAACCAGCCCGACTTGGCACTGGTGCCACCTCTGGTCTGGGAACCATCCTGCCTATCGTGGATTTTCAGGGGCCAGACGGCCACTCTCAGCCATATGCCCCCAGACACAAAGCTCTGCCCGTTTCCCTGGCAAACAAAAGTAAGCTGCCCCGCTTCTGGATGGCAGATTGCAGGACGCACTTGGTACTATCAAACCAGCCCGACTTGGCACTGGTGCCACGTCAAGTCTGGGAACCATCCTGCGTATCGTGGATTCTAAGGAGCCAGCCGGCCACTCCCAGCCACAGGCCCCCAAACACAAACAACGGCGCTTTTCCCTGGAAAACAAAACTCGCCTGCCAACTTTTTGATGGCAGATTGCAGGAGCAACTTGGTACTATCAAACCAGCCCAACTTGGCACTGGTGCCACCATGGGTCTGGTCACCATCCTGCCTGTCGTAACTTTTCAGGAGCCAGCCGGTCACTCTCAGCCATAGGCCCCCAAACAAAACCCACGGCCCGTTTCCCTGGCAAACAAAAGTATGCTGCCCCGCTTCTGGATGGCAGATTCCCGGACGCACTTGGTACTATCAAACCAGCCCAACTTGGCACAGGTTCCACCTCTGATCTGGGAACCATGCTGAGTATCGTGGATTCTAAGGAGCCAGCCGGCCACTCCCAGCCACAGGCCCCCAAACACAAACAACGGCGCTTTTCCCTGGAAAACAAAACTCGCCCGCCAAGTTTGTGATGGCAGATTGCAGGAGCCACTTGGTACTATCAAACCAGCCCAACTTGGCACTGGTGCCGTCATGGGTCTGGTCACCATCCTGCCTATCGTAGCTTTTCACGAGCCAGCCGGTCACTCCCAGCCATAGGCCCCCAGACAAAAACCTCGGCCCGTTTCCCTGGCAAACAAAAGTAAGCTGCCCCGCTTCTGGATGGCAGATTGCAGGAACCACTTGTTACTATCAAACCAGCCCAACTTGGCACTGGTGCCACCATGGGTCTGGGAACCATCCTTTGTATCGTGGATTCTAATTAGCCATCCGTCCACTCCAGGCCATAGGGCCCCAGGCACAAACAACGGCGCTTTTCCCTGGAAAACAAAACTCGCCTGCCAACTTTTTGATGGCCGATTGCAGGAACCACTTGGTATTATCAAGCCAGCCCGACTTGGCACTGGTGCCACCTTGGGTCTGGGAACCATGCTGCGTATCGTGGATTCTAAGGAGCCAGCCGGCCACTCCCTGCCACAGGCCCCCAAACACAAACAACGGCGCTTTTCCCTGGAAAACAAAACTCGCCTGCCAAGTTTTTGATGGCAGATTGCAGGAGCCACTTGGTACTATCAAACCAGCCCAACTTGGCACTGGTGCCACCATGGGTCTGGTCACCATCCTGCCTATCGTAGCTTTTCAGGAGCCAGCCAGCCACCCCCAGCCAGAGGCCCCCACACAAATATTTCGGCCCGTTTCCCTGGCAAACAAAAGTAAGCTGCCCCGCTTCTGCATGGCAGATTGCAGGAGCCACTTTGCACCGTCAAACCAGCCCAACTTGGCACTGGTGCCACCTCAGGTCTGGGAACCATCCTGCGTCTCGTGGGTTCTAATTAGCCATCCGTCCACTCCAGGCCATAGGGCCCCAGGCACAAACAACGGCGCTTTTCCCTGGAAAACAAAACTCGCCTGCCAACATTTTGATGGCCGATTGCAGGAACCACTTGGTATTATCAAGCCAGCCCAACTTGGCACTGGTGCCACCATGGGTCTGGTCACCATCCTGCCTATCGTAGCTTTTCAGGAGCCAGCCGGTCACTCCCAGCCATAGGCCCCCAGACACAAACCTCGGACCGTTTCCCTGGCAAACAAAAGTAAGCTGCCCCGCTTCTGGATGGCAGATTGCAGGAACCACTTGGTACTATCAAACCAGCCCAACTTGGCACTGGTGCCACCATGGGTCTGGGAACCATCCTGTGTATCGTGGATTCTAATTAGCCATCCGTCCACTCCAGGCCATAGGGCCCCCGGCACAAACAACGGCGCTTTTCCCTGGAAAACAAAACTCGCCTGCGAACATTTTGATGGCCGATTGCAGGAACCACTTGGTATTATCAAGCCAGCCCGACTTGGCACTGGTGCCACCTTGGGTCTGGGAACCATGCTGCGTATCGTGGATTCTAAGGAGCCAGCCGGCCACTCCCAGCCACAGGCCCCCAAACACAAACAACGACGCTTTTCCCTGGAAATCAACACTCGCTTGCCGACTTTTTGATGGCAGATTGCAGGAGCCACTTGGTACTATCAAACCAGCCCAACTTGGCACTGGTGCCACCATGGGTCTGGTCACCATCCTGCCTATCGTACCTTTTCAGGAGCCAGCTGGTCACTCCCAGCCATAGGCCCCCAGACAAAAACCTCGGCTCCTTTCCCTGGCAAACAAAAGTAAGCAGCCCTGCTTCTGGATGGCAGATTGCAGGAGCCACTTTGCACCATCAAACTGGCCCGACTTGTCACTGTTGCCACCTCTGGTCTGGGAACCATCCTGCGTATCGTGGGTTCTAATTAGCCAGCCGGCCACTCCCAGCCACAGGCCCCCAAACACAAACAACGGCGCTTTTCCCTGGAAAACAAAACTCGCCTGACAACTTTTTGATGGCAGATTGCAGGAGCCACTTGGTACTATCAAACCAGCCCAACTTGGCACTGGTGCCACCATGGGTCTGGTCACCATCCTGCCTATCGTAGCTTTTCAGGAGCCAGCCGGTCACTCCCAGCCATAGGCCCCCAGACACAAAGCTCGGCCCGTTTCCCTGGCAAACAAAAGTAAGCTGCCCCGCTTCTGGATGGCTGATTGCAGGAGCCACTTGGTACTATCAAACCAGCCCGACTTGGCACTGGTGCCACCACTGGTCTGGGAACCATCCTGCGTATCGTGGATTCTAATTAGCCAGCCGGCCACTCCCAGCCACAGGCACCCAAACACAAACGACGGCGCTTTTCCCTGGAAAACAAAACTCGCCTGACAACTTTTTGATGGCAGATTGCAGGAGCAACTTGGTACTATCAAACCAGCCCGACTTGGCACTGGTGCCACCTCTGGTCTGGGAACCATCCTGCCTATCGTGGATTTTCAGGGGCCAGACGGCCACTCTCAGCCATATGCCCCCAGACACAAAGCTCTGCCCGTTTCCCTGGCAAACAAAAGTAAGCTGCCCCGCTTCTGGATGGCAGATTGCAGGACGCACTTGGTACTATCAAACCAGCCCGACTTGGCACTGGTGCCACGTCAAGTCTGGGAACCATCCTGCGTATCGTGGATTCTAAGGAGCCAGCCGGCCACTCCCAGCCACAGGCCCCCAAACACAAACAACGGCGCTTTTCCCTGGAAAACAAAACTCGCCTGCCAACTTTTTGATGGCAGATTGCAGGAGCAACTTGGTACTATCAAACCAGCCCAACTTGGCACTGGTGCCACCATGGGTCTGGTCACCATCCTGCCTGTCGTAACTTTTCAGGAGCCAGCCGGTCACTCTCAGCCATAGGCCCCCAAACAAAACCCACGGCCCGTTTCCCTGGCAAACAAAAGTATGCTGCCCCGCTTCTGGATGGCAGATTCCCGGACGCACTTGGTACTATCAAACCAGCCCAACTTGGCACAGGTTCCACCTCTGATCTGGGAACCATGCTGAGTATCGTGGATTCTAAGGAGCCAGCCGGCCACTCCCAGCCACAGGCCCCCAAACACAAACAACGGCGCTTTTCCCTGGAAAACAAAACTCGCCCGCCAAGTTTGTGATGGCAGATTGCAGGAGCCACTTGGTACTATCAAACCAGCCCAACTTGGCACTGGTGCCGTCATGGGTCTGGTCACCATCCTGCCTATCGTAGCTTTTCACGAGCCAGCCGGTCACTCCCAGCCATAGGCCCCCAGACAAAAACCTCGGCCCGTTTCCCTGGCAAACAAAAGTAAGCTGCCCCGCTTCTGGATGGCAGATTGCAGGAACCACTTGTTACTATCAAACCAGCCCAACTTGGCACTGGTGCCACCATGGGTCTGGGAACCATCCTTTGTATCGTGGATTCTAATTAGCCATCCGTCCACTCCAGGCCATAGGGCCCCAGGCACAAACAACGGCGCTTTTCCCTGGAAAACAAAACTCGCCTGCCAACTTTTTGATGGCCGATTGCAGGAACCACTTGGTATTATCAAGCCAGCCCGACTTGGCACTGGTGCCACCTTGGGTCTGGGAACCATGCTGCGTATCGTGGATTCTAAGGAGCCAGCCGGCCACTCCCTGCCACAGGCCCCCAAACACAAACAACGGCGCTGTTCCCTGGAAAACAAAACTCGCCTGCCAAGTTTTTGATGGCAGATTGCAGGAGCCACTTGGTACTATCAAACCAGCCCAACTTGGCACTGGTGCCACCATGGGTCTGGTCACCATCCTGCCTATCGTAGCTTTTCAGGAGCCAGCCAGCCACCCCCAGCCAGAGGCCCCCAGACAAATATTTCGGCCCGTTTCCCTGGCAAACAAAAGTAAGCTGCCCCGCTTCTGCATGGCAGATTGCAGGAGCCACTTTGCACCGTCAAACCAGCCCAACTTGGCACTGGTGCCACCTCAGGTCTGGGAACCATCCTGCGTCTCGTGGGTTCTAATTAGCCATCCGTCCACTCCAGGCCATAGGGCCCCAGGCACAAACAACGGCGCTTTTCCCTGGAAAACAAAACTCGCCTGCCAACATTTTGATGGCCGATTGCAGGAACCACTTGGTATTATCAAGCCAGCCCAACTTGGCACTGGTGCCACCATGGGTCTGGTCACCATCCTGCCTATCGTAGCTTTTCAGGAGCCAGCCGGTCACTCCCAGCCATAGGCCCCCAGACACAAACCTCGGACCGTTTCCCTGGCAAACAAAAGTAAGCTGCCCCGCTTCTGGATGGCAGATTGCAGGAACCACTTGGTACTATCAAACCAGCCCAACTTGGCACTGGTGCCACCATGGGTCTGGGAACCATCCTGTGTATCGTGGATTCTAATTAGCCATCCGTCCACTCCAGGCCATAGGGCCCCAGGCACAAACAACGGCGCTTTTCCCTGGAAAACAAAACTCGCCTGCGAACATTTTGATGGCCGATTGCAGGAACCACTTGGTATTATCAAGCCAGCCCGACTTGGCACTGGTGCCACCTTGGGTCTGGGAACCATGCTGCGTATCGTGGATTCTAAGGAGCCAGCCGGCCACTCCCAGCCACAGGCCCCCAAACACAAACAACGACGCTTTTCCCTGGAAATCAACACTCGCTTGCCGACTTTTTGATGGCAGATTGCAGGAGCCACTTGGTACTATCAAACCAGCCCAACTTGGCACTGGTGCCACCATGGGTCTGGTCACCATCCTGCCTATCGTAGCTTTTCATGAGCCAGCCGGCCACTCCCAGCCATAGGCCCCCAGACACAAACCTCAGCCCGTTTCCCTGGCAAACAAAAGTAAGCTGCCCCGCTTCTGGATGGCAGATTCCCGGACGCACTTGTTACAATCAAACCAGCCCAACTTGGCACTGGTGCCACCTCTGGTCTGGGAACCATCCTGCGTATCGTGGATTCTAAGGAGCCAGCCGGCCACTCCCAGCCACAGGCCCCCAAACACAAACAACGGCGCTTTTCCCTGGAAAACAAAACTCGCCTGCCAAGTTTTTGATGGCAGATTGCAGGAGCCACTTGGTACTATCAAACCAGCCCAACTTGGCACTGGTGCCGTCATGGGTCTGGTCACCATCCTGCCTATCGTAGCTTTTCAGGAGCCAGCCGGTCACTTCCAGGCTTAGGCCCCCAGACACAATCCTCGGACCGTTTCCCTGGCAAAAAAAAGTAAGCTGCCCCGCTTCTGGATGGCAGATTGCAGGAACCACTTGGTACTATCAAACCAGCCCAACTTGGCACTGGTGCCACCATGGGTCTGGGAACCATCCTGTGTATCGTGGATTCTAATTAGCCATCCGTCCACTCCAGGCCATAGGGCCCCAGGCACAAACAACGGCGCTTTTCCCTGGATAACAAACTCGCCTGCCAAATTTTTGATGGCAGATTGCAGGAGCCACTTGGTACTATCAAACCAGCCCAACTTGGCACTGGTACCACCATGGGTCTGGTCACCATCCTGCCTATCGTAGCTTTTCAGGAGCCAGCCGGTCACTCCCAGCCATAGGCCCCGAGACACAAACCTCGGCCCGTTTCCCTGGCAAACAAAAGTAAGCTGCCCCGCTTCTGGATGGCAGATTGCAGGAGCCACTTGGTACTATCAAACCAGCCCGACTTGGCACTGGTGCCACCACTGGTCTGGGAACCATCCTGCGTATCGTGGATTCTAATTAGCCAGCTGGCCACTCCCAGCCACAGGCACCCAAACACAAACGACGGCGCTTTTCCCTGGAAAACAAAACTCGCCTGACAACTTTTTGATGGCAGATTGCAGGAGCCACTTGGTACTATCAAACCAGCCCAACTTGGCACTGGTGCCGTCATGGGTCTGGTCACCATCCTGCCTATCGTAGCTTTTCAGGAGCCAGCCGGTCACTCCCAGCCATAGGCCCCCAGACAAATACCTCGGCCCGTTTCCCTGGAAAACAAAAGTAAGCTGCCCCGCTTCTGGATGGCAGATTGCAGGACGCACTTGGTACTATCAAACCAGCCCGACTTGGCACTGGTGCCACGTCAAGTCTGGGAACCATCCTGCGTATCGTGGATTCTAAGGAGCCAGCCGGCCACTCCCAGCCACAGGCCCCCAAACACAAACAACGGCGCTTTTCCCTGGAAAACAAAACTCGCCTGCCAACTTTTTGATGGCAGATTGCAGGAGCCACTTGGTACTATCAAACCAGCCCAACTTGGCACTGGTGCCACCATGGGTCTGGTCACCATCCTGCCTATCGTAACTTTTCAGGAGCCAGCGGGTCACTCCCAGCCATAGGCCCCCAGACAAATACCTCGGCCCGTTTCCCTGGCAAACAAAAGTAAGCTGCCCCGCTTCTGGATGGCAGATTCCCGGACGCACTTGGTACTATCAAACCAGCCCAACTTGGCACTGGTGCCACCTCTGATCTGGGAACCATGCTGAGTATCGTGGATTCTAAGGAGCCAGCCGGCCACTCCCAGCCACAGGCCCCCAAACACAAACAACGGCGCTTTTCCCTGGAAAACAAAACTCGCCTGCCAACTTTTTGATGGCAGATTGCAGGAGCCACTTGGTACTATCAAACCAGCCCAACTTGGCACTGGTGCCGTCATGGGTCTGGTCACCATCCTGCCTATCGTAGCTTTTCAGGAGCCAGCCGGTCACTCCCAGCCATAGGCCCCCAGACAAAAACCTCGGCCCGTTTCCCTGGAAAACAAAAGTAAGCTGCCCCGCTTCTGGATGGCAGATTGCAGGAACCACTTGGTACTATCAAACCAGCCCAACTTGGCACTGGTGCCACCATGGGTCTGGGAACCATCCTGTGTATCGTGGATTCTAATTAGCCATCCGTCCACTCCAGGCCTTAGGGCCCCAGGCACAAACAACGGCGCTTTTCCCTGGAAAACAAAACACCCCTGCCAACTTTTTGATGGCCGATTGCAGGAACCACTTGGTATTATCTAGCCAGCCCAACTTGGCACTGGTGCCACCATGGGTCTGGTCACCATCCTGCCTATCGTAGCTTTTCAGGAGCCAGCCGGTCACTCCCAGCCATAGGACCCCAGACACAAACCTCGGACCGTTTCCCTGGCAAACAAAAGTAAGCTGCCCCGCTTCTGGATGGCAGATTGCAGGAACCACTTGGTACTATCAAACCAGCCCAACTTGGCACTGGTGCCACCATGGGTCTGGGAACCATCCTGTGTATCGTGGATTCTAATTAGCCATCCGTCCACTCCAGGCCATAGGGCCCCAGGCACAAACAAAGGCGCTTTTCCCTGGAAAACCAAACTCGCCTGCGAACATTTTGATGGCCGATTGCAGGAACCACTTGGTATTATCAAGCCAGCCCGACTTGGCACTGGTGCCACCTTGGGTCTGGGAACCATGCTGCGTATCGTGGATTCTAAGGAGCCAGCCGGCCACTCCCAGCCACAGGCCCCCAAACACAAACAACGGCGCTTTTCCCTGGAAAACAAAACTCGCCTGCCAAGTTTTTGATGGCAGATTGCAGGAGCCACTTGGTACTATCAAACCAGCCCAACTTGGCACTGGTGCCACCATGGGTCTGGTCACCATCCTGCCTATCGTAGCTTTTCAGGAGCCAGCCAGCCACCCCCAGCCAGAGGCCCCCAGACAAATATTTCGGCCCGTTTCCCTGGCAAACAAAAGTAAGCTGCCCCGCTTCTGCATGGCAGATTGCAGGAGCCACTTTGCACCGTCAAACCAGCCCAACTTGGCACTGGTGCCACCTCAGGTCTGGGAACCATCCTGCGTATCGTGGGTTCTAATTAGGCATCCGTCCACTCCAGGCCATAGGGCCCCAGGCACAAACAACGGCGCTTTTCCCTGGAAAACAAAACTCGCCTGCCAACTTTTTGATGGCCGATTGCAGGAACCACTTGGTATTATCAAGCCAGCCCAACTTGGCACTGGTGCCACCATGGGTCTGGTCACCATCCTGCCTATCGTAGCTTTTCAGGAGCCAGCCGGTCACTCCCAGCCATAGGCCCCCAGACACAAACCTCGGACCGTTTCCCTGGCAAACAAAAGTAAGCTGCCCCGCTTCTGGATGGCAGATTGCAGGAACCACTTGGTACTATCAAACCAGCCCAACTTGGCACTGGTGCCACCATGGGTCTGGGAACCATCCTGTGTATCGTGGATTCTAATTAGCCATCCGTCCACTCCAGGCCATAGGGCCCCAGGCACAAACAACGGCGCTTTTCCCTGGAAAACAAAACTCGCCTGCGAACATTTTGATGGCCGATTGCAGGAACCACTTGGTATTATCAAGCCAGCCCGACTTGGCACTGGTGCCACCTTGGGTCTGGGAACCATGCTGCGTATCGTGGATTCTAAGGAGCCAGCCGGCCACTCCCAGCCACAGGCCCCCAAACACAAACAACGACGCTTTTCCCTGGAAATCAACACTCGCTTGCCGATTTTTGATGGCAGATTGCAGGAGCCACTTGGTACTATCAAACCAGCCCAACTTGGCACTGGTGCCACCATGGGTCTGGTCACCATCATGCCTCTCGTAGCTTTTCAGGACCTAGCCGGTCACTCACAGCCATAGGCCCCCAGACACAAACCTTGGCCCGTTTCCCTGGCAAACAAAATTAAGCTGCCCCGCTTCTGGATGGCAGATTGTAGGAGCCACTTGGTATTATCAAACCAGCCCAACTTGGCACTGGTGCCACCTCTGGTCTGGGAACCATCCTGCGTATCGTGGATTCTAAGGAGCCAGTCGGCCACTCCCAGCCACAGGCCCCCAAACACAAACAACGGCCCGTTTCCGTGGCAAACAAAAGTAAGCTGCCCCGCTTCTGGATGGCAGATTGCAGGAACCACTTGGTACTATCAAACCAGCCCAACTTGGCACTGGTGGCACCTCTTGTCTGGGAACCATGCTGCGTATCGTGGTTTCTAAGGAGCCAGCCGGCCACTCCCAACCACAGGCCCCCAAACACAACCAACGACGCTTTTCCCTGGAAAACAAAACTCGCCTGACAACATTTTGATGGCAGATTGCAGGAGCCACTTGGTACTATCAAACCAGCCCAACTTGGCACTGGTGCCACCATGGGTCTGGTCACCATCCTGCCTGTGGAAGCTTTTCAGGAGCCAGCCGGTCACTCACAGCCATAGGCCCCGAGACACAAAGCTCGGCCCGTTTCCCTGGCAAACAAAAGTAAGCTGCCCCGCTTCTGGATGGCAGATTGCAGAAGCCACTTGGTACTATCAAACCAGCCCAACTTGGCACTGGTGCCACCTCTGGTCTGGGAACCATCCTGCGTATCGTAGATTTTAAGGAGCCAGCCGGTTGTCCCAGCCATAGGCCCCCAAACACAAACAACGGTCCGTTTCCCTGGCAAACAAAAGTAAGCTGCCCCGCTTCTGGATGGCAGATTGCAGGAACCACTTGGTAGTATCAAACCAGCCCAACTTGGCACTGGTGGCACCTCTTGTCTGGGAACCATGCTGCGTATCGTGGTTTCTAAGGAGCCAGCCGGCCACTCCCAACCATAGACCCCCAGACACAAAGCTCGGCCCGTTTCCCTGGAAAACAAAAGTAAGCTACCCCGATTCTGGATGGCAGATTGCAGGAGCCACTTGGTACTATCAAATCAGCCCAACTTGGCACTGGTGCCACCATGGGTCTGGTAAACATCCTGCCTATCGTAGCTTTTCAGGACCCAGCCGGCCACTCTCAGCCATATGCCCCCAAAAACAAACCACGGCCCTTTTCTCTGGCAAACAAAACTCAACTGCCCCTCTTCTGGATGGCAAATTTTAGGACGCACTTTGTACTACGAAAACCGCCCGACGTGGCACTGGTGCCACCTTGTGTCAGGGAACCATCCTGCATATCGAGCTTTTTAAGGAGCCAGCCGGCCACGCCCAGCCATAAACCCCCAAAAACAAACCACGGACCATTTCTCTTGGAAACAAAAATCCGCTGCCCCGCGTCTGGATGGCAGATTGCAGGAGCCACTTTGCACCATCAAACCAGCCCGACTTGGCACTGGTGCCACCTTGGGTCTGGGAACAATCCTGCATATCGTGGATTCTAAGGAGCCAGCCGGCCACTCCCAGCCACAGGCCCCCAAACAAAAACAACGGCGCTTTTCCCTGGAAAACAAAATTCGCCTGCCAACTTTTTGATGGCAGATTGCAGGAGCCACTTGGTACTATCAAACCAGCCCAACTTGGCACTGGTGCCACCTCTGGTCTGGGAACCATCCTGCCTATCGTAGCTTTTCGGGAGCCAGCCGGTCACTCCCAGCCATAGACCCCCAGACACAAACCTCGGCCCGTTTCCCTGGAAAACAAAAGTAAGCTACCCCGATTCTGGATCGCAGATTGCAGGAGCCACTTGGTACTATCAAATCAGCCCAACTTGGCACTGGTGCCACCATGGGTCTGGTAAACATCCTGCCTATCGTAGCTTTTGAGGAGCCAGCCGGTCACTCCCTGCCATAGGCCCCCAGACACAAACCTCGGCCCGTTTCCCTGGCAAACAAAAGTAAGCTGCCCCGCTTTTGGATGGCAGATTGCAGGAGCCACGTTGCACCATCAAACCAGCCCGACTTGGCACTGGTGCCACCTTGGGTCTGGGAACAAGTTGGGCTGGTTTGAGAGTACCAAGTGGCTCCTGCAATCTTCCATCCAGAAGCGGGACAGCTTACTTTTGTTTCCCAGGGAAACGGGCCGAGGTATTTGTCTGGGGGCCTATGGCTGGGAGTGACCGGCTGGCTACTGAAAAGCTACGATAGGCAGGATGGTTACCAGACTCATGGTGCCACCAGTGCCCAGTCGGGCTGGTTTGATAATACTAAATAGCTCCTGCAATCTGCCATCCAGACGCGGGGCAGCGGATTTTTGTTTGCTGGAGAAATGTTCCGTTGTTTTTTTTGGGGGTATATGACTGGACGTGGCCGGCTGGCTCCTTAAAAAGCTCTATACGCAGGATTGTTCCCTGACCCAAGGTGGCATCAGTGCCAAGTCGGGCTGTTTTCGTAGTACCAAGTGCGTCCTGCAATTTGCCATCCAGAAGCGGGGCAGCCTACTTTTGTTTGCCAGGGAAACGTGCCGAGGTATTTGTCTGGAGGCCTATGGCTGGGAGTGAGCTGCTGGCTCCTAAAAAGCTACGATAGGCAGGATGGTGACCAGACCCATGGTGGCACCAGTGCCAAGTTGGGCTGGTTTGATAGTACCAAGTGGCTCCTGCAATCTGCCATCAAAAAGTTGGCAGGCGAATTTTGTTTTCCAGGGAAAAGCGCCGTTGTTTGTGTTTGGGGGCCTGTGGCTGGGAGTGGCCGGCTGGCTCCTTAGAATCCACGATATGCAGGATTGTTCCCAGACCCAAGGTGGCACCAGTGCCAAGTCGGGCTGGTTTGATGGTGCAAAGTGGCTCCTGCAATCTGCCATCCAGACGCGGGGCAGCGGATTTTTGTTTCCAAGAGAAATAGTCCGTGGTTTGTTTTTGGGGGTTTATGGCTGGGCGTGGCCGTCTGGCTCCTTAAAAAGCTCGATATGCAGGATGGTTCCCTGACACAAGGTGGCACCAGGGCCACGTCGGGCGGTGTTCGTAGTACTAAGGGCGTCCTAAAATTTGCCATCCAGAAGAGGGGCAGTTGAGTTTTGTTTGCCAGAGAAAAGGGCCGTGGTTTGTTTTTGGGGGCATATGGCTGAGAGTGGCCGGCTGGCCCCTGAAAATCCACGATAGGCAGGATGGTTCCCAGACCTGAGGTGGCACCAGTGCCAAGTCGGGCTGGTTTGATAGTACTAAGCAGCTCCTGCAATCTGCCATGCAGAAGCGGGGCAGCTTACTTTTGTTTGCCAGGGAAACGGGCCGAGGTTTGTGTCTAGGGGCCTCTGGCTGGGGGTGGCTGGCTGGCTCCTGAAAAGCTACGATAGGCCGGATGGTGACCAGACCCATGGTGGCACCAGTGCCAAGTTGGGCTGGTTTGATAGTACCAAGTGGCTCCTGCAATCTGCCATCAAAAAGTTGGCAGGCGAGTTGTGTTTTCCAGGGAAAAGCGCCGTTGTTTGTGTTTGGGGGCCTGTGGCTGGGAGTGGCCGGCTGGCTCCTTAGAACCCACGATACGCAGGATGGTTCCCAGACCTGAGGTGGCACCAGTGCCAAGTTGGGCTGGTTTGATGGTGCAAAGTGGCTCCTGCAATCTGCCATGCAGAAGCGGGGCAGCTTACTTTTGTTTGCCAGGGAAACGGGCCGAAATATTTGTCTGGGGGCCTCTGGATTGGGGTGGCTGGCTGGCTCCTGAAAAGCTACGATAGGCAGGATGGTGACCAGACCCATGGTGGCACCAGTGCCAAGTTGGGCTGGTTTGATAGTACCAAGTGGCTCCTGCAATCTGCCATCAAAAGTTTGGCAGGCGAGTTTTGTTTTCCAGGGAAAAGCACCGTTGTGCGTGTTTTGGGGCCTGTGGCTGGGAGTGGCCAGCTGGCTCCTTAGAATCCACGATACGCAGGATGGTTCCCAGACCAAAGGTGGCACCAGTGCCAAGTCGGGCTGGTTTGTTAGTACCAAGTGGTTCCTGCAATCTGCCATCCAGAAGCGGGGCAGCTGAATTTTGTTTGCCAGAGAAAAAGGCTGTTGTTTGTGTTTCGGGGCCTGTGGCTGGCAGTGGCCGGCTGGCTCCTGAAAATCCATGATACGCAGCATGGTTCCCAGACCCAAGGTGGCATCAGTGCCAAGTAGGGCTGGTTTCATAGTACCCAGTGGCTCCTGCAATCTGCCATCCAGAAGAGGGGCAGTTGAGTTTTGTTTTCCAGAGAAAAGGGCCGTGGTTTGTGTTTGGGGCCTATGGCTGAGAGTGACCGGCTGGCCCCTGAAAATCCACGATAGGAAGGATGGTTCCCAGATCCAAGGTGGCAGCAGTGCCATGTTGTTCTGGTGTGATAGTCCCAAGTGGCTCCTGCAATCTGCCATCCAGAAGCGGGGCAGCTGAGTTTTGTTTGCCAGAGAAAAAGGCTTTGGTTTGTATTTGGGGGCCTGTGGCTGGGAGTGTTCGGCTGGCTCCTGACAACCCACAATACGCAGGATGGTTCCCAGACCCAAGGTGGCACCAGTGCCAAGTCGGGCTGTTTTTATAGTACCAAGTGCGTCCTGCAATTTGCCATCCAGAAGAGGGGCAGTTGAGTTTTGTTTGCCAGAGAATAGCGCCGTTGTTTGTGTTTGGGGGCTTGTGGCTGGTAGTGGCCGACTGGCTCCTTAGAATCTGTGTTACGCAGCATGGTTCCCAGACCCAAGGTGGCACCAGTGCCAAGTTGGGCTGGTTTGATAGTACCAAGTGGCTCCTGCAATCTGCCATCCAGAAGCGGGGCAGCTTACTTTTGTTTGCCAGGGAAACGGGCCGAGGTTTGTGACTGGGGACCTATGGCTGGGAGTGACCGGCTGGCTCCTGAAAATCTACAATAGGCAGGATGGTTACCAGACCCATGGTGGCACCAGTGCCAAGTTGGGCTGGTTTGATAGTAACAAGTGGCTCCGGCAATCTGCCATCAAAAAGTTGGCAGGCGAGTTTTGTTTTCCAGGGAAAAGCGCCATTGTTTGTATTTGGGGGCCTGTGGCTGGGAGTGGCCGGCTGGCTCCTTTGAACCCACGATACGCAGGATGGTTCCCAGACCCAAGGTGGCACCAGTGCCAAGTCGGGCTGGTTTGATACTACCAAGTGCGTCCTGCAATCTGCCATCCAGAAGCGGGGCAGCTTACTTTTGTTTGCCAGGGAAACGGGCTGTGGGTTTTGATTGGGGGCATATAGCTGAGAGTGGCCGGCTGGCTCCTGAAAATCCACGCTAGGCAGCATGGTTCCCAGATGCAAGGTGGCACCAGTGCCAAGTCGGGCTGGTTTGATGGTGCAAAGTGTCTCCTGCAATCTGCCATCCAGAAGCGGGGCAGCTGATTTTTGTTTGCCAGAGAAAAATTCCGTGGATTGTTTTTGGGGGCATATTGCTGGGAGTGGCCGGCTGGCTCCTTAAAATGCTCGATACGCATGATGGTTCCCAGGCCCAAGGTGTCACCACTACCAAGTCGGCCTGCGGTTTTAGTATCAAGTTCATCCTGCAATTTGCCATCCAGAAGAGGGGCAGTTGAGTTTTGTTTGCCAGAGAAACGGGCCGAGGTTTCTGTTTGGGGACATATGGCTGAGAGTGGCCGGCTGGCCCCTGAATATCCACGATACACAGCATGGTTCCCAGATCCAAGGTGGCACCAGTGCCAAGTCGGGCTGGTTTGATAGTACCAAGTGTCTCCTGCAATCTGCCATCCAGAAGCAGGGCAGCTTACTTTTGTTTGCCAGAGAAATAGGCCTAGGTTTTTGTTTGGGGGCCTATGGCTAGGAGTGGCAGGCTGGCTCCTAAGAATCCACGATACGCAGGATGTTTCCCAGACCCAAGGTGGCAACAGTGCCAAGTCGGGCTGGTTTGATAGTACCAAGTGGCTCCTGCAAACTCCATCAAAAAGTTGGCAGGCGTGTTTTGTTTTCCAGGGAACAGCGCCGTTGATTTTGTTTGGGGGCCTGTGGCTGGGAGTGGCCGGCTGGCTCCTTAGAATCCACGATACGCAGGATGGTTCCCAGACCCAAGGTGGCACCAGTGCCAAGTCGGGCTGGTTTGATTACACCAAGTGGCTCCTGCAATCTGCCATCCAGAAGTGAGGCAGCTAAGTTTTGTTTGCGAGAAAAAAGGGCCGTGGTTTTTGTTGGGGGCCTGTGGCTGGGAGTAGCCGGCTGGCTCCTTAAAATCCACGATAGGCAGGATGGTTCCCAGACCCAAGGTGGCACCAGTGCCAAGTCGGGCTGGTTTGATAGTACCAAGTGGCTCCTGCAATCTGCCATCCAGAAGCGGGGCAGCTGAGTTTTGTTTGCCAGAGAAAAAGGCTGTGGTTTGTGTTTGGGGGCCTGTGGCTGGCAGTGGCCGGCTGGCTCCTGAAAATCCACGATACGCAGGATGGTTCCCAGACCCAAGGTGGCACCAGTGCCAAGTGGGGCTCGTTTGACAGTGTCAAGTGCCTCCTGCAATCTCCCATCCAGAAGCGGGGCGGCTGAGTTTTTTTTGCCAGGGAAACGGACCTTTGTTTTTGATTGGGCTCTGTGGCCGAGAGTGGTCGGCTGTCTCCTGACAATCCACAATACGCAGGATGGTTCCCAGACCCAAGGTGGCACCAGTGCCAAGTCGGGCTGGTTTGATAGTACCAAGTGTCTCCTGCAATCTGCCATCCAGAAGCGGGGCAGCTGAGTTTTGTTTGCCAGAGAAAAGGGCCGTGGGTTGTGTTTGTGGGCATATGGCTGGGAGTGGCCACCTGGATCCTTAAAATGCACGATACGCCGCATGGTAACCAGACGCAAGGTGGCACCAGTGCCAAGTCAGGCTGTTTTTGTAGTACCCAGTGGCTCCTGCAATTTGCCATCCACAAGCGGGGCAGTTGAATTTTGTTTGCTAGAGAAAAGGGCTGTGGTTTGTGTTTGGGGGCCTATGGCTGAGAGTGGCCGGCTGGCCCCTGAAAATCAACGATAGGCAGGATGGTTCCCAGATCCAAGGTGGCACCAGTGCCAAGTAAGGCTGGTTGTATGGTTCAAAGTGACTCCTGCAATCTGCCATCCAGAAGCGGGACAGCTGAGTTTTTTTTGCCAGAGAAAAGGTCCATGGTTTCTTTTTGGGGCATACGGCTGGGAATTGCCGGCTGGCTCCTTAAAATGCTCGATACGCAGGATGGTTCCCAGAGCCAAGGTGGCACCACTGCCAAGTCGGGCTCTTTTTGTAGTACCAAGTGCGTCCTGCAATTTGCCATCCAGAAGAGGGGCAGTTGAGTTTTGTTTGCCAGAGAAAAGGGCCGAGGTTTGTGTTTGGGGGCATATGGCTGGGAATGACCGGCTGGCCCCTGAAAATCCACGATACGCCGGATGGTTCCCAGATCCAAGGTGGTACCATTACCAAGTCGGGCTGGTTTGATAGTCCCAAGTGGCTCCTGCAAACTGCCATCCAGAAGCGGGGCAGCTTACTTTTGTTTGCCAGGGAAATGGGCCGTTGTTTGTCTTTGGGGGCCTGTGGCTGGGAGTGTTCGGCTGGTTCCTGAATATGTACGATACGCAGGATTGTTCCCAGATCCAAGGTGGCAGCAGTGCCATGTTGTGCTGGTGTGATAGTCCCAAGTGGCTCCTGCAATCTGCCATCCAGAAGTGGGGCAGCTGATTTTTGTTTGCCAGAGAAAAGGTCCGTGGTTTGTTTTCGGGGGCATATGGCTGAGAGTGGCCGGCTGGCCCCTGAAAATCCACGATACACAGGATGGTTCCCAGATCCAAGGTGGCACCTGTGCCAAGTCGGGCTGATTTGATAGTACTAAGTAGCTCCTGCAATCTGCCATGCAGAAGCGGGGCAGCTTACTTTTGTTTGCCAGGGAAACGGGACGAGGTTTGTGTTTGGGGGCCTATGGCTGAGAGTGACCGGCTGGCTCCTGAAAATCCATGATACGCAGCATGGTTCCCAGACCCAAGGTGGCACCAGTGCCAAGTGGGGCTGGTTTCACAGTGTCAAGTGCCTCCTGCAATCTCCCATCCAGAAGCGGGGCAGCTGAGTTTTGTTTGCCTGTGAAACGGGCCGTTGTTTTTAATTGGGGTCTGTGGCCGAGAGTGTTCGGCTGGCTCCTGACAACCCACAATACGCAGGATGGTTCCCAGACCCAAGGTGGCACCAGTGCCAAGTCGGGCTGTTTTTATAGTACCAAGTGCGTCCTGCAATTTGCCATCCAGAAGAGGGGCAGTTGAGTTTTGTTTGCCAGAGAATAGCGCCGTTGTTTGTGTTTGGGGGCTTGTGGCTGGGAGTGTCCGACTGGCTCCTTAGAATCTGTGTTACGCAGCATGGTTCCCAGACCCAAGGTGGCACCAGTGCCAAGTCGGGCTGGTTTGATAGTACCAAGTGGCTCCTGCAATCTGCCATCCAGAAGCGGGGCAGCTTACTTTTGTTTGCCAGGGAAACGGGCCGAGGTTTGTGACTGGGGACCTATGGCTGGGAGTGACCGGCTGGCTCCTGAAAAGCTACAATAGGCAGGATGGTGACCAGACCCATGGTGGCAGCAGTGCCAAGTTGGGCTGATTTGATAGTACCAAGTGGCTCCTGCAATCTGCCATCAAAAAGTTGGCAGGCGAGTTTTGTTTTCCAGGGAAAAGCGCCATTGTTTTTATTTGGGGGCCTGTGGCTGGGAGTGGCCGGCTGGCTCCTTTGAACCCACGATACGCAGGATGGTTCCCAGACCCAAGGTGGCACCAGTGCCAAGTCGGGCTGGTTTGATACTACCAAGTGCGTCCTGCAATCTGCCATCCAGAAGCGGGGCAGCTTACTTTTGTTTGCCAGGGAAACGGGCCGTGGGTTTTTTTTGGGGGCATATAGCTGAGAGTGGCCGGCTGGCTCCTGAAAATCCACGCTAGGCAGCATGGTTCCCAGATGCAAGGTGGCACCAGTGCCAAGTCGGGCTGGTTTGATGGTGCAAAGTGTCTCCTGCAATCTGCCATCCAGAAGCGGGGCAGCTGATTTTTGTTTGCCAGAGAAAAATTCCGTGGATTGTTTTTGGGGGCATATTGCTGGGAGTGGCCGGCTGGCTCCTTAAAATGCTCGATACGCATGATGGTTCCCAGGCCCAAGGTGTCACCACTACCAAGTCGGCCTGCGGTTTTAGTATCAAGTTCATCCTGCAATTTGCCATCCAGAAGAGGGGCAGTTGAGTTTTGTTTGCCAGAGAAACGGGCCGAGGTTTCTGTTTGGGGACATATGGCTGAGAGTGGCCAGCTGGCCCCTGAATATCCACGATACACAGCATGGTTCCCAGATCCAAGGTGGCACCAGTGCCAAGTCGGGCTGGTTTGATAGTACCAAGTGTCTCCTGCAATCTGCCATCCAGAAGCAGGGCAGCTTACTTTTGTTTGCCAGAGAAATAGGCCTAGGTTTTTGTTTGGGGGTCTGTGGCTAGGAGTGGCCGGCTGGCTCCTAAGAATCCACGATACGCAGGATGTTTCCCAGACCCAAGGTGGCACCAGTGCCAAGTCGGGCTGGTTTGATAGTACCAAGTGGCTCCTGCAAACTCCATCAAAAAGTTGGCAGGCGTGTTTTGTTTTCCAGGGAACAGCGCCGTTGATTTTGTTTGGGGGCCTGTGGCTGGGAGTGGCCGGCTGGCTCCTTAGAATCCACGATACGCAGGATGGTTCCCAGACCCAAGGTGGCACCAGTGCCAAGTCGGGCTGGTTTGATTACACCAAGTGGCTCCTGCAATCTGCCATCCAGAAGTGAGGCAGCTAAGTTTTGTTTGCGAGAAAAAAGGGCCGTGGTTTTTGTTGGGGGCCTGTGGCTGGGAGTAGCCGGCTGGCTCCTTACAATCCACGATAGGCAGGATGGTTCCCAGACCCAAGGTGGCACCAGTGCCAAGTCGGGCTGGTTTGATAGTACCAAGTGGCTCCTGCAATCTGCCATCCAGAAGCGGGGCAGCTGAGTTTTGTTTGCCAGAGGAAAAGGCTGTGGTTTGTGTTTGGGGGCCTGTGGCTGGCAGTGGCCGGCTGGCTCCTGAAAATCCACGATACGCAGCATGGTTCCCAGACCCAAGGTGGCACCAGTGCCAAGTGGGGCTCGTTTGACAGTGTCAAGTGCCTCCTGCAATCTCCCATCCAGAAGCGGGGCAGCTGAGTTTTTTTTGCCAGGGAAACGGACCTTTGTTTTTGATTGGGCTCTGTGGCCGAGAGTGGTCGGCTGTCTCCGGACAATCCACAATACGCAGGATGGTTCCCAGACCCAAGGTGGCACCAGTGCCAAGTCGGGCTGGTTTGATAGTACCAAGTGTCTCCTGCAATCTGCCATCCAGAAGCGGGGCAGCTGAGTTTTGTTTGCCAGAGAAAAGGGCCGTGGGTTGTGTTTGGGGGCATATGGCTGGGAGTGGCCACCTGGCTCCTTAAAATGCACGATACGCCGCATGGTAACCAGACGCAAGGTGGCACCAGTGCCAAGTCAGGCTGTTTTTGTAGTACCCAGTGGCTCCTGCAATTTGCCATCCAGAAGCGGGGCAGTTGAATTTTGTTTGCTAGAGAAAAGGGCTGTGGTTTGTGTTTGGGGGCCTATGGCTGAGAGTGGCCGGCTGGCCCCTGAAAATCAACGATAGGCAGGATGGTTCCCAGATCCAAGGTGGCACCAGTGCCAAGTAAGGCTGGTTGTATGGTTCAAAGTGACTCCTGCAATCTGCCATCCAGAAGCGGGACAGCTGAGTTTTTTTTGCCAGAGAAAATGTCCATGGTCTCTTTTTGGGGCATACGGCTGGGAATTGCCGGCTGGCTCCTTAAAATGCTCGATACGCAGGATGGTTCCCAGAGCCAAGGTGGCACCACTGCCAAGTCGGGCTCTTTTTGTAGTACCAAGTGCGTCCTGCAATTTGCCATCCAGAAGAGGGGCAGTTGAGTTTTGTTTGCCAGAGGAAAGGGCCGAGGTTTGTGTTTGGGGGCATATGGCTGGGAATGACCGGCTGGCCCCTGAAAATCCACGATAGGAAGGATGGTTCCCAGATCCAAGGTGGTACCATTACCAAGTCGGGCTGGTTTGATAGTCCCAAGTGGCTCCTGCAAACTGCCATCCAGAACCGGGGCAGCTGAGTTTTGTTTGCCAGGGAAATGGGCCGTTGTTTGTGTTTGGGGGCCTGTGGCTGGGAGTGTTCGGCTGGTTCCTGAATATGTACGATACGCAGGATTGTTCCCAGATCCAAGGTGGCAGCAGTGCCATGTTGTGCTGGTGTGATAGTCCCAAGTGGCTCCTGCAATCTGCCATCCAGAAGTGGGGCAGCTGATTTTTGTTTGCCAGAGAAAAGGTCCGTGGTTTGTTTTTGGGGGCATATGGCTGAGAGTGGCCGGCTGGCCCCTGAAAATCCACGATACACAGGATGGTTCCCAGATCCAAGGTGGCACCTGTGCCAAGTCGGGCTGATTTGATAGTACTAAGTAGCTCCTGCAATCTGCCATGCAGAAGCGGGGCAGCTTACTTTTGTTTGCCAGGGAAACGGGCCGAGGTTTGTGTTTGGGGGCCTATGGCTGAGAGTGACCGGCTGGCTCCTGAAAATCCATGATACGCAGCATGGTTCCCAGACCCAAGGTGGCTCCAGTGCCAAGTGGGGCTGGTTTCACAGTGTCAAGTGCCTCCTGCAATCTCCCATCCAGAAGCGGGGCAGCTGAGTTTTGTTTGCCTGTGAAACGGGCCGTTGTTTTTAATTGGGGTCTGTGGCCGAGAGTGTTCGGCTGGCTCCTGACAACCCACAATACGCAGGATGGCTCCCAGACCCAAGGTGGCACCAGTGCCAAGTCGGGCTGTTTTTATAGTACCAAGTGCGTCCTGCAATTTGCCATCCAGAAGAGGGGAAGTTGAGTTTTGTTTGCCAGAGAATAGCGCCGTTGTTTGTGTTTGGGGGCTTGTGGCTGGGAGTGGCCGACTGGCTCCTTAGAATCTGTGTTACGCAGCATGGTTCCCAGACCCAAGGTGGCACCAGTGCCAAGTTGGGCTGGTTTGATAGTACCAAGTGGCTCCTGCAATCTGCCATCCAGAAGCGGGGCAGCTTACTTTTGTTTGCCAGGGAAACGGGCCGAGGTTTGTGACTGGGGACCTATGGCTGGGAGTGACCGGCTGGCTCCTGAAAAGCTACAATAGGCAGGATGGTTACCAGACCCATGGTGGCAGCAGTGCCAAGTTGGGCTGATTTGATAATACCAAGTGGCTCCTGCAATCTGCCATCAAAAAGTTGGCAGGCGAGTTTTGTTTTCCAGGGAAAAGCGCCATTGTTTGTATTTGGGGGCCTGTGGCTGGGAGTGGCCGGCTGGCTCCTTTGAACCCACGATACGCAGGATGGTTCCCAGACCCAAGGTGGCACCAGTGCCAAGTCGGGCTGGTTTGATACTACCAAGTGCGTCCTGCAATCTGCCATCCAGAAGCGGGGCAGCTTAATTTTGTTTGCCAGGGAAACGGGCCGTGGGTTTTGTTTGGGGGCATATAGCTGAGAGTGGCCGGCTGGCTCCTGAAAATCCACGCTAGGCAGCATGGTTCCCAGATGCAAGGTGGCACCAGTGCCAAGTCGGGCTGGTTTGATGGTGCAAAGTGGCTCCTGCAATCTGCCATCCAGAAGCGGGGCAGCTGATTTTTGTTTGCCAGAGAAAAATTCCGTGGATTGTTTTTGGGGGCATATTGCTGGGAGTGGCCGGCTGGCTCCTTAAAATGCTCGATACGCATGATGGTTCCCAGGCCCAAGGTGTCACCACTACCAAGTCGGCCTGCGGTTTTAGTATCAAGTTCATCCTGCAATTTGCCATCCAGAAGAGGGGCAGTTGAGTTTTGTTTGCCAGAGAAACGGGCCGAGGTTTCTGTTTGGGGACATATGGCTGAGAGTGGCCAGCTGGCCCCTGAATATCCACGATACACAGCATGGTTCCCAGATCCAAGGTGGCACCAGTGCCAAGTCGGGCTGGTTTGATAGTACCAAGTGTCTCCTGCAATCTGCCATCCAGAAGCAGGGCAGCTTACTTTTGTTTGCCAGAGAAATAGGCCTAGGTTTTTGTTTGGGGGTCTGTGGCTAGGAGTGGCCGGCTGGCTCCTAAGAATCCACGATACGCAGGATGTTTCCCAGACCCAAGGTGGCACCAGTGCCAAGTCGGGCTGGTTTGATAGTACCAAGTGGCTCCTGCAAACTCCATCAAAAAGTTGGCAGGCGTGTTTTGTTTTCCAGGGAACAGCGCCGTTGATTTTGTTTGGGGGCCTGTGGCTGGGAGTGGCCGGCTGGCTCCTTAGAATCCACGATACGCAGGATGGTTCCCAGACCCAAGGTGGCACCAGTGCCAAGTCGGGCTGGTTTGATTACACCAAGTGGCTCCTGCAATCTGCCATCCAGAAGTGAGGCAGCTAAGTTTTGTTTGCGAGAAAAAAGGGCCGTGGTTTTTGTTGGGGGCCTGTGGCTGGGAGTAGCCGGCTGGCTCCTTAAAATCCACGATAGGCAGGATGGTTCCCAGACCCAAGGTGGCACCAGTGCCAAGTCGGGCTGGTTTGATAGTACCAAGTGGCTCCTGCAATCTGCCATCCAGAAGCGGGGCAGCTGAGTTTTGTTTGCCAGAGGAAAAGGCTGTGGTTTGTGTTTGGGGGCCTGTGGCTGGCAGTGGCCGGCTGGCTCCTGAAAATCCACGATACGCAGCATGGTTCCCAGACCCAAGGTGGCACCAGTGCCAAGTGGGGCTCGTTTGACAGTGTCAAGTGCCTCCTGCAATCTCCCATCCAGAAGCGGGGCAGCTGAGTTTTTTTTGCCAGGGAAACGGACCTTTGTTTTTGATTGGGCTCTGTGGCCGAGAGTGGTCGGCTGTCTCCGGACAATCCACAATACGCAGGATGGTTCCCAGACCCAAGGTGGCACCAGTGCCAAGTCGGGCTGGTTTGATAGTACCAAGTGTCTCCTGCAATCTGCCATCCAGAAGCGGGGCAGCTGAGTTTTGTTTGCCAGAGAAAAGGGCCGTGGGTTGTGTTTGGGGGCATATGGCTGGGAGTGGCCACCTGGCTCCTTAAAATGCACGATACGCCGCATGGTAACCAGACGCAAGGTGGCACCAGTGCCAAGTCAGGCTGTTTTTGTAGTACCCAGTGGCTCCTGCAATTTGCCATCCAGAAGCGGGGCAGTTGAATTTTGTTTGCTAGAGAAAAGGGCTGTGGTTTGTGTTTGGGGGCCTATGGCTGAGAGTGGCCGGCTGGCCCCTGAAAATCAACGATAGGCAGGATGGTTCCCAGATCCAAGGTGGCACCAGTGCCAAGTAAGGCTGGTTGTATGGTTCAAAGTGACTCCTGCAATCTGCCATCCAGAAGCGGGACAGCTGAGTTTTTTTTGCCAGAGAAAATGTCCATGGTCTCTTTTTGGGGCATACGGCTGGGAATTGCCGGCTGGCTCCTTAAAATGCTCGATACGCAGGATGGTTCCCAGAGCCAAGGTGGCACCACTGCCAAGTCGGGCTCTTTTTGTAGTACCAAGTGCGTCCTGCAATTTGCCATCCAGAAGAGGGGCAGTTGAGTTTTGTTTGCCAGAGGAAAGGGCCGAGGTTTGTGTTTGGGGGCATATGGCTGGGAATGACCGGCTGGCCCCTGAAAATCCACGATAGGAAGGATGGTTCCCAGATCCAAGGTGGTACCATTACCAAGTCGGGCTGGTTTGATAGTCCCAAGTGGCTCCTGCAAACTGCCATCCAGAAGCGGGGCAGCTGAGTTTTGTTTGCCAGGGAAATGGGCCGTTGTTTGTGTTTGGGGGCCTGTGGCTGGGAGTGTTCGGCTGGTTCCTGAATATGTACAATACGCAGGATTGTTCCCAGATCCAAGGTGGCAGCAGTGCCATGTTGTGCTGGTGTGATAGTCCCAAGTGGCTCCTGCAATCTGCCATCCAGAAGTGGGGCAGCTGATTTTTGTTTGCCAGAGAAAAGGTCCGTGGTTTGTTTTTGGGGGCATATGGCTGAGAGTGGCCGGCTGGCCCCTGAAAATCCACGATACACAGGATGGTTCCCAGATCCAAGGTGGCACCTGTGCCAAGTCGGGCTGATTTGATAGTACTAAGTAGCTCCTGCAATCTGCCATGCAGAAGCGGGGCAGCTTACTTTTGTTTGCCAGGGAAACGGGACGAGGTTTGTGTTTGGGGGCCTATGGCTGAGAGTGACCGGCTGGCTCCTGAAAAGCTACAATAGGCAGGATGGTGACCAGACCCATGGTGGCACCAGTGCCAAGTTCGGCTGGTTTGATAGTACCAAGTGGTTCCTGCAATCTGCCATCCAGAAGCAGGGCAGCTGAGTTTTGTTTGCCAGAGAAAAGGGCCTTGGTTTGTGTTTGGGGGCATATGGCTGGGTGTGGCCAGCTGGCTCCTTAAAATGCACGATATGCAACATGGCTCCCAGACCCAAGGTGGCACCAGTGCCAAGTTGGGCTGGTTTGATAGTACCAAGTGGCTCCTGCAATCTTCCATGATCACGTGGAGAAATACTTTCTGGTTTCAGCCTCATGCTCTTTCTTCTCTCCCTCAACTTCTCTATCACCTCTCATCTGGTTCACATGCGCTGTCTTCAAGGTCCACAGGCTACTTTTCACAGAATCTTCTGGCCTGATGAAGTAAGAATGATGAATAGAACAGAGCTGGGATCTATTTTCCAGTTTGGATAAAATGCATTCTGCACACAAATCCAAGGAGAACGGGCTGCCCCGATGCCCAGAAAATCTTTCACTCCTGCTAGTGTTCTACGTCAACCGCAACTTAGTCTGAAAGAAAAGCTTTTTCTCTGAGAGCATCTGAGAGGTTTGCATGAAGCACTGATATCTGACATATGCAATTTTGAATAGGAGAGGAAAAAGAAAATGGCAAGGAGTTTTTAATTTTAGTGGTTTCAATTTTAATTTCCGTGCACTTTTTCAAAACTTGTCAGCTCAAATGCCCATCAACATCTTTTAGTCATCTGTAAGTCAGTATTCATATAAAATATGCTTCAAATCCAAAGAATTTCAAATTTGCACTCCAAGCTTCTATGCCTAGATTTATGATTTCCTACACATATTAGATGAAAGGAAGGCCTTTTTTACTGTGGGAGTGCTGGAACACTGGAACAGGTTGCCCAGAGAAGTTGTGGGTGTCCCATCCCTGAAAGTATTCAAGGTCACCTTGGACGGGGCTTGGAGCAGCAACAAAGGAGAAGCTTGATGGTAGAGAAACAAAGTTGGACTATAGAAGAAACTCGGATTGAAGTATAGGATCAAGTTTTCTCTCAGCTCTTGGGGTAAATTCAAAGTTGTACAAAATGACATTTATCTGTGCTATTCACTACTGTAACAGAAAGTTTCATGAAAACTGTACAGAAGATAGTAAATTTTAAAAGAGATAAGAATTACAGCATAAAATCCATGGGATAGGTTACAACATGAGACACTCTCTAAGAGAAAATCTCTGTGTTTCAGCACTTCATCAGGGTAAGATTTCATGAAGTGCCAAAGAAGGCGGCAAAATATCATTCGGGACATTATTTACTGGAATTCAGCCTGGCCATTAGTAGGAACTGCCTTTGAACATATCATGTAGATATACCACACACACTTTCCCTTCACTGAAAAATTACTGTTTACAACAAATAAGCAATTGACGATCAAAATTGATTGAAAGCATCTTAAACATGTCAAGTATTTCATTGTAGATGATCTGTGATCCAAATGCTTCTTCCACCTTCGAGTGGGACAGAAGAATTCTTCCATATCATGATGGTTTAAAATTGTATCAACCAATGTTTTCTGCTGAAAAGATATCATCTATTTTTTTCTATTTTTGGAAGAAAATATTCCTAGACATACAACAGGTGAGAACTAAGTAATTTTAAAGAAACAAATGAAATGAAAATATTCTGTAAATAGAATGAAATGAAAAGCTGTGTTTTAAATAGGAGCTAAATATTAAACAGAATTTTTGTACCAGGCATTTGAATTACTGCACCAGCTCTTTTGCCCATCAAGAGAGGCATTTAGCATTTCAGTCTTTTCCAAGGTGTTCATGATCTGCTATGCTGATCTCTGTGTGTGCCTAGGTGTGTGTGGAGGGGGGGGCATATGAAGGGGAGTGTGTATGTTTGCTTTACAATTGTTGTGGCAGATTCATGCCTCAGCTCCACATTTTGTTTTAAAAAGGTCACACCGAGTGGATATGAAGTTTACTATCAACAAGAGATCGATTCCCAAATCATCCATTTGACTCTCCCTTATAAATCATGTGCTTTGTTGCATATTTTATCAAATATACTTTCAAGCCAGATGGAGGAAGGAGGATGTGGGAATCCCTCCACCATCTTGCAACTTTTATGTAAGTAGGTTTTCAAGAAAATCATCATTTCTCTTTTAAATATGTCTGGAACAGGCATGATGGTAGTGTCAACCTGTTGGAGTTTTTGTTGCTGGAAGAAGTTGTACAAAAGGATTGGTTTTTACATTGACCAGTTACTGAATCAAGCGCAGGAATACATTGGAAATTTAGCTGGGGGTTCCTTTTCCCAGCAGACTACTTCTAGAACGAGCTTGTACACTGAAGCTGACTCTTTTGCTCTCTTTTTGTTTCTTTCCTATTTTCTTGGCTTCTTTGCCACTATCTAGACAATTTTGGAACTTTGTTCCCAACTAAAATGGTTTCAATAGTCTGATTGTGATCATACATTTTTACAAGGAATTTTTAAAATCTTTCCTCGAGTCCAGAAAGTCAAGGACTTAGATCTTTTTCTTCCCTTATCAATATTGCCATGAAATTGATAAATAAAGACCAACTCTTTATTTTTGTTTTTAACCCACGTAGATAATTCCCATCCATTAATCCATTTTGTGGACCAATAGCTGCCATTCTGATGGAAGCTGTCACTTCTTAACAATAGGCATTCTGTGACTATGTTGACAGCACTTTGGGTGAAGATCCTAACTGGTCTTAGATATACATAGGGAGAAATTTGCTCAGCCAGTGTCAGTCTTAAGCATGCGTATCAGAAGATCTTTCTAGAGCTGGGAATTTTCCCATGAAAGGGATTCAGTTAGGGAAGAGACACTTGTGCCAGAGTTTTACATTCTTCTTGAACACTGCTTAAGGAACTTAGATGCCATGTCCATTTGGATCTCTGTCTGCACAGAACTTTGTCATGCCAGTGCTTTGAAATGCATCTTGAAGAGAATTCACTAGCACAGAATGAAAGAGAGTGGAAGGGGTTGGTGGGGCTAACCAGGCCCAACCCCCCTGCCTAAACCAGGATACCTAGAGCCTCTTGCCCAGGATTCTATCTGGGTGTACTTTTAATGTCTTCAAAGATCCAGGCTCCACAATCTTTCTGGGCAGTCTGTGCCGTGGTTCAGTCACCCTGACAGTAAAGAAACATTTACTGATGTTCAAAGGCAATCTCCTGTATTTCAGTGTGTGCCCACTGCCTCTTGTCTTTACCCTCAGCATCACTGAAAAGACACTGATTCCCTCCCCTTTGCACTATTGCTTCCATATGTATGTGTGATGCCATGTAGAGGTATGTCAAAAACCTCCCTGAAGCCCAGGCAGATAATATTCCCTTCATCTACCAGTCAAGTTGATTCATCAGAGGAGTTTAAAGTGATGTTCAGCATGAAATTCCCCTGAAAAATCATGCTAACTACATTATTTGGTCATCTGTCATGTGCCTGGCAAGGATTTCCAGGAAGAGCTGCTTCATCAACTTCCTGGGGATAAAAAAGAGGCTGGCTGGTTTGTACTATGGCGAGTCCTCTTAATTGCCTTTTTTGAAGATGGGTGTCATATGCTAACATCCACTCTTTAGCCTCTCTTGTCGTCTACATCTTAGCAAAACGCTTTTCCACTATGTCTGGCTAGGAAAAACTGTGCCAGCACAGAAAACATCTCCCATCGTTTTCTAGAAGTTGCACGGATGTCTGCCAAGTGTTTGGCAGGAAGAAAAGAAAAGTTGTCCAAAACAGCTTCCAATCGAATGTTCCTGTGATTGGAAAAGTCAGGAGAGTGCAAAGGTACTGTTTTCTATCAGTTGGCAAGGTGCGCACACAATCCCAGTGTTGTACAGCTTGCTTCTTCACCTTCCCGAAGCTGCCGCTCTCGCCGGCTGCCGGAGCCCAAGAAGCGGCTTCTTCGCGCAAAGACGATTGTGCCGCTCACAGTGCTCTCCTTAGCGCGGCTTCTGCCGAAAGACGCCCGGCAGCGGCTCTTACCTCCGGAGAGCATCCTACCTTCGTCTTTCGCGTCTTTTGTAGTCTACATCTTAGCAAAACGCTTTTCCACTATGTCTGGCTAGGAAAAACTGTGCCAGCACAGAAAACATCTCCCATCGTGTTCTAGAAGTTGCACGGATGTCTGCCAAGTGTTTGGCAGGAAGAAAAGAAAAGTTGTCCAAAACAGCTTCCAATCGAATGTTCCTGTGATTGGAAAAGTCAGGAGAGTGCAAAGGTACTGTTTTCTATCAGTTGGCAAGGTGCGCACACAATCCCAGTGTTGTACAGCTTGCTTCTTCACCTTCCCGAAGCTGCCGCTCTCGCCGGCTGCCGGAGCCCAAGAAGCGGCTTCTTCGCGCAAAGACGATTGTGCCGCTCACAGGGCTCTCCTTAGCGCGGCTTCTGCCGAAAGACGCCCGGCAGCGGCTCTTACCTCCGGAGAGCATCCTACCTTCGTCTTTAGCTCCTCTTCTCATCTACACCTCGGCAAAAAGCTTTTCCACTATGTCTGGCTAGGAAAAACTGTGCCAGCACAGAAAACATCTCCCATCGTGTTCTAGAAGTTGCACGGATGTCTGCCAAGTGTTTGGCAGGAAGAAAAGAAAAGTTGTCCAAAACAGCTTCCAATCGAATGTTCCTGTGATTGGAAAAGTCAGGAGAGTGCAAAGATACTGTTTTCTATCAGTTGGCAAGGTGCGCACACAATCCCAGTGTTGTACAGCTTGCTTCTTCACCTTCCCGAAGCTGCCGCTCTCGCCGGCTGCCGGAGCCCAAGAAGCGGCTTCTTCGCGCAAAGACGATTGTGCCGCTCACAGGGCTCTCCTTAGCGCGGCTTCTGCCGAAAGACGCCCGGCAGCGGCTCTTACCTCCGGAGAGCATCCTACCTTCGTCTTTCGCGTCTTTTGTAGTCTACATCTTAGCAAAACGCTTTTCCACTATGTCTGGCTAGGAAAAACTGTGCCAGCACAGAAAACATCTCCCATCGTGTTCTAGAAGTTGCACGGATGTCTGCCAAGTGTTTGGCAGGAAGAAAAGAAAAGTTGTCCAAAACAGCTTCCAATCGAATGTTCCTGTGATTGGAAAAGTCAGGAGAGTGCAAAGGTACTGTTTTCTATCAGTTGGCAAGGTGCGCACACAATCCCAGTGTTGTACAGCTTGCTTCTTCATCTTCCCGAAGCTGCCACTCTCAGGAGGTAAGAGCCGCTGCCGGGCGTCTTTCGGCAGAAGCTGCGCTAAGGAGAGCACTGTGAGCGGCACAATCGTCTTTGCGCGAAGAAGCCGCTTCTTGGGCTCCGGCAGCCGGCGAGAGCGGCAGCTTCGGGAAGGTGAAGAAGCAAGCTGTACAACACTGGGATTGTGTGCGCACCTTGCCAACTGATAGAAAACAGTACCTTTGCACTCTCCTGACTTTTCCAATCACAGGAACATTCGATTGGAAGCTGTTTTGGACAACTTTTCTTTTCTTCCTGCCAAACACTTGGCAGACATCCGTGCAACTTCTAGAACACGATGGGAGATGTTTTCTGTGCTGGCACAGTTTTTCCTAGCCAGACATAGTGGAAAAGCGTTTTGCTAAGATGTAGACTACAAAAGACGCGAAAGACGAAGGTAGGATGCTCTCCGGAGGTAAGAGCCGCTGCCGGGCGTCTTTCGGCAGAAGCCGCGCTAAGGAGAGCCCTGTGAGCGGCACAATCGTCTTTGCGCGAAGAAGCCGCTTCTTGGGCTCCGGCAGCCGGCGAGAGCGGCAGCTTCGGGAAGGTGAAGAAGCAAGCTGTACAACACTGGGATTGTGTGCGCACCTTGCCAACTGATAGAAAACAGTACCTTTGCACTCTCCTGACTTTTCCAATCACAGGAACATTCGATTGGAAGCTGTTTTGGACAACTTTTCTTTTCTTCCTGCCAAACACTTGGCAGACATCCGTGCAACTTCTAGAAAACGATGGGAGATGTTTTCTGTGCTGGCACAGTTTTTCCTAGCCAGACATAGTGGAAAAGCGTTTTGCTAAGATGTAGACTACAAAAGACGCGAAAGACGAAGGTAGGATGCTCTCCGGAGGTAAGAGCCGCTGCCGGGCGTCTTTCGGCAGAAGCCGCGCTAAGGAGAGCCCTGTGAGCGGCGCAATCGTCTTTGCGCGAAGAAGCCGCTTCTTGGGCTCCGGCAGCCGGCGAGAGCGGCAGCTTCGGGAAGGTGAAGAAGCAAGCTGTACAACACTGGGATTGTGTGCGCACCTTGCCAACTGATAGAAAACAGTACCTTTGCACTCTCCTGACTTTTCCAATCACAGGAACATTCGATTGGAAGCTGTTTTGGACAACTTTTCTTTTCTTCCTGCCAAACACTTGGCAGACATCCGTGCAACTTCTAGAACACGATGGGAGATGTTTTCTGTGCTGGCACAGTTTTTCCTAGCCAGACATAGTGGAGAAGCTTTTTGCCGAGGTGTAGATGAGAAGAGGAGCTAAAGACGAAGGTAGGATGCTCTCCGGAGGTAAGAGCCGCTGCCGGGCGTCTTTCGGCAGAAGCCGCGCTAAGGAGAGCCCTGTGAGCGGCACAATCGTCTTTGCGCGAAGAAGCCGCTTCTTGGGCTCCGGCAGCCGGCGAGAGCGGCAGCTTCGGGAAGGTGAAGAAGCAAGCTGTACAACACTGGGATTGTGTGCGCACCTTGCCAACTGATAGAAAACAGTACCTTTGCACTCTCCTGACTTTTCCAATCACAGGAACATTCGATTGGAAGCTGTTTTGGACAACTTTTCTTTTCTTCCTGCCAAACACTTGGCAGACATCCGTGCAACTTCTAGAACACGATGGGAGATGTTTTCTGTGCTGGCACAGTTTTTCCTAGCCAGACATAGTGGAGAAGCTTTTTGCCGAGGTGTAGATGAGAAGAGGAGCTAAAGACGAAGGTAGGATGCTCTCCGGAGGTAAGAGCCGCTGCCGGGCGTCTTTCGGCAGAAGCCGCGCTAAGGAGAGCCCTGTGAGCGGCACAATCGTCTTTGCGCGAAGAAGCCGCTTCTTGGGCTCCGGCAGCCGGCGAGAGCGGCAGCTTCGGGAAGGTGAAGAAGCAAGCTGTACAACACTGGGATTGTGTGCGCACCTTGCCAACTGATAGAAAACAGTACCTTTGCACTCTCCTGACTTTTCCAATCACAGGAACATTCGATTGGAAGCTGTTTTGGACAACTTTTCTTTTCTTCCTGCCAAACACTTGGCAGACATCCGTGCAACTTCTAGAACACGATGGGAGATGTTTTCTGTGCTGGCACAGTTTTTCCTAGCCAGACATAGTGGAGAAGCTTTTTGCCTAGGTGTAGATGAGAAGAGGAGCTAAAGACGAAGGTAGGATGCTCTCCGGAGGTAAGAGCCGCTGCCGGGCGTCTTTCGGCAGAAGCCGCGCTAAGGAGAGCCCTGTGAGCGGCACAATCGTCTTTGCGCGAAGAAGCCGCTTCTTGGGCTCCGGCAGCCGGCGAGAGCGGCAGCTTCGGGAAGGTGAAGAAGCAAGCTGTACAACACTGGGATTGTGTGCGCACCTTGCCAACTGATAGAAAACAGTACCTTTGCACTCTCCTGACTTTTCCAATCACAGGAACATTCGATTGGAAGCTGTTTTGGACAACTTTTCTTTTCTTCCTGCCAAACACTTGGCAGACATCCGTGCAACTTCTAGAACACGATGGGAGATGTTTTCTGTGCTGGCACAGTTTTTCCTAGCCAGACATAGTGGAAAAGCGTTTTGCTAAGATGTAGACGACAAGAGAGGCTAAAGAGTGGATGTTAGCAAATGACACCCATCTTCAAAAAAGGCAATTAAGAGGACTCGCCATAGTACAAACCAGCCAGCCTCTTTTTTATCCCCAGGAAGTTGATGAAGCAGCTCTTCCTGGAAATCCTTGCCAGGCACATGACAGATGACCAAATAATGTAGTTAGCATGATTTTTCAGGGGAATTTCATGCTGAACATCACTTTAAACTCCTCTGATGAATCAACTTGACTGGTAGATGAAGGGAATATTATCTGCCTGGGCTTCAGGGAGGTTTTTGACATACCTCTACATGGCATCACACATACATATGGAAGCAATAGTGCAAAGGGGAGGGAATCAGTGTCTTTTCAGTGATGCTGAGGGAAAAGACAAGAGGCAGTGGGCACACACTGAAATACAGGAGATTGCCTTTGAACATCAGTAAATGTTTCTTTACTGTCAGGGTGACTGAACCACGGCACAGACTGCCCAGAAAGATTGTGGAGCCTGGATCTTTGAAGACATTAAAAGTACACCCAGATAGAATCCTGGGCAAGAGGCTCTAGGTATCCTGGTTTAGGCAGGGGGGTTGGGCCTGGTTAGCCCCACCAACCCCTTCCACTCTCTTTCATTCTGTGCTAGTGAATTCTCTTCAAGATGCATTTCAAAGCACTGGCATGACAAAGTTCTGTGCAGACAGAGATCCAAATGGACATGGCATCTAAGTTCCTTAAGCAGTGTTCAAGAAGAATGTAAAACTCTGGCACAAGTGTCTCTTCCCTAACTGAATCCCTTTCATGGGAAAATTCCCAGCTCTAGAAAGATCTTCTGATACGCATGCTTAAGACTGACACTGGCTGAGCAAATTTCTCCCTATGTATATCTAAGACCAGTTAGGATCTTCACCCAAAGTGCTGTCAACATAGTCACAGAATGCCTATTGTTAAGAAGTGACAGCTTCCATCAGAATGGCAGCTATTGGTCCACAAAATGGATTAATGGATGGGAATTATCTACGTGGGTTAAAAACAAAAATAAAGAGTTGGTCTTTATTTATCAATTTCATGGCAATATTGATAAGGGAAGAAAAAGATCTAAGTCCTTGACTTTCTGGACTCGAGGAAAGATTTTAAAAATTCCTTGTAAAAATGTATGATCACAATCAGACTATTGAAACCATTTTAGTTGGGAACAAAGTTCCAAAATTGTCTAGATAGTGGCAAAGAAGCCAAGAAAATAGGAAAGAAACAAAAAGAGAGCAAAAGAGTCAGCTTCAGTGTACAAGCTCGTTCTAGAAGTAGTCTGCTGGGAAAAGGAACCCCCAGCTAAATTTCCAATGTATTCCTGCGCTTGATTCAGTAACTGGTCAATGTAAAAACCAATCCTTTTGTACAACTTCTTCCAGCAACAAAAACTCCAACAGGTTGACACTACCATCATGCCTGTTCCAGACATATTTAAAAGAGAAATGATGATTTTCTTGAAAACCTACTTACATAAAAGTTGCAAGATGGTGGAGGGATTCCCACATCCTCCTTCCTCCATCTGGCTTGAAAGTATATTTGATAAAATATGCAACAAAGCACATGATTTATAAGGGAGAGTCAAATGGATGATTTGGGAATCGATCTCTTGTTGATAGTAAACTTCATATCCACTCGGTGTGACCTTTTTAAAACAAAATGTGGAGCTGAGGCATGAATCTGCCACAACAATTGTAAAGCAAACATACACACTCCCCTTCATATGCCCCCCCCTCCACACACACCTAGGCACACACAGAGATCAGCATAGCAGATCATGAACACCTTGGAAAAGACTGAAATGCTAAATGCCTCTCTTGATGGGCAAAAGAGCTGGTGCAGTAATTCAAATGCCTGGTACAAAAATTCTGTTTAATATTTAGCTCCTATTTAAAACACAGCTTTTCATTTCATTCTATTTACAGAATATTTTCATTTCATTTGTTTCTTTAAAATTACTTAGTTCTCACCTGTTGTATGTCTAGGAATATTTTCTTCCAAAAATAGAAAAAAATAGATGATATCTTTTCAGCAGAAAACATTGGTTGATACAATTTTAAACCATCATGATATGGAAGAATTCTTCTGTCCCTCTCGAAGGTGGAAGAAGCATTTGGATCACAGATCATCTACAATGAAATACTTGACATGTTTAAGATGCTTTCAATCAATTTTGATCGTCAATTGCTTATTTGTTGTAAACAGTAATTTTTCAGTGAAGGGAAAGTGTGTGTGGTATATCTACATGATATGTTCAAAGGCAGTTCCTACTAATGGCCAGGCTGAATTCCAGTAAATAATGTCCCGAATGATATTTTGCCGCCTTCTTTGGCACTTCATGAAATCTTACCCCGATGAAGTGCTGAAACACAGAGATTTTCTCTTAGAGAGTGTCTCATGTTGTAACCTATCCCATGGATTTTATGCTGTAATTCTTATCTCTTTTAAAATTTACTATCTTCTGTACAGTTTTCATGAAACTTTCTGTTACAGTAGTGAATAGCACAGATAAATGTCATTTTGTACAACTTTGAATTTACCCCAAGAGCTGAGAGAAAACTTGATCCTATACTTCAATCCGAGTTTCTTCTATAGTCCAACTTTGTTTCTCTACCATCAAGCTTCTCCTTTGTTGCTGCTCCAAGCCCCGTCCAAGGTGACCTTGAATACTTTCAGGGATGGGACACCCACAACTTCTCTGGGCAACCTGTTCCAGTGTTCCAGCACTCCCACAGTAAAAAAGGCCTTCCTTTCATCTAATATGTGTAGGAAATCATAAATCTAGGCATAGAAGCTTGGAGTGCAAATTTGAAATTCTTTGGATTTGAAGCACATTTTATATGAATACTGACTTACAGATGACTAAAAGATGTTGATGGGCATTTGAGCTGACAAGTTTTGAAAAAGTGCACGGAAATTAAAATTGAAACCACTAAAATTAAAAACTCCTTGCCATTTTCTTTTTCCTCTCCTATTCAAAATTGCATATGTCAGATATCAGTGCTTCATGCAAACCTCTCAGATGCTCTCAGAGAAAAAGCTTTTCTTTCAGACTAAGTTGCGGTTGACGTAGAACACTAGCAGGAGTGAAAGATTTTCTGGGCATCGGGGCAGCCCGTTCTCCTTGGATTTGTGTGCAGAATGCATTTTATCCAAACTGGAAAATAGATCCCAGCTCTGTTCTATTCATCATCCTTACTTCATCAGGCCAGAAGATTCTGTGAAAAGTAGCCTGTGGACCTTGAAGACAGCGCATGTGAACCAGATGAGAGGTGATAGAGAAGTTGAGGGAGAGAAGAAAGAGCATGAGGCTGAAACCAGAAAGTATTTCTCCACGTGATCATGGAAGATTGCAGGAGCCACTTGGTACTATCAAACCAGCCCAACTTGGCACTTGTGCCACCTTGGGTCTGGGAGCCATGTTGCATATCGTGCATTTTAAGGAGCCAGCTGGCCACACCCAGCCATATGCCCCCAAACACAAACCAAGGCCCTTTTCTCTGGCAAACAAAACTCAGCTGCCCTGCTTCTGGATGGCAGATTGCAGGAACCACTTGGTACTATCAAACCAGCCCAACTTGGCACTGGTGCCACCATGGGTCTGGTCACCATCCTGCCTATTGTAGCTTTTCAGGAGCCAGCCGGTCACTCTCAGCCATAGGCCCCCAAACACAAACCTCGGCCCGTTTCCCTGGCAAACAAAAGTAAGCTGCCCCGCTTCTGCATGGCAGATTGCAGGAGCTACTTAGTACTATCAAATCAGCCCGACTTGGCACAGGTGCCACCTTGGATCTGGGAACCATCCTGTGTATCGTGGATTTTCAGGGGCCAGCCGGCCACTCTCAGCCACATGCCCCCAAAAACAAACCACGGACCTTTTCTCTGGCAAACAAAAATCAGCTGCCCCACTTCTGGATGGCAGATTGCAGGAGCCACTTGGGACTATCACACCAGCACAACATGGCACTGCTGCCACCTTGGATCTGGGAACAATCCTGCGTATTGTACATATTCAGGAACCAGCCGAACACTCCCAGCCACAGGCCCCCAAACACAAACAACGGCCCTTTTCTCTGGCAAACAAAACTCAACTGCCCCTCTTCTGGATGGCAAATTGCAGGACGCACTTGGTACTACAAAAAGAGCCCGACTTGGCAGTGGTGCCACCTTGGCTCTGGGAACCATCCTGCGTATCGAGCATTTTAAGGAGCCAGCCGGCAATTCCCAGCCGTATGCCCCAAAAAGAAACCATGGACCTTTTCTCTGGCAAAAAAAACTCAGCTGTCCCGCTTCTGGATGGCAGATTGCAGGAGTTACTTTGAACCATACAACCAGCCTTACTTGGCACTGGTGCCACCTTGGATCTGGGAACCATCCTGCCTATCGTTGATTTTCAGGGGCCAGCCGGCCACTCTCAGCCATAGGCCCCCAAACCAAATCCTAGGCCTATTTCTCTGGCAAACAAAAGTAAGCTGCCCTGCTTCTGGATGGCAGATTGCAGGAGACACTTGGTACTATCAAACCAGCCCGACTTGGCACTGGTGCCACCTTGGATCTGGGAACCATGCTCTGTATCGTGGATATTCAGGGGCCAGCCGGCCACTCTCAGCCATATGTCCCCAAACAGAAACCTCGGCCCGTTTCTCTGGCAAACAAAACTCAACTGCCCCTCTTCTGGATGGCAAATTGCAGGATGAACTTGATACTAAAACCGCAGGCCGACTTGGTAGTGGTGACACCTTGGGCCTGGGAACCATCATGCGTATCGAGCATTTTAAGGAGCCAGCCGGCCACTCCCAGCAATATGCCCCCAAAAACAATCCACGGAATTTTCCTCTGGCAAACAAAAATCAGCTGCCTCGCTTCTGGATGGCAGATTGCAGGAGCCACTTTGCACCATCAAACCAGCCCGACTTGGCACTGGTGCCACATTGCATCTGGGAACCATGCTGCCTAGCGTGGATTTTCAGGAGCCAGCCGGCCACTCTCAGCTATATACCCCCAAACAAAACCCACGGCCCGTTTCCCTGGCAAACAAAATTAAGCTGCCCCGCTTCTGGATGGCAGATTGCAGGACGCACTTGGTAGTATCAAACCAGCAAAACTTGGCACTGGTGCCACCTTGGGTCTGGGAACCATCCTGCGTATCGTGGGTTCAAAGGAGCCAGCCGGTCACTCCCAGCCACAGGCCCCCAAATACAAACAATGTCGCTTTTCCCTGGAAAACAAAACTCGCCTGCCAACTTTTTGATGGCAGATTGCAGGAGCCACTTGGTACTATCAAACCAGCCCAACTTGGCACTGGTGCCACCATGGGTCTGGTAACCATCCTGCCTATTGTAGCTTTCCAGGAGCCAGCCGGTCACTCCCAGCCATAGGTCCCCAGTCACAAACCTCGGCCCGTTTCCCTGGCAAACAAAAGTAAGCTACCCCGCTTCTGGATGGCAGATTGCAGGAGCCACTTGGTACTATCAAACCAGCCCAACTTGGCACTGGTGCCACCTTGGGTCTGGGAACCATGCTGCGTAACACAGATTCTAAGGCGCCAGTCGGCCACTACGAGCCACAAGCCCCCAAACACAAACAACGGCGCTATTCTCTGGCAAACAAAACTCAACTGCCCCTCTTCTGGATGGCAAATTGCAGGACGCACTTGGTACTATAAAAACAGCCCGACTTGGCACTGGTGCCCCCTTGGGTCTGGGAACCATCCTGCGTATCGATCTTTTTAATGAGACAGCCGGCCACTCCCAGCCATATGCCCCCAAACACAACCCACGGCCCTTTTCTCTGGCAAACAAAACTCAACTGCACCGCTTCTGGATGGCAGATTGCAGGAGCCACTTGGTACTATCAAACCAGCCCGACTTGGCACTGGTGCCACCTTGGGTCTGGGAACCATCCTGCGTATTGTGGGTTGTCAGGAGCCAGCCGAACACTCTCGGCCACAGACCCCAATTAAAAACAACGGCCCGTTTCACAGGCAAACAAAACTCAGCTGCCCCGCTTCTGGATGGGAGATTGCAGGAGGCACTTGGTGTAATCAAACCAGCCCGACTTGGCACTGGTGCCACCTTGGGTCTGGGAACCATCCTGCGTATCGTGGATTCTAAGGAGCCAGCCGGCCACTCCTAGCCACAGGCCCCCAAACAAAAACCTAGGCCTATTTCTCTGGCAAACAAAAGTAAGCTGCCCTGCTTCTGGATGGCAGATTGCAGGAGACACTTGGTACTATCAAACCAGCCCGACTTGGCACTGGTGCCACCTTGGATCTGGGAACCATGCTCTGTATCGTGGATATTCAGGGGCCAGCCGGCCACTCTCAGCCATATGTCCCCAAACAGAAACCTCGGCCCGTTTCTCTGGCAAACAAAACTCAACTGCCCCTCTTCTGGATGGCAAATTGCAGGATGAACTTGATACTAAAACCGCAGGCCGACTTGGTAGTGGTGACACCTTGGGCCTGGGAACCATCATGCGTATCGAGCATTTTAAGGAGCCAGCCGGCCACTCCCAGCAATATGCCCCCAAAAACAATCCACGGAATTTTCCTCTGGCAAACAAAAATCAGCTGCCTCGCTTCTGGATGGCAGATTGCAGGAGCCACTTTGCACCATCAAACCAGCCCGACTTGGCACTGGTGCCACATTGCATCTGGGAACCATGCTGCCTAGCGTGGATTTTCAGGAGCCAGCCGGCCACTCTCAGCTATATGCCCCCAAACAAAACCCACGGCCCGTTTCCCTGGCAAACAAAATTAAGCTGCCCCGCTTCTGGATGGCAGATTGCAGGACGCACTTGGTAGTATCAAACCAGCAAAACTTGGCACTGGTGCCACCTTGGGTCTGGGAACCATCCTGCGTATCGTGGGTTCAAAGGAGCCAGCCGGTCACTCCCAGCCACAGGCCCCCAAATACAAACAATGTCGCTTTTCCCTGGAAAACAAATCTCGCCTGCCAACTTTTTGATGGCAGATTGCAGGAGCCACTTGGTACTATCAAACCAGCCCAACTTGGCACTGGTGCCACCATGGGTCTGGTCACCATCCTGCCTATTGTAGCTTTCCAGGAGCCAGCCGGTCACTCCCAGCCATAGGTCCCCAGTCACAAACCTCGGCCCGTTTCCCTGGCAAACAAAAGTAAGCTACCCCGCTTCTGGATGGCAGATTGCAGGAGCCACTTGGTACTATCAAACCAGCCCAACTTGGCACTGGTGCCACCTTGGGTCTGGGAACCATGCTGCGTAACACAGATTCTAAGGCGCCAGTCGGCCACTACGAGCCACAAGCCCCCAAACACAAACAACGGCGCTATTCTCTGGCAAACAAAACTCAACTGCCCCTCTTCTGGATGGCAAATTGCAGGACGCACTTGGTACTATAAAAACAGCCCGACTTGGCACTGGTGCCCCCTTGGGTCTGGGAACCATCCTGCGTATCGATCTTTTTAATGAGACAGCCGGCCACTCCCAGCCATATGCCCCCAAACACAACCCACGGCCCTTTTCTCTGGCAAACAAAACTCAACTGCACCGCTTCTGGATGGCAGATTGCAGGAGCCACTTGGTACTATCAAACCAGCCCGACTTGGCACTGGTGCCACCTTGGGTCTGGGAACCATCCTGCGTATTGTGGGTTGTCAGGAGCCAGCCGAACACTCTCGGCCACAGACCCCAATTAAAAACAACGGCCCGTTTCACAGGCAAACAAAACTCAGCTGCCCCGCTTCTGGATGGGAGATTGCAGGAGGCACTTGACACTGTGAAACCAGCCCCACTTGGCACTGGTGCCACCTTGGGTCTGGGAACCATGCTGCGTATCATGGATTTTCAGGAGCCAGCCGGCCACTCCCAGCCACAGGCCCCCAAACACAAACCACAGACTTTTTGTCTGGCAAACAAAATTCAGCTGCCCCGCTTCTGGATGGCAGATTGCAGGAGCCACTTGGGACTATCACACCAGCACAACATGGCACTGCTGCCACCTTGGATCTGGGAACCATCCTTCCTATCGTGGATTTTCAGGGGCCAGCCGGTCACTCTCAGCCATAGGCCCCAAACACAAACCACGGCCCTTTTCTCTGGAAAACAAAACTCAACTGCCCCTCTTCTGGATGGCAGATTGCAGGAGCCACTGGGTACTATGAAACCAGCCCTACTTGGCACTGATGCCACCTTGGGTCTGGGAACCATGCTGCGTATCATGGATTTTCAGGAGCCAGCCGGCCACTGCCAGCCACAGGCCCCGAAACACAAACAACAGCCTTTTTCTCTGGCAAACAAAATTCAGCTGCCCCGCTTCTGGATGGCAGATTGCAGGAACCACTTGGTACTAACAAAACAGCCCGACTTGGCACTGATGCCACCTTGGGTCTGGGAACCATCCTGCGTATCGTGGATTCAAAGGAGCCAGCTGGCCAGTCCCAGCCACAGGCCCCAAAACACACACAACGGTGCTTTTCCCTGGAAAACAAAACTCGCCTGCCAAACATTTGATGGCAGATTGCAGGAGCCACTTGGTATTATCAAACCAGCCCAACTTGGCACTGGTGCCACCATGGGTCTGGTCACCATCCTGCCTATCGTAGCTTTTCAGGAGCCAGCCAGCCACCCCCAGCCAGAGGCCCCCAGACAAATATTTCGGCCCGTTTCCCTGGCAAACAAAAGTAAGCTGCCCCGCTTCTGGATGGCAGATTGCAGGAGCCACTTGGTACTATCAAACCAGCCCAACTTGGCACTGGTGCCAACTCAGGTCTGGGAACCATCCTGCGTATCGTGGGTTCTAAGGAGCCAGCTGGCCACTCCCAGCCACAGGCCCCCAAACACAAACAACGGCGCTTTTCCCTGGAAAACAAAACTCGCCTGCCAACTTTTTGATGGCAGATTGCAGGAGCCACTTGGTACTATCAAACCAGCCCAACTTGGCACTGGTGCCACCATGGGTCTGGTCACCATCCTGCCTATCGTAGCTTTTCAGGAGCCAGCCGGTCACTCCCAGCCATAGGCCCCCAGACACAAACCTCGGCCCGTTTCCCTGGCAAACAAAAGTAAGCTGCCCCGCTTCTGCATGGCAGATTGCAGGAGCTACTTAGTACTATCAAACCAGCCCGACTTGGCACTGGTGACACCTCTGGTCTGGGAACCATCCTGCCTATCGTGGATTTTCAGGGGCCAGCCGGCCACTCTCAGCCATATGCCCCAAAAACAAACCACGGCCCTTTTCTCTGGCAAACAAAACTCAACTGCCCCTCTTCTGGATGGCAAATTTTAGGACGCACTTTGTACTACGAAAACCGCCCGACGTGGCACTGGTGCCACCTTGTGTCAGGGAACCATCCTGCATATCGAGCTTTTTAAGGAGCCAGCCGGCCACGCCCAGCCATATACCCCCAAAAACAAACCACGGACCATTTCTCTTGGAAACAAAAATCCGCTGCCCCGCGTCTGTATGGCAGATTGCAGGAGCCACTTTGCACCATCAAACCAGCCCGACTTGGCACTGGTGCCACCTTGGGTCTGGGAACAATCCTGCATATCGTGGATTCTAAGGAGCCAGCCGGCCACTCCCTGCCACAGGCCCCCAAACACAAACAACGGCGCTTTTCCCTGGAAAACAAAATTCGCCTGCCAGCTTTTTGATGGCAGATTGCAGGAGCCACTTGGTACTATCAAATCATCCCAACTTGGCACTGGTGCCACTATGGGTCTGGGAACCATCCTGCCTATTGTAGCATTTCAGGAGCCAGCCGGTCACTCCCAGCCATAGGCCCCCAGACACAAACCTCGGACCGTTTCCCTGGCAAACAAAATTAAGCTGCCCCGATTCTGGATGGCAGATTGCAGGAGCCACTTGGTTGTGTCAAACCAGCCCGACTTGGCACTGGTGCCACCTTGGGTCTGGGAACCATCCTGCGTAACGTGGATTCTAAGCAGCCACCCGGCCACTCTGAGCCACAGGCCCCCAAACACAAACAACGGCGCTTTTCCCTGGAAAACAAATCTCGCCTGCCAACTTTTTGATGGCAGATTGCAGGAGCCACTTGGTACTATCAAACCAGCCCAACTTGGCACTGGTGCCACCTCTGGTCTGGGAACCATCCTGCCTATTGTAGCTTTCCAGGAGCCAGCCGGTCACTCCCAGCCATAGGTCCCCAGTCACAAACCTCGGCCCGTTTCCCTGGCAAACAAAAGTAAGCTACCCCGCTTCTGGATGGCAGATTGCAGGAGCCACTTGGTACTATCAAACCAGCCCAACTTGGCACTGGTGCCACCTTGGGTCTGGGAACCATGCTGCGTAACACAGATTCTAAGGCGCCAGTCGGCCACTACGAGCCACAAGCCCCCAAACACAAACAACGGCGCTATTCTCTGGCAAACAAAACTCAACTGCCCCTCTTCTGGATGGCAAATTGCAGGACGCACTTGGTACTATAAAAACAGCCCGACTTGGCACTGGTGCCCCCTTGGGTCTGGGAACCATCCTGCGTATCGATCTTTTTAATGAGACAGCCGGCCACTCCCAGCCATATGCCCCCAAACACAACCCACGGCCCTTTTCTCTGGCAAACAAAACTCAACTGCACCGCTTCTGGATGGCAGATTGCAGGAGCCACTTGGTACTATCAAACCAGCCCGACTTGGCACTGGTGCCACCTTGGGTCTGGGAACCATCCTGCGTATTGTGGGTTGTCAGGAGCCAGCCGAACACTCTCGGCCACAGACCCCAATTAAAAACAACGGCCCGTTTCACAGGCAAACAAAACTCAGCTGCCCCGCTTCTGGATGGGAGATTGCAGGAGGCACTTGACACTGTGAAACCAGCCCCACTTGGCACTGGTGCCACCATGGGTCTGGGAACCATGCTGCGTATCATGGATTTTCAGGAGCCAGCCGGCCACTGCCAGCCACAGGCCCCCAAACACAAACCACAGCCTTTTTGTCTGGCAAACAAAAGTAAGCTGCCCCGCTTCTGGATGGCAGATTGCAGGAGCCACTTGGGACTATCACACCAGCACAACATGGCACTGCTGCCACCTTGGATCTGGGAACCATCCTTCCTATCGTGGATTTTCAGGGGCCAGCCGGTCACTCTCAGCCATAGGCCCCAAACACAAACCACGGCCCTTTTCTCTGGAAAACAAAACTCAACTGCCCCTCTTCTGGATGGCAGATTGCAGGAGCCACTGGGTACTATGAAACCAGCCCTACTTGGCACTGATGCCACCTTGGGTCTGGGAACCATGCTGCGTATCATGGATTTTCAGGAGCCAGCCGGCCACTGCCAGCCACAGGCCCCGAAACACAAACAACAGCCTTTTTCTCTGGCAAACAAAATTCAGCTGCCCCGCTTCTGGATGGCAGATTGCAGGAACCACTTGGTACTAACAAAACAGCCCGACTTGGCACTGATGCCACCTTGGGTCTGGGAACCATCCTGCGTATCGTGGATTCAAAGGAGCCAGCTGGCCAGTCCCAGCCACAGGCCCCAAAACACACACAACGGTGCTTTTCCCTGGAAAACAAAACTCGCCTGCCAAACATTTGATGGCAGATTGCAGGAGCCACTTGGTATTATCAAACCAGCCCAACTTGGCACTGGTGCCACCATGGGTCTGGTCACCATCCTGCCTATCGTAGCTTTTCAGGAGCCAGCCAGCCACCCCCAGCCAGAGGCCCCCAGACAAATATTTCGGCCCGTTTCCCTGGCAAACAAAAGTAAGCTGCCCCGCTTTTGGATGGCAGATTGCAGGATGCACTTGGTACTTACAAACCAGCCCGACTTGGCCCTGGTGCCACCTTGGCTCTGGGAACCATGCTGCGTAACGTAGATTCTACGAGGACAGGCGGCCACTCCCAGCCACAGGCCTCTAAACAAAAACAACGGCGCTTTTCCCTGGAAAACAAAACTCGCCTGCCAACTTCTTGATGGCAGATTGCAGGAGCCACTTGGTACTATCAAACCAGCCCGACTTGGCACTGATGCCACCTTGGGTCAGGGAACAATCCTGCGTATAGAGCTTTTTAAGGAGCCAGCCGGCCACGTCCAGTCATATACCCCCAAAAAAAAAACCACGGAACTTTTCTCCAGCAAACAAAAATCCGCTGCCCCGCGTCTGGATGGCAGATTGCAGGAGCTATTTAGTATTATCAAAGCAGCCCGACTTGGCACTGGTGGCACCATGAGTCTGGTAACCATCCTGCCTATCGTGGCTTTTCAGTAGTCAGCCGGTCACTCCCAGCCATAGGCCCCCAGACAAATACCTCGGCCCGTTTCCCTGGGAAACAAAAGTAAGCTGTCCCGCTTCTGGATGGCAGATTGCAGGAGCCACTTGGTACTATCAAACCAGCCCAACTTGTTCCCAGACCCAAGGTGGCACCAGTGCCACGTGGGGCTGGTTTGATGGTGCAACGTGGCTCCTGCAATCTGCCATCCAAAAGCGGGGCAGCTTACTTTTGTTTGCCAGGGAAACGGGCCGAGGTTTGTGTCTGGGGGTCTATGGCTGGGAGTGACCGGCTGGCTCCTGAAAAGCTACGATAGGCAGGATGGTTCCCAGACCAGACGTGGCACCAGTGCCAAGTTGGGCTGGTTTGATAGTACCAAGTGGCTCCTGCAATCTGCCATCAAAAAGTTGGCAGGCGAGTTTTGTTTTCCAGGGAAAAGCACCGTAGTTTTTGTTTGGGGGCCTGTGGCTCAGAGTGGCCGGGTGGCTGCTTAGAATCCACGATACGCAGGATGGTTCCCAGACCCAAGGTGGCACCAGTGCCAAGTCGGGCTGGTTTGACACAACCAAGTGCGTCCTGCAATCTGCCATCCAGAATCGGGGCAGCTTAATTTTGTTTGCCAGGGAAACGGTCCGAGGTTTGTTTCTGGGGGCCTATGGCTGGGAGTGACCGGCTGGCTCCTGAAATGCTACAATAGGCAGGATGGTTCCCAGACCCATAGTGGCACCAGTGCCAAGTTGGGATGATTTGATAGTACCAAGTGGCTCCTGCAATCTGCCATCAAAAAGTTGGCAGGCGAATTTTGTTTTCCAGGGAAAAGCGCCGTTGTTTGTGTTTGGGGGCCTGTGGCTGGGAGTGGCCGGCTGGCTCCTTAGAATCCACGATATGCAGGATTGTTCCCAGACCCAAGGTGGCACCAGTGCCAAGTCGGGCTGGTTTGATGGTGCAAAGTGGCTCCTGCAATCTGCCATCCAGACGCGGGGCAGCGGATTTTTGTTTCCAAGAGAAATGGTCCGTGGTTTGTTTTTGGGGGTTTATGGCTGGGCGTGGCCGGCTGGCTCCTTAAAAAGCTCGATATGCAGGATGGTTCCCTGACACAAGGTGGCACCAGTGCCACGTCGGGCGGTTTTCGTAGTACAAAGTGCGTCCTAAAATTTGCCATCCAGAAGAGGGGCAGTTGAGTTTTGTTTGCCAGAGAAATGGGCCGTGGTTTGTTTTTGGGGGCATATGGCTGAGAGTGGCCGGCTGGCTCCTGAAAAGCTACGATAGGCAGGATGTTTACCAGACCCATGGTGGCACCAGTGCCAAGTTGGGCTGATTTGATAGTACCAAGTGGCTCCTGCAATCTGCCATCCAGAATCGGGGTAGCTTACTTTTGTTTTCCAGGGAAACGGGCCGAGGTTTGTGTCTGGGGGTCTATGGTTGGGAGTGGCCGGCTGGCTCCTTAGAAACCACGATACGCAGCATGGTTCCCAGACCAGAGGTGGCACCAGTGCCAAGTTGGGCTGGTTTGATACTACCAAGTGGTTCCTGCAATCTGCCATCCAGAAGCGGGGCAGCTTACTTTTGTTTGCCAGGGAAACGGATCGTTGTTTGTGTTTGGGGGCCTATGGCTGGGACTGACCGGCTGGCTCCATAAAATCCACGATACGCAGGATGGTTCCCAGACCAGAGGTGGCACCAGTGCCAAGTCGGGCTGGTTTGATAGTACCAAGTGGCTCCTGCAATCTGCCATCCAGAAGCGGGGCAGCTTACTTTTGTTTGCCAGGGAAACGGGCCGAGGTTTGTGTCTCGGGGCCTATGGCAGGCAGTGACCGGCTGGCTCCTGAAAGCTACGATAGGCAGGATGGTGACAAGACCCATGGTGGCACCAGTGCAAAGTTGGGCTGGTTTGATAGTACCAAGTGGCTCCTGCAATCTGCCATCAAAACGTTGGCAGGCGAGTTTTGTTTTCCAGGGAAAAGCGCCGTTGTTTGTGTTTGGGGGCCTGTGGTTGGGAGTGGCCGGCTGGCTCCTTAGAAACCACAATACGCAGGATGGTTCCCAGACCAGAGGTGGCACCAGTGCCAAGTCGGGCTGGTTTGATAGTACCAAGTGGCTCCTGCAATCTGCCATCCAGAAGCGGGGCAGCTTAATTTTGTTTGCCACGGAAACGGGCCGTTGTTTGTGTTTGGGGGCCTGTGGCTTGGGAGTGGCCGACTGGCTCCTTAGAATCCACGATACGCAGGATGGTTCCCAGACCAGAGGTGGCACCAGTGCCAAGTCGGGCTGGTTTGATAGTACCAAGTGGCTCCTGCAATCTGCCATCCAGAAGCGGGGCAGCTTAATTTCCTTTGCCAGGGAAACGGGCCGAGCTTTGTGTCTGGGGGCCTATGGCTGGGAGTGACCGGCTGGCTCCTGAAAAGTTACTATAGGCAGGATGGTGACCAGACCCATGGTGGCACCAGTGCCAAGTTGGGCTGGTTTGATAGTACCAAGTGGCTCCTGCAATCTGCCATCAAAACGTTGGTAGGCGAGTTTTGTTTTCCAGGGAAAAGCGCCGTTGTTTTTGTTTGGGGGCCTGTGGCTGGGAGTGGCCGGCTGGCTCCTTAGAATCCACGATACGCACCATGGTATCCAGACCCAAGGTGGCACCAGTGCCAAGTTTTGCTGGTTTGATAGTACCAAGTGGTTCCTGCAATCTGCCATCCAGAAGCAGGGCAGCTTACTTTTGTTTGCCAGGGAAACGGGCCGAGGTTTGTGTCTGGGGGCCTATGGCTGCGAGTGACCGGCTGGCTCCTGAAAAGCTACGATAGCCAGGATGGTGACCAGACCCATGGTGGCACCAGTCCCAAGTTGGGCTGGTTTGATAGTACCAAGTGGCTCCTGCAATCTGCCATCAAAAAGTTGGCAGGCGAGTTTTGTTTTCCAGGGAAAAGCGCCGTTGATGTGTTTAGGGGCCTGTGGCTGGGAGTGGCCGGCTGGCTCCTTAGAATCCACCATACGCAGGATGGTTCCCAGACCCAAGGTGGCACCAGTGCCTAGTCGGGATAGTTTGATGGTGCAAAGTGGCTCCTGCAATCTGCCATCCAGAAGCGGGGCAGCTTACTTTTGTTTGCCAGGGAAACGGGCCGAGGTTTGTGTCTGGGGGCCTATGGCTGGGAGTGACCGGCTGGCTCCTGAAAAGCTACGATAGGCAGGATGGTGACCAGACCCAAGGTGGCACCAGTGCCAAGTTGGGCTGGTTTGATGGTACCAAGTGGCTCCTGCAATCTGCCATCAAAAAGTTGGCAGGCGAGTTTTGTTTTCCAGGGAAAAGCGCCGTTGTTTTTGTTTGGGGGCCTGTGGCTGGGAGTGGCCGGCTGGCTCATTAGAATCCACGATACGCAGGATGGTTCCCAGACTTGTCGTGGCACCAATGCCAAGTCGGGCTGGTTTGATAGTACCAAGTGGATCCTGCAATCTGCCATCCAGAAGCGGGGCAGCTTACTTTTGTTTGCCAGGGAAACGGGCCGAGGTTTTTGTCTGGGGGCCTATGGCTGGGAGTGACCGGCTGGCTCCTGAAAAGCTACGATAGGCAGGATGGTGACCAGACCCATGGTGGCAGCAGTGCCAAGTTGGGCTGGTTTGATAGTACCAAGTGGCTCCTGCAATCTGCCATCAAAAAGTTGGCAGGCGAGTTTTGTTTTCCAGGGAAAAGTGCCGTTGTTTGTGTATGGGTGCCTGTGGCTGGGAGTGGCCGGCTGGCTCTTTAGAATCCACGATACGCAGGATGGTTCCCAGACCAGTGGTGGCACCAGTGCCAAGTCGGGCGGGTTTGATAGTAACAAATGCGTCCTACAATCTGCCATCCAGAAGCGGGGCAGCTTACTTTTGTTTTCCAGGGAAACGGGCCGAGGTTTTTGTCTGGGGTCCTATGGCTGGGAGTGACCGGCTGGCTCGTGAAAAGCTACGATAGGCAGGATGGTGACAAGACCCATGGCGGCACCAGTGCCAAGTTGGGCTGGTTTGATAGTACCAAGTGGCTCCTGCAATCTGCCATCAAAAACTTGGCAGGCGAGTTTTGTTTTCCAGGGAAAAGCGCCGTTGTTTGTGTTTGGGGGCCTGTGGCTGGGAGTGGCCAGCTGGCTCCTTAGAATCCACGATACGCAGGATGGTTCCCAGACCAGAGGTGGCACCAGTGCCAAGTCGGGCTGGTTTGATAGTACCAAGTGGTTCCTGCAATCTGCCATCCAGAAGCGGGGCAGCTTACTTTTGTTTGCCAGGGAAACGGGCCGAGCTTTGTGTCTGGGGGCCTATGGCTGGGAGTGACCGGCTGGCTCCTGAAAAGCTACGATAGGCAGGATGGTGACCAGACCCATGGTGGCACCAGTGCCAAGTTGGGCTGGTTTGATAGTACCAAGTGGCTCCTGCAATCTGCCATCAAAAAGTTGGCAGGCAAGTTTTCTTTACCAGGGAAAAGCGCCGTTGTTTTTGTTTAGAGGCCTATGGCTGGGAGTGGCAGGCTGGCTCCTTAGAATCCACGATACGCAGGATGGTTCCTAGACTTGACGTGGCACCAGTGCCAAGTTGGGCTGGTTTGATAGTACCAAGTGCGTCCTGCAATCTGCCATCCAGAAGTGGGGTAGATTACTTTTGTTTGCCAGGGAAACGGGCCGAGGTTTGTGTCCGGGGGCCTATGGCAGGGAGTGACCGGCTGGCTCCTGAAAAGCTACGATAGGCAGGATGTTTACCAGACCCATGGTGGCAGCAGTGCCAAGTTGGGCTGATTTGATAGTACCATGTGGCTCCTGCAATCTGCCATCCAGAATCGGGGTAACTTACTTTTGTTTTCCAGGGAAACGGGCCGAGGTTTGTGTCTGGGGGTCTATGGCTGGGAGTGACCGGCTGGCTCCTGAAAAGCTACGATAGGCAGGATGGTTCCCAGACCAGACGTGGCACCAGTGCCAAGTTGGGCTGGTTTGATAGTACCAAGTGGCTCCTGCAATCTGCCATCAAATTTGGCAGGCGAGTTTTGTTTTCCAGGGAAAAGCGCCGTTGTTTGTGTTTGGGGGCCTGTGGCTCAGAGTGGCCGGGTGGCTGCTTAGAATCCACGTTACGCAGGATGGTTCCCAGACCCAAGGTGGCACCAGTGCCAAGTCGGGCTGGTTTGACACAACCAAGTGGCTCCTGCAATCTGCCATCCAGAATCGGGGCAGCTTAATTTTGTTTGCCAGGGAAACGGTCCGAGGTTTGTGTCTGGGGGCCTATGGCTGGGAGTGACCGGCTGGCTCCTGAAATGCTACAATAGGCAGGATGGTTCCCAGACCCATAGTGGCACCAGTGCCAAGTTGGGATGATTTGATAGTACCAAGTGGCTCCTGCAATCTGCCATCAAAAAGCTGGCAGGCGAATTTTGTTTTCCAGGGAAAAGCGCCGTTGTTTGTGTTTGGGGGCCTGTGGCAGGGAGTGGCCGGCTGGCTCCTTAGAATCCACGATATGCAGGATTGTTCCCAGACCCAAGGTGGCACCAGTGCCAAGTCGGGCTGGTTTGATGGTGCAAAGTGGCTCCTGCAATCTGCCATACAGACGCGGGGCAGCGGATTTTTGTTTCCAAGAGAAATGGTCCGTGGTTTGTTTTTGGGGGTATATGGCTGGGCGTGGCCGGCTGGCTCCTTAAAAAGCTCGATATGCAGGATGGTTCCCTGACACAAGGTGGCACCAGTGCCACGTCGGGCGGTTTTCGTAGTACAAAGTGCGTCCTAAAATTTGCCATCCAGAAGAGGGGCAGTTGAGTTTTGTTTGCCAGAGAAAAGGGCCGTGGTTTGTTTTTGGGGCATATGGCTGAGAGTGGCCGGCTGGCCCCTGAAAATCCACGATAGGCAGGATGGTTCCCAGACCAGAGGTGTCACCAGTGCCAAGTCGGGCTGGTTTGATAGTACTAAGTAGCTCCTGCAATCTGCCATGCAGAAGCGGGGCAGCTTACTTTTGTTTGCCAGGGAAACGGGCCGAGGTTTGTGTCTGGGGGCCTATGGCTGCGAGTGACCGGCTGGCTCCTGAAAAGCTACGATAGGCAGGATGGTGACCAGACCCATGGTGGCACCAGTGCCAAGTTGGGCTGGTTTGATAGTACCAAGTGGCTCCTGCCATCTGCCATCAAAAAGTTGGCAGGCGAGTTTTGTTTTCCAGGGAAAAGCGCCGTTGTTTGTGTTTGGGGGCCTGTGGTTGGGAGTGGCCAGCTGGCTCCTTAGAACCCACGATACGCAGGATGGTTCCCAGACCTGAGTTGGCACCAGTGCCAAGTTGGGCTGGTTTGATGGTGCAAAGTGGCTCCTGCAATCTGCCATCCAGAAGCGGGGCAGCTTACTTTTGTTTGCCAGGGAAACGGGCCGAAATATTTGTCTGGGGGCCTCTGGCTGGGGGTGGCTGGCTGGCTCCTGAAAAGCTACGATAGGCAGGATGGTGACCAGACCCATGGTGGCACCAGTGCCAAGTTGGGCTGGTTTGATAATACCAAGTGGCTCCTGCAATCTGCCATCAAAAGTTTGGCAGGCGAGTTTTGTTTTCCAGGGAAAAGCACCGTTGTGTGTGTTTTGGGGCCTGTGGCTGGGAGTGGCCAGCTGGCTCCTTTGAATCCACGATACGCAGGATGGTTCCCAGACCCAAGGTGGCATCAGTGCCAAGTCGGGCTGGTTTGTTAGTACCAAGTGGTTCCTGCAATCTGCCATCCAGAAGCGGGGCAGCTGAATTTTGTTTGCCAGAGGAAAAGGCTGTTGTTTGTGTTTCGGGGCCTGTGGCTGGCAGTGGCCGGCTGGCTCCTGAAAATCCATGATACGCCGCATGGTTCCCAGACCCAAGGTGGCATCAGTGCCAAGTAGGGCTGGTTTCATAGTACCCAGTGGCTCCTGCAATCTGCCATCCAGAAGAGGGGCAGTTGAGTTTTGTTTTCCAGAGAAAAGGGCCGTGGTTTGTTTTTGGGGCCTATGGCTGAGAGTGACCGGCTGGCCCCTGAAAATCCACGATAGGAAGGATGGTTCCCAGATCCAAGGTGGCAGCAGTGCCATGTTGTGCTGGTGTGATAGTCCCAAGTGGCTCCTGCAATCTGCCATCCAGAAGCGGGGCAGCTGAATTTTGTTTGCCAGACAAAAAGTCTGTGGTTTGTGTTTGGGGGCCTGTGGCTGGGAGTGGCCGGCTGGCTCCTGAAAATCCATGATACGCAGCATGGTTCCCAGACCCAAGGTGGCACCAGTGCCAAGTGGGGCTGGTTTCACAGTGTCAAGTGCCTCCTGCAATCTCCCATCCAGAAGCGGGGCAGCTGAGTTTTGTTTGCCTGTGAAACGGGCCGTTGTTTTTAATTGGGGTCTGTGGCCGAGAGTGTTCGGCTGGCTCCTGACAACCCACAATACGCAGGATGGTTCCCAGACCCAAGGTGGCACCAGTGCCAAGTCGGGCTGGTTTGATAGTACCAAGTGGCTCCTGCAATCTGCCATCCAGAAGCGGTGCAGTTGAGTTTTGTTTGCCAGAGAAAAGGGCCGTGGGTTGTGTTTGGGGGCATATGGCTGGGAGTGGCCGGCTGTCTCATTAAAAAGATCGATACGCAGGATGGTTCCCAGACCCAAGGGGGCACCAGTGCCAAGTCGGGCTGTTTTTATAGTACCAAGTGCGTCCTGCAATTTGCCATCCAGAAGAGGGGCAGTTGAGTTTTGTTTGCCAGAGAATAGCGCCGTTGTTTGTGTTTGGGGGCTTGTGGCTCGTAGTGGCCGACTGGCGCCTTAGAATCTGTGTTACGCAGCATGGTTCCCAGACCCAAGGTGGCACCAGTGCCAAGTTGGGCTGGTTTGATAGTACCAAGTGGCTCCTGCAATCTGCCATCCAGAAGCGGGGTAGCTTACTTTTGTTTGCCAGGGAAACGGGCCGAGGTTTGTGACTGGGGACCTATGGCTGGGAGTGACCGGCTGGCTCCTGGAAAGCTACAATAGGCAGGATGGTTACCAGACCCATGGTGGCACCAGTGCCAAGTTGGGCTGGTTTGATAGTACCAAGTGGCTCCTGCAATCTGCCATCAAAAAGTTGGCAGGCGAGTTTTGTTTTCCAGGGAAAAGCGACATTGTTTGTATTTGGGGGCCTGTGGCTGGGAGTGACCGGCTGGCTCCTTTGAACCCACGATACGCAGGATGGTTCCCAGACCCAAGGTGGCACCAGTGCCAAGTTTTGCTGGTTTGATACTACCAAGTGCGTCCTGCAATCTGCCATCCAGAAGCGGGGCAGCTTAATTTTGTTTGCCAGGGAAACGGGCCGTGGGTTTTGTTTGGGGGCATATAGCTGAGAGTGGCCGGCTGGCTCCTGAAAATCCACGCTAGGCAGCATGGTTCCCAGATGCAATGTGGCACCAGTGCCAAGTCGGGCTGGTTTGATGGTGCAAAGTGGCTCCTGCAATCTGCCATCCAGAAGCGAGGCAGCTGATTTTTGTTTGCCAGAGGAAAATTCTGTGGATTGTTTTTGGGGGCATATTGCTGGGAGTGGCCGGCTGGCTCCTTAAAATGCTCGATACGCATGATGGTTCCCAGGCCCAAGGTGTCACCACTACCAAGTCGGCCTGCGGTTTTAGTATCAAGTTCATCCTGCAATTTGCCATCCAGAAGAGGGGCAGTTGAGTTTTGTTTGCCAGAGAAACGGGCCGAGGTTTCTGTTTGGGGACATATGGCTGAGAGTGGCCGGCTGGCCCCTGAATATCCACGATACAGAGCATGGTTCCCAGATCCAAGGTGGCACCAGTGCCAAGTCGGGCTGGTTTGATAGTACCAAGTGTCTCCTGCAATCTGCCATCCAGAAGCAGGGCAGCTTACTTTTGTTTGCCAGAGAAATAGGCCTAGGTTTTTGTTTGGGGGCCTGTGGCTAGGAGTGGCCGGCTGGCTCCTTAGAATCCACGATACGCAGGATGGTTCCCAGACCCAAGGTGGCACCAGTGCCAAGTCGGGCTGGTTTGATTACACCAAGTGCCTCCTGCAATCTCCCATCCAGAAGCGGGGCAGCTGAGTTTTGTTTGCCTGTGAAACGGGCCGTTGTTTTTAATTGGGGTCTGTGGCCGAGAGTGTTCGGCTGGCTCCTGACAACCCACAATACGCAGGATGGTTCCCAGACCCAAGGTGGCACCAGTGCCAAGTCGGGCTGGTTTGATAGTACCAAGTGGCTCCTGCAATCTGCCATCCAGAAGCGGTGCAGTTGAGTTTTGTTTGCCAGAGAAAAGGGCCGTGGGTTGTGTTTGGGGGCATATGGCTGGGAGTGGCCGGCTGTCTCATTAAAAAGATCGATACGCAGGATGGTTCCCAGACCCAAGGGGGCACCAGTGCCAAGTCGGGCTGTTTTTATAGTACCAAGTGCGTCCTGCAATTTGCCATCCAGAAGAGGGGCAGTTGAGTTTTGTTTGCCAGAGAATAGCGCCGTTGTTTGTGTTTGGGGGCTTGTGGCTCGTAGTGGCCGACTGGCGCCTTAGAATCTGTGTTACGCAGCATGGTTCCCAGACCCAAGGTGGCACCAGTGCCAAGTTGGGCTGGTTTGATAGTACCAAGTGGCTCCTGCAATCTGCCATCCAGTAGCGGGGCAGCTGCATTTTGTTTGCCAGAGAAAAAGGCTGTTGTTTGTGTTTCGGGGCCTGTGGCTGGCAGTGGCCGGCTGGCTCCTGAAAATCCATGATACGCAGCATGGTTCCCAGACCCAAGGTGGCATCAGTGCCAAGTAGGGCTGGTTTCATAGTACCCAGTGGCTCCTGCAATCTGCCATCCAGAAGAGGGGCAGTTGAGTTTTGTTTTCCAGAGAAAAGGGCCGTGGTTTGTGTTTGGGGCCTATGGCTGAGAGTGACCGGCTGGCCCCTGAAAATCCACGATAGGAAGGATGGTTCCCAGATCCAAGGTGGCAGCAGTGCCATGTTGTGCTGGTGTGATAGTCCCAAGTGGCTCCTGCAATCTGCCATCCAGAAGCGGGGCAGCTGAATTTTGTTTGCCAGACAAAAAGGCTGTGGTTTGTGTTTGGGGGCCTGTGGCTGGCAGTGGCCGGCTGGCTCCTGAAAATCCATGATACGCAGCATGGTTCCCAGACCCAAGGTGGCACCAGTGCCAAGTGGGGCTGGTTTCACAGTGTCAAGTGCCTCCTGCAATCTCCCATCCAGAAGCGGGGCAGCTGAGTTTTGTTTGCCTGTGAAACGGGCCGTTGTTTTTAATTGGGGTCTGTGGCCGAGAGTGTTCGGCTGGCTCCTGACAACCCACAATACGCAGGATGGTTCCCAGACCCAAGGTGGCACCAGTGCCAAGGCGGGCTGGTTTGATAGTACCAAGTGGCTCCTGCAATCTGCCATCCAGAAGCGGTGCAGTTGAGTTTTGTTTGCCAGAGAAAAGGGCCGTGGGTTGTGTTTGGGGGCATATGGCTGGGAGCGGCCGGCTGTCTCATTAAAAAGATCGATACGCAGGATGGTTCCCAGACCCAAGGGGGCACCAGTGCCAAGTCGGGCTGTTTTTATAGTACCAAGTGCGTCCTGCAATTTGCCATCCAGAAGAGGGGCAGTTGAGTTTTGTTTGCCAGAGAATAGCGCCGTTGTTTGTGTTTGGGGGCTTGTGGCTCGTAGTGGCCGACTGGCGCCTTAGAATCTGTGTTACGCAGCATGGTTCCCAGACCCAAGGTGGCACCAGTGCCAAGTTGGGCTGGTTTGATAGTACCAAGTGGCTCCTGCAATCTGCCATCCAGAAGCGGGGTAGCTTACTTTTGTTTGCCAGGGAAACGGGCCGAGGTTTGTGACTGGGGACCTATGGCTGGGAGTGACCGGCTGGCTCCTGGAAAGCTACAATAGGCAGGATGGTTCCCAGACCAGAGGTGGCACCAGTGCCAAGTTGGGCTGGTTTGATAGTACCAAGTGGCTCCTGCAATCTGCCATCAAAAAGTTGGCAGGCGAGTTTTGTTTTCCAGGGAAAAGCGCCGTTGTTTGTGTTTGGGGGCCTGTGGCTCAGAGTGGCCGGGTGGCTCCTTTGAACCCACGATACGCAGGATGGTTCCCAGACCCAAGGTGGCACCAGTGCCAAGTTTAGCTGGTTTGATACTACCAAGTGCGTCCTGCAATCTGCCATCCAGAAGCGGGGCAGCTTAATTTTGTTTGCCAGGGAAACGGGCCGTGGGTTTTGTTTGGGGGCATATAGCTGAGAGTGGCCGGCTGGCTCCTGAAAATCCACGCTAGGCAGCATGGTTCCCAGATGCAATGTGGCACCAGTGCCAAGTCGGGCTGGTTTGATGGTGCAAAGTGGCTCCTGCAATCTGCCATCCAGAAGCGAGGCAGCTGATTTTTGTTTGCCAGAGGAAAATTCCGTGGATTGTTTTTGGGGGCATATTGCTGGGAGTGGCCGGCTGGCTCCTTAAAATGCTCGATACGCATGATGGTTCCCAGGCCCAAGGTGTCACCACTACCAAGTCGGCCTGCGGTTTTAGTATCAAGTTCATCCTGCAATTTGCCATCCAGAAGAGGGGCAGTTGAGTTTTGTTTGCCAGAGAAACGGGCCGAGGTTTCTGTTTGGGGACATATGGCTGAGAGTGGCCGGCTGGCCCCTGAATATCCACGATACAGAGCATGGTTCCCAGATCCAAGGTGGCACCAGTGCCAAGTCGGGCTGGTTTGATAGTACCAAGTGTCTCCTGCAATCTGCCATCCAGAAGCAGGGCAGCTTACTTTTGTTTGCCAGAGAAATAGGCCTAGGTTTTTGTTTGGGGGCCTGTGGCTAGGAGTGGCCGGCTGGCTCCTAAGAATCCACGATACGCAGGATGTTTCCCAGACCCAAGGTGGCACCAGTGCCAAGTCGGGCTGGTTTGATAGTACCAAGTGGCTCCTGCAAACTCCATCAAAAAGTTGGCAGGCGTGTTTTGTTTTCCAGAGAACAGCGCCGTTGATTTTGTTTGGGGGCCTGTGGCTGGGAGTGGCCGGCTGGCTCCTTAGAATCCACGATACGCAGGATGGTTCCCAGACCCAAGGTGGCACCAGTGCCAAGTCGGGCTGGTTTGATAGTACCAAGTGGCTCCGGCAATCTGCCATCCAGAAGTGAGGCAGCTAAGTTTTGTTTGCGAGAAAAAAGGGCCGTGGTTTTTGTTGGGGGCCTGTGGCTGGGAGTAGCCGGCTGGCTCCTTAAAATCCACGATAGGCAGGATGGTTCCCAGACCCAAGGTGGCACCAGTGCCAAGTCGGGCTGGTTTGATAGTACCAAGTGGCTCCTGCAATCTGCCATCCAGAAGCGGGGCAGCTGAGTTTTGTTTGCCAGAGAAAAAGTCTGTGGTTTGTGTTTGGGGGCCTGTGGCTGGCAGTGGCCGGCTGGCTCCTGAAAATCCACGATACGCAGCATGGTTCCCAGACCCAAGGTGGCACCAGTGCCAAGTGGGGCTCGTTTGACAGTGTCAAGTGCCTCCTGCAATCTCCCATCCAGAAGCGGGGCAGCTGAGTTTTTTTTGCCAGGGAAACGGACCTTTGTTTTTGATTGGGCTCTGTGGCCGAGAGTGGTCGGCTGTCTCCTGACAATCCACAATACGCAGGATGGTTCCCAGACCCAAGGTGGCACCAGTGCCAAGTCGGGCTGGTTTGATAGTACCAAGTGTCTCCTGCAATCTGCCATCCAGAAGCGGGGCAGCTGAGTTTTGTTTGCCAGAGAAAAGGGCCGTGGGTTGTGTTTGGGGGCATATGGCTGGGAGTGGCCACCTGGCTCCTTAAAATGCACGATTCGCCGCATGGTAACCAGACGCAAGGTGGCACCAGTGCCAAGTCAGGCTGTTTTTGTAGTACCCAGTGGCTCCTGCAATTTGCCATCCAGAAGCGGGGCAGTTGAATTTTGTTTGCTAGAGAAAAGGGCTGTGGTTTGTGTTTGGGGGCCTATGGCTGAGAGTGGCCGGCTGGCCCCTGAAAATCAACGATAGGCAGGATGGTTCCCAGATCCAAGGTGGCACCAGTGCCAAGTAAGGCTGGTTGTATGGTTCAAAGTAACTCCTGCAATCTGCCATCCAGAAGCGGGACAGCTGAGTTTTTTTTGCCAGAGAAAAGGTCCATGGTTTCTTTTTGGGGCATACGGCTGGGAATTGCCGGCTGGCTCCTTAAAATGCTCGATACGCAGGATGGTTCCCAGAGCCAAGGTGGCACCACTGCCAAGTCGGGCTCTTTTTGTAGTACCAAGTGCGTCCTGCAATTTGCCATCCAGAAGAGGGGCAGTTGAGTTTTGTTTGCCAGAGAAAAGGGCCGTTGTTTGTGTTTGGGGGCCTGTGGCTGGGAGTGTTCGGCTGGTTCCTGAATATGTACGATACGCAGGATTGTTCCCAGATCCAAGGTGGCAGCAGTGCCATGTTGTGCTGGTGTGATAGTCCCAAGTGGCTCCTGCAATCTGCCATCCAGAAGTGGGGCAGCTGATTTTTGTTTGCCAGAGAAAAGGTCCGTGGTTTGTTTTTGGGGGCATATGGCTGAGAGTGGCCGGCTGGCCCCTGAAAATCCACGATACACAGGATGGTTCCCAGATCCAAGGTGGCACCTGTGCCAAGTCGGGCTGATTTGATAGTACTAAGTAGCTCCTGCAATCTGCCATGCAGAAGCGGGGCAGCTTACTTTTGTTTGCCAGGGAAACGGGCCGAGGTTTGTGTTGGGGGCCTATGGCTGAGAGTGACCGGCTGGCTCCTGAAAAGCTACAATAGGCAGGATGGTGACCAGACCCATGGTGGCACCAGTGCCAAGTTGGGCTGGTTTGATAGTACCAAGTGGTTCCTGCAATCTGCCATCCAGAAGCAGGGCAGCTGAGTTTTGTTTGCCAGAGAAAAGGGCCTTGGTTTGTGTTTGGGGGCATATGGCTGGGTGTGGCCAGCTGGCTCCTTAAAATGCACGATATGCAACATGGCTCCCAGACCCAAGGTGGCACAAGTGCCAAGTTGGGCTGGTTTGATAGTACCAAGTGGCTCCTGCAATCTTCCATGATCACGTGGAGAAATACTTTCTGGTTTCAGCCTCATGCTCTTTCTTCTCTCCCTCAACTTCTCTATCACCTCTCATCTGGTTCACATGCGCTGTCTTCAAGGTCCACAGGCTACTTTTCACAGAATCTTCTGGCCTGATGAAGTAAGGATGATGAATAGAACAGAGCTGGGATCTATTTTCCAGTTTGGATAAAATGCATTCTGCACACAAATCCAAGGAGAACGGGCTGCCCCGATGCCCAGAAAATCTTTCACTCCTGCTAGTGTTCTACGTCAACCGCAACTTAGTCTGAAAGAAAAGCTTTTTCTCTGAGAGCATCTGAGAGGTTTGCATGAAGCACTGATATCTGACATATGCAATTTTGAATAGGAGAGGAAAAAGAAAATGGCAAGGAGTTTTTAATTTTAGTGGTTTCAATTTTAATTTCCGTGCACTTTTTCAAAACTTGTCAGCTCAAATGCCCATCAACATCTTTTAGTCATCTGTAAGTCAGTATTCATATAAAATGTGCTTCAAATCCAAAGAATTTCAAATTTGCACTCCAAGCTTCTATGCCTAGATTTATGATTTCCTACACATATTAGATGAAAGGAAGGCCTTTTTTACTGTGGGAGTGCTGGAACACTGGAACAGGTTGCCCAGAGAAGTTGTGGGTGTCCCATCCCTGAAAGTATTCAAGGTCACCTTGGACGGGGCTTGGAGCAGCAACAAAGGAGAAGCTTGATGGTAGAGAAACAAAGTTGGACTATAGAAGAAACTCGGATTGAAGTATAGGATCAAGTTTTCTCTCAGCTCTTGGGGTAAATTCAAAGTTGTACAAAATGACATTTATCTGTGCTATTCACTACTGTAACAGAAAGTTTCATGAAAACTGTACAGAAGATAGTAAATTTTAAAAGAGATAAGAATTACAGCATAAAATCCATGGGATAGGTTACAACATGAGACACTCTCTAAGAGAAAATCTCTGTGTTTCAGCACTTCATCGGGGTAAGATTTCATGAAGTGCCAAAGAAGGCGGCAAAATATCATTCGGGACATTATTTACTGGAATTCAGCCTGGCCATTAGTAGGAACTGCCTTTGAACATATCATGTAGATATACCACACACACTTTCCCTTCACTGAAAAATTACTGTTTACAACAAATAAGCAATTGACGATCAAAATTGATTGAAAGCATCTTAAACATGTCAAGTATTTCATTGTAGATGATCTGTGATCCAAATGCTTCTTCCACCTTCGAGAGGGACAGAAGAATTCTTCCATATCATGATGGTTTAAAATTGTATCAACCAATGTTTTCTGCTGAAAAGATATCATCTATTTTTTTCTATTTTTGGAAGAAAATATTCCTAGACATACAACAGGTGAGAACTAAGTAATTTTAAAGAAACAAATGAAATGAAAATATTCTGTAAATAGAATGAAATGAAAAGCTGTGTTTTAAATAGGAGCTAAATATTAAACAGAATTTTTGTACCAGGCATTTGAATTACTGCACCAGCTCTTTTGCCCATCAAGAGAGGCATTTAGCATTTCAGTCTTTTCCAAGGTGTTCATGATCTGCTATGCTGATCTCTGTGTGTGCCTAGGTGTGTGTGGAGGGGGGGGCATATGAAGGGGAGTGTGTATGTTTGCTTTACAATTGTTGTGGCAGATTCATGCCTCAGCTCCACATTTTGTTTTAAAAAGGTCACACCGAGTGGATATGAAGTTTACTATCAACAAGAGATCGATTCCCAAATCATCCATTTGACTCTCCCTTATAAATCATGTGCTTTGTTGCATATTTTATCAAATATACTTTCAAGCCAGATGGAGGAAGGAGGATGTGGGAATCCCTCCACCATCTTGCAACTTTTATGTAAGTAGGTTTTCAAGAAAATCATCATTTCTCTTTTAAATATGTCTGGAACAGGCATGATGGTAGTGTCAACCTGTTGGAGTTTTTGTTGCTGGAAGAAGTTGTACAAAAGGATTGGTTTTTACATTGACCAGTTACTGAATCAAGCGCAGGAATACATTGGAAATTTAGCTGGGGGTTCCTTTTCCCAGCAGACTACTTCTAGAACGAGCTTGTACACTGAAGCTGACTCTTTTGCTCTCTTTTTGTTTCTTTCCTATTTTCTTGGCTTCTTTGCCACTATCTAGACAATTTTGGAACTTTGTTCCCAACTAAAATGGTTTCAATAGTCTGATTGTGATCATACATTTTTACAAGGAATTTTTAAAATCTTTCCTCGAGTCCAGAAAGTCAAGGACTTAGATCTTTTTCTTCCCTTATCAATATTGCCATGAAATTGATAAATAAAGACCAACTCTTTATTTTTGTTTTTAACCCACGTAGATAATTCCCATCCATTAATCCATTTTGTGGACCAATAGCTGCCATTCTGATGGAAGCTGTCACTTCTTAACAATAGGCATTCTGTGACTATGTTGACAGCACTTTGGGTGAAGATCCTAACTGGTCTTAGATATACATAGGGAGAAATTTGCTCAGCCAGTGTCAGTCTTAAGCATGCGTATCAGAAGATCTTTCTAGAGCTGGGAATTTTCCCATGAAAGGGATTCAGTTAGGGAAGAGACACTTGTGCCAGAGTTTTACATTCTTCTTGAACACTGCTTAAGGAACTTAGATGCCATGTCCATTTGGATCTCTGTCTGCACAGAACTTTGTCATGCCAGTGCTTTGAAATGCATCTTGAAGAGAATTCACTAGCACAGAATGAAAGAGAGTGGAAGGGGTTGGTGGGGCTAACCAGGCCCAACCCCCCTGCCTAAACCAGGATACCTAGAGCCTCTTGCCCAGGATTCTATCTGGGTGTACTTTTAATGTCTTCAAAGATCCAGGCTCCACAATCTTTCTGGGCAGTCTGTGCCGTGGTTCAGTCACCCTGACAGTAAAGAAACATTTACTGATGTTCAAAGGCAATCTCCTGTATTTCAGTGTGTGCCCACTGCCTCTTGTCTTTTCCCTCAGCATCACTGAAAAGACACTGATTCCCTCCCCTTTGCACTATTGCTTCCATATGTATGTGTGATGCCATGTAGAGGTACGTCAAAAACCTCCCTGAAGCCCAGGCAGATAATATTCCCTTCATCTACCAGTCAAGTTGATTCATCAGAGGAGTTTAAAGTGATGTTCAGCATGAAATTCCCCTGAAAAATCATGCTAACTACATTATTTGGTCATCTGTCATGTGCCTGGCAAGGATTTCCAGGAAGAGCTGCTTCATCAACTTCCTGGGGATAAAAAAGAGGCTGGCTGGTTTGTACTATGGCGAGTCCTCTTAATTGCCTTTTTTGAAGATGGGTGTCATTTGCTAACATCCACTCTTTAGCCTCTCTTGTCGTCTACATCTTAGCAAAACGCTTTTCCACTATGTCTGGCTAGGAAAAACTGTGCCAGCACAGAAAACATCTCCCATCGTGTTCTAGAAGTTGCACGGATGTCTGCCAAGTGTTTGGCAGGAAGAAAAGAAAAGTTGTCCAAAACAGCTTCCAATCGAATGTTCCTGTGATTGGAAAAGTCAGGAGAGTGCAAAGGTACTGTTTTCTATCAGTTGGCAAGGTGCGCACACAATCCCAGTGTTGTACAGCTTGCTTCTTCACCTTCCCGAAGCTGCCGCTCTCGCCGGCTGCCGGAGCCCAAGAAGCGGCTTCTTCGCGCAAAGACGATTGTGCCGCTCACAGTGCTCTCCTTAGCGCGGCTTCTGCCGAAAGACGCCCGGCAGCGGCTCTTACCTCCGGAGAGCATCCTACCTTCGTCTTTCGCGTCTTTTGTAGTCTACATCTTAGCAAAACGCTTTTCCACTATGTCTGGCTAGGAAAAACTGTGCCAGCACAGAAAACATCTCCCATCGTGTTCTAGAAGTTGCACGGATGTCTGCCAAGTGTTTGGCAGGAAGAAAAGAAAAGTTGTCCAAAACAGCTTCCAATCGAATGTTCCTGTGATTGGAAAAGTCAGGAGAGTGCAAAGGTACTGTTTTCTATCAGTTGGCAAGGTGCGCACACAATCCCAGTGTTGTACAGCTTGCTTCTTCACCTTCCCGAAGCTGCCGCTCTCGCCGGCTGCCGGAGCCCAAGAAGCGGCTTCTTCGCGCAAAGACGATTGTGCCGCTCACAGGGCTCTCCTTAGCGCGGCTTCTGCCGAAAGACGCCCGGCAGCGGCTCTTACCTCCGGAGAGCATCCTACCTTCGTCTTTCGCGTCTTTTGTAGTCTACATCTTAGCAAAACGCTTTTCCACTATGTCTGGCTAGGAAAAACTGTGCCAGCACAGAAAACATCTCCCATCGTGTTCTAGAAGTTGCACGGATGTCTGCCAAGTGTTTGGCAGGAAGAAAAGAAAAGTTGTCCAAAACAGCTTCCAATCGAATGTTCCTGTGATTGGAAAAGTCAGGAGAGTGCAAAGATACTGTTTTCTATCAGTTGGCAAGGTGCGCACACAATCCCAGTGTTGTACAGCTTGCTTCTTCACCTTCCCGAAGCTGCCGCTCTCGCCGGCTGCCGGAGCCCAAGAAGCGGCTTCTTCGCGCAAAGACGATTGTGCCGCTCACAGGGCTCTCCTTAGCGCGGCTTCTGCCGAAAGACGCCCGGCAGCGGCTCTTACCTCCGGAGAGCATCCTACCTTCGTCTTTCGCGTCTTTTGTAGTCTACATCTTAGCAAAACGCTTTTCCACTATGTCTGGCTAGGAAAAACTGTGCCAGCACAGAAAACATCTCCCATCGTGTTCTAGAAGTTGCACGGATGTCTGCCAAGTGTTTGGCAGGAAGAAAAGAAAAGTTGTCCAAAACAGCTTCCAATCGAATGTTCCTGTGATTGGAAAAGTCAGGAGAGTGCAAAGGTACTGTTTTCTATCAGTTGGCAAGGTGCGCACACAATCCCAGTGTTGTACAGCTTGCTTCTTCACCTTCCCGAAGCAGCCGCTTTCGCCGGCTGCCGGAGCCCAAGAAGCGGCTTCTTCGCGCAAAGACGATTGTGCCGCTCACAGTGCTCTCCTTAGCGCAGCTTCTGCCGAAAGACGCCCGGCAGCGGCTCTTACCTCCTGAGAGTGGCAGCTTCGGGAAGGTGAAGAAGCAAGCTGTACAACACTGGGATTGTGTGCGCACCTTGCCAACTGATAGAAAACAGTACCTTTGCACTCTCCTGACTTTTCCAATCACAGGAACATTCGATTGGAAGCTGTTTTGGACAACTTTTCTTTTCTTCCTCCCAAACACTTGGCAGACATCCGTGCAACTTCTAGAACACGATGGGAGATGTTTTCTGTGCTGGCACGGGTTTTCCTAGCCAGACATAGTGGAAAAGCGTTTTGCTAAGATGTAGACTACAAAAGACGCGAAAGACGAAGGTAGGATGCTCTCCGGAGGTAAGAGCCGCTGCCGGGCGTCTTTCGGCAGAAGCCGCGCTAAGGAGAGCCCTGTGAGCGGCACAATCGTCTTTGCGCGAAGAAGCCGCTTCTTGGGCTCCGGCAGCCGGCGAGAGCGGCAGCTTCGGGAAGGTGAAGAAGCAAGCTGTACAACACTGGGATTGTGTGCGCACCTTGCCAACTGATAGAAAACAGTACCTTTGCACTCTCCTGACTTTTCCAATCACAGGAACATTCGATTGGAAGCTGTTTTGGACAACTTTTCTTTTCTTCCTGCCAAACACTTGGCAGACATCCGTGCAACTTCTAGAACACGATGGGAGATGTTTTCTGTGCTGGCACAGTTTTTCCTAGCCAGACATAGTGGAAAAGCGTTTTGCTAAGATGTAGACTACAAAAGACGCGAAAGACGAAGGTAGGATGCTCTCCGGAGGTAAGAGCCGCTGCCGGGCGTCTTTCGGCAGAAGCCGCGCTAAGGAGAGCACTGTGAGCGGCACAATCGTCTTTGCGCGAAGAAGCCGCTTCTTGGGCTCCGGCAGCCGGCGAGAGCGGCAGCTTCGGGAAGGTGAAGAAGCAAGCTGTACAACACTGGGATTGTGTGCGCACCTTGCCAACTGATAGAAAACAGTACCTTTGCACTCTCCTGACTTTTCCAATCACAGGAACATTCGATTGGAAGCTGTTTTGGACAACTTTTCTTTTCTTCCTGCCAAACACTTGGCAGACATCCGTGCAACTTCTAGAACACGATGGGAGATGTTTTCTGTGCTGGCACAGTTTTTCCTAGCCAGACATAGTGGAAAAGCTTTTTGCCGAGGTGTAGATGAGAAGAGGAGCTAAAGACGAAGGTAGGATGCTCTCCGGAGGTAAGAGCCGCTGCCGGGCGTCTTTCGGCAGAAGCCGCGCTAAGGAGAGCCCTGTGAGCGGCACAATCGTCTTTGCGCGAAGAAGCCGCCTCTTGGGCTCCGGCAGCCGGCGAGAGCGGCAGCTTCGGGAAGGTGAAGAAGCAAGCTGTACAACACTGAGATTGTGTGCGCACCTTGCCAACTGATAGAAAACAGTACCTTTGCACTCTCCTGACTTTTCCAATCACAGGAACATTCGATTGGAAGCTGTTTTGGACAACTTTTCTTTTCTTCCTGCCAAACACTTGGCAGACATCCGTGCAACTTCTAGAACACGATGGGAGATGTTTTCTGTGCTGGCACAGTTTTTCCTAGCCAGACATAGTGGAAAAGCGTTTTGCTAAGATGTAGACTACAAAAGACGCGAAAGACGAAGGTAGGATGCTCTCCGGAGGTAAGAGCCGCTGCCGGGCGTCTTTCGGCAGAAGCCGCGCTAAGGAGAGCACTGTGAGCGGCACAATCGTCTTTGCGCGAAGAAGCCGCTTCTTGGGCTCCGGCAGCCGGCGAGAGCGGCAGCTTCGGGAAGGTGAAGAAGCAAGCTGTACAACACTGGGATTGTGTGCGCACCTTGCCAACTGATAGAAAACAGTACCTTTGCACTCTCCTGACTTTTCCAATCACAGGAACATTCGATTGGAAGCTGTTTTGGACAACTTTTCTTTTCTTCCTGCCAAACACTTGGCAGACATCCGTGCAACTTCTAGAACACGATGGGAGATGTTTTCTGTGCTGGCACAGTTTTTCCTAGCCAGACATAGTGGAAAAGCTTTTTGCCTAGGTGTAGATGAGAAGAGGAGCTAAAGACGAAGGTAGGATGCTCTCCGGAGGTAAGAGCCGCTGCCGGGCGTCTTTCGGCAGAAGCCGCGCTAAGGAGAGCCCTGTGAGCGGCACAATCGTCTTTGCGCGAAGAAGCCGCTTCTTGGGCTCCGGCAGCCGGCGAGAGCGGCAGCTTCGGGAAGGTGAAGAAGCAAGCTGTACAACACTGGGATTGTGTGCGCACCTTGCCAACTGATAGAAAACAGTACCTTTGCACTCTCCTGACTTTTCCAATCACAGGAACATTCGATTGGAAGCTGTTTTGGACAACTTTTCTTTTCTTCCTGCCAAACACTTGGCAGACATCCGTGCAACTTCTAGAACACGATGGGAGATGTTTTCTGTGCTGGCACAGTTTTTCCTAGCCAGACATAGTGGAAAAGCGTTTTGCTAAGATGTAGACGACAAGAGAGGCTAAAGAGTGGATGTTAGCAAATGACACCCATCTTCAAAAAAGGCAATTAAGAGGACTCGCCATAGTACAAACCAGCCAGCCTCTTTTTTATCCCCAGGAAGTTGATGAAGCAGCTCTTCCTGGAAATCCTTGCCAGGCACATGACAGATGATCAAATAATGTAGTTAGCATGATTTTTCAGGGGAATTTCATGCTGAACATCACTTTAAACTCCTCTGATGAATCAACTTGACTGGTAGATGAAGGGAATATTATCTGCCTGGGCTTCAGGGAGGTTTTTGACGTACCTCTACATGGCATCACACATACATATGGAAGCAATAGTGCAAAGGGGAGGGAATCAGTGTCTTTTCAGTGATGCTGAGGGAAAAGACAAGAGGCAGTGGGCACACACTGAAATACAGGAGATTGCCTTTGAACATCAGTAAATGTTTCTTTACTGTCAGGGTGACTGAACCACGGCACAGACTGCCCAGAAAGATTGTGGAGCCTGGATCTTTGAAGACATTAAAAGTACACCCAGATAGAATCCTGGGCAAGAGGCTCTAGGTATCCTGGTTTAGGCAGGGGGGTTGGGCCTGGTTAGCCCCACCAACCCCTTCCACTCTCTTTCATTCTGTGCTAGTGAATTCTCTTCAAGATGCATTTCAAAGCACTGGCATGACAAAGTTCTGTGCAGACAGAGATCCAAATGGACATGGCATCTAAGTTCCTTAAGCAGTGTTCAAGAAGAATGTAAAACTCTGGCACAAGTGTCTCTTCCCTAACTGAATCCCTTTCATGGGAAAATTCCCAGCTCTAGAAAGATCTTCTGATACGCATGCTTAAGACTGACACTGGCTGAGCAAATTTCTCCCTATGTATATCTAAGACCAGTTAGGATCTTCACCCAAAGTGCTGTCAACATAGTCACAGAATGCCTATTGTTAAGAAGTGACAGCTTCCATCAGAATGGCAGCTATTGGTCCACAAAATGGATTAATGGATGGGAATTATCTACGTGGGTTAAAAACAAAAATAAAGAGTTGGTCTTTATTTATCAATTTCATGGCAATATTGATAAGGGAAGAAAAAGATCTAAGTCCTTGACTTTCTGGACTCGAGGAAAGATTTTAAAAATTCCTTGTAAAAATGTATGATCACAATCAGACTATTGAAACCATTTTAGTTGGGAACAAAGTTCCAAAATTGTCTAGATAGTGGCAAAGAAGCCAAGAAAATAGGAAAGAAACAAAAAGAGAGCAAAAGAGTCAGCTTCAGTGTACAAGCTCGTTCTAGAAGTAGTCTGCTGGGAAAAGGAACCCCCAGCTAAATTTCCAATGTATTCCTGCGCTTGATTCAGTAACTGGTCAATGTAAAAACCAATCCTTTTGTACAACTTCTTCCAGCAACAAAAACTCCAACAGGTTGACACTACCATCATGCCTGTTCCAGACATATTTAAAAGAGAAATGATGATTTTCTTGAAAACCTACTTACATAAAAGTTGCAAGATGGTGGAGGGATTCCCACATCCTCCTTCCTCCATCTGGCTTGAAAGTATATTTGATAAAATATGCAACAAAGCACATGATTTATAAGGGAGAGTCAAATGGATGATTTGGGAATCGATCTCTTGTTGATAGTAAACTTCATATCCACTCGGTGTGACCTTTTTAAAACAAAATGTGGAGCTGAGGCATGAATCTGCCACAACAATTGTAAAGCAAACATACACACTCCCCTTCATATGCCCCCCCCTCCACACACACCTAGGCACACACAGAGATCAGCATAGCAGATCATGAACACCTTGGAAAAGACTGAAATGCTAAATGCCTCTCTTGATGGGCAAAAGAGCTGGTGCAGTAATTCAAATGCCTGGTACAAAAATTCTGTTTAATATTTAGCTCCTATTTAAAACACAGCTTTTCATTTCATTCTATTTACAGAATATTTTCATTTCATTTGTTTCTTTAAAATTACTTAGTTCTCACCTGTTGTATGTCTAGGAATATTTTCTTCCAAAAATAGAAAAAAATAGATGATATCTTTTCAGCAGAAAACATTGGTTGATACAATTTTAAACCATCATGATATGGAAGAATTCTTCTGTCCCTCTCGAAGGTGGAAGAAGCATTTGGATCACAGATCATCTACAATGAAATACTTGACATGTTTAAGATGCTTTCAATCAATTTTGATCGTCAATTGCTTATTTGTTGTAAACAGTAATTTTTCAGTGAAGGGAAAGTGTGTGTGGTATATCTACATGATATGTTCAAAGGCAGTTCCTACTAATGGCCAGGCTGAATTCCAGTAAATAATGTCCCGAATGATATTTTGCCGCCTTCTTTGGCACTTCATGAAATCTTACCCCGATGAAGTGCTGAAACACAGAGATTTTCTCTTAGAGAGTGTCTCATGTTGTAACCTATCCCATGGATTTTATGCTGTAATTCTTATCTCTTTTAAAATTTACTATCTTCTGTACAGTTTTCATGAAACTTTCTGTTACAGTAGTGAATAGCACAGATAAATGTCATTTTGTACAACTTTGAATTTACCCCAAGAGCTGAGAGAAAACTTGATCCTATACTTCAATCCGAGTTTCTTCTATAGTCCAACTTTGTTTCTCTACCATCAAGCTTCTCCTTTGTTGCTGCTCCAAGCCCCGTCCAAGGTGACCTTGAATACTTTCAGGGATGGGACACCCACAACTTCTCTGGGCAACCTGTTCCAGTGTTCCAGCACTCCCACAGTAAAAAAGGCCTTCCTTTCATCTAATATGTGTAGGAAATCATAAATCTAGGCATAGAAGCTTGGAGTGCAAATTTGAAATTCTTTGGATTTGAAGCACATTTTATATGAATACTGACTTACAGATGACTAAAAGATGTTGATGGGCATTTGAGCTGACAAGTTTTGAAAAAGTGCACGGAAATTAAAATTGAAACCACTAAAATTAAAAACTCCTTGCCATTTTCTTTTTCCTCTCCTATTCAAAATTGCATATGTCAGATATCAGTGCTTCATGCAAACCTCTCAGATGCTCTCAGAGAAAAAGCTTTTCTTTCAGACTAAGTTGCGGTTGACGTAGAACACTAGCAGGAGTGAAAGATTTTCTGGGCATCGGGGCAGCCCGTTCTCCTTGGATTTGTGTGCAGAATGCATTTTATCCAAACTGGAAAATAGATCCCAGCTCTGTTCTATTCATCATCCTTACTTCATCAGGCCAGAAGATTCTGTGAAAAGTAGCCTGTGGACCTTGAAGACAGCGCATGTGAACCAGATGAGAGGTGATAGAGAAGTTGAGGGAGAGAAGAAAGAGCATGAGGCTGAAACCAGAAAGTATTTCTCCACGTGATCATGGAAGATTGCAGGAGCCACTTGGTACTATCAAACCAGCCCAACTTGGCACTTGTGCCACCTTGGGTCTGGGAGCCATGTTGCATATCGTGCATTTTAAGGAGCCAGCTGGCCACACCCAGCCATATGCCCCCAAACACAAACCAAGGCCCTTTTCTCTGGCAAACAAAACTCAGCTGCCCTGCTTCTGGATGGCAGATTGCAGGAACCACTTGGTACTATCAAACCAGCCCAACTTGGCACTGGTGCCACCATGGGTCTGGTCACCATCCTGCCTATTGTAGCTTTTCAGGAGCCAGCCGGTCACTCTCAGCCATAGGCCCCCAAACACAAACCTCGGCCCGTTTCCCTGGCAAACAAAAGTAAGCTGCCCCGCTTCTGCATGGCAGATTGCAGGAGCTACTTAGTACTATCAAATCAGCCCGACTTGGCACAGGTGCCACCTTGGATCTGGGAACCATCCTGTGTATCGTGGATTTTCAGGGGCCAGCCGGCCACTCTCAGCCACATGCCCCCAAAAACAAACCACGGACCTTTTCTCTGGCAAACAAAAATCAGCTGCCCCACTTCTGGATGGCAGATTGCAGGAGCCACTTGGGACTATCACACCAGCACAACATGGCACTGCTGCCACCTTGGATCTGGGAACAATCCTGCGTATTGTACATATTCAGGAACCAGCCGAACACTCCCAGCCACAGGCCCCCAAACACAAACAACGGCCCTTTTCTCTGGCAAACAAAACTCAACTGCCCCTCTTCTGGATGGCAAATTGCAGGACGCACTTGGTACTACAAAAAGAGCCCGACTTGGCAGTGGTGCCACCTTGGGTCTGGGAACCATCCTGCGTATCGAGCATTTTAAGGAGCCAGCCGGCAATTCCCAGCCGTATGCCCCAAAAAGAAACCATGGACCTTTTCTCTGGCAAAAAAAACTCAGCTGTCCCGCTTCTGGATGGCAGATTGCAGGAGTTACTTTGAACCATACAACCAGCCTTACTTGGCACTGGTGCCACCTTGGATCTGGGAACCATCCTGCCTATCGTTGATTTTCAGGGGCCAGCCGGCCACTCTCAGCCATAGGCCCCCAAACCAAAACCTAGGCCTATTTCTCTGGCAAACAAAAGTAAGCTGCCCTGCTTCTGGATGGCAGATTGCAGGAGACACTTGGTACTATCAAACCAGCCCGACTTGGCACTGGTGCCACCTTGGATCTGGGAACCATGCTCTGTATCGTGGATATTCAGGGGCCAGCCGGCCACTCTCAGCCATATGTCCCCAAACAGAAACCTCGGCCCGTTTCTCTGGCAAACAAAACTCAACTGCCCCTCTTCTGGATGGCAAATTGCAGGATGAACTTGATACTAAAACCGCAGGCCGACTTGGTAGTGGTGACACCTTGGGCCTGGGAACCATCATGCGTATCGAGCATTTTAAGGAGCCAGCCGGCCACTCCCAGCAATATGCCCCCAAAAACAATCCACGGAATTTTCCTCTGGCAAACAAAAATCAGCTGCCTCGCTTCTGGATGGCAGATTGCAGGAGCCACTTTGCACCATCAAACCAGCCCGACTTGGCACTGGTGCCACATTGCATCTGGGAACCATGCTGCCTAGCGTGGATTTTCAGGAGCCAGCCGGCCACTCTCAGCTATATACCCCCAAACAAAACCCACGGCCCGTTTCCCTGGCAAACAAAATTAAGCTGCCCCGCTTCTGGATGGCAGATTGCAGGACGCACTTGGTAGTATCAAACCAGCAAAACTTGGCACTGGTGCCACCTTGGGTCTGGGAACCATCCTGCGTATCGTGGGTTCAAAGGAGCCAGCCGGTCACTCCCAGCCACAGGCCCCCAAATACAAACAATGTCGCTTTTCCCTGGAAAACAAAACTCGCCTGCCAACTTTTTGATGGCAGATTGCAGGAGCCACTTGGTACTATCAAACCAGCCCAACTTGGCACTGGTGCCACCATGGGTCTGGTAACCATCCTGCCTATTGTAGCTTTCCAGGAGCCAGCCGGTCACTCCCAGCCATAGGTCCCCAGTCACAAACCTCGGCCCGTTTCCCTGGCAAACAAAAGTAAGCTACCCCGCTTCTGGATGGCAGATTGCAGGAGCCACTTGGTACTATCAAACCAGCCCAACTTGGCACTGGTGCCACCTTGGATCTGGGAACCATGCTGTGTATCGTGGATATTCAGGGGCCAGCCGGCCACTCTCAGCCATATGTCCCCAAACAGAAACCTCGGCCCGTTTCTCTGGCAAACAAAACTCAACTGCCCCTCTTCTGGATGGCAAATTGCAGGATGAACTTGATACTAAAACCGCAGGCCGACTTGGTAGTGGTGACACCTTGGGCCTGGGAACCATCATGCGTATCGAGCATTTTAAGGAGCCAGCCGGCCACTCCCAGCAATATGCCCCCAAAAACAATCCACGGAATTTTTCTCTGGCAAACAAAATCAGCTGCCCCGCTTCTGGATGGCAGATTGCAGGAGCCACTTTGCACCATCAAACCAGCCCGACTTGGCACTGGTGCCACCTTGCATCTGGGAACCATGCTGCCTAGCGTGGATTTTCAGGAGCCAGCCGGCCACTCTCAGCCATAGGCCCCCAAACAAAACCCACGGCCCGTTTCCCTGGCAAACAAAATTAAGCTGCCCCGCTTCTGGATGGCAGATTGCAGGACGCACTTGGTAGTATCAAACCAGCCCGACTTGGCACTGGTGCCACCTTGGGTCTGGGAACCATCATGCGTATCGTGGGTTCAAAGGAGCCAGCCGGCCACTCCCAGCCACAGGCCCCCAAATACAAACAACGGCGCTTTTCCCTGGAAAACAAATCTCGCCTGCCAACTTTTTCATGGCAGATTGCAGGAGCCACTTGGTACTATCAAACCAGCCCAACTTGGCACTGGTGCCACCATGGGTCTGGTCACCATCCTGCCTATTGTAGCTTTCCAGGAGCCAGCCGGTCACTCCCAGCCATAGGTCCCCAGTCACAAACCTCGGCCCGTTTCCCTGGCAAACAAAAGTAAGCTGCCCCGCTTCTGGATGGCAGATTGCAGGAGCCCCTTGGTACTATCAAACCAGCCAAACTTGGCACTGGTGCCACCTCTGGTCTGGGAACCATGCTGCGTAACGCAGATTCTAAGGCGCCAGTCGGCCACTCCCAGCCACAAGCCCCCAAACACAAACAACGGCGCTATTCTCTTGCAAACAAAACTCAACTGCCCCTCTTCTGGATGGCAAATTGCAGGACGCACTTGGTACTATAAAAACAGCCCGACTTGGCACTGGTGCCACCTTGGGTCTGGGAACCATCCTGCGTACCGATCTTTTTAATGAGACAGCCGGTCACTCCCAGCCATATGCCCCCAAACACAACCCACGGCCCTTTTCTCTGGCAAACAAAACTCAACTGCACCGCTTCTGGATGGCAGATTGCAGGAGCCACTTGGTACTATCAAACCAGCCCGACTTGGCACTGGTGCCACCTTGGGTCTGGGAACCATCCTGCGTATTGTGGGTTGTCAGGAGCCAGCCGAACACTCTCGGCCACAGACCCCAATCAAAAACAACGGCCCGTTTCACAGGCAAACAAAACTCAGCTGCCCCGCTTCTGGATGGGAGATTGCAGGAGGCACTTGACACTGTGAAACCAGCCCCACTTGGCACTGGTGCCACCTTGGGTCTGGGAACCATGCTGCGTATCATGGATTTTCAGGAGCCAGCCGGCCACTCCCAGCCACAGGCCCCCAAACACAAACCACAGCCTTTTTCTCTGGCAAACAAAATTCAGCTGCCCCGCTTCTGGATGGCAGATTGCAGGAGCCACTTGGGACTATCACACCAGCACAACATGGCACTGCTGCCACCTTGGATCTGGGAACCATCCGTCCTATCGTAGATTTTCAGGGGCCAGCCGGTCACTCTCAGCCATAGGCCCCAAACACAAACCACGGCCCTTTTCTCTGGAAAACAAAACTCAACTGCCCCTCTTCTGGATGGCAGATTGCAGGAGCCACTGGGTACTATGAAACCAGCCCTACTTGGCACTGGTGCCACCTTGGGTCTGGGAACCATGCTGCGTATCATGGATTTTCAGGAGCCAGCCGGCCACTGCCAGCCACAGGCCCCGAAACACAAACAACAGCCTTTTTCTCTGGCAAACAAAATTCAGCTGCCCCGCTTCTGGATGGCAGATTGCAGGAACCACTTGGTACTAACAAACCAGCCCGACTTGGCACTGGTGCCACCTTGGGTCTGGGAACCATCCTGCGTATTGTGGGTTGTCAGGAGCCAGCCGAACACTCTCGGCCACAGACCCCAATCAAAAACAACGGCCCGTTTCACAGGCAAACAAAACTCAGCTGCCCCGCTTCTGGATGGGAGATTGCAGGAGGCACTTGACACTGTGAAACCAGCCCCACTTGGCACTGGTGCCACCTTGGGTCTGGGAACCATGCTGCGTATCATGGATTTTCAGGAGCCAGCCGGCCACTCCCAGCCACAGGCCCCGAAACACAAACAACAGCCTTTTTCTCTGGCAAACAAAATTCAGCTGCCCCGCTTCTGGATGGCAGATTGCAGGAACCACTTGGTACTAACAAACCAGCCCGACTTGGCACTGGTGCCACCTTGGGTCTGGGAACCATCCTGCGTATCGTGGATTCTAAGGAGCCAGCTGGCCAGTCCCAGCCACAGGCCCCAAAACACACACAACGGTGCTTTTCCCTGGAAAACAAAACTCGCCTGCCAAACATTTGATGGCAGATTGCAGGAGCCACTTGGTACTATCAAACCAGCCCAACTTGGCACTGGTGCCACCATGGGTCTGGTCACCATCCTGCCTATCGTAGCTTTGCAGGTGCCAGCCAGCCACCCCCAGCCAGAGGCCCGTAGACAAATATTTCGGCCCGTTTCCCTGGCAAACACAAGTAAGCTACCCCGCTTCTGGATGGCAGATTGCAGGAGCCACTTTGCACCATCAAACCAGCCCAACTTGGCACTGGTGCCACCTCAAGTCTGGGAACCATCCTCCGTATCGTGGGTTCTAAGGAGCCAGCCGGCCACTCCCAGCCACAGGCCCCCAAACACAAACAACGGCGCTTTTCCCTGGAAAACAAAACTCGCCTGCCAAGTTTTTGATGGCAGATTGCAGGAGCCACTTGGTACTATCAAACCAGCCCAACTTGGCACTGGTGCCGTCATGGGTCTGGTCACCATCATGCCTATCGTAGCTTTTCAGGAGCCAGCCGGTCACTCGCAGCCATAGGCCCCCAGACACAAACCTCGGCCCGTTTCCCTGGCAAACAAAAGTAAGCTGCCCCGCTTCTGGATGGCAGATTGCAGGAACCACTTGGTATTATCAAACCAGCCCAACTTGGCACTGGTGCCACCTTGGGTCTGGATACCATGCTGCGTATCGTGGATTCTAAGGAGCCAGCCGGCCACTCCCAGCCACAGGCCCCCAAACACAAACAACGGCACTTTTCCCTGGAAAACAAAACTCGCCTGCCAACTATTTCATGGTAGATTGCAGGAGCCACTTGGTACTATCAAACCAGCCCTACTTGGCACTGGTGCCACCATGGGTCTGGTCACCATCCTGCCTATCGTAGCTTTTCAGGAGCCAGCCGGTCACTCCCAGCCATAGGCCCTGAGACACAAACCTCGGCCCGTTTCCCTGGCAAACAAAAGTAAGCTGCCCCGCTTCTGGATGGCAGATTGCAGGAACCACTTGGTAGTATCAAACCAGCCCGACTTTGCACTGTTGCCACCTTGGGTCTGGGAACCATCCGGCGTATCGTGTGTTGAAAGGAGCCAGCCGGCCACTCCCAGCCACAGGCCTCCAATCAAAAACAACGGCGCTTTTCCCTGGAAAACAAAACTCAACTGCCCTTCTTCTGGATGGAAAATTGCAGGACGCACTTGGTACTACAAAAACAGCCAAACTAGGCAATGGTGCCACCATGGAACTGGGAACCATCCTGCGTATCGAGCTTCTTAAGGAGCCAGCCGGCCACTCCCAGCCATATGCCCCCAAAAACAAACCACGGAACTTTACTCTGGCAAACAAAGATCCGCTGCCCCCCGTCAGGATGGCAGATTGCAGGAGCCACTTGGTACTATCAAACGAGCCCGACTTGGCCCTGGTGCCACCTTGAGTCTGGGAACCATCCTGCGTATTGTGGATTGTCAGTAGCCAGTCGACCATTCTCGGCCACAGACCCCAATCAAAAACAACGGCCGGTTCACAGGCAAAAGAACTCAGCTGCCCCGTTTCTGGATGGGAGACTGCATGAGGCACTTGACACTGTCAAACCAGCCCCACTTGGCACTGGTGCCATCTTGGGTCTGGGAACCATGCTGCGTATCATGGATTTTCAGGAGCCAACTGGCCACTGCCAGCCACAGGCCCCCAAACACAAACCTCGGCCCGTTTCCCTGGCAAACAAAAGTAAGCTACCCCGCTTCTGGATGGCAGATTGCAGGAACCACTTGGTACTATCAAACCAGCCCGACTTGGCACTGGTGCCATCTTGGGTCTGGGAACCATCCTGCGTATCGTGGATTCTAAGGAGCCAGCCGGCCACTCCCAGCCACAGGACCGCAAACACAAACAACGGCGCTTTTCCCTGGAAAACAAAACTCGCCTGCCAACGTTTTGATGGCAGATTGCAGGAGCCACTTGGTACTATCAAATCAGCCCAACTTGGCACTGGTGCCACCATGGGTCTGGTCACCATCCTGCCTATCGTAGCTTTTCACGAGCCAGCCGGTCACTCCCAGCCATAGGCCTCTAGACAAAAACCTCGGCCCGTTTCCCTGGCAAAAAAAAGTAAGCTACCCCGCTACTGGATGGCAGATTGCAGGAGCCACTTTGCACCATCAAACTAGCCCGACTTGGCACTGGTGCCACCTCTGGTCTGGGAACAATGCTGCGTATCGTGGATTCTAAGGAGCCAGCCGGCCACTCCCAGCCACAGGCCCCCAAACACAAACAACGGCGCTTTTCCCTGGAAAACAAAACTCGCCTGCCAACATTTTGATGGCAGATTGCAGGAACCACTTGGTACTATCAAACCAGCCCAACTTGGCACTGGTGCCACCTTGGGTCTGGGAACCATCCGACGTATCGTGTGTTGAAAGGAGCCAGCCGGCCACTCCAGCCACAGGCCCGCAGACAAAAACAACGGCGCTTTCCCCTGGAAAACAAAACTCGCCTGCTGACTTTTTGATGGAAGATTGCAGGAGCCACTTTGTACTTTGAAATCAGCCGAACATGGCTCTGGTGCCACCATGGGTCTGGTCACCATCCTGCCTATCGTAGCTTTTCACGAGCCAGCCGGTCACTCCCAGCCATAGGCCCCCAGACACAAACCTCGGCCCGTTTCCCTGGCAAACAAAAGTAAGCTGCCCCGCTTCTGGATGGCAGATTGCAGGACGCACTTGGTACTATCAAACCAGCCCAACTTGGCACTGGTGCCACCTTGGGTCTGGGAACCATCCTGCGTATTGTGGATTCTAAGGAGCCAGCCGGCCACTCCCTGCCACAGGCCCCCAAACACAAACAACGGCGCTTTTCCCTAGAAAACAAAACTCGCCTGCCAAATTTTGATGGCAGATTACAGGAGCCACTTGGTACTATCAAACCAGCCCAACTTGGCACTGGTGCCACCATGGGTCTGGTCACCATCCTGCCTATCGTAGCTTTTCAGGAGCCAGCCGGTCACTCCCAGCCATAGACCCCAGACACAAAGCTCGGCCCGTTTCCCTGGCAAACAAAAGTAAGCTGCCCCGCTTCTGGATGGCAGATTGCAGGAGCCACTTTGCACCATCAAACTAGCCGGACTTGGCACTGGTGCCACCTCAGGTCTGGGAACCATCCTGCGTATCGTGGATTCTAAGGAGCCAGCCGGCCACTCCCAGCCACAGGCCCTCAAACACAAACAACGGCGCTTTTCCCTGGAAAACAAAACTCGCCTGACAACTTTTTGATGGCAGATTGCAGGAGCCACTTGGTACTATCAAACCAGCCCAACTTGGCACTGGTGCCACCATGGGTCTGGTCACCATCCTGCCTATCGTAGCTTTTCAGGAGCCAGCCGGTCACTCCCAGCCATAGGCCCCCAGACAAATACCTCGGCCCGTTTCCCTGGAAAACAAAAGTAAGCTGCCCCACTTCTGGATGGCAGATTGCAGGACGCACTTGGTACTATCAAACCAGCCCGACTTGGCACTGGTGCCACGTCAAGTCTGGGAACCATCCTGCGTATCGTGGATTCTAAGGAGCCAGCCGGCCACTCCCAGCCACAGGCCCTCAAACACAAACAACGACGCTTTTCCCTGGAAAACAAAACTCGCCTGCCAACTTTTTGATGGCAGATTGCAGGAGCCACTTGGTACTATCAAACCAGCCCAACTTGGCACTGGTGCCACCATGGGTCTGGTCACCATCCTGCCTATCGTAGCTTTCCAGGAGCCAGCCGGTCACTCCCAGCCATAGGCCCCCAGACACAATGCTCGGCCCGTTTCCCTGGCAAAAAAAAGAAAGCTGCCCCGCTTCTGGATGGCAGATTGCCGGACGCACTTGGTACTATCAAACCAGCCCAATGTGGCACTGGTGCCACCTCTGGTCTGGGAACCATCCTGCGTATCGTGGATTCTAATTAGCCATCCGGCCACTCCCAGCCACAGGCCCCCAAACACAAACAACGACGCTTTTCCCTGGAAAACAAAACTCGCCTGCCAAATTTTGATGACAGATTGCAGGAGCCACTTGGTGCTATCAAACCAGCCCAACTTGGCACTGGTGCCACCATGGGTCTGGTCACCATCCTGCACATCGTAGCTCTTCAGGAACCAGCTGGTCATTCCCAGCCATAGGCCCCCAGACACAAAGCTCGACCCGTTTCCGTGGCAAACAAAAGTAAGCTGCCCCGCTTCTGGATGGCAGATTGCAGGAGCCACTTGGTATAATCAAACCAGCCCGACTTGGCACTGGTGCCACCTCTGGTCTGGGAACCATCCTGCGTATCGTGGATTCTAAGGAGCCAGCCGGCCACTCCCAGCCGCAGGCCCTCAAACCCAAAACACGGCGCTTTTCCCTGGAAAACAAAACTCGCCTGCCAAATTTTGATGGCAGATTGCAGGAGCCACTTGGTACTATCAAACCAGCCCAACTTGGCACTGGTGCCACCATGGGTCTGGTCACCATCCTGCCTATGGTAGCTTTTCAGGAGCCATCCGGTCACTCCCAGCCATAGGCCCCCAGACACAAACCTCGGCCCGTTTCCCTGGCAAACAAAAGTAAGCTGCCCCGCTTCTGGATGGCAGATTGCAGGAACCACTTGGTATTATCAAACCAGCCCAACTTGGCACTGGTGCCACCTTGGGTCTGGATACCATGCTGCGTATCGTGGATTCTAAGGAGCCAGCCGGCCACTCCCAGCCACAGGCCCTCAAACACAAACAACGGCGCTTTTCCCTGGAAAACAAAACTCGCCTGACAACTTTTTGATGGCAGATTGCAGGAGCCACTTGGTACTCTCAAACCAGCCCAACTTGGCACTGGTGCCACCATGGGTCTGGTCACCATCCTGCCTATCGTAGCTTTTCAGGAGCCAGCCGGTCACTCCCAGCCATAGGCCCCCAGACAAATGCCTCGGCCCGTTTCCCTGGAAAACAAAAGTAAGCTGCCCCACTTCTGGATGGCAGATTGCAGGACGCACTTGGTACTATCAAACCAGCCCGACTTGGCACTGGTGCCACGTCAAGTCTGGGAACCATCCTGCGTATCGTGGATTCTAAGGAGCCAGCCGGCCACTCCCAGCCACAGGCCCTCAAACACAAACAACGACGCTTTTCCCTGGAAAACAAAACTCGCCTGCCAACTTTTTGATGGCAGATTGCAGGAGCCACTTGGTACTATCAAACCAGCCCAACTTGGCACTGGTGCCACCATGGGTCTGGTCACCATCCTGCCTATCGTAGCTTTCCAGGAGCCAGCCGGTCACTCCCAGCCATAGGCCCCAAGACACAAAGCTCGGCCCGTTTCCCTGGCAAAAAAAAGAAAGCTGCCCCGCTTCTGGATGGCAGATTGCCGGACGCACTTGGTACTATCAAACCAGCCCAATGTGGCACTGGTGCCACCTCTGGTCTGGGAACCATCCTGCGTATCGTGGATTCTAATTAGCCATCCGGCCACTCCCAGCCACAGGCCCCCAAACACAAACAACGACGCTTTTCCCTGGAAAACAAAACTCGCCTGCCAAATTTTGATGACAGATTGCAGGAGCCACTTGGTGCTATCAAACCAGCCCAACTTGGCACTGGTGCCACCATGGGTCTGGTCACCATCCTGCACATCGTAGCTCTTCAGGAACCAGCCGGTCATTCCCAGCCATAGGCCCCCAGACACAAAGCTCGACCCGTTTCCGTGGCAAACAAAAGTAAGCTGCCCCGCTTCTGGATGGCAGATTGCAGGAGCCACTTGGTATAATCAAAGCAGCCCGACTTGGCACTGGTGCCACCTCTGGTCTGGGAACCATCCTGCGTATCGTGGATTCTAAGGAGCCAGCCGGCCACTCCCAGCCGCAGGCCCTCAAACCCAAAACACGGCGCTTTTCCCTGGAAAACAAAACTCGCCTGCCAAATTTTGATGGCAGATTGCAGGAGCCACTTGGTACTATCAAACCAGCCCAACTTGGCACTGGTGCCACCATGGGTCTGGTCACCATCCTGCCTATGGTAGCTTTTCAGGAGCCATCCGGTCACTCCCAGCCATAGGACCCCAGACACAAACCTCGGCCCGTTTCCCTGGCAAACAAAAGTAAGCTGCCCCGCTTCTGGATGGCAGATTGCAGGAACCACTTGGTATTATCAAACCAGCCCAACTTGGCACTGGTGCCACCTTGGGTCTGGATACCATGCTGCGTATCGTGGATTCTAAGGAGCCAGCCGGCCACTCCCAGCCACAGGCCCCCAAACACAAACAACGGCGCTTTTCCCTGGAAAACAAAACTCGCCTGCCAACTTTTTGATGGCAGATTGCAGGAGCAACTTGCTACTATCAAATCAGCCCAACTTGGCACTGGTGCCACCATGGGTCTGGTCACCATCCTGCCTATCGTAGCTTTTCAGGAGCCAGCCGGTCACTCCCAGCCATAGGCCCCCAGACAAAAACCTCGGCCATTTTCCCTGGCAAACAAAAGTAAGCTACCCCGCTTCTGCTTGGCAGATTGCAGGAGCAACTTTGCAGCATCAAACTAGCCCGACTTGGCACTGGTGCCACGTCAGGTCTGGGAACCATCCTGCGTATCGTGGATTCCAATTAGCAAGCCGGCCACTCTCAGCCACAGGCCCCCAAACACAAACAACGGCGCTTTTCCCTGGAAATCAAAACTCGCCTGCCAAATTTTTGATGGCAGATTGCAGGAGCCACTTGGTAATATCAAATCAGCCCAACTTGGCACTGGTGCCACCATGGGTCTGGTCACCATCCTGCCTATCGTAGCTTTTCAGGAGCCAGCCGGTCACTCCCAGCCATAGGCCCCCAGACACAAACCTCGGCCCGTTTCCCTGGAAAACAAAAGTAAGCTGCCCCGCTTCTGGATGGCAGATTGCAGGAGCCACTTTGCACCATCAAACTGGCCCGACTTGTCACTGGTGCCACCTCAGGTCTGGGAACCATCCTGCGTATCGTGGATTCCAATTAGCAAGACGGCCACTCCCAGCCACAGGCCCCCAAACACAAAGAACGGCGCTTTTCCCTGGAAAACAAAACTCGCCTGCCAACATTTTGATGGCAGATTGCAGGAAGCACTTGGTACTATCAAACCAGCCCAACCTGGCACTGGTGCCACCTTGGGTCTGGGAACCATCCGGCGTATCGTGTGTTGAAAGGAGCCAGCCGGCCACTCCAGCCACAGGCCCGCAGACACAAACAACGGCGCTTTTCCCTGGAAAACAAAACTCAGCTGCCCTGCTTCTGGATGGCAGATTGCAGGAACCACTTGGTACTATCAAACCAGCCCAACTTGGCACTGGTGCCACCATGGGTCTGGTCACCATCCTGCCTATTGTAGCTTTTCATGAGCCAGCCGGTCACTCTCAGCCATAGGCCCCGAGACACAAAACTCGGCCCGTTTCCCTGGCAAACAAAAGTAAGCTGCCCCGCTTCTGGATGGCAGATTGCAGGAGCTACTTAGTACTATCAAATCAGCCCGACTTGGCACAGGTGCCACCTTGGATCTGGGAACCATCCTGTGTATCGTGGATTTTCAGGGGCCAGCCAGCCACTCTCAGCCATATGCCCCCAAAAACAAACCACGGACCTTTTCTCTGGCAAACAAAAATCAACTGCCCCACTTCTGGATGGCAGATTGCAGGAGCCACTTGGGACTATCACACCAGCACAACATGGCACTGCTGCCAACTTGGATCTCGGAACAATCCTACGTATCGTACATATTCAGGAACCAGCCGAACACTCCCAGCCACAGGCCCCCAAACACAAACAAAGGCCCATTTCCCTGGCAAACAAAACTCAGCTGCCCCGCTTCTGGATGGCAGTTTGCAGGAGCCACTTGGGACTATCAAACCAGCCCGACTTGGTAATGGTACCACCTTGGATCTGGGAACCATCCGGCGTATCGTGGATTTTCAGGGGCCAGCCGGTCATTCCCAGCCATATGCCCCCAAACACAAACCTCGGCCCTTTTCTCTGGCAAACAAAACTCAACTGCCCCTCTTCTGGATGGCAAATTGCAGGACGCACTTGGTACTACAAAAAGAGCCCGACTTGGCAGTGGTGCCACCTTGGCTCTGGGAACCATCCTGCGTATCGAGCATTTTAAGGAGCCAGCCGGCAATTCCCAGCCGTATGCCCCAAAAAGAAACCATGGACATTTTCTCTGGCAAAAAAAACTCAGCTGTCCCGCTTCTGGATGGCAGATTGCAGGAGTCACTTTGAACCCTACAACCAGCCTTACTTGGCACTGGTGCCACCTTGGATCTGGGAACCATCCTGCCTATCGTTGATTTTCAGGGGCCAGCCGGCCACTCTCAGCCATAGGCCCCCAAACACAAACCACAGCCCTTTTCTCTAGCAAACAAAATTCAACTGCCCCGCTTCTGGATGGCAAATTGCAGGAGCCACTGGGTACTACAAAAACAGCCTGACTTGGCACTGGTGCCACCTTGCGTCTGGTTACCATGCGGCGTATCGTGCATTTTAAGGAGCCAGGTGGCCACTCCCAGCCATATGCCCCCAAACACAACCCACGGGCCTTTTCTCTGGCAAACAAAACTCAGCTGCCCCGCTTCTGGATGGCAGATTGCAGGAGCCACTTGGTACTATCAAACCAGCCCAACTTGGCACTGGTGCCACCATGGGTCTGGTCACCATCCTGCCTATCGTAGCTTTCCAGGAGCCAGCCGGTCAGTCCCAGCCATAGGCCCACAGACACAAAACTCGGCCCGTTTCCCTGACAAACAAAAGTAAGCTGTCCCGCTTCTGGATGGCAGATTGCAGGAGCCACTTGCTACTATCAAACCACCCGACTTGGCACTGGTGCCACCTCTGGTCTGGGAACCATCCTGCGTATCGTAGATTCTAATTAGCCATCCGTCCACTCCCAGGCACAGGCCCCCAAACACAAACAACGGCGCTTTTCCCTGGAAAACAAAACTCGTCTGCCATCTTTTTGATGGCAGATTGCCGGAGCCACTTGGTACTATCAAACCAGCCCAACTTGGCACTGGTGCCACCATGGGTCTGGTCACCATCCTGCCTATCGTAGCTTTTCAGGAGCCAGCCGGCCACTCCCTGCCACAGGCCCCCAAACACAAACAACGGCGCTTTTCCCTGGAAAACAAAATTCGCCTGCCAACTTTTTGATGGCAGATTGCAGGAGCCACTTGGTACTATCAAATCAGCCCAACTTGGCACTGGTGCCACCATGGGTCTGGTCAACATCCTGCCTATCGTAGCTTTTCAGGAGCCAGCCGGTCACTCCCAGCCATAGGCCCTCAGACCCAAACCTCGGCCCGTTTCCCTGGCAAACAAAAGTAAGCTGCCCCGCTTCTGGATGGCAGATTGCAGGAGCCACTTGGTAGTATCAAACCAGCCCTACTTGGTACTGGTGCCAACTTGGGTCTGGGAAACATCCTGCGTATCGTGGATTCTAAGGAGCCAGCCGGCCACTCCCAGCCACAGGCCCCCAAACACAAACAACGGCGCTTTTCCCTGGAAAACAAAACTCGCCTACCAACATTTTGATGGCAGATTGCAGGAGCCACTTGGTACTATCAAATCAGCCGAACTTGGCACTGGTGCCACCATGGGTCTGGTAACCATACTGCCTATCGTACCTTTTCAGGAGCCAGCTGGTCACTCCCAGCCATAGGCCCCCAGACAAAAACCTCGGCTCCTTTCCCTGGCAAAAAAAGTAAGCAGCCCTGCTTCTGGATGGCAGATTGCAGGAGCCACTTTGCACCATCAAACTGGCCCGACTTGTCACTGTTGCCACCTCTGGTCTGGGAACCATCCTGCGTATCGTGGATTCTAATTAGCCAGCCGGCCACTCCCAGGCACAGGCCCCCAAACAAAACAACGGCGCTTTTCCCTGGAAAACAAAACTCGCCTGACAACTTTTTGATGGCAGATTGCAGGAGCCACTTGGTACTATCAAACCAGCCCAACTTGGCACTGGTGCCACCATGGGTCTGGTCACCATCCTGACTATCGTAGCTTTTCAGGAGCCAGCCGGTCACTCCCAGCCATAGGCCCCCAGACACAAAGCTCGGCCCGTTTCCCTGGCAAACAAAAGTAAGCTGCCCCGCTTCTGGATGGCAGATAGTAGGACGCACTTGTTACTATCAAACCAGCCCAACTTGGCACTGGTGCCACCTTGGGTCTGGGAACCATCCTGCGTATCGTGGATTCTAAGGAGCCAGCCGGCCACTCCCTGCCACAGGCCCCCAAACACAAACAACGGCGCTTTTCCCTGGAAAACAAACTCGCCTGCCAACTTTTTGATGGCAGATTGCAGGAGCCACTTGGTACTATCAAACCAGCCCAACTTGGCACTGGTGCCACCATGGGTCTGGTCACCATCCTGCCTATCGTAACTTTTCAGGAGCCAGCCGGTCACTCCCAGCCATAGGCCCCCAGACAAAAACCTCGGCCCGTTTCCCTGGCAAACAAAAGTAAGCTGCCCCGCTTCTGGATGGCAGATTCCCGGACGCACTTGGTACTATCAAACCAGCCCAACTTGGCACTGGTGCCACCTCTAATCTGGGAACCATGCTGAGTATCGTGGATTCTAAGGAGCCAGCCGGCCACTCCCAGCCACAGGCCCCCAAACACAAACAACGGCGCTTTTCCCTGGAAAACAAAACTCGCCTGCCAAGTTTTTGATGGCAGATTGCAGGAGCCACTTGGTACTATCAAACCAGCCCAACTTGGCACTGGTGCCGTCATGGGTCTGGTCACCATCCTGCCCATCGTAGCTTTTCACGAGCCAGCCGGTCACTCCCAGCCATAGGCCCCCAGACAAAAACCTCGGCCCGTTTCCCTGGAAAACAAAAGTAAGCTGCCCCGCTTCTGGATGGCAGATGGCAGGAACCACTTGGTACTATCAAACCAGCCCAACTTGGCACTGGTGCCACCACTGGTCTGGGAACCATCCTGCGTATCGTGGATTCTAAGGAGCCAGCCGGTCGCTCCCAGCCACAGGCCCCCAAACAAAACCACAGGGCTATTTCCTGGAAAACAAAACTCGCCTGCCAAGTTTTTGATGGTAGATTGCAGGAGCCACTTGGTACTATCAAACCAGCCCAACTTGGCACTGGTGCCACCATGGGTCTGGTCACCATCCTGCCTATCGTAGCTTTTCAGGAGCCAGCCGGTCACTCCCAGCCATAGGCCCCGAGACACAAACCTCGGCCCGTTTCCCTGGCAAACAAAAGTAAGCTACCCCGCTTCTGGATGGCAGATTGCAGGAGCCACTTGGTACTATCAAACCAGCCCGACTTGGCACTGGTGCCACCTCAGGTCTGGGAACCATCCTGCGTATCGTGGATTCTAAGGAGCCAGCCCGCCACTCCCAGCCATAGGCCCCCAAACAAAAACAACGGCGCTTTTCCCTGGAAAACAAAACTTGCCTGCTAAATTTTGATGGCAGATTGCAGGAGCCACTTGGTACTATCAAACCAGCCCTACTTGGCACTGGTGCCACCATGGGTCTGGTCACCATCCTGCCTATCGTAGCTTATCAGGAGCTAGCCGGTCACTCCCAGCCATAGGCCCCCAGACACAAAGCTCGACCCGTTTCCCTGGCAAACAAAAGCAAGCTGCCCCGCTTTTGGATGGCAGATTGCAGGAGCCACTTGGTACCATCAAACCAGCCCATCTTGGCATTGGTGCCACCTCTAGTCTGGGAACCATCCTGCGTATCGTGGATTCTAAGGAGCCAGCCGGTCACTCCCAGCCACAGGCCCCCAAACAAAAACCACAGCGCTTTTCCCTGGAAAACAAAACTCGCCTGCCAACTTTTTGATGGCAGATTGCAGGAGCCACTTGCTACTATCAAATCAGCCCAACTTGGCACTGGTGCCACCATGGGTCTGGTCACCATCCTGCCTATCGTAGCTTTTCAGGAGACAGCCGGTCCCTCCCTGCCATAGGCCCCCAGAGAAAAACCTCGGCCCATTTCCCTGGCAAACAAAAGTAAGCTGCCCCGCTTCTGGATGGCAGATTCCAGGACGCACTTGGTAGTATCAAACCAGCCCAACTTGGCACTGGTGCCACCTCTGGTCTGGGAACCATCCTGCGTATCGTGGATTCTAAAGAGCCAGCCGGTCACTCCCAGCCACAGGCCCCCAGACACAAACAACGGCGCTTTTCCCTGGACAACAAAACTCGCCTGCCAAATTTTGATGGCAGATTCCCGGAGCCACTTGGTACTATCAAACCAGCCCAACTTGACACTGGTGCCGTCATGGGTCTGGTCACCATCCTGCCTATCGTAGCTTTTCAGGAGCCAGCCGGTCACTCCCAGCCATAGGCCCCCAGACACAAAGCTCGGCCCGTTTCCGTGGCAAACAAAAGTAGGTTATCCCGCTTCTGGATGGCAGATTGCAGGAGCCACTTTTCACCATCAAACCAGCCCGACTTGGCATTGCTGCCACCTCTGGTCTGGGAACCATCCTGCGTATCGTGGATTCTAAGGAGCCAGCCGGCCACTCCCAGCCACAGGCACCCAAACACAAACAACGGCGCTTTTCCTTGGAAAACAAAACTCGCCTGCCAACTTTTTGATGGCAGATTGCAGGAGCCACTTGGTACTATCAAACCAGCCCAACTTGGCACTGGTGCCACCATGGGTCTGGGAACCATCCTGCCTATCGTAGCTTTTCAGGAGCCAGCCGGTCACTCCCAGCCATAGGCCCCCAGACACAAACCTCGGCCCGTTTCCCTGGCAAACAAAAGTAAGCTACCCCGCTTCTGGATGGCAGATTGCAGGACGCACTTGGTACTATCAAACCAGCCCAACTTGGCACTGGTGCCACCTCAGGTCTGGGAACCATCCTGCGTATCGTGGATTCTAAGGAGCCAGCCGGCCACTCCCAGCCATAGGCCCCCAAACAAAAACAACGGCGCTTTTCCCTGGAAAACAAAACTTGCCTGCCAACTTTTTGATGGCAGATTGCAGGAGCCACTTGGTACTATCAAACCAGCCCAACTTGGCACTGGTGCCACCATGGGTCTGGTCACCATCCTGCCTATCGTAGCTTTTCAGGAGCCAGCCGGTCACTCCCAGCCGTAGGCCCACAGACACAAACCTCGGCCGGTTTCCCTGACAAACAAAAGTAAGCTGTCCCGCTTCTGGATGGCAGATTGCAGGAGCCACTTGCTACTATCAAACCACCCGACTTGGCACTGGTGCCACCTCTGGTCTGGGAACCATCCTGCGTATCGTAGATTCTAATTAGCCATCCGTCCACTCCCAGGCACAGGCCCCCAAACACAAACAACGGCGCTTTTCCCTGGAAAACAAAACTCGTCTGCCATCTTTTTGATGGCAGATTGCCGGAGCCACTTGGTACTATAATCCAGCCCAACTTGGCACTGGTGCCACCATGGGTCTGGTCACCATCCTGCCTATCGTAGCTTTTCAGGAGCCAGCCGGCCACTCCCTGCCACAGGCCCCCAAACACAAACAACGGCGCTTTTCCCTGGAAAACAAAATTCGCCTGCCAACTTTTTGATGGCAGATTGCAGGAGCCACTTGGTACTATCAAATCAGCCCAACTTGGCACTGGTGCCACCATGGGTCTGGTCAACATCCTGCCTATCGTAGCTTTTCAGGAGCCAGCCGGTCACTCCCAGCCATAGGCCCCCAGACCCAAACCTCGGCCCGTTTCCCTGGCAAACAAAAGTAAGCTGCCCCGCTTCTGGATGGCAGATTGCAGGAGCCACTTGGTAGTATCAAACCAGCCCTACTTGGTACTGGTGCCAACTTGGGTCTGGGAAACATCCTGCGTATCGTGGATTCTAAGGAGCCAGCCGGCCACTCCCAGCCACAGGCCCCCAAACACAAACAAGGGCGCTTTTCCCTGGAAAACAAAACTCTCCTGCCAACTTTTAGATGGCAGATTGCAGGAGCCACTTGGTACTATCAAACCAGCCCAACTTGGCACTGGTGCCACCATGGGTCTGGTCACCATCCTGCCTATCGTAGCTTTTCAGGAGCCAGCCGGCCACTCCCAGCCATAGGCCCCCAGACACAAACCTCGGCCCGTTTCCCTGGCAAACAAAAGTAAGCTGCCCCGCTTCTGGATGGCAGATTCCCGGACGCACTTGTTACAATCAAACCAGCCCAACTTGGCACTGGTGCCACCTCTGGTCTGGGAACCATGCTGAGTATCATGGATTCTAAGGAGCCAGCCGGCCACTCCCAGCCACAGGCCCCCAAACACAAACAACGGCGCTTTTCCCTGGAAAACAAAACTCGCCTGCCAAGATTTTGATGGCAGATTGCAGGAGCCACTTGGTACTATCAAACCCGCCCAACTTGGCACTGGTGCCACCATGGGTCTGGTCACCATTCTGCCTATCGTAGCTTTTCAGGAGCCAGCCGGTCACTCCCCGCCATAGGCCCCCAGACACAAACCTCGGCCCGTTTCCCTGGCAAACAAAAGTAAGCTACCCCGCTTCTGGATGGCAGATTGCAGGACGCACTTGGTACTATCAAACCAGCCCAACTTGGCACTGGTGCCACCTCAGGTCTGTGAACCATCCTGCGTCTCGTGGATTCTAAGGAGCCAGCCGGCCACTCCCACCCATAGGCCCCCAAACAAAAACAACCGCGCTTTTCCCTGGAAAACAAAACTCGCCTGCCAACTTTTTGATGGCAGATTGCAGGAACCACTTGGTATTATCAAGCCAGCCCGACTTGGCACTGGTGCCACCTTGGGTCTGGGAACCATGCTGCGTATCGTGGATTCTAAGGAGCCAGCCGGCCACTCCCTGCCACAGGCCCCCAAACACAAACAACGGCGCTTTTCCCTGGAAATCAACACTCGCTTGCCGACTTTTTGATGGCAGATTGCAGGAGCCACTTGGTACTATCAAACCAGCCCAACTTGGCACTGGTGCCACCATGGGTCTGGTCACCATCATGCCTCTCGTAGCTTTTCAGGACCTAGCCGGTCACTCACAGCCATAGGCCCCCAGACACAAACCTTGGCCCGTTTCCCTGGCAAACAAAAGTAAGCTGCCCCGTTTCTGGATGGCAGATTTCAGTAGCAACTTTGCACCATCAAACTGGCCCGACTTGTCACTGGTGCCACTTTAGGTCTGGGAAACATCCTGCGTATCGTGGATTCTAATTAGCCATCCGGCCACTCCCACCCACAGGCCCCCAAACACAAACAACGGCGCTTTTCCCTGGAAAACAAAACTCGCCTGCCAACTTTTTGATGGCAGATTGCAGGAGCCACTTGGTACTATCAAATCAGCTGAACTTGGCACTGGTGCCACCATGGGTCTGGTCACCATCCTGCCTATCGTACCTTTTCAGGAGCCAGCTGGTCACTCCCAGCCATAGGCCCCCAGACAAAAACCTCGGCTCCTTTCCCTGGCAAACAAAAGTAAGCAGCCCTGCTTCTGGATGGCAGATTGCAGGAGCCACTTTGCACCATCAAACTGGCCCGACTTGTCACTGTTGCCACCTCTGGTCTGGGAACCATCCTGCGTATCGTGGATTCTAATTAGCCAGCCGGCCACTCCCAGCCACAGGCCCCCAAACACAAACAACGGCGCTTTTCCCTGGAAAACAAAACTCGCCTGACAACTTTTTGATGGCAGATTGCAGGAGCCACTTGGTACTATCAAACCAGCCCAACTTGGCACTGGTGCCACCATGGGTCTGGTCACCATCCTGCCTATCGTAGCTTTTCAGGAGCCAGCCGGTCACTCCCAGCCATAGGCCCCCAGACACAAAGCTCGGCCCGTTTCCCTGGCAAACAAAAGTAAGCTGCCCCGCTTCTGGATGGCAGATAGTAGGACGCACTTGTTACTATCAAACCAGCCCGACTTGGCACTGGTGCCACCACTGGTCTGGGAACCATCCTGCGTATCGTGGATTCTAAGGAGCCAGCCGGCCACTCCCACCCACAGGCCCCCAAACACAAACAACGGCGCTTTTCCCTGGAAAACAAAACTCGCCTGCCAAGTTTTTGATGGCAGATTGCAGGAGCCACTTGGTACTATCAAACCAGCCCAACTTGGCACTGGTGCCACCATGGGTCTGGTCACCATCCTGACTATCGTAGCTTTTCAGGAGCCAGCCGGTCACTCCCAGCCATAGGCCCCCAGACAAATACCTCGGCCCGTTTCCCTGGCAAACAAAAGTAAGCTGCCCCGCTTCTGGATGGCAGATTGCAGGACGCACTTGGTACTATCAAACCAGCCCGACTTGGCACTGGTGCCACCACTGGTCTGGGAACCATCCTGCGTATCGTGGATTCTAAGGAGCCAGCCGGCCACTCCCTGCCACAGGCCCCCAAACACAAACAACGGCGCTTTTCCCTGGAAAACAAAACTCGCCTGCCAACTTTTTGATGGCAGATTGCAGGAGCCACTTGGTACTATCAAACCAGCCCAACTTGGCACTGGTGCCACCATGGGTCTGGTCACCATCCTGCCTATCGTAACTTTTCAGGAGCCAGCCGGTCACTCCCAGCCATAGGCCCCCAGACAAAAACCTCGGCCCGTTTCCCTGGCAAACAAAAGTAAGCTGCCCCGCTTCTGGATGGCAGATTCCCGGACGCACTTGGTACTATCAAACCAGCCCAACTTGGCACTGGTGCCACCTCTGATCTTCGAACCATGCTGAGTATCGTGGATTCTAAGGAGCCAGCCGGCCACTCCCAGCCACAGGCCCCCAAACACAAACAACGGCGCTTTTCCCTGGAAAACAAAACTCGCCTGCCAAGTTTTTGATGGCAGATTGCAGGAGCCACTTGGTACTATCAAACCAGCCCAACTTGGCACTGGTGCCGTCATGGGTCTGGTCACCATCCTGCCTATCGTAGCTTTTCAGGAGCCAGCCGGTCACTCCCAGCCATAGGCCCCCAGACAAAAACCTCGGACCGTTTCCCTGGCAAACAAAAGTAAGCTGCCCCGCTTCTGGATGGCAGATTGCAGGAACCACTTGGTACTATCAAACCAGCCCAACTTGGCACTGGTGCCACCATGGGTCTGGGAACCATCCTGTGTATCGTGGATTCTAATTAGCCATCCGTCCACTCCAGGCCATAGGGCCCCAGGCACAAACAACGGCGCTTTTACCTGGAAAACAAAACTCGCCTGCCAACTTTTTGATGGCCGATTGCAGGAACCACTTGGTATTATCTAGCCAGCCCAACTTGGCACTGGTGCCACCATGGGTCTGGTCACCATCCTGCCTATCGTAGCTTTTCAGGAGCCAGCCGGTCACTCCCTGCCATAGGCCCCCAGACACAAACCTCGGACCGTTTCCCTGGCAAACAAAAGTAAGCTGCCCCGCTTCTGGATGGCAGATTGCAGGAACCACTTGTTACTATCAAACCAGCCCAACTTGGCACTGGTGCCACCATGGGTCTGGGAACCATCCTGTGTATCGTGGATTCTAATTAGCCATCCGTCCACTCCAGGCCATAGGGCCCCAGGCACAAACAACGGCGCTTTTCCCTGGAAAACAAAACTCGCCTGCCAACTTTTTGATGGCCGATTGCAGGAACCACTTGGTATTATCAAGCCAGCCCGACTTGGCACTGGTGCCACCTTGGGTCTGGGAACCATGCTGCGTATCGTGGATTCTAAGGAGCCAGCCGGCCACTCCCACCCACAGGCCCCCAAACACAAACAACGGCGCTTTTCCCTGGAAAACAAAACTCGCCTGACAACTTTTTGATGGCAGATTGCAGGAGCCACTTGGTACTATCAAACCAGCCCAACTTGGCACTGGTGCCACCATGGGTCTGGTCACCATCCTGCCTATCGTAGCTTTTCAGGAGCCAGCCAGCCACCCCCAGCCAGAGGCCCCCAGACAAATATTTCGGCCCGTTTCCCTGGCAAACAAAAGTAAGCTGCCCCGCTTCTGCATGGCAGATTGCAGGAGCCACTTTGCACCGTCAAACCAGCCCAACTTGGCACTGGTGCCACCTCAGGTCTGGGAACCATCCTGCGTATCGTGGGTTCTAATTAGGCATCCGTCCACTCCAGGCCATAGGGCCCCAGGCACAAACAACGGCACTTTTTCCTTGGAAAACAAAACTCGCCTGCCAACTTTTTGATGGCCGATCGCAGGAACCACTTGGTATTATCAAGCCAGCCCAACTTGGCACTGGTGCCACCATGGGTCTGGTCACCATCCTGCCTATCGTAGCTTTTCAGGAGCCAGCCGGTCACTCCCAGCCATAGGCCCCCAGACACAAACCTCGGACCGTTTCCCTGGCAAACAAAAGTAAGCTGCCCCGCTTCTGGATGGCAGATTCCCGGACGCACTTGTTACTATCAAACCAGCCCAACTTGGCACTGGTGCCACCATGGGTCTGGGAACCATCCTGTGTATCGTGGATTCTAATTAGCCATCCGTCCACTCCAGGCCATAGGGCCCCAGGCACAAACAACGGCGCTTTTCCCTGGAAAACAAAACTCGCCTGCGAACATTTTGATGGCCGATTGCAGGAACCACTTGGTATTATCAAGCCAGCCCGACTTGGCACTGGTGCCACCTTGGGTCTGGGAACCATGCTGCGTATCGTGGATTCTAAGGAGCCAGCTGGCCACTCCCAGCCACAGGCCCCCAAACACAAACAACGACGCTTTTCCCTGGAAATCAACACTCGCTTGCCGACTTTTTGATGGCAGATTGCAGGAGCCACTTGGTACTATCAAACCAGCCCAACTTGGCACTGGTGCCACCATGGGTCTGGTCACCATCCTGCCTATCGTAGCTTTTCATGAGCCAGCCGGCCACTCCCAGCCATAGGCCCCCAGACACAAACCTCGGCCCGTTTCCCTGGCAAAAAAAAGTAAGCTGCCCCGCTTCTGGATGGCAGATTGCAGGACGCACTTGTTACAATCAAACCAGCCCAACTTGGCACTGGTGCTACCTCTGGTCTGGGAACCATGCTGAGTATCGTGGATTCTAAGGAGCCAGCTGGCCACTCCCAGCCACAGGCCCCCAAACACAAACAACGGCGCTTTTCCCTGGAAAACAAAACTCGCCTGCCAACTTTTTGATGGCAGATTGCAGGAGCCACTTGGTACTATCAAACCAGCCCAACTTGGCACTGGTGCCGTCATGGGTCTGGTCACCATCATGCCTATCGTAGCTTTTCAGGAGCCAGCCGGTCACTTCCAGGCTTAGGCCCCCAGACACAATCCTCGGACCGTTTCCCTGGCAAACAAAAGTAAGCTGCCCCGCTTCTGGATGGCAGATTGCAGGAACCACTTGTTACTATCAAACCAGCCCAAGTTGGCACTGGTGCCACCATGGGTCTGGGAACCATCCTGTGTATCGTGGATTCTAATTAGCCATCCGTCCACTCCAGGCCATAGGGCCCCAGGCGCAAACAACGGCGCTTTTCCCTGGAAAACAAACTCGCCTGCCAAATTTTTGATGGCAGATTGCAGGAGCCACTTGGTACTATCAAACCAGCCCAACTTGGCACTGGTGCCACCATGGGTCTGGTCACCATCCTGCCTATCGTAGCTTTTCAGGAGCCAGCCGGTCACTCCCAGCCATAGGCCCCGAGACACAAACCTCGGCCCGTTTCCCTGGCAAACAAAAGTAAGCTACCCCGCTTCTGGATGGCAGATTGCAGGACGCACTTGGTACTATCAAACCAGCCCAACTTGGCACTGGTGCCACCTCAGGTCTGGGAACCATCCTGCGTCTCGTGGATTCTAAGGAGCCAGCCGGCCACTCCCACCCATAGGCCCCCAAACAAAAACAACGGCGCTTTTCCCTGGAAAACAAAACTCGCCTGCCAACTTTTTGATGGCCGATTGCAGGAACCACTTGGTATTATCAAGCCAGCCCGACTTGGCACTGGTGCTACCTTGGGTCTGGGAACCATGCTGCGTATCGTGGATTCTAAGGAACCAGCCGGCCACTCCCTGCCACAGGCCCCCAAACACAAACAACGGCGCTTTTCCCTGGAAATCAACACTCGCTTGCCGACTTTTTGATGGCAGATTGCAGGAGCCACTTGGTACTATCAAACCAGCCCAACTTGGCACTGGTGCCACCATGGGTCTGGTCACCATCATGCCTCTCGTAGCTTTTCAGGACCTAGCCGGTCACTCACAGCCATAGGCCCCCAGACACAAACCTTGGCCCGTTTCCCTGGCAAACAAAAGTAAGCTGCCCCGTTTCTGGATGGCAGATTTCAGTAGCAACTTTGCACCATCAAACTGGCCCGACTTGTCACTGGTGCCACTTTAGGTCTGGGAACCACCCTGCGTATCGTGGATTGTAATTAGCCATCCGGCCACTCCCACCCACAGGCCCCCAAACACAAACAATGGCGCTTTTCCCTGGAAAACAAAACTCGCCTGCCAACTTTTTGATGGCCGATTGCAGGAACCACTTGGTATTATCAAGCCAGCCCAACTTGGCACTGGTGCCGCCATGGGTCTGGTCACCATCCTGCCTATCGTAGCTTTTCAGGAGCCAGCCGGTCACTCCCAGCCATAGGCCCCCAGACACAAACCTCGGACCGATTCCCTGGCAAACAAAAGTAAGCTGCCCCGCTTCTGGATGGCAGATTGCAGGAACCACTTGGTACTATCAAACCAGCCCAACTTGGCACTGGTGCCACCATGGGTCTGGGAACCATCCTGTGTATCGTGGATTCTAATTAGCCATCCGTCCACTCCAGGCCATAGGGCCCCAGGCACAAACAACGGCGCTTTTCCCTGGAAAACAAAACTCGCCTGACAACTTTTTGATGGCCGATTGCAGGAACCACTTGGTATTATCTAGCCAGCCCAACTTGGCACTGGTGCCACCATGGGTCTGGTCACCATCCTGCCTATCGTAGCTTTTCAGGAGCCAGCCGGTCACTCCCAGCCATAGGCCCCCAGACACAAACCTCGGACCGTTTCCCTGGCAAACAAAAGTAAGCTGCCCCGCTTCTGGATGGCAGATTGCAGGAACCACTTGTTACTATCAAACCAGCCCAACTTGGCACTGGTGCCACCATGGGTCTGGGAACCATCCTGTGTATCGTGGATTCTAATTAGCCATCCGTCCACTCCAGGCCATAGGGCCCCAGGCACAAACAACGGCGCTTTTCCCTGGAAAACAAAACTTGCCTGCCAACTTTTTGATGGCCGATTGCAGGAACCACTTGGTATTATCAAGCCAGCCCGACTTGGCACTGGTGCCACCTTGGGTCTGGGAACCATGCTGCGTATCGTGGATTCTAAGTAGCCAGCCGGCCACTCCCTGCCACAGGCCCCCAAACACAAACAACGGCGCTTTTCCCTGGAAAACAAAACTCGCCTGCCAAGTTTTTGATGGCAGATTGCAGGAGCCACTTGGTACTATCAAACCAGCCCAACTTGGCACTGGTGCCACCATGGGTCTGGTCACCATCCTGCATATCGTAGCTTTTCAGGAGCCAGCCAGCCACCCCCAGCCAGAGGCCCCCAGACAAATATTTCGGCCCGTTTCCCTGGCAAACAAAAGTAAGCTGCCCCGCTTCTGCATGGCAGATTGCAGGAGCCACTTTGCACCGTCAAACCAGCCCAACTTGGCACTGGTGCCACCTCAGGTCTGGGAACCATCCTGCGTATCGTGGGTTCTAATTAGCCATCCGTCCACTCCAGGCCATAGGGCCCCAGGCACAAAAAACGGCGCTTTTCCCTGGAAAACAAAACTCGCCTGCCAACTTTTTGATGGCCGATTGCAGGAACCACTTGGTATTATCAAGCCAGCCCAACTTGGCACTGGTGCCGCCAGGGGTCTGGTCACCATCCTGCCTATCGTAGCTTTTCAGGAGCCAGCCGGTCACTCCCAGCCATAGGCCCCCAGACACAAACCTCGGACCGATTCCCTGGCAAACAAAAGTAAGCTGCCCCGCTTCTGGATGGCAGATTGCAGGAACCACTTGGTACTATCAAACCAGCCCAACTTGGCACTGGTGCCACCATGGGTCTGGGAACCATCCTGTGTATCGTGGATTCTAATTAGCCATCCGTCCACTCCAGGCCATAGGGCCCCAGGCACAAACAACGGCGCTTTTCCCTGGAAAACAAAACTCGCCTGCCAACTTTTTGATGGCCGATTGCAGGAACCACTTGGTATTATCAAGACAGCCCGACTTGGCACTGGTGCCACCTTGGGTCTGGGAACCATGCTGCGTATTGTGGATTCTAAGGAGCCAGCCGGCCACTCCCAGCCACAGGCCCCCAAACACAAACAACGACGCTTTTCCCTGGAAATCAACACTCGCTTGCCGACTTTTTGATGGCAGATTGCAGGAGCCACTTGGTACTATCAAACCAGCCCAACTTGGCACTGGTGCCACCATGGGTCTGGTCACCATCCTGCCTATCGTAGCTTTTCAGGAGCCAGCCGGCCACTCCCAGCCATAGGCCCCCAGACACAAACCTCGGCCCGTTTCCCTGGCAAACAAAAGTAAGCTGCCCCGCTTCTGGATGGCAGATTCCCGGACGCACTTGTTACAATCAAACCAGCCCAACTTGGCACTGGTGCCACCTCTGGTCTGGGAACCATGCTGAGTATCGTGGATTCTAAGGAGCCAGCCGGCCACTCCCAGCCACAGGCCCCCAAACACAAACAACGGCGCTTTTCCCTGGAAAACAAAACTCGCCTGCCAAGTTTTTGATGGCAGATTGCAGGAGCCACTTGGTACTATCAAACCAGCCCAACTTGGCACTGGTGCCGTCATGGGTCTGGTCCACATCCTGCCTATCGTAGCTTTTCACGAGCCAGCCGGTCACTTCCAGGCTTAGGCCCCCAGACACAATCCTCGGACCGTTTCCCTGGCAAACAAAAGTAAGCTGCCCCGCTTCTGGATGGCAGATTGCAGGAACCACTTGGTACTATCAAACCAGCCCAAGTTGGCACTGGTGCCACCATGGGTCTGGGAACCATCCTGTGTATCGTGGATTCTAATTAGCCATCCGTCCACTCCAGGCCATAGGGCCCCAGGCGCAAACAACGGCGCTTTTCCCTGGATAACAAACTCGCCTGCCAAATTTTTGATGGCAGATTGCAGGAGCCACTTGGTACTATCAAACCAGCCCAACTTGGCACTGGTGCCACCATGGGTCTGGTCACCATCCTGCCTATCGTAGCTTTTCAGGAGCCAGCCGGTCACTCCCAGCCATAGGCCCCGAGACACAAACCTCGGCCCGTTTCCCTGGCAAACAAAAGTAAGCTACCCCGCTTCTGGATGGCAGATTGCAGGACGCACTTGGTACTATCAAACCAGCCCAACTTGGCACTGGTGCCACCTCAGGTCTGGGAACCATCCTGCGTCTCGTGGATTCTAAGGAGCCAGCCGGCCACTCCCACCCATAGGCCCCCAAACATAAACAACGGCGCTTTTCCCTGGAAAACAAAACTCGCCTGCCAACTTTTTGATGGCCGATTGCAGGAACCACTTGGTATTATCAAGCCAGCCCGACTTGGCACTGGTGCCACCTTGGGTCTGGGAACCATGCTGCGTATCGTGGATTCTAAGGAGCCAGCCGGCCACTCCCTGCCACAGGCCCCCAAACACAAACAACGGCGCTTTTCCCTGGACATCAACACTCGCTTGCCGACTTTTTGATGGCAGATTGCAGGAGCCACTTGGTACTATCAAACCAGCCCAACTTGGCACTGGTGCCACCATGGGTCTGGTCACCATCATGCCTCTCGTAGCTTTTCAGGACCTAGCCGGTCACTCACAGCCATAGGCCCCCAGACACAAACCTTGGCCCGTTTCCCTGGCAAACAAAAGTAAGCTGCCCCGTTTCTGGATGGCAGATTTCAGTAGCAACTTTGCACCATCAAACTGGCCCGACTTGTCACTGGTGCCACTTTAGGTCTGGGAACCATCCTGCGTATCGTGGATTCTAATTAGCCATCCGGCCACTCCCACCCACAGGCCCCCAAACACAAACAACGGCGCTTTTCCCTGGAAAACAAAACTCGCCTACCAACATTTTGATGGCAGATTGCAGGAGCCACTTGGTACTATCAAATCAGCCGAACTTGGCACTGGTGCCACCATGGGTCTGGTAACCATCCTGCCTATCGTACCTTTTCAGGAGCCAGCTGGTCACTCCCAGCCATAGGCCCCCAGACAAAAACCTCGGCTCCTTTCCCTGGCAAACAAAAGTAAGCAGCCCTGCTTCTGGATGGCAGATTGCAGGAGCCACTTTGCACCATCAAACTGGCCCGACTTGTCACTGTTGCCACCTCTGGTCTGGGAACCATCCTGCGTATCGTGGATTCTAATTAGCCAGCCGGCCACTCCCAGCCACAGGCCCCCAAACACAAACAACGGCGCTTTTCCCTGGAAAACAAAACTCGCCTGACAACTTTTTGATGGCAGATTGCAGGAGCCACTTGGTACTATCAAACCAGCCCAACTTGGCACTGGTGCCACCATGGGTCTGGTCACCATCCTGCCTATCGTAGCTTTTTAGGAGCCAGCCGGTCACTCCCTGCCACAGGCCCCCAGACACAAAGCTCGGCCCGTTTCCCTGGCAAACAAAAGTAAGCTGCCCCGCTTCTGGATGGCAGATAGTAGGACGCACTTGTTACTATCAAACCAGCCCGACTTGGCACTGGTGCCACCACTGGTCTGGGAACCATCCTGCGTATCGTGGATTCTAAGGAGCCAGCCGGCCACTCCCAGCCTCAGGCACCCAAACACAAACAACGGCGCTTTTCCCTGGAAAACAAAACTCGCCTGACAACTTTTTGATGGCAGATTGCAGGAGCCACTTGGTACTATCAAACCAGCCCAACTTGGCACTGGTGCCACCATGGGTCTGGTCACCATCCTGCCTATCGTAGCTTTTCAGGAGCCAGCCGGCCACTCTCAGCCATATGCCCCCAAAAACAAACCACGGACCTTTTCTCTGGCAAACAAAAATCAGCTGCCCCACTTCTGGATGGCAGATTGCAGGAGCCACTTGGGACTATCACACCAGCACAACATGGCACTGCTGCCACCTTGGATCTGGGAACAATCCTGCGTATCGTACATATTCAGGAACCAGCCGAACACTCCCAGCCACAGGCCCCCAAACACAAACAACGGCCCTTTTCTCTGGCAAACAAAACTCAACTGCCCCTCTTCTGGATGGCAAATTGCAGGACGCACTTGGTACTACAAAAAGAGCCCGACTTGGCAGTGGTGCCACCTTGGCTCTGGGAACCATCCTGCATATCGAGCATTTTAAGGAGCCAGCCGGCAATTCCCAGCCGTATGCCCCAAAAAGAAACCATGGACCTTTTCTCTGGCAAAAAAAACTCAGCTGTCCCGCTTCTGGATGGCAGATTGCAGGAGTTACTTTGAACCATACAACCAGCCTTACTTGGCACTGGTGCCACCTTGGATCTGGGAACCATCCTGCCTATCGTTGATTTTCAGGGGCCAGCTGGCCACTCTCAGCCATAGGCCCCCAAACACAAACCACAGCCCTTTTCTCTAGCAAACAAAATTCAACTGCCCCGCTTCTGGATGGCAAATTGCAGGAGCCACTGGGTACTACAAAAACAGCCTGACTTGGCACTGGTGCCACCTTGCGTCTGGTTACCATGCGGCGTATCGTGCATTTTAAGGAGCCAGGTGGCCACTCCCAGCCATATGCCCCCAAACACAACCCACGGCCCTTTTCTCTGGCAAACAAAACTCAGCTGTCCCGCTTCTGGATGGCAGATTGCAGGAGACACTTGGTACTATCAAACCAGCCCGACTTGGCACTGGTGCCACCTTGGGTCTGGGAACCATCCTGCGTATTGTGGATTGTCAGGAGACAGCCGACCACTATCGGCCACAGAGCCCAATCAAAAACAAAGGTCCGTTTCCCTGGCAAAAAAAACTCAGCTGCCCCGCTTCTGGATGGGAGATTGCAGGAGGCACTTGACACTGTCAAACGAGCCCCACTTGGCACTGGTGCCACCTTGGGTCTGGGAACCATGCTGCGTATCGTGGATTTTCAGGAGCCAGCCGGCCACTCCCAGCCACAGGCCCCCAAACACAAACCACAGCCTTTTTCTCTGGCAAACAAAACTCAGCTGCCCCGCTTCTGGATGGCAGATTGCAGGAGCCACTTGGTACTATCAAACCAGCCCGACTTGGCACTGGTGCCACCTTGGGTCTGGGAACCATCCTGCCTATCGTGGATTTTAAGGAGCCAGCCGGCTACTCCCAGCCACAGGCCCCCAACAAAAACCACGGCCCTTTTTTCTCGCAAACAAAACTTAGCTGCCTCACTTCTGGATGGCAGATTGCAGGAGCCACTTGGTGTAATCAAACCAGCCCGACTTGGCACTGGTGCCACCTTGGGTCTGGGAACCATCCTGCGTATCGTGGATTCTAAGGAGCCAGCCGGCCACTCCCAGCCACAGGCCCCCAAACAAAATCAACGGCGCTGTTCCCTGGAAAACAAAACACGCCTGCCAACTTTTTGATGGAGTTTGCAGGAGCCACTTGGTACTATCAAACCAGCCTGACTTGGCACTGGTGCCACCTTGGGTCTGGGAAACATCCTGCGTATCGTGGATTCTTAGGAGCCAGCCGGCCACTCCTAGCCACAGGCCCCCAAACAAAAACCTAGGCCTATTTCTCTGGCAAACAAAAGTAAGCTGCCCTGCTTCTGGATGGCAGATTGCAGGAGACACTTGGTACTATCAAACCAGCCCGACTTGGCACTGGTGCCACCTTGGATCTGGGAACCATGCTCTGTATCGTGGATATTCAGGGGCCAGCCGGCCACTCTCAGCCATATGTCCCCAAACAGAAACCTCAGCCCGTTTCTCTGGCAAACAAAACTCAACTGCCCCTCTTCTGGATGGCAAATTGCAGGATGAACTTGATACTAAAACCGCAGGCCGACTTGGTAGTGGTGACACCTTGGGCCTGGGAACCATCATGCGTATCGAGCATTTTAAGGAGCCAGCCGGCCACTCCCAGCAATATGCCCCCAAAAACAATCCACGGAATTTTCCTCTGGCAAACAAAAATCAGCTGCCCCGCTTCTGGATGGCAGATTGCAGGAGCCACTTTGCACCATCAAACCAGCCCGACTTGGCACTGGTGCCACATTGCATCTGGGAACCATGCTGCCTAGCGTGGATTTTCAGGAGCCAGCCGGCCACTCTCAGCTATATGCCCCCAAACAAAACCCACGGCCCGTTTCCCTGGCAAACAAAATTAAGCTGCCCCGCTTCTGGATGGCAGATTGCAGGACGCACTTGGTAGTATCAAACCAGCCCGACTTGGCACTGGTGCCACCTTGGGTCTGGGAACCATCCTGCATATCGTGGGTTCAAAGGAGCCAGCCGGCCACTCCCAGCCACAGGCCCCCAAATACAAACAATGTCGCTTTTCCCTGGAAAACAAAACTCGCCTGCCAACTTTTTGATGGCAGATTGCCGGAGCCACTTGGTACTATCAAACCAGCCCAACTTGGCACTGGTGCCACCATGGGTCTGGTAACCATCCTGCCTATTGTAGCTTTCCAGGAGCCAGCCGGTCTCTCCCAGCCATAGGTCCCCAGTCACAAACCTCGGCCCGTTTCCCTGGCAAACAAAAGTAAGCTACCCCGCTTCTGGATGGCAGATTGCAGGAGCCACTTGGTACTATCAAACCAGCAAAACTTGGCACTGGTGCCACCTTGGGTCTGGGAACCATGCTGCGTAACACAGATTCTAAGGCGCCAGTCGGCCACTACGAGCCACAAGCCCCCAAACACAAACAACGGCGCTATTCTCTGGCAAACAAAACTCAACTGCCCCTCTTCTGGATGGCAAATTGCAGGACGCACTTGGTACTATAAAAACAGCCCGACTTGGCACTGGTGCCCCCTTGGGTCTGGGAACCATCCTGCGTATCGATCTTTTTAATGAGACAGCCGGCCACTCCCAGCCATATGCCCCCAAACACAACCCACGGCCCTTTTCTCTGGCAAACAAAACTCAACTGCACCGCTTCTGGATGGCAGATTGCAGGAGCCACTTGGTACTATCAAACCAGACCGACTTGGCACTGGTGCCACCTTGGGTCTGGGAACCATCCTGCGTATTGTGGGTTGTCAGGAGCCAGCCGAACACTCTCGGCCACAGACCCCAATTAAAAACAACGGCCCGTTTCACAGGCAAACAAAACTCAGCTGCCCCGCTTCTGGATGGGAGATTGCAGGAGGCACTTGACACTGTGAAACCAGCCCCACTTGGCACTGGTGCCACCTTGGGTCTGGGAACCATACTGCGTATCATGGATTTTCAGGAGCCACCCGGCCACTCCCAGCCACAGGCCCCCAAACACAAACCACAGCCTTTTTGTCTGGCAAACAAAATTCAGCTGCCCCGCTTCTGGATGGCAGATTGCAGGAGCCACTTGGGACTATCACACCAGCACAACATGGCACTGCTGCCACCTTGGATCTGGGAACCATCCTTCCTATCGTGGATTTTCAGGGGCCAGCCGGTCACTCTCAGCCATAGGCCCCAAACACAAACCACGGCCCTTTTCTCTGGAAAACAAAACTCAACTGCCCCTCTTCTGGATGGCAGATTGCAGGAGCCACTGGGTACTATGAAACCAGCCCTACTTGGCACTGATGCCACCTTGGGTCTGGGAACCATGCTGCGTATCATGGATTTTCAGGAGCCAGCCGGCCACTGCCAGCCACAGGCACCGAAACACAAACACAGCCTTTTTCTCTGGCAAACAAAATTCAGCTGCCCCGCTTCTGGATGGCAGATTGCAGGAACCACTTGGTACTAACAAACCAGCCCGACTTGGCACTGATGCCACCTTGGGTCTGGGAACCATCCTGCGTATCGTGGATTCTAAGGAGCCAGCTGGCCACTCCCAGCCACAGGCCCCAAAACACACACAACGGTGCTTTTCCCTGGAAAACAAAACTCGCCTGCCAAACATTTGATGGCAGATTGCAGGAGCCACTTGGTATTATCAAACCAGCCCAACTTGGCACTGGTGCCACCATGGGTCTGGTCACCATCCTGCCTATCGTAGCTTTTCAGGAGCCAGCCAGCCACCCCCAGCCAGAGGCCCCCAGACAAATATTTCGGCCCGTTTCCCTGGCAAACAAAAGTAAGCTGCCCCGCTTCTGGATGGCAGATTGCAGGAGCCACTTTGCACCATCAAACCAGCCCAACTTGGCACTGGTGCCAACTCAGGTCTGGGAACCATCCTGCGTATCGTGGGTTCTAAGGAGCCAGCTGGCCACTCCCAGCCACAGGCCCCCAAACACAAACAACGGCGCTTTTCCCTGGAAAACAAAACTCGCCTGCCAACTTTTTGATGGCAGATTGCAGGAGCCACTTGGTACTATCAAACCAGCCCAACTTGGCACTGGTGCCACCATGGGTCTGGTCACCATCCTGCCTATCGTAGCTTTTCAGGAGCCAGCCGGTCACTCCCAGCCATAGGCCCCCAGACACAAACCTCGGCCCGTTTCCCTGGCAAACAAAAGTAAGCTGCCCCGCGTCTGTATGGCAGATTGCAGGAGCTACTTAGTACTATCAAACCCGCCCGACTTGGCACTGGTGACACCTCTGGTCTGGGAACCATCCTGCCTATCGTGGATTTTCAGGGGCCAGCCAGCCACTCTCAGCCATATGCCCCAAAAACAAACCACGGCCCTTTTCTCTGGCAAACAAAACTCAACTGCCCCTCTTCTGGATGGCAAATTTTAGGACGCACTTTGTACTACGAAAACCGCCCGACGTGGCTCTGGTGCCACCTTGTGTCAGGGAACCATCCTGCATATCGAGCTTTTTAAGGAGCCAGCCGGCCACGCCCAGCCATATACCCCCAAAAACAAACCACGGACCATTTCTCTTGGAAACAAAAATCCGCTGCCCCGCGTCTGGATGGCAGATTGCAGGAGCCACTTTGCACCATCAAACCAGCCCGACTTGGCACTGGTGCCACCTTGGGTCTGGGAACAATCCTGCATATCGTGGATTCTAAGGAGCCAGCCGGCCACTCCCTGCCACAGGCCCCCAAACACAAACAACGGCGCTTTTCCCTGGAAAATAAAATTCGCCTGCCAGCTTTTTGATGGCAGATTGCAGGAGCCACTTGGTACTATCAAATCATCCCAACTTGGCACTGGTGCCACTATGGGTCTGGGAACCATCCTGCCTATTGTAGCATTTCAGGAGCCAGCCGGTCACTCCCAGCCATAGGCCCCCAGACACAAACCTCGGACCGTTTCCCTGGCAAACAAAATTAAGCTGCCCCGATTCTGGATGGCAGATTGCAGGAGCCACTTGGTTGTGTCAAACCAGCCCGACTTGGCACTGGTGCCACCTTGGGTCTGGGAACCATCCTGCGTAACGTGGATTCTAAGCAGCCACCCGGCCACTCTGAGCCACAGGCCCCCAAACAAAAACAACGGCGCTTTTCCCTGGAAAACAAAACTCGCCTGCCAACTTTTTGATGGTAGATTGCAGGAGCCACTTGGTACTATCAAACCAGCCCAACTTGGCACTGGTGCCACCTCTGGTCTTGGAACCATCCTGCCTATCGTAGCTTTTCAGGAGCCAGCCGGTCACTCCCAGCCATAGACCCCCAGACACAAACCTCGGCCCGTTTCCCTGGAAAACAAAAGTATGTTACCCCGATTCTGGATGGCAGATTGCAGGAGCCACTTGGTACTATCAAATCAGCCCAACTTGGCACTGGTGCCACCATGGGTCTGGTAAACATCCTGCCTATCGTAGCTTTTCAGGAGCCAGCCGGTCACTCCCTGCCATAGGCCCCCGGACACAAACCTCGGCCCGTTTCCCTGGCAAACAAAAGTAAGCTGCCCCGCTTTTGGTGGCAGATTGCAGGATGCACTTGGTACTTACAAACCAGCCCGACTTGGCCCTGGTGCCACCTTGGCTCTGGGAACCATGCTGCGTAACGTAGATTCTACGAGGACAGGGGGCCACTCCCAGCCACAGGCCTCTAAACAAAAACAACGGCGCTTTTCCCTGGAAAACCAAACTCGCCTGCCAACTTCTTGATGGCAGATTGCAGGAGCCACTTGGTACTATCAAACCAGCCCAACTTGGCACTGCTGCCACCATGGGTCTGGTCACCATCCTGCCTATCGTAGCTTTTCAGGAGCCAGCCGCTCACTCCCAGCCATAGGCCCCCAGTCAAACACCTCGGCACGTTTCCCTGGCAAACAAAAGTAGGCTGCCCCGCTTCTGGATGGCAAATTGCAGGACGCACTTGGTACTACGAAAACAGCCCGACTTGGCACTGATGCCACCTTGGGTCAGGGAACAATCCTGCGTATAGAGCTTTTTAAGGAGCCAGCCGGCCACGTCCAGTCATATACCCCCAAAAAAAAAACCACGGAACTTTTCTCCAGCAAACAAAAATCCGCTGCCCCGCGTCTGGATGGCAGATTGCAGGAGCTATTTAGTATTATCAAACCAGCCCGACTTGGCACTGGTGGCACCATGAGTCTGGTAACCATCCTGCCTATCGTAGCTTTTCAGTAGTCAGCCGGTCACTCCCAGCCATAGGCCCCCAGAAAAATACCTCGGCCCGTTTCCCTGGGAAACAAAAGTAAGCTGTCCCGCTTCTGGATGGCAGATTGCAGGAGGCACTTGGTACTATCAAACCAGCCCAACTTGTTCCCAGACCCAAGGTGGCACCAGTGCCAAGTGGGGCTGGTTTGATGGTGCAACGTGGCTCCTGCAATCTGCCATCCAAAAGCGGGGCAGCTTACTTTTGTTTGCCAGGGAAACGGGCCGAGGTTTGTGTCTGGGGGTCTATGGCTGGGAGTGACCGGCTGGCTCCTGAAAAGCTACGATAGGCAGGATGGTTCCCAGACCAGAGGTGGCACCAGTGCCAAGTTGGGCTGGTTTGATAGTACCAAGTGGCTCCTGCAATCTGCCATCAAAAAGTTGGCAGGCGAGTTTTGTTTTCCAGGGAAAAGCGCCGTAGATTTTGTTTGGGGGCCTGTGGCTCAGAGTGGCCGGGTGGCTGCTTAGAATCCACGATACGCAGGATGGTTCCCAGACCCAAGGTGGCACCAGTGCCAAGTCGGGCTGGTTTGACACAACCAAGTGGCTCCTGCAATCTGCCATCCAGAATCGGGGCAGCTTACTTTTGTTTGCCAGGGAAACGGTCCGAGGTTTGTGTCTGGGGGCCTATGGCTGGGAGTGACCGGCTGGCTCCTGAAAAGCTACGATAGGCAGGATGGTTCCCAGACCCATAGTGGCACCAGTGCCAAGTTGGGATGATTTGATAGTACCAAGTGGCTCCTGCAATCTGCCATCAAAAAGTTGGCAGGCGAGTTTTGTTTTCCAGGGAAAAGCGCCGTTGTTTGTGTTTGGGGGCCTGTGGCTGGGAGTGGCCGGCTGGCTCCTTAGAATCCACGATATGCAGGATTGTTCCCACACCCAAGGTGGCACCAGTGCCAAGTCGGGCTGGTTTGATGGTGCAAAGTGGCTCCTGCAATCTGCCATACAGACGCGGGTCAGCGGATTTTTGTTTCCAAGAGAAATGGTCCGTGGTTTTTTTTCGGGGGTTTATGGCTGGGCGTGGCCGGCTGGCTCCTTAAAAAGCTCGATATGCAGGATGGTTCCCTGACACAAGGTGGCACCAGTGCCACGTCGGGCGGTTTTCGTAGTACAAAGTGCGTCCTAAAATTTGCCATCCAGAAGAGGGGCAGTTGAGTTTTGTTTGCCAGAGAAAAGGGCCGTGGTTTGTTTTTGGGGGCATATGGCTGAGAGTGGCCGGCTGGCTCCTGAAAAGCTACGATAGGCAGGATGTTTACCAGACCCATTGTGGCACCAGTGCCAAGTTGGGCTGATTTGATAGTACCAAGTTCCTCCTGCAATCTGCCATCCAGAATCGGGGTAGCTTACTTTTGTTTTCCAGGGAAACGGGCCGAGGTTTGTGTCTGGGGGTCTATGGTTGGGAGTGGCCGGCTGGCTCCTTAGAAACCACGATACGCAGCATGGTTCCCAGACAAGAGGTGCCACCAGTGCCAAGTTGGGCTGGTTTGATACTACCAAGTGGTTCCTGCAATCTGCCATCCAGAAGCGGGGCAGCTTACTTTTGTTTGCCAGGGAAAAGCGCCGTTGTTTGTGTTTGGGGGCCTGTGGCTGGGAGTGGCCGGCTGGCTGCTTAGAATCCACGATACGCAGGATGGTTCCCAGACGTGAGGTGGCGCCAGTGCCAAGTCGGGCTGGTTTGATAGTACCAAGTGCGTCCTGCAATCTGCCATCCAGAAGCGGGGCAGCTTACTTTTGTTTGCCAGGGAAACGGGCCGAGGTTTGTGTCTCGGGGCCTATGGCAGGGAGTTACCGGCGGGCTCCTGAAAGCTACGATAGGCAGGATGGTGACCAGACCCATGGTGGCACCAGTGCCAAGTTGGGCTGGTTTGATAGTACCAAGTGGCTCCTGCAATCTGACATCAAAAAGTTGGCAGGCGAGTTTTGTTTTCCAGGGAAAAGCGCCGTTGTTTGTGTTTGGGGGCCTGTGGTTGGGAGTGGCCGGCTGGCTCCTTAGACACCACGATACGCAGGATGGTTCCCAGACCAGAGGTGGCACCAGTGCCAAGTCGGGCTGGTTTGATAGTACCAAGTGGCTCCTGCAATCTGCCATCCAGAAGCGGGGCAGCTTACTTTTGTTTGCCACGGAAACGGGCCGTTGTTTGTGTTTGGGGGCCTGTGGCTGGGAGTGGCCGACTGGCTCCTTAGAATCCACGATACGCAGGATGGTTCCCAGACCAGAGGTGGCACCAGTGCCAAGTCGGGCTGGTTTGATAGTACCAAGTGGTTCCTGCAATCTGCCATCCAGAAGCAGGGCAGCTTACTTTTGTTTGCCAGGGAAACGGGCCGAGGTTTTTGTCTGGGGGCCTATGGCTGGGAGTGACCGGCTGGCTCCTGAAAAGCTACGATAGGCAGGATGGTGACCAGACCCATGGTGGCACCAGTCCCAAGTTGGGCTGGTTTGATAGTACCAAGTGGCTCCTGCAATCTGCCATCAAAATTTGGCAGGCGAGTTTTTTTTTCCAGGGAAAAGCGCCGTTGTTGTGTTTAGGGGCCTGTGGCTGGGAGTGGCCGGCTGGCTCCTTAGAATCCACCATACGCAGGATGGTTCCCAGACCCAAGGTGGCACCAGTGCCTAGTCGGGATAGTTTGATGGTGCAAAGTGGCTCCTGCAATCTGCCATCCAGAAGCGGGGCAGCTTACTTTTGTTTGCCAGGGAAAAGGGCCGAGCTTTGTGTCTCGGGGCCTATGGCTGGGAGTGACCGGCTGGCTCCTGAAAAGCTACGATAGGCAGGATGGTGACCAGACCCAAGGTGGCACCAGTGCCAAGTTGGGCTGGTTTGATAGTACCAAGTTGCTCCTGCAATCTGCCATCAAAATGTTTTCAGGCGAGTTTTGTTTTCCAGGGAAAAGCACCGTTGTTTGTGTTTGGGGGCCTGTGGCTGGGAGTGGCCGGCTGGCTCATTAGAATCCACGATACGCAGGATGGTTCCCAGACTTGTCGTGGCACCAGTGCCAAGTCGGGCTGGTTTGATAGTACCAAGTGGATCCTGCAATCTGCCATCCAGAAGCGGGGCAGCTTACTTTTGTTTGCCAGGGAAACGGGCCGAGGAATTGTCTGGGGGCCTATGGCTGGGAGTGACCGGCAGGCTCGTGAAAACCTACGATAGGCAGGATGGTGACCAGACCCATGGTGGCACCAGTGCCAAGTTGGGCTGGTTTGATAGTACCAAGTGGCTCCTGCAATCTGCCATCAAAAACTTGGCAGGCGAGTTTTGTTTTCCAGGGAAAAGCGCCGTTGTTTGTGTTTGGGAGCCTGTGGCTGGGAGTGGCCGGCTGGCTCTTTAGAATCCACGATACGCAGGATGGTTCCCAGACCAGTGGTGGCACCAGTGCCAAGTCGGGCTGGTTTGATAGTAACAAGTGGCTCCTGCAATCTGCCATCCAGAAGCGGGGCAGCTTACTTTTGTTTGCCAGGGAAACGGGCCGAGCTTTGTGTCTGGGGGCCTATGGCTGGGAGTGACCGGCTGGCTCCTGAAAAGCTACGATAGGCAGGATGGTGACCAGACCCATGGTGGCACCAGTGCCAAGTTGGGCTGGTTTGATAGTACCAAGTGGCTCCTGCAATCTGCCATCAAAAAGTTGGCAGGCAAGTTTTCTTTACCAGGGAAAAGCGCCGTTGTTTTTGTTTGGGGGCCTATGGCTGGGAGTGGCCGGCTGGCTCCTTAGAATCCACGATACGCAGGATGGTTCCTAGACTTGACGTGGCACCAGTGCCAAGTTGGGCTGGTTTGATAGTACCAAGTGCGTCCTGCAATCTGCCATCCAGAAGTGGGGTAGCTTACTTTTGTTTGCCAGGGAAACGGGCCGAGGTTTTTGTCTCGGGGCATATGGCTGGGAGTGACCGGCTGGCTCCTGAAAAGCTACGATAGGCAGGATGGTGACCAGACCCATGGTGGCAGCAGTGCCAAGTTGGGCTGGTTTGATAGTACCAAGTGGCTCCTGCAATCTGCCATCAAAAAGTTGGCAGGCGAGTTTGTTATCCAGGGAAAAGCGCCGTTGTTTGTGCCTGGGGCCCTATGGCCTGGAGTGGACGGATGGCTAATTAGAACCCACGATACACAGGATGGTTCCCAGACCCATGGTGACACCAGTGCCAAGTGGGCTGGTTTGATAGTACCAAGTGGATCCTGCAATCTGCCATCCAGAAGCGGGGCAGCTTACTTTTGTTTGCCAGGGAAACGGTCCGAGGATTGTGTCTGGGGGCCTAAGCCTGGAAGTGACCGGCTGGCTCGTGAAAAGCTACGATAGGCAGGATGGTGACCAGACCCATGACGGCACCAGTGCCAAGTTGGGCTGGTTTGATAGTACCAAGTGGCTCCTGCAATCTGCCATCAAAAACTTGGCAGGCGAGTTTTGTTTTCCAGGGAAAAGCGCCGTTGTTTGTGTTTGGGGGCCTGTGGCTGGGAGTGGCCGGCTGGCTCCTTAGAATCCATGATACTCAGCATGGTTCCCAGACCAGAGGTGGCACCAGTGCCAAGTTGGGCTGGTTTGATAGTACCAAGTGGTTGCTGCAATCTGCCATCCAGAAGCGGGGCTGCTTACTTTTGTTTGCCAGGGAAACGGGCCGAGGTTTGTGTCTGGGGGCCTATGGCTGGGAGTGACCGGCTGGCTCCTGAAAAGCTACGATAGGCAGGATGGTGACCAGACCCATGGTGGCACCAGTGCCAAGTTGGGCTGATTTGATAGTACCAAGTGGCTCCTGCAATCTGCCATCAAAATGTTGGCAGGCGAATTTTGTTTTCCAGGGAAAAGCGCCGTTGTTTGTGTTTGGGGGCCTGTGGCAGGGAGTGGCCGGCTGGCTCCTGAAAAGCTACGATAGGCAGGATGGTGACCAGACCCATGGTGGCACCAGTGCCAAGTTGGGCTGGTTTGATAGTAGCAAGTGGCTCCGGCAATCTGCCATCAAAAAGTTGGCAGACGAGTTTTGTTTTCCAGGGAAAAGCGCCGTTGTTTGTGTTTGGGGGCCTGTGGCTGGGAGTGGCCGGCTGGCTGCTTAGAATCTACCATACGCAGGATAGTTCCCAGACCAGAGGTGGCACCAGTGCCAAGTCGGGCTGGTTTGATAGTAACAAGTGCGTCCTGCAATCTGCCATCCAGAAGCGGGACAGCTTACTTTTGTTTGTCAGGGAAACGGGCCGAGCTTTGTGTCTCTGGGCCTATGGCTGGGAGTGACTGGCTGGCTCCTGAAAAGCTACGATAGGCAGGATGGTGACCAGACCCATGGTGGCACCAGTGCCAAGTTGGGCTGGTTTGATAGTACCAAGTGGCTCCTGCAATCTGCCATCAAAAAGTTGGCAGGCACGTTTTGTTTTCCAGGGAAAAGCGCCGTTGTTTTTGTTTGGGGGCCTATGGCTGGGAGTGGCCGGCTGGCTCCTTAGAATCCACGATACGCAGGATGGTTCCCAGACCTGAGGTGGCACCAGTGCCAAGTTGGGCTGGTTTGATAGTACCAAGTGCATCCTGCAATCTGCCATCCAGAAGCGGGGTAGCTTACTTTTGTTTGCCAGGGAAACGGGCCGAGGTTTGTGTCTCGGGGCCTATGGCTGGGAGTGACCGGCTGGCTCCTGAAAAGCTACGATAGGCAGGATGGTGACCAGACCCATGGTGGCAGCAGTGCCAAGTTGGGCTGGTTTGATAGTACCAAGTGGCTCCTGCAATCTGCCATCAAAAACTTGGCAGGCGAGTTTGTTATCCAGGGAAAAGCGCCGTTGTTTGTGTTTGGGGGCCTGTGGCTGGGAGTGGCCGGCTGGCTCCTTAGAATCCATGATACGCAGGATGGTTCCCAGACCAGAGGTGGCACCAGTGCCAAGTCGGGCTGGTTTGATGGTGAAAAGTGGCTCCTGCAATCTGCCATCCAGAAGCGGGATAACTTACTTTTGTTTGCCAGGGAAACGGGCCGAGCTTTGTGTCTGGGGGCCTATGGCTGGGAGTGACCGGCTGGCTCCTGAAAAGCTACGATAGGCAGGATGGTGACCAGACCCATGGTGGCACCAGTGTCAAGGTGGGCTGGTTTGATAGTACCAAGTGGCTCCGGCAATCTGCCATCAAAATTTGGCAGGCGAGTTTTGTTTTCCAGGGAAAAGCGCCGTTGTTTGTGTTTGGGGGCCTGTGGGTGGGAGTGGCCGGATGGCTAATTAGAATCCACGATACGCAGCATGGTTCCCAGACCTGAGGTGGCACCAGTGCCAAGTCGGGCTAGTTTGATGGTGCAAAGTGGCTCCTGCAATCTGCCATCCAGTAGCGGGGCAGCTTGCTTTTGTTTGCCAGGGAAACGGGCCGAGGTTTGTGTCTGGGGCCCTATGGCTGGGAGTGACCGGCTGGCTCCTGAAAAGCTACGATAGGCAGGATGGTGACCAGACCCATGGTGGCACCAGTGCCAAGTTGGGCTGGTTTGATAGTACCAAGTGGCTCCTGCAATCTGCCATCAAAAAGTTGGCAGGCGAGTTTTGTTTTCCAGGGAAAAGCACCGTTGTTTGTGTTTGGGGGCCTGTGGCTGGGAGTGGCCGGCTGGCTGCTTAGAATCCACGATACGCAGGATGGTTCCCAGACGTGAGGTGGCGCCAGTGCCAAGTCGGGCTGGTTTGATACTACCAAGTGCGTCCTGCAATCTGCCATCCAGAAGCGGGACAGCTTACTTTTGCTTGCCAGGGAAACGGGCCGAGCTTTGTGTCTGGGGGCCTATGGCTGGGAGTGACCGGCTGGCTCCTGAAAAGCTACGATAGGCAGGATGGTGACCAGACCCATGGTGGCACCAGTGCCAAGTTGGGCTGGTTTGATAGTACCAAGTGGCTCCTGCAATCTGCCATCAAAAATTGGCAGGCGAGTTTTGTTTTCCAGGGAAAAGCGCCGTTGTTGTGTTTAGGGGCCTGTGGCTGGGAGTGACCGGCTGGCTCCTTAGAATCCACCATACGCAGGATGGTTCCCAGACCCAAGGTGGCACCAGTGCCTAGTCGGGATAGTTTGATGGTGCAAAGTGGCTCCTGCAATCTGCCATCCAGAAGCGGGGCAGCTTACTTTTGTTTGCCAGGGAAAAGGGCCGAGATTTGTGTCTCGGGGCCTATGGCTGGGAGTGACCGGCTGGCTCCTGAAAAGCTACGATAGGCAGGATGGTGACCAGACCCAAGGTGGCACCAGTGCCAAGTTGGGCTGGTTTGATAGTACCAAGTGGCTCCTGCAATCTGCCATCAAAAAGTTGGCAGGCAAGTTTTGTTTTCCAGGGAAAAGCTCCGTTGTTTGTGTTTGGGGGCCTGTGGCTGGGAGTGGCCGGCTGGCTCATTAGAATCCACGATACGCAGGATGGTTCCCAGACTTGCCGTGGCACCAGTGCCAAGTCGGGCTGGTTTGATAGTACCAAGTGGCTCCTGCAATCTGCCATCAAAAAGTTGGCAGGCAAGTTTTCTTTACCAGGGAAAAGCGCCGTTGTTTTTGTTTGGGGGCCTATGGCTGGGAGTGGCCGGCTGGCTCCTTAGAATCCACGATACGCAGGATGGTTCCTAGACTTGACGTGGCACCAGTGCCAAGTTGGGCTGGTTTGATAGTACCAAGTGCGTCCTGCAATCTGCCATCCAGAAGTGGGGTAGCTTACTTTTGTTTGCCAGGGAAACGGGCCGAGGTTTGTGTCTCGGGGCATATGGCTGGGAGTGACCGGCTGGCTCCTGAAAAGCTACGATAGGCAGGATGGTGACCAGACCCATGGTGGCAGCAGTGCCAAGTTGGGCTGGTTTGATAGTACCAAGTGGCTCCTGCAATCTGCCATCAAAAAGTTGGCAGGCGAGTTTGTTATCCAGGGAAAAGCGCCGTTGTTTGTGCCTGGGGCCCTATGGCCTGGAGTGGACGGATGGCTAATTAGAATCCACGATACACAGGATGGTTCCCAGACCCATGGTGACACCAGTGCCAAGTTGGGCTGGTTTGATAGTACCAAGTGGTTCCTGCAATCTGCCATCCAGAAGCGGGGCAGCTTACTTTTTTTTGCCAGGGAAACGGTCCGAGGATTGTGTCTGGGGGCCTAAGCCTGGAAGTGACCGGCTGGCTCGTGAAAAGCTACGATAGGCAGGATGGTGACCAGACCCATGACGGCACCAGTGCCAAGTTGGGCTGGTTTGATAGTACCAAGTGGCTCCTGCAATCTGCCATCAAAAACTTGGCAGGCGAGTTTTGTTTTCCAGGGAAAAGCGCCGTTGTTTGTGTTTGGGGGCCTGTGGCTGGGAGTGGCCGGCTGGCTCCTTAGAATCCACGATACTCAGCATGGTTCCCAGACCAGAGGTGGCACCAGTGCCAAGTTGGGCTGGTTTGATAGTACCAAGTGGTTGCTGCAATCTGCCATCCAGAAGCGGGGCAGCTTACTTTTGTTTGCCAGGGAAACGGGCCGAGGTTTATGTCTGGGGGCCTATGGCTGGGAGTGACCGGCTGGCTCCTGAAAAGCTACGATAGGCAGGATGGTGACCAGACCCATGGTGGCACCAGTGCCAAGTTGGGCTGATTTGATAGTACCAAGTGGCTCCTGCAATCTGCCATCAAAAAGTTGGCAGGCGAATTTTTTTTTCCAGGGAAAAGCGCCGTTGTTTGTGTTTGGGGGCCTGTGGCAGGGAGTGGCCGGCTGGCTCCTGAAAAGCTACGATAGGCAGGATGGTGACCAGACCCATGGTGGCACCAGTGCCAAGTTGGGCTGGTTTGATAGTACCAAGTGGCTCCGGCAATCTGCCATCAAAAAGTTGGCAGACGAGTTTTGTTTTCCAGGGAAAAGCGCCGTTGTTTGTGTTTGGGGGCCTGTGGCTGGGAGTGGCCGGCTGGCTGCTTAGAATCTACCATACGCAGGATGGTTCCCAGACCAGAGGTGGCACCAGTGCCAAGTCGGGCTAGTTTGATGGTGCAAAGTGGCTCCTGCAATCTGCCATCCAGAAGCAGGGCAGCTTGCTTTTGTTTGCCAGGGAAACGGGCCGAGGTTTGTGTCTGGGGGCCTATGGCTGGGAGTGACCGGCTGGCTCCTGAAAAGCTACGATAGGCAGGATGGTGACCAGACCCATGGTGGCACCAGTGCCAAGTTGGGCTGGTTTGATAGTACCAAGTGGCTCCTGCAATCTGCCATCAAAAACTTGGCAGGCGAGTTTTGTTTTCCAGGGAAAAGCGCCGTTGTTTGTGTTTGGGGGCCTGTGGCTGGGAGTGGCCGGCTGGCTGCTTAGAATCCACGATATGCAGGATGGTTCCCAGACGTGAGGTGGCGCCAGTGCCAAGTCGCCTGGTTTGATACTACCAAGTGCGTCCTGCAATCTGCCATCCAGAAGCGGGACAGCTTACTTTTGCTTGCCAGGGAAACGGGCCGAGCTTTGTGTCTGGGGGCCTATGGCTGGGAGTGACCGGCTGGCTCCTGAAAAGCTACGATAGGCAGGATGGTGACCAGACCCATGGTGGCACCAGTGCCAAGTTGGGCTGGTTTGATAGTACCAAGTGGCTCCTGCAATCTGCCATCAAAAATTGGCAGGCGAGTTTTGTTTTCCAGGGAAAAGCGCCGTTGTTTGTGTTTGGGGGCCTGTGGGTGGGAGTGGCCGGATGGATAATTAGAATCCACGATACGCAGGATGGTTCCCAGACCTGAGGTGGCACCAGTGCCAAGTCGGGCTAGTTGGATGGTGCAAAGTGGCTCCTGCAATCTGCCATCCAGAAGCGGGGCAGCTTACTTTTGTTTTCCAGGGAAACGGGCCGAGGTTTGTGTCTGGGGGCCTATGGCTGGGAGTGACCGGCTGGCTCCTGAAAAGCTACGATAGGCAGGATGGTGACCAGACCCATGGTGGCACCAGTGCCAAGTTGGGCTGATTTGATAGTAGCAAGTGGCTCCTGCAATCTGCCATCAAAAAGTTGTCAGGCGAGTTTTGTTTTCCAGGGAAAAGCGCCGTTGTTTGTGTCTGGGGGCCTGTGGCAGGGAGTGACCGGCTGGCTCCTTAGAATCCACGATACGCAGGATGGTTCCCAGACCCAAGGTGGCACCAGTGCCAAGTTGGGCTGGTTTGATAGTACCAAGTGGTTGCTGCAATCTGCCATCCAGAAGCGGGGCTGCTTACTTTTGTTTGCCAGGGAAACGGGCCGAGGTTTGTGTCTGGGGGCCTATGGCTGGGAGTGACCGGCTGGCTCCTGAAAAGCTACGATAGGCAGGATGGTGACCAGACCCATGGTGGCACCAGTGCCAAGTTGGGCTGATTTGATAGTACCAAGTGGCTCCTGCAATCTGCCATCAAAATGTTGGCAGGCGAATTTTGTTTTCCAGGGAAAAGCGCCGTTGTTTGTGTTTGGGGGCCTGTGGCAGGGAGTGGCCGGCTGGCTCCTGAAAAGCTACGATAGGCAGGATGGTGACCAGACCCATGGTGGCACCAGTGCCAAGTTGGGCTGGTTTGATAGTAGCAAGTGGCTCCGGCAATCTGCCATCAAAAAGTTGGCAGACGAGTTTTGTTTTCCAGGGAAAAGCGCCGTTGTTTGTGTTTGGGGGCCTGTGGCTGGGAGTGGCCGGCTGGCTGCTTAGAATCTACCATACGCAGGATAGTTCCCAGACCAGAGGTGGCACCAGTGCCAAGTCGGGCTGGTTTGATAGTAACAAGTGCGTCCTGCAATCTGCCATCCAGAAGCGGGACAGCTTACTTTTGTTTGTCAGGGAAACGGGCCGAGCTTTGTGTCTCTGGGCCTATGGCTGGGAGTGACTGGCTGGCTCCTGAAAAGCTACGATAGGCAGGATGGTGACCAGACCCATGGTGGCACCAGTGCCAAGTTGGGCTGGTTTGATAGTACCAAGTGGCTCCTGCAATCTGCCATCAAAAAGTTGGCAGGCACGTTTTGTTTTCCAGGGAAAAGCGCCGTTGTTTTTGTTTGGGGGCCTATGGCTGGGAGTGGCCGGCTGGCTCCTTAGAATCCACGATACGCAGGATGGTTCCCAGACCTGAGGTGGCACCAGTGCCAAGTTGGGCTGGTTTGATAGTACCAAGTGCATCCTGCAATCTGCCATCCAGAAGCGGGGTAGCTTACTTTTGTTTGCCAGGGAAACGGGCCGAGGTTTGTGTCTCGGGGCCTATGGCTGGGAGTGACCGGCTGGCTCCTGAAAAGCTACGATAGGCAGGATGGTGACCAGACCCATGGTGGCAGCAGTGCCAAGTTGGGCTGGTTTGATAGTACCAAGTGGCTCCTGCAATCTGCCATCAAAAACTTGGCAGGCGAGTTTGTTATCCAGGGAAAAGCGCCGTTGTTTGTGTTTGGGGGCCTGTGGCTGGGAGTGGCCGGCTGGCTCCTTAGAATCCATGATACGCAGGATGGTTCCCAGACCAGAGGTGGCACCAGTGCCAAGTCGGGCTGGTTTGATGGTGAAAAGTGGCTCCTGCAATCTGCCATCCAGAAGCGGGATAACTTACTTTTGTTTGCCAGGGAAACGGGCCGAGCTTTGTGTCTGGGGGCCTATGGCTGGGAGTGACCGGCTGGCTCCTGAAAAGCTACGATAGGCAGGATGGTGACCAGACCCATGGTGGCACCAGTGCCAAGTTGGGCTGGTTTGATAGTACCAAGTGGCTCCTGCAATCTGCCATCAAAAAGTTGGCAGGCGAGTTTTGTTTTCCAGGGAAAAGCACCGTTGTTTGTGTTTGGGGGCCTGTGGCTGGGAGTGGCCGGCTGGCTGCTTAGAATCCACGATACGCAGGATGGTTCCCAGACGTGAGGTGGCGCCAGTGCCAAGTCGGGCTGGTTTGATACTACCAAGTGCGTCCTGCAATCTGCCATCCAGAAGCGGGACAGCTTACTTTTGCTTGCCAGGGAAACGGGCCGAGCTTTGTGTCTGGGGGCCTATGGCTGGGAGTGACCGGCTGGCTCCTGAAAAGCTACGATAGGCAGGATGGTGACCAGACCCATGGTGGCACCAGTGCCAAGTTGGGCTGGTTTGATAGTACCAAGTGGCTCCTGCAATCTGCCATCAAAAATTGGCAGGCGAGTTTTGTTTTCCAGGGAAAAGCGCCGTTGTTGTGTTTAGGGGCCTGTGGCTGGGAGTGACCGGCTGGCTCCTTAGAATCCACCATACGCAGGATGGTTCCCAGACCCAAGGTGGCACCAGTGCCTAGTCGGGATAGTTTGATGGTGCAAAGTGGCTCCTGCAATCTGCCATCCAGAAGCGGGGCAGCTTACTTTTGTTTGCCAGGGAAAAGGGCCGAGATTTGTGTCTCGGGGCCTATGGCTGGGAGTGACCGGCTGGCTCCTGAAAAGCTACGATAGGCAGGATGGTGACCAGACCCAAGGTGGCACCAGTGCCAAGTTGGGCTGGTTTGATAGTACCAAGTGGCTCCTGCAATCTGCCATCAAAAAGTTGGCAGGCGAGTTTTGTTTTCCAGGGAAAAGCTCCGTTGTTTGTGTTTGGGGGCCTGTGGCTGGGAGTGGCCGGCTGGCTCATTAGAATCCACGATACGCAGGATGGTTCCCAGACTTGTCGTGGCACCAGTGCCAAGTCGGGCTGGTTTGATAGTACCAAGTGGCTCCTGCAATCTGCCATCAAAAAGTTGGCAGGCAAGTTTTCTTTACCAGGGAAAAGCGCCGTTGTTTTTGTTTGGGGGCCTATGGCTGGGAGTGGCCGGCTGGCTCCTTAGAATCCACGATACGCAGGATGGTTCCTAGACTTGACGTGGCACCAGTGCCAAGTTGGGCTGGTTTGATAGTACCAAGTGCGTCCTGCAATCTGCCATCCAGAAGTGGGGTAGCTTACTTTTGTTTGCCAGGGAAACGGGCCGAGGTTTGTGTCTCGGGGAATATGGCTGGGAGTGACCGGCTGGCTCCTGAAAAGCTACGATAGGCAGGATGGTGACCAGACCCATGGTGGCAGCAGTGCCAAGTTGGGCTGGTTTGATAGTACCAAGTGGCTCCTGCAATCTGCCATCAAAAAGTTGGCAGGCGAGTTTGTTATCCAGGGAAAAGCGCCGTTGTTTGTGCCTGGGGCCCTATGGCCTGGAGTGGACGGATGGCTAATTAGAATCCACGATACACAGGATGGTTCCCAGACCCATGGTGACACCAGTGCCAAGTTGGGCTGGTTTGATAGTACCAAGTGGTTCCTGCAATCTGCCATCCAGAAGCGGGGCAGCTTACTTTTGTTTGCCAGGGAAACGGTCCGAGGATTGTGTCTGGGGGCCTAAGCCTGGAAGTGACCGGCTGGCTCGTGAAAAGCTACGATAGGCAGGATGGTGACCAGACCCATGACGGCACCAGTGCCAAGTTGGGCTGGTTTGATAGTACCAAGTGGCTCCTGCAATCTGCCCTCAAAAACTTGGCAGGCGAGTTTTGTTTTCCAGGGAAAAGCGCCGTTGTTTGTGTTTGGGGGCCTGTGGCTGGGAGTGGCCGGCTGGCTCCTTAGAATCCACGATACTCAGCATGGTTCCCAGACCAGAGGTGGCACCAGTGCCAAGTTGGGCTGGTTTGATAGTACCAAGTGGTTGCTGCAATCTGCCATCCAGAAGCGGGGCAGCTTACTTTTGTTTGCCAGGGAAACGGGCCGAGGTTTATGTCTGGGGGCCTATGGCTGGGAGTGACCGGCTGGCTCCTGAAAAGCTACGATAGGCAGGATGGTGACCAGACCCATGGTGGCACCAGTGCCAAGTTGGGCTGATTTGATAGTACCAAGTGGCTCCTGCAATCTGCCATCAAAAAGTTGGCAGGCGAATTTTTTTTTCCAGGGAAAAGCGCCGTTGTTTGTGTTTGGGGGCCTGTGGCAGGGAGTGGCCGGCTGGCTCCTGAAAAGCTACGATAGGCAGGATGGTGACCAGACCCATGGTGGCACCAGTGCCAAGTTGGGCTGGTTTGATAGTACCAAGTGGCTCCGGCAATCTGCCATCAAAAAGTTGGCAGACGAGTTTTGTTTTCCAGGGAAAAGCGCCGTTGTTTGTGTTTGGGGGCCTGTGGCTGGGAGTGGCCGGCTGGCTGCTTAGAATCTACCATACGCAGGATGGTTCCCAGACCAGAGGTGGCACCAGTGCCAAGTCGGGCTAGTTTGATGGTGCAAAGTGGCTCCTGCAATCTGCCATCCAGAAGCGGGGCAGCTTGCTTTTGTTTGCCAGGGAAACGGGCCGAGGTTTGTGTCTGGGGGCCTATGGCTGGGAGTGACCGGCTGGCTCCTGAAAAGCTACGATAGGCAGGATGGTGACCAGACCCATGGTGGCACCAGTGCCAAGTTGGGCTGGTTTGATAGTACCAAGTGGCTCCTGCAATCTGCCATCAAAAACTTGGCAGGCGAGTTTTGTTTTCCAGGGAAAAGCGCCGTTGTTTGTGTTTGGGGGCCTGTGGCTGGGAGTGGCCGGCTGGCTGCTTAGAATCCACGATATGCAGGATGGTTCCCAGACGTGAGGTGGCGCCAAGTGCCAAGTCGCCTGGTTTGATACTACCAAGTGCGTCCTGCAATCTGCCATCCAGAAGCGGGACAGCTTACTTTTGCTTGCCAGGGAAACGGGCCGAGCTTTGTGTCTGGGGGCCTATGGCTGGGAGTGACCGGCTGGCTCCTGAAAAGCTACGATAGGCAGGATGGTGACCAGACCCATGGTGGCACCAGTGCCAAGTTGGGCTGGTTTGATAGTACCAAGTGGCTCCTGCAATCTGCCATCAAAAATTGGCAGGCGAGTTTTGTTTTCCAGGGAAAAGCGCCGTTGTTTGTGTTTGGGGGCCTGTGGGTGGGAGTGGCCGGATGGATAATTAGAATCCACGATACGCAGGATGGTTCCCAGACCTGAGGTGGCACCAGTGCCAAGTCGGGCTAGTTGGATGGTGCAAAGTGGCTCCTGCAATCTGCCATCCAGAAGCGGGGCAGCTTACTTTTGTTTTCCAGGGAAACGGGCCGAGGTTTGTGTCTGGGGGCCTATGGCTGGGAGTGACCGGCTGGCTCCTGAAAAGCTACGATAGGCAGGATGGTGACCAGACCCATGGTGGCACCAGTGCCAAGTTGGGCTGGTTTGATAGTACCAAGTGGCTCCTGCAATCTGCCATCAAAAAGTCGGCAGGCGAGTTTTGTTTTCCAGGGAAAAGCGCCGTTGTTTGTGTCTGGGGGCCTGTGGCAGGGAGTGACCGGCTGGCTCCTTAGAATCCACGATACGCAGGATGGTTCCCAGACCCAAGGTGGCACCAGTGCCAAGTTGGGCTGGTTTGATAGTACCAAGTGCGTCCTGCAATCTGCCATCCAGAAGCGGGGCAGCTTACTTTTGTTTGCCAGGGAAACGGGTCGAGCTTTGTGTCTGGGGGCCTATGGCTGGGAGTGACCGGCTGGCTCCTGAAAAGCTACGATAGGCAGGATGGTGACCAGACCCATGGTGGCACCAGTGCCAAGTAGGGCTGGTTTGATAGTACCAAGTGGCTCCGGCAATCTGCCATCAAAAAGTTGGCAGGCAAGTTTTGTTTTCCAGGGAAAAGCGCCGTTGTTTTTTTTGGGGGGCCAATGGCTGGGAGTGGCCGGCTGGCTCCTTAGAATCTACGATACGCAGGATGGTTCCCAGACCAGAGGTGGCACCAGTGCCAAGTCGGGCTGGTTTGATAGTACCAAGTGCGTCCTGCAATCTGCCATCCAGAAGCGGGGTAGCTTACTTTTGTTTGCCCGGGAAACGGGCCGAGGTTTTTGTCTCGGGGCCTATGGCTGGGAGTGACCGGCTGGCTCCTGAAAAGCTACGATAGGCAGGATGTTGACCAGACCCATGGTGGCACAAGTGCCAAGTTCGGCTTGTTTGATAGTACCAAGTGGCTCCTGCAATCTGCCATCAAAATGTTGGCAGGCGAATTTTGCTTTCCAGGGAAAAGCGCCGTTGTTTGTGTTTGGGGGCCTGTGGCAGGGAGTGGCCGGCTGGCTCCTGAAAAGCTACGATAGGCAGGATGGTGACCAGATCCAAGGTGGCACCTGTGCCAAGTCGGGCTGATTTGATAGTACTAAGTAGCTCCTGCAATCTGCCATGCAGAAGCGGGGCAGCTTACTTTTGTTTGCCAGGGAAACGGGACGAGGTTTGTGTTTGGGGGCCTATGGCTGAGAGTGACCGGCTGGCTCCTGAAAATCCATGATACGCAGCATGGTTCCCAGACCCAAGGTGGCACCAGTGCCAAGTGGGGCTGGTTTCACAGTGTCAAGTGCCTCCTGCAATCTCCCATCCAGAAGCGGGGCAGCTGAGTTTTGTTTGCCTGTGAAACGGGCCGTTGTTTTTAATTGGGGTCTGTGGCCGAGAGTGTTCGGCTGGCTCCTGACAACCCACAATACGCAGGATGGTTCCCAGACCCAAGGTGGCACCAGTGCCAAGTCGGGCTGTTTTTATAGTACCAAGTGCGTCCTGCAATTTGCCATCCAGAAGAGGGGCAGTTGAGTTTTGTTTGCCAGAGAATAGCGCCGTTGTTTGTGTTTGGGGGCTTGTGGCTGGGAGTGGCCGACTGCCTCCTTAGAATCTGTGTTACGCAGCATGGTTCCCAGACCCAAGGTGGCACCAGTGCCAAGTTGAGCTGGTTTGATAGTACCAAGTGGCTCCTGCAATCTGCCATCCAGAAGCGGGGCAGCTTACTTTAGTTTGCCAGGGAAACGGGCCGAGGTTTGTGACTGGGGACCTATGGCTGGGAGTGACCGGCTGGCTCCTGAAAAGCTACAATAGGCAGGATGGTGACCAGACCCATGGTGGCACCAGTGCCAAGTTGGGCTGGTTTGATAGTACCAAGTGGCTCCTGTAATCTGCCATCAAAAACTTGGCAGGCGAGTTTTGTTTTCCAGGGAAAAGCGCCATTGTTTGTATTTGGGGGCCTGTGGCTGGGAGTGGCCGGCTGGCTCCTTTGAACCCACGATACGCAGGATGGTTCCCAGACCCAAGGTGGCACCAGTGCCAAGTCGGGCTGGTTTGATACTACCAAGTGCGTCCTGCAATCTGCCATCCAGAAGCGGGGCAGCTTAATTTTGTTTGCCAGGGAAACGGGCCGTGGGTTTTGTTTGGGGGCATATAGCTGAGAGTGGCCGGCTGGCTCCTGAAAATCCACGCTAGGCAGCATGGTTCCCAGATGCAAGGTGGCACCAGTGCCAAGTCGGGCTGGTTTGATGGTGCAAAGTGGCTCCTGCAATCTGCCATCCAGAAGCGGGGCAGCTGATTTTTGTTTGCCAGAGAAAAATTCCGTGGATTGTTTTTGGGGGCATATTGCTGGGAGTGGCCGGCTGGCTCCTTAAAATGCTCGATACGCATGATGGTTCCCAGGCCCAAGGTGTCACCACTACCAAGTCGGCCTGCGGTTTTAGTATCAAGTTCATCCTGCAATTTGCCATCCAGAAGAGGGGCAGTTGAGTTTTGTTTGCCAGAGAAACGGGCCGAGGTTTCTGTTTGGGGACATATGGCTGAGAGTGGCCAGCTGGCCCCTGAATATCCACGATACACAGCATGGTTCCCAGATCCAAGGTGGCACCAGTGCCAAGTTGGGCTGGTTTGATAGTACCAAGTGGCTCCTGCAATCTGCCATCAAAAATTGGCAGGCGAGTTTTGTTTTCCAGGGAAAAGCGCCGTTGTTTGTGTTTGGGGGCCTGTGGGTGGGAGTGGCCGGATGGCTAATTAGAATCCACGATACGCAGGATGGTTCCCAGACCTGAGGTGGCACCAGTGCCAAGTCGGGCTAGTTGGATGGTGCAAAGTGGCTCCTGCAATCTGCCATCCAGAAGCGGGGCAGCTTACTTTTGTTTTCCAGGGAAACGGGCCGAGGTTTGTGTCTGGGGGCCTATGGCTGGGAGTGACCGGCTGGCTCCTGAAAAGCTACGATAGGCAGGATGGTGACCAGACCCATGGTGGCACCAGTGCCAAGTTGGGCTGATTTGATAGTAGCAAGTGGCTCCTGCAATCTGCCATCAAAAAGTCGGCAGGCGAGTTTTGTTTTCCAGGGAAAAGCGCCGTTGTTTGTGTCTGGGGGCCTGTGGCAGGGAGTGACCGGCTGGCTCCTTAGAATCCACGATACGCAGGATGGTTCCCAGACCCAAGGTGGCACCAGTGCCAAGTTGGGCTGGTTTGATAGTACCAAGTGCGTCCTGCAATCTGCCATCCAGAAGCGGGGCAGCTTACTTTTGTTTGCCAGGGAAACGGGTCGAGCTTTGTGTCTGGGGGCCTATGGCTGGGAGTGACCGGCTGGCTCCTGAAAAGCTACGATAGGCAGGATGGTGACCAGACCCATGGTGGCACCAGTGCCAAGTAGGGCTGGTTTGATAGTACCAAGTGGCTCCGGCAATCTGCCATCAAAAAGTTGGCAGGCAAGTTTTGTTTTCCAGGGAAAAGCGCCGTTGATTTTTTTGGGGGGCCAATGGCTGGGAGTGGCCGGCTGGCTCCTTAGAATCTACGATACGCAGGATGGTTCCCAGACCAGAGGTGGCACCAGTGCCAAGTCGGGCTGGTTTGATAGTACCAAGTGCGTCCTGCAATCTGCCATCCAGAAGCGGGGTAGCTTACTTTTGTTTGCCCGGGAAACGGGCCGAGGTTTTTGTCTCGGGGCCTATGGCTGGGAGTGACCGGCTGGCTCCTGAAAAGCTACGATAGGCAGGATGTTGACCAGACCCATGGTGGCACAAGTGCCAAGTTCGGCTTGTTTGATAGTACCAAGTGGCTCCTGCAATCTGCCATCAAAATGTTGGCAGGCGAATTTTGCTTTCCAGGGAAAAGCGCCGTTGTTTGTGTTTGGGGGCCTGTGGCAGGGAGTGGCCGGCTGGCTCCTGAAAAGCTACGATAGGCAGGATGGTGACCAGATCCAAGGTGGCACCTGTGCCAAGTCGGGCTGATTTGATAGTACTAAGTAGCTCCTGCAATCTGCCATGCAGAAGCGGGGCAGCTTACTTTTGTTTGCCAGGGAAACGGGACGAGGTTTGTGTTTGGGGGCCTATGGCTGAGAGTGACCGGCTGGCTCCTGAAAATCCATGATACGCAGCATGGTTCCCAGACCCAAGGTGGCACCAGTGCCAAGTGGGGCTGGTTACACAGTGTCAAGTGCCTCCTGCAATCTCCCATCCAGAAGCGGGGCAGCTGATTTTTGTTTGCCAGAGAAAAATTCCGTGGATTGTTTTTGGGGGCATATTGCTGGGAGTGGCCGGCTGGCTCCTTAAAATGCTCGATACGCATGATGGTTCCCAGGCCCAAGGTGTCACCACTACCAAGTCGGCCTGCGGTTTTAGTATCAAGTTCATCCTGCAATTTGCCATCCAGAAGAGGGGCAGTTGAGTTTTGTTTGCCAGAGAAACGGGCCGAGGTTTCTGTTTGGGGACATATGGCTGAGAGTGGCCAGCTGGCCCCTGAATATCCACGATACACAGCATGGTTCCCAGATCCAAGGTGGCACCAGTGCCAAGTCGGGCTGGTTTGATAGTACCAAGTGTCTCCTGCAATCTGCCATCCAGAAGCAGGGCAGCTTACTTTTGTTTGCCAGAGAAATAGGCCTAGGTTTTTGTTTGGGGGCCTGTGGCTAGGAGTGGCCGGCAGGCTCCTAAGAATCCACGATACGCAGGATGTTTCCCAGACCCAAGGTGGCACCTGTGCCAAGTCGGGCTGGTTTGATAGTACCAAGTGGCTCCTGCAAACTCCATCAAAAAGTTGGCAGGCGTGTTTTGTTTTCCAGGGAACAGCGCCGTTGATTTTGTTTGGGGGCCTGTGGCTGGGAGTGGCCGGCTGGCTCCTTAGAATCCACGATACGCAGGATGGTTCCCAGACCCAAGGTGGCACCAGTGCCAAGTCGGGCTGGTTTGATTACACCAAGTGGCTCCTGCAATCTGCCATCCAGAAGTGAGGCAGCTAAGTTTTGTTTGCGAGAAAAAAGGGCCGTGGTTTTTGTTGGGGGCCTGTGGCTGGGAGTAGCCGGCTGGCTCCTTAAAATCCACGATAGGCAGGATGGTTCCCAGACCAGAGGTGGCACCAGTGCCAAGTCGGGCTGGTTTGATAGTACCAAGTGGCTCCTGCAATCTGCCATCCAGAAGCGGGGCAGCTGAGTTTTGTTTGCCAGAGGAAAAGGCTGTGGTTTGTGTTTGGGGGCCTGTGGCTGGGAGTGGCCGGCTGGCTCCTGAAAATCCACGATACGCAGCATGGTTCCCAGACCCAAGGTGGCACCAGTGCCAAGTGGGGCTCGTTTGACAGTGTCAAGTGCGTCCTGCAATCTCCCATCCAGAAGCGGGGCAGCTGAGTTTTTTTTGCCAGGGAAACGGACCTTTGTTTTTGATTGGGCTCTGTGGCCGAGAGTGGTCGGCTGTCTCCGGACAATCCACAATACGCAGGATGGTTCCCAGACCCAAGGTGGCACCAGTGCCAAGTCGGGCTGGTTTGATAGTACCAAGTGTCTCCTGCAATCTGCCATCCAGAAGCGGGGCAGCTGAGTTTTGTTTGCCAGAGAAAAGGGCCGTGGGTTGTGTTTGGGGGCATATGGCTGGGAGTGGCCACCTGGCTCCTTAAAATGCACGATACGCCGCATGGTAACCAGACGCAAGGTGGCACCAGTGCCAAGTCAGGCTGTTTTTGTAGTACCCAGTGGCTCCTGCAATTTGCCATCCAGAAGCGGGGCAGTTGAATTTTGTTTGCTAGAGAAAAGGGCTGTGGTTTGTGTTTGGGGGCCTATGGCTGAGAGTGGCCGGCTGGCCCCTGAAAATCAACGATAGGCAGGATGGTTCCCAGATCCAAGGTGGCACCAGTGCCAAGTAAGGCTGGTTGTATGGTTCAAAGTGACTCCTGCAATCTGCCATCCAGAAGCGGGACAGCTGAGTTTTTTTTGCCAGAGAAAATGTCCATGGTTTCTTTTTGGGGCATTCGGCTGGGAATTGCCGGCTGGCTCCTTAAAATGCTCGATACGCAGGATGGTTCCCAGAGCCAAGGTGGCACCACTGCCAAGTCGGGCTCTTTTTGTAGTACCAAGTGCGTCCTGCAATTTGCCATCCAGAAGAGGGGCAGTTGAGTTTTGTTTGCCAGAGAAAAGGGCCGAGGTTTGTGTTTGGGGGCATATGGCTGGGAATGACCGGCTGGCCCCTGAAAATCCACGATACGCCGGATGGTTCCCAGATCCAAGGTGGTACCATTACCAAGTCGGGCTGGTTTGATAGTCCCAAGTGGCTCCTGCAAACTGCCATCCAGAAGCGGGGCAGCTTACTTTTGTTTGCCAGGGAAATGGGCCGTTGTTTGTGTTTGGGGGCCTGTGGCTGGGAGTGTTCGGCTGGTTCCTGAATATGTACGATACGCAGGATTGTTCCCAGATCCAAGGTGGCAGCAGTGCCATGTTGTGCTGGTGTGATAGTCCCAAGTGGCTCCTGCAATCTGCCATCCAGAAGTGGGGCAGCTGATTTTTGTTTGCCAGAGAAAAGGTCCGTGGTTTGTTTTTGGGGGCATATGGCTGAGAGTGGCCGGCTGGCCCCTGAAAATCCACGATACACTGGATGGTTCCCAGATCCAAGGTGGCACCTGTGCCAAGTCGGGCTGATTTGATAGTACTAAGTAGCTCCTGCAATCTGCCATGCAGAAGCGGGGCAGCTTACTTTTGTTTGCCAGGGAAACGGGCCGAGGTTTGTGTTTGGGGGCCTATGGCTGAGAGTGACCGGCTGGCTCCTGAAAAGCTACAATAGGCAGGATGGTGACCAGACCCATGGTGGCACCAGTGCCAAGTTGGGCTGGTTTGATAGTACCAAGTGGTTCCTGCAATCTGCCATCCAGAAGCAGGGCAGCTGAGTTTTGTTTGCCAGAGAAAAGGGCCTTGGTTTGTGTTTGGGGGCATATGGCTGGGTGTGGCCAGCTGGCTCCTTAAAATGCACGATATGCAACATGGCTCCCAGACCCAAGGTGGCACCAGTGCCAAGTTGGGCTGGTTTGATAGTACCAAGTGGCTCCTGCAATCTTCCATGATCACGTGGAGAAATACTTTCTGGTTTCAGCCTCATGCTCTTTCTTCTCTCCCTCAACTTCTCTATCACCTCTCATCTGGTTCACATGCGCTGTCTTCAAGGTCCACAGGCTACTTTTCACAGAATCTTCTGGCCTGATGAAGTAAGAATGATGAATAGAACAGAGCTGGGATCTATTTTCCAGTTTGGATAAAATGCATTCTGCACACAAATCCAAGGAGAACGGGCTGCCCCGATGCCCAGAAAATCTTTCACTCCTGCTAGTGTTCTACGTCAACCGCAACTTAGTCTGAAAGAAAAGCTTTTTCTCTGAGAGCATCTGAGAGGTTTGCATGAAGCACTGATATCTGACATATGCAATTTTGAATAGGAGAGGAAAAAGAAAATGGCAAGGAGTTTTTAATTTTAGTGGTTTCAATTTTAATTTCCGTGCACTTTTTCAAAACTTGTCAGCTCAAATGCCCATCAACATCTTTTAGTCATCTGTAAGTCAGTATTCATATAAAATGTGCTTCAAATCCAAAGAATTTCAAATTTGCACTCCAAGCTTCTATGCCTAGATTTATGATTTCCTACACATATTAGATGAAAGGAAGGCCTTTTTTACTGTGGGAGTGCTGGAACACTGGAACAGGTTGCCCAGAGAAGTTGTGGGTGTCCCATCCCTGAAAGTATTCAAGGTCACCTTGGACAGGGCTTGGAGCAGCAACAAAGGAGAAGCTTGATGGTAGAGAAACAAAGTTGGACTATAGAAGAAACTCGGATTGAAGTATAGGATCAAGTTTTCTCTCAGCTCTTGGGGTAAATTCAAAGTTGTACAAAATGACATTTATCTGTGCTATTCACTACTGTAACAGAAAGTTTCATGAAAACTGTACAGAAGATAGTAAATTTTAAAAGAGATAAGAATTACAGCATAAAATCCATGGGATAGGTTACAACATGAGACACTCTCTAAGAGAAAATCTCTGTGTTTCAGCACTTCATCAGGGTAAGATTTCATGAAGTGCCAAAGAAGGCGGCAAAATATCATTCGGGACATTATTTACTGGAATTCAGCCTGGCCATTAGTAGGAACTGCCTTTGAACATATCATGTAGATATACCACACACACTTTCCCTTCACTGAAAAATTACTGTTTACAACAAATAAGCAATTGACGATCAAAATTGATTGAAAGCATCTTAAACATGTCAAGTATTTCATTGTAGATGATCTGTGATCCAAATGCTTCTTCCACCTTCGAGAGGGACAGAAGAATTCTTCCATATCATGATGGTTTAAAATTGTATCAACCAATGTTTTCTGCTGAAAAGATATCATCTATTTTTTTCTATTTTTGGAAGAAAATATTCCTAGACATACAACAGGTGAGAACTAAGTAATTTTAAAGAAACAAATGAAATGAAAATATTCTGTAAATAGAATGAAATGAAAAGCTGTGTTTTAAATAGGAGCTAAATATTAAACAGAATTTTTGTACCAGGCATTTGAATTACTGCACCAGCTCTTTTGCCCATCAAGAGAGGCATTTAGCATTTCAGTCTTTTCCAAGGTGTTCATGATCTGCTATGCTGATCTCTGTGTGTGCCTAGGTGTGTGTGGAGGGGGGGGCATATGAAGGGGAGTGTGTATGTTTGCTTTACAATTGTTGTGGCAGATTCATGCCTCAGCTCCACATTTTGTTTTAAAAAGGTCACACCGAGTGGATATGAAGTTTACTATCAACAAGAGATCGATTCCCAAATCATCCATTTGACTCTCCCTTATAAATCATGTGCTTTGTTGCATATTTTATCAAATATACTTTCAAGCCAGATGGAGGAAGGAGGATGTGGGAATCCCTCCACCATCTTGCAACTTTTATGTAAGTAGGTTTTCAAGAAAATCATCATTTCTCTTTTAAATATGTCTGGAACAGGCATGATGGTAGTGTCAACCTGTTGGAGTTTTTGTTGCTGGAAGAAGTTGTACAAAAGGATTGGTTTTTACATTGACCAGTTACTGAATCAAGCGCAGGAATACATTGGAAATTTAGCTGGGGGTTCCTTTTCCCAGCAGACTACTTCTAGAACGAGCTTGTACACTGAAGCTGACTCTTTTGCTCTCTTTTTGTTTCTTTCCTATTTTCTTGGCTTCTTTGCCACTATCTAGACAATTTTGGAACTTTGTTCCCAACTAAAATGGTTTCAATAGTCTGATTGTGATCATACATTTTTACAAGGAATTTTTAAAATCTTTCCTCGAGTCCAGAAAGTCAAGGACTTAGATCTTTTTCTTCCCTTATCAATATTGCCATGAAATTGATAAATAAAGACCAACTCTTTATTTTTGTTTTTAACCCACGTAGATAATTCCCATCCATTAATCCATTTTGTGGACCAATAGCTGCCATTCTGATGGAAGCTGTCACTTCTTAACAATAGGCATTCTGTGACTATGTTGACAGCACTTTGGGTGAAGATCCTAACTGGTCTTAGATATACATAGGGAGAAATTTGCTCAGCCAGTGTCAGTCTTAAGCATGCGTATCAGAAGATCTTTCTAGAGCTGGGAATTTTCCCATGAAAGGGATTCAGTTAGGGAAGAGACACTTGTGCCAGAGTTTTACATTCTTCTTGAACACTGCTTAAGGAACTTAGATGCCATGTCCATTTGGATCTCTGTCTGCACAGAACTTTGTCATGCCAGTGCTTTGAAATGCATCTTGAAGAGAATTCACTAGCACAGAATGAAAGAGAGTGGAAGGGGTTGGTGGGGCTAACCAGGCCCAACCCCCCTGCCTAAACCAGGATACCTAGAGCCTCTTGCCCAGGATTCTATCTGGGTGTACTTTTAATGTCTTCAAAGATCCAGGCTCCACAATCTTTCTGGGCAGTCTGTGCCGTGGTTCAGTCACCCTGACAGTAAAGAAACATTTACTGATGTTCAAAGGCAATCTCCTGTATTTCAGTGTGTGCCCACTGCCTCTTGTCTTTTCCCTCAGCATCACTGAAAAGACACTGATTCCCTCCCCTTTGCACTATTGCTTCCATATGTATGTGTGATGCCATGTAGAGGTATGTCAAAAACCTCCCTGAAGCCCAGGCAGATAATATTCCCTTCATCTACCAGTCAAGTTGATTCATCAGAGGAGTTTAAAGTGATGTTCAGCATGAAATTCCCCTGAAAAATCATGCTAACTACATTATTTGGTCATCTGTCATGTGCCTGGCAAGGATTTCCAGGAAGAGCTGCTTCATCAACTTCCTGGGGATAAAAAAGAGGCTGGCTGGTTTGTACTATGGCGAGTCCTCTTAATTGCCTTTTTTGAAGATGGGTGTCATTTGCTAACATCCACTCTTTAGCCTCTCTTGTCGTCTACATCTTAGCAAAACGCTTTTCCACTATGTCTGGCTAGGAAAAACTGTGCCAGCACAGAAAACATCTCCCATCGTGTTCTAGAAGTTGCACGGATGTCTGCCAAGTGTTTGGCAGGAAGAAAAGAAAAGTTGTCCAAAACAGCTTCCAATCGAATGTTCCTGTGATTGGAAAAGTCAGGAGAGTGCAAAGGTACTGTTTTCTATCAGTTGGCAAGGTGCGCACACAATCCCAGTGTTGTACAGCTTGCTTCTTCACCTTCCCGAAGCTGCCGCTCTCGCCGGCTGCCGGAGCCCAAGAAGCGGCTTCTTCGCGCAAAGACGATTGTGCCGCTCACAGTGCTCTCCTTAGCGCGGCTTCTGCCGAAAGACGCCCGGCAGCGGCTCTTACCTCCGGAGAGCATCCTACCTTCGTCTTTAGCTCCTCTTCTCATCTACACCTCGGCAAAAAGCTTTTCCACTATGTCTGGCTAGGAAAAACTGTGCCAGCACAGAAAACATCTCCCATCGTGTTCTAGAAGTTGCACGGATGTCTGCCAAGTGTTTGGCAGGAAGAAAAGAAAAGTTGTCCAAAACAGCTTCCAATCGAATGTTCCTGTGATTGGAAAAGTCAGGAGAGTGCAAAGGTACTGTTTTCTATCAGTTGGCAAGGTGCGCACACAATCCCAGTGTTGTACAGCTTGCTTCTTCACCTTCCCGAAGCTGCCGCTCTCGCCGGCTGCCGGAGCCCAAGAAGCGGCTTCTTCGCGCAAAGACGATTGTGCCGCTCACAGGGCTCTCCTTAGCGCGGCTTCTGCCGAAAGACGCCCGGCAGCGGCTCTTACCTCCGGAGAGCATCCTACCTTCGTCTTTCGCGTCTTTTGTAGTCTACACCTCGGCAAAAAGCTTTTCCACTATGTCTGGCTAGGAAAAACTGTGCCAGCACAGAAAACATCTCCCATCGTGTTCTAGAAGTTGCACGGATGTCTGCCAAGTGTTTGGCAGGAAGAAAAGAAAAGTTGTCCAAAACAGCTTCCAATCGAATGTTCCTGTGATTGGAAAAGTCAGGAGAGTGCAAAGGTACTGTTTTCTATCAGTTGGCAAGGTGCGCACACAATCCCAGTGTTGTACAGCTTGCTTCTTCACCTTCCCGAAGCTGCCGCTCTCGCCGGCTGCCGGAGCCCAAGAAGCGGCTTCTTCGCGCAAAGACGATTGTGCCGCTCACAGTGCTCTCCTTAGCGCAGCTTCTGCCGAAAGACGCCCGGCAGCGGCTCTTACCTCCTGAAAGTGGCAGCTTCGGGAAGGTGAAGAAGCAAGCTGTACAACACTGGGATTGTGTGCGCACCTTGCCAACTGATAGAAAACAGTACCTTTGCACTCTCCTGACTTTTCCAATCACAGGAACATTCGATTGGAAGCTGTTTTGGACAACTTTTCTTTTCTTCCTGCCAAACACTTGGCAGACATCCGTGCAACTTCTAGAACACGATGGGAGATGTTTTCTGTGCTGGCACAGTTTTTCCTAGCCAGACATAGTGGAGAAGCTTTTTGCCGAGGTGTAGATGAGAAGAGGAGCTAAAGACGAAGGTAGGATGCTCTCCGGAGGTAAGAGCCGCTGCCGGGCGTCTTTCGGCAGAAGCCGCGCTAAGGAGAGCCCTGTGAGCGGCACAATCGTCTTTGCGCGAAGAAGCCGCTTCTTGGGCTCCGGCAGCCGGCGAGAGCGGCAGCTTCGGGAAGGTGAAGAAGCAAGCTGTACAACACTGGGATTGTGTGCGCACCTTGCCAACTGATAGAAAACAGTACCTTTGCACTCTCCTGACTTTTCCAATCACAGGAACATTCGATTGGAAGCTGTTTTGGACAACTTTTCTTTTCTTCCTGCCAAACACTTGGCAGACATCCGTGCAACTTCTAGAACACGATGGGAGATGTTTTCTGTGCTGGCACAGTTTTTCCTAGCCAGACATAGTGGAGAAGCTTTTTGCCGAGGTGTAGATGAGAAGAGGAGCTAAAGACGAAGGTAGGATGCTCTCCGGAGGTAAGAGCCGCTGCCGGGCGTCTTTCGGCAGAAGCCGCGCTAAGGAGAGCCCTGTGAGCGGCACAATCGTCTTTGCGCGAAGAAGCCGCTTCTTGGGCTCCGGCAGCCGGCGAGAGCGGCAGCTTCGGGAAGGTGAAGAAGCAAGCTGTACAACACTGGGATTGTGTGCGCACCTTGCCAACTGATAGAAAACAGTACCTTTGCACTCTCCTGACTTTTCCAATCACAGGAACATTCGATTGGAAGCTGTTTTGGACAACTTTTCTTTTCTTCCTGCCAAACACTTGGCAGACATCCGTGCAACTTCTAGAACACGATGGGAGATGTTTTCTGTGCTGGCACAGTTTTTCCTAGCCAGACATAGTGGAGAAGCCTTTTGCCGAGGTGTAGATGAGAAGAGGAGCTAAAGACGAAGGTAGGATGCTCTCCGGAGGTAAGAGCCGCTGCCGGGCGTCTTTCGGCAGAAGCCGCGCTAAGGAGAGCCCTGTGAGCGGCACAATCGTCTTTGCGCGAAGAAGCCGCTTCTTGGGCTCCGGCAGCCGGCGAGAGCGGCAGCTTCGGGAAGGTGAAGAAGCAAGCTGTACAACACTGGGATTGTGTGCGCACCTTGCCAACTGATAGAAAACAGTACCTTTGCACTCTCCTGACTTTTCCAATCACAGGAACATTCGATTGGAAGCTGTTTTGGACAACTTTTCTTTTCTTCCTGCCAAACACTTGGCAGACATCCGTGCAACTTCTAGAACACGATGGGAGATGTTTTCTGTGCTGGCACAGTTTTTCCTAGCCAGACATAGTGGAGAAGCTTTTTGCCGAGGTGTAGATGAGAAGAGGAGCTAAAGACGAAGGTAGGATGCTCTCCGGAGGTAAGAGCCGCTGCCGGGCGTCTTTCGGCAGAAGCCGCGCTAAGGAGAGCCCTGTGAGCGGCACAATCGTCTTTGCGCGAAGAAGCCGCTTCTTGGGCTCCGGCAGCCGGCGAGAGCGGCAGCTTCGGGAAGGTGAAGAAGCAAGCTGTACAACACTGGGATTGTGTGCGCACCTTGCCAACTGATAGAAAACAGTACCTTTGCACTCTCCTGACTTTTCCAATCACAGGAACATTCGATTGGAAGCTGTTTTGGACAACTTTTCTTTTCTTCCTGCCAAACACTTGGCAGACATCCGTGCAACTTCTAGAACACGATGGGAGATGTTTTCTGTGCTGGCACAGTTTTTCCTAGCCAGACATAGTGGAGAAGCCTTTTGCCGAGGTGTAGATGAGAAGAGGAGCTAAAGACGAAGGTAGGATGCTCTCCGGAGGTAAGAGCCGCTGCCGGGCGTCTTTCGGCAGAAGCCGCGCTAAGGAGAGCCCTGTGAGCGGCACAATCGTCTTTGCGCGAAGAAGCCGCTTCTTGGGCTCCGGCAGCCGGCGAGAGCGGCAGCTTCGGGAAGGTGAAGAAGCAAGCTGTACAACACTGGGATTGTGTGCGCACCTTGCCAACTGATAGAAAACAGTACCTTTGCACTCTCCTGACTTTTCCAATCACAGGAACATTCGATTGGAAGCTGTTTTGGACAACTTTTCTTTTCTTCCTGCCAAACACTTGGCAGACATCCGTGCAACTTCTAGAACACGATGGGAGATGTTTTCTGTGCTGGCACAGTTTTTCCTAGCCAGACATAGTGGAGAAGCTTTTTGCCGAGGTGTAGATGAGAAGAGGAGCTAAAGACGAAGGTAGGATGCTCTCCGGAGGTAAGAGCCGCTGCCGGGCGTCTTTCGGCAGAAGCCGCGCTAAGGAGAGCCCTGTGAGCGGCACAATCGTCTTTGCGCGAAGAAGCCGCTTCTTGGGCTCCGGCAGCCGGCGAGAGCGGCAGCTTCGGGAAGGTGAAGAAGCAAGCTGTACAACACTGGGATTGTGTGCGCACCTTGCCAACTGATAGAAAACAGTACCTTTGCACTCTCCTGACTTTTCCAATCACAGGAACATTCGATTGGAAGCTGTTTTGGACAACTTTTCTTTTCTTCCTGCCAAACACTTGGCAGACATCCGTGCAACTTCTAGAACACGATGGGAGATGTTTTCTGTGCTGGCACAGTTTTTCCTAGCCAGACATAGTGGAGAAGCTTTTTGCCGAGGTGTAGATGAGAAGAGGAGCTAAAGACGAAGGTAGGATGCTCTCCGGAGGTAAGAGCCGCTGCCGGGCGTCTTTCGGCAGAAGCCGCGCTAAGGAGAGCCCTGTGAGCGGCACAATCGTCTTTGCGCGAAGAAGCCGCTTCTTGGGCTCCGGCAGCCGGCGAGAGCGGCAGCTTCGGGAAGGTGAAGAAGCAAGCTGTACAACACTGGGATTGTGTGCGCACCTTGCCAACTGATAGAAAACAGTACCTTTGCACTCTCCTGACTTTTCCAATCACAGGAACATTCGATTGGAAGCTGTTTTGGACAACTTTTCTTTTCTTCCTGCCAAACACTTGGCAGACATCCGTGCAACTTCTAGAACACGATGGGAGATGTTTTCTGTGCTGGCACAGTTTTTCCTAGCCAGACATAGTGGAGAAGCTTTTTGCCGAGGTGTAGATGAGAAGAGGAGCTAAAGACGAAGGTAGGATGCTCTCCGGAGGTAAGAGCCGCTGCCGGGCGTCTTTCGGCAGAAGCCGCGCTAAGGAGAGCCCTGTGAGCGGCACAATCGTCTTTGCGCGAAGAAGCCGCTTCTTGGGCTCCGGCAGCCGGCGAGAGCGGCAGCTTCGGGAAGGTGAAGAAGCAAGCTGTACAACACTGGGATTGTGTGCGCACCTTGCCAACTGATAGAAAACAGTACCTTTGCACTCTCCTGACTTTTCCAATCACAGGAACATTCGATTGGAAGCTGTTTTGGACAACTTTTCTTTTCTTCCTGCCAAACACTTGGCAGACATCCGTGCAACTTCTAGAACACGATGGGAGATGTTTTCTGTGCTGGCACAGTTTTTCCTAGCCAGACATAGTGGAGAAGCTTTTTGCCGAGGTGTAGATGAGAAGAGGAGCTAAAGACGAAGGTAGGATGCTCTCCGGAGGTAAGAGCCGCTGCCGGGCGTCTTTCGGCAGAAGCCGCGCTAAGGAGAGCCCTGTGAGCGGCACAATCGTCTTTGCGCGAAGAAGCCGCTTCTTGGGCTCCGGCAGCCGGCGAGAGCGGCAGCTTCGGGAAGGTGAAGAAGCAAGCTGTACAACACTGGGATTGTGTGCGCACCTTGCCAACTGATAGAAAACAGTACCTTTGCACTCTCCTGACTTTTCCAATCACAGGAACATTCGATTGGAAGCTGTTTTGGACAACTTTTCTTTTCTTCCTGCCAAACACTTGGCAGACATCCGTGCAACTTCTAGAACACGATGGGAGATGTTTTCTGTGCTGGCACAGTTTTTCCTAGCCAGACATAGTGGAAAAGCGTTTTGCTAAGATGTAGACGACAAGAGAGGCTAAAGAGTGGATGTTAGCAAATGACACCCATCTTCAAAAAAGGCAATTAAGAGGACTCGCCATAGTACAAACCAGCCAGCCTCTTTTTTATCCCCAGGAAGTTGATGAAGCAGCTCTTCCTGGAAATCCTTGCCAGGCACATGACAGATGACCAAATAATGTAGTTAGCATGATTTTTCAGGGGAATTTCATGCTGAACATCACTTTAAACTCCTCTGATGAATCAACTTGACTGGTAGATGAAGGGAATATTATCTGCCTGGGCTTCAGGGAGGTTTTTGACATACCTCTACATGGCATCACACATACATATGGAAGCAATAGTGCAAAGGGGAGGGAATCAGTGTCTTTTCAGTGATGCTGAGGGAAAAGACAAGAGGCAGTGGGCACACACTGAAATACAGGAGATTGCCTTTGAACATCAGTAAATGTTTCTTTACTGTCAGGGTGACTGAACCACGGCACAGACTGCCCAGAAAGATTGTGGAGCCTGGATCTTTGAAGACATTAAAAGTACACCCAGATAGAATCCTGGGCAAGAGGCTCTAGGTATCCTGGTTTAGGCAGGGGGGTTGGGCCTGGTTAGCCCCACCAACCCCTTCCACTCTCTTTCATTCTGTGCTAGTGAATTCTCTTCAAGATGCATTTCAAAGCACTGGCATGACAAAGTTCTGTGCAGACAGAGATCCAAATGGACATGGCATCTAAGTTCCTTAAGCAGTGTTCAAGAAGAATGTAAAACTCTGGCACAAGTGTCTCTTCCCTAACTGAATCCCTTTCATGGGAAAATTCCCAGCTCTAGAAAGATCTTCTGATACGCATGCTTAAGACTGACACTGGCTGAGCAAATTTCTCCCTATGTATATCTAAGACCAGTTAGGATCTTCACCCAAAGTGCTGTCAACATAGTCACAGAATGCCTATTGTTAAGAAGTGACAGCTTCCATCAGAATGGCAGCTATTGGTCCACAAAATGGATTAATGGATGGGAATTATCTACGTGGGTTAAAAACAAAAATAAAGAGTTGGTCTTTATTTATCAATTTCATGGCAATATTGATAAGGGAAGAAAAAGATCTAAGTCCTTGACTTTCTGGACTCGAGGAAAGATTTTAAAAATTCCTTGTAAAAATGTATGATCACAATCAGACTATTGAAACCATTTTAGTTGGGAACAAAGTTCCAAAATTGTCTAGATAGTGGCAAAGAAGCCAAGAAAATAGGAAAGAAACAAAAAGAGAGCAAAAGAGTCAGCTTCAGTGTACAAGCTCGTTCTAGAAGTAGTCTGCTGGGAAAAGGAACCCCCAGCTAAATTTCCAATGTATTCCTGCGCTTGATTCAGTAACTGGTCAATGTAAAAACCAATCCTTTTGTACAACTTCTTCCAGCAACAAAAACTCCAACAGGTTGACACTACCATCATGCCTGTTCCAGACATATTTAAAAGAGAAATGATGATTTTCTTGAAAACCTACTTACATAAAAGTTGCAAGATGGTGGAGGGATTCCCACATCCTCCTTCCTCCATCTGGCTTGAAAGTATATTTGATAAAATATGCAACAAAGCACATGATTTATAAGGGAGAGTCAAATGGATGATTTGGGAATCGATCTCTTGTTGATAGTAAACTTCATATCCACTCGGTGTGACCTTTTTAAAACAAAATGTGGAGCTGAGGCATGAATCTGCCACAACAATTGTAAAGCAAACATACACACTCCCCTTCATATGCCCCCCCCTCCACACACACCTAGGCACACACAGAGATCAGCATAGCAGATCATGAACACCTTGGAAAAGACTGAAATGCTAAATGCCTCTCTTGATGGGCAAAAGAGCTGGTGCAGTAATTCAAATGCCTGGTACAAAAATTCTGTTTAATATTTAGCTCCTATTTAAAACACAGCTTTTCATTTCATTCTATTTACAGAATATTTTCATTTCATTTGTTTCTTTAAAATTACTTAGTTCTCACCTGTTGTATGTCTAGGAATATTTTCTTCCAAAAATAGAAAAAAATAGATGATATCTTTTCAGCAGAAAACATTGGTTGATACAATTTTAAACCATCATGATATGGAAGAATTCTTCTGTCCCTCTCGAAGGTGGAAGAAGCATTTGGATCACAGATCATCTACAATGAAATACTTGACATGTTTAAGATGCTTTCAATCAATTTTGATCGTCAATTGCTTATTTGTTGTAAACAGTAATTTTTCAGTGAAGGGAAAGTGTGTGTGGTATATCTACATGATATGTTCAAAGGCAGTTCCTACTAATGGCCAGGCTGAATTCCAGTAAATAATGTCCCGAATGATATTTTGCCGCCTTCTTTGGCACTTCATGAAATCTTACCCTGATGAAGTGCTGAAACACAGAGATTTTCTCTTAGAGAGTGTCTCATGTTGTAACCTATCCCATGGATTTTATGCTGTAATTCTTATCTCTTTTAAAATTTACTATCTTCTGTACAGTTTTCATGAAACTTTCTGTTACAGTAGTGAATAGCACAGATAAATGTCATTTTGTACAACTTTGAATTTACCCCAAGAGCTGAGAGAAAACTTGATCCTATACTTCAATCCGAGTTTCTTCTATAGTCCAACTTTGTTTCTCTACCATCAAGCTTCTCCTTTGTTGCTGCTCCAAGCCCTGTCCAAGGTGACCTTGAATACTTTCAGGGATGGGACACCCACAACTTCTCTGGGCAACCTGTTCCAGTGTTCCAGCACTCCCACAGTAAAAAAGGCCTTCCTTTCATCTAATATGTGTAGGAAATCATAAATCTAGGCATAGAAGCTTGGAGTGCAAATTTGAAATTCTTTGGATTTGAAGCACATTTTATATGAATACTGACTTACAGATGACTAAAAGATGTTGATGGGCATTTGAGCTGACAAGTTTTGAAAAAGTGCACGGAAATTAAAATTGAAACCACTAAAATTAAAAACTCCTTGCCATTTTCTTTTTCCTCTCCTATTCAAAATTGCATATGTCAGATATCAGTGCTTCATGCAAACCTCTCAGATGCTCTCAGAGAAAAAGCTTTTCTTTCAGACTAAGTTGCGGTTGACGTAGAACACTAGCAGGAGTGAAAGATTTTCTGGGCATCGGGGCAGCCCGTTCTCCTTGGATTTGTGTGCAGAATGCATTTTATCCAAACTGGAAAATAGATCCCAGCTCTGTTCTATTCATCATTCTTACTTCATCAGGCCAGAAGATTCTGTGAAAAGTAGCCTGTGGACCTTGAAGACAGCGCATGTGAACCAGATGAGAGGTGATAGAGAAGTTGAGGGAGAGAAGAAAGAGCATGAGGCTGAAACCAGAAAGTATTTCTCCACGTGATCATGGAAGATTGCAGGAGCCACTTGGTACTATCAAACCAGCCCAACTTGGCACTGGTGCCACCTTGGGTCTGGGAGCCATGTTGCATATCGTGCATTTTAAGGAGCCAGCTGGCCACACCCAGCCATATGCCCCCAAACACAAACCAAGGCCCTTTTCTCTGGCAAACAAAACTCAGCTGCCCTGCTTCTGGATGGCAGATTGCAGGAACCACTTGGTACTATCAAACCAGCCCAACTTGGCACTGGTGCCACCATGGGTCTGGTCACCATCCTGCCTATTGTAGCTTTTCAGGAGCCAGCCGGTCACTCTCAGCCATAGGCCCCCAAACACAAACCTCGGCCCATTTCCCTGGCAAACAAAAGTAAGCTGCCCCGCTTCTGCATGGCAGATTGCAGGAGCTACTTAGTACTATCAAATCAGCCCGACTTGGCACAGGTGCCACCTTGGATCTGGGAACCATCCTGTGTATCGTGGATTTTCAGGGGCCAGCCGGCCACTCTCAGCCATATGCCCCCAAAAACAAACCACGGACCTTTTCTCTGGCAAACAAAAATCAGCTGCCCCACTTCTGGATGGCAGATTGCAGGAGCCACTTGGGACTATCACACCAGCACAACATGGCACTGCTGCCACCTTGGATCTGGGAACAATCCTGCGTATCGTACATATTCAGGAACCAGCCGAACACTCCCAGCCACAGGCCCCCAAACACAAACAACGGCCCATTTCCCTGGCAAACAAAAGTAAGCTGCCCCGCTTCTGGATGGCAGTTTGCAGGAGCCACTTGGGACTATCAAACCAGCCCGACTTGGTAATGGTACCACCTTGGATCTGGGAACCATCCGGCGTATCGTGGATTTTCAGGGGCCAGCCGGTCATTCCCAGCCATATGCCCCCAAACACAAACCTCGGCCCTTTTCTCTGGCAAACAAAACTCAACTGCCCCTCTTCTGGATGGCAAATTGCAGGACGCACTTGGTACTACAAAAAGAGCCCGACTTGGCAGTGGTGCCACCTTGGCTCTGGGAACCATCCTGCGTATCGAGCATTTTAAGGAGCCAGCCGGCAATTCCCAGCCGTATGCCCCAAAAAGAGACCATGGACATTTTCTCTGGCAAAAAAAACTCAGCTGTCCCGCTTCTGGATGGCAGATTGCAGGAGTCACTTTGAACCATACAACCAGCCTTACTTGGCACTGGTGCCACCTTGGATCTGGGAACCATCCTGCCTATCGTTGATTTTCAGGGGCCAGCCGGCCACTCTCAGCCATAGGCCCCCAAACACAAACCACAGCCCTTTTCTCTAGCAAACAAAATTCAACTGCCCCGCTTCTGGATGGCAAATTGCAGGAGCCACTGGGTACTACAAAAACAGCCTGACTTGGCACTGGTGCCACCTTGCGTCTGGTTACCATGCGGCGTATCGTGCATTTTAAGGAGCCAGGTGGCCACTCCCAGCCATATGCCCCCAAACACAACCCACGGCCCTTTTCTCTGGCAAACAAAACTCAGCTGCCCCGCTTCTGGATGGCAGATTGCAGGAGACACTTGGTACTATCAAACCAGCCCGACTTGGCACTGGTGCCACCTTGGGTCTGGGAACCATCCTGCGTATTGTGGATTGTCCGGAGACAGCCGACCACTCTCGGCCACAGAGCCCAATCAAAAACAAAGGTCCGTTTCCCTGGCAAAAAAAACTCAGCTGCCCCGCTTCTGGATGGGAGATTGCAGGAGGCACTTGACACTGTCAAACGAGCCCCACTTGGCACTGGTGCCACCTTGGGTCTGGGAACCATGCTGCGTATCGTGGATTTTCAGGAGCCAGCCGGCCACTGCCAGCCACAGGCCCCCAAACACAAACCACAGCCTTTTCCTCTGGCAAACAAAACTCAGCTGCCCCGCTTCTGGATGGCAGATTGCAGGAGCCACTTGGTACTATCAAACCAGCCCGACTTGGCACTGGTGCCACCTCTGGTCTGGGAACCATCCTGCCTATCGTGGATTTTAAGGAGCCAGCCGGCTACTCCCAGCCACAGGCCCCCAACAAAAACCACGGCCCTTTTTTCTCGCAAACAAAACTTAGCTGCCTCACTTCTGGATGGCAGATTGCAGGAGCCACTTGGTGTAATCAAACCAGCCCGACTTGGCACTGGTGCCACCTTGGGTCTGGGAACCATCCTGCGTATCGTGGATTCTAAGGAGCCAGCCGGCCACTCCCAGCCACAGGCCCCCAAACAAAATCAACGGCGCTGTTCCCTGGAAAACAAAACACGCCTGCCAACTTTTTGATGGAGTTTGCAGGAGCCACTTGGTACTATCAAACCAGCCCGACTTGGCACTGGTGCCACCTTGGGTCTGGGAAACATCCTGCGTATCGTGGATTCTTAGGAGCCTGCCGGCCACTCCTAGCCACAGGCCCCCAAACAAAAACCTAGGCCTATTTCTCTGGCAAACAAAAGTAAGCTGCCCTGCTTCTGGATGGCAGATTGCAGGAGACACTTGGTACTATCAAACCAGCCCGACTTGGCACTGGTGCCACCTTGGATCTGGGAACCATGCTGTGTATCGTGGATATTCAGGGGCCAGCTGGCCACTCTCAGCCATATGTCCCCAAACAGAAACCTCGGCCCGTTTCTCTGGCAAACAAAACTCAACTGCCCCTCTTCTGGATGGCAAATTGCAGGATGAACTTGATACTAAAACCGCAGGCCGACTTGGTAGTGGTGACACCTTGGGCCTGGGAACCATCATGCGTATCGAGCATTTTAAGGAGCCAGCCGGCCACTCCCAGCAATATGCCCCCAAAAACAATCCACGGAATTTTTCTCTGGCAAACAAAAATCAGCTGCCCCGCTTCTGGATGGCAGATTGCAGGAGCCACTTTGCACCATCAAACCAGCCCGACTTGGCACTGGTGCCACCTTGCATCTGGGAACCATGCTGCCTAGCGTGGATTTTCAGGAGCCAGCCGGCCACTCTCAGCTATATGCCCCCAAACAAAACCCACGGCCCGTTTCCCTGGCAAACAAAATTAAGCTGCCCCGCTTCTGGATGGCAGATTGCAGGACGCACTTGGTAGTATCAAACCAGCCCGACTTGGCACTGGTGCCACCTTGGGTCTGGGAACCATCCTGCGTATCGTGGGTTCAAAGGAGCCAGCCGGCCACTCCCAGCCACAGGCCCCCAAATACAAACAATGGCGCTTTTCCCTGGAAAACAAAACTCGCCTGCCAACTTTTTGATGGCAGATTACAGGAGCCACTTGGTACTATCAAACCAGCCCAAGTTGGCACTGGTGCCACCATGGGTCTGGTAACCATCCTGCCTATTGTAGCTTTTCAGGAGCCAGCCGGTCACTCCCAGCCATAGGTCCCCAGTCACAAACCTCGGCCCGTTTCCCTGGCAAACTAAAGTAAGCTGCCCCGCTTCTGGATGGCAGATTGCAGGAGCCACTTGGTACTATCAAACCAGCCCAACTTGGCACTGGTGCCACCTTGGGTCTGGGAACCATGCTGCGTAACACAGATTCTAAGGAGGCAGTCGGCCACTCCCAGCCACAAGCCCCCAAACACAAACAACGGCGCTATTCTCTGGCAAACAAAACTCAACTGCCCCTCTTCTGGATGGCAAATTGCAGGACGCACTTGGTACTATAAAAACAGCCCGACTTGGCACTGGTGCCACCTTGGGTCTGGGAACCATCCTGCGTATTGTGGGTTGTCAGGAGCCAGCCGAACACTCTCGGCCACAGACCCCAATTAAAAACAACGGCCCGTTTCACAGGCAAACAAAACTCAGCTGCCCCGCTTCTGGATGGGAGATTGCAGGAGGCACTTGACACTGTGAAACCAGCCCCACTTGGCACTGGTGCCACCTTGGGTCTGGGAACCATGCTGCGTATCATGGATTTTCAGGAGCCAGCCGGTCACTCTCAGCCATAGGCCCCCAAACACAAACCTCGTCCCGTTTCCCTGGCAAACAAAAGTAAGCTGCCCCGCTTCTGCATGGCAGATTGCAGGAGCTACTTAGTACTATCAAATCAGCCCGACTTGGCACAGGTGCCACCTTGGATCTGGTCACCATCCTGCCTATCGTAGCTTTTCAGGAGCCAGCCGGCCACTCCCTGCCACAGGCCCCCAAACACAAACAACGGCGCTTTTCCCTGGAAAGCAAAATTCGCCTGCCAACATTTTGATGGCAGATTGCAGGAGCCACTTTGCACCATCAAACCAGCCCGACTTGGCACTGGTGCCACCTTGCATCTGGGAACCATGCTGCCTAGCGTGGATTTTCAGGAGCCAGCCGGCCACTCTCAGCTATATGCCCCCAAACAAAACCCACGGCCCGTTTCCCTGGCAAACAAAATTAAGCTGCCCCGCTTCTGGATGGCAGATTGCAGGACGCACTTGGTAGTATCAAACCAGCCCGACTTGGCACTGGTGCCACCTTGGGTCTGGGAACCATCCTGCGTATCGTGGGTTCAAAGGAGCCAGCCGGCCACTCCCAGCCACAGGCCCCCAAATACAAACAATGGCGCTTTTCCCTGGAAAACAAAACTCGCCTGCCAACTTTTTGATGGCAGATTACAGGAGCCACTTGGTACTATCAAACCAGCCCAAGTTGGCACTGGTGCCACCATGGGTCTGGTAACCATCCTGCCTATTGTAGCTTTTCAGGAGCCAGCCGGTCACTCCCAGCCATAGGTCCCCAGTCACAAACCTCGGCCCGTTTCCCTGGCAAACTAAAGTAAGCTGCCCCGCTTCTGGATGGCAGATTGCAGGAGCCACTTGGTACTATCAAACCAGCCCAACTTGGCACTGGTGCCACCTTGGGTCTGGGAACCATGCTGCGTAACACAGATTCTAAGGAGGCAGTCGGCCACTCCCAGCCACAAGCCCCCAAACACAAACAACGGCGCTATTCTCTGGCAAACAAAACTCAACTGCCCCTCTTCTGGATGGCAAATTGCAGGACGCACTTGGTACTATAAAAACAGCCCGACTTGGCACTGGTGCAACCTTGGGTCTGGGAACCATCCTGCGTATTGTGGGTTGTCAGGAGCCAGCCGAACACTCTCGGCCACAGACCCCAATTAAAAACAACGGCCCGTTTCACAGGCAAACAAAACTCAGCTGCCCCGCTTCTGGATGGGAGATTGCAGGAGGCACTTGACACTGTGAAACCAGCCCCACTTGGCACTGGTGCCACCTTGGGTCTGGGAACCATGCTGCGTATCATGGATTTTCAGGAGCCAGCCGGTCACTCTCAGCCATAGGCCCCCAAACACAAACCTCGTCCCGTTTCCCTGGCAAACAAAAGTAAGCTGCCCCGCTTCTGCATGGCAGATTGCAGGAGCTACTTAGTACTATCAAATCAGCCCGACTTGGCACAGGTGCCACCTTGGATCTGGTCACCATCCTGCCTATCGTAGCTTTTCAGGAGCCAGCCGGCCACTCCCTGCCACAGGCCCCCAAACACAAACAACGGCGCTTTTCCCTGGAAAGCAAAATTCGCCTGCCAACATTTTGATGGCAGATTGCAGGAGCCACTTGGTACTATCAAACAAGCCGAACTTGGCACTTGTGCCACCATGGGTCTGGTCAACATCCTGCCTATCGTAGCTTTTCAGGAGCCAGCCGGTCACTCCCAGCCATAGGCCCCCAGACACAAAGCTCGACCCGTTTCCCTGGCAAACAAAAGTAAGCTGCCCCGCTTCTGGATGGCAGATTGCAGGACGCACTTGGTACTATCAAACCAGCCCAACTTGGCACTGGTGCCACCTTGGGTCTGGGAACCATCCTGCGTATCGTGGATTCTAAGGAGCCAGCCGGTCACTCCCTGCCACAGGCCCCCAGACACAAACAACGGCGCTTTTCCCTGGAAAACAAAACTCGCCTGCCGACTTTTTGATGGCAGATTGCAGGAGCCACTTGCTACTATCAAATCAGCCCAACTTGGCACTGGTGCCACCATGGGTCTGGTCACCATCCTGCCTATCGTAGCTTTTCAGGAGCCAGCCGGTCACTCCCAGCCATAGGCCCCCAGACACAAACCTCGGCCCGTTTCCCTGGAAAACAAAAGTAAGCTGCCCCGCTTCTGGATGGCAGATTGCAGGAGCCACTTTGCACCATCCAACTAGCCCGACTTGGCACTGGTGCCACCTCAGGTCTGGGAACCATCCTGCGTATCGTGGATTCTAATTATCCATCCGGCCACTCCCACCCACAGGCCCCCAAACACAAACAACGGCGCTTTTCCCTGGAAAACAAAACTCGCCTGCCAATTTTTGATGGCAGATTGCAGGAGCCACTTGGTACTATCAAACCAGCCCAACTTGGCACTGGTGCCACCATGGGTCTGGTCACCATCCTACCTATCGTAGCTTTTCAGGAGCCAGCCGGTCACTCCCAGCCATAGGCCCCCAGACACAAAGCTCGGCCCGTTTCCCTGGCAAGCAAAAGTAAGCTGTCCCGCTTCTGGATGGCAGATTGCAGGACGCACTTGGTAGTATCAAACCAGGCGACTTGGCACTGGCGCCACCTCACGTCTGGGAACCATCCTGCATATCGTGGATTCTAAGCAGCCAGCCGGCCACTCCCAGCCACAGGCCCCCAAACACAAACAACGGCGCTTTTCCCTGGAAAACAAAACTCGCCTGCCAAGTTTTTGATGGCAGATTGCAGGAGCCACTTGGTACTATCAAACCAGCCCAACTTGGCACTGGTGCCACCATGGGTCTGGTCACCATCCTGCCTATCGTAGCTTTTCAGGAGCCAGCCGGTCACTCCCAGCCATAGGCCCCCAGACACAAACCTCGGCCCGTTTCCCTGGCAAACAAAAGCAAGCTGCCCCGCTTCTGGATGGCAGATTGCAGGAGCCACTTTGCACCATCAAACTAGCCCGACTTGGCACTGGTGCCACCTCTGGTCTGGGAACCATCCTGCGTATGGTAGATTCTAAGCAGCCAGCCGGCCACTCCCAGCCACAGGCCCCCAAACACAAACAACGGCGCTTTTCCCTGGAAAACAAAACTCGTCTGCCAACTTTTTGATGGCAGATTGCAGGAGCCACTTGGTACTATCAAACCAGCCCAACTTGGCACTGGTGCCACCATGGGTCTGGTCACCATCCTGCCTATCGTACCTTTTCAGGAGCCAGCCGGCCACTCCCTGCCACAGGCCCCCAAACACAAACAACGGCGCTTTTCCCTGGAAAAAAAAATTCGCCTGCCAACTTTTTGATGGCAGATTGCAGGAGCCACTTGGTACTATCAAATCAGCCCAACTTGGCACTGGTGCCACCATGGGTCTGGTCACCATCCTGCCTATCGTAGCTTTTCAGGAGCCAGCCGGTCACTCCCAGCCATAGGCCCCCAGACATAAACCTCGGCCCGTTTCCCTGGCAAACAAAAGTAAGCTGCCCCGCTTCTGGATGGCAGATTGCAGCAACCACTTGGTACTATCAAACCAGCCCAACTTGGCACTGGTGCCACCTCTGGTCTGGGAACCATGCTGAGTATCGTGGATTCTAAGGAGCCAGCCGGCCACTCCCAGCCACAGGCCCCCAAACACAAACAACGGCGCTTTTCCCTGGAAAACAAAACTCGCCTGCCAAGTTTTTGATGGCAGATTGCAGGAGCCACTTGGTACTATCAAACCAGCCCAACTTGGCACTGGTGCCGTCATGGGTCTGGTCACCATCCTGCCTATCGTAGCTTTTCACGAGCCAGCCGGTCACTTCCAGGCTTAGGCCCCCAGACACAATCCTCGGACCGTTTCCCTGGCAAACAAAAGTAAGCTGCCCCGCTTCTGGATGGCAGATTGCAGGAACCACTTGGTACTATCAAACCAGCCCAACTTGGCACTGGTGTCACCATGGGTCTGGGAACCATCCTGTGTATCGTGGATTCTAATTAGCCATCCGTCCACTCCAGGCCATAGGGCCCCAGGCACAAACAACGGCGCTTTTCCCTGGATAACAAACTCGCCTGCCAACTTTTTGATGGCAGATTGCAGGAGCCACTTGGTACTATCAAACCAGCCCAACTTGGCACTGCTGCCACCATGGGTCTGGTCACCATCCTGCCTATCGTAGCTTTTCAGGAGCCAGCCGGTCACTCCCAGCCATATGCCCCGAGACACAAACCTCGGCCCGTTTCCCTGGCAAACAAAAGTAAGCTACCCCACTTCTGGATGGCAGATTGCAGGACGCACTTGGTACTATCAAACCAGCCCAACTTGGCACTGGTGCCACGTCAAGTCTAGGAACCATCCTGCGTATCGTGGATTCTAAGGAGCCAGCCGGCCACTCCCAGCCATAGGCCCCCAAACAAAAACAACGGCGCTTTTCCCTGGTAAAGAAAACTTGCCTGCCAACTTTTTGATGGCAGATTGCAGGAGCCACTTGGTACTATCAAACCAGCCCGACTTGGCACTGGTGCCACGACAAGTCTGGGAACCATCCTGCGTATCGTGGATTCTAATGAGCCAGCCGGCCACTCCCAGCCACAGGCCCCCAAACACAAACAACGGAGCTTTTCCCTGGAAAACAAAACTCGCCTGCCAACTTTTTGATGGCAGATTGCAGGAGCCACTTGGTACTATCAAACCAGCCCAACTTGGCACTGGTGCCACCTTGGGTCTGGTCACCATCCTGCCTATCGTAGCTTTTCAGGAGCCAGCCGGTCACTCCCAGCCATAGGCCCCGAGACACAAAGCTCGGCCCTTTTCCCTGGCAAACAAAAGTAAGCTGCCCCGCTTCTGGATGGCAGATTGCAGGAGCCACTTTGCACCATCAAACTATCCCGACTAGGCACTGGTGCCACCTTGGGTCTGGGAACCATCCTGCGTATGGTGGATTCTAAGGAGCCAGCCGGCCACTCCCAGCCACAGGCCCCTAAACACAACAACGGCGCTTTTCCCTGGAAAACAAAACTCGCCTGCCAATTTTTGATGGCAGATTGCAGGAGCCACTTGGTACTATCAAACCAGCCCAACTTGGCACTGGTGCCACCATGGGTCTGGTCACCATCCTGCCTATCGTAGCTTTTCAGGAGCCAGCCGGTCACTCCCAGCCATAGGCCCCCAGACACAAAGCTCGGCCCGTTACCCTGGCAAGCAAAAGTAAGCTGTCCCGCTTCTGGATGGCAGATTGCAGGACGCACTTGGTAGTATCAAACCAGCCCGACTTGGCACTGGCGCCACCTCACGTCTGGGAACCATCCTGCGTATCGTGGATTCTAAGCAGCCAGCCGGCCACTCCCAGCCACAGGCCCCCAAACACAAACAACGGTGCTTTTCCCTGGAAAACAAAACTCGCCTGCCAACTTTTTGATGGCAGATTGCAGGAGCCACTTGGTACTATCAAACCAGCCCAACTTGGCACTGGTGCCACCATGGGTCTGGTCACCATCCTGCCTATCGTAGCTTTTCAGGAGCCAGCCGGTCACTCCCAGCCATAGGCCCCCAGACACAAACCTCGGCCCGTTTCCCTGGCAAACAAAAGCAAGCTGCCCCGCTACTGGATGGCAGATTGCAGGAGCCACTTTGCACCATCAAACTAGCCCGACTTGGCACTGGTGCCACCTCAGGTCTGGGAACCATGCTGCGTATCGTGGATTCTAATTAGCCATCCGGCCACTCCCACCCACAGGCCCCCAAACACAAACAACGGCGCTTTTCCCTGGAAAACAAAACTCGCCTGCCAAATTTTGATGGCAGATTGCCGGAGCCACTTGGTACTATCAAACCAGCCCACCTTGACACTGGTGCCACCATGGGTCTGGTCACCATCCTGCCTATCGTAGCTTTTCAGGAGCCAGCCGGTCACTCCCAGCCATAGGCCCCCAGACACAAAGCTCGGCCCGTTTCCCTGGCAAACAAAAGTAAGTTATCCCGCTTCTGGATGGCAGATTGCAGGAGCCACTTTTCACCATCAATCCAGCCCGACTTGGCACTGGTGCCACCTCTGGTCTGGGAACCATCCTGCGTATCATGGATTCTAAGGAGCCAGCCGGCCACTCCCAGCCACAGGCCCCCAAACACAAACAACGGCGCTTTTCCCTGGATAACAAACTCGCCTGCCAAGTTTTTGATGGCAGATTGCAGGAGCCACTTGGTACTATCAAACCAGCCCAACTTGGCACTGGTGCCACCATGGGTCTGGTCACCATCCTGCCTATCGTAGCTTTTCAGGAGCCAGCCGGTCACTCCCAGCCATAGGCCCCGAGACACAAACCTCGGCCCGTTTCCCTGGCAAACAAAAGTAAGCTACCCCGCTTCTGGATGGCAGATTGCAGGATGCACTTGGTACTATCAAACCAGCCCAACTTGGCACTGGTGCCACCTCAGGTCTGGGAACCATCCTGCGTATCGTGGATTCTAAGGAGCCAGCCGGCCACTCCCAGCCATAGGCCCCCAAACAAAAACAACGGCGCTTTTCCCTGGAAAACAAAACGTGCCTGCCAACTTTTTGATGGCAGATTGCAGGAGCCACTTGGTACTATCAAACCAGCCCAACTTGGCACTGGTGCCACCATGGGTCTGGTCACCATCCTGCCTATCGTAGCTTTTCAGGAGCCAGCCAGTCACTCCCAGCCGTAGGCCCAGAGACACAAAGCTCGGCCCGTTTCCCTGACAAACAAAAGTAAGCTGTCCCGCTTCTGGATGGCAGATTGCAGGACGCACTTGGTACTATCAAACCAGCCCGACTTGGCACTGGTGCCACCTCTGGTCTGGGAACTATCCTGCGTATGGTAGATTCTAAGCAGCCAGCCGGCCACTCCCAGCCACAGGCCCCCAAACACAAACAACGGCGCTTTTCCCTGGAAAACAAAACTCGTCTGCCAACTTTTTGATGGCAGATTGCCGGAGCCACTTGCTACTATCAAACCAGCCCAACTTGGCACTGGTGCCACCATGGGTCTGGTCACCATCCTGCCTATCGTAGCTTTTCAGGAGCCAGCCGGCCACTCCCTGCCACAGGCCCCCAAACACAAACAACGGCGCTTTTCCCTGGAAAACAAAATTCGCCTGCCAACATTTTGATGGCAGATTGCAGGAGCCACTTGGTACTATCAAATCAGCCCAACTTGGCACTGGTGCCACCATGGGTCTGGTCACCATCCTGCCTATCGTAGCTTTTCAGGAGCCAGCCGGTCACTCCCAGCCATAGGCCCCCAGACACCAACCTCGGCCCGTTTCCCTGGCAAACAAAAGTAAGCAGCCCCGCTTCTGGATGGCAGATTGCAGCAACCACTTGGTACTATCAAACCAGCCCAACTTGGCACTGGTGCCACCTCTGGTCTGGGAACCATGCTGAGTATCATGGATTCTAAGGAACCAGCCGGCCACTCCCAGCCACAGGCCCCCAAACACAAACAACGGCGCTTTTCCCTGGAAAACAAAACTCGCCTGCCAAGTTTTTGATGGCAGATTGCAGGAGCCACTTGGTACTATCAAACCAGCCCAACTTGGCACTGGTGCCGTCATGGGTCTGGTCACCATCCTGCCTATCGTAGCTTTTCACGAGCCAGCCGGTCACTTCCAGGCTTAGGCCCCCAGACACAATCCTCGGACCGTTTCCCTGGCAAACAAAAGTAAGCTGCCCCGCTTCTGGATGGCAGATTGCAGGATCCACTTGGTACTATCAAACCAGCCCAACTTGGCACTGGTGTCACCATGGGTCTGGGAACCATCCTGTGTATCGTGGGTTCTAATTAGCCATCCGTCCACTCCAGGCCATAAGGCCCCAGGCACAAACAACGTCGCTTTTCCCTGGATAACAAACTCGCCTGCCAACTTTTTGATGGCAGATTGCAGGAGCCACTTGGTACTATCAAACCAGCCCAACTTGGCACTGGTGCCACCATGGGTCTGGTCACCATCCTGCCTATCGTAGCTTTTCAGGAGCCAGCCGGTCACTCCCAGCCATATGCCCCGAGACACAAACCTCGGCCCGTTTCCCTGGCAAACAAAAGTAAGCTACCCCACTTCTGGATGGCAGATTGCAGGACGCACTTGGTACTATCAAACCAGCCCAACTTGGCACTGGTGCCACGTCAAGTCTAGGAACCATCCTGCGTATCGTGGATTCTAAGGAGCCAGCCGGCCACTCCCAGCCATAGGCCCCCAAACAAAAACAACGGCGCTTTTCCCTGGTAAAGAAAACTTGCCTGCCAACTTTTTGATGGCAGATTGCAGGAGCCACTTGGTACTATCAAACCAGCCCAACTTGGCACTGGTGCCACCATGGGTCTGGTCACCATCCTGCCTATCGTAGCTTTTCAGGAGCCAGCCGGTCACTCCCAGCCATAGGCCCCCAGACACAAATCTCGGCCCGTTTCCCTGGCAAACAAAAGTAAGCTGCCCCGCTTCTGGATGGCAGATTGCAGGAGCCACTTGGTACTATCAAACCAGCCCGACTTGGCACTGGTGCCACCTCTGGTCTGGGAACCATCCTGCGTATCGTGGATTCTAAGGAGCCAGCCGGCCACTCCCAGCCACAGGCACCCAAACACAAACAACGGCGCTTTTCCCTGGAAAACAAAACTCGTCTGCCAACTTTTTGATGGCAGATTGCAGGAGCCACTTGGTACTATCAAACCAGCCCAACTTGGCACTGGTGCCGCCATGGGTCTGGTCACCATCCTGCCTATCGTAGCTTTTCACGAGCCAGCCGGTCACTCCCAGCCATAGGCCCCCAGACAAAAACCTCGGCCCGTTTCCCTGGAAAACAAAAGTAAGCTGCCCCGCTTCTGGATGGTAGATTGGAGGACGCACTTGTTACTATCAAACCAGCCCGACTTGGCACTGGTGCCACCACTGGTCTGGGAACCATCCTGCGTATCGTGGATTCTAAAGAGCCAGCCGGCCACTCCCAGCCACAGGCTCCCAAACACAAACAACGGCGCTTTTCCCTGGAAAACAAAACTCGCCTGCCAACTTTTTGATGGCAGATTGCAGGAGCCACTTGGTACTATCAAACCAGCCCAACTTGGCACTGCTGCCACCATGGGTCTGGTCACCATCCTGCCTATCGTAGGTTTTCACGAGCCTGCCGGTCACTCCCAGCCATAGGCCCCCAGACAAATCCTCGGCCTGTTTCCCTGGCAAACAAAAGTAAGCTGCCCCGCTTCTGGATGGCAGATTGCAGGATCCACTTGGTACTATCAAACCAGCCCGACTTGGCACTGGTGCCACGACAAGTCTGGGAACCATCCTGCGTATCGTGGATTCTAATGAGCCAGCCGGCCACTCCCAGCCACAGGCCCCCAAACACAAACAACGGCGCTTTTCCCTGGAAAACAAAACTCGCCTGCCAACTTTTTGATGGCAGATTGCAGGAGCCACTTGGTACTATCAAACCAGCCCAACTTGGCACTGGTGCCACCTTGGGTCTGGTCACCATCCTGCCTATCGTAGCTTTTCAGGAGCCAGCCGGTCACTCCCAGCCATAGGCCCCAAGACACAAAGCTCGGCCCTGTTCCCTGGCAAACAAAAGTAAGCTGCCCCGCTTCTGGATGGCAGATTACAGGAGCCACTTTGCACCATCAAACTATCCCGACTAGGCACTGGTGCCACCTTGGGTCTGGGAACCATCCTGCGTATGGTGGATTCTAAGAAGCCAGCCGGCCACTCCCAGCCACAGGCCCCCAAACACAAACAACGGCGCTTTTCCCTGGCAAACAAAAGTAAGCTGCCCCGCTTCTGGATGGCAGATTGCAGGAACCACTTGGTAGTATCAAACCAGCCCAACTTGGCACTGGTGGCACCTCTTGTCTGGGAACCATGCTGCGTATCGTGGTTTCTAAGGAGCCAGCCGGCCACTCCCAACCATAGACCCCCAGACACAAACCTCGGCCCGTTTCCCTGGCAAACAAAAGTAAGCTACCCCGATTCTGGATGGCAGATTGCAGGAGGCACTTGGTACTATCAAATCAGCCCAACTTGGCACTGGTGCCACAATGGGTCTGGTAAACATCCTGCCTATCGTAGCTTTTCAGGAGCCAGCCGGCCACTCTCAGCCATATGCCCCCAAAAACAAACCACGGCCTTTTCTCTGGCAAACAAAACTCAACTGCCCCTCTTCTGGATGGCAAATTTTAGGACGCACTTTGTACTACGCAAACCGCCCGACGTGGCACTGGTGCCACCTTGTGTCAGGGAACCATCCTGCATATCGAGCTTTTTAAGGAGCCAGCCGGCCACGCCCAGCCATAAACCCCCGAAAAAAAACCACGGACCATTTCTCTTGGAAACAAAAATCCGCTGCCCCGCGTCTGTATGGCAGATTGCAGGAGCCACTTTGCACCATCAAACCAGCCCGACTTGGCACTGGTGCCACCTTGGGTGTGGGAACAATCCTGCATATCGTGGATTCTAAGGAGCCAGCCGGCCACTCCCAGCCACAGGCCCCCAAACACAAACAACGGCGCTTTTCCCTGGAAAACAAAACTCGCCTGCCAACTTTTTGATGGCAGATTGCAGGAGCCACTTGGTACTATCAAATCATCCCAACTTGGCACTGGTGCCACTATGGGTCTGGGAACCATCCTGCCTATCGTAGCTTTTCAGGAGCCAGCCGGTCACTCCCAGCCATAGGCCCCCAGACACAAACCTCGGACCGTTTCCCTGGCAAACAAAAGTAAGCTGCCCCGATTCTGGATGGCAGATTGCAGGAGCCACTTGGTTGTGTCAAACCAGCCCGACTTGGCACTGGTGCCACCTTGGGTCTGGGAACCATCCTGCGTATCGTGGATTCTAAGCAGCCACCCGGCCACTCTGAGCCACAGGCCCCCAAACAAAATCTACGGCGCTTTTCCCTGGAAAACAAAACTCGCCTGCCAACTTTTTGATGGCAGATTGCAGGAGCCACTTGGTACTATCAAACCAGCCCAACTTGGCACTGGTGCCACCTCTGGTCTGGGAACCATCCTGCCTATCGTAGCTTTTCAGGAGCCAGCCGGTCACTCCCAGCCATAGACCCCCAGACACAAACCTCGGCCCGTTTCCCTGGCAAACAAAAGTAAGCTGCCCCGCTTTTGGATGGCAGATTGCAGGAGCCACGTTGCACCATCAAACCAGCCCCACTTGGCACTGGTGCCACCTTGGGTCTGGGAACAAGTTGGGCTGGTTTGATAGTACCAAGTGCCTCCTGCAATCTGCCATCCAGAAGCGGGACAGCTTACTTTTGTTTCCCAGGGAAACGGGCCGAGGTATTTGTCTGGGGGCCTATGGCTGGGAGTGACCGGCTGACTACTGAAAAGCTACGATAGGCAGGATGGTTACCAGACTCATGGTGCCACCAGTGCCAAGTCGGGCTGGTTTGATAATACTAAATAGCTCCTGCAATCTGCCATCCAGACGCGGGGCAGCGGATTTTTGTTTGCTGGAGAAAAGTTCCGTGGTTTTTTTTTTGGGGGTATATGACTGGACGTGGCCGGCTGGCTCCTTAAAAAGCTCTATACGCAGGATTGTTCCCTGACCCAAGGTGGCATCAGTGCCAAGTCGGGCTGTTTTCGTAGTACCAAGTGCGTCCTGCAATTTGCCATCCAGAAGCGGGGCAGCCTACTTTTGTTTGCCAGGGAAACGTGCCGAGGTATTTGTCTGGGGGCCTATGGCTGGGAGTGAGCGGCTGGCTCCTGAAAAGCTACGATAGGCAGGATGGTGACCAGACCCATGGTGGCACCAGTGCCAAGTTGGGCTGGTTTGATAGTACCAAGTGGCTCCTGCAATCTGCCATCAAGAAGTTGGCAGGCGAGTTTTGTTTTCCAGGGAAAAGCGCCGTTGTTTTTGTTTAGAGGCCTGTGGCTGGGAGTGGCCGCCTGTCCTCGTAGAATCTACGTTACGCAGCATGGTTCCCAGAGCCAAGGTGGCACCAGGGCCAAGTCGGGCTGGTTTGTAAGTACCAAGTGCATCCTGCAATCTGCCACCAAAAGCGGGGCAGCTTACTTTTGTTTGCCAGGGAAACGGGCCGAGGTTTGTGTCCGGGGGCCTATGGCAGGGAGTGACCGGCTGGCTCCTGAAAAGCTACGATAGGCAGGATGTTTACCAGACCCATGGTGGCACCAGTGCCAAGTTGGGCTGATTTGATAGTACCAAGTGGCTCCTGCAATCTGCCATCCAGAATCGGGGTAACATACTTTTGTTTTCCAGGGAAACGGGCCTAGGTTTGTGTCTGGGGGTCTATGGCTGGGAGTGACCGGCTGGCTCCTGAAAAGCTACGATAGGCAGGATGGTTCCCAGACCAGAGGTGGCACCAGTGCCAAGTTGGGCTGGTTTGATACTACCAAGTGGCTCCTGCAATCTACCATCAAAAAGTTGGCAGGCGAGTTTTGTTTTCCAGGGAAAAGCGCCGTTGTTTGTGTTTGGGGGCCTGTGGCTCAGAGTGGCCGGGTGGCTGCTTAGAATCCACGTTACGCAGGATGGTTCCCAGACCCAAGGTGGCACCAGTGCCAAGTCGGGCTGGTTTGACACAACCAAGTGGCTCCTGCAATCTGCCATCCAGAATCGGGGCAGCTTAATTTTGTTTGCCAGGGAAACGGTCCGAGGTTTGTGTCTGGGGGCCTATGGCTGGGAGTGACCGGCTGGCTCCTGAAATGCTACAATAGGCAGGATGGTTCCCAGACCCATAGTGGCACCAGTGCCAAGTTGGGATGATTTGATAGTACCAAGTGGCTCCTGCAATCTGCCATCAAAAAGCTGGCAGGCGAATTTTATTTTCCAGGGAAAAGCGCCGTTGTTTGTGTTTGGGGGCCTGTGGCAGGGAGTGGCCGGCTGGCTCCTTAGAATCCACGATATGCAGGATTGTTCCCAGACCCAAGGTGGCACCAGTGCCAAGTCGGGCTGGTTTGATGGTGCAAAGTGGCTCCTGCAATCTGCCATCCAGACGGGGGGCAGCGGATTTTTGTTTCCAAGAGAAATGGTCCGTGGTTTGTTTTTGGGGGTATATGGCTGGGCGTGGCCGGCTGGCTCCTTAAAAAGCTCGATATGCAGGATGGTTCCCTGACACAAGGTGGCACCAGTGCCACGTCGGGCGGTTTTCGTAGTACAAAGTGCGTCCTAAAATTTGCCATCCAGAAGAGGGGCAGTTGAGTTTTGTTTGCCAGAGAAAAGGGCCGTGGTTTGTTTTTGGGGCATATGGCTGAGAGTGGCCGGCTGGCCCCTGAAAATCCACGATAGGCAGGATGGTTCCCAGACCAGAGGTGTCACCAGTGCCAAGTCGGGCTGGTTTGATAGTACTAAGTAGCTCCTGCAATCTGCCATGCAGAAGCGGGGCAGCTTACTTTTGTTTGCCAGGGAAACGGGCCGAGCTTTGTGTCTGGGGGCCTATGGCTGGGAGTGACCGGCTGGCTCCTGAAAAGCTACGATAGGCAGGATGGTGACCAGACCCATGGTGGCACCAGTGCCAAGTTGGGCTGGTTTGATAGTACCAAGTGGCTCCTGCAATCTGCCATCAAAAAGTTGGCAGGCGAGTTTTGTTTTCCAGGGAAAAGCGCCGTTGTTTGTGTTTGGGGGCCTGTGGCTGGGAGTGGCCAGCTGGCTCCTTAGAACCCACGATACGCAGGATGGTTCCCAGACCTGAGTTGGCACCAGTGCCAAGTTGGGCTGGTTTGATGGTGCAAAGTGGCTCCTGCAATCTGCCATCCAGAAGCGGGGCAGCTTACTTTTGTTTGCCAGGGAAACGGGCCGAAATATTTGTCTGGGGGCCTCTGGCTGGGGGTGGCTGGCTGGCTCCTGAAAAGCTACGATAGGCAGGATGGTGACCAGACCCATGGTGGCACCAGTGCCAAGTTGGGCTGGTTTGATAATACCAAGTGGCTCCTGCAATCTGCCATCAAATGTTTGGCAGGCGAGTTTTGTTTTCCAGGGAAAAGCACCGTTGTGTGTGTTTTGGGGCCTGTGGCTGGGACTGGCCAGCTGGCTCCTTAGAATCCACGATACGCAGGATGGTTCCCAGACCCAAGGTGGCATCAGTGCCAAGTCGGGCTGGTTTGTTAGTACCAAGTGGTTCCTGCAATCTGCCATCCAGAAGCGGGGCAGCTGAATTTTGTTTGCCAGAGAAAAAGGCTGTTGTTTGTGTTTCGGTGCCTGTGGCTGGCAGTGGCCGGCTGGCTCCTGAAAATCCATGATACGCAGCATGGTTCCCAGACCCAAGGTGGCATCAGTGCCAAGTAGGGCTGGTTTCATAGTACCCAATGGCTCCTGCAATCTGCCATCCAGAAGAGGGGCAGTTGAGTTTTGTTTTCCAGAGAAAAGGGCCGTGGTTTGTGTTTGGGGCCTATGGCTGAGAGTGACCGGCTGGCCCCTGAAAATCCACGATAGGAAGGATGGTTCCCAGATCCAAGGTGGCAGCAGTGCCATGTTGTGCTGGTGTGATAGTCCCAAGTGGCTCCTGCAATCTGCCATCCAGAAGCGGGGCAGCTGAATTTTGTTTGCCAGACAAAAAGGCTGTGGTTTGTGTTTGGGGGCCTGTGGCTGGGAGTGGCCGGGTGGCTCCTGAAAATCCATGATACGCAGTATGGTTCCCAGACCCAAGGTGGCACCAGTGCCAAGTGGGGCTGGTTTCACAGTGTCAAGTGCCTCCTGCAATCTCCCATCCAGAAGCGGGGCAGCTGAGTTTTGTTTGCCTGTGAAACGGGCCGTTGTTTTTAATTGGGGTCTGTGGCCGAGAGTGTTCGGCTGGCTCCTGACAACCCACAATACGCAGGATGGTTCCCAGACCCAAGGTGGCACCAGTGCCAAGTCGGGCTGGTTTGATAGTACCAAGTGGCTCCTGCAATCTGCCATCCAGAAGCGGTGCAGTTGAGTTTTGTTTGCCAGAGAAAAGGGCCGTGGGTTGTGTTTGGGGGCATATGGCTGGGAGTGGCCGGCTGTCTCATTAAAAAGATCGATACGCAGGATGGTTCCCAGACCCAAGGGGGCACCAGTGCCAAGTCGGGCTGTTTTTATAGTACCAAGTGCGTCCTGCAATTTGCCATCCAGAAGAGGGGCAGTTGAGTTTTGTTTGCCAGAGAATAGCGCCGTTGTTTGTGTTTGGGGGCTTGTGGCTCGTAGTGGCCAACTGGCGCCTTAGAATCTGTGTTACGCAGCATGGTTCCCAGACCCAAGGTGGCACCAGTGCCAAGTTTTGCTGGTTTGATAGTACCAAGTGGCTCCTGCAATCTGCCATCCAGAAGCGGGGTAGCTTACTTTTGTTTGCCAGGGAAACGGGCCGAGGTTTGTGACTGGGGACCTATGGCTGGGAGAGACCGGCTGGCTCCTGGAAAGCTACAATAGGCAGGATGGTTACCAGACCCATGGTGGCACCAGTGCCAAGTTGGGCTGGTTTGATAGTACCAAGTGGCTCCGGCAATCTGCCATCAAAAAGTTGGCAGGCGAGTTTTGTTTTCCAGGGAAAAGCGACATTGTTTGTATTTGGGGGCCTGTGGCTGGGAGTGGCCGGCTGGCTCCTTTGAACCCACGATATGCAGGATGGTTCCCAGACCCAAGGTGGCACCAGTGCCAAGTCGGGCTGGTTTGATACTACCAAGTGCGTCCTGCAATCTGCCATCCAGAAGCGGGGCAGCTTAATTTTGTTTGCCAGGGAAACGGGCCGTGGGTTTTGTTTGGGGGCATATAGCTGAGAGTGGCCGGCTGGCTCCTGAAAATCCACGCTAGGCAGCATGGTTCCCAGATGCAATGTGGCACCAGTGCCAAGTCGGGCTGGTTTGATGGTGCAAAGTGGCTCCTGCAATCTGCCATCCAGAAGCGGGGCAGCTGATTTTTGTTTGCCAGAGGAAAATTCCGTGGATTGTTTTTGGGGGCATATTGCTGGGAGTGGCCGGCTGGCTCCTTAAAATGCTCGATACGCATGATGGTTCCCAGGCCCAAGGTGTCACCACTACCAAGTCGGCCTGCGGTTTTAGTATCAAGTTCATCCTGCAATTTGCCATCCAGAAGAGGGGCAGTTGAGTTTTGTTTGCCAGAGAAACGGGCTGAGGTTTCTGTTTGGGGACATATGGCTGAGAGTGGCCGGCTGGCCCCTGAATATCCACGATACAGAGCATGGTTCCCAGATCCAAGGTGGCACCAGTGCCAAGTCGGGCTGGTTTGATAGTACCAAGTGTCTCCTGCAATCTGCCATCCAGAAGCAGGGCAGCTTACTTTTGTTTGCCAGAGAAATAGGCCTAGGTTTTTGTTTGGGGGCCTGTGGCTAGGAGTGGCCGGCTGGCTCCTAAGAATCCACGATACGCAGGATGTTTCCCAGACCCAAGGTGGCACCAGTGCCAAGTCGGGCTGGTTTGATAGTACCAAGTGGCTCCTGCAAACTCCATCAAAAAGTTGGCAGGCGTGTTTTGTTTTCCAGGGAACAGCGCCGTTGATTTTGTTTGGGGGCCTGTGGCTGGGAGTGGCCGGCTGGCTCCTTAGAATCCACGATACGCAGGATGGTTCCCAGACCCAAGGTGGCACCAGTGCCAAGTCGGGCTGGTTTGATTACACCAAGTGGCTCCTGCAATCTGCCATCCAGAAGTGAGGCAGCTAAGTTTTGTTTGCGAGAAAAAAGGGCCGTGGTTTTTGTTGGGGGCCTGTGGCTGGGAGTAGCCGGCTGGCTCCTTAAAATCCACGATAGGCAGGATGGTTCCCAGACCCAAGGTGGCACCAGTGCCAAGTCGAGCTGGTTTGATAGTACCAAGTGGCTCCTGCAATCTGCCATCCAGAAGCGGGGCAGCTGAGTTTTGTTTGCCAGAGAAAAAGGCTGTGGTTTGTGTTTGGGGGCCTGTGGCTGGGAGTGGCCGGCTGGCTCCTGAAAATCCACGATACGCAGCATGGTTCCCAGACCCAAGGTGGCACCAGTGCCAAGTGGGGCTCGTTTGACAGTGTCAAGTGCCTCCTGCAATCTCCCATCCAGAAGCGGGGCAGCTGAGTTTTTTTTGCCAGGGAAACGGACCTTTGTTTTTGATTGGGCTCTGTGGCCGAGAGTGGTCGGCTGTCTCCTGACAATCCACAATACGCAGGATGGTTCCCAGACCCAAGGTGGCACCAGTGCCAAGTCGGGCTGGTTTGATAGTACCAAGTGTCTCCTGCAATCTGCCATCCAGAAGCGGGGCAGCTGAGTTTTGTTTGCCAGAGAAAAGGGCCGTGGGTTGTGTTTGGGGGCATATGGCTGGGAGTGGCCACCTGGCTCCTTAAAATGCACGATACGCCGCATGGTAACCAGACGCAAGGTGGCACCAGTGCCAATTCAGGCTGTTTTTGTAGTACCCAGTGGCTCCTGCAATTTGCCATCCAGAAGCGGGGCAGTTGAATTTTGTTTGCTAGAGAAAAGGGCTGTGGTTTGTGTTTGGGGGCCTATGGCTGAGAGTGGCCGGCTGGCCCCTGAAAATCAACGATAGGCAGGATGGTTCCCAGATCCAAGGTGGCACCAGTGCCAAGTAAGGCTGGTTGTATGGTTCAAAGTAACTCCTGCAATCTGCCATCCAGAAGCGGGACAGCTGAGTTTTTTTTGCCAGAGAAAAGGTCCATGGTTTCTTTTTGGGGCATACGGCTGGGAATTGCCGGCTGGCTCCTTAAAATGCTCGATATGCAGGATGGTTCCCAGAGCCAAGGTGGCACCACTGCCAAGTCGGGCTCTTTTTGTAGTACCAAGTGCGTCCTGCAATTTGCCATCCAGAAGAGGGGCAGTTGAGTTTTGTTTGCCAGAGAAAAGGGCCGTTGTTTGTGTTTGGGGGCCTGTGGCTGGGAGTGTTCGGCTGGTTCCTGAATATGTACGATACGCAGGATTGTTCCCAGATCCAAGGTGGCAGCAGTGCCATGTTGTGCTGGTGTGATAGTCCCAAGTGGCTCCTGCAATCTGCCATCCAGAAGTGGGGCAGCTGATTTTTGTTTGCCAGAGAAAAGGTCCGTGGTTTGTTTTTGGGGGCATATGGCTGAGAGTGGCCGGCTGGCTCCTGAAAAGCTACGATAGGCAGGATGGTGACCAGACCCATGGTGGCACCAGTGCCAAGTTGGGCTGGTTTGATAGTACCAAGTGGCTCCTGCAATCTGCCATCAAAAAGTTGTCAGGCGAGTTTTGTTTTCCAGGGAAAAGCGCCGTTGTTTGTGTTTGGGTGCCTGAGGCTGGGAGTGGCCGGCTGGCTCCTTAGAATCCACGATACGCAGGATGGTTCCCAGACCAGTGGTGGCACCAGTGCCAAGTCGGGCTGGTTTGATAGTAACAAGTGCGTCCTAATATCTGCCATCCAGAAGCGGGGCAGCTTACTTTTGTTTGCCAGGGAAACGGGCCGAGCTTTGTGTCTGGGGGCCTGTGGCAGGGAGTGACCGGCTGGCTCCTGAAAAGCTACGATAGGCAGGATGGTGACCAGACCCATGGTGGCACCAGTGCCAAGTTGGGCTGGTTTGATAGTACCAAGTGGCTCCTGCAATCTGCCATCAAAAAGTTGTCAGGCGAGTTTAGTTTTCCAGGGAAAAGCGCCGTTGTTGGTGTTTGGGGGCCTGTGGCTGGGAGTGGCCGGCTGGCTAATTAGAATCCACGATACGCAGGATGGTTCCCAGACCAGAGGTGGCAACAGTGACAAGTCGGGCCAGTTTGATGGTGCAAAGTGGCTCCTGCAATCTGCCATCCAGAAGCAGGGCTGCTTACTTTTGTTTGCCAGGGAAAGGAGCCGAGGTTTTTGTCTGGGGGCCTATGGCTGGGAGTGACCGGCTGGCTCCTGAAAAGCTACGATAGGCAGGATGGTGACCAGACCCATGGTGGCACCAGTGCCAAGTTCGGCTGATTTGATAGTACCAAGTGGCTCCTGCAATCTGCCATCAAAATGTTGGTAGGCGAGTTTTGTTTTCCAGGGAAAAGCGCGGTTGTTTGTGTTTGGGGGCCTGTGGGTGGGAGTGGCCGGATGGCTAATTAGAATCCACGATACGCAGGATGGTTCCCAGACCTAAAGTGGCACCAGTGACAAGTCGGGCCAGTTTGATGGTGCAAAGTTGCTACTGAAATCTGCCATCCAGAAACGGGGCAGCTTACTTTTGTTTGCCAGGGAAACGGGCCAAGGTTTGTGTCTGGGGGCCTATGGCTGTGAGTGACCGGCTAGGTCCTGAAAAGCTACGAGAGGCATGATGGTGACCAGACCCATGGTGGCACCAGTGCCAAGTTGGGCTGGTTTGATAGTACCAAGTGGCTCCTGCAATCTGCCATCAAAAAGTCGGCAAGCGAGTGTTGATTTCCAGGGAAAAGCGCCGTTGTTTGTGTTTGGGGGCCTGTGGCAGGGAGTGGCCGGCTGGCTCCTTAGAATCCACGATACGCAGCATGGTTCCCAGACCCAAGGTGGCACCAGTGCCAAGTCGGGCTGGCTTGATAATACCAAGTGGTTCCTGCAATCGGCCATCAAAAAGTTGGCAGGCGAGTTTTGTTTTCCAGGGAAAAGCGCCGTTGTTTTTGTTTGGGGGCCTATGGGTGGGAGTGGCCGGCTGGCTCCTTAGAATCCACGAGACGCAGGATGGTTCCCAGACCTGAGGTGGCACCAGTGCCAAGTTGGGCTGGTTTGATAGTACCAAGTGCGTCCTGCAATCTGCCATCCAGAAGCGGGGTAGCTTACTTTTGTTTGCCAGGGAAACGGGCCGAGGTTTGTGTCTGGGGGCCTATGGCTGGGAGTGACCGGCTGGCTCCTGAAAAGCTACGATAGGCAGGATGGTGACCAGACCCATGGTGGCACCAGTGCCAAGTTGGGCTGGTTTGATAGTACCAAGTGGCTCCTGCAATCTGCCATCAAAAATTTGGCAGGCGAGTTTGTTATCCAGGGAAAAGCGCCGTTGTTTGCGCCTGGGGCCCTATGGCCTGGAGTGGACGGATGGCTAATTAGAATCCACGATACACAGGATGGTTCCCAGACCCATGGTGGCACCAGTGCCAACTTGGGCTGGTTTGATAGTAACAAGTGGTTCCTGCAATCTGCCATCCAGAATCGGGGCAGCTTACTTTTGTTTGCCAGGGAAACGGTCCGAGGATTGTGTCTGGGGGCCTAAGCCTGGAAGTGACCGGCTGGCTCGTGAAAAGCTACGATAGGCAGGATGTGGACCAGACCCATGACGGCACCAGTGCCAAGTTGGGCTGGTTTGATAGTACCAAGTGGCTCCTGCAATCTGCCATCAAAAAGTTGTCAGGCGAGTTTTGTTTTCCAGGGAAAAGCGCCGTTGTTTGTGTTTGGGGGCCTGTGGCTGGGAGTGGCCGGCTGGCTCCTTAGAATCCACGATACGCAGGATGGTTCCCAGACCAGAGGTGGCACCAGTGCCAAGTTGGGCTGGTTTGATTGTAACAAGTGCGTCCGGGAATCTGCCATCCAGAAGCGGGGCAGCTTACTTTTGTTTGCCAGGGAAACGGGCCGAGGTTTGTGTCTGGGGGCCTATGGCTGGGAGTGGCCGGCTGGCTCCTGAAAAGCTACGATAGGCAGGATGGTGACCAGACCCATGGTGGCACCAGTGCCAAGTTGGGCTGGTTTGATAGTACCAAGTGGCTCCTGCAATCTGCCATCAAAAAGTCGGCAAGCGAGTGTTGATTTCCAGGGAAAAGCGTCGTTGTTTGTGTTTGGGGGCCTGTGGCTGGGAGTGGCCGGCTGGCTCCTTAGAATCCACAATACGCAGCATGGTTCCCAGACCCAAGGTGGCACCAGTGCCAAGTTGGGCTGGTTTGATAGTACCAAGTGGCTCCTGCAATCTGCCATCAAAAAGTTGTCAGGCGAGTTTAGTTTTCCAGGGAAAAGCGCCGTTGTTTGTGTTTGGGGGCCTGTGGCTGGGAGTGGCCGGCTGGCTAATTAGAATCCACGATACGCAGGATGGTTCCCAGACCAGAGGTGGCAACAGTGACAAGTCGGGCCAGTTTGATGGTGCAAAGTGGCTCCTGCAATCTGCCATCCAGAATCAGGGCTGCTTACTTTTGTTTGCCAGGGAAAGGAGCCGAGGTTTTTGTCTGGGGTCCTATGGCTGGGAGTGACCAGCTGGCTCCTGAAAAGGTACGATAGGCAGGATGGTTACCAGACCCATGGTGGCACCAGTGCCAAGTTCGGCTGATTTGATAGTACCAAGTGGCTCCTGCAATCTGCCATCAAAATGTTGGTAGGCGAGTTTTGTTTTCCAGGGAAAAGCGCGGTTGATGTGTTTGGGGGCCTGTGGGTGGGAGTGGCCGGATGGCTAATTAGAATCCACGATACGCAGGATGGTTCCCAGACCTAAAGTGGCACCAGTGACAAGTCGGGCCAGTTTGATGGTGCAAAGTTGCTACTGAAATCTGCCATCCAGAAACGGGGCAGCTTACTTTTGTTTGCCAGGGAAACGGGCCAAGGTTTGTGTCTGGGGGCCTATGGCTGTGAGTGACCGGCTAGGTCCTGAAAAGCTACGAGAGGCATGATGGTGACCAGACCCATGGTGGCACCAGTGCCAAGTTGGGCTGGTTTGATAGTACCAAGTGGCTCCTGCAATCTGCCATCAAAAAGTCGGCAAGCGAGTGTTGATTTCCAGGGAAAAGCGCCGTTGTTTGTGTTTGGGGGCCTGTGGCAGGGAGTGGCCGGCTGGCTCCTTAGAATCCACGATACGCAGCATGGTTCCCAGACCCAAGGTGGCACCAGTGCCAAGTCGGGCTGGCTTGATAATACCAAGTGGTTCCTGCAATCGGCCATCAAAAAGTTGGCAGGCGAGTTTTGTTTTCCAGGGAAAAGCGCCGTTGTTTTTGTTTGGGGGCCTATGGGTGGGAGTGGCCGGCTGGCTCCTTAGAATCCACGAGACGCAGGATGGTTCCCAGACCTGAGGTGGCACCAGTGCCAAGTTGGGCTGGTTTGATAGTACCAAGTGCGTCCTGCAATCTGCCATCCAGAAGCGGGGTAGCTTACTTTTGTTTGCCAGGGAAACGGGCCGAGGTTTGTGTCTGGGGGCCTATGGCTGGGAGTGACCGGCTGGCTCCTGAAAAGCTACGATAGGCAGGATGGTGACCAGACCCATGGTGGCACCAGTGCCAAGTTGGGCTGGTTTGATAGTACCAAGTGGCTCCTGCAATCTGCCATCAAAAATTTGGCAGGCGAGTTTGTTATCCAGGGAAAAGCGCCGTTGTTTGCGCCTGGGGCCCTATGGCCTGGAGTGGACGGATGGCTAATTAGAATCCACGATACACAGGATGGTTCCCAGACCCATGGTGGCACCAGTGCCAACTTGGGCTGGTTTGATAGTAACAAGTGGTTCCTGCAATCTGCCATCCAGAATCGGGGCAGCTTACTTTTGTTTGCCAGGGAAACGGTCCGAGGATTGTGTCTGGGGGCCTAAGCCTGGAAGTGACCGGCTGGCTCGTGAAAAGCTACGATAGGCAGGATGTGGACCAGACCCATGACGGCACCAGTGCCAAGTTGGGCTGGTTTGATAGTACCAAGTGGCTCCTGCAATCTGCCATCAAAAAGTTGTCAGGCGAGTTTTGTTTTCCAGGGAAAAGCGCCGTTGTTTGTGTTTGGGGGCCTGTGGCTGGGAGTGGCCGGCTGGCTCCTTAGAATCCACGATACGCAGGATGGTTCCCAGACCAGAGGTGGCACCAGTGCCAAGTTGGGCTGGTTTGATTGTAACAAGTGCGTCCGGGAATCTGCCATCCAGAAGCGGGGCAGCTTACTTTTGTTTGCCAGGGAAACGGGCCGAGGTTTGTGTCTGGGGGCCTATGGCTGGGAGTGGCCGGCTGGCTCCTGAAAAGCTACGATAGGCAGGATGGTGACCAGACCCATGGTGGCACCAGTGCCAAGTTGGGCTGGTTTGATAGTACCAAGTGGCTCCTGCAATCTGCCATCAAAAAGTCGGCAAGCGAGTGTTGATTTCCAGGGAAAAGCGTCGTTGTTTGTGTTTGGGGGCCTGTGGCTGGGAGTGGCCGGCTGGCTCCTTAGAATCCACAATACGCAGCATGGTTCCCAGACCCAAGGTGGCACCAGTGCCAAGTCGGGCTGGCTTGATAATACCAAGTGGTTCCTGCAATCGGCCATCAAAAAGTTGGCAGGCGAGTTTTGTTTTCCAGGGAAAAGCGCCGTTGTTTGTGCCTGGGGCCCTATGGCCTGGAGTGGACGGATGGCTAATTAGAATCCACGATACACAGGATGGTTCCCAGACCCAAGGTGGCAGCAGTGCCAAGTTGGGCTGGTTTGATAGTACCAAGTGGTTCCTGCAATCTGCCATCCAGAAGCGGGGCAGCTTACTTTTGTTTGCCAGGGAAACGGTCCGAGGTTTGTGTCTGGGGGCCTATGGCTGGGAGTGACCGGCTGGCTCCTGAAAAGCTACGATAGGCAGGATGGTGACCAGACCCATGGTGGCACCAGTGCCAAGTTGGGCTGGCTTGATAATACCAAGTGGTTCCTGCAATCGGCCATCAAAAAGTTGGCAGGCGAGTTTTGTTTTCCAGGGAAAAGCGCCGTTTTTTGTGCCTGGGGCCCTATGGCCTGGAGTGGACGGATGGCTAATTAGAACCCACGATACGCAGGATGGTTCCCAGACCTGAGGTGGCACCAGTGCCAAGTTGGGCTGGTTTGACGGTGCAAAGTGGCTCCTGCAATCTGCCATGCAGAAGCGGGGCAGCTTACTTTTGTTTGCCAGGGAAACGGGCCGAGGTTTTTGTCTGGGGGCCTCTGGCTGGGGGTGGCTGGCTGGCTCCTGAAAAGCTACGATAGGCAGGATGGTGACCAGACCCATGGTGGCACCAGTGCCAAGTTGGGCTGGTTTGATAGTACCAAGTGGCTCCTGCAATCTGCCATCAAAAACTTGGCAGGCGAGTTTTGTTTTCCAGGGAAAAGCGCCGTTGTTTGTGTTTGGGGGCCTGTGGCAGGGAGTGGCCGGCTGGCTACTTAGAATCCACGATACGCAGCATGGTTCCCAGACCCAAGGTGGCACCAGTGCCAAGTCGGGCTGGCTTGATAATACCAAGTGGTTCCTGCAATCGGCCATCAAAAAGTTGGCAGGCGAGTTTTGTTTTCCAGGGAAAAGCGCCGTTGTTTGTGCCTGGGGCCCTATGGCCTGGAGTGGACGGATGGCTAATTAGAATCCACGATACACAGGATGGTTCCCAGACCCATGGTGGCACCAGTGCCAAGTTGGGCTGGTTTGATAGTAACAAGTGGTTCCTGCAATCTGCCATCCAGAAGCGGGGCAGCTTACTTTTGTTTGCCAGGGAAACGGGCCGAGCTTTGTGTCTGGGGGCCTATGGCTGGGAGTGACCGGCTGGCTCCTGAAAAGCTACGATAGGCAGGATGGTGACCAGACCCATGGTGGCACCAGTGCCAAGTTGGGCTGGCTAGATAATACCAAGTGGTTCCTGCAATCGGCCATCAAAAAGTTGTCAGGCGAGTTTTGTTTTCCAGGGAAAAGCGCCGTTGTTTGTGCCTGGGGCCCTATGGCCTGGAGTGGACGGATGGCTAATTAGAATCCACGATACACAGGATGGTTCCCAGACCCATGGTGGCACCAGTGCCAAGTTGGGCTGGTTTGATAGTACCAAGTGGTTCCTGCAATCTGCCATCCAGAAGCGGGGCAGCTTACTTTTGTTTTCCAGGGAAACGGGCCGAGGTTTTTGTCTGGGGGCCTATGGCTGGGAGTGACCGGCTGGCTCCTGAAAAGCTACGATAGGCAGGATGGTGACCAGACCCATGACGGCACCAGTGCCAAGTTGGGCTGGTTTGATAGTACCAAGTGGCTCCTGCAATCTGCCATCAAAAACTTGGCAGGCGAGTTTTGTTTTCCAGGGAAAAGCGCCGTTGTTTGTGTTTGGGGGCCTGTGGCTGGGAGTGGCCGGCTGGCTCCTTAGAACCCACGATACTCAGGATGGTTCCCAGACCTGAGGTGGCACCAGTGCCAAGTTGGGCTGGTTTGATAGTACCAAGTGCGTCCGGGAATCTGCCATCCAGAAGCGGGGCAGCTTACTTTTGTTTGCCAGGGAAACGGGCCGAGGTTTTTGTCTGGGGGCCTATGGCTGGGAGTGACTGGCTGGCTCCTGAAAAGTTACGATAGGCAGGATGGTTCCCAGACCCATGGTGGCACCAGTGCCAAGTTGGGCTGGTTTGATAGTACCAAGTGGCTCCTGCAATCTGCCATCAAAAAGTTGGCAGGCGAGTTTTGTTTTCCAGGGAAAAGCGCCGTTGTTTGTGTTTGGGGGCCTGTGGCAGGGAGTGGCCGGCTGGCTCCTTAGAATCCACGATACGCAGGATGGTTCCCAGACTTGACGTGGCACCAGTGCCAAGTCGGGCTGGTTTGATAGTACCAAGTGCGTCCTGCAATCTGCCATCCAGAAGCGGGGCAGCTTACTTTTGTTTTCCAGGGAAACGGGCCGAGGTATTTGTCTGGGGGCCTATGGCTGGGAGTGACCGGCTGGCTCCTGAAAAGCTACGATAGGCAGGATGGTGACCAGACCCATGGTGGCACCAGTGCCAAGTTGGGCTGGTTTGATAGTACCAAGTGGCTCCTGCAATCTGCCATCAAAAAGTTGTCAGGCGAGTTTTGTTTTCCAGGGAAAAGCGCCGTTGTTTGTGTTTGGGTGCCTGTGGCTGGGAGTGGCCGGCTGGCTCCTTAGAATCCACGATACGCAGGATGGTTCCCAGACCAGTGGTGGCACCAGTGCCAAGTCGGGCTGGTTTGATATTAACAAGTGCGTCCTACTATCTGCCATCCAGAAGCGGGGCAGCTTACTTTTGTTTGCCAGGGAAACGGGCCGAGCTTTGTGTCTGGGGGCCTATGGCTGGGAGTGACCGGCTGGCTCCTGAAAAGCTACGATAGGCAGGATGGTGACCAGACCCATGGTGGCACCAGTGCCAAGTTGGGCTGGTTTGATAGTACCAAGTGGCTCCTGCAATCTGCCATCAAAAAGTTGTCAGGCGAGTTTTGTTTTCCAGGGAAAAGCGCCGTTGTTTGTGTTTGGGGGCCTGTGGCTGGGAGTGGCCGGCTGGCTAATTAGAATCCACGATACGCAGGATGGTTCCCAGACCAGAGGTGGCAACAATGACAAGTCGGGCCAGTTTGATGGTGCAAAGTGGCTCCTGCAATCTGCCATCCAGAAGCAGGGCTGCTTACTTTTGTTTGCCAGGGAAAGGAGCCGAGGTTTTTGTCTGGGGGCCTATGGCTGGGAGTGACCAGCTGGCTCCTGAAAAGGTACGATAGGCAGGATGGTTACCAGACCCATGGTGGCACCAGTGCCAAGTTCGGCTGATTTGATAGTACCAAGTGGCTCCTGCAATCTGCCATCAAAATGTTGGTAGGCGAGTTTTGTTTTCCAGGGAAAAGCGCCGTTGTTTGTGTTTGGGGGCCTGTGGGTGGGAGTGGCCGGATGGCTAATTACAATCCACGATACGCAGGGTGGTTCCCAGACCTAAAGTGGCACCAGTGACAAGTCGGGCCAGTTTGATGGTGCAAAGTTGCTACTGAAATCTGCCATCCAGAAACGGGGCAGCTTACTTTTGTTTGCCAGGGAAACGGGCCAAGGTTTGTGTCTGGGGGCCTATGGCTGTGAGTGACCGGCTAGGTCCTGAAAAGCTACGAGAGGCATGATGGTGACCAGACCCATGGTGGCACCAGTGCCAAGTTGGGCTGGTTTGATAGTACCAAGTGGCTCCTGCAATCTGCCATCAAAAAGTCGGCAAGCGAGTGTTGATTTCCAGGGAAAAGCGCCGTTGTTTGTGTTTGGGGGCCTGTGGCAGGGAGTGGCCGGCTGGCTCCTTAGAATCCACGATACGCAGCATGGTTCCCAGACCCAAGGTAGCACCAGTGCCAAGTCGGGCTGGCTTGATAATACCAAGTGGTTCCTGCAATCGGCCATCAAAAAGTTGGCAGGCGAGTTTTGTTTTCCAGGGAAAAGCGCCGTTGTTTTTGTTTGGGGGCCTATGGGTGGGAGTGGCCGGCTGGCTCCTTAGAATCCACGAGACGCAGGATGGTTCCCAGACCTGAGGTGGCACCAGTGCCAAGTTGGGCTGGTTTGATAGTACCAAGTGCGTCCTGCAATCTGCCATCCAGAAGCGGGGTAGCTTACTTTTGTTTGCCAGGGAAACGGGCCGAGGTTTGTGTCTCGGGGCCTATGGCTGGGAGTGACCGGCTGGCTCCTGAAAAGCTACGATAGGCAGGATGGTGACCAGACCCATGGTGGCACCAGTGCCAAGTTGGGCTGGTTTGATAGTACCAAGTGGCTCCTGCAATCTGCCATCAAAAATTTGGCAGGCGAGTTTGTTTTCCAGGGAAAAGCGCCGTTGTTTGCGCCTGGGGCCCTATGGCCTGGAGTGGACGGATGGCTAATTAGAATCCACGATACACAGGATGGTTCCCAGACCCATGGTGGCACCAGTGCCAACTTGGGCTGGTTTGATAGTAACAAGTGGTTCCTGCAATCTGCCATCCAGAAGCGGGGCAGCTTACTTTTGTTTGCCAGGGAAACGGTCCGAGGATTGTGTCTGGGGGCCTAAGCCTGGAAGTGACCGGCTGGCTCCTGAAAAGCTACGATAGGCATGATGGTGACCAGACCCATGACGGCACCAGTGCCAAGTTGGGCTGGTTTGATAGTACCAAGTGGCTCCTGCAATCTGCCATCAAAAACTTGGCAGGCGAGTTTTGTTTTCCAGGGAAAAGCGCCGTTGTTTGTGTTTGGGGGCCTGTGGCTGGGAGTGGCCAGCTGGCTCCTTAGAATCCACGATACTCAGCATGGTTCCCAGACCAGAGGTAGCACCAGTGCCAAGTTGGGCTGGTTTGATTGTAACAAGTGCGTCCTGCAATCTGCCATCCAGAAGCGGGGCAGCTTACTTTTTTTTGCCAGGGAAACGGGCCGAGCTTTGTGTCTGGGGGCCTATGGCTGGGAGTGGCCGGCTGGCTCATGAAAAGCTACGATAGGCAGGATGGTGACCAGACCCATGGTGGCACCAGTGCCAAGTTGGGCTGGTTTGATAGTACCAAGTGGCTCCTGCAATCTGCCATCAAAAAGTCGGCAAGCGAGTGTTGATTTCCAGGGAAAAGCGTCGTTGTTTGTGTTTGGGGGCCTGTGGCTGGGAGTGGCCAGCTGGCTCCTTAGAATCCACGATACGCAGCATGGTTCCCAGACCCAAGGTGGCACCAGTGCCAAGTCGGGCTGGCTTGATAATACCAAGTGGTTCCTGCAATCGGCCATCAAAAAGTTGGCAGGCGAGTTTTGTTTTCCAGGGAAAAGCGCCGTTGTTTGTGCCTGGGGCCCTATGGCCTGGAGTGGACGGATGGCTAATTAGAATCCACGATACACAGGATGGTTCCCAGACCCATGGTGGCACCAGTGCCAAGTTGGGCTGGTTTGATAGTAACAAGTGCGTCCGGGAATCTGCCATCCAGAAGCGGGGCAGCTTACTTTTGTTTGCCAGGGAAACGGTCCGAGGTTTGTGTCTGGGGGCCTATGGCTGGGAGTGACCGGCTGGCTCCTGAAAAGCTACGATAGGCAGGATGGTGACCAGACCCATGGTGGCACCAGTGCCAAGTTGGGCTGGCTTGATAATACCAAGTGGTTCCTGCGATCGGCCATCAAAAAGTTGGCAGGCGAGTTTTGTTTTCCAGGGAAAAGCGCCGTTGTTTGTGCCTGGGGCCCTATGGCCTGGAGTGGACGGATGGCTAATTAGAACCCACGATACGCAGGATGGTTCCCAGACCTGAGGTGGCACCAGTGCCAAGTTGGGCTGGTTTGACGGTGCAAAGTGGCTCCTGCAATCTGCCATGCAGAAGCGGGGCAGCTTACTTTTGTTTGCCAGGGAAACGGGCCGAAATATTTGTCTGGGGGCCTCTGGCTGGGGGTGGCTGGCTGGCTCCTGAAAAGCTACGATAGGCAGGATGGTGACCAGACCCATGGTGGCACCAGTGCCAAGTTGGGCTGGTTTGATAGTACCAAGTGGCTCCTGCAATCTGCCATCAAAAACTTGGCAGGCGAGTTTTGTTTTCCAGGGAAAAGCGCCGTTGTTTGTGTTTGGGGGCCTGTGGCAGGGAGTGGCCGGCTGGCTCCTTAGAATCCACGATACGCAGCATGGTTCCCAGACCCAAGGTGGCACCAGTGCCAAGTCGGGCTGGCTTGATAATACCAAGTGGTTCCTGCAATCGGCCATCAAAAAGTTGGCAGGCGAGTTTTGTTTTCCAGGGAAAAGCGCCGTTGTTTGTGCCTGGGGCCCTATGGCCTGGAGTGGACGGATGGCTAATTAGAATCCACGATACACAGGATGGTTCCCAGACCCATGGTGGCACCAGTGCCAAGTTGGGCTGGTTTGATAGTAACAAGTGGTTCCTGCAATCTGCCATCCAGAAGCGGGGCAGCTTACTTTTGTTTGCCAGGGAAACGGTCCGAGGTTTGTGTCTGGGGGCCTATGGCAGGGAGTGACCGGCTGGCTCCTGAAAAGCTACGATAGGCAGGATGGTGACCAGACCCATGGTGGCACCAGTGCCAAGTTGGGCTGGCTAGATAATACCAAGTGGTTCCTGCAATCGGCCATCAAAAAGTTGGCAGGCGAGTTTTGTTTTCCAGGTAAAAGCGCCGTTGTTTGTGCCTGGGGCCCTATGGCCTGGAGTGGACGGATGGCTAATTAGAATCCACGATACACAGGATGGTTCCCAGACCCATGGTGGCACCAGTGCCAAGTTGGGCTGGTTTGATAGTACCAAGTGGTTCCTGCAATCTGCCATCCAGAAGCGGGGCAGCTTACTTTTGTTTGCCAGGGAAACGGTCCGAGGTTTTTGTCTGGGGGCCTATGGCTGGGAGTGACCGGCTGGCTCCTGAAAAGCTACGATAGGCAGGATGGTGACCAGACCCATGACGGCACCAGTGCCAAGTTGGGCTGGTTTGATAGTACCAAGTGGCTCCTGCAATCTGCCATCAAAAACTTGGCAGGCGAGTTTTGTTTTCCAGGGAAAAGCGCCGTTGTTTGTGTTTGGGGGCCTGTGGCTGGGAGTGGCCGGCTGGCTCCTTAGAATCCACGATACTCAGAATGGTTCGAAGATCAGAGGTGGCACCAGCTCCAAGTTGGGCTGGTTTGATAGTACCAAGTGCGTCCGGGAATCTGCCATCCAGAAGCGGGGCAGCTTACTTTTGTTTGCCAGGGAAACGGGCCGAGGTTTTTGTCTGGGGGCCTATGGCTGGGAGTGACCGGCTGGCTCCTGAAAAGTTACGATAGGCAGGATGGTGACCAGACCCATGGTGGCACCAGTGCCAAGTTGGGCTGGTTTGATAGTACCAAGTGGCTCCTGCAATCTGCCATCAAAATGTTGGCAGGCGAGTTTTGTTTTCCAGGGAAAAGCGCCGTTGTTTGTGTTTGGGGGCCTGTGGCAGGGAGTGGCCGGCTGGCTCCTTAGAATCCACGATACGCAGGATGGTTCCCAGACCAGTGGTGGCACCAGTGCCAAGTCGGGCTGGTTTGATAGTACCAAGTGCGTCCTGCAATCTGCCATCCAGAAGCGGGGCAGCTTACTTTTGTTTGCCAGGGAAACGGGCCGAGGTATTTGTCTGGGGGCCTATGGCTGGGAGTGACCGGCTGGCTCCTGAAAAGCTACGATAGTCAGGATGGTGACCAGACCCATGGTGGCACCAGTGCCAAGTTGGGCTGGTTTGATAGTACCAAGTGGCTCCTGCAATCTGCCATCAAAAAGTTGGCAGGCGAGTTTTGTTTTCCAGGGAAAAGCGCCGTTGTTTGTGTTTGGGGGCCTGTGGGTGGGAGTGGCCGGCTGGCTCCTTAGAATCCACGATACGCAGGATGGTTCCCAGACCAGTGGTGGCACCAGTGCCAAGTCGGGCTGGTTTGAGAGTAACAAGTGCGTCCTACTATCTGCCATCCAGAAGCGGGGCAGCTTACTTTTGTTTGCCAGGGAAACGGGCCGAGCTTTGTGTCTGGGGGCCTATGGCTGGGAGTGACCGGCTGGCTCCTGAAAAGCTACGATAGGCAGGATGGTGACCAGACCCATGGTGGCACCAGTGCCAAGTTGGGCTGGTTTGATAGTACCAAGTGGCTCCTGCAATCTGCCATCAAAAAGTTGTCAGGCGAGTTTTGTTTTCCAGGGAAAAGCGCCGTTGTTGGTGTTTGGGGGCCTGTGGCTGGGAGTGGCCGGCTGGCTAATTAGAATCCACGATACGCAGGATGGTTCCCAGACCAGAGGTGGCAACAGTGACAAGTCGGGCCAGTTTGATGGTGCAAAGTGGCTCCTGCAATCTGCCATCCAGAAGCAGGGCTGCTTACTTTTGTTTGCCAGGGAAAGGAGCCGAGGTTTTTTTCGGGGGGCCTATGGCTGGGAGTGACCAGCTGGCTCCTGAAAAGCTACGAGAGGCATGATGGTGACCAGACCCATGGTGGCACCAGTGCCAAGTTGGGCTGGTTTGATAGTACCAAGTGGCTCCTGCAATCTGCCATCAAAAAGTCGGCAAGCGAGTGTTGATTTCCAGGGAAAAGCGCCGTTGTTTGTGTTTGGGGGCCTGTGGCAGGGAGTGGCCGGCTGGCTCCTTAGAATCCACGATACGCAGCATGGTTCCCAGACCCAAGGTGGCACCAGTGCCAAGTCGGGCTGGCTTGATAATACCAAGTGGTTCCTGCAATCTGCCATCAAAAAGTTGGCAGGCGAGTTTTGTTTTCCAGGGAAAAGCGCCGTTGATTTTGTTTGGGGGCCTATGGGTGGGAGTGGCCGGCTGGCTCCTTAGAATCCACGAGACGCAGGATGGTTCACAGACCTGAGGTGGCACCAGTGCCAAGTTGGGCTGGTTTGATAGTACCAAGTGCGTCCTGCAATCTGCCATCCAGAAGCGGGGTAGCTTACTTTTGTTTGACAGGGAAACGGGCCGAGGTTTGTGTCTGGGGGCCTATGGCGGGGAGTGACCGGCTGGCTCCTGAAAAGCTACGATAGGCAGGATGGTGACCAGACCCATGGTGGCACCAGTGCCAAGTTGGGCGGGTTTGATAGTACCAAGTGGCTCCTGCAATCTGCCATCAAACACTTGGCAGGCGAGTTTTGTTTTCCAGGGAAAAGCGCCGTTGTTTGTGTTTGGGGGCCTGTGGCTGGGAGTGGCCGGCTGGCTCCTTAGAATCCACGATACTCAGCATGGTTCCCAGACCAGAGGTGGCACCAGTGCCAAGTTGGGCTGGTTTGATTGTAACAAGTGCGTCCGGGAATCTGCCATCCAGAAGCGGGGCAGCTTACTTTTGTTTGCCAGGGAAACGGGCCGAGGTTTGTGCCTGGGGGCCTATGGCTGGGAGTGGCCGGCTGGCTCCTGAAAAGCTACGATAGGCAGGATGGTGACCAGACCCATGGTGGCACCAGTGCCAAGTTGGGCTGGTTTGATAGTACCAAGTGGCTCCTGCAATCTGCCATCAAAAAGTTGGCAGGAGAGTTTTGTTTTCCAGGGAAAAGCGCCCTTGTTTGTGTTTAGAGGCCTGTGGCTGGGAGTGGCCGGCTGGCTCCTTAGAATCCACGATACGCAGGATGTTTCCCAGACCCAAGTTGGCACCAGTACCAAGTAGGGCTGGTTTGATACTACCAAGTGGCTCCTGCAATCTGCCATCCAGAAGCGGGGCAGCTTACTTTTGTTTGCCAGGGAAACGGGCCGAGGTTTGGGTCTGGGGGCCTATGGCTGGGAGTGACCGGCTGGCTCCTGAAAAGCTACGATAGGCAGGATGTTGACCAGACCCATGGTGGCACCAGTGCCAAGTTGGGCTGATTTGATAGTACCAAGTGGCTCCTGCAATCTGCCATCAAAATATTGGCAGGCGAATTTTGTTTTCCAGGGAAAAGCGCCGTTGTTTGTGTTTGGGGGCCTGTGGCAGGGAGTGGCCGGCTGGCTCCTGAAAAGCTACGATAGGCAGGATGGTGACCAGACCCATGGTGGCACCAGTGCCAAGTTGGGCTGGCTTGATAGTACCAAGTGGCTCCTGCAATCTGCCATCAAAAAGTTGGCAGGCAAGTTTTGTTTTCCAGGGAAAAGCGCCGTTGTTTTTGTTTGGGGGCCTATGGCTGGGAGTGGCCGGCTGGCTCCTTAGAATCCACGATACGCAGGATGGTTCCCAGACCTGAGGTGGCACCAGTGCCAAGTTGGGCTGGTTTGATAGTACCAAGTGCGTCCTGCAATCTGCCATCCAGAAGCGGGGTAGCTTACTTTTGTTTGCCAGGGAAACGGGCCGAGGTTTGTGTCTGGGGGCCTATGGCTGGGAGTGACCGGCTGGCTCCTGAAAAGCTACGATAGGCAGGATGGTTCCCAGACCCATGGTGGCACCAGTGCCAAGTTGGGCTGGTTTGATAGTACCAAGTGGCTCCTGCAATCTGCCATCAAAAAGTTGTCAGGCGAGTTTTGTTTTCCAGGGAAAAGCGCCGTTGTTTGTGTTTGGGTGCCTGTGGCTGGGAGTGGCCGGCTGGCTCCTTAGAATCCACGATACGCAGGATGGTTCCCAGACCAGAGGTGGCAGCAATGCCAAGTCGGGCTGGTTTGATGGTGAAAAGTGGCTCCTGCAATCTGCCATCCAGAAGCGGGATAACTTACTTTTGTTTGCCACGGAAACGGGCCGAGCTTTGTGTCTGGGGTCCTATGGCTGGGAGTGACCGGCTGGCTCCTGAAAAGCTACGATAGGCAGGATGGTGACCAGACCCATGACGGCACCAGTGTCAAGTTGGGCTGGTTTGATAGTACCAAGTGGCTCCGGGAATCTGCCATCAAAATTTGGCAGGCGAGTTTTGTTGTCCAGGGAAAAGCGCCGTTGTTTGTGTCTGGGGGCCTGTGGCTGGGAGTGACCGGCTGGCTCTTTAGAATCCACGATACGCAGGATGGTTCCCAGGCCAGAGGTGGCACCAGTGCCAAGTTGGGCTGGTTTGATACTACCAAGTGCGTCCTGGAATCTGCCATCCAGAAGCGGGGCAGCTTACTTTTGTTTGCCAGGGAAATGGGCCGAGGTTTTTCTCTGGGGGCCTATGGCAGGGAGGGACCGGCTGTCTCCTGAAAAGCTACGATAGGCAGGATGGTGACCAGACCCATGGTGGCACCAGTGCCAAGTTGGGCTGATTTGATAGTAGCAAGTGGCTCCTGCAATCTGCCATCAAAAACTTGGCAGGCGAGTTTTGTTTTCCAGGGAAAAGCGCTGTGGTTTGTGTTTGGGGGCCTGTGGCTGGGAGTGACCGGCTGGCTCCTTAGAATCCACGATACGCAGGATGGTTCCCAGACTAGAGGTGGCACCAATGCCAAGATGGGCTGGTTTGATAGTACCAAGTGGCTCCTGCAATCTGCCATCCAGAAGCGGGGCAGCTTGATTTTGTTTGCCAGGGAAACGGGTCGAGCTTTGTGTCTGGGGGCCTATGGCTGGGAGTGACCGGCTGGCTCCTGATAAGCTATGATAGGCAGGATGGTGACCAGACCCATGGTGGCACCAGTGCCAAGTAGGGCTGGTTTGATAGTACCAAGTGGCTCCTGCAATCTGCCATCAAAAAGTTAGCAGGCAAGTTTTGTTTTCCAGGGAAAAGCGCCGTTGTTTTTGTTTGGGGGCCTATGGCTGGGAGTGGCCGGCTGGCTCCTTAGAATCCACGATACGCAGGATGGTTCCCAGACCTGAGGTGGCACCAGTGCCAAGTCGGGCTGGTTTGATAGTACCAAGTGGCTCCTGCAATCTGCCATCCAGAAGCGGGGTAGCTTACTTTTGTTTGCCAGGGAAACGGGCCGAGGTTTGTGTCTCGGGGCCTATGGCTGGGAGTGACCGGCTGGCTCCTGAAAAGCTACGATAGGCAGGATGGTGACCAGACCCATGGTGGCACCAGTGCCAAGTTGGGCTGGTTTGATAGTACCAAGTGGCTCCTGCAATCTACCATCAAAAACTTGGCAGGCGAGTTTTGTTTTCCAGGAAATAGCCCTGTGGTTTTGTTTGGGGGCCTGTGGCTGGGAGCGACCGGCTGGCTCCTTAGAATCCACGATACGCAGGATGGTTCCCAGACCCAAGGTGGCACCAGTGCCAAGTTGGGCTGGTTTGATAGTACCAAGTGGTTCCTGCCATCTGCCATCCAGAAGCGGGGCAGCTTACTTTTGTTTTCCAGGGTAACGGGCCGAGGTTTTTGTCTGGGGGCCTATGGCTGGGAGTGACCGGCTGGCTCGTGAAAAGCTACGATAGGCAGGATGGTGACCAGACCCATGACGGCACCAGTGCCAAGTTGGGCTGGTTTGATAGTACCAAGTGGCTCCTGCAATCTGCCATCAAAAACTTGGCAGGCGAGTTTTGTTTTCCAGGGAAAAGCGCCGTTGTTTGTGTTTGGGGGCCTGTGGCTGGGAGTGGCCGGCTGGCTCCTTAGAATCCACGATACTCAGCATGGTTCCCAGATCAGAGGTGGCACCAGTGCCAAGTTGGGCTGGTTTGATAGTACCAAGTGCGTCCGGGAATCTGCCATCCAGAAGCGGGGCAGCTTACTTTTGTTTGCCAGGGAAACGGGCCGAGGTATTTGTCTGGGGGCCTAAGGCTGGGAGTGACCGGCTGGCTCCTGAAAAGCTACGATAGGCAGGATGGTGACCAGACCCATGGTGGCACCAGTGCCAAGTTGGGCTGGTTTGATAGTACCAAGTGGCTCCTGCAATCTGCCATCAAAAAGTTGGCAGGCGAGTTTTGTTTTCCAGGGAAAAGCGCCGTTGTTTGTGTTTGGGTGCCTGTGGCTGGGATTGGCCGGCTGGCTCCTTAGAATCCACGATACGCAGGATGGTTCCCAGACCAGTGGTGGCACCAGTGCCAAGTCGGGCTGGTTTGATAGTAACAAGTGCGTCCTACTATCTGCCATCCAGAAGCGGGGCAGCTTACTTTTGTTTGCCAGGGAAACGGGCCGAGCTTTGTGTCTGGGGGCCTATGGCTGGGAGTGACCGGCTGGCTCCTGAAAAGCTACGATAGGCAGGATGGTGACCAGACCCATGGTGGCACCAGTGCCAAGTTGGGCTGGTTTGATAGTACCAAGTGGCTCCTGCAATCTGCCATCAAAAAGTTGTCAGGCGAGTTTTGTTTTCCAGGGAAAAGCGCCGTTGTTTGTGTTTGGGGGCCTGTGGCTGGGAGTGGCCGGCTGGCTAATTAGAATCCACGATACGCAGGATGGTTCCCAGACCAGAGGTGGCAACAGTGACAAGTCGGGCCAGTTTGATGGTGCAAAGTGGCTCCTGCAATCTGCCATCCAGAAGCAGGGCTGCTTACTTTTGTTTGCCAGGGAAAGGAGCCGAGGTTTTTGTCTGGGGGCCTATGGCTGGGAGTGACCAGCTGGCTCCTGAAAAGGTACGATAGGCAGGATGGTTACCAGACCCATGGTGGCACCAGTGCCAAGTTCGGCTGATTTGATAGTACCAAGTGGCTCCTGCAATCTGCCATCAAAATGTTGGTAGGCGAGTTTTGTTTTCCAGGGAAAAGCGCCGTTGTTTGTGTTTGGGGGCCTGTGGCTGGGAGTGGCCGGCTGGCTCCTTAGAATCCACGATACGCAGGATGTTTCCCAGACCCAAGTTGGCACCAGTACCAAGTAGGACTGGTTTGATACTACCAAGTGGCTCCTGCAATCTGCCATCCAGAAGCGGGGCAGCTTACTTTTGTTTGCCAGGGAAACGGGCCGAGGTTTGGGTCTGAGGGCCTATGGCTGGGAGTGACCGGCTGGCTCCTGAAAAGCTACGATAGGCAGGATGTTGACCAGACCCATGGTGGCACCAGTGCCAAGTTGGGCTGATTTGATAGTACCAAGTGGCTCCTGCAATCTGCCATCAAAAAGTTGGCAGGCGAATTTTGTTTTCCAGGGAAAAGCGCCGTTGTTTGTGTTTGGGGGCCTGTGGCAGGGAGTGGCCGGCTGGCTCCTGAAAAGCTACGATAGGCAGGATGGTGACCAGACCCATGGTGGCACCAGTGCCAAGTTGGGCTGGTTTGATAGTACCAAGTGGCTCCGGCAATCTGCCATCAAAAAGATGGCAGACGAGTTTTGTTTTCCAGGGAAAAGCGCCGTTGTTTGTGTTTGGGGGCCTGTGCCTGGGAGTGGACGGATGGCTAATTAGAATCTACGATACGCAGGATGGTTCCCAGACCAGAGGTGGCACCAGTGCCAAGTCGGGTTGTTTGATAGTAGCAAGTGGCTCCTGCAATCTGCCATCCAGAAGCGGGGCAGCTTACTTTTGTTTGTCAGGGAAACGGGCCGAGTTTTGTGTCTGTGGGCCTACGGCTGGGAGTGACCGGCTGGCTCCTGAAAAGCTACGATAGGCAGGATGGTGACCAGACCCATGGTGGCACCAGTGCCAAATTGGGCTGGTTTGATAGTACCAAGTGGCTCCTGCAATCTGCCATCCAGAAGCGGGGCAGCTGAGTTTTGTTTGCCAGAGAAAAGGCCCGTGGGTTGTGTTTGGGGGCATATGGCTGGGAGTGGCCACCTGGCTCCTTAAAATGCACGATACGCCGCATGGTAACCAGACGCAAGGTGGCACCAGTGCCAAGTCAGGCTGTTTTTGTAGTACCCAGTGGCTCCTGCAATTTGCCATCCAGAAGCGGGGCAGTTGAATTTTGTTTGCTAGAGAAAAGGGCTGTGGTTTGTGTTTGGGGGCCTATGGCTGAGAGTGGCCGGCTGGCCCCTGAAAATCAACGATAGGCAGGATGGTTCCCAGATCCAAGGTGGCACCAGTGCCAAGTAAGGCTGGTTGTAGGGTTCAAAGTGACTCCTGCAATCTGCCATCCAGAAGCGGGACAGCTGAGTTTTTTTTGCCAGAGAAAATGTCCATGGTTTCTTTTTGGGGCATACGGCTGGGAATTGCCGGCTGGCTCCTTAAAATGCTCGATACGCAGGATGGTTCCCAGAGCCAAGGTGGCACCACTGCCAAGTTGGGCTCTTTTTGTAGTACCAAGTGCGTCCTGCAATTTGCCATCCAGAAGAGGGGCAGTTGAGTTTTGTTTGCCAGAGAAAAGGGCCGAGGTTTGTGTTTGGGGGCATATGGCTGGGAATGACCGGCTGGCCCCTGAAAATCCACGATACGCCGGATGGTTCCCAGATCCAAGGTGGTACCATTACCAAGTCGGGCTGGTTTGATAGTCCCAAGTGGCTCCTGCAAACTGCCATCCAGAAGCGGGGCAGCTGAGTTTTGTTTTCCAGGGAAATGGGCCTTTGTTTGTGTTTGGGGGCCTGTGGCTGGGAGTGTTCGGCTGGTTCCTGAATATGTACGATACGTAGGATTGTTCCGAGATCCAAGTTGGCAGCAGTGCCATGTTGTGCTGGTGTGATAGTCCCAAGTGGCTCCTGCAATCTGCCATCCAGAAGTGGGGCAGTTGATTTTTGTTTGCCAGAGAAAAGGTCCGGGGTTTGTTTTTGGGGGCATATGGCTGAGAGTGGCTGGCTGGCCCCTGAAAATCCACGATACACAGGATGGTTCCCAGATCCAAGGTGGCACCTGTGCCAAGTCGGGCTGATTTGATAGTACTAAGTAGCTCCTGCAATCTGCCATCCAGAAGCGGGGCAGCTTACTTTTGTTTGCCAGGGAAACGGGCCGAGTTTTGTGTCTCGGGGCCTATGGCTGAGAGTGACCGGCTGGCTCATGAAAAGCTACAATAGGCAGGATGGTGACCAGACCCATGGTGGCACCAGTGCCAAGTTGGGCTGGTTTGATAGTACCAAGTGGTTCCTGCAATCTGCCATCCAGAAGCAGGGCAGCTGAGTTTTGTTTTCCAGGGAAAAGCGCCGTTGTTTGTGTCTGCGGGCCTGTGGCTGGAGTGGCCGGCTGGCTCCTTTCAACACACGATACGCCGGATGGTTCCCAGACCCAAGGTGGCACCAGTGCCAGGTTGGGCTGGTTTGATAGTACCAAGTGCTTCCTGCAATCTGCCATCAAAATGTTGGCAGGCGAGTTTTGTTTTCCAGGGAAAAGCGCCGTTCTTTGTGTTTGGGGGCCTGTGGCTGGGAGTGGCCGTCTTGCTAATTGGAATCCACGATACGCAGGATGGTTCCCAGACCTGAGGTGGCACCAGTGACAAGTCGGGCCAGTTTGATGGTGCAAAGTGGCTCCTGCAATCTGCCATCCAGAAGCGGGGCAGCTTACTTTTGTTTTCCAGGGAAACGGGCCGAGGTTTGTGTCTGGGGGCCTATGGCTGGGAGTGACCGGCTGGCTCCTGAAAAGCTACGATAGGCAGGATGGTGACCAGACCCATGGTGGCACCAGTGCCAAGTTGGGCTGATTTGATATTACCAAGTGGCTCCTGCAATCTGCCATCAAAAATTTGGCAGGCGAGTTTTGATTTCCAGGGAAAAGCGCCGTTGTTTGTGTTTGGGGGCCTGTGGCTGAGAGTGGCCGGCTTGCTAATTGGAATCCACGATACGCAGGATGGTTCCCAGACCTGACGTGGCACCAGTGCCAAGTCGGGCTAGTTTGATGCTGCAAAGTGGCTCCTGCAATCTGCCAAGCAGAAGCGGGGTAGCTTACTTTTGTTTGCCAGGGAAAATGGCCGAGGTTTTTGTCTGGGGGCCTATGGCTGGGAGTGACCGGCTGGCTCGTGAAAAGCTACGATAGGCAGGATGGTGACCAGACCCATGGTGGCACCAGTGCCAAGTTGGGCTGATTTGATAGTAGCAAGTTGCTCCTGCAATCTGCCATCAAAAAGTTGGCAGGCGAGTTTTATTTTCCAGGGAAAAGCGCCGTTGTTTGTGTTTGGGGGCCTGTGGCTGGGAGTGGCCGGCTGGCTCCTTAGAATCCACGATACGCAGCATGGTATCCAGACCCAAGGTGGCACCAGTGCCAAGTTGGGCTGGTTTGATAATACCAAGTGGTTCCTGCAATCTGCCATCCAGAAGCGGGGCAGCTTACTTTTGTTTGCCAGGGAAACGGGCCGAGGTTTGTGTCTGGGGGCCTATGGCTGGGAGTGACCGGATGGCTCCTGAAAAGCTACCATAGGCAGGATGGTGACCAGACCCATGGTGGCACCAGTGCCAAGTTGGGCTGGTTTGATAGTACCAAGTGGCTCCTGCAATCTGCCATCAAAATTTGGCAGGCGAGTTTTGTTTTCCAGGGAAAAGCGCCGTGTTTTGGGTTTGAGGGCCTGCGGCTGGGAGTGGCCGGCTGGCTCCTTAGAATCCACGATACGCAGGATGGTTCCCAGACCAGAGGTGGCACCAGTGCCAAGTCGGGCTGGTTTGATTATACCAAGTGGCTCCTGCAATCTGCCATCCAGAAGCGGGGCAGCTTACTTTTGTTTGCCACGGAAACGGGTCGAGCTTTGTGTCTGGGGGCCTATGGCTGGGAATGACCGGCTGGTTCCTGAAGAGCTACGATGTGCAGGATGGTGACCAGACCCATGGTGGCACCAGTGCCAAGTTGGGCTGGTTTGATAGCACCAAGTGGCTCCTGCAACCTGTCATCAAAATTTGGCAGGCGAGTTTTGTTTTCCAGGGAAAAGCGTCGTTGTTTGTGTTTGGGGGCCTGTGGCTGGGAGTGGCCGGATGGCTAATTAGAATCCACGATACGCAGGATGGTTCCCAGACCCAAGGTGGCACCAGTGCCACATTGGGCTGGTTTGATAGTACCAAGTGCGTCCGGCAATCTGCCATCCAGAAGCGGGGCAGCTTTCTTTTTTTTGCCAGGGAAACGGGCCGAGCTTTGTGTCTTGGGGCCTATGGCTGGGAGTGACCGGCTGGCTCCTGGAAAGCTACGATAGGCAGGATGGTGACCAGACCCATGGTGGCACCAGTGCCAAGTTGGGCTGGTTTGATAGTACCAAGTGGCTCCTGCAATCTGCCATCAAAAAGTTGGCAGGCGAGTTTTGTTTTCCAGGGAAAAGCGTCGTTGTTTGTGTTTGAGGGCCTGTGGCTGGGAGTGGCCGGCTGGCTCCTTAGAATCCACGATACGCAGGATGGTTCCCAGACTTGACGTGGCACCAGTGCCAAGTCGGGCTGGTTTGATAGTACCAAGTGCGTCCTGCAATCTGCCATCCAGAAGTGGAGCAGCTTACTTTTGTTTTCCAGGGAAACGGGCCGAGGTATTTGTCTGGGGGCCTATGGCTGGGAGTGACCGGCTGGCTCCTGAAAAGCTACGATAGGCAGGATGGTGACCAGACCCATGGTGGCACCAGTGCCAAGTTGGGCTGGTTTGATAGTACCAAGTGGCTCCTGCAATCTGCCATCAAAAAGTTGTCAGGCGAGTTTTGTTTTCCAGGGAAAAGCGCCGTTGGTTGTGTTTGAGGGCCTGTGGCTGGGAGTGGCCGGCTGGCTCCTTAGAATCCACGATACGCAGCATGGTATCCAGACCAGAGGTGGCACCAGTGCCAAGTTGGGCTGGTTTGATAATACCAAGTGGTTCCTGCAATCTGCCATCCAGAAGCGGGGCAGCTTACTTTTGTTTGCCAGGGAAACGGGCCGAGGTTTGTGTCTGGGGGCCTATGGCTGGGAGTGACCGGATGGCTCCTGAAAAGCTACCATAGGCAGGATGGTGACCAGACCCATGGTGGCACCAGTGCCAAGTTGGGCTGGTTTGATAGTACCAAGTGGCTCCTGCAATCTGCCATCAAAATTTGGCAGGCGAGTTTTGTTTTCCAGGGAAAAGCGCCGTGTTTTGGGTTTGAGGGCCTGCGGCTGGGAGTGGCCGGCTGGCTCCTTAGAATCCACGATACGCAGGATGGTTCCCAGACCAGAGGTGGCACCAGTGCCAAGTCGGGCTGGTTTGATTATACCAAGTGGCTCCTGCAATCTGCCATCCAGAAGCGGGGCAGCTTACTTTTGTTTGCCACGGAAACGGGTCGAGCTTTGTGTCTGGGGGCCTATGGCTGGGAATGACCGGCTGGTTCCTGAAGAGCTACGATGTGCAGGATGGTGACCAGACCCATGGTGGCACCAGTGCCATGTTGGGCTGGTTTGATAGCACCAAGTGGCTCCTGCAATCTGTCATCAAAATTTGGCAGGCGAGTTTTGTTTTCCAGGGAAAAGCGTCGTTGTTTGTGTTTGGGGTCCTGTGGCTGGGAGTGGCCGGATGGCTAATTAGAATCCACGATACGCAGGATGGTTCCCAGACCAGAGGTGGCACCAGTGCCACATTGGGCTGGTTTGATAGTAACAAGTGCGTCCGGCAATCTGCCATCCAGAAGCGGGGCAGCTTTCTTTTTTTTGCCAGGGAAACGGGCCGAGCTTTGTGTCTTGGGGCCTATGGCTGGGAGTGACCGGCTGGCTCCTGGAAAGCTACGATAGGCAGGATGGTGACCAGACCCATGGTGGCACCAGTGCCAAGTTGGGCTGGTTTGATAGTACCAAGTGGCTCCTGCAATCTGCCATCAAAAAGTTGGCAGGCGAGTTTTGTTTTCCAGGGAAAAGCGTCGTTGTTTGTGTTTGAGGGCCTGTGGCTGGGAGTGGCCGGCTGGCTCCTTAGAATCCACGATACGCAGGATGGTTCCCAGACTTGACGTGGCACCAGTGCCAAGTTGGGCTGGTTTGATAGTACCAAGTGCGTCCTGCAATCTGCCATCCAGAAGTGGGGCAGCTTACTTTTGTTTTCCAGGGAAACGGGCCGAGGTATTTGTCTGGGGGCCTATGGCTGGGAGTGACCGGCTGGCTCCTGAAAAGCTACGATAGGCAGGATGGTGACCAGACCCATGGTGGCACCAGTGCCAAGTTGGGCTGGTTTGATAGTACCAAGTGGCTCCTGCAATCTGCCATCAAAAAGTTGTCAGGCGAGTTTTGTTTTCCAGGGAAAAGCGCCGTTGTTTGTGTTTGAGGGCCTGTGGCTGGGAGTGGCCGGCTGGCTCCTTAGAATCCACGATACGCAGGATGGTTCCCAGACCTGAGGTGGCACCAGTGCCAAGTCCGGCTAGTTTGATGGTGCAAAGTGGCTCCTGCAATCTGCCATCCAGAAGCGGGGCAGCTTACTTTTGTTTGCCAGGGAAACGGGCCGAGCTTTGTGTCTGGGGTCTATGGCTGTGAGTGACCGGCTGGCTCCTGAAAAGCTACGATAGGCAGGATGGTGACCAGACCCATGGTGGCACCAGTGCCAAGTTGGGCTGGTTTGATAGTACCAAGTGGCTCCTGTAATCTGCCATCAAAATTTGGCAGGCGAGTTTTGTTTTCTAGGGAAAAGCGCCGTTGTTTGTGTTTGGGGGCCTGTGGCTGGGAGTGGCCGGCTGGCTCCTTAGAATCCACAATACGCAGGATGGTTCCCAGACCTGAGGTGGCACCAGTGCCAAGTTGGGCTGGTTTGATAGTACCAAGTGCGTCCTGCAATCTGCCATCCAGAAGCGGGGCAGCTTACTTTTGTTTGCCAGGGAAACGGGCCGAGCTTTGTGTCTGGGGGCCTATGGCTGGGAGTGACCGGCTGGCTCGTGAAAAGCTACGATAGGCAGGATGGTGACCAGACCCATGGTGGCACCAGAGCCATGTTCGGCTGATTTCAAAGTACAAAGTGGCTCCTGCAATCTTCCATCAAAAAGTCAGCAGGCGAGTTTTGTTTTCCAGGGAAAAGCGCCGTTGTTTTTGTCTGCGGGCCTGTGGCTGGAGTGGCCGGCTGGCTCCTTTCAACACACGATACGCCGGATGGTTCCCAGACCCAAGGTGGCACCAGTGCCAAGTTGGGCTGGTTTGATAGTACCAAGTGGTTCCTGCAATCTGCCATCAAAATGTTGGCAGGCGAGTTTTGTTTTCCAGGGAAAAGCGCCGTTGTTTGTGTTTGGGGGCCTGTGGCTGGGAGTGGCCGGCTGGCTCCTTAGAATCCACGATACGCAGGATGGTTCCCAGACCAGAGGTGGCACCAGTACCAAGTCGGGCTGGTTTGAAAATAACAAGTGGATCCTGCAATCTGCCATCCAGAAGCGGGGCAGCTTAATTTTGTTTGCCAGGGAAACGGGCCGAGCTTTGTGTCTGGGGGCCTATGGCTGGGAGTGACCGGCTGGCTCCTGAAAAGCTACGATAGTCAGGATGGTGACCAGACCCATGGTAGCACCAGTGCCAAGTTGGGCTGATTTGATAGTACCAAGTGGCTCCTGCAATCTGTCATCAAAAAGTTGGCAGGCGAGTTTTGTTTTCCAGGGAAAAGCGCTGTGGTTTGTATTTGGGGGCCTGTGGCTGGGAGTGACCGGCTGGCTCCTTAGAATCCACGATACGCAGGATGGTTCCCAGACCCAAGGTGGCACCATTTCCAAGTTGGGCTGGTTTGATAGTACCAATTGCGTCCTGCAATCTGCCATCCAGAAGCGGGGCAGCTTACTTTTGTTTGCCAGGGAAACGGGCCGAGGTTTTTGTCTGGGGGCCTATGGCTGGGAGTGACCGGCTGGCTCCTGAAAAGCTACGATAGGCAGGATGGTGACCCGACCAGCGGTGGCACCAGTGCCAAGTTGGGCTGGTTTGATAGTACCAAGTAGCTCCTGCAATCTGCCATCAAAAAGTTGGCAGGCGAGTTTTGTTTTCCAGGGAAAAGCGCCGTTGTTTGTGTTTGGGGGCCTGTGGCTGGGAGTGGCCAGCTGGCTCCTTAGAATCCACGATACGCAGGATGGTTCCCAGACCCAAGGTGGCACCAGTGCCAAGTTGGGCTGGTTTGATTATAACAAGTGGATCCTGCAATCTGCCATCCAGAAGCGGGGCAGCTTACTTTTGTTTGCCAGGGAAATGGGCCGAGCTTTTTGTCTGGGGGCCTATGGCTGGGAGTGACCTGCTAGGTCCTGAAAAGCTACGATAGGCAGGATGGTGACCAGACCCATGGTGGCACCAGTGCCAAGTTGGGCTGGTTTGATAGTACCAAGTGGCTCCTGCAATCTGCCATCAAAAAGTTGGCAGGCGAGTTTTGTTTTCCAGGAAAAAGCGCCGTTGTTTGTGTTTGGGGGCCTGTGGCTGGGAGTGGCCGGCTGGCTCCTTAGAATCCACGATACGCAGCATTGTTCCCAGACCAGAGGTGGCACCAGTGCCAAGTCGGGCTAGTTTGATGGTGCAAAGTAGCTCCTGCAATCTGCCATCCAGTAGCGGGGTAGCTTCCTTTTTTTTGCCAGGGAAACGGGCCGAGGTTTTTGTCTAGAGGCCTATGGCTGGGAGTGACCGGCTGGCTCGTGAAAAGCTACGATAGGCAGGATGGTGACCAGACCCATGGTGGCACCAGTGCCAAGTTGGGCTGATTTGATAGTACCAAGTGGCTCCTGCAATCTGCCATCAAAACGTTGGCAGGCGAGTTTTGTTTTCCAGGGAAAAGCGCCGTTGTTTGTGTTTGCGGGCCTGTGGCTGGGAGTGGCCGGCTGGCTCCTTAGAATCCACGATACGCAGGATGGTTCCCAGACCCAAGATGGCACCAGTGCCAAGTCGGGCTGGTTTGATAGTACCAAGTGGTTCCTGCAATCTGCCATCCAGAAGCGGGGTAGCTTACTTTTGTTTTCCAGGGAAACGGGCCGAGGTTTGTGTTTGGGGGCCTGTGGCTGGCAGTGGCCAGTTGGCTCCTGAAAATCCATGATACGCAGCATGGTTCCCAGACCCAAGATGGCACCAGTGCCAAGTGGGGCTGGTTTGACAGTGTCAAGTGCCTCATGCAGTCTCCCATCCAGAAACGGGGCAGCTGAGTTCTTTTGCCTGTGAACCGGCCGTTGTTTTTGATTGGGGTCTGTGGCCGAGAATGGTCGACTGGCTACTGACAATCCACAATACGCAGGATGGTTCCCAGACTCAAGGTGGCACCAGGGCCAAGTCGGGCTCGTTTGATAGTACCAAGTGGCTCCTGCAATCTGCCATCCTGACGGGGGGCAGCGGATCTTTGTTTGCCAGAGTAAAGTTCCGTGGTTTGTTTTTGGGGGCATATGGCTGGGAGTGGCCGGCTGGCTCCTTAAGAAGCTCGATACGCAGGATGGTTCCCAGATCCATGGTGGCACCATTGCCTAGTTTGGCTGTTTTTGTAGTACCAAGTGCGTCCTGCAATTTTCCATCCAGAAGAAGGGCAGTTGAGTTTTGTTTTCCAGGGAAAAGCGCCGTTGTTTTTGATTGGAGGCCTGTGGCTGGGAGTGGCCGGCTGGCTCCTTAGAATCCACGATACGCAGCATGGTATCCAGACCCAAGGTGGCACCAGTGCCAAGTTGGGCTGGTTTGATAATACCAAGTGGTTCCTGCAATCTGCCATCCAGAAGCGGGGCAGCTTACTTTTGTTTGCCAGGGAAACGTGCCGAGGTTTGTGTCTGGGGGCCTAAGGCTGCGAGTGACCGGCTGGCTCCTGAAAAGCTACGATAGGCAGGATGGTGACCAGACCCATGGTGGCACCAGTGCCAAGTTGGGCTGGTTTGATAGTACCAAGTGGCTCCTGCAATCTGCCATCAAAAAGTTGGCAGGCGAGTTTTGTTTTCCAGGGAAAAGCGCCGTTGTTTGTGTTTGGGGGCCTGTGGCTGGGAGTGGCCGGCTGGCTCCTTAGAACCCACGATACGGAGGATGGTTCCCAGACTTGAGGTGGCACCAGTGCCAAGTTGGGCTGGTTTGATGGTGCAAAGTGGCTCCTGCAATCTGCCATCCAGAAGCGGGGTAGCTTACTTGTGTTTGCCAGGGAAACGGGCCGAAATATTTGTCTACGGGCCTCTGGCTGGGGGTGGCTGGCTGGCACCTGCAAAGCTACGATAGGCAGGATGGTGACCAGACCCATGGTGGCACCAGTGCCAAGTTGGGCTGGTTTGATAGTACCAAGTGGCTCCTGCAATCTGCCATCAAATGTTTGGCAGTCGAGTTTTGTTTTCCAGGGAAAAGCACCGTTGTGTGAGTTTTGGGGCCTGTGGCTGGGACTGGCCAGCTGGCTCCTTAGAATCCACGATACGCAGGATGGTTCCCAGACCCAAGGTGGCACCAGTGCCAAGTCGGGCTGGTTTGTTAGTACCAAGTGGTTCCTGCAATCTGCCATCCAGAAGCGGGGCAGCTGAATTTTGTTTGCCAGAGAAAAAGGCTGTTGTTTGTGTTTCGGGGCCTGTGGCTGGCAGTGGCCGACTGGCTCCTGAAAATCCATGATACGCAGCATGGTTCCCAGACCCAAGGTGGCACCAGTGCCAAGTAGGGCTGGTTTCATAGTACCCAGTGGCTCCTGCAATCTGCCATCCAGAAGAGGGGCAGTTGAGTTTTGTTTTCCAGAGAAAAGGGCCGTGGTTTGTGTTTGGGGCCTATGGCTGAGAGTGACCGGCTGGCCCCTGAAAATCCACGATAGGACGGATGGTTCCCAGATCCAAGGTGGCAGCAGTGCCATGTTGTGCTGGTGTGATAGTCCCAAGTGGCTCCTGCAATCTGCCATCCAGAAGCGGGGCAGCTGAATTTTGTTTGCCAGAGAAAAAGGCTGTGGTTTGTGTTTGGGGGCCTGTGGCTGGGAGTGGCCGGCTGGCTCCTGAAAATCCATGATACGCAGCATGGTTCCCAGACCCAAGGTGGCACCAGTGCCAAGTGGGGCTGGTTTCACAGTGTCAAGTGCCTCCTGCAATCTCCCATCCAGAAGCGGGGCAGCTGAGTTTTGTTTGCCTGTGAAACGGGCCGTTGTTTTTGATTGGGGTCTGTGGCCGAGAGTGTTCGGCTGGCTCCTGACAACCCACAATACGCAGGATGGTTCCCAGACCCAAGGTGGCACCAGTGCCAAGTCGGGCTGGTTTGTTAGTACCAAGTGGTTCCTGCAATCTGCCATCCAGAAGCGGGGCAGCTGAATTTTGTTTGCCAGAGAAAAAGGCTGTTGTTTGTGTTTCGGGGCCTGTGGCTGGCAGTGGCCGGCTGGCTCCTGAAAATCCATGATACGCAGCATGGTTCCCAGACCCAAGGTGGCACCAGTGCCAAGTAGGGCTGGTTTCATAGTACCCAGTGGCTCCTGCAATCTGCCATCCAGAAGAGGGGCAGTTGAGTTTTGTTTTCCAGAGAAAAGGGCCGTGGTTTGTGTTTGGGGCCTATGGCTGAGAGTGACCGGCTGGCCCCTGAAAATCCACGATAGGACGGATGGTTCCCAGATCCAAGGTGGCAGCAGTGCCATGTTGTGCTGGTGTGATAGTCCCAAGTGGCTCCTGCAATCTGCCATCCAGAAGCGGGGCAGCTGAATTTTGTTTGCCAGAGAAAAAGGCTGTGGTTTGTGTTTGGGGGCCTGTGGCTGGGAGTGGCCGGCTGGCTCCTGAAAATCCATGATACGCAGCATGGTTCCCAGACCCAAGGTGGCACCAGTGCCAAGTGGGGCTGGTTTCACAGTGTCAAGTGCCTCCTGCAATCTCCCATCCAGAAGCGGGGCAGCTGAGTTTTGTTTGCCTGTGAAACGGGCCGTTGTTTTTGATTGGGGTCTGTGGCCGAGAGTGTTCGGCTGGCTCCTGACAACCCACAATACGCAGGATGGTTCCCAGACCCAAGGTGGCACCAGTGCCAAGTCGGGCTGGTTTGATAGTACCAAGTGGCTCCTGCAATCTGCCATCCAGAAGCGGTGCAGTTGAGTTTTGTTTGCCAGAGAAAAGGGCCGTGGGTTGTGTTTGGGGGCATATGGCTGGGAGTGACCGGCTGTCTCATTAAAAAGATCGGTACGCAGGATGGTTCCCAGACCCAAGGTGGCACCAGTGCCAAGTCGGGTTGTTTTTATAGTACCAAGTGCGTCCTGCAATTTGCCATCCAGAAGAGGGGCAGTGGAGTTTTGTTTGCCAGAGAATAGCGCCGTTGTTTGTGTTTGGGGGCTTGTGGCTGGGAGTGGCCGACTGGCGCCTTAGAATCTGCGTTACGCAGCATGGTTCCCAGACCAGAGGTGGCACCAGTGCCAAGTTTGGCTGGTTTGATAGTACCAATTGCGTCCTGCAATCTGCCATCCAGAAGCGGGGCAGCTTACTTTTGTTTGCCAGGGAAACGGGCCGAGGTTTGTGACTGGGGACCTATGGCTGGGAGTGACCGGCTGGCTCCTGGAAAGCTACAATAGGCAGGATGGTGACCAGACCCATGGTGGCACCAGTGCCAAGTTGGGCTGGTTTGATAGTACCAAGTGGCTCCTGCAATCTGCCATGAAAAAGTTGGCAGGCGAGTTTTGTTTTCCAGGGAAAAGCGCCGTTGTTTCAATTTGGGGGCCTGTGGCTGGGAGTGGCCGGCTGGCTCCTTTGAACCCACGATACGCATGATGGTTCCCAGACCCAAGGTGGCACCAGTGCCAAGTCGGGCTGGTTTGATACTACCAAGTGCGTCCTGCAATCTGCCATCCAGAAGCGGGGCAGCTTAATTTTGTTTGCCAGGGAAACGGGCCGTGGGTTTTGTTTGGGGGCCTATGGCTGAGAGTGGCCGGCTGGCTCCTGAAAATCCACGCTAGGCAGCATGGTTCCCAGATGCAAGGTGGCACCAGTGCCAAGTCCGGCTGGTTTGATGGTGCAAAGTTGCTCCTGCAATCTGCCATCCAGAAGCGGGGCAGCTGATTTTGTTTGCCAGAGAAAAATTCCGTGGATTGTTTTTGGGGGCATATTGCTGGGAGTGGCCGGCTGGCTCCTTAAAATGCTCGATACGCATGATGGTTCCCAGGCCCAAGGTGTCACCACTACCAAGTCGGCCTGCGGTTTTAGTATCAAGTTCATCCTGCAATTTGCCATCCAGAAGAGGGGCAGTTGAGTTTTGTTTGCCAGAGAAACGGGCCGAGGTTTCTGTTTGGGGACATATGGCTGAGAGTGGCCGGCTGGCCCCTGAATATCCACGATACAGAGCATGGTTCCCAGATCCAAGGTGGCACCAGTGCCAAGTTGGGCTGGTTTGATAGTACCAAGTGTCTCCTGCAATCTGCCATCCAGAAGCGGGGCAGCTTACTTTTGTTTGCCAGAGAAATAGGCCTAGGTTTTTGTTTGGGGGCCTGTGGCTAGGAGTGGCCGGCTGGCTCCTAAGAATCCACGATACGCAGGATGTTTCCCAGACCCAAGGTGGCACCAGTGCCAAGTCGGGCTGGTTTGATAGTACCAAGTGGCTCCTGCAAACTCCATCAAAAAGTTGGCAGGCGTGTTTTGTTTTCCAGGGAACAGCGCCGTTGATTTTGTTTGGGGGCCTGTGGCTGGCAGTGGCCGGCTGGCTCCTTAGAATCCACGATACGCAGGATGGTTCCCAGACCCAAGGTGGCACCAGTGCCAAGTCGGGCTGGTTTGATTACACCAAGTGGCTCCTGCAATCTGCCATCCAGAAGTGAGGCAGCTAAGTTTTGTTTGCCAGAAAAAAGGGCCGTGGTTTTTGTTGGGGGCCTGTGGCTGGGAGTAGCCGGCTGGCTCCTTAAAATCCACGATACGCAGGATGGTTCCCAGACCCAAGGTGGCACCAGTGCCAAGTTGGGCTGGTTTGATAGTACCAAGTGGCTCCTGCAAACTGCCATCCAGAAGCGGGGCAGCTGAGTTTTGTTTTCCAGGGAAATGGGCCTTTGTTTGTGTTTGGGGGCCTGTGGCTGGGAGTGTTCGGCTGGTTCCTGAATATGTACGATACGTAGGATTGTTCCCAGATCCAAGTTGGCAGCAGTGCCATGTTGTGCTGGTGTGATAGTCCCAAGTGGCTCCTGCAATCTGCCATCCAGAAGTGGGGCAGTTGATTTTTGTTTGCCAGAGAAAAGGTCCGTGGTTTGTTTTTGGGGGCATATGGCTGAGAGTGGCTGGCTGGCCCCTGAAAATCCACGATACACAGGATGGTTCCCAGATCCAAGGTGGCACCTGTGCCAAGTCGGGCTGATTTGATAGTACTAAGTAGCTCCTGCAATCTGCCATCCAGAAGCGGGGCAGCTTACTTTTGTTTGCCAGGGAAACGGGCCGAGTTTTGTGTCTCGGGGCCTATGGCTGAGAGTGACCGGCTGGCTCCTGAAAAGCTACAATAGGCAGGATGGTGACCAGACCCATGGTGGCACCAGTGCCAAGTTGGGCTGGTTTGATAGTACCAAGTGGTTCCTGCAATCTGCCATCCAGAAGCAGGGCAGCTGAGTTTTGTTTGCCAGAGAAAAGGGCCTTGGTTTGTGTTTGGGGGCATATGGCTGGGTGTGGCCAGCTGGCTCCTTAAAATGCACGATATGCAACATGGCTCCCAGACCCAAGGTGGCACCAGTGCCAAGTTGGGCTGGTTTGATAGTACCAAGTGGCTCCTGCAATCTTCCATGATCACGTGGAGAAATACTTTCTGGTTTCAGCCTCATGCTCTTTCTTCTCTCCCTCAACTTCTCTATCACCTCTCATCTGGTTCACATGCGCTGTCTTCAAGGTCCACAGGCTACTTTTCACAGAATCTTCTGGCCTGATGAAGTAAGAATGATGAATAGAACAGAGCTGGGATCTATTTTCCAGTTTGGATAAAATGCATTCTGCACACAAATCCAAGGAGAACGGGCTGCCCCGATGCCCAGAAAATCTTTCACTCCTGCTAGTGTTCTACGTCAACCGCAACTTAGTCTGAAAGAAAAGCTTTTTCTCTGAGAGCATCTGAGAGGTTTGCATGAAGCACTGATATCTGACATATGCAATTTTGAATAGGAGAGGAAAAAGAAAATGGCAAGGAGTTTTTAATTTTAGTGGTTTCAATTTTAATTTCCGTGCACTTTTTCAAAACTTGTCAGCTCAAATGCCCATCAACATCTTTTAGTCATCTGTAAGTCAGTATTCATATAAAATGTGCTTCAAATCCAAAGAATTTCAAATTTGCACTCCAAGCTTCTATGCCTAGATTTATGATTTCCTACACATATTAGATGAAAGGAAGGCCTTTTTTACTGTGGGAGTGCTGGAACACTGGAACAGGTTGCCCAGAGAAGTTGTGGGTGTCCCATCCCTGAAAGTATTCAAGGTCACCTTGGACGGGGCTTGGAGCAGCAACAAAGGAGAAGCTTGATGGTAGAGAAACAAAGTTGGACTATAGAAGAAACTCGGATTGAAGTATAGGATCAAGTTTTCTCTCAGCTCTTGGGGTAAATTCAAAGTTGTACAAAATGACATTTATCTGTGCTATTCACTACTGTAACAGAAAGTTTCATGAAAACTGTACAGAAGATAGTAAATTTTAAAAGAGATAAGAATTACAGCATAAAATCCATGGGATAGGTTACAACATGAGACACTCTCTAAGAGAAAATCTCTGTGTTTCAGCACTTCATCGGGGTAAGATTTCATGAAGCGCCAAAGAAGGCGGCAAAATATCATTCGGGACATTATTTACTGGAATTCAGCCTGGCCATTAGTAGGAACTGCCTTTGAACATATCATGTAGATATACCACACACACTTTCCCTTCACTGAAAAATTACTGTTTACAACAAATAAGCAATTGACGATCAAAATTGATTGAAAGCATCTTAAACATGTCAAGTATTTCATTGTAGATGATCTGTGATCCAAATGCTTCTTCCACCTTCGAGAGGGACAGAAGAATTCTTCCATATCATGATGGTTTAAAATTGTATCAACCAATGTTTTCTGCTGAAAAGATATCATCTATTTTTTTCTATTTTTGGAAGAAAATATTCCTAGACATACAACAGGTGAGAACTAAGTAATTTTAAAGAAACAAATGAAATGAAAATATTCTGTAAATAGAATGAAATGAAAAGCTGTGTTTTAAATAGGAGCTAAATATTAAACAGAATTTTTGTACCAGGCATTTGAATTACTGCACCAGCTCTTTTGCCCATCAAGAGAGGCATTTAGCATTTCAGTCTTTTCCAAGGTGTTCATGATCTGCTATGCTGATCTCTGTGTGTGCCTAGGTGTGTGTGGAGGGGGGGGCATATGAAGGGGAGTGTGTATGTTTGCTTTACAATTGTTGTGGCAGATTCATGCCTCAGCTCCACATTTTGTTTTAAAAAGGTCACACCGAGTGGATATGAAGTTTACTATCAACAAGAGATCGATTCCCAAATCATCCATTTGACTCTCCCTTATAAATCATGTGCTTTGTTGCATATTTTATCAAATATACTTTCAAGCCAGATGGAGGAAGGAGGATGTGGGAATCCCTCCACCATCTTGCAACTTTTATGTAAGTAGGTTTTCAAGAAAATCATCATTTCTCTTTTAAATATGTCTGGAACAGGCATGATGGTAGTGTCAACCTGTTGGAGTTTTTGTTGCTGGAAGAAGTTGTACAAAAGGATTGGTTTTTACATTGACCAGTTACTGAATCAAGCGCAGGAATACATTGGAAATTTAGCTGGGGGTTCCTTTTCCCAGCAGACTACTTCTAGAACGAGCTTGTACACTGAAGCTGACTCTTTTGCTCTCTTTTTGTTTCTTTCCTATTTTCTTGGCTTCTTTGCCACTATCTAGACAATTTTGGAACTTTGTTCCCAACTAAAATGGTTTCAATAGTCTGATTGTGATCATACATTTTTACAAGGAATTTTTAAAATCTTTCCTCGAGTCCAGAAAGTCAAGGACTTAGATCTTTTTCTTCCCTTATCAATATTGCCATGAAATTGATAAATAAAGACCAACTCTTTATTTTTGTTTTTAACCCACGTAGATAATTCCCATCCATTAATCCATTTTGTGGACCAATAGCTGCCATTCTGATGGAAGCTGTCACTTCTTAACAATAGGCATTCTGTGACTATGTTGACAGCACTTTGGGTGAAGATCCTAACTGGTCTTAGATATACATAGGGAGAAATTTGCTCAGCCAGTGTCAGTCTTAAGCATGCGTATCAGAAGATCTTTCTAGAGCTGGGAATTTTCCCATGAAAGGGATTCAGTTAGGGAAGAGACACTTGTGCCAGAGTTTTACATTCTTCTTGAACACTGCTTAAGGAACTTAGATGCCATGTCCATTTGGATCTCTGTCTGCACAGAACTTTGTCATGCCAGTGCTTTGAAATGCATCTTGAAGAGAATTCACTAGCACAGAATGAAAGAGAGTGGAAGGGGTTGGTGGGGCTAACCAGGCCCAACCCCCCTGCCTAAACCAGGATACCTAGAGCCTCTTGCCCAGGATTCTATCTGGGTGTACTTTTAATGTCTTCAAAGATCCAAGCTCCACAATCTTTCTGGGCAGTCTGTGCCGTGGTTCAGTCACCCTGACAGTAAAGAAACATTTACTGATGTTCAAAGGCAATCTCCTGTATTTCAGTGTGTGCCCACTGCCTCTTGTCTTTTCCCTCAGCATCACTGAAAAGACACTGATTCCCTCCCCTTTGCACTATTGCTTCCATATGTATGTGTGATGCCATGTAGAGGTACGTCAAAAACCTCCCTGAAGCCCAGGCAGATAATATTCCCTTCATCTACCAGTCAAGTTGATTCATCAGAGGAGTTTAAAGTGATGTTCAGCATGAAATTCCCCTGAAAAATCATGCTAACTACATTATTTGGTCATCTGTCATGTGCCTGGCAAGGATTTCCAGGAAGAGCTGCTTCATCAACTTCCTGGGGATAAAAAAGAGGCTGGCTGGTTTGTACTATGGCGAGTCCTCTTAATTGCCTTTTTTGAAGATGGGTGTCATTTGCTAACATCCACTCTTTAGCCTCTCTTGTCGTCTACATCTTAGCAAAACGCTTTTCCACTATGTCTGGCTAGGAAAAACTGTGCCAGCACAGAAAACATCTCCCATCGTGTTCTAGAAGTTGCACGGATGTCTGCCAAGTGTTTGGCAGGAAGAAAAGAAAAGTTGTCCAAAACAGCTTCCAATCGAATGTTCCTGTGATTGGAAAAGTCAGGAGAGTGCAAAGGTACTGTTTTCTATCAGTTGGCAAGGTGCGCACACAATCCCAGTGTTGTACAGCTTGCTTCTTCACCTTCCCGAAGCTGCCGCTCTCGCCGGCTGCCGGAGCCCAAGAAGCGGCTTCTTCGCGCAAAGACGATTGTGCCGCTCACAGTGCTCTCCTTAGCGCGGCTTCTGCCGAAAGACGCCCGGCAGCGGCTCTTACCTCCGGAGAGCACCCTACCTTCGTCTTTAGCTCCTCTTCTCATCTACACCTCGGCAAAAAGCTTCTCCACTATGTCTGGCTAGGAAAAACTGTGCCAGCACAGAAAACATCTCCCATCGTGTTCTAGAAGTTGCACGGATGTCTGCCAAGTGTTTGGCAGGAAGAAAAGAAAAGTTGTCCAAAACAGCTTCCAATCGAATGTTCCTGTGATTGGAAAAGTCAGGAGAGTGCAAAGGTACTGTTTTCTATCAGTTGGCAAGGTGCGCACACAATCCCAGTGTTGTACAGCTTGCTTCTTCACCTTCCCGAAGCTGCCGCTCTCGCCGGCTGCCGGAGCCCAAGAAGCGGCTTCTTCGCGCAAAGACGATTGTGCCGCTCACAGTGCTCTCCTTAGCGCGGCTTCTGCCGAAAGACGCCCGGCAGCGGCTCTTACCTCCGGAGAGCATCCTACCTTCCTCTTTAGCTCCTCTTCTCATCTACACCTCGGCAACAAGCTTTTCCACTATGTCTGGCTAGGAAAAACTGTGCCAGCACAGAAAACATCTCCCATCGTGTTCTAGAAGTTGCACGGATGTCTGCCAAGTGTTTGGCAGGAAGAAAAGAAAAGTTGTCCAAAACAGCTTCCAATCGAATGTTCCTGTGATTGGAAAAGTCAGGAGAGTGCAAAGGTACTGTTTTCTATCAGTTGGCAAGGTGCGCACACAATCCCAGTGTTGTACAGCTTGCTTCTTCACCTTCCCGAAGCTGCCGCTCTCGCCGGCTGCCGGAGCCCAAGAAGCGGCTTCTTCGCGCAAAGACGATTGTGCCGCTCACAGTGCTCTCCTTAGCGCGGCTTCTGCCGAAAGACGCCCGGCAGCGGCTCTTACCTCCGGAGAGCATCCTACCTTCGTCTTTCGCGTCTTTTGTAGTCTACATCTTAGCAAAACGCTTTTCCACTATGTCTGGCTAGGAAAAACTGTGCCAGCACAGAAAACATCTCCCATCGTGTTCTAGAAGTTGCACGGATGTCTGCCAAGTGTTTGGCAGGAAGAAAAGAAAAGTTGTCCAAAACAGCTTCCAATCGAATGTTCCTGTGATTGGAAAAGTCAGGAGAGTGCAAAGGTACTGTTTTCTATCAGTTGGCAAGGTGCGCACACAATCCCAGTGTTGTACAGCTTGCTTCTTCACCTTCCCGAAGCTGCCGCTCTCGCCGGCTGCCGGAGCCCAAGAAGCGGCTTCTTCGCGCAAAGACGATTGTGCCGCTCACAGGGCTCTCCTTAGCGCGGCTTCTGCCGAAAGACGCCCGGCAGCGGCTCTTACCTCCGGAGAGCATCCTACCTTCGTCTTTAGCTCATCTTCTCATCTACACCTCGGCAAAAAGCTTCTCCACTATGTCTGGCTAGGAAAAACTGTGCCAGCACAGAAAACATCTCCCATCGTGTTCTAGAAGTTGCACGGATGTCTGCCAAGTGTTTGGCAGGAAGAAAAGAAAAGTTGTCCAAAACAGCTTCCAATCGAATGTTCCTGTGATTGGAAAAGTCAGGAGAGTGCAAAGGTACTGTTTTCTATCAGTTGGCAAGGTGCGCACACAATCCCAGTGTTGTACAGCTTGCTTCTTCACCTTCCCGAAGCTGCCGCTCTCGCCGGCTGCCGGAGCCCAAGAAGCGGCTTCTTCGCGCAAAGACGATTGTGCCGCTCACAGTGCTCTCCTTAGCGCGGCTTCTGCCGAAAGACGCCCGGCAGCGGCTCTTACCTCCGGAGAGCACCCTACCTTCGTCTTTAGCTCCTCTTCTCATCTACACCTCGGCAAAAAGCTTCTCCACTATGTCTGGCTAGGAAAAACTGTGCCAGCACAGAAAACATCTCCCATCGTGTTCTAGAAGTTGCACGGATGTCTGCCAAGTGTTTGGCAGGAAGAAAAGAAAAGTTGTCCAAAACAGCTTCCAATCGAATGTTCCTGTGATTGGAAAAGTCAGGAGAGTGCAAAGGTACTGTTTTCTATCAGTTGGCAAGGTGCGCACACAATCCCAGTGTTGTACAGCTTGCTTCTTCACCTTCCCGAAGCTGCCGCTCTCGCCGGCTGCCGGAGCCCAAGAAGCGGCTTCTTCGCGCAAAGACGATTGTGCCGCTCACAGTGCTCTCCTTAGCGCGGCTTCTGCCGAAAGACGCCCGGCAGCGGCTCTTACCTCCGGAGAGCATCCTACCTTCGTCTTTCGCGTCTTTTGTAGTCTACATCTTAGCAAAACGCTTTTCCACTATGTCTGGCTAGGAAAAACTGTGCCAGCACAGAAAACATCTCCCATCGTGTTCTAGAAGTTGCACGGATGTCTGCCAAGTGTTTGGCAGGAAGAAAAGAAAAGTTGTCCAAAACAGCTTCCAATCGAATGTTCCTGTGATTGGAAAAGTCAGGAGAGTGCAAAGGTACTGTTTTCTATCAGTTGGCAAGGTGCGCACACAATCCCAGTGTTGTACAGCTTGCTTCTTCACCTTCCCGAAGCTGCCGCTCTCGCCGGCTGCCGGAGCCCAAGAAGCGGCTTCTTCGCGCAAAGACGATTGTGCCGCTCACAGGGCTCTCCTTAGCGCGGCTTCTGCCGAAAGACGCCCGGCAGCGGCTCTTACCTCCGGAGAGCATCCTACCTTCGTCTTTCTCGTCTTTTGTAGTCTACATCTTAGCAAAACGCTTTTCCACTATGTCTGGCTAGGAAAAACTGTGCCAGCACAGAAAACATCTCCCATCGTGTTCTAGAAGTTGCACGGATGTCTGCCAAGTGTTTGGCAGGAAGAAAAGAAAAGTTGTCCAAAACAGCTTCCAATCGAATGTTCCTGTGATTGGAAAAGTCAGGAGAGTGCAAAGGTACTGTTTTCTATCAGTTGGCAAGGTGCGCACACAATCCCAGTGTTGTACAGCTTGCTTCTTCACCTTCCCGAAGCTGCCGCTCTCGCCGGCTGCCGGAGCCCAAGAAGCGGCTTCTTCGCGCAAAGACGATTGTGCCGCTCACAGGGCTCTCCTTAGCGCGGCTTCTGCCGAAAGACGCCCGGCAGCGGCTCTTACCTCCGGAGAGCATCCTACCTTCGTCTTTCGCGTCTTTTGTAGTCTACATCTTAGCAAAACGCTTTTCCACTATGTCTGGCTAGGAAAACCCGTGCCAGCACAGAAAACATCTCCCATCGTGTTCTAGAAGTTGCACGGATGTCTGCCAAGTGTTTGGGAGGAAGAAAAGAAAAGTTGTCCAAAACAGCTTCCAATCGAATGTTCCTGTGATTGGAAAAGTCAGGAGAGTGCAAAGGTACTGTTTTCTATCAGTTGGCAAGGTGCGCACACAATCCCAGTGTTGTACAGCTTGCTTCTTCACCTTCCCGAAGCTGCCACTCTCAGGAGGTAAGAGCCGCTGCCGGGCGTCTTTCGGCAGAAGCTGCGCTAAGGAGAGCACTGTGAGCGGCACAATCGTCTTTGCGCGAAGAAGCCGCTTCTTGGGCTCCGGCAGCCGGCGAAAGCGGCAGCTTCGGGAAGGTGAAGAAGCAAGCTGTACAACACTGGGATTGTGTGCGCACCTTGCCAACTGATAGAAAACAGTACCTTTGCACTCTCCTGACTTTTCCAATCACAGGAACATTCGATTGGAAGCTGTTTTGGACAACTTTTCTTTTCTTCCTGCCAAACACTTGGCAGACATCCGTGCAACTTCTAGAACACGATGGGAGATGTTTTCTGTGCTGGCACAGTTTTTCCTAGCCAGACATAGTGGAAAAGCGTTTTGCTAAGATGTAGACTACAAAAGACGCGAAAGACGAAGGTAGGATGCTCTCCGGAGGTAAGAGCCGCTGCCGGGCGTCTTTCGGCAGAAGCCGCGCTAAGGAGAGCCCTGTGAGCGGCACAATCGTCTTTGCGCGAAGAAGCCGCTTCTTGGGCTCCGGCAGCCGGCGAGAGCGGCAGCTTCGGGAAGGTGAAGAAGCAAGCTGTACAACACTGGGATTGTGTGCGCACCTTGCCAACTGATAGAAAACAGTACCTTTGCACTCTCCTGACTTTTCCAATCACATGAACATTCGATTGGAAGCTGTTTTGGACAACTTTTCTTCCTGCCAAACACTTGGCAGACATCCGTGCAACTTCTAGAACACGATGGGAGATGTTTTCTGTGCTGGCACAGTTTTTCCTAGCCAGACATAGTGGAAAAGCGTTTTGCTAAGATGTAGACTACAAAAGACGAGAAAGACGAAGGTAGGATGCTCTCCGGAGGTAAGAGCCGCTGCCGGGCGTCTTTCGGCAGAAGCCGCGCTAAGGAGAGCACTGTGAGCGGCACAATCGTCTTTGCGCGAAGAAGCCGCTTCTTGGGCTCCGGCAGCCGGCGAGAGCGGCAGCTTCGGGAAGGTGAAGAAGCAAGCTGTACAACACTGGGATTGTGTGCGCACCTTGCCAACTGATAGAAAACAGTACCTTTGCACTCTCCTGACTTTTCCAATCACAGGAACATTCGATTGGAAGCTGTTTTGGACAACTTTTCTTTTCTTCCTGCCAAACACTTGGCAGACATCCGTGCAACTTCTAGAACACGATGGGAGATGTTTTCTGTGCTGGCACAGTTTTTCCTAGCCAGACATAGTGGAAAAGCGTTTTGCTAAGATGTAGACTACAAAAGACGCGAAAGACGAAGGTAGGATGCTCTCCGGAGGTAAGAGCCGCTGCCGGGCGTCTTTCGGCAGAAGCCGCGCTAAGGAGAGCCCTGTGAGCGGCACAATCGTCTTTGCGCGAAGAAGCCGCTTCTTGGGCTCCGGCAGCCGGCGAGAGCGGCAGCTTCGGGAAGGTGAAGAAGCAAGCTGTACAACACTGGGATTGTGTGCGCACCTTGCCAACTGATAGAAAACAGTACCTTTGCACTCTCCTGACTTTTCCAATCACAGGAACATTCGATTGGAAGCTGTTTTGGACAACTTTTCTTTTCTTCCTGCCAAACACTTGGCAGACATCCGTGCAACTTCTAGAACACGATGGGAGATGTTTTCTGTGCTGGCACAGTTTTTCCTAGCCAGACATAGTGGAAAAGCGTTTTGCTAAGATGTAGACTACAAAAGACGCGAAAGACGAAGGTAGGATGCTCTCCGGAGGTAAGAGCCGCTGCCGGGCGTCTTTCGGCAGAAGCCGCGCTAAGGAGAGCACTGTGAGCGGCACAATCGTCTTTGCGCGAAGAAGCCGCTTCTTGGGCTCCGGCAGCCGGCGAGAGCGGCAGCTTCGGGAAGGTGAAGAAGCAAGCTGTACAACACTGGGATTGTGTGCGCACCTTGCCAACTGATAGAAAACAGTACCTTTGCACTCTCCTGACTTTTCCAATCACAGGAACATTCGATTGGAAGCTGTTTTGGACAACTTTTCTTTTCTTCCTGCCAAACACTTGGCAGACATCCGTGCAACTTCTAGAACACGATGGGAGATGTTTTCTGTGCTGGCACAGTTTTTCCTAGCCAGACATAGTGGAAAAGCGTTTTGCTAAGATGTAGACTACAAAAGACGCGAAAGACGAAGGTAGGATGCTCTCCGGAGGTAAGAGCCGCTGCCGGGCGTCTTTCGGCAGAAGCCGCGCTAAGGAGAGCACTGTGAGCGGCACAATCGTCTTTGCGCGAAGAAGCCGCTTCTTGGGCTCCGGCAGCCGGCGAGAGCGGCAGCTTCGGGAAGGTGAAGAAGCAAGCTGTACAACACTGGGATTGTGTGCGCACCTTGCCAACTGATAGAAAACAGTACCTTTGCACTCTCCTGACTTTTCCAATCACAGGAACATTCGATTGGAAGCTGTTTTGGACAACTTTTCTTTTCTTCCTGCCAAACACTTGGCAGACATCCGTGCAACTTCTAGAACACGATGGGAGATGTTTTCTGTGCTGGCACAGTTTTTCCTAGCCAGACATAGTGGAGAAGCTTTTTGCCGAGGTGTAGATGAGAAGAGGAGCTAAAGACGAAGGTAGGGCGCTCTCCGGAGGTAAGAGCCGCTGCCGGGCGTCTTTCGGCAGAAGCCGCGCTAAGGAGAGCACTGTGAGCGGCACAATCGTCTTTGCGCGAAGAAGCCGCTTCTTGGGCTCCGGCAGCCGGCGAGAGCGGCAGCTTCGGGAAGGTGAAGAAGCAAGCTGTACAACACTGGGATTGTGTGCGCACCTTGCCAACTGATAGAAAACAGTACCTTTGCACTCTCCTGACTTTTCCAATCACAGGAACATTCGATTGGAAGCTGTTTTGGACAACTTTTCTTTTCTTCCTGCCAAACACTTGGCAGACATCCGTGCAACTTCTAGAACACGATGGGAGATGTTTTCTGTGCTGGCACAGTTTTTCCTAGCCAGACATAGTGGAAAAGCGTTTTGCTAAGATGTAGACGACAAGAGAGGCTAAAGAGTGGATGTTAGCAAATGACACCCATCTTCAAAAAAGGCAATTAAGAGGACTCGCCATAGTACAAACCAGCCAGCCTCATTTTATCCCCAGGAAGTTGATGAAGCAGCTCTTCCTGGAAATCCTTGCCAGGCACATGACAGATGACCAAATAATGTAGTTAGCATGATTTTTCAGGGGAATTTCATGCTGAACATCACTTTAAACTCCTCTGATGAATCAACTTGACTGGTAGATGAAGGGAATATTATCTGCCTGGGCTTCAGGGAGGTTTTTGACGTACCTCTACATGGCATCACACATACATATGGAAGCAATAGTGCAAAGGGGAGGGAATCAGTGTCTTTTCAGTGATGCTGAGGGAAAAGACAAGAGGCAGTGGGCACACACTGAAATACAGGAGATTGCCTTTGAACATCAGTAAATGTTTCTTTACTGTCAGGGTGACTGAACCACGGCACAGACTGCCCAGAAAGATTGTGGAGCCTGGATCTTTGAAGACATTAAAAGTACACCCAGATAGAATCCTGGGCAAGAGGCTCTAGGTATCCTGGTTTAGGCAGGGGGGTTGGGCCTGGTTAGCCCCACCAACCCCTTCCACTCTCTTTCATTCTGTGCTAGTGAATTCTCTTCAAGATGCATTTCAAAGCACTGGCATGACAAAGTTCTGTGCAGACAGAGATCCAAATGGACATGGCATCTAAGTTCCTTAAGCAGTGTTCAAGAAGAATGTAAAACTCTGGCACAAGTGTCTCTTCCCTAACTGAATCCCTTTCATGGGAAAATTCCCAGCTCTAGAAAGATCTTCTGATACGCATGCTTAAGACTGACACTGGCTGAGCAAATTTCTCCCTATGTATATCTAAGACCAGTTAGGATCTTCACCCAAAGTGCTGTCAACATAGTCACAGAATGCCTATTGTTAAGAAGTGACAGCTTCCATCAGAATGGCAGCTATTGGTCCACAAAATGGATTAATGGATGGGAATTATCTACGTGGGTTAAAAACAAAAATAAAGAGTTGGTCTTTATTTATCAATTTCATGGCAATATTGATAAGGGAAGAAAAAGATCTAAGTCCTTGACTTTCTGGACTCGAGGAAAGATTTTAAAAATTCCTTGTAAAAATGTATGATCACAATCAGACTATTGAAACCATTTTAGTTGGGAACAAAGTTCCAAAATTGTCTAGATAGTGGCAAAGAAGCCAAGAAAATAGGAAAGAAACAAAAAGAGAGCAAAAGAGTCAGCTTCAGTGTACAAGCTCGTTCTAGAAGTAGTCTGCTGGGAAAAGGAACCCCCAGCTAAATTTCCAATGTATTCCTGCGCTTGATTCAGTAACTGGTCAATGTAAAAACCAATCCTTTTGTACAACTTCTTCCAGCAACAAAAACTCCAACAGGTTGACACTACCATCATGCCTGTTCCAGACATATTTAAAAGAGAAATGATGATTTTCTTGAAAACCTACTTACATAAAAGTTGCAAGATGGTGGAGGGATTCCCACATCCTCCTTCCTCCATCTGGCTTGAAAGTATATTTGATAAAATATGCAACAAAGCACATGATTTATAAGGGAGAGTCAAATGGATGATTTGGGAATCGATCTCTTGTTGATAGTAAACTTCATATCCACTCGGTGTGACCTTTTTAAAACAAAATGTGGAGCTGAGGCATGAATCTGCCACAACAATTGTAAAGCAAACATACACACTCCCCTTCATATGCCCCCCCCTCCACACACACCTAGGCACACACAGAGATCAGCATAGCAGATCATGAACACCTTGGAAAAGACTGAAATGCTAAATGCCTCTCTTGATGGGCAAAAGAGCTGGTGCAGTAATTCAAATGCCTGGTACAAAAATTCTGTTTAATATTTAGCTCCTATTTAAAACACAGCTTTTCATTTCATTCTATTTACAGAATATTTTCATTTCATTTGTTTCTTTAAAATTACTTAGTTCTCACCTGTTGTATGTCTAGGAATATTTTCTTCCAAAAATAGAAAAAAATAGATGATATCTTTTCAGCAGAAAACATTGGTTGATACAATTTTAAACCATCATGATATGGAAGAATTCTTCTGTCCCTCTCGAAGGTGGAAGAAGCATTTGGATCACAGATCATCTACAATGAAATACTTGACATGTTTAAGATGCTTTCAATCAATTTTGATCGTCAATTGCTTATTTGTTGTAAACAGTAATTTTTCAGTGAAGGGAAAGTGTGTGTGGTATATCTACATGATATGTTCAAAGGCAGTTCCTACTAATGGCCAGGCTGAATTCCAGTAAATAATGTCCCGAATGATATTTTGCCGCCTTCTTTGGCACTTCATGAAATCTTACCCCGATGAAGTGCTGAAACACAGAGATTTTCTCTTAGAGAGTGTCTCATGTTGTAACCTATCCCATGGATTTTATGCTGTAATTCTTATCTCTTTTAAAATTTACTATCTTCTGTACAGTTTTCATGAAACTTTCTGTTACAGTAGTGAATAGCACAGATAAATGTCATTTTGTACAACTTTGAATTTACCCCAAGAGCTGAGAGAAAACTTGATCCTATACTTCAATCCGAGTTTCTTCTATAGTCCAACTTTGTTTCTCTACCATCAAGCTTCTCCTTTGTTGCTGCTCCAAGCCCCGTCCAAGGTGACCTTGAATACTTTCAGGGATGGGACACCCACAACTTCTCTGGGCAACCTGTTCCAGTGTTCCAGCACTCCCACAGTAAAAAAGGCCTTCCTTTCATCTAATATGTGTAGGAAATCATAAATCTAGGCATAGAAGCTTGGAGTGCAAATTTGAAATTCTTTGGATTTGAAGCACATTTTATATGAATACTGACTTACAGATGACTAAAAGATGTTGATGGGCATTTGAGCTGACAAGTTTTGAAAAAGTGCACGGAAATTAAAATTGAAACCACTAAAATTAAAAACTCCTTGCCATTTTCTTTTTCCTCTCCTATTCAAAATTGCATATGTCAGATATCAGTGCTTCATGCAAACCTCTCAGATGCTCTCAGAGAAAAAGCTTTTCTTTCAGACTAAGTTGCGGTTGACGTAGAACACTAGCAGGAGTGAAAGATTTTCTGGGCATCGGGGCAGCCCGTTCTCCTTGGATTTGTGTGCAGAATGCATTTTATCCAAACTGGAAAATAGATCCCAGCTCTGTTCTATTCATCATCCTTACTTCATCAGGCCAGAAGATTCTGTGAAAAGTAGCCTGTGGACCTTGAAGACAGCGCATGTGAACCAGATGAGAGGTGATAGAGAAGTTGAGGGAGAGAAGAAAGAGCATGAGGCTGAAACCAGAAAGTATTTCTCCACGTGATCATGGAAGATTGCAGGAGCCACTTGGTACTATCAAACCAGCCCAACTTGGCACTTGTGCCACCTTGGGTCTGGGAGCCATGTTGCATATCGTGCATTTTAAGGAGCCAGCTGGCCACACCCAGCCATATGCCCCCAAACACAAACCAAGGCCCTTTTCTCTGGCAAACAAAACTCAGCTGCCCTGCTTCTGGATGGCAGATTGCAGGAACCACTTGGTACTATCAAACCAGCCCAACTTGGCACTGGTGCCACCATGGGTCTGGTCACCATCCTGCCTATTGTAGCTTTTCAGGAGCCAGCCGGTCACTCTCAGCCATAGGCCCCCAACACAAACCTCGGCCCGTTTCCCTGGCAAACAAAAGTAAGCTGCCCCGCTTCTGCATGGCAGATTGCAGGAGCTACTTAGTACTATCAAATCAGCCCGACTTGGCACAGGTGCCACGTTGGATCTGGGAACCATCCTGTGTATCGTGGATTTTCAGGGGCCAGCCGGCCACTCTCAGCCATATGCCCCCAAAAACAAACCACGGACCTTTTCTCTGGCAAACAAAAATCAGCTGCCCCACTTCTGGATGGCAGATTGCAGGAGCCACTTGGGACTATCACACCAGCACAACATGGCACTGCTGCCACCTTGGATCTGGGAACAATCCTGCGTATCGTACATATTCAGGAACCAGCCGAACACTCCCAGCCACAGGCCCCCAAACACAAACAACGGCCCTTTTCTCTGGCAAACAAAACTCAACTGCCCCTCTTCTGGATGGCAAATTGCAGGACGCACTTGGTACTACAAAAAGAGCCCGACTTGGCAGTGGTGCCACCTTGGCTCTGGGAACCATCCTGCGTATCGAGCATTTTAAGGAGCCAGCCGGCAATTCCCAGCCGTATGCCCCAAAAAGAAACCATGGACCTTTTCTCTGGCAAAAAAAACTCAGCTGTCCCGCTTCTGGATGGCAGATTGCAGGAGTTACTTTGAACCATACAACCAGCCTTACTTGGCACTGGTGCCACCTTGGATCTGGGAACCATCCTGCCTATCGTTGATTTTCAGGGGCCAGCCGGCCACTCTCAGCCATAGGCCCCCAAACACAAACCACAGCCCTTTTCTCTAGCAAACAAAATTCAACTGCCCCGCTTCTGGATGGCAAATTGCAGGAGCCACTGGGTACTACAAAAACAGCCTGACTTGGCACTGGTGCCACCTTGCGTCTGGTTACCATGCGGCGTATCGTGCATTTTAAGGAGCCAGGTGGCCACTCCCAGCCATATGCCCCCAAACACAACCCACGGCCCTTTTCTCTGGCAAACAAAACTCAGCTGCCCCGCTTCTGGATGGTAGATTGCAGGAGACACTTGGTACTATCAAACCAGCCCGACTTGGCACTGGTGCCACCTTGGGTCTGGGAACCATCCTGCGTATTGTGGATTGTCAGGAGACAGCCGACCACTCTCGGCCACAGAGCCCAATCAAAAACAAAGGTCCGTTTCCCTGGCAAAAAAAACTCAGCTGCCCCGCTTCTGGATGGGAGATTGCAGGAGGCACTTGACACTGTCAAACGAGCCCCACTTGGCACTGGTGCCACCTTGGGTCTGGGAACCATGCTGCGTATCGTGGATTTTCAGGAGCCAGCCGGCCACTGCCAGCCACAGGCCCCCAAACACAAACCACAGCCTTTTTCTCTGGCAAACAAAACTCAGCTGCCCCGCTTCTGGATGGCAGATTGCAGGAGCCACTTGGTACTATCAAACCAGCCCGACTTGGCACTGGTGCCACCTTGGGTCTGGGAACCATCCTGCCTATCGTGGATTTTAAGGAGCCAGCCGGCTACTCCCAGCCACAGGCCCCCAACAAAAACCACGGCCCTTTTTTCTCGCAAACAAAACTTAGCTGCCTCACTTCTGGATGGCAGATTGCAGGAGCCACTTGGTACTATCAAACCAGCCCGACTTGGCACTGGTGCCACCTTGAGTCTGGGAACCATCCTGCGTATCGTGGATTCTAAGGAGCCAGCCGGCCACTCCCAGCCACAGGCCCCCAAACAAAATCAACGGCGCTGTTCCCTGGAAAACAAAACACGCCTGCCAACTTTTTGATGGAGTTTGCAGGAGCCACTTGGTACTATCAAACCAGCCCGACTTGGCACTGGTGCCACCTTGGGTCTGGGAAACATCCTGCGTATCGTGGATTCTTAGGAGCCAGCCGGCCACTCCTAGCCACAGGCCCCCAAACAAAAACCTAGGCCTATTTCTCTGGCAAACAAAAGTAAGCTGCCCTGCTTCTGGATGGCAGATTGCAGGAGACACTTGGTACTATCAAACCAGCCCGACTTGGCACTGGTGCCACCTTGGATCTGGGAACCATGCTCTGTATCGTGGATATTCAGGGGCCAGCCGGCCACTCTCAGCCATATGTCCCCAAACAGAAACCTCGGCCCGTTTCTCTGGCAAACAAAACTCAACTGCCCCTCTTCTGGATGGCAAATTGCAGGATGAACTTGATACTAAAACCGCAGGCCGACTTGGTAGTGGTGACACCTTGGGCCTGGGAACCATCATGCGTATCGAGCATTTTAAGGAGCCAGCCGGCCACTCCCAGCAATATGCCCCCAAAAACAATCCACGGAATTTTCCTCTGGCAAACAAAAATCAGCTGCCTCGCTTCTGGATGGCAGATTGCAGGAGCCACTTTGCACCATCAAACCAGCCCGACTTGGCACTGGTGCCACATTGCATCTGGGAACCATGCTGCCTAGCGTGGATTTTCAGGAGCCAGCCGGCCACTCTCAGCTATATGCCCCCAAACAAAACCCACGGCCCGTTTCCCTGGCAAACAAAATTAAGCTGCCCCGCTTCTGGATGGCAGATTGCAGGACGCACTTGGTAGTATCAAACCAGCAAAACTTGGCACTGGTGCCACCTTGGGTCTGGGAACCATCCTGCGTATCGTGGGTTCAAAGGAGCCAGCCGGTCACTCCCAGCCACAGGCCCCCAAATACAAACAATGTCGCTTTTCCCTGGAAAACAAAACTCGCCTGCCAACTTTTTGATGGCAGATTGCAGGAGCCACTTGGTACTATCAAACCAGCCCAACTTGGCACTGGTGCCACCATGGGTCTGGTAACCATCCTGCCTATTGTAGCTTTCCAGGAGCCAGCCGGTCACTCCCAGCCATAGGTCCCCAGTCACAAACCTCGGCCCGTTTCCCTGGCAAACAAAAGTAAGCTACCCCGCTTCTGGATGGCAGATTGCAGGAGCCACTTGGTACTATCAAACCAGCCCAACTTGGCACTGGTGCCACCTTGGGTCTGGGAACCATGCTGCGTAACACAGATTCTAAGGCGCCAGTCGGCCACTACGAGCCACAAGCCCCCAAACACAAACAACGGCGCTATTCTCTGGCAAACAAAACTCAACTGCCCCTCTTCTGGATGGCAAATTGCAGGACGCACTTGGTACTATAAAAACAGCCCGACTTGGCACTGGTGCCCCCTTGGGTCTGGGAACCATCCTGCGTATCGATCTTTTTAATGAGACAGCCGGCCGCTCCCAGCCATATGCCCCCAAACACAACCCACGGCCCTTTTCTCTGGCAAACAAAACTCAACTGCACCGCTTCTGGATGGCAGATTGCAGGAGCCACTTGGTACTATCAAACCAGCCCGCCTTGGCACTGGTGCCACCTTGGGTCTGGGAACCATCCTGCGTATTGTGGGTTGTCAGGAGCCAGCCGAACACTCTCGGCCACAGACCCCAATTAAAAACAACGGCCCGTTTCACAGGCAAACAAAACTCAGCTGCCCCGCTTCTGGATGGGAGATTGCAGGAGGCACTTGACACTGTGAAACCAGCCCCACTTGGCACTGGTGCCACCTTGGGTCTGGGAACCATGCTGCGTATCATGGATTTTCAGGAGCCAGCCGGCCACTGCCAGCCACAGGCCCCCAAACACAAACCACAGCCTTTTTGTCTGGCAAACAAAATTCAGCTGCCCCGCTTCTGGATGGCAGATTGCAGGAGCCACTTGGGACTATCACACCAGCACAACATGGCACTGCTGCCACCTTGGATCTGGGAACCATCCTTCCTATCGTGGATTTTCAGGGGCCAGCCGGTCACTCTCAGCCATAGGCCCCAAACACAAACCACGGCCCTTTTCTCTGGAAAACAAAACTCAACTGCCCCTCTTCTGGATGGCAGATTGCAGGAGCCACTGGGTACTATGAAACCAGCCCTACTTGGCACTGATGCCACCTTGGGTCTGGGAACCATGCTGCGTATCATGGATTTTCAGGAGCCAGCCGGCCACTGCCAGCCACAGGCCCCGAAACACAAACAACAGCCTTTTTCTCTGGCAAACAAAATTCAGCTGCCCCGCTACTGGATGGCAGATTGCAGGAGCCACTTGGTACTATCAAACCAGCCCAACTTGGCACTGGTGCCACCTTGGGTCTGGGAACCATGCTGCGTAACACAGATTCTAAGGCGCCAGTCGGCCACTACGAGCCACAAGCCCCCAAACACAAACAACGGCGCTATTCTCTGGCAAACAAAACTCAACTGCCCCTCTTCTGGATGGCAAATTGCAGGACGCACTTGGTACTATAAAAACAGCCCGACTTGGCACTGGTGCCCCCTTGGGTCTGGGAACCATCCTGCGTATCGATCTTTTTAATGAGACAGCCGGCCACTCCCAGCCATATGCCCCCAAACACAACCCACGGCCCTTTTCTCTGGCAAACAAAACTCAACTGCACCGCTTCTGGATGGCAGATTGCAGGAGCCACTTGGTACTATCAAACCAGCCCGACTTGGCACTGGTGCCACCTTGGGTCTGGGAACCATCCTGCGTATTGTGGGTTGTCAGGAGCCAGCCGAACACTCTCGGCCACAGACCCCAATTAAAAACAACGGCCCGTTTCACAGGCAAACAAAACTCAGCTGCCCCGCTTCTGGATGGGAGATTGCAGGAGGCACTTGGTGTAATCAAACCAGCCCGACTTGGCACTGGTGCCACCTTGGGTCTGGGAACCATCCTGCGTATCGTGGATTCTAAGGAGCCAGCCGGCCACTCCTAGCCACAGGCCCCCAAACAAAAACCTAGGCCTATTTCTCTGGCAAACAAAAGTAAGCTGCCCTGCTTCTGGATGGCAGATTGCAGGAGACACTTGGTACTATCAAACCAGCCCGACTTGGCACTGGTGCCACCTTGGATCTGGGAACCATGCTCTGTATCGTGGATATTCAGGGGCCAGCCGGCCACTCTCAGCCATATGTCCCCAAACAGAAACCTCGGCCCGTTTCTCTGGCAAACAAAACTCAACTGCCCCTCTTCTGGATGGCAAATTGCAGGATGAACTTGATACTAAAACCGCAGGCCGACTTGGTAGTGGTGACACCTTGGGCCTGGGAACCATCATGCGTATCGAGCATTTTAAGGAGCCAGCCGGCCACTCCCAGCAATATGCCCCCAAAAACAATCCACAGAATTTTCCTCTGGCAAACAAAAATCAGCTGCCTCGCTTCTGGATGGCAGATTGCAGGAGCCACTTTGCACCATCAAACCAGCCCGACTTGGCACTGGTGCCACATTGCATCTGGGAACCATGCTGCCTAGCGTGGATTTTCAGGAGCCAGCCGGCCACTCTCAGCTATATGCCCCCAAACAAAACCCACGGCCCGTTTCCCTGGCAAACAAAATTAAGCTGCCCCGCTTCTGGATGGCAGATTGCAGGACGCACTTGGTAGTATCAAACCAGCAAAACTTGGCACTGGTGCCACCTTGGGTCTGGGAACCATCCTGCGTATCGTGGGTTCAAAGGAGCCAGCCGGTCACTCCCAGCCACAGGCCCCCAAATACAAACAATGTCGCTTTTCCCTGGAAAACAAAACTCGCCTGCCAACTTTTTGATGGCAGATTGCAGGAGCCACTTGGTACTATCAAACCAGCCCAACTTGGCACTGGTGCCACCATGGGTCTGGTAACCATCCTGCCTATTGTAGCTTTCCAGGAGCCAGCCGGTCACTCCCAGCCATAGGTCCCCAGTCACAAACCTCGGCCCGTTTCCCTGGCAAACAAAAGTAAGCTACCCCGCTTCTGGATGGCAGATTGCAGGAGCCACTTGGTACTATCAAACCAGCCCAACTTGGCACTGGTGCCACCTTGGGTCTGGGAACCATGCTGCGTAACACAGATTCTAAGGCGCCAGTCGGCCACTACGAGCCACAAGCCCCCAAACACAAACAACGGCGCTATTCTCTGGCAAACAAAACTCAACTGCCCCTCTTCTGGATGGCAAATTGCAGGACGCACTTGGTACTATAAAAACAGCCCGACTTGGCACTGGTGCCCCCTTGGGTCTGGGAACCATCCTGCGTATCGATCTTTTTAATGAGACAGCCGGCCACTCCCAGCCATATGCCCCCAAACACAACCCACGGCCCTTTTCTCTGGCAAACAAAACTCAACTGCACCGCTTCTGGATGGCAGATTGCAGGAGCCACTTGGTACTATCAAACCAGCCCGACTTGGCACTGGTGCCACCTTGGGTCTGGGAACCATCCTGCGTATTGTGGGTTGTCAGGAGCCAGCCGAACACTCTCGGCCACAGACCCCAATTAAAAACAACGGCCCGTTTCACAGGCAAACAAAACTCAGCTGCCCCGCTTCTGGATGGGAGATTGCAGGAGGCACTTGACACTGTGAAACCAGCCCCACTTGGCACTGGTGCCACCTTGGGTCTGGGAACCATGCTGCGTATCATGGATTTTCAGGAGCCAGCCGGCCACTCCCAGCCACAGGCCCCCAAACACAAACCACAGACTTTTTGTCTGGCAAACAAAATTCAGCTGCCCCGCTTCTGGATGGCAGATTGCAGGAGCCACTTGGGACTATCACACCAGCACAACATGGCACTGCTGCCACCTTGGATCTGGGAACCATCCTTCCTATCGTGGATTTTCAGGGGCCAGCCGGTCACTCTCAGCCATAGGCCCCAAACACAAACCACGGCCCTTTTCTCTGGAAAACAAAACTCAACTGCCCCTCTTCTGGATGGCAGATTGCAGGAGCCACTGGGTACTATGAAACCAGCCCTACTTGGCACTGATGCCACCTTGGGTCTGGGAACCATGCGGCGTATCATGGATTTTCAGGAGCCAGCCGGCCACTGCCAGCCACAGGCCCCGAAACACAAACAACAGCCTTTTTCTCTGGCAAACAAAATTCAGCTGCCCCGCTTCTGGATGGCAGATTGCAGGAACCACTTGGTACTAACAAACCAGCCCGACTTGGCACTGATGCCACCTTGGGTCTGGGAACCATCCTGCGTATCGTGGATTCAAAGGAGCCAGCTGGCCAGTCCCAGCCACAGGCCCCAAAACACACACAACGGTGCTTTTCCCTGGAAAACAAAACTCGCCTGCCAAACTTTTGATGGCAGATTGCAGGAGCCACTTGGTATTATCAAACCAGCCCAACTTGGCACTGGTGCCACCATGGGTCTGGTCACCATCCTGCCTATCGTAGCTTTTCAGGAGCCAGCCAGCCACCCCCAGCCAGAGGCCCCCAGACAAATATTTCGGCCCGTTTCCCTGGCAAACAAAAGTAAGCTGCCCCGCTTCTGGATGGCAGATTGCAGGAGCCACTTTGCACCATCAAACCAGCCCAACTTGGCACTGGTGCCAACTCAGGTCTGGGAACCATCCTGCGTATCGTGGGTTCTAAGGAGCCAGCTGGCCACTCCCAACCACAGGCCCCCAAACACAAACAACGGCGCTTTTCCCTGGAAAACAAAACTCGCCTGCCAACTTTTTGATGGCAGATTGCAGGAGCCACTTGGTACTATCAAACCAGCCCAACTTGGCACTGGTGCCACCATGGGTCTGGTCACCATCCTGCCTATCGTAGCTTTTCAGGAGCCAGCCGGTCACTCCCAGCCATAGGCCCCCAGACACAAACCTCGGCCCGTTTCCCTGGCAAACAAAAGTAAGCTGCCCCGCTTCTGCATGGCAGATTGCAGGAGCTACTTAGTACTATCAAACCAGCCCGACTTGGCACTGGTGACACCTCTGGTCTGGGAACCATCCTGCCTATCGTGGATTTTCAGGGGCCAGCCGGCCACTCTCAGCCATATGCCCCAAAAACAAACCACGGCCCTTTTCTCTGGCAAACAAAACTCAACTGCCCCTCTTCTGGATGGCAAATTTTAGGACGCACTTTGTACTACGAAAACCGCCCGACGTGGCACTGGTGCCACCTTGTGTCAGGGAACCATCCTGCATATCGAGCTTTTTAAGGAGCCAGCCGGCCACGCCCAGCCATATACCCCCAAAAACAAACCACGGACCATTTCTCTTGGAAACAAAAATCCGCTGCCCCGCGTCTGTATGGCAGATTGCAGGAGCCACTTTGCACCATCAAACCAGCCCGACTTGGCACTGGTGCCACCTTGGGTCTGGGAACAATCCTGCATATCGTGGATTCTAAGGAGCCAGCCGGCCACTCCCTGCCACAGGCCCCCAAACACAAACAACGGCGCTTTTCCCTGGAAAACAAAATTCGCCTGCCAGCTTTTTGATGGCAGATTGCAGGAGCCACTTGGTACTATCAAATCATCCCAACTTGGCACTGGTGCCACTATGGGTCTGGGAACCATCCTGCCTATTGTAGCATTTCAGGAGCCAGCCGGTCACTCCCAGCCATAGGCCCCCAGACACAAACCTCGGACCGTTTCCCTGGCAAACAAAATTAAGCTGCCCCGATTCTGGATGGCAGATTGCAGGAGCCACTTGGTTGTGTCAAACCAGCCCGACTTGGCACTGGTGCCACCTTGGGTCTGGGAACCATCCTGCGTAACGTGGATTCTAAGCAGCCACCCGGCCACTCTGAGCCACAGGCCCCCAAACACAAACAACGGCGCTTTTCCCTGGAAAACAAAACTCGCCTGCCAAATTTGATGGCAGATTGCAGGAGCCACTTGGTACTATCAAACCAGCCCAACTTGGCACTGGTGCCACGTCTGGTCTGGGAACCATCCTGCCTATTGTAGCTTTTCAGGAGCCAGCCGGTCACTCCCAGCCATAGACCCCCAGACACAAACCTCGGCCCGTTTCCCTGGAAAACAAAAGTAAGTTACCCCGATTCTGGATGGCAGATTGCAGGAGCCACTTGGTACTATCAAATCAGCCCAACTTGGCACTGGTGCCACCATGGGTCTGGTAAACATCCTGCCTATCGTAGCTTTTCAGGAGCCAGCCGGTCACTCCCTGCCATAGGCCCCCGGACACAAACCTCGGCCCGTTTCCCTGGCAAACAAAAGTAATCTACCCCACTTCTGGATGGCAGATTGCAGGACGCACTTGGTACTATCAAACCAGCCCAACTTGGCACTGGTGCCACGTCAAGTCTAGGAACCATCCTGCGTATCGTGGATTCTAAGGAGCCAGCCTGCCACTCCCAGCCATAGGCCTCTAAACAAAAACAACGGCGCTTTTCCCTGGTAAAGAAAACTTGCCTGCCAACTTTTTGATGGCAGATTGCAGGAGCCACTTGGTACTATCAAACCAGCCCAACTTGGCACTGGTGCCACCATGGGTCTGGTCACCATCCTGCCTATCGTAGCTTTTCAGGAGCCAGCCGGTCACTCCCAGCCATAGGCCCCCAGACACAAAGCTCGGCCCGTTTCCCTGGCAAACAAAAGTAAGCTGCCCCGCTTCTGGATGGCAGATTGCAGGAACCACTTGGTACTATCAAACCAGCCCGACTTGGCACTGGTGACACCTCTGGTCTGGGAACCATCCTGCGTATCGTGGATTCTAAGGAGCCAGCTGGCCACTCCCAGCCACAGGCCCCCAAACACAAACAACGGCGCTTTTCCCTGGAAAACAAAACTCGCCTGCCAATTTTTTGATGGCAGATTGCAGGAGCCACTTGGTACTATCAAACCAGCCCAACTTGGCACTGGTGCCGCCATGGGTCTTGTCACCATCCTGCCTATCGTAGCTTTTCACGAGCCAGCCGGTCACTCCCAGCCATAGGACCCCAGACAAAAACCTCGGCCCGTTTCCCTGGAAAACAAAAGTAAGCTGCCCCGCTTCTGGATGGCAGATTGTAGGACGCATTTGTTACTATCAAACCCGCCCGACTTGGCACTGGTGCCACCACTGGTCTGGGAACCATCCTGCGTATTGTGGGTTGTCAGGAGCCAGCCGAACACTCTCGGCCACAGACCCCAATTAAAAACAACGGCCCGTTTCACAGGCAAACAAAACTCAGCTGCCCCGCTTCTGGATGGGAGATTGCAGGAGGCACTTGGTGTAATCAAACCAGCCCGACTTGGCACTGGTGCCACCTTGGGTCTGGGAACCATCCTGCGTATCGTGGATTCTAAGGAGCCAGCCGGCCACTCCTAGCCACAGGCCCCCAAACAAAAACCTAGGCCTATTTCTCTGGCAAACAAAAGTAAGCTGCCCTGCTTCTGGATGGCAGATTGCAGGAGACACTTGGTACTATCAAACCAGCCCGACTTGGCACTGGTGCCACCTTGGATCTGGGAACCATGCTCTGTATCGTGGATATTCAGGGGCCAGCCGGCCACTCTCAGCCATATGTCCCCAAACAGAAACCTCGGCCCGTTTCTCTGGCAAACAAAACTCAACTGCCCCTCTTCTGGATGGCAAATTGCAGGATGAACTTGATACTAAAACCGCAGGCCGACTTGGTAGTGGTGACACCTTGGGCCTGGGAACCATCATGCGTATCGAGCATTTTAAGGAGCCAGCCGGCCACTCCCAGCAATATGCCCCCAAAAACAATCCACAGAATTTTCCTCTGGCAAACAAAAATCAGCTGCCTCGCTTCTGGATGGCAGATTGCAGGAGCCACTTTGCACCATCAAACCAGCCCGACTTGGCACTGGTGCCACATTGCATCTGGGAACCATGCTGCCTAGCGTGGATTTTCAGGAGCCAGCCGGCCACTCTCAGCTATATGCCCCAAAACAAAACCCACGGCCCGTTTCCCTGGCAAACAAAATTAAGCTGCCCCGCTTCTGGATGGCAGATTGCAGGACGCACTTGGTAGTATCAAACCAGCAAAACTTGGCACTGGTGCCACCTTGGGTCTGGGAACCATCCTGCGTATCGTGGGTTCAAAGGAGCCAGCCGGTCACTCCCAGCCACAGGCCCCCAAATACAAACAATGTCGCTTTTCCCTGGAAAACAAAACTCGCCTGCCAACTTTTTGATGGCAGATTGCAGGAGCCACTTGGTACTATCAAACCAGCCCAACTTGGCACTGGTGCCACCATGGGTCTGGTAACCATCCTGCCTATTGTAGCTTTCCAGGAGCCAGCCGGTCACTCCCAGCCATAGGTCCCCAGTCACAAACCTCGGCCCGTTTCCCTGGCAAACAAAAGTAAGCTACCCCGCTTCTGGATGGCAGATTGCAGGAGCCACTTGGTACTATCAAACCAGCCCAACTTGGCACTGGTGCCACCTTGGGTCTGGGAACCATGCTGCGTAACACAGATTCTAAGGCGCCAGTCGGCCACTACGAGCCACAAGCCCCCAAACACAAACAACGGCGCTATTCTCTGGCAAACAAAACTCAACTGCCCCTCTTCTGGATGGCAAATTGCAGGACGCACTTGGTACTATAAAAACAGCCCGACTTGGCACTGGTGCCCCCTTGGGTCTGGGAACCATCCTGCGTATCGATCTTTTTAATGAGACAGCCGGCCACTCCCAGCCATATGCCCCCAAACACAACCCACGGCCCTTTTCTCTGGCAAACAAAACTCAACTGCACCGCTTCTGGATGGCAGATTGCAGGAGCCACTTGGTACTATCAAACCAGCCCGACTTGGCACTGGTGCCACCTTGGGTCTGGGAACCATCCTGCGTATCGTGGATTCTAAGGAGCCAGCTGGCCACTCCCAGCCACAGACCCCAATTAAAAACAACGGCCCGTTTCACAGGCAAACAAAACTCAGCTGCCCCGCTTCTGGATGGGAGATTGCAGGAGGCACTTGACACTGTGAAACCAGCCCCACTTGGCACTGGTGCCACCTTGGGTCTGGGAACCATGCTGCGTATCATGGATTTTCAGGAGCCAGCCGGCCACTCCCAGCCACAGGCCCCCAAACACAAACCACAGACTTTTTGTCTGGCAAACAAAATTCAGCTGCCCCGCTTCTGGATGGCAGATTGCAGGAGCCACTTGGGACTATCACACCAGCACAACATGGCACTGCTGCCACCTTGGATCTGGGAACCATCCTTCCTATCGTGGATTTTCAGGGGCCAGCCGGTCACTCTCAGCCATAGGCCCCAAACACAAACCACGGCCCTTTTCTCTGGAAAACAAAACTCAACTGCCCCTCTTCTGGATGGCAGATTGCAGGAGCCACTGGGTACTATGAAACCAGCCCTACTTGGCACTGATGCCACCTTGGGTCTGGGAACCATGCGGCGTATCATGGATTTTCAGGAGCCAGCCGGCCACTGCCAGCCACAGGCCCCGAAACACAAACAACAGCCTTTTTCTCTGGCAAACAAAATTCAGCTGCCCCGCTTCTGGATGGCAGATTGCAGGAACCACTTGGTACTAACAAACCAGCCCGACTTGGCACTGATGCCACCTTGGGTCTGGGAACCATCCTGCGTATCGTGGATTCAAAGGAGCCAGCTGGCCACTCCCAGCCACAGGCCCCAAAACACACACAACGGTGCTTTTCCCTGGAAAACAAAACTCGCCTGCCAAACTTTTGATGGCAGATTGCAGGAGCCACTTGGTATTATCAAACCAGCCCAACTTGGCACTGGTGCCACCATGGGTCTGGTCACCATCCTGCCTATCGTAGCTTTTCAGGAGCCAGCCAGCCACCCCCAGCCAGAGGCCCCCAGACAAATATTTCGGCCCGTTTCCCTGGCAAACAAAAGTAAGCTGCCCCGCTTCTGGATGGCAGATTGCAGGAGCCACTTTGCACCATCAAACCAGCCCAACTTGGCACTGGTGCCAACTCAGGTCTGGGAACCATCCTGCGTATCGTGGGTTCTAAGGAGCCAGCTGGCCACTCCCAACCACAGGCCCCCAAACACAAACAACGGCGCTTTTCCCTGGAAAACAAAACTCGCCTGCCAACTTTTTGATGGCAGATTGCAGGAGCCACTTGGTACTATCAAACCAGCCCAACTTGGCACTGGTGCCACCATGGGTCTGGTCACCATCCTGCCTATCGTAGCTTTTCAGGAGCCAGCCGGTCACTCCCAGCCATAGGCCCCCAGACACAAACCTCGGCCCGTTTCCCTGGCAAACAAAAGTAAGCTGCCCCGCTTCTGCATGGCAGATTGCAGGAGCTACTTAGTACTATCAAACCAGCCCGACTTGGCACTGGTGACACCTCTGGTCTGGGAACCATCCTGCCTATCGTGGATTTTCAGGGGCCAGCCGGCCACTCTCAGCCATATGCCCCAAAAACAAACCACGGCCCTTTTCTCTGGCAAACAAAACTCAACTGCCCCTCTTCTGGATGGCAAATTTTAGGACGCACTTTGTACTACGAAAACCGCCCGACGTGGCACTGGTGCCACCTTGTGTCAGGGAACCATCCTGCATATCGAGCTTTTTAAGGAGCCAGCCGGCCACGCCCAGCCATATACCCCCAAAAACAAACCACGGACCATTTCTCTTGGAAACAAAAATCCGCTGCCCCGCGTCTGTATGGCAGATTGCAGGAGCCACTTTGCACCATCAAACCAGCCCGACTTGGCACTGGTGCCACCTTGGGTCTGGGAACAATCCTGCATATCGTGGATTCTAAGGAGCCAGCCGGCCACTCCCTGCCACAGGCCCCCAAACACAAACAACGGCGCTTTTCCCTGGAAAACAAAATTCGCCTGCCAGCTTTTTGATGGCAGATTGCAGGAGCCACTTGGTACTATCAAATCATCCCAACTTGGCACTGGTGCCACTATGGGTCTGGGAACCATCCTGCCTATTGTAGCATTTCAGGAGCCAGCCGGTCACTCCCAGCCATAGGCCCCCAGACACAAACCTCGGACCGTTTCCCTGGCAAACAAAATTAAGCTGCCCCGATTCTGGATGGCAGATTGCAGGAGCCACTTGGTTGTGTCAAACCAGCCCGACTTGGCACTGGTGCCACCTTGGGTCTGGGAACCATCCTGCGTAACGTGGATTCTAAGCAGCCACCCGGCCACTCTGAGCCACAGGCCCCCAAACACAAACAACGGCGCTTTTCCCTGGAAAACAAAACTCGCCTGCCAAATTTGATGGCAGATTGCAGGAGCCACTTGGTACTATCAAACCAGCCCAACTTGGCACTGGTGCCACGTCTGGTCTGGGAACCATCCTGCCTATCGTAGCTTTTCAGGAGCCAGCCGGTCACTCCCAGCCATAGACCCCCAGACACAAACCTCGGCCCGTTTCCCTGGAAAACAAAAGTAAGTTACCCCGATTCTGGATGGCAGATTGCAGGAGCCACTTGGTACTATCAAATCAGCCCAACTTGGCACTGGTGCCACCATGGGTCTGGTAAACATCCTGCCTATCGTAGCTTTTCAGGAGCCAGCCGGTCACTCCCTGCCATAGGCCCCCGGACACAAACCTCGGCCCGTTTCCCTGGCAAACAAAAGTAATCTACCCCACTTCTGGATGGCAGATTGCAGGACGCACTTGGTACTATCAAACCAGCCCAACTTGGCACTGGTGCCACGTCAAGTCTAGGAACCATCCTGCGTATCGTGGATTCTAAGGAGCCAGCCTGCCACTCCCAGCCATAGGCCTCTAAACAAAAACAACGGCGCTTTTCCCTGGTAAAGAAAACTTGCCTGCCAACTTTTTGATGGCAGATTGCAGGAGCCACTTGGTACTATCAAACCAGCCCAACTTGGCACTGGTGCCACCATGGGTCTGGTCACCATCCTGCCTATCGTAGCTTTTCAGGAGCCAGCCGGTCACTCCCAGCCATAGGCCCCCAGACACAAAGCTCGGCCCGTTTCCCTGGCAAACAAAAGTAAGCTGCCCCGCTTCTGGATGGCAGATTGCAGGAACCACTTGGTACTATCAAACCAGCCCGACTTGGCACTGGTGCCACCTCTGGTCTGGGAACCATCCTGCGTATCGTGGATTCTAAGGAGCCAGCTGGCCACTCCCAGCCACAGGCCCCCAAACACAAACAACGGCGCTTTTCCCTGGAAAACAAAACTCGCCTGCCAATTTTTTGATGGCAGATTGCAGGAGCCACTTGGTACTATCAAACCAGCCCAACTTGGCACTGGTGCCGCCATGGGTCTTGTCACCATCCTGCCTATCGTAGCTTTTCACGAGCCAGCCGGTCACTCCCAGCCATAGGACCCCAGACAAAAACCTCGGCCCGTTTCCCTGGAAAACAAAAGTAAGCTGCCCCGCTTCTGGATGGCAGATTGTAGGACGCATTTGTTACTATCAAACCAGCCCGACTTGGCACTGGTGCCACCACTGGTCTGGGAACCATCCTGCGTATTGTGGGTTGTCAGGAGCCAGCCGAACACTCTCGGCCACAGACCCCAATTAAAAACAACGGCCCGTTTCACAGGCAAACAAAACTCAGCTGCCCCGCTTCTGGATGGGAGATTGCAGGAGGCACTTGGTGTAATCAAACCAGCCCGACTTGGCACTGGTGCCACCTTGGGTCTGGGAACCATCCTGCGTATCGTGGATTCTAAGGAGCCAGCCGGCCACTCCTAGCCACAGGCCCCCAAACAAAAACCTAGGCCTATTTCTCTGGCAAACAAAAGTAAGCTGCCCTGCTTCTGGATGGCAGATTGCAGGAGACACTTGGTACTATCAAACCAGCCCGACTTGGCACTGGTGCCACCTTGGATCTGGGAACCATGCTCTGTATCGTGGATATTCAGGGGCCAGCCGGCCACTCTCAGCCATATGTCCCCAAACAGAAACCTCGGCCCGTTTCTCTGGCAAACAAAACTCAACTGCCCCTCTTCTGGATGGCAAATTGCAGGATGAACTTGATACTAAAACCGCAGGCCGACTTGGTAGTGGTGACACCTTGGGCCTGGGAACCATCATGCGTATCGAGCATTTTAAGGAGCCAGCCGGCCACTCCCAGCAATATGCCCCCAAAAACAATCCACAGAATTTTCCTCTGGCAAACAAAAATCAGCTGCCTCGCTTCTGGATGGCAGATTGCAGGAGCCACTTTGCACCATCAAACCAGCCCGACTTGGCACTGGTGCCACATTGCATCTGGGAACCATGCTGCCTAGCGTGGATTTTCAGGAGCCAGCCGGCCACTCTCAGCTATATGCCCCAAAACAAAACCCACGGCCCGTTTCCCTGGCAAACAAAATTAAGCTGCCCCGCTTCTGGATGGCAGATTGCAGGACGCACTTGGTAGTATCAAACCAGCAAAACTTGGCACTGGTGCCACCTTGGGTCTGGGAACCATCCTGCGTATCGTGGGTTCAAAGGAGCCAGCCGGTCACTCCCAGCCACAGGCCCCCAAATACAAACAATGTCGCTTTTCCCTGGAAAACAAAACTCGCCTGCCAACTTTTTGATGGCAGATTGCAGGAGCCACTTGGTACTATCAAACCAGCCCAACTTGGCACTGGTGCCACCATGGGTCTGGTAACCATCCTGCCTATTGTAGCTTTCCAGGAGCCAGCCGGTCACTCCCAGCCATAGGTCCCCAGTCACAAACCTCGGCCCGTTTCCCTGGCAAACAAAAGTAAGCTACCCCGCTTCTGGATGGCAGATTGCAGGAGCCACTTGGTACTATCAAACCAGCCCAACTTGGCACTGGTGCCACCTTGGGTCTGGGAACCATGCTGCGTAACACAGATTCTAAGGCGCCAGTCGGCCACTACGAGCCACAAGCCCCCAAACACAAACAACGGCGCTATTCTCTGGCAAACAAAACTCAACTGCCCCTCTTCTGGATGGCAAATTGCAGGACGCACTTGGTACTATAAAAACAGCCCGACTTGGCACTGGTGCCCCCTTGGGTCTGGGAACCATCCTGCGTATCGATCTTTTTAATGAGACAGCCGGCCACTCCCAGCCATATGCCCCCAAACACAACCCACGGCCCTTTTCTCTGGCAAACAAAACTCAACTGCACCGCTTCTGGATGGCAGATTGCAGGAGCCACTTGGTACTATCAAACCAGCCCGACTTGGCACTGGTGCCACCTTGGGTCTGGGAACCATCCTGCGTATTGTGGGTTGTCAGGAGCCAGCCGAACACTCTCGGCCACAGACCCCAATTAAAAACAACGGCCCGTTTCACAGGCAAACAAAACTCAGCTGCCCCGCTTCTGGATGGGAGATTGCAGGAGGCACTTGACACTGTGAAACCAGCCCCACTTGGCACTGGTGCCACCTTGGGTCTGGGAACCATGCTGCGTATCATGGATTTTCAGGAGCCAGCCGGCCACTCCCAGCCACAGGCCCCCAAACACAAACCACAGACTTTTTGTCTGGCAAACAAAATTCAGCTGCCGCTTCTGGATGGCAGATTGCAGGAGCCACTTGGGACTATCACACCAGCACAACATGGCACTGCTGCCACCTTGGATCTGGGAACCATCCTTCCTATCGTGGATTTTCAGGGGCCAGCCGGTCACTCTCAGCCATAGGCCCCAAACACAAACCACGGCCCTTTTCTCTGGAAAACAAAACTCAACTGCCCCTCTTCTGGATGGCAGATTGCAGGAGCCACTGGGTACTATGAAACCAGCCCTACTTGGCACTGATGCCACCTTGGGTCTGGGAACCATGCGGCGTATCATGGATTTTCAGGAGCCAGCCGGCCACTGCCAGCCACAGGCCCCGAAACACAAACAACAGCCTTTTTCTCTGGCAAACAAAATTCAGCTGCCCCGCTTCTGGATGGCAGATTGCAGGAACCACTTGGTACTAACAAACCAGCCCGACTTGGCACTGATGCCACCTTGGGTCTGGGAACCATCCTGCGTATCGTGGATTCAAAGGAGCCAGCTGGCCACTCCCAGCCACAGGCCCCAAAACACACACAACGGTGCTTTTCCCTGGAAAACAAAACTCGCCTGCCAAACTTTTGATGGCAGATTGCAGGAGCCACTTGGTATTATCAAACCAGCCCAACTTGGCACTGGTGCCACCATGGGTCTGGTCACCATCCTGCCTATCGTAGCTTTTCAGGAGCCAGCCAGCCACCCCCAGCCAGAGGCCCCCAGACAAATATTTCGGCCCGTTTCCCTGGCAAACAAAAGTAAGCTGCCCCGCTTCTGGATGGCAGATTGCAGGAGCCACTTTGCACCATCAAACCAGCCCAACTTGGCACTGGTGCCAACTCAGGTCTGGGAACCATCCTGCGTATCGTGGGTTCTAAGGAGCCAGCTGGCCACTCCCAACCACAGGCCCCCAAACACAAACAACGGCGCTTTTCCCTGGAAAACAAAACTCGCCTGCCAACTTTTTGATGGCAGATTGCAGGAGCCACTTGGTACTATCAAACCAGCCCAACTTGGCACTGGTGCCACCATGGGTCTGGTCACCATCCTGCCTATCGTAGCTTTTCAGGAGCCAGCCGGTCACTCCCAGCCATAGGCCCCCAGACAAATATTTCGGCCCGTTTCCCTGGCAAACAAAAGTAAGCTGCCCCGCTTCTGCATGGCAGATTGCAGGAGCTACTTAGTACTATCAAACCAGCCCGACTTGGCACTGGTGACACCTCTGGTCTGGGAACCATCCTGCCTATCGTGGATTTTCAGGGGCCAGCCGGCCACTCTCAGCCATATGCCCCAAAAACAAACCACGGCCCTTTTCTCTGGCAAACAAAACTCAACTGCCCCTCTTCTGGATGGCAAATTTTAGGACGCACTTTGTACTACGAAAACCGCCCGACGTGGCACTGGTGCCACCTTGTGTCAGGGAACCATCCTGCATATCGAGCTTTTTAAGGAGCCAGCCGGCCACGCCCAGCCATATACCCCCAAAAACAAACCACGGACCATTTCTCTTGGAAACAAAAATCCGCTGCCCCGCGTCTGTATGGCAGATTGCAGGAGCCACTTTGCACCATCAAACCAGCCCGACTTGGCACTGGTGCCACCTTGGGTCTGGGAACAATCCTGCATATCGTGGATTCTAAGGAGCCAGCCGGCCACTCCCTGCCACAGGCCCCCAAACACAAACAACGGCGCTTTTCCCTGGAAAACAAAATTCGCCTGCCAGCTTTTTGATGGCAGATTGCAGGAGCCACTTGGTACTATCAAATCATCCCAACTTGGCACTGGTGCCACTATGGGTCTGGTCACCATCCTGCCTATTGTAGCATTTCAGGAGCCAGCCGGTCACTCCCAGCCATAGGCCCCCAGACACAAACCTCGGACCGTTTCCCTGGCAAACAAAATTAAGCTGCCCCGATTCTGGATGGCAGATTGCAGGAGCCACTTGGTTGTGTCAAACCAGCCCGACTTGGCACTGGTGCCACCTTGGGTCTGGGAACCATCCTGCGTAACGTGGATTCTAAGCAGCCACCCGGCCACTCTGAGCCACAGGCCCCCAAACACAAACAACGGCGCTTTTCCCTGGAAAACAAAACTCGCCTGCCAAATTTGATGGCAGATTGCAGGAGCCACTTGGTACTATCAAACCAGCCCAACTTGGCACTGGTGCCACGTCTGGTCTGGGAACCATCCTGCCTATCGTAGCTTTTCAGGAGCCAGCCGGTCACTCCCAGCCATAGACCCCCAGACACAAACCTCGGCCCGTTTCCCTGGAAAACAAAAGTAAGTTACCCCGATTCTGGATGGCAGATTGCAGGAGCCACTTGGTACTATCAAATCAGCCCAACTTGGCACTGGTGCCACCATGGGTCTGGTAAACATCCTGCCTATCGTAGCTTTTCAGGAGCCAGCCGGTCACTCCCTGCCATAGGCCCCCGGACACAAACCTCGGCCCGTTTCCCTGGCAAACAAAAGTAATCTACCCCACTTCTGGATGGCAGATTGCAGGACGCACTTGGTACTATCAAACCAGCCCAACTTGGCACTGGTGCCACGTCAAGTCTAGGAACCATCCTGCGTATCGTGGATTCTAAGGAGCCAGCCTGCCACTCCCAGCCATAGGCCTCTAAACAAAAACAACGGCGCTTTTCCCTGGTAAAGAAAACTTGCCTGCCAACTTTTTGATGGCAGATTGCAGGAGCCACTTGGTACTATCAAACCAGCCCAACTTGGCACTGGTGCCACCATGGGTCTGGTCACCATCCTGCCTATCGTAGCTTTTCAGGAGCCAGCCGGTCACTCCCAGCCATAGGCCCCCAGACACAAAGCTCGGCCCGTTTCCCTGGCAAACAAAAGTAAGCTGCCCCGCTTCTGGATGGCAGATTGCAGGAACCACTTGGTACTATCAAACCAGCCCGACTTGGCACTGGTGCCACCTCTGGTCTGGGAACCATCCTGCGTATCGTGGATTCTAAGGAGCCAGCTGGCCACTCCCAGCCACAGGCCCCCAAACACAAACAACGGCGCTTTTCCCTGGAAAACAAAACTCGCCTGCCAATTTTTTGATGGCAGATTGCAGGAGCCACTTGGTACTATCAAACCAGCCCAACTTGGCACTGGTGCCGCCATGGGTCTTGTCACCATCCTGCCTATCGTAGCTTTTCACGAGCCAGCCGGTCACTCCCAGCCATAGGACCCCAGACAAAAACCTCGGCCCGTTTCCCTGGAAAACAAAAGTAAGCTGCCCCGCTTCTGGATGGCAGATTGTAGGACGCATTTGTTACTATCAAACCCGCCCGACTTGGCACTGGTGCCACCACTGGTCTGGGAACCATCCTGCGTATCGTGGATTCTAAAGAGCCAGCCGGCCACTCCCAGCCACAGGCACCCATACACAAAAAACGGCACTTTTCCCTGGAAAACAAAACTCGCCTGCCAACTTTTTGATGGCAGATTGCAGGAGCCACTTGGTACTATCAAACCAGCCCAACTTGGCACTGCTGCCACCATGGGTCTGGTCACCATCCTGCCTATCGTAGCTTTTCAGGAGCCAGCCGGTCACTCCCAGCCATAGGCCCCCAGACAAAAACCTCGGCCCGTTTCCCTGGCAAACAAAAGTAAGCTGCCCCGCTTCTGGATGGCAGATTGCAGGATCCACTTGGTACTATCAAACCAGCCCGACTTGGCACTGGTGCCACGACAAGTCTGGGAACCATCCTGCGTATGGTGGATTCTAAGGAGCCAGCCGGCCACTCCCAGCCACAGGCCCCTAAACAAATCAACGGCGCTTTTCCCTGGAAAACAAAACTCGCCTGCCAAACTTTTGATGGCAGATTGCAGGAGCCACTTGGTACTATCAAACCAGCCCAACTTGGGACTGGTGCCACCATGGGTCTGGTCACCATCCTGGCTATCGTAGCTTTTCAGGAGCCAGCCGGTCACTCCCAGCCATAGGCCCCCAGACACAAACCTCGGCCCGTTTCCCTGGCAAACAAAAGTAAGCTGCCCTGCTTCTGGATGGCAGATTGCAGGAACCACTTGGTACTATCAAACCAGCAAAACTTGGCACTGGTGCCACCTTGGGTCTGGATACCATGGTGCGTATCGTGGATTCTAAGGAGCCAGCCGGCCACTCCCAGCCACAGGCCCCCAAACAAAAACAACGGCGCTTTTCCCTGGAAAACAAAACTCGCCTACCAACGTTTTGATGGCAGATTGCAGGAGCCACTTGGTACTATCAAACCAGCCCAACTTGGCACTGGTGCCACCATGGGTCTGGTCACCATCCTGCCTATCGTAGCTTTTCAGGAGCCAGCCGGTCACTCCCAGCCATAGGCCCCCAGACACAAAGCTCGGCCCGTTTCCCTGGCAAAGGAAATTAAGCTGCCCCGCTTCTGGATGGCAGATTGCAGGAGCCACTTGGTACTATCAAACCAGCCCGACTTGGCACTGGTGCCACCTCTGGTCTGGGAACCATCCTGCGTATCGTGGATTCTAAGGAGCCAGTCGGCCACTCCCAGCCACAGGCCCCCAAACACAAACAACGGCCCGTTTCCGTGGCAAACAAAAGTAAGCTGCCCCGCTTCTGGATGGCAGATTGCAGGAGCCACTTGGTACTATCAAACCAGCCCGACTTGGCACTGGTGCCACCTCTGGTCTGGGAACCATCCTGCGTATTGTGGTTTCTAAGGAGCCAGCCGGCCACTCCCAACCACAGGCCCCCAAACACAAACAACGGCGCTTTTCCCTGGAAAACAAAACTCGCCTGCCAACGTTTTGATGGCAGATTGCAGGAGCCACTTGGTACTATCAAACCAGCCCAACTTGGCACTGGTGCCACCATGGGTCTTGTCACCATCCTGCCTATCGTAGCTTTCAGGAGCCAGCCGGTCACTGCCTGCCATAGGCCCCGAGACACAAACCTCGGCCCGTTTCCCTGGCAAACAAAAGTAAGCTGCCCCGCTTCTGGATGGCAGATTGCAGGAGCCACTTGGTACTATCAAACCAGCCCGACTTGGCACTGGTGCCACCTCTGGTCTGGGAACCATCCTGCGTATCGTGGATTTTATGGAGCCAGCCGGTCAGTCCCAGCCATAGGCCCCCAAAGACAAACAACGATCCGTTTCCCTGGCAAACAAAAGTAAGCTGCCCCGCTTCTGGATGGCAGATTGCAGGAACCACTTGGTAGTATCAAACCAGCCCAACTTGGCACTGGTGCCACCTCTGGTCTGGGAACCATGCTGCGTATCGTGGTTTCTAAGGAGCCAGCCGGCCACTCCCAACCATAGACCCCTAGACACAAGCCTCGGCCCGTTTCCCTGGAAAACAAAAGTAAGCTACCCCGATTCTGGATGGCAGATTGCAGGAGCCACTTGGTACTATCAAATCAGCCCAACTTGGCACTGGTGCCACCATGGGTCTGGTAAACATCCTGCCTATCGTAGCTTTTCAGGAGCCAGCCGGCCACTCTCAGCCATATGCCCCCAAAAACAAACCACGGCCCTTTTCTCTGGCAAACAAAACTCAACTGCCCCTCTTCTGGATGGCAAATTTTAGGACGCACTTTGTACTACGAAAACCGCCCGACGTGGCACTGGTGCCACCTTGTGTCAGGGAACCATCCTGCATATCGAGCTTTTTAAGGAGCCAGCCGGCCACGCCCAGCCATAAACCCCCAAAAACAAACCACGGACCATTTCTCTTGGAAACAAAAATCCGCTGCCCCGCGTCTGTATGGCAGATTGCAGGAGCCACTTTGCACCATCAAACCAGCCCGACTTGGCACTGGTGCCACCTTGGGTCTGGGAACAATCCTGCATATCGTGGATTCTAAGGAGCCAGCCGGCCACTCCCAGCCACAGGCCCCCAAACACAAACAACGGCGCTTTTCCCTGGAAAACAAAATTCGCCTGCCAACTTTTTGATGGCAGATTGCAGGAGCCACTTGGTACTATCAAATCCTCCCAACTTGGCACTGGTGCCACTATGGGTCTGGGAACCATCCTGCCTATTGTAGCATTTCAGGAGCCAGCCGGTCACTCCCAGCCATAGGCCCCCAGACACAAACCTCGGACCGTTTCCCTGGCAAACAAAATTAAGCTGCCCCGATTCTGGATGGCAGATTGCAGGAGCCACTTGGTTGTGTCAAACCAGCCCGACTTGGCACTGGTGCCACCTTGGGTCTGGGAACCATCCTGCGTATCGTGGATTCTAAGCAGCCACCCGGCCACTCTGAGCCACAGGCCCCCAAACAAAAACTACGGTGCTTTTCCCTGGAAAACAAAACTCGCCTGCCAACTTTTTGATGGCAGATTGCAGGAGCCACTTGGTACTATCAAACCAGCCCAACTTGGCACTGGTGCCACGTCTGGTCTGGGAACCATCCTGCCTATCGTAGCTTTTCAGGAGCCAGCCGGTCACTCCCAGCCATAGACCCCCAGACACAAACCTCGGCCCGTTTCCCTGGCAAACAAAAGTAAGCTGCCCCGCTTTTGGATGGCAGATTGCAGGAGCCACGTTGCACCATCAAACCAGCCCCACGTGGCACTGGTGCCACCTTGGGTCTGGGAACAAGTTGGGCTGGTTTGATAGTACCAAGTGGCTCCTGCAATCTGCCATCCAGAAGCGGGACAGCTTACTTTTGTTTCCCAGGGAAACGGGCCGAGGTATTTGTCTGGGGGCCTATGGCTGGGAGTGACCGGCTGACTACTGAAAAGCTACGATAGGCAGGATGGTTACCAGACTCATGGTGCCACCAGTGCCAAGTCGGGCTGCTTTGATAATACTAAATAGCTCCTGCAATCTGCCATCCAGACGCGGGGCAGCGGATTTTTGTTTGCTGGAGAAACGTTCCGTGGTTTTTTTTTTGGGGGTATATGACTGGACGTGGCCGGCTGGCTCCTTAAAAAGCTCTATACGCAGGATTGTTCCCTGACCCAAGGTGGCATCAGTGCCAAGTCGGGCTGTTTTCGTAGTACCAAGTGCGTCCTGCAATTTGCCATCCAGAAGCGGGGCAGCCTACTTTTGTTTGCCAGGGAAACGTGCCGAGGTATTTGTCTGGGGGCCTATGGCTGGGAGTGAGCGGCTGGCTCCTGAAAAGCTACGATAGGCAGGATGGTGACCAGACCCATGGTGGCACCAGTGCCAAGTTGGGCTGGTTTGATAGTACCAAGTGGCTCCTGCAATCTGCCATCAAGAAGTTGGCAGGCGAGTTTTGTTTTCCAGGGAAAAGCGCCGTTGTTTTTGTTTAGAGGCCTGTGGCTGGGAGTGGCCGCCTGTCCTCGTAGAATCTACGTTACGCAGCATGGTTCCCAGAGCCAAGGTGGCACCAGGGCCAAGTCGGGCTGGTTTGTAAGTACCAAGTGCATCCTGCAATCTGCCATCCAAAAGCGGGGCAGCTTACTTTTGTTTGCCAGGGAAACGGGCCGAGGTTTGTGTCCGGGGGCCTATGGCAGGGAGTGACCGGCTGGCTCCTGAAAAGCTACGATAGGCAGGATGTTTACCAGACCCATGGTGGCACCAGTGCCAAGTTGGGCTGATTTGATAGTACCAAGTGGCTCCTGCAATCTGCCATCCAGAATCGGGGTAACTTACTTTTGTTTTCCAGGGAAACGGGCCGAGGTTTGTGTCTGGGGGTCTATGGCTGGGAGTGACCGGCTGGCTCCTGAAAAGCTACAATAGGCAGGATGGTTCCCAGACCAGAGGTGGCACCAGTGCCAAGTTGGGCTGGTTTGATAGTACCAAGTGGCTCCTGCAATCTGCCATCAAAATGTTGGCAGGCGAGTTTTGTTTTCCAGGGAAAAGCGCCGTTGTTTGTGTTTGGGGGCCTGTGGCTCAGAGTGGCCGGGTGGCTGCTTAGAATCCACGTTACGCAGGATGGTTCCCAGACCCAAGGTGGCACCAGTGCCAAGTCGGGCTTGTTTGACACAACCAAGTGGCTCCTGCAATCTGCCATCCAGAATCGGGGCAGCTTAATTTTGTTTGCCAGGGAAACGGTCCGAGGTTTGTGTCTGGGGGCCTATGGCTGGGAGTGACCGGCTGGCTCCTGAAATGCTACAATAGGCAGGATGGTTCCCAGACCCATAGTGGCACCAGTGCCAAGTTGGGATGATTTGATAGTACCAAGTGGCTCCTGCAATCTGCCATCAAAAAGCTGGCAGGCGAATTTTGTTTTCCAGGGAAAAGCGCCGTTGTTTGTGTTTGGGGGCCTGTGGCAGGGAGTGGCCGGCTGGCTCCTTAGAATCCACGATATGCAGGATTGTTCCCAGACCCAAGGTGGCACCAGTGCCAAGTCGGGCTGGTTTGATGGTGCAAAGTGGCTCCTGCAATCTGCCATACAGACGCGGGGCAGCGGATTTTTGTTTCCAAGAGAAATGGTCCGTGGTTTGTTTTTGGGGGTATATGGCTGGGCGTGGCCGGCTGGCTCCTTAAAAAGCTCGATATGCAGGATGGTTCCCTGACACAAGGTGGCACCAGTGCCACGTCGGGCGGTTTTCGTAGTACAAAGTGCGTCCTAAAATTTGCCATCCAGAAGAGGGGCAGTTGAGTTTTGTTTGCCAGAGAAAAGGGCCGTGGTTTGTTTTTGGGGCATATGGCTGAGAGTGGCCGGCTGGCCCCTGAAAATCCACGATAGGCAGGATGGTTCCCAGACCAGAGGTGTCACCAGTGCCAAGTCGGGCTGATTTGATAGTACCAAGTGGCTCCTGCAATCTGCCATGCAGAAGCGGGGCAGCTTACTTTTGTTTGCCAGGGAAACGGGCCGAGGTTTGTGTCTGGGGGCCTATGGCTGGGAGTGACCGGCTGGCTCCTGAAAAGCTACGATAGGCAGGATGGTGACCAGACCCATGGTGGCAGCAGTGCCAAGTTGGGCTGGTTTGATAGTACCAAGTGGCTCCTGCAATCTGCCATCAAAAAGTTGGCAGGCGAGTTTTGTTTTCCAGGGAAAAGCGCCGTTGTTTGTGTTTGGGGGCCTGTGGCTGGGAGTGGCCAGCTGGCTCCTTAGAACCCACGATACGCAGGATGGTTCCCAGACCTGAGTTGGCACCAGTGCCAAGTTGGGCTGGTTTGATAGTACCAAGTGGCTCCTGCAATCTGCCATCCAGAAGCGGGGCAGCTTACTTTTGTTTGCCAGGGAAACGGGCCGAAATATTTGTCTGGGGGCCTCTGGCTGGGGGTGGCTGGCTGGCTCCTGAAAAGCTACGATAGGCAGGATGGTGACCAGACCCATGGTGGCACCAGTGCCAAGTTGGGCTGGTTTGATAATACCAAGTGGCTCCTGCAATCTGCCATCAAATGTTTGGCAGGCGAGTTTTGTTTTCCAGGGAAAAGCACCGTTGTGTGTGTTTTGGGGCCTGTGGCTGGGAGTGGCCAGCTGGCTCCTTTGAATCCACGATACGCAGGATGGTTCCCAGACCCAAGGTGGCATCAGTGCCAAGTCGGGCTGGTTTGTTAGTACCAAGTGGTTCCTGCAATCTGCCATCCAGAAGCGGGGCAGCTGAATTTTGTTTGCCAGAGAAAAAGGCTGTTGTTTGTGTTTCGGGGCCTGTGGCTGGCAGTGGCCGGCTGGCTCCTGAAAATCCATGATACGCAGCATGGTTCCCAGACCCAAGGTGGCATCAGTGCCAAGTAGGGCTGGTTTCATAGTACCCAGTGGCTCCTGCAATCTGCCATCCAGAAGAGGGGCAGTAGGGTTTTGTTTTCCAGAGAAAAGGGCCGTGGTTTGTGTTTGGGGCCTATGGCTGAGAGTGACCGGCTGGCCCCTGAAAATCCACGATAGGAAGGATGGTTCCCAGATCCAAGGTGGCAGCAGTGCCATGTTGTGCTGGTGTGATAGTCCCAAGTGGCTCCTGCAATCTGCCATCCAGAAGCGGGGCAGCTGAATTTTGTTTGCCAGACAAAAAGTCTGTGGTTTGTGTTTGGGGGCCTGTGGCTGGGAGTGGCCGGCTGGCTCCTGAAAATCCATGATACGCAGCATGGTTCCCAGACCCAAGGTGGCACCAGTGCCAAGTGGGGCTGGTTTCACAGTGTCAAGTGCCTCCTGCAATCTCCCATCCAGAAGCGGGGCAGCTGAGTTTTGTTTGCCTGTGAAACGGGCCGTTGTTTTTAATTGGGGTCTGTGGCCGAGAGTGTTCGGCTGGCTCCTGACAACCCACAATACGCAGGATGGTTCCCAGACCCAAGGTGGCACCAGTGCCAAGTCGGGCTGGTTTGATAGTACCAAGTGGCTCCTGCAATCTGCCATCCAGAAGCGGTGCAGTTGAGTTTTGTTTGCCAGAGAAAAGGGCCGTGGGTTGTGTTTGGGGGCATATGGCTGGGAGTGGCCGGCTGTCTCATTAAAAAGATCGATACGCAGGATGGTTCCCAGACCCAAGGTGGCACCAGTGCCAAGTCGGGCTGTTTTTATAGTACCAAGTGCGTCCTGCAATTTGCCATCCAGAAGAGGGGCAGTTGAGTTTTGTTTGCCAGAGAATAGCGCCGTTGTTTGTGTTTGGGGGCTTGTGGCTCGTAGTGGCCGACTGGCGCCTTAGAATCTGTGTTACGCAGCATGGTTCCCAGACCCAAGGTGGCACCAGTGCCAAGTTGGGCTGGTTTGATAGTACCAAGTGGCTCCTGCAATCTGCCATCCAGAAGCGGGGTAGCTTACTTTTGTTTGCCAGGGAAACGGGCCGAGGTTTGTGACTGGGGACCTATGGCTGGGAGTGACCGGCTGGCTCCTGGAAAGCTACAATAGGCAGGATGGTTACCAGACCCATGGTGGCACCAGTGCCAAGTTGGGCTGGTTTGATAGTACCAAGTGGCTCCTGCAATCTGCCATCAAAAAGTTGGCAGGCGAGTTTTGTTTTCCAGGGAAAAGCGCCGTTGTTTGTGTTTGGGGGCCTGTGGCTGGGAGTGGCCAGCTGGCTCCTTTGAATCCACGATACGCAGGATGGTTCCCAGACCCAAGGTGGCATCAGTGCCAAGTCGGGCTGGTTTGTTAGTACCAAGTGGTTCCTGCAATCTGCCATCCAGAAGCGGGGCAGCTGAATTTTGTTTGCCAGAGAAAAAGGCTGTTGTTTGTGTTTCGGGGCCTGTGGCTGGCAGTGGCCGGCTGGCTCCTGAAAATCCATGATACGCAGCATGGTTCCCAGACCCAAGGTGGCATCAGTGCCAAGTAGGGCTGGTTTCATAGTACCCAGTGGCTCCTGCAATCTGCCATCCAGAAGAGGGGCAGTTGAGTTTTGTTTTCCAGAGAAAAGGGCCGTGGTTTGTGTTTGGGGCCTATGGCTGAGAGTGACCGGCTCGCCCCTGAAAATCCATGATAGGAAGGATGGTTCCCAGATCCAAGGTGGCACCAGTGCCAAGTTTTGCTGGTTTGATACTACCAAGTGCGTCCTGCAATCTGCCATCCAGAAGCGGGGCAGCTTAATTTTGTTTGCCAGGGAAACGGGCCGTGGGTTTTGTTTGGGGGCATATAGCTGAGAGTGGCCGGCTGGCTCCTGAAAATCCACGCTAGGCAGCATGGTTCCCAGATGCAATGTGGCACCAGTGCCAAGTCGGGCTGGTTTGATGGTGCAAAGTGGCTCCTGCAATCTGCCATCCAGAAGCGAGGCAGCTGATTTTTGTTTGCCAGAGGAAAATTCCGTGGATTGTTTTTGGGGGCATATTGCTGGGAGTGGCCGGCTGGCTCCTTAAAATGCTCGATACGCATGATGGTTCCCAGGCCCAAGGTGTCACCACTACCAAGTCGGCCTGCGGTTTTAGTATCAAGTTCATCCTGCAATTTGCCATCCAGAAGAGGGGCAGTTGAGTTTTGTTTGCCAGAGAAACGGGCCGAGGTTTCTGTTTGGGGACATATGGCTGAGAGTGGCCGGCTGGCCCCTGAATATCCACGATACAGAGCATGGTTCCCAGATCCAAGGTGGCACCAGTGCCAAGTCGGGCTGGTTTGATAGTACCAAGTGTCTCCTGCAATCTGCCATCCAGAAGCAGGGCAGCTTACTTTTGTTTGCCAGAGAAATAGGCCTAGGTTTTTGTTTGGGGGCCTGTGGCTAGGAGTGGCCGGCTGGCTCCTTAGAATCCACGATACGCAGGATGGTTCCCAGACCCAAGGTGGCACCAGTGCCAAGTCGGGCTGGTTTGATTACACCAAGTGCCTCCTGCAATCTCCCATCCAGAAGCGGGGCAGCTGAGTTTTGTTTGCCTGTGAAACGGGCCGTTGTTTTTAATTGGGGTCTGTGGCCGAGAGTGTTCGGCTGGCTCCTGACAACCCACAATACGCAGGATGGTTCCCAGACCCAAGGTGGCACCAGTGCCAAGTCGGGCTGGTTTGATAGTACCAAGTGGCTCCTGCAATCTGCCATCCAGAAGCGGTGCAGTTGAGTTTTGTTTGCCAGAGAAAAGGGCCGTGGGTTGTGTTTGGGGGCATATGGCTGGGAGTGGCCGGCTGTCTCAGTAAAAAGATCGATACGCAGGATGGTTCCCAGACCCAAGGGGGCACCAGTGCCAAGTCGGGCTGTTTTTATAGTACCAAGTGCGTCCTGCAATTTGCCATCCAGAAGAGGGGCAGTTGAGTTTTGTTTGCCAGAGAATAGCGCCGTTGTTTGTGTTTGGGGGCTTGTGGCTCGTAGTGGCCGACTGGCGCCTTAGAATCTGTGTTACGCAGCATGGTTCCCAGACCCAAGGTGGCACCAGTGCCAAGTTGGGCTGGTTTGATAGTACCAAGTGGCTCCTGCAATCTGCCATCCAGAAGCGGGGTAGCTTACTTTTGTTTGCCAGGGAAACGGGCCGAGGTTTGTGACTGGGGACCTATGGCTGGGAGTGACCGGCTGGCTCCTGGAAAGCTACAATAGGCAGGATGGTTACCAGACCCATGGTGGCACCAGTGCCAAGTTGGGCTGGTTTGATAGTACCAAGTGGCTCCTGCAATCTGCCATCAAAAAGTTGGCAGGCGAGTTTTGTTTTCCAGGGAAAAGCGACATTGTTTGTATTTGGGGGCCTGTGGCTGGGAGTGACCGGCTGGCTCCTTTGAACCCACGATACGCAGGATGGTTCCCAGACCCAAGGTGGCACCAGTGCCAAGTTTTGCTGGTTTGATACTACCAAGTGCGTCCTGCAATCTGCCATCCAGAAGCGGGGCAGCTTAGTTTTGTTTGCCAGGGAAACGGGCCGTGGGTTTTGTTTGGGGGTATATAGCTGAGAGTGGCCGGCTGGCTCCTGAAAATCCACGCTAGGCAGCATGGTTCCCAGATGCAATGTGGCACCAGTGCCAAGTCGGGCTGGTTTGATGGTGCAAAGTGGCTCCTGCAATCTGCCATCCAGAAGCGAGGCAGCTGATTTTTGTTTGCCAGAGGAAAATTCCGTGGATTGTTTTTGGGGGCATATTGCTGGGAGTGGCCGGCTGGCTCCTTAAAATGCTCGATACGCATGATGGTTCCCAGGCCCAAGGTGTCACCACTACCAAGTCGGCCTGCGGTTTTAGTATCAAGTTCATCCTGCAATTTGCCATCCAGAAGAGGGGCAGTTGAGTTTTGTTTGCCAGAGAAACGGGCCGAGGTTTCTGTTTGGGGACATATGGCTGAGAGTGGCCGGCTGGCCCCTGAATATCCACGATACAGAGCATGGTTCCCAGATCCAAGGTGGCACCAGTGCCAAGTCGGGCTGGTTTGATAGTACCAAGTGTCTCCTGCAATCTGCCATCCAGAAGCAGGGCAGCTTACTTTTGTTTGCCAGAGAAATAGGCCTAGGTTTTTGTTTGGGGGCCTGTGGCTAGGAGTGGCCGGCTGGCTCCTTAGAATCCACGATACGCAGGATGGTTCCCAGACCCAAGGTGGCACCAGTGCCAAGTCGGGCTGGTTTGATTACACCAAGTGCCTCCTGCAATCTCCCATCCAGAAGCGGGGCAGCTGAGTTTTGTTTGCCTGTGAAACGGGCCGTTGTTTTTAATTGGGGTCTGTGGCCGAGAGTGTTCGGCTGGCTCCTGACAACCCACAATACGCAGGATGGTTCCCAGACCCAAGGTGGCACCAGTGCCAAGTCGGGCTGGTTTGATAGTACCAAGTGGCTCCTGCAATCTGCCATCCAGAAGCGGTGCAGTTGAGTTTTGTTTGCCAGAGAAAAGGGCCGTGGGTTGTGTTTGGGGGCATATGGCTGGGAGTGGCCGGCTGTCTCATTAAAAAGATCGATACGCAGGATGGTTCCCAGACCCAAGGGGGCACCAGTGCCAAGTCGGGCTGTTTTTATAGTACCAAGTGCGTCCTGCAATTTGCCATCCAGAAGAGGGGCAGTTGAGTTTTGTTTGCCAGAGAATAGCGCCGTTGTTTGTGTTTGGGGGCTTGTGGCTCGTAGTGGCCGACTGGCGCCTTAGAATCTGTGTTACGCAGCATGGTTCCCAGACCCAAGGTGGCACCAGTGCCAAGTTGGGCTGGTTTGATAGTACCAAGTGGCTCCTGCAATCTGCCATCCAGAAGCGGGGTAGCTTACTTTTGTTTGCCAGGGAAACGGGCCGAGGTTTGTGACTGGGGACCTATGGCTGGGAGTGACCGGCTGGCTCCTGGAAAGCTACAATAGGCAGGATGGTGACCAGACCCATGGTGGCACCAGTGCCAAGTTGGGCTGGTTTGATAGTACCAAGTGGCTCCTGCAATCTGCCATCAAAAAGTTGGCAGGCGAGATTTGTTTTCCAGGGAAAAGCGACATTGTTTGTATTTGGGGGCCTGTGGCTGGGAGTGACCGGCTGGCTCCTTTGAACCCACGATACGCAGGATGGTTCCCAGACCCAAGGTGGCACCAGTGCCAAGTTTTGCTGGTTTGATACTACCAAGTGCGTCCTGCAATCTGCCATCCAGAAGCGGGGCAGCTTAATTTTGTTTGCCAGGGAAACGGGCCGTGGGTTTTGTTTGGGGGCATATAGCTGAGAGTGGCCGGCTGGCTCCTGAAAATCCACGCTAGGCAGCATGGTTCCCAGATGCAATGTGGCACCAGTGCCAAGTCGGGCTGGTTTGATGGTGCAAAGTGGCTCCTGCAATCTGCCATCCAGAAGCGAGGCAGCTGATTTTTGTTTGCCAGAGGAAAATTCCGTGGATTGTTTTTGGGGGCATATTGCTGGGAGTGGCCGGCTGGCTCCTTAAAATGCTCGATACGCATGATGGTTCCCAGGCCCAAGGTGTCACCACTACCAAGTCGGCCTGCGGTTTTAGTATCAAGTTCATCCTGCAATTTGCCATCCAGAAGAGGGGCAGTTGAGTTTTGTTTGCCAGAGAAACGGGCCGAGGTTTCTGTTTGGGGACATATGGCTGAGAGTGGCCGGCTGGCCCCTGAATATCCACGATACAGAGCATGGTTCCCAGATCCAAGGTGGCACCAGTGCCAAGTCGGGCTGGTTTGATAGTACCAAGTGTCTCCTGCAATCTGCCATCCAGAAGCAGGGCAGCTTACTTTTGTTTGCCAGAGAAATAGGCCTAGGTTTTTGTTTGGGGGCCTGTGGCTAGGAGTGGCCGGCTGGCTCCTTAGAATCCACGATACGCAGGATGGTTCCCAGACCCAAGGTGGCACCAGTGCCAAGTCGGGCTGGTTTGATTACACCAAGTGCCTCCTGCAATCTCCCATCCAGAAGCGGGGCAGCTGAGTTTTGTTTGCCTGTGAAACGGGCCGTTGTTTTTAATTGGGGTCTGTGGCCGAGAGTGTTCGGCTGGCTCCTGACAACCCACAATACGCAGGATGGTTCCCAGACCCAAGGTGGCACCAGTGCCAAGTCGGGCTGGTTTGATAGTACCAAGTGGCTCCTGCAATCTGCCATCCAGAAGCGGTGCAGTTGAGTTTTGTTTGCCAGAGAAAAGGGCCGTGGGTTGTGTTTGGGGGCATATGGCTGGGAGTGGCCGGCTGTCTCATTAAAAAGATCGATACGCAGGATGGTTCCCAGACCCAAGGGGGCACCAGTGCCAAGTCGGGCTGTTTTTATAGTACCAAGTGCGTCCTGCAATTTGCCATCCAGAAGAGGGGCAGTTGAGTTTTGTTTGCCAGAGAATAGCGCCGTTGTTTGTGTTTGGGGGCTTGTGGCTCGTAGTGGCCGACTGGCGCCTTAGAATCTGTGTTACGCAGCATGGTTCCCAGACCCAAGGTGGCACCAGTGCCAAGTTGGGCTGGTTTGATAGTACCAAGTGGCTCCTGCAATCTGCCATCCAGAAGCGGGGTAGCTTACTTTTGTTTGCCAGGGAAACGGGCCGAGGTTTGTGACTGGGGACCTATGGCTGGGAGTGACCGGCTGGCTCCTGGAAAGCTACAATAGGCAGGATGGTTCCCAGACCCATGGTGGCACCAGTGCCAAGTTGGGCTGGTTTGATAGTACCAAGTGGCTCCTGCAATCTGCCATCAAAAAGTTGGCAGGCGAGATTTGTTTTCCAGGGAAAAGCGACATTGTTTGTATTTGGGGGCCTGTGGCTGGGAGTGACCGGCTGGCTCCTTTGAACCCACGATACGCAGGATGGTTCCCAGACCCAAGGTGGCACCAGTGCCAAGTTTTGCTGGTTTGATACTACCAAGTGCGTCCTGCAATCTGCCATCCAGAAGCGGGGCAGCTTAATTTTGTTTGCCAGGGAAACGGGCCGTGGGTTTTGTTTGGGGGCATATAGCTGAGAGTGGCCGGCTGGCTCCTGAAAATCCACGCTAGGCAGCATGGTTCCCAGATGCAATGTGGCACCAGTGCCAAGTCGGGCTGGTTTGATGGTGCAAAGTGGCTCCTGCAATCTGCCATCCAGAAGCGAGGCAGCTGATTTTTGTTTGCCAGAGGAAAATTCCGTGGATTGTTTTTGGGGGCATATTGCTGGGAGTGGCCGGCTGGCTCCTTAAAATGCTCGATACGCATGATGGTTCCCAGGCCCAAGGTGTCACCACTACCAAGTCGGCCTGCGGTTTTAGTATCAAGTTCATCCTGCAATTTGCCATCCAGAAGAGGGGCAGTTGAGTTTTGTTTGCCAGAGAAAAGGGCCGAGGTTTCTGTTTGGGGACATATGGCTGAGAGTGGCCGGCTGGCCCCTGAATATCCACGATACAGAGCATGGTTCCCAGATCCAAGGTGGCACCAGTGCCAAGTCGGGCTGGTTTGATAGTACCAAGTGTCTCCTGCAATCTGCCATCCAGAAGCAGGGCAGCTTACTTTTGTTTGCCAGAGAAATAGGCCTAGGTTTTTGTTTGGGGGCCTGTGGCTAGGAGTGGCCGGCTGGCTCCTTAGAATCCACGATACGCAGGATGGTTCCCAGACCCAAGGTGGCACCAGTGCCAAGTCGGGCTGGTTTGATTACACCAAGTGCCTCCTGCAATCTCCCATCCAGAAGCGGGGCAGCTGAGTTTTGTTTGCCTGTGAAACGGGCCGTTGTTTTTAATTGGGGTCTGTGGCCGAGAGTGTTCGGCTGGCTCCTGACAACCCACAATACGCAGGATGGTTCCCAGACCCAAGGTGGCACCAGTGCCAAGTCGGGCTGGTTTGATAGTACCAAGTGGCTCCTGCAATCTGCCATCCAGAAGCGGTGCAGTTGAGTTTTGTTTGCCAGAGAAAAGGGCCGTGGGTTGTGTTTGGGGGCATATGGCTGGGAGTGGCCGGCTGTCTCATTAAAAAGATCGATACGCAGGATGGTTCCCAGACCCAAGGGGGCACCAGTGCCAAGTCGGGCTGTTTTTATAGTACCAAGTGCGTCCTGCAATTTGCCATCCAGAAGAGGGGCAGTTGAGTTTTGTTTGCCAGAGAATAGCGCCGTTGTTTGTGTTTGGGGGCTTGTGGCTCGTAGTGGCCGACTGGCGCCTTAGAATCTGTGTTACGCAGCATGGTTCCCAGACCCAAGGTGGCACCAGTGCCAAGTTGGGCTGGTTTGATAGTACCAAGTGCGTCCTGCAATCTGCCATCCAGAAGCGGGGTAGCTTACTTTTGTTTGCCAGGGAAACGGGCCGAGGTTTGTGACTGGGGACCTATGGCTGGGAGTGACCGGCTGGCTCCTGGAAAGCTACAATAGGCAGGATGGTTACCAGACCCATGGTGGCACCAGTGCCAAGTTGGGCTGGTTTGATAGTACCAAGTGGCTCCTGCAATCTGCCATCAAAAAGTTGGCAGGCGAGTTTTGTTTTCCAGGGAAAAGCGACATTGTTTGTATTTGGGGGCCTGTGGCTGGGAGTGACCGGCTGGCTCCTTTGAACCCACGATACGCAGGATGGTTCCCAGACCCAAGGTGGCACCAGTGCCAAGTTTTGCTGGTTTGATACTACCAAGTGCGTCCTGCAATCTGCCATCCAGAAGCGGGGCAGCTTAATTTTGTTTGCCAGGGAAACGGGCCGTGGGTTTTGTTTGGGGGTATATAGCTGAGAGTGGCCGGCTGGCTCCTGAAAATCCACGCTAGGCAGCATGGTTCCCAGATGCAATGTGGCACCAGTGCCAAGTCGGGCTGGTTTGATGGTGCAAAGTGGCTCCTGCAATCTGCCATCCAGAAGCGAGGCAGCTGATTTTTGTTTGCCAGAGGAAAATTCCGTGGATTGTTTTTGGGGGCATATTGCTGGGAGTGGCCGGCTGGCTCCTTAAAATGCTCGATACGCATGATGGTTCCCAGGCCCAAGGTGTCACCACTACCAAGTCGGCCTGCGGTTTTAGTATCAAGTTCATCCTGCAATTTGCCATCCAGAAGAGGGGCAGTTGAGTTTTGTTTGCCAGAGAAACGGGCCGAGGTTTCTGTTTGGGGACATATGGCTGAGAGTGGCCGGCTGGCCCCTGAATATCCACGATACAGAGCATGGTTCCCAGATCCAAGGTGGCACCAGTGCCAAGTCGGGCTGGTTTGATAGTACCAAGTGTCTCCTGCAATCTGCCATCCAGAAGCAGGGCAGCTTACTTTTGTTTGCCAGAGAAATAGGCCTAGGTTTTGGTTTGGGGGCCTATGGCTGAGAGTGGCCGGCTGGCCCCTGAAAATCAACGATAGGCAGGATGGTTCCCAGATCCAAGGTGGCACCAGTGCCAAGTAAGGCTGGTTGTATGGTTCAAAGTAACTCCTGCAATCTGCCATCCAGAAGCGGGACAGCTGAGTTTTTTTTGCCAGAGAAAAGGTCCATGGTTTCTTTTTGGGGCATACGGCTGGGAATTGCCGGCTGGCTCCTTAAAATGCTCGATACGCAGGATGGTTCCCAGACCCAAGGTGGCACCACTGCCAAGTCGGGCTCTTTTTGTAGTACCAAGTGCGTCCTGCAATTTGCCATCCAGAAGAGGGGCAGTTGAGTTTTGTTTGCCAGAGAAAAGGGCCGTTGTTTGTGTTTGGGGGCCTGTGGCTGGGAGTGTTCGGCTGGTTCCTGAATATGTACAATACGCAGGATTGTTCCCAGATCCAAGGTGGCAGCAGTGCCATGTTGTGCTGGTGTGATAGTCCCAAGTGGCTCCTGCAATCTGCCATCCAGAAGTGGGGCAGCTGATTTTTGTTTGCCAGAGAAAAGGTCCGTGGTTTGTTTTTGGGGGCATGTGGCTGAGAGTGGCCGGCTGGCCCCTGAAAATCCACGATACACAGGATGGTTCCCAGATCCAAGGTGGCACCTGTGCCAAGTCGGGCTGATTTGATAGTACTAAGTAGCTCCTGCAATCTGCCATGCAGTAGCGGGGCAGCTTACTTTTGTTTGCCAGGGAAACGGGCCGAGGTTTGTGTTTGGGGGCCTATGGCTGAGTGTGACCGGCTGGCTCCTGAAAAGCTACAATAGGCAGGATGGTGACCAGACCCATGGTGGCACCAGTGCCAAGTTGGGCTGGTTTGATAGTACCAAGTGGTTCCTGCAATCTGCCATCCAGAAGCAGGGCAGCTGAGTTTTGTTTGCCAGAGAAAAGGGCCTTGGTTTGTGTTTGGGGGCATATGGCTGGGTGTGGCCAGCTGGCTCCTTAAAATGCACGATATGCAACATGGCTCCCAGACCCAAGGTGGCACAAGTGCCAAGTTGGGCTGGTTTGATAGTACCAAGTGGCTCCTGCAATCTTCCATGATCACGTGGAGAAATACTTTCTGGTTTCAGCCTCATGCTCTTTCTTCTCTCCCTCAACTTCTCTATCACCTCTCATCTGGTTCACATGCGCTGTCTTCAAGGTCCACAGGCTACTTTTCACAGAATCTTCTGGCCTGATGAAGTAAGGATGATGAATAGAACAGAGCTGGGATCTATTTTCCAGTTTGGATAAAATGCATTCTGCACACAAATCCAAGGAGAACGGGCTGCCCCGATGCCCAGAAAATCTTTCACTCCTGCTAGTGTTCTACGTCAACCGCAACTTAGTCTGAAAGAAAAGCTTTTTCTCTGAGAGCATCTGAGAGGTTTGCATGAAGCACTGATATCTGACATATGCAATTTTGAATAGGAGAGGAAAAAGAAAATGGCAAGGAGTTTTTAATTTTAGTGGTTTCAATTTTAATTTCCGTGCACTTTTTCAAAACTTGTCAGCTCAAATGCCCATCAACATCTTTTAGTCATCTGTAAGTCAGTATTCATATAAAATGTGCTTCAAATCCAAAGAATTTCAAATTTGCACTCCAAGCTTCTATGCCTAGATTTATGATTTCCTACACATATTAGATGAAAGGAAGGCCTTTTTTACTGTGGGAGTGCTGGAACACTGGAACAGGTTGCCCAGAGAAGTTGTGGGTGTCCCATCCCTGAAAGTATTCAAGGTCACCTTGGACGGGGCTTGGAGCAGCAACAAAGGAGAAGCTTGATGGTAGAGAAACAAAGTTGGACTATAGAAGAAACTCGGATTGAAGTATAGGATCAAGTTTTCTCTCAGCTCTTGGGGTAAATTCAAAGTTGTACAAAATGACATTTATCTGTGCTATTCACTACTGTAACAGAAAGTTTCATGAAAACTGTACAGAAGATAGTAAATTTTAAAAGAGATAAGAATTACAGCATAAAATCCATGGGATAGGTTACAACATGAGACACTCTCTAAGAGAAAATCTCTGTGTTTCAGCACTTCATCGGGGTAAGATTTCATGAAGTGCCAAAGAAGGCGGCAAAATATCATTCGGGACATTATTTACTGGAATTCAGCCTGGCCATTAGTAGGAACTGCCTTTGAACATATCATGTAGATATACCACACACACTTTCCCTTCACTGAAAAATTACTGTTTACAACAAATAAGCAATTGACGATCAAAATTGATTGAAAGCATCTTAAACATGTCAAGTATTTCATTGTAGATGATCTGTGATCCAAATGCTTCTTCCACCTTCGAGAGGGACAGAAGAATTCTTCCATATCATGATGGTTTAAAATTGTATCAACCAATGTTTTCTGCTGAAAAGATATCATCTATTTTTTTCTATTTTTGGAAGAAAATATTCCTAGACATACAACAGGTGAGAACTAAGTAATTTTAAAGAAACAAATGAAATGAAAATATTCTGTAAATAGAATGAAATGAAAAGCTGTGTTTTAAATAGGAGCTAAATATTAAACAGAATTTTTGTACCAGGCATTTGAATTACTGCACCAGCTCTTTTGCCCATCAAGAGAGGCATTTAGCATTTCAGTCTTTTCCAAGGTGTTCATGATCTGCTATGCTGATCTCTGTGTGTGCCTAGGTGTGTGTGGAGGGGGGGGCATATGAAGGGGAGTGTGTATGTTTGCTTTACAATTGTTGTGGCAGATTCATGCCTCAGCTCCACATTTTGTTTTAAAAAGGTCACACCGAGTGGATATGAAGTTTACTATCAACAAGAGATCGATTCCCAAATCATCCATTTGACTCTCCCTTATAAATCATGTGCTTTGTTGCATATTTTATCAAATATACTTTCAAGCCAGATGGAGGAAGGAGGATGTGGGAATCCCTCCACCATCTTGCAACTTTTATGTAAGTAGGTTTTCAAGAAAATCATCATTTCTCTTTTAAATATGTCTGGAACAGGCATGATGGTAGTGTCAACCTGTTGGAGTTTTTGTTGCTGGAAGAAGTTGTACAAAAGGATTGGTTTTTACATTGACCAGTTACTGAATCAAGCGCAGGAATACATTGGAAATTTAGCTGGGGGTTCCTTTTCCCAGCAGACTACTTCTAGAACGAGCTTGTACACTGAAGCTGACTCTTTTGCTCTCTTTTTGTTTCTTTCCTATTTTCTTGGCTTCTTTGCCACTATCTAGACAATTTTGGAACTTTGTTCCCAACTAAAATGGTTTCAATAGTCTGATTGTGATCATACATTTTTACAAGGAATTTTTAAAATCTTTCCTCGAGTCCAGAAAGTCAAGGACTTAGATCTTTTTCTTCCCTTATCAATATTGCCATGAAATTGATAAATAAAGACCAACTCTTTATTTTTGTTTTTAACCCACGTAGATAATTCCCATCCATTAATCCATTTTGTGGACCAATAGCTGCCATTCTGATGGAAGCTGTCACTTCTTAACAATAGGCATTCTGTGACTATGTTGACAGCACTTTGGGTGAAGATCCTAACTGGTCTTAGATATACATAGGGAGAAATTTGCTCAGCCAGTGTCAGTCTTAAGCATGCGTATCAGAAGATCTTTCTAGAGCTGGGAATTTTCCCATGAAAGGGATTCAGTTAGGGAAGAGACACTTGTGCCAGAGTTTTACATTCTTCTTGAACACTGCTTAAGGAACTTAGATGCCATGTCCATTTGGATCTCTGTCTGCACAGAACTTTGTCATGCCAGTGCTTTGAAATGCATCTTGAAGAGAATTCACTAGCACAGAATGAAAGAGAGTGGAAGGGGTTGGTGGGGCTAACCAGGCCCAACCCCCCTGCCTAAACCAGGATACCTAGAGCCTCTTGCCCAGGATTCTATCTGGGTGTACTTTTAATGTCTTCAAAGATCCAGGCTCCACAATCTTTCTGGGCAGTCTGTGCCGTGGTTCAGTCACCCTGACAGTAAAGAAACATTTACTGATGTTCAAAGGCAATCTCCTGTATTTCAGTGTGTGCCCACTGCCTCTTGTCTTTTCCCTCAGCATCACTGAAAAGACACTGATTCCCTCCCCTTTGCACTATTGCTTCCATATGTATGTGTGATGCCATGTAGAGGTATGTCAAAAACCTCCCTGAAGCCCAGGCAGATAATATTCCCTTCATCTACCAGTCAAGTTGATTCATCAGAGGAGTTTAAAGTGATGTTCAGCATGAAATTCCCCTGAAAAATCATGCTAACTACATTATTTGGTCATCTGTCATGTGCCTGGCAAGGATTTCCAGGAAGAGCTGCTTCATCAACTTCCTGGGGATAAAAAAGAGGCTGGCTGGTTTGTACTATGGCGAGTCCTCTTAATTGCCTTTTTTGAAGATGGGTGTCATTTGCTAACATCCACTCTTTAGCCTCTCTTGTCGTCTACATCTTAGCAAAACGCTTTTCCACTATGTCTGGCTAGGAAAAACTGTGCCAGCACAGAAAACATCTCCCATCGTGTTCTAGAAGTTGCACGGATGTCTGCCAAGTGTTTGGCAGGAAGAAAAGAAAAGTTGTCCAAAACAGCTTCCAATCGAATGTTCCTGTGATTGGAAAAGTCAGGAGAGTGCAAAGGTACTGTTTTCTATCAGTTGGCAAGGTGCGCACACAATCCCAGTGTTGTACAGCTTGCTTCTTCACCTTCCCGAAGCTGCCGCTCTCGCCGGCTGCCGGAGCCCAAGAAGCGGCTTCTTCGCGCAAAGACGATTGTGCCGCTCACAGTGCTCTCCTTAGCGCGGCTTCTGCCGAAAGACGCCCGGCAGCGGCTCTTACCTCCGGAGAGCATCCTACCTTCGTCTTTAGCTCCTCTTCTCATCTACACCTCGGCAAAAAGCTTCTCCACTATGTCTGGCTAGGAAAAACTGTGCCAGCACAGAAAACATCTCCCATCGTGTTCTAGAAGTTGCACGGATGTCTGCCAAGTGTTTGGCAGGAAGAAAAGAAAAGTTGTCCAAAACAGCTTCCAATCGAATGTTCCTGTGATTGGAAAAGTCAGGAGAGTGCAAAGGTACTGTTTTCTATCAGTTGGCAAGGTGCGCACACAATCCCAGTGTTGTACAGCTTGCTTCTTCACCTTCCTGAAGCTGCCGCTCTCGCCGGCTGCCGGAGCCCAAGAAGCGGCTTCTTCGCGCAAAGACGATTGTGCCGCTCACAGTGCTCTCCTTAGCGCGGCTTCTGCCGAAAGACGCCCGGCAGCGGCTCTTACCTCCGGAGAGCACCCTACCTTCGTCTTTAGCTCCTCTTCTCATCTACACCTCGGCAAAAAGCTTCTCCACTATGTCTGGCTAGGAAAAACTGTGCCAGCACAGAAAACATCTCCCATCGTGTTCTAGAAGTTGCACGGATGTCTGCCAAGTGTTTGGCAGGAAGAAAAGAAAAGTTGTCCAAAACAGCTTCCAATCGAATGTTCATGTGATTGGAAAAGTCAGGAGAGTGCAAAGGTACTGTTTTCTATCAGTTGGCAAGGTGCGCACACAATCCCAGTGTTGTACAGCTTGCTTCTTCACCTTCCCGAAGCTGCCGCTCTCGCCGGCTGCCGGAGCCCAAGAAGCGGCTTCTTCGCGCAAAGACGATTGTGCCGCTCACAGGGCTCTCCTTAGCGCGGCTTCTGCCGAAAGACGCCCGGCAGCGGCTCTTACCTCCGGAGAGCATCCTACCTTCGTCTTTCGCGTCTTTTGTAGTCTACATCTTAGCAAAACGCTTTTCCACTATGTCTGGCTAGGAAAAACTGTGCCAGCACAGAAAACATCTCCCATCGTGTTCTAGAAGTTGCACGGATGTCTGCCAAGTGTTTGGCAGGAAGAAAAGAAAAGTTGTCCAAAACAGCTTCCAATCGAATGTTCCTGTGATTGGAAAAGTCAGGAGAGTGCAAAGGTACTGTTTTCTATCAGTTGGCAAGGTGCGCACACAATCCCAGTGTTGTACAGCTTGCTTCTTCACCTTCCCGAAGCTGCCGCTCTCGCCGGCTGCCGGAGCCCAAGAAGCGGCTTCTTCGCGCAAAGACGATTGTGCCGCTCACAGTGCTCTCCTTAGCGCGGCTTCTGCCGAAAGACGCCCGGCAGCGGCTCTTACCTCCGGAGAGCATCCTACCTTCGTCTTTCGCGTCTTTTGTAGTCTACATCTTAGCAAAACGCTTTTCCACTATGTCTGGCTAGGAAAAACTGTGCCAGCACAGAAAACATCTCCCATCGTGTTCTAGAAGTTGCACGGATGTCTGCCAAGTGTTTGGCAGGAAGAAAAGAAAAGTTGTCCAAAACAGCTTCCAATCGAATGTTCCTGTGATTGGAAAAGTCAGGAGAGTGCAAAGGTACTGTTTTCTATCAGTTGGCAAGGTGCGCACACAATCCCAGTGTTGTACAGCTTGCTTCTTCACCTTCCCGAAGCTGCCGCTCTCGCCGGCTGCCGGAGCCCAAGAAGCGGCTTCTTCGCGCAAAGACGATTGTGCCGCTCACAGGGCTCTCCTTAGCGCGGCTTCTGCCGAAAGACGCCCGGCAGCGGCTCTTACCTCCGGAGAGCATCCTACCTTCGTCTTTCGCGTCTTTTGTAGTCTACATCTTAGCAAAACGCTTTTCCACTATGTCTGGCTAGGAAAAACTGTGCCAGCACAGAAAACATCTCCCATCGTGTTCTAGAAGTTGCACGGATGTCTGCCAAGTGTTTGGCAGGAAGAAAAGAAAAGTTGTCCAAAACAGCTTCCAATCGAATGTTCCTGTGATTGGAAAAGTCAGGAGAGTGCAAAGGTACTGTTTTCTATCAGTTGGCAAGGTGCGCACACAATCCCAGTGTTGTACAGCTTGCTTCTTCACCTTCCCGAAGCTGCCGCTCTCGCCGGCTGCCGGAGCCCAAGAAGCGGCTTCTTCGCGCAAAGACGATTGTGCCGCTCACAGTGCTCTCCTTAGCGCGGCTTCTGCCGAAAGACGCCCGGCAGCGGCTCTTACCTCCTGAGAGTGGCAGCTTCGGGAAGATGAAGAAGCAAGCTGTACAACACTGGGATTGTGTGCGCACCTTGCCAACTGATAGAAAACAGTACCTTTGCACTCTCCTGACTTTTCCAATCACAGGAACATTCGATTGGAAGCTGTTTTGGACAACTTTTCTTTTCTTCCTGCCAAACACTTGGCAGACATCCGTGCAACTTCTAGAACACGATGGGAGATGTTTTCTGTGCTGGCACAGTTTTTCCTAGCCAGACATAGTGGAAAAGCGTTTTGCTAAGATGTAGACTACAAAAGACGCGAAAGACGAAGGTAGGATGCTCTCCGGAGGTAAGAGCCGCTGCCGGGCGTCTTTCGGCAGAAGCCGCGCTAAGGAGAGCACTGTGAGCGGCACAATCGTCTTTGCGCGAAGAAGCCGCTTCTTCGGCTCCGGCAGCCGGCGAGAGCGGCAGCTTCGGGAAGGTGAAGAAGCAAGCTGTACAACACTGGGATTGTGTGCGCACCTTGCCAACTGATAGAAAACAGTATCTTTGCACTCTCCTGACTTTTCCAATCACAGGAACATTCGATTGGAAGCTGTTTTGGACAACTTTTCTTCCTGCCAAACACTTGGCAGACATCCGTGCAACTTCTAGAACACGATGGGAGATGTTTTCTGTGCTGGCACAGTTTTTCCTAGCCAGACATAGTGGAAAAGCTTTTTGCCGAGGTGTAGATGAGAAGAGGAGCTAAAGACGAAGGTAGGATGCTCTCCGGAGGTAAGAGCCGCTGCCGGGCGTCTTTCGGCAGAAGCCGCGCTAAGGAGAGCACTGTGAGCGGCACAATCGTCTTTGCGCGAAGAAGCCGCTTCTTGGGCTCCGGCAGCCGGCGAGAGCGGCAGCTTCGGGAAGGTGAAGAAGCAAGCTGTACAACACTGGGATTGTGTGCGCACCTTGCCAACTGATAGAAAACAGTACCTTTGCACTCTCCTGACTTTTCCAATCACAGGAACATTCGATTGGAAGCTGTTTTGGACAACTTTTCTTTTCTTCCTGCCAAACACTTGGCAGACATCCGTGCAACTTCTAGAACACGATGGGAGATGTTTTCTGTGCTGGCACAGTTTTTCCTAGCCAGACATAGTGGAAAAGCGTTTTGCTAAGATGTAGACTACAAAAGACGCGAAAGACGAAGGTAGGATGCTCTCCGGAGGTAAGAGCCGCTGCCGGGCGTCTTTCGGCAGAAGCCGCGCTAAGGAGAGCACTGTGAGCGGCACAATCGTCTTTGCGCGAAGAAGCCGCTTCTTGGGCTCCGGCAGCCGGCGAGAGCGGCAGCTTCGGGAAGGTGAAGAAGCAAGCTGTACAACACTGGGATTGTGTGCGCACCTTGCCAACTGATAGAAAACAGTACCTTTGCACTCTCCTGACTTTTCCAATCACAGGAACATTCGATTGGAAGCTGTTTTGGACAACTTTTCTTTTCTTCCTGCCAAACACTTGGCAGACATCCGTGCAACTTCTAGAACACGATGGGAGATGTTTTCTGTGCTGGCACAGTTTTTCCTAGCCAGACATAGTGGAGAAGCTTTTTGCCGAGGTGTAGATGAGAAGAGGAGCTAAAGACGAAGGTAGGGTGCTCTCCGGAGGTAAGAGCCGCTGCCGGGCGTCTTTCGGCAGAAGCCGCGCTAAGGAGAGCACTGTGAGCGGCACAATCGTCTTTGCGCGAAGAAGCCGCTTCTTGGGCTCCGGCAGCCGGCGAGAGCGGCAGCTTCGGGAAGGTGAAGAAGCAAGCTGTACAACACTGGGATTGTGTGCGCACCTTGCCAACTGATAGAAAACAGTACCTTTGCACTCTCCTGACTTTTCCAATCACAGGAACATTCGATTGGAAGCTGTTTTGGACAACTTTTCTTTTCTTCCTGCCAAACACTTGGCAGACATCCGTGCAACTTCTAGAACACGATGGGAGATGTTTTCTGTGCTGGCACAGTTTTTCCTAGCCAGACATAGTGGAAAAGCGTTTTGCTAAGATGTAGACGACAAGAGAGGCTAAAGAGTGGATGTTAGCAAATGACACCCATCTTCAAAAAAGGCAATTAAGAGGACTCGCCATAGTACAAACCAGCCAGCCTCTTTTTTATCCCCAGGAAGTTGATGAAGCAGCTCTTCCTGGAAATCCTTGCCAGGCACATGACAGATGACCAAATAATGTAGTTAGCATGATTTTTCAGGGGAATTTCATGCTGAACATCACTTTAAACTCCTCTGATGAATCAACTTGACTGGTAGATGAAGGGAATATTATCTGCCTGGGCTTCAGGGAGGTTTTTGACATACCTCTACATGGCATCACACATACATATGGAAGCAATAGTGCAAAGGGGAGGGAATCAGTGTCTTTTCAGTGATGCTGAGGGTAAAGACAAGAGGCAGTGGGCACACACTGAAATACAGGAGATTGCCTTTGAACATCAGTAAATGTTTCTTTACTGTCAGGGTGACTGAACCACGGCACAGACTGCCCAGAAAGATTGTGGAGCCTGGATCTTTGAAGACATTAAAAGTACACCCAGATAGAATCCTGGGCAAGAGGCTCTAGGTATCCTGGTTTAGGCAGGGGGGTTGGGCCTGGTTAGCCCCACCAACCCCTTCCACTCTCTTTCATTCTGTGCTAGTGAATTCTCTTCAAGATGCATTTCAAAGCACTGGCATGACAAAGTTCTGTGCAGACAGAGATCCAAATGGACATGGCATCTAAGTTCCTTAAGCAGTGTTCAAGAAGAATGTAAAACTCTGGCACAAGTGTCTCTTCCCTAACTGAATCCCTTTCATGGGAAAATTCCCAGCTCTAGAAAGATCTTCTGATACGCATGCTTAAGACTGACACTGGCTGAGCAAATTTCTCCCTATGTATATCTAAGACCAGTTAGGATCTTCACCCAAAGTGCTGTCAACATAGTCACAGAATGCCTATTGTTAAGAAGTGACAGCTTCCATCAGAATGGCAGCTATTGGTCCACAAAATGGATTAATGGATGGGAATTATCTACGTGGGTTAAAAACAAAAATAAAGAGTTGGTCTTTATTTATCAATTTCATGGCAATATTGATAAGGGAAGAAAAAGATCTAAGTCCTTGACTTTCTGGACTCGAGGAAAGATTTTAAAAATTCCTTGTAAAAATGTATGATCACAATCAGACTATTGAAACCATTTTAGTTGGGAACAAAGTTCCAAAATTGTCTAGATAGTGGCAAAGAAGCCAAGAAAATAGGAAAGAAACAAAAAGAGAGCAAAAGAGTCAGCTTCAGTGTACAAGCTCGTTCTAGAAGTAGTCTGCTGGGAAAAGGAACCCCCAGCTAAATTTCCAATGTATTCCTGCGCTTGATTCAGTAACTGGTCAATGTAAAAACCAATCCTTTTGTACAACTTCTTCCAGCAACAAAAACTCCAACAGGTTGACACTACCATCATGCCTGTTCCAGACATATTTAAAAGAGAAATGATGATTTTCTTGAAAACCTACTTACATAAAAGTTGCAAGATGGTGGAGGGATTCCCACATCCTCCTTCCTCCATCTGGCTTGAAAGTATATTTGATAAAATATGCAACAAAGCACATGATTTATAAGGGAGAGTCAAATGGATGATTTGGGAATCGATCTCTTGTTGATAGTAAACTTCATATCCACTCGGTGTGACCTTTTTAAAACAAAATGTGGAGCTGAGGCATGAATCTGCCACAACAATTGTAAAGCAAACATACACACTCCCCTTCATATGCCCCCCCCTCCACACACACCTAGGCACACACAGAGATCAGCATAGCAGATCATGAACACCTTGGAAAAGACTGAAATGCTAAATGCCTCTCTTGATGGGCAAAAGAGCTGGTGCAGTAATTCAAATGCCTGGTACAAAAATTCTGTTTAATATTTAGCTCCTATTTAAAACACAGCTTTTCATTTCATTCTATTTACAGAATATTTTCATTTCATTTGTTTCTTTAAAATTACTTAGTTCTCACCTGTTGTATGTCTAGGAATATTTTCTTCCAAAAATAGAAAAAAATAGATGATATCTTTTCAGCAGAAAACATTGGTTGATACAATTTTAAACCATCATGATATGGAAGAATTCTTCTGTCCCACTCGAAGGTGGAAGAAGCATTTGGATCACAGATCATCTACAATGAAATACTTGACATGTTTAAGATGCTTTCAATCAATTTTGATCGTCAATTGCTTATTTGTTGTAAACAGTAATTTTTCAGTGAAGGGAAAGTGTGTGTGGTATATCTACATGATATGTTCAAAGGCAGTTCCTACTAATGGCCAGGCTGAATTCCAGTAAATAATGTCCCGAATGATATTTTGCCGCCTTCTTTGGCACTTCATGAAATCTTACCCTGATGAAGTGCTGAAACACAGAGATTTTCTCTTAGAGAGTGTCTCATGTTGTAACCTATCCCATGGATTTTATGCTGTAATTCTTATCTCTTTTAAAATTTACTATCTTCTGTACAGTTTTCATGAAACTTTCTGTTACAGTAGTGAATAGCACAGATAAATGTCATTTTGTACAACTTTGAATTTACCCCAAGAGCTGAGAGAAAACTTGATCCTATACTTCAATCCGAGTTTCTTCTATAGTCCAACTTTGTTTCTCTACCATCAAGCTTCTCCTTTGTTGCTGCTCCAAGCCCCGTCCAAGGTGACCTTGAATACTTTCAGGGATGGGACACCCACAACTTCTCTGGGCAACCTGTTCCAGTGTTCCAGCACTCCCACAGTAAAAAAGGCCTTCCTTTCATCTAATATGTGTAGGAAATCATAAATCTAGGCATAGAAGCTTGGAGTGCAAATTTGAAATTCTTTGGATTTGAAGCACATTTTATATGAATACTGACTTACAGATGACTAAAAGATGTTGATGGGCATTTGAGCTGACAAGTTTTGAAAAAGTGCACGGAAATTAAAATTGAAACCACTAAAATTAAAAACTCCTTGCCATTTTCTTTTTCCTCTCCTATTCAAAATTGCATATGTCAGATATCAGTGCTTCATGCAAACCTCTCAGATGCTCTCAGAGAAAAAGCTTTTCTTTCAGACTAAGTTGCGGTTGACGTAGAACACTAGCAGGAGTGAAAGATTTTCTGGGCATCGGGGCAGCCCGTTCTCCTTGGATTTGTGTGCAGAATGCATTTTATCCAAACTGGAAAATAGATCCCAGCTCTGTTCTATTCATCATCCTTACTTCATCAGGCCAGAAGATTCTGTGAAAAGTAGCCTGTGGACCTTGAAGACAGCGCATGTGAACCAGATGAGAGGTGATAGAGAAGTTGAGGGAGAGAAGAAAGAGCATGAGGCTGAAACCAGAAAGTATTTCTCCACGTGATCATGGAAGATTGCAGGAGCCACTTGGTACTATCAAACCAGCCCAACTTGGCACTGGTGCCACCTTGGGTCTGGGAGCCATGTTGCATATCGTGCATTTTAAGGAGCCAGCTGGCCACACCCAGCCATATGCCCCCAAACAAAAACCAAGGCCCTTTTCTCTGGCAAACAAAACTCAGCTGCCCTGCTTCTGGATGGCAGATTGCAGGAACCACTTGGTACTATCAAACCAGCCGAACTTGGCACTGGTGCCACCATGGGTCTGGTCACCATCCTGCCTATTGTAGCTTTTCAGGAGCCAGCCGGTCACTCTCAGCCATAGGCCCCCAAACACAAACCTCGGCCCGTTTCCCTGGCAAACAAAAGTAAGCTGCCCCGCTTCTGGATGGCAGATTGCAGGAGCTACTTAGTACTATCAAATCAGCCCGACTTGGCACAGGTGCCACCTTGGATCTGGGAACCATCCTGTGTATCGTGGATTTTCAGGGGCCAGCCGGCCACTCTCAGCCATATGCCCCCAAAAACAAACCACGGACCTTTTCTCTGGCAAACAAAAATCAGCTGCCCCACTTCTGGATGGCAGATTGCAGGAGCCACTTGGGACTATCACACCAGCACAACATGGCACTGCTGCCACCTTGGATCTGGGAACAATCCTGCGTATCGTACATATTCAGGAACCAGCCGAACACTCCCAGCCACAGGCCCCCAAACACAAACAACGGCCCATTTCCCTGGCAAACAAAACTCAGCTGCCCCGCTTCTGGATGGCAGTTTGCAGGAGCCACTTGGGACTATCAAACCAGCCCGACTTGGTAATGGTACCACCTTGGATCTGGGAACCATCCTTCCTATCGTGGATTTTCAGGGGCCAGCCGGTCATTCCCAGCCATATGCCCCCAAACACAAACCTCGGCCCTTTCCTCTGGCAAACAAAACTCAACTGCCCCTCTTCTGGATGGCAAATTGCAGGACGCACTTGGTACTACAAAAAGAGCCCGACTTGGCAGTGGTGCCACCTTGGCTCTGGGAACCATCCTGCGTATCGAGCATTTTAAGGAGCCAGCCGGCAATTCCCAGCCGTATGCCCCAAAAAGAGACCATGGACATTTTCTCTGGCAAAAAAAACTCAGCTGTCCCGCTTCTGGATGGCAGATTGCAGGAGTCACTTTGAACCATACAACCAGCCTTACTTGGCACTGGTGCCACCTTGGATCTGGGAACCATCCTGCCTATCGTTGATTTTCAGGGGCCAGCCGGCCACTCTCAGCCATAGGCCCCCAAACACAAACCACAGCCCTTTTCTCTAGCAAACAAAATTCAACTGCCCCGCTTCTGGATGGCAAATTGCAGGAGCCACTGGGTACTACAAAAACAGCCTGACTTGGCACTGGTGCCACCTTGCGTCTGGTTACCATGCGGCGTATCGTGCATTTTAAGGAGCCAGGTGGCCACTCCCAGCCATATGCCCCCAAACACAACCCACGGCCCTTTTCTCTGGCAAACAAAACTCAGCTGCCCCGCTTCTGGATGGCAGATTGCAGGAGACACTTGGTACTATCAAACCAGCCCGACTTGGCACTGGTGCCACCTTGGGTCTGGGAACCATCCTGCGTATTGTGGATTGTCAGGAGACAGCCGACCACTCTCGGCCACAGAGCCCAATCAAAAACAAAGGTCCGTTTCCCTGGCAAAAAAAACTCAGCTGCCCCGCTTCTGGATGGGAGATTGCAGGAGGCACTTGACACTGTCAAACGAGCCCCACTTGGCACTGGTGCCACCTTGGGTCTGGGAACCATGCTGCGTATCGTGGATTTTCAGGAGCCAGCCGGCCACTGCCAGCCACAGGCCCCCAAACACAAACCACAGCCTTTTCCTCTGGCAAACAAAACTCAGCTGCCCCGCTTCTGGATGGCAGATTGCAGGAGCCACTTGGTACTATCAAACCAGCCCAACTTGGCACTGGTGCCACCATGGGTCTGGGAACCATCCTGCCTATCGTGGATTGTAAGGAGCCAGCCGGCTACTCCCAGCCACAGGCCCCCAACAAAAACCACGGCCCTTTTTTCTCGCAAACAAAACTTAGCTGCCTCACTTCTGGATGGCAGATTGCAGGAGCCACTTGGTGTAATCAAACCAGCCCGACTTGGCACTGGTGCCACCTTGGGTCTGGGAACCATCCTGCGTATCGTGGATTCTAAGGAGCCAGCCGGCCACTCCCAGCCACAGGCCCCCAAACAAAATCAACGGCGCTGTTCCCTGGAAAACAAAACACGCCTGCCAACTTTTTGATGGAGTTTGCAGGAGCCACTTGGTACTATCAAACCAGCCCGACTTGGCACTGGTGCCACCTTGGGTCTGGGAAACATCCTGCGTATCGTGGATTCTTAGGAGCCAGCCGGCCACTCCTAGCCACAGACCCCCAAACAAAAACCTAGGCCTATTTCTCTGGCAAACAAAAGTAAGCTGCCCTGCTTCTGGATGGCAGATTGCAGGAGACACTTGGTACTATCAAACCAGCCCGACTTGGCACTGGTGCCACCTTGGATCTGGGAACCATGCTGTGTATCGTGGATATTCAGGGGCCAGCTGGCCACTCTCAGCCATATGTCCCCAAACAGAAACCTCGGCCCGTTTCTCTGGCAAACAAAACTCAACTGCCCCTCTTCTGGATGGCAAATTGCAGGATGAACTTGATACTAAAACCGCAGGCCGACTTGGTAGTGGTGACACCTTGGGCCTGGGAACCATCATGCGTATCGAGCATTTTAAGGAGCCAGCCGGCCACTCCCAGCAATATGCCCCCAAAAACAATCCACGGAATTTTTCTCTGGCAAACAAAAATCAGCTGCCCCGCTTCTGGATGGCAGATTGCAGGAGCCACTTTGCACCATCAAACCAGCCCGACTTGGCACTGGTGCCACCTTGCATCTGGGAACCATGCTGCCTAGCGTGGATTTTCAGGAGCCAGCCGGCCACTCTCAGCTATATGCCCCCAAAAAAAACCCACGGCCCGTTTCCCTGGCAAACAAAATTAAGCTGCCCCGCTTCTGGATGGCAGATTGCAGGACGCACTTGGTAGTATCAAACCAGCCCGACTTGGCACTGGTGCCACCTTGGGTCTGGGAACCATCCTGCGTATCGTGGGTTCAAAGGAGCCAGCCGGCCACTCCCAGCCACAGGCCCCCAAATACAAACAATGGCGCTTTTCCCTGGAAAACAAAACTCGCCTGCCAACTTTTTGATGGCAGATTGCAGGAGCCACTTGGTACTATCAAATCAGCCCAACTTGGCACTGCTGCCACCATGGGTCTGGTAACCATCCTGCCTATTGTAGCTTTTCAGGAGCCAGCCGGTCACTCCCAGCCATAGGTCCCCAGTCACAAACCTCGGCCCGTTTCCCTGGCAAACAAAAGTAAGCTGCCCCGCTTCTGGATGGCAGATTGCAGGAGCCACTTGGTACTATCAAACCAGCCCGACTTGGCACTGGTGCCACCTTGGGTCTGGGAACCATGCTGCGTAACACAGATTCTAAGGAGCCAGTCGGCCACTCCCAGCCACAAGCCCCCAAACACAAACAACGGCGCTATTCTCTGGCAAACAAAACTCAACTGCCCCTCTTCTGGATGGCAAATTGCAGGACGCACTTGGTACTATAAAAACAGCCCGACTTGGCACTGGTGCCACCTTGGGTCTGGGAACCATCCTGCGTATTGTGGGTTGTCAGGAGCCAGCCGAACACTCTCGGCCACAGACCCCAATTAAAAACAACGGCCCGTTTCACAGGCAAACAAAACTCAGCTGCCCCGCTTCTGGATGGGAGATTGCAGGAGGCACTTGACACTGTGAAACCAGCCCCACTTGGCACTGGTGCCACCTTGGGTCTGGGAACCATGCTGCGTATCATGGATTTTCAGGAGCCAGCCAGTCACTCTCAGCCATAGGCCCCCAAACACAAACCTCGGCCCGTTTCCCTGGCAAACAAAAGTAAGCTGCCCCGCTTCTGCATGGCAGATTGCAGGAGCTACTTAGTACTATCAAATCAGCCCGACTTGGCACAGGTGCCACCTTGGATCTGGGAACCATCCTGTGTATCGTGGATTTTCAGGGGCCAGCCGGCCACTCTCAGCCATATGCCCCCAAAAACAAACCACGGACCTTTTCTCTGGCAAACAAAAATCAGCTGCCCCACTTCTGGATGGCAGATTGCAGGAGCCACTTGGGACTATCACACCAGCACAACATGGCACTGCTGCCACCTTGGATCTGGGAACAATCCTGCGTATCGTACATATTCAGGAACCAGCCGAACACTCCCAGCCACAGGCACCCAAACACAAACAACGGCCCATTTCCCTGGCAAACAAAAGTAAGCTGCCCCGCTTCTGGATGGCAGTTTGCAGGAGCCACTTGGGACTATCAAACCAGCCCGACTTGGCACTGGTGCCACCTTGGGTCTGGGAACCATCCTGCGTATTGTGGATTGTCAGGAGACAGCCGACCACTCTCGGCCACAGAGCCCAATCAAAAACAAAGGTCCGTTTCCCTGGCAAAAAAAACTCAGCCGCCCCGCTTCTGGATGGGAGATTGCAGGAGGCACTTGACACTGTCAAACGAGCCCCACTTGGCACTGGTGCCACCTTGGGTCTGGGAACCATGCTGCGTATCGTGGATTTTCAGGAGCCAGCCGGCCACTGCCAGCCACAGGCCCCCAAACACAAACCACAGCCTTTTTCTCTGGCAAACAAAACTCAGCTGCCCCGCTTCTGGATGGCAGATTGCAGGAGCCACTTGGTACTATCAAACCAGCCCGACTTGGCACTGGTGCCACCTTGGGTCTGGGAACCATCCTGCCTATCGTGGATTGTAAGGAGCCAGCCGGCTACTCCCAGCCACAGGCCCCCAACAAAAACCACGGCCCTTTTTTCTCGCAAACAAAACTTAGCTGCCTCACTTCTGGATGGCAGATTGCAGGAGCCACTTGGTGTAATCAAACCAGCCCGACTTGGCACTGGTGCCACCTTGGGTCTGGGAACCATCCTGCGTATCGTGGATTCTAAGGAGCCAGCCGGCCACTCCCAGCCACAGGCCCCCAAACAAAATCAACGGCGCTGTTCCCTGGAAAACAAAACACGCCTGCCAACTTTTTGATGGAGTTTGCAGGAGCCACTTGGTACTATCAAACCAGCCCGACTTGGCACTGGTGCCACCTTGGGTCTGGGAAACATCCTGCGTATCGTGGATTCTTAGGAGCCAGCCTGCCACTCCTAGCCACAGGCCCCCAAACAAAAACCTAGGCCTATTTCTCTGGCAAACAAAAGTAAGCTGCCCTGCTTCTGGATGGCAGATTGCAGGAGACACTTGGTACTATCAAACCAGCCCGACTTGGCACTGGTGCCACCTTGGATCTGGGAACCATGCTGTGTATCGTGGATATTCAGGGGCCAGCCGGCCACTCTCAGCCATATGTCCCCAAACAGAAACCTCGGCCCGTTTCTCTGGCAAACAAAACTCAACTGCCCCTCTTCTGGATGGCAAATTGCAGGATGAACTTGATACTAAAACCGCAGGCCGACTTGGTAGTGGTGACACCTTGGGCCTGGGAACCATCATGCGTATCGAGCATTTTAAGGAGCCAGCCGGCCACTCCCAGCAATATGCCCCCAAAAACAATCCACGGAATTTTTCTCTGGCAAACAAAAATCAGCTGCCCCGCTTCTGGATGGCAGATTGCAGGAGACACTTTCCACCATCAAACCAGCCCGACTTGGCACTGGTGCCACCTTGCATCTGGGAACCATGCTGCCTAGCGTGGATTTTCAGGAGCCAGCCGGCCACTCTCAGCTATATGCCCCCAATCAAAACCCACGGCCCGTTTCCCTGGCAAACAAAAGTAAGCTGCCCCGCTTCTGGATGGCAGATTGCAGGACGCACTTGGTAGTATCAAACCAGCCCGACTTGGCACTGGTGCCACCTTGGGTCTGGGAACCATCCTGCGTATCGTGGGTTCAAAGGAGCCAGCCGGCCACTCCCAGCCACAGGCCCCCAAATACAAACAATGGCGCTTTTCCCTGGAAAACAAAACTCGCCTGCCAACTTTTTGATGGCAGATTGCCGGAGCCACTTGTTACTATCAAACCAGCCCAACTTGGCACTGGTGCCACCATGGGTCTGGTAACCATCCTGCCTATTGTAGCTTTTCAGGAGCCAGCCGGTCACTCCCAGCCATAGGTCCCCAGTCACAAACCTCGGCCCGTTTCCCTGGCAAACAAAAGTAAGCTGCCCCGCTTCTGGATGGCAGATTGCAGGAGCCACTTGGTACTATCAAACCAGCCCAACTTGGCACTGGTGCCACCTTGGGTCTGGGAACCATGCTGCGTAACACAGATTCTAAGGAGCCAGTCGGCCACTACCAGCCACAAGCCCCCAAACACAAACAACGGCGCTATTCTCTGGCAAACAAAACTCAACTGCCCCTCTTCTGGATGGCAAATTGCAGGACGCACTTGGTACTATAAAAACAGCCCGACTTGGCACTGGTGCCACCTTGGGTCTGGGAACCATCCTGCGTATTGTGGGTTGTCAGGAGCCAGCCGAACACTCCCAGCCACAGGCCCCCAAATACAAACCAAAGCCTTTTTCTCTGGCAAACAAAACTCAGCTGCCCCGCTTCTGGATGGCAGATTGCAGGAGCCACTTGGGACTATCACACCAGAACAACATGGCACTGCTGCCACCTTGGATCTGGGAACCATCCTTCCTATCGTGGATTTTCAGGGGCCAGCCGGTCACTCTCAGCCATAGGCCCCAAACACAAACCACGGCCCTTTTCTCTGGAAAACAAAACTCAACTGCCCCTCTTCTGGATGGCAGATTGCAGGAGCCACTGGGTACTATGAAACCAGCCCTACTTGGCACTGATGCCACCTTGGGTCTGGGAACCATCCTGCGTATCATGGATTTTCAGGAGCCAGCCGGCCACTGCCAGCCACAGGCCCCGAAACACAAACAACAGCCTTTTTCTCTGGCAAACAAAATTCAGCTGCCCCGCTTCTGGATGGCAGATTGCAGGAACCACTTGGTACTAACAAACCAGCCCGACTTGGCACTGGTGCCACCTTGGGTCTGGGAACCATCCTGCGTATCGTGGATTCTAAGGAGCCAGCTGGCCACTCCCAGCCACAGGCCCCAAAACACGCACAACGGTGCTTTTCCCTGGAAAACAAAACTCGCCTGCCAAACTTTTGATGGCAGATTGCAGGAGCCACTTGGTACTATCAAACCAGCCCAACTTGGCACTGGTGCCACCATGGGTCTGGTCACCATCCTGCCTATCGTAGCTTTTCAGGAGCCAGCCAGCCACCCCAATCCAGAGGCCCCCAGACAAATATTTCGGCCCGTTTCCCTGGCAAACAAAAGTAAGCTGCCCCGCTTCTGCATGGCAGATTGCAGGAGCCACTTTGCACCATCAAACCAGCCCAACTTGGCACTGGTGCCACCTCAGGTCTGGGAACCATCCTGCGTATCGTGGGTTCTAAGGAGCCAGCCGGCCACTCCCAGCCACAGGCCCCCAAACACAAACAACGGCGCTTTTCCCTGGAAAACACAACTCGCCTGCCAACTTTTTGATGGCAGATTGCAGGAGCCACTTGGTACTATCAAACCAGCCCAACTTGGCACTGGTGCCACCATGGGTCTGGTCACCATCCTGCCTATCGTAGCTTTTCAGGAGCCAGCCAGCCACCCCCAGCCAGAGGCCCCTAGACACAAACCTCGGCCCGTTTCCCTGGCAAACAAAAGTAAGCTGCCCCGCTTCTGCATGGCAGATTGCAGGAGCTGCTTAGTACTATCAAACCAGCCCGACTTGGCACTGGTGCCACCTCAGGTCTGGGAACCATCCTGCCTATCGTGGATTTTCAGGGGCCAGCCGGCCACTCTCAGCCATATGCCCCCAAAAACAAACCACGGCCCTTTTCTCTGGCAAACAAAACTCAACTGCCCCTCTTCTGGATGGCAAATTTTAGGACGCCCTTAGTACTACGAACACCGCCCGACGTGGCCCTGGTGCCACCTTGTGTCAGGGAACCATCCTGCATATCGAGCTTTTTAAGGAGCCAGACGGCCACGCCCAGCCATAAACCCCCAAAAACAAACCACGGACTATTTCTCTTGGAAACAAAAATCCGCTGCCCCGCGTCTGGATGGCAGATTGCAGGAGCCACTTTGCACCATCAAACCAGCCCGACTTGGCACTGGTGCCACCTTGGGTCTGGGAACAATCCTGCATATCGTGGATTCTAAGGAGCCAGCCGGCCACTCCCAGCCACAGGCCCCCAAACACAAACAACGGCGCTTTTCCCTGGAAAACAAAATTCGCCTGCCAACTTTTTGATGGCAGATTGCAGGAGCCACTTGGTACTATCAAACCAGCCCAACTTGGCACTGGTGCCACCTCTGGTCTGGGAACCATCCTGCCTATCGTAGCTTTTCAGGAGCCAGCCGGTCACTCCCAGCCATAGACCCCCAGACACAAACCTCGGCCCGTTTCCCGGGAAAACAAAAGTAAGCTACCCCAATTCTGGATGGCAGATTGCAGGAGCCACTTGGTACTATCAAATCAGCCCAACTTGGCACTGGTGCCACCATGGGTCTGGTAAACATCCTGCCTATCGTAGCTTTTCAGGAGCCAGCCGGTCACTCCCTGCCATAGGCCCCTGGACACAAACCTCGGCCCGTTTCCCTGGCAAACAAAAGTAAGCTGCCCCGCTTTTGGATGGCAGATTGCAGGATGCACTTGGTACTTACAAACCAGCCCGACTTGGCCCTGGTGCCACCTTGGCTCTGGGAACCATGCTGCGTAACGTAGATTCTACGAGGACAGGCGGCCACTCCCAGCCACAGGCCTCTAAACAAAAACAACGGCGCTTTTCCCTGGAAAACAAAACTCGCCTGCCAACTTCTTGATGGCAGATTGCAGGAGCCACTTGGTACTATCAAACCAGCCCAACTTGGCACTGGTGCCACCATGGGTCTGGTCACCATCCTGCCTATCGTAGCTTTTTAGGAGCCAGCAGCTCACTCCCAGCCATAGGCCTCCAGACAAATACCTCGGCACGTTTCCCTGGCAAACAAAAGTAGGCTGCCCCGCTTCTGGATGGCAAATTGCAGGACGCACTTGGTACTACGAAAACAGCCCGACTTGGCACTGATGCCACCTTGGGTCAGGGAACAATCCTGCGTATAGTGCTTTTTAAGGAGCCAGCCGGCCACGTCCAGTCATATACCCCCAAAAAAAACCACGGAACATTTCTCCAGCAAACAAAAATCCGCTGCCCCGCGTCTGGATGGCAGATTGCAGGAGCTATTTAGTATTATCAAAGTAGCCCGACTTGGCACTGGTGGCACCATGAGTCTGGTAACCATCCTGCCTATCGTAGCTTTTCAGTAGCCAGCCGGTCACTCCCAGCCATAGGCCCCCAGACAAATACCTCGGCCCGTTTCCCTGGGAAACAAAAGTAAGCTGTCCCGCTTCTGGATGGAAGATTGCAGGAGCCACTTGGTACTCTCAAACCAGCCCAACTTGTTCCCAGACCCAAGGTGGCACCAGTGCCAAGTCGGGCTGGTTTGATGGTGCAACGTGGCTCCTGCAATCTGCCATCCAAAAGCGGGGCAGCTTACTTTTGTTTGCCAGGGAAACGGGCCGAGGTTTGTGTCTGGGGGCCTAGGGCAGGGAGTGACCGGCTGGCTCCTCAAAAGCTACGATAGGCAGGATGTTTACCAGACCCATGGTGGCACCAGTGCCAAGTTGGGCTGATTTGATAGTACCAAGTGGCTCCTGCAATCTGCGATCCAGAATCGGGGTAGCTTACTTTTGTTTTCCAGGGAAACGGGCCGAGGTTTGTGTCTGGGGGTCTATGGCTGGGAGTGACCGGCTGGCTCCCGAAAAGCTACGATAGGCAGGATGGTTCCCAGACCAGAGGTGGCACCAGTGCCAAGTTGGGCTGGTTTGATAGTACCAAGTGGCTCCTGCAATCTGCCATCAAAAAGTTGGCAGGCGAATTTTGTTTTCCAGGGAAAAGCGCCGTTGTTTTTGTTTGGGGGCCTGTGGCTGGGAGTGGCCGGCTGGCTCCTTAGAATCCACGATATGCAGGATTGTTCCCAGACCCAAGGTGGCACCAGTGCCAAGTCGGGCTGGTTTGATGGTGCAAAGTGGCTCCTGCAATCTGCCATCCAGACGCGGGGCAGCGGATTTTTGTTTCCAAGAGAAATGGTCCGTGGTTTGTTTTTGGGGGTTTATGGCTGGGCGTGGCCGGCTGGCTCCTTAAAAAGCTCGATATGCAGGATGGTTCCCTGACACAAGGTGGCACCAGTGCCACGTCGGGCGGTTTTCGTAGTACAAAGTGCGTCCTAAAATTTGCCATCCAGAAGAGGGGCAGTTGAGTTTTGTTTGCCAGAGTAAAGGGCCGTGGTTTGTTTTTGGGGGCATATGGCTGAGAGTGGCCGGCTGGCTCCTGAAAAGCTACGATAGGCAGGATGTTTACCAGACCCATGGTGGCACCAGTGCCAAGTTGGGCTGATTTGATAGTACCAAGTGGCTCCTGCAATCTGCCATCCAGAATCGGGGTAGCTTACTTTTGTTTTCCAGGGAAACGGGCCGAGCTTTGTGTCTGGGGGTCTATGGTTGGGAGTGGCCGGCTGGCTCCTTAGAAACCACGATACGCAGCATGGTTCCCAGACAAGAGGTGCCACCAGTGCCAAGTTGGGCTGGTTTGATACTACCAAGTGGTTCCTGCAATCTGCCATCCAGAAGCGGGGCATCTTACTTTTGTTTGCCAGGGAAACGGACCGTTGTTTGTGTTTGGGGGCCTATGGCTGGGACAACCGGCTGGCTCCTTAAAATCTACGATACGCAGGATGGTTCCCAGACCAGAGGTGGCACCAGTGCCAAGTTGGGCTGGTTTGATAGTACCAAGTGGCTTCTGCAATCTGCCATCCAGAAGCGGGGCAGCTTACTTTTGTTTGCCAGGGAAACGGGCCGAGCTTTGTGTCTCGGGGCCTATGGCTGTGAGTGACCGGCTGGCTCCTGAAAAGCTTCGATAGGCAGGATGGTGACCAGACCCATGGTGGCACCAGTGCCAAGTTGGGCTGGTTTGATAGTACCAAGTGGCTCCTGCAATCTGCCATCAAAATGTTGTCAGGCGAGTTTTGTTTTCCAGGGAAAAGCGTCGTTGTTTGTGTTTGGGGGCCTGTGGTTGGGAGTGGCCGGCTGGCTCCTTAGAAACCACGATACGCAGCATGGTTCCCAGACAAGAGGTGCCACCAGTGCCAAGTTGGGCTGGTTTGATAGTACCAAGTGGTTCCTGCAATCTGCCATCCAGAAGCGGGGCAGCTTACTTTTGTTTGCCACGGAAACGGGCCGTTGTTTGTGTTTGGGGGCCTGTGGCTGGGAGTGGCCGACTGGCTCCTTAGAATCCACGATACGCAGGATGGTTCCCAGACCAGAGGTGGCACCAGTGCCAAGTTGGGCTGGTTTGATAATACCAAGTGGCTCCTGCAATCTGCCATCCAGAAGCGGGGCAGCTTAATTTTGTTTGCCAGGGAAACGGGCCAAGGTTTGTGTCTGGGGGCCTATGGCTGTGAGTGACCGGCTAGGTCCTGAAAAGCTACGAGAGGCATGATGGTGACCAGACCCATGGTGGCACCAGTGCCAAGTTGGGCTGGTTTGATAGTACCAAGTGGCTCCTGCAATCTGCCATCAAAAATCGGCAAGCGAGTGTTGATTTCCAGGGAAAAGCGTCGTTGTTTGTGTTTGGGGGCCTGTGGCTGGGAGTGGCCGGCTGGCTCCTTAGAATCCACGATACGCAGCATGGTTCCCAGACCCAAGGTGGCACCAGTGCCAAGTTGGGCTGGCTTGATAATACCAAGTGGTTCCTGCAATCGGCCATCAAAATGTTCGCAGGCGAGTTTTGTTTTCCAGGGAAAAGCGCCGTTGTTTGTGCCTGGGGCCCTATGGCCTGGAGTGGACGGATGGCTAATTAGAATCCACGATACACAGGATGGTTCCCAGACCCATGGTGGCACCAGTGCCAAGTTGGGCTGGTTTGATAGTACCAAGTGGTTCCTGCAATCTGCCATCCAGAAGCGGGGCAGCTTACTTTTGTTTGCCAGGGAAACGGTCCGAGGTTTGTGTCTGGGGGCCTATGGCTGGGAGTGACCGGCTGGCTCCTGAAAAGCTACGATAGGCAGGATGGTGACCAGACCCATGGTGGCACCAGTGCCAAGTTGGGCTGGCTTGATAATACCAAGTGGTTCCTGCAATCGGCCATCAAAAAGTTGGCAGGCGAGTTTTGTTTTCCAGGGAAAAGCGCCGTTGTTTGTGCCTGGGGCCCTATGGCCTGGAGTGGACGGATGCCTAATTAGAACCCACGATACGCAGGATGGTTCCCAGACCTGAGGTGGCACCAGTGCCAAGTTGGGCTGGTTTGACGGTGCAAAGTGGCTCCTGCAATCTGCCATGCAGAAGCGGGGCAGCTTACTTTTGTTTGCCAGGGAAACGGGCCGAAATATTTGTCTGGGGGCCTCTGGCTGGGGGTGGCTGGCTGGCTCCTGAAAAGCTACGATAGGCAGGATGGTGACCAGACCCATGGTGGCACCAGTGCCAAGTTGGGCTGGTTTGATAGTACCAAGTGGCTCCTGCAATCTGCCATCAAAAACTTGGCAGGCGAGTTTTGTTTTCCAGGGAAAAGCGCCGTTGTTTGTGTTTGGGGGCCTGTGGCTGGGAGTGGCCGGCTGGCTCCTTAGAATCCACGATACGCAGCATGGTTCCCAGACCTAAGGTGGCACCAGTGCCAAGTCGGGCTGGCTTGATAATACCAAGTGGTTCCTGCAATCGGCCATCAAAATGTTCGCAGGCGAGTTTTGTTTTCCAGGGAAAAGCGCCTTTGTTTGTGCCTGGGGCCCTATGGCCTGGAGTGGACGGATGGCTAATTATAATCCACGATACACAGGATGGTTCCCAGACCCATGGTGGCACCAGTGCCAAGTTGGGCTGGTTTGATAGTAACAAGTGGTTCCTGCAATCTGCCATCCAGAAGCGGGGCAGCTTACTTTTGTTTGCCAGGGAAACGGTCCGAGGTTTGTGTCTGGGGGCCTATGGCTGGGAGTGACCGGCTGGCTCCTGAAAAGCTACGATAGGCAGGATGGTGACCAGACCCATGGTGGCACCAGTGCCAAGTTGGGCTGGCTAGATAATACCAAGTGGTTCCTGCAATCGGCCATCAAAAAGTTTGCAGGCGAGTTTTGTTTTCCAGGGAAAAGCGCCGTTGTTTGTGCCTGGGGCCCTAAGGCCTGGGGTGGACGGATGGCTAATTAGAATCCACGATACACAGGATGGTTCCCAGACCCATGGTGGCACCAGTGCCAAGTTGGGCTGGTTTGATAGTACCAAGTGGTTCCTGCAATCTGCCATCCAGAAGCGGGGCAGCTTACTTTTGTTTTCCAGGGAAACGGGCCGAGGTTTTTGTCTGGGGGCCTATGGCTGGGAGTGACCGGCTGGCTCCTGAAAAGCTACGATAGGCAGGATGGTGACCAGACCCATGACGGCACCAGTGCCAAGTTGGGCTGGTTTGATAGTACCAAGTGGCTCCTGCAATCTGCCATCAAAAAGTTGGCAGGCGAGTTTTGTTTTCCAGGGAAAAGCGCCGTTGTTTGTGTTTGGGGGCCTGTGGCTGGGAGTGGCCGGCTGGCTCCTTAGAATCCACGATACTCAGCATGGTTCCCAGATCAGAGGTGGCACCAGTGCCAAGTTGGGCTGGTTTGATAGTACCAAGTGCGTCCGGGAATCTGCCATCCAGAAGCGGGGCAGCTTACTTTTGTTTGCCAGGGAAACGGGCCGAGGTATTTGTCTGGGGGCCTATGGCTGGGAGTGACCCGCTGGCTCCTGAAAAGTTACGATAGGCAGGATGGTGACCAGACCCATGGTGGCACCAGTGCCAAGTTGGCCTGGTTTGATAGTACCAAGTGGCTCCTGCAATCTGCCATCAAGAAGTTGGCAGGCGAGTTTTGTTTTCCAGGGAAAAGCGCCGTTGTTTGTGTTTGGGGGCCTGTGGCTGGGAGTGGCCGGCTGGCTCCTTAGAATCCACGATACGCAGGATGGTTCCCAGACTTGACGTGGCACCAGTGCCAAGTCGGGCTGGTTTGATAGTACCAAGTGCGTCCTGCAATCTGCCATCCAGAAGCGGGGCAGCTTACTTTTGTTTTCCAGGGAAACGGGCCGAGGTATTTGTCTGGGGGCCTATGGCTGGGAGTGACCGGCTGGCTCCTGAAAAGCTACGATAGGCAGGATGGTGACCAGACCCATGGTGGCACCAGTGCCAGGTTGGGCTGGTTTGATAGTACCAAGTGGCTCCTGCAATCTGCCATCAAAAAGTTGTCAGGCGAGTTTTGTTTTCCAGGGAAAAGCGCCGTTGTTTGTGTTTGGGGGCCTGTGGCAGGGAGTGGCCGGCTGGCTCCTTAGAATCCACGATACGCAGGATGGTTCCCAGACCAGTGGTGGCACCAGTGCCAAGTCGGGCTGGTTTGATAGTAACAAGTGCGTCCTACTATCTGCCATCCAGAAGCGGGGCAGCTTACTTTTGTTTGCCAGGGAAACGGGCCGAGCTTTGTGTCTGGGGGCCTATGGCTGGGAGTGACCGGCTGGCTCCTGAAAAGCTACGATAGGCAGGATGGTGACCAGACCCATGGTGGCACCAGTGCCAAGTTGGGCTGGTTTGATAGTACCAAGTGGCTCCTGCAATCTGCCATCAAAAAGTTGTCAGGCGAGTTTTGTTTTCCAGGGAAAAGCGCCGTTGTTTGTGTTTGGGGGCCTGTGGCTGGGAGTGGCCGGCTGGCTAATTAGAATCCACGATACGCAGGATGGTTCCCAGACCAGAGGTGGCAAAAGTGACAAGTCGGGTCAGTTTGATGGTGCAAAGTGGCTCCTGCAATCTGCCATCCAGAAGCAGGGCTGCTTACTTTTTTTTGCCAGGGAAAGGAGCCGAGGTTTGTGTCTGGGGGCCTATGGCTGGGAGTGACCAGCTGGCTCCTGAAAAGGTACGATAGGCAGGATGGTTACCAGACCCATGGTGGCACCAGTGCCAAGTTCGGCTGATTTGATAGTACCAAGTGGCTCCTGCAATCTGCCATCAAAATGTTGGTAGGCGAGTTTTGTTTTCCAGAGAAAAGCGCCGTTGTTTGTGTTTGGGGGCCTGTGGGTGGGAGTGGCCGGATGGCTAATTAGAATCCACGATACGCAGGATGGTTCCCAGACCTAAAGTGGCACCAGTGACAAGTCGGGCCAGTTTGATGGTGCAAAGTTGCTACTGAAATCTGCCATCCAGAAACGGGGCAGCTTACTTTTGTTTGCCAGGGAAACGGGCCAAGGTTTGTGTCTGGGGGCCTATGGCTGTGCGTGACCGGCTGGCTCCTGAAAAGCTACGATAGGCAGGATGGTGACCAGACCCATGGTGGCACCAGTGCCAAGTTGGGCTGGTTTGATAGTACCAAGTGGCTCCTGCAATCTGCCATCAAAAATTTGGCAGGCGAGTTTGTTATCCAGGGAAAAGCGCCGTTGTTTGTGCCTGGGGCCCTATGGCCTGGAGTGGACGGATGGCTAATTAGAATCCACGATACACAGGATGGTTCCCAGACCCATGGTGGCACCAGTGCCAAGTTGGGCTGGTTTGATAGTACCAAGTGGTTCCTGCAATCTGCCATCCAGAAGCGGGGCAGCTTACTTTTGTTTGCCAGGGAAACGGGCCGAGGATTGTGTCTGGGGGCCTAAGCCTGGAAGTGACCGGCTGGCTCGTGAAAAGCTACGATAGGCAGGATGGTGACCAGACCCATGACGGCACCAGTGCCAAGTTGGGCTGGTTTGATAGTACCAAGTGGCTCCTGCAATCTGCCATGAAAAACTTGGCAGGCGAGTTTTGTTTTCCAGGGAAAAGCGCCGTTGTTTGTGTTTGGGGGCCTGTGGCTGGGAGTGGCCGGCTGGCTCCTTAGAATCCACGATACTCAGCATGGTTCCCAGACCAGAGGTGGCACCAGTGCCAAGTTGGGCTGGTTTGATTGTAACAAGTGCGTCCGGGAATCTGCCATCCAGAAGCGGGGCAGCTTACTTTTGTTTGCCAGGGAAACGGGCCGAGGTTTGTGTCTGGGGGCCTATGGCTGGGAGTGGCCGGCTGGCTCATGAAAAGCTACGATAGGCAGGATGGTGACCAGACCCATGGTGGCACCAGTGCCAAGTTGGGCTGGTTTGATAGTACCAAGTGGCTCCTGCAATCTGCCATCAAAAAGTCGGCAAGCGAGTTTTGATTTCCAGGGAAAAGCGTCGTTGTTTGTGTTTGGGGGCCTGTGGCTGGGAGTGGCCGGCTGGCTCCTTAGAATCCACGATACGCAGCATGGTTCCCAGACCCAAGGTGGCACCAGTGCCAAGTCGGGCTGGCTTGATAATACCAAGTGGTTCCTGCAATCGGCCATCAAAAAGTTGGCAGGCGAGTTTTGTTTTCCAGGGAAAAGCGCCGTTGTTTGTGCCTGGGGCCCTATGGCCTGGAGTGGACGGATGGCTAATTAGAATCCACGATACACAGGATGGTTCCCAGACCCATGGTGGCACCAGTGCCAAGTTGGGCTGGTTTGATAGTACCAAGTGGTTCCTGCAATCTGCCATCCAGAAGCGGGGCAGCTTACTTTTGTTTGCCAGGGAAACGGTCCGAGGTTTGTGTCTGGGGGCCTATGGCTGGGAGTGACCGGCTGGCTCCTGAAAAGCTACGATAGGCAGGATGGTGACCAGACCCATGGTGGCACCAGTGCCAAGTTGGGCTGGCTTGATAATACCAAGTGGTTCCTGATATCGGCCATCAAAAAGTTGGCAGGCGAGTTTTGTTTTCCAGGGAAAAGCGCCGTTGTTTGTGCCTGGGGCCCTATGGCCTGGAGTGGACGGATGGCTAATTAGAACCCACGAGACGCAGGATGGTTCCCAGACCTGAGGTGGCACCAGTGCCAAGTTGGGCTGGTTTGACGGTGCAAAGTGGCTCCTGCAATCTGCCATGCAGAAGCGGGGCAGCTTACTTTTGTTTGCCAGGGAAACGGGCCGAAATATTTGTCTGGGGGCCTCTGGCTGGGGGTGGCTGGCTGGCTCCTGAAAAGCTACGATAGGCAGGATGGTGACCAGACCCATGGTGGCACCAGTGCCAACTTGGGCTGGTTTGATGGTACCAAGTGGCTCCTGCAATCTGCCATCAAAAACTTGGCAGGCGAGTTTTGTTTTCCAGGGAAAAGCGCCGTTGTTTGTGTTTGGGGGCCTGTGGCAGGGAGTGGCCGGCTGGCTCCTTAGAATCCATGATACGCAGCATGGTTCCCAGACCCAAGGTGGCACCAGTGCCAAGTTGGGCTGGCTTGATAATACCAAGTGGTTCCTGCAATCGGCCATCAAAATGTTCGCAGGCGAGTTTTGTTTTCCAGGGAAAAGCGCCGTTGTTTGTGCCTGGGGCCCTATGGCCTGGAGTGGACGGATGGCTAATTAGAATCCACGATACACAGGATGGTTCCCAGACCCATGGTGGCACCAGTGCCAAGTTGGGCTGGTTTGATAGTAACAAGTGGTTCCTGCAATCTGCCATCCAGAAGCGGGGCAGCTTACTTTTGTTTGCCAGGGAAACGGTCCGAGGTTTGTGTCTGGGGGCCTATGGCTGGGAGTGACCGGCTGGCTCCTGAAAAGCTACGATAGGCAGGATGGTGACCAGACCCATGGTGGCACCAGTGCCAAGTTGGGCTGGCTAGATAATACCAAGTGGTTCCTGCAATCGGCCATCAAAAAGCTGGCAGGCGAGTTTTGTTTTCCAGGGAAAAGCGCTGTTGTTTGTGCCTGGGGCCCTATGGCCTGGAGTGGACGGATGGCTAATTAGAATCCACGATACACAGGATGGTTCCCAGACCCATGGTGGCACCAGTGCCAAGTTGGGCTGGTTTGATAGTACCAAGTGGTTCCTGCAATCTGCCATCCAGAAGCGGGGCAGCTTACTTTTGTTTTCCAGGGAAACGGGCCGAGGTTTTGTCTGGGGGCCTATGGCTGGGAGTGACCGGCTGGCTCGTGAAAAGCTACGATAGGCAGGATGGTGACCAGACCCATGACGGCACCAGTGCCAAGTTGGGCTGGTTTGATAGTACCAAGTGGCTCCTGCAATCTGCCATCACAAACTTGGCGGGCGAGTTTTGTTTTCCAGGGAAAAGCGCCGTTGTTTGTGTTTGGGGGCCTGTGGCTGGGAGTGGCCGGCTGGCTCCTTAGAATCCACGATACTCAGCATGGTTCCCAGATCAGAGGTGGAACCTGTGCCAAGTTGGGCTGGTTTGATAGTACCAAGTGCGTCCGGGAATCTGCCATCCAGAAGCGGGGCAGCTTACTTTTGTTTGCCAGGGAAACGGGCCGTGGGTTTTGTTTGGGGGCCTATGGCTGAGAGTGACCGGCTGGCTCCTGAAAAGTTACGATAGGCAGGATGGTGACCAGACCCATGGTGGCACCAGTGCCAAGTCGGGCTGGTTTGATAGTACCAAGTTGCTCCTGCAATCTGCCATCAAAAAGTTGGCAGGCGAGTTTTGTTTTCCAGGGAAAAGCGCCGTTGTTTGTGTTTGGGGGCCTGTGGCAGGGAGTGGCCGGCTGGCTCCTTAGAATCCACGATACGCAGGATGGTTCCCAGACTTGACGTGGCACCAGTGCCAAGTCGGGCTGGTTTGATAGTACCAAGTGCGTCCTGCAATCTGCCATCCAGAAGCGGGGCAGCTTACTTTTGTTTTCCAGGGAAACGGGCCGAGGTATTTGTCTGGGGGCCTATGGCTGGGAGTGACCGGCTGGCTCCTGAAAAGCTACGATAGGCAGGATGGTGACCAGACCCATGGTGGCACCAGTGCCAAGTTGGGCTGGTTTGATAGTACCAAGTGGCTCCTGCAATCTGCCATCAAAAACTTGGCAGGCGAGTTTTGTTTTCCAGGGAAAAGCGCCGTCGTTTGTGTTTGGGTGCCTGTGGCTGGGAGTGGCCAGCTGGCTAATTAGAATCCACGATACGCAGGATGGTTCCCAGACCAGTGGTGGCACCAGTGCCAAGTCGGGGTGGTTTGATAGTACCAAGTGGCTCCTGCAATCTGCCATCCAGAAGCGGGGCAGCTTACTTTTGTTTGCCAGGGAAACGGGCCGAGGTTTGTGTCTCGGGGCCTATGGCTGGGAGTGACCGGCTGGCTCCTGAAAAGCTACGATAGGCAGGATGGTGACCAGACCCATGGTGGCACCAGTGCCAAGTTGGGCTGGTTTGATAGTACCAAGTGGCTCCTGCAATCTGCCATCAAAAATTTGGCAGGCGAGTTTGTTATCCAGGGAAAAGCGCCGTTGTTTGTGCCTGGGGCCCTATGGCCTGGAGTGGACGGATGGCTAATTAGAATCCACGATACACAGGATGGTTCCCAGACCCATGGTGGCACCAGTGCCAACTTGGGCTGGTTTGATAGTACCAAGTGGTTCCTGCAATCTGCCATCCAGAAGCGGGGCAGCTTACTTTTGTTTGCCAGGGAAACGGTCCGAGGATTGTGTCTGGGGGCCTAAGCCCGGAAGTGACCGGCTGGCTCGTGAAAAGCTACGATAGGCAGGATGGTGACCAGACCCATGACGGCACCAGTGCCAAGTTGGGCTGGTTTGATAGTACCAAGTGGCTCCTGCAATCTGCCATCAAAAACTTGGCAGGCGAGTTTTGTTTTCCAGGGAAAAGCGCCGTTGTTTGTGTTTGGGGGCCTGTGGCTGGGAGTGGCCGGCTGGCTCCTTAGAATCCACGATACGCAGGATGGTTCCCAGACCAGAGGTGGCACCAGTGCCAAGTTGGGCTGGTTTGATTGTAACAAGTGCGTCCGGGAATCTGCCATCCAGAAGCGGGGCAGCTTACTTTTGTTTGCCAGGGAAACGGGCCGAGGTTTGTGTCTGGGGGCCTATGGCTGGGAGTGGCCGGCTGGCTCATGAAAAGCTACGATAGGCAGGATGGTTACCAGACCCATGGTGGCACCAGTGCCAAGTTGGGCTGGTTTGATAGTACCAAGTGGCTCCTGCAATCTGCCATCAAAAAGTCGGCAAGCGAGTGTTGATTTCCAGGGAAAAGCGTCGTTGTTTGTGTTTGGGGGCCTGTGGCTGGGAGTGGCCGGCTGGCTCCTTAGAATCCACGATACGCAGCATGGTTCCCAGACCCAAGGTGGCACCAGTGCCAAGTCGGGCTGGCTTGATAATACCAAGTGGTTCCTGCAATCGGCCATCAAAATGTTCGCAGGCGAGTTTTGTTTTCCAGGGAAAAGCGCCGTTGTTTGTGCCTGGGGCCCTATGGCCTGGAGTGGACGGATGGCTAATTAGAATCCACGATACACAGGATGGTTCCCAGACCCATGGTGGCACCAGTGCCAAGTTGGGCTGGTTTGATAGTACCAAGTGGTTCCTGCAATCTGCCATCCAGAAGCGGGGCAGCTTACTTTTGTTTGCCAGGGAAACGGTCCGAGGTTTGTGTCTGGGGGCCTATGGCTGGGAGTGACCGGCTGGCTCCTGAAAAGCTACGATAGGCAGGATGGTGACCAGACCCATGGTGGCACCAGTGCCAAGTTGGGCTGGCTTGATAATACCAAGTGGTTCCTGCAATCGGCCATCAAAATGTTGGCAGGCGAGTTTTGTTTTCCAGGGAAAAGCGCCGTTGTTTGTGCCTGGGGCCCTATGGCCTGGAGTGGACGGATGGCTAATTAGAACCCACGAGACGCAGGATGGTTCCCAGACCTGAGGTGGCACCAGTGCCAAGTTGGGCTGGTTTGACGGTGCAAAGTGGCTCCTGCAATCTGCCATGCAGAAGCGGGGCAGCTTACTTTTGTTTGCCAGGGAAACGGGCCGAAATATTTGTCTGGGGGCCTCTGGCTGGGGGTGGCTGGCTGGCTCCTGAAAAGCTACGATAGGCAGGATGGTGACCAGACCCATGGTGGCACCAGTGCCAAGTTGGGCTGGTTTGATAGTACCAAGTGGCTCCTGCAATCTGCCATCAAAAAGTTGTCAGGCGAGTTTTGTTTTCCAGGGAAAAGCGCCGTTGTTTGTGTTTGGGGGCCTGTGGCAGGGAGTGGCCGGCTGGCTCCTTAGAATCCACGATACGCAGCATGGTTCCCAGACCCAAGGTGGCACCAGTGCCAAGTCGGGCTGGCTTGATAATACCAAGTGGTTCCTGCAATCGGCCATCAAAAAGTTGGCAGGCGAGTTTTGTTTTCCAGGGAAAAGCGCCGTTGTTTGTGCCTGGGGCCCTATGGCCTGGAGTGGACGGATGGCTAATTAGAATCCACGATACAAAGGATGGTTCCCAGACCCATGGTGGCACCAGTGCCAAGTTGGGCTGGTTTGATAGTAACAAGTGGTTCCTGCAATCTGCCATCCAGAAGCGGGGCAGCTTACTTTTGTTTGCCAGGGAAACGGGCCGAGGTTTTTGTCTGGGGGCCTATGGCTGGGAGTGACCGGCTGGCTCGTGAAAAGCTACGATAGGCAGGATGGTGACCAGACCCATGACGGCACCAGTGCCAAGTTGGGCTGGTTTGATAGTACCAAGTGGCTCCTGCAATCTGCCATCACAAACTTGGCGGGCGAGTTTTGTTTTCCAGGGAAAAGCGCCGTTGTTTGTGTTTGGGGGCCTGTGGCTGGGAGTGGCCGGCTGGCTCCTTAGAATCCACGATACTCAGCATGGTTCCCAGATCAGAGGTGGAACCTGTGCCAAGTTGGGCTGGTTTGATAGCACCAAGTGCGTCCGGGAATCTGCCATCCAGAAGCGGGGCAGCTTACTTTTGTTTGCCAGGGAAACGGGCCGTGGGTTTTGTTTGGGGGCCTATGGCTGAGAGTGACCGGCTGGCTCCTGAAAAGTTACGATAGGCAGGATGGTGACCAGACCCATGGTGGCACCAGTGCCAAGTTGGGCTGGTTTGATAGTACCAAGTTGCTCCTGCAATCTGCCATCAAAAAGTTGGCAGGCGAGTTTTGTTTTCCAGGGAAAAGCGCCGTTGTTTGTGTTTGGGGGCCTGTGGCTGGGAGTGGCCGGCTGGCTCCTTAGAATCCACGATACGCAGGATGGTTCCCAGACTTGACGTGGCACCAGTGCCAAGTCGGGCTGGTTTGATAGTACCAAGTGCGTCCTGCAATCTGCCATCCAGAAGCGGGGCAGCTTACTTTTGTTTGCCAGGGAAACGGGCAGAGCTTTGTGTCTGGGGGCATATGGCTGAGAGTGGCCGTCTGGCCCCTGAAAATCCACGATAGGCAGGATGGTTCCCAGACCAGAGGTGGCACCAGTGCCAAGTCGGGCTGGTTTGATAGTACCAAGTGGCTCCTGCAATCTGCCATCAAAAAGTTGTCAGGCGAGTTTTGTTTTCCAGGGAAAAGCGCCGTCGTTTGTGTTTGGGTGCCTGTGGCTGGGAGTGGCCGGCTGGCTAATTAGAATCCACGATACGCAGGATGGTTCCCAGACCAGTGGTGGCACCAGTGCCAAGTCGGGCTGGTTTGATAGTACCAAGTGGCTCCTGCAATCAGCCATCCAGAAGCGGGGCAGCTTACTTTTGTTTGCCAGGGAAACGGGCCGAGCTTTGTGTCTGGGGGCCTATGGCTGGGAGTGACCGGCTGGCTCCTGAAAAGCTACGATAGGCAGGATGGTGACCAGACCCATGGTGGCACCAGTGCCAAGTTGGGCTGGTTTGATAGTACCAAGTGGCTCCTGCAATCTGCCATCAAAAAGTTGTCAGGCGAGTTTTGTTTTCCAGGGAAAAGCGCCGTTGTTTGTGTTTGGGGGCCTGTGGCTGGGAGTGGCCGACTGGCTAATTAGAACCCACGATACGCAGGATGGTTCCCAGACCAGAGGTGGCAACAGTGACAAGTCGGGCCAGTTTGATGGTGCAAAGTGGCTCCTGCAATCTGCCATCCAGAAGCAGGGCTGCTTACTTTTGTTTGCCAGGGAAAGGAGCCGAGGTTTTTGTCTGGGGGCCTATGGCTGGGAGTGACCAGCTGGCTCCTGAAAAGGTACGATAGGCAGGATGGTTACCAGACCCATGGTGGCACCAGTGCCAAGTTGGGCTGATTTGATAGTACCAAGTGGCTCCTGCAATCTGCCATCAAAATGTTGGTAGGTGAGTTTTGTTTTCCAGGGAAAAGCGCCGTTGTTTGTGTTTGGGGGCCTGTGGGTGGGAGTGGCCGGATGGCTAATTAGAATCCACGATACGCAGGATGGTTCCCAGACCTAAAGTGGCACCAGTGACAAGTCGGGCCAGTTTGATGGTGCAAAGTTGCTACTGAAATCTGCCATCCAGAAACGGGGCAGCTTACTTTTGTTTGCCAGGGAAACGGGCCAAGGTTTGTGTCTGGGGGCCTATGGCTGTGAGTGACCCGCTAGGTCCTTAAAAGATACGAGAGGCATGATGGTGACCAGACCCATGGTGGCACCAGTGCCAAGTTGGGCTGGTTTGATAGTACCAAGTGGCTCCTGCAATCTGCCATCAAAAAGTCGGCAAGCGAGTGTTGATTTCCAGGGAAAAGCGCCGTTGTTTGTGCCTGGGGCCCTATGGCCTGGAGTGGACGGATGGCTAATTAGAATCCACGATACACAGGATGGTTCCCAGACCTGAGGTGGCACCAGTGCCAAGTCGGGCTGGTTTGATAGTACCAAGTGCGTCCTGCAATCTGCCATCCAGAAGCGGGGTAGCTTACTTTTGTTTGCCAGGGAAACGGGCCGAGGTTTGTGTCTCGGGGCCTATGGCTGGGAGTGACCGGCTGGCTCCTGAAAAGCTACGATAGGCAGGATGGTGACCAGACCCATGGTGGCACCAGTGCCAAGTTGGGCTGGTTTGATAGTACCAAGTGGCTCCTGCAATCTGCCATCAAAAAGTTGGCAGGTGAGTTTTGTTTTCCAGGGAAAAGCGCCGTTGTTTGTGTTTGGGGGCCTGTGGTTGGGAGTGGCCAGCTGGCTCCTTAGAATCCACGATACGCAGGATGGTTCCCAGACCAGAGGTCGCAGCAGTGCCAAGTCGGGCTGGTTTGATGGTGCAAAGTGGCTCCTGCAATCTGCCATCCAGAAGCGGGGTAGCTTACTTTTGTTTGCCAGGGAAACGGGCCGAGGTTTGTGACTGGGGGCCTATGGCTGGGAGTGACGGGCTGGCGCCTGAAAAGCGACGATAGGCAGGATGGTGACCAGACCCATGGTGGCACCAGTGCCAAGTTGGGCTGGTTTGATAGTACCAAGTGGCTCCTGCAATCTGCCATCAAAAACTTGGCAGGCCAGTTTTGTTTTCCAGGGAAAAGCGCCGTTGTTTCTGTTTGGGGGCCTGTGGCTGGGAGTGGCCGGCTGCCTCCTTTGAACCCAGGATACGCAGGATGGTTCCCAGAGCCAAGGTTACGCCAGTGCCAAGTTCGGCTGGTTTGATAGTACCAAGTGGATCCTGCAAACTGCCATCCAGAAGCGGGACAGCTTAATTTTGTTTCCCAGGGAAACGGGCCGAGGTATTTGTCTGGGGGCCTATGGCTGGGCGTGACTGTCTGGCTACTGAAAAGCTACGATAGGCAGGATGGTTACCAGTCTCATGGTGGCCCCACTGCCAAGTCGGGCTGCTTTGATAATACTAAATAACTCCTGAAATCTGCCATCCAGACGCGGGGCAGCGGATTTCTGTTTGCTGGAGAAAAGTTCCGTGGTTTTTTTTTGGGGGTATATGGCTGGACGTGGCCGGCTGGCTCCTTAAAAATCTCGATACGCAGGATTGTTCCCTGACCCAAGGTGGCATGAGTGCCAAGTCGGGCTGTTTTCGTAGTACCAAGTGCGTCCTGCAATTTGCCATCCAGAAGAGGGGCAGTTGAGTTTTGTTTGCCAGAGAAAAGGACCGTGGTATATGTTTGGGGGCATATGGCTGAGAATGGCCGGCTGGCCCCTGAAAATCCACGATAGGCAGGATGGTTCCCAGAACCAAGGTGGCACCAGTGCCATGTTGGCCTGGTTTGATAGTACCATGTGGCTCCTGCAATCTGCCATCCAGAAGCGGGGCTGCTTACTTTTGCTTGCCAGGGAAACGGGCCGAGATATTTGTCTGGGGGCCTATGGCTGGGAGTGACCGGCTGGCTCCTGAAAAGCTACGATAGGCAGGATGGTGACCAGACCCATGGTGGCACCAGTGCCAAGTTGGGCTGGTTTGATAGTACCAAGTGGCTCCTGCAATCTGCCATCAAAAACTTGGCAGGCCAGTTTTGTTTTCCAGGGAAAAGCGCCGTTGTTTCTGTTTGGGGGCCTGTGGCTGGGAGTGGCCGGCTGCCTCCTTTGAACCCAGGATACGCAGGATGGTTCCCAGAGCCAAGGTTACGCCAGTGCCAAGTTCGGCTGGTTTGATAGTACCAAGTGGATCCTGCAAACTGCCATCCAGAAGCGGGACAGCTTAATTTTGTTTCCCAGGGAAACGGGCCGAGGTATTTGTCTGGGGGCCTATGGCTGGGCGTGACTGGCTGGCTACTGAAAAGCTACGATAGGCAGGATGGTTACCAGGCTCATGGTGGCCCCACTGCCAAGTCGGGCTGGTTTGATAATACTAAATAACTCCTGAAATCTGCCATCCAGAAGCGGGGCAGCGGATTTCTGTTTGCTGGAGAAAAGTTCCGTGGTTTTTTTTGGGGGTATATGGCTGGACGTGGCCGGCTGGCTCCTTAAAAATCTCGATACGCAGGATTGTTCCCTGACCCAAGGTGGCATGAGTGCCAAGTCGGGCTGTTTTCGTAGTACCAAGTGCGTCCTGCAATTTGCCATCCAGAAGAGGGGCAGTTGAGTTTTGTTTGCCAGAGAAAAGGACCGTGGTATATGTTTGGGGGCATATGGCTGAGAGTGGCCGGCTGGCCCCTGAAAATCCACGATAGGCAGGATGGTTCCCAGAACCAAGGTGGCACCAGTGCCATGTTGGCCTGGTTTGATAGTACCATGTGGCTCCTGCAATCTGCCATCCAGAAGCGGGGCTGCTTACTTTTGCTTGCCAGGGAAACGGGCCGAGATATTTGTCTGGGGGCCTATGGCTGGGAGTGACCGGCTGGCTCCTGAAAAGCTACGATAGGCAGGATGGTGACCAGACCCATGGTGGCACCAGTGCCAAGTTGGGCTGGTTTGATAGTACCAAGTGGCTCCTGCAATCTGCCATCCAAAAGTTGTCAGGCGAGTTTTGTTTTCCAGGGAAAAGCGCCGTTGTTCTTGTTTAGAGGCCTGTGGCTGGGAGTGGCCGGCTGCCTCCTTTGAACCCAGGATACGCAGGATGGTTCCCAGAGCCAAGGTGGCACCAGTGCCAAGTTGGGCTGGTTTGATAGTACCAAGTGGCTCCTGCAATCTGCCATCCAGAAGCGGGACAGCTTACTTTTGTTTCCCAGGGAAACGGGCCGAGGTATTTGTCTGGGGGCCTATGGCTGGGAGTGACCGGCTGGCTACTGAAAAGCTACGATAGGCAGGATGGTTACCAGACTCATGGTGGCACCAGTGCCAAGTCGGGCTGGTTTGATAATACTAAATAGCTCCTGAAATCTGCCATTCAGACGCGGGGCAGCGGATTTTTGTTTGCTGGAGAAAAGTTCCGTGGTTTTTTTTTGGGGGTATATGGCTGGACGTGGCCGGCTGGCTCCATAAAAAGATCGATACGCAGGATTGTTCCCTGACCCAAGGTGGCATCAGTGCCAAGTCGGGCTGTCTTCGTAGTACCAAGTGCGTCCTGCAATTTGCCATCCAGAAGAGGGGCAGTTGAGTTTTGTTTGTCAGAGAAAAGGGCCGTGGTATGTGTTTGGATCCATATGGCTGAGATTGGCCGGCTGGCCCCTGAAAATCCACGATAGGCAGGATGGTTCCCAGAGCCAAGGTGGCACCAGTGCCATGTTTGCCTGGTCTGATAGTACCATGTGCCTCCTGCAATCTGCCATCAAAATGTTGGCAGGCGAGTTTTGTTTTCCAGGGAAAAGCGCCGTATTTTGTGTTTGGGCGCCTGTGGCTCAGAGTGGCCGGGTGGCTGCTTAGAATCCACGATACGCAGGATGGTTCCCAGACCCAAGGTGGCACCAGTGCCAAGTCGGGCTGGTTTGACACTACCAAGTGGCTCCTGCAATCTGCCATCCAGAATCGGGGCAGCTTAATTTTGTTTGCCAGGGAAACGGGCCGAGGTTTGTGTCTGGGGGCCTATGGCTGGGAGTGACCGGCTGGCTCCTGAAATGCTACAATAGGCAGGATGGTTCCCAGACCCATAGTGGCACCAGTACCAAGTTGGGATGATTTGATAGTACCAAGTGGCTCCTGCAATCTGCCATCAAAAAGCTGGCAGGCGAGTATTGTTTTCCAGGGAAAAGCGCCGTTGTTTGTGTTTGGGGGCCTGTGGCTGGGAGTGGCCGGCTGGCTCCTTAGAATCCACGATATGCAGGATTGTTCCCAGACCCAAGGTGGCACCAGTGCCAAGTCGGGCTGGTTTGATGGTGCAAAGTGGCTCCTGCAATCTGCCATCCAGACGCGGGGCAGCGGATTTTTGTTTCCAAGAGAAATGGTCCGTGGTTTGTTTTTGGGGGTATATGGCTCAGCGTGGCCGGCTGGCTCCTTAAAAAGCTCGATATGCAGGATGGTTCCCTGACACAAGGTGGCACCAGTGCCACGTCGGGCGGTTTTCGTAGTACAAAGTGCGTCCTAAAATTTGCCATCCAGAAGAGGGGCAGTTGAGTTTTGTTTGCCTGTGAAACGGGCCGTTGTTTTTGATTGGGGTCTGTGGCCGAGAGTGTTCGGCTGGCTCCTGACAACCCACAATACGCAGGATGGTTCCCACACCCAAGGTGGCACCAGTGCCAAGTCGGGCTGGTTTGATAGTACCAAGTGGCTCCTGCAATCTGCCATCCAGAAGCGGTGCAGTTGAGTTTTGTTTGCCAGAGAAAAGGGCCGTGGGTTGTGTTTGGGGGCATATGGCTTGGAGTGGCCGGCTGTCTCATTAAAAAGATCGATACGCAGGATGGTTCCGAGACCCAAGGTGGCACCAGTGCCAAGTCGGGCTGTTTTTATAGTACCAAGTGCGTCCTGCAATTTGCCATCCAGAAGAGGGGCAGTGGAGTTTTGTTTGCCAGAGAATAGCGCCGTTGTTTGTGTTTGGGGGCTTGTGGCTGGGAGTGGCCGACTGGCGCCTTAGAATCTGTGTTACGCAGCATGGTTCCCAGACCAGAGGTGGCACCAGTTCCAAGTCGGGCTGGTTTGATAGTACCAAGGGGCTCCTGCAATCTGCCATCCAGAAGCGGGGCAGCTTACTTTTGTTTGCCAGGGAAACGGGCCGAGGTTTGTGACTGGGGACCTATGGCTGGGAGTGACCGGCTGGCTCCTGAAAAGCTACGATAGGCAGGATGGTGACCAGACCCATGGTGGCACCAGTGCCAAGTTGGGCTGGTTTGATAGTACCAAGTGGCTCCTGCAATCTGCCATCAAAAAGTTGGCAGGCGAGTTTTGTTTTCCAGGGAAAAGCGCCGTTGTTTGTGTTTGAGGGCCTGTGGCTGGGAGTGGCCGGCTGGCTCCTTAGAATCCACGATACGCAGGATGGTTCCCAGACCAGAGGTGGCACCTTTGCCAAGTTGGGCTGGTTTGATAGTACCAAGTGCGTCCTGCAATCTGCCATCCAGAAGCGGGGCAGCTTACTTTTGTTTGCCAGGGAAACGGGCCGAGGTTTGTGTCTGGGGGCCTATGGCTGGGAGTGACCTGCTAGGTCCTGAAAAGCTGCGATAGGCAGGATGGTGACCAGACCCATGGTGGCACCAGTGCCAAGTTGGGCTGGTTTGATAGTACCAAGTGGCTCCTGCAATCTGCCATCCAGAAGCGGGGTAGCTTACTTTTGTTTGCCAGGGAAACGGGCAGAGCTTTGTGTCTGGGGGCATATGGCTGAGAGTGGCCGTCTGGCCCCTGAAAATCCACGATAGGCAGGATGGTTCCCAGACCAGAGGTGGCACCAGTGCCAAGTCGGGCTGGTTTGATAGTACTAAATAGCACCTGCAATCTGCCATCAAAAAGTTGGCAGGCCAGTTTTGTTTTCCAGGGAAAAGCACCGTTGTTTGTGTTTGGGGGACTGTGGCTGGGAGTGGCCGGCTGGCTCCTTAGAACACACGATACGCAGGATGGTTCCCAGACCCAAGGTGGCACCAGTGCCACGTCGGGCTGGTTTGATGGTGAAAAGTGGCTCCTGCAATCTGCCATCCTGAAGCGGGGTAGCTTACTTTTGTGTGCCAGGGAAACGGGCCGAGGTTTATGACTGGGGGCCTAGGGCTAGGAGTGACAGGCTGGCTCCTGAAAAGCTACAATAGGCAGGATGGTTCCCAGACCCAAGGTGGCACCAGTGCCAAGTTGGGCTGGTTTGATGGTACCAAGTGGCTCCTGCAATCTGCCATCAAAAAGTTGGCAGGCCAGTTTTGTTTTCCAGGGAAAAGCGCCGTTGTTTGTGTTTGGGGGACTGTGGCTGGGAGTGGCCAGGTGGCTCCTTAGAACACAAGATACGCAGGATGTTTCCCAGACCCAAGGTGGCACCAGTGCCAAGTTGGGCTGGTTTGATAGTCCCAAGTGTCTCCTGCAATCTGCCATCCAGAAGCGGGGCAGCTTCCTTTTGTTTGCCAGAGAAATAGGCCTAGGTTTTTGTTTGGGGGCCTGTGGCTAGGAGTGGCCGGCTGGCTCCTAAGAATCCACGATACGCAGGATGTTTACCAGACCCATGGTGGCACCAGTGCCAAGTTGGGCTGGTTTGATAGTACCATTGGCTCCTGCAAACTCCATCAAAATGTTGGCAGGCGTGTTTTGTTTTCCAGGGAACAGCGCCGTTGATTTTGTTTGGGGGCCTGTGGCTGGGAGTGACCGGCTGGCTCCTGAAAAGCTACGATAGGCAGGATGGTGACCAGACCCATGGTGGCACCAGTGCCAAGTTGGGCTGGCTAGATAATACCAAGTGGTTCCTGCAATCGGCCATCAAAAAGTTGGCAGGCGAGTTTTGTTTTCCAGGGAAAAGCGCTGTTGTTTGTGCCTGGGGCCCTATGGCCTGGAGTGGACGGATGGCTAATTAGAATCCACGATACACAGGATGGTTCCCAGACCCATGGTGGCACCAGTGCCAAGTTGGGCTGGTTTGATAGTACCAAGTGGTTCCTGCAATCTGCCATCCAGAAGCGGGGCAGCTTACTTTTGTTTTCCAGGGAAACGGGCCGAGGTTTTTGTCTGGGGGCCTATGGCTGGGAGTGACCGGCTGGCTCGTGAAAAGCTACGATAGGCAGGATGGTGACCAGACCCATGACGGCACCAGTGCCAAGTTGGGCTGGTTTGATAGTACCAAGTGGCTCCTGCAATCTGCCATCACAAACTTGGCGGGCGAGTTTTGTTTTCCAGGGAAAAGCGCCGTTGTTTGTGTTTGGGGGCCTGTGGCTGGGAGTGGCCGGCTGGCTCCTTAGAATCCACGATACTCAGCATGGTTCCCAGATCAGAGGTGGAACCAGTGCCAAGTTGGGCTGGTTTGATAGTACCAAGTGCGTCCGGGAATCTGCCATCCAGAAGCGGGGCAGCTTACTTTTGTTTGCCAGGGAAACGGGCCGTGGGTTTTGTTTGGGGGCCTATGGCTGAGAGTGACCGGCTGGCTCCTGAAAAGTTACGATAGGCAGGATGGTGACCAGACCCATGGTGGCACCAGTGCCAAGTTGGGCTGGTTTGATAGTACCAAGTTGCTCCTGCAATCTGCCATCAAAAAGTTGGCAGGCGAGTTTTGTTTTCCAGGGAAAAGCGCCGTTGTTTGTGTTTGGGGGCCTGTGGCAGGGAGTGGCCGGCTGGCTCCTTAGAATCCACGATACGCAGGATGGTTCCCAGACTTGACGTGGCACCAGTGCCAAGTCGGGCTGGTTTGATAGTACCAAGTGCGTCCTGCAATCTGCCATCCAGAAGCGGGGCAGCTTACTTTTGTTTTCCAGGGAAACGTGCCGAGGTGTTTGTCTGGGGGCCTATGGCTGGGAGTGACCGGCTGGCTCCTGAAAAGCTACGATAGGCAGGATGGTGACCAGACCCATGGTGGCACCAGTGCCAAGTTGGGCTGGTTTGATAGTACCAAGTGGCTCCTGCAATCTGCCATCAAAAAGTTGTCAGGCGAGTTTTGTTTTCCAGGGAAAAGCGCCGTCGTTTGTGTTTGGGTGCCTGTGGCTGGGAGTGGCCAGCTGGCTAATTAGAATCCACGATACGCAGGATGGTTCCCAGACCAGTGGTGGCACCAGTGCCAAGTCGGGCTGGTTTGATAGTACCAAGTGGCTCCTGCAATCTGCCATCCAGAAGCGGGGCAGCTTACTTTTGTTTGCCAGGGAAACGGGCCGAGGTTTGTGTCTCGGGGCCTATGGCTGGGAGTGACCGGCTGGCTCCTGAAAAGCTACGATAGGCAGGATGGTGACCAGACCCATGGTGGCACCAGTGCCAAGTTGGGCTGGTTTGATAGTACCAAGTGGCTCCTGCAATCTGCCATCAAAAATTTGGCAGGCGAGTTTGTTATCCAGGGAAAAGCGCCGTTGTTTGTGCCTGGGGCCCTATGGCCTGGAGTGGACGGATGGCTAATTAGAATCCACGATACACAGGATGGTTCCCAGACCCATGGTGGCACCAGTGCCAACTTGGGCTGGTTTGATAGTACCAAGTGGTTCCTGCAATCTGCCATCCAGAAGCGGGGCAGCTTACTTTTGTTTGCCAGGGAAACGGTCCGAGGATTGTGTCTGGGGGCCTAAGCCTGGAAGTGACCGGCTGGCTCGTGAAAAGCTACGATAGGCAGGATGGTTACCAGACCCATGACGGCACCAGTACCAAGTTGGGCTGGTTTGATAGTACCAAGTTGCTCCTGCAATCTGCCATCAAAAACTTGGCAGGCGAGTTTTGTTTTCCAGGGAAAAGCGCCGTTGTTTGTGTTTGGGGGCCTGTGGCTGGGAGTGGCCGGCTGGCTCCTTAGAATCCACGATACGCAGGATGGTTCCCAGACCAGAGGTGGCACCAGTGCCAAGTTGGGCTGGTTTGATTGTAACAAGTGCGTCCGGGAATCTGCCATCCAGAAGCGGGGCAGCTTACTTTTGTTTGCCAGGGAAACGGGCCGAGGTTTGTGTCTGGGGGCCTATGGCTGGGAGTGGCCGGCTGGCTCATGAAAAGCTACGATAGGCAGGATGGTGACCAGACCCATGGTGGCACCAGTGCCAAGTTGGGCTGGTTTGATAGTACCAAGTGGCTCCTGCAATCTGCCATCAAAAAGTCGGCAAGCGAGTGTTGATTTCCAGGGAAAAGCGTCGTTGTTTGTGTTTGGGGGCCTGTGGCTGGGAGTGGCCGGCTGGCTCCTTAGAATCCACGATACGCAGCATGGTTCCCAGACCCAAGGTGGCACCAGTGCCAAGTCGGGCTGGCTTGATAATACCAAGTGGTTCCTGCAATCGGCCATCAAAATGTTCGCAGGCGAGTTTTGTTTTCCAGGGAAAAGCGCCGTTGTTTGTGCCTGGGGCCCTATGGCCTGGAGTGGACGGATGGCTAATTAGAATCCACGATACACAGGATGGTTCCCAGACCCATGGTGGCACCAGTGCCAAGTTGGGCTGGTTTGATAGTACCAAGTGGTTCCTGCAATCTGCCATCCAGAAGCGGGGCAGCTTACTTTTGTTTGCCAGGGAAACGGTCCGAGGTTTGTGTCTGGGGGCCTATGGCTGGGAGTGACCGGCTGGCTCCTGAAAAGCTACGATAGGCAGGATGGTGACCAGACCCATGGTGGCACCAGTGCCAAGTTGGGCTGGCTTGATAATACCAAGTGGTTCCTGCAATCGGCCATCAAAATGTTGGCAGGCGAGTTTTGTTTTCCAGGGAAAAGCGCCGTTGTTTGTGCCTGGGGCCCTATGGCCTGGAGTGGACGGATGGCTAATTAGAACCCACGAGACGCAGGATGGTTCCCAGACCTGAGGTGGCACCAGTGCCAAGTTGGGCTGGTTTGACGGTGCAAAGTGGCTCCTGCAATCTGCCATGCAGAAGCGGGGCAGCTTACTTTTGTTTGCCAGGGAAACGGGCCGAAATATTTGTCTGGGGGCCTATGGCTGGGAGTGACCGGCTGGCTCGTGAAAAGCTACGATAGGCAGGATGGTGACCAGATCCATGACGGCACCAGTGCCAAGTTGGGCTGGTTTGATAGTACCAAGTGGCTCCTGCAATCTGCCATCACAAACTTGGCGGGCGAGTTTTGTTTTCCAGGGAAAAGCGCCGTTGTTTGTGTTTGGGGGCCTGTGGCTGGGAGTGGCCGGCTGGCTCCTTAGAATCCACGATACTCAGCATGGTTCCCAGACCAGACGTGGCACCAGTGCCAAGTTGGGCTGGTTTGATAGTACCAAGTGCGTCCGGGAATCTGCCATCCAGAAGCGGGGCAGCTTACTTTTGTTTGCCAGGGAAACGGGCCGTGGGTTTTGTTTGGGGGCCTATGGCTGAGAGTGACCGGCTGGCTCCTGAAAAGTTACGATAGGCAGGATGGTGACCAGACCCATGGTGGCACCAGTGCCAAGTTGGGCTGGTTTGATAGTACCAAGTTGCTCCTGCAATCTGCCATCAAAAAGTTGGCAGGCGAGTTTTGTTTTCCAGGGAAAAGCGCCGTTGTTTGTGTTTGGGGGCCTGTGGCTGGGAGTGGCCGGCTGGCTCCTTAGAATCCACGATACGCAGGATGGTTCCCAGACTTGACGTGGCACCAGTGCCAAGTCGGGCTGGTTTGATAGTACCAAGTGCGTCCTGCAATCTGCCATCCAGAAGCGGGGCAGCTTACTTTTGTTTGCCAGGGAAACGGGCAGAGCTTTGTGTCTGGGGGCATATGGCTGAGAGTGGCCGTCTGGCCCCTGAAAATCCACGATAGGCAGGATGGTTCCCAGACCAGAGGTGGCACCAGTGCCAAGTCGGGCTGGTTTGATAGTACCAAGTGGCTCCTGCAATCTGCCATCAAAAAGTTGTCAGGCGAGTTTTGTTTTCCAGGGAAAAGCGCCGTCGTTTGTGTTTGGGTGCCTGTGGCTGGGAGTGGCCGGCTGGCTAATTAGAATCCACGATACGCAGGATGGTTCCCAGACCAGTGGTGGCACCAGTGCCAAGTCGGGCTGGTTTGATAGTACCAAGTGGCTCCTGCAATCAGCCATCCAGAAGCGGGGCAGCTTACTTTTGTTTGCCAGGGAAACGGGCCGAGCTTTGTGTCTGGGGGCCTATGGCTGGGAGTGACCGGCTGGCTCCTGAAAAGCTACGATAGGCAGGATGGTGACCAGACCCATGGTGGCACCAGTGCCAAGTTGGGCTGGTTTGATAGTACCAAGTGGCTCCTGCAATCTGCCATCAAAAAGTTGTCAGGCGAGTTTTGTTTTCCAGGGAAAAGCGCCGTTGTTTGTGTTTGGGGGCCTGTGGCTGGGAGTGGCCGGCTGGCTAATTAGAACCCACGATACGCAGGATGGTTCCCAGACCAGAGGTGGCAACAGTGACAAGTCGGGCCAGTTTGATGGTGCAAAGTGGCTCCTGCAATCTGCCATCCAGAAGCAGGGCTGCTTACTTTTGTTTGCCAGGGAAAGGAGCCGAGGTTTTTGTCTGGGGGCCTATGGCTGGGAGTGACCAGCTGGCTCCTGAAAAGGTACGATAGGCAGGATGGTTACCAGACCCATGGTGGCACCAGTGCCAAGTTGGGCTGATTTGATAGTACCAAGTGGCTCCTGCAATCTGCCATCAAAATGTTGGTAGGCGAGTTTTGTTTTCCAGGGAAAAGCGCCGTTGTTTGTGTTTGGGGGCCTGTGGGTGGGAGTGGCCGGATGGCTAATTAGAATCCACGATACGCAGGATGGTTCCCAGACCTAAAGTGGCACCAGTGACAAGTCGGGCCAGTTTGATGGTGCAAAGTTGCTACTGAAATCTGCCATCCAGAAACGGGGCAGCTTACTTTTGTTTGCCAGGGAAACGGGCCAAGGTTTGTGTCTGGGGGCCTATGGCTGTGAGTGACCCGCTAGGTCCTTAAAAGCTACGAGAGGCATGATGGTGACCAGACCCATGGTGGCACCAGTGCCAAGTTGGGCTGGTTTGATAGTACCAAGTGGCTCCTGCAATCTGCCATCAAAAAGTCGGCAAGCGAGTGTTGATTTCCAGGGAAAAGCGCCGTTGTTTGTGTTTGGGGGCCTGTGGCAGGGAGTGGCCGGCTGGCTCCTTAGAATCCACGATACGCAGCATGGTTCCCAGACCCAAGGTGGCACCAGTGCCAAGTCGGGCTGGCTTGATAATACCAAGTGGTTCCTGCAATCGGCCATCAAAAAGTTGGCTGGCTAGTTTTGTTTTCCAGGGAAAAGCGCCGTTGTTTTTGTTTGGGGGCCTATGGGTGGGAGTGGCCGGCTGGCTCCTTAGAATCCACGAGACGCAGGATGGTTCCCAGACCTGAGGTGGCACCAGTGCCAAGTTGGGCTGGTTTGATAGTACCAAGTGCGTCCTGCAATCTGCCATCCAGAAGCGGGGTAGCTTACTTTTGTTTGCCAGGGAAACGGGCCGAGGTTTGTGACTGGGGGCCTATGGCTGGGAGTGACCGGCTGGCGCCTGAAAAGCTACGATAGGCAGGATGGTGACCAGACCCATGGTGGCACCAGTGCCAAGTTGGGCTGGTTTGATAGTACCAAGTGGCTCCTGCAATCTGCCATCAAAAACTTGGCAGGCCAGTTTTGTTTTCCAGGGAAAAGCGCCGTTGTTTCTGTTTGGGGGCCTGTGGCTGGGAGTGGCCGGCTGCCTCCTTTGAACCCAGGATACGCAGGATGGTTCCCAGAGCCAAGGTTACGCCAGTGCCAAGTTCGGCTGGTTTGATAGTACCAAGTGGATCCTGCAAACTGCCATCCAGAAGCGGGACAGCTTAATTTTGTTTCCCAGGGAAACGGGCCGAGGTATTTGTCTGGGGGCCTATGGCTGGGCGTGACTGGCTGGCTACTGAAAAGCTACGATAGGCAGGATGGTTACCAGGCTCATGGTGGCCCCACTGCCAAGTCGGGCTGGTTTGATAATACTAAATAACTCCTGAAATCTGCCATCCAGACGCGGGGCAGCGGATTTCTGTTTGCTGGAGAAAAGTTCCGTGGTTTTTTTTTGGGGGTATATGGCTGGACGTGGCCGGCTGGCTCCTTAAAAATCTCGATACGCAGGATTGTTCCCTGACCCAAGGTGGCATGAGTGCCAAGTCGGGCTGTTTTCGTAGTACCAAGTGCGTCCTGCAATTTGCCATCCAGAAGAGGGGCAGTTGAGTTTTGTTTGCCAGAGAAAAGGACCGTGGTATATGTTTGGGGGCATATGGCTGAGAGTGGCCGGCTGGCCCCTGAAAATCCACGATAGGCAGGATGGTTCCCAGAACCAAGGTGGCACCAGTGCCATGTTGGCCTGGTTTGATAGTACCATGTGGCTCCTGCAATCTGCCATCCAGAAGCGGGGCTGCTTACTTTTGCTTGCCAGGGAAACGGGCCGAGATATTTGTCTGGGGGCCTATGGCTGGGAGTGACCGGCTGGCTCCTGAAAAGCTACGATAGGCAGGATGGTGACAAGACCCATGGTGGCACCAGTGCCAAGTTGGGCTGGTTTGATAGTACCAAGTGGCTCCTGCAATCTGCCATCAAAAACTTGGCAGGCCAGTTTTGTTTTCCAGGGAAAAGCGCCGTTGTTTCTGTTTGGGGGCCTGTGGGTGGGAGTGGCCGGCTGCCTCCTTTGAACCCAGGATACGCAGGATGGTTCCCAGAGCCAAGGTTACGCCAGTGCCAAGTTCGGCTGGTTTGATAGTACCAAGTGGATCCTGCAAACTGCCATCCAGAAGCGGGACAGCTTAATTTTGTTTCCCAGGGAAACGGGCCGAGGTATTTGTCTGGGGGCCTATGGCTGGGCGTGACTGGCTGGCTACTGAAAAGCTACGATAGGCAGGATGGTTACCAGTCTCATGGTGGCCCCACTGCCAAGTCGGGCTGGTTTGATAATACTAAATAACTCCTGAAATCTGCCATCCAGACGCGGGGCAGCGGATTTCTGTTTGCTGGAGAAAAGTTCCGTGGTTTTTTTTGGGGGTATATGGCTGGACGTGGCCGGCTGGCTCCTTAAAAATCTCGATACGCAGGATTGTTCCCTGACCCAAGGTGGCATGAGTGCCAAGTCGGGCTGTTTTCGTAGTACCAAGTGCGTCCTGCAATTTGCCATCCAGAAGAGGGGCAGTTGAGTTTTGTTTGCCAGAGAAAAGGACCGTGGTATATGTTTGGGGGCATATGGCTGAGAGTGGCCGGCTGGCCCCTGAAAATCCACGATAGGCAGGATGGTTCCCAGAACCAAGGTGGCACCAGTGCCATGTTGGCCTGGTTTGATAGTACCATGTGGCTCCTGCAATCTGCCATCCAGAAGCGGGGCTGCTTACTTTTGCTTGCCAGGGAAACGGGCCGAGATATTTGTCTGGGGGCCTATGGCTGGGAGTGACCGGCTGGCTCCTGAAAAGCTACGATAGGCAGGATGGTGACCAGACCCATGGTGGCACCAGTGCCAAGTTGGGCTGGTTTGATAGTACCAAGTGGCTCCTGCAATCTGCCATCCAAAAGTTGTCAGGCGAGTTTTGTTTTCCAGGGAAAAGCGCCGTTGTTCTTGTTTAGAGGCCTGTGGCTGGGAGTGGCCGGCTGCCTCCTTTGAACCCAGGATACGCAGGATGGTTCCCAGAGCCAAGGTGGCACCAGTGCCAAGTTGGGCTGGTTTGATAGTACCAAGTGGCTCCTGCAATCTGCCATCCAGAAGCGGGACAGCTTACTTTTGTTTCCCAGGGAAACGGGCCGAGGTATTTGTCTGGGGGCCTATGGCTGGGAGTGACCGGCTGGCTACTGAAAAGCTACGATAGGCAGGATGGTTACCAGACTCATGGTGGCACCAGTGCCAAGTCGGGCTGGTTTGATAATACTAAATAGCTCCTGAAATCTGCCATTCAGACGCGGGGCAGCGGATTTTTGTTTGCTGGAGAAAAGTTCCGTGGTTTTTTTTTGGGGGTATATGGCTGGACGTGGCCGGCTGGCTCCATAAAAAGATCGATACGCAGGATTGTTCCCTGACCCAAGGTGGCATCAGTGCCAAGTCGGGCTGTTTTCGTAGTACCAAGTGCGTCCTGCAATTTGCCATCCAGAAGAGGGGCAGTTGAGTTTTGTTTGTCAGAGAAAAGGGCCGTGGTATGTGTTTGGATCCATATGGCTGAGATTGGCCGGCTGGCCCCTGAAAATCCACGATAGGCAGGATGGTTCCCAGAGCCAAGGTGGCACCAGTGCCATGTTTGCCTGGTCTGATAGTACCATGTGCCTCCTGCAATCTGCCATCAAAATGTTGGCAGGCGAGTTTTGTTTTCCAGGGAAAAGCGCCGTATTTTGTGTTTGGGCGCCTGTGGCTGGGAGTGGCCGGGTGGCTGCTTAGAATCCACGATACGCAGGATGGTTCCCAGACCCAAGGTGGCACCAGTGCCAAGTCGGGCTGGTTTGACACTACCAAGTGGCTCCTGCAATCTGCCATCCAGAATCGGGGCAGCTTAATTTTGTTTGCCAGGGAAACGGTCCGAGGTTTGTGTCTGGGGGCCTATGGCTGGGAGTGACCGGCTGGCTCCTGAAATGCTACAATAGGCAGGATGGTTCCCAGACCCATAGTGGCACCAGTACCAAGTTGGGATGATTTGATAGTACCAAGTGGCTCCTGCAATCTGCCATCAAAAAGCTGGCAGGCGAGTTTTGTTTTCCAGGGAAAAGCGCCTTTGTTTGTGTTTGGGGGCCTGTGGCTGGGAGTGGCCGGCTGGCTCCTTAGAATCCACGATATGCAGGATTGTTCCCAGACCCAAGGTGGCACCAGTGCCAAGTCGGGCTGGTTTGATGGTGCAAAGTGGCTCCTGCAATCTGCCATCCAGACGCGGGGCAGCGGATTTTTGTTTCCATGAGAAATGGTCCGTGGTTTGTTTTTGGGGGTATATGGCTCAGCGTGGCCGGCTGGCTCCTTAAAAAGCTCGATATGCAGGATGGTTCCCTGACACAAGGTGGCACCAGTGCCACGTCGGGCGGTTTTCGTAGTACAAAGTGCGTCCTAAAATTTGCCATCCAGAAGAGGGGCAGTTGAGTTTTGTTTGCCTGTGAAACGGGCCGTTGTTTTTGATTGGGGTCTGTGGCCGAGAGTGTTCGGCTGGCTCCTGACAACCCACAATACGCAGGATGGTTCCCAGACCCAAGGTGGCACCAGTGCCAAGTCGGGCTGGTTTGATAGTACCAAGTGGCTCCTGCAATCTGCCATCCAGAAGCGGTGCAGTTGAGTTTTGTTTGCCAGAGAAAAGGGCCGTGGGTTGTGTTTGGGGGCATATGGCTTGGAGTGGCCGGCTGTCTCATTAAAAAGATCGATACGCAGGATGGTTCCGAGACCCAAGGTGGCACCAGTGCCAAGTCGGGCTGTTTTTATAGTACCAAGTGCGTCCTGCAATTTGCCATCCAGAAGAGGGGCAGTGGAGTTTTGTTTGCCAGAGAATAGCGCCGTTGTTTGTGTTTGGGGGCTTGTGGCTGGGAGTGGCCGGCTGGCGCCTTAGAATCTGTGTTACGCAGCATGGTTCCCAGACCAGAGGTGGCACCAGTTCCAAGTCGGGCTGGTTTGATAGTACCAAGGGGCTCCTGCAATCTGCCATCCAGAAGCGGGGCAGCTTACTTTTGTTTGCCAGGGAAACGGGCCGAGGTTTGTGACTGGGGACCTATGGCTGGGAGTGACCGGCTGGCTCCTGAAAAGCTACGATAGGCAGGATGGTGACCAGACCCATGGTGGCACCAGTGCCAAGTTGGGCTGGTTTGATAGTACCAAGTGGCTCCTGCAATCTGCCATCAAAAAGTTGGCAGGCGAGTTTTGTTTTCCAGGGAAAAGCGCCGTTGTTTGTGTTTGAGGGCCTGTGGCTGGGAGTGGCCGGCTGGCTCCTTAGAATCCACGATACGCAGGATGGTTCCCAGACCAGAGGTGGCACCTTTGCCAAGTTGGGCTGGTTTGATAGTACCAAGTGCGTCCTGCAATCTGCCATCCAGAAGCGGGGCAGCTTACTTTTGTTTGCCAGGGAAACGGGCCGAGGTTTGTGTCTGGGGGCCTATGGCTGGGAGTGACCTGCTAGGTCCTGAAAAGCTGCGATAGGCAGGATGGTGACCAGACCCATGGTGGCACCAGTGCCAAGTTGGGCTGGTTTGATAGTACCAAGTGGCTCCTGCAATCTGCCATCCAGAAGCGGGGTAGCTTACTTTTGTTTGCCAGGGAAACGGGCAGAGCTTTGTGTCTGGGGGCATATGGCTGAGAGTGGCCGTCTGGCCCCTGAAAATCCACGATAGGCAGGATGGTTCCCAGACCAGAGGTGGCACCAGTGCCAAGTCGGGCTGGTTTGATAGTACTAAATAGCACCTGCAATCTGCCATCAAAAAGTTGGCAGGCCAGTTTTGTTTTCCAAGGAAAAGCACCGTTGTTTGTGTTTGGGGGACTGTGGCTGGGAGTGGCCGGCTGGCTCCTTAGAACACACGATACGCAGGATGGTTCCCAGACCCAAGGTGGCACCAGCGCCACGTCGGGCTGGTTTGATGGTGAAAAGTGGCTCCTGCAATCTGCCATCCTGAAGCGGGGTAGCTTACTTTTGTGTGCCAGGGAAGCGGGCCGAGGTTTATGACTGGGGGCCTAGGGCTAGGAGTGACAGGCTGGCTCCTGAAAAGCTACAATAGGCAGGATTGTTCCCAGACCCAAGGTGGCACCAGTGCCAAGTTGGGCTGGTTTGATGGTACCAAGTGGCTCCTGCAATCTGCCATCAAAAAGTTGGCAGGCCAGTTTTGTTTTCCAGGGAAAAGCGCCGTTGTTTGTGTTTGGGGGACTGTGGCTGGGAGTGGCCAGGTGGCTCCTTAGAACACAAGATACGCAGGATGGTTCCCAGACCAGAGGTGGCACCAGTGCCAAGTTGGGCTGGTTTGATAGTCCCAAGTGTCTCCTGCAATCTGCCATCCAGAAGCGGGGCAGCTTACTTTTGTTTGCCAGAGAAATAGGCCTAGGTTTTTGTTTGGGGGCCTGTGGCTAGGAGTGGCCGGCTGGCTCCTAAGAATCCACGATACGCAGGATGTTTACCAGACCCATGGTGGCACCAGTGCCAAGTTGGGCTGGTTTGATAGTACCATTGGCTCCTGCAAACTCCATCAAAAAGTTGGCAGGCGTGTTTTGTTTTCCAGGGAACAGCGCCGTTGATTTTGTTTGGGGGCCTGTGGCTGGGAGTGGCCGGCTGGCTCCTTAGAGACCACGATACGCAGGATGGTTCCCAGACCCAAGGTGGCACCAGTGCCAAGTCGGGCTGGTTTGATAGTACCAAGTGGCTCCTGCAATCTGCCATCCAGAAGTGAGGAAGCTAAGTTTTGTTTGCCAGAAAAAAGGGCCGTGGTTTTTGTTGGGGGCCTGTGGCTGGGAGTAGCCGGCTGGCTCCTTAGAATCCACGATACGCAGGATGGTTCCCAGACCCAAGGTGGCACCAGTGCCAAGTTGGGCTGGTTTGATAGTACCAAGTGCGTCCTGCAATCTGCCATCCACAAGCGGCGCCGCTTAGTTTTGTTTGCCACGGAAACGGGCCGAGGTTTGTGTCTGGGGGCCTATGGCTGGGAGTGACCGGCTAGGTCCTGAAAATCCACGATAGGCAGGATGGTGACCAGACCCATGGTGGCACCAGTGCCAAGTTGGGCTGGTTTGATAGTACCAAGTGGCTCCGGCAATCTGCCATCAAAATTTGGCAGGCGAGTTTTGTTTTCCAGGGAAAAGCGCCGTTGTTTGTGTTTGAGGGCCTGTGGCTGGGAGTGGCCGGCTGGCTCCTTAGAATCCACGATACGCAGGATGGTTCCCAGACCTGAGGTGGCACCACTGCCAAGTCGGGCTAGTTTGATGGTGCAAAGTGGCTCCTGCAATCTGCCATCCAGAAGCGGGGCAGCTTACTTTTGTTTTCCAGGGAAACGGGCCGAGCTTTTTGTCTGGGGTCTATGGCTGGGAGTGACCGGCTGGCTCCTGAAAAGCTACGATAGGCAGGATGGTGACCAGACCCATGGTGGCACCAGAGCCATGTTCGGCTGATTTCAAAGTACAAAGTTGCTCCTGCAATCTTCCATCAAAAAGTCAGCAGGCGAGTTTTGTTTTCCAGGGAAAAGCGCCGTTGTTTGTGTCTGCGGGCCTGTGGCTGGAGTGGCCGGCTGGCTCCTTTCAACACACGATACGCCGGATGGTTCCCAGACCTGAGGTGGCACCAGTGCCAAGTTGGGCTGGTTTGATACTACCAAGTGGTTCCTGCAATCTGCCATCAAAATGTTGGCAGGCGAGTTTTGTTTTCCAGGGAAAAGCGCCGTTGTTTTTTTTTGGGGGCCTGTGGCTGGGAGTGGCCGGCTGGCTCCTTAGAATCCACGATACGCAGGATGGTTCCCAGACCAGAGGTGGCACCAGTACCAAGTCGGGCTGGTTTGATAATAACAAGTGGATCCTGCAATCTGCCATCCAGAAGCGGGGCAGCTTACTTTTGTTTGCCAGGGAAACGGGCCGAGCTTTGTGTCTGGGGGCCTATGGCTGGGAGTGACCGGCTGGCTCCTGAAAAGCTACGATAGGCAGGATGGTGACCAGACCCATGGTGGCACCAGTGCCAAGTTGGGCTGGTTTGATAGTACCAAGTGGCTCCTGCAATCTGCCATCAAAAAGTTGGCAGGCGAGTTTTGTTTTCCAGGGAAAAGCGTCGTTGTTTTTGTTTGGGGGCCTGTGGCTGGGAGTGGCCGTCTTGCTAATTGGAATCCACGATACGCATGATGGTTCCCAGACCTGAGGTGGCACCAGTGACAAGTCGGGCCAGTTTGATGGTGCAAAGTGGCTCCTGCAATCTGCCATCCAGAAGCGGGGCAGCTTACTTTTGTTTGCCAGGGAAGCGGGCCGAGGTTTGTGTCTGGGGGCCTATGGCTGGGAGTGACCGGCTGGCTCCTGAAAAGCTACGATAATCAGGATGGTGACCAGACCCATGGTGGCACCAGTGCCAAGTTGGGCTGATTTGATAGTACCAAGTGGCTCCTGCGATCTGCCATCAAAAAGTTGGCAGGCGAGTTTTGTTTTCCAGGGAAAAGCGCTGTTGTTTGTATTTGGGGGCCTGTGGCTGGGAGTGACCGGCTGGCTCCTTAGAATCCACGATACGCAGGATGGTTCCCAGACCCAAGGTGGCACCAGTGCCAAGTTGGGCTGGTTTGATTATACCAAGTGGTTCCTGCAATCTGCCATCCAGAAGCGGGGCAGCTTACTTTTGTTTGCCAGGGAAACGGGCCGAGCTTTGTGTCTGGGGGCCTATGGCTGGGAGTGACCTGCTAGGTCCTGAAAAGCTACGATAGGCAGGATGGTGACCAGACCCATGGTGGCACCAGTGCCAAGTTGGGCTGGTTTGATAGTACCAAGTGGCTCCTGCAATCTGCCATCAAAAAGTTGGCAGGCGAGTTTTGTTTTCCAGGAAAAAGCGCCGTTGTTTGTGTTTGGGGGCCTGTGGCTGGGAGTGGCCGGCTGGCTCCTTAGAATCCACGATACGCAGCATTGTTCCCAGACCAGAGGTGGCACCAGTGCCAAGTCGGGCTAGTTTGATGGTGCAAAGTGGCTCCTGCAATCTGCCATCCAGTAGCGGGGTAGCTTACTTTTTTTTGCCAGGGAAACGGGCCGAGGTTTTTGTCTGGAGGCCTATGGCTGGGAGTGACCGGCTAGGTCCTGAAAAGCTACGATAGGCAGGATGGTGACCAGACCCATGGTAGCACCAGTGCCAAGTTGGGCTGGTTTGATAGTACCAAGTGGCTCCTGCAATCTGCCATCAAAAACTTGGCAGGCGAGTTTTGTTTTCCAGGGAAAAGCGCCGTTGTTTGTGTTTGGGGGCCTGTGGGTGGGAGTGGCCGGCTGGCTCCTTAGAATCCACGATATGCAGGATGGTTCCCAGACCTGAGGTGGCACCAGTGCCAAGTCGGGCTGGTTTGATGGTGCAAAGTGGCTCCTGCAATCTGCCATCCAGACGCAGGGCAGCAGATTTTTGTTTCCAAGAGAAATGGTCCGTGGTTTGTTTTTGGGGGTATATGGCTGGGCGTGGCCTGCTGGCTCCTTAAAAAGCTACGATAGGCAGGATGGTTCCCTGACCCAAGGTGGCACCAGTGCCAAGTCGGGCGGTTTTCGTAGTACAAAGTGCGTCCTAAAATTTGCCATCCAGAAGAGGGGCAGTTGAGTTTTGTTTATCAGAGAAAAGGGCCGTGGTTTTATTTTGGGGGCATATGGCTGAGAGTGGCCGTCTGGCCCCTGAAAATCCACGATAGGCAGGATGGTTCCCAGACCAGAGGTGGCACCAGTGCCAAGTCGGGCTGGTTTGATAGTACTAAATAGCACCTGCAATCTGCCATCAAAAAGTTGGCAGGCCAGTTTTCTTTTCCAGGGAAAAGCACCGTTGTTTGTGTTTGGGGGACTGTGGCTGGGAGTGGCCGGCTGGCTCCTTAGAACACACGATACGCAGGATGGTTCCCAGACCCAAGGTGGCACCAGTGCCACGTCGGGCTAGTTTGATGGTGCAAAGTGGCTCCTGCAATCTGCCATCCTGAAGCGGGGTAGCTTACTTTTGTGTGCCAGGGAAACGGGCCGAGGTTTATGACTGGGGGCCTAGGGCTAGGAGTGACAGGCTGGCTCCTGAAAAGCTACTATAGGCAGGATGGTTCCCAGACCCAAGGTGGCACCAGTGCCAAGTTGGGCTGGTTTGATGGTACCAAGTGGCTCCTGCAATCTGCCATCAAAAAGTTGGCAGGCCAGTTTTGTTTTCCAGGGAAAAGCGCCGTTGTTTGTGTTTTGGGGACTGTGGCTGGGAGTGGCCGGCTGGCTCCTTAGAACACAAGATACGCAGGATGGTTCCCAGACCAGAGGTGGCACCAGTGCCAAGTTGGGCTGGTTTGATAGTCCCAAGTGTCTCCTGCAATCTGCCATCCAGAAGCGGGGCAGCTTACTTTTGTTTGCCAGAGAAATAGGCCTAGGTTTTTGTTTGGGGGCCTGTGGCTAGGAGTGGCCGGCTGGCTCCTAAGAATCCACGATACGCAGGATGTTTACATGACCCATGGTGGCACCAGTGCCAAGTTGGGCTGGTTTGATAGTACCAAGTGGCTCCTGCAAACTCCATCAAAAAGTTGGCAGGCGTGTTTTGTTTTCCAGGGAACAGCGCCGTTGATTTTGTTTGGGGGCCTGTGGCTGGGAGTGGCCGGCTGGCTCCTTAGAATCCACGATACGCAGGATGGTTCCCAGACCCAAGGTGGCACCAGTGGCAAGTCGGGCTGGTTTGATAGTACCAAGTGGCTCCGGCAATCTGCCATCCAGAAGTGAGGCAGCTAAGTTTTGTTTGCCAGAAAAAAGGGCCGTGGTTTTTGTTGGGGGCCTGTGGCTGGGAGTAGCCGGCTGGCTCCTTAAAATCCACTATAGGCAGGATGGTTCCCAGACCCAAGGTGGCACCAGTGCCAAGTCGGGCTGGTTTGATAGTACCAAGTGGCTCCTGCAATCTGCCATCCAGAAGCGGGGCAGCTGAGTTTTGTTTGCCAGAGAAAAAGGCTGTGGTTTGTGTTTGGGGGCCTGTGGCTGGCAGTGGCCGGCTGGCTCCTGAAAATCCACGATACGCAGCATGGTTCCCAGACCCAAGGTGGCACCAGTGCCAAGTGGGTCTCGTTTGACAGTGTAAAGTGCCTCCTGCAATCTCCCATCCAGAAGCGGGGCAGCTGAGTTTTTTTTGCCAGGGAAACGGACCTTTGTTTTTGATTGGGCTCTGTGGCCGAGAGTGGTCGGCTGTCTCCTGACAATCCACAATACGCAGGATGGTTCCCAGACCAAAGGTGGCACCAATGCCAAGTCGGGCTGGTTTGATAGTACCAAGTGTCTCCTGCAATCTGCCATCCAGAAGCGGGGCAGCTGAGTTTTGTTTGCCAGAGAAAAGGGCCGTGGGTTGTGTTTGGGGGCATATGGCTGGGAGTGGCCACCTGGCTCCTTAAAATGCACGATACGCCGCATGGTAACCAGACGCAAGGTGGCACCAGTGCCAAGTCGGGCTGTTTTTGTAGTACCCAGTGGCTTCTGCAATTTGCCATCCAGAAGCGGGGCAGCTAAATTTTGTTTGCTAGAGAAAAGGGCTGTGGTTTGTGTTTGGGGGCCTATGGCTGAGAGTGGCCGGCTGGCCCCTGAAAATCAACGATAGGCAGGATGGTTCCCAGATCCAAGGTGGCACCAGTGCCAAGTAAGGCTGGTTGTATGGTTCAAAGTGACTCCTGCAATCTGCCATCCAGAAGCGGGACAGCTGAGTTTTTTTTGCCAGAGAAAAGGTCCATGGTTTCTTTTTGGGGCATACGGCTGGGAATTGCCGGCTGGCTCCTTAAAATGCTCGATACGCAGGATGGTTCCCAGAGCCAAGGTGGCACCACTGCCAAGTCGGGCTCTTTTTGTAGTACCAAGTGCGTCCTGCAATTTGCCATCCAGAAGAGGGGCAGTTGAGTTTTGTTTGCCAGAGAAAAGGGCCGAGGTTTGTGTTTGGGGGCATATGGCTGGGAGTGTTCGGCTGGTTCCTGAATATGTACGATACGCAGGATTGTTCCCAGATCCAAGGTGGCAGCAGTGCCATGTTGTGCTGGTGTGATAGTCCCAAGTGGCTCCTGCAATCTGCCATCCAGAAGTGGGGCAGCTGATTTTTGTTTGCCAGAGAAAAGGTCCGTGGTTTGTGTTTGGGGGCATATGGCTGAGAGTGGCCGGCTGGCCCCTGAAAATCCACGATACACAGGATGGTTCCCAGATCCAAGGTGGCACCTGTGCCAAGTCGGGCTGATTTGATAGTACTAAGTAGCTCCTGCAATCTGCCATGCAGAAGCGGGGCAGCTTACTTTTGTTTTCCAGGGAAACGGGCCGAGGTTTGTGTTTGGGGGCCTATGGCTGAGAGTGACCGGCTGGCTCCTGAAAAGCTACAATAGGCAGGATGGTGACCAGACCCATGGTGGCACCAGTGCCAAGTTGGGCTGGTTTGATAGTACCAAGTGGCTCCTGCAATCTGCCATCCAGAAGCAGGGCAGCTGAGTTTTTTTTGCCAGAGAAAAGGGCCTTGGTTTGTGTTTGGGGGCATATGGCTGGGTGTGGCCAGCTGGCTCCTTAAAATGCACGATATGCAACATGGCTCCCAGACCCAAGGTGGCACCAGTGCCAAGTTGGGCTGGTTTGATAGTACCAAGTGGCTCCTGCAATCTTCCATGATCACGTGGAGAAATACTTTCTGGTTTCAGCCTCATGCTCTTTCTTCTCTCCCTCAACTTCTCTATCACCTCTCATCTGGTTCACATGCGCTGTCTTCAAGGTCCACAGGCTACTTTTCACAGAATCTTCTGGCCTGATGAAGTAAGGATGATGAATAGAACAGAGCTGGGATCTATTTTCCAGTTTGGATAAAATGCATTCTGCACACAAATCCAAGGAGAACGGGCTGCCCCGATGCCCAGAAAATCTTTCACTCCTGCTAGTGTTCTACGTCAACCGCAACTTAGTCTGAAAGAAAAGCTTTTTCTCTGAGAGCATCTGAGAGGTTTGCATGAAGCACTGATATCTGACATATGCAATTTTGAATAGGAGAGGAAAAAGAAAATGGCAAGGAGTTTTTAATTTTAGTGGTTTCAATTTTAATTTCCGTGCACTTTTTCAAAACTTGTCAGCTCAAATGCCCATCAACATCTTTTAGTCATCTGTAAGTCAGTATTCATATAAAATGTGCTTCAAATCCAAAGAATTTCAAATTTGCACTCCAAGCTTCTATGCCTAGATTTATGATTTCCTACACATATTAGATGAAAGGAAGGCCTTTTTTACTGTGGGAGTGCTGGAACACTGGAACAGGTTGCCCAGAGAAGTTGTGGGTGTCCCATCCCTGAAAGTATTCAAGGTCACCTTGGACGGGGCTTGGAGCAGCAACAAAGGAGAAGCTTGATGGTAGAGAAACAAAGTTGGACTATAGAAGAAACTCGGATTGAAGTATAGGATCAAGTTTTCTCTCAGCTCTTGGGGTAAATTCAAAGTTGTACAAAATGACATTTATCTGTGCTATTCACTACTGTAACAGAAAGTTTCATGAAAACTGTACAGAAGATAGTAAATTTTAAAAGAGATAAGAATTACAGCATAAAATCCATGGGATAGGTTACAACATGAGACACTCTCTAAGAGAAAATCTCTGTGTTTCAGCACTTCATCGGGGTAAGATTTCATGAAGTGCCAAAGAAGGCGGCAAAATATCATTCGGGACATTATTTACTGGAATTCAGCCTGGCCATTAGTAGGAACTGCCTTTGAACATATCATGTAGATATACCACACACGCTTTCCCTTCACTGAAAAATTACTGTTTACAACAAATAAGCAATTGACGATCAAAATTGATTGAAAGCATCTTAAACATGTCAAGTATTTCATTGTAGATGATCTGTGATCCAAATGCTTCTTCCACCTTCGAGAGGGACAGAAGAATTCTTCCATATCATGATGGTTTAAAATTGTATCAACCAATGTTTTCTGCTGAAAAGATATCATCTATTTTTTTCTATTTTTGGAAGAAAATATTCCTAGACATACAACAGGTGAGAACTAAGTAATTTTAAAGAAACAAATGAAATGAAAATATTCTGTAAATAGAATGAAATGAAAAGCTGTGTTTTAAATAGGAGCTAAATATTAAACAGAATTTTTGTACCAGGCATTTGAATTACTGCACCAGCTCTTTTGCCCATCAAGAGAGGCATTTAGCATTTCAGTCTTTTCCAAGGTGTTCATGATCTGCTATGCTGATCTCTGTGTGTGCCTAGGTGTGTGTGGAGGGGGGGGCATATGAAGGGGAGTGTGTATGTTTGCTTTACAATTGTTGTGGCAGATTCATGCCTCAGCTCCACATTTTGTTTTAAAAAGGTCACACCGAGTGGATATGAAGTTTACTATCAACAAGAGATCGATTCCCAAATCATCCATTTGACTCTCCCTTATAAATCATGTGCTTTGTTGCATATTTTATCAAATATACTTTCAAGCCAGATGGAGGAAGGAGGATGTGGGAATCCCTCCACCATCTTGCAACTTTTATGTAAGTAGGTTTTCAAGAAAATCATCATTTCTCTTTTAAATATGTCTGGAACAGGCATGATGGTAGTGTCAACCTGTTGGAGTTTTTGTTGCTGGAAGAAGTTGTACAAAAGGATTGGTTTTTACATTGACCAGTTACTGAATCAAGCGCAGGAATACATTGGAAATTTAGCTGGGGGTTCCTTTTCCCAGCAGACTACTTCTAGAACGAGCTTGTACACTGAAGCTGACTCTTTTGCTCTCTTTTTGTTTCTTTCCTATTTTCTTGGCTTCTTTGCCACTATCTAGACAATTTTGGAACTTTGTTCCCAACTAAAATGGTTTCAATAGTCTGATTGTGATCATACATTTTTACAAGGAATTTTTAAAATCTTTCCTCGAGTCCAGAAAGTCAAGGACTTAGATCTTTTTCTTCCCTTATCAATATTGCCATGAAATTGATAAATAAAGACCAACTCTTTATTTTTGTTTTTAACCCACGTAGATAATTCCCATCCATTAATCCATTTTGTGGACCAATAGCTGCCATTCTGATGGAAGCTGTCACTTCTTAACAATAGGCATTCTGTGACTATGTTGACAGCACTTTGGGTGAAGATCCTAACTGGTCTTAGATATACATAGGGAGAAATTTGCTCAGCCAGTGTCAGTCTTAAGCATGCGTATCAGAAGATCTTTCTAGAGCTGGGAATTTTCCCATGAAAGGGATTCAGTTAGGGAAGAGACACTTGTGCCAGAGTTTTACATTCTTCTTGAACACTGCTTAAGGAACTTAGATGCCATGTCCATTTGGATCTCTGTCTGCACAGAACTTTGTCATGCCAGTGCTTTGAAATGCATCTTGAAGAGAATTCACTAGCACAGAATGAAAGAGAGTGGAAGGGGTTGGTGGGGCTAACCAGGCCCAACCCCCCTGCCTAAACCAGGATACCTAGAGCCTCTTGCCCAGGATTCTATCTGGGTGTACTTTTAATGTCTTCAAAGATCCAGGCTCCACAATCTTTCTGGGCAGTCTGTGCCGTGGTTCAGTCACCCTGACAGTAAAGAAACATTTACTGATGTTCAAAGGCAATCTCCTGTATTTCAGTGTGTGCCCACTGCCTCTTGTCTTTTCCCTCAGCATCACTGAAAAGACACTGATTCCCTCCCCTTTGCACTATTGCTTCCATATGTATGTGTGATGCCATGTAGAGGTATGTCAAAAACCTCCCTGAAGCCCAGGCAGATAATATTCCCTTCATCTACCAGTCAAGTTGATTCATCAGAGGAGTTTAAAGTGATGTTCAGCATGAAATTCCCCTGAAAAATCATGCTAACTACATTATTTGGTCATCTGTCATGTGCCTGGCAAGGATTTCCAGGAAGAGCTGCTTCATCAACTTCCTGGGGATAAAAAAGAGGCTGGCTGGTTTGTACTATGGCGAGTCCTCTTAATTGCCTTTTTTGAAGATGGGTGTCATTTGCTAACATCCACTCTTTAGCCTCTCTTGTCGTCTACATCTTAGCAAAACGCTTTTCCACTATGTCTGGCTAGGAAAAACTGTGCCAGCACAGAAAACATCTCCCATCGTGTTCTAGAAGTTGCACGGATGTCTGCCAAGTGTTTGGCAGGAAGAAAAGAAAAGTTGTCCAAAACAGCTTCCAATCGAATGTTCCTGTGATTGGAAAAGTCAGGAGAGTGCAAAGGTACTGTTTTCTATCAGTTGGCAAGGTGCGCACACAATCCCAGTGTTGTACAGCTTGCTTCTTCACCTTCCCGAAGCTGCCGCTCTCGCCGGCTGCCGGAGCCCAAGAAGCGGCTTCTTCGCGCAAAGACGATTGTGCCGCTCACAGGGCTCTCCTTAGCGCGGCTTCTGCCGAAAGACGCCCGGCAGCGGCTCTTACCTCCGGAGAGCATCCTACCTTCGTCTTTAGCTCCTCTTCTCATCTACACCTAGGCAAAAAGCTTCTCCACTATGTCTGGCTAGGAAAAACTGTGCCAGCACAGAAAACATCTCCCATCGTGTTCTAGAAGTTGCACGGATGTCTGCCAAGTGTTTGGCAGGAAGAAAAGAAAAGTTGTCCAAAACAGCTTCCAATCGAATGTTCCTGTGATTGGAAAAGTCAGGAGAGTGCAAAGGTACTGTTTTCTATCAGTTGGCAAGGTGCGCACACAATCCCAGTGTTGTACAGCTTGCTTCTTCACCTTCCCGAAGCTGCCGCTCTCGCCGGCTGCCGGAGCCCAAGAAGCGGCTTCTTCGCGCAAAGACGATTGTGCCGCTTACAGGGCTCTCCTTAGCGCGGCTTCTGCCGAAAGACGCCCGGCAGCGGCTCTTACCTCCGGAGAGCATCCTACCTTCGTCTTTCGCGTCTTTTGTAGTCTACATCTTAGCAAAACGCTTTTCCACTATGTCTGGCTAGGAAAACCCGTGCCAGCACAGAAAACATCTCCCATCGTGTTCTAGAAGTTGCACGGATGTCTGCCAAGTGTTTGGCAGGAAGAAAAGAAAAGTTGTCCAAAACAGCTTCCAATCGAATGTTCCTGTGATTGGAAAAGTCAGGAGAGTGCAAAGGTACTGTTTTCTATCAGTTGGCAAGGTGCGCACACAATCCCAGTGTTGTACAGCTTGCTTCTTCACCTTCCCGAAGCTGCCGCTCTCGCCGGCTGCCGGAGCCCAAGAAGCGGCTTCTTCGCGCAAAGACGATTGTGCCGCTCACAGGGCTCTCCTTAGCGCGGCTTCTGCCGAAAGACGCCCGGCAGCGGCTCTTACCTCCGGAGAGCATCCTACCTTCGTCTTTCGCGTCTTTTGTAGTCTACATCTTAGCAAAACGCTTTTCCACTATGTCTGGCTAGGAAAAACTGTGCCAGCACAGAAAACATCTCCCATCGTGTTCTAGAAGTTGCACGGATGTCTGCCAAGTGTTTGGCAGGAAGAAAAGAAAAGTTGTCCAAAACAGCTTCCAATCGAATGTTCCTGTGATTGGAAAAGTCAGGAGAGTGCAAAGGTACTGTTTTCTATCAGTTGGCAAGGTGCGCACACAATCCCAGTGTTGTACAGCTTGCTTCTTCACCTTCCCGAAGCTGCCGCTCTCGCCGGCTGCCGGAGCCGAAGAAGCGGCTTCTTCGCGCAAAGACGATTGTGCCGCTTACAGGGCTCTCCTTAGCGCGGCTTCTGCCGAAAGACGCCCGGCAGCGGCTCTTACCTCCGGAGAGCATCCTACCTTCGTCTTTCGCGTCTTTTGTAGTCTACATCTTAGCAAAACGCTTTTCCACTATGTCTGGCTAGGAAAAACTGTGCCAGCACAGAAAACATCTCCCATCGTGTTCTAGAAGTTGCACGGATGTCTGCCAAGTGTTTGGCAGGAAGAAAAGAAAAGTTGTCCAAAACAGCTTCCAATCGAATGTTCCTGTGATTGGAAAAGTCAGGAGAGTGCAAAGGTACTGTTTTCTATCAGTTGGCAAGGTGCGCACACAATCCCAGTGTTGTACAGCTTGCTTCTTCACCTTCCCGAAGCTGCCGCTCTCGCCGGCTGCCGGAGCCCAAGAAGCGGCTTCTTCGCGCAATGACGATTGTGCCGCTTACAGGGCTCTCCTTAGCGCGGCTTCTGCCGAAAGACGCCCGGCAGCGGCTCTTACCTCCGGAGAGCATCCTACCTTCGTCTTTCGCGTCTTTTGTAGTCTACATCTTAGCAAAACGCTTTTCCACTATGTCTGGCTAGGAAAACCCGTGCCAGCACAGAAAACATCTCCCATCGTTTTCTAGAAGTTGCACGGATGTCTGCCAAGTGTTTGGCAGGAAGAAAAGAAAAGTTGTCCAAAACAGCTTCCAATCGAATGTTCCTGTGATTGGAAAAGTCAGGAGAGTGCAAAGGTACTGTTTTCTATCAGTTGGCAAGGTGCGCACACAATCCCAGTGTTGTACAGCTTGCTTCTTCACCTTCCCGAAGCTGCCGCTCTCGCCGGCTGCCGGAGCCCAAGAAGCGGCTTCTTCGCGCAAAGACGATTGTGCCGCTCACAGGGCTCTCCTTAGCGCGGCTTCTGCCGAAAGACGCCCGGCAGCGGCTCTTACCTCCGGAGAGCATCCTACCTTCGTCTTTCGCGTCTTTTGTAGTCTACATCTTAGCAAAACGCTTTTCCACTATGTCTGGCTAGGAAAAACTGTGCCAGCACAGAAAACATCTCCCATCGTGTTCTAGAAGTTGCACGGATGTCTGCCAAGTGTTTGGCAGGAAGAAAAGAAAAGTTGTCCAAAACAGCTTCCAATCGAATGTTCCTGTGATTGGAAAAGTCAGGAGAGTGCAAAGGTACTGTTTTCTATCAGTTGGCAAGGTGCGCACACAATCCCAGTGTTGTACAGCTTGCTTCTTCACCTTCCCGAAGCTGCCGCTCTCGCCGGCTGCCGGAGCCCAAGAAGCGGCTTCTTCGCGCAAAGACGATTGTGCCGCTCACAGTGCTCTCCTTAGCGCGGCTTCTGCCGAAAGACGCCCGGCAGCGGCTCTTACCTCCGGAGAGCATCCTACCTTCGTCTTTAGCTCCTCTTCTCATCTACACCTCGGCAAAAAGCTTTTCCACGATGTCTGGCTAGGAAAAACTGTGCCAGCACAGAAAACATCTCCCATCGTGTTCTAGAAGTTGCACGGATGTCTGCCAAGTGTTTGGCAGGAAGAAAAGAAAAGTTGTCCAAAACAGCTTCCAATCGAATGTTCCTGTGATTGGAAAAGTCAGGAGAGTGCAAAGGTACTGTTTTCTATCAGTTGGCAAGGTGCGCACACAATCCCAGTGTTGTACAGCTTGCTTCTTCACCTTCCCGAAGCTGCCGCTCTCGCCGGCTGCCGGAGCCCAAGAAGCGGCTTCTTCGCGCAAAGACGATTGTGCCGCTCACAGTGCTCTCCTTAGCGCGGCTTCTGCCGAAAGACGCCCGGCAGCGGCTCTTACCTCCGGAGAGCATCCTACCTTCGTCTTTCGCGTCTTTTGTAGTCTACATCTTAGCAAAACGCTTTTCCACTATGTCTGGCTAGGAAAAACTGTGCCAGCACAGAAAACATCTCCCATCGTGTTCTAGAAGTTGCACGGATGTCTGCCAAGTGTTTGGCAGGAAGAAAAGAAAAGTTGTCCAAAACAGCTTCCAATCGAATGTTCCTGTGATTGGAAAAGTCAGGAGAGTGCAAAGGTACTGTTTTCTATCAGTTGGCAAGGTGCGCACACAATCCCAGTGTTGTACAGCTTGCTTCTTCACCTTCCCGAAGCTGCCGCTCTCGCCGGCTGCCGGAGCCCAAGAAGCGGCTTCTTCGCGCAAAGACGATTGTGCCGCTCACAGGGCTCTCCTTAGCGCGGCTTCTGCCGAAAGACGCCCGGCAGCGGCTCTTACCTCCGGAGAGCATCCTACCTTCGTCTTTCGCGTCTTTTGTAGTCTACATCTTAGCAAAACGCTTTTCCACTATGTCTGGCTAGGAAAACCCGTGCCAGCACAGAAAACATCTCCCATCGTGTTCTAGAAGTTGCACGGATGTCTGCCAAGTGTTTGGCAGGAAGAAAAGAAAAGTTGTCCAAAACAGCTTCCAATCGAATGTTCCTGTGATTGGAAAAGTCAGGAGAGTGCAAAGGTACTGTTTTCTATCAGTTGGCAAGGTGCGCACACAATCCCAGTGTTGTACAGCTTGCTTCTTCATCTTCCCGAAGCTGCCACTCTCAGGAGGTAAGAGCCGCTGCCGGGCGTCTTTCGGCAGAAGCTGCGCTAAGGAGAGCACTGTGAGCGGCACAATCGTCTTTGCGCGAAGAAGCCGCTTCTTGGCCTCCGGCAGCCGGCGAAAGCGGCTGCTTCGGGAAGGTGAAGAAGCAAGCTGTACAACACTGGGATTGTGTGCGCACCTTGCCAACTGATAGAAAACAGTACCTTTGCACTCTCCTGACTTTTCCAATCACAGGAACATTCGATTGGAAGCTGTTTTGGACAACTTTTCTTTTCTTCCTGCCAAACACTTGGCAGACATCCGTGCAACTTCTAGAACACGATGGGAGATGTTTTCTGTGCTGGCACAGTTTTTCCTAGCCAGACATAGTGGAAAAGCGTTTTGCTAAGATGTAGACTACAAAAGACGCGAAAGACGAAGGTAGGATGCTCTCCGGAGGTAAGAGCCGCTGCCGGGCGTCTTTCGGCAGAAGCCGCGCTAAGGAGAGCACTGTGAGCGGCACAATCGTCTTTGCGCGAAGAAGCCGCTTCTTGGGCTCCGGCAGCCGGCGAGAGCGGCAGCTTCGGGAAGGTGAAGAAGCAAGCTGTACAACACTGGGATTGTGTGCGCACCTTGCCAACTGATAGAAAACAGTACCTTTGCACTCTCCTGACTTTTCCAATCACAGGAACATTCGATTGGAAGCTGTTTTGGACAACTTTTCTTTTCTTCCTGCCAAACACTTGGCAGACATCCGTGCAACTTCTAGAACACGATGGGAGATGTTTTCTGTGCTGGCACAGTTTTTCCTAGCCAGACATAGTGGAGAAGCTTTTTGCCTAGGTGTAGATGAGAAGAGGAGCTAAAGACGAAGGTAGGATGCTCTCCGGAGGTAAGAGCCGCTGCCGGGCGTCTTTCGGCAGAAGCCGCGCTAAGGAGAGCCCTGTGAGCGGCACAATCGTCTTTGCGCGAAGAAGCCGCTTCTTGGGCTCCGGCAGCCGGCGAGAGCGGCAGCTTCGGGAAGGTGAAGAAGCAAGCTGTACAACACTGGGATTGTGTGCGCACCTTGCCAACTGATAGAAAACAGTACCTTTGCACTCTCCTGACTTTTCCAATCACAGGAACATTCGATTGGAAGCTGTTTTGGACAACTTTTCTTTTCTTCCTGCCAAACACTTGGCAGACATCCGTGCAACTTCTAGAACACGATGGGAGATGTTTTCTGTGCTGGCACAGTTTTTCCTAGCCAGACATAGTGGAAAAGCGTTTTGCTAAGATGTAGACGACAAGAGAGGCTAAAGAGTGGATGTTAGCAAATGACACCCATCTTCAAAAAAGGCAATTAAGAGGACTCGCCATAGTACAAACCAGCCAGCCTCTTTTTTATCCCCAGGAAGTTGATGAAGCAGCTCTTCCTGGAAATCCTTGCCAGGCACATGACAGATGACCAAATAATGTAGTTAGCATGATTTTTCAGGGGAATTTCATGCTGAACATCACTTTAAACTCCTCTGATGAATCAACTTGACTGGTAGATGAAGGGAATATTATCTGCCTGGGCTTCAGGGAGGTTTTTGACGTACCTCTACATGGCATCACACATACATATGGAAGCAATAGTGCAAAGGGGAGGGAATCAGTGTCTTTTCAGTGATGCTGAGGGAAAAGACAAGAGGCAGTGGGCACACACTGAAATACAGGAGATTGCCTTTGAACATCAGTAAATGTTTCTTTACTGTCAGGGTGACTGAACCACGGCACAGACTGCCCAGAAAGATTGTGGAGCCTGGATCTTTGAAGACATTAAAAGTACACCCAGATAGAATCCTGGGCAAGAGGCTCTAGGTATCCTGGTTTAGGCAGGGGGGTTGGGCCTGGTTAGCCCCACCAACCCCTTCCACTCTCTTTCATTCTGTGCTAGTGAATTCTCTTCAAGATGCATTTCAAAGCACTGGCATGACAAAGTTCTGTGCAGACAGAGATCCAAATGGACATGGCATCTAAGTTCCTTAAGCAGTGTTCAAGAAGAATGTAAAACTCTGGCACAAGTGTCTCTTCCCTAACTGAATCCCTTTCATGGGAAAATTCCCAGCTCTAGAAAGATCTTCTGATACGCATGCTTAAGACTGACACTGGCTGAGCAAATTTCTCCCTATGTATATCTAAGACCAGTTAGGATCTTCACCCAAAGTGCTGTCAACATAGTCACAGAATGCCTATTGTTAAGAAGTGACAGCTTCCATCAGAATGGCAGCTATTGGTCCACAAAATGGATTAATGGATGGGAATTATCTACGTGGGTTAAAAACAAAAATAAAGAGTTGGTCTTTATTTATCAATTTCATGGCAATATTGATAAGGGAAGAAAAAGATCTAAGTCCTTGACTTTCTGGACTCGAGGAAAGATTTTAAAAATTCCTTGTAAAAATGTATGATCACAATCAGACTATTGAAACCATTTTAGTTGGGAACAAAGTTCCAAAATTGTCTAGATAGTGGCAAAGAAGCCAAGAAAATAGGAAAGAAACAAAAAGAGAGCAAAAGAGTCAGCTTCAGTGTACAAGCTCGTTCTAGAAGTAGTCTGCTGGGAAAAGGAACCCCCAGCTAAATTTCCAATGTATTCCTGCGCTTGATTCAGTAACTGGTCAATGTAAAAACCAATCCTTTTGTACAACTTCTTCCAGCAACAAAAACTCCAACAGGTTGACACTACCATCATGCCTGTTCCAGACATATTTAAAAGAGAAATGATGATTTTCTTGAAAACCTACTTACATAAAAGTTGCAAGATGGTGGAGGGATTCCCACATCCTCCTTCCTCCATCTGGCTTGAAAGTATATTTGATAAAATATGCAACAAAGCACATGATTTATAAGGGAGAGTCAAATGGATGATTTGGGAATCGATCTCTTGTTGATAGTAAACTTCATATCCACTCGGTGTGACCTTTTTAAAACAAAATGTGGAGCTGAGGCATGAATCTGCCACAACAATTGTAAAGCAAACATACACACTCCCCTTCATATGCCCCCCCCTCCACACACACCTAGGCACACACAGAGATCAGCATAGCAGATCATGAACACCTTGGAAAAGACTGAAATGCTAAATGCCTCTCTTGATGGGCAAAAGAGCTGGTGCAGTAATTCAAATGCCTGGTACAAAAATTCTGTTTAATATTTAGCTCCTATTTAAAACACAGCTTTTCATTTCATTCTATTTACAGAATATTTTCATTTCATTTGTTTCTTTAAAATTACTTAGTTCTCACCTGTTGTATGTCTAGGAATATTTTCTTCCAAAAATAGAAAAAAATAGATGATATCTTTTCAGCAGAAAACATTGGTTGATACAATTTTAAACCATCATGATATGGAAGAATTCTTCTGTCCCTCTCGAAGGTGGAAGAAGCATTTGGATCACAGATCATCTACAATGAAATACTTGACATGTTTAAGATGCTTTCAATCAATTTTGATCGTCAATTGCTTATTTGTTGTAAACAGTAATTTTTCAGTGAAGGGAAAGCGTGTGTGGTATATCTACATGATATGTTCAAAGGCAGTTCCTACTAATGGCCAGGCTGAATTCCAGTAAATAATGTCCCGAATGATATTTTGCCGCCTTCTTTGGCACTTCATGAAATCTTACCCCGATGAAGTGCTGAAACACAGAGATTTTCTCTTAGAGAGTGTCTCATGTTGTAACCTATCCCATGGATTTTATGCTGTAATTCTTATCTCTTTTAAAATTTACTATCTTCTGTACAGTTTTCATGAAACTTTCTGTTACAGTAGTGAATAGCACAGATAAATGTCATTTTGTACAACTTTGAATTTACCCCAAGAGCTGAGAGAAAACTTGATCCTATACTTCAATCCGAGTTTCTTCTATAGTCCAACTTTGTTTCTCTACCATCAAGCTTCTCCTTTGTTGCTGCTCCAAGCCCCGTCCAAGGTGACCTTGAATACTTTCAGGGATGGGACACCCACAACTTCTCTGGGCAACCTGTTCCAGTGTTCCAGCACTCCCACAGTAAAAAAGGCCTTCCTTTCATCTAATATGTGTAGGAAATCATAAATCTAGGCATAGAAGCTTGGAGTGCAAATTTGAAATTCTTTGGATTTGAAGCACATTTTATATGAATACTGACTTACAGATGACTAAAAGATGTTGATGGGCATTTGAGCTGACAAGTTTTGAAAAAGTGCACGGAAATTAAAATTGAAACCACTAAAATTAAAAACTCCTTGCCATTTTCTTTTTCCTCTCCTATTCAAAATTGCATATGTCAGATATCAGTGCTTCATGCAAACCTCTCAGATGCTCTCAGAGAAAAAGCTTTTCTTTCAGACTAAGTTGCGGTTGACGTAGAACACTAGCAGGAGTGAAAGATTTTCTGGGCATCGGGGCAGCCCGTTCTCCTTGGATTTGTGTGCAGAATGCATTTTATCCAAACTGGAAAATAGATCCCAGCTCTGTTCTATTCATCATCCTTACTTCATCAGGCCAGAAGATTCTGTGAAAAGTAGCCTGTGGACCTTGAAGACAGCGCATGTGAACCAGATGAGAGGTGATAGAGAAGTTGAGGGAGAGAAGAAAGAGCATGAGGCTGAAACCAGAAAGTATTTCTCCACGTGATCATGGAAGATTGCAGGAGCCACTTGGTACTATCAAACCAGCCCAACTTGGCACTTGTGCCACCTTGGGTCTGGGAGCCATGTTGCATATCGTGCATTTTAAGGAGCCAGCTGGCCACACCCAGCCATATGCCCCCAAACACAAACCAAGGCCCTTTTCTCTGGCAAACAAAACTCAGCTGCCCTGCTTCTGGATGGCAGATTGCAGGAGCCACTTGGTACTATCAAACCAGCCCAACTTGGCACTGGTGCCACCATGGGTCTGGTCACCATCCTGCCTATTGTAGCTTTTCAGGAGCCAGCCGGTCACTCTCAGCCATAGGCCCCCAAACACAAACCTCGGCCCGTTTCCCTGGAAAACAAAAGTAAGCTGCCCCGCTTCTGCATGGCAGATTGCAGGAGCTACTTAGTACTATCAAATCAGCCCGACTTGGCACAGGTGCCACCTTGGATCTGGGAACCATCCTGTGTATCGTGGATTTTCAGGGGCCAGCCGGCCACTCTCAGCCATATGCCCCCAAACACAAACCACGGACCTTTTCTCTGGCAAACAAAAATCAGCTGCCCCACTTCTGGATGGCAGATTGCAGGAGCCACTTGGGACTATCACACCAGCACAACATGGCACTGCTGCCACCTTGGATCTGGGAACAATCCTGCGTATCGTACATATTCAGGAACCAGCCGAACACTCCCAGCCATATGCCCCCAAACACAAACCTCGGCCCTTTTCTCTGGCAAACAAAACTCAACTGCCCCTCTTCTGGATGGCAAATTGCAGGACGCACTTGGTACTACAAAAAGAGCCCGACTTGGCAGTGGTGCCACCTTGGCTCTGGGAACCATCCTGCGTATCGAGCATTTTAAGGAGCCAGCCGGCAATTCCCAGCCGTATGCCCCAAAAAGAAACCATGGACCTTTTCTCTGGCAAAAAAAACTCAGCTGTCCCGCTTCTGGATGGCAGATTGCAGGAGTCACTTTGAACCATACAACCAGCCTTACTTGGCACTGGTGCCACCTTGGATCTGGGAACCATCCTGCCTATCGTTGATTTTCAGGGGCCAGCCGGCCACTCTCAGCCATAGGCCCCCAAACACAAACCACAGCCCTTTTCTCTAGCAAACAAAATTTAGCTGCCCCGCTTCTGGATGGCAAATTGCAGAAGCCACTGGGTACTACAAAAACAGCCCGACTTGGCACTGGTGCCACCTTGCGTCTGGTTACCATGCGGCGTATCGTGCATTTTAAGGAGCCAGGTGGCCACTCCCAGCCGTATGCCCCCAAACACAACCCACGGCCCTTTTCTCTGGCAAACAAAACTCAGCTGCCCCGCTTCTGGATGGCAGATTGCAGGAGACACTTGGTACTATCAAACCAGCCCGACTTGGCATTGGTGCCACCTTTGGTCTGGGAACCATCCTGCGTATTGTGGATTGTCAGGAGACAGCCGACCACTCTCGGCCACAGACCCCAATCAAAAACAAAGGTCCGTTTCCCTGGCAAAAAAAACTCAGCTGCCCCGCTTCTGGATGGGAGATTGCAGGAGGCACTTTACACTGTCAAACGAGACCCACTTGGCACTGGTGCCACCTTGGGTCTGGGAACCATGCTGCGTATCGTGGATTTTCAGGAGCCAGCCGGCCACTGCCAGCCACAGGCCCCCAAACACAAACCACAGCCTTTTTCTCTGGCAAACAAAACTCAGCTGCCCCGCTTCTGGATGGCAGATTGCAGGAGCCACTTGGTACTATCAAACCAGCCCGACTTGGCACTGGTGCCACCTTGGGTCTGGGAACCATCCTGCCTATCGTGGATTTTAAGGAGCCAGCCGGCTACTCCCAGCCACAGGCCCCCAACAAAAACCACGGCCCTTTTTTCTCGCAAACAAAACTTAGCTGCCTCACTTCTGGATGGCAGATTGCCGGAGCCACTTGGTACTATCAAACCAGCCCGACTTGCCACTGGTGCCACCTTGGGTCTGGGAACCATCCTGCGTATCGTGGATTCTAAGGAGCCAGCCGGCCACTCCCAGCCACAGGCCCCCAAACAAAATCAACGGCGCTGTTCCCTGGAAAACAAAACACGCCTGCCAACTTTTTGATGGAGTTTGCAGGAGCCACTTGGTACTATCAAACCAGCCCAACTTGGCACTGGTGCCACCATGGGTCATGTAAACATCCTGCGTATCGTGGATTCTTAGGAGCCAGCCGGCCACTCCTAGCCACAGGCCCCCAAACAAAAACCTAGGCCTATTTCTCTGGCAAACAAAAGTAAGCTGCCCCGCTTCTGGATGGCAGATTGCAGGAGACACTTGGGACTATCAAACCAGCCCAACTTGGCACTGGTGCCACCTCTGGTCTGGGAACCATCCTGCGTATCTTGTGTTCTAAGGAGCCAGCCGGCCACTCCCAGCCACAGTCCCCCAAACACAAACAACGGCGCTTTTCCCTGGAAAACAAAACTGGCCTGCCAACTTTTTGATGGCAGATTGCAGGAGCCACTTGGTACCATCAAACCAGCCCAACTTTGCACTGGTGCCACCTTGGGTCTGGGAACCATCCTGCATATTGTAGCTTTTCAGGAGCCAGCCTGTCACTCCTAGCCCTAGGCCCCCAGTCATAAACCTCGGCCCGTTTCCCTGGCACACAAAAGTAAGCTACCCCGCTTCAGGATGGCAGATTGCAGGAGACACTTTGCACCATCAAACTAGCCCGACGTGGCACTGGTGCCACCTTGGGTCTGGGAACCATCCTGCGTATCGTGTGTTCTAAGGAGCCAGCCGGCCACTCCCAGCCACAGTCCCCCAAACACAAACAACGGTGCTTTTCCCTGGAAAAGAAAACTGGCCTGCCAACTTTTTGATGGCAGATTGCAGGTGCTATTTAGTACTATCAAACCAGCCCGACTTGGCACTGGTGCCACCTCTGGTCTGGGAACCATCCTGCCTATCGTGGATTTTCAGGGGCCAGACGGCCACTCTCAGCCATATGCCCCCAAAAAAAAACCACGGCCCTTTTCTCTGATAAACAAAACTCAACTGCCCCTCTTCTGGATGGCAAATTTTAGGACGCACTTTGTACTACGAAAACCGCCCGACTTGGCACTGGTGCCACCTTGGGTCAGGGAACCATCCTGCCTATCGTAGCTTTTTAAGGAGCCAGCAGGCCACGCCCAGCCATATACCCCCAAAAACAAACCACGGACCATTTCTCTTGGAAACAAAAATCTGCTGCCCTGCGTCTGGATGGCAGATTGCAGGAGCCACTTTGCACCATCAAACCAGCCCGACTTGGCACTGGTGCCACCTCAGGTCTGGGAACCATCCTGCATATCGTGGATTCTAAGGAGCCAGCCGGCCACTCCCACCCACAGGCCCCCAAACACAAACAACGGCGCTTTTCCCTGGAAAACAAAACTCGCCTGCCAAGTTTTTGATGGCAGATTGCAGGAGCCACTTGGTACTATCAAACCAGCCCAACTTGGCACTGGTGCTACCATGGGTCTGGTCACCATCCTGCCTATCGTAGCTTTTCAGGAGCCAGCCGGTCACTCCCAGCCATAGGCCCCCAGTCACAAACCTCGGCCCGTTTCCCTGGCAAACAAAAGTAAGCTGCCCCGCTTCTGGATGGCAGATTGCAGGAGCCACTTGGTACTATCAAACCAGCCCAACTTGGCACTGGTGCCACCTTGGGTTGGGAACCATCCGGCGTATCGTGTGTTGAAAGGAGCCAGCCGGCCACTCCCAGCCACAGGCCTCCAAACAAAAACAACGGCGCTTTTCCCTGGAAAACAAAACTCAACTGCCCTTCTTCTGGATGGAAAATTGCAGGACGCACTTGGTACTACAAAAACAGCCAAACTAGGCAATGGTGCCACCATGGATCTGGGAACCATCCTGCGTATCGAGCTTCTTAAGGAGCCAGCCGGCCACTCCCAGCCATATGCCCCCAAAAACAAACCACGGAACTTTACTCTGGCAAACAAAGATCCGCTGCCCCGCGTCAGGATGGCAGATTGCAGGAGCCACTTGGTACTATCAAACGAGCCCGACTTGGCCCTGGTGCCACCTTGAGTCTGGGAACCATCCTGCGTATTGTGGATTGTCAGTAGCCAGTCGACCATTCTCGGCCACAGACCCCAATCAAAAACAACGGCCGGTTCACAGGCAAAAGAACTCAGCTGCCCCGTTTCTGGATGGGAGATTGCATGAGGCACTTGACACTGTCAAACCAGCCCCACTTGGCACTGGTGCCATCTTGGGTCTGGGAACCATGCTGCGTATCATGGATTTTCAGGAGCCAGCTGGCCACTGCCAGCCACAGGCCCCCAAAAACAAAGCTCGGCCCGTTTCCCTGGCAAACAAAAGTAAGCTACCCCGCTTCTGGATGGCAGATTGCAGGAACCACTTGGTACTATCAAACCAGCCCGACTTGGCACTGGTGCCATCTTGGGTCTGGGAACCATCCTGCGTATCGTGGATTCTAAGGAGTCAGCCGGCCACTCCCAGCCACAGGCCCGCAAACACAAACAACGGCGCTTTTCCCTGGAAAACAAAACTCGCCTGACAACGTTTTGATGGCAGATTGCAGGAGCCACTTGGTACTATCAAACCAGCCCAACTTGGCACTGGTGCCACCATGGGTCTGGTCACCATCCTGCCTATCGTAGCTTTTCAGGACCTAGCCGGTCACTCCCAGCCATAGGCCTCCAGACAAAAACCTCGGCCCGTTTCCCTGGCAAAAAAAAGTAAGCTACCCCGCTACTGGATGGCAGATTGCAGGAGCCACTTTGCACCATCAAACTAGCCCGACTTGGCACTGGTGCCACCTCTGGTCTGGGAACAATGCTGCGTATCGTGGATTCTAAGGAGCCAGCCGGCCACTCCCAGCCACAGGCCCCCAAATACAAACAACAGCGCTTTTCCCTGGAAAACAAAACTCGCCTGCCAACTTTTTGATGGCAGATTGCAGGAGCCACTTGGTACTATCAAACCAGCCCAGCTTGGCACTGGTGCCACCATGGGTCTGGTCACCATCCTGCCTATCGTAGCTTTTCAGGACCTAGCAGGTCACTCCCAGCCATAGGCCCCCAGACACAAAGCTCGGCCCGTTTCCCTGGCAAACAAAAGTAAGCTGCCCCGCTTCTGGATGGCAGATTGCAGGAACCACTTGGTATAATCAAACCAGCCCAACTTGGCACTGGTGCCACCTTGGGTCTGGGAACCATCCTGCGTATCGTGGATTCTAAGGAGCCAGCCGGTCACTCCCAGCCACAGGCCCCCAAATACAAACAACAGCGCTTTTCCCTGGAAAACAAAACTCGCCTGCCAACTTTTTGATGGCAGATCGCAGGAGCCACTTGGTACTATCAAATCAGCCCAACTTGGCACTGGTGCCACCATGGGTCTGGTCACCATCCTGATTATCGTAGCTTTTCAGGAGCCAGCCGGTCACTCCCAGCCATAGGCCCCCAGTCACAAACCTCGGCCCGTTTCCCTGGCAAACAAAAGTAAGCTGCCCCGCTTCTGGATGGCAGATTGCAGGAGCCACTTGGTACTATCAAACCAGCCCAACTTGGCACTGGTGCCACCTTGGGTTGGGAACCATCCGGCGTATCGTGTGTTGAAAGGAGCCAGCCGGCCACTCCCAGCCACAGGCCTCCAAACAAAAACAACGGCGCTTTTCCCTGGAAAACAAAACTCAACTGCCCTTCTTCTGGATGGAAAATTGCAGGACGCACTTGGTACTACAAAAACAGCCAAATTAGGCAATGGTGCCACCATGGATCTGGGAACCATCCTGCGTATCGAGCTTCTTAAGGAGCCAGCCGGCCACTCCCAGCCATATGCCCCCAAAAACAAACCACGGAACTTTACTCTGGCAAACAAAGATCCGCTGCCCCGCGTCAGGATGGCAGATTGCAGGAGCCACTTGGTACTATCAAACGAGCCCGACTTGGCCCTGGTGCCACCTTGAGTCTGGGAACCATCCTGCGTATTGTGGATTGTCAGTAGCCAGTCGACCATTCTCGGCCACAGACCCCAATCAAAAACAACGGCCGGTTCACAGGCAAAAGAACTCAGCTGCCCCGTTTCTGGATGGGAGATTGCATGAGGCACTTGACACTGTCAAACCAGCCCCACTTGGCACTGGTGCCATCTTGGGTCTGGGAACCATGCTGCGTATCATGGATTTTCAGGAGCCAGCTGGCCACTGCCAGCCACAGGCCCCCAAAAACAAAGCTCGGCCCGTTTCCCTGGCAAACAAAAGTAAGCTACCCCGCTTCTGGATGGCAGATTGCAGGAACCACTTGGTACTATCAAACCAGCCCGACTTGGCACTGGTGCCATCTTGGGTCTGGGAACCATCCTGCGTATCGTGGATTCTAAGGAGTCAGCCGGCCACTCCCAGCCACAGGCCCGCAAACACAAACAACGGCGCTTTTCCCTGGAAAACAAAACTCGCCTGACAACGTTTTGATGGCAGATTGCAGGAGCCACTTGGTACTATCAAACCAGCCCAACTTGGCACTGGTGCCACCATGGGTCTGGTCACCATCCTGCCTATCGTAGCTTTTCAGGACCTAGCCGGTCACTCCCAGCCATAGGCCTCCAGACAAAAACCTCGGCCCGTTTCCCTGGCAAAAAAAAGTAAGCTACCCCGCTACTGGATGGCAGATTGCAGGAGCCACTTTGCACCATCAAACTAGCCCGACTTGGCACTGGTGCCACCTCTGGTCTGGGAACAATGCTGCGTATCGTGGATTCTAAGGAGCCAGCCGGCCACTCCCAGCCACAGGCCCCCAAACACAAACAACGGCGCTTTTTCCTGGAAAACAAAACTCGCCTGCCAACTTTTTGATGGCAGATTGCAGGAGCCACTTGGTACTATCAAACCAGCCCAACTTGGCACTGGTGCCACCATGGGTCTGGTCACCATCCTGCCTATCGTAGCTTTTCAGGACCTAGCAGGTCACTCCCAGCCATAGGCCCCCAGACACAAAGCTCGGCCCGTTTCCCTGGCAAACAAAAGTAAGCTGCCCCGCTTCTGGATGGCAGATTGCAGGAACCACTTGGTATAATCAAACCAGCCCAACTTGGCACTGGTGCCACCTTGGGTCTGGGAACCATCCTGCGTATCGTGGATTCTAAGGAGCCAGCCGGTCACTCCCAGCCACAGGCCCCCAAATACAAACAACAGCGCTTTTCCCTGGAAAACAAAACTCGTCTGCCAACTTTTTGATGGCAGATCGCAGGAGCCACTTGGTACTATCAAATCAGCCCAACTTGGCACTGGTGCCACCATGGGTCTGGTCACCATCCTGATTATCGTAGCTTTTCAGGAGCCAGCCGGTCACTCCCAGCCATAGGCCCCCAGACACAAACCTCGGCCCGTTTCCCTGGCAAACAAAAGTAAGCTGCCCCGCTTCTGGATGGCAGATTGCAGGAGCCACTTTGCACCATCAAACTGGCCCGACTTGTCACTGGTGCCACCTCAGGTCTGGGAACCATCATGTGTATCGTGGATTCCAATTAGCAAGACGGCCACTCCCAGCCACAGGCCCCCAAACACAAACAACGACGCTTTTCCCTGGAAAACAAAACTCGCCTGCCAACTTTTTGATGGCAGATTGCAGGAGCCACTTGGTACTATCAAACCAGCCCAACTTGGCACTGGTGCCACCATGGGTCTGGTCACCATCCTGCCTATCGTAGCTTTTCAGGAGCCAGCCGGTCACTCCCAGCCATAGGCCCCCAGACACAAAGCTCGGCCCGTTTCCCTGGCAAACAAAAGTAAGCTGCCCCGCTTCTGGATGGCAGATTGCAGGAGCCACTTGTTATTATCAAACCAGCCCGACTTGGTACTGGTGCCACCTCTGGTCTGGGAACCATCCTGCGTATCGTGGATTCTAAGGAGCCAGCCGGCCACTCCCAGCCACAGGCCCCCAAAAAAAAACAACGGCGCTTTTCCCTGGAAAACAAAACTCGCCTGCCAACATTTTGATGGCAGATTGCAGGAACCACTTGGTACTATCAAACCAGCCCAACTTGGCACTGGTGCCACCTCAGGTCTGGGAACCATCCGGCGTATCGTGTGTTGAAAGGAGCCAGCCGGCCACTCCAGCCACAGGCCCGCAGACACAAACAACGGCGCTTTTCCCTGGAAAACAAAACTCGCCTGCTGACTTTTTGATGGAAGATTGCAGGAGCAACTTTGTACTTTGAAATCAGCCGAACATGGCTCTGGTGCCACCATGGGTCTGGTCACCATCCTGCCTATCGTAGCTTTTCAGGAGCCAGCCGGTCACTCCCAGCCATAGACCCCAGACAAAAAGCTCGGCCCGTTTCCCTGGAAAACAAAAGTAAGCTGCCCCGCTTCTGGATGGCAGATTGCAGGAGCCACTTTGCACCATCAAACTAGCCCGACTTGGCACTGGTGCCACCTCAGGTCTGGGAACCATCCTGCGTATCGTGGATTCTAAGGAGCCAGCCGGCCACTCCCAGCCACAGGCCCTCAAACACAAACAACGGCGCTTTTCCCTGGAAAACAAAACTCGCCTGCCAAATTTTGATGGCAGATTGCCGGAGCCACTTGGTACTATCAAACCAGCCCAACTTGGCACTGGTGCCACCATGGGTCTGGTCACCATCCTGCCTATCGTAGATTTTCAGGACCTAGCCGGTCACTCCCAGCCACAGGCCCCCAGACACAAACCTCGGCCCGTTTCCGTGGCAAACAAAACTAAGCGGCGCCGCTTGTGGATGGCAGATTGCAGGACGCACTTGGTACTATCAAACCAGCCCAACTTGGCACTGGTGCCACCTTGGGTCTGGGAACCATCCTGCGTATCGTGGATTCTAAGGAGCCAGCCGGCTACTCCCAGCCACAGGCCCCCAACAAAAACCACGGCCCTTTATTCTGGCAAACAAAACTTAGCTTCCTCACTTCTGGATGGCAGATTGCAGGAGCCACTTGGTACTATCAAACCAGCCCGACTTGGCACTGGTGCCACCTTGGGTCTGGGAACCATCCTGCGTATCGTGGTCTCTAAGGAGCCAGCCGGCCACTCCCAGCCACAGGCCCCCAAACAAAATCAACGGCGCTGTTCCCTGGAAAACAAAACACGCCTGCCAACTTTTTGATGGAGTTTGCAGGAGCCAATGGTACTATCAAACCAGCCCAACTTGGCACTGGTGCCACCATGGGTCTGGTAAACATCCTGCGTATCGTGGATTCTTAGGAGCCAGCCGGCCACTCCTAGCCACAGGCCCCCAAACAAAAACCTAGGCCTATTCCTCTGGCAAACAAAAGTAAGCTGCCCCGCTTCTGGATGGCAGATTGCAGGAGACACTTGGGACTATCAAACCAGCCCAACTTGGCACTGGTGCCACCTCTGGTCTGGGAACCATCCTGCGTATCTTGTGTTCTAAGGAGCCACCTGGCCACTCCCAGCCACAGTCCCCCAAACACAAACAACGGCGCTTTTCCCTGGAAAACAAAACTGGCCTGCCAACTTTTTGATGGCAGATTGCAGGAGCCACTTGGTACCATCAAACCAGCCCAACTTTGCACTGGTGCCACCTTGGGTCTGGGAACCATCCTGCCTATTGTAGCTTTTCAGGAGCCAGCCTGTCACTCATAGCCCTAGGCCCCCAGTCATAAACCTCGGCCCGTTTCCCTGGCACACAAAAGTAAGCTACCCCGCTTCAGGATGGCAGATTGCAGGAGCCACTTTTCACCATCAAACCAGCCCGACGTGGCACTGGTGCCACCTTGGGTCTGGGAACCATCCTGCGTATCGTGTGTTCTAAGGAGCCAGCCGGCCACTCCCAGCCACAGTCCCCCAAACACAAACAACGGTGCTTTTCCTTGGAAAACAAAACTGGCCTGCCAACTTTTTGATGGCAGATTGCAGGTGCTATTTAGTACTATCAAACCAGCCCGACTTGGCACTGGTGCCACCTCTGGTCTGGGAACCATCCTGCCTATCGTGGATTTTCAGGGGCCAGACGGCCACTCTCAGCCATATGCCCCCAGACACAAAGCTCTGCCCGTTTCCCTGGCAAACAAAAGTAAGCTACCCCGCTTCTGGATGGCAGATTGCAGGAGCCACTTGGTACTATCAAACCAGCCCAACTTGGCACTGGTGCCACCATGGGTCTGGTCACCATCCTGCCTATCGCAGCTTTTCAGGACCTAGCAGGTCACTCCCAGCCATAGGACCCCAGACACAAACCTCGGCCCGTTTCCCTGGCAAACAAAAGTAAGCTGCCCCGCTTCTGGATGGCAGATTGCAGGACGCACTTGGTACTATCAAACCAGCCCAACTTGGCAAAGGTGCCACCTCTGGTCTGGGAACCATCCTGCGTATCGTGGATTCTAAGGAGCCAGCCGGCCACTCCCAGCCACAGGCCCTCAAACACAAACAACGGCGCTTTTCCCTGGAAAACAAAACTCGCCTGCCAACATTTTGATGGCAGATTGCAGGAGCCACTTGGTACTATCAAACCAGCCCAACTTGGCACTGGTGCCACCATGGGTCTGGTCACCATCCTGCCTATCGTAGCTTTTCAGGAGCCAGCCGGTCACTCCCAGCCATAGGTCCCCAGTCACAAACCTCGGCCCGTTTCCCTGGCAAACAAAAGTAAGCTGCCCCGCTTCTGGATGGCAGATTGCAGGAGCCCCTTGGTACTATCAAACCAGCCCGACTTGGAACTGGTGCCACCTCTGGTCTGGGAACCATGCTGCGTAACACAGATTCTAAGGCGCCAGTCGGCCACTCCCAGCCACAAGCCCCCAAACACAAACAACGGCGCTATTCTCTGGCAAACAAAACTCCACTGCCCCTCTTCTGGATGGCAAATTGCAGGACGCACTTGGTACTATAAAAACAGCCCGACTTGGCACTGGTGCCACCTTGGGTCTCGGAACCATCCTGCGTATCGATCTTTTTAATGAGACAGCCGGCCACTCCCAGCCATATGCCCCCAAACACAACCCACGGCCCTTTTCTCTGGCAAACAAAACTCAACTGCACCGGTTCTGGATGGCAGATTGCAGGAGCCACTTGGTACTATCAAACCAGCCCGACTTGGCACTGGTGCCACCTTGGGTCTGGGAACCATCCTGCGTATTGTGGGTTGTCAGGAGCCAGCCGAACACTCTCGGCCACAGACCCCAATCAAAAACAACGGCCCGTTTCACAGGCAAACAAAACTCAACTGCCCCTCTTCTGGATGGCAAATTTTAGGACGCACTTTGTACTACGAAAACCGCCCGACGTGGCACTGGTCCCACCTTGTGTCAGGGAACCATCCTGCATATCGAGCTTTTTAAGGAGCCAGCCGGCCACGCCGAGCCATATACCCCCAAAAACAAACCACGGACCATTTCTCATGGAAACAAAAATCCGCTGCCCCGCGTCTGGATGGCAGATTGCAGGAGCCACTTTGCACCATCAAACCAGCCCGACTTGGCACTGGTGCCACCTTGGGTCTGGGAACAATCCTGCATATCGTGGATTCTAAGGAGCCAGCCGGCCACTCCCAGCCACAGGCCCCCAAACACAAACAACGGCGCTTTTCCCTGGAAAACAAAACTCGCCTGCCAGCTTTTTGATGGCAGATTGCAGGAGCCACTTGGTACTATCAAATCATCCCAACTTGGTACTGGTGCCACTATGGGTCTGGGAACCATCCTGCCTATTGTAGCATTTCAGGAGCCAGCCGGTCACTCCCAGCCATAGGCCCCCAGACACAAACCTCGGACCGTTTCCCTGGCAAACAAAATTAAGCTGCCCCGATTCTGGATGGCAGATTGCAGGAGCCACTTGGTAGTGTCAAACAAGCCCGACTTGGCACTGGTGCCACCTTGGGTCTGGGAACCATCCTGCGTATCGTGGATTCTAAGCAGCCACCCGGCCACTCTGAGCCACAGGCGCCCAAACACAAAATATGGCGCTTTTCCCTGGAAAACAAAACTCGCCTGCCAACATTTTGATGGCAGATTGCAGGAGGCACATGGTACTATCAGACCAGGCAAACATGGCACTGGTGCCACCTTGGCTCTGGGAACCATCCTGCCTATCGTGGATTTTCAGGGGCCAGCCGGCCAATCTCAGCCATATGGATCCAAACACATACCACGGCCCTTTTCTCTGACAAACAAAACTCAACTGCCCCTCTTCTGGATGGCAAATTGCAGGACGCACTTGGTACTACGAAAACAGCCCGACTTGGCACTGATGCTACCTTGGGTCAGGGAACAATCCTGCGTATCGATCTTTTTATGGAGCCAGCCGGCCACGTCCAGCCATATACCCCCAAAAAAAAACCACGGAACTTTTCTCCAGCAAACAAAAATCCGCTGCCCCGCGTCTGAATGGCAGATTTCAGGAGCTATTTAGTATTATCAAACCAGCCCGACTTGGCACTGGTGCCACCATGAGTCTGGTAACCATCCTGCCTATCGTAGCTTTTCAGTAGCCAGCCGGTCACTCCCAGCCATAGGCCCCCAGACAAATACCTCGGCCCGTTTCCCTGGGAAACAAAAGTAAGCTGTCCCGCTTCTGGATGGCAGATTGCAGGAGCCACTTGGTACTATCAAACCAGCCCAACTTGGCACTGGTGCCACCTTGGCTCTGGGAACCATCCTGCGTATCCTGGGTTCAAAGGAGGCAGCCGGCCACTCCCAGCCACAGGCCTCTAAACAAGAACAACGGCGCTTTTCCCTGGAAAACAAAACTCGCCTGACAACTTTTGGATGGCAGATTGCAGGAGCCACTTGGTACTATCAAACCAGCCCAACTTGGCACTGGTGCCACCATGGGTCTGGTCACCATCCTGCCTATCGTAGCTTTTCAGGAGCCAGCCGGTCACTCCCAGCCATAGGCCCCCAGACAAATATCTCGGCCCGTTTCCCTGGCAAGCAAAAGTAAGCTGCCCCGCTTCTGGATGGCAGATTGCAGGAGCCACATGGTACTATCAAACCAGGCCAACATGGCACTGGTGCCACCTTGGTTCTGGGAACCATCCTGCCTATCGTGGATTTTCAGGGGCCAGCCGGCCACTCTCAGCCATATGCCCCCAAACATATACCACGGTCCTTTTCTCTGGCAAACAAAACTCAACTGCCCCTCTTCTGGATGGCAAATTGCAGGACGCACTTGGTACTACGAAAACAGCCCGACTTGGCACTCATGCCACCTTGGGTCAGGGAACAATCCTGCGTATCGAGATTTTTAAGGAGCCAGCCGGCCACGTCCAGCCATATACCCCCAAAAAAAAACCACGGAACTTTTCTCCAGGAAACAGAAATCCGCTGCCCCGCGTCTGGATGGCAGATTTCAGGAGTTATTTAGTATTATCAAACCAGCCCGACTTGGCAGTGGGGCCACCATGAGCCTGGTAACCATCCTGCCTATCGTAGCTTTTCAGTAGCCAGCCAGTCACGCCCAGCCATAGGCCCCCAGACAAATACCTCGGCCCGTTTCCCTGGGAAACAAAATTAAGCTGTCCCGCTTCTGGATGGCAGTTTGCAGGATCCACTTGGTACTATCAAACCAGCCGAACTTGGCACTGGCGTAACCTTGGCTCTGGGAACCATCCTGCGTATCCTGGGTTCAAAGGAGGCAGCCGGCCACTCCCAGCCACAGGCCCCCAAACAGAAACAACGGCGCTTTTCCCTGGAAAACAAAACTGGCCTGCCAAGTTTTTGATGGCAGATTGCAGGAGCCACTTGGTACTATCAAACCAGCCCAACTTGGCACTGGTGCCACCATGGGTCTGGTCACCATCCTGCCTATCGTAGCTTTTCAGGCGCCAGCCGGTCACTCCCAGCCATAGGCCCCCAGTCACAAACCTCGGCCCGTTTCCCTGGCAAACAAAAGTAAGCTACCCCGCTTCTGGATGGCAGATTGCAGGACGCACTTGGTACTATCAAACCAGCCCAACTTGGCACTGGTGCCACCTCAGGTCTGGGAACCATCCTGCGTCTCGTGGATTCTAAGGAGCCAGCCGGCCACTCCCACCCATAGGCCCCCAAACAAAAACAACGGCGCTTTTCCCTGGAAAACAAAACTCGCCTGCCAACTTTTTGATGGCCGATTGCAGGAACCACTTGGTATTATCAAGCCAGCCCGACTTGGCACTGGTGCCACCTTGGGTCTGGGAACCATGCTGCGTATCGTGGATTCTAAGGAGCCAGCCGGCCACTCCCTGCCACAGGCCCCCAAACACAAACAACGGCGCTTTTCCCTGGAAATCAACACTCGCTTGCCGACTTTTTGATGGCAGATTGCAGGAGCCACTTGGTACTATCAAACCAGCCCAACTTGGCACTGGTGCCACCATGGGTCTGGTCACCATCATGCCTCTCGTAGCTTTTAAGGACCTAGCGGGTCACTCCCAGCCATAGGCCCCCAGACACAAACCTTGGCCCGTTTCCCTGGCAAACAAAAGTAAGCTGCCCCGTTTCTGGATGGCAGATTTCAGTAGCAACTTTGCACCATCAAACTGGCCCGACTTGTCACTGGTGCCACTTTAGGTCTGGGAACCATCCTGCGTATCGTGGATTCTAATTAGCCATCCGGCCACTCCCACCCACAGGCCCCCAAACACAAACAACCGCGCTTTTCCCTGGAAAACAAAACTCGCCTGCCAACATTTTGATGGCAGATTGCAGGAGCCACTTGGTACTATCAAATCAGCCCAACTTGGCACTGGTGCCACCATGGGTCTGGTCACCATCCTGCCTATCGTAGCTTTTCAGGAGCCAGCCGGTCACTCCCAGCCATAGGCCCCCAGACACAAAGCTCGGCCCGTTTCCCTGGCAAACAAAAGTAAGCTGCCCCGCTTCTGGATGGCTGATTGCAGGAGCCACTTGGTACTATCAAACCAGCCCGACTTGGCACTGGTGCCACGTCAAGTCTGGGAACCATCCTGCGTATCGTGGATTCTAAGGAGCCAGCCGGCCACTCCCAGCCACAGGCCCCCAAACACAAACAACGGCGCTTTTCCCTGGAAAACAAAACTCGCCTGCCAACTTTTTGATGGCAGATTGCAGGAGCAACTTGGTACTATCAAACCAGCCCAACTTGGCACTGGTGCCACCATGGGTCTGGTCACCATCCTGCCTATCGTAACTTTTCAGGAGCCAGCCGGTCACTCTCAGCCATAGGCCCCCAAACAAAACCCACGGCCCGTTTCCCTGGCAAACAAAAGTAAGCTGCCCCGCTTCTGGATGGCAGATTCCCGGACGCACTTGGTACTATCAAACCAGCCCAACTTGGCACTGGTGCCACCTCTGATCTGGGAACCATGCTGAGTATCGTGGATTCTAAGGAGCCAGCCGGCCACTCCCAGCCACAGGCCCCCAAACACAAACAACGGCGCTTTTCCCTGGAAAACAAAACTCGCCCGCCAAGTTTGTGATGGCAGATTGCAGGAGCCACTTAGTACTATCAAACCAGCCCAATTTGGCACTGGTGCCGTCATGGGTCTGGTCACCATCCTGCCTATCGTAGCTTTTCACGAGCCAGCCGGTCACTCCCAGCCATAGGCCCCCAGACAAAAACCTCGGCCTGTTTCCCTGGAAAACAAAAGTAAGCTGCCCCGCTTCTGGATGGCAGATTGCAGGAACCACTTGGTACTATCAAACCAGCCCAACTTGGCACTGGTGCCGCCATGGGTCTGGGAACCATCCTTTGTATCGTGGATTCTAATTAGCCATCCGTCCACTCCAGGCCATAGGGCCCCAGGCACAAACAACAGCGCTTTTCCCTGGAAAACAAAACTCGCCTGCCAACTTTTTGATGGCCGATTGCAGGAACCACTTGGTATTATCTAGCCAGCCCAACTTGGCACTGGTGCCACCATGGGTCTGGTCACCATCCTGCCTATCGTAGCTTTTCAGGAGCCAGCCGGTCACTCCCAGCCATAGGCCCCCAGACACAAACCTCGGACCGTTTCCCTGGCAAACAAAAGTAAGCTGCCCCGCTTCTGGATGGCAGATTGCAGGAACCACTTGTTACTATCAAACCAGCCCAACTTGGCACTGGTGCCACCATGGGTCTGGGAACCATCCTGTGTATCGTGGATTCTAATTAGCCATCCGTCCACTCCAGGCCATAGGGCCCCAGGCACAAACAACGGCGCTTTTCCCTGGAAAACAAAACTCGCCTGCCAACTTTTTGATGGCCGATTGCAGGAACCACTTGGTATTATCAAGCCAGCCCGACTTGGCACTGGTGCCACCTTGGGTCTGGGAACCATGCTGCGTATCGTGGATTCTAAGGAGCCAGCCGGCCACTCCCAGCCACAGGCCCCCAAACACAAACAACGGCGCTTTTCCCTGGAAAACAAAACTCGCCTGCCAAGTTTTTGATGGCAGATTGCAGGAGCCACTTGGTACTATCAAACCAGCCCAACTTGGCACTGGTGCCACCATGGGTCTGGTCACCATCCTGCCTATCGTAGCTTTTCAGGAGCCAGCCAGCCACCCCCAGCCAGAGGCCCCCAGACAAATATTTCGGCCCGTTTCCCTGGCAAACAAAAGTAAGCTGCCCCGCTTCTGCATGGCAGATTGCAGGAGCCACTTTGCACCGTCAAACCAGCCCAACTTGGCACTGGTGCCACCTCAGGTCTGGGAACCATCCTGCGTCTCGTGGGTTCTAATTAGCCATCCGTCCACTCCAGGCCATAGGGCCCCAGGCACAAACAACGGCGCTTTTCCCTGGAAAACAAAACTCGCCTGCCAACATTTTGATGGCCGATTGCAGGAACCACTTGGTATTATCAAGCCAGCCCAACTTGGCACTGGTGCCACCATGGGTCTGGTCACCATCCTGCCTATCGTAGCTTTTCAGGAGCCAGCCGGTCACTCCCAGCCATAGGCCCCCAGACACAAACCTCGGACCGTTTCCCTGGCAAACAAAAGTAAGCTGCCCCGCTTCTGGATGGCAGATTGCAGGAACCACTTGGTACTATCAAACCAGCCCAACTTGGCACTGGTGCCACCATGGGTCTGGGAACCATCCTGTGTATCGTGGATTCTAATTAGCCATCCGTCCACTCCAGGCCATAGGGCCCCAGGCACAAACAACGGCGCTTTTCCCTGGAAAACAAAACTCGCCTGCGAACATTTTGATGGCCGATTGCAGGAACCACTTGGTATTATCAAGCCAGCCCGACTTGGCACTGGTGCCACCTTGGGTCTGGGAACCATGCTGCGTATCGTGGATTCTAAGGAGCCAGCCGGCCACTCCCAGCCACAGGCCCCCAAACACAAACAACGACGCTTTTCCCTGGAAATCAACACTCGCTTGCCGACTTTTTGATGGCAGATTGCAGGAGCCACTTGGTACTATCAAACCAGCCCAACTTGGCACTGGTGCCACCATGGGTCTGGTCACCATCCTGCCTATCGTAGCTTTTCATGAGCCAGCCGGCCACTCCCAGCCATAGGCCCCCAGACACAAACCTCGGCCCGTTTCCCTGGCAAACAAAAGTAAGCTGCCCCGCTTCTGGATGGCAGATTCCCGGACGCACTTGTTACAATCAAACCAGCCCAACTTGGCACTGGTGCCACCTCTGGTCTGGGAACCATGCTGAGTATCGTGGATTCTAAGGAGCCAGCCGGCCACTCCCAGCCACAGGCCCCCAAACACAAACAACGGCGCTTTTCCCTGGAAAACAAAACTCGCCTGCCAAGTTTTTGATGGCAGATTGCAGGAGCCACTTGGTACTATCAAACCAGCCCAACTTGGCACTGGTGCCGTCATGGGTCTGGTCACCATCCTGCCTATCGTAGCTTTTCACGAGCCAGCCGGTCACTTCCAGGCTTAGGCCCCCAGACACAATCCTCGGACCGTTTCCCTGGCAAACAAAAGTAAGCTGCCCCGCTTCTGGATGGCAGATTGCAGGAACCACTTGGTACTATCAAACCAGCCCAAGTTGGCACTGGTGCCACCATGGGTCTGGGAACCATCCTGTGTATCGTGGATTCTAATTAGCCATCCGTCCACTCCAGGCCATAGGGCCCCAGGCACAAACAACGGCGCTTTTCCCTGGATAACAAACTCGCCTGCCAAATTTTTGATGGCAGATTGCAGGAGCCACTTGGTACTATCAAACCAGCCCAACTTGGCACTGGTGCCACCATGGGTCTGGTCACCATCCTGCCTATCGTAGCTTTTCAGGAGCCAGCCGGTCACTCCCAGCCATAGGCCCCCAGACACAAACCTCGGCCCGTTTCCCTGGCAAACAAAAGTAAGCTGCCCCGCTTCTGGATGGCAGATTGCAGGAGCCACTTGGTACTATCAAACCAGCCCGACTTGGCACTGGTGCCACCACTGGTCTGGGAACCATCCTGCGTATGGTGGATTCTAAGGAGCCAGCCGGCCACTCCCACCCATAGGCCCCCAAACAAAAACAACGGCGCTTTTCCCTGGAAATCAACACTCGCTTCCCGACTTTTTGATGGCAGATTGCAGGAGCCACTTGGTACTATCAAACCAGCCCAACTTGGCACTGGTGCCACCATGGGTCTGGTCACCATCATGCCTCTCGTAGCTTTTCAGGACCTAGCCGGTCACGCACAGCCATAGGCCCCCAGACACAAACCTTGGCCCGTTTCCCTGGCAAACAAAAGTAAGCTGCCCCGTTTCTGGATGGCAGATTTCAGTAGCAACTTTGCACCATCAAACTGGCCCGACTTGTCACTGGTGCCACTTTAGGTCTGGGAACCATCCTGCGTATCGTGGATTCTAATTAGCCATCCGGCCACTCCCACCCACAGGCCCCCAAACACAAACAACGGCGCTTTTCTCTGGAAAACAAAACTCGCCTACCAACATTTTGATGGCAGATTGCAGGAGCCACTTGGTACTATCAAATCAGCCCAACTTGGCACTGGTGCCACCATGGGTCTGGTAACCATCCTGCCTATCGTACCTTTTCAGGAGCCAGCTGGTCACTCCCAGCCATAGGCCCCCAGACACAAACCTCGGCTCCTTTCCCTGGCAAACAAAAGTAAGCAGCCCTGCTTCTGGATGGCAGATTGCAGGAGCCACTTTGCACCATCAAACTGGCCCGACTTGTCACTGTTGCCACCTCTGGTCTGGGAACCATCCTGCGTATCGTGGATTCTAAGGAGCCAGCCGGCCACTCCCAGCCACAGGCCCCCAAACACAAACAACGGCGCTTTTCCCTGGAAAACAAAACTCGCCTGACAACTTTTTGATGGCAGATTGCAGGAACCACTTGGTACTATCAAACCAGGCCAACTTGGCACTGGTGCCACCATGGGTCTGGTCACCATCCTGCCTATCGTAGCTTTTCAGGAGCCAGCCGGTCACTCCCAGCCATAGGCCCCCAGACACAAAGCTCGGCCCGTTTCCCTGGCAAACAAAAGTAAGCTGCCCCGCTTCTGGATGGCAGATAGTAGGACGCACTTGTTACTATCAAACCAGCCCGACTTGGCACTGGTGCCACCTTGGGTCTGGGAACCATCCTGCGTATCGTGGATTCTAAGGAGCCAGCCGGCCACTCCCAGCCACAGGCACCCAAACACAAACAACGGCGCTTTTCCCTGGAAAACAAAACTCGCCTGACAACTTTTTGATGGCAGATTGCAGGAGCCACTTGGTACTATCAAACCAGCCCAACTTGGCACTGGTTCCACCATGGGTCTGGTCACCATCCTGCCTATCGTAGCTTTTCAGGAGCCAGCCGGTCACTCCCAGCCATAGGCCCCCAGACAAATACCTCGGCCCGTTTCCCTGGAAAACAAAAGTAAGCTGCCCCGCTTCTGGATGGCAGATTGCAGGACGCACTTGGTACTATCAAACCAGCCCGACTTGGCACTGGTGCCACCTCTGGTCTGGGAACCATCCTGCGTATCGTGGATTCTAAGGAGCCAGCCGGCCACTCCCAGCCACAGGCCCCCAAACACAAACAACGGCGCTTTTCCCTGGAAAACAAAACTCGCCTGCCAACTTTTTGATGGCAGATTGCAGGAGCCACTTGGTACTATCAAACCAGCCCAACTTGGCACTGGTGCCACCATGGGTCTGGTCACCATCCTGCCTATCGTAACTTTTCAGGAGCCAGCGGGTCACTCCCAGCCATAGGCCCCCAGACAAATACCTCGGCCCGTTTCCCTGGCAAACAAAAGTAAGCTGCCCCGCTTCTGGATGGCAGATTCCCGGACGCACTTGGTACTATCAAACCAGCCCAACTTGGCACTGGTGCCACCTCTGATCTGGGAACCATGCTGAGTATCGTGGATTCTAAGGAGCCAGCCGGCCACTCCCAGCCACAGGCCCCCAAACACAAACAACGGCGCTTTTCCCTGGAAAACAAAACTCGCCTGCCAACTTTTTGATGGCAGATTGCAGGAGCCACTTGGTACTATCAAACCAGCCCAACTTGGCACTGGTGCCGTCATGGGTCTGGTCACCATCCTGCCTATCGTAGCTTTTCAGGAGCCAGCCGGTCACTCCCAGCCATAGGCCCCCAGACAAAAACCTCGGCCCGTTTCCCTGGAAAACAAAAGTAAGCTGCCCCGCTTCTGGATGGCAGATTGCAGGAACCACTTGGTACTATCAAACCAGCCCAACTTGGCACTGGTGCCACCATGGGTCTGGGAACCATCCTGTGTATCGTGGATTCTAATTAGCCATCCGTCCACTCCAGGCCTTAGGGCCCCAGGCACAAACAACGGCGCTTTTCCCTGGAAAACAAAACTCGCCTGCCAACTTTTTGATGGCCGATTGCAGGAACCACTTGGTATTATCTAGCCAGCCCAACTTGGCACTGGTGCCACCATGGGTCTGGTCACCATCCTGCCTATCGTAGCTTTTCAGGAGCCAGCCGGTCACTCCCAGCCATAGGCCCCCAGACACAAACCTCGGACCGTTTCCCTGGCAAACAAAAGTAAGCTGCCCCGCTTCTGGATGGCAGATTGCAGGAACCACTTGTTACTATCAAACCAGCCCAACTTGGCACTGGTGCCACCATGGGTCTGGGAACCATCCTGTGTATCGTGGATTCTAATTAGCCATCCGTCCACTCCAGGCCATAGGGCCCCAGGCACAAACAAAGGCGCTTTTCCCTGGAAAACAAAACTCGCCTGCGAACATTTTGATGGCCGATTGCAGGAACCACTTGGTATTATCAAGCCAGCCCGACTTGGCACTGGTGCCACCTTGGGTCTGGGAACCATGCTGCGTATCGTGGATTCTAAGGAGCCAGCCGGCCACTCCCAGCCACAGGACCCCAAACACAAACAACGGCGCTTTTCCCTGGAAAACAAAACTCGCCTGCCAAGTTTTTGATGGCAGATTGCAGGAGCCACTTGGTACTATCAAACCAGCCCAACTTGGCACTGGTGCCACCATGGGTCTGGTCACCATCCTGCCTATCGTAGCTTTTCAGGAGCCAGCCAGCCACCCCCAGCCAGAGGCCCCCAGACAAATATTTCGGCCCGTTTCCCTGGCAAACAAAAGTAAGCTGCCCCGCTTCTGCATGGCAGATTGCAGGAGCCACTTTGCACCGTCAAACCAGCCCAACTTGGCACTGGTGCCACCTCAGGTCTGGGAACCATCCTGCGTATCGTGGGTTCTAATTAGGCATCCGTCCACTCCAGGCCATAGGGCCCCAGGCACAAACAACGGCGCTTTTCCCTGGAAAACAAAACTCGCCTGCCAACTTTTTGATGGCCGATTGCAGGAACCACTTGGTATTATCAAGCCAGCCCAACTTGGCACTGGTGCCACCATGGGTCTGGTCACCATCCTGCCTATCGTAGCTTTTCAGGAGCCAGCCGGTCACTCCCAGCCATAGGCCCCCAGACACAAACCTCGGACCGTTTCCCTGGCAAACAAAAGTAAGCTGCCCCGCTTCTGGATGGCAGATTGCAGGAACCACTTGGTACTATCAAACCAGCCCAACTTGGCACTGGTGCCACCATGGGTCTGGGAACCATCCTGTGTATCGTGGATTCTAATTAGCCATCCGTCCACTCCAGGCCATAGGGCCCCAGGCACAAACAAAGGCGCTTTTCCCTGGAAAACAAAACTCGCCTGCGAACATTTTGATGGCCGATTGCAGGAACCACTTGGTATTATCAAGCCAGCCCGACTTGGCACTGGTGCCACCTTGGGTCTGGGAACCATGCTGCGTATCGTGGATTCTAAGGAGCCAGCCGGCCACTCCCAGCCACAGGCCCCCATACACAAACAACGACGCTTTTCCCTGGAAATCAACACTCGCTTGCCGATTTTTGATGGCAGATTGCAGGAGCCACTTGGTACTATCAAACCAGCCCAACTTGGCACTGGTGCCACCATGGGTCTGGTCACCATCATGCCTCTCGTAGCTTTTCAGGACCTAGCCGGTCACTCACAGCCATAGGCCCCCAGACACAAACCTTGGCCCGTTTCCCTGGCAAACAAAATTAAACTGCCCCGCTTCTGGATGGCAGATTGCAGGAGCCACTTGGTATTATCAAACCAGCCCAACTTGGCACTGGTGCCACCTCTGGTCTGGGAACCATCCTGCGTATCGTGGCTTCTAAGGAGCCAGTCGGCCACTCCCAGCCACAGGCCCCCAAACACAAACAACGGCCCGTTTCCGTGGCAAACAAAAGTAAGCTGCCCCGCTTCTGGATGGCAGATTGCAGGAACCACTTGGTACTATCAAACCAGCCCAACTTGGCACTGGTGGCACCTCTTGTCTGGGAACCATGCTGCGTATCGTGGTTTCTAAGGAGCCAGCCGGCCACTCCCAGCCACAGGCCCCCAAACACAAACAACGACGCTTTTCCCTGGAAAACAAAACTCGCCTGACAACATTTTGATGGCAGATTGCAGGAGCCACTTGGTACTATCAAACCAGCCCAACTTGGCACTGGTGCCACCATGGGTCTGGTCACCATCCTGCCTATCGAAGCTTTTCAGGAGCCAGCCGGTCACTCACAGCCATAGGCCCCGAGACACAAAGCTCGGCCCGTTTCCCTGGCAAAAAAAAGTAAGCTGCCCCGCTTCTGGATGGCAGATTGCAGAAGCCACTTGGTACTATCAAACCAGCCCAACTTGGCACTGGTGCCACCTCTGGTCTGGGAACCATCCTGCGTATCGTAGATTTTAAGGAGCCAGCCGGTTGTCCCAGCCATAGGCCCCCAAACACAAACAACGGTCCGTTTCCCTGGCAAACAAAAGTAAGCTGCCCCGCTTCTGGATGGCAGATTGCAGGAACCACTTGGTAGTATCAAACCAGCCCAACTTGGCACTGGTGGCACCTCTTGTCTGGGAACCATGCTGCGTATCGTGGTTTCTAAGGAGCCAGCCGGCCACTCCCAACCATAGACCCCCAGACACAAAGCTCGGCCCGTTTCCCTGGAAAACAAAAGTAAGCTACCCCGATTCTGGATGGCAGATTGCAGGAGCCACTTGGTACTATCAAATCAGCCCAACTTGGCACTGGTGCCACCATGAGTCTGGTAAACATCCTGCCTATCGTAGCTTTTCAGGAGCCAGCCGGCCACTCTCAGCCATATGCCCCCAAAAACAAACCACGGCCCTTTTCTCTGGCAAACAAAACTCAACTGCCCCTCTTCTGGATGGCAAATTTTAGGACGCACTTTGTACTACGAAAACCGCCCGACGTGGCACTGGTGCCACCTTGTGTCAGGGAACCATCCTGCATATCGAGCTTTTTAAGGAGCCAGCCGGCCACGCCCAGCCATAAACCCCCAAAAACAAACCACGGACCATTTCTCTTGGAAACAAAAATCCGCTGCCCCGCGTCTGGATGGCAGATTGCAGGAGCCACTTTGCACCATCAAACCAGCCCGACTTGGCACTGGTGCCACCTTGGGTCTGGGAACAATCCTGCATATCGTGGATTCTAAGGAGCCAGCCGGCCACTCCCAGCCACAGGCCCCCAAACAAAAACAACGGCGCTTTTCCCTGGAAAACAAAATTCGCCTGCCAACTTTTTGATGGCAGATTGCAGGAGCCACTTGGTACTATCAAACCAGCCCAACTTGGCACTGGTGCCACCTCTGGTCTGGGAACCAGCCTGCCTATCGTAGCTTTTCGGGAGCCAGCCGGTCACTCCCAGCCATAGACCCCCAGACACAAACCTCGGCCCGTTTCCCTGGAAAACAAAAGTAAGCTACCCCGATTCTGGATCGCAGATTGCAGGAGCCACTTGGTACTATCAAATCAGCCCAACTTGGCACTGGTGCCACCATGGGTCTGGTAAACATCCTGCCTATCGTTGCTTTTGAGGAGCCAGCCGGTCACTCCCTGCCATAGGCCCCCAGACACAAACCTCGGCCCGTTTTCCTGGCAAACAAAAGTAAGCTGCCCCGCTTTTGGATGGCAGATTGCAGGAGCCACGTTGCACCATCAAACCAGCCCGACTTGGCACTGGTGCCACCTTGGGTCTGGGAACAAGTTGGGCTGGTTTGAGAGTACCAAGTGGCTCCTGCAATCTTCCATCCAGAAGCGGGACAGCTTACTTTTGTTTCCCAGGGAAATGGGCCGAGGTATTTGTCTGGGGGCCTATGGCTGGGAGTGACCGGCTGGCTACTGAAAAGCTACGATAGGCAGGATGGTTACCAGACTCATGGTGCCACCAGTGCCAAGTCGGGCTGGTTTGATAATACTAAATAGCTCCTGCAATCTGCCATCCAGACGCGGGGCAGCGGATTTTTGTTTGCTGGAGAAATGTTCCGTGGTTTTTTTTGGGGGTATATGACTGGACGTGGCCGGCTGGCTCCTTAAAAAGCTCTATACGCAGGATTGTTCCCTGACCCAAGGTGGCATCAGTGCCAAGTCGGGCTGTTTTCGTAGTACCAAGTGCGTCCTGCAATTTGCCATCCAGAAGCGGGGCAGCCTACTTTTGTTTGCCAGGGAAACGTGCCGAGGTATTTGTCTGGAGGCCTATGGCTGGGAGTGAGCTGCTGGCTCCTAAAAAGCTACGATAGGCAGGATGGTGACCAGACCCATGGTGGCACCAGTGCCAAGTTGGGCTGGTTTGATAGTACCAAGTGGCTCCTGCAATCTGCCATCAAGAAGTTGGCAGGCGAGTTTTGTTTTCCAGGGAAAAGCGCCGTTGTTTTTGTTTAGAGGCCTGTGGCTGGGAGTGGCCGCCTGTCCTCGTAGAATCTACGTTACGCAGCATGGTTCCCAGAGCCAAGGTGGCACCAGGGCCAAGTCGGGCTGGTTTGTAAGTACCAAGTGCATCCTGCAATCTGCCATCCAAAAGCGGGGCAGCTTACTTTTGTTTGCCAGGGAAACGGGCCGAGGTTTGTGTCCAGGGGCCTATGGCAGGGAGTGACCGGCTGGCTCCTGAAAAGCTACGATAGGCAGGATGTTTACCAGACCCATGGTGGCACCAGTGCCAAGTTGGGCTGATTTGATAGTACCAAGTGGCTCCTGCAATCTGCCATCCAGAATTGGGGTAGCTTACTTTTGTTTTCCAGGGAAACGGGCCGAGGTTTGTGTCTGGGGGTCTATGGCTGGGAGTGACCGGCTGGCTCCTGAAAAGCTACGATAGGCAGGATGGTTCCCAGACCAGAGGTGGCACCAGTGCCAAGTTGGGCTGGTTTGATAGTACCAAGTGGCTCCTGCAATCTGCCATCAAAAAGTTGGCAGGCGAATTTTGTTTTCCAGGGAAAAGCGCCGTTGTTTGTGTTTGGGGGCCTGTGGCTGGGAGTGGCCGGCTGGCTCCTTAGAATCCACGATATGCAGGATTGTTCCCAGACCCAAGGTGGCACCAGTGCCAAGTCGGGCTGGTTTGATGGTGCAAAGTGGCTCCTGCAATCTGCCATCCAGACGCGGGGCAGCGGATTTTTGTTTCCAAGAGAAATAGTCCGTGGTTTGTTTTTGGGGGTTTATGGCTGGGCGTGGCCGTCTGGCTCCTTAAAAAGCTCGATATGCAGGATGGTTCCCTGACACAAGGTGGCACCAGGGCCACGTCGGGCGGTGTTCGTAGTACTAAGGGCGTCCTAAAATTTGCCATCCAGAAGAGGGGCAGTTGAGTTTTGTTTGCCAGAGAAAAGGGCCGTGGTTTGTTTTTGGGGGCATATGGCTGAGAGTGGCCGGCTGGCCCCTGAAAATCCACGATAGGCAGGATGGTTCCCAGACCTGAGGTGGCACCAGTGCCAAGTCGGGCTGGTTTGATAGTACTAAGCAGCTCCTGCAATCTGCCATGCAGAAGCGGGGCAGCTTACTTTTGTTTGCCAGGGAAACGGGCCGAGGTTTGTGTCTAGGGGCCTCTGGCTGGGGGTGGCTGGCTGGCTCCTGAAAAGCTACGATAGGCAGGATGGTGACCAGACCCATGGTGGCACCAGTGCCAAGTTGGGCTGGTTTGATAGTACCAAGTGGCTCCTGCAATCTGCCATCAAAAAGTTGGCAGGCGAGTTTTGTTTTCCAGGGAAAAGCGCCGTTGTTTGTGTTTGGGGGCCTGTGCCTGGGAGTGGCCGGCTGGCTCCTTAGAACCCACGATACGCAGGATGGTTCCCAGACCTGAGGTGGCACCAGTGCCAAGTTGGGCTGGTTTGATGGTGCAAAGTGGCTCCTGCAATCTGCCATGCAGAAGCGGGGCAGCTTACTTTTGTTTGCCAGGGAAACGGGCCGAAATATTTGTCTGGGGGCCTCTGGATTGGGGTGGCTGGCTGGCTCCTGAAAAGCTACGATAGGCAGGATGGTGACCAGACCCATGGTGGCACCAGTGCCAAGTTGGGCTGGTTTGATAGTACCAAGTGGCTCCTGCAATCTGCCATCAAAAGTTTGGCAGGCGAGTTTTGTTTTCCAGGGAAAAGCACCGTTGTGCGTGTTTTGGGGCCTGTGGCTGGGAGTGGCCAGCTGGCTCCTTAGAATCCACGATACGCAGGATGGTTCCCAGACCCAAGGTGGCACCAGTGCCAAGTCGGGCTGGTTTGTTAGTACCAAGTGGTTCCTGCAATCTGCCATCCAGAAGCGGGGCAGCTGAATTTTGTTTGCCAGAGAAAAAGGCTGTTGTTTGTGTTTCGGGGCCTGTGGCTGGCAGTGGCCGGCTGGCTCCTGAAAATCCATGATACGCAGGATGGTTCCCAGACCCAAGGTGGCATCAGTGCCAAGTAGGGCTGGTTTCATAGTACCCAGTGGCTCCTGCAATCTGCCATCCAGAAGAGGGGCAGTTGAGTTTTGTTTTCCAGAGAAAAGGGCCGTGGTTTGTGTTTGGGGCCTATGGCTGAGAGTGACCGGCTGGCCCCTGAAAATCCACGATAGGAAGGATGGTTCCCAGATCCAAGGTGGCAGCAGTGCCATGTTGTTCTGGTGTGATAGTCCCAAGTGGCTCCTGCAATCTGCCATCCAGAAGCGGGGCAGCTGAGTTTTGTTTGCCAGAGAAAAAGGCTTTGGTTTGTATTTGGGGGCCTGTGGCTGGGAGTGTTCGGCTGGCTCCTGACAACCCACAATACGCAGGATGGTTCCCAGACCCAAGGTGGCACCAGTGCCAAGTCGGGCTGTTTTTATAGTACCAAGTGCGTCCTGCAATTTGCCATCCAGAAGAGGGGCAGTTGAGTTTTGTTTGCCAGAGAATAGCGCCGTTGTTTGTGTTTGGGGGCTTGTGGCTGGTACTGGCCGACTGGCTCCTTAGAATCTGTGTTACGCAGCATGGTTCCCAGACCCAAGGTGGCACCAGTGCCAAGTTGGGCTGGTTTGATAGTACCAAGTGGCTCCTGCAATCTGCCATCCAGAAGCGGGGCAGCTTACTTTTGTTTGCCAGGGAAACGGGCCGAGGTTTGTGACTGGGGACCTATGGCTGGGAGTGACCGGCTGGCTCCTGAAAATCTACAATAGGCAGGATGGTTACCAGACCCATGGTGGCACCAGTGCCAAGTTGGGCTGGTTTGATAGTAACAAGTGGCTCCGGCAATCTGCCATCAAAAAGTTGGCAGGCGAGTTTTGTTTTCCAGGGAAAAGCGCCATTGTTTGTATTTGGGGGCCTGTGGCTGGGAGTGGCCGGCTGGCTCCTTTGAACCCACGATACGCAGGATGGTTCCCAGACCCAAGGTGGCACCAGTGCCAAGTCGGGCTGGTTTGATACTACCAAGTGCGTCCTGCAATCTGCCATCCAGAAGCGGGGCAGCTTACTTTTGTTTGCCAGGGAAACGGGCCGTGGGTTTTGATTGGGGGCATATAGCTGAGAGTGGCCGGCTGGCTCCTGAAAATCCACGCTAGGCAGCATGGTTCCCAGATGCAAGGTGGCACCAGTGCCAAGTCGGGCTGGTTTGATGGTGCAAAGTGTCTCCTGCAATCTGCCATCCAGAAGCGGGGCAGCTGATTTTTGTTTGCCAGAGAAAAATTCCGTGGATTGTTTTTGGGGGCATATTGCTGGGAGTGGCCGGCTGGCTCCTTAAAATGCTCGATACGCATGATGGTTCCCAGGCCCAAGGTGTCACCACTACCAAGTCGGCCTGCGGTTTTAGTATCAAGTTCATCCTGCAATTTGCCATCCAGAAGAGGGGCAGTTGAGTTTTGTTTGCCAGAGAAACGGGCCGAGGTTTCTGTTTGGGGACATATGGCTGAGAGTGGCCGGCTGGCCCCTGAATATCCACGATACACAGCATGGTTCCCAGATCCAAGGTGGCACCAGTGCCAAGTCGGGCTGGTTTGATAGTACCAAGTGTCTCCTGCAATCTGCCATCCAGAAGCAGGGCAGCTTACTTTTGTTTGCCAGAGAAATAGGCCTAGGTTTTTGTTTGGGGGCCTGTGGCTAGGAGTGGCCGGCTGGCTCCTAAGAATCCACGATACGCAGGATGTTTCCCAGACCCAAGGTGGCACCAGTGCCAAGTCGGGCTGGTTTGATAGTACCAAGTGGCTCCTGCAAACTCCATCAAAAAGTTGGCAGGCGTGTTTTGTTTTCCAGGGAACAGCGCCGTTGATTTTGTTTGGGGGCCTGTGGCTGGGAGTGGCCGGCTGGCTCCTTAGAATCCACGATACGCAGGATGGTTCCCAGACCCAAGGTGGCACCAGTGCCAAGTCGGGCTGGTTTGATTACACCAAGTGGCTCCTGCAATCTGCCATCCAGAAGTGAGGCAGCTAAGTTTTGTTTGCGAGAAAAAAGGGCCGTGGTTTTTGTTGGGGGCCTGTGGCTGGGAGTAGCCGGCTGGCTCCTTAAAATCCACGATAGGCAGGATGGTTCCCAGACCCAAGGTGGCACCAGTGCCAAGTCGGGCTGGTTTGATAGTACCAAGTGGCTCCTGCAATGTGCCATCCAGAAGCGGGGCAGCTGAGTTTTGTTTGCCAGAGAAAAAGGCTGTGGTTTGTGTTTGGGGGCCTGTGGCTGGCAGTGGCCGGCTGGCTCCTGAAAATCCACGATACGCAGCATGGTTCCCAGACCCAAGGTGGCACCACTGCCAAGTGGGGCTCGTTTGACAGTGTCAAGTGCCTCCTGCAATCTCCCATCCAGAAGCGGGGCGGCTGAGTTTTTTTTGCCAGGGAAACGGACCTTTGTTTTTGATTGGGCTCTGTGGCCGAGAGTGGTCGGCTGTCTCCTGATAATCCACAATACGCAGGATGGTTCCCAGACCCAAGGTGGCACCAGTGCCAAGTCGGGCTGGTTTGATAGTACCAAGTGTCTCCTGCAATCTGCCATCCAGAAGCGGGGCAGCTGAGTTTTGTTTGCCAGAGAAAAGGGCCGTGGGTTGTGTTTGGGGGCATACGGCTGGGAGTGGCCACCTGGCTCCTTAAAATGCACGATACGCCGCATGGTAACCAGACGCAAGGTGGCACCAGTGCCAAGTCAGGCTGTTTTTGTAGTACCCAGTGGCTCCTGCAATTTGCCATCCACAAGCGGGGCAGTTGAATTTTGTTTGCTAGAGAAAAGGGCTGTGGTTTGTGTTTGGGGGCCTATGGCTGAGAGTGGCCGGCTGGCCCCTGAAAATCAACGATAGGCAGGATGGTTCCCAGATCCAAGGTGGCACCAGTGCCAAGTAAGGCTGGTTGTATGGTTCAAAGTGACTCCTGCAATCTGCCATCCAGAAGCGGGACAGCTGAGTTTTTTTTGCCAGAGGAAAGGTCCATGGTTTCTTTTTGGGGCATACGGCATGGAATTGCCGGCTGGCTCCTTAAAATGCTCGATACGCAGGATGGTTCCCAGAGCCAAGGTGGCACCACTGCCAAGTCGGGCTCTTTTTGTAGTACCAAGTGCGTCCTGCAATTTGCCATCCAGAAGAGGGGCAGTTGAGTTTTGTTTGCCAGAGAAACGGGCCGAGGTTTGTGTTTGGGGGCAAATGGCTGGGAATGACCGGCTGGCCCCTGAAAATCCACGATACGCCGGATGGTTCCCAGATCCAAGGTGGTACCATTACCAAGTCGGGCTGGTTTGATAGTCCCAAGTGGCTCCTGCAAACTGCCATCCAGAAGCGGGGCAGCTTACTTTTGTTTGCCAGGGAAATGGGCCGTTGTTTGTGTTTGGGGGCCTGTGGCTGGGAGTGTTCGGCTGGTTCCTGAATATGTACGATACGCAGGATTGTTCCCAGATCCAAGGTGGCAGCAGTGCCATGTTGTGCTGGTGTGATAGTCCCAAGTGGCTCCTGCAATCTGCCATCCAGAAGTGGGGCAGCTGATTTTTGTTTGCCAGAGAAAAGGTCCGTGGTTTGTTTTTGGGGGCATATGGCTGAGAGTGGCCGGCTGGCCCCTGAAAATCCACGATACACAGGATGGTTCCCAGATCCAAGGTGGCACCTGTGCCAAGTCGGGCTGATTTGATAGTACTAAGTAGCTCCTGCAATCTGCCATGCAGAAGCGGGGCAGCTTACTTTTGTTTGCCAGGGAAACGGGCCGAGGTTTGTGTTTGGGGGCCTATGGCTGAGAGTGACCGGCTGGCTCCTGAAAAGCTACAATAGGCAGGATGGTGACCAGACCCATGGTGGCACCAGTGCCAAGTTCGGCTGGTTTGATAGTACCAAGTGGTTCCTGCAATCTGCCATCCAGAAGCAGGGCAGCTGAGTTTTGTTTGCCAGAGAAAAGGGCCTTGGTTTGTGTTTGGGGGCATATGGCTGGGTGTGGCCAGCTGGCTCCTTAAAATGCACGATATGCAACATGGCTCCCAGACCCAAGGTGGCACCAGTGCCAAGTTGGGCTGGTTTGATAGTACCAAGTGGCTCCTGCAATCTTCCATGATCACGTGGAGAAATACTTTCTGGTTTCAGCCTCATGCTCTTTCTTCTCTCCCTCAACTTCTCTATCACCTCTCATCTGGTTCACATGCGCTGTCTTCAAGGTCCACAGGCTACTTTTCACAGAATCTTCTGGCCTGATGAAGTAAGAATGATGAATAGAACAGAGCTGGGATCTATTTTCCAGTTTGGATAAAATGCATTCTGCACACAAATCCAAGGAGAACGGGCTGCCCCGATGCCCAGAAAATCTTTCACTCCTGCTAGTGTTCTACGTCAACCGCAACTTAGTCTGAAAGAAAAGCTTTTTCTCTGAGAGCATCTGAGAGGTTTGCATGAAGCACTGATATCTGACATATGCAATTTTGAATAGGAGAGGAAAAAGAAAATGGCAAGGAGTTTTTAATTTTAGTGGTTTCAATTTTAATTTCCGTGCACTTTTTCAAAACTTGTCAGCTCAAATGCCCATCAACATCTTTTAGTCATCTGTAAGTCAGTATTCATATAAAATGTGCTTCAAATCCAAAGAATTTCAAATTTGCACTCCAAGCTTCTATGCCTAGATTTATGATTTCCTACACATATTAGATGAAAGGAAGGCCTTTTTTACTGTGGGAGTGCTGGAACACTGGAACAGGTTGCCCAGAGAAGTTGTGGGTGTCCCATCCCTGAAAGTATTCAAGGTCACCTTGGACGGGGCTTGGAGCAGCAACAAAGGAGAAGCTTGATGGTAGAGAAACAAAGTTGGACTATAGAAGAAACTCGGATTGAAGTATAGGATCAAGTTTTCTCTCAGCTCTTGGGGTAAATTCAAAGTTGTACAAAATGACATTTATCTGTGCTATTCACTACTGTAACAGAAAGTTTCATGAAAACTGTACAGAAGATAGTAAATTTTAAAAGAGATAAGAATTACAGCATAAAATCCATGGGATAGGTTACAACATGAGACACTCTCTAAGAGAAAATCTCTGTGTTTCAGCACTTCATCGGGGTAAGATTTCATGAAGTGCCAAAGAAGGCGGCAAAATATCATTCGGGACATTATTTACTGGAATTCAGCCTGGCCATTAGTAGGAACTGCCTTTGAACATATCATGTAGATATACCACACACACTTTCCCTTCACTGAAAAATTACTGTTTACAACAAATAAGCAATTGACGATCAAAATTGATTGAAAGCATCTTAAACATGTCAAGTATTTCATTGTAGATGATCTGTGATCCAAATGCTTCTTCCACCTTCGAGTGGGACAGAAGAATTCTTCCATATCATGATGGTTTAAAATTGTATCAACCAATGTTTTCTGCTGAAAAGATATCATCTATTTTTTTCTATTTTTGGAAGAAAATATTCCTAGACATACAACAGGTGAGAACTAAGTAATTTTAAAGAAACAAATGAAATGAAAATATTCTGTAAATAGAATGAAATGAAAAGCTGTGTTTTAAATAGGAGCTAAATATTAAACAGAATTTTTGTACCAGGCATTTGAATTACTGCACCAGCTCTTTTGCCCATCAAGAGAGGCATTTAGCATTTCAGTCTTTTCCAAGGTGTTCATGATCTGCTATGCTGATCTCTGTGTGTGCCTAGGTGTGTGTGGAGGGGGGGGCATATGAAGGGGAGTGTGTATGTTTGCTTTACAATTGTTGTGGCAGATTCATGCCTCAGCTCCACATTTTGTTTTAAAAAGGTCACACCGAGTGGATATGAAGTTTACTATCAACAAGAGATCGATTCCCAAATCATCCATTTGACTCTCCCTTATAAATCATGTGCTTTGTTGCATATTTTATCAAATATACTTTCAAGCCAGATGGAGGAAGGAGGATGTGGGAATCCCTCCACCATCTTGCAACTTTTATGTAAGTAGGTTTTCAAGAAAATCATCATTTCTCTTTTAAATATGTCTGGAACAGGCATGATGGTAGTGTCAACCTGTTGGAGTTTTTGTTGCTGGAAGAAGTTGTACAAAAGGATTGGTTTTTACATTGACCAGTTACTGAATCAAGCGCAGGAATACATTGGAAATTCAGCTGGGGGTTCCTTTTCCCAGCAGACTACTTCTAGAACGAGCTTGTACACTGAAGCTGACTCTTTTGCTCTCTTTTTGTTTCTTTCCTATTTTCTTGGCTTCTTTGCCACTATCTAGACAATTTTGGAACTTTGTTCCCAACTAAAATGGTTTCAATAGTCTGATTGTGATCATACATTTTTACAAGGAATTTTTAAAATCTTTCCTCGAGTCCAGAAAGTCAAGGACTTAGATCTTTTTCTTCCCTTATCAATATTGCCATGAAATTGATAAATAAAGACCAACTCTTTATTTTTGTTTTTAACCCACGTAGATAATTCCCATCCATTAATCCATTTTGTGGACCAATAGCTGCCATTCTGATGGAAGCTGTCACTTCTTAACAATAGGCATTCTGTGACTATGTTGACAGCACTTTGGGTGAAGATCCTAACTGGTCTTAGATATACATAGGGAGAAATTTGCTCAGCCAGTGTCAGTCTTAAGCATGCGTATCAGAAGATCTTTCTAGAGCTGGGAATTTTCCCATGAAAGGGATTCAGTTAGGGAAGAGACACTTGTGCCAGAGTTTTACATTCTTCTTGAACACTGCTTAAGGAACTTAGATGCCATGTCCATTTGGATCTCTGTCTGCACAGAACTTTGTCATGCCAGTGCTTTGAAATGCATCTTGAAGAGAATTCACTAGCACAGAATGAAAGAGAGTGGAAGGGGTTGGTGGGGCTAACCAGGCCCAACCCCCCTGCCTAAACCAGGATACCTAGAGCCTCTTGCCCAGGATTCTATCTGGGTGTACTTTTAATGTCTTCAAAGATCCAGGCTCCACAATCTTTCTGGGCAGTCTGTGCCGTGGTTCAGTCACCCTGACAGTAAAGAAACATTTACTGATGTTCAAAGGCAATCTCCTGTATTTCAGTGTGTGCCCACTGCCTCTTGTCTTTACCCTCAGCATCACTGAAAAGACACTGATTCCCTCCCCTTTGCACTATTGCTTCCATATGTATGTGTGATGCCATGTAGAGGTATGTCAAAAACCTCCCTGAAGCCCAGGCAGATAATATTCCCTTCATCTACCAGTCAAGTTGATTCATCAGAGGAGTTTAAAGTGATGTTCAGCATGAAATTCCCCTGAAAAATCATGCTAACTACATTATTTGGTCATCTGTCATGTGCCTGGCAAGGATTTCCAGGAAGAGCTGCTTCATCAACTTCCTGGGGATAAAAAAGAGGCTGGCTGGTTTGTACTATGGCGAGTCCTCTTAATTGCCTTTTTTGAAGATGGGTGTCATATGCTAACATCCACTCTTTAGCCTCTCTTGTCGTCTACATCTTAGCAAAACGCTTTTCCACTATGTCTGGCTAGGAAAAACTGTGCCAGCACAGAAAACATCTCCCATCGTGTTCTAGAAGTTGCACGGATGTCTGCCAAGTGTTTGGCAGGAAGAAAAGAAAAGTTGTCCAAAACAGCTTCCAATCGAATGTTCCTGTGATTGGAAAAGTCAGGAGAGTGCAAAGGTACTGTTTTCTATCAGTTGGCAAGGTGCGCACACAATCCCAGTGTTGTACAGCTTGCTTCTTCACCTTCCCGAAGCTGCCGCTCTCGCCGGCTGCCGGAGCCCAAGAAGCGGCTTCTTCGCGCAAAGACGATTGTGCCGCTCACAGTGCTCTCCTTAGCGCGGCTTCTGCCGAAAGACGCCCGGCAGCGGCTCTTACCTCCGGAGAGCATCCTACCTTCCTCTTTAGCTCCTCTTCTCATCTACACCTCGGCAAAAAGCTTCTCCACTATGTCTGGCTAGGAAAAACTGTGCCAGCACAGAAAACATCTCCCATCGTGTTCTAGAAGTTGCACGGATGTCTGCCAAGTGTTTGGCAGGAAGAAAAGAAAAGTTGTCCAAAACAGCTTCCAATCGAATGTTCCTGTGATTGGAAAAGTCAGGAGAGTGCAAAGGTACTGTTTTCTATCAGTTGGCAAGGTGCGCACACAATCCCAGTGTTGTACAGCTTGCTTCTTCACCTTCCCGAAGCTGCCGCTCTCGCCGGCTGCCGGAGCCCAAGAAGCGGCTTCTTCGCGCAAAGACGATTGTGCCGCTCACAGTGCTCTCCTTAGCGCGGCTTCTGCGAAAGACGCCCGGCAGCGGCTCTTACCTCCGGAGAGCATCCTACCTTCGTCTTTCGCGTCTTTTGTAGTCTACATCTTAGCAAAACGCTTTTCCACTATGTCTGGCTAGGAAAAACTGTGCCAGCACAGAAAACATCTCCCATCGTGTTCTAGAAGTTGCACGGATGTCTGCCAAGTGTTTGGCAGGAAGAAAAGAAAAGTTGTCCAAAACAGCTTCCAATCGAATGTTCCTGTGATTGGAAAAGTCAGGAGAGTGCAAAGGTACTGTTTTCTATCAGTTGGCAAGGTGCGCACACAATCCCAGTGTTGTACAGCTTGCTTCTTCACCTTCCCGAAGCTGCCGCTCTCGCCGGCTGCCGGAGCCCAAGAAGCGGCTTCTTCGCGCAAAGACGATTGTGCCGCTCACAGTGCTCTCCTTAGCGCGGCTTCTGCCGAAAGACGCCCGGCAGCGGCTCTTACCTCCGGAGAGCATCCTACCTTCGTCTTTAGCTCCTCTTCTCATCTACACCTCGGCAAAAGCTTTTCCACTATGTCTGGCTAGGAAAAACTGTGCCAGCACAGAAAACATCTCCCATCGTGTTCTAGAAGTTGCACGGATGTCTGCCAAGTGTTTGGCAGGAAGAAAAGTTGTCCAAAACAGCTTCCAATCGAATGTTCCTGTGATTGGAAAAGTCAGGAGAGTGCAAAGGTACTGTTTTCTATCAGTTGGCAAGGTGCGCACACAATCCCAGTGTTGTACAGCTTGCTTCTTCATCTTCCCGAAGCTGCCACTCTCAGGAGGTAAGAGCCGCTGCCGGGCGTCTTTCGGCAGAAGCTGCGCTAAGGAGAGCACTGTGAGCGGCACAATCGTCTTTGCGCGAAGAAGCCGCTTCTTGGGCTCCGGCAGCCGGCGAAAGCGGCTGCTTCGGGAAGGTGAAGAAGCAAGCTGTACAACACTGGGATTGTGTGCGCACCTTGCCAACTGATAGAAAACAGTACCTTTGCACTCTCCTGACTTTTCCAATCACAGGAACATTCGATTGGAAGCTGTTTTGGACAACTTTTCTTTTCTTCCTGCCAAACACTTGGCAGACATCCGTGCAACTTCTAGAACACGATGGGAGATGTTTTCTGTGCTGGCACAGTTTTTCCTAGCCAGACATAGTGGAAAAGCGTTTTGCTAAGATGTAGACTACAAAAGACGCGAAAGACGAAGGTAGGATGCTCTCCGGAGGTAAGAGCCGCTGCCGGGCGTCTTTCGGCAGAAGCCGCGCTAAGGAGAGCCCTGTGAGCGGCACAATCGTCTTTGCGCGAAGAAGCCGCTTCTTGGGCTCCGGCAGCCGGCGAGAGCGGCAGCTTCGGAAGGTGAAGAAGCAAGCTGTACAACACTGGGATTGTGTGCGCACCTTGCCAACTGATAGAAAACAGTACCTTTGCACTCTCCTGACTTTTCCAATCACAGGAACATTCGATTGGAAGCTGTTTTGGACAACTTTTCTTTTCTTCCTGCCAAACACTTGGCAGACATCCGTGCAACTTCTAGAACACGATGGGAGATGTTTTCTGTGCTGGCACAGTTTTTCCTAGCCAGACATAGTGGAAAAGCGTTTTGCTAAGATGTAGACTACAAAAGACGCGAAAGACGAAGGTAGGATGCTCTCCGGAGGTAAGAGCCGCTGCCGGGCGTCTTTCGGCAGAAGCCGCGCTAAGGAGAGCCCTGTGAGCGGCACAATCGTCTTTGCGCGAAGAAGCCGCTTCTTGGGCTCCGGCAGCGGCGAGAGCGGCAGCTTCGGGAAGGTGAAGAAGCAAGCTGTACAACACTGGGATTGTGTGCGCACCTTGCCAACTGATAGAAAACAGTACCTTTGCACTCTCCTGACTTTTCCAATCACAGGAACATTCGATTGGAAGCTGTTTTGGACAACTTTTCTTTTCTTCCTGCCAAACACTTGGCAGACATCCGTGCAACTTCTAGAACACGATGGGAGATGTTTTCTGTGCTGGCACAGTTTTTCCTAGCCAGACATAGTGAAAAGCGTTTTGCTAAGATGTAGACTACAAAAGACGCGAAAGACGAAGGTAGGATGCTCTCCGGAGGTAAGAGCCGCTGCCGGGCGTCTTTCGGCAGAAGCCGCGCTAAGGAGAGCACTGTGAGCGGCACAATCGTCTTTGCGCGAAGAAGCCGCTTCTTGGGCTCCGGCAGCCGGCGAGAGCGGCAGCTTCGGGAAGGTGAAGAAGCAAGCTGTACAAACACTGGGATTGTGTGCGCACCTTGCCAACTGATAGAAAACAGTACCTTTGCACTCTCCTGACTTTTCCAATCACAGGAACATTCGATTGGAAGCTGTTTTGGACAACTTTTCTTTTCTTCCTGCCAAACACTTGGCAGACATCCGTGCAACTTCTAGAACACGATGGGAGATGTTTTCTGTGCTGGCACAGTTTTTCCTAGCCAGACATAGTGGAAAAGCGTTTTGCTAAGATGTAGACTACAAAAGACGCGAAAGACGAAGGTAGGATGCTCTCCGGAGGTAAGAGCCGCTGCCGGGCGTCTTTCGGCAGAAGCCGCGCTAAGGAGAGCACTGTGAGCGGCACAATCGTCTTTGCGCGAAGAAGCCGCTTCTTGGGCTCCGGCAGCCGGCGAGAGCGGCAGCTTCGGGAAGGTGAAGAAGCAAGCTGTACAACACTGGGATTGTGTGCGCACCTTGCCAACTGATAGAAAACAGTACCTTTGCACTCTCCTGACTTTTCCAATCACAGGAACATTCGATTGGAAGCTGTTTTGGACAACTTTTCTTTTCTTCCTGCCAAACACTTGGCAGACATCCGTGCAACTTCTAGAACACGATGGGAGATGTTTTCTGTGCTGGCACAGTTTTTCCTAGCCAGACATAGTGGAAAAGCGTTTTGCTAAGATGTAGACTACAAAAGACGCGAAAGACGAAGGTAGGATGCTCTCCGGAGGTAAGAGCCGCTGCCGGGCGTCTTTCGGCAGAAGCCGCGCTAAGGAGAGCACTGTGAGCGGCACAATCGTCTTTGCGCGAAGAAGCCGCTTCTTGGGCTCCGGCAGCCGGCGAGAGCGGCAGCTTCGGGAAGGTGAAGAAGCAAGCTGTACAACACTGGGATTGTGTGCGCACCTTGCCAACTGATAGAAAACAGTACCTTTGCACTCTCCTGACTTTTCCAATCACAGGAACATTCGATTGGAAGCTGTTTTGGACAACTTTTCTTTTCTTCCTGCCAACACTTGGCAGACATCCGTGCAACTTCTAGAACACGATGGGAGATGTTTTCTGTGCTGGCACAGTTTTTCCTAGCCAGACATAGTGGAAAAGCGTTTTGCTAAGATGTAGACTACAAAAGACGCGAAAGACGAAGGTAGGATGCTCTCCGGAGGTAAGAGCCGCTGCCGGGCGTCTTTCGGCAGAAGCCGCGCTAAGGAGAGCACTGTGAGCGGCACAATCGTCTTTGCGCGAAGAAGCCGATTCATCGGCTCCGGCAGTCGGCGAGAGCGGCAGCTTCGGGAAGGTGAAGAAGCAAGCTGTACAACACTGGGATTGTGTGCGCACCTTGCCAACTGATAGAAAACAGTACCTTTGCACTCTCCTGACTTTTCCAATCACAGGAACATTCGATTGGAAGCTGTTTTGGACAACTTTTCTTTTCTTCCTGCCAAACACTTGGCAGACATCCGTGCAACTTCTAGAACACGATGGGAGATGTTTTCTGTGCTGGCACAGTTTTTCCTAGCCAGACATAGTGGAAAAGCGTTTTGCTAAGATGTAGACTACAAAAGACGCGAAAGACGAAGGTAGGATGCTCTCCGGAGGTAAGAGCCGCTGCCGGGCGTCTTTCGGCAGAAGCCGCGCTAAGGAGAGCACTGTGAGCGGCACAATCGTCTTTGCGCGAAGAAGCCGCTTCTTGGGCTCCGGCAGCCGGCGAGAGCGGCAGCTTCGGGAAGGTGAAGAAGCAAGCTGTACAACACTGGGATTGTGTGCGCACCTTGCCAACTGATAGAAAACAGTACCTTTGCACTCTCCTGACTTTTCCAATCACAGGAACATTCGATTGGAAGCTGTTTTGGACAACTTTTCTTTTCTTCCTGCCAAACACTTGGCAGACATCCGTGCAACTTCTAGAACACGATGGGAGATGTTTTCTGTGCTGGCACAGTTTTTCCTAGCCAGACATAGTGGAAAAGCTTGTTGCCGAGGTGTAGATGAGAAGAGGAGCTAAAGAGGAAGGTAGGATGCTCTCCGGAGGTAAGAGCCGCTGCCGGGCGTCTTTCGGCAGAAGCCGCGCTAAGGAGAGCACTGTGAGCGGCACAATCGTCTTTGCGCGAAGAAGCCGCTTCTTGGGCTCCGGCAGCCGGCGAGAGCGGCAGCTTCGGGAAGGTGAAGAAGCAAGCTGTACAACACTGGGATTGTGTGCGCACCTTGCCAACTGATAGAAAACAGTACCTTTGCACTCTCCTGACTTTTCCAATCACAGGAACATTCGATTGGAAGCTGTTTTGGACAACTTTTCTTTTCTTCCTGCCAAACACTTGGCAGACATCCGTGCAACTTCTAGAACACGATGGGAGATGTTTTCTGTGCTGGCACAGTTTTTCCTAGCCAGACATAGTGGAGAAGCTTTTTGCCGAGGTGTAGATGAGAAGAGGAGCTAAAGACGAAGGTAGGGTGCTCTCCGGAGGTAAGAGCCGCTGCCGGGCGTCTTTCGGCAGAAGCCGCGCTAAGGAGAGCACTGTGAGCGGCACAATCGTCTTTGCGCGAAGAAGCCGCTTCTTGGGCTCCGGCAGCCGGCGAGAGCGGCAGCTTCGGGAAGGTGAAGAAGCAAGCTGTACAACACTGGGATTGTGTGCGCACCTTGCCAACTGATAGAAAACAGTACCTTTGCACTCTCCTGACTTTTCCAATCACAGGAACATTCGATTGGAAGCTGTTTTGGACAACTTTTCTTTTCTTCCTGCCAAACACTTGGCAGACATCCGTGCAACTTCTAGAACACGATGGGAGATGTTTTCTGTGCTGGCACAGTTTTTCCTAGCCAGACATAGTGGAAAAGCGTTTTGCTAAGATGTAGACGACAAGAGAGGCTAAAGAGTGGATGTTAGCAAATGACACCCATCTTCAAAAAAGGCAATTAAGAGGACTCGCCATAGTACAAACCAGCCAGCCTCTTTTTTATCCCCAGGAAGTTGATGAAGCAGCTCTTCCTGGAAATCCTTGCCAGGCACATGACAGATGACCAAATAATGTAGTTAGCATGATTTTTCAGGGGAATTTCATGCTGAACATCACTTTAAACTCCTCTGATGAATCAACTTGACTGGTAGATGAAGGGAATATTATCTGCCTGGGCTTCAGGGAGGTTTTTGACGTACCTCTACATGGCATCACACATACATATGGAAGCAATAGTGCAAAGGGGAGGGAATCAGTGTCTTTTCAGTGATGCTGAGGGAAAAGACAAGAGGCAGTGGGCACACACTGAAATACAGGAGATTGCCTTTGAACATCAGTAAATGTTTCTTTACTGTCAGGGTGACTGAACCACGGCACAGACTGCCCAGAAAGATTGTGGAGCTTGGATCTTTGAAGACATTAAAAGTACACCCAGATAGAATCCTGGGCAAGAGGCTCTAGGTATCCTGGTTTAGGCAGGGGGGTTGGGCCTGGTTAGCCCCACCAACCCCTTCCACTCTCTTTCATTCTGTGCTAGTGAATTCTCTTCAAGATGCATTTCAAAGCACTGGCATGACAAAGTTCTGTGCAGACAGAGATCCAAATGGACATGGCATCTAAGTTCCTTAAGCAGTGTTCAAGAAGAATGTAAAACTCTGGCACAAGTGTCTCTTCCCTAACTGAATCCCTTTCATGGGAAAATTCCCAGCTCTAGAAAGATCTTCTGATACGCATGCTTAAGACTGACACTGGCTGAGCAAATTTCTCCCTATGTATATCTAAGACCAGTTAGGATCTTCACCCAAAGTGCTGTCAACATAGTCACAGAATGCCTATTGTTAAGAAGTGACAGCTTCCATCAGAATGGCAGCTATTGGTCCACAAAATGGATTAATGGATGGGAATTATCTACGTGGGTTAAAAACAAAAATAAAGAGTTGGTCTTTATTTATCAATTTCATGGCAATATTGATAAGGGAAGAAAAAGATCTAAGTCCTTGACTTTCTGGACTCGAGGAAAGATTTTAAAAATTCCTTGTAAAAATGTATGATCACAATCAGACTATTGAAACCATTTTAGTTGGGAACAAAGTTCCAAAATTGTCTAGATAGTGGCAAAGAAGCCAAGAAAATAGGAAAGAAACAAAAAGAGAGCAAAAGAGTCAGCTTCAGTGTACAAGCTCGTTCTAGAAGTAGTCTGCTGGGAAAAGGAACCCCCAGCTGAATTTCCAATGTATTCCTGCGCTTGATTCAGTAACTGGTCAATGTAAAAACCAATCCTTTTGTACAACTTCTTCCAGCAACAAAAACTCCAACAGGTTGACACTACCATCATGCCTGTTCCAGACATATTTAAAAGAGAAATGATGATTTTCTTGAAAACCTACTTACATAAAAGTTGCAAGATGGTGGAGGGATTCCCACATCCTCCTTCCTCCATCTGGCTTGAAAGTATATTTGATAAAATATGCAACAAAGCACATGATTTATAAGGGAGAGTCAAATGGATGATTTGGGAATCGATCTCTTGTTGATAGTAAACTTCATATCCACTCGGTGTGACCTTTTTAAAACAAAATGTGGAGCTGAGGCATGAATCTGCCACAACAATTGTAAAGCAAACATACACACTCCCCTTCATATGCCCCCCCCTCCACACACACCTAGGCACACACAGAGATCAGCATAGCAGATCATGAACACCTTGGAAAAGACTGAAATGCTAAATGCCTCTCTTGATGGGCAAAAGAGCTGGTGCAGTAATTCAAATGCCTGGTACAAAAATTCTGTTTAATATTTAGCTCCTATTTAAAACACAGCTTTTCATTTCATTCTATTTACAGAATATTTTCATTTCATTTGTTTCTTTAAAATTACTTAGTTCTCACCTGTTGTATGTCTAGGAATATTTTCTTCCAAAAATAGAAAAAAATAGATGATATCTTTTCAGCAGAAAACATTGGTTGATACAATTTTAAACCATCATGATATGGAAGAATTCTTCTGTCCCACTCGAAGGTGGAAGAAGCATTTGGATCACAGATCATCTACAATGAAATACTTGACATGTTTAAGATGCTTTCAATCAATTTTGATCGTCAATTGCTTATTTGTTGTAAACAGTAATTTTTCAGTGAAGGGAAAGTGTGTGTGGTATATCTACATGATATGTTCAAAGGCAGTTCCTACTAATGGCCAGGCTGAATTCCAGTAAATAATGTCCCGAATGATATTTTGCCGCCTTCTTTGGCACTTCATGAAATCTTACCCCGATGAAGTGCTGAAACACAGAGATTTTCTCTTAGAGAGTGTCTCATGTTGTAACCTATCCCATGGATTTTATGCTGTAATTCTTATCTCTTTTAAAATTTACTATCTTCTGTACAGTTTTCATGAAACTTTCTGTTACAGTAGTGAATAGCACAGATAAATGTCATTTTGTACAACTTTGAATTTACCCCAAGAGCTGAGAGAAAACTTGATCCTATACTTCAATCCGAGTTTCTTCTATAGTCCAACTTTGTTTCTCTACCATCAAGCTTCTCCTTTGTTGCTGCTCCAAGCCCCGTCCAAGGTGACCTTGAATACTTTCAGGGATGGGACACCCACAACTTCTCTGGGCAACCTGTTCCAGTGTTCCAGCACTCCCACAGTAAAAAAGGCCTTCCTTTCATCTAATATGTGTAGGAAATCATAAATCTAGGCATAGAAGCTTGGAGTGCAAATTTGAAATTCTTTGGATTTGAAGCACATTTTATATGAATACTGACTTACAGATGACTAAAAGATGTTGATGGGCATTTGAGCTGACAAGTTTTGAAAAAGTGCACGGAAATTAAAATTGAAACCACTAAAATTAAAAACTCCTTGCCATTTTCTTTTTCCTCTCCTATTCAAAATTGCATATGTCAGATATCAGTGCTTCATGCAAACCTCTCAGATGCTCTCAGAGAAAAAGCTTTTCTTTCAGACTAAGTTGCGGTTGACGTAGAACACTAGCAGGAGTGAAAGATTTTCTGGGCATCGGGGCAGCCCGTTCTCCTTGGATTTGTGTGCAGAATGCATTTTATCCAAACTGGAAAATAGATCCCAGCTCTGTTCTATTCATCATTCTTACTTCATCAGGCCAGAAGATTCTGTGAAAAGTAGCCTGTGGACCTTGAAGACAGCGCATGTGAACCAGATGAGAGGTGATAGAGAAGTTGAGGGAGAGAAGAAAGAGCATGAGGCTGAAACCAGAAAGTATTTCTCCACGTGATCATGGAAGATTGCAGGAGCCACTTGGTACTATCAAACCAGCCCAACTTGGCACTGGTGCCACCTTGGGTCTGGGAGCCATGTTGCATATCGTGCATTTTAAGGAGCCAGCTGGCCACACCCAGCCATATGCCCCCAAACACAAACCAAGGCCCTTTTCTCTGGCAAACAAAACTCAGCTGCCCTGCTTCTGGATGGCAGATTGCAGGAACCACTTGGTACTATCAAACCAGCCGAACTTGGCACTGGTGCCACCATGGGTCTGGTCACCATCCTGCCTATTGTAGCTTTTCAGGAGCCAGCCGGTCACTCTCAGCCATAGGCCCCCAAACACAAACCTCGGCCCGTTTCCCTGGCAAACAAAAGTAAGCTGCCCCGCTTCTGCATGGCAGATTGCAGGAGCTACTTAGTACTATCAAATCAGCCCGACTTGGCACAGGTGCCACCTTGGATCTGGGAACCATCCTGTGTATCGTGGATTTTCAGGGGCCAGCCGGCCACTCTCAGCCATATGCCCCCAAAAACAAACCACGGACCTTTTCTCTGGCAAACAAAACTCAGCTGCCCCGCTTCTGGATGGCAGTTTGCAGGAGCCACTTGGGACTATCAAACCAGCCCGACTTGGTAATGGTACCACCTTGGATCTGGGAACCATCCTTCCTATCGTGGATTTTCAGGGGCCAGCCGGTCATTCCCAGCCATATGCCCCCAAACACAAACCTCGGCCCTTTCCTCTGGCAAACAAAACTCAACTGCCCCTCTTCTGGATGGCAAATTGCAGGACGCACTTGGTACTACAAAAAGAGCCCGACTTGGCAGTGGTGCCACCTTGGCTCTGGGAACCATCCTGCGTATCGAGCATTTTAAGGAGCCAGCCGGCAATTCCCAGCCGTATGCCCCAAAAAGAAACCATGGACATTTTCTCTGGCAAAAAAAACTCAGCTGTCCCGCTTCTGGATGGCAGATTGCAGGAGTCACTTTGAACCATACAACCAGCCTTACTTGGCACTGGTGCCACCTTGGATCTGGGAACCATCCTGCCTATCGTTGATTTTCAGGGGCCAGCCGGCCACTCTCAGCCATAGGCCCCCAAACACAAACCACAGCCCTTTTCTCTAGCAAACAAAATTCAACTGCCCCGCTTCTGGATGGCAAATTGCAGGAGCCACTGGGTACTACAAAAACAGCCTGACTTGGCACTGGTGCCACCTTGCGTCTGGTTACCATGCGGCGTATCGTGCATTTTAAGGAGCCAGGTGGCCACTCCCAGCCATATGCCCCCAAACACAACCCACGGCCCTTTTCTCTGCCAAACAAAACTCAGCTGCCCCGCTTCTGGATGGCAGATTGCAGGAGACACTTGGTACTATCAAACCAGCCCGACTTGGCACTGGTGCCACCTTGGGTCTGGGAACCATCCTGCGTATTGTGGATTGTCCGGAGACAGCCGACCACTCTCGGCCACAGAGCCCAATCAAAAACAAAGGTCCGTTTCCCTGGCAAAAAAAACTCAGCTGCCCCGCTTCTGGATGGGAGATTGCAGGAGGCACTTGACACTGTCAAACGAGCCCCACTTGGCACTGGTGCCACCTTGGGTCTGGGAACCATGCTGCGTATCGTGGATTTTCAGGAGCCAGCCGGCCACTGCCAGCCACAGGCCCCCAAACACAAACCACAGCCTTTTCCTCTGGCAAACAAAACTCAGCTGCCCCGCTTCTGGATGGCAGATTGCAGGAGCCACTTGGTACTATCAAACCAGCCCGACTTGGCACTGGTGCCACCTTGGGTCTGGGAACCATCCTGCCTATCGTGGATTTTAAGGAGCCAGCCGGCTACTCCCAGCCACAGGCCCCCAACAAAAACCACGGCCCTTTTTTCTCGCAAACAAAACTTAGCTGCCTCACTTCTGGATGGCAGATTGCAGGAGCCACTTGGTGTAATCAAACCAGCCCGACTTGGCACTGGTGCCACCTTGGGTCTGGGAACCATCCTGCGTATCATGGATTCTAAGGAGCCAGCCGGCCACTCCCAGCCACAGGCCCCCAAACAAAATCAACGGCGCTGTTCCCTGGAAAACAAAACACGCCTGCCAACTTTTTGATGGAGTTTGCAGGAGCCACTTGGTACTATCAAACCAGCCCGACTTGGCACTGGTGCCACCTTGGGTCTGGGAAACATCCTGCGTATCGTGGATTCTTAGGAGCCAGCCGGCCACTCCTAGCCACAGACCCCCAAACAAAAACCTAGGCCTATTTCTCTGGCAAACAAAAGTAAGCTGCCCTGCTTCTGGATGGCAGATTGCAGGAGCCACTTGGTGTAATCAAACCAGCCCGACTTGGCACTGGTGCCACCTTGGATCTGGGAACCATGCTGTGTATCGTGGATATTCAGGGGCCAGCTGGCCACTCTCAGCCATATGTCCCCAAACAGAAACCTCGGCCCGTTTCTCTGGCAAACAAAACTCAACTGCCCCTCTTCTGGATGGCAAATTGCAGGATGAACTTGATACTAAAACCGCAGGCCGACTTGGTAGTGGTGACACCTTGGGCCTGGGAACCATCATGCGTATCGAGCATTTTAAGGAGCCAGCCGGCCACTCCCAGCAATATGCCCCCAAAAACAATCCACGGAATTTTTCTCTGGCAAACAAAAATCAGCTGCCCCGCTTCTGGATGGCAGATTGCAGGAGCCACTTTGCACCATCAAACCAGCCCGACTTGGCACTGGTGCCACCTTGCATCTGGGAACCATGCTGCCTAGCGTGGATTTTCAGGAGCCAGCCGGCCACTCTCAGCTATATGCCCCCAAACAAAACCCACGGCCCGTTTCCCTGGCAAACAAAATTAAGCTGCCCCGCTTCTGGATGGCAGATTGCAGGACGCACTTGGTAGTATCAAACCAGCCCGACTTGGCACTGGTGCCACCTTGGGTCTGGGAACCATCCTGCGTATCGTGGGTTCAAAGGAGCCAGCCGGCCACTCCCAGCCACAGGCCCCCAAATACAAACAATGGCGCTTTTCCCTGGAAAACAAAACTCGCCTGCCAACTTTTTGATGGCAGATTGCAGGAGCCACTTGGTACTATCAAATCAGCCCAACTTGGCACTGCTGCCACCATGGGTCTGGTAACCATCCTGCCTATTGTAGCTTTTCAGGAGCCAGCCGGTCACTCCCAGCCATAGGTCCCCAGTCACAAACCTCGGCCCGTTTCCCTGGCAAACAAAAGTAAGCTGCCCCGCTTCTGGATGGCAGATTGCAGGAGCCACTTGGTACTATCAAACCAGCCCAACTTGGCACTGGTGCCACCTTGGGTCTGGGAACCATGCTGCGTAACACAGATTCTAAGGAGCCAGTCGGCCACTCCCAGCCACAAGCCCCCAAACACAAACAACGGCGCTATTCTCTGGCAAACAAAACTCAACTGCCCCTCTTCTGGATGGCAAATTGCAGGACGCACTTGGTACTATAAAAACAGCCCGACTTGGCACTGGTGCCACCTTGGGTCTGGGAACCATCCTGCGTATTGTGGGTTGTCAGGAGCCAGCCGAACACTCTCGGCCACAGACCCCAATTAAAAACAACGGCCCGTTTCACAGGCAAACAAAACTCAGCTGCCCCGCTTCTGGATGGGAGATTGCAGGAGGCACTTGACACTGTGAAACCAGCCCCACTTGGCACTGGTGCCACCTTGGGTCTGGGAACCATGCTGCGTATCATGGATTTTCAGGAGCCAGCCGGTCACTCTCAGCCATAGGCCCCCAAACACAAACCTCGGCCCGTTTCCCTGGCAAACAAAAGTAAGCTGCCCCGCTTCTGCATGGCAGATTGCAGGAGCTACTTAGTACTATCAAATCAGCCCGACTTGGCACAGGTGCCACCTTGGATCTGGGAACCATCCTGTGTATCGTGGATTTTCAGGGGCCAGCCGGCCACTCTCAGCCATATGCCCCCAAAAACAAACCACGGACCTTTTCTCTGGCAAACAAAAATCAGCTGCCCCACTTCTGGATGGCAGATTGCAGGAGCCACTTGGGACTATCACACCAGCACAACATGGCACTGCTGCCACCTTGGATCTGGGAACAATCCTGCGTATCGTACATATTCAGGAACCAGCCGAACACTCCCAGCCACAGGCCCCCAAACACAAACAACGGCCCATTTCCCTGGCAAACAAAAGTAAGCTGCCCCGCTTCTGGATGGCAGTTTGCAGGAGCCACTTGGGACTATCAAACCAGCCCGACTTGGTAATGGTACCACCTTGGATCTGGGAACCATCCGGCGTATCGTGGATTTTCAGGGGCCAGCCGGTCATTCCCAGCCATTTGCCCCCAAACACAAACCTCGGCCCGTTTCTCTGGCAAACAAAACTCAACTGCCCCTCTTCTGGATGGCAAATTGCAGGACGCACTTGGTACTACAAAAAGAGCCCGACTTGGCAGTGGTGCCACCTTGGCTCTGGGAACCATCCTGCGTATCGAGCATTTTAAGGAGCCAGCCGGCAATTCCATGCCGTATGCCCCAAAAAGAAACCATGGACCTTTTCTCTGGCAAAAAAAACTCAGCTGTCCCGCTTCTGGATGGCAGATTGCAGGAGTCACTTTGAACCATACAACCAGCCTTACTTGGCACTGGTGCCACCTTGGATCTGGGAACCATCCTGCCTATCGTTGATTTTCAGGGGCCAGCCGGCCACTCTCAGCCATAGGCCCCCAAACACAAACCACAGCCCTTTTCTCTAGCAAACAAAATTCAACTGCCCCGCTTGTGGATGGCAAATTGCAGGAGCCACTGGGTACTACAAAAACAGCCTGACTTGGCACTGGTGCCACCTTGCGTCTGGTTACCATGCGGCGTATCGTGCATTTTAAGGAGCCAGGTGGCCACTCCCAGCCGTATGCCCCCAAACACAACCCACGGCCCTTTTCTCTGGCAAACAAAACTCAGCTGCCCCGCTTCTGGATGGCAGATTGCAGGAGACACTTGGTACTATCAAACCAGCCCGACTTGGCACTGGTGCCACCTTGGGTCTGGGAACCATCCTGCGTATTGTGGATTATCAGGAGACAGCCGACCACTCTCGGCCACAGAGCCCAATCAAAAACAAAGGTCCGTTTCCCTGGCAAAAAAAACTCAGCCGCCCCGCTTCTGGATGGGAGATTGCAGGAGGCACTTGACACTGTCAAACGAGCCCCACCTGGCAGTGGTGCCACCTTGGGTCTGGGAACCATGCTGCGTATCGTGGATTTTCAGGAGCCAGCCGGCCACTGCCAGCCACAGGCCCCCAAACACAAACCACAGCCTTTTTCTCTGGCAAACAAAACTCAGCTGCCCCGCTTCTGGATGGCACATTGCAGGAGCCACTTGGTACTATCAAACCAGCCCGACTTGGCACTGGTGCCACCTTGGGTCTGGGAACCATCCTGCCTATCGTGGATTTTAAGGAGCCAGCCGGCTACTCCCAGCCACAGGCCCCCAACAAAAACCACGGCCCTTTTTTCTCGCAAACAAAACTTAGCTGCCTCACTTCTGGATGGCAGATTGCAGGAGCCACTTGGTGTAATCAAACCAGCCCGACTTGGCACTGGTGCCACCTTGGGTCTGGGAACCATCCTGCGTATCGTGGATTCTAAGGAGCCAGCCGGCCACTCCCAGCCACAGGCCCCCAAACAAAATCAACGGCGCTGTTCCCTGGAAAACAAAACACGCCTGCCAACTTTTTGATGGAGTTTGCAGGAGCCACTTGGTACTATCAAACCAGCCCGACTTGGCACTGGTGCCACCTTGGGTCTGGGAAACATCCTGCGTATCGTGGATTCTTAGGAGCCAGCCGGCCACTCCTAGCCACAGGCCCCCAAACAAAAACCTAGGCCTATTTCTCTGGCAAACAAAAGTAAGCTGCCCTGCTTCTGGATGGCAGATTGCAGGAGACACTTGGTACTATCAAACCAGCCCGACTTGGCACTGGTGCCACCTTGGATCTGGGAACCATGCTGTGTATCGTGGATATTCAGGGGCCAGCCGGCCACTCTCAGCCATATGTCCCCAAACAGAAACCTCGGCCCGTTTCTCTGGCAAACAAAACTCAACTGCCCCTCTTCTGGATGGCAAATTGCAGGATGAACTTGATACTAAAACCGCAGGCCGACTTGGTAGTGGTGACACCTTGGGCCTGGGAACCATCATGCGTATCGAGCATTTTAAGGAGCCAGCCGGCCACTCCCAGCAATATGCCCCCAAAAACAATCCACGGAATTTTTCTCTGGCAAACAAAAATCAGCTGCCCCGCTTCTGGATGGCAGATTGCAGGAGACACTTTGCACCATCAAACCAGCCCGACTTGGCACTGGTGCCACCTTGCATCTGGGAACCATGCTGCCTAGCGTGGATTTTCAGGAGCCAGCCGGCCACTCTCAGCTATATGCCCCCAATCAAAACCCACGGCCCGTTTCCCTGGCAAACAAAAGTAAGCTGCCCCGCTTCTGGATGGCAGATTGCAGGACGCACTTGGTAGTATCAAACCAGCCCGACTTGGCACTGGTGCCACCTTGGGTCTGGGAACCATCCTGCGTATCGTGGGTTCAAAGGAGCCAGCCGGCCACTCCCAGCCACAGGCCCCCAAATACAAACAATGGCGCTTTTCCCTGGAAAACAAAACTCGCCTGCCAACTTTTTGATGGCAGATTGCCGGAGCCACTTGTTACTATCAAACCAGCCCAACTTGGCACTGGTGCCACCATGGGTCTGGTAACCATCCTGCCTATTGTAGATTTTCAGGAGCCAGCCGGTCACTCCCAGCCATAGGTCCCCAGTCACAAACCTCGGCCCGTTTCCCTGGCAAACAAAAGTAAGCTGCCCCGCTTCTGGATGGCAGATTGCAGGAGCCACTTGGTACTATCAAACCAGCCCAACTTGGCACTGGTGCCACCTTGGGTCTGGGAACCATGCTGCGTAACACAGATTCTAAGGAGCCAGTCGGCCAGTACCAGCCACAAGCCCCCAAACACAAACAACGGCGCTATTCTCTGGCAAACAAAACTCAACTGCCCCTCTTCTGGATGGCAAATTGCAGGACGCACTTGGTACTATAAAAACAGCCCGACTTGGCACTGGTGCCACCTTGGGTCTGGGAACCATCCTGCGTATTGTGGGTTGTCAGGAGCCAGCCGAACACTCCCAGCCACAGGCCCCCAAATACAAACCAAAGCCTTTTTCTCTGGCAAACAAAACTCAGCTGCCCCGCTTCTGGATGGCAGATTGCAGGAGCCACTTGGGACTATCACACCAGAACAACATGGCACTGCTGCCACCTTGGATCTGGGAACCATCCTTCCTATCGTGGATTTTCAGGGGCCAGCCGGTCACTCTCAGCCATAGGCCCCAAACACAAACCACGGCCCTTTTCTCTGGAAAACAAAACTCAACTGCCCCTCTTCTGGATGGCAGATTGCAGGAGCCACTGGGTACTATGAAACCAGCCCTACTTGGCACTGATGCCACCTTGGGTCTGGGAACCATCCTGCGTATCATGGATTTTCAGGAGCCAGCCGGCCACTGCCAGCCACAGGCCCCGAAACACAAACAACAGCCTTTTTCTCTGGCAAACAAAATTCAGCTGCCCCGCTTCTGGATGGCAGATTGCAGGAACCACTTGGTACTAACAAACCAGCCCGACTTGGCACTGGTGCCACCTTGGGTCTGGGAACCATCCTGCGTATCGTGGATTCTAAGGAGCCAGCTGGCCACTCCCAGCCACAGGCCCCAAAACACGCACAACGGTGCTTTTCCCTGGAAAACAAAACTCGCCTGCCAAACTTTTGATGGCAGATTGCAGGAGCCACTTGGTACTATCAAACCAGCCCAACTTGGCACTGGTGCCACCATGGGTCTGGTCACCATCCTGCCTATCGTAGCTTTTCAGGAGCCAGCCAGCCACCCCAATCCAGAGGCCCCCAGACAAATATTTCGGCCCGTTTCCCTGGCAAACAAAAGTAAGCTGCCCCGCTTCTGCATGGCAGATTGCAGGAGCCACTTTGCACCATCAAACCAGCCCAACTTGGCACTGGTGCCACCTCAGGTCTGGGAACCATCCTGCGTATCGTGGGTTCTAAGGAGCCAGCCGGCCACTCCCAGCCACAGGCCCCCAAACACAAACAACGGCGCTTTTCCCTGGAAAACAAAATTCGCCTGCCAACTTTTTGATGGCAGATTGCAGGAGCCACTTGGTACTATCAAACCAGCCCAACTTGGCACTGGTGCCACCTCTGGTCTGGGAACCATCCTGCCTATCGTAGCTTTTCAGGAGCCAGCCGGTCACTCCCAGCCATAGACCCCCAGACACAAACCTCGGCCCGTTTCCCTGGAAAACAAAAGTAAGCTACCCCAATTCTGGATGGCAGATTGCAGGAGCCACTTGGTACTATCAAATCAGCCCAACTTGGCACTGGTGCCACCATGGGTCTGGTAAACATCCTGCCTATCGTAGCTTTTCAGGAGCCAGCCGGTCACTCCCTGCCATAGGCCCCTGGACACAAACCTCGGCCCGTTTCCCTGGCAAACAAAAGTAAGCTGCCCCGCTTTTGGATGGCAGATTGCAGGATGCACTTGGTACTTACAAACCAGCCCGACTTGGCCCTGATGCCACCTTGGCTCTGGGAACCATGCTGCGTAACGTAGATTCTACGAGGACAGGCGGCCACTCCCAGCCACAGGCCTCTAAACAAAAACAACGGCGCTTTTCCCTGGAAAACAAAACTCGCCTGCCAAACATTTGATGGCAGATTGCAGGAGCCACTTGGTACTATCAAACCAGCCCAACTTGGCACTGGTGCCACCATGGGTCTGGTCACCATCCTGCCTATCGTAGCTTTTTAGGAGCCAGCAGCTCACTCCCAGCCATAGGCCTCCAGACAAATACCTCGGCACGTTTCCCTGGCAAACAAAAGTAGGCTGCCCCGCTTCTGGATGGCAAATTGCAGGACGCACTTGGTACTACGAAAACAGCCCGACTTGGCACTGATGCCACCTTGGGTCAGGGAACAATCCTGCGTATAGAGTTTTTAAGGAGCCAGCCGGCCACGTCCAGTCATATACCCCCAAAAAAAACCACGGAACATTTCTCCAGCAAACAAAAATCCGCTGCCCCGCGTCTGGATGGCAGATTGCAGGAGCTATTTAGTATTATCAAACCAGCCCGACTTGGCACTGGTGGCACCATGAGTCTGGTAACCATCCTGCCTATCGTAGCTTTTCAGTAGCCAGCCGGTCACTCCCAGCCATAGGCCCCCAGACAAATACCTCGGCCCATTTCCCTGGGAAACAAAAGTAAGCTGTCCCGCTTCTGGATGGAAGATTGCAGGAGCCACTTGGTACTCTCAAACCAGCCCAACTTGTTCCCAGACCCAAGGTGGCACCAGTGCCAAGTCGGGCTGGTTTGATGGTGCAACGTGGCTCCTGCAATCTGCCATCCAAAAGCGGGGCAGCTTACTTTTGTTTGCCAGGAAAACGGGCCGAGGTTTGTGTCTGGGGGCCTATGGCAGGGAGTGACCGGCTGGCTCCTCAAAAGCAACGATAGGCAGGATGTTTACCAGACCCATGGTGGCACCAGTGCCAAGTTGGGCTGATTTGATAGTACCAAGTGGCTCCTGCAATCTGCGATCCAGAATCGGGGTAGCTTACTTTTGTTTTCCAGGGAAACGGGCCGAGGTTTGTGTCTGGGGGTCTATGGCTGGGAGTGACCGGCTGGCTCCCGAAAAGCTACGATAGGCAGGCTGGTTCCCAGACCAGAGGTGGCACCAGTGCCAAGTTGGGCTGGTTTGATAGTACCAAGTGGCTCCTGCAATCTGCCATCAAAAAGTTGGCAGGCGAATTTTGTTTTCCAGGGAAAAGCGCCGTTGTTTTTGTTTGGGGGCCTGTGGCTGGGAGTGGCCGGCTGGCTCCTTAGAATCCACGATATGCAGGATTGTTCCCAGACCCAAGGTGGCACCAGTGCCAAGTCGGGCTGGTTTGATGGTGCAAAGTGGCTCCTGCAATCTGCCATCCAGACGCGGGGCAGCGGATTTTTGTTTCCAAGAGAAATGGTCCGTGGTTTGTTTTTGGGGGTTTATGGCTGGGCGTGGCCGGCTGGCTCCTTAAAAAGCTCGATATGCAGGATGGTTCCCTGACACAAGGTGGCACCAGTGCCACGTCGGGCGGTTTTCGTAGTACAAAGTGCGTCCTAAAATTTGCCATCCAGAAGAGGGGCAGTTGAGTTTTGTTTGCCAGAGAAAAGGGCCGTGGTTTGTTTTTGGGGGCATATGGCTGAGAGTGGCCGGCTGGCTCCTGAAAAGCTACGATAGGCAGGATGTTTACCAGACTCATGGTGGCACCAGTGCCAAGTTGGGCTGATTTGATAGTACCAAGTGGCTCCTGCAATCTGCCATCCAGAATCGGGGTAGCTTACTTTTGTTTGCCAGGGAAACGGGCCGAGCTTTGTGTCTCGGGGCCTATGGCTGTGAGTGACCGGCTGGCTCCTGAAAAGCTTCGATAGGCAGGATGGTGACCAGACCCATGGTGGCACCAGTGCCAAGTTGGGCTGGTTTGATAGTACCAAGTGGCTCCTGCAATCTGCCATCAAAATGTTGTCAGGCGAGTTTTGTTTTCCAGGGAAAAGCGTCGTTGTTTGTGTTTGGGGGCCTGTGGCTGGGAGTGGCCGGCTGGCTCCTTAGAAACCACGATACGCAGCATGGTTCCCAGACAAGAGGTGCCACCAGTGCCAAGTTGGGCTGGTTTGATAGTACCAAGTGGTTCCTGCAATCTGCCATCCAGAAGCGGGGCAGCTTACTTTTGTTTGCCACGGAAACGGGCCGTTGTTTGTGTTTGGGGGCCTGTGGCTGGGAGTGGCCGACTGGCTCCTTAGAAGCCACGATACGCAGGATGGTTCCCAGACCAGAGGTGGCACCAGTGCCAAGTTGGGCTGGTTTGATAATACCAAGTGGCTCCTGCAATCTGCCATCCAGAAGCGGGGCAGTTTAATTTTGTTTGCCAGGGAAACGGGCCAAGGTTTGTGTCTGGGGGCCTATGGCTGTGAGTGACCGGCTAGGTCCTGAAAAGCTACGAGAGGCATGATGGTGACCAGACCCATGGTGGCACCAGTGCCAAGTTGGGCTGGTTTGATAGTACCAAGTGGCTCCTGCAATCTGCCATCAAAAATCGGCAAGCGAGTGTTGATTTCCAGGGAAAAGCGTCGTTGTTTGTGTATGGGGGCCTGTGGCTGGGAGTGGCCGGCTGGCTCCTTAGAATCCACGATACGCAGCATGGTTCCCAGACCCAAGGTGGCACCAGTGCCAAGTCGGGCTGGCTTGATAATACCAAGTGGTTCCTGCAATCGGCCATCAAAATGTTCGCAGGCGAGTTTTGTTTTCCAGGGAAAAGCGCCTTTGTTTGTGCCTGGGGCCCTATGGCCTGGAGTGGACGGATGGCTAATTAGAATCCACGATACACAGGATGGTTCCCAGACCCATGGTGGCACCAGTGCCAAGTTGGGCTGGTTTGATAGTACCAAGTGGTTCCTGCAATCTGCCATCCAGAAGCGGGGCAGCTTACTTTTGTTTGCCAGGGAAACGGTCCGAGGTTTGTGTCTGGGGGCCTATGGCTGGGAGTGACCGGCTGGCTCCTGAAAAGCTACGATAGGCAGGATGGTGACCAGACCCATGGTGGCACCAGTGCCAAGTTGGGCTGGCTTGATAATACCAAGTGGTTCCTGCAATCGGCCATCAAAAAGTTGGCAGGCGAGTTTTGTTTTCCAGGGAAAAGCGCCGTTGTTTGTGCCTGGGGCCCTATGGCCTGGAGTGGACGGATGCCTAATTAGAACCCACGATACGCAGGATGGTTCCCAGACCTGAGGTGGCACCAGTGCCAAGTTGGGCTGGTTTGACGGTGCAAAGTGGCTCCTGCAATCTGCCATGCAGAAGCGGGGCAGCTTAGTTTTGTTTGCCAGGGAAACGGGCCGAAATATTTGTCTGGGGGCCTCTGGCTGGGGGTGGCTGGCTGGCTCCTGAAAAGCTACGATAGGCAGGATGGTGACCAGACCCATGGTGGCACCAGTGCCAAGTTGGGCTGGTTTGATAGTACCAAGTGGCTCCTGCAATCTGCCATCAAAAACTTGGCAGGCGAGTTTTGTTTTCCAGGGAAAAGCGCCGTTGTTTGTGTTTGGGGGCCTGTGGCTGGGAGTGGCCGGCTGGCTCCTTAGAATCCACGATACGCAGCATGGTTCCCAGACCCAAGGTGGCACCAGTGCCAAGTCGGGCTGGCTTGATAATACCAAGTGGTTCCTGCAATCGGCCATCAAAATGTTCGCAGGCGAGTTTTGTTTTCCAGGGAAAAGCGCCTTTGTTTGTGCCTGGGGCCCTATGGCCTGGAGTGGACGGATGGCTAATTAGAATCCACGATACACAGGATGGTTCCCAGACCCATGGTGGCACCAGTGCCAAGTTGGGCTGGTTTGATAGTAACAAGTGGTTCCTGCAATCTGCCATCCAGAAGCGGGGCAGCTTACTTTTGTTTGCCAGGGAAACGGTCCGAGGTTTGTGTCTGGGGGCCTATGGCTGGGAGTGACCGGCTGGCTCCTGAAAAGCTACGATAGGCAGGATGGTGACCAGACCCATGGTGGCACCAGTGCCAAGTTGGGCTGGCTAGATAATACCAAGTGGTTCCTGCAATCGGCCATCAAAAAGTTGGCAGGCGAGTTTTGTTTTCCAGGGAAAAGCGCCGTTGTTTGTGCCTGGGGCCCTAAGGCCTGGAGTGGACGGATGGCTAATTAGAATCCACGATACACAGGATGGTTCCCAGACCCATGGTGGCACCAGTGCCAACTTGGGCTGGTTTGATAGTACCAAGTGGTTCCTGCAATCTGCCATCCAGAAGCGGGGCAGCTTACTTTTGTTTTCCAGGGAAACGGGCTGAGGTTTTTGTCTGGGGGCCTATGGCTGGGAGTGACCGGCTGGCTCCTGAAAAGCTACGATAGGCAGGATGGTGACCAGACCCATGACGGCACCAGTGCCAAGTTGGGCTGGTTTGATAGTACCAAGTGGCTCCTGCAATCTGCCATCAAAAAGTTGGCAGGCGAGTTTTGTTTTCCAGGGAAAAGCGCCGTTGTTTGTGTTTGGGGGCCTGTGGCTGGGAGTGGCCGGCTGGCTCCTTAGAATCCACGATACTCAGCATGGTTCCCAGATCAGAGGTGGCACCAGTGCCAAGTTGGGCTGGTTTGATAGTACCAAGTGCGTCCGGGAATCTGCCATCCAGAAGCGGGGCAGCTTTCTTTTGTTTGCCAGGGAAACGGGCCGAGGTATTTGTCTGGGGGCCTATGGCTGGGAGTGACCCGCTGGCTCCTGAAAAGTTACGATAGGCAGGATGGTGACCAGACCCATGGTGGCACCAGTGCCAAGTTGGGCTGGTTTGATAGTACCAAGTGGCTCCTGCAATCTGCCATCAAAAAGTTGGCAGGCGAGTTTTGTTTTCCAGGGAAAAGCGCCGTTGTTTGTGTTTGGGGGCCTGTGGCTGGGAGTGGCCGGCTGGCTCCTTAGAATCCACGATACGCAGGATGGTTCCCAGACCAGAGGTGGCACCAGTGCCAAGTCGGGCTGGTTTGATAGTACCAAGTGCGTCCTGCAATCTGCCATCCAGAAGCGGGGCAGCTTACTTTTGTTTTCCAGGGAAACGGGCCGAGGTATTTGTCTGGGGGCCTATGGCTGGGAGTGACCGGCTGGCTCCTGAAAAGCTACGATAGGCAGGATGGTGACCAGACCCATGGTGGCACCAGTGCCAAGTTGGGCTGGTTTGATAGTACCAAGTGGCTCCTGCAATCTGCCATCAAAAAGTTGTCAGGCGAGTTTTGTTTTCCAGGGAAAAGCGCCGTTGTTTGTGTTTGGGTGCCTGTGGCTGGGAGTGGCCGGCTGGCTCCTTAGAATCCACGATACGCAGGATGGTTCCCAGACCAGTGGTGGCACCAGTGCCAAGTCGGGCTGGTTTGATAGTAACAAGTGCGTCCTACTATCTGCCATCCAGAAGCGGGGCAGCTTACTTTTGTTTGCCAGGGAAACGGGCCGAGCTTTGTGTCTGGGGGCCTATGGCTGGGAGTGACCGGCTGGCTCCTGAAAAGCTACGATAGGCAGGATGGTGACCAGACCCATGGTGGCACCAGTGCCAAGTTGGCCTGGTTTGATAGTACCAAGTGGTTCCTGCAATCTGCCATCAAAAAGTTGTCAGGCAAGTTTTGTTTTCCAGGGAAAAGCGCCGTTGTTTGTGTTTGGGGGCCTGTGGCTGGGAGTGGCCGGCTGGCTCCTTAGAATCCACGATACGCAGGATGGTTCCCAGACCAGAGGTGGCAACAGTGACAAGTCGGGCCAGTTTGATGGTGCAAAGTGGCTCCTGCAATCTGCCATCCAGAAGCAGGTCTGCTTACTTTTGTTTGCCAGGGAAAGGAGCCGAGGTTTGTGTCTGGGGGCCTATGGCTGGGAGTGACCAGCTGGCTCCTGAAAAGGTACGATAGGCAGGATGGTTACCAGACCCATGGTGGCACCAGTGCCAAGTTGGGCTGATTTGATAGTACCAAGTGGCTCCTGCAATCTGCCATCAAAATGTTGGTAGGCGAGTTTTGTTTTCCAGAGAAAAGCGCCGTTGTTTGTGTTTGGGGGCCTGTGGGTGGGAGTGGCCGGATGGCTAATTAGAATCCACGATACGCAGGATGGTTCCCAGACCTAAAGTGGCACCAGTGACAAGTCGGGCCAGTTTGATGGTGCAAAGTTGCTACTGAAATCTGCCATCCAGAAACGGGGCAGCTTACTTTTGTTTGCCAGGGAAACGGGCCAAGGTTTGTGTCTGGGGGCCTATGGCTGTGCGTGACCGGCTAGGTCCTGAAAAGCTACGAGAGGCATGATGGTGACCAGACCCATGGTGGCACCAGTGCCAAGTTGGGCTGGTTTGATAGTACCAAGTGGCTCCTGCAATCTGCCATCAAAAAGTCGGGAAGCGAGTGTTGATTTCCAGGGAAAAGCGCCGTTGTTTTTGTTTGGGGGCCTATGGGTGGGAGTGGCCGGCTGGCTCCTTAGAATCCACCATACGCAGGATGGTTCCCAGACCAGTGGTGGCACCAGTGCCAAGTCGGGCTGGTTTGATAGTACCAAGTGGCTCCTGCAATCTGCCATCCAGAAGCGGGGCAGCTTACTTTTGTTTGCCAGGGAAACGGGCCGAGGTTTGTGTCTGGGGGCCTATGGCTGGGAGTGACCGGCTGGCTCCTGAAAAGCTACGATAGGCAGGATGGTGACCAGACCCATGGTGGCACCAGTGCCAAGTTGGCCTGGTTTGATAGTACCAAGTGGCTCCTGCAATCTGCCATCAAAAATTTGGCAGGCGAGTTTGTTATCCAGGGAAAAGCGCCGTTGTTTGTGCCTGGGGCCCTATGGCCTGGAGTGGACGGATGGCTAATTAGAATCCACGATACACAGGATGGTTCCCAGAACCATGGTGGCACCAGTGCCAACTTGGGCTGGTTTGATAGTACCAAGTGGTTCCTGCAATCTGCCATCCAGAAGCGGGGCAGCTTACTTTTGTTTGCCAGGGAAACGGTCCGAGGATTGTGTCTGGGGGCCTAAGCCTGGAAGTGACCGGCTGGCTCGTGAAAAGCTACGATAGGCAGGATGGTGACCAGACCCATGACGGCACCAGTGCCAAGTTGGGCTGGTTTGATAGTACCAAGTGGCTCCTGCAATCTGCCATCAAAAACTTGGCAGGCGAGTTTTGTTTTCCAGGGAAAAGCGCCGTTGTTTGTGTTTGGGGGCCTGTGGCTGGGAGTGGCCGGCTGGCTCCTTAGAATCCACGATACTCAGCATGGTTCCCAGACCAGAGGTGGCACCAGTGCCAAGTTTGGCTGGTTTGATTGTAACAAGTGCGTCCGGGAATCTGCCATCCAGAAGCGGGGCAGCTTACTTTTGTTTGCCAGGGAAACGGGCCGAGGTTTGTGTCTGGGGGCCTATGGCTGGGAGTGGCCGGCTGGCTCATGAAAAGCTACGATAGGCAGGATGGTGACCAGACCCATGGTGGCACCAGTGCCAAGTTGGGCTGGTTTGATAGTACCAAGTGGCTCCTGCAATCTGCCATCAAAAAGTCGGCAAGCGAGTGTTGATTTCCAGGGAAAAGCGTCGTTGTTTGTGTTTGGGGGCCTGTGGCTGGGAGTGGCCGGCTGGCTCCTTAGAATCCACGATACGCAGCATGGTTCCCAGACCCAAGGTGGCACCAGTGCCAAGTTGGGCTGGCTTGATAATACCAAGTGGTTCCTGCAATCGGCCATCAAAATGTTCGCAGGCGAGTTTTGTTTTCCAGGGAAAAGCGCCGTTGTTTGTGCCTGGGGCCCTATGGCCTGGAGTGGACGGATGGCTAATTAGAATCCACGATACACAGGATGGTTCCCAGACCCATGGTGGCACCAGTGCCAAGTTGGGCTGGTTTGATAGTACCAAGTGGTTCCTGCAATCTGCCATCCAGAAGCGGGGCAGCTTACTTTTGTTTGCCAGGGAAACGGTCCGAGGTTTGTGTCTGGGGGCCTATGGCTGGGAGTGACCGGCTGGCTCCTGAAAAGCTACGATAGGCAGGATGGTGACCAGACCCATGACGGCACCAGTGCCAAGTTGGGCTGGTTTGATAGTACCAAGTGGCTCCTGCAATCTGCCATCAAAAAGTTGGCAGGCGAGTTTTGTTTTCCAGGGAAAAGCGCCGTTGTTTGTGTTTGGGGGCCTGTGGCTGGGAGTGGCCGGCTGGCTCCTTAGAATCCACGATACTCAGCATGGTTCCCAGATCAGAGGTGGCACCAGTGCCAAGTTGGGCTGGTTTGATAGTACCAAGTGCGTCCGGGAATCTGCCATCCAGAAGCGGGGCAGCTTAATTTTGTTTGCCAGGGAAACGGGCCGAGGTATTTGTCTGGGGGCCTATGGCTGGGAGTGACCCGCTGGCTCCTGAAAAGTTACGATAGGCAGGATGGTGACCAGACCCATGGTGGCACCAGTGCCAAGTTGGGCTGGTTTGATAGTACCAAGTGGCTCCTGCAATCTGCCATCAAAAAGTTGGCAGGCGAGTTTTGTTTTCCAGGGAAAAGCGCCGTTGTTTGTGTTTGGGGGCCTGTGGCTGGGAGTGGCCGGCTGGCTCCTTAGAATCCACGATAGGCAGGATGGTTCCCAGACCAGAGGTGGCACCAGTGCCAAGTCGGGCTGGTTTGATAGTACCAAGTGCGTCCTGCAATCTGCCATCCAGAAGCGGGGCAGCTTACTTTTGTTTTCCAGGGAAACGGGCCGAGGTATTTGTCTGGGGGCCTATGGCTGGGAGTGACCGGCTGGCTCCTGAAAAGCTACGATAGGCAGGATGGTGACCAGACCCATGGTGGCACCAGTGCCAAGTTGGGCTGGTTTGATAGTACCAAGTGGCTCCTGCAATCTGCCATCAAAAAGTTGTCAGGCGAGTTTTGTTTTCCAGGGAAAAGCGCCGTTGTTTGTGTTTGGGTGCCTGTGGCTGGGAGTGGCCGGCTGGCTCCTTAGAATCCACGATACGCAGGATGGTTCCCAGACCAGTGGTGGCACCAGTGCCAAGTCGGGCTGGTTTGATAGTAACAAGTGCGTCCTACTATCTGCCATCCAGAAGCGGGGCAGCTTACTTTTGTTTGCCAGGGAAACGGGCCGAGCTTTGTGTCTGGGGGCCTATGGCTGGGAGTGACCGGCTGGCTCCTGAAAAGCTACGATAGGCAGGATGGTGACCAGACCCATGGTGGCACCAGTGCCAAGTTGGCCTGGTTTGATAGTACCAAGTGGTTCCTGCAATCTGCCATCAAAAAGTCTTCAGGCGAGTTTTGTTTTCCAGGGAAAAGCGCCGTTGTTTGTGTTTGGGGGCCTGTGGCTGGGAGTGGCCGGCTGGCTCCTTAGAATCCACGATACGCAGGATGGTTCCCAGACCAGAGGTGGCAACAGTGACAAGTCGGGCCAGTTTGATGGTGCAAAGTGGCTCCTGCAATCTGCCATCCAGAAGCAGGGCTGCTTACTTTTGTTTGCCAGGGAAAGGAGCCGAGGTTTGTGTCTGGGGGCCTATGGCTGGGAGTGACCAGCTGGCTCCTGAAAAGGTACGATAGGCAGGATGGTTACCAGACCCATGGTGGCACCAGTGCCAAGTTGGGCTGATTTGATAGTACCAAGTGGCTCCTGCAATCTGCCATCAAAATGTTGGTAGGCGAGTTTTGTTTTCCAGAGAAAAGCGCCGTTGTTTGTGTTTGGGGGCCTGTGGGTGGGAGTGGCCGGATGGCTAATTAGAATCCACGATACGCAGGATGGTTCCCAGACCTAAAGTGGCACCAGTGACAAGTCGGGCCAGTTTGATGGTGCAAAGTTGCTACTGAAATCTGCCATCCAGAAACGGGGCAGCTTACTTTTGTTTGCCAGGGAAACGGGCCAAGGTTTGTGTCTGGGGGCCTATGGCTGTGCGTGACCGGCTAGGTCCTGAAAAGCTACGAGAGGCATGATGGTGACCAGACCCATGGTGGCACCAGTGCCAAGTTGGGCTGGTTTGATAGTACCAAGTGGCTCCTGCAATCTGCCATCAAAAAGTCGGGAAGCGAGTGTTGATTTCCAGGGAAAAGCGCCGTTGTTTTTGTTTGGGGGCCTATGGGTGGGAGTGGCCGGCTGGCTCCTTAGAATCCACCATACGCAGGATGGTTCCCAGACCAGTGGTGGCACCAGTGCCAAGTCGGGCTGGTTTGATAGTACCAAGTGGCTCCTGCAATCTGCCATCCAGAAGCGGGGCAGCTTACTTTTGTTTGCCAGGGAAACGGGCCGAGGTTTGTGTCTGGGGGCCTATGGCTGGGAGTGACCGGCTGGCTCCTGAAAAGCTACGATAGGCAGGATGGTGACCAGACCCATGGTGGCACCAGTGCCAAGTTGGGCTGGTTTGATAGTACCAAGTGGCTCCTGCAATCTGCCATCAAAAATTTGGCAGGCGAGTTTGTTATCCAGGGAAAAGCGCCGTTGTTTGTGCCTGGGGCCCTATGGCCTGGAGTGGACGGATGGCTAATTAGAATCCACGATACACAGGATGGTTCCCAGACCCATGGTGGCACCAGTGCCAACTTGGGCTGGTTTGATAGTACCAAGTGGTTCCTGCAATCTGCCATCCAGAAGCGGGGCAGCTTACTTTTGTTTGCCAGGGAAACGGTCCGAGGATTGTGTCTGGGGGCCTAAGCCTGGAAGTGACCGGCTGGCTCGTGAAAAGCTACGATAGGCAGGATGGTGACCAGACCCATGACGGCACCAGTGCCAAGTTGGGCTGGTTTGATAGTACCAAGTGGCTCCTGCAATCTGCCATCAAAAACTTGGCAGGCGAGTTTTGTTTTCCAGGGAAAAGCGCCGTTGTTTGTGTTTGGGGGCCTGTGGCTGGGAGTGGCCGGCTGGCTCCTTAGAATCCACGATACTCAGCATGGTTCCCAGACCAGAGGTGGCACCAGTGCCAAGTTGGGCTGGTTTGATTGTAACAAGTGCGTCCGGGAATCTGCCATCCAGAAGCGGGGCAGCTTACTTTTGTTTGCCAGGGAAACGGGCCGAGGTTTGTGTCTGGGGGCCTATGGCTGGGAGTGGCCGGCTGGCTCATGAAAAGCTACGATAGGCAGGATGGTGACCAGACCCATGGTGGCACCAGTGCCAAGTTGGGCTGGTTTGATAGTACCAAGTGGCTCCTGCAATCTGCCATCAAAAAGTCGGCAAGCGAGTGTTGATTTCCAGGGAAAAGCGTCGTTGTTTGTGTTTGGGGGCCTGTGGCTGGGAGTGGCCGGCTGGCTCCTTAGAATCCACGATACGCAGCATGGTTCCCAGACCCAAGGTGGCACCAGTGCCAAGTTGGGCTGGCTTGATAATACCAAGTGGTTCCTGCAATCGGCCATCAAAATGTTCGCAGGCGAGTTTTGTTTTCCAGGGAAAAGCGCCGTTGTTTGTGCCTGGGGCCCTATGGCCTGGAGTGGACGGATGGCTAATTAGAATCCACGATACACAGGATGGTTCCCAGACCCATGGTGGCACCAGTGCCAAGTTGGGCTGGTTTGATAGTACCAAGTGGTTCCTGCAATCTGCCATCCAGAAGCGGGGCAGCTTACTTTTGTTTGCCAGGGAAACGGTCCGAGGTTTGTGTCTGGGGGCCTATGGCTGGGAGTGACCGGCTGGCTCCTGAAAAGCTACGATAGGCAGGATGGTGACCAGACCCATGGTGGCACCAGTGCCAAGTTGGGCTGGCTTGATAATACCAAGTGGTTCCTGCAATCGGCCATCAAAATGTTGGCAGGCGAGTTTTGTTTTCCAGGGAAAAGCGCCGTTGTTTGTGCCTGGGGCCCTATGGCCTGGAGTGGACGGATGGCTAATTAGAACCCACGAGACGCAGGATGGTTCCCAGACCTGAGGTGGCACCAGTGCCAAGTTGGGCTGGTTTGACGGTGCAAAGTGGCTCCTGCAATCTGCCATGCAGAAGCGGGGCAGCTTACTTTTGTTTGCCAGGGAAACGGGCCGAAATATTTGTCTGGGGGCCTCTGGCTGGGGGTGGCTGGCTGGCTCCTGAAAAGCTACGATAGGCAGGATGGTGACCAGACCCATGGTGGCACCAGTGCCAAGTTGGGCTGGTTTGATAGTACCAAGTGGCTCCTGCAATCTGCCATCAAAAACTTGGCAGGCGAGTTTTGTTTTCCAGGGAAAAGCGCCGTTGTTTGTGTTTGGGGGCCTGTGGCAGGGAGTGGCCGGCTGGCTCCTTAGAATCCACGATACGCAGCATGGTTCCCAGACCCAAGGTGGCACCAGTGCCAAGTCGGGCTGGCTTGATAATACCAAGTGGTTCCTGCAATCGGCCATCAAAAAGTTGGCAGGCGAGTTTTGTTTTCCAGGGAAAAGCGCCGTTGTTTGTGCCTGGGGCCCTATGGCCTGGAGTGGACGGATGGCTAATTAGAATCCACGATACACAGGATGGTTCCCAGACCCATGGTGGCACCAGTGCCAAGTTGGGCTGGTTTGATAGTAACAAGTGGTTCCTGCAATCTGCCATCCAGAAGCGGGGCAGCTTACTTTTGTTTGCCAGGGAAACGGTCCGAGGTTTGTGTCTGGGGGCCTATGGCTGGGAGTGACCGGCTGGCTCCTGAAAAGCTACGATAGGCAGGATGGTGACCAGACCCATGGTGGCACCAGTGCCAAGTTGGGCTGGCTAGATAATACCAAGTGGTTCCTGCAATCGGCCATCAAAAAGTTGGCAGGCGAGTTTTGTTTTCCAGGGAAAAGCGCTGTTGTTTGTGCCTGGGGCCCTATGGCCTGGAGTGGACGGATGGCTAATTAGAATCCACGATACAAAGGATGGTTCCCAGACCCATGGCGGCACCAGTGCCAAGTTGGGCTGGTTTGATAGTACCAAGTGGTTCCTGCAATCTGCCATCCAGAAGCGGGGCAGCTTACTTTTGTTTTCCAGGGAAACAGGCCGAGGTTTTTGTCTGGGGGCCTATGGCTGGGAGTGACCGGCTGGCTCGTGAAAAGCTACGATAGGCAGGATGGTGACCAGACCCATGACGGCACCAGTGCCAAATTGGGCTGGTTTGATAGTACTAAGTGGCTCCTGCAATCTGCCATCACAAACTTGGCGGGCGAGTTTTGTTTTCCAGGGAAAAGCGCCGTTGTTTGTGTTTGGGGGCCTGTGGCTGGGAGTGGCCGGCTGGCTCCTTAGAATCCACGATACTCAGCATGGTTCCCAGATCAGAGGTGGCACCAGTGCCAAGTTGGGCTGGTTTGATAGTACCAAGTGCGTCCGGGAATCTGCCATCCAGAAGCGGGGCAGCTTACTTTTGTTTGCCAGGGAAACGGGCCGTGGGTTTTGTTTGGGGGCCTATGGCTGAGAGTGACCGGCTGGCTCCTGAAAAGTTACGATAGGCAGGATGGTGACCAGACCCATGGTGGCACCAGTGCCAAGTTGGGCTGGTTTGATAGTACCAAGTTGCTCCTGCAATCTGCCATCAAAAAGTTGGCAGGCGAGTTTTGTTTTCCAGGGAAAAGCGCCGTTGTTTGTGTTTGGGGGCCTGTGGCTGGGAGTGGCCGGCTGGCTCCTTAGAATCCACGATACGCAGGATGGTTCCCAGACTTGACGTGGCACCAGTGCCAAGTCGGGCTGGTTTGATAGTACCAAGTGGCTCCTGCAATCAGCCATCCAGAAGCGGGGCAGCTTACTTTTGTTTGCCAGGGAAACGGGCCGAGCTTTGTGTCTGGGGGCCTATGGCTGGGAGTGACCGGCTGGCTCCTGAAAAGCTACGATAGGCAGGATGGTGACCAGACCCATGGTGGCACCAGTGCCAAGTTGGGCTGGTTTGATAGTACCAAGTGGCTCCTGCAATCTGCCATCAAAACGTTGTCAGGGGAGTTTTGTTTTCCAGGGAAAAGCGCCTTTGTTTGTGTTTGGGGGCCTGTGGCTGGGAGTGGCCGGCTGGCTAATTAGAACCCACGATACGCAGGATGGTTTCCAGACCAGAGGTGGCAACAGTGACAAGTCGGGCCAGTTTGATGGTGCAAAGTGGCTCCTGCAATCTGCCATCCAGAAGCAGGGCTGCTTACTTTTGTTTGCCAGGGAAAGGAGCCGAGGTTTTTGTCTGGGGGCCTATGGCTGGGAGTGACCAGCTGGCTCCTGAAAAGGTACGATAGGCAGGATGGTTACCAGACCCATGGTGGCACCAGTGCCAAGTTGGGCTGATTTGATAGTACCAAGTGGCTCCTGCAATCTGCCATCAAAATGTTGGCAGGCGAGTTTTGTTTTCCAGGGAAAAGCGCGGTTGTTTGTGTTTGGGGGCCTGTGGGTGGGAGTGGCCGGATGGCTAATTAGAATCCACGATACGCAGGATGGTTCCCAGACCTAAAGTGGCACCAGTGACAAGTCGGGCCAGTTTGATGGTGCAAAGTTGCTACTGAAATCTGCCATCCAGAAACGGGGCAGCTTACTTTTGTTTGCCAGGGAAACGGGCCAAGGTTTGTGTCTGGGGGCCTATGGCTGTGAGTGACCCGCTAGGTCCTTAAAAGCTACGAGAGGCATGATGGTGACCAGACCCATGGTGGCACCAGTGCCAAGTTGGGCTGGTTTGATAGTACCAAGTGGCTCCTGCAATCTGCCATCAAAAAGTCGGCAAGCGAGTGTTGATTTCCAGGGAAAAGCGCCGTTGTTTGTGTTTGGGGGCCTGTGGCAGGGAGTGGCCGGCTGGCTCCTTAGAATCCACGATACGCAGCATGGTTCCCAGACCCAAGGTGGCACCAGTGCCAAGTCGGGCTGGCTTGATAATACCAAGTGGTTCCTGCAATCGGCCATCAAAAAGTTGGCAGGCGAGTTTTGTTTTCCAGGGAAAAGCGCCGTTGTTTTTGTTTGGGGGCCTATGGGTGGGAGTGGCCGGCTGGCTCCTTAGAATCCACGAGACGCAGGATGGTTCCCAGACCTGAGGTGGCACCAGTGCCAAGTTGGGCTGGTTTGATAGTACCAAGTGCGTCCTGCAATCTGCCATCCAGAAGAGGGGTAGCTTACTTTTGTTTGCCAGGGAAACGGGCCGAGGTTTGTGACTGGGGGCCTATGGCTGGGAGTGACCGGCTGGCGCCTGAAAAGCTACGATAGGCAGGATGGTGACCAGACCCATGGTGGCACCAGTGCCAAGTTGGGCTGGTTTGATAGTACCAAGTGGCTCCTGCAATCTGCCATCAAAAACTTGGCAGGCCAGTTTTGTTTTCCAGGGAAAAGCGCCGTTGTTTCTGTTTGGGGGCCTGTGGCTGGGAGTGGCCGGCTGCCTCCTTTGAACCCAGGATACGCAGGATGGTTCCCAGAGCCAAGGTTACGCCAGTGCCAAGTTCGGCTGGTTTGATAGTACCAAGTGGATCCTGCAAACTGCCATCCAGAAGCGGGACAGCTTAATTTTGTTTCCCAGGGAAACGGGCCGAGGTATTTGTCTGGGGGCCTATGGCTGGGCGTGACTGGCTGGCTACTGAAAAGCTACGATAGGCAGGATGGTTACCAGGCTCATGGTGGCCCCACTGCCAAGTCGGGCTGGTTTGATAATACTAAATAACTCCTGAAATCTGCCATCCAGACGCGGGGCAGCGGATTTCTGTTTCCTGGAGAAAAGTTCCGTGGTTTTTTTTTGGGGGTATATGGCTGGACGTGGCCGGCTGGCTCCTTAAAAATCTCGATACACAGGATTGTTCCCTGACCCAAGGTGGCATGAGTGCCAAGTCGGGCTGTTTTCGTAGTACCAAGTGCGTCCTGCAATTTGCCATCCAGAAGAGGGGCAGTTGAGTTTTGTTTGCCAGAGAAAAGGACCGTGGTATATGTTTGGGGGCATATGGCTGAGAGTGGCCGGCTGGCCCCTGAAAATCCACGATAGGCAGGATGGTTCCCAGAACCAAGGTGGCACCAGTGCCATGTTGGCCTGGTTTGATAGTACCATGTGGCTCCTGCAATCTGCCATCCAGAAGCGGGGCAGCTTACTTTTGCTTGCCAGGGAAACGGGCCGAGATATTTGTCTGGGGGCCTATGGCTGGGAGTGACCGGCTGGCTCCTGAAAAGCTACGATAGGCAGGATGGTGACCAGACCCATGGTGGCACCAGTGCCAAGTTGGGCTGGTTTGATAGTACCAAGTGGCTCCTGCAATCTGCCATCCAAAAGTTGTCAGGCGAGTTTTGTTTTCCAGGGAAAAGCGCCGTTGTTCTTGTTTAGAGGCCTGTGGCTGGGAGTGGCCGGCTGCCTCCTTTGAACCCAGGATACGCAGGATGGTTCCCAGAGCCAAGGTGGCACCAGTGCCAAGTTGGGCTGGTTTGATAGTACCAAGTGGCTCCTGCAATCTGCCATCCAGAAGCGGGACAGCTTACTTTTGTTTCCCAGGGAAACGGGCCGAGGTATTTGTCTGGGGGCCTATGGCTGGGAGTGACCGGCTGGCTACTGAAAAGCTACGATAGGCAGGATGGTTACCAGACTCATGGTGGCACCAGTGCCAAGTCGGGCTGGTTTGATAATACTAAATAGCTCCTGAAATCTGCCATTCAGACGCGGGGCAGCGGATTTTTGTTTGCTGGAGAAAAGTTCCGTGGTTTTTTTTTGGGGGTAAATGGCTGGACGTGGCCGGCTGGCTCCATAAAAAGATCGATACGCAGGATTGTTCCCTGACCCAAGGTAGCATCAGTGCCAAGTCGGGCTGTTTTCGTAGTACCAAGTGCGTCCTGCAATTTGCCATCCAGAAGAGGGGCAGTTGAGTTTTGTTTGTCAGAGAAAAGGGCCGTGGTATGTGTTTGGATCCATATGGCTGAGATTGGCCGGCTGGCCCCTGAAAATCCACGATAGGCAGGATGGTTCCCAGAGCCAAGGTGGCACCAGTGCCATGTTTGCCTGGTCTGATAGTACCATGTGCCTCCTGCAATCTGCCATCAAAATGTTGGCAGGCGAGTTTTGTTTTCCAGGGAAAAGCGCCATATTTTGTGTTTGGGCGCCTGTGGCTCAGAGTGGCCGGGTGGCTGCTTAGAATCCACGATACGCAGGATGGTTCCCAGACCCAAGGTGGCACCAGTGCCAAGTCGGGCTGGTTTGACACTACCAAGTGGCTCCTGCAATCTGCCATCCAGAATCGGGGCAGCTTAATTTTGTTTGCCAGGGAAACGGGCCGAGCTTTGTGTCTGGGGGCCTATGGCTGGGAGTGACCGGCTGGCTCCTGAAATGCTACAATAGGCAGGATGGTTCCCAGACCCATAGTGGCACCAGTACCAAGTTGGGATGATTTGATAGTACCAAGTGGCTCCTGCAATCTGCCATCAAAAAGCTGGCAGGCGAGTTTTGTTTTCCAGGGAAAAGCGCCGTTGTTTGTGTTTGGGGGCCTGTGGCTGGGAGTGGCCGGCTGGCTCCTTAGAATCCACGATATGCAGGATTGTTCCCAGACCCAAGGTGGCACCAGTGCCAAGTCGGGCTGGTTTGATGGTGCAAAGTGGCTCCTGCAATCTGCCATCCAGACGCGGGGCAGCGGATTTTTGTTTCCATGAGAAATGGTCCGTGGTTTGTTTTTGGGGGTATATGGCTCGGCGTGGCCGGCTGGCTCCTTAAAAAGCTCGATATGCAGGATGGTTCCCTGACACAAGGTGGGACCAGTGCCACGTCGGGCGGTTTTCGTAGTACAAAGTGCGTCCTAAAATTTGCCATCCAGAAGAGGGGCAGTTGAGTTTTGTTTGCCTGTGAAACGGGCCGTTGTTTTTGATTGGGGTCTGTGGCCGAGAGTGTTCGGCTGGCTCCTGACAACCCACAATACGCAGGATGGTTCCCAGACCCAAGGTGGCACCAGTGCCAAGTCGGGCTGGTTTGATAGTACCAAGTGGCTCCTGCAATCTGCCATCCAGAACCGGTGCAGTTGAGTTTTGTTTGCCAGAGAAAAGGGCCGTGGGTTGTGTTTGGGGGCATATGGCTGGGAGTGGCCGGCTGTCTCATTAAAAGATCGATACGAAGGATGGTTCCGAGACCCAAGGTGGCACCAGTGCCAAGTCGGGCTGTTTGTATAGTACCAAGTGCGTCCGGCAATTTGCCATCCAGAAGAGGGGCAGTGGAGTTTTGTTTGCCAGAGAATAGCGCCGTTGTTTGTGTTTGGGGGCTTGTGGCTGGGAGTGGCCGACTGGCGCCTTAGAATCTGTGTTACGCAGCATGGTTCCCAGACCAGAGGTGGCACCAGTTCCAAGTCGGGCTGGTTTGATAGTACCAAGGGGCTCCTGCAATCTGCCATCCAGAAGCGGGGCAGCTTACTTTTGTTTGCCAGGGAAACGGGCCGAGGTTTGTGACTGGGGACCTATGGCTGGGAGTGACCGGCTGGCTCCTGAAAAGCTACGATAGGCAGGATGGTGACCAGACCCATGGTGGCACCAGTGCCAAGTTGGGCTGGTTTGATAGTACCAAGTGGCTCCTGCAATCTGCCATCAAAATGTTGGCAGGCGAGTTTTGTTTTCCAGGGAAAAGCGCCGTTGTTTGTGTTTGAGGGCCTGTGGCTGGGAGTGGCCGGCTGGCTCCTTAGAATCCACGATACGCAGGATGGTTCCCAGACCAGAGGTGGCACCTTTGCCAAGTTGGGCTGGTTTGATAGTACCAAGTGCGTCCTGCAATCTGCCATCCAGAAGCGGGGCAGCTTACTTTTGTTTGCCAGGGAAACGGGCCGAGGTTTGTGTCTGGGGGCCTATGGCTGGGAGTGACCTGCTAGGTCCTGAAAAGCTGCGATAGGCAGGATGGTGACCAGACCCATGGTGGCACCAGTGCCAAGTTGGGCTGGTTTGATAGTACCAAGTGGCTCCTGCAATCTGCCATCCAGAAGCGGGGTAGCTTACTTTTGTTTGCCAGGGAAACGGGCAGAGCTTTGTGTCTGGGGGCATATGGCTGAGAGTGGCCGTCTGGCCCCTGAAAATCCACGATAGGCAGGATGGTTCCCAGACCAGAGGTGGCACCAGTGCCAAGTCGGGCTGGTTTGATAGTACTAAATAGCACCTGCAATCTGCCATCAAAAAGTTGGCAGGCCAGTTTTGTTTTCCAAGGAAAAGTACCGTTGTTTGTGTTTGGGGGACTGTGGCTGGGAGTGGCCGGCTGGCTCCTTAGAACACACGATACGCAGGATGGTTCCCAGACCCAAGGTGGCACCAGTGCCACGTCGGGCTGGTTTGATGGTGAAAAGTGGCTCCTGCAATCTGCCATCCTGAAGCGGGGTAGCTTACTTTTGTGTGCCAGGGAAACGGGCCGAGGTTTATGACTGGGGGCCTAGGGCTATGAGTGACAGGCTGGCTCCTGAAAAGCTACAATAGGCAGGATGGTTCCCAGACCCAAGGTGGCACCAGTGCAAAGTTGGGCTGGTTTGATGGTACCAAGTGGCTCCTGCAATCTGCCATCAAAAAGTTGGCAGGCCAGTTTTGTTTTCCAGGGAAAAGCGCCGTTGTTTGTGTTTGGGGGACTGTGGCTGGGAGTGGCCAGGTGGCTCCTTAGAACACAAGATACGCAGGATGGTTCCCAGACCAGAGGTGGCACCAGTGCCAAGTTGGGCTGGTTTGATAGTCCCAAGTGTCTCCTGCAATCTGCCATCCAGAAGCGGGGCAGCTTACTTTTGTTTGCCAGAGAAATAGGCCTAGGTTTTTGTTTGGGGGCCTGTGGCTAGGAGTGGCCGGCTGGCTCCTAAGAATCCACGATACGCAGGATGTTTACCAGACCCATGGTGGCACCAGTGCCAAGTTGGGCTGGTTTGATAGTACCATTGGCTCCTGCAAACTCCATCAAAAAGTTGGCAGGCGTGTTTTGTTTTCCAGGGAACAGCGCCGTTGATTTTGTTTGGGGGCCTGTGGCTGGGAGTGGCCGGCTGGCTCCTTAGAGACCACGATACGCAGGATGGTTCCCAGACCCAAGGTGGCACCAGTGCCAAGTCGGGCTGGTTTGATAGTACCAAGTGGCTCCTGCAATCTGCCATCCAGAAGTGAGGAAGCTAAGTTTTGTTTGCCAGAATAAAGGGCCGTGGTTTTTGTTGGGGGCCTGTGGCTGGGAGTAGCCGGCTGGCTCCTTAGAATCCACGATACGCAGGATGGTTCCCAGACCCAAGGTGGCACCAGTGCCAAGTTGGGCTGGTTTGATAGTACCAAGTGCGTCCTGCAATCTGCCATCCACAAGCGGCGCCGCTTAGTTTTGTTTGCCACGGAAACGGGCCGAGGTTTGTGTCTGGGGGCCTGTGGCTGGGAGTGACCGGCTAGGTCCTGAAAATCTACGATAGGCAGGATGGTGACCAGACCCATGGTGGCACCAGTGCCAAGTTGGGCTGGTTTGATAGTACGAAGTGGCTCCGGCAATCTGCCATCAAAATTTGGCAGGCGAGTTTTGTTTTCCAGGGAAAAGCGCCGTTGTTTGTGTTTGAGGGCCTGTGGCTGGGAGTGGCCGGCTGGCTCCTTAGAATCCACGATACGCAGGATGGTTCCCAGACCTGAGGTGGCACCAGTGCCAAGTTGGGCTAGTTTGATGGTGCAAAGTGGCTCCTGCAATCTGCCATCCAGAAGCGGGGCAGCTTACTTTTGTTTTCCAGGGAAACGGGCCGAGCTTTTTGTCTGGGGTCTATGGCTGGGAGTGACCGGCTGGCTCCTGAAAAGCTACGATAGGCAGGATGGTGACCAGACCCATGGTGGCACCAGAGCCATGTTCGGCTGATTTCAAAGTACAAAGTTGCTCCTGCAATCTTCCATCAAAAAGTCAGCAGGCGAGTTTTGTTTTCCAGGGAAAAGCGCCGTTGTTTGTGTCTGCGGGCCTGTGGCTGGAGTGGCCGGCTGGCTCCTTTCAACACACGATACGCCGGATGGTTCCCAGACCTGAGGTGGCACCAGTGCCAAGTTGGGCTGGTTTGATAGTACCAAGTGGTTCCTGCAATCTGCCATCAAAATGTTGGCAGGCGAGTTTTGTTTTCCAGGGAAAAGCGCCGTTGTTTTTTTTTGGGGGCCTGTGGCTGGGAGTGGCCGGCTGGCTCCTTAGAATCCACGATACGCAGGATGGTTCCCAGACCAGAGGTGGCACCAGTACCAAGTCGGGCTGGTTTGATAATAACAAGTGGCTCCTGCAATCTGCCATCCAGAAGCGGGGCAGCTTACTTTTGTTTGCCAGGGAAACGGGCCGAGCTTTGTGTCTGGGGGCCTATGGCTGGGAGTGACCGGCTGGCTCCTGAAAAGCTACGATAGGCAGGATGGTGACCAGACCCATGGTGGCACCAGTGCCAAGTTGGGCTGGTTTGATAGTACCAAGTGGCTCCTGCAATCTGCCATCAAAAAGTTGGCAGGCGAGTTTTGTTTTCCAGGGAAAAGCGTCGTTGTTTGTGTTTGGGGGCCTGTGGCTGGGAGTGGCCGTCTTGCTAATTGGAATCCACGATACACATGATGGTTCCCAGACCTGAGGTGGCACCAGTGACAAGTCGGGCCAGTTTGATGGTGCAAAGTGGCTCCTGCAATCTGCCATCCAGAAGCGGGGCAGCTTACTTTTGTTTGCCAGGGAAACGGGCCGAGGTTTGTGTCTGGGGGCCTATGGCTGGGAGTGACCGGCTGGCTCCTGAAAAGCTACGATAATCAGGATGGTGACCAGACCCATGGTGGCACCAGTGCCAAGTTGGGCTGATTTGATAGTACCAAGTGGCTCCTGCGATCTGCCATCAAAAAGTTGGCAGACGAGTTTTGTTTTCCAGGGAAAAGCGCTGTTGTTTGTATTTGGGGGCCTGTGGCTGGGAGTGACCGGCTGGCTCCTTAGAATCCACGATACTCAGGATGGTTCCCAGACCCAAGGTGGCACCAGTGCCAAGTTGGGCTGGTTTGATTATACCAAGTGGTTCCTGCAATCTGCCATCCAGAAGCGGGGCAGCTTACTTTTGTTTGCCAGGGAAACGGGCCGAGCTTTGTGTCTGGGGGCCTATGGCTGGGAGTGACCTGCTAGGTCCTGAAAAGCTACGATAGGCAGGATGGTGACCAGACCCATGGTGGCACCAGTGCCAAGTTGGGCTGGTTTGATAGTACCAAGTGGCTCCTGCAATCTGCCATCAAAAAGTTGGCAGGCGAGTTTTGTTTTCCAGGAAAAAGCGCCGTTGTTTGTGTTTGGGGGCCTGTGGCTGGGAGTGGCCGGCTGGCTCCTTAGAATCCACGATACGCAGCATTGTTCCCAGACCAGAGGTGGCACCAGTGCCAAGTCGGGCTAGTTTGATGGTGCAAAGTGGCTCCTGCAATCTGCCATCCAGTAGCGGGGTAGCTTACTTTTTTTTGCCAGGGAAACGGGCCGAGGTTTTTGTCTGGAGGCCTATGGCTGGGAGTGACCGGCTAGGTCCTGAAAAGCTACGATAGGCAGGATGGTGACCAGACCCATGGTGGCACCAGTGCCAAGTTGGGCTGGTTTGATAGTACCAAGTGGCTCCTGCAATCTGCCATCAAAACGTTGTCAGGCGAGTTTTGTTTTCCAGGGAAAAGCGCCGTTGTTTGTGTTTGCGGGCCTGTGGCTGGGAGTGGCCGGCTGACTCCTTAGAATCCACGATACGCAGGATGGTTCCCAGACCCAAGATGGCACCAGTGCCAAGTCGGGCTGGTTTGATAGTACCAAGTGGTTCCTGCAATCTGCCATCCAGAAGCGGGGTAGCTTACTTTTGTTTGCCAGGGAAACGGGCCGAGCTTTGTTTTTGGGGGCCTGTGGCTGGCAGTGGCCAGCTGGCTCCTGAAAATCCATGATACGCAGCATGGTTCCCAGACCCAAGATGGCACCAGTGCCAAGTGGGGCTGGTTTGACAGTGTCAAGTGCCTCATGCAATCTCCCATCCAGAAACGGGGCAGCTGAGTTCTTTTGCCTGTGAACCGGCCGTTGTTTTTGATTGGGGTCTGTGGCCGAGAATGGTCGACTGGCTACTGACAATCCACAATACGCAGGATGGTTCCCAGACTCAAGGTGGCACCAGGGCCAAGTCGGGCTCGTTTGATAGTACCAAGTGGCTCCTGCAATCTGCCATCCTGACGCGGGGCAGCGGATCTTTGTTTGCCAGAGTAAAGTTCCGTGGTTTGTTTTTGGGGGCATATGGCTGGGAGTGGCCGGCTGGCTCCTTAAGAAGCTCGATACGCAGGATGGTTCCCAGATCCATGGTGGCACCATTGCCTAATTTGGCTGTTTTTGTAGTACCAAGTGCGTCCTGCAATTTTCCATCCAGAAGAAGGGCAGTTGAGTTTTGTTTTCCAGGGAAAAGCGCCGTTGTTTTTGTTTGGAGGCCTGTGGCTGGGAGTGGCCGGCTGGCTCCTTTCAACACACGATACGCCGGATGGTTCCCAACCCAAGGTGGCACCAGTGCCAAGTTGGGCTGGTTTGATAGTACCAAGTGGCTCCTGCAATCTGCCATCCAGAAGCGGGGCAGCTTACTTTTGTTTGCCAGGGAAACGGGCCGAGGTTTGTGACTGGGGGCCTATGGCTGGGAGTGACCGGCTGGCTCCTGAAAAGCTACGATAATCAGGATGGTGACCAGACCCATGGTGGCACCAGTGCCAAGTTGGGCTGATTTGATAGTACCAAGTGGCTCCTGCGATCTGCCATCAAAAAGTTGGCAGGCGAGTTTTGTTTTCCAGGGAAAAGCGCTGTTGTTTGTATTTGGGGGCCTGTGGCTGGGAGTGACCGGCTGGCTCCTTAGAATCCACGATACGCAGGATGGTTCCCAGACCCAAGGTGGCACCAGTGCCAAGTTGGGCTGGTTTGATTATACCAAGTGGTTCCTGCAATCTGCCATCCAGAAGCGGGGCAGCTTACTTTTGTTTGCCAGGGAAACGGGCCGAGCTTTGTGTCTGGGGGCCTATGGCTGGGAGTGACCTGCTAGGTCCTGAAAAGCTACGATAGGCAGGATGGTGACCAGACCCATGGTGGCACCAGTGCCAAGCTGGGCTGGTTTGATAGTACCAAGTGGCTCCTGCAATCTGCCATCAAAAAGTTGGCAGGCGAGTTTTGTTTTCCAGGGAAAAGCGCTGTTGTTTGTATTTGGGGGCCTGTGGCTGGGAGTGGCCGGCTGGCTCCTTAGAATCCACGATACGCAGCATTGTTCCCAGACCAGAGGTGGCACCAGTGCCAAGTCGGGCTAGTTTGATGGTGCAAAGTGGCTCCTGCAATCTGCCATCCAGTAGCGGGGTTAGCTTACTTTTTTTTGCCAGGGAAACGGGCCGAGGTTTTTGTCTGGAGGCCTATGGCTGGGAGTGACCGGCTAGGTCCTGAAAAGCTACGATAGGCAGGATGGTGACCAGACCCATGGTGGCACCAGTGCCAAGTTGGGCTGGTTTGATAGTACCAAGTGGCTCCTGCAATCTGCCATCAAAACGTTGTCAGGCGAGTTTTGTTTTCCAGGGAAAAGCGCCGTTGTTTGTGTTTGCGGGCCTGTGGCTGGGAGTGGCCGGCTGACTCCTTAGAATCCACGATACGCAGGATGGTTCCCAGACCCAAGATGGCACCAGTGCCAAGTCGGGCTGGTTTGATAGTACCAAGTGGTTCCTGCAATCTGCCATCCAGAAGCGGGGTAGCTTACTTTTGTTTGCCAGGGAAACGGGCCGAGCTTTGTTTTTGGGGGCCTGTGGCTGGCAGTGGCCAGCTGGCTCCTGAAAATCCATGATACGCAGCATGGTTCCCAGACCCAAGATGGCACCAGTGCCAAGTGGGGCTGGTTTGACAGTGTCAAGTGCCTCATGCAATCTCCCATCCAGAAACGGGGCAGCTGAGTTCTTTTGCCTGTGAACCGGCCGTTGTTTTTGATTGGGGTCTGTGGCCGAGAATGGTCGACTGGCTACTGACAATCCACAATACGCAGGATGGTTCCCAGACTCAAGGTGGCACCAGGGCCAAGTCGGGCTCGTTTGATAGTACCAAGTGGCTCCTGCAATCTGCCATCCTGACGCGGGGCAGCGGATCTTTGTTTGCCAGAGTAAAGTTCCGTGGTTTGTTTTTGGGGGCATATGGCTGGGAGTGGCCGGCTGGCTCCTTAAGAAGCTCGATACGCAGGATGGTTCCCAGATCCATGGTGGCACCATTGCCTAGTTTGGCTGTTTTTGTAGTACCAAGTGCGTCCTGCAATTTTCCATCCAGAAGAAGGGCAGTTGAGTTTTGTTTTCCAGGGAAAAGCGCCGTTGTTTTTGTTTGGAGGCCTGTGGCTGGGAGTGGCCGGCTGGCTCCTTTCAACACACGATACGCCGGATGGTTCCCAACCCAAGGTGGCACCAGTGCCAAGTTGGGCTGGTTTGATAGTACCAAGTGGCTCCTGCAATCTGCCATCCAGAAGCGGGGCAGCTTACTTTTGTTTGCCAGGGAAACGGGCCGAGGTTTGTGACTGGGGGCCTATGGCTGGGAGTGACCGGCTGGCTCCTGAAAAGCTACGATAGGCAGGATGGTGACCAGACCCATGGTAGCACCAGTGCCAAGTTGGGCTGGTTTGATAGTACCAAGTGGCTCCTGCAATCTGCCATCAAAAACTTGGCAGGCGAGTTTTGTTTTCCAGGGAAAAGCGCCGTTGTTTGTGTTTGGGGGCCTGTGGGTGGGAGTGGCCGGCTGGCTCCTTAGAATCCACGATATGCAGGATGGTTCCCAGACCTGAGGTGGCACCAGTGCCAAGTCGGGCTGGTTTGATGGTGCAAAGTGGCTCCTGCAATCTGCCATCCAGACGCAGGGCAGCAGATTTTTGTTTCCAAGAGAAATGGTCCGTGGTTTGTTTTTGGGGGTATATGGCTGGGCGTGGCCTGCTGGCTCCTTAAAAAGCTACGATAGGCAGGATGGTTCCCTGACCCAAGGTGGCACCAGTGCCAAGTCGGGCGGTTTTCGTAGTACAAAGTGCGTCCTAAAATTTGCCATCCAGAAGAGGGGCAGTTGAGTTTTGTTTATCAGAGAAAAGGGCCGTGGTTTTTTTTTGGGGGCATATGGCTGAGAGTGGCCGTCTGGCCCCTGAAAATCCACGATAGGCAGGATGGTTCCCAGACCAGAGGTGGCACCAGTGCCAAGTCGGGCTGGTTTGATAGTACTAAATAGCACCTGCAATCTGCCATCAAAAAGTTGGCAGGCCAGTTTTCTTTTCCAGGGAAAAGCACCGTTGTTTGTGTTTGGGGGACTGTGGCTGGGAGTGGCCGGCTGGCTCCTTAGAACACACGATACGCAGGATGGTTCCCAGACCCAAGGTGGCACCAGTGCCACGTCGGGCTAGTTTGATGGTGCAAAGTGGCTCCTGCAATCTGCCATCCTGAAGCGGGGTAGCTTACTTTTGTGTGCCAGGGAAACGGGCCGAGGTTTATGACTGGGGGCCTAGGGCTAGGAGTGACAGGCTGGCTCCTGAAAAGCTACAATATGCAGGATGGTTCCCAGACCCAAGGTGGCACCAGTGCAAAGTTGGGCTGGTTTGATGGTACCAAGTGGCTCCTGCAATCTGCCATCAAAAAGTTGGCAGGCCAGTTTTGTTTTCCAGGGAAAAGCGCCGTTGTTTGTGTTTGGGGGACTGTGGCTGGGAGTGGCCGGCTGGCTCCTTAGAACACAAGATACGCAGGATGGTTCCCAGACCAGAGGTGGCACCAGTGCCAAGTTGGGCTGGTTTGATAGTCCCAAGTGTCTCCTGCAATCTGCCATCCAGAAGCGGGGCAGCTTACTTTTGTTTGCCAGAGAAATAGGCCTAGGTTTTTGTTTGGGGGCCTGTGGCTAGGAGTGGCCGGCTGGCTCCTAAGAATCCACGATACGCAGGATGTTTACATGACCCATGGTGGCACCAGTGCCAAGTTGGGCTGGTTTGATAGTACCAAGTGGCTCCTGCAAACTCCATCAAAAAGTTGGCAGGCGTGTTTTGTTTTCCAGGGAACAGCGCCGTTGATTTTGTTTGGGGGCCTGTGGCTGGGAGTGGCCGGCTGGCTCCTTAGAATCCACGATACGCAGGATGGTTCCCAGACCCAAGGTGGCACCAGTGGCAAGTCGGGCTGGTTTGATAGTACCAAGTGGCTCCGGCAATCTGCCATCCAGAAGTGAGGCAGCTAAGTTTTGTTTGCGAGAAAAAAGGGCCGTGGTTTTTGTTGGGGGCCTGTGGCTGGGAGTAGCCGGCTGGCTCCTTAAAATCCACGATAGGCAGGATGGTTCCCAGACCCAAGGTGGCACCAGTGCCAAGTCGGGCTGGTTTGATAGTACCAAGTGGCTCCTGCAATCTGCCATCCAGAAGCGGGGCAGCTGAGTTTTGTTTGCCAGAGAAAAAGGCTGTGGTTTGTGTTTGGGGGCCTGTGGCTGGCAGTGGCCGGCTGGCTCCTGAAAATCCACGATACGCAGCATGGTTCCCAGACCCAAGGTGGCACCAGTGCCAAGTGGGTCTCGTTTGACAGTGTAAAGTGCCTCCTGCAATCTCCCATCCAGAAGCGGGGCAGCTGAGTTTTTTTTGCCAGGGAAACGGACCTTTGTTTTTGATTGGGGTCTGTGGCCGAGAGTGGTCGGCTGTCTCCTGACAATCCACAATACGCAGGATGGTTCCCAGACCAAAGGTGGCACCAATGCCAAGTCGGGCTGGTTTGATAGTACCAAGTGTCTCCTGCAATCTGCCATCCAGAAGCGGGGCAGCTGAGTTTTGTTTGCCAGAGAAAAGGGCCGTGGGTTGTGTTTGGGGGCATATGGCTGGGAGTGGCCACCTGGCTCCTTAAAATGCACGATACGCCGCATGGTAACCAGACGCAAGGTGGCACCAGTGCCAAGTCGGGCTGTTTTTGTAGTACCCAGTGGCTTCTGCAATTTGCCATCCAGAAGCGGGGCAGCTAAATTTTGTTTGCTAGAGAAAAGGGCTGTGGTTTGTGTTTGGGGGCCTATGGCTGAGAGTGGCCGGCTGGCCCCTGAAAATCAACGATAGGCAGGATGGTTCCCAGATCCAAGGTGGCACCAGTGCCAAGTAAGGCTGGTTGTATGGTTCAAAGTGACTCCTGCAATCTGCCATCCAGAAGCGGGACAGCTGAGTTTTTTTTGCCAGAGAAAAGGTCCATGGTTTCTTTTTGGGGCATACGGCTGGGAATTGCCGGCTGGCTCCTTAAAATGCTCGATACGCAGGATGGTTCCCAGAGCCAAGGTGGCACCACTGCCAAGTCGGGCTCTTTTTGTAGTACCAAGTGCGTCCTGCAATTTGCCATCCAGAAGAGGGGCAGTTGAGTTTTGTTTGCCAGAGAAAAGGGCCGAGGTTTGTGTTTGGGGGCATATGGCTGGGAGTGTTCGGCTGGTTCCTGAATATGTACGATACGCAGGATTGTTCCCAGATCCAAGGTGGCAGCAGTGCCATGTTGTGCTGGTGTGATAGTCCCAAGTGGCTCCTGCAATCTGCCATCCAGAAGTGGGGCAGCTGATTTTTGTTTGCCAGAGAAAAGGTCCGTGGTTTGTGTTTGGGGGCATATGGCTGAGAGTGGCCGGCTGGCCCCTGAAAATCCACGATACACAGGATGGTTCCCAGATCCAAGGTGGCACCTGTGCCAAGTCGGGCTGATTTGATAGTACTAAGTAGCTCCTGCAATCTGCCATGCAGAAGCGGGGCAGCTTACTTTTGTTTTCCAGGGAAACGGGCCGAGGTTTGTGTTTGGGGGCCTATGGCTGAGAGTGACCGGCTGGCTCCTGAAAAGCTACAATAGGCAGGATGGTGACCAGACCCATGGTGGCACCAGTGCCAAGTTGGGCTGGTTTGATAGTACCAAGTGGCTCCTGCAATCTGCCATCCAGAAGCAGGGCAGCTGAGTTTTGTTTGCCAGAGAAAAGGGCCTTGGTTTGTGTTTGGGGGCATATGGCTGGGTGTGGCCAGCTGGCTCCTTAAAATGCACGATATGCAACATGGCTCCCAGACCCAAGGTGGCACAAGTGCCAAGTTGGGCTGGTTTGATAGTACCAAGTGGCTCCTGCAATCTTCCATGATCACGTGGAGAAATACTTTCTGGTTTCAGCCTCATGCTCTTTCTTCTCTCCCTCAACTTCTCTATCACCTCTCATCTGGTTCACATGCGCTGTCTTCAAGGTCCACAGGCTACTTTTCACAGAATCTTCTGGCCTGATGAAGTAAGGATGATGAATAGAACAGAGCTGGGATCTATTTTCCAGTTTGGATAAAATGCATTCTGCACACAAATCCAAGGAGAACGGGCTGCCCCGATGCCCAGAAAATCTTTCACTCCTGCTAGTGTTCTACGTCAACCGCAACTTAGTCTGAAAGAAAAGCTTTTTCTCTGAGAGCATCTGAGAGGTTTGCATGAAGCACTGATATCTGACATATGCAATTTTGAATAGGAGAGGAAAAAGAAAATGGCAAGGAGTTTTTAATTTTAGTGGTTTCAATTTTAATTTCCGTGCACTTTTTCAAAACTTGTCAGCTCAAATGCCCATCAACATCTTTTAGTCATCTGTAAGTCAGTATTCATATAAAATGTGCTTCAAATCCAAAGAATTTCAAATTTGCACTCCAAGCTTCTATGCCTAGATTTATGATTTCCTACACATATTAGATGAAAGGAAGGCCTTTTTTACTGTGGGAGTGCTGGAACACTGGAACAGGTTGCCCAGAGAAGTTGTGGGTGTCCCATCCCTGAAAGTATTCAAGGTCACCTTGGACGGGGCTTGGAGCAGCAACAAAGGAGAAGCTTGATGGTAGAGAAACAAAGTTGGACTATAGAAGAAACTCGGATTGAAGTATAGGATCAAGTTTTCTCTCAGCTCTTGGGGTAAATTCAAAGTTGTACAAAATGACATTTATCTGTGCTATTCACTACTGTAACAGAAAGTTTCATGAAAACTGTACAGAAGATAGTAAATTTTAAAAGAGATAAGAATTACAGCATAAAATCCATGGGATAGGTTACAACATGAGACACTCTCTAAGAGAAAATCTCTGTGTTTCAGCACTTCATCGGGGTAAGATTTCATGAAGTGCCAAAGAAGGCGGCAAAATATCATTCGGGACATTATTTACTGGAATTCAGCCTGGCCATTAGTAGGAACTGCCTTTGAACATATCATGTAGATATACCACACACGCTTTCCCTTCACTGAAAAATTACTGTTTACAACAAATAAGCAATTGACGATCAAAATTGATTGAAAGCATCTTAAACATGTCAAGTATTTCATTGTAGATGATCTGTGATCCAAATGCTTCTTCCACCTTCGAGAGGGACAGAAGAATTCTTCCATATCATGATGGTTTAAAATTGTATCAACCAATGTTTTCTGCTGAAAAGATATCATCTATTTTTTTCTATTTTTGGAAGAAAATATTCCTAGACATACAACAGGTGAGAACTAAGTAATTTTAAAGAAACAAATGAAATGAAAATATTCTGTAAATAGAATGAAATGAAAAGCTGTGTTTTAAATAGGAGCTAAATATTAAACAGAATTTTTGTACCAGGCATTTGAATTACTGCACCAGCTCTTTTGCCCATCAAGAGAGGCATTTAGCATTTCAGTCTTTTCCAAGGTGTTCATGATCTGCTATGCTGATCTCTGTGTGTGCCTAGGTGTGTGTGGAGGGGGGGGCATATGAAGGGGAGTGTGTATGTTTGCTTTACAATTGTTGTGGCAGATTCATGCCTCAGCTCCACATTTTGTTTTAAAAAGGTCACACCGAGTGGATATGAAGTTTACTATCAACAAGAGATCGATTCCCAAATCATCCATTTGACTCTCCCTTATAAATCATGTGCTTTGTTGCATATTTTATCAAATATACTTTCAAGCCAGATGGAGGAAGGAGGATGTGGGAATCCCTCCACCATCTTGCAACTTTTATGTAAGTAGGTTTTCAAGAAAATCATCATTTCTCTTTTAAATATGTCTGGAACAGGCATGATGGTAGTGTCAACCTGTTGGAGTTTTTGTTGCTGGAAGAAGTTGTACAAAAGGATTGGTTTTTACATTGACCAGTTACTGAATCAAGCGCAGGAATACATTGGAAATTTAGCTGGGGGTTCCTTTTCCCAGCAGACTACTTCTAGAACGAGCTTGTACACTGAAGCTGACTCTTTTGCTCTCTTTTTGTTTCTTTCCTATTTTCTTGGCTTCTTTGCCACTATCTAGACAATTTTGGAACTTTGTTCCCAACTAAAATGGTTTCAATAGTCTGATTGTGATCATACATTTTTACAAGGAATTTTTAAAATCTTTCCTCGAGTCCAGAAAGTCAAGGACTTAGATCTTTTTCTTCCCTTATCAATATTGCCATGAAATTGATAAATAAAGACCAACTCTTTATTTTTGTTTTTAACCCACGTAGATAATTCCCATCCATTAATCCATTTTGTGGACCAATAGCTGCCATTCTGATGGAAGCTGTCACTTCTTAACAATAGGCATTCTGTGACTATGTTGACAGCACTTTGGGTGAAGATCCTAACTGGTCTTAGATATACATAGGGAGAAATTTGCTCAGCCAGTGTCAGTCTTAAGCATGCGTATCAGAAGATCTTTCTAGAGCTGGGAATTTTCCCATGAAAGGGATTCAGTTAGGGAAGAGACACTTGTGCCAGAGTTTTACATTCTTCTTGAACACTGCTTAAGGAACTTAGATGCCATGTCCATTTGGATCTCTGTCTGCACAGAACTTTGTCATGCCAGTGCTTTGAAATGCATCTTGAAGAGAATTCACTAGCACAGAATGAAAGAGAGTGGAAGGGGTTGGTGGGGCTAACCAGGCCCAACCCCCCTGCCTAAACCAGGATACCTAGAGCCTCTTGCCCAGGATTCTATCTGGGTGTACTTTTAATGTCTTCAAAGATCCAGGCTCCACAATCTTTCTGGGCAGTCTGTGCCGTGGTTCAGTCACCCTGACAGTAAAGAAACATTTACTGATGTTCAAAGGCAATCTCCTGTATTTCAGTGTGTGCCCACTGCCTCTTGTCTTTTCCCTCAGCATCACTGAAAAGACACTGATTCCCTCCCCTTTGCACTATTGCTTCCATATGTATGTGTGATGCCATGTAGAGGTATGTCAAAAACCTCCCTGAAGCCCAGGCAGATAATATTCCCTTCATCTACCAGTCAAGTTGATTCATCAGAGGAGTTTAAAGTGATGTTCAGCATGAAATTCCCCTGAAAAATCATGCTAACTACATTATTTGGTCATCTGTCATGTGCCTGGCAAGGATTTCCAGGAAGAGCTGCTTCATCAACTTCCTGGGGATAAAAAAGAGGCTGGCTGGTTTGTACTATGGCGAGTCCTCTTAATTGCCTTTTTTGAAGATGGGTGTCATTTGCTAACATCCACTCTTTAGCCTCTCTTGTCGTCTACATCTTAGCAAAACGCTTTTCCACTATGTCTGGCTAGGAAAAACTGTGCCAGCACAGAAAACATCTCCCATCGTGTTCTAGAAGTTGCACGGATGTCTGCCAAGTGTTTGGCAGGAAGAAAAGAAAAGTTGTCCAAAACAGCTTCCAATCGAATGTTCCTGTGATTGGAAAAGTCAGGAGAGTGCAAAGGTACTGTTTTCTATCAGTTGGCAAGGTGCGCACACAATCCCAGTGTTGTACAGCTTGCTTCTTCACCTTCCCGAAGCTGCCGCTCTCGCCGGCTGCCGGAGCCCAAGAAGCGGCTTCTTCGCGCAAAGACGATTGTGCCGCTCACAGGGCTCTCCTTAGCGCGGCTTCTGCCGAAAGACGCCCGGCAGCGGCTCTTACCTCCGGAGAGCATCCTACCTTCGTCTTTAGCTCCTCTTCTCATCTACACCTAGGCAAAAAGCTTCTCCACTATGTCTGGCTAGGAAAAACTGTGCCAGCACAGAAAACATCTCCCATCGTGTTCTAGAAGTTGCACGGATGTCTGCCAAGTGTTTGGCAGGAAGAAAAGAAAAGTTGTCCAAAACAGCTTCCAATCGAATGTTCCTGTGATTGGAAAAGTCAGGAGAGTGCAAAGGTACTGTTTTCTATCAGTTGGCAAGGTGCGCACACAATCCCAGTGTTGTACAGCTTGCTTCTTCACCTTCCCGAAGCTGCCGCTCTCGCCGGCTGCCGGAGCCCAAGAAGCGGCTTCTTCGCGCAAAGACGATTGTGCCGCTCACAGTGCTCTCCTTAGCGCGGCTTCTGCCGAAAGACGCCCGGCAGCGGCTCTTACCTCCGGAGAGCATCCTACCTTCGTCTTTCGCGTCTTTTGTAGTCTACATCTTAGCAAAACGCTTTTCCACTATGTCTGGCTAGGAAAAACTGTGCCAGCACAGAAAACATCTCCCATCGTGTTCTAGAAGTTGCACGGATGTCTGCCAAGTGTTTGGCAGGAAGAAAAGAAAAGTTGTCCAAAACAGCTTCCAATCGAATGTTCCTGTGATTGGAAAAGTCAGGAGAGTGCAAAGGTACTGTTTTCTATCAGTTGGCAAGGTGCGCACACAATCCCAGTGTTGTACAGCTTGCTTCTTCACCTTCCCGAAGCAGCCGCTTTCGCCGGCTGCCGGAGCCCAAGAAGCGGCTTCTTCGCGCAAAGACGATTGTGCCGCTCACAGTGCTCTCCTTAGCGCAGCTTCTGCCGAAAGACGCCCGGCAGCGGCTCTTACCTCCTGAGAGTGGCAGCTTCGGGAAGATGAAGAAGCAAGCTGTACAACACTGGGATTGTGTGCGCACCTTGCCAACTGATAGAAAACAGTACCTTTGCACTCTCCTGACTTTTCCAATCACATGAACATTCGATTGGAAGCTGTTTTGGACAACTTTTCTTTTCTTCCTGCCAAACACTTGGCAGACATCCGTGCAACTTCTAGAACACGATGGGAGATGTTTTCTGTGCTGGCACGGGTTTTCCTAGCCAGACATAGTGGAAAAGCGTTTTGCTAAGATGTAGACTACAAAAGACGCGAAAGACGAAGGTAGGATGCTCTCCGGAGGTAAGAGCCGCTGCCGGGCGTCTTTCGGCAGAAGCCGCGCTAAGGAGAGCCCTGTGAGCGGCACAATCGTCTTTGCGCGAAGAAGCCGCTTCTTGGGCTCCGGCAGCCGGCGAGAGCGGCAGCTTCGGGAAGGTGAAGAAGCAAGCTGTACAACACTGGGATTGTGTGCGCACCTTGCCAACTGATAGAAAACAGTACCTTTGCACTCTCCTGACTTTTCCAATCACAGGAACATTCGATTGGAAGCTGTTTTGGACAACTTTTCTTTTCTTCCTGCCAAACACTTGGCAGACATCCGTGCAACTTCTAGAACACGATGGGAGATGTTTTCTGTGCTGGCACAGTTTTTCCTAGCCAGACATAGTGGAGAAGCGTTTTGCTAAGATGTAGACTACAAAAGACGCGAAAGACGAAGGTAGGATGCTCTCCGGAGGTAAGAGCCGCTGCCGGGCGTCTTTCGGCAGAAGCCGCGCTAAGGAGAGCCCTGTGAGCGGCACAATCGTCTTTGCGCGAAGAAGCCGCTTCTTGGGCTCCGGCAGCCGGCGAGAGCGGCAGCTTCGGGAAGGTGAAGAAGCAAGCTGTACAACACTGGGATTGTGTGCGCACCTTGCCAACTGATAGAAAACAGTACCTTTGCACTCTCCTGACTTTTCCAATCACAGGAACATTCGATTGGAAGCTGTTTTGGACAACTTTTCTTTTCTTCCTGCCAAACACTTGGCAGACATCCGTGCATCTTCTAGAAAACGATGGGAGATGTTTTCTGTGCTGGCACGGGTTTTCCTAGCCAGACATAGTGGAAAAGCGTTTTGCTAAGATGTAGACTACAAAAGACGCGAAAGACGAAGGTAGGATGCTCTCCGGAGGTAAGAGCCGCTGCCGGGCGTCTTTCGGCAGAAGCCGCGCTAAGGAGAGCCCTGTAAGCGGCACAATCGTCTTTGCGCGAAGAAGCCGCTTCTTGGGCTCCGGCAGCCGGCGAGAGCGGCAGCTTCGGGAAGGTGAAGAAGCAAGCTGTACAACACTGGGATTGTGTGCGCACCTTGCCAACTGATAGAAAACAGTACCTTTGCACTCTCCTGACTTTTCCAATCACAGGAACATTCGATTGGAAGCTGTTTTGGACAACTTTTCTTTTCTTCCTGCCAAACACTTGGCAGACATCCGTGCAACTTCTAGAACACGATGGGAGATGTTTTCTGTGCTGGCACAGTTTTTCCTAGCCAGACATAGTGGAAAAGCGTTTTGCTAAGATGTAGACTACAAAAGACGCGAAAGACGAAGGTAGGATGCTCTCCGGAGGTAAGAGCCGCTGCCGGGCGTCTTTCGGCAGAAGCCGCGCTAAGGAGAGCCCTGTAAGCGGCACAATCGTCTTTGCGCGAAGAAGCCGCTTCTTCGGCTCCGGCAGCCGGCGAGAGCGGCAGCTTCGGGAAGGTGAAGAAGCAAGCTGTACAACACTGGGATTGTGTGCGCACCTTGCCAACTGATAGAAAACAGTACCTTTGCACTCTCCTGACTTTTCCAATCACAGGAACATTCGATTGGAAGCTGTTTTGGACAACTTTTCTTTTCTTCCTGCCAAACACTTGGCAGACATCCGTGCAACTTCTAGAACACGATGGGAGATGTTTTCTGTGCTGGCACAGTTTTTCCTAGCCAGACATAGTGGAAAAGCGTTTTGCTAAGATGTAGACTACAAAAGACGCGAAAGACGAAGGTAGGATGCTCTCCGGAGGTAAGAGCCGCTGCCGGGCGTCTTTCGGCAGAAGCCGCGCTAAGGAGAGCCCTGTGAGCGGCACAATCGTCTTTGCGCGAAGAAGCCGCTTCTTGGGCTCCGGCAGCCGGCGAGAGCGGCAGCTTCGGGAAGGTGAAGAAGCAAGCTGTACAACACTGGGATTGTGTGCGCACCTTGCCAACTGATAGAAAACAGTACCTTTGCACTCTCCTGACTTTTCCAATCACAGGAACATTCGATTGGAAGCTGTTTTGGACAACTTTTCTTTTCTTCCTGCCAAACACTTGGCAGACATCCGTGCAACTTCTAGAACACGATGGGAGATGTTTTCTGTGCTGGCACGGGTTTTCCTAGCCAGACATAGTGGAAAAGCGTTTTGCTAAGATGTAGACTACAAAAGACGCGAAAGACGAAGGTAGGATGCTCTCCGGAGGTAAGAGCCGCTGCCGGGCGTCTTTCGGCAGAAGCCGCGCTAAGGAGAGCCCTGTAAGCGGCACAATCGTCTTTGCGCGAAGAAGCCGCTTCTTGGGCTCCGGCAGCCGGCGAGAGCGGCAGCTTCGGGAAGGTGAAGAAGCAAGCTGTACAACACTGGGATTGTGTGCGCACCTTGCCAACTGATAGAAAACAGTACCTTTGCACTCTCCTGACTTTTCCAATCACAGGAACATTCGATTGGAAGCTGTTTTGGACAACTTTTCTTTTCTTCCTCCCAAACACTTGGCAGACATCCGTGCAACTTCTAGAACACGATGGGAGATGTTTTCTGTGCTGGCACAGTTTTTCCTAGCCAGACATAGTGGAGAAGCTTTTTGCCTAGGTGTAGATGAGAAGAGGAGCTAAAGACGAAGGTAGGATGCTCTCCGGAGGTAAGAGCCGCTGCCGGGCGTCTTTCGGCAGAAGCCGCGCTAAGGAGAGCCCTGTGAGCGGCACAATCGTCTTTGCGCGAAGAAGCCGCTTCTTGGGCTCCGGCAGCCGGCGAGAGCGGCAGCTTCGGGAAGGTGAAGAAGCAAGCTGTACAACACTGGGATTGTGTGCGCACCTTGCCAACTGATAGAAAACAGTACCTTTGCACTCTCCTGACTTTTCCAATCACAGGAACATTCGATTGGAAGCTGTTTTGGACAACTTTTCTTTTCTTCCTGCCAAACACTTGGCAGACATCCGTGCAACTTCTAGAACACGATGGGAGATGTTTTCTGTGCTGGCACAGTTTTTCCTAGCCAGACATAGTGGAAAAGCGTTTTGCTAAGATGTAGACGACAAGAGAGGCTAAAGAGTGGATGTTAGCAAATGACACCCATCTTCAAAAAAGGCAATTAAGAGGACTCGCCATAGTACAAACCAGCCAGCCTCTTTTTTATCCCCAGGAAGTTGATGAAGCAGCTCTTCCTGGAAATCCTTGCCAGGCACATGACAGATGACCAAATAATGTAGTTAGCATGATTTTTCAGGGGAATTTCATGCTGAACATCACTTTAAACTCCTCTGATGAATCAACTTGACTGGTAGATGAAGGGAATATTATCTGCCTGGGCTTCAGGGAGGTTTTTGACATACCTCTACATGGCATCACACATACATATGGAAGCAATAGTGCAAAGGGGAGGGAATCAGTGTCTTTTCAGTGATGCTGAGGGAAAAGACAAGAGGCAGTGGGCACACACTGAAATACAGGAGATTGCCTTTGAACATCAGTAAATGTTTCTTTACTGTCAGGGTGACTGAACCACGGCACAGACTGCCCAGAAAGATTGTGGAGCCTGGATCTTTGAAGACATTAAAAGTACACCCAGATAGAATCCTGGGCAAGAGGCTCTAGGTATCCTGGTTTAGGCAGGGGGGTTGGGCCTGGTTAGCCCCACCAACCCCTTCCACTCTCTTTCATTCTGTGCTAGTGAATTCTCTTCAAGATGCATTTCAAAGCACTGGCATGACAAAGTTCTGTGCAGACAGAGATCCAAATGGACATGGCATCTAAGTTCCTTAAGCAGTGTTCAAGAAGAATGTAAAACTCTGGCACAAGTGTCTCTTCCCTAACTGAATCCCTTTCATGGGAAAATTCCCAGCTCTAGAAAGATCTTCTGATACGCATGCTTAAGACTGACACTGGCTGAGCAAATTTCTCCCTATGTATATCTAAGACCAGTTAGGATCTTCACCCAAAGTGCTGTCAACATAGTCACAGAATGCCTATTGTTAAGAAGTGACAGCTTCCATCAGAATGGCAGCTATTGGTCCACAAAATGGATTAATGGATGGGAATTATCTACGTGGGTTAAAAACAAAAATAAAGAGTTGGTCTTTATTTATCAATTTCATGGCAATATTGATAAGGGAAGAAAAAGATCTAAGTCCTTGACTTTCTGGACTCGAGGAAAGATTTTAAAAATTCCTTGTAAAAATGTATGATCACAATCAGACTATTGAAACCATTTTAGTTGGGAACAAAGTTCCAAAATTGTCTAGATAGTGGCAAAGAAGCCAAGAAAATAGGAAAGAAACAAAAAGAGAGCAAAAGAGTCAGCTTCAGTGTACAAGCTCGTTCTAGAAGTAGTCTGCTGGGAAAAGGAACCCCCAGCTAAATTTCCAATGTATTCCTGCGCTTGATTCAGTAACTGGTCAATGTAAAAACCAATCCTTTTGTACAACTTCTTCCAGCAACAAAAACTCCAACAGGTTGACACTACCATCATGCCTGTTCCAGACATATTTAAAAGAGAAATGATGATTTTCTTGAAAACCTACTTACATAAAAGTTGCAAGATGGTGGAGGGATTCCCACATCCTCCTTCCTCCATCTGGCTTGAAAGTATATTTGATAAAATATGCAACAAAGCACATGATTTATAAGGGAGAGTCAAATGGATGATTTGGGAATCGATCTCTTGTTGATAGTAAACTTCATATCCACTCGGTGTGACCTTTTTAAAACAAAATGTGGAGCTGAGGCATGAATCTGCCACAACAATTGTAAAGCAAACATACACACTCCCCTTCATATGCCCCCCCCTCCACACACACCTAGGCACACACAGAGATCAGCATAGCAGATCATGAACACCTTGGAAAAGACTGAAATGCTAAATGCCTCTCTTGATGGGCAAAAGAGCTGGTGCAGTAATTCAAATGCCTGGTACAAAAATTCTGTTTAATATTTAGCTCCTATTTAAAACACAGCTTTTCATTTCATTCTATTTACAGAATATTTTCATTTCATTTGTTTCTTTAAAATTACTTAGTTCTCACCTGTTGTATGTCTAGGAATATTTTCTTCCAAAAATAGAAAAAAATAGATGATATCTTTTCAGCAGAAAACATTGGTTGATACAATTTTAAACCATCATGATATGGAAGAATTCTTCTGTCCCTCTCGAAGGTGGAAGAAGCATTTGGATCACAGATCATCTACAATGAAATACTTGACATGTTTAAGATGCTTTCAATCAATTTTGATCGTCAATTGCTTATTTGTTGTAAACAGTAATTTTTCAGTGAAGGGAAAGCGTGTGTGGTATATCTACATGATATGTTCAAAGGCAGTTCCTACTAATGGCCAGACTGAATTCCAGTAAATAATGTCCCGAATGATATTTTGCCGCCTTCTTTGGCACTTCATGAAATCTTACCCCGATGAAGTGCTGAAACACAGAGATTTTCTCTTAGAGAGTGTCTCATGTTGTAACCTATCCCATGGATTTTATGCTGTAATTCTTATCTCTTTTAAAATTTACTATCTTCTGTACAGTTTTCATGAAACTTTCTGTTACAGTAGTGAATAGCACAGATAAATGTCATTTTGTACAACTTTGAATTTACCCCAAGAGCTGAGAGAAAACTTGATCCTATACTTCAATCCGAGTTTCTTCTATAGTCCAACTTTGTTTCTCTACCATCAAGCTTCTCCTTTGTTGCTGCTCCAAGCCCCGTCCAAGGTGACCTTGAATACTTTCAGGGATGGGACACCCACAACTTCTCTGGGCAACCTGTTCCAGTGTTCCAGCACTCCCACAGTAAAAAAGGCCTTCCTTTCATCTAATATGTGTAGGAAATCATAAATCTAGGCATAGAAGCTTGGAGTGCAAATTTGAAATTCTTTGGATTTGAAGCACATTTTATATGAATACTGACTTACAGATGACTAAAAGATGTTGATGGGCATTTGAGCTGACAAGTTTTGAAAAAGTGCACGGAAATTAAAATTGAAACCACTAAAATTAAAAACTCCTTGCCATTTTCTTTTTCCTCTCCTATTCAAAATTGCATATGTCAGATATCAGTGCTTCATGCAAACCTCTCAGATGCTCTCAGAGAAAAAGCTTTTCTTTCAGACTAAGTTGCGGTTGACGTAGAACACTAGCAGGAGTGAAAGATTTTCTGGGCATCGGGGCAGCCCGTTCTCCTTGGATTTGTGTGCAGAATGCATTTTATCCAAACTGGAAAATAGATCCCAGCTCTGTTCTATTCATCATCCTTACTTCATCAGGCCAGAAGATTCTGTGAAAAGTAGCCTGTGGACCTTGAAGACAGCGCATGTGAACCAGATGAGAGGTGATAGAGAAGTTGAGGGAGAGAAGAAAGAGCATGAGGCTGAAACCAGAAAGTATTTCTCCACGTGATCATGGAAGATTGCAGGAGCCACTTGGTACTATCAAACCAGCCCAACTTGGCACTGGTGCCACCTTGGGTCTGGGAGCCATGTTGCATATCGTGCATTTTAAGGAGCCAGCTGGCCACACCCAGCCATATGCCCCCAAACACAAACCAAGGCCCTTTTCTCTGGCAAAAAAAACTCAGCTGCCCTGCTTCTGGATGGCAGATTGCAGGAGCCACTTGGTACTATCAAACCAGCCCAACTTGGCACTGGTGCCACCATGGGTCTGGTCACCATCCTGCCTATTGTAGCTTTTCAGGAGCCAGCCGGTCACTCTCAGCCATAGGCCCCCAAACACAAACCTCGGCCCGTTTCCCTGGAAAACAAAAGTAAGCTGCCCCGCTTCTGCATGGCAGATTGCAGGAGCTACTTAGTACTATCAAATCAGCCCGACTTGGCACAGGTGCCACCTTGGATCTGGGAACCATCCTGTGTATCGTGGATTTTCAGGGGCCAGCCGGCCACTCTCAGCCATATGCCCCCAAACACAAACCACGGACCTTTTCTCTGGCAAACAAAAATCAGCTGCCCCACTTCTGGATGGCAGATTGCAGGAGCCACTTGGGACTATCACACCAGCACAACATGGCACTGCTGCCACCTTGGATCTGGGAACAATCCTGCGTATCGTACATATTCAGGAACCAGCCGAACACTCCCAGCCATATGCCCCCAAACACAAACCTCGGCCCTTTTCTCTGGCAAACAAAACTCAACTGCCCCTCTTCTGGATGGCAAATTGCAGGACGCACTTGGTACTACAAAAAGAGCCCGACTTGGCAGTGGTGCCACCTTGGCTCTGGGAACCATCCTGCGTATCGAGCATTTTAAGGAGCCAGCCGGCAATTCCCAGCCGTATGCCCCAAAAAGAAACCATGGACCTTTTCTCTGGCAAAAAAAACTCAGCTGTCCCGCTTCTGGATGGCAGATTGCAGGAGTCACTTTGAACCATACAACCAGCCTTACTTGGCACTGGTGCCACCTTGGATCTGGGAACCATCCTGCCTATCGTTGATTTTCAGGGGCCAGCCGGCCACTCTCAGCCATAGGCCCCCAGTCACAAACCTCGGCCCGTTTCCCTGGCAAACAAAAGTAAGCTGCCCCGCTTCTGGATGGCAGATTGCAGGAGCCACTTGGTACTATCAAACCAGCCCAACTTGGCACTGGTGCCACCTTGGGTTGGGAACCATCCGGCGTATCGTGTGTTGAAAGGAGCCAGCCGGCCACTCCCAGCCACAGGCCTCCAAACAAAAACAACGGCGCTTTTCCCTGGAAAACAAAACTCAACTGCCCTTCTTCTGGATGGAAAATTGCAGGACGCACTTGGTACTACAAAAACAGCCAAACTAGGCAATGGTGCCACCATGGATCTGGGAACCATCCTGCGTATCGAGCTTCTTAAGGAGCCAGCCGGCCACTCCCAGCCATATGCCCCCAAAAACAAACCACGGAACTTTACTCTGGCAAACAAAGATCCGCTGCCCCGCGTCAGGATGGCAGATTGCAGGAGCCACTTGGTACTATCAAACGAGCCCGACTTGGCCCTGGTGCCACCTTGAGTCTGGGAACCATCCTGCGTATTGTGGATTGTCAGTAGCCAGTCGACCATTCTCGGCCACAGACCCCAATCAAAAACAACGGCCGGTTCACAGGCAAAAGAACTCAGCTGCCCCGTTTCTGGATGGGAGATTGCATGAGGCACTTGACACTGTCAAACCAGCCCCACTTGGCACTGGTGCCATCTTGGGTCTGGGAACCATGCTGCGTATCATGGATTTTCAGGAGCCAGCTGGCCACTGCCAGCCACAGGCCCCCAAAAACAAAGCTCGGCCCGTTTCCCTGGCAAACAAAAGTAAGCTACCCCGCTTCTGGATGGCAGATTGCAGGAACCACTTGGTACTATCAAACCAGCCCGACTTGGCACTGGTGCCATCTTGGGTCTGGGAACCATCCTGCGTATCGTGGATTCTAAGGAGCCAGCCGGCCACTCCCAGCCACAGGCCCGCAAACACAAACAACGGCGCTTTTCCCTGGAAAACAAAACTCGCCTGACAACGTTTTGATGGCAGATTGCAGGAGCCACTTGGTACTATCAAACCAGCCCAACTTGGCACTGGTGCCACCATGGGTCTGGTCACCATCCTGCCTATCGTAGCTTTTCAGGACCTAGCCGGTCACTCCCAGCCATAGGCCTCCAGACAAAAACCTCGGCCCGTTTCCCTGGCAAAAAAAAGTAAGCTACCCCGCTACTGGATGGCAGATTGCAGGAGCCACTTTGCACCATCAAACTAGCCCGACTTGGCACTGTTGCCACCTCTGGTCTGGGAACAATGCTGCGTATCGTGGATTCTAAGGAGCCAGCCGGCCACTCCCAGCCACAGGCCCCCAAACACAAACAACGGCGCTTTTTCCTGGAAAACAAAACTCGCCTGCCAACTTTTTGATGGCAGATTGCAGGAGCCACTTGGTACTATCAAACCAGCCCAACTTGGCACTGGTGCCACCATGGGTCTGGTCACCATCCTGCCTATCGTAGCTTTTCAGGACCTAGCAGGTCACTCCCAGCCATAGGCCCCCAGACACAAAGCTCGGCCCGTTTCCCTGGCAAACAAAAGTAAGCTGCCCCGCTTCTGGATGGCAGATTGCAGGAACCACTTGGTATAATCAAACCAGCGCAACTTGGCACTGGTGCCACCTTGGGTCTGGGAACCATCCTGCATATCGTGGATTCTAAGGAGCCAGCCGGTCACTCCCAGCCACAGGCCCCCAAATACAAACAACAGCGCTTTTCCCTGGAAAACAAAACTCGCCTGCCAACTTTTTGATGGCAGATCGCAGGAGCCACTTGGTACTATCAAATCAGCCCAACTTGGCACTGGTGCCACCATGGGTCTGGTCACCATCCTGATTATCGTAGCTTTTCAGGAGCCAGCCGGTCACTCCCAGCCATAGGCCCCCAGACACAAACCTCGGCCCGCTTCCCTGGCAAACAAAAGTAAGCTGCCCCGCTTCTGGATGGCAGATTGCAGGAGCCACTTTGCACCATCAAACTGGCCCGACTTGTCACTGGTGCCACCTCAGGTCTGGGAACCATCATGCGTATCGTGGATTCCAATTAGCAAGACGGCCACTCCCAGCCACAGGCCCCCAAACACAAACAACGACGCTTTTCCCTGGAAAACAAAACTCGCCTGCCAACTTTTTGATGGCAGATTGCAGGAGCCACTTGGTACTATCAAACCAGCCCAACTTGGCACTGGTGCCACCATGGGTCTGGTCACCATCCTGCCTATCGTAGCTTTTCAGGAGCCAGCCGGTCACTCCCAGCCATAGGCCCCCAGACACAAAGCTCGGCCCGTTTCCCTGGCAAACAAAAGTAAGCTGCCCCGCTTCTGGATGGCAGATTGCAGGATCCACTTGTTATTATCAAACCAGCCAGACTTGGTACTGGTGCCACCTCTGGTCTGGGAACCATCCTGCGTATCGTGGATTCTAAGGAGCCAGCCGGCCACTCCCAGCCACAGGCCCCCAAAAAAAAACAACGGCGCTTTTCCCTGGAAAACAAAACTCGCCTGCCAACATTTTGATGGCAGATTGCAGGAACCACTTGGTACTATCAAACCAGCCCAACTTGGCACTGGTGCCACCTCATGTCTGGGAACCATCCGGCGTATCGTGTGTTGAAAGGAGCCAGCCGGCCACTCCAGCCACAGGCCCGCAGACACAAACAACGGCGCTTTTCCCTGGAAAACAAAACTCGCCTGCTGACTTTTTGATGGAAGATTGCAGGAGCAACTTTGTACTTTGAAATCAGCCGAACATGGCTCTGGTGCCACCATGGGTCTGGTCACCATCCTGCCTATCGTAGCTTTTCAGGAGCCAGCCGGTCACTCCCAGCCATAGACCCCAGACAAAAAGCTCGGCCCGTTTCCCTGGAAAACAAAAGTAAGCTGCCCCGCTTCTGGATGGCAGATTGCAGGAGCCACTTTGCACCATCAAACTAGCCCGACTTGGCACTGGTGCCACCTCAGGTCTGGGAACCATCCTGCGTATCGTGGATTCTAAGGAGCCAGCCGGCCACTCCCAGCCACAGGCCCTCAAACACAAACAACGGCGCTTTTCCCTGGAAAACAAAACTCGCCTGCCAAATTTTGATGGCAGATTGCCGGAGCCACTTGGTACTATCAAACCAGCCCAACTTGGCACTGGTGCCACCATGGGTCTGGTCACCATCCTGCCTATCGTGGATTTTCAGGACCTAGCCGGTCACTCCCAGCCATAGGCCCCCAGACACAAACCTCGGCCCGTTTCCGTGGCAAACAAAACTAAGCGGCGCCGCTTGTGGATGGCAGATTGCAGGACGCACTTGGTACTATCAAACCAGCCCAACTTGGCACTGGTGCCACCTTGGGTCTGGGAACCATCCTGCGTATCGTGGATTCTAAGGAGCCAGCCGGCTACTCCCAGCCACAGGCCCCCAACAAAAACCACGGCCCTTTTTTCTGGCAAACAAAACTTAGCTTCCTCACTTCTGGATGGCAGATTGCAGGAGCCACTTGGTACTATCAAACCAGCCCGACTTGGCACTGGTGCCACCTTGGGTCTGGGAACCATCCTGCGTATCGTGGTCTCTAAGGAGCCAGCCGGCCACTCCCAGCCACAGGCCCCCAAACAAAATCAACGGCGCTGTTCCCTGGAAAACAAAACACGCCTGCCAACTTTTTGATGGAGTTTGCAGGAGCCAATGGTACTATCAAACCAGCCCAACTTGGCACTGGTGCCACCATGGGTCTGGTAAACATCCTGCGTATCGTGGATTCTTAGGAGCCAGCCGGCCACTCCTAGCCACAGGCCCCCAAACAAAAACCTAGGCCTATTTCTCTGGCAAACAAAAGTAAGCTGCCCCGCTTCTGGATGGCAGATTGCAGGAGACACTTGGGACTATCAAACCAGCCCAACTTGGCACTGGTGCCACCTCTGGTCTGGGAACCATCCTGCGTATCTTGTGTTCTAAGGAGCCACCTGGCCACTCCCAGCCACAGTCCCCCAAACACAAACAACGGCGCTTTTCCCTGGAAAACAAAACTGGCCTGCCAACTTTTTGATGGCAGATTGCAGGAGCCACTTGGTACCATCAAACCAGCCCAACTTGGCACTGGTGCCACCTTGGGTCTGGGAACAATCCTGCCTATTGTAGCTTTTCAGGAGCCAGCCTGTCACTCCTAGCCCTAGGCCCCCAGTCATAAACCTCGGCCCGCTTCCCTGGCACACAAAAGTAAGCTACCCCGCTTCAGGATGGCAGATTGCAGGAGCCACTTTTCACCATCAAACCAGCCCGACGTGGCGCTGGTGCCACCTTGGGTCTGGGAACCATCCTGCGTATCGTGTGTTCTAAGGAGCCAGCCGGCCACTCCCAGCCACAGTCCCCCAAACACAAACAACGGTGCTTTTCCTTGGAAAACAAAACTGGCCTGCCAACTTTTTGATGGCAGATTGCAGGTGCTATTTAGTACTATCAAACCAGCCCGACTTGGCACTGGTGCCACCTCTGGTCTGGGAACCATCCTGCCTATCGTGGATTTTCAGGGGCCAGACGGCCACTCTCAGCCATATGCCCCCAGACACAAAGCTCTGCCCGTTTCCCTGGCAAACAAAAGTAAGCTACCCCGCTTCTGGATGGCAGATTGCAGGAGCCACTTGGTACTATCAAACCAGCCCAACTTGGCACTGGTGCCACCATGGGTCTGGTCACCATCCTGCCTATCGCAGCTTTTCAGGACCTAGCAGGTCACTCCCAGCCATAGGCCCCCAGACACAAACCTCGGCCCGTTTCCCTGGCAAACAAAAGTAAGCTGCCCCGCTTCTGGATGGCAGATTGCAGGACGCACTTGGTACTATCAAACCAGCCCAACTTGGCAAAGGTGCCACCTCTGGTCTGGGAACCATCCTGCGTATCGTGGATTCTAAGGAGCCAGCCGGCCACTCCCAGCCACAGGCCCTCAAACACAAACAACGGCGCTTTTCCCTGGAAAACAAAACTCGCCTGCCAACATTTTGATGGCAGATTGCAGGAGCCACTTGGTACTATCAAACCAGCCCAACTTGGCACTGGTGCCACCATGGGTCTGGTCACCATCCTGCCTATCGTAGCTTTTCAGGAGCCAGCCGGTCACTCCCAGCCATAGGTCCCCAGTCACAAACCTCGGCCCGTTTCCCTGGCAAACAAAAGTAAGCTGCCCCGCTTCTGGATGGCAGATTGCAGGAGCCCCTTGGTACTATCAAACCAGCCCGACTTGGAACTGGTGCCACCTCTGGTCTGGGAACCATGCTGCGTAACACAGATTCTAAGGCGCCAGCCGGCCACTCCCAGCCACAAGCCCCCAAACACAAACAACGGCGCTATTCTCTGGCAAACAAAACTCCACTGCCCCTCTTCTGGATGGCAAATTGCAGGACGCACTTGGTACTATAAAAACAGCCCGACTTGGCACTGGTGCCACCTTGGGTCTCGGAACCATCCTGCGTATCGATCTTTTTAATGAGACAGCCGGCCACTCCAAGCCATATGCCCCCAAACACAACCCACGGCCCTTTTCTCTGGCAAACAAAACTCAACTGCACCGCTTCTGGATGGCAGATTGCAGGAGCCACTTGGTACTATCAAACCAGCCCGACTTGGCACTGGTGCCACCTTGGGTCTGGGAACCATCCTGCGTATTGTGGGTTGTCAGGAGCCAGCCGAACACTCTCGGCCACAGACCCCAATCAAAAACAACGGCCCGTTTCACAGGCAAACAAAACTCAACTGCCCCTCTTCTGGATGGCAAATTTTAGGACGCACTTTGTACTACGAAAACCGCCCGACGTGGCACTGGTGCCACCTTGTGTCAGGGAACCATCCTGCATATCGAGCTTTTTAAGGAGCCAGCCGGCCACGCTGAGCCATATACCCCCAAAAACAAACCACGGACCATTTCTCATGGAAACAAAAATCCGCTGCCCCGCGTCTGGATGGCAGATTGCAGGAGCCACTTTGCACCATCAAACCAGCCCGACTTGGCACTGGTGCCACCTTGGGTCTGGGAACAATCCTGCATATCGTGGATTCTAAGGAGCCAGCCGGCCACTCCCAGCCACAGGCCCCCAAACACAAACAAAGGCGCTTTTCCCTGGAAAACAAAACTCGCCTGCCAGCTTTTTGATGGCAGATTGCAGGAGCCACTTGGTACTATCAAATCATCCCAACTTGGTACTGGTGCCACTATGGGTCTGGGAACCATCCTGCCTATTGTAGCATTTCAGGAGCCAGCCGGTCACTCCCAGCCATAGGCCCCCAGACACAAACCTCGGACCGTTTCCCTGGCAAACAAAATTAAGCTGCCCCGATTCTGGATGGCAGATTGCAGGAGCCACTTGGTAGTGTCAAACCAGCCCGACTTGGCACTGGTGCCACCTTGGGTCTGGGAACCATCCTGCGTATCGTGGATTCTAAGCAGCCACCCGGCCACTCTGAGCCACAGGCGCCCAAACACAAAATACGGCGCTTTTCCCTGGAAAACAAAACTCGCCTGCCAACATTTTGATGGCAGATTGCAGGAGGCACATGGTACTATCAGACCAGGCAAACATGGCACTGGTGCCACCTTGGCTCTGGGAACCATCCTGCCTATCGTGGATTTTCAGGGGCCAGCCGGCCAATCTCAGCCATATGGATCCAAACACATACCACGGCCCTTTTCTCTGACAAACAAAACTCAACTGCCCCTCTTCTGGATGGCAAATTGCAGGACGCACTTGGTACTACGAAAACAGCCCGACTTGGCACTGATGCCACCTTGGGTCAGGGAACAATCCTGCGTATCGATCTTTTTATGGAGCCAGCCGGCCACGTCCAGCCATATACCCCCAAAAAAAAACCACGGAACTTTTCTCCAGCAAACAAAAATCCGCTGCCCCGCGTCTGAATGGCAGATTTCAGGAGCTATTTAGTATTATCAAACCAGCCCGACTTGGCACTGGTGCCACCATGAGTCTGGTAACCATCCTGCCTATCGTAGCTTTTCAGTAGCCAGCCGGTCACTCCCAGCCATAGGCCCCCAGACAAATACCTCGGCCCGTTTCCCTGGGAAACAAAAGTAAGCTGTCCCGCTTCTGGATGGCAGATTGCAGGAGCCACTTGGTACTATCAAACCAGCCCAACTTGGCACTGGTGCCACCTTGGCTCTGGGAACCATCCTGCGTATCCTGGGTTCAAAGGAGGCAGCCGGCCACTCCCAGCCACAGGCCTCTAAACAAGAACAACGGCGCTTTTCCCTGGAAAACAAAACTCGCCTGACAACTTTTGGATGGCAGATTGCAGGAGCCACTTGGTACTATCAAACCAGCCCAACTTGGCACTGGTGCCACCATGGGTCTGGTCACCATCCTGCCTATCGTAGCTTTTCAGGAGCCAGCCGGTCACTCCCAGCCATAGGCCCCCAGACAAATATCTCGGCCCGTTTCCCTGGCAAGCAAAAGTAAGCAGCCCCGCTTCTGGATGGCAGATTGCAGGAGCCACATGGTACTATCAAACCAGGCCAACATGGCACTGGTGCCACCTTGGTTCTGGGAACCATCCTGCCTATCGTGGATTTTCAGGGGCCAGCCGGCCACTCTCAGCCATATGCCCCCAAACATATACCACGGTCCTTTTCTCTGGCAAACAAAACTCAACTGCCCCTCTTCTGGATGGCAAATTGCAGGACGCACTTGGTACTACGAAAACAGCCCGACTTGGCACTCATGCCACCTTGGGTCAGGGAACAATCCTGCTTATCGAGATTTTTAAGGAGCCAGCCGGCCACGTCCAGCCATATACCCCCAAAAAAAACCACGGAACTTTTCTCCAGCAAACAGAAATCCGCTGCCCCGCGTCTGGATGGCAGATTTCAGGAGTTATTTAGTATTATCAAACCAGCCCGACTTGGCAGTGGGGCCACCATGAGCCTGGTAACCATCCTGCCTATCGTAGCTTTTCAGTAGCCAGCCAGTCACGCCCAGCCATAGGCCCCCAGACAAATACCTCGGCCCGTTTCCCTGGGAAACAAAATTAAGCTGTCCCGCTTCTGGATGGCAGTTTGCAGGATCCACTTGGTACTATCAAACCAGCCGAACTTGGCACTGGCGTAACCTTGGCTCTGGGAACCATCCTGCGTATCCTGGGTTCAAAGGAGGCAGCCGGCCACTCCCACCCACAGGCCCCCAAACAGAAACAACGGCGCTTTTCCCTGGAAAACAAAACTGGCCTGCCAAGTTTTTGATGGCAGATTGCAGGAGCCACTTGGTACTATCAAACCAGCCCAACTTGGCACTGGTGCCACCATGGGTCTGGTCACCATCCTGCCTATCGTAGCTTTTCAGGAGCCAGCCGGTCACTCCCAGCCATAGGCCCCCAGACAAATATCTCGGCCCGTTTCCCTGGCAAGCAAAAGTAAGCAGCCCCGCTTCTGGATGGCAGATTGCAGGAGCCACATGGTACTATCAAACCAGGCCAACATGGCACTGGTGCCACCTTGGTTCTGGGAACCATCCTGCCTATCGTGGATTTTCAGGGGCCAGCCGGCCACTCTCAGCCATATGCCCCCAAACATATACCACGGTCCTTTTCTCTGGCAAACAAAACTCAACTGCCCCTCTTCTGGATGGCAAATTGCAGGACGCACTTGGTACTACGAAAACAGCCCGACTTGGCACTCATGCCACCTTGGGTCAGGGAACAATCCTGCGTATCGAGATTTTTAAGGAGCCAGCCGGCCACGTCCAGCCATATACCCCCAAAAAAAAACCACGGAACTTTTCTCCAGCAAACAGAAATCCGCTGCCCCGCGTCTGGATGGCAGATTTCAGGAGTTATTTAGTATTATCAAACCAGCCCGACTTGGCAGTGGGGCCACCATGAGCCTGGTAACCATCCTGCCTATCGTAGCTTTTCAGTAGCCAGCCAGTCACGCCCAGCCATAGGCCCCCAGACAAATACCTCGGCCCGTTTCCCTGGGAAACAAAATTAAGCTGTCCCGCTTCTGGATGGCAGTTTGCAGGATCCACTTGGTACTATCAAACCAGCCGAACTTGGCACTGGCGTAACCTTGGCTCTGGGAACCATCCTGCGTATCCTGGGTTCAAAGGAGGCAGCCGGCCACTCCCAGCCACAGGCCCCCAAACAGAAACAACGGCGCTTTTCCCTGGAAAACAAAACTGGCCTGCCAAGTTTTTGATGGCAGATTGCAGGAGCCACTTGGTACTATCAAACCAGCCCAACTTGGCACTGGTGCCACCATGGGTCTGGTCACCATCCTGCCTATCGTAGCTTTTCAGGCGCCAGCCGGTCACTCCCAGCCATAGGCCCCCAGTCACAAACCTCGGCCCGTTTCCCTGGCAAACAAAAGTAAGCTACCCCGCTTCTGGATGGCAGATTGCAGGAGCCACTTTGCACCATCAAACCAGCCCGACTTGGCACTGCTGCGACCTCTGGTCTGGGAACCATCCTGCGTATCGTGGATTCTAAGGAGCCAGCTGGCCACTCCCAACCACAGGCCCCCAAACAGAAACAACGGCGCTTTTCCCTGGAAAACAAAACTCACCTGCCAACTTTTGATGGCAGATTGCAGGAGCCACTTGGTACTATCAAACCAGCCCAACTTGGCACTGGTGCCACCATGGGTCTGGTCACCATCCTGCCTATCGTAGCTTTTCAGGAGCCAGCCGGTCACTCCCAGCCATAGGCCCCGAGACACAAACCTCGGCCCGTTTCCCTGGCAAACAAAAGTAAGCTACCCCGCTTCTGGATGGCAGATTGCAGGACGCACTTGGTACTATCAAACCAGCCCAACTTGGCACTGGTGCCACCTCAGGTCTGGGAACCATCCTGCGTCTCGTGGATTCTAAGGAGCCAGCCGGCCACTCCCACCCATAGGCCCCCAAACAAAAACAACGGCGCTTTTCCCTGGAAAACAAAACTAGCCAGCCAAGTTTTTGATGGCCGATTGCAGGAACCACTTGGTATTATCAAGCCAGCCCGACTTGGCACTGGTGCCACCTTGGGTCTGGGAACCATGCTGCGTATCGTGGATTCTAAGGAGCCAGCCGGCCACTCCCTGCCACAGGCCCCCAAACACAAACAACGGCGCTTTTCCCTGGAAATCAACACTCGCTTGCCGACTTTTTGATGGCAGATTGCAGGAGCCACTTGGTACTATCAAACCAGCCCAACTTGGCACTGGTGCCACCATGGGTCTGGTCACCATCATGCCTCTCGTAGCTTTTAAGGACCTAGCGGGTCACTCACAGCCATAGGCCCCCAGACACAAACCTTGGCCCGTTTCCCTGGCAAACAAAAGTAAGCTGCCCCGTTTCTGGATGGCAGATTTCAGTAGCAACTTTGCACCATCAAACTGGCCCGACTTGTCACTGGTGCACCTTTAGGTCTGGGAACCATCCTGCGTATCGTGGATTCTAATTAGCCATCCGGCCACTCCCACCCACAGGCCCCCAAACACAAACAACGGCGCTTTTCCCTGGAAAACAAAACTCGCCTACCAACATTTTGATGGCAGATTGCAGGAGCCACTTGGTACTATCAAATCAGCCCAACTTGGCACTGGTGCCACCATGGGTCTGGTAACCATCCTGCCTATCGTACCTTTTCAGGAGCCAGCTGGTCACTCCCAGCCATAGGCCCCCAGACAAAAACCTCGGCTCCTTTCCCTGGCAAACAAAAGTAAGCAGCCCTGCTTCTGGATGGCAGATTGCAGGAGCCACTTTGCACCATCAAACTGGCCCGACTTGTCACTGTTGCCACCTCTGGTCTGGGAACCATCCTGCGTATCGTGGGTTCTAATTAGCCAGCCGGCCACTCCCAGCCACAGGCCCCCAAACACAAACAACGGCGCTTTTCCCTGGAAAACAAAACTCGCCTGACAACTTTTTGATGGCAGATTGCAGGAGCCACTTGGTACTATCAAACCAGCCCAACTTGGCACTGGTGCCACCATGGGTCTGGTCACCATCCTGCCTATCGTAGCTTTTCAGGAGCCAGCCGGTCACTCCCAGCCATAGGCCCCCAGACACAAAGCTCGGCCCGTTTCCCTGGCAAACAAAAGTAAGCTGCCCCGCTTCTGGATGGCTGATTGCAGGAGCCACTTGGTACTATCAAACCAGCCCGACTTGGCACTGGTGCCACCACTGGTCTGGGAACCATCCTGCGTATCGTGGATTCTAATTAGCCAGCCGGCCACTCCCAGCCACAGGCACCCAAACACAAACGACGGCGCTTTTCCCTGGAAAACAAAACTCGCCTGACAACTTTTTGATGGCAGATTGCAGGAGCCACTTGGTACTATCAAACCAGCCCGACTTGGCACTGGTGCCACCTCTGGTCTGGGAACCATCCTGCCTATCGTGGATTTTCAGGGGCCAGACGGCCACTCTCAGCCATATGCCCCCAGACACAAAGCTCTGCCCGTTTCCCTGGCAAACAAAAGTAAGCTGCCCCGCTTCTGGATGGCAGATTGCAGGACGCACTTGGTACTATCAAACCAGCCCGACTTGGCACTGGTGCCACGTCAAGTCTGGGAACCATCCTGCGTATCGTGGATTCTAAGGAGCCAGCCGGCCACTCCCAGCCACAGGCCCCCAAACACAAACAACGGCGCTTTTCCCTGGAAAACAAAACTCGCCTGCCAACTTTTTGATGGCAGATTGCAGGAGCAACTTGGTACTATCAAACCAGCCCAACTTGGCACTGGTGCCACCATGGGTCTGGTCACCATCCTGCCTATCGTAACTTTTCAGGAGCCAGCCGGTCACTCTCAGCCATAGGCCCCCAAACAAAACCCACGGCCCGTTTCCCTGGCAAACAAAAGTAAGCTGCCCCGCTTCTGGATGGCAGATTCCCGGACGCACTTGGTACTATCAAACCAGCCCAACCTGGCACAGGTTCCACCTCTGATCTGGGAACCATGCTGAGTATCGTGGATTCTAAGGAGCCAGCCGGCCACTCCCAGCCACAGGCCCCCAAACACAAACAACGGCGCTTTTCCCTGGAAAACAAAACTCGCCCGCCAAGTTTGTGATGGCAGATTGCAGGAGCCACTTGGTACTATCAAACCAGCCCAACTTGGCACTGGTGCCGTCATGGGTCTGGTCACCATCCTGCCTATCGTAGCTTTTCACGAGCCAGCCGGTCACTCCCAGCCATAGGCCCCCAGACAAAAACCTCGGCCCGTTTCCCTGGCAAACAAAAGTAAGCTGCCCCGCTTCTGGATGGCAGATTGCAGGAACCACTTGTTACTATCAAACCAGCCCAACTTGGCACTGGTGCCACCATGGGTCTGGGAACCATCCTTTGTATCGTGGATTCTAATTAGCCATCCGTCCACTCCAGGCCATAGGGCCCCAGGCACAAACAACGGCGCTTTTCCCTGGAAAACAAAACTCGCCTGCCAACTTTTTGATGGCCGATTGCAGGAACCACTTGGTATTATCAAGCCAGCCCGACTTGGCACTGGTGCCACCTTGGGTCTGGGAACCATGCTGCGTATCGTGGATTCTAAGGAGCCAGCCGGCCACTCCCTGCCACAGGCCCCCAAACACAAACAACGGCGCTTTTCCCTGGAAAACAAAACTCGCCTGACAACTTTTTGATGGCAGATTGCAGGAGCCACTTGGTACTATCAAACCAGCCCAACTTGGCACTGGTGCCACCATGGGTCTGGTCACCATCCTGCCTATCGTAGCTTTTCAGGAGCCAGCCAGCCACCCCCAGCCAGAGGCCCCCAGACAAATATTTCGGCCCGTTTCCCTGGCAAACAAAAGTAAGCTGCCCCGCTTCTGCATGGCAGATTGCAGGAGCCACTTTGCACCGTCAAACCAGCCCAACTTGGCACTGGTGCCACCTCAGGTCTGGGAACCATCCTGCGTCTCGTGGGTTCTAATTAGCCATCCGTCCACTCCAGGCCATAGGGCCCCAGGCACAAACAACGGCGCTTTTCCCTGGAAAACAAAACTCGCCTGCCAACATTTTGATGGCCGATTGCAGGAACCACTTGGTATTATCAAGCCAGCCCAACTTGGCACTGGTGCCACCATGGGTCTGGTCACCATCCTGCCTATCGTAGCTTTTCAGGAGCCAGCCGGTCACTCCCAGCCATAGGCCCCCAGACACAAACCTCGGACCGTTTCCCTGGCAAACAAAAGTAAGCTGCCCCGCTTCTGGATGGCAGATTGCAGGAACCACTTGGTACTATCAAACCAGCCCAACTTGGCACTGGTGCCACCATGGGTCTGGGAACCATCCTGTGTATCGTGGATTCTAATTAGCCATCCGTCCACTCCAGGCCATAGGGCCCCAGGCACAAACAACGGCGCTTTTCCCTGGAAAACAAAACTCGCCTGCGAACATTTTGATGGCCGATTGCAGGAACCACTTGGTATTATCAAGCCAGCCCGACTTGGCACTGGTGCCACCTTGGGTCTGGGAACCATGCTGCGTATCGTGGATTCTAAGGAGCCAGCCGGCCACTCCCAGCCACAGGCCCCCAAACACAAACAACGACGCTTTTCCCTGGAAATCAACACTCGCTTGCCGACTTTTTGATGGCAGATTGCAGGAGCCACTTGGTACTATCAAACCAGCCCAACTTGGCACTGGTGCCACCATGGGTCTGGTCACCATCCTGCCTATCGTAGCTTTTCATGAGCCAGCCGGCCACTCCCAGCCATAGGCCCCCAGACACAAACCTCGGCCCGTTTCCCTGGCAAACAAAAGTAAGCTGCCCCGCTTCTGGATGGCAGATTCCCGGACGCACTTGTTACAATCAAACCAGCCCAACTTGGCACTGGTGCCACCTCTGGTCTGGGAACCATCCTGCGTATCGTGGATTCTAAGGAGCCAGCCGGCCACTCCCAGCCACAGGCCCCCAAACACAAACAACGGCGCTTTTCCCTGGAAAACAAAACTCGCCTGCCAAGTTTTTGATGGCAGATTGCAGGAGCCACTTGGTACTATCAAACCAGCCCAACTTGGCACTGGTGCCGTCATGGGTCTGGTCACCATCCTGCCTATCGTAGCTTTTCACGAGCCAGCCGGTCACTTCCAGGCTTAGGCCCCCAGACACAATCCTCGGACCGTTTCCCTGGCAAACAAAAGTAAGCTGCCCCGCTTCTGGATGGCAGATTGCAGGAACCACTTGGTACTATCAAACCAGCCCAAGTTGGCACTGGTGCCACCATGGGTCTGGGAACCATCCTGTGTATCGTGGATTATAATTAGCCATCCGTCCACTCCAGGCCATAGGGCCCCAGGCACAAACAACGGCGCTTTTCCCTGGATAACAAACTCGCCTGCCAAATTTTTGATGGCAGATTGCAGGAGCCACTTGGTACTATCAAACCAGCCCAACTTGGCACTGGTGCCACCATGGGTCTGGTCACCATCCTGCCTATCGTAGCTTTTCAGGAGCCAGCCGGTCACTCCCAGCCATAGGCCCCGAGACACAAACCTCGGCCCGTTTCCCTGGCAAACAAAAGTAAGCTGCCCCGCTTCTGGATGGCAGATTGCAGGAGCCACTTGGTACTATCAAACCACCCCGACTTGGCACTGGTGCCACCACTGGTCTGGGAACCATCCTGCGTATCGTGGATTCTAATTAGCCAGCTGGCCACTCCCAGCCACAGGCACCCAAACACAAACGACGGCGCTTTTCCCTGGAAAACAAAACTCGCCTGCCAAGTTTTTGATGGCAGATTGCAGGAGCCACTTGGTACTATCAAACCAGCCCAACTTGGCACTGGTGCCACCATGGGTCTGGTCACCATCCTGCCTATCGTAGCTTTTCAGGAGCCAGCCGGTCACTCCCAGCCATAGGCCCCCAGACAAATTCCTCGGCCCGTTTCCCTGGAAAACAAAAGTAAGCTGCCCCGCTTCTGGATGGCAGATTGCAGGACGCACTTGGTACTATCAAACCAGCCCGACTTGGCACTGGTGCCACGTCAAGTCTGGGAACCATCCTGCGTATCGTGGATTCTAAGGAGCCAGCCGGCCACTCCCTGCCACAGGCCCCCAAACACAAACAACGGCGCTTTTCCCTGGAAAACAAAACTCGCCTGCCAACTTTTTGATGGCAGATTGCAGGAGCAACTTGGTACTATCAAACCAGCCCGACTTGGCACTGGTGCCACCATGGGTCTGGTCACCATCCTGCCTATCGTAACTTTTCAGGAGCCAGCCGGTCACTCTCAGCCATAGGCCCCCAAACAAAACCCACGGCCCGTTTCCCTGGCAAACAAAAGTAAGCTGCCCCGCTTCTGGATGGCAGATTCCCGGACGCACTTGGTACTATCAAACCAGCCCAACTTGGCACAGGTTCCACCTCTGATCTGGGAACCATGCTGAGTATCGTGGATTCTAAGGAGCCAGCCGGCCACTCCCAGCCACAGGCCCCCAAACACAAACAACGGCGCTTTTCCCTGGAAAACAAAACTCGCCCGCCAAGTTTGTGATGGCAGATTGCAGGAGCCACTTGGTACTATCAAACCAGCCCAACTTGGCACTGGTGCCGTCATGGGTCTGGTCACCATCCTGCCTATCGTAGCTTTTCACGAGCCAGCCGGTCACTCCCAGCCATAGGCCCCCAGACAAAACCTCGGCCCGTTTCCCTGGAAAACAAAAGTAAGCTGCCCCGCTTCTGGATGGCAGATTGCAGGAACCACTTGGTACTATCAAACCAGCCCAACTTGGCACTGGTGCCACCATGGGTCTGGGAACCATCCTGTGTATCGTGGATTCTAATTAGCCATCCGTCCACTCCAGGCCATAGGGCCCCAGGCACAAACAACAGCGCTTTTCCCTGGAAAACAAAACTCGCCTGCCAGCTTTTTGATGGCCGATTGCAGGAACCACTTGGTATTATCTAGCCAGCCCAACTTGGCACTGGTGCCACCATGGGTCTGGTCACCATCCTGCCTATCGTAGCTTTTCAGGAGCCAGCCGGTCACTCCCAGCCATAGGCCCCCAGACACAAACCTCGGACCGTTTCCCTGGCAAACAAAAGTAAGCTGCCCCGCTTCTGGATGGCAGATTGCAGGAACCACTTGTTACTATCAAACCAGCCCAACTTGGCACTGGTGCCACCATGGGTCTGGGAACCATCCTGTGTATCGTGGATTCTAATTAGCCATCCGTCCACTCCAGGCCATAGGGCCCCAGGCACAAACAACGGCGCTTTTCCCTGGAAAACAAAACTCGCCTGCGAACAATTTGATGGCCGATTGCAGGAACCACTTGGTATTATCAAGCCAGCCCAACTTGGCACTGGTGCCACCTTGGGTCTGGGAACCATGCTGCGTATCATGGATTCTAAGGAGCCAGCCGGCCACTCCCTGCCACAGGCCCCCAAACACAAACAACGGCGCTTTTCCCTGGAAAACAAAACTCGCCTGCCAAGTTTTTGATGGCAGATTGCAGGAGCCACTTGGTACCATCAAACCAGCCCAAGTTGGCACTGGTGCCACCATGGGTCTGGTCACCATCCTGCCTATCGTAGCTTTTCAGGAGCCAGCCAGCCACCCCCAGCCAGAGGCCCCCAGACAAATATTTCGGCCCGTTTCCCTGGCAAACAAAAGTAAGCTGCCCCGCTTCTGCATGGCAGATTGCAGGAGCCACTTTGCACCGTCAAACCAGCCCAACTTGGCACTGGTGCCACCTCAGGTCTGGGAACCATCCTGCGTCTCGTGGGTTCTAATTAGCCATCCGTCCACTCCAGGCCATAGGGCCCCAGGCACAAACAACGGCGCTTTTCCCTGGAAAACAAAACTCGCCTGCCAACATTTTGATGGCCGATATCAGGAACCACTTGGTATTATCAAGCCAGCCCAACTTGGCACTGGTGCCACCATGGGTCTGGTCACCATCCTGCCTATCGTAGCTTTTCAGGAGCCAGCCGGTCACTCCCAGCCATAGGCCCCCAGACACAAACCTCGGACCGTTTCCCTGGCAAACAAAAGTAAGCTGCCCCGCTTCTGGATGGCAGATTGCAGGAACCACTTGGTACTATCAAACCAGCCCAACTTGGCACTGGTGCCACCATGGGTCTGGGAACCATCCTGTGTATCGTGGATTCTAATTAGCCATCCGTCCACTCCAGGCCATAGGGCCCCAGGCACAAACAACGGCGCTTTTCCCTGGAAAACAAAACTCGCCTGCCAACTTTTTGATGGCCGATTGCAGGAACCACTTGGTATTATCAAGCCAGCCCGACTTGGCACTGGTGCCACCTTGGGTCTGGGAACCATGCTGCGTATCGTGGATTCTAAGGAGCCAGCCGGCCACTCCCAGCCACAGGCCCCCAAACACAAACAACGACGCTTTTCCCTGGAAATCAAAACTCGCTTGCCGACTTTTTGATGGCAGATTGCAGGAGCCACTTGGTACTATCAAACCAGCCCAACTTGGCACTGGTGCCACCATGGGTCTGGTCACCATCCTGCCTATCGTAGCTTTTCATGAGCCAGCCGGCCACTCCCAGCCATAGGCCCCCAGACACAAACCTCGGCCCGTTTCCCTGGCAAACAAAAGTAAGCTGCCCCGCTTCTGGATGGCAGATTCCCGGACGCACTTGTTACAATCAAACCAGCCCAACTTGGCACTGGTGCCACCTCTGGTCTGGGAACCATGCTGAGTATCGTGGATTCTAAGGAGCCAGCCGGCCACTCCCAGCCACAGGCCCCCAAACACAAACAACGGCGCTTTTCCCTGGAAAACAAAACTCGCCTGCCAAGTTTTTCATGGCAGATTGCAGGAGCCACTTGGTACTATCAAACCAGCCCAACTTGGCACTGGTGCCGTCATGGGTCTGGTCACCATCCTGCCTATCGTAGCTTTTCACGAGCCAGCCGGTCACTTCCAGGCTTAGGCCCCCAGACACAATCCTCGGCCCGTTTCCCTGGCAAACAAAAGTAAGCTGCCCCGCTTCTGGATGGCAGATTGCAGGAACCACTTGGTACTATCAAACCAGCCCAACTTGGCACTGGTGCCACCATGGGTCTGGGAACCATCCTGTGTATCGTGGATTCTAATTAGCCATCCGTCCACTCCAGGCCATAGGGCCCCAGGCACAAACAACGGCGCTTTTCCCTGGATAACAAACTCGCCTGCCAAATTTTTGATGGCAGATTGCAGGAGCCACTTGGTACTATCAAACCAGCCCAACTTGGCACTGGTGCCACCATGGGTCTGGTCACCATCCTGCCTATCGTAGCTTTTCAGGAGCCAGCCGGTCACGCACAGCCATAGGCCCCCAGACACAAACCTTGGCCCGTTTCCCTGGCAAACAAAAGTAAGCTGCCCCGTTTCTGGATGGCAGATTTCAGTAGCAACTTTGCACCATCAAACTGGCCCGACTTGTCACTGGTGCCACTTTAGGTCTGGGAACCATCCTGCGTATCGTGGATTCTAATTAGCCATCCGGCCACTCCCACCCACAGGCCCCCAAACACAAACAACGGCGCTTTTCTCTGGAAAACAAAACTCGCCTACCAACATTTTGATGGCAGATTGCAGGAGCCACTTGGTACTATCAAATCAGCCGAACTTGGCACTGGTGCCACCATGGGTCTGGTAACCATCCTGCCTATCGTACCTTTTCAGGAGCCAGCTGGTCACTCCCAGCCATAGGCCCCCAGACACAAACCTCGGCTCCTTTCCCTGGCAAAAAAAAGTAAGCAGCCCTGCTTCTGGATGGCAGATTGCAGGAGCCACTTTGCACCATCAAACTGACCCGACTTGTCACTTTTGCCACCTCTGGTCTGGGAACCATCCTGCGTATCGTGGATTCTAATTAGCCAGCCGGCCACTCCCAGCCACAGGCCCCCAAACACAAACAACGGCGCTTTTCCCTGGAAAACAAAACTCGCCTGACAACTTTTTGATGGCAGATTGCAGGAGCCACTTGGTACTATCAAACCAGCCCAACTTGGCACTGGTGCCACCATGGGTCTGGTCACCATCCTGCCTATCGTAGCTTTTCAGGAGCCAGCCGGTCACTCCCAGCCATAGGCCCCCAGACACAAAGCTCGGCCCGTTTCCCTGGCAAACAAAAGTAAGCTGCCCCGCTTCTGGATGGCAGATTGTAGGACGCACTTGTTACTATCAAACCAGCCCGACTTGGCACTGGTGCCACCACTGGTCTGGGAACCATCCTGCGTATCGTGGATTCTAAGGAGCCAGCCGGCCACTCCCTGCCACAGGCCCCCAAACACAAACAACGGCGCTTTTCCCTGGAAAACAAAACTCGCCTGACAACTTTTTGATGGCAGATTGCAGGAGCCACTTGGTACTATCAAACCAGCCCAACCTGGCACTGGTGCCACCATGGGTCTGGTCACCATCCTGCCTATCGTAGCTTTTCAGGAGCCAGCCGGTCACTCCCAGCCATAGGCCCCCAGACAAATACCTCGGCCCGTTTCCCTGGAAAACAAAAGTAAGCTGCCCCGCTTCTGGATGGCAGATTGCAGGACGCACTTGGTACTATCAAACCAGCCCGACTTGGCACTGGTGCCACGTCAAGTCTGGGAACCATCCTGCGTATCGTGGATTCTAAGGAGCCAGCCGGCCACTCCCAGCCACAGGCCCCCAAACACAAACAACGGCGCTTTTCCCTGGAAAACAAAACTCGCCTGCCAACTTCTTGATGGCAGATTGCAGGAGCCACTTGGTACTATCAAACCAGGCCAACTTGGCACTGGTGCCACCATGGGTCTGGTCACCATCCTGCCTATCGTAACTTTTCAGGAGCCAGCGGGTCACTCCCAGCCATAGGCCCCCAGACAAATACCTCGGCCCGTTTCCCTGGCAAACAAAAGTAAGCTGCCCCGCTTCTGGATGGCAGATTCCCGGACGCACTTGGTACTATCAAACCAGCCCAACTTGGCACTGGTGCCACCTCTGATCTGGGAACCATGCTGAGTATCGTGGATTCTAAGGAGCCAGCCGGCCACTCCCAGCCACAGGCCCCCAAACACAAACAACGGCGCTTTTCCCTGGAAAACAAAACTCGCCTGCCAACTTTTTGATGGCAGATTGCAGGAGCCACTTGGTACTATCAAACCAGCCCAACTTGGCACTGGTGCCGTCATGGGTCTGGTCACCATCCTGCCTATCGTAGCTTTTCAGGAGCCAGCCGGTCACTCCCAGCCATAGGCCCCCAGACAAAAACCTCGGCCCGTTTCCCTGGAAAACAAAAGTAAGCTGCCCCGCTTCTGGATGGCAGATTGCAGGAACCACTTGGTACTATCAAACCAGCCCAACTTGGCACTGGTGCCACCATGGGTCTGGGAACCATCCTGTGTATCGTGGATTCTAATTAGCCATCCGTCCACTCCAGGCCTTAGGGCCCCAGGCACAAACAACGGCGCTTTTCCCTGGAAAACAAAACTCGCCTGCAAACTTTTTGATGGCCGATTGCAGGAACCACTTGGTATTATCTAGCCAGCCCAACTTGGCACTGGTGCCACCATGGGTCTGGTCACCATCCTGCCTATCGTAGCTTTTCAGGAGCCAGCCGGTCACTCCCAGCCATAGGCCCCCAGACACAAACCTCGGACCGTTTCCCTGGCAAACAAAAGTAAGCTGCCCCGCTTCTGGATGGCAGATTGCAGGAACCACTTGTTACTATCAAACCAGCCCAACTTGGCACTGGTGCCACCATGGGTCTGGGAACCATCCTGTGTATCGTGGATTATAATTAGCCATCCGTCCACTCCAGGCCATAGGGCCCCAGGCACAAACAAAGGCGCTTTTCCCTGGAAAACAAAACTCGCCTGCGAACATTTTGATGGCCGATTGCAGGAACCACTTGGTATTATCAAGCCAGCCCGACTTGGCACTGGTGCCACCTTAGGTCTGGGAACCATGCTGCGTATCGTGGATTCTAAGGAGCCAGCCGGCCACTCCCAGCCACAGGCCCCCAAACACAAACAACGGCGCTTTTCCCTGGAAAACAAAACTCGCCTGCCAAGTTTTTGATGGCAGATTGCAGGAGCCACTTGGTACTATCAAACCAGCCCAACTTGGCACTGGTGCCACCATGGGTCTGGTCACCATCCTGCCTATCGTAGCTTTTCAGGAGCCAGCCAGCCACCCCCAGCCAGAGGCCCCCAGACAAATATTTCGGCCCGTTTCCCTGGCAAACAAAAGTAAGCTGCCCCGCTTCTGCATGGCAGATTGCAGGAGCCACTTTGCACCGTCAAACCAGCCCAACTTGGCACTGGTGCCACCTCAGGTCTGGGAACCATCCTGCGTATCGTGGGTTCTAATTAGGCATCCGTCCACTCCAGGCCATAGGGCCCCAGGCACAAACAACGGCGCTTTTCCCTGGAAAACAAAACTCGCCTGCCAACTTTTTGATGGCCGATTGCAGGAACCACTTGGTATTATCAAGCCAGCCCAACTTGGCACTGGTGCCACCATGGGTCTGGTCACCATCCTGCCTATCGTAGCTTTTCAGGAGCCAGCCGGTCACTCCCAGCCATAGGCCCCCAGACACAAACCTCGGACCGTTTCCCTGGCAAACAAAAGTAAGCTGCCCCGCTTCTGGATGGCAGATTGCAGGAACCACTTGGTACTATCAAACCAGCCCAACTTGGCACTGGTGCCACCATGGGTCTGGGAACCATCCTGTGTATCGTGGATTCTAATTAGCCATCCGTCCACTCCAGGCCATAGGGCCCCAGGCACAAACAACGGCGCTTTTCCCTGGAAAACAAAACTCGCCTGCGAACATTTTGATGGCTGATTGCAGGAACCACTTGGTATTATCAAGCCAGCCCGACTTGGCACTGGTGCCACCTTGGGTCTGGGAACCATGCTGCGTATCGTGGATTCTAAGGAGCCAGCCGGCCACTCCCAGCCACAGGCCCCCAAACACAAACAACGACGCTTTTCCCTGGAAATCAACACTCGCTTGCCGATTTTTGATGGCAGATTGCAGGAGCCACTTGGTACTATCAAACCAGCCCAACTTGGCACTGGTGCCACCATGGGTCTGGTCACCATCATGCCTCTCGTAGCTTTTCAGGACCTAGCCGGTCACTCACAGCCATAGGCCCCCAGACACAAACCTTGGCCCGTTTCCCTGGCAAACAAAATTAAGCTGCCCCGCTTCTGGATGGCAGATTGCAGGAGCCACTTGGTATTATCAAACCAGCCCAACTTGGCACTGGTGCCACCTCTGGTCTGGGAACCATCCTGCGTATCGTGGATTCTAAGGAGCCAGTCGGCCACTCCCAGCCACAGGCCCCCAAACACAAACAACGGCCCGTTTCCGTGGCAAACAAAAGTAAGCTGCCCCGCTTCTGGATGGCAGATTGCAGGAACCACTTGGTACTATCAAACCAGCCCAACTTGGCACTGGTGGCACCTCTTGTCTGGGAACCATGCTGCGTATCGTGGTTTCTAAGGAGCCAGCCGGCCACTCCCAACCACAGGCCCCCAAACACAAACAACGACGCTTTTCCCTGGAAAACAAAACTCGCCTGACAACATTTTGATGGCAGATTGCAGGAGCCACTTGGTACTATCAAACCAGCCCAACTTGGCACTGGTGCCACCATGGGTCTGGTCACCATCCTGCCTATCGAAGCTTTTCAGGAGCCAGCCGGTCACTCACAGCCATAGGCCCCGAGACACAAAGCTCGGCCCGTTTCCCTGGCAAACAAAAGTAAGCTGCCCCGCTTCTGGATGGCAGATTTCAGAAGCCACTTGGTACTATCAAACCAGCCCAACTTGGCACTGGTGCCACCTCTGGTCTGGGAACCATCCTGCGTATCGTAGATTTTAAGGAGCCAGCCGGTTGTCCCAGCCATAGGCCCCCAAACACAAACAACGGTCCGTTTCCCTGGCAAACAAAAGTAAGATGCCCCGCTTCTGGATGGCAGATTGCAGGAACCACTTGGTAGTATCAAACCAGCCCAACTTGGCACTGGTGGCACCTCTTGTCTGGGAACCATGCTGCGTATCGTGGTTTCTAAGGAGCCAGCCGGCCACTCCCAACCATAGACCCCCAGACACAAAGCTCGGCCCGTTTCCCTGGAAAACAAAAGTAAGCTACCCCGATTCTGGATGGCAGATTGCAGGAGCCACTTGGTACTATCAAATCAGCCCAACTTGGCACTGGTGCCACCATGGGTCTGGTAAACATCCTGCCTATCGTAGCTTTTCAGGAGCCAGCCGGCCACTCTCAGCCATATGCCCCCAAAAACAAACCACGGCCCTTTACTCTGGCAAACAAAACTCAACTGCCCCTCTTCTGGATGGCAAATTTTAGGACGCACTTTGTACTACGAAAACCGCCCGACGTGGCACTGGTGCCACCTTGTGTCAGGGAACCATCCTGCATATCGAGCTTTTTAAGGAGCCAGCCGGCCACGCCCAGCCATAAACCCCCAAAAACAAACCACGGACCATTCCTCTTGGAAACAAAAATCCGCTGCCCCGCGTCTGGATGGCAGATTGCAGGAGCCACTTTGCACCATCAAACCAGCCCGACTTGGCACTGGTGCCACCTTGGGTCTGGGAACAATCCTGCATATCGTGGATTCTAAGGAGCCAGCCGGCCACTCCCAGCCACAGGCCCCCAAACAAAATCAACGGCGCTTTTCCCTGGAAAACAAAATTCGCCTGCCAACTTTTTGATGGCAGATTGCAGGAGCCACTTGGTACTATCAAACCAGCCCAACTTGGCACTGGTGCCACCTCTGGTCTGGGAACCATCCTGCCTATCGTAGCTTTTCGGGAGCCAGCCGGTCACTCCCAGCCATAGACCCCCAGACACAAACCTCGGCCCGTTTCCCTGGAAAACAAAAGTAAGCTACCCCGATTCTGGATCGCAGATTGCAGGAGCCACTTGGTACTATCAAATCAGCCCAACTTGGCACTGGTGCCACCATGGGTCTGGTAAACATCCTGCCTATCGTAGCTTTTGAGGAGCCAGCCGGTCACTCCCTGCCCTAGGCCCCCAGACACAAACCTCGGCCCGTTTCCCTGGCAAACAAAAGTAAGCTGCCCCGCTTTTGGATGGCAGATTGCAGGAGCCACGTTGCACCATCAAACCAGCCCGACTTGGCACTGGTGCCACCTTGGGTCTGGGAACAAGTTGGGCTGGTTTGAGAGTACCAAGTGGCTCCTGCAATCTTCCATCCAGAAGCGGGACAGCTTACTTTTGTTTCCCAGGGAAACGGGCCGAGGTATTTGTCTGGGGGCCTATGGCTGGGAGTGACCGGCTGGCTACTGAAAAGCTACGATAGGCAGGATGGTTACCAGACTCATGGTGCCACCAGTGCCAAGTCGGGCTGCTTTGATAATACTAAATAGCTCCTGCAATCTGCCATCCAGACGCGGGGCAGCGGATTTTTGTTTGCTGGAGAAATGTTCCGTGGTTTTTTTTGGGGGTATATGACTGGACGTGGCCGGCTGGCTCCTTAAAAAGCTCTATACGCAGGATTGTTCCCTGACCCAAGGTGGCATCAGTGCCAAGTCGGGCTGTTTTCGTAGTACCAAGTGCGTCCTGCAATTTGCCATCCAGAAGCGGGGCAGCCTACTTTTGTTTGCCAGGGAAACGTGCCGAGGTATTTGTCTGGAGGCCTATGGCTGGGAGTGAGCTGCTGGCTCCTAAAAAGCTACGATAGGCAGGATGGTGACCAGACCCATGGTGGCACCAGTGCCAAGTTGGGCTGGTTTGATAATACCAAGTGGCTCCTGCAATCTGCCATCAAGAAGTTGGCAGGCGAGTTTTGTTTTCCAGGGAAAAGCGCCGTTGTTTTTGTTTAGAGGCCTGTGGCTGGGAGTGGCCGCCTGTCCTCGTAGAATCTACGTTACGCAGCATGGTTCCCAGAGCCAAGGTGGCACCAGGGCCAAGTCGGGCTGGTTTGTAAGTACCAAGTGCATCCTGCAATCTGCCATCCAAAAGCGGGGCAGCTTACTTTTGTTTGCCAGGGAAACGGGCCGAGGTTTGTGTCCAGGGGCCTATGGCAGGGAGTGACCGGCTGGCTCCTGAAAAGCTACGATAGGCAGGATGTTTACCAGACCCATGGTGGCACCAGTGCCAAGTTGGGCTGATTTGATAGTACCAAGTGGCTCCTGCAATCTGCCATCCAGAATTGGGGTAGCTTACTTTTGTTTTCCCGGGAAACGGGCCGAGGTTTGTGTCTGGGGGTCTATGGCTGGGAGTGACCGGCTGGCTCCTGAAAAGCTACGATAGGCAGGATGGTTCCCAGACCAGAGGTGGCACCAGTGCCAAGTTGGGCTGGTTTGATAGTACCAAGTGGCTCCTGCAATCTGCCATCAAAAAGTTGGCAGGCGAATTTTGTTTTCCAGGGAAAAGCGCCGTTGTTTGTGTTTGGGGGCCTGTGGCTGGGAGTGGCCGGCTGGCTCCTTAGAATCCACGATATGCAGGATTGTTCCCAGACCCAAGGTGGCACCAGTGCCAAGTCGGGCTGGTTTGATGGTGCAAAGTGGCTCCTGCAATCTGCCATCCAGACGCGGGGCAGCGGATTTTTGTTTCCAAGAGAAATAGTCCGTGGTTTGTTTTTGGGGGTTTATGGCTGGGCGTGGCCGTCTGGCTCCTTAAAAAGCTCGATATGCAGGATGGTTCCCTGACACAAGGTGGCACCAGGGCCACGTCGGGCGGTGTTCGTAGTACTAAGGGCGTCCTAAAATTTGCCATCCAGAAGAGGGGCAGTTGAGTTTTGTTTGCCAGAGAAAAGGGCCGTGGTTTGTTTTTGGGGGCATATGGCTGAGAGTGGCCGGCTGGCCCCTGAAAATCCACGATAGGCAGGATGGTTCCCAGACCTGAGGTGGCACCAGTGCCAAGTCGGGCTGGTTTGATAGTACTAAGCAGCTCCTGCAATCTGCCATGCAGAAGCGGGGCAGCTTACTTTTGTTTGCCAGGGAAACGGGCCGAGGTTTGTGTCTAGGGGCCTCTGGCTGGGGGTGGCTGGCTGGCTCCTGAAAAGCTACGATAGGCAGGATGGTGACCAGACCCATGGTGGCACCAGTGCCAAGTTGGGCTGGTTTGATAGTACCAAGTGGCTCCTGCAATCTGCCATCAAAAAGTTGGCAGGCGAGTTGTGTTTTCCAGGGAAAAGCGCCGTTGTTTGTGTTTGGGGGCCTGTGGCTGGGAGTGGCCGGCTGGCTCCTTAGAACCCAAGATACGCAGGATGGTTCCCAGACCTGAGGTGGCACCAGTGCCAAGTTGGGCTGGTTTGATGGTGCAAAGTGGCTCCTGCAATCTGCCATGCAGAAGCGGGGCAGCTTACTTTTGTTTGCCAGGGAAACGGGCCGAAATATTTGTCTGGGGGCCTCTGGATTGGGGTGGCTGGCTGGCTCCTGAAAAGCTACGATAGGCAGGATGGTGACCAGACCCATGGTGGCACCAGTGCCAAGTTGGGCTGGTTTGATAGTACCAAGTGGCTCCTGCAATCTGCCATCAAAAGTTTGGCAGGCGAGTTTTGTTTTCCAGGGAAAAGCACCGTTGTGCGTGTTTTGGGGCCTGTGGCTGGGAGTGGCCAGCTGGCTCCTTAGAATCCACGATACGCAGGATGGTTCCCAGACCCAAGGTGGCACCAGTGCCAAGTCGGGCTGGTTTGTTAGTACCAAGTGGTTCCTGCAATCTGCCATCCAGAAGCGGGGCAGCTGAATTTTGTTTGCCAGAGAAAAAGGCTGTTGTTTGTGTTTCGGGGCCTGTGGCTGGCAGTGGCCGGCTGGCTCCTGAAAATCCATGATACGCAGGATGGTTCCCAGACCCAAGGTGGCATCAGTGCCAAGTAGGGCTGGTTTCATAGTACCCAGTGGCTCCTGCAATCTGCCATCCAGAAGAGGGGCAGTTGAGTTTTGTTTTCCAGAGAAAAGGGCCGTGGTTTGTGTTTGGGGCCTATGGCTGAGAGTGACCGGCTGGCCCCTGAAAATCCACGATAGGAAGGATGGTTCCCAGATCCAAGGTGGCAGCAGTGCCATGTTGTTCTGGTGTGATAGTCCCAAGTGGCTCCTGCAATCTGCCATCCAGAAGCGGGGCAGCTGAGTTTTGTTTGCCAGAGAAAAAGGCTTTGGTTTGTATTTGGGGGCCTGTGGCTGGGAGTGTTCGGCTGGCTCCTGACAACCCACAATACGCAGGATGGTTCCCAGACCCAAGGTGGCACCAGTGCCAAGTCGGGCTGTTTTTATAGTACCAAGTGCGTCCTGCAATTTGCCATCCAGAAGAGGGGCAGTTGAGTTTTGTTTGCCAGAGAATAGCGCCGTTGTTTGTGTTTGGGGGCTTGTGGCTGGTAGTGGCCGACTGGCTCCTTAGAATCTGTGTTACGCAGCATGGTTCCCAGACCCAAGGTGGCACCAGTGCCAAGTTGGGCTGGTTTGATAGTACCAAGTGGCTCCTGCAATCTGCCATCCAGAAGCGGGGCAGCTTACTTTTGTTTGCCAGGGAAACGGGCCGAGGTTTGTGACTGGGGACCTATGGCTGGGAGTGACCGGCTGGCTCCTGAAAATCTACAATAGGCAGGATGGTTACCAGACCCATGGTGGCACCAGTGCCAAGTTGGGCTGGTTTGATAGTAACAAGTGGCTCCGGCAATCTGCCATCAAAAAGTTGGCAGGCGAGTTTTGTTTTCCAGGGAAAAGCGCCATTGTTTGTATTTGGGGGCCTGTGGCTGGGAGTGGCCGGCTGGCTCCTTTGAACCCACGATACGCAGGATGGTTCCCAGACCCAAGGTGGCACCAGTGCCAAGTCGGGCTGGTTTGATACTACCAAGTGCGTCCTGCAATCTGCCATCCAGAAGCGGGGCAGCTTACTTTTGTTTGCCAGGGAAACGGGCCGTGGGTTTTGATTGGGGGCATATAGCTGAGAGTGGCCGGCTGGCTCCTGAAAATCCACGCTAGGCAGCATGGTTCCCAGATGCAAGGTGGCACCAGTGCCAAGTCGGGCTGGTTTGATGGTGGAAAGTGTCTCCTGCAATCTGCCATCCAGAAGCGGGGCAGCTGATTTTTGTTTGCCAGAGAAAAATTCCGTGGATTGTTTTTGGGGGCATATTGCTGGGAGTGGCCGGCTGGCTCCTTAAAATGCTCGATACGCATGATGGTTCCCAGGCCCAAGGTGTCACCACTACCAAGTCGGCCTGCGGTTTTAGTATCAAGTTCATCCTGCAATTTGCCATCCAGAAGAGGGGCAGTTGAGTTTTGTTTGCCAGAGAAACGGGCCGAGGTTTCTGTTTGGGGACATATGGCTGAGAGTGGCCGGCTGGCCCCTGAATATCCACGATACACAGCATGGTTCCCAGATCCAAGGTGGCACCAGTGCCAAGTCGGGCTGGTTTGATAGTACCAAGTGTCTCCTGCAATCTGCCATCCAGAAGCAGGGCAGCTTACTTTTGTTTGCCAGAGAAATAGGCCTAGGTTTTTGTTTGGGGGCCTGTGGCTAGGAGTGGCAGGCTGGCTCCTAAGAATCCACGATACGCAGGATGTTTCCCAGACCCAAGGTGGCACCAGTGCCAAGTCGGGCTGGTTTGATAGTACCAAGTGGCTCCTGCAAACTCCATCAAAAAGTTGGCAGGCGTGTTTTGTTTTCCAGGGAACAGCGCCGTTGATTTTGTTTGGGGGCCTGTGGCTGGGAGTGGCCGGCTGGCTCCTTAGAATCCACGATACGCAGGATGGTTCCCAGACCCAAGGTGGCACCAGTGCCAAGTCGGGCTGGTTTGATTACACCAAGTGGCTCCTGCAATCTGCCATCCAGAAGTAAGGCAGCTAAGTTTTGTTTGCCAGAAAAAAGGGCCGTGGTTTTTGTTGGGGGCCTGTGGCTGGGAGTAGCCGGCTGGCTCCTTACAATCCACGATAGGCAGGATGGTTCCCAGACCCAAGGTGGCACCAGTGCCAAGTCGGGCTGGTTTGATAGTACCAAGTGGCTCCTGCAATCTGCCATCCAGAAGCGGGGCAGCTGAGTTTTGTTTGCCAGAGAAAAAGGCTGTGGTTTGTGTTTGGGGGCCTGTGGCTGGCAGTGGCCGGCTGGCTCCTGAAAATCCACGATACGCAGCATGGTTCCCAGACCCAAGGTGGCACCAGTGCCAAGTGGGGCTCGTTTGACAGTGTCAAGTGCCTCCTGCAATCTCCCATCCAGAAGCGGGGCGGCTGAGTTTTTTTTGCCAGGGAAACGGACCTTTGTTTTTGATTGGGCTCTGTGGCCGAGAGTGGTCGGCTGTCTCCTGACAATCCACAATACGCAGGATGGTTCCCAGACCCAAGGTGGCACCAGTGCCAAGTCGGGCTGGTTTGATAGTCCCAAGTGGCTCCTGCAAACTGCCATCCAGAAGCGGGGCAGCTTACTTTTGTTTGCCAGGGAAATGGGCCGTTGTTTGTGTTTGGGTGCCTGTGGCTGGGAGTGTTCGGCTGGTTCCTGAATATGTACGATACGCAGGATTGTTCCCAGATCCAAGGTGGCAGCAGTGCCATGTTGTGCTGGTGTGATAGTCCCAAGTGGCTCCTGCAATCTGCCATCCAGAAGTGGGGCAGCTGATTTTTGTTTGCCAGAGAAAAGGTCCGTGGTTTGTTTTTGGGGGCATATGGCTGAGAGTGGCCGGCTGGCCCCTGAAAATCCACGATACACAGGATGGTTCCCAGATCCAAGGTGGCACCTGTGCCAAGTCGGGCTGATTTGATAGTACTAAGTAGCTCCTGCAATCTGCCATGCAGAAGCGGGGCAGCTTACTTTTGTTTGCCAGGGAAACGGGCCGAGGTTTGTGTTTGGGGGCCTATGGCTGAGAGTGACTGGCTGGCTCCTGAAAATCCATGATACGCAGCATGGTTCCCAGACCCAAGGTGGCACCAGTGCCAAGTGGGGCTGGTTTCACAGTGTCAAGTGCCTCCTGCAATCTCCCATCCAGAAGCGGGGCAGCTGAGTTTTGTTTGCCTGTGAAACGGGCCGTTGTTTTTAATTGGGGTCTGTGGCCGAGAGTGTTCGGCTGGCTCCTGACAACCCACAATACGCAGGATGGTTCCCAGACCCAAGGTGGCACCAGTGCCAAGTCGGGCTGTTTTTATAGTACCAAGTGCGTCCTGCAATTTGCCATCCAGAAGAGGGGCAGTTGAGTTTTGTTTGCCAGAGAATAGCGCCGTTGTTTGTGTTTGGGGGCTTGTGGCTGGGAGTGGCCGACTGGCTCCTTAGAATCTGTGTTACGCAGCATGGTTCCCAGACCCAAGGTGGCACCAGTGCCAAGTCGGGCTGGTTTGATAGTACCAAGTGGCTCCTGCAATCTGCCATCCAGAAGCGGGGCAGCTTACTTTTGTTTGCCAGGGAAACGGGCCGAGGTTTGTGACTGGGGACCTATGGCTGGGAGTGACCGGCTGGCTCCTGAAAAGCTACAATAGGCAGGATGGTTACCAGACCCATGGTGGCAGCAGTGCCAAGTTGGGCTGATTTGATAGTACCAAGTGGCTCCTGCAATCTGCCATCAAAAAGTTGGCAGGCGAGTTTTGTTTTCCAGGGAAAAGCGCCATTGTTTGTATTTGGGGGCCTGTGGCTGGGAGTGGCCGGCTGGCTCCTTTGAACCCACGATACGCAGGATGGTTCCCAGACCCAAGGTGGCACCAGTGCCAAGTCGGGCTGGTTTGATACTACCAAGTGCGTCCTGCAATCTGCCATCCAGAAGCGGGGCAGCTTAATTTTGTTTGCCAGGGAAACGGGCCGTGGGTTTTTTTTGGGGGCATATAACTGAGAGTGGCCGGCTGGCTCCTGAAAATCCACGCTAGGCAGCATGGTTCCCAGATGCAAGGTGGCACCAGTGCCAAGTCGGGCTGGTTTGATGGTGCAAAGTGGCTCCTGCAATCTGCCATCCAGAAGCGGGGCAGCTGATTTTTGTTTGCCAGAGAAAAATTCCGTGGATTGTTTTTGGGGGCATATTGCTGGGAGTGGCCGGCTGGCTCCTTAAAATGCTCGATACGCATGATGGTTCCCAGGCCCAAGGTGTCACCACTACCAAGTCGGCCTGCGGTTTTAGTATCAAGTTCATCCTGCAATTTGCCATCCAGAAGAGGGGCAGTTGAGTTTTGTTTGCCAGAGAAACGGGCCGAGGTTTCTGTTTGGGGACATATGGCTGAGAGTGGCCAGCTGGCCCCTGAATATCCACGATACACAGCATGGTTCCCAGATCCAAGGTGGCACCAGTGCCAAGTCGGGCTGGTTTGATAGTACCAAGTGTCTCCTGCAATCTGCCATCCAGAAGCAGGGCAGCTTACTTTTGTTTGCCAGAGAAATAGGCCTAGGTTTTTGTTTGGGGGTCTGTGGCTAGGAGTGGCCGGCTGGCTCCTAAGAATCCACGATACGCAGGATGTTTCCCAGACCCAAGGTGGCACCAGTGCCAAGTCGGGCTGGTTTGATAGTACCAAGTGGCTCCTGCAAACTCCATCAAAAAGTTGGCAGGCGTGTTTTGTTTTCCAGGGAACAGCGCCGTTGATTTTGTTTGGGGGCCTGTGGCTGGGAGTGGCCGGCTGGCTCCTTAGAATCCACGATACGCAGGATGGTTCCCAGACCCAAGGTGGCACCAGTGCCAAGTCGGGCTGGTTTGATTACACCAAGTGGCTCCTGCAATCTGCCATCCAGAAGTGAGGCAGCTAAGTTTTGTTTGCGAGAAAAAAGGGCCGTGGTTTTTGTTGGGGGCCTGTGGCTGGGAGTAGCCGGCTGGCTCCTTACAATCCACGATAGGCAGGATGGTTCCCAGACCCAAGGTGGCACCAGTGCCAAGTCGGGCTGGTTTGATAGTACCAAGTGGCTCCTGCAATCTGCCATCCAGAAGCGGGGCAGCTGAGTTTTGTTTGCCAGAGGAAAAGGCTGTGGTTTGTGTTTGGGGGCCTGTGGCTGGCAGTGGCCGGCTGGCTCCTGAAAATCCACGATACGCAGCATGGTTCCCAGACCCAAGGTGGCACCAGTGCCAAGTGGGGCTCGTTTGACAGTGTCAAGTGCCTCCTGCAATCTCCCATCCAGAAGCGGGGCAGCTGAGTTTTTTTTGCCAGGGAAACGGACCTTTGTTTTTGATTGGGCTCTGTGGCCGAGAGTGGTCGGCTGTCTCCTGACAATCCACAATACGCAGGATGGTTCCCAGACCCAAGGTGGCACCAGTGCCAAGTCGGGCTGGTTTGATAGTACCAAGTGTCTCCTGCAATCTGCCATCCAGAAGCGGGGCAGCTGAGTTTTGTTTGCCAGAGAAAAGGGCCGTGGGTTGTGTTTGGGGGCATATGGCTGGGAGTGGCCACCTGGCTCCTTAAAATGCACGATACGCCGCATGGTAACCAGACGCAAGGTGGCACCAGTGCCAAGTCAGGCTGTTTTTGTAGTACCCAGTGGCTCCTGCAATTTGCCATCCAGAAGCGGGGCAGTTGAATTTTGTTTGCTAGAGAAAAGGGCTGTGGTTTGTGTTTGGGGGCCTATGGCTGAGAGTGGCCGGCTGGCCCCTGAAAATCAACGATAGGCAGGATGGTTCCCAGATCCAAGGTGGCACCAGTGCCAAGTAAGGCTGGTTGTATGGTTCAAAGTGACTCCTGCAATCTGCCATCCAGAAGCGGGACAGCTGAGTTTTTTTTGCCAGAGAAAATGTCCATGGTCTCTTTTTGGGGCATACGGCTGGGAATTGCCGGCTGGCTCCTTAAAATGCTCGATACGCAGGATGGTTCCCAGAGCCAAGGTGGCACCACTGCCAAGTCGGGCTCTTTTTGTAGTACCAAGTGCGTCCTGCAATTTGCCATCCAGAAGAGGGGCAGTTGAGTTTTGTTTGCCAGAGGAAAGGGCCGAGGTTTGTGTTTGGGGGCATATGGCTGGGAATGACCGGCTGGCCCCTGAAAATCCACGATAGGAAGGATGGTTCCCAGATCCAAGGTGGTACCATTACCAAGTCGGGCTGGTTTGATAGTCCCAAGTGGCTCCTGCAAACTGCCATCCAGAAGCGGGGCAGCTGAGTTTTGTTTGCCAGGGAAATGGGCCGTTGTTTGTGTTTGGGGGCCTGTGGCTGGGAGTGTTCGGCTGGTTCCTGAATATGTACGATACGCAGGATTGTTCCCAGATCCAAGGTGGCAGCAGTGCCATGTTGTGCTGGTGTGATAGTCCCAAGTGGCTCCTGCAATCTGCCATCCAGAAGTGGGGCAGCTGATTTTTGTTTGCCAGAGAAAAGGTCCGTGGTTTGTTTTTGGGGGCATATGGCTGAGAGTGGCCGGCTGGCCCCTGAAAATCCACGATACACAGGATGGTTCCCAGATCCAAGGTGGCACCTGTGCCAAGTCGGGCTGATTTGATAGTACTAAGTAGCTCCTGCAATCTGCCATCCAGAAGCGGGGCAGCTTACTTTTGTTTGCCAGGGAAACGGGCCGAGGTTTGTGTTTGGGGGCCTATGGCTGAGAGTGACCGGCTGGCTCCTGAAAAGCTACAATAGGCAGGATGGTGACCAGACCCATGGTGGCACCAGTGCCAAGTTCGGCTGGTTTGATAGTACCAAGTGGTTCCTGCAATCTGCCATCCAGAAGCAGGGCAGCTGAGTTTTGTTTGCCAGAGAAAAGGGCCTTGGTTTTTGTTTGGGGGCATATGGCTGGGTGTGGCCAGCTGGCTCCTTAAAATGCACGATATGCAACATGGCTCCCAGACCCAAGGTGGCACCAGTGCCAAGTTGGGCTGGTTTGATAGTACCAAGTGGCTCCTGCAATCTTCCATGATCACGTGGAGAAATACTTTCTGGTTTCAGCCTCATGCTCTTTCTTCTCTCCCTCAACTTCTCTATCACCTCTCATCTGGTTCACATGCGCTGTCTTCAAGGTCCACAGGCTACTTTTCACAGAATCTTCTGGCCTGATGAAGTAAGAATGATGAATAGAACAGAGCTGGGATCTATTTTCCAGTTTGGATAAAATGCATTCTGCACACAAATCCAAGGAGAACGGGCTGCCCCGATGCCCAGAAAATCTTTCACTCCTGCTAGTGTTCTACGTCAACCGCAACTTAGTCTGAAAGAAAAGCTTTTTCTCTGAGAGCATCTGAGAGGTTTGCATGAAGCACTGATATCTGACATATGCAATTTTGAATAGGAGAGGAAAAAGAAAATGGCAAGGAGTTTTTAATTTTAGTGGTTTCAATTTTAATTTCCGTGCACTTTTTCAAAACTTGTCAGCTCAAATGCCCATCAACATCTTTTAGTCATCTGTAAGTCAGTATTCATATAAAATGTGCTTCAAATCCAAAGAATTTCAAATTTGCACTCCAAGCTTCTATGCCTAGATTTATGATTTCCTACACATATTAGATGAAAGGAAGGCCTTTTTTACTGTGGGAGTGCTGGAACACTGGAACAGGTTGCCCAGAGAAGTTGTGGGTGTCCCATCCCTGAAAGTATTCAAGGTCACCTTGGACGGGGCTTGGAGCAGCAACAAAGGAGAAGCTTGATGGTAGAGAAACAAAGTTGGACTATAGAAGAAACTCGGATTGAAGTATAGGATCAAGTTTTCTCTCAGCTCTTGGGGTAAATTCAAAGTTGTACAAAATGACATTTATCTGTGCTATTCACTACTGTAACAGAAAGTTTCATGAAAACTGTACAGAAGATAGTAAATTTTAAAAGAGATAAGAATTACAGCATAAAATCCATGGGATAGGTTACAACATGAGACACTCTCTAAGAGAAAATCTCTGTGTTTCAGCACTTCATCAGGGTAAGATTTCATGAAGTGCCAAAGAAGGCGGCAAAATATCATTCGGGACATTATTTACTGGAATTCAGCCTGGCCATTAGTAGGAACTGCCTTTGAACATATCATGTAGATATACCACACACACTTTCCCTTCACTGAAAAATTACTGTTTACAACAAATAAGCAATTGACGATCAAAATTGATTGAAAGCATCTTAAACATGTCAAGTATTTCATTGTAGATGATCTGTGATCCAAATGCTTCTTCCACCTTCGAGTGGGACAGAAGAATTCTTCCATATCATGATGGTTTAAAATTGTATCAACCAATGTTTTCTGCTGAAAAGATATCATCTATTTTTTTCTATTTTTGGAAGAAAATATTCCTAGACATACAACAGGTGAGAACTAAGTAATTTTAAAGAAACAAATGAAATGAAAATATTCTGTAAATAGAATGAAATGAAAAGCTGTGTTTTAAATAGGAGCTAAATATTAAACAGAATTTTTGTACCAGGCATTTGAATTACTGCACCAGCTCTTTTGCCCATCAAGAGAGGCATTTAGCATTTCAGTCTTTTCCAAGGTGTTCATGATCTGCTATGCTGATCTCTGTGTGTGCCTAGGTGTGTGTGGAGGGGGGGGCATATGAAGGGGAGTGTGTATGTTTGCTTTACAATTGTTGTGGCAGATTCATGCCTCAGCTCCACATTTTGTTTTAAAAAGGTCACACCGAGTGGATATGAAGTTTACTATCAACAAGAGATCGATTCCCAAATCATCCATTTGACTCTCCCTTATAAATCATGTGCTTTGTTGCATATTTTATCAAATATACTTTCAAGCCAGATGGAGGAAGGAGGATGTGGGAATCCCTCCACCATCTTGCAACTTTTATGTAAGTAGGTTTTCAAGAAAATCATCATTTCTCTTTTAAATATGTCTGGAACAGGCATGATGGTAGTGTCAACCTGTTGGAGTTTTTGTTGCTGGAAGAAGTTGTACAAAAGGATTGGTTTTTACATTGACCAGTTACTGAATCAAGCGCAGGAATACATTGGAAATTTAGCTGGGGGTTCCTTTTCCCAGCAGACTACTTCTAGAACGAGCTTGTACACTGAAGCTGACTCTTTTGCTCTCTTTTTGTTTCTTTCCTATTTTCTTGGCTTCTTTGCCACTATCTAGACAATTTTGGAACTTTGTTCCCAACTAAAATGGTTTCAATAGTCTGATTGTGATCATACATTTTTACAAGGAATTTTTAAAATCTTTCCTCGAGTCCAGAAAGTCAAGGACTTAGATCTTTTTCTTCCCTTATCAATATTGCCATGAAATTGATAAATAAAGACCAACTCTTTATTTTTGTTTTTAACCCACGTAGATAATTCCCATCCATTAATCCATTTTGTGGACCAATAGCTGCCATTCTGATGGAAGCTGTCACTTCTTAACAATAGGCATTCTGTGACTATGTTGACAGCACTTTGGGTGAAGATCCTAACTGGTCTTAGATATACATAGGGAGAAATTTGCTCAGCCAGTGTCAGTCTTAAGCATGCGTATCAGAAGATCTTTCTAGAGCTGGGAATTTTCCCATGAAAGGGATTCAGTTAGGGAAGAGACACTTGTGCCAGAGTTTTACATTCTTCTTGAACACTGCTTAAGGAACTTAGATGCCATGTCCATTTGGATCTCTGTCTGCACAGAACTTTGTCATGCCAGTGCTTTGAAATGCATCTTGAAGAGAATTCACTAGCACAGAATGAAAGAGAGTGGAAGGGGTTGGTGGGGCTAACCAGGCCCAACCCCCCTGCCTAAACCAGGATACCTAGAGCCTCTTGCCCAGGATTCTATCTGGGTGTACTTTTAATGTCTTCAAAGATCCAGGCTCCACAATCTTTCTGGGCAGTCTGTGCCGTGGTTCAGTCACCCTGACAGTAAAGAAACATTTACTGATGTTCAAAGGCAATCTCCTGTATTTCAGTGTGTGCCCACTGCCTCTTGTCTTTACCCTCAGCATCACTGAAAAGACACTGATTCCCTCCCCTTTGCACTATTGCTTCCATATGTATGTGTGATGCCATGTAGAGGTATGTCAAAAACCTCCCTGAAGCCCAGGCAGATAATATTCCCTTCATCTACCAGTCAAGTTGATTCATCAGAGGAGTTTAAAGTGATGTTCAGCATGAAATTCCCCTGAAAAATCATGCTAACTACATTATTTGGTCATCTGTCATGTGCCTGGCAAGGATTTCCAGGAAGAGCTGCTTCATCAACTTCCTGGGGATAAAAAAGAGGCTGGCTGGTTTGTACTATGGCGAGTCCTCTTAATTGCCTTTTTTGAAGATGGGTGTCATATGCTAACATCCACTCTTTAGCCTCTCTTGTCGTCTACATCTTAGCAAAACGCTTTTCCACTATGTCTGGCTAGGAAAAACTGTGCCAGCACAGAAAACATCTCCCATCGTGTTCTAGAAGTTGCACGGATGTCTGCCAAGTGTTTGGCAGGAAGAAAAGAAAAGTTGTCCAAAACAGCTTCCAATCGAATGTTCCTGTGATTGGAAAAGTCAGGAGAGTGCAAAGGTACTGTTTTCTATCAGTTGGCAAGGTGCGCACACAATCCCAGTGTTGTACAGCTTGCTTCTTCACCTTCCCGAAGCTGCCGCTCTCGCCGGCTGCCGGAGCCCAAGAAGCGGCTTCTTCGCGCAAAGACGATTGTGCCGCTCACAGTGCTCTCCTTAGCGCGGCTTCTGCCGAAAGACGCCCGGCAGCGGCTCTTACCTCCGGAGAGCACCCTACCTTCGTCTTTAGCTCCTCTTCTCATCTACACCTCGGCAAAAAGCTTCTCCACTATGTCTGGCTAGGAAAAACTGTGCCAGCACAGAAAACATCTCCCATCGTGTTCTAGAAGTTGCACGGATGTCTGCCAAGTGTTTGGCAGGAAGAAAAGAAAAGTTGTCCAAAACAGCTTCCAATCGAATGTTCCTGTGATTGGAAAAGTCAGGAGAGTGCAAAGGTACTGTTTTCTATCAGTTGGCAAGGTGCGCACACAATCCCAGTGTTGTACAGCTTGCTTCTTCACCTTCCCGAAGCTGCCGCTCTCGCCGGCTGCCGGAGCCCAAGAAGCGGCTTCTTCGCGCAAAGACGATTGTGCCGCTCACAGTGCTCTCCTTAGCGCGGCTTCTGCCGAAAGACGCCCGGCAGCGGCTCTTACCTCCGGAGAGCATCCTACCTTCGTCTTTCGCGTCTTTTGTAGTCTACATCTTAGCAAAACGCTTTTCCACTATGTCTGGCTAGGAAAAACTGTGCCAGCACAGAAAACATCTCCCATCGTGTTCTAGAAGTTGCACGGATGTCTGCCAAGTGTTTGGCAGGAAGAAAAGAAAAGTTGTCCAAAACAGCTTCCAATCGAATGTTCCTGTGATTGGAAAAGTCAGGAGAGTGCAAAGGTACTGTTTTCTATCAGTTGGCAAGGTGCGCACACAATCCCAGTGTTGTACAGCTTGCTTCTTCACCTTCCCGAAGCTGCCGCTCTCGCCGGCTGCCGGAGCCCAAGAAGCGGCTTCTTCGCGCAAAGACGATTGTGCCGCTCACAGTGCTCTCCTTAGCGCGGCTTCTGCCGAAAGACGCCCGGCAGCGGCTCTTACCTCCGGAGAGCATCCTACCTTCGTCTTTAGCTCCTCTTCTCATCTACACCTCGGCAAAAAGCTTTTCCACTATGTCTGGCTAGGAAAAACTGTGCCAGCACAGAAAACATCTCCCATCGTGTTCTAGAAGTTGCACGGATGTCTGCCAAGTGTTTGGCAGGAAGAAAAGAAAAGTTGTCCAAAACAGCTTCCAATCGAATGTTCCTGTGATTGGAAAAGTCAGGAGAGTGCAAAGATACTGTTTTCTATCAGTTGGCAAGGTGCGCACACAATCCCAGTGTTGTACAGCTTGCTTCTTCACCTTCCCGAAGCTGCCGCTCTCGCCGGCTGCCGGAGCCGAAGAAGCGGCTTCTTCGCGCAAAGACGATTGTGCCGCTCACAGTGCTCTCCTTAGCGCGGCTTCTGCCGAAAGACGCCCGGCAGCGGCTCTTACCTCCGGAGAGCATCCTACCTTCGTCTTTCGCGTCTTTTGTAGTCTACATCTTAGCAAAACGCTTTTCCACTATGTCTGGCTAGGAAAAACTGTGCCAGCACAGAAAACATCTCCCATCGTGTTCTAGAAGTTGCACGGATGTCTGCCAAGTGTTTGGCAGGAAGAAAAGAAAAGTTGTCCAAAACAGCTTCCAATCGAATGTTCCTGTGATTGGAAAAGTCAGGAGAGTGCAAAGGTACTGTTTTCTATCAGTTGGCAAGGTGCGCACACAATCCCAGTGTTGTACAGCTTGCTTCTTCATCTTCCCGAAGCTGCCACTCTCAGGAGGTAAGAGCCGCTGCCGGGCGTCTTTCGGCAGAAGCTGCGCTAAGGAGAGCACTGTGAGCGGCACAATCGTCTTTGCGCGAAGAAGCCGCTTCTTGGGCTCCGGCAGCCGGCGAAAGCGGCTGCTTCGGGAAGGTGAAGAAGCAAGCTGTACAACACTGGGATTGTGTGCGCACCTTGCCAACTGATAGAAAACAGTACCTTTGCACTCTCCTGACTTTTCCAATCACAGGAACATTCGATTGGAAGCTGTTTTGGACAACTTTTCTTTTCTTCCTGCCAAACACTTGGCAGACATCCGTGCAACTTCTAGAACACGATGGGAGATGTTTTCTGTGCTGGCACAGTTTTTCCTAGCCAGACATAGTGGAAAAGCGTTTTGCTAAGATGTAGACTACAAAAGACGCGAAAGACGAAGGTAGGATGCTCTCCGGAGGTAAGAGCCGCTGCCGGGCGTCTTTCGGCAGAAGCCGCGCTAAGGAGAGCCCTGTGAGCGGCACAATCGTCTTTGCGCGAAGAAGCCGCTTCTTGGGCTCCGGCAGCCGGCGAGAGCGGCAGCTTCGGGAAGGTGAAGAAGCAAGCTGTACAACACTGGGATTGTGTGCGCACCTTGCCAACTGATAGAAAACAGTACCTTTGCACTCTCCTGACTTTTCCAATCACAGGAACATTCGATTGGAAGCTGTTTTGGACAACTTTTCTTTTCTTCCTGCCAAACACTTGGCAGACATCCGTGCAACTTCTAGAACACGATGGGAGATGTTTTCTGTGCTGGCACAGTTTTTCCTAGCCAGACATAGTGGAAAAGCGTTTTGCTAAGATGTAGACTACAAAAGACGAGAAAGACGAAGGTAGGATGCTCTCCGGAGGTAAGAGCCGCTGCCGGGCGTCTTTCGGCAGAAGCCGCGCTAAGGAGAGCACTGTGAGCGGCACAATCGTCTTTGCGCGAAGAAGCCGATTCATCGGCTCCGGCAGCCGGCGAGAGCGGCAGCTTCGGGAAGGTGAAGAAGCAAGCTGTACAACACTGGGATTGTGTGCGCACCTTGCCAACTGATAGAAAACAGTACCTTTGCACTCTCCTGACTTTTCCAATCACAGGAACATTCGATTGGAAGCTGTTTTGGACAACTTTTCTTTTCTTCCTGCCAAACACTTGGCAGACATCCGTGCAACTTCTAGAACACGATGGGAGATGTTTTCTGTGCTGGCACAGTTTTTCCTAGCCAGACATAGTGGAAAAGCGTTTTGCTAAGATGTAGACTACAAAAGACGCGAAAGACGAAGGTAGGATGCTCTCCGGAGGTAAGAGCCGCTGCCGGGCGTCTTTCGGCAGAAGCCGCGCTAAGGAGAGCCCTGTGAGCGGCACAATCGTCTTTGCGCGAAGAAGCCGCTTCTTGGGCTCCGGCAGCCGGCGAGAGCGGCAGCTTCGGGAAGGTGAAGAAGCAAGCTGTACAACACTGGGATTGTGTGCGCACCTTGCCAACTGATAGAAAACAGTACCTTTGCACTCTCCTGACTTTTCCAATCACAGGAACATTCGATTGGAAGCTGTTTTGGACAACTTTTCTTTTCTTCCTGCCAAACACTTGGCAGACATCCGTGCAACTTCTAGAACACGATGGGAGATGTTTTCTGTGCTGGCACAGTTTTTCCTAGCCAGACATAGTGGAAAAGCGTTTTGCTAAGATGTAGACTACAAAAGACGCGAAAGACGAAGGTAGGATGCTCTCCGGAGGTAAGAGCCGCTGCCGGGCGTCTTTCGGCAGAAGCCGCGCTAAGGAGAGCACTGTGAGCGGCACAATCGTCTTTGCGCGAAGAAGCCGCTTCTTGGGCTCCGGCAGCCGGCGAGAGCGGCAGCTTCGGGAAGGTGAAGAAGCAAGCTGTACAACACTGGGATTGTGTGCGCACCTTGCCAACTGATAGAAAACAGTACCTTTGCACTCTCCTGACTTTTCCAATCACAGGAACATTCGATTGGAAGCTGTTTTGGACAACTTTTCTTTTCTTCCTGCCAAACACTTGGCAGACATCCGTGCAACTTCTAGAACACGATGGGAGATGTTTTCTGTGCTGGCACAGTTTTTCCTAGCCAGACATAGTGGAGAAGCTTTTTGCCGAGGTGTAGATGAGAAGAGGAGCTAAAGACGAAGGTAGGATGCTCTCCGGAGGTAAGAGCCGCTGCCGGGCGTCTTTCGGCAGAAGCCGCGCTAAGGAGAGCCCTGTGAGCGGCACAATCGTCTTTGCGCGAAGAAGCCGCTTCTTGGGCTCCGGCAGCCGGCGAGAGCGGCAGCTTCGGGAAGGTGAAGAAGCAAGCTGTACAACACTGGGATTGTGTGCGCACCTTGCCAACTGATAGAAAACAGTACCTTTGCACTCTCCTGACTTTTCCAATCACAGGAACATTCGATTGGAAGCTGTTTTGGACAACTTTTCTTTTCTTCCTGCCAAACACTTGGCAGACATCCGTGCAACTTCTAGAACACGATGGGAGATGTTTTCTGTGCTGGCACAGTTTTTCCTAGCCAGACATAGTGGAAAAGCGTTTTGCTAAGATGTAGACGACAAGAGAGGCTAAAGAGTGGATGTTAGCAAATGACACCCATCTTCAAAAAAGGCAATTAAGAGGACTCGCCATAGTACAAACCAGCCAGCCTCTTTTTTATCCCCAGGAAGTTGATGAAGCAGCTCTTCCTGGAAATCCTTGCCAGGCACATGACAGATGACCAAATAATGTAGTTAGCATGATTTTTCAGGGGAATTTCATGCTGAACATCACTTTAAACTCCTCTGATGAATCAACTTGACTGGTAGATGAAGGGAATATTATCTGCCTGGGCTTCAGGGAGGTTTTTGACATACCTCTACATGGCATCACACATACATATGGAAGCAATAGTGCAAAGGGGAGGGAATCAGTGTCTTTTCAGTGATGCTGAGGGAAAAGACAAGAGGCAGTGGGCACACACTGAAATACAGGAGATTGCCTTTGAACATCAGTAAATGTTTCTTTACTGTCAGGGTGACTGAACCACGGCACAGACTGCCCAGAAAGATTGTGGAGCCTGGATCTTTGAAGACATTAAAAGTACACCCAGATAGAATCCTGGGCAAGAGGCTCTAGGTATCCTGGTTTAGGCAGGGGGGTTGGGCCTGGTTAGCCCCACCAACCCCTTCCACTCTCTTTCATTCTGTGCTAGTGAATTCTCTTCAAGATGCATTTCAAAGCACTGGCATGACAAAGTTCTGTGCAGACAGAGATCCAAATGGACATGGCATCTAAGTTCCTTAAGCAGTGTTCAAGAAGAATGTAAAACTCTGACACAAGTGTCTCTTCCCTAACTGAATCCCTTTCATGGGAAAATTCCCAGCTCTAGAAAGATCTTCTGATACGCATGCTTAAGACTGACACTGGCTGAGCAAATTTCTCCCTATGTATATCTAAGACCAGTTAGGATCTTCACCCAAAGTGCTGTCAACATAGTCACAGAATGCCTATTGTTAAGAAGTGACAGCTTCCATCAGAATGGCAGCTATTGGTCCACAAAATGGATTAATGGATGGGAATTATCTACGTGGGTTAAAAACAAAAATAAAGAGTTGGTCTTTATTTATCAATTTCATGGCAATATTGATAAGGGAAGAAAAAGATCTAAGTCCTTGACTTTCTGGACTCGAGGAAAGATTTTAAAAATTCCTTGTAAAAATGTATGATCACAATCAGACTATTGAAACCATTTTAGTTGGGAACAAAGTTCCAAAATTGTCTAGATAGTGGCAAAGAAGCCAAGAAAATAGGAAAGAAACAAAAAGAGAGCAAAAGAGTCAGCTTCAGTGTACAAGCTCGTTCTAGAAGTAGTCTGCTGGGAAAAGGAACCCCCAGCTAAATTTCCAATGTATTCCTGCGCTTGATTCAGTAACTGGTCAATGTAAAAACCAATCCTTTTGTACAACTTCTTCCAGCAACAAAAACTCCAACAGGTTGACACTACCATCATGCCTGTTCCAGACATATTTAAAAGAGAAATGATGATTTTCTTGAAAACCTACTTACATAAAAGTTGCAAGATGGTGGAGGGATTCCCACATCCTCCTTCCTCCATCTGGCTTGAAAGTATATTTGATAAAATATGCAACAAAGCACATGATTTATAAGGGAGAGTCAAATGGATGATTTGGGAATCGATCTCTTGTTGATAGTAAACTTCATATCCACTCGGTGTGACCTTTTTAAAACAAAATGTGGAGCTGAGGCATGAATCTGCCACAACAATTGTAAAGCAAACATACACACTCCCCTTCATATGCCCCCCCCTCCACACACACCTAGGCACACACAGAGATCAGCATAGCAGATCATGAACACCTTGGAAAAGACTGAAATGCTAAATGCCTCTCTTGATGGGCAAAAGAGCTGGTGCAGTAATTCAAATGCCTGGTACAAAAATTCTGTTTAATATTTAGCTCCTATTTAAAACACAGCTTTTCATTTCATTCTATTTACAGAATATTTTCATTTCATTTGTTTCTTTAAAATTACTTAGTTCTCACCTGTTGTATGTCTAGGAATATTTTCTTCCAAAAATAGAAAAAAATAGATGATATCTTTTCAGCAGAAAACATTGGTTGATACAATTTTAAACCATCATGATATGGAAGAATTCTTCTGTCCCTCTCGAAGGTGGAAGAAGCATTTGGATCACAGATCATCTACAATGAAATACTTGACATGTTTAAGATGCTTTCAATCAATTTTGATCGTCAATTGCTTATTTGTTGTAAACAGTAATTTTTCAGTGAAGGGAAAGTGTGTGTGGTATATCTACATGATATGTTCAAAGGCAGTTCCTACTAATGGCCAGGCTGAATTCCAGTAAATAATGTCCCGAATGATATTTTGCCGCCTTCTTTGGCACTTCATGAAATCTTACCCCGATGAAGTGCTGAAACACAGAGATTTTCTCTTAGAGAGTGTCTCATGTTGTAACCTATCCCATGGATTTTATGCTGTAATTCTTATCTCTTTTAAAATTTACTATCTTCTGTACAGTTTTCATGAAACTTTCTGTTACAGTAGTGAATAGCACAGATAAATGTCATTTTGTACAACTTTGAATTTACCCCAAGAGCTGAGAGAAAACTTGATCCTATACTTCAATCCGAGTTTCTTCTATAGTCCAACTTTGTTTCTCTACCATCAAGCTTCTCCTTTGTTGCTGCTCCAAGCCCCGTCCAAGGTGACCTTGAATACTTTCAGGGATGGGACACCCACAACTTCTCTGGGCAACCTGTTCCAGTGTTCCAGCACTCCCACAGTAAAAAAGGCCTTCCTTTCATCTAATATGTGTAGGAAATCATAAATCTAGGCATAGAAGCTTGGAGTGCAAATTTGAAATTCTTTGGATTTGAAGCACATTTTATATGAATACTGACTTACAGATGACTAAAAGATGTTGATGGGCATTTGAGCTGACAAGTTTTGAAAAAGTGCACGGAAATTAAAATTGAAACCACTAAAATTAAAAACTCCTTGCCATTTTCTTTTTCCTCTCCTATTCAAAATTGCATATGTCAGATATCAGTGCTTCATGCAAACCTCTCAGATGCTCTCAGAGAAAAAGCTTTTCTTTCAGACTAAGTTGCGGTTGACGTAGAACACTAGCAGGAGTGAAAGATTTTCTGGGCATCGGGGCAGCCCGTTCTCCTTGGATTTGTGTGCAGAATGCATTTTATCCAAACTGGAAAATAGATCCCAGCTCTGTTCTATTCATCATCCTTACTTCATCAGGCCAGAAGATTCTGTGAAAAGTAGCCTGTGGACCTTGAAGACAGCGCATGTGAACCAGATGAGAGGTGATAGAGAAGTTGAGGGAGAGAAGAAAGAGCATGAGGCTGAAACCAGAAAGTATTTCTCCACGTGATCATGGAAGATTGCAGGAGCCACTTGGTACTATCAAACCAGCCCAACTTGGCACTTGTGCCACCTTGGGTCTGGGAGCCATGTTGCATATCGTGCATTTTAAGGAGCCAGCTGGCCACACCCAGCCATATGCCCCCAAACACAAACCAAGGCCCTTTTCTCTGGCAAACAAAACTCAGCTGCCCTGCTTCTGGATGGCAGATTGCAGGAACCACTTGGTACTATCAAACCAGCCCAACTTGGCACTGGTGCCACCATGGGTCTGGTCACCATCCTGCCTATTGTAGCTTTTCAGGAGCCAGCCGGTCACACTCAGCCATAGGCCCCCAAACACAAACCTCGGCCCGTTTCCCTGGCAAACAAAAGTAAGCTGCCCCGCTACTGCATGGCAGATTGCAGGAGCTACTTAGTACTATCAAATCAGCCCGACTTGGCACAGGTGCCACCTTGGATCTGGGAACCATCCTGTGTATCGTGGATTTTCAGGGGCCAGCCGGCCACTCTCAGCCACATGCCCCCAAAAACAAACCACGGACCTTTTCTCTGGCAAACAAAAATCAGCTGCCCCACTTCTGGATGGCAGATTGCAGGAGCCACTTGGGACTATCACACCAGCACAACATGGCACTGCTGCCACCTTGGATCTGGGAACAATCCTGCGTATTGTACATATTCAGGAACCAGCCGAACACTCCCAGCCACAGGCCCCCAAACACAAACAACGGCCCTTTTCTCTGGCAAACAAAACTCAACTGCCCCTCTTCTGGATGGCAAATTGCAGGACGCACTTGGTACTACAAAAAGAGCCCGACTTGGCAGTGGTGCCACCTTGGCTCTGGGAACCATCCTGCGTATCGAGCATTTTAAGGAGCCAGCCGGCAATTCCCAGCCGTATGCCCCAAAAAGAAACCATGGACCTTTTCTCTGGCAAAAAAAACTCAGCTGTCCCGCTTCTGGATGGCAGATTGCAGGAGTTACTTTGAACCATACAACCAGCCTTACTTGGCACTGGTGCCACCTTGGATCTGGGAACCATCCTGCCTATCGTTGATTTTCAGGGGCCAGCCGGCCACTCTCAGCCATAGGCCCCCAAACCAAAACCTAGGCCTATTTCTCTGGCAAACAAAAGTAAGCTGCCCTGCTTCTGGATGGCAGATTGCAGGAGACACTTGGTACTATCAAACCAGCCCGACTTGGCACTGGTGCGACCTTGGATCTGGGAACCATGCTCTGTATCGTGGATATTCAGGGGCCAGCCGGCCACTCTCAGCCATATGTCCCCAAACAGAAACCTCGGCCCGTTTCTCTGGCAAACAAAACTCAACTGCCCCTCTTCTGGATGGCAAATTGCAGGATGAACTTGATACTAAAACCGCAGGCCGACTTGGTAGTGGTGACACCTTGGGCCTGGGAACCATCATGCGTATCGAGCATTTTAAGGAGCCAGCCGGCCACTCCCAGCAATATGCCCCCAAAAACAATCCACGGAATTTTCCTCTGGCAAACAAAAATCAGCTGCCTCGCTTCTGGATGGCAGATTGCAGGAGCCACTTTGCACCATCAAACCAGCCCGACTTGGCACTGGTGCCACATTGCATCTGGGAACCATGCTGCCTAGCGTGGATTTTCAGGAGCCAGCCGGCCACTCTCAGCTATATACCCCCAAACAAAACCCACGGCCCGTTTCCCTGGCAAACAAAATTAAGCTGCCCCGCTTCTGGATGGCAGATTGCAGGACGCACTTGGTAGTATCAAACCAGCAAAACTTGGCACTGGTGCCACCTTGGGTCTGGGAACCATCCTGCGTATCGTGGGTTCAAAGGAGCCAGCCGGTCACTCCCAGCCACAGGCCCCCAAATACAAACAATGTCGCTTTTCCCTGGAAAACAAATCTCGCCTGCCAACTTTTTGATGGCAGATTGCAGGAGCCACTTGGTACTATCAAACCAGCCCAACTTGGCACTGGTGCCACCATGGGTCTGGGAACCATCCTGCCTATTGTAGCTTTCCAGGAGCCAGCCGGTCACTCCCAGCCATAGGTCCCCAGTCACAAACCTCGGCCCGTTTCCCTGGCAAACAAAAGTAAGCTACCCCGCTTCTGGATGGCAGATTGCAGGAGCCACTTGGTACTATCAAACCAGCCCAACTTGGCACTGGTGCCACCTTGGGTCTGGGAACCATGCTGCGTAACACAGATTCTAAGGCGCCAGTCGGCCACTACGAGCCACAAGCCCCCAAACACAAACAACGGCGCTATTCTCTGGCAAACAAAACTCAACTGCCCCTCTTCTGGATGGCAAATTGCAGGACGCACTTGGTACTATAAAAACAGCCCGACTTGGCACTGGTGCCCCCTTGGGTCTGGGAACCATCCTGCGTATCGATCTTTTTAATGAGACAGCCGGCCACTCCCAGCCATATGCCCCCAAACACAACCCACGGCCCTTTTCTCTGGCAAACAAAACTCAACTGCACCGCTTCTGGATGGCAGATTGCAGGAGCCACTTGGTACTATCAAACCAGCCCGACTTGGCACTGGTGCCACCTTGGGTCTGGGAACCATCCTGCGTATTGTGGGTTGTCAGGAGCCAGCCGAACACTCTCGGCCACAGACCCCAATTAAAAACAACGGCCCGTTTCACAGGCAAACAAAACTCAGCTGCCCCGCTTCTGGATGGGAGATTGCAGGAGGCACTTGGTGTAATCAAACCAGCCCGACTTGGCACTGGTGCCACCTTGGGTCTGGGAACCATCCTGCGTATCGTGGATTCTAAGGAGCCAGCCGGCCACTCCTAGCCACAGGCCCCCAAACAAAAACCTAGGCCTATTTCTCTGGCAAACAAAAGTAAGCTGCCCTGCTTCTGGATGGCAGATTGCAGGAGACACTTGGTACTATCAAACCAGCCCGACTTGGCACTGGTGCCACCTTGGATCTGGGAACCATGCTCTGTATCGTGGATATTCAGGGGCCAGCCGGCCACTCTCAGCCATATGTCCCCAAACAGAAACCTCGGCCCGTTTCTCTGGCAAACAAAACTCAACTGCCCCTCTTCTGGATGGCAAATTGCAGGATGAACTTGATACTAAAACCGCAGGCCGACTTGGTAGTGGTGACACCTTGGGCCTGGGAACCATCATGCGTATCGAGCATTTTAAGGAGCCAGCCGGCCACTCCCAGCAATATGCCCCCAAAAACAATCCACGGAATTTTCCTCTGGCAAACAAAAATCAGCTGCCTCGCTTCTGGATGGCAGATTGCAGGAGCCACTTTGCACCATCAAACCAGCCCGACTTGGCACTGGTGCCACATTGCATCTGGGAACCATGCTGCCTAGCGTGGATTTTCAGGAGCCAGCCGGCCACTCTCAGCTATATACCCCCAAACAAAACCCACGGCCCGTTTCCCTGGCAAACAAAACTAAGCTGCCCCGCTTCTGGATGGCAGATTGCAGGACGCACTTGGTAGTATCAAACCAGCAAAACTTGGCACTGGTGCCACCTTGGGTCTGGGAACCATCCTGCGTATCGTGGGTTCAAAGGAGCCAGCCGGTCACTCCCAGCCACAGGCCCCCAAATACAAACAATGTCGCTTTTCCCTGGAAAACAAAACTCGCCTGCCAACTTTTTGATGGCAGATTGCAGGAGCCACTTGGTACTATCAAACCAGCCCAACTTGGCACTGGTGCCACCATGGGTCTGGTAACCATCCTGCCTATTGTAGCTTTCCAGGAGCCAGCCGGTCACTCCCAGCCATAGGTCCCCAGTCACAAACCTCGGCCCGTTTCCCTGGCAAACAAAAGTAAGCTACCCCGCTTCTGGATGGCAGATTGCAGGAGCCACTTGGTACTATCAAACCAGCCCAACTTGGCACTGGTGCCACCTTGGGTCTGGGAACCATGCTGCGTAACACAGATTCTAAGGCGCCAGTCGGCCACTACGAGCCACAAGCCCCCAAACACAAACAACGGCGCTATTCTCTGGAAAACAAAACTCAACTGCCCCTCTTCTGGATGGCAAATTGCAGGACGCACTTGGTACTATAAAAACAGCCCGACTTGGCACTGGTGCCCCCTTGGGTCTGGGAACCATCCTGCGTATCGATCTTTTTACTGAGACAGCCGGCCACTCCCAGCCATATGCCCCCAAACACAACCCACGGCCCTTTTCTCTGGCAAACAAAACTCAACTGCACCGCTTCTGGATGGCAGATTGCAGGAGCCACTTGGTACTATCAAACCAGCCCGACTTGGCACTGGTGCCACCTTGGGTCTGGGAACCATCCTGCGTATTGTGGGTTGTCAGGAGCCAGCCGAACACTCTCGGCCACAGACCCCAATTAAAAACAACGGCCCGTTTCACAGGCAAACAAAACTCAGCTGCCCCGCTTCTGGATGGGAGATTGCAGGAGGCACTTGGTGTAATCAAACCAGCCCGACTTGGCACTGGTGCCACCTTGGGTCTGGGAACCATCCTGCGTATCGTGGATTCTAAGGAGCCAGCCGGCCACTCCTAGCCACAGGCCCCCAAACAAAAACCTAGGCCTATTTCTCTGGCAAACAAAAGTAAGCTGCCCTGCTTCTGGATGGCAGATTGCAGGAGACACTTGGTACTATCAAACCAGCCCGACTTGGCACTGGTGCCACCTTGGATCTGGGAACCATGCTCTGTATCGTGGATATTCAGGGGCCAGCCGGCCACTCTCAGCCATATGTCCCCAAACAGAAACCTCGGCCCGTTTCTCTGGCAAACAAAACTCAACTGCCCCTCTTCTGGATGGCAAATTGCAGGATGAACTTGATACTAAAACCGCAGGCCGACTTGGTAGTGGTGACACCTTGGGCCTGGGAACCATCATGCGTATCGAGCATTTTAAGGAGCCAGCCGGCCACTCCCAGCAATATGCCCCCAAAAACAATCCACGGAATTTTCCTCTGGCAAACAAAAATCAGCTGCCTCGCTTCTGGATGGCAGATTGCAGGAGCCACTTTGCACCATCAAACCAGCCCGACTTGGCACTGGTGCCACATTGCATCTGGGAACCATGCTGCCTAGCGTGGATTTTCAGGAGCCAGCCGGCCACTCTCAGCTATATGCCCCCAAACAAAACCCACGGCCCGTTTCCCTGGCAAACAAAATTAAGCTGCCCCGCTTCTGGATGGCAGATTGCAGGACGCACTTGGTAGTATCAAACCAGCAAAACTTGGCACTGGTGCCACCTTGGATCTGGGAACCATCCTTCCTATCATGGATTTTCAGGGGCGAGCCGGTCACTCTCAGCCATAGGCCCCAAACACAAACCACGGCCCTTTTCTCTGGAAAACAAAACTCAACTGCCCCTCTTCTGGATGGCAGATTGCAGGAGCCACTGGGTACTATGAAACCAGCCCTACTTGGCACTGATGCCACCTTGGGTCTGGGAACCATGCTGCGTATCATGGATTTTCAGGAGCCAGCCGGCCACTGCCAGCCACAGGCCCCGAAACACAAACAACAGCCTTTTTCTCTGGCAAACAAAATTCAGCTGCCCCGCTTCTGGATGGCAGATTGCAGGAACCACTTGGTACTAACAAACCAGCCCGACTTGGCACTGATGCCACCTTGGGTCTGGGAACCATCCTGCGTATCGTGGATTCAAAGGAGCCAGCTGGCCACTCCCAGCCACAGGCCCCCAAACACAAACAACGGCGCTTTTCCCTGGAAAACAAAACTCGCCTGCCAACTTTTTGATGGCAGATTGCAGGAGCCACTTGGTACTATCAAACCAGCCCAACTTGGCACTGGTGCCACCATGGGTCTGGTAACCATCCTGCCTATTGTAGCTTTCCAGGAGCCAGCCGGTCACTCCCAGCCATAGGTCCCCAGTCACAAACCTCGGCCCGTTTCCCTGGCAAACAAAAGTAAGCTACCCCGCTTCTGGATGGCAGATTGCAGGAGCCACTTGGTACTATCAAACCAGCCCAACTTGGCACTGGTGCCACCTTGGGTCTGGGAACCATGCTGCGTAACACAGATTCTAAGGCGCCAGTCGGCCACTACGAGCCACAAGCCCCCAAACACAAACAACGGCGCTATTCTCTGGCAAACAAAACTCAACTGCCCCTCTTCTGGATGGCAAATTGCAGGACGCACTTGGTACTATAAAAACAGCCCGACTTGGCACTGGTGCCACCTTGGGTCTGGGAACCATCCTGCGTATCGATCTTTTTAATGAGACAGCCGGCCACTCCCAGCCATATGCCCCCAAACACAACCCACGGCCCTTTTCTCTGGCAAACAAAACTCAACTGCACCGCTTCTGGATGGCAGATTGCAGGAGCCACTTGGTACTATCAAACCAGCCCGACTTGGCACTGGTGCCACCTTGGGTCTGGGAACCATCCTGCGTATTGTGGGTTGTCAGGAGCCAGCCGAACACTCTCGGCCACAGACCCCAATTAAAAACAACGGCCCGTTTCACAGGCAAACAAAACTCAGCTGCCCCGCTTCTGGATGGGAGATTGCAGGAGGCACTTGACACTGTGAAACCAGCCCCACTTGGCACTGGTGCCACCTTGGGTCTGGGAACCATGCTGCGTATCATGGATTTTCAGGAGCCAGCCGGCCACTCCCAGCCACAGGCCCCCAAACACAAACCACAGACTTTTTGTCTGGCAAACAAAATTCAGCTGCCCCGCTTCTGGATGGCAGATTGCAGGAGCCACTTGGGACTATCACACCAGCACAACATGGCACTGCTGCCACCTTGGATCTGGGAACCATCCTTCCTATCGTGGATTTTCAGGGGCCAGCCGGTCACTCTCAGCCATAGGCCCCAAACACAAACCACGGCCCTTTTCTCTGGAAAACAAAACCCTACTGCCCCTCTTCTGGATGGCAGATTGCAGGAGCCACTGGGTACTATGAAACCAGCCCTACTTGGCACTGATGCCACCTTGGGTCTGGGAACCATGCTGCGTATCATGGATTTTCAGGAGCCAGCCGGCCACTGCCAGCCACAGGCCCCGAAACACAAACAACAGCCTTTTTCTCTGGCAAACAAAATTCAGCTGCCCCGCTTCTGGATGGCAGATTGCAGGAACCACTTGGTACTAACAAACCAGCCCGACTTGGCACTGATGCCACCTTGGGTCTGGGAACCATCCTGCGTATCGTGGATTCAAAGGAGCCAGCTGGCCACTCCCAGCCACAGGCCCCAAAACACACACAACGGTGCTTTTCCCTGGAAAACAAAACTCGCCTGCCAAACATTTGATGGCAGATTGCAGGAGCCACTTGGTATTATCAAACCAGCCCAACTTGGCACTGGTGCCACCATGGGTCTGGTCACCATCCTGCCTATCGTAGCTTTTCAGGAGCCAGCCAGCCACCCCCAGCCAGAGGCCCCCAGACAAATATTTCGGCCCGTTTCCCTGGCAAACAAAAGTAAGCTGCCCCGCTTCTGGATGGCAGATTGCAGGAGCCACTTGGTACTATCAAACCAGCCCAACTTGGCACTGGTGCCAACTCAGGTCTGGGAACCATCCTGCGTATCGTGGGTTCTAAGGAGCCAGCTGGCCACTCCCAGCCACAGGCCCCCAAACACAAACAACGGCGCTTTTCCCTGGAAAACAAAACTCGCCTGCCAACTTTTTGATGGCAGATTGCAGGAGCCACTTGGTACTATCAAACCAGCCCAACTTGGCACTGGTGCCACCATGGGTCTGGTCACCATCCTGCCTATCGTAGCTTTTCAGGAGCCAGCCGGTCACTCCCAGCCATAGGCCCCCAGACACAAACCTCGGCCCGTTTCCCTGGCAAACAAAAGTAAGCTGCCCCGCTTCTGCATGGCAGATTGCAGGAGCCACTTGGTACTATCAAATCAGCCCGACTTGGCACTGGTGACACCTCTGGTCTGGGAACCATCCTGCCTATCGTGGATTTTCAGGGGCCAGCCGGCCACTCTCAGCCATATGCCCCAAAAACAAACCACGGCCCTTTTCTCTGGCAAACAAAACTCAACTGCCCCTCTTCTGGATGGCAAATTTTAGGACGCACTTTGTACTACGAAAACCGCCCGACGTGGCACTGGTGCCACCTTGTGTCAGGGAACCATCCTGCATATCGAGCTTTTTAAGGAGCCAGCCGGCCACGCCCAGCCATATACCCCCAAAAACAAACCACGGACCATTTCTCTTGGAAACAAAAATCCGCTGCCCCGCGTCTGTATGGCAGATTGCAGGAGCCACTTTGCACCATCAAACCAGCCCGACTTGGCACTGGTGCCACCTTGGGTCTGGGAACAATCCTGCATATCGTGGATTCTAAGGAGCCAGCCGGCCACTCCCTGCCACAGGCCCCCAAACACAAACAACGGCGCTTTTCCCTGGAAAACAAAATTCGCCTGCCAGCTTTTTGATGGCAGATTGCAGGAGCCACTTGGTACTATCAAATCATCCCAACTTGGCACTGGTGCCACTATGGGTCTGGGAACCATCCTGCCTATTGTAGCATTTCAGGAGCCAGCCGGTCACTCCCAGCCATAGGCCCCCAGACACAAACCTCGGACCGTTTCCCTGGCAAACAAAATTAAGCTGCCCCGATTCTGGATGGCAGATTGCAGGAGCCACTTGGTTGTGTCAAACAAGCCCGACTTGGCACTGGTGCCACCTTGGGTCTGGGAACCATCCTGCGTAACGTGGATTCTAAGCAGCCACCCGGCCACTCTGAGCCACAGGCCCCCAAACACAAACAACGGCGCTTTTCCCTGGAAAACAAAACTCGCCTGCCAACATTTTGATGGCAGATTGCAGGAGCCACTTGGTACTATCAAACCAGCCCAACTTGGCACTGGTGCCACCTCTGGTCTGGGAACCATCCTGCCTATTGTAGCTTTTCAGGAGCCAGCCGGTCACTCCCAGCCATAGACCCCCAGACACAAACCTCGGCCCGTTTCCCTGGAAAACAAAAGTAAGTTACCCCGATTCTGGATGGCAGATTGCAGGAGCCACTTGGTACTATCAAATCAGCCCAACTTGGCACTGGTGCCACCATGGGTCTGGTAAACATCCTGCCTATCGTAGCTTTTCAGGAGCCAGCCGGTCACTCCCTGCCATAGGCCCCCGGACACAAACCTCGGCCCGTTTCCCTGGCAAACAAAAGTAAGCTGCCCCGCTTTTGGATGGCAGATTGCAGGATGCACTTGGTACTTACAAACCAGCCCGACTTGGCCCTGGTGCCACCTTGGCTCTGGGAACCATGCTGCGTAACGTAGATTCTACGAGGACAGGCGGCCACTCCCAGCCACAGGCCTCTAAACAAAAACAACGGCGCTTTTCCCTGGAAAACAAAACTCGCCTGCCAACTTCTTGATGGCAGATTGCAGGAGCCACTTGGTACTATCAAACCAGCCCAACTTGGCACTGGTGCCACCATGGGTCTGGTCACCATCCTGCCTATCGTAGCTTTTCAGGAGCCAGCCGCTCACTCACAGCCATAGGCCCCCAGACAAATACCTCGGCACGTTTCCCTGGCAAACAAAAGTAGGCTGCCCCGCTTCTGGATGGCAAATTGCAGGACGCACTTGGTACTACGAAAACAGCCCGACTTGGCACTGATGCCACCTTGGGTCAGGGAACAATCCTGCGTATAGAGCTTTTTAAGGAGCCAGCCGGCCACGTCCAGTCATATACCCCCAAAAAAAAAACCACGGAACGTTTCTCCAGCAAACAAAAATCCGCTGCCCCGCGTCTGGATGGCAGATTGCAGGAGCTATTTAGTATTATCAAAGCAGCCCGACTTGGCACTGGTGGCACCATGAGTCTGGTAACCATCCTGCCTATCGTAGCTTTTCAGTAGTCAGCCGGTCACTCCCAGCCATAGGCCCCCAGACAAATACCTCGGCCCGTTTCCCTGGGAAACAAAAGTAAGCTGTCCCGCTTCTGGATGGCAGATTGCAGGAGCCACTTGGTACTATCAAACCAGCCCAACTTGTTCCCAGACCCAAGGTGGCACCAGTGCCACGTGGGGCTGGTTTGATGGTGCAACGTGGCTCCTGCAATCTGCCATCCAAAAGCGGGGCAGCTTACTTTTGTTTGCCAGGGAAACGGGCCGAGGTTTGTGTCTGGGGGTCTATGGCTGGGAGTGACCGGCTGGCTCCTGAAAAGCTACGATAGGCAGGATGGTTCCCAGACCAGACGTGGCACCAGTGCCAAGTTGGGCTGGTTTGATAGTACCAAGTGGCTCCTGCAATCTGCCATCAAAAAGTTGGCAGGCGAGTTTTGTTTTCCAGGGAAAAGCACCGTAGTTTTTGTTTGGGGGCCTGTGGCTCAGAGTGGCCGGGTGGCTGCTTAGAATCCACGATACGCAGGATGGTTCCCAGACCCAAGGTGGCACCAGTGCCAAGTCGGGCTGGTTTGACACAACCAAGTGGCTCCTGCAATCTGCCATCCAGAATCGGGGCAGCTTAATTTTGTTTGCCAGGGAAACGGTCCGAGGTTTGTGTCTGGGGGCCTATGGCTGGGAGTGACCGGCTGGCTCCTGAAATGCTACAATAGGCAGGATGGTTCCCAGACCCATAGTGGCACCAGTGCCAAGTTGGGAGGATTTGATAGTACCAAGTGGCTCCTGCAATCTGCCATCAAAAAGTTGGCAGGCGAATTTTGTTTTCCAGGGAAAAGCGCCGTTGTTTGTGTTTGGGGGCCTGTGGCTGGGAGTGGCCGGCTGGCTCCTTAGAATCCACGATATGCAGGATTGTTCCCAGACCCAAGGTGGCACCAGTGCCAAGTCGGGCTGGTTTGATGGTGCAAAGTGGCTCCTGCAATCTGCCATACAGACGCGGGGCAGCGGATTTTTGTTTCCAAGAGAAATGGTCCGTGGTTTGTTTTTGGGGGTTTATGGCTGGGCGTGGCCGGCTGGCTCCTTAAAAAGCTCGATATGCAGGATGGTTCCCTGACACAAGGTGGCACCAGTGCCACGTCGGGCGGTTTTCGTAGTACAAAGTGCGTCCTAAAATTTGCCATCCAGAAGAGGGGCAGTTGAGTTTTGTTTGCCAGAGGAAAGGGCCGTGGTTTGTTTTTGGGGGCATATGGCTGAGAGTGGCCGGCTGGCTCCTGAAAAGCTACGATAGGCAGGATGTTTACCAGACCCATGGTGGCACCAGTGCCAAGTTGGGCTGATTTGATAGTACCAAGTGGCTCCTGCAATCTGCCATCCAGAATCGGGGTAGCTTACTTTTGTTTTCCAGGGAAACGGGCCGAGGTTTGTGTCTGGGGGTCTATGGTTGGGAGTGGCCGGCTGGCTCCTTAGAAACCACGATACGCAGCATGGTTCCCAGACCAGAGGTGGCACCAGTGCCAAGTTGGGCTGGTTTGATACTACCAAGTGGTTCCTGCAATCTGCCATCCAGAAGCGGGGCAGCTTACTTTTGTTTGCCAGGGAAACGGATCGTTGTTTGTGTTTGGGGGCCTATGGCTGGGACTGACCGGCTGGCTCCATAAAATCCACGATACGCAGGATGGTTCCCAGACCAGAGGTGGCACCAGTGCCAAGTCGGGCTGGTTTGATAGTACCAAGTGGCTCCTGCAATCTGCCATCCAGAAGCGGGGCAGCTTACTTTTGTTTGCCAGGGAAACGGGCCGAGGTTTGTGTCTCGGGGCCTATGGCAGGCAGTGACTGGCTGGCTCCTGAAAGCTACGATAGGCAGGATGGTGACAAGACCCATGGTGGCACCAGTGCCAAGTTGGGCTGGTTTGATAGTACCAAGTGGCTCCTGCAATCTGCCATCAAAACGTTGGCAGGCGAGTTTTGTTTTCCAGGGAAAAGCGCCGTTGTTTGTGTTTGGGGGCCTGTGGTTGGGAGTGGCCGGCTGGCTCCTTAGAAACCACAATACGCAGGATGGTTCCCAGACCAGAGGTGGCACCAGTGCCAAGTCGGGCTGGTTTGATAGTACCAAGTGGCTCCTGCAATCTGCCATCCAGAAGCGGGGCAGCTTACTTTTGTTTGCCACGGAAACGGGCCGTTGTTTGTGTTTGGGGGCCTGTGGCTGGGAGTGGCCAGCTGGCTCCTTAGAATCCACGATACGCAGGATGGTTCCCAGACCAGAGGTGGCACCAGTGCCAAGTCGGGCTGGTTTGATAGTACCAAGTGGCTCCTGCAATCTGCCATCCAGAAGCGGGGCAGCTTAATTTCCTTTGCCAGGGAAACGGGCCGAGCTTTGTGTCTGGGGGCCTATGGCTGGGAGTGACCGGCTGGCTCCTGAAAAGTTACGATAGGCAGGATGGTGACCAGACCCATGGTGGCACCAGTGCCAAGTTGGGCTGGTTTGATAGTACCAAGTGGCTCCTGCAATCTGCCATCAAAACGTTGGTAGGCGAGTTTTGTTTTCCAGGGAAAAGCGCCGTTGTTTTTGTTTGGGGGCCTGTGGCTGGGAGTGGCCGGCTGGCTCCTTAGAATCCACGATACGCACCATGGTATCCAGACCCAAGGTGGCACCAGTGCCAAGTTTTGCTGGTTTGATAGTACCAAGTGGTTCCTGCAATCTGCCATCCAGAAGCAGGGCAGCTTACTTTTGTTTGCCAGGGAAACGGGCCGAGGTTTGTGTCTGGGGGCCTATGGCTGCGAGTGACCGGCTGGCTCCTGAAAAGCTACGATAGCCAGGATGGTGACCAGACCCATGGTGGCACCAGTCCCAAGTTGGGCTGGTTTGATAGTACCAAGTGGCTCCTGCAATCTGCCATCAAAAGTTTGGCAGGCGAGTTTTGTTTTCCAGGGAAAAGCGCCGTTGATTTGTTTAGGGGCCTGTGGCTGGGAGTGGCCGGCTGGCTCCTTAGAATCCACCATACGCAGGATGGTTCCCAGACTTGTCGCTGCACCAGTGCCAAGTCGGGCTGGTTTGATAGTACCAAGTGGATCCTGCAATCTGCCATCCAGAAGCGGGGCAGCTTACTTTTGTTTGCCAGGGAAACGGGCCGAGGTTTTTGTCTGGGGGCCTATGGCTGGGAGTGACCGGCTGGCTCCTGAAAAGCTACGATAGGCAGGATGGTGACCAGACCCATGGTGGCAGCAGTGCCAAGTTGGGCTGGTTTGATAGTACCAAGTGGCTCCTGCAATCTGCCATCAAAAAGTTGGCAGGCGAGTTTTGTTTTCCAGGGAAAAGTGCCGTTTTTTGTGTATGGGTGCCTGTGGCTGGGAGTGGCCGGCTGGCTCTTTAGAATCCACGATACGCAGGATGGTTCCCAGACCAGTGGTGGCACCAGTGCCAAGTCGGGCGGGTTTGATAGTAACAAATGCGTCCTACAATCTGCCATCCAGAAGCGGGGCAGCTTACTTTTGTTTTCCAGGGAAACGGGCCGAGGTTTTTGTCTGGGGTCCTATGGCTGGGAGTGACCGGCTGGCTCGTGAAAAGCTACGATAGGCAGGATGGTGACAAGACCCATGGCGGCACCAGTGCCAAGTTGGGCTGATTTGATAGTACCAAGTGGCTCCTGCAATCTGCCATCAAAAAATTGGCAGGCGAGTTTTGTTTTCCAGGGAAAAGCGCCGTTGTTTGTGTTTGGGGGCCTGTGGCTGGGAGTGGCCAGCTGGCTCCTTAGAATCCACGATACGCAGGATGGTTCCCAGACCAGAGGTGGCACCAGTGCCAAGTCGGGCTGGTTTGATAGTACCAAGTGGTTCCTGCAATCTGCCATCCAGAAGCGGGGCAGCTTACTTTTGTTTGCCAGGGAAACGGGCCGAGCTTTGTGTCTGGGGGCCTATGGCTGGGAGTGACCGGCTGGCTCCTGAAAAGCTACGATAGGCAGGATGGTGACCAGACCCATGGTGGCACCAGTGCCAAGTTGGGCTGGTTTGATAGTACCAAGTGGCTCCTGCAATCTGCCATCAAAAAGTTGGCAGGCAAGTTTTCTTTACCAGGGAAAAGCGCCGTTGTTTTTGTTTAGAGGCCTATGGCTGGGAGTGGCAGGCTGGCTCCTTAGAATCCACGATACGCAGGATGGTTCCTAGACTTGACGTGGCACCAGTGCCAAGTTGGGCTGGTTTGATAGTACCAAGTGCGTCCTGCAATCTGCCATCCAGAAGTGGGGTAGATTACTTTTGTTTGCCAGGGAAACGGGCCGAGGTTTGTGTCCGGGGGCCTATGGCAGGGAGTGACCGGCTGGCTCCTGAAAAGCTACGATAGGCAGGATGTTTACCAGACCCATGGTGGCACCAGTGCCAAGTTGGGCTGATTTGATAGTACCAAGTGGCTCCTGCAATCTGCCATCCAGAATCGGGGTAACTTACTTTTGTTTTCCAGGGAAACGGGCCGAGGTTTGTGTCTGGGGGTCTATGGCTGGGAGTGACCGGCTGGCTCCTGAAAAGCTACGATAGGCAGGATGGTTCCCAGACCAGACGTGGCACCAGTGCCAAGTTGGGCTGGTTTGATAGTACCAAGTGGCTCCTGCAATCTGCCATCAAATTTGGCAGGCGAGTTTTGTTTTCCAGGGAAAAGCGCCGTTGTTTGTGTTTGGGGGCCTGTGGCTCAGAGTGGCCGGGTGGCTGCTTAGAATCCACGTTACGCAGGATGGTTCCCAGACCCAAGGTGGCACCAGTGCCAAGTCGGGCTGGTTTGACACAACCAAGTGGCTCCTGCAATCTGCCATCCAGAATCGGGGCAGCTTAATTTTGTTTGCCAGGGAAACGGTCCGAGGTTTGTGTCTGGGGGCCTATGGCTGGGAGTGACCGGCTGGCTCCTGAAATGCTACAATAGGCAGGATGGTGACCAGACCCATAGTGGCACCAGTGCCAAGTTGGGATGATTTGATAGTACCAAGTGGCTCCTGCAATCTGCCATCAAAAAGCTGGCAGGCGAATTTTGTTTTCCAGGGAAAAGCGCCGTTGTTTGTGTTTGGGGGCCTGTGGCAGGGAGTGGCCGGCTGGCTCCTTAGAATCCACGATATGCAGGATTGTTCCCAGACCCAAGGTGGCACCAGTGCCAAGTCGGGCTGGTTTGATGGTGCAAAGTGGCTCCTGCAATCTGCCATACAGACGCGGGGCAGCGGATTTTTGTTTCCAAGAGAAATGGTCCGTGGTTTGTTTTTGGGGGTATATGGCTGGGCGTGGCCGGCTGGCTCCTTAAAAAGCTCGATATGCAGGATGGTTCCCTGACACAAGGTGGCACCAGTGCCACGTCGGGCGGTTTTCGTAGTACAAAGTGCGTCCTAAAATTTGCCATCCAGAAGAGGGGCAGTTGAGTTTTGTTTGCCAGAGAAAAGGGCCGTGGTTTGTTTTTGGGGCATATGGCTGAGAGTGGCCGGCTGGCCCCTGAAAATCCACGATAGGCAGGATGGTTCCCAGACCAGAGGTGTCACCAGTGCCAAGTCGGGCTGGTTTGATAGTACTAAGTAGCTCCTGCAATCTGCCATGCAGAAGCGGGGCAGCTTACTTTTGTTTGCCAGGGAAACGGGCCGAGGTTTGTGTCTGGGGGCCTATGGCTGGGAGTGACCGGCTGGCTCCTGAAAAGCTACGATAGGCAGGATGGTGACCAGACCCATGGTGGCACCAGTGCCAAGTTGGGCTGGTTTGATAGTACCAAGTGGCTCCTGCAATCTGCCATCAAAAAGTTGGCAGGCGAGTTTTGTTTTCCAGGGAAAAGCGCCGTTGTTTGTGTTTGGGGGCCTGTGGTTGGGAGTGGCCAGCTGGCTCCTTAGAACCCACGATACGCAGGATGGTTCCCAGACCTGAGTTGGCACCAGTGCCAAGTTGGGCTGGTTTGATGGTGCAAAGTGGCTCCTGCAATCTGCCATCCAGAAGCGGGGCAGCTTACTTTTGTTTGCCAGGGAAACGGGCCGAAATATTTGTCTGGGGGCCTCTGGCTGGGGGTGGCTGGCTGGCTCCTGAAAAGCTACGATAGGCAGGATGGTGACCAGACCCATGGTGGCACCAGTGCCAAGTTGGGCTGGTTTGATAATACCAAGTGGCTCCTGCAATCTGCCATCAAAAGTTTGGCAGGCGAGTTTTGTTTTCCAGGGAAAAGCACCGTTGTGTGTGTTTTGGGGCCTGTGGCTGGGAGTGGCCAGCTGGCTCCTTTGAATCCACGATACGCAGGATGGTTCCCAGACCCAAGGTGGCATCAGTGCCAAGTCGGGCTGGTTTGTTAGTACCAAGTGGTTCCTGCAATCTGCCATCCAGAAGCGGGGCAGCTGAATTTTGTTTGCCAGAGAAAAAGGCTGTTGTTTGTGTTTCGGGGCCTGTGGCTGGCAGTGGCCGGCTGGCTCCTGAAAATCCATGATACGCCGCATGGTTCCCAGACCCAAGGTGGCATCAGTGCCAAGTAGGGCTGGTTTCATAGTACCCAGTGGCTCCTGCAATCTGCCATCCAGAAGAGGGGCAGTTGAGTTTTGTTTTCCAGAGAAAAGGGCCGTGGTTTGTGTTTGGGGCCTATGGCTGAGAGTGACCGGCTGGCCCCTGAAAATCCACGATAGGAAGGATGGTTCCCAGATCCAAGGTGGCAGCAGTGCCATGTTGTGCTGGTGTGATAGTCCCAAGTGGCTCCTGCAATCTGCCATCCAGAAGCGGCAGCTGAATTTTGTTTGCCAGACAAAAAGTCTGTGGTTTGTGTTTGGGGGCCTGTGGCTGGGAGTGGCCGGCTGGCTCCTGAAAATCCATGATACGCAGCATGGTTCCCAGACCCAAGGTGGCACCAGTGCCAAGTGGGGCTGGTTTCACAGTGTCAAGTGCCTCCTGCAATCTCCCATCCAGAAGCGGGGCAGCTGAGTTTTGTTTGCCTGTGAAACGGGCCGTTGTTTTTAATTGGGGTCTGTGGCCGAGAGTGTTCGGCTGGCTCCTGACAACCCACAATACGCAGGATGGTTCCCAGACCCAAGGTGGCACCAGTGCCAAGTCGGGCTGGTTTGATAGTACCAAGTGGCTCCTGCAATCTGCCATCCAGAAGCGGTGCAGTTGAGTTTTGTTTGCCAGAGAAAAGGGCCGTGGGTTGTGTTTGGGGGCATATGGCTGGGAGTGGCCGGCTGTCTCATTAAAAAGATCGATACGCAGGATGGTTCCCAGACCCAAGGGGGCACCAGTGCCAAGTCGGGCTGTTTTTATAGTACCAAGTGCGTCCTGCAATTTGCCATCCAGAAGAGGGGCAGTTGAGTTTTGTTTGCCAGAGAATAGCGCCGTTGTTTGTGTTTGGGGGCTTGTGGCTCGTAGTGGCCGACTGGCGCCTTAGAATCTGTGTTACGCAGCATGGTTCCCAGACCCAAGGTGGCACCAGTGCCAAGTTGGGCTGGTTTGATAGTACCAAGTGGCTCCTGCAATCTGCCATCCAGAAGCGGGGTAGCTTACTTTTGTTTGCCAGGGAAACGGGCCGAGGTTTGTGACTGGGGACCTATGGCTGGGAGTGACCGGCTGGCTCCTGGAAAGCTACAATAGGCAGGATGGTTACCAGACCCATGGTGGCACCAGTGCCAAGTTGGGCTGGTTTGATAGTACCAAGTGGCTCCTGCAATCTGCCATCAAAAAGTTGGCAGGCGAGTTTTGTTTTCCAGGGAAAAGCGACATTGTTTGTATTTGGGGGCCTGTGGCTGGGAGTGACCGGCTGGCTCCTTTGAACCCACGATACGCAGGATGGTTCCCAGACCCAAGGTGGCACCAGTGCCAAGTTTTGCTGGTTTGATACTACCAAGTGCGTCCTGCAATCTGCCATCCAGAAGCGGGGCAGCTTAATTTTGTTTGCCAGGGAAACGGGCCGTGGGTTTTGTTTGGGGGCATATAGCTGAGAGTGGCCGGCTGGCTCCTGAAAATCCACGCTAGGCAGCATGGTTCCCAGATGCAATGTGGCACCAGTGCCAAGTCGGGCTGGTTTGATGGTGCAAAGTGGCTCCTGCAATCTGCCATCCAGAAGCGAGGCAGCTGATTTTTGTTTGCCAGAGGAAAATTCTGTGGATTGTTTTTGGGGGCATATTGCTGGGAGTGGCCGGCTGGCTCCTTAAAATGCTCGATACGCATGATGGTTCCCAGGCCCAAGGTGTCACCACTACCAAGTCGGCCTGCGGTTTTAGTATCAAGTTCATCCTGCAATTTGCCATCCAGAAGAGGGGCAGTTGAGTTTTGTTTGCCAGAGAAACGGGCCGAGGTTTCTGTTTGGGGACATATGGCTGAGAGTGGCCGGCTGGCCCCTGAATATCCACGATACAGAGCATGGTTCCCAGATCCAAGGTGGCACCAGTGCCAAGTCGGGCTGGTTTGATAGTACCAAGTGTCTCCTGCAATCTGCCATCCAGAAGCAGGGCAGCTTACTTTTGTTTGCCAGAGAAATAGGCCTAGGTTTTTGTTTGGGGGCCTGTGGCTAGGAGTGGCCGGCTGGCTCCTTAGAATCCACGATACGCAGGATGGTTCCCAGACCCAAGGTGGCACCAGTGCCAAGTCGGGCTGGTTTGATTACACCAAGTGCCTCCTGCAATCTCCCATCCAGAAGCGGGGCAGCTGAGTTTTGTTTGCCTGTGAAACGGGCCGTTGTTTTTAATTGGGGTCTGTGGCCGAGAGTGTTCGGCTGGCTCCTGACAACCCACAATACGCAGGATGGTTCCCAGACCAGTGGTGGCACCAGTGCCAAGTCGGGCGAGTTTGATAGTAACAAATGCGTCCTACAATCTGCCATCCAGAAGCGGGGCAGCTTACTTTTGTTTTCCAGGGAAACGGGCCGAGGTTTTTGTCTGGGGTCCTATGGCTGGGAGTGACCGGCTGGCTCGTGAAAAGCTACGATAGGCAGGATGGTGACAAGACCCATGGCGGCACCAGTGCCAAGTTGGGCTGGTTTGATAGTACCAAGTGGCTCCTGCAATCTGCCATCAAAAAATTGGCAGGCGAGTTTTGTTTTCCAGGGAAAAGCGCCGTTGTTTGTGTTTGGGGGCCTGTGGCTGGGAGTGGCCAGCTGGCTCCTTAGAATCCACGATACGCAGGATGGTTCCCAGACCAGAGGTGGCACCAGTGCCAAGTCGGGCTGGTTTGATAGTACCAAGTGGTTCCTGCAATCTGCCATCCAGAAGCGGGGCAGCTTACTTTTGTTTGCCAGGGAAACGGGCCGAGCTTTGTGTCTGGGGGCCTATGGCTGGGAGTGACCGGCTGGCTCCTGAAAAGCTACGATAGGCAGGATGGTGACCAGACCCATGGTGGCACCAGTGCCAAGTTGGGCTGGTTTGATAGTACCAAGTGGCTCCTGCAATCTGCCATCAAAAAGTTGGCAGGCAAGTTTTCTTTACCAGGGAAAAGCGCCGTTGTTTTTGTTTAGAGGCCTATGGCTGGGAGTGGCAGGCTGGCTCCTTAGAATCCACGATACGCAGGATGGTTCCTAGACTTGACGTGGCACCAGTGCCAAGTTGGGCTGGTTTGATAGTACCAAGTGCGTCCTGCAATCTGCCATCCAGAAGTGGGGTAGATTACTTTTGTTTGCCAGGGAAACGGGCCGAGGTTTGTGTCCGGGGGCCTATGGCAGGGAGTGACCGGCTGGCTCCTGAAAAGCTACGATAGGCAGGATGTTTACCAGACCCATGGTGGCACCAGTGCCAAGTTGGGCTGATTTGATAGTACCAAGTGGCTCCTGCAATCTGCCATCCAGAATCGGGGTAACTTACTTTTGTTTTCCAGGGAAACGGGCCGAGGTTTGTGTCTGGGGGTCTATGGCTGGGAGTGACCGGCTGGCTCCTGAAAAGCTACGATAGGCAGGATGGTTCCCAGACCAGACGTGGCACCAGTGCCAAGTTGGGCTGGTTTGATAGTACCAAGTGGCTCCTGCAATCTGCCATCAAATTTGGCAGGCGAGTTTTGTTTTCCAGGGAAAAGCGCCGTTGTTTGTGTTTGGGGGCCTGTGGCTCAGAGTGGCCGGGTGGCTGCTTAGAATCCACGTTACGCAGGATGGTTCCCAGACCCAAGGTGGCACCAGTGCCAAGTCGGGCTGGTTTGACACAACCAAGTGGCTCCTGCAATCTGCCATCCAGAATCGGGGCAGCTTAATTTTGTTTGCCAGGGAAACGGTCCGAGGTTTGTGTCTGGGGGCCTATGGCTGGGAGTGACCGGCTGGCTCCTGAAATGCTACAATAGGCAGGATGGTTCCCAGACCCATAGTGGCACCAGTGCCAAGTTGGGATGATTTGATAGTACCAAGTGGCTCCTGCAATCTGCCATCAAAAAGCTGGCAGGCGAATTTTGTTTTCCAGGGAAAAGCGCCGTTGTTTGTGTTTGGGGGCCTGTGGCAGGGAGTGGCCGGCTGGCTCCTTAGAATCCACGATATGCAGGATTGTTCCCAGACCCAAGGTGGCACCAGTGCCAAGTCGGGCTGGTTTGATGGTGCAAAGTGGCTCCTGCAATCTGCCATACAGACGCGGGGCAGCGGATTTTTGTTTCCAAGAGAAATGGTCCGTGGTTTGTTTTTGGGGGTATATGGCTGGGCGTGGCCGGCTGGCTCCTTAAAAAGCTCGATATGCAGGATGGTTCCCTGACACAAGGTGGCACCAGTGCCACGTCGGGCGGTTTTCGTAGTACAAAGTGCGTCCTAAAATTTGCCATCCAGAAGAGGGGCAGTTGAGTTTTGTTTGCCAGAGAAAAGGGCCGTGGTTTGTTTTTGGGGCATATGGCTGAGAGTGGCCGGCTGGCCCCTGAAAATCCACGATAGGCAGGATGGTTCCCAGACCAGAGGTGTCACCAGTGCCAAGTCGGGCTGGTTTGATAGTACTAAGTAGCTCCTGCAATCTGCCATGCAGAAGCGGGGCAGCTTACTTTTGTTTGCCAGGGAAACGGGCCGAGGTTTGTGTCTGGGGGCCTATGGCTGGGAGTGACCGGCTGGCTCCTGAAAAGCTACGATAGGCAGGATGGTGACCAGACCCATGGTGGCACCAGTGCCAAGTTGGGCTGGTTTGATAGTACCAAGTGGCTCCTGCAATCTGCCATCAAAAAGTTGGCAGGCGAGTTTTGTTTTCCAGGGAAAAGCGCCGTTGTTTGTGTTTGGGGGCCTGTGGTTGGGAGTGGCCAGCTGGCTCCTTAGAACCCACGATACGCAGGATGGTTCCCAGACCTGAGTTGGCACCAGTGCCAAGTTGGGCTGGTTTGATGGTGCAAAGTGGCTCCTGCAATCTGCCATCCAGAAGCGGGGCAGCTTACTTTTGTTTGCCAGGGAAACGGGCCGAAATATTTGTCTGGGGGCCTCTGGCTGGGGGTGGCTGGCTGGCTCCTGAAAAGCTACGATAGGCAGGATGGTGACCAGACCCATGGTGGCACCAGTGCCAAGTTGGGCTGGTTTGATAATACCAAGTGGCTCCTGCAATCTGCCATCAAAAGTTTGGCAGGCGAGTTTTGTTTTCCAGGGAAAAGCACCGTTGTGTGTGTTTTGGGGCCTGTGGCTGGGAGTGGCCAGCTGGCTCCTTTGAATCCACGATACGCAGGATGGTTCCCAGACCCAAGGTGGCATCAGTGCCAAGTCGGGCTGGTTTGTTAGTACCAAGTGGTTCCTGCAATCTGCCATCCAGAAGCGGGGCAGCTGAATTTTGTTTGCCAGAGAAAAAGGCTGTTGTTTGTGTTTCGGGGCCTGTGGCTGGCAGTGGCCGGCTGGCTCCTGAAAATCCATGATACGCCGCATGGTTCCCAGACCCAAGGTGGCATCAGTGCCAAGTAGGGCTGGTTTCATAGTACCCAGTGGCTCCTGCAATCTGCCATCCAGAAGAGGGGCAGTTGAGTTTTGTTTTCCAGAGAAAAGGGCCGTGGTTTGTGTTTGGGGCCTATGGCTGAGAGTGACCGGCTGGCCCCTGAAAATCCACGATAGGAAGGATGGTTCCCAGATCCAAGGTGGCAGCAGTGCCATGTTGTGCTGGTGTGATAGTCCCAAGTGGCTCCTGCAATCTGCCATCCAGAAGCGGGGCAGCTGAATTTTGTTTGCCAGACAAAAAGTCTGTGGTTTGTGTTTGGGGGCCTGTGGCTGGGAGTGGCCGGCTGGCTCCTGAAAATCCATGATACGCAGCATGGTTCCCAGACCCAAGGTGGCACCAGTGCCAAGTGGGGCTGGTTTCACAGTGTCAAGTGCCTCCTGCAATCTCCCATCCAGAAGCGGGGCAGCTGAGTTTTGTTTGCCTGTGAAACGGGCCGTTGTTTTTAATTGGGGTCTGTGGCTGGGAGTGGCCAGCTGGCTCCTTAGAATCCACGATACGCAGGATGGTTCCCAGACCCAAGGTGGCACCAGTGCCAAGTCGGGCTGGTTTGATAGTACCAAGTGGCTCCTGCAATCTGCCATCCAGAAGCGGTGCAGTTGAGTTTTGTTTGCCAGAGAAAAGGGCCGTGGGTTGTGTTTGGGGGCATATGGCTGGGAGTGGCCGGCTGTCTCATTAAAAAGATCGATACGCAGGATGGTTCCCAGACCCAAGGGGGCACCAGTGCCAAGTCGGGCTGTTTTTATAGTACCAAGTGCGTCCTGCAATTTGCCATCCAGAAGAGGGGCAGTTGAGTTTTGTTTGCCAGAGAATAGCGCCGTTGTTTGTGTTTGGGGGCTTGTGGCTCGTAGTGGCCGACTGGCGCCTTAGAATCTGTGTTACGCAGCATGGTTCCCAGACCCAAGGTGGCACCAGTGCCAAGTTGGGCTGGTTTGATAGTACCAAGTGGCTCCTGCAATCTGCCATCCAGAAGCGGGGTAGCTTACTTTTGTTTGCCAGGGAAACGGGCCGAGGTTTGTGACTGGGGACCTATGGCTGGGAGTGACCGGCTGGCTCCTGGAAAGCTACAATAGGCAGGATGGTTACCAGACCCATGGTGGCACCAGTGCCAAGTTGGGCTGGTTTGATAGTACCAAGTGGCTCCTGCAATCTGCCATCAAAAAGTTGGCAGGCGAGTTTTGTTTTCCAGGGAAAAGCGACATTGTTTGTATTTGGGGGCCTGTGGCTGGGAGTGACCGGCTGGCTCCTTTGAACCCACGATACGCAGGATGGTTCCCAGACCCAAGGTGGCACCAGTGCCAAGTTTTGCTGGTTTGATACTACCAAGTGCGTCCTGCAATCTGCCATCCAGAAGCGGGGCAGCTTAATTTTGTTTGCCAGGGAAACGGGCCGTGGGTTTTGTTTGGGGGCATATAGCTGAGAGTGGCCGGCTGGCTCCTGAAAATCCACGCTAGGCAGCATGGTTCCCAGATGCAATGTGGCACCAGTGCCAAGTCGGGCTGGTTTGATGGTGCAAAGTGGCTCCTGCAATCTGCCATCCAGAAGCGAGGCAGCTGATTTTTGTTTGCCAGAGGAAAATTCTGTGGATTGTTTTTGGGGGCATATTGCTGGGAGTGGCCGGCTGGCTCCTTAAAATGCTCGATACGCATGATGGTTCCCAGGCCCAAGGTGTCACCACTACCAAGTCGGCCTGCGGTTTTAGTATCAAGTTCATCCTGCAATTTGCCATCCAGAAGAGGGGCAGTTGAGTTTTGTTTGCCAGAGAAACGGGCCGAGGTTTCTGTTTGGGGACATATGGCTGAGAGTGGCCGGCTGGCCCCTGAATATCCACGATACAGAGCATGGTTCCCAGATCCAAGGTGGCACCAGTGCCAAGTCGGGCTGGTTTGATAGTACCAAGTGTCTCCTGCAATCTGCCATCCAGAAGCAGGGCAGCTTACTTTTGTTTGCCAGAGAAATAGGCCTAGGTTTTTGTTTGGGGGCCTGTGGCTAGGAGTGGCCGGCTGGCTCCTTAGAATCCACGATACGCAGGATGGTTCCCAGACCCAAGGTGGCACCAGTGCCAAGTCGGGCTGGTTTGATTACACCAAGTGCCTCCTGCAATCTCCCATCCAGAAGCGGGGCAGCTGAGTTTTGTTTGCCTGTGAAACGGGCCGTTGTTTTTAATTGGGGTCTGTGGCCGAGAGTGTTCGGCTGGCTCCTGACAACCCACAATACGCAGGATGGTTCCCAGACCAGTGGTGGCACCAGTGCCAAGTCGGGCGGGTTTGATAGTAACAAATGCGTCCTACAATCTGCCATCCAGAAGCGGGGCAGCTTACTTTTGTTTTCCAGGGAAACGGGCCGAGGTTTTTGTCTGGGGTCCTATGGCTGGGAGTGACCGGCTGGCTCGTGAAAAGCTACGATAGGCAGGATGGTGACAAGACCCATGGCGGCACCAGTGCCAAGTTGGGCTGGTTTGATAGTACCAAGTGGCTCCTGCAATCTGCCATCAAAAAATTGGCAGGCGAGTTTTGTTTTCCAGGGAAAAGCGCCGTTGTTTGTGTTTGGGGGCCTGTGGCTGGGAGTGGCCAGCTGGCTCCTTAGAATCCACGATACGCAGGATGGTTCCCAGACCAGAGGTGGCACCAGTGCCAAGTCGGGCTGGTTTGATAGTACCAAGTGGTTCCTGCAATCTGCCATCCAGAAGCGGGGCAGCTTACTTTTGTTTGCCAGGGAAACGGGCCGAGCTTTGTGTCTGGGGGCCTATGGCTGGGAGTGACCGGCTGGCTCCTGAAAAGCTACGATAGGCAGGATGGTGACCAGACCCATGGTGGCACCAGTGCCAAGTTGGGCTGGTTTGATAGTACCAAGTGGCTCCTGCAATCTGCCATCAAAAAGTTGGCAGGCAAGTTTTCTTTACCAGGGAAAAGCGCCGTTGTTTTTGTTTAGAGGCCTATGGCTGGGAGTGGCAGGCTGGCTCCTTAGAATCCACGATACGCAGGATGGTTCCTAGACTTGACGTGGCACCAGTGCCAAGTTGGGCTGGTTTGATAGTACCAAGTGCGTCCTGCAATCTGCCATCCAGAAGTGGGGTAGGTTACTTTTGTTTGCCAGGGAAACGGGCCGAGGTTTGTGTCCGGGGGCCTATGGCAGGGAGTGACCGGCTGGCTCCTGAAAAGCTACGATAGGCAGGATGTTTACCAGACCCATGGTGGCACCAGTGCCAAGTTGGGCTGATTTGATAGTACCAAGTGGCTCCTGCAATCTGCCATCCAGAATCGGGGTAACTTACTTTTGTTTTCCAGGGAAACGGGCCGAGGTTTGTGTCTGGGGGTCTATGGCTGGGAGTGACCGGCTGGCTCCTGAAAAGCTACGATAGGCAGGATGGTTCCCAGACCAGACGTGGCACCAGTGCCAAGTTGGGCTGATTTGATAGTACCAAGTGGCTCCTGCAATCTGCCATCAAATTTGGCAGGCGAGTTTTGTTTTCCAGGGAAAAGCGCCGTTGTTTGTGTTTGGGGGCCTGTGGCTCAGAGTGGCCGGGTGGCTGCTTAGAATCCACGTTACGCAGGATGGTTCCCAGACCCAAGGTGGCACCAGTGCCAAGTCGGGCTGGTTTGACACAACCAAGTGGCTCCTGCAATCTGCCATCCAGAATCGGGGCAGCTTAATTTTGTTTGCCAGGGAAACGGTCCGAGGTTTGTGTCTGGGGGCCTATGGCTGGGAGTGACCGGCTGGCTCCTGAAATGCTACAATAGGCAGGATGGTTCCCAGACCCATAGTGGCACCAGTGCCAAGTTGGGATGATTTGATAGTACCAAGTGGCTCCTGCAATCTGCCATCAAAAAGCTGGCAGGCGAATTTTGTTTTCCAGGGAAAAGCGCCGTTGTTTGTGTTTGGGGGCCTGTGGCAGGGAGTGGCCGGCTGGCTCCTTAGAATCCACGATATGCAGGATTGTTCCCAGACCCAAGGTGGCACCAGTGCCAAGTCGGGCTGGTTTGATGGTGCAAAGTGGCTCCTGCAATCTGCCATACAGACGCGGGGCAGCGGATTTTTGTTTCCAAGAGAAATGGTCCGTGGTTTGTTTTTGGGGGTATATGGCTGGGCGTGGCCGGCTGGCTCCTTAAAAAGCTCGATATGCAGGATGGTTCCCTGACACAAGGTGGCACCAGTGCCACGTCGGGCGGTTTTCGTAGTACAAAGTGCGTCCTAAAATTTGCCATCCAGAAGAGGGGCAGTTGAGTTTTGTTTGCCAGAGAAAAGGGCCGTGGTTTGTTTTTGGGGCATATGGCTGAGAGTGGCCGGCTGGCCCCTGAAAATCCACGATAGGCAGGATGGTTCCCAGACCAGAGGTGTCACCAGTGCCAAGTCGGGCTGGTTTGATAGTACTAAGTAGCTCCTGCAATCTGCCATGCAGAAGCGGGGCAGCTTACTTTTGTTTGCCAGGGAAACGGGCCGAGGTTTGTGTCTGGGGGCCTATGGCTGGGAGTGACCGGCTGGCTCCTGAAAAGCTACGATAGGCAGGATGGTGACCAGACCCATGGTGGCACCAGTGCCAAGTTGGGCTGGTTTGATAGTACCAAGTGGCTCCTGCAATCTGCCATCAAAAAGTTGGCAGGCGAGTTTTGTTTTCCAGGGAAAAGCGCCGTTGTTTGTGTTTGGGGGCCTGTGGTTGGGAGTGGCCAGCTGGCTCCTTAGAACCCACGATACGCAGGATGGTTCCCAGACCTGAGTTGGCACCAGTGCCAAGTTGGGCTGGTTTGATGGTGCAAAGTGGCTCCTGCAATCTGCCATCCAGAAGCGGGGCAGCTTACTTTTGTTTGCCAGGGAAACGGGCCGAAATATTTGTCTGGGGGCCTCTGGCTGGGGGTGGCTGGCTGGCTCCTGAAAAGCTACGATAGGCAGGATGGTGACCAGACCCATGGTGGCACCAGTGCCAAGTTGGGCTGGTTTGATAATACCAAGTGGCTCCTGCAATCTGCCATCAAAAGTTTGGCAGGCGAGTTTTGTTTTCCAGGGAAAAGCACCGTTGTTTGTGTTTTGGGGCCTGTGGCTGGGAGTGGCCAGCTGGCTCCTTTGAATCCACGATACGCAGGATGGTTCCCAGACCCAAGGTGGCATCAGTGCCAAGTCGGGCTGGTTTGTTAGTACCAAGTGGTTCCTGCAATCTGCCATCCAGAAGCGGGGCAGCTGAATTTTGTTTGCCAGAGAAAAAGGCTGTTGTTTGTGTTTCGGGGCCTGTGGCTGGCAGTGGCCGGCTGGCTCCTGAAAATCCATGATACGCCGCATGGTTCCCAGACCCAAGGTGGCATCAGTGCCAAGTAGGGCTGGTTTCATAGTACCCAGTGGCTCCTGCAATCTGCCATCCAGAAGAGGGGCAGTTGAGTTTTGTTTTCCAGAGAAAAGGGCCGTGGTTTGTGTTTGGGGCCTATGGCTGAGAGTGACCGGCTGGCCCCTGAAAATCCACGATAGGAAGGATGGTTCCCAGATCCAAGGTGGCAGCAGTGCCATGTTGTGCTGGTGTGATAGTCCCAAGTGGCTCCTGCAATCTGCCATCCAGAAGCGGGGCAGCTGAATTTTGTTTGCCAGACAAAAAGTCTGTGGTTTGTGTTTGGGGGCCTGTGGCTGGGAGTGGCCGGCTGGCTCCTGAAAATCCATGATACGCAGCATGGTTCCCAGACCCAAGGTGGCACCAGTGCCAAGTGGGGCTGGTTTCACAGTGTCAAGTGCCTCCTGCAATCTCCCATCCAGAAGCGGGGCAGCTGAGTTTTGTTTGCCTGTGAAACGGGCCGTTGTTTTTAATTGGGGTCTGTGGCCGAGAGTGTTCGGCTGGCTCCTGACAACCCACAATACGCAGGATGGTTCCCAGACCCAAGGTGGCACCAGTGCCAAGTCGGGCTGGTTTGATAGTACAAAGTGGCTCCTGCAATCTGCCATCCAGAAGCGGTGCAGTTGAGTTTTGTTTGCCAGAGAAAAGGGCCGTGGGTTGTGTTTGGGGGCATATGGCTGGGAGTGGCCGGCTGTCTCATTAAAAAGATCGATACGCAGGATGGTTCCCAGACCCAAGGGGGCACCAGTGCCAAGTCGGGCTGTTTTTATAGTACCAAGTGCGTCCTGCAATTTGCCATCCAGAAGAGGGGCAGTTGAGTTTTGTTTGCCAGAGAATAGCGCCGTTGTTTGTGTTTGGGGGCTTGTGGCTCGTAGTGGCCGACTGGCGCCTTAGAATCTGTGTTACGCAGCATGGTTCCCAGACCCAAGGTGGCACCAGTGCCAAGTTGGGCTGGTTTGATAGTACCAAGTGGCTCCTGCAATCTGCCATCCAGAAGCGGGGTAGCTTACTTTTGTTTGCCAGGGAAACGGGCCGAGGTTTGTGACTGGGGACCTATGGCTGGGAGTGACCGGCTGGCTCCTGGAAAGCTACAATAGGCAGGATGGTTACCAGACCCATGGTGGCACCAGTGCCAAGTTGGGCTGGTTTGATAGTACCAAGTGGCTCCTGCAATCTGCCATCAAAAAGTTGGCAGGCGAGTTTTGTTTTCCAGGGAAAAGCGACATTGTTTGTATTTGGGGGCCTGTGGCTGGGAGTGACCGGCTGGCTCCTTTGAACCCACGATACGCAGGATGGTTCCCAGACCCAAGGTGGCACCAGTGCCAAGTTTTGCTGGTTTGATACTACCAAGTGCGTCCTGCAATCTGCCATCCAGAAGCGGGGCAGCTTAATTTTGTTTGCCAGGGAAACGGGCCGTGGGTTTTGTTTGGGGGCATATAGCTGAGAGTGGCCGGCTGGCTCCTGAAAATCCACGCTAGGCAGCATGGTTCCCAGATGCAATGTGGCACCAGTGCCAAGTCGGGCTGGTTTGATGGTGCAAAGTGGCTCCTGCAATCTGCCATCCAGAAGCGAGGCAGCTGATTTTTGTTTGCCAGAGGAAAATTCTGTGGATTGTTTTTGGGGGCATATTGCTGGGAGTGGCCGGCTGGCTCCTTAAAATGCTCGATACGCATGATGGTTCCCAGGCCCAAGGTGTCACCACTACCAAGTCGGCCTGCGGTTTTAGTATCAAGTTCATCCTGCAATTTGCCATCCAGAAGAGGGGCAGTTGAGTTTTGTTTGCCAGAGAAACGGGCCGAGGTTTCTGTTTGGGGACATATGGCTGAGAGTGGCCGGCTGGCCCCTGAATATCCACGATACAGAGCATGGTTCCCAGATCCAAGGTGGCACCAGTGCCAAGTCGGGCTGGTTTGATAGTACCAAGTGTCTCCTGCAATCTGCCATCCAGAAGCAGGGCAGCTTACTTTTGTTTGCCAGAGAAATAGGCCTAGGTTTTTGTTTGGGGGCCTGTGGCTAGGAGTGGCCGGCTGGCTCCTTAGAATCCACGATACGCAGGATGGTTCCCAGACCCAAGGTGGCACCAGTGCCAAGTCGGGCTGGTTTGATTACACCAAGTGCCTCCTGCAATCTCCCATCCAGAAGCGGGGCAGCTGAGTTTTGTTTGCCTGTGAAACGGGCCGTTGTTTTTAATTGGGGTCTGTGGCCGAGAGTGTTCGGCTGGCTCCTGACAACCCACAATACGCAGGATGGTTCCCAGACCCAAGGTGGCACCAGTGCCAAGTCGGGCTGGTTTGATAGTACCAAGTGGCTCCTGCAATCTGCCATCCAGAAGCGGTGCAGTTGAGTTTTGTTTGCCAGAGAAAAGGGCCGTGGGTTGTGTTTGGGGGCATATGGCTGGGAGTGGCCGGCTGTCTCATTAAAAAGATCGATACGCAGGATGGTTCCCAGACCCAAGGGGGCACCAGTGCCAAGTCGGGCTGTTTTTATAGTACCAAGTGCGTCCTGCAATTTGCCATCCAGAAGAGGGGCAGTTGAGTTTTGTTTGCCAGAGAATAGCGCCGTTGTTTGTGTTTGGGGGCTTGTGGCTCGTAGTGGCCGACTGGCGCCTTAGAATCTGTGTTACGCAGCATGGTTCCCAGACCCAAGGTGGCACCAGTGCCAAGTTGGGCTGGTTTGATAGTACCAAGTGGCTCCTGCAATCTGCCATCCAGTAGCGGGGCAGCTGAATTTTGTTTGCCAGAGAAAAAGGCTGTTGTTTGTGTTTCGGGGCCTGTGGCTGGCAGTGGCCGGCTGGCTCCTGAAAATCCATGATACGCAGCATGGTTCCCAGACCCAAGGTGGCATCAGTGCCAAGTAGGGCTGGTTTCATAGTACCCAGTGGCTCCTGCAATCTGCCATCCAGAAGAGGGGCAGTTGAGTTTTGTTTTCCAGAGAAAAGGGCCGTGGTTTGTGTTTGGGGCCTATGGCTGAGAGTGACCGGCTGGCCCCTGAAAATCCACGATAGGACGGATGGTTCCCAGATCCAAGGTGGCAGCAGTGCCATGTTGTGCTGGTGTGATAGTCCCAAGTGGCTCCTGCAATCTGCCATCCAGAAGCGGGGCAGCTGAATTTTGTTTGCCAGACAAAAAGGCTGTGGTTTGTGTTTGGGGGCCTGTGGCTGGCAGTGGCCGGCTGGCTCCTGAAAATCCATGATACGCAGCATGGTTCCCAGACCCAAGGTGGCACCAGTGCCAAGTGGGGCTGGTTTCACAGTGTCAAGTGCCTCCTGCAATCTCCCATCCAGAAGCGGGGCAGCTGAGTTTTGTTTGCCTGTGAAACGGGCCGTTGTTTTTAATTGGGGTCTGTGGCCGAGAGTGTTCGGCTGGCTCCTGACAACCCACAATACGCAGGATGGTTCCCAGACCCAAGGTGGCACCAGTGCCAAGTCGGGCTGGTTTGATAGTACCAAGTGGCTCCTGCAATCTGCCATCCAGAAGCGGTGCAGTTGAGTTTTGTTTGCCAGAGAAAAGGGCCGTGGGTTGTGTTTGGGGGCATATGGCTGGGAGCGGCCGGCTGTCTCATTAAAAATATCGATACGCAGGATGGTTCCCAGACCCAAGGGGGCACCAGTGCCAAGTCGGGCTGTTTTTATAGTACCAAGTGCGTCCTGCAATTTGCCATCCAGAAGAGGGGCAGTTGAGTTTTGTTTGCCAGAGAATAGCGCCGTTGTTTGTGTTTGGGGGCTTGTGGCTCGTAGTGGCCGACTGGCGCCTTAGAATCTGTGTTACGCAGCATGGTTCCCAGACCCAAGGTGGCACCAGTGCCAAGTTGGGCTGGTTTGATAGTACCAAGTGGCTCCTGCAATCTGCCATCCAGAAGCGGGGTAGCTTACTTTTGTTTGCCAGGGAAACGGGCCGAGGTTTGTGACTGGGGACCTATGGCTGGGAGTGACCGGCTGGCTCCTGGAAAGCTACAATAGGCAGGATGGTTACCAGACCCATGGTGGCACCAGTGCCAAGTTGGGCTGGTTTGATAGTACCAAGTGGCTCCTGCAATCTGCCATCAAAAAGTTGGCAGGCGAGTTTTGTTTTCCAGGGAAAAGCGACATTGTTTGTATTTGGGGGCCTTTGGCTGGGAGTGACCGGCTGGCTCCTTTGAACCCACGATACGCAGGATGGTTCCCAGACCCAAGGTGGCACCAGTGCCAAGTTTTGCTGGTTTGATACTACCAAGTGCGTCCTGCAATCTGCCATCCAGAAGCGGGGCAGCTTAATTTTGTTTGCCAGGGAAACGGGCCGTGGGTTTTGTTTGGGGGCATATAGCTGAGAGTGGCCGGCTGGCTCCTGAAAATCCACGCTAGGCAGCATGGTTCCCAGATGCAATGTGGCACCAGTGCCAAGTCGGGCTGGTTTGATGGTGCAAAGTGGCTCCTGCAATCTGCCATCCAGAAGCGAGGCAGCTGATTTTTGTTTGCCAGAGGAAAATTCCGTGGATTGTTTTTGGGGGCATATTGCTGGGAGTGGCCGGCTGGCTCCTTAAAATGCTCGATACGCATGATGGTTCCCAGGCCCAAGGTGTCACCACTACCAAGTCGGCCTGCGGTTTTAGTATCAAGTTCATCCTGCAATTTGCCATCCAGAAGAGGGGCAGTTGAGTTTTGTTTGCCAGAGAAACGGGCCGAGGTTTCTGTTTGGGGACATATGGCTGAGAGTGGCCGGCTGGCCCCTGAATATCCACGATACAGAGCATGGTTCCCAGATCCAAGGTGGCACCAGTGCCAAGTCGGGCTGGTTTGATAGTACCAAGTGTCTCCTGCAATCTGCCATCCAGAAGCAGGGCAGCTTACTTTTGTTTGCCAGAGAAATAGGCCTAGGTTTTTGTTTGGGGGCCTGTGGCTAGGAGTGGCCGGCTGGCTCCTAAGAATCCACGATACGCAGGATGTTTCCCAGACCCAAGGTGGCACCAGTGCCAAGTCGGGCTGGTTTGATAGTACCAAGTGGCTCCTGCAAACTCCATCAAAAAGTTGGCAGGCGTGTTTTGTTTTCCAGGGAACAGCGCCGTTGATTTTGTTTGGGGGCCTGTGGCTGGGAGTGGCCGGCTGGCTCCTTAGAATCCACGATACGCAGGATGGTTCCCAGACTCAAGGTGGCACCAGTGCCAAGTCGGGCTGGTTTGATAGTACCAAGTGGCTCCTGCAATCTGCCATCCAGAAGTGAGGCAGCTAAGTTTTGTTTGCGAGAAAAAAGGGCCGTGGTTTTTGTTGGGGGCCTGTGGCTGGGAGTAGCCGGCTGGCTCCTTAAAATCCACGATAGGCAGGATGGTTCCCAGACCCAAGGTGGCACCAGTGCCAAGTCGGGCTGGTTTGATAGTACCAAGTGGCTCCTGCAATCTGCCATCCAGAAGCGGGGCAGCTGAGTTTTGTTTGCCAGAGAAAAAGGCTGTGGTTTGTGTTTGGGGGCCTGTGGCTGGCAGTGGCCGGCTGGCTCCTGAAAATCCACGATACGCAGCATGGTTCCCAGACCCAAGGTGGCACCAGTGCCAAGTGGGGCTCGTTTGACAGTGTCAAGTGCCTCCTGCAATCTCCCATCCAGAAGCGGGGCAGCTGAGTTTTTTTTGCCAGGGAAACGGACCTTTGTTTTTGATTGGGCTCTGTGGCCGAGAGTGGTCGGCTGTCTCCTGACAATCCACAATACGCAGGATGGTTCCCAGACCCAAGGTGGCACCAGTGCCAAGTCGGGCTGGTTTGATAGTACCAAGTGTCTCCTGCAATCTACCATCCAGAAGCGGGGCAGCTGAGTTTTGTTTGCCAGAGAAAAGGGCCGTGGGTTGTGTTTGGGGGCATATGGCTGGGAGTGGCCACCTGGCTCCTTAAAATGCACGATACGCCGCATGGTAACCAGACGCAAGGTGGCACCAGTGCCAAGTCAGGCTGTTTTTGTAGTACCCAGTGGCTCCTGCAATTTGCCATCCAGAAGCGGGGCAGTTGAATTTTGTTTGCTAGAGAAAAGGGCTGTGGTTTGTGTTTGGGGGCCTATGGCTGAGAGTGGCCGGCTGGCCCCTGAAAATCAACGATAGGCAGGATGGTTCCCAGATCCAAGGTGGCACCAGTGCCAAGTAAGGCTGGTTGTATGGTTCAAAGTAACTCCTGCAATCTGCCATCCAGAAGCGGGACAGCTGAGTTTTTTTTGCCAGAGAAAAGGTCCATGGTTTCTTTTTGGGGCATACGGCTGGGAATTGCCGGCTGGCTCCTTAAAATGCTCGATACGCAGGATGGTTCCCAGAGCCAAGGTGGCACCACTGCCAAGTCGGGCTCTTTTTGTAGTACCAAGTGCGTCCTGCAATTTGCCATCCAGAAGAGGGGCAGTTGAGTTTTGTTTGCCAGAGAAAAGGGCCGTTGTTTGTGTTTGGGGGCCTGTGGCTGGGAGTGTTCGGCTGGTTCCTGAATATGTACGATACGCAGGATTGTTCCCAGATCCAAGGTGGCAGCAGTGCCATGTTGTGCTGGTGTGATAGTCCCAAGTGGCTCCTGCAATCTGCCATCCAGAAGTGGGGCAGCTGATTTTTGTTTGCCAGAGAAAAGGTCCGTGGTTTGTTTTTGGGGGCATATGGCTGAGAGTGGCCGGCTGGCCCCTGAAAATCCACGATACACAGGATGGTTCCCAGATCCAAGGTGGCACCTGTGCCAAGTCGGGCTGATTTGATAGTACTAAGTAGCTCCTGCAATCTGCCATGCAGAAGCGGGGCAGCTTACTTTTGTTTGCCAGGGAAACGGGCCGAGGTTTGTGTTGGGGGCCTATGGCTGAGAGTGACCGGCTGGCTCCTGAAAAGCTACAATAGGCAGGATGGTGACCAGACCCATGGTGGCACCAGTGCCAAGTTGGGCTGGTTTGATAGTACCAAGTGGTTCCTGCAATCTGCCATCCAGAAGCAGGGCAGCTGAGTTTTGTTTGCCAGAGAAAAGGGCCTTGGTTTGTGTTTGGGGGCATATGGCTGGGTGTGGCCAGCTGGCTCCTTAAAATGCACGATATGCAACATGGCTCCCAGACCCAAGGTGGCACAAGTGCCAAGTTGGGCTGGTTTGATAGTACCAAGTGGCTCCTGCAATCTTCCATGATCACGTGGAGAAATACTTTCTGGTTTCAGCCTCATGCTCTTTCTTCTCTCCCTCAACTTCTCTATCACCTCTCATCTGGTTCACATGCGCTGTCTTCAAGGTCCACAGGCTACTTTTCACAGAATCTTCTGGCCTGATGAAGTAAGGATGATGAATAGAACAGAGCTGGGATCTATTTTCCAGTTTGGATAAAATGCATTCTGCACACAAATCCAAGGAGAACGGGCTGCCCCGATGCCCAGAAAATCTTTCACTCCTGCTAGTGTTCTACGTCAACCGCAACTTAGTCTGAAAGAAAAGCTTTTTCTCTGAGAGCATCTGAGAGGTTTGCATGAAGCACTGATATCTGACATATGCAATTTTGAATAGGAGAGGAAAAAGAAAATGGCAAGGAGTTTTTAATTTTAGTGGTTTCAATTTTAATTTCCGTGCACTTTTTCAAAACTTGTCAGCTCAAATGCCCATCAACATCTTTTAGTCATCTGTAAGTCAGTATTCATATAAAATGTGCTTCAAATCCAAAGAATTTCAAATTTGCACTCCAAGCTTCTATGCCTAGATTTATGATTTCCTACACATATTAGATGAAAGGAAGGCCTTTTTTACTGTGGGAGTGCTGGAACACTGGAACAGGTTGCCCAGAGAAGTTGTGGGTGTCCCATCCCTGAAAGTATTCAAGGTCACCTTGGACGGGGCTTGGAGCAGCAACAAAGGAGAAGCTTGATGGTAGAGAAACAAAGTTGGACTATAGAAGAAACTCGGATTGAAGTATAGGATCAAGTTTTCTCTCAGCTCTTGGGGTAAATTCAAAGTTGTACAAAATGACATTTATCTGTGCTATTCACTACTGTAACAGAAAGTTTCATGAAAACTGTACAGAAGATAGTAAATTTTAAAAGAGATAAGAATTACAGCATAAAATCCATGGGATAGGTTACAACATGAGACACTCTCTAAGAGAAAATCTCTGTGTTTCAGCACTTCATCGGGGTAAGATTTCATGAAGTGCCAAAGAAGGCGGCAAAATATCATTCGGGACATTATTTACTGGAATTCAGCCTGGCCATTAGTAGGAACTGCCTTTGAACATATCATGTAGATATACCACACACACTTTCCCTTCACTGAAAAATTACTGTTTACAACAAATAAGCAATTGACGATCAAAATTGATTGAAAGCATCTTAAACATGTCAAGTATTTCATTGTAGATGATCTGTGATCCAAATGCTTCTTCCACCTTCGAGAGGGACAGAAGAATTCTTCCATATCATGATGGTTTAAAATTGTATCAACCAATGTTTTCTGCTGAAAAGATATCATCTATTTTTTTCTATTTTTGGAAGAAAATATTCCTAGACATACAACAGGTGAGAACTAAGTAATTTTAAAGAAACAAATGAAATGAAAATATTCTGTAAATAGAATGAAATGAAAAGCTGTGTTTTAAATAGGAGCTAAATATTAAACAGAATTTTTGTACCAGGCATTTGAATTACTGCACCAGCTCTTTTGCCCATCAAGAGAGGCATTTAGCATTTCAGTCTTTTCCAAGGTGTTCATGATCTGCTATGCTGATCTCTGTGTGTGCCTAGGTGTGTGTGGAGGGGGGGGCATATGAAGGGGAGTGTGTATGTTTGCTTTACAATTGTTGTGGCAGATTCATGCCTCAGCTCCACATTTTGTTTTAAAAAGGTCACACCGAGTGGATATGAAGTTTACTATCAACAAGAGATCGATTCCCAAATCATCCATTTGACTCTCCCTTATAAATCATGTGCTTTGTTGCATATTTTATCAAATATACTTTCAAGCCAGATGGAGGAAGGAGGATGTGGGAATCCCTCCACCATCTTGCAACTTTTATGTAAGTAGGTTTTCAAGAAAATCATCATTTCTCTTTTAAATATGTCTGGAACAGGCATGATGGTAGTGTCAACCTGTTGGAGTTTTTGTTGCTGGAAGAAGTTGTACAAAAGGATTGGTTTTTACATTGACCAGTTACTGAATCAAGCGCAGGAATACATTGGAAATTTAGCTGGGGGTTCCTTTTCCCAGCAGACTACTTCTAGAACGAGCTTGTACACTGAAGCTGACTCTTTTGCTCTCTTTTTGTTTCTTTCCTATTTTCTTGGCTTCTTTGCCACTATCTAGACAATTTTGGAACTTTGTTCCCAACTAAAATGGTTTCAATAGTCTGATTGTGATCATACATTTTTACAAGGAATTTTTAAAATCTTTCCTCGAGTCCAGAAAGTCAAGGACTTAGATCTTTTTCTTCCCTTATCAATATTGCCATGAAATTGATAAATAAAGACCAACTCTTTATTTTTGTTTTTAACCCACGTAGATAATTCCCATCCATTAATCCATTTTGTGGACCAATAGCTGCCATTCTGATGGAAGCTGTCACTTCTTAACAATAGGCATTCTGTGACTATGTTGACAGCACTTTGGGTGAAGATCCTAACTGGTCTTAGATATACATAGGGAGAAATTTGCTCAGCCAGTGTCAGTCTTAAGCATGCGTATCAGAAGATCTTTCTAGAGCTGGGAATTTTCCCATGAAAGGGATTCAGTTAGGGAAGAGACACTTGTGCCAGAGTTTTACATTCTTCTTGAACACTGCTTAAGGAACTTAGATGCCATGTCCATTTGGATCTCTGTCTGCACAGAACTTTGTCATGCCAGTGCTTTGAAATGCATCTTGAAGAGAATTCACTAGCACAGAATGAAAGAGAGTGGAAGGGGTTGGTGGGGCTAACCAGGCCCAACCCCCCTGCCTAAACCAGGATACCTAGAGCCTCTTGCCCAGGATTCTATCTGGGTGTACTTTTAATGTCTTCAAAGATCCAGGCTCCACAATCTTTCTGGGCAGTCTGTGCCGTGGTTCAGTCACCCTGACAGTAAAGAAACATTTACTGATGTTCAAAGGCAATCTCCTGTATTTCAGTGTGTGCCCACTGCCTCTTGTCTTTTCCCTCAGCATCACTGAAAAGACACTGATTCCCTCCCCTTTGCACTATTGCTTCCATATGTATGTGTGATGCCATGTAGAGGTACGTCAAAAACCTCCCTGAAGCCCAGGCAGATAATATTCCCTTCATCTACCAGTCAAGTTGATTCATCAGAGGAGTTTAAAGTGATGTTCAGCATGAAATTCCCCTGAAAAATCATGCTAACTACATTATTTGGTCATCTGTCATGTGCCTGGCAAGGATTTCCAGGAAGAGCTGCTTCATCAACTTCCTGGGGATAAAAAAGAGGCTGGCTGGTTTGTACTATGGCGAGTCCTCTTAATTGCCTTTTTTGAAGATGGGTGTCATTTGCTAACATCCACTCTTTAGCCTCTCTTGTCGTCTACATCTTAGCAAAACGCTTTTCCACTATGTCTGGCTAGGAAAAACTGTGCCAGCACAGAAAACATCTCCCATCGTGTTCTAGAAGTTGCACGGATGTCTGCCAAGTGTTTGGCAGGAAGAAAAGAAAAGTTGTCCAAAACAGCTTCCAATCGAATGTTCCTGTGATTGGAAAAGTCAGGAGAGTGCAAAGGTACTGTTTTCTATCAGTTGGCAAGGTGCGCACACAATCCCAGTGTTGTACAGCTTGCTTCTTCACCTTCCCGAAGCTGCCGCTCTCGCCGGCTGCCGGAGCCCAAGAAGCGGCTTCTTCGCGCAAAGACGATTGTGCCGCTCACAGTGCTCTCCTTAGCGCGGCTTCTGCCGAAAGACGCCCGGCAGCGGCTCTTACCTCCGGAGAGCGCCCTACCTTCGTCTTTAGCTCCTCTTCTCATCTACACCTCGGCAAAAAGCTTCTCCACTATGTCTGGCTAGGAAAAACTGTGCCAGCACAGAAAACATCTCCCATCGTGTTCTAGAAGTTGCACGGATGTCTGCCAAGTGTTTGGCAGGAAGAAAAGAAAAGTTGTCCAAAACAGCTTCCAATCGAATGTTCCTGTGATTGGAAAAGTCAGGAGAGTGCAAAGGTACTGTTTTCTATCAGTTGGCAAGGTGCGCACACAATCCCAGTGTTGTACAGCTTGCTTCTTCACCTTCCCGAAGCTGCCGCTCTCGCCGGCTGCCGGAGCCCAAGAAGCGGCTTCTTCGCGCAAAGACGATTGTGCCGCTCACAGTGCTCTCCTTAGCGCGGCTTCTGCCGAAAGACGCCCGGCAGCGGCTCTTACCTCCGGAGAGCATCCTACCTTCGTCTTTCTCGTCTTTTGTAGTCTACATCTTAGCAAAACGCTTTTCCACTATGTCTGGCTAGGAAAAACTGTGCCAGCACAGAAAACATCTCCCATCGTGTTCTAGAAGTTGCACGGATGTCTGCCAAGTGTTTGGCAGGAAGAAAAGAAAAGTTGTCCAAAACAGCTTCCAATCGAATGTTCCTGTGATTGGAAAAGTCAGGAGAGTGCAAAGGTACTGTTTTCTATCAGTTGGCAAGGTGCGCACACAATCCCAGTGTTGTACAGCTTGCTTCTTCACCTTCCCGAAGCTGCCGCTCTCGCCGGCTGCCGGAGCCCAAGAAGCGGCTTCTTCGCGCAAAGACGATTGTGCCGCTCACAGTGCTCTCCTTAGCGCGGCTTCTGCCGAAAGACGCCCGGCAGCGGCTCTTACCTCCGGAGAGCATCCTACCTTCGTCTTTCGCGTCTTTTGTAGTCTACATCTTAGCAAAACGCTTTTCCACTATGTCTGGCTAGGAAAAACTGTGCCAGCACAGAAAACATCTCCCATCGTGTTCTAGAAGTTGCACGGATGTCTGCCAAGTGTTTGGCAGGAAGAAAAGAAAAGTTGTCCAAAACAGCTTCCAATCGAATGTTCCTGTGATTGGAAAAGTCAGGAGAGTGCAAAGGTACTGTTTTCTATCAGTTGGCAAGGTGCGCACACAATCCCAGTGTTGTACAGCTTGCTTCTTCACCTTCCCGAAGCTGCCGCTCTCGCCGGCTGCCGGAGCCCAAGAAGCGGCTTCTTCGCGCAAAGACGATTGTGCCGCTCACAGGGCTCTCCTTAGCGCGGCTTCTGCCGAAAGACGCCCGGCAGCGGCTCTTACCTCCGGAGAGCATCCTACCTTCGTCTTTCGCGTCTTTTGTAGTCTACATCTTAGCAAAACGCTTTTCCACTATGTCTGGCTAGGAAAAACTGTGCCAGCACAGAAAACATCTCCCATCGTGTTCTAGAAGTTGCACGGATGTCTGCCAAGTGTTTGGCAGGAAGAAAAGAAAAGTTGTCCAAAACAGCTTCCAATCGAATGTTCCTGTGATTGGAAAAGTCAGGAGAGTGCAAAGGTACTGTTTTCTATCAGTTGGCAAGGTGCGCACACAATCCCAGTGTTGTACAGCTTGCTTCTTCACCTTCCCGAAGCTGCCGCTCTCGCCGGCTGCCGGAGCCGAAGAATCGGCTTCTTCGCGCAAAGACGATTGTGCCACTCACAGTGCTCTCCTTAGCGCGGCTTCTGCCGAAAGACGCCCGGCAGCGGCTCTTACCTCCGGAGAGCATCCTACCTTCGTCTTTCTCGTCTTTTGTAGTCTACATCTTAGCAAAACGCTTTTCCACTATGTCTGGCTAGGAAAAACTGTGCCAGCACAGAAAACATCTCCCATCGTGTTCTAGAAGTTGCACGGATGTCTGCCAAGTGTTTGGCAGGAAGAAAAGTTGTCCAAAACAGCTTCCAATCGAATGTTCCTGTGATTGGAAAAGTCAGGAGAGTGCAAAGGTACTGTTTTCTATCAGTTGGCAAGGTGCGCACACAATCCCAGTGTTGTACAGCTTGCTTCTTCACCTTCCCGAAGCTGCCGCTCTCGCCGGCTGCCGGAGCCCAAGAAGCGGCTTCTTCGCGCAAAGACGATTGTGCCGCTCACAGGGCTCTCCTTAGCGCGGCTTCTGCCGAAAGACGCCCGGCAGCGGCTCTTACCTCCGGAGAGCATCCTACCTTCGTCTTTCGCGTCTTTTGTAGTCTACATCTTAGCAAAACGCTTTTCCACTATGTCTGGCTAGGAAAAACTGTGCCAGCACAGAAAACATCTCCCATCGTGTTCTAGAAGTTGCACGGATGTCTGCCAAGTGTTTGGCAGGAAGAAAAGAAAAGTTGTCCAAAACAGCTTCCAATCGAATGTTCCTGTGATTGGAAAAGTCAGGAGAGTGCAAAGGTACTGTTTTCTATCAGTTGGCAAGGTGCGCACACAATCCCAGTGTTGTACAGCTTGCTTCTTCACCTTCCCGAAGCTGCCGCTTTCGCCGGCTGCCGGAGCCCAAGAAGCGGCTTCTTCGCGCAAAGACGATTGTGCCGCTCACAGTGCTCTCCTTAGCGCAGCTTCTGCCGAAAGACGCCCGGCAGCGGCTCTTACCTCCTGAGAGTGGCAGCTTCGGGAAGGTGAAGAAGCAAGCTGTACAACACTGGGATTGTGTGCGCACCTTGCCAACTGATAGAAAACAGTACCTTTGCACTCTCCTGACTTTTCCAATCACATGAACATTCGATTGGAAGCTGTTTTGGACAACTTTTCTTTTCTTCCTCCCAAACACTTGGCAGACATCCGTGCAACTTCTAGAACACGATGGGAGATGTTTTCTGTGCTGGCACGGGTTTTCCTAGCCAGACATAGTGGAAAAGCGTTTTGCTAAGATGTAGACTACAAAAGACGCGAAAGACGAAGGTAGGATGCTCTCCGGAGGTAAGAGCCGCTGCCGGGCGTCTTTCGGCAGAAGCCGCGCTAAGGAGAGCCCTGTGAGCGGCACAATCGTCTTTGCGCGAAGAAGCCGCTTCTTGGGCTCCGGCAGCCGGCGAGAGCGGCAGCTTCGGGAAGGTGAAGAAGCAAGCTGTACAACACTGGGATTGTGTGCGCACCTTGCCAACTGATAGAAAACAGTACCTTTGCACTCTCCTGACTTTTCCAATCACAGGAACATTCGATTGGAAGCTGTTTTGGACAACTTTTCTTTTCTTCCTGCCAAACACTTGGCAGACATCCGTGCAACTTCTAGAACACGATGGGAGATGTTTTCTGTGCTGGCACAGTTTTTCCTAGCCAGACATAGTGGAAAAGCGTTTTGCTAAGATGTAGACTACAAAAGACGAGAAAGACGAAGGTAGGATGCTCTCCGGAGGTAAGAGCCGCTGCCGGGCGTCTTTCGGCAGAAGCCGCGCTAAGGAGAGCCCTGTGAGCGGCACAATCGTCTTTGCGCGAAGAAGCCGCTTCTTGGGCTCCGGCAGCCGGCGAGAGCGGCAGCTTCGGGAAGGTGAAGAAGCAAGCTGTACAACACTGGGATTGTGTGCGCACCTTGCCAACTGATAGAAAACAGTACCTTTGCACTCTCCTGACTTTTCCAATCACAGGAACATTCGATTGGAAGCTGTTTTGGACAACTTTTCTTTTCTTCCTGCCAAACACTTGGCAGACATCCGTGCAACTTCTAGAACACGATGGGAGATGTTTTCTGTGCTGGCACAGTTTTTCCTAGCCAGACATAGTGGAAAAGCGTTTTGCTAAGATGTAGACTACAAAAGACGCGAAAGACGAAGGTAGGATGCTCTCCGGAGGTAAGAGCCGCTGCCGGGCGTCTTTCGGCAGAAGCCGCGCTAAGGAGAGCACTGTGAGTGGCACAATCGTCTTTGCGCGAAGAAGCCGCTTCTTGGGCTCCGGCAGCCGGCGAGAGCGGCAGCTTCGGGAAGGTGAAGAAGCAAGCTGTACAACACTGGGATTGTGTGCGCACCTTGCCAACTGATAGAAAACAGTACCTTTGCACTCTCCTGACTTTTCCAATCACAGGAACATTCGATTGGAAGCTGTTTTGGACAACTTTTCTTTTCTTCCTGCCAAACACTTGGCAGACATCCGTGCAACTTCTAGAACACGATGGGAGATGTTTTCTGTGCTGGCACAGTTTTTCCAACCAGACATAGTGGAGAAGCTTTTTGCCGAGGTGTAGATGAGAAGATGAGCTAAAGACGAAGGTAGGATGCTCTCCGGAGGTAAGAGCCGCTGCCGGGCGTCTTTCGGCAGAAGCCGCGCTAAGGAGAGCACTGTGAGCGGCACAATCGTCTTTGCGCGAAGAAGCCGCTTCTTGGGCTCCGGCAGCCGGCGAGAGCGGCAGCTTCGGGAAGGTGAAGAAGCAAGCTGTACAACACTGGGATTGTGTGCGCACCTTGCCAACTGATAGAAAACAGTACCTTTGCACTCTCCTGACTTTTCCAATCACAGGAACATTCGATTGGAAGCTGTTTTGGACAACTTTTCTTTTCTTCCTGCCAAACACTTGGCAGACATCCGTGCAACTTCTAGAACACGATGGGAGATGTTTTCTGTGCTGGCACAGTTTTTCCTAGCCAGACATAGTGGAGAAGCTTTTTGCCGAGGTGTAGATGAGAAGAGGAGCTAAAGACGAAGGTAGGGTGCTCTCCGGAGGTAAGAGCCGCTGCCGGGCGTCTTTCGGCAGAAGCCGCGCTAAGGAGAGCACTGTGAGCGGCACAATCGTCTTTGCGCGAAGAAGCCGCTTCTTGGGCTCCGGCAGCCGGCGAGAGCGGCAGCTTCGGGAAGGTGAAGAAGCAAGCTGTACAACACTGGGATTGTGTGCGCACCTTGCCAACTGATAGAAAACAGTACCTTTGCACTCTCCTGACTTTTCCAATCACAGGAACATTCGATTGGAAGCTGTTTTGGACAACTTTTCTTTTCTTCCTGCCAAACACTTGGCAGACATCCGTGCAACTTCTAGAACACGATGGGAGATGTTTTCTGTGCTGGCACAGTTTTTCCTAGCCAGACATAGTGGAGAAGCTTTTTGCCGAGGTGTAGATGAGAAGATGAGCTAAAGACGAAGGTAGGATGCTCTCCGGAGGTAAGAGCCGCTGCCGGGCGTCTTTCGGCAGAAGCCGCGCTAAGGAGAGCCCTGTGAGCGGCACAATCGTCTTTGCGCGAAGAAGCCGCTTCTTGGGCTCCGGCAGCCGGCGAGAGCGGCAGCTTCGGGAAGGTGAAGAAGCAAGCTGTACAACACTGGGATTGTGTGCGCACCTTGCCAACTGATAGAAAACAGTACCTTTGCACTCTCCTGACTTTTCCAATCACAGGAACATTCGATTGGAAGCTGTTTTGGACAACTTTTCTTTTCTTCCTGCCAAACACTTGGCAGACATCCGTGCAACTTCTAGAACACGATGGGAGATGTTTTCTGTGCTGGCACAGTTTTTCCTAGCCAGACATAGTGGAAAAGCGTTTTGCTAAGATGTAGACTACAAAAGACGCGAAAGACGAAGGTAGGATGCTCTCCGGAGGTAAGAGCCGCTGCCGGGCGTCTTTCGGCAGAAGCCGCGCTAAGGAGAGCACTGTGAGCGGCACAATCGTCTTTGCGCGAAGAAGCCGCTTCTTGGGCTCCGGCAGCCGGCGAGAGCGGCAGCTTCGGGAAGGTGAAGAAGCAAGCTGTACAACACTGGGATTGTGTGCGCACCTTGCCAACTGATAGAAAACAGTACCTTTGCACTCTCCTGACTTTTCCAATCACAGGAACATTCGATTGGAAGCTGTTTTGGACAACTTTTCTTTTCTTCCTGCCAAACACTTGGCAGACATCCGTGCAACTTCTAGAACACGATGGGAGATGTTTTCTGTGCTGGCACAGTTTTTCCTAGCCAGACATAGTGGAAAAGCTTGTTGCCGAGGTGTAGATGAGAAGAGGAGCTAAAGACGAAGGTAGGATGCTCTCCGGAGGTAAGAGCCGCTGCCGGGCGTCTTTCGGCAGAAGCCGCGCTAAGGAGAGCACTGTGAGCGGCACAATCGTCTTTGCGCGAAGAAGCCGCTTCTTGGGCTCCGGCAGCCGGCGAGAGCGGCAGCTTCGGGAAGGTGAAGAAGCAAGCTGTACAACACTGGGATTGTGTGCGCACCTTGCCAACTGATAGAAAACAGTACCTTTGCACTCTCCTGACTTTTCCAATCACAGGAACATTCGATTGGAAGCTGTTTTGGACAACTTTTCTTTTCTTCCTGCCAAACACTTGGCAGACATCCGTGCAACTTCTAGAACACGATGGGAGATGTTTTCTGTGCTGGCACAGTTTTTCCTAGCCAGACATAGTGGAGAAGCTTTTTGCCGAGGTGTAGATGAGAAGAGGAGCTAAAGACGAAGGTAGGGTGCTCTCCGGAGGTAAGAGCCGCTGCCGGGCGTCTTTCGGCAGAAGCCGCGCTAAGGAGAGCACTGTGAGCGGCACAATCGTCTTTGCGCGAAGAAGCCGCTTCTTGGGCTCCGGCAGCCGGCGAGAGCGGCAGCTTCGGGAAGGTGAAGAAGCAAGCTGTACAACACTGGGATTGTGTGCGCACCTTGCCAACTGATAGAAAACAGTACCTTTGCACTCTCCTGACTTTTCCAATCACAGGAACATTCGATTGGAAGCTGTTTTGGACAACTTTTCTTTTCTTCCTGCCAAACACTTGGCAGACATCCGTGCAACTTCTAGAACACGATGGGAGATGTTTTCTGTGCTGGCACAGTTTTTCCTAGCCAGACATAGTGGAAAAGCGTTTTGCTAAGATGTAGACGACAAGAGAGGCTAAAGAGTGGATGTTAGCAAATGACACCCATCTTCAAAAAAGGCAATTAAGAGGACTCGCCATAGTACAAACCAGCCAGCCTCTTTTTTATCCCCAGGAAGTTGATGAAGCAGCTCTTCCTGGAAATCCTTGCCAGGCACATGACAGATGACCAAATAATGTAGTTAGCATGATTTTTCAGGGGAATTTCATGCTGAACATCACTTTAAACTCCTCTGATGAATCAACTTGACTGGTAGATGAAGGGAATATTATCTGCCTGGGCTTCAGGGAGGTTTTTGACGTACCTCTACATGGCATCACACATACATATGGAAGCAATAGTGCAAAGGGGAGGGAATCAGTGTCTTTTCAGTGATGCTGAGGGAAAAGACAAGAGGCAGTGGGCACACACTGAAATACAGGAGATTGCCTTTGAACATCAGTAAATGTTTCTTTACTGTCAGGGTGACTGAACCACGGCACAGACTGCCCAGAAAGATTGTGGAGCTTGGATCTTTGAAGACATTAAAAGTACACCCAGATAGAATCCTGGGCAAGAGGCTCTAGGTATCCTGGTTTAGGCAGGGGGGTTGGGCCTGGTTAGCCCCACCAACCCCTTCCACTCTCTTTCATTCTGTGCTAGTGAATTCTCTTCAAGATGCATTTCAAAGCACTGGCATGACAAAGTTCTGTGCAGACAGAGATCCAAATGGACATGGCATCTAAGTTCCTTAAGCAGTGTTCAAGAAGAATGTAAAACTCTGGCACAAGTGTCTCTTCCCTAACTGAATCCCTTTCATGGGAAAATTCCCAGCTCTAGAAAGATCTTCTGATACGCATGCTTAAGACTGACACTGGCTGAGCAAATTTCTCCCTATGTATATCTAAGACCAGTTAGGATCTTCACCCAAAGTGCTGTCAACATAGTCACAGAATGCCTATTGTTAAGAAGTGACAGCTTCCATCAGAATGGCAGCTATTGGTCCACAAAATGGATTAATGGATGGGAATTATCTACGTGGGTTAAAAACAAAAATAAAGAGTTGGTCTTTATTTATCAATTTCATGGCAATATTGATAAGGGAAGAAAAAGATCTAAGTCCTTGACTTTCTGGACTCGAGGAAAGATTTTAAAAATTCCTTGTAAAAATGTATGATCACAATCAGACTATTGAAACCATTTTAGTTGGGAACAAAGTTCCAAAATTGTCTAGATAGTGGCAAAGAAGCCAAGAAAATAGGAAAGAAACAAAAAGAGAGCAAAAGAGTCAGCTTCAGTGTACAAGCTCGTTCTAGAAGTAGTCTGCTGGGAAAAGGAACCCCCAGCTAAATTTCCAATGTATTCCTGCGCTTGATTCAGTAACTGGTCAATGTAAAAACCAATCCTTTTGTACAACTTCTTCCAGCAACAAAAACTCCAACAGGTTGACACTACCATCATGCCTGTTCCAGACATATTTAAAAGAGAAATGATGATTTTCTTGAAAACCTACTTACATAAAAGTTGCAAGATGGTGGAGGGATTCCCACATCCTCCTTCCTCCATCTGGCTTGAAAGTATATTTGATAAAATATGCAACAAAGCACATGATTTATAAGGGAGAGTCAAATGGATGATTTGGGAATCGATCTCTTGTTGATAGTAAACTTCATATCCACTCGGTGTGACCTTTTTAAAACAAAATGTGGAGCTGAGGCATGAATCTGCCACAACAATTGTAAAGCAAACATACACACTCCCCTTCATATGCCCCCCCCTCCACACACACCTAGGCACACACAGAGATCAGCATAGCAGATCATGAACACCTTGGAAAAGACTGAAATGCTAAATGCCTCTCTTGATGGGCAAAAGAGCTGGTGCAGTAATTCAAATGCCTGGTACAAAAATTCTGTTTAATATTTAGCTCCTATTTAAAACACAGCTTTTCATTTCATTCTATTTACAGAATATTTTCATTTCATTTGTTTCTTTAAAATTACTTAGTTCTCACCTGTTGTATGTCTAGGAATATTTTCTTCCAAAAATAGAAAAAAATAGATGATATCTTTTCAGCAGAAAACATTGGTTGATACAATTTTAAACCATCATGATATGGAAGAATTCTTCTGTCCCTCTCGAAGGTGGAAGAAGCATTTGGATCACAGATCATCTACAATGAAATACTTGACATGTTTAAGATGCTTTCAATCAATTTTGATCGTCAATTGCTTATTTGTTGTAAACAGTAATTTTTCAGTGAAGGGAAAGTGTGTGTGGTATATCTACATGATATGTTCAAAGGCAGTTCCTACTAATGGCCAGGCTGAATTCCAGTAAATAATGTCCCGAATGATATTTTGCCGCCTTCTTTGGCGCTTCATGAAATCTTACCCCGATGAAGTGCTGAAACACAGAGATTTTCTCTTAGAGAGTGTCTCATGTTGTAACCTATCCCATGGATTTTATGCTGTAATTCTTATCTCTTTTAAAATTTACTATCTTCTGTACAGTTTTCATGAAACTTTCTGTTACAGTAGTGAATAGCACAGATAAATGTCATTTTGTACAACTTTGAATTTACCCCAAGAGCTGAGAGAAAACTTGATCCTATACTTCAATCCGAGTTTCTTCTATAGTCCAACTTTGTTTCTCTACCATCAAGCTTCTCCTTTGTTGCTGCTCCAAGCCCCGTCCAAGGTGACCTTGAATACTTTCAGGGATGGGACACCCACAACTTCTCTGGGCAACCTGTTCCAGTGTTCCAGCACTCCCACAGTAAAAAAGGCCTTCCTTTCATCTAATATGTGTAGGAAATCATAAATCTAGGCATAGAAGCTTGGAGTGCAAATTTGAAATTCTTTGGATTTGAAGCACATTTTATATGAATACTGACTTACAGATGACTAAAAGATGTTGATGGGCATTTGAGCTGACAAGTTTTGAAAAAGTGCACGGAAATTAAAATTGAAACCACTAAAATTAAAAACTCCTTGCCATTTTCTTTTTCCTCTCCTATTCAAAATTGCATATGTCAGATATCAGTGCTTCATGCAAACCTCTCAGATGCTCTCAGAGAAAAAGCTTTTCTTTCAGACTAAGTTGCGGTTGACGTAGAACACTAGCAGGAGTGAAAGATTTTCTGGGCATCGGGGCAGCCCGTTCTCCTTGGATTTGTGTGCAGAATGCATTTTATCCAAACTGGAAAATAGATCCCAGCTCTGTTCTATTCATCATTCTTACTTCATCAGGCCAGAAGATTCTGTGAAAAGTAGCCTGTGGACCTTGAAGACAGCGCATGTGAACCAGATGAGAGGTGATAGAGAAGTTGAGGGAGAGAAGAAAGAGCATGAGGCTGAAACCAGAAAGTATTTCTCCACGTGATCATGGAAGATTGCAGGAGCCACTTGGTACTATCAAACCAGCCCAACTTGGCACTGGTGCCACCTTGGGTCTGGGAGCCATGTTGCATATCGTGCATTTTAAGGAGCCAGCTGGCCACACCCAGCCATATGCCCCCAAACACAAACCAAGGCCCTTTTCTCTGGCAAACAAAACTCAGCTGCCCTGCTTCTGGATGGCAGATTGCAGGAACCACTTGGTACTATCAAACCAGCCCAACTTGGCACTGGTGCCACCATGGGTCTGGTCACCATCCTGCCTATTGTAGCTTTTCAGGAGCCAGCCGGTCACTCTCAGCCATAGGCCCCGAGACACAAAACTCGGCCCGTTTCCCTGGCAAACAAAAGTAAGCTGCCCCGCTTCTGGATGGCAGATTGCAGGAGCTACTTAGTACTATCAAATCAGCCCGACTTGGCACAGGTGCCACCTTGGATCTGGGAACCATCCTGTGTATCGTGGATTTTCAGGGGCCAGCCAGCCACTCTCAGCCATATGCCCCCAAAAACAAACCACGGACCTTTTCTCTGGCAAACAAAAATCAACTGCCCCACTTCTGGATGGCAGATTGCAGGAGCCACTTGGGACTATCACACCAGCACAACATGGCACTGCTGCCAACTTGGATCTCGGAACAATCCTACGTATCGTACATATTCAGGAACCAGCCGAACACTCCCAGCCACAGGCCCCCAAACACAAACAAAGGCCCATTTCCCTGGAAAACAAAACTCAGCTGCCCCGCTTCTGGATGGCAGTTTGCAGGAGCCACTTGGTACTATCAAACCAGCCCAACTTGGCACTGGTGCCACCTTGGGTCTGGGAACCATCCTGCGTATCGTGGATTTTAAGGAGCCAGCCGGCTACTCCCAGCCACAGGCCCCCAACAAAAACCACGGCCCTTTTTTCTGGCAAACAAAACTTAGCTGCCTCACTTCTGGATGGCAGATTGCAGGAGCCACTTGGTGTAATCAAACCAGCCCGACTTGGCACTGGTGCCACCTTGGGTCTGGGAACCATCCTGCGTATCGTGGATTCTAAGGAGCCAGCCGGCCACTGCCAGCCACAGGCCCCCAAACAAAATCAACGGCGCTGTTCCCTGGAAAACAAAACACGCCTGCCAACTTTTTGATGGAGTTTGCAGGAGCCACTTGGTACTATCAAACCAGCCCGACTTGGCACTGGTGCCACCTTGGGTCATGTAAACATCCTGCGTATCGTGGATTCTTAGGAGCCAGCCGGCCACTCCTAGCCACAGGCCCCCAAACAAAAACCTAGGCCTATTTCTCTGGCAAACAAAAGTAAGCTGCCCCGCTTCTGGATGGCAGATTGCAGGAGACACTTGGTACTATCAAACCAGCCCAACTTGGCACTGGTGCCACCTTGGATCTGGGAACCATGCTCTGTATCGTGGATATTCAGGGGCCAGCCGGCCACTCTCAGCCATATGTCCCCAAACAGAAACCTCGGCCCGTTTCTCTGGCAAACAAAACTCAACTGCCCCTCTTCTGGATGGCAAATTGCAGGATGAACTTGATACTAAAACCGCAGGCCGACTTGGTAGTGGTGACACCTTGGGCCTGGGAACCATCATGCGTATCGAGCATTTTAAGGAGCCAGCCGGCCACTCCCAGCAATATGCCCCCAAAAACAATCCACGGAATTTTTCTCTGGCAAACAAAATCAGCTGCCCCGCTTCTGGATGGCAGATTGCAGGAGCAACTTTGCACCATCAAACCAGCCGGACTTGGCACTGGTGCCACCTTGCATCTGGGAACCATGCTGCCTAGCGTGGATTTTCAGGAGCCAGCCGGCCACTCTCAGCCATAGGCCCCCAAACAAAACCCACGGCCCGTTTCCCTGGCAAACAAAATTAAGCTGCCCCGCTTCTGGATGGCAGATTGCAGGACGCACTTGGTAGTATCAAACCAGCCCGACTTGGCACTGGTGCCACCTTGGGTCTGGGAACCATCATGCGTATCGTGGGTTCAAAGGAGCCAGCCGGCCACTCCCAGCCACAGGCCCCCAAATAGAAACAACGGCGCTTTTCCCTGGAAAACAAAACTCGCCTGCCAACTTTTTCATGGCAGATTGCAGGAGCCACTTGGTACTATCAAACCAGCCCAACTTGGCACTGGTGCCACCATGGGTCTGGTCACCATCCTGCCTATTGTAGCTTTCCAGGAGCCAGCCGGTCACTCCCAGCCATAGGTCCCCAGTCACAAACCTCGGCCCGTTTCCCTGGCAAACAAAAGTAAGCTGCCCCGCTTCTGGATGGCAGATTGCAGGAGCCCCTTGGTACTATCAAACCAGCCAAACTTGGCACTGGTGCCACCTCTGGTCTGGGAACCATGCTGCGTAACGCAGATTCTAAGGCGCCAGTCGGCCACTCCCAGCCACAAGCCCCCAAACACAAACAACGGCGCTATTCTCTGGCAAACAAAACTCCACTGCCCCTCTTCTGGATGGCAAATTGCAGGACGCACTTGGTACTATAAAAACAACCCGACTTGGCACTGGTGCCACCTTGGGTCTGGGAACCATCCTGCGTACCGATCTTTTTAATGAGACAGCCGGTCACTCCCAGCCATATGCCCCCAAACACAACCCACGGCCCTTTTCTCTGGCAAAGAAAACTCAACTGCACCGCTTCTGGATGGCAGATTGCAGGAGCCACTTGGTACTATCAAACCAGCCCGACTTGGCACTGGTGCCACCTTGGGTCTGGGAACCATCCTGCGTATTGTGGGTTGTCAGGAGCCAGCCGAACACTCTCGGCCACAGACCCCAATCAAAAACAACGGCCCGTTTCACAGGCAAACAAAACTCAGCTGCCCCGCTTCTGGATGGGAGATTGCAGGAGGCACTTGACACTGTGAAACCAGCCCCACTTGGCACTGGTGCCACCTTGGGTCTGGGAACCATGCTGCGTATCATGGATTTTCAGGAGCCAGCCGGCCACTCCCAGCCACAGGCCCCCAAACACAAACCACAGCCTTTTTCTCTGGCAAACAAAATTCAGCTGCCCCGCTTCTGGATGGCAGATTGCAGGAGCCACTTGGGACTATCACACCAGCACAACATGGCACTGCTGCCACCTTGGATCTGGGAACCATCCGTCCTATCGTGGATTTTCAGGGGCCAGCCGGTCACTCTCAGCCATAGGCCCCAAACACAAACCACGGCCCTTTTCTCTGGAAAACAAAACTCAACTGCCCCTCTTCTGGATGGCAGATTGCAGGAGCCACTGGGTACTATGAAACCAGCCCTACTTGGCACTGGTGCCACCTTGGGTCTGGGAACCATGCTGCGTATCATGGATTTTCAGGAGCCAGCCGGCCACTGCCAGCCACAGGCCCCGAAACACAAACAACAGCCTTTTTCTCTGGCAAACAAAATTCAGCTGCCCCGCTTCTGGATGGCAGATTGCAGGAACCACTTGGTACTAACAAACCAGCCCGACTTGGCACTGGTGCCACCTTGGGTCTGGGAACCATCCTGCGTATTGTGGGTTGTCAGGAGCCAGCCGAACACTCTCGGCCACAGACCCCAATCAAAAACAACGGCCCGTTTCACAGGCAAACAAAACTCAGCTGCCCCGCTTCTGGATGGGAGATTGCAGGAGGCACTTGACACTGTGAAACCAGCCCCACTTGGCACTGGTGCCTCCTTGGGTCTGGGAACCATGCTGCGTATCATGGATTTTCAGGAGCCAGCCGGCCACTCCCAGCCACAGGCCCCCAAACACAAACCACAGCCTTTTTCTCTGGCAAACAAAATTCAGCTGCCCCGCTTCTGGATGGCAGATTGCAGGAGCCACTTGGGACTATCACACCAGCACAACATGGCACTGCTGCCACCTTGGATCTGGGAACCATCCGTCCTATCGTGGATTTTCAGGGGCCAGCCGGTCACTCTCAGCCATAGGCCCCAAACACAAACCACGGCCCTTTTCTCTGGAAAACAAAACTCAACTGCCCCTCTTCTGGATGGCAGATTGCAGGAGCCACTGGGTACTATGAAACCAGCCCTACTTGGCACTGGTGCCACCTTGGGTCTGGGAACCATGCTGCGTATCATGGATTTTCAGGAGCCAGTCGGCCACTGCCAGCCACAGGCCCCGAAACACAAACAACAGCCTTTTTCTCTGGCAAACAAAATTCAGCTGCCCCGCTTCTGGATGGCAGATTGCAGGAACCACTTGGTACTAACAAACCAGCCCGACTTGGCACTGGTGCCACCTTGGGTCTGGGAACCATCCTGCGTATCGTGGATTCTAAGGAGCCAGCTGGCCAGTCCCAGCCACAGGCCCCAAAACTCACACAACGGTGCTTTTCCCTGGAAAACAAAACTCGCCTGCCAAACATTTGATGGCAGATTGCAGGAGCCACTTGGTACTATCAAACCAGCCCAACTTGGCACTGGTGCCACCATGGGTCTGGTCACCATCCTGCCTATCGTAGCTTTGCAGGTGCCAGCCAGCCACCCCCAGCCAGAGGCCCGTAGACAAATATTTCGGCCCGTTTCCCTGGCAAACACAAGTAAGCTACCCCGCTTCTGGATGGCAGATTGCAGGAGCCACTTTGCACCATCAAACCAGCCCAACTTGGCACTGGTGCCACCTCAAGTCTGGGAACCATCCTCCGTATCGTGGGTTCTAAGGAGCCAGCCGGCCACTCCCAGCCACAGGCCCCCAAACACAAACAACGGCGCTTTTCCCTGGAAAACAAAACTCGCCTGCCAACTTTTTGATGGCAGATTGCAGGAGCCACTTGGTACTATCAAACCAGCCCAACTTGGCACTGGTGCCACCATGGGTCTGGTCACCATCCTGCCTATCGTAGCTTTTCAGGAGCCAGCCGGTCACTCGCAGCCTTAGGCCCCCAGACACAAACCTCGGCACGTTTCCCTGGCAAACAAAAGTAAGCTGCCCCGCTTCTGGATGGCAGATTGCAGGAACCACTTGGTATTATCAAACCAGCCCAACTTGGCACTGGTGCCACCTTGGGTCTGGATACCATGCTGCGTATCGTGGATTCTAAGGAGCCAGCCGGCCACTCCCAGCCACAGGCCCCCAAACACAAACAACGGCACTTTTCCCTGGAAAACAAAACTCGCCTGCCAACTATTTCATGGTAGATTGCAGGAGCCACTTGGTACTATCAAACCAGCCCTACTTGGCACTGGTGCCACCATGGGTCTGGTCACCATCCTGCCTATCGTAGCTTTTCAGGAGCCAGCCGGTCACTCCCAGCCATAGGCCCTGAGACACAAACCTCGGCCCGTTTCCCTGGCAAACAAAAGTAAGCTGCCCCGCTTCTGGATGGCAGATTGCAGGAACCACTTGGTAGTATCAAACCAGCCCGACTTTGCACTGTTGCCACCTTGGGTCTGGGAACCATCCGGCGTATCGTGTGTTGAAAGGAGCCAGCCGGCCACTCCCAGCCACAGGCCTCCAATCAAAAACAACGGCGCTTTTCCCTGGAAAACAAAACTCAACTGCCCTTCTTCTGGATGGAAAATTGCAGGACGCACTTGGTACTACAAAAACAGCCAAACTAGGCAATGGTGCCACCATGGATCTGGGAACCATCCTGCGTATCGAGCTTCTTAAGGAGCCAGCCGGCCACTCCCAGCCATATGCCCCCAAAAACAAACCACGGAACTTTACTCTGGCAAACAAAGATCCGCTGCCCCGCGTCAGGATGGCAGATTGCAGGAGCCACTTGGTACTATCAAACGAGCCCGACTTGGCCCTGGTGCCACCTTGAGTCTGGGAACCATCCTGCGTATTGTGGATTGTCAGTAGCCAGTCGACCATTCTCGGCCACAGACCCCAATCAAAAACAACGGCCGGTTCACAGGCAAAAGAACTCAGCTGCCCCGTTTCTGGATGGGAGACTGCATGAGGCACTTGACACTGTCAAACCAGCCCCACTTGGCACTGGTGCCATCTTGGGTCTGGGAACCATGCTGCGTATCATGGATTTTCAGGAGCCAACTGGCCACTGCCAGCCACAGGCCCCCAAACACAAACCTCGGCCCGTTTCCCTGGAAAACAAAAGTAAGCTACCCCGCTTCTGGATGGCAGATTGCAGGAACCACTTGGTACTATCAAACCAGCCCGACTTGGCACTGGTGCCATCTTGGGTCTGGGAACCATCCTGCGTATCGTGGATTCTAAGGAGCCAGCCGGCCACTCCCAGCCACAGGCCCGCAAACACAAACAACGGCGCTTTTCCCTGGAAAACAAAACTCGCCTGCCAACGTTTTGATGGCAGATTGCAGGAGCCACTTGGTACTATCAAATCAGCCCAACTTGGCACTGGTGCCACCATGGGTCTGGTCACCATCCTGCCTATCGTAGCTTTTCACGAGCCAGCCGGTCACTCCCAGCCATAGGCCTCTAGACAAAAACCTCGGCCCGTTTCCCTGGCAAAAAAAAGGAAGCTACCCCGCTACTGGATGGCAGATTGCAGGAGCTACTTTGCACCATCAAACTAGCCCGACTTGGCACTGGTGCCACCTCTGGTCTGGGAACAATGCTGCGTATCGTGGATTCTAAGGAGCCAGCCGGCCACTCCCAGCCACAGGCCCCCAAACACAAACAACGGCGCTTTTTCCTGGAAAACAAAACTCGCCTGCCAACTTTTTGATGGCAGATTGCAGGAGCCACTTGGTACTATCAAACCAGCCCAACTTGGCACTGGTGCCACCATGGGTCTGGTCACCATCCTGCCTATCGTAGCTTTTCAGGACCTAGCAGGTCACTCCCAGCCATAGGCCCCCAGACAAAAAGCTCGGCCCATTTCCCTGGCAAACAAAAGTAAGCTGCCCCGCTTCTGGATGGCAGATTGCAGGATCCACTTGTTATAATCAAACCAGCCCAACTTGGCACTGGTGCCACCTTGGGTCTGGGAACCATCCTGCGTATCGTGGATTCTAAGGAGCCAGCTGGCCACTCCCAGCCACAGGCCCCCAAACACAAACAACGGCGCTTTTCCCTGGAAAACAAAACTCGCCTGCCAACTTTTTGATGGCAGATTGCAGGAGCTACTTGGTACTATCAAACCAGCCCAACTTGGCACTGGTGCCACCGCTGGTCGGGTCACCATCCTGCCTATCGTAGCTTTTCAGGAGCCAGCCGGTCACTCCCAGCCATAGGCCCCCAGACAAAAACCTCGGCCCGTTTCCCTGGCAAACAAAAGTAAGCTGCCCCGCTTCTGGATGGCAGATTGCAGGACGCAATTGGTACTATCAAACCAGCCCAACTTGGAAATGGTGCCACCTTGGGTCTGGGAACCATCCTGCGTATCGTGGATTCTAAGGAGCCAGCCGGTCACTCCCAGCCACAGGCCCCCAAATACAAACCACAGCGCTTTTCCCTGGAAAACAAAACTCGCCTGCCAACTTTTTGATGACAGATTGCAGGAGCCACTTGGTACTATCAAATCAGCCCAACTTGGCACTGGTGCCACCATGGGTCTGGTCACCATCCTGCCTATCGTAGCTTTTCAGGAGCCAGCCGGTCACTCCCAGCCATAGGCCCCCAGACACAAACCTCGGCCCGTTTCCCTGGCAAACAAAAGTAAGCTGCCCCGCTTCTGGATGGCAGATTGCAGGAGCCACTTTGCACCATCAAACTGGCCCGACTTGTCACTGGTGCCACCTCAGGTCTGGGAACCATCCTGAGTATCGTGGATTCCAATTAGCAAGACGACCACTCCCAGCCACAGGCCCCCAAACACAAAGAACGGCGCTTTTCCCTGGAAAACAAAACTCGCCTGCCAACTTTTTGATGGCAGATTGCAGGAGCCACTTTGTACTATCAAACCAGCCCAACTTGGCACTGGTGCCACCATGGGTCTGGTCACCATCCTGCCTATCGTAGCTTTTCACGAGCCAGCCGGTCACTCCCAGCCATAGGCCCCCAGACACAAAGCTCGGCCCGTTTCCCTGGCAAACAAAAGTAAGCTGCCCCGCTTCTGGATGGCAGATTGCAGGACGCACTTGGTACTATCAAACCAGCCCAACTTGGCACTGGTGCCACCTCAGGTCTGGGAACCATCCTGCGTATTGTGGATTCTAAGGAGCCAGCCGGCCACTCCCAGCCACAGGCCCCCAAACACAAACAACGGCGCTTTTCCCTAGAAAACAAAACTCGCCTGCCAAATTTTGATGGCAGATTACAGGAGCCACTTGGTACTATCAAACCAGCCCAACTTGGCACTGGTGCCACCATGGGTCTGGTCACCATCCTGCCTATCGTAGCTTTTCAGGAGCCAGCCGGTCACTCACAGCCATAGACCCCAGACACAAAGCTCGGCCCGTTTCCCTGGCAAACAAAAGTAAGCTGCCCCGCTTCTGGATGGCAGATTGCAGGAGCCACTTTGCACCATCAAACTTGCCGGACTTGGCACTGGTGCCACCTCAGGTCTGGGAACCATCCTGCGTATCGTGGATTCTAAGGAGCCAGCCGGCCACTCCCAGCCACAGGCCCTCAAACACAAACAACGGCGCTTTTCCCTGGAAAACAAAACTCGCCTGACAACTTTTTGATGGCAGATTGCAGGAGCCACTTGGTACTATCAAACCAGCCCAACTTGGCACTGGTGCCACCATGGGTCTGGTCACCATCCTGCCTATCGTAGCTTTTCAGGAGCCAGCCGGTCACTCCCAGCCATAGGCCCCCAGACAAATACCTCGGCCCGTTTCCCTGGAAAACAAAAGTAAGCTGCCCCACTTCTGGATGGCAGATTGCAGGACGCACTTGGTACTATCAAACCAGCCCAACTTGGCACTGGTGCCACGTCAAGTCTGGGAACCATCCTGCGTATCGTGGATTCTAAGGAGCCAGCCGGCCACTCCCAGCCACAGGCCCTCAAACACAAACAACGACGCTTTTCCCTGGAAAACAAAACTCGCCTGCCAACTTTTTGATGGCAGATTGCAGGAGCCACTTGGTACTATCAAACCAGCCCAACTTGGCACTGGTGCCACCATGGGTCTGGTCACCATCCTGCCTATCGTAGCTTTCCAGGAGCCAGCCGGTCACTCCCAGCCATAGGCCCCAAGACACAAAGCTCGGCCCGTTTCCCTGGCAAAAAAAAGAAAGCTGCCCCGCTTCTGGATGGCAGATTGCCGGACGCACTTGGTACTATCAAACCAGCCCAATGTGGCACTGGTGCCACCTCTGGTCTGGGAACCATCCTGCGTATCGTGGATTCTAATTAGCCATCCGGCCACTCCCAGCCACAGGCCCCCAAACACAAACAACGACGCTTTTCCCTGGAAAACAAAACTCGCCTGCCAAATTTTGATGACAGATTGCAGGAGCCACTTGGTGCTATCAAACCAGCCCAACATGGCACTGGTGCCACCATGGGTCTGGTCACCATCCTGCACATCGTAGCTCTTCAGGAACCAGCCGGTCATTCCCAGCCATAGGCCCCCAGACACAAAGCTCGACCCGTTTCCGTGGCAAACAAAAGTAAGCTGCCCCGCTTCTGGATGGCAGATTGCAGGAGCCACTTGGTATAATCAAACCAGCCCGACTTGGCACTGGTGCCACCTCTGGTCCGGGAACCATCCTGCGTATCGTGGATTCTAAGGAGCCAGCCGGCCACTCCCAGCCGCAGGCCCTCAAACCCAAAACACGGCGCTTTTCCCTGGAAAACAAAACTCGCCTGCCAAATTTTGATGGCAGATTGCAGGAGCCACTTGGTACTATCAAACCAGCCCAACTTGGCACTGGTGCCACCATGGGTCTGGTCACCATCCTGCCTATGGTAGCTTTTCAGGAGCCATCCGGTCACTCCCAGCCATAGGCCCCCAGACACAAACCTCGGCCCGTTTCCCTGGCAAACAAAAGTAAGCTGCCCCGCTTCTGGATGGCAGATTGCAGGAACCACTTGGTATTATCAAACCAGCCCAACTTGGCACTGGTGCCACCTTGGGTCTGGATACCATGCTGCGTATCGTGGATTCTAAGGAGCCAGCCGGCCACTCCCAGCCACAGGCCCTCAAACACAAACAACGGCGCTTTTCCCTGGAAAACAAAACTCGCCTGACAACTTTTTGATGGCAGATTGCAGGAGCCACTTGGTACTATCAAACCAGCCCAACTTGACACTGGTGCCACCATGGGTCTGGTCACCATCCTGCCTATCGTAGCTTTTCAGGAGCCAGCCGGTCACTCCCAGCCATAGGCCCCCAGACAAATACCTCGGCCCGTTTCCCTGGAAAACAAAAGTAAGCTGCTCCACTTCTGGATGGCAGATTGCAGGACGCACTTGGTACTATCAAACCAGCCCGACTTGGCACTGGTGCCACGTCAAGTCTGGGAACCATCCTGCGTATCGTGGATTCTAAGGAGCCAGCCGGCCACTCCCAGCCACAGGCCCTCAAACACAAACAACGACGCTTTTCCCTGGAAAACAAAACTCGCCTGCCAACTTTTTGATGGCAGATTGCAGGAGCCACTTGGTACTATCAAACCAGCCCAACTTGGCACTGGTGCCACCATGGGTCTGGTCACCATCCTGCCTATCGTAGCTTTCCAGGAGCCAGCCGGTCACTCCCAGCCATAGGCCCCAAGACACAAAGCTCGGCCCGTTTCCCTGGCAAAAAAAAGAAAGCTGCCCCGCTTCTGGATGGCAGATTGCCGGACGCACTTGGTACTATCAAACCAGCCCAATGTGGCACTGGTGCCACCTTGGGTCTGGGAACCATCCTGCGTATCGTGGATTCTAATTAGCCATCCGGCCACTCCCAGCCACAGGCCCCCAAACACAAACAACGACGCTTTTCCCTGGAAAACAAAACTCGCCTGCCAAATTTTGATGACAGGTTGCAGGAGCCACTTGGTGCTATCAAACCAGCCCAACTTGGCACTGGTGCCACCATGGGTCTGGTCACCATCCTGCACATCGTAGCTCTTCAGGAACCAGCCGGTCATTCCCAGCCATAGGCCCCCAGACACAAAGCTCGACCCGTTTCCGTGGCAAACAAAAGTAAGCTGCCCCGCTTCTGGATGGCAGATTGCAGGAGCCACTTGGTATAATCAAACCAGCCCGACTTGGCACTGGTGCCACCTCTGGTCTGGGAACCATCCTGCGTATCGTGGATTCTAAGGAGCCAGCCGGCCACTCCCAGCCGCAGGCCCTCAAACCCAAAACACCGCGCTTTTCCCTGGAAAACAAAACTCGCCTGCCAAATTTTGATGGCAGATTGCAGGAGCCACTTGGTACTATCAAACCAGCCCAACTTGGCACTGGTGCCACCATGGGTCTGGTCACCATCCTGCCTATGGTAGCTTTTCAGGAGCCATCCGGTCACTCCCAGCCATAGGCCCCCAGACACAAACCTCGGCCCGTTTCCCTGGCAAACAAAAGTAAGCTGCCCCGCTTCTGGATGGCAGATTGCAGGAACCACTTGGTATTATCAAACCAGCCCAACTTGGCACTGGTGCCACCTTGGGTCTGGATACCATGCTGCGTATCGTGGATTCTAAGGAGCCAGCCGGCCACTCCCAGCCACAGGCCCCCAAACACAAACAACGGCGCTTTTCCCTGGAAAATAAAACTCGCCTGCCAACTTTTTGATGGCAGATTGCAGGAGCAACTTGCTACTATCAAATCAGCCCAACTTGGCACTGGTGCCACCATGGGTCTGGTCACCATCCTGCCTATCGTAGCTTTTCACGAGCCAGCCGGTCACTCCCAGCCATAGGCCCCCAGACAAAAACCTCGGCCATTTTCCCTGGCAAACAAAAGTAAGCTACCCCGCTTCTGCTTGGCAGATTGCAGGAGCCACTTTGCAGCATCAAACTAGCCCGACTTGGCACTGGTGCCACGTCAGGTCTGGGAACCATCCTGCGTATCGTGGATTCCAATTAGCAAGCCGGCCACTCTCAGCCACAGGCCCCCAAACACAAACAACGGCGCTTTTCCCTGGAAATCAAAACTCGCCTGCCAAATTTTTGATGGCAGATTGCAGGAGCCACTTGGTAATATCAAATCAGCCCAACTTGGCACTGGTGCCACCATGGGTCTGGTCACCATCCTGCCTATCGTAGCTTTTCAGGAGCCAGCCGGTCACTCCCAGCCATAGGCCCCCAGACACAAACCTCGGCCCGTTTCCCTGGAAAACAAAAGTAAGCTGCCCCGCTTCTGGATGGCAGATTGCAGGAGCCACTTTGCACCATCAAACTGGCCCGACTTGTCACTGGTGCCACCTCAGGTCTGGGAACCATCCTGCGTATCGTGGATTCCAATTAGCAAGACGGCCACTCCCAGCCACAGGCCCCCAAACACAAAGAACGGCGCTTTTCCCTGGAAAACAAAACTCGCCTGCCAACATTTTGATGGCAGATTGCAGGAAGCACTTGGTACTATCAAACCAGCCCAACCTGGCACTGGTGCCACCTTGGGTCTGGGAACCATCCGGCGTATCGTGTGTTGAAAGGAGCCAGCCGGCCACTCCAGCCACAGGCCCGCAGACACAAACAACGGCGCTTTTCCCTGGAAAACAAAACTCAGCTGCCCTGCTTCTGGATGGCAGATTGCAGGAACCACTTGGTACTATCAAACCAGCCCAACTTGGCACTGGTGCCACCATGGGTCTGGTCACCATCCTGCCTATTGTAGCTTTTCATGAGCCAGCCGGTCACTCTCAGCCATAGGCCCCGAGACACAAAACTCGGCCCGTTTCCCTGGCAAACAAAAGTAAGCTGCCCCGCTTCTGGATGGCAGATTGCAGGAGCTACTTAGTACTATCAAATCAGCCCGACTTGGCACAGGTGCCACCTTGGATCTGGGAACCATCCTGTGTATCGTGGATTTTCAGGGGCCAGCCAGCCACTCTCAGCCATATGCCCCCAAAATCAAACCCCGGACCTTTTCTCTGGCAAACAAAAATCAACTGCCCCACTTCTGGATGGCAGATTGCAGGAGCCACTTGGGACTATCACACCAGCACAACATGGCACTGCTGCCAACTTGGATCTCGGAACAATCCTACGTATCGTACATATTCAGGAACCAGCCGAACACTCCCAGCCACAGGCCCCCAAACACAAACAAAGGCCCATTTCCCTGGAAAACAAAACTCAGCTGCCCCGCTTCTGGATGGCAGTTTGCAGGAGCCACTTGGGACTATCAAACCAGCCCGACTTGGTAATGGTACCACCTTGGATCTGGGAACCATCCGGCGTATCGTGGATTTTCAGGGGCCAGCCGGTCATTCCCAGCCATATGCCCCCAAACACAAACCTCGGCCCTTTTCTCTGGCAAACAAAACTCAACTGCCCCTCTTCTGGATGGCAAATTGCAGGACGCACTTGGTACTACAAAAAGAGCCCGACTTGGCAGTGGTGCCACCTTGGCTCTGGGAACCATCCTGCGTATCGAGCATTTTAAGGAGCCAGCCGGCAATTCCCAGCCGTATGCCCCAAAAAGAAACCATGGACATTTTCTCTGGCAAAAAAAACTCAGCTGTCCCGCTTCTGGATGGCAGATTGCAGGAGTCACTTTGAACCCTACAACCAGCCTTACTTGGCACTGGTGCCACCTTGGATCTGGGAACCATCCTGCCTATCGTTGATTTTCAGGGGCCAGCCGGCCACTCTCAGCCATAGGCCCCCAAACACAAACCACAGCCCTTTTCTCTAGCAAACAAAATTCAACTGCCCCGCTTCTGGATGGCAAATTGCAGGAGCCACTGGGTACTACAAAAACAGCCTGACTTGGCACTGGTGCCACCTTGCGTCTGGTTACCATGCGGCGTATCGTGCATTTTAAGGAGCCAGGTGGCCACTCCCAGCCATATGCCCCCAAACACAACCCACGGGCCTTTTCTCTGGCAAACAAAACTCAGCTGCCCCGCTTCTGGATGGCAGATTGCAGGAGCCACTTGGTACTATCAAACCAGCCCAATTTGGCACTGGTGCCACCATGGGTCTGGTCACCATCCTGCCTATCGTAGCTTTTCAGGAGCCAGCCGGTCACTCCCAGCCGTAGGCCCACAGACACAAAACTCGGCCCGTTTCATTGACAAACAAAAGTAAGCTGCCCCGCTTCTGGATGGCAGATTGCAGGAGCCACTTGCTACTATCAAACCACCCGACTTGGCACTGGTGCCACCTCTGGTCTGGGAACCATCCTGCGTATCGTAGATTCTAATTAGCCATCCGTCCACTCCCAGGCACAGGCCCCCAAACACAAACAACGGCGCTTTTCCCTGGAAAACAAAACTCGTCTGCCATCTTTTTGATGGCAGATTGCCGGAGCCACTTGGTACTATCAAACCAGCCCAACTTGGCACTGGTGCCACCATGGGTCTGGTCACCATCCTGCCTATCGTAGCTTTTCAGGAGCCAGCCGGCCACTCCCTGCCACAGGCCCCCAAACACAAACAACGGCGTTTTCCCTGGAAAACAAAATTCGCCTGCCAACTTTTTGATGGCAGATTGCAGGAGCCACTTGGTACTATCAAATCAGCCCAACTTGGCACTGGTGCCACCATGGGTCTGGTCAACATCCTGCCTATCGTAGCTTTTCAGGAGCCAGCCGGTCACTCCCAGCCATAGGCCCTCAGACCCAAACCTCGGCCCGTTTCCCTGGCAAACAAAAGTAAGCTGCCCCGCTTCTGGATGGCAGATTGCAGGAGCCACTTGGTAGTATCAAACCAGCCCTACTTGGTACTGGTGCCAACTTGGGTCTGGGAAACATCCTGCGTATCGTGGATTCTAAGGAGCCAGCCGGCCACTCCCAGCCACAGGCCCCCAAACACAAACAACGGCGCTTTTCCCTGGAAAACAAAACTCGCCTACCAACATTTTGATGGCAGATTGCAGGAGCCACTTGGTACTATCAAATCAGCCGAACTTGGCACTGGTGCCACCATGGGTCTGGTAACCATCCTGCCTATCGTACCTTTTCAGGAGCCAGCTGGTCACTCCCAGCCATAGGCCCCCAGACAAAAACCTCGGCTCCTTTCCCTGGCAAACAAAAGTAAGCAGCCCTGCTTCTGGATGGCAGATTGCAGGAGCCACTTTGCACCATCAAACTGGCCCGACTTGTCACTGTTGCCACCTCTGGTCTGGGAACCATCCTGCGTATCGTGGATTCTAATTAGCCAGCCGGCCACTCCCAGCCACAGGCCCCCAAACACAAACAACGGCGCTTTTCCCTGGAAAACAAAACTCGCCTGACAACTTTTTGATGGCAGATTGCAGGAGCCACTTGGTACTATCAAACCAGCCCAACTTGGCACTGGTGCCACCATGGGTCTGGTCACCATCCTGCCTATCGTAGCTTTTCAGGAGCCAGCCGGTCACTCCCAGCCATAGGCCCCCAGACACAAAGCTCGGCCCGTTTCCCTGGCAAACAAAAGTAAGCTGCCCCGCTTCTGGATGGCAGATAGTAGGACGCACTTGTTACTATCAAACCAGCCCGACTTGGCACTGGTGCCACCACTGGTCTGGGAACCATCCTGCGTATCGTGGATTCTAAGGAGCCAGCCGGCCAATCCCAGCCACAGGCACCCAAACACAAACAACGGCGCTTTTCCCTGGAAAACAAAACTCGCCTGCCAAGTTTTTGATGGCAGATTGCAGGAGCCACTTGGTACTATCAAACCAGCCCAACTTGGCACTGGTGCCACCATGGGTCTGGTCACCATCCTGCCTATCGTAGCTTTTCAGGAGCCAGCCGGTCACTCCCAGCCATAGGCCCCCAGACAAATACCTCGGCCCGTTTCCCTGGCAAACAAAAGTAAGCTGCCCCGCTTCTGGATGGCAGATTGCAGGAACCACTTGGTACTATCAAACCAGCCCAACTTGGCACTGGTGCCACCTCTGATCTGGGAACCATGCTGAGTATCGTGGATTCTAAGGAGCCAGCCGGCCACTCCCAGCCACAGGCCCCCAAACACAAACAACGGCGCTTTTCCCTGGAAAACAAAACTCGCCTGCCAAGTTTTTGATGGCAGATTGCAGGAGCCACTTGGTACTATCAAACCAGCCCAACTTGGCACTGGTGCCGTCATGGGTCTGGTCACCATCCTGCCTATCGTAGCTTTTCACGAGCCAGCCGGTCACTCCCAGCCATAGGCCCCCAGACAAAAACCTCGGCCCGTTACCCTGGAAAACAAAAGTAAGCTGCCCCGCTTCTGGATGGCAGATGGCAGGAACCACTTGGTACTATCAAACCAGCCCAACTTGGCACTGGTGCCACCTTGGGTCTGGGAACCATCCTGCGTATCGTGGATTCTAAGGAGCCAGCCGGTCGCTCCCAGCCACAGGCCCCCAAACAAAACCACAGGGCTATTTCCTGGAAAACAAAACTCGCCTGCCAAGTTTTTGATGGTAGATTGCAGGAGCCACTTGGTACTATCAAACCAGCCCAACTTGGCACTGGTGCCACCATGGGTCTGGTCACCATCCTGCCTATCGTAGCTTTTCAGGAGCCAGCCGGTCACTCCCAGCCATAGGCCCCCAGACACAAACCTCGGCCCGTTTCCCTGGCAAACAAAAGTAAGCTACCCCGCTTCTGGATGGCAGATTGCAGGAGCCACTTGGTACTATCAAACCAGCCCGACTTGGCACTGGTGCCACCTCAGGTCTGGGAACCATCCTGCGTATCGTGGATTCTAAGGAGCCAGCCGGCCACTCCCAGCCATAGGCCCCCAAACAAAAACAACGGCGCTTTTCCCTGGAAAACAAAACTTGCCTGCTAACTTTTTGATGGCAGATTGCAGGAGCCACTTGGTACTATCAAACCAGCCCTACTTGGCACTGGTGCCACCATGGGTCTGGTCACCATCCTGCCTATCATAGCTTATCAGGAGCCAGCCGGTCACTCCCAGCCATAGGCCCCCAGACACAAAGCTCGACCCGTTTCCCTGGCAAACAAAATCAAGCTGCCCCGCTTCTGGATGGCAGATTGCAGGAGCCACTTGGTAGTATCAAACCAGCCCATCTTGGCATTGGTGCCACCTCTAGTCTGGGAACCATCCTGCGTATCGTGGATTCTAAGGAGCCAGCCGGTCACTCCCAGCCACAGGCCCCCAAACACAAACCACAGCGCTTTTCCCTGGAAAACAAAACTCGCCTGCCAACTTTTTGATGGCAGATTGCAGGAGCCACTTGCTACTATCAAATCAGCCCAACTTGGCACTGGTGCCACCATGGGTCTGGTCACCATCCTGCCTATCGTAGCTTTTCAGGAGACAGCCGGTCCCTCCCTGCCATAGGCCCCCAGAGAAAAACCTCGGCCCATTTCCCTGGCAAACAAAAGTAAGCTGCCCCGCTTCTGGATGGCAGATTCCAGGACGCACTTGGTAGTATCAAACCAGCCCAACTTGGCACTGGTGCCACCTCTGGCCTGGGAACCATCCTGCGTATCGTGGATTCTAAAGAGCCAGCCGGTCACTCCCAGCCACAGGCCCCCAGACACAAACAACGGCGCTTTTCCCTGGACAACAAAACTCGCCTGCCAAATTTTGATGGCAGATTCCCGGAGCCACTTGGTACTATCAAACCAGCCCAACTTGACACTGGTGCCGTCATGGGTCTGGTCACCATCCTGCCTATCGTAGCTTTTCAGGAGCCAGCCGGTCACTCCCAGCCATAGGCCCCCAGACACAAAGCTCGGCCCGTTTCCGTGGCAAACAAAAGTAAGTTATCCCGCTTCTGGATGGCAGATTGCAGGAGCCACTTTTCACCATCAAACCAGCCCGACTTGGCATTGCTGCCACCTCTGGTCTGGGAACCATCCTGCGTATCGTGGATTCTAAGGAGCCAGCCGGCCACTCCCAGCCACAGGCACCCAAACACAAACAACGGCGCTTTTCCCTGGAAAACAAAACTCGCCTGACAACTTTTTGATGGCAGATTGCAGGAGCCACTTGGTACTATCAAACCAGCCCAACTTGGCACTGGTGCCACCATGGGTCTGGGAACCATCCTGCCTATCGTAGCTTTTCAGGAGCCAGCCGGTCACTCCCAGCCATAGGCCCCCAGACACAAACCTCGGCCCGTTTCCCTGGCAAACAAAAGTAAGCTACCCCGCTTCTGGATGGCAGATTGCAGGACGCACTTGGTACTATCAAACCAGCCCAACTTGGCACTGGTGCCACCTCAGGTCTGGGAACCATCCTGCGTATCGTGGATTCTAAGGAGCCAGCCGGCCACTCCCAGCCATAGGCCCCCAAACAAAAACAACGGCGCTTTTCCCTGGAAAACAAAACTTGCCTGCCAACTTTTTGATGGCAGATTGCAGGAGCCACTTGGTACTATCAAACCAGCCCAACTTGGCACTGGTGCCACCATGGGTCTGGTCACCATCCTGCCTATCGTAGCTTTTCAGGAGCCAGCCGGTCACTCCCAGCCGTAGGCCCACAGACACAAAACTCGGCCGGTTTCCCTGACAAACAAAAGTAAGCTGTCCCGCTTCTGGATGGCAGATTGCAGGAGCCACTTGCTACTATCAAACCACCCGACTTGGCACTGGTGCCACCTCTGGTCTGGGAACCATCCTGCGTATCGTAGATTCTAATTAGCCATCCGTCCACTCCCAGGCACAGGCCCCCAAACACAAAAAACGGCGCTTTTCCCTGCAAAACAAAACTCGTCTGCCATCTTTTTGATGGCAGATTGCCGGAGCCACTTGGTACTATAAACCAGCCCAACTTGGCACTGGTGCCACCATGGGTCTGGTCACCATCCTGCCTATCGTAGCTTTTCAGGAGCCAGCCGGCCACTCCCTGCCACAGGCCCCCAAACACAAACAACGGCGCTTTTCCCTGGAAAACAAAATTCGCCTGCCAATATTTTGATGGCAGATTGCAGGAGCCACTTGGTACTATCAAATCAGCCCAACTTGGCACTGGTGCCACCATGGGTCTGGTCAACATCCTGCCTATCGTAGCTTTTCAGGAGCCAGCCGGTCACTCCCAGCCATAGGCCCCCAGACCCAAACCTCGGCCCGTTTCCCTGGCAAACAAAAGTAAGCTGCCCCGCTTCTGGATGGCAGATTGCAGGAGCCACTTGGTAGTATCAAACCAGCCCTACTTGGTACTGGTGCCAACTTGGGTCTGGGAAACATCCTGCGTATCGTGGATTCTAAGGAGCCAGCCGGCCACTCCCAGCCACAGGCCTCTAAACACAAACAAGGGCGCTTTTCCCTGGAAAACAAAACTCTCCTGCCAACTTTTTGATGGCAGATTGCAGGAGCCACTTGGTACTATCAAACCAGCCCAACTTGGCACTGGTGCCACCATGGGTCTGGTCACCATCCTGCCTATCGTAGCTTTTCAGGAGCCAGCCGGCCACTCCCAGCCATAGGCCCCCAGGCACAAACCTCGGCCCGTTTCCCTGGCAAACAAAAGTAAGCTGCCCCGCTTCTGGATGGCAGATTCCCGGACGCACTTGTTACAATCAAACCAGCCCAACTTGGCACTGGTGCCACCTCTGGTCTGGGAACCATGCTGAGTATCGTGGATTCTAAGGAGCCAGCCGGCCACTCCCAGCCACAGGCCCCCAAACACAAACAACGGCGCTTTTCCCTGGAAAACAAAACTCGCCTGCCAAGTGTTTGATGGCAGATTGCAGGAGCCACTTGGTACTATCAAACCCGCCCAACTTGGCACTGGTGCCACCATGGGTCTGGTCACCATCCTGCCTATCGTAGCTTTTCAGGAGCCAGCCGGTCACTCCCCGCCATAGGCCCCCAGACACAAACCTCGGCCCGTTTCCCTGTCAAACAAAAGTAAGCTACCCCGCTTCTGGATGGCAGATTGCAGGACGCACTTGGTACTATCAAGCCAGCCCGACTTGGCACTGGTGCCACCTTGGGTCTGGGAACCATGCTGCGTATCGTGGATTCTAAGGAGCCAGCCGGCCACTCCCTGCCACAGGCCCCCAAACACAAACAACGGCGCTTTTCCCTGGAAATCAACACTCGCTTGCCGACTTTTTGATGGCAGATTGCAGGAGCCACTTGGTACTATCAAACCAGCCCAACTTGGCACTGGTGCCACCATGGGTCTGGTCACCATCATGCCTCTCGTAGCTTTTCAGGAGCCAGCTGGTCACTCCCAGCCATAGGCCCCCAGACAAAAACCTCGGCTCCTTTCCCTGGCAAACAAAAGTAAGCAGCCCTGCTTCTGGATGGCAGATTGCAGGAGCCACTTTGCACCATCAAACTGGCCCGACTTGTCACTGTTGCCACCTCTGGTCTGGGAACCATCCTGCGTATCGTGGATTCTAATTAGCCAGCCGGCCACTCCCAGCCACAGGCCCCCAAACACCAACAACGGCGCTTTTCCCTGGAAAACAAAACTCGCCTGACAACTTTTTGATGGCAGATTGCAGGAGCCACTTGGTACTATCAAACCAGCCCAACTTGGCACTGGTGCCACCATGGGTCTGGTCACCATCCTGCCTATCGTAGCTTTTCAGGAGCCAGCCGGTCACTCCCAGCCATAGGCCCCCAGACACAAAGCTCGGCCCGTTTCCCTGGCAAACAAAAGTAAGCTGCCCCGCTTCTGGATGGCAGATAGTAGGACGCACTTGTTACTCTCAAACCAGCCCGACTTGGCACTGGTGCCACCACTGGTCTGGGAACCATCCTGCGTATCGTGGATTCTAAGGAGCCAGCCGGCCACTCCCACCCACAGGCCCCCAAACACAAACAACGGCGCTTTTCCCTGGAAAACAAAACTCGCCTGCCAACTTTTTGATGGCAGATTGCAGGAGCCACTTGGTACTATCAAACCAGCCCAACTTGGCACTGGTGCCACCATGGGTCTGGTCACCATCCTGACTATCGTAGCTTTTCAGGAGCCAGCCGGTCACTCCCAGCCATAGGCCCCCAGACAAATACCTCGGCCCGTTTCCCTGGCAAACAAAAGTAAGCTGCCCCGCTTCTGGATGGCAGATTGCAGGACGCACTTGGTACTATCAAACCAGCCCAACTTGGCACTGGTGCCACCACTGGTCTGGGAACCATCCTGCGTATCGTGGATTCTAAGGAGCCAGCCGGCCACTCCCTGCCACAGGCCCCCAAACACAAACAACGGCGCTTTTCCCTGGAAAACAAAACTCGCCTGCCAACTTTTTGATGGCAGATTGCAGGAGCCACTTGGTACTATCAAACCAGCCCAACTTGGCACTGGTGCCACCATGGGTCTGGTCACCATCCTGCCTATCGTAACTTTTCAGGAGCCAGCCGGTCACTCCCAGCCATAGGCCCCCAGACAAAAACCTCGGCCCGTTTCCCTGGCAAACAAAAGTAAGCTGCCCCGCTTCTGGATGGCAGATTCCCGGACGCACTTGGTACTATCAAACCAGCCCAACTTGGCACTGGTGCCACCTCTGATCTTCGAACCATGCTGAGTATCGTGGATTCTAAGGAGCCAGCCGGCCACTCCCAGCCACAGGGCCCCAAACACAAACAACGGCGCTTTTCCCTGGAAAACAAAACTCGCCTGCCAAGTTTTTGATGGCAGATTGCAGGAGCCACTTGGTACTATCAAACCAGCCCAACTTGGCACTGGTGCCGTCATGGGTCTGGTCACCATCCTGCCTATCGTAGCTTTTCAGGAGCCAGCCGGTCACTCCCAGCCATAGGCCCCCAGACAAAAACCTCGGACCGTTTCCCTGGCAAACAAAAGTAAGCTGCCCCGCTTCTGGATGGCAGATTGCAGGAACCACTTGGTACTATCAAACCAGCCCAACTTGGCACTGGTGCCACCATGGGTCTGGGAACCATCCTGTGTATCGTGGATTCTAATTAGCCATCCGTCCACTCCAGGCCATAGGGCCCCAGGCACAAACAACGGCGCTTTTACCTGGAAAACAAAACTCGCCTGCCAACTTTTTGATGGCCGATTGCAGGAACCACTTGGTATTATCTAGCCAGCCCAACATGGCACTGGTGCCACCATGGGTCTGGTCACCATCCTGCCTATCGTAGCTTTTCAGGAGCCAGCCGGTCACTCCCTGCCATAGGCCCCCAGACACAAACCTCGGACCGTTTCCCTGGCAAACAAAAGTAAGCTGCCCCGCTTCTGGATGGCAGATTGCAGGAACCACTTGTTACTATCAAACCAGCCCAACTTGGCACTGGTGCCACCATGGGTCTGGGAACCATCCTGTGTATCGTGGATTCTAATTAGCCATCCGTCCACTCCAGGCCATAGGGCCCCAGGCACAAACAACGGCGCTTTTCCCTGGAAAACAAAACTCGCCTGCCAACTTTTTGATGGCCGATTGCAGGAACCACTTGGTATTATCAAGCCAGCCCGACTTGGCACTGGTGCCACCTTGGGTCTGGGAACCATGCTGCGTATCGTGGATTCTAAGGAGCCAGCCGGCCACTCCCTGCCACAGGCCCCCAAACACAAACAACGGCGCTTTTCCCTGGAAAACAAAACTCGCCTGCCAAGTTTTTGATGGCAGATTGCAGGAGCCACTTGGTACTATCAAACCAGCCCAACTTGGCACTGGTGCCACCATGGGTCTGGTCACCATCCTGCCTATCGTAGCTTTTCAGGAGCCAGCCAGCCACCCCCAGCCAGAGGCCCCCAGACAAATATTTCGGCCCGTTTCCCTGGCAAACAAAAGTAAGCTGCCCCGCTTCTGCATGGCAGATTGCAGGAGCCACTTTGCACCGTCAAACCAGCCCAACTTGGCACTGGTGCCACCTCAGGTCTGGGAACCATCCTGCGTATCGTGGGTTCTAATTAGCCATCCGTCCACTCCAGGCCATAGGGCCCCAGGCACAAACAACGGCGCTTTTCCCTGGAAAACAAAACTCGCCTGCCAACTTTTTGATGGCCGATCGCAGGAACCACTTGGTATTATCAAGCCAGCCCAACTTGGCACTGGTGCCACCATGGGTCTGGTCACCATCCTGCCTATCGTAGCTTTTCAGGAGCCAGCCGGTCACTCCCAGCCATAGGCCCCCAGACACAAACCTCGGACCGTTTCCCTGGCAAACAAAAGTAAGCTGCCCCGCTTCTGGATGGCAGATTCCCGGACGCACTTGTTACTATCAAACCAGCCCAACTTGGCACTGGTGCCACCATGGGTCTGGGAACCATCCTGTGTATCGTGGATTCTAATTAGCCATCCGTCCACTCCAGGCCATAGGGCCCCAGGCACAAACAACGGCGCTTTTCCCTGGAAAACAAAACTCGCCTGCCAACTTTTTGATGGCCGATTGCAGGAACCACTTGGTATTATCAAGCCAGCCCGACTTGGCACTGGTGCCACCTTGGGTCTGGGAACCATGCTGCGTATCGTGGATTCTAAGGAGCCAGCTGGCCACTCCCAGCCACAGGCCCCCAAACACAAACAACGACGCTTTTCCCTGGAAATCAACACTCGCTTGCCGACTTTTTGATGGCAGATTGCAGGAGCCACTTGGTACTATCAAACCAGCCCAACTTGGCACTGGTGCCACCATGGGTCTGGTCACCATCCTGCCTATCGTAGCTTTTCATGAGCCAGCCGGCCACTCCCAGCCATAGGCCCCCAGACACAAAGCTCGGCCCGTTTCCCTGGCAAAAAAAAGTAAGCTGCCCCGCTTCTGGATGGCAGATTGCAGGACGCACTTGTTACAATCAAACCAGCCCAACTTGGCACTGGTGCTACCTCTGGTCTGGGAACCATGCTGAGTATCGTGGATTCTAAGGAGCCAGCTGGCCACTCCCAGCCACAGGCCCCCAAACACAAACAACGGCGCTTTTCCCTGGAAAACAAAACTCGCCTGCCAAGTTTTTGATGGCAGATTGCAGGAGCCACTTGGTACTATCAAACCAGCCCAACTTGGCACTGGTGCCGTCATGGGTCTGGTCACCATCATGCCTATCGTAGCTTTTCAGGAGCCAGCCGGTCACTTCCAGGCTTAGGCCCCCAGACACAATCCTCGGACCGTTTCCCTGGCAAACAAAAGTAAGCTGCCCCGCTTCTGGATGGCAGATTGCAGGAACCACTTGTTACTATCAAACCAGCCCAAGTTGGCACTGGTGCCACCATGGGTCTGGGAACCATCCTGTGTATCGTGGATTCTAATTAGCCATCCGTCCACTCCAGGCCATAGGGCCCCAGGCGCAAACAACGGCGCTTTTCCCTGGAAAACAAACTCGCCTGCCAAATTTTTGATGGCAGATTGCAGGAGCCACTTGGTACTATCAAACCAGCCCAACTTGGCACTGGTGCCACCATGGGTCTGGTCACCATCCTGCCTATCGTAGCTTTTCAGGAGCCAGCCGGTCACTCCCAGCCATAGGCCCCGAGACACAAACCTCGGCCCGTTTCCCTGGCAAACAAAAGTAAGCTACCCCGCTTCTGGATGGCAGATTGCAGGACGCACTTGGTACTATCAAACCAGCCCAACTTGGCACTGGTGCCACCATGGGTCTGGTCACCATCATGCCTCTCGTAGCTTTTCAGGACCTAGCCGGTCACTCACAGCCATAGGCCCCCAGACACAAACCTTGGCCCGTTTCCCTGGCAAACAAAAGTAAGCTGCCCCGTTTCTGGATGGCAGATTTCAGTAGCAACTTTGCACCATCAAACTGGCCCGACTTGTCACTGGTGCCACTTTAGGTCTGGGAACCACCCTGCGTATCGTGGATTGTAATTAGCCATCCGGCCACTCCCACCCACAGGCCCCCAAACACAAACAACGGCGCTTTTCCCTGGAAAACAAAACTCGCCTACCAACATTTTGATGGCAGATTGCAGGAGCCACTTGGTACTATCAAATCAGCCGAACTTGGCACTGGTGCCACCATGGGTCTGGTAACCATACTGCCTATCGTACCTTTTCAGGAGCCAGCTGGTCACTCCCAGCCATAGGCCCCCAGACAAAAACCTCGGCTCCTTTCCCTGGCAAACAAAAGTAAGCAGCCCTGCTTCTGGATGGCAGATTGCAGGAGCCACTTTGCACCATCAAACTGGCCCGACTTGTCATTGTTGACACCTCTGGTCTGGGAACCATCCTGCGTATCGTGGATTCTAATTAGCCAGCCGGCCACTCCCAGCCACAGGCCCCCAAACACAATCAACGGCGCTTTTCCCTGGAAAACAAAACTCGCCTGACAACTTTTTGATGGCAGATTGCAGGAGCCACTTGGTACTATCAAACCAGCCCAACTTGGCACTGGTGCCACCATGGGTCTGGTCACCATCCTGCCTATCGTAGCTTTTCAGGAGCCAGCCGGTCACTCCCAGCCATAGGCCCCCAGACACAAAGCTCGGCCCGTTTCCCTGGCAAACATAAGTAAGCTGCCCCGCTTCTGGATGGCAGATAGTAGGACGCACTTGTTAATATCAAACCAGCCCGACTTGGCACTGGTGCCACCACTGGTCTGGGAACCATCCTGCGTATCGTGGATTCTAAGGAGCCAGCCGGCCACTCCCAGCCACAGGCACCCAAACACAAACAACGGCGCTTTTCCCTGGAAAACAAAACTCGCCTGACAACTTTTTGATGGCAGATTGCAGGAGCCACTTGGTACTATCAAACCAGCCCAACTTGGCACTGGTGCCACCATGGGTCTGGTCACCATCCTGCCTATCGTAGCTTTTCAGGAGCCAGCCGGTCACTCCCAGCCATAGGCCCCCAGACAAATACCTCGGCCCGTTTCCCTGGAAAACAAAAGTAAGCTGCCCCGCTTCTGGATGGCAGATTGCAGGAGCCACTTGGTACTATCAAACCAGCCCGACTTGGCACTGGTGCCACGTCAAGTCTGGGAACCATCCTGCGTATCGTGGATTCTAAGGAGCCAGCCGGCCACTCCCTGCCACAGGCCCCCAAACACAAACAACGGCGCTTTTCCCTGGAAAACAAAACTCGCCTGCCAACTTTTTGATGGCAGATTGCAGGAGCCACTTGGTACTATCAAACCAGCCCAACTTGGCACTGGTGCCACCATGGGTCTGGGAACCATCCTGCCTATCGTAACTTTTCAGGAGCCAGCCAGTCACTCCCAGCCATAGGCCCCCAGACAAAAACCTCGGCCCGTTTCCCTGGCAAACAAAAGTAAGCTGCCCCGCTTCTGGATGGCAGATTCCCGGACGCACTTGGTACTATCAAACCAGCCCAACTTGGCACTGGTGCCACCTCTGATCTGGGAACCATGCTGAGTATCGTGGATTCTAAGGAGCCAGCCGGCCACTCCCAGCCACAGGCCCCCAAACACAAACAACGGCGCTTTTCCCTGGAAAACAAAACTCGCCTGCCAAGGTTTTGATGGCAGGTTGCAGGAGCCACTTGGTACTATCAAACCAGCCCAACTTGGCACTGGTGCCGTCATGGGTCTGGTCACCATCCTGCCTATCGTAGCTTTTCAGGAGCCAGCCGGTCACTCCCAGCCATAGGCCCCCAGACAAAAACCTCGGCCCGTTTCCCTGGAAAACAAAAGTAAGCTGCCCCGCTTCTGGATGGCAGATTGCAGGAACCACTTGGTACTATCAAACCAGCCCAACTTGGCACTGGTGCCACCATGGGTCTGGGAACCATCCTGTGTATCGTGGATTCTAATTAGCCATCCGTCCACTCCAGGCCATAGGGCCCCAGGCACAAACAACGGCGCTTTTCCCTGGAAAACAAAACTCGCCTGACAACTTTTTGATGGCCGATTGCAGGAACCACTTGGTATTATCTAGCCAGCCCAACTTGGCACTGGTGCCACCATGGGTCTGGTCACCATCCTGCCTATCGTAGCTTTTCAGGAGCCAGCCGGTCACTCCCAGCCATAGGCCCCCAGACACAAACCTCGGACCGTTTCCCTGGCAAACAAAAGTAAGCTGCCCCGCTTCTGGATGGCAGATTGCAGGAACCACTTGTTACTATCAAACCAGCCCAACTTGGCACTGGTGCCACCATGGGTCTGGGAACCATCCTGTGTATCGTGGATTCTAATTAGCCATCCGTCCACTCCAGGCCATAGGGCCCCAGGCACAAACAACGGCGCTTTTCCCTGGAAAACAAAACTTGCCTGCCAACTTTTTGATGGCCGATTGCAGGAACCACTTGGTATTATCAAGCCAGCCCGACTTGGCACTGGTGCCACCTTGGGTCTGGGAACCATGCTGCGTATCGTGGATTCTAAGTAGCCAGCCGGCCACTCCCTGCCACAGGCCCCCAAACACAAACAACGGCGCTTTTCCCTGGAAAACAAAACTCGCCTGCCAAGTTTTTGATGGCAGATTGCAGGAGCCACTTGGTACTATCAAACCAGCCCAACTTGGCACTGGTGCCACCATGGGTCTGGTCACCATCCTGCCTATCGTAGCTTTTCAGGAGCCAGCCAGCCACCCCCAGCCAGAGGCCCCCAGACAAAAACCTCGGCCCGTTTCCCTGGCAAACAAAAGTAAGCTGCCCCGCTTCTGCATGGCAGATTGCAGGAGCCACTTTGCACCGTCAAACCAGCCCAACTTGGCACTGGTGCCACCTCAGGTCTGGGAACCATCCTGCGTATCGTGGGTTCTAATTAGCCATCCGTCCACTCCAGGCCATAGGGCCCCAGGCACAAAAAACGGCGCTTTTCCCTGGAAAACAAAACTCGCCTGCCAACTTTTTGATGGCCGATTGCAGGAACCACTTGGTATTATCAAGCCAGCCCAACTTGGCACTGGTGCCACCATGGGTCTGGTCACCATCCTGCCTATCGTAGCTTTTCAGGAGCCAGCCGGTCACTCCCAGCCATAGGCCCCCAGACACAAACCTCGGACCGTTTCCCTGGCAAACAAAAGTAAGCTGCCCCGCTTCTGGATGGCAGATTGCAGGAACCACTTGTTACTATCAAACCAGCCCAACTTGGCACTGGTGCCACCATGGGTCTGGGAACCATCCTGTGTATCGTGGATTCTAATTAGCCATCCGTCCACTCCAGGCCATAGGGCCCCAGGCACAAACAACGGCGCTTTTCCCTGGAAAACAAAACTCGCCTGCCAACTTTTTGATGGCCGATTGCAGGAACCACTTGGTATTATCAAGCCAGCCCGACTTGGCACTGGTGCCACCTTGGGTCTGGGAACCATGCTGCGTATTGTGGATTCTAAGGAGCCAGCCGGCCACTCCCAGCCACAGGCCCCCAAACACAAACAACGACGCTTTTCCCTGGAAATCAACACTCGCTTGCCGACTTTTTGATGGCAGATTGCAGGAGCCACTTGGTACTATCAAACCAGCCCAACTTGGCACTGGTGCCACCATGGGTCTGGTCACCATCCTGCCTATCGTAGCTTTTCAGGAGCCAGCCGGCCACTCCCAGCCATAGGCCCCCAGACACAAACCTCGGCCCGTTTCCCTGGCAAACAAAAGTAAGCTGCCCCGCTTCTGGATGGCAGATTCCCGGACGCACTTGTTACAATCAAACCAGCCCAACTTGGCACTGGTGCCACCTTGGGTCTGGGAACCATCCTGCGTATCGTGGATTCTAAGGAGCCAGCCGGCCACTCCCAGCCACAGGCCCCCAAACACAAACAACGGCGCTTTTCCCTGGAAAACAAAACTCGCCTGCCAAGTTTTTGATGGCAGATTGCAGGAGCCACTTGGTACTATCAAACCAGCCCAACTTGGCACTGGTGCCGTCATGGGTCTGGTCCACATCCTGCCTATCGTAGCTTTTCACGAGCCAGCCGGTCACTTCCAGGCTTAGGCCCCCAGACACAATCCTCGGACCGTTTCCCTGGCAAACAAAAGTAAGCTGCCCCGCTTCTGGATGGCAGATTGCAGGAACCACTTGTTACTATCAAACCAGCCCAAGTTGGCACTGGTGCCACCATGGGTCTGGGAACCATCCTGTGTATCGTGGATTCTAATTAGCCATCCGTCCACTCCAGGCCATAGGGCCCCAGGCGCAAACAACGGCGCTTTTCCCTGGATAACAAACTCGCCTGCCAAATTTTTGATGGCAGATTGCAGGAGCCACTTGGTACTATCAAACCAGCCCAACTTGGCACTGGTGCCACCATGGGTCTGGTCACCATCCTGCCTATCGTAGCTTTTCAGGAGCCAGCCGGTCACTCCCAGCCATAGGCCCCGAGACACAAACCTCGGCCCGTTTCCCTGGCAAACAAAAGTAAGCTACCCCGCTTCTGGATGGCAGATTGCAGGACGCACTTGGTACTATCAAACCAGCCCAACTTGGCACTGGTGCCACCTCAGGTCTGGGAACCATCCTGCGTCTCGTGGATTCTAAGGAGCCAGCCGGCCACTCCCACCCATAGGCCCCCAAACAAAAACAACGGCGCTTTTCCCTGGAAAACAAAACTCGCCTGCCAACTTTTTGATGGCCGATTGCAGGAACCACTTGGTATTATCAAGCCAGCCCGACTTGGCACTGGTGCCACCTTGGGTCTGGGAACCATGCTGCGTATCGTGGATTCTAAGGAGCCAGCCGGCCACTCCCTGCCACAGGCCCCCAAACACAAACAACGGCGCTTTTCCCTGGAAATCAACACTCGCTTGCCGACTTTTTGATGGCAGATTGCAGGAGCCACTTGGTACTATCAAACCAGCCCAACTTGGCACTGGTGCCACCATGGGTCTGGTCACCATCATGCCTCTCGTAGCTTTTCAGGACCTAGCCGGTCACTCACAGCCATAGGCCCCCAGACACAAACCTTGGCCCGTTTCCCTGGCAAACAAAAGTAAGCTGCCCCGTTTCTGGATGGCAGATTTCAGTAGCAACTTTGCACCATCAAACTGGCCCGACTTGTCACTGGTGCCACTTTAGGTCTGGGAACCATCCTGCGTATCGTGGATTGTAATTAGCCATCCGGCCACTCCCACCCACAGGCCCCCAAACACAAACAACCGCGCTTTTCCCTGGAAAACAAAACTCGCCTACCAACATTTTGATGGCAGATTGCAGGAGCCACTTGGTACTATCAAATCAGCCGAACTTGGCACTGGTGCCACCATGGGTCTGGTAACCATACTGCCTATCGTACCTTTTCAGGAGCCAGCTGGTCACTCCCAGCCATAGGCCCCCAGACAAAAACCTCGGCTCCTTTCCCTGGCAAACAAAAGTAAGCAGCCCTGCTTCTGGATGGCAGATTGCAGGAGCCACTTTGCACCATCAAACTGGCCCGACTTGTCACTGTTGCCACCTCTGGTCTGGGAACCATCCTGCGTATCGTGGATTCTAATTAGCCAGCCGGCCACTCCCAGCCACAGGCCCCCAAACACAAACAACGGCGCTTTTCCCTGGAAAACTAAACTCGCCTGACAACTTTTTGATGGCAGATTGCAGGAGCCACTTGGTACTATCAAACCAGCCCAACTTGGCACTGGTGCCACCATGGGTCTGGTCACCATCCTGCCTATCGTAGCTTTTCAGGAGCCAGCCGGTCACTCCCTGCCATAGGCCCCCAGACACAAAGCTCGGCCCGTTTCCCTGGCAAACAAAAGTAAGCTGCCCCGCTTCTGGATGGCAGATAGTAGGACGCACTTGTTAATATCAAACCAGCCCGACTTGGCACTGGTGCCACCACTGGTCTGGGAACCATCCTGCGTATCGTGGATTCTAAGGAGCCAGCCGGCCACTCCCAGCCACAGGCACCCAAACACAAACAACGGCGCTTTTCCCTGGAAAACAAAACTCGCCTGACAAGTTTTTGATGGCAGATTGCAGGAGCCACTTGGTACTATCAAACCAGCCCAACTTGGCACTGGTGCCACCATGGGTCTGGTCACCATCCTGCCTATCGTAGCTTTTCAGGAGCCAGCCGGTCACTCCCAGCCATAGGCCCCCAGACAAATACCTCGGCCCGTTTCCCTGGAAAACAAAAGTAAGCTGCCCCGCTTCTGGATGGCAGATTGCAGGACGCACTTGGTACTATCAAACCAGCCCGACTTGGCACTGGTGCCACGTCAAGTCTGGGAACCATCCTGCGTATCGTGGATTCTAAGGAGCCAGCCGGCCACTCCCTGCCACAGGCCCCCAAACACAAACAACGGCGCTTTTCCCTGGAAAACAAAACTCGCCTGCCAACTTTTTGATGGCAGATTGCAGGAGCCACTTGGTACTATCAAACCAGCCCAACTTGGCACTGGTGCCACCATGGGTCTGGGAACCATCCTGCCTATCGTAACTTTTCAGGAGCCAGCCAGTCACTCCCAGCCATAGGCCCCCAGACAAAAACCTCGGCCCTTTTCCCTGGCAAACAAAAGTAAGCTGCCCCGCTTCTGGATGGCAGATTCCCGGACGCACTTGGTACTATCAAACCAGCCCAACTTGGCACTGGTGCCACCTCTGATCTGGGAACCATGCTGAGTATCGTGGATTCTAAGGAGCCAGCCGGCCACTCCCAGCCACAGGCCCCCAAACACAAACAACGGCGCTTTTCCCTGGAAAACAAAACTCGCCTGCCAAGTTTTTGATGGCAGATTGCAGGAGCCACTTGGTACTATCAAACCAGCCCAACTTGGCACTGGTGCCGTCATGGGTCTGGTCACCATCCTGCCTATCGTAGCTTTTCAGGAGCCAGCCGGTCACTCCCAGCCATAGGCCCCCAGACAAAAACCTCGGCCCGTTTCCCTGGAAAACAAAAGTAAGCTGCCCCGCTTCTGGATGGCAGATTGCAGGAACCACTTGGTACTATCAAACCAGCCCAACTTGGCACTGGTGCCACCATGGGTCTGGGAACCATCCTGTGTATCGTGGATTCTAATGAGCCATCCGTCCACTCCAGGCCATAGGGCCCCAGGCACAAACAACGGCGCTTTTCCCTGGAAAACAAAACTCGCCTGACAACTTTTTGATGGCCGATTGCAGGAACCACTTGGTATTATCTAGCCAGCCCAACTTGGCACTGGTGCCACCATGGGTCTGGTCACCATCCTGCCTATCGTAGCTTTTCAGGAGCCAGCCGGTCACTCCCAGCCATAGGCCCCCAGACACAAAGCTCGGCCCGTTTCCCTGGCAAACAAAAGTAAGCTGCCCCGCTTCTGGATGGCAGATTGCAGGAACCACTTGTTACTATCAAACCAGCCCAACTTGGCACTGGTGCCACCATGGGTCTGGGAACCATCCTGTGTATCGTGGATTCTAATTAGCCATCCGTCCACTCCAGGCCATAGGGCCCCAGGCACAAACAACGGCGCTTTTCCCTGGAAAACAAAACTTGCCTGCCAACTTTTTGATGGCCGATTGCAGGAACCACTTGGTATTATCAAGCCAGCCCGACTTGGCACTGGTGCCACCTTGGGTCTGGGAACCATGCTGCGTATCGTGGATTCTAAGTAGCCAGCCGGCCACTCCCTGCCACAGGCCCCCAAACACAAACAACGGCGCTTTTCCCTGGAAAACAAAACTCGCCTGCCAAGTTTTTGATGGCAGATTGCAGGAGCCACTTGGTACTATCAAACCAGCCCAACTTGGCACTGGTGCCACCATGGGTCTGGTCACCATCCTGCCTATCGTAGCTTTTCAGGAGCCAGCCAGCCACCCCCAGCCAGAGGCCCCCAGACAAAAACCTCGGCCCGTTTCCCTGGCAAACAAAAGTAAGCTGCCCCGCTTCTGCATGGCAGATTGCAGGAGCCACTTTGCACCGTCAAACCAGCCCAACTTGGCACTGGTGCCACCTCAGGTCTGGGAACCATCCTGCGTATCGTGGGTTCTAATTAGCCATCCGTCCACTCCAGGCCATAGGGCCCCAGGCACAAAAAACGGCGCTTTTCCCTGGAAAACAAAACTCGCCTGCCAACTTTTTGATGGCCGATTGCAGGAACCACTTGGTATTATCAAGCCAGCCCAACTTGGCACTGGTGCCACCATGGGTCTGGTCACCATCCTGCCTATCGTAGCTTTTCAGGAGCCAGCCGGTCACTCCCAGCCATAGGCCCCCAGACACAAACCTCGGACTGTTTCCCTGGCAAACAAAAGTAAGCTGCCCCGCTTCTGGATGGCAGATTGCAGGAACCACTTGGTACTATCAAACCAGCCCAACTTGGCACTGGTGCCACCATGGGTCTGGGAACCATCCTGTGTATCGTGGATTCTAATTAGCCATCCGTCCACTCCAGGCCATAGGGCCCCAGGCACAAACAACGGCGCTTTTCCCTGGAAAACAAAACTCGCCTGCCAACTTTTTGATGGCCGATTGCAGGAACCACTTGGTATTATCAAGCCAGCCCGACTTGGCACTGGTGCCACCTTGGGTCTGGGAACCATGCTGCGTATTGTGGATTCTAAGGAGCCAGCCGGCCACTCCCAGCCACAGGCCCCCAAACACAAACAACGACGCTTTTCCCTGGAAATCAACACTCGCTTGCCGACTTTTTGATGGCAGATTGCAGGAGCCACTTGGTACTATCAAACCAGCCCAACTTGGCACTGGTGCCACCATGGGTCTGGTCACCATCCTGCCTATCGTAGCTTTTCAGGAGCCAGCCGGCCACTCCCAGCCATAGGCCCCCAGACAAATACCTCGGCCCGTTTCCCTGGCAAACAAAAGTAAGCTGCCCCGCTTCTGGATGGCAGATTCCCGGACGCACTTGTTACAATCAAACCAGCCCAACTTGGCACTGGTGCCACCTCTGGTCTGGGAACCATCCTGCGTATCGTGGATTCTAAGGAGCCAGCCGGCCACTCCCAGCCACAGGCCCCCAAACACAAACAACGGCGCTTTTCCCTGGAAAACAAAACTCGCCTGACAACTTTTTGATGGCAGATTGCAGGAGCCACTTGGTACTATCAAACCAGCCCAACTTGGCACTGGTGCCGTCATGGGTCTGGTCCACATCCTGCCTATCGTAGCTTTTCACGAGCCAGCCGGTCACTTCCAGGCTTAGGCCCCCAGACACAATCCTCGGACCGTTTCCCTGGCAAACAAAAGTAAGCTGCCCCGATTCTGGATGGCAGATTGCAGGAACCACTTGTTACTATCAAACCAGCCCAAGTTGGCACTGGTGCCACCATGGGTCTGGGAACCATCCTGTGTATCGTGGATTCTAATTAGCCATCCGTCCACTCCAGGCCATAGGGCCCCAGGCGCAAACAACGGCGCTTTTCCCTGGATAACAAACTCGCCTGCCAAATTTTTGATGGCAGATTGCAGGAGCCACTTGGTACTATCAAACCAGCCCAACTTGGCACTGGTGCCACCATGGGTCTGGTCACCATCCTGCCTATCGTAGCTTTTCAGGAGCCAGCCGGTCACTCCCAGCCATAGGCCCCCAGACACAAACCTCGGCCCGTTTCCCTGGCAAACAAAAGTAAGCTACCCCGCTTCTGGATGGCAGATTGCAGGACGCACTTGGTACTATCAAACCAGCCCAACTTGGCACTGGTGCCACCTCAGGTCTGGGAACCATCCTGCGTCTCGTGGATTCTAAGGAGCCAGCCGGCCACTCCCACCCATAGGCCCCCAAACAAAAACAACGGCGCTTTTCCCTGGAAAACAAAACTCGCCTGCCAACTTTTTGATGGCCGATTGCAGGAACCACTTGGTATTATCAAGCCAGCCCGACTTGGCACTGGTGCCACCTTGGGTCTGGGAACCATGCTGCGTATCGTGGATTCTAAGGAGCCAGCCGGCCACTCCCTGCCACAGGCCCCCAAACACAAACAACGGCGCTTTTCCCTGGAAATCAACACTCGCTTGCCGACTTTTTGATGGCAGATTGCAGGAGCCACTTGGTACTATCAAACCAGCCCAACTTGGCACTGGTGCCACCATGGGTCTGGTCACCATCATGCCTCTCGTAGCTTTTCAGGACCTAGCCGGTCACTCACAGCCATAGGCCCCCAGACACAAACCTTGGCCCGTTTCCCTGGCAAACAAAAGTAAGCTGCCCCGTTTCTGGATGGCAGATTTCAGTAGCAACTTTGCACCATCAAACTGGCCCGACTTGTCACTGGTGCCACTTTAGGTCTGGGAACCATCCTGCGTATCGTGGATTCTAATTAGCCATCCGGCCACTCCCACCCACAGGCCCCCAAACACAAACAACCGCGCTTTTCCCTGGAAAACAAAACTCGCCTACCAACATTTTGATGGCAGATTGCAGGAGCCACTTGGTACTATCAAATCAGCCGAACTTGGCACTGGTGCCACCATGGGTCTGGTAACCATCCTGCCTATCGTACCTTTTCAGGAGCCAGCTGGTCACTCCCAGCCATAGGCCCCCAGACAAAAACCTCGGCTCCTTTCCCTGGCAAACAAAAGTAAGCAGCCCTGCTTCTGGATGGCAGATTGCAGGAGCCACTTTGCACCATCAAACTGGCCCGACTAGTCACTGTTGCCACCTCTGGTCTGGGAACCATCCTGCGTATCGTGGATTCTAATTAGCCAGCCGGCCACTCCCAGCCACAGGCCCCCAAACACAAACAACGGCGCTTTTCCCTGGAAAACTAAACTCGCCTGACAACTTTTTGATGGCAGATTGCAGGAGCCACTTGGTACTATCAAACCAGCCCAACTTGGCACTGGTGCCACCTTGGGTCTGGGAACCATGCTGCGTATTGTGGATTCTAAGGAGCCAGCCGGCCACTCCCAGCCACAGGCCCCCAAACACAAACAACGACGCTTTTCCCTGGAAATCAACACTCGCTTGCCGACTTTTTGATGGCAGATTGCAGGAGCCACTTGGTACTATCAAACCAGCCCAACTTGGCACTGGTGCCACCATGGGTCTGGTCACCATCCTGCCTATCGTAGCTTTTCAGGAGCCAGCCGGCCACTCCCAGCCATAGGCCCCCAGACACAAACCTCGGCCCGTTTCCCTGGCAAACAAAAGTAAGCTGCCCCGCTTCTGGATGGCAGATTCCCGGACGCACTTGTTACAATCAAACCAGCCCAACTTGGCACTGGTGCCACCTCTGGTCTGGGAACCATCCTGCGTATCGTGGATTCTAAGGAGCCAGCCGGCCACTCCCAGCCACAGGCCCCCAAACACAAACAACGGCGCTTTTCCCTGGAAAACAAAACTCGCCTGACAACTTTTTGATGGCAGATTGCAGGAGCCACTTGGTACTATCAAACCAGCCCAACTTGGCACTGGTGCCGTCATGGGTCTGGTCCACATCCTGCCTATCGTAGCTTTTCACGAGCCAGCCGGTCACTTCCAGGCTTAGGCCCCCAGACACAATCCTCGGACCGTTTCCCTGGCAAACAAAAGTAAGCTGCCCCGCTTCTGGATGGCAGATTGCAGGAACCACTTGTTACTATCAAACCAGCCCAAGTTGGCACTGGTGCCACCATGGGTCTGGGAACCATCCTGTGTATCGTGGATTCTAATTAGCCATCCGTCCACTCCAGGCCATAGGGCCCCAGGCGCAAACAACGGCGCTTTTCCCTGGATAACAAACTCGCCTGCCAAATTTTTGATGGCAGATTGCAGGAGCCACTTGGTACTATCAAACCAGCCCAACTTGGCACTGGTGCCACCATGGGTCTGGTCACCATCCTGCCTATCGTAGCTTTTCAGGAGCCAGCCGGTCACTCCCAGCCATAGGCCCCGAGACACAAACCTCGGCCCGTTTCCCTGGCAAACAAAAGTAAGCTACCCCGCTTCTGGATGGCAGATTGCAGGACGCACTTGGTACTATCAAACCAGCCCAACTTGGCACTGGTGCCACCTCAGGTCTGGGAACCATCCTGCGTCTCGTGGATTCTAAGGAGCCAGCCGGCCACTCCCACCCATAGGCCCCCAAACAAAAACAACGGCGCTTTTCCCTGGAAAACAAAACTCGCCTGCCAACTTTTTGATGGCCGATTGCAGGAACCACTTGGTATTATCAAGCCAGCCCGACTTGGCACTGGTGCCACCTTGGGTCTGGGAACCATGCTGCGTATCGTGGATTCTAAGGAGCCAGCCGGCCACTCCCTGCCACAGGCCCCCAAACACAAACAACGGCGCTTTTCCCTGGAAATCAACACTCGCTTGCCGACTTTTTGATGGCAGATTGCAGGAGCCACTTGGTACTATCAAACCAGCCCAACTTGGCACTGGTGCCACCATGGGTCTGGTCACCATCATGCCTCTCGTAGCTTTTCAGGACCTAGCCGGTCACTCACAGCCATAGGCCCCCAGACACAAACCTTGGCCCGTTTCCCTGGCAAACAAAAGTAAGCTGCCCCGTTTCTGGATGGCAGATTTCAGTAGCAACTTTGCACCATCAAACTGGCCCGACTTGTCACTGGTGCCACTTTAGGTCTGGGAACCATCCTGCGTATCGTGGATTCTAATTAGCCATCCGGCCACTCCCACCCACAGGCCCCCAAACACAAACAACCGCGCTTTTCCCTGGAAAACAAAACTCGCCTACCAACATTTTGATGGCAGATTGCAGGAGCCACTTGGTACTATCAAATCAGCCGAACTTGGCACTGGTGCCACCATGGGTCTGGTAACCATACTGCCTATCGTACCTTTTCAGGAGCCAGCTGGTCACTCCCAGCCATAGGCCCCCAGACAAAAACCTCGGCTCCTTTCCCTGGCAAACAAAAGTAAGCAGCCCTGCTTCTGGATGGCAGATTGCAGGAGCCACTTTGCACCATCAAACTGGCCCGACTTGTCACTGTTGCCACCTCTGGTCTGGGAACCATCCTGCGTATCGTGGATTCTAATTAGCCAGCCGGCCACTCCCAGCCACAGGCCCCCAAACACAAACAACGGCGCTTTTCCCTGGAAAACTAAACTCGCCTGACAACTTTTTGATGGCAGATTGCAGGAGCCACTTGGTACTATCAAACCAGCCCAACTTGGCACTGGTGCCACCATGGGTCTGGTCACCATCCTGCCTATCGTAGCTTTTCAGGAGCCAGCCGGTCACTCCCTGCCATAGGCCCCCAGACACAAAGCTCGGCCCGTTTCCCTGGCAAACAAAAGTAAGCTGCCCCGCTTCTGGATGGCAGATAGTAGGACGCACTTGTTAATATCAAACCAGCCCGACTTGGCACTGGTGCCACCACTGGTCTGGGAACCATCCTGCGTATCGTGGATTCTAAGGAGCCAGCCGGCCACTCCCAGCCACAGGCACCCAAACACAAACAACGGCGCTTTTCCCTGGAAAACAAAACTCGCCTGACAAGTTTTTGATGGCAGATTGCAGGAGCCACTTGGTACTATCAAACCAGCCCAACTTGGCACTGGTGCCACCATGGGTCTGGTCACCATCCTGCCTATCGTAGCTTTTCAGGAGCCAGCCGGTCACTCCCAGCCATAGGCCCCCAGACAAATACCTCGGCCCGTTTCCCTGGAAAACAAAAGTAAGCTGCCCCGCTTCTGGATGGCAGATTGCAGGACGCACTTGGTACTATCAAACCAGCCCGACTTGGCACTGGTGCCACGTCAAGTCTGGGAACCATCCTGCGTATCGTGGATTCTAAGGAGCCAGCCGGCCACTCCCTGCCACAGGCCCCCAAACACAAACAACGGCGCTTTTCCCTGGAAAACAAAACTCGCCTGCCAACTTTTTGATGGCAGATTGCAGGAGCCACTTGGTACTATCAAACCAGCCCAACTTGGCACTGGTGCCACCATGGGTCTGGGAACCATCCTGCCTATCGTAACTTTTCAGGAGCCAGCCAGTCACTCCCAGCCATAGGCCCCCAGACAAAAACCTCGGCCCTTTTCCCTGGCAAACAAAAGTAAGCTGCCCCGCTTCTGGATGGCAGATTCCCGGACGCACTTGGTACTATCAAACCAGCCCAACTTGGCACTGGTGCCACCTCTGATCTGGGAACCATGCTGAGTATCGTGGATTCTAAGGAGCCAGCCGGCCACTCCCAGCCACAGGCCCCCAAACACAAACAACGGCGCTTTTCCCTGGAAAACAAAACTCGCCTGCCAAGTTTTTGATGGCAGATTGCAGGAGCCACTTGGTACTATCAAACCAGCCCAACTTGGCACTGGTGCCGTCATGGGTCTGGTCACCATCCTGCCTATCGTAGCTTTTCAGGAGCCAGCCGGTCACTCCCAGCCATAGGCCCCCAGACAAAAACCTCGGCCCGTTTCCCTGGAAAACAAAAGTAAGCTGCCCCGCTTCTGGATGGCAGATTGCAGGAACCACTTGGTACTATCAAACCAGCCCAACTTGGCACTGGTGCCACCATGGGTCTGGGAACCATCCTGTGTATCGTGGATTCTAATTAGCCATCCGTCCACTCCAGGCCATAGGGCCCCAGGCACAAACAACGGCGCTTTTCCCTGGAAAACAAAACTCGCCTGACAACTTTTTGATGGCCGATTGCAGGAACCACTTGGTATTATCTAGCCAGCCCAACTTGGCACTGGTGCCACCATGGGTCTGGTCACCATCCTGCCTATCGTAGCTTTTCAGGAGCCAGCCGGTCACTCCCAGCCATAGGCCCCCAGACACAAAGCTCGGCCCGTTTCCCTGGCAAACAAAAGTAAGCTGCCCCGCTTCTGGATGGCAGATTGCAGGAACCACTTGTTACTATCAAACCAGCCCAACTTGGCACTGGTGCCACCATGGGTCTGGGAACCATCCTGTGTATCGTGGATTCTAATTAGCCATCCGTCCACTCCAGGCCATAGGGCCCCAGGCACAAACAACGGCGCTTTTCCCTGGAAAACAAAACTTGCCTGCCAACTTTTTGATGGCCGATTGCAGGAACCACTTGGTATTATCAAGCCAGCCCGACTTGGCACTGGTGCCACCTTGGGTCTGGGAACCATGCTGCGTATCGTGGATTCTAAGTAGCCAGCCGGCCACTCCCTGCCACAGGCCCCCAAACACAAACAACGGCGCTTTTCCCTGGAAAACAAAACTCGCCTGCCAAGTTTTTGATGGCAGATTGCAGGAGCCACTTGGTACTATCAAACCAGCCCAACTTGGCACTGGTGCCACCATGGGTCTGGTCACCATCCTGCCTATCGTAGCTTTTCAGGAGCCAGCCAGCCACCCCCAGCCAGAGGCCCCCAGACAAAAACCTCGGCCCGTTTCCCTGGCAAACAAAAGTAAGCTGCCCCGCTTCTGCATGGCAGATTGCAGGAGCCACTTTGCACCGTCAAACCAGCCCAACTTGGCACTGGTGCCACCTCAGGTCTGGGAACCATCCTGCGTATCGTGGGTTCTAATTAGCCATCCGTCCACTCCAGGCCATAGGGCCCCAGGCACAAAAAACGGCGCTTTTCCCTGGAAAACAAAACTCGCCTGCCAACTTTTTGATGGCCGATTGCAGGAACCACTTGGTATTATCAAGCCAGCCCAACTTGGCACTGGTGCCACCATGGGTCTGGTCACCATCCTGCCTATCGTAGCTTTTCAGGAGCCAGCCGGTCACTCCCAGCCATAGGCCCCCAGACACAAACCTCGGACTGTTTCCCTGGCAAACAAAAGTAAGCTGCCCCGCTTCTGGATGGCAGATTGCAGGAACCACTTGGTACTATCAAACCAGCCCAACTTGGCACTGGTGCCACCATGGGTCTGGGAACCATCCTGTGTATCGTGGATTCTAATTAGCCATCCGTCCACTCCAGGCCATAGGGCCCCAGGCACAAACAACGGCGCTTTTCCCTGGAAAACAAAACTCGCCTGCCAACTTTTTGATGGCCGATTGCAGGAACCACTTGGTATTATCAAGCCAGCCCGACTTGGCACTGGTGCCACCTTGGGTCTGGGAACCATGCTGCGTATTGTGGATTCTAAGGAGCCAGCCGGCCACTCCCAGCCACAGGCCCCCAAACACAAACAACGACGCTTTTCCCTGGAAATCAACACTCGCTTGCCGACTTTTTGATGGCAGATTGCAGGAGCCACTTGGTACTATCAAACCAGCCCAACTTGGCACTGGTGCCACCATGGGTCTGGTCACCATCCTGCCTATCGTAGCTTTTCAGGAGCCAGCCGGCCACTCCCAGCCATAGGCCCCCAGACACAAACCTCGGCCCGTTTCCCTGGCAAACAAAAGTAAGCTGCCCCGCTTCTGGATGGCAGATTCCCGGACGCACTTGTTACAATCAAACCAGCCCAACTTTGCACTGGTGCCACCTCTGGTCTGGGAACCATCCTGCGTATCGTGGATTCTAAGGAGCCAGCCGGCCACTCCCAGCCACAGGCCCCCAAACACAAACAACGGCGCTTTTCCCTGGAAAACAAAACTCGCCTGACAACTTTTTGATGGCAGATTGCAGGAGCCACTTGGTACTATCAAACCAGCCCAACTTGGCACTGGTGCCGTCATGGGTCTGGTCCACATCCTGCCTATCGTAGCTTTTCACGAGCCAGCCGGTCACTTCCAGGCTTAGGCCCCCAGACACAATCCTCGGACCGTTTCCCTGGCAAACAAAAGTAAGCTGCCCCGATTCTGGATGGCAGATTGCAGGAACCACTTGTTACTATCAAACCAGCCCAAGTTGGCACTGGTGCCACCATGGGTCTGGGAACCATCCTGTGTATCGTGGATTCTAATTAGCCATCCGTCCACTCCAGGCCATAGGGCCCCAGGCGCAAACAACGGCGCTTTTCCCTGGATAACAAACTCGCCTGCCAAATTTTTGATGGCAGATTGCAGGAGCCACTTGGTACTATCAAACCAGCCCAACTTGGCACTGGTGCCACCATGGGTCTGGTCACCATCCTGCCTATCGTAGCTTTTCAGGAGCCAGCCGGTCACTCCCAGCCATAGGCCCCCAGACACAAACCTCGGCCCGTTTCCCTGGCAAACAAAAGTAAGCTACCCCGCTTCTGGATGGCAGATTGCAGGACGCACTTGGTACTATCAAACCAGCCCAACTTGGCACTGGTGCCACCTCAGGTCTGGGAACCATCCTGCGTCTCGTGGATTCTAAGGAGCCAGCCGGCCACTCCCACCCATAGGCCCCCAAACAAAAACAACGGCGCTTTTCCCTGGAAAACAAAACTCGCCTGCCAACTTTTTGATGGCCGATTGCAGGAACCACTTGGTATTATCAAGCCAGCCCGACTTGGCACTGGTGCCACCTTGGGTCTGGGAACCATGCTGCGTATCGTGGATTCTAAGGAGCCAGCCGGCCACTCCCTGCCACAGGCCCCCAAACACAAACAACGGCGCTTTTCCCTGGAAATCAACACTCGCTTGCCGACTTTTTGATGGCAGATTGCAGGAGCCACTTGGTACTATCAAACCAGCCCAACTTGGCACTGGTGCCACCATGGGTCTGGTCACCATCATGCCTCTCGTAGCTTTTCAGGACCTAGCCGGTCACTCACAGCCATAGGCCCCCAGACACAAACCTTGGCCCGTTTCCCTGGCAAACAAAAGTAAGCTGCCCCGTTTCTGGATGGCAGATTTCAGTAGCAACTTTGCACCATCAAACTGGCCCGACTTGTCACTGGTGCCACTTTAGGTCTGGGAACCATCCTGCGTATCGTGGATTCTAATTAGCCATCCGGCCACTCCCACCCACAGGCCCCCAAACACAAACAACCGCGCTTTTCCCTGGAAAACAAAACTCGCCTACCAACATTTTGATGGCAGATTGCAGGAGCCACTTGGTACTATCAAATCAGCCGAACTTGGCACTGGTGCCACCATGGGTCTGGTAACCATCCTGCCTATCGTACCTTTTCAGGAGCCAGCTGGTCACTCCCAGCCATAGGCCCCCAGACAAAAACCTCGGCTCCTTTCCCTGGCAAACAAAAGTAAGCAGCCCTGCTTCTGGATGGCAGATTGCAGGAGCCACTTTGCACCATCAAACTGGCCCGACTAGTCACTGTTGCCACCTCTGGTCTGGGAACCATCCTGCGTATCGTGGATTCTAATTAGCCAGCCGGCCACTCCCAGCCACAGGCCCCCAAACACAAACAACGGCGCTTTTCCCTGGAAAACTAAACTCGCCTGACAACTTTTTGATGGCAGATTGCAGGAGCCACTTGGTACTATCAAACCAGCCCAACTTGGCACTGGTGCCACCTTGGGTCTGGGAACCATGCTGCGTATTGTGGATTCTAAGGAGCCAGCCGGCCACTCCCAGCCACAGGCCCCCAAACACAAACAACGACGCTTTTCCCTGGAAATCAACACTCGCTTGCCGACTTTTTGATGGCAGATTGCAGGAGCCACTTGGTACTATCAAACCAGCCCAACTTGGCACTGGTGCCACCATGGGTCTGGTCACCATCCTGCCTATCGTAGCTTTTCAGGAGCCAGCCGGCCACTCCCAGCCATAGGCCCCCAGACACAAACCTTGGCCCGTTTCCCTGGCAAACAAAAGTAAGCTGCCCCGCTTCTGGATGGCAGATTCCCGGACGCACTTGTTACAATCAAACCAGCCCAACTTGGCACTGGTGCCACCTCTGGTCTGGGAACCATCCTGCGTATCGTGGATTCTAAGGAGCCAGCCGGCCACTCCCAGCCACAGGCCCCCAAACACAAACAACGGCGCTTTTCCCTGGAAAACAAAACTCGCCTGACAACTTTTTGATGGCAGATTGCAGGAGCCACTTGGTACTATCAAACCAGCCCAACTTGGCACTGGTGCCGTCATGGGTCTGGTCCACATCCTGCCTATCGTAGCTTTTCACGAGCCAGCCGGTCACTTCCAGGCTTAGGCCCCCAGACACAATCCTCGGACCGTTTCCCTGGCAAACAAAAGTAAGCTGCCCCGATTCTGGATGGCAGATTGCAGGAACCACTTGTTACTATCAAACCAGCCCAAGTTGGCACTGGTGCCACCATGGGTCTGGGAACCATCCTGTGTATCGTGGATTCTAATTAGCCATCCGTCCACTCCAGGCCATAGGGCCCCAGGCGCAAACAACGGCGCTTTTCCCTGGATAACAAACTCGCCTGCCAAATTTTTGATGGCAGATTGCAGGAGCCACTTGGTACTATCAAACCAGCCCAACTTGGCACTGGTGCCACCATGGGTCTGGTCACCATCCTGCCTATCGTAGCTTTTCAGGAGCCAGCCGGTCACTCCCAGCCATAGGCCCCCAGACACAAACCTCGGCCCGTTTCCCTGGCAAACAAAAGTAAGCTACCCCGCTTCTGGATGGCAGATTGCAGGACGCACTTGGTACTATCAAACCAGCCCAACTTGGCACTGGTGCCACCTCAGGTCTGGGAACCATCCTGCGTCTCGTGGATTCTAAGGAGCCAGCCGGCCACTCCCACCCATAGGCCCCCAAACAAAAACAACGGCGCTTTTCCCTGGAAAACAAAACTCGCCTGCCAACTTTTTGATGGCCGATTGCAGGAACCACTTGGTATTATCAAGCCAGCCCGACTTGGCACTGGTGCCACCTTGGGTCTGGGAACCATGCTGCGTATCGTGGATTCTAAGGAGCCAGCCGGCCACTCCCTGCCACAGGCCCCCAAACACAAACAACGGCGCTTTTCCCTGGAAATCAACACTCGCTTGCCGACTTTTTGATGGCAGATTGCAGGAGCCACTTGGTACTATCAAACCAGCCCAACTTGGCACTGGTGCCACCATGGGTCTGGTCACCATCATGCCTCTCGTAGCTTTTCAGGACCTAGCCGGTCACTCACAGCCATAGGCCCCCAGACACAAACCTTGGCCCGTTTCCCTGGCAAACAAAAGTAAGCTGCCCCGTTTCTGGATGGCAGATTTCAGTAGCAACTTTGCACCATCAAACTGGCCCGACTTGTCACTGGTGCCACTTTAGGTCTGGGAACCATCCTGCGTATCGTGGATTCTAATTAGCCATCCGGCCACTCCCACCCACAGGCCCCCAAACACAAACAACCGCGCTTTTCCCTGGAAAACAAAACTCGCCTACCAACATTTTGATGGCAGATTGCAGGAGCCACTTGGTACTATCAAATCAGCCGAACTTGGCACTGGTGCCACCATGGGTCTGGTAACCATCCTGCCTATCGTACCTTTTCAGGAGCCAGCTGGTCACTCCCAGCCATAGGCCCCCAGACAAAAACCTCGGCTCCTTTCCCTGGCAAACAAAAGTAAGCAGCCCTGCTTCTGGATGGCAGATTGCAGGAGCCACTTTGCACCATCAAACTGGCCCGACTTGTCACTGTTGCCACCTCTGGTCTGGGAACCATCCTGCGTATCGTGGATTCTAATTAGCCAGCCGGCCACTCCCAGCCACAGGCCCCCAAACACAAACAACGGCGCTTTTCCCTGGAAAACTAAACTCGCCTGACAACTTTTTGATGGCAGATTGCAGGAGCCACTTGGTACTATCAAACCAGCCCAACTTGGCACTGGTGCCACCATGGGTCTGGTCACCATCATGCCTATCGTAGCTTTTCAGGAGCCAGCCGGTCACTCCCTGCCACAGGCCCCCAGACACAAAGCTCGGCCCGTTTCCCTGGCAAACAAAAGTAAGCTGCCCCGCTTCTGGATGGCAGATATTAGGACGCACTTGTTACTATCAAACCAGCCCGACTTGGCACTGGTGCCACCACTGGTCTGGGAACCATCCTGCGTATCGTGGATTCTAAGGAGCCAGCCGGCCACTCCCAGCCTCAGGCACCAAAACACAAACAACGGCGCTTTTCCCTGGAAAACAAAACTCGCCTGACAACTTTTTGATGGCAGATTGCAGGAGCCACTTGGTACTATCAAACCAGCCCAACTTGGCACTGGTGCCACCATGGGTCTGGTCACCATCCTGCCTATCGTAGCTTTTCAGGAGCCAGCCGGCCACTCTCAGCCATATGCCCCCAAAAACAAACCACGGACCTTTTCTCTGGCAAACAAAAATCAGCTGCCCCACTTCTGGATGGCAGATTGCAGGAGCCACTTGGGACTATCACACCAGCACAACATGGCACTGCTGCCACCTTGGATCTGGGAACAATCCTGCGTATCGTACATATTCAGGAACCAGCCGAACACTCCCAGCCACAGGCCCCCAAACACAAACAACGGCCCTTTTCTCTGGCAAACAAAACTCAACTGCCCCTCTTCTGGATGGCAAATTGCAGGACGCACTTGGTACTACAAAAAGAGCCCGACTTGGCAGTGGTGCCACCTTGGCTCTGGGAACCATCCTGCATATCGAGCATTTTAAGGAGCCAGCCGGCAATTCCCAGCCGTATGCCCCAAAAAGAAACCATGGACCTTTTCTCTGGCAAAAAAAACTCAGCTGTCCCGCTTCTGGATGGCAGATTGCAGGAGTTACTTTGAACCATACAACCAGCCTTACTTGGCACTGGTGCCACCTTGGATCTGGGAACCATCCTGCCTATCGTTGATTTTCAGGGGCCAGCCGGCCACTCTCAGCCATAGGCCCCCAAACACAAACCACAGCCCTTTTCTCTAGCAAACAAAATTCAACTGCCCCGCTTCTGGATGGCAAATTGCAGGAGCCACTGGGTACTACAAAAACAGCCTGACTTGGCACTGGTGCCACCTTGCGTCTGGTTACCATGCGGCGTATCGTGCATTTTAAGGAGCCAGGTGGCCACTCCCAGCCATATGCCCCCAAACACAACCCACGGCCCTTTTCTCTGGCAAACAAAACTCAGCTGCCCCGCTTCTGGATGGCAGATTGCAGGAGACACTTGGTACTATCAAACCAGCCCGACTTGGCACTGGTGCCACCTTGGGTCTGGGAACCATCCTGCGTATTGTGGATTGTCAGGAGACAGCCGACCACTCTCGGCCACAGAGCCCAATCAAAAACAAAGGTCCGTTTCCCTGGCAAAAAAAACTCAGCTGCCCCGCTTCTGGATGGGAGATTGCAGGAGGCACTTGACACTGTCAAACGAGCCCCACTTGGCACTGGTGCCACCTTGGGTCTGGGAACCATGCTGCGTATCGTGGATTTTCAGGAGCCAGCCGGCCACTCCCAGCCACAGGCCCCCAAACACAAACCACAGCCTTTTTCTCTGGCAAACAAAACTCAGCTGCCCCGCTTCTGGATGGCAGATTGCAGGAGCCACTTGGTACTATCAAACCAGCTCGACTTGGCACTGGTGCCACCTTGGGTCTGGGAACCATCCTGCCTATCGTGGATTTTAAGGAGCCAGCCGGCTACTCCCAGCCACAGGCCCCCAACAAAAACCACGGCCCTTTTTTCTCGCAAACAAAACTTAGCTGCCTCACTTCTGGATGGCAGATTGCAGGAGCCACTTGGTGTAATCAAACCAGCCCGACTTGGCACTGGTGCCACCTTGGGTCTGGGAACCATCCTGCGTATCGTGGATTCTAAGGAGCCAGCCGGCCACTCCCAGCCACAGGCCCCCAAACAAAATCAACGGCGCTGTTCCCTGGAAAACAAAACACGCCTGCCAACTTTTTGATGGAGTTTGCAGGAGCCACTTGGTACTATCAAACCAGCCCGACTTGGCACTGGTGCCACCTTGGGTCTGGGAAACATCCTGCGTATCGTGGATTCTTAGGAGCCAGCCGGCCACTCCTAGCCACAGGCCCCCAAACAAAAACCTAGGCCTATTTCTCTGGCAAACAAAAGTAAGCTGCCCTGCTTCTGGATGGCAGATTGCAGGAGACACTTGGTACTATCAAACCAGCCCGACTTGGCACTGGTGCCACCTTGGATCTGGGAACCATGCTCTGTATCGTGGATATTCAGGGGCCAGCCGGCCACTCTCAGCCATATGTCCCCAAACAGAAACCTCAGCCCGTTTCTCTGGCAAACAAAACTCAACTGCCCCTCTTCTGGCTGGCAAATTGCAGGATGAACTTGATACTAAAACCGCAGGCCGACTTGGTAGTGGTGACACCTTGGGCCTGGGAACCATCATGCGTATCGAGCATTTTAAGGAGCCAGCCGGCCACTCCCAGCAATATGCCCCCAAAAACAATCCACGGAATTTTCCTCTGGCAAACAAAAATCAGCTGCCCCGCTTCTGGATGGCAGATTGCAGGAGCCACTTTGCACCATCAAACCAGCCCGACTTGGCACTGGTGCCACATTGCATCTGGGAACCATGCTGCCTAGCGTGGATTTTCAGGAGCCAGCCGGCCACTCTCAGCTATATGCCCCCAAACAAAACCCACGGCCCGTTTCCCTGGCAAACAAAATTAAGCTGCCCCGCTTCTGGATGGCAGATTGCAGGACGCACTTGGTAGTATCAAACCAGCCCGACTAGGCACTGGTGCCACCTTGGGTCTGGGAACCATCCTGCATATCGTGGGTTCAAAGGAGCCAGCCGGCCACTCCCAGCCACAGGCCCCCAAATACAAACAATGTCGCTTTTCCCTGGAAAACAAAACTCGCCTGCCAACTTTTTGATGGCAGATTGCCGGAGCCACTTGGTACTATCAAACCAGCCCAACTTGGCACTGGTGCCACCATGGGTCTGGTAACCATCCTGCCTATTGTAGCTTTCCAGGAGCCAGCCGGTCTCTCCCAGCCATAGGTCCCCAGTCACAAACCTCGGCCCGTTTCCCTGGCAAACAAAAGTAAGCTACCCCGCTTCTGGATGGCAGATTGCAGGAGCCACTTGGTACTATCAAACCAGCAAAACTTGGCACTGGTGCCACCTTGGGTCTGGGAACCATGCTGCGTAACACAGATTCTAAGGCGCCAGTCGGCCACTACGAGCCACAAGCCCCCAAACACAAACAACGGCGCTATTCTCTGGCAAACAAAACTCAACTGCCCCTCTTCTGGATGGCAAATTGCAGGACGCACTTGGTACTATAAAAACAGCCCGACTTGGCACTGGTGCCCCCTTGGGTCTGGGAACCATCCTGCGTATCGATCTTTTTAATGAGACAGCCGGCCACTCCCAGCCATATGCCCCCAAACACAACCCACGGCCCTTTTCTCTGGCAAACAAAACTCAACTGCACCGCTTCTGGATGGCAGATTGCAGGAGCCACTTGGTACTATCAAACCAGCCCGACTTGGCACTGGTGCCACCTTGGGTCTGGGAACCATCCTGCGTATTGTGGGTTGTCAGGAGCCAGCCGAACACTCTCGGCCACAGACCCCAATTAAAAACAACGGCCCGTTTCACAGGCAAACAAAACTCAGCTGCCCCGCTTCTGGATGGGAGATTGCAGGAGGCACTTGACACTGTGAAACCAGCCCCACTTGGCACTGGTGCCACCTTGGGTCTGGGAACCATACTGCGTATCATGGATTTTCAGGAGCCACCCGGCCACTCCCAGCCACAGGCCCCCAAACACAAACCACAGCCTTTTTGTCTGGCAAACAAAATTCAGCTGCCCCGCTTCTGGATGGCAGATTGCAGGAGCCACTTGGGACTATCACACCAGCACAACATGGCACTGCTGCCACCTTGGATCTGGGAACCATCCTTCCTATCGTGGATTTTCAGGGGCCAGCCGGTCACTCTCAGCCATAGGCCCCAAACACAAACCACGGCCCTTTTCTCTGGAAAACAAAACTCAACTGCCCCTCTTCTGGATGGCAGATTGCAGGAGCCACTGGGTACTATGAAACCAGCCCTACTTGGCACTGATGCCACCTTGGGTCTGGGAACCATGCTGCGTATCATGGATTTTCAGGAGCCAGCCGGCCACTGCCAGCCACAGGCACCGAAACACAAACAACAGCCTTTTTCTCTGGCAAACAAAATTCAGCTGCCCCGCTTCTGGATGGCAGATTGCAGGAACCACTTGGTACTAACAAACCAGCCCGACTTGGCACTGATGCCACCTTGGGTCTGGGAACCATCCTGCGTATCGTGGATTCTAAGGAGCCAGCTGGCCACTCCCAGCCACAGGCCCCAAAACACACACAACGGTGCTTTTCCCTGGAAAACAAAACTCGCCTGCCAAACATTTGATGGCAGATTGCAGGAGCCACTTGGTATTATCAAACCAGCCCAACTTGGCACTGGTGCCACCATGGGTCTGGTCACCATCCTGCCTATCGTAGCTTTTCAGGAGCCAGCCAGCCACCCCCAGCCAGAGGCCCCCAGACAAATATTTCGGCCCGTTTCCCTGGCAAACAAAAGTAAGCTGCCCCGCTTCTGGATGGCAGATTGCAGGAGCCACTTTGCACCATCAAACCAGCCCAACTTGGCACTGGTGCCAACTCAGGTCTGGGAACCATCCTGCGTATCGTGGGTTCTAAGGAGCCAGCTGGCCACTCCCAGCCACAGGCCCCCAAACACAAACAACGGCGCTTTTCCCTGGAAAACAAAACTCGCCTGCCAACTTTTTGATGGCAGATTGCAGGAGCCACTTGGTACTATCAAACCAGCCCAACTTGGCACTGGTGCCACCATGGGTCTGGTCACCATCCTGCCTATCGTAGCTTTTCAGGAGCCAGCCGGTCACTCCCAGCCATAGGCCCCCAGACACAAACCTCGGCCCGTTTCCCTGGCAAACAAAAGTAAGCTGCCCCGCTTCTGCATGGCAGATTGCAGGAGCTACTTAGTACTATCAAACCAGCCCGACTTGGCACTGGTGACACCTCTGGTCTGGGAACCATCCTGCCTATCGTGGATTTTCAGGGGCCAGCCGGCCACTCTCAGCCATATGCCCCAAAAACAAACCACGGCCCTTTTCTCTGGCAAACAAAACTCAACTGCCCCTCTTCTGGATGGCAAATTTTAGGACGCACTTTGTACTACGAAAACCGCCCGACGTGGCACTGGTGCCACCTTGTGTCAGGGAACCATCCTGCATATCGAGCTTTTTAAGGAGCCAGCCGGCCACGCCCAGCCATATACCCCCAAAAACAAACCACGGACCATTTCTCTTGGAAACAAAAATCCGCTGCCCCCCGTCTGGATGGCAGATTGCAGGAGCCACTTTGCACCATCAAACCAGCCCGACTTGGCACTGGTGCCACCTTGGGTCTGGGAACAATCCTGCATATCGTGGATTCTAAGGAGCCAGCCGGCCACTCCCTGCCACAGGCCCCCAAACACAAACAACGGCGCTTTTCCCTGGAAAATAAAATTCGCCTGCCAGCTTTTTGATGGCAGATTGCAGGAGCCACTTGGTACTATCAAATCATCCCAACTTGGCACTGGTGCCACTATGGGTCTGGGAACCATCCTGCCTATTGTAGCATTTCAGGAGCCAGCCGGTCACTCCCAGCCATAGGCCCCCAGACACAAACCTCGGACCGTTTCCCTGGCAAACAAAATTAAGCTGCCCCGATTCTGGATGGCAGATTGCAGGAGCCACTTGGTTGTGTCAAACCAGCCCGACTTGGCACTGGTGCCACCTTGGGTCTGGGAACCATCCTGCGTATCGTGGATTCTAAGCAGCCACCCGGCCACTCTGAGCCACAGGCCCCCAAACAAAATCTACGGCGCTTTTCCCTGGAAAACAAAACTCGCCTGCCAACTTTTTGATGGTAGATTGCAGGAGCCACTTGGTAGTATCAAACCAGCCCAACTTGGCACTGGTGCCACCTCTGGTCTGGGAACCATCCTGCCTATCGTAGCTTTTCAGGAGCCAGCCGGTCACTCCCAGCCATAGACCCCCAGACACAAACCTAGGCCCGTTTCCCTGGAAAACAAAAGTATGTTACCCCGATTCTGGATGGCAGATTGCAGGAGCCACTTGGTACTATCAAATCAGCCCAACTTGGCACTGGTGCCACCATGGGTCTGGTAAACATCCTGCCTATCGTAGCTTTTCAGGAGCCAGCCGGTCACTCCCTGCCATAGGCCCCCGGACACAAACCTCGGCCCGTTTCCCTGGCAAACAAAAGTAAGCTGCCCCGCTTTTGGTGGCAGATTGCAGGATGCACTTGGTACTTACAAACCAGCCCGACTTGGCCCTGGTGCCACCTTGGCTCTGGGAACCATGCTGCGTAACGTAGATTCTACGAGGACAGGCGGCCACTCCCAGCCACAGGCCTCTAAACAAAAACAACGGCGCTTTTCCCTGGAAAACAAAACTCGCCTGCCAACTTCTTGATGGCAGATTGCAGGAGCCACTTGGTACTATCAAACCAGCCCAACTTGGCACTGGTGCCACCATGGGTCTGGTCACCATCCTGCCTATCGTAGCTTTTCAGGAGCCAGCCGCTCACTCCCAGCCATAGGCCCCCAGACAAATACCTCGGCACGTTTCCCTGGCAAACAAAAGTAGGCTGCCCCGCTTCTGGATGGCAAATTGCAGGACGCACTTGGTACTACGAAAACAGCCCGACTTGGCACTGATGCCACCTTGGGTCAGGGAACAATCCTGCGTATAGAGCTTTTTAAGGAGCCAGCCGGCCACGTCCAGTCATATACCCCCAAAAAAAAAACCACGGAACTTTTCTCCAGCAAACAAAAATCCGCTGCCCCGCGTCTGGATGGCAGATTGCAGGAGCTATTTAGTATTATCAAACCAGCCCGACTTGGCACTGGTGGCACCATGAGTCTGGTAACCATCCTGCCTATCGTAGCTTTTCAGTAGTCAGCCGGTCACTCCCAGCCATAGGCCCCCAGACAAATACCTCGGCCCGTTTCCCTGGGAAACAAAAGTAAGCTGTCCCGCTTCTGGATGGCAGATTGCAGGAGGCACTTGGTACTATCAAACCAGCCCAACTTGTTCCCAGACCCAAGGTGGCACCAGTGCCAAGTGGGGCTGGTTTGATGGTGCAACGTGGCTCCTGCAATCTGCCATCCAAAAGCGGGGCAGCTTACTTTTGTTTGCCAGGGAAACGGGCCGAGGTTTGTGTCTGGGGGTCTATGGCTGGGAGTGACCGGCTGGCTCCTGAAAAGCTACGATAGGCAGGATGGTTCCCAGACCAGAGGTGGCACCAGTGCCAAGTTGGGCTGGTTTGATAGTACCAAGTGGCTCCTGCAATCTGCCATCAAAAAGTTGGCAGGCGAGTTTTGTTTTCCAGGGAAAAGCGCCGTAGATTTTGTTTGGGGGCCTGTGGCTCAGAGTGGCCGGGTGGCTGCTTAGAATCCACGATACGCAGGATGGTTCCCAGACCCAAGGTGGCACCAGTGCCAAGTCGGGCTGGTTTGACACAACCAAGTGGCTCCTGCAATCTGCCATCCAGAATCGGGGCAGCTTACTTTTGTTTGCCAGGGAAACGGTCCGAGGTTTGTGTCTGGGGGCCTATGGCTGGGAGTGACCGGCTGGCTCCTGAAAAGCTACGATAGGCAGGATGGTTCCCAGACCCATAGTGGCACCAGTGCCAAGTTGGGATGATTTGATAGTACCAAGTGGCTCCTGCAATCTGCCATCAAAAAGTTGGCAGGCGAGTTTTGTTTTCCAGGGAAAAGCGCCGTTGTTTGTGTTTGGGGGCCTGTGGCTGGGAGTGGCCGGCTGGCTCCTTAGAATCCACGATATGCAGGATTGTTCCCACACCCAAGGTGGCACCAGTGCCAAGTCGGGCTGGTTTGATGGTGCAAAGTGGCTCCTGCAATCTGCCATACAGACGCGGGGCAGCGGATTTTTGTTTCCAAGAGAAATGGTCCGTGGTTTTTTTTCGGGGGTTTATGGCTGGGCGTGGCCGGCTGGCTCCTTAAAAAGCTCGATATGCAGGATGGTTCCCTGACACAAGGTGGCACCAGTGCCACGTCGGGCGGTTTGCGTAGTACAAAGTGCGTCCTAAAATTTGCCATCCAGAAGAGGGGCAGTTGAGTTTTGTTTGCCAGAGAAAAGGCCGTGGTTTGTTTTTGGGGGCATATGGCTGAGAGTGGCCGGCTGGCTCCTGAAAAGCTACGATAGGCAGGATGTTTACCAGACCCATTGTGGCACCAGTGCCAAGTTGGGCTGATTTGATAGTACCAAGTGCCTCCTGCAATCTGCCATCCAGAATCGGGGTAGCTTACTTTTGTTTTCCAGGGAAACGGGCCGAGGTTTGTGTCTGGGGGTCTATGGTTGGGAGTGGCCGGCTGGCTCCTTAGAAACCACGATACGCAGCATGGTTCCCAGACAAGAGGTGCCACCAGTGCCAAGTTGGGCTGGTTTGATACTACCAAGTGGTTCCTGCAATCTGCCATCCAGAAGCGGGGCAGCTTACTTTTGTTTGCCAGGGAAAAGCGCCGTTGTTTGTGTTTGGGGGCCTGTGGCTGGGAGTGGCCGGCTGGCTTCTTAGAATCCACCATACGCAGGATGGTTCCCAGACCCAAGGTGGCACCAGTGCCTAGTCGGGATAGTTTGATGGTGCAAAGTGGCTCCTGCAATCTGCCATCCAGAAGCGGGGCAGCTTACTTTTGTTTGCCAGGGAACAGGGCCGAGCTTTGTGTCTTGGGGCCTATGGCTGGGAGTGACCGGCTGGCTCCTGAAAAGCTACGATAGGCAGGATGGTGACCAGACCCAAGGTGGCACCAGTGCCAAGTTGGGCTGGTTTGATAGTACCAAGTGGCTCCTGCAATCTGCCATCAAAAAGTTGGCAGGCGAGTTTTGTTTTCCAGGGAAAAGCGCCGTTGTTTGTGTTTGGGGGCCTGTGGCTGGGAGTGGCCGGCTGGCTCATTAGAATCCACGATACGCAGGATGGTTCCCAGACTTGTCGTGGCACCAGTGCCAAGTCGGGCTGGTTTGATAGTACCAAGTGGATCCTGCAATCTGCCATCCAGAAGCGGGGCAGCTTACTTTTGTTTGCCAGGGAAACGGGCCGAGGATTTGTCTGGGGGCCTATGGCTGGGAGTGACCGGCAGGCTCGTGAAAACCTACGATAGGCAGGATGGTGACCAGACCCATGGTGGCAGCAGTGCCAAGTTGGGCTGGTTTGATAGTACCAAGTGGCTCCTGCAATCTGCCATCAAAAAGTTGGCAGGCGAGTTTTGTTTTCCAGGGAAAAGCGCCGTTGTTTGTGTTTGGGAGCCTGTGGCTGGGAGTGGCCGGCTGGCTCTTTAGAATCCACGATACGCAGGATGGTTCCCAGACCAGTGGTGGCACCAGTGCCAAGTCGGGCTGGTTTGATAGTAACAAGTGCGTCCTCCAATCTGCCATCCAGAAGCGGGGCAGCTTACTTTTGTTTTCCAGGGAAACGGGCCGAGGTTTTTGTCTGGGGGCCTATGGCTGGGAGTGACCGGCTGGCTCGTGAAAAGCTACGATAGGCAGGATGGTGACCAGACCCATGGCGGCACCAGTGCCAAGTTGGGCTGGTTTGATAGTACCAAGTGGCTCCTGCAATCTGCCATCAAAAAGTTGGCAGGCGAGTTTTGTTTTCCAGGGAAAAGCGCCGTTGTTTGTGTTTGGGAGCCTGTGGCTGGGAGTGGCCGGCTGGCTCTTTAGAATCCACGATACGCAGGATGGTTCCCAGACCAGTGGTGGCACCAGTGCCAAGTCGGGCTGGTTTGATAGTAACAAGTGCGTCCTCCAATCTGCCATCCAGAAGCGGGGCAGCTTACTTTTGTTTTCCAGGGAAACGGGCCGAGGTTTTTGTCTGGGGGCCTATGGCTGGGAGTGACCGGCTGGCTCGTGAAAAGCTACGATAGGCAGGATGGTGACCAGACCCATGGCGGCACCAGTGCCAAGTTGGGCTGGTTTGATAGTACCAAGTGGCTCCTGCAATCTGCCATCAAAAAGTTGGCAGACGAGTTTTGTTTTCCAGGGAAAAGCGCCGTTGTTTGTGTTTGGGTGCCTGTGGCTGGGAGTGGCCGGCTGGCTCCTTAGAATCCACGATACGCAGGATGGTTCCCAGACCAGAGGTGGCACCAGTGCCAAGTCGGGCTGGTTTGATAGTACCAAGTGGCTCCTGCAATCTGCCATCCAGAAGCGGGGCAGCTTACTTTTGTTTGCCAGGGAAACGGGCCGAGGTTTGTGTCTGGGGGTCTATGGCTGGGAGTGACCGGCTGGCTCCTGAAAAGCTACGATAGGCAGGATGGTTCCCAGACCAGAGGTGGCACCAGTGCCAAGTTGGGCTGGTTTGATAGTACCAAGTGGCTCCTGCAATCTGCCATCAAAAAGTTGGCAGGCGAGTTTTGTTTTCCAGGGAAAAGCGCCGTAGATTTTGTTTGGGGGCCTGTGGCTCAGAGTGGCCGGGTGGCTGCTTAGAATCCACGATACGCAGGATGGTTCCCAGACCCAAGGTGGCACCAGTGCCAAGTCGGGCTGGTTTGACACAACCAAGTGGCTCCTGCAATCTGCCATCCAGAATCGGGGCAGCTTACTTTTGTTTGCCAGGGAAACGGTCCGAGGTTTGTGTCTGGGGGCCTATGGCTGGGAGTGACCGGCTGGCTCCTGAAAAGCTACGATAGGCAGGATGGTTCCCAGACCCATAGTGGCACCAGTGCCAAGTTGGGATGATTTGATAGTACCAAGTGGCTCCTGCAATCTGCCATCAAAAAGTTGGCAGGCGAGTTTTGTTTTCCAGGGAAAAGCGCCGTTGTTTGTGTTTGGGGGCCTGTGGCTGGGAGTGGCCGGCTGGCTCCTTAGAATCCACGATATGCAGGATTGTTCCCACACCCAAGGTGGCACCAGTGCCAAGTCGGGCTGGTTTGATGGTGCAAAGTGGCTCCTGCAATCTGCCATACAGACGCGGGGCAGCGGATTTTTGTTTCCAAGAGAAATGGTCCGTGGTTTTTTTTCGGGGGTTTATGGCTGGGCGTGGCCGGCTGGCTCCTTAAAAAGCTCGATATGCAGGATGGTTCCCTGACACAAGGTGGCACCAGTGCCACGTCGGGCGGTTTGCGTAGTACAAAGTGCGTCCTAAAATTTGCCATCCAGAAGAGGGGCAGTTGAGTTTTGTTTGCCAGAGAAAAGGCCGTGGTTTGTTTTTGGGGGCATATGGCTGAGAGTGGCCGGCTGGCTCCTGAAAAGCTACGATAGGCAGGATGTTTACCAGACCCATTGTGGCACCAGTGCCAAGTTGGGCTGATTTGATAGTACCAAGTGCCTCCTGCAATCTGCCATCCAGAATCGGGGTAGCTTACTTTTGTTTTCCAGGGAAACGGGCCGAGGTTTGTGTCTGGGGGTCTATGGTTGGGAGTGGCCGGCTGGCTCCTTAGAAACCACGATACGCAGCATGGTTCCCAGACAAGAGGTGCCACCAGTGCCAAGTTGGGCTGGTTTGATACTACCAAGTGGTTCCTGCAATCTGCCATCCAGAAGCGGGGCAGCTTACTTTTGTTTGCCAGGGAAAAGCGCCGTTGTTTGTGTTTGGGGGCCTGTGGCTGGGAGTGGCCGGCTGGCTTCTTAGAATCCACCATACGCAGGATGGTTCCCAGACCCAAGGTGGCACCAGTGCCTAGTCGGGATAGTTTGATGGTGCAAAGTGGCTCCTGCAATCTGCCATCCAGAAGCGGGGCAGCTTACTTTTGTTTGCCAGGGAACAGGGCCGAGCTTTGTGTCTTGGGGCCTATGGCTGGGAGTGACCGGCTGGCTCCTGAAAAGCTACGATAGGCAGGATGGTGACCAGACCCAAGGTGGCACCAGTGCCAAGTTGGGCTGGTTTGATAGTACCAAGTGGCTCCTGCAATCTGCCATCAAAAAGTTGGCAGGCGAGTTTTGTTTTCCAGGGAAAAGCGCCGTTGTTTGTGTTTGGGGGCCTGTGGCTGGGAGTGGCCGGCTGGCTCATTAGAATCCACGATACGCAGGATGGTTCCCAGACTTGTCGTGGCACCAGTGCCAAGTCGGGCTGGTTTGATAGTACCAAGTGGATCCTGCAATCTGCCATCCAGAAGCGGGGCAGCTTACTTTTGTTTGCCAGGGAAACGGGCCGAGGATTTGTCTGGGGGCCTATGGCTGGGAGTGACCGGCAGGCTCGTGAAAACCTACGATAGGCAGGATGGTGACCAGACCCATGGTGGCAGCAGTGCCAAGTTGGGCTGGTTTGATAGTACCAAGTGGCTCCTGCAATCTGCCATCAAAAAGTTGGCAGGCGAGTTTTGTTTTCCAGGGAAAAGCGCCGTTGTTTGTGTTTGGGAGCCTGTGGCTGGGAGTGGCCGGCTGGCTCTTTAGAATCCACGATACGCAGGATGGTTCCCAGACCAGTGGTGGCACCAGTGCCAAGTCGGGCTGGTTTGATAGTAACAAGTGCGTCCTCCAATCTGCCATCCAGAAGCGGGGCAGCTTACTTTTGTTTTCCAGGGAAACGGGCCGAGGTTTTTGTCTGGGGGCCTATGGCTGGGAGTGACCGGCTGGCTCGTGAAAAGCTACGATAGGCAGGATGGTGACCAGACCCATGGCGGCACCAGTGCCAAGTTGGGCTGGTTTGATAGTACCAAGTGGCTCCTGCAATCTGCCATCAAAAAGTTGGCAGGCGAGTTTTGTTTTCCAGGGAAAAGCGCCGTTGTTTGTGTTTGGGAGCCTGTGGCTGGGAGTGGCCGGCTGGCTCTTTAGAATCCACGATACGCAGGATGGTTCCCAGACCAGTGGTGGCACCAGTGCCAAGTCGGGCTGGTTTGATAGTAACAAGTGCGTCCTCCAATCTGCCATCCAGAAGCGGGGCAGCTTACTTTTGTTTTCCAGGGAAACGGGCCGAGGTTTTTGTCTGGGGGCCTATGGCTGGGAGTGACCGGCTGGCTCGTGAAAAGCTACGATAGGCAGGATGGTGACCAGACCCATGGCGGCACCAGTGCCAAGTTGGGCTGGTTTGATAGTACCAAGTGGCTCCTGCAATCTGCCATCAAAAAGTTGGCAGACGAGTTTTGTTTTCCAGGGAAAAGCGCCGTTGTTTGTGTTTGGGTGCCTGTGGCTGGGAGTGGCCGGCTGGCTCCTTAGAATCCACGATACGCAGGATGGTTCCCAGACCAGAGGTGGCACCAGTGCCAAGTCGGGCTGGTTTGATAGTACCAAGTGGCTCCTGCAATCTGCCATCCAGAAGCGGGGCAGCTTACTTTTGTTTGCCAGGGAAACGGGCCGAGATTTGTGTCTGGGGCCCTATGGCTGGGAGTGACCGGCTGGCTCCTGAAAAGCTACGATAGGCAGGATGGTGACCAGACCCATGGTGGCACCAGTGCCAAGTTGGGCTGGTTTGATAGTACCAAGTGGCTCCTGCAATCTGCCATCAAAAAGTTGGCAGGCAAGTTTTCTTTACCAGGGAAAAGCGCCGTTGTTTTTGTTTGGGGGCCTATGGCTGGGAGTGGCCGGCTGGCTCCTTAGAATCCACGATACGCAGGATGGTTCCTAGACTTGACGTGGCACCAGTGCCAAGTTGGGCTGGTTTGATAGTACCAAGTGCGTCCTGCAATCTGCCATCCAGAAGTGGGGTAGCTTACTTTTGTTTGCCAGGGAAACGGGCCGAGGTTTGTGTCTCGGGGCATATGGCTGGGAGTGACCGGCTGGCTCCTGAAAAGCTACGATAGGCAGGATGGTGACCAGACCCATGGTGGCACCAGTGCCAAGTTGGGCTGGTTTGATAGTACCAAGTGGCTCCTGCAATCTGCCATCAAAAAGTTGGCAGGCGAGTTTGTTATCCAGGGAAAAGCGACGTTGTTTGTGCCTGGGGCCTTATGGCCTGGAGTGGACGGATGGCTAATTAGAACCCACGATACACAGGATGGTTCCCAGACCCATGGTGACACCAGTGCCAAGTTGGGCTGGTTTGATAGTACCAAGTGGATCCTGCAATCTGCCATCCAGAAGCGGGGCAGCTTACTTTTGTTTGCCAGGGAAACGGTCCGAGGATTGTGTCTGGGGGCCTAAGCCTGGAAGTGACCGGCTGGCTCGTGAAAAGCTACGATAGGCAGGATGGTGACCAGACCCATGACGGCACCAGTGCCAAGTTGGGCTGGTTTGATAGTACCAAGTGGCTCCTGCAATCTGCCATCAAAAACTTGGCAGGCGAGTTTTGTTTTCCAGGGAAAAGCGCCGTTGTTTGTGTTTGGGGGCCTGTGGCTGGGAGTGGCCGGCTGGCTCCTTAGAATCCATGATACTCAGCATGGTTCCCAGACCAGAGGTGGCACCAGTGCCAAGTTGGGCTGGTTTGATAGTACCAAGTGGTTGCTGCAATCTGCCATCCAGAAGCGGGGCTGCTTACTTTTGTTTGCCAGGGAAACGGGCCGAGGTTGGTGTCTGGGGGCCTATGGCTGGGAGTGACCGGCTGGCTCCTGAAAAGCTACGATAGGCAGGATGGTGACCAGACCCATGGTGGCACCAGTGCCAAGTTGGGCTGATTTGATAGTACCAAGTGGCTCCTGCAATCTGCCATCAAAATGTTGGCAGGCGAATTTTGTTTTCCAGGGAAAAGCGCCGTTGTTTGTGTTTGGGGGCCTGTGGCAGGGAGTGGCCGGCTGGCTCCTGAAAAGCTACGATAGGCAGGATGGTGACCAGACCCATGGTGGCACCAGTGCCAAGTTGGGCTGGTTTGATAGTAGCAAGTGGCTCCGGCAATCTGCCATCAAAAAGTTGGCAGACGAGTTTTGTTTTCCAGGGAAAAGCGCCGTTGTTTGTGTTTGGGGGCCTGTGGCTGGGAGAGGCCGGCTGGCTGCTTAGAATCTACCATACGCAGGATAGTTCCCAGACCCAAGGTGGCACCAGTGCCAAGTCGGGCTGGTTTGATAGTACCAAGTGCGTCCTGCAATCTGCCATCCAGAAGCGGGACAGCTTACTTTTGTTTGTCAGGGAAACGGGCCGAGCTTTGTGTCTCTGGGCCTACGGCTGGGAGTGACTGGCTGGCTCCTGAAAAGCTACGATAGGCAGGATGGTGACCAGACCCATGGTGGCACCAGTGCCAAGTTGGGCTGGTTTGATAGTACCAAGTGGCTCCTGCAATCTGCCATCAAAAAGTTGGCAGGCACGTTTTGTTTTCCAGGGAAAAGCGCCGTTGTTTTTGTTTGGGGGCCTATGGCTGGGAGTGGCCGGCTGGCTCCTTAGAATCCACGATACGCAGGATGGTTCCCAGACCTGAGGTGGCACCAGTGCCAAGTTGGGCTGGTTTGATAGTACCAAGTGCATCCTGCAATCTGCCATCCAGAAGCGGGGTAGCTTACTTTTGTTTGCCAGGGAAACGGGCCGAGGTTTGTGTCTCGGGGCCTATGGCTGGGAGTGACCGGCTGGCTCCTGAAAAGCTACGATAGGCAGGATGGTGACCAGACCCATGGTGGCACCAGTGCCAAGTTGGGCTGGTTTGATAGTACCAAGTGGCTCCTGCAATCTGCCATCAAAAACTTGGCAGGCGAGTTTGTTATCCAGGGAAAAGCGCCGTTGTTTGTGTTTGGGGGCCTGTGGCTGGGAGTGGCCGGCTGGCTCCTTAGAATCCATGATACGCAGGATGGTTCCCAGACCAGAGGTGGCACCAGTGCCAAGTCGGGCTGGATTGATGGTGAAAAGTGGCTCCTGCAATCTGCCATCCAGAAGCGGGATAACTTACTTTTGTTTGCCAGGGAAACGGGCCGAGCTTTGTGTCTGGGGGCCTATGGCTGGGAGTGACCGGCTGGCTCCTGAAAAGCTACGATAGGCAGGATGGTGACCAGACCCATGGTGGCACCAGTGTCAAGGTGGGCTGGTTTGATAGTACCAAGTGGCTCCGGCAATCTGCCATCAAAATTTGGCAGGCGAGTTTTGTTTTCCAGGGAAAAGCGCCGTTGTTTGTGTTTGGGGGCCTGTGGGTGGGAGTGGCCGGATGGCTAATTAGAATCCACGATACGCAGCATGGTTCCCAGACCTGAGGTGGCACCAGTGCCAAGTCGGGCTAGTTTGATGGTGCAAAGTGGCTCCTGCAATCTGCCATCCAGTAGCGGGGCAGCTTGCGTTTGTTTGCCAGGGAAACGGGCCGAGGTTTGTGTCTGGGGGCCTATGGCTGGGAGTGACCGGCTGGCTCCTGAAAAGCTACGATAGGCAGGATGGTGACCAGACCCATGGTGGCACCAGTGCCAAGTTGGGCTGGTTTGATAGTACCAAGTGGCTCCTGCAATCTGCCATCAAAAAGTTGGCAGGCGAGTTTTGTTTTCCAGGGAAAAGCACCGTTGTTTGTGTTTGGGGGCCTGTGGCTGGGAGTGGCCGGCTGGCTGCTTAGAATCCACGATACGCAGGATGGTTCCCAGACGTGAGGTGGCGCCAGTGCCAAGTCGGGCTGGTTTGATACTACCAAGTGCGTCCTGCAATCTGCCATCCAGAAGCGGGACAGCTTACTTTTGCTTGCCAGGGAAACGGGCCGAGCTTTGTGTCTGGGGGCCTATGGCTGGGAGTGACCGGCTGGCTCCTGAAAAGCTACGATAGGCAGGATGGTGACCAGACCCATGGTGGCACCAGTGCCAAGTTGGGCTGGTTTGATAGTACCAAGTGGCTCCTGCAATCTGCCATCAAAAATTGGCAGGCGAGTTTTGTTTTCCAGGGAAAAGCGCCGTTGTTGTGTTTAGGGGCCTGTGGCTGGGAGTGGCCGGCTGGCTCCTTAGAATCCACCATACGCAGGATGGTTCCCAGACCCAAGGTGGCACCAGTGCCTAGTCGGGATAGTTTGATGGTGCAAAGTGGCTCCTGCAATCTGCCATCCAGAAGCGGGGCAGCTTACTTTTGTTTGCCAGGGAAAAGGGCCGAGCTTTGTGTCTCGGGGCCTATGGCTGGGAGTGACCGGCTGGCTCCTGAAAAGCTACGATAGGCAGGATGGTGACCAGACCCAAGGTGGCACCAGTGCCAAGTTGGGCTGGTTTGATAGTACCAAGTGGCTCCTGCAATCTGCCATCAAAAAGTTGGCAGGCGAGTTTTGTTTTCCAGGGAAAAGCTCCGTTGTTTGTGTTTGGGGGCCTGTGGCTGGGAGTGGCCGGCTGGCTCATTAGAATCCACGATACGCAGGATGGTTCCCAGACTTGTCGTGGCACCAGTGCCAAGTCGGGCTGGTTTGATAGTACCAAGTGGCTCCTGCAATCTGCCATCAAAAAGTTGGCAGGCAAGTTTTCTTTACCAGGGAAAAGCGCCGTTGTTTTTGTTTGGGGGCCTATGGCTGGGAGTGGCCGGCTGGCTCCTTAGAATCCACGATACGCAGGATGGTTCCTAGACTTGACGTGGCACCAGTGCCAAGTTGGGCTGGTTTGATAGTACCAAGTGCGTCCTGCAATCTGCCATCCAGAAGTGGGGTAGCTTACTTTTGTTTGCCAGGGAAACGGGCCGAGGTTTGTGTCTCGGGGCATATGGCTGGGAGTGACCGGCTGGCTCCTGAAAAGCTACGATAGGCAGGATGGTGACCAGACCCATGGTGGCAGCAGTGCCAAGTTGGGCTGGTTTGATAGTACCAAGTGGCTCCTGCAATCTGCCATCAAAAAGTTGGCAGGCGAGTTTGTTATCCAGGGAAAAGCGCCGTTGTTTGTGCCTGGGGCCCTATGGCCTGGAGTGGACGGATGGCTAATTAGAATCCACGATACACAGGATGGTTCCCAGACCCATGGTGACACCAGTGCCAAGTTGGGCTGGTTTGATAGTACCAAGTGGTTCCTGCAATCTGCCATCCAGAAGCGGGGCAGCTTACTTTTGTTTGCCAGGGAAACGGTCCGAGGATTGTGTCTGGGGGCCTAAGCCTGGAAGTGACCGGCTGGCTCGTGAAAAGCTACGATAGGCAGGATGGTGACCAGACCCATGGTGGCACCAGTGCCAAGTTGGGCTGGTTTGATAGTACCAAGTGGCTCCTGCAATCTGCCATCAAAAACTTGGCAGGCGAGTTTTGTTTTCCAGGGAAAAGCGCCGTTGTTTGTGTTTGGGGGCCTGTGGCAGGGAGTGGCCGGCTGGCTCCTTAGAATCCACGATACTCAGCATGGTTCCCAGACCAGAGGTGGCACCAGTGCCAAGTTGGGCTGGTTTGATAGTACCAAGTGGCTCCTGCAATCTGCCATCAAAAAGTTGGCAGACGAGTTTTGTTTTCCAGGGAAAAGCGCCGTTGTTTGTGTTTGGGGGCCTGTGGCTGGGAGTGGCCGGCTGGCTGCTTAGAATCTACCATACGCAGGATGGTTCCCAGACCAGAGGTGGCACCAGTGCCAAGTCGGGCTAGTTTGATGGTGCAAAGTGGCTCCTGCAATCTGCCATCCAGAAGCGGGGCAGCTTGCTTTTGTTTGCCAGGGAAACGGGCCGAGGTTTGTGTCTGGGGGCCTATGGCTGGGAGTGACCGGCTGGCTCCTGAAAAGCTACGATAGGCAGGATGGTGACCAGACCCATGGTGGCACCAGTGCCAAGTTGGGCTGGTTTGATAGTACCAAGTGGCTCCTGCAATCTGCCATCAAAAACTTGGCAGGCGAGTTTTGTTTTCCAGGGAAAAGCGCCGTTGTTTGTGTTTGGGGGCCTGTGGCTGGGAGTGGCCGGCTGGCTGCTTAGAATCCACGATATGCAGGATGGTTCCCAGACGTGAGGTGGCGCCAGTGCCAAGTCGCCTGGTTTGATACTACCAAGTGCGTCCTGCAATCTGCCATCCAGAAGCGGGACAGCTTACTTTTGCTTGCCAGGGAAACGGGCCGAGCTTTGTGTCTGGGGGCCTATGGCTGGGAGTGACCGGCTGGCTCCTGAAAAGCTACGATAGGTAGGATGGTGACCAGACCCATGGTGGCACCAGTGCCAAGTTGGGCTGGTTTGATAGTACCAAGTGGCTCCTGCAATCTGCCATCAAAAATTGGCAGGCGAGTTTTGTTTTCCAGGGAAAAGCGCCGTTGTTTGTGTTTGGGGGCCTGTGGGTGGGAGTGGCCGGATGGATAATTAGAATCCACGATACGCAGGATGGTTCCCAGACCTGAGGTGGCACCAGTGCCAAGTCGGGCTAGTTGGATGGTGCAAAGTGGCTCCTGCAATCTGCCATCCAGAAGCGGGGCAGCTTACTTTTGTTTTCCAGGGAAACGGGCCGAGGTTTGTGTCTGGGGGCCTATGGCTGGGAGTGACCGGCTGGCTCCTGAAAAGCTACGATAGGCAGGATGGTGACCAGACCCATGGTGGCACCAGTGCCAAGTTGGGCTGATTTGATAGTAGCAAGTGGCTCCTGCAATCTGCCATCAAAAAGTCGGCAGGCGAGTTTTGTTTTCCAGGGAAAAGCGCCGTTGTTTGTGTCTGGGGGCCTGTGGCAGGGAGTGACCGGCTGGCTCCTTAGAATCCACGATACGCAGGATGGTTCCCAGACCCAAGGTGGCACCAGTGCCAAGTTGGGCTGGTTTGATAGTACCAAGTGCGACCTGCAATCTGCCATCCAGAAGCGGGGCAGCTTACTTTTGTTTGCCAGGGAAACGGGTCGAGCTTTGTGTCTGGGGGCCTATGGCTGGGAGTGACCGGCTGGCTCCTGAAAAGCTACGATAGGCAGGATGTTGACCAGACCCATGGTGGCACAAGTGCCAAGTTCGGCTTGTTTGATAGTACCAAGTGGCTCCTGCAATCTGCCATCAAAATGTTGGCAGGCGAATTTTGCTTTCCAGGGAAAAGCGCCGTTGTTTGTGTTTGGGGGCCTGTGGCAGGGAGTGGCCGGCTGGCTCCTGAAAAGCTACGATAGGCAGGATGGTGACCAGATCCAAGGTGGCACCTGTGCCAAGTCGGGCTGATTTGATAGTACTAAGTAGCTCCTGCAATCTGCCATGCAGAAGCGGGGCAGCTTACTTTTGTTTGCCAGGGAAACGGGACGAGGTTTGTGTTTGGGGGCCTATGGCTGAGAGTGACCGGCTGGCTCCTGAAAATCCATGATACGCAGCATGGTTCCCAGACCCAAGGTGGCACCAGTGCCAAGTGGGGCTGGTTTCACAGTGTCAAGTGCCTCCTGCAATCTCCCATCCAGAAGCGGGGCAGCTGAGTTTTGTTTGCCTGTGAAACGGGCCGTTGTTTTTAATTGGGGTCTGTGGCCGAGAGTGTTCGGCTGGCTCCTGACAACCCACAATACGCAGGATGGTTCCCAGACCCAAGGTGGCACCAGTGCCAAGTCGGGCTGTTTTTATAGTACCAAGTGCGTCCTGCAATTTGCCATCCAGAAGAGGGGCAGTTGAGTTTTGTTTGCCAGAGAATAGCGCCGTTGTTTGTGTTTGGGGGCTTGTGGCTGGGAGTGGCCGACTGCCTCCTTAGAATCTGTGTTACGCAGCATGGTTCCCAGACCCAAGGTGGCACCAGTGCCAAGTTGGGCTGGTTTGATAGTACCAAGTGGCTCCTGCAATCTGCCATCCAGAAGCGGGGCAGCTTACTTTAGTTTGCCAGGGAAACGGGCCGAGGTTTGTGACTGGGGACCTATGGCTGGGAGTGACCGGCTGGCTCCTGAAAAGCTACAATAGGCAGGATGGTTACCAGACCCATGGTGGCACCAGTGCCAACTTGGGCTGGTTTGATAGTACCAAGTGGCTCCTGTAATCTGCCATCAAAAAGTTGGCAGGCGAGTTTTGTTTTCCAGGGAAAAGCGCCATTGTTTGTATTTGGGGGCCTGTGGCTGGGAGTGGCCGGCTGGCTCCTTTGAACCCACGATACGCAGGATGGTTCCCAGACCCAAGGTGGCACCAGTGCCAAGTCGGGCTGGTTTGATACTACCAAGTGCGTCCTGCAATCTGCCATCCAGAAGCGGGGCAGCTTAATTTTGTTTGCCAGGGAAACGGGCCGTGGGTTTTGTTTGGGGGCATATAGCTGAGAGTGGCCGGCTGGCTCCTGAAAATCCACGCTAGGCAGCATGGTTCCCAGATGCAAGGTGGCACCAGTGCCAAGTCGGGCTGGTTTGATGGTGCAAAGTGGCTCCTGCAATCTGCCATCAAAATGTTGGCAGGCGAATTTTGCTTTCCAGGGAAAAGCGCCGTTGTTTGTGTTTGGGGGCCTGTGGCAGGGAGTGGCCGGCTGGCTCCTGAAAAGCTACGATAGGCAGGATGGTGACCAGATCCAAGGTGGCACCTGTGCCAAGTCGGGCTGATTTGATAGTACTAAGTAGCTCCTGCAATCTGCCATGCAGAAGCGGGGCAGCTTACTTTTGTTTGCCAGGGAAACGGGACGAGGTTTGTGTTTGGGGGCCTATGGCTGAGAGTGACCGGCTGGCTCCTGAAAATCCATGATACGCAGCATGGTTCCCAGACCCAAGGTGGCACCAGTGCCAAGTGGGGCTGGTTTCACAGTGTCAAGTGCCTCCTGCAATCTCCCATCCAGAAGCGGGGCAGCTGAGTTTTGTTTGCCTGTGAAACGGGCCGTTGTTTTTAATTGGGGTCTGTGGCCGAGAGTGTTCGGCTGGCTCCTGACAACCCACAATACGCAGGATGGTTCCCAGACCCAAGGTGGCACCAGTGCCAAGTCGGGCTGTTTTTATAGTACCAAGTGCGTCCTGCAATTTGCCATCCAGAAGAGGGGCAGTTGAGTTTTGTTTGCCAGAGAATAGCGCCGTTGTTTGTGTTTGGGGGCTTGTGGCTGGGAGTGGCCGACTGCCTCCTTAGAATCTGTGTTACGCAGCATGGTTCCCAGACCCAAGGTGGCACCAGTGCCAAGTTGGGCTGGTTTGATAGTACCAAGTGGCTCCTGCAATCTGCCATCCAGAAGCGGGGCAGCTTACTTTAGTTTGCCAGGGAAACGGGCCGAGGTTTGTGACTGGGGACCTATGGCTGGGAGTGACCGGCTGGCTCCTGAAAAGCTACAATAGGCAGGATGGTTACCAGACCCATGGTGGCACCAGTGCCAACTTGGGCTGGTTTGATAGTACCAAGTGGCTCCTGTAATCTGCCATCAAAAAGTTGGCAGGCGAGTTTTGTTTTCCAGGGAAAAGCGCCATTGTTTGTATTTGGGGGCCTGTGGCTGGGAGTGGCCGGCTGGCTCCTTTGAACCCACGATACGCAGGATGGTTCCCAGACCCAAGGTGGCACCAGTGCCAAGTCGGGCTGGTTTGATACTACCAAGTGCGTCCTGCAATCTGCCATCCAGAAGCGGGGCAGCTTAATTTTGTTTGCCAGGGAAACGGGCCGTGGGTTTTGTTTGGGGGCATATAGCTGAGAGTGGCCGGCTGGCTCCTGAAAATCCACGCTAGGCAGCATGGTTCCCAGATGCAAGGTGGCACCAGTGCCAAGTCGGGCTGGTTTGATGGTGCAAAGTGGCTCCTGCAATCTGCCATCCAGAAGCGGGGCAGCTGATTTTTGTTTGCCAGAGAAAAATTCCGTGGATTGTTTTTGGGGGCATATTGCTGGGAGTGGCCGGCTGGCTCCTTAAAATGCTCGATACGCATGATGGTTCCCAGGCCCAAGGTGTCACCACTACCAAGTCGGCCTGCGGTTTTAGTATCAAGTTCATCCTGCAATTTGCCATCCAGAAGAGGGGCAGTTGAGTTTTGTTTGCCAGAGAAACGGGCCGAGGTTTCTGTTTGGGGACATATGGCTGAGAGTGGCCAGCTGGCCCCTGAATATCCACGATACACAGCATGGTTCCCAGATCCAAGGTGGCACCAGTGCCAAGTTGGGCTGGTTTGATAGTACCAAGTGGCTCCTGCAATCTGCCATCAAAAATTGGCAGGCGAGTTTTGTTTTCCAGGGAAAAGCGCCGTTGTTTGTGTTTGGGGGCCTGTGGGTGGGAGTGGCCGGATGGCTAATTAGAATCCACGATACGCAGGATGGTTCCCAGACCTGAGGTGGCACCAGTGCCAAGTCGGGCTAGTTGGATGGTGCAAAGTGGCTCCTGCAATCTGCCATCCAGAAGCGGGGCAGCTTACTTTTGTTTTCCAGGGAAACGGGCCGAGGTTTGTGTCTGGGGGCCTATGGCTGGGAGTGACCGGCTGGCTCCTGAAAAGCTACGATAGGCAGGATGGTGACCAGACCCATGGTGGCACCAGTGCCAAGTTGGGCTGATTTGATAGTAGCAAGTGGCTCCTGCAATCTGCCATCAAAAAGTCGGCAGGCGAGTTTTGTTTTCCAGGGAAAAGCGCCGTTGTTTGTGTCTGGGGGCCTGTGGCAGGGAGTGACCGGCTGGCTCCTTAGAATCCACGATACGCAGGATGGTTCCCAGACCCAAGGTGGCACCAGTGCCAAGTTGGGCTGGTTTGATAGTACCAAGTGCGTCCTGCAATCTGCCATCCAGAAGCGGGGCAGCTTACTTTTGTTTGCCAGGGAAACGGGTCGAGCTTTGTGTCTGGGGGCCTATGGCTGGGAGTGACCGGCTGGCTCCTGAAAAGCTACGATAGGCAGGATGGTGACCAGACCCATGGTGGCACCAGTGCCAAGTAGGGCTGGTTTGATAGTACCAAGTGGCTCCGGCAATCTGCCATCAAAAAGTTGGCAGGCAAGTTTTGTTTTCCAGGGAAAAGCGCCGTTGTTTTTTTTGGGGGGCCAATGGCTGGGAGTGGCCGGCTGGCTCCTTAGAATCTACGATACGCAGGATGGTTCCCAGACCAGAGGTGGCACCAGTGCCAAGTCGGGCTGGTTTGATAGTACCAAGTGCGTCCTGCAATCTGCCATCCAGAAGCGGGGTAGCTTACTTTTGTTTGCCCGGGAAACGGGCCGAGGTTTTTGTCTCGGGGCCTATGGCTGGGAGTGACCGGCTGGCTCCTGAAAAGCTACGATAGGCAGGATGTTGACCAGACCCATGGTGGCACAAGTGCCAAGTTCGGCTTGTTTGATAGTACCAAGTGGCTCCTGCAATCTGCCATCAAAATGTTGGCAGGCGAATTTTGCTTTCCAGGGAAAAGCGCCGTTGTTTGTGTTTGGGGGCCTGTGGCAGGGAGTGGCCGGCTGGCTCCTGAAAAGCTACGATAGGCAGGATGGTGACCAGATCCAAGGTGGCACCTGTGCCAAGTCGGGCTGATTTGATAGTACTAAGTAGCTCCTGCAATCTGCCATGCAGAAGCGGGGCAGCTTACTTTTGTTTGCCAGGGAAACGGGACGAGGTTTGTGTTTGGGGGCCTATGGCTGAGAGTGACCGGCTGGCTCCTGAAAATCCATGATACGCAGCATGGTTCCCAGACCCAAGGTGGCACCAGTGCCAAGTGGGGCTGGTTTCACAGTGTCAAGTGCCTCCTGCAATCTCCCATCCAGAAGCGGGGCAGCTGAGTTTTGTTTGCCTGTGAAACGGGCCGTTGTTTTTAATTGGGGTCTGTGGCCGAGAGTGTTCGGCTGGCTCCTGACAACCCACAATACGCAGGATGGTTCCCAGACCCAAGGTGGCACCAGTGCCAAGTCGGGCTGTTTTTATAGTACCAAGTGCGTCCTGCAATTTGCCATCCAGAAGAGGGGCAGTTGAGTTTTGTTTGCCAGAGAATAGCGCCGTTGTTTGTGTTTGGGGGCTTGTGGCTGGGAGTGGCCGACTGCCTCCTTAGAATCTGTGTTACGCAGCATGGTTCCCAGACCCAAGGTGGCACCAGTGCCAAGTTGGGCTGGTTTGATAGTACCAAGTGGCTCCTGCAATCTGCCATCCAGAAGCGGGGCAGCTTACTTTAGTTTGCCAGGGAAACGGGCCGAGGTTTGTGACTGGGGACCTATGGCTGGGAGTGACCGGCTGGCTCCTGAAAAGCTACGATAGGCAGGATGGTTACCAGACCCATGGTGGCACCAGTGCCAAGTTGGGCTGGTTTGATAGTACCAAGTGGCTCCTGTAATCTGCCATCAAAAAGTTGGCAGGCGAGTTTTGTTTTCCAGGGAAAAGCGCCATTGTTTGTATTTGGGGGCCTGTGGCTGGGAGTGGCCGGCTGGCTCCTTTGAACCCACGATACGCAGGATGGTTCCCAGACCCATGGTGGCACCAGTGCCAAGTCGGGCTGGTTTGATACTACCAAGTGCGTCCTGCAATCTGCCATCCAGAAGCGGGGCAGCTTAATTTTGTTTGCCAGGGAAACGGGCCGTGGGTTTTGTTTGGGGGCATATAGCTGAGAGTGGCCGGCTGGCTCCTGAAAATCCACGCTAGGCAGCATGGTTCCCAGATGCAAGGTGGCACCAGTGCCAAGTCGGGCTGGTTTGATGGTGCAAAGTGGCTCCTGCAATCTGCCATCCAGAAGCGGGGCAGCTGATTTTTGTTTGCCAGAGAAAAATTCCGTGGATTGTTTTTGGGGGCATATTGCTGGGAGTGGCCGGCTGGCTCCTTAAAATGCTCGATACGCATGATGGTTCCCAGGCCCAAGGTGTCACCACTACCAAGTCGGCCTGTGGTTTTAGTATCAAGTTCATCCTGCAATTTGCCATCCAGAAGAGGGGCAGTTGAGTTTTGTTTGCCAGAGAAACGGGCCGAGGTTTCTGTTTGGGGACATATGGCTGAGAGTGGCCAGCTGGCCCCTGAATATCCACGATACACAGCATGGTTCCCAGATCCAAGGTGGCACCAGTGCCAAGTCGGGCTGGTTTGATAGTACCAAGTGTCTCCTGCAATCTGCCATCCAGAAGCAGGGCAGCTTACTTTTGTTTGCCAGAGAAATAGGCCTAGGTTTTTGTTTGGGGGCCTGTGGCTAGGAGTGGCCGGCAGGCTCCTAAGAATCCACGATACGCAGGATGTTTCCCAGACCCAAGGTGGCACCAGTGCCAAGTCGGGCTGGTTTGATAGTACCAAGTGGCTCCTGCAAACTCCATCAAAAAGTTGGCAGGCGTGTTTTGTTTTCCAGGGAACAGCGCCGTTGATTTTGTTTGGGGGCCTGTGGCTGGGAGTGGCCGGCTGGCTCCTTAGAATCCACGATACGCAGGATGGTTCCCAGACCCAAGGTGGCACCAGTGCCAAGTCGGGCTGGTTTGATTACACCAAGTGGCTCCTGCAATCTGCCATCCAGAAGTGAGGCAGCTAAGTTTTGTTTGCGAGAAAAAAGGGCCGTGGTTTTTGTTGGGGGCCTGTGGCTGGGAGTAGCCGGCTGGCTCCTTAAAATCCACGATAGGCAGGATGGTTCCCAGACCAGAGGTGGCACCAGTGCCAAGTCGGGCTGGTTTGATAGTACCAAGTGGCTCCTGCAATCTGCCATCCAGAAGCGGGGCAGCTGAGTTTTGTTTGCCAGAGGAAAAGGCTGTGGTTTGTGTTTGGGGGCCTGTGGCTGGCAGTGGCCGGCTGGCTCCTGAAAATCCACGATACGCAGCATGGTTCCCAGACCCAAGGTGGCACCAGTGCCAAGTGGGGCTCGTTTGACAGTGTCAAGTGCGTCCTGCAATCTCCCATCCAGAAGCGGGGCAGCTGAGTTTTTTTTGCCAGGGAAACGGACCTTTGTTTTTGATTGGGCTCTGTGGCCGAGAGTGGTCGGCTGTCTCCGGACAATCCACAATACGCAGGATGGTTCCCAGACCCAAGGTGGCACCAGTGCCAAGTCGGGCTGGTTTGATAGTACCAAGTGTCTCCTGCAATCTGCCATCCAGAAGCGGGGCAGCTGAGTTTTGTTTGCCAGAGAAAAGGGCCGTGGGTTGTGTTTGGGGGCATATGGCTGGGAGTGGCCACCTGGCTCCTTAAAATGCACGATACGCCGCATGGTAACCAGACGCAAGGTGGCACCAGTGCCAAGTCAGGCTGTTTTTGTAGTACCCAGTGGCTCCTGCAATTTGCCATCCAGAAGCGGGGCAGTTGAATTTTGTTTGCTAGAGAAAAGGGCTGTGGTTTGTGTTTGGGGGCCTATGGCTGAGAGTGGCCGGCTGGCCCCTGAAAATCAACGATAGGCAGGATGGTTCCCAGATCCAAGGTGGCACCAGTGCCAAGTAAGGCTGGTTGTATGGTTCAAAGTGACTCCTGCAATCTGCCATCCAGAAGCGGGACAGCTGAGTTTTTTTTGCCAGAGAAAATGTCCATGGTCTCTTTTTGGGGCATACGGCTGGGAATTGCCGGCTGGCTCCTTAAAATGCTCGATACGCAGGATGGTTCCCAGAGCCAAGGTGGCACCACTGCCAAGTCGGGCTCTTTTTGTAGTACCAAGTGCGTCCTGCAATTTGCCATCCAGAAGAGGGGCAGTTGAGTTTTGTTTGCCAGAGAAAAGGGCCGAGGTTTGTGTTTGGGGGCATATGGCTGGGAATGACCGGCTGGCCCCTGAAAATCCACGATACGCCGGATGGTTCCCAGATCCAAGGTGGTACCATTACCAAGTCGGGCTGGTTTGATAGTCCCAAGTGGCTCCTGCAAACTGCCATCCAGAAGCGGGGCAGCTTACTTTTGTTTGCCAGGGAAATGGGCCGTTGTTTGTGTTTGGGGGCCTGTGGCTGGGAGTGTTCGGCTGGTTCCTGAATATGTACGATACGCAGGATTGTTCCCAGATCCAAGGTGGCAGCAGTGCCATGTTGTGCTGGTGTGATAGTCCCAAGTGGCTCCTGCAATCTGCCATCCAGAAGTGGGGCAGCTGATTTTTGTTTGCCAGAGAAAAGGTCCGTGGTTTGTTTTTGGGGGCATATGGCTGAGAGTGGCCGGCTGGCCCCTGAAAATCCACGATACACAGGATGGTTCCCAGATCCAAGGTGGCACCTGTGCCAAGTCGGGCTGATTTGATAGTACTAAGTAGCTCCTGCAATCTGCCATGCAGAAGCGGGGCAGCTTACTTTTGTTTGCCAGGGAAATGGGCCGAGGTTTGTGTTTGGGGGCCTATGGCTGAGAGTGACCGGCTGGCTCCTGAAAAGCTACAATAGGCAGGATGGTGACCAGACCCATGGTGGCACCAGTGCCAAGTTGGGCTGGTTTGATAGTACCAAGTGGTTCCTGCAATCTGCCATCCAGAAGCAGGGCAGCTGAGTTTTGTTTGCCAGAGAAAAGGGCCTTGGTTTGTGTTTGGGGGCATATGGCTGGGTGTGGCCAGCTGGCTCCTTAAAATGCACGATATGCAACATGGCTCCCAGACCCAAGGTGGCACCAGTGCCAAGTTGGGCTGGTTTGATAGTACCAAGTGGCTCCTGCAATCTTCCATGATCACGTGGAGAAATACTTTCTGGTTTCAGCCTCATGCTCTTTCTTCTCTCCCTCAACTTCTCTATCACCTCTCATCTGGTTCACATGCGCTGTCTTCAAGGTCCACAGGCTACTTTTCACAGAATCTTCTGGCCTGATGAAGTAAGAATGATGAATAGAACAGAGCTGGGATCTATTTTCCAGTTTGGATAAAATGCATTCTGCACACAAATCCAAGGAGAACGGGCTGCCCCGATGCCCAGAAAATCTTTCACTCCTGCTAGTGTTCTACGTCAACCGCAACTTAGTCTGAAAGAAAAGCTTTTTCTCTGAGAGCATCTGAGAGGTTTGCATGAAGCACTGATATCTGACATATGCAATTTTGAATAGGAGAGGAAAAAGAAAATGGCAAGGAGTTTTTAATTTTAGTGGTTTCAATTTTAATTTCCGTGCACTTTTTCAAAACTTGTCAGCTCAAATGCCCATCAACATCTTTTAGTCATCTGTAAGTCAGTATTCATATAAAATGTGCTTCAAATCCAAAGAATTTCAAATTTGCACTCCAAGCTTCTATGCCTAGATTTATGATTTCCTACACATATTAGATGAAAGGAAGGCCTTTTTTACTGTGGGAGTGCTGGAACACTGGAACAGGTTGCCCAGAGAAGTTGTGGGTGTCCCATCCCTGAAAGTATTCAAGGTCACCTTGGACAGGGCTTGGAGCAGCAACAAAGGAGAAGCTTGATGGTAGAGAAACAAAGTTGGACTATAGAAGAAACTCGGATTGAAGTATAGGATCAAGTTTTCTCTCAGCTCTTGGGGTAAATTCAAAGTTGTACAAAATGACATTTATCTGTGCTATTCACTACTGTAACAGAAAGTTTCATGAAAACTGTACAGAAGATAGTAAATTTTAAAAGAGATAAGAATTACAGCATAAAATCCATGGGATAGGTTACAACATGAGACACTCTCTAAGAGAAAATCTCTGTGTTTCAGCACTTCATCAGGGTAAGATTTCATGAAGTGCCAAAGAAGGCGGCAAAATATCATTCGGGACATTATTTACTGGAATTCAGCCTGGCCATTAGTAGGAACTGCCTTTGAACATATCATGTAGATATACCACACACACTTTCCCTTCACTGAAAAATTACTGTTTACAACAAATAAGCAATTGACGATCAAAATTGATTGAAAGCATCTTAAACATGTCAAGTATTTCATTGTAGATGATCTGTGATCCAAATGCTTCTTCCACCTTCGAGAGGGACAGAAGAATTCTTCCATATCATGATGGTTTAAAATTGTATCAACCAATGTTTTCTGCTGAAAAGATATCATCTATTTTTTTCTATTTTTGGAAGAAAATATTCCTAGACATACAACAGGTGAGAACTAAGTAATTTTAAAGAAACAAATGAAATGAAAATATTCTGTAAATAGAATGAAATGAAAAGCTGTGTTTTAAATAGGAGCTAAATATTAAACAGAATTTTTGTACCAGGCATTTGAATTACTGCACCAGCTCTTTTGCCCATCAAGAGAGGCATTTAGCATTTCAGTCTTTTCCAAGGTGTTCATGATCTGCTATGCTGATCTCTGTGTGTGCCTAGGTGTGTGTGGAGGGGGGGGCATATGAAGGGGAGTGTGTATGTTTGCTTTACAATTGTTGTGGCAGATTCATGCCTCAGCTCCACATTTTGTTTTAAAAAGGTCACACCGAGTGGATATGAAGTTTACTATCAACAAGAGATCGATTCCCAAATCATCCATTTGACTCTCCCTTATAAATCATGTGCTTTGTTGCATATTTTATCAAATATACTTTCAAGCCAGATGGAGGAAGGAGGATGTGGGAATCCCTCCACCATCTTGCAACTTTTATGTAAGTAGGTTTTCAAGAAAATCATCATTTCTCTTTTAAATATGTCTGGAACAGGCATGATGGTAGTGTCAACCTGTTGGAGTTTTTGTTGCTGGAAGAAGTTGTACAAAAGGATTGGTTTTTACATTGACCAGTTACTGAATCAAGCGCAGGAATACATTGGAAATTTAGCTGGGGGTTCCTTTTCCCAGCAGACTACTTCTAGAACGAGCTTGTACACTGAAGCTGACTCTTTTGCTCTCTTTTTGTTTCTTTCCTATTTTCTTGGCTTCTTTGCCACTATCTAGACAATTTTGGAACTTTGTTCCCAACTAAAATGGTTTCAATAGTCTGATTGTGATCATACATTTTTACAAGGAATTTTTAAAATCTTTCCTCGAGTCCAGAAAGTCAAGGACTTAGATCTTTTTCTTCCCTTATCAATATTGCCATGAAATTGATAAATAAAGACCAACTCTTTATTTTTGTTTTTAACCCACGTAGATAATTCCCATCCATTAATCCATTTTGTGGACCAATAGCTGCCATTCTGATGGAAGCTGTCACTTCTTAACAATAGGCATTCTGTGACTATGTTGACAGCACTTTGGGTGAAGATCCTAACTGGTCTTAGATATACATAGGGAGAAATTTGCTCAGCCAGTGTCAGTCTTAAGCATGCGTATCAGAAGATCTTTCTAGAGCTGGGAATTTTCCCATGAAAGGGATTCAGTTAGGGAAGAGACACTTGTGCCAGAGTTTTACATTCTTCTTGAACACTGCTTAAGGAACTTAGATGCCATGTCCATTTGGATCTCTGTCTGCACAGAACTTTGTCATGCCAGTGCTTTGAAATGCATCTTGAAGAGAATTCACTAGCACAGAATGAAAGAGAGTGGAAGGGGTTGGTGGGGCTAACCAGGCCCAACCCCCCTGCCTAAACCAGGATACCTAGAGCCTCTTGCCCAGGATTCTATCTGGGTGTACTTTTAATGTCTTCAAAGATCCAGGCTCCACAATCTTTCTGGGCAGTCTGTGCCGTGGTTCAGTCACCCTGACAGTAAAGAAACATTTACTGATGTTCAAAGGCAATCTCCTGTATTTCAGTGTGTGCCCACTGCCTCTTGTCTTTTCCCTCAGCATCACTGAAAAGACACTGATTCCCTCCCCTTTGCACTATTGCTTCCATATGTATGTGTGATGCCATGTAGAGGTATGTCAAAAACCTCCCTGAAGCCCAGGCAGATAATATTCCCTTCATCTACCAGTCAAGTTGATTCATCAGAGGAGTTTAAAGTGATGTTCAGCATGAAATTCCCCTGAAAAATCATGCTAACTACATTATTTGGTCATCTGTCATGTGCCTGGCAAGGATTTCCAGGAAGAGCTGCTTCATCAACTTCCTGGGGATAAAAAAGAGGCTGGCTGGTTTGTACTATGGCGAGTCCTCTTAATTGCCTTTTTTGAAGATGGGTGTCATTTGCTAACATCCACTCTTTAGCCTCTCTTGTCGTCTACATCTTAGCAAAACGCTTTTCCACTATGTCTGGCTAGGAAAAACTGTGCCAGCACAGAAAACATCTCCCATCGTGTTCTAGAAGTTGCACGGATGTCTGCCAAGTGTTTGGCAGGAAGAAAAGAAAAGTTGTCCAAAACAGCTTCCAATCGAATGTTCCTGTGATTGGAAAAGTCAGGAGAGTGCAAAGGTACTGTTTTCTATCAGTTGGCAAGGTGCGCACACAATCCCAGTGTTGTACAGCTTGCTTCTTCACCTTCCCGAAGCTGCCGCTCTCGCCGGCTGCCGGAGCCCAAGAAGCGGCTTCTTCGCGCAAAGACGATTGTGCCGCTCACAGGGCTCTCCTTAGCGCGGCTTCTGCCGAAAGACGCCCGGCAGCGGCTCTTACCTCCGGAGAGCATCCTACCTTCGTCTTTAGCTCCTCTTCTCATCTACACCTCGGCAAAAAGCTTCTCCACTATGTCTGGCTAGGAAAAACTGTGCCAGCACAGAAAACATCTCCCATCGTGTTCTAGAAGTTGCACGGATGTCTGCCAAGTGTTTGGCAGGAAGAAAAGAAAAGTTGTCCAAAACAGCTTCCAATCGAATGTTCCTGTGATTGGAAAAGTCAGGAGAGTGCAAAGGTACTGTTTTCTATCAGTTGGCAAGGTGCGCACACAATCCCAGTGTTGTACAGCTTGCTTCTTCACCTTCCCGAAGCTGCCGCTCTCGCCGGCTGCCGGAGCCCAAGAAGCGGCTTCTTCGCGCAAAGACGATTGTGCCGCTCACAGGGCTCTCCTTAGCGCGGCTTCTGCCGAAAGACGCCCGGCAGCGGCTCTTACCTCCGGAGAGCATCCTACCTTCGTCTTTAGCTCCTCTTCTCATCTACACCTCGGCAAAAAGCTTCTCCACTATGTCTGGCTAGGAAAAACTGTGCCAGCACAGAAAACATCTCCCATCGTGTTCTAGAAGTTGCACGGATGTCTGCCAAGTGTTTGGCAGGAAGAAAAGAAAAGTTGTCCAAAACAGCTTCCAATCGAATGTTCCTGTGATTGGAAAAGTCAGGAGAGTGCAAAGGTACTGTTTTCTATCAGTTGGCAAGGTGCGCACACAATCCCAGTGTTGTACAGCTTGCTTCTTCACCTTCCCGAAGCTGCCGCTCTCGCCGGCTGCCGGAGCCCAAGAAGCGGCTTCTTCGCGCAAAGACGATTGTGCCGCTCACAGGGCTCTCCTTAGCGCGGCTTCTGCCGAAAGACGCCCGGCAGCGGCTCTTACCTCCGGAGAGCATCCTACCTTCGTCTTTAGCTCCTCTTCTCATCTACACCTCGGCAAAAAGCTTCTCCACTATGTCTGGCTAGGAAAAACTGTGCCAGCACAGAAAACATCTCCCATCGTGTTCTAGAAGTTGCACGGATGTCTGCCAAGTGTTTGGCAGGAAGAAAAGAAAAGTTGTCCAAAACAGCTTCCAATCGAATGTTCCTGTGATTGGAAAAGTCAGGAGAGTGCAAAGGTACTGTTTTCTATCAGTTGGCAAGGTGCGCACACAATCCCAGTGTTGTACAGCTTGCTTCTTCACCTTCCCGAAGCTGCCGCTCTCGCCGGCTGCCGGAGCCCAAGAAGCGGCTTCTTCGCGCAAAGACGATTGTGCCGCTCACAGGGCTCTCCTTAGCGCGGCTTCTGCCGAAAGACGCCCGGCAGCGGCTCTTACCTCCGGAGAGCATCCTACCTTCGTCTTTAGCTCCTCTTCTCATCTACACCTCGGCAAAAAGCTTCTCCACTATGTCTGGCTAGGAAAAACTGTGCCAGCACAGAAAACATCTCCCATCGTGTTCTAGAAGTTGCACGGATGTCTGCCAAGTGTTTGGCAGGAAGAAAAGAAAAGTTGTCCAAAACAGCTTCCAATCGAATGTTCCTGTGATTGGAAAAGTCAGGAGAGTGCAAAGGTACTGTTTTCTATCAGTTGGCAAGGTGCGCACACAATCCCAGTGTTGTACAGCTTGCTTCTTCACCTTCCCGAAGCTGCCGCTCTCGCCGGCTGCCGGAGCCCAAGAAGCGGCTTCTTCGCGCAAAGACGATTGTGCCGCTCACAGGGCTCTCCTTAGCGCGGCTTCTGCCGAAAGACGCCCGGCAGCGGCTCTTACCTCCGGAGAGCATCCTACCTTCGTCTTTAGCTCCTCTTCTCATCTACACCTCGGCAAAAGGCTTCTCCACTATGTCTGGCTAGGAAAAACTGTGCCAGCACAGAAAACATCTCCCATCGTGTTCTAGAAGTTGCACGGATGTCTGCCAAGTGTTTGGCAGGAAGAAAAGAAAAGTTGTCCAAAACAGCTTCCAATCGAATGTTCCTGTGATTGGAAAAGTCAGGAGAGTGCAAAGGTACTGTTTTCTATCAGTTGGCAAGGTGCGCACACAATCCCAGTGTTGTACAGCTTGCTTCTTCACCTTCCCGAAGCTGCCGCTCTCGCCGGCTGCCGGAGCCCAAGAAGCGGCTTCTTCGCGCAAAGACGATTGTGCCGCTCACAGGGCTCTCCTTAGCGCGGCTTCTGCCGAAAGACGCCCGGCAGCGGCTCTTACCTCCGGAGAGCATCCTACCTTCGTCTTTAGCTCCTCTTCTCATCTACACCTCGGCAAAAAGCTTCTCCACTATGTCTGGCTAGGAAAAACTGTGCCAGCACAGAAAACATCTCCCATCGTGTTCTAGAAGTTGCACGGATGTCTGCCAAGTGTTTGGCAGGAAGAAAAGAAAAGTTGTCCAAAACAGCTTCCAATCGAATGTTCCTGTGATTGGAAAAGTCAGGAGAGTGCAAAGGTACTGTTTTCTATCAGTTGGCAAGGTGCGCACACAATCCCAGTGTTGTACAGCTTGCTTCTTCACCTTCCCGAAGCTGCCGCTCTCGCCGGCTGCCGGAGCCCAAGAAGCGGCTTCTTCGCGCAAAGACGATTGTGCCGCTCACAGGGCTCTCCTTAGCGCGGCTTCTGCCGAAAGACGCCCGGCAGCGGCTCTTACCTCCGGAGAGCATCCTACCTTCGTCTTTAGCTCCTCTTCTCATCTACACCTCGGCAAAAGGCTTCTCCACTATGTCTGGCTAGGAAAAACTGTGCCAGCACAGAAAACATCTCCCATCGTGTTCTAGAAGTTGCACGGATGTCTGCCAAGTGTTTGGCAGGAAGAAAAGAAAAGTTGTCCAAAACAGCTTCCAATCGAATGTTCCTGTGATTGGAAAAGTCAGGAGAGTGCAAAGGTACTGTTTTCTATCAGTTGGCAAGGTGCGCACACAATCCCAGTGTTGTACAGCTTGCTTCTTCACCTTCCCGAAGCTGCCGCTCTCGCCGGCTGCCGGAGCCCAAGAAGCGGCTTCTTCGCGCAAAGACGATTGTGCCGCTCACAGGGCTCTCCTTAGCGCGGCTTCTGCCGAAAGACGCCCGGCAGCGGCTCTTACCTCCGGAGAGCATCCTACCTTCGTCTTTAGCTCCTCTTCTCATCTACACCTCGGCAAAAAGCTTCTCCACTATGTCTGGCTAGGAAAAACTGTGCCAGCACAGAAAACATCTCCCATCGTGTTCTAGAAGTTGCACGGATGTCTGCCAAGTGTTTGGCAGGAAGAAAAGAAAAGTTGTCCAAAACAGCTTCCAATCGAATGTTCCTGTGATTGGAAAAGTCAGGAGAGTGCAAAGGTACTGTTTTCTATCAGTTGGCAAGGTGCGCACACAATCCCAGTGTTGTACAGCTTGCTTCTTCACCTTCCCGAAGCTGCCGCTCTCGCCGGCTGCCGGAGCCCAAGAAGCGGCTTCTTCGCGCAAAGACGATTGTGCCGCTCACAGGGCTCTCCTTAGCGCGGCTTCTGCCGAAAGACGCCCGGCAGCGGCTCTTACCTCCGGAGAGCATCCTACCTTCGTCTTTAGCTCCTCTTCTCATCTACACCTCGGCAAAAAGCTTCTCCACTATGTCTGGCTAGGAAAAACTGTGCCAGCACAGAAAACATCTCCCATCGTGTTCTAGAAGTTGCACGGATGTCTGCCAAGTGTTTGGCAGGAAGAAAAGAAAAGTTGTCCAAAACAGCTTCCAATCGAATGTTCCTGTGATTGGAAAAGTCAGGAGAGTGCAAAGGTACTGTTTTCTATCAGTTGGCAAGGTGCGCACACAATCCCAGTGTTGTACAGCTTGCTTCTTCACCTTCCCGAAGCTGCCACTTTCAGGAGGTAAGAGCCGCTGCCGGGCGTCTTTCGGCAGAAGCTGCGCTAAGGAGAGCACTGTGAGCGGCACAATCGTCTTTGCGCGAAGAAGCCGCTTCTTGGGCTCCGGCAGCCGGCGAGAGCGGCAGCTTCGGGAAGGTGAAGAAGCAAGCTGTACAACACTGGGATTGTGTGCGCACCTTGCCAACTGATAGAAAACAGTACCTTTGCACTCTCCTGACTTTTCCAATCACAGGAACATTCGATTGGAAGCTGTTTTGGACAACTTTTCTTTTCTTCCTGCCAAACACTTGGCAGACATCCGTGCAACTTCTAGAACACGATGGGAGATGTTTTCTGTGCTGGCACAGTTTTTCCTAGCCAGACATAGTGGAAAAGCTTTTTGCCGAGGTGTAGACTACAAAAGACGCGAAAGACGAAGGTAGGATGCTCTCCGGAGGTAAGAGCCGCTGCCGGGCGTCTTTCGGCAGAAGCCGCGCTAAGGAGAGCCCTGTGAGCGGCACAATCGTCTTTGCGCGAAGAAGCCGCTTCTTGGGCTCCGGCAGCCGGCGAGAGCGGCAGCTTCGGGAAGGTGAAGAAGCAAGCTGTACAACACTGGGATTGTGTGCGCACCTTGCCAACTGATAGAAAACAGTACCTTTGCACTCTCCTGACTTTTCCAATCACAGGAACATTCGATTGGAAGCTGTTTTGGACAACTTTTCTTTTCTTCCTGCCAAACACTTGGCAGACATCCGTGCAACTTCTAGAACACGATGGGAGATGTTTTCTGTGCTGGCACAGTTTTTCCTAGCCAGACATAGTGGAAAAGCTTTTTGCCGAGGTGTAGATGAGAAGAGGAGCTAAAGACGAAGGTAGGATGCTCTCCGGAGGTAAGAGCCGCTGCCGGGCGTCTTTCGGCAGAAGCCGCGCTAAGGAGAGCACTGTGAGCGGCACAATCGTCTTTGCGCGAAGAAGCCGCTTCTTGGGCTCCGGCAGCCGGCGAGAGCGGCAGCTTCGGGAAGGTGAAGAAGCAAGCTGTACAACACTGGGATTGTGTGCGCACCTTGCCAACTGATAGAAAACAGTACCTTTGCACTCTCCTGACTTTTCCAATCACAGGAACATTCGATTGGAAGCTGTTTTGGACAACTTTTCTTTTCTTCCTGCCAAACACTTGGCAGACATCCGTGCAACTTCTAGAACACGATGGGAGATGTTTTCTGTGCTGGCACAGTTTTTCCTAGCCAGACATAGTGGAAAAGCGTTTTGCTAAGATGTAGACGACAAGAGAGGCTAAAGAGTGGATGTTAGCAAATGACACCCATCTTCAAAAAAGGCAATTAAGAGGACTCGCCATAGTACAAACCAGCCAGCCTCTTTTTTATCCCCAGGAAGTTGATGAAGCAGCTCTTCCTGGAAATCCTTGCCAGGCACATGACAGATGACCAAATAATGTAGTTAGCATGATTTTTCAGGGGAATTTCATGCTGAACATCACTTTAAACTCCTCTGATGAATCAACTTGACTGGTAGATGAAGGGAATATTATCTGCCTGGGCTTCAGGGAGGTTTTTGACATACCTCTACATGGCATCACACATACATATGGAAGCAATAGTGCAAAGGGGAGGGAATCAGTGTCTTTTCAGTGATGCTGAGGGAAAAGACAAGAGGCAGTGGGCACACACTGAAATACAGGAGATTGCCTTTGAACATCAGTAAATGTTTCTTTACTGTCAGGGTGACTGAACCACGGCACAGACTGCCCAGAAAGATTGTGGAGCCTGGATCTTTGAAGACATTAAAAGTACACCCAGATAGAATCCTGGGCAAGAGGCTCTAGGTATCCTGGTTTAGGCAGGGGGGTTGGGCCTGGTTAGCCCCACCAACCCCTTCCACTCTCTTTCATTCTGTGCTAGTGAATTCTCTTCAAGATGCATTTCAAAGCACTGGCATGACAAAGTTCTGTGCAGACAGAGATCCAAATGGACATGGCATCTAAGTTCCTTAAGCAGTGTTCAAGAAGAATGTAAAACTCTGGCACAAGTGTCTCTTCCCTAACTGAATCCCTTTCATGGGAAAATTCCCAGCTCTAGAAAGATCTTCTGATACGCATGCTTAAGACTGACACTGGCTGAGCAAATTTCTCCCTATGTATATCTAAGACCAGTTAGGATCTTCACCCAAAGTGCTGTCAACATAGTCACAGAATGCCTATTGTTAAGAAGTGACAGCTTCCATCAGAATGGCAGCTATTGGTCCACAAAATGGATTAATGGATGGGAATTATCTACGTGGGTTAAAAACAAAAATAAAGAGTTGGTCTTTATTTATCAATTTCATGGCAATATTGATAAGGGAAGAAAAAGATCTAAGTCCTTGACTTTCTGGACTCGAGGAAAGATTTTAAAAATTCCTTGTAAAAATGTATGATCACAATCAGACTATTGAAACCATTTTAGTTGGGAACAAAGTTCCAAAATTGTCTAGATAGTGGCAAAGAAGCCAAGAAAATAGGAAAGAAACAAAAAGAGAGCAAAAGAGTCAGCTTCAGTGTACAAGCTCGTTCTAGAAGTAGTCTGCTGGGAAAAGGAACCCCCAGCTAAATTTCCAATGTATTCCTGCGCTTGATTCAGTAACTGGTCAATGTAAAAACCAATCCTTTTGTACAACTTCTTCCAGCAACAAAAACTCCAACAGGTTGACACTACCATCATGCCTGTTCCAGACATATTTAAAAGAGAAATGATGATTTTCTTGAAAACCTACTTACATAAAAGTTGCAAGATGGTGGAGGGATTCCCACATCCTCCTTCCTCCATCTGGCTTGAAAGTATATTTGATAAAATATGCAACAAAGCACATGATTTATAAGGGAGAGTCAAATGGATGATTTGGGAATCGATCTCTTGTTGATAGTAAACTTCATATCCACTCGGTGTGACCTTTTTAAAACAAAATGTGGAGCTGAGGCATGAATCTGCCACAACAATTGTAAAGCAAACATACACACTCCCCTTCATATGCCCCCCCCTCCACACACACCTAGGCACACACAGAGATCAGCATAGCAGATCATGAACACCTTGGAAAAGACTGAAATGCTAAATGCCTCTCTTGATGGGCAAAAGAGCTGGTGCAGTAATTCAAATGCCTGGTACAAAAATTCTGTTTAATATTTAGCTCCTATTTAAAACACAGCTTTTCATTTCATTCTATTTACAGAATATTTTCATTTCATTTGTTTCTTTAAAATTACTTAGTTCTCACCTGTTGTATGTCTAGGAATATTTTCTTCCAAAAATAGAAAAAAATAGATGATATCTTTTCAGCAGAAAACATTGGTTGATACAATTTTAAACCATCATGATATGGAAGAATTCTTCTGTCCCTCTCGAAGGTGGAAGAAGCATTTGGATCACAGATCATCTACAATGAAATACTTGACATGTTTAAGATGCTTTCAATCAATTTTGATCGTCAATTGCTTATTTGTTGTAAACAGTAATTTTTCAGTGAAGGGAAAGTGTGTGTGGTATATCTACATGATATGTTCAAAGGCAGTTCCTACTAATGGCCAGGCTGAATTCCAGTAAATAATGTCCCGAATGATATTTTGCCGCCTTCTTTGGCACTTCATGAAATCTTACCCTGATGAAGTGCTGAAACACAGAGATTTTCTCTTAGAGAGTGTCTCATGTTGTAACCTATCCCATGGATTTTATGCTGTAATTCTTATCTCTTTTAAAATTTACTATCTTCTGTACAGTTTTCATGAAACTTTCTGTTACAGTAGTGAATAGCACAGATAAATGTCATTTTGTACAACTTTGAATTTACCCCAAGAGCTGAGAGAAAACTTGATCCTATACTTCAATCCGAGTTTCTTCTATAGTCCAACTTTGTTTCTCTACCATCAAGCTTCTCCTTTGTTGCTGCTCCAAGCCCTGTCCAAGGTGACCTTGAATACTTTCAGGGATGGGACACCCACAACTTCTCTGGGCAACCTGTTCCAGTGTTCCAGCACTCCCACAGTAAAAAAGGCCTTCCTTTCATCTAATATGTGTAGGAAATCATAAATCTAGGCATAGAAGCTTGGAGTGCAAATTTGAAATTCTTTGGATTTGAAGCACATTTTATATGAATACTGACTTACAGATGACTAAAAGATGTTGATGGGCATTTGAGCTGACAAGTTTTGAAAAAGTGCACGGAAATTAAAATTGAAACCACTAAAATTAAAAACTCCTTGCCATTTTCTTTTTCCTCTCCTATTCAAAATTGCATATGTCAGATATCAGTGCTTCATGCAAACCTCTCAGATGCTCTCAGAGAAAAAGCTTTTCTTTCAGACTAAGTTGCGGTTGACGTAGAACACTAGCAGGAGTGAAAGATTTTCTGGGCATCGGGGCAGCCCGTTCTCCTTGGATTTGTGTGCAGAATGCATTTTATCCAAACTGGAAAATAGATCCCAGCTCTGTTCTATTCATCATTCTTACTTCATCAGGCCAGAAGATTCTGTGAAAAGTAGCCTGTGGACCTTGAAGACAGCGCATGTGAACCAGATGAGAGGTGATAGAGAAGTTGAGGGAGAGAAGAAAGAGCATGAGGCTGAAACCAGAAAGTATTTCTCCACGTGATCATGGAAGATTGCAGGAGCCACTTGGTACTATCAAACCAGCCCAACTTGGCACTGGTGCCACCTTGGGTCTGGGAGCCATGTTGCATATCGTGCATTTTAAGGAGCCAGCTGGCCACACCCAGCCATATGCCCCCAAACACAAACCAAGGCCCTTTTCTCTGGCAAACAAAACTCAGCTGCCCTGCTTCTGGATGGCAGATTGCAGGAACCACTTGGTACTATCAAACCAGCCCAACTTGGCACTGGTGCCACCATGGGTCTGGTCACCATCCTGCCTATTGTAGCTTTTCAGGAGCCAGCCGGTCACTCTCAGCCATAGGCCCCCAAACACAAACCTCGGCCCGTTTCCCTGGCAAACAAAAGTAAGCTGCCCCGCTTCTGCATGGCAGATTGCAGGAGCTACTTAGTACTATCAAATCAGCCCGACTTGGCACAGGTGCCACCTTGGATCTGGGAACCATCCTGTGTATCGTGGATTTTCAGGGGCCAGCCGGCCACTCTCAGCCATATGCCCCCAAAAACAAACCACGGACCTTTTCTCTGGCAAACAAAAATCAGCTGCCCCACTTCTGGATGGCAGATTGCAGGAGCCACTTGGGACTATCACACCAGCACAACATGGCACTGCTGCCACCTTGGATCTGGGAACAATCCTGCGTATCGTACATATTCAGGAACCAGCCGAACACTCCCAGCCACAGGCCCCCAAACACAAACAACGGCCCATTTCCCTGGCAAACAAAAGTAAGCTGCCCCGCTTCTGGATGGCAGTTTGCAGGAGCCACTTGGGACTATCAAACCAGCCCGACTTGGTAATGGTACCACCTTGGATCTGGGAACCATCCGGCGTATCGTGGATTTTCAGGGGCCAGCCGGTCATTCCCAGCCATATGCCCCCAAACACAAACCTCGGCCCTTTTCTCTGGCAAACAAAACTCAACTGCCCCTCTTCTGGATGGCAAATTGCAGGACGCACTTGGTACTACAAAAAGAGCCCGACTTGGCAGTGGTGCCACCTTGGCTCTGGGAACCATCCTGCGTATCGAGCATTTTAAGGAGCCAGCCGGCAATTCCCAGCCGTATGCCCCAAAAAGAAACCATGGACATTTTCTCTGGCAAAAAAAACTCAGCTGTCCCGCTTCTGGATGGCAGATTGCAGGAGTCACTTTGAACCATACAACCAGCCTTACTTGGCACTGGTGCCACCTTGGATCTGGGAACCATCCTGCCTATCGTTTATTTTCAGGGGCCAGCCGGCCACTCTCAGCCATAGGCCCCCAAACACAAACCACAGCCCTTTTCTCTAGCAAACAAAATTCAACTGCCCCGCTTCTGGATGGCAAATTGCAGGAGCCACTGGGTACTACAAAAACAGCCTGACTTGGCACTGGTGCCACCTTGCGTCTGGTTACCATGCGGCGTATCGTGCATTTTAAGGAGCCAGGTGGCCACTCCCAGCCATATGCCCCCAAACACAACCCACGGCCCTTTTCTCTGGCAAACAAAACTCAGCTGCCCCGCTTCTGGATGGCAGATTGCAGGAGACACTTGGTACTATCAAACCAGCCCGACTTGGCACTGGTGCCACCATGGGTCTGGTCACCATCCTGCCTATCGTAGCTTTTCAGGAGCCAGCCGGTCACTCCCAGCCATAGGCCCCCAGACACAAAGCTCGACCCGTTTCCCTGGCAAACAAAAGTAAGCTGCCCCGCTTCTGGATGGCAGATTGCAGGACGCACTTGGTACTATCAAACCAGCCCAACTTGGCACTGGTGCCACCTTGGGTCTGGGAACCATCCTGCGTATCGTGGATTCTAAGGAGCCAGCCGGTCACTCCCTGCCACAGGCCCCCAGACACAAACAACGGCGCTTTTCCCTGGAAAACAAAACTCGCCTGCCGACTTTTTGATGGCAGATTGCAGGAGCCACTTGCTACTATCAAATCAGCCCAACTTGGCACTGGTGCCACCATGGGTCTGGTCACCATCCTGCCTATCGTAGCTTTTCAGGAGCCAGCCGGTCACTCCCAGCCATAGGCCCCCAGACACAAACCTCGGCCCGTTTCCCTGGAAAACAAAAGTAAGCTGCCCCGCTTCTGGATGGCAGATTGCAGGAGCCACTTTGCACCATCCAACTAGCCCGACTTGGCACTGGTGCCACCTCAGGTCTGGGAACCATCCTGCGTATCGTGGATTCTAATTAGCCATCCGGCCACTCCCACCCACAGGCCCCCAAACACAAACAACGGCGCTTTTCCCTGGAAAACAAAACTCGCCTGCCAATTTTTGATGGCAGATTGCAGGAGCCACTTGGTACTATCAAACCAGCCCAACTTGGCACTGGTGCCACCTTGGATCTGGGAACCATGCTGTGTATCGTGGATATTCAGGGGCCAGCTGGCCACTCTCAGCCATATGTCCCCAAACAGAAACCTCGGCCCGTTTCTCTGGCAAACAAAACTCAACTGCCCCTCTTCTGGATGGCAAATTGCAGGATGAACTTGATACTAAAACCGCAGGCCGACTTGGTAGTGGTGACACCTTGGGCCTGGGAACCATCATGCGTATCGAGCATTTTAAGGAGCCAGCCGGCCACTCCCAGCAATATGCCCCCAAAAACAATCCACGGAATTTTTCTCTGGCAAACAAAAATCAGCTGCCCCGCTTCTGGATGGCAGATTGCAGGAGCCACTTTGCACCATCAAACCAGCCCGACTTGGCACTGGTGCCACCTTGCATCTGGGAACCATGCTGCCTAGCGTGGATTTTCAGGAGCCAGCCGGCCACTCTCAGCTATATGCCCCCAAACAAAACCCACGGCCCGTTTCCCTGGCAAACAAAATTAAGCTGCCCCGCTTCTGGATGGCAGATTGCAGGACGCACTTGGTAGTATCAAACCAGCCCGACTTGGCACTGGTGCCACCTTGGGTCTGGGAACCATCCTGCGTATCGTGGGTTCAAAGGAGCCAGCCGGCCACTCCCAGCCACAGGCCCCCAAATACAAACAATGGCGCTTTTCCCTGGAAAACAAAACTCGCCTGCCAAGTTTTTGATGGCAGATTACAGGAGCCACTTGGTACTATCAAACCAGCCCAACTTGGCACTGGTGCCACCATGGGTCTGGTCACCATCCTGCCTATTGTAGCTTTTCAGGAGCCAGCCGGTCACTCCCAGCCATAGGTCCCCAGTCACAAACCTCGGCCCGTTTCCCTGGCAAACTAAAGTAAGCTGCCCCGCTTCTGGATGGCAGATTGCAGGAGCCACTTGGTACTATCAAACCAGCTCAACTTGGCACTGGTGCCACCTTGGGTCTGGGAACCATGCTGCGTAACACAGATTCTAAGGAGGCAGTCGGCCACTCCCAGCCACAAGCCCCCAAACACAAACAACGGCGCTATTCTCTGGCAAACAAAACTCAACTGCCCCTCTTCTGGATGGCAAATTGCAGGACGCACTTGGTACTATAAAAACAGCCCGACTTGGCACTGGTGCCACCTTGGGTCTGGGAACCATCCTGCGTATTGTGGGTTGTCAGGAGCCAGCCGAACACTCTCGGCCACAGACCCCAATTAAAAACAACGGCCCGTTTCACAGGCAAACAAAACTCAGCTGCCCCGCTTCTGGATGGGAGATTGCAGGAGGCACTTGACACTGTGAAACCAGCCCCACTTGGCACTGGTGCCACCTTGGGTCTGGGAACCATGCTGCGTATCATGGATTTTCAGGAGCCAGCCGGTCACTCTCAGCCATAGGCCCCCAAACACAAACCTCGTCCCGTTTCCCTGGCAAACAAAAGTAAGCTGCCCCGCTTCTGCATGGCAGATTGCAGGAGCTACTTAGTACTATCAAATCAGCCCGACTTGGCACAGGTGCCACCTTGGATCTGGTCACCATCCTGCCTATCGTAGCTTTTCAGGAGCCAGCCGGCCACTCCCTGCCACAGGCCCCCAAACACAAACAACGGCGCTTTTCCCTGGAAAGCAAAATTCGCCTGCCAACATTTTGATGGCAGATTGCAGGAGCCACTTGGTACTATCAAACAAGCCGAACTTGGCACTTGTGCCACCATGGGTCTGGTCAACATCCTGCCTATCGTAGCTTTTCAGGAGCCAGCCGGTCACTCCCAGCCATAGGCCCCGAGACAAAAACCTCGGCCCGTTTCCCGGGCAAACAAAAGTAAGCTACCCCGCTTCTGGATGGCAGATTGCAGGACGCACTTGGTACTATCAAACCAGCCCGACTTGGCACTGGTGCCACCTCTGGTCTGGGAACCATCCTGCGTATCGTAGATTCTAAGGAGCCAGCCGGCCACTCCCAGCCATTGGCCCCCCAAAAAAAACAACGGCGCTTTTCCCTGGAAAACAAAACTTGCCTGCCAACTTTTTGATGGCAGATTGCCGGAGCCACTTGGTACTATCAAACCAGCCCTACTTGGCACTGGTGCCACCATGGGTCTGGTCACCATCCTGCCTATCGTAGCTTTTCAGGAGCCAGCCGGTCACTCCCAGCCATAGGCCCCCAGACACAAAGCTCGACCCGTTTCTCTGGCAAACAAAAGTAAGCTGCCCCGCTTCTGGATGGCAGATTGCAGGACGCACTTGGTACTATCAAACCAGCCCAACTTGGCACTGGTGCCACCTTGGGTCTGGGAACCATCCTGCGTATCGTGGATTCTAAGGAGCCAGCCGGTCACTCCCTGCCACAGGCCCCCAGACACAAACAACGGCGCTTTTCCCTGGAAAACAAAACTCGCCTGCCGACTTTTTGATGGCAGATTGCAGGAGCCACTTGCTACTATCAAATCAGCCCAACTTGGCACTGGTGCCACCATGGGTCTGGTCACCATCCTGCCTATCGTAGCTTTTCAGGAGCCAGCCGGTCACTCCCAGCCATAGGCCCCCAGACACAAACCTCGGCCCGTTTCCCTGGAAAACAAAAGTAAGCTGCCCCGCTTCTGGATGGCAGATTGCAGGAGCCACTTTGCACCATCCAACTAGCCCGACTTGGCACTGGTGCCACCTCAGGTCTGGGAACCATCCTGCGTATCGTGGATTCTAATTATCCATCCGGCCACTCCCACCCACAGGCCCCCAAACACAAACAACGGCGCTTTTCCCTGGAAAACAAAACTCGCCTGCCAATTTTTGATGGCAGATTGCAGGAGCCACTTGGTACTATCAAACCAGCCCAACTTGGCACTGGTGCCACCATGGGTCTGGTCACCATCCTGCCTATCGTAGCTTTTCAGGAGCCAGCCGGTCACTCCCAGCCATAGGCCCCCAGACACAAAGCTCGGCCCGTTTCCCTGGCAAGCAAAAGTAAGCTGTCCCGCTTCTGGATGGCAGATTGCAGGACGCACTTGGTAGTATCAAACCAGGCGACTTGGCACTTGGCGCCACCTCACGTCTGGGAACCATCCTGCATATCGTGGATTCTAAGCAGCCAGCCGGCCACTCCCAGCCACAGGCCCCCAAACACAAACAACGGCGCTTTTCCCTGGAAAACAAAACTCGCCTGCCAAGTTTTTGATGGCAGATTGCAGGAGCCACTTGGTACTATCAAACCAGCCCAACTTGGCACTGGTGCCACCATGGGTCTGGTCACCATCCTGCCTATCGTAGCTTTTCAGGAGCCAGCCGGTCACTCCCAGCCATAGGCCCCCAGACACAAACCTCGGCCCGTTTCCCTGGCAAACAAAAGCAAGCTGCCCCGCTTCTGGATGGCAGATTGCAGGAGCCACTTTGCACCATCAAACTAGCCCGACTTGGCACTGGTGCCACCTCTGGTCTGGGAACCATCCTGCGTATGGTAGATTCTAAGCAGCCAGCCGGCCACTCCCAGCCACAGGCCCCCAAACACAAACAACGGCGCTTTTCCCTGGAAAACAAAACTCGTCTGCCAACTTTTTGATGGCAGATTGCCGGAGCCACTTGGTACTATCAAACCAGCCCAACTTGGCACTGGTGCCACCATGGGTCTGGTCACCATCCTGCCTATCGTAGCTTTTCAGGAGCCAGCCGGCCACTCCCTGCCACAGGCCCCCAAACACAAACAACGGCGCTTTTCCCTGGAAAAAAAAATTCGCCTGCCAACTTTTTGATGGCAGATTGCAGGAGCCACTTGGTACTATCAAATCAGCCCAACTTGGCACTGGTGCCACCATGGGTCTGGTCACCATCCTGCCTATCGTAGCTTTTCAGGAGCCAGCCGGTCACTCCCAGCCATAGGCCCCCAGACATAAACCTCGGCCCGTTTCCCTGGCAAACAAAAGTAAGCTGCCCCGCTTCTGGATGGCAGATTGCAGCAACCACTTGGTACTATCAAACCAGCCCAACTTGGCACTGGTGCCACCTCTGGTCTGGGAACCATGCTGAGTATCGTGGATTCTAAGGAGCCAGCCGGCCACTCCCAGCCACAGGCCCCCAAACACAAACAACGGCGCTTTTCCCTGGAAAACAAAACTCGCCTGCCAAGTTTTTGATGGCAGATTGCAGGAGCCACTTGGTACTATCAAACCAGCCCAACTTGGCACTGGTGCCGTCATGGGTCTGGTCACCATCCTGCCTATCGTAGCTTTTCACGAGCCAGCCGGTCACTTCCAGGCTTAGGCCCCCAGACACAATCCTCGGACCGTTTCCCTGGCAAACAAAAGTAAGCTGCCCCGCTTCTGGATGGCAGATTGCAGGAACCACTTGGTACTATCAAACCAGCCCAACTTGGCACTGGTGTCACCATGGGTCTGGGAACCATCCTGTGTATCGTGGATTCTAATTAGCCATCCGTCCACTCCAGGCCATAGGGCCCCAGGCACAAACAACGGCGCTTTTCCCTGGATAACAAACTCGCCTGCCAACTTTTTGATGGCAGATTGCAGGAGCCACTTGGTACTATCAAACCAGCCCAACTTGGCACTGCTGCCACCATGGGTCTGGTCACCATCCTGCCTATCGTAGCTTTTCAGGAGCCAGCCGGTCACTCCCAGCCATATTCCCCGAGACACAAACCTCGGCCCGTTTCCCTGGCAAACAAAAGTAAGCTACCCCACTTCTGGATGGCAGATTGCAGGACGCACTTGGTACTATCAAACCAGCCCAACTTGGCACTGGTGCCACGTCAAGTCTAGGAACCATCCTGCGTATCGTGGATTCTAAGGAGCCAGCCGGCCACTCCCAGCCATAGGCCCCCAAACAAAAACAACGGCGCTTTTCCCTGGTAAAGAAAACTTGCCTGCCAACTTTTTGATGGCAGATTGCAGGAGCCACTTGGTACTATCAAACCAGCCCGACTTGGCACTGGTGCCACGACAAGTCTGGGAACCATCCTGCGTATCGTGGATTCTAATGAGCCAGCCGGCCCCTCCCAGCCACAGGCCCCCAAACACAAACAACGGAGCTTTTCCCTGGAAAACAAAACTCGCCTGCCAACTTTTTGATGGCAGATTGCAGGAGCCACTTGGTACTATCAAACCAGCCCAACTTGGCACTGGTGCCACCTTGGGTCTGGTCACCATCCTGCCTATCGTAGCTTTTCAGGAGCCAGCCGGTCACTCCCAGCCATAGGCCCCGAGACACAAATCTCGGCCCTTTTCCCTGGCAAACAAAAGTAAGCTGCCCCGCTTCTGGATGGCAGATTGCAGGAGCCACTTTGCACCATCAAACTATCCCGACTAGGCACTGGTGCCACCTTGGGTCTGGGAACCATCCTGCGTATGGTGGATTCTAAGGAGCCAGCCGGTCACTCCCAGCCACAGGCCCCTAAACACAACAACGGCGCTTTTCCCTGGAAAACAAAACTCGCCTGCCAATTTTTGATGGCAGATTGCAGGAGCCACTTGGTACTATCAAACCAGCCCAACTTGGCACTGGTGCCACCATGGGTCTGGTCACCATCCTGCCTATCGTAGCTTTTCAGGAGCCAGCCGGTCACTCCCAGCCATAGGCCCCCAGACACAAAGCTCGGCCCGTTTCCCTGGCAAGCAAAAGTAAGCTGTCCCGCTTCTGGATGGCAGAATGCAGGACGCACTTGGTAGTATCAAACCAGCCCGACTTGGCACTGGCGCCACCTCACGTCTGGGAACCATCCTGCGTATCGTGGATTCTAAGCAGCCAGCCGGCCACTCCCAGCCACAGGCCCCCAAACACAAACAACGGTGCTTTTCCCTGGAAAACAAAACTCGCCTGCCAACTTTTTGATGGCAGATTGCAGGAGCCACTTGGTACTATCAAACCAGCCCAACTTGGCACTGGTGCCACCATGGGTCTGGTCACCATCCTGCCTATCGTAGCTTTTCAGGAGCCAGCCGGTCACTCCCAGCCATAGGCCCCCAGACACAAAGCTCGGCCCGTTTCCCTGGCAAACAAAAGTAAGTTATCCCGCTTCTGGATGGCAGATTGCAGGAGCCACTTTTCACCATCAAACCAGCCCGACTTGGCACTGGTGCCACCTCTGGTCTGGGAACCATCCTGCGTATCATGGATTCTAAGGAGCCAGCCGGCCACTCCCAGCCACAGGCCCCCAAACACAAACAACGGCGCTTTTCCCTGGATAACAAACTCGCCTGCCAAGTTTTTGATGGCAGATTGCAGGAGCCACTTGGTACTATCAAACCAGCCCAACTTGGCACTGCTGCCACCATGGGTCTGGTCACCATCCTGCCTATCGTAGCTTTTCAGGAGCCAGCCGGTCACTCCCAGCCATAGGCCCCGAGACACAAACCTCGGCCCGTTTCCCTGGCAAACAAAAGTAAGCTACCCCGCTTCTGGATGGCAGATTGCAGGATGCACTTGGTACTATCAAACCAGCCCAACTTGGCACTGGTGCCACCTCAGGTCTGGGAACCATCCTGCGTATCGTGGATTCTAAGGAGCCAGCCGGCCACTCCCAGCCATAGGCCCCCAAACAAAAACAACGGCGCTTTTCCCTGGAAAACAAAACGTGCCTGCCAACTTTTTGATGGCAGATTGCAGGAGCCACTTGGTACTATCAAACCAGCCCAACTTGGCACTGGTGCCACCATGGGTCTGGTCACCATCCTGCCTATCGTAGCTTTTCAGGAGCCAGCCAGTCACTCCCAGCCATAGGCCCAGAGACACAAAGCTCGGCCCGTTTCCCTGACAAACAAAAGTAAGCTGTCCCGCTTCTGGATGGCAGATTGCAGGACGCACTTGTTACTATCAAACCAGCCCGACTTGGCACTGGTGCCACCTCTGGTCTGGGAACTATCCTGCGTATGGTAGATTCTAAGCAGCCAGCCGGCCACTCCCAGCCACAGGCCCCCAAACACAAACAACGGCGCTTTTCCCTGGAAAACAAAACTCGTCTGCCAACTTTTTGATGGCAGATTGCCGGAGCCACTTGCTACTATCAAACCAGCCCAACTTGGCACTGGTGCCACCATGGGTCTGGTCACCATCCTGCCTATCGTAGCTTTTCAGGAGCCAGCCGGCCACTCCCTGCCACAGGCCCCCAAACACAAACAACGGCGCTTTTCCCTGGAAAACAAAATTCGCCTGCCAACATTTTGATGGCAGATTGCAGGAGCCACTTGGTACTATCAAATCAGCCCAACTTGGCACTGGTGCCACCATGGGTCTGGTCACCATCCTGCCTATCGTAGCTTTTCAGGAGCCAGCCGGTCACTCCCAGCCATAGGCCCCCAGACACAAACCTCGGCCCGTTTCCCTGGCAAACAAAAGTAAGCAGCCCCGCTTCTGGATGGCAGATTGCAGCAACCACTTGGTACTATCAAACCAGCCCAACTTGGCACTGGTGCCACCTTGGGTCTGGGAACCATCCTGCGTATCGTGGATTCTAAGGAGCCAGCCGGTCACTCCCTGCCACAGGCCCCCAGACACAAACAACGGCGCTTTTCCCTGGAAAACAAAACTCGCCTGACAACTTTTTGATGGCAGATTGCAGGAGCCACTTGCTACTATCAAATCAGCCCAACTTGGCACTGGTGCCACCATGGGTCTGGTCACCATCCTGCCTATCGTAGCTTTTCAGGAGCCAGCCGGTCACTCCCAGCCATAGGCCCCCAGACACAAACCTCGGCCCGTTTCCCTGGAAAACAAAAGTAAGCTGCCCCGCTTCTGGATGGCAGATTGCAGGAGCCACTTTGCACCATCCAACTAGCCCGACTTGGCACTGGTGCCACCTCAGGTCTGGGAACCATCCTGCGTATCGTGGATTCTAATTATCCATCCGGCCACTCCCACCCACAGGCCCCCAAACACAAACAACGGCGCTTTTCCCTGGAAAACAAAACTCGCCTGCCAATTTTTGATGGCAGATTGCAGGAGCCACTTGGTACTATCAAACCAGCCCAACTTGGCACTGGTGCCACCATGGGTCTGGTCACCATCCTGCCTATCGTAGCTTTTCAGGAGCCAGCCGGTCACTCCCAGCCATAGGCCCCCAGACACAAAGCTCGGCCCGTTTCCCTGGCAAGCAAAAGTAAGCTGTCCCGCTTCTGGATGGCAGATTGCAGGACGCACTTGGTAGTATCAAACCAGGCAACTTGGCACTGGCGCCACCTCACGTCTGGGAACCATCCTGCATATCGTGGATTCTAAGCAGCCAGCCGGCCACTCCCAGCCACAGGCCCCCAAACACAAACAACGGCGCTTTTCCCTGGAAAACAAAACTCGCCTGCCAAGTTTTTGATGGCAGATTGCAGGAGCCACTTGGTACTATCAAACCAGCCCAACTTGGCACTGGTGCCACCATGGGTCTGGTCACCATCCTGCCTATCGTAGCTTTTCAGGAGCCAGCCGGTCACTCCCAGCCATAGGCCCCCAGACACAAACCTCGGCCCGTTTCCCTGGCAAACAAAAGCAAGCTGCCCCGCTTCTGGATGGCAGATTGCAGGAGCCACTTTGCACCATCAAACTAGCCCGACTTGGCACTGGTGCCACCTCTGGTCTGGGAACCATCCTGCGTATGGTAGATTCTAAGCAGCCAGCCGGCCACTCCCAGCCACAGGCCCCCAAACACAAACAACGGCGCTTTTCCCTGGAAAACAAAACTCGTCTGCCAACTTTTTGATGGCAGATTGCCGGAGCCACTTGGTACTATCAAACCAGCCCAACTTGGCACTGGTGCCACCATGGGTCTGGTCACCATCCTGCCTATCGTAGCTTTTCAGGAGCCAGCCGGCCACTCCCTGCCACAGGCCCCCAAACACAAACAACGGCGCTTTTCCCTGGAAAAAAAAATTCGCCTGCCAACTTTTTGATGGCAGATTGCAGGAGCCACTTGGTACTATCAAATCAGCCCAACTTGGCACTGGTGCCACCATGGGTCTGGTCACCATCCTGCCTATCGTAGCTTTTCAGGAGCCAGCCGGTCACTCCCAGCCATAGGCCCCCAGACATAAACCTCGGCCCGTTTCCCTGGCAAACAAAAGTAAGCTGCCCCGCTTCTGGATGGCAGATTGCAGCAACCACTTGGTACTATCAAACCAGCCCAACTTGGCACTGGTGCCACCTCTGGTCTGGGAACCATGCTGAGTATCGTGGATTCTAAGGAGCCAGCCGGCCACTCCCAGCCACAGGCCCCCAAACACAAACAACGGCGCTTTTCCCTGGAAAACAAAACTCGCCTGCCAAGTTTTTGATGGCAGATTGCAGGAGCCACTTGGTACTATCAAACCAGCCCAACTTGGCACTGGTGCCGTCATGGGTCTGGTCACCATCCTGCCTATCGTAGCTTTTCACGAGCCAGCCGGTCACTTCCAGGCTTAGGCCCCCAGACACAATCCTCGGACCGTTTCCCTGGCAAAAAAAAGTAAGCTGCCCCGCTTCTGGATGGCAGATTGCAGGAACCACTTGGTACTATCAAACCAGCCCAACTTGGCACTGGTGTCACCATGGGTCTGGGAACCATCCTGTGTATCGTGGATTCTAATTAGCCATCCGTCCACTCCAGGCCATAGGGCCCCAGGCACAAACAACGGCGCTTTTCCCTGGATAACAAACTCGCCTGCCAACTTTTTGATGGCAGATTGCAGGAGCCACTTGGTACTATCAAACCAGCCCAACTTGGCACTGCTGCCACCATGGGTCTGGTCACCATCCTGCCTATCGTAGCTTTTCAGGAGCCAGCCGGTCACTCCCAGCCATATGCCCCGAGACACAAACCTCGGCCCGTTTCCCTGGCAAACAAAAGTAAGCTACCCCACTTCTGGATGGCAGATTGCAGGACGCACTTGGTACTATCAAACCAGCCCAACTTGGCACTGGTGCCACGTCAAGTCTAGGAACCATCCTGCGTATCGTGGATTCTAAGGAGCCAGCCGGCCACTCCCAGCCATAGGCCCCCAAACAAAAACAACGGCGCTTTTCCCTGGTAAAGAAAACTTGCCTGCCAACTTTTTGATGGCAGATTGCAGGAGCCACTTGGTACTATCAAACCAGCCCGACTTGGCACTTGTGCCACGACAAGTCTGGGAACCATCCTGCGTATCGTGGATTCTAATGAGCCAGCCGGCCACTCCCAGCCACAGGCCCCCAAACACAAACAACGGAGCTTTTCCCTGGAAAACAAAACTTGCCTGCCAACTTTTTGATGGCAGATTGCAGGAGCCACTTGGTACTATCAAACCAGCCCAACTTGGCACTGGTGCCACCTTGGGTCTGGTCACCATCCTGCCTATCGTAGCTTTTCAGGAGCCAGCCGGTCACTCCCAGCCATAGGCCCCGAGACACAAATCTCGGCCCTTTTCCCTGGCAAACAAAAGTAAGCTGCCCCGCTTCTGGATGGCAGATTGCAGGAGCCACTTTGCACCATCAAACTATCCCGACTAGGCACTGGTGCCACCTTGGGTCTGGGAACCATCCTGCGTATGGTGGATTCTAAGGAGCCAGCCGGTCACTCCCAGCCACAGGCCCCTAAACACAACAACGGCGCTTTTCCCTGGAAAACAAAACTCGCCTGCCAATTTTTGATGGCAGATTGCAGGAGCCACTTGGTACTATCAAACCAGCCCAACTTGGCACTGGTGCCACCATGGGTCTGGTCACCATCCTGCCTATCGTAGCTTTTCAGGAGCCAGCCGGTCACTCCCAGCCATAGGCCCCCAGACACAAAGCTCGGCCCGTTTCCCTGGCAAGCAAAAGTAAGCTGTCCCGCTTCTGGATGGCAGATTGCAGGACGCACTTGGTACTATCAAACCAGCCCGACTTGGCACTGGCGCCACCTCACGTCTGGGAACCATCCTGCGTATCGTGGATTCTAAGCAGCCAGCCGGCCACTCCCAGCCACAGGCCCCCAAACACAAACAACGGTGCTTTTCCCTGGATTACAAAACTCGCCTGCCAACTTTTTGATGGCAGATTGCAGGAGCCACTTGGTACTATCAAACCAGCCCAACTTGGCACTGGTGCCACCATGGGTCTGGTCACCATCCTGCCTATCGTAGCTTTTCAGGAGCCAGCCGGTCACTCCCAGCCATAGGGCCCCAGACACAAACCTCGGCCCGTTTCCCTGGCAAACAAAAGCAAGCTGCCCCGCTACTGGATGGCAGATTGCAGGAGCCACTTTGCACCATCAAACTAGCCCGACTTGGCACTGGTGCCACCTCAGGTCTGGGAACCATGCTGCGTATCGTGGATTCTAATTAGCCATCCGGCCACTCCCACCCACAGGCCCCCAAACACAAACAACGGCGCTTTTCCCTGGAAAACAAAACTCGCCTGCCAAATTTTGATGGCAGATTGCCGGAGCCACTTGGTACTATCAAACCAGCCCACCTTGACACTGGTGCCACCATGGGTCTGGTCACCATCCTGCCTATCGTAGCTTTTCAGGAGCCAGCCGGTCACTCCCAGCCATAGGCCCCCAGACACAAAGCTCGGCCCGTTTCCCTGGCAAACAAAAGTAAGTTATCCCGCTTCTGGATGGCAGATTGCAGGAGCCACTTTTCACCATCAAACCAGCCCGACTTGGCACTGGTGCCACCTCTGGTCTGGGAACCATCCTGCGTATCATGGATTCTAAGGAGCCAGCCGGCCACTCCCAGCCACAGGCCCCCAAACACAAACAACGGCGCTTTTCCCTGGATAACAAACTCGCCTGCCAAGTTTTTGATGGCAGATTGCAGGAGCCACTTGGTACTATCAAACCAGCCCAACTTGGCACTGCTGCCACCATGGGTCTGGTCACCATCCTGCCTATCGTAGCTTTTCAGGAGCCAGCCGGTCACTCCCAGCCATAGGCCCCGAGACACAAACCTCGGCCCGTTTCCCTGGCAAACAAAAGTAAGCTACCCCGCTTCTGGATGGCAGATTGCAGGATGCACTTGGTACTATCAAACCAGCCCAACTTGGCACTGGTGCCACCTCAGGTCTGGGAACCATCCTGCGTATCGTGGATTCTAAGGAGCCAGCCGGCCACTCCCAGCCATAGGCCCCCAAACAAAAACAACGGCGCTTTTCCCTGGAAAACAAAACGTGCCTGCCAACTTTTTGATGGCAGATTGCAGGAGCCACTTGGTACTATCAAACCAGCCCAACTTGGCACTGGTGCCACCATGGGTCTGGTCACCATCCTGCCTATCGTAGCTTTTCAGGAGCCAGCCAGTCACTCCCAGCCATAGGCCCAGAGACACAAAGCTCGGCCCGTTTCCCTGACAAACAAAAGTAAGCTGTCCCGCTTCTGGATGGCAGATTGCAGGACGCACTTGGTACTATCAAACCAGCCCAACTTGGCACTGGTGCCACCTCTGGTCTGGGAACTATCCTGCGTATGGTAGATTCTAAGCAGCCAGCCGGCCACTCCCAGCCACAGGCCCCCAAACACAAACAACGGCGCTTTTCCCTGGAAAACAAAACTCGTCTGCCAACTTTTTGATGGCAGATTGCCGGAGCCACTTGCTACTATCAAACCAGCCCAACTTGGCACTGGTGCCACCATGGGTCTGGTCACCATCCTGCCTATCGTAGCTTTTCAGGAGCCAGCCGGCCACTCCCTGCCACAGGCCCCCAAACACAAACAACGGCGCTTTTCCCTGGAAAACAAAATTCGCCTGCCAACATTTTGATGGCAGATTGCAGGAGCCACTTGGTACTATCAAATCAGCCCAACTTGGCACTGGTGCCACCATGGGTCTGGTCACCATCCTGCCTATCGTAGCTTTTCAGGAGCCAGCCGGTCACTCCCAGCCATAGGCCCCCAGACACAAACCTCGGCCCGTTTCCCTGGCAAACAAAAGTAAGCAGCCCCGCTTCTGGATGGCAGATTGCAGCAACCACTTGGTACTATCAAACCAGCCCAACTTGGCACTGGTGCCACCTCTGGTCTGGGAACCATGCTGAGTATCATGGATTCTAAGGAGCCAGCCGGCCACTCCCAGCCACAGGCCCCCAAACACAAACAACGGCGCTTTTCCCTGGAAAACAAAACTCGCCTGCCAAGTTTTTGATGGCAGATTGCAGGAGCCACTTGGTACTATCAAACCAGCCCAACTTGGCACTGGTGCCGTCATGGGTCTGGTCACCATCCTGCCTATCGTAGCTTTTCACGAGCCAGCCGGTCACTTCCAGGCTTAGGCCCCCAGACACAATCCTCGGACCGTTTCCCTGGCAAACAAAAGTAAGCTGCCCCGCTTCTGGATGGCAGATTGCAGGATCCACTTGGTACTATCAAACCAGCCCAACTTGGCACTGGTGTCACCATGGGTCTGGGAACCATCCTGTGTATCGTGGGTTCTAATTAGCCATCCGTCCACTCCAGGCCATAGGGCCCCAGGCACAAACAACGGCGCTTTTCCCTGGATAACAAACTCGCCTGCCAACTTTTTGATGGCAGATTGCAGGAGCCACTTGGTACTATCAAACCAGCCCAACTTGGCACTGCTGCCACCATGGGTCTGGTCACCATCCTGCCTATCGTAGCTTTTCAGGAGCCAGCCGGTCACTCCCAGCCATATGCCCCGAGACAAAAACCTCGGCCCGTTTCCCTGGCAAACAAAAGTAAGCTACCCCACTTCTGGATGGCAGATTGCAAGACGCACTTGGTACTATCAAACCAGCCCAACTTGGCACTGGTGCCACGTCAAGTCTAGGAACCATCCTGCGTATCGTGGATTCTAAGGAGCCAGCCGGCCACTCCCAGCCATAGGCCCCCAAACAAAAACAACGGCGCTTTTCCCTGGTAAAGAAAACTTGCCTGCCAACTTTTTGATGGCAGATTGCAGGAGCCACTTGGTACTATCAAACCAGCCCAACTTGGCACTGGTGCCACCATGGGTCTGGTCACCATCCTGCCTATCGTAGCTTTTCAGGAGCCAGCCGGTCACTCCCAGCCATAGGCCCCCAGACACAAAGCTCGGCCCGTTTCCCTGGCAAACAAAAGTAAGCTGCCCCGCTTCTGGATGGCAGATTGCAGGAGCCACTTGTTACTATCAAACCAGCCCGACTTGGCACTGGTGCCACCACTGGTCTGGGAACCATCCTGCGTATCGTGGATTCTAAAGAGCCAGCCGGCCACTCCCAGCCACAGGCTCCCAAACACAAACAACGGCGCTTTTCCCTGGAAAACAAAACTCGCCTGCCAACTTTTTGATGGCAGATTGCAGGAGCCACTTGGTACTATCAAACCAGCCCAACTTGGCACTGCTGCCACCATGGGTCTGGTCACCATCCTGCCTATCGTAGGTTTTCACGAGCCTGCCGGTCACTCCCAGCCATAGGCCCCCAGACAAATCCTAGGCCCGTTTCCCTGGCAAACAAAAGTAAGCTGCCCCGCTTCTGGATGGCAGATTGCAGGATCCACTTGGTACTATCAAACCAGCCCGACTTGGCACTGGTGCCACGACAAGTCTGGGAACCATCCTGCGTATCGTGGATTCTAATGAGCCAGCCGGCCACTCCCAGCCACAGGCCCCCAAACACAAACAACGGTGCTTTTCCCTGGAAAACAAAACTCGCCTGAAAACATTTTGATGGCAGATTGCAGGAGCAACTTGGTACTATCAAACCAGCCCAACTTGGCACTGGTGCCACCTTGGGTCTGGTCACCATCCTGCCTATCGTAGCTTTTCAGGAGCCAGCCGGTCACTCCCAGCCATAGGCCCCGAGACACAAAGCTCGGCCCTTTTCCCTGGCAAACAAAAGTAAGCTGCCCCGCTTCTGGATGGCAGATTGCAGGAGCCACTTTGCACCATCAAACTATCCCGACTAGGCACTGGTGCCACCTTGGGTCTGGGAACCATCCTGCGTATGGTGGATTCTAAGGAGCCAGCCGGCCACTCCCAGCCACAGGCCCCTAAACACAACAACGGCGCTTTTCCCTGGAAAAAAAAACTCGCCTGCCAAATTTTGATGGCAGATTGCAGGAGCCACTTGGTACTATCAAACCAGCCCAACTTGGGACTGGTGCCACCATGGGTCTGGTCACCATCCTGCCTATCGTAGCTTTTCAGGAGCCAGCCGGTCACTCCCAGCCATAGGTCCCCAGACAAAAACCTCGGCCCGTTTCCCTGGCAAACAAAAGTAAGCTGCCCTGCTTCTGGATGGCAGATTGCAGGAACCACTTGGTACTATCAAACCAGCCCGACTTGGCACTGGTGCCACCTCTGGTCTGGGAACCATCCTGCGTATCGTGGATTCTAAGGAGCCAGTCGGCCACTCCCAGCCACAGGCCCCCAAACACAAACAACGGCCCGTTTCCGTGGCAAACAAAAGTAAGCTGCCCCGCTTCTGGATGGCAGATTGCAGGAGCCACTTGGTACTATCAAACCAGCCCGACTTGGCACTGGTGCCACCTCTGGTCTGGGAACCATCCTGCGTATCGTGGTGTCTAAGGAGCCAGCCGGCCACTCCCAACCACAGGCCCCCAAACACAAACAACGGCGCTTTTCCCTGGAAAACAAAACTCGCCTGCCAACTTTTTGATGTCAGATTGCAGGAGCCACTTGGTACTATCAAACCAGCCCAACTTGGCACTGGTGCCACCATGGGTCTGGTCACCATCCTGCCTATCGTAGCTTTCAGGAGCCCGCCGGTAACTCCCTGCCATAGGCCCCGAGACACAAACCTCGGCCCGTTTCCCTGGCAAACAAAAGTAAGCTGCCCCGCTTCTGGATGGCAGATTGCAGGACGCACTTGGTACTATCAAACCAGCCCGACTTGGCACTGGCGCCACCTCACGTCTGGGAACCATCCTGCGTATCGTGGATTCTAAGCAGCCAGCCGGCCACTCCCAGCCACAGGCCCCCAAACACAAACAACGGCGCTTTTCCCTGGCAAACAAAAGTAAGCTGCCCCGTTTCTGGATGGCAGATTGCAGGAACCACTTGGTAGTATCAAACCAGCCCAACTTGGCACTGGTGGCACCTCTTGTCTGGGAACCATGCTGCGTATCGTGGTTTCTAAGGAGCCAGCCGGCCACTCCCAACCATAGACCCCCAGACACAAACCTCGGCCCGTTTCCCTGGAAAACAAAAGTAAGCTACCCCGATTCTGGATGGCAGATTGCAGGAGGAACTTGGTACTATCAAATCAGCCCAACTTGGCACTGGTGCCACAATGGGTCTGGTAAACATCCTGCCTATCGTAGCTTTTCAGGAGCCAGCCGGCCACTCTCAGCCATATGCCCCCAAAAACAAACCACGGCCCTTTTCTCTGGCAAACAAAACTCAACTGCCCCTCTTCTGGATGGCAAATTTTAGGACGCACTTTGTACTACGAAAACCGCCCGACGTGGCACTGGTGCCACCTTGTGTCAGGGAACCATCCTGCATATCGAGCTTTTTAAGGAGCCAGCCGGCCACGCCCAGCCATAAACCCCCGAAAAAAAACCACGGACCATTTCTCTTGGAAACAAAAATCCGCTGACCCGCGTCTGTATGGCAGATTGCAGGAGCCACTTTGCACCATCAAACCAGCCCGACTTGGCACTGGTGCCACCTTGGGTGTGGGAACAATCCTGCATATCGTGGATTCTAAGGAGCCAGCCGGCCACTCCCAGCCACAGGCCCCCAAACACAAACAACGGCGCTTTTCCCTGGAAAACAAAACTCGCCTGCCAACTTTTTGATGGCAGATTGCAGGAGCCACTTGGTACTATCAAATCATCCCAACTTGGCACTGGTGCCACTATGGGTCTGGGAACCATCCTGCCTATCGTAGCTTTTCAGGAGCCAGCCGGTCACTCCCAGCCATAGGCCCCCAGACACAAACCTCGGACCGTTTCCCTGGCAAACAAAAGTAAGCTGCCCCGATTCTGGATGGCAGATTGCAGGAGCCACTTGGTTGTGTCAAACCAGCCCGACTTGGCACTGGTGCCACCTTGGGTCTGGGAACCATCCTGCGTATCGTGGATTCTAAGCAGCCACCCGGCCACTCTGAGCCACACGCCCCCAAACAAAATCTACGGCGCTTTTCCCTGGAAAACAAAACTCGCCTGCCAACTTTTTGATGGCAGATTGCAGGAGCCACTTGGTACTATCAAACCAGCCCAACTTGGCACTGGTGCCACCTCTGGTCTGGGAACCATCCTGCCTATCGTAGCTTTTCAGGAGCCAGCCGGTCACTCCCAGCCATAGACCCCCAGACACAAACCTCGGCCCGTTTCCCTGGCAAACAAAAGTAAGCTGCCCCGCTTTTGGATGGCAGATTGCAGGAGCCACGTTGCACCATCAAACCAGCCCCACTTGGCACTGGTGCCACCTTGGGTCTGGGAACAAGTTGGGCTGGTTTGATAGTACCAAGTGCCTCCTGCAATCTGCCATCCAGAAGCGGGACAGCTTACTTTTGTTTCCCAGGGAAACGGGCCGAGGTATTTTTCTGGGGGCCTATGGCTGGGAGTGACCGGCTGACTACTGAAAAGCTACGATAGGCAGGATGGTTACCAGACTCATGGTGCCACCAGTGCCAAGTCGGGCTGGTTTGATAATACTAAATAGCTCCTGCAATCTGCCATCCAGACGCGGGGCAGCGGATTTTTGTTTGCTGGAGAAAAGTTCCGTGGTTTTTTTTTTGGGGGTATATGACTGGACGTGGCCGGCTGGCTCCTTAAAAAGCTCTATACGCAGGATTGTTCCCTGACCCAAGGTGGCATCAGTGCCAAGTCGGGCTGTTTTCGTAGTACCAAGTGCGTCCTGCAATTTGCCATCCAGAAGCGGGGCAGCCTACTTTTGTTTGCCAGGGAAACGTGCCGAGGTGTTTGTCTGGGGGCCTATGGCTGGGAGTGAGCGGCTGGCTCCTGAAAAGCTACGATAGGCAGGATGGTGACCAGACCCATGGTGGCAGCAGTGCCAAGTTGGGCTGGTTTGATAGTACCAAGTGGCTCCTGCAATCTGCCATCAAGAAGTTGGCAGGCGAGTTTGGTTTTCCAGGGAAAAGCGCCGTTGTTTTTGTTTAGAGGCCTGTGGCTGGGAGTGGCCCCCTGTCCTCGTAGAATCTACGTTACGCAGCATGGTTCCCAGAGCCAAGGTGGCACCAGGGCCAAGTCGGGCTGGTTTGTAAGTACCAAGTGCATCCTGCAATCTGCCACCAAAAGCGGGGCAGCTTACTTTTGTTTGCCAGGGAAACGGGCCGAGGTTTGTGTCCGGGGGCCTATGGCAGGGAGTGACCGGCTGGCTCCTGAAAAGCTACGATAGGCAGGATGTTTACCAGACCCATGGTGGCACCAGTGCCAAGTTGGGCTGATTTGATAGTACCAAGTGGCTCCTGCAATCTGCCATCCAGAATCGGGGTAACATACTTTTGTTTTCCAGGGAAACGGGCCGAGGTTTGTGTCTGGGGGTCTATGGCTGGGAGTGACCGGCTGGCTCCTGAAAAGCTACGATAGGCAGGATGGTTCCCAGACCAGAGGTGGCACCAGTGCCAAGTTGGGCTGGTTTGATAGTACCAAGTGGCTCCTGCAATCTACCATCAAAAAGTTGGCAGGCGAGTTTTGTTTTCCAGGGAAAAGCGCCGTTGTTTTTGTTTGGGGGCCTGTGGCTCAGAGTGGCCGGGTGGCTGCTTAGAATCCACGTTACGCAGGATGGTTCCCAGACCCAAGGTGGCACCAGTGCCAAGTCGGGCTGGTTTGACACAACCAAGTGGCTCCTGCAATCTGCCATCCAGAATCGGGGCAGCTTAATTTTGTTTGCCAGGGAAACGGTCCGAGGTTTGTGTCTGGGGGCCTATGGCTGGGAGTGACCGGCTGGCTCCTGAAATGCTACAATAGGCAGGATGGTTCCCAGACCCATAGTGGCACCAGTGCCAAGTTGGGATGATTTGATAGTACCAAGTGGCTCCTGCAATCTGCCATCAAAAAGCTGGCAGGCGAATTTTATTTTCCAGGGAAAAGCGCCGTTGTTTGTGTTTGGGGGCCTGTGGCAGGGAGTGGCCGGCTGGCTCCTTAGAATCCACGATATGCAGGATTGTTCCCAGACCCAAGGTGGCACCAGTGCCAAGTCGGGCTGGTTTGATGGTGCAAAGTGGCTCCTGCAATCTGCCATCCAGACGCGGGGCAGCGGATTTTTGTTTCCAAGAGAAATGGTCCGTGGTTTGTTTTTGGGGGTATATGGATGAGAGTGGCTGGCTGGCCCCTGAAAATCCACGATAGGCAGGATGGTTCCCTGACACAAGGTGGCACCAGAGCCACGTCGGGCGGTTTTCGTAGTACAAAGTGCGTCCTAAAATTTGCCATCCAGAAGAGGGGCAGTTGAGTTTTGTTTGCCAGAGAAAAGGGCCGTGGTTTGTTTTTGGGGCATATGGCTGAGAGTGGCTGGCTGGCCCCTGAAAATCCACGATAGGCAGGATGGTTCCCAGACCAGAGGTGTCACCAGTGCCAAGTCGGGCGGGTTTGATAGTACTAAGTAGCTCCTGCAATCTGCCATACAGACGCGGGGCAGCTTACTTTTGTTTGCCAGGGAAACGGGCCGAGGTTTGTGTCTGGGGGCCTATGGCTGGGAGTGACCGGCTGGCTCCTGAAAAGCTACGATAGGCAGGATGGTGACCAGACCCATGGTGGCACCAGTGCCAAGTTGGGCTGGTTTGATAGTACCAAGTGGCTCCTGCAATCTGCCATCAAAAAGTTGGCAGGCGAGTTTTGTTTTCCAGGGAAAAGCGCCGTTGTTTGTGTTTGGGGGCCTGTGGCTGGGAGTGGCCAGCTGGCTCCTTAGAACCCACGATACGCAGGATGGTTCCCAGACCTGAGTTGGCACCAGTGCCAAGTTGGGCTGGTTTGATGGTGCAAAGTGGCTCCTGCAATCTGCCATCCAGAAGCGGGGCAGCTTACTTTTGTTTGCCAGGGAAACGGGCCGAAATATTTGTCTGGGGGCCTCTGGCTGGGGGTGGCTGGCTGGCTCCTGAAAAGCTACGATAGGCAGGATGGTGACCAGACCCATGGTGGCACCAGTGCCAAGTTGGGCTGGTTTGATAATACCAAGTGGCTCCTGCAATCTGCCATCAAATGTTTGGCAGGCGAGTTTTGTTTTCCAGGGAAAAGCACCGTTGTGTGTGTTTTGGGGCCTGTGGCTGGGAGTGGCCAGCTGGCTCCTTAGAATCCACGATACGCAGGATGGTTCCCAGACCCAAGGTGGCATCAGTGCCAAGTCGGGCTGGTTTGTTAGTACCAAGTGGTTCCTGCAATCTGCCATCCAGAAGCGGGGCAGCTGAATTTTGTTTGCCAGAGAAAAAGGCTGTGTTTGTGTTTCGGTGCCTGTGGCTGGCAGTGGCCGGCTGGCTCCTGAAAATCCATGATACGCAGCATGGTTCCCAGACCCAAGGTGGCATCAGTGCCAAGTAGGGCTGGTTTCATAGTACCCAGTGGCTCCTGCAATCTGCCATCCAGAAGAGGGGCAGTTGAGTTTTGTTTTCCAGAGAAAAGGGCCGTGGTTTGTGTTTGGGGCCTATGGCTGAGAGTGACCGGCTGGCCCCTGAAAATCCACGATAGGAAGGATGGTTCCCAGATCCAAGGTGGCAGCAGTGCCATGTTGTGCTGGTGTGATAGTCCCAAGTGGCTCCTGCAATCTGCCATCCAGAAGCGGGGCAGCTGAATTTTGTTTGCCAGACAAAAAGGCTGTGGTTTGTGTTTGGGGGCCTGTGGCTGGGAGTGGCCGGGTGGCTCCTGAAAATCCATGATACGCAGTATGGTTCCCAGACCCAAGGTGGCACCAGTGCCAAGTGGGGCTGGTTTCACAGTGTCAAGTGCCTCCTGCAATCTCCCATCCAGAAGCGGGGCAGCTGAGTTTTGTTTGCCTGTGAAACGGGCCGTTGTTTTTAATTGGGGTCTGTGGCCGAGAGTGTTCGGCTGGCTCCTGACAACCCACAATACGCAGGATGGTTCCCAGACCCAAGGTGGCACCAGTGCCAAGTCGGGCTGGTTTGATAGTACCAAGTGGCTCCTGCAATCTGCCATCCAGAAGCGGTGCAGTTGAGTTTTGTTTGCCAGAGAAAAGGGCCGTGGGTTGTGTTTGGGGGCATATGGCTGGGAGTGGCCGGCTGTCTCATTAAAAAGATCGATACGCAGGATGGTTCCCAGACCCAAGGGGGCACCAGTGCCAAGTCGGGCTGTTTTTATAGTACCAAGTGCGTCCTGCAATTTGCCATCCAGAAGAGGGGCAGTTGAGTTTTGTTTGCCAGAGAATAGCGCCGTTGTTTGTGTTTGGGGGCTTGTGGCTCGTAGTGGCCGACTGGCGCCTTAGAATCTGTGTTACGCAGCATGGTTCCCAGACCCAAGGTGGCACCAGTGCCAAGTTTTGCTGGTTTGATAGTACCAAGTGGCTCCTGCAATCTGCCATCCAGAAGCGGGGTAGCTTACTTTTGTTTGCCAGGGAAACGGGCCGAGGTTTCTGACTGGGGACCTATGGCTGGGAGTGACCGGCTGGCTCCTGGAAAGCTACAATAGGCAGGATGGTTACCAGACCCATGGTGGCACCAGTGCCAAGTTGGGCTGGTTTGATAGTACCAAGTGGCTCCGGCAATCTGCCATCAAAAAGTTGGCAGGCGAGTTTTGTTTTCCAGGGAAAAGCGACATTGTTTGTATTTGGGGGCCTGTGGCTGGGAGTGGCCGGCTGGCTCCTTTGAACCCACGATATGCAGGATGGTTCCCAGACCCAAGGTGGCACCAGTGCCAAGTCGGGCTGGTTTGATACTACCAAGTGCGTCCTGCAATCTGCCATCCAGAAGCGGGGCAGCTTAATTTTGTTTGCCAGGGAAACGGGCCGTGGGTTTTGTTTGGGGGCATATAGCTGAGAGTGGCCGGCTGGCTCCTGAAAATCCACGCTAGGCAGCATGGTTCCCAGATGCAATGTGGCACCAGTGCCAAGTCGGGCTGGTTTGATGGTGCAAAGTGGCTCCTGCAATCTGCCATCCAGAAGCGGGGCAGCTGATTTTTGTTTGCCAGAGGAAAATTCCGTGGATTGTTTTTGGGGCATATTGCTGGGAGTGGCCGGCTGGCTCCTTAAAATGCTCGATACGCATGATGGTTCCCAGGCCCAAGGTGTCACCACTACCAAGTCGGCCTGCGGTTTTAGTATCAAGTTCATCCTGCAATTTGCCATCCAGAAGAGGGGCAGTTGAGTTTTGTTTGCCAGAGAAACGGGCTGAGGTTTCTGTTTGGGGACATATGGCTGAGAGTGGCCGGCTGGCCCCTGAATATCCACGATACAGAGCATGGTTCCCAGATCCAAGGTGGCACCAGTGCCAAGTCGGGCTGGTTTGATAGTACCAAGTGTCTCCTGCAATCTGCCATCCAGAAGCAGGGCAGCTTACTTTTGTTTGCCAGAGAAATAGGCCTAGGTTTTTGTTTGGGGGCCTGTGGCTAGGAGTGGCCGGCTGGCTCCTAAGAATCCACGATACGCAGGATGTTTCCCAGACCCAAGGTGGCACAAGTGCCAAGTCGGGCTGGTTTGATAGTACCAAGTGGCTCCTGCAAACTCCATCAAAAAGTTGGCAGGCGTGTTTTGTTTTCCAGGGAACAGCGCCGTTGATTTTGTTTGGGGGCCTGTGGCTGGGAGTGGCCGGCTGGCTCCTTAGAATCCACGATACGCAGGATGGTTCCCAGACCCAAGGTGGCACCAGTGCCAAGTCGGGCTGGTTTGATTACACCAAGTGGCTCCTGCAATCTGCCATCCAGAAGTGAGGCAGCTAAGTTTTGTTTGCGAGAAAAAAGGGCCGTGGTTTTTGTTGGGGGCCTGTGGCTGGGAGTAGCCGGCTGGCTCCTTAAAATCCACGATAGGCAGGATGGTTCCCAGACCCAAGGTGGCACCAGTGCCAAGTCGGGCTGGTTTGATAGTACCAAGTGGCTCCTGCAATCTGCCATCCAGAAGCGGGGCAGCTGAGTTTTGTTTGCCAGAGAAAAAGGCTGTGGTTTGTGTTTGGGGGCCTGTGGCTGGGAGTGGCCGGCTGGCTCCTGAAAATCCACGATACGCAGCATGGTTCCCAGACCCAAGGTGGCACCAGTGCCAAGTGGGGCTCGTTTGACAGTGTCAAGTGCCTCCTGCAATCTCCCATCCAGAAGCGGGGCAGCTGAGTTTTTTTTGCCAGGGAAACGGACCTTTGTTTTTGATTGGGCTCTGTGGCCGAGAGTGGTCGGCTGTCTCCTGACAATCCACAATACGCAGGATGGTTCCCAGACCCAAGGTGGCACCAGTGCCAAGTCGGGCTGGTTTGATAGTACCAAGTGTCTCCTGCAATCTGCCATCCAGAAGCGGGACAGCTGAGTTTTGTTTGCCAGAGAAAAGGGCCGTGGGTTGTGTTTGGGGGCATATGGCTGGGAGTGGCCACCTGGCTCCTTAAAATGCACGATACGCCGCATGGTAACCAGACGCAAGGTGGCACCAGTGCCAAGTCAGGCTGTTTTTGTAGTACCCAGTGGCTCCTGCAATTTGCCATCCAGAAGCGGGGCAGTTGAATTTTGTTTGCTAGAGAAAAGGGCTGTGGTTTGTGTTTGGGGGCCTATGGCTGAGAGTGGCCAGCTGGCCCCTGAAAATCAACGATAGGCAGGATGGTTCCCAGATCCAAGGTGGCACCAGTGCCAAGTAAGGCTGGTTGTATGGTTCAAAGTAACTCCTGCAATCTGCCATCCAGAAGCGGGACAGCTGAGTTTTTTTTGCCAGAGAAAAGGTCCATGGTTTCTTTTTGGGGCATACGGCTGGGAATTGCCGGCTGGCTCCTTAAAATGCTCGATATGCAGGATGGTTCCCAGAGCCAAGGTGGCACCACTGCCAAGTCGGGCTCTTTTTGTAGTACCAAGTGCGTCCTGCAATTTGCCATCCAGAAGAGGGGCAGTTGAGTTTTGTTTGCCAGAGAAAAGGGCCGTTGTTTGTGTTTGGGGGCCTGTGGCTGGGAGTGTTCGGCTGGTTCCTGAATATGTACGATACGCAGGATTGTTCCCAGATCCAAGGTGGCAGCAGTGCCATGTTGTGCTGGTGTGATAGTCCCAAGTGGCTCCTGCAATCTGCCATCCAGAAGTGGGGCAGCTGATTTTTGTTTGCCAGAGAAAAGGTCCGTGGTTTGTTTTTGGGGGCATATGGCTGAGAGTGGCCGGCTGGCTCCTGAAAAGCTACGATAGGCAGGATGGTGACCAGACCCATGGTGGCACCAGTGCCAAGTTGGGCTGGTTTGATAGTACCAAGTGGCTCCTGCAATCTGCCATCAAAAAGTTGTCAGGCGAGTTTTGTTTTCCAGGGAAAAGCGCCGTTGTTTGTGTTTGGGTGCCTGAGGCTGGGAGTGGCCGGCTGGCTCCTTAGAATCCACGATACGCAGGATGGTTCCCAGACCAGTGGTGGCACCAGTGCCAAGTCGGGCTGGTTTGATAGTAACAAGTGCGTCCTACTATCTGCCATCCAGAAGCGGGGCAGCTTACTTTTGTTTGCCAGGGAAACGGGCCGAGCTTTGTGTCTGGGGGCCTGTGGCAGGGAGTGACCGGCTGGCTCCTAAAAAGCTACGATAGGCAGGATGGTGACCAGACCCATGGTGGCACCAGTGCCAAGTTGGGCTGGTTTGATAGTACCAAGTGGCTCCTGCAATCTGCCATCAAAAAGTTGTCAGGCGAGTTTTGTTTTCCAGGGAAAAGCGCCGTTGTTTGTGTTTGGGGGCCTGTGGCTGGGAGTGGCCGGCTGGCTAATTAGAATCCACGATACGCAGGATGGTTCCCAGACCAGAGGTGGCAACAGTGACAAGTCGGGCCAGTTTGATGGTGCAAAGTGGCTCCTGCAATCTGCCATCCAGAAGCAGGGCTGCTTACTTTTGTTTGCCAGGGAAAGGAGCCGAGGTTTTTGTCTGGGGGCCTATGGCTGGGAGTGACCAGCTGGCTCCTGAAAAGGTACGATAGGCAGGATGGTTACCAGACCCATGGTGGCACCAGTGCCAAGTTCGGCTGATTTGATAGTACCAAGTGGCTCCTGCAATCTGCCATCAAAATGTTGGTAGGCGAGTTTTGTTTTCCAGGGAAAAGCGCCGTTGTTTGTGTTTGGGGGCCTGTGGGTGGGAGTGGCCGGATGGCTAATTAGAATCCACGATACGCAGGATGGTTCCCAGACCTAAAGTGGCACCAGTGACAAGTCGGGCCAGTTTGATGGTGCAAAGTTGCTACTGAAATCTGCCATCCAGAAACGGGGCAGCTTACTTTTGTTTGCCAGGGAAACGGGCCAAGGTTTGTGTCTGGGGGCCTATGGCTGTGAGTGACCGGCTAGGTCCTGAAAAGCTACGAGAGGCATGATGGTGACCAGACCCATGGTGGCACCAGTGCCAAGTTGGGCTGGTTTGATAGTACCAAGTGGCTCCTGCAATCTGCCATCAAAAAGTCGGCAAGCGAGTGTTGATTTCCAGGGAAAAGCGCCGTTGTTTGTGTTTGGGGGCCTGTGGCAGGGAGTGGCCGGCTGGCTCCTTAGAATCCACGATACGCAGCATGGTTCCCAGACCCAAGGTGGCACCAGTGCCAAGTCGGGCTGGCTTGATAATACCAAGTGGTTCCTGCAATCGGCCATCAAAAAGTTGGCAGGCGAGTTTTGTTTTCCAGGGAAAAGCGCCGTTGTTTATGTTTGGGGGCCTATGGGTGGGAGTGGCCGGCTGGCTCCTTAGAATCCACGAGACGCAGGATGGTTCCCAGACCTGAGGTGGCACCAGTGCCAAGTTGGGCTGGTTTGATAGTACCAAGTGCGTCCTGCAATCTGCCATCCAGAAGCGGGGTAGCTTACTTTTGTTTGCCAGGGAAACGGGCCGAGGTTTGTGTCTCGGGGCCTATGGCTGGGAGTGACCGGCTGGCTCCTGAAAAGCTACGATAGGCAGGATGGTGACCAGACCCATGGTGGCACCAGTGCCAAGTTGGGCTGGTTTGATAGTACCAAGTGGCTCCTGCAATCTGCCATCAAAAATTTGGCAGGCGAGTTTGTTATCCAGGGAAAAGCGCCGTTGTTTGCGCCTGGGGCCCTATGGCCTGGAGTGGACGGATGGCTAATTAGAATCCACGATACACAGGATGGTTCCCAGACCCATGGTGGCACCAGTGCCAACTTGGGCTGGTTTGATAGTACCAAGTGGTTCCTGCAATCTGCCATCCAGAAGCGGGGCAGCTTACTTTTGTTTGCCAGGGAAACGGTCCGAGGATTGTGTCTGGGGGCCTAAGCCTGGAAGTGACCGGCTGGCTCGTGAAAAGCTACGATAGGCAGGATGTGGACCAGACCCATGACGGCACCAGTGCCAAGTTGGGCTGGTTTGATAGTACCAAGTGGCTCCTGCAATCTGCCATCAAAAACTTGGCAGGCGAGTTTTGTTTTCCAGGGAAAAGCGCCGTTGTTTGTGTTTGGGGGCCTGTGGCTGGGAGTGGCCGGCTGGCTCCTTAGAATCCACGATACTCAGCATGGTTCCCAGACCAGAGGTGGCACCAGTGCCAAGTTGGGCTGGTTTGATTGTAACAAGTGCGTCCGGGAATCTGCCATCCAGAAGCGGGGCAGCTTACTTTTGTTTGCCAGGGAAACGGGCCGAGGTTTGTGTCTGGGGGCCTATGGCTGGGAGTGGCCTGCTGGCTCCTGAAAAGCTACGATAGGCAGGATGGTGACCAGACCCATGGTGGCACCAGTGCCAAGTTGGGCTGGTTTGATAGTACCAAGTGGCTCCTGCAATCTGCCATCAAAAAGTCGGCAAGCGAGTGTTGATTTCCAGGGAAAAGCGTCGTTGTTTGTGTTTGGGGGCCTGTGGCTGGGAGTGGCCGGCTGGCTCCTTAGAATCCACAATACGCAGCATGGTTCCCAGACCCAAGGTGGCACCAGTGCCAAGTCGGGCTGTCTTGATAATACCAAGTGGTTCCTGCAATCGGCCATCAAAAAGTTGGCAGGCGAGTTTTGTTTTCCAGGGAAAAGCGCCGTTGTTTGTGCCTGGGGCCCTATGGCCTGGAGTGGACGGATGGCTAATTAGAATCCACGATACACAGGATGGTTCCCAGACCCATGGTGGCACCAGTGCCAAGTTGGGCTGGTTTGATAGTACCAAGTGGTTCCTGCAATCTGCCATCCAGAAGCGGGGCAGCTTACTTTTGTTTGCCAGGGAATCGGTCCGAGGTTTGTGTCTGGGGGCCTATGGCTGGGAGTGACCGGCTGGCTCCTGAAAAGCTACGATAGGCAGGATGGTGACCAGACCCATGGCGGCACCAGTGCCAAGTTGGGCTGGCTTGATAATACCAAGTGGTTCCTGCAATCGGCCATCAAAAAGTTGGCAGGCGAGTTTTGTTTTCCAGGGAAAAGCGCCGTTTTTTGTGCCTGGGGCCCTATGGCCTGGAGTGGACGGATGGCTAATTAGAACCCACGATACGCAGGATGGTTCCCAGACCTGAGGTGGCACCAGTGCCAAGTTGGGCTGGTTTGACGGTGCAAAGTGGCTCCTGCAATCTGCCATGCAGAAGCGGGGCAGCTTACTTTTGTTTGCCAGGGAAACGGGCCGAAATATTTGTCTGGGGGCCTCTGGCTGGGGGTGGCTGGCTGGCTCCTGAAAAGCTACGATATGCAGGATGGTGACCAGACCCATGGTGGCACCAGTGCCAAGTTGGGCTGGTTTGATAGTACCAAGTGGCTCCTGCAATCTGCCATCAAAAACTTGGCAGGCGAGTTTTGTTTTCCAGGGAAAAGCGCCGTTGTTTGTGTTTGGGGGCCTGTGGCAGGGAGTGGCCGGCTGGCTACTTAGAATCCACGATACGCAGCATGGTTCCCAGACCCAAGGTGGCACCAGTGCCAAGTCGGGCTGGCTTGATAATACCAAGTGGTTCCTGCAATCGGCCATCAAAAAGTTGGCAGGCAAGTTTTGTTTTCCAGGGAAAAGCGCCGTTGTTTGTGCCTGGGGCCCTATGGCCTGGAGTGGACGGATGGCTAATTAGAATCCACGATACACAGGATGGTTCCCAGACCCATGGTGGCACCAGTGCCAAGTTGGGCTGGTTTGATAGTAACAAGTGGTTCCTGCAATCTGCCATCCAGAAGCGGGGCAGCTTACTTTTGTTTGCCAGGGAAACGGTCCGAGGTTTGTGTCTGGGGGCCTATGGCTGGGAGTGACCGGCTGGCTCCTGAAAAGCTACGATAGGCAGGATGGTGACCAGACCCATGGTGGCACCAGTGCCAAGTTGGGCTGGCTAGATAATACCAAGTGGTTCCTGCAATCGGCCATCAAAAAGTTGTCAGGCGAGTTTTGTTTTCCAGGGAAAAGCGCCGTTGTTTGTGCCTGGGGCCCTATGGCCTGGAGTGGACGGATGGCTAATTAGAATCCACGATACACAGGATGGTTCCCAGACCCATGGTGGCACCAGTGCCAAGTTGGGCTGGTTTGATAGTACCAAGTGGTTCCTGCAATCTGCCATCCAGAAGCGGGGCAGCTTACTTTTGTTTTCCAGGGAAACGGGCCGAGGTTTTTGTCTGGGGGCCTATGGCTGGGAGTGACCGGCTGGCTCCTGAAAAGCTACGATAGGCAGGATGGTGACCAGACCCATGACGGCACCAGTGCCAAGTTGGGCTGGTTTGATAGTACCAAGTAGCTCCTGCAATCTGCCATCAAAAACTTGGCAGGCGAGTTTTGTTTTCCAGGGAAAAGCGCCGTTGTTTGTGTTTGGGTGCCTGTGGCTGGGAGTGGCCGGCTGGCTCCTTAGAATCCACGATACTCAGCATGGTTCCCAGATCAGAGGTGGCACCAGTGCCAAGTTGGGCTGGTTTGATAGTACCAAGTGCGTCCGGGAATCTGCCATCCAGAAGCGGGGCAGCTTACTTTTGTTTGCCAGGGAAACGGGCCGAGGTTTTTGTCTGGGGGCCTATGGCTGGGAGTGACTGGCTGGCTCCTGAAAAGTTACGATAGGCAGGATGTTGACCAGACCCATGGTGGCACCAGTGCCAAGTTGGGCTGGTTTGATAGTACCAAGTGGCTCCTGCAATCTGCCATCAAAAAGTTGGCAGGCGAGTTTTGTTTTCCAGGGAAAAGCGCCGTTGTTTGTGCCTGGGGGCCTGTGGCAGGGAGTGGCCGGCTGGCTCCTTAGAATCCACGATACGCAGGATGGTTCCCAGACTTGACGTGGCACCAGTGCCAAGTCGGGCTGGTTTGATAGTACCAAGTGCGTCCTGCAATCTGCCATCCAGAAGCGGGGCAGCTTACTTTTGTTTTCCAGGGAAACGGGCCGAGGTATTTGTCTGGGGGCCTATGGCTGGGAGTGACCGGCTGGCTCCTGAAAAGCTACGATAGGCAGGATGGTGACCAGACCCATGGTGGCACCAGTGCCAAGTTGGGCTGGTTTGATAGTACCAAGTGGCTCCTGCAATCTGCCATCAAAAAGTTGGCAGGCGAGTTTTGTTTTCCAGGGAAAAGCGCCGTTGTTTGTGTTTGGGTGCCTGTGGCTGGGAGTGGCCGGCTGGCTCCTTAGAATCCACGATACGCAGGATGGTTCCCAGACCAGTGGTGGCACCAGTGCCAAGTCGGGCTGGTTTGATATTAACAAGTGCGTCCTACTATCTGCCATCCAGAAGCGGGGCAGCTTACTTTTTTTTGCCAGGGAAACGGGCCGAGCTTTGTGTCTGGGGGCCTATGGCTGGGAGTGACCGGCTGGCTCCTGAAAAGCTACGACAGGCAGGATGGTGACCAGACCCATGGTGGCACCAGTGCCAAGTTGGGCTGGTTTGATAGTACCAAGTGGCTCCTGCAATCTGCCATCAAAAAGTTGTCAGGCGAGTTTTGTTTTCCAGGGAAAAGCGCCGTTGTTTGTGTTTGGGGGCCTGTGGCTGGGAGTGGCCGGCTGGCTAATTAGAATCCACGATACGCAGGATGGTTCCCAGACCAGAGGTGGCAACAATGACAAGTCGGGCCAGTTTGATGGTGCAAAGTGGCTCCTGCAATCTGCCATCCAGAAGCAGGGCTGCTTACTTTTGTTTGCCAGGGAAAGGAGCCGAGGTTTTTGTCTGGGGGCCTATGGCTGGGAGTGACCAGCTGGCTCCTGAAAAGGTACGATAGGCAGTATGGTTACCAGACCCATGGTGGCACCAGTGCCAAGTTCGGCTGATTTGATAGTACCAAGTGGCTCCTGCAATCTGCCATCAAAATGTTGGTAGGCGAGTTTTGTTTTCCAGGGAAAAGCGCCGTTGTTTGTGTTTGGGGGCCTGTGGGTGGGAGTGGCCGGATGGCTAATTACAATCCACGATACGCAGGGTGGTTCCCAGACCTAAAGTGGCACCAGTGACAAGTCGGGCCAGTTTGATGGTGCAAAGTTGCTACTGAAATCTGCCATCCAGAAACGGGGCAGCTTACTTTTGTTTGCCAGGGAAACGGGCCAAGGTTTGTGTCTGGGGGCCTATGGCTGTGAGTGACCGGCTAGGTCCTGAAAAGCTACGAGAGGCATGATGGTGACCAGACCCATGGTGGCACCAGTGCCAAGTTGGGCTGGTTTGATAGTACCAAGTGGCTCCTGCAATCTGCCATCAAAAAGTCGGCAAGCGAGTGTTGATTTCCAGGGAAAAGCGCCGTTGTTTGTGTTTGGGGGCCTGTGGCAGGGAGTGGCCGGCTGGCTCCTTAGAATCCACGATACGCAGCATGGTTCCCAGACCCAAGGTAGCACCAGTGCCAAGTCGGGCTGGCTTGATAATACCAAGTGGTTCCTGCAATCGGCCATCAAAAAGTTGGCAGGCGAGTTTTGTTTTCCAGGGAAAAGCGCCGTTGTTTTTGTTTGGGGGCCTATGGGTGGGAGTGGCCGGCTGGCTCCTTAGAATCCACGAGACGCAGGATGGTTCCCAGACCTGAGGTGGCACCAGTGCCAAGTTGGGCTGGTTTGATAGTACCAAGTGCGTCCTGCAATCTGCCATCCAGAAGCGGGGTAGCTTACTTTTGTTTGCCAGGGAAACGGGCCGAGGTTTGTGTCTCGGGGCCTATGGCTGGGAGTGACCGGCTGGCTCCTGAAAAGCTACGATAGGCAGGATGGTGACCAGACCCATGGTGGCACCAGTGCCAAGTTGGGCTGGTTTGATAGTACCAAGTGGCTCCTGCAATCTGCCATCAAAAATTTGGCAGGCGAGTTTGTTTTCCAGGGAAAAGCGCCGTTGTTTGCGCCTGGGGCCCTATGGCCTGGAGTGGACGGATGGCTAATTAGAATCCACGATACACAGGATGGTTCCCAGACCCATGGTGGCACCAGTGCCAACTTGGGCTGGTTTGATAGTAACAAGTGGTTCCTGCAATCTGCCATCCAGAAGCGGGGCAGCTTACTTTTGTTTGCCAGGGAAACGGTCCGAGGATTGTGTCTGGGGGCCTAAGCCTGGAAGTGACCGGCTGGCTCCTGAAAAGCTACGATAGGCATGATGGTGACCAGACCCATGACGGCACCAGCGCCAAGTTGGGCTGGTTTGATAGTACCAAGTGGCTCCTGCAATCTGCCATCAAAAAGTTGGCAGGCGAGTTTTGTTTTCCAGGGAAAAGCGCCGTTGTTTGTGTTTGGGGGCCTGTGGCTGGGAGTGGCCAGCTGGCTCCTTAGAATCCACGATACTCAGCATGGTTCCCAGACCAGAGGTAGCACCAGTGCCAAGTTGGGCTGGTTTGATTGTAACAAGTGCGTCCTGCAATCTGCCATCCAGAAGCGGGGCAGCTTACTTTTTTTTGCCAGGGAAACGGGCCGAGGTTTGTGTCTGGGGGCCTATGGCTGGGAGTGGCCGGCTGGCTCATGAAAAGCTACGATAGGCAGGATGGTGACCAGACCCATGGTGGCACCAGTGCCAAGTTGGGCTGGTTTGATAGTACCAAGTGGCTCCTGCAATCTGCCATCAAAAAGTCGGCAAGCGAGTGTTGATTTCCAGGGAAAAGCGTCGTTGTTTGTGTTTGGGGGCCTGTGGCTGGGAGTGGCCAGCTGGCTCCTTAGAATCCACGATACGCAGCATGGTTCCCAGACCCAAGGTGGCACCAGTGCCAAGTCGGGCTGGCTTGATAATACCAAGTGGTTCCTGCAATCGGCCATCAAAAAGTTGGCAGGCGAGTTTTGTTTTCCAGGGAAAAGCGCCGTTGTTTGTGCCTGGGGCCCTATGGCCTGGAGTGGACGGATGGCTAATTAGAATCCACGATACACAGGATGGTTCCCAGACCCATGGTGGCACCAGTGCCAAGTTGGGCTGGTTTGATAGTAACAAGTGCGTCCGGGAATCTGCCATCCAGAAGCGGGGCAGCTTACTTTTGTTTGCCAGGGAAACGGTCCGAGGTTTGTGTCTGGGGGCCTATGGCTGGGAGTGACCGGCTGGCTCCTGAAAAGCTACGATAGGCAGGATGGTGACCAGACCCATGGTGGCACCAGTGCCAAGTTGGGCTGGCTTGATAATACCAAGTGGTTCCTGCGATCGGCCATCAAAAAGTTGGCAGGCGAGTTTTGTTTTCCAAGGAAAAAGTGCCGTTGTTTGTGCCTGGGGCCCTATGGCCTGGAGTGGACGGATGCCTAATTAGAACCCACGATACGCAGGATGGTTCCCAGACCTGAGGTGGCACCAGTGCCAAGTTGGGCTGGTTTGACGGTGCAAAGTGGCTCCTGCAATCTGCCATGCAGAAGCGGGGCAGCTTACTTTTGTTTGCCAGGGAAACGGGCCGAAATATTTGTCTGGGGGCCTCTGGCTGGGGGTGGCTGGCTGGCTCCTGAAAAGCTACGATAGGCAGGATGGTGACCAGACCCATGGTGGCACCAGTGCCAAGTTGGGCTGGTTTGATAGTACCAAGTGGCTCCTGCAATCTGCCATCAAAAAGTTGTCAGGCGAGTTTTGTTTTCCAGGGAAAAGCGCCGTTGTTTGTGTTTGGGGGCCTGTGGGTGGGAGTGGCCGGCTGGCTCCTTAGAATCCACGATACGCAGCATGGTTCCCAGACCCAAGGTGGCACCAGTGCCAAGTCGGGCTGGCTTGATAATACCAAGTGGTTCCTGCAATCGGCCATCAAAAAGTTGGCAGGCGAGTTTTGTTTTCCAGGGAAAAGCGCCGTTGTTTGTGCCTGGGGCCCTATGGCCTGGAGTGGACGGATGGCTAATTAGAATCCACGATACACAGGATGGTTCCCAGACCCATGGTGGCACCAGTGCCAAGTTGGGCTGGTTTGATAGTAACAAGTGGTTCCTGCAATCTGCCATCCAGAAGCGGGGCAGCTTACTTTTGTTTGCCAGGGAAACGGTCCGAGGTTTGTGTCTGGGGGCCTATGGCAGGGAGTGACCGGCTGGCTCCTGAAAAGCTACGATAGGCAGGATGGTGACCAGACCCATGGTGGCACCAGTGCCAAGTTGGGCTGGCTAGATAATACCAAGTGGTTCCTGCAATCGGCCATCAAAAAGTTGGCAGGCGAGTTTTGTTTTCCAGGTAAAAGCGCCGTTGTTTGTGCCTGGGGCCCTATGGCCTGGAGTGGACGGATGGCTAATTAGAATCCACGATACACAGGATGGTTCCCAGACCCATGGTGGCACCAGTGCCAAGTTGGGCTGGTTTGATAGTACCAAGTGGTTCCTGCAATCTGCCATCCAGAAGCGGGGCAGCTTACTTTTGTTTGCCAGGGAAACGGTCCGAGGTTTTTGTCTGGGGGCCTATGGCTGGGAGTGACCGGCTGGCTCCTGAAAAGCTACGATAGGCAGGATGGTGACCAGACCCATGACGGCACCAGTGCCAAGTTGGGCTGGTTTGATAGTACCAAGTGGCTCCTGCAATCTGCCATCAAAAACTTGGCAGGCGAGTTTTGTTTTCCAGGGAAAAGCGCCGTTGTTTGTGTTTGGGGGCCTGTGGCTGGGAGTGGCCGGCTGGCTCCTTAGAATCCACGATACTCAGCATGGTTCGAAGATCAGAGGTGGCACCAGTGCCAAGTTGGGCTGGTTTGATAGTACCAAGTGCGTCCGGGAATCTGCCATCCAGAAGCGGGGCAGCTTACTTTTGTTTGCCAGGGAAACGGGCCGAGGTTTTTGTCTGGGGGCCTATGGCTGGGAGTGACCGGCTGGCTCCTGAAAAGTTACGATAGGCAGGATGGTGACCAGACCCATGGTGGCACCAGTGCCAAGTTGGGCTGGTTTGATAGTACCAAGTGGCTCCTGCAATCTGCCATCAAAAAGTTGGCAGGCGAGTTTTGTTTTTCAGGGAAAAGCGCCGTTGTTTGTGTTTGGGGGCCTGTGGCAGGGAGTGGCCGGCTGGCTCCTTAGAATCCACGATACGCAGGATGGTTCCCAGACCAGTGGTGGCACCAGTGCCAAGTCGGGCTGGTTTGATAGTACCAAGTGCGTCCTGCAATCTGCCATCCAGAAGCGGGGCAGCTTACTTTTGTTTGCCAGGGAAACGGGCCGAGGTATTTGTCTGGGGGCCTATGGCTGGGAGTGACCGGCTGGCTCCTGAAAAGCTACGATAGTCAGGATGGTGACCAGACCCATGGTGGCACCAGTGCCAAGTTGGGCTGGTTTGATAGTACCAAGTGGCTCCTGCAATCTGCCATCAAAAAGTTGGCAGGCGAGTTTTGTTTTCCAGGGAAAAGCGCCGTTGTTTGTGTTTGGGGGCCTGTGGGTGGGAGTGGCCGGCTGGCTCCTTAGAATCCACGATACGCAGGATGGTTCCCAGACCAGTGGTGGCACCAGTGCCAAGTCGGGCTGGTTTGATAGTAACAAGTGCGTCCTACTATCTGCCATCCAGAAGCGGGGCAGCTTACTTTTGTTTGCCAGGGAAACGGGCCGAGCTTTGTGTCTGGGGGCCTATGGCTGGGAGTGACCGGCTGGCTCCTGAAAAGCTACGATAGGCAGGATGGTGACCAGACCCATGGTGGCACCAGTGCCAAGTTGGGCTGGTTTGATAGTACCAAGTGGCTCCTGCAATCTGCCATCAAAAAGTTGTCAGGCGAGTTTTGTTTTCCAGGGAAAAGCGCCGTTGTTTGTGTTTGGGGGCCTGTGGCTGGGAGTGGCCGGCTGGCTAATTAGAATCCACGATACGCAGGATGGTTCCCAGACCAGAGGTGGCAACAGTGACAAGTCGGGCCAGTTTGATGGTGCAAAGTGGCTCCTGCAATCTGCCATCCAGAAGCAGGGCTGCTTACTTTTGTTTGCCAGGGAAAGGAGCCGAGGTTTTTGTCTGGGGGCCTATGGCTGGGAGTGACCAGCTGGCTCCTGAAAAGGTACGATAGGCAGGATGGTGACCAGACCCATGGTGGCACCAGTGCCAAGTTCAGCTGATTTGATAGTACCAAGTGGCTCCTGCAATCTGCCATCAAAAAGTTGGCAGGCGAGTTTTGTTTTCCAGGGAAAAGCGCCGTTGTTTGTGTTTGGGGGCCTGTGGGTGGGAGTGGCCGGATGGCTAATTAGAATCCACGATACGCAGGATGTTTCCCAGACCTAAAGTGGCACCAGTGACAAGTCGGGCCAGTTTGATGGTGCAAAGTTGCTACTGAAATCTGCCATCCAGAAACGGGGCAGCTTACTTTTGTTTGCCAGGGAAACGGGCCAAGGTTTGTGTCTGGGGGCCTATGGCTGTGAGTGACCGGCTAGGTCCTGAAAAGCTACGAGAGGCATGATGGTGACCAGACCCATGGTGGCACCAGTGCCAAGTTGGGCTGGTTTGATAGTACCAAGTGGCTCCTGCAATCTGCCATCAAAAAGTCGGCAAGCGAGTGTTGATTTCCAGGGAAAAGCGCCGTTGTTTGTGTTTGGGGGCCTGTGGCAGGGAGTGGCCGGCTGGCTCCTTAGAATCCACGATACGCAGCATGGTTCCCAGACCCAAGGTGGCACCAGTGCCAAGTCGGGCTGGCTTGATAATACCAAGTGGTTCCTGCAATCTGCCATCAAAAAGTTGGCAGGCGAGTTTTGTTTTCCAGGGAAAAGCGCGGTTGTTTTTGTTTGGGGGCCTATGGGTGGGAGTGGCCGGCTGGCTCCTTAGAATCCACGAGACGCAGGATGGTTCACAGACCTGAGGTGGCACCAGTGCCAAGTTGGGCTGGTTTGATAGTACCAAGTGCGTCCTGCAATCTGCCATCCAGAAGCGGGGTAGCTTACTTTTGTTTGCCAGGGAAACGGGCCGAGGTTTGTGTCTGGGGGCCTATGGCGGGGAGTGACCGGCTGGCTCCTGAAAAGCTACGATAGGCAGAATGGTGACCAGACCCATGGTGGCACCAGTGCCAAGTTGGGCGGGTTTGATAGTACCAAGTGGCTCCTGCAATCTGCCATCAAAATCTTGGCAGGCGAGTTTTGTTTTCCAGGGAAAAGCGCCGTTGTTTGTGTTTGGGGGCCTGTGGCTGGGAGTGGCCGGCTGGCTCCTTAGAATCCACGATACTCAGCATGGTTCCCAGACCAGAGGTGGCACCAGTGCCAAGTTGGGCTGGTTTGATTGTAACAAGTGCGTCCGGGAATCTGCCATCCAGAAGCGGGGCAGCTTACTTTTGTTTGCCAGGGAAACGGGCCGAGGTTTGTGTCTGGGGGCCTATGGCTGGGAGTGGCCGGCTGGCTCCTGAAAAGCTACGATAGGCAGGATGGTGACCAGACCCATGGTGGCACCAGTGCCAAGTTGGGCTGGTTTGATAGTACCAAGTGGCTCCTGCAATCTGCCATCTAAAAGTTGGCAGGAGAGTTTTGTTTTCCAGGGAAAAGCGCCCTTGTTTGTGTTTGGGGGCCTGTGGCTGGGAGTGGCCGGCTGGCTCCTTAGAATCCACGATACGCAGGATGTTTCCCAGACCCAAGTTGGCACCAGTACCAAGTAGGGCTGGTTTGATACTACCAAGTGGCTCCTGCAATCTGCCATCCAGAAGCGGGGCAGCTTACTTTTGTTTGCCAGGGAAACGGGCCGAGGTTTGGGTCTGGGGGCCTAAGCCTGGAAGTGACCGGCTGGCTCCTGAAAAGCTACGATAGGCAGGATGTTGACCAGACCCATGGTGGCACCAGTGCCAAGTTGGGCTGATTTGATAGTACCAAGTGGCTCCTGCAATCTGCCATCAAAAAGTTGGCAGGCGAATTTTGTTTTCCAGGGAAAAGCGCCGTTGTTTGTGTTTGGGGGCCTGTGGCAGGGAGTGGCCGGCTGGCTCCTGAAAAGCTACGATAGGCAGGATGGTGACCAGACCCATGGTGGCACCAGTGCCAAGTTGGGCTGGTTTGATAGTACCAAGTGGCTCCTGCAATCTGCCATCAAAAATTTGGCAGGCGAGTTTGTTTTCCAGGGAAAAGCGCCGTTGTTTGTGTTTGGGGGCCTGTGCCTGGGAGTGGACGGATGGCTAATTAGAATCTACGATACGCAGGATGGTTCCCAGACCAGAGGTGGCACCAGTGCCAAGTCGGGTGGTTTGATAGTAGCAAGTGGCTCCTGCAATCTGCCATCCAGAAGCGGGACAGCTTACTTTTGTTTGTCAGGGAAACCGGCCGAGGTTTGTGTCTGTGGGCCTACGGCTGGGAGTGACCGGCTGGCTCCTGAAAAGCTACGATAGGCAGGATGGTGACCAGACCCATGGTGGCACCAGTGCCAAGTTGGGCTGGTTTGATAGTACCAAGTGGCTCCTGCAATCTGCCATCAAAAAGTTGGCAGGCAAGTTTTGTTTTCCAGGGAAAAGCGCCGTTGTTTTTGTTTGGGGGCCTATGGCTGGGAGTGGCCGGCTGGCTCCTTAGAATCCACGATACGCAGGATGGTTCCCAGACCTGAGGTGGCACCAGTGCCAAGTTGGGCTGGTTTGATAGTACCAAGTGCGTCCTGCAATCTGCCATCCAGAAGCGGGGTAGCTTACTTTTGTTTGCCAGGGAAACGGGCCGAGGTTTGTGTCTGGGGGCCTATGGCTGGGAGTGACCGGCTGGCTCCTGAAAAGCTACGATAGGCAGGATGGTTCCCAGACCCATGGTGGCACCAGTGCCAAGTTGGGCTGGTTTGATAGTACCAAGTGGCTCCTGCAATCTGCCATCAAAAAGTTGGCAGGCGAGTTTTGTTTTCCAGGGAAAAGCGCCGTTGTTTGTGTTTGGGTGCCTGTGGCTGGGAGTGGCCGGCTGGCTCCTTAGAATCCACGATACGCAGGATGGTTCCCAGACCAGAGGTGGCAGCAATGCCAAGTCGGGCTGGTTTGATGGTGAAAAGTGGCTCCTGCAATCTGCCATCCAGAAGCGGGATAACCTACTTTTGTTTGCCACGGAAACGGGCCGAGCTTTGTGTCTGGGGGCCTATGGCTGGGAGTGACCGGCTGGCTCCTGAAAAGCTACGATAGGCAGGATGGTGACCAGACCCATGACGGCACCAGTGTCAAGTTGGGCTGGTTTGATAGTACCAAGTGGCTCCGGGAATCTGCCATCAAAATTTGGCAGGCGAGTTTTGTTGTCCAGGGAAAAGCGCCGTTGTTTGTGTCTGGGGGCCTGTGGCTGGGAGTGACCGGCTGGCTCTTTAGAATCCACGATACGCAGGATGGTTCCCAGACCAGAGGTGGCACCAGTGCCAAGTTGGGCTGGTTTGATACTACCAAGTGCGTCCTGGAATCTGCCATCCAGAAGCGGGGCAGCTTACTTTTGTTTGCCAGGGAAATGGGCCGAGGTTTTTCTCTGGGGGCCTATGGCAGGGAGGGACCGGCTGTCTCCTGAAAAGCTACGATAGGCAGGATGGTGACCAGACCCATGGTGGCACCAGTGCCAAGTTGGGCTGATTTGATAGTAGCAAGTGGCTCCTGCAATCTGCCATCAAAAAGTTGGCAGGCGAGTTTTGTTTTCCAGGGAAAAGCGCTGTGGTTTTTGTTTGGGGGCCTGTGGCTGGGAGTGACCGGCTGGCTCCTTAGAATCCACGATACGCAGGATGGTTCCCAGACTAGAGGTGGCACCAATGCCAAGATGGGCTGGTTTGATAGTACCAAGTGGCTCCTGCAATCTGCCATCCAAAAGCGGGGCAGCTTGCTTTTGTTTGCCAGGGAAACGGGTCGAGCTTTGTGTCTGGGGGCCTATGGCTGGGAGTGACCGGCTGGCTCCTGATAAGCTACGATAGGCAGGATGGTGACCAGACCCATGGTGGCACCAGTGCCAAGTAGGGCTGGTTTGATAGTACCAAGTGGCTCCTGCAATCTGCCATCAAAATTTAGCAGGCAAGTTTTGTTTTCCAGGGAAAAGCGCCGTTGTTTTTGTTTGGGGGCCTATGGCTGGGAGTGGCGGGCTGGCTCCTTAGAATCCACGATACGCAGGATGGTTCCCAGACCTGAGGTGGCACCAGTGCCAAGTCGGGCTGGTTTGATAGTACCAAGTGGCTCCTGCAATCTGCCATCCAGAAGCGGGGTAGCTTACTTTTGTTTGCCAGGGAAACGGGCCGAGGTTTGTGTCTCGGGGCCTATGGCTGGGAGTGACCGGCTGGCTCCTGAAAAGCTACGATAGGCAGGATGGTGACCAGACCCATGGTGGCACCAGTGCCAAGTTGGGCTGGTTTGATAGTACCAAGTGGCTCCTGCAATCTACCATCAAAAACTTGGCAGGCGAGTTTTGTTTTCCAGGAAATAGCCCTGTGGTTTTGTTTGGGGGCCTGTGGCTGGGAGCGACCGGCTGGCTCCTTAGAATCCACGATACGCAGGATGGTTCCCAGACCAGTGGTGGCACCAGTGCCAAGTTGGGCTGGTTTGATAGTACCAAGTGGTTCCTGCCATCTGCCATCCAGAAGCGGGGCAGCTTACTTTTGTTTTCCAGGGAAACGGGCCGAGGTTTTTGTCTGGGGGCCTATGGCTGGGAGTGACCGGCTGGCTCGTGAAAAGCTACGATGGGCAGGATGGTGACCAGACCCATGACGGCACCAGTGCCAAGTTGGGCTGGTTTGATAGTACCAAGTGGCTCCTGCAATCTGCCATCAAAAACTTGGCAGGCGAGTTTTGTTTTCCAGGGAAAAGCGCCGTTGTTTGTGTTTGGGGGCCTGTGGCTGGGAGTGGCCGGCTGGCTCCTTAGAATCCACGATACTCAGCATGGTTCCCAGATTAGAGGTGGCACCAGTGCCAAGTTGGGCTGGTTTGATAGTACCAAGTGCGTCCGGGAATCTGCCATCCAGAAGCGGGGCAGCTTACTTTTGTTTGCCAGGGAAACGGGCCGAGGTTTTTGTCTGGGGGCCTATGGCTGGGAGTGACCGGCTGGCTCCTGAAAAGTTACGATAGGCAGGATGGTGACCAGACCCATGGTGGCACCAGTGCCAAGTTGGGCTGGTTTGATAGTACCAAGTGGCTCCTGCAATCTGCCATCAAAAAGTTGGCAGGCGAGTTTGTTTTCCAGGGAAAAGCGCCGTTGTTTGTGTTTGGGGGCCTGTGGCAGGGAGTGGCCGGCTGGCTCCTTAGAATCCACGATACGCAGGATGGTTCCCAGACCCAAGGTGGCACCAGTGCCAAGTTGGGCTGGTTTGATAGTAACAAGTGCGTCCTACTATCTGCCATCCAGAAGCGGGGCAGCTTACTTTTGTTTGCCAGGGAAACGGGCCGAGCTTTGTGTCTGGGGGCCTATGGCTGGGAGTGACCGGCTGGCTCCTGAAAAGCTACGATAGTCAGGATGGTGACCAGACCCATGGTGGCACCAGTGCCAAGTTGGGCTGGTTTGATAGTACCAAGTGGCTCCTGCAATCTGCCATCAAAAAGTTGTCAGGCGAGTTTTGTTTTCCAGGGAAAAGCGCCGTTGTTTTGTTTGGGGGCCTGTGCCTGGGAGTGGCCGGCTGGCTAATTAGAATCCACGATACGCAGGATGGTTCCCAGACCAGAGGTGGCAACAGTGACAAGTCGGGCCAGTTTGATGGTGCAAAGTGGCTCCTGCAATCTGCCATCCAGAAGCAGGGCTGCTTACTTTTTTTGCCAGGGAAAGGAGCCGAGGTTTTTGTCTGGGGGCCTATGGCTGGGAGTGACCAGCTGGCTCCTGAAAAGGTACGATAGGCAGTATGGTTACCAGACCCATGGTGGCACCAGTGCCAAGTTCGGCTGATTTGATAGTACCAAGTGGCTCCTGCAATCTGCCATCAAAATGTTGGTAGGCGAGTTTTGTTTTCCAGGGAAAAGCGCCGTTGTTTGTGTTTGGGGGCCTGTGGCTGGGAGTGGCCGGCTGGCTCCTTAGAATCCACGATACGCAGGATGTTTCCCAGACCCAAGTTGGCACCAGTACCAAGTAGGGCTGGTTTGATACTACCAAGTGGCTCCTGCAATCTGCCATCCAGAAGCGGGGCAGCTTACTTTTGTTTGCCAGGGAAACGGGCCGAGGTTTGGGTCTGAGGGCCTATGGCTGGGAGTGACCGGCTGGCTCCTGAAAAGCTACGATAGGCAGGATGTTGACCAGACCCATGGTGGCACCAGTGCCAAGTTGGGCTGATTTGATAGTACCAAGTGGCTCCTGCAATCTGCCATCAAAAAGTTGTCAGGCGAGTTTTGTTTTCCAGGGAAAAGCGCCGTTGTTTGTGTTTGGGGGCCTGTGGCAGGGAGTGGCCGGCTGGCTCCTGAAAAGCTACGATAGGCAGGATGGTGACCAGACCCATGGTGGCACCAGTGCCAAGTTGGGCTGGTTTGATAGTACCAAGTGGCTCCGGCAATCTGCCATCAAAAAGATGGCAGACGAGTTTTGTTTTCCAGGGAAAAGCGCCGTTGTTTGTGTTTGGGGGCCTGTGCCTGGGAGTGGACGGATGGCTAATTAGAATCTACGATACGCAGGATGGTTCCCAGACCAGAGGTGGCACCAGTGCCAAGTCGGGTGGTTTGATAGTAGCAAGTGGCTCCTGCAATCTGCCATCCAGAAGCGGGACAGCTTACTTTTGTTTGTCAGGGAAACGGGCCGAGTTTTGTGTCTGTGGGCCTATGGCTGGGAGTGACCGGCTGGCTCCTGGAAAGCTACGATAGGCAGGATGGTGACCAGACCCATGGTGGCACCAGTGCCAAGTTGGGCTGGTTTGATAGTACCAAGTGGCTCCTGCAATCTGCCATCCAGAAGCGGGGCAGCTGAGTTTTGTTTGCCAGAGAAAAGGCCCGTGGGTTGTGTTTGGGGGCATATGGCTGGGAGTGGCCACCTGGCTCCTTAAAATGCACGATACGCCGCATGGTAACCAGACGCAAGGTGGCACCAGTGCCAAGTCAGGCTGTTTTTGTAGTACCCAGTGGCTCCTGCAATTTGCCATCCAGAAGCGGGGCAGTTGAATTTTGTTTGCTAGAGAAAAGGGCTGTGGTTTGTGTTTGGGGGCCTATGGCTGAGAGTGGCCGGCTGGCCCCTGAAAATCAACGATAGGCAGGATGGTTCCCAGATCCAAGGTGGCACCAGTGCCAAGTAAGGCTGGTTGTAGGGTTCAAAGTGACTCCTGCAATCTGCCATCCAGAAGCGGGACAGCTGAGTTTTTTTTGCCAGAGAAAATGTCCATGGTTTCTTTTTGGGGCATACGGCTGGGAATTGCCGGCTGGCTCCTTAAAATGCTCGATACGCAGGATGGTTCCCAGAGCCAAGGTGGCACCACTGCCAAGTCGGGCTCTTTTTGTAGTACCAAGTGCGTCCTGCAATTTGCCATCCAGAAGAGGGGCAGTTGAGTTTTGTTTGCCAGAGAAAAGGGCCGAGGTTTGTGTTTGGGGGCATATGGCTGGGAATGACCGGCTGGCCCCTGAAAATCCACGATACGCCGGATGGTTCCCAGATCCAAGGTGGTACCATTACCAAGTCGGGCTGGTTTGATAGTCCCAAGTGGCTCCTGCAAACTGCCATCCAGAAGCGGGGCAGCTGAGTTTTGTTTGCCAGGGAAATGGGCCTTTGTTTGTGTTTGGGGGCCTGTGGCTGGGAGTGTTCGGCTGGTTCCTGAATATGTACGATACGTAGGATTGTTCCGAGATCCAAGTTGGCAGCAGTGCCATGTTGTGCTGGTGTGATAGTCCCAAGTGGCTCCTGCAATCTGCCATCCAGAAGTGGGGCAGTTGATTTTTGTTTGCCAGAGAAAAGGTCCGTGGTTTGTTTTTGGGGGCATATGGCTGAGAGTGGCTGGCTGGCCCCTGAAAATCCACGATACACAGGATGGTTCCCAGATCCAAGGTGGCACCTGTGCCAAGTCGGGCTGATTTGATAGTACTAAGTAGCTCCTGCAATCTGCCATCCAGAAGCGGGGCAGCTTACTTTTGTTTGCCAGGGAAACGGGCCGAGTTTTGTGTCTCGGGGCCTATGGCTGAGAGTGACCGGCTGGCTCATGAAAAGCTACAATAGGCAGGATGGTGACCAGACCCATGGTGGCACCAGTGCCAAGTTGGGCTGGTTTGATAGTACCAAGTGGTTCCTGCAATCTGCCATCCAGAAGCAGGGCAGCTGAGTTTTGTTTTCCAGGGAAAAGCGCCGTTGTTTGTGTCTGCGGGCCTGTGGCTGGAGTGGCCGGCTGGCTCCTTTCAACACACGATACGCCGGATGGTTCCCAGACCCAAGGTGGCACCAGTGCCAGGTTGGGCTGGTTTGATAGTACCAAGTGCTTCCTGCAATCTGCCATCAAAATGTTGGCAGGCGAGTTTTGTTTTCCAGGGAAAAGCGCCGTTCTTTGTGTTTGGGGGCCTGTGGCTGGGAGTGGCCGTCTTGCTAATTGGAATCCACGATACGCAGGATGGTTCCCAGACCTGAGGTGGCACCAGTGACAAGTCGGGCCAGTTTGATGGTGCAAAGTGGCTCCTGCAATCTGCCATCCAGAAGCGGGGCAGCTTACTTTTGTTTTCCAGGGAAACGGGCCGAGGTTTGTGTCTGGGGGCCTATGGCTGGGAGTGACCGGCTGGCTCCTGAAAAGCTACGATAGGCAGGATGGTGACCAGACCCATGGTGGCACCAGTGCCAAGTTGGGCTGATTTGATATTACCAAGTGGCTCCTGCAATCTGCCATCAAAAATTTGGCAGGCGAGTTTTGATTTCCAGGGAAAAGCGCCGTTGTTTGTGTTTGGGGGCCTGTGGCTGAGAGTGGCCGGCTTGCTAATTGGAATCCACGATACGCAGGATGGTTCCCAGACCTGACGTGGCACCAGTGCCAAGTCGGGCTAGTTTGATGCTGCAAAGTTGCTCCTGCAATCTGCCAAGCAGAAGCGGGGTAGCTTACTTTTGTTTGCCAGGGAAAATGGCCGAGGTTTTTGTCTGGGGGCCTATGGCTGGGAGTGACCGGCTGGCTCCTGAAAAGCTACGATAGGCAGGATGGTGACCAGACCCATGGTGGCACCAGTGCCAAGTTGGGCTGATTTGATAGTAGCAAGTTGCTCCTGCAATCTGCCATCAAAAAGTTGGCAGGCGAGTTTTATTTTCCAGGGAAAAGCGCCGTTGTTTGTGTTTGGGGGCCTGTGGCTGGGAGTGGCCGGCTGGCTCCTTAGAATCCACGATACGCAGCATGGTATCCAGACCCAAGGTGGCACCAGTGCCAAGTTGGGCTGGTTTGATAATACCAAGTGGTTCCTGCAATCTGCCATCCAGAAGCGGGGCAGCTTACTTTTGTTTGCCAGGGAAACGGGCCGAGGTTTGTGTCTGGGGGCCTATGGCTGGGAGTGACCGGATGGCTCCTGAAAAGCTACCATAGGCAGGATGGTGACCAGACCCATGGTGGCACCAGTGCCAAGTTGGGCTGGTTTGATAGTACCAAGTGGCTCCTGCAATCTGCCATCAAAATTTGGCAGGCGAGTTTTGTTTTCCAGGGAAAAGCGCCGTGTTTTGGGTTTGAGGGCCTGCGGCTGGGAGTGGCCGGCTGGCTCCTTAGAATCCACGATACGCAGGATGGTTCCCAGACCAGAGGTGGCACCAGTGCCAAGTCGGGCTGCTTTGATTATACCAAGTGGCTCCTGCAATCTGCCATCCAGAAGCGGGGCAGCTTACTTTTGTTTGCCACGGAAACGGGTCGAGCTTTGTGTCTGGGGGCCTATGGCTGGGAATGACCGGCTGGTTCCTGAAGAGCTACGATGTGCAGGATGGTGACCAGACCCATGGTGGCACCAGTGCCAAGTTGGGCTGGTTTGATAGCACCAAGTGGCTCCTGCAATCTGTCATCAAAATTTGGCAGGCGAGTTTTGTTTTCCAGGGAAAAGCGTCGTTGTTTGTGTTTGGGGGCCTGTGGCTGGGAGTGGCCGGATGGCTAATTAGAATCCACGATACGCAGGATGGTTCCCAGACCAGAGGTGGCACCAGTGCCACATTGGGCTGGTTTGATAGTACCAAGTGCGTCCGGCAATCTGCCATCCAGAAGCGGGGCAGCTTTATTTTTTTTGCCAGGGAAACGGGCCGAGCTTTGTGTCTTGGGGCCTATGGCTGGGAGTGACCGGCTGGCTCCTGGAAAGCTACGATAGGCAGGATGGTGACCAGACCCATGGTGGCACCAGTGCCAAGTTGGGCTGGTTTGATAGTACCAAGTGGCTCCTGCAATCTGCCATCAAAAAGTTGGCAGGCGAGTTTTGTTTTCCAGGGAAAAGCGTCGTTGTTTGTGTTTGAGGGCCTGTGGCTGGGAGTGGCCGGCTGGCTCCTTAGAATCCACGATACGCAGGATGGTTCCCAGACTTGACGTGGCACCAGTGCCAAGTCGGGCTGGTTTGATAGTACCAAGTGCGTCCTGCAATCTGCCATCCAGAAGTGGGGCAGCTTACTTTTGTTTTCCAGGGAAACGGGCCGAGGCATTTGTCTGGGGGCCTATGGCTGGGAGTGACCGGCTGGCTCCTGAAAAGCTACGATAGGCAGGATGGTGACCAGACCCATGGTGGCACCAGTGCCAAGTTGGGCTGGTTTGATAGTACCAAGTGGCTCCTGCAATCTGCCATCAAAAAGTTGTCAGGCGAGTTTTGTTTTCCAGGGAAAAGCGCCGTTGTTTGTGTTTGAGGGCCTGTGGCTGGGAGTGGCCGGCTGGCTCCTTAGAATCCACGATACGCAGCATGGTATCCAGACCCAAGGTGGCACCAGTGCCAAGTTGGGCTGGTTTGATAATACCAAGTGGTTCCTGCAATCTGCCATCCAGAAGCGGGGCAGCTTACTTTTGTTTGCCAGGGAAACGGGCCGAGGTTTGTGTCTGGGGGCCTATGGCTGGGAGTGACCGGATGGCTCCTGAAAAGCTACCATAGGCAGGATGGTGACCAGACCCATGGTGGCACCAGTGCCAAGTTGGGCTGGTTTGATAGTACCAAGTGGCTCCTGCAATCTGCCATCAAAATTTGGCAGGCGAGTTTTGTTTTCCAGGGAAAAGCGCCGTGTTTTGGGTTTGAGGGCCTGCGGCTGGGAGTGGCCGGCTGGCTCCTTAGAATCCACGATACGCAGGATGGTTCCCAGACCAGAGGTGGCACCAGTGCCAAGTCGGGCTGGTTTGATTATACCAAGTGGCTCCTGCAATCTGCCATCCAGAAGCGGGGCAGCTTACTTTTGTTTGCCACGGAAACGGGTCGAGCTTTGTGTCTGGGGGCCTATGGCTGGGAATGACCAGCTGGTTCCTGAAGAGCTACGATGTGCAGGATGGTGACCAGACCCATGGTGGCACCAGTGCCAAGTTGGGCTGGTTTGATAGCACCAAGTGGCTCCTGCAATCTGTCATCAAAATTTGGCAGGCGAGTTTTGTTTTCCAGGGAAAAGCGTCGTTGTTTGTGTTTGGGGGCCTGTGGCTGGGAGTGGCCGGATGGCTAATTAGAATCCACGATACGCAGGATGGTTCCCAGACCAGAGGTGGCACCAGTGCCACATTGGGCTGGTTTGATAGTACCAAGTGCGTCCGGCAATCTGCCATCCAGAAGCGGGGCAGCTTTCTTTTTTTTGCCAGGGAAACGGGCCGAGCTTTGTGTCTTGGGGCCTATGGCTGGGAGTGACCGGCTGGCTCCTGGAAAGCTACGATAGGCAGGATGGTGACCAGACCCATGGTGGCACCAGTGCCAAGTTGGGCTGGTTTGATAGTACCAAGTGGCTCCTGCAATCTGCCATCAAAAAGTTGGCAGGCGAGTTTTGTTTTCCAGGGAAAAGCGTCGTTGTTTGTGTTTGAGGGCCTGTGGCTGGGAGTGGCCGGCTGGCTCCTTAGAATCCACGATACGCAGGATGGTTCCCAGACTTGACGTGGCACCAGTGCCAAGTCGGGCTGGTTTGATAGTACCAAGTGCGTCCTGCAATCTGCCATCCAGAAGTGGGGCAGCTTACTTTTGTTTTCCAGGGAAACGGGCCGAGGTATTTGTCTGGGGGCCTATGGCTGGGAGTGACCGGCTGGCTCCTGAAAAGCTACGATAGGCAGGATGGTGACCAGACCCATGGTGGCACCAGTGCCAAGTTGGGCTGGTTTGATAGTACCAAGTGGCTCCTGCAATCTGCCATCAAAAAGTTGTCAGGCGAGTTTTGTTTTCCAGGGAAAAGCGCCGTTGTTTGTGTTTGGGGGCCTGTGGCTGGCAGTGGCCAGTTGGCTCCTGAAAATCCATGATACGCAGCATGGTTCCCAGACCCAAGATGGCACCAGTGCCAAGTGGGGCTGGTTTGACAGTGTCAAGTGCCTCATGCAGTCTCCCATCCAGAAACGGGGCAGCTGAGTTCTTTTGCCTGTGAACCGGCCGTTGTTTTTGATTGGGGTCTGTGGCCGAGAATGGTCGACTGGCTACTGACAATCCACAATACGCAGGATGGTTCCCAGACTCAAGGTGGCACCAGGGCCAAGTCGGGCTCGTTTGATAGTACCAAGTGGCTCCTGCAATCTGCCATCCTGACAGGGGCAGCGGATCATTGTTTGCCAGAGTAAAGTTCCGTGGTTTGTTTTTGGGGGCATATGGCTGGGAGTGGCCGGCTGGCTCCTTAAGAAGCTCGATACGCAGGATGGTTCCCAGATCCATGGTGGCACCATTGCCTAGTTTGGCTGTTTTTGTAGTACCAAGTGCGTCCTGCAATTTTCCATCCAGAAGAAGGGCAGTTGAGTTTTGTTTTCCAGGGAAAAGCGCCGTTGTTTTTGATTGGAGGCCTGTGGCTGGGAGTGGCCGGCTGGCTCCTTTCAACACACGATACGCCGGATGGTTCCCAGACCCAAGGTGGCAACAGTGCAAAGTCGGGCTGGTTTGATACTACCAAGTGGTTCCTGCAATCTGCCATCCAGAAGCGGGGCAGCTTACTTTTGTTTGCCAGGGAAACGGGCCGAGGTTTGTGTCTCAGGGCCTATGGCTGGGAGTGACCGGCTGGCTCCTGAAAAGCTACGATAGGCAGGATGGTGACCAGACCCATGGTGGCACCAGTGCCAAGTAGGGCTGGTTTGATAGTACCAAGTGGCTCCTGCAATCTACCATGAAATAGTTGGCAGGCGAGTTTTGTTTTCCAGGGAAAAGTGCCGTTGTTTGTGTTTGGGGGCCTGTGGCTGGGAGTGGCCGGCTGGCTCCTTAGAATCCACGATACGCAGCATGGTATCCAGACCCAAGGTGGCACCAGTGCCAAGTTGGGCTGGTTTGATAATACCAAGTGGTTCCTGCAATCTGCCATCCAGAAGCGGGGCAGCTTACTTTTGTTTGCCAGGGAAACGGGCCGAGGTTTGTGTCTGGGGGCCTATGGCTGCGAGTGACCGGCTGGCTCCTGAAAAGCTACGATAGGCATGATGGTGACCAGACCCATGACGGCACCAGTGCCAAGTTGGGCTGGTTTGATAGTACCAAGTGGCTCCTGCAATCTGCCATCAAAAACTTGGCAGGCGAGTTTTGTTTTCCAGGGAAAAGCGCCGTTGTTTGTGTTTGGGGGCCTGTGGCTGGGAGTGGCCGGCTGGCTCCTTAGAACCCACGATACGGAGGATGGTTCCCAGACTTGAGGTGGCACCAGTGCCAAGTTGGGCTGGTTTGATGGTGCAAAGTGGCTCCTGCAATCTGCCATCCAGAAGCGGGGTAGCTTACTTGTGTTTGCCAGGGAAACGGGCCGAAATATTTGTCTACGGGCCTCTGGCTGGGGGTGGCTGGCTGGCACCTGCAAAGCTACGATAGGCAGGATGGTGACCAGACCCATGGTGGCACCAGTGCCAAGTTGGGCTGGTTTGATAGTACCAAGTGGCTCCTGCAATCTGCCATCAAATGTTTGGCAGGCGAGTTTTGTTTTCCAGGGAAAAGCACCGTTGTGTGTGTTTTGGGGCCTGTGGCTGGGACTGGCCAGCTGGCTCCTTAGAATCCACGATACGCAGGATGGTTCCCAGACCCAAGGTGGCACCAGTGCCAAGTCGGGCTGGTTTGTTAGTACCAAGTGGTTCCTGCAATCTGCCATCCAGAAGCGGGGCAGCTGAATTTTGTTTGCCAGAGAAAAAGGCTGTTGTTTGTGTTTCGGGGCCTGTGGCTGGCAGTGGCCGACTGGCTCCTGAAAATCCATGATACGCAGCATGGTTCCCAGACCCAAGGTGGCACCAGTGCCAAGTAGGGCTGGTTTCATAGTACCCAGTGGCTCCTGCAATCTGCCATCCAGAAGAGGGGCAGTTGAGTTTTGTTTTCCAGAGAAAAGGGCCGTGGTTTGTGTTTGGGGCCTATGGCTGAGAGTGACCGGCTGGCCCCTGAAAATCCACGATAGGACGGATGGTTCCCAGATCCAAGGTGGCAGCAGTGCCATGTTGTGCTGGTGTGATAGTCCCAAGTGGCTCCTGCAATCTGCCATCCAGAAGCGGGGCAGCTGAATTTTGTTTGCCAGAGAAAAAGGCTGTGGTTTGTGTTTGGGGGCCTGTGGCTGGGAGTGGCCGGCTGGCTCCTGAAAATCCATGATACGCAGCATGGTTCCCAGACCCAAGGTGGCACCAGTGCCAAGTGGGGCTGGTTTCACAGTGTCAAGTGCCTCCTGCAATCTCCCATCCAGAAGCGCGGCAGCTGAGTTTTGTTTGCCTGTGAAACGGGCCGTTGTTTTTGATTGGGGTCTGTGGCCGAGAGTGTTCGGCTGGCTCCTGACAACCCACAATACGCAGGATGGTTCCCAGACCCAAGGTGGCACCAGTGCCAAGTCGGGCTGGTTTGTTAGTACCAAGTGGTTCCTGCAATCTGCCATCCAGAAGCGGGGCAGCTGAATTTTGTTTGCCAGAGAAAAAGGCTGTTGTTTGTGTTTCGGGGCCTGTGGCTGGCAGTGGCCGGCTGGCTCCTGAAAATCCATGATACGCAGCATGGTTCCCAGACCCAAGGTGGCACCAGTGCCAAGTAGGGCTGGTTTCATAGTACCCAGTGGCTCCTGCAATCTGCCATCCAGAAGAGGGGCAGTTGAGTTTTGTTTTCCAGAGAAAAGGGCCGTGGTTTGTGTTTGGGGCCTATGGCTGAGAGTGACCGGCTGGCCCCTGAAAATCCACGATAGGACGGATGGTTCCCAGATCCAAGGTGGCAGCAGTGCCATGTTGTGCTGGTGTGATAGTCCCAAGTGGCTCCTGCAATCTGCCATCCAGAAGCGGGGCAGCTGAATTTTGTTTGCCAGAGAAAAAGGCTGTGGTTTGTGTTTGGGGGCCTGTGGCTGGGAGTGGCCGGCTGGCTCCTGAAAATCCATGATACGCAGCATGGTTCCCAGACCCAAGGTGGCACCAGTGCCAAGTGGGGCTGGTTTCACAGTGTCAAGTGCCTCCTGCAATCTCCCATCCAGAAGCGGGGCAGCTGAGTTTTGTTTGCCTGTGAAACGGGCCGTTGTTTTTGATTGGGGTCTGTGGCCGAGAGTGTTCGGCTGGCTCCTGACAACCCACAATACGCAGGATGGTTCCCAGACCCAAGGTGGCACCAGTGCCAAGTCGGGCTGGTTTGATAGTACCAAGTGGCTCCTGCAATCTGCCATCCAGAAGCGGTGCAGTTGAGTTTTGTTTGCCAGAGAAAAGGGCCGTGGGTTGTGTTTGGGGGCATATGGCTGGGAGTGACCGGCTGTCTCATTAAAAAGATCGGTACGCAGGATGGTTCCCAGACCCAAGGTGGCACCAGTGCCAAGTCGGGCTGTTTTTATAGTACCAAGTGCGTCCTGCAATTTGCCATCCAGAAGAGGGGCAGTGGAGTTTTGTTTGCCAGAGAATAGCGCCGTTGTTTGTGTTTGGGGGCTTGTGGCTGGGAGTGGCCGACTGGCGCCTTAGAATCTGCGTTACGCAGCATGGTTCCCAGACCAGAGGTGGCACCAGTGCCAAGTTTGGCTGGTTTGATAGTACCAAGGGGCTCCTGCAATCTGCCATCCAGAAGCAGGGCAGCTTACTTTTGTTTGCCAGGGAAACGGGCCGAGGTTTGTGACTGGGGACCTATGGCTGGGAGTGACCGGCTGGCTCCTGGAAAGCTACAATAGGCAGGATGGTGACCAGACCCATGGTGGCACCAGTGCCAAGTTGGGCTGGTTTGATAGTACCAAGTGGCTCCTGCAATCTGCCATGAAAAAGTTGGCAGGCGAGATTTGTTTTCCAGGGAAAAGCGCCGTTGTTTGTATTTGGGGGCCTGTGGCTGGGAGTGGCCGGCTGGCTCCTTTGAACCCACGATACGCATGATGGTTCCCAGACCCAAGGTGGCACCAGTGCCAAGTCGGGCTGGTTTGATACTACCAAGTGCGTCCTGCAATCTGCCATCCAGAAGCGGGGCAGCTTAATTTTGTTTGCCAGGGAAACGGGCCGTGGGTTTTGTTTGGGGGCCTATGGCTGAGAGTGGCCGGCTGGCTCCTGAAAATCCACGCTAGGCAGCATGGTTCCCAGATGCAAGGTGGCACCAGTGCCAAGTCGGGCTGGTTTGATGGTGCAAAGTGGCTCCTGCAATCTGCCATCCAGAAGCGGGGCAGCTGATTTTGTTTGCCAGAGAAAAATTCCGTGGATTGTTTTTGGGGGCATATTGCTGGGAGTGGCCGGCTGGCTCCTTAAAATGCTCGATACGCATGATGGTTCCCAGGCCCAAGGTGTCACCACTACCAAGTCGGCCTGCGGTTTTAGTATCAAGTTCATCCTGCAATTTGCCATCCAGAAGAGGGGCAGTTGAGTTTTGTTTGCCAGAGAAACGGGCCGAGGTTTCTGTTTGGGGACATATGGCTGAGAGTGGCCGGCTGGCCCCTGAATATCCACGATACACAGCATGGTTCCCAGATCCAAGGTGGCACCAGTGCCAAGTTGGGCTGGTTTGATAGTACCAAGTGGCTCCTGCAATCTGCCATCCAGAAGCGGGGTAGCTTACTTTTGTTTGCCAGGGAAACGGGCCGAGGTTTGTGACTGGGGACCTATGGCTGGGAGTGACCGGCTGGCTCCTGGAAAGCTACAATAGGCAGGATGGTTACCAGACCCATGGTGGCACCAGTGCCAAGTTGGGCTGGTTTGATAGTACCAAGTGGCTCCTGCAATCTGCCATCAAAAAGTTGGCAGGCGAGTTTTGTTTTCCAGGGAAAAGCGACATTGTTTGTATTTGGGGGCCTGTGGCTGGGAGTGACCGGCTGGCTCCTTTGAACCCACGATACGCAGGATGGTTCCCAGACCCAAGGTGGCACCAGTGCCAAATTTTGCTGGTTTGATACTACCAAGTGCGTCCTGCAATCTGCCATCCAGAAGCGGGGCAGCTTAATTTTGTTTGCCAGGGAAACGGGCCGTGGGTTTTGTTTGGGGGTATATAGCTGAGAGTGGCCGGCTGGCTCCTGAAAATCCACGCTAGGCAGCATGGTTCCCAGATGCAATGTGGCACCAGTGCCAAGTCGGGCTGGTTTGATGGTGCAAAGTGGCTCCTGCAATCTGCCATCCAGAAGCGAGGCAGCTGATTTTTGTTTGCCAGAGGAAAATTCCGTGGATTGTTTTTGGGGGCATATTGCTGGGAGTGGCCGGCTGGCTCCTTAAAATGCTCGATACGCATGATGGTTCCCAGGCCCAAGGTGTCACCACTACCAAGTCGGCCTGCGGTTTTAGTATCAAGTTCATCCTGCAATTTGCCATCCAGAAGAGGGGCAGTTGAGTTTTGTTTGCCAGAGAAACGGGCCGAGGTTTCTGTTTGGGGACATATGGCTGAGAGTGGCCGGCTGGCCCCTGAATATCCACGATACAGAGCATGGTTCCCAGATCCAAGGTGGCACCAGTGCCAAGTCGGGCTGGTTTGATAGTACCAAGTGTCTCCTGCAATCTGCCATCCAGAAGCAGGGCAGCTTACTTTTGTTTGCCAGAGAAATAGGCCTAGGTTTTGGTTTGGGGGCCTATGGCTGAGAGTGGCCGGCTGGCCCCTGAAAATCAAAGATAGGCAGGATGGTTCCCAGATCCAAGGTGGCACCAGTGCCAAGTAAGGCTGGTTGTATGGTTCAAAGTAACTCCTGCAATCTGCCATCCAGAAGCGGGACAGCTGAGTTTTTTTTGCCAGAGAAAAGGTCCATGGTTTCTTTTTGGGGCATACGGCTGGGAATTGCCGGCTGGCTCCTTAAAATGCTCGATACGCAGGATGGTTCCCAGAGCCAAGGTGGCACCACTGCCAAGTCGGGCTCTTTTTGTAGTACCAAGTGCGTCCTGCAATTTGCCATCCAGAAGAGGGGCAGTTGAGTTTTGTTTGCCAGAGAAAAGGGCCGTTGTTTGTGTTTGGGGGCCTGTGGCTGGGAGTGTTCGGCTGGTTCCTGAATATGTACAATACGCAGGATTGTTCCCAGATCCAAGGTGGCAGCAGTGCCATGTTGTGCTGGTGTGATAGTCCCAAGTGGCTCCTGCAATCTGCCATCCAGAAGTGGGGCAGCTGATTTTTGTTTGCCAGAGAAAAGGTCCGTGGTTTGTTTTTGGGGGCATGTGGCTGAGAGTGGCCAGCTGGCCCCTGAAAATCCACGATACACAGGATGGTTCCCAGATCCAAGGTGGCACCTGTGCCAAGTCGGGCTGATTTGATAGTACTAAGTAGCTCCTGCAATCTGCCATGCAGAAGCGGGGCAGCTTACTTTTGTTTGCCAGGGAAACGGGCCGAGGTTTGTGTTTGGGGGCCTATGGCTGAGAGTGACCGGCTGGCTCCTGAAAAGCTACAATAGGCAGGATGGTGACCAGACCCATGGTGGCACCAGTGCCAAGTTGGGCTGGTTTGATAGTACCAAGTGGTTCCTGCAATCTGCCATCCAGAAGCAGGGCAGCTGAGTTTTGTTTGCCAGAGAAAAGGGCCTTGGTTTGTGTTTGGGGGCATATGGCTGGGTGTGGCCAGCTGGCTCCTTAAAATGCACGATATGCAACATGGCTCCCAGACCCAAGGTGGCACAAGTGCCAAGTTGGGCTGGTTTGATAGTACCAAGTGGCTCCTGCAATCTTCCATGATCACGTGGAGAAATACTTTCTGGTTTCAGCCTCATGCTCTTTCTTCTCTCCCTCAACTTCTCTATCACCTCTCATCTGGTTCACATGCGCTGTCTTCAAGGTCCACAGGCTACTTTTCACAGAATCTTCTGGCCTGATGAAGTAAGGATGATGAATAGAACAGAGCTGGGATCTATTTTCCAGTTTGGATAAAATGCATTCTGCACACAAATCCAAGGAGAACGGGCTGCCCCGATGCCCAGAAAATCTTTCACTCCTGCTAGTGTTCTACGTCAACCGCAACTTAGTCTGAAAGAAAAGCTTTTTCTCTGAGAGCATCTGAGAGGTTTGCATGAAGCACTGATATCTGACATATGCAATTTTGAATAGGAGAGGAAAAAGAAAATGGCAAGGAGTTTTTAATTTTAGTGGTTTCAATTTTAATTTCCGTGCACTTTTTCAAAACTTGTCAGCTCAAATGCCCATCAACATCTTTTAGTCATCTGTAAGTCAGTATTCATATAAAATGTGCTTCAAATCCAAAGAATTTCAAATTTGCACTCCAAGCTTCTATGCCTAGATTTATGATTTCCTACACATATTAGATGAAAGGAAGGCCTTTTTTACTGTGGGAGTGCTGGAACACTGGAACAGGTTGCCCAGAGAAGTTGTGGGTGTCCCATCCCTGAAAGTATTCAAGGTCACCTTGGACGGGGCTTGGAGCAGCAACAAAGGAGAAGCTTGATGGTAGAGAAACAAAGTTGGACTATAGAAGAAACTCGGATTGAAGTATAGGATCAAGTTTTCTCTCAGCTCTTGGGGTAAATTCAAAGTTGTACAAAATGACATTTATCTGTGCTATTCACTACTGTAACAGAAAGTTTCATGAAAACTGTACAGAAGATAGTAAATTTTAAAAGAGATAAGAATTACAGCATAAAATCCATGGGATAGGTTACAACATGAGACACTCTCTAAGAGAAAATCTCTGTGTTTCAGCACTTCATCGGGGTAAGATTTCATGAAGTGCCAAAGAAGGCGGCAAAATATCATTCGGGACATTATTTACTGGAATTCAGCCTGGCCATTAGTAGGAACTGCCTTTGAACATATCATGTAGATATACCACACACACTTTCCCTTCACTGAAAAATTACTGTTTACAACAAATAAGCAATTGACGATCAAAATTGATTGAAAGCATCTTAAACATGTCAAGTATTTCATTGTAGATGATCTGTGATCCAAATGCTTCTTCCACCTTCGAGAGGGACAGAAGAATTCTTCCATATCATGATGGTTTAAAATTGTATCAACCAATGTTTTCTGCTGAAAAGATATCATCTATTTTTTTCTATTTTTGGAAGAAAATATTCCTAGACATACAACAGGTGAGAACTAAGTAATTTTAAAGAAACAAATGAAATGAAAATATTCTGTAAATAGAATGAAATGAAAAGCTGTGTTTTAAATAGGAGCTAAATATTAAACAGAATTTTTGTACCAGGCATTTGAATTACTGCACCAGCTCTTTTGCCCATCAAGAGAGGCATTTAGCATTTCAGTCTTTTCCAAGGTGTTCATGATCTGCTATGCTGATCTCTGTGTGTGCCTAGGTGTGTGTGGAGGGGGGGGCATATGAAGGGGAGTGTGTATGTTTGCTTTACAATTGTTGTGGCAGATTCATGCCTCAGCTCCACATTTTGTTTTAAAAAGGTCACACCGAGTGGATATGAAGTTTACTATCAACAAGAGATCGATTCCCAAATCATCCATTTGACTCTCCCTTATAAATCATGTGCTTTGTTGCATATTTTATCAAATATACTTTCAAGCCAGATGGAGGAAGGAGGATGTGGGAATCCCTCCACCATCTTGCAACTTTTATGTAAGTAGGTTTTCAAGAAAATCATCATTTCTCTTTTAAATATGTCTGGAACAGGCATGATGGTAGTGTCAACCTGTTGGAGTTTTTGTTGCTGGAAGAAGTTGTACAAAAGGATTGGTTTTTACATTGACCAGTTACTGAATCAAGCGCAGGAATACATTGGAAATTTAGCTGGGGGTTCCTTTTCCCAGCAGACTACTTCTAGAACGAGCTTGTACACTGAAGCTGACTCTTTTGCTCTCTTTTTGTTTCTTTCCTATTTTCTTGGCTTCTTTGCCACTATCTAGACAATTTTGGAACTTTGTTCCCAACTAAAATGGTTTCAATAGTCTGATTGTGATCATACATTTTTACAAGGAATTTTTAAAATCTTTCCTCGAGTCCAGAAAGTCAAGGACTTAGATCTTTTTCTTCCCTTATCAATATTGCCATGAAATTGATAAATAAAGACCAACTCTTTATTTTTGTTTTTAACCCACGTAGATAATTCCCATCCATTAATCCATTTTGTGGACCAATAGCTGCCATTCTGATGGAAGCTGTCACTTCTTAACAATAGGCATTCTGTGACTATGTTGACAGCACTTTGGGTGAAGATCCTAACTGGTCTTAGATATACATAGGGAGAAATTTGCTCAGCCAGTGTCAGTCTTAAGCATGCGTATCAGAAGATCTTTCTAGAGCTGGGAATTTTCCCATGAAAGGGATTCAGTTAGGGAAGAGACACTTGTGCCAGAGTTTTACATTCTTCTTGAACACTGCTTAAGGAACTTAGATGCCATGTCCATTTGGATCTCTGTCTGCACAGAACTTTGTCATGCCAGTGCTTTGAAATGCATCTTGAAGAGAATTCACTAGCACAGAATGAAAGAGAGTGGAAGGGGTTGGTGGGGCTAACCAGGCCCAACCCCCCTGCCTAAACCAGGATACCTAGAGCCTCTTGCCCAGGATTCTATCTGGGTGTACTTTTAATGTCTTCAAAGATCCAGGCTCCACAATCTTTCTGGGCAGTCTGTGCCGTGGTTCAGTCACCCTGACAGTAAAGAAACATTTACTGATGTTCAAAGGCAATCTCCTGTATTTCAGTGTGTGCCCACTGCCTCTTGTCTTTTCCCTCAGCATCACTGAAAAGACACTGATTCCCTCCCCTTTGCACTATTGCTTCCATATGTATGTGTGATGCCATGTAGAGGTACGTCAAAAACCTCCCTGAAGCCCAGGCAGATAATATTCCCTTCATCTACCAGTCAAGTTGATTCATCAGAGGAGTTTAAAGTGATGTTCAGCATGAAATTCCCCTGAAAAATCATGCTAACTACATTATTTGATCATCTGTCATGTGCCTGGCAAGGATTTCCAGGAAGAGCTGCTTCATCAACTTCCTGGGGATAAAAAAGAGGCTGGCTGGTTTGTACTATGGCGAGTCCTCTTAATTGCCTTTTTTGAAGATGGGTGTCATTTGCTAACATCCACTCTTTAGCCTCTCTTGTCGTCTACATCTTAGCAAAACGCTTTTCCACTATGTCTGGCTAGGAAAAACTGTGCCAGCACAGAAAACATCTCCCATCGTGTTCTAGAAGTTGCACGGATGTCTGCCAAGTGTTTGGCAGGAAGAAAAGAAAAGTTGTCCAAAACAGCTTCCAATCGAATGTTCCTGTGATTGGAAAAGTCAGGAGAGTGCAAAGGTACTGTTTTCTATCAGTTGGCAAGGTGCGCACACAATCCCAGTGTTGTACAGCTTGCTTCTTCACCTTCCCGAAGCTGCCGCTCTCGCCGGCTGCCGGAGCCCAAGAAGCGGCTTCTTCGCGCAAAGACGATTGTGCCGCTCACAGGGCTCTCCTTAGCGCGGCTTCTGCCGAAAGACGCCCGGCAGCGGCTCTTACCTCCGGAGAGCATCCTACCTTCGTCTTTAGCTCCTCTTCTCATCTACACCTAGGCAAAAAGCTTCTCCACTATGTCTGGCTAGGAAAAACTGTGCCAGCACAGAAAACATCTCCCATCGTGTTCTAGAAGTTGCACGGATGTCTGCCAAGTGTTTGGCAGGAAGAAAAGAAAAGTTGTCCAAAACAGCTTCCAATCGAATGTTCCTGTGATTGGAAAAGTCAGGAGAGTGCAAAGGTACTGTTTTCTATCAGTTGGCAAGGTGCGCACACAATCCCAGTGTTGTACAGCTTGCTTCTTCACCTTCCCGAAGCTGCCGCTCTCGCCGGCTGCCGGAGCCCAAGAAGCGGCTTCTTCGCGCAAAGACGATTGTGCCGCTCACAGTGCTCTCCTTAGCGCGGCTTCTGCCGAAAGACGCCCGGCAGCGGCTCTTACCTCCGGAGAGCATCCTACCTTCGTCTTTCGCGTCTTTTGTAGTCTACATCTTAGCAAAACGCTTTTCCACTATGTCTGGCTAGGAAAAACTGTGCCAGCACAGAAAACATCTCCCATCGTGTTCTAGAAGTTGCACGGATGTCTGCCAAGTGTTTGGCAGGAAGAAAAGAAAAGTTGTCCAAAACAGCTTCCAATCGAATGTTCCTGTGATTGGAAAAGTCAGGAGAGTGCAAAGGTACTGTTTTCTATCAGTTGGCAAGGTGCGCACACAATCTCAGTGTTGTACAGCTTGCTTCTTCACCTTCCCGAAGCTGCCGCTCTCGCCGGCTGCCGGAGCCCAAGAGGCGGCTTCTTCGCGCAAAGACGATTGTGCCGCTCACAGGGCTCTCCTTAGCGCGGCTTCTGCCGAAAGACGCCCGGCAGCGGCTCTTACCTCCGGAGAGCATCCTACCTTCGTCTTTAGCTCCTCTTCTCATCTACACCTCGGCAAAAAGCTTTTCCACTATGTCTGGCTAGGAAAAACTGTGCCAGCACAGAAAACATCTCCCATCGTGTTCTAGAAGTTGCACGGATGTCTGCCAAGTGTTTGGCAGGAAGAAAAGAAAAGTTGTCCAAAACAGCTTCCAATCGAATGTTCCTGTGATTGGAAAAGTCAGGAGAGTGCAAAGGTACTGTTTTCTATCAGTTGGCAAGGTGCGCACACAATCCCAGTGTTGTACAGCTTGCTTCTTCACCTTCCCGAAGCTGCCGCTCTCGCCGGCTGCCGGAGCCCAAGAAGCGGCTTCTTCGCGCAAAGACGATTGTGCCGCTCACAGTGCTCTCCTTAGCGCGGCTTCTGCCGAAAGACGCCCGGCAGCGGCTCTTACCTCCGGAGAGCATCCTACCTTCGTCTTTCGCGTCTTTTGTAGTCTACATCTTAGCAAAACGCTTTTCCACTATGTCTGGCTAGGAAAAACTGTGCCAGCACAGAAAACATCTCCCATCGTGTTCTAGAAGTTGCACGGATGTCTGCCAAGTGTTTGGCAGGAAGAAAAGAAAAGTTGTCCAAAACAGCTTCCAATCGAATGTTCCTGTGATTGGAAAAGTCAGGAGAGTGCAAAGGTACTGTTTTCTATCAGTTGGCAAGGTGCGCACACAATCCCAGTGTTGTACAGCTTGCTTCTTCACCTTCCCGAAGCTGCCGCTCTCGCCGGCTGCCGGAGCCCAAGAAGCGGCTTCTTCGCGCAAAGACGATTGTGCCGCTCACAGGGCTCTCCTTAGCGCGGCTTCTGCCGAAAGACGCCCGGCAGCGGCTCTTACCTCCGGAGAGCATCCTACCTTCGTCTTTCGCGTCTTTTGTAGTCTACATCTTAGCAAAACGCTTTTCCACTATGTCTGGCTAGGAAAACCCGTGCCAGCACAGAAAACATCTCCCATCGTGTTCTAGAAGTTGCACGGATGTCTGCCAAGTGTTTGGGAGGAAGAAAAGAAAAGTTGTCCAAAACAGCTTCCAATCGAATGTTCCTGTGATTGGAAAAGTCAGGAGAGTGCAAAGGTACTGTTTTCTATCAGTTGGCAAGGTGCGCACACAATCCCAGTGTTGTACAGCTTGCTTCTTCACCTTCCCGAAGCTGCCACTCTCAGGAGGTAAGAGCCGCTGCCGGGCGTCTTTCGGCAGAAGCTGCGCTAAGGAGAGCACTGTGAGCGGCACAATCGTCTTTGCGCGAAGAAGCCGCTTCTTGGGCTCCGGCAGCCGGCGAAAGCGGCTGCTTCGGGAAGGTGAAGAAGCAAGCTGTACAACACTGGGATTGTGTGCGCACCTTGCCAACTGATAGAAAACAGTACCTTTGCACTCTCCTGACTTTTCCAATCACAGGAACATTCGATTGGAAGCTGTTTTGGACAACTTTTCTTTTCTTCCTGCCAAACACTTGGCAGACATCCGTGCAACTTCTAGAACACGATGGGAGATGTTTTCTGTGCTGGCACAGTTTTTCCTAGCCAGACATAGTGGAAAAGCGTTTTGCTAAGATGTAGACTACAAAAGACGCGAAAGACGAAGGTAGGATGCTCTCCGGAGGTAAGAGCCGCTGCCGGGCGTCTTTCGGCAGAAGCCGCGCTAAGGAGAGCCCTGTGAGCGGCACAATCGTCTTTGCGCGAAGAAGCCGCTTCTTGGGCTCCGGCAGCCGGCGAGAGCGGCAGCTTCGGGAAGGTGAAGAAGCAAGCTGTACAACACTGGGATTGTGTGCGCACCTTGCCAACTGATAGAAAACAGTACCTTTGCACTCTCCTGACTTTTCCAATCACAGGAACATTCGATTGGAAGCTGTTTTGGACAACTTTTCTTTTCTTCCTCCCAAACACTTGGCAGACATCCGTGCAACTTCTAGAACACGATGGGAGATGTTTTCTGTGCTGGCACGGGTTTTCCTAGCCAGACATAGTGGAAAAGCGTTTTGCTAAGATGTAGACTACAAAAGACGCGAAAGACGAAGGTAGGATGCTCTCCGGAGGTAAGAGCCGCTGCCGGGCGTCTTTCGGCAGAAGCCGCGCTAAGGAGAGCCCTGTGAGCGGCACAATCGTCTTTGCGCGAAGAAGCCGCTTCTTGGGCTCCGGCAGCCGGCGAGAGCGGCAGCTTCGGGAAGGTGAAGAAGCAAGCTGTACAACACTGGGATTGTGTGCGCACCTTGCCAACTGATAGAAAACAGTACCTTTGCACTCTCCTGACTTTTCCAATCACAGGAACATTCGATTGGAAGCTGTTTTGGACAACTTTTCTTTTCTTCCTGCCAAACACTTGGCAGACATCCGTGCAACTTCTAGAACACGATGGGAGATGTTTTCTGTGCTGGCACAGTTTTTCCTAGCCAGACATAGTGGAAAAGCGTTTTGCTAAGATGTAGACTACAAAAGACGCGAAAGACGAAGGTAGGATGCTCTCCGGAGGTAAGAGCCGCTGCCGGGCGTCTTTCGGCAGAAGCCGCGCTAAGGAGAGCACTGTGAGCGGCACAATCGTCTTTGCGCGAAGAAGCCGCTTCTTGGGCTCCGGCAGCCGGCGAGAGCGGCAGCTTCGGGAAGGTGAAGAAGCAAGCTGTACAACACTGGGATTGTGTGCGCACCTTGCCAACTGATAGAAAACAGTACCTTTGCACTCTCCTGACTTTTCCAATCACAGGAACATTCGATTGGAAGCTGTTTTGGACAACTTTTCTTTTCTTCCTGCCAAACACTTGGCAGACATCCGTGCAACTTCTAGAACACGATGGGAGATGTTTTCTGTGCTGGCACAGTTTTTCCTAGCCAGACATAGTGGAAAAGCGTTTTGCTAAGATGTAGACGACAAGAGAGGCTAAAGAGTGGATGTTAGCAAATGACACCCATCTTCAAAAAAGGCAATTAAGAGGACTCGCCATAGTACAAACCAGCCAGCCTCTTTTTTATCCCCAGGAAGTTGATGAAGCAGCTCTTCCTGGAAATCCTTGCCAGGCACATGACAGATGACCAAATAATGTAGTTAGCATGATTTTTCAGGGGAATTTCATGCTGAACATCACTTTAAACTCCTCTGATGAATCAACTTGACTGGTAGATGAAGGGAATATTATCTGCCTGGGCTTCAGGGAGGTTTTTGACGTACCTCTACATGGCATCACACATACATATGGAAGCAATAGTGCAAAGGGGAGGGAATCAGTGTCTTTTCAGTGATGCTGAGGGAAAAGACAAGAGGCAGTGGGCACACACTGAAATACAGGAGATTGCCTTTGAACATCAGTAAATGTTTCTTTACTGTCAGGGTGACTGAACCACGGCACAGACTGCCCAGAAAGATTGTGGAGCCTGGATCTTTGAAGACATTAAAAGTACACCCAGATAGAATCCTGGGCAAGAGGCTCTAGGTATCCTGGTTTAGGCAGGGGGGTTGGGCCTGGTTAGCCCCACCAACCCCTTCCACTCTCTTTCATTCTGTGCTAGTGAATTCTCTTCAAGATGCATTTCAAAGCACTGGCATGACAAAGTTCTGTGCAGACAGAGATCCAAATGGACATGGCATCTAAGTTCCTTAAGCAGTGTTCAAGAAGAATGTAAAACTCTGGCACAAGTGTCTCTTCCCTAACTGAATCCCTTTCATGGGAAAATTCCCAGCTCTAGAAAGATCTTCTGATACGCATGCTTAAGACTGACACTGGCTGAGCAAATTTCTCCCTATGTATATCTAAGACCAGTTAGGATCTTCACCCAAAGTGCTGTCAACATAGTCACAGAATGCCTATTGTTAAGAAGTGACAGCTTCCATCAGAATGGCAGCTATTGGTCCACAAAATGGATTAATGGATGGGAATTATCTACGTGGGTTAAAAACAAAAATAAAGAGTTGGTCTTTATTTATCAATTTCATGGCAATATTGATAAGGGAAGAAAAAGATCTAAGTCCTTGACTTTCTGGACTCGAGGAAAGATTTTAAAAATTCCTTGTAAAAATGTATGATCACAATCAGACTATTGAAACCATTTTAGTTGGGAACAAAGTTCCAAAATTGTCTAGATAGTGGCAAAGAAGCCAAGAAAATAGGAAAGAAACAAAAAGAGAGCAAAAGAGTCAGCTTCAGTGTACAAGCTCGTTCTAGAAGTAGTCTGCTGGGAAAAGGAACCCCCAGCTAAATTTCCAATGTATTCCTGCGCTTGATTCAGTAACTGGTCAATGTAAAAACCAATCCTTTTGTACAACTTCTTCCAGCAACAAAAACTCCAACAGGTTGACACTACCATCATGCCTGTTCCAGACATATTTAAAAGAGAAATGATGATTTTCTTGAAAACCTACTTACATAAAAGTTGCAAGATGGTGGAGGGATTCCCACATCCTCCTTCCTCCATCTGGCTTGAAAGTATATTTGATAAAATATGCAACAAAGCACATGATTTATAAGGGAGAGTCAAATGGATGATTTGGGAATCGATCTCTTGTTGATAGTAAACTTCATATCCACTCGGTGTGACCTTTTTAAAACAAAATGTGGAGCTGAGGCATGAATCTGCCACAACAATTGTAAAGCAAACATACACACTCCCCTTCATATGCCCCCCCCTCCACACACACCTAGGCACACACAGAGATCAGCATAGCAGATCATGAACACCTTGGAAAAGACTGAAATGCTAAATGCCTCTCTTGATGGGCAAAAGAGCTGGTGCAGTAATTCAAATGCCTGGTACAAAAATTCTGTTTAATATTTAGCTCCTATTTAAAACACAGCTTTTCATTTCATTCTATTTACAGAATATTTTCATTTCATTTGTTTCTTTAAAATTACTTAGTTCTCACCTGTTGTATGTCTAGGAATATTTTCTTCCAAAAATAGAAAAAAATAGATGATATCTTTTCAGCAGAAAACATTGGTTGATACAATTTTAAACCATCATGATATGGAAGAATTCTTCTGTCCCTCTCGAAGGTGGAAGAAGCATTTGGATCACAGATCATCTACAATGAAATACTTGACATGTTTAAGATGCTTTCAATCAATTTTGATCGTCAATTGCTTATTTGTTGTAAACAGTAATTTTTCAGTGAAGGGAAAGTGTGTGTGGTATATCTACATGATATGTTCAAAGGCAGTTCCTACTAATGGCCAGGCTGAATTCCAGTAAATAATGTCCCGAATGATATTTTGCCGCCTTCTTTGGCACTTCATGAAATCTTACCCCGATGAAGTGCTGAAACACAGAGATTTTCTCTTAGAGAGTGTCTCATGTTGTAACCTATCCCATGGATTTTATGCTGTAATTCTTATCTCTTTTAAAATTTACTATCTTCTGTACAGTTTTCATGAAACTTTCTGTTACAGTAGTGAATAGCACAGATAAATGTCATTTTGTACAACTTTGAATTTACCCCAAGAGCTGAGAGAAAACTTGATCCTATACTTCAATCCGAGTTTCTTCTATAGTCCAACTTTGTTTCTCTACCATCAAGCTTCTCCTTTGTTGCTGCTCCAAGCCCCGTCCAAGGTGACCTTGAATACTTTCAGGGATGGGACACCCACAACTTCTCTGGGCAACCTGTTCCAGTGTTCCAGCACTCCCACAGTAAAAAAGGCCTTCCTTTCATCTAATATGTGTAGGAAATCATAAATCTAGGCATAGAAGCTTGGAGTGCAAATTTGAAATTCTTTGGATTTGAAGCACATTTTATATGAATACTGACTTACAGATGACTAAAAGATGTTGATGGGCATTTGAGCTGACAAGTTTTGAAAAAGTGCACGGAAATTAAAATTGAAACCACTAAAATTAAAAACTCCTTGCCATTTTCTTTTTCCTCTCCTATTCAAAATTGCATATGTCAGATATCAGTGCTTCATGCAAACCTCTCAGATGCTCTCAGAGAAAAAGCTTTTCTTTCAGACTAAGTTGCGGTTGACGTAGAACACTAGCAGGAGTGAAAGATTTTCTGGGCATCGGGGCAGCCCGTTCTCCTTGGATTTGTGTGCAGAATGCATTTTATCCAAACTGGAAAATAGATCCCAGCTCTGTTCTATTCATCATCCTTACTTCATCAGGCCAGAAGATTCTGTGAAAAGTAGCCTGTGGACCTTGAAGACAGCGCATGTGAACCAGATGAGAGGTGATAGAGAAGTTGAGGGAGAGAAGAAAGAGCATGAGGCTGAAACCAGAAAGTATTTCTCCACGTGATCATGGAAGATTGCAGGAGCCACTTGGTACTATCAAACCAGCCCAACTTGGCACTTGTGCCACCTTGGGTCTGGGAGCCATGTTGCATATCGTGCATTTTAAGGAGCCAGCTGGCCACACCCAGCCATATGCCCCCAAACACAAACCAAGGCCCTTTTCTCTGGCAAACAAAACTCAGCTGCCCTGCTTCTGGATGGCAGATTGCAGGAACCACTTGGTACTATCAAACCAGCCCAACTTGGCACTGGTGCCACCATGGGTCTGGTCACCATCCTGCCTATTGTAGCTTTTCAGGAGCCAGCCGGTCACTCTCAGCCATAGGCCCCCAACACAAACCTCGGCCCGTTTCCCTGGCAAACAAAAGTAAGCTGCCCCGCTTCTGCATGGCAGATTGCAGGAGCTACTTAGTACTATCAAATCAGCCCGACTTGGCACAGGTGCCACCTTGGATCTGGGAACCATCCTGTGTATCGTGGATTTTCAGGGGCCAGCCGGCCACTCTCAGCCATATGCCCCCAAAAACAAACCACGGACCTTTTCTCTGGCAAACAAAAATCAGCTGCCCCACTTCTGGATGGCAGATTGCAGGAGCCACTTGGGACTATCACACCAGCACAACATGGCACTGCTGCCACCTTGGATCTGGGAACAATCCTGCGTATCGTACATATTCAGGAACCAGCCGAACACTCCCAGCCACAGGCCCCCAAACACAAACAACGGCCCTTTTCTCTGGCAAACAAAACTCAACTGCCCCTCTTCTGGATGGCAAATTGCAGGACGCACTTGGTACTACAAAAAGAGCCCGACTTGGCAGTGGTGCCACCTTGGCTCTGGGAACCATCCTGCGTATCGAGCATTTTAAGGAGCCAGCCGGCAATTCCCAGCCGTATGCCCCAAAAAGAAACCATGGACCTTTTCTCTGGCAAAAAAAACTCAGCTGTCCCGCTTCTGGATGGCAGATTGCAGGAGTTACTTTGAACCATACAACCAGCCTTACTTGGCACTGGTGCCACCTTGGATCTGGGAACCATCCTGCCTATCGTTGATTTTCAGGGGCCAGCCGGCCACTCTCAGCCATAGGCCCCCAAACACAAACCACAGCCCTTTTCTCTAGCAAACAAAATTCAACTGCCCCGCTTCTGGATGGCAAATTGCAGGAGCCACTGGGTACTACAAAAACAGCCTGACTTGGCACTGGTGCCACCTTGCGTCTGGTTACCATGCGGCGTATCGTGCATTTTAAGGAGCCAGGTGGCCACTCCCAGCCATATGCCCCCAAACACAACCCACGGCCCTTTTCTCTGGCAAACAAAACTCAGCTGCCCCGCTTCTGGATGGCAGATTGCAGGAGACACTTGGTACTATCAAACCAGCCCGACTTGGCACTGGTGCCACCTTGGGTCTGGGAACCATCCTGCGTATTGTGGATTGTCAGGAGACAGCCGACCACTCTCGGCCACAGAGCCCAATCAAAAACAAAGGTCCGTTTCCCTGGCAAAAAAAACTCAGCTGCCCCGCTTCTGGATGGGAGATTGCAGGAGGCACTTGACACTGTCAAACGAGCCCCACTTGGCACTGGTGCCACCTTGGGTCTGGGAACCATGCTGCGTATCGTGGATTTTCAGGAGCCAGCCGGCCACTGCCAGCCACAGGCCCCCAAACACAAACCACAGCCTTTTTCTCTGGCAAACAAAACTCAGCTGCCCCGCTTCTGGATGGCAGATTGCAGGAGCCACTTGGTACTATCAAACCAGCCCGACTTGGCACTGGTGCCACCTTGGGTCTGGGAACCATCCTGCCTATCGTGGATTTTAAGGAGCCAGCCGGCTACTCCCAGCCACAGGCCCCCAACAAAAACCACGGCCCTTTTTTCTCGCAAACAAAACTTAGCTGCCTCACTTCTGGATGGCAGATTGCAGGAGCCACTTGGTACTATCAAACCAGCCCGACTTGGCACTGGTGCCACCTTGGGTCTGGGAACCATCCTGCGTATCGTGGATTCTAAGGAGCCAGCCGGCCACTCCCAGCCACAGGCCCCCAAACAAAATCAACGGCGCTGTTCCCTGGAAAACAAAACACGCCTGCCAACTTTTTGATGGAGTTTGCAGGAGCCACTTGGTACTATCAAACCAGCCCGACTTGGCACTGGTGCCACCTTGGGTCTGGGAAACATCCTGCGTATCGTGGATTCTTAGGAGCCAGCCGGCCACTCCTAGCCACAGGCCCCCAAACAAAAACCTAGGCCTATTTCTCTGGCAAACAAAAGTAAGCTGCCCTGCTTCTGGATGGCAGATTGCAGGAGACACTTGGTACTATCAAACCAGCCCGACTTGGCACTGGTGCCACCTTGGATCTGGGAACCATGCTCTGTATCGTGGATATTCAGGGGCCAGCCGGCCACTCTCAGCCATATGTCCCCAAACAGAAACCTCGGCCCGTTTCTCTGGCAAACAAAACTCAACTGCCCCTCTTCTGGATGGCAAATTGCAGGATGAACTTGATACTAAAACCGCAGGCCGACTTGGTAGTGGTGACACCTTGGGCCTGGGAACCATCATGCGTATCGAGCATTTTAAGGAGCCAGCCGGCCACTCCCAGCAATATGCCCCCAAAAACAATCCACGGAATTTTCCTCTGGCAAACAAAAATCAGCTGCCTCGCTTCTGGATGGCAGATTGCAGGAGCCACTTTGCACCATCAAACCAGCCCGACTTGGCACTGGTGCCACATTGCATCTGGGAACCATGCTGCCTAGCGTGGATTTTCAGGAGCCAGCCGGCCACTCTCAGCTATATGCCCCCCAACAAAACCCACGGCCCGTTTCCCTGGCAAACAAAATTAAGCTGCCCCGCTTCTGGATGGCAGATTGCAGGACGCACTTGGTAGTATCAAACCAGCTAAACTTGGCACTGGTGCCACCTTGGGTCTGGGAACCATCCTGCGTATCGTGGGTTCAAAGGAGCCAGCCAGTCACTCCCAGCCACAGGCCCCCAAATACAAACAATGTCGCTTTTCCCTGGAAAACAAAACTCGCCTGCCAACTTTTTGATGGCAGATTGCAGGAGCCACTTGGTACTATCAAACCAGCCCAACTTGGCACTGGTGCCACCATGGGTCTGGTAACCATCCTGCCTATTGTAGCTTTCCAGGAGCCAGCCGGTCACTCCCAGCCATAGGTCCCCAGTCACAAACCTCGGCCCGTTTCCCTGGCAAACAAAAGTAAGCTACCCCGCTTCTGGATGGCAGATTGCAGGAGCCACTTGGTACTATCAAACCAGCCCAACTTGGCACTGGTGCCACCTTGGGTCTGGGAACCATGCTGCGTAACACAGATTCTAAGGCGCCAGTCGGCCACTACGAGCCACAAGCCCCCAAACACAAACAACGGCGCTATTCTCTGGCAAACAAAACTCAACTGCCCCTCTTCTGGATGGCAAATTGCAGGACGCACTTGGTACTATAAAAACAGCCCGACTTGGCACTGGTGCCCCCTTGGGTCTGGGAACCATCCTGCGTATCGATCTTTTTAATGAGACAGCCGGCCGCTCCCAGCCATATGCCCCCAAACACAACCCACGGCCCTTTTCTCTGGCAAACAAAACTCAACTGCACCGCTTCTGGATGGCAGATTGCAGGAGCCACTTGGTACTATCAAACCAGCCCGACTTGGCACTGGTGCCACCTTGGGTCTGGGAACCATCCTGCGTATTGTGGGTTGTCAGGAGCCAGCCGAACACTCTCGGCCACAGACCCCAATTAAAAACAACGGCCCGTTTCACAGGCAAACAAAACTCAGCTGCCCCGCTTCTGGATGGGAGATTGCAGGAGGCACTTGACACTGTGAAACCAGCCCCACTTGGCACTGGTGCCACCTTGGGTCTGGGAACCATGCTGCGTATCATGGATTTTCAGGAGCCAGCCGGCCACTGCCAGCCACAGGCCCCCAAACACAAACCACAGCCTTTTTGTCTGGCAAACAAAATTCAGCTGCCCCGCTTCTGGATGGCAGATTGCAGGAGCCACTTGGGACTATCACACCAGCACAACATGGCACTGCTGCCACCTTGGATCTGGGAACCATCCTTCCTATCGTGGATTTTCAGGGGCCAGCCGGTCACTCTCAGCCATAGGCCCCAAACACAAACCACGGCCCTTTTCTCTGGAAAACAAAACTCAACTGCCCCTCTTCTGGATGGCAGATTGCAGGAGCCACTGGGTACTATGAAACCAGCCCTACTTGGCACTGATGCCACCTTGGGTCTGGGAACCATGCTGCGTATCATGGATTTTCAGGAGCCAGCCGGCCACTGCCAGCCACAGGCCCCGAAACACAAACAACAGCCTTTTTCTCTGGCAAACAAAATGCAGCTGCCCCGCTACTGGATGGCAGATTGCAGGAGCCACTTGGTACTATCAAACCAGCCCAACTTGGCACTGGTGCCACCTTGGGTCTGGGAACCATGCTGCGTAACACAGATTCTAAGGCGCCAGTCGGCCACTACGAGCCACAAGCCCCCAAACACAAACAACGGCGCTATTCTCTGGCAAACAAAACTCAACTGCCCCTCTTCTGGATGGCAAATTGCAGGACGCACTTGGTACTATAAAAACAGCCCGACTTGGCACTGGTGCCCCCTTGGGTCTGGGAACCATCCTGCGTATCGATCTTTTTAATGAGACAGCCGGCCACTCCCAGCCATATGCCCCCAAACACAACCCACGGCCCTTTTCTCTGGCAAACAAAACTCAACTGCACCGCTTCTGGATGGCAGATTGCAGGAGCCACTTGGTACTATCAAACCAGCCCGACTTGGCACTGGTGCCACCTTGGGTCTGGGAACCATCCTGCGTATTGTGGGTTGTCAGGAGCCAGCCGAACACTCTCGGCCACAGACCCCAATTAAAAACAACGGCCCGTTTCACAGGCAAACAAAACTCAGCTGCCCCGCTTCTGGATGGGAGATTGCAGGAGGCACTTGGTGTAATCAAACCAGCCCGACTTGGCACTGGTGCCACCTTGGGTCTGGGAACCATCCTGCGTATCGTGGATTCTAAGGAGCCAGCCGGCCACTCCTAGCCACAGGCCCCCAAACAAAAACCTAGGCCTATTTCTCTGGCAAACAAAAGTAAGCTGCCCTGCTTCTGGATGGCAGATTGCAGGAGACACTTGGTACTATCAAACCAGCCCGACTTGGCACTGGTGCCACCTTGGATCTGGGAACCATGCTCTGTATCGTGGATATTCAGGGGCCAGCCGGCCACTCTCAGCCATATGTCCCCAAACAGAAACCTCGGCCCGTTTCTCTGGCAAACAAAACTCAACTGCCCCTCTTCTGGATGGCAAATTGCAGGATGAACTTGATACTAAAACCGCAGGCCGACTTGGTAGTGGTGACACCTTGGGCCTGGGAACCATCATGCGTATCGAGCATTTTAAGGAGCCAGCCGGCCACTCCCAGCAATATGCCCCCAAAAACAATCCACAGAATTTTCCTCTGGCAAACAAAAATCAGCTGCCTCGCTTCTGGATGGCAGATTGCAGGAGCCACTTTGCACCATCAAACCAGCCCGACTTGGCACTGGTGCCACATTGCATCTGGGAACCATGCTGCCTAGCGTGGATTTTCAGGAGCCAGCCGGCCACTCTCAGCTATATGCCCCCAAACAAAACCCACGGCCCGTTTCCCTGGCAAACAAAATTAAGCTGCCCCGCTTCTGGATGGCAGATTGCAGGACGCACTTGGTAGTATCAAACCAGCAAAACTTGGCACTGGTGCCACCTTGGGTCTGGGAACCATCCTGCGTATCGTGGGTTCAAAGGAGCCAGCCGGTCACTCCCAGCCACAGGCCCCCAAATACAAACAATGTCGCTTTTCCCTGGAAAACAAAACTCGCCTGCCAACTTTTTGATGGCAGATTGCAGGAGCCACTTGGTACTATCAAACCAGCCCAACTTGGCACTGGTGCCACCATGGGTCTGGTAACCATCCTGCCTATTGTAGCTTTCCAGGAGCCAGCCGGTCACTCCCAGCCATAGGCCCCCAGTCACAAACCTCGGCCCGTTTCCCTGGCAAACAAAAGTAAGCTACCCCGCTTCTGGATGGCAGATTGCAGGAGCCACTTGGTACTATCAAACCAGCCCAACTTGGCACTGGTGCCACCTTGGGTCTGGGAACCATGCTGCGTAACACAGATTCTAAGGCGCCAGTCGGCCACTACGAGCCACAAGCCCCCAAACACAAACAACGGCGCTATTCTCTGGCAAACAAAACTCAACTGCCCCTCTTCTGGATGGCAAATTGCAGGACGCACTTGGTACTATAAAAACAGCCCGACTTGGCACTGGTGCCCCCTTGGGTCTGGGAACCATCCTGCGTATCGATCTTTTTAATGAGACAGCCGGCCACTCCCAGCCATATGCCCCCAAACACAACCCACGGCCCTTTTCTCTGGCAAACAAAACTCAACTGCACCGCTTCTGGATGGCAGATTGCAGGAGCCACTTGGTACTATCAAACCAGCCCGACTTGGCACTGGTGCCACCTTGGGTCTGGGAACCATCCTGCGTATTGTGGGTTGTCAGGAGCCAGCCGAACACTCTCGGCCACAGACCCCAATTAAAAACAACGGCCCGTTTCACAGGCAAACAAAACTCAGCTGCCCCGCTTCTGGATGGGAGATTGCAGGAGGCACTTGACACTGTGAAACCAGCCCCACTTGGCACTGGTGCCACCTTGGGTCTGGGAACCATGCTGCGTATCATGGATTTTCAGGAGCCAGCCGGCCACTCCCAGCCACAGGCCCCCAAACACAAACCACAGACTTTTTGTCTGGCAAACAAAATTCAGCTGCCCCGCTTCTGGATGGCAGATTGCAGGAGCCACTTGGGACTATCACACCAGCACAACATGGCACTGCTGCCACCTTGGATCTGGGAACCATCCTTCCTATCGTGGATTTTCAGGGGCCAGCCGGTCACTCTCAGCCATAGGCCCCAAACACAAACCACGGCCCTTTTCTCTGGAAAACAAAACTCAACTGCCCCTCTTCTGGATGGCAGATTGCAGGAGCCACTGGGTACTATGAAACCAGCCCTACTTGGCACTGATGCCACCTTGGGTCTGGGAACCATGCGGCGTATCATGGATTTTCAGGAGCCAGCCGGCCACTGCCAGCCACAGGCCCCGAAACACAAACAACAGCCTTTTCCTCTGGCAAACAAAATTCAGCTGCCCCGCTTCTGGATGGCAGATTGCAGGAACCACTTGGTACTAACAAACCAGCCCGACTTGGCACTGATGCCACCTTGGGTCTGGGAACCATCCTGCGTATCGTGGATTCAAAGGAGCCAGCTGGCCACTCCCAGCCACAGGCCCCAAAACACACACAACGGTGCTTTTCCCTGGAAAACAAAACTCGCCTGCCAAACTTTTGATGGCAGATTGCAGGAGCCACTTGGTATTATCAAACCAGCCCAACTTGGCACTGGTGCCATCATGGGTCTGGTCACCATCCTGCCTATCGTAGCTTTTCAGGAGCCAGCCAGCCACCCCCAGCCAGAGGCCCCCAGACAAATATTTCGGCCCGTTTCCCTGGCAAACAAAAGTAAGCTGCCCCGCTTCTGGATGGCAGATTGCAGGAGCCACTTTGCACCATCAAACCAGCCCAACTTGGCACTGGTGCCAACTCAGGTCTGGGAACCATCCTGCGTATCGTGGGTTCTAAGGAGCCAGCTGGCCACTCCCAACCACAGGCCCCCAAACACAAACAACGGCGCTTTTCCCTGGAAAACAAAACTCGCCTGCCAACTTTTTGATGGCAGATTGCAGGAGCCACTTGGTACTATCAAACCAGCCCAACTTGGCACTGGTGCCACCATGGGTCTGGTCACCATCCTGCCTATCGTAGCTTTTCAGGAGCCAGCCGGTCACTCGCAGCCATAGGCCCCCAGACACAAACCTCGGCCCGTTTCCCTGGCAAACAAAAGTAAGCTGCCCCGCTTCTGCATGGCAGATTGCAGGAGCTACTTAGTACTATCAAACCAGCCCGACTTGGCACTGGTGACACCTCTGGTCTGGGAACCATCCTGCCTATCGTGGATTTTCAGGGGCCAGCCGGCCACTCTCAGCCATATGCCCCAAAAACAAACCACGGCCCTTTTCTCTGGCAAACAAAACTCAACTGCCCCTCTTCTGGATGGCAAATTTTAGGACGCACTTTGTACTACGAAAACCGCCCGACGTGGCACTGGTGCCACCTTGTGTCAGGGAACCATCCTGCATATCGAGCTTTTTAAGGAGCCAGCCGGCCACGCCCAGCCATATACCCCCAAAAACAAACCACGGACCATTTCTCTTGGAAACAAAAATCCGCTGCCCCGCGTCTGTATGGCAGATTGCAGGAGCCACTTTGCACCATCAAACCAGCCCGACTTGGCACTGGTGCCACCTTGGGTCTGGGAACAATCCTGCATATCGTGGATTCTAAGGAGCCAGCCGGCCACTCCCTGCCACAGGCCCCCAAACACAAACAACGGCGCTTTTCCCTGGAAAACAAAATTCGCCTGCCAGCTTTTTGATGGCAGATTGCAGGAGCCACTTGGTACTATCAAATCATCCCAACTTGGCACTGGTGCCACTATGGGTCTGGGAACCATCCTGCCTATTGTAGCATTTCAGGAGCCAGCCGGTCACTCCCAGCCATAGGCCCCCAGACACAAACCTCGGACCGTTTCCCTGGCAAACAAAATTAAGCTGCCCCGATTCTGGATGGCAGATTGCAGGAGCCACTTGGTTGTGTCAAACCAGCCCGACTTGGCACTGGTGCCACCTTGGGTCTGGGAACCATCCTGCGTAACGTGGATTCTAAGCAGCCACCCGGCCACTCTGAGCCACAGGCCCCCAAACACAAACAACGGCGCTTTTCCCTGGAAAACAAAACTCGCCTGCCAAATTTGATGGCAGATTGCAGGAGCCACTTGGTACTATCAAACCAGCCCAACTTGGCACTGGTGCCACGTCTGGTCTGGGAACCATCCTGCCTATCGTAGCTTTTCAGGAGCCAGCCGGTCACTCCCAGCCATAGACCCCCAGACACAAACCTCGGCCCGTTTCCCTGGAAAACAAAAGTAAGTTACCCCGATTCTGGATGGCAGATTGCAGGAGCCACATGGTACTATCAAATCAGCCCAACTTGGCACTGCTGCCACCATGGGTCTGGTAAACATCCTGCCTATCGTAGCTTTTCAGGAGCCAGCCGGTCACTCCCTGCCATAGGCCCCCGGACACAAACCTCGGCCCGTTTCCCTGGCAAACAAAAGTAATCTACCCCACTTCTGGATGGCAGATTGCAGGACGCACTTGGTACTATCAAACCAGCCCAACTTGGCACTGGTGCCACGTCAAGTCTAGGAACCATCCTGCGTATCGTGGATTCTAAGGAGCCAGCCTGCCACTCCCAGCCATAGGCCTCTAAACAAAAACAACGGCGCTTTTCCCTGGTAAAGAAAACTTGCCTGCCAACTTTTTGATGGCAGATTGCAGGAGCCACTTGGTACTATCAAACCAGCCCAACTTGGCACTGGTGCCACCATGGGTCTGGTCACCATCCTGCCTATCGTAGCTTTTCAGGAGCCAGCCGGTCACTCCCAGCCATAGGCCCCCAGACACAAAGCTCGGCCCGTTTCCCTGGCAAACAAAAGTAAGCTGCCCCGCTTCTGGATGGCAGATTGCAGGAACCACTTGGTACTATCAAACCAGCCAGACTTGGCACTGGTGCCACCTCTGGTCTGGGAACCATCCTGCGTATCGTGGATTCTAAGGAGCCAGCTGGCCACTCCCAGCCACAGGCCCCCAAACACAAACAACGGCGCTTTTCCCTGGAAAACAAAACTCGCCTGCCAAGTTTTTGATGGCAGATTGCAGGAGCCACTTGGTACTATCAAACCAGCCCAACTTGGCACTGGTGCCGCCATGGGTCTTGTCACCATCCTGCCTATCGTAGCTTTTCACGAGCCAGCCGGTCACTCCCAGCCATAGGACCCCAGACAAAAACCTCGGCCCGTTTCCCTGGAAAACAAAAGTAAGCTGCCCCGCTTCTGGATGGCAGATTGTAGGACGCATTTGTTACTATCAAACCCGCCCGACTTGGCACTGGTGCCACCACTGGTCTGGGAACCATCCTGCGTATCGTGGATTCTAAAGAGCCAGCCGGCCACTCCCAGCCACAGGCACCCATACACAAACAACGGCACTTTTCCCTGGAAAACAAAACTCGCCTGCCAACTTTTTGATGGCAGATTGCAGGAGCCACTTGGTACTATCAAACCAGCCCAACTTGGCACTGCTGCCACCATGGGTCTGGTCACCATCCTGCCTATCGTAGCTTTTCAGGAGCCAGCCGGTCACTCCCAGCCATAGGCCCCCAGACAAAAATCTCGGCCCGTTTCCCTGGCAAACAAAAGTAAGCTGCCCCGCTTCTGGATGGCAGATTGCAGGATCCACTTGGTACTATCAAACCAGCCCGACTTGGCATTGGTGCCACGACAAGTCTGGGAACCATGCTGAGTATCGTGGATTCTAATGAGCCAGCCGGCCACTCCCAGCCACAGGCCCCCAAACAAAAACAACGGCGCTTTTCCCTGGAAAACAAAACTCGCCTGCCAACTTTTTGATGGCAGATTGCAGGAGCCACTTGGTACCATCAAACCAGCCCAACTTGGCACTGGTGCCACCTTGGGTCTGGTCACCATCCTGCCTATCGTAGCTTTTCAGGAGCCAGCCGGTCACTCCCAGCCATAGGCCCCCAGACACAAACCTCGGCCCGTTTCCCTGGCAAACAAAAGTAAGCTGCCCCGCTTCTGGATGGCAGATTGCAGGAGCCACTTTGCACCATCAAACTATCCCGACTAGGCACTGGTGCCACCTTGGGTCTGGGAACCATCCTGCGTATGGTGGATTCTAAGGAGCCAGCCGGCCACTCCCAGCCACAGGCCCCTAAACACATCAACGGCGCTTTTCCCTGGAAAACAAAACTCGCCTGCCAACTTTTTGATGGCAGATTGCAGGAGCCACTTGGTACTATCAAACCAGCCCAACTTGGGACTGGTGCCACCATGGGTCTGGTCACCATCCTGGCTATCGTAGCTTTTCAGGAGCCAGCCGGTCACTCGCAGCCATAGGCCCCCAGACACAAACCTCGGCCCGTTTCCCTGGCAAACAAAAGTAAGCTGCCCTGCTTCTGGATGGCAGATTGCAGGAACCACTTGGTACTATCAAACCAGCAAAACTTGGCACTGGTGCCACCTTGGGTCTGGATACCATGGTGCGTATCGTGGATTCTAAGGAGCCAGCCGGCCACTCCCAGCCACAGGCCCCCAAACAAAAACAACGGCGCTTTTCCCTGGAAAACAAAACTCGCCTACCAACGTTTTGATGGCAGATTGCAGGAGCCACTTGGTACTATCAAACCAGCCCAACTTGGCACTGGTGCCACCATGGGTCTGGTCACCATCCTGCCTATCGTAACTTTTCAGGAGCCAGCCGGTCACTCCCAGCCATAGGCCCCCAGACACAAAGCTCGGCCCGTTTCCCTGGCAAAGGAAATTAAGCTGCCCCGCTTCTGGATGGCAGATTGCAGGAGCCACTTGGTACTATCAAACCAGCCCGACTTGGCACTGGTGCCACCTCTGGTCTGGGAACCATCCTGCGTATCGTGGATTCTAAGGAGCCAGTCGGCCACTCCCAAGCCACAGGCCCCCAAACACAAACAACGGCCCGTTTCCGTGGCAAACAAAATTAAGCTGCCCCGCTTCTGGATGGCAGATTGCAGGAGCCACTTGGTACTATCAAACCAGCCCGACTTGGCACTGGTGCCACCTCTGGTCTGGGAACCATCCTGCGTATTGTGGTTTCTAAGGAGCCAGCCGGCCACTCCCAACCACAGGCCCCCAAACACAAACAACGGCGCTTTTCCCTGGAAAACAAAACTCGCCTGCCAACGTTTTGATGGCAGATTGCAGGAGCCACTTGGTACTATCAAACCAGCCCAACTTTGCACTGGTGCCACCATGGGTCTTGTCACCATCCTGCCTATCGTAGCTTTCAGGAGCCAGCCGGTCACTGCCTGCCATAGGCCCCGAGACACAAACCTCGGCCCGTTTCCCTGGCAAACAAAAGTAAGCTGCCCCGCTTCTGGATGGCAGATTGCAGGAGCCACTTGGTACTATCAAACCAGCCCGACTTGGCACTGGTGCCACCTCTGGTCTGGGAACCATCCTGCGTATCGTGGATTTTATGGAGCCAGCCGGTCAGTCCCAGCCATAGGCCCCCAAACACAAACAACGATCCGTTTCCCTGGCAAACAAAAGTAAGCTGCCCCGCTTCTGGATGGCAGATTGCAGGAACCACTTGGTAGTATCAAACCAGCCCAACTTGGCACTGGTGCCACCTCTGGTCTGGGAACCATGCTGCGTATCGTGGTTTCTAAGGAGCCAGCCGGCCACTCCCAACCATAGACCCCCAGACACAAACCTCGGCCCGTTTCCCTGGAAAACAAAAGTAAGCTACCCCGATTCTGGATGGCAGATTGCAGGAGCCACTTGGTACTATCAAATCAGCCCAACTTGGCACTGGTGCCACCATGGGTCTGGTAAACATCCTGCCTATCGTAGCTTTTCAGGAGCCAGCCGGCCACTCTCAGCCATATGCCCCCAAAAACAAACCACGGCCCTTTTCTCTGGCAAACAAAACTCAACTGCCCCTCTTCTGGATGGCAAATTTTAGGACGCACTTTGTACTACGAAAACCGCCCGACGTGGCACTGGTGCCACCTTGTGTCAGGGAACCATCCTGCATATCGAGCTTTTTAAGGAGCCAGCCGGCCACGCCCAGCCATAAACCCCCAAAAACAAACCACGGACCATTTCTCTTGGAAACAAAAATCCGCTGCCCCGCGTCTGGATGGCAGATTGCAGGAGCCACTTTGCACCATCAAACCAGCCCGACTTGGCACTGGTGCCACCTTGGGTCTGGGAACAATCCTGCATATCGTGGATTCTAAGGAGCCAGCCGGCCACTCCCAGCCACAGGCCCCCAAACACAAACAACGGCGCTTTTCCCTGGAAAACAAAATTCGCCTGCCAACTTTTTGATGGCAGATTGCAGGAGCCACTTGGTACTATCAAATCATCCCAACTTGGCACTGGTGCCACTATGGGTCTGGGAACCATCCTGCCTATTGTAGCATTTCAGGAGCCAGCCGGTCACTCCCAGCCATAGGCCCCCAGAAACAAACCTCGGACCGTTTCCCTGGCAAACAAAATTAAGCTGCCCCGATTCTGGATGGCAGATTGCAGGAGCCACTTGGTTGTGTCAAACCAGCCCGACTTGGCACTGGTGCCACCTTGGGTCTGGGAACCATCCTGCGTATCGTGGATTCTAAGCAGCCACCCGGCCACTCTGAGCCACAGGCCCCCAAACAAAAACTACGGTGCTTTTCCCTGGAAAACAAAACTCGCCTGCCAACTTTTTGATGGCAGATTGCAGGAGCCACTTGGTACTATCAAACCAGCCCAACTTGGCACTGGTGCCACGTCTGGTCTGGGAACCATCCTGCCTATCGTAGCTTTTCAGGAGCCAGCCGGTCACTCCCAGCCATAGACCCCCAGACACAAACCTCGGCCCGTTTCCCTGGCAAACAAAAGTAAGCTGCCCCGCTTTTGGATGGCAGATTGCAGGAGCCACGTTGCACCATCAACCAGCCCCACGTGGCACTGGTGCCACCTTGGGTCTGGGAACAAGTTGGGCTGGTTTGATAGTACCAAGTGGCTCCTGCAATCTGCCATCCAGAAGCGGGACAGCTTACTTTTGTTTCCCAGGGAAACGGGCCGAGGTATTTGTCTGGGGGCCTATGGCTGGGAGTGACCGGCTGACTACTGAAAAGCCACGATAGGCAGGATGGTTACCAGACTCATGGTGCCACCAGTGCCAAGTCGGGCTGCTTTGATAATACTAAATAGCTCCTGCAATCTGCCATCCAGACGCGGGGCAGCGGATTTTTGTTTGCTGGAGAAAAGTTCCGTGGTTTTTTTTTTGGGGGTATATGACTGGACGTGGCCGGCTGGCTCCTTAAAAAGCTCTATACGCAGGATTGTTCCCTGACCCAAGGTGGCATCAGTGCCAAGTCGGGCTGTTTTCGTAGTACCAAGTGCGTCCTGCAATTTGCCATCCAGAAGCGGGGCAGCCTACTTTTGTTTGCCAGGGAAACGTGCCGAGGTATTTGTCTGGGGGCCTATGGCTGGGAGTGAGCGGCTGGCTCCTGAAAAGCTACGATAGGCAGGATGGTGACCAAACCCATGGTGGCACCAGTGCCAAGTTGGGCTGGTTTGATAGTACCAAGTGGCTCCTGCAATCTGCCATCAAGAAGTTGGCAGGCGAGTTTTGTTTTCCAGGGAAAAGCGCCGTTGTTTTTGTTTAGAGGCCTGTGGCTGGGAGTGGCCGACTGTCCTCGTAGAATCTACGTTACGCAGCATGGTTCCCAGAGCCAAGGTGGCACCAGGGCCAAGTCGGGCTGGTTTGTAAGTACCAAGTGCATCCTGCAATCTGCCATCCAAAAGCGGGGCAGCTTACTTTTGTTTGCCAGGGAAACGGGCCGAGGTTTGTGTCCGGGGGCCTATGGCAGGGAGTGACCGGCTGGCTCCTGAAAAGCTACGATAGGCAGGATGTTTACCAGACCCATGGTGGCACCAGTGCCAAGTTGGGCTGATTTGATAGTACCAAGTGGCTCCTGCAATCTGCCATCCAGAATCGGGGTAACTTACTTTTGTTTTCCAGGGAAACGGGCCGAGGTTTGTGTCTGGGGGTCTATGGCTGGGAGTGACCGGCTGGCTCCTGAAAAGCTACAATAGGCAGGATGGTTCCCAGACCAGAGGTGGCACCAGTGCCAAGTTGGGCTGGTTTGATAGTACCAAGTGGCTCCTGCAATCTGCCATCAAAAAGTTGGCAGGCGAGTTTTGTTTTCCAGGGAAAAGCGCCGTTGTTTGTGTTTGGGGGCCTGTGGCTCAGAGTGGCCGGGTGGCTGCTTAGAATCCACGTTACGCAGGATGGTTCCCAGACCCAAGGTGGCACCAGTGCCAAGTCGGGCTGGTTTGACACAACCAAGTGGCTCCTGCAATCTGCCATCCAGAATCGGGGCAGCTTAATTTTGTTTGCCAGGGAAACGGTCCGAGGTTTGTGTCTGGGGGCCTATGGCTGGGAGTGACCGGCTGGCTCCTGAAATGCTACAATAGGCAGGATGGTTCCCAGACCCATAGTGGCACCAGTGCCAAGTTGGGATGATTTGATAGTACCAAGTGGCTCCTGCAATCTGCCATCAAAAAGCTGGCAGGCGAATTTTGTTTTCCAGGGAAAAGCGCCGTTGTTTTTGTTTGGGGGCCTGTGGCAGGGAGTGGCCGGCTGGCTCCTTAGAATCCACGATATGCAGGATTGTTCCCAGACCCAAGGTGGCACCAGTGCCAAGTCGGGCTGGTTTGATGGTGCAAAGTGGCTCCTGCAATCTGCCATACAGACGCGGGGCAGCGGATTTTTGTTTCCAAGAGAAATGGTCCGTGGTTTGTTTTTGGGGGTATATGGCTGGGCGTGGCCGGCTGGCTCCTTAAAAAGCTCGATATGCAGGATGGTTCCCTGACACAAGGTGGCACCAGTGCCACGTCGGGCGGTTTTCGTAGTACAAAGTGCGTCCTAAAATTTGCCATCCAGAAGAGGGGCAGTTGAGTTTTGTTTGCCAGAGAAAAGGGCCGTGGTTTGTTTTTGGGGCATATGGCTGAGAGTGGCCGGCTGGCCCCTGAAAATCCACGATAGGCAGGATGGTTCCCAGACCAGAGGTGTCACCAGTGCCAAGTCGGGCTGGTTTGATAGTACTAAGTAGCTCCTGCAATCTGCCATGCAGAAGCGGGGCAGCTTACTTTTGTTTGCCAGGGAAACGGGCCGAGGTTTGTGTCTGGGGGCCTATGGCTGGGAGTGACCGGCTGGCTCCTGAAAAGCTACGATAGGCAGGATGGTGACCAGACCCATGGTGGCAGCAGTGCCAAGTTGGGCTGGTTTGATAGTACCAAGTGGCTCCTGCAATCTGCCATCAAAAAGTTGGCAGGCGAGTTTTGTTTTCCAGGGAAAAGCGCCGTTGTTTGTGTTTGGGGGCCTGTGGCTGGGAGTGGCCAGCTGGCTCCTTAGAACCCACGATACGCAGGATGGTTCCCAGACCTGAGTTGGCACCAGTGCCAAGTTGGGCTGGTTTGATAGTACCAAGTGGCTCCTGCAATCTGCCATCCAGAAGCGGGGCAGCTTACTTTTGTTTGCCAGGGAAACGGGCCGAAATATTTGTCTGGGGGCCTCTGGCTGGGGGTGGCTGGCTGGCTCCTGAAAAGCTACGATAGGCAGGATGGTGACCAGACCCATGGTGGCACCAGTGCCAAGTTGGGCTGGTTTGATAATACCAAGTGGCTCCTGCAATCTGCCATCAAATGTTTGGCAGGCGAGTTTTGTTTTCCAGGGAAAAGCACCGTTGTGTGTGTTTTGGGGCCTGTGGCTGGGACTGGCCAGCTGGCTCCTTTGAATCCACGATACGCAGGATGGTTCCCAGACCCAAGGTGGCATCAGTGCCAAGTCGGGCTGTTTTGTTAGTACCAAGTGGTTCCTGCAATCTGCCATCCAGAAGCGGGGCAGCTGAATTTTGTTTGCCAGAGAAAAAGGCTGTTGTTTGTGTTTCGGGGCCTGTGGCTGGCAGTGGCCGGCTGGCTCCTGAAAATCCATGATACGCAGCATGGTTCCCAGACCCAAGGTGGCATCAGTGCCAAGTAGGGCTGGTTTCATAGTACCCAGTGGCTCCTGCAATCTGCCATCCAGAAGAGGGGCAGTTGAGTTTTGTTTTCCAGAGAAAAGGGCCGTGGTTTGTGTTTGGGGCCTATGGCTGAGAGTGACCGGCTGGCCCCTGAAAATCCACGATAGGAAGGATGGTTCCCAGATCCAAGGTGGCAGCAGTGCCATGTTGTGCTGGTGTGATAGTCCCAAGTGGCTCCTGCAATCTGCCATCCAGAAGCGGGGCAGCTGAATTTTGTTTGCCAGACAAAAAGTCTGTGGTTTGTGTTTGGGGGCCTGTGGCTGGGAGTGGCCGGCTGTCTCCTGAAAATCCATGATACGCAGCATGGTTCCCAGACCCAAGGTGGCACCAGTGCCAAGTGGGGCTGGTTTCACAGTGTCAAGTGCCTCCTGCAATCTCCCATCCAGAAGCGGGGCAGCTGAGTTTTGTTTGCCTGTGAAACGGGCCGTTGTTTTTAATTGGGGTCTGTGGCCGAGAGTGTTCGGCTGGCTCCTGACAACCCACAATACGCAGGATGGTTCCCAGACCCAAGGTGGCACCAGTGCCAAGTCGGGCTGGTTTGATAGTACCAAGTGGCTCCTGCAATCTGCCATCCAGAAGCGGTGCAGTTGAGTTTTGTTTGCCAGAGAAAAGGGCCGTGGGTTGTGTTTGGGGGCATATGGCTGGGAGTGGCCGGCTGTCTCATTAAAAAGATCGATACGCAGGATGGTTCCCAGACCCAAGGGGGCACCAGTGCCAAGTCGGGCTGTTTTTATAGTACCAAGTGCGTCCTGCAATTTGCCATCCAGAAGAGGGGCAGTTGAGTTTTGTTTGCCAGAGAATAGCGCCGTTGTTTGTGTTTGGGGGCTTGTGGCTCGTAGTGGCCGACTGGCGCCTTAGAATCTGTGTTACGCAGCATGGTTCCCAGACCCAAGGTGGCACCAGTGCCAAGTTGGGCTGGTTTGATAGTACCAAGTGGCTCCTGCAATCTGCCATCCAGAAGCGGGGTAGCTTACTTTTGTTTGCCAGGGAAACGGGCCGAGGTTTGTGACTGGGGACCTATGGCTGGGAGTGACCGGCTGGCTCCTGGAAAGCTACAATAGGCAGGATGGTGACCAGACCCATGGTGGCACCAGTGCCAAGTTGGGCTGGTTTGATAGTACCAAGTGGCTCCTGCAATCTGCCATCAAAAAGTTGGCAGGCGAGATTTGTTTTCCAGGGAAAAGCGACATTGTTTGTATTTGGGGGCCTGTGGCTGGGAGTGACCGGCTGGCTCCTTTGAACCCACGATACGCAGGATGGTTCCCAGACCCAAGGTGGCACCAGTGCCAAGTTTTGCTGGTTTGATACTACCAAGTGCGTCCTGCAATCTGCCATCCAGAAGCGGGGCAGCTTAATTTTGTTTGCCAGGGAAACGGGCCGTGGGTTTTGTTTGGGGGCATATAGCTGAGAGTGGCCGGCTGGCTCCTGAAAATCCACGCTAGGCAGCATGGTTCCCAGATGCAATGTGGCACCAGTGCCAAGTCGGGCTGGTTTGATGGTGCAAAGTGGCTCCTGCAATCTGCCATCCAGAAGCGAGGCAGCTGATTTTTGTTTGCCAGAGGAAAATTCCGTGGATTGTTTTTGGGGGCATATTGCTGGGAGTGGCCGGCTGGCTCCTTAAAATGCTCGATACGCATGATGGTTCCCAGGCCCAAGGTGTCACCACTACCAAGTCGGCCTGCGGTTTTAGTATCAAGTTCATCCTGCAATTTGCCATCCAGAAGAGGGGCAGTTGAGTTTTGTTTGCCAGAGAAACGGGCCGAGGTTTCTGTTTGGGGACATATGGCTGAGAGTGGCCGGCTGGCCCCTGAATATCCACGATACAGAGCATGGTTCCCAGATCCAAGGTGGCACCAGTGCCAAGTCGGGCTGGTTTGATAGTACCAAGTGTCTCCTGCAATCTGCCATCCAGAAGCAGGGCAGCTTACTTTTGTTTGCCAGAGAAATAGGCCTAGGTTTTTGTTTGGGGGCCTGTGGCTAGGAGTGGCCGGCTGGCTCCTTAGAATCCACGATACGCAGGATGGTTCCCAGACCCAAGGTGGCACCAGTGCCAAGTCGGGCTGGTTTGATTACACCAAGTGCCTCCTGCAATCTCCCATCCAGAAGCGGGGCAGCTGAGTTTTGTTTGCCTGTGAAACGGGCCGTTGTTTTTAATTGGGGTCTGTGGCCGAGAGTGTTCGGCTGGCTCCTGACAACCCACAATACGCAGGATGGTTCCCAGACCCAAGGTGGCACCAGTGCCAAGTCGGGCTGGTTTGATAGTACCAAGTGGCTCCTGCAATCTGCCATCCAGAAGCGGTGCAGTTGAGTTTTGTTTGCCAGAGAAAAGGGCCGTGGGTTGTGTTTGGGGGCATATGGCTGGGAGCGGCCGGCTGTCTCATTAAAAAGATCGATACGCAGGATGGTTCCCAGACCCAAGGGGGCACCAGTGCCAAGTCGGGCTGTTTTTATAGTACCAAGTGCGTCCTGCAATTTGCCATCCAGAAGAGGGGCAGTTGAGTTTTGTTTGCCAGAGAATAGCGCCGTTGTTTGTGTTTGGGGGCTTGTGGCTCGTAGTGGCCGACTGGCGCCTTAGAATCTGTGTTACGCAGCATGGTTCCCAGACCCAAGGTGGCACCAGTGCCAAGTTGGGCTGGTTTGATAGTACCAAGTGGCTCCTGCAATCTGCCATCCAGAAGCGGGGTAGCTTACTTTTGTTTGCCAGGGAAACGGGCCGAGGTTTGTGACTGGGGACCTATGGCTGGGAGTGACCGGCTGGCTCCTGGAAAGCTACAATAGGCAGGATGGTTACCAGACCCATGGTGGCACCAGTGCCAAGTTGGGCTGGTTTGATAGTACCAAGTGGCTCCTGCAATCTGCCATCAAAAAGTTGGCAGGCGAGTTTTGTTTTCCAGGGAAAAGCGACATTGTTTGTATTTGGGGGCCTGTGGCTGGGAGTGACCGGCTGGCTCCTTTGAACCCACGATACGCAGGATGGTTCCCAGACCCAAGGTGGCACCAGTGCCAAGTTTTGCTGGTTTGATACTACCAAGTGCGTCCTGCAATCTGCCATCCAGAAGCGGGGCAGCTTAATTTTGTTTGCCAGGGAAACGGGCCGTGGGTTTTGTTTGGGGGTATATAGCTGAGAGTGGCCGGCTGGCTCCTGAAAATCCACGCTAGGCAGCATGGTTCCCAGATGCAATGTGGCACCAGTGCCAAGTCGGGCTGGTTTGATGGTGCAAAGTGGCTCCTGCAATCTGCCATCCAGAAGCGAGGCAGCTGATTTTTGTTTGCCAGAGGAAAATTCCGTGGATTGTTTTTGGGGGCATATTGCTGGGAGTGGCCGGCTGGCTCCTTAAAATGCTCGATACGCATGATGGTTCCCAGGCCCAAGGTGTCACCACTACCAAGTCGGCCTGCGGTTTTAGTATCAAGTTCATCCTGCAATTTGCCATCCAGAAGAGGGGCAGTTGAGTTTTGTTTGCCAGAGAAACGGGCCGAGGTTTCTGTTTGGGGACATATGGCTGAGAGTGGCCGGCTGGCCCCTGAATATCCACGATACAGAGCATGGTTCCCAGATCCAAGGTCGCACCAGTGCCAAGTCGGGCTGGTTTGATAGTACCAAGTGTCTCCTGCAATCTGCCATCCAGAAGCAGGGCAGCTTACTTTTGTTTGCCAGAGAAATAGGCCTAGGTTTTGGTTTGGGGGCCTATGGCTGAGAGTGGCCGGCTGGCCCCTGAAAATCAACGATAGGCAGGATGGTTCCCAGATCCAAGGTGGCACCAGTGCCAAGTAAGGCTGGTTGTATGGTTCAAACTAACTCCTGCAATCTGCCATCCAGAAGCGGGACAGCTGAGTTTTTTTTGCCAGAGAAAAGGTCCATGGTTTCTTTTTGGGGCATACGGCTGGGAATTGCCGGCTGGCTCCTTAAAATGCTCGATACGCAGGATGGTTCCCAGAGCCAAGGTGGCACCACTGCCAAGTCGGGCTCTTTTTGTAGTACCAAGTGCGTCCTGCAATTTGCCATCCAGAAGAGGGGCAGTTGAGTTTTGTTTGCCAGAGAAAAGGGCCGTTGTTTGTGTTTGGGGGCCTGTGGCTGGGAGTGTTCGGCTGGTTCCTGAATATGTACAATACGCAGGATTGTTCCCAGATCCAAGGTGGCAGCAGTGCCATGTTGTGCTGGTGTGATAGTCCCAAGTGGCTCCTGCAATCTGCCATCCAGAAGTGGGGCAGCTGATTTTTGTTTGCCAGAGAAAAGGTCCGTGGTTTGTTTTTGGGGGCATGTGGCTGAGAGTGGCCGGCTGGCCCCTGAAAATCCACGATACACAGGATGGTTCCCAGATCCAAGGTGGCACCTGTGCCAAGTCGGGCTGATTTGATAGTACTAAGTAGCTCCTGCAATCTGCCATGCAGAAGCGGGGCAGCTTACTTTTGTTTGCCAGGGAAACGGGCCGAGGTTTGTGTTTGGGGGCCTATGGCTGAGAGTGACCGGCTGGCTCCTGAAAAGCTACAATAGGCAGGATGGTGACCAGACCCATGGTGGCACCAGTGCCAAGTTGGGCTGGTTTGATAGTACCAAGTGGTTCCTGCAATCTGCCATCCAGAAGCAGGGCAGCTGAGTTTTGTTTGCCAGAGAAAAGGGCCTTGGTTTGTGTTTGGGGGCATATGGCTGGGTGTGGCCAGCTGGCTCCTTAAAATGCACGATATGCAACATGGCTCCCAGACCCAAGGTGGCACAAGTGCCAAGTTGGGCTGGTTTGATAGTACCAAGTGGCTCCTGCAATCTTCCATGATCACGTGGAGAAATACTTTCTGGTTTCAGCCTCATGCTCTTTCTTCTCTCCCTCAACTTCTCTATCACCTCTCATCTGGTTCACATGCGCTGTCTTCAAGGTCCACAGGCTACTTTTCACAGAATCTTCTGGCCTGATGAAGTAAGGATGATGAATAGAACAGAGCTGGGATCTATTTTCCAGTTTGGATAAAATGCATTCTGCACACAAATCCAAGGAGAACGGGCTGCCCCGATGCCCAGAAAATCTTTCACTCCTGCTAGTGTTCTACGTCAACCGCAACTTAGTCTGAAAGAAAAGCTTTTTCTCTGAGAGCATCTGAGAGGTTTGCATGAAGCACTGATATCTGACATATGCAATTTTGAATAGGAGAGGAAAAAGAAAATGGCAAGGAGTTTTTAATTTTAGTGGTTTCAATTTTAATTTCCGTGCACTTTTTCAAAACTTGTCAGCTCAAATGCCCATCAACATCTTTTAGTCATCTGTAAGTCAGTATTCATATAAAATGTGCTTCAAATCCAAAGAATTTCAAATTTGCACTCCAAGCTTCTATGCCTAGATTTATGATTTCCTACACATATTAGATGAAAGGAAGGCCTTTTTTACTGTGGGAGTGCTGGAACACTGGAACAGGTTGCCCAGAGAAGTTGTGGGTGTCCCATCCCTGAAAGTATTCAAGGTCACCTTGGACGGGGCTTGGAGCAGCAACAAAGGAGAAGCTTGATGGTAGAGAAACAAAGTTGGACTATAGAAGAAACTCGGATTGAAGTATAGGATCAAGTTTTCTCTCAGCTCTTGGGGTAAATTCAAAGTTGTACAAAATGACATTTATCTGTGCTATTCACTACTGTAACAGAAAGTTTCATGAAAACTGTACAGAAGATAGTAAATTTTAAAAGAGATAAGAATTACAGCATAAAATCCATGGGATAGGTTACAACATGAGACACTCTCTAAGAGAAAATCTCTGTGTTTCAGCACTTCATCGGGGTAAGATTTCATGAAGTGCCAAAGAAGGCGGCAAAATATCATTCGGGACATTATTTACTGGAATTCAGCCTGGCCATTAGTAGGAACTGCCTTTGAACATATCATGTAGATATACCACACACACTTTCCCTTCACTGAAAAATTACTGTTTACAACAAATAAGCAATTGACGATCAAAATTGATTGAAAGCATCTTAAACATGTCAAGTATTTCATTGTAGATGATCTGTGATCCAAATGCTTCTTCCACCTTCGAGAGGGACAGAAGAATTCTTCCATATCATGATGGTTTAAAATTGTATCAACCAATGTTTTCTGCTGAAAAGATATCATCTATTTTTTTCTATTTTTGGAAGAAAATATTCCTAGACATACAACAGGTGAGAACTAAGTAATTTTAAAGAAACAAATGAAATGAAAATATTCTGTAAATAGAATGAAATGAAAAGCTGTGTTTTAAATAGGAGCTAAATATTAAACAGAATTTTTGTACCAGGCATTTGAATTACTGCACCAGCTCTTTTGCCCATCAAGAGAGGCATTTAGCATTTCAGTCTTTTCCAAGGTGTTCATGATCTGCTATGCTGATCTCTGTGTGTGCCTAGGTGTGTGTGGAGGGGGGGGCATATGAAGGGGAGTGTGTATGTTTGCTTTACAATTGTTGTGGCAGATTCATGCCTCAGCTCCACATTTTGTTTTAAAAAGGTCACACCGAGTGGATATGAAGTTTACTATCAACAAGAGATCGATTCCCAAATCATCCATTTGACTCTCCCTTATAAATCATGTGCTTTGTTGCATATTTTATCAAATATACTTTCAAGCCAGATGGAGGAAGGAGGATGTGGGAATCCCTCCACCATCTTGCAACTTTTATGTAAGTAGGTTTTCAAGAAAATCATCATTTCTCTTTTAAATATGTCTGGAACAGGCATGATGGTAGTGTCAACCTGTTGGAGTTTTTGTTGCTGGAAGAAGTTGTACAAAAGGATTGGTTTTTACATTGACCAGTTACTGAATCAAGCGCAGGAATACATTGGAAATTTAGCTGGGGGTTCCTTTTCCCAGCAGACTACTTCTAGAACGAGCTTGTACACTGAAGCTGACTCTTTTGCTCTCTTTTTGTTTCTTTCCTATTTTCTTGGCTTCTTTGCCACTATCTAGACAATTTTGGAACTTTGTTCCCAACTAAAATGGTTTCAATAGTCTGATTGTGATCATACATTTTTACAAGGAATTTTTAAAATCTTTCCTCGAGTCCAGAAAGTCAAGGACTTAGATCTTTTTCTTCCCTTATCAATATTGCCATGAAATTGATAAATAAAGACCAACTCTTTATTTTTGTTTTTAACCCACGTAGATAATTCCCATCCATTAATCCATTTTGTGGACCAATAGCTGCCATTCTGATGGAAGCTGTCACTTCTTAACAATAGGCATTCTGTGACTATGTTGACAGCACTTTGGGTGAAGATCCTAACTGGTCTTAGATATACATAGGGAGAAATTTGCTCAGCCAGTGTCAGTCTTAAGCATGCGTATCAGAAGATCTTTCTAGAGCTGGGAATTTTCCCATGAAAGGGATTCAGTTAGGGAAGAGACACTTGTGCCAGAGTTTTACATTCTTCTTGAACACTGCTTAAGGAACTTAGATGCCATGTCCATTTGGATCTCTGTCTGCACAGAACTTTGTCATGCCAGTGCTTTGAAATGCATCTTGAAGAGAATTCACTAGCACAGAATGAAAGAGAGTGGAAGGGGTTGGTGGGGCTAACCAGGCCCAACCCCCCTGCCTAAACCAGGATACCTAGAGCCTCTTGCCCAGGATTCTATCTGGGTGTACTTTTAATGTCTTCAAAGATCCAGGCTCCACAATCTTTCTGGGCAGTCTGTGCCGTGGTTCAGTCACCCTGACAGTAAAGAAACATTTACTGATGTTCAAAGGCAATCTCCTGTATTTCAGTGTGTGCCCACTGCCTCTTGTCTTTTCCCTCAGCATCACTGAAAAGACACTGATTCCCTCCCCTTTGCACTATTGCTTCCATATGTATGTGTGATGCCATGTAGAGGTATGTCAAAAACCTCCCTGAAGCCCAGGCAGATAATATTCCCTTCATCTACCAGTCAAGTTGATTCATCAGAGGAGTTTAAAGTGATGTTCAGCATGAAATTCCCCTGAAAAATCATGCTAACTACATTATTTGGTCATCTGTCATGTGCCTGGCAAGGATTTCCAGGAAGAGCTGCTTCATCAACTTCCTGGGGATAAAAAAGAGGCTGGCTGGTTTGTACTATGGCGAGTCCTCTTAATTGCCTTTTTTGAAGATGGGTGTCATTTGCTAACATCCACTCTTTAGCCTCTCTTGTCGTCTACATCTTAGCAAAACGCTTTTCCACTATGTCTGGCTAGGAAAAACTGTGCCAGCACAGAAAACATCTCCCATCGTGTTCTAGAAGTTGCACGGATGTCTGCCAAGTGTTTGGCAGGAAGAAAAGAAAAGTTGTCCAAAACAGCTTCCAATCGAATGTTCCTGTGATTGGAAAAGTCAGGAGAGTGCAAAGGTACTGTTTTCTATCAGTTGGCAAGGTGCGCACACAATCCCAGTGTTGTACAGCTTGCTTCTTCACCTTCCCGAAGCTGCCGCTCTCGCCGGCTGCCGGAGCCCAAGAAGCGGCTTCTTCGCGCAAAGACGATTGTGCCGCTCACAGGGCTCTCCTTAGCGCGGCTTCTGCCGAAAGACGCCCGGCAGCGGCTCTTACCTCCGGAGAGCATCCTACCTTCGTCTTTAGCTCCTCTTCTCATCTACACCTAGGCAAAAAGCTTCTCCACTATGTCTGGCTAGGAAAAACTGTGCCAGCACAGAAAACATCTCCCATCGTGTTCTAGAAGTTGCACGGATGTCTGCCAAGTGTTTGGCAGGAAGAAAAGAAAAGTTGTCCAAAACAGCTTCCAATCGAATGTTCCTGTGATTGGAAAAGTCAGGAGAGTGCAAAGGTACTGTTTTCTATCAGTTGGCAAGGTGCGCACACAATCCCAGTGTTGTACAGCTTGCTTCTTCACCTTCCCGAAGCTGCCGCTCTCGCCGGCTGCCGGAGCCCAAGAAGCGGCTTCTTCGCGCAAAGACGATTGTGCCGCTCACAGGGCTCTCCTTAGCGCGGCTTCTGCCGAAAGACGCCCGGCAGCGGCTCTTACCTCCGGAGAGCATCCTACCTTCGTCTTTAGCTCCTCTTCTCATCTACACCTCGGCAAAAAGCTTCTCCACTATGTCTGGCTAGGAAAAACTGTGCCAGCACAGAAAACATCTCCCATCGTGTTCTAGAAGTTGCACGGATGTCTGCCAAGTGTTTGGCAGGAAGAAAAGAAAAGTTGTCCAAAACAGCTTCCAATCGAATGTTCCTGTGATTGGAAAAGTCAGGAGAGTGCAAAGGTACTGTTTTCTATCAGTTGGCAAGGTGCGCACACAATCCCAGTGTTGTACAGCTTGCTTCTTCACCTTCCCGAAGCTGCCGCTCTCGCCGGCTGCCGGAGCCCAAGAAGCGGCTTCTTCGCGCAAAGACGATTGTGCCGCTCACAGGGCTCTCCTTAGCGCGGCTTCTGCCGAAAGACGCCCGGCAGCGGCTCTTACCTCCGGAGAGCATCCTACCTTCGTCTTTAGCTCCTCTTCTCATCTACACCTCGGCAAAAAGCTTCTCCACTATGTCTGGCTAGGAAAAACTGTGCCAGCACAGAAAACATCTCCCATCGTGTTCTAGAAGTTGCATGGATGTCTGCCAAGTGTTTGGCAGGAAGAAAAGAAAAGTTGTCCAAAACAGCTTCCAATCGAATGTTCCTGTGATTGGAAAAGTCAGGAGAGTGCAAAGGTACTGTTTTCTATCAGTTGGCAAGGTGCGCACACAATCCCAGTGTTGTACAGCTTGCTTCTTCACCTTCCCGAAGCTGCCGCTCTCGCCGGCTGCCGGAGCCCAAGAAGCGGCTTCTTCGCGCAAAGACGATTGCGCCGCTCACAGGGCTCTCCTTAGCGCGGCTTCTGCCGAAAGACGCCCGGCAGCGGCTCTTACCTCCGGAGAGCATCCTACCTTCGTCTTTCGCGTCTTTTGTAGTCTACATCTTAGCAAAACGCTTTTCCACTATGTCTGGCTAGGAAAAACTGTGCCAGCACAGAAAACATCTCCCATCGTTTTCTAGAAGTTGCACGGATGTCTGCCAAGTGTTTGGCAGGAAGAAAAGAAAAGTTGTCCAAAACAGCTTCCAATCGAATGTTCCTGTGATTGGAAAAGTCAGGAGAGTGCAAAGGTACTGTTTTCTATCAGTTGGCAAGGTGCGCACACAATCCCAGTGTTGTACAGCTTGCTTCTTCACCTTCCCGAAGCTGCCGCTCTCGCCGGCTGCCGGAGCCCAAGAAGCGGCTTCTTCGCGCAAAGACGATTGTGCCGCTCACAGGGCTCTCCTTAGCGCGGCTTCTGCCGAAAGACGCCCGGCAGCGGCTCTTACCTCCGGAGAGCATCCTACCTTCGTCTTTCGCGTCTTTTGTAGTCTACATCTTAGCAAAACGCTTTTCCACTATGTCTGGCTAGGAAAAACTGTGCCAGCACAGAAAACATCTCCCATCGTGTTCTAGAAGTTGCACGGATGTCTGCCAAGTGTTTGGCAGGAAGAAAAGAAAAGTTGTCCAAAACAGCTTCCAATCGAATGTTCCTGTGATTGGAAAAGTCAGGAGAGTGCAAAGGTACTGTTTTCTATCAGTTGGCAAGGTGCGCACACAATCCCAGTGTTGTACAGCTTGCTTCTTCACCTTCCCGAAGCTGCCGCTCTCGCCGGCTGCCGGAGCCCAAGAAGCGGCTTCTTCGCGCAAAGACGATTGTGCCGCTCACAGTGCTCTCCTTAGCGCAGCTTCTGCCGAAAGACGCCCGGCAGCGGCTCTTACCTCCTGAGAGTGGCAGCTTCGGGAAGATGAAGAAGCAAGCTGTACAACACTGGGATTGTGTGCGCACCTTGCCAACTGATAGAAAACAGTACCTTTGCACTCTCCTGACTTTTCCAATCACAGGAACATTCGATTGGAAGCTGTTTTGGACAACTTTTCTTTTCTTCCTGCCAAACACTTGGCAGACATCCGTGCAACTTCTAGAACACGATGGGAGATGTTTTCTGTGCTGGCACAGTTTTTCCTAGCCAGACATAGTGGAAAAGCGTTTTGCTAAGATGTAGACTACAAAAGACGCGAAAGACGAAGGTAGGATGCTCTCCGGAGGTAAGAGCCGCTGCCGGGCGTCTTTCGGCAGAAGCCGCGCTAAGGAGAGCCCTGTGAGCGGCACAATCGTCTTTGCGCGAAGAAGCCGCTTCTTGGGCTCCGGCAGCCGGCGAGAGCGGCAGCTTCGGGAAGGTGAAGAAGCAAGCTGTACAACACTGGGATTGTGTGCGCACCTTGCCAACTGATAGAAAACAGTATCTTTGCACTCTCCTGACTTTTCCAATCACAGGAACATTCGATTGGAAGCTGTTTTGGACAACTTTTCTTTTCTTCCTGCCAAACACTTGGCAGACATCCGTGCAACTTCTAGAACACGATGGGAGATGTTTTCTGTGCTGGCACAGTTTTTCCTAGCCAGACATAGTGGAAAAGCTTTTTGCCGAGGTGTAGATGAGAAGAGGAGCTAAAGACGAAGGTAGGATGCTCTCCGGAGGTAAGAGCCGCTGCCGGGCGTCTTTCGGCAGAAGCCGCGCTAAGGAGAGCACTGTGAGCGGCACAATCGTCTTTGCGCGAAGAAGCCGCTTCTTGGGCTCCGGCAGCCGGCGAGAGCGGCAGCTTCGGGAAGGTGAAGAAGCAAGCTGTACAACACTGGGATTGTGTGCGCACCTTGCCAACTGATAGAAAACAGTACCTTTGCACTCTCCTGACTTTTCCAATCACAGGAACATTCGATTGGAAGCTGTTTTGGACAACTTTTCTTTTCTTCCTGCCAAACACTTGGCAGACATCCGTGCAACTTCTAGAACACGATGGGAGATGTTTTCTGTGCTGGCACAGTTTTTCCTAGCCAGACATAGTGGAAAAGCGTTTTGCTAAGATGTAGACTACAAAAGACGCGAAAGACGAAGGTAGGATGCTCTCCGGAGGTAAGAGCCGCTGCCGGGCGTCTTTCGGCAGAAGCCGCGCTAAGGAGAGCACTGTGAGCGGCACAATCGTCTTTGCGCGAAGAAGCCGCTTCTTGGGCTCCGGCAGCCGGCGAGAGCGGCAGCTTCGGGAAGGTGAAGAAGCAAGCTGTACAACACTGGGATTGTGTGCGCACCTTGCCAACTGATAGAAAACAGTACCTTTTCACTCTCCTGACTTTTCCAATCACAGGAACATTCGATTGGAAGCTGTTTTGGACAACTTTTCTTTTCTTCCTGCCAAACACTTGGCAGACATCCGTGCAACTTCTAGAACACGATGGGAGATGTTTTCTGTGCTGGCACAGTTTTTCCTAGCCAGACATAGTGGAGAAGCTTTTTGCCGAGGTGTAGATGAGAAGAGGAGCTAAAGACGAAGGTAGGGTGCTCTCCGGAGGTAAGAGCCGCTGCCGGGCGTCTTTCGGCAGAAGCCGCGCTAAGGAGAGCACTGTGAGCGGCACAATCGTCTTTGCGCGAAGAAGCCGCTTCTTGGGCTCCGGCAGCCGGCGAGAGCGGCAGCTTCGGGAAGGTGAAGAAGCAAGCTGTACAACACTGGGATTGTGTGCGCACCTTGCCAACTGATAGAAAACAGTACCTTTGCACTCTCCTGACTTTTCCAATCACAGGAACATTCGATTGGAAGCTGTTTTGGACAACTTTTCTTTTCTTCCTGCCAAACACTTGGCAGACATCCGTGCAACTTCTAGAAAACGATGGGAGATGTTTTCTGTGCTGGCACAGTTTTTCCTAGCCAGACATAGTGGAAAAGCGTTTTGCTAAGATGTAGACGACAAGAGAGGCTAAAGAGTGGATGTTAGCATATGACACCCATCTTCAAAAAAGGCAATTAAGAGGACTCGCCATATTACAAACCAGCCAGCCTCTTTTTTATCCCCAGGAAGTTGATGAAGCAGCTCTTCCTGGAAATCCTTGCCAGGCACATGACAGATGACCAAATAATGTAGTTAGCATGATTTTTCAGGGGAATTTCATGCTGAACATCACTTTAAACTCCTCTGATGAATCAACTTGACTGGTAGATGAAGGGAATATTATCTGCCTGGGCTTCAGGGAGGTTTTTGACATACCTCTACATGGCATCACACATACATATGGAAGCAATAGTGCAAAGGGGAGGGAATCAGTGTCTTTTCAGTGATGCTGAGGGAAAAGACAAGAGGCAGTGGGCACACACTGAAATACAGGAGATTGCCTTTGAACATCAGTAAATGTTTCTTTACTGTCAGGGTGACTGAACCACGGCACAGACTGCCCAGAAAGATTGTGGAGCCTGGATCTTTGAAGACATTAAAAGTACACCCAGATAGAATCCTGGGCAAGAGGCTCTAGGTATCCTGGTTTAGGCAGGGGGGTTGGGCCTGGTTAGCCCCACCAACCCCTTCCACTCTCTTTCATTCTGTGCTAGTGAATTCTCTTCAAGATGCATTTCAAAGCACTGGCATGACAAAGTTCTGTGCAGACAGAGATCCAAATGGACATGGCATCTAAGTTCCTTAAGCAGTGTTCAAGAAGAATGTAAAACTCTGGCACAAGTGTCTCTTCCCTAACTGAATCCCTTTCATGGGAAAATTCCCAGCTCTAGAAAGATCTTCTGATACGCATGCTTAAGACTGACACTGGCTGAGCAAATTTCTCCCTATGTATATCTAAGACCAGTTAGGATCTTCACCCAAAGTGCTGTCAACATAGTCACAGAATGCCTATTGTTAAGAAGTGACAGCTTCCATCAGAATGGCAGCTATTGGTCCACAAAATGGATTAATGGATGGGAATTATCTACGTGGGTTAAAAACAAAAATAAAGAGTTGGTCTTTATTTATCAATTTCATGGCAATATTGATAAGGGAAGAAAAAGATCTAAGTCCTTGACTTTCTGGACTCGAGGAAAGATTTTAAAAATTCCTTGTAAAAATGTATGATCACAATCAGACTATTGAAACCATTTTAGTTGGGAACAAAGTTCCAAAATTGTCTAGATAGTGGCAAAGAAGCCAAGAAAATAGGAAAGAAACAAAAAGAGAGCAAAAGAGTCAGCTTCAGTGTACAAGCTCGTTCTAGAAGTAGTCTGCTGGGAAAAGGAACCCCCAGCTAAATTTCCAATGTATTCCTGCGCTTGATTCAGTAACTGGTCAATGTAAAAACCAATCCTTTTGTACAACTTCTTCCAGCAACAAAAACTCCAACAGGTTGACACTACCATCATGCCTGTTCCAGACATATTTAAAAGAGAAATGATGATTTTCTTGAAAACCTACTTACATAAAAGTTGCAAGATGGTGGAGGGATTCCCACATCCTCCTTCCTCCATCTGGCTTGAAAGTATATTTGATAAAATATGCAACAAAGCACATGATTTATAAGGGAGAGTCAAATGGATGATTTGGGAATCGATCTCTTGTTGATAGTAAACTTCATATCCACTCGGTGTGACCTTTTTAAAACAAAATGTGGAGCTGAGGCATGAATCTGCCACAACAATTGTAAAGCAAACATACACACTCCCCTTCATATGCCCCCCCCTCCACACACACCTAGGCACACACAGAGATCAGCATAGCAGATCATGAACACCTTGGAAAAGACTGAAATGCTAAATGCCTCTCTTGATGGGCAAAAGAGCTGGTGCAGTAATTCAAATGCCTGGTACAAAAATTCTGTTTAATATTTAGCTCCTATTTAAAACACAGCTTTTCATTTCATTCTATTTACAGAATATTTTCATTTCATTTGTTTCTTTAAAATTACTTAGTTCTCACCTGTTGTATGTCTAGGAATATTTTCTTCCAAAAATAGAAAAAAATAGATGATATCTTTTCAGCAGAAAACATTGGTTGATACAATTTTAAACCATCATGATATGGAAGAATTCTTCTGTCCCTCTCGAAGGTGGAAGAAGCATTTGGATCACAGATCATCTACAATGAAATACTTGACATGTTTAAGATGCTTTCAATCAATTTTGATCGTCAATTGCTTATTTGTTGTAAACAGTAATTTTTCAGTGAAGGGAAAGTGTGTGTGGTATATCTACATGATATGTTCAAAGGCAGTTCCTACTAATGGCCAGGCTGAATTCCAGTAAATAATGTCCCGAATGATATTTTGCCGCCTTCTTTGGCACTTCATGAAATCTTACCCCGATGAAGTGCTGAAACACAGAGATTTTCTCTTAGAGAGTGTCTCATGTTGTAACCTATCCCATGGATTTTATGCTGTAATTCTTATCTCTTTTAAAATTTACTATCTTCTGTACAGTTTTCATGAAACTTTCTGTTACAGTAGTGAATAGCACAGATAAATGTCATTTTGTACAACTTTGAATTTACCCCAAGAGCTGAGAGAAAACTTGATCCTATACTTCAATCCGAGTTTCTTCTATAGTCCAACTTTGTTTCTCTACCATCAAGCTTCTCCTTTGTTGCTGCTCCAAGCCCCGTCCAAGGTGACCTTGAATACTTTCAGGGATGGGACACCCACAACTTCTCTGGGCAACCTGTTCCAGTGTTCCAGCACTCCCACAGTAAAAAAGGCCTTCCTTTCATCTAATATGTGTAGGAAATCATAAATCTAGGCATAGAAGCTTGGAGTGCAAATTTGAAATTCTTTGGATTTGAAGCACATTTTATATGAATACTGACTTACAGATGACTAAAAGATGTTGATGGGCATTTGAGCTGACAAGTTTTGAAAAAGTGCACGGAAATTAAAATTGAAACCACTAAAATTAAAAACTCCTTGCCATTTTCTTTTTCCTCTCCTATTCAAAATTGCATATGTCAGATATCAGTGCTTCATGCAAACCTCTCAGATGCTCTCAGAGAAAAAGCTTTTCTTTCAGACTAAGTTGCGGTTGACGTAGAACACTAGCAGGAGTGAAAGATTTTCTGGGCATCGGGGCAGCCCGTTCTCCTTGGATTTGTGTGCAGAATGCATTTTATCCAAACTGGAAAATAGATCCCAGCTCTGTTCTATTCATCATTCTTACTTCATCAGGCCAGAAGATTCTGTGAAAAGTAGCCTGTGGACCTTGAAGACAGCGCATGTGAACCAGATGAGAGGTGATAGAGAAGTTGAGGGAGAGAAGAAAGAGCATGAGGCTGAAACCAGAAAGTATTTCTCCACGTGATCATGGAAGATTGCAGGAGCCACTTGGTACTATCAAACCAGCCCAACTTGGCACTGGTGCCACCTTGGGTCTGGGAGCCATGTTGCATATCGTGCATTTTAAGGAGCCAGCTGGCCACACCCAGCCATATGCCCCCAAACACAAACCAAGGCCCTTTTCTCTGGCAAACAAAACTCAGCTGCCCTGCTTCTGGATGGCAGATTGCAGGAACCACTTGGTACTATCAAACCAGCCGAACTTGGCACTGGTGCCACCATGGGTCTGGTCACCATCCTGCCTATTGTAGCTTTTCAGGAGCCAGCCGGTCACTCTCAGCCATAGGCCCCCAAACACAAACCTCGGCCCGTTTCCCTGGCAAACAAAAGTAAGCTGCCCCGCTTCTGCATGGCAGATTGCAGGAGCTACTTAGTACTATCAAATCAGCCCGACTTGGCACAGGTGCCACCTTGGATCTGGGAACCATCCTGTGTATCGTGGATTTTCAGGGGCCAGCCGGCCACTCTCAGCCATATGCCCCCAAAAACAAACCACGGACCTTTTCTCTGGCAAACAAAAATCAGCTGCCCCACTTCTGGATGGCAGATTGCAGGAGCCACTTGGGACTATCACACCAGCACAACATGGCACTGCTGCCACCTTGGATCTGGGAACAATCCTGCGTATTGTACATATTCAGGAACCAGCCGAACACTCCCAGCCACAGGCCCCCAAACACAAACAACGGCCCATTTCCCTGGCAAACAAAACTCAGCTGCCCCGCTTCTGGATGGCAGTTTGCAGGAGCCACTTGGGACTATCAAACCAGCCCGACTTGGTAATGGTACCACCTTGGATCTGGGAACCATCCTTCCTATCGTGGATTTTCAGGGGCCAGCCGGTCATTCCCAGCCATATGCCCCCAAACACAAACCTCGGCCCTTTCCTCTGGCAAACAAAACTCAACTGCCCCTCTTCTGGATGGCAAATTGCAGGACGCACTTGGTACTACAAAAAGAGCCCGACTTGGCAGTGGTGCCACCTTGGCTCTGGGAACCATCCTGCGTATCGAGCATTTTAAGGAGCCAGCCGGCAATTCCCAGCCGTATGCCCCAAAAAGAGACCATGGACATTTTCTCTGGCAAAAAAAACTCAGCTGTCCCGCTTCTGGATGGCAGATTGCAGGAGTCACTTTGAACCATACAACCAGCCTTACTTGGCACTGGTGCCACCTTGGATCTGGGAACCATCCTGCCTATCGTTGATTTTCAGGGGCCAGCCGGCCACTCTCAGCCATAGGCCCCCAAACACAAACCACAGCCCTTTTCTCTAGCAAACAAAATTCAACTGCCCCGCTTCTGGATGGCAAATTGCAGGAGCCACTGGGTACTACAAAAACAGCCTGACTTGGCACTGGTGCCACCTTGCGTCTGGTTACCATGCGGCGTATCGTGCATTTTAAGGAGCCAGGTGGCCACTCCCAGCCATATGCCCCCAAACACAACCCACGGCCCTTTTCTCTGGCAAACAAAACTCAGCTGCCCCGCTTCTGGATGGCAGATTGCAGGAGACACTTGGTACTATCAAACCAGCCCGACTTGGCACTGGTGCCACCTTGGGTCTGGGAACCATCCTGCGTATTGTGGATTGTCCGGAGACAGCCGACCACTCTCGGCCACAGAGCCCAATCAAAAACAAAGGTCCGTTTCCCTGGCAAAAAAAACTCAGCTGCCCCGCTTCTGGATGGGAGATTGCAGGAGGCACTTGACACTGTCAAACGAGCCCCACTTGGCACTGGTGCCACCTTGGGTCTGGGAACCATGCTGCGTATCGTGGATTTTCAGGAGCCAGCCGGCCACTGCCAGCCACAGGCCCCCAAACACAAACCACAGCCTTTTCCTCTGGCAAACAAAACTCAGCTGCCCCGCTTCTGGATGGCAGATTGCAGGAGCCACTTGGTACTATCAAACCAGCCCGACTTGGCACTGGTGCCACCTTGGGTCTGGGAACCATCCTGCCTATCGTGGATTTTAAGGAGCCAGCCGGCTACTCCCAGCCACAGGCCCCCAACAAAAACCACGGCCCTTTTTTCTCGCAAACAAAACTTAGCTGCCTCACTTCTGGATGGCAGATTGCAGGAGCCACTTGGTGTAATCAAACCAGCCCGACTTGGCACTGGTGCCACCTTGGGTCTGGGAACCATCCTGCGTATCGTGGATTCTAAGGAGCCAGCCGGCCACTCCCAGCCACAGGCCCCCAAACAAAATCAACGGCGCTGTTCCCTGGAAAACAAAACACGCCTGCCAACTTTTTGATGGAGTTTGCAGGAGCCACTTGGTACTATCAAACCAGCCCGACTTGGCACTGGTGCCACCTTGGGTCTGGGAAACATCCTGCGTATCGTGGATTCTTAGGAGCCAGCCGGCCACTCCTAGCCACAGGCCCCCAAACAAAAACCTAGGCCTATTTCTCTGGCAAACAAAAGTAAGCTGCCCTGCTTCTGGATGGCAGATTGCAGGAGACACTTGGTACTATCAAACCAGCCCGACTTGGCACTGGTGCCACCTTGGATCTGGGAACCATGCTGTGTATCGTGGATATTCAGGGGCCAGCTGGCCACTCTCAGCCATATGTCCCCAAACAGAAACCTCGGCCCGTTTCTCTGGCAAACAAAACTCAACTGCCCCTCTTCTGGATGGCAAATTGCAGGATGAACTTGATACTAAAACCGCAGGCCGACTTGGTAGTGGTGACACCTTGGGCCTGGGAACCATCATGCGTATCGAGCATTTTAAGGAGCCAGCCGGCCACTCCCAGCAATATGCCCCCAAAAACAATCCACGGAATTTTTCTCTGGCAAACAAAAATCAGCTGCCCCGCTTCTGGATGGCAGATTGCAGGAGCCACTTTGCACCATCAAACCAGCCCGACTTGGCACTGGTGCCACCTTGCATCTGGGAACCATGCTGCCTAGCGTGGATTTTCAGGAGCCAGCCGGCCACTCTCAGCTATATGCCCCCAAACAAAACCCACGGCCCGTTTCCCTGGCAAACAAAATTAAGCTGCCCCGCTTCTGGATGGCAGATTGCAGGACGCACTTGGTAGTATCAAACCAGCCCGACTTGGCACTGGTGCCACCTTGGGTCTGGGAACCATCCTGCGTATCGTGGGTTCAAAGGAGCCAGCCGGCCACTCCCAGCCACAGGCCCCCAAATACAAACAATGGCGCTTTTCCCTGGAAAACAAAACTCGCCTGCCAACTTTTTGATGGCAGATTGCAGGAGCCACTTGGTATTATCAAATCAGCCCAACTTGGCACTGCTGCCACCATGGGTCTGGTAACCATCCTGCCTATTGTAGCTTTTCAGGAGCCAGCCGGTCACTCCCAGCCATAGGTCCCCAGTCACAAACCTCGGCCCGTTTCCCTGGCAAACAAAAGTAAGCTGCCCCGCTTCTGGATGGCAGATTGCAGGAGCCACTTGGTACTATCAAACCAGCCCAACTTGGCACTGGTGCCACCTTGGGTCTGGGAACCATGCTGCGTAACACAGATTCTAAGGAGCCAGTCGGCCACTCCCAGCCACAAGCCCCCAAACACAAACAACGGCGCTATTCTCTGGCAAACAAAACTCAACTTCCCCTCTTCTGGATGGCAAATTGCAGGACGCACTTGGTACTATAAAAACAGCCCGACTTGGCACTGGTGCCACCTTGGGTCTGGGAGCCATCCTGCGTATTGTGGGTTGTCAGGAGCCAGCCGAACACTCTCGGCCACAGACCCCAATTAAAAACAACGGCCCGTTTCACAGGCAAACAAAACTCAGCTGCCCCGCTTCTGGATGGGAGATTGCAGGAGGCACTTGACACTGTGAAACCAGCCCCACTTGGCACTGGAGCCACCTTGGGTCTGGGAACCATGCTGCGTATCATGGATTTTCAGGAGCCAGCCGGTCACTCTCAGCCATAGGCCCCCAAACACAAACCTCGGCCCGTTTCCCTGGCAAACAAAAGTAAGCTGCCCCGCTTCTGCATGGCAGATTGCAGGAGCTACTTAGTACTATCAAATCAGCCCGACTTGGCACAGGTGCCACCTTGGATCTGGGAACCATCCTGTGTATCGTGGATTTTCAGGGGCCAGCCGGCCACTCTCAGCCATATGCCCCCAAAAACAAACCACGGACCTTTTCTCTGGCAAACAAAAATCAGCTGCCCCACTTCTGGATGGCAGATTGCAGGAGCCACTTGGGACTATCACACCAGCACAACATGGCACTGCTGCCACCTTGGATCTGGGAACAATCCTGCGTATCGTACATATTCAGGAACCAGCCGAACACTCCCAGCCACAGGCCCCCAAACACAAACAACGGCCCATTTCCCTGGCAAACAAAACTCAGCTGCCCCGGTTCTGGATGGCAGTTTGCAGGAGCCACTTGGGACTATCAAACCAGCCCGACTTGGTAATGGTACCACCTTGGATCTGGGAACCATCCTTCCTATCGTGGATTTTCAGGGGCCAGCCGGTCATTCCCAGCCATATGCCCCCAAACACAAACCTCGGCCCTTTCCTCTGGCAAACAAAACTCAACTGCCCCTCTTCTGGATGGCAAATTGCAGGACGCACTTGGTACTACAAAAAGAGCCCGACTTGGCAGTGGTGCCACCTTGGCTCTGGGAACCATCCTGCGTATCGAGCATTTTAAGGAGCCAGCCGGCAATTCCCAGCCGTATGCCCCAAAAAGAGACCATGGACATTTTCTCTGGCAAAAAAAACTCAGCTGTCCCGCTTCTGGATGGCAGATTGCAGGAGTCACTTTGAACCATACAACCAGCCTTACTTGGCACTGGTGCCACCTTGGATCTGGGAACCATCCTGCCTATCGTTGATTTTCAGGGGCCAGCCGGCCACTCTCAGCCATAGGCCCCCAAACACAAACCACAGCCCTTTTCTCTAGCAAACAAAATTCAACTGCCCCGCTTCTGGATGGCAAATTGCAGGAGCCACTGGGTACTACAAAAACAGCCTGACTTGGCACTGGTGCCACCTTGCGTCTGGTTACCATGCGGCGTATCGTGCATTTTAAGGAGCCAGGTGGCCACTCCCAGCCATATGCCCCCAAACACAACCCACGGCCCTTTTCTCTGGCAAACAAAACTCAGCTGCCCCGCTTCTGGATGGCAGATTGCAGGAGACACTTGGTACTATCAAACCAGCCCGACTTGGCACTGGTGCCACCTTGGGTCTGGGAACCATCCTGCGTATTGTGGATTGTCCGGAGACAGCCGACCACTCTCGGCCACAGAGCCCAATCAAAAACAAAGGTCCGTTTCCCTGGCAAAAAAAACTCAGCTGCCCCGCTTCTGGATGGGAGATTGCAGGAGGCACTTGACACTGTCAAACGAGCCCCACTTGGCACTGGTGCCACCTTGGGTCTGGGAACCATGCTGCGTATCGTGGATTTTCAGGAGCCAGCCGGCCACTGCCAGCCACAGGCCCCCAAACACAAACCACAGCCTTTTCCTCTGGCAAACAAAACTCAGCTGCCCCGCTTCTGGATGGCAGATTGCAGGAGCCACTTGGTACTATCAAACCAGCCCGACTTGGCACTGGTGCCACCTTGGGTCTGGGAACCATCCTGCCTATCGTGGATTGTAAGGAGCCAGCCGGCTACTCCCAGCCACAGGCCCCCAACAAAAACCACGGCCCTTTTTTCTCGCAAACAAAACTTAGCTGCCTCACTTCTGGATGGCAGATTGCAGGAGCCACTTGGTGTAATCAAACCAGCCCGACTTGGCACTGGTGCCACCTTGGGTCTGGGAACCATCCTGCGTATCGTGGATTCTAAGGAGCCAGCCGGCCACTCCCAGCCACAGGCCCCCAAACAAAATCAACGGCGCTGTTCCCTGGAAAACAAAACACGCCTGCCAACTTTTTGATGGAGTTTGCAGGAGCCACTTGGTACTATCAAACCAGCCCGACTTGGCACTGGTGCCACCTTGGGTCTGGGAAACATCCTGCGTATCGTGGATTCTTAGGAGCCAGCCGGCCACTCCTAGCCACAGACCCCCAAACAAAAACCTAGGCCTATTTCTCTGGCAAACAAAAGTAAGCTGCCCTGCTTCTGGATGGCAGATTGCAGGAGACACTTGGTACTATCAAACCAGCCTGACTTGGCACTGGTGCCACCTTGGATCTGGGAACCATGCTGTGTATCGTGGATATTCAGGGGCCAGCTGGCCACTCTCAGCCATATGTCCCCAAACAGAAACCTCGGCCCGTTTCTCTGGCAAACAAAACTCAACTGCCCCTCTTCTGGATGGCAAATTGCAGGATGAACTTGATACTAAAACCGCAGGCCGACTTGGTAGTGGTGACACCTTGGGCCTGGGAACCATCATGCGTATCGAGCATTTTAAGGAGCCAGCCGGCCACTCCCAGCAATATGCCCCCAAAAACAATCCACGGAATTTTTCTCTGGCAAACAAAAATCAGCTGCCCCGCTTCTGGATGGCAGATTGCAGGAGACACTTTGCACCATCAAACCAGCCCGACTTGGCACTGGTGCCACCTTGCATCTGGGAACCATGCTGCCTAGCGTGGATTTTCAGGAGCCAGCCGGCCACTCTCAGCTATATGCCCCCAAAAAAAACCCACGGCCCGTTTCCCTGGCAAACAAAAGTAAGCTGCCCCGCTTCTGGATGGCAGATTGCAGGACGCACTTGGTAGTATCAAACCAGCCCGACTTGGCACTGGTGCCACCTTGGGTCTGGGAACCATCCTGCGTATCGTGGGTTCAAAGGAGCCAGCCGGCCACTCCCAGCCACAGGCCCCCAAATAAAAACAATGGCGCTTTTCCCTGGAAAACAAAACTCGCCTGCCAACTTTTTGATGGCAGATTGCAGGAGCCACTTGGTACTATCAAATCAGCCCAACTTGGCACTGCTGCCACCATGGGTCTGGTCACCATCCTGCCTATTGTAGCTTTTCAGGAGCCAGCCGGTCACTCCCAGCCATAGGTCCCCAGTCACAAACCTCGGCCCGTTTCCCTGGCAAACAAAAGTAAGCTGCCCCGCTTCTGGATGGCAGATTGCAGGAGCCACTTGGTACTATCAAACCAGCCCGACTTGGCACTGGTGCCACCTTGGGTCTGGGAACCATGCTGCGTAACACAGATTCTAAGGAGCCAGTCGGACACTCCCAGCCACAAGCCCCCAAACACAAACAACGGCGCTATTCTCTGGCAAACAAAACTCAACTGCCCCTCTTCTGGATGGCAAATTGCAGGACGCACTTGGTACTATAAAAACAGCCCGACTTGGCACTGGTGCCACCTTGGGTCTGGGAACCATCCTGCGTATTGTGGGTTGTCAGGAGCCAGCCGAACACTCTCGGCCACAGACCCCAATTAAAAACAACGGCCCGTTTCACAGGCAAACAAAACTCAGCTGCCCCGCTTCTGGATGGGAGATTGCAGGAGGCACTTGACACTGTGAAACCAGCCCCACTTGGCACTGGTGCCACCTTGGGTCTGGGAACCATGCTGCGTATCATGGATTTTCAGGAGCCAGCCGGTCACTCTCAGCCATAGGCCCCCAAACACAAACCTCGGCCCGTTTCCCTGGCAAACAAAAGTAAGCTGCCCCGCTTCTGCATGGCAGATTGCAGGAGCTACTTAGTACTATCAAATCAGCCCGACTTGGCACAGGTGCCACCTTGGATCTGGGAACCATCCTGTGTATCGTGGATTTTCAGGGGCCAGCCGGCCACTCTCAGCCATATGCCCCCAAAAACAAACCACGGACCTTTTCTCTGGCAAACAAAAATCAGCTGCCCCACTTCTGGATGGCAGATTGCAGGAGCCACTTGGGACTATCACACCAGCACAACATGGCACTGCTGCCACCTTGGATCTGGGAACAATCCTGCGTATCGTACATATTCAGGAACCAGCCGAACACTCCCAGCCACAGGCCCCCAAACACAAACAACGGCCCATTTCCCTGGCAAACAAAAGTAAGCTGCCCCGCTTCTGGATGGCAGTTTGCAGGAGCCACTTGGGACTATCAAACCAGCCCGACTTGGTAATGGTACCACCTTGGATCTGGGAACCATCCGGCGTATCGTGGATTTTCAGGGGCCAGCCGGTCATTCCCAGCCATATGCCCCCAAACACAAACCTCGGCCCTTTTCTCTGGCAAACAAAACTCAACTGCCCCTCTTCTGGATGGCAAATTGCAGGACGCACTTGGTACTACAAAAAGAGCCCGACTTGGCAGTGGTGCCACCTTGGCTCTGGGAACCATCCTGCGTATCGAGCATTTTAAGGAGCCAGCCGGCAATTCCCAGCCGTATGCCCCAAAAAGAAACCATGGACCTTTTCTCTGGCAAAAAAAACTCAGCTGTCCCGCTTCTGGATGGCAGATTGCAGGAGTCACTTTGAACCATACAACCAGCCTTACTTGGCACTGGTGCCACCTTGGATCTGGGAACCATCCTGCCTATCGTTGATTTTCAGGGGCCAGCCGGCCACTCTCAGCCATAGGCCCCCAAACACAAACCACAGCCCTTTTCTCTAGCAAACAAAATTCAACTGCCCCGCTTGTGGATGGCAAATTGCAGGAGCCACTGGGTACTACAAAAACAGCCTGACTTGGCACTGGTGCCACCTTGCGTCTGGTTACCATGCGGCGTATCGTGCATTTTAAGGATCCAGGTGGCCACTCCCAGCCATATGCCCCCAAACACAACCCACGGCCCTTTTCTCTGGCAAACAAAACTCAGCTGCCCCGCTTCTGGATGGCAGATTGCAGGAGACACTTGGTACTATCAAACCAGCCCGACTTGGCACTGGTGCCACCTTGGGTCTGGGAACCATCCTGCGTATTGTGGATTGTCAGGAGACAGCCGACCACTCTCGGCCACAGAGCCCAATCAAAAACAAAGGTCCGTTTCCCTGGCAAAAAAAACTCAGCCGCCCCGCTTCTGGATGGGAGATTGCAGGAGGCACTTGACACTGTCAAACGAGCCCCACTTGGCACTGGTGCCACCTTGGGTCTGGGAACCATCCTGCGTATCGTGGATTTTCAGGAGCCAGCCGGCCACTGCCAGCCACAGGCCCCGAAACACAAACCACAGCCTTTTTCTCTGGCAAACAAAACTCAGCTGCCCCGCTTCTGGATGGCAGATTGCAGGAGCCACTTGGTACTATCAAACCAGCCCGACTTGGCACTGGTGCCACCTTGGGTCTGGGAACCATCCTGCCTATCGTGGATTTTAAGGAGCCAGCCGGCTACTCCCAGCCACAGGCCCCCAACAAAAACCACGGCCCTTTTTTCTCGCAAACAAAACTTAGCTGCCTCACTTCTGGATGGCAGATTGCAGGAGCCACTTGGTGTAATCAAACCAGCCCGACTTGGCACTGGTGCCACCTTGGGTCTGGGAACCATCCTGCGTATCGTGGATTCTAAGGAGCCAGCCGGCCACTCCCAGCCACAGGCCCCCAAACAAAATCAACGGCGCTGTTCCCTGGAAAACAAAACACGCCTGCCAACTTTTTGATGGAGTTTGCAGGAGCCACTTGGTACTATCAAACCAGCCCGACTTGGCACTGTTGCCACCTTGGGTCTGGGAAACATCCTGCGTATCGTGGATTCTTAGGAGCCAGCCTGCCACTCCTAGCCACAGGCCCCCAAACAAAAACCTAGGCCTATTTCTCTGGCAAACAAAAGTAAGCTGCCCTGCTTCTGGATGGCAGATTGCAGGAGACACTTGGTACTATCAAACCAGCCCGACTTGGCACTGGTGCCACCTTGGATCTGGGAACCATGCTGTGTATCGTGGATATTCAGGGGCCAGCCGGCCACTCTCAGCCATATGTCCCCAAACAGAAACCTCGGCCCGTTTCTCTGGCAAACAAAACTCAACTGCCCCTCTTCTGGATGGCAAATTGCAGGATGAACTTGATACTAAAACCGCAGGCCGACTTGGTAGTGGTGACACCTTGGGCCTGGGAACCATCATGCGTATCGAGCATTTTAAGGAGCCAGCCGGCCACTCCCAGCAATATGCCCCCAAAAACAATCCACGGAATTTTTCTCTGGCAAACAAAAATCAGCTGCCCCGCTTCTGGATGGCAGATTGCAGGAGACACTTTGCACCATCAAACCAGCCCGACTTGGCACTGGTGCCACCTTGCATCTGGGAACCATGCTGCCTAGCGTGGATTTTCAGGAGCCAGCCGGCCACTCTCAGCTATATGCCCCCAATCAAAACCCACGGCCCGTTTCCCTGGCAAACAAAAGTAAGCTGCCCCGCTTCTGGATGGCAGATTGCAGGACGCACTTGGTAGTATCAAACCAGCCCGACTTGGCACTGGTGCCACCTTGGGTCTGGGAACCATCCTGCGTATCGTGGGTTCAAAGGAGCCAGCCGGCCACTCCCAGCCACAGGCCCCCAAATACAAACAATGGCGCTTTTCCCTGGAAAACAAAACTCGCCTGCCAACTTTTTGATGGCAGATTGCCGGAGCCACTTGTTACTATCAAACCAGCCCAACTTGGCACTGGTGCCACCATGGGTCTGGTAACCATCCTGCCTATTGTAGATTTTCAGGAGCCAGCCGGTCACTCCCAGCCATAGGTCCCCAGTCACAAACCTCGGCCCGTTTCCCTGGCAAACAAAAGTAAGCTGCCCCGCTTCTGGATGGCAGATTGCAGGAGCCACTTGGTACTATCAAACCAGCCCAACTTGGCACTGGTGCCACCTTGGGTCTGGGAACCATGCTGCGTAACACAGATTCTAAGGAGCCAGTCGGCCACTACCAGCCACAAGCCCCCAAACACAAACAACGGCGCTATTCTCTGGCAAACAAAACTCAACTGCCCCTCTTCTGGATGGCAAATTGCAGGACGCACTTGGTACTATAAAAACAGCCCGACTTGGCACTGGTGCCACCTTGGGTCTGGGAACCATCCTGCGTATTGTGGGTTGTCAGGAGCCAGCCGAACACTCCCAGCCACAGGCCCCCAAATACAAACCAAAGCCTTTTTCTCTGGCAAACAAAACTCAGCTGCCCCGCTTCTGGATGGCAGATTGCAGGAGCCACTTGGGACTATCACACCAGAACAACATGGCACTGCTGCCACCTTGGATCTGGGAACCATCCTTCCTATCGTGGATTTTCAGGGGCCAGCCGGTCACTCTCAGCCATAGGCCCCAAACACAAACCACGGCCCTTTTCTCTGGAAAACAAAACTCAACTGCCCCTCTTCTGGATGGCAGATTGCAGGAGCCACTGGGTACTATGAAACCAGCCCTACTTGGCACTGATGCCACCTTGGGTCTGGGAACCATCCTGCGTATCATGGATTTTCAGGAGCCAGCCGGCCACTGCCAGCCACAGGCCCCGAAACACAAACAACAGCCTTTTTCTCTGGCAAACAAAATTCAGCTGCCCCGCTTCTGGATGGCAGATTGCAGGAACCACTTGGTACTAACAAACCAGCCCGACTTGGCACTGGTGCCACCTTTGGTCTGGGAACCATCCTGCGTATCGTGGATTCTAAGGAGCCAGCTGGCCACTCCCAGCCACAGGCCCCAAAACACGCACAACGGTGCTTTTCCCTGGAAAACAAAACTCGCCTGCCAAACTTTTGATGGCAGATTGCAGGAGCCACTTGGTACTATCAAACCAGCCCAACTTGGCACTGGTGCCACCATGGGTCTGGTCACCATCCTGCCTATCGTAGCTTTTCAGGAGCCAGCCAGCCACCCCAATCCAGAGGCCCCCAGACAAATATTTCGGCCCGTTTCCCTGGCAAACAAAAGTAAGCTGCCCCGCTTCTGCATGGCAGATTGCAGGAGCCACTTTGCACCATCAAACCAGCCCAACTTGGCACTGGTGCCACCTCAGGTCTGGGAACCATCCTGCGTATCGTGGGTTCTAAGGAGCCAGCCGGCCACTCCCAGCCACAGGCCCCCAAACACAAACAACGGCGCTTTTCCCTGGAAAACACAACTCGCCTGCCAACTTTTTGATGGCAGATTGCAGGAGCCACTTGGTACTATCAAACCAGCCCAACTTGGCACTGGTGCCACCATGGGTCTGGTCACCATCCGGCCTATCGTAGCTTTTCAGGAGCCAGCCAGCCACCCCCAGCCAGAGGCCCCTAGACACAAACCTCGGCCCGTTTCCCTGGCAAACAAAAGTAAGCTGCCCCGCTTCTGCATGGCAGATTGCAGGAGCTGCTTAGTACTATCAAACCAGCCCGACTTGGCACTGGTGCCACCTCAGGTCTGGGAACCATCCTGCCTATCGTGGATTTTCAGGGGCCAGCCGGCCACTCTCAGCCATATGCCCCCAAAAACAAACCACGGCCCTTTTCTCTGGCAAACAAAACTCAACTGCCCCTCTTCTGGATGGCAAATTTTAGGACGCCCTTAGTACTACGAACACCGCCCGACGTGGCCCTGGTGCCACCTTGTGTCAGGGAACCATCCTGCATATCGAGCTTTTTAAGGAGCCAGACGGCCACGCCCAGCCATAAACCCCCAAAAACAAACCACGGACTATTTCTCTTGGAAACAAAAATTAAGCTGCCCCGCGTCTGGATGGCAGATTGCAGGAGCCACTTTGCACCATCAAACCAGCCCGACTTGGCACTGGTGCCACCTTGGGTCTGGGAACAATCCTGCATATCGTGGATTCTAAGGAGCCAGCCGGCCACTCCCAGCCACAGGCCCCCAAACACAAACAACGGCGCTTTTCCCTGGAAAACAAAATTCGCCTGCCAACTTTTTGATGGCAGATTGCAGGAGCCACTTGGTACTATCAAACCAGCCCAACTTGGCACTGGTGCCACCTCTGGTCTGGGAACCATCCTGCCTATCGTAGCTTTTCAGGAGCCAGCCGGTCACTCCCAGCCATAGACCCCCAGACACAAACCTCGGCCCGTTTCCCTGGAAAACAAAAGTAAGCTACCCCAATTCTGGATGGCAGATTGCAGGAGCCACTTGGTACTATCAAATCAGCCCAACTTGGCACTGGTGCCACCATGGGTCTGGTAAACATCCTGCCTATCGTAGCTTTTCAGGAGCCAGCCGGTCACTCCCTGCCATAGGCCCCTGGACACAAACCTCGGCCCGTTTCCCTGGCAAACAAAAGTAAGCTGCCCCGCTTTTGGATGGCAGATTGCAGGATGCACTTGGTACTTACAAACCAGCCCGACTTGGCCCTGGTGCCACCTTGGCTCTGGGAACCATGCTGCGTAACGTAGATTCTACGAGGACAGGCGGCCACTCCCTGCCACAGGCCTCTAAACAAAAACAACGGCGCTTTTCCCTGGAAAACAAAACTCGCCTGCCAACTTCTTGATGGCAGATTGCAGGAGCCACTTGGTACTATCAAACCAGCCCAACTTGGCACTGGTGCCACCATGGGTCTGGTCACCATCCTGCCTATCGTAGCTTTTTAGGAGCCAGCAGCTCACTCCCAGCCATAGGCCTCCAGACAAATACCTCGGCACGTTTCCCTGGCAAACAAAAGTAGGCTGCCCCGCTTCTGGATGGCAAATTGCAGGACGCACTTGGTACTACGAAAACAGCCCGACTTGGCACTGATGCCACCTTGGGTCAGGGAACAATCCTGCGTATAGAGCTTTTTAAGGAGCCAGCCGGACACGTCCAGTCATATACCCCCAAAAAAAACAACGGAACATTTCTCCAGCAAACAAAAATCCGCTGCCCCGCGTCTGGATGGCAGATTGCAGGAGCTATTTAGTATTATCAAACCAGCCCGACTGGGCACTGGTGGCACCATGAGTCTGGTAACCATCCTGCCTATCGTAGCTTTTCAGTAGCCAGCCGGTCACTCCCAGCCATAGGCCCCCAGACAAATACCTCGGCCCGTTTCCCTGGGAAACAAAAGTAAGCTGTCCCGCTTCTGGATGGAAGATTGCAGGAGCCACTTGGTACTCTCAAACCAGCCCAACTTGTTCCCAGACCCAAGGTGGCACCAGTGCCAAGTCGGGCTGGTTTGATGGTGCAACGTGGCTCCTGCAATCTGCCATCCAAAAGCGGGGCAGCTTACTTTTGTTTGCCAGGGAAACGGGCCGAGGTTTGTGTCTGGGGGCCTATGGCAGGGAGTGACCGGCTGGCTCCTCAAAAGCTACGATAGGCAGGATGTTTACCAGACCCATGGTGGCACCAGTGCCAAGTTGGGCTGATTTGATAGTACCAAGTGGCTCCTGCAATCTGCGATCCAGAATCGGGGTAGCTTACTTTTGTTTTCCAGGGAAACGGGCCGAGGTTTGTGTCTGGGGGTCTATGGCTGGGAGTGACCGGCTGGCTCCCGAAAAGCTACGATAGGCAGGATGGTTCCCAGACCAGAGGTGGCACCAGTGCCAAGTTGGGCTTTTTTGATAGTACCAAGTGGCTCCTGCAATCTGCCATCAAAAAGTTGGCAGGCGAATTTTGTTTTCCAGGGAAAAGCGCCGTTGTTTTTGTTTGGGGGCCTGTGGCTGGGAGTGGCCGGCTGGCTCCTTAGAATCCACGATATGCAGGATTGTTCCCAGACCCAAGGTGGCACCAGTGCCAAGTCGGGCTGGTTTGATGGTGCAAAGTGGCTCCTGCAATCTGCCATCCAGACGCGGGGCAGCGGATTTTTGTTTCCAAGAGAAATGGTCCGTGGTTTGTTTTTGGGGGTTTATGGCTGGGCGTGGCCGGCTGGCTCCTTAAAAAGCTCGATATGCAGGATGGTTCCCTGACACAAGGTGGCACCAGTGCCACGTCGGGCGGTTTTCGTAGTACAAAGTGCGTCCTAAAATTTGCCATCCAGAAGAGGGGCAGTTGAGTTTTGTTTGCCAGAGAAAAGGGCCGTGGTTTGTTTTTGGGGGCATATGGCTGAGAGTGGCCGGCTGGGTCCTGAAAAGCTACGATAGGCAGGATGTTTACCAGACCCATGGTGGCACCAGTGCCAAGTTGGGCTGATTTGATAGTACCAAGTGGCTCCTGCAATCTGCCATCCAGAATCGGGGTAGCTTACTTTTGTTTTCCAGGGAAACGGGCCGAGCTTTGTGTCTGGGGGTCTATGGTTGGGAGTGGCCGGCTGGCTCCTTAGAAACCACGATACGCAGCATGGTTCCCAGACAAGAGGTGCCACCAGTGCCAAGTTGGGCTGGTTTGATACTACCAAGTGGTTCCTGCAATCTGCCATCCAGAAGCGGGGCAGCTTACTTTTGTTTGCCAGGGAAACGGACCGTTGTTTGTGTTTGGGGGCCTATGGCTGGGACAACCGGCTGGCTCCTTAAAATCTACGATACGCAGGATGGTTCCCAGACCAGAGGTGGCACCAGTGCCAAGTTGGGCTGGTTTGATAGTACCAAGTGGCTTCTGCAATCTGCCATCCAGAAGCGGGGCAGCTTACTTTTGTTTGCCAGGGAAACGGGCCGAGCTTTGTGTCTCGGGGCCTATGGCTGTGAGTGACCGGCTGGCTCCTGAAAAGCTTCGACAGGCAGGATGGTGACCAGACCCATGGTGGCACCAGTGCCAAGTTGGGCTGGTTTGATAGTACCAAGTGGCTCCTGCAATCTGCCATCAAAATGTTGTCAGGCGAGTTTTGTTTTCCAGGGAAAAGCGTCGTTGTTTGTGTTTGGGGGCCTGTGGTTGGGAGTGGCCGGCTGGCTCCTTAGAAACCACGATACGCAGCATGGTTCCCAGACAAGAGGTGCCACCAGTGCCAAGTTGGGCTGGTTTGATAGTACCAAGTGGTTCCTGCAATCTGCCATCCAGAAGCGGGGCAGCTTACTTTTGTTTGCCACGGAAACGGGCCGTTGTTTGTGTTTGGGGGCCTGTGGCTGGGAGTGGCCGACTGGCTCCTTAGAATCCACGATACGCAGGATGGTTCCCAGACCAGAGGTGGCACCAGTGCCAAGTTGGGCTGGTTTGATAATACCAAGTGGCTCCTGCAATCTGCCATCCAGAAGCGGGGCAGCTTAATTTTGTTTGCCAGGGAAACGGGCCAAGGTTTGTGTCTGGGGGCCTATGGCTGTGAGTGACCGGCTAGGTCCTGAAAAGCTACGAGAGGCATGATGGTGACCAGACCCATGGTGGCACCAGTGCCAAGTTGGGCTGGTTTGATAGTACCAAGTGGCTCCTGCAATCTGCCATCAAAAATCGGCAAGCGAGTGTTGATTTCCAGGGAAAAGCGTCGTTGTTTGTGTTTGGGGGCCTGTGGCTGGGAGTGGCCGGCTGGCTCCTTAGAATCCACGATACGCAGCATGGTTCCCAGACCCAAGGTGGCACCAGTGCCAAGTCGGGCTGGCTTGATAATACCAAGTGGTTCCTGCAATCGGCCATCAAAATGTTCGCAGGCGAGTTTTGTTTTCCAGGGAAAAGCGCCGTTGTTTGTGCCTGGGGCCCTATGGCCTGGAGTGGACGGATGGCTAATTAGAATCCACGATACACAGGATGGTTCCCAGACCCATGGTGGCACCAGTGCCAAGTTGGGCTGGTTTGATAGTACCAAGTGGTTCCTGCAATCTGCCATCCAGAAGCGGGGCAGCTTACTTTTGTTTGCCAGGGAAACGGTCCGAGGTTTGTGTCTGGGGGCCTATGGCTGGGAGTGACCGGCTGGCTCCTGAAAAGCTACGATAGGCAGGATGGTGACCAGACCCATGGTGGCACCAGTGCCAAGTTGGGCTGGCTTGATAATACCAAGTGGTTCCTGCAATCGGCCATCAAAAAGTTGGCAGGCGAGTTTTGTTTTCCAGGGAAAAGCGCCGTTGTTTGTGCCTGGGGCCCTATGGCCTGGAGTGGACGGATGCCTAATTAGAACCCACGATACGCAGGATGGTTCCCAGACCTGAGGTGGCACCAGTGCCAAGTTGGGCTGGTTTGACGGTGCAAAGTGGCTCCTGCAATCTGCCATGCAGAAGCGGGGCAGCTTACTTTTGTTTGCCAGGGAAACGGGCCGAAATATTTGTCTGGGGGCCTCTGGCTGGGGGTGGCTGGCTGGCTCCTGAAAAGCTACGATAGGCAGGATGGTGACCAGACCCATGGTGGCACCAGTGCCAAGTTGGGCTGGTTTGATAGTACCAAGTGGCTCCTGCAATCTGCCATCAAAAACTTGGCAGGCGAGTTTTGTTTTCCAGGGAAAAGCGCCGTTGTTTGTGTTTGGGGGCCTGTGGCTGGGAGTGGCCGGCTGGCTCCTTAGAATCCACGATACGCAGCATGGTTCCCAGACCCAAGGTGGCACCAGTGCCAAGTCGGGCTGGCTTGATAATACCAAGTGGTTCCTGCAATCGGCCATCAAAATGTTCGCAGGCGAGTTTTGTTTTCCAGGGAAAAGCGCCTTTGTTTGTGCCTGGGGCCCTATGGCCTGGAGTGGACGGATGGCTAATTAGAATCCACGATACACAGGATGGTTCCCAGACCCATGGTGGCACCAGTGCCAAGTTGGGCTGGTTTGATAGTACCAAGTGGTTCCTGCAATCTGCCATCCAGAAGCGGGGCAGCTTACTTTTGTTTGCCAGGGAAACGGTCCGAGGTTTGTGTCTGGGGGCCTATGGCTGGGAGTGACCGGCTGGCTCCTGAAAAGCTACGATAGGCAGGATGGTGACCAGACCCATGGTGGCACCAGTGCCAAGTTGGGCTGGCTAGATAATACCAAGTGGTTCCTGCAATCGGCCATCAAAAAGTTGGCAGGGGTGTTTTGTTTTCCAGGGAAAAGCGCCGTTGTTTGTGCCTGGGGCCCTATGGCCTGGAGTGGACGGATGGCTAATTAGAATCCACGATACACAGGATGGTTCCCAGACCCATGACGGCACCAGTGCCAAGTTGGGCTGGTTTGATAGTACCAAGTGGCTCCTGCAATCTGCCATCAAAAACTTGGCAGGCGAGTTTTGTTTTCCAGGGAAAAGCGCCGTTGTTTGTGTTTGGGGGCCTGTGGCTGGGAGTGGCCGGCTGGCTCCTTAGAATCCACGATACGCAGGATGGTTCCCAGACCAGAGGTGGCACCAGTGCCAAGTTGGGCTGGTTTGATTGTAACAAGTGCGTCCGGGAATCTGCCATCCCGAAGCGGGGCAGCTTACTTTTGTTTGCCAGGGAAACGGGCTGAGGTTTGTGTCTGGGGGCCTATGGCTGGGAGTGGCCGGCTGGCTCATGAAAAGCTACGATAGGCAGGATGGTGACCAGACCCATGGTGGCACCAGTGCCAAGTTGGGCTGGTTTGATAGTACCAAGTGGCTCCTGCAATCTGCCATCAAAAAGTCGGCAAGCGAGTGTTGATTTCCAGGGAAAAGCGTCGTTGTTTGTGTTTGGGGGCCTGTGGCTGGGAGTGGCCGGCTGGCTCCTTAGAATCCACGATACGCAGCATGGTTCCCAGACCCAAGGTGGCACCAGTGCCAAGTCGGGCTGGCTTGATAATACCAAGTGGTTCCTGCAATCGGCCATCAAAATGTTCGCAGGCGAGTTTTGTTTTCCAGGGAAAAGCGCCGTTGTTTGTGCCTGGGGCCCTATGGCCTGGAGTGGACGGATGGCTAATTAGAATCCACGATACACAGGATGGTTCCCAGACCCATGGTGGCACCAGTGCCAAGTTGGGCTGGTTTGATAGTACCAAGTGGTTCCTGCAATCTGCCATCCAGAAGCGGGGCAGCTTACTTTTGTTTGCCAGGGAAACGGTCCGAGGTTTGTGTCTGGGGGCCTATGGCTGGGAGTGACCGGCTGGCTCCTGAAAAGCTACGATAGGCAGGATGGTGACCAGACCCATGGTGGCACCAGTGCCAAGTTGGGCTGGCTTGATAATACCAAGTGGTTCCTGCAATCGGCCATCAAAATGTTGGCAGGCGAGTTTTGTTTTCCAGGGAAAAGCGCCGTTGTTTGTGCCTGGGGCCCTATGGCCTGGAGTGGACGGATGGCTAATTAGAACCCACGAGACGCAGGATGGTTCCCAGACCTGAGGTGGCACCAGTGCCAAGTTGGGCTGGTTTGACGGTGCAAAGTGGCTCCTGCAATCTGCCATGCAGAAGCGGGGCAGCTTACTTTTGTTTGCCAGGGAAACGGGCCGAAATATTTGTCTGGGGGCCTCTGGCTGGGGGTGGCTGGCTGGCTCCTGAAAAGCTACGATAGGCAGGATGGTGACCAGACCCATGGTGGCACCAGTGCCAAGTTGGGCTGGTTTGATAGTACCAAGTGGCTCCTGCAATCTGCCATCAAAAACTTGGCAGGCGAGTTTTGTTTTCCAGGGAAAAGCGCCGTTGTTTGTGTTTGGGGGCTTGTGGCAGGGAGTGGCCGGCTGGCTCCTTAGAATCCACGATACGCAGCATGGTTCCCAGACCCAAGGTGGCACCAGTGCCAAGTCGGGCTGGCTTGATAATACCAAGTGGTTCCTGCAATCGACCATCAAAAAGTTGGCAGGCGAGTTTTGTTTTCCAGGGAAAAGCGCCGTTGTTTGTGCCTGGGGCCCTATGGCCTGGAGTGGACGGATGGCTAATTAGAATCCACGATACAAAGGATGGTTCCCAGACCCATGGTGGCACCAGTGCCAAGTTGGGCTGGTTTGATAGTAACAAGTGGTTCCTGCAATCTGCCATCCAGAAGCGGGGCAGCTTACTTTTGTTTGCCAGGCAAACGGGCCGAGGTTTTTGTCTGGGGGCCTATGGCTGGGAGTGACCGGCTGGCTCGTGAAAAGCTACGATAGGCAGGATGGTGACCAGACCCATGACGGCACCAGTGCCAAGTTGGGCTGGTTTGATAGTACCAAGTGGCTCCTGCAATCTGCAATCACAAACTTGGCGGGCGAGTTTTGTTTTCCAGGGAAAAGCGCCGTTGTTTGTGTTTGGGGGCCTGTGGCTGGGAGTGGCCGGCTGGCTCCTTAGAATCCACGATACTCAGCATGGTTCCCAGATCAGAGGTGGAACCTGTGCCAAGTTGGGCTGGTTTGATAGTACCAAGTGCGTCCGGGAATCTGCCATCCAGAAGCGGGGCAGCATACTTTTGTTTGCCAGGGAAACGGGCCGTGGGTTTTGTTTGGGGGCCTATGGCTGAGAGTGACCGGCTGGCTCCTGAAAAGTTACGACAGGCAGGATGGTGACCAGACCCATGGTGGCACCAGTGCCAAGTTGGGCTGGTTTGATAGTACCAAGTTGCTCCTGCAATCTGCCATCAAAAAGTTGGCAGGCGAGTTTTGTTTTCCAGGGAAAAGCGCCGTTGTTTGTGTTTGGGGGCCTGTGGCTGGGAGTGGCCGGCTGGCTCCTTAGAATCCACGATACGCAGGATGGTTCCCAGACTTGACGTGGCACCAGTGCCAAGTCGGGCTGGTTTGATAGTACCAAGTGCGTCCTGCAATCTGCCATCCAGAAGCGGGGCAGCTTACTTTTGTTTGCCAGGGAAACGGGCAGAGCTTTGTGTCTGGGGGCATATGGCTGAGAGTGGCCGTCTGGCCCCTGAAAATCCACGATAGGCAGGATGGTTCCCAGACCAGAGGTGGCACCAGTGCCAAGTCGGGCTGGTTTGATAGTACCAAGTTGCTCCTGCAATCTGCCATCAAAAAGTTGTCAGGCGAGTTTTGTTTTCCAGGGAAAAGCGCCGTCGTTTGTGTTTGGGTGCCTGTGGCTGGGAGTGGCCGGCTGGCTAATTAGAATCCACGATACGCAGGATGGTTCCCAGACCAGTGGTGGCACCAGTGCCAAGTCGGGCTGGTTTGATAGTACCAAGTGGCTCCTGCAATCAGCCATCCAGAAGCGGGGCAGCTTACTTTTGTTTGCCAGGGAAACGGGCCGAGCTTTGTGTCTGGGGGCCTATGGCTGGGAGTGACCGGCTGGCTCCTGAAAAGCTACGATAGGCAGGATGGTGACCAGACCCATGGTGGCACCAGTGCCAAGTTGGGCTGGTTTGATAGTACCAAGTGGCTCCTGCAATCTGCCATCAAAAAGTTGTCAGGCGAGTTTTGTTTTCCAGGGAAAAGCGCCGTTGTTTGTGTTTGGGGGCCTGTGGCTGGGAGTGGCCGGCTGGCTAATTAGAACCCACGATACGCAGGATGGTTCCCAGACCAGAGGTGGCAACAGTGACAAGTCGGGCCAGTTTGATGGTGCAAAGTGGCTCCTGCAATCTGCCATCCAGAAGCAGGGCTGCTTACTTTTGTTTGCCAGGGAAAGGAGCCGAGGTTTTTGTCTGGGGGCCTATGGCTGGGAGTGACCAGCTGGCTCCTGAAAAGGTACGATAGGCAGGATGGTGACCAGACCCATGGTGGCACCAGTGCCAAGTTCGGCTGATTTGATAGTACCAAGTGGCTCCTGCAATCTGCCATCAAAATGTTGGTAGGCGAGTTTTGTTTTCCAGGGAAAAGCGCCGTTGTTTGTGTTTGGGGGCCTGTGGGTGGGAGTGGCCGGATGGCTAATTAGAATCCACGATACGCAGGATGGTTCCCAGACCTAAAGTGGCACCAGTGACAAGTCGGGCCAGTTTGATGGTGCAAAGTTGCTACTGAAATCTGCCATCCAGAAACGGGGCAGCTTACTTTTGTTTGCCAGGGAAACGGGCCAAGGTTTGTGTCTGGGGGCCTATGGCTGTGAGTGACCCGCTAGGTCCTTAAAAGCTACGAGAGGCATGATGGTGACCAGACCCATGGTGGCACCAGTGCCAAGTTGGGCTGGTTTGATAGTACCAAGTGGCTCCTGCAATCTGCCATCAAAAAGTCGGCAAGCGAGTGTTGATTTCCAGGGAAAAGCGCCGTTGTTTGTGTTTGGGGGCCTGTGGCAGGGAGTGGCCGGCTGGCTCCTTAGAATCCACGATACGCAGCATGGTTCCCAGACCCAAGGTGGCACCAGTGCCAAGTCGGGCTGGCTTGATAATACCAAGTGGTTCCTGCAATCGGCCATCAAAAAGTTGGCAGGCGAGTTTTGTTTTCCAGGGAAAAGCGCCGTTGTTTTTGTTTGGGGGCCTATGGGTGGGAGTGGCCGGCTGGCTCCTTAGAATCCACGAGACGCAGGATGGTTCCCAGACCTGAGGTGGCACCAGTGCCAAGTTGGGCTGGTTTGATAGTACCAAGTGCGTCCTGCAATATGCCATCCAGAAGCGGGGTAGCTTACTTTTGTTTGCCAGGGAAACGGGCCGAGGTTTGTGTCTCGGGGCCTATGGCTGGGAGTGACCGGCTGGCTCCTGAAAAGCTACGATAGGCAGGATGGTGACCAGACCCATGGTGGCACCAGTGCCAAGTTGGGCTGGTTTGATAGTACCAAGTGGCTCCTGCAATCTGCCATCAAAAAGTTGGCAGGTGAGTTTTGTTTTCCAGGGAAAAGCGCCGTTGTTTGTGTTTGGGGGCCTGTGGTTGGGAGTGGCCAGCTGGCTCCTTAGAATCCATGATACGCAGGATGGTTCCCAGACCAGAGGTCGCAGCAGTGCCAAGTCGGGCTGGTTTGATGGTGCAAAGTGGCTCCTGCAATCTGCCATCCAGAAGCGGGGTAGCTTACTTTTGTTTGCCAGGGAAACGGGCCGAGGTTTGTGACTGGGGGCCTATGGCTGGGAGTCACCGGCTGGCGCCTGAAAAGCTACGATAGGCAGGATGGTGACCAGACCCATGGTGGCACCAGTGCCAAGTTGGGCTGGTTTGATAGTACCAAGTGGCTCCTGCAATCTGCCATCAAAAACTTGGCAGGCCAGTTTTGTTTTCCAGGGAAAAGCGCCGTTGTTTCTGTTTGGGGGCCTGTGGCTGGGAGTGGCCGGCTGCCTCCTTTGAACCCAGGATACGCAGGATGGTTCCCAGAGCCAAGGTTACGCCAGTGCCAAGTTCGGCTGGTTTGATAGTACCAAGTGGATCCTGCAACCTGCCATCCAGAAGCGGGACAGCTTAATTTTGTTTCCCAGGGAAACGGGCCGAGGTATTTGTCTGGGGGCCTATGGCTGGGCGTGACTGGCTGGCTACTGAAAAGCTACGATAGGCAGGATGGTTACCAGGCTCATGGTGGCCCCACTGCCAAGTCGGGCTGGTTTGATAATACTAAATAACTCCTGAAATCTGCCATCCAGACGCGGGGCAGCGGATTTCTGTTTGCTGGAGAAAAGTTCCGTGGTTTTTTTTTGGGGGTATATGGCTGGACGTGGCCGGCTGGCTCCTTAAAAATCCACGATACGCAGGATTGTTCCCTGACCCAAGGTGGCATGAGTGCCAAGTCGGGCTGTTTTCGTAGTACCAAGTGCGTCCTGCAATTTGCCATCCAGAAGAGGGGCAGTTGAGTTTTGTTTGCCAGAGAAAAGGACCGTGGTATATGTTTGGGGGCATATGGCTGAGAGTGGCCGGCTGGCCCCTGAAAATCCACGATAGGCAGGATGGTTCCCAGAACCAAGGTGGCACAAGTGCCATGTTGGCCTGGTTTGATAGTACCATGTGGCTCCTGCAATCTGCCATCCAGAAGCGTGGCTGCTTACTTTTGCTTGCCAGGGAAACGGGCCGAGATATTTGTCTGGGGGCCTATGGCTGGGAGTGACCGGCTGGCTCCTGAAAAGCTACGATAGGCAGGATGGTGACCAGACCCATGGTGGCACCAGTGCCAAGTTGGGCTGGTTTGATAGTACCAAGTGGCTCCTGCAATTTGCCATCAAAAACTTGGCAGGCCAGTTTTGTTTTCCAGGGAAAAGCGCCGTTGTTTCTGTTTGGGGGCCTGTGGCTGGGAGTGGCCGGCTGCCTCCTTTGAACCCAGGATACGCAGGATGGTTCCCAGAGCCAAGGTTACGCCAGTGCCAAGTTCGGCTGGTTTGATAGTACCAAGTGGATCCTGCAAACTGCCATCCAGAAGCGGGACAGCTTAATTTTGTTTCCCAGGGAAACGGGCCGAGGTATTTGTCTGGGGGCCTATGGCTGGGCGTGACTGGCTGGCTACTGAAAAGCTACGATAGGCAGGATGGTTACCAGGCTCATGGTGGCCCCACTGCCAAGTCGGGCTGGTTTGATAATACTAAATAACTCCTGAAATCTGCCATCCAGACGCGGGGCAGCGGATTTCTGTTTGCTGGAGAAAAGTTCCGTGGTTTTTTTTGGGGGTATGGCTGGACGTGGCCGGCTGGCTCCTTAAAAATCTCGATACGCAGGATTATTCCCTGACCCAAGGTGGCATGAGTGCCAAGTCGGGCTGTTTTCGTAGTACCAAGTGCGTCCTGCAATTTGCCATCCAGAAGAGGGGCAGTTGAGTTTTGTTTGCCAGAGAAAAGGACCGTGGTATATGTTTGGGGGCATATGGCTGAGAGTGGCCGGCTGGCCCCTGAAAATCCACGATAGGCAGCATGGTTCCCAGAACCAAGGTGGCACCAGTGCCATGTTGGCCTGGTTTGATAGTACCATGTGGCTCCTGCAATCTGCCATCCAGAAGCGGGGCTGCTTACTTTTGCTTGCCAGGGAAACGGGCCGAGATATTTGTCTGGGGGCCTATGGCTGGGAGTGACCGGCTGGCTCCTGAAAAGCTACGATAGGCAGGATGGTGACCAGACCCATGGTGGCACCAGTGCCAAGTTGGGCTGGTTTGATAGTACCAAGTGGCTCCTGCAATCTGCCATCCAAAAGTTGTCAGGCGAGTTTTGTTTTCCAGGGAAAAGCGCCGTTGTTCTTGTTTAGAGGCCTGTGGCTGGGAGTGGCCGGCTGCCTCCTTTGAACCCAGGATACGCAGGATGGTTCCCAGACCAGAGGTGGCACCAGTGCCAAGTTGGGCTGGTTTGATAGTACCAAGTGGCTCCTGCAATCTGCCATCCAGAAGCGGGACAGCTTACTTTTGTTTCCCAGGGAAACGGGCCGAGGTATTTGTCTGGGGGCCTATGGCTGGGAGTGACCGGCTGGCTACTGAAAAGCTACGATAGGCAGGATGGTTACCAGACTCATGGTGGCACCAGTGCCAAGTCGGGCTGGTTTGATAATACTAAATAGCTCCTGAAATCTGCCATTCAGACGCGGGGCAGCGGATTTTTGTTTGCTGGAGAAAAGTTCCGTGGTTTTTTTTTGGGGGTATATGGCTGGACGTGGCCGGCTGGCTCCATAAAAAGATCGATACGCAGGATTGTTCCCTGACCCAAGGTGGCATCAGTGCCAAGTCGGGCTGTTTTCGTAGTACCAAGTGCGTCCTGCAATTTGCCATCCAGAAGAGGGGCAGTTGAGTTTTGTTTGTCAGAGAAAAGGGCCGTGGTATGTGTTTGGATCCATATGGCTGAGATTGGCCGGCTGGCCCCTGAAAATCCACGATAGGCAGGATGATTCCCAGAGCCAAGGTGGCACCAGTGCCATGTTTGCCTGGTCTGATAGTACCAAGTGGCTCCTGCAATCTGCCATCAAAATGTTGGTAGGCGAGTTTTGTTTTCCAGGGAAAAGCGCCGTATTTTGTGTTTGGGCGCCTGTGGCTCAGAGTGGCCGGGTGGCTGCTTAGAATCCACGATACGCAGGATGGTTCCCAGACCCAAGGTGGCACCAGTGCCAAGTCGGGCTGGTTTGACACTACCAAGTGGCTCCTGCAATCTGCCATCCAGAATCGGGGCAGCTTAATTTTGTTTGCCAGGGAAACGGTCCGAGGTTTGTGTCTGGGGGCCTATGGCTGGGAGTGACCGGCTGGCTCCTGAAATGCTACAATAGGCAGGATGGTTCCCAGACCCATAGTGGCACCAGTACCAAGTTGGGATGATTTGATAGTACCAAGTGGCTCCTGCAATCTGCCATCAAAAAGCTGGCAGGCGAGTTTTGTTTTCCAGGGAAAAGCGCCGTTGTTTGTGTTTGGGGGCCTGTGGCTGGGAGTGGCCGGCTGGCTCCTTAGAATCCACGATATGCAGGATTGTTCCCAGACCCAAGGTGGCACCAGTGCCAAGTCGGGCTGGTTTGATGGTGCAAAGTGGCTCCTGCAATCTGCCATCCAGACGCGGGGCAGCGGATTTTTGTTTCCATGAGAAATGGTCCGTGGTTTGTTTTTGGGGGTATATGGCTCAGCGTGGCCGGCTGGCTCCTTAAAAAGCTCGATATGCAGGATGGTTCCCTGACACAAGGTGGCACCAGTGCCACGTCGGGCGGTTTTCGTAGTACAAAGTGCGTCCTAAAATTTGCCATCCAGAAGAGGGGCAGTTGAGTTTTGTTTGCCTGTGAAACGGGCCGTTGTTTTTGATTGGGGTCTGTGGCCGAGAGTGTTCGGCTGGCTCCTGACAACCCACAATACGCAGGATGGTTCCCAGACCCAAGGTGGCACCAGTGCCAAGTCGGGCTGGTTTGATAGTACCAAGTGGCTCCTGCAATCTGCCATCCAGAAGCGGTGCAGTTGAGTTTTGTTTGCCAGAGAAAAGGGCCGTGGGTTGTGTTTGGGGGCATATGGCTTGGAGTGGCCGGCTGTCTCATTAAAAAGATCGATACGCAGGATGGTTCCGAGACCCAAGGTCGCACCAGTGCCAAGTCGGGCTGTTTTTATAGTACCAAGTGCGTCCTGCAATTTGCCATCCAGAAGAGGGGCAGTGGAGTTTTGTTTGCCAGAGAATAGCGCCGTTGTTTGTGTTTGGGGGCTTGTGGCTGGGAGTGGCCGACTGGCGCCTTAGAATCTGTGTTACGCAGCATGGTTCCCAGACCAGAGGTGGCACCAGTTCCAAGTCGGGCTGGTTTGATAGTACCAAGGGGCTCCTGCAATCTGCCATCCAGAAGCGGGGCAGCTTACTTTTGTTTGCCAGGGAAACGGGCCGAGGTTTGTGACTGGGGGCCTATGGCTGGGAGTGACCGGCTGGCTCCTGAAAAGCTACGATAGGCAGGATGGTGACCAGACCCATGGTGGCACCAGTGCCAAGTTGGGCTGGTTTGATAGTACCAAGTGGCTCCTGCAATCTGCCATCAAAAAGTTGGCAGGCGAGTTTTGTTTTCCAGGGAAAAGCGCCGTTGTTTGTGTTTGAGGGCCTGTGGCTGGGAGTGGCCGGCTGGATCCTTAGAATCCACGATACGCAGGATGGTTCCCAGACCAGAGGTGGCACCTTTGCCAAGTTGGGCTGGTTTGATAGTACCAAGTGCGTCCTGCAATCTGCCATCCAGAAGCGGGGCAGCTTACTTTTGTTTGCCAGGGAAACGGGCCGAGGTTTGTGTCTGGGGGCCTATGGCTGGGAGTGACCTGCTAGGTCCTGAAAAGCTGCGATAGGCAGGATGGTGACCAGACCCATGGTGGCACCAGTGCCAAGTTGGGCTGGTTTGATAGTACCAAGTGGCTCCTGCAATCTGCCATCCAGAAGCGGGGTAGCTTACTTTTGTTTGCCAGGGAAACGGGCAGAGCTTTGTGTCTGGGGGCATATGGCTGAGAGTGGCCGTCTGGCCCCTGAAAATCCACGATAGGCAGGATGGTTCCCAGACCAGAGGTGGCACCAGTGCCAAGTCGGGCTGGTTTGATAGTACTAAATAGCACCTGCAATCTGCCATCAAAAAGTTGGCAGGCCAGTTTTGTTTTCCAAGGAAAAGCACCGTTGTTTGTGTTTGGGGGACTGTGGCTGGGAGTGGCCGGCTGGCTCCTTAGAACACACGATACGCAGGATGGTTCCCAGACCCAAGGTGGCACCAGTGCCACGTCGGGCTGGTTTGATGGTGAAAAGTGGCTCCTGCAATCTGCCATCCTGAAGCGGGGTAGCTTACTTTTGTGTGCCAGGGAAACGGGCCGAGGTTTATGACTGGGGGCCTAGGGCTAGGAGTGACAGGCTGGCTCCTGAAAAGCTACAATAGGCAGGATGGTTCCCAGACCCAAGGTGGCACCAGTGCCAAGTTGGGCTGGTTTGATGGTACCAAGTGGCTCCTGCAATCTGCCATCAAAAAGTTGGCAGGCCAGTTTTGTTTTCCAGGGAAAAGCGCCGTTGTTTGTGTTTGGGGGACTGTGGCTGGGAGTGGCCGGCTGGCTCCTTAGAACACAAGATACGCAGGATGGTTCCCAGACCAGAGGTGGCACCAGTGCCAAGTTGGGCTGGTTTGATAGTCCCAAGTGTCTCCTGCAATCTGCCATCCAGAAGCGGGGCAGCTTACTTTTGTTTGCCAGAGAAATAGGCCTAGGTTTTTGTTTGGGGGCCTGTGGCTAGGAGTGGCCGGCTGGCTCCTAAGAATCCACGATACGCAGGATGTTTACCAGACCCATGGTGGCACCAGTGCCAAGTTGGGCTGGTTTGATAGTACCATTGGCTCCTGCAAACTCCATCAAAAAGTTGGCAGGCGTGTTTTGTTTTCCAGGGAACAGCGCCGTTGATTTTGTTTGGGGGCCTGTGGCTGGGAGTGGCCGGCTGGCTCCTTAGAGACCACGATACGCAGGATGGTTCCCAGACCCAAGGTGGCACCAGTGCCAAGTCGGGCTGGTTTGATAGTACCAAGTGGCTCCTGCAATCTGCCATCCAGAAGTGAGGAAGCTAAGTTTTGTTTGCCAGAAAAAAGGGCCGTTGTTTTTGTTGGGGACCTGTGGCTGGGAGTAGCCGGCTGGCTCCTTAGAATCCACGATACGCAGGATGGTTCCCAGACCCAAGGTGGCCCCAGTGCCAAGTTGGGCTGGTTTGATAGTACCAAGTGCGTCCTGCAATCTGCCATCCACAAGCGGCGCCGCTTAGTTTTGTTTGCCACGGAAACGGGCCGAGGTTTGTGTCTGGGGGCCTATGGCTGGGAGTGACCGGCTAGGTCCTGAAAATCTACGATAGGCAGGATGGTGACCAGACCCATGGTGGCACCAGTGCCAAGTTGGGCTGGTTTGATAGTACCAAGTGGCTCCGGCAATCTGCCATCAAAATTTGGCAGGCGAGTTTTGTTTTCCAGGGAAAAGCGCCGTTGTTTGTGTTTGAGGGCCTGTGGCTGGGAGTGGCCGGCTGGCTCCTTAGAATCCACGATACGCAGGATGGTTCCCAGACCCAAGTTGGCACCAGTGCCAAGTCGGGCTGGTTTGATAGTACCAAGTGGTTCCTGCAATCTGCCATCCAGAAGCGGGGTAGCTTACTTTTGTTTGCCAGGGAAACGGGCCGAGCTTTGTTTTTGGGGGCCTGTGGCTGGCAGTGGCCAGCTGGCTCCTGAAAATCCATGATACGCAGCATGGTTCCCAGACCCAAGATGGCACCAGTGCCAAGTGGGGCTGGTTTGACAGTGTCAAGTGCCTCATGCAATCTCCCATCCAGAAACGGGGCAGCTGAGTTCTTTTGCCTGTGAACCGGCCGTTGTTTTTGATTGGGGTCTGTGGCCGAGAATGGTCGACTGGCTACTGACAATCCACAATACGCAGGATGGTTCCCAGACTCAAGGTGGCACCAGGGCCAAGTCGGGCTCGTTTGATAGTACCAAGTGGCTCCTGCAATCTGCCATCCTGACGCGGGGCAGCGGATCTTTGTTTGCCAGAGTAAAGTTCCGTGGTTTGTTTTTGGGGGCATATGGCTGGGAGTGGCCGGCTGGCTCCTTAAGAAGCTCGATACGCAGGATGGTTCCCAGATCCATGGTGGCACCATTGCCTAGTTTGGCTGTTTTTGTAGTACCAAGTGCGTCCTGCAATTTTCCATCCAGAAGAAGGGCAGTTGAGTTTTGTTTTCCAGGGAAAAGCGCCGTTGTTTTTGTTTGGAGGCCTGTGGCTGGGAGTGGCCGGCTGGCTCCTTTCAACACACGATACGCCGGATGGTTCCCAACCCAAGGTGGCACCAGTGCCAAGTTGGGCTGGTTTGATAGTACCAAGTGGCTCCTGCAATCTGCCATCCAGAAGCGGGGCAGCTTACTTTTGTTTGCCAGGGAAACGGGCCGAGGTTTGTGACTGGGGGCCTATGGCTGGGAGTGACCGGCTGGCTCCTGAAAAGCTACGATAATCAGGATGGTGACCAGACCCATGGTGGCACCAGTGCCAAGTTGGGCTGATTTGATAGTACCAAGTGGCTCCTGCGATCTGCCATCAAAAAGTTGGCAGGCGAGTTTTGTTTTCCAGGGAAAAGCGCTGTTGTTTGTATTTGGGGGCCTGTGGCTGGGAGTGACCGGCTGGCTCCTTAGAATCCACGATACGCAGGATGGTTCCCAGACCCAAGGTGGCACCAGTGCCAAGTCGGGCTGGTTTGATTATACCAAGTGGTTCCTGCAATCTGCCATCCAGAAGCGGGGCAGCTTACTTTTGTTTGCCAGGGAAACGGGCCGAGCTTTGTGTCTGGGGGCCTATGGCTGGGAGTGACCTGCTAGGTCCTGAAAAGCTACGATAGGCAGGATGGTGACCAGACCCATGGTGGCACCAGTGCCAAGTTGGGCTGGTTTGATAGTACCAAGTGGCTCCTGCAATCTGCCATCAAAAAGTTGGCAGGCGTGTTTTGTTTTCCAGGAAAAAGCGCCGTTGTTTGTGTTTGGGGGCCTGTGGCTGGGAGTGGCCGGCTGGCTCCTTAGAATCCACGATACGCAGCATTGTTCCCAGACCAGAGGTGGCACCAGTGCCAAGTCGGGCTAGTTTGATGGTGCAAAGTGGCTCCTGCAATCTGCCATCCAGTAGCGGGGTAGCTTACTTTTTTTTGCCAGGGAAACGGGCCGAGGTTTTTGTCTGGAGGCCTATGGCTGGGAGTGACCGGCTAGGTCCTGAAAAGCTACGATAGGCAGGATGGTGACCAGACCCATGGTGGCACCAGTGCCAAGTTGGGCTGGTTTGATAGTACCAAGTGGCTCCTGCAATCTGCCATCAAAACTTTGTCAGGCGAGTTTTGTTTTCCAGGGAAAAGCGCCGTTGTTTGTGTTTGCGGGCCTGTGGCTGGGAGTGGCCGGCTGGCTCCTTAGAATCCACGATACGCAGGATGGTTCCCAGACCCAAGATGGCACCAGTGCCAAGTCGGGCTGGTTTGATAGTACCAAGTGGTTCCTGCAATCTGCCATCCAGAAGCGGGGTAGCTTACTTTTGTTTGCCAGGGAAACGGGCCGAGCTTTGTTTTTGGGGGCCTGTGGCTGGCAGTGGCCAGCTGGCTCCTGAAAATCCATGATACGCAGCATGGTTCCCAGACCCAAGATGGCACCAGTGCCAAGTGGGGCTGGTTTGACAGTGTCAAGTGCCTCATGCAATCTCCCATCCAGAAACGGGGCAGCTGAGTTCTTTTGCCTGTGAACCGGCCGTTGTTTTTGATTGGGGTCTGTGGCCGAGAATGGTCGACTGGCTACTGACAATCCACAATACGCAGGATGGTTCCCAGACTCAAGGTGGCACCAGGGCCAAGTCGGGCTCGTTTGATAGTACCAAGTGGCTCCTGCAATCTGCCATCCTGACGCGGGGCAGCGGATCTTTGTTTGCCAGAGTAAAGTTCCGTGGTTTGTTTTTGGGGGCATATGGCTGGGAGTGGCCGGCTGGCTCCTTAAGAAGCTCGATACGCAGGATGGTTCCCAGATCCATGGTGGCACCATTGCCTAGTTTGGCTGTTTTTGTAGTACCAAGTGCGTCCTGCAATTTTCCATCCAGAAGAAGGGCAGTTGAATTTTGTTTTCCAGGGAAAAGCGCCGTTGTTTTTGTTTGGAGGCCTGTGGCTGGGAGTGGCCGGCTGGCTCCTTTCAACACACGATACGCCGGATGGTTCCCAACCCAAGGTGGCACCAGTGCCAAGTTGGGCTGGTTTGATAGTACCAAGTGGCTCCTGCAATCTGCCATCCAGAAGCGGGGCAGCTTACTTTTGTTTGCCAGGGAAACGGTCCGAGGTTTGTGACTGGGGGCCTATGGCTGGGAGTGACCGGCTGGCTCCTGAAAAGCTACGATATGCAGGATGGTTCCCAGACCTGAGGTGGCACCAGTGCCAAGTCGGGCTGGTTTGATGGTGCAAAGTGGCTCCTGCAATCTGCCATCCAGACGCAGGGCAGCAGATTTTTGTTTCCAAGAGAAATGGTCCGTGGTTTGTTTTTGGGGGTATATGGCTGGGCGTGGCCTGCTGGCTCCTTAAAAAGCTACGATAGGCAGGATGGTTCCCTGACCCAAGGTGGCACCAGTGCCAAGTCGGGCGGTTTTCGTAGTACAAAGTGCGTCCTAAAATTTGCCATCCAGAAGAGGGGCAGTTGAGTTTTGTTTATCAGAGAAAAGGGCCGTGGTTTTTTTTTGGGGGCATATGGCTGAGAGTGGCCGTCTGGCCCCTGAAAATCCACGATAGGCAGGATGGTTCCCAGACCAGAGGTGGCACCAGTGCCAAGTCGGGCTGGTTTGATAGTACTAAATAGCACCTGCAATCTGCCATCAAAAAGTTGGCAGGCCAGTTTTCTTTTCCAGGGAAAAGCACCGTTGTTTGTGTTTGGGGGACTGTGGCTGGGAGTGGCCGGCTGGCTCCTTAGAACACACGATACGCAGGATGGTTCCCAGACCCAAGGTGGCACCACTGCCACGTCGGGCTAGTTTGATGGTGCAAAGTGGCTCCTGCAATCTGCCATCCTGAAGCGGGGTAGCTTACTTTTGTGTGCCAGGGAAACGGGCCGAGGTTTATGACTGGGGGCCTAGGGCTAGGAGTGACAGGCTGGCTCCTGAAAAGCTACTATAGGCAGGATGGTTCCCAGACCCAAGGTGGCACCAGTGCCAAGTTGGGCTGGTTTGATGGTACCAAGTGGCTCCTGCAATCTGCCATCAAAAAGTTGGCAGGCCAGTTTTGTTTTCCAGGGAAAAGCGCCGTTGTTTGTGTTTGGGGGACTGTGGCTGGGAGTGGCCGGCTGGCTCCTTAGAACACAAGATACGCAGGATGGTTCCCAGACCAGAGGTGGCACCAGTGCCAAGTTGGGCTGGTTTGATAGTCCCAAGTGTCTCCTGCAATCTGCCATCCAGAAGCGGGGCAGCTTACTTTTGTTTGCCAGAGAAATAGGCCTAGGTTTTTGTTTGGGGGCCTGTGGCTAGGAGTGGCCGGCTGGCTCCTAAGAATCCACGATACGCAGGATGTTTACCAGACCCATGGTGGCACCAGTGCCAAGTTGGGCTGGTTTGATAGTACCAAGTGGCTCCTGCAAACTCCATCAAAAAGTTGGCAGGCGTGTTTTGTTTTCCAGGGAACAGCGCCGTTGATTTTGTTTGGGGGCCTGTGGCTGGGAGTGGCCGGCTGGCTCCTTAGAATCCACGATACGCAGGATGGTTCCCAGACCCAAGGTGGCACCAGTGGCAAGTCGGGCTGGTTTGATAGTACCAAGTGGCTCCGGCAATCTGCCATCCAGAAGTGAGGCAGCTAAGTTTTGTTTGCCAGAAAAAAGGGCCGTGGTTTTTGTTGGGGGCCTGTGGCTGGGAGTAGCCGGCTGGCTCCTTAAAATCCACGATAGGCAGGATGGTTCCCAGACCCATGGTGGCACCAGTGCCAAGTCGGGCTGGTTTGATAGTACCAAGTGGCTCCTGCAATCTGCCATCCAGAAGCGGGGCAGCTGAGTTTTGTTTGCCAGAGAAAAAGGCTGTGGTTTGTGTTTGGGGGCCTGTGGCTGGCAGTGGCCGGCTGGCTCCTGAAAATCCACGATACGCAGCATGGTTCCCAGACCCAAGGTGGCACCAGTGCCAAGTGGGTCTCGTTTGACAGTGTAAAGTGCCTCCTGCAATCTCCCATCCAGAAGCGGGGCAGCTGAGTTTTTTTTGCCAGGGAAACGGACCTTTGTTTTTGATTGGGGTCTGTGGCCGAGAGTGGTCGGCTGTCTCCTGACAATCCACAATACGCAGGATGGTTCCCAGACCAAAGGTGGCACCAATGCCAAGTCGGGCTGGTTTGATAGTACCAAGTGTCTCCTGCAATCTGCCATCCAGAAGCGGGGCAGCTGAGTTTTGTTTGCCAGAGAAAAGGGCCGTGGGTTGTGTTTGGGGGCATATGGCTGGGAGTGGCCACCTGGCTCCTTAAAATGCACGATACGCCGCATGGTAACCAGACGCAAGGTGGCACCAGTGCCAAGTCGGGCTGTTTTTGTAGTACCCAGTGGCTTCTGCAATTTGCCATCCAGAAGCGGGGCAGCTAAATTTTGTTTGCTAGAGAAAAGGGCTGTGGTTTGTGTTTGGGGGCCTATGGCTGAGAGTGGCCGGCTGGCCCCTGAAAATCAACGATAGGCAGGATGGTTCCCAGATCCAAGGTGGCACCAGTGCCAAGTAAGGCTGGTTGTATGGTTCAAAGTGACTCCTGCAATCTGCCATCCAGAAGCGGGACAGCTGAGTTTTTTTTGCCAGAGAAAAGGTCCATGGTTTCTTTTTGGGGCATACGGCTGGGAATTGCCGGCTGGCTCCTTAAAATGCTCGATACGCAGGATGGTTCCCAGAGCCAAGGTGGCACCACTGCCAAGTCGGGCTCTTTTTGTAGTACCAAGTGCGTCCTGCAATTTGCCATCCAGAAGAGGGGCAGTTGAGTTTTGTTTGCCAGAGAAAAGGGCCGAGGTTTGTGTTTGGGGGCATATGGCTGGGAGTGTTCGGCTGGTTCCTGAATATGTACCATACGCAGGATTGTTCCCAGATCCAAGGTGGCAGCAGTGCCATGTTGTGCTGGTGTGATAGTCCCAAGTGGCTCCTGCAATCTGCCATCCAGAAGCGGGGCAGCTGATTTTTGTTTGCCAGAGAAAAGGTCCGTGGTTTGTGTTTGGGGGCATATGGCTGAGAGTGGCCGGCTGGCCCCTGAAAATCCACGATACACAGGATGGTTCCCAGATCCAAGGTGGCACCTGTGCCAAGTCGGGCTGATTTGATAGTACTAAGTAGCTCCTGCAATCTGCCATGCAGAAGCGGGGCAGCTTACTTTTGTTTTCCAGGGAAACGGGCCGAGGTTTGTGTTTGGGGGCCTATGGCTGAGAGTGACCGGCTGGCTCCTGAAAAGCTACAATAGGCAGGATGGTGACCAGACCCATGGTGGCACCAGTGCCAAGTTGGGCTGGTTTGATAGTACCAAGTGGTTCCTGCAATCTGCCATCCAGAAGCAGGGCAGCTGAGTTTTGTTTGCCAGAGAAAAGGGCCTTGGTTTGTGTTTGGGGGCATATGGCTGGGTGTGGCCAGCTGGCTCCTTAAAATGCACGATATGCAACATGGCTCCCAGACCCAAGGTGGCACAAGTGCCAAGTTGGGCTGGTTTGATAGTACCAAGTGGCTCCTGCAATCTTCCATGATCACGTGGAGAAATACTTTCTGGTTTCAGCCTCATGCTCTTTCTTCTCTCCCTCAACTTCTCTATCACCTCTCATCTGGTTCACATGCGCTGTCTTCAAGGTCCACAGGCTACTTTTCACAGAATCTTCTGGCCTGATGAAGTAAGGATGATGAATAGAACAGAGCTGGGATCTATTTTCCAGTTTGGATAAAATGCATTCTGCACACAAATCCAAGGAGAACGGGCTGCCCCGATGCCCAGAAAATCTTTCACTCCTGCTAGTGTTCTACGTCAACCGCAACTTAGTCTGAAAGAAAAGCTTTTTCTCTGAGAGCATCTGAGAGGTTTGCATGAAGCACTGATATCTGACATATGCAATTTTGAATAGGAGAGGAAAAAGAAAATGGCAAGGAGTTTTTAATTTTAGTGGTTTCAATTTTAATTTCCGTGCACTTTTTCAAAACTTGTCAGCTCAAATGCCCATCAACATCTTTTAGTCATCTGTAAGTCAGTATTCATATAAAATGTGCTTCAAATCCAAAGAATTTCAAATTTGCACTCCAAGCTTCTATGCCTAGATTTATGATTTCCTACACATATTAGATGAAAGGAAGGCCTTTTTTACTGTGGGAGTGCTGGAACACTGGAACAGGTTGCCCAGAGAAGTTGTGGGTGTCCCATCCCTGAAAGTATTCAAGGTCACCTTGGACGGGGCTTGGAGCAGCAACAAAGGAGAAGCTTGATGGTAGAGAAACAAAGTTGGACTATAGAAGAAACTCGGATTGAAGTATAGGATCAAGTTTTCTCTCAGCTCTTGGGGTAAATTCAAAGTTGTACAAAATGACATTTATCTGTGCTATTCACTACTGTAACAGAAAGTTTCATGAAAACTGTACAGAAGATAGTAAATTTTAAAAGAGATAAGAATTACAGCATAAAATCCATGGGATAGGTTACAACATGAGACACTCTCTAAGAGAAAATCTCTGTGTTTCAGCACTTCATCGGGGTAAGATTTCATGAAGTGCCAAAGAAGGCGGCAAAATATCATTCGGGACATTATTTACTGGAATTCAGCCTGGCCATTAGTAGGAACTGCCTTTGAACATATCATGTAGATATACCACACACACTTTCCCTTCACTGAAAAATTACTGTTTACAACAAATAAGCAATTGACGATCAAAATTGATTGAAAGCATCTTAAACATGTCAAGTATTTCATTGTAGATGATCTGTGATCCAAATGCTTCTTCCACCTTCGAGAGGGACAGAAGAATTCTTCCATATCATGATGGTTTAAAATTGTATCAACCAATGTTTTCTGCTGAAAAGATATCATCTATTTTTTTTCTATTTTTGGAAGAAAATATTCCTAGACATACAACAGGTGAGAACTAAGTAATTTTAAAGAAACAAATGAAATGAAAATATTCTGTAAATAGAATGAAATGAAAAGCTGTGTTTTAAATAGGAGCTAAATATTAAACAGAATTTTTGTACCAGGCATTTGAATTACTGCACCAGCTCTTTTGCCCATCAAGAGAGGCATTTAGCATTTCAGTCTTTTCCAAGGTGTTCATGATCTGCTATGCTGATCTCTGTGTGTGCCTAGGTGTGTGTGGAGGGGGGGGCATATGAAGGGGAGTGTGTATGTTTGCTTTACAATTGTTGTGGCAGATTCATGCCTCAGCTCCACATTTTGTTTTAAAAAGGTCACACCGAGTGGATATGAAGTTTACTATCAACAAGAGATCGATTCCCAAATCATCCATTTGACTCTCCCTTATAAATCATGTGCTTTGTTGCATATTTTATCAAATATACTTTCAAGCCAGATGGAGGAAGGAGGATGTGGGAATCCCTCCACCATCTTGCAACTTTTATGTAAGTAGGTTTTCAAGAAAATCATCATTTCTCTTTTAAATATGTCTGGAACAGGCATGATGGTAGTGTCAACCTGTTGGAGTTTTTGTTGCTGGAAGAAGTTGTACAAAAGGATTGGTTTTTACATTGACCAGTTACTGAATCAAGCGCAGGAATACATTGGAAATTTAGCTGGGGGTTCCTTTTCCCAGCAGACTACTTCTAGAACGAGCTTGTACACTGAAGCTGACTCTTTTGCTCTCTTTTTGTTTCTTTCCTATTTTCTTGGCTTCTTTGCCACTATCTAGACAATTTTGGAACTTTGTTCCCAACTAAAATGGTTTCAATAGTCTGATTGTGATCATACATTTTTACAAGGAATTTTTAAAATCTTTCCTCGAGTCCAGAAAGTCAAGGACTTAGATCTTTTTCTTCCCTTATCAATATTGCCATGAAATTGATAAATAAAGACCAACTCTTTATTTTTGTTTTTAACCCACGTAGATAATTCCCATCCATTAATCCATTTTGTGGACCAATAGCTGCCATTCTGATGGAAGCTGTCACTTCTTAACAATAGGCATTCTGTGACTATGTTGACAGCACTTTGGGTGAAGATCCTAACTGGTCTTAGATATACATAGGGAGAAATTTGCTCAGCCAGTGTCAGTCTTAAGCATGCGTATCAGAAGATCTTTCTAGAGCTGGGAATTTTCCCATGAAAGGGATTCAGTTAGGGAAGAGACACTTGTGCCAGAGTTTTACATTCTTCTTGAACACTGCTTAAGGAACTTAGATGCCATGTCCATTTGGATCTCTGTCTGCACAGAACTTTGTCATGCCAGTGCTTTGAAATGCATCTTGAAGAGAATTCACTAGCACAGAATGAAAGAGAGTGGAAGGGGTTGGTGGGGCTAACCAGGCCCAACCCCCCTGCCTAAACCAGGATACCTAGAGCCTCTTGCCCAGGATTCTATCTGGGTGTACTTTTAATGTCTTCAAAGATCCAGGCTCCACAATCTTTCTGGGCAGTCTGTGCCGTGGTTCAGTCACCCTGACAGTAAAGAAACATTTACTGATGTTCAAAGGCAATCTCCTGTATTTCAGTGTGTGCCCACTGCCTCTTGTCTTTACCCTCAGCATCACTGAAAAGACACTGATTCCCTCCCCTTTGCACTATTGCTTCCATATGTATGTGTGATGCCATGTAGAGGTATGTCAAAAACCTCCCTGAAGCCCAGGCAGATAATATTCCCTTCATCTACCAGTCAAGTTGATTCATCAGAGGAGTTTAAAGTGATGTTCAGCATGAAATTCCCCTGAAAAATCATGCTAACTACATTATTTGGTCATCTGTCATGTGCCTGGCAAGGATTTCCAGGAAGAGCTGCTTCATCAACTTCCTGGGGATAAAAAAGAGGCTGGCTGGTTTGTACTATGGCGAGTCCTCTTAATTGCCTTTTTTGAAGATGGGTGTCATATGCTAACATCCACTCTTTAGACTCTCTTGTCGTCTACATCTTAGCAAAACGCTTTTCCACTATGTCTGGCTAGGAAAAACTGTGCCAGCACAGAAAACATCTCCCATCGTGTTCTAGAAGTTGCACGGATGTCTGCCAAGTGTTTGGCAGGAAGAAAAGAAAAGTTGTCCAAAACAGCTTCCAATCGAATGTTCCTGTGATTGGAAAAGTCAGGAGAGTGCAAAGGTACTGTTTTCTATCAGTTGGCAAGGTGCGCACACAATCCCAGTGTTGTACAGCTTGCTTCTTCACCTTCCCGAAGCTGCCGCTCTCGCCGGCTGCCGGAGCCCAAGAAGCGGCTTCTTCGCGCAAAGACGATTGTGCCGCTCACAGTGCTCTCCTTAGCGCGGCTTCTGCCGAAAGACGCCCGGCAGCGGCTCTTACCTCCGGAGAGCACCCTACCTTCGTCTTTAGCTCCTCTTCTCATCTACACCTCGGCAAAAAGCTTCTCCACTATGTCTGGCTAGGAAAAACTGTGCCAGCACAGAAAACATCTCCCATCGTGTTCTAGAAGTTGCACGGATGTCTGCCAAGTGTTTGGCAGGAAGAAAAGAAAAGTTGTCCAAAACAGCTTCCAATCGAATGTTCCTGTGATTGGAAAAGTCAGGAGAGTGCAAAGGTACTGTTTTCTATCAGTTGGCAAGGTGCGCACACAATCCCAGTGTTGTACAGCTTGCTTCTTCACCTTCCCGAAGCTGCCGCTCTCGCCGACTGCCGGAGCCCAAGAAGCGGCTTCTTCGCGCAAAGACGATTGTGCCGCTCACAGTGCTCTCCTTAGCGCGGCTTCTGCCGAAAGACGCCCGGCAGCGGCTCTTACCTCCGGAGAGCATCCTACCTTCGTCTTTAGCTCCTCTTCTCATCTACACCTCGGCAAAAAGCTTCTCCACTATGTCTGGCTAGGAAAAACTGTGCCAGCACAGAAAACATCTCCCATCGTGTTCTAGAAGTTGCACGGATGTCTGCCAAGTGTTTGGCAGGAAGAAAAGAAAAGTTGTCCAAAACAGCTTCCAATCGAATGTTCCTGTGATTGGAAAAGTCAGGAGAGTGCAAAGATACTGTTTTCTATCAGTTGGCAAGGTGCGCACACAATCCCAGTGTTGTACAGCTTGCTTCTTCACCTTCCCGAAGCTGCCGCTCTCGCCGGCTGCCGGAGCCGAAGAAGCGGCTTCTTCGCGCAAAGACGATTGTGCCGCTCACAGTGCTCTCCTTAGCGCGGCTTCTGCCGAAAGACGCCCGGCAGCGGCTCTTACCTCCGGAGAGCATCCTACCTTCGTCTTTCGCGTCTTTTGTAGTCTACATCTTAGCAAAACGCTTTTCCACTATGTCTGGCTAGGAAAAACTGTGCCAGCACAGAAAACATCTCCCATCGTGTTCTAGAAGTTGCACGGATGTCTGCCAAGTGTTTGGCAGGAAGAAAAGAAAAGTTGTCCAAAACAGCTTCCAATCGAATGTTCCTGTGATTGGAAAAGTCAGGAGAGTGCAAAGGTACTGTTTTCTATCAGTTGGCAAGGTGCGCACACAATCCCAGTGTTGTACAGCTTGCTTCTTCACCTTCCCGAAGCTGCCGCTCTCGCCGGCTGCCGGAGCCCAAGAAGCGGCTTCTTCGCGCAAAGACGATTGTGCCGTTCACAGTGCTCTCCTTAGCGCGGCTTCTGCCGAAAGACGCCCGGCAGCGGCTCTTACCTCCGGAGAGCATCCTACCTTCGTCTTTCGCGTCTTTTGTAGTCTACATCTTAGCAAAACGCTTTTCCACTATGTCTGGCTAGGAAAACCCGTGCCAGCACAGAAAACATCTCCCATCGTGTTCTAGAAGTTGCACGGATGTCTGCCAAGTGTTTGGGAGGAAGAAAAGAAAAGTTGTCCAAAACAGCTTCCAATCGAATGTTCATGTGATTGGAAAAGTCAGGAGAGTGCAAAGGTACTGTTTTCTATCAGTTGGCAAGGTGCGCACACAATCCCAGTGTTGTACAGCTTGCTTCTTCATCTTCCCGAAGCTGCCACTCTCAGGAGGTAAGAGCCGCTGCCGGGCGTCTTTCGGCAGAAGCTGCGCTAAGGAGAGCACTGTGAGCGGCACAATCGTCTTTGCGCGAAGAAGCCGCTTCTTGGGCTCCGGCAGCCGGCGAAAGCGGCTGCTTCGGGAAGGTGAAGAAGCAAGCTGTACAACACTGGGATTGTGTGCGCACCTTGCCAACTGATAGAAAACAGTACCTTTGCACTCTCCTGACTTTTCCAATCACAGGAACATTCGATTGGAAGCTGTTTTGGACAACTTTTCTTTTCTTCCTGCCAAACACTTGGCAGACATCCGTGCAACTTCTAGAACACGATGGGAGATGTTTTCTGTGCTGGCACAGTTTTTCCTAGCCAGACATAGTGGAAAAGCGTTTTGCTAAGATGTAGACTACAAAAGACGCGAAAGACGAAGGTAGGATGCTCTCCGGAGGTAAGAGCCGCTGCCGGGCGTCTTTCGGCAGAAGCCGCGCTAAGGAGAGCACTGTGAGCGGCACAATCGTCTTTGCGCGAAGAAGCCGCTTCTTCGGCTCCGGCAGCCGGCGAGAGCGGCAGCTTCGGGAAGGTGAAGAAGCAAGCTGTACAACACTGGGATTGTGTGCGCACCTTGCCAACTGATAGAAAACAGTACCTTTGCACTCTCCTGACTTTTCCAATCACAGGAACATTCGATTGGAAGCTGTTTTGGACAACTTTTCTTTTCTTCCTGCCAAACACTTGGCAGACATCCGTGCAACTTCTAGAACACGATGGGAGATGTTTTCTGTGCTGGCACAGTTTTTCCTAGCCAGACATAGTGGAAAAGCGTTTTGCTAAGATGTAGACTACAAAAGACGCGAAAGACGAAGGTAGGATGCTCTCCGGAGGTAAGAGCCGCTGCCGGGCGTCTTTCGGCAGAAGCCGCGCTAAGGAGAGCACTGTGAGCGGCACAATCGTCTTTGCGCGAAGAAGCCGCTTCTTGGGCTCCGGCAGCCGGCGAGAGCGGCAGCTTCGGGAAGGTGAAGAAGCAAGCTGTACAACACTGGGATTGTGTGCGCACCTTGCCAACTGATAGAAAACAGTACCTTTGCACTCTCCTGACTTTTCCAATCACAGGAACATTCGATTGGAAGCTGTTTTGGACAACTTTTCTTTTCTTCCTGCCAAACACTTGGCAGACATCCGTGCAACTTCTAGAACACGATGGGAGATGTTTTCTGTGCTGGCACAGTTTTTCCTAGCCAGACATAGTGGAAAAGCGTTTTGCTAAGATGTAGACTACAAAAGACGCGAAAGACGAAGGTAGGATGCTCTCCGGAGGTAAGAGCCGCTGCCGGGCGTCTTTCGGCAGAAGCCGCGCTAAGGAGAGCCCTGTGAGCGGCACAATCGTCTTTGCGCGAAGAAGCCGCTTCTTGGGCTCCGGCAGCCGGCGAGAGCGGCAGCTTCGGGAAGGTGAAGAAGCAAGCTGTACAACACTGGGATTGTGTGCGCACCTTGCCAACTGATAGAAAACAGTACCTTTGCACTCTCCTGACTTTTCCAATCACAGGAACATTCGATTGGAAGCTGTTTTGGACAACTTTTCTTTTCTTCCTGCCAAACACTTGGCAGACATCCGTGCAACTTCTAGAACACGATGGGAGATGTTTTCTGTGCTGGCACAGTTTTTCCTAGCCAGACATAGTGGAAAAGCGTTTTGCTAAGATGTAGACTACAAAAGACGCGAAAGACGAAGGTAGGATGCTCTCCGGAGGTAAGAGCCGCTGCCGGGCGTCTTTCGGCAGAAGCCGCGCTAAGGAGAGCACTGTGAGCGGCACAATCGTCTTTGCGCGAAGAAGCCGCTTCTTGGGCTCCGGCAGCCGGCGAGAGCGGCAGCTTCGGGAAGGTGAAGAAGCAAGCTGTACAACACTGGGATTGTGTGCGCACCTTGCCAACTGATAGAAAACAGTACCTTTGCACTCTCCTGACTTTTCCAATCACAGGAACATTCGATTGGAAGCTGTTTTGGACAACTTTTCTTTTCTTCCTGCCAAACACTTGGCAGACATCCGTGCAACTTCTAGAACACGATGGGAGATGTTTTCTGTGCTGGCACAGTTTTTCCTAGCCAGACATAGTGGAAAAGCGTTTTGCTAAGATGTAGACTACAAAAGACGCGAAAGACGAAGGTAGGATGCTCTCCGGAGGTAAGAGCCGCTGCCGGGCGTCTTTCGGCAGAAGCCGCGCTAAGGAGAGCCCTGTGAGCGGCACAATCGTCTTTGCGCGAAGAAGCCGCTTCTTGGGCTCCGGCAGCCGGCGAGAGCGGCAGCTTCGGGAAGGTGAAGAAGCAAGCTGTACAACACTGGGATTGTGTGCGCACCTTGCCAACTGATAGAAAACAGTACCTTTGCACTCTCCTGACTTTTCCAATCACAGGAACATTCGATTGGAAGCTGTTTTGGACAACTTTTCTTTTCTTCCTGCCAAACACTTGGCAGACATCCGTGCAACTTCTAGAACACGATGGGAGATGTTTTCTGTGCTGGCACAGTTTTTCCTAGCCAGACATAGTGGAAAAGCGTTTTGCTAAGATGTAGACTACAAAAGACGCGAAAGACGAAGGTAGGATGCTCTCCGGAGGTAAGAGCCGCTGCCGGGCGTCTTTCGGCAGAAGCCGCGCTAAGGAGAGCACTGTGAGCGGCACAATCGTCTTTGCGCGAAGAAGCCGATTCATCGGCTCCGGCAGTCGGCGAGAGCGGCAGCTTCGGGAAGGTGAAGAAGCAAGCTGTACAACACTGGGATTGTGTGCGCACCTTGCCAACTGATAGAAAACAGTACCTTTGCACTCTCCTGACTTTTCCAATCACAGGAACATTCGATTGGAAGCTGTTTTGGACAACTTTTCTTTTCTTCCTGCCAAACACTTGGCAGACATCCGTGCAACTTCTAGAACACGATGGGAGATGTTTTCTGTGCTGGCACAGTTTTTCCTAGCCAGACATAGTGGAAAAGCGTTTTGCTAAGATGTAGACTACAAAAGACGCGAAAGACGAAGGTAGGATGCTCTCCGGAGGTAAGAGCCGCTGCCGGGCGTCTTTCGGCAGAAGCCGCGCTAAGGAGAGCCCTGTGAGCGGCACAATCGTCTTTGCGCGAAGAAGCCGCTTCTTGGGCTCCGGCAGCCGGCGAGAGCGGCAGCTTCGGGAAGGTGAAGAAGCAAGCTGTACAACACTGGGATTGTGTGCGCACCTTGCCAACTGATAGAAAACAGTACCTTTGCACTCTCCTGACTTTTCCAATCACAGGAACATTCGATTGGAAGCTGTTTTGGACAACTTTTCTTTTCTTCCTGCCAAACACTTGGCAGACATCCGTGCAACTTCTAGAACACGATGGGAGATGTTTTCTGTGCTGGCACAGTTTTTCCTAGCCAGACATAGTGGAAAAGCGTTTTGCTAAGATGTAGACTACAAAAGACGCGAAAGACGAAGGTAGGATGCTCTCCGGAGGTAAGAGCCGCTGCCGGGCGTCTTTCGGCAGAAGCCGCGCTAAGGAGAGCACTGTGAGCGGCACAATCGTCTTTGCGCGAAGAAGCCGCTTCTTGGGCTCCGGCAGCCGGCGAGAGCGGCAGCTTCGGGAAGGTGAAGAAGCAAGCTGTACAACACTGGGATTGTGTGCGCACCTTGCCAACTGATAGAAAACAGTACCTTTGCACTCTCCTGACTTTTCCAATCACAGGAACATTCGATTGGAAGCTGTTTTGGACAACTTTTCTTTTCTTCCTGCCAAACACTTGGCAGACATCCGTGCAACTTCTAGAACACGATGGGAGATGTTTTCTGTGCTGGCACAGTTTTTCCTAGCCAGACATAGTGGAAAAGCGTTTTGCTAAGATGTAGACTACAAAAGACGCGAAAGACGAAGGTAGGATGCTCTCCGGAGGTAAGAGCCGCTGCCGGGCGTCTTTCGGCAGAAGCCGCGCTAAGGAGAGCCCTGTGAGCGGCACAATCGTCTTTGCGCGAAGAAGCCGCTTCTTGGGCTCCGGCAGCCGGCGAGAGCGGCAGCTTCGGGAAGGTGAAGAAGCAAGCTGTACAACACTGGGATTGTGTGCGCACCTTGCCAACTGATAGAAAACAGTACCTTTGCACTCTCCTGACTTTTCCAATCACAGGAACATTCGATTGGAAGCTGTTTTGGACAACTTTTCTTTTCTTCCTGCCAAACACTTGGCAGACATCCGTGCAACTTCTAGAACACGATGGGAGATGTTTTCTGTGCTGGCACAGTTTTTCCTAGCCAGACATAGTGGAAAAGCGTTTTGCTAAGATGTAGACTACAAAAGACGCGAAAGACGAAGGTAGGATGCTCTCCGGAGGTAAGAGCCGCTGCCGGGCGTCTTTCGGCAGAAGCCGCGCTAAGGAGAGCACTGTGAGCGGCACAATCGTCTTTGCGCGAAGAAGCCGATTCATCGGCTCCGGCAGTCGGCGAGAGCGGCAGCTTCGGGAAGGTGAAGAAGCAAGCTGTACAACACTGGGATTGTGTGCGCACCTTGCCAACTGATAGAAAACAGTACCTTTGCACTCTCCTGACTTTTCCAATCACAGGAACATTCGATTGGAAGCTGTTTTGGACAACTTTTCTTTTCTTCCTGCCAAACACTTGGCAGACATCCGTGCAACTTCTAGAACACGATGGGAGATGTTTTCTGTGCTGGCACAGTTTTTCCTAGCCAGACATAGTGGAAAAGCGTTTTGCTAAGATGTAGACTACAAAAGACGCGAAAGACGAAGGTAGGATGCTCTCCGGAGGTAAGAGCCGCTGCCGGGCGTCTTTCGGCAGAAGCCGCGCTAAGGAGAGCACTGTGAGCGGCACAATCGTCTTTGCGCGAAGAAGCCGCTTCTTGGGCTCCGGCAGCCGGCGAGAGCGGCAGCTTCGGGAAGGTGAAGAAGCAAGCTGTACAACACTGGGATTGTGTGCGCACCTTGCCAACTGATAGAAAACAGTACCTTTGCACTCTCCTGACTTTTCCAATCACAGGAACATTCGATTGGAAGCTGTTTTGGACAACTTTTCTTTTCTTCCTGCCAAACACTTGGCAGACATCCGTGCAACTTCTAGAACACGATGGGAGATGTTTTCTGTGCTGGCACAGTTTTTCCTAGCCAGACATAGTGGAAAAGCGTTTTGCTAAGATGTAGACTACAAAAGACGCGAAAGACGAAGGTAGGATGCTCTCCGGAGGTAAGAGCCGCTGCCGGGCGTCTTTCGGCAGAAGCCGCGCTAAGGAGAGCCCTGTGAGCGGCACAATCGTCTTTGCGCGAAGAAGCCGCTTCTTGGGCTCCGGCAGCCGGCGAGAGCGGCAGCTTCGGGAAGGTGAAGAAGCAAGCTGTACAACACTGGGATTGTGTGCGCACCTTGCCAACTGATAGAAAACAGTACCTTTGCACTCTCCTGACTTTTCCAATCACAGGAACATTCGATTGGAAGCTGTTTTGGACAACTTTTCTTTTCTTCCTGCCAAACACTTGGCAGACATCCGTGCAACTTCTAGAACACGATGGGAGATGTTTTCTGTGCTGGCACAGTTTTTCCTAGCCAGACATAGTGGAAAAGCGTTTTGCTAAGATGTAGACTACAAAAGACGCGAAAGACGAAGGTAGGATGCTCTCCGGAGGTAAGAGCCGCTGCCGGGCGTCTTTCGGCAGAAGCCGCGCTAAGGAGAGCACTGTGAGCGGCACAATCGTCTTTGCGCGAAGAAGCCGCTTCTTGGGCTCCGGCAGCCGGCGAGAGCGGCAGCTTCGGGAAGGTGAAGAAGCAAGCTGTACAACACTGGGATTGTGTGCGCACCTTGCCAACTGATAGAAAACAGTACCTTTGCACTCTCCTGACTTTTCCAATCACAGGAACATTCGATTGGAAGCTGTTTTGGACAACTTTTCTTTTCTTCCTGCCAAACACTTGGCAGACATCCGTGCAACTTCTAGAACACGATGGGAGATGTTTTCTGTGCTGGCACAGTTTTTCCTAGCCAGACATAGTGGAAAAGCGTTTTGCTAAGATGTAGACTACAAAAGACGCGAAAGACGAAGGTAGGATGCTCTCCGGAGGTAAGAGCCGCTGCCGGGCGTCTTTCGGCAGAAGCCGCGCTAAGGAGAGCCCTGTGAGCGGCACAATCGTCTTTGCGCGAAGAAGCCGCTTCTTGGGCTCCGGCAGCCGGCGAGAGCGGCAGCTTCGGGAAGGTGAAGAAGCAAGCTGTACAACACTGGGATTGTGTGCGCACCTTGCCAACTGATAGAAAACAGTACCTTTGCACTCTCCTGACTTTTCCAATCACAGGAACATTCGATTGGAAGCTGTTTTGGACAACTTTTCTTTTCTTCCTGCCAAACACTTGGCAGACATCCGTGCAACTTCTAGAACACGATGGGAGATGTTTTCTGTGCTGGCACAGTTTTTCCTAGCCAGACATAGTGGAAAAGCGTTTTGCTAAGATGTAGACTACAAAAGACGCGAAAGACGAAGGTAGGATGCTCTCCGGAGGTAAGAGCCGCTGCCGGGCGTCTTTCGGCAGAAGCCGCGCTAAGGAGAGCACTGTGAGCGGCACAATCGTCTTTGCGCGAAGAAGCCGATTCATCGGCTCCGGCAGTCGGCGAGAGCGGCAGCTTCGGGAAGGTGAAGAAGCAAGCTGTACAACACTGGGATTGTGTGCGCACCTTGCCAACTGATAGAAAACAGTACCTTTGCACTCTCCTGACTTTTCCAATCACAGGAACATTCGATTGGAAGCTGTTTTGGACAACTTTTCTTTTCTTCCTGCCAAACACTTGGCAGACATCCGTGCAACTTCTAGAACACGATGGGAGATGTTTTCTGTGCTGGCACAGTTTTTCCTAGCCAGACATAGTGGAAAAGCGTTTTGCTAAGATGTAGACTACAAAAGACGCGAAAGACGAAGGTAGGATGCTCTCCGGAGGTAAGAGCCGCTGCCGGGCGTCTTTCGGCAGAAGCCGCGCTAAGGAGAGCCCTGTGAGCGGCACAATCGTCTTTGCGCGAAGAAGCCGCTTCTTGGGCTCCGGCAGCCGGCGAGAGCGGCAGCTTCGGGAAGGTGAAGAAGCAAGCTGTACAACACTGGGATTGTGTGCGCACCTTGCCAACTGATAGAAAACAGTACCTTTGCACTCTCCTGACTTTTCCAATCACAGGAACATTCGATTGGAAGCTGTTTTGGACAACTTTTCTTTTCTTCCTGCCAAACACTTGGCAGACATCCGTGCAACTTCTAGAACACGATGGGAGATGTTTTCTGTGCTGGCACAGTTTTTCCTAGCCAGACATAGTGGAAAAGCGTTTTGCTAAGATGTAGACTACAAAAGACGCGAAAGACGAAGGTAGGATGCTCTCCGGAGGTAAGAGCCGCTGCCGGGCGTCTTTCGGCAGAAGCCGCGCTAAGGAGAGCACTGTGAGCGGCACAATCGTCTTTGCGCGAAGAAGCCGCTTCTTGGGCTCCGGCAGCCGGCGAGAGCGGCAGCTTCGGGAAGGTGAAGAAGCAAGCTGTACAACACTGGGATTGTGTGCGCACCTTGCCAACTGATAGAAAACAGTACCTTTGCACTCTCCTGACTTTTCCAATCACAGGAACATTCGATTGGAAGCTGTTTTGGACAACTTTTCTTTTCTTCCTGCCAAACACTTGGCAGACATCCGTGCAACTTCTAGAACACGATGGGAGATGTTTTCTGTGCTGGCACAGTTTTTCCTAGCCAGACATAGTGGAAAAGCGTTTTGCTAAGATGTAGACTACAAAAGACGCGAAAGACGAAGGTAGGATGCTCTCCGGAGGTAAGAGCCGCTGCCGGGCGTCTTTCGGCAGAAGCCGCGCTAAGGAGAGCCCTGTGAGCGGCACAATCGTCTTTGCGCGAAGAAGCCGCTTCTTGGGCTCCGGCAGCCGGCGAGAGCGGCAGCTTCGGGAAGGTGAAGAAGCAAGCTGTACAACACTGGGATTGTGTGCGCACCTTGCCAACTGATAGAAAACAGTACCTTTGCACTCTCCTGACTTTTCCAATCACAGGAACATTCGATTGGAAGCTGTTTTGGACAACTTTTCTTTTCTTCCTGCCAAACACTTGGCAGACATCCGTGCAACTTCTAGAACACGATGGGAGATGTTTTCTGTGCTGGCACAGTTTTTCCTAGCCAGACATAGTGGAAAAGCGTTTTGCTAAGATGTAGACTACAAAAGACGCGAAAGACGAAGGTAGGATGCTCTCCGGAGGTAAGAGCCGCTGCCGGGCGTCTTTCGGCAGAAGCCGCGCTAAGGAGAGCACTGTGAGCGGCACAATCGTCTTTGCGCGAAGAAGCCGATTCATCGGCTCCGGCAGTCGGCGAGAGCGGCAGCTTCGGGAAGGTGAAGAAGCAAGCTGTACAACACTGGGATTGTGTGCGCACCTTGCCAACTGATAGAAAACAGTACCTTTGCACTCTCCTGACTTTTCCAATCACAGGAACATTCGATTGGAAGCTGTTTTGGACAACTTTTCTTTTCTTCCTGCCAAACACTTGGCAGACATCCGTGCAACTTCTAGAACACGATGGGAGATGTTTTCTGTGCTGGCACAGTTTTTCCTAGCCAGACATAGTGGAGAAGCTTTTTGCCGAGGTGTAGATGAGAAGAGGAGCTAAAGACGAAGGTAGGATGCTCTCCGGAGGTAAGAGCCGCTGCCGGGCGTCTTTCGGCAGAAGCCGCGCTAAGGAGAGCCCTGTGAGCGGCACAATCGTCTTTGCGCGAAGAAGCCGCTTCTTGGGCTCCGGCAGCCGGCGAGAGCGGCAGCTTCGGGAAGGTGAAGAAGCAAGCTGTACAACACTGGGATTGTGTGCGCACCTTGCCAACTGATAGAAAACAGTACCTTTGCACTCTCCTGACTTTTCCAATCACAGGAACATTCGATTGGAAGCTGTTTTGGACAACTTTTCTTTTCTTCCTGCCAAACACTTGGCAGACATCCGTGCAACTTCTAGAACACGATGGGAGATGTTTTCTGTGCTGGCACAGTTTTTCCTAGCCAGACATAGTGGAAAAGCGTTTTGCTAAGATGTAGACGACAAGAGAGGCTAAAGAGTGGATGTTAGCAAATGACACCCATCTTCAAAAAAGGCAATTAAGAGGACTCGCCATAGTACAAACCAGCCAGCCTCTTTTTTATCCCCAGGAAGTTGATGAAGCAGCTCTTCCTGGAAATCCTTGCCAGGCACATGACAGATGACCAAATAATGTAGTTAGCATGATTTTTCAGGGGAATTTCATGCTGAACATCACTTTAAACTCCTCTGATGAATCAACTTGACTGGTAGATGAAGGGAATATTATCTGCCTGGGCTTCAGGGAGGTTTTTGACATACCTCTACATGGCATCACACATATATATGGAAGCAATAGTGCAAAGGGGAGGGAATCAGTGTCTTTTCAGTGATGCTGAGGGAAAAGACAAGAGGCAGTGGGCACACACTGAAATACAGGAGATTGCCTTTGAACATCAGTAAATGTTTCTTTACTGTCAGGGTGACTGAACCACGGCACAGACTGCCCAGAAAGATTGTGGAGCCTGGATCTTTGAAGACATTAAAAGTACACCCAGATAGAATCCTGGGCAAGAGGCTCTAGGTATCCTGGTTTAGGCAGGGGGGTTGGGCCTGGTTAGCCCCACCAACCCCTTCCACTCTCTTTCATTCTGTGCTAGTGAATTCTCTTCAAGATGCATTTCAAAGCACTGGCATGACAAAGTTCTGTGCAGACAGAGATCCAAATGGACATGGCATCTAAGTTCCTTAAGCAGTGTTCAAGAAGAATGTAAAACTCTGGCACAAGTGTCTCTTCCCTAACTGAATCCCTTTCATGGGAAAATTCCCAGCTCTAGAAAGATCTTCTGATACGCATGCTTAAGACTGACACTGGCTGAGCAAATTTCTCCCTATGTATATCTAAGACCAGTTAGGATCTTCACCCAAAGTGCTGTCAACATAGTCACAGAATGCCTATTGTTAAGAAGTGACAGCTTCCATCAGAATGGCAGCTATTGGTCCACAAAATGGATTAATGGATGGGAATTATCTACGTGGGTTAAAAACAAAAATAAAGAGTTGGTCTTTATTTATCAATTTCATGGCAATATTGATAAGGGAAGAAAAAGATCTAAGTCCTTGACTTTCTGGACTCGAGGAAAGATTTTAAAAATTCCTTGTAAAAATGTATGATCACAATCAGACTATTGAAACCATTTTAGTTGGGAACAAAGTTCCAAAATTGTCTAGATAGTGGCAAAGAAGCCAAGAAAATAGGAAAGAAACAAAAAGAGAGCAAAAGAGTCAGCTTCAGTGTACAAGCTCGTTCTAGAAGTAGTCTGCTGGGAAAAGGAACCCCCAGCTAAATTTCCAATGTATTCCTGCGCTTGATTCAGTAACTGGTCAATGTAAAAACCAATCCTTTTGTACAACTTCTTCCAGCAACAAAAACTCCAACAGGTTGACACTACCATCATGCCTGTTCCAGACATATTTAAAAGAGAAATGATGATTTTCTTGAAAACCTACTTACATAAAAGTTGCAAGATGGTGGAGGGATTCCCACATCCTCCTTCCTCCATCTGGCTTGAAAGTATATTTGATAAAATATGCAACAAAGCACATGATTTATAAGGGAGAGTCAAATGGATGATTTGGGAATCGATCTCTTGTTGATAGTAAACTTCATATCCACTCGGTGTGACCTTTTTAAAACAAAATGTGGAGCTGAGGCATGAATCTGCCACAACAATTGTAAAGCAAACATACACACTCCCCTTCATATGCCCCCCCCTCCACACACACCTAGGCACACACAGAGATCAGCATAGCAGATCATGAACACCTTGGAAAAGACTGAAATGCTAAATGCCTCTCTTGATGGGCAAAAGAGCTGGTGCAGTAATTCAAATGCCTGGTACAAAAATTCTGTTTAATATTTAGCTCCTATTTAAAACACAGCTTTTCATTTCATTCTATTTACAGAATATTTTCATTTCATTTGTTTCTTTAAAATTACTTAGTTCTCACCTGTTGTATGTCTAGGAATATTTTCTTCCAAAAATAGAAAAAAATAGATGATATCTTTTCAGCAGAAAACATTGGTTGATACAATTTTAAACCATCATGATATGGAAGAATTCTTCTGTCCCTCTCGAAGGTGGAAGAAGCATTTGGATCACAGATCATCTACAATGAAATACTTGACATGTTTAAGATGCTTTCAATCAATTTTGATCGTCAATTGCTTATTTGTTGTAAACAGTAATTTTTCAGTGAAGGGAAAGTGTGTGTGGTATATCTACATGATATGTTCAAAGGCAGTTCCTACTAATGGCCAGGCTGAATTCCAGTAAATAATGTCCCGAATGATATTTTGCCGCCTTCTTTGGCACTTCATGAAATCTTACCCCGATGAAGTGCTGAAACACAGAGATTTTCTCTTAGAGAGTGTCTCATGTTGTAACCTATCCCATGGATTTTATGCTGTAATTCTTATCTCTTTTAAAATTTACTATCTTCTGTACAGTTTTCATGAAACTTTCTGTTACAGTAGTGAATAGCACAGATAAATGTCATTTTGTACAACTTTGAATTTACCCCAAGAGCTGAGAGAAAACTTGATCCTATACTTCAATCCGAGTTTCTTCTATAGTCCAACTTTGTTTCTCTACCATCAAGCTTCTCCTTTGTTGCTGCTCCAAGCCCCGTCCAAGGTGACCTTGAATACTTTCAGGGATGGGACACCCACAACTTCTCTGGGCAACCTGTTCCAGTGTTCCAGCACTCCCACAGTAAAAAAGGCCTTCCTTTCATCTAATATGTGTAGGAAATCATAAATCTAGGCATAGAAGCTTGGAGTGCAAATTTGAAATTCTTTGGATTTGAAGCACATTTTATATGAATACTGACTTACAGATGACTAAAAGATGTTGATGGGCATTTGAGCTGACAAGTTTTGAAAAAGTGCACGGAAATTAAAATTGAAACCACTAAAATTAAAAACTCCTTGCCATTTTCTTTTTCCTCTCCTATTCAAAATTGCATATGTCAGATATCAGTGCTTCATGCAAACCTCTCAGATGCTCTCAGAGAAAAAGCTTTTCTTTCAGACTAAGTTGCGGTTGACGTAGAACACTAGCAGGAGTGAAAGATTTTCTGGGCATCGGGGCAGCCCGTTCTCCTTGGATTTGTGTGCAGAATGCATTTTATCCAAACTGGAAAATAGATCCCAGCTCTGTTCTATTCATCATCCTTACTTCATCAGGCCAGAAGATTCTGTGAAAAGTAGCCTGTGGACCTTGAAGACAGCGCATGTGAACCAGATGAGAGGTGATAGAGAAGTTGAGGGAGAGAAGAAAGAGCATGAGGCTGAAACCAGAAAGTATTTCTCCACGTGATCATGGAAGATTGCAGGAGCCACTTGGTACTATCAAACCAGCCCAACTTGGCACTTGTGCCACCTTGGGTCTGGGAGCCATGTTGCATATCGTGCATTTTAAGGAGCCAGCTGGCCACACCCAGCCATATGCCCCCAAACACAAACCAAGGCCCTTTTCTCTGGCAAACAAAACTCAGCTGCCCTGCTTCTGGATGGCAGATTGCAGGAACCACTTGGTACTATCAAACCAGCCCAACTTGGCACTGGTGCCACCATGGGTCTGGTCACCATCCTGCCTATTGTAGCTTTTCAGGAGCCAGCCGGTCACTCTCAGCCATAGGCCCCCAAACACAAACCTCGGCCCGTTTCCCTGGCAAACAAAAGTAAGCTGCCCCGCTTCTGCATGGCAGATTGCAGGAGCTACTTAGTACTATCAAATCAGCCCGACTTGGCACAGGTGCCACCTTGGATCTGGGAACCATCCTGTGTATCGTGGATTTTCAGGGGCCAGCCGGCCACTCTCAGCCACATGCCCCCAAAAACAAACCACGGACCTTTTCTCTGGCAAACAAAAATCAGCTGCCCCACTTCTGGATGGCAGATTGCAGGAGCCACTTGGGACTATCACACCAGCACAACATGGCACTGCTGCCACCTTGGATCTGGGAACAATCCTGCGTATTGTACATATTCAGGAACCAGCCGAACACTCCCAGCCACAGGCCCCCAAACACAAACAACGGCCCTTTTCTCTGGCAAACAAAACTCAACTGCCCCTCTTCTGGATGGCAAATTGCAGGACGCACTTGGTACTACAAAAAGAGCCCGACTTGGCAGTGGTGCCACCTTGGCTCTGGGAACCATCCTGCGTATCGAGCATTTTAAGGAGCCAGCCGGCAATTCCCAGCCGTATGCCCCAAAAAGAAACCATGGACCTTTTCTCTGGCAAAAAAAACTCAGCTGTCCCGCTTCTGGATGGCAGATTGCAGGAGTTACTTTGAACCATACAACCAGCCTTACTTGGCACTGGTGCCACCTTGGATCTGGGAACCATCCTGCCTATCGTTGATTTTCAGGGGCCAGCCGGCCACTCTCAGCCATAGGCCCCCAAACCAAAACCTAGGCCTATTTCTCTGGCAAACAAAAGTAAGCTGCCCTGCTTCTGGATGGCAGATTGCAGGAGACACTTGGTACTATCAAACCAGCCCGACTTGGCACTGGTGCCACCTTGGATCTGGGAACCATGCTCTGTATCGTGGATATTCAGGGGCCAGCCGGCCACTCTCAGCCATATGTCCCCAAACAGAAACCTCGGCCCGTTTCTCTGGCAAACAAAACTCAACTGCCCCTCTTCTGGATGGCAAATTGCAGGATGAACTTGATACTAAAACCGCAGGCCGACTTGGTAGTGGTGACACCTTGGGCCTGGGAACCATCATGCGTATCGAGCATTTTAAGGAGCCAGCCGGCCACTCCCAGCAATATGCCCCCAAAAACAATCCACGGAATTTTCCTCTGGCAAACAAAAATCAGCTGCCTCGCTTCTGGATGGCAGATTGCAGGAGCCACTTTGCACCATCAAACCAGCCCGACTTGGCACTGGTGCCACATTGCATCTGGGAACCATGCTGCCTAGCGTGGATTTTCAGGAGCCAGCCGGCCACTCTCAGCTATATACCCCCAAACAAAACCCACGGCCCGTTTCCCTGGCAAACAAAATTAGGCTGCCCCGCTTCTGGATGGCAGATTGCAGGACGCACTTGGTAGTATCAAACCAGCAAAACTTGGCACTGGTGCCACCTTGGGTCTGGGAACCATCCTGCGTATCGTGGGTTCAAAGGAGCCAGCCGGTCACTCCCAGCCACAGGCCCCCAAATACAAACAATGTCGCTTTTCCCTGGAAAACAAAACTCGCCTGCCAACTTTTTGATGGCAGATTGCAGGAGCCACTTGGTACTATCAAACCAGCCCAACTTGGCACTGGTGCCACCATGGGTCTGGTAACCATCCTGCCTATTGTAGCTTTCCAGGAGCCAGCCGGTCACTCCCAGCCATAGGTCCCCAGTCACAAACCTCGGCCCGTTTCCCTGGCAAACAAAAGTAAGCTACCCCGCTTCTGGATGGCAGATTGCAGGAGCCACTTGGTACTATCAAACCAGCCCAACTTGGCACTGGTGCCACCTTGGGTCTGGGAACCATGCTGCGTAACACAGATTCTAAGGCGCCAGTCGGCCACTACGAGCCACAAGCCCCCAAACACAAACAACGGCGCTATTCTCTTGCAAACAAAACTCAACTGCCCCTCTTCTGGATGGCAAATTGCAGGACGCACTTGGTACTATAAAAACAGCCCGACTTGGCACTGGTGCCCCCTTGGGTCTGGGAACCATCCTGCGTATCGATCTTTTTAATGAGACAGCCGGCCACTCCCAGCCATATGCCCCCAAACACAACCCACGGCCCTTTTCTCTGGCAAACAAAACTCAACTGCACCGCTTCTGGATGGCAGATTGCAGGAGCCACTTGGTACTATCAAACCAGCCCGACTTGGCACTGGTGCCACCTTGGGTCTGGGAACCATCCTGCGTATTGTGGGTTGTCAGGAGCCAGCCGAACACTCTCGGCCACAGACCCCAATTAAAAACAACGGCCCGTTTCACAGGCAAACAAAACTCAGCTGCCCCGCTTCTGGATGGGAGATTGCAGGAGGCACTTGGTGTAATCAAACCAGCCCGACTTGGCACTGGTGCCACCTTGGGTCTGGGAACCATCCTGCGTATCGTGGATTCTAAGGAGCCAGCCGGCCACTCCTAGCCACAGGCCCCCAAACAAAAACCTAGGCCTATTTCTCTGGCAAACAAAAGTAAGCTGCCCTGCTTCTGGATGGCAGATTGCAGGAGACACTTGGTACTATCAAACCAGCCCGACTTGGCACTGGTGCCACCTTGGATCTGGGAACCATGCTCTGTATCGTGGATATTCAGGGGCCAGCCGGCCACTCTCAGCCATATGTCCCCAAACAGAAACCTCGGCCCGTTTCTCTGGCAAACAAAACTCAACTGCCCCTCTTCTGGATGGCAAATTGCAGGATGAACTTGATACTAAAACCGCAGGCCGACTTGGTAGTGGTGACACCTTGGGCCTGGGAACCATCATGCGTATCGAGCATTTTAAGGAGCCAGCCGGCCACTCCCAGCAATATGCCCCCAAAAACAATCCACGGAATTTTCCTCTGGCAAACAAAAATCAGCTGCCTCGCTTCTGGATGGCAGATTGCAGGAGCCACTTTGCACCATCAAACCAGCCCGACTTGGCACTGGTGCCACATTGCATCTGGGAACCATGCTGCCTAGCGTGGATTTTCAGGAGCCAGCCGGCCACTCTCAGCTATATGCCCCCAAACAAAACCCACGGCCCGTTTCCCTGGCAAACAAAATTAAGCTGCCCCGCTTCTGGATGGCAGATTGCAGGACGCACTTGGTAGTATCAAACCAGCAAAACTTGGCACTGGTGCCACCTTGGGTCTGGGAACCATCCTGCGTATCGTGGGTTCAAAGGAGCCAGCCGGTCACTCCCAGCCACAGGCCCCCAAATACAAACAATGTCGCTTTTCCCTGGAAAACAAATCTCGCCTGCCAACTTTTTGATGGCAGATTGCAGGAGCCACTTGGTACTATCAAACCAGCCCAACTTGGCACTGGTGCCACCATGGGTCTGGTCACCATCCTGCCTATTGTAGCTTTCCAGGAGCCAGCCGGTCACTCCCAGCCATAGGTCCCCAGTCACAAACCTCGGCCCGTTTCCCTGGCAAACAAAAGTAAGCTACCCCGCTTCTGGATGGCAGATTGCAGGAGCCACTTGGTACTATCAAACCAGCCCAACTTGGCACTGGTGCCACCTTGGGTCTGGGAACCATGCTGCGTAACACAGATTCTAAGGCGCCAGTCGGCCACTACGAGCCACAAGCCCCCAAACACAAACAACGGCGCTATTCTCTGGCAAACAAAACTCAACTGCCCCTCTTCTGGATGGCAAATTGCAGGACGCACTTGGTACTATAAAAACAGCCCGACTTGGCACTGGTGCCCCCTTGGGTCTGGGAACCATCCTGCGTATCGATCTTTTTAATGAGACAGCCGGCCACTCCCAGCCATATGCCCCCAAACACAACCCACGGCCCTTTTCTCTGGCAAACAAAACTCAACTGCACCGCTTCTGGATGGCAGATTGCAGGAGCCACTTGGTACTATCAAACCAGCCCGACTTGGCACTGGTGCCACCTTGGGTCTGGGAACCATCCTGCGTATTGTGGGTTGTCAGGAGCCAGCCGAACACTCTCGGCCACAGACCCCAATTAAAAACAACGGCCCGTTTCACAGGCAAACAAAACTCAGCTGCCCCGCTTCTGGATGGGAGATTGCAGGAGGCACTTGGTGTAATCAAACCAGCCCGACTTGGCACTGGTGCCACCTTGGGTCTGGGAACCATCCTGCGTATCGTGGATTCTAAGGAGCCAGCCGGCCACTCCTAGCCACAGGCCCCCAAACAAAAACCTAGGCCTATTTCTCTGGCAAACAAAAGTAAGCTGCCCTGCTTCTGGATGGCAGATTGCAGGAGACACTTGGTACTATCAAACCAGCCCGACTTGGCACTGGTGCCACCTTGGATCTGGGAACCATGCTCTGTATCGTGGATATTCAGGGGCCAGCCGGCCACTCTCAGCCATATGTCCCCAAACAGAAACCTCGGCCCGTTTCTCTGGCAAACAAAACTCAACTGCCCCTCTTCTGGATGGCAAATTGCAGGATGAACTTGATACTAAAACCGCAGGCCGACTTGGTAGTGGTGACACCTTGGGCCTGGGAACCATCATGCGTATCGAGCATTTTAAGGAGCCAGCCGGCCACTCCCAGCAATATGCCCCCAAAAACAATCCACGGAATTTTCCTCTGGCAAACAAAAATCAGCTGCCTCGCTTCTGGATGGCAGATTGCAGGAGCCACTTTGCACCATCAAACCAGCCCGACTTGGCACTGGTGCCACATTGCATCTGGGAACCATGCTGCCTAGCGTGGATTTTCAGGAGCCAGCCGGCCACTCTCAGCTATATGCCCCCAAACAAAACCCACGGCCCGTTTCCCTGGCAAACAAAATTAAGCTGCCCCGCTTCTGGATGGCAGATTGCAGGACGCACTTGGTAGTATCAAACCAGCAAAACTTGGCACTGGTGCCACCTTGGGTCTGGGAACCATCCTGCGTATCGTGGGTTCAAAGGAGCCAGCCGGTCACTCCCAGCCACAGGCCCCCAAATACAAACAATGTCGCTTTTCCCTGGAAAACAAATCTCGCCTGCCAACTTTTTGATGGCAGATTGCAGGAGCCACTTGGTACTATCAAACCAGCCCAACTTGGCACTGGTGCCACCATGGGTCTGGTCACCATCCTGCCTATTGTAGCTTTCCAGGAGCCAGCCGGTCACTCCCAGCCATAGGTCCCCAGTCACAAACCTCGGCCCGTTTCCCTGGCAAACAAAAGTAAGCTACCCCGCTTCTGGATGGCAGATTGCAGGAGCCACTTGGTACTATCAAACCAGCCCAACTTGGCACTGGTGCCACCTTGGGTCTGGGAACCATGCTGCGTAACACAGATTCTAAGGCGCCAGTCGGCCACTACGAGCCACAAGCCCCCAAACACAAACAACGGCGCTATTCTCTGGCAAACAAAACTCAACTGCCCCTCTTCTGGATGGCAAATTGCAGGACGCACTTGGTACTATAAAAACAGCCCGACTTGGCACTGGTGCCCCCTTGGGTCTGGGAACCATCCTGCGTATCGATCTTTTTAATGAGACAGCCGGCCACTCCCAGCCATATGCCCCCAAACACAACCCACGGCCCTTTTCTCTGGCAAACAAAACTCAACTGCACCGCTTCTGGATGGCAGATTGCAGGAGCCACTTGGTACTATCAAACCAGCCCGACTTGGCACTGGTGCCACCTTGGGTCTGGGAACCATCCTGCGTATTGTGGGTTGTCAGGAGCCAGCCGAACACTCTCGGCCACAGACCCCAATTAAAAACAACGGCCCGTTTCACAGGCAAACAAAACTCAGCTGCCCCGCTTCTGGATGGGAGATTGCAGGAGGCACTTGGTGTAATCAAACCAGCCCGACTTGGCACTGGTGCCACCTTGGGTCTGGGAACCATCCTGCGTATCGTGGATTCTAAGGAGCCAGCCGGCCACTCCTAGCCACAGGCCCCCAAACAAAAACCTAGGCCTATTTCTCTGGCAAACAAAAGTAAGCTGCCCTGCTTCTGGATGGCAGATTGCAGGAGACACTTGGTACTATCAAACCAGCCCGACTTGGCACTGGTGCCACCTTGGATCTGGGAACCATGCTCTGTATCGTGGATATTCAGGGGCCAGCCGGCCACTCTCAGCCATATGTCCCCAAACAGAAACCTCGGCCCGTTTCTCTGGCAAACAAAACTCAACTGCCCCTCTTCTGGATGGCAAATTGCAGGATGAACTTGATACTAAAACCGCAGGCCGACTTGGTAGTGGTGACACCTTGGGCCTGGGAACCATCATGCGTATCGAGCATTTTAAGGAGCCAGCCGGCCACTCCCAGCAATATGCCCCCAAAAACAATCCACGGAATTTTCCTCTGGCAAACAAAAATCAGCTGCCTCGCTTCTGGATGGCAGATTGCAGGAGCCACTTTGCACCATCAAACCAGCCCGACTTGGCACTGGTGCCACATTGCATCTGGGAACCATGCTGCCTAGCGTGGATTTTCAGGAGCCAGCCGGCCACTCTCAGCTATATGCCCCCAAACAAAACCCACGGCCCGTTTCCCTGGCAAACAAAATTAAGCTGCCCCGCTTCTGGATGGCAGATTGCAGGACGCACTTGGTAGTATCAAACCAGCAAAACTTGGCACTGGTGCCACCTTGGGTCTGGGAACCATCCTGCGTATCGTGGGTTCAAAGGAGCCAGCCGGTCACTCCCAGCCACAGGCCCCCAAATACAAACAATGTCGCTTTTCCCTGGAAAACAAATCTCGCCTGCCAACTTTTTGATGGCAGATTGCAGGAGCCACTTGGTACTATCAAACCAGCCCAACTTGGCACTGGTGCCACCATGGGTCTGGTCACCATCCTGCCTATTGTAGCTTTCCAGGAGCCAGCCGGTCACTCCCAGCCATAGGTCCCCAGTCACAAACCTCGGCCTGTTTCCCTGGCAAACAAAAGTAAGCTACCCCGCTTCTGGATGGCAGATTGCAGGAGCCACTTGGTACTATCAAACCAGCCCAACTTGGCACTGGTGCCACCTTGGGTCTGGGAACCATGCTGCGTAACACAGATTCTAAGGCGCCAGTCGGCCACTACGAGCCACAAGCCCCCAAACACAAACAACGGCGCTATTCTCTGGCAAACAAAACTCAACTGCCCCTCTTCTGGATGGCAAATTGCAGGACGCACTTGGTACTATAAAAACAGCCCGACTTGGCACTGGTGCCCCCTTGGGTCTGGGAACCATCCTGCGTATCGATCTTTTTAATGAGACAGCCGGCCACTCCCAGCCATATGCCCCCAAACACAACCCACGGCCCTTTTCTCTGGCAAACAAAACTCAACTGCACCGCTTCTGGATGGCAGATTGCAGGAGCCACTTGGTACTATCAAACCAGCCCGACTTGGCACTGGTGCCACCTTGGGTCTGGGAACCATCCTGCGTATTGTGGGTTGTCAGGAGCCAGCCGAACACTCTCGGCCACAGACCCCAATTAAAAACAACGGCCCGTTTCACAGGCAAACAAAACTCAGCTGCCCCGCTTCTGGATGGGAGATTGCAGGAGGCACTTGGTGTAATCAAACCAGCCCGACTTGGCACTGGTGCCACCTTGGGTCTGGGAACCATCCTGCGTATCGTGGATTCTAAGGAGCCAGCCGGCCACTCCTAGCCACAGGCCCCCAAACAAAAACCTAGGCCTATTTCTCTGGGAAACAAAAGTAAGCTGCCCTGCTTCTGGATGGCAGATTGCAGGAGACACTTGGTACTATCAAACCAGCCCGACTTGGCACTGGTGCCACCTTGGATCTGGGAACCATGCTCTGTATCGTGGATATTCAGGGGCCAGCCGGCCACTCTCAGCCATATGTCCCCAAACAGAAACCTCGGCCCGTTTCTCTGGCAAACAAAACTCAACTGCCCCTCTTCTGGATGGCAAATTGCAGGATGAACTTGATACTAAAACCGCAGGCCGACTTGGTAGTGGTGACACCTTGGGCCTGGGAACCATCATGCGTATCGAGCATTTTAAGGAGCCAGCCGGCCACTCCCAGCAATATGCCCCCAAAAACAATCCACGGAATTTTCCTCTGGCAAACAAAAATCAGCTGCCTCGCTTCTGGATGGCAGATTGCAGGAGCCACTTTGCACCATCAAACCAGCCCGACTTGGCACTGGTGCCACATTGCATCTGGGAACCATGCTGCCTAGCGTGGATTTTCAGGAGCCAGCCGGCCACTCTCAGCTATATACCCCCAAACAAAACCCACGGCCCGTTTCCCTGGCAAACAAAACTAAGCTGCCCCGCTTCTGGATGGCAGATTGCAGGACGCACTTGGTAGTATCAAACCAGCAAAACTTGGCACTGGTGCCACCTTGGGTCTGGGAACCATCCTGCGTATCGTGGGTTCAAAGGAGCCAGCCGGTCACTCCCAGCCACAGGCCCCCAAATACAAACAATGTCGCTTTTCCCTGGAAAACAAAACTCGCCTGCCAACTTTTTGATGGCAGATTGCAGGAGCCACTTGGTACTATCAAACCAGCCCAACTTGGCACTGGTGCCACCATGGGTCTGGTAACCATCCTGCCTATTGTAGCTTTCCAGGAGCCAGCCGGTCACTCCCAGCCATAGGTCCCCAGTCACAAACCTCGGCCCGTTTCCCTGGCAAACAAAAGTAAGCTACCCCGCTTCTGGATGGCAGATTGCAGGAGCCACTTGGTACTATCAAACCAGCCCAACTTGGCACTGGTGCCACCTTGGGTCTGGGAACCATGCTGCGTAACACAGATTCTAAGGCGCCAGTCGGCCACTACGAGCCACAAGCCCCCAAACACAAACAACGGCGCTATTCTCTGGCAAACAAAACTCAACTGCCCCTCTTCTGGATGGCAAATTGCAGGACGCACTTGGTACTATAAAAACAGCCCGACTTGGCACTGGTGCCCCCTTGGGTCTGGGAACCATCCTGCGTATCGATCTTTTTACTGAGACAGCCGGCCACTCCCAGCCATATGCCCCCAAACACAACCCACGGCCCTTTTCTCTGGCAAACAAAACTCAACTGCACCGCTTCTGGATGGCAGATTGCAGGAGCCACTTGGTACTATCAAACCAGCCCGACTTGGCACTGGTGCCACCTTGGGTCTGGGAACCATCCTGCGTATTGTGGGTTGTCAGGAGCCAGCCGAACACTCTCGGCCACAGACCCCAATTAAAAACAACGGCCCGTTTCACAGGCAAACAAAACTCAGCTGCCCCGCTTCTGGATGGGAGATTGCAGGAGGCACTTGGTGTAATCAAACCAGCCCGACTTGGCACTGGTGCCACCTTGGGTCTGGGAACCATCCTGCGTATCGTGGATTCTAAGGAGCCAGCCGGCCACTCCTAGCCACAGGCCCCCAAACAAAAACCTAGGCCTATTTCTCTGGCAAACAAAAGTAAGCTGCCCTGCTTCTGGATGGCAGATTGCAGGAGACACTTGGTACTATCAAACCAGCCCGACTTGGCACTGGTGCCACCTTGGATCTGGGAACCATGCTCTGTATCGTGGATATTCAGGGGCCAGCCGGCCACTCTCAGCCATATGTCCCCAAACAGAAACCTCGGCCCGTTTCTCTGGCAAACAAAACTCAACTGCCCCTCTTCTGGATGGCAAATTGCAGGATGAACTTGATACTAAAACCGCAGGCCGACTTGGTAGTGGTGACACCTTGGGCCTGGGAACCATCATGCGTATCGAGCATTTTAAGGAGCCAGCCGGCCACTCCCAGCAATATGCCCCCAAAAACAATCCACGGAATTTTCCTCTGGCAAACAAAAATCAGCTGCCTCGCTTCTGGATGGCAGATTGCAGGAGCCACTTTGCACCATCAAACCAGCCCGACTTGGCACTGGTGCCACATTGCATCTGGGAACCATGCTGCCTAGCGTGGATTTTCAGGAGCCAGCCGGCCACTCTCAGCTATATGCCCCCAAACAAAACCCACGGCCCGTTTCCCTGGCAAACAAAATTAAGCTGCCCCGCTTCTGGATGGCAGATTGCAGGACGCACTTGGTAGTATCAAACCAGCAAAACTTGGCACTGGTGCCACCTTGGATCTGGGAACCATCCTTCCTATCGTGGATTTTCAGGGGCCAGCCGGTCACTCTCAGCCATAGGCCCCAAACACAAACCACGGCCCTTTTCTCTGGAAAACAAAACTCAACTGCCCCTCTTCTGGATGGCAGATTGCAGGAGCCACTGGGTACTATGAAACCAGCCCTACTTGGCACTGATGCCACCTTGGGTCTGGGAACCATGCTGCGTATCATGGATTTTCAGGAGCCAGCCGGCCACTGCCAGCCACAGGCCCCGAAACACAAACAACAGCCTTTTTCTCTGGCAAACAAAATTCAGCTGCCCCGCTTCTGGATGGCAGATTGCAGGAACCACTTGGTACTAACAAAACAGCCCGACTTGGCACTGATGCCACCTTGGGTCTGGGAACCATCCTGCGTATCGTGGATTCAAAGGAGCCAGCTGGCCACTCCCAGCCACAGGCCCCAAAACACACACAACGGTGCTTTTCCCTGGAAAACAAAACTCGCCTGCCAAACTTTTGATGGCAGATTGCAGGAGCCACTTGTTATTATCAAACCAGCCCAACTTGGCACTGGTGCCACCATGGGTCTGGTCACCATCCTGCCTATCGTAGCTTTTCAGGAGCCAGCCAGCCACCCCCAGCCAGAGGCCCCCAGACAAATATTTCGGCCCGTTTCCCTGGCAAACAAAAGTAAGCTGCCCCGCTTCTGGATGGCAGATTGCAGGAGCCACTTGGTACTATCAAACCAGCCCAACTTGGCACTGGTGCCACCATGGGTCTGGTCACCATCCTGCCTATTGTAGCTTTCCAGGAGCCAGCCGGTCACTCCCAGCCATAGGTCCCCAGTCACAAACCTCGGCCCGTTTCCCTGGCAAACAAAAGTAAGCTACCCCGCTTCTGGATGGCAGATTGCAGGAGCCACTTGGTACTATCAAACCAGCCCAACTTGGCACTGGTGCCACCTTGGGTCTGGGAACCATGCTGCGTAACACAGATTCTAAGGCGCCAGTCGGCCACTACGAGCCACAAGCCCCCAAACACAAACAACGGCGCTATTCTCTGGCAAACAAAACTCAACTGCCCCTCTTCTGGATGGCAAATTGCAGGACGCACTTGGTACTATAAAAAGAGCCCGACTTGGCAGTGGTGCCACCTTGGCTCTGGGAACCATCCTGCGTATCGAGCATTTTAAGGAGCCAGCCGGCAATTCCCAGCCGTATGCCCCAAAAAGAAACCATGGACCTTTTCTCTGGCAAAAAAAACTCAGCTGTCCCGCTTCTGGATGGCAGATTGCAGGAGTTACTTTGAACCATACAACCAGCCTTACTTGGCACTGGTGCAACCTTGGATCTGGGAACCATCCTGCCTATCGTTGATTTTCAGGGGCCAGCCGGCCACTCTCAGCCATAGGCCCCCAAACCAAAACCTAGGCCTATTTCTCTGGCAAACAAAAGTAAGCTGCCCTGCTTCTGGATGGCAGATTGCAGGAGACACTTGGTACTATCCAACCAGCCCGACTTGGCACTGGTGCGACCTTGGATCTGGGAACCATGCTCTGTATCGTGGATATTCAGGGGCCAGCCGGCCACTCTCAGCCATATGTCCCCAAACAGAAACCTCGGCCCGTTTCTCTGGCAAACAAAACTCAACTGCCCCTCTTCTGGATGGCAAATTGCAGGATGAACTTGATACTAAAACCGCAGGCCGACTTGGTAGTGGTGACACCTTGGGCCTGGGAACCATCATGCGTATCGAGCATTTTAAGGAGCCAGCCGGCCACTCCCAGCAATATGCCCCCAAAAACAATCCACGGAATTTTCCTCTGGCAAACAAAAATCAGCTGCCTCGCTTCTGGATGGCAGATTGCAGGAGCCACTTTGCACCATCAAACCAGCCCGACTTGGCACTGGTGCCACATTGCATCTGGGAACCATGCTGCCTAGCGTGGATTTTCAGGAGCCAGCCGGCCACTCTCAGCTATATACCCCCAAACAAAACCCACGGCCCGTTTCCCTGGCAAACAAAATTAGGCTGCCCCGCTTCTGGATGGCAGATTGCAGGACGCACTTGGTAGTATCAAACCAGCAAAACTTGGCACTGGTGCCACCTTGGGTCTGGGAACCATCCTGCGTATCGTGGGTTCAAAGGAGCCAGCCGGTCACTCCCAGCCACAGGCCCCCAAATACAAACAATGTCGCTTTTCCCTGGAAAACAAAACTCGCCTGCCAACTTTTTGATGGCAGATTGCAGGAGCCACTTGGTACTATCAAACCAGCCCAACTTGGCACTGGTGCCACCATGGGTCTGGTAACCATCCTGCCTATTGTAGCTTTCCAGGAGCCAGCCGGTCACTCCCAGCCATAGGTCCCCAGTCACAAACCTCGGCCCGTTTCCCTGGCAAACAAAAGTAAGCTACCCCGCTTCTGGATGGCAGATTGCAGGAGCCACTTGGTACTATCAAACCAGCCCAACTTGGCACTGGTGCCACCTTGGGTCTGGGAACCATGCTGCGTAACACAGATTCTAAGGCGCCAGTCGGCCACTACGAGCCACAAGCCCCCAAACACAAACAACGGCGCTATTCTCTTGCAAACAAAACTCAACTGCCCCTCTTCTGGATGGCAAATTGCAGGACGCACTTGGTACTATAAAAACAGCCCGACTTGGCACTGGTGCCCCCTTGGGTCTGGGAACCATCCTGCGTATCGATCTTTTTAATGAGACAGCCGGCCACTCCCAGCCATATGCCCCCAAACACAACCCACGGCCCTTTTCTCTGGCAAACAAAACTCAACTGCACCGCTTCTGGATGGCAGATTGCAGGAGCCACTTGGTACTATCAAACCAGCCCGACTTGGCACTGGTGCCACCTTGGGTCTGGGAACCATCCTGCGTATTGTGGGTTGTCAGGAGCCAGCCGAACACTCTCGGCCACAGACCCCAATTAAAAACAACGGCCCGTTTCACAGGCAAACAAAACTCAGCTGCCCCGCTTCTGGATGGGAGATTGCAGGAGGCACTTGGTGTAATCAAACCAGCCCGACTTGGCACTGGTGCCACCTTGGGTCTGGGAACCATCCTGCGTATCGTGGATTCTAAGGAGCCAGCCGGCCACTCCCAGCCACAGGCCCCCAAACAAAAACCTAGGCCTATTTCTCTGGCAAACAAAAGTAAGCTGCCCTGCTTCTGGATGGCAGATTGCAGGAGACACTTGGTACTATCAAACCAGCCCGACTTGGCACTGGTGCCACCTTGGATCTGGGAACCATGCTCTGTATCGTGGATATTCAGGGGCCAGCCGGCCACTCTCAGCCATATGTCCCCAAACAGAAACCTCGGCCCGTTTCTCTGGCAAACAAAACTCAACTGCCCCTCTTCTGGATGGCAAATTGCAGGATGAACTTGATACTAAAACCGCAGGCCGACTTGGTAGTGGTGACACCTTGGGCCTGGGAACCATCATGCGTATCGAGCATTTTAAGGAGCCAGCCGGCCACTCCCAGCAATATGCCCCCAAAAACAATCCACGGAATTTTCCTCTGGCAAACAAAAATCAGCTGCCTCGCTTCTGGATGGCAGATTGCAGGAGCCACTTTGCACCATCAAACCAGCCCGACTTGGCACTGGTGCCACATTGCATCTGGGAACCATGCTGCCTAGCGTGGATTTTCAGGAGCCAGCCGGCCACTCTCAGCTATATGCCCCCAAACAAAACCCACGGCCCGTTTCCCTGGCAAACAAAATTAAGCTGCCCCGCTTCTGGATGGCAGATTGCAGGACGCACTTGGTAGTATCAAACCAGCAAAACTTGGCACTGGTGCCACCTTGGGTCTGGGAACCATCCTGCGTATCGTGGGTTCAAAGGAGCCAGCCGGTCACTCCCAGCCACAGGCCCCCAAATACAAACAATGTCGCTTTTCCCTGGAAAACAAATCTCGCCTGCCAACTTTTTGATGGCAGATTGCAGGAGCCACTTGGTACTATCAAACCAGCCCAACTTGGCACTGGTGCCACCATGGGTCTGGTCACCATCCTGCCTATTGTAGCTTTCCAGGAGCCAGCCGGTCACTCCCAGCCATAGGTCCCCAGTCACAAACCTCGGCCCGTTTCCCTGGCAAACAAAAGTAAGCTACCCCGCTTCTGGATGGCAGATTGCAGGAGCCACTTGGTACTATCAAACCAGCCCAACTTGGCACTGGTGCCACCTTGGGTCTGGGAACCATGCTGCGTAACACAGATTCTAAGGCGCCAGTCGGCCACTACGAGCCACAAGCCCCCAAACACAAACAACGGCGCTATTCTCTGGCAAACAAAACTCAACTGCCCCTCTTCTGGATGGCAAATTGCAGGACGCACTTGGTACTATAAAAACAGCCCGACTTGGCACTGGTGCCCCCTTGGGTCTGGGAACCATCCTGCGTATCGATCTTTTTAATGAGACAGCCGGCCGCTCCCAGCCATATGCCCCCAAACACAACCCACGGCCCTTTTCTCTGGCAAACAAAACTCAACTGCACCGCTTCTGGATGGCAGATTGCAGGAGCCACTTGGTACTATCAAACCAGCCCGACTTGGCACTGGTGCCACCTTGGGTCTGGGAACCATCCTGCGTATTGTGGGTTGTCAGGAGCCAGCCGAACACTCTCGGCCACAGACCCCAATTAAAAACAACGGCCCGTTTCACAGGCAAACAAAACTCAGCTGCCCCGCTTCTGGATGGGAGATTGCAGGAGGCACTTGGTGTAATCAAACCAGCCCGACTTGGCACTGGTGCCACCTTGGGTCTGGGAACCATCCTGCGTATCGTGGATTCTAAGGAGCCAGCCGGCCACTCCTAGCCACAGGCCCCCAAACAAAAACCTAGGCCTATTTCTCTGGCAAACAAAAGTAAGCTGCCCTGCTTCTGGATGGCAGATTGCAGGAGACACTTGGTACTATCAAACCAGCCCGACTTGGCACTGGTGCCACCTTGGATCTGGGAACCATGCTCTGTATCGTGGATATTCAGGGGCCAGCCGGCCACTCTCAGCCATATGTCCCCAAACAGAAACCTCGGCCCGTTTCTCTGGCAAACAAAACTCAACTGCCCCTCTTCTGGATGGCAAATTGCAGGATGAACTTGATACTAAAACCGCAGGCCGACTTGGTAGTGGTGACACCTTGGGCCTGGGAACCATCATGCGTATCGAGCATTTTAAGGAGCCAGCCGGCCACTCCCAGCAATATGCCCCCAAAAACAATCCACGGAATTTTCCTCTGGCAAACAAAAATCAGCTGCCTCGCTTCTGGATGGCAGATTGCAGGAGCCACTTTGCACCATCAAACCAGCCCGACTTGGCACTGGTGCCACATTGCATCTGGGAACCATGCTGCCTAGCGTGGATTTTCAGGAGCCAGCCGGCCACTCTCAGCTATATGCCCCCAAACAAAACCCACGGCCCGTTTCCCTGGCAAACAAAATTAAGCTGCCCCGCTTCTGGATGGCAGATTGCAGGACGCACTTGGTAGTATCAAACCAGCAAAACTTGGCACTGGTGCCACCTTGGGTCTGGGAACCATCCTGCGTATCGTGGGTTCAAAGGAGCCAGCCGGTCACTCCCAGCCACAGGCCCCCAAATACAAACAATGTCGCTTTTCCCTGGAAAACAAATCTCGCCTGCCAACTTTTTGATGGCAGATTGCAGGAGCCACTTGGTACTATCAAACCAGCCCAACTTGGCACTGGTGCCACCATGGGTCTGGTCACCATCCTGCCTATTGTAGCTTTCCAGGAGCCAGCCGGTCACTCCCAGCCATAGGTCCCCAGTCACAAACCTCGGCCCGTTTCCCTGGCAAACAAAAGTAAGCTACCCCGCTTCTGGATGGCAGATTGCAGGAGCCACTTGGTACTATCAAACCAGCCCAACTTGGCACTGGTGCCACCTTGGGTCTGGGAACCATGCTGCGTAACACAGATTCTAAGGCGCCAGTCGGCCACTACGAGCCACAAGCCCCCAAACACAAACAACGGCGCTATTCTCTGGCAAACAAAACTCAACTGCCCCTCTTCTGGATGGCAAATTGCAGGACGCACTTGGTACTATAAAAACAGCCCGACTTGGCACTGGTGCCCCCTTGGGTCTGGGAACCATCCTGCGTATCGATCTTTTTAATGAGACAGCCGGCCACTCCCAGCCATATGCCCCCAAACACAACCCACGGCCCTTTTCTCTGGCAAACAAAACTCAACTGCACCGCTTCTGGATGGCAGATTGCAGGAGCCACTTGGTACTATCAAACCAGCCCGACTTGGCACTGGTGCCACCTTGGGTCTGGGAACCATCCTGCGTATTGTGGGTTGTCAGGAGCCAGCCGAACACTCTCGGCCACAGACCCCAATTAAAAACAACGGCCCGTTTCACAGGCAAACAAAACTCAGCTGCCCCGCTTCTGGATGGGAGATTGCAGGAGGCACTTGGTGTAATCAAACCAGCCCGACTTGGCACTGGTGCCACCTTGGGTCTGGGAACCATCCTGCGTATCGTGGATTCTAAGGAGCCAGCCGGCCACTCCTAGCCACAGGCCCCCAAACAAAAACCTAGGCCTATTTCTCTGGCAAACAAAAGTAAGCTGCCCTGCTTCTGGATGGCAGATTGCAGGAGACACTTGGTACTATCAAACCAGCCCGACTTGGCACTGGTGCCACCTTGGATCTGGGAACCATGCTCTGTATCGTGGATATTCAGGGGCCAGCCGGCCACTCTCAGCCATATGTCCCCAAACAGAAACCTCGGCCCGTTTCTCTGGCAAACAAAACTCAACTGCCCCTCTTCTGGATGGCAAATTGCAGGATGAACTTGATACTAAAACCGCAGGCCGACTTGGTAGTGGTGACACCTTGGGCCTGGGAACCATCATGCGTATCGAGCATTTTAAGGAGCCAGCCGGCCACTCCCAGCAATATGCCCCCAAAAACAATCCACGGAATTTTCCTCTGGCAAACAAAAATCAGCTGCCTCGCTTCTGGATGGCAGATTGCAGGAGCCACTTTGCACCATCAAACCAGCCCGACTTGGCACTGGTGCCACATTGCATCTGGGAACCATGCTGCCTAGCGTGGATTTTCAGGAGCCAGCCGGCCACTCTCAGCTATATGCCCCCAAACAAAACCCACGGCCCGTTTCCCTGGCAAACAAAATTAAGCTGCCCCGCTTCTGGATGGCAGATTGCAGGACGCACTTGGTAGTATCAAACCAGCAAAACTTGGCACTGGTGCCACCTTGGGTCTGGGAACCATCCTGCGTATCGTGGGTTCAAAGGAGCCAGCCGGTCACTCCCAGCCACAGGCCCCCAAATACAAACAATGTCGCTTTTCCCTGGAAAACAAATCTCGCCTGCCAACTTTTTGATGGCAGATTGCAGGAGCCACTTGGTACTATCAAACCAGCCCAACTTGGCACTGGTGCCACCATGGGTCTGGTCACCATCCTGCCTATTGTAGCTTTCCAGGAGCCAGCCGGTCACTCCCAGCCATAGGTCCCCAGTCACAAACCTCGGCCCGTTTCCCTGGCAAACAAAAGTAAGCTACCCCGCTTCTGGATGGCAGATTGCAGGAGCCACTTGGTACTATCAAACCAGCCCAACTTGGCACTGGTGCCACCTTGGGTCTGGGAACCATGCTGCGTAACACAGATTCTAAGGCGCCAGTCGGCCACTACGAGCCACAAGCCCCCAAACACAAACAACGGCGCTATTCTCTGGCAAACAAAACTCAACTGCCCCTCTTCTGGATGGCAAATTGCAGGACGCACTTGGTACTATAAAAACAGCCCGACTTGGCACTGGTGCCCCCTTGGGTCTGGGAACCATCCTGCGTATCGATCTTTTTAATGAGACAGCCGGCCACTCCCAGCCATATGCCCCCAAACACAACCCACGGCCCTTTTCTCTGGCAAACAAAACTCAACTGCACCGCTTCTGGATGGCAGATTGCAGGAGCCACTTGGTACTATCAAACCAGCCCGACTTGGCACTGGTGCCACCTTGGGTCTGGGAACCATCCTGCGTATTGTGGGTTGTCAGGAGCCAGCCGAACACTCTCGGCCACAGACCCCAATTAAAAACAACGGCCCGTTTCACAGGCAAACAAAACTCAGCTGCCCCGCTTCTGGATGGGAGATTGCAGGAGGCACTTGGTGTAATCAAACCAGCCCGACTTGGCACTGGTGCCACCTTGGGTCTGGGAACCATCCTGCGTATCGTGGATTCTAAGGAGCCAGCCGGCCACTCCTAGCCACAGGCCCCCAAACAAAAACCTAGGCCTATTTCTCTGGCAAACAAAAGTAAGCTGCCCTGCTTCTGGATGGCAGATTGCAGGAGACACTTGGTACTATCAAACCAGCCCGACTTGGCACTGGTGCCACCTTGGATCTGGGAACCATGCTCTGTATCGTGGATATTCAGGGGCCAGCCGGCCACTCTCAGCCATATGTCCCCAAACAGAAACCTCGGCCCGTTTCTCTGGCAAACAAAACTCAACTGCCCCTCTTCTGGATGGCAAATTGCAGGATGAACTTGATACTAAAACCGCAGGCCGACTTGGTAGTGGTGACACCTTGGGCCTGGGAACCATCATGCGTATCGAGCATTTTAAGGAGCCAGCCGGCCACTCCCAGCAATATGCCCCCAAAAACAATCCACGGAATTTTCCTCTGGCAAACAAAAATCAGCTGCCTCGCTTCTGGATGGCAGATTGCAGGAGCCACTTTGCACCATCAAACCAGCCCGACTTGGCACTGGTGCCACATTGCATCTGGGAACCATGCTGCCTAGCGTGGATTTTCAGGAGCCAGCCGGCCACTCTCAGCTATATGCCCCCAAACAAAACCCACGGCCCGTTTCCCTGGCAAACAAAATTAAGCTGCCCCGCTTCTGGATGGCAGATTGCAGGACGCACTTGGTAGTATCAAACCAGCAAAACTTGGCACTGGTGCCACCTTGGGTCTGGGAACCATCCTGCGTATCGTGGGTTCAAAGGAGCCAGCCGGTCACTCCCAGCCACAGGCCCCCAAATACAAACAATGTCGCTTTTCCCTGGAAAACAAATCTCGCCTGCCAACTTTTTGATGGCAGATTGCAGGAGCCACTTGGTACTATCAAACCAGCCCAACTTGGCACTGGTGCCACCATGGGTCTGGTCACCATCCTGCCTATTGTAGCTTTCCAGGAGCCAGCCGGTCACTCCCAGCCATAGGTCCCCAGTCACAAACCTCGGCCTGTTTCCCTGGCAAACAAAAGTAAGCTACCCCGCTTCTGGATGGCAGATTGCAGGAGCCACTTGGTACTATCAAACCAGCCCAACTTGGCACTGGTGCCACCTTGGGTCTGGGAACCATGCTGCGTAACACAGATTCTAAGGCGCCAGTCGGCCACTACGAGCCACAAGCCCCCAAACACAAACAACGGCGCTATTCTCTGGCAAACAAAACTCAACTGCCCCTCTTCTGGATGGCAAATTGCAGGACGCACTTGGTACTATAAAAACAGCCCGACTTGGCACTGGTGCCCCCTTGGGTCTGGGAACCATCCTGCGTATCGATCTTTTTAATGAGACAGCCGGCCACTCCCAGCCATATGCCCCCAAACACAACCCACGGCCCTTTTCTCTGGCAAACAAAACTCAACTGCACCGCTTCTGGATGGCAGATTGCAGGAGCCACTTGGTACTATCAAACCAGCCCGACTTGGCACTGGTGCCACCTTGGGTCTGGGAACCATCCTGCGTATTGTGGGTTGTCAGGAGCCAGCCGAACACTCTCGGCCACAGACCCCAATTAAAAACAACGGCCCGTTTCACAGGCAAACAAAACTCAGCTGCCCCGCTTCTGGATGGGAGATTGCAGGAGGCACTTGGTGTAATCAAACCAGCCCGACTTGGCACTGGTGCCACCTTGGGTCTGGGAACCATCCTGCGTATCGTGGATTCTAAGGAGCCAGCCGGCCACTCCTAGCCACAGGCCCCCAAACAAAAACCTAGGCCTATTTCTCTGGCAAACAAAAGTAAGCTGCCCTGCTTCTGGATGGCAGATTGCAGGAGACACTTGGTACTATCAAACCAGCCCGACTTGGCACTGGTGCCACCTTGGATCTGGGAACCATGCTCTGTATCGTGGATATTCAGGGGCCAGCCGGCCACTCTCAGCCATATGTCCCCAAACAGAAACCTCGGCCCGTTTCTCTGGCAAACAAAACTCAACTGCCCCTCTTCTGGATGGCAAATTGCAGGATGAACTTGATACTAAAACCGCAGGCCGACTTGGTAGTGGTGACACCTTGGGCCTGGGAACCATCATGCGTATCGAGCATTTTAAGGAGCCAGCCGGCCACTCCCAGCAATATGCCCCCAAAAACAATCCACGGAATTTTCCTCTGGCAAACAAAAATCAGCTGCCTCGCTTCTGGATGGCAGATTGCAGGAGCCACTTTGCACCATCAAACCAGCCCGACTTGGCACTGGTGCCACATTGCATCTGGGAACCATGCTGCCTAGCGTGGATTTTCAGGAGCCAGCCGGCCACTCTCAGCTATATACCCCCAAACAAAACCCACGGCCCGTTTCCCTGGCAAACAAAACTAAGCTGCCCCGCTTCTGGATGGCAGATTGCAGGACGCACTTGGTAGTATCAAACCAGCAAAACTTGGCACTGGTGCCACCTTGGGTCTGGGAACCATCCTGCGTATCGTGGGTTCAAAGGAGCCAGCCGGTCACTCCCAGCCACAGGCCCCCAAATACAAACAATGTCGCTTTTCCCTGGAAAACAAAACTCGCCTGCCAACTTTTTGATGGCAGATTGCAGGAGCCACTTGGTACTATCAAACCAGCCCAACTTGGCACTGGTGCCACCATGGGTCTGGTAACCATCCTGCCTATTGTAGCTTTCCAGGAGCCAGCCGGTCACTCCCAGCCATAGGTCCCCAGTCACAAACCTCGGCCCGTTTCCCTGGCAAACAAAAGTAAGCTACCCCGCTTCTGGATGGCAGATTGCAGGAGCCACTTGGTACTATCAAACCAGCCCAACTTGGCACTGGTGCCACCTTGGGTCTGGGAACCATGCTGCGTAACACAGATTCTAAGGCGCCAGTCGGCCACTACGAGCCACAAGCCCCCAAACACAAACAACGGCGCTATTCTCTTGCAAACAAAACTCAACTGCCCCTCTTCTGGATGGCAAATTGCAGGACGCACTTGGTACTATAAAAACAGCCCGACTTGGCACTGGTGCCCCCTTGGGTCTGGGAACCATCCTGCGTATCGATCTTTTTACTGAGACAGCCGGCCACTCCCAGCCATATGCCCCCAAACACAACCCACGGCCCTTTTCTCTGGCAAACAAAACTCAACTGCACCGCTTCTGGATGGCAGATTGCAGGAGCCACTTGGTACTATCAAACCAGCCCGACTTGGCACTGGTGCCACCTTGGGTCTGGGAACCATCCTGCGTATTGTGGGTTGTCAGGAGCCAGCCGAACACTCTCGGCCACAGACCCCAATTAAAAACAACGGCCCGTTTCACAGGCAAACAAAACTCAGCTGCCCCGCTTCTGGATGGGAGATTGCAGGAGGCACTTGGTGTAATCAAACCAGCCCGACTTGGCACTGGTGCCACCTTGGGTCTGGGAACCATCCTGCGTATCGTGGATTCTAAGGAGCCAGCCGGCCACTCCTAGCCACAGGCCCCCAAACAAAAACCTAGGCCTATTTCTCTGGCAAACAAAAGTAAGCTGCCCTGCTTCTGGATGGCAGATTGCAGGAGACACTTGGTACTATCAAACCAGCCCGACTTGGCACTGGTGCCACCTTGGATCTGGGAACCATGCTCTGTATCGTGGATATTCAGGGGCCAGCCGGCCACTCTCAGCCATATGTCCCCAAACAGAAACCTCGGCCCGTTTCTCTGGCAAACAAAACTCAACTGCCCCTCTTCTGGATGGCAAATTGCAGGATGAACTTGATACTAAAACCGCAGGCCGACTTGGTAGTGGTGACACCTTGGGCCTGGGAACCATCATGCGTATCGAGCATTTTAAGGAGCCAGCCGGCCACTCCCAGCAATATGCCCCCAAAAACAATCCACGGAATTTTCCTCTGGCAAACAAAAATCAGCTGCCTCGCTTCTGGATGGCAGATTGCAGGAGCCACTTTGCACCATCAAACCAGCCCGACTTGGCACTGGTGCCACATTGCATCTGGGAACCATGCTGCCTAGCGTGGATTTTCAGGAGCCAGCCGGCCACTCTCAGCTATATGCCCCCAAACAAAACCCACGGCCCGTTTCCCTGGCAAACAAAATTAAGCTGCCCCGCTTCTGGATGGCAGATTGCAGGACGCACTTGGTAGTATCAAACCAGCAAAACTTGGCACTGGTGCCACCTTGGATCTGGGAACCATCCTTCCTATCGTGGATTTTCAGGGGCCAGCCGGTCACTCTCAGCCATAGGCCCCAAACACAAACCACGGCCCTTTTCTCTGGAAAACAAAACTCAACTGCCCCTCTTCTGGATGGCAGATTGCAGGAGCCACTGGGTACTATGAAACCAGCCCTACTTGGCACTGATGCCACCTTGGGTCTGGGAACCATGCTGCGTATCATGGATTTTCAGGAGCCAGCCGGCCACTGCCAGCCACAGGCCCCGAAACACAAACAACAGCCTTTTTCTCTGGCAAACAAAATTCAGCTGCCCCGCTTCTGGATGGCAGATTGCAGGAACCACTTGGTACTAACAAAACAGCCCGACTTGGCACTGATGCCACCTTGGGTCTGGGAACCATCCTGCGTATCGTGGATTCAAAGGAGCCAGCTGGCCACTCCCAGCCACAGGCCCCAAAACACACACAACGGTGCTTTTCCCTGGAAAACAAAACTCGCCTGCCAAACTTTTGATGGCAGATTGCAGGAGCCACTTGTTATTATCAAACCAGCCCAACTTGGCACTGGTGCCACCATGGGTCTGGTCACCATCCTGCCTATCGTAGCTTTTCAGGAGCCAGCCAGCCACCCCCAGCCAGAGGCCCCCAGACAAATATTTCGGCCCGTTTCCCTGGCAAACAAAAGTAAGCTGCCCCGCTTCTGGATGGCAGATTGCAGGAGCCACTTGGTACTATCAAACCAGCCCAACTTGGCACTGGTGCCAACTCAGGTCTGGGAACCATCCTGCGTATCGTGGGTTCTAAGGAGCCAGCTGGCCACTCCCAGCCACAGGCCCCCAAACACAAACAACGGCGCTTTTCCCTGGAAAACAAAACTCGCCTGCCAACTTTTTGATGGCAGATTGCAGGAGCCACTTGGTACTATCAAACCAGCCCAACTTGGCACTGGTGCCACCATGGGTCTGGTAACCATCCTGCCTATTGTAGCTTTCCAGGAGCCAGCCGGTCACTCCCAGCCATAGGTCCCCAGTCACAAACCTCGGCCCGTTTCCCTGGCAAACAAAAGTAAGCTACCCCGCTTCTGGATGGCAGATTGCAGGAGCCACTTGGTACTATCAAACCAGCCCAACTTGGCACTGGTGCCACCTTGGGTCTGGGAACCATGCTGCGTAACACAGATTCTAAGGCGCCAGTCGGCCACTACGAGCCACAAGCCCCCAAACACAAACAACGGCGCTATTCTCTGGCAAACAAAACTCAACTGCCCCTCTTCTGGATGGCAAATTGCAGGACGCACTTGGTACTATAAAAACAGCCCGACTTGGCACTGGTGCCCCCTTGGGTCTGGGAACCATCCTGCGTATCGATCTTTTTAATGAGACAGCCGGCCGCTCCCAGCCATATGCCCCCAAACACAACCCACGGCCCTTTTCTCTGGCAAACAAAACTCAACTGCACCGCTTCTGGATGGCAGATTGCAGGAGCCACTTGGTACTATCAAACCAGCCCGACTTGGCACTGGTGCCACCTTGGGTCTGGGAACCATCCTGCGTATTGTGGGTTGTCAGGAGCCAGCCGAACACTCTCGGCCACAGACCCCAATTAAAAACAACGGCCCGTTTCACAGGCAAACAAAACTCAGCTGCCCCGCTTCTGGATGGGAGATTGCAGGAGGCACTTGGTGTAATCAAACCAGCCCGACTTGGCACTGGTGCCACCTTGGGTCTGGGAACCATCCTGCGTATCGTGGATTCTAAGGAGCCAGCCGGCCACTCCTAGCCACAGGCCCCCAAACAAAAACCTAGGCCTATTTCTCTGGCAAACAAAAGTAAGCTGCCCTGCTTCTGGATGGCAGATTGCAGGAGACACTTGGTACTATCAAACCAGCCCGACTTGGCACTGGTGCCACCTTGGATCTGGGAACCATGCTCTGTATCGTGGATATTCAGGGGCCAGCCGGCCACTCTCAGCCATATGTCCCCAAACAGAAACCTCGGCCCGTTTCTCTGGCAAACAAAACTCAACTGCCCCTCTTCTGGATGGCAAATTGCAGGATGAACTTGATACTAAAACCGCAGGCCGACTTGGTAGTGGTGACACCTTGGGCCTGGGAACCATCATGCGTATCGAGCATTTTAAGGAGCCAGCCGGCCACTCCCAGCAATATGCCCCCAAAAACAATCCACGGAATTTTCCTCTGGCAAACAAAAATCAGCTGCCTCGCTTCTGGATGGCAGATTGCAGGAGCCACTTTGCACCATCAAACCAGCCCGACTTGGCACTGGTGCCACATTGCATCTGGGAACCATGCTGCCTAGCGTGGATTTTCAGGAGCCAGCCGGCCACTCTCAGCTATATACCCCCAAACAAAACCCACGGCCCGTTTCCCTGGCAAACAAAACTAAGCTGCCCCGCTTCTGGATGGCAGATTGCAGGACGCACTTGGTAGTATCAAACCAGCAAAACTTGGCACTGGTGCCACCTTGGGTCTGGGAACCATCCTGCGTATCGTGGGTTCAAAGGAGCCAGCCGGTCACTCCCAGCCACAGGCCCCCAAATACAAACAATGTCGCTTTTCCCTGGAAAACAAAACTCGCCTGCCAACTTTTTGATGGCAGATTGCAGGAGCCACTTGGTACTATCAAACCAGCCCAACTTGGCACTGGTGCCACCATGGGTCTGGTAACCATCCTGCCTATTGTAGCTTTCCAGGAGCCAGCCGGTCACTCCCAGCCATAGGTCCCCAGTCACAAACCTCGGCCCGTTTCCCTGGCAAACAAAAGTAAGCTACCCCGCTTCTGGATGGCAGATTGCAGGAGCCACTTGGTACTATCAAACCAGCCCAACTTGGCACTGGTGCCACCTTGGGTCTGGGAACCATGCTGCGTAACACAGATTCTAAGGCGCCAGTCGGCCACTACGAGCCACAAGCCCCCAAACACAAACAACGGCGCTATTCTCTGGCAAACAAAACTCAACTGCCCCTCTTCTGGATGGCAAATTGCAGGACGCACTTGGTACTATAAAAACAGCCCGACTTGGCACTGGTGCCCCCTTGGGTCTGGGAACCATCCTGCGTATCGATCTTTTTACTGAGACAGCCGGCCACTCCCAGCCATATGCCCCCAAACACAACCCACGGCCCTTTTCTCTGGCAAACAAAACTCAACTGCACCGCTTCTGGATGGCAGATTGCAGGAGCCACTTGGTACTATCAAACCAGCCCGACTTGGCACTGGTGCCACCTTGGGTCTGGGAACCATCCTGCGTATTGTGGGTTGTCAGGAGCCAGCCGAACACTCTCGGCCACAGACCCCAATTAAAAACAACGGCCCGTTTCACAGGCAAACAAAACTCAGCTGCCCCGCTTCTGGATGGGAGATTGCAGGAGGCACTTGGTGTAATCAAACCAGCCCGACTTGGCACTGGTGCCACCTTGGGTCTGGGAACCATCCTGCGTATCGTGGATTCTAAGGAGCCAGCCGGCCACTCCTAGCCACAGGCCCCCAAACAAAAACCTAGGCCTATTTCTCTGGCAAACAAAAGTAAGCTGCCCTGCTTCTGGATGGCAGATTGCAGGAGCCACTTTGCACCATCAAACCAGCCCGACTTGGCACTGGTGCCACATTGCATCTGGGAACCATGCTGCCTAGCGTGGATTTTCAGGAGCCAGCCGGCCACTCTCAGCTATATGCCCCCAAACAAAACCCACGGCCCGTTTCCCTGGCAAACAAAATTAAGCTGCCCCGCTTCTGGATGGCAGATTGCAGGACGCACTTGGTAGTATCAAACCAGCAAAACTTGGCACTGGTGCCACCTTGGATCTGGGAACCATCCTTCCTATCGTGGATTTTCAGGGGCCAGCCGGTCACTCTCAGCCATAGGCCCCAAACACAAACCACGGCCCTTTTCTCTGGAAAACAAAACTCAACTGCCCCTCTTCTGGATGGCAGATTGCAGGAGCCACTGGGTACTATGAAACCAGCCCTACTTGGCACTGATGCCACCTTGGGTCTGGGAACCATGCTGCGTATCATGGATTTTCAGGAGCCAGCCGGCCACTGCCAGCCACAGGCCCCGAAACACAAACAACAGCCTTTTTCTCTGGCAAACAAAATTCAGCTGCCCCGCTTCTGGATGGCAGATTGCAGGAACCACTTGGTACTAACAAAACAGCCCGACTTGGCACTGATGCCACCTTGGGTCTGGGAACCATCCTGCGTATCGTGGATTCAAAGGAGCCAGCTGGCCACTCCCAGCCACAGGCCCCAAAACACACACAACGGTGCTTTTCCCTGGAAAACAAAACTCGCCTGCCAAACTTTTGATGGCAGATTGCAGGAGCCACTTGTTATTATCAAACCAGCCCAACTTGGCACTGGTGCCACCATGGGTCTGGTCACCATCCTGCCTATCGTAGCTTTTCAGGAGCCAGCCAGCCACCCCCAGCCAGAGGCCCCCAGACAAATATTTCGGCCCGTTTCCCTGGCAAACAAAAGTAAGCTGCCCCGCTTCTGGATGGCAGATTGCAGGAGCCACTTGGTACTATCAAACCAGCCCAACTTGGCACTGGTGCCAACTCAGGTCTGGGAACCATCCTGCGTATCGTGGGTTCTAAGGAGCCAGCTGGCCACTCCCAGCCACAGGCCCCCAAACACAAACAACGGCGCTTTTCCCTGGAAAACAAAACTCGCCTGCCAACTTTTTGATGGCAGATTGCAGGAGCCACTTGGTACTATCAAACCAGCCCAACTTGGCACTGGTGCCACCATGGGTCTGGTAACCATCCTGCCTATTGTAGCTTTCCAGGAGCCAGCCGGTCACTCCCAGCCATAGGTCCCCAGTCACAAACCTCGGCCCGTTTCCCTGGCAAACAAAAGTAAGCTACCCCGCTTCTGGATGGCAGATTGCAGGAGCCACTTGGTACTATCAAACCAGCCCAACTTGGCACTGGTGCCACCTTGGGTCTGGGAACCATGCTGCGTAACACAGATTCTAAGGCGCCAGTCGGCCACTACGAGCCACAAGCCCCCAAACACAAACAACGGCGCTATTCTCTGGCAAACAAAACTCAACTGCCCCTCTTCTGGATGGCAAATTGCAGGACGCACTTGGTACTATAAAAACAGCCCGACTTGGCACTGGTGCCCCCTTGGGTCTGGGAACCATCCTGCGTATCGATCTTTTTAATGAGACAGCCGGCCGCTCCCAGCCATATGCCCCCAAACACAACCCACGGCCCTTTTCTCTGGCAAACAAAACTCAACTGCACCGCTTCTGGATGGCAGATTGCAGGAGCCACTTGGTACTATCAAACCAGCCCGACTTGGCACTGGTGCCACCTTGGGTCTGGGAACCATCCTGCGTATTGTGGGTTGTCAGGAGCCAGCCGAACACTCTCGGCCACAGACCCCAATTAAAAACAACGGCCCGTTTCACAGGCAAACAAAACTCAGCTGCCCCGCTTCTGGATGGGAGATTGCAGGAGGCACTTGACACTGTGAAACCAGCCCCACTTGGCACTGGTGCCACCTTGGGTCTGGGAACCATGCTGCGTATCATGGATTTTCAGGAGCCAGCCGGCCACTCCCAGCCACAGGCCCCCAAACACAAACCACAGACTTTTTGTCTGGCAAACAAAATTCAGCTGCCCCGCTTCTGGATGGCAGATTGCAGGAGCCACTTGGGACTATCACACCAGCACAACATGGCACTGCTGCCACCTTGGATCTGGGAACCATCCTTCCTATCGTGGATTTTCAGGGGCCAGCCGGTCACTCTCAGCCATAGGCCCCAAACACAAACCACGGCCCTTTTCTCTGGAAAACAAAACTCAACTGCCCCTCTTCTGGATGGCAGATTGCAGGAGCCACTGGGTACTATGAAACCAGCCCTACTTGGCACTGATGCCACCTTGGGTCTGGGAACCATGCTGCGTATCATGGATTTTCAGGAGCCAGCCGGCCACTGCCAGCCACAGGCCCCGAAACACAAACAACAGCCTTTTTCTCTGGCAAACAAAATTCAGCTGCCCCGCTTCTGGATGGCAGATTGCAGGAACCACTTGGTACTAACAAAACAGCCCGACTTGGCACTGATGCCACCTTGGGTCTGGGAACCATCCTGCGTATCGTGGATTCAAAGGAGCCAGCTGGCCACTCCCAGCCACAGGCCCCAAAACACACACAACGGTGCTTTTCCCTGGAAAACAAAACTCGCCTGCCAAACATTTGATGGCAGATTGCAGGAGCCACTTGGTATTATCAAACCAGCCCAACTTGGCACTGGTGCCACCATGGGTCTGGTCACCATCCTGCCTATCGTAGCTTTTCAGGAGCCAGCCAGCCACCCCCAGCCAGAGGCCCCCAGACAAATATTTCGGCCCGTTTCCCTGGCAAACAAAAGTAAGCTGCCCCGCTTCTGGATGGCAGATTGCAGGAGCCACTTGGTACTATCAAACCAGCCCAACTTGGCACTGGTGCCAACTCAGGTCTGGGAACCATCCTGCGTATCGTGGGTTCTAAGGAGCCAGCTGGCCACTCCCAGCCACAGGCCCCCAAACACAAACAACGGCGCTTTTCCCTGGAAAACAAAACTCGCCTGCCAACTTTTTGATGGCAGATTGCAGGAGCCACTTGGTACTATCAAACCAGCCCAACTTGGCACTGCTGCCACCATGGGTCTGGTCACCATCCTGCCTATCGTAGCTTTTCAGGAGCCAGCCGGTCACTCCCAGCCATAGGCCCCCAGACACAAACCTCGGCCCGTTTCCCTGGCAAACAAAAGTAAGCTGCCCCGCTTCTGCATGGCAGATTGCAGGAGCTACTTAGTACTATCAAACCAGCCCGACTTGGCACTGGTGACACCTCTGGTCTGGGAACCATCCTGCCTATCGTGGATTTTCAGGGGCCAGCCGGCCACTCTCAGCCATATGCCCCAAAAACAAACCACGGCCCTTTTCTCTGGCAAACAAAACTCAACTGCCCCTCTTCTGGATGGCAAATTTTAGGACGCACTTTGTACTACGAAAACCGCCCGACGTGGCACTGGTGCCACCTTGTGTCAGGGAACCATCCTGCATATCGAGCTTTTTAAGGAGCCAGCCGGCCACGCCCAGCCATATACCCCCAAAAACAAACCACGGACCATTTCTCTTGGAAACAAAAATCCGCTGCCCCGCGTCTGTATGGCAGATTGCAGGAGCCACTTTGCACCATCAAACCAGCCCGACTTGGCACTGGTGCCACCTTGGGTCTGGGAACAATCCTGCATATCGTGGATTCTAAGGAGCCAGCCGGCCACTCCCTGCCACAGGCCCCCAAACACAAACAACGGCGCTTTTCCCTGGAAAACAAAATTCGCCTGCCAGCTTTTTGATGGCAGATTGCAGGAGCCACTTGGTACAATCAAATCATCCCAACTTGGCACTGGTGCCACTATGGGTCTGGGAACCATCCTGCCTATTGTAGCATTTCAGGAGCCAGCCGGTCACTCCCAGCCATAGGCCCCCAGACACAAACCTCGGACCGTTTCCCTGGCAAACAAAATTAAGCTGCCCCGATTCTGGATGGCAGATTGCAGGAGCCACTTGGTTGTGTCAAACCAGCCCGACTTGGCACTGGTGCCACCTTGGGTCTGGGAACCATCCTGCGTAACGTGGATTCTAAGCAGCCACCCGGCCACTCTGAGCCACAGGCCCCCAAACACAAACAACGGCGCTTTTCCCTGGAAAACAAAACTCGCCTGCCAACTTTTTGATGGCAGATTGCAGGAGCCACTTGGTACTATCAAACCAGCCCAACTTGGCACTGGTGCCACCTCTGGTCTGGGAACCATCCTGCCTATTGTAGCTTTTCAGGAGCCAGCCGGTCACTCCCAGCCATAGACCCCCAGACACAAACCTCGGCCCGTTTCCCTGGAAAACAAAAGTAAGTTACCCCGATTCTGGATGGCAGATTGCAGGAGCCACTTGGTACTATCAAATCAGCCCAACTTGGCACTGGTGCCACCATGGGTCTGGTAAACATCCTGCCTATCGTAGCTTTTCAGGAGCCAGCCGGTCACTCCCTGCCATAGGCCCCCGGACACAAACCTCGGCCCGTTTCCCTGGCAAACAAAAGTAAGCTGCCCCGCTTTTGGATGGCAGATTGCAGGATGCACTTGGTACTTACAAACCAGCCCGACTTGGCCCTGGTGCCACCTTGGCTCTGGGAACCATGCTGCGTAACGTAGATTCTACGAGGACAGGCGGCCACTCCCAGCCACAGGCCTCAAAACAAAAACAACGGCGCTTTTCCCTGGAAAACAAAACTCGCCTGCCAACTTCTTGATGGCAGATTGCAGGAGCCACTTGGTACTATCAAACCAGCCCAACTTGGCACTGGTGCCACCATGGGTCTGGTCACCATCCTGCCTATCGTAGCTTTTCAGGAGCCAGCCGCTCACTCCCACCCATAGGCCCCCAGACAAATACCTCGGCACGTTTCCCTGGCAAACAAAAGTAGGCTGCCCCGCTTCTGGATGGCAAATTGCAGGACGCACTTGGTACTACGAAAACAGCCCGACTTGGCACTGATGCCACCTTGGGTCAGGGAACAATCCTGCGTATAGAGCTTTTTAAGGAGCCAGCCGGCCACGTCCAGTCATATACCCCCAAAAAAAAAACCACGGAACTTTTCTCCAGCAAACAAAAATCCGCTGCCCCGCGTCTGGATGGCAGATTGCAGGAGCTATTTAGTATTATCAAAGAAGCCCCACTTGGCACTGGTGGCACCATGAGTCTGGTAACCATCCTGCCTATCGTAGCTTTTCAGTAGTCAGCCGGTCACTCCCAGCCATAGGCCCCCAGACAAATACCTCGGCCCGTTTCCCTGGGAAAAAAAAGTAAGCTGTCCCGCTTCTGGATGGCAGATTGCAGGAGCCACTTGGTACTATCAAACCAGCCCAACTTGTTCCCAGACCCAAGGTGGCACCAGTGCCACGTGGGGCTGGTTTGATGGTGCAACGTGGCTCCTGCAATCTGCCATCCAAAAGCGGGGCAGCTTACTTTTGTTTGCCAGGGAAACGGGCCGAGGTTTGTGTCTGGGGGTCTATGGCTGGGAGTGACCGGCTGGCTCCTGAAAAGCTACGATAGGCAGGATGGTTCCCAGACCAGACGTGGCACCAGTGCCAAGTTGGGCTGGTTTGATAGTACCAAGTGGCTCCTGCAATCTGCCATCAAAAAGTTGGCAGGCGAGTTTTGTTTTCCAGGGAAAAGCGCCGTAGTTTTTGTTTGGGGGCCTGTGGCTCAGAGTGGCCGGGTGGCTGCTTAGAATCCACGATACGCAGGATGGTTCCCAGACCCAAGGTGGCACCAGTGCCAAGTCGGGCTGGTTTGACACAACCAAGTGGCTCCTGCAATCTGCCATCCAGAATCGGGGCAGCTTAATTTTGTTTGCCAGGGAAACGGTCCGAGGTTTGTGTCTGGGGGCCTATGGCTGGGAGTGACCGGCTGGCTCCTGAAATGCTACAATAGGCAGGATGGTTCCCAGACCCATAGTGGCACCAGTGCCAAGTTGGGATGATTTGATAGTACCAAGTGGCTCCTGCAATCTGCCATCAAAAAGTTGGCAGGCGAATTTTGTTTTCCAGGGAAAAGCGCCGTTGTTTGTGTTTGGGGGCCTGTGGCTGGGAGTGGCCGGCTGGCTCCTTAGAATCCACGATATGCAGGATTGTTCCCAGACCCAAGGTGGCACCAGTGCCAAGTCGGGCTGGTTTGATGGTGCAAAGTGGCTCCTGCAATCTGCCATACAGACGCGGGGCAGCGGATTTTTTTTTCCAAGAGAAATGGTCCGTGGTTTGTTTTTGGGGGTTTATGGCTGGGCGTGGCCGGCTGGCTCCTTAAAAAGCTCGATATGCAGGATGGTTCCCTGACACAAGGTGGCACCAGTGCCACGTCGGGCGGTTTTCGTAGTACAAAGTGCGTCCTAAAATTTGCCATCCAGAAGAGGGGCAGTTGAGTTTTGTTTGCCAGAGAAAAGGGCCGTGGTTTGTTTTTGGGGGCATATGGCTGAGAGTGGCCGGCTGGCTCCTGAAAAGCTACGATAGGCAGGATGTTTACCAGACCCATGGTGGCACCAGTGCCAAGTTGGGCTGATTTGATAGTACCAAGTGGCTCCTGCAATCTGCCATCCAGAATCGGGGTAGCTTACTTTTGTTTTCCAGGGAAACGGGCCGAGGTTTGTGTCTGGGGGTCTATGGTTGGGAGTGGCCGGCTGGCTCCTTAGAAACCACGATACGCAGCATGGTTCCCAGACCAGAGGTGGCACCAGTGCCAAGTTGGGCTGGTTTGATACTACCAAGTGGTTCCTGCAATCTGCCATCCAGAAGCGGGGCAGCTTACTTTTGTTTGCCAGGGAAACGGATCGTTGTTTGTGTTTGGGGGCCTATGGCTGGGACTGACCGGCTGGCTCCATAAAATCCACGATACGCAGGATGGTTCCCAGACCAGAAGTGGCACCAGTGCCAAGTCGGGCTGGTTTGATAGTACCAAGTGGCTCCTGCAATCTGCCATCCAGAAGCGGGGCAGCTTACTTTTGTTTGCCAGGGAAACGGGCCGAGGTTTGTGTCTCGGGGCCTATGGCAGGCAGTGACCGGCTGGCTCCTGAAAGCTACGATAGGCAGGATGGTGACAAGACCCATGGTGGCACCAGTGCCAAGTTGGGCTGGTTTGATAGTACCAAGTGGCTCCTGCAATCTGCCATCAAAACGTTGGCAGGCGAGTTTTGTTTTCCAGGGAAAAGCGCCGTTGTTTGTGTTTGGGGGCCTGTGGTTGGGAGTGGCCGGCTGGCTCCTTAGAAACCACAATACGCAGGATGGTTCCCAGACCAGCGGTGGCACCAGTGCCAAGTCGGGCTGGTTTGATAGTACCAAGTGGCTCCTGCAATCTGCCATCCAGAAGCGGGGCAGCTTACTTTTGTTTGCCACGGAAACGGGCCGTTGTTTGTGTTTGGGGGCCTGTGGCTGGGAGTGGCCGACTGGCTCCTTAGAATCCACGATACGCAGGATGGTTCCCAGACCAGAGGTGGCACCAGTGCCAAGTCGGGCTGGTTTGATAGTACCAAGTGGCTCCTGCAATCTGCCATCCAGAAGCGGGGCAGCTTAATTTCCTTTGCCAGGGAAACGGGCCGAGCTTTGTGTCTGGGGGCCTATGGCTGGGAGTGACCGGCTGGCTCCTGAAAAGTTACGATAGGCAGGATGGTGACCAGACCCATGGTGGCACCAGTGCCAAGTTGGGCTGGTTTGATAGTACCAAGTGGCTCCTGCAATCTGCCATCAAAACGTTGGTAGGCGAGTTTTGTTTTCCAGGGAAAAGCACCGTTGTTTTTGTTTGGGGGCCTGTGGCTGGGAGTGGCCGGCTGGCTCCTTAGAATCCACGATACGCACCATGGTATCCAGACCCAAGGTGGCACCAGTGCCAAGTTTTGCTGGTTTGATAGTACCAAGTGGTTCCTGCAATCTGCCATCCAGAAGCAGGGCAGCTTACTTTTGTTTGCCAGGGAAACGGGCCGAGGTTTGTGTCTGGGGGCCTATGGCTGCGAGTGACCGGCTGGCTCCTGAAAAGCTACGATAGCCAGGATGGTGACCAGACCCATGGTGGCACCAGTCCCAAGTTGGGCTGGTTTGATAGTACCAAGTGGCTCCTGCAATCTGCCATCAAAAGTTTGGCAGGCGAGTTTTGTTTTCCAGGGAAAAGCGCCGTTGATGTGTTTAGGGGCCTGTGGCTGGGAGTGGCCGGCTGGCTCCTTAGAATCCACCATACGCAGGATGGTTCCCAGACCCAAGGTGGCACCAGTGCCTAGTCGGGATAGTTTGATGGTGCAAAGTGGCTCCTGCAATCTGCCATCCAGAAGCGGGGCAGCTTACTTTTGTTTGCCAGGGAAACGGGCCGAGGTTTGTGTCTGGGGGCCTATGGCTGGGAGTGACCGGCTGGCTCCTGAAAAGCTACGATAGGCAGGATGGTGACCAGACCCAAGGTGGCACCAGTGCCAAGTTGGGCTGGTTTGATGGTACCAAGTGGCTCCTGCAATCTGCCATCAAAAAGTTGGCAGGCGAGTTTTGTTTTCCAGGGAAAAGAGCCGTTGTTTTTGTTTGGGGGCCTGTGGCTGGGAGTGGCCGGCTGGCTCATTAGAATCCACGATACGCAGGATGGTTCCCAGACTTGTCGTGGCACCAGTGCCAAGTCGGGCTGGTTTGATAGTACTAAGTGGATCCTGCAATCTGCCATCCAGAAGCGGGGCAGCTTACTTTTGTTTGCCAGGGAAACGGGCCGAGGTTTTTGTCTGGGGGCCTATGGCTGGGAGTGACCGGCTGGCTCCTGAAAAGCTACGATAGGCAGGATGGTGACCAGACCCATGGTGGCACCAGTGCCAAGTTGGGCTGGTTTGATAGTACCAAGTGGCTCCTGCAATCTGCCATCAAAAAGTTGGCAGGCGAGTTTTGTTTTCCAGGGAAAAGTGCCGTTGTTTGTGTATGGGTGCCTGTGGCTGGGAGTGGCCGGCTGGCTCTTTAGAATCCACGATACGCAGGATGGTTCCCAGACCAGTGGTGGCACCAGTGCCAAGTCGGGCGGGTTTGATAGTAACAAATGCGTCCTACAATCTGCCATCCAGAAGCGGGGCAGCTTACTTTTGTTTTCCAGGGAAACGGGCCGAGGTTTTTGTCTGGGGTCCTATGGCTGGGAGTGACCGGCTGGCTCGTGAAAAGCTACGATAGGCAGGATGGTGACAAGACCCATGGCGGCACCAGTGCCAAGTTGGGCTGGTTTGATAGTACCAAGTGGCTCCTGCAATCTGCCATCAAAAAATTGGCAGGCGAGTTTTGTTTTCCAGGGAAAAGCGCCGTTGTTTGTGTTTGGGGGCCTGTGGCTGGGAGTGTTCAGCTGGCTCCTTAGAATCCACGATACGCAGGATGGTTCCCAGACCAGAGGTGGCACCAGTGCCAAGTCGGGCTGGTTTGATAGTACCAAGTGGTTCCTGCAATCTGCCATCCAGAAGCGGGGCAGCTTACTTTTGTTTGCCAGGGAAACGGGCCGAGCTTTGTGTCTGGGGGCCTATGGCTGGGAGTGACCGGCTGGCTCCTGAAAAGCTACGATAGGCAGGATGGTGACCAGACCCATGGTGGCACCAGTGCCAAGTTGGGCTGGTTTGATAGTACCAAGTGGCTCCTGCAATCTGCCATCAAAAAGTTGGCAGGCAAGTTTTCTTTACCAGGGAAAAGCGCCGTTGTTTTTGTTTAGAGGCCTATGGCTGGGAGTGGCAGGCTGGCTCCTTAGAATCCACGATACGCAGGATGGTTCCTAGACTTGACGTGGCACCAGTGCCAAGTTGGGCTGGTTTGATAGTACCAAGTGCGTCCTGCAATCTGCCATCCAGAAGTGGGGTAGATTACTTTTGTTTACCAGGGAAACGGGCCGAGGTTTGTGTCCGGGGGCCTATGGCAGGGAGTGACCGGCTGGCTCCTGAAAAGCTACGATAGGCAGGATGTTTACCAGACCCATGGTGGCACCAGTGCCAAGTTGGGCTGATTTGATAGTACCAAGTGGCTCCTGCAATCTGCCATCCAGAATCGGGGTAACTTACTTTTGTTTTCCAGGGAAACGGGCCGAGGTTTGTGTCTGGGGGTCTATGGCTGGGAGTGACCGGCTGGCTCCTGAAAAGCTACGATAGGCAGGATGGTTCCCAGACCAGACGTGGCACCAGTGCCAAGTTGGGCTGGTTTGATAGTACCAAGTGGCTCCTGCAATCTGCCATCAAATTTGGCAGGCGAGTTTTGTTTTCCAGGGAAAAGCGCCGTTGTTTGTGTTTGGGGGCCTGTGGCTCAGAGTGGCCGGGTGGCTGCTTAGAATCCACGTTACGCAGGATGGTTCCCAGACCCAAGGTGGCACCAGTGCCAAGTCGGGCTGGTTTGACACAACCAAGTGGCTCCTGCAATCTGCCATCCAGAATCGGGGCAGCTTAATTTTGTTTGCCAGGGAAACGGTCCGAGGTTTGTGTCTGGGGGCCTATGGCTGGGAGTGACCGGCTGGCTCCTGAAATGCTACAATAGGCAGGATGGTTCCCAGACCCATAGTGGCACCAGTGCCAAGTTGGGATGATTTGATAGTACCAAGTGGCTCCTGCAATCTGCCATCAAAAAGCTGGCAGGCGAATTTTGTTTTCCAGGGAAAAGCGCCGTTGTTTGTGTTTGGGGGCCTGTGGCAGGGAGTGGCCGGCTGGCTCCTTAGAATCCACGATATGCAGGATTGTTCCCAGACCCAAGGTGGCACCAGTGCCAAGTCGGGCTGGTTTGATGGTGCAAAGTGGCTCCTGCAATCTGCCATACAGACGCGGGGCAGCGGATTTTCGTTTCCAAGAGAAATGGTCCGTGGTTTGTTTTTGGGGGTATATGGCTGGGCGTGGCCGGCTGGCTCCTTAAAAAGCTCGATATGCAGGATGGTTCCCTGACACAAGGTGGCACCAGTGCCACGTCGGGCGGTTTTCGTAGTACAAAGTGCGTCCTAAAATTTGCCATCCAGAAGAGGGGCAGTTGAGTTTTGTTTGCCAGAGAAAAGGGCCGTGGTTTGTTTTTGGGGCATATGGCTGAGAGTGGCCGGCTGGCCCCTGAAAATCCACGATAGGCAGGATGGTTCCCAGACCAGAGGTGTCACCAGTGCCAAGTCGGGCTGGTTTGATAGTATTAAGTAGCTCCTGCAATCTGCCATGCAGAAGCGGGGCAGCTTACTTTTGTTTGCCAGGGAAACGGGCCGAGGTTTGTGTCTGGGGGCCTATGGCTGGGAGTGACCGGCTGGCTCCTGAAAAGCTACGATAGGCAGGATGGTGACCAGACCCATGGTGGCAGCAGTGCCAAGTTGGGCTGGTTTGATAGTACCAAGTGGCTCCTGCAATCTGCCATCAAAAAGTTGGCAGGCGAGTTTTGTTTTCCAGGGAAAAGCGCCGTTGTTTGTGTTTGGGGGCCTGTGGTTGGGAGTGGCCAGCTGGCTCCTTAGAACCCACGATACGCAGGATGGTTCCCAGACCTGAGTTGGCACCAGTGCCAAGTTGGGCTGGTTTGATGGTGCAAAGTGGCTCCTGCAATCTGCCATCCAGAAGCGGGGCAGCTTACTTTTGTTTGCCAGGGAAACGGGCCGAAATATTTGTGTGGGGGCCTCTGGCTGGGGGTGGCTGGCTGGCTCCTGAAAAGCTACGATAGGCAGGATGGTGACCAGACCCATGGTGGCACCAGTGCCAAGTTGGGCTGGTTTGATAATACCAAGTGGCTCCTGCAATCTGCCATCAAAAGTTTGGCAGGCGAGTTTTGTTTTCCAGGGAAAAGCACCGTTGTGTGTGTTTTGGGGCCTGTGGCTGGGAGTGGCCAGCTGGCTCCTTTGAATCCACGATACGCAGGATGGTTCCCAGACCCAAGGTGGCATCAGTGCCAAGTCGGGCTGGTTTGTTAGTACCAAGTGGTTCCTGCAATCTGCCATCCAGAAGCGGGGCAGCTGAATTTTGTTTGCCAGAGAAAAAGGCTGTTGTTTGTGTTTCGGGGCCAGTGGCTGGCAGTGGCCGGCTGGCTCCTGAAAATCCATGATACGCCGCATGGTTCCCAGACCCAAGGTGGCATCAGTGCCAAGTAGGGCTGGTTTCATAGTACCCAGTGGCTCCTGCAATCTGCCATCCAGAAGAGGGGCAGTTGAGTTTTGTTTTCCAGAGAAAAGGGCCGTGGTTTGTTTTTGGGGCCTATGGCTGAGAGTGACCGGCTGGCCCCTGAAAATCCACGATAGGAAGGATGGTTCCCAGATCCAAGGTGGCAGCAGTGCCATGTTGTGCTGGTGTGATAGTCCCAAGTGGCTCCTGCAATCTGCCATCCAGAAGCGGGGCAGCTGAATTTTGTTTGCCAGACAAAAAGTCTGTGGTTTGTGTTTGGGGGCCTGTGGCTGGGAGTGTTCGGCTGGTTCCTGAATATGTACGATACGCAGGATTGTTCCCAGATCCAAGGTGTCACCAGTGCCAAGTCGGGCTGGTTTGATAGTACCAAGTGCGTCCTGCAATCTGCCATCCAGAAGCGGGGCAGCTTAATTTTGTTTGCCAGGGAAACGGGCCGTGGGTTTTGTTTGGGGGCATATAGCTGAGAGTGGCCGGCTGGCTCCTGAAAATCCACGCTAGGCAGCATGGTTCCCAGATGCAATGTGGCACCAGTGCCAAGTCGGGCTGGTTTGATGGTGCAAAGTGGCTCCTGCAATCTGCCATCCAGAAGCGAGGCAGCTGATTTTTGTTTGCCAGAGGAAAATTCTGTGGATTGTTTTTGGGGGCATATTGCTGGGAGTGGCCGGCTGGCTCCTTAAAATGCTCGATACGCATGATGGTTCCCAGGCCCAAGGTGTCACCACTACCAAGTCGGCCTGCGGTTTTAGTATCAAGTTCATCCTGCAATTTGCCAGCCAGAAGAGGGGCAGTTGAGTTTTGTTTGCCAGAGAAACGGGCCGAGGTTTCTGTTTGGGGACATATGGCTGAGAGTGGCCGGCTGGCCCCTGAATATCCACGATACAGAGCATGGTTCCCAGATCCAAGGTGGCACCAGTGCCAAGTCGGGCTGGTTTGATAGTACCAAGTGTCTCCTGCAATCTGCCATCCAGAAGCAGGGCAGCTTACTTTTGTTTGCCAGAGAAATAGGCCTAGGTTTTTGTTTGGGGGCCTGTGGCTAGGAGTGGCCGGCTGGCTCCTTAGAATCCACGATACGCAGGATGGTTCCCAGACCCAAGGTGGCACCAGTGCCAAGTCGGGCTGGTTTGATTACACCAAGTGCCTCCTGCAATCTCCCATCCAGAAGCGGGGCAGCTGAGTTTTGTTTGCCTGTGAAACGGGCCGTTGTTTTTAATTGGGGTCTGTGGCCGAGAGTGTTCGGCTGGCTCCTGACAACCCACAATACGCAGGATGGTTCCCAGACCCAAGGTGGCACCAGTGCCAAGTCGGGCTGGTTTGATAGTACCAAGTGGCTCCTGCAATCTGCCATCCAGAAGCGGTGCAGTTGAGTTTTGTTTGCCAGAGAAAAGGGCCGTGGGTTGTGTTTGGGGGCATATGGCTGGGAGTGGCCGGCTGTCTCATTAAAAAGATCGATACGCAGGATGGTTCCCAGACCCAAGGGGGCACCAGTGCCAAGTCGGGCTGTTTTTATAGTACCAAGTGCGTCCTGCAATTTGCCATCCAGAAGAGGGGCAGTTGAGTTTTGTTTGCCAGAGAATAGCGCCGTTGTTTGTGTTTGGGGGCTTGTGGCTCGTAGTGGCCGACTGGCGCCTTAGAATCTGTGTTACGCAGCATGGTTCCCAGACCCAAGGTGGCACCAGTGCCAAGTTGGGCTGGTTTGATAGTACCAAGTGGCTCCTGCAATCTGCCATCCAGAAGCGGGGTAGCTTACTTTTGTTTGCCAGGGAAACGGGCCGAGGTTTGTGACTGGGGACCTATGGCTGGGAGTGACCGGCTGGCTCCTGGAAAGCTACAATAGGCAGGATGGTTACCAGACCCATGGTGGCACCAGTGCCAAGTTGGGCTGGTTTGATAGTACCAAGTGGCTCCTGCAATCTGCCATCAAAAAGTTGGCAGGCGAGTTTTGTTTTCCAGGGAAAAGCGACATTGTTTGTATTTGGGGGCCTGTGGCTGGGAGTGACCGGCTGGCTCCTTTGAACCCACGATACGCAGGATGGTTCCCAGACCCAAGGTGGCACCAGTGCCAAGTTTTGCTGGTTTGATACTACCAAGTGCGTCCTGCAATCTGCCATCCAGAAGCGGGGCAGCTTAATTTTGTTTGCCAGGGAAACGGGCCGTGGGTTTTGTTTGGGGGCATATAGCTGAGAGTGGCCGGCTGGCTCCTGAAAATCCACGCTAGGCAGCATGGTTCCCAGATGCAATGTGGCACCAGTGCCAAGTCGGGCTGGTTTGATGGTGCAAAGTGGCTCCTGCAATCTGCCATCCAGAAGCGAGGCAGCTGATTTTTGTTTGCCAGAGGAAAATTCCGTGGATTGTTTTTGGGGGCATATTGCTGGGAGTGGCCGGCTGGCTCCTTAAAATGCTCGATACGCATGATGGTTCCCAGGCCCAAGGTGTCACCACTACCAAGTCGGCCTGCGGTTTTAGTATCAAGTTCATCCTGCAATTTGCCATCCAGAAGAGGGGCAGTTGAGTTTTGTTTGCCAGAGAAACGGGCCGAGGTTTCTGTTTGGGGACATATGGCTGAGAGTGGCCGGCTGGCCCCTGAATATCCACGATACACAGCATGGTTCCCAGATCCAAGGTGGCACCAGTGCCAAGTCGGGCTGGTTTGATAGTACCAAGTGTCTCCTGCAATCTGCCATCCAGAAGCAGGGCAGCTTACTTTTGTTTGCCAGAGAAATAGGCCTAGGTTTTTGTTTGGGGGCCTGTGGCTAGGAGTGGCCGGCTGGCTCCTTAGAATCCACGATACGCAGGATGTTTCCCAGACCCAAGGTGGCACCAGTGCCAAGTCGGGCTGGTTTGATAGTACCAAGTGGCTCCTGCAAACTCCATCAAAAAGTTGGCAGGCGTGTTTTGTTTTCCAGGGAACAGCGCCGTTGATTTTGTTTGGGGGCCTGTGGCTGGCAGTGGCCGGCTGGCTCCTTAGAATCCACGATACGCAGGATGGTTCCCAGACCCAAGGTGGCACCAGTGCCAAGTCGGGCTGGTTTGATAGTACCAAGTGGCTCCTGCAATCTGCCATCCAGAAGTGAGGCAGCTAAGTTTTGTTTGCGAGAAAAAAGGGCCGTGGTTTTTGTTGGGGGCCTGTGGCTGGGAGTAGCCGGCTGGCTCCTTAAAATCCACGATAGGCAGGATGGTTCCCAGACCCAAGGTGGCACCAGTGCCAAGTCGGGCTGGTTTGATAGTACCAAGTGGCTCCTGCAATCTGCCATCCAGAAGCGGGGCAGCTGAGTTTTGTTTGCCAGAGAAAAAGGCTGTGGTTTGTGTTTGGGGGCCTGTGGCTGGCAGTGGCCGGCTGGCTCCTGAAAATCCACGATACGCAGCATGGTTCCCAGACCCAAGGTGGCACCAGTGCCAAGTGGGGCTCGTTTGACAGTGTCAAGTGCCTCCTGCAATCTCCCATCCAGAAGCGGGGCAGCTGAGTTTTTTTTGCCAGGGAAACGGACCTTTGTTTTTGATTGGGCTCTGTGGCCGAGAGTGGTCGGCTGTCTCCTGACAATCCACAATACGCAGGATGGTTCCCAGACCCAAGGTGGCACCAGTGCCAAGTCGGGCTGGTTTGATAGTACCAAGTGTCTCCTGCAATCTGCCATCCAGAAGCGGGGCAGCTGAGTTTTGTTTGCCAGAGAAAAGGGCCGTGGGTTGTGTTTGGGGGCATATGGCTGGGAGTGGCCACCTGGCTCCTTAAAATGCACGATACGCCGCATGGTAACCAGACGCAAGGTGGCACCAGTGCCAAGTCAGGCTGTTTTTGTAGTACCCAGTGGCTCCTGCAATTTGCCATCCAGAAGCGGGGCAGTTGAATTTTGTTTGCTAGAGAAAAGGGCTGTGGTTTGTGTTTGGGGGCCTATGGCTGAGAGTGGCCGGCTGGCCCCTGAAAATCAACGATAGGCAGGATGGTTCCCAGATCCAAGGTGGCACCAGTGCCAAGTAAGGCTGGTTGTATGGTTCAAAGTAACTCCTGCAATCTGCCATCCAGAAGCGGGACAGCTGAGTTTTTTTTGCCAGAGAAAAGGTCCATGGTTTCTTTTTGGGGCATACGGCTGGGAATTGCCGGCTGGCTCCTTAAAATGCTCGATACGCAGGATGGTTCCCAGAGCCAAGGTGGCACCACTGCCAAGTCGGGCTCTTTTTGTAGTACCAAGTGCGTCCTGCAATTTGCCATCCAGAAGAGGGGCAGTTGAGTTTTGTTTGCCAGAGAAAAGGGCCGTTGTTTGTGTTTGGGGGCCTGTGGCTGGGAGTGTTCGGCTGGTTCCTGAATATGTACGATACGCAGGATTGTTCCCAGATCCAAGGTGGCAGCAGTGCCATGTTGTGCTGGTGTGATAGTCCCAAGTGGCTCCTGCAATCTGCCATCCAGAAGTGGGGCAGCTGATTTTTGTTTGCCAGAGAAAAGGTCCGTGGTTTGTTTTTGGGGGCATATGGCTGAGAGTGGCCGGCTGGCCCCTGAAAATCCACGATACACAGGATGGTTCCCAGATCCAAGGTGGCACCTGTGCCAAGTCGGGCTGATTTGATAGTACTAAGTAGCTCCTGCAATCTGCCATGCAGAAGCGGGGCAGCTTACTTTTGTTTGCCAGGGAAACGGGCCGAGGTTTGTGTTGGGGGCCTATGGCTGAGAGTGACCGGCTGGCTCCTGAAAAGCTACAATAGGCAGGATGGTGACCAGACCCATGGTGGCACCAGTGCCAAGTTGGGCTGGTTTGATAGTACCAAGTGGTTCCTGCAATCTGCCATCCAGAAGCAGGGCAGCTGAGTTTTGTTTGCCAGAGAAAAGGGCCTTGGTTTGTGTTTGGGGGCATATGGCTGGGTGTGGCCAGCTGGCTCCTTAAAATGCACGATATGCAACATGGCTCCCAGACCCAAGGTGGCACAAGTGCCAAGTTGGGCTGGTTTGATAGTACCAAGTGGCTCCTGCAATCTTCCATGATCACGTGGAGAAATACTTTCTGGTTTCAGCCTCATGCTCTTTCTTCTCTCCCTCAACTTCTCTATCACCTCTCATCTGGTTCACATGCGCTGTCTTCAAGGTCCACAGGCTACTTTTCACAGAATCTTCTGGCCTGATGAAGTAAGAATGATGAATAGAACAGAGCTGGGATCTATTTTCCAGTTTGGATAAAATGCATTCTGCACACAAATCCAAGGAGAACGGGCTGCCCCGATGCCCAGAAAATCTTTCACTCCTGCTAGTGTTCTACGTCAACCGCAACTTAGTCTGAAAGAAAAGCTTTTTCTCTGAGAGCATCTGAGAGGTTTGCATGAAGCACTGATATCTGACATATGCAATTTTGAATAGGAGAGGAAAAAGAAAATGGCAAGGAGTTTTTAATTTTAGTGGTTTCAATTTTAATTTCCGTGCACTTTTTCAAAACTTGTCAGCTCAAATGCCCATCAACATCTTTTAGTCATCTGTAAGTCAGTATTCATATAAAATGTGCTTCAAATCCAAAGAATTTCAAATTTGCACTCCAAGCTTCTATGCCTAGATTTATGATTTCCTACACATATTAGATGAAAGGAAGGCCTTTTTTACTGTGGGAGTGCTGGAACACTGGAACAGGTTGCCCAGAGAAGTTGTGGGTGTCCCATCCCTGAAAGTATTCAAGGTCACCTTGGACGGGGCTTGGAGCAGCAACAAAGGAGAAGCTTGATGGTAGAGAAACAAAGTTGGACTATAGAAGAAACTCGGATTGAAGTATAGGATCAAGTTTTCTCTCAGCTCTTGGGGTAAATTCAAAGTTGTACAAAATGACATTTATCTGTGCTATTCACTACTGTAACAGAAAGTTTCATGAAAACTGTACAGAAGATAGTAAATTTTAAAAGAGATAAGAATTACAGCATAAAATCCATGGGATAGGTTACAACATGAGACACTCTCTAAGAGAAAATCTCTGTGTTTCAGCACTTCATCGGGGTAAGATTTCATGAAGTGCCAAAGAAGGCGGCAAAATATCATTCGGGACATTATTTACTGGAATTCAGCCTGGCCATTAGTAGGAACTGCCTTTGAACATATCATGTAGATATACCACACACACTTTCCCTTCACTGAAAAATTACTGTTTACAACAAATAAGCAATTGACGATCAAAATTGATTGAAAGCATCTTAAACATGTCAAGTATTTCATTGTAGATGATCTGTGATCCAAATGCTTCTTCCACCTTCGAGAGGGACAGAAGAATTCTTCCATATCATGATGGTTTAAAATTGTATCAACCAATGTTTTCTGCTGAAAAGATATCATCTATTTTTTTCTATTTTTGGAAGAAAATATTCCTAGACATACAACAGGTGAGAACTAAGTAATTTTAAAGAAACAAATGAAATGAAAATATTCTGTAAATAGAATGAAATGAAAAGCTGTGTTTTAAATAGGAGCTAAATATTAAACAGAATTTTTGTACCAGGCATTTGAATTACTGCACCAGCTCTTTTGCCCATCAAGAGAGGCATTTAGCATTTCAGTCTTTTCCAAGGTGTTCATGATCTGCTATGCTGATCTCTGTGTGTGCCTAGGTGTGTGTGGAGGGGGGGGCATATGAAGGGGAGTGTGTATGTTTGCTTTACAATTGTTGTGGCAGATTCATGCCTCAGCTCCACATTTTGTTTTAAAAAGGTCACACCGAGTGGATATGAAGTTTACTATCAACAAGAGATCGATTCCCAAATCATCCATTTGACTCTCCCTTATAAATCATGTGCTTTGTTGCATATTTTATCAAATATACTTTCAAGCCAGATGGAGGAAGGAGGATGTGGGAATCCCTCCACCATCTTGCAACTTTTATGTAAGTAGGTTTTCAAGAAAATCATCATTTCTCTTTTAAATATGTCTGGAACAGGCATGATGGTAGTGTCAACCTGTTGGAGTTTTTGTTGCTGGAAGAAGTTGTACAAAAGGATTGGTTTTTACATTGACCAGTTACTGAATCAAGCGCAGGAATACATTGGAAATTTAGCTGGGGGTTCCTTTTCCCAGCAGACTACTTCTAGAACGAGCTTGTACACTGAAGCTGACTCTTTTGCTCTCTTTTTGTTTCTTTCCTATTTTCTTGGCTTCTTTGCCACTATCTAGACAATTTTGGAACTTTGTTCCCAACTAAAATGGTTTCAATAGTCTGATTGTGATCATACATTTTTACAAGGAATTTTTAAAATCTTTCCTCGAGTCCAGAAAGTCAAGGACTTAGATCTTTTTCTTCCCTTATCAATATTGCCATGAAATTGATAAATAAAGACCAACTCTTTATTTTTGTTTTTAACCCACGTAGATAATTCCCATCCATTAATCCATTTTGTGGACCAATAGCTGCCATTCTGATGGAAGCTGTCACTTCTTAACAATAGGCATTCTGTGACTATGTTGACAGCACTTTGGGTGAAGATCCTAACTGGTCTTAGATATACATAGGGAGAAATTTGCTCAGCCAGTGTCAGTCTTAAGCATGCGTATCAGAAGATCTTTCTAGAGCTGGGAATTTTCCCATGAAAGGGATTCAGTTAGGGAAGAGACACTTGTGCCAGAGTTTTACATTCTTCTTGAACACTGCTTAAGGAACTTAGATGCCATGTCCATTTGGATCTCTGTCTGCACAGAACTTTGTCATGCCAGTGCTTTGAAATGCATCTTGAAGAGAATTCACTAGCACAGAATGAAAGAGAGTGGAAGGGGTTGGTGGGGCTAACCAGGCCCAACCCCCCTGCCTAAACCAGGATACCTAGAGCCTCTTGCCCAGGATTCTATCTGGGTGTACTTTTAATGTCTTCAAAGATCCAGGCTCCACAATCTTTCTGGGCAGTCTGTGCCGTGGTTCAGTCACCCTGACAGTAAAGAAACATTTACTGATGTTCAAAGGCAATCTCCTGTATTTCAGTGTGTGCCCACTGCCTCTTGTCTTTTCCCTCAGCATCACTGAAAAGACACTGATTCCCTCCCCTTTGCACTATTGCTTCCATATGTATGTGTGATGCCATGTAGAGGTACGTCAAAAACCTCCCTGAAGCCCAGGCAGATAATATTCCCTTCATCTACCAGTCAAGTTGATTCATCAGAGGAGTTTAAAGTGATGTTCAGCATGAAATTCCCCTGAAAAATCATGCTAACTACATTATTTGGTCATCTGTCATGTGCCTGGCAAGGATTTCCAGGAAGAGCTGCTTCATCAACTTCCTGGGGATAAAAAAGAGGCTGGCTGGTTTGTACTATGGCGAGTCCTCTTAATTGCCTTTTTTGAAGATGGGTGTCATTTGCTAACATCCACTCTTTAGCCTCTCTTGTCGTCTACATCTTAGCAAAACGCTTTTCCACTATGTCTGGCTAGGAAAAACTGTGCCAGCACAGAAAACATCTCCCATCGTGTTCTAGAAGTTGCACGGATGTCTGCCAAGTGTTTGGCAGGAAGAAAAGAAAAGTTGTCCAAAACAGCTTCCAATCGAATGTTCCTGTGATTGGAAAAGTCAGGAGAGTGCAAAGGTACTGTTTTCTATCAGTTGGCAAGGTGCGCACACAATCCCAGTGTTGTACAGCTTGCTACTTCACCTTCCCGAAGCTGCCGCTCTCGCCGGCTGCCGGAGCCCAAGAAGCGGCTTCTTCGCGCAAAGACGATTGTGCCGCTCACAGGGCTCTCCTTAGCGCGGCTTCTGCCGAAAGACGCCCGGCAGCGGCTCTTACCTCCGGAGAGCATCCTACCTTCGTCTTTAGCTCCTCTTCTCATCTACACCTCGGCAAAAAGCTTCTCCACTATGTCTGGCTAGGAAAAACTGTGCCAGCACAGAAAACATCTCCCATCGTGTTCTAGAAGTTGCACGGATGTCTGCCAAGTGTTTGGCAGGAAGAAAAGAAAAGTTGTCCAAAACAGCTTCCAATCGAATGTTCATGTGATTGGAAAAGTCAGGAGAGTGCAAAGGTACTGTTTTCTATCAGTTGGCAAGGTGCGCACACAATCCCAGTGTTGTACAGCTTGCTTCTTCACCTTCCCGAAGCTGCCACTCTCAGGAGGTAAGAGCCGCTGCCGGGCGTCTTTCGGCAGAAGCTGCGCTAAGGAGAGCACTGTGAGCGGCACAATCGTCTTTGCGCGAAGAAGCCGCTTCTTGGGCTCCGGCAGCCGGCGAAAGCGGCAGCTTCGGGAAGGTGAAGAAGCAAGCTGTACAACACTGGGATTGTGTGCGCACCTTGCCAACTGATAGAAAACAGTACCTTTGCACTCTCCTGACTTTTCCAATCACAGGAACATTCGATTGGAAGCTGTTTTGGACAACTTTTCTTTTCTTCCTGCCAAACACTTGGCAGACATCCGTGCAACTTCTAGAACACGATGGGAGATGTTTTCTGTGCTGGCACAGTTTTTCCTAGCCAGACATAGTGGAAAAGCTTTTTGCCGAGGTGTAGATGAGAAGAGGAGCTAAAGACGAAGGTAGGATGCTCTCCGGAGGTAAGAGCCGCTGCCGGGCGTCTTTCGGCAGAAGCCGCGCTAAGGAGAGCCCTGTGAGCGGCACAATCGTCTTTGCGCGAAGAAGCCGCTTCTTGGGCTCCGGCAGCCGGCGAGAGCGGCAGCTTCGGGAAGGTGAAGAAGCAAGCTGTACAACACTGGGATTGTGTGCGCACCTTGCCAACTGATAGAAAACAGTACCTTTGCACTCTCCTGACTTTTCCAATCACAGGAACATTCGATTGGAAGCTGTTTTGGACAACTTTTCTTTTCTTCCTGCCAAACACTTGGCAGACATCCGTGCAACTTCTAGAACACGATGGGAGATGTTTTCTGTGCTGGCACAGTTTTTCCTAGCCAGACATAGTGGAAAAGCGTTTTGCTAAGATGTAGACTACAAAAGACGCGAAAGACGAAGGTAGGATGCTCTCCGGAGGTAAGAGCCGCTGCCGGGCGTCTTTCGGCAGAAGCCGCGCTAAGGAGAGCACTGTGAGCGGCACAATCGTCTTTGCGCGAAGAAGCCGCTTCTTGGGCTCCGGCAGCCGGCGAGAGCGGCAGCTTCGGGAAGGTGAAGAAGCAAGCTGTACAACACTGGGATTGTGTGCGCACCTTGCCAACTGATAGAAAACAGTACCTTTGCACTCTGCTGACTTTTCCAATCACAGGAACATTCGATTGGAAGCTGTTTTGGACAACTTTTCTTTTCTTCCTGCCAAACACTTGGCAGACATCCGTGCAACTTCTAGAACACGATGGGAGATGTTTTCTGTGCTGGCACAGTTTTTCCTAGCCAGACATAGTGGAGAAGCTTTTTGCCGAGGTGTAGATGAGAAGAGGAGCTAAAGACGAAGGTAGGGTGCTCTCCGGAGGTAAGAGCCGCTGCCGGGCGTCTTTCGGCAGAAGCCGCGCTAAGGAGAGCACTGTGAGCGGCACAATCGTCTTTGCGCGAAGAAGCCGCTTCTTGGGCTCCGGCAGCCGGCGAGAGCGGCAGCTTCGGGAAGGTGAAGAAGCAAGCTGTACAACACTGGGATTGTGTGCGCACCTTGCCAACTGATAGAAAACAGTACCTTTGCACTCTCCTGACTTTTCCAATCACAGGAACATTCGATTGGAAGCTGTTTTGGACAACTTTTCTTTTCTTCCTGCCAAACACTTGGCAGACATCCGTGCAACTTCTAGAACACGATGGGAGATGTTTTCTGTGCTGGCACAGTTTTTCCTAGCCAGACATAGTGGAAAAGCGTTTTGCTAAGATGTAGACGACAAGAGAGGCTAAAGAGTGGATGTTAGCAAATGACACCCATCTTCAAAAAAGGCAATTAAGAGGACTCGCCATAGTACAAACCAGCCAGCCTCTTTTTTATCCCCAGGAAGTTGATGAAGCAGCTCTTCCTGGAAATCCTTGCCAGGCACATGACAGATGACCAAATAATGTAGTTAGCATGATTTTTCAGGGGAATTTCATGCTGAACATCACTTTAAACTCCTCTGATGAATCAACTTGACTGGTAGATGAAGGGAATATTATCTGCCTGGGCTTCAGGGAGGTTTTTGACGTACCTCTACATGGCATCACACATACATATGGAAGCAATAGTGCAAAGGGGAGGGAATCAGTGTCTTTTCAGTGATGCTGAGGGAAAAGACAAGAGGCAGTGGGCACACACTGAAATACAGGAGATTGCCTTTGAACATCAGTAAATGTTTCTTTACTGTCAGGGTGACTGAACCACGGCACAGACTGCCCAGAAAGATTGTGGAGCCTGGATCTTTGAAGACATTAAAAGTACACCCAGATAGAATCCTGGGCAAGAGGCTCTAGGTATCCTGGTTTAGGCAGGGGGGTTGGGCCTGGTTAGCCCCACCAACCCCTTCCACTCTCTTTCATTCTGTGCTAGTGAATTCTCTTCAAGATGCATTTCAAAGCACTGGCATGACAAAGTTCTGTGCAGACAGAGATCCAAATGGACATGGCATCTAAGTTCCTTAAGCAGTGTTCAAGAAGAATGTAAAACTCTGGCACAAGTGTCTCTTCCCTAACTGAATCCCTTTCATGGGAAAATTCCCAGCTCTAGAAAGATCTTCTGATACGCATGCTTAAGACTGACACTGGCTGAGCAAATTTCTCCCTATGTATATCTAAGACCAGTTAGGATCTTCACCCAAAGTGCTGTCAACATAGTCACAGAATGCCTATTGTTAAGAAGTGACAGCTTCCATCAGAATGGCAGCTATTGGTCCACAAAATGGATTAATGGATGGGAATTATCTACGTGGGTTAAAAACAAAAATAAAGAGTTGGTCTTTATTTATCAATTTCATGGCAATATTGATAAGGGAAGAAAAAGATCTAAGTCCTTGACTTTCTGGACTCGAGGAAAGATTTTAAAAATTCCTTGTAAAAATGTATGATCACAATCAGACTATTGAAACCATTTTAGTTGGGAACAAAGTTCCAAAATTGTCTAGATAGTGGCAAAGAAGCCAAGAAAATAGGAAAGAAACAAAAAGAGAGCAAAAGAGTCAGCTTCAGTGTACAAGCTCGTTCTAGAAGTAGTCTGCTGGGAAAAGGAACCCCCAGCTAAATTTCCAATGTATTCCTGCGCTTGATTCAGTAACTGGTCAATGTAAAAACCAATCCTTTTGTACAACTTCTTCCAGCAACAAAAACTCCAACAGGTTGACACTACCATCATGCCTGTTCCAGACATATTTAAAAGAGAAATGATGATTTTCTTGAAAACCTACTTACATAAAAGTTGCAAGATGGTGGAGGGATTCCCACATCCTCCTTCCTCCATCTGGCTTGAAAGTATATTTGATAAAATATGCAACAAAGCACATGATTTATAAGGGAGAGTCAAATGGATGATTTGGGAATCGATCTCTTGTTGATAGTAAACTTCATATCCACTCGGTGTGACCTTTTTAAAACAAAATGTGGAGCTGAGGCATGAATCTGCCACAACAATTGTAAAGCAAACATACACACTCCCCTTCATATGCCCCCCCCTCCACACACACCTAGGCACACACAGAGATCAGCATAGCAGATCATGAACACCTTGGAAAAGACTGAAATGCTAAATGCCTCTCTTGATGGGCAAAAGAGCTGGTGCAGTAATTCAAATGCCTGGTACAAAAATTCTGTTTAATATTTAGCTCCTATTTAAAACACAGCTTTTCATTTCATTCTATTTACAGAATATTTTCATTTCATTTGTTTCTTTAAAATTACTTAGTTCTCACCTGTTGTATGTCTAGGAATATTTTCTTCCAAAAATAGAAAAAAATAGATGATATCTTTTCAGCAGAAAACATTGGTTGATACAATTTTAAACCATCATGATATGGAAGAATTCTTCTGTCCCTCTCGAAGGTGGAAGAAGCATTTGGATCACAGATCATCTACAATGAAATACTTGACATGTTTAAGATGCTTTCAATCAATTTTGATCGTCAATTGCTTATTTGTTGTAAACAGTAATTTTTCAGTGAAGGGAAAGTGTGTGTGGTATATCTACATGATATGTTCAAAGGCAGTTCCTACTAATGGCCAGGCTGAATTCCAGTAAATAATGTCCCGAATGATATTTTGCCGCCTTCTTTGGCACTTCATGAAATCTTACCCCGATGAAGTGCTGAAACACAGAGATTTTCTCTTAGAGAGTGTCTCATGTTGTAACCTATCCCATGGATTTTATGCTGTAATTCTTATCTCTTTTAAAATTTACTATCTTCTGTACAGTTTTCATGAAACTTTCTGTTACAGTAGTGAATAGCACAGATAAATGTCATTTTGTACAACTTTGAATTTACCCCAAGAGCTGAGAGAAAACTTGATCCTATACTTCAATCCGAGTTTCTTCTATAGTCCAACTTTGTTTCTCTACCATCAAGCTTCTCCTTTGTTGCTGCTCCAAGCCCCGTCCAAGGTGACCTTGAATACTTTCAGGGATGGGACACCCACAACTTCTCTGGGCAACCTGTTCCAGTGTTCCAGCACTCCCACAGTAAAAAAGGCCTTCCTTTCATCTAATATGTGTAGGAAATCATAAATCTAGGCATAGAAGCTTGGAGTGCAAATTTGAAATTCTTTGGATTTGAAGCACATTTTATATGAATACTGACTTACAGATGACTAAAAGATGTTGATGGGCATTTGAGCTGACAAGTTTTGAAAAAGTGCACGGAAATTAAAATTGAAACCACTAAAATTAAAAACTCCTTGCCATTTTCTTTTTCCTCTCCTATTCAAAATTGCATATGTCAGATATCAGTGCTTCATGCAAACCTCTCAGATGCTCTCAGAGAAAAAGCTTTTCTTTCAGACTAAGTTGCGGTTGACGTAGAACACTAGCAGGAGTGAAAGATTTTCTGGGCATCGGGGCAGCCCGTTCTCCTTGGATTTGTGTGCAGAATGCATTTTATCCAAACTGGAAAATAGATCCCAGCTCTGTTCTATTCATCATTCTTACTTCATCAGGCCAGAAGATTCTGTGAAAAGTAGCCTGTGGACCTTGAAGACAGCGCATGTGAACCAGATGAGAGGTGATAGAGAAGTTGAGGGAGAGAAGAAAGAGCATGAGGCTGAAACCAGAAAGTATTTCTCCACGTGATCATGGAAGATTGCAGGAGCCACTTGGTACTATCAAACCAGCCCAACTTGGCACTGGTGCCACCTTGGGTCTGGGAGCCATGTTGCATATCGTGCATTTTAAGGAGCCAGCTGGCCACACCCAGCCATATGCCCCCAAACACAAACCAAGGCCCTTTTCTCTGGCAAACAAAACTCAGCTGCCCTGCTTCTGGATGGCAGATTGCAGGAACCACTTGGTACTATCAAACCAGCCCAACTTGGCACTGGTGCCACCATGGGTCTGGTCACCATCCTGCCTATTGTAGCTTTTCAGGAGCCAGCCGGTCACTCTCAGCCATAGGCCCCGAGACACAAAACTCGGCCCGTTTCCCTGGCAAACAAAAGTAAGCTGCCCCGCTTCTGGATGGCAGATTGCAGGAGCTACTTAGTACTATCAAATCAGCCCGACTTGGCACAGGTGCCACCTTGGATCTGGGAACCATCCTGTGTATCGTGGATTTTCAGGGGCCAGCCAGCCACTCTCAGCCATATGCCCCCAAAAACAAACCACGGACCTTTTCTCTGGCAAACAAAAATCAACTGCCCCACTTCTGGATGGCAGATTGCAGGAGCCACTTGGGACTATCACACCAGCACAACATGGCACTGCTGCCAACTTGGATCTCGGAACAATCCTACGTATCGTACATATTCAGGAACCAGCCGAACACTCCCAGCCACAGGCCCCCAAACACAAACAAAGGCCCATTTCCCTGGAAAACAAAACTCAGCTGCCCCGCTTCTGGATGGCAGTTTGCAGGAGCCACTTGGTACTATCAAACCAGCCCAACTTGGCACTGGTGCCACCTTGGGTCTGGGAACCATCCTGCGTATCGTGGATTTTAAGGAGCCAGCCGGCTACTCCCAGCCACAGGCCCCCAACAAAAACCACGGCCCTTTTTTCTCGCAAACAAAACTTAGCTGCCTCACTTCTGGATGGCAGATTGCAGGAGCCACTTGGTGTAATCAAACCAGCCCGACTTGGCACTGGTGCCACCTTGGGTCTGGGAACCATCCTGCGTATCGTGGATTCTAAGGAGCCAGCCGGCCACTGCCAGCCACAGGCCCCCAAACAAAATCAACGGCGCTGTTCCCTGGAAAACAAAACACGCCTGCCAACTTTTTGATGGAGTTTGCAGGAGCCACTTGGTACTATCAAACCAGCCCGACTTGGCACTGGTGCCACCTTGGGTCTGGGAAACATCCTGCGTATCGTGGATTCTTAGGAGCCAGCCGGCCACTCCTAGCCACAGGCCCCCAAACAAAAACCTAGGCCTATTTCTCTGGCAAACAAAAGTAAGCTGCCCCGCTTCTGGATGGCAGATTGCAGGAGACACTTGGTACTATCAAACCAGCCCAACTTGGCACTGGTGCCACCTTGGATCTGGGAACCATGCTGTGTATCGTGGATATTCAGGGGCCAGCCGGCCACTCTCAGCCATATGTCCCCAAACAGAAACCTCGGCCCGTTTCTCTGGCAAACAAAACTCAACTGCCCCTCTTCTGGATGGCAAATTGCAGGATGAACTTGATACTAAAACCGCAGGCCGACTTGGTAGTGGTGACACCTTGGGCCTGGGAACCATCATGCGTATCGAGCATTTTAAGGAGCCAGCCGGCCACTCCCAGCAATATGCCCCCAAAAACAATCCACGGAATTTTTCTCTGGCAAACAAAATCAGCTGCCCCGCTTCTGGATGGCAGATTGCAGGAGCCACTTTGCACCATCAAACCAGCCCGACTTGGCACTGGTGCCACCTTGCATCTGGGAACCATGCTGCCTAGCGTGGATTTTCAGGAGCCAGCCGGCCACTCTCAGCCATAGGCCCCCAAACAAAACCCACGGCCCGTTTCCCTGGCAAACAAAATTAAGCTGCCCCGCTTCTGGATGGCAGATTGCAGGACGCACTTGGTAGTATCAAACCAGCCCGACTTGGCACTGGTGCGACCTTGGGTCTGGGAACCATCATGCGTATCGTGGGTTCAAAGGAGCCAGCCGGCCACTCCCAGCCACAGGCCCCCAAATACAAACAACGGCGCTTTTCCCTGGAAAACAAATCTCGCCTGCCAACTTTTTCATGGCAGATTGCAGGAGCCACTTGGTACTATCAAACCAGCCCAACTTGGCACTGGTGCCACCATGGGTCTGGTCACCATCCTGCCTATTGTAGCTTTCCAGGAGCCAGCCGGTCACTCCCAGCCATAGACCCCCAGTCACAAACCTCGGCCCGTTTCCCTGGCAAACAAAAGTAAGCTGCCCCGCTTCTGGATGGCAGATTGCAGGAGCCCCTTGGTACTATCAAACCAGCCAAACTTGGCACTGGTGCCACCTCTGGTCTCGGAACCATGCTGCGTAACGCAGATTCTAAGGCGCCAGTCGGCCACTCCCAGCCACAAGCCCCCAAACACAAACAACGGCGCTATTCTCTGGCAAACAAAACTCCACTGCCCCTCTTCTGGATGGCAAATTGCAGGACGCACTTGGTACTATAAAAACAGCCCGACTTGGCACTGGTGCCACCTTGGGTCTGGGAACCATCCTGCGTACCGATCTTTTTAATGAGACAGCCGGTCACTCCCAGCCATATGCCCCCAAACACAACCCACGGCCCTTTTCTCTGGCAAACAAAACTCAACTGCACCGCTTCTGGATGGCAGATTGCAGGAGCCACTTGGTACTATCAAACCAGCCCGACTTGGCACTGGTGCCACCTTGGGTCTGGGAACCATCCTGCGTATTGTGGGTTGTCAGGAGCCAGCCGAACACTCTCGGCCACAGACCCCAATCAAAAACAACGGCCCGTTTCACAGGCAAACAAAACTCAGCTGCCCCGCTTCTGGATGGGAGATTGCAGGAGGCACTTGACACTGTGAAACCAGCCCCACTTGGCACTGGTGCCACCTTGGGTCTGGGAACCATGCTGCGTATCATGGATTTTCAGGAGCCAGCCGGCCACTCCCAGCCACAGGCCCCCAAACACAAACCACAGCCTTTTTCTCTGGCAAACAAAATTCAGCTGCCCCGCTTCTGGATGGCAGATTGCAGGAGCCACTTGGGACTATCACACCAGCACAACATGGCACTGCTGCCACCTTGGATCTGGGAACCATCCGTCCTATCGTGGATTTTCAGGGGCCAGCCGGTCACTCTCAGCCATAGGCCCCAAACACAAACCACGGCCCTTTTCTCTGGAAAACAAAACTCAACTGCCCCTCTTCTGGATGGCAGATTGCAGGAGCCACTGGGTACTATGAAACCAGCCCTACTTGGCACTGGTGCCACCTTGGGTCTGGGAACCATGCTGCGTATCATGGATTTTCAGGAGCCAGTCGGCCACTGCCAGCCACAGGCCCCGAAACACAAACAACAGCCTTTTTCTCTGGCAAACAAAATTCAGCTGCCCCGCTTCTGGATGGCAGATTGCAGGACGCACTTGGTACTAACAAACCAGCCCGACTTGGCACTGGTGCCACCTTGGGTCTGGGAACCATCCTGCGTATCGTGGATTCTAAGGAGCCAGCTGGCCAGTCCCAGCCACAGGCCCCAAAACACACACAACGGTGCTTTTCCCTGGAAAACAAAACTCGCCTGCCAAACATTTGATGGCAGATTGCAGGAGCCACTTGGTACTATCAAACCAGCCCAACTTGGCACTGGTGCCACCATGGGTCTGGTCACCATCCTGCCTATCGTAGCTTTTCAGGAGCCAGCCGGTCACTCCCAGCCATAGGCCCTGAGACACAAACCTCGGCCCGTTTCCCTGGCAAACAAAAGTAAGCTGCCCCGCTTCTGGATGGCAGATTGCAGGAACCACTTGGTAGTATCAAACCAGCCCGACTTTGCACTGTTGCCACCTTGGGTCTGGGAACCATCCGGCGTATCGTGTGTTGAAAGGAGCCAGCCGGCCACTCCCAGCCACAGGCCTCCAATCAAAAACAACGGCGCTTTTCCCTGGAAAACAAAACTCAACTGCCCTTCTTCTGGATGGAAAATTGCAGGACGCACTTGGTACTACAAAAACAGCCAAACTAGGCAATGGTGCCACCATGGATCTGGGAACCATCCTGCGTATCGAGCTTCTTAAGGAGCCAGCCGGCCACTCCCAGCCATATGCCCCCAAAAACAAACCACGGAACTTTACTCTGGCAAACAAAGATCCGCTGCCCCCCGTCAGGATGGCAGATTGCAGGAGCCACTTGGTACTATCAAACGAGCCCGACTTGGCCCTGGTGCCACCTTGAGTCTGGGAACCATCCTGCGTATTGTGGATTGTCAGTAGCCAGTCGACCATTCTCGGCCACAGACCCCAATCAAAAACAACGGCCGGTTCACAGGCAAAAGAACTCAGCTGCCCCGTTTCTGGATGGGAGACTGCATGAGGCACTTGACACTGTCAAACCAGCCCCACTTGGCACTGGTGCCATCTTGGGTCTGGGAACCATGCTGCGTATCATGGATTTTCAGGAGCCAACTGGCCACTGCCAGCCACAGGCCCCCAAACACAAACCTCGGCCCGTTTCCCTGGAAAACAAAAGTAAGCTGCCCCGCTTCTGGATGGCAGATTGCAGGAACCACTTGGTACTATCAAACCAGCCCGACTTGGCACTGGTGCCATCTTGGGTCTGGGAACCATCCTGCGTATCGTGGATTCTAAGGAGCCAGCCGGCCACTCCCAGCCACAGGCCCGCAAACACAAACAACGGCGCTTTTCCCTGGAAAACAAAACTCGCCTGCCAACGTTTTGATGGCAGATTGCAGGAGCCACTTGGTACTATCAAATCAGCCCAACTTGGCACTGGTGCCACCATGGGTCTGGTCACCATCCTGCCTATCGTAGCTTTTCACGAGCCAGCCGGTCACTCCCAGCCATAGGCCTCTAGACAAAAACCTCGGCCCGTTTCCCTGGCAAAAAAAAGTAAGCTACCCCGCTACTGGATGGCAGATTGCAGGAGCCACTTTGCACCATCAAACTAGCCCGACTTGGCACTGGTGCCACCTCTGGTCTGGGAACAATGCTGCGTATCGTGGATTCTAAGGAGCCAGCCGGCCACTCCCAGCCACAGGCCCCCAAACACAAACAACGGCGCTTTTTCCTGGAAAACAAAACTCGCCTGCCAACTTTATGATGGCAGATTGCAGGAGCCACTTGGTACTATCAAACCAGCCCAACTTGGCACTGGTGCCACCATGGGTCTGGTCACCATCCTGCCTATCGTAGCTTTTCAGGACCTAGCAGGTCACTCCCAGCCATAGGCCCCCAGACAAAAAGCTCGGCCCATTTCCCTGGCAAACAAAAGTAAGCTGCCCCGCTTCTGGATGGCAGATTGCAGGATCCACTTGTTATAATCAAACCAGCCCAACTTGGCACTGGTGCCACCTTGGGTCTGGGAACCATCCTGCGTATCGTGGATTCTAAGGAGCCAGCTGGCCACTCCCTGCCACAGGCCCCCAAACACAAACAACGGCGCTTTTCCCTGGAAAACAAAACTCGCCTGCCAACTTTTTGATGGCAGATTGCAGGAGCTACTTGGTACTATCAAACCAGCCCAACTTGGCACTGGTGCCACCTCTGGTCGGGTCACCATCCTGCCTATCGTAGCTTTTCAGGAGCCAGCCGGTCACTCCCAGCCATAGGCCCCCAGACAAAAACCTCGGCCCGTTTCCCTGGCAAACAAAAGTAAGCTGCCCCGCTTCTGGATGGCAGATTGCAGGACGCAATTGGTACTATCAAACCAGCCCAACTTGGAAATGGTGCCACCTTGGGTCTGGGAACCATCCTGCGTATCGTGGATTCTAAGGAGCCAGCCGGTCACTCCCAGCCACAGGCCCCCAAATACAAACCACAGCGCTTTTCCCTGGAAAACAAAACTCGCCTGCCAACTTTTTGATGACAGATTGCAGGAGCCACTTGGTACTATCAAATCAGCCCAACTTGGCACTGGTGCCACCATGGGTCTGGTCACCATCCTGCCTATCGTAGCTTTTCAGGAGCCAGCCGGTCACTCCCAGCCATAGGCCCCCAGACACAAACCTCGGCCCGTTTCCCTGGCAAACAAAAGTAAGATGCCCCGCTTCTGGATGGCAGATTGCAGGAGCCACTTTGCACCATCAAACTGGCCCGACTTGTCACTGGTGCCACCTCAGGTCTGGGAACCATCCTGAGTATCGTGGATTCCAATTAGCAAGAAGACCACTCCCAGCCACAGGCCCCCAAACACAAAGAACGGCGCTTTTCCCTGGAAAACAAAACTCGCCTGCCAGCTTTTTGATGGCAGATTGCAGGAGCCACTTGGTACTATCAAACCAGCCCAACTTGGCACTGGTGCCACCATGGGTCTGGTCACCATCCTGCCTATCGTAGCTTTTCAGGAGCCAGCCGGTCACTCCCAGCCATAGGCCCCCAGACACAAAGCTCGGCCCGTTTCCCTGGCAAACAAAAGTAAGCTGCCCCGCTTCTGGATGGCAGATTGCAGGATCCACTTGTTATTATCAAACCAGCCCGACTTGGTACTGGTGCCACCTCTGGTCTGGGAACCATCCTGCGTATCGTGGATTCTAAGGAGCCAGCGGGCCACTCCCAGCCACAGGCCCCCAAAAAAAATCAACGGCGCTTTTCCCTGGAAAACAAAACTCGCCTGCCAACATTTTGATGGCAGATTGCAGGAACCACTTGGTACTATCAAACCAGCCCAACTTGGCACTGGTGCCACCTTGGGTCTGGGAACCATCCGGCGTATCGTGTGTTGAAAGGAGCCAGCCGGCCACTCCAGCCACAGGCCCGCAGACAAAAACAACGGCGCTTTTCCCTGGAAAACAAAACTCGCCTGCTGACTTTTTGATGGAAGATTGCAGGAGCCACTTTGTACTTTGAAATCAGCCGAACATGGCTCTGGTGCCACCATGGGTCTGGTCACCATCCTGCCTATCGTAGCTTTTCAGGAGCCAGCCGGTCACTCCCAGCCATAGGCCCCCAGACACAAAGCTCGGCCCGTTTCCCTGGCAAACAAAAGTAAGCTGCCCCGCTTCTGGATGGCAGATTGCAGGACGCACTTGGTACTATCAAACCAGCCCAACTTGGCACTGGTGCCACCTCAGGTCTGGGAACCATCCTGCGTATTGTGGATTCTAAGGAGCCAGCCGGCCACTCCCAGCCACAGGCCCCCAAACACAAACAACGGCGCTTTTCCCTAGAAAACAAAACTCGCCTGCCAAATTTTGATGGCAGATTACAGGAGCCACTTGGTACTATCAAACCAGCCCAACTTGGCACTGGTGCCACCATGGGTCTGGTCACCATCCTGCCTATCGTAGCTTTTCAGGAGCCAGCCGGTCACTCCCAGCCATAGGCCCCCAGACACAAAGCTCGGCCCGTTTCCCTGGCAAAAAAAAGAAAGCTGCCCCGCTTCTGGATGGCAGATTGCCGGACGCACTTGGTACTATCAAACCAGCCCAATGTGGCACTGGTGCCACCTCTGGTCTGGGAACCATCCTGCGTATCGTGGATTCTAATTAGCCATCCGGCCACTCCCAGCCACAGGCCCCCAAACACAAACAACGACGCTTTTCCCTGGAAAACAAAACTCGCCTGCCAAATTTTGATGACAGATTGCAGGAGCCACTTGGTGCTATCAAACAAGCCCAACTTGGCACTGGTGCCACCATGGGTCTGGTCACCATCCTGCACATCGTAGCTCTTCAGGAACCAGCCGGTCATTCCCAGCCATAGGCCCCCAGACACAAAGCTCGACCCGTTTCCGTGGCAAACAAAAGTAAGCTGCCCCGCTTCTGGATGGCAGATTGCAGGAGCCACTTGGTATAATCAAACCAGCCCGACTTGGCACTGGTGCCACCTCTGGTCTGGGAACCATCCTGCGTATCGTGGATTCTAAGGAGCCAGCCGGCCACTCCCAGCCGCAGGCCCTCAAACCCAAAACACGGCGCTTTTCCCTGGAAAACAAAACTCGCCTGCCAAATTTTGATGGCAGATTGCAGGAGCCACTTGGTACTATCAAACCAGCCCAACTTGGCACTGGTGCCGTCATGGGTCTGGTCACCATCCTGCCTATCGTAGCTTTTCAGGAGCCATCCGGTCACTCCCAGCCATAGGCCCCCAGACACAAACCTCGGCCCGTTTCCCTGGCAAACAAAAGTAAGCTGCCCCGCTTCTTGATGGCAGATTGCAGGAACCACTTGGTATTATCAAACCAGCCCAACTTGGCACTGGTGCCACCTTGGGTCTGGATACCATGCTGCGTATCGTGGATTCTAAGGAGCCAGCCGGCCACTCCCAGCCACAGGCCCCCAAACACAAACAACGGCGCTTTTCCCTGGAAAATAAAACTCGCCTGCCAACTTTTTAATGGCAGATTGCAGGAGCAACTTGCTACTATCAAATCAGCCCAACTTGGCACTGGTGCCACCATGGGTCTGGTCACCATCCTGCCTATCGTAACTTTTCAGGAGCCAGCCGGTCACTCCCAGCCATAGGCCCCCAGACAAAAACCTCGGCCCGTTTCCCTGGCAAACAAAAGTAAGCTGCCCCGCTTCTGGATGGCAGATTCCCGGACGCACTTGGTACTATCAAACCAGCCCAACTTGGCACTGGTGCCACCTCTGATCTGGGAACCATGCTGAGTATTGTGGATTCTAAGGAGCCAGCCGGCCACTCCCAGCCACAGGCCCCCAAACACAAACAACGGCGCTTTTCCCTAGAAAACAAAACTCGCCTGCCAAATTTTGATGGCAGATTACAGGAGCCACTTGGTACTATCAAACCAGCCCAACTTGGCACTGGTGCCACCATGGGTCTGGTCACCATCCTGCCTATCGTAGCTTTTCAGGAGCCAGCCGGTCACTCCCAGCCATAGGCCCCCAGACAAATACCTCGGCCCGTTTCCCTGGAAAACAAAAGTAAGCTGCCCCACTTCTGGATGGCAGATTGCAGGACGCACTTGGTACTATCAAACCAGCCCAACTTGGCACTGGTGCCACGTCAAGTCTGGGAACCATCCTGCGTATCGTGGATTCTAAGGAGCCAGCCGGCCACTCCCAGCCACAGGCCCCCAAACACAAACAACGGCGCTTTTCCCTGGAAAATAAAACTCGCCTGCCAACTTTTTGATGGCAGATTGCAGGAGCAACTTGCTACTATCAAATCAGCCCAACTTGGCACTGGTGCCACCATGGGTCTGGTCACCATCCTGCCTATCGTAGCTTTTCAGGAGCCAGCCGGTCACTCCCAGCCATAGGCCCCCAGACAAAAACCTCGGCCATTTTCCCTGGCAAACAAAAGTAAGCTACCCCGCTTCTGCTTGGCAGATTGCAGGAGCCACTTTGCAGCATCAAACTAGCCCGACTTGGCACTGGTGCCACGTCAGGTCTGGGAACCATCCTGCGTATCGTGGATTCCAATTAGCAAGCCGGCCACTCTCAGCCACAGGCCCCCAAACACAAACAACGGCGCTTTTCCCTGGAAATCAAAACTCGCCTGCCAAATTTTTGATGGCAGATTGCAGGAGCCACTTGGTAATATCAAATCAGCCCAACTTGGCACTGGTGCCACCATGGGTCTGGTCACCATCCTGCCTATCGTAGCTTTTCAGGAGCCAGCCGGTCACTCCCAGCCATAGGCCCCCAGACACAAACCTCGGCCCGTTTCCCTGGAAAACAAAAGTAAGCTGCCCCGCTTCTGGATGGCAGATTGCAGGAGCCACTTTGCACCATCAAACTGGCCCGACTTGTCACTGGTGCCACCTCAGGTCTGGGAACCATCCTGCGTATCGTGGATTTTCAGGGGCCAGCCAGCCACTCTCAGCCATATGCCCCCAAAAACAAACCACGGACCTTTTCTCTGGCAAACAAAAATCAACTGCCCCACTTCTGGATGGCAGATTGCAGGAGCCACTTGGGACTATCACACCAGCACAACATGGCACTGCTGCCAACTTGGATCTCGGAACAATCCTACGTATCGTACATATTCAGGAACCAGCCGAACACTCCCAGCCACAGGCCCCCAAACACAAACAAAGGCCCATTTCCCTGGAAAACAAAACTCAGCTGCCCCGCTTCTGGATGGCAGTTTGCAGGAGCCACTTGGGACTATCAAACCAGCCCGACTTGGTAATGGTACCACCTTGGATCTGGGAACCATCCGGCGTATCGTGGATTTTCAGGGGCCAGCCGGTCATTCCCAGCCATATGCCCCCAAACACAAACCTCGGCCCTTTTCTCTGGCAAACAAAACTCAACTGCCCCTCTTCTGGATGGCAAATTGCAGGACGCACTTGGTACTACAAAAAGAGCCCGACTTGGCAGTGGTGCCACCTTGGCTCTGGGAACCATCCTGCGTATCGAGCATTTTAAGGAGCCAGCCGGCAATTCCCAGCCGTATGCCCCAAAAAGAAACCATGGACATTATCTCTGGCAAAAAAAACTCAGCTGTCCCGCTTCTGGATGGCAGATTGCAGGAGTCACTTTGAACCCTACAACCAGCCTTACTTGGCACTGGTGCCACCTTGGATCTGGGAACCATCCTGCCTAACGTTGATTTTCAGGGGCCAGCCGGCCACTCTCAGCCATAGGCCCCCAAACACAAACCACAGCCCTTTTCTCTAGCAAACAAAATTCAACTGCCCCGCTTCTGGATGGCAAATTGCAGGAGCCACTGGGTACTACAAAAACAGCCTGACTTGGCACTGGTGCCACCTTGCGTCTGGTTACCATGCGGCGTATCGTGCATTTTAAGGAGCCAGGTGGCCACTCCCAGCCATATGCCCCCAAACACAACCCACGGGCCTTTTCTCTGGCAAACAAAACTCAGCTGCCCCGCTTCTGGATGGCAGATTGCAGGAGCCACTTGGTACTATCAAACCAGCCCAATTTGGCACTGGTGCCACCATGGGTCTGGTCACCATCCTGCCTATCGTAGCTTTTCAGGAGCCAGCCGGTCACTCCCAGCCGTAGGCCCACAGACACAAAACTCGGCCCGTTTCCCTGACAAACAAAAGTAAGCTGTCCCGCTTCTGGATGGCAGATTGCAGGAGCCACTTGCTACTATCAAACCACCCGACTTGGCACTGGTGCCACCTCTGGTCTGGGAACCATCCTGCGTATCGTAGATTCTAATTAGCCATCCGTCCACTCCCAGGCACAGGCCCCCAAACACAAACAACGGCGCTTTTCCCTGGAAAACAAAACTCGTCTGCCATCTTTTTGATGGCAGATTGCTGGAGCCACTTGGTACTATCAAACCAGCCCAACTTGGCACTGGTGCCACCATGGGTCTGGTCACCATCCTGCCTATCGTAGCTTTTCAGGAGCCAGCCGGCCACTCCCTGCCACAGGCCCCCAAACACAAACAACGGCGCTTTTCCCTGGAAAACAAAATTCGCCTGCCAACTTTTTGATGGCAGATTGCAGGAGCCACTTGGTACTATCAAATCAGCCCAACTTGGCACTGGTGCCACCATGGGTCTGGTCAACATCCTGCCTATCGTAGCTTTTCAGGAGCCAGCCGGTCACTCCCAGCCATAGGCCCTCAGACCCAAACCTCGGCCCGTTTCCCTGGCAAACAAAAGTAAGCTGCCCCCCTTCTGGATGGCAGATTGCAGGAGCCACTTGGTAGTATCAAACCAGCCCTACTTGGTACTGGTGCCAACTTGGGTCTGAGAAACATCCTGCGTATCGTGGATTCTAAGGAGCCAGCCGGCCACTCCCAGCCACAGGCCCCCAAACACAAACAACGGCGCTTTTCCCTGGAAAACAAAACTCGCCTACCAACATTTTGATGGCAGATTGCAGGAGCCACTTGGTACTATCAAATCAGCCGAACTTGGCACTGGTGCCACCATGGGTCTGGTAACCATCCTGCCTATCGTACCTTTTCAGGAGCCAGCTGGTCACTCCCAGCCATAGGCCCCCAGACAAAAACCTCGGCCCCTTTCCCTGGCAAACAAAAGTAAGCAGCCCTGCTTCTGGATGGCAGATTGCAGGAGCCACTTTGCACCATCCAACTGGCCCGACTTATCACTGTTGCCACCTCTGGTCTGGGAACCATCCTGCGTATCGTGGATTCTAATTAGCCAGCCGGCCACTCCCAGCCACAGGCCCCCAAACACAAACAACGGCGCTTTTCCCTGGAAAACAAAACTCGCCTGACAACTTTTTGATGGCAGATTGCAGGAGCCACTTGGTACTATCAAACCAGCCCAACTTGGCACTGGTGCCACCATGGGTCTGGTCACCATCCTGCCTATCGTAGCTTTTCAGGAGCCAGCCGGTCACTCCCAGCCATAGGCCCCCAGACACAAAGCTCGGCCCGTTTCCCTGGCAAACAAAAGTAAGCTGCCCCGCTTCTGGATGGCAGATAGTAGGACGCACTTGTTAATATCAAACCAGCCCGACTTGGCACTGGTGCCACCACTGGTCTGGGAACCATCCTGCGTATCGTGGATTCTAATTAGCCAGCCGGCCAATCCCAGCCACAGGCACCCAAACACAAACAACGGCGCCTTTCCCTGGAAAACAAAACTCGCCTGACAACTTTTTGATGGCAGATTGCAGGAGCCACTTGGTACTATCAAACCAGCCCAACTTGGCACTGGTGCCACCATGGGTCTGGTCACCATCCTGCCTATCGTAGCTTTTCAGGAGCCAGCCGGTCACTCCCAGCCATAGGCCCCCAGACAAATACCTCGGCCCGTTTCCCTGGAAAACAAAAGTAAGCTGCCCCGCTTCTGGATGGCAGATTCCAGGACGCACTTGGTAGTATCAAACCAGCCCAACTTGGCACTGGTGCCACCTTGGGTCTGGGAACCATCCTGCGTATCGTGGATTCTACGGAGCCAGCCGGCCACTCCCTGCCACAGGCCCCCAAACACAAACAACGGCGCTTATCCCTGGAAAACAAACTCGCCTGCCAACTTTTTGATGGCAGATTGCAGGAGCCACTTGGTACTATCAAACCAGCCCAACTTGGCACTGGTGCCACCATGGGTCTGGTCACCATCCTGCCTATCGTAACTTTTCAGGAGCCAGCCGGTCACTCCCAGCCATAGGCCCCCAGACAAAAACCTCGGCCCGTTTCCCTGGCAAACAAAAGTAAGCTGCCCCGCTTCTGGATGGCAGATTCCCGGACGCACTTGGTACTATCAAACCAACCCAACTTGGCACTGGTGCCACCTCTGATCTGGGAACCATGCTGAGTATCGTGGATTCTAAGGAGCCAGCCGGCCACTCCCAACCACAGGCCCCCAAACACAAACAACGGCGCTTTTCCCTGGAAAACAAAACTCGCCTGCCAAGTTTTTGATGGCAGATTGCAGGAGCCACTTGGTACTATCAAACCAGCCCAACTTGGCACTGGTGCCGTCATGGGTCTGGTCACCATCCTGCCTATCGTAGCTTTTCACGAGCCAGCCGGTCACTCCCAGCCATAGGCCCCCAGACAAAAACCTCGGCCCGTTTCCCTGGAAAACAAAAGTAAGCTGCCCCGCTTCTGGATGGCAGATGGCAGGAACCACTTGGTACTATCAAACCAGCCCAACTTGGCACTGGTGCCACCTTGGGTCTGGGAACCATCCTGCGTATCGTGGATTCTAAGGAGCCAGCCGGTCGCTCCCAGCCACAGGCCCCCAAACAAAACCACAGGGCTATTTCCTGGAAAACAAAACTCGCCTGCCAAGTTTTTGATGGTAGATTGCAGGAGCCACTTGGTACTATCAAACCAGCCCAACTTGGCACTGGTGCCACCATGGGTCTGGTCACCATCCTGCCTATCGTAGCTTTTCAGGAGCCAGCCGGTCACTCCCAGCCATAGGCCCCCAGACACAAACCTCGGCCCGTTTCCCTGGCAAACAAAAGTAAGCTACCCCGCTTCTGGATGGCAGATTGCAGGAGCCACTTGGTACTATCAAACCAGCCCGACTTGGCACTGGTGCCACCTCAGGTCTGGGAACCATCCTGCGTATCGTGGATTCTAAGGAGCCAGCCGGCCACTCCCAGCCATAGGCCCCCAAACAAAAACAACGGCGCTTTTCCCTGGAAAACAAAACTTCCCTGCTAACTTTTTGATGGCAGATTGCAGGAGCCACTTGGTACTATCAAACCAGCCCAACTTGGCACTGGTGCCACCATGGGTCTGGTCACCATCCTGCCTATCGTAGCTTTTCAGGAGCCAGCCGGTCACTCCCAGCCATAGGCCCCCAGACACAAAGCTCGACCCGTTTCCCTGGCAAACAAAAGCAAGCTGCCCCGCTTCTGGATGGCAGATTGCAGGACGCAATTGGTACTATCAAACCAGCCCAACTTGGAAATGGTGCCACCTTGGGTCTGGGAACCATCCTGCGTATCGTGGATTCTAAGGAGCCAGCCGGTCACTCCCAGCCACAGGCCCCCAAACACAAACCACAGCGCTTTTCCCTGGAAAACAAAACTCGCCTGCCAACTTTTTGATGGCAGATTGCAGGAGCCACTTGCTACTATCAAATCAGCCCAACTTGGCACTGGTGCCACCATGGGTCTGGTCACCATCCTGCCTATCGTAGCTTTTCAGGAGACAGCCGGTCCCTCCCTGCCATAGGCCCCCAGAGAAAAACCTCGGCCCATTTCCCTGGCAAACAAAAGTAAGCTGCCCCGCTTCTGGATGGCAGATTCCAGGACGCACTTGGTAGTATCAAACCAGCCCAACTTGGCACTGGTGCCACCTTGGGTCTGGGAACCATCCTGCGTATCGTGGATTCTAAAGAGCCAGCCGGTCACTCCCAGCCACAGGCCCCCAGACACAAACAACGGCGCTTTTCCCTGGACAACAAAACTCGCCTGCCAAATTTTGATGGCAGATTCCCGGAGCCACTTGGTACTATCAAACCAGCCCAACTTGACACTGGTGCCGTCATGGGTCTGGTCACCATCCTGCCTATCGTAGCTTTTCAGGAGCCAGCCGGTCACTCCCAGCCATAGGCCCCCAGACACAAAGCTCGGCCCGTTTCCCTGGCAAACAAAAGTAAGTTATCCCGCTTCTGGATGGCAGATTGCAGGAGCCAATTTTCACCATCAAACCAGCCCGACTTGGCATTGCTGCCACCTCTGGTCTGGGAACCATCCTGCGTATCGTGGATTCTAAGGAGCCAGCCGGCCACTCCCAGCCACAGGCACCCAAACACAAACAACGGCGCTTTTCCCTGGAAAACAAAACTCGCCTGACAACATTTTGATGGCAGATTGCAGGAGCCACTTGGTACTATCAAACCAGCCCAACTTGGCACTGGTGCCACCATGGGTCTGGTCACCATCCTGCCTATCGTAGCTTTTCAGGAGCCAGCCGGTCACTCCCAGCCATAGGCCCCCAGACACAAACCTCGGCCCGTTTCCCTGGCAAACAAAAGTAAGCTACCCCGCTTCTGGATGGCAGATTGCAGGACGCACTTGGTACTATCAAACCAGCCCAACTTGGCACTGGTGCCACCTCAGGTCTGGGAACCATCCTGCGTATCGTGGATTCTAAGGAGCCAGCCGGCCACTCCCAGCCATAGGCCCCCAAACAAAAACAACGGCGCTTTTCCCTGGAAAACAAAACTTGCCTGCTAACTTTTTGATGGCAGATTGCAGGAGCCACTTGGTACTATCAAACCAGCCCAACTTGGCACTGGTGCCACCATGGGTCTGGTCACCATCCTGCCTATCGTAGCTTTTCAGGAGCCACCCGGTCACTCCCAGCCGTAGGCCCACAGACACAAAACTCGGCCGGTTTCCCTGACAAACAAAAGTAAGCTGTCCCGCTTCTGGATGGCAGATTGCAGGAGCCACTTGCTACTATCAAACCACCCGACTTGGCACTGGTGCCACCTCTGGTCTGGGAACCATCCTGCGTATCGTAGATTCTAATTAGCCATCCGTCCACTCCCAGGCACAGGCCCCCAAACACAAACAACGGCGCTTTTCCCTGGAAAACAAAACTCGTCTGCCATCTTTTTGATGGCAGATTGCCGGAGCCACTTGGTACTATCAAACCAGCCCAACTTGGCACTGGTGCCACCATGGGTCTGGTCACCATCCTGCCTATCGTAGCTTTTCAGGAGCCAGCCGGCCACTCCCTGCCACAGGCCCCCAAACACAAACAACGGCGCTTTTCCCTGGAAAACAAAATTCGCCTGCCAACATTTTGATGGCAGATTGCAGGAGCCACTTGGTACTATCAAATCAGCCCAACTTGGCACTGGTGCCACCATGGGTCTGGTCAACATCCTGACTATCGTAGCTTTTCAGGAGCCAGCCGGTCACTCCCAGCCATAGGCCCCCAGACCCAAACCTCGGCCCGTTTCCCTGGCAAACAAAAGTAAGCTGCCCCGCTTCTGGATGGCAGATTGCAGGAGCCACTTGGTAGTATCAAACCAGCCCTACTTGGTACTGGTGCAAACTTGGGTCTGGGAAACATCCTGCGTATCGTGGATTCTAAGAAGCCAGCCGGCCACTCCCAGCCACAGGCCCCCAAACACAAACAAGGGCGCTTTTCCCTGGAAAACAAAACTCTCCTGCCAACTTTTTGATGGCAGATTGCAGGAGCCACTTGGTACTATCAAACCAGCCCAACTTGGCACTGGTGCCACCATGGGTCTGGTCACCATCCTGCCTATCGTAGCTTTTCAGGAGCCAGCCGGCCACTCCCAGCCATAGGCCCCCAGACACAAACCTCGGCCCGTTTCCCTGGCAAACAAAAGTAAGCTGCCCCGCTTCTGGATGGCAGATTCCCGGACGCACTTGTTACAATCAAACCAGCCCAACTTGGCACTGGTGCCACCTCTGGTCTGGGAACCATGCTGAGTATCGTGGATTCTAAGGAGCCAGCCGGCCACTCCCAGCCATAGGCCCCCAAACACAAACAACGGCGCTTTTCCCTGGAAAACAAAACTCGCCTGCCAAGTTTTTGATGGCAGATTGCAGGAGCCACTTGGTACTATCAAACCAGCCCAACTTGGCACTGGTGCCACCATGGGTCTGGTCACCATCCTGCCTATCGTAGCTTTTCAGGAGCCAGCCGGTCACTCCCCGCCATAGGCCCCCAGACACAAACCTCGGCCCGTTTCCCTGGCAAACAAAAGTAAGCTACCCCGCTTCTGGATGGCAGATTGCAGGACGCACTTGGTACTATCAAACCAGCCCAACTTGGCACTGGTGCCACCTCAGGTCTGTGAACCATCCTGCGTCTCGTGGATTCTAAGGAGCCAGCCGGCCACTCCCACCCATAGGCCCCCAAACAAAAACAACGGCGCTTTTCCCTGGAAAACAAAACTCGCCTGCCAACTTTTTGATGGCAGATTGCAGGAACCACTTGGTATTATCAAGCCAGCCCGACTTGGCACTGGTGCCACCTTGGGTCTGGGAACCATGCTGCGTATCGTGGATTCTAAGGAGCCAGCCGGCCACTCCCAGCCACAGGCCCCCAAACACAAACAACGGCGCTTTTCCCTGGAAATCAACACTCGCTTGCCGACTTTTTGATGGCAGATTGCAGGAGCCACTTGGTACTATCAAACCAGCCCAACTTGGCACTGGTGCCACCATGGGTCTGGTCACCATCATGCCTCTCGTAGCTTTTCAGGACCTAGCCGGTCACTCACAGCCATAGGCCCCCAGACACAAACCTTGGCCCGTTTCCCTGGCAAACAAAAGTAAGCTGCCCCGTTTCTGGATGGCAGATTTCAGTAGCAACTTTGCACCATCAAACTGGCCCGACTTGTCACTGGTGCCACTTTAGGTCTGGGAAACATCCTGCGTATCGTGGATTCTAATTAGCCATCCGGCCACTCCCACCCACAGGCCCCCAAACACAAACAACGGCGCTTTTCCCTGGAAAACAAAACTCGCCTGCCAACTTTTTGATGGCAGATTGCAGGAGCCACTTGGTACTATCAAATCAGCCGAACTTGGCACTGGTGCCACCATGGGTCTGGGAACCATCCTGCCTATCGTACCTTTTCAGGAGCCAGCTGGTCACTCCCAGCCATAGGCCCCCAGACAAAAACCTCGGCTCCTTTCCCTGGCAAACAAAAGTAAGCAGCCCTGCTTCTGGATGGCAGATTGCAGGAGCCACTTTGCACCATCAAACTGGCCCGACTTGTCACTGTTGCCACCTCTGGTCTGGGAACCATCCTGCGTATCGTGGATTCTAATTAGCCAACCGGCCACTCCCAGCCACAGGCCCCCAAACACAAACAACGGCGCTTTTCCCTGGAAAACAAAACTCGCCTGACAACTTTTTGATGGCAGATTGCAGGAGCCACTTGGTACTATCAAACCAGCCCAACTTGGCACTGGTGCCACCATGGGTCTGGTCACCATCCTGCCTATCGTAGCTTTTCAGGAGCCAGCCGGTCACTCCCAGCCATAGGCCCCCAGACACAAAGCTCGGCCCGTTTCCCTGGCAAACAAAAGTAAGCTGCCCCGCTTCTGGATGGCAGATAGTAGGACGCACTTGTTACTATCAAACCAGCCCGACTTGGCACTGGTGCCACCACTGGTCTGGGAACCATCCTGCGTATCGTGGATTCTAAGGAGCCAGCCGGCCACTCCCACCCACAGGCCCCCAAACACAAACAACGGCGCTTTTCCCTGGAAAACAAAACTCGCCTGCCAACTTTTTGATGGCAGATTGCAGGAGCCACTTGGTACTATCAAACCAGCCCAACTTGGCACTGGTGCCACCATGGGTCTGGTCACCATCCTGACTATCGTAGCTTTTCAGGAGCCAGCCGGTCACTCCCAGCCATAGGCCCTCAGACAAATACCTCGGCCCGTTTCCCTGGCAAACAAAAGTAAGCTGCCCCGCTTCTGGATGGCAGATTGCAGGACGCACTTGGTACTATCAAACCAGCCCGACTTGGCACTGGTGCCACCACTGGTCTGGGAACCATCCTGCGTATCGTGGATTCTAAGGAGCCAGCCGGCCACTCCCTGCCACAGGCCCCCAAACACAAACAACGGCGCTTTTCCCTGGAAAACAAAACTCGCCTGCCAACTTTTTGATGGCAGATTGCAGGAGCCACTTGGTACTATCAAACCAGCCCAACTTGGCACTGGTGCCACCATGGGTCTGGTCACCATCCTGCCTATCGTAACTTTTCAGGAGCCAGCCGGTCACTCCCAGCCATAGGCCCCCAGACAAAAACCTCGGCCCGTTTCCCTGGCAAACAAAAGTAAGCTGCCCCGCTTCTGGATGGCAGATTCCCGGACGCACTTGGTACTATCAAACCAGCCCAACTTGGCACTGGTGCCAACTCTGATCTTCGAACCATGCTGAGTATCGTGGATTCTAAGGAGCCAGCCGGCCACTCCCAGCCACAGGCCCCCAAACACAAACAACGGCGCTTTTCCCTGGAAAACAAAACTCGCCTGCCAAGTTTTTGATGGCAGATTGCAGGAGCCACTTGGTACTATCAAACCAGCCCAACTTGGCACTGGTGCCGTCATGGGTCTGGTCACCATCCTGCCTATCGTAGCTTTTCAGGAGCCAGCCGGTCACTCCCAGCCATAGGCCCCCAGACAAAAACCTCGGCCCGTTTCCCTGGCAAACAAAAGTAAGCTGCCCCGCTTCTGGATGGCAGATTGCAGGAACCACTTGGTACTATCAAACCAGCCCAACTTGGCACTGGTGCCACCATGGGTCTGGGAACCATCCTCTGTATCGTGGATTCTAATTAGCCATCCGTCCACTCCAGGCCATAGGGCCCCAGGCACAAACAACGGCGCTTTTACCTGGAAAACAAAACTCGCCTGCCAACTTTTTGATGGCCGATTGCAGGAACCACTTGGTATTATCTAGCCAGCCCAACTTGGCACTGGTGCCACCATGGGTCTGGTCACCATCCTGCCTATCGTAGCTTTTCAGGAGCCAGCCGGTCACTCCCTGCCATAGGCCCCCAGACACAAACCTCGGACCGTTTCCCTGGCAAACGAAAGTAAGCTGCCCCGCTTCTGGATGGCAGATTGCAGGAACCACTTGTTACTATCAAACCAGCCCAACTTGGCACTGGTGCCACCATGGGTCTGGGAACCATCCTGTGTATCGTGGATTCTAATTAGCCATCCGTCCACTCCAGGCCATAGGGCCCCAGGCAAAAACAACGGCGCTTTTCCCTGGAAAACAAAACTCGCCAGCCAACTTTTTGATGGCCGATTGCAGGAACCACTTGGTATTATCAAGCCAGCCCGACTTGGCACTGGTGCCACCTTGGGTCTGGGAACCATGCTGCGTATCGTGGATTCTAAGGAGCCAGCCGGCCACTCCCTGCCACAGGCCCCCAAACACAAACAACGGCGCTTTTCCCTGGAAAACAAAACTCGCCTGCCAAGTTTTTGATGGCAGATTGCAGGAGCCACTTGGTACTATCAAACCAGCCCAACTTGGCACTGGTGCCACCATGGGTCTGGTCACCATCCTGCCTATCGTAGCTTTTCAGGAGCCAGCCAGCCACCCCCAGCCAGAGGCCCCCAGACAAATATTTCGGCCCGTTTCCCTGGCAAACAAAAGTAAGCTGCCCCGCTTCTGCATGGCAGATTGCAGGAGCCACTTTGCACCGTCAAACCAGCCCAACTTGGCACTGGTGCCACCTCAGGTCTGGGAACCATCCTGCGTATCGTGGGTTCTAATTAGCCATCCGTCCACTCCAGGCCATAGGGCCCCAGGCACAAACAACGGCGCTTTTCCCTGGAAAACAAAACTCGCCTGCCAACTTTTTGATGGCCGATCGCAGGAACCACTTGGTATTATCAAGCCAGCCCAACTTGGCACTGGTGCCACCATGGGTCTGGTCACCATCCTGCCTATCGTAGCTTTTCAGGAGCCAGCCGGTCACTCCCAGCCATAGGCCCCCAGACACAAACCTCGGACCGTTTCCCTGGCAAACAAAAGTAAGCTGCCCCGCTTCTGGATGGCAGATTCCCGGACGCACTTGTTACTATCAAACCAGCCCAACTTGGCACTGGTGCCACCATGGGTCTGGGAACCATCCTGTGTATCGTGGATTCTAATTAGCCATCCGTCCACTCCAGGCCATAGGGCCCCAGGCACAAACAACGGCGCTTTTCCCTGGAAAACAAAACTCGCCTGCGAACATTTTGATGGCCGATTGCAGGAACCACTTGGTATTATCAAGCCAGCCCGACTTGGCACTGGTGCCACCTTGGGTCTGGGAACCATGCTGCGTATCGTGGATTCTAAGGAGCCAGCTGGCCACTCCCAGCCACAGGCCCCCAAACACAAACAACGACGCTTTTCCCTGGAAATCAACACTCGCTTGCCGACTTTTTGATGGCAGATTGCAGGAGCCACTTGGTACTATCAAACCAGCCCAACTTGGCACTGGTGCCACCATGGGTCTGGTCACCATCATGCCTATCGTAGCTTTTCAGGAGCCAGCCGGTCACTTCCAGGCTTAGGCCCCCAGACACAACCCTCGGCCCGTTTCCCTGGCAAACAAAAGTAAGCTGCCCCGCTTCTGGATGGCAGATTGCAGGAACCACTTGTTACTATCAAACCAGCCCAAGTTGGCACTGGTGCCACCATGGGTCTGGGAACCATCCTGTGTATCGTGGATTCTAATTAGCCATCCGTCCACTCCAGGCCATAGGGCCCCAGGCGCAAACAACGGCGCTTTTCCCTGGAAAACAAACTCGCCTGCCAAATTTTTGATGGCAGATTGCAGGAGCCACTTGGTACTATCAAACCAGCCCAACTTGGCACTGGTGCCACCATGGGTCTGGTCACCATCCTGCCTATCGTAGCTTTTCAGGAGCCAGCCGGTCACTCCCAGCCATAGGCCCCGAGACACAAAGCTCGGCCCGTTTCCCTGGCAAACAAAAGTAAGCTACCCCGCTTCTGGATGGCAGATTGCAGGACGCACTTGGTACTATCAAACCAGCCCAACTTGGCACTGGTGCCACCTCAGGTCTGGGAACCATCCTGCGTCTCGTGGATTCTAAGGAGCCAGCCGGCCACTCCCACCCATAGGCCCCCAAACAAAAACAACGGCGCTTTTCCCTGGAAAACAAAACTCGCCTGCCAACTTTTTGATGGCCGATTGCAGGAACCACTTGGTATTATCAAGCCAGCCCGACTTGGCACTGGTGCTACCTTGGGTCTGGGAACCATGCTGCGTATCGTGGATTCTAAGGAGCCAGCCGGCCACTCCCTGCCACAGGCCCCCAAACACAAACAACGGCGCTTTTCCCTGGAAATCAACACTCGCTTGCCGACTTTTTGATGGCAGATTGCAGGAGCCACTTGGTACTATCAAACCAGCCCAACTTGGCACTGGTGCCACCATGGGTCTGGTCACCATCATGCCTCTCGTAGCTTTTCAGGACCTAGCCGGTCACTCACAGCCATAGGCCCCCAGACACAAACCTTGGCCCGTTTCCCTGGCAAACAAAAGTAAGCTGCCCCGTTTCTGGATGGCAGATTTCAGTAGCAACTTTGCACCATCAAACTGGCCCGACTTGTCACTGGTGCCACTTTAGGTCTGGGAACCACCCTGCGTATCATGGATTGTAATTAGCCATCCGGCCACTCCCACCCACAGGCCCCCAAACACAAACAACGGCGCTTTTCCCTGGAAAACAAAACTCGCCTACCAACATTTTGATGGCAGATTGCAGGAGCCACTTGGTACTATCAAATCAGCCGAACTTGGCACTGGTGCCACCATGGGTCTGGTAACCATACTGCCTATCGTACCTTTTCAGGAGCCAGCTGGTCACTCCCAGCCATAGGCCCCCAGACAAAAACCTCGGCTCCTTTCCCTGGCAAACAAAAGTAAGCAGCCCTGCTTCTGGATGGCAGATTGCAGGAGCCACTTTGCACCATCAAACTGGCCCGACTTGTCATTGTTGCCACCTCTGGTCTGGGAACCATCCTGCGTATCGTGGATTCTAATTAGCGAGCCGGCCACTCCCAGCCACAGGCCCCCAAACACAAACAACGGCGCTTTTCCCTGGAAAACAAAACTCGCCTGACAACTTTTTGATGGCAGATTGCAGGAGCCACTTGGTACTATCAAACCAGCCCAACTTGGCACTGGTGCCACCATGGGTCTGGTCACCATCCTGCCTATCGTAGCTTTTCAGGAGCCAGCCGGTCACTCCCAGCCATAGGCCCCCAGACACAAAGCTCGGCCCGTTTCCCTGGCAAACAAAAGTAAGCTGCCCCGCTTTTGGATGGCAGATAGTAGGACGCACTTGTTACTATCAAACCAGCCCGACTTGGCACTGGTGCCACCACTGGTCTGGGAACCATCCTGCGTATCGTGGATTCTAAGGAGCCAGCCGGCCACTCCCAGCCACAGGCACCCAAACACAAACAACGGCGCTTTTCCCTGGAAAACAAAACTCGCCTGACAACTTTTTGATGGCAGATTGCAGGAGCCACTTGGTACTATCAAACCAGCCCAACTTGGCACTGGTGCCACCATGGGTCTGGTCACCATCCTGCCTATCGTAGCTTTTCAGGAGCCAGCCGGTCACTCCCAGCCATAGGCCCCCAGACAAATACCTCGGCCCGTTTCCCTGGAAAACAAAAGTAAGCTGCCCCGCTTCTGGATGGCAGATTGCAGGACGCACTTGGTACTATCAAACCAGCCCGACTTGGCACTGGTGCCACGTCAAGTCTGGGAACCATCCTGCGTATCGTGGATTCTAAAGAGCCAACCGGCCACTCCCTGCCACAGGCCCCCAAACACAAACAACGGCGCTTTTCCCTGGAAAACAAAACTCGCCTGCCAACTTTTTGATGGCAGATTGCAGGAGCCACTTGGTACTATCAAACCAGCCCAACTTGGCACTGGTGCCACCATGGGTCTGGGAACCATCCTGCCTATCGTAACTTTTCAGGAGCCAGCCAGTCACTCCCAGCCATAGGCCCCCAGACAAAAACCTCGGCCCGTTTCCCTGGCAAACAAAAGTAAGCTGCCCCGCTTCTGGATGGCAGATTCCCGGACGCACTTGGTACTATCAAACCAGCCCAACTTGGCACTGGTGCCACCTCTGATCTGGGAACCATGCTGAGTATCGTGGATTCTAAGGAGCCAGCCGGCCACTCCCAGCCACAGGCCCCCAAACAAAAACAACGGCGCTTTTCCCTGGAAAACAAAACTCGCCTGCCAAGTTTTTGATGGCAGATTGCAGGAGCCACTTGGTACTATCAAACCAGCCCAACTTGGCACTGGTGCCGTCATGGGTCTGGTCACCATCCTGCCTATCGTAGCTTTTCAGGAGCCAGCCGGTCACTCCCAGCCATAGGCCCCCAGACAAAAACCTCGGCCCGTTTCCCTGGAAAACAAAAGTAAGCTGCCCCGCTTCTGGATGGCAGATTGCAGGAACCACTTGGTACTATCAAACCAGCCCAAGTTGGCACTGGTGCCACCATGGGTCTGGGAACCATCCTGTGTATCGTGGATTCTAATTAGCCATCCGTCCACTCCAGGCCATAGGGCCCCAGGCGCAAACAACGCCGCTTTTCCCTGGATAACAAACTCGCCTGCCAAATTTTTGATGGCAGATTGCAGGAGCCACTTGGTACTATCAAACCAGCCCAACTTGGCACTGGTGCCACCATGGGTCTGGTCACCATCCTGCCTATCGTAGCTTTTCAGGAGCCAGCCGGTCACTCCCAGCCATAGGCCCCGAGACACAAACCTCGGCCCGTTTCCCTGGCAAACAAAAGTAAGCTACCCCGCTTCTGGATGGCAGATTGCAGGACGCACTTGGTACTATCAAACCAGCCCAACTTGGCACTGGTGCCACCTCAGGTCTGGGAACCATCCTGCGTCTCGTGGATTCTAAGGAGCCAGCCGGCCACTCCCACCCATAGGCCCCCAAACAAAAACAACGGCGCTTTTCCCTGGAAAACAAAACTCGCCTGCCAACTTTTTGATGGCCGATTGCAGGAACCACTTGGTATTATCAAGCCAGCCCGACTTGGCACTGGTGCCACCTTGGGTCTGGGAACCATGCTGCGTATCGTGGATTCTAAGGAGCCAGCCGGCCACTCCCTGCCACAGGCCCCCAAACACAAACAACGGCGCTTTTCCCTGGAAATCAACACTCGCTTGCCGACTTTTTGATGGCAGATTGCAGGAGCCACTTGGTACTATCAAACCAGCCCAACTTGGCACTGGTGCCACCATGGGTCTGGTCACCATCATGCCTCTCGTAGCTTTTCAGGACCTAGCCGGTCACTCACAGCCATAGGCCCCCAGACACAAACCTTGGCCCGTTTCCCTGGCAAACAAAAGTAAGCTGCCCCGTTTCTGGATGGCAGATTTCAGTAGCAACTTTGCACCATCAAACTGGCCCGACTTGTCACTGGTGCCACTTTAGGTCTGGGAACCATCCTACGTATCGTGGATTCTAATTAGCCAGCCGGCCACTCCCACCCACAGGCCCCCAAACACAAACAACGGCGCTTTTCCCTGGAAAACAAAACTCGCCTACCAACATTTTGATGGCAGATTGCAGGAGCCACTTGGTACTATCAAATCAGCCGAACTTGGCACTGGTGCCACCATGGGTCTGGTAACCATCCTGCCTATCGTACCTTTTCAGGAGCCAGCTGGTCACTCCCAGCCATAGGCCCCCAGACAAAAACCTCGGCTCCTTTCCCTGGCAAACAAAAGTAAGCAGCCCTGCTTCTGGATGGCAGATTGCAGGAGCCACTTTGCACCATCAAACTGGCCCGACTTGTCACTGTTGCCACCTCTGGTCTGGGAACCATCCTGCGTATCGTGGATTCTAATTAGCCAGCCGGCCACTCCCAGCCACAGGCCCCCAAACACAAACAACGGCGCTTTTCCCTGGAAAACTAAACTCGCCTGACAACTTTTTGATGGCAGATTGCAGGAGCCACTTGGTACTATCAAACCAGCCCAACTTGGCACTGGTGCCACCATGGGTCTGGTCACCATCCTGCCTATCGTAGCTTTTCAGGAGCCAGCCGGTCACTCCCTGCCACAGGCCCCCAGACACAAAGCTCGGCCCGTTTCCCTGGCAAACAAAAGTAAGCTGCCCCGCTTCTGGATGGCAGATAGTAGGACGCACTTGTTACTATCAAACCAGCCCGACTTGGCACTGGTGCCACCACTGGTCTGGGAACCATCCTGCGTATCGTGGATTCTAAGGAGCCAGCCGGCCACTCCCAGCCTCAGGCACCCAAACACAAACAACGGCGCTTTTCCCTGGAAAACAAAACTCGCCTGACAATTTCTGATGGCAGATTGCAGGAGCCACTTGGTACTATCAAACCAGCCCAACTTGGCACTGGTGCCACCATGGGTCTGGTCACCATCCTGCCTATCGTAGCTTTTCAGGAGCCAGCCAGCCACCCCCAGCCAGAGGCCCCCAGACAAATATTTCGGCCCGTTTCCCTGGCAAACAAAAGTAAGCTGCCCCGCTTCTGCATGGCAGATTGCAGGAGCCACTTTGCACCGTCAAACCAGCCCAACTTGGCACTGGTGCCACCTCAGGTCTGGGAACCATCCTGCGTATCGTGGGTTCTAATTAGCCATCCGTCCACTCCAGGCCATAGGGCCCCAGGCACAAACAACGGCGCTTTTCCCTGGAAAACAAAACTCGCCTGCCAACTTTTTGATGGCCGATCGCAGGAACCACTTGGTATTATCAAGCCAGCCCAACTTGGCACTGGTGCCACCATGGGTCTGGTCACCATCCTGCCTATCGTAGCTTTTCAGGAGCCAGCCGGTCACTCCCAGCCATAGGCCCCCAGACACAAACCTCGGACCGTTTCCCTGGCAAACAAAAGTAAGCTGCCCCGCTTCTGGATGGCAGATTCCCGGACGCACTTGTTACTATCAAACCAGCCCAACTTGGCACTGGTGCCACCATGGGTCTGGGAACCATCCTGTGTATCGTGGATTCTAATTAGCCATCCGTCCACTCCAGGCCATAGGGCCCCAGGCACAAACAACGGCGCTTTTCCCTGGAAAACAAAACTCGCCTGCGAACATTTTGATGGCCGATTGCAGGAACCACTTGGTATTATCAAGCCAGCCCGACTTGGCACTGGTGCCACCTTGGGTCTGGGAACCATGCTGCGTATCGTGGATTCTAAGGAGCCAGCTGGCCACTCCCAGCCACAGGCCCCCAAACACAAACAACGACGCTTTTCCCTGGAAATCAACACTCGCTTGCCGACTTTTTGATGGCAGATTGCAGGAGCCACTTGGTACTATCAAACCAGCCCAACTTGGCACTGGTGCCACCATGGGTCTGGTCACCATCATGCCTATCGTAGCTTTTCAGGAGCCAGCCGGTCACTTCCAGGCTTAGGCCCCCAGACACAATCCTCGGCCCGTTTCCCTGGCAAACAAAAGTAAGCTGCCCCGCTTCTGGATGGCAGATTGCAGGAACCACTTGTTACTATCAAACCAGCCCAAGTTGGCACTGGTGCCACCATGGGTCTGGGAACCATCCTGTGTATCGTGGATTCTAATTAGCCATCCGTCCACTCCAGGCCATAGGGCCCCAGGCGCAAACAACGGCGCTTTTCCCTGGAAAACAAACTCGCCTGCCAAATTTTTGATGGCAGATTGCAGGAGCCACTTGGTACTATCAAACCAGCCCAACTTGGCACTGGTGCCACCATGGGTCTGGTCACCATCCTGCCTATCGTAGCTTTTCAGGAGCCAGCCGGTCACTCCCAGCCATAGGCCCCGAGACACAAAGCTCGGCCCGTTTCCCTGGCAAACAAAAGTAAGCTACCCCGCTTCTGGATGGCAGATTGCAGGACGCACTTGGTACTATCAAACCAGCCCAACTTGGCACTGGTGCCACCTCAGGTCTGGGAACCATCCTGCGTCTCGTGGATTCTAAGGAGCCAGCCGGCCACTCCCACCCATAGGCCCCCAAACAAAAACAACGGCGCTTTTCCCTGGAAAACAAAACTCGCCTGCCAACTTTTTGATGGCCGATTGCAGGAACCACTTGGTATTATCAAGCCAGCCCGACTTGGCACTGGTGCTACCTTGGGTCTGGGAACCATGCTGCGTATCGTGGATTCTAAGGAGCCAGCCGGCCACTCCCTGCCACAGGCCCCCAAACACAAACAACGGCGCTTTTCCCTGGAAATCAACACTCGCTTGCCGACTTTTTGATGGCAGATTGCAGGAGCCACTTGGTACTATCAAACCAGCCCAACTTGGCACTGGTGCCACCATGGGTCTGGTCACCATCATGCCTCTCGTAGCTTTTCAGGACCTAGCCGGTCACTCACAGCCATAGGCCCCCAGACACAAACCTTGGCCCGTTTCCCTGGCAAACAAAAGTAAGCTGCCCCGTTTCTGGATGGCAGATTTCAGTAGCAACTTTGCACCATCAAACTGGCCCGACTTGTCACTGGTGCCACTTTAGGTCTGGGAACCACCCTGCGTATCATGGATTGTAATTAGCCATCCGGCCACTCCCACCCACAGGCCCCCAAACACAAACAACGGCGCTTTTCCCTGGAAAACAAAACTCGCCTACCAACATTTTGATGGCAGATTGCAGGAGCCACTTGGTACTATCAAATCAGCCGAACTTGGCACTGGTGCCACCATGGGTCTGGTAACCATACTGCCTATCGTACCTTTTCAGGAGCCAGCTGGTCACTCCCAGCCATAGGCCCCCAGACAAAAACCTCGGCTCCTTTCCCTGGCAAACAAAAGTAAGCAGCCCTGCTTCTGGATGGCAGATTGCAGGAGCCACTTTGCACCATCAAACTGGCCCGACTTGTCATTGTTGCCACCTCTGGTCTGGGAACCATCCTGCGTATCGTGGATTCTAATTAGCCAGCCGGCCACTCCCAGCCACAGGCCCCCAAACACAAACAACGGCGCTTTTCCCTGGAAAACAAAACTCGCCTGACAACTTTTTGATGGCAGATTGCAGGAGCCACTTGGTACTATCAAACCAGCCCAACTTGGCACTGGTGCCACCATGGGTCTGGTCACCATCCTGCCTATCGTAGCTTTTCAGGAGCCAGCCGGTCACTCCCAGCCATAGGCCCCCAGACACAAAGCTCGGCCCGTTTCCCTGGCAAACAAAAGTAAGCTGCCCCGCTTCTGGATGGCAGATAGTAGGACGCACTTGTTACTATCAAACCAGCCCGACTTGGCACTGGTGCCACCACTGGTCTGGGAACCATCCTGCGTATCGTGGATTCTAAGGAGCCAGCCGGCCACTCCCAGCCACAGGCACCCAAACACAAACAACGGCGCTTTTCCCTGGAAAACAAAACTCGCCTGACAACTTTTTGATGGCAGATTGCAGGAGCCACTTGGTACTATCAAACCAGCCCAACTTGGCACTGGTGCCACCATGGGTCTGGTCACCATCCTGCCTATCGTAGCTTTTCAGGAGCCAGCCGGTCACTCCCAGCCATAGGCCCCCAGACAAATACCTCGGCCCGTTTCCCTGGAAAACAAAAGTAAGCTGCCCCGCTTCTGGATGGCAGATTGCAGGACGCACTTGGTACTATCAAACCAGCCCGACTTGGCACTGGTGCCACGTCAAGTCTGGGAACCATCCTGCGTATCGTGGATTCTAAAGAGCCAACCGGCCACTCCCTGCCACAGGCCCCCAAACACAAACAACGGCGCTTTTCCCTGGAAAACAAAACTCGCCTGCCAACTTTTTGATGGCAGATTGCAGGAGCCACTTGGTACTATCAAACCAGCCCAACTTGGCACTGGTGCCACCATGGGTCTGGGAACCATCCTGCCTATCCTAACTTTTCAGGAGCCAGCCAGTCACTCCCAGCCATAGGCCCCCAGACAAAAACCTCGGCCCGTTTCCCTGGCAAACAAAAGTAAGCTGCCCCGCTTCTGGATGGCAGATTCCCGGACGCACTTGGTACTATCAAACCAGCCCAACTTGGCACTGGTGCCACCTCTGATCTGGGAACCATGCTGAGTATCGTGGATTCTAAGGAGCCAGCCGGCCACTCCCAGCCACAGGCACCCAAACACAAACAACGGCGCTTTTCCCTGGAAAACAAAACTCGCCTGCCAAGTTTTTGATGGCAGATTGCAGGAGCCACTTGGTACTATCAAACCAGCCCAACTTGGCACTGGTGCCGTCATGGGTCTGGTCACCATCCTGCCTATCGTAGCTTTTCAGGAGCCAGCCGGTCACTCCCAGCCATAGGCCCCCAGACAAAAACCTCGGCCCGTTTCCCTGGAAAACAAAAGTAAGCTGCCCCGCTTCTGGATGGCAGATTGCAGGAACCACTTGGTACTATCAAACCAGCCCAAGTTGGCACTGGTGCCACCATGGGTCTGGGAACCATCCTGTGTATCGTGGATTCTAATTAGCCATCCGTCCACTCCAGGCCATAGGGCCCCAGGCGCAAACAACGCCGCTTTTCCCTGGATAACAAACTCGCCTGCCAAATTTTTGATGGCAGATTGCAGGAGCCACTTGGTACTATCAAACCAGCCCAACTTGGCACTGGTGCCACCATGGGTCTGGTCACCATCCTGCCTATCGTAGCTTTTCAGGAGCCAGCCGGTCACTCCCAGCCATAGGCCCCGAGACACAAACCTCGGCCCGTTTCCCTGGCAAACAAAAGTAAGCTACCCCGCTTCTGGATGGCAGATTGCAGGACGCACTTGGTACTATCAAACCAGCCCAACTTGGCACTGGTGCCACCTCAGGTCTGGGAACCATCCTGCGTCTCGTGGATTCTAAGGAGCCAGCCGGCCACTCCCACCCATAGGCCCCCAAACAAAAACAACGGCGCTTTTCCCTGGAAAACAAAACTCGCCTGCCAACTTTTTGATGGCCGATTGCAGGAACCACTTGGTATTATCAAGCCAGCCCGACTTGGCACTGGTGCCACCTTGGGTCTGGGAACCATGCTGCGTATCGTGGATTCTAAGGAGCCAGCCGGCCACTCCCTGCCACAGGCCCCCAAACACAAACAACGGCGCTTTTCCCTGGAAATCAACACTCGCTTGCCGACTTTTTGATGGCAGATTGCAGGAGCCACTTGGTACTATCAAACCAGCCCAACTTGGCACTGGTGCCACCATGGGTCTGGTCACCATCATGCCTCTCGTAGCTTTTCAGGACCTAGCCGGTCACTCACAGCCATAGGCCCCCAGACACAAACCTTGGCCCGTTTCCCTGGCAAACAAAAGTAAGCTGCCCCGTTTCTGGATGGCAGATTTCAGTAGCAACTTTGCACCATCAAACTGGCCCGACTTGTCACTGGTGCCACTTTAGGTCTGGGAACCATCCTACGTATCGTGGATTCTAATTAGCCAGCCGGCCACTCCCACCCACAGGCCCCCAAACACAAACAACGGCGCTTTTCCCTGGAAAACAAAACTCGCCTACCAACATTTTGATGGCAGATTGCAGGAGCCACTTGGTACTATCAAATCAGCCGAACTTGGCACTGGTGCCACCATGGGTCTGGTAACCATCCTGCCTATCGTACCTTTTCAGGAGCCAGCTGGTCACTCCCAGCCATAGGCCCCCAGACAAAAACCTCGGCTCCTTTCCCTGGCAAACAAAAGTAAGCAGCCCTGCTTCTGGATGGCAGATTGCAGGAGCCACTTTGCACCATCAAACTGGCCCGACTTGTCACTGTTGCCACCTCTGGTCTGGGAACCATCCTGCGTATCGTGGATTCTAATTAGCCAGCCGGCCACTCCCAGCCACAGGCCCCCAAACACAAACAACGGCGCTTTTCCCTGGAAAACTAAACTCGCCTGACAACTTTTTGATGGCAGATTGCAGGAGCCACTTGGTACTATCAAACCAGCCCAACTTGGCACTGGTGCCACCATGGGTCTGGTCACCATCCTGCCTATCGTAGCTTTTCAGGAGCCAGCCGGTCACTCCCTGCCACAGGCCCCCAGACACAAAGCTCGGCCCGTTTCCCTGGCAAACAAAAGTAAGCTGCCCCGCTTCTGGATGGCAGATAGTAGGACGCACTTGTTACTATCAAACCAGCCCGACTTGGCACTGGTGCCACCACTGGTCTGGGAACCATCCTGCGTATCGTGGATTCTAAGGAGCCAGCCGGCCACTCCCAGCCTCAGGCACCCAAACACAAACAACGGCGCTTTTCCCTGGAAAACAAAACTCGCCTGACAACTTTTTGATGGCAGATTGCAGGAGCCACTTGGTACTATCAAACCAGCCCAACTTGGCACTGGTGCCACCATGGGTCTGGTCACCATCCTGCCTATCGTAGCTTTTCAGGAGCCAGCCGGCCACTCTCAGCCATATGCCCCCAAAAACAAACCACGGACCTTTTCTCTGGCAAACAAAAATCAGCTGCCCCACTTCTGGATGGCAGATTGCAGGAGCCACTTGGGACTATCACACCAGCACAACATGGCACTGCTGCCACCTTGGATCTGGGAACAATCCTGCGTATCGTACATATTCAGGAACCAGCCGAACACTCCCAGCCACAGGCCCCCAAACACAAACAACGGCCCTTTTCTCTGGCAAACAAAACTCAACTGCCCCTCTTCTGAATGGCAAATTGCAGGACGCACTTGGTACTACAAAAAGAGCCCGACTTGGCAGTGGTGCCACCTTGGCTCTGGGAACCATCCTGCATATCGAGCATTTTAAGGAGCCAGCCGGCAATTCCCAGCCGTATGCCCCAAAAAGAAACCATGGACCTTTTCTCTGGCAAAAAAAACTCAGCTGTCCCGCTTCTGGATGGCAGATTGCAGGAGTTACTTTGAACCATACAACCAGCCTTACTTGGCACTGGTGCCACCTTGGATCTGGGAACCATCCTGCCTATCGTTGATTTTCAGGGGCCAGCCGGCCACTCTCAGCCATAGGCCCCCAAACACAAACCACAGCCCTTTTCTCTAGCAAACAAAATTCAACTGCCCCGCTTCTGGATGGCAAATTGCAGGAGCCACTGGGTACTACAAAAACAGCCTGACTTGGCACTGGTGCCACCTTGCGTCTGGTTACCATGCGGCGTATCGTGCATTTTAAGGAGCCAGGTGGCCACTCCCAGCCATATGCCCCCAAACACAACCCACGGCCCTTTTCTCTGGCAAACAAAACTCAGCTGCCCCGCTTCTGGATGGCAGATTGCAGGAGACACTTGGTACTATCAAACCAGCCCGACTTGGCACTGGTGCCACCTTGGGTCTGGGAACCATCCTGCGTATTGTGGATTGTCAGGAGACAGCCGACCACTCTCGGCCACAGAGCCCAATCAAAAACAAAGGTCCGTTTCCCTGGCAAAAAAAACTCAGCTGCCCCGCTTCTGGATGGGAGATTGCAGGAGGCACTTGACACTGTCAAACGAGCCCCACTTGGCACTGGTGCCACCTTGGGTCTGGGAACCATGCTGCGTATCGTGGATTTTCAGGAGCCAGCCGGCCACTCCCAGCCACAGGCCCCCAAACACAAACCACAGCCTTTTTCTCTGGCAAACAAAACTCAGCTGCCCCGCTTCTGGATGGCAGATTGCAGGAGCCACTTGGTACTATCAAACCAGCCCGACTTGGCACTGGTGCCACCTTGGGTCTGGGAACCATCCTGCCTATCGTGGATTTTAAGGAGCCAGCCGGCTACTCCCAGCCACAGGCCCCCAACAAAAACCACGGCCCTTTTTTCTCGCAAACAAAACTTAGCTGCCTCACTTCTGGATGGCAGATTGCAGGAGCCACTTGGTGTAATCAAACCAGCCCGACTTGGCACTGGTGCCACCTCAGGTCTGGGAACCATCCTGCGTATCGTGGATTCTAAGGAGCCAGCCGGCCACTCCCAGCCACAGGCCCCCAAACAAAATCAACGGCGCTGTTCCCTGGAAAACAAAACACGCCTGCCAACTTTTTGATGGAGTTTGCAGGAGCCACTTGGTACTATCAAACCAGCCCGACTTGGCACTGGTGCCACCTTGGGTCTGGGAAACATCCTGCGTATCGTGGATTCTTAGGAGCCAGCCGGCCACTCCTAGCCACAGGCCCCCAAACAAAAACCTAGGCCTATTTCTCTGGCAAACAAAAGTAAGCTGCCCTGCTTCTGGATGGCAGATTGCAGGAGACACTTGGTACTATCAAACCAGCCCGACTTGGCACTGGTGCCACCTTGGATCTGGGAACCATGCTCTGTATCGTGGATATTCAGGGGCCAGCCGGCCACTCTCAGCCATATGTCCCCAAACAGAAACCTCAGCCCGTTTCTCTGGCAAACAAAACTCAACTGCCCCTCTTCTGGATGGCAAATTGCAGGATGAACTTGATACTAAAACCGCAGGCCGACTTGGTAGTGGTGACACCTTGGGCCTGGGAACCATCATGCGTATCGAGCATTTTAAGGAGCCAGCCGGCCACTCCCAGCAATATGCCCCCAAAAACAATCCACGGAATTTTCCTCTGGCAAACAAAAATCAGCTGCCCCGCTTCTGGATGGCAGATTGCAGGAGCCACTTTGCACCATCAAACCAGCCCGACTTGGCACTGGTGCCACATTGCATCTGGGAACCATGCTGCCTAGCGTGGATTTTCAGGAGCCAGCCGGCCACTCTCAGATATATGCCCCCAAACAAAACCCACGGCCCGTTTCCCTGGCAAACAAAATTAAGCTGCCCCGCTTCTGGATGGCAGATTGCAGGACGCACTTGGTACTATCAAACCAGCAAAACTTGGCACTGGTGCCACCTTGGGTCTGGGAACCATCCTGCATATCGTGGGTTCAAAGGAGCCAGCCGGCCACTCCCAGCCACAGGCCCCCAAATACAAACAATGTCGCTTTTCCCTGGAAAACAAAACTCGCCTGCCAACTTTTTGATGGCAGATTGCAGGAGCCACTTGGTACTATCAAACCAGCCCAACTTGGCACTGGTGCCACCATGGGTCTGGTAACCATCCTGCCTATTGTAGCTTTCCAGGAGCCAGCCGGTCTCTCCCAGCCATAGGTCCCCAGTCACAAACCTCGGCCCGTTTCCCTGGCAAACAAAAGTAAGCTACCCCGCTTCTGGATGGCAGATTGCAGGAGCCACTTGGTACTATCAAACCAGCAAAACTTGGCACTGGTGCCACCTTGGGTCTGGGAACCATGCTGCGTAACACAGATTCTAAGGCGCCAGTCGGCCACTACGAGCCACAAGCCCCCAAACACAAACAACGGCGCTATTCTCTGGCAAACAAAACTCAACTGCCCCTCTTCTGGATGGCAAATTGCAGGACGCACTTGGTACTACAAAAACAGCCCGACTTGGCACTGGTGCCCCCTTGGGTCTGGGAACCATCCTGCGTATCGATCTTTTTAATGAGACAGCCGGCCACTCCCAGCCATATGCCCCCAAACACAACCCACGGCCCTTTTCTCTGGCAAACAAAACTCAACTGCACCGCTTCTGGATGGCAGATTGCAGGAGCCACTTGGTACTATCAAACCAGCCCGACTTGGCACTGGTGCCACCTTGGGTCTGGGAACCATCCTGCGTATTGTGGGTTGTCAGGAGCCAGCCGAACACTCTCGGCCACAGACCCCAATTAAAAACAACGGCCCGTTTCACAGGCAAACAAAACTCAGCTGCCCCGCTTCTGGATGGGAGATTGCAGGAGGCACTTGACACTGTGAAACCAGCCCCACTTGGCACTGGTGCCACCTTGGGTCTGGGAACCATACTGCGTATCATGGATTTTCAGGAGCCAGCCGGCCACTCCCAGCCACAGGCCCCCAAACACAAACCACAGCCTTTTTGTCTGGCAAACAAAATTCAGCTGCCCCGCTTCTGGATGGCAGATTGCAGGAGCCACTTGGGACTATCACACCAGCACAACATGGCACTGCTGCCACCTTGGATCTGGGAACCATCCTTCCTATCGTGGATTTTCAGGGGCCAGCCGGTCACTCTCAGCCATAGGCCCCAAACACAAACCACGGCCCTTTTCTCTGGAAAACAAAACTCAACTGCCCCTCTTCTGGATGGCAGATTGCAGGAGCCACTGGGTACTATGAAACCAGCCCTACTTGGCACTGATGCCACCTTGGGTCTGGGAACCATGCTGCGTATCATGGATTTTCAGGAGCCAGCCGGCCACTGCCAGCCACAGGCACCGAAACACAAACAACAGCCTTTTTCTCTGGCAAACAAAATTCAGCTGCCCCGCTTCTGGATGGCAGATTGCAGGAACCACTTGGTACTAACAAACCAGCCCGACTTGGCACTGGTGCCACCTTGGGTCTGGGAACCATCCTGCGTATCGTGGATTCTAAGGAGCCAGCTGGCCACTCCCAGCCACAGGCCCCAAAACACACACAACGGTGCTTTTCCCTGGAAAACAAAACTCGCCTGCCAAACATTTGATGGCAGATTGCAGGAGCCACTTGGTATTATCAAACCAGCCCAACTTGGCACTGGTGCCACCATGGGTCTGGTCACCATCCTGCCTATCGTAGCTTTTCAGGAGCCAGCCAGCCACCCCCAGCCAGAGGCCCCCAGACAAATATTTCGGCCCGTTTCCCTGGCAAACAAAAGTAAGCTGCCCCGCTTCTGGATGGCAGATTGCAGGAGCCACTTTGCACCATCAAACCAGCCCAACTTGGCACTGGTGCCAACTCAGGTCTGGGAACCATCCTGCGTATCGTGGGTTCTAAGGAGCCAGCTGGCCACTCCCAGCCACAGGCCCCCAAACACAAACAACGGCGCTTTTCCCTGGAAAACAAAACTCGCCTGCCAACTTTTTGATGGCAGATTGCAGGAGCCACTTGGTACTATCAAACCAGCCCAACTTGGCACTGGTGCCACCATGGGTCTGGTCATCATCCTGCCTATTGTAGCTTTTCAGGAGCCAGCCGGTCACTCCCAGCCATAGGCCCCCAGACACAAACCTCGGCCCGTTTCCCTGGCAAACAAAAGTAAGCTGCCCCGCTTCTGCATGGCAGATTGCAGGAGCTACTTAGTACTATCAAACCAGCCCGACTTGGCACTGGTGACACCTTGGGTCTGGGAACCATCCTGCCTATCGTGGATTTTCAGGGGCCAGCCGGCCACTCTCAGCCATATGCCCCAAAAACAAACCACGGCCCTTTTCTCTGGCAAACAAAACTCAACTGCCCCTCTTCTGGATGGCAAATTTTAGGACGCACTTTGTACTACGAAAACCGCCCGACGTGGCACTGGTGCCACCTTGTGTCAGGGAACCATCCTGCATATCGAGCTTTTTAAGGAGCCAGCCGGCCACGCCCAGCCATATGCCCCCAAAAACAAACCACGGACCATTTCTCTTGGAAACAAAAATCCGCTGCCCCGCGTCTGGATGGCAGATTGCAGGAGCCACTTTGCACCATCAAACCAGCCCGACTTGGCACTGGTGCCACCTTGGGTCTGGGAACAATCCTGCATATCGTGGATTCTAAGGAGCCAGCCGGCCACTCCCTGCCACAGGCCCCCAAACACAAACAACGGCGCTTTTCCCTGGAAAATAAAATTCGCCTGCCAGCTTTTTGATGGCAGATTGCAGGAGCCACTTGGTACTATCAAATCATCCCAACTTGGCACTGGTGCCACTATGGGTCTGGGAACCATCCTGCCTATTGTAGCATTTCAGGAGCCAGCCGGTCACTCCCAGCCATAGGCCCCCAGACACAAACCTCGGACCGTTTCCCTGGCAAACAAAATTAAGCTCCCCCGATTCTGGATGGCAGATTGCAGGAGCCACTTGGTTGTGTCAAACCAGCCCGACTTGGCACTGGTGCCACCTTGGGTCTGGGAACCATCCTGCGTAACGTGGATTCTAAGCAGCCACCCGGCCACTCTGAGCCACAGGCCCCCAAACACAAACAACGGCGCTTTTCCCTGGAAAACAAAACTCGCCTGCCAACTTTTTGATGGTAGATTGCAGGAGCCACTTGGTACTATCAAACCAGCCCAACTTGGCACTGGTGCCACCTCTGGTCTGGGAACCATCCTGCCTATCGTAGCTTTTCAGGAGCCAGCCGGTCACTCCCAGCCATAGACCCCCAGACACAAACCTCGGCCCGTTTCCCTGGAAAACAAAAGTAAGTTACCCCGATTCTGGATGGCAGATTGCAGGAGCCACTTGGTACTATCAAATCAGCCCAACTTGGCACTGGTGCCACCATGGGTCTGGTAAACATCCTGCCTATCGTAGCTTTTCAGGAGCCAGCCGGTCACTCCCTGCCATAGGCCCCCGGACACAAACCTCGGCCCGTTTCCCTGGCAAACAAAAGTAAGCTGCCCCGCTTTTGGTGGCAGATTGCAGGATGCACTTGGTACTTACAAACCAGCCCGACTTGGCCCTGGTGCCACCTTGGCTCTGGGAACCATGCTGCGTAACGTAGATTCTACGAGGACAGGCGGCCACTCCCAGCCACAGGCCTCTAAACAAAAACAACGGCGCTTTTCCCTGGAAAACAAAACTCGCCTGCCAACTTCTTGATGGCAGATTGCAGGAGCCACTTGGTACTATCAAACCAGCCCAACTTGGCACTGGTGCCACCATGGGTCTGGTCACCATCCTGCCTATCGTAGCTTTTCAGGGGCCAGCCGCTCACTCCCAGCCATAGGCCCCCAGACAAATACCTCGGCACGTTTCCCTGGCAAACAAAAGTAGGCTGCCCCGCTTCTGGATGGCAAATTGCAGGACGCACTTGGTACTACGAAAACAGCCCGACTTGGCACTGATGCCACCTTGGGTCAGGGAACAATCCTGCGTATAGAGCTTTTTAAGGAGCCAGCCGGCCACGTCCAGTCATATACCCCCAAAAAAAAAACCACGGAACTTTTCTCCAGCAAACAAAAATCCGCTGCCCCGCGTCTGGATGGCAGATTGCAGGAGCTATTTAGTATTATCAAAGCAGCCCGACTTGGCACTGGTGGCACCATGAGTCTGGTAACCATCCTGCCTATCGTAGCTTTTCAGTAGTCAGCCGGTCACTCCCAGCCATAGGCCCCCAGACAAATACCTCGGCCCGTTTCCCTGGGAAACAAAAGTAAGCTGTCCCGCTTCTGGATGGCAGATTGCAGGAGGCACTTGGTACTATCAAACCAGCCCAACTTGTTCCCTGACCCAAGGTGGCACCAGTGCCAAGTGGGGCTGGTTTGATGGTGCAACGTGGCTCCTGCAATCTGCCATCCAAAAGCGGGGCAGCTTACTTTTGTTTGCCAGGGAAACGGGCCGAGGTTTGTGTCTGGGGGTCTATGGCTGGGAGTGACCGGCTGGCTCCTGAAAAGCTACGATAGGCAGGATGGTTCCCAGACCAGAGGTGGCACCAGTGCCAAGTTGGGCTGGTTTGATAGTACCAAGTGGCTCCTGCAATCTGCCATCAAAAAGTTGGCAGGCGAGTTTTGTTTTCCAGGGAAAAGCGCCGTAGATTTTGTTTGGGGGCCTGTGGCTCAGAGTGGCCGGGTGGCTGCTTAGAATCCACGATACGCAGGATGGTTCCCAGACCCAAGGTGGCACCAGTGCCAAGTCGGGCTGGTTTGACACAACCAAGTGGCTCCTGCAATCTGCCATCCAGAATCGGGGCAGCTTAATTTTGTTTGCCAGGGAAACGGTCCGAGGTTTGTGTCTGGGGGCCTATGGCTGGGAGTGACCGGCTGGCTCCTGAAAAGCTACGATAGGCAGGATGGTTCCCAGACCCATAGTGGCACCAGTGCCAAGTTGGGATGATTTGATAGTACCAAGTGGCTCCTGCAATCTGCCATCAAAAAGTTGGCAGGCGAGTTTTGTTTTCCAGGGAAAAGCGCCGTTGTTTGTGTTTGGGGGCCTGTGGCTGGGAGTGGCCGGCTGGCTCCTTAGAATCCACGATATGCAGGATTGTTCCCACACCCAAGGTGGCACCAGTGCCAAGTCGGGCTGGTTTGATGGTGCAAAGTGGCTCCTGCAATCTGCCATACAGACGCGGGGCAGCGGATTTTTGTTTCCAAGAGAAATGGTCCGTGGTTTTTTTTCGGGGGTTTATGGCTGGGCGTGGCCGTCTGGCTCCTTAAAAAGCTCGATATGCAGGATGGTTCCCTGACACAAGGTGGCACCAGTGCCACGTCGGGCGGTTTTCGTAGTACAAAGTGCGTCCTAAAATTTGCCATCCAGAAGAGGGGCAGTTGAGTTTTGTTTGCCAGAGAAAAGGGCCGTGGTTTGTTTTTGGGGGCATATGGCTGAGAGTGGCCGGCTGGCTCCTGAAAAGCTACGATAGGCAGGATGTTTACCAGACCCATTGTGGCACCAGTGCCAAGTTGGGCTGATTTGATAGTACCAAGTGCCTCCTGCAATCTGCCATCCAGAATCGGGGTAGCTTACTTTTGTTTTCCAGGGAAACGGGCCGAGGTTTGTGTCTGGGGGTCTATGGTTGGGAGTGGCCGGCTGGCTCCTTAGAAACCACGATACGCAGCATGGTTCCCAGACAAGAGGTGCCACCAGTGCCAAGTTGGGCTGGTTTGATACTACCAAGTGGTTCCTGCAATCTGCCATCCAGAAGCGGGGCAGCTTACTTTTGTTTGCCAGGGAAAAGCGCCGTTGTTTGTGTTTGGGGGCCTGTGGCTGGGAGTGGCCGGCTGGCTGCTTAGAATCCACGATACGCAGGATGGTTTCCAGACATGAGGTGGCGCCAGTGCCAAGTCGGGCTGGTTTGATAGTACCAAGTGCGTCCTGCAATCTGCCATCCAGAAGCGGGGCAGCTTACTTTTGTTTGCCAGGGAAACGGGCCGAGGTTTGTGTCTCGGGGCCTATGGCAGGGAGTGACCGGCGGGCTCCTGAAAGCTACGATAGGCAGGATGGTGACCAGACCCATGGTGGCACCAGTGCCAAGTTGGGCTGGTTTGATAGTACCAAGTGGCTCCTGCAATCTGACATCAAAAAGTTGGCAGGCGAGTTTTGTTTTCCAGGGAAAAGCGCCGTTGTTTGTGTTTGGGGGCCTGTGGTTGGGAGTGGCCGGCTGGCTCCTTAGACACCACGATACGCAGGATGGTTCCCAGACCAGAGGTGGCACCAGTGCCAAGTCGGGCTGGTTTGATAGTACCAAGTGGCTCCTGCAATCTGCCATCCAGAAGCGGGGCAGCTTACTTTTGTTTGCCACGGAAACGGGCCGTTGTTTGTGTTTGGGGGCCTGTGGCTGGGAGTGGCCGACTGGCTCCTTAGAATCCACGATACGCAGGATGGTTCCCAGACCAGAGGTGGCACCAGTGCCAAGTCGGGCTGGTTTGATAGTACCAAGTGGTTCCTGCAATCTGCCATCCAGAAGCAGGGCAGCTTACTTTTGTTTGCCAGGGAAACGGGCCGAGGTTTTTGTCTGGGGGCCTATGGCTGCGAGTGACCGGCTGGCTCCTGAAAAGCTACGATAGGCAGGATGGTGACCAGACCCATGGTGGCACCAGTCCCTAGTTGGGCTGGTTTGATAGTACCAAGTGGCTCCTGCAATCTGCCATCAAAAAGTTGGCAGGCGAGTTTTGTTTTCCAGGGAAAAGCGCCGTTGTTTGTGTTTGGGAGCCTGTGGCTGGGAGTGGCCGGCTGGCTCTTTAGAATCCACGATACGCAGGATGGTTCCCAGACCAGTGGTGGCACCAGTGCCAAGTCGGGCTGGTTTGATAGTAACAAGTGCGTCCTCCAATCTGCCATCCAGAAGCGGGGCAGCTTACTTTTGTTTTCCAGGGAAACGGGCCGAGGTTTTTGTCTGGGGGCCTATGGCTGGGAGTGACCGGCTGGCTCGTGAAAAGCTACGATAGGCAGGATGGTGACCAGACCCATGGTGGCACCAGTGCCAAGTTGGGCTGGTTTGATAGTACCAAGTGGCTCCTGCAATCTGCCATCAAAAAGTTGGCAGGCAAGTTTTCTTTACCAGGGAAAAGCGCCGTTGTTTTTGTTTGGGGGCCTATGGCTGGGAGTGGCCGGCTTGCTCCTTAGAATCCACGATACGCAGGATGGTTCCTAGACTTGACGTGGCACCAGTGCCAAGTTGGGCTGGTTTGATAGTACCAAGTGCGTCCTGCAATCTGCCATCCAGAAGTGGGGTAGCTTACTTTTGTTTGCCAGGGAAACGGGCCGAGGTATGTGTCTCGGGGCATATGGCTGGGAGTGACCGGCTGGCTCCTGAAAAGCTACGATAGGCAGGATGGTGACCAGACCCATGGTGGCAGCAGTGCCAAGTTGGGCTGGTTTGATAGTACCAAGTGGCTCCTGCAATCTGCCATCAAAAAGTTGGCAGGCGAGTTTGTTATCCAGGGAAAAGCGCCATTGTTTGTGCCTGGGGCCCTATGGCCTGGAGTGGACGGATGGCTAATTAGAACCCACGATACACAGGATGGTTCCCAGACCCATGGTGACACCAGTGCCAAGTTGGGCTGGTTTGATAGTACCAAGTGGATCCTGCAATCTGCCATCCAGAAGCGGGGCAGCTTACTTTTGTTTGCCAGGGAAACGGTCCGAGGATTGTGTCTGGGGGCCTAAGCCTGGAAGTGACCGGCTGGCTCGTGAAAAGCTACGATAGGCAGGATGGTGACCAGACCCATGACGGCACCAGTGCCAAGTTGGGCTGGTTTGATAGTACCAAGTGGCTCCTGCAATCTGCCATCAAAAACTTGGCAGGCGAGTTTTGTTTTCCAGGGAAAAGCGCCGTTGTTTGTGTTTGGGGGCCTGTGGCTGGGAGTGGCCGGCTGGCTCCTTAGAATCCATGATACTCAGCATGGTTCCCAGACCAGAGGTGGCACCAGTGCCAAGTTGGGCTGGTTTGATAGTACCAAGTGGTTGCTGCAATCTGCCATCCAGAAGCGGGGCTGCTTACTTTTGTTTGCCAGGGAAACGGGCCGAGGTTTGTGTCTGGGGGCCTATGGCTGGGAGTGACCGGCTGGCTCCTGAAAAGCTACGATAGGCAGGATGGTGACCAGACCCATGGTGGCACCAGTGCCAAGTTGGGCTGATTTGATAGTACCAAGTGGCTCCTGCAATCTGCCATCAAAATGTTGGCAGGCGAATTTTTTTTTCCAGGGAAAAGCGCCGTTGTTTGTGTTTCGGGGCCTGTGGCAGGGAGTGGCCGGCTGGCTCCTGAAAAGCTACGATAGGCAGGATGGTGACCAGACCCATGGTGGCACCAGTGCCAAGTTGGGCTGGTTTGATAGTAGCAAGTGGCTCCGGCAATCTGCCATCAAAAAGTTGGCAGACGAGTTTTGTTTTCCAGGGAAAAGCGCCGTTGTTTGTGTTTGGGGGCCTGTGGCTGGGAGTGGCCGGCTGGCTGCTTAGAATCTACCATACGCAGGATAGTTCCCAGACCAGAGGTGGCACCAGTGCCAAGTCGGGCTGGTTTGATAGTACCAAGTGCGTCCTGCAATCTGCCATCCAGAAGCGGGACAGCTTACTTTTGTTTGTCAGGGAAACGGGCCGAGCTTTGTGTCTCTGGGCCTACGGCTGGGAGTGACTGGCTGGCTCCTGAAAAGCTACGATAGGCAGGATGGTGACCAGACCCATGGTGGCACCAGTGCCAAGTTGGGCTGGTTTGATAGTACCAAATGGCTCCTGCAATCTGCCATCAAAAAGTTGGCAGGCACGTTGTGTTTTCCAGGGAAAAGCGCCGTTGTTTTTGTTTGGGGGCCTATGGCTGGGAGTGGCCGGCTGGCTCCTTAGAATCCACGATACGCAGGATGGTTCCCAGACCTGAGATGGCACCAGTGCCAAGTTGGGCTGGTTTGATAGTACCAAGTGCATCCTGCAATCTGCCATCCAGAAGCGGGGTAGCTTACTTTTGTTTGCCAGGGAAACGGGCCGAGGTTTGTGTCTCGGGGCCTATGGCTGGGAGTGACCGGCTGGCTCCTGAAAAGCTACGATAGGCAGGATGGTGACCAGACCCATGGTGGCACCAGTGCCAAGTTGGGCTGGTTTGATAGTACCAAGTGGCTCCTGCAATCTGCCATCAAAAACTTGGCAGGCGAGTTTGTTATCCAGGGAAAAGCGCCGTTGTTTGTGTTTGGGGGCCTGTGGCTGGGAGTGGCCGGCTGGCTCCTTAGAATCCATGATACGCAGGATGGTTCCCAGACCAGAGGTGGCACCAGTGCCAAGTCGGGCTGGTTTGATGGTGAAAAGTGGCTCCTGCAATCTGCCATCCAGAAGCGGGATAACTTACTTTTGTTTGCCAGGGAAACGGGCCGAGCTTTGTGTCTGGGGGCCTATGGCTGGGAGTGACCGGCTGGCTCCTGAAAAGCTACGATAGGCAGGATGGTGACCAGACCCATGGTGGCACCAGTGTCAAGGTGGGCTGGTTTGATAGTACCAAGTGGCTCCGGCAATCTGCCATCAAAATTTGGCAGGCGACTTTTGTTTTCCAGGGAAAAGCGCCGTTGTTTGTGTTTGGGGGCCTGTGGGTGGGAGTGGCCGGATGGCTAATTAGAATCCACGATACGCAGCATGGTTCCCAGACCTGAGGTGGCACCAGTGCCAAGTCGGGCTAGTTTGATGGTGCAAAGTGGCTCCTGCAATCTGCCATCCAGTAGCGGGGCAGGTTGCTTTTGTTTGCCAGGGAAACGGGCCGAGGTTTGTGTCTGGGGGCCTATGGCTGGGAGTGACCGGCTGGCTCCTGAAAAGCTACGATAGGCAGGATGGTGACCAGACCCATGGTGGCACCAGTGCCAAGTTGGGCTGGTTTGATAGTACCAAGTGGCTCCTGCAATCTGCCATCAAAAAGTTGGCAGGCGAGTTTTGTTTTCCAGGGAAAAGCACCGTTGTTTGTGTTTGGGGGCCTGTGGCTGGGAGTGGCCGGCTGGCTGCTTAGAATCCACGATACGCAGGATGGTTCCCAGACGTGAGGTGGCGCCAGTGCCAAGTCGGGCTGGTTTGATACTACCAAGTGCGTCCTGCAATCTGCCATCCAGAAGCGGGACAGCTTACTTTTGCTTGCCAGGGAAACGGGCCGAGCTTTGTGTCTGGGGGCCTATGGCTGGGAGTGACCGGCTGGCTCCTGAAAAGCTACGATAGGCAGGATGGTGACCAGACCCATGGTGGCACCAGTGCCAAGTTGGGCTGGTTTGATAGTACCAAGTGGCTCCTGCAATCTGCCATCAAAAATTGGCAGGCGAGTTTTGTTTTCCAGGGAAAAGCGCCGTTGTTGTGTTTAGGGGCCTGTGGCTGGGAGTGGCCGGCTGGCTCCTTAGAATCCACCATACGCAGGATGGTTCCCAGACCCAAGGTGGCACCAGTGCCTAGTCGGGATAGTTTGATGGTGCAAAGTGGCTCCTGCAATCTGCCATCCAGAAGCGGGGCAGCTTACTTTTGTTTGCCAGGGAAAAGGGCCGAGCTTTGTGTCTCGGGGCCTATGGCTGGGAGTGACCGGCTGGCTCCTGAAAAGCTACGATAGGCAGGATGGTGACCAGACCCAAGGTGGCACCAGTGCCAAGTTGGGCTGGTTTGATAGTACCAAGTGGCTCCTGCAATCTGCCATCAAAAAGTTGGCAGGCGAGTTTTGTTTTCCAGGGAAAAGCTCCGTTGTTTGTGTTTGGGGGCCTGTGGCTGGGAGTGGCCGGCTGGCTCATTAGAATCCACGATACGCAGGATGGTTCCCAGACTTGTCGTGGCACCAGTGCCAAGTCGGGCTGGTTTGATAGTGCCAAGTGGATCCTGCAATCTGCCATCCAGAAGCGGGGCAGCTTACTTTTGTTTGCCAGGGAAACGGGCCGAGGATTTGTCTGGGGGCCTATGGCTGGGAGTGACCGGCTGGCTCCTGAAAAGCTACGATAGGCAGGATGGTGACCAGACCCATGGTGGCACCAGTGCCAAGTTGGGCTGGTTTGATAGTACCAAGTGGCTCCTGCAATCTGCCATCAAAAAGTCGGCAGGCGAGTTTTGTTTTCCAGGGAAAAGCACCGTTGTTTGTGTTTGGGAGCCTGTGGCTGGGAGTGGCCGGCTGGCTCTTTAGAATCCACGATACGCAGGATGGTTCCCAGACCAGTGGTGGCACCAGTGCCAAGTCGGGCTGGTTTGATAGTAACAAGTACGTCCTGCAATCTGCCATCCAGAAGCGGGGCAGCTTACTTTTGTTTTCCAGGGAAACGGGCCGAGGTTTTTGTCTGGGGGCCTATGGCTGGGAGTGACCGGCTGGCTCGTGAAAAGCTACGATAGGCAGGATGGTGACCAGACCCATGGCGGCACCAGTGCCAAGTTGGGCTGGTTTGATAGTACCAAGGGGCTCCTGCAATCTGCCATCAAAAAGTTGGCAGGCGAGTTTTGTTTTCCAGGGAAAAGCGCCGTTGTTTGTGTTTGGGGGCCTGTGGCTGGGAGTGGCCGGCTGGCTCCTTAGAATCCACGATACGCAGGATGGTTCCCAGACCAGAGGTGGCACCAGTGCCAAGTCGGGCTGGTTTGATAGTACCAAGTGGCTCCTGCAATCTGCCATCCAGAAGCGGGGCAGCTTACTTTTGTTTGCCAGGGAAACGGGCCGAGCTTTGTGTCTGGGGGCCTATGGCTGGGAGTGACCGGCTGGCTCCTGAAAAGCTACGATAGGCAGGATGGTGACCAGACCCATGGTGGCACCAGTGCCAAGTTGGGCTGGTTTGATAGTACCAAGTGGCTCCTGCAATCTGCCATCAAAAAGTTGGCAGGCAAGTTTTCTTTACCAGGGAAAAGCGCCGTTGTTTTTGTTTGGGGGCCTATGGCTGGGAGTGACCGGCTGGCTCCTTAGAATCCACGATACGCAGGATGGTTCCTAGACTTGACGTGGCACCAGTGCCAAGTTGGGCTGGTTTGATAGTACCAAGTGCGTCCTGCAATCTGCCATCCAGAAGTGGGGTAGCTTACTTTTGTTTGCCAGGGTAACGGGCCGAGGTTTGTGTCTCGGGGCATATGGCTGGGAGTGACCGGCTGGCTCCTGAAAAGCTACGATAGGCAGGATGGTGACCAGACCCATGGTGGCAGCAGTGCCAAGTTGGGCTGGTTTGATAGTACCAAGTGGCTCCTGCAATCTGCCATCAAAAAGTTGGCAGGCGAGTTTGTTATCCAGGGAAAAGCGCCGTTGTTTGTGCCTGGGGCCCTATGGCCTGGAGTGGACGGATGGCTAATTAGAATCCACGATACACAGGATGGTTCCCAGACCCATGGTGACACCAGTGCCAAGTTGGGCTGGTTTGATAGTACCAAGTGGTTCCTGCAATCTGCCATCCAGAAGCGGGGCAGCTTACTTTTGTTTGCCCGGGAAACGGTCCGAGGATTGTGTCTGGGGGCCAAAGCCTGGAAGTGACCGGCTGGCTCGTGAAAAGCTACGATAGGCAGGATGGTGACCAGACCCATGACGGCACCAGTGCCAAGTTGGGCTGGTTTGATAGTACCAAGTGGCTCCTGCAATCTGCCATCAAAACTTGGCAGGCGAGTTTTGTTTTCCAGGGAAAAGCGCCGTTGTTTGTGTTTGGGGGCCTATGGCTGGGAGTGGCCGGCTGGCTCCTTAGAATCCACGATACTCAGCATGGTTCCCAGACCAGAGGTGGCACCAGTGCCAAGTTGGGCTGGTTTGATAGTACCAAGTGGTTGCTGCAATCTGCCATCCAGAAGCGGGGCAGCTTACTTTTGTTTGCCAGGGAAACGGGCCGAGGTTTATGTCTGGGGGCCTATGGCTGGGAGTGACCGGCTGGCTCCTGAAAAGCTACGATAGGCAGGATGGTGACCAGACCCATGGTGGCACCAGTGCCAAGTTGGGCTGATTTGATAGTACCAAGTGGCTCCTGCAATCTGCCATCAAAAAGTTGGCAGGCGAATTTTTTTTTCCAGGGAAAAGCGCCGTTGTTTGTGTTTGGGGGCCTGTGGCAGGGAGTGGCCGGCTGGCTCCTGAAAAGCTACGATAGGCAGGATGGTGACCAGACCCATGGTGGCAGCAGTGCCAAGTTGGGCTGGTTTGATAGTACCAAGTGGCTCCGGCAATCTGCCATCAAAAAGTTGGCAGACGAGTTTTGTTTTCCAGGGAAAAGCGCCGTTGTTTGTGTTTGGGGGCCTGTGGCTGGGAGTGGCCGGCTGGCTGCTTAGAATCTACCATACGCAGGATGGTTCCCAGACCAGAGGTGGCACCAGTGCCAAGTCGGGCTAGTTTGATGGTGCAAAGTGGCTCCTGCAATCTGCCATCCAGAAGCGGGGCAGCTTGCTTTTGTTTGCCAGGGAAACGGGCCGAGGTTTGTGTCTGGGGGCCTATGGCTGGGAGTGACCGGATGGCTCCTGAAAAGCTACGATAGGCAGGATGGTGACCAGACCCATGGTGGCACCAGTGCCAAGTTGGGCTGGTTTGATAGTACCAAGTGGCTCCTGCAATCTGCCATCAAAAACTTGGCAGGCGAGTTTTGTTTTCCAGGGAAAAGCGCCGTTGTTTGTGTTTGGGGGCCTGTGGCTGGGAGTGGCCGGCTGGCTGCTTAGAATCCACGATATGCAGGATGGTTCCCAGACGTGAGGTGGCGCCAGTGCCAAGTCGCCTGGTTTGATACTACCAAGTGCGTCCTGCAATCTGCCATCCAGAAGCGGGACAGCTTACTTTTGCTTGCCAGGGAAACGGGCCGAGCTTTGTGTCTGGGGGCCTATGGCTGGGAGTGACCGGCTGGCTCCTGAAAAGCTACGATAGGCAGGATGGTGACCAGACCCATGGTGGCACCAGTGCCAAGTTGGGCTGGTTTGATAGTACCAAGTGGCTCCTGCAATCTGCCATCAAAAATTGGCAGGCGAGTTTTGCTTTCCAGGGAAAAGCGCCGTTGTTTGTGTTTGGGGGCCTGTGGGTGGGAGTGGCCGGATGGCTAATTAGAATCCACGATACGCAGGATGGTTCCCAGACCTGAGGTGGCACCAGTGCCAAGTCGGGCTAGCTGGATGGTGCAAAGTGGCTCCTGCAATCTGCCATCCAGAAGCGGGGCAGCTTACTTTTGTTTTCCAGGGAAACGGGCCGAGGTTTGTGTCTGGGGGCCTATGGCTGGGAGTGACCGGCTGGCTCCTGAAAAGCTACGATAGGCAGGATGGTGACCAGACCCATGGTGGCACCAGTGCCAAGTTGGGCTGATTTGATAGTAGCAAGTGGCTCCTGCAATCTGCCATCAAAAAGTCGGCAGGCGAGTTTTGTTTTCCAGGGAAAAGCGCCGTTGTTTGTGTCTGGGGGCCTGTGGCAGGGAGTGACCGGCTGGCTCCTTAGAATCCACGATACGCAGGATGGTTCCCAGACCCAAGGTGGCACCAGTGCCAAGTTGGGCTGGTTTGATAGTACCAAGTGCGTCCTGCAATCTGCCATCCAGAAGCGGGGCAGCTTACTTTTGTTTGCCAGGGAAACGGGTCGAGCTTTGTGTCTGGGGGCCTATGGCTGGGAGTGACCGGCTGGCTCCTGAAAAGCTACGATAGGCAGGATGGTGACCGGACCCATGGTGGCACCAGTGCCAAGTAGGGCTGGTTTGATAGTACCAAGTGGCTCCGGCAATCTGCCATCAAAATTTGGCAGGCAAGTTTTGTTTTCCAGGGAAAAGCGCCGTTGTTTTTTTTGGGGGGCCAATGGCTGGGAGTGGCCGGCTGGCTCCTTAGAATCTACGATACGCAGGATGGTTCCCAGACCAGAGGTGGCACCAGTGCCAAGTCGGGCTGGTTTGATAGTACCAAGTGCGTCCTGCAATCTGCCATCCAGAAGCGGGGTAGCTTACTTTTGTTTGCCCGGGAAACGGGCCGAGGTTTTTGTCTCGGGGCCTATGGCTGGGAGTGACCGGCTGGCTCCTGAAAAGCTACGATAGGCAGGATGTTGACCAGACCCATGGTGGCACAAGTGCCAAGTTCGGCTTGTTTGATAGTACCAAGTGGCTCCTGCAATCTGCCATCAAAATGTTGGCAGGCGAATTTTGCTTTCCAGGGTAAAGCGCCGTTGTTTGTGTTTGGGGGCCTGTGGCAGGGAGTGGCCGGCTGGCTCCTGAAAAGCTACGATAGGCAGGATGGTGACCAGATCCAAGGTGGCACCTGTGCCAAGTCGGGCTGATTTGATAGTACTAAGTAGCTCCTGCAATCTGCCATGCAGAAGCGGGGCAGCTTACTTTTGTTTGCCAGGGAAACGGGACGAGGTTTGTGTTTGGGGGCCTATGGCTGAGAGTGACCGGCTGGCTCCTGAAAATCCATGATACGCAGCATGGTTCCCAGACCCAAGGTGGCACCAGTGCCAAGTGGGGCTGGTTTCACAGTGTCAAGTGCCTCCTGCAATCTCCCATCCAGAAGCGGGGCAGCTGAGTTTTGTTTGCCTGTGAAACGGGCCGTTGTTTTTAATTGGGGTCTGTGGCCGAGAGTGTTCGGCTGGCTCCTGACAACCCACAATACGCAGGATGGTTCCCAGACCCAAGGTGGCACCAGTGCCAAGTCGGGCTGTTTTTATAGTACCAAGTGCGTCCTGCAATTTGCCATCCAGAAGAGGGGCAGTTGAGTTTTGTTTGCCAGAGAATAGCGCCGTTGTTTGTGTTTGGGGGCTTATGGCTGGGAGTGGCCGACTGCCTCCTTAGAATCTGTGTTACGCAGCATGGTTCCCAGACCCACTGTGGCACCAGTGCCAAGTTGGGCTGGTTTGATAGTACCAAGTGGCTCCTGCAATCTGCCATCCAGAAGCGGGGCAGCTTACTTTAGTTTGCCAGGGAAACGGGCCGAGGTTTGTGACTGGGGACCTATGGCTGGGAGTGACCGGCTGGCTCCTGAAAAGCTACAATAGGCAGGATGGTTACCAGACCCATGGTGGCACCAGTGCCAAGTTGGGCTGGTTTGATAGTACCAAGTGGCTCCTGTAATCTGCCATCAAAAAGTTGGCAGGCGAGTTTTGTTTTCCAGGGAAAAGCGCCATTGTTTGTATTTGGGGGCCTGTGGCTGGGAGTGGCCGGCTGGCTCCTTTGAACCCACGATACGCAGGATGGTTCCCAGACCCAAGGTGGCACCAGTGCCAAGTCGGGCTGGTTTGATACTACCAAGTGCGTCCTGCAATCTGCCATCCAGAAGCGGGGCAGCTTAATTTTGTTTGCCAGGGTAACGGGCCGTGGGTTTTGTTTGGGGGCATATAGCTGAGAGTGGCCGGCTGGCTCCTGAAAATCCACGCTAGGCAGCATGGTTCCCAGATGCAAGGTGGCACCAGTGCCAAGTTGGGCTGGTTTGATGGTGCAAAGTGGCTCCTGCAATCTGCCATCCAGAAGCGGGGCAGCTGATTTTTGTTTGCCAGAGAAAAATTCCGTGGATTGTTTTTGGGGGCATATTGCTGGGAGTGGCCGGCTGGCTCCTTAAAATGCTCGATACGCATGATGGTTCCCAGGCCCAAGGTGTCACCACTACCAAGTCGGCCTGCGGTTTTAGTATCAAGTTCATCCTGCAATTTGCCATCCAGAAGAGGGGCAGTTGAGTTTTGTTTGCCAGAGAAACGGGCCGAGGTTTCTGTTTGGGGACATATGGCTGAGAGTGGCCAGCTGGCCCCTGAATATCCACGATACACAGCATGGTTCCCAGATCCAAGGTGGCACCAGTGCCAAGTCGGGCTGGTTTGATAGTACCAAGTGGCTCCTGCAATCTGCCATCCAGAAGCAGGGCAGCTTACTTTTGTTTGCCAGAGAAATAGGCCTAGGTTTTTGTTTGGGGGCCTATGGCTAGGAGTGGCCGGCAGGCTCCTAAGAATCCACGATACGCAGGATGTTTCCCAGACCCAAGGTGGCACCAGTGCCAAGTCGGGCTGGTTTGATAGTACCAAGTGGCTCCTGCAAACTCCATCAAAAAGTCGGCAGGCGAGTTTTGTTTTCCAGGGAAAAGCGCCGTTGTTTGTGTCTGGGGGCCTGTGGCAGGGAGTTACCGGCTGGCTCCTTAGAATCCACGATACGCAGGATGGTTCCCAGACCCAAGGTGGCACCAGTGCCAAGTTGGGCTGGTTTGATAGTACCAAGTGCGTCCTGCAATCTGCCATCCAGAAGCGGGGCAGCTTACTTTTGTTTGCCAGGGAAACGGGTCGAGCTTTGTGTCTGGGGGCCTATGGCTGGGAGTGACCGGCTGGCTCCTGAAAAGCTACGATAGGCAGGATGGTGACCAGACCCATGGTGGCACCAGTGCCAAGTAGGGCTGGTTTGATAGTACCAAGTGGCTCCGGCAATCTGCCATCAAAAAGTTGGCAGGCAAGTTTTGTTTTCCAGGGAAAAGCGCCGTTGTTTTTTTTGGGGGGCCAATGGCTGGGAGTGGCCGGCTGGCTCCTTAGAATCTACGATACGCAGGATGGTTCCCAGACCAGAGGTGGCACCAGTGCCAAGTCGGGCTGGTTTGATAGTACCAAGTGCGTCCTGCAATCTGCCATCCAGAAGCGGGGTAGCTTACTTTTGTTTGCCCGGGAAACGGGCCGAGGTTTTTGTCTCGGGGCCTATGGCTGGGAGTGACCGGCTGGCTCCTGAAAAGCTACGATAGGCAGGATGTTGACCAGACCCATGGTGGCACAAGTGCCAAGTTCGGCTTGTTAGATAGTACCAAGTGGCTCCTGCAATCTGCCATCAAAATGTTGGCAGGCGAATTTTGCTTTCCAGGGAAAAGCGCCGTTGTTTGTGTTTGGGGGCCTGTGGCAGGGAGTGGCCGGCTGGCTCCTGAAAAGCTACGATAGGCAGGATGGTGACCAGATCCAAGGTGGCACCTGTGCCAAGTCGGGCTGATTTGATAGTACTAAGTAGCTCCTGCAATCTGCCATGCAGAAGCGGGGCAGCTTACTTTTGTTTGCCAGGGAAACGGGACGAGGTTTGTGTTTGGGGGCCTATGGCTGTGAGTGACCGGCTGGCTCCTGAAAATCCATGATACGCAGCATGGTTCCCAGACCCAAGGTGGCACCAGTGCCAAGTGGGGCTGGTTTCACAGTGTCAAGTGCCTCCTGCAATCTCCCATCCAGAAGCGGGGCAGCTGAGTTTTGTTTGCCTGTGAAACGGGCCGTTGTTTTTAATTGGGGTCTGTGGCCGAGAGTGTTCGGCTGGCTCCTGACAACCCACAATACGCAGGATGGTTCCCAGACCCAAGGTGGCACCAGTGCCAAGTCGGGCTGTTTTTATAGTACCAAGTGCGTCCTGCAATTTGCCATCCAGAAGAGGGGCAGTTGAGTTTTGTTTGCCAGAGAATAGCGCCGTTGTTTGTGTTTGGGGGCTTGTGGCTGGGAGTGGCCGACTGCCTCCTTAGAATCTGTGTTACGCAGCATGGTTCCCAGACCCAAGGTGGCACCAGTGCCAAGTTGGGCTGGTTTGATAGTACCAAGTGGCTCCTGCAATCTGCCATCCAGAAGCGGGGCAGCTTACTTTAGTTTGCCAGGGAAACGGGCCGAGGTTTGTGTCTGGGGGCCTATGGCTGGGAGTGACCGGCTGGCTCCTGAAAAGCTACAATAGGCAGGATGGTTACCAGACCCATGGTGGCACCAGTGCCAAGTTGGGCTGGTTTGATAGTACCAAGTGGCTCCTGTAATCTGCCATCAAAAAGTTGGCAGGCGAGTTTTGTTTTCCAGGGAAAAGCGCCATTGTTTGTATTTGGGGGCCTGTGGCTGGGAGTGGCCGGCTGGCTCCTTTGAACCCACGATACGCAGGATGGTTCCCAGACCCAAGGTGGCACCAGTGCCAAGTCGGGCTGGTTTGATACTACCAAGTGCGTCCTGCAATCTGCCATCCAGAAGCGGGGCAGCTTAATTTTGTTTGCCAGGGAAACGGGCCGTGGGTTTTGTTTGGGGGCATATAGCTGAGAGTGGCCGGCTGGCTCCTGAAAATCCACGCTAGGCAGCATGGTTCCCAGATGCAAGGTGGCACCAGTGCCAAGTCGGGCTGGTTTGATGGTGCAAAGTGGCTCCTGCAATCTGCCATCCAGAAGCGGGGCAGCTGATTTTTGTTTGCCAGAGAAAAATTCCGTGGATTGTTTTTGGGGGCATATTGCTGGGAGTGGCCGGCTGGCTCCTTAAAATGCTCGATACGCATGATGGTTCCCAGGCCCAAGGTGTCACCACTACCAAGTCGGCCTGCGGTTTTAGTATCAAGTTCATCCTGCAATTTGCCATCCAGAAGAGGGGCAGTTGAGTTTTGTTTGCCAGAGAAACGGGCCGAGGTTTCTGTTTGGGGACATATGGCTGAGAGTGGCCAGCTGGCCCCTGAATATCCACGATACACAGCATGGTTCCCAGATCCAAGGTGGCACCAGTGCCAAGTCGGGCTGGTTTGATAGTACCAAGTGTCTCCTGCAATCTGCCATCCAGAAGCAGGGCAGCTTACTTTTGTTTGCCAGAGAAATAGGCCTAGGTTTTTGTTTGGGGGCCTGTGGCTAGGAGTGGCCGGCAGGCTCCTAAGAATCCAGGATACGCAGGATGTTTCCCAGACCCAAGGTGGCATCAGTGCCAAGTCGGGCTGGTTTGATAGTACCAAGTGGCTCCTGCAAACTCCATCAAAAAGTTGGCAGGCGTGTTTTGTTTTCCAGGGAACAGCGCCGTTGATTTTGTTTGGGGGCCTGTGGCTGGGAGTGGCCGGCTGGCTCCTTAGAATCCACGATACGCAGGATGGTTCCCAGACCCAAGGTGGCACCAGTGCCAAGTCGGGCTGGTTTGATTACACCAAGTGGCTCCTGCAATCTGCCATCCAGAAGTGAGGCAGCTAAGTTTTGTTTGCGAGAAAAAAGGGCTGTGGTTTTTGTTGGGGGCCTGTGGCTGGGAGTAGCCGGCTGGCTCCTTAAAATCCACGATAGGCAGGATGGTTCCCAGACCAGAGGTGGCACCAGTGCCAAGTCGGGCTGGTTTGATAGTACCAAGTGGCTCCTGCAATCTGCCATCCAGAAGCGGGGCAGCTGAGTTTTGTTTGCCAGAGGAAAAGGCTGTGGTTTGTGTTTGGGGGCCTGTGGCTGGCAGTGGCCGGCTGGCTCCTGAAAATCCACGATACGCAGCATGGTTCCCAGACCCAAGGTGGCACCAGTGCCAAGTGGGGCTCGTTTGACAGTGTCAAGTGCCTCCTGCAATCTCCCATCCAGAAGCGGGGCAGCTGAGTTTTTTTTGCCAGGGAAACGGACCTTTGTTTTTGATTGGGCTCTGTGGCCGAGAGTGGTCGGCTGTCTCCGGACAATCCACAATACGCAGGATGGTTCCCAGACCCAAGGTGGCACCAGTGCCAAGTCGGGCTGGTTTGATAGTACCAAGTGTCTCCTGCAATCTGCCATCCAGAAGCGGGGCAGCTGAGTTTTGTTTGCCAGAGAAAAGGGCCGTGGGTTGTGTTTGGGGGCATATGGCTGGGAGTGGCCACCTGGCTCCTTAAAATGCACGATACGCCGCATGGTAACCAGACGCAAGGTGGCACCAGTGCCAAGTCAGGCTGTTTTTGTAGTACCCAGTGGCTCCTGCAATTTGCCATCCAGAAGCGGGGCAGTTGAATTTTGTTTGCTAGAGAAAAGGGCTGTGGTTTGTGTTTGGGGGCCTATGGCTGAGAGTGGCCGGCTGGCCCCTGAAAATCAACGATAGGCAGGATGGTTCCCAGATCCAAGGTGGCACCAGTGCCAAGTAAGGCTGGTTGTATGGTTCAAAGTGACTCCTGCAATCTGCCATCCAGAAGCGGGACAGCTGAGTTTTTTTTGCCAGAGAAAATGTCCATGGTTTCTTTTTGGGGCATACGGCTGGGAATTGCCGGCTGGCTCCTTAAAATGCTCGATACGCAGGATGGTTCCCAGAGCCAAGGTGGCACCACTGCCAAGTCGGGCTCTTTTTGTAGTACCAAGTGCGTCCTGCAATTTGCCATCCAGAAGAGGGGCAGTTGAGTTTTGTTTGCCAGAGAAAAGGGCCGAGGTTTGTGTTTGGGGGCATATGGCTGGGAATGACCGGCTGGCCCCTGAAAATCCACGATACGCCGGATGGTTCCCAGATCCAAGGTGGTACCATTACCAAGTCGGGCTGGTTTGATAGTCCCAAGTGGCTCCTGCAAACTGCCATCCAGAAGCGGGGCAGCTGAGTTTTGTTTGCCAGGGAAATGGGCCGTTGTTTGTGTTTGGGGGCCTGTGGCTGGGAGTGTTCGGCTGGTTCCTGAATATGTACGATACGCAGGATTGTTCCCAGATCCAAGGTGGCAGCAGTGCCATGTTGTGCTGGTGTGATAGTCCCAAGTGGCTCCTGCAATCTGCCATCCAGAAGTGGGGCAGCTGATTTTTGTTTGCCAGAGAAAAGGTCCGTGGTTTGTTTTTGGGGGCATATGGCTGAGAGTGGCCGGCTGGCCCCTGAAAATCCACGATACACAGGATGGTTCCCAGATCCAAGGTGGCACCTGTGCCAAGTCGGGCTGATTTGATAGTACTAAGTAGCTCCTGCAATCTGCCATGCAGAAGCGGGGCAGCTTACTTTTGTTTGCCAGGGAAACGGGCCGAGGTTTGTGTTTGGGGGCCTATGGCTGAGAGTGACCGGCTGGCTCCTGAAAAGCTACAATAGGCAGGATGGTGACCAGACCCATGGTGGCACCAGTGCCAAGTTGGGCTGGTTTGATAGTACCAAGTGGTTCCTGCAATCTGCCATCCAGAAGCAGGGCAGCTGAGTTTTGTTTGCCAGAGAAAAGGGCCTTGGTTTGTGTTTGGGGGCATATGGCTGGGTGTGGCCAGCTGGCTCCTTAAAATGCACGATATGCAACATGGCTCCCAGACCCAAGGTGGCACCAGTGCCAAGTTGGGCTGGTTCGATAGTACCAAGTGGCTCCTGCAATCTTCCATGATCACGTGGAGAAATACTTTCTGGTTTCAGCCTCATGCTCTTTCTTCTCTCCCTCAACTTCTCTATCACCTCTCATCTGGTTCACATGCGCTGTCTTCAAGGTCCACAGGCTACTTTTCACAGAATCTTCTGGCCTGATGAAGTAAGAATGATGAATAGAACAGAGCTGGGATCTATTTTCCAGTTTGGATAAAATGCATTCTGCACACAAATCCAAGGAGAACGGGCTGCCCCGATGCCCAGAAAATCTTTCACTCCTGCTAGTGTTCTACGTCAACCGCAACTTAGTCTGAAAGAAAAGCTTTTTCTCTGAGAGCATCTGAGAGGTTTGCATGAAGCACTGATATCTGACATATGCAATTTTGAATAGGAGAGGAAAAAGAAAATGGCAAGGAGTTTTTAATTTTAGTGGTTTCAATTTTAATTTCCGTGCACTTTTTCAAAACTTGTCAGCTCAAATGCCCATCAACATCTTTTAGTCATCTGTAAGTCAGTATTCATATAAAATGTGCTTCAAATCCAAAGAATTTCAAATTTGCACTCCAAGCTTCTATGCCTAGATTTATGATTTCCTACACATATTAGATGAAAGGAAGGCCTTTTTTACTGTGGGAGTGCTGGAACACTGGAACAGGTTGCCCAGAGAAGTTGTGGGTGTCCCATCCCTGAAAGTATTCAAGGTCACCTTGGACAGGGCTTGGAGCAGCAACAAAGGAGAAGCTTGATGGTAGAGAAACAAAGTTGGACTATAGAAGAAACTCGGATTGAAGTATAGGATCAAGTTTTCTCTCAGCTCTTGGGGTAAATTCAAAGTTGTACAAAATGACATTTATCTGTGCTATTCACTACTGTAACAGAAAGTTTCATGAAAACTGTACAGAAGATAGTAAATTTTAAAAGAGATAAGAATTACAGCATAAAATCCATGGGATAGGTTACAACATGAGACACTCTCTAAGAGAAAATCTCTGTGTTTCAGCACTTCATCAGGGTAAGATTTCATGAAGTGCCAAAGAAGGCGGCAAAATATCATTCGGGACATTATTTACTGGAATTCAGCCTGGCCATTAGTAGGAACTGCCTTTGAACATATCATGTAGATATACCACACACACTTTCCCTTCACTGAAAAATTACTGTTTACAACAAATAAGCAATTGACGATCAAAATTGATTGAAAGCATCTTAAACATGTCAAGTATTTCATTGTAGATGATCTGTGATCCAAATGCTTCTTCCACCTTCGAGAGGGACAGAAGAATTCTTCCATATCATGATGGTTTAAAATTGTATCAACCAATGTTTTCTGCTGAAAAGATATCATCTATTTTTTTCTATTTTTGGAAGAAAATATTCCTAGACATACAACAGGTGAGAACTAAGTAATTTTAAAGAAACAAATGAAATGAAAATATTCTGTAAATAGAATGAAATGAAAAGCTGTGTTTTAAATAGGAGCTAAATATTAAACAGAATTTTTGTACCAGGCATTTGAATTACTGCACCAGCTCTTTTGCCCATCAAGAGAGGCATTTAGCATTTCAGTCTTTTCCAAGGTGTTCATGATCTGCTATGCTGATCTCTGTGTGTGCCTAGGTGTGTGTGGAGGGGGGGGCATATGAAGGGGAGTGTGTATGTTTGCTTTACAATTGTTGTGGCAGATTCATGCCTCAGCTCCACATTTTGTTTTAAAAAGGTCACACCGAGTGGATATGAAGTTTACTATCAACAAGAGATCGATTCCCAAATCATCCATTTGACTCTCCCTTATAAATCATGTGCTTTGTTGCATATTTTATCAAATATACTTTCAAGCCAGATGGAGGAAGGAGGATGTGGGAATCCCTCCACCATCTTGCAACTTTTATGTAAGTAGGTTTTCAAGAAAATCATCATTTCTCTTTTAAATATGTCTGGAACAGGCATGATGGTAGTGTCAACCTGTTGGAGTTTTTGTTGCTGGAAGAAGTTGTACAAAAGGATTGGTTTTTACATTGACCAGTTACTGAATCAAGCGCAGGAATACATTGGAAATTTAGCTGGGGGTTCCTTTTCCCAGCAGACTACTTCTAGAACGAGCTTGTACACTGAAGCTGACTCTTTTGCTCTCTTTTTGTTTCTTTCCTATTTTCTTGGCTTCTTTGCCACTATCTAGACAATTTTGGAACTTTGTTCCCAACTAAAATGGTTTCAATAGTCTGATTGTGATCATACATTTTTACAAGGAATTTTTAAAATCTTTCCTCGAGTCCAGAAAGTCAAGGACTTAGATCTTTTTCTTCCCTTATCAATATTGCCATGAAATTGATAAATAAAGACCAACTCTTTATTTTTGTTTTTAACCCACGTAGATAATTCCCATCCATTAATCCATTTTGTGGACCAATAGCTGCCATTCTGATGGAAGCTGTCACTTCTTAACAATAGGCATTCTGTGACTATGTTGACAGCACTTTGGGTGAAGATCCTAACTGGTCTTAGATATACATAGGGAGAAATTTGCTCAGCCAGTGTCAGTCTTAAGCATGCGTATCAGAAGATCTTTCTAGAGCTGGGAATTTTCCCATGAAAGGGATTCAGTTAGGGAAGAGACACTTGTGTCAGAGTTTTACATTCTTCTTGAACACTGCTTAAGGAACTTAGATGCCATGTCCATTTGGATCTCTGTCTGCACAGAACTTTGTCATGCCAGTGCTTTGAAATGCATCTTGAAGAGAATTCACTAGCACAGAATGAAAGAGAGTGGAAGGGGTTGGTGGGGCTAACCAGGCCCAACCCCCCTGCCTAAACCAGGATACCTAGAGCCTCTTGCCCAGGATTCTATCTGGGTGTACTTTTAATGTCTTCAAAGATCCAGGCTCCACAATCTTTCTGGGCAGTCTGTGCCGTGGTTCAGTCACCCTGACAGTAAAGAAACATTTACTGATGTTCAAAGGCAATCTCCTGTATTTCAGTGTGTGCCCACTGCCTCTTGTCTTTTCCCTCAGCATCACTGAAAAGACACTGATTCCCTCCCCTTTGCACTATTGCTTCCATATGTATGTGTGATGCCATGTAGAGGTATGTCAAAAACCTCCCTGAAGCCCAGGCAGATAATATTCCCTTCATCTACCAGTCAAGTTGATTCATCAGAGGAGTTTAAAGTGATGTTCAGCATGAAATTCCCCTGAAAAATCATGCTAACTACATTATTTGGTCATCTGTCATGTGCCTGGCAAGGATTTCCAGGAAGAGCTGCTTCATCAACTTCCTGGGGATAAAAAAGAGGCTGGCTGGTTTGTACTATGGCGAGTCCTCTTAATTGCCTTTTTTGAAGATGGGTGTCATTTGCTAACATCCACTCTTTAGCCTCTCTTGTCGTCTACATCTTAGCAAAACGCTTTTCCACTATGTCTGGCTAGGAAAAACTGTGCCAGCACAGAAAACATCTCCCATCGTGTTCTAGAAGTTGCACGGATGTCTGCCAAGTGTTTGGCAGGAAGAAAAGAAAAGTTGTCCAAAACAGCTTCCAATCGAATGTTCCTGTGATTGGAAAAGTCAGGAGAGTGCAAAGGTACTGTTTTCTATCAGTTGGCAAGGTGCGCACACAATCCCAGTGTTGTACAGCTTGCTTCTTCACCTTCCCGAAGCTGCCGCTCTCGCCGGCTGCCGGAGCCCAAGAAGCGGCTTCTTCGCGCAAAGACGATTGTGCCGCTCACAGGGCTCTCCTTAGCGCGGCTTCTGCCGAAAGACGCCCGGCAGCGGCTCTTACCTCCGGAGAGCATCCTACCTTCGTCTTTAGCTCCTCTTCTCATCTACACCTCGGCAAAAAGCTTCTCCACTATGTCTGGCTAGGAAAAACTGTGCCAGCACAGAAAACATCTCCCATCGTGTTCTAGAAGTTGCACGGATGTCTGCCAAGTGTTTGGCAGGAAGAAAAGAAAAGTTGTCCAAAACAGCTTCCAATCGAATGTTCCTGTGATTGGAAAAGTCAGGAGAGTGCAAAGGTACTGTTTTCTATCAGTTGGCAAGGTGCGCACACAATCCCAGTGTTGTACAGCTTGCTTCTTCACCTTCCCGAAGCTGCCGCTCTCGCCGGCTGCCGGAGCCCAAGAAGCGGCTTCTTCGCGCAAAGACGATTGTGCCGCTCACAGGGCTCTCCTTAGCGCGGCTTCTGCCGAAAGACGCCCGGCAGCGGCTCTTACCTCCGGAGAGCATCCTACCTTCGTCTTTAGCTCCTCTTCTCATCTACACCTCGGCAAAAAGCTTCTCCACTATGTCTGGCTAGGAAAAACTGTGCCAGCACAGAAAACATCTCCCATCGTGTTCTAGAAGTTGCACGGATGTCTGCCAAGTGTTTGGCAGGAAGAAAAGAAAAGTTGTCCAAAACAGCTTCCAATCGAATGTTCCTGTGATTGGAAAAGTCAGGAGAGTGCAAAGGTACTGTTTTCTATCAGTTGGCAAGGTGCGCACACAATCCCAGTGTTGTACAGCTTGCTTCTTCACCTTCCCGAAGCTGCCACTTTCAGGAGGTAAGAGCCGCTGCCGGGCGTCTTTCGGCAGAAGCTGCGCTAAGGAGAGCACTGTGAGCGGCACAATCGTCTTTGCGCGAAGAAGCCGCTTCTTGGGCTCCGGCAGCCGGCGAGAGCGGCAGCTTCGGGAAGGTGAAGAAGCAAGCTGTACAACACTGGGATTGTGTGCGCACCTTGCCAACTGATAGAAAACAGTACCTTTGCACTCTCCTGACTTTTCCAATCACAGGAACATTCGATTGGAAGCTGTTTTGGACAACTTTTCTTTTCTTCCTGCCAAACACTTGGCAGACATCCGTGCAACTTCTAGAACACGATGGGAGATGTTTTCTGTGCTGGCACAGTTTTTCCTAGCCAGACATAGTGGAAAAGCGTTTTGCTAAGATGTAGACTACAAAAGACGCGAAAGACGAAGGTAGGATGCTCTCCGGAGGTAAGAGCCGCTGCCGGGCGTCTTTCGGCAGAAGCCGCGCTAAGGAGAGCACTGTGAGCGGCACAATCGTCTTTGCGCGAAGAAGCCGCTTCTTGGGCTCCGGCAGCCGGCGAGAGCGGCAGCTTCGGGAAGGTGAAGAAGCAAGCTGTACAACACTGGGATTGTGTGCGCACCTTGCCAACTGATAGAAAACAGTACCTTTGCACTCTCCTGACTTTTCCAATCACAGGAACATTCGATTGGAAGCTGTTTTGGACAACTTTTCTTTTCTTCCTGCCAAACACTTGGCAGACATCCGTGCAACTTCTAGAACACGATGGGAGATGTTTTCTGTGCTGGCACAGTTTTTCCTAGCCAGACATAGTGGAAAAGCGTTTTGCTAAGATGTAGACGACAAGAGAGGCTAAAGAGTGGATGTTAGCAAATGACACCCATCTTCAAAAAAGGCAATTAAGAGGACTCGCCATAGTACAAACCAGCCAGCCTCTTTTTTATCCCCAGGAAGTTGATGAAGCAGCTCTTCCTGGAAATCCTTGCCAGGCACATGACAGATGACCAAATAATGTAGTTAGCATGATTTTTCAGGGGAATTTCATGCTGAACATCACTTTAAACTCCTCTGATGAATCAACTTGACTGGTAGATGAAGGGAATATTATCTGCCTGGGCTTCAGGGAGGTTTTTGACATACCTCTACATGGCATCACACATACATATGGAAGCAATAGTGCAAAGGGGAGGGAATCAGTGTCTTTTCAGTGATGCTGAGGGAAAAGACAAGAGGCAGTGGGCACACACTGAAATACAGGAGATTGCCTTTGAACATCAGTAAATGTTTCTTTACTGTCAGGGTGACTGAACCACGGCACAGACTGCCCAGAAAGATTGTGGAGCCTGGATCTTTGAAGACATTAAAAGTACACCCAGATAGAATCCTGGGCAAGAGGCTCTAGGTATCCTGGTTTAGGCAGGGGGGTTGGGCCTGGTTAGCCCCACCAACCCCTTCCACTCTCTTTCATTCTGTGCTAGTGAATTCTCTTCAAGATGCATTTCAAAGCACTGGCATGACAAAGTTCTGTGCAGACAGAGATCCAAATGGACATGGCATCTAAGTTCCTTAAGCAGTGTTCAAGAAGAATGTAAAACTCTGGCACAAGTGTCTCTTCCCTAACTGAATCCCTTTCATGGGAAAATTCCCAGCTCTAGAAAGATCTTCTGATACGCATGCTTAAGACTGACACTGGCTGAGCAAATTTCTCCCTATGTATATCTAAGACCAGTTAGGATCTTCACCCAAAGTGCTGTCAACATAGTCACAGAATGCCTATTGTTAAGAAGTGACAGCTTCCATCAGAATGGCAGCTATTGGTCCACAAAATGGATTAATGGATGGGAATTATCTACGTGGGTTAAAAACAAAAATAAAGAGTTGGTCTTTATTTATCAATTTCATGGCAATATTGATAAGGGAAGAAAAAGATCTAAGTCCTTGACTTTCTGGACTCGAGGAAAGATTTTAAAAATTCCTTGTAAAAATGTATGATCACAATCAGACTATTGAAACCATTTTAGTTGGGAACAAAGTTCCAAAATTGTCTAGATAGTGGCAAAGAAGCCAAGAAAATAGGAAAGAAACAAAAAGAGAGCAAAAGAGTCAGCTTCAGTGTACAAGCTCGTTCTAGAAGTAGTCTGCTGGGAAAAGGAACCCCCAGCTAAATTTCCAATGTATTCCTGCGCTTGATTCAGTAACTGGTCAATGTAAAAACCAATCCTTTTGTACAACTTCTTCCAGCAACAAAAACTCCAACAGGTTGACACTACCATCATGCCTGTTCCAGACATATTTAAAAGAGAAATGATGATTTTCTTGAAAACCTACTTACATAAAAGTTGCAAGATGGTGGAGGGATTCCCACATCCTCCTTCCTCCATCTGGCTTGAAAGTATATTTGATAAAATATGCAACAAAGCACATGATTTATAAGGGAGAGTCAAATGGATGATTTGGGAATCGATCTCTTGTTGATAGTAAACTTCATATCCACTCGGTGTGACCTTTTTAAAACAAAATGTGGAGCTGAGGCATGAATCTGCCACAACAATTGTAAAGCAAACATACACACTCCCCTTCATATGCCCCCCCCTCCACACACACCTAGGCACACACAGAGATCAGCATAGCAGATCATGAACACCTTGGAAAAGACTGAAATGCTAAATGCCTCTCTTGATGGGCAAAAGAGCTGGTGCAGTAATTCAAATGCCTGGTACAAAAATTCTGTTTAATATTTAGCTCCTATTTAAAACACAGCTTTTCATTTCATTCTATTTACAGAATATTTTCATTTCATTTGTTTCTTTAAAATTACTTAGTTCTCACCTGTTGTATGTCTAGGAATATTTTCTTCCAAAAATAGAAAAAAATAGATGATATCTTTTCAGCAGAAAACATTGGTTGATACAATTTTAAACCATCATGATATGGAAGAATTCTTCTGTCCCTCTCGAAGGTGGAAGAAGCATTTGGATCACAGATCATCTACAATGAAATACTTGACATGTTTAAGATGCTTTCAATCAATTTTGATCGTCAATTGCTTATTTGTTGTAAACAGTAATTTTTCAGTGAAGGGAAAGTGTGTGTGGTATATCTACATGATATGTTCAAAGGCAGTTCCTACTAATGGCCAGGCTGAATTCCAGTAAATAATGTCCCGAATGATATTTTGCCGCCTTCTTTGGCACTTCATGAAATCTTACCCTGATGAAGTGCTGAAACACAGAGATTTTCTCTTAGAGAGTGTCTCATGTTGTAACCTATCCCATGGATTTTATGCTGTAATTCTTATCTCTTTTAAAATTTACTATCTTCTGTACAGTTTTCATGAAACTTTCTGTTACAGTAGTGAATAGCACAGATAAATGTCATTTTGTACAACTTTGAATTTACCCCAAGAGCTGAGAGAAAACTTGATCCTATACTTCAATCCGAGTTTCTTCTATAGTCCAACTTTGTTTCTCTACCATCAAGCTTCTCCTTTGTTGCTGCTCCAAGCCCTGTCCAAGGTGACCTTGAATACTTTCAGGGATGGGACACCCACAACTTCTCTGGGCAACCTGTTCCAGTGTTCCAGCACTCCCACAGTAAAAAAGGCCTTCCTTTCATCTAATATGTGTAGGAAATCATAAATCTAGGCATAGAAGCTTGGAGTGCAAATTTGAAATTCTTTGGATTTGAAGCACATTTTATATGAATACTGACTTACAGATGACTAAAAGATGTTGATGGGCATTTGAGCTGACAAGTTTTGAAAAAGTGCACGGAAATTAAAATTGAAACCACTAAAATTAAAAACTCCTTGCCATTTTCTTTTTCCTCTCCTATTCAAAATTGCATATGTCAGATATCAGTGCTTCATGCAAACCTCTCAGATGCTCTCAGAGAAAAAGCTTTTCTTTCAGACTAAGTTGCGGTTGACGTAGAACACTAGCAGGAGTGAAAGATTTTCTGGGCATCGGGGCAGCCCGTTCTCCTTGGATTTGTGTGCAGAATGCATTTTATCCAAACTGGAAAATAGATCCCAGCTCTGTTCTATTCATCATTCTTACTTCATCAGGCCAGAAGATTCTGTGAAAAGTAGCCTGTGGACCTTGAAGACAGCGCATGTGAACCAGATGAGAGGTGATAGAGAAGTTGAGGGAGAGAAGAAAGAGCATGAGGCTGAAACCAGAAAGTATTTCTCCACGTGATCATGGAAGATTGCAGGAGCCACTTGGTACTATCAAACCAGCCCAACTTGGCACTGGTGCCACCTTGGGTCTGGGAGCCATGTTGCATATCGTGCATTTTAAGGAGCCAGCTGGCCACACCCAGCCATATGCCCCCAAACACAAACCAAGGCCCTTTTCTCTGGCAAACAAAACTCAGCTGCCCTGCTTCTGGATGGCAGATCGCAGGAACCACTTGGTACTATCAAACCAGCCGAACTTGGCACTGGTGCCACCATGGGTCTGGTCACCATCCTGCCTATTGTAGCTTTTCAGGAGCCAGCCGGTCACTCTCAGCCATAGGCCCCCAAACACAAACCTCGTCCCATTTCCCTGGCAAACAAAAGTAAGCTGCCCCGCTTCTGCATGGCAGATTGCAGGAGCTACTTAGTACTATCAAATCAGCCCGACTTGGCACAGGTGCCACCTTGGATCTGGTCACCATCCTGCCTATCGTAGCTTTTCAGGAGCCAGCCGGCCACTCCCTGCCACAGGCCCCCAAACACAAACAACGGCGCTTTTCCCTGGAAAGCAAAATTCGCCTGCCAACATTTTGATGGCAGATTGCAGGAGCCACTTGGTACTATCAAACAAGCCGAACTTGGCACTTGTGCCACCATGGGTCTGGTCAACATCCTGCCTATCGTAGCTTTTCAGGAGCCAGCCGGTCACTCCCAGCCATAGGCCCCGAGACAAAAACCTCGGCCCGTTTCCCGGGCAAACAAAAGTAAGCTACCCCGCTTCTGGATGGCAGATTGCAGGACGCACTTGGTACTATCAAACCAGCCCGACTTGGCACTGGTGCCACCTCTGGTCTGGGAACCATCCTGGGTATCGTAGATTCTAAGGAGCCAGCCGGCCACTCCCAGCCATTGGCCCCCCAAAAAAAACAACGGCGCTTTTCCCTGGAAAACAAAACTTGCCTGCCAACTTTTTGATGGCAGATTGCCGGAGCCACTTGGTACTATCAAACCAGCCCTACTTGGCACTGTTGCCACCATGGGTCCGGTCACCATCCTGCCTATCGTAGCTTTTCAGGAGCCAGCCGGTCACTCCCAGCCATAGGCCCCCAGACACAAAGCTCGACCCGTTTCCCTGGCAAACAAAAGTAAGCTGCCCCGCTTCTGGATGGCAGATTGCAGGACGCACTTGGTACTATCAAACCAGCCCAACTTGGCACTGGTGCCACCTTGGGTCTGGGAACCATCCTGCGTATCGTGGATTCTAAGGAGCCAGCCGGTCACTCCCTGCCACAGGCCCCCAGACACAAACAACGGCGCTTTTCCCTGGAAAACAAAACTCGCCTGCCGACTTTTTGATGGCAGATTGCAGGAGCCACTTGCTACTATCAAATCAGCCCAACTTGGCACTGGTGCCACCATGGGTCTGGTCACCATCCTGCCTATCGTAGCTTTTCAGGAGCCAGCCGGTCACTCCCAGCCATAGGCCCCCAGACACAAACCTCGGCCCGTTTCCCTGGAAAACAAAAGTAAGCTGCCCCGCTTCTGGATGGCAGATTGCAGGAGCCACTTTGCACCATCCAACTAGCCCGACTTGGCACTGGTGCCACCTCAGGTCTGGGAACCATCCTGCGTATCGTGGATTCTAATTAGCCATCCGGCCACTCCCACCCACAGGCCCCCAAACACAAACAACGGCGCTTTTCCCTGGAAAACAAAACTCGCCTGCCAATTTTTGATGGCAGATTGCAGGAGCCATTTGGTACTATCAAACCAGCCCAACTTGGCACTGGTGCCACCATGGGTCTGGTCACCATCCTGCCTATCGTAGCTTTTCAGGAGCCAGCCGGTCACTCCCAGCCATAGGCCCCCAGACACAAAGCTCGGCCCGTTTCCCTGGCAAGCAAAAGTAAGCTGTCCCGCTTCTGGATGGCAGATTGCAGGACGCACTTGGTAGTATCAAACCAGGCGACTTGGCACTGGCGCCACCTCACGTCTGGGAACCATCCTGCATATCGTGGATTCTAAGCAGCCAGCCGGCCACTCCCAGCCACAGGCCCCCAAACACAAACAACGGCGCTTTTCCCTGGAAAACAAAACTCGCCTGCCAAGATTTGATGGCAGATTGCAGGAGCCACTTGGTACTATCAAACCAGCCCAACTTGGCACTGGTGCCACCATGGGTCTGGTCACCATCCTGCCTATCGTAGCTTTTCAGGAGCCAGCCGGTCACTCCCAGCCATAGGCCCCCAGACACAAACCTCGGCCCGTTTCCCTGGCAAACAAAAGCAAGCTGCCCCGCTTCTGGATGGCAGATTGCAGGAGCCACTTTGCACCATCAAACTAGCCCGACTTGGCACTGGTGCCACCTCTGGTCTGGGAACCATCCTGCGTATGGTAGATTCTAAGCAGCCAGCCGGCCACTCCCAGCCACAGGCCCCCAAACACAAACAACGGCGCTTTTCCCTGGAAAACAAAATTCGCCTGCCAACTTTTTGATGGCAGATTGCAGGAGCCACTTGGTACTACCAAATCAGCCCAACTTGGCACTGGTGCCACCATGGGTCTGGTCACCATCCTGCCTATCGTAGCTTTTCAGGAGCCAGCCGGTCACTCCCAGCCATAGGCCCCCAGACATAAACCTCGGCCCGTTTCCCTGGCAAACAAAAGTAAGCTGCCCCGCTTCTGGATGGCAGATTGCAGCAACCACTTGGTACTATCAAACCAGCCCAACTTGGCACTGGTGCCACCTCTGGTCTGGGAACCATGCTGAGTATCGTGGATTCTAAGGAGCCAGCCGGCCACTCCCAGCCACAGGCCCCCAAACACAAACAACGGCGCTTTTCCCTGGAAAACAAAACTCGCCTGCCAAGTTTTGATGGCAGATTGCAGGAGCCACTTGGTACTATCAAACCAGCCCAACTTGGCACTGGTGCCGTCATGGGTCTGGTCACCATCCTGCCTATCGTAGCTTTTCACGAGCCAGCCGGTCACTTCCAGGCTTAGGCCCCCAGACACAATCCTCGGACCGTTTCCCTGGCAAACAAAAGTAAGCTGCCCCGCTTCTGGATGGCAGATTGCAGGAACCACTTGGTACTATCAAACCAGCCCAACTTGGCACTGGTGCCACCATGGGTCTGGGAACCATCCTGTGTATCGTGGATTCTAATTAGCCATCCGTCCACTCCAGGCCATAGGGCCCCAGGCACAAACAACGGCGCTTTTCCCTGGATAACAAACTCGCCTGCCAACTTTTTGATGGCAGATTGCAGGAGCCACTTGGTACTATCAAACCAGCCCAACTTGGCACTGGTGCCACCATGGGTCTGGTCACCATCCTGCCTATCGTAGCTTTTCAGGAGCCAGCCGGTCACTCCCAGCCATAGGCCCCCAGACACAAAGCTCGGCCCGTTTCCCTGGCAAACAAAAGTAAGCTGCCCCGCTTCTGGATGGCAGATTGCAGGAGCCACTTGGTACTATCAAACCAGCCCGACTTGGCACTGGTGCCACCTCTGGTCTGGGAACCATCCTGCGTATCGTGGATTCTAAGGAGCCAGCCGGCCACTCCCAGCCACAGGCCCCCAAACACAAACAACGGCGCTTTTCCCTGGAAAACAAAACTCGCCTGCCAACTTTTTGATGGCAGATTGCAGGAGCCCCTTGGTACTATCAAACCAGCCCAACTTGGCACTGGTGCCGCCATGGGTCTGGTCACCATCCTGCCTATCGTAGCTTTTCACGAGCCAGCCGGTCACTCCCAGCCATAGGCCCCCAGACAAAAACCTCGGACCGTTTCCCTGGAAAACAAAAGTAAGCTGCCCCGCTTCTGGATGGCAGATTGCAGGACGCACTTGTTACTATCAAACCAGCCCGACTTGGCACTGGTGCCACCACTGGTCTGGGAACCATCCTGCGTATCGTGGATTCTAAAGAGCCAGCCGGCCACTCCCAGCCACAGGCTCCCAAACACAAACAACGGCGCTTTTCCCTGGAAAACAAAACTCGCCTGCCGACTTTTTGATGGCAGATTGCAGGAGCCACTTGGTACTATCAAACCAGCCCAACTTGGCACTGCTGCCACCATGGGTCTGGTCACCATCCTGCCTATCGTAGCTTTTCAGGAGCCAGCCGGTCACTCCCAGCCATAGGCCCCCAGACAAATCCTCGGCCCGTTTCCCTGGCAAACAAAAGTAAGCTGCCCCGCTTCTGGATGGCAGATTGCAGGATCCACTTGGTACTATCAAACCAGCCCGACTTGGCACTGGTGCCACGACAAGTCTGGGAACCATCCTGCGTATCGTGGATTCTAATGAGCCAGTCGGCCACTCCCAGCCACAGGCCCCCAAACACAAACAACGGAGCTTTTCCCTGGAAAACAAAACTCGCCTGCCAACTTTTTGATGGCAGATTGCAGGAGCCACTTGGTACTATCAAACCAGCCCAACTTGGCACTGGTGCCACCTTGGGTCTGGTCACCATCCTGCCTATCGTAGCTTTTCAGGAGCCAGCCGGTCACTCCCAGCCATAGGCCCCGAGACACAAAGCTCGGCCCTTTTCCCTGGCAAACAAAAGTAAGCTGCCCCGCTTCTGGATGGCAGATTGCAGGAGCCACTTTGCACCATCAAACTATCCCGACTAGGCACTGGTGCCACCTTGGGTCTGGGAACCATCCTGCGTATGGTGGATTCTAATTAGCCATCCGGCCACTCCCACCCACAGGCCCCCAAACACAAACAACGGCGCTTTTCCCTGGAAAACAAAACTCGCCTGCCAATTTTTCATGGCAGATTGCAGGAGCCACTTGGTACTATCAAACCAGCCCAACTTGGCACTGGTGCCACCATGGGTCTGGTCACCATCCTGCCTATCGTAGCTTTTCAGGAGCCAGCCGGTCACTCCCAGCCATAGGCCCCCAGACACAAAGCTCGGCCCGTTTCCCTGGCAAGCAAAAGTAAGCTGTCCCGCTTCTGGATGGCAGATTGCAGGACGCACTTGGTAGTATCAAACCAGGCGACTTGGCACTGGCGCCACCTCACGTCTGGGAACCATCCTGCATATCGTGGATTCTAAGCAGCCAGCCGGCCACTCCCAGCCACAGGCCCCCAAACACAAACAACGGCGCTTTTCCCTGGAAAACAAAACTCGCCTGCCAAGTTTTTGATGGCAGATTGCAGGAGCCACTTGGTACTATCAAACCAGCCCAACTTGGCACTGGTGCCACCATGGGTCTGGTCACCATCCTGCCTATCGTAGCTTTTCAGGAGCCAGCCGGTCACTCCCAGCCATAGGCCCCCAGACACAAACCTCGGCCCGTTTCCCTGGCAAACAAAAGCAAGCTGCCCCGCTTCTGGATGGCAGATTGCAGGAGCCACTTTGCACCATCAAACTAGCCCGACTTGGCACTGGTGCCACCTCTGGTCTGGGAACCATCCTGCGTATGGTAGATTCTAAGCAGCCAGCCGGCCACTCCCAGCCACAGGCCCCCAAACACAAACAACGGCGCTTTTCCCTGGAAAACAAAACTCGTCTGCCAACTTTTTGATGGCAGATTGCCGGAGCCACTTGGTACTATCAAACCAGCCCAACTTGGCACTGGTGCCACCATGGGTCTGGTCACCATCCTGCCTATCGTAGCTTTTCAGGAGCCAGCCGGCCACTCCCTGCCACAGGCCCCCAAACACAAACAACGGCGCTTTTCCCTGGAAAAAAAAATTCGCCTGCCAACTTTTTGATGGCAGATTGCAGGAGCCACTTGGTACTACCAAATCAGCCCAACTTGGCACTGGTGCCACCATGGGTCTGGTCACCATCCTGCCTATCGTAGCTTTTCAGGAGCCAGCCGGTCACTCCCAGCCATAGGCCCCCAGACATAAACCTCGGCCCGTTTCCCTGGCAAACAAAAGTAAGCTGCCCCGCTTCTGGATGGCAGATTGCAGCAACCACTTGGTACTATCAAACCAGCCCAACTTGGCACTGGTGCCACCTCTGGTCTGGGAACCATGCTGAGTATCGTGGATTCTAAGGAGCCAGCCGGCCACTCCCAGCCACAGGCCCCCAAACACAAACAACGGCGCTTTTCCCTGGAAAACAAAACTCGCCTGCCAAGTTTTGATGGCAGATTGCAGGAGCCACTTGGTACTATCAAACCAGCCCAACTTGGCACTGGTGCCGTCATGGGTCTGGTCACCATCCTGCCTATCGTAGCTTTTCACGAGCCAGCCGGTCACTTCCAGGCTTAGGCCCCCAGACACAATCCTCGGACCGTTTCCCTGGCAAACAAAAGTAAGCTGCCCCGCTTCTGGATGGCAGATTGCAGGAACCACTTGGTACTATCAAACCAGCCCAACTTGGCACTGGTGTCACCATGGGTCTGGGAACCATCCTGTGTATCGTGGATTCTAATTAGCCATCCGTCCACTCCAGGCCATAGGGCCCCAGGCACAAACAACGGCGCTTTTCCCTGGATAACAAACTCGCCTGCCAACTTTTTGATGGCAGATTGCAGGAGCCACTTGGTACTATCAAACCAGCCCAACTTGGCACTGGTGCCACCATGGGTCTGGTCACCATCCTGCCTATCGTAGCTTTTCAGGAGCCAGCCGGTCACTCCCAGCCATAGGCCCCCAGACACAATGCTCGGCCCGTTTCCCTGGCAAACAAAAGTAAGCTGCCCCGCTTCTGGATGGCAGATTGCAGGAGCCACTTGGTACTATCAAACCAGCCCGACTTGGCACTGGTGCCACCTCTGGTCTGGGAACCATCCTGCGTATCGTGGATTCTAAGGAGCCAGCCGGCCACTCCCAGCCACAGGCCCCCAAACACAAACAACGGCGCTTTTCCCTGGAAAACAAAACTCGCCTGCCAACTTTTTGATGGCAGATTGCAGGAGCCCCTTGGTACTATCAAACCAGCCCAACTTGGCACTGGTGCCGCCATGGGTCTGGTCACCATCCTGCCTATCGTAGCTTTTCACGAGCCAGCCGGTCACTCCCAGCCATAGGCCCCCAGACAAAAACCTCGGCCCGTTTCCCTGGAAAACAAAAGTAAGCTGCCCCGCTTCTGGATGGCAGATTGCAGGACGCACTTGTTACTATCAAACCAGCCCGACTTGGCACTGGTGCCACCACTGGTCTGGGAACCATCCTGCGTATCGTGGATTCTAAAGAGCCAGCCGGCCACTCCCAGCCACAGGCTCCCAAACACAAACAACGGCGCTTTTCCCTGGAAAACAAAACTCGCCTGCCGACTTTTTGATGGCAGATTGCAGGAGCCACTTGGTACTATCAAACCAGCCCAACTTGGCACTGCTGCCACCATGGGTCTGGTCACCATCCTGCCTATCGTAGCTTTTCAGGAGCCAGCCGGTCACTCCCAGCCATAGGCCCCCAGACAAATCCTCGGCCCGTTTCCCTGGCAAACAAAAGTAAGCTGCCCCGCTTCTGGATGGCAGATTGCAGGATCCACTTGGTACTATCAAACCAGCCCGACTTGGCACTGGTGCCACGACAAGTCTGGGAACCATCCTGCGTATCGTGGATTCTAATGAGCCAGTCGGCCACTCCCAGCCACAGGCCCCCAAACACAAACAACGGAGCTTTTCCCTGGAAAACAAAACTCGCCTGCCAACTTTTTGATGGCAGATTGCAGGAGCCACTTGGTACTATCAAACCAGCCCAACTTGGCACTGGTGCCACCTTGGGTCTGGTCACCATCCTGCCTATCGTAGCTTTTCAGGAGCCAGCCGGTCACTCCCAGCCATAGGCCCCGAGACACAAAGCTCGGCCCTTTTCCCTGGCAAACAAAAGTAAGCTGCCCCGCTTCTGGATGGCAGATTGCAGGAGCCACTTTGCACCATCAAACTATCCCGACTAGGCACTGGTGCCACCTTGGGTCTGGGAACCATCCTGCGTATGGTGGATTCTAAGGAGCCAGCCGGCCACTCCCAGCCACAGGCCCCTAAACACAACAACGGCGCTTTTCCCTGGAAAACAAAACTCGCCTGCCAATTTTTGATGGCAGATTGCAGGAGCCACTTGGTACTATCAAACCAGCCCAACTTGGCACTGGTGCCACCATGGGTCTGGTCACCATCCTGCCTATCGTAGCTTTTCAGGAGCCAGCCGGTCACTCCCAGCCATAGGCCCCCAGACACAAAGCTCGGCCCGTTTCCCTGGCAAGCAAAAGTAAGCTGTCCCGCTTCTGGATGGCAGATTGCAGGACGCACTTGGTAGTATCAAACCAGCCCGACTTGGCACTGGCGCCACCTCACGTCTGGGAACCATCCTGCGTATCGTGGATTCTAAGCAGCCAGCCGGCCACTCCCAGCCACAGGCCCCCAAACACAAACAACGGTGCTTTTCCCTGGAAAACAAAACTCGCCTGCCAACTTTTTGATGGCAGATTGCAGGAGCCACTTGGTACTATCAAACCAGCCCAACTTGGCACTGGTGCCACCATGGGTCTGGTCACCATCCTGCCTATCGTAGCTTTTCAGGAGCCAGCCGGTCACTCCCAGCCATAGGCCCCCAGACACAAACCTCGGCCCGTTTCCCTGGCAAACAAAAGCAAGCTGCCCCGCTACTGGATGGCAGATTGCAGGAGCCACTTTGCACCATCAAACTAGCCCGACTTGGCACTGGTGCCACCTCAGGTCTGGGAACCATGCTGCGTATCGTGGATTCTAATTAGCCATCCGGCCACTCCCACCCACAGGCCCCCAAACACAAACAACGGCGCTTTTCCCTGGAAAACAAAACTCGCCTGCCAAATTTTGATGGCAGATTGCCGGAGCCACTTGGTACTATCAAACCAGCCCACCTTGACACTGGTGCCACCATGGGTCTGGTCACCATCCTGCCTATCGTAGCTTTTCAGGAGCCAGCCGGTCACTCCCAGCCATAGGCCCCCAGACACAAAGCTCGGCCCGTTTCCCTGGCAAACAAAAGTAAGTTATCCCGCTTCTGGATGGCAGATTGCAGGAGCCACTTTTCACCATCAAACCAGCCCGACTTGGCACTGGTGCCACCTCTGGTCTGGGAACCATCCTGCGTATCATGGATTCTAAGGAGCCAGCCGGCCACTCCCAGCCACAGGCCCCCAAACACAAACAACGGCGCTTTTCCCTGGATAACAAACTCGCCTGCCAAGTTTTTGATGGCAGATTGCAGGAGCCACTTGGTACTATCAAACCAGCCCAACTTGGCACTGGTGCCACCATGGGTCTGGTCACCATCCTGCCTATCGTAGCTTTTCAGGAGCCAGCCGGTCACTCCCAGCCATAGGCCCCGAGACACAAACCTCGGCCCGTTTCCCTGGCAAACAAAAGTAAGCTACCCCGCTTCTGGATGGCAGATTGCAGGATGCACTTGGTACTATCAAACCAGCCCAACTTGGCACTGGTGCCACCTCAGGTCTGGGAACCATCCTGCGTATCGTGGATTCTAAGGAGCCAGCCGGCCACTCCCAGCCATAGGCCCCCAAACAAAAACAACGGCGCTTTTCCCTGGAAAACAAAACGTGCCTGCCAACTTTTTGATGGCAGATTGCAGGAGCCACTTGGTACTATCAAACCAGCCCAACTTGGCACTGGTGCCACCATGGGTCTGGTCACCATCCTGCCTATCGTAGCTTTTCAGGAGCCAGCCAGTCACTCCCAGCCGTAGGCCCAGAGACACAAAGCTCGGCCCGTTTCCCTGACAAACAAAAGTAAGCTGTCCCGCTTCTGGATGGCAGATTGCAGGACGCACTTGGTACTATCAAACCAGCCCGACTTGGCACTGGTGCCACCTCTGGTCTGGGAACTATCCTGCGTATGGTAGATTCTAAGCAGCCAGCCGGCCACTCCCAGCCACAGGCCCCCAAACACAAACAACGGCGCTTTTCCCTGGAAAACAAAACTCGTCTGCCAACTTTTTGATGGCAGATTGCCGGAGCCACTTGCTACTATCAAACCAGCCCAACTTGGCACTGGTGCCACCATGGGTCTGGTCAACATCCTGCCTATCGTAGCTTTTCAGGAGCCAGCCGGCCACTCCCTGCCACAGGCCCCCAAACACAAACAACGGCGCTTTTCCCTGGAAAACAAAATTCGCCTGCCAACATTTTGATGGCAGATTGCAGGAGCCACTTGGTACTATCAAATCAGCCCAACTTGTCACTGGTGCCACCATGGGTCTGGTCACCATCCTGCCTATCGTAGCTTTTCAGGAGCCAGCCGGTCACTCCCAGCCATAGGCCCCCAGACACAATACTCGGCCCGTTTCCCTGGCAAACAAAAGTAAGCAGCCCCGCTTCTGGATGGCAGATTGCAGCAACCACTTGGTACTATCAAACCAGCCCAACTTGGCACTGGTGCCACCTCTGGTCTGGGAACCATGCTGAGTATCATGGATTCTAAGGAGCCAGCCGGCCACTCCCAGCCACAGGCCCCCAAACACAAACAACGGCGCTTTTCCCTGGAAAACAAAACTCGCCTGCCAAGTTTTTGATGGCAGATTGCAGGAGCCACTTGGTACTATCAAACCAGCCCAACTTGGCACTGGTGCCGTCATGGGTCTGGTCACCATCCTGCCTATCGTAGCTTTTCACGAGCCAGCCGGTCACTTCCAGGCTTAGGCCCCCAGACACAATCCTCGGACCGTTTCCCTGGCAAACAAAAGTAAGCTGCCCCGCTTCTGGATGGCAGATTGCAGGATCCACTTGGTACTATCAAACCAGCCCAACTTGGCACTGGTGTCACCATGGGTCTGGGAACCATCCTGTGTATCGTGGGTTCTAATTAGCCATCCGTCCACTCCAGGCCATAGGGCCCCAGGCACAAACAACGGCGCTTTTCCCTGGATAACAAACTCGCCTGCCAACTTTTTGATGGCAGATTGCAGGAGCCACTTGGTACTATCAAACCAGCCCAACTTGGCACTGCTGCCACCATGGGTCTGGTCACCATCCTGCCTATCGTAGCTTTTCAGGAGCCAGCCGGTCACTCCCAGCCATATGCCCCGAGACACAAACCTCGGCCCGTTTCCCTGGCAAACAAAAGTAAGCTACCCCACTTCTGGATGGCAGATTGCAGGACGCACTTGGTACTATCAAACCAGCCCAACTTGGCACTGGTGCCACGTCAAGTCTAGGAACCATCCTGCGTATCGTGGATTCTAAGGAGCCAGCCGGCCACTCCCAGCCATAGGCCCCCAAACAAAAACAACGGCGCTTTTCCCTGGTAAAGAAAACTTGCCTGCCAACTTTTTGATGGCAGATTGCAGGAGCCACTTGGTACTATCAAACCAGCCCAACTTGGCACTGGTGCCACCATGGGTCTGGTCACCATCCTGCCTATCGTAGCTTTTCAGGAGCCAGCCGGTCACTCCCAGCCATAGGCCCCCAGACACAAACCTCGGCCCGTTTCCCTGGCAAACAAAAGTAAGCAGCCCCGCTTCTGGATGGCAGATTGCAGCAACCACTTGGTACTATCAAACCAGCCCAACTTGGCACTGGTGCCACCTCTGGTCTGGGAACCATGCTGAGTATCATGGATTCTAAGGAGCCAGCCGGCCACTCCCAGCCACAGGCCCCCAAACACAAACAACGGCGCTTTTCCCTGGAAAACAAAACTCGCCTGCCAAGTTTTTGATGGCAGATTGCAGGAGCCACTTGGTACTATCAAACCAGCCCAACTTGGCACTGGTGCCGTCATGGGTCTGGTCACCATCCTGCCTATCGTAGCTTTTCACGAGCCAGCCGGTCACTTCCAGGCTTAGGCCCCCAGACACAATCCTCGGACCGTTTCCCTGGCAAACAAAAGTAAGCTGCCCCGCTTCTGGATGGCAGATTGCAGGATCCACTTGGTACTATCAAACCAGCCCAACTTGGCACTGGTGTCACCATGGGTCTGGGAACCATCCTGTGTATCGTGGGTTCTAATTAGCCATCCGTCCACTCCAGGCCATAGGGCCCCAGGCACAAACAACGGCGCTTTTCCCTGGATAACAAACTCGCCTGCCAACTTTTTGATGGCAGATTGCAGGAGCCACTTGGTACTATCAAACCAGCCCAACTTGGCACTGCTGCCACCATGGGTCTGGTCACCATCCTGCCTATCGTAGCTTTTCAGGAGCCAGCCGGTCACTCCCGGCCATATGCCCCGAGACACAAACCTCGGCCCGTTTCCCTGGCAAACAAAAGTAAGCTACCCCACTTCTGGATGGCAGATTGCAGGACGCACTTGGTACTATCAAACCAGCCCAACTTGGCACTGGTGCCACGTCAAGTCTAGGAACCATCCTGCGTATCGTGGATTCTAAGGAGCCAGCCGGCCACTCCCAGCCATAGGCCCCCAAACAAAAACAACGGCGCTTTTCCCTGCTAAAGAAAACTTGCCTGCCAACTTTTTGATGGCAGATTGCAGGAGCCACTTGGTACTATCAAACCAGCCCAACTTGGCACTGGTGCCACCATGGGTCTGGTCACCATCCTGCCTATCGTAGCTTTTCAGGAGCCAGCCGGTCACTCCCAGCCATAGGCCCCCAGACACAAACCTCGGCCCGTTTCCCTGGCAAACAAAAGTAAGCTGCCCCGCTTCTGGATGGCAGATTGCAGGAGCCACTTGGTACTATCAAACCAGCCCGACTTGGCACTGGTGCCACCTCTGGTCTGGGAACCATCCTGCGTATCGTGGATTCTAAGGAGCCAGCCGGCCACTCCCAGCCACAGGCCCCCAAACACAAACAACGGCGCTTTTCCCTGGAAAACAAAACTCGCCTGCCAACTTTTGATGGCAGATTGCAGGAGCCACTTGGTACTATCAAACCAGCCCAACTTGGCACTGGTGCCGCCATGGGTCTGGTCACCATCCTGCCTATCGTAGCTTTTCACGAGCCAGCCGGTCACTCCCAGCCATAGGCCCCCAGACAAAAACCTCGGCCCGTTTCCCTGGAAAACAAAAGTAAGCTGCCCCGCTTCTGGATGGCAGATTGGAGGACGCACTTGTTACTATCAAACCAGCCCGACTTGGCACTGGTGCCACCACTGGTCTGGGAACCATCCTGCGTATCGTGGATTCTAAAGAGCCAGCCGGCCACTCCCAGCCACAGGCTCCCAAACACAAACAACGGCGCTTTTCCCTGGAAAACAAAACTCGCCTGCCAACTTTTTGATGGCAGATTGCAGGAGCCACTTGGTACTATCAAACCAGCCCAACTTGGCACTGCTGCCACCATGGGTCTGGTCACCATCCTGCCTATCGTAGGTTTTCACGAGCCTGCCGGTCACTCCCAGCCATAGGCCCCCAGACAAATCCTCGGCCCGTTTCCCTGGCAAACAAAAGTAAGCTGCCCCGCTTCTGGATGGCAGATTGCAGGATCCACTTGGTACTATCAAACCAGCCCGACTTGGCACTGGTGCCACGACAAGTCTGGGAACCATCCTGCGTATCGTGGATTCTAATGAGCCAGCCGGCCACTCCCAGCCACAGGCCCCCAAACACAGACAACGGCCCGTTTCCGTGGCAAACAAAAGTAAGCTACCCCGCTTCTGGATGGCAGATTGCAGGAGCCACTTGGTACTATCAAACCAGCCGGACTTGGCACTGGTGCCACCTCTGGTCTGGGAACCATCCTGCGTATCGTGGTGTCTAAGGAGCCAGCCGGCCACTCCCAACCACAGGCCCCCAAACACAAACAACGGCGCTTTTCCCTGGAAAACAAAACTCGCCTGCCAACTTTTTGATGTCAGATTGCAGGAGCCACTTGGTACTATCAAACCAGCCCAACTTGGCACTGGTGCCACCATGGGTCTGGTCACCATCCTGCCTATCGTAGCTTTCAGGAGCCCGCCGGTCACTCCCTGCCATAGGCCCCGAGACACAAACCTCGGCCCGTTTCCCTGGCAAACAAAAGTAAGCTGCCCCGCTTCTGGATGGCAGATTGCAGGACGCACTTGGTACTATCAAACCAGCCCGACTTGGCACTGGCGCCACCTCACGTCTGGGAACCATCCTGCGTATCGTGGATTCTAAGCAGCCAGCCGGCCACTCCCAGCCACAGGCCCCCAAACACAAACAACGGCGCTTTTCCCTGGCAAACAAAAGTAAGCTGCCCCGCTTCTGGATGGCAGATTGCAGGAACCACTTGGTAGTATCAAACCAGCCCAACTTGGCACTGGTGGCACCTCTTGTCTGGGAACCATGCTGCGTATCGTGGTTTCTAAGGAGCCAGCCGGCCACTCCCAATCATAGACCCCCAGACACAAACCTCGGCCCGTTTCCCTGGAAAACAAAAGTAAGCTACCCCGATTCTGGATGGCAGATTGCAGGAGGCACTTGGTACTATCAAATCAGCCCAACTTGGCACTGGTGCCACAATGGGTCTGGTAAACATCCTGCCTATCGTAGCTTTTCAGGAGCCAGCCGGCCACTCTCAGCCATATGCCCCCAAAAACAAACCACGGCCCTTTTCTCTGGCAAACAAAACTCAACTGCCCCTCTTCTGGATGGCAAATTTTAGGACGCACTTTGTACTACGAAAACCGCCCGACGTGGCACTGGTGCCACCTTGTGTCAGGGAACCATCCTGCATATCGAGCTTTTTAAGGAGCCAGCCGGCCACGCCCAGCCATAAACCCCCGAAAAAAAACCACGGACCATTTCTCTTTGAAACAAAAATCCGCTGCCCCGCGTCTGTATGGCAGATTGCAGGAGCCACTTTGCACCATCAAACCAGCCCGACTTGGCACTGGTGCCACCTTGGGTGTGGGAACAATCCTGCATATCGTGGATTCTAAGGAGCCAGCCGGCCACTCCCAGCCACAGGCCCCCAAACACAAACAACGGCGCTTTTCCCTGGAAAACAAAACTCGCCTGCCAACTTTTTGATGGCAGATTGCAGGAGCCACTTGGTACTATCAAATCATCCCAACTTGGCACTGGTGCCACTATGGGTCTGGGAACCATCCTGCCTATCGTAGCTTTTCAGGAGCCAGCCGGTCACTCCCAGCCATAGGCCCCCAGACACAAACCTCGGACCGTTTCCCTGGCAAACAAAATTAAGCTGCCCCGATTCTGGATGGCAGATTGCAGGAGCCACTTGGTTGTGTCAAACCAGCCCGACTTGGCACTGGTGCCACTTTGGGTCTGGGAACCATCCTGCGTATCGTGGATTCTAAGCAGCCACCCGGCCACTCTGAGCCAAAGGCCCCCAAACAAAATCTACGGCGCTTTTCCCTGGAAAACAAAACTCGCCTGCCAACTTTTTGATGGCAGATTGCAGGAGCCACTTGGTACTATCAAACCAGCCCAACTTGGCACTGGTGCCACCTCTGGTCTGGGAACCATCCTGCCTATCGTAGCTTTTCAGGAGCCAGCCGGTCACTCCCAGCCATAGACCCCCAGACACAAACCTCGGCCCGTTTCCCTGGCAAACAAAAGTAAGCTGCCCCGCTTTTGGATGGCAGATTGCAGGAGCCACGTTGCACCATCAAACCAGCCCCACTTGGCACTGGTGCCACCTTGGGTCTGGGAACAAGTTGGGCTGGTTTGATAGTACCAAGTGCCTCCTGCAATCTGCCATCCAGAAGCGGGACAGCTTACTTTTGTTTCCCAGGGAAACGGGCCGAGGTTTGTGTCTGGGGGTCTATGGCTGGGAGTGACCGGCTGGCTCCTGAAAAGCTACGATAGGCAGGATGGTTCCCAGACCAGAGGTGGCACCAGTGCCAAGTTGGGCTGGTTTGATAGTACCAAGTGGCTCCTGCAATCTACCATCAAAAAGTTGGCAGGCGAGTTTTGTTTTCCAGGGAAAAGCGCCGTTGTTTGTGTTTGGGGGCCTGTGGCTCAGAGTGGCCGGGTGGCTGCTTAGAATCCACGTTACGCAGGATGGTTCCCAGACCCAAGGTGGCACCAGTGCCAAGTCGGGCTGGTTTGACACAACCAAGTGGCTCCTGCAATCTGCCATCCAGAATCGGGGCAGCTTAATTTTGTTTGCCAGGGAAACGGTCCGAGGTTTGTGTCTGGGGGCCTATGGCTGGGAGTGACCGGCTGGCTCCTGAAATGCTACAATAGGCAGGATGGTTCCCAGACCCATAGTGGCACCAGTGCCAAGTTGGGATGATTTGATAGTACCAAGTGGCTCCTGCAATCTGCCATCAAAAAGCTGGCAGGCGAATTTTATTTTCCAGGGAAAAGCGCCGTTGTTTGTGTTTGGGGGCCTGTGGCAGGGAGTGGCCGGCTGGCTCCTTAGAATCCACGATATGCAGGATTGTTCCCAGACCCAAGGTGGCACCAGTGCCAAGTCGGGCTGGTTTGATGGTGCAAAGTGGCTCCTGCAATCTGCCATCCAGACGCGGGGCAGCGGATTTTTGTTTCCAAGAGAAATGGTCCGTGGTTTGTTTTTGGGGGTATATGGCTGGGCGTGGCCGGCTGGCTCCTTAAAAAGCTCGATATGCAGGATGGTTCCCTGACACAAGGTGGCACCAGTGCCACGTCGGGCGGTTTTCGTAGTACAAAGTGCGTCCTAAAATTTGCCATCCAGAAGAGGGGCAGTTGAGTTTTGTTTGCCAGAGAAAAGGGCCGTGGTTTGTTTTTGGGGCATATGGCTGAGAGTGGCCGGCTGGCCCCTGAAAATCCACGATAGGCAGGATGGTTCCCAGACCAGAGGTGTCACCAGTGCCAAGTCGGGCTGGTTTGATAGTACTAAGTAGCTCCTGCAATCTGCCATGCAGAAGCGGGGCAGCTTACTTTTGTTTGCCAGGGAAACGGGCCGAGGTTTGTGTCTGGGGGCCTATGGCTGGGAGTGACCGGCTGGCTCCTGAAAAGCTACGATAGGCAGGATGGTGACCAGACCCATGGTGGCAGCAGTGCCAAGTTGGGCTGGTTTGATAGTACCAAGTGGCTCCTGCAATCTGCCATCAAAAAGTTGGCAGGCGAGTTTTGTTTTCCAGGGAAAAGCGCCGTTGTTTGTGTTTGGGGGCCTGTGGCTGGGAGTGGCCAGCTGGCTCCTTAGAACCCACGATACGCAGGATGGTTCCCAGACCTGAGTTGGCACCAGTGCCAAGTTGGGCTGGTTTGATGGTGCAAAGTGGCTCCTGCAATCTGCCATCCAGAAGCGGGGCAGCTTACTTTTGTTTGCCAGGGAAACGGGCCGAAATATTTGTCTGGGGGCCTCTGGCTGGGGGTGGCTGGCTGGCTCCTGAAAAGCTACGATAGGCAGGATGGTGACCAGACCCATGGTGGCACCAGTGCCAAGTTGGGCTGGTTTGATAATACCAAGTGGCTCCTGCAATCTGCCATCAAATGTTTGGCAGGCGAGTTTTGTTTTCCAGGGAAAAGCACCGTTGTGTGTGTTTTGGGGCCTGTGGCTGGGAGTGGCCAGCTGGCTCCTTAGAATCCACGATACGCAGGATGGTTCCCAGACCCAAGGTGGCATCAGTGCCAAGTCGGGCTGGTTTGTTAGTACCAAGTGGTTCCTGCAATCTGCCATCCAGAAGCGGGGCAGCTGAATTTTGTTTGCCAGAGAAAAAGGCTGTTGTTTGTGTTTCGGTGCCTGTGGCTGGCAGTGGCCGGCTGGCTCCTGAAAATCCATGATACGCAGCATGGTTCCCAGACCCAAGGTGGCATCAGTGCCAAGTAGGGCTGGTTTCATAGTACCCAGTGGCTCCTGCAATCTGCCATCCAGAAGAGGGGCAGTTGAGTTTTGTTTTCCAGAGAAAAGGGCCGTGGTTTGTGTTTGGGGCCTATGGCTGAGAGTGACCGGCTGGCCCCTGAAAATCCACGATAGGAAGGATGGTTCCCAGATCCAAGGTGGCAGCAGTGCCATGTTGTGCTGGTGTGATAGTCCCAAGTGGCTCCTGCAATCTGCCATCCAGAAGCGGGGCAGCTGAATTTTGTTTGCCAGACAAAAAGGCTGTGGTTTGTGTTTGGGGGCCTGTGGCTGGGAGTGGCCGGCTGGCTCCTGAAAATCCATGATACGCAGTATGGTTCCCAGACCCAAGGTGGCACCAGTGCCAAGTGGGGCTGGTTTCACAGTGTCAAGTGCCTCCTGCAATCTCCCATCCAGAAGCGGGGCAGCTGAGTTTTGTTTGCCTGTGAAACGGGCCGTTGTTTTTAATTGGGGTCTGTGGCCGAGAGTGTTCGGCTGGCTCCTGACAACCCACAATACGCAGGATGGTTCCCAGACCCAAGGTGGCACCAGTGCCAAGTCGGGCTGGTTTGATAGTACCAAGTGGCTCCTGCAATCTGCCATCCAGAAGCGGTGCAGTTGAGTTTTGTTTGCCAGAGAAAAGGGCCGTGGGTTGTGTTTGGGGGCATATGGCTGGGAGTGGCCGGCTGTCTCATTAAAAAGATCGATACGCAGGATGGTTCCCAGACCCAAGGGGGCACCAGTGCCAAGTCGGGCTGTTTTTTTAGTACCAAGTGCGTCCTGCAATTTGCCATCCAGAAGAGGGGCAGTTGAGTTTTGTTTGCCAGAGAATAGCGCCGTTGTTTGTGTTTGGGGGCTTGTGGCTCGTAGTGGCCGACTGGCGCCTTAGAATCTGTGTTACGCAGCATGGTTCCCAGACCCAAGGTGGCACCAGTGCCAAGTTTTGCTGGTTTGATAGTACCAAGTGGCTCCTGCAATCTGCCATCCAGAAGCGGGGTAGCTTACTTTTGTTTGCCAGGGAAACGGGCCGAGGTTTGTGACTGGGGACCTATGGCTGGGAGAGACCGGCTGGCTCCTGGAAAGCTACAATAGGCAGGATGGTTACCAGACCCATGGTGGCACCAGTGCCAAGTTGGGCTGGTTTGATAGTACCAAGTGGCTCCGGCAATCTGCCATCAAAAAGTTGGCAGGCGAGTTTTGTTTTCCAGGGAAAAGCGACATTGTTTGTATTTGGGGGCCTGTGGCTGGGAGTGGCCGGCTGGCTCCTTTGAACCCACGATATGCAGGATGGTTCCCAGACCCAAGGTGGCACCAGTGCCAAGTTTTGCTGGTTTGATACTACCAAGTGCGTCCTGCAATCTGCCATCCAGAAGCGGGGCAGCTTAATTTTGTTTGCCAGGGAAACGGGCCGTGGGTTTTGTTTGGGGGCATATATCTGAGAGTGGCCGGCTGGCTCCTGAAAATCCACGCTAGGCAGCATGGTTCCCAGATGCAATGTGGCACCAGTGCCAAGTCGGGCTGGTTTGATGGTGCAAAGTGGCTCCTGCAATCTGCCATCCAGAAGCGGGGCAGCTGATTTTTGTTTGCCAGAGAAAAATTCCGTGGATTGTTTTTGGGGGCATATTGCTGGGAGTGGCCGGCTGGCTCCTTAAAATGCTCGATACGCATGATGGTTCCCAGGCCCAAGGTGTCACCACTACCAAGTCGGCCTGCGGTTTTAGTATCAAGTTCATCCTGCAATTTGCCATCCAGAAGAGGGGCAGTTGAGTTTTGTTTGCCAGAGAAACGGGCTGAGGTTTCTGTTTGGGGACATATGGCTGAGAGTGGCCGGCTGGCTCCTGAATATCCACGATACAGAGCATGGTTCCCAGATCCAAGGTGGCACCAGTGCCAAGTCGGGCTGGTTTGATAGTACCAAGTGTCTCCTGCAATCTGCCATCCAGAAGCAGGGCAGCTTACTTTTGTTTGCCAGAGAAATAGGCCTAGGTTTTTGTTTGGGGGCCTGTGGCTAGGAGTGGCCGGCTGGCTCCTAAGAATCCACGATACGCAGGATGTTTCCCAGACCCAAGGTGGCACCAGTGCCAAGTCGGGCTGGTTTGATAGTACCAAGTGGCTCCTGCAAACTCCATCAAAAAGTTGGCAGGCGTGTTTTGTTTTCCAGGGAACAGCGCCGTTGATTTTGTTTGGGGGCCTGTGGCTGGGAGTGGCCGGCTGGCTCCTTAGAATCCACGATACGCAGGATGGTTCCCAGACCCAAGGTGGCACCAGTGCCAAGTCGGGCTGGTTTGATTACACCAAGTGGCTCCTGCAATCTGCCATCCAGAAGTGAGGCAGCTAAGTTTTGTTTGCGAGAAAAAAGGGCCGTGGTTTTTGTTGGGGGCCTGTGGCTGGGAGTAGCCGGCTGGCTCCTTAAAATCCACGATAGGCAGGATGGTTCCCAGACCCAAGGTGGCACCAGTGCCAAGTCGGGCTGGTTTGATAGTACCAAGTGGCTCCTGCAATCTGCCATCCAGAAGCGGGGCAGCTGAGTTTTGTTTGCCAGAGAAAAAGGCTCTGGTTTGTGTTTGGGGGCCTGTGGCTGGGAGTGGCCGGCTGGCTCCTGAAAATCCACGATACGCAGCATGGTTCCCAGACCCAAGGTGGCACCAGTGCCAAGTGGGGCTCGTTTGACAGTGTCAAGTGCCTCCTGCAATCTCCCATCCAGAAGCGGGGCAGCTGAGTTTTTTTTGCCAGGGAAACGGACCTTTGTTTTTGATTGGGCTCTGTGGCCGAGAGTGGTCGGCTGTCTCCTGACAATCCACAATACGCAGGATGGTTCCCAGACCCAAGGTGGCACCAGTGCCAAGTCGGGCTGGTTTGATAGTACCAAGTGTCTCCTGCAATCTGCCATCCAGAAGCGGGGCAGCTGAGTTTTGTTTGCCAGAGAAAAGGGCCGTGGGTTGTGTTTGGGGGCATATGGCTGGGAGTGGCCACCTGGCTCCTTAAAATGCACGATACGCCGCATGGTAACCAGACGCAAGGTGGCACCAGTGCCAAGTCAGGCTGTTTTTGTAGTACCCAGTGGCTCCTGCAATTTGCCATCCAGAAGCGGGGCAGTTGAATTTTGTTTGCTAGAGAAAAGGGCTGTGGTTTGTGTTTGGGGGCCTATGGCTGAGAGTGGCCGGCTGGCCCCTGAAAATCAACGATAGGCAGGATGGTTCCCAGATCCCAGGTGGCACCAGTGCCAAGTAAGGCTGGTTGTATGGTTCAAAGTAACTCCTGCAATCTGCCATCCAGAAGCGGGACAGCTGAGTTTTTTTGCCAGAGAAAAGGTCCATGGTTTCTTTTTGGGGCATACGGCTGGGAATTGCCGGCTGGCTCCTTAAAATGCACGATATGCAGGATGGTTCCCAGAGCCAAGGTGGCACCACTGCCAAGTCGGGCTCTTTTTGTAGTACCAAGTGCGTCCTGCAATTTGCCATCGAGAAGAGGGGCAGTTGAGTTTTGTTTGCCAGAGAAAAGGGCCGTTGTTTGTGTTTGGGGGCCTGTGGCTGGGAGTGTTCGGCTGGTTCCTGAATATGTACGATACGCAGGATTGTTCCCAGATCCAAGGTGGCAGCAGTGCCATGTTGTGCTGGTGTGATAGTCCCAAGTGGCTCCTGCAATCTGCCATCCAGAAGTGGGGCAGCTGATTTTTTTTTGCCAGAGAAAAGGTCCGTGGTTTGTTTTTGGGGGCATATGGCTGAGAGTGGCCGGCTGGCTCCTGAAAAGCTACGATAGGCAGGATGGTGACCAGACCCATGGTGGCACCAGTGCCAAGTTGGGCTGGTTTGATAGTACCAAGTGGCTCCTGCAATCTGCCATCAAAAAGTTGTCAGGCGAGTTTTGTTTTCCAGGGAAAAGCGCCGTTGTTTGTGTTTGGGTGCCTGAGGCTGGGAGTGGCCGGCTGGCTCCTTAGAATCCACGATACGCAGGATGGTTCCCAGACCAGTGGTGGCACCAGTGCCAAGTCGGGCTGGTTTGATAGTAACAAGTGCGTCCTACTATCTGCCATCCAGAAGCGGGGCAGATTACTTTTGTTTGCCAGGGAAACGGGCCGAGCTTTGTGTCTGGGGGCCTGTGGCAGGGAGTGACCGGCTGGCTCCTGAAAAGCTACGATAGGCAGGATGGTGACCAGACCCATGGTGGCACCAGTGCCAAGTTGGGCTGGTTTGATAGTACCAAGTGGCTCCTGCAATCTGCCATCAAAAAGTTGTCAGGCGAGTTTAGTTTTCCAGGGAAAAGCGCCGTTGTTTGTGTTTGGGGGCCTGTGGCTGGGAGTGGCCGGCTGGCTAATTAGAATCCACGATACGCAGGATGGTTCCCAGACCAGAGGTGGCAACAGTGACAAGTCGGGCCAGTTTGATGGTGCAAAGTGGCTCCTGCAATCTGCCATCCAGAAGCAGGGCTGCTTACTTTTGTTTGCCAGGGAAAGGAGCCGAGGTTTTTGTCTGGGGGCCTATGGCTGGGAGTGACCAGCTGGCTCCTGAAAAGGTACGATAGGCAGGATGGTTACCAGACCCATGGTGGCACCAGTGCCAAGTTCGGCTGATTTGATAGTACCAAGTGGCTCCTGCAATCTGCCATCAAAATGTTGGTAGGCGAGTTTTGTTTTCCAGGGAAAAGCGCCGTTGTTTGTGTTTGGGGGCCTGTGGGTGGGAGTGGCCGGATGGCTAATTAGAATCCACGATACGCAGGATGGTTCCCAGACCTAAAGTGGCACCAGTGACAAGTCGGGCCAGTTTGATGGTGCAAAGTTGCTACTGAAATCTGCCATCCAGAAACGGGGCAGCTTACTTTTGTTGGCCAGGGAAACGGGCCAAGGTTTGTGTCTGGGGGCCTATGGCTGTGAGTGACCGGCTAGGTCCTGAAAAGCTACGAGAGGCATGATGGTGACCAGACCCATGGTGGCACCAGTGCCAAGTTGGGCTGGTTTGATAGTACCAAGTGGCTCCTGCAATCTGCCATCAAAAAGTCGGCAAGCGAGTGTTGATTTCCAGGGAAAAGCGCCGTTGTTTGTGTTTGGGGGCCTGTGGCAGGGAGTGGCCGGCTGGCTCCTTAGAATCCACGATACGCAGCATGGTTCCCAGACCCAAGGTGGCACCAGTGCCAAGTCGGGCTGGCTTGATAATACCAAGTGGTTCCTGCAATCGGCCATCAAAAAGTTGGCAGGCGAGTTTTGTTTTCCAGGGAAAAGCGCCGTTGTTTTTGTTTGGGGGCCTATGGGTGGGAGTGGCCGGCTGGCTCCTTAGAATCCACGAGACGCAGGATGGTTCCCAGACCTGAGGTGGCACCAGTGCCAAGTTGGGCTGGTTTGATAGTACCAAGTCCGTCCTGCAATCTGCCATCAAAAATTTGGCAGGCGAGTTTGTTATCCAGGGAAAAGCGCCGTTGTTTGCGCCTGGGGCCCTATGGCCTGGAGTGGACGGATGGCTAATTAGAATCCACGATACACAGGATGGTTCCCAGACCCATGGTGGCACCAGTGCCAACTTGGGCTGGTTTGATAGTACCAAGTGGTTCCTGCAATCTGCCATCCAGAAGCGGGGCAGCTTACTTTTGTTTGCCAGGGAAACGGTCCGAGGATTGTGTCTGGGGGCCTAAGCCTGGAAGTGACCGGCTGGCTCGTGAAAAGCTACGATAGGCAGGATGTGGACCAGACCCATGACGGCACCAGTGCCAAGTTGGGCTGGTTTGATAGTACCAAGTGGCTCCTGCAATCTGCCATCAAAAACTTGGCAGGCGAGTTTTGTTTTCCAGGGAAAAGCGCCGTTGTTTGTGTTTGGGGGCCTGTGGCTGGGAGTGGCCGGCTGGCTCCTTAGAATCCACGATACTCAGCATGGTTCCCAGACCAGAGGTGGCACCAGTGCCAAGTTGGGCTGGTTTGATTGTAACAAGTGCGTCCGGGAATCTGCCATCCAGAAGCGGGGCAGCTTACTTTTGTTTGCCAGGGAAACGGGCCGAGGTTTGTGTCTGGGGGCCTATGGCTGGGAGTGGCCGGCTGGCTCCTGAAAAGCTACGATAGGCAGGATGGTGACCAGACCCATGGTGGCACCAGTGCCAAGTTGGGCTGGTTTGATAGTACCAAGTGGCTCCTGCAATCTGCCATCAAAAAGTCGGCAAGCGAGTGTTGATTTCCAGGGAAAAGCGTCGTTGTTTTTGTTTGGGGGCCTGTGGCTGGGAGTGGCCGGCTGGCTCCTTAGAATCCACGATACGCAGCATGGTTCCCAGACCCAAGGTGGCACCAGTGCCAAGTCGGGCTGGCTTGATAATACCAAGTGGTTCCTGCAATCGGCCATCAAAAAGTTGGCAGGCGAGTTTTGTTTTCCAGGGAAAAGCGCCGTTGTTTGTGCCTGGGGCCCTATGGCCTGGAGTGGACGGATGGCTAATTAGAATCCACGATACACAGGATGGTTCCCAGACCCATGGTGGCACCAGTGCCAAGTTGGGCTGGTTTGATAGTACCAAGTGGTTCCTGCAATCTGCCATCCAGAAGCGGGGCAGCTTACTTTTGTTTGCCAGGGAAACGGTCCGAGGTTTGTGTCTGGGGGCCTATGGCTGGGAGTGACCGGCTGGCTCCTGAAAAGCTACGATAGGCAGGATGGTGACCAGACCCATGGTGGCACCAGTGCCAAGTTGGGCTGTCTTGATAATACCAAGTGGTTCCTGCAATCGGCCATCAAAAAGTTGGCAGGCGAGTTTTGTTTTCCAGGGAAAAGCGCCGTTGTTTGTGCCTGGGGCCCTATGGCCTGGAGTGGACGGATGGCTAATTAGAACCCACGATACACAGGATGGTTCCCAGACCCATGGTGACACCAGTGCCAAGTTGGGCTGGTTTGACGGTGCAAAGTGGCTCCTGCAATGTGCCATGCAGAAGCGGGGCAGCTTACTTTTGTTTGCCAGGGAAACGGGCCGAAATATTTGTCTGGGGGCCTCTGGCTGGGGGTGGCTGGCTGGCTCCTGAAAAGCTACGATAGGCAGGATGGTGACCAGACCCATGGTGGCACCAGTGCCAAGTTGGGCTGGTTTGATAGTACCAAGTGGCTCCTGCAATCTGCCATCAAAAACTTGGCAGGCGAGTTTTGTTTTCCAGGGAAAAGCGCCGTTGTTTGTGTTTGGGGGCCTGTGGCAGGGAGTGGCCGGCTGGCTACTTAGAATCCACGATACGCAGCATGGTTCCCAGACCCAAGGTGGCACCAGTGCCAAGTCGGGCTGGCTTGATAATACCAAGTGGTTCCTGCAATCGGCCATCAAAAAGTTGGCAGGCAAGTTTTGTTTTCCAGGGAAAAGCGCCGTTGTTTGTGCCTGGGGCCCTATGGCCTGGAGTGGACGGATGGCTAATTAGAATCCACGATACACAGGATGGTTCCCAGACCCATGGTGGCACCAGTGCCAAGTTGGGCTGGTTTGATAGTAACAAGTGGTTCCTGCAATCTGCCATCCAGAAGCGGGGCAGCTTACTTTTGTTTTCCAGGGAAACGGTCCGAGGTTTTTGTCTGGGGGCCTATGGCTGGGAGTGACCGGCTGGCTCCTGAAAAGCTACGATAGGCAGGATGGTGACCAGACCCATGACGGCACCAGTGCCAAGTTGGGCTGGTTTGATAGTACCAAGTGGCTCCTGCAATCTGCCATCAAAAACTTGGCAGGCGAGTTTTGTTTTCCAGGGAAAAGTGCCGTTGTTTGTGTTTGGGGGCCTGTGGCTGGGAGTGGCCGGCTGGCTCCTTGAATCCACGATACTCAGCATGGTTCCCAGATCAGAGGTGGCACCAGTGCCAAGTTGGGCTGGTTTGATAGTACCAAGTGCGTCCGGGAATCTGCCATCCAGAAGCGGGGCAGCTTACTTTTGTTTGCCAGGGAAACGGGCCGAGGTTTTTGTCTGGGGGCCTATGGCTGGGAGTGACTGGCTGGCTCCTGAAAAGTTACGATAGGCAGGATGGTTCCCAGACCCATGGTGGCACCAGTGCCAAGTTGGGCTGGTTTGATAGTACCAAGTGGCTCCTGCAATCTGCCATCAAAAAGTTGGCAGGCGAGTTTTGTTTTCCAGGGAAAAGCGCCGTTGTTTGTGTTTGGGGGCCTGTGGCAGGGAGTGGCCGGCTGGCTCCTTAGAATCCACGATACGCAGGATGGTTCCCAGACTTGACGTGGCACCAGTGCCAAGTCGGGCTGGTTTGATAGTACCAAGTGCGTCCTGCAATCTGCCATCCAGAAGCGGGGCAGCTTACTTTTGTTTGCCAGGGAAACGGGCCGAGGTATTTGTCTGGGGGCCTATGGCTGGGAGTGACCGGCTGGCTCCTGAAAAGCTACGATAGGCAGGATGGTGACCAGACCCATGGTGGCACCAGTGCCAAGTTGGGCTGGTTTGATAGTACCAAGTGGCTCCTGCAATCTGCCATCAAAAAGTTGTCAGGCGAGTTTTGTTTTCCAGGGAAAAGCGCCGTTGTTTGTGTTTGGGTGCCTGTGGCTGGGAGTGGCCGGCTGGCTCCTTAGAATCCACGATACGCAGGATGGTTCCCAGACCAGTGGTGGCACCAGTGCCAAGTCGGGCTGGTTTGATATTAACAAGTGCGTCCTACTATCTGCCATCCAGAAGCGGGGCAGCTTACTTTTGTTTGCCAGGGAAACGGGCCGAGCTTTGTGTCTGGGGGCCTATGGCTGGGAGTGACCGGCTGGCTCCTGAAAAGCTACGATAGGCAGGATGGTGACCAGACCCATGGTGGCACCAGTGCCAAGTTGGGCTGGTTTGATAGTACCAAGTGGCTCCTGCAATCTGCCATCAAAAAGTTGTCAGGCGAGTTTTGTTTTCCAGGGAAAAGCGCCGTTGTTTGTGTTTGGGGGCCTGTGGCTGGGAGTGGCCGGCTGGCTAATTAGAATCCACGATACGCAGGATGGTTCCCAGACCAGAGGTGGCAACAATGACAAGTCGGGCCAGTTTGATGGTGCAAAGTGGCTCCTGCAATCTGCCATCCAGAAGCAGGGCTGCTTACTTTTGTTTGCCAGGGAAAGGAGCCGAGGTTTTTGTCTGGGGGCCTATGGCTGGGAGTGACCAGCTGGCTCCTGAAAAGGTACGATAGGCAGGATGGTTACCAGACCCATGGTGGCACCAGTGCCAAGTTCGGCTGATTTGATAGTACCAAGTGGCTCCTGCAATCTGCCATCAAAATGTTGGTAGGCGAGTTTTGTTTTCCAGGGAAAAGCGCCGTTGTTTGTGTTTGGGGGCCTGTGGGTGGGAGTGGCCGGATGGCTAATTACAATCCACGATACGCAGGGTGGTTCCCAGACCTAAAGTGGCACCAGTGACAAGTCGGGCCAGTTTGATGGTGCAAAGTTGCTACTGAAATCTGCCATCCAGAAACGGGGCAGCTTACTTTTGTTTGCCAGGGAAACGGGCCAAGGTTTGTGTCTGGGGGCCTATGGCTGTGAGTGACCGGCTAGGTCCTGAAAAGCTACGAGAGGCATGATGGTGACCAGACCCATGGTGGCACCAGTGCCAAGTTGGGCTGGTTTGATAGTACCAAGTGGCTCCTGCAATCTGCCATCAAAAAGTCGGCAAGCGAGTGTTGATTTCCAGGGAAAAGCGCCGTTGTTTGTGTTTGGGGGCCTGTGGCAGGGAGTGGCCGGCTGGCTCCTTAGAATCCACGATACGCAGCATGGTTCCCAGACCCAAGGTAGCACCAGTGCCAAGTCGGGCTGGCTTGATAATACCAAGTGGTTCCTGCAATCGGCCATCAAAAAGTTGGCAGGCGAGTTTTGTTTTCCAGGGAAAAGCGCCGTTGTTTTTGTTTGGGGGCCTATGGGTGGGAGTGGCCGGCTGGCTCCTTAGAATCCACGAGACGCAGGATGGTTCCCAGACCTGAGGTGGCACCAGTGCCAAGTTGGGCTGGTTTGATAGTACCAAGTGCGTCCTGCAATCTGCCATCCAGAAGCGGGGCAGCTTACTTTTGTTTGCCAGGGAAACGGGCCGAAATATTTGTCTGGGGGCCTCTGGCTGGGGGTGGCTGGCTGGCTCCTGAAAAGCTACGATAGGCAGGATGGTGACCAGACCCATGGTGGCACCAGTGCCAAGTTGGGCTGGTTTGATAGTACCAAGTGGCTCCTGCAATCTGCCATCAAAAACTTGGCAGGCGAGTTTTGTTTTCCAGGGAAAAGCGCCGTTGTTTGTGTTTGGGGGCCTGTGGCAGGGAGTGGCCGGCTGGCTACTTAGAATCCACGATACGCAGCATGGTTCCCAGACCCAAGGTGGCACCAGTGCCAAGTCGGGCTGGCTTGATAATACCAAGTGGTTCCTGCAATCGGCCATCAAAAAGTTGGCAGGCAAGTTTTGTTTTCCAGGGAAAAGCGCCGTTGTTTGTGCCTGGGGCCCTATGGCCTGGAGTGGACGGATGGCTAATTAGAATCCACGATACACAGGATGGTTCCCAGACCCATGGTGGCACCAGTGCCAAGTTGGGCTGGTTTGATAGTAACAAGTGGTTCCTGCAATCTGCCATCCAGAAGCGGGGCAGCTTACTTTTGTTTGCCAGGGAAACGGTCCGAGGTTTTTGTCTGGGGGCCTATGGCTGGGAGTGACCGGCTGGCTCCTGAAAAGCTACGATAGGCAGGATGGTGACCAGACCCATGACGGCACCAGTGCCAAGTTGGGCTGGTTTGATAGTACCAAGTGGCTCCTGCAATCTGCCATCAAAAACTTGGCAGGCGAGTTTTGTTTTCCAGGGAAAAGTGCCGTTGTTTGTGTTTGGGGGCCTGTGGCTGGGAGTGGCCGGCTGGCTCCTTGAATCCACGATACTCAGCATGGTTCCCAGATCAGAGGTGGCACCAGTGCCAAGTTGGGCTGGTTTGATAGTACCAAGTGCGTCCGGGAATCTGCCATCCAGAAGCGGGGCAGCTTACTTTTGTTTGCCAGGGAAACGGGCCGAGGTTTTTGTCTGGGGGCCTATGGCTGGGAGTGACTGGCTGGCTCCTGAAAAGTTACGATAGGCAGGATGGTTCCCAGACCCATGGTGGCACCAGTGCCAAGTTGGGCTGGTTTGATAGTACCAAGTGGCTCCTGCAATCTGCCATCAAAAAGTTGGCAGGCGAGTTTTGTTTTCCAGGGAAAAGCGCCGTTGTTTGTGTTTGGGGGCCTGTGGCAGGGAGTGGCCGGCTGGCTCCTTAGAATCCACGATACGCAGGATGGTTCCCAGACTTGACGTGGCACCAGTGCCAAGTCGGGCTGGTTTGATAGTACCAAGTGCGTCCTGCAATCTGCCATCCAGAAGCGGGGCAGCTTACTTTTGTTTTCCAGGGAAACGGGCCGAGGTATTTGTCTGGGGGCCTATGGCTGGGAGTGACCGGCTGGCTCCTGAAAAGCTACGATAGGCAGGATGGTGACCAGACCCATGGTGGCACCAGTGCCAAGTTGGGCTGGTTTGATAGTACCAAGTGGCTCCTGCAATCTGCCATCAAAAAGTTGTCAGGCGAGTTTTGTTTTCCAGGGAAAAGCGCCGTTGTTTGTGTTTGGGTGCCTGTGGCTGGGAGTGGCCGGCTGGCTCCTTAGAATCCACGATACGCAGGATGGTTCCCAGACCAGTGGTGGCACCAGTGCCAAGTCGGGCTGGTTTGATATTAACAAGTGCGTCCTACTATCTGCCATCCAGAAGCGGGGCAGCTTACTTTTGTTTGCCAGGGAAACGGGCCGAGCTTTGTGTCTGGGGGCCTATGGCTGGGAGTGACCGGCTGGCTCCTGAAAAGGTACGATAGGCAGGATGTTTACCAGACCCATGGTGGCACCAGTGCCAAGTTGGGCTGGTTTGATAGTACCAAGTGGCTCCTGCAATCTGCCATCAAAAAGTTGGCAGGCGAGTTTTGTTTTCCAGGGAAAAGCGCCGTTGTTTGTGTTTGGGGGCCTGTGGCTGGGAGTGGCCGGCTGGCTAATTAGAATCCACGATACGCAGGATGGTTCCCAGACCAGAGGTGGCAACAATGACAAGTCGGGCCAGTTTGATGGTGCAAAGTGGCTCCTGCAATCTGCCATCCAGAAGCAGGGCTGCTTACTTTTGTATGCCAGGGAAAGGAGCCGAGGTTTTTGTCTGGGGGCCTATGGCTGGGAGTGACCAGCTGGCTCCTGAAAAGGTACGATAGGCAGGATGGTGACCAGACCCATGGTGGCACCAGTGCCAAGTTCGGCTGATTTGATAGTACCAAGTGGCTCCTGCAATCTGCCATCAAAATGTTGGTAGGCGAGTTTTGTTTTCCAGGGAAAAGCGCCGTTGTTTGTGTTTGGGGGCCTGTGGGTGGGAGTGGCCGGATGGCTAATTACAATCCACGATACGCAGGGTGGTTCCCAGACCTAAAGTGGCACCAGTGACAAGTCGGGCCAGTTTGATGGTGCAAAGTTGCTACTGAAATCTGCCATCCAGAAACGGGGCAGCTTACTTTTGTTTGCCAGGGAAACGGGCCAAGGTTTGTGTCTGGGGGCCTATGGCTGTGAGTGACCGGCTAGGTCCTGAAAAGCTACGAGAGGCATGATGGTGACCAGACCCATGGTGGCACCAGTGCCAAGTTGGGCTGGTTTGATAGTACCAAGTGGCTCCTGCAATCTGCCATCAAAAACTTGGCAGGCGAGTGTTGATTTCCAGGGAAAAGCGCCGTTGTTTGTGTTTGGGGGCCTGTGGCAGGGAGTGGCCGGCTGGCTCCTTAGAATCCACGATACGCAGCATGGTTCCCAGACCCAAGGTAGCACCAGTGCCAAGTCGGGCTGGCTTGATAATACCAAGTGGTTCCTGCAATCGGCCATCAAAAAGTTGGCAGGCGAGTTGTGTTTTCCAGGGAAAAGCGCCGTTGTTTTTGTTTGGGGGCCTATGGGTGGGAGTGGCCGGCTGGCTCCTTAGAATCCACGAGACGCAGGATGGTTCCCAGACCTGAGGTGGCACCAGTGCCAAGTTGGGCTGGTTTGATAGTACCAAGTGCGTCCTGCAATCTGCCATCCAGAAGTGGGGTAGCTTACTTTTGTTTGCCAGGGAAACGGGCCGAGGTTTGTGTCTCGGGGCCTATGGCTGGGAGTGACCGGCTGGCTCCTGAAAAGCTACGATAGGCAGGATGGTGACCAGACCCATGGTGGCACCAGTGCCAAGTTGGGCTGGTTTGATAGTACCAAGTGGCTCCTTCAATCTGCCATCAAAAATTTGGCAGGCGAGTTTGTTTTCCAGGGAAAAGCGCCGTTGTTTGCGCCTGGGGCCCTATGGCCTGGAGTGGACGGATGGCTAATTAGAATCCACGATACACAGGATGGTTCCCAGACCCATGGTGGCACCAGTGCCAACTTGGGCTGGTTTGATAGTAACAAGTGGTTCCTGCAATCTGCCATCCAGAAGCGGGGCAGCTTACTTTTGTTTGCCAGGGAAACGGTCCGAGGATTGTGTCTGGGGGCCTAAGCCTGGAAGTGACCGGCTGGCTCCTGAAAAGCTACGATAGGCATGATGGTGACCAGACCCATGACGGCACCAGTGCCAAGTTGGGCTGGTTTGATAGTACCAAGTGGCTCCTGCAATCTGCCATCAAAAACTTGGCAGGCGAGTTTTGTTTTCCAGGGAAAAGCGCCGTTGTTTGTGTTTGGGGGCCTGTGGCTGGGAGTGGCCAGCTGGCTCCTTAGAATCCACGATACTCAGCATGGTTCCCAGACCAGAGGTAGCACCAGTGCCAAGTAGGGCTGGTTTGATTGTAACAAGTGCGTCCTGCAATCTGCCATCCAGAAGCGGGGCAGCTTACTTTTGTTTGCCAGGGAAACGGGCCGAGGTTTGTGTCTGGGGGCCTATGGCTGGGAGTGGCCGGCTGGCTCATGAAAAGCTACGATAGGCAGGATGGTGACCAGACCCATGGTGGCACCAGTGCCAAGTTGGGCTGGTTTGATAGTACCAAGTGGCTCCTGCAATCTGCCATCAAAAAGTCGGCAAGCGAGTGTTGATTTCCAGGGAAAAGCGTCGTTGTTTGTGTTTGGGGGCCTGTGGCTGGGAGTGGCCAGCTGGCTCCTTAGAATCCACGATACGCAGCATGGTTCCCAGACCCAAGGTGGCACCAGTGCCAAGTCGGGCTGGCTTGATAATACCAAGTGGTTCCTGCAATCGGCCATCAAAATGTTCGCAGGCGAGTTTTGTTTTCCAGGGAAAAGCGCCGTTGTTTGTGCCTGGGGCCCTATGGCCTGGAGTGGACGGATGGCTAATTAGAATCCACGATACACAGGATGGTTCCCAGACCCATGGTGGCACCAGTGCCAAGTTGGGCTGGTTTGATAGTAACAAGTGCGTCCGGGAATCTGCCATCCAGAAGCGGGGCAGCTTACTTTTGTTTGCCAGGGAAACGGTCCGAGGTTTGTGTCTGGGGGCCTATGGCTGGGAGTGACCGGCTGGCTCCTGAAAAGCTACGATAGGCAGGATGGTGACCAGACCCATGGTGGCACCAGTGCCAAGTTGGGCTGGCTTGATAATACCAAGTGGTTCCTGCGATCGGCCATCAAAAAGTTGGCAGGCGAGTTTTGTTTTCCAGGGAAAAGCGCCGTTGTTTGTGCCTGGGGCCCTATGGCCTGGAGTGGACGGATGGCTAATTAGAACCCACGATACGCAGGATGTTTCCCAGACCTGAGGTGGCACCAGTGCCAAGTTGGGCTGGTTTGACGGTGCAAAGTGGCTCCTGCAATCTGCCATGCAGAAGCGGGGCAGCTTACTTTTGTTTGCCAGGGAAACGGGCCGAAATATTTGTCTGGGGGCCTCTGGCTGGGGGTGGCTGGCTGGCTCCTGAAAAGCTACGATAGGCAGGATGGTGACCAGACCCATGGTGGCACCAGTGCCAAGTTGGGCTGGTTTGATAGTACCAAGTGGCTCCTGCAATCTGCCATCAAAAACTTGGCAGGCGAGTTTTGTTTTCCAGGGAAAAGCGCCGTTGTTTGTGTTTGGGGGCCTGTGGCAGGGAGTGGCCGGCTGGCTCCTTAGAATCCACGATACGCAGCATGGTTCCCAGACCCAAGGTGGCACCAGTGCCAAGTCGGGCTGGCTTGATAATACCAAGTGGTTCCTGCAATCGGCCATCAAAAAGTTGGCTGGCGAGTTTTGTTTTCCAGGGAAAAGCGCCGTTGTTTGTGCCTGGGGCCCTATGGCCTGGAGTGGACGGATGGCTAATTAGAATCCACGATACACAGGATGGTTCCCAGACCCATGGTGGCACCAGTGCCAAGTTGGGCTGGTTTGATAGTAACAAGTGGTTCCTGCAATCTGCCATCCAGAAGCGGGGCAGCTTACTTTTGTTTGCCAGGGAAACGGTCCGAGGTTTGTGTCTGGGGGCCTATGGCAGGGAGTGACCGGCTGGCTCCTGAAAAGCTACGATAGGCAGGATGGTGACCAGACCCATGGTGGCACCAGTGCCAAGTTGGGCTGGCTAGATAATACCAAGTGGTTCCTGCAATCGGCCATCAAAAAGTTGGCAGGCGAGTTTTGTTTTCCAGGGAAAAGCGCCGTTGTTTGTGCTTGGGGGCCTGTGGCGGGGAGTGGCCGGCTGGCTCCTTAGAATCCACGATACGCAGGATGGTTCGAAGATCAGAGGTGGCACCAGTGCCAAGTTGGGCTGGTTTGATAGTACCAAGTGCGTCCGGGAATCTGCCATCCAGAATCAAGGCAGCTTACTTTTGTTTGCCAGGGAAACGGGCCGAGGTATTTGTCTGGGGGCCTATGGCTGGGAGTGACCGGCTGGCTCCTGAAAAGCTACGATAGTCAGGATGGTGACCAGACCCATGGTGGCACCAGTGCCAAGTTGGGCTGGTTTGATAGTACCAAGTGGCTCCTGCAATCTGCCATCAAAAAGTTGGCAGGCGAGTTTTGTTTTCCAGGGAAAAGCGCCGTTGTTTGTGTTTGGGGGCCTGTGGGTGGGAGTGGCCGGCTGGCTCCTTAGAATCCACGATACGCAGGATGGTTCCCAGACCAGTGGTGGCACCAGTGCCAAGTCGGGCTGGTTTGATAGTAACAAGTGCGTCCTACTATCTGCCATCCAGAAGCGGGGCAGCTTACTTTTGTTTGCCAGGGAAACGGGCCGAGCTTTGTGTCTGGGGGCCTATGGCTGGGAGTGACCGGCTGGCTCCTGAAAAGCTACGATAGGCAGGATGGTGACCAGACCCATGGTGGCACCAGTGCCAAGTTGGGCTGGTTTGATAGTACCAAGTGGCTCCTGCAATCTGCCATCAAAAAGTTGTCAGGCGAGTTTTGTTTTCCAGGGAAAAGCGCCGTTGTTTGTGTTTGGGGGCCTGTGGCTGGGAGTGGCCGGCTGGCTAATTAGAATCCACGATACGCAGGATGGTTCCCAGACCAGAGGTGGCAACAGTGACAAGTCGGGCCAGTTTGATGGTGCAAAGTGGCTCCTGCAATCTGCCATCCAGAAGCAGGGCTGCTTACTTTTGTTTGCCAGGGAAAGGAGCCGAGGTTTTTGTCTGGGGGCCTATGGCTGGGAGTGACCAGCTGGCTCCTGAAAAGGTACGATAGGCAGGATGGTTACCAGACCCATGGTGGCACCAGTGCCAAGTTCGGCTGATTTTATAGTACCAAGTGGCTCCTGCAATCTGCCATCAAAAAGTTGGCAGGCGAGTTTTGTTTTCCAGGGAAAAGCGCCGTTGTTTGTGTTTGGGGGCCTGTGGGTGGGAGTGGCCGGATGGCTAATTAGAATCCACGATACGCAGGATGGTTCCCAGACCTAAAGTGGCACCAGTGACAAGTCGGGCCAGTTTGATGGTGCAAAGTTGCTACTGAAATCTGCCATCCAGAAACGGGGCAGCTTACTTTTGTTTGCCAGGGAAACGGGCCAAGGTTTGTGTCTGGGGGCCTATGGCTGTGAGTGACCGGCTAGGTCCTGAAAAGCTACGAGAGGCATGATGGTGACCAGACCCATGGTGGCACCAGTGCCAAGTTGGGCTGGTTTGATAGTACCAAGTGGCTCCTGCAATCTGCCATCAAAAAGTCGGCAAGCGAGTGTTGATTTCCAGGGAAAAGCGCCGTTGTTTGTGTTTGGGGGCCTGTGGCAGGGAGTGGCCGGCTGGCTCCTTAGAATCCACGATACGCAGCATGGTTCCCAGACCCAAGGTGGCACCAGTGCCAAGTCGGGCTGGCTTGATAATACCAAGTGGTTCCTGCAATCTGCCATCAAAAAGTTGTGCAGGCGAGTTTTGTTTTCCAGGGAAAAGCGCCGTTGTTTTTGTTTGGGGGCCTATGGGTGGGAGTGGCCGGCTGGCTCCTTAGAATCCACGAGACGCAGGATGGTTCACAGACCTGAGGTGGCACCAGTGCCAAGTTGGGCTGGTTTGATAGTACCAAGTGCGTCCTGCAATCTGCCATCCAGAAGCGGGGTAGCTTACTTTTGTTTGCCAGGGAAACGGGCCGAGGTTTGTGTCTGGGGGCCTATGGCGGGGAGTGACCGGCTGGCTCCTGAAAAGCTACGATAGGCAGGATGGTGACCAGACCCATGGTGGCACCAGTGCCAAGTTGGGCGGGTTTGATAGTACCAAGTGGCTCCTGCAATCTGCCATCAAAAAGTTGGCAGGCGAGTTTTGTTTTCCAGGGAAAAGCGCCGTTGTTTGTGTTTGGGGGCCTGTGGCTGGGAGTGGCCGGCTGGCTCCTTAGAATCCACGATACTCAGCATGGTTCCCAGACCAGAGGTGGCACCAGTGCCAAGTTGGGCTGGTTTGATTGTAACAAGTGCGTCCGGGAATCTGCCATCCAGAAGCGGGGCAGCTTACTTTTGTTTGCCAGGGAAACGGGCCGAGCTTTGTGTCTGGGGGCCTATGGCTGGGAGTGGCCGGCTGGCTCCTGAAAAGCTACGATAGGCAGGATGGTGACCAGACCCATGGTGGCACCAGTGCCAAGTTGGGCTGGTTTGATAGTACCAAGTGGCTCCTGCAATCTGCCATCAAAAAGTTGGCAGGAGAGTTTTGTTTTCCAGGGAAAAGCGCCCTTGTTTGTGTTTGGGGGCCTGTGGCTGGGAGTGGCCGGCTGGCTCCTTAGAATCCACGATACGCAGGATGTTTCCCAGACCCAAGTTGGCACCAGTACCAAGTAGGGCTGGTTTGATACTACCAAGTGGCTCCTGCAATCTGCCATCCAGAAGCGGGGCAGCTTACTTTTGTTTGCCAGGGAAACGGGCCGAGGTTTGGGTCTGGGGGCCTATGGCTGGGAGTGACCGGCTGGCTCCTGAAAAGCTACGATAGGCAGGATGTTGACCAGACCCATGGTGGCACCAGTGCCAAGTTGGGCTGATTTGATAGTACCAAGTGGCTCCTGCAATCTGCCATCAAAAAGTTGGCAGGCGAATTTTGTTTTCCAGGGAAAAGCGCCGTTGTTTGTGTTTGGGGGCCTGTGGCAGGGAGTGGCCGGCTGGCTCCTGAAAAGCTACGATAGGCAGGATGGTGACCAGACCCATGGTGGCACCAGTGCCAAGTTGGGCTGGTTTGATAGTACCAAGTGGCTCCTGCAATCTGCCATCAAAAAGATGGCAGACGAGTTTTGTTTTCCAGGGAAAAGCGCCGTTGTTTGTGTTTGGGGGCCTGTGCCTGGGAGTGGACGGATGGCTAATTAGAATCTACGATACGCAGGATGGTTCCCAGACCAGAGGTGGCACCAGTGCCAAGTCGGGTGGTTTGATAGTAGCAAGTGGCTCCTGCAATCTGCCATCCAGAAGCGGGACAGCTTACTTTTGTTTGTCAGGGAAACCGGCCGAGTTTTGTGTCTGTGGGCCTACGGCTGGGAGTGACCGGCTGGCTCCTGAAAAGCTACGATAGGCAGGATGGTGACCAGACCCATGGTGGCACCAGTGCCAAGTTGGGCTGGTTTGATAGTACCAAGTGGCTCCTGCAATCTGCCATCAAAAAGTTGGCAGGCAAGTTTTGTTTTCCAGGGAAAAGCGCCGTTGTTTTTGTTTGGGGGCCTATGGCTGGGAGTGGCCGGCTGGCTCCTTAGAATCCACGATACGCAGGATGGTTCCCAGACCTGAGGTGGCACCAGTGCCAAGTTGGGCTGGTTTGATAGTACCAAGTGCGTCCTGCAATCTGCCATCCAGAAGCGGGGTAGCTTACTTTTGTTTGCCAGGGAAACGGGCCGAGGTTTGTGTCTGGGGGCCTATGGCTGGGAGTGACCGGCTGGCTCCTGAAAAGCTACGATAGGCAGGATGGTTCCCAGACCCATGGTGGCACCAGTGCCAAGTTGGGCTGGTTTGATAGTACCAAGTGGCTCCTGCAATCTGCCATCAAAAAGTTGTCAGGCGAGTTTTGTTTTCCAGGGAAAAGCGCCGTTGTTTGTGTTTGGGTGCCTGTGGCTGGGAGTGGCCGGCTGGCTCCTTAGAATCCACGATACGCAGGATGGTTCCCAGACCAGAGGTGGCAGCAATGCCAAGTCGGGCTGGTTTGATGGTGAAAAGTGGCTCCTGCAATCTGCCATCCAGAAGCGGGATAACTTACTTTTGTTTGCCAGGGAAACGGGCCGAGCTTTGTGTCTGGGGGCCTATGGCTGGGAGTGACCGGCTGGCTCCTGAAAAGCTACGATAGGCAGGATGGTGACCAGACCCATGACGGCACCAGTGTCAAGTTGGGCTGGTTTGATAGTACCAAGTGGCTCCGGGAAACTGCCATCAAAATTTGGCAGGCGAGTTTTGTTGTCCAGGGAAAAGCGCCGTTGTTTGTGTCTGGGGGCCTGTGGCTGGGAGTGACCGGCTGGCTCTTTAGAATCCACGATACGCAGGATGGTTCCCAGACCCAAGGTGGCACCAGTGCCAAGTTGGGCTGGTTTGATACTACCAAGTGCGTCCTGGAATCTGCCATCCAGAAGCGGGGCAGCTTACTTTTGTTTGCCAGGGAAATGGGCCGAGGTTTTTCTCTGGGGGCCTATGGCAGGGAGGGACCGGCTGTCTCCTGAAAAGCTACGATAGGCAGGATGGTGACCAGACCCATGGTGGCACCAGTGCCAAGTTGGGCTGATTTGATAGTAGCAAGTGGCTCCTGCAATCTGCCATCAAAATGTTGGCAGGCGAGTTTTGTTTTCCAGGGAAAAGCGCTGTGGTTTGTGTTTGGGGGCCTGTGGCTGGGAGTGACCGGCTGGCTCCTTAGAATCCACGATACGCAGGATGGTTCCCAGACTAGAGGTGGCACCAATGCCAAGATGGGCTGGTTTGATAGTACCAAGTGGCTCCTGCAATCTGCCATCCAGAAGCGGGGCAGCTTGCTTTTGTTTGCCAGGGAAACGGGTCGAGCTTTGTGTCTGGGGGCCTATGGCTGGGAGTGACCGGCTGGCTCCTGAAAAGCTACGATAGGCAGGATGGTGACCAGACCCATGGTGGCACCAGTGCCAAGTTGGGCTGGTTTGATAGTACCAAGTGGCTCCTGCAATCTGCCATCAAAATGTTAGCAGGCAAGTTTTGTTTTCCAGGGAAAAGCGCCGTTGTTTTTGTTTGGGGGCCTATGGCTGGGAGTGGCCGGCTGGCTCCTTAGAATCCACGATACGCAGGATGGTTCCCAGACCTGAGGTGGCACCAGTGCCAAGTCGGGCTGGTTTGATAGTACCAAGTGGCTCCTGCAATCTGCCATCCAGAAGCGGGGTAGCTTACTTTTGTTTGCCAGGGAAACGGGCCGAGGTTTGTGTCTCGGGGCCTATGGCTGGGAGTGACCGGCTGGCTCCTGAAAAGCTACGATAGGCAGGATGGTGACCAGACCCATGGTGGCACCAGTGCCAAGTTGGGCTGGTTTGATAGTACCAAGTGGCTCCTGCAATCTACCATCAAAAACTTGGCAGGCGAGTTTTGTTTTCCAGGAAATAGCCCTGTGGTTTTGTTTGGGGGCCTGTGGCTGGGAGCGACCGGCTGGCCCCTTAGAATCCACGATACGCAGGATGGTTCCCAGACCCAAGGTGGCACCAGTGCCAAGTTGGGCTGGTTTGATAGTACCAAGTGGTTCCTGCCATCTGCCATCCAGAAGCGGGGCAGCTTACTTTTGTTTTCCAGGGAAACGGGCCGAGGTTTTTGTCTGGGGGCCTATGGCTGGGAGTGACCGGCTGGCTCGTGAAAAGCTACGATAGGCAGGATGGTGACCAGACCCATGACGGCACCAGTGCCAAGTTGGGCTGGTTTGATAGTACCAAGTGGCTCCTGCAATCTGCCATCAAAAACTTGGCAGGCGAGTTTTGTTTTCCAGGGAAAAGCGCCGTTGTTTGTGTTTGGGGGCCTGTGGCTGGGAGTGGCCGGCTGGCTCCTTAGAATCCACGATACTCAGCATGGTTCCCAGATCAGAGGTGGCACCAGTGCCAAGTTGGGCTGGTTTGATAGTACCAAGTGCGTCCGGGAATCTGCCATCCAGAAGCGGGGCAGCTTACTTTTGTTTGCCAGGGAAACGGGCCGAGGTTTTTGTCTGGGGGCCTATGGCTGGGAGTGACCGGCTGGCTCCTGAAAAGCTACGATAGGCAGGATGGTGACCAGACCCATGGTGGCACCAGTGCCAAGTTGGGCTGGTTTGATAGTACCAAGTGGCTCCTGCAATCTGCCATCAAAAAGTTGGCAGGCGAGTTTGTTTTCCAGGGAAAAGCGCCGTTGTTTGTGTTTGGGGGCCTGTGGCAGGGAGTGGCCGGCTGGCTCCTTAGAATCCACGATACGCAGGATGGTTCCCAGACCCAAGGTGGCACCAGTGCCAAGTTGGGCTGGTTTGATACTACCAAGTGCGTCCTGGAATCTGCCATCCAGAAGCGGGGCAGCTTACTTTTGTTTTCCAGGGAAACGGGCCGAGGTATTTGTCTGGGGGCCTATGGCTGGGAGTGACCGGCTGGCTCCTGAAAAGCTACGATAGGCAGGATGGTGACCAGACCCATGGTGGCACCAGTGCCAAGTTGGGCTGGTTTGATAGTACCAAGTGGCTCCTGCAATCTGCCATCAAAAAGTTGTCAGGCGAGTTTTGTTTTCCAGGGAAAAGCGCCGTTGTTTGTGTTTGGGTGCCTGTGGCTGGGATTGGCCGGCTGGCTCCTTAGAATCCACGATACGCAGGATGGTTCCCAGACCAGTGGTGGCACCAGTGCCAAGTCGGGCTGGTTTGATAGTAACAAGTGCGTCCTACTATCTGCCATCCAGAAGCGGGGCAGCTTACTTTTGTTTGCCAGGGAAACGGGCCGAGCTTTGTGTCTGGGGGCCTATGGCTGGGAGTGACCGGCTGGCTCCTGAAAAGCTACGATAGGCAGGATGGTGACCAGACCCATGGTGGCACCAGTGCCAAGTTGGGCTGGTTTGATAGTACCAAGTGGCTCCTGCAATCTGCCATCAAAAAGTTGTCAGGCGAGTTTTGTTTTCCAGGGAAAAGCGCCGTTGTTTGTGTTTGGGGGCCTGTGGCTGGGAGTGGCCGGCTGGCTAATTAGAATCCACGATACGCAGGATGGTTCCCAGACCAGAGGTGGCAACAGTGACAAGTCGGGCCAGTTGGATGGTGCAAAGTGGCTCCTGCAATCTGCCATCCAGAAGCAGGGCTGCTTACTTTTGTTTGCCAGGGAAAGGAGCCGAGGTTTTTGTCTGGGGGCCTATGGCTGGGAGTGACCAGCTGGCTCCTGAAAAGGTACGATAGGCAGGATGGTTACCAGACCCATGGTGGCACCAGTGCCAAGTTCGGCTGATTTGATAGTACCAAGTGGCTCCTGCAATCTGCCATCAAAATGTTGGTAGGCGAGTTTTGTTTTCCAGGGAAAAGCGCCGTTGTTTGTGTTTGGGGGCCTGTGGCTGGGAGTGGCCGGCTGGCTCCTTAGAATCCACGATACGCAGGATGTTTCCCAGACCCAAGTTGGCACCAGTACCAAGTAGGGCTGGTTTGATACTACCAAGTGGCTCCTGCAATCTGCCATCCAGAAGCGGGGCAGCTTACTTTTGTTTGCCAGGGAAACGGGCCGAGGTTTGGGTCTGAGGGCCTATGGCTGGGAGTGACCGGCTGGCTCCTGAAAAGCTACGATAGGCAGGATGTTGACCAGACCCATGGTGGCACCAGTGCGAAGTTGGGCTGATTTGATAGTACCAAGTGGCTCCTGCAATCTGCCATCAAAAAGTTGGCAGGCGAATTTTGTTTTCCAGGGAAAAGCGCCGTTGTTTGTGTTTGGGGGCCTGTGGCAGGGAGTGGCCGGCTGGCTCCTGAAAAGCTACGATAGGCAGGATGGTGACCAGACCCATGGTGGCACCAGTGCCAAGTTGGGCTGGTTTGATAGTACCAAGTGGCTCCGGCAATCTGCCATCAAAAAGTTGTCAGGCGAGTTTTGTTTTCCAGGGAAAAGCGCCGTTGTTTGTGTTTGGGGGCCTGTGCCTGGGAGTGGACGGATGGCTAATTAGAATCTACGATACGCAGGATGGTTCCCAGACCAGAGGTGGCACCAGTGCCAAGTCGGGTGGTTTGATAGTAGCAAGTGGCTCCTGCAATCTGCCATCCAGAAGCGGGACAGCTTACTTTTGTTTGTCAGGGAAACGGGCCGAGGTTTGTGTCTGGGGGCCTACGGCTGGGAGTGACCGGCTGGCTCCTGAAAAGCTACGATAGGCAGGATGGTGACCAGACCCATGGTGGCACCAGTGCCAAATTGGGCTGGTTTGATAGTACCAAGTGGCTCCTGCAATCTGCCATCCAGAAGCGGGGCAGCTGAGTTTTGTTTGCCAGAGAAAAGGCCCGTGGGTTGTGTTTGGGGGCATATGGCTGGGAGTGGCCACCTGGCTCCTTAAAATGCACGATACGCCGCATGGTAACCAGACGCAAGGTGGCACCAGTGCCAAGTCAGGCTGTTTTTGTAGTACCCAGTGGCTCCTGCAATTTGCCATCCAGAAGCGGGGCAGTTGAATTTTGTTTGCTAGAGAAAAGGGCTGTGGTTTGTGTTTGGGGGCCTATGGCTGAGAGTGGCCGGCTGGCCCCTGAAAATCAACGATAGGCAGGATGGTTCCCAGATCCAAGGTGGCACCAGTGCCAAGTAAGGCTGGTTGTAGGGTTCAAAGTGACTCCTGCAATCTGCCATCCAGAAGCGGGACAGCTGAGTTTTTTTTGCCAGAGAAAATGTCCATGGTTTCTTTTTGGGGCATACGGCTGGGAATTGCCGGCTGGCTCCTTAAAATGCTCGATACGCAGGATGGTTCCCAGAGCCAAGGTGGCACCACTGCCAAGTCGGGCTCTTTTTGTAGTACCAAGTGTGTCCTGCAATTTGCCATCCAGAAGAGGGGCAGTTGAGTTTTGTTTGCCAGAGAAAAGGGCCGAGGTTTGTGTTTGGGGGCATATGGCTGGGAATGACCGGCTGGCCCCTGAAAATCCACGATACGCCGGATGGTTCCCAGATCCAAGGTGGTACCATTACCAAGTCGGGCTGGTTTGATAGTCCCAAGTGGCTCCTGCAAACTGCCATCCAGAAGCGGGGCAGCTGAGTTTTGTTTTCCAGGGAAATGGGCCTTTGTTTGTGTTTGGGGGCCTGTGGCTGGGAGTGTTCGGCTGGTTCCTGAATATGTACGATACGTAGGATTGTTCCGAGATCCAAGTTGGCAGCAGTGCCATGTTGTGCTGGTGTGATAGTCCCAAGTGGCTCCTGCAATCTGCCATCCAGAAGTGGGGCAGTTGATTTTTGTTTGCCAGAGAAAAGGTCCGTGGTTTGTTTTTGGGGGCATATGGCTGAGAGTGGCTGGCTGGCCCCTGAAAATCCACGATACACAGGATGGTTCCCAGATCCAAGGTGGCACCTGTGCCAAGTCGGGCTGATTTGATAGTACTAAGTAGCTCCTGCAATCTGCCATGCAGAAGCGGGGCAGCTTACTTTTGTTTGCCAGGGAAACGGGCCGAGTTTTGTGTCTCGGGGCCTATGGCTGAGAGTGACCGGCTGGCTCATGAAAAGCTACAATAGGCAGGATGGTGACCAGACCCATGGTGGCACCAGTGCCAAGTTGGGCTGGTTTGATAGTACCAAGTGGTTCCTGCAATCTGCCATCCAGAAGCAGGGCAGCTGAGTTTTGTTTTCCAGGGAAAAGCGCCGTTGTTTGTGTCTGCGGGCCTGTGGCTGGAGTGGCCGGCTGGCTCCTTTCAACACACGATACGCCGGATGGTTCCCAGACCCAAGGTGGCACCAGTGCCAGGTTGGGCTGGTTTGATAGTACCAAGTGCTTCCTGCAATCTGCCATCAAAATGTTGGCAGGCGAGTTTTGTTTTCCAGGGAAAAGCGCCGTTCTTTGTGTTTGGGGGCCTGTGGCTGGGAGTGGCCGTCTTGCTAATTGGAATCCACGATACGCAGGATGGTTCCCAGACCTGAGGTGGCACCAGTGACAAGTCGGGCCAGTTTGATGGTGCAAAGTGGCTCCTGCAATCTGCCATCCAGAAGCGGGGCAGCTTACTTTTGTTTTCCAGGGAAACGGGCCGAGGTTTGTGTCTGGGGGCCTATGGCTGGGAGTGACCGGCTGGCTCCTGAAAAGCTACGATAGGCAGGATGGTGACCAGACCCATGGTGGCACCAGTGCCAAGTTGGGCTGATTTGATATTACCAAGTGGCTCCTGCAATCTGCCATCAAAAATTTGGCAGGCGAGTTTTGATTTCCAGGGAAAAGCGCCGTTGTTTGTGTTTGGGGGCCTGTGGCTGAGAGTGGCCGGCTTGCTAATTGGAATCCACGATACGCAGGATGGTTCCCAGACTTGACGTGGCACCAGTGCCAAGTCGGGCTGGTTTTATAGTACCAAGTGCGTCCTGCAATCTGCCATCCAGAAGTGGGGCAGCTTACTTTTGTTTTCCAGGGAAACGGGCCGAGGTATTTGTCTGGGGGCCTATGGCTGGGAGTGACCGGCTGGCTCCTGAAAAGCTACGATAGGCAGGATGGTGACCAGACCCATGGTGGCACCAGTGCCAAGTTGGGCTGGTTTGATAGTACCAAGTGGCTCCTGCAATCTGCCATCAAAAAGTTGTCAGGCGAGTTTTGTTTTCCAGGGAAAAGCGCCGTTGTTTGTGTTTGAGGGCCTGTGGCTGGGAGTGGCCAGCTGGCTCCTTAGAATCCACGATACGCAGGATGGTTCCCAGACCTGAGGTGGCACCAGTGCCAAGTCCGGCTAGTTTGATGGTGCAAAGTGGCTCCTGCAATCTGCCATCCAGAAGCGGGGCAGCTTACTTTTGTTTGCCAGGGAAACGGGCCGAGCTTTGTGTCTGGGGTCTATGGCTGGGAGTGACCGGCTGGCTCCTGAAAAGCTACGATAGGCAGGATGGTGACCAGACCCATGGTGGCACCAGTGCCAAGTTGGGCTGGTTTGATAGTACCAAGTGGCTCCTGTAATCTGCCATCAAAATTTGGCAGGCGAGTTTTGTTTTCTAGGGAAAAGCGCCGTTGTTTGTGTTTGGGGGCCTGTGGCTGGGAGTGGCCGGCTGGCTCCTTAGAATCCACAATACGCAGGATGGTTCCCAGACCTGAGGTGGCACCAGTGCCAAGTTGGGCTGGTTTGATAGTACCAAGTGCGTCCTGCAATCTGCCATCCAGAAGCGGGGCAGCTTACTTTTGTTTGCCAGGGAAACGGGCCGAGCTTTGTGTCTGGGGGCCTATGGCTGGGAGTGACCGGCTGGCTCGTGAAAAGCTACGATAGGCAGGATGGTGACCAGACCCATGGTGGCACCAGAGCCATGTTCGGCTGATTTCAAAGTACAAAGTGGCTCCTGCAATCTTCCATCAAAAAGTCAGCAGGCGAGTTTTGTTTTCCAGGGAAAAGCGCCGTTGTTTTTGTCTGCGGGCCTGTGGCTGGAGTGGCCGGCTGGCTCCTTTCAACACACGATACGCCGGATGGTTCCCAGACCCAAGGTGGCACCAGTGCCAAGTTGGGCTGCTTTGATAGTACCAAGTGGTTCCTGCAATCTGCCATCAAAATGTTGGAAGGCGAGTTTTGTTTTCCAGGGAAAAGCGCCGTTGTTTTTTTTTGGGGGCCTGTGGCTGGGAGTGGCCGGCTGGCTCCTTAGAATCCACGATACGCAGGATGGTTCCCAGACCAGAGGTGGCACCAGTACCAAGTCGGGCTGGTTTGATAATAACAAGTGGATCCTGCAATCTGCCATCCAGAAGCGGGGCAGCTTACTTTTGTTTGCCAGGGAAACGGGCCGAGCTTTGTGTCTGGGGGCCTATGGCTGGGAGTGACCGGCTGGCTCCTGAAAAGCTACGATAGGCAGGATGGTGACCAGACCCATGGTGGCACCAGTGCCAAGTTGGGCTGGTTTGATAGTACCAAGTGGCTCCTGCAATCTGCCATCAAAAAGTTGGCAGGCGAGTTTTGTTTTCCAGGGAAAAGCGCCGTTCTTTGTGTTTGGGGGCCTGTGGCTGGGAGTGGTCGTCTTGCTAATTGGAATCCACCATAATCAGGATGGTTCCCAGACCTGAGGTGGCACCAGTGAAAAGTCGGGCCAGTTTGATGGTGCAAAGTGGCTCCTGCAATCTGCCATCCAGAAGCGGGGTAGCTTACTTTTGTTTGCCAGGGAAACGGGCCGAGGTTTGTGTCTGGGGGCCTATGGCTGGGAGTGACCGGCTGGCTCCTGAAAAGCTACGATAGGCAGGATGGTGACCAGACCCATGGTGGCACCAGTGCCAAGTTGGGCTGATTTGATAGTACCAAGTGGCTCCTGCAATCTGTCATCAAAAAGTTGGCAGGCGAGTTTTGTTTTCCAGGGAAAAGCGCTGTGGTTTGTATTTGGGGGCCTGTGGCTGGGAGTGACCGGCTGGCTCCTTAGAATCCACGATACGCAGGATGGTTCCCAGACCCAAGGTGGCACCATTTCCAAGTTGGGCTGGTTTGATAGTACCAATTGCGTCCTGCAATCTGCCATCCAGAAGCGGGGCAGCTTACTTTTGTTTGCCAGGGAAACGGGCCGAGGTTTTTGTCTGGGGGCCTATGGCTGGGAGTGACCGGCTGGCTCCTGAAAAGCTACGATAGGCAGGATGGTGACCCGACCAGAGGTGGCACCAGTGCCAAGTTGGGCTGGTTTGATAGTACCAAGTAGCTCCTGCAATCTGCCATCAAAAAGTTGGCAGGCGAGTTTTGTTTTCCAGGGAAAAGCGCCGTTGTTTGTGTCTGGGGGCCTGTGGCTGGGAGTGGCCAGCTGGCTCCTTAGAATCCACGATACGCAGGATGGTTCCCAGACCCAAGGTGGCACCAGTGCCAAGTTGGGCTGGTTTGATTATAACAAGTGGATCCTGCAATCTGCCATCCAGAAGCGGGGCAGCTTACTTTTGTTTGCCAGGGAAATGGGCCGAGCTTTTTGTCTGGGGGCCTATGGCTGGGAGTGACCTGCTAGGTCCTGAAAAGCTACGATAGGCAGGATGGTGACCAGACCCATGGTGGCACCAGTGCCAAGTTGGGCTGGTTTGATAGTACCAAGTGGCTCCTGCAATCTGCCATCAAAAAGTTGGCAGGCGAGTTTTGTTTTCCAGGAAAAAGCGCCATTGTTTGTGTTTGGGGGCCTGTGGCTGGGAGTGGCCGGCTGGCTCCTTAGAATCCACGATACGCAGCATTGTTCCCAGACCAGAGGTGGCACCAGTGCCAAGTCGGGCTAGTTTGATGGTGCAAAGTGGCTCCTGCAATCTGCCATCCAGTAGCGGGGTAGCTTACTTTTTTTTGCCAGGGAAACGGGCCGAGGTTTTTGTCTAGAGGCCTATGGCTGGGAGTGACCGGCTGGCTCGTGAAAAGCTACGATAGGCAGGATGGTGACCAGACCCATGGTGGCACCAGTGCCAAGTTGGGCTGGTTTGATAGTACCAAGTGGCTCCTGCAATCTGCCATCAAAACGTTGGCAGGCGAGTTTTGTTTTCCAGGGAAAAGCGCCGTTGTTTGTGTTTGCGGGCCTGAGGCTGGGAGTGGCCGGCTGGCTCCTTAGAATCCACGATACGCAGGATGGTTCCCAGACCCAAGATGGCACCAGTGCCAAGTCGGGCTGGTTTGATAGTACCAAGTGGTTCCTGCAATCTGCCATCCAGAAGCGGGGTAGCTTACTTTTGTTTTCCAGGGAAACGGGCCGAGGTTTGTGTTTGGGGGCCTGTGGCTGGCAGTGGCCAGTTGGCTCCTGAAAATCCATGATACGCAGCATGGTTCCCAGACCCAAGATGGCACCAGTGCCAAGTGGGGCTGGTTTGACAGTGTCAAGTGCCTCATGCAGTCTCCCATCCAGAAACGGGGCAGCTGAGTTCTTTTGCCTGTGAACCGGCCGTTGTTTTTGATTGGGGTCTGTGGCCGAGAATGGTCGACTGGCTACTGACAATCCACAATACGCAGGATGGTTCCCAGACTCAAGGTGGCACCAGGGCCAAGTCGGGCTCGTTTGATAGTACCAAGTGGCTCCTGCAATCTGCCATCCTGACGGGGGGCAGCGGATCTTTGTTTGCGAGAGTAAAGTTCCGTGGTTTGTTTTTGGGGGCATATGGCTGGGAGTGGCCGGCTGGCTCCTTAAGAAGCTCGATACGCAGGATGGTTCCCAGATCCATGGTGGCACCATCGCCTAGTTTGGCTGTTTTTGTAGTACCAAGTGCGTCCTGCAATTTTCCATCCAGAAGAAGGGCAGTTGAGTTTTGTTTTCCAGGGAAAAGCGCCGTTGTTTTTGATTGGAGGCCTGTGGCTGGGAGTGGCCGGCTGGCTCCTTTCAACACACGATACGCCGGATGGTTCCCAGACCCAAGGTGGCAACAGTGCAAAGTCGGGCTGGTTTGATACTACCAAGTGGTTCCTGCAATCTGCCATCCAGAAGCGGGGCAGCTTACTTTTGTTTGCCAGGGAAACGGGCCGAGGTTTGTGTCTCAGGGCCTATGGCTGGGAGTGACCGGCTGGCTCCTGAAAAGCTACGATAGGCAGGATGGTGACCAGACCCATGGTGGCACCAGTGCCAAGTTGGGCTGGTTTGATAGTACCAAGTGGCTCCTGCAATCTGCCATCAAATGTTTGGCAGGCGAGTTTTGTTTTCCAGGGAAAAGCACCGTTGTGTGTGTTTTGGGGCCTGTGGCTGGGACTGGCCAGCTGGCTCCTTAGAATCCACGATACGCAGGATGGTTCCCAGACCCAAGGTGGCACCAGTGCCAAGTCGGGCTGGTTTGTTAGTACCAAGTGGTTCCTGCAATCTGCCATCCAGAAGCGGGGCAGCTGAATTTTGTTTGCCAGAGAAAAAGGCTGTTGTTTGTGTTTCGGGGCCTGTGGCTGGCAGTGGCCGACTGGCTCCTGAAAATCCATGATACGCAGCATGGTTCCCAGACCCAAGGTGGCACCAGTGCCAAGTAGGGCTGGTTTCATAGTACCCAGTGGCTCCTGCAATCTGCCATCCAGAAGAGGGGCAGTTGAGTTTTGTTTTCCAGAGAAAAGGGCCGTGGTTTGTGTTTGGGGCCTATGGCTGAGAGTGACCGGCTGGCCCCTGAAAATCCACGATAGGACGGATGGTTCCCAGATCCAAGGTGGCAGCAGTGCCATGTTGTGCTGGTGTGATAGTCCCAAGTGGCTCCTGCAATCTGCCATCCAGAAGCGGGGCAGCTGAATTTTGTTTGCCAGACAAAAAGGCTGTGGTTTGTGTTTGGGGGCCTGTGGCTGGGAGTGGCCGGCTGGCTCCTGAAAATCCATGATACGCAGCATGGTTCCCAGACCCAAGGTGGCACCAGTGCCAAGTGGGGCTGGTTTCACAGTGTCAAGTGCCTCCTGCAATCTCCCATCCAGAAGCGGGGCAGCTGAGTTTTGTTTGCCTGTGAAACGGGCCGTTGTTTTTGATTGGGGTCTGTGGCCGAGAGTGTTCGGCTGGCTCCTGACAACCCACAATACGCAGGATGGTTCCCAGACCCAAGGTGGCACCAGTGCCAAGTCGGGCTGGTTTGTTAGTACCAAGTGGTTCCTGCAATCTGCCATCCAGAAGCGGGGCAGCTGAATTTTGTTTGCCAGAGAAAAAGGCTGTTGTTTGTGTTTCGGGGCCTGTGGCTGGCAGTGGCCGGCTGGCTCCTGAAAATCCATGATACGCAGCATGGTTCCCAGACCCAAGGTGGCACCAGTGCCAAGTAGGGCTGGTTTCATAGTACCCAGTGGCTCCTGCAATCTGCCATCCAGAAGAGGGGCAGTTGAGTTTTGTTTTCCAGAGAAAAGGGCCGTGGTTTGTGTTTGGGGCCTATGGCTGAGAGTGACCGGCTGGCCCCTGAAAATCCACGATAGGAAGGATGGTTCCCAGATCCAAGGTGGCAGCAGTGCCATGTTGTGCTGGTGTGAGAGTCCCAAGTGGCTCCTGCAATCTGCCATCCAGAAGCGGGGCAGCTGAATTTTGTTTGCCAGAGAAAAAGGCTGTGGTTTGTGTTTGGGGGCCTGAGGCTGGGAGTGGCCGGCTGGCTCCTGAAAATCCATGATACGCAGCATGGTTCCCAGACCCAAGGTGGCACCAGTGCCAAGTGGGGCTGGTTTGACAGTGTCAAGTGCCTCCTGCAATCTCCCATCCAGAAGCGGGGCAGCTGAGTTTTGTTTTCCAGAGAAAAGGGCCGTGGTTTGTGTTTGGGGCCTATGGCTGAGAGTGACCGGCTGGCCCCTGAAAATCCACGATAGGACGGATGGTTCCCAGATCCAAGGTGGCAGCAGTGCCATGTTGTGCTGGTGTGATAGTCCCAAGTGGCTCCTGCAATCTGCCATCCAGAAGCGGGGCAGCTGAATTTTGTTTGCCAGACAAAAAGGCTGTGGTTTGTGTTTGGGGGCCTGTGGCTGGGAGTGGCCGGCTGGCTCCTGAAAATCCATGATACGCAGCATGGTTCCCAGACCCAAGGTGGCACCAGTGCCAAGTGGGGCTGGTTTGACAGTGTCAAGTGCCTCCTGCAATCTCCCATCCAGAAGCGGGGCAGCTTACTTTTGTTTGCCAGGGAAACGGGCCGAGCTTTGTGTCTGGGGGCCTATGGCTGGGAGTGACCGGCTGGCTCGTGAAAAGCTACGATAGGCAGGATGGTGACCAGACCCATGGTGGCACCAGAGCCATGTTCGGCTGATTTCAAAGTACAAAGTGGCTCCTGCAATCTTCCATCAAAAAGTCAGCAGGCGAGTTTTGTTTTCCAGGGAAAAGCGCCGTTGTTTTTGTCTGCGGGCCTGTGGCTGGAGTGGCCGGCTGGCTCCTTTCAACACACGATACGCCGGATGGTTCCCAGACCCAAGGTGGCACCAGTGCCAAGTTGGGCTGCTTTGATAGTACCAAGTGGTTCCTGCAATCTGCCATCAAAATGTTGGAAGGCGAGTTTTGTTTTCCAGGGAAAAGCGCCGTTGTTTTTTTTTGGGGGCCTGTGGCTGGGAGTGGCCGGCTGGCTCCTTAGAATCCACGATACGCAGGATGGTTCCCAGACCAGAGGTGGCACCAGTACCAAGTCGGGCTGGTTTGATAATAACAAGTGGATCCTGCAATCTGCCATCCAGAAGCGGGGCAGCTTACTTTTGTTTGCCAGGGAAACGGGCCGAGCTTTGTGTCTGGGGGCCTATGGCTGGGAGTGACCGGCTGGCTCCTGAAAAGCTACGATAGGCAGGATGGTGACCAGACCCATGGTGGCACCAGTGCCAAGTTGGGCTGGTTTGATAGTACCAAGTGGCTCCTGCAATCTGCCATCAAAAAGTTGGCAGGCGAGTTTTGTTTTCCAGGGAAAAGCGCCGTTCTTTGTGTTTGGGGGCCTGTGGCTGGGAGTGGTCGTCTTGCTAATTGGAATCCACGATAATCAGGATGGTTCCCAGACCTGAGGTGGCACCAGTGAAAAGTCGGGCCAGTTTGATGGTGCAAAGTGGCTCCTGCAATCTGCCATCCAGAAGCGGGGTAGCTTACTTTTGTTTGCCAGGGAAACGGGCCGAGGTTTGTGTCTGGGGGCCTATGGCTGGGAGTGACCGGCTGGCTCCTGAAAAGCTACGATAGGCAGGATGGTGACCAGACCCATGGTGGCACCAGTGCCAAGTTGGGCTGATTTGATAGTAGCAAGTGGCTCCTGCAATCTGTCATCAAAAAGTTGGCAGGCGAGTTTTGTTTTCCAGGGAAAAGCGCTGTGGTTTGTATTTGGGGGCCTGTGGCTGGGAGTGACCGGCTGGCTCCTTAGAATCCACGATACGCAGGATGGTTCCCAGACCCAAGGTGGCACCATTTCCAAGTTGGGCTGGTTTGATAGTACCAATTGCGTCCTGCAATCTGCCATCCAGAAGCGGGGCAGCTTACTTTTGTTTGCCAGGGAAACGGGCCGAGGTTTTTGTCTGGGGGCCTATGGCTGGGAGTGACCGGCTGGCTCCTGAAAAGCTACGATAGGCAGGATGGTGACCCGACCAGAGGTGGCACCAGTGCCAAGTTGGGCTGGTTTGATAGTACCAAGTAGCTCCTGCAATCTGCCATCAAAAAGTTGGCAGGCGAGTTTTGTTTTCCAGGGAAAAGCGCCGTTGTTTGTGTCTGGGGGCCTGTGGCTGGGAGTGGCCAGCTGGCTCCTTAGAATCCACGATACGCAGGATGGTTCCCAGACCCAAGGTGGCACCAGTGCCAAGTTGGGCTGGTTTGATTATAACAAGTGGATCCTGCAATCTGCCATCCAGAAGCGGGGCAGCTTACTTTTGTTTGCCAGGGAAATGGGCCGAGCTTTTTGTCTGGGGGCCTATGGCTGGGAGTGACCTGCTAGGTCCTGAAAAGCTACGATAGGCAGGATGGTGACCAGACCCATGGTGGCACCAGTGCCAAGTTGGGCTGGTTTGATAGTACCAAGTGGCTCCTGCAATCTGCCATCAAAAAGTTGGCAGGCGAGTTTTGTTTTCCAGGAAAAAGCGCCATTGTTTGTGTTTGGGGGCCTGTGGCTGGGAGTGGCCGGCTGGCTCCTTAGAATCCACGATACGCAGCATTGTTCCCAGACCAGAGGTGGCACCAGTGCCAAGTCGGGCTAGTTTGATGGTGCAAAGTGGCTCCTGCAATCTGCCATCCAGTAGCGGGGTAGCTTACTTTTTTTTGCCAGGGAAACGGGCCGAGGTTTTTGTCTAGAGGCCTATGGCTGGGAGTGACCGGCTGGCTCGTGAAAAGCTACGATAGGCAGGATGGTGACCAGACCCATGGTGGCACCAGTGCCAAGTTGGGCTGGTTTGATAGTACCAAGTGGCTCCTGCAATCTGCCATCAAAACGTTGGCAGGCGAGTTTTGTTTTCCAGGGAAAAGCGCCGTTGTTTGTGTTTGCGGGCCTGAGGCTGGGAGTGGCCGGCTGGCTCCTTAGAATCCACGATACGCAGGATGGTTCCCAGACCCAAGATGGCACCAGTGCCAAGTCGGGCTGGTTTGATAGTACCAAGTGGTTCCTGCAATCTGCCATCCAGAAGCGGGGTAGCTTACTTTTGTTTTCCAGGGAAACGGGCCGAGGTTTGTGTTTGGGGGCCTGTGGCTGGCAGTGGCCAGTTGGCTCCTGAAAATCCATGATACGCAGCATGGTTCCCAGACCCAAGATGGCACCAGTGCCAAGTGGGGCTGGTTTGACAGTGTCAAGTGCCTCATGCAGTCTCCCATCCAGAAACGGGGCAGCTGAGTTCTTTTGCCTGTGAACCGGCCGTTGTTTTTGATTGGGGTCTGTGGCCGAGAATGGTCGACTGGCTACTGACAATCCACAATACGCAGGATGGTTCCCAGACTCAAGGTGGCACCAGGGCCAAGTCGGGCTCGTTTGATAGTACCAAGTGGCTCCTGCAATCTGCCATCCTGACGGGGGGCAGCGGATCTTTGTTTGCCAGAGTAAAGTTCCGTGGTTTGTTTTTGGGGGCATATGGCTGGGAGTGGCCGGCTGGCTCCTTAAGAAGCTCGATACGCAGGATGGTTCCCAGATCCATGGTGGCACCATCGCCTAGTTTGGCTGTTTTTGTAGTACCAAGTGCGTCCTGCAATTTTCCATCCAGAAGAAGGGCAGTTGAGTTTTGTTTTCCAGGGAAAAGCGCCGTTGTTTTTGATTGGAGGCCTGTGGCTGGGAGTGGCCGGCTGGCTCCTTTCAACACACGATACGCCGGATGGTTCCCAGACCCAAGGTGGCAACAGTGCAAAGTCGGGCTGGTTTGATACTACCAAGTGGTTCCTGCAATCTGCCATCCAGAAGCGGGGCAGCTTACTTTTGTTTGCCAGGGAAACGGGCCGAGGTTTGTGTCTCAGGGCCTATGGCTGGGAGTGACCGGCTGGCTCCTGAAAAGCTACGATAGGCAGGATGGTGACCAGACCCATGGTGGCACCAGTGCCAAGTTGGGCTGGTTTGATAGTACCAAGTGGCTCCTGCAATCTGCCATCAAATGTTTGGCAGGCGAGTTTTGTTTTCCAGGGAAAAGCACCGTTGTGTGTGTTTTGGGGCCTGTGGCTGGGACTGGCCAGCTGGCTCCTTAGAATCCACGATACGCAGGATGGTTCCCAGACCCAAGGTGGCACCAGTGCCAAGTCGGGCTGGTTTGTTAGTACCAAGTGGTTCCTGCAATCTGCCATCCAGAAGCGGGGCAGCTGAATTTTGTTTGCCAGAGAAAAAGGCTGTTGTTTGTGTTTCGGGGCCTGTGGCTGGCAGTGGCCGACTGGCTCCTGAAAATCCATGATACGCAGCATGGTTCCCAGACCCAAGGTGGCACCAGTGCCAAGTAGGGCTGGTTTCATAGTACCCAGTGGCTCCTGCAATCTGCCATCCAGAAGAGGGGCAGTTGAGTTTTGTTTTCCAGAGAAAAGGGCCGTGGTTTGTGTTTGGGGCCTATGGCTGAGAGTGACCGGCTGGCCCCTGAAAATCCACGATAGGACGGATGGTTCCCAGATCCAAGGTGGCAGCAGTGCCATGTTGTGCTGGTGTGATAGTCCCAAGTGGCTCCTGCAATCTGCCATCCAGAAGCGGGGCAGCTGAATTTTGTTTGCCAGACAAAAAGGCTGTGGTTTGTGTTTGGGGGCCTGTGGCTGGGAGTGGCCGGCTGGCTCCTGAAAATCCATGATACGCAGCATGGTTCCCAGACCCAAGGTGGCACCAGTGCCAAGTGGGGCTGGTTTCACAGTGTCAAGTGCCTCCTGCAATCTCCCATCCAGAAGCGGGGCAGCTGAGTTTTGTTTGCCTGTGAAACGGGCCGTTGTTTTTGATTGGGGTCTGTGGCCGAGAGTGTTCGGCTGGCTCCTGACAACCCACAATACGCAGGATGGTTCCCAGACCCAAGGTGGCACCAGTGCCAAGTCGGGCTGGTTTGTTAGTACCAAGTGGTTCCTGCAATCTGCCATCCAGAAGCGGGGCAGCTGAATTTTGTTTGCCAGAGAAAAAGGCTGTTGTTTGTGTTTCGGGGCCTGTGGCTGGCAGTGGCCGGCTGGCTCCTGAAAATCCATGATACGCAGCATGGTTCCCAGACCCAAGGTGGCACCAGTGCCAAGTAGGGCTGGTTTCATAGTACCCAGTGGCTCCTGCAATCTGCCATCCAGAAGAGGGGCAGTTGAGTTTTGTTTTCCAGAGAAAAGGGCCGTGGTTTGTGTTTGGGGCCTATGGCTGAGAGTGACCGGCTGGCCCCTGAAAATCCACGATAGGAAGGATGGTTCCCAGATCCAAGGTGGCAGCAGTGCCATGTTGTGCTGGTGTGAGAGTCCCAAGTGGCTCCTGCAATCTGCCATCCAGAAGCGGGGCAGCTGAATTTTGTTTGCCAGAGAAAAAGGCTGTGGTTTGTGTTTGGGGGCCTGAGGCTGGGAGTGGCCGGCTGGCTCCTGAAAATCCATGATACGCAGCATGGTTCCCAGACCCAAGGTGGCACCAGTGCCAAGTGGGGCTGGTTTGACAGTGTCAAGTGCCTCCTGCAATCTCCCATCCAGAAGCGGGGCAGCTGAGTTTTGTTTTCCAGAGAAAAGGGCCGTGGTTTGTGTTTGGGGCCTATGGCTGAGAGTGACCGGCTGGCCCCTGAAAATCCACGATAGGACGGATGGTTCCCAGATCCAAGGTGGCAGCAGTGCCATGTTGTGCTGGTGTGATAGTCCCAAGTGGCTCCTGCAATCTGCCATCCAGAAGCGGGGCAGCTGAATTTTGTTTGCCAGACAAAAAGGCTGTGGTTTGTGTTTGGGGGCCTGTGGCTGGGAGTGGCCGGCTGGCTCCTGAAAATCCATGATACGCAGCATGGTTCCCAGACCCAAGGTGGCACCAGTGCCAAGTGGGGCTGGTTTCACAGTGTCAAGTGCCTCCTGCAATCTCCCATCCAGAAGCGGGGCAGCTGAGTTTTGTTTGCCTGTGAAACGGGCCGTTGTTTTTGATTGGGGTCTGTGGCCGAGAGTGTTCGGCTGGCTCCTGACAACCCACAATACGCAGGATGGTTCCCAGACCCAAGGTGGCACCAGTGCCAAGTCGGGCTGGTTTGTTAGTACCAAGTGGTTCCTGCAATCTGCCATCCAGAAGCGGGGCAGCTGAATTTTGTTTGCCAGAGAAAAAGGCTGTTGTTTGTGTTTCGGGGCCTGTGGCTGGCAGTGGCCGGCTGGCTCCTGAAAATCCATGATACGCAGGATGGTTCCCAGACCCAAGGTGGCACCAGTGCCAAGTAGGGCTGGTTTCATAGTACCCAGTGGCTCCTGCAATCTGCCATCCAGAAGAGGGGCAGTTGAGTTTTGTTTTCCAGAGAAAAGGGCCGTGGTTTGTGTTTGGGGCCTATGGCTGAGAGTGACCGGCTGGCCCCTGAAAATCCACGATAGGAAGGATGGTTCCCAGATCCAAGGTGGCAGCAGTGCCATGTTGTGCTGGTGTGATAGTCCCAAGTGGCTCCTGCAATCTGCCATCCAGAAGCGGGGCAGCTGAATTTTGTTTGCCAGACAAAAAGTCTGTGGTTTGTGTTTGGGGGCCTGAGGCTGGGAGTGGCCGGCTGGCTCCTGAAAATCCATGATACGCAGCATGGTTCCCAGACCCAAGGTGGCACCAGTGCCAAGTGGGGCTGGTTTGACAGTGTCAAGTGCCTCCTGCAATCTCCCATCCAGAAGCAGGGCAGCTGAGTTTTGTTTGCCTGTGAAACGGGCCGTTGTTTTTGATTGGGGTCTGTGGCCGAGAGTGTTCGGCTGGCTCCTGACAACCCACAATACGCAGGATGGTTCCCAGACCCAAGGTGGCACCAGTGCCAAGTCGGGCTGGTTTGATAGTACCAAGTGGCTCCTGCAATCTGCCATCCAGAAGCGGTGCAGTTGAGTTTTGTTTGCCAGAGAAAAGGGCCGTGGGTTGTGTTTGGGGGCATATGGCTGGGAGTGACCGGCTGTCTCATTAAAAAGATCGGTACGCAGGATGGTTCCCAGACCCAAGGTGGCACCAGTGCCAAGTCGGGCTGTTTTTATAGTACCAAGTGCGTCCTGCAATTTGCCATCCAGAAGAGGGGCAGTGGAGTTTTGTTTGCCAGAGAATAGCGCCGTTGTTTGTGTTTGGGGGCTTGTGGCTGGGAGTGGCCGACTGGCGCCTTAGAATCTGCGTTACGCAGCATGGTTCCCAGACCAGAGGTGGCACCAGTGCCAAGTTTGGCTGGTTTGATAGTACCAAGGGGCTCCTGCAATCTGCCATCCAGAAGCGGGGCAGCTTACTTTTGTTTGCCAGGGAAACGGGCCGAGGTTTGTGACTGGGGACCTATGGCTGGGAGTGACCGGCTGGCTCCTGGAAAGCTACAATAGGCAGGATGGTGACCAGACCCATGGTGGCACCAGTGCCAAGTTGGGCTGGTTTGATAGTACCAAGTGGCTCCTGCAATCTGCCATGAAAAAGTTGGCAGGCGAGATTTGTTTTCCAGGGAAAAGCGCCGTTGTTTGTATTTGGGGGCCTGTGGCTGGGAGTGGCCGGCTGGCTCCTTTGAACCCACGATACGCATGATGGTTCCCAGACCCAAGGTGGCACCAGTGCCAAGTCGGGCTGGTTTGATACTACCAAGTGCGTCCTGCAATCTGCCATCCAGAAGCGGGGCAGCTTAATTTTGTTTGCCAGGGAAACGGGCCGTGGGTTTTGTTTGGGGGCCTATGGCTGAGAGTGGCCGGCTGGCTCCTGAAAATCCACGCTAGGCAGCATGGTTCCCAGATGCAAGGTGGCACCAGTGCCAAGTCGGGCTGGTTTGATGGTGCAAAGTGGCTCCTGCAATCTGCCATCCAGAAGCGGGGCAGCTGATTTTGTTTGCCAGAGAAAAATTCCGTGGATTGTTTTTGGGGGCATATTGCTGGGAGTGGCCGGCTGGCTCCTTAAAATGCTCGATACGCATGATGGTTCCCAGGCCCAAGGTGTCACCACTACCAAGTCGGCCTGCGGTTTTAGTATCAAGTTCATCCTGCAATTTGCCATCCAGAAGAGGGGCAGTTGAGTTTTGTTTGCCAGAGAAACGGGCCGAGGTTTCTGTTTGGGGACATATGGCTGAGAGTGGCCGGCTGGCCCCTGAATATCCACGATACACAGCATGGTTCCCAGATCCAAGGTGGCACCAGTGCCAAGTTGGGCTGGTTTGATAGTACCAAGTGTCTCCTGCAATCTGCCATCCAGAAGCGGGGCAGCTTACTTTTGTTTGCCAGAGAAATAGGCCTAGGTTTTTGTTTGGGGGCCTGTGGCTAGGAGTGGCCGGCTGGCTCCTAAGAATCCACGATACGCAGGATGTTTCCCAGACCCAAGGTGGCACCAGTGCCAAGTCGGGCTGGTTTGATAGTACCAAGTGGCTCCTGCAAACTCCATCAAAAAGTTGGCAGGCGTGTTTTGTTTTCCAGGGAACAGCGCCGTTGATTTTGTTTGGGGGCCTGTGGCTGGCAGTGGCCGGCTGGCTCCTTAGAATCCACGATACGCAGGATGGTTCCCAGACCCAAGGTGGCACCAGTGCCAAGTCGGGCTGGTTTGATTACACCAAGTGGCTCCTGCAATCTGCCATCCAGAAGTGAGGCAGCTAAGTTTTGTTTGCCAGAAAAAAGGGCCGTGGTTTTTGTTGGGGGCCTGTGGCTGGGAGTAGCCGGCTGGCTCCTTAAAATCCACGATAGGCAGGATGGTTCCCAGACCCAAGGTGGCACCAGTGCCAAGTTGGGCTGGTTTGATAGTACCAAGTGGCTCCTGCAAACTGCCATCCAGAAGCGGGGCAGCTGAGTTTTGTTTTCCAGGGAAATGGGCCTTTGTTTGTGTTTGGGGGCCTGTGGCTGGGAGTGTTCGGCTGGTTCCTGAATATGTACGATACGTAGGATTGTTCCGAGATCCAAGTTGGCAGCAGTGCCATGTTGTGCTGGTGTGATAGTCCCAAGTGGCTCCTGCAATCTGCCATCCAGAAGTGGGGCAGTTGATTTTTGTTTGCCAGAGAAAAGGTCCGTGGTTTGTTTTTGGGGGCATATGGCTGAGAGTGGCTGGCTGGCCCCTGAAAATCCACGATACACAGGATGGTTCCCAGATCCAAGGTGGCACCTGTGCCAAGTCGGGCTGATTTGATAGTACTAAGTAGCTCCTGCAATCTGCCATCCAGAAGCGGGGCAGCTTACTTTTGTTTGCCAGGGAAACGGGCCAAGTTTTGTGTCTCGGGGCCTATGGCTGAGAGTGACCGGCTGGCTCCTGAAAAGCTACAATAGGCAGGATGGTGACCAGACCCATGGTGGCACCAGTGCCAAGTTGGGCTGGTTTGATAGTACCAAGTGGTTCCTGCAATCTGCCATCCAGAAGCAGGGCAGCTGAGTTTTGTTTGCCAGAGAAAAGGGCCTTGGTTTGTGTTTGGGGGCATATGGCTGGGTGTGGCCAGCTGGCTCCTTAAAATGCACGATATGCAACATGGCTCCCAGACCCAAGGTGGCACCAGTGCCAAGTTGGGCTGGTTTGATAGTACCAAGTGGCTCCTGCAATCTTCCATGATCACGTGGAGAAATACTTTCTGGTTTCAGCCTCATGCTCTTTCTTCTCTCCCTCAACTTCTCTATCACCTCTCATCTGGTTCACATGCGCTGTCTTCAAGGTCCACAGGCTACTTTTCACAGAATCTTCTGGCCTGATGAAGTAAGAATGATGAATAGAACAGAGCTGGGATCTATTTTCCAGTTTGGATAAAATGCATTCTGCACACAAATCCAAGGAGAACGGGCTGCCCCGATGCCCAGAAAATCTTTCACTCCTGCTAGTGTTCTACGTCAACCGCAACTTAGTCTGAAAGAAAAGCTTTTTCTCTGAGAGCATCTGAGAGGTTTGCATGAAGCACTGATATCTGACATATGCAATTTTGAATAGGAGAGGAAAAAGAAAATGGCAAGGAGTTTTTAATTTTAGTGGTTTCAATTTTAATTTCCGTGCACTTTTTCAAAACTTGTCAGCTCAAATGCCCATCAACATCTTTTAGTCATCTGTAAGTCAGTATTCATATAAAATGTGCTTCAAATCCAAAGAATTTCAAATTTGCACTCCAAGCTTCTATGCCTAGATTTATGATTTCCTACACATATTAGATGAAAGGAAGGCCTTTTTTACTGTGGGAGTGCTGGAACACTGGAACAGGTTGCCCAGAGAAGTTGTGGGTGTCCCATCCCTGAAAGTATTCAAGGTCACCTTGGACGGGGCTTGGAGCAGCAACAAAGGAGAAGCTTGATGGTAGAGAAACAAAGTTGGACTATAGAAGAAACTCGGATTGAAGTATAGGATCAAGTTTTCTCTCAGCTCTTGGGGTAAATTCAAAGTTGTACAAAATGACATTTATCTGTGCTATTCACTACTGTAACAGAAAGTTTCATGAAAACTGTACAGAAGATAGTAAATTTTAAAAGAGATAAGAATTACAGCATAAAATCCATGGGATAGGTTACAACATGAGACACTCTCTAAGAGAAAATCTCTGTGTTTCAGCACTTCATCGGGGTAAGATTTCATGAAGTGCCAAAGAAGGCGGCAAAATATCATTCGGGACATTATTTACTGGAATTCAGCCTGGCCATTAGTAGGAACTGCCTTTGAACATATCATGTAGATATACCACACACACTTTCCCTTCACTGAAAAATTACTGTTTACAACAAATAAGCAATTGACGATCAAAATTGATTGAAAGCATCTTAAACATGTCAAGTATTTCATTGTAGATGATCTGTGATCCAAATGCTTCTTCCACCTTCGAGAGGGACAGAAGAATTCTTCCATATCATGATGGTTTAAAATTGTATCAACCAATGTTTTCTGCTGAAAAGATATCATCTATTTTTTTCTATTTTTGGAAGAAAATATTCCTAGACATACAACAGGTGAGAACTAAGTAATTTTAAAGAAACAAATGAAATGAAAATATTCTGTAAATAGAATGAAATGAAAAGCTGTGTTTTAAATAGGAGCTAAATATTAAACAGAATTTTTGTACCAGGCATTTGAATTACTGCACCAGCTCTTTTGCCCATCAAGAGAGGCATTTAGCATTTCAGTCTTTTCCAAGGTGTTCATGATCTGCTATGCTGATCTCTGTGTGTGCCTAGGTGTGTGTGGAGGGGGGGGCATATGAAGGGGAGTGTGTATGTTTGCTTTACAATTGTTGTGGCAGATTCATGCCTCAGCTCCACATTTTGTTTTAAAAAGGTCACACCGAGTGGATATGAAGTTTACTATCAACAAGAGATCGATTCCCAAATCATCCATTTGACTCTCCCTTATAAATCATGTGCTTTGTTGCATATTTTATCAAATATACTTTCAAGCCAGATGGAGGAAGGAGGATGTGGGAATCCCTCCACCATCTTGCAACTTTTATGTAAGTAGGTTTTCAAGAAAATCATCATTTCTCTTTTAAATATGTCTGGAACAGGCATGATGGTAGTGTCAACCTGTTGGAGTTTTTGTTGCTGGAAGAAGTTGTACAAAAGGATTGGTTTTTACATTGACCAGTTACTGAATCAAGCGCAGGAATACATTGGAAATTTAGCTGGGGGTTCCTTTTCCCAGCAGACTACTTCTAGAACGAGCTTGTACACTGAAGCTGACTCTTTTGCTCTCTTTTTGTTTCTTTCCTATTTTCTTGGCTTCTTTGCCACTATCTAGACAATTTTGGAACTTTGTTCCCAACTAAAATGGTTTCAATAGTCTGATTGTGATCATACATTTTTACAAGGAATTTTTAAAATCTTTCCTCGAGTCCAGAAAGTCAAGGACTTAGATCTTTTTCTTCCCTTATCAATATTGCCATGAAATTGATAAATAAAGACCAACTCTTTATTTTTGTTTTTAACCCACGTAGATAATTCCCATCCATTAATCCATTTTGTGGACCAATAGCTGCCATTCTGATGGAAGCTGTCACTTCTTAACAATAGGCATTCTGTGACTATGTTGACAGCACTTTGGGTGAAGATCCTAACTGGTCTTAGATATACATAGGGAGAAATTTGCTCAGCCAGTGTCAGTCTTAAGCATGCGTATCAGAAGATCTTTCTAGAGCTGGGAATTTTCCCATGAAAGGGATTCAGTTAGGGAAGAGACACTTGTGTCAGAGTTTTACATTCTTCTTGAACACTGCTTAAGGAACTTAGATGCCATGTCCATTTGGATCTCTGTCTGCACAGAACTTTGTCATGCCAGTGCTTTGAAATGCATCTTGAAGAGAATTCACTAGCACAGAATGAAAGAGAGTGGAAGGGGTTGGTGGGGCTAACCAGGCCCAACCCCCCTGCCTAAACCAGGATACCTAGAGCCTCTTGCCCAGGATTCTATCTGGGTGTACTTTTAATGTCTTCAAAGATCCAGGCTCCACAATCTTTCTGGGCAGTCTGTGCCGTGGTTCAGTCACCCTGACAGTAAAGAAACATTTACTGATGTTCAAAGGCAATCTCCTGTATTTCAGTGTGTGCCCACTGCCTCTTGTCTTTTCCCTCAGCATCACTGAAAAGACACTGATTCCCTCCCCTTTGCACTATTGCTTCCATATGTATGTGTGATGCCATGTAGAGGTACGTCAAAAACCTCCCTGAAGCCCAGGCAGATAATATTCCCTTCATCTACCAGTCAAGTTGATTCATCAGAGGAGTTTAAAGTGATGTTCAGCATGAAATTCCCCTGAAAAATCATGCTAACTACATTATTTGGTCATCTGTCATGTGCCTGGCAAGGATTTCCAGGAAGAGCTGCTTCATCAACTTCCTGGGGATAAAAAAGAGGCTGGCTGGTTTGTACTATGGCGAGTCCTCTTAATTGCCTTTTTTGAAGATGGGTGTCATTTGCTAACATCCACTCTTTAGCCTCTCTTGTCGTCTACATCTTAGCAAAACGCTTTTCCACTATGTCTGGCTAGGAAAAACTGTGCCAGCACAGAAAACATCTCCCATCGTGTTCTAGAAGTTGCACGGATGTCTGCCAAGTGTTTGGCAGGAAGAAAAGAAAAGTTGTCCAAAACAGCTTCCAATCGAATGTTCCTGTGATTGGAAAAGTCAGGAGAGTGCAAAGGTACTGTTTTCTATCAGTTGGCAAGGTGCGCACACAATCCCAGTGTTGTACAGCTTGCTTCTTCACCTTCCCGAAGCTGCCGCTCTCGCCGGCTGCCGGAGCCCAAGAAGCGGCTTCTTCGCGCAAAGACGATTGTGCCGCTCACAGTGCTCTCCTTAGCGCGGCTTCTGCCGAAAGACGCCCGGCAGCGGCTCTTACCTCCGGAGAGCACCCTACCTTCGTCTTTAGCTCCTCTTCTCATCTACACCTCGGCAAAAAGCTTCTCCACTATGTCTGGCTAGGAAAAACTGTGCCAGCACAGAAAACATCTCCCATCGTGTTCTAGAAGTTGCACGGATGTCTGCCAAGTGTTTGGCAGGAAGAAAAGAAAAGTTGTCCAAAACAGCTTCCAATCGAATGTTCCTGTGATTGGAAAAGTCAGCAGAGTGCAAAGGTACTGTTTTCTATCAGTTGGCAAGGTGCGCACACAATCCCAGTGTTGTACAGCTTGCTTCTTCACCTTCCCGAAGCTGCCGCTCTCGCCGGCTGCCGGAGCCCAAGAAGCGGCTTCTTCGCGCAAAGACGATTGTGCCGCTCACAGTGCTCTCCTTAGCGCGGCTTCTGCCGAAAGACGCCCGGCAGCGGCTCTTACCTCCGGAGAGCATCCTACCTTCGTCTTTCGCGTCTTTTGTAGTCTACATCTTAGCAAAACGCTTTTCCACTATGTCTGGCTAGGAAAAACTGTGCCAGCACAGAAAACATCTCCCATCGTGTTCTAGAAGTTGCACGGATGTCTGCCAAGTGTTTGGCAGGAAGAAAAGAAAAGTTGTCCAAAACAGCTTCCAATCGAATGTTCCTGTGATTGGAAAAGTCAGGAGAGTGCAAAGGTACTGTTTTCTATCAGTTGGCAAGGTGCGCACACAATCCCAGTGTTGTACAGCTTGCTTCTTCACCTTCCCGAAGCTGCCGCTCTCGCCGGCTGCCGGAGCCCAAGAAGCGGCTTCTTCGCGCAAAGACGATTGTGCCGCTCACAGGGCTCTCCTTAGCGCGGCTTCTGCCGAAAGACGCCCGGCAGCGGCTCTTACCTCCGGAGAGCATCCTACCTTCGTCTTTAGCTCCTCTTCTCATCTACACCTCGGCAAAAAGCTTTTCCACTATGTCTGGCTAGGAAAAACTGTGCCAGCACAGAAAACATCTCCCATCGTGTTCTAGAAGTTGCACGGATGTCTGCCAAGTGTTTGGCAGGAAGAAAAGAAAAGTTGTCCAAAACAGCTTCCAATCGAATGTTCCTGTGATTGGAAAAGTCAGGAGAGTGCAAAGATACTGTTTTCTATCAGTTGGCAAGGTGCGCACACAATCCCAGTGTTGTACAGCTTGCTTCTTCACCTTCCCGAAGCTGCCGCTCTCGCCGGCTGCCGGAGCCCAAGAAGCGGCTTCTTCGCGCAAAGACGATTGTGCCGCTCACAGTGCTCTCCTTAGCGCGGCTTCTGCCGAAAGACGCCCGGCAGCGGCTCTTACCTCCGGAGAGCATCCTACCTTCGTCTTTCGCGTCTTTTGTAGTCTACATCTTAGCAAAACGCTTTTCCACTATGTCTGGCTAGGAAAAACTGTGCCAGCACAGAAAACATCTCCCATCGTGTTCTAGAAGTTGCACGGATGTCTGCCAAGTGTTTGGCAGGAAGAAAAGAAAAGTTGTCCAAAACAGCTTCCAATCGAATGTTCCTGTGATTGGAAAAGTCAGGAGAGTGCAAAGGTACTGTTTTCTATCAGTTGGCAAGGTGCGCACACAATCCCAGTGTTGTACAGCTTGCTTCTTCACCTTCCCGAAGCTGCCGCTTTCGCCGGCTGCCGGAGCCCAAGAAGCGGCTTCTTCGCGCAAAGACGATTGTGCCGCTCACAGGGCTCTCCTTAGCGCGGCTTCTGCCGAAAGACGCCCGGCAGCGGCTCTTACCTCCGGAGAGCATCCTACCTTCGTCTTTCTCGTCTTTTGTAGTCTACATCTTAGCAAAACGCTTTTCCACTATGTCTGGCTAGGAAAAACTGTGCCAGCACAGAAAACATCTCCCATCGTGTTCTAGAAGTTGCACGGATGTCTGCCAAGTGTTTGGCAGGAAGAAAAGAAAAGTTGTCCAAAACAGCTTCCAATCGAATGTTCCTGTGATTGGAAAAGTCAGCAGAGTGCAAAGGTACTGTTTTCTATCAGTTGGCAAGGTGCGCACACAATCCCAGTGTTGTACAGCTTGCTTCTTCACCTTCCCGAAGCTGCCGCTCTCGCCGGCTGCCGGAGCCCAAGAAGCGGCTTCTTCGCGCAAAGACGATTGTGCCGCTCACAGTGCTCTCCTTAGCGCGGCTTCTGCCGAAAGACGCCCGGCAGCGGCTCTTACCTCCGGAGAGCATCCTACCTTCGTCTTTCGCGTCTTTTGTAGTCTACATCTTAGCAAAACGCTTTTCCACTATGTCTGGCTAGGAAAACCCGTGCCAGCACAGAAAACATCTCCCATCGTGTTCTAGAAGTTGCACGGATGTCTGCCAAGTGTTTGGGAGGAAGAAAAGAAAAGTTGTCCAAAACAGCTTCCAATCGAATGTTCCTGTGATTGGAAAAGTCAGCAGAGTGCAAAGGTACTGTTTTCTATCAGTTGGCAAGGTGCGCACACAATCCCAGTGTTGTACAGCTTGCTTCTTCACCTTCCCGAAGCTGCCACTCTCAGGAGGTAAGAGCCGCTGCCGGGCGTCTTTCGGCAGAAGCTGCGCTAAGGAGAGCACTGTGAGCGGCACAATCGTCTTTGCGCGAAGAAGCCGCTTCTTGGGCTCCGGCAGCCGGCGAAAGCGGCAGCTTCGGGAAGGTGAAGAAGCAAGCTGTACAACACTGGGATTGTGTGCGCACCTTGCCAACTGATAGAAAACAGTACCTTTGCACTCTGCTGACTTTTCCAATCACAGGAACATTCGATTGGAAGCTGTTTTGGACAACTTTTCTTTTCTTCCTGCCAAACACTTGGCAGACATCCGTGCAACTTCTAGAACACGATGGGAGATGTTTTCTGTGCTGGCACAGTTTTTCCTAGCCAGACATAGTGGAAAAGCGTTTTGCTAAGATGTAGACTACAAAAGACGCGAAAGACGAAGGTAGGATGCTCTCCGGAGGTAAGAGCCGCTGCCGGGCGTCTTTCGGCAGAAGCCGCGCTAAGGAGAGCCCTGTGAGCGGCACAATCGTCTTTGCGCGAAGAAGCCGCTTCTTGGGCTCCGGCAGCCGGCGAGAGCGGCAGCTTCGGGAAGGTGAAGAAGCAAGCTGTACAACACTGGGATTGTGTGCGCACCTTGCCAACTGATAGAAAACAGTACCTTTGCACTCTCCTGACTTTTCCAATCACATGAACATTCGATTGGAAGCTGTTTTGGACAACTTTTCTTTTCTTCCTCCCAAACACTTGACAGACATCCGTGCAACTTCTAGAACACGATGGGAGATGTTTTCTGTGCTGGCACGGGTTTTCCTAGCCAGACATAGTGGAAAAGCGTTTTGCTAAGATGTAGACTACAAAAGACGCGAAAGACGAAGGTAGGATGCTCTCCGGAGGTAAGAGCCGCTGCCGGGCGTCTTTCGGCAGAAGCCGCGCTAAGGAGAGCCCTGTGAGCGGCACAATCGTCTTTGCGCGAAGAAGCCGCTTCTTGGGCTCCGGCAGCCGGCGAGAGCGGCAGCTTCGGGAAGGTGAAGAAGCAAGCTGTACAACACTGGGATTGTGTGCGCACCTTGCCAACTGATAGAAAACAGTACCTTTGCACTCTCCTGACTTTTCCAATCACAGGAACATTCGATTGGAAGCTGTTTTGGACAACTTTTCTTTTCTTCCTGCCAAACACTTGGCAGACATCCGTGCAACTTCTAGAACACGATGGGAGATGTTTTCTGTGCTGGCACAGTTTTTCCTAGCCAGACATAGTGGAAAAGCGTTTTGCTAAGATGTAGACTACAAAAGACGCGAAAGACGAAGGTAGGATGCTCTCCGGAGGTAAGAGCCGCTGCCGGGCGTCTTTCGGCAGAAGCCGCGCTAAGGAGAGCACTGTGAGCGGCACAATCGTCTTTGCGCGAAGAAGCCGCTTCTTGGGCTCCGGCAGCCGGCGAGAGCGGCAGCTTCGGGAAGGTGAAGAAGCAAGCTGTACAACACTGGGATTGTGTGCGCACCTTGCCAACTGATAGAAAACAGTACCTTTGCACTCTCCTGACTTTTCCAATCACAGGAACATTCGATTGGAAGCTGTTTTGGACAACTTTTCTTTTCTTCCTGCCAAACACTTGGCAGACATCCGTGCAACTTCTAGAACACGATGGGAGATGTTTTCTGTGCTGGCACAGTTTTTCCTAGCCAGACATAGTGGAAAAGCGTTTTGCTAAGATGTAGACTACAAAAGACGCGAAAGACGAAGGTAGGATGCTCTCCGGAGGTAAGAGCCGCTGCCGGGCGTCTTTCGGCAGAAGCCGCGCTAAGGAGAGCACTGTGAGCGGCACAATCGTCTTTGCGCGAAGAAGCCGCTTCTTGGGCTCCGGCAGCCGGCGAGAGCGGCAGCTTCGGGAAGGTGAAGAAGCAAGCTGTACAACACTGGGATTGTGTGCGCACCTTGCCAACTGATAGAAAACAGTATCTTTGCACTCTCCTGACTTTTCCAATCACAGGAACATTCGATTGGAAGCTGTTTTGGACAACTTTTCTTTTCTTCCTGCCAAACACTTGGCAGACATCCGTGCAACTTCTAGAACACGATGGGAGATGTTTTCTGTGCTGGCACAGTTTTTCCTAGCCAGACATAGTGGAGAAGCTTTTTGCCGAGGTGTAGATGAGAAGAGGAGCTAAAGACGAAGGTAGGGTGCTCTCCGGAGGTAAGAGCCGCTGCCGGGCGTCTTTCGGCAGAAGCCGCGCTAAGGAGAGCACTGTGAGCGGCACAATCGTCTTTGCGCGAAGAAGCCGCTTCTTGGGCTCCGGCAGCCGGCGAGAGCGGCAGCTTCGGGAAGGTGAAGAAGCAAGCTGTACAACACTGGGATTGTGTGCGCACCTTGCCAACTGATAGAAAACAGTACCTTTGCACTCTCCTGACTTTTCCAATCACAGGAACATTCGATTGGAAGCTGTTTTGGACAACTTTTCTTTTCTTCCTGCCAAACACTTGGCAGACATCCGTGCAACTTCTAGAACACGATGGGAGATGTTTTCTGTGCTGGCACAGTTTTTCCTAGCCAGACATAGTGGAAAAGCGTTTTGCTAAGATGTAGACTACAAAAGACGCGAAAGACGAAGGTAGGATGCTCTCCGGAGGTAAGAGCCGCTGCCGGGCGTCTTTCGGCAGAAGCCGCGCTAAGGAGAGCACTGTGAGCGGCACAATCGTCTTTGCGCGAAGAAGCCGCTTCTTGGGCTCCGGCAGCCGGCGAGAGCGGCAGCTTCGGGAAGGTGAAGAAGCAAGCTGTACAACACTGGGATTGTGTGCGCACCTTGCCAACTGATAGAAAACAGTACCTTTGCACTCTCCTGACTTTTCCAATCACAGGAACATTCGATTGGAAGCTGTTTTGGACAACTTTTCTTTTCTTCCTGCCAAACACTTGGCAGACATCCGTGCAACTTCTAGAACACGATGGGAGATGTTTTCTGTGCTGGCACAGTTTTTCCTAGCCAGACATAGTGGAAAAGCGTTTTGCTAAGATGTAGACGACAAGAGAGGCTAAAGAGTGGATGTTAGCAAATGACACCCATCTTCAAAAAAGGCAATTAAGAGGACTCGCCATAGTACAAACCAGCCAGCCTCTTTTTTATCCCCAGGAAGTTGATGAAGCAGCTCTTCCTGGAAATCCTTGCCAGGCACATGACAGATGACCAAATAATGTAGTTAGCATGATTTTTCAGGGGAATTTCATGCTGAACATCACTTTAAACTCCTCTGATGAATCAACTTGACTGGTAGATGAAGGGAATATTATCTGCCTGGGCTTCAGGGAGGTTTTTGACATACCTCTACATGGCATCACACATACATATGGAAGCAATAGTGCAAAGGGGAGGGAATCAGTGTCTTTTCAGTGATGCTGAGGGAAAAGACAAGAGGCAGTGGGCACACACTGAAATACAGGAGATTGCCTTTGAACATCAGTAAATGTTTCTTTACTGTCAGGGTGACTGAACCACGGCACAGACTGCCCAGAAAGATTGTGGAGCCTGGATCTTTGAAGACATTAAAAGTACACCCAGATAGAATCCTGGGCAAGAGGCTCTAGGTATCCTGGTTTAGGCAGGGGGGTTGGGCCTGGTTAGCCCCACCAACCCCTTCCACTCTCTTTCATTCTGTGCTAGTGAATTCTCTTCAAGATGCATTTCAAAGCACTGGCATGACAAAGTTCTGTGCAGACAGAGATCCAAATGGACATGGCATCTAAGTTCCTTAAGCAGTGTTCAAGAAGAATGTAAAACTCTGGCACAAGTATCTCTTCCCTAACTGAATCCCTTTCATGGGAAAATTCCCAGCTCTAGAAAGATCTTCTGATACGCATGCTTAAGACTGACACTGGCTGAGCAAATTTCTCCCTATGTATATCTAAGACCAGTTAGGATCTTCACCCAAAGTGCTGTCAACATAGTCACAGAATGCCTATTGTTAAGAAGTGACAGCTTCCATCAGAATGGCAGCTATTGGTCCACAAAATGGATTAATGGATGGGAATTATCTACGTGGGTTAAAAACAAAAATAAAGAGTTGGTCTTTATTTATCAATTTCATGGCAATATTGATAAGGGAAGAAAAAGATCTAAGTCCTTGACTTTCTGGACTCGAGGAAAGATTTTAAAAATTCCTTGTAAAAATGTATGATCACAATCAGACTATTGAAACCATTTTAGTTGGGAACAAAGTTCCAAAATTGTCTAGATAGTGGCAAAGAAGCCAAGAAAATAGGAAAGAAACAAAAAGAGAGCAAAAGAGTCAGCTTCAGTGTACAAGCTCGTTCTAGAAGTAGTCTGCTGGGAAAAGGAACCCCCAGCTAAATTTCCAATGTATTCCTGCGCTTGATTCAGTAACTGGTCAATGTAAAAACCAATCCTTTTGTACAACTTCTTCCAGCAACAAAAACTCCAACAGGTTGACACTACCATCATGCCTGTTCCAGACATATTTAAAAGAGAAATGATGATTTTCTTGAAAACCTACTTACATAAAAGTTGCAAGATGGTGGAGGGATTCCCACATCCTCCTTCCTCCATCTGGCTTGAAAGTATATTTGATAAAATATGCAACAAAGCACATGATTTATAAGGGAGAGTCAAATGGATGATTTGGGAATCGATCTCTTGTTGATAGTAAACTTCATATCCACTCGGTGTGACCTTTTTAAAACAAAATGTGGAGCTGAGGCATGAATCTGCCACAACAATTGTAAAGCAAACATACACACTCCCCTTCATATGCCCCCCCCTCCACACACACCTAGGCACACACAGAGATCAGCATAGCAGATCATGAACACCTTGGAAAAGACTGAAATGCTAAATGCCTCTCTTGATGGGCAAAAGAGCTGGTGCAGTAATTCAAATGCCTGGTACAAAAATTCTGTTTAATATTTAGCTCCTATTTAAAACACAGCTTTTCATTTCATTCTATTTACAGAATATTTTCATTTCATTTGTTTCTTTAAAATTACTTAGTTCTCACCTGTTGTATGTCTAGGAATATTTTCTTCCAAAAATAGAAAAAAATAGATGATATCTTTTCAGCAGAAAACATTGGTTGATACAATTTTAAACCATCATGATATGGAAGAATTCTTCTGTCCCTCTCGAAGGTGGAAGAAGCATTTGGATCACAGATCATCTACAATGAAATACTTGACATGTTTAAGATGCTTTCAATCAATTTTGATCGTCAATTGCTTATTTGTTGTAAACAGTAATTTTTCAGTGAAGGGAAAGTGTGTGTGGTATATCTACATGATATGTTCAAAGGCAGTTCCTACTAATGGCCAGGCTGAATTCCAGTAAATAATGTCCCGAATGATATTTTGCCGCCTTCTTTGGCACTTCATGAAATCTTACCCCGATGAAGTGCTGAAACACAGAGATTTTCTCTTAGAGAGTGTCTCATGTTGTAACCTATCCCATGGATTTTATGCTGTAATTCTTATCTCTTTTAAAATTTACTATCTTCTGTACAGTTTTCATGAAACTTTCTGTTACAGTAGTGAATAGCACAGATAAATGTCATTTTGTACAACTTTGAATTTACCCCAAGAGCTGAGAGAAAACTTGATCCTATACTTCAATCCGAGTTTCTTCTATAGTCCAACTTTGTTTCTCTACCATCAAGCTTCTCCTTTGTTGCTGCTCCAAGCCCCGTCCAAGGTGACCTTGAATACTTTCAGGGATGGGACACCCACAACTTCTCTGGGCAACCTGTTCCAGTGTTCCAGCACTCCCACAGTAAAAAAGGCCTTCCTTTCATCTAATATGTGTAGGAAATCATAAATCTAGGCATAGAAGCTTGGAGTGCAAATTTGAAATTCTTTGGATTTGAAGCACATTTTATATGAATACTGACTTACAGATGACTAAAAGATGTTGATGGGCATTTGAGCTGACAAGTTTTGAAAAAGTGCACGGAAATTAAAATTGAAACCACTAAAATTAAAAACTCCTTGCCATTTTCTTTTTCCTCTCCTATTCAAAATTGCATATGTCAGATATCAGTGCTTCATGCAAACCTCTCAGATGCTCTCAGAGAAAAAGCTTTTCTTTCAGACTAAGTTGCGGTTGACGTAGAACACTAGCAGGAGTGAAAGATTTTCTGGGCATCGGGGCAGCCCGTTCTCCTTGGATTTGTGTGCAGAATGCATTTTATCCAAACTGGAAAATAGATCCCAGCTCTGTTCTATTCATCATCCTTACTTCATCAGGCCAGAAGATTCTGTGAAAAGTAGCCTGTGGACCTTGAAGACAGCGCATGTGAACCAGATGAGAGGTGATAGAGAAGTTGAGGGAGAGAAGAAAGAGCATGAGGCTGAAACCAGAAAGTATTTCTCCACGTGATCATGGAAGATTGCAGGAGCCACTTGGTACTATCAAACCAGCCCAACTTGGCACTGGTGCCACCTTGGGTCTGGGAGCCATGTTGCATATCGTGCATTTTAAGGAGCCAGCTGGCCACACCCAGCCATATGCCCCCAAACACAAACCAAGGCCCTTTTCTCTGGCAAACAAAACTCAGCTGCCCTGCTTCTGGATGGCAGATTGCAGGAACCACTTGGTACTATCAAACCAGCCCAACTTGGCACTGGTGCCACCATGGGTCTGGTCACCATCCTGCCTATTGTAGCTTTTCAGGAGCCAGCCGGTCACTCTCAGCCATAGGCCCCCAAACACAAACCTCGGCCCGTTTCCCTGGCAAACAAAAGTAAGCTGCCCCGCTTCTGCATGGCAGATTGCAGGAGCTACTTAGTACTATCAAATCAGCCCGACTTGGCACAGGTGCCACCTTGGATCTGGGAACCATCCTGTGTATCGTGGATTTTCAGGGGCCAGCCGGCCACTCTCAGCCATATGCCCCCAAAAACAAACCACGGACCTTTTCTCTGGCAAACAAAAATCAGCTGCCCCACTTCTGGATGGCAGATTGCAGGAGCCACTTGGGACTATCACACCAGCACAACATGGCACTGCTGCCACCTTGGATCTGGGAACAATCCTGCGTATCGTACATATTCAGGAACCAGCCGAACACTCCCAGCCACAGGCCCCCAAACACAAACAACGGCCCTTTTCTCTGGCAAACAAAACTCAACTGCCCCTCTTCTGGATGGCAAATTGCAGGACGCACTTGGTACTACAAAAAGAGCCCGACTTGGCAGTGGTGCCACCTTGGCTCTGGGAACCATCCTGCGTATCGAGCATTTTAAGGAGCCAGCCGGCAATTCCCAGCCGTATGCCCCAAAAAGAAACCATGGACCTTTTCTCTGGCAAAAAAAACTCAGCTGTCCCGCTTCTGGATGGCAGATTGCAGGAGTTACTTTGAACCATACAACCAGCCTTACTTGGCACTGGTGCCACCTTGGATCTGGGAACCATCCTGCCTATCGTTGATTTTCAGGGGCCAGCCGGCCACTCTCAGCCATAGGCCCCCAAACACAAACCACAGCCCTTTTCTCTAGCAAACAAAATTCAACTGCCCCGCTTCTGGATGGCAAATTGCAGGAGCCACTGGGTACTACAAAAACAGCCTGACTTGGCACTGGTGCCACCTTGCGTCTGGTTACCATGCGGCGTATCGTGCATTTTAAGGAGCCAGGTGGCCACTCCCAGCCATATGCCCCCAAACACAACCCACGGCCCTTTTCTCTGGCAAACAAAACTCAGCTGCCCCGCTTCTGGATGGCAGATTGCAGGAGACACTTGGTACTATCAAACCAGCCCGACTTGGCACTGGTGCCACCTTGGGTCTGGGAACCATCCTGCGTATTGTGGATTGTCAGGAGACAGCCGACCACTCTCGGCCACAGAGCCCAATCAAAAACAAAGGTCCGTTTCCCTGGCAAAAAAAACTCAGCTGCCCCGCTTCTGGATGGGAGATTGCAGGAGGCACTTGACACTGTCAAACGAGCCCCACTTGGCACTGGTGCCACCTTGGGTCTGGGAACCATGCTGCGTATCGTGGATTTTCAGGAGCCAGCCGGCCACTGCCAGCCACAGGCCCCCAAACACAAACCACAGCCTTTTTCTCTGGCAAACAAAACTCAGCTGCCCCGCTTCTGGATGGCAGATTGCAGGAGCCACTTGGTACTATCAAACCAGCCCGACTTGGCACTGGTGCCACCTTGGGTCTGGGAACCATCCTGCCTATCGTGGATTTTAAGGAGCCAGCCGGCTACTCCCAGCCACAGGCCCCCAACAAAAACCACGGCCCTTTTTTCTCGCAAACAAAACTTAGCTGCCTCACTTCTGGATGGCAGATTGCAGGAGCCACTTGGTACTATCAAACCAGCCCGACTTGGCACTGGTGCCACCTTGGGTCTGGGAACCATCCTGCGTATCGTGGATTCTAAGGAGCCAGCCGGCCACTGCCAGCCACAGGCCCCCAAACAAAATCAACGGCGCTGTTCCCTGGAAAACAAAACACGCCTGCCAACTTTTTGATGGAGTTTGCAGGAGCCACTTGGTACTATCAAACCAGCCCGACTTGGCACTGGTGCCACCTTGGGTCTGGGAAACATCCTGCGTATCGTGGATTCTTAGGAGCCAGCCGGCCACTCCTAGCCACAGGCCCCCAAACAAAAACCTAGGCCTATTTCTCTGGCAAACAAAAGTAAGCTGCCCTGCTTCTGGATGGCAGATTGCAGGAGACACTTGGTACTATCAAACCAGCCCGACTTGGCACTGGTGCCACCTTGGATCTGGGAACCATGCTCTGTATCGTGGATATTCAGGGGCCAGCCGGCCACTCTCAGCCATATGTCCCCAAACAGAAACCTCGGCCCGTTTCTCTGGCAAACAAAACTCAACTGCCCCTCTTCTGGATGGCAAATTGCAGGATGAACTTGATACTAAAACCGCAGGCCGACTTGGTAGTGGTGACACCTTGGGCCTGGGAACCATCATGCGTATCGAGCATTTTAAGGAGCCAGCCGGCCACTCCCAGCAATATGCCCCCAAAAACAATCCACGGAATTTTCCTCTGGCAAACAAAAATCAGCTGCCTCGCTTCTGGATGGCAGATTGCAGGAGCCACTTTGCACCATCAAACCAGCCCGACTTGGCACTGGTGCCACATTGCATCTGGGAACCATGCTGCCTAGCGTGGATTTTCAGGAGCCAGCCGGCCACTCTCAGCTATATGCCCCCAAACAAAACCCACGGCCCGTTTCCCTGGCAAACAAAATTAAGCTGCCCCGCTTCTGGATGGCAGATTGCAGGACGCACTTGGTAGTATCAAACCAGCAAAACTTGGCACTGGTGCCACCTTGGGTCTGGGAACCATCCTGCGTATCGTGGGTTCAAAGGAGCCAGCCGGTCACTCCCAGCCACAGGCCCCCAAATACAAACAATGTCGCTTTTCCCTGGAAAACAAATCTCGCCTGCCAACTTTTTGATGGCAGATTGCAGGAGCCACTTGGTACTATCAAACCAGCCCAACTTGGCACTGGTGCCACCATGGGTCTGGTAACCATCCTGCCTATTGTAGCTTTCCAGGAGCCAGCCGGTCACTCCCAGCCATAGGTCCCCAGTCACAAACCTCGGCCCGTTTCCCTGGCAAACAAAAGTAAGCTACCCCGCTTCTGGATGGCAGATTGCAGGAGCCACTTGGTACTATCAAACCAGCCCAACTTGGCACTGGTGCCACCTTGGGTCTGGGAACCATGCTGCGTAACACAGATTCTAAGGCGCCAGTCGGCCACTACGAGCCACAAGCCCCCAAACACAAACAACGGCGCTATTCTCTGGCAAACAAAACTCAACTGCCCCTCTTCTGGATGGCAAATTGCAGGACGCACTTGGTACTATAAAAACAGCCCGACTTGGCACTGGTGCCCCCTTGGGTCTGGGAACCATCCTGCGTATCGATCTTTTTAATGAGACAGCCGGCCGCTCCCAGCCATATACCCCCAAACACAACCCACGGCCCTTTTCTCTGGCAAACAAAACTCAACTGCACCGCTTCTGGATGGCAGATTGCAGGAGCCACTTGGTACTATCAAACCAGCCCGACTTGGCACTGGTGCCACCTTGGGTCTGGGAACCATCCTGCGTATTGTGGGTTGTCAGGAGCCAGCCGAACACTCTCGGCCACAGACCCCAATTAAAAACAACGGCCCGTTTCACAGGCAAACAAAACTCAGCTGCCCCGCTTCTGGATGGGAGATTGCAGGAGGCACTTGACACTGTGAAACCAGCCCCACTTGGCACTGGTGCCACCTTGGGTCTGGGAACCATGCTGCGTATCATGGATTTTCAGGAGCCAGCCGGCCACTGCCAGCCACAGGCCCCCAAACACAAACCACAGACTTTTTGTCTGGCAAACAAAATTCAGCTGCCCCGCTTCTGGATGGCAGATTGCAGGAGCCACTTGGGACTATCACACCAGCACAACATGGCACTGCTGCCACCTTGGATCTGGGAACCATCCTTCCTATCGTGGATTTTCAGGGGCCAGCCGGTCACTCTCAGCCATAGGCCCCAAACACAAACCACGGCCCTTTTCTCTGGAAAACAAAACTCAACTGCCCCTCTTCTGGATGGCAGATTGCAGGAGCCACTGGGTACTATGAAACCAGCCCTACTTGGCACTGATGCCACCTTGGGTCTGGGAACCATGCTGCGTATCATGGATTTTCAGGAGGCAGCCGGCCACTGCCAGCCACAGGCCCCGAAACACAAACAACAGCCTTTTTCTCTGGCAAACAAAATTCAGCTGCCCCGCTACTGGATGGCAGATTGCAGGAGCCACTTGGTACTATCAAACCAGCCCAACTTGGCACTGGTGCCACCTTGGGTCTGGGAACCATGCTGCGTAACACAGATTCTAAGGCGCCAGTCGGCCACTACGAGCCACAAGCCCCCAAACACAAACAACGGCGCTATTCTCTGGCAAACAAAACTCAACTGCCCCTCTTCTGGATGGCAAATTGCAGGACGCACTTGGTACTATAAAAACAGCCCGACTTGGCACTGGTGCCCCCTTGGGTCTGGGAACCATCCTGCGTATCGATCTTTTTAATGAGACAGCCGGCCACTCCCAGCCATATGCCCCCAAACACAACCCACGGCCCTTTTCTCTGGCAAACAAAACTCAACTGCACCGCTTCTGGATGGCAGATTGCAGGAGCCACTTGGTACTATCAAACCAGCCCGACTTGGCACTGGTGCCACCTTGGGTCTGGGAACCATCCTGCGTATTGTGGGTTGTCAGGAGCCAGCCGAACACTCTCGGCCACAGACCCCAATTAAAAACAACGGCCCGTTTCACAGGCAAACAAAACTCAGCTGCCCCGCTTCTGGATGGGAGATTGCAGGAGGCACTTGGTGTAATCAAACCAGCCCGACTTGGCACTGGTGCCACCTTGGGTCTGGGAACCATCCTGCGTATCGTGGATTCTAAGGAGCCAGCCGGCCACTCCTAGCCACAGGCCCCCAAACAAAAACCTAGGCCTATTTCTCTGGCAAACAAAAGTAAGCTGCCCTGCTTCTGGATGGCAGATTGCAGGAGACACTTGGTACTATCAAACCAGCCCGACTTGGCACTGGTGCCACCTTGGATCTGGGAACCATGCTCTGTATCGTGGATATTCAGGGGCCAGCCGGCCACTCTCAGCCATATGTCCCCAAACAGAAACCTCGGCCCGTTTCTCTGGCAAACAAAACTCAACTGCCCCTCTTCTGGATGGCAAATTGCAGGATGAACTTGATACTAAAACCGCAGGCCGACTTGGTAGTGGTGACACCTTGGGCCTGGGAACCATCATGCGTATCGAGCATTTTAAGGAGCCAGCCGGCCACTCCCAGCAATATGCCCCCAAAAACAATCCACAGAATTTTCCTCTGGCAAACAAAAATCAGCTGCCTCGCTTCTGGATGGCAGATTGCAGGAGCCACTTTGCACCATCAAACCAGCCCGACTTGGCACTGGTGCCACATTGCATCTGGGAACCATGCTGCCTAGCGTGGATTTTCAGGAGCCAGCCGGCCACTCTCAGCTATATGCCCCCAAACAAAACCCACGGCCCGTTTCCCTGGCAAACAAAATTAAGCTGCCCCGCTTCTGGATGGCAGATTGCAGGACGCACTTGGTAGTATCAAACCAGCAAAACTTGGCACTGGTGCCACCTTGGGTCTGGGAACCATCCTGCGTATCGTGGGTTCAAAGGAGCCAGCCGGTCACTCCCAGCCACAGGCCCCCAAATACAAACAATGGCGCTTTTCCCTGGAAAACAAAACTCGCCTGCCAACTTTTTGATGGCAGATTGCAGGAGCCACTTGGTACTATCAAACCAGCCCAACTTGGCACTGGTGCCACCATGGGTCGGGTAACCATCCTGCCTATTGTAGCTTTCCAGGAGCCAGCCGGTCACTCCCAGCCATAGGTCCCCAGTCACAAACCTCGGCCCGTTTCCCTGGCAAACAAAAGTAAGCTACCCCGCTTCTGGATGGCAGATTGCAGGAGCCACTTGGTACTATCAAACCAGCCCAACTTGGCACTGGTGCCACCTTGGGTCTGGGAACCATGCTGCGTAACACAGATTCTAAGGCGCCAGTCGGCCACTACGAGCCACAAGCCCCCAAACACAAACAACGGCGCTATTCTCTGGCAAACAAAACTCAACTGCCCCTCTTCTGGATGGCAAATTGCAGGACGCACTTGGTACTATAAAAACAGCCCGACTTGGCACTGGTGCCACCTTGGGTCTCGGAACCATCCTGCGTATCGATCTTTTTAATGAGACAGCCGGCCACTCCCAGCCATATGCCCCCAAACACAACCCACGGCCCTTTTCTCTGGCAAACAAAACTCAACTGCACCGCTTCTGGATGGCAGATTGCAGGAGCCACTTGGTACTATCAAACCAGCCCGACTTGGCACTGGTGCCACCTTGGGTCTGGGAACCATCCTGCGTATTGTGGGTTGTCAGGAGCCAGCCGAACACTCTCGGCCACAGACCCCAATTAAAAACAACGGCCCATTTCACAGGCAAACAAAACTCAGCTGCCCCGCTTCTGGATGGGAGATTGCAGGAGGCACTTGACACTGTGAAACCAGCCCCACTTGGCACTGGTGCCACCTTGGGTCTGGGAACCATGCTGCGTATCATGGATTTTCAGGAGCCAGCCGGCCACTCCCAGCCACAGGCCCCCAAACACAAACCACAGCCTTTTTGTCTGGCAAACAAAATTCAGCTGCCCCGCTTCTGGATGGCAGATTGCAGGAGCCACTTGGGACTATCACACCAGCACAACATGGCACTGCTGCCACCTTGGATCTGGGAACCATCCTTCCTATCGTGGATTTTCAGGGGCCAGCCGGTCACTCTCAGCCATAGGCCCCAAACACAAACCACGGCCCTTTTCTCTGGAAAACAAAACTCAACTGCCCCTCTTCTGGATGGCAGATTGCAGGAGCCACTGGGTACTATGAAACCAGCCCTACTTGGCACTGATGCCACCTTGGGTCTGGGAACCATGCGGCGTATCATGGATTTTCAGGAGCCAGCCGGCCACTGCCAGCCACAGGCCCCGAAACACAAACAACAGCCTTTTTCTCTGGCAAACAAAATTCAGCTGCCCCGCTTCTGGATGGCAGATTGCAGGAACCACTTGGTACTAACAAACCAGCCCGACTTGGCACTGATGCCACCTTGGGTCTGGGAACCATCCTGCGTATCGTGGATTCAAAGGAGCCAGCTGGCCACTCCCAGCCACAGGCCCCAAAACACACACAACGGTGCTTTTCCCTGGAAAACAAAACTCGCCTGCCAAACTTTTGATGGCAGATTGCAGGAGCCACTTGGTATTATCAAACCAGCCCAACTTGGCACTGGTGCCACCATGGGTCTGGTCACCATCCTGCCTATCGTAGCTTTTCAGGAGCCAGCCAGCCACCCCCAGCCAGAGGCCCCCAGACAAATATTTCGGCCCGTTTCCCTGGCAAACAAAAGTAAGCTGCCCCGCTTCTGGATGGCAGATTGCAGGAGCCACTTTGCACCATCAAACCAGCCCAACTTGGCACTGGTGCCAACTCAGGTCTGGGAACCATCCTGCGTATCGTGGGTTCTAAGGAGCCAGCTGGCCACTCCCAACCACAGGCCCCCAAACACAAACAACGGCGCTTTTCCCTGGAAAACAAAACTTGCCTGCCAACTTTTTGATGGCAGATTGCAGGAGCCACTTGGTACTATCAAACCAGCCCAACTTGGCACTGGTGCCACCATGGGTCTGGTCACCATCCTGCCTATCGTAGCTTTTCAGGAGCCAGCCGGTCACTCCCAGCCATAGGCCCCCAGACACAAACCTCGGCCCGTTTCCCTGGCAAACAAAAGTAAGCTGCCCCGCTTCTGCATGGCAGATTGCAGGAGCTATTTAGTACTATCAAACCAGCCCGACTTGGCACTGGTGACACCTCTGGTCTGGGAACCATCCTGCCTATCGTGGATTTTCAGGGGCCAGCCGGCCACTCTCAGCCATATGCCCCCAAAAACAAACCACGGCCCTTTTCTCTGGCAAACAAAACTCAACTGCCCCTCTTCTGGATGGCAAATTTTAGGACGCACTTTGTACTACGAAAACCGCCCGACGTGGCACTGGTGCCACCTTGTGTCAGGGAACCATCCTGCATATCGAGCTTTTTAAGGAGCCAGCCGGCCACGCCCAGCCATATACCCCCAAAAACAAACCACGGACCATTTCTCTTGGAAACAAAAATCCGCTGCCCCGCGTCTGTATGGCAGATTGCAGGAGCCACTTTGCACCATCAAACCAGCCCGACTTGGCACTGGTGCCACCTTGGGTCTGGGAACAATCCTGCATATCGTGGATTCTAAGGAGCCAGCCGGCCACTCCCTGCCACAGGCCCCCAAACACAAACAACGGCGCTTTTCCCTGGAAAACAAAATTCGCCTGCCAGCTTTTTGATGGCAGATTGCAGGAGCCACTTGGTACTATCAAATCATCCCAACTTGGCACTGGTGCCACTATGGGTCTGGGAACCATCCTGCCTATTGTAGCATTTCAGGAGCCAGCCCGTCACTCCCAGCCATAGGCCCCCAGACACAAACCTCGGACCGTTTCCCTGGCAAACAAAATTAAGCTGCCCCGATTCTGGATGGCAGATTGCAGGAGCCACTTGGTTGTGTCAAACCAGCCCGACTTGGCACTGGTGCCACCTTGGGTCTGGGAACCATCCTGCGTAACGTGGATTCTAAGCAGCCACCCGGCCACTCTGAGCCACAGGCCCCCAAACACAAACAACGGCGCTTTTCCCTGGAAAACAAAACTCGCCTGCCAAATTTGATGGCAGATTGCAGGAGCCACTTGGTACTATCAAACCAGCCCAACTTGGCACTGGTGCCACGTCTGGTCTGGGAACCATCCTGCCTATCGTAGCTTTTCAGGAGCCAGCCGGTCACTCCCAGCCATAGACCCCCAGACACAAACCTCGGCCCGTTTCCCTGGAAAACAAAAGTAAGTTACCCCGATTCTGGATGGCAGATTGCAGGAGCCACTTGGTACTATCAAATCAGCCCAACTTGGCACTGGTGCCACCATGGGTCTGGTAAACATCCTGCCTATCGTAGCTTTTCAGGAGCCAGCCGGTCACTCCCTGCCATAGGCCCCCGGACACAAACCTCGGCCCGTTTCCCTGGCAAACAAAAGTAATCTACCCCACTTCTGGATGGCAGATTGCAGGACGCACTTGGTACTATCAAACCAGCCCAACTTGGCACTGGTGCCACGTCAAGTCTAGGAACCATCCTGCGTATCGTGGATTCTAAGGAGCCAGCCTGCCACTCCCAGCCATAGGCCTCTAAACAAAAACAACGGCGCTTTTCCCTGGTAAAGAAAACTTGCCTGCCAACTTTTTGATGGCAGATTGCAGGAGCCACTTGGTACTATCAAACCAGCCCAACTTGGCACTGGTGCCACCATGGGTCTGGTCACCATCCTGCCTATCGTAGCTTTTCAGGAGCCAGCCGGTCACTCCCAGCCATAGGCCCCCAGACACAAAGCTCGGCCCGTTTCCCTGGCAAACAAAAGTAAGCTGCCCCGCTTCTGGATGGCAGATTGCAGGAACCACTTGGTACTATCAAACCAGCCCGACTTGGCACTGGTGCCACCTCTGGTCTGGGAACCATCCTGCGTATCGTGGATTCTAAGGAGCCAGCTGGCCACTCCCAGCCACAGGCCCCCAAACACAAACAACGGCGCTTTTCCCTGGAAAACAAAACTCGCCTGCCAATTTTTTGATGGCAGATTGCAGGAGCCACTTGGTACTATCAAACCAGCCCAACTTGGCACTGGTGCCGCCATGGGTCTTGTCACCATCCTGCCTATCGTAGCTTTTCACGAGCCAGCCGGTCACTCCCAGCCATAGGACCCCAGACAAAAACCTCGGCCCGTTTCCCTGGAAAACAAAAGTAAGCTGCCCCGCTTCTGGATGGCAGATTGTAGGACGCATTTGTTACTATCAAACCCGCCCGACTTGGCACTGGTGCCACCACTGGTCTGGGAACCATCCTGCGTATCGTGGATTCTAAAGAGCCAGCCGGCCACTCCCAGCCACAGGCACCCATACACAAACAACGGCACTTTTCCCTGGAAAACAAAACTCGCCTGCCAACTTTTTGATGGCAGATTGCAGGAGCCACTTGGTACTATCAAACCAGCCCAACTTGGCACTGGTGCCACCATGGGTCTGGTCACCATCCTGCCTATCGTAGCTTTTCAGGAGCCAGCCGGTCACTCCCAGCCATAGGCCCCCAGACAAAAACCTCGGCCCGTTTCCCTGGCAAACAAAAGTAAGCTGCCCCGCTTCTGGATGGCAGATTGCAGGATCCACTTGGTACTATCAAACCAGCCCGACTTGGCACTGGTGCCACGACAAGTCTGGGAACCATCCTGCGTATCGTGGATTCTAATGAGCCAGCCGGCCACTCCCAGCCACAGGCCCCCAAACAAAAACAACGGCGCTTTTCCCTGGAAAACAAAACTCGCCTGCCAAGTTTTTGATGGCAGATTGCAGGAGCCACTTGGTACCATCAAACCAGCCCAACTTGGCACTGGTGCCACCTTGGGTCTGGTCACCATCCTGGCTATCGTAGCTTTTCAGGAGCCAGCCGGTCACTCGCAGCCATAGGCCCCCAGACACAAACCTCGGCCCGTTTCCCTGGCAAACAAAAGTAAGCTGCCCCGCTTCTGGATGGCAGATTGCAGGACGCACTTGTTACTATCAAACCAGCAAAACTTGGCACTGGTGCCACCTTGGGTCTGGATACCATGGTGCGTATCGTGGATTCTAAGGAGCCAGCCGGCCACTCCCAGCCACAGGCCCCCAAACAAAAACAACGGCGCTTTTCCCTGGAAAACAAAACTCGCCTACCAACGTTTTGATGGCAGATTGCAGGAGCCACTTGGTACTATCAAACCAGCCCAACTTGGCACTGGTGCCACCATGGGTCTGGTCACCATCCTGCCTATCGTAACTTTTCAGGAGCCAGCCGGTCACTCCCAGCCATAGGCCCCCAGACACAAAGCTCGGCCCGTTTCCCTGGCAAAGGAAATTAAGCTGCCCCGCTTCTGGATGGCAGATTGCAGGAGCCACTTGGTACTATCAAACCAGCCCGACTTGGCACTGGTGCCACCTCTGGTCTGGGAACCATCCTGCGTATCGTGGATTCTAAGGAGCCAGTCGGCCACTCCCAGCCACAGGCCCCCAAACACAAACAACGGCACGTTTCCGTGGCAAACAAAAGTAAGCTGCCCCGCTTATGGATGGCAGATTGCAGGAGCCACTTGGTACTATCAAACCAGCCCGACTTGGCACTGGTGCCACCTCTGGTCTGGGAACCATCCTGCGTATTGTGGTTTCTAAGGAGCCAGCCGGCCACTCCCAACCACAGGCCCCCAAACACAAACAACGGCGCTTTTCCCTGGAAAACAAAACTCGCCTGCCAACGTTTTGATGGCAGATTGCAGGAGCCACTTGGTACTATCAAACCAGCCCAACTTGGCACTGGTGCCACCATGGGTCTTGTCACCATCCTGCCTATCGTAGCTTTCAGGAGCCAGCCGGTCACTGCCTGCCATAGGCCCCGAGACACAAACCTCGGCCCGTTTCCCTGGCAAACAAAAGTAAGCTGCCCCGCTTCTGGATGGCAGATTGCAGGAGCCACTTGGTACTATCAAACCAGCCCGACTTGGCACTGGTGCCACTTCTGGTCTGGGAACCATGCTGCGTATCGTGGATTTTCAGGAGCCAGCCGGCCACTGCCAGCCACAGGCCCCCAAACACAAACCACAGCCTTTTCCTCTGGCAAACAAAACTCAGCTGCCCCGCTTCTGGATGGCAGATTGCAGGAGCCACTTGGTACTATCAAACCAGCCCGACTTGGCACTGGTGCCACCTCTGGTCTGGGAACCATCCTGCCTATCGTGGATTTTAAGGAGCCAGCCGGCTACTCCCAGCCACAGGCCCCCAACAAAAACCACGGCCCTTTTTTCTCGCAAACAAAACTTAGCTGCCTCACTTCTGGATGGCAGATTGCAGGAGCCACTTGGTGTAATCAAACCAGCCCGACTTGGCACTGGTGCCACCTTGGGTCTGGGAACCATCCTGCGTATCGTGGATTCTAAGGAGCCAGCCGGCCACTCCCAGCCACAGGCCCCCAAACAAAATCAACGGCGCTGTTCCCTGGAAAACAAAACACGCCTGCCAACTTTTTGATGGAGTTTGCAGGAGCCACTTGGTACTATCAAACCAGCCCGACTTGGCACTGGTGCCACCTTGGGTCTGGGAAACATCCTGCGTATCCTGGATTCTTAGGAGCCTGCCGGCCACTCCTAGCCACAGGCCCCCAAACAAAAACCTAGGCCTATTTCTCTGGCAAACAAAAGTAAGCTGCCCTGCTTCTGGATGGCAGATTGCAGGAGACACTTGGTACTATCAAACCAGCCCGACTTGGCACTGGTGCCACCTTGGATCTGGGAACCATGCTGTGTATCGTGGATATTCAGGGGCCAGCTGGCCACTCTCAGCCATATGTCCCCAAACAGAAACCTCGGCCCGTTTCTCTGGCAAACAAAACTCAACTGCCCCTCTTCTGGATGGCAAATTGCAGGATGAACTTGATACTAAAACCGCAGGCCGACTTGGTAGTGGTGACACCTTGGGCCTGGGAACCATCATGCGTATCGAGCATTTTAAGGAGCCAGCCGGCCACTCCCAGCAATATGCCCCCAAAAACAATCCACGGAATTTTTCTCTGGCAAACAAAAATCAGCTGCCCCGCTTCTGGATGGCAGATTGCAGGAGCCACTTTGCACCATCAAACCAGCCCGACTTGGCACTGGTGCCACCTTGCATCTGGGAACCATGCTGCCTAGCGTGGATTTTCAGGAGCCAGCCGGCCACTCTCAGCTATATGCCCCCAAACAAAACCCACGGCCCGTTTCCCTGGCAAACAACATTAAGCTGCCCCGCTTCTGGATGGCAGATTGCAGGACGCACTTGGTAGTATCAAACCAGCCCGACTTGGCACTGGTGCCACCTTGGGTCTGGGAACCATCCTGCGTATCGTGGGTTCAAAGGAGCCAGCCGGCCACTCCCAGCCACAGGCCCCCAAATACAAACAATGGCGCTTTTCCCTGGAAAACAAAACTCGCCTGCCAACTTTTTGATGGCAGATTACAGGAGCCACTTGGTACTATCAAACCAGCCCAACTTGGCACTGGTGCCACCATGGGTCTGGTAACCATCCTGCCTATTGTAGCTTTTCAGGAGCCAGCCGGTCACTCCCAGCCATAGGCCCCCAGACACAAACCTCGGCCCGTTTCCCTGGCAAACTAAAGTAAGCTGCCCCGCTTCTGGATGGCAGATTGCAGGAGCCACTTGGTACTATCAAACCAGCCCAACTTGGCACTGGTGCCACCTTGGGTCTGGGAACCATGCTGCGTAACACAGATTCTAAGGAGGCAGTCGGCCACTCCCAGCCACAAGCCCCCAAACACAAACAACGGCGCTATTCTCTGGCAAACAAAACTCAACTGCCCCTCTTCTGGATGGCAAATTGCAGGACGCACTTGTACTATAAAAACAGCCCGACTTGGCACTGGTGCCACCTTGGGTCTGGGAACCATCCTGCGTATTGTGGGTTGTCAGGAGCCAGCCGAACACTCTCGGCCACAGACCCCAATTAAAAACAACGGCCCGTTTCACAGGCAAACAAAACTCAGCTGCCCCGCTTCTGGATGGGAGATTGCACGAAGCACTTGACACTGTGAAACCAGCCCCACTTGGCACTGGTGCCACCTTGGGTCTGGGAACCATGCTGCGTATCATGGATTTTCAGGAGCCAGCCGGTCACTCACAGCCATAGGCCCCCAAACACAAACCTCGTCCCGTTTCCCTGGCAAACAAAAGTAAGCTGCCCCGCTTCTGCATGGCAGATTGCAGGAGCTACTTAGTACTATCAAATCAGCCCGACTTGGCACAGGTGCCACCTTGGATCTGGTCACCATCCTGCCTATCGTAGCTTTTCAGGAGCCAGCCGGCCACTCCCTGCCACAGGCCCCCAAACACAAACAACGGCGCTTTTCCCTGGAAAGCAAAATTCGCCTGCCAACATTTTGATGGCAGATTGCAGGAGCCACTTGGTACTATCTAACAAGCCGAACTTGGCACTTGTGCCACCATGGGTCTGGTCAACATCCTGCCTATCGTAGCTTTTCAGGAGCCAGCCGGTCACTCCCAGCCATAGGCCCCGAGACAAAAACCTCGGCCCGTTTCCCGGGCAAACAAAAGTAAGCTACCCCGCTTCTGGATGGCAGATTGCAGGACGCACTTGGTACTATCAAACCAGCCCGACTTGGCACTGGTGCCACCTCTGGTCTGGGAACCATCCTGCGTATCGTAGATTCTAAGGAGCCAGCCGGCCACTCCCAGCCATTGGCCCCCCAAAAAAAACAACGGCGCTTTTCCCTGGAAAACAAAACTTGCCTGCCAACTTTTTGATGGCAGATTGCCGGAGCCACTTGGTACTATCAAACCAGCCCTACTTGGCACTGGTGCCACCATGGGTCTGGTCACCATCCTGCCTATCGTAGCTTTTCAGGAGCCAGCCGGTCACTCCCAGCCATAGGCCCCCAGACACAAAGCTCGACCCGTTTCCCTGGCAAACAAAAGTAAGCTGCCCCGCTTCTGGATGGCAGATTGCAGGACGCACTTGGTACTATCAAACCAGCCCAACTTGGCACTGGTGCCACCTTGGGTCTGGGAACCATCCTGCGTATCGTGGATTCTAAGGAGCCAGCCGGCCACTCCTAGCCACAGGCCCCCAAACAAAAACCTAGGCCTATTTCTCTGGCAAACAAAAGTAAGCTGCCCTGCTTCTGGATGGCAGATTGCAGGAGACACTTGGTACTATCAAACCAGCCCGACTTGGCACTGGTGCCACCTTGGATCTGGGAACCATGCTCTGTATCGTGGATATTCAGGGGCCAGCCGGCCACTCTCAGCCATATGTCCCCAAACAGAAACCTCGGCCCGTTTCTCTGGCAAACAAAACTCAACTGCCCCTCTTCTGGATGGCAAATTGCAGGATGAACTTGATACTAAAACCGCAGGCCGACTTGGTAGTGGTGACACCTTGGGCCTGGGAACCATCATGCGTATCGAGCATTTTAAGGAGCCAGCCGGCCACTCCCAGCAATATGCCCCCAAAAACAATCCACGGAATTTTCCTCTGGCAAACAAAAATCAGCTGCCTCGCTTCTGGATGGCAGATTGCAGGAGCCACTTTGCACCATCAAACCAGCCCGACTTGGCACTGGTGCCACATTGCATCTGGGAACCATGCTGCCTAGCGTGGATTTTCAGGAGCCAGCCGGCCACTCTCAGCTATATGCCCCCAAACAAAACCCACGGCCCGTTTCCCTGGCAAACAACATTAAGCTGCCCCGCTTCTGGATGGCAGATTGCAGGACGCACTTGGTAGTATCAAACCAGCAAAACTTGGCACTGGTGCCACCTTGGGTCTGGGAACCATCCTGCGTATCGTGGGTTCAAAGGAGCCAGCCGGTCACTCCCAGCCACAGGCCCCCAAATACAAACAATGTCGCTTTTCCCTGGAAAACAAATCTCGCCTGCCAACTTTTTGATGGCAGATTGCAGGAGCCACTTGGTACTATCAAACCAGCCCAACTTGGCACTGGTGCCACCATGGGTCTGGTCACCATCCTGCCTATTGTAGCTTTCCAGGAGCCAGTCGGTCACTCCCAGCCATAGGTCCCCAGTCACAAACCTCGGCCCGTTTCCCTGGCAAACAAAAGTAAGCTACCCCGCTTCTGGATGGCAGATTGCAGGAGCCACTTGGTACTATCAAACCAGCCCAACTTGGCACTGGTGCCACCTTGGGTCTGGGAACCATGCTGCGTAACACAGATTCTAAGGCGCCAGTCGGCCACTACGAGCCACAAGCCCCCAAACACAAACAACGGCGCTATTCTCTGGCAAACAAAACTCAACTGCCCCTCTTCTGGATGGCAAATTGCAGGACGCACTTGGTACTATAAAAACAGCCCGACTTGGCACTGGTGCCCCCTTGGGTCTGGGAACCATCCTGCGTATCGATCTTTTTAATGAGACAGCCGGCCACTCCCAGCCATATGCCCCCAAACACAACCCACGGCCCTTTTCTCTGGCAAACAAAACTCAACTGCACCGCTTCTGGATGGCAGATTGCAGGAGCCACTTGGTACTATCAAACCAGCCCGACTTGGCACTGGTGCCACCTTGGGTCTGGGAACCATCCTGCGTATTGTGGGTTGTCAGGAGCCAGCCGAACACTCTCGGCCACAGACCCCAATTAAAAACAACGGCCCGTTTCACAGGCAAACAAAACTCAGCTGCCCCGCTTCTGGATGGGAGATTGCAGGAGGCACTTGGTGTAATCAAACCAGCCCGACTTGGCACTGGTGCCACCTTGGGTCTGGGAACCATCCTGCGTATCGTGGATTCTAAGGAGCCAGCCGGCCACTCCTAGCCACAGGCCCCCAAACAAAAACCTAGGCCTATTTCTCTGGCAAACAAAAGTAAGCTGCCCTGCTTCTGGATGGCAGATTGCAGGAGACACTTGGTACTATCAAACCAGCCCGACTTGGCACTGGTGCCACCTTGGATCTGGGAACCATGCTGTGTATCGTGGATATTCAGGGGCCAGCCGGCCACTCTCAGCCATATGTCCCCAAACAGAAACCTCGGCCCGTTTCTCTGGCAAACAAAACTCAACTGCCCCTCTTCTGGATGGCAAATTGCAGGATGAACTTGATACTAAAACCGCAGGCCGACTTGGTAGTGGTGACACCTTGGGCCTGGGAACCATCATGCGTATCGAGCATTTTAAGGAGCCAGCCGGCCACTCCCAGCAATATGCCCCCAAAAACAATCCACGGAATTTTTCTCTGGCAAACAAAAATCAGCTGCCTCGCTTCTGGATGGCAGATTGCAGGAGCCACTTTGCACCATCAAACCAGCCCGACTTGGCACTGGTGCCACATTGCATCTGGGAACCATGCTGCCTAGCGTGGATTTTCAGGAGCCAGCCGGCCACTCTCAGCTATATGCCCCCAAACAAAACCCACGGCCCGTTTCCCTGGCAAACAAAATTAAGCTGCCCCGCTTCTGGATGGCAGATTGCAGGACGCACTTGGTAGTATCAAACCAGCAAAACTTGGCACTGGTGCCACCTTGGGTCTGGGAACCATCCTGCGTATTGTGGGTTGTCAGGAGCCAGCCGAACACTCTCGGCCACAGACCCCAATTAAAAACAACGGCCCGTTTCACAGGCAAACAAAACTCAGCTGCCCCGCTTCTGGATGGGAGATTGCAGGAGGCACTTGGTGTAATCAAACCAGCCCGACTTGGCACTGGTGCCACCTTGGGTCTGGGAACCATCCTGCGTATCGTGGATTCTAAGGAGCCAGCCGGCCACTCCTAGCCACAGGCCCCCAAACAAAAACCTAGGCCTATTTCTCTGGCAAACAAAAGTAAGCTGCCCTGCTTCTGGATGGCAGATTGCAGGAGACACTTGGTACTATCAAACCAGCCCGACTTGGCACAGGTGCCACCTTGGATCTGGGAACCATGCTCTGTATCGTGGATATTCAGGGGCCAGCCGGCCACTCTCAGCCATATGTCCCCAAACAGAAACCTCGGCCCGTTTCTCTGGCAAACAAAACTCAACTGCCCCTCTTCTGGATGGCAAATTGCAGGATGAACTTGATACTAAAACCGCAGGCCGACTTGGTAGTGGTGACACCTTGGGCCTGGGAACCATCATGCGTATCGAGCATTTTAAGGAGCCAGCCGGCCACTCCCAGCAATATGCCCCCAAAAACAATCCACAGAATTTTCCTCTGGCAAACAAAAATCAGCTGCCTCGCTTCTGGATGGCAGATTGCAGGAGCCACTTTGCACCATCAAACCAGCCCGACTTGGCACTGGTGCCACATTGCATCTGGGAACCATGCTGCCTAGCGTGGATTTTCAGGAGCCAGCCGGCCACTCTCAGCTATATGCCCCCAAACAAAACCCACGGCCCGTTTCCCTGGCAAACAAAATTAAGCTGCCCCGCTTCTGGATGGCAGATTGCAGGACGCACTTGGTAGTATCAAACCAGCAAAACTTGGCACTGGTGCCACCTTGGGTCTGGGAACCATCCTGCGTATCGTGGGTTCAAAGGAGCCAGCCGGTCACTCCCAGCCACAGGCCCCCAAATACAAACAATGTCGCTTTTCCCTGGAAAACAAAACTCGCCTGCCAACTTTTTGATGGCAGATTGCAGGAGCCACTTGATACTATCAAACCAGCCCAACTTGGCACTGGTGCCACCATGGGTCTGGTAACCATCCTGCCTATTGTAGCTTTCCAGGAGCCAGCCGGTCACTCCCAGCCATAGGTCCCCAGTCACAAACCTCGGCCCGTTTCCCTGGCAAACAAAAGTAAGCTACCCCGCTTCTGGATGGCAGATTGCAGGAGCCACTTGGTACTATCAAACCAGCCCAACTTGGCACTGGTGCCACCTTGGGTCTGGGAACCATGCTGCGTAACACAGATTCTAAGGCGCCAGTCGGCCACTACGAGCCACAAGCCCCCAAACACAAACAACGGCGCTATTCTCTGGAAAACAAAACTCAACTGCCCCTCTTCTGGATGGCAAATTGCAGGACGCACTTGGTACTATAAAAACAGCCCGACTTGGCACTGGTGCCCCCTTGGGTCTGGGAACCATCCTGCGTATCGATCTTTTTACTGAGACAGCCGGCCACTCCCAGCCATATGCCCCCAAACACAACCCACGGCCCTTTTCTCTGGCAAACAAAACTCAACTGCACCGCTTCTGGATGGCAGATTGCAGGAGCCACTTGGTACTATCAAACCAGCCCGACTTGGCACTGGTGCCACCTTGGGTCTGGGAACCATCCTGCGTATTGTGGGTTGTCAGGAGCCAGCCGAACACTCTCGGCCACAGACCCCAATTAAAAACAACGGCCCGTTTCACAGGCAAACAAAACTCAGCTGCCCCGCTTCTGGATGGGAGATTGCAGGAGGCACTTGGTGTAATCAAACCAGCCCGACTTGGCACTGGTGCCACCTTGGGTCTGGGAACCATCCTGCGTATCGTGGATTCTAAGGAGCCAGCCGGCCACTCCTAGCCACAGGCCCCCAAACAAAAACCTAGGCCTATTTCTCTGGCAAACAAAAGTAAGCTGCCCTGCTTCTGGATGGCAGATTGCAGGAGACACTTGGTACTATCAAACCAGCCCGACTTGGCACTGGTGCCACCTTGGATCTGGGAACCATGCTCTGTATCGTGGATATTCAGGGGCCAGCCGGCCACTCTCAGCCATATGTCCCCAAACAGAAACCTCGGCCCGTTTCTCTGGCAAACAAAACTCAACTGCCCCTCTTCTGGATGGCAAATTGCAGGATGAACTTGATACTAAAACCGCAGGCCGACTTGGTAGTGGTGACACCTTGGGCCTGGGAACCATCATGCGTATCGAGCATTTTAAGGAGCCAGCCGGCCACTCCCAGCAATATGCCCCCAAAAACAATCCACGGAATTTTCCTCTGGCAAACAAAAATCAGCTGCCTCGCTTCTGGATGGCAGATTGCAGGAGCCACTTTGCACCATCAAACCAGCCCGACTTGGCACTGGTGCCACATTGCATCTGGGAACCATGCTGCCTAGCGTGGATTTTCAGGAGCCAGCCGGCCACTCTCAGCTATATGCCCCCAAACAAAACCCACGGCCCGTTTCCCTGGCAAACAAAATTAAGCTGCCCCGCTTCTGGATGGCAGATTGCAGGACGCACTTGGTAGTATCAAACCAGCAAAACTTGGCACTGGTGCCACCTTGGATCTGGGAACCATCCTTCCTATCGTGGATTTTCAGGGGCCAGCCGGTCACTCTCAGCCATAGGCCCCAAACACAAACCACGGCCCTTTTCTCTGGAAAACAAAACTCAACTGCCCCTCTTCTGGATGGCAGATTGCAGGAGCCACTGGGTACTATGAAACCAGCCCTACTTGGCACTGATGCCACCTTGGGTCTGGGAACCATGCTGCGTATCATGGATTTTCAGGAGCCAGCCGGCCACTGCCAGCCACAGGCCCCGAAACACAAACAACAGCCTTTTTCTCTGGCAAACAAAATTCAGCTGCCCCGCTTCTGGATGGCAGATTGCAGGAACCACTTGGTACTAACAAACCAGCCCGACTTGGCACTGATGCCACCTTGGGTCTGGGAACCATCCTGCGTATCGTGGATTCAAAGGAGCCAGCTGGCCACTCCCAGCCACAGGCCCCAAAACACACACAACGGTGCTTTTCCCTGGAAAACAAAACTCGCCTGCCAAACTTTTGATGGCAGATTGCAGGAGCCACTTGTTATTATCAAACCAGCCCAACTTGGCACTGGTGCCACCATGGGTCTGGTCACCATCCTGCCTATCGTAGCTTTTCAGGAGCCAGCCAGCCACCCCCAGCCAGAGGCCCCCAGACAAATATTTCGGCCCGTTTCCCTGGCAAACAAAAGTAAGCTGCCCCGCTTCTGGATGGCAGATTGCAGGAGCCACTTGGTACTATCAAACCAGCCCAACTTGGCACTGGTGCCAACTCAGGTCTGGGAACCATCCTGCGTATCGTGGGTTCTAAGGAGCCAGCTGGCCACTCCCAGCCACAGGCCCCCAAACACAAACAACGGCGCTTTTCCCTGGAAAACAAAACTCGCCTGCCAACTTTTTGATGGCAGATTGCAGGAGCCACTTGGTACTATCAAACCAGCCCAACTTGGCACTGGTGCCACCATGGGTCTGGTAACCATCCTGCCTATTGTAGCTTTCCAGGAGCCAGCCGGTCACTCCCAGCCATAGGTCCCCAGTCACAAACCTCGGCCCGTTTCCCTGGCAAACAAAAGTAAGCTACCCCGCTTCTGGATGGCAGATTGCAGGAGCCACTTGGTACTATCAAACCAGCCCAACTTGGCACTGGTGCCACCTTGGGTCTGGGAACCATGCTGCGTAACACAGATTCTAAGGCGCCAGTCGGCCACTACGAGCCACAAGCCCCCAAACACAAACAACGGCGCTATTCTCTGGCAAACAAAACTCAACTGCCCCTCTTCTGGATGGCAAATTGCAGGACGCACTTGGTACTATAAAAACAGCCCGACTTGGCACTGGTGCCCCCTTGGGTCTGGGAACCATCCTGCGTATCGATCTTTTTAATGAGACAGCCGGCCGCTCCCAGCCATATGCCCCCAAACACAACCCACGGCCCTTTTCTCTGGCAAACAAAACTCAACTGCACCGCTTCTGGATGGCAGATTGCAGGAGCCACTTGGTACTATCAAACCAGCCCGACTTGGCACTGGTGCCACCTTGGGTCTGGGAACCATCCTGCGTATTGTGGGTTGTCAGGAGCCAGCCGAACACTCTCGGCCACAGACCCCAATTAAAAACAACGGCCCGTTTCACAGGCAAACAAAACTCAGCTGCCCCGCTTCTGGATGGGAGATTGCAGGAGGCACTTGACACTGTGAAACCAGCCCCACTTGGCACTGGTGCCACCTTGGGTCTGGGAACCATGCTGCGTATCATGGATTTTCAGGAGCCAGCCGGCCACTGCCAGCCACAGGCCCCGAAACACAAACAACAGCCTTTTTCTCTGGCAAACAAAATTCAGCTGCCCCGCTTCTGGATGGCAGATTGCAGGAACCACTTGGTACTAACAAACCAGCCCGACTTGGCACTGATGCCACCTTGGGTCTGGGAACCATCCTGCGTATCGTGGATTCTAAGGAGCCAGCTGGCCACTCCCAGCCACAGGCCCCAAAACACACACAACGGTGCTTTTCCCTGGAAAACAAAACTCGCCTGCCAAACATTTGATGGCAGATTGCAGGAGCCACTTGGTATTATCAAACCAGCCCAACTTGGCACTGGTGCCACCATGGGTCTGGTCACCATCCTGCCTATCGTAGCTTTTCAGGAGCCAGCCAGCCACCCCCAGCCAGAGGCCCCCAGACAAATATTTCGGCCCGTTTCCCTGGCAATGAAAAGTAAGCTGCCCCGCTTCTGGATGGCAGATTGCAGGAGCCACTTGGTACTATCAAACCAGCCCAACTTGGCACTGGTGCCAACTCAGGTCTGGGAACCATCCTGCGTATCGTGGGTTCTAAGGAGCCAGCTGGCCACTCCCAGCCACAGGCCCCCAAACACAAACAACGGCGCTTTTCCCTGGAAAACAAAACTCGCCTGCCAACTTTTTGATGGCAGATTGCAGGAGCCACTTGGTACTATCAAACCAGCCCAACTTGGCACTGCTGCCACCATGGGTCTGGTCACCATCCTGCCTATCGTAGCTTTTCAGGAGCCAGCCGGTCACTCCCAGCCATAGGCCCCCAGACACAAACCTCGGCCCGTTTCCCTGGCAAACAAAAGTAAGCTGCCCCGCTTCTGCATGGCAGATTGCAGGAGCTACTTAGTACTATCAAACCAGCCCGACTTGGCACTGGTGACACCTCTGGTCTGGGAACCATCCTGCCTATCGTGGATTTTCAGGGGCCAGCCGGCCACTCTCAGCCATATGCCCCAAAAACAAACCACGGCCCTTTTCTCTGGCAAACAAAACTCAACTGCCCCTCTTCTGGATGGCAAATTTTAGGACGCACTTTGTACTACGAAAACCGCCCGACGTGGCACTGGTGCCACCTTGTGTCAGGGAACCATCCTGCATATCGAGCTTTTTAAGGAGCCAGCCGGCCACGCCCAGCCATATACCCCCAAAAACAAACCACGGACCATTTCTCTTGGAAACAAAAATCCGCTGCCCCGCGTCTGTATGGCAGATTGCAGGAGCCACTTTGCACCATCAAACCAGCCCGACTTGGCACTGGTGCCACCTTGGGTCTGGGAACAATCCTGCATATCGTGGATTCTAAGGAGCCAGCCGGCCACTCCCTGCCACAGGCCCCCAAACACAAACAACGGCGCTTTTCCCTGGAAAACAAAATTCGCCTGCCAGCTTTTTGATGGCAGATTGCAGGAGCCACTTGGTACTATCAAATCATCCCAACTTGGCACTGGTGCCACTATGGGTCTGGGAACCATCCTGCCTATTGTAGCATTTCAGGAGCCAGCCGGTCACTCCCAGCCATAGGCCCCCAGACACAAACCTCGGACCGTTTCCCTGGCAAACAAAATTAAGCTGCCCCGATTCTGGATGGCAGATTGCAGGAGCCACTTGGTTGTGTCAAACCAGCCCGACTTGGCACTGGTGCCACCTTGGGTCTGGGAACCATCCTGCGTAACGTGGATTCTAAGCAGCCACCCGGCCACTCTGAGCCACAGGCCCCCAAACACAAACAACGGCGCTTTTCCCTGGAAAACAAAACTCGCCTGCCAAATTTGATGGCAGATTGCAGGAGCCACTTGGTACTATCAAACCAGCCCAACTTGGCACTGGTGCCACGTCTGGTCTGGGAACCATCCTGCCTATCGTAGCTTTTCAGGAGCCAGCCGGTCACTCCCAGCCATAGACCCCCAGACACAAACCTCGGCCCGTTTCCCTGGCAAACAAAAGTAAGCTGCCCCGCTTTTGGATGGCAGATTGCAGGATGCACTTGGTACTTACAAACCAGCCCGACTTGGCCCTGGTGCCACCTTGGCTCTGGGAACCATGCTGCGTAACGTAGATTCTACGAGGACAGGCGGCCACTCCCAGCCACAGGCCTCTAAACAAAAACAACGGCGCTTTTCCCTGGAAAACAAAACTCGCCTGCCAACTTCTTGATGGCAGATTGCAGGAGCCACTTGGTACTATCAAACCAGCCCAACTTGGCACTGGTGCCACCATGCGTCTGGTCACCATCCTGCCTATCGTAGCTTTTCAGGAGCCAGCCGCTCACTCCCACCCATAGGCCCCCAGACAAATACCTCGGCACGTTTCCCTGGCAAACAAAAGTAGGCTGCCCCGCTTCTGGATGGCAAATTGCAGGACGCACTTGGTACTACGAAAACAGCCCGACTTGGCACGGATGCCACCTTGGGTCAGGGAACAATCCTGCGTATAGAGCTTTTTAAGGAGCCAGCCGGCCACGTCCAGTCATATACCCCCAAAAATAAAACCACGGAACTTTTCTCCAGCAAACAAAAATCCGCTGCCCCGCGTCTGGATGGCAGATTGCAGGAGCTATTTAGTATTATCAAAGCAGCCCGACTTGGCACTGGTGGCACCATGAGTCTGGTAACCATCCTGCCTATCGTAGCTTTTCAGTAGTCAGCCGGTCACTCCCAGCCATAGGCCCCCAGACAAATACCTCGGCCCGTTTCCCTGGGAAAAAAAAGTAAGCTGTCCCGCTTCTGGATGGCAGATTGCAGGAGCCACTTGGTACTATCAAACCAGCCCAACTTGTTCCCAGACCCAAGGTGGCACCAGTGCCACGTGGGGCTGGTTAATGGTGCAACGTGGCTCCTGCAATCTGCCATCCAAAAGCGGGGCAGCTTAATTTTGTTTGCCAGGGAAACGGTCCGAGGTTTGTGTCTGGGGGCCTATGGCTGGGAGTGACCGGCTGGCTCCTGAAATGCTACAATAGGCAGGATGGTTCCCAGACCCATAGTGGCACCAGTGCCAAGTTGGGATGATTTGATAGTACCAAGTGGCTCCTGCAATCTGCCATCAAAAAGTTGGCAGGCGAATTTTGTTTTCCAGGGAAAAGCGCCGTTGTTTGTGTTTGGGGGCCTGTGGCTGGGAGTGGCCGGCTGGCTCCTTAGAATCCACGATATGCAGGATTGTTCCCAGACCCAAGGTGGCACCAGTGCCAAGTCGGGCTGGTTTGATGGTGCAAAGTGGCTCCTGCAATCTGCCATACAGACGCGGGGCAGCGGATTTTTGTTTCCAAGAGAAATAGTCCGTGGTTTGTTTTTGGGGGTTTATGGCTGGGCGTGGCCGGCTGGCTCCTTAAAAAGCTCGATATGCAGGATGGTTCCCTGACACAAGGTGGCACCAGTGCCACGTCGGGCGGTTTTCGTAGTACAAAGTGCGTCCTAAAATTTGCCATCCAGAAGAGGGGCAGTTGAGTTTTGTTTGCCAGAGAAAAGGGCCGTGGTTTGTTTTTGGGGGCATATGGCTGAGAGTGGCCGGCTGGCTCCTGAAAAGCTACGATAGGCAGGATGTTTACCAGACCCATGGTGGCACCAGTGCCAAGTTGGGCTGATTTGATAGTACCAATTGGCTCCTGCAATCTGCCATCCAGAATCGGGGTAGCTTACTTTTGTTTTTCAGGGAAACGGGCCGAGGTTTGTGTCTGGGGGTCTATGGTTGGGAGTGGCCGGCTGGCTCCTTAGAAACCACGATACGCAGCATGGTTCCCAGACCAGAGGTGGCACCAGTGCCAAGTTGGGCTGGTTTGATACTACCAAGTGGTTCCTGCAATCTGCCATCCAGAAGCGGGGCAGCTTACTTTTGTTTGCCAGGGAAACGGATCGTTGTTTGTGTTTGGGGGCCTATGGCTGGGACTGACCGGCTGGCTCCATAAAATCCACGATACGCAGGATGGTTCCCAGACCAGAAGTGGCACCAGTGCCAAGTCGGGCTGGTTTGATAGTATCAAGTGGCTCCTGCAATCTGCCATCCAGAAGCGGGGCAGCTTACTTTTGTTTGCCAGGGAAACGGGCCGAGGTTTGTGTCTCGGGGCCTATGGCAGGCAGTGACCGGCTGGCTCCTGAAAGCTACGATAGGCAGGATGGTGACAAGACCCATGGTGGCACCAGTGCCAAGTTGGGCTGGTTTGATAGTACCAAGTGGCTCCTGCAATCTGCCATCAAAACGTTGGCAGGCGAGTTTTGTTTTCCAGGGAAAAGCGCCGTTGTTTGTGTTTGGGGGCCTGTGGTTGGGAGTGGCCGGCTGGCTCCTTAGAAACCACAATACGCAGGATGGTTCCCAGACCAGAGGTGGCACCAGTGCCAAGTCGGGCTGGTTTGATAGTACCAAGTGGCTCCTGCAATCTGCCATCCAGAAGCGGGGCAGCTTACTTTTGTTTGCCACGGAAACGGGCCGTTGTTTGTGTTTGGGGGCCTGTGGCTGGGAGTGGCCGACTGGCTCCTTAGAATCCACGATACGCAGGATGGTTCCCAGACCAGAGGTGGCACCAGTGCCAAGTCGGGCTGGTTTGATAGTACCAAGTGGCTCCTGCAATCTGCCATCCAGAAGCGGGGCAGCTTAATTTCCTTTGCCAGGGAAACGGGCCGAGCTTTGTGTCTGGGGGCCTATGGCTGGGAGTGACCGGCTGGCTCCTGAAAAGTTACGATAGGCAGGATGGTGACCAGACCCATGGTGGCACCAGTGCCAAGTTGGGCTGGTTTGATAGTACCAAGTGGCTCCTGCAATCTGCCATCAAAACGTTGGTAGGCGAGTTTTGTTTTCCAGGGAAAAGCGCCGTTGTTTTTGTTTGGGGGCCTGTGGCTGGGAGTGGCCGGCTGGCTCCTTAGAATCCACGATACGCACCATGGTATCCAGACCCAAGGTGGCACCAGTGCCAAGTTTTGCTGGTTTGATAGTACCAAGTGGTTCCTGCAATCTGCCATCCAGAAGCAGGGCAGCTTACTTTTGTTTGCCAGGGACACGGGCCGAGGTTTGTGTCTGGGGGCCTATGGCTGCGAGTGACCGGCTGGCTCCTGAAAAGCTACGATAGCCAGGATGGTGACCAGACCCATGGTGGCACCAGTCCCAAGTTGGGCTGGTTTGATAGTACCAAGTGGCTCCTGCAATCTGCCATCAAAAGTTTGGCAGGCGAGTTTTGTTTTCCAGGGAAAAGCGCCGTTGATGTGTTTAGGGGCCTGTGGCTGGGAGTGGCCGGCTGGCTCCTTAGAATCCACCATACGCAGGATGGTTCCCAGACCCAAGGTGGCACCAGTGCCTAGTGGGGATAGTTTGATGGTGCAAAGTGGCTCCTGCAATCTGCCATCCAGAAGCGGGGCAGCTTACTTTTGTTTGCCAGGGAAACGGGCCGAGGTTTGTGTCTGGGGGCCTATGGCTGGGAGTGACCGGCTGGCTCCTGAAAAGTTACGATAGGCAGGATGGTGACCAGACCCAAGGTGGCACCAGTGCCAAGTTGGGCTGGTTTGATGGTACCAAGTGGCTCCTGCAATCTGCCATCAAAAACTTGGCAGGCGAGTTTTGTTTTCCAGGGAAAAGCGCCGTTGTTTTTGTTTGGGGGCCTGTGGCTGGGAGTGGCCGGCTGGCTCATTAGAATCCACGATACGCAGGATGGTTCCCAGACTTGTCGTGGCACCAGTGCCAAGTCGGGCTGGTTTGATAGTACCAAGTGGATCCTGCAATCTGCCATCCAGAAGCGGGGCAGCTTACTTTTGTTTGCCAGGGAAACGGGCCGAGGTTTTTGTCTGGGGGCCTATGGCTGGGAGTGACCGGCTGGCTCCTGAAAAGCTACGATAGGCAGGATGGTGACCAGACCCATGGTGGCACCAGTGCCAAGTTGGGCTGGTTTGATAGTACCAAGTGGCTCCTGCAATCTGCCATCAAAAAGTTGGCAGGCGAGTTTTGTTTTCCAGGGAAAAGTGCCGTTGTTTGTGTATGGGTGCCTGTGGCTGGGAGTGGCCGGCTGGCTCTTTAGAATCCACGATACGCAGGATGGTTCCCAGACCAGTGGTGGCACCAGTGCCAAGTCGGGCGGGTTTGATAGTAACAAATGCGTCCTACAATCTGCCATCCAGAAGCGGGGCAGCTTACTTTTGTTTTCCAGGGAAACGGGCCGAGGTTTTTGTCTGGGGTCCTATGGCTGGGAGTGACCGGCTGGCTCGTGAAAAGCTACGATAGGCAGGATGGTGACAAGACCCATGGCGGCACCAGTGCCAAGTTGGGCTGGTTTGATAGTACCAAGTGGCTCCTGCAATCTGCCATCAAAAAATTGGCAGGCGAGTTTTGTTTTCCAGGGAAAAGCGCCGTTGTTTGTGTTTGGGGGCCTGTGGCTGGGAGTGACCGGCTGGCTCCTTAGAATCCACGATACGCAGGATGGTTCCCAGACCAGAGGTGGCACCAGTGCCAAGTCGGGCTGGTTTGATAGTACCAAGTGGTTCCTGCAATCTGCCATCCAGAAGCGGGGCAGCTTACTTTTGTTTGCCAGGGAAACGGGCCGAGCTTTGTGTCTGGGGGCCTATGGCTGGGAGTGACCGGCTGGCTCCTGAAAAGCTACGATAGGCAGGATGGTGACCAGACCCATGGTGGCACCAGTGCCAAGTTGGGCTGGTTTGATAGTACCAAGTGGCTCCTGCAATCTGCCATCAAAAAGTTGGCAGGCAAGTTTTCTTTACCAGGGAAAAGCGCCGTTGTTTTTGTTTAGAGGCCTATGGCTGGGAGTGGCAGGCTGGCTCCTTAGAATCCACGATACGCAGGATGGTTCCTAGACTTGACGTGGCACCAGTGCCAAGTTGGGCTGGTTTGATTGTACCAAGTGCGTCCTGCAATCTGCCATCCAGAAGTGGGGTAGATTACTTTTGTTTGCCAGGGAAACGGGCCGAGGTTTGTGTCCGGGGGCCTATGGCAGGGAGTGACCGGCTGGCTCCTGAAAAGCTACGATAGGCAGGATGTTTACCAGACCCATGGTGGCACCAGTGCCAAGTTGGGCTGATTTGATAGTACCAAGTGGCTCCTGCAATCTGCCATCCAGAATCGGGGTAACTTACTTTTGTTTTCCAGGGAAACGGGCCGAGGTTTGTGTCTGGGGGTCTATGGCTGGGAGTGACCGGCTGGCTCCTGAAAAGCTACGATAGGCAGGATGGTTCCCAGACCAGACGTGGCACCAGTGCCAAGTTGGGCTGGTTTGATAGTACCAAGTGGCTCCTGCAATCTGCCATCAAATTTGGCAGGCGAGTTTTGTTTTCCAGGGAAAAGCGCCGTTGTTTGTGTTTGGGGGCCTGTGGCTCAGAGTGGCCGGGTGGCTGCTTAGAATCCACGTTACGCAGGATGGTTCCCAGACCCAAGGTGGCACCAGTGCCAAGTCGGGCTGGTTTGACACAACCAAGTGGCTCCTGCAATCTGCCATCCAGAATCGGGGCAGCTTAATTTTGTTTGCCAGGGAAACGGTCCGAGGTTTGTGTCTGGGGGCCTATGGCTGGGAGTGACCGGCTGGCTCCTGAAATGCTACAATAGGCAGGATGGTTCCCAGACCCATAGTGGCACCAGTGCCAAGTTGGGATGATTTGATAGTACCAAGTGGCTCCTGCAATCTGCCATCAAAAAGCTGGCAGGCGAATTTTGTTTTCCAGGGAAAAGCGCCGTTGTTTGTGTTTGGGGGCCTGTGGCAGGGAGTGGCCGGCTGGCTCCTTAGAATCCACGATATGCAGGATTGTTCCCAGACCCAAGGTGGCACCAGTGCCAAGTCGGGCTGGTTTGATGGTGCAAAGTGGCTCCTGCAATCTGCCATACAGACGCGGGGCAGCGGATTTTTGTTTCCAAGAGAAATGGTCCGTGGTTTGTTTTTGGGGGTATATGGCTGGGCGTGGCCGGCTGGCTCCTTAAAAAGCTCGATATGCAGGATGGTTCCCTGACACAAGGTGGCACCAGTGCCACGTCGGGCGGTTTTCGTAGTACAAAGTGCGTCCTAAAATTTGCCATCCAGAAGAGGGGCAGTTGAGTTTTGTTTGCCAGAGAAAAGGGCCGTGGTTTGTTTTTGGGGCATATGGCTGAGAGTGGCCGGCTGGCCCCTGAAAATCCACGATAGGCAGGATGGTTCCCAGACCAGAGGTGTCACCAGTGCCAAGTCGGGCTGGTTTGATAGTACTAAGTAGCTCCTGCAATCTGCCATGCAGAAGCGGGGCAGCTTACTTTTGTTTGCCAGGGAAACGGGCCGAGGTTTGTGTCTGGGGGCCTATGGCTGGGAGTGACCGGCTGGCTCCTGAAAAGCTACGATAGGCAGGATGGTGACCAGACCCATGGTGGCAGCAGTGCCAAGTTGGGCTGGTTTGATAGTACCAAGTGGCTCCTGCAATCTGCCATCAAAAAGTTGGCAGGCGAGTTTTGTTTTCCAGGGAAAAGCGCCGTTGTTTGTGTTTGGGGGCCTGTGGCTGGGAGTGGCCAGCTGGCTCCTTAGAACCCACGATACGCAGGATGGTTCCCAGACCTGAGTTGGCACCAGTGCCAAGTTGGGCTGGTTTGATAGTACCAAGTGGCTCCTGCAATCTGCCCTCCAGAAGCGGGGCAGCTTACTTTTGTTTGCCAGGGAAACGGGCCGAAATATTTGTCTGGGGGCCTCTGGCTGGGGGTGGCTGGCTGGCTCCTGAAAAGCTACGATAGGCAGGATGGTGACCAGACCCATGGTGGCACCAGTGCCAAGTTGGGCTGGTTTGATAATACCAAGTGGCTCCTGCAATCTGCCATCAAATGTTTGGCAGGCGAGTTTTGTTTTCCAGGGAAAAGCACCGTTGTGTGTGTTTTGGGGCCTGTGGCTGGGAGTGGCCAGCTGGCTCCTTTGAATCCACGATACGCAGGATGGTTCCCAGACCCAAGGTGGCATCAGTGCCAAGTCGGGCTGGTTTGTTAGTACCAAGTGGTTCCTGCAATCTGCCATCCAGAAGCGGGGCAGCTGAATTTTGTTTGCCAGAGAAAAAGGCTGTTGTTTGTGTTTCGGGGCCTGTGGCTGGCAGTGGCCGGCTGGCTCCTGAAAATCCATGATACGCAGCATGGTTCCCAGACCCAAGGTGGCACCAGTGCCAAGTGGGGCTGGTTTCACAGTGTCAAGTGCCTCCTGCAATCTCCCATCCAGAAGCGGGGCAGCTGAGTTTTGTTTGCCTGTGAAACGGGCCGTTGTTTTTAATTGGGGTCTGTGGCCGAGAGTGTTCGGCTGGCTCCTGACAACCCACAATACGCAGGATGGTTCCCAGACCCAAGGTGGCACCAGTGCCAAGTCGGGCTGGTTTGATAGTACCAAGTGGCTCCTGCAATCTGCCATCCAGAAGCGGTGCAGTTGAGTTTTGTTTGCCAGAGAAAAGGGCCGTGGGTTGTGTTTGGGGGCATATGGCTGGGAGCGGCCGGCTGTCTCATTAAAAAGATCGATACGCAGGATGGTTCCCAGACCCAAGGGGGCACCAGTGCCAAGTCGGGCTGTTTTTATAGTACCAAGTGCGTCCTGCAATTTGCCATCCAGAAGAGGGGCAGTTGAGTTTTGTTTGCCAGAGAATAGCGCCGTTGTTTGTGTTTGGGGGCTTGTGGCTCGTAGTGGCCGACTGGCGCCTTAGAATCTGTGTTACGCAGCATGGTTCCCAGACCCAAGGTGGCACCAGTGCCAAGTTGGGCTGGTTTGATAGTACCAAGTGGCTCCTGCAATCTGCCATCCAGAAGCGGGGTAGCTTACTTTTGTTTGCCAGGGAAACGGGCCGAGGTTTGTGACTGGGGACCTATGGCTGGGAGTGACCGGCTGGCTCCTGGAAAGCTACAATAGGCAGGATGGTTACCAGACCCATGGTGGCACCAGTGCCAAGTTGGGCTGGTTTGATAGTACCAAGTGGCTCCTGCAATCTGCCATCAAAAAGTTGGCAGGCGAGTTTTGTTTTCCAGGGAAAAGCGCCGTTGTTTGTGTTTGGGGGCCTGTGGCTGGGAGTGGCCAGCTGGCTCCTTAGAACCCACGATACGCAGGATGGTTCCCAGACCTGAGTTGGCACCAGTGCCAAGTTGGGCTGGTTTGATAGTACCAAGTGGCTCCTGCAATCTGCCATCCAGAAGCGGGGCAGCTTACTTTTGTTTGCCAGGGAAACGGGCCGAAATATTTGTCTGGGGGCCTCTGGCTGGGGGTGGCTGGCTGGCTCCTGAAAAGCTACGATAGGCAGGATGGTGACCAGACCCATGGTGGCACCAGTGCCAAGTTGGGCTGGTTTGATAATAACAAGTGGCTCCTGCAATCTGCCATCAAAAGTTTGGCAGGCGAGTTTTGTTTTCCAGGGAAAAGCACCGTTGTGTGTGTTTTGGGGCCTGTGGCTGGGAGTGGCCAGCTGGCTCCTTTGAATCCACGATACGCAGGATGGTTCCCAGACCCAAGGTGGCATCAGTGCCAAGTCGGGCTGGTTTGTTAGTACCAAGTGGTTCCTGCAATCTGCCATCCAGAAGCGGGGCAGCTGAATTTTGTTTGCCAGAGAAAAAGGCTGTTGTTTGTGTTTCGGGGCCTGTGGCTGGCAGTGGCCGGCTGGCTCCTGAAAATCCATGATACGCAGCATGGTTCCCAGACCCAAGGTGGCATCAGTGCCAAGTAGGGCTGGTTTCATAGTACCCAGTGGCTCCTGCAATCTGCCATCCAGAAGAGGGGCAGTTGAGTTTTGTTTTCCAGAGAAAAGGGCCGTGGTTTGTGTTTGGGGCCTATGGCTGAGAGTGACCGGCTGGCCCCTGAAAATCCACGATAGGAAGGATGGTTCCCAGATCCAAGGTGGCACCAGTGCCAAGTTTTGCTGGTTTGATACTACCAAGTGCGTCCTGCAATCTGCCATCCAGAAGCGGGGCAGCTTAATTTTGTTTGCCAGGGAAACGGGCCGTGGGTTTTGTTTGGGGGCATATAGCTGAGAGTGGCCGGCTGGCTCCTGAAAATCCACGCTAGGCAGCATGGTTCCCAGATGCAATGTGGCACCAGTGCCAAGTCGGGCTGGTTTGATGGTGCAAAGTGGCTCCTGCAATCTGCCATCCAGAAGCGAGGCAGCTGATTTTTGTTTGCCAGAGGAAAATTCCGTGGATTGTTTTTGGGGGCATATTGCTGGGAGTGGCCGGCTGGCTCCTTAAAATGCTCGATACGCATGATGGTTCCCAGGCCCAAGGTGTCACCACTACCAAGTCGGCCTGCGGTTTTAGTATCAAGTTCATCCTGCAATTTGCCATCCAGAAGAGGGGCAGTTGAGTTTTGTTTGCCAGAGAAACGGGCCGAGGTTTCTGTTTGGGGACATATGGCTGAGAGTGGCCGGCTGGCCCCTGAATATCCACGATACAGAGCATGGTTCCCAGATCCAAGGTGGCACCAGTGCCAAGTCGGGCTGGTTTGATAGTACCAAGTGTCTCCTGCAATCTGCCATCCAGAGGCAGGGCAGCTTACTTTTGTTTGCCAGAGAAATAGGCCTAGGTTTTTGTTTGGGGGCCTGTGGCTAGGAGTGGCCGGCTGGCTCCTTAGAATCCACGATACGCAGGATGGTTCCCAGACCCAAGGTGGCACCAGTGCCAAGTCGGGCTGGTTTGATTACACCAAGTGCCTCCTGCAATCTCCCATCCAGAAGCGGGGCAGCTGAGTTTTGTTTGCCTGTGAAACGGGCCGTTGTTTTTAATTGGGGTCTGTGGCCGAGAGTGTTCGGCTGGCTCCTGACAACCCACAATACGCAGGATGGTTCCCAGACCCAAGGTGGCACCAGTGCCAAGTCGGGCTGGTTTGATAGTACCAAGTGGCTCCTGCAATCTGCCATCCAGAAGCGGTGCAGTTGAGTTTTGTTTGCCAGAGAAAAGGGCCGTGGGTTGTGTTTGGGGGCATATGGCTGGGAGTGGCCGGCTGTCTCAGTAAAAAGATCGATACGCAGGATGGTTCCCAGACCCAAGGGGGCACCAGTGCCAAGTCGGGCTGTTTTTATAGTACCAAGTGCGTCCTGCAATTTGCCATCCAGAAGAGGGGCAGTTGAGTTTTGTTTTCCAGAGAATAGCGCCGTTGTTTGTGTTTGGGGGCTTGTGGCTCGTAGTGGCCGACTGGCGCCTTAGAATCTGTGTTACGCAGCATGGTTCCCAGACCCAAGGTGGCACCAGTGCCAAGTTGGGCTGGTTTGATAGTACCAAGTGGCTCCTGCAATCTGCCATCCAGAAGCGGGGTAGCTTACTTTTGTTTGCCAGGGAAACGGGCCGAGGTTTGTGACTGGGGACCTATGGCTGGGAGTGACCGGCTGGCTCCTGGAAAGCTACAATAGGCAGGATGGTTACCAGACCCATGGTGGCACCAGTGCCAAGTTGGGCTGGTTTGATAGTATCAAGTGGCTCCTGCAATCTGCCATCAAAAAGTTGGCAGGCGAGTTTTGTTTTCCAGGGAAAAGCGACATTGTTTGTATTTGGGGGCCTGTGGCTGGGAGTGACCGGCTGGCTCCTTTGAACCCACGATACGCAGGATGGTTCCCAGACCCAAGGTGGCACCAGTGCTAAGTTTTGCTGGTTTGATACTACCAAGTGCGTCCTGCAATCTGCCATCCAGAAGCGGGGCAGCTTAGTTTTGTTTGCCAGGGAAACGGGCCGTGGGTTTTGTTTGGGGGTATATAGCTGAGAGTGGCCGGCTGGCTCCTGAAAATCCACGCTAGGCAGCATGGTTCCCAGATGCAATGTGGCACCAGTGCCAAGTCGGGCTGGTTTGATGGTGCAAAGTGGCTCCTGCAATCTGCCATCCAGAAGCGAGGCAGCTGATTTTTGTTTGCCAGAGGAAAATTCCGTGGATTGTTTTTGGGGGCATATTGCTGGGAGTGGCCGGCTGGCTCCTTAAAATGCTCGATACGCATGATGGTTCCCAGGCCCAAGGTGTCACCACTACCAAGTCGGCCTGCGGTTTTAGTATCAAGTTCATCCTGCAATTTGCCATCCAGAAGAGGGGCAGTTGAGTTTTGTTTGCCAGAGAAACGGGCCGAGGTTTCTGTTTGGGGACATATGGCTGAGAGTGGCCGGCTGGCCCCTGAATATCCACGATACAGAGCATGGTTCCCAGATCCAAGGTGGCACCAGTGCCAAGTCGGGCTGGTTTGATAGTACCAAGTGTCTCCTGCAATCTGCCATCCAGAAGCAGGGCAGCTTACTTTTGTTTGCCAGAGAAATAGGCCTAGGTTTTTGTTTGGGGGCCTGTGGCTAGGAGTGGCCGGCTGGCTCCTTAGAATCCACGATACGCAGGATGGTTCCCAGACCCAAGGTGGCACCAGTGCCAAGTCGGGCTGGTTTGATTACACCAAGTGCCTCCTGCAATCTCCCATCCAGAAGCGGGGCAGCTGAGTTTTGTTTGCCTGTAAAACGGGCCGTTGTTTTTAATTGGGGTCTGTGGCCGAGAGTGTTCGGCTGGCTCCTGACAACCCACAATACGCAGGATGGTTCCCAGACCCAAGGTGGCACCAGTGCCAAGTCGGGCTGGTTTGATAGTACCAAGTGGCTCCTGCAATCTGCCATCCAGAAGCGGTGCAGTTGAGTTTTGTTTGCCAGAGAAAAGGGCCGTGGGTTGTGTTTGGGGGCATATGGCTGGGAGTGGCCGGCTGTCTCATTAAAAAGATCGATACGCAGGATGGTTCCCAGACCCAAGGGGGCACCAGTGCCAAGTCGGGCTGTTTTTATAGTACCAAGTGCGTCCTGCAATTTGCCATCCAGAAGAGGGGCAGTTGAGTTTTGTTTGCCAGAGAATAGCGCCGTTGTTTGTGTTTGGGGGCTTGTGGCTCGTAGTGGCCGACTGGCGCCTTAGAATCTGTGTTACGCAGCATGGTTCCCAGACCCAAGGTGGCACCAGTGCCAAGTTGGGCTGGTTTGATAGTACCAAGTGGCTCCTGCAATCTGCCATCCAGAAGCGGGGTAGCTTACTTTTGTTTGCCAGGGAAACGGGCCGAGGTTTGTGACTGGGGACCTATGGCTGGGAGTGACCGGCTGGCTCCTGGAAAGCTACAATAGGCAGGATGGTGACCAGACCCATGGTGGCACCAGTGCCAAGTTGGGCTGGTTTGATAGTACCAAGTGGCTCCTGCAATCTGCCATCAAAAAGTTGGCAGGCGAGATTTGTTTTCCAGGGAAAAGCGACATTGTTTGTATATGGGGGCCTGTGGCTGGGAGTGACCGGCTGGCTCCTTTGAACCCACGATACGCAGGATGGTTCCCAGACCCAAGGTGGCACCAGTGCCAAGTCGGGCTGGTTTGATACTACCAAGTGCGTCCTGCAATCTGCCATCCAGAAGCGGGGCAGCTTAATTTTGTTTGCCAGGGAAACGGGCCGTGGGTTTTGTTTGGGGGCATATAGCTGAGAGTGGCCGGCTGGCTCCTGAAAATCCACGCTAGGCAGCATGGTTCCCAGATGCAATGTGGCACCAGTGCCAAGTCGGGCTGGTTTGATGGTGCAAAGTGGCTCCTGCAATCTGCCATCCAGAAGCGAGGCAGCTGATTTTTGTTTGCCAGAGGAAAATTCCGTGGATTGTTTTTGGGGGCATATTGCTGGGAGTGGCCGGCTGGCTCCTTAAAATGCTCGATACGCATGATGGTTCCCAGGCCCAAGGTGTCACCACTACCAAGTCGGCCTGCGGTTTTAGTATCAAGTTCATCCTGCAATTTGCCATCCAGAAGAGGGGCAGTTGAGTTTTGTTTGCCAGAGAAACGGGCCGAGGTTTCTGTTTGGGGACATATGGCTGAGAGTGGCCGGCTGGCCCCTGAATATCCACGATACAGAGCATGGTTCCCAGATCCAAGGTGGCACCAGTGCCAAGTCGGGCTGGTTTGATAGTACCAAGTGTCTCCTGCAATCTGCCATCCAGAAGCAGGGCAGCTTACTTTTGTTTGCCAGAGAAATAGGCCTAGGTTTTTGTTTGGGGGCCTGTGGCTAGGAGTGGCCGGCTGGCTCCTTAGAATCCACGATACGCAGGATGGTTCCCAGACCCAAGGTGGCACCAGTGCCAAGTCGGGCTGGTTTGATTACACCAAGTGCCTCCTGCAATCTCCCATCCAGAAGCGGGGCAGCTGAGTTTTGTTTGCCTGTGAAACGGGCCGTTGTTTTTAATTGGGGTCTGTGGCCGAGAGTGTTCGGCTGGCTCCTGACAACCCACAATACGCAGGATGGTTCCCAGACCCAAGGTGGCACCAGTGCCAAGTCGGGCTGGTTTGATAGTACCAAGTGGCTCCTGCAATCTGCCATCCAGAAGCGGTGCAGTTGAGTTTTGTTTGCCAGAGAAAAGGGCCGTGGGTTGTGTTTGGGGGCATATGGCTGGGAGTGGCCGGCTGTCTCATTAAAAAGATCGATACGCAGGATGGTTCCCAGACCCAAGGGGGCACCAGTGCCAAGTCGGGCTGTTTTTATAGTACCAAGTGCGTCCTGCAATTTGCCATCCAGAAGAGGGGCAGTTGAGTTTTGTTTGCCAGAGAATAGCGCCGTTGTTTGTGTTTGGGGGCTTGTGGCTCGTAGTGGCCGACTGGCGCCTTAGAATCTGTGTTACGCAGCATGGTTCCCAGACCCAAGGTGGCACCAGTGCCAAGTTGGGCTGGTTTGATAGTACCAAGTGGCTCCTGCAATCTGCCATCCAGAAGCGGGGTAGCTTACTTTTGTTTGCCAGGGAAACGGGCCGAGGTTTGTGACTGGGGACCTATGGCTGGGAGTGACCGACTGGCTCCTGGAAAGCTACAATAGGCAGGATGGTGACCAGACCCATGGTGGCACCAGTGCCAAGTTGGGCTGGTTTGATAGTACCAAGTGGCTCCTGCAATCTGCCATCAAAAAGTTGGCAGGCGAGATTTGTTTTCCAGGGAAAAGCGACATTGTTTGTATTTGGGGGCCTGTGGCTGGGAGTGACCGGCTGGCTCCTTTGAACCCACGATACGCAGGATGGTTCCCAGACCCAAGGTGGCACCAGTGCCAAGTTTTGCTGGTTTGATACTACCAAGTGCGTCCTGCAATCTGCCATCCAGAAGCGGGGCAGCTTAATTTTGTTTGCCAGGGAAACGGGCCGTGGGTTTTGTTTGGGGCATATAGCTGAGAGTGGCCGGCTGGCTCCTGAAAATCCACGCTAGGCAGCATGGTTCCCAGATGCAATGTGGCACCAGTGCCAAGTCGGGCTGGTTTGATGGTGCAAAGTGGCTCCTGCAATCTGCCATCCAGAAGCGAGGCAGCTGATTTTTGTTTGCCAGAGGAAAATTCCGTGGATTGTTTTTGGGGGCATATTGCTGGGAGTGGCCGGCTGGCTCCTTAAAATGCTCGATACGCATGATGGTTCCCAGGCCCAAGGTGTCACCACTACCAAGTCGGCCTGCGGTTTTAGTATCAAGTTCATCCTGCAATTTGCCATCCAGAAGAGGGGCAGTTGAGTTTTGTTTGCCAGAGAAACGGGCCGAGGTTTCTGTTTGGGGACATATGGCTGAGAGTGGCCGGCTGGCCCCTGAATATCCACGATACAGAGCATGGTTCCCAGATCCAAGGTGGCACCAGTGCCAAGTCGGGCTGGTTTGATAGTACCAAGTGTCTCCTGCAATCTGCCATCCAGAAGCAGGGCAGCTTACTTTTGTTTGCCAGAGAAATAGGCCTAGGTTTTTGTTTGGGGGCCTGTGGCTAGGAGTGGCCGGCTGGCTCCTTAGAATCCACGATACGCAGGATGGTTCCCAGACCCAAGGTGGCACCAGTGCCAAGTTGGGCTGGTTTGATAGTACCAAGTGCGTCCTGCAATCTGCCATCCAGAAGCGGGGCAGCTTACTTTTGTTTGCCAGGGAAACGGGTCGAGCTTTGTGTCTGGGGGCCTATGGCTGGGAGTGACCGGCTGGCTCCTGAAAAGCTACGATAGGCAGGATGGTGACCAGACCCATGGTGGCACCAGTGCCAAGTAGGGCTGGTTTGATAGTACCAAGTGGCTCCGGCAATCTGCCATCAAAAAGTTGGCAGGCAAGTTTTGTTTTCCAGGGAAAAGCGCCGTTGTTTTTTTTGGGGGGCCAATGGCTGGGAGTGGCCGGCTGGCTCCTTAGAATCTACGATACGCAGGATGGTTCCCAGACCAGAGGTGGCACCAGTGCCAAGTCGGGCTGGTTTGATAGTACCAAGTGCGTCCTGCAATCTGCCATCCAGAAGCGGGGTAGCTTACTTTTGTTTGCCCGGGAAACGGGCCGAGGTTTTTGTCTCGGGGCCTATGGCTGGGAGTGACCGGCTGGCTCCTGAAAAGCTACGATAGGCAGGATGTTGACCAGACCCATGGTGGCACAAGTGCCAAGTTCGGCTTGTTAGATAGTACCAAGTGGCTCCTGCAATCTGCCATCAAAATGTTGGCAGGCGAATTTTGCTTTCCAGGGAAAAGCGCCGTTGTTTGTGTTTGGGGGCCTGTGGCAGGGAGTGGCCGGCTGGCTCCTGAAAAGCTACGATAGGCAGGATGGTGACCAGATCCAAGGTGGCACCTGTGCCAAGTCGGGCTGATTTGATAGTACTAAGTAGCTCCTGCAATCTGCCATGCAGAAGCGGGGCAGCTTACTTTTGTTTGCCAGGGAAACGGGACGAGGTTTGTGTTTGGGGGCCTATGGCTGTGAGTGACCGGCTGGCTCCTGAAAATCCATGATACGCAGCATGGTTCCCAGACCCATGGTGGCACCAGTGCCAAGTGGGGCTGGTTTCACAGTGTCAAGTGCCTCGTGCAATCTCCCATCCAGAAGCGGGGCAGCTGAGTTTTGTTTGCCTGTGAAACGGGCCGTTGTTTTTAATTGGGGTCTGTGGCCGAGAGTGTTCGGCTGGCTCCTGACAACCCACAATACGCAGGATGGTTCCCAGACCCAAGGTGGCACCAGTGCCAAGTCGGGCTGTTTTTATAGTACCAAGTGCGTCCTGCAATTTGCCATCCAGAAGAGGGGCAGTTGAGTTTTGTTTGCCAGAGAATAGCGCCGTTGTTTGTGTTTGGGGGCTTGTGGCTGGGAGTGGCCGACTGCCTCCTTAGAATCTGTGTTACGCAGCATGGTTCCCAGACCCAAGGTGGCACCAGTGCCAAGTTGGGCTGGTTTGATAGTACCAAGTGGCTCCTGCAATCTGCCATCCAGAAGCGGGGCAGCTTACTTTAGTTTGCCAGGGAAACGGGCCGAGGTTTGTGTCTGGGGGCCTATGGCTGGGAGTGACCGGCTGGCTCCTGAAAAGCTACAATAGGCAGGATGGTTACCAGACCCATGGTGGCACCAGTGCCAAGTTGGGCTGGTTTGATAGTACCAAGTGGCTCCTGTAATCTGCCATCAAAAAGTTGGCAGGCGAGTTTTGTTTTCCAGGGAAAAGCGCCATTGTTTGTATTTGGGGGCCTGTGGCTGGGAGTGGCCGGCTGGCTCCTTTGAACCCACGATACGCAGGATGGTTCCCAGACCCAAGGTGGCACCAGTGCCAAGTCGGGCTGGTTTGATACTACCAAGTGCGTCCTGCAATCTGCCATCCAGAAGCGGGGCAGCTTAATGTTGTTTGCCAGGGAAACGGGCCGTGGGTTTTGTTTGGGGGCATATAGCTGAGAGTGGCCGGCTGGCTCCTGAAAATCCACGCTAGGCAGCATGGTTCCCAGATGCAAGGTGGCACCAGTGCCAAGTCGGGCTGGTTTGATGGTGCAAAGTGGCTCCTGCAATCTGCCATCCAGAAGCGGGGCAGCTGATTTTTGTTTGCCAGAGAAAAATTCCGTGGATTGTTTTTGGGGGCATATTGCTGGGAGTGGCCGGCTGGCTCCTTAAAATGCTCGATACGCATGATGGTTCCCAGGCCCAAGGTGTCACCACTACCAAGTCGGCCTGCGGTTTTAGTATCAAGTTCATCCTGCAATTTGCCATCCAGAAGAGGGGCAGTTGAGTTTTGTTTGCCAGAGAAACGGGCCGAGGTTTCTGTTTGGGGACATATGGCTGAGAGTGGCCAGCTGGCCCCTGAATATCCACGATACACAGCATGGTTCCCAGATCCAAGGTGGCACCAGTGCCAAGTCGGGCTGGTTTGATAGTACCAAGTGTCTCCTGCAATCTGCCATCCAGAAGCAGGGCAGCTTACTTTTGTTTGCCAGAGAAATAGGCCTAGGTTTTTGTTTGGGGGCCTGTGGCTAGGAGTGGCCGGCAGGCTCCTAAGAATCCAGGATACGCAGGATGTTTCCCAGACCCAAGGTGGCACCAGTGCCAAGTCGGGCTGGTTTGATAGTACCAAGTGGCTCCTGCAAACTCCATCAAAAAGTTGGCAGGCGTGTTTTGTTTTCCAGGGAACAGCGCCGTTGATTTTGTTTGGGGGCCTGTGGCTGGGAGTGGCCGGCTGGCTCCTTAGAATCCACGATACGCAGGATGGTTCCCAGACCCAAGGTGGCACCAGTGCCAAGTCGGGCTGGTTTGATTACACCAAGTGGCTCCTGCAATCTGCCATCCAGAAGTGAGGCAGCTAAGTTTTGTTTGCGAGAAAAAAGGGCCGTGGTTTTTGTTGGGGGCCTGTGGCTGGGAGTAGCCGGCTGGCTCCTTAAAATCCACGATAGGCAGGATGGTTCCCAGACCAGAGGTGGCACCAGTGCCAAGTCGGGCTGGTTTGATAGTACCAAGTGGCTCCTGCAATCTGCCATCCAGAAGCGGGGCAGCTGAGTTTTGTTTGCCAGAGGAAAAGGCTGTGGTTTGTGTTTGGGGGCCTGTGGCTGGCAGTGGCCGGCTGGCTCCTGAAAATCCACGATACGCAGCATGGTTCCCAGACCCAAGGTGGCACCAGTGCCAAGTGGGGCTCGTTTGACAGTGTCAAGTGCCTCCTGCAATCTCCCATCCAGAAGCGGGGCAGCTGAGTTTTTTTTGCCAGGGAAACGGACCTTTGTTTTTGATTGGGCTCTGTGGCCGAGAGTGGTCGGCTGTCTCCGGACAATCCACAATACGCAGGATGGTTCCCAGACCCAAGGTGGCACCAGTGCCAAGTCGGGCTGGTTTGATAGTACCAAGTGTCTCCTGCAATCTGCCATCCAGAAGCGGGGCAGCTGAGTTTTGTTTGCCAGAGAAAAGGGCCGTGGGTTGTGTTTGGGGGCATATGGCTGGGAGTGGCCACCTGGCTCCTTAAAATGCACGATACGCCGCATGGTAACCAGACGCAAGGTGGCACCAGTGCCAAGTCAGGCTGTTTTTGTAGTACCCAGTGGCTCCTGCAATTTGCCATCCAGAAGCGGGGCAGTTGAATTTTGTTTGCTAGAGAAAAGGGCTGTGGTTTGTGTTTGGGGGCCTATGGCTGAGAGTGGCCGGCTGGCCCCTGAAAATCAACGATAGGCAGGATGGTTCCCAGATCCAAGGTGGCACCAGTGCCAAGTAAGGCTGGTTGTATGGTTCAAAGTGACTCCTGCAATCTGCCATCCAGAAGCGGGACAGCTGAGTTTTTTTTGCCAGAGAAAAGGTCCATGGTTTCTTTTTGGGGCATACGGCTGGGAATTGCCGGCTGGCTCCTTAAAATGCTCGATACGCAGGATGGTTCCCAGAGCCAAGGTGGCACCACTGCCAAGTCGGGCTCTTTTTGTAGTACCAAGTGCGTCCTGCAATTTGCCATCCAGAAGAGGGGCAGTTGAGTTTTGTTTGCCAGAGAAAAGGGCCGAGGTTTGTGTTTGGGGGCATATGGCTGGGAATGACCGGCTGGCCCCTGAAAATCCACGATACGCCGGATGGTTCCCAGATCCAAGGTGGTACCATTACCAAGTCGGGCTGGTTTGATAGTCCCAAGTGGCTCCTGCAAACTGCCATCCAGAAGCGGGGCAGCTGAGTTTTGTTTGCCAGGGAAATGGGCCGTTGTTTGTGTTTGGGGGCCTGTGGCTGGGAGTGTTCGGCTGGTTCCTGAATATGTACGATACGCAGGATTGTTCCCAGATCCAAGGTGGCAGCAGTGCCATGTGCTGCTGGTGTGATAGTCCCAAGTGGCTCCTGCAATCTGCCATCCAGAAGTGGGGCAGCTGATTTTTGTTTGCCAGAGAAAAGGTCCGTGGTTTGTTTTTGGGGGCATATGGCTGAGAGTGGCCGGCTGGCCCCTGAAAATCCACGATACACAGGATGGTTCCCAGATCCAAGGTGGCACCTGTGCCAAGTCGGGCTGATTTGATAGTACTAAGTAGCTCCTGCAATCTGCCATGCAGAAGCGGGGCAGCTTACTTTTGTTTGCCAGGGAAACGGGCCGAGGTTTGTGTTTGGGGGCCTATGGCTGAGAGTGACCGGCTGGCTCCTGAAAAGCTACAATAGGCAGGATGGTGACCAGACCCATGGTGGCACCAGTGCCAAGTTCGGCTGGTTTGATAGTACCAAGTGGTTCCTGCGATCTGCCATCCAGAAGCAGGGCAGCTGAGTTTTGTTTGCCAGAGAAAAGGGCCTTGGTTTGTGTTTGGGGGCATATGGCTGGGTGTGGCCAGCTGGCTCCTTAAAATGCACGATATGCAACATGGCTCCCAGACCCAAGGTGGCACCAGTGCCAAGTTGGGCTGGTTTGATAGTACCAAGTGGCTCCTGCAATCTTCCATGATCACGTGGAGAAATACTTTCTGGTTTCAGCCTCATGCTCTTTCTTCTCTCCCTCAACTTCTCTATCACCTCTCATCTGGTTCACATGCGCTGTCTTCAAGGTCCACAGGCTACTTTTCACAGAATCTTCTGGCCTGATGAAGTAAGAATGATGAATAGAACAGAGCTGGGATCTATTTTCCAGTTTGGATAAAATGCATTCTGCACACAAATCCAAGGAGAACGGGCTGCCCCGATGCCAGAAAATCTTTCACTCCTGCTAGTGTTCTACGTCAACCGCAACTTAGTCTGAAAGAAAAGCTTTTTCTCTGAGAGCATCTGAGAGGTTTGCATGAAGCACTGATATCTGACATATGCAATTTTGAATAGGAGAGGAAAAAGAAAATGGCAAGGAGTTTTTAATTTTAGTGGTTTCAATTTTAATTTCCGTGCACTTTTTCAAAACTTGTCAGCTCAAATGCCCATCAACATCTTTTAGTCATCTGTAAGTCAGTATTCATATAAAATGTGCTTCAAATCCAAAGAATTTCAAATTTGCACTCCAAGCTTCTATGCCTAGATTTATGATTTCCTACACATATTAGATGAAAGGAAGGCCTTTTTTACTGTGGGAGTGCTGGAACACTGGAACAGGTTGCCCAGAGAAGTTGTGGGTGTCCCATCCCTGAAAGTATTCAAGGTCACCTTGGACAGGGCTTGGAGCAGCAACAAAGGAGAAGCTTGATGGTAGAGAAACAAAGTTGGACTATAGAAGAAACTCGGATTGAAGTATAGGATCAAGTTTTCTCTCAGCTCTTGGGGTAAATTCAAAGTTGTACAAAATGACATTTATCTGTGCTATTCACTACTGTAACAGAAAGTTTCATGAAAACTGTACAGAAGATAGTAAATTTTAAAAGAGATAAGAATTACAGCATAAAATCCATGGGATAGGTTACAACATGAGACACTCTCTAAGAGAAAATCTCTGTGTTTCAGCACTTCATCAGGGTAAGATTTCATGAAGTGCCAAAGAAGGCGGCAAAATATCATTCGGGACATTATTTACTGGAATTCAGCCTGGCCATTAGTAGGAACTGCCTTTGAACATATCATGTAGATATACCACACACACTTTCCCTTCACTGAAAAATTACTGTTTACAACAAATAAGCAATTGACGATCAAAATTGATTGAAAGCATCTTAAACATGTCAAGTATTTCATTGTAGATGATCTGTGATCCAAATGCTTCTTCCACCTTCGAGAGGGACAGAAGAATTCTTCCATATCATGATGGTTTAAAATTGTATCAACCAATGTTTTCTGCTGAAAAGATATCATCTATTTTTTTCTATTTTTGGAAGAAAATATTCCTAGACATACAACAGGTGAGAACTAAGTAATTTTAAAGAAACAAATGAAATGAAAATATTCTGTAAATAGAATGAAATGAAAAGCTGTGTTTTAAATAGGAGCTAAATATTAAACAGAATTTTTGTACCAGGCATTTGAATTACTGCACCAGCTCTTTTGCCCATCAAGAGAGGCATTTAGCATTTCAGTCTTTTCCAAGGTGTTCATGATCTGCTATGCTGATCTCTGTGTGTGCCTAGGTGTGTGTGGAGGGGGGGGCATATGAAGGGGAGTGTGTATGTTTGCTTTACAATTGTTGTGGCAGATTCATGCCTCAGCTCCACATTTTGTTTTAAAAAGGTCACACCGAGTGGATATGAAGTTTACTATCAACAAGAGATCGATTCCCAAATCATCCATTTGACTCTCCCTTATAAATCATGTGCTTTGTTGCATATTTTATCAAATATACTTTCAAGCCAGATGGAGGAAGGAGGATGTGGGAATCCCTCCACCATCTTGCAACTTTTATGTAAGTAGGTTTTCAAGAAAATCATCATTTCTCTTTTAAATATGTCTGGAACAGGCATGATGGTAGTGTCAACCTGTTGGAGTTTTTGTTGCTGGAAGAAGTTGTACAAAAGGATTGGTTTTTACATTGACCAGTTACTGAATCAAGCGCAGGAATACATTGGAAATTTAGCTGGGGGTTCCTTTTCCCAGCAGACTACTTCTAGAACGAGCTTGTACACTGAAGCTGACTCTTTTGCTCTCTTTTTGTTTCTTTCCTATTTTCTTGGCTTCTTTGCCACTATCTAGACAATTTTGGAACTTTGTTCCCAACTAAAATGGTTTCAATAGTCTGATTGTGATCATACATTTTTACAAGGAATTTTTAAAATCTTTCCTCGAGTCCAGAAAGTCAAGGACTTAGATCTTTTTCTTCCCTTATCAATATTGCCATGAAATTGATAAATAAAGACCAACTCTTTATTTTTGTTTTTAACCCACGTAGATAATTCCCATCCATTAATCCATTTTGTGGACCAATAGCTGCCATTCTGATGGAAGCTGTCACTTCTTAACAATAGGCATTCTGTGACTATGTTGACAGCACTTTGGGTGAAGATCCTAACTGGTCTTAGATATACATAGGGAGAAATTTGCTCAGCCAGTGTCAGTCTTAAGCATGCGTATCAGAAGATCTTTCTAGAGCTGGGAATTTTCCCATGAAAGGGATTCAGTTAGGGAAGAGACACTTGTGCCAGAGTTTTACATTCTTCTTGAACACTGCTTAAGGAACTTAGATGCCATGTCCATTTGGATCTCTGTCTGCACAGAACTTTGTCATGCCAGTGCTTTGAAATGCATCTTGAAGAGAATTCACTAGCACAGAATGAAAGAGAGTGGAAGGGGTTGGTGGGGCTAACCAGGCCCAACCCCCCTGCCTAAACCAGGATACCTAGAGCCTCTTGCCCAGGATTCTATCTGGGTGTACTTTTAATGTCTTCAAAGATCCAGGCTCCACAATCTTTCTGGGCAGTCTGTGCCGTGGTTCAGTCACCCTGACAGTAAAGAAACATTTACTGATGTTCAAAGGCAATCTCCTGTATTTCAGTGTGTGCCCACTGCCTCTTGTCTTTTCCCTCAGCATCACTGAAAAGACACTGATTCCCTCCCCTTTGCACTATTGCTTCCATATGTATGTGTGATGCCATGTAGAGGTATGTCAAAAACCTCCCTGAAGCCCAGGCAGATAATATTCCCTTCATCTACCAGTCAAGTTGATTCATCAGAGGAGTTTAAAGTGATGTTCAGCATGAAATTCCCCTGAAAAATCATGCTAACTACATTATTTGGTCATCTGTCATGTGCCTGGCAAGGATTTCCAGGAAGAGCTGCTTCATCAACTTCCTGGGGATAAAAAAGAGGCTGGCTGGTTTGTACTATGGCGAGTCCTCTTAATTGCCTTTTTTGAAGATGGGTGTCATTTGCTAACATCCACTCTTTAGCCTCTCTTGTCGTCTACATCTTAGCAAAACGCTTTTCCACTATGTCTGGCTAGGAAAAACTGTGCCAGCACAGAAAACATCTCCCATCGTGTTCTAGAAGTTGCACGGATGTCTGCCAAGTGTTTGGCAGGAAGAAAAGAAAAGTTGTCCAAAACAGCTTCCAATCGAATGTTCCTGTGATTGGAAAAGTCAGGAGAGTGCAAAGGTACTGTTTTCTATCAGTTGGCAAGGTGCGCACACAATCCCAGTGTTGTACAGCTTGCTTCTTCACCTTCCCGAAGCTGCCGCTCTCGCCGGCTGCCGGAGCCCAAGAAGCGGCTTCTTCGCGCAAAGACGATTGTGCCGCTCACAGGGCTCTCCTTAGCGCGGCTTCTGCCGAAAGACGCCCGGCAGCGGCTCTTACCTCCGGAGAGCATCCTACCTTCGTCTTTAGCTCCTCTTCTCATCTACACCTCGGCAAAAAGCTTCTCCACTATGTCTGGCTAGGAAAAACTGTGCCAGCACAGAAAACATTTCCCATCGTGTTCTAGAAGTTGCACGGATGTCTGCCAAGTGTTTGGCAGGAAGAAAAGAAAAGTTGTCCAAAACAGCTTCCAATCGAATGTTCCTGTGATTGGAAAAGTCAGGAGAGTGCAAAGGTACTGTTTTCTATCAGTTGGCAAGGTGCGCACACAATCCCAGTGTTGTACAGCTTGCTTCTTCACCTTCCCGAAGCTGCCACTTTCAGGAGGTAAGAGCCGCTGCCGGGCGTCTTTCGGCAGAAGCTGCGCTAAGGAGAGCACTGTGAGCGGCACAATCGTCTTTGCGCGAAGAAGCCGCTTCTTGGGCTCCGGCAGCCGGCGAGAGCGGCAGCTTCGGGAAGGTGAAGAAGCAAGCTGTACAACACTGGGATTGTGTGCGCACCTTGCCAACTGATAGAAAACAGTACCTTTGCACTCTCCTGACTTTTCCAATCACAGGAACATTCGATTGGAAGCTGTTTTGGACAACTTTTCTTTTCTTCCTGCCAAACACTTGGCAGACATCCGTGCAACTTCTAGAACACGATGGGAGATGTTTTCTGTGCTGGCACAGTTTTTCCTAGCCAGACATAGTGGAAAAGCGTTTTGCTAAGATGTAGACTACAAAAGACGCGAAAGACGAAGGTAGGATGCTCTCCGGAGGTAAGAGCCGCTGCCGGGCGTCTTTCGGCAGAAGCCGCGCTAAGGAGAGCACTGTGAGCGGCACAATCGTCTTTGCGCGAAGAAGCCGCTTCTTGGGCTCCGGCAGCCGGCGAGAGCGGCAGCTTCGGGAAGGTGAAGAAGCAAGCTGTACAACACTGGGATTGTGTGCGCACCTTGCCAACTGATAGAAAACAGTACCTTTGCACTCTCCTGACTTTTCCAATCACAGGAACATTCGATTGGAAGCTGTTTTGGACAACTTTTCTTTTCTTCCTGCCAAACACTTGGCAGACATCCGTGCAACTTCTAGAACACGATGGGAGATGTTTTCTGTGCTGGCACAGTTTTTCCTAGCCAGACATAGTGGAGAAGCTTTTTGCCGAGGTGTAGATGAGAAGAGGAGCTAAAGACGAAGGTAGGATGCTCTCCGGAGGTAAGAGCCGCTGCCGGGCGTCTTTCGGCAGAAGCCGCGCTAAGGAGAGCACTGTGAGCGGCACAATCGTCTTTGCGCGAAGAAGCCGCTTCTTGGGCTCCGGCAGCCGGCGAGAGCGGCAGCTTCGGGAAGGTGAAGAAGCAAGCTGTACAACACTGGGATTGTGTGCGCACCTTGCCAACTGATAGAAAACAGTACCTTTGCACTCTCCTGACTTTTCCAATCACAGGAACATTCGATTGGAAGCTGTTTTGGACAACTTTTCTTTTCTTCCTGCCAAACACTTGGCAGACATCCGTGCAACTTCTAGAACACGATGGGAGATGTTTTCTGTGCTGGCACAGTTTTTCCTAGCCAGACATAGTGGAAAAGCGTTTTGCTAAGATGTAGACGACAAGAGAGGCTAAAGAGTGGATGTTAGCAAATGACACCCATCTTCAAAAAAGGCAATTAAGAGGACTCGCCATAGTACAAACCAGCCAGCCTCTTTTTTATCCCCAGGAAGTTGATGAAGCAGCTCTTCCTGGAAATCCTTGCCAGGCACATGACAGATGACCAAATAATGTAGTTAGCATGATTTTTCAGGGGAATTTCATGCTGAACATCACTTTAAACTCCTCTGATGAATCAACTTGACTGGTAGATGAAGGGAATATTATCTGCCTGGGCTTCAGGGAGGTTTTTGACATACCTCTACATGGCATCACACATACATATGGAAGCAATAGTGCAAAGGGGAGGGAATCAGTGTCTTTTCAGTGATGCTGAGGGAAAAGACAAGAGGCAGTGGGCACACACTGAAATACAGGAGATTGCCTTTGAACATCAGTAAATGTTTCTTTACTGTCAGGGTGACTGAACCACGGCACAGACTGCCCAGAAAGATTGTGGAGCCTGGATCTTTGAAGACATTAAAAGTACACCCAGATAGAATCCTGGGCAAGAGGCTCTAGGTATCCTGGTTTAGGCAGGGGGGTTGGGCCTGGTTAGCCCCACCAACCCCTTCCACTCTCTTTCATTCTGTGCTAGTGAATTCTCTTCAAGATGCATTTCAAAGCACTGGCATGACAAAGTTCTGTGCAGACAGAGATCCAAATGGACATGGCATCTAAGTTCCTTAAGCAGTGTTCAAGAAGAATGTAAAACTCTGGCACAAGTGTCTCTTCCCTAACTGAATCCCTTTCATGGGAAAATTCCCAGCTCTAGAAAGATCTTCTGATACGCATGCTTAAGACTGACACTGGCTGAGCAAATTTCTCCCTATGTATATCTAAGACCAGTTAGGATCTTCACCCAAAGTGCTGTCAACATAGTCACAGAATGCCTATTGTTAAGAAGTGACAGCTTCCATCAGAATGGCAGCTATTGGTCCACAAAATGGATTAATGGATGGGAATTATCTACGTGGGTTAAAAACAAAAATAAAGAGTTGGTCTTTATTTATCAATTTCATGGCAATATTGATAAGGGAAGAAAAAGATCTAAGTCCTTGACTTTCTGGACTCGAGGAAAGATTTTAAAAATTCCTTGTAAAAATGTATGATCACAATCAGACTATTGAAACCATTTTAGTTGGGAACAAAGTTCCAAAATTGTCTAGATAGTGGCAAAGAAGCCAAGAAAATAGGAAAGAAACAAAAAGAGAGCAAAAGAGTCAGCTTCAGTGTACAAGCTCGTTCTAGAAGTAGTCTGCTGGGAAAAGGAACCCCCAGCTAAATTTCCAATGTATTCCTGCGCTTGATTCAGTAACTGGTCAATGTAAAAACCAATCCTTTTGTACAACTTCTTCCAGCAACAAAAACTCCAACAGGTTGACACTACCATCATGCCTGTTCCAGACATATTTAAAAGAGAAATGATGATTTTCTTGAAAACCTACTTACATAAAAGTTGCAAGATGGTGGAGGGATTCCCACATCCTCCTTCCTCCATCTGGCTTGAAAGTATATTTGATAAAATATGCAACAAAGCACATGATTTATAAGGGAGAGTCAAATGGATGATTTGGGAATCGATCTCTTGTTGATAGTAAACTTCATATCCACTCGGTGTGACCTTTTTAAAACAAAATGTGGAGCTGAGGCATGAATCTGCCACAACAATTGTAAAGCAAACATACACACTCCCCTTCATATGCCCCCCCCTCCACACACACCTAGGCACACACAGAGATCAGCATAGCAGATCATGAACACCTTGGAAAAGACTGAAATGCTAAATGCCTCTCTTGATGGGCAAAAGAGCTGGTGCAGTAATTCAAATGCCTGGTACAAAAATTCTGTTTAATATTTAGCTCCTATTTAAAACACAGCTTTTCATTTCATTCTATTTACAGAATATTTTCATTTCATTTGTTTCTTTAAAATTACTTAGTTCTCACCTGTTGTATGTCTAGGAATATTTTCTTCCAAAAATAGAAAAAAATAGATGATATCTTTTCAGCAGAAAACATTGGTTGATACAATTTTAAACCATCATGATATGGAAGAATTCTTCTGTCCCTCTCGAAGGTGGAAGAAGCATTTGGATCACAGATCATCTACAATGAAATACTTGACATGTTTAAGATGCTTTCAATCAATTTTGATCGTCAATTGCTTATTTGTTGTAAACAGTAATTTTTCAGTGAAGGGAAAGTGTGTGTGGTATATCTACATGATATGTTCAAAGGCAGTTCCTACTAATGGCCAGGCTGAATTCCAGTAAATAATGTCCCGAATGATATTTTGCCGCCTTCTTTGGCACTTCATGAAATCTTACCCTGATGAAGTGCTGAAACACAGAGATTTTCTCTTAGAGAGTGTCTCATGTTGTAACCTATCCCATGGATTTTATGCTGTAATTCTTATCTCTTTTAAAATTTACTATCTTCTGTACAGTTTTCATGAAACTTTCTGTTACAGTAGTGAATAGCACAGATAAATGTCATTTTGTACAACTTTGAATTTACCCCAAGAGCTGAGAGAAAACTTGATCCTATACTTCAATCCGAGTTTCTTCTATAGTCCAACTTTGTTTCTCTACCATCAAGCTTCTCCTTTGTTGCTGCTCCAAGCCCCGTCCAAGGTGACCTTGAATACTTTCAGGGATGGGACACCCACAACTTCTCTGGGCAACCTGTTCCAGTGTTCCAGCACTCCCACAGTAAAAAAGGCCTTCCTTTCATCTAATATGTGTAGGAAATCATAAATCTAGGCATAGAAGCTTGGAGTGCAAATTTGAAATTCTTTGGATTTGAAGCACATTTTATATGAATACTGACTTACAGATGACTAAAAGATGTTGATGGGCATTTGAGCTGACAAGTTTTGAAAAAGTGCACGGAAATTAAAATTGAAACCACTAAAATTAAAAACTCCTTGCCATTTTCTTTTTCCTCTCCTATTCAAAATTGCATATGTCAGATATCAGTGCTTCATGCAAACCTCTCAGATGCTCTCAGAGAAAAAGCTTTTCTTTCAGACTAAGTTGCGGTTGACGTAGAACACTAGCAGGAGTGAAAGATTTTCTGGGCATCGGGGCAGCCCGTTCTCCTTGGATTTGTGTGCAGAATGCATTTTATCCAAACTGGAAAATAGATCCCAGCTCTGTTCTATTCATCATTCTTACTTCATCAGGCCAGAAGATTCTGTGAAAAGTAGCCTGTGGACCTTGAAGACAGCGCATGTGAACCAGATGAGAGGTGATAGAGAAGTTGAGGGAGAGAAGAAAGAGCATGAGGCTGAAACCAGAAAGTATTTCTCCACGTGATCATGGAAGATTGCAGGAGCCACTTGGTACTATCAAACCAGCCCAACTTGGCACTGGTGCCACCTTGGGTCTGGGAGCCATGTTGCATATCGTGCATTTTAAGGAGCCAGCTGGCCACACCCAGCCATATGCCCCCAAACACAAACCAAGGCCCTTTTCTCTGGCAAACAAAACTCAGCTGCCCTGCTTCTGGATGGCAGATCGCAGGAACCACTTGGTACTATCAAACCAGCCGAACTTGGCACTGGTGCCACCATGGGTCTGGTCACCATCCTGCCTATTGTAGCTTTTCAGGAGCCAGCCGGTCACTCTCAGCCATAGGCCCCCAAACACAAACCTCGTCCCGTTTCCCTGGCAAACAAAAGTAAGCTGCCCCGCTTCTGCATGGCAGATTGCAGGAGCTACTTAGTACTATCAAATCAGCCCGACTTGGCACAGGTGCCACCTTGGATCTGGTCACCATCCTGCCTATCGTAGCTTTTCAGGAGCCAGCCGGCCACTCCCTGCCACAGGCCCCCGAACACAAACAACGGCGCTTTTCCCTGGAAAGCAAAATTCGCCTGCCAACATTTTGATGGCAGATTGCAGGAGCCACTTGGTACTATCAAACAAGCCGAACTTGGCACTTGTGCCACCATGGGTCTGGTCAACATCCTGCCTATCGTAGCTTTTCAGGAGCCAGCCGGTCACTCCCAGCCATAGGCCCCGAGACAAAAACCTCGGCCCGTTTCCCGGGCAAACAAAAGTAAGCTACCCCGCTTCTGGATGGCAGATTGCAGGACGCACTTGGTACTATCAAACCAGCCCGACTTGGCACTGGTGCCACCTCTGGTCTGGGAACCATCCTGCGTATCGTAGATTCTAAGGAGCCAGCCGGCCACTCCCAGCCATTGGCCCCCCAAAAAAAACAACGGCGCTTTTCCCTGGAAAACAAAACTTGCCTGCCAACTTTTTGATGGCAGATTGCCGGAGCCACTTGGTACTATCAAACCAGCCCTACTTGGCACTGTTGCCACCATGGGTCCGGTCACCATCCTGCCTATCGTAGCTTTTCAGGAGCCAGCCGGTCACTCCCAGCCATAGGCCCCCAGACACAAAGCTCGACCCGTTTCCCTGGCAAACAAAAGTAAGCTGCCCCGCTTCTGGATGGCAGATTGCAGGACGCACTTGGGACTATCAAACCAGCCCAACTTGGCACTGGTGCCACCTTGGGTCTGGGAACCATCCTGCGTATCGTGGATTCTAAGGAGCCAGCCGGTCACTCCCTGCCACAGGCCCCCAGACACAAACAACGGCGCTTTTCCCTGGAAAACAAAACTCGCCTGCCGACTTTTTGATGGCAGATTGCAGGAGCCACTTGCTACTATCAAATCAGCCCAACTTGGCACTGGTGCCACCATGGGTCTGGTCACCATCCTGCCTATCGTAGCTTTTCAGGAGCCAGCCGGTCACTCCCAGCCATAGGCCCCCAGACACAAACCTCGGCCCGTTTCCCTGGAAAACAAAAGTAAGCTGCCCCGCTTCTGGATGGCAGATTGCAGGAGCCACTTTGCACCATCCAACTAGCCCGACTTGGCACTGGTGCCACCTCAGGTCTGGGAACCATCCTGCGTATCGTGGATTCTAATTAGCCATCCGGCCACTCCCACCCACAGGCCCCCAAACACAAACAACGGCGCTTTTCCCTGGAAAACAAAACTCGCCTGCCAATTTTTGATGGCAGATTGCAGGAGCCACTTGGTACTATCAAACCAGCCCAACTTGGCACTGGTGCCACCATGGGTCTGGTCACCATCCTGCCTATCGTAGCTTTTCAGGAGCCAGCCGGTCACTCCCAGCCATAGGCCCCCAGACACAAAGCTCGGCCCGTTTCCCTGGCAAGCAAAAGTAAGCTGTCCCGCTTCTGGATGGCAGATTGCAGGACGCACTTGGTAGTATCAAACCAGGCGACTTGGCACTGGCGCCACCTCACGTCTGGGAACCATCCTGCATATCGTGGATTCTAAGCAGCCAGCCGGCCACTCCCAGCCACAGGCCCCCAAACACAAACAACGGCGCTTTTCCCTGGAAAACAAAACTCGCCTGCCAAGTTTTTGATGGCAGATTGCAGGAGCCACTTGGTACTATCAAACCAGCCCAACTTGGCACTGGTGCCACCATGGGTCTGGTCACCATCCTGCCTATCGTAGCTTTTCAGGAGCCAGCCGGTCACTCCCAGCCATAGGCCCCCAGACACAAACCTCGGCCCGTTTCCCTGGCAAACAAAAGCAAGCTGCCCCGCTTCTGGATGGCAGATTGCAGGAGCCACTTTGCACCATCAAACTAGCCCGACTTGGCACTGGTGCCACCTCTGGTCTGGGAACCATCCTGCGTATGGTAGATTCTAAGCAGCCAGCCGGCCACTCCCAGCCACAGGCCCCCAAACACAAACAACGGCGCTTTTCCCTGGAAAACAAAACTCGTCTGCCAACTTTTTGATGGCAGATTGCCGGAGCCACTTGGTACTATCAAACCAGCCCAACTTGGCACTGGTGCCACCATGGGTCTGGTCACCATCCTGCCTATCGTAGCTTTTCAGGAGCCAGCCGGCCACTCCCTGCCACAGGCCCCCAAACACAAACAACGGCGCTTTTCCCTGGAAAAAAAAATTCGCCTGCCAACTTTTTGATGGCAGATTGCAGGAGCCACTTGGTACTACCAAATCAGCCCAACTTGGCACTGCTGCCACCATGGGTCTGGTCACCATCCTGCCTATCGTAGCTTTTCAGGAGCCAGCCGGTCACTCCCAGCCATAGGCCCCCAGACATAAACCTCGGCCCGTTTCCCTGGCAAACAAAAGTAAGCTGCCCCACTTCTGGATGGCAGATTGCAGCAACCACTTGGTACTATCAAACCAGCCCAACTTGGCACTGGTGCCACCTCTGGTCTGGGAACCATGCTGAGTATCGTGGATTCTAAGGAGCCAGCCGGCCACTCCCAGCCACAGGCCCCCAAACACAAACAACGGCGCTTTTCCCTGGAAAACAAAACTCGCCTGCCAAGTTTTGATGGCAGATTGCAGGAGCCACTTGGTACTATCAAACCAGCCCAACTTGGCACTGGTGCCGTCATGGGTCTGGTCACCATCCTGCCTATCGTAGCTTTTCACGAGCCAGCCGGTCACTTCCAGGCTTAGGCCCCCAGACACAATCCTCGGACCGTTTCCCTGGCAAACAAAAGTAAGCTGCCCCGCTTCTGGATGGCAGATTGCAGGAACCACTTGGTACTATCAAACCAGCCCAACTTGGCACTGGTGTCACCATGGGTCTGGGAACCATCCTGTGTATCGTGGATTCTAATTAGCCATCCGTCCACTCCAGGCCATAGGGCCCCAGGCACAAACAACGGCGCTTTTCCCTGGATAACAAACTCGCCTGCCAACTTTTTGATGGCAGATTGCAGGAGCCACTTGGTACTATCAAACCAGCCCAACTTGGCACTGGTGCCACCATGGGTCTGGTCACCATCCTGCCTATCGTAGCTTTTCAGGAGCCAGCCGGTCACTCCCAGCCATAGGCCCCCAGACACAAACCTCGGCCCGTTTCCCTGGCAAACAAAAGTAAGCTGCCCCGCTTCTGGATGGCAGATTGCAGGAGCCACTTGGTACTATCAAACCAGCCCGACTTGGCACTGGTGCCACCTCTGGTCTGGGAACCATCCTGCGTATCGTGGATTCTAAGGAGCCAGCCGGCCACTCCCAGCCACAGGCCCCCAAACACAAACAACGGCGCTTTTCCCTGGAAAACAAAACTCGCCTGCCAACTTTTTGATGGCAGATTGCAGGAGCCCCTTGGTACTATCAAACCAGCCCAACTTGGCACTGGTGCCGCCATGGGTCTGGTCACCATCCTGCCTATCGTAGCTTTTCACGAGCCAGCCGGTCACTCCCAGCCATAGGCCCCCAGACAAAAACCTCGGACCGTTTCCCTGGAAAACAAAAGTAAGCTGCCCCGCTTCTGGATGGCAGATTGCAGGACGCACTTGTTACTATCAAACCAGCCCGACTTGGCACTGGTGCCACCACTGGTCTGGGAACCATCCTGCGTATCGTGGATTCTAAAGAGCCAGCCGGCCACTCCCAGCCACAGGCTCCCAAACAAAACAACGGCGCTTTTCCCTGGAAAACAAAACTCGCCTGCCGACTTTTTGATGGCAGATTGCAGGAGCCACTTGGTACTATCAAACCAGCCCAACTTGGCACTGCTGCCACCATGGGTCTGGTCACCATCCTGCCTATCGTAGCTTTTCAGGAGCCAGCCGGTCACTCCCAGCCATAGGCCCCCAGACAAATCCTCGGCCCGTTTCCCTGGCAAACAAAAGTAAGCTGCCCCGCTTCTGGATGGCAGATTGCAGGATCCACTTGGTACTATCAAACCAGCCCGACTTGGCACTGGTGCCACGACAAGTCTGGGAACCATCCTGCGTATCGTGGATTCTAATGAGCCAGTCGGCCACTCCCAGCCACAGGCCCCCAAACACAAACAACGGAGCTTTTCCCTGGAAAACAAAACTCGCCTGCCAACTTTTTGATGGCAGATTGCAGGAGCCACTTGGTACTATCAAACCAGCCCAACTTGGCACTGGTGCCACCTTGGGTCTGGTCACCATCCTGCCTATCGTAGCTTTTCAGGAGCCAGCCGGTCACTCCCAGCCATAGGCCCCGAGACACAAAGCTCGGCCCTTTTCCCTGGCAAACAAAAGTAAGCTGCCCCGCTTCTGGATGGCAGATTGCAGGAGCCACTTTGCACCATCAAACTATCCCGACTAGGCACTGGTGCCACCTTGGGTCTGGGAACCATCCTGCGTATGGTGGATTCTAATTAGCCATCCGGCCACTCCCACCCACAGGCCCCCAAACACAAACAACGGCGCTTTTCCCTGGAAAACAAAACTCGCCTGCCAATTTTTGATGGCAGATTGCAGGAGCCACTTGGTACTATCAAACCAGCCCAACTTGGCACTGGTGCCACCATGGGTCTGGTCACCATCCTGCCTATCGTAGCTTTTCAGGAGCCAGCCGGTCACTCCCAGCCATAGGCCCCCAGACACAAAGCTCGGCCCGTTTCCCTGGCAAGCAAAAGTAAGCTGTCCCGCTTCTGGATGGCAGATTGCAGGACGCACTTGGTAGTATCAAACCAGGCGACTTGGCACTGGCGCCACCTCACGTCTGGGAACCATCCTGCATATCGTGGATTCTAAGCAGCCAGCCGGCCACTCCCAGCCACAGGCCCCCAAACACAAACAACGGCGCTTTTCCCTGGAAAACAAAACTCGCCTGCCAAGTTTTTGATGGCAGATTGCAGGAGCCACTTGGTACTATCAAACCAGCCCAACTTGGCACTGGTGCCACCATGGGTCTGGTCACCATCCTGCCTATCGTAGCTTTTCAGGAGCCAGCCGGTCACTCCCAGCCATAGGCCCCCAGACACAAACCTCGGCCCGTTTCCCTGGCAAACAAAAGCAAGCTGCCCCGCTTCTGGATGGCAGATTGCAGGAGCCACTTTGCACCATCAAACTAGCCCGACTTGGCACTGGTGCCACCTCTGGTCTGGGAACCATCCTGCGTATGGTAGATTCTAAGGAGCCAGCCGGCCACTCCCAGCCACAGGCCCCCAAACACAAACAACGGCGCTTTTCCCTGGAAAACAAAACTCGTCTGCCAACTTTTTGATGGCAGATTGCCGGAGCCACTTGGTACTATCAAACCAGCCCAACTTGGCACTGGTGCCACCATGGGTCTGGTCACCATCCTGCCTATCGTAGCTTTTCAGGAGCCAGCCGGCCACTCCCTGCCACAGGCCCCCAAACACAAACAACGGCGCTTTTCCCTGGAAAAAAAAATTCGCCTGCCAACTTTTTGATGGCAGATTGCAGGAGCCACTTGGTACTACCAAATCAGCCCAACTTGGCACTGGTGCCACCATGGGTCTGGTCACCATCCTGCCTATCGTAGCTTTTCAGGAGCCAGCCGGTCACTCCCAGCCATAGGCCCCCAGACATAAACCTCGGCCCGTTTCCCTGGCAAACAAAAGTAAGCTGCCCCGCTTCTGGATGGCAGATTGCAGCAACCACTTGGTACTATCAAACCAGCCCAACTTGGCACTGGTGCCACCTCTGGTCTGGGAACCATGCTGAGTATCGTGGATTCTAAGGAGCCAGCCGGCCACTCCCAGCCACAGGCCCCCAAACACAAACAACGGCGCTTTTCCCTGGAAAACAAAACTCGCCTGCCAAGTTTTGATGGCAGATTGCAGGAGCCACTTGGTACTATCAAACCAGCCCAACTTGGCACTGGTGCCGTCATGGGTCTGGTCACCATCCTGCCTATCGTAGCTTTTCACGAGCCAGCCGGTCACTTCCAGGCTTAGGCCCCCAGACACAATCCTCGGACCGTTTCCCTGGCAAACAAAAGTAAGCTGCCCCGCTTCTGGATGGCAGATTGCAGGAACCACTTGGTACTATCAAACCAGCCCAACTTGGCACTGGTGTCACCATGGGTCTGGGAACCATCCTGTGTATCGTGGATTCTAATTAGCCATCCGTCCACTCCAGGCCATAGGGCCCCAGGCACAAACAACGGCGCTTTTCCCTGGATAACAAACTCGCCTGCCAACTTTTTGATGGCAGATTGCAGGAGCCACTTGGTACTATCAAACCAGCCCAACTTGGCACTGGTGCCACCATGGGTCTGGTCACCATCCTGCCTATCGTAGCTTTTCAGGAGCCAGCCGGTCACTCCCAGCCATAGGCCCCCAGACACAATGCTCGGCCCGTTTCCCTGGCAAACAAAAGTAAGCTGCCCCGCTTCTGGATGGCAGATTGCAGGAGCCACTTGGTACTATCAAACCAGCCCGACTTGGCACTGGTGCCACCTCTGGTCTGGGAACCATCCTGCGTATCGTGGATTCTAAGGAGCCAGCCGGCCACTCCCAGCCACAGGCCCCCAAACACAAACAACGGCGCTTTTCCCTGGAAAACAAAACTCGCCTGCCAACTTTTTGATGGCAGATTGCAGGAGCCCCTTGGTACTATCAAACCAGCCCAACTTGGCACTGGTGCCGCCATGGGTCTGGTCACCATCCTGCCTATCGTAGCTTTTCACGAGCCAGCCGGTCACTCCCAGCCATAGGCCCCCAGACAAAAACCTCGGACCGTTTCCCTGGAAAACAAAAGTAAGCTGCCCCGCTTCTGGATGGCAGATTGCAGGACGCACTTGTTACTATCAAACCAGCCCGACTTGGCACTGGTGCCACCACTGGTCTGGGAACCATCCTGCGTATCGTGGATTCTAAAGAGCCAGCCGGCCACTCCCAGCCACAGGCTCCCAAACACAAACAACGGCGCTTTTCCCTGGAAAACAAAACTTGCCTGCCAACTTTTTGATGGCAGATTGCCGGAGCCACTTGGTACTATCAAACCAGCCCTACTTGGCACTGTTGCCACCATGGGTCCGGTCACCATCCTGCCTATCGTAGCTTTTCAGGAGCCAGCCGGTCACTCCCAGCCATAGGCCCCCAGACACAAAGCTCGACCCGTTTCCCTGGCAAACAAAAGTAAGCTGCCCCGCTTCTGGATGGCAGATTGCAGGACGCACTTGGGACTATCAAACCAGCCCAACTTGGCACTGGTGCCACCTTGGGTCTGGGAACCATCCTGCGTATCGTGGATTCTAAGGAGCCAGCCGGTCACTCCCTGCCACAGGCCCCCAGACACAAACAACGGCGCTTTTCCCTGGAAAACAAAACTCGCCTGCCGACTTTTTGATGGCAGATTGCAGGAGCCACTTGCTACTATCAAATCAGCCCAACTTGGCACTGGTGCCACCATGGGTCTGGTCACCATCCTGCCTATCGTAGCTTTTCAGGAGCCAGCCGGTCACTCCCAGCCATAGGCCCCCAGACACAAACCTCGGCCCGTTTCCCTGGAAAACAAAAGTAAGCTGCCCCGCTTCTGGATGGCAGATTGCAGGAGCCACTTTGCACCATCCAACTAGCCCGACTTGGCACTGGTGCCACCTCAGGTCTGGGAACCATCCTGCGTATCGTGGATTCTAATTAGCCATCCGGCCACTCCCACCCACAGGCCCCCAAACACAAACAACGGCGCTTTTCCCTGGAAAACAAAACTCGCCTGCCAATTTTTGATGGCAGATTGCAGGAGCCACTTGGTACTATCAAACCAGCCCAACTTGGCACTGGTGCCACCATGGGTCTGGTCACCATCCTGCCTATCGTAGCTTTTCAGGAGCCAGCCGGTCACTCCCAGCCATAGGCCCCCAGACACAAAGCTCGGCCCGTTTCCCTGGCAAGCAAAAGTAAGCTGTCCCGCTTCTGGATGGCAGATTGCAGGACGCACTTGGTAGTATCAAACCAGGCGACTTGGCACTGGCGCCACCTCACGTCTGGGAACCATCCTGCATATCGTGGATTCTAAGCAGCCAGCCGGCCACTCCCAGCCACAGGCCCCCAAACACAAACAACGGCGCTTTTCCCTGGAAAACAAAACTCGCCTGCCAAGTTTTTGATGGCAGATTGCAGGAGCCACTTGGTACTATCAAACCAGCCCAACTTGGCACTGGTGCCACCATGGGTCTGGTCACCATCCTGCCTATCGTAGCTTTTCAGGAGCCAGCCGGTCACTCCCAGCCATAGGCCCCCAGACACAAACCTCGGCCCGTTTCCCTGGCAAACAAAAGCAAGCTGCCCCGCTTCTGGATGGCAGATTGCAGGAGCCACTTTGCACCATCAAACTAGCCCGACTTGGCACTGGTGCCACCTCTGGTCTGGGAACCATCCTGCGTATGGTAGATTCTAAGCAGCCAGCCGGCCACTCCCAGCCACAGGCCCCCAAACACAAACAACGGCGCTTTTCCCTGGAAAACAAAACTCGTCTGCCAACTTTTTGATGGCAGATTGCCGGAGCCACTTGGTACTATCAAACCAGCCCAACTTGGCACTGGTGCCACCATGGGTCTGGTCACCATCCTGCCTATCGTAGCTTTTCAGGAGCCAGCCGGCCACTCCCTGCCACAGGCCCCCAAACACAAACAACGGCGCTTTTCCCTGGAAAAAAAAATTCGCCTGCCAACTTTTTGATGGCAGATTGCAGGAGCCACTTGGTACTACCAAATCAGCCCAACTTGGCACTGCTGCCACCATGGGTCTGGTCACCATCCTGCCTATCGTAGCTTTTCAGGAGCCAGCCGGTCACTCCCAGCCATAGGCCCCCAGACATAAACCTCGGCCCGTTTCCCTGGCAAACAAAAGTAAGCTGCCCCACTTCTGGATGGCAGATTGCAGCAACCACTTGGTACTATCAAACCAGCCCAACTTGGCACTGGTGCCACCTCTGGTCTGGGAACCATGCTGAGTATCGTGGATTCTAAGGAGCCAGCCGGCCACTCCCAGCCACAGGCCCCCAAACACAAACAACGGCGCTTTTCCCTGGAAAACAAAACTCGCCTGCCAAGTTTTGATGGCAGATTGCAGGAGCCACTTGGTACTATCAAACCAGCCCAACTTGGCACTGGTGCCGTCATGGGTCTGGTCACCATCCTGCCTATCGTAGCTTTTCACGAGCCAGCCGGTCACTTCCAGGCTTAGGCCCCCAGACACAATCCTCGGACCGTTTCCCTGGCAAACAAAAGTAAGCTGCCCCGCTTCTGGATGGCAGATTGCAGGAACCACTTGGTACTATCAAACCAGCCCAACTTGGCACTGGTGTCACCATGGGTCTGGGAACCATCCTGTGTATCGTGGATTCTAATTAGCCATCCGTCCACTCCAGGCCATAGGGCCCCAGGCACAAACAACGGCGCTTTTCCCTGGATAACAAACTCGCCTGCCAACTTTTTGATGGCAGATTGCAGGAGCCACTTGGTACTATCAAACCAGCCCAACTTGGCACTGGTGCCACCATGGGTCTGGTCACCATCCTGCCTATCGTAGCTTTTCAGGAGCCAGCCGGTCACTCCCAGCCATAGGCCCCCAGACACAAACCTCGGCCCGTTTCCCTGGCAAACAAAAGTAAGCTGCCCCGCTTCTGGATGGCAGATTGCAGGAGCCACTTGGTACTATCAAACCAGCCCGACTTGGCACTGGTGCCACCTCTGGTCTGGGAACCATCCTGCGTATCGTGGATTCTAAGGAGCCAGCCGGCCACTCCCAGCCACAGGCCCCCAAACACAAACAACGGCGCTTTTCCCTGGAAAACAAAACTCGCCTGCCAACTTTTTGATGGCAGATTGCAGGAGCCCCTTGGTACTATCAAACCAGCCCAACTTGGCACTGGTGCCGCCATGGGTCTGGTCACCATCCTGCCTATCGTAGCTTTTCACGAGCCAGCCGGTCACTCCCAGCCATAGGCCCCCAGACAAAAACCTCGGACCGTTTCCCTGGAAAACAAAAGTAAGCTGCCCCGCTTCTGGATGGCAGATTGCAGGACGCACTTGTTACTATCAAACCAGCCCGACTTGGCACTGGTGCCACCACTGGTCTGGGAACCATCCTGCGTATCGTGGATTCTAAAGAGCCAGCCGGCCACTCCCAGCCACAGGCTCCCAAACAAAACAACGGCGCTTTTCCCTGGAAAACAAAACTCGCCTGCCGACTTTTTGATGGCAGATTGCAGGAGCCACTTGGTACTATCAAACCAGCCCAACTTGGCACTGCTGCCACCATGGGTCTGGTCACCATCCTGCCTATCGTAGCTTTTCAGGAGCCAGCCGGTCACTCCCAGCCATAGGCCCCCAGACAAATCCTCGGCCCGTTTCCCTGGCAAACAAAAGTAAGCTGCCCCGCTTCTGGATGGCAGATTGCAGGATCCACTTGGTACTATCAAACCAGCCCGACTTGGCACTGGTGCCACGACAAGTCTGGGAACCATCCTGCGTATCGTGGATTCTAATGAGCCAGTCGGCCACTCCCAGCCACAGGCCCCCAAACACAAACAACGGAGCTTTTCCCTGGAAAACAAAACTCGCCTGCCAACTTTTTGATGGCAGATTGCAGGAGCCACTTGGTACTATCAAACCAGCCCAACTTGGCACTGGTGCCACCTTGGGTCTGGTCACCATCCTGCCTATCGTAGCTTTTCAGGAGCCAGCCGGTCACTCCCAGCCATAGGCCCCGAGACACAAAGCTCGGCCCTTTTCCCTGGCAAACAAAAGTAAGCTGCCCCGCTTCTGGATGGCAGATTGCAGGAGCCACTTTGCACCATCAAACTATCCCGACTAGGCACTGGTGCCACCTTGGGTCTGGGAACCATCCTGCGTATGGTGGATTCTAATTAGCCATCCGGCCACTCCCACCCACAGGCCCCCAAACACAAACAACGGCGCTTTTCCCTGGAAAACAAAACTCGCCTGCCAATTTTTGATGGCAGATTGCAGGAGCCACTTGGTACTATCAAACCAGCCCAACTTGGCACTGGTGCCACCATGGGTCTGGTCACCATCCTGCCTATCGTAGCTTTTCAGGAGCCAGCCGGTCACTCCCAGCCATAGGCCCCCAGACACAAAGCTCGGCCCGTTTCCCTGGCAAGCAAAAGTAAGCTGTCCCGCTTCTGGATGGCAGATTGCAGGACGCACTTGGTAGTATCAAACCAGGCGACTTGGCACTGGCGCCACCTCACGTCTGGGAACCATCCTGCATATCGTGGATTCTAAGCAGCCAGCCGGCCACTCCCAGCCACAGGCCCCCAAACACAAACAACGGCGCTTTTCCCTGGAAAACAAAACTCGCCTGCCAAGTTTTTGATGGCAGATTGCAGGAGCCACTTGGTACTATCAAACCAGCCCAACTTGGCACTGGTGCCACCATGGGTCTGGTCACCATCCTGCCTATCGTAGCTTTTCAGGAGCCAGCCGGTCACTCCCAGCCATAGGCCCCCAGACACAAACCTCGGCCCGTTTCCCTGGCAAACAAAAGCAAGCTGCCCCGCTTCTGGATGGCAGATTGCAGGAGCCACTTTGCACCATCAAACTAGCCCGACTTGGCACTGGTGCCACCTCTGGTCTGGGAACCATCCTGCGTATGGTAGATTCTAAGGAGCCAGCCGGCCACTCCCAGCCACAGGCCCCCAAACACAAACAACGGCGCTTTTCCCTGGAAAACAAAACTCGTCTGCCAACTTTTTGATGGCAGATTGCCGGAGCCACTTGGTACTATCAAACCAGCCCAACTTGGCACTGGTGCCACCATGGGTCTGGTCACCATCCTGCCTATCGTAGCTTTTCAGGAGCCAGCCGGCCACTCCCTGCCACAGGCCCCCAAACACAAACAACGGCGCTTTTCCCTGGAAAAAAAAATTCGCCTGCCAACTTTTTGATGGCAGATTGCAGGAGCCACTTGGTACTACCAAATCAGCCCAACTTGGCACTGGTGCCACCATGGGTCTGGTCACCATCCTGCCTATCGTAGCTTTTCAGGAGCCAGCCGGTCACTCCCAGCCATAGGCCCCCAGACATAAACCTCGGCCCGTTTCCCTGGCAAACAAAAGTAAGCTGCCCCGCTTCTGGATGGCAGATTGCAGCAACCACTTGGTACTATCAAACCAGCCCAACTTGGCACTGGTGCCACCTCTGGTCTGGGAACCATGCTGAGTATCGTGGATTCTAAGGAGCCAGCCGGCCACTCCCAGCCACAGGCCCCCAAACACAAACAACGGCGCTTTTCCCTGGAAAACAAAACTCGCCTGCCAAGTTTTGATGGCAGATTGCAGGAGCCACTTGGTACTATCAAACCAGCCCAACTTGGCACTGGTGCCGTCATGGGTCTGGTCACCATCCTGCCTATCGTAGCTTTTCACGAGCCAGCCGGTCACTTCCAGGCTTAGGCCCCCAGACACAATCCTCGGACCGTTTCCCTGGCAAACAAAAGTAAGCTGCCCCGCTTCTGGATGGCAGATTGCAGGAACCACTTGGTACTATCAAACCAGCCCAACTTGGCACTGGTGTCACCATGGGTCTGGGAACCATCCTGTGTATCGTGGATTCTAATTAGCCATCCGTCCACTCCAGGCCATAGGGCCCCAGGCACAAACAACGGCGCTTTTCCCTGGATAACAAACTCGCCTGCCAACTTTTTGATGGCAGATTGCAGGAGCCACTTGGTACTATCAAACCAGCCCAACTTGGCACTGGTGCCACCATGGGTCTGGTCACCATCCTGCCTATCGTAGCTTTTCAGGAGCCAGCCGGTCACTCCCAGCCATAGGCCCCCAGACACAATGCTCGGCCCGTTTCCCTGGCAAACAAAAGTAAGCTGCCCCGCTTCTGGATGGCAGATTGCAGGAGCCACTTGGTACTATCAAACCAGCCCGACTTGGCACTGGTGCCACCTCTGGTCTGGGAACCATCCTGCGTATCGTGGATTCTAAGGAGCCAGCCGGCCACTCCCAGCCACAGGCCCCCAAACACAAACAACGGCGCTTTTCCCTGGAAAACAAAACTCGCCTGCCAACTTTTTGATGGCAGATTGCAGGAGCCCCTTGGTACTATCAAACCAGCCCAACTTGGCACTGGTGCCGCCATGGGTCTGGTCACCATCCTGCCTATCGTAGCTTTTCACGAGCCAGCCGGTCACTCCCAGCCATAGGCCCCCAGACAAAAACCTCGGACCGTTTCCCTGGAAAACAAAAGTAAGCTGCCCCGCTTCTGGATGGCAGATTGCAGGACGCACTTGTTACTATCAAACCAGCCCGACTTGGCACTGGTGCCACCACTGGTCTGGGAACCATCCTGCGTATCGTGGATTCTAAAGAGCCAGCCGGCCACTCCCAGCCACAGGCTCCCAAACACAAACAACGGCGCTTTTCCCTGGAAAACAAAACTCGCCTGCCGACTTTTTGATGGCAGATTGCAGGAGCCACTTGGTACTATCAAACCAGCCCAACTTGGCACTGCTGCCACCATGGGTCTGGTCACCATCCTGCCTATCGTAGCTTTTCAGGAGCCAGCCGGTCACTCCCAGCCATAGGCCCCCAGACAAATCCTCGGCCCGTTTCCCTGGCAAACAAAAGTAAGCTGCCCCGCTTCTGGATGGCAGATTGCAGGATCCACTTGGTACTATCAAACCAGCCCAACTTGGCACTGGTGCCACGACAAGTCTGGGAACCATCCTGCGTATCGTGGATTCTAATGAGCCAGTCGGCCACTCCCAGCCACAGGCCCCCAAACACAAACAACGGAGCTTTTCCCTGGAAAACAAAACTCGCCTGCCAACTTTTTGATGGCAGATTGCAGGAGCCACTTGGTACTATCAAACCAGCCCAACTTGGCACTGGTGCCACCTTGGGTCTGGTCACCATCCTGCCTATCGTAGCTTTTCAGGAGCCAGCCGGTCACTCCCAGCCATAGGCCCCGAGACACAAAGCTCGGCCCTTTTCCCTGGCAAACAAAAGTAAGCTGCCCCGCTTCTGGATGGCAGATTGCAGGAGCCACTTTGCACCATCAAACTATCCCGACTAGGCACTGGTGCCACCTTGGGTCTGGGAACCATCCTGCGTATGGTGGATTCTAAGGAGCCAGCCGGCCACTCCCAGCCACAGGCCCCTAAACACAACAACGGCGCTTTTCCCTGGAAAACAAAACTCGCCTGCCAATTTTTGATGGCAGATTGCAGGAGCCACTTGGTACTATCAAACCAGCCCAACTTGGCACTGGTGCCACCATGGGTCTGGTCACCATCCTGCCTATCGTAGCTTTTCAGGAGCCAGCCGGTCACTCCCAGCCATAGGCCCCCAGACACAAAGCTCGGCCCGTTTCCCTGGCAAGCAAAAGTAAGCTGTCCCGCTTCTGGATGGCAGATTGCAGGACGCACTTGGTAGTATCAAACCAGCCCGACTTGGCACTGGCGCCACCTCACGTCTGGGAACCATCCTGCGTATCGTGGATTCTAAGCAGCCAGCCGGCCACTCCCAGCCACAGGCCCCCAAACACAAACAACGGTGCTTTTCCCTGGAAAACAAAACTCGCCTGCCAACTTTTTGATGGCAGATTGCAGGAGCCACTTGGTACTATCAAACCAGCCCAACTTGGCACTGGTGCCACCATGGGTCTGGTCACCATCCTGCCTATCGTAGCTTTTCAGGAGCCAGCCGGTCACTCCCAGCCATAGGCCCCCAGACACAAACCTCGGCCCGTTTCCCTGGCAAACAAAAGCAAGCTGCCCCGCTACTGGATGGCAGATTTCAGGAGCCACTTTGCACCATCAAACTAGCCCGACTTGGCACTGGTGCCACCTCAGGTCTGGGAACCATGCTGCGTATCGTGGATTCTAATTAGCCATCCGGCCACTCCCACCCACAGGCCCCCAAACACAAACAACGGCGCTTTTCCCTGGAAAACAAAACTCGCCTGCCAAATTTTGATGGCAGATTGCCGGAGCCACTTGGTACTATCAAACCAGCCCACCTTGACACTGGTGCCACCATGGGTCTGGTCACCATCCTGCCTATCGTAGCTTTTCAGGAGCCAGCCGGTCACTCCCAGCCATAGGCCCCCAGACACAAAGCTCGGCCCGTTTCCCTGGCAAACAAAAGTAAGTTATCCTGCTTCTGGATGGCAGATTGCAGGAGCCACTTTTCACCATCAAACCAGCCCGACTTGGCACTGGTGCCACCTCTGGTCTGGGAACCATCCTGCGTATCATGGATTCTAAGGAGCCAGCCGGCCACTCCCAGCCACAGGCCCCCAAACACAAACAACGGCGCTTTTCCCTGGATAACAAACTCGCCTGCCAAGTTTTTGATGGCAGATTGCAGGAGCCACTTGGTACTATCAAACCAGCCCAACTTGGCACTGGTGCCACCATGGGTCTGGTCACCATCCTGCCTATCGTAGCTTTTCAGGAGCCAGCCGGTCACTCCCAGCCATAGGCCCCGAGACACAAACCTCGGCCCGTTTCCCTGGCAAACAAAAGTAAGCTACCCCGCTTCTGGATGGCAGATTGCAGGATGCACTTGGTACTATCAAACCAGCCCAACTTGGCACTGGTGCCACCTCAGGTCTGGGAACCATCCTGCGTATCGTGGATTCTAAGGAGCCAGCCGGCCACTCCCAGCCATAGGCCCCCAAACAAAAACAACGGCGCTTTTCCCTGGAAAACAAAACGTGCCTGCCAACTTTTTGATGGCAGATTGCAGGAGCCACTTGGTACTATCAAACCAGCCCAACTTGGCACTGGTGCCACCATGGGTCTGGTCACCATCCTGCCTATCGTAGCTTTTCAGGAGCCAGCCAGTCACTCCCAGCCGTAGGCCCAGAGACACAAAGCTCGGCCCGTTTCCCTGACAAACAAAAGTAAGCTGTCCCGCTTCTGGATGGCAGATTGCAGGACGCACTTGGTACTATCAAACCAGCCCGACTTGGCACTGGTGCCACCTCTGGTCTGGGAACTATCCTGCGTATGGTAGATTCTAAGCAGCCAGCCGGCCACTCCCAGCCACAGGCCCCCAAACACAAACAACGGCGCTTTTCCCTGGAAAACAAAACTCGTCTGCCAACTTTTTGATGGCAGATTGCCGGAGCCACTTGCTACTATCAAACCAGCCCAACTTGGCACTGGTGCCACCATGGGTCTGGTCAACATCCTGCCTATCGTAGCTTTTCAGGAGCCAGCCGGCCACTCCCTGCCACAGGCCCCCAAACACAAACAACGGCGCTTTTCCCTGGAAAACAAAATTCGCCTGCCAACATTTTGATGGCAGATTGCAGGAGCCACTTGGTACTATCAAATCAGCCCAACTTGTCACTGGTGCCACCATGGGTCTGGTCACCATCCTGCCTATCGTAGCTTTTCAGGAGCCAGCCGGTCACTCCCAGCCATAGGCCCCCAGACACAATACTCGGCCCGTTTCCCTGGCAAACAAAAGTAAGCAGCCCCGCTTCTGGATGGCAGATTGCAGCAACCACTTGGTACTATCAAACCAGCCCAACTTGGCACTGGTGCCACCTCTGGTCTGGGAACCATGCTGAGTATCATGGATTCTAAGGAGCCAGCCGGCCACTCCCAGCCACAGGCCCCCAAACACAAACAACGGCGCTTTTCCCTGGAAAACAAAACTCGCCTGCCAAGTTTTTGATGGCAGATTGCAGGAGCCACTTGGTACTATCAAACCAGCCCAACTTGGCACTGGTGCCGTCATGGGTCTGGTCACCATCCTGCCTATCGTAGCTTTTCACGAGCCAGCCGGTCACTTCCAGGCTTAGGCCCCCAGACACAATCCTCGGACCGTTTCCCTGGCAAACAAAAGTAAGCTGCCCCGCTTCTGGATGGCAGATTGCAGGATCCACTTGGTACTATCAAACCAGCCCAACTTGGCACTGGTGTCACCATGGGTCTGGGAACCATCCTGTGTATCGTGGGTTCTAATTAGCCATCCGTCCACTCCAGACCATAGGGCCCCAGGCACAAACAACGGCGCTTTTCCCTGGATAACAAACTCGCCTGCCAACTTTTTGATGGCAGATTGCAGGAGCCACTTGGTACTATCAAACCAGCCCAACTTGGCACTGCTGCCACCATGGGTCTGGTCACCATCCTGCCTATCGTAGCTTTTCAGGAGCCAGCCGGTCACTCCCAGCCATATGCCCCCAGACACAAACCTCGGCCCGTTTCCCTGGCAAACAAAAGTAAGCTACCCCACTTCTGGATGGCAGATTGCAGGACGCACTTGGTACTATCAAACCAGCCCAACTTGGCACTGGTGCCACGTCAAGTCTAGGAACCATCCTGCGTATCGTGGATTCTAAGGAGCCAGCCGGCCACTCCCAGCCATAGGCCCCCAAACAAAAACAACGGCGCTTTTCCCTGGTAAAGAAAACTTGCCTGCCAACTTTTTGATGGCAGATTGCAGGAGCCACTTGGTACTATCAAACCAGCCCAACTTGGCACTGGTGCCACCATGGGTCTGGTCACCATCCTGCCTATCGTAGCTTTTCAGGAGCCAGCCGGTCACTCCCAGCCATAGGCCCCCAGACACAAACCTCGGCCCGTTTCCCTGGCAAACAAAAGTAAGCAGCCCCGCTTCTGGATGGCAGATTGCAGCAACCACTTGGTACTATCAAACCAGCCCAACTTGGCACTGGTGCCACCTCTGGTCTGGGAACCATGCTGAGTATCATGGATTCTAAGGAGCCAGCCGGCCACTCCCAGCCACAGGCCCCCAAACACAAACAACGGCGCTTTTCCCTGGAAAACAAAACTCGCCTGCCAAGTTTTTGATGGCAGATTGCAGGAGCCACTTGGTACTATCAAACCAGCCCAACTTGGCACTGGTGCCGTCATGGGTCTGGTCACCATCCTGCCTATCGTAGCTTTTCACGAGCCAGCCGGTCACTTCCAGGCTTAGGCCCCCAGACACAATCCTCGGACCGTTTCCCTGGCAAACAAAAGTAAGCTGCCCCGCTTCTGGATGGCAGATTGCAGGATCCACTTGGTACTATCAAACCAGCCCAACTTGGCACTGGTGTCACCATGGGTCTGGGAACCATCCTGTGTATCGTGGGTTCTAATTAGCCATCCGTCCACTCCAGGCCATAGGGCCCCAGGCACAAACAACGGCGCTTTTCCCTGGATAACAAACTCGCCTGCCAACTTTTTGATGGCAGATTGCAGGAGCCACTTGGTACTATCAAACCAGCCCAACTTGGCACTGCTGCCACCATGGGTCTGGTCACCATCCTGCCTATCGTAGCTTTTCAGGAGCCAGCCGGTCACTCCCGGCCATATGCCCCGAGACACAAACCTCGGCCCGTTTCCCTGGCAAACAAAAGTAAGCTACCCCACTTCTGGATGGCAGATTGCAGGACGCACTTGGTACTATCAAACCAGCCCAACTTGGCACTGGTGCCACGTCAAGTCTAGGAACCATCCTGCGTATCGTGGATTCTAAGGAGCCAGCCGGCCACTCCCAGCCATAGGCCCCCAAACAAAAACAACGGCGCTTTTCCCTGGTAAAGAAAACTTGCCTGCCAACTTTTTGATGGCAGATTGCAGGAGCCACTTGGTACTATCAAACCAGCCCAACTTGGCACTGGTGCCACCATGGGTCTGGTCACCATCCTGCCTATCGTAGCTTTTCAGGAGCCAGCCGGTCACTCCCAGCCATAGGCCCCCAGACACAAACCTCGGCCCGTTTCCCTGGCAAACAAAAGTAAGCTGCCCCGCTTCTGGATGGCAGATTGCAGGAGCCACTTGGTACTATCAAACCAGCCCGACTTGGCACTGGTGCCACCTCTGGTCTGGGAACCATCCTGCGTATCGTGGATTCTAAGGAGCCAGCCGGCCACTCCCAGCCACAGGCCCCCAAACACAAACAACGGCGCTTTTCCCTGGAAAACAAAACTCGCCTGCCAACTTTTTGATGGCAGATTGCAGGAGCCACTTGGTACTATCAAACCAGCCCAACTTGGCACTGGTGCCGCCATGGGTCTGGTCACCATCCTGCCTATCGTAGCTTTTCACGAGCCAGCCGGTCACTCCCAGCCATAGGCCCCCAGACAAAAACCTCGGCCCGTTTCCCAGGAAAACAAAAGTAAGCTGCCCCGCTTCTGGATGGCAGATTGGAGGACGCACTTGTTACTATCAAACCAGCCCGACTTGGCACTGGTGCCACCACTGGTCTGGGAACCATCCTGCGTATCGTGGATTCTAAAGAGCCAGCCGGCCACTCCCAGCCACAGGCTCCCAAACACAAACAACGGCGCTTTTCCCTGGAAAACAAAACTCGCCTGCCAACTTTTTGATGGCAGATTGCAGGAGCCACTTGGTACTATCAAACCAGCCCAACTTGGCACTGCTGCCACCATGGGTCTGGTCACCATCCTGCCTATCGTAGGTTTTCACGAGCCTGCCGGTCACTCCCAGCCATAGGCCCCCAGACAAATCCTCGGCCCGTTTCCCTGGCAAACAAAAGTAAGCTGCCCCGCTTCTGGATGGCAGATTGCAGGATCCACTTGGTACTATCAAACCAGCCCGACTTGGCACTGGTGCCACGACAAGTCTGGGAACCATCCTGCGTATCGTGGATTCTAATGAGCCAGCCGGCCACTCCCAGCCACAGGCCCCCAAACACAAACAACGGCGCTTTTCCCTGGAAAACAAAACTCGCCTGCCAACTTTTTGATGGCAGATTGCAGGAGCCACTTGGTACTATCAAACCAGCCCAACTTGGCACTGGTGCCACCTTGGGTCTGGTCACCATCCTGCCTATCGTAGCTTTTCAGGAGCCAGCCGGTCACTCCCAGCCATAGGCCCCGAGACACAAAGCTCGGCCCTTTTCCCTGGCAAACAAAAGTAAGCTGCCCCGCTTCTGGATGGCAGATTGCAGGAGCCACTTTGCACCATCAAACTATCCCGACTAGGCACTGGTGCCACCTTGGGTCTGGGAACCATCCTGCGTATGGTGGATTCTAAGGAGCCAGCCGGCCACTCCCAGCCACAGGCCCCTAAACACAACAACGGCGCTTTTCCCTGGAAAAAAAAACTCGCCTGCCAAATTTTGATGGCAGATTGCAGGAGCCACTTGGTACTATCAAACCAGCCCAACTTGGGACTGGTGCCACCATGGGTCTGGTCACCATCCTGCCTATCGTAGCTTTTCAGGAGCCAGCCGGTCACTCGCAGCCATAGGCCCCCAGACAAAAACCTCGGCCCGTTTCCCTGGCAAACAAAAGTAAGCTGCCCTGCTTCTGGATGGCAGATTGCAGGAACCACTTGGTACTATCAAACCAGCCCAACTTGGCACTGGTGCCACCTCTGGTCTGGGAACCATCCTGCGTATCGTGGATTCTAAGGAGCCAGTCGGCCACTCCCAGCCACAGGCCCCCAAACACAAACAATGGCCCGTTTCCGTGGCAAACAAAAGTAAGCTGCCCCGCTTCTGGATGGCAGATTGCAGGAGCCACTTGGTACTATCAAACCAGCCGGACTTGGCACTGGTGCCACCTCTGGTCTGGGAACCATCCTGCGTATCGTGGTGTCTAAGGAGCCAGCCGGCCACTCCCAACCACAGGCCCCCAAACACAAACAACGGCGCTTTTCCCTGGAAAACAAAACTCGCCTGCCAACTTTTTGATGTCAGATTGCAGGAGCCACTTGGTACTATCAAACCAGCCCAACTTGGCACTGGTGCCACCATGGGTCTGGTCACCATCCTGCCTATCGTAGCTTTCAGGAGCCCGCCGGTCACTCCCTGCCATAGGCCCCGAGACACAAACCTCGGCCCGTTTCCCTGGCAAACAAAAGTAAGCTGCCCCGCTTCTGGATGGCAGATTGCAGGACGCACTTGGTACTATCAAACCAGCCCGACTTGGCACTGGCGCCACCTCACATCTGGGAACCATCCTGCGTATCGTGGATTCTAAGCAGCCAGCCGGCCACTCCCAGCCACAGGCCCCCAAACACAAACAACGGCGCTTTTCCCTGGCAAACAAAAGTAAGCTGCCCCGCTTCTGGATGGCAGATTGCAGGAACCACTTGGTAGTATCAAACCAGCCCAACTTGGCACTGGTGGCACCTCTTGTCTGGGAACCATGCTGCGTATCGTGGTTTCTAAGGAGCCAGCCGGCCACTCCCAACCATAGACCCCCAGACTCAAACCTCGGCCCGTTTCCCTGGAAAACAAAAGTAAGCTACCCCGATTCTGGATGGCAGATTGCAGGAGGCACTTGGTACTATCAAATCAGCCCAACTTGGCACTGGTGCCACAATCTGTCTGGTAAACATCCTGCCTATCGTAGCTTTTCAGGAGCCAGCCGGCCACTCTCAGCCATATGCCCCCAAAAACAAACCACGGCCCTTTTCTCTGGCAAACAAAACTCAACTGCCCCTCTTCTGGATGGCAAATTTTAGGACGCACTTTGTACTACGAAAACCGCCCGACGTGGCACTGGTGCCACCTTGTGTCAGGGAACCATCCTGCATATCGAGCTTTTTAAGGAGCCAGCCGGCCACGCCCAGCCATAAACCCCCGAAAAAAAACCACGGACCATTTCTCTTGGAAACAAAAATCCGCTGCCCCGCGTCTGTATGGCAGATTGCAGGAGCCACTTTGCACCATCAAACCAGCCCGACTTGGCACTGGTGCCACCTTGGGTGTGGGAACAATCCTGCATATCGTGGATTCTAAGTAGCCAGCCGGCCACTCCCAGCCACAGGCCCCCAAACACAAACAACGGCGCTTTTCCCTGGAAAACAAAACTCGCCTGCCAACTTTTTGATGGCAGATTGCAGGAGCCACTTGGTACTATCAAATCATCCCAACTTGGCACTGGTGCCACTATGGGTCTGGGAACCATCCTGCCTATCGTAGCTTTTCAGGAGCCAGCCGGTCACTCCCAGCCATAGGCCCCCAGACAAAAACCTCGGCCCGTTTCCCTGGCAAACAAAATTAAGCTGCCCCGATTCTGGATGGCAGATTGCAGGAGCCACTTGGTTGTGTCAAACCAGCCCGACTTGGCACTGGTGCCACCTTGGGTCTGGGAACCATCCTGCGTATCGTGGATTCTAAGCAGCCACCCGGCCACTCTGAGCCACAGGCCCCCAAACAAAATCTACGGCGCTTTTCCCTGGAAAACAAAACTCGCCTGCCAACTTTTTGATGGCAGATTGCAGGAGCCACTTGGTACTATCAAACCAGCCCAACTTGGCACTGGTGCCACCTCTGGTCTGGGAACCATCCTGCCTATCGTAGCTTTTCAGGAGCCAGCCGGTCACTCCCAGCCATAGACCCCCAGACACAAACCTCGGCCCGTTTCCCTGGCAAACAAAAGTAAGCTGCCCCGCTTTTGGATGGCAGATTGCAGGAGCCACGTTGCACCATCAAACCAGCCCCACTTGGCACTGGTGCCACCTTGGGTCTGGGAACAAGTTGGGCTGGTTTGCTAGTACCAAGTGCCTCCTGCAATCTGCCATCCAGAAGCGGGACAGCTTACTTTTGTTTCCCAGGGAAACGGGCCGAGGTATTTGTCTGGGGGCCTATGGCTGGGAGTGACCGGCAGGCTCGTGAAAACCTACGATAGGCAGGATGGTTACCAGACTCATGGTGCCACCAGTGCCAAGTCGGGCTGGTTTGATAATACTAAATAGCTCCTGCAATCTGCCATCCAGACGCGGGGCAGCGGATTTTTGTTTGCTGGAGAAAAGTTCCGTGGTTTTTTTTTTGGGGGTATATGACTGGACGTGGCCGGCTGGCTCCTTAAAAAGCTCTATACGCAGGATTGTTCCCTGACCCAAGGTGGCATCAGTGCCAAGTCGGGCTGTTTTCGTAGTACCAAGTGCGTCCTGCAATTTGCCATCCAGAAGCGGGGCAGCCTACTTTTGTTTGCCAGGGAAACGTGCCGAGGTATTTGTCTGGGGGCCTATGGCTGGGAGTGAGCGGCTGGCTCCTGAAAAGCTACGATAGGCAGGATGGTGACCAGACCCATGGTGGCACCAGTGCCAAGTTGGGCTGGTTTGATAGTACCAAGTGGCTCCTGCAATCTGCCATCAAGAAGTTGGCAGGCGAGTTTTGTTTTCCAGGGAAAAGCGCCGTTGTTTTTGTTTAGAGGCCTGTGGCTGGGAGTGGCCGCCTGTCCTCGTAGAATCTACGTTACGCAGCATGGTTCCCAGAGCCAAGGTGGCACCAGGGCCAAGTCGGGCTGGTTTGTAAGTACCAAGTGCATCCTGCAATCTGCCACCAAAAGCGGGGCAGCTTACTTTTGTTTGCCAGGGAAACGGGCCGAGGTTTGTGTCCGGGGGCCTATGGCAGGGAGTGACCGGCTGGCTCCTGAAAAGCTACGATAGGCAGGATGTTTACCAGACCCATGGTGGCACCAGTGCCAAGTTGGGCTGATTTGATAGTACCAAGTGGCTCCTGCAATCTGCCATCCAGAATCGGGGTAACTTACTTTTGTTTTCCAGGGAAACGGGCCGAGGTTTGTGTCTGGGGGTCTATGGCTGGGAGTGACCGGCTGGCTCCTGAAAAGCTACGATAGGCAGGATGGTTCCCAGACCAGAGGTGGCACCAGTGCCAAGTTGGGCTGGTTTGATAGTACCAAGTGGCTCCTGCAATCTACCATCAAAAAGTTGGCAGGCGAGTTTTGTTTTCCAGGGAAAAGCGCCGTTGTTTGTGTTTGGGGGCCTGTGGCTCAGAGTGGCCGGGTGGCTGCTTAGAATCCACGTTACGCAGGATGGTTCCCAGACCCAAGGTGGCACCAGTGCCAAGTCGGGCTGGTTTGACACAACCAAGTGGCTCCTGCAATCTGCCATCCAGAATCGGGGCAGCTTAATTTTGTTTGCCAGGGAAACGGTCCGAGGTTTGTGTCTGGGGGCCTATGGCTGGGAGTGACCGGCTGGCTCCTGAAATGCTACAATAGGCAGGATGGTTCCCAGACCCATAGTGGCACCAGTGCCAAGTTGGGATGATTTGATAGTACCAAGTGGCTCCTGCAATCTGCCATCAAAAAGCTGGCAGGCGAATTTTATTTTCCAGGGAAAAGCGCCGTTGTTTGTGTTTGGGGGCCTGTGGCAGGGAGTGGCCGGCTGGCTCCTTAGAATCCACGATATGCAGGATTGTTCCCAGACCCAAGGTGGCACCAGTGCCAAGTCGGGCTGGTTTGATGGTGCAAAGTGGCTCCTGCAATCTGCCATCCAGACGCGGGGCAGCGGATTTTTGTTTCCAAGAGAAATGGTCCGTGGTTTGTTTTTGGGGGTATATGGCTGGGCGTGGCCGGCTGGCTCCTTAAAAAGCTCGATATGCAGGATGGTTCCCTGACACAAGGTGGCACCAGTGCCACGTCGGGCGGTTTTCGTAGTACAAAGTGCGTCCTAAAATTTGCCATCCAGAAGAGGGGCAGTTGAGTTTTGTTTGCCAGAGAAAAGGGCCGTGGTTTGTTTTTGGGGCATATGGCTGAGAGTGGCCGGCTGGCCCCTGAAAATCCACGATAGGCAGGATGGTTCCCAGACCAGAGGTGTCACCAGTGCCAAGTCGGGCTGGTTTGATAGTACTAAGTAGCTCCTGCAATCTGCCATGCAGAAGCGGGGCAGCTTACTTTTGTTTGCCAGGGAAACGGGCCGAGGTTTGTGTCTGGGGGCCTATGGCTGGGAGTGACCGGCTGGCTCCTGAAAAGCTACGATAGGCAGGATGGTGACCAGACCCATGGTGGCACCAGTGCCAAGTTGGGCTGGTTTGATAGTACCAAGTGGCTCCTGCAATCTGCCATCAAAAAGTTGGCAGGCGAGTTTTGTTTTCCAGGGAAAAGCGCCGTTGTTTGTGTTTGGGGGCCTGTGGCTGGGAGTGGCCAGCTGGCTCCTTAGAACCCACGATACGCAGGATGGTTCCCAGACCTGAGTTGGCACCAGTGCCAAGTTGGGCTGGTTTGATGGTGCAAAGTGGCTCCTGCAATCTGCCATCCAGAAGCGGGGCAGCTTACTTTTGTTTGCCAGGGAAACGGGCCGAAATATTTGTCTGGGGGCCTCTGGCTGGGGGTGGCTGGCTGGCTCCTGAAAAGCTACGATAGGCAGGATGGTGACCAGACCCATGGTGGCACCAGTGCCAAGTTGGGCTGGTTTGATAATACCAAGTGGCTCCTGCAATCTGCCATCAAATGTTTGGCAGGCGAGTTTTGTTTTCCAGGGAAAAGCACCGTTGTGTGTGTTTTGGGGCCTGTGGCTGGGAGTGGCCAGCTGGCTCCTTAGAATCCACGATACGCAGGATGGTTCCCAGACCCAAGGTGGCATCAGTGCCAAGTCGGGCTGGTTTGTTAGTACCAAGTGGTTCCTGCAATCTGCCATCCAGAAGCGGGGCAGCTGAATTTTGTTTGCCAGAGAAAAAGGCTGTTGTTTGTGTTTCGGTGCCTGTGGCTGGCAGTGGCCGGCTGGCTCCTGAAAATCCATGATACGCAGCATGGTTCCCAGACCCAAGGTGGCATCAGTGCCAAGTAGGGCTGGTTTCATAGTACCCAGTGGCTCCTGCAATCTGCCATCCAGAAGAGGGGCAGTTGAGTTTTGTTTTCCAGAGAAAAGGGCCGTGGTTTGTGTTTGGGGCCTATGGCTGAGAGTGACCGGCTGGCCCCTGAAAATCCACGATAGGAAGGATGGTTCCCAGATCCAAGGTGGCAGCAGTGCCATGTTGTGCTGGTGTGATAGTCCCAAGTGGCTCCTGCAATCTGCCATCCAGAAGCGGGGCAGCTGAATTTTGTTTGCCAGACAAAAAGGCTGTGGTTTGTGTTTGGGGGCCTGTGGCTGGGAGTGGCCGGCTGGCTCCTGAAAATCCATGATACGCAGTATGGTTCCCAGACCCAAGGTGGCACCAGTGCCAAGTGGGGCTGGTTTCACAGTGTCAAGTGCCTCCTGCAATCTCCCATCCAGAAGCGGGGCAGCTGAGTTTTGTTTGCCTGTGAAACGGGCCGTTGTTTTTAATTGGGGTCTGTGGCCGAGAGTGTTCGGCTGGCTCCTGACAACCCACAATACGCAGGATGGTTCCCAGACCCAAGGTGGCACCAGTGCCAAGTCGGGCTGGTTTGATAGTACCAAGTGGCTCCTGCAATCTGCCATCCAGAAGCGGTGCAGTTGAGTTTTGTTTGCCAGAGAAAAGGGCCGTGGGTTGTGTTTGGGGGCATATGGCTGGGAGTGGCCGGCTGTCTCATTAAAAAGATCGATACGCAGGATGGTTCCCAGACCCAAGGGGGCACCAGTGCCAAGTCGGGCTGTTTTTTTAGTACCAAGTGCGTCCTGCAATTTGCCATCCAGAAGAGGGGCAGTTGAGTTTTGTTTGCCAGAGAATAGCGCCGTTGTTTGTGTTTGGGGGCTTGTGGCTCGTAGTGGCCGACTGGCGCCTTAGAATCTGTGTTACGCAGCATGGTTCCCAGACCCAAGGTGGCACCAGTGCCAAGTTTTGCTGGTTTGATAGTACCAAGTGGCTCCTGCAATCTGCCATCCAGAAGCGGGGTAGCTTACTTTTGTTTGCCAGGGAAACGGGCCGAGGTTTGTGACTGGGGACCTATGGCTGGGAGAGACCGGCTGGCTCCTGGAAAGCTACAATAGGCAGGATGGTTACCAGACCCATGGTGGCACCAGTGCCAAGTTGGGCTGGTTTGATAGTACCAAGTGGCTCCGGCAATCTGCCATCAAAAAGTTGGCAGGCGAGTTTTGTTTTCCAGGGAAAAGCGACATTGTTTGTATTTGGGGGCCTGTGGCTGGGAGTGGCCGGCTGGCTCCTTTGAACCCACGATATGCAGGATGGTTCCCAGACCCAAGGTGGCACCAGTGCCAAGTTTTGCTGGTTTGATACTACCAAGTGCGTCCTGCAATCTGCCATCCAGAAGCGGGGCAGCTTAATTTTGTTTGCCAGGGAAACGGGCCGTGGGTTTTGTTTGGGGGCATATAGCTGAGAGTGGCCGGCTGGCTCCTGAAAATCCACGCTAGGCAGCATGGTTCCCAGATGCAATGTGGCACCAGTGCCAAGTCGGGCTGGTTTGATGGTGCAAAGTGGCTCCTGCAATCTGCCATCCAGAAGCGGGGCAGCTGATTTTTGTTTGCCAGAGAAAAATTCCGTGGATTGTTTTTGGGGGCATATTGCTGGGAGTGGCCGGCTGGCTCCTTAAAATGCTCGATACGCATGATGGTTCCCAGGCCCAAGGTGTCACCACTACCAAGTCGGCCTGCGGTTTTAGTATCAAGTTCATCCTGCAATTTGCCATCCAGAAGAGGGGCAGTTGAGTTTTGTTTGCCAGAGAAACGGGCTGAGGTTTCTGTTTGGGGACATATGGCTGAGAGTGGCCGGCTGGCCCCTGAATATCCACGATACAGAGCATGGTTCCCAGATCCAAGGTGGCACCAGTGCCAAGTCGGGCTGGTTTGATAGTACCAAGTGTCTCCTGCAATCTGCCATCCAGAAGCAGGGCAGCTTACTTTTGTTTGCCAGAGAAATAGGCCTAGGTTTTTGTTTGGGGGCCTGTGGCTAGGAGTGGCCGGCTGGCTCCTAAGAATCCACGATACGCAGGATGTTTCCCAGACCCAAGGTGGCACCAGTGCCAAGTCGGGCTGGTTTGATAGTACCAAGTGGCTCCTGCAAACTCCATCAAAAAGTTGGCAGGCGTGTTTTGTTTTCCAGGGAACAGCGCCGTTGATTTTGTTTGGGGGCCTGTGGCTGGGAGTGGCCGGCTGGCTCCTTAGAATCCACGATACGCAGGATGGTTCCCAGACCCAAGGTGGCACCAGTGCCAAGTCGGGCTGGTTTGATTACACCAAGTGGCTCCTGCAATCTGCCATCCAGAAGTGAGGCAGCTAAGTTTTGTTTGCGAGAAAAAAGGGCCGTGGTTTTTGTTGGGGGCCTGTGGCTGGGAGTAGCCGGCTGGCTCCTTAAAATCCACGATAGGCAGGATGGTTCCCAGACCCAAGGTGGCACCAGTGCCAAGTCGGGCTGGTTTGATAGTACCAAGTGGCTCCTGCAATCTGCCATCCAGAAGCGGGGCAGCTGAGTTTTGTTTGCCAGAGAAAAAGGCTCTGGTTTGTGTTTGGGGGCCTGTGGCTGGGAGTGGCCGGCTGGCTCCTGAAAATCCACGATACGCAGCATGGTTCCCAGACCCAAGGTGGCACCAGTGCCAAGTGGGGCTCGTTTGACAGTGTCAAGTGCCTCCTGCAATCTCCCATCCAGAAGCGGGGCAGCTGAGTTTTTTTTGCCAGGGAAACGGACCTTTGTTTTTGATTGGGCTCTGTGGCCGAGAGTGGTCGGCTGTCTCCTGACAATCCACAATACGCAGGATGGTTCCCAGACCCAAGGTGGCACCAGTGCCAAATTGGGCTGGTTTGATAGTACCAAGTGTCTCCTGCAATCTGCCATCCAGAAGCGGGGCAGCTGAGTTTTGTTTGCCAGAGAAAAGGGCCGTGGGTTGTGTTTGGGGGCATATGGCTGGGAGTGGCCACCTGGCTCCTTAAAATGCACGATACGCCGCATGGTAACCAGACGCAAGGTGGCACCAGTGCCAAGTCAGGCTGTTTTTGTAGTACCCAGTGGCTCCTGCAATTTGCCATCCAGAAGCGGGGCAGTTGAATTTTGTTTGCTAGAGAAAAGGGCTGTGGTTTGTGTTTGGGGGCCTATGGCTGAGAGTGGCCGGCTGGCCCCTGAAAATCAACGATAGGCAGGATGGTTCCCAGATCCAAGGTGGCACCAGTGCCAAGTAAGGCTGGTTGTATGGTTCAAAGTAACTCCTGCAATCTGCCATCCAGAAGCGGGACAGCTGAGTTTTTTTTGCCAGAGAAAAGGTCCATGGTTTCTTTTTGGGGCATACGGCTGGGAATTGCCGGCTGGCTCCTTAAAATGCACGATATGCAGGATGGTTCCCAGAGCCAAGGTGGCACCACTGCCAAGTCGGGCTCTTTTTGTAGTACCAAGTGCGTCCTGCAATTTGCCATCGAGAAGAGGGGCAGTTGAGTTTTGTTTGCCAGAGAAAAGGGCCGTTGTTTGTGTTTGGGGGCCTGTGGCTGGGAGTGTTCGGCTGGTTCCTGAATATGTACGATACGCAGGATTGTTCCCAGATCCAAGGTGGCAGCAGTGCCATGTTGTGCTGGTGTGATAGTCCCAAGTGGCTCCTGCAATCTGCCATCCAGAAGTGGGGCAGCTGATTTTTGTTTGCCAGAGAAAAGGTCCGTGGTTTGTTTTTGGGGGCATATGGCTGAGAGTGGCCGGCTGGCTCCTGAAAAGCTACGATAGGCAGGATGGTGACCAGACCCATGGTGGCACCAGTGCCAAGTTGGGCTGGTTTGATAGTACCAAGTGGCTCCTGCAATCTGCCATCAAAAAGTTGTCAGGCGAGTTTTGTTTTCCAGGGAAAAGCGCCGTTGTTTGTGTTTGGGTGCCTGAGGCTGGGAGTGGCCGGCTGGCTCCTTAGAATCCACGATACGCAGGATGGTTCCCAGACCAGTGGTGGCACCAGTGCCAAGTCGGGCTGGTTTGATAGTAACAAGTGCGTCCTACTATCTGCCATCCAGAAGCGGGGCAGCTTACTTTTGTTTGCCAGGGAAACGGGCCGAGCTTTGTGTCTGGGGGCCTGTGGCAGGGAGTGACCGGCTGGCTCCTGAAAAGCTACGATAGGCAGGATGGTGACCAGACCCATGGTGGCACCAGTGCCAAGTTGGGCTGGTTTGATAGTACCAAGTGGCTCCTGCAATCTGCCATCAAAAAGTTGTCAGGCGAGTTTAGTTTTCCAGGGAAAAGCGCCGTTGTTTGTGTTTGGGGGCCTGTGGCTGGGAGTGGCCGGCTGGCTAATTAGAATCCACGATACGCAGGATGGTTCCCAGACCAGAGGTGGCAACAGTGACAAGTCGGGCCAGTTTGATGGTGCAAAGTGGCTCCTGCAATCTGCCATCCAGAAGCAGGGCTGCTTACTTTTGTTTGCCAGGGAAAGGAGCCGAGGTTTTTGTCTGGGGGCCTATGGCTGGGAGTGACCAGCTGGCTCCTGAAAAGGTACGATAGGCAGGATGGTTACCAGACCCATGGTGGCACCAGTGCCAAGTTCGGCTGATTTGATAGTACCAAGTGGCTCCTGCAATCTGCCATCAAAATGTTGGTAGGCGAGTTTTGTTTTCCAGGGAAAAGCGCCGTTGTTTGTGTTTGGGGGCCTGTGGGTGGGAGTGGCCGGATGGCTAATTAGAATCCACGATACGCAGGATGGTTCCCAGACCTAAAGTGGCACCAGTGACAAGTCGGGCCAGTTTGATGGTGCAAAGTTGCTACTGAAATCTGCCATCCAGAAACGGGGCAGCTTACTTTTGTTTGCCAGGGAAACGGGCCAAGGTTTGTGTCTGGGGGCCTATGGCTGTGAGTGACCGGCTAGGTCCTGAAAAGCTACGAGAGGCATGATGGTGACCAGACCCATGGTGGCACCAGTGCCAAGTTGGGCTGGTTTGATAGTACCAAGTGGCTCCTGCAATCTGCCATCAAAAAGTCGGCAAGCGAGTGTTGATTTCCAGGGAAAAGCGCCGTTGTTTGTGTTTGGGGGCCTGTGGCAGGGAGTGGCCGGCTGGCTCCTTAGAATCCACGATACGCAGCATGGTTCCCAGACCCAAGGTGGCACCAGTGCCAAGTCGGGCTGGCTTGATAATACCAAGTGGTTCCTGCAATCGGCCATCAAAAAGTTGGCAGGCGAGTTTTGTTTTCCAGGGAAAAGCGCCGTTGTTTTTGTTTGGGGGCCGATGGGTGGGAGTGGCCGGCTGGCTCCTTAGAATCCACGAGACGCAGGATGGTTCCCAGACCTGAGGTGGCACCAGTGCCAAGTTGGGCTGGTTTGATAGTACCAAGTGCGTCCTGCAATCTGCCATCAAAAATTTGGCAGGCGAGTTTGTTATCCAGGGAAAAGCGCCGTTGTTTGCGCCTGGGGCCCTATGGCCTGGAGTGGACGGATGGCTAATTAGAATCCACGATACACAGGATGGTTCCCAGACCCATGGTGGCACCAGTGCCAACTTGGGCTGGTTTGATAGTACCAAGTGGTTCCTGCAATCTGCCATCCAGAAGCGGGGCAGCTTACTTTTGTTTGCCAGGGAAACGGTCCGAGGATTGTGTCTGGGGGCCTAAGCCTGGAAGTGACCGGCTGGCTCGTGAAAAGCTACGATAGGCAGGATGTGGACCAGACCCATGACGGCACCAGTGCCAAGTTGGGCTGGTTTGATAGTACCAAGTGGCTCCTGCAATCTGCCATCAAAAACTTGGCAGGCGAGTTTTGTTTTCCAGGGAAAAGCGCCGTTGTTTGTGTTTGGGGGCCTGTGGCTGGGAGTGGCCGGCTGGCTCCTTAGAATCCACGATACTCAGCATGGTTCCCAGACCAGAGGTGGCACCAGTGCCAAGTTGGGCTGGTTTGATTGTAACAAGTGCGTCCGGGAATCTGCCATCCAGAAGCGGGGCAGCTTACTTTTGTTTGCCAGGGAAACGGGCCGAGGTTTGTGTCTGGGGGCCTATGGCTGGGAGTGGCCGGCTGGCTCCTGAAAAGCTACGATAGGCAGGATGGTGACCAGACCCATGGTGGCACCAGTGCCAAGTTGGGCTGGTTTGATAGTACCAAGTGGCTCCTGCAATCTGCCATCAAAAAGTCGGCAAGCGAGTGTTGATTTCCAGGGAAAAGCGTCGTTGTTTGTGTTTGGGGGCCTGTGGCTGGGAGTGGCCGGCTGGCTCCTTAGAATCCACGATACGCAGCATGGTTCCCAGACCCAAGGTGGCACCAGTGCCAAGTCGGGCTGGCTTGATAATACCAAGTGGTTCCTGCAATCGGCCATCAAAAAGTTGGCAGGCGAGTTTTGTTTTCCAGGGAAAAGCGCCGTTGTTTGTGCCTGGGGCCCTATGGCCTGGAGTGGACGGATGGCTAATTAGAATCCACGATACACAGGATGGTTCCCAGACCCATGGTGGCACCAGTGCCAAGTTGGGCTGGTTTGATAGTACCAAGTGGTTCCTGCAATCTGCCATCCAGAAGCGGGGCAGCTTACTTTTGTTTGCCAGGGAAACGGTCCGAGGTTTGTGTCTGGGGGCCTATGGCTGGGAGTGACCGGCTGGCTCCTGAAAAGCTACGATAGGCAGGATGGTGACCAGACCCATGGTGGCACCAGTGCCAAGTTGGGCTGTCTTGATAATACCAAGTGGTTCCTGCAATCGGCCATCAAAAAGTTGGCAGGCGAGTTTTGTTTTCCAGGGAAAAGCGCCGTTGTTTGTGCCTGGGGCCCTATGGCCTGGAGTGGACGGATGGCTAATTAGAACCCACGATACACAGGATGGTTCCCAGACCCATGGTGACACCAGTGCCAAGTTGGGCTGGTTTGACGGTGCAAAGTGGCTCCTGCAATGTGCCATGCAGAAGCGGGGCAGCTTACTTTTGTTTGCCAGGGAAACGGGCCGAAATATTTGTCTGGGGGCCTCTGGCTGGGGGTGGCTGGCTGGCTCCTGAAAAGCTACGATAGGCAGGATGGTGACCAGACCCATGGTGGCACCAGTGCCAAGTTGGGCTGGTTTGATAGTACCAAGTGGCTCCTGCAATCTGCCATCAAAAAGTTGGCAGGCGAGTTTTGTTTTCCAGGGAAAAGCGCCGTTGTTTGTGTTTGGGGGCCTGTGGCAGGGAGTGGCCGGCTGGCTACTTAGAATCCACGATACGCAGCATGGTTCCCAGACCCAAGGTGGCACCAGTGCCAAGTCGGGCTGGCTTGATAATACCAAGTGGTTCCTGCAATCGGCCATCAAAAAGTTGGCAGGCAAGTTTTGTTTTCCAGGGAAAAGCGCCGTTGTTTGTGCCTGGGGCCCTATGGCCTGGAGTGGACGGATGGCTAATTAGAATACGATACACAGGATGGTTCCCAGACCCATGGTGGCACCAGTGCCAAGTTGGGCTGGTTTGATAGTAACAAGTGGTTCCTGCAATCTGCCATCCAGAAGCGGGGCAGCTTACTTTTGTTTTCCAGGGAAACGGGCCGAGGTTTTTGTCTGGGGGCCTATGGCTGGGAGTGACCGGCTGGCTCCTGAAAAGCTACGATAGGCAGGATGGTGACCAGACCCATGACGGCACCAGTGCCAAGTTGGGCTGGTTTGATAGTACCAAGTGGCTCCTGCAATCTGCCATCAAAAACTTGGCAGGCGAGTTTTGTTTTCCAGGGAAAAGTGCCGTTGTTTGTGTTTGGGGGCCTGTGGCTGGGAGTGGCCGGCTGGCTCCTTGAATCCACGATACTCAGCATGGTTCCCAGATCAGAGGTGGCACCAGTGCCAAGTTGGGCTGGTTTGATAGTACCAAGTGCGTCCGGGAATCTGCCATCCAGAAGCGGGGCAGCTTACTTTTGTTTGCCAGGGAAACGGGCCGAGGTTTTTGTCTGGGGGCCTATGGCTGGGAGTGACTGGCTGGCTCCTGAAAAGTTACGATAGGCAGGATGGTTCCCAGACCCATGGTGGCACCAGTGCCAAGTTGGGCTGGTTTGATAGTACCAAGTGGCTCCTGCAATCTGCCATCAAAAAGTTGGCAGGCGAGTTTTGTTTTCCAGGGAAAAGCGCCGTTGTTTGTGTTTGGGGGCCTGTGGCAGGGAGTGGCCGGCTGGCTCCTTAGAATCCACGATACGCAGGATGGTTCCCAGACTTGACGTGGCACCAGTGCCAAGTCGGGCTGGTTTGATAGTACCAAGTGCGTCCTGCAATCTGCCATCCAGAAGCGGGGCAGCTTACTTTTGTTTTCCAGGGAAACGGGCCGAGGTATTTGTCTGGGGGCCTATGGCTGGGAGTGACCGGCTGGCTCCTGAAAAGCTACGATAGGCAGGATGGTGACCAGACCCATGGTGGCACCAGTGCCAAGTTGGGCTGGTTTGATAGTACCAAGTGGCTCCTGCAATCTGCCATCAAAAAGTTGTCAGGCGAGTTTTGTTTTCCAGGGAAAAGCGCCGTTGTTTGTGTTTGGGTGCCTGTGGCTGGGAGTGGCCGGCTGGCTCCTTAGAATCCACGATACGCAGGATGTTTCCCAGACCAGTGGTGGCACCAGTGCCAAGTCGGGCTGGTTTGATATTAACAAGTGCGTCCTACTATCTGCCATCCAGAAGCGGGGCAGCTTACTTTTGTTTGCCAGGGAAACGGGCCGAGCTTTGTGTCTGGGGGCCTATGGCTGGGAGTGACCGGCTGGCTCCTGAAAAGCTACGATAGGCAGGATGGTGACCAGACCCATGGTGGCACCAGTGCCAAGTTGGGCTGGTTTGATAGTACCAAGTGGCTCCTGCAATCTGCCATCAAAAAGTTGTCAGGCGAGTTTTGTTTTCCAGGGAAAAGCGCCGTTGTTTGTGTTTGGGGGCCTGTGGCTGGGAGTGGCCGGCTGGCTAATTAGAATCCACGATACGCAGGATGGTTCCCAGACCAGAGGTGGCAACAATGACAAGTCGGGCCAGTTTGATGGTGCAAAGTGGCTCCTGCAATCTGCCATCCAGAAGCAGGGCTGCTTACTTTTGTTTGCCAGGGAAAGGAGCCGAGGTTTTTGTCTGGGGGCCTATGGCTGGGAGTGACCAGCTGGCTCCTGAAAAGGTACGATAGGCAGGATGGTTACCAGACCCATGGTGGCACCAGTGCCAAGTTCGGCTGATTTGATAGTACCAAGTGGCTCCTGCAATCTGCCATCAAAATGTTGGTAGGCGAGTTTTGTTTTCCAGGGAAAAGCGCCGTTGTTTGTGTTTGGGGGCCTGTGGGTGGGAGTGGCCGGATGGCTAATTACAATCCACGATACGCAGGGTGGTTCCCAGCCCTAAAGTGGCACCAGTGACAAGTCGGGCCAGTTTGATGGTGCAAAGTTGCTACTGAAATCTGCCATCCAGAAACGGGGCAGCTTACTTTTGTTTGCCAGGGAAACGGGCCAAGGTTTGTGTCTGGGGGCCTATGGCTGTGAGTGACCGGCTAGGTCCTGAAAAGCTACGAGAGGCATGATGGTGACCAGACCCATGGTGGCACCAGTGCCAAGTTGGGCTGGTTTGATAGTACCAAGTGGCTCCTGCAATCTGCCATCAAAAAGTCGGCAAGCGAGTGTTGATTTCCAGGGAAAAGCGCCGTTGTTTGTGTTTGGGGGCCTGTGGCAGGGAGTGGCCGGCTGGCTCCTTAGAATCCACGATACGCAGCATGGTTCCCAGACCCAAGGTAGCACCAGTGCCAAGTCGGGCTGGCTTGATAATACCAAGTGGTTCCTGCAATCGGCCATCAAAAAGTTGGCAGGCGAGTTTTGTTTTCCAGGGAAAAGCGCCGTTGTTTTTGTTTGGGGGCCTATGGGTGGGAGTGGCCGGCTGGCTCCTTAGAATCCACGAGACGCAGGATGGTTCCCAGACCTGAGGTGGCACCAGTGCCAAGTTGGGCTGGTTTGATAGTACCAAGTGCGTCCTGCAATCTGCCATCCAGAAGCGGGGTAGCTTACTTTTGTTTGCCAGGGAAACGGGCCGAGGTTTGTGTCTCGGGGCCTATGGCTGGGAGTGACCGGCTGGCTCCTGAAAAGCTACGATAGGCAGGATGGTGACCAGACCCATGGTGGCACCAGTGCCAAGTTGGGCTGGTTTGATAGTACCAAGTGGCTCCTGCAATCTGCCATCAAAAATTTGGCAGGCGAGTTTGTTTTCCAGGGAAAAGCGCCGTTGTTTGCGCCTGGGGCCCTATGGCCTGGAGTGGACGGATGGCTAATTAGAATCCACGATACACAGGATGGTTCCCAGACCCATGGTGGCACCAGTGCCAACTTGGGCTGGTTTGATAGTAACAAGTGGTTCCTGCAATCTGCCATCCAGAAGCGGGGCAGCTTACTTTTGTTTGCCAGGGAAACGGTCCGAGGATTGTGTCTGGGGGCCTAAGCCTGGAAGTGACCGGCTGGCTCCTGAAAAGCTACGATAGGCATGATGGTGACCAGACCCATGACGGCACCAGTGCCAAGTTGGGCTGGTTTGATAGTACCAAGTGGCTCCTGCAATCTGCCATCAAAAACTTGGCAGGCGAGTTTTGTTTTCCAGGGAAAAGCGCCGTTGTTTGTGTTTGGGGGCCTGTGGCTGGGAGTGGCCAGCTGGCTCCTTAGAATCCACGATACTCAGCATGGTTCCCAGACCAGAGGTAGCACCAGTGCCAAGTCGGGCTGGTTTGATTGTAACAAGTGCGTCCTGCAATCTGCCATCCAGAAGCGGGGCAGCTTACTTTTGTTTGCCAGGGAAACGGGCCGAGGTTTGTGTCTGGGGGCCTATGGCTGGGAGTGGCCGGCTGGCTCATGAAAAGCTACGATAGGCAGGATGGTGACCAGACCCATGGTGGCACCAGTGCCAAGTTGGGCTGGTTTGATAGTACCAAGTGGCTCCTGCAATCTGCCATCAAAAAGTCGGCAAGCGAGTGTTGATTTCCAGGGAAAAGCGTCGTTGTTTGTGTTTGGGGGCCTGTGGCTGGGAGTGGCCAGCTGGCTCCTTAGAATCCACGATACGCAGCATGGTTCCCAGACCCAAGGTGGCACCAGTGCCAAGTCGGGCTGGCTTGATAATACCAAGTGGTTCCTGCAATCGGCCATCAAAATGTTCGCAGGCGAGTTTTGTTTTCCAGGGAAAAGCGCCGTTGTTTGTGCCTGGGGCCCTATGGCCTGGAGTGGACGGATGGCTAATTAGAATCCACGATACACAGGATGGTTCCCAGACCCATGGTGGCACCAGTGCCAAGTTGGGCTGGTTTGATAGTAACAAGTGCGTCCGGGAATCTGCCATCCAGAAGCGGGGCAGCTTACTTTTGTTTGCCAGGGAAACGGTCCGAGGTTTGTGTCTGGGGGCCTATGGCTGGGAGTGACCGGCTGGCTCCTGAAAAGCTACGATAGGCAGGATGGTGACCAGACCCATGGTGGCACCAGTGCCAAGGGTGGCTGGCTTGATAATACCAAGTGGTTCCTGCGATCGGCCATCAAAAAGTTGGCAGGCGAGTTTTGTTTTCCAGGGAAAAGCGCCGTTGTTTGTGCCTGGGGCCCTATGGCCTGGAGTGGACGGATGGCTAATTAGAACCCACGATACGCAGGATGTTTCCCAGACCTGAGGTGGCACCAGTGCCAAGTTGGGCTGGTTTGACGGTGCAAAGTGGCTCCTGCAATCTGCCATGCAGAAGCGGGGCAGCTTACTTTTGTTTGCCAGGGAAACGGGCCGAAATATTTGTCTGGGGGCCTCTGGCTGGGGGTGGCTGGCTGGCTCCTGAAAAGCTACGATAGGCAGGATGGTGACCAGACCCATGGTGGCACCAGTGCCAAGTTGGGCTGGTTTGATAGTACCAAGTGGCTCCTGCAATCTGCCATCAAAAACTTGGCAGGCGAGTTTTGTTTTCCAGGGAAAAGCGCCGTTGTTGTGTTTGGGGGCCTGTGGCAGGGAGTGGCCGGCTGGCTCCTTAGAATCCACGATACGCAGCATGGTTCCCAGACCCAAGGTGGCACCAGTGCCAAGTCGGGCTGGCTTGATAATACCAAGTGGTTCCTGCAATCGGCCATCAAAAAGTTGGCTGGCGAGTTTTGTTTTCCAGGGAAAAGCGCCGTTGTTTGTGCCTGGGGCCCTATGGCCTGGAGTGCACGGATGGCTAATTAGAATCCACGATACACAGGATGGTTCCCAGACCCATGGTGGCACCAGTGCCAAGTTGGGCTGGTTTGATAGTAACAAGTGGTTCCTGCAATCTGCCATCCAGAAGCGGGGCAGCTTACTTTTGTTTGCCAGGGAAACGGTCCGAGGTTTGTGTCTGGGGGCCTATGGCAGGGAGTGACCGGCTGGCTCCTGAAAAGCTACGATAGGCAGGATGGTGACCAGACCCATGGTGGCACCAGTGCCAAGTTGGGCTGGCTAGATAATACCAAGTGGTTCCTGCAATCGGCCATCAAAAAGTTGGCAGGCGAGTTTTGTTTTCCAGGTAAAAGCGCCGTTGTTTGTGCCTGGGGCCCTATGGCCTGGAGTGGACGGATGGCTAATTAGAATCCACGATACACAGGATGGTTCCCAGACCCATGGTGGCACCAGTGCCAAGTTGGGCTGGTTTGATAGTACCAAGTGGTTCCTGCAATCTGCCATCCAGAAGCGGGGCAGCTTACTTTTGTTTGCCAGGGAAACGGGCCGAGGTTTTTGTCTGGGGGCCTATGGCTGGGAGTGACCGGCTGGCTCCTGAAAAGCTACGATAGGCAGGATGGTGACCAGACCCATGACGGCACCAGTGCCAAGTTGGGCTGGTTTGATAGTACCAAGTGGCTCCTGCAATCTGCCATCAAAAACTTGGCAGGCGAGTTTTGTTTTCCAGGGAAAAGCGCCGTTGTTTGTGTTTGGGGGCCTGTGGCGGGGAGTGGCCGGCTGGCTCCTTAGAATCCACGATACTCAGCATGGTTCGAAGATCAGAGGTGGCACCAGTGCCAAGTCGGGCTGGTTTGATAGTACCAAGTGCGTCCTGCAATCTGCCATCCAGAAGCGGGGCAGCTTACTTTTGTTTGCCAGGGAAACGGGCCGAGGTATTTGTCTGGGGGCCTATGGCTGGGAGTGACCGGCTGGCTCCTGAAAAGCTACGATAGTCAGGATGGTGACCAGACCCATGGTGGCACCAGTGCCAAGTTGGGCTGGTTTGATAGTACCAAGTGGCTCCTGCAATCTGCCATCAAAAAGTTGGCAGGCGAGTTTTGTTTTCCAGGGAAAAGCGCCGTTGTTTCTGTTTGGGGGCCTGTGGGTGGGAGTGGCCGGCTGGCTCCTTAGAATCCACGATACGCAGGATGGTTCCCAGACCAGTGGTGGCACCAGTGCCAAGTCGGGCTGGTTTGATAGTAACAAGTGCGTCCTACTATCTGCCATCCAGAAGCGGGGCAGCTTACTTTTGTTTGCCAGGGAAACGGGCCGAGCTTTGTGTCTGGGGGCCTATGGCTGGGAGTGACCGGCTGGCTCCTGAAAAGCTACGATAGGCAGGATGGTGACCAGACCCATGGTGGCACCAGTGCCAAGTTGGGCTGGTTTGATAGTACCAAGTGGCTCCTGCAATCTGCCATCAAAAAGTTGTCAGGCGAGTTTTGTTTTCCAGGGAAAAGCGCCGTTGTTTGTGTTTGGGGGCCTGTGGCTGGGAGTGGCCGGCAGGCTAATTAGAATCCACGATACGCAGGATGGTTCCCAGACCAGAGGTGGCAACAGTGACAAGTCGGGCCAGTTTGATGGTGCAAAGTGGCTCCTGCAATCTGCCATCCAGAAGCAGGGCTGCTTACTTTTGTTTGCCAGGGAAAGGAGCCGAGGTTTTTGTCTGGGGGCCTATGGCTGGGAGTGACCAGCTGGCTCCTGAAAAGGTACGATAGGCAGGATGTTGACCAGACCCATGGTGGCACCAGTGCCAAGTTGGGCTGATTTTATAGTACCAAGTGGCTCCTGCAATCTGCCATCAAAAAGTTGGCAGGCGAGTTTTGTTTTCCAGGGAAAAGCGCCGTTGTTTGTGTTTGGGGGCCTGTGGGTGGGAGTGGCCGGATGGCTAATTAGAATCCACGATACGCAGGATGGTTCCCAGACCTAAAGTGGCACCAGTGACAAGTCGGGCCAGTTTGATGGTGCAAAGTTGCTACTGAAATCTGCCATCCAGAAACGGGGCAGCTTACTTTTGTTTGCCAGGGAAACGGGCCAAGGTTTGTGTCTGGGGGCCTATGGCTGTGAGTGACCGGCTAGGTCCTGAAAAGCTACGAGAGGCATGATGGTGACTAGACCCATGGTGGCACCAGTGCCAAGTTGGGCTGGTTTGATAGTACCAAGTGGCTCCTGCAATCTGCCATCAAAAAGTCGGCAAGCGAGTGTTGATTTCCAGGGAAAAGCGCCGTTGTTTGTGTTTGGGGGCCTGTGGCAGGGAGTGGCCGGCTGGCTCCTTAGAATCCACGATACGCAGCATGGTTCCCAGACCCAAGGTGGCACCAGTGCCAAGTCGGGCTGGCTTGATAATACCAAGTGGTTCCTGCAATCTGCCATCAAAAAGTTGGCAGGCGAGTTTTGTTTTCCAGGGAAAAGCGCCGTTGTTTTTGTTTGGGGGCCTATGGGTGGGAGTGGCCGGCTGGCTCCTTAGAATCCACGAGACGCAGGATGGTTCACAGACCTGAGGTGGCACCAGTGCCAAGTTGGGCTGGTTTGATAGTACCAAGTGCGTCCTCCAATCTGCCATCCAGAAGCGGGGTAGCTTACTTTTGTTTGCCAGGGAAACGGGCCGAGGTTTGTGTCTGGGGGCCTATGGCGGGGAGTGACCGGCTGGCTCCTGAAAAGCTACGATAGGCAGGATGGTGACCAGACCCATGGTGGCACCAGTGCCAAGTTGGGCGGGTTTGATAGTACCAAGTGGCTCCTGCAATCTGCCATCAAAAAGTTGGCAGGCGAGTTTTGTTTTCCAGGGAAAAGCGCCGTTGTTTGTGTTTGGGGGCCTGTGGCTGGGAGTGGCCGGCTGGCTCCTTAGAATCCACGATACTCAGCATGGTTCCCAGACCAGAGGTGGCACCAGTGCCAAGTTGGGCTGGTTTGATTGTAACAAGTGCGTCCGGGAATCTGCCATCCAGAAGCGGGGCAGCTTACTTTTGTTTGCCAGGGAAACGGGCCGAGCTTTGTGTCTGGGGGCCTATGGCTGGGAGTGGCCGGCTGGCTCCTGAAAAGCTACGATAGGCAGGATGGTGACCAGACCCATGGTGGCACCAGTGCCAAGTTGGGCTGGTTTGATAGTACCAAGTGGCTCCGGCAATCTGCCATCAAAAAGTTGGCAGACGAGTTTTGTTTTCCAGGGAAAAGCGCCCTTGTTTGTGTTTGGGGGCCTGTGGCTGGGAGTGGCCGGCTGGCTCCTTAGAATCCACGATACGCAGGATGTTTCCCAGACCCAAGTTGGCACCAGTACCAAGTAGGGCTGGTTTGATACTACCAAGTGGCTCCTGCAATCTGCCATCCAGAAGCGGGGCAGCTTACTTTTGTTTGCCAGGGAAACGGGCCGAGGTTTGGGTCTGGGGGCCTATGGCTGGGAGTGACCGGCTGGCTCCTGAAAAGCTACGATAGGCAGGATGTTGACCAGACCCATGGTGGCACCAGTGCCAAGTTGGGCTGATTTGATAGTACCAAGTGGCTCCTGCAATCTGCCATCAAAAAGTTGGCAGGCGAATTTTGTTTTCCAGGGAAAAGCGCCGTTGTTTGTGTTTGGGGGCCTGTGGCAGGGAGTGGCCGGCTGGCTCCTGAAAAGCTACGATAGGCAGGATGGTGACCAGACCCATGGTGGCACCAGTGCCAAGTTGGGCTGGTTTGATAGTACCAAGTGGCTCCGGCAATCTGCCATCAAAAAGATGGCAGACGAGTTTTGTTTTCCAGGGAAAAGCGCCGTTGTTTGTGTTTGGGGGCCTGTGCCTGGGAGTGGACGGATGGCTAATTAGAATCTACGATACGCAGGATGGTTCCCAGACCAGAGGTGGCACCAGTGCCAAGTCGGGTGGTTTGATAGTAGCAAGTGGCTCCTGCAATCTGCCATCCAGAAGCGGGACAGCTTACTTTTGTTTGTCAGGGAAACCGGCCGAGTTTTGTGTCTGTGGGCCTACGGCTGGGAGTGACCGGCTGGCTCCTGAAAAGCTACGATAGGCAGGATGGTGACCAGACCCATGGTGGCACCAGTGCCAAGTTGGGCTGGTTTGATAGTACCAAGTGGCTCCTGCAATCTGCCATCAAAAAGTTGGCAGGCAAGTTTTGTTTTCCAGGGAAAAGCGCCGTTGTTTTTGTTTGGGGGCCTATGGCTGGGAGTGGCCGGCTGGCTCCTTAGAATCCACGATACGCAGGATGGTTCCCAGACCTGAGGTGGCACCAGTGCCAAGTTGGGCTGGTTTGATAGTACCAAGTGCGTCCTGCAATCTGCCATCCAGAAGCGGGGTAGCTTACTTTTGTTTGCCAGGGAAACGGGCCGAGGTTTGTGTCTGGGGGCCTATGGCTGGGAGTGACCGGCTGGCTCCTGAAAAGCTACGATAGGCAGGATGGTTCCCAGACCCATGGTGGCACCAGTGCCAAGTTGGGCTGGTTTGATAGTACCAAGTGGCTCCGGGAATCTGCCATCAAAATTTGGCAGGCGAGTTTTGTTGTCCAGGGAAAAGCGCCGTTGTTTGTGTTTGGGGGCCTGTGGCTGGGAGTGACCGGCTGGCTCTTTAGAATCCACGATACGCAGGATGGTTCCCAGACCCAAGGTGGCACCAGTGCCAAGTTGGGCTGGTTTGATACTACCAAGTGCGTCCTGGAATCTGCCATCCAGAAGCGGGGCAGCTTACTTTTGTTTGCCAGGGAAATGGGCCGAGGTTTTTCTCTGGGGGCCTATGGCAGGGAGGGACCGGCTGTCTCCTGAAAAGCTACGATAGGCAGAATGGTGACCAGACCCATGGTGGCACCAGTGCCAAGTTGGGCTGATTTGATAGTAGCAAGTGGCTCCTGCAATCTGCCATCAAAATGTTGGCAGGCGAGTTTTGTTTTCCAGGGAAAAGCGCTGTGGTTTGTGTTTGGGGGCCTGTGGCTGGGAGTGACCGGCTGGCTCCTTAGAATCCACGATACGCAGGATGGTTCCCAGACTAGAGGTGGCACCAATGCCAAGATGGGCTGGTTTGATAGTACCAAGTGGCTCCTGCAATCTGCCATCCAGAAGCGGGGCAGCTTACTTTTGTTTGCCAGGGAAACGGGTCGAGCTTTGTGTCTGGGGGCCTATGGCTGGGAGTGACCGGCTGGCTCCTGAAAAGCTACGATAGGCAGGATGGTGACCAGACCCATGGTGGCACCAGTGCCAAGTTGGGCTGGTTTGATAGTACCAAGTGGCTCCTGCAATCTGCCATCAAAATGTTAGCAGGCAAGTTTTGTTTTCCAGGGAAAAGCGCCGTTGTTTTTGTTTGGGGGCCTATGGCTGGGAGTGGCCGGCTGGCTCCTTAGAATCCACGATACACAGGATGGTTCCCAGACCTGAGGTGGCACCAGTGCCAAGTCGGGCTGGTTTGATAGTACCAAGTGGCTCCTGCAATCTGCCATCCAGAAGCGGGGTAGCTTACTTTTGTTTGCCAGGGAAACGGGCCGAGGTTTGTGTCTCGGGGCCTATGGCTGGGAGTGACCGGCTGGCTCCTGAAAAGCTACGATAGGCAGGATGGTGACCAGACCCATGGTGGCACCAGTGCCAAGTTGGGCTGGTTTGATAGTACCAAGTGGCTCCTGCAATCTACCATCAAAAACTTGGCAGGCGAGTTTTGTTTTCCAGGAAATAGCCCTGTGGTTTTGTTTGGGGGCCTGTGGCTGGGAGCGACCGGCTGGCCCCTTAGAATCCACGATACGCAGGATGGTTCCCAGACCCAAGGTGGCACCAGTGCCAAGTTGGGCTGGTTTGATAGTACCAAGTGGTTCCTGCCATCTGCCATCCAGAAGCGGGGCAGCTTACTTTTGTTTTCCAGGGAAACGGGCCGAGGTTTTTGTCTGCGGGCCTATGGCTGGGAGTGACCGGCTGGCTCGTGAAAAGCTACGATAGGCAGGATGGTGACCAGACCCATGACGGCACCAGTGCCAAGTTGGGCTGGTTTGATAGTACCAAGTGGCTCCTGCAATCTGCCATCAAAAACTTGGCAGGCGAGTTTGTTTTCCAGGGAAAAGCGCCGTTGTTTGTGTTTGGGGGCCTGTGGCAGGGAGTGGCCGGCTGGCTCCTTAGAATCCACGATACGCAGGATGGTTCCCAGACCCAAGGTGGCACCAGTGCCAAGTTGGGCTGGTTTGATACTACCAAGTGCGTCCTGGAATCTGCCATCCAGAAGCGGGGCAGCTTACTTTTGTTTTCCAGGGAAACGGGCCGAGGTATTTGTCTGGGGGCCTATGGCTGGGAGTGACCGGCTGGCTCCTGAAAAGCTACGATAGGCAGGATGGTGACCAGACCCATGGTGGCACCAGTGCCAAGTTGGGCTGGTTTGATAGTACCAAGTGGCTCCTGCAATCTGCCATCAAAAAGTTGTCAGGCGAGTTTTGTTTTCCAGGGAAAAGCGCCGTTGTTTGTGTTTGGGTGCCTGTGGCTGGGATTGGCCGGCTGGCTCCTTAGAATCCACGATACGCAGGATGGTTCCCAGACCAGTGGTGGCACCAGTGCCAAGTCGGGCTGGTTTGATAGTAACAAGTGCGTCCTACTATCTGCCATCCAGAAGCGGGGCAGCTTACTTTTGTTTGCCAGGGAAACGGGCCGAGCTTTGTGTCTGGGGGCCTATGGCTGGGAGTGACCGGCTGGCTCCTGAAAAGCTACGATAGGCAGGATGGTGACCAGACCCATGGTGGCACCAGTGCCAAGTTGGGCTGGTTTGATAGTACCAAGTGGCTCCTGCAATCTGCCATCAAAAAGTTGTCAGGCGAGTTTTGTTTTCCAGGGAAAAGCGCCGTTGTTTGTGTTTGGGGGCCTGTGGCTGGGAGTGGCCGGCTGGCTAATTAGAATCCACGATACGCAGGATGGTTCCCAGACCAGAGGTGGCAACAGTGACAAGTCGGGCCAGTTGGATGGTGCAAAGTGGCTCCTGCAATCTGCCATCCAGAAGCAGGGCTGCTTACTTTTGTTTGCCAGGGAAAGGAGCCGAGGTTTTTGTCTGGGGGCCTATGGCTGGGAGTGACCAGCTGGCTCCTGAAAAGGTACGATAGGCAGGATGGTTACCAGACCCATGGTGGCACCAGTGCCAAGTTCGGCTGATTTGATAGTACCAAGTGGCTCCTGCAATCTGCCATCAAAATGTTGGTAGGCGAGTTTTGTTTTCCAGGGAAAAGCGCCGTTGTTTGTGTTTGGGGGCCTGTGGCTGGGAGTGGCCGGCTGGCTCCTTAGAATCCACGATACGCAGGATGTTTCCCAGACCCAAGTTGGCACCAGTACCAAGTAGGGCTGGTTTGATACTACCAAGTGGCTCCTGCAATCTGCCATCCAGAAGCGGGGCAGCTTACTTTTGTTTGCCAGGGAAACGGGCCGAGGTTTGGGTCTGAGGGCCTATGGCTGGGAGTGACCGGCTGGCTCCTGAAAAGCTACGATAGGCAGGATGTTGACCAGACCCATGGTGGCACCAGTGCCAAGTTGGGCTGATTTGATAGTACCAAGTGGCTCCTGCAATCTGCCATCAAAAAGTTGGCAGGCGAATTTTGTTTTCCAGGGAAAAGCGCCGTTGTTTGTGTTTGGGGGCCTGTGGCAGGGAGTGGCCGGCTGGCTCCTGAAAAGCTACGATAGGCAGGATGGTGACCAGACCCATGGTGGCACCAGTGCCAAGTTGGGCTGGTTTGATAGTACCAAGTGGCTCCGGCAATCTGCCATCAAAAAGATGGCAGACGAGTTTTGTTTTCCAGGGAAAAGCGCCGTTGTTTGTGTTTGGGGGCCTGTGCCTGGGAGTGAACGGATGGCTAATTAGAATCTACGATACGCAGGATGGTTCCCAGACCAGAGGTGGCACCAGTGCCAAGTCGGGTGGTTTGATAGTAGCAAGTGGCTCCTGCAATCTGCCATCCAGAAGCGGGACAGCTTACTTTTGTTTGTCAGGGAAACGGGCCGAGGTTTGTGTCTGGGGGCCTACGGCTGGGAGTGACCGGCTGGCTCCTGAAAAGCTACGATAGGCAGGATGGTGACCAGACCCATGGTGGCACCAGTGCCAAATTGGGCTGGTTTGATAGTACCAAGTGGCTCCTGCAATCTGCCATCCAGAAGCGGGGCAGCTGAGTTTTGTTTGCCAGAGAAAAGGCCCGTGGGTTGTGTTTGGGGGCATATGGCTGGGAGTGGCCACCTGGCTCCTTAAAATGCACGATACGCCGCATGGTAACCAGACGCAAGGTGGCACCAGTGCCAAGTCAGGCTGTTTTTGTAGTACCCAGTGGCTCCTGCAATTTGCCATCCAGAAGCGGGGCAGTTGAATTTTGTTTGCTAGAGAAAAGGGCTGTGGTTTGTGTTTGGGGGCCTATGGCTGAGAGTGGCCGGCTGGCCCCTGAAAATCAACGATAGGCAGGATGGTTCCCAGATCCAAGGTGGCACCAGTGCCAAGTAAGGCTGGTTGTAGGGTTCAAAGTGACTCCTGCAATCTGCCATCCAGAAGCGGGACAGCTGAGTTTTTTTTGCCAGAGAAAATGTCCATGGTTTCTTTTTGGGGCATACGGCTGGGAATTGCCGGCTGGCTCCTTAAAATGCTCGATACGCAGGATGGTTCCCAGAGCCAAGGTGGCACCACTGCCAAGTCGGGCTCTTTTTGTAGTACCAAGTGCGTCCTGCAATTTGCCATCCAGAAGAGGGGCAGTTGAGTTTTGTTTGCCAGAGAAAAGGGCCGAGGTTTGTGTTTGGGGGCATATGGCTGGGAATGACCGGCTGGCCCCTGAAAATCCACGATACGCCGGATGGTTCCCAGATCCAAGGTGGTACCATTACCAAGTCGGGCTGGTTTGATAGTCCCAAGTGGCTCCTGCAAACTGCCATCCAGAAGCGGGGCAGCTGAGTTTTGTTTTCCAGGGAAATGGGCCTTTGTTTGTGTTTGGGGGCCTGTGGCTGGGAGTGTTCGGCTGGTTCCTGAATATGTACGATACGTAGGATTGTTCCGAGATCCAAGTTGGCAGCAGTGCCATGTTGTGCTGGTGTGATAGTCCCAAGTGGCTCCTGCAATCTGCCATCCAGAAGTGGGGCAGTTGATTTTTGTTTGCCAGAGAAAAGGTCCGTGGTTTGTTTTTGGGGGCATATGGCTGAGAGTGGCTGGCTGGCCCCTGAAAATCCACGATACACAGGATGGTTCCCAGATCCAAGGTGGCACCTGTGCCAAGTCGGGCTGATTTGATAGTACTAAGTAGCTCCTGCAATCTGCCATGCAGAAGCGGGGCAGCTTACTTTTGTTTGCCAGGGAAACGGGCCGAGTTTTGTGTCTCGGGGCCTATGGCTGAGAGTGACCGGCTGGCTCATGAAAAGCTACAATAGGCAGGATGGTGACCAGACCCATGGTGGCACCAGTGCCAAGTTGGGCTGGTTTGATAGTACCAAGTGGTTCCTGCAATCTGCCATCCAGAAGCAGGGCAGCTGAGTTTTGTTTTCCAGGGAAAAGCGCCGTTGTTTGTGTCTGCGGGCCTGTGGCTGGAGTGGCCGGCTGGCTCCTTTCAACACACGATACGCCGGATGGTTCCCAGACCCAAGGTGGCACCAGTGCCAGGTTGGGCTGGTTTGATAGTACCAAGTGCTTCCTGCAATCTGCCATCAAAATGTTGGCAGGCGAGTTTTGTTTTCCAGGGAAAAGCGCCGTTCTTTGTGTTTGGGGGCCTGTGGCTGGGAGTGGCCGTCTTGCTAATTGGAATCCACGATACGCAGGATGGTTCCCAGACCTGAGGTGGCACCAGTGACAAGTCGGGCCAGTTTGATGGTGCAAAGTGGCTCCTGCAATCTGCCATCCAGAAGCGGGGCAGCTTACTTTTGTTTTCCAGGGAAACGGGCCGAGGTTTGTGTCTGGGGGCCTATGGCTGGGAGTGACCGGCTGGCTCCTGAAAAGCTACGATAGGCAGGATGGTGACCAGACCCATGGTGGCACCAGTGCCAAGTTGGGCTGATTTGATATTACCAAGTGGCTCCTGCAATCTGCCATCAAAAATTTGGCAGGCGAGTTTTGATTTCCAGGGAAAAGCGCCGTTGTTTGTGTTTGGGGGCCTGTGGCTGAGAGTGGCCGGCTTGCTAATTGGAATCCACGATACGCAGGATGGTTCCCAGACCTGACGTGGCACCAGTGCCAAGTCGGGCTAGTTTGATGCTGCAAAGTGGCTCCTGCAATCTGCCAAGCAGAAGCGGGGTAGCTTACTTTTGTTTGCCAGGGAAAATGGCCGAGGTGTTTGTCTGGGGGCCTATGGCTGGGAGTGACCGGCTGGCTCCTGAAAAGCTACGATAGGCAGGATGGTGACCAGACCCATGGTGGCACCAGTGCCAAGTTGGGCTGATTTGATAGTAGCAAGTTGCTCCTGCAATCTGCCATCAAAAATTTGGCAGGCGAGTTTTATTTTCCAGGGAAAAGCGCCGTTGTTTGTGTTTGGGGGCCTGTGGCTGGGAGTGGCCGGCTGGCTCCTTAGAATCCACGATACGCAGCATGGTATCCAGACCCAAGGTGGCACCAGTGCCAAGTTGGGCTGGTTTGATAATACCAAGTGGTTCCGGCAATCTGCCATCCAGAAGCGGGGCAGCTTACTTTTGTTTTCCAGGGAAACGGGCCGAGGTTTGTGTCTGGGGGCCTATGGCTGGGAGTGACCGGATGGCTCCTGAAAAGCTACCATAGGCAGGATGGTGACCAGACCCATGGTGGCACCAGTGCCAAGTTGGGCTGGTTTGATAGTACCAAGTGGCTCCTGCAATCTGCCATCAAAATTTGGCAGGCGAGTTTTGTTTTCCAGGGAAAAGCGCCGTGTTTTGGGTTTGAGGGCCTGCGGCTGGGAGTGGCCGGCTGGCTCCTTAGAATCCACGATACGCAGGATGGTTCCCAGACCAGAGGTGGCACCAGTGCCAAGTCGGGCTGGTTTGATTATACCAAGTGGCTCCTGCAATCTGCCATCCAGAAGCGGGGCAGCTTACTTTTGTTTGCCACGGAAACGGGTCGAGCTTTGTGTCTGGGGGCCTATGGCTGGGAATGACCGGCTGGTTCCTGAAGAGCTACGATGTGCAGGATGGTGACCAGACCCATGGTGGCACCAGTGCCAAGTTGGGCTGGTTTGATAGCACCAAGTGGCTCCTGCAATCTGTCATCAAAATTTGGCAGGCGAGTTTTGTTTTCCAGGGAAAAGCGTCGTTGTTTGTGTTTGGGGGCCTGTGGCTGGGAGTGGCCGGATGGCTAATTAGAATCCACGATACGCAGGATGGTTCCCAGACCAGAGGTGGCACCAGTGCCACATTGGGCTGGTTTGATAGTAACAAGTGCGTCCGGCAATCTGCCATCCAGAAGCGGGGCAGCTTTCTTTTTTTTGCCAGGGAAACGGGCCGAGCTTTGTGTCTTGGGGCCTATGGCTGGGAGTGACCGGCTGGCTCCTGAAAAGCTACGATAGGCAGGATGGTGACCAGACCCATGGTGGCACCAGTGCCAAGTTGGGCTGGTTTGATAGTACCAAGTGGCTCCTGCAATCTGCCATCAAAAAGTTGGCAGGCGAGTTTTCTTTTCCAGGGAAAAGCGTCGTTGTTTGTGTTTGAGGGCCTGTGGCTGGGAGTGGCCGGCTGGCTCCTTAGAATCCACGATACGCAGGATGGTTCCCAGACTTGACGTGGCACCAGTGCCAAGTCGGGCTGGTTTGATAGTACCAAGTGCGTCCTGCAATCTGCCATCCAGAAGTGGGGCAGCTTACTTTTGTTTTCCAGGGAAACGGGCCGAGGTATTTGTCTGGTGGCCTATGGCTGGGAGTGACCGGCTGGCTCCTGAAAAGCTACGATAGGCAGGATGGTGACCAGACCCATGGTGGCACCAGTGCCAAGTTGGGCTGGTTTGATAGTACCAAGTGGCTCCTGCAATCTGCCATCAAAAAGTTGTCAGGCGAGTTTTGTTTTCCAGGGAAAAGCGCCGTTGTTTGTGTTTGGGGGCCTGTGGCTGGGAGTGGCCGGCTGGCTCCTTAGAATCCACAATACGCAGGATGGTTCCCAGACCTGAGGTGGCACCAGTGCCAAGTTGGGCTGGTTTGATAGTACCAAGTGCGTCCTGCAATCTGCCATCCAGAAGCGGGGCAGCTTACTTTTGTTTGCCAGGGAAACGGGCCGAGCTTTGTGTCTGGGGGCCTATGGCTGGGAGTGACTGGCTGGCTCGTGAAAAGCTACGATAGGCAGGATGGTGACCAGACCCATGGTGGCACCAGAGCCATGTTCGGCTGATTTCAAAGTACAAAGTGGCTCCTGCAATCTTCCATCAAAAAGTCAGCAGGCGAGTTTTGTTTTCCAGGGAAAAGCGCCGTTGTTTTTGTCTGCGGGCCTGTGGCTGGAGTGGCCGGCTGGCTCCTTTCAACACACGATACGCCGGATGGTTCCCAGACCCAAGGTGGCACCAGTGCCAAGTTGGGCTGGTTTGATAGTACCAAGTGGTTCCTGCAATCTGCCATCAAAATGTTGGAAGGCGAGTTTTGTTTTCCAGGGAAAAGCGCCGTTGTTTTTTTTTGGGGGCCTGTGGCTGGGAGTGGCCGGCTGGCTCCTTAGAATCCACGATACGCAGGATGGTTCCCAGACCAGAGGTGGCACCAGTACCAAGTCGGGCTGGTTTGATAATAACAAGTGGATCCTGCAATCTGCCATCCAGAAGCGGGGCAGCTTACTTTTGTTTGCCAGGGAAACGGGCCGAGCTTTGTGTCTGGGGGCCTATGGCTGGGAGTGACCGGCTGGCTCCTGAAAAGCTACGATAGGCAGGATGGTGACCAGACCCATGGTGGCACCAGTGCCAAGTTGGGCTGGTTTGATAGTACCAAGTGGCTCCTGCAATCTGCCATCAAAAAGTTGGCAGGCGAGTTTTGTTTTCCAGGGAAAAGCGCCGTTCTTTGTGTTTGGGGGCCTGTGGCTGGGAGTGGTCGTCTTGCTAATTGGAATCCACGATACTCAGGATGGTTCCCAGACCTGAGGTGGCACCAGTGACAAGTCGGGCCAGTTTGATGGTGCAAAGTGGCTCCTGCAATCTGCCATCCAGAAGCGGGGCAGCTTACTTTTGTTTGCCAGGGAAACGGGCCGAGGTTTGTGTCTGGGGGCCTATGGCTGGGAGTGACCGGCTGGCTCCTGAAAAGCTACGATAGGCAGGATGGTGACCAGACCCATGGTGGCACCAGTGCCAAGTTGGGCTGATTTGATAGTACCAAGTGGCTCCTGCAATCTGTCATCAAAAAGTTGGCAGGCGAGTTTTGTTTTCCAGGGAAAAGCGCTGTGGTTTGTATTTGGGGGCCTGTGGCTGGGAGTGACCGGCTGGCTCCTTAGAATCCACGATACGCAGGATGGTTCCCAGACCCAAGGTGGCACCATTTCCAAGTTGGGCTGGTTTGATAGTACCAATTGCGTCCTGCAATCTGCCATCCAGAAGCGGGGCAGCTTACTTTTGTTTGCCAGGGAAACGGGCCGAGGTTTTTGTCTGGGGGCCTATGGCTGGGAGTGACCGGCTGGCTCCTGAAAAGCTACGATAGGCAGGATGGTGACCCGACCAGAGGTGGCACCAGTGCCAAGTTGGGCTGGTTTGATAGTACCAAGTAGCTCCTGCAATCTGCCATCAAAAAGTTGGCAGGCGAGTTTTGTTTTCCAGGGAAAAGCGCCGTTGTTTGTGTCTGGGGGCCTGTGGCTGGGAGTGGCCAGCTGGCTCCTTAGAATCCACGATACGCAGGATGGTTCCCAGACCCAAGGTGGCACCAGTGCCAAGTTGGGCTGGTTTGATTATAACAAGTGGATCCTGCAATCTGCCATCCAGAAGCGGGGCAGCTTACTTTTGTTTGCCAGGGAAATGGGCCGAGCTTTTTGTCTGGGGGCCTATGGCTGGGAGTGACCTGCTAGGTCCTGAAAAGCTACGATAGGCAGGATGGTGACCAGACCCATGGTGGCACCAGTGCCAAGTTGGGCTGGTTTGATAGTACCAAGTGGCTCCTGCAATCTGCCATCAAAAAGTTGGCAGGCGAGTTTTGTTTTCCAGGAAAAAGCGCCGTTGTTTGTGTTTGGGGGCCTGTGGCTGGGAGTGGCCGGCTGGCTCCTTAGAATCCACGATACGCAGCATTGTTCCCAGACCAGAGGTGGCACCAGTGCCAAGTCCGGCTAGTTTGATGGTGCAAAGTGGCTCCTGCAATCTGCCATCCAGTAGCGGGGTAGCTTACTTTTTTTTGCCAGGGAAACGGGCCGAGGTTTTTGTCTAGAGGCCTATGGCTGGGAGTGACCGGCTGGCTCGTGAAAAGCTACGATAGGCAGGATGGTGACCAGACCCATGGTGGCACCAGTGCCAAGTTGGGCTGATTTGATAGTACCAAGTGGCTCCTGCAATCTGCCATCAAAACGTTGGCAGGCGAGTTTTGTTTTCCAGGGAAAAGCGCCGTTGTTTGTGTTTGCGGGCCTGAGGCTGGGAGTGGCCGGCTGGCTCCTTAGAATCCACGATACGCAGGATGGTTCCCAGACCCAAGATGGCACCAGTGCCAAGTCGGGCTGGTTTGATAGTACCAAGTGGTTCCTGCAATCTGCCATCCAGAAGCGGGGTAGCTTACTTTTGTTTTCCAGGGAAACGGGCCGAGGTTTGTGTTTGGGGGCCTCTGGCTGGCAGTGGCCAGTTGGCTCCTGAAAATCCATGATACGCAGCATGGTTCCCAGACCCAAGATGGCACCAGTGCCAAGTGGGGCTGGTTTGACAGTGTCAAGTGCCTCATGCAGTCTCCCATCCAGAAACGGGGCAGCTGAGTTCTTTTGCCTGTGAACCGGCCGTTGTTTTTGATTGGGGTCTGTGGCCGAGAATGGTCGACTGGCTACTGACAATCCACAATACGCAGGATGGTTCCCAGACTCAAGGTGGCACCAGGGCCAAGTCGGGCTCGTTTGATAGTACCAAGTGGCTCCTGCAATCTGCCATCCTGACGGGGGGCAGCGGATCTTTGTTTGCCAGAGTAAAGTTCCGTGGTTTGTTTTTGGGGGCATATGGCTGGGAGTGGCCGGCTGGCTCCTTAAGAAGCTCGATACGCAGGATGGTTCCCAGATCCATGGTGGCACCATCGCCTAGTTTGGCTGTTTTTGTAGTACCAAGTGCGTCCTGCAATTTTCCATCCAGAAGAAGGGCAGTTGAGTTTTGTTTTCCAGGGAAAAGCGCCGTTGTTTTTGATTGGAGGCCTGTGGCTGGGAGTGGCCGGCTGGCTCCTTTCAACACACGATACGCCGGATGGTTCCCAGACCCAAGGTGGCAACAGTGCAAGTCGGGCTGGTTTGATACTACCAAGTGGTTCCTGCAATCTGCCATCCAGAAGCGGGGCAGCTTACTTTTGTTTGCCAGGGAAACGGGCCGAGGTTTGTGTTTGGGGGCCTATGGCTGGGAGTGGCCGGCTGGCTCCTTAGAATCCACGATACGCAGGATGGTTCCCAGACTTGACGTGGCACCAGTGCCAAGTCGGGCTGGTTTGATAGTACCAAGTGCGTCCTGCAATCTGCCATCCAGAAGTGGGGCAGCTTACTTTTGTTTTCCAGGGAAACGGGCCGAGGTATTTGTCTGGGGGCCTATGGCTGGGAGTGACCGGCTGGCTCCTGAAAAGCTACGATAGGCAGGATGGTGACCAGACCCATGGTGGCACCAGTGCCAAGTTGGGCTGGTTTGATAGTACCAAGTGGCTCCTGCAATCTGCCATCAAAAAGTTGTCAGGCGAGTTTTGTTTTCCAGGGAAAAGCGCCGTTGTTTGTGTTTGAGGGCCTGTGGCTGGGAGTGGCCAGCTGGCTCCTTAGAATCCACGATACGCAGGATGGTTCCCAGACCAGAGGTGGCACCAGTGCCAAGTCCGGCTAGTTTGATGGTGCAAAGTGGCTCCTGCAATCTGCCATCCAGAAGCGGGGCAGCTTACTTTTGTTTGCCAGGGAAACGGGCCGAGCTTTGTGTCTGGGGTCTATGGCTGGGAGTGACCGGCTGGCTCCTGAAAAGCTACGATAGGCAGGATGGTGACCAGACCCATGGTGGCACCAGTGCCAAGTTGGGCTGGTTTGATAGTACCAAGTGGCTCCTGTAATCTGCCATCAAAATTTGGCAGGCGAGTTTTGTTTTCTAGGGAAAAGCGCCGTTGTTTGTGTTTGGGGGCCTGTGGCTGGGAGTGGCCGGCTGGCTCCTTAGAATCCACAATACGCAGGATGGTTCCCAGACCTGAGGTGGCACCAGTGCCAAGTTGGGCTGGTTTGATAGTACCAAGTGCGTCCTGCAATCTGCCATCCAGAAGCGGGGCAGCTTACTTTTGTTTGCCAGGGAAACGGGCCGAGCTTTGTGTCTGGGGGCCTATGGCTGGGAGTGACCGGCTGGCTCGTGAAAAGCTACGATAGGCAGGATGGTGACCAGACCCATGGTGGCACCAGAGCCATGTTCGGCTGATTTCAAAGTACAAAGTGGCTCCTGCAATCTTCCATCAAAAAGTCAGCAGGCGAGTTTTGTTTTCCAGGGAAAAGCGCCGTTGTTTTTGTCTGCGGGCCTGTGGCTGGAGTGGCCGGCTGGCTCCTTTCAACACACGATACGCCGGATGGTTCCCAGACCCAAGGTGGCACCAGTGCCAAGTTGGGCTGGTTTGATAGTACCAAGTGGTTCCTGCAATCTGCCATCAAAATGTTGGAAGGCGAGTTTTGTTTTCCAGGGAAAAGCGCCGTTGTTTTTTTTTGGGGGCCTCTGGCTGGGAGTGGCCGGCTGGCTCCTTAGAATCCACGATACGCAGGATGGTTCCCAGACCAGAGGTGGCACCAGTACCAAGTCGGGCTGGTTTGATAATAACAAGTGGATCCTGCAATCTGCCATCCAGAAGCGGGGCAGCTTACTTTTGTTTGCCAGGGAAACGGGCCGAGCTTTGTGTCTGGGGGCCTATGGCTGGGAGTGACCGGCTGGCTCCTGAAAAGCTACGATAGGCAGGATGGTGACCAGACCCATGGTGGCACCAGTGCCAAGTTGGGCTGGTTTGATAGTACCAAGTGGCTCCTGCAATCTGCCATCAAAAAGTTGGCAGGCGAGTTTTGTTTTCCAGGGAAAAGCGCCGTTCTTTGTGTTTGGGGGCCTGTGGCTGGGAGTGGTCGTCTTGCTAATTGGAATCCACGATACTCAGGATGGTTCCCAGACCTGAGGTGGCACCAGTGACAAGTCGGGCCAGTTTGATGGTGCAAAGTGGCTCCTGCAATCTGCCATCCAGAAGCGGGGCAGCTTACTTTTGTTTGCCAGGGAAACGGGCCGAGGTTTGTGTCTGGGGGCCTATGGCTGGGAGTGACCGGCTGGCTCCTGAAAAGCTACGATAGGCAGGATGGTGACCAGACCCATGGTGGCACCAGTGCCAAGTTGGGCTGATTTGATAGTACCAAGTGGCTCCTGCAATCTGTCATCAAAAAGTTGGCAGGCGAGTTTTGTTTTCCAGGGAAAAGCGCTGTGGTTTGTATTTGGGGGCCTGTGGCTGGGAGTGACCGGCTGGCTCCTTAGAATCCACGATACGCAGGATGGTTCCCAGACCCAAGGTGGCACCATTTCCAAGTTGGGCTGGTTTGATAGTACCAATTGCGTCCTGCAATCTGCCATCCAGAAGCGGGGCAGCTTACTTTTGTTTGCCAGGGAAACGGGCCGAGGTTTTTGTCTGGGGGCCTATGGCTGGGAGTGACCGGCTGGCTCCTGAAAAGCTACGATAGGCAGGATGGTGACCCGACCAGAGGTGGCACCAGTGCCAAGTTGGGCTGGTTTGATAGTACCAAGTAGCTCCTGCAATCTGCCATCAAAAAGTTGGCAGGCGAGTTTTGTTTTCCAGGGAAAAGCGCCGTTGTTTGTGTCTGGGGGCCTGTGGCTGGGAGTGGCCAGCTGGCTCCTTAGAATCCACGATACGCAGGATGGTTCCCAGACCCAAGGTGGCACCAGTGCCAAGTTGGGCTGGTTTGATTATAACAAGTGGATCCTGCAATCTGCCATCCAGAAGCGGGGCAGCTTACTTTTGTTTGCCAGGGAAATGGGCCGAGCTTTTTGTCTGGGGGCCTATGGCTGGGAGTGACCTGCTAGGTCCTGAAAAGCTACGATAGGCAGGATGGTGACCAGACCCATGGTGGCACCAGTGCCAAGTTGGGCTGGTTTGATAGTACCAAGTGGCTCCTGCAATCTGCCATCAAAAAGTTGGCAGGCGAGTTTTGTTTTCCAGGAAAAAGCGCCGTTGTTTGTGTTTGGGGGCCTGTGGCTGGGAGTGGCCGGCTGGCTCCTTAGAATCCACGATACGCAGCATTGTTCCCAGACCAGAGGTGGCACCAGTGCCAAGTCGGGCTAGTTTGATGGTGCAAAGTGGCTCCTGCAATCTGCCATCCAGTAGCGGGGTAGCTTACTTTTTTTTGCCAGGGAAACGGGCCGAGGTTTTTGTCTAGAGGCCTATGGCTGGGAGTGACCGGCTGGCTCGTGAAAAGCTACGATAGGCAGGATGGTGACCAGACCCATGGTGGCACCAGTGCCAAGTTGGGCTGATTTGATAGTACCAAGTGGCTCCTGCAATCTGCCATCAAAACGTTGGCAGGCGAGTTTTGTTTTCCAGGGAAAAGCGCCGTTGTTTGTGTTTGCGGGCCTGAGGCTGGGAGTGGCCGGCTGGCTCCTTAGAATCCACGATACGCAGGATGGTTCCCAGACCCAAGATGGCACCAGTGCCAAGTCGGGCTGGTTTGATAGTACCAAGTGGTTCCTGCAATCTGCCATCCAGAAGCGGGGTAGCTTACTTTTGTTTTCCAGGGAAACGGGCCGAGGTTTGTGTTTGGGGGCCTGTGGCTGGCAGTGGCCAGTTGGCTCCTGAAAATCCATGATACGCAGCATGGTTCCCAGACCCAAGATGGCACCAGTGCCAAGTGGGGCTGGTTTGACAGTGTCAAGTGCCTCATGCAGTCTCCCATCCAGAAACGGGGCAGCTGAGTTCTTTTGCCTGTGAACCGGCCGTTGTTTTTGATTGGGGTCTGTGGCCGAGAATGGTCGACTGGCTACTGACAATCCACAATACGCAGGATGGTTCCCAGACTCAAGGTGGCACCAGGGCCAAGTCGGGCTCGTTTGATAGTACCAAGTGGCTCCTGCAATCTGCCATCCTGACGGGGGGCAGCGGATCTTTGTTTGCCAGAGTAAAGTTCCGTGGTTTGTTTTTGGGGGCATATGGCTGGGAGTGGCCGGCTGGCTCCTTAAGAAGCTCGATACGCAGGATGGTTCCCAGATCCATGGTGGCACCATCGCCTAGTTTGGCTGTTTTTGTAGTACCAAGTGCGTCCTGCAATTTTCCATCCAGAAGAAGGGCAGTTGAGTTTTGTTTTCCAGGGAAAAGCGCCGTTGTTTTTGATTGGAGGCCTGTGGCTGGGAGTGGCCGGCTGGCTCCTTTCAACACACGATACGCCGGATGGTTCCCAGACCCAAGGTGGCAACAGTGCAAGTCGGGCTGGTTTGATACTACCAAGTGGTTCCTGCAATCTGCCATCCAGAAGCGGGGCAGCTTACTTTTGTTTGCCAGGGAAACGGGCCGAGGTTTGTGTCTCAGGGCCTATGGCTGGGAGTGACCGGCTGGCTCCTGAAAAGCTACGATAGGCAGGATGGTGACCAGACCCATGGTGGCACCAGTGCCAAGTTGGGCTGGTTTGATAGTACCAAGTGGCTCCTGCAATCTGCCATCAAATGTTTGGCAGGCGAGTTTTGTTTTCCAGGGAAAAGCACCGTTGTGTGTGTTTTGGGGCCTGTGGCTGGGACTGGCCAGCTGGCTCCTTAGAATCCACGATACGCAGGATGGTTCCCAGACCCAAGGTGGCACCAGTGCCAAGTCGGGCTGGTTTGTTAGTACCAAGTGGTTCCTGCAATCTGCCATCCAGAAGCGGGGCAGCTGAATTTTGTTTGCCAGAGAAAAAGGCTGTTGTTTGTGTTTCAGGGCCTGTGGCTGGCAGTGGCCGACTGGCTCCTGAAAATCCATGATACGCAGCATGGTTCCCAGACCCAAGGTGGCACCAGTGCCAAGTAGGGCTGGTTTCATAGTACCCAGTGGCTCCTGCAATCTGCCATCCAGAAGAGGGGCAGTTGAGTTTTGTTTTCCAGAGAAAAGGGCCGTGGTTTGTGTTTGGGGCCTATGGCTGAGAGTGACCGGCTGGCCCCTGAAAATCCACGATAGGACGGATGGTTCCCAGATCCAAGGTGGCAGCAGTGCCATGTTGTGCTGGTGTGATAGTCCCAAGTGGCTCCTGCAATCTGCCATCCAGAAGCGGGGCAGCTGAATTTTGTTTGCCAGACAAAAAGGCTGTGGTTTGTGTTTGGGGGCCTGTGGCTGGGAGTGGCCGGCTGGCTCCTGAAAATCCATGATACGCAGCATGGTTCCCAGACCCAAGGTGGCACCAGTGCCAAGTGGGGCTGGTTTCACAGTGTCAAGTGCCTCCTGCAATCTCCCATCCAGAAGCGGGGCAGCTGAGTTTTGTTTGCCTGTGAAACGGGCCGTTGTTTTTGATTGGGGTCTGTGGCCGAGAGTGTTCGGCTGGCTCCTGACAACCCACAATACGCAGGATGGTTCCCAGACCCAAGGTGGCACCAGTGCCAAGTCGGGCTGGTTTGTTAGTACCAAGTGGTTCCTGCAATCTGCCATCCAGAAGCGGGGCAGCTGAATTTTGTTTGCCAGAGAAAAAGGCTGTTGTTTGTGTTTCGGGGCCTGTGGCTGGCAGTGGCCGGCTGGCTCCTGAAAATCCATGATACGCAGCATGGTTCCCAGACCCAAGGTGGCACCAGTGCCAAGTAGGGCTGGTTTCATAGTACCCAGTGGCTCCTGCAATCTGCCATCCAGAAGAGGGGCAGTTGAGTTTTGTTTTCCAGAGAAAAGGGCCGTGGTTTGTGTTTGGGGCCTATGGCTGAGAGTGACCGGCTGGCCCCTGAAAATCCACGATAGGAAGGATGGTTCCCAGATCCAAGGTGGCAGCAGTGCCATGTTGGGCTGGTGTGATAGTCCCAAGTGGCTCCTGCAATCTGCCATCCAGAAGCGGGGCAGCTGAATTTTGTTTGCCAGAGAAAAAGGCTGTGGTTTGTGTTTGGGGGCCTGAGGCTGGGAGTGGCCGGCTGGCTCCTGAAAATCCATGATACGCAGCATGGTTCCCAGACCCAAGGTGGCACCAGTGCCAAGTGGGGCTGGTTTGACAGTGTCAAGTGCCTCCTGCAATCTCCCATCCAGAAGCGGGGCAGCTGAGTTTTGTTTTCCAGAGAAAAGGGCCGTGGTTTGTGTTTGGGGCCTATGGCTGAGAGTGACCGGCTGGCCCCTGAAAATCCACGATAGGACGGATGGTTCCCAGATCCAAGGTGGCAGCAGTGCCATGTTGTGCTGGTGTGATAGTCCCAAGTGGCTCCTGCAATCTGCCATCCAGAAGCGGGGCAGCTGAATTTTGTTTGCCAGAGAAAAAGGCTGTGGTTTGTGTTTGGGGGCCTGTGGCTGGGAGTGGCCTTCTGGCTCCTGAAAATCCATGATACGCAGCATGGTTCCCAGACCCAAGGTGGCACCAGTGCCAAGTGGGGCTGGTTTCACAGTGTCAAGTGCCTCCTGCAATCTCCCATCCAGAAGCGGGGCAGCTGAGTTTTGTTTGCCTGTGAAACGGGCCGTTGTTTTTGATTGGGGTCTGTGGCCGAGAGTGTTCGGCTGGCTCCTGACAACCCACAATACGCAGGATGGTTCCCAGACCCAAGGTGGCACCAGTGCCAAGTCGGGCTGGTTTGTTAGTACCAAGTGGTTCCTGCAATCTGCCATCCAGAAGCGGGGCAGCTGAATTTTGTTTGCCAGAGAAAAAGGCTGTTGTTTGTGTTTCGGGGCCTGTGGCTGGCAGTGGCCGGCTGGCTCCTGAAAATCCATGATACGCAGGATGGTTCCCAGACCCAAGGTGGCACCAGTGCCAAGTAGGGCTGGTTTCATAGTACCCAGTGGCTCCTGCAATCTGCCATCCAGAAGAGGGGCAGTTGAGTTTTGTTTTCCAGAGAAAAGGGCCGTGGTTTGTGTTTGGGGCCTATGGCTGAGAGTGACCGGCTGGCCCCTGAAAATCCACGATAGGAAGGATGGTTCCCAGATCCAAGGTGGCAGCAGTGCCATGTTGTGCTGGTGTGATAGTCCCAAGTGGCTCCTGCAATCTGCCATCCAGAAGCGGGGCAGCTGAATTTTGTTTGCCAGAGAAAAAGGCTGTGGTTTGTGTTTGGGGGCCTGAGGCTGGGAGTGGCCGGCTGGCTCCTGAAAATCCATGATACGCAGCATGGTTCCCAGACCCAAGGTGGCACCAGTGCCAAGTGGGGCTGGTTTGACAGTGTCAAGTGCCTCCTGCAATCTCCCATCCAGAAGCGGGGCAGCTGAGTTTTGTTTGCCTGTGAAACGGGCCGTTGTTTTTGATTGGGGTCTGTGGCCGAGAGTGTTCGGCTGGCTCCTGACAACCCACAATACGCAGGATGGTTCCCAGACCCAAGGTGGCACCAGTGCCAAGTCGGGCTGGTTTGATAGTACCAAGTGGCTCCTGCAATCTGCCATCCAGAAGCGGTGCAGTTGAGTTTTGTTTGCCAGAGAAAAGGGCCGTGGGTTGTGTTTGGGGGCATATGGCTGGGAGTGGCCGGCTGTCTCATTAAAAAGATCGGTACGCAGGATGGTTCCCAGACCCAAGGTGGCACCAGTGCCAAGTCGGGCTGTTTTTATAGTACCAAGTGCGTCCTGCAATTTGCCATCCAGAAGAGGGGCAGTGGAGTTTTGTTTGCCAGAGAATAGCGCCGTTGTTTGTGTTTGGGGGCTTGTGGCTGGGAGTGGCCGACTGGCGCCTTAGAATCTGCGTTACGCAGCATGGTTCCCAGACCAGAGGTGGCACCAGTGCCAAGTTTGGCTGGTTTGATAGTACCAAGGGGCTCCTGCAATCTGCCATCCAGAAGCGGGGCAGCTTACTTTTGTTTGCCAGGGAAACGGGCCGAGGTTTGTGACTGGGGACCTATGGCTGGGAGTGACCGGCTGGCTCCTGGAAAGCTACAATAGGCAGGATGGTGACCAGACCCATGGTGGCACCAGTGCCACATTGGGCTGGTTTGATAGTACCAAGTGGCTCCTGCAATCTGCCATCAAAACGTTGGCAGGCGAGTTTTGTTTTCCAGGGAAAAGCGCCGTTGTTTGTGTTTGCGGGCCTGAGGCTGGGAGTGGCCGGCTGGCTCCTTAGAATCCACGATACGCAGGATGGTTCCCAGACCCAAGATGGCACCAGTGCCAAGTCGGGCTGGTTTGATAGTACCAAGTGGTTCCTGCAATCTGCCATCCAGAAGCGGGGTAGCTTACTTTTGTTTTCCAGGGAAACGGGCCGAGGTTTGTGTTTGGGGGCCTGTGGCTGGCAGTGGCCAGTTGGCTCCTGAAAATCCATGATACGCAGCATGGTTCCCAGACCCAAGATGGCACCAGTGCCAAGTGGGGCTGGTTTGACAGTGTCAAGTGCCTCATGCAGTCTCCCATCCAGAAACGGGGCAGCTGAGTTCTTTTGCCTGTGAACCGGCCGTTGTTTTTGATTGGGGTCTGTGGCCGAGAATGGTCGACTGGCTACTGACAATCCACAATACGCAGGATGGTTCCCAGACTCAAGGTGGCACCAGGGCCAAGTCGGGCTCGTTTGATAGTACCAAGTGGCTCCTGCAATCTGCCATCCTGACGGGGGGCAGCGGATCTTTGTTTGCCAGAGTAAAGTTCCGTGGTTTGTTTTTGGGGGCATATGGCTGGGAGTGGCCGGCTGGCTCCTTAAGAAGCTCGATACGCAGGATGGTTCCCAGATCCATGGTGGCACCATCGCCTAGTTTGGCTGTTTTTGTAGTACCAAGTGCGTCCTGCAATTTTCCATCCAGAAGAAGGGCAGTTGAGTTTTGTTTTCCAGGGAAAAGCGCCGTTGTTTTTGATTGGAGGCCTGTGGCTGGGAGTGGCCGGCTGGCTCCTTTCAACACACGATACGCCGGATGGTTCCCAGACCCAAGGTGGCAACAGTGCAAGTCGGGCTGGTTTGATACTACCAAGTGGTTCCTGCAATCTGCCATCCAGAAGCGGGGCAGCTTACTTTTGTTTGCCAGGGAAACGGGCCGAGGTTTGTGTCTCAGGGCCTATGGCTGGGAGTGACCGGCTGGCTCCTGAAAAGCTACGATAGGCAGGATGGTGACCAGACCCATGGTGGCACCAGTGCCAAGTTGGGCTGGTTTGATAGTACCAAGTGGCTCCTGCAATCTGCCATCAAATGTTTGGCAGGCGAGTTTTGTTTTCCAGGGAAAAGCACCGTTGTGTGTGTTTTGGGGCCTGTGGCTGGGACTGGCCAGCTGGCTCCTTAGAATCCACGATACGCAGGATGGTTCCCAGACCCAAGGTGGCACCAGTGCCAAGTCGGGCTGGTTTGTTAGTACCAAGTGGTTCCTGCAATCTGCCATCCAGAAGCGGGGCAGCTGAATTTTGTTTGCCAGAGAAAAAGGCTGTTGTTTGTGTTTCGGGGCCTGTGGCTGGCAGTGGCCGACTGGCTCCTGAAAATCCATGATACGCAGCATGGTTCCCAGACCCAAGGTGGCACCAGTGCCAAGTAGGGCTGGTTTCATAGTACCCAGTGGCTCCTGCAATCTGCCATCCAGAAGAGGGGCAGTTGAGTTTTGTTTTCCAGAGAAAAGGGCCGTGGTTTGTGTTTGGGGCCTATGGCTGAGAGTGACCGGCTGGCCCCTGAAAATCCACGATAGGAAGGATGGTTCCCAGATCCAAGGTGGCAGCAGTGCCATGTTGTGCTGGTGTGATAGTCCCAAGTGGCTCCTGCAATCTGCCATCCAGAAGCGGGGCAGCTGAATTTTGTTTGCCAGAGAAAAAGGCTGTGGTTTGTGTTTGGGGGCCTGAGGCTGGGAGTGGCCGGCTGGCTCCTGAAAATCCATGATACGCAGCATGGTTCCCAGACCCAAGGTGGCACCAGTGCCAAGTGGGGCTGGTTTGACAGTGTCAAGTGCCTCCTGCAATCTCCCATCCAGAAGCGGGGCAGCTGAGTTTTGTTTTCCAGAGAAAAGGGCCGTGGTTTGTGTTTGGGGCCTATGGCTGAGAGTGACCGGCTGGCCCCTGAAAATCCACGATAGGACGGATGGTTCCCAGATCCAAGGTGGCAGCAGTGCCATGTTGTGCTGGTGTGATAGTCCCAAGTGGCTCCTGCAATCTGCCATCCAGAAGCGGGGCAGCTGAATTTTGTTTGCCAGACAAAAAGGCTGTGGTTTGTGTTTGGGGGCCTGTGGCTGGGAGTGGCCGGCTGGCTCCTGAAAATCCATGATACGCAGCATGGTTCCCAGACCCAAGGTGGCACCAGTGCCAAGTGGGGCTGGTTTCACAGTGTCAAGTGCCTCCTGCAATCTCCCATCCAGAAGCGGGGCAGCTGAGTTTTGTTTGCCTGTGAAACGGGCCGTTGTTTTTGATTGGGGTCTGTGGCCGAGAGTGTTCGGCTGGCTCCTGACAACCCACAATACGCAGGATGGTTCCCAGACCCAAGGTGGCACCAGTGCCAAGTCGGGCTGGTTTGTTAGTACCAAGTGGTTCCTGCAATCTGCCATCCAGAAGCGGGGCAGCTGAATTTTGTTTGCCAGAGAAAAAGGCTGTTGTTTGTGTTTCGGGGCCTGTGGCTGGCAGTGGCCGGCTGGCTCCTGAAAATCCATGATACGCAGGATGGTTCCCAGACCCAAGGTGGCACCAATGCCAAGTAGGGCTGGTTTCATAGTACCCAGTGGCTCCTGCAATCTGCCATCCAGAAGAGGGGCAGTTGAGTTTTGTTTTCCAGAGAAAAGGGCCGTGGTTTGTGTTTGGGGCCTATGGCTGAGAGTGACCGGCTGGCCCCTGAAAATCCACGATAGGAAGGATGGTTCCCAGATCCAAGGTGGCAGCAGTGCCATGTTGTGCTGGTGTGATAGTCCCAAGTGGCTCCTGCAATCTGCCATCCAGAAGCGGGGCAGCTGAATTTTGTTTGCCAGAGAAAAAGGCTGTGGTTTGTGTTTGGGGGCCTGAGGCTGGGAGTGGCCGGCTGGCTCCTGAAAATCCATGATACGCAGCATGGTTCCCAGACCCAAGGTGGCACCAGTGCCAAGTGGGGCTGGTTTGACAGTGTCAAGTGCCTCCTGCAATCTCCCATCCAGAAGCGGGGCAGCTGAGTTTTGTTTGCCTGTGAAACGGGCCGTTGTTTTTGATTGGGGTCTGTGGCCGAGAGTGTTCGGCTGGCTCCTGACAACCCACAATACGCAGGATGGTTCCCAGACCCAAGGTGGCACCAGTGCCAAGTCGGGCTGGTTTGATAGTACCAAGTGGCTCCTGCAATCTGCCATCCAGAAGCGGTGCAGTTGAGTTTTGTTTGCCAGAGAAAAGGGCCGTGGGTTGTGTTTGGGGGCATATGGCTGGGAGTGACCGGCTGTCTCATTAAAAAGATCGGTACGCAGGATGGTTCCCAGACCCAAGGTGGCACCAGTGCCAAGTCGGGCTGTTTTTATAGTACCAAGTGCGTCCTGCAATTTGCCATCCAGAAGAGGGGCAGTGGAGTTTTGTTTGCCAGAGAATAGCGCCGTTGTTTGTGTTTGGGGGCTTGTGGCTGGGAGTGGCCGACTGGCGCCTTAGAATCTGCGTTACGCAGCATGGTTCCCAGACCAGAGGTGGCACCAGTGCCAAGTTTGGCTGGTTTGATAGTACCAAGGGGCTCCTGCAATCTGCCATCCAGAAGCGGGGCAGCTTACTTTTGTTTGCCAGGGAAACGGGCCGAGGTTTGTGACTGGGGACCTATGGCTGGGAGTGACCGGCTGGCTCCTGGAAAGCTACAATAGGCAGGATGGTGACCAGACCCATGGTGGCACCAGTGCCACATTGGGCTGGTTTGATAGTACCAAGTGGCTCCTGCAATCTGCCATGAAAAAGTTGGCAGGCGAGATTTGTTTTCCAGGGAAAAGCGCCGTTGTTTGTATTTGGGGGCCTGTGGCTGGGAGTGGCCGGCTGGCTCCTTTGAACCCACGATACGCATGATGGTTCCCAGACCCAAGGTGGCACCAGTGCCAAGTCGGGCTGGTTTGATACTACCAAGTGCGTCCTGCAATCTGCCATCCAGAAGCGGGGCAGCTTAATTTTGTTTGCCAGGGAAACGGGCCGTGGGTTTTGTTTGGGGGCCTATGGCTGAGAGTGGCCGGCTGGCTCCTGAAAATCCACGCTAGGCAGCATGGTTCCCAGATGCAAGGTGGCACCAGTGCCAAGTCGGGCTGGTTTGATGGTGCAAAGTGGCTCCTGCAATCTGCCATCCAGAAGCGGGGCAGCTGATTTTGTTTGCCAGAGAAAAATTCCGTGGATTGTTTTTGGGGGCATATTGCTGGGAGTGGCCGGCTGGCTCCTTAAAATGCTCGATACGCATGATGGTTCCCAGGCCCAAGGTGTCACCACTACCAAGTCGGCCTGCGGTTTTAGTATCAAGTTCATCCTGCAATTTGCCATCCAGAAGAGGGGCAGTTGAGTTTTGTTTGCCAGAGAAACGGGCCGAGGTTTCTGTTTGGGGACATATGGCTGAGAGTGGCCGGCTGGCCCCTGAATATCCACGATACACAGCATGGTTCCCAGATCCAAGGTGGCACCAGTGCCAAGTTGGGCTGGTTTGATAGTACCAAGTGTCTCCTGCAATCTGCCATCCAGAAGCGGGGCAGCTTACTTTTGTTTGCCAGAGAAATAGGCCTAGGTTTTTGTTTGGGGGCCTGTGGCTAGGAGTGGCCGGCTGGCTCCTAAGAATCCACGATACGCAGGATGTTTCCCAGACCCAAGGTGGCACCAGTGCCAAGTCGGGCTGGTTTGATAGTACCAAGTGGCTCCTGCAATCTGCCATCAAAAAGTTGGCAGGCGTGTTTTGTTTTCCAGGGAACAGCGCCGTTGATTTTGTTTGGGGGCCTGTGGCTGGCAGTGGCCGGCTGGCTCCTTAGAATCCACGATACGCAGGATGGTTCCCAGACCCAAGGTGGCACCAGTGCCAAGTCGGGCTGGTTTGATTACACCAAGTGGCTCCTGCAATCTGCCATCCAGAAGTGAGGCAGCTAAGTTTTGTTTGCCAGAAAAAAGGGCCGTGGTTTTTGTTGGGGGCCTGTGGCTGGGAGTAGCCGGCTGGCTCCTTAAAATCCACGATAGGCAGGATGGTTCCCAGACCCAAGGTGGCACCAGTGCCAAGTTGGGCTGGTTTGATAGTACCAAGTGGCTCCTGCAAACTGCCATCCAGAAGCGGGGCAGCTGAGTTTTGTTTTCCAGGGAAATGGGCCTTTGTTTGTGTTTGGGGGCCTGTGGCTGGGAGTGTTCGGCTGGTTCCTGAATATGTACGATACGTAGGATTGTTCCGAGATCCAAGTTGGCAGCAGTGCCATGTTGTGCTGGTGTGATAGTCCCAAGTGGCTCCTGCAATCTGCCATCCAGAAGTGGGGCAGTTGATTTTTGTTTGCCAGAGAAAAGGTCCGTGGTTTGTTTTTGGGGGCATATGGCTGAGAGTGGCTGGCTGGCCCCTGAAAATCCACGATACACAGGATGGTTCCCAGATCCAAGGTGGCACCTGTGCCAAGTCGGGCTGATTTGATAGTACTAAGTAGCTCCTGCAATCTGCCATCCAGAAGCGGGGCAGCTTACTTTTGTTTGCCAGGGAAACGGGCCAAGTTTTGTGTCTCGGGGCCTATGGCTGAGAGTGACCGGCTGGCTCCTGAAAAGCTACAATAGGCAGGATGGTGACCAGACCCATGGTGGCACCAGTGCCAAGTTGGGCTGGTTTGATAGTACCAAGTGGTTCCTGCAATCTGCCATCCAGAAGCAGGGCAGCTGAGTTTTGTTTGCCAGAGAAAAGGGCCTTGGTTTGTGTTTGGGGGCATATGGCTGGGTGTGGCCAGCTGGCTCCTTAAAATGCACGATATGCAACATGGCTCCCAGACCCAAGGTGGCACCAGTGCCAAGTTGGGCTGGTTTGATAGTACCAAGTGGCTCCTGCAATCTTCCATGATCACGTGGAGAAATACTTTCTGGTTTCAGCCTCATGCTCTTTCTTCTCTCCCTCAACTTCTCTATCACCTCTCATCTGGTTCACATGCGCTGTCTTCAAGGTCCACAGGCTACTTTTCACAGAATCTTCTGGCCTGATGAAGTAAGAATGATGAATAGAACAGAGCTGGGATCTATTTTCCAGTTTGGATAAAATGCATTCTGCACACAAATCCAAGGAGAACGGGCTGCCCCGATGCCCAGAAAATCTTTCACTCCTGCTAGTGTTCTACGTCAACCGCAACTTAGTCTGAAAGAAAAGCTTTTTCTCTGAGAGCATCTGAGAGGTTTGCATGAAGCACTGATATCTGACATATGCAATTTTGAATAGGAGAGGAAAAAGAAAATGGCAAGGAGTTTTTAATTTTAGTGGTTTCAATTTTAATTTCCGTGCACTTTTTCAAAACTTGTCAGCTCAAATGCCCATCAACATCTTTTAGTCATCTGTAAGTCAGTATTCATATAAAATGTGCTTCAAATCCAAAGAATTTCAAATTTGCACTCCAAGCTTCTATGCCTAGATTTATGATTTCCTACACATATTAGATGAAAGGAAGGCCTTTTTTACTGTGGGAGTGCTGGAACACTGGAACAGGTTGCCCAGAGAAGTTGTGGGTGTCCCATCCCTGAAAGTATTCAAGGTCACCTTGGACGGGGCTTGGAGCAGCAACAAAGGAGAAGCTTGATGGTAGAGAAACAAAGTTGGACTATAGAAGAAACTCGGATTGAAGTATAGGATCAAGTTTTCTCTCAGCTCTTGGGGTAAATTCAAAGTTGTACAAAATGACATTTATCTGTGCTATTCACTACTGTAACAGAAAGTTTCATGAAAACTGTACAGAAGATAGTAAATTTTAAAAGAGATAAGAATTACAGCATAAAATCCATGGGATAGGTTACAACATGAGACACTCTCTAAGAGAAAATCTCTGTGTTTCAGCACTTCATCGGGGTAAGATTTCATGAAGTGCCAAAGAAGGCGGCAAAATATCATTCGGGACATTATTTACTGGAATTCAGCCTGGCCATTAGTAGGAACTGCCTTTGAACATATCATGTAGATATACCACACACACTTTCCCTTCACTGAAAAATTACTGTTTACAACAAATAAGCAATTGACGATCAAAATTGATTGAAAGCATCTTAAACATGTCAAGTATTTCATTGTAGATGATCTGTGATCCAAATGCTTCTTCCACCTTCGAGAGGGACAGAAGAATTCTTCCATATCATGATGGTTTAAAATTGTATCAACCAATGTTTTCTGCTGAAAAGATATCATCTATTTTTTTCTATTTTTGGAAGAAAATATTCCTAGACATACAACAGGTGAGAACTAAGTAATTTTAAAGAAACAAATGAAATGAAAATATTCTGTAAATAGAATGAAATGAAAAGCTGTGTTTTAAATAGGAGCTAAATATTAAACAGAATTTTTGTACCAGGCATTTGAATTACTGCACCAGCTCTTTTGCCCATCAAGAGAGGCATTTAGCATTTCAGTCTTTTCCAAGGTGTTCATGATCTGCTATGCTGATCTCTGTGTGTGCCTAGGTGTGTGTGGAGGGGGGGGCATATGAAGGGGAGTGTGTATGTTTGCTTTACAATTGTTGTGGCAGATTCATGCCTCAGCTCCACATTTTGTTTTAAAAAGGTCACACCGAGTGGATATGAAGTTTACTATCAACAAGAGATCGATTCCCAAATCATCCATTTGACTCTCCCTTATAAATCATGTGCTTTGTTGCATATTTTATCAAATATACTTTCAAGCCAGATGGAGGAAGGAGGATGTGGGAATCCCTCCACCATCTTGCAACTTTTATGTAAGTAGGTTTTCAAGAAAATCATCATTTCTCTTTTAAATATGTCTGGAACAGGCATGATGGTAGTGTCAACCTGTTGGAGTTTTTGTTGCTGGAAGAAGTTGTACAAAAGGATTGGTTTTTACATTGACCAGTTACTGAATCAAGCGCAGGAATACATTGGAAATTTAGCTGGGGGTTCCTTTTCCCAGCAGACTACTTCTAGAACGAGCTTGTACACTGAAGCTGACTCTTTTGCTCTCTTTTTGTTTCTTTCCTATTTTCTTGGCTTCTTTGCCACTATCTAGACAATTTTGGAACTTTGTTCCCAACTAAAATGGTTTCAATAGTCTGATTGTGATCATACATTTTTACAAGGAATTTTTAAAATCTTTCCTCGAGTCCAGAAAGTCAAGGACTTAGATCTTTTTCTTCCCTTATCAATATTGCCATGAAATTGATAAATAAAGACCAACTCTTTATTTTTGTTTTTAACCCACGTAGATAATTCCCATCCATTAATCCATTTTGTGGACCAATAGCTGCCATTCTGATGGAAGCTGTCACTTCTTAACAATAGGCATTCTGTGACTATGTTGACAGCACTTTGGGTGAAGATCCTAACTGGTCTTAGATATACATAGGGAGAAATTTGCTCAGCCAGTGTCAGTCTTAAGCATGCGTATCAGAAGATCTTTCTAGAGCTGGGAATTTTCCCATGAAAGGGATTCAGTTAGGGAAGAGACACTTGTGCCAGAGTTTTACATTCTTCTTGAACACTGCTTAAGGAACTTAGATGCCATGTCCATTTGGATCTCTGTCTGCACAGAACTTTGTCATGCCAGTGCTTTGAAATGCATCTTGAAGAGAATTCACTAGCACAGAATGAAAGAGAGTGGAAGGGGTTGGTGGGGCTAACCAGGCCCAACCCCCCTGCCTAAACCAGGATACCTAGAGCCTCTTGCCCAGGATTCTATCTGGGTGTACTTTTAATGTCTTCAAAGATCCAGGCTCCACAATCTTTCTGGGCAGTCTGTGCCGTGGTTCAGTCACCCTGACAGTAAAGAAACATTTACTGATGTTCAAAGGCAATCTCCTGTATTTCAGTGTGTGCCCACTGCCTCTTGTCTTTTCCCTCAGCATCACTGAAAAGACACTGATTCCCTCCCCTTTGCACTATTGCTTCCATATGTATGTGTGATGCCATGTAGAGGTACGTCAAAAACCTCCCTGAAGCCCAGGCAGATAATATTCCCTTCATCTACCAGTCAAGTTGATTCATCAGAGGAGTTTAAAGTGATGTTCAGCATGAAATTCCCCTGAAAAATCATGCTAACTACATTATTTGGTCATCTGTCATGTGCCTGGCAAGGATTTCCAGGAAGAGCTGCTTCATCAACTTCCTGGGGATAAAAAAGAGGCTGGCTGGTTTGTACTATGGCGAGTCCTCTTAATTGCCTTTTTTGAAGATGGGTGTCATTTGCTAACATCCACTCTTTAGCCTCTCTTGTCGTCTACATCTTAGCAAAACGCTTTTCCACTATGTCTGGCTAGGAAAAACTGTGCCAGCACAGAAAACATCTCCCATCGTGTTCTAGAAGTTGCACGGATGTCTGCCAAGTGTTTGGCAGGAAGAAAAGAAAAGTTGTCCAAAACAGCTTCCAATCGAATGTTCCTGTGATTGGAAAAGTCAGGAGAGTGCAAAGGTACTGTTTTCTATCAGTTGGCAAGGTGCGCACACAATCCCAGTGTTGTACAGCTTGCTTCTTCACCTTCCCGAAGCTGCCGCTCTCGCCGGCTGCCGGAGCCCAAGAAGCGGCTTCTTCGCGCAAAGACGATTGTGCCGCTCACAGTGCTCTCCTTAGCGCGGCTTCTGCCGAAAGACGCCCGGCAGCGGCTCTTACCTCCTGAGAGTGGCAGCTTCGGGAAGGTGAAGAAGCAAGCTGTACAACACTGGGATTGTGTGCGCACCTTGCCAACTGATAGAAAACAGTACCTTTGCACTCTCCTGACTTTTCCAATCACAGGAACATTCGATTGGAAGCTGTTTTGGACAACTTTTCTTTTCTTCCTGCCAAACACTTGGCAGACATCCGTGCAACTTCTAGAACACGATGGGAGATGTTTTCTGTGCTGGCACAGTTTTTCCTAGCCAGACATAGTGGAAAAGCGTTTTGCTAAGATGTAGACTACAAAAGACGCGAAAGACGAAGGTAGGATGCTCTCCGGAGGTAAGAGCCGCTGCCGGGCGTCTTTCGGCAGAAGCCGCGCTAAGGAGAGCCCTGTGAGCGGCACAATCGTCTTTGCGCGAAGAAGCCGCTTCTTGGGCTCCGGCAGCCGGCGAGAGCGGCAGCTTCGGGAAGGTGAAGAAGCAAGCTGTACAACACTGGGATTGTGTGCGCACCTTGCCAACTGATAGAAAACAGTACCTTTGCACTCTCCTGACTTTTCCAATCACATGAACATTCGATTGGAAGCTGTTTTGGACAACTTTTCTTTTCTTCCTCCCAAACACTTGACAGACATCCGTGCAACTTCTAGAACACGATGGGAGATGTTTTCTGTGCTGGCACGGGTTTTCCTAGCCAGACATAGTGGAAAAGCGTTTTGCTAAGATGTAGACTACAAAAGACGCGAAAGACGAAGGTAGGATGCTCTCCGGAGGTAAGAGCCGCTGCCGGGCGTCTTTCGGCAGAAGCCGCGCTAAGGAGAGCCCTGTGAGCGGCACAATCGTCTTTGCGCGAAGAAGCCGCTTCTTGGGCTCCGGCAGCCGGCGAGAGCGGCAGCTTCGGGAAGGTGAAGAAGCAAGCTGTACAACACTGGGATTGTGTGCGCACCTTGCCAACTGATAGAAAACAGTACCTTTGCACTCTCCTGACTTTTCCAATCACAGGAACATTCGATTGGAAGCTGTTTTGGACAACTTTTCTTTTCTTCCTGCCAAACACTTGGCAGACATCCGTGCAACTTCTAGAACACGATGGGAGATGTTTTCTGTGCTGGCACAGTTTTTCCTAGCCAGACATAGTGGAAAAGCGTTTTGCTAAGATGTAGACTACAAAAGACGCGAAAGACGAAGGTAGGATGCTCTCCGGAGGTAAGAGCCGCTGCCGGGCGTCTTTCGGCAGAAGCCGCGCTAAGGAGAGCCCTGTGAGCGGCACAATCGTCTTTGCGCGAAGAAGCCGCTTCTTGGGCTCCGGCAGCCGGCGAGAGCGGCAGCTTCGGGAAGGTGAAGAAGCAAGCTGTACAACACTGGGATTGTGTGCGCACCTTGCCAACTGATAGAAAACAGTATCTTTGCACTCTCCTGACTTTTCCAATCACAGGAACATTCGATTGGAAGCTGTTTTGGACAACTTTTCTTTTCTTCCTGCCAAACACTTGGCAGACATCCGTGCAACTTCTAGAACACGATGGGAGATGTTTTCTGTGCTGGCACAGTTTTTCCTAGCCAGACATAGTGGAAAAGCTTTTTGCCGAGGTGTAGATGAGAAGAGGAGCTAAAGACGAAGGTAGGATGCTCTCCGGAGGTAAGAGCCGCTGCCGGGCGTCTTTCGGCAGAAGCCGCGCTAAGGAGAGCACTGTGAGCGGCACAATCGTCTTTGCGCGAAGAAGCCGCTTCTTGGGCTCCGGCAGCCGGCGAGAGCGGCAGCTTCGGGAAGGTGAAGAAGCAAGCTGTACAACACTGGGATTGTGTGCGCACCTTGCCAACTGATAGAAAACAGTACCTTTGCACTCTCCTGACTTTTCCAATCACAGGAACATTCGATTGGAAGCTGTTTTGGACAACTTTTCTTTTCTTCCTGCCAAACACTTGGCAGACATCCGTGCAACTTCTAGAACACGATGGGAGATGTTTTCTGTGCTGGCACAGTTTTTCCTAGCCAGACATAGTGGAAAAGCGTTTTGCTAAGATGTAGACTACAAAAGACGCGAAAGACGAAGGTAGGATGCTCTCCGGAGGTAAGAGCCGCTGCCGGGCGTCTTTCGGCAGAAGCCGCGCTAAGGAGAGCACTGTGAGCGGCACAATCGTCTTTGCGCGAAGAAGCCGCTTCTTGGGCTCCGGCAGCCGGCGAGAGCGGCAGCTTCGGGAAGGTGAAGAAGCAAGCTGTACAACACTGGGATTGTGTGCGCACCTTGCCAACTGATAGAAAACAGTACCTTTGCACTCTGCTGACTTTTCCAATCACAGGAACATTCGATTGGAAGCTGTTTTGGACAACTTTTCTTTTCTTCCTGCCAAACACTTGGCAGACATCCGTGCAACTTCTAGAACACGATGGGAGATGTTTTCTGTGCTGGCACAGTTTTTCCTAGCCAGACATAGTGGAAAAGCGTTTTGCTAAGATGTAGACGACAAGAGAGGCTAAAGAGTGGATGTTAGCAAATGACACCCATCTTCAAAAAAGGCAATTAAGAGGACTCGCCATAGTACAAACCAGCCAGCCTCTTTTTTATCCCCAGGAAGTTGATGAAGCAGCTCTTCCTGGAAATCCTTGCCAGGCACATGACAGATGACCAAATAATGTAGTTAGCATGATTTTTCAGGGGAATTTCATGCTGAACATCACTTTAAACTCCTCTGATGAATCAACTTGACTGGTAGATGAAGGGAATATTATCTGCCTGGGCTTCAGGGAGGTTTTTGACGTACCTCTACATGGCATCACACATACATATGGAAGCAATAGTGCAAAGGGGAGGGAATCAGTGTCTTTTCAGTGATGCTGAGGGAAAAGACAAGAGGCAGTGGGCACACACTGAAATACAGGAGATTGCCTTTGAACATCAGTAAATGTTTCTTTACTGTCAGGGTGACTGAACCACGGCACAGACTGCCCAGAAAGATTGTGGAGCCTGGATCTTTGAAGACATTAAAAGTACACCCAGATAGAATCCTGGGCAAGAGGCTCTAGGTATCCTGGTTTAGGCAGGGGGGTTGGGCCTGGTTAGCCCCACCAACCCCTTCCACTCTCTTTCATTCTGTGCTAGTGAATTCTCTTCAAGATGCATTTCAAAGCACTGGCATGACAAAGTTCTGTGCAGACAGAGATCCAAATGGACATGGCATCTAAGTTCCTTAAGCAGTGTTCAAGAAGAATGTAAAACTCTGGCACAAGTATCTCTTCCCTAACTGAATCCCTTTCATGGGAAAATTCCCAGCTCTAGAAAGATCTTCTGATACGCATGCTTAAGACTGACACTGGCTGAGCAAATTTCTCCCTATGTATATCTAAGACCAGTTAGGATCTTCACCCAAAGTGCTGTCAACATAGTCACAGAATGCCTATTGTTAAGAAGTGACAGCTTCCATCAGAATGGCAGCTATTGGTCCACAAAATGGATTAATGGATGGGAATTATCTACGTGGGTTAAAAACAAAAATAAAGAGTTGGTCTTTATTTATCAATTTCATGGCAATATTGATAAGGGAAGAAAAAGATCTAAGTCCTTGACTTTCTGGACTCGAGGAAAGATTTTAAAAATTCCTTGTAAAAATGTATGATCACAATCAGACTATTGAAACCATTTTAGTTGGGAACAAAGTTCCAAAATTGTCTAGATAGTGGCAAAGAAGCCAAGAAAATAGGAAAGAAACAAAAAGAGAGCAAAAGAGTCAGCTTCAGTGTACAAGCTCGTTCTAGAAGTAGTCTGCTGGGAAAAGGAACCCCCAGCTAAATTTCCAATGTATTCCTGCGCTTGATTCAGTAACTGGTCAATGTAAAAACCAATCCTTTTGTACAACTTCTTCCAGCAACAAAAACTCCAACAGGTTGACACTACCATCATGCCTGTTCCAGACATATTTAAAAGAGAAATGATGATTTTCTTGAAAACCTACTTACATAAAAGTTGCAAGATGGTGGAGGGATTCCCACATCCTCCTTCCTCCATCTGGCTTGAAAGTATATTTGATAAAATATGCAACAAAGCACATGATTTATAAGGGAGAGTCAAATGGATGATTTGGGAATCGATCTCTTGTTGATAGTAAACTTCATATCCACTCGGTGTGACCTTTTTAAAACAAAATGTGGAGCTGAGGCATGAATCTGCCACAACAATTGTAAAGCAAACATACACACTCCCCTTCATATGCCCCCCCCTCCACACACACCTAGGCACACACAGAGATCAGCATAGCAGATCATGAACACCTTGGAAAAGACTGAAATGCTAAATGCCTCTCTTGATGGGCAAAAGAGCTGGTGCAGTAATTCAAATGCCTGGTACAAAAATTCTGTTTAATATTTAGCTCCTATTTAAAACACAGCTTTTCATTTCATTCTATTTACAGAATATTTTCATTTCATTTGTTTCTTTAAAATTACTTAGTTCTCACCTGTTGTATGTCTAGGAATATTTTCTTCCAAAAATAGAAAAAAATAGATGATATCTTTTCAGCAGAAAACATTGGTTGATACAATTTTAAACCATCATGATATGGAAGAATTCTTCTGTCCCTCTCGAAGGTGGAAGAAGCATTTGGATCACAGATCATCTACAATGAAATACTTGACATGTTTAAGATGCTTTCAATCAATTTTGATCGTCAATTGCTTATTTGTTGTAAACAGTAATTTTTCAGTGAAGGGAAAGTGTGTGTGGTATATCTACATGATATGTTCAAAGGCAGTTCCTACTAATGGCCAGGCTGAATTCCAGTAAATAATGTCCCGAATGATATTTTGCCGCCTTCTTTGGCACTTCATGAAATCTTACCCCGATGAAGTGCTGAAACACAGAGATTTTCTCTTAGAGAGTGTCTCATGTTGTAACCTATCCCATGGATTTTATGCTGTAATTCTTATCTCTTTTAAAATTTACTATCTTCTGTACAGTTTTCATGAAACTTTCTGTTACAGTAGTGAATAGCACAGATAAATGTCATTTTGTACAACTTTGAATTTACCCCAAGAGCTGAGAGAAAACTTGATCCTATACTTCAATCCGAGTTTCTTCTATAGTCCAACTTTGTTTCTCTACCATCAAGCTTCTCCTTTGTTGCTGCTCCAAGCCCCGTCCAAGGTGACCTTGAATACTTTCAGGGATGGGACACCCACAACTTCTCTGGGCAACCTGTTCCAGTGTTCCAGCACTCCCACAGTAAAAAAGGCCTTCCTTTCATCTAATATGTGTAGGAAATCATAAATCTAGGCATAGAAGCTTGGAGTGCAAATTTGAAATTCTTTGGATTTGAAGCACATTTTATATGAATACTGACTTACAGATGACTAAAAGATGTTGATGGGCATTTGAGCTGACAAGTTTTGAAAAAGTGCACGGAAATTAAAATTGAAACCACTAAAATTAAAAACTCCTTGCCATTTTCTTTTTCCTCTCCTATTCAAAATTGCATATGTCAGATATCAGTGCTTCATGCAAACCTCTCAGATGCTCTCAGAGAAAAAGCTTTTCTTTCAGACTAAGTTGCGGTTGACGTAGAACACTAGCAGGAGTGAAAGATTTTCTGGGCATCGGGGCAGCCCGTTCTCCTTGGATTTGTGTGCAGAATGCATTTTATCCAAACTGGAAAATAGATCCCAGCTCTGTTCTATTCATCATCCTTACTTCATCAGGCCAGAAGATTCTGTGAAAAGTAGCCTGTGGACCTTGAAGACAGCGCATGTGAACCAGATGAGAGGTGATAGAGAAGTTGAGGGAGAGAAGAAAGAGCATGAGGCTGAAACCAGAAAGTATTTCTCCACGTGATCATGGAAGATTGCAGGAGCCACTTGGTACTATCAAACCAGCCCAACTTGGCACTTGTGCCACCTTGGGTCTGGGAGCCATGTTGCATATCGTGCATTTTAAGGAGCCAGCTGGCCACACCCAGCCATATGCCCCCAAACACAAACCAAGGCCCTTTTCTCTGGCAAACAAAACTCAGCTGCCCTGCTTCTGGATGGCAGATTGCAGGAACCACTTGGTACTATCAAACCAGCCCAACTTGGCACTGGTGCCACCATGGGTCTGGTCACCATCCTGCCTATTGTAGCTTTTCAGGAGCCAGCCGGTCACTCTCAGCCATAGGCCCCCAACACAAACCTCGGCCCGTTTCCCTGGCAAACAAAAGTAAGCTGCCCCGCTTCTGCATGGCAGATTGCAGGAGCTACTTAGTACTATCAAATCAGCCCGACTTGGCACAGGTGCCACCTTGGATCTGGGAACCATCCTGTGTATCGTGGATTTTCAGGGGCCAGCCGGCCACTCTCAGCCATATGCCCCCAAAAACAAACCACGGACCTTTTCTCTGGCAAACAAAAATCAGCTGCCCCACTTCTGGATGGCAGATTGCAGGAGCCACTTGGGACTATCACACCAGCACAACATGGCACTGCTGCCACCTTGGATCTGGGAACAATCCTGCGTATCGTACATATTCAGGAACCAGCCGAACACTCCCAGCAACAGGCCCCCAAACACAAACAACGGCCCTTTTCTCTGGCAAACAAAACTCAACTGCCCCTCTTCTGGATGGCAAATTGCAGGACGCACTTGGTACTACAAAAAGAGCCCGACTTGGCAGTGGTGCCACCTTGGCTCTGGGAACCATCCTGCGTATCGAGCATTTTAAGGAGCCAGCCGGCAATTCCCAGCCGTATGCCCCAAAAAGAAACCATGGACCTTTTCTCTGGCAAAAAAAACTCAGCTGTCCCGCTTCTGGATGGCAGATTGCAGGAGTTACTTTGAACCATACAACCAGCCTTACTTGGCACTGGTGCCACCTTGGATCTGGGAACCATCCTGCCTATCGTTGATTTTCAGGGGCCAGCCGGCCACTCTCAGCCATAGGCCCCCAAACACAAACCACAGCCCTTTTCTCTAGCAAACAAAATTCAACTGCCCCGCTTCTGGATGGCAAATTGCAGGAGCCACTGGGTACTACAAAAACAGCCTGACTTGGCACTGGTGCCACCTTGCGTCTGGTTACCATGCGGCGTATCGTGCATTTTAAGGAGCCAGGTGGCCACTCCCAGCCATATGCCCCCAAACACAAACCACGGCCCTTTTCTCTGGCAAACAAAACTCAGCTGCCCCGCTTCTGGATGGCAGATTGCAGGAGACACTTGGTACTATCAAACCAGCCCGACTTGGCACTGGTGCCACCTTGGGTCTGGGAACCATCCTGCGTATTGTGGATTGTCAGGAGACAGCCGACCACTCTCGGCCACAGAGCCCAATCAAAAACAAAGGTCCGTTTCCCTGGCAAAAAAAACTCAGCTGCCCCGCTTCTGGATGGGAGATTGCAGGAGGCACTTGACACTGTCAAACGAGCCCCACTTGGCACTGGTGCCACCTTGGGTCTGGGAACCATGCTGCGTATCGTGGATTTTCAGGAGCCAGCCGGCCACTGCCAGCCACAGGCCCCCAAACACAAACCACAGCCTTTTTCTCTGGCAAACAAAACTCAGCTGCCCCGCTTCTGGATGGCAGATTGCAGGAGCCACTTGGTACTATCAAACCAGCCCGACTTGGCACTGGTGCCACCTTGGGTCTGGGAACCATCCTGCCTATCGTGGATTTTAAGGAGCCAGCCGGCTACTCCCAGCCACAGGCCCCCAACAAAAACCACGGCCCTTTTTTCTCGCAAACAAAACTTAGCTGCCTCACTTCTGGATGGCAGATTGCAGGAGCCACTTGGTACTATCAAACCAGCCCGACTTGGCACTGGTGCCACCTTGGGTCTGGGAACCATCCTGCGTATCGTGGATTCTAAGGAGCCAGCCGGCCACTGCCAGCCACAGGCCCCCAAACAAAATCAACGGCGCTGTTCCCTGGAAAACAAAACACGCCTGCCAATTTTTGATGGAGTTTGCAGGAGCCACTTGCTACTATCAAACCAGCCCGACTTGGCACTGGTGCCACCTTGGGTCTGGGAAACATCCTGCGTATCGTGGATTCTTAGGAGCCAGCCGGCCACTCCTAGCCACAGGCCCCCAAACAAAAACCTAGGCCTATTTCTCTGGCAAACAAAAGTAAGCTGCCCTGCTTCTGGATGGCAGATTGCAGGAGACACTTGGTACTATCAAACCAGCCCGACTTGGCACTGGTGCCACCTTGGATCTGGGAACCATGCTCTGTATCGTGGATATTCAGGGGCCAGCCGGCCACTCTCAGCCATATGTCCCCAAACAGAAACCTCGGCCCGTTTCTCTGGCAAACAAAACTCAACTGCCCCTCTTCTGGATGGCAAATTGCAGGATGAACTTGATACTAAAACCGCAGGCCGACTTGGTAGTGGTGACACCTTGGACCTGGGAACCATCATGCGTATCGAGCATTTTAAGGAGCCAGCCGGCCACTCCCAGCAATATGCCCCCAAAAACAATCCACGGAATTTTCCTCTGGCAAACAAAAATCAGCTGCCTCGCTTCTGGATGGCAGATTGCAGGAGCCACTTTGCACCATCAAACCAGCCCGACTTGGCACTGGTGCCACATTGCATCTGGGAACCATGCTGCCTAGCGTGGATTTTCAGGAGCCAGCCGGCCACTCTCAGCTATATGCCCCCAAACAAAACCCACGGCCCGTTTCCCTGGCAAACAAAATTAAGCTGCCCCGCTTCTGGATGGCAGATTGCAGGACGCACTTGGTAGTATCAAACCAGCAAAACTTGGCACTGGTGCCACCTTGGGTCTGGGAACCATCCTGCGTATCGTGGGTTCAAAGGAGCCAGCCGGTCACTCCCAGCCACAGGCCCCCAAATACAAACAATGTCGCTTTTCCCTGGAAAACAAAACTCGCCTGCCAACTTTTTGATGGCAGATTGCAGGAGCCACTTGGTACTATCAAACCAGCCCAACTTGGCACTGGTGCCACCATGGGTCTGGTAACCATCCTGCCTATTGTAGCTTTCCAGGAGCCAGCCGGTCACTCCCAGCCATAGGTCCCCAGTCACAAACCTCGGCCCGTTTCCCTGGCAAACAAAAGTAAGCTACCCCGCTTCTGGATGGCAGATTGCAGGAGCCACTTGGTACTATCAAACCAGCCCAACTTGGCACTGGTGCCACCTTGGGTCTGGGAACCATGCTGCGTAACACAGATTCTAAGGCGCCAGTCGGCCACTACGAGCCACAAGCCCCCAAACACAAACAACGGCGCTATTCTCTGGCAAACAAAACTCAACTGCCCCTCTTCTGGATGGCAAATTGCAGGACGCACTTGGTACTATAAAAACAGCCCGACTTGGCACTGGTGCCCCCTTGGGTCTGGGAACCATCCTGCGTATCGATCTTTTTAATGAGACAGCCGGCCGCTCCCAGCCATATACCCCCAAACACAACCCACGGCCCTTTTCTCTGGCAAACAAAACTCAACTGCACCGCTTCTGGATGGCAGATTGCAGGAGCCACTTGGTACTATCAAACCAGCCCGACTTGGCACTGGTGCCACCTTGGGTCTGGGAACCATCCTGCGTATTGTGGGTTGTCAGGAGCCAGCCGAACACTCTCGGCCACAGACCCCAATTAAAAACAACGGCCCGTTTCACAGGCAAACAAAACTCAGCTGCCCCGCTTCTGGATGGGAGATTGCAGGAGGCACTTGACACTGTGAAACCAGCCCCACTTGGCACTGGTGCCACCTTGGGTCTGGGAACCATGCTGCGTATCATGGATTTTCAGGAGCCAGCCGGCCACTGCCAGCCACAGGCCCCCAAACACAAACCACAGACTTTTTGTCTGGCAAACAAAATTCAGCTGCCCCGCTTCTGGATGGCAGATTGCAGGAGCCACTTGGGACTATCACACCAGCACAACATGGCACTGCTGCCACCTTGGATCTGGGAACCATCCTTCCTATCGTGGATTTTCAGGGGCCAGCCGGTCACTCTCAGCCATAGGCCCCAAACACAAACCACGGCCCTTTTCTCTGGAAAACAAAACTCAACTGCCCCTCTTCTGGATGGCAGATTGCAGGAGCCACTGGGTACTATGAAACCAGCCCTACTTGGCACTGATGCCACCTTGGGTCTGGGAACCATGCTGCGTATCATGGATTTTCAGGAGGCAGCCGGCCACTGCCAGCCACAGGCCCCGAAACACAAACAACAGCCTTTTTCTCTGGCAAACAAAATTCAGCTGCCCCGCTACTGGATGGCAGATTGCAGGAGCCACTTGGTACTATCAAACCAGCCCAACTTGGCACTGGTGCCACCTTGGGTCTGGGAACCATGCTGCGTAACACAGATTCTAAGGCGCCAGTCGGCCACTACGAGCCACAAGCCCCCAAACACAAACAACGGCGCTATTCTCTGGCAAACAAAACTCAACTGCCCCTCTTCTGGATGGCAAATTGCAGGACGCACTTGGTACTATAAAAACAGCCCGACTTGGCACTGGTGCCCCCTTGGGTCTGGGAACCATCCTGCGTATCGATCTTTTTAATGAGACAGCCGGCCACTCCCAGCCATATGCCCCCAAACACAACCCACGGCCCTTTTCTCTGGCAAACAAAACTCAACTGCACCGCTTCTGGATGGCAGATTGCAGGAGCCACTTGGTACTATCAAACCAGCCCGACTTGGCACTGGTGCCACCTTGGGTCTGGGAACCATCCTGCGTATTGTGGGTTGTCAGGAGCCAGCCGAACACTCTCGGCCACAGACCCCAATTAAAAACAACGGCCCGTTTCACAGGCAAACAAAACTCAGCTGCCCCGCTTCTGGATGGGAGATTGCAGGAGGCACTTGGTGTAATCAAACCAGCCCGACTTGGCACTGGTGCCACCTTGGGTCTGGGAACCATCCTGCGTATCGTGGATTCTAAGGAGCCAGCCGGCCACTCCTAGCCACAGGCCCCCAAACAAAAACCTAGGCCTATTTCTCTGGCAAACAAAAGTAAGCTGCCCTGCTTCTGGATGGCAGATTGCAGGAGACACTTGGTACTATCAAACCAGCCCGACTTGGCACTGGTGCCACCTTGGATCTGGGAACCATGCTCTGTATCGTGGATATTCAGGGGCCAGCCGGCCACTCTCAGCCATATGTCCCCAAACAGAAACCTCGGCCCGTTTCTCTGGCAAACAAAACTCAACTGCCCCTCTTCTGGATGGCAAATTGCAGGATGAACTTGATACTAAAACCGCAGGCCGACTTGGTAGTGGTGACACCTTGGGCCTGGGAACCATCATGCGTATCGAGCATTTTAAGGAGCCAGCCGGCCACTCCCAGCAATATGCCCCCAAAAACAATCCACAGAATTTTCCTCTGGCAAACAAAAATCAGCTGCCTCGCTTCTGGATGGCAGATTGCAGGAGCCACTTTGCACCATCAAACCAGCCCGACTTGGCACTGGTGCCACATTGCATCTGGGAACCATGCTGCCTAGCGTGGATTTTCAGGAGCCAGCCGGCCACTCTCAGCTATATGCCCCCAAACAAAACCCACGGCCCGTTTCCCTGGCAAACAAAATTAAGCTGCCCCGCTTCTGGATGGCAGATTGCAGGACGCACTTGGTAGTATCAAACCAGCAAAACTTGGCACTGGTGCCACCTTGGGTCTGGGAACCATCCTGCGTATCGTGGGTTCAAAGGAGCCAGCCGGTCACTCCCAGCCACAGGCCCCCAAATACAAACAATGGCGCTTTTCCCTGGAAAACAAAACTCGCCTGCCAACTTTTTGATGGCAGATTGCAGGAGCCACTTGGTACTATCCAACCAGCCCAACTTGGCACTGGTGCCACCATGGGTCGGGTAACCATCCTGCCTATTGTAGCTTTCCAGGAGCCAGCCGGTCACTCCCAGCCATAGGTCCCCAGTCACAAACCTCGGCCCGTTTCCCTGGCAAACAAAAGTAAGCTACCCCGCTTCTGGATGGCAGATTGCAGGAGCCACTTGGTACTATCAAACCAGCCCAACTTGGCACTGGTGCCACCTTGGGTCTGGGAACCATGCTGCGTAACACAGATTCTAAGGCGCCAGTCGGCCACTACGAGCCACAAGCCCCCAAACACAAACAACGGCGCTATTCTCTGGCAAACAAAACTCAACTGCCCCTCTTCTGGATGGCAAATTGCAGGACGCACTTGGTACTATAAAAACAGCCCGACTTGGCACTGGTGCCACCTTGGGTCTCGGAACCATCCTGCGTATCGATCTTTTTAATGAGACAGCCGGCCACTCCCAGCCATATGCCCCCAAACACAACCCACGGCCCTTTTCTCTGGCAAACAAAACTCAACTGCACCGCTTCTGGATGGCAGATTGCAGGAGCCACTTGGTACTATCAAACCAGCCCGACTTGGCACTGGTGCCACCTTGGGTCTGGGAACCATCCTGCGTATTGTGGGTTGTCAGGAGCCAGCCGAACACTCTCGGCCACAGACCCCAATTAAAAACAACGGCCCGTTTCACAGGCAAACAAAACTCAGCTGCCCCGCTTCTGGATGGGAGATTGCAGGAGGCACTTGACACTGTGAAACCAGCCCCACTTGGCACTGGTGCCACCTTGGGTCTGGGAACCATGCTGCGTATCATGGATTTTCAGGAGCCAGCCGGCCACTCCCAGCCACAGGCCCCCAAACACAAACCACAGCCTTTTTGTCTGGCAAACAAAATTCAGCTGCCCCGCTTCTGGATGGCAGATTGCAGGAGCCACTTGGGACTATCACACCAGCACAACATGGCACTGCTGCCACCTTGGATCTGGGAACCATCCTTCCTATCGTGGATTTTCAGGGGCCAGCCGGTCACTCTCAGCCATAGGCCCCAAACACAAACCACGGCCCTTTTCTCTGGAAAACAAAACTCAACTGCCCCTCTTCTGGATGGCAGATTGCAGGAGCCACTGGGTACTATGAAACCAGCCCTACTTGGCACTGATGCCACCTTGGGTCTGGGAACCATGCGGCGTATCATGGATTTTCAGGAGCCAGCCGGCCACTGCCAGCCACAGGCCCCGAAACACAAACAACAGCCTTTTTCTCTGGCAAACAAAATTCAGCTGCCCCGCTTCTGGATGGCAGATTGCAGGAACCACTTGGTACTAACAAACCAGCCCGACTTGGCACTGATGCCACCTTGGGTCTGGGAACCATCCTGCGTATCGTGGATTCAAAGGAGCCAGCTGGCCACTCCCAGCCACAGGCCCCAAAACACACACAACGGTGCTTTTCCCTGGAAAACAAAACTCGCCTGCCAAACTTTTGATGGCAGATTGCAGGAGCCACTTGGTATTATCAAACCAGCCCAACTTGGCACTGGTGCCACCATGGGTCTGGTCACCATCCTGCCTATCGTAGCTTTTCAGGAGCCAGCCAGCCACCCCCAGCCAGAGGCCCCCAGACAAATATTTCGGCCCGTTTCCCTGGCAAACAAAAGTAAGCTGCCCCGCTTCTGGATGGCAGATTGCAGGAGCCACTTTGCACCATCAAACCAGCCCAACTTGGCACTGGTGCCAACTCAGGTCTGGGAACCATCCTGCGTATCGTGGGTTCTAAGGAGCCAGCTGGCCACTCCCAACCACAGACCCCCAAACACAAACAACGGCGCTTTTCCCTGGAAAACAAAACTCGCCTGCCAACTTTTTGATGGCAGATTGCAGGAGCCACTTGGTACTATCAAACCAGCCCAACTTGGCACTGGTGCCACCATGGGTCTGGTCACCATCCTGCCTATCGTAGCTTTTCAGGAGCCAGCCGGTCACTCCCAGCCATAGGCCCCCAGACACAAACCTCGGCCCGTTTCCCTGGCAAACAAAAGTAAGCTGCCCCGCTTCTGCATGGCAGATTGCAGGAGCTACTTAGTACTATCAAACCAGCCCGACTTGGCACTGGTGACACCTCTGGTCTGGGAACCATCCTGCCTATCGTGGATTTTCAGGGGCCAGCCGGCCACTCTCAGCCATATGCCCCAAAAACAAACCACGGCCCTTTTCTCTGGCAAACAAAACTCAACTGCCCCTCTTCTGGATGGCAAATTTTAGGACGCACTTTGTACTACGAAAACCGCCCGACGTGGCACTGGTGCCACCTTGTGTCAGGGAACCATCCTGCATATCGAGCTTTTTAAGGAGCCAGCCGGCCACGCCCAGCCATATACCCCCAAAAACAAACCACGGACCATTTCTCTTGGAAACAAAAATCCGCTGCCCCGCGTCTGTATGGCAGATTGCAGGAGCCACTTTGCACCATCAAACCAGCCCGACTTGGCACTGGTGCCACCTTGGGTCTGGGAACAATCCTGCATATCGTGGATTCTAAGGAGCCAGCCGGCCACTCCCTGCCACAGGCCCCCAAACACAAACAACGGCGCTTTTCCCTGGAAAACAAAATTCGCCTGCCAGCTTTTTGATGGCAGATTGCAGGAGCCACTTGGTACTATCAAATCATCCCAACTTGGCACTGGTGCCACTATGGGTCTGGGAACCATCCTGCCTATTGTAGCATTTCAGGAGCCAGCCGGTCACTCCCAGCCATAGGCCCCCAGACACAAACCTCGGACCGTTTCCCTGGAAAAACAAAATTAAGCTGCCCCGATTCTGGATGGCAGATTGCAGGAGCCACTTGGTTGTGTCAAACCAGCCCGACTTGGCACTGGTGCCACCTTGGGTCTGGGAACCATCCTGCGAAACGTGGATTCTAAGCAGCCACCCGGCCACTCTGAGCCACAGGCCCCCAAACACAAACAACGGCGCTTTTCCCTGGAAAACAAAACTCGCCTGCCAAATTTGATGGCAGATTGCAGGAGCCACTTGGTACTATCAAACCAGCCCAACTTGGCACTGGTGCCACGTCTGGTCTGGGAACCATCCTGCCTATCGTAGCTTTTCAGGAGCCAGCCGGTCACTCCCAGCCATAGACCCCCAGACACAAACCTCGGCCCGTTTCCCTGGAAAACAAAAGTAAGTTACCCCGATTCTGGATGGCAGATTGCAGGAGCCACTTGGTACTATCAAATCAGCCCAGCTTGGCACTGGTGCCACCATGGGTCTGGTAAACATCCTGCCTATCGTAGCTTTTCAGGAGCCAGCCGGTCACTCCCTGCCATAGGCCCCCGGACACAAACCTCGGCCCGTTTCCCTGGCAAACAAAAGTAATCTACCCCACTTCTGGATGGCAGATTGCAGGACGCACTTGGTACTATCAAACCAGCCCAACTTGGCACTGGTGCCACGTCAAGTCTAGGAACCCTCCTGCGTATCGTGGATTCTAAGGAGCCAGCCTGCCACTCCCAGCCATAGGCCTCTAAACAAAAACAACGGCGCTTTTCCCTGGTAAAGAAAACTTGCCTGCCAACTTTTTGATGGCAGATTGCAGGAGCCACTTGGTACTATCAAACCAGCCCAACTTGGCACTGGTGCCACCATGGGTCTGGTCACCATCCTGCCTATCGTAGCTTTTCAGGAGCCAGCCGGTCACTCCCAGCCATAGGCCCCCAGACACAAAGCTCGGCCCGTTTCCCTGGCAAACAAAAGTAAGCTGCCCCGCTTCTGGATGGCAGATTGCAGGAACCACTTGGTACTATCAAACCAGCCCGACTTGGCACTGGTGCCACCTCTGGTCTGGGAACCATCCTGCGTATCGTGGATTCTAAGGAGCCAGCTGGCCACTCCCAGCCACAGGCCCCCAAACACAAACAACGGCGCTTTTCCCTGGAAAACAAAACTCGCCTGCCAATTTTTTGATGGCAGATTGCAGGAGCCACTTGGTACTATCAAACCAGCCCAACTTGGCACTGGTGCCGCCATGGGTCTTGTCACCATCCTGCCTATCGTAGCTTTTCACGAGCCAGCCGGTCACTCCCAGCCATAGGACCCCAGACAAAAACCTCGGCCCGTTTCCCTGGAAAACAAAAGTAAGCTGCCCCGCTTCTGGATGGCAGATTGTAGGACGCATTTGTTACTATCAAACCAGCCCGACTTGGCACTGGTGCCACCACTGGTCTGGGAACCATCCTGCGTATCGTGGATTCTAAAGAGCCAGCCGGCCACTCCCAGCCACAGGCACCCATACACAAACAACGGCACTTTTCCCTGGAAAACAAAACTCGCCTGCCAACTTTTTGATGGCAGATTGCAGGAGCCACTTGGTACTATCAAACCAGCCCAACTTGGCACTGGTGCCACCATGGGTCTGGTCACCATCCTGCCTATCGTAGCTTTTCAGGAGCCAGCCGGTCACTCCCAGCCATAGGCCCCCAGACAAAAACCTCGGCCCGTTTCCCTGGCAAACAAAAGTAAGCTGCCCCGCTTCTGGATGGCAGATTGCAGGATCCACTTGGTACTATCAAACCAGCCCGACTTGGCACTGGTGCCACGACAAGTCTGGGAACCATCCTGCGTATCGTGGATTCTAATGAGCCAGCCGGCCACTCCCAGCCACAGGCCCCCAAACAAAAACAACGGCGCTTTTCCCTGGAAAACAAAACTCGCCTGCCAAGTTTTTGATGGCAGATTGCAGGAGCCACTTGGTACCATCAAACCAGCCCAACTTGGCACTGGTGCCACCTTGGGTCTGGTCACCATCCTGCCTATCGTAACTTTTCAGGAGCCAGCCGGTCACTCCCAGCCATAGGCCCCCAGACACAAAGCTCGGCCCGTTTCCCTGGCAAACAAAAGTAAGCTGCCCCGCTTCTGGATGGCAGATTGCAGGAGCCACTTTGCACCATCAAACTATCCCGACTAGGCACTGGTGCCACCTTGGGTCTGGGAACCATCCTGCGTATGGTGGATTCTAAGGAGCCAGCCGGCCACTCCCAGCCACAGGCCCCTAAACACATCAACGGCGCTTTTCCCTGGAAAACAAAACTCGCCTGCCAAACTTTTGATGGCAGATTGCAGGAGCCACTTGGTACTATCAAACCAGCCCAACTTGGGACTGGTGCCACCATGGGTCTGGTCACCATCCTGGCTATCGTAGCTTTTCAGGAGCCAGCCGGTCACTCGCAGCCATAGGCCCCCAGACACAAACCTCGGCCCGTTTCCCTGGCAAACAAAAGTAAGCTGCCCTGCTTCTGGATGGCAGATTGCAGGAACCACTTGGTACTATCAAACCAGCAAAACTTGGCACTGGTGCCACCTTGGGTCTGGATACCATGGTGCGTATCGTGGATTCTAAGGAGCCAGCCGGCCACTCCCAGCCACAGGCCCCCAAACAAAAACAACGGCGCTTTTCCCTGGAAAACAAAACTCGCCTACCAACGTTTTGATGGCAGATTGCAGGAGCCACTTGGTACTATCAAACCAGCCCAACTTGGCACTGGTGCCACCATGGGTCTGGTCACCATCCTGCCTATCGTAACTTTTCAGGAGCCAGCCGGTCACTCCCAGCCCTAGGCCCCCAGACACAAAGCTCGGCCCGTTTCCCTGGCAAAGGAAATTAAGCTGCCCCGCTTCTGGATGGCAGATTGCAGGAGCCACTTGGTACTATCAAACCAGCCCGACTTGGCACTGGTGCCACCTCTGGTCTGGGAACCATCCTGCGTATCGTGGATTCTAAGGAGCCAGTCGGCCACTCCCAGCCACAGGCCCCCAAACACAAACAACGGCCCGTTTCCGTGGCAAACAAAAGTAAGCTGCCCCGCTTCTGGATGGCAGATTGCAGGAGCCACTTGGTAGTATCAAACCAGCCCGACTTGGCACTGGTGCCACCTCTGGTCTGGGAACCATCCTGCGTATTGTGGTTTCTAAGGAGCCAGCCGGCCACTCCCAACCACAGGCCCCCAAACACAAACAACGGCGCTTTTCCCTGGAAAACAAAACTCGCCTGCCAACGTTTTGATGGCAGATTGCAGGAGCCACTTGGTACTATCAAACCAGCCCAACTTGGCACTGGTGCCACCATGGGTCTTGTCACCATCCTGCCTATCGTAGCTTTCAGGAGCCAGCCGGTCACTGCCTGCCATAGGCCCCGAGACACAAACCTCGGCCCGTTTCCCTGGCAAACAAAAGTAAGCTGCCCCGCTTCTGGATGGCAGATTGCAGGAGCCACTTGGTACTATCAAACCAGCCCGACTTGGCACTGGTGCCACTTCTGGTCTGGGAACCATCCTGCGTATCGTGGATTTTATGGAGCCAGCCGGTCAGTCCCAGCCATAGGCCCCCAAACACAAACAACGATCCGTTTCCCTGGCAAACAAAAGTAAGCTGCCCCGCTTCTGGATGGCAGATTGCAGGAACCACTTGGTAGTATCAAACCAGCCCAACTTGGCACTGGTGCCACCTCTGGTCTGGGAACCATGCTGCGTATCGTGGTTTCTAAGGAGCCAGCCGGCCACTCCCAACCATAGACCCCCAGACACAAACCTCGGCCCGTTTCCCTGAAAAACAAAAGTAAGCTACCCCGATTCTGGATGGCAGATTGCAGGAGCCACTTGGTACTATCAAATCAGCCCAACTTGGCACTGGTGCCACCATGGGTCTGGTAAACATCCTGGCTATCGTAGCTTTTCAGGAGCCAGCCGGCCACTCTCAGCCATATGCCCCCAAAAACAAACCACGGCCCTTTTCTCTGGCAAACAAAACTCAACTGCCCCTCTTCTGGATGGCAAATTTTAGGACGCACTTTGTACTACGAAAACCGCCCGACGTGGCACTGGTGCCACCTTGTGTCAGGGAACCATCCTGCATATCGAGCTTTTTAAGGAGCCAGCCGGCCACGCCCAGCCATAAACCCCCAAAAACAAACCACGGTATTTTTCTCTTGGAAACAAAAATCCGCTGCCCCGCGTCTGTATGGCAGATTGCAGGAGCCACTTTGCACCATCAAACCAGCCCGACTTGGCACTGGTGCCACCTTGGGTCTGGGAACAATCCTGCATATCGTGGATTCTAAGGAGCCAGCCGGCCACTCCCAGCCACAGGCCCCCAAACACAAACAACGGCGCTTTTCCCTGGAAAACAAAATTCGCCTGCCAACTTTTTGATGGCAGATTGCAGGAGCCACTTGGTACTATCAAATCATCCCAACTTGGCACTGGTGCCACTATGGGTCTGGGAACCATCCTGCCTATTGTAGCATTTCAGGAGCCAGCCGGTCACTCCCAGCCATAGGCCCCCAGACACAAACCTCGGACCGTTTCCCTGGCAAACAAAATTAAGCTGCCCCGATTCTGGATGGCAGATTGCAGGAGCCACTTGGTTGTGTCAAACCAGCCCGACTTGGCACTGGTGCCACCTTGGGTCTGGGAACCATCCTGCGTATCGTGGATTCTAAGCAGCCACCCGGCCACTCTGAGCCACAGGCCCCCAAACAAAAACTACGGCGCTTTTCCCTGGAAAACAAAACTCGCCTGCCAACTTTTTGATGGCAGATTGCAGGAGCCACTTGGTACTATCAAACCAGCCCAACTTGGCACTGGTGCCACGTCTGGTCTGGGAACCATCCTGCCTATCGTAGCTTTTCAGGAGCCAGCCGGTCACTCCCAGCCATAGACCCCCAGACACAAACCTCGGCCCGTTTCCCTGGCAAACAAAAGTAAGCTGCCCCGCTTTTGGATGGCAGATTGCAGGAGCCACGTTGCACCATTAACCAGCCCCACGTGGCACTGGTGCCACCTTGGGTCTGGGAACAAGTTGGGCTGGTTTGATAGTACCAAGTGGCTCCTGCAATCTGCCATCCAGAAGCGGGACAGCTTACTTTTTTTTCCCAGGGAAACGGGCCGAGGTATTTGTCTGGGGGCCTATGGCTGGGAGTGACCGGCTGACTACTGAAAAGCTACGATAGGCAGGATGGTTACCAGACTCATGGTGCCACCAGTGCCAAGTCGGGCTGCTTTGATAATACTAAATAGCTCCTGCAATCTGCCATCCAGACGCGGGGCAGCGGATTTTTGTTTGCTGGAGAAAAGTTCCGTGGTTTTATTTTTGGGGGTATATGACTGGACGTGGCCGGCTGGCTCCTTAAAAAGCTCTATACGCAGGATTGTTCCCTGACCCAAGGTGGCATCAGTGCCAAGTCGGGCTGTTTTCGTAGTACCAAGTGCGTCCTGCAATTTGCCATCCAGAAGCGGGGCAGCCTACTTTTGTTTGCCAGGGAAACGTGCCGAGGTATTTGTCTGGGGGCCTATGGGTGGGAGTGAGCGGCTGGCTCCTGAAAAGCTACGATAGGCAGGATGGTGACCAGACGCATGGTGGCACCAGTGCCAAGTTGGGCTGGTTTGATAGTACCAAGTGGCTCCTGCAATCTGCCATCAAGAAGTTGGCAGGCGAGTTTTGTTTTCCAGGGAAAAGCGCCGTTGTTTTTGTTTAGAGGCCTGTGGCTGGGAGTGGCCGCCTGTCCTCGTAGAATCTACGTTACGCAGCATGGTTCCCAGAGCCAAGGTGGCACCAGGGCCAAGTCGGGCTGGTTTGTAAGTACCAAGTGCATCCTGCAATCTGCCATCCAAAAGCGGGGCAGCTTACTTTTGTTTGCCAGGGAAACGGGCCGAGGTTTGTGTCCGGGGGCCTATGGCAGGGAGTGACCGGCTGGCTCCTGAAAAGCTACGATAGGCAGGATGTTTACCAGACCCATGGTGGCACCAGTGCCAAGTTGGGCTGATTTGATAGTACCAAGTGGCTCCTGCAATCTGCGATCCAGAATCGGGGTAACTTACTTTTGTTTTCCAGGGAAACGGGCCGAGGTTTGTGTCTGGGGGTCTATGGCTGGGAGTGACCGGCTGGCTCCTGAAAAGCTACAATAGGCAGGATGGTTCCCAGACCAGAGGTGGCACCAGTGCCAAGTTGGGCTGGTTTGATAGTACCAAGTGGCTCCTGCAATCTGCCATCAAAAAGTTGGCAGGCGAGTTTTGTTTTCCAGGGAAAAGCGCCGTTGTTTGTGTTTGGGGGCCTGTGGCTCAGAGTGGCCGGGTGGCTGCTTAGAATCCACGTTACGCAGGATGGTTCCCAGACCCAAGGTGGCACCAGTGCCAAGTCGGGCTGGTTTGACACAACCAAGTGGCTCCTGCAATCTGCCATCCAGAATCGGGGCAGCTTAATTTTGTTTGCCAGGGAAACGGTCCGAGGTTTGTGTCTGGGGGCCTATGGCTGGGAGTGACCGGCTGGCTCCTGAAATGCTACAATAGGCAGGATGGTTCCCAGACCCATAGTGGCACCAGTGCCAAGTTGGGATGATTTGATAGTACCAAGTGGCTCCTGCAATCTGCCATCAAAAAGCTGGCAGGCGAATTTTGTTTTCCAGGGAAAAGCGCCGTTGTTTGTGTTTGGGGGCCTGTGGCAGGGAGTGGCCGGCTGGCTCCTTAGAATCCACGATATGCAGGATTGTTCCCAGACCCAAGGTGGCACCAGTGCCAAGTCGGGCTGGTTTGATGGTGCAAAGTGGCTCCTGCAATCTGCCATACAGACGCGGGGCAGCGGATTTTTGTTTCCAAGAGAAATGGTCCGTGGTTTGTTTTTGGGGGTATATGGCTGGGCGTGGCCGGCTGGCTCCTTAAAAAGCTCGATATGCAGGATGGTTCCCTGACACAAGGTGGCACCAGTGCCACGTCGGGCGGTTTTCGTAGTAAAAAGTGCGTCCTAAAATTTGCCATCCAGAAGAGGGGCAGTTGAGTTTTGTTTGCCAGAGAAAAGGGCCGTGGTTTGTTTTTGGGGCATATGGCTGAGAGTGGCCGGCTGGCCCCTGAAAATCCACGATAGGCAGGATGGTTCCCAGACCAGAGGTGTCACCAGTGCCAAGTCGGGCTGGTTTGATAGTACTAAGTAGCTCCTGCAATCTGCCATGCAGAAGCGGGGCAGCTTACTTTTGTTTGCCAGGGAAACGGGCCGAGGTTTGTGTCTGGGGGCCTATGGCTGGGAGTGACCGGCTGGCTCCTGAAAAGCTACGATAGGCAGGATGGTGACCAGACCCATGGTGGCAGCAGTGCCAAGTTGGGCTGGTTTGATAGTACCAAGTGGCTCCTGCAATCTGCCATCAAAAAGTTGGCAGGCGAGTTTTGTTTTCCAGGGAAAAGCGCCGTTGTTTGTGTTTGGGGGCCTGTGGCTGGGAGTGGCCAGCTGGCTCCTTAGAACCCACGATACGCAGGATGGTTCCCAGACCTGAGTTGGCACCAGTGCCAAGTTGGGCTGGTTTGATAGTACCAAGTGGCTCCTGCAATCTGCCATCCAGAAGCGGGGCAGCTTACTTTTGTTTGCCAGGGAAACGGGCCGAAATATTTGTCTGGGGGCCTCTGGCTGGGGGTGGCTGGCTGGCTCCTGAAAAGCTACGATAGGCAGGATGGTGACCAGACCCATGGTGGCACCAGTGCCAAGTTGGGCTGGTTTGATAATACCAAGTGGCTCCTGCAATCTGCCATCAAATGTTTGGCAGGCGAGTTTTGTTTTCCAGGGAAAAGCACCGTTGTGTGTGTTTTGGGGCCTGTGGCTGGGAGTGGCCAGCTGGCTCCTTTGAATCCACGATACGCAGGATGGTTCCCAGACCCAAGGTGGCATCAGTGCCAAGTCGGGCTGGTTTGTTAGTACCAAGTGGTTCCTGCAATCTGCCATCCAGAAGCGGGGCAGCTGAATTTTGTTTGCCAGAGAAAAAGGCTGTTGTTTGTGTTTCGGGGCCTGTGGCTGGCAGTGGCCGGCTGGCTCCTGAAAATCCATGATACGCAGCATGGTTCCCAGACCCAAGGTGGCACCAGTGCCAAGTGGGGCTGGTTTCACAGTGTCAAGTGCCTCCTGCAATCTCCCATCCAGAAGCGGGGCAGCTGAGTTTTGTTTGCCTGTGAAACGGGCCGTTGTTTTTAATTGGGGTCTGTGGCCGAGAGTGTTCGGCTGGCTCCTGACAACCCACAATACGCAGGATGGTTCCCAGACCCAAGGTGGCACCAGTGCCAAGTCGGGCTGGTTTGATAGTACCAAGTGGCTCCTGCAATCTGCCATCCAGAAGCGGTGCAGTTGAGTTTTGTTTGCCAGAGAAAAGGGCCGTGGGTTGTGTTTGGGGGCATATGGCTGGGAGCGGCCGGCTGTCTCATTAAAAAGATCGATACGCAGGATGGTTCCCAGACCCAAGGGGGCACCAGTGCCAAGTCGGGCTGTTTTTATAGTACCAAGTGCGTCCTGCAATTTGCCATCCAGAAGAGGGGCAGTTGAGTTTTGTTTGCCAGAGAATAGCGCCGTTGTTTGTGTTTGGGGGCTTGTGGCTCGTAGTGGCCGACTGGCGCCTTAGAATCTGTGTTACGCAGCATGGTTCCCAGACCCAAGGTGGCACCAGTGCCAAGTTGGGCTGGTTTGATAGTACCAAGTGGCTCCTGCAATCTGCCATCCAGAAGCGGGGTAGCTTACTTTTGTTTGCCAGGGAAACGGGCCGAGGTTTGTGACTGGGGACCTATGGCTGGGAGTGACCGGCTGGCTCCTGGAAAGCTACAATAGGCAGGATGGTTACCAGACCCATGGTGGCACCAGTGCCAAGTTGGGCTGGTTTGATAGTACCAAGTGGCTCCTGCAATCTGCCATCAAAAAGTTGGCAGGCGAGTTTTGTTTTCCAGGGAAAAGCGCCGTTGTTTGTGTTTGGGGGCCTGTGGCTGGGAGTGGCCAGCTGGCTCCTTAGAACCCACGATACGCAGGATGGTTCCCAGACCTGAGTTGGCACCAGTGCCAAGTTGGGCTGGTTTGATAGTACCAAGTGGCTCCTGCAATCTGCCATCCAGAAGCGGGGCAGCTTACTTTTGTTTGCCAGGGAAACGGGCCGAAATATTTGTCTGGGGGCCTCTGGCTGGGGGTGGCTGGCTGGCTCCTGAAAAGCTACGATAGGCAGGATGGTGACCAGACCCATGGTGGCACCAGTGCCAAGTTGGGCTGGTTTGATAATAACAAGTGGCTCCTGCAATCTGCCATCAAAAGTTTGGCAGGCGAGTTTTGTTTTCCAGGGAAAAGCACCGTTGTGTGTGTTTTGGGGCCTGTGGCTGGGAGTGGCCAACTGGCTCCTTTGAATCCACGATACGCAGGATGGTTCCCAGACCCAAGGTGGCATCAGTGCCAAGTCGGGCTGGTTTGTTAGTACCAAGTGGTTCCTGCAATCTGCCATCCAGAAGCGGGGCAGCTGAATTTTGTTTGCCAGAGAAAAAGGCTGTTGTTTGTGTTTCGGGGCCTGTGGCTGGCAGTGGCCGGCTGGCTCCTGAAAATCCATGATACGCAGCATGGTTCCCAGACCCAAGGTGGCATCAGTGCCAAGTAGGGCTGGTTTCATAGTACCCAGTGGCTCCTGCAATCTGCCATCCAGAAGAGGGGCAGTTGAGTTTTGTTTTCCAGAGAAAAGGGCCGTGGTTTGTGTTTGGGGCCTATGGCTGAGAGTGACCGGCTGGCCCCTGAAAATCCACGATAGGAAGGATGGTTCCCAGATCCAAGGTGGCACCAGTGCCAAGTTTTGCTGGTTTGATACTACCAAGTGCGTCCTGCAATCTGCCATCCAGAAGCGGGGCAGCTTAATTTTGTTTGCCAGGGAAACGGGCCGTGGGTTTTGTTTGGGGGCATATAGCTGAGAGTGGCCGGCTGGCTCCTGAAAATCCACGCTAGGCAGCATGGTTCCCAGATGCAATGTGGCACCAGTGCCAAGTCGGGCTGGTTTGATGGTGCAAAGTGGCTCCTGCAATCTGCCATCCAGAAGCGAGGCAGCTGATTTTTGTTTGCCAGAGGAAAATTCCGTGGATTGTTTTTGGGGGCATATTGCTGGGAGTGGCCGGCTGGCTCCTTAAAATGCTCGATACGCATGATGGTTCCCAGGCCCAAGGTGTCACCACTACCAAGTCGGCCTGCGGTTTTAGTATCAAGTTCATCCTGCAATTTGCCATCCAGAAGAGGGGCAGTTGAGTTTTGTTTGCCAGAGAAACGGGCCGAGGTTTCTGTTTGGGGACATATGGCTGAGAGTGGCCGGCTGGCCCCTGAATATCCACGATACAGAGCATGGTTCCCAGATCCAAGGTGGCACCAGTGCCAAGTCGGGCTGGTTTGATAGTACCAAGTGTCTCCTGCAATCTGCCATCCAGAAGCAGGGCAGCTTACTTTTGTTTGCCAGAGAAATAGGCCTAGGTTTTTGTTTGGGGGCCTGTGGCTAGGAGTGGCCGGCTGGCTCCTTAGAATCCACGATACGCAGGATGGTTCCCAGACCCAAGGTGGCACCAGTGCCAAGTCGGGCTGGTTTGATTACACCAAGTGCCTCCTGCAATCTCCCATCCAGAAGCGGGGCAGCTGAGTTTTGTTTGCCTGTGAAACGGGCCGTTGTTTTTAATTGGGGTCTGTGGCCGAGAGTGTTCGGCTGGCTCCTGACAACCCACAATACGCAGGATGGTTCCCAGACCCAAGGTGGCACCAGTGCCAAGTCGGGCTGGTTTGATAGTACCAAGTGGCTCCTGCAATCTGCCATCCAGAAGCGGTGCAGTTGAGTTTTGTTTGCCAGAGAAAAGGGCCGTGGGTTGTGTTTGGGGGCATATGGCTGGGAGTGGCCGGCTGTCTCAGTAAAAAGATCGATACGCAGGATGGTTCCCAGACCCAAGGGGGCACCAGTGCCAAGTCGGGCTGTTTTTATAGTACCAAGTGCGTCCTGCAATTTGCCATCCAGAAGAGGGGCAGTTGAGTTTTGTTTTCCAGAGAATAGCGCCGTTGTTTGTGTTTGGGGGCTTGTGGCTCGTAGTGGCCGACTGGCGCCTTAGAATCTGTGTTACGCAGCATGGTTCCCAGACCCAAGGTGGCACCAGTGCCAAGTTGGGCTGGTTTGATAGTACCAAGTGGCTCCTGCAATCTGCCATCCAGAAGCGGGGTAGCTTACTTTTGTTTGCCAGGGAAACGGGCCGAGGTTTGTGACTGGGGACCTATGGCTGGGAGTGACCGGCTGGCTCCTGGAAAGCTACAATAGGCAGGATGGTTACCAGACCCATGGTGGCACCAGTGCCAAGTTGGGCTGGTTTGATAGTATCAAGTGGCTCCTGCAATCTGCCATCAAAAAGTTGGCAGGCGAGTTTTGTTTTCCAGGGAAAAGCGACATTGTTTGTATTTGGGGGCCTGTGGCTGGGAGTGACCGGCTGGCTCCTTTGAACCCACGATACGCAGGATGGTTCCCAGACCCAAGGTGGCACCAGTGCTAAGTTTTGCTGGTTTGATACTACCAAGTGCGTCCTGCAATCTGCCATCCAGAAGCGGGGCAGCTTAGTTTTGTTTGCCAGGGAAACGGGCCGTGGGTTTTGTTTGGGGGTATATAGCTGAGAGTGGCCGGCTGGCTCCTGAAAATCCACGCTAGGCAGCATGGTTCCCAGATGCAATGTGGCACCAGTGCCAAGTCGGGCTGGTTTGATGGTGCAAAGTGGCTCCTGCAATCTGCCATCCAGAAGCGAGGCAGCTGATTTTTGTTTGCCAGAGGAAAATTCCGTGGATTGTTTTTGGGGGCATATTGCTGGGAGTGGCCGGCTGGCTCCTTAAAATGCTCGATACGCATGATGGTTCCCAGGCCCAAGGTGTCACCACTACCAAGTCGGCCTGCGGTTTTAGTATCAAGTTCATCCTGCAATTTGCCATCCAGAAGAGGGGCAGTTGAGTTTTGTTTGCCAGAGAAACGGGCCGAGGTTTCTGTTTGGGGACATATGGCTGAGAGTGGCCGGCTGGCCCCTGAATATCCACGATACAGAGCATGGTTCCCAGATCCAAGGTGGCACCAGTGCCAAGTCGGGCTGGTTTGATAGTACCAAGTGTCTCCTGCAATCTGCCATCCAGAAGCAGGGCAGCTTACTTTTGTTTGCCAGAGAAATAGGCCTAGGTTTTTGTTTGGGGGCCTGTGGCTAGGAGTGGCCGGCTGGCTCCTTAGAATCCACGATACGCAGGATGGTTCCCAGACCCAAGGTGGCACCAGTGCCAAGTCGGGCTGGTTTGATTACACCAAGTGCCTCCTGCAATCTCCCATCCAGAAGCGGGGCAGCTGAGTTTTGTTTGCCTGTGAAACGGGCCGTTGTTTTTAATTGGGGTCTGTGGCCGAGAGTGTTCGGCTGGCTCCTGACAACCCACAATACGCAGGATGGTTCCCAGACCCAAGGTGGCACCAGTGCCAAGTCGGGCTGGTTTGATAGTACCAAGTGGCTCCTGCAATCTGCCATCCAGAAGCGGTGCAGTTGAGTTTTGTTTGCCAGAGAAAAGGGCCGTGGGTTGTGTTTGGGGGCATATGGCTGGGAGTGGCCGGCTGTCTCATTAAAAAGATCGATACGCAGGATGGTTCCCAGACCCAAGGGGGCACCAGTGCCAAGTCGGGCTGTTTTTATAGTACCAAGTGCGTCCTGCAATTTGCCATCCAGAAGAGGGGCAGTTGAGTTTTGTTTGCCAGAGAATAGCGCCGTTGTTTGTGTTTGGGGGCTTGTGGCTCGTAGTGGCCGACTGGCGCCTTAGAATCTGTGTTACGCAGCATGGTTCCCAGACCCAAGGTGGCACCAGTGCCAAGTTGGGCTGGTTTGATAGTACCAAGTGGCTCCTGCAATCTGCCATCCAGAAGCGGGGTAGCTTACTTTTGTTTGCCAGGGAAACGGGCCGAGGTTTGTGACTGGGGACCTATGGCTGGGAGTGACCGGCTGGCTCCTGGAAAGCTACAATAGGCAGGATGGTGACCAGACCCATGGTGGCACCAGTGCCAAGTTGGGCTGGTTTGATAGTACCAAGTGGCTCCTGCAATCTGCCATCAAAAAGTTGGCAGGCGAGATTTGTTTTCCAGGGAAAAGCGACATTGTTTGTATTTGGGGGCCTGTGGCTGGGAGTGACCGGCTGGCTCCTTTGAACCCACGATACGCAGGATGGTTCCCAGACCCAAGGTGGCACCAGTGCCAAGTTTTGCTGGTTTGATACTACCAAGTGCGTCCTGCAATCTGCCATCCAGAAGCGGGGCAGCTTAATTTTGTTTGCCAGGGAAACGGGCCGTGGGTTTTGTTTGGGGGCATATAGCTGAGAGTGGCCGGCTGGCTCCTGAAAATCCACGCTAGGCAGCATGGTTCCCAGATGCAATGTGGCACCAGTGCCAAGTCGGGCTGGTTTGATGGTGCAAAGTGGCTCCTGCAATCTGCCATCCAGAAGCGAGGCAGCTGATTTTTGTTTGCCAGAGGAAAATTCCGTGGATTGTTTTTGGGGGCATATTGCTGGGAGTGGCCGGCTGGCTCCTTAAAATGCTCGATACGCATGATGGTTCCCAGGCCCAAGGTGTCACCACTACCAAGTCGGCCTGCGGTTTTAGTATCAAGTTCATCCTGCAATTTGCCATCCAGAAGAGGGGCAGTTGAGTTTTGTTTGCCAGAGAAACGGGCCGAGGTTTCTGTTTGGGGACATATGGCTGAGAGTGGCCGGCTGGCCCCTGAATATCCACGATACACAGCATGGTTCCCAGATCCAAGGTGGCACCAGTGCCAAGTCGGGCTGGTTTGATAGTACCAAGTGTCTCCTGCAATCTGCCATCCAGAAGCAGGGCAGCTTACTTTTGTTTGCCAGAGAAATAGGCCTAGGTTTTTGTTTGGGGGCCTGTGGCTAGGAGTGGCCGGCTGGCTCCTTAGAATCCACGATACGCAGGATGGTTCCCAGACCCAAGGTGGCACCAGTGCCAAGTCGGGCTGGTTTGATTACACCAAGTGCCTCCTGCAATCTCCCATCCAGAAGCGGGGCAGCTGAGTTTTGTTTGCCTGTGAAACGGGCCGTTGTTTTTAATTGGGGTCTGTGGCCGAGAGTGTTCGGCTGGCTCCTGACAACCCACAATACGCAGGATGGTTCCCAGACCCAAGGTGGCACCAGTGCCAAGTCGGGCTGGTTTGATAGTACCAAGTGGCTCCTGCAATCTGCCATCCAGAAGCGGTGCAGTTGAGTTTTGTTTGCCAGAGAAAAGGGCCGTGGGTTGTGTTTGGGGGCATATGGCTGGGAGTGGCCGGCTGTCTCATTAAAAAGATCGATACGCAGGATGGTTCCCAGACCCAAGGGGGCACCAGTGCCAAGTCGGGCTGTTTTTATAGTACCAAGTGCGTCCTGCAATTTGCCATCCAGAAGAGGGGCAGTTGAGTTTTGTTTGCCAGAGAATAGCGCCGTTGTTTGTGTTTGGGGGCTTGTGGCTCGTAGTGGCCGACTGGCGCCTTAGAATCTGTGTTACGCAGCATGGTTCCCAGACCCAAGGTGGCACCAGTGCCAAGTTGGGCTGGTTTGATAGTACCAAGTGGCTCCTGCAATCTGCCATCCAGAAGCGGGGTAGCTTACTTTTGTTTGCCAGGGAAACGGGCCGAGGTTTGTGACTGGGGACCTATGGCTGGGAGTGACCGACTGGCTCCTGGAAAGCTACAATAGGCAGGATGGTGACCAGACCCATGGTGGCACCAGTGCCAAGTTGGGCTGGTTTGATAGTACCAAGTGGCTCCTGCAATCTGCCATCAAAAAGTTGGCAGGCGAGATTTGTTTTCCAGGGAAAAGCGACATTGTTTGTATTTGGGGGCCTGTGGCTGGGAGTGACCGGCTGGCTCCTTTGAACCCACGATACGCAGGATGGTTCCCAGACCCAAGGTGGCACCAGTGCCAAGTTTTGCTGGTTTGATACTACCAAGTGCGTCCTGCAATCTGCCATCCAGAAGCGGGGCAGCTTAATTTTGTTTGCCAGGGAAACGGGCCGTGGGTTTTGTTTGGGGGCATATAGCTGAGAGTGGCCGGCTGGCTCCTGAAAATCCACGCTAGGCAGCATGGTTCCCAGATGCAATGTGGCACCAGTGCCAAGTCGGGCTGGTTTGATGGTGCAAAGTGGCTCCTGCAATCTGCCATCCAGAAGCGAGGCAGCTGATTTTTGTTTGCCAGAGGAAAATTCCGTGGATTGTTTTTGGGGGCATATTGCTGGGAGTGGCCGGCTGGCTCCTTAAAATGCTCGATACGCATGATGGTTCCCAGGCCCAAGGTGTCACCACTACCAAGTCGGCCTGCGGTTTTAGTATCAAGTTCATCCTGCAATTTGCCATCCAGAAGAGGGGCAGTTGAGTTTTGTTTGCCAGAGAAACGGGCCGAGGTTTCTGTTTGGGGACATATGGCTGAGAGTGGCCGGCTGGCCCCTGAATATCCACGATACAGAGCATGGTTCCCAGATCCAAGGTGGCACCAGTGCCAAGTCGGGCTGGTTTGATAGTACCAAGTGTCTCCTGCAATCTGCCATCCAGAAGCAGGGCAGCTTACTTTTGTTTGCCAGAGAAATAGGCCTAGGTTTTTGTTTGGGGGCCTGTGGCTAGGAGTGGCCGGCTGGCTCCTTAGAATCCACGATACGCAGGATGGTTCCCAGACCCAAGGTGGCACCAGTGCCAAGTCGGGCTGGTTTGATTACACCAAGTGCCTCCTGCAATCTCCCATCCAGAAGCGGGGCAGCTGAGTTTTGTTTGCCTGTGAAACGGGCCGTTGTTTTTAATTGGGGTCTGTGGCCGAGAGTGTTCGGCTGGCTCCTGACAACCCACAATACGCAGGATGGTTCCCAGACCCAAGGTGGCACCAGTGCCAAGTCGGGCTGGTTTGATAGTACCAAGTGGCTCCTGCAATCTGCCATCCAGAAGCGGTGCAGTTGAGTTTTGTTTGCCAGAGAAAAGGGCCGTGGGTTGTGTTTGGGGGCATATGGCTGGGAGTGGCCGGCTGTCTCATTAAAAAGATCGATACGCAGGATGGTTCCCAGACCCAAGGGGGCACCAGTGCCAAGTCGGGCTGTTTTTATAGTACCAAGTGCGTCCTGCAATTTGCCATCCAGAAGAGGGGCAGTTGAGTTTTGTTTGCAAGAGAATAGCGCCGTTGTTTGTGTTTGGGGGCTTGTGGCTCGTAGTGGCCGACTGGCGCCTTAGAATCTGTGTTACGCAGCATGGTTCCCAGACCCAAGGTGGCACCAGTGCCAAGTTGGGCTGGTTTGATAGTACCAAGTGGCTCCTGCAATCTGCCATCCAGAAGCGGGGTAGCTTACTTTTGTTTGCCAGGGAAACGGGCCGAGGTTTGTGACTGGGGACCTATGGCTGGGAGTGACCGGCTGGCTCCTGGAAAGCTACAATAGGCAGGATGGTTACCAGACCCATGGTGGCACCAGTGCCAAGTTGGGCTGGTTTGATAGTACCAAGTGGCTCCTGCAATCTGCCATCAAAAAGTTGGCAGGCGAGTTTTGTTTTCCAGGGAAAAGCGACATTGTTTGTATTTGGGGGCCTGTGGCTGGGAGTGACCGGCTGGCTCCTTTGAACCCACGATACGCAGGATGGTTCCCAGACCCAAGGTGGCACCAGTGCCAAGTTTTGCTGGTTTGATACTACCAAGTGCGTCCTGCAATCTGCCATCCAGAAGCGGGGCAGCTTAATTTTGTTTGCCAGGGAAACGGGCCGTGGGTTTTGTTTGGGGGTATATAGCTGAGAGTGGCCGGCTGGCTCCTGAAAATCCACGCTAGGCAGCATGGTTCCCAGATGCAATGTGGCACCAGTGCCAAGTCGGGCTGGTTTGATGGTGCAAAGTGGCTCCTGCAATCTGCCATCCAGAAGCGAGGCAGCTGATTTTTGTTTGCCAGAGGAAAATTCCGTGGATTGTTTTTGGGGGCATATTGCTGGGAGTGGCCGGCTGGCTCCTTAAAATGCTCGATACGCATGATGGTTCCCAGGCCCAAGGTGTCACCACTACCAAGTCGGCCTGCGGTTTTAGTATCAAGTTCATCCTGCAATTTGCCATCCAGAAGAGGGGCAGTTGAGTTTTGTTTGCCAGAGAAACGGGCCGAGGTTTCTGTTTGGGGACATATGGCTGAGAGTGGCCGGCTGGCCCCTGAATATCCACGATACAGAGCATGGTTCCCAGATCCAAGGTGGCACCAGTGCCAAGTCGGGCTGGTTTGATAGTACCAAGTGTCTCCTGCAATCTGCCATCCAGAAGCAGGGCAGCTTACTTTTGTTTGCCAGAGAAATAGGCCTAGGTTTTGGTTTGGGGGCCTATGGCTGAGAGTGGCCGGCTGGCCCCTGAAAATCAACGATAGGCAGGATGGTTCCCAGATCCAAGGTGGCACCAGTGCCAAGTAAGGCTGGTTGTATGGTTCAAAGTAACTCCTGCAATCTGCCATCCAGAAGCGGGACAGCTGAGTTTTTTTTGCCAGAGAAAAGGTCCATGGTTTCTTTTTGGGGCATACGGCTGGGAATTGCCGGCTGGCTCCTTAAAATGCTCGATACGCAGGATGGTTCCCAGAGCCAAGGTGGCACCACTGCCAAGTCGGGCTCTTTTTGTAGTACCAAGTGCGTCCTGCAATTTGCCATCCAGAAGAGGGGCAGTTGAGTTTTGTTTGCCAGAGAAAAGGGCCGTTGTTTGTGTTTGGGGGCCTGTGGCTGGGAGTGTTCGGCTGGTTCCTGAATATGTACAATACGCAGGATTGTTCCCAGATCCAAGGTGGCAGCAGTGCCATGTTGTGCTGGTGTGATAGTCCCAAGTGGCTCCTGCAATCTGCCATCCAGAAGTGGGGCAGCTGATTTTTGTTTGCCAGAGAAAAGGTCCGTGGTTTGTTTTTGGGGGCATGTGGCTGAGAGTGGCCGGCTGGCCCCTGAAAATCCACGATACACAGGATGGTTCCCAGATCCAAGGTGGCACCTGTGCCAAGTCGGGCTGATTTGATAGTACTAAGTAGCTCCTGCAATCTGCCATGCAGAAGCGGGGCAGCTTACTTTTGTTTGCCAGGGAAACGGGCCGAGGTTTGTGTTTGGGGGCCTATGGCTGAGAGTGACCGGCTGGCTCCTGAAAAGCTACAATAGGCAGGATGGTGACCAGACCCATGGTGGCACCAGTGCCAAGTTGGGCTGGTTTGATAGTACCAAGTGGTTCCTGCAATCTGCCATCCAGAAGCAGGGCAGCTGAGTTTTGTTTGCCAGAGAAAAGGGCCTTGGTTTGTGTTTGGGGGCATATGGCTGGGTGTGGCCAGCTGGCTCCTTAAAATGCACGATATGCAACATGGCTCCCAGACCCAAGGTGGCACAAGTGCCAAGTTGGGCTGGTTTGATAGTACCAAGTGGCTCCTGCAATCTTCCATGATCACGTGGAGAAATACTTTCTGGTTTCAGCCTCATGCTCTTTCTTCTCTCCCTCAACTTCTCTATCACCTCTCATCTGGTTCACATGCGCTGTCTTCAAGGTCCACAGGCTACTTTTCACAGAATCTTCTGGCCTGATGAAGTAAGGATGATGAATAGAACAGAGCTGGGATCTATTTTCCAGTTTGGATAAAATGCATTCTGCACACAAATCCAAGGAGAACGGGCTGCCCCGATGCCCAGAAAATCTTTCACTCCTGCTAGTGTTCTACGTCAACCGCAACTTAGTCTGAAAGAAAAGCTTTTTCTCTGAGAGCATCTGAGAGGTTTGCATGAAGCACTGATATCTGACATATGCAATTTTGAATAGGAGAGGAAAAAGAAAATGGCAAGGAGTTTTTAATTTTAGTGGTTTCAATTTTAATTTCCGTGCACTTTTTCAAAACTTGTCAGCTCAAATGCCCATCAACATCTTTTAGTCATCTGTAAGTCAGTATTCATATAAAATGTGCTTCAAATCCAAAGAATTTCAAATTTGCACTCCAAGCTTCTATGCCTAGATTTATGATTTCCTACACATATTAGATGAAAGGAAGGCCTTTTTTACTGTGGGAGTGCTGGAACACTGGAACAGGTTGCCCAGAGAAGTTGTGGGTGTCCCATCCCTGAAAGTATTCAAGGTCACCTTGGACGGGGCTTGGAGCAGCAACAAAGGAGAAGCTTGATGGTAGAGAAACAAAGTTGGACTATAGAAGAAACTCGGATTGAAGTATAGGATCAAGTTTTCTCTCAGCTCTTGGGGTAAATTCAAAGTTGTACAAAATGACATTTATCTGTGCTATTCACTACTGTAACAGAAAGTTTCATGAAAACTGTACAGAAGATAGTAAATTTTAAAAGAGATAAGAATTACAGCATAAAATCCATGGGATAGGTTACAACATGAGACACTCTCTAAGAGAAAATCTCTGTGTTTCAGCACTTCATCGGGGTAAGATTTCATGAAGTGCCAAAGAAGGCGGCAAAATATCATTCGGGACATTATTTACTGGAATTCAGCCTGGCCATTAGTAGGAACTGCCTTTGAACATATCATGTAGATATACCACACACGCTTTCCCTTCACTGAAAAATTACTGTTTACAACAAATAAGCAATTGACGATCAAAATTGATTGAAAGCATCTTAAACATGTCAAGTATTTCATTGTAGATGATCTGTGATCCAAATGCTTCTTCCACCTTCGAGAGGGACAGAAGAATTCTTCCATATCATGATGGTTTAAAATTGTATCAACCAATGTTTTCTGCTGAAAAGATATCATCTATTTTTTTCTATTTTTGGAAGAAAATATTCCTAGACATACAACAGGTGAGAACTAAGTAATTTTAAAGAAACAAATGAAATGAAAATATTCTGTAAATAGAATGAAATGAAAAGCTGTGTTTTAAATAGGAGCTAAATATTAAACAGAATTTTTGTACCAGGCATTTGAATTACTGCACCAGCTCTTTTGCCCATCAAGAGAGGCATTTAGCATTTCAGTCTTTTCCAAGGTGTTCATGATCTGCTATGCTGATCTCTGTGTGTGCCTAGGTGTGTGTGGAGGGGGGGGCATATGAAGGGGAGTGTGTATGTTTGCTTTACAATTGTTGTGGCAGATTCATGCCTCAGCTCCACATTTTGTTTTAAAAAGGTCACACCGAGTGGATATGAAGTTTACTATCAACAAGAGATCGATTCCCAAATCATCCATTTGACTCTCCCTTATAAATCATGTGCTTTGTTGCATATTTTATCAAATATACTTTCAAGCCAGATGGAGGAAGGAGGATGTGGGAATCCCTCCACCATCTTGCAACTTTTATGTAAGTAGGTTTTCAAGAAAATCATCATTTCTCTTTTAAATATGTCTGGAACAGGCATGATGGTAGTGTCAACCTGTTGGAGTTTTTGTTGCTGGAAGAAGTTGTACAAAAGGATTGGTTTTTACATTGACCAGTTACTGAATCAAGCGCAGGAATACATTGGAAATTTAGCTGGGGGTTCCTTTTCCCAGCAGACTACTTCTAGAACGAGCTTGTACACTGAAGCTGACTCTTTTGCTCTCTTTTTGTTTCTTTCCTATTTTCTTGGCTTCTTTGCCACTATCTAGACAATTTTGGAACTTTGTTCCCAACTAAAATGGTTTCAATAGTCTGATTGTGATCATACATTTTTACAAGGAATTTTTAAAATCTTTCCTCGAGTCCAGAAAGTCAAGGACTTAGATCTTTTTCTTCCCTTATCAATATTGCCATGAAATTGATAAATAAAGACCAACTCTTTATTTTTGTTTTTAACCCACGTAGATAATTCCCATCCATTAATCCATTTTGTGGACCAATAGCTGCCATTCTGATGGAAGCTGTCACTTCTTAACAATAGGCATTCTGTGACTATGTTGACAGCACTTTGGGTGAAGATCCTAACTGGTCTTAGATATACATAGGGAGAAATTTGCTCAGCCAGTGTCAGTCTTAAGCATGCGTATCAGAAGATCTTTCTAGAGCTGGGAATTTTCCCATGAAAGGGATTCAGTTAGGGAAGAGACACTTGTGCCAGAGTTTTACATTCTTCTTGAACACTGCTTAAGGAACTTAGATGCCATGTCCATTTGGATCTCTGTCTGCACAGAACTTTGTCATGCCAGTGCTTTGAAATGCATCTTGAAGAGAATTCACTAGCACAGAATGAAAGAGAGTGGAAGGGGTTGGTGGGGCTAACCAGGCCCAACCCCCCTGCCTAAACCAGGATACCTAGAGCCTCTTGCCCAGGATTCTATCTGGGTGTACTTTTAATGTCTTCAAAGATCCAGGCTCCACAATCTTTCTGGGCAGTCTGTGCCGTGGTTCAGTCACCCTGACAGTAAAGAAACATTTACTGATGTTCAAAGGCAATCTCCTGTATTTCAGTGTGTGCCCACTGCCTCTTGTCTTTTCCCTCAGCATCACTGAAAAGACACTGATTCCCTCCCCTTTGCACTATTGCTTCCATATGTATGTGTGATGCCATGTAGAGGTATGTCAAAAACCTCCCTGAAGCCCAGGCAGATAATATTCCCTTCATCTACCAGTCAAGTTGATTCATCAGAGGAGTTTAAAGTGATGTTCAGCATGAAATTCCCCTGAAAAATCATGCTAACTACATTATTTGGTCATCTGTCATGTGCCTGGCAAGGATTTCCAGGAAGAGCTGCTTCATCAACTTCCTGGGGATAAAAAAGAGGCTGGCTGGTTTGTACTATGGCGAGTCCTCTTAATTGCCTTTTTTGAAGATGGGTGTCATTTGCTAACATCCACTCTTTAGCCTCTCTTGTCGTCTACATCTTAGCAAAACGCTTTTCCACTATGTCTGGCTAGGAAAAACTGTGCCAGCACAGAAAACATCTCCCATCGTGTTCTAGAAGTTGCACGGATGTCTGCCAAGTGTTTGGCAGGAAGAAAAGAAAAGTTGTCCAAAACAGCTTCCAATCGAATGTTCCTGTGATTGGAAAAGTCAGGAGAGTGCAAAGGTACTGTTTTCTATCAGTTGGCAAGGTGCGCACACAATCCCAGTGTTGTACAGCTTGCTTCTTCACCTTCCCGAAGCTGCCGCTCTCGCCGGCTGCCGGAGCCCAAGAAGCGGCTTCTTCGCGCAAAGACGATTGTGCCGCTCACAGGGCTCTCCTTAGCGCGGCTTCTGCCGAAAGACGCCCGGCAGCGGCTCTTACCTCCGGAGAGCATCCTACCTTCGTCTTTAGCTCCTCTTCTCATCTACACCTCGGCAAAAAGCTTCTCCACTATGTCTGGCTAGGAAAAACTGTGCCAGCACAGAAAACATCTCCCATCGTGTTCTAGAAGTTGCACGGATGTCTGCCAAGTGTTTGGCAGGAAGAAAAGAAAAGTTGTCCAAAACAGCTTCCAATCGAATGTTCCTGTGATTGGAAAAGTCAGGAGAGTGCAAAGGTACTGTTTTCTATCAGTTGGCAAGGTGCGCACACAATCCCAGTGTTGTACAGCTTGCTTCTTCACCTTCCCGAAGCTGCCGCTCTCGCCGGCTGCCGGAGCCCAAGAAGCGGCTTCTTCGCGCAAAGACGATTGTGCCGCTCACAGTGCTCTCCTTAGCGCGGCTTCTGCCGAAAGACGCCCGGCAGCGGCTCTTACCTCCGGAGAGCATCCTACCTTCGTCTTTCGCGTCTTTTGTAGTCTACATCTTAGCAAAACGCTTTTCCACTATGTCTGGCTAGGAAAAACTGTGCCAGCACAGAAAACATCTCCCATCGTGTTCTAGAAGTTGCACGGATGTCTGCCAAGTGTTTGGCAGGAAGAAAAGAAAAGTTGTCCAAAACAGCTTCCAATCGAATGTTCCTGTGATTGGAAAAGTCAGGAGAGTGCAAAGGTACTGTTTTCTATCAGTTGGCAAGGTGCGCACACAATCCCAGTGTTGTACAGCTTGCTTCTTCACCTTCCCGAAGCTGCCGCTCTCGCCGGCTGCCGGAGCCCAAGAAGCGGCTTCTTCGCGCAAAGACGATTGTGCCGCTCACAGGGCTCTCCTTAGCGCGGCTTCTGCCGAAAGACGCCCGGCAGCGGCTCTTACCTCCGGAGAGCATCCTACCTTCGTCTTTCTCGTCTTTTGTAGTCTACATCTTAGCAAAACGCTTTTCCACTATGTCTGGCTAGGAAAAACTGTGCCAGCACAGAAAACATCTCCCATCGTGTTCTAGAAGTTGCACGGATGTCTGCCAAGTGTTTGGCAGGAAGAAAAGAAAAGTTGTCCAAAACAGCTTCCAATCGAATGTTCCTGTGATTGGAAAAGTCAGGAGAGTGCAAAGATACTGTTTTCTATCAGTTGGCAAGGTGCGCACACAATCCCAGTGTTGTACAGCTTGCTTCTTCACCTTCCCGAAGCTGCCGCTCTCGCCGGCTGCCGGAGCCCAAGAAGCGGCTTCTTCGCGCAAAGACGATTGTGCCGCTCACAGTGCTCTCCTTAGCGCGGCTTCTGCCGAAAGACGCCCGGCAGCGGCTCTTACCTCCGGAGAGCATCCTACCTTCGTCTTTCGCGTCTTTTGTAGTCTACATCTTAGCAAAACGCTTTTCCACTATGTCTGGCTAGGAAAAACTGTGCCAGCACAGAAAACATCTCCCATCGTGTTCTAGAAGTTGCACGGATGTCTGCCAAGTGTTTGGCAGGAAGAAAAGAAAAGTTGTCCAAAACAGCTTCCAATCGAATGTTCCTGTGATTGGAAAAGTCAGGAGAGTGCAAAGGTACTGTTTTCTATCAGTTGGCAAGGTGCGCACACAATCCCAGTGTTGTACAGCTTGCTTCTTCACCTTCCCGAAGCTGCCGCTCTCGCCGGCTGCCGGAGCCCAAGAAGCGGCTTCTTCGCGCAAAGACGATTGTGCCGCTCACAGTGCTCTCCTTAGCGCGGCTTCTGCCGAAAGACGCCCGGCAGCGGCTCTTACCTCCGGAGAGCATCCTACCTTCGTCTTTCGCGTCTTTTGTAGTCTACATCTTAGCAAAACGCTTTTCCACTATGTCTGGCTAGGAAAAACTGTGCCAGCACAGAAAACATCTCCCATCGTGTTCTAGAAGTTGCACGGATGTCTGCCAAGTGTTTGGCAGGAAGAAAAGAAAAGTTGTCCAAAACAGCTTCCAATCGAATGTTCCTGTGATTGGAAAAGTCAGGAGAGTGCAAAGGTACTGTTTTCTATCAGTTGGCAAGGTGCGCACACAATCCCAGTGTTGTACAGCTTGCTTCTTCACCTTCCCGAAGCTGCCGCTCTCGCCGGCTGCCGGAGCCCAAGAAGCGGCTTCTTCGCGCAAAGACGATTGTGCCGCTCACAGTGCTCTCCTTAGCGCGGCTTCTGCCGAAAGACGCCCGGCAGCGGCTCTTACCTCCGGAGAGCATCCTACCTTCGTCTTTCGCGTCTTTTGTAGTCTACATCTTAGCAAAACGCTTTTCCACTATGTCTGGCTAGGAAAAACTGTGCCAGCACAGAAAACATCTCCCATCGTGTTCTAGAAGTTGCACGGATGTCTGCCAAGTGTTTGGCAGGAAGAAAAGAAAAGTTGTCCAAAACAGCTTCCAATCGAATGTTCCTGTGATTGGAAAAGTCAGGAGAGTGCAAAGGTACTGTTTTCTATCAGTTGGCAAGGTGCGCACACAATCCCAGTGTTGTACAGCTTGCTTCTTCACCTTCCCGAAGCTGCCGCTCTCGCCGGCTGCCGGAGCCCAAGAAGCGGCTTCTTCGCGCAAAGACGATTGTGCCGCTCACAGGGCTCTCCTTAGCGCGGCTTCTGCCGAAAGACGCCCGGCAGCGGCTCTTACCTCCGGAGAGCATCCTACCTTCGTCTTTCGCGTCTTTTGTAGTCTACATCTTAGCAAAACGCTTTTCTACTATGTCTGGCTAGGAAAAACTGTGCCAGCACAGAAAACATCTCCCATCGTGTTCTAGAAGTTGCACGGATGTCTGCCAAGTGTTTGGCAGGAAGAAAAGAAAAGTTGTCCAAAACAGCTTCCAATCGAATGTTCCTGTGATTGGAAAAGTCAGGAGAGTGCAAAGGTACTGTTTTCTATCAGTTGGCAAGGTGCGCACACAATCCCAGTGTTGTACAGCTTGCTTCTTCACCTTCCCGAAGCTGCCGCTCTCGCCGGCTGCCGGAGCCCAAGAAGCGGCTTCTTCGCGCAAAGACGATTGTGCCGCTCACAGTGCTCTCCTTAGCGCGGCTTCTGCCGAAAGACGCCCGGCAGCGGCTCTTACCTCCGGAGAGCATCCTACCTTCGTCTTTCGCGTCTTTTGTAGTCTACATCTTAGCAAAACGCTTTTCCACTATGTCTGGCTAGGAAAAACTGTGCCAGCACAGAAAACATCTCCCATCGTGTTCTAGAAGTTGCACGGATGTCTGCCAAGTGTTTGGCAGGAAGAAAAGAAAAGTTGTCCAAAACAGCTTCCAATCGAATGTTCCTGTGATTGGAAAAGTCAGGAGAGTGCAAAGGTACTGTTTTCTATCAGTTGGCAAGGTGCGCACACAATCCCAGTGTTGTACAGCTTGCTTCTTCACCTTCCCGAAGCTGCCGCTCTCGCCGGCTGCCGGAGCCCAAGAAGCGGCTTCTTCGCGCAAAGACGATTGTGCCGCTCACAGTGCTCTCCTTAGCGCGGCTTCTGCCGAAAGACGCCCGGCAGCGGCTCTTACCTCCGGAGAGCATCCTACCTTCGTCTTTCGCGTCTTTTGTAGTCTACATCTTAGCAAAACGCTTTTCCACTATGTCTGGCTAGGAAAACCCGTGCCAGCACAGAAAACATCTCCCATCGTGTTCTAGAAGTTGCACGGATGTCTGCCAAGTGTTTGGCAGGAAGAAAAGAAAAGTTGTCCAAAACAGCTTCCAATCGAATGTTCCTGTGATTGGAAAAGTCAGGAGAGCGCAAAGGTACTGTTTTCTATCAGTTGGCAAGGTGCGCACACAATCCCAGTGTTGTACAGCTTGCTTCTTCACCTTCCCGAAGCTGCCGCTCTCGCCGGCTGCCGGAGCCCAAGAAGCGGCTTCTTCGCGCAAAGACGATTGTGCCGTTCACAGGGCTCTCCTTAGCGCGGCTTCTGCCGAAAGACGCCCGGCAGCGGCTCTTACCTCCTGAGAGTGGCAGCTTCGGGAAGATGAAGAAGCAAGCTGTACAACACTGGGATTGTGTGCGTACCTTGCCAACTGATAGAAAACAGTACCTTTGCGCTCTCCTGACTTTTCCAATCACATGAACATTCGATTGGAAGCTGTTTTGGACAACTTTTCTTTTCTTCCTCCCAAACACTTGGCAGACATCCGTGCAACTTCTAGAACACGATGGGAGATGTTTTCTGTGCTGGCACGGGTTTTCCTAGCCAGACATAGTGGAAAAGCGTTTTGCTAAGATGTAGACTACAAAAGACGCGAAAGACGAAGGTAGGATGCTCTCCGGAGGTAAGAGCCGCTGCCGGGCGTCTTTCGGCAGAAGCCGCGCTAAGGAGAGCACTGTGAACGGCACAATCGTCTTTGCGCGAAGAAGCCGCTTCTTGGGCTCCGGCAGCCGGCGAGAGCGGCAGCTTCGGGAAGGTGAAGAAGCAAGCTGTACAACACTGGGATTGTGTGCGCACCTTGCCAACTGATAGAAAACAGTACCTTTGCACTCTCCTGACTTTTCCAATCACAGGAACATTCGATTGGAAGCTGTTTTGGACAACTTTTCTTTTCTTCCTGCCAAACACTTGGCAGACATCCGTGCAACTTCTAGAACACGATGGGAGATGTTTTCTGTGCTGGCACAGTTTTTCCTAGCCAGACATAGTGGAAAAGCGTTTTGCTAAGATGTAGACTACAAAAGACGCGAAAGACGAAGGTAGGATGCTCTCCGGAGGTAAGAGCCGCTGCCGGGCGTCTTTCGGCAGAAGCCGCGCTAAGGAGAGCACTGTGAGCGGCACAATCGTCTTTGCGCGAAGAAGCCGCTTCTTGGGCTCCGGCAGCCGGCGAGAGCGGCAGCTTCGGGAAGGTGAAGAAGCAAGCTGTACAACACTGGGATTGTGTGCGCACCTTGCCAACTGATAGAAAACAGTATCTTTGCACTCTCCTGACTTTTCCAATCACAGGAACATTCGATTGGAAGCTGTTTTGGACAACTTTTCTTTTCTTCCTGCCAAACACTTGGCAGACATCCGTGCAACTTCTAGAACACGATGGGAGATGTTTTCTGTGCTGGCACAGTTTTTCCTAGCCAGACATAGTGGAAAAGCTTTTTGCCGAGGTGTAGATGAGAAGAGGAGCTAAAGACGAAGGTAGGATGCTCTCCGGAGGTAAGAGCCGCTGCCGGGCGTCTTTCGGCAGAAGCCGCGCTAAGGAGAGCACTGTGAGCGGCACAATCGTCTTTGCGCGAAGAAGCCGCTTCTTGGGCTCCGGCAGCCGGCGAGAGCGGCAGCTTCGGGAAGGTGAAGAAGCAAGCTGTACAACACTGGGATTGTGTGCGCACCTTGCCAACTGATAGAAAACAGTACCTTTGCACTCTCCTGACTTTTCCAATCACAGGAACATTCGATTGGAAGCTGTTTTGGACAACTTTTCTTTTCTTCCTGCCAAACACTTGGCAGACATCCGTGCAACTTCTAGAACACGATGGGAGATGTTTTCTGTGCTGGCACAGTTTTTCCTAGCCAGACATAGTGGAAAAGCGTTTTGCTAAGATGTAGACTACAAAAGACGCGAAAGACGAAGGTAGGATGCTCTCCGGAGGTAAGAGCCGCTGCCGGGCGTCTTTCGGCAGAAGCCGCGCTAAGGAGAGCACTGTGAGCGGCACAATCGTCTTTGCGCGAAGAAGCCGCTTCTTGGGCTCCGGCAGCCGGCGAGAGCGGCAGCTTCGGGAAGGTGAAGAAGCAAGCTGTACAACACTGGGATTGTGTGCGCACCTTGCCAACTGATAGAAAACAGTACCTTTGCACTCTCCTGACTTTTCCAATCACAGGAACATTCGATTGGAAGCTGTTTTGGACAACTTTTCTTTTCTTCCTGCCAAACACTTGGCAGACATCCGTGCAACTTCTAGAACACGATGGGAGATGTTTTCTGTGCTGGCACAGTTTTTCCTAGCCAGACATAGTGGAGAAGCTTTTTGCCGAGGTGTAGATGAGAAGAGGAGCTAAAGACGAAGGTAGGGTGCTCTCCGGAGGTAAGAGCCGCTGCCGGGCGTCTTTCGGCAGAAGCCGCGCTAAGGAGAGCACTGTGAGCGGCACAATCGTCTTTGCGCGAAGAAGCCGCTTCTTGGGCTCCGGCAGCCGGCGAGAGCGGCAGCTTCGGGAAGGTGAAGAAGCAAGCTGTACAACACTGGGATTGTGTGCGCACCTTGCCAACTGATAGAAAACAGTACCTTTGCACTCTCCTGACTTTTCCAATCACAGGAACATTCGATTGGAAGCTGTTTTGGACAACTTTTCTTTTCTTCCTGCCAAACACTTGGCAGACATCCGTGCAACTTCTAGAACACGATGGGAGATGTTTTCTGTGCTGGCACAGTTTTTCCTAGCCAGACATAGTGGAAAAGCGTTTTGCTAAGATGTAGACGACAAGAGAGGCTAAAGAGTGGATGTTAGCATATGACACCCATCTTCAAAAAAGGCAATTAAGAGGACTCGCCATAGTACAAACCAGCCAGCCTCTTTTTTATCCCCAGGAAGTTGATGAAGCAGCTCTTCCTGGAAATCCTTGCCAGGCACATGACAGATGACCAAATAATGTAGTTAGCATGATTTTTCAGGGGAATTTCATGCTGAACATCACTTTAAACTCCTCTGATGAATCAACTTGACTGGTAGATGAAGGGAATATTATCTGCCTGGGCTTCAGGGAGGTTTTTGACATACCTCTACATGGCATCACACATACATATGGAAGCAATAGTGCAAAGGGGAGGGAATCAGTGTCTTTTCAGTGATGCTGAGGGTAAAGACAAGAGGCAGTGGGCACACACTGAAATACAGGAGATTGCCTTTGAACATCAGTAAATGTTTCTTTACTGTCAGGGTGACTGAACCACGGCACAGACTGCCCAGAAAGATTGTGGAGCCTGGATCTTTGAAGACATTAAAAGTACACCCAGATAGAATCCTGGGCAAGAGGCTCTAGGTATCCTGGTTTAGGCAGGGGGGTTGGGCCTGGTTAGCCCCACCAACCCCTTCCACTCTCTTTCATTCTGTGCTAGTGAATTCTCTTCAAGATGCATTTCAAAGCACTGGCATGACAAAGTTCTGTGCAGACAGAGATCCAAATGGACATGGCATCTAAGTTCCTTAAGCAGTGTTCAAGAAGAATGTAAAACTCTGGCACAAGTGTCTCTTCCCTAACTGAATCCCTTTCATGGGAAAATTCCCAGCTCTAGAAAGATCTTCTGATACGCATGCTTAAGACTGACACTGGCTGAGCAAATTTCTCCCTATGTATATCTAAGACCAGTTAGGATCTTCACCCAAAGTGCTGTCAACATAGTCACAGAATGCCTATTGTTAAGAAGTGACAGCTTCCATCAGAATGGCAGCTATTGGTCCACAAAATGGATTAATGGATGGGAATTATCTACGTGGGTTAAAAACAAAAATAAAGAGTTGGTCTTTATTTATCAATTTCATGGCAATATTGATAAGGGAAGAAAAAGATCTAAGTCCTTGACTTTCTGGACTCGAGGAAAGATTTTAAAAATTCCTTGTAAAAATGTATGATCACAATCAGACTATTGAAACCATTTTAGTTGGGAACAAAGTTCCAAAATTGTCTAGATAGTGGCAAAGAAGCCAAGAAAATAGGAAAGAAACAAAAAGAGAGCAAAAGAGTCAGCTTCAGTGTACAAGCTCGTTCTAGAAGTAGTCTGCTGGGAAAAGGAACCCCCAGCTAAATTTCCAATGTATTCCTGCGCTTGATTCAGTAACTGGTCAATGTAAAAACCAATCCTTTTGTACAACTTCTTCCAGCAACAAAAACTCCAACAGGTTGACACTACCATCATGCCTGTTCCAGACATATTTAAAAGAGAAATGATGATTTTCTTGAAAACCTACTTACATAAAAGTTGCAAGATGGTGGAGGGATTCCCACATCCTCCTTCCTCCATCTGGCTTGAAAGTATATTTGATAAAATATGCAACAAAGCACATGATTTATAAGGGAGAGTCAAATGGATGATTTGGGAATCGATCTCTTGTTGATAGTAAACTTCATATCCACTCGGTGTGACCTTTTTAAAACAAAATGTGGAGCTGAGGCATGAATCTGCCACAACAATTGTAAAGCAAACATACACACTCCCCTTCATATGCCCCCCCCTCCACACACACCTAGGCACACACAGAGATCAGCATAGCAGATCATGAACACCTTGGAAAAGACTGAAATGCCTCTCTTGATGGGCAAAAGAGCTGGTGCAGTAATTCAAATGCCTGGTACAAAAATTCTGTTTAATATTTAGCTCCTATTTAAAACACAGCTTTTCATTTCATTCTATTTACAGAATATTTTCATTTCATTTGTTTCTTTAAAATTACTTAGTTCTCACCTGTTGTATGTCTAGGAATATTTTCTTCCAAAAATAGAAAAAAATAGATGATATCTTTTCAGCAGAAAACATTGGTTGATACAATTTTAAACCATCATGATATGGAAGAATTCTTCTGTCCCACTCGAAGGTGGAAGAAGCATTTGGATCACAGATCATCTACAATGAAATACTTGACATGTTTAAGATGCTTTCAATCAATTTTGATCGTCAATTGCTTATTTGTTGTAAACAGTAATTTTTCAGTGAAGGGAAAGTGTGTGTGGTATATCTACATGATATGTTCAAAGGCAGTTCCTACTAATGGCCAGGCTGAATTCCAGTAAATAATGTCCCGAATGATATTTTGCCGCCTTCTTTGGCACTTCATGAAATCTTACCCCGATGAAGTGCTGAAACACAGAGATTTTCTCTTAGAGAGTGTCTCATGTTGTAACCTATCCCATGGATTTTATGCTGTAATTCTTATCTCTTTTAAAATTTACTATCTTCTGTACAGTTTTCATGAAACTTTCTGTTACAGTAGTGAATAGCACAGATAAATGTCATTTTGTACAACTTTGAATTTACCCCAAGAGCTGAGAGAAAACTTGATCCTATACTTCAATCCGAGTTTCTTCTATAGTCCAACTTTGTTTCTCTACCATCAAGCTTCTCCTTTGTTGCTGCTCCAAGCCCCGTCCAAGGTGACCTTGAATACTTTCAGGGATGGGACACCCACAACTTCTCTGGGCAACCTGTTCCAGTGTTCCAGCACTCCCACAGTAAAAAAGGCCTTCCTTTCATCTAATATGTGTAGGAAATCATAAATCTAGGCATAGAAGCTTGGAGTGCAAATTTGAAATTCTTTGGATTTGAAGCACATTTTATATGAATACTGACTTACAGATGACTAAAAGATGTTGATGGGCATTTGAGCTGACAAGTTTTGAAAAAGTGCACGGAAATTAAAATTGAAACCACTAAAATTAAAAACTCCTTGCCATTTTCTTTTTCCTCTCCTATTCAAAATTGCATATGTCAGATATCAGTGCTTCATGCAAACCTCTCAGATGCTCTCAGAGAAAAAGCTTTTCTTTCAGACTAAGTTGCGGTTGACGTAGAACACTAGCAGGAGTGAAAGATTTTCTGGGCATCGGGGCAGCCCGTTCTCCTTGGATTTGTGTGCAGAATGCATTTTATCCAAACTGGAAAATAGATCCCAGCTCTGTTCTATTCATCATTCTTACTTCATCAGGCCAGAAGATTCTGTGAAAAGTAGCCTGTGGACCTTGAAGACAGCGCATGTGAACCAGATGAGAGGTGATAGAGAAGTTGAGGGAGAGAAGAAAGAGCATGAGGCTGAAACCAGAAAGTATTTCTCCACGTGATCATGGAAGATTGCAGGAGCCACTTGGTACTATCAAACCAGCCCAACTTGGCACTGGTGCCACCTTGGGTCTGGGAGCCATGTTGCATATCGTGCATTTTAAGGAGCCAGCTGGCCACACCCAGCCATATGCCCCCAAACACAAACCAAGGCCCTTTTCTCTGGCAAACAAAACTCAGCTGCCCTGCTTCTGGATGGCAGATTGCAGGAACCACTTGGTACTATCAAACCAGCCCAACTTGGCACTGGTGCCACCATGGGTCTGGTCACCATCCTGCCTATTGTAGCTTTTCAGGAGCCAGCCGGTCACTCTCAGCCATAGGCCCCCAAACACAAACCTCGGCCCGTTTCCCTGGAAAACAAAAGTAAGCTGCCCCGCTTCTGCATGGCAGATTGCAGGAGCTACTTAGTACTATCAAATCAGCCCGACTTGGCACAGGTGCCACCTTGGATCTGGGAACCATCCTGTGTATCGTGGATTTTCAGGGGCCAGCCGGCCACTCTCAGCCATATGCCCCCAAAAACAAACCACGGACCTTTTCTCTGGCAAACAAAAATCAGCTGCCCCACTTCTGGATGGCAGATTGCAGGAGCCACTTGGGACTATCACACCAGCACAACATGGCACTGCTGCCACCTTGGATCTGGGAACAATCCTGCGTATCGTACATATTCAGGAACCAGCCGAACACTCCCAGCCACAGGCCCCCAAACACAAACAACGGCCCATTTCCCTGGCAAACAAAACTCAGCTGCCCCGCTTCTGGATGGCAGTTTGCAGGAGCCACTTGGGACTATCAAACCAGCCCGACTTGGTAATGGTACCACCTTGGATCTGGGAACCATCCTTCCTATCGTGGATTTTCAGGGGCCAGCCGGTCATTCCCAGCCATATGCCCCCAAACACAAACCTCGGCCCTTTCCTCTGGCAAACAAAACTCAACTGCCCCTCTTCTGGATGGCAAATTGCAGGACGCACTTGGTACTACAAAAAGAGCCCGACTTGGCAGTGGTGCCACCTTGGCTCTGGGAACCATCCTGCGTATCGAGCATTTTAAGGAGCCAGCCGGCAATTCCCAGCCGTATGCCCCAAAAAGAGACCATGGACATTTTCTCTGGCAAAAAAAACTCAGCTGTCCCGCTTCTGGATGGCAGATTGCAGGAGTCACTTTGAACCATACAACCAGCCTTACTTGGCACTGGTGCCACCTTGGATCTGGGAACCATCCTGCCTATCGTTGATTTTCAGGGGCCAGCCGGCCACTCTCAGCCATAGGCCCCCAAACACAAACCACAGCCCTTTTCTCTAGCAAACAAAATTCAACTGCCCCGCTTCTGGATGGCAAATTGCAGGAGCCACTGGGTACTACAAAAACAGCCTGACTTGGCACTGGTGCCACCTTGCGTCTGGTTACCATGCGGCGTATCGTGCATTTTAAGGAGCCAGGTGGCCACTCCCAGCCATATGCCCCCAAACACAACCCACGGCCCTTTTCTCTGGCAAACAAAACTCAGCTGCCCCGCTTCTGGATGGCAGATTGCAGGAGACACTTGGTACTATCAAACCAGCCCGACTTGGCACTGGTGCCACCTTGGGTCTGGGAACCATCCTGCGTATTGTGGATTGTCCGGAGACAGCCGACCACTCTCGGCCACAGAGCCCAATCAAAAACAAAGGTCCGTTTCCCTGGCAAAAAAAACTCAGCTGCCCCGCTTCTGGATGGGAGATTGCAGGAGGCACTTGACACTGTCAAACGAGCCCCACTTGGCACTGGTGCCACCTTGGGTCTGGGAACCATGCTGCGTATCGTGGATTTTCAGGAGCCAGCCGGCCACTGCCAGCCACAGGCCCCCAAACACAAACCACAGCCTTTTCCTCTGGCAAACAAAACTCAGCTGCCCCGCTTCTGGATGGCAGATTGCAGGAGCCACTTGGTACTATCAAACCAGCCCGACTTGGCACTGGTGCCACCTTGGGTCTGGGAACCATCCTGCCTATCGTGGATTTTAAGGAGCCAGCCGGCTACTCCCAGCCACAGGCCCCCAACAAAAACCACGGCCCTTTTTTCTCGCAAACAAAACTTAGCTGCCTCACTTCTGGATGGCAGATTGCAGGAGCCACTTGGTGTAATCAAACCAGCCCGACTTGGCACTGGTGCCACCTTGGGTCTGGGAACCATCCTGCGTATCGTGGATTCTAAGGAGCCAGCCGGCCACTCCCAGCCACAGGCCCCCAAACAAAATCAACGGCGCTGTTCCCTGGAAAACAAAACACGCCTGCCAACTTTTTGATGGAGTTTGCAGGAGCCACTTGGTACTATCAAACCAGCCCGACTTGGCACTGGTGCCACCTTGGGTCTGGGAAACATCCTGCGTATCGTGGATTCTTAGGAGCCAGCTGGCCACTCCTAGCCACAGACCCCCAAACAAAAACCTAGGCCTATTTCTCTGGCAAACAAAAGTAAGCTGCCCTGCTTCTGGATGGCAGATTGCAGGAGACACTTGGTACTATCAAACCAGCCCGACTTGGCACTGGTGCCACCTTGGATCTGGGAACCATGCTGTGTATCGTGGATATTCAGGGGCCAGCTGGCCACTCTCAGCCATATGTCCCCAAACAGAAACCTCGGCCCGTTTCTCTGGCAAACAAAACTCAACTGCCCCTCTTCTGGATGGCAAATTGCAGGATGAACTTGATACTAAAACCGCAGGCCGACTTGGTAGTGGTGACACCTTGGGCCTGGGAACCATCATGCGTATCGAGCATTTTAAGGAGCCAGCCGGCCACTCCCAGCAATATGCCCCCAAAGACAATCCACGGAATTTTTCTCTGGCAAACAAAAATCAGCTGCCCCGCTTCTGGATGGCAGATTGCAGGAGCCACTTTGCACCATCAAACCAGCCCGACTTGGCACTGGTGCCACCTTGCATCTGGGAACCATGCTGCCTAGCGTGGATTTTCAGGAGCCAGCCGGCCACTCTCAGCTATATGCCCCCAAACAAAACCCACGGCCCGTTTCCCTGGCAAACAAAATTAAGCTGCCCCGCTTCTGGATGGCAGATTGCAGGACGCACTTGGTAGTATCAAACCAGCCCGACTTGGCACTGGTGCCACCTTGGGTCTGGGAACCATCCTGCGTATCGTGGGTTCAAAGGAGCCAGCCGGCCACTCCCAGCCACAGGCCCCCAAATACAAACAATGGCGCTTTTCCCTGGAAAACAAAACTCGCCTGCCAACTTTTTGATGGCAGATTGCAGGAGCCACTTGGTACTATCAAATCAGCCCAACTTGGCACTGCTGCCACCATGGGTCTGGTAACCATCCTGCCTATTGTAGCTTTTCAGGAGCCAGCCGGTCACTCCCAGCCATAGGTCCCCAGTCACAAACCTCGGCCCGTTTCCCTGGCAAACAAAAGTAAGCTGCCCCGCTTCTGGATGGCAGATTGCAGGAGCCACTTGGTACTATCAAACCAGCCCAACTTGGCACTGGTGCCACCTTGGGTCTGGGAACCATGCTGCGTAACACAGATTCTAAGGAGCCAGTCGGCCACTCCCAGCCACAAGCCCCCAAACACAAACAACGGCGCTATTCTCTGGCAAACAAAACTCAACTGCCCCTCTTCTGGATGGCAAATTGCAGGACGCACTTGGTACTATAAAAACAGCCCGACTTGGCACTGGTGCCACCTTGGGTCTGGGAACCATCCTGCGTATTGTGGGTTGTCAGGAGCCAGCCGAACACTCTCGGCCACAGACCCCAATTAAAAACAACGGCCCGTTTCACAGGCAAACAAAACTCAGCTGCCCCGCTTCTGGATGGGAGATTGCAGGAGGCACTTGACACTGTGAAACCAGCCCCACTTGGCACTGGTGCCACCTTGGGTCTGGGAACCATGCTGCGTATCATGGATTTTCAGGAGCCAGCCGGTCACTCTCAGCCATAGGCCCCCAAACACAAACCTCGGCCCGTTTCCCTGGCAAACAAAAGTAAGCTGCCCCGCTTCTGCATGGCAGATTGCAGGAGCTACTTAGTACTATCAAATCAGCCCGACTTGGCACAGGTGCCACCTTGGATCTGGGAACCATCCTGTGTATCGTGGATTTTCAGGGGCCAGCCGGCCACTCTCAGCCATATGCCCCCAAAAACAAACCACGGACCTTTTCTCTGGCAAACAAAAATCAGCTGCCCCACTTCTGGATGGCAGATTGCAGGAGCCACTTGGGACTATCACACCAGCACAACATGGCACTGCTGCCACCTTGGATCTGGGAACAATCCTGCGTATCGTACATATTCAGGAACCAGCCGAACACTCCCAGCCACAGGCCCCCAAACACAAACAACGGCCCATTTCCCTGGCAAACAAAACTCAGCTGCCCCGCTTCTGGATGGCAGTTTGCAGGAGCCACTTGGGACTATCAAACCAGCCCGACTTGGTAATGGTACCACCTTGGATCTGGGAACCATCCTTCCTATCGTGGATTTTCAGGGGCCAGCCGGTCATTCCCAGCCATATGCCCCCAAACACAAACCTCGGCCCTTTCCTCTGGCAAACAAAACTCAACTGCCCCTCTTCTGGATGGCAAATTGCAGGACGCACTTGGTACTACAAAAAGAGCCCGACTTGGCAGTGGTGCCACCTTGGCTCTGGGAACCATCCTGCGTATCGAGCATTTTAAGGAGCCAGCCGGCAATTCCCAGCCGTATGCCCCAAAAAGAGACCATGGACATTTTCTCTGGCAAAAAAAACTCAGCTGTCCCGCTTCTGGATGGCAGATTGCAGGAGTCACTTTGAACCATACAACCAGCCTTACTTGGCACTGGTGCCACCTTGGATCTGGGAACCATCCTGCCTATCGTTGATTTTCAGGGGCCAGCCGGCCACTCTCAGCCATAGGCCCCCAAACACAAACCACAGCCCTTTTCTCTAGCAAACAAAATTCAACTGCCCCGCTTCTGGATGGCAAATTGCAGGAGCCACTGGGTACTACAAAAACAGCCTGACTTGGCACTGGTGCCACCTTGCGTCTGGTTACCATGCGGCGTATCGTGCATTTTAAGGAGCCAGGTGGCCACTCCCAGCCATATGCCCCCAAACACAACCCACGGCCCTTTTCTCTGGCAAACAAAACTCAGCTGCCCCGCTTCTGGATGGCAGATTGCAGGAGACACTTGGTACTATCAAACCAGCCCGACTTGGCACTGGTGCCACCTTGGGTCTGGGAACCATCCTGCGTATTGTGGATTGTCCGGAGACAGCCGACCACTCTCGGCCACAGAGCCCAATCAAAAACAAAGGTCCGTTTCCCTGGCAAAAAAAACTCAGCTGCCCCGCTTCTGGATGGGAGATTGCAGGAGGCACTTGACACTGTCAAACGAGCCCCACTTGGCACTGGTGCCACCTTGGGTCTGGGAACCATGCTGCGTATCGTGGATTTTCAGGAGCCAGCCGGCCACTGCCAGCCACAGGCCCCCAAACACAAACCACAGCCTTTTCCTCTGGCAAACAAAACTCAGCTGCCCCGCTTCTGGATGGCAGATTGCAGGAGCCACTTGGTACTATCAAACCAGCCCGACTTGGCACTGGTGCCACCTTGGGTCTGGGAACCATCCTGCCTATCGTGGATTTTAAGGAGCCAGCCGGCTACTCCCAGCCACAGGCCCCCAACAAAAACCACGGCCCTTTTTTCTCGCAAACAAAACTTAGCTGCCTCACTTCTGGATGGCAGATTGCAGGAGCCACTTGGTGTAATCAAACCAGCCCGACTTGGCACTGGTGCCACCTTGGGTCTGGGAACCATCCTGCGTATCGTGGATTCTAAGGAGCCAGCCGGCCACTCCCAGCCACAGGCCCCCAAACAAAATCAACGGCGCTGTTCCCTGGAAAACAAAACACGCCTGCCAACTTTTTGATGGAGTTTGCAGGAGCCACTTGGTACTATCAAACCAGCCCGACTTGGCACTGGTGCCACCTTGGGTCTGGGAAACATCCTGCGTATCGTGGATTCTTAGGAGCCAGCTGGCCACTCCTAGCCACAGACCCCCAAACAAAAACCTAGGCCTATTTCTCTGGCAAACAAAAGTAAGCTGCCCTGCTTCTGGATGGCAGATTGCAGGAGACACTTGGTACTATCAAACCAGCCCGACTTGGCACTGGTGCCACCTTGGATCTGGGAACCATGCTGTGTATCGTGGATATTCAGGGGCCAGCTGGCCACTCTCAGCCATATGTCCCCAAACAGAAACCTCGGCCCGTTTCTCTGGCAAACAAAACTCAACTGCCCCTCTTCTGGATGGCAAATTGCAGGATGAACTTGATACTAAAACCGCAGGCCGACTTGGTAGTGGTGACACCTTGGGCCTGGGAACCATCATGCGTATCGAGCATTTTAAGGAGCCAGCCGGCCACTCCCAGCAATATGCCCCCAAAAACAATCCACGGAATTTTTCTCTGGCAAACAAAAATCAGCTGCCCCGCTTCTGGATGGCAGATTGCAGGAGCCACTTTGCACCATCAAACCAGCCCGACTTGGCACTGGTGCCACCTTGCATCTGGGAAGCATGCTGCCTAGCGTGGATTTTCAGGAGCCAGCCGGCCACTCTCAGCTATATGCCCCCAAACAAAACCCACGGCCCGTTTCCCTGGCAAACAAAATTAAGCTGCCCCGCTTCTGGATGGCAGATTGCAGGACGCACTTGGTAGTATCAAACCAGCCCGACTTGGCACTGGTGCCACCTTGGGTCTGGGAACCATCCTGCGTATCGTGGGTTCAAAGGAGCCAGCCGGCCACTCCCAGCCACAGGCCCCCAAATACAAACAATGGCGCTTTTCCCTGGAAAACAAAACTCGCCTGCCAACTTTTTGATGGCAGATTGCAGGAGCCACTTGGTACTATCAAATCAGCCCAACTTGGCACTGCTGCCACCATGGGTCTGGTAACCATCCTGCCTATTGTAGCTTTTCAGGAGCCAGCCGGTCACTCCCAGCCATAGGTCCCCAGTCACAAACCTCGGCCCGTTTCCCTGGCAAACAAAAGTAAGCTGCCCCGCTTCTGGATGGCAGATTGCAGGAGCCACTTGGTACTATCAAACCAGCCCAACTTGGCACTGGTGCCACCTTGGGTCTGGGAACCATGCTGCGTAACACAGATTCTAAGGAGCCAGTCGGCCACTCCCAGCCACAAGCCCCCAAACACAAACAACGGCGCTATTCTCTGGCAAACAAAACTCAACTGCCCCTCTTCTGGATGGCAAATTGCAGGACGCACTTGGTACTATAAAAACAGCCCGACTTGGCACTGGTGCCACCTTGGGTCTGGGAACCATCCTGCGTATTGTGGGTTGTCAGGAGCCAGCCGAACACTCTCGGCCACAGACCCCAATTAAAAACAACGGCCCGTTTCACAGGCAAACAAAACTCAGCTGCCCCGCTTCTGGATGGGAGATTGCAGGAGGCACTTGACACTGTGAAACCAGCCCCACTTGGCACTGGTGCCACCTTGGGTCTGGGAACCATGCTGCGTATCATGGATTTTCAGGAGCCAGCCGGTCACTCTCAGCCATAGGCCCCCAAACACAAACCTCGGCCCGTTTCCCTGGCAAACAAAAGTAAGCTGCCCCGCTTCTGCATGGCAGATTGCAGGAGCTACTTAGTACTATCAAATCAGCCCGACTTGGCACAGGTGCCACCTTGGATCTGGGAACCATCCTGTGTATCGTGGATTTTCAGGGGCCAGCCGGCCACTCTCAGCCATATGCCCCCAAAAACAAACCACGGACCTTTTCTCTGGCAAACAAAAATCAGCTGCCCCACTTCTGGATGGCAGATTGCAGGAGCCACTTGGGACTATCACACCAGCACAACATGGCACTGCTGCCACCTTGGATCTGGGAACAATCCTGCGTATCGTACATATTCAGGAACCAGCCGAACACTCCCAGCCACAGGCCCCCAAACACAAACAACGGCCCATTTCCCTGGCAAACAAAACTCAGCTGCCCCGCTTCTGGATGGCAGTTTGCAGGAGCCACTTGGGACTATCAAACCAGCCCGACTTGGTAATGGTACCACCTTGGATCTGGGAACCATCCTTCCTATCGTGGATTTTCAGGGGCCAGCCGGTCATTCCCAGCCATATGCCCCCAAACACAAACCTCGGCCCTTTCCTCTGGCAAACAAAACTCAACTGCCCCTCTTCTGGATGGCAAATTGCAGGACGCACTTGGTACTACAAAAAGAGCCCGACTTGGCAGTGGTGCCACCTTGGCTCTGGGAACCATCCTGCGTATCGAGCATTTTAAGGAGCCAGCCGGCAATTCCCAGCCGTATGCCCCAAAAAGAGACCATGGACATTTTCTCTGGCAAAAAAAACTCAGCTGTCCCGCTTCTGGATGGCAGATTGCAGGAGTCACTTTGAACCATACAACCAGCCTTACTTGGCACTGGTGCCACCTTGGATCTGGGAACCATCCTGCCTATCGTTGATTTTCAGGGGCCAGCCGGCCACTCTCAGCCATAGGCCCCCAAACACAAACCACAGCCCTTTTCTCTAGCAAACAAAATTCAACTGCCCCGCTTCTGGATGGCAAATTGCAGGAGCCACTGGGTACTACAAAAACAGCCTGACTTGGCACTGGTGCCACCTTGCGTCTGGTTACCATGCGGCGTATCGTGCATTTTAAGGAGCCAGGTGGCCACTCCCAGCCATATGCCCCCAAACACAACCCACGGCCCTTTTCTCTGGCAAACAAAACTCAGCTGCCCCGCTTCTGGATGGCAGATTGCAGGAGACACTTGGTACTATCAAACCAGCCCGACTTGGCACTGGTGCCACCTTGGGTCTGGGAACCATCCTGCGTATTGTGGATTGTCCGGAGACAGCCGACCACTCTCGGCCACAGAGCCCAATCAAAAACAAAGGTCCGTTTCCCTGGCAAAAAAAACTCAGCTGCCCCGCTTCTGGATGGGAGATTGCAGGAGGCACTTGACACTGTCAAACGAGCCCCACTTGGCACTGGTGCCACCTTGGGTCTGGGAACCATGCTGCGTATCGTGGATTTTCAGGAGCCAGCCGGCCACTGCCAGCCACAGGCCCCCAAACACAAACCACAGCCTTTTCCTCTGGCAAACAAAACTCAGCTGCCCCGCTTCTGGATGGCAGATTGCAGGAGCCACTTGGTACTATCAAACCAGCCCGACTTGGCACTGGTGCCACCTTGGGTCTGGGAACCATCCTGCCTATCGTGGATTTTAAGGAGCCAGCCGGCTACTCCCAGCCACAGGCCCCCAACAAAAACCACGGCCCTTTTTTCTCGCAAACAAAACTTAGCTGCCTCACTTCTGGATGGCAGATTGCAGGAGCCACTTGGTGTAATCAAACCAGCCCGACTTGGCACTGGTGCCACCTTGGGTCTGGGAACCATCCTGCGTATCGTGGATTCTAAGGAGCCAGCCGGCCACTCCCAGCCACAGGCCCCCAAACAAAATCAACGGCGCTGTTCCCTGGAAAACAAAACACGCCTGCCAACTTTTTGATGGAGTTTGCAGGAGCCACTTGGTACTATCAAACCAGCCCGACTTGGCACTGGTGCCACCTTGGGTCTGGGAAACATCCTGCGTATCGTGGATTCTTAGGAGCCAGCTGGCCACTCCTAGCCACAGACCCCCAAACAAAAACCTAGGCCTATTTCTCTGGCAAACAAAAGTAAGCTGCCCTGCTTCTGGATGGCAGATTGCAGGAGACACTTGGTACTATCAAACCAGCCCGACTTGGCACTGGTGCCACCTTGGATCTGGGAACCATGCTGTGTATCGTGGATATTCAGGGGCCAGCTGGCCACTCTCAGCCATATGTCCCCAAACAGAAACCTCGGCCCGTTTCTCTGGCAAACAAAACTCAACTGCCCCTCTTCTGGATGGCAAATTGCAGGATGAACTTGATACTAAAACCGCAGGCCGACTTGGTAGTGGTGACACCTTGGGCCTGGGAACCATCATGCGTATCGAGCATTTTAAGGAGCCAGCCGGCCACTCCCAGCAATATGCCCCCAAAAACAATCCACGGAATTTTCCTCTGGCAAACAAAAATCAGCTGCCCCGCTTCTGGATGGCAGATTGCAGGAGCCACTTTGCACCATCAAACCAGCCCGACTTGGCACTGGTGCCACCTTGCATCTGGGAAGCATGCTGCCTAGCGTGGATTTTCAGGAGCCAGCCGGCCACTCTCAGCTATATGCCCCCAAACAAAACCCACGGCCCGTTTCCCTGGCAAACAAAATTAAGCTGCCCCGCTTCTGGATGGCAGATTGCAGGACGCACTTGGTAGTATCAAACCAGCCCGACTTGGCACTGGTGCCACCTTGGGTCTGGGAACCATCCTGCGTATCGTGGGTTCAAAGGAGCCAGCCGGCCACTCCCAGCCACAGGCCCCCAAATACAAACAATGGCGCTTTTCCCTGGAAAACAAAACTCGCCTGCCAACTTTTTGATGGCAGATTGCAGGAGCCACTTGGTACTATCAAATCAGCCCAACTTGGCACTGCTGCCACCATGGGTCTGGGAACCATCCTGCCTATTGTAGCTTTTCAGGAGCCAGCCGGTCACTCCCAGCCATAGGTCCCCAGTCACAAACCTCGGCCCGTTTCCCTGGCAAACAAAAGTAAGCTGCCCCGCTTCTGGATGGCAGATTGCAGGAGCCACTTGGTACTATCAAACCAGCCCAACTTGGCACTGGTGCCACCTTGGGTCTGGGAACCATGCTGCGTAACACAGATTCTAAGGAGCCAGTCGGCCACTCCCAGCCACAAGCCCCCAAACACAAACAACGGCGCTATTCTCTGGCAAACAAAACTCAACTGCCCCTCTTCTGGATGGCAAATTGCAGGACGCACTTGGTACTATAAAAACAGCCCGACTTGGCACTGGTGCCACCTTGGGTCTGGGAACCATCCTGCGTATTGTGGGTTGTCAGGAGCCAGCCGAACACTCTCGGCCACAGACCCCAATTAAAAACAACGGCCCGTTTCACAGGCAAACAAAACTCAGCTGCCCCGCTTCTGGATGGGAGATTGCAGGAGGCACTTGACACTGTGAAACCAGCCCCACTTGGCACTGGTGCCACCTTGGGTCTGGGAACCATGCTGCGTATCATGGATTTTCAGGAGCCAGCCGGTCACTCTCAGCCATAGGCCCCCAAACACAAACCTCGGCCCGTTTCCCTGGCAAACAAAAGTAAGCTGCCCCGCTTCTGCATGGCAGATTGCAGGAGCTACTTAGTACTATCAAATCAGCCCGACTTGGCACAGGTGCCACCTTGGATCTGGGAACCATCCTGTGTATCGTGGATTTTCAGGGGCCAGCCGGCCACTCTCAGCCATATGCCCCCAAAAACAAACCACGGACCTTTTCTCTGGCAAACAAAAATCAGCTGCCCCACTTCTGGATGGCAGATTGCAGGAGCCACTTGGGACTATCACACCAGCACAACATGGCACTGCTGCCACCTTGGATCTGGGAACAATCCTGCGTATCGTACATATTCAGGAACCAGCCGAACACTCCCAGCCACAGGCCCCCAAACACAAACAACGGCCCATTTCCCTGGCAAACAAAACTCAGCTGCCCCGCTTCTGGATGGCAGTTTGCAGGAGCCACTTGGGACTATCAAACCAGCCCGACTTGGTAATGGTACCACCTTGGATCTGGGAACCATCCTTCCTATCGTGGATTTTCAGGGGCCAGCCGGTCATTCCCAGCCATATGCCCCCAAACACAAACCTCGGCCCTTTCCTCTGGCAAACAAAACTCAACTGCCCCTCTTCTGGATGGCAAATTGCAGGACGCACTTGGTACTACAAAAAGAGCCCGACTTGGCAGTGGTGCCACCTTGGCTCTGGGAACCATCCTGCGTATCGAGCATTTTAAGGAGCCAGCCGGCAATTCCCAGCCGTATGCCCCAAAAAGAGACCATGGACATTTTCTCTGGCAAAAAAAACTCAGCTGTCCCGCTTCTGGATGGCAGATTGCAGGAGTCACTTTGAACCATACAACCAGCCTTACTTGGCACTGGTGCCACCTTGGATCTGGGAACCATCCTGCCTATCGTTGATTTTCAGGGGCCAGCCGGCCACTCTCAGCCATAGGCCCCCAAACACAAACCACAGCCCTTTTCTCTAGCAAACAAAATTCAACTGCCCCGCTTCTGGATGGCAAATTGCAGGAGCCACTGGGTACTACAAAAACAGCCTGACTTGGCACTGGTGCCACCTTGCGTCTGGTTACCATGCGGCGTATCGTGCATTTTAAGGAGCCAGGTGGCCACTCCCAGCCATATGCCCCCAAACACAACCCACGGCCCTTTTCTCTGGCAAACAAAACTCAGCTGCCCCGCTTCTGGATGGCAGATTGCAGGAGACACTTGGTACTATCAAACCAGCCCGACTTGGCACTGGTGCCACCTTGGGTCTGGGAACCATCCTGCGTATTGTGGATTGTCCGGAGACAGCCGACCACTCTCGGCCACAGAGCCCAATCAAAAACAAAGGTCCGTTTCCCTGGCAAAAAAAACTCAGCTGCCCCGCTTCTGGATGGGAGATTGCAGGAGGCACTTGACACTGTCAAACGAGCCCCACTTGGCACTGGTGCCACCTTGGGTCTGGGAACCATGCTGCGTATCGTGGATTTTCAGGAGCCAGCCGGCCACTGCCAGCCACAGGCCCCCAAACACAAACCACAGCCTTTTCCTCTGGCAAACAAAACTCAGCTGCCCCGCTTCTGGATGGCAGATTGCAGGAGCCACTTGGTACTATCAAACCAGCCCGACTTGGCACTGGTGCCACCTTGGGTCTGGGAACCATCCTGCCTATCGTGGATTTTAAGGAGCCAGCCGGCTACTCCCAGCCACAGGCCCCCAACAAAAACCACGGCCCTTTTTTCTCGCAAACAAAACTTAGCTGCCTCACTTCTGGATGGCAGATTGCAGGAGCCACTTGGTGTAATCAAACCAGCCCGACTTGGCACTGGTGCCACCTTGGGTCTGGGAACCATCCTGCGTATCGTGGATTCTAAGGAGCCAGCCGGCCACTCCCAGCCACAGGCCCCCAAACAAAATCAACGGCGCTGTTCCCTGGAAAACAAAACACGCCTGCCAACTTTTTGATGGAGTTTGCCGGAGCCACTTGGTACTATCAAACCAGCCCGACTTGGCACTGGTGCCACCTTGGGTCTGGGAAACATCCTGCGTATCGTGGATTCTTAGGAGCCAGCCGGCCACTCCTAGCCACAGACCCCCAAACAAAAACCTAGGCCTATTTCTCTGGCAAACAAAAGTAAGCTGCCCTGCTTCTGGATGGCAGATTGCAGGAGACACTTGGTACTATCAAACCAGCCCGACTTGGCACTGGTGCCACCTTGGATCTGGGAACCATGCTGTGTATCGTGGATATTCAGGGGCCAGCTGGCCACTCTCAGCCATATGTCCCCAAACAGAAACCTCGGCCCGTTTCTCTGGCAAACAAAACTCAACTGCCCCTCTTCTGGATGGCAAATTGCAGGATGAACTTGATACTAAAACCGCAGGCCGACTTGGTAGTGGTGACACCTTGGGCCTGGGAACCATCATGCGTATCGAGCATTTTAAGGAGCCAGCCGGCCACTCCCAGCAATATGCCCCCAAAAACAATCCACGGAATTTTTCTCTGGCAAACAAAAATCAGCTGCCCCGCTTCTGGATGGCAGATTGCAGGAGCCACTTTGCACCATCAAACCAGCCCGACTTGGCACTGGTGCCACCTTGCATCTGGGAACCATGCTGCCTAGCGTGGATTTTCAGGAGCCAGCCGGCCACTCTCAGCTATATGCCCCCAAACAAAACCCACGGCCCGTTTCCCTGGCAAACAAAATTAAGCTGCCCCGCTTCTGGATGGCAGATTGCAGGACGCACTTGGTAGTATCAAACCAGCCCGACTTGGCACTGGTGCCACCTTGGGTCTGGGAACCATCCTGCGTATCGTGGGTTCAAAGGAGCCAGCCGGCCACTCCCAGCCACAGGCCCCCAAATACAAACAATGGCGCTTTTCCCTGGAAAACAAAACTCGCCTGCCAACTTTTTGATGGCAGATTGCAGGAGCCACTTGGTACTATCAAATCAGCCCAACTTGGCACTGCTGCCACCATGGGTCTGGTAACCATCCTGCCTATTGTAGCTTTTCAGGAGCCAGCCGGTCACTCCCAGCCATAGGTCCCCAGTCACAAACCTCGGCCCGTTTCCCTGGCAAACAAAAGTAAGCTGCCCCGCTTCTGGATGGCAGATTGCAGGAGCCACTTGGTACTATCAAACCAGCCCAACTTGGCACTGGTGCCACCTTGGGTCTGGGAACCATGCTGCGTAACACAGATTCTAAGGAGCCAGTCGGCCACTCCCAGCCACAAGCCCCCAAACACAAACAACGGCGCTATTCTCTGGCAAACAAAACTCAACTGCCCCTCTTCTGGATGGCAAATTGCAGGACGCACTTGGTACTATAAAAACAGCCCGACTTGGCACTGGTGCCACCTTGGGTCTGGGAACCATCCTGCGTATTGTGGGTTGTCAGGAGCCAGCCGAACACTCTCGGCCACAGACCCCAATTAAAAACAACGGCCCGTTTCACAGGCAAACAAAACTCAGCTGCCCCGCTTCTGGATGGGAGATTGCAGGAGGCACTTGACACTGTGAAACCAGCCCCACTTGGCACTGGTGCCACCTTGGGTCTGGGAACCATGCTGCGTATCATGGATTTTCAGGAGCCAGCCGGTCACTCTCAGCCATAGGCCCCCAAACACAAACCTCGGCCCGTTTCCCTGGCAAACAAAAGTAAGCTGCCCCGCTTCTGCATGGCAGATTGCAGGAGCTACTTAGTACTATCAAATCAGCCCGACTTGGCACAGGTGCCACCTTGGATCTGGGAACCATCCTGTGTATCGTGGATTTTCAGGGGCCAGCCGGCCACTCTCAGCCATATGCCCCCAAAAACAAACCACGGACCTTTTCTCTGGCAAACAAAAATCAGCTGCCCCACTTCTGGATGGCAGATTGCAGGAGCCACTTGGGACTATCACACCAGCACAACATGGCACTGCTGCCACCTTGGATCTGGGAACAATCCTGCGTATCGTACATATTCAGGAACCAGCCGAACACTCCCAGCCACAGGCACCCAAACACAAACAACGGCCCATTTCCCTGGCAAACAAAACTCAGCTGCCCCGCTTCTGGATGGCAGTTTGCAGGAGCCACTTGGGACTATCAAACCAGCCCGACTTGGTAATGGTACCACCTTGGATCTGGGAACCATCCGGCGTATCGTGGATTTTCAGGGGCCAGCCGGTCATTCCCAGCCATATGCCCCCAAACACAAACCTCGGCCCTTTTCTCTGGCAAACAAAACTCAACTGCCCCTCTTCTGGATGGCAAATTGCAGGACGCACTTGGTACTACAAAAAGAGCCCGACTTGGCAGTGGTGCCACCTTGGCTCTGGGAACCATCCTGCGTATCGAGCATTTTAAGGAGCCAGCCGGCAATTCCATGCCGTATGCCCCAAAAAGAAACCATGGACATTTTCTCTGGCAAAAAAAACTCAGCTGTCCCGCTTCTGGATGGCAGATTGCAGGAGTCACTTTGAACCATACAACCAGCCTTACTTGGCACTGGTGCCACCTTGGATCTGGGAACCATCCTGCCTATCGTTGATTTTCAGGGGCCAGCCGGCCACTCTCAGCCATAGGCCCCCAAACACAAACCACAGCCCTTTTCTCTAGCAAACAAAATTCAACTGCCCCGCTTCTGGATGGCAAATTGCAGGAGCCACTGGGTACTACAAAAACAGCCTGACTTGGCACTGGTGCCACCTTGCGTCTGGTTACCATGCGGCGTATCGTGCATTTTAAGGAGCCAGGTGGCCACTCCCAGCCATATGCCCCCAAACACAACCCACGGCCCTTTTCTCTGGCAAACAAAACTCAGCTGCCCCGCTTCTGGATGGCAGATTGCAGGAGACACTTGGTACTATCAAACCAGCCCGACTTGGCACTGGTGCCACCTTGGGTCTGGGAACCATCCTGCGTATTGTGGATTGTCAGGAGACAGCCGACCACTCTCGGCCACAGAGCCCAATCAAAAACAAAGGTCCGTTTCCCTGGCAAAAAAAACTCAGCCGCCCCGCTTCTGGATGGGAGATTGCAGGAGGCACTTGACACTGTCAAACGAGCCCCACTTGGCACTGGTGCCACCTTGGGTCTGGGAACCATGCTGCGTATCGTGGATTTTCAGGAGCCAGCCGGCCACTGCCAGCCACAGGCCCCCAAACACAAACCACAGCCTTTTTCTCTGGCAAACAAAACTCAGCTGCCCCGCTTCTGGATGGCAGATTGCAGGAGCCACTTGGTACTATCAAACCAGCCCGACTTGGCACTGGTGCCACCTTGGGTCTGGGAACCATCCTGCCTATCGTGGATTTTAAGGAGCCAGCCGGCTACTCCCAGCCACAGGCCCCCAACAAAAACCACGGCCCTTTTTTCTCGCAAACAAAACTTAGCTGCCTCACTTCTGGATGGCAGATTGCAGGAGCCACTTGGTGTAATCAAACCAGCCCGACTTGGCACTGGTGCCACCTTGGGTCTGGGAACCATCCTGCGTATCGTGGATTCTAAGGAGCCAGCCGGCCACTCCCAGCCACAGGCCCCCAAACAAAATCAACGGCGCTGTTCCCTGGAAAACAAAACACGCCTGCCAACTTTTTGATGGAGTTTGCAGGAGCCACTTGGTACTATCAAACCAGCCCGACTTGGCACTGGTGCCACCTTGGGTCTGGGAAACATCCTGCGTATCGTGGATTCTTAGGAGCCAGCCGGCCACTCCTAGCCACAGGCCCCCAAACAAAAACCTAGGCCTATTTCTCTGGCAAACAAAAGTAAGCTGCCCTGCTTCTGGATGGCAGATTGCAGGAGACACTTGGTACTATCAAACCAGCCCGACTTGGCACTGGTGCCACCTTGGATCTGGGAACCATGCTGTGTATCGTGGATATTCAGGGGCCAGCTGGCCACTCTCAGCCATATGTCCCCAAACAGAAACCTCGGCCCGTTTCTCTGGCAAACAAAACTCAACTGCCCCTCTTCTGGATGGCAAATTGCAGGATGAACTTGATACTAAAACCGCAGGCCGACTTGGTAGTGGTGACACCTTGGGCCTGGGAACCATCATGCGTATCGAGCATTTTAAGGAGCCAGCCGGCCACTCCCAGCAATATGCCCCCAAAAACAATCCACGGAATTTTTCTCTGGCAAACAAAAATCAGCTGCCCCGCTTCTGGATGGCAGATTGCAGGAGACACTTTGCACCATCAAACCAGCCCGACTTGGCACTGGTGCCACCTTGCATCTGGGAACCATGCTGCCTAGCGTGGATTTTCAGGAGCCAGCCGGCCACTCTCAGCTATATGCCCCCAATCAAAACCCACGGCCCGTTTCCCTGGCAAACAAAAGTAAGCTGCCCCGCTTCTGGATGGCAGATTGCAGGACGCACTTGGTAGTATCAAACCAGCCCGACTTGGCACTGGTGCCACCTTGGGTCTGGGAACCATCCTGCGTATCGTGGGTTCAAAGGAGCCAGCCGGCCACTCCCAGCCACAGGCCCCCAAATAAAAACAATGGCGCTTTTCCCTGGAAAACAAAACTCGCCTGCCAACTTTTTGATGGCAGATTGCCGGAGCCACTTGTTACTATCAAACCAGCCCAACTTGGCACTGGTGCCACCATGGGTCTGGTAACCATCCTGCCTATTGTAGATTTTCAGGAGCCAGCCGGTCACTCCCAGCCATAGGTCCCCAGTCACAAACCTCGGCCCGTTTCCCTGGCAAACAAAAGTAAGCTGCCCCGCTTCTGGATGGCAGATTGCAGGAGCCACTTGGTACTATCAAACCAGCCCAACTTGGCACTGGTGCCACCTTGGGTCTGGGAACCATGCTGCGTAACACAGATTCTAAGGAGCCAGTCGGCCACTACCAGCCACAAGCCCCCAAACACAAACAACGGCGCTATTCTCTGGCAAACAAAACTCAACTGCCCCTCTTCTGGATGATAAATTGCAGGACGCACTTGGTACTATAAAAACAGCCCGACTTGGCACTGGTGCCACCTTGGGTCTGGGAACCATCCTGCGTATTGTGGGTTGTCAGGAGCCAGCCGAACACTCCCAGCCACAGGCCCCCAAATACAAACCAAAGCCTTTTTCTCTGGCAAACAAAACTCAGCTGCCCCGCTTCTGGATGGCAGATTGCAGGAGCCACTTGGGACTATCACACCAGAACAACATGGCACTGCTGCCACCTTGGATCTGGGAACCATCCTTCCTATCGTGGATTTTCAGGGGCCAGCCGGTCACTCTCAGCCATAGGCCCCAAACACAAACCACGGCCCTTTTCTCTGGAAAACAAAACTCAACTGCCCCTCTTCTGGATGGCAGATTGCAGGAGCCACTGGGTACTATGAAACCAGCCCTACTTGGCACTGATGCCACCTTGGGTCTGGGAACCATGCTGCGTATCATGGATTTTCAGGAGCCAGCCGGCCACTGCCAGCCACAGGCCCCGAAACACAAACAACAGCCTTTTTCTCTGGCAAACAAAATTCAGCTGCCCCGCTTCTGGATGGCAGATTGCAGGAACCACTTGGTACTAACAAACCAGCCCGACTTGGCACTGGTGCCACCTTGGGTCTGGGAACCATCCTGCGTATCGTGGATTCTAAGGAGCCAGCTGGCCACTCCCAGCCACAGGCCCCAAAACACGCACAACGGTGCTTTTCCCTGGAAAACAAAACTCGCCTGCCAAACTTTTGATGGCAGATTGCAGGAGCCACTTGGTACTATCAAACCAGCCCAACTTGGCACTGGTGCCACCATGGGTCTGGTCACCATCCTGCCTATCGTAGCTTTTCAGGAGCCAGCCAGCCACCCCAATCCAGAGGCCCCCAGACAAATATTTCGGCCCGTTTCCCTGGCAAACAAAAGTAAGCTGCCCCGCTTCTGCATGGCAGATTGCAGGAGCCACTTTGCACCATCAAACCAGCCCAACTTGGCACTGGTGCCACCTCAGGTCTGGGAACCATCCTGCGTATCGTGGGTTCTAAGGAGCCAGCCGGCCACTCCCAGCCACAGGCCCCCAAACACAAACAACGGCGCTTTTCCCTGGAAAACACAACTCGCCTGCCAACTTTTTGATGGCAGATTGCAGGAGCCACTTGGTACTATCAAACCAGCCCAACTTGGCACTGGTGCCACCATGGGTCTGGTCACCATCCTGCCTATCGTAGCTTTTCAGGAGCCAGCCAGCCACCCCCAGCCAGAGGCACCTAGACACAAACCTCGGCCCGTTTCCCTGGCAAACAAAAGTAAGCTGCCCCGCTTCTGCATGGCAGATTGCAGGAGCTGCTTAGTACTATCAAACCAGCCCGACATGGCACTGGTGCCACCTCAGGTCTGGGAACCATCCTGCCTATCGTGGATTTTCAGGGGCCAGCCGGCCACTCTCAGCCATATGCCCCCAAAAACAAACCACGGCCCTTTTCTCTGGCAAACAAAACTCAACTGCCCCTCTTCTGGATGGCAAATTTTAGGACGCCCTTAGTACTACGAACACCGCCCGACGTGGCCCTGGTGCCACCTTGTGTCAGGGAACCATCCTGCATATCGAGCTTTTTAAGGAGCCAGACGGCCACGCCCAGCCATAAACCCCCAAAAACAAACCACGGACTATTTCTCTTGGAAACAAAAATCCGCTGCCCCGCGTCTGGATGGCAGATTGCAGGAGCCACTTTGCACCATCAAACCAGCCCGACTTGGCACTGGTGCCACCTTGGATCTGGGAACCATGCTGTGTATCGTGGATATTCAGGGGCCAGCTGGCCACTCTCAGCCATATGTCCCCAAACAGAAACCTCGGCCCGTTTCTCTGGCAAACAAAACTCAACTGCCCCTCTTCTGGATGGCAAATTGCAGGATGAACTTGATACTAAAACCGCAGGCCGACTTGGTAGTGGTGACACCTTGGGCCTGGGAACCATCATGCGTATCGAGCATTTTAAGGAGCCAGCCGGCCACTCCCAGCAATATGCCCCCAAAAACAATCCACGGAATTTTTCTCTGGCAAACAAAAATCAGCTGCCCCGCTTCTGGATGGCAGATTGCAGGAGCCACTTTGCACCATCAAACCAGCCCGACTTGGCACTGGTGCCACCTTGCATCTGGGAACCATGCTGCCTAGCGTGGATTTTCAGGAGCCAGCCGGCCACTCTCAGCTATATGCCCCCAAACAAAACCCACGGCCCGTTTCCCTGGCAAACAAAATTAAGCTGCCCCGCTTCTGGATGGCAGATTGCAGGACGCACTTGGTAGTATCAAACCAGCCCGACTTGGCACTGGTGCCACCTTGGGTCTGGGAACCATCCTGCGTATCGTGGGTTCAAAGGAGCCAGCCGGCCACTCCCAGCCACAGGCCCCCAAATACAAACAATGGCGCTTTTCCCTGGAAAACAAAACTCGCCTGCCAACTTTTTGATGGCAGATTGCAGGAGCCACTTGGTACTATCAAATCAGCCCAACTTGGCACTGCTGCCACCATGGGTCTGGTAACCATCCTGCCTATTGTAGCTTTTCAGGAGCCAGCCGGTCACTCCCAGCCATAGGTCCCCAGTCACAAACCTCGGCCCGTTTCCCTGGCAAACAAAAGTAAGCTGCCCCGCTTCTGGATGGCAGATTGCAGGAGCCACTTGGTACTATCAAACCAGCCCAACTTGGCACTGGTGCCACCTTGGGTCTGGGAACCATGCTGCGTAACACAGATTCTAAGGAGCCAGTCGGCCACTCCCAGCCACAAGCCCCCAAACACAAACAACGGCGCTATTCTCTGGCAAACAAAACTCAACTGCCCCTCTTCTGGATGGCAAATTGCAGGACGCACTTGGTACTATAAAAACAGCCCGACTTGGCACTGGTGCCACCTTGGGTCTGGGAACCATCCTGCGTATTGTGGGTTGTCAGGAGCCAGCCGAACACTCTCGGCCACAGACCCCAATTAAAAACAACGGCCCGTTTCACAGGCAAACAAAACTCAGCTGCCCCGCTTCTGGATGGGAGATTGCAGGAGGCACTTGACACTGTGAAACCAGCCCCACTTGGCACTGGTGCCACCTTGGGTCTGGGAACCATGCTGCGTATCATGGATTTTCAGGAGCCAGCCGGTCACTCTCAGCCATAGGCCCCCAAACACAAACCTCGGCCCGTTTCCCTGGCAAACAAAAGTAAGCTGCCCCGCTTCTGCATGGCAGATTGCAGGAGCTACTTAGTACTATCAAATCAGCCCGACTTGGCACAGGTGCCACCTTGGATCTGGGAACCATCCTGTGTATCGTGGATTTTCAGGGGCCAGCCGGCCACTCTCAGCCATATGCCCCCAAAAACAAACCACGGACCTTTTCTCTGGCAAACAAAAATCAGCTGCCCCACTTCTGGATGGCAGATTGCAGGAGCCACTTGGGACTATCACACCAGCACAACATGGCACTGCTGCCACCTTGGATCTGGGAACAATCCTGCGTATCGTACATATTCAGGAACCAGCCGAACACTCCCAGCCACAGGCACCCAAACACAAACAACGGCCCATTTCCCTGGCAAACAAAACTCAGCTGCCCCGCTTCTGGATGGCAGTTTGCAGGAGCCACTTGGGACTATCAAACCAGCCCGACTTGGTAATGGTACCACCTTGGATCTGGGAACCATCCGGCGTATCGTGGATTTTCAGGGGCCAGCCGGTCATTCCCAGCCATATGCCCCCAAACACAAACCTCGGCCCTTTTCTCTGGCAAACAAAACTCAACTGCCCCTCTTCTGGATGGCAAATTGCAGGACGCACTTGGTACTACAAAAAGAGCCCGACTTGGCAGTGGTGCCACCTTGGCTCTGGGAACCATCCTGCGTATCGAGCATTTTAAGGAGCCAGCCGGCAATTCCATGCCGTATGCCCCAAAAAGAAACCATGGACCTTTTCTCTGGCAAAAAAAACTCAGCTGTCCCGCTTCTGGATGGCAGATTGCAGGAGTCACTTTGAACCATACAACCAGCCTTACTTGGCACTGGTGCCACCTTGGATCTGGGAACCATCCTGCCTATCGTTGATTTTCAGGGGCCAGCCGGCCACTCTCAGCCATAGGCCCCCAAACACAAACCACAGCCCTTTTCTCTAGCAAACAAAATTCAACTGCCCCGCTTCTGGATGGCAAATTGCAGGAGCCACTGGGTACTACAAAAACAGCCTGACTTGGCACTGGTGCCACCTTGCGTCTGGTTACCATGCGGCGTATCGTGCATTTTAAGGAGCCAGGTGGCCACTCCCAGCCATATGCCCCCAAACACAACCCACGGCCCTTTTCTCTGGCAAACAAAACTCAGCTGCCCCGCTTCTGGATGGCAGATTGCAGGAGACACTTGGTACTATCAAACCAGCCCGACTTGGCACTGGTGCCACCTTGGGTCTGGGAACCATCCTGCGTATTGTGGATTGTCAGGAGACAGCCGACCACTCTCGGCCACAGAGCCCAATCAAAAACAAAGGTCCGTTTCCCTGGCAAAAAAAACTCAGCCGCCCCGCTTCTGGATGGGAGATTGCAGGAGGCACTTGACACTGTCAAACGAGCCCCACTTGGCACTGGTGCCACCTTGGGTCTGGGAACCATGCTGCGTATCGTGGATTTTCAGGAGCCAGCCGGCCACTGCCAGCCACAGGCCCCCAAACACAAACCACAGCCTTTTTCTCTGGCAAACAAAACTCAGCTGCCCCGCTTCTGGATGGCAGATTGCAGGAGCCACTTGGTACTATCAAACCAGCCCGACTTGGCACTGGTGCCACCTTGGGTCTGGGAACCATCCTGCCTATCGTGGATTTTAAGGAGCCAGCCGGCTACTCCCAGCCACAGGCCCCCAACAAAAACCACGGCCCTTTTTTCTCGCAAACAAAACTTAGCTGCCTCACTTCTGGATGGCAGATTGCAGGAGCCACTTGGTGTAATCAAACCAGCCCGACTTGGCACTGGTGCCACCTTGGGTCTGGGAACCATCCTGCGTATCGTGGATTCTAAGGAGCCAGCCGGCCACTCCCAGCCACAGGCCCCCAAACAAAATCAACGGCGCTGTTCCCTGGAAAACAAAACACGCCTGCCAACTTTTTGATGGAGTTTGCAGGAGCCACTTGGTACTATCAAACCAGCCCGACTTGGCACTGGTGCCACCTTGGGTCTGGGAAACATCCTGCGTATCGTGGATTCTTAGGAGCCAGCCGGCCACTCCTAGCCACAGGCCCCCAAACAAAAACCTAGGCCTATTTCTCTGGCAAACAAAAGTAAGCTGCCCTGCTTCTGGATGGCAGATTGCAGGAGACACTTGGTACTATCAAACCAGCCCGACTTGGCACTGGTGCCACCTTGGATCTGGGAACCATGCTGTGTATCGTGGATATTCAGGGGCCAGCTGGCCACTCTCAGCCATATGTCCCCAAACAGAAACCTCGGCCCGTTTCTCTGGCAAACAAAACTCAACTGCCCCTCTTCTGGATGGCAAATTGCAGGATGAACTTGATACTAAAACCGCAGGCCGACTTGGTAGTGGTGACACCTTGGGCCTGGGAACCATCATGCGTATCGAGCATTTTAAGGAGCCAGCCGGCCACTCCCAGCAATATGCCCCCAAAAACAATCCACGGAATTTTTCTCTGGCAAACAAAAATCAGCTGCCCCGCTTCTGGATGGCAGATTGCAGGAGACACTTTGCACCATCAAACCAGCCCGACTTGGCACTGGTGCCACCTTGCATCTGGGAACCATGCTGCCTAGCGTGGATTTTCAGGAGCCAGCCGGCCACTCTCAGCTATATGCCCCCAATCAAAACCCACGGCCCGTTTCCCTGGCAAACAAAAGTAAGCTGCCCCGCTTCTGGATGGCAGATTGCAGGACGCACTTGGTAGTATCAAACCAGCCCGACTTGGCACTGGTGCCACCTTGGGTCTGGGAACCATCCTGCGTATCGTGGGTTCAAAGGAGCCAGCCGGCCACTCCCAGCCACAGGCCCCCAAATAAAAACAATGGCGCTTTTCCCTGGAAAACAAAACTCGCCTGCCAACTTTTTGATGGCAGATTGCCGGAGCCACTTGTTACTATCAAACCAGCCCAACTTGGCACTGGTGCCACCATGGGTCTGGTAACCATCCTGCCTATTGTAGATTTTCAGGAGCCAGCCGGTCACTCCCAGCCATAGGTCCCCAGTCACAAACCTCGGCCCGTTTCCCTGGCAAACAAAAGTAAGCTGCCCCGCTTCTGGATGGCAGATTGCAGGAGCCACTTGGTACTATCAAACCAGCCCAACTTGGCACTGGTGCCACCTTGGGTCTGGGAACCATGCTGCGTAACACAGATTCTAAGGAGCCAGTCGGCCACTACCAGCCACAAGCCCCCAAACACAAACAACGGCGCTATTCTCTGGCAAACAAAACTCAACTGCCCCTCTTCTGGATGATAAATTGCAGGACGCACTTGGTACTATAAAAACAGCCCGACTTGGCACTGGTGCCACCTTGGGTCTGGGAACCATCCTGCGTATTGTGGGTTGTCAGGAGCCAGCCGAACACTCCCAGCCACAGGCCCCCAAATACAAACCAAAGCCTTTTTCTCTGGCAAACAAAACTCAGCTGCCCCGCTTCTGGATGGCAGATTGCAGGAGCCACTTGGGACTATCACACCAGAACAACATGGCACTGCTGCCACCTTGGATCTGGGAACCATCCTTCCTATCGTGGATTTTCAGGGGCCAGCCGGTCACTCTCAGCCATAGGCCCCAAACACAAACCACGGCCCTTTTCTCTGGAAAACAAAACTCAACTGCCCCTCTTCTGGATGGCAGATTGCAGGAGCCACTGGGTACTATGAAACCAGCCCTACTTGGCACTGATGCCACCTTGGGTCTGGGAACCATGCTGCGTATCATGGATTTTCAGGAGCCAGCCGGCCACTGCCAGCCACAGGCCCCGAAACACAAACAACAGCCTTTTTCTCTGGCAAACAAAATTCAGCTGCCCCGCTTCTGGATGGCAGATTGCAGGAACCACTTGGTACTAACAAACCAGCCCGACTTGGCACTGGTGCCACCTTGGGTCTGGGAACCATCCTGCGTATCGTGGATTCTAAGGAGCCAGCTGGCCACTCCCAGCCACAGGCCCCAAAACACGCACAACGGTGCTTTTCCCTGGAAAACAAAACTCGCCTGCCAAACTTTTGATGGCAGATTGCAGGAGCCACTTGGTACTATCAAACCAGCCCAACTTGGCACTGGTGCCACCATGGGTCTGGTCACCATCCTGCCTATCGTAGCTTTTCAGGAGCCAGCCAGCCACCCCAATCCAGAGGCCCCCAGACAAATATTTCGGCCCGTTTCCCTGGCAAACAAAAGTAAGCTGCCCCGCTTCTGCATGGCAGATTGCAGGAGCCACTTTGCACCATCAAACCAGCCCAACTTGGCACTGGTGCCACCTCAGGTCTGGGAACCATCCTGCGTATCGTGGGTTCTAAGGAGCCAGCCGGCCACTCCCAGCCACAGGCCCCCAAACACAAACAACAGCGCTTTTCCCTGGAAAACACAACTCGCCTGCCAACTTTTTGATGGCAGATTGCAGGAGCCACTTGGTACTATCAAACCAGCCCAACTTGGCACTGGTGCCACCATGGGTCTGGTCACCATCCTGCCTATCGTAGCTTTTCAGGAGCCAGCCAGCCACCCCCAGCCAGAGGCACCTAGACACAAACCTCGGCCCGTTTCCCTGGCAAACAAAAGTAAGCTGCCCCGCTTCTGCATGGCAGATTGCAGGAGCTGCTTAGTACTATCAAACCAGCCCGACATGGCACTGGTGCCACCTCAGGTCTGGGAACCATCCTGCCTATCGTGGATTTTCAGGGGCCAGCCGGCCACTCTCAGCCATATGCCCCCAAAAACAAACCACGGCCCTTTTCTCTGGCAAACAAAACTCAACTGCCCCTCTTCTGGATGGCAAATTTTAGGACGCCCTTAGTACTACGAACACCGCCCGACGTGGCCCTGGTGCCACCTTGTGTCAGGGAACCATCCTGCATATCGAGCTTTTTAAGGAGCCAGACGGCCACGCCCAGCCATAAACCCCCAAAAACAAACCACGGACTATTTCTCTTGGAAACAAAAATCCGCTGCCCCGCGTCTGGATGGCAGATTGCAGGAGCCACTTTGCACCATCAAACCAGCCCGACTTGGCACTGGTGCCACCTTGGGTCTGGGAACAATCCTGCATATCGGGGATTCTAAGGAGCCAGCCGGCCACTCCCAGCCACAGGCCCCCAAACACAAACAACGGCGCTTTTCCCTGGAAAACAAAATTCGCCTGCCAACTTTTTGATGGCAGATTGCAGGAGCCACTTGGTACTATCAAACCAGCCCAACTTGGCACTGGTGCCACCTCTGGTCTGGGAACCATCCTGCCTATCGTAGCTTTTCAGGAGCCAGCCGGTCACTCCCAGCCATAGACCCCCAGACACAAACCTCGGCCCGTTTCCCTGGAAAAGAAAAGTAAGCTACCCCAATTCTGGATGGCAGATTGCAGGAGCCACTTGGTACTATCAAATCAGCCCAACTTGGCACTGGTGCCGCCATGGGTCTGGTAAACATCCTGCCTATCGTAGCTTTTCAGGAGCCAGCCGGTCACTCCCTGCCATAGGCCCCTGGACACAAACCTCGGCCCGTTTCCCTGGCAAACAAAAGTAAGCTGCCCCGCTTTTGGATGGCAGATTGCAGGATGCACTTGGTACTTACAAACCAGCCCGACTTGGCCCTGGTGCCACCTTGGCTCTGGGAACCATGCTGCGTAACGTAGATTCTACGAGGACAGGCGGCCACTCCCAGCCACAGGCCTCTAAACAAAAACAACGGCGCTTTTCCCTGGAAAACAAAACTCGCCTGCCAACTTCTTGATGGCAGATTGCAGGAGCCACTTGGTACTATCAAACCAGCCCAACTTGGCACTGGTGCCACCATGGGTCTGGTCACCATCCTGCCTATCGTAGCTTTTTAGGAGCCAGCAGCTCACTCCCAGCCATAGGCCTCCAGACAAATACCTCGGCACGTTTCCCTGGCAAACAAAAGTAGGCTGCCCCGCTTCTGGATGGCAAATTGCAGGACGCACTTGGTACTACGAAAACAGCCCGACTTGGCACTGATGCCACCTTGGGTCAGGGAACAATCCTGCGTATAGAGCTTTTTAAGGAGCCAGCCGGCCACGTCCAGTCATATACCCCCAAAAAAAACCACGGAACATTTCTCCAGCAAACAAAAATCCGCTGCCCCGCGTCTGGATGGCAGATTGCAGGAGCTATTTAGTATTATCAAACCAGGCCGACTTGGCACTGGTGGCACCATGAGTCTGGTAACCATCCTGCCTATCGTAGCTTTTCAGTAGCCAGCCGGTCACTCCCAGCCATAGGCCCCCAGACAAATACCTCGGCCCGTTTCCCTGGGAAATAAAAGTAAGCTGTCCCGCTTCTGGATGGAAGATTGCAGGAGCCACTTGGTACTCTCAAACCAGCCCAACTTGTTCCCAGACCCAAGGTGGCACCAGTGCCAAGTCGGGCTGGTTTGATGGTGCAACGTGGCTCCTGCAATCTGCCATCCAAAAGCGGGGCAGCTTACTTTTGTTTGCCAGGGAAACGGGCCGAGGTTTGTGTCTGGGGGCCTATGGCAGGGAGTGACCGGCTGGCTCCTCAAAAGCAACGATAGGCAGGATGTTTACCAGACCCATGGTGGCACCAGTGCCAAGTTGGGCTGATTTGATAGTACCAAGTGGCTCCTGCAATCTGCGATCCAGAATCGGGGTAGCTTACTTTTGTTTTCCAGGGAAACGGGCCGAGGTTTGTGTCTGGGGGTCTATGGCTGGGAGTGACCGGCTGGCTCCCGAAAAGCTACGATAGGCAGGATGGTTCCCAGACCAGAGGTGGCACCAGTGCCAAGTTGGGCTGGTTTGATAGTACCAAGTGGCTCCTGCAATCTGCCATCAAAAAGTTGGCAGGCGAATTTTGTTTTCCAGGGAAAAGCGCCGTTGTTTTTGTTTGGGGGCCTGTGGCTGGGAGTGGCCGGCTGGCTCCTTAGAATCCACGATATGCAGGATTGTTCCCAGACCCAAGGTGGCACCAGTGCCAAGTCGGGCTGGTTTGATGGTGCAAAGTGGCTCCTGCAATCTGCCATCCAGACGCGGGGCAGCGGATTTTTGTTTCCAAGAGAAATGGTCCGTGGTTTGTTTTTGGGGGTTTATGGCTGGGCGTGGCCGTCTGGCTCCTTAAAAAGCTCGATATGCAGGATGGTTCCCTGACACAAGGTGGCACCAGTGCCACGTCGGGCGGTTTTCGTAGTACAAAGTGCGTCCTAAAATTTGCCATCCAGAAGAGGGGCAGTTGAGTTTTGTTTGCCAGAGAAAAGGGCCGTGGTTTGTTTTTGGGGGCATATGGCTGAGAGTGGCCGGCTGGCTCCTGAAAAGCTACGATAGGCAGGATGTTTACCAGACCCATGGTGGCACCAGTGCCAAGTTGGGCTGATTTGATAGTACCAAGTGGCTCCTGCAATCTGCCATCCAGAATCGGGGTAGCTTACTTTTGTTTTCCAGGGAAACGGGCCGAGCTTTGTGTCTGGGGGTCTATGGTTGGGAGTGGCCGGCTGGCTCCTTAGAAACCACGATACGCAGCATGGTTCCCAGACAAGAGGTGCCACCAGTGCCAAGTTGGGCTGGTTTGATACTACCAAGTGGTTCCTGCAATCTGCCATCCAGAAGCGGGGCAGCTTACTTTTGTTTGCCAGGGAAACGGACCGTTGTTTGTGTTTGGGGGCCTATGGCTGGGACAACCGGCTGGCTCCTTAAAATCTACGATACGCAGGATGGTTCCCAGACCAGAGGTGGCACCAGTGCCAAGTTGGGCTGGTTTGATAGTACCAAGTGGCTTCTGCAATCTGCCATCCAGAAGCGGGGCAGCTTACTTTTGTTTGCCAGGGAAACGGGCCGAGCTTTGTGTCTCGGGGCCTATGGCTGTGAGTGACCGGCTGGCTCCTGAAAAGCTTCGATAGGCAGGATGGTGACCAGACCCATGGTGGCACCAGTGCCAAGTTGGGCTGGTTTGATAGTACCAAGTGGCTCCTGCAATCTGCCATCAAAATGTTGTCAGGCGAGTTTTGTTTTCCAGGGAAAAGCGTCGTTGTTTGTGTTTGGGGGCCTGTGGCTGGGAGTGGCCGGCTGGCTCCTTAGAAACCACGATACGCAGGATGGTTCCCAGACAAGAGGTGACACCAGTGCCAAGTTGGGCTGGTTTGATAGTACCAAGTGGTTCCTGCAATCTGCCATCCAGAAGCGGGGCAGCTTACTTTTGTTTGCCACGGAAACGGGCCGTTGTTTGTGTTTGGGGGCCTGTGGCTGGGAGTGGCCGACTGGCTCCTTAGAATCCACGATACGCAGGATGGTTCCCAGACCAGACGTGGCACCAGTGCCAAGTTGGGCTGGTTTGATAATACCAAGTGGCTCCTGCAATCTGCCATCCAGAAGCGGGGCAGCTTAATTTTGTTTGCCAGGGAAACGGGCCAAGGTTTGTGTCTGGGGGCCTATGGCTGTGAGTGACCGGCTAGGTCCTGAAAAGCTACGAGAGGCATGATGGTGACCAGACCCATGGTGGCACCAGTGCCAAGTTGGGCTGGTTTGATAGTACCAAGTGGCTCCTGCAATCTGCCATCAAAAATCGGCAAGCGAGTGTTGATTTCCAGGGAAAAGCGTCGTTGTTTGTGTTTGGGGGCCTGTGGCTGGGAGTGGCCGGCTGGCTCCTTAGAATCCACGATACGCAGGATGGTTCCCAGACCCAAGGTGGCACCAGTGCCAAGTCGGGCTGGCTTGATAATACCAAGTGGTTCCTGCAATCGGCCATCAAAATGTTCGCAGGCGAGTTTTGTTTTCCAGGGAAAAGCGCCGTTGTTTGTGCCTGGGGCCCTATGGCCTGGGGTGGACGGATGGCTAATTAGAATCCACGATACACAGGATGGTTCCCAGACCCATGGTGGCACCAGTGCCAAGTTGGGCTGGTTTGATAGTACCAAGTGGTTCCTGCAATCTGCCATCCAGAAGCGGGGCAGCTTACTTTTGTTTGCCAGGGAAACGGTCCGAGGTTTGTGTCTGGGGGCCTATGGCTGGGAGTGACCGGCTGGCTCCTGAAAAGCTACGATAGGCAGGATGGTGACCAGACCCATGGTGGCACCAGTGCCAAGTTGGGCTGGCTAGATAATACCAAGTGGTTCCTGCAATCGGCCATCAAAAAGTTGGCAGGCGAGTTTTGTTTTCCAGGGAAAAGCGCCGTTGTTTGTGCCTGGGGCCCTATGGCCTGGAGTGGACGGATGACTAATTAGAACCCACGATACGCAGGATGGTTCCCAGACCTGAGGTGGCACCAGTGCCAAGTTGGGCTGGTTTGACGGTGCAAAGTGGCTCCTGCAATCTGCCATGCAGAAGCGGGGCAGCTTACTTTTGTTTTCCAGGGAAACGGGCCGAGGTTTTTGTCTGGGGGCCTATGGCTGGGAGTGACCGGCTGGCTCCTGAAAAGCTACGATAGGCAGGATGGTGACCAGACCCATGACGGCACCAGTGCCAAGTTGGGCTGGTTTGATAGTACCAAGTGGCTCCTGCAATCTGCCATCAAAAAGTTGGCAGGCGAGTTTTGTTTTCCAGGGAAAAGCGCCGTTGTTTGTGTTTGGGGGCCTGTGGCTGGGAGTGGCCGGCTGGCTCCTTAGAATCCACGATACTCAGCATGGTTCCCAGATCAGAGGTGGCACCAGTGCCAAGTTGGGCTGGTTTGATAGTACCAAGTGCGTCCGGGAATCTGCCATCCAGAAGCGGGGCAGCTTACTTTTGTTTGCCAGGGAAACGGGCCGAGGTATTTGTCTGGGGGCCTATGGCTGGGAGTGACCCGCTGGCTCCTGAAAAGTTACGATAGGCAGGATGGTGACCAGACCCATGGTGGCACCAGTGCCAAGTTGGGCTGGTTTGATAGTACCAAGTGGCTCCTGCAATCTGCCATCAAAAAGTTGGCAGGCGAGTTTTGTTTTCCAGGGAAAAGCGCCGTTGTTTGTGTTTGGGGGCCTGTGGCTGGGAGTGGCCGGCTGGCTCCTTAGAATCCACGATACGCAGGATGGTTCCCAGACTTGACGTGGCACCAGTGCCAAGTCGGGCTGGTTTGATAGTACCAAGTGCGTCCTGCAATCTGCCATCCAGAAGCGGGGCAGCTTACTTTTGTTTTCCAGGGAAACGGGCCGAGGTATTTGTCTGGGGGCCTATGGCTGGGAGTGACCGGCTGGCTCCTGAAAAGCTACGATAGGCAGGATGGTGACCAGACCCATGGTGGCACCAGTGCCAAGTTGGGCTGGTTTGATAGTACCAAGTGGCTCCTGCAATCTGCCATCAAAAAGTTGTCAGGCGAGTTTTGTTTTCCAGGGAAAAGCGCCGTTGTTTGTGTTTGGGTGCCTGTGGCTGGGAGTGGCCAGCTGGCTCCTTAGAATCCACGATACGCAGGATGGTTCCCAGACCAGTGGTGGCACCAGTGCCAAGTCGGGCTGGTTTGATAGTAACAAGTGCGTCCTACTATCTGCCATCCAGAAGCGGGGCAGCTTACTTTTGTTTGCCAGGGAAACGGGCCGAGCTTTGTGTCTGGGGGCCTATGGCTGGGAGTGACCGGCTGGCTCCTGAAAAGCTACGATAGGCAGGATGGTGACCAGACCCATGGTGGCACCAGTGCCAAGTTGGCCTGGTTTGATAGTACCAAGTGGCTCCTGCAATCTGCCATCAAAAAGTTGTCAGGCGAGTTTTGTTTTCCAGGGAAAAGCGCCGTTGTTTGTGTTTGGGAGCCTGTGGCTGGGAGTGGCCGGCTGGCTCCTTAGAATCCACGATACGCAGGATGGTTCCCAGACCAGAGGTGGCAACAGTGACAAGTCGGGCCAGTTTGATGGTGCAAAGTGGCTCCTGCAATCTGCCATCCAGAAGCAGGGCTGCTTACTTTTGTTTGCCAGGGAAAGGAGCCGAGGTTTGTGTCTGGGGGCCTATGGCTGGGAGTGACCAGCTGGCTCCTGAAAAGGTACGATAGGCAGGATGGTTACCAGACCCATGGTGGCACCAGTGCCAAGTTCGGCTGATTTGATAGTACCAAGTGGCTCCTGCAATCTGCCATCAAAATGTTGGTAGGCGAGTTTTGTTTTCCAGAGAAAAGCGCCGTTGTTTGTGTTTGGGGGCCTGTGGGTGGGAGTGGCCGGATGGCTAATTAGAATCCACGATACGCAGGATGGTTCCCAGACCTAAAGTGGCACCAGTGACAAGTCGGGCCAGTTTGATGGTGCAAAGTTGCTACTGAAATCTGCCATCCAGAAACGGGGCAGCTTACTTTTGTTTGCCAGGGAAACGGGCCAAGGTTTGTGTCTGGGGGCCTATGGCTGTGCGTGACCGGCTAGGTCCTGAAAAGCTACGAGAGGCATGATGGTGACCAGACCCATGGTGGCACCAGTGCCAAGTTGGGCTGGTTTGATAGTACCAAGTGGCTCCTGCAATCTGCCATCAAAAAGTCGGGAAGCGAGTGTTGATTTCCAGGGAAAAGCGCCGTTGTTTTTGTTTGGGGGCCTATGGGTGGGAGTGGCCGGCTGGCTCCTTAGAATCCACGAGACGCAGGATGGTTCCCAGACCTGAGGTGGCACCAGTGCCAAGTTGGGCTGGTTTGATAGTACCAAGTGCGTCCTGCAATCTGCCATCCAGAAGCGGGGTAGCTTACTTTTGTTTGCCAGGGAAACGGTCCGAGGTTTGTGTCTCGGGGCCTATGGCTGGGAGTGACCGGCTGGCTCCTGAAAAGCTACGATAGGCAGGATGGTGACCAGACCCATGGTGGCACCAGTGCCAAGTTGGGCTGGTTTGATAGTACCAAGTGGCTCCTGCAATCTGCCATCAAAAATTTGGCAGGCGAGTTTGTTATCCAGGGAAAAGCGCCGTTGTTTGTGTTTGGGGCCCTATGGCCTGGAGTGGACGGATGGCTAATTAGAATCCACGATACACAGGATGGTTCCCAGACCCATGGTGGCACCAGTGCCAAGTTGGGCTGGTTTGATAGTACCAAGTGGTTCCTGCAATCTGCCATCCAGAAGCGGGGCAGCTTACTTTTGTTTGCCAGGGAAACGGTCCGAGGATTGTGTCTGGGGGCCTAAGCCTGGAAGTGACCGGCTGGCTCGTGAAAAGCTACGATAGGCAGGATGGAGACCAGACCCATGACGGCACCAGTGCCAAGTTGGGCTGGTTTGATAGTACCAAGTGGCTCCTGCAATCTGCCATCAAAAACTTGGCAGGCGAGTTTTGTTTTCCAGGGAAAAGCGCCGTTGTTTGTGTTTGGGGGCCTGTGGCTGGGAGTGGCCGGCTGGCTCCTTAGAATCCACGATACTCAGCATGGTTCCCAGACCAGAGGTGGCACCAGTGCCAAGTTGGGCTGGTTTGATTGTAACAAGTGCGTCCGGGAATCTGCCATCCAGGAGCGGGGCAGCTTACTTTTGTTTGCCAGGGAAACGGGCCGAGGTTTGTGTCTGGGGGCCTATGGCTGGGAGTGGCCGGCTGGCTCATGAAAAGCTACGATAGGCAGGATGGTGACCAGACCCATGGTGGCACCAGTGCCAAGTTGGGCTGGTTTGATAGTACCAAGTGGCTCCTGCAATCTGCCATCAAAAACTCGGCAAGCGAGTGTTGATTTCCAGGGAAAAGCGTCGTTGTTTTTGTTTGGGGGCCTGTGGCTGGGAGTGGCCGGCTGGCTCCTTAGAATCCACGATACGCAGCATGGTTCCCAGACCCAAGGTGGCACCAGTGCCAAGTCGGGCTGGCTTGATAATACCAAGTGGTTCCTGCAATCGGCCATCAAAATGTTCGCAGGCGAGTTTTGTTTTCCAGGGAAAAGCGCCGTTGTTTGTGCCTGGGGCCCTATGGCCTGGAGTGGACGGATGGCTAATTAGAATCCACGATACACAGGATGGTTCCCAGACCCATGGTGGCACCAGTGCCAAGTTGGGCTGGTTTGATAGTACCAAGTGGTTCCTGCAATCTGCCATCCAGAAGCGGGGCAGCTTACTTTTGTTTGCCAGGGAAACGGTCCGAGGTTTGTGTCTGGGGGCCTATGGCTGGGAGTGACCGGCTGGCTCCTGAAAAGCTACGATAGGCAGGATGGTGACCAGACCCATGGTGGCACCAGTGCCAAGTTGGGCTGGCTTGATAATACCAAGTGGTTCCTGCAATCGGCCATCAAAAAGTTGGCAGGCGAGTTTTGTTTTCCAGGGAAAAGCGCCGTTGTTTGTGCCTGGGGCCCTATGGCCTGGAGTGGACGGATGGCTAATTAGAACCCACGAGACGCAGGATGGTTCCCAGACCTGAGGTGGCACCAGTGCCAAGTTGGGCTGGTTTGACGGTGCAAAGTGGCTCCTGCAATCTGCCATGCAGAAGCGGGGCAGCTTACTTTTGTTTGCCAGGGAAACGGGCCGAAATATTTGTCTGGGGGCCTCTGGCTGGGGGTGGCTGGCTGGCTCCTGAAAAGCTACGATAGGCAGGATGGTGACCAGACCCATGGTGGCACCAGTGCCAAGTTGGGCTGGCTAGATAATACCAAGTGGTTCCTGCAATCGGCCATCAAATAGTTGGCAGGCGAGTTTTGTTTTCCAGGGAAAAGCGCTGTTGTTTGTGCCTGGGGCCCTATGGCCTGGAGTGGACGGATGGCTAATTAGAATCCACGATACACAGGATGGTTCCCAGACCCATGGTGGCACCAGTGCCAAGTTGGGCTGGTTTGATAGTACCAAGTGGTTCCTGCAATCTGCCATCCAGAAGCGGGGCAGCTTACTTTTGTTTTCCAGGGAAACGGGCCGAGGTTTTTGTCTGGGGGCCTATGGCTGGGAGTGACCGGCTGGCTCGTGAAAAGCTACGATAGGCAGGATGGTGACCAGACCCATGACGGCACCAGTGCCAAGTTGGGCTGGTTTGATAGTACCAAGTGGCTCCTGCAATCTGCCATCACAAACTTGGCGGGCGAGTTTTGTTTTCCAGGGAAAAGCGCCGTTGTTTGTGTTTGGGGGCCTGTGGCTGGGAGTGGCCGGCTGGCTCCTTAGAATCCACGATACTCAGCATGGTTCCCAGATCAGAGGTGGAACCAGTGCCAAGTTGGGCTGGTTTGATAGTACCAAGTGCGTCCGGGAATCTGCCATCCAGAAGCGGGGCAGCTTACTTTTGTTTGCCAGGGAAACGGGCCGTGGGTTTTGTTTGGGGGCCTATGGCTGAGAGTGACCGGCTGGCTCCTGAAAAGTTACGATAGGCAGGATGGTGACCAGACCCATGGTGGCACCAGTGCCAAGTTGGGCTGGTTTGATAGTACCAAGTTGCTCCTGCAATCTGCCATCAAAAAGTTGGCAGGCGAGTTTTGTTTTCCAGGGAAAAGCGCCGTTGTTTGTGTTTGGGGGCCTGTGGCAGGGAGTGGCCGGCTGGCTCCTTAGAATCCACGATACGCAGGATGGTTCCCAGACTTGACGTGGCACCAGTGCCAAGTCGGGCTGGTTTGATAGTACCAAGTGCGTCCTGCAATCTGCCATCCAGAAGCGGGGCAGCTTACTTTTGTTTTCCAGGGAAACGGGCCGAGGTATTTGTCTGGGGGCCTATGGCTGGGAGTGACCGGCTGGCTCCTGAAAAGCTACGATAGGCAGGATGGTGACCAGACCCATGGTGGCACCAGTGCCAAGTTGGGCTGGTTTGATAGTACCAAGTGGCTCCTGCAATCTGCCATCAAAAAGTTGTCAGGCGAGTTTTGTTTTCCAGGGAAAAGCGCCGTCGTTTGTGTTTGGGTGCCTGTGGCTGGGAGTGGCCAGCTGGCTAATTAGAATCCACGATACGCAGGATGGTTCCCAGACCAGTGGTGGCACCAGTGCCAAGTCGGGCTGGTTTGATAGTACCAAGTGGCTCCTGCAATCTGCCATCCAGAAGCGGGGCAGCTTACTTTTGTTTGCCAGGGAAACGGGCCGAGGTTTGTGTCTCGGGGCCTATGGCTGGGAGTGACCGGCTGGCTCCTGAAAAGCTACGATAGGCAGGATGGTGACCAGACCCATGGTGGCACCAGTGCCAAGTTGGGCTGGTTTGATAGTACCAAGTGGCTCCTGCAATCTGCCATCAAAAATTTGGCAGGCGAGTTTGTTATCCAGGGAAAAGCGCCGTTGTTTGTGCCTGGGGCCCTATGGCCTGGAGTGGACGGATGGCTAATTAGAATCCACGATACCCAGGATGATTCCCAGACCCATGGTGGCACCAGTGCCAACTTGGGCTGGTTTGATAGTACCAAGTGGTTCCTGCAATCTGCCATCCAGAAGCGGGGCAGCTTACTTTTGTTTGCCAGGGAAACGGTCCGAGGATTGTGTCTGGGGGCCTAAGCCTGGAAGTGACCGGCTGGCTCGTGAAAAGCTACGATAGGCAGGATGGTGACCAGACCCATGACGGCACCAGTGCCAAGTTGGGCTGGTTTGATAGTACCAAGTGGCTCCTGCAATCTGCCATCAAAAACTTGGCAGGCGAGTTTTGTTTTCCAGGGAAAAGCGCCGTTGTTTGTGTTTGGGGGCCTGTGGCTGGGAGTGGCCGGCTGGCTCCTTAGAATCCACGATACTCAGCATGGTTCCCAGACCAGAGGTGGCACCAGTGCCAAGTTGGGCTGGTTTGATTGTAACAAGTGCGTCCGGGAATCTGCCATCCAGAAGCGGGGCAGCTTACTTTTGTTTGCCAGGGAAACGGGCCGAGGTTTGTGTCTGGGGGCCTATGGCTGGGAGTGGCCGGCTGGCTCATGAAAAGCTACGATAGGCAGGATGGTGACCAGACCCATGGTGGCACCAGTGCCAAGTTGGGCTGGTTTGATAGTACCAAGTGGCTCCTGCAATCTGCCATCAAAAAGTCGGCAAGCGAGTGTTGATTTCCAGGGAAAAGCGTCGTTGTTTGTGTTTGGGGGCCTGTGGCTGGGAGTGGCCGGCTGGCTCCTTAGAATCCACGATACGCAGCATGGTTCCCAGACCCAAGGTGGCACCAGTGCCAAGTCGGGCTGGCTTGATAATACCAAGTGGTTCCTGCAATCGGCCATCAAAAAGTTGGCAGGCGAGTTTTGTTTTCCAGGGAAAAGCGCCGTTGTTTGTGCCTGGGGCCCTATGGCCTGGAGTGGACGGATGGCTAATTAGAATCCACGATACACAGGATGGTTCCCAGACCCATGGTGGCACCAGTGCCAAGTTGGGCTGGTTTGATAGTACCAAGTGGTTCCTGCAATCTGCCATCCAGAAGCGGGGCAGCTTACTTTTGTTTGCCAGGGAAACGGTCCGAGGTTTGTGTCTGGGGGCCTATGGCTGGGAGTGACCGGCTGGCTCCTGAAAAGCTACGATAGGCAGGATGGTGACCAGACCCATGGTGGCACCAGTGCCAAGTTGGGCTGGCTTGATAATACCAAGTGGTTCCTGCAATCGGCCATCAAAATGTTGGCAGGCGAGTTTTGTTTTCCAGGGAAAAGCGCCGTTGTTTGTGCCTGGGGCCCTATGGCCTGGAGTGGACGGATGGCTAATTAGAACCCACGAGACGCAGGATGGTTCCCAGACCTGAGGTGGCACCAGTGCCAAGTTGGGCTGGTTTGACGGTGCAAAGTGGCTCCTGCAATCTGCCATGCAGAAGCGGGGCAGCTTACTTTTGTTTGCCAGGGAAACGGGCCGAAATATTTGTCTGGGGGCCTCTGGCTGGGGGTGGCTGGCTGGCTCCTGAAAAGCTACGATAGGCAGGATGGTGACCAGACCCATGGTGGCACCAGTGCCAAGTTGGGCTGGTTTGATAGTACCAAGTGGCTCCTGCAATCTGCCATCAAAAACTTGGCAGGCGAGTTTTGTTTTCCAGGGAAAAGCGCCGTTGTTTGTGTTTGGGGGCCTGTGGCAGGGAGTGGCCGGCTGGCTCCTTAGAATCCACGATACGCAGCATGGTTCCCAGACCCAAGGTGGCACCAGTGCCAAGTCGGGCTGGCTTGATAATACCAAGTGGTTCCTGCAATCGGCCATCAAAAAGTTGGCAGGCGAGTTTTGTTTTCCAGGGAAAAGCGCCGTTGTTTGTGCCTGGGGCCCTATGGCCTGGAGTGGACGGATGGCTAATTAGAATCCACGATACACAGGATGGTTCCCAGACCCATGGTGGCACCAGTGCCAAGTTGGGCTGGTTTGATAGTAACAAGTGGTTCCTGCAATCTGCCATCCAGAAGCGGGGCAGCTTACTTTTGTTTGCCAGGGAAACGGTCCGAGGTTTGTGTCTGGGGGCCTATGGCTGGGAGTGACCGGCTGGCTCCTGAAAAGCTACGATAGGCAGGATGGTGACCAGACCCATGGTGGCACCAGTGCCAAGTTGGGCTGGCTAGATAATACCAAGTGGTTCCTGCAATCGGCCATCAAAAAGTTGGCAGGCGAGTTTTGTTTTCCAGGGAAAAGCGCTGTTGTTTGTGCCTGGGGCCCTATGGCCTGGAGTGGACGGATGGCTAATTAGAATCCACGATACAAAGGATGGTTCCCAGACCCATGGTGGCACCAGTGCCAAGTTGGGCTGGTTTGATAGTACCAAGTGGTTCCTGCAATCTGCCATCCAGAAGCGGGGCAGCTTACTTTTGTTTTCCAGGGGAACGGGCCGAGGTTTTTGTCTGGGGGCCTATGGCTGGGAGTGACCGGCTGGCTCGTGAAAAGCTACGATAGGCAGGATGGTGACCAGACCCATGGTGGCACCAGTGCCAAGTTGGGCTGGTTTGATAGTACTAAGTGGCTCCTGCAATCTGCCATCACAAACTTGGCGGGCGAGTTTTGTTTTCCAGGGAAAAGCGCCGTTGTTTGTGTTTGGGGGCCTGTGGCTGGGAGTGGCCGGCTGGCTCCTTAGAATCCACGATACTCAGCATGGTTCCCAGATCAGAGGTGGAACCTGTGCCAAGTTGGGCTGGTTTGATAGTACCAAGTGCGTCCGGGAATCTGCCATCCAGAAGCGGGGCAGCTTACTTTTGTTTGCCAGGGAAACGGGCCGTGGGTTTTGTTTGGGGGCCTATGGCTGAGAGTGACCGGCTGGCTCCTGAAAAGTTACGATAGGCAGGATGGTGACCAGACCCATGGTGGCACCAGTGCCAAGTTGGGCTGGTTTGATAGTACCAAGTTGCTCCTGCAATCTGCCATCAAAAAGTTGTCAGGCGAGTTTTGTTTTCCAGGGAAAAGCGCCGTTGTTTGTGTTTGGGGGCCTGTGGCTGGGAGTGGCCGGCTGGCTCCTTAGAATCCACGATACGCAGGATGGTTCCCAGACTTGACGTGGCACCAGTGCCAAGTCGGGCTGTTTTGATAGTACCAAGTGGCTCCTGCAATCAGCCATCCAGAAGCGGGGCAGCTTACTTTTGTTTGCCAGGGAAACGGGCCGAGCTTTGTGTCTGGGGGCCTATGGCTGGGAGTGACCGGCTGGCTCCTGAAAAGCTACGATAGGCAGGATGGTGACCAGACCCCTGGTGGCACCAGTGCCAAGTTGGGCTGGTTTGATAGTACCAAGTGGCTCCTGCAATCTGCCATCAAAATGTTGGTAGGCGAGTTTTGTTTTCCAGGGAAAAGCGCCGTTGTTTGTGTTTGGGGGCCTGTGGGTGGGAGTGGCCGGATGGCTAATTAGAATCCACGATACGCAGGATGGTTCCCAGACCTAAAGTGGCACCAGTGACAAGTCGGGCCAGTTTGATGGTGCAAAGTTGCTACTGAAATATGCCATCCAGAAACGGGGCAGCTTACTTTTGTTTGCCAGGGAAACGGGCCAAGGTTTGTGTCTGGGGGCCTATGGCTGTGAGTGACCCGCTAGGTCCTTAAAAGCTACGAGAGGCATGATGGTGACCAGACCCATGGTGGCACCAGTGCCAAGTTGGGCTGGTTTGATAGTACCAAGTGGCTCCTGCAATCTGCCATCAAAAAGTCGGCAAGCGAGTGTTGATTTCCAGGGAAAAGCGCCGTTGTTTGTGTTTGGGGGCCTGTGGCTGGGAGTGGCCGGCTGGCTCCTTAGAATCCACGATACGCAGCATGGTTCCCAGACCCAAGGTGGCACCAGTGCCAAGTCGGGCTGGCTTGATAATACCAAGTGGTTCCTGCAATCGGCCATCAAAAAGTTGGCAGGCGAGTTTTGTTTTCCAGGGAAAAGCGCCGTTGTTTGTGTTTGGGGGCCTGTGGTTGGGAGTGGCCAGCTGGCTCCTTAGAATCCACGATACGCAGGATGGTTCCCAGACCTGAGGTGGCACCAGTGCCAAGTTGGGCTGGTTTGATAGTACCAAGTGCGTCCTGCAATCTGCCATCCAGAAGCGGGGTAGCTTACTTTTGTTTGCCAGGGAAACGGGCCGAGGTTTGTGTCTCGGGGCCTATGGCTGGGAGTGACCGGCTGGCTCCTGAAAAGCTACGATAGGCAGGATGGTGACCAGACCCATGGTGGCACCAGTGCCAAGTTGGGCTGGTTTGATAGTACCAAGTGGCTCCTGCAATCTGCCATCAAAAAGTTGGCAGGTGAGTTTTGTTTTCCAGGGAAAAGCGCCGTTGTTTGTGTTTGGGGGCCTGTGGTTGGGAGTGGCCAGCTGGCTCCTTAGAATCCACGATACGCAGGATGGTTCCCAGACCAGAGGTCGCAGCAGTGCCAAGTCGGGCTGGTTTGATGGTGCAAAGTGGCTCCTGCAATCTGCCATCCAGAAGCGGGGTAGCTTACTTTTGTTTGCCAGGGAAACGGGCCGAGGTTTGTGACTGGGGGCCTATGGCTGGGAGTGACCGGCTGGCGCCTGAAAAGCTACGATAGGCAGGATGGTGACCAGACCCATGGTGGCACCAGTGCCAAGTTGGGCTGGTTTGATAGTACCAAGTGGCTCCTGCAATCTGCCATCAAAAACTTGGCAGGCCAGTTTTGTTTTCCAGGGAAAAGCGCCGTTGTTTCTGTTTGGGGGCCTGTGGCTGGGAGTGGCCGGCTGCCTCCTTTGAACCCAGGATACGCAGGATGGTTCCCAGAGCCAAGGTTACGCCAGTGCCAAGTTCGGCTGGTTTGATAGTACCAAGTGGATCCTGCAAACTGCCATCCAGAAGCGGGACAGCTTAATTTTGTTTCCCAGGGAAACGGGCCGAGGTATTTGTCTGGGGGCCTATGGCTGGGCGTGACTGGCTGGCTACTGAAAAGCTACGATAGGCAGGATGGTTACCAGGCTCATGGTGGCCCCACTGCCAAGTCGGGCTGGTTTGATAATACTAAATAACTCCTGAAATCTGCCATCCAGACGCGGGGCAGCGGATTTCTGTTTGCTGGAGAAAAGTTCCGTGGTTTTTTTTTGGGGGTATATGGCTGGACGTGGCCGGCTGGCTCCTTAAAAATCTCGATACGCAGGATTGTTCCCTGACCCAAGGTGGCATGAGTGCCAAGTCGGGCTGTTTTCGTAGTACCAAGTGCGTCCTGCAATTTGCCATCCAGAAGAGGGGCAGTTGAGTTTTGTTTGCCAGAGAAAAGGACCGTGGTATATGTTTGGGGGCATATGGCTGAGAGTGGCCGGCTGGCCCCTGAAAATCCACGATAGGCAGGATGGTTCCCAGAACCAAGGTGGCACCAGTGCCATGTTGGCCTGGTTTGATAGTACCATGTGGCTCCTGCAATCTGCCATCCAGAAGCGGGGCTGCTTACTTTTGCTTGCCAGGGAAACGGGCCGAGATATTTGTCTGGGGGCCTATGGCTGGGAGTGACCGGCTGGCTCCTGAAAAGCTACGATAGGCAGGATGGTGACCAGACCCATGGTGGCACCAGTGCCAAGTTGGGCTGGTTTGATAGTACCAAGTGGCTCCTGCAATCTGCCATCCAAAAGTTGTCAGGCGAGTTTTGTTTTCCAGGGAAAAGCGCCGTTGTTCTTGTTTAGAGGCCTGTGGCTGGGAGTGGCCGGCTGCCTCCTTTGAACCCAGGATACGCAGGATGGTTCCCAGAGCCAAGGTGGCACCAGTGCCAAGTTGGGCTGGTTTGATAGTACCAACTGGCTCCTGCAATCTGCCATCCAGAAGCGGGACAGCTTACTTTTGTTTCCCAGGGAAACGGGCCGAGGTATTTGTCTGGGGGCCTATGGCTGGGAGTTACCGGCTGGCTACTGAAAAGCTACGATAGGCAGGATGGTTACCAGACTCATGGTGGCACCAGTGCCAAGTCGGGCTGGTTTGATAATACTAAATAGCTCCTGAAATCTGCCATTCAGACGCGGGGCAGCGGATTTTAGTTTGCTGGAGAAAAGTTCCGTGGTTTTTTTTTGGGGGTATATGGCTGGACGTGGCCGGCTGGCTCCATAAAAAGATCGATACGCAGGATTGTTCCCTGACCCAAGGTGGCATCAGTGCCAAGTCGGGCTGTTTTCGTAGTACCAAGTGCGTCCTGCAATTTGCCATCCAGAAGAGGGGCAGTTGAGTTTTGTTTGTCAGAGAAAAGGGCCGTGGTATGTGTTTGGATCCATATGGCTGAGATTGGCCGGCTGGCCCCTGAAAATCCACGATAGGCAGGATGGTGACCAGAGCCAAGGTGGCACCAGTGCCATGTTTGCCTGGTATGATAGTACCATGTGCCTCCTGCTATCTGCCATCAAAATGTTGGCAGGCAAGTTTTGTTTTCCAGGGAAAAGCGCCGTATTTTGTGTTTGGGCGCCTGTGGCTCAGAGTGGCCGGGTGGCTAATTAGAATCCACGATACGCAGGATGGTTCCCAGACCCAAGGTGGCACCAGTGCCAAGTCGGGCTGGTTTGACACTACCAAGTGGCTCCTGCAATCTGCCATCCAGAATCGGGGCAGCTTAATTTTGTTTGCCAGGGAAACGGTCCGAGGTTTGTGTCTGGGGGCCTATGGCTGGGAGTGACCGGCTGGCTCCTGAAATGCTACAATAGGCAGGATGGTTCCCAGACCCATAGTGGCACCAGTACCAAGTTGGGATGATTTGATAGTACCAAGTGGCTCCTGCAAACTGCCATCAAAAAGCTGGCAGGCGAGTTTTGTTTTCCAGGGAAAAGCGCCGTTGTTTGTGTTTGGGGGCCTGTGGCTGGGAGTGGCCGGCTGGCTCCTTAGAATCCACGATACGCAGGATTGTTCCCAGACCCAAGGTGGCACCAGTGCCAAGTCGGGCTGGTTTGATGGTGCAAAGTGGCTCCTGCAATCTGCCATCCAGACGCGGGGCAGCGGATTTTTGTTTCCATGAGAAATGGTCCGTGGTTTGTTTTTGGGGGTATATGGCTCGGCGTGGCCGGCTGGCTCCTTAAAAAGCTCGATATGCAGGATGGTTCCCTGACACAAGGTGGGACCAGTGCCACGTCGGGCGGTTTTCGTAGTACAAAGTGCGTCCTAAAATTTGCCATCCAGAAGAGGGGCAGTTGAGTTTTGTTTGCCTGTGAAACGGGCCGTTGTTTTTGATTGGGGTCTGTGGCCGAGAGTGTTCGGCTGGCTCCTGACAACCCACAATACGCAGGATGGTTCCCAGACCCAAGGTGGCACCAGTGCCAAGTCGGGCTGGTTTGATAGTACCAAGTGGCTCCTGCAATCTGCCATCCAGAAGCGGTGCAGTTGAGTTTTGTTTGCCAGAGAAAAGGGCCGTGGGTTGTGTTTGGGGGCATATGGCTGGGAGTGGCCGGCTGTCTCATTAAAAAGATCGATACGCAGGATGGTTCCGAGACCCAAGGTGGCACCAGTGCCAAGTCGGGCTGTTTTTATAGTACCAAGTGCGTCCTGCAATTTGCCATCCAGAAGAGGGGCAGTGGAGTTTTGTTTGCCAGAGAATAGCGCCGTTGTTTGTGTTTGGGGGCTTGTGGCTGGGAGTGGCCGACTGGCGCCTTAGAATCTGTGTTACGCAGCATGGTTCCCAGACCAGAGGTGGCACCAGTTCCAAGTCGGGCTGGTTTGATAGTACCAAGGGGCTCCTGCAATCTGCCATCCAGAAGCGGGGCAGCTTACTTTTGTTTGCCAGGGAAGCGGGCCGAGCTTTGTGACTGGGGACCTATGGCTGGGAGTGACCGGCTGGCTCCTGAAAAGCTACGATAGGCAGGATGGTGACCAGACCCATGGTGGCACCAGTGCCAAGTTGGGCTGGTTTGATAGTACCAAGTGGCTCCTGCAATCTGCCATCAAAAAGTTGGCAGGCGAGTTTTGTTTTCCAGGGAAAAGCGCCGTTGTTTGTGTTTGAGGGCCTGTGGCTGGGAGTGGCCGGCTGGCTCCTTAGAATCCACGATACGCAGGATGGTTCCCAGACCAGAGGTGGCACCTTTGCCAAGTTGGGCTGGTTTGATAGTACCAAGTGCGTCCTGCAATCTGCCATCCAGAAGCGGGGCAGCTTACTTTTGTTTGCCAGGGAAACGGGCCGAGGTTTGTGTCTGGGGGCCTATGGCTGGGAGTGACCTGCTAGGTCCTGAAAAGCTGCGATAGGCAGGATGGTGACCAGACCCATGGTGGCACCAGTGCCAAGTTGGGCTGGTTTGATAGTACCAAGTGGCTCCTGCAATCTGCCATCCAGAAGCGGGGTAGCTTACTTTTGTTTGCCAGGGAAACGGGCAGAGCTTTGTGTCTGGGGGCATATGGCTGAGAGTGGCCGTCTGGCCCCTGAAAATCCACGATAGGCAGGATGGTTCCCAGACCAGAGGTGGCACCAGTGCCAAGTCGGGCTGGTTTGATAGTACTAAATAGCACCTGCAATCTGCCATCAAAAAGTTGGCAGGCCAGTTTTGTTTTCCAAGGAAAAGCACCGTTGTTTGTGTTTGGGGGACTGTGGCTGGGAGTGGCCGGCTGGCTCCTTAGAACACACGATACGCAGGATGGTTCCCAGACCCAAGGTGGCACCAGTGCCACGTCGGGCTGGTTTGATGGTGAAAAGTGGCTCCTGCAATCTGCCATCCTGAAGCGGGGTAGCTTACTTTTGTGTGCCAGGGAAACGGGCCGAGGTTTATGACTGGGGGCCTAGGGCTTGGAGTGACAGGCTGGCTCCTGAAAAGCTACAATAGGCAGGATGGTGACCAGACCCATGGTGGCACCAGTGCCAAGTTGGGCTGGTTTGATAGTCCCAAGTGTCTCTTGCAATCTGCCATCCAGAAGCGGGGCAGCTTACTTTTGTTTGCCAGAGAAATAGGCCTAGGTTTTTGTTTGGGGGCCTGTGGCTAGGAGTGGCCGGCTGGCTCCTAAGAATCCACGATACGCAGGATGTTTACCAGACCCATGGTGGCACCAGTGCCAAGTTGGGCTGGTTTGATAGTACCATTGGCTCCTGCAAACTCCATCAAAAAGTTGGCAGGCGTGTTTTGTTTTCCAGGGAACAGCGCCGTTGATTTTGTTTGGGGGCCTGTGGCTGGGAGTGGCCGGCTGGCTCCTTAGAGACCACGATACGCAGGATGGTTCCCAGACCCAAGGTGGCACCAGTGCCAAGTCGGGCTGGTTTGATAGTACCAAGTGGCTCCTGCAATCTGCCATCCAGAAGTGAGGAAGCTAAGTTTTGTTTGCCAGAAAAAAGGGCCGTGGTTTTTGTTGGGGGCCTGTGGCTGGGAGTAGCCGGCTGGCTCCTTAAAATCCACGATACGCAGGATGGTTCCCAGACCCAAGGTGGCACCAGTGCCAAGTTGGGCTGGTTTGATAGTACCAAGTGCGTCCTGCAATCTGCCATCCAGAAGCGGCGCCGCTTAGTTTTGTTTGCCACGGAAACGGGCCGAGGTTTGTGTCTGGGGGCCTATGGCTGGGAGTGACCGGCTAGGTCCTGAAAATCTACGATAGGCAGGATGGTGACCAGACCCATGGTGGCACCAGTGCCAAGTTGGGCTGGTTTGATAGTACCAAGTGGCTCCTGCAATCTGCCATCAAAAAGTTGGCAGGCGAGTTTTGTTTTCCAGGGAAAAGCGTCGTTGTTTGTGTTTGGGGGCCTGTGGCTGGGAGTGGCCGTCTTGCTAATTGGAATCCACGATACGCATGATGGTTCCCAGACCTGAGGTGGCACCAGTGACAAGTCGGGCCAGTTTGATGGTGCAAAGTGGCTCCTGCAATCTGCCATCCAGAAGCGGGGCAGCTTACTTTTGTTTGCCAGGGAAACGGGCCGAGGTTTGTGTCTGGGGGCCTATGGCTGGGAGTGACCGGCTGGCTCCTGAAAAGCTACGATAATCAGGATGGTGACCAGACCCATGGTGGCACCAGTGCCAAGTTGGGCTGATTTGATAGTACCAAGTGGCTCCTGCGATCTGCCATCAAAAAGTTGGCAGGCGAGTTTTGTTTTCCAGGGAAAAGCGCTGTTGTTTGTATTTGGGGGCCTGTGGCTGGGAGTGACCGGCTGGCTCCTTAGAATCCACGATACGCAGGATGGTTCCCAGACCCAAGGTGGCACCAGTGCCAAGTTGGGCTGGTTTGATTATACCAAGTGGTTCCTGCAATCTGCCATCCAGAAGCGGGGCAGCTTACTTTTGTTTGCCAGGGAAACGGGCCGAGCTTTGTGTCTGGGGGCCTATGGCTGGGAGTGACCTGCTAGGTCCTGAAAAGCTACGATAGGCAGGATGGTGACCAGACCCATGGTGGCACCAGTGCCAAGTTGGGCTGGTTTGATAGTACCAAGTGGCTCCTGCAATCTGCCATCAAAAAGTTGGCAGGCGAGTTTTGTTTTCCAGGAAAAAGCGCCGTTGTTTGTGTTTGGGGGCCTGTGGCTGGGAGTGGCCGGCTGGCTCCTTAGAATCCACGATACGCAGCATTGTTCCCAGACCAGAGGTGGCACCAGTGCCAAGTCGGGCTAGTTTGATGGTGCAAAGTGGCTCCTGCAATCTGCCATCCAGTAGCGGGGTAGCTTACTTTTTTTTGCCAGGGAAACGGGCCGAGGTTTTTGTCTGGAGGCCTATGGCTGGGAGTGACCGGCTAGGTCCTGAAAAGCTACGATAGGCAGGATGGTGACCAGACCCATGGTGGCACAAGTGCCAAGTTGGGCTGGTTTGATAGTACCAAGTGGCTCCTGCAATCTGCCATCAAAACGTTGTCAGGCGAGTTTTGTTTTCCAGGGAAAAGCGCCGTTGTTTGTGTTTGCGGGCCTGTGGCTGGGAGTGGCCGGCTGACTCCTTAGAATCCACGATACGCAGGATGGTTCCCAGACCCAAGATGGCACCAGTGCCAAGTCGGGCTGGTTTGATAGTACCAAGTGGTTCCTGCAATCTGCCATCCAGAAGCGGGGTAGCTTACTTTTGTTTGCCAGGGAAACGGGCCGAGCTTTGTTTTTGGGGGCCTGTGGCTGGCAGTGGCCAGCTGGCTCCTGAAAATCCATGATACGCAGCATGGTTCCCAGACCCAAGATGGCACCAGTGCCAAGTGGGGCTGGTTTGACAGTGTCAAGTGCCTCATGCAATCTCCCATCCAGAAACGGGGCAGCTGAGTTCTTTTGCCTGTGAACCGGCCGTTGTTTTTGATTGGGGTCTGTGGCCGAGAATGGTCGACTGGCTACTGACAATCCACAATACGCAGGATGGTTCCCAGACTCAAGGTGGCACCAGGGCCAAGTCGGGCTCGTTTGATAGTACCAAGTGGCTCCTGCAATCTGCCATCCTGACGCGGGGCAGCGGATCTTTGTTTGCCAGAGTAAAGTTCCGTGGTTTGTTTTTGGGGGCATATGGCTGGGAGTGGCCGGCTGGCTCCTTAAGAAGCTCGATACGCAGGATGGTTCCCAGATCCATGGTGGCACCATTGCCTAGTTTGGCTGTTTTTGTAGTACCAAGTGCGTCCTGCAATTTTCCATCCAGAAGAAGGGCAGTTGAGTTTTGTTTTCCAGGGAAAAGCGCCGTTGTTTTTGTTTGGAGGCCTGTGGCTGGGAGTGGCCGGCTGGCTCCTTTCAACACACGATACGCCGGATGGTTCCCAACCCAAGGTGGCACCAGTGCCAAGTTGGGCTGGTTTGATAGTACCAAGTGGCTCCTGCAATCTGCCATCCAGAAGCGGGGCAGCTTACTTTTGTTTGCCAGGGAAACGGGCCGAGGTTTGTGACTGGGGGCCTATGGCTGGGAGTGACCGGCTGGCTCCTGAAAAGCTACGATAATCAGGATGGTGACCAGACCCATGGTGGCACCAGTGCCAAGTTGGGCTGATTTGATAGTACCAAGTGGCTCCTGCGATCTGCCATCAAAAAGTTGGCAGGCGAGTTTTGTTTTCCAGGGAAAAGCGCTGTTGTTTGTATTTGGGGGCCTGTGGCTGGGAGTGACCGGCTGGCTCCTTAGAATCCACGATACGCAGGATGGTTCCCAGACCCAAGGTGGCACCAGTGCCAAGTTGGGCTGGTTTGATTATACCAAGTGGTTCCTGCAATCTGCCATCCAGAAGCGGGGCAGCTTACTTTTGTTTGCCAGGGAAACGGGCCGAGCTTTGTGTCTGGGGGCCTATGGCTGGGAGTGACCTGCTAGGTCCTGAAAAGCTACGATAGGCAGGATGGTGACCAGACCCATGGTGGCACCAGTGCCAAGTTGGGCTGGTTTGATAGTACCAAGTGGCTCCTGCAATCTGCCATCAAAAAGTTGGAAGGCGAGTTTTGTTTTCCAGGAAAAAGCGCCGTTGTTTGTGTTTGGGGGCCTGTGGCTGGGAGTGGCCGGCTGGCTCCTTAGAATCCACGATACGCAGCATTGTTCCCAGACCAGAGGTGGCACCAGTGCCAAGTCGGGCTAGTTTGATGGTGCAAAGTGGCTCCTGCAATCTGCCATCCAGTAGCGGGGTAGCTTACTTTTTTTTGCCAGGGAAACGGGCCGAGGTTTTTGTCTGGAGGCCTATGGCTGGGAGTGACCGGCTAGGTCCTGAAAAGCTACGATAGGCAGGATGGTGACCAGACCCATGGTGGCACCAGTGCCAAGTTGGGCTGGTTTGATAGTACCAAGTGGCTCCTGCAATCTGCCATCAAAACGTTGTCAGGCGAGTTTTGTTTTCCAGGGAAAAGCGCCGTTGTTTGTGTTTGCGGGCCTGTGGCTGGGAGTGGCCGGCTGGCTCCTTAGAATCCACGATACGCAGGATGGTTCCCAGACCCAAGATGGCACCAGTGCCAAGTCGGGCTGGTTTGATAGTACCAAGTGGTTCCTGCAATCTGCCATCCAGAAGCGGGGTAGCTTACTTTTGTTTGCCAGGGAAACGGGCCGAGCTTTGTTTTTGGGGGCCTGTGGCTGGCAGTGGCCAGCTGGCTCCTGAAAATCCATGATACGCAGCATGGTTCCCAGACCCAAGATGGCACCAGTGCCAAGTGGGGCTGGTTTGACAGTGTCAAGTGCCTCATGCAATCTCCCATCCAGAAACGGGGCAGCTGAGTTCTTTTGCCTGTGAACCGGCCGTTGTTTTTGATTGGGGTCTGTGGCCGAGAATGGTCGACTGGCTACTGACAATCCACAATACGCAGGATGGTTCCCAGACTCAAGGTGGCACCAGGGCCAAGTCGGGCTCGTTTGATAGTACCAAGTGGCTCCTGCAATCTGCCATCCTGACGCGGGGCAGCGGATCTTTGTTTGCCAGAGTAAAGTTCCGTGGTTTGTTTTTGGGGGCATATGGCTGGGAGTGGCCGGCTGGCTCCTTAAGAAGCTCGATACGCAGGATGGTTCCCAGATCCATGGTGGCACCATTGCCTAGTTTGGCTGTTTTTGTAGTACCAAGTGCGTCCTGCAATTTTCCATCCAGAAGAAGGGCAGTTGAGTTTTGTTTTCCAGGGAAAAGCGCCGTTGTTTTTGTTTGGAGGCCTGTGGCTGGGAGTGGCCGGCTGGCTCCTTTCAACACACGATACGCCGGATGGTTCCCAACCCAAGGTGGCACCAGTGCCAAGTTGGGCTGGTTTGATAGTACCAAGTGGCTCCTGCAATCTGCCATCCAGAAGCGGGGCAGCTTACTTTTGTTTGCCAGGGAAACGGGCCGAGGTTTGTGACTGGGGGCCTATGGCTGGGAGTGACCGGCTGGCTCCTGAAAAGCTACGATAATCAGGATGGTGACCAGACCCATGGTGGCACCAGTGCCAAGTTGGGCTGATTTGATAGTACCAAGTGGCTCCTGCGATCTGCCATCAAAAAGTTGGCAGGCGAGTTTTGTTTTCCAGGGAAAAGCGCTGTTGTTTGTATTTGGGGGCCTGTGGCTGGGAGTGACCGGCTGGCTCCTTAGAATCCACGATACGCAGGATGGTTCCCAGACCCAAGGTGGCACCAGTGCCAAGTTGGGCTGGTTTGATTATACCAAGTGGTTCCTGCAATCTGCCATCCAGAAGCGGGGCAGCTTACTTTTGTTTGCCAGGGAAACGGGCCGAGCTTTGTGTCTGGGGGCCTATGGCTGGGAGTGACCTGCTAGGTCCTGAAAAGCTACGATAGGCAGGATGGTGACCAGACCCATGGTGGCACCAGTGCCAAGTTGGGCTGGTTTGATAGTACCAAGTGGCTCCTGCAATCTGCCATCAAAAAGTTGGCAGGCGAGTTTTGTTTTCCAGGAAAAAGCGCCGTTGTTTGTGTTTGGGGGCCTGTGGCTGGGAGTGGCCGGCTGGCTCCTTAGAATCCACGATACGCAGCATTGTTCCCAGACCAGAGGTGGCACCAGTGCCAAGTCGGGCTAGTTTGATGGTGCAAAGTGGCTCCTGCAATCTGCCATCCAGTAGCGGGGTAGCTTACTTTTTTTTGCCAGGGAAACGGGCCGAGGTTTTTGTCTGGAGGCCTATGGCTGGGAGTGACCGGCTAGGTCCTGAAAAGCTACGATAGGCAGGATGGTGACCAGACCCATGGTGGCACCAGTGCCAAGTTGGGCTGGTTTGATAGTACCAAGTGGCTCCTGCAATCTGCCATCAAAACGTTGTCAGGCGAGTTTTGTTTTCCAGGGAAAAGCGCCGTTGTTTGTGTTTGCGGGCCTGTGGCTGGGAGTGGCCGGCTGGCTCCTTAGAATCCACGATACGCAGGATGGTTCCCAGACCCAAGATGGCACCAGTGCCAAGTCGGGCTGGTTTGATAGTACCAAGTGGTTCCTGCAATCTGCCATCCAGAAGCGGGGCAGCTTACTTTTGTTTGCCAGGGAAACGGGCCGAGCTTTGTTTTTGGGGGCCTGTGGCTGGCAGTGGCCAGCTGGCTCCTGAAAATCCATGATACGCAGCATGGTTCCCAGACCCAAGATGGCACCAGTGCCAAGTGGGGCTGGTTTGACAGTGTCAAGTGCCTCATGCAATCTCCCATCCAGAAACGGGGCAGCTGAGTTCTTTTGCCTGTGAACCGGCCGTTGTTTTTGATTGGGGTCTGTGGCCGAGAATGGTCGACTGGCTACTGACAATCCACAATACGCAGGATGGTTCCCAGACTCAAGGTGGCACCAGGGCCAAGTCGGGCTCGTTTGATAGTACCAAGTGGCTCCTGCAATCTGCCATCCTGACGCGGGGCAGCGGATCTTTGTTTGCCAGAGTAAAGTTCCGTGGTTTGTTTTTGGGGGCATATGGCTGGGAGTGGCCGGCTGGCTCCTTTCAACACACGATACGCCGGATGGTTCCCAACCCAAGGTGGCACCAGTGCCAAGTTGGGCTGGTTTGATAGTACCAAGTGGCTCCTGCAATCTGCCATCCAGAAGCGGGGCAGCTTACTTTTGTTTGCCAGGGAAACGGGCCGAGGTTTGTGACTGGGGGCCTATGGCTGGGAGTGACCGGCTGGCTCCTGAAAAGCTACGATAGGCAGGATGGTGACCAGACCCATGGTGGCACCAGTGCCAAGTTGGGCTGGTTTGATAGTACCAAGTGGCTCCTGCAATCTGCCATCAAAAACTTGGCAGGCGAGTTTTGTTTTCCAGGGAAAAGCGCCGTTGTTTGTGTTTGGGGGCCTGTGGGTGGGAGTGGCCGGCTGGCTCCTTAGAATCCACGATATGCAGGATGGTTCCCAGACCCAAGGTGGCACCAGTGCCAAGTCGGACTGGTTTGATAGTACCAAGTGGCTCCTGCAATCTGCCATCCAGAAGTGGGGTAGCTTACTTTTGTTTGCCAGGGAAACGGGCCGAGGTTTGTGTCTGGGGGCCTATGGTTGGGAGTAACCGGCTGGCTCCTGAAAAGCTACGATAGGCAGGATGGTTCCCAGATCCAAGGTGGCACCAGTGCCAAGTCGGGCTGGTTTGATGGTGCAAAGTGGCTCCTGCAATCTGCCATCCAGACGCAGGGCAGCAGATTTTTGTTTCCAAGAGAAATGGTCCGTGGTTTGTTTTTGGGGGTATATGGCTGGGCGTGGCCTGCTGGCTCCTTAAAAAGCTACGATAGGCAGGATGGTTCCCTGACCCAAGGTGGCACCAGTGCGAAGTCGGGCGGTTTTCGTAGTACAAAGTGCGTCCTAAAATTTGCCATCCAGAAGAGGGGCAGTTGAGTTTTGTTTATCAGAGAAAAGGGCCGTGGTTTTTTTTTGGGGGCATATGGCTGAGAGTGGCCGTCTGGCCCCTGAAAATCCACGATAGGCAGGATGGTTCCCAGACCAGAGGTGGCACCAGTGCCAAGTCGGGCTGGTTTGATAGTACTAAATAGCACCTGCAATCTGCCATCAAAAAGTTGGCAGGCCAGTTTTCTTTTCCAGGGAAAAGCACCGTTGTTTGTGTTTGGGGGACTGTGGCTGGGAGTGGCCGGCTGGCTCCTGAGAACACACGATACGCAGGATGGTTCCCAGACCCAAGGTGGCACCAGTGCCACGTCGGGCTGGTTTGATGGTGAAAAGTGGCTCCTGCAATCTGCCATCCTGAAGCGGGGTAGCTTACTTTTGTGTGCCAGAGAAATAGGCCTAGGTTTTTGTTTGGGGGCCTGTGGCTAGGAGTGGCCGGCTGGCTCCTAAGAATCCACGATACGCAGGATGTTTACATGACCCATGGTGGCACCAGTGCCAAGTTGGGCTGGTTTGATAGTACCAAGTGGCTCCTGCAAACTCCATCAAAAAGTTGGCAGGCGTGTTTTGTTTTCCAGGGAACAGCGCCGTTGATTTTGTTTGGGGGCCTGTGGCTGGGAGTGGCCGGCTGGCTCCTTAGAATCCACGATACGCAGGATGGTTCCCAGACCCAAGGTGGCACCAGTGGCAAGTCGGGCTGGTTTGATAGTACCAAGTGGCTCCGGCAATCTGCCATCCAGAAGTGAGGCAGCTAAGTTTTGTTTGCCAGAAAAAAGGGCCGTGGTTTTTGTTGGGGGCCTGTGGCTGGGAGTAGCCGGCTGGCTCCTTAAAATCCACGATAGGCAGGATGGTTCCCAGACCCAAGGTGGCACCAGTGCCAAGTCGGGCTGGTTTGATAGTACCAAGTGGCTCCTGCAATCTGCCATCCAGAAGCGGGGCAGCTGAGTTTTGTTTGCCAGAGAAAAAGGCTGTGGTTTGTGTTTGGGGGCCTGTGGCTGGCAGTGGCCGGCTGGCTCCTGAAAATCCACGATACGCAGCATGGTTCCCAGACCCAAGGTGGCACCAGTGCCAAGTGGGTCTCGTTTGACAGTGTAAAGTGCCTCCTGCAATCTCCCATCCAGAAGCGGGGCAGCTGAGTTTTTTTTGCCAGGGAAACGGACCTTTGTTTTTGATTGGGGTCTGTGGCCGAGAGTGGTCGGCTGTCTCCTGACAATCCACAATACGCAGGATGGTTCCCAGACCAAAGGTGGCACCAATGCCAAGTCGCGCTGGTTTGATAGTACCAAGTGTCTCCTGCAATCTGCCATCCAGAAGCGGGGCAGCTGAGTTTTGTTTGCCAGAGAAAAGGGCCGTGGGTTGTGTTTGGGGGCATATGGCTGGGAGTGGCCACCTGGCTCCTTAAAATGCACGATACGCCGCATGGTAACCAGACGCAAGGTGGCACCAGTGCCAAGTCGGGCTGTTTTTGTAGTACCCAGTGGCTTCTGCAATTTGCCATCCAGAAGCGGGGCAGCTAAATTTTGTTTGCTAGAGAAAAGGGCTGTGGTTTGTGTTTGGGGGCCTATGGCTGAGAGTGGCCGGCTGGCCCCTGAAAATCAACGATAGGCAGGATGGTTCCCAGATCCAAGGTGGCACCAGTGCCAAGTAAGGCTGGTTGTATGGTTCAAAGTGACTCCTGCAATCTGCCATCCAGAAGCGGGACAGCTGAGTTTTTTTTGCCAGAGAAAAGGTCCATGGTTTCTTTTTGGGGCATACGGCTGGGAATTGCCGGCTGGCTCCTTAAAATGCTCGATACGCAGGATGGTTCCCAGAGCCAAGGTGGCACCACTGCCAAGTCGGGCTCTTTTTGTAGTACCAAGTGCGTCCTGCAATTTGCCATCCAGAAGAGGGGCAGTTGAGTTTTGTTTGCCAGAGAAAAGGGCCGAGGTTTGTGTTTGGGGGCATATGGCTGGGAGTGTTCGGCTGGTTCCTGAATATGTACGATACGCAGGATTGTTCCCAGATCCAAGGTGGCAGCAGTGCCATGTTGTGCTGGTGTGATAGTCCCAAGTGGCTCCTGCAATCTGCCATCCAGAAGTGGGGCAGCTGATTTTTGTTTGCCAGAGAAAAGGTCCGTGGTTTGTGTTTGGGGGCATATGGCTGAGAGTGGCCGGCTGGCCCCTGAAAATCCACGATACACAGGATGGTTCCCAGATCCAAGGTGGCACCTGTGCCAAGTCGGGCTGATTTGATAGTACTAAGTAGCTCCTGCAATCTGCCATGCAGAAGCGGGGCAGCTTACTTTTGTTTTCCAGGGAAACGGGCCGAGGTTTGTGTTTGGGGGCCTATGGCTGAGAGTGACCGGCTGGCTCCTGAAAAGCTACAATAGGCAGGATGGTGACCAGACCCATGGTGGCACCAGTGCCAAGTTGGGCTGGTTTGATAGTACCAAGTGGCTCCTGCAATCTGCCATCCAGAAGCAGGGCAGCTGAGTTTTGTTTGCCAGAGAAAAGGGCCTTGGTTTGTGTTTGGGGGCATATGGCTGGGTGTGGCCAGCTGGCTCCTTAAAATGCACGATATGCAACATGGCTCCCAGACCCAAGGTGGCACAAGTGCCAAGTTGGGCTGGTTTGATAGTACCAAGTGGCTCCTGCAATCTTCCATGATCACGTGGAGAAATACTTTCTGGTTTCAGCCTCATGCTCTTTCTTCTCTCCCTCAACTTCTCTATCACCTCTCATCTGGTTCACATGCGCTGTCTTCAAGGTCCACAGGCTACTTTTCACAGAATCTTCTGGCCTGATGAAGTAAGGATGATGAATAGAACAGAGCTGGGATCTATTTTCCAGTTTGGATAAAATGCATTCTGCACACAAATCCAAGGAGAACGGGCTGCCCCGATGCCCAGAAAATCTTTCACTCCTGCTAGTGTTCTACGTCAACCGCAACTTAGTCTGAAAGAAAAGCTTTTTCTCTGAGAGCATCTGAGAGGTTTGCATGAAGCACTGATATCTGACATATGCAATTTTGAATAGGAGAGGAAAAAGAAAATGGCAAGGAGTTTTTAATTTTAGTGGTTTCAATTTTAATTTCCGTGCACTTTTTCAAAACTTGTCAGCTCAAATGCCCATCAACATCTTTTAGTCATCTGTAAGTCAGTATTCATATAAAATGTGCTTCAAATCCAAAGAATTTCAAATTTGCACTCCAAGCTTCTATGCCTAGATTTATGATTTCCTACACATATTAGATGAAAGGAAGGCCTTTTTTACTGTGGGAGTGCTGGAACACTGGAACAGGTTGCCCAGAGAAGTTGTGGGTGTCCCATCCCTGAAAGTATTCAAGGTCACCTTGGACGGGGCTTGGAGCAGCAACAAAGGAGAAGCTTGATGGTAGAGAAACAAAGTTGGACTATAGAAGAAACTCGGATTGAAGTATAGGATCAAGTTTTCTCTCAGCTCTTGGGGTAAATTCAAAGTTGTACAAAATGACATTTATCTGTGCTATTCACTACTGTAACAGAAAGTTTCATGAAAACTGTACAGAAGATAGTAAATTTTAAAAGAGATAAGAATTACAGCATAAAATCCATGGGATAGGTTACAACATGAGACACTCTCTAAGAGAAAATCTCTGTGTTTCAGCACTTCATCGGGGTAAGATTTCATGAAGTGCCAAAGAAGGCGGCAAAATATCATTCGGGACATTATTTACTGGAATTCAGCCTGGCCATTAGTAGGAACTGCCTTTGAACATATCATGTAGATATACCACACACGCTTTCCCTTCACTGAAAAATTACTGTTTACAACAAATAAGCAATTGACGATCAAAATTGATTGAAAGCATCTTAAACATGTCAAGTATTTCATTGTAGATGATCTGTGATCCAAATGCTTCTTCCACCTTCGAGAGGGACAGAAGAATTCTTCCATATCATGATGGTTTAAAATTGTATCAACCAATGTTTTCTGCTGAAAAGATATCATCTATTTTTTTCTATTTTTGGAAGAAAATATTCCTAGACATACAACAGGTGAGAACTAAGTAATTTTAAAGAAACAAATGAAATGAAAATATTCTGTAAATAGAATGAAATGAAAAGCTGTGTTTTAAATAGGAGCTAAATATTAAACAGAATTTTTGTACCAGGCATTTGAATTACTGCACCAGCTCTTTTGCCCATCAAGAGAGGCATTTAGCATTTCAGTCTTTTCCAAGGTGTTCATGATCTGCTATGCTGATCTCTGTGTGTGCCTAGGTGTGTGTGGAGGGGGGGGCATATGAAGGGGAGTGTGTATGTTTGCTTTACAATTGTTGTGGCAGATTCATGCCTCAGCTCCACATTTTGTTTTAAAAAGGTCACACCGAGTGGATATGAAGTTTACTATCAACAAGAGATCGATTCCCAAATCATCCATTTGACTCTCCCTTATAAATCATGTGCTTTGTTGCATATTTTATCAAATATACTTTCAAGCCAGATGGAGGAAGGAGGATGTGGGAATCCCTCCACCATCTTGCAACTTTTATGTAAGTAGGTTTTCAAGAAAATCATCATTTCTCTTTTAAATATGTCTGGAACAGGCATGATGGTAGTGTCAACCTGTTGGAGTTTTTGTTGCTGGAAGAAGTTGTACAAAAGGATTGGTTTTTACATTGACCAGTTACTGAATCAAGCGCAGGAATACATTGGAAATTTAGCTGGGGGTTCCTTTTCCCAGCAGACTACTTCTAGAACGAGCTTGTACACTGAAGCTGACTCTTTTGCTCTCTTTTTGTTTCTTTCCTATTTTCTTGGCTTCTTTGCCACTATCTAGACAATTTTGGAACTTTGTTCCCAACTAAAATGGTTTCAATAGTCTGATTGTGATCATACATTTTTACAAGGAATTTTTAAAATCTTTCCTCGAGTCCAGAAAGTCAAGGACTTAGATCTTTTTCTTCCCTTATCAATATTGCCATGAAATTGATAAATAAAGACCAACTCTTTATTTTTGTTTTTAACCCACGTAGATAATTCCCATCCATTAATCCATTTTGTGGACCAATAGCTGCCATTCTGATGGAAGCTGTCACTTCTTAACAATAGGCATTCTGTGACTATGTTGACAGCACTTTGGGTGAAGATCCTAACTGGTCTTAGATATACATAGGGAGAAATTTGCTCAGCCAGTGTCAGTCTTAAGCATGCGTATCAGAAGATCTTTCTAGAGCTGGGAATTTTCCCATGAAAGGGATTCAGTTAGGGAAGAGACACTTGTGCCAGAGTTTTACATTCTTCTTGAACACTGCTTAAGGAACTTAGATGCCATGTCCATTTGGATCTCTGTCTGCACAGAACTTTGTCATGCCAGTGCTTTGAAATGCATCTTGAAGAGAATTCACTAGCACAGAATGAAAGAGAGTGGAAGGGGTTGGTGGGGCTAACCAGGCCCAACCCCCCTGCCTAAACCAGGATACCTAGAGCCTCTTGCCCAGGATTCTATCTGGGTGTACTTTTAATGTCTTCAAAGATCCAGGCTCCACAATCTTTCTGGGCAGTCTGTGCCGTGGTTCAGTCACCCTGACAGTAAAGAAACATTTACTGATGTTCAAAGGCAATCTCCTGTATTTCAGTGTGTGCCCACTGCCTCTTGTCTTTTCCCTCAGCATCACTGAAAAGACACTGATTCCCTCCCCTTTGCACTATTGCTTCCATATGTATGTGTGATGCCATGTAGAGGTATGTCAAAAACCTCCCTGAAGCCCAGGCAGATAATATTCCCTTCATCTACCAGTCAAGTTGATTCATCAGAGGAGTTTAAAGTGATGTTCAGCATGAAATTCCCCTGAAAAATCATGCTAACTACATTATTTGGTCATCTGTCATGTGCCTGGCAAGGATTTCCAGGAAGAGCTGCTTCATCAACTTCCTGGGGATAAAAAAGAGGCTGGCTGGTTTGTACTATGGCGAGTCCTCTTAATTGCCTTTTTTGAAGATGGGTGTCATTTGCTAACATCCACTCTTTAGCCTCTCTTGTCGTCTACATCTTAGCAAAACGCTTTTCCACTATGTCTGGCTAGGAAAAACTGTGCCAGCACAGAAAACATCTCCCATCGTGTTCTAGAAGTTGCACGGATGTCTGCCAAGTGTTTGGCAGGAAGAAAAGAAAAGTTGTCCAAAACAGCTTCCAATCGAATGTTCCTGTGATTGGAAAAGTCAGGAGAGTGCAAAGGTACTGTTTTCTATCAGTTGGCAAGGTGCGCACACAATCCCAGTGTTGTACAGCTTGCTTCTTCACCTTCCCGAAGCTGCCGCTCTCGCCGGCTGCCGGAGCCCAAGAAGCGGCTTCTTCGCGCAAAGACGATTGTGCCGCTCACAGGGCTCTCCTTAGCGCGGCTTCTGCCGAAAGACGCCCGGCAGCGGCTCTTACCTCCGGAGAGCATCCTACCTTCGTCTTTAGCTCCTCTTCTCATCTACACCTAGGCAAAAAGCTTCTCCACTATGTCTGGCTAGGAAAAACTGTGCCAGCACAGAAAACATCTCCCATCGTGTTCTAGAAGTTGCACGGATGTCTGCCAAGTGTTTGGCAGGAAGAAAAGAAAAGTTGTCCAAAACAGCTTCCAATCGAATGTTCCTGTGATTGGAAAAGTCAGGAGAGTGCAAAGGTACTGTTTTCTATCAGTTGGCAAGGTGCGCACACAATCCCAGTGTTGTACAGCTTGCTTCTTCACCTTCCCGAAGCTGCCGCTCTCGCCGGCTGCCGGAGCCCAAGAAGCGGCTTCTTCGCGCAAAGACGATTGTGCCGCTCACAGGGCTCTCCTTAGCGCGGCTTCTGCCGAAAGACGCCCGGCAGCGGCTCTTACCTCCGGAGAGCATCCTACCTTCGTCTTTCGCGTCTTTTGTAGTCTACATCTTAGCAAAACGCTTTTCCACTATGTCTGGCTAGGAAAAACTGTGCCAGCACAGAAAACATCTCCCATCGTGTTCTAGAAGTTGCACGGATGTCTGCCAAGTGTTTGGCAGGAAGAAAAGAAAAGTTGTCCAAAACAGCTTCCAATCGAATGTTCCTGTGATTGGAAAAGTCAGGAGAGTGCAAAGGTACTGTTTTCTATCAGTTGGCAAGGTGCGCACACAATCCCAGTGTTGTACAGCTTGCTTCTTCACCTTCCCGAAGCAGCCGCTTTCGCCGGCTGCCGGAGCCCAAGAAGCGGCTTCTTCGCGCAAAGACGATTGTGCCGCTCACAGTGCTCTCCTTAGCGCAGCTTCTGCCGAAAGACGCCCGGCAGCGGCTCTTACCTCCTGAGAGTGGCAGCTTCGGGAAGATGAAGAAGCAAGCTGTACAACACTGGGATTGTGTGCGCACCTTGCCAACTGATAGAAAACAGTACCTTTGCACTCTCCTGACTTTTCCAATCACATGAACATTCGATTGGAAGCTGTTTTGGACAACTTTTCTTTTCTTCCTCCCAAACACTTGGCAGACATCCGTGCAACTTCTAGAACACGATGGGAGATGTTTTCTGTGCTGGCACGGGTTTTCCTAGCCAGACATAGTGGAAAAGCGTTTTGCTAAGATGTAGACTACAAAAGACGCGAAAGACGAAGGTAGGATGCTCTCCGGAGGTAAGAGCCGCTGCCGGGCGTCTTTCGGCAGAAGCCGCGCTAAGGAGAGCACTGTGAGCGGCACAATCGTCTTTGCGCGAAGAAGCCGCTTCTTGGGCTCCGGCAGCCGGCGAGAGCGGCAGCTTCGGGAAGGTGAAGAAGCAAGCTGTACAACACTGGGATTGTGTGCGCACCTTGCCAACTGATAGAAAACAGTACCTTTGCACTCTCCTGACTTTTCCAATCACAGGAACATTCGATTGGAAGCTGTTTTGGACAACTTTTCTTTTCTTCCTGCCAAACACTTGGCAGACATCCGTGCAACTTCTAGAACACGATGGGAGATGTTTTCTGTGCTGGCACAGTTTTTCCTAGCCAGACATAGTGGAAAAGCGTTTTGCTAAGATGTAGACTACAAAAGACGCGAAAGACGAAGGTAGGATGCTCTCCGGAGGTAAGAGCCGCTGCCGGGCGTCTTTCGGCAGAAGCCGCGCTAAGGAGAGCACTGTGAGCGGCACAATCGTCTTTGCGCGAAGAAGCCGCTTCTTCGGCTCCGGCAGCCGGCGAGAGCGGCAGCTTCGGGAAGGTGAAGAAGCAAGCTGTACAACACTGGGATTGTGTGCGCACCTTGCCAACTGATAGAAAACAGTATCTTTGCACTCTCCTGACTTTTCCAATCACAGGAACATTCGATTGGAAGCTGTTTTGGACAACTTTTCTTTTCTTCCTGCCAAACACTTGGCAGACATCCGTGCAACTTCTAGAACACGATGGGAGATGTTTTCTGTGCTGGCACAGTTTTTCCTAGCCAGACATAGTGGAAAAGCTTTTTGCCGAGGTGTAGATGAGAAGAGGAGCTAAAGACGAAGGTAGGATGCTCTCCGGAGGTAAGAGCCGCTGCCGGGCGTCTTTCGGCAGAAGCCGCGCTAAGGAGAGCACTGTGAGCGGCACAATCGTCTTTGCGCGAAGAAGCCGCTTCTTGGGCTCCGGCAGCCGGCGAGAGCGGCAGCTTCGGGAAGGTGAAGAAGCAAGCTGTACAACACTGGGATTGTGTGCGCACCTTGCCAACTGATAGAAAACAGTACCTTTGCACTCTCCTGACTTTTCCAATCACAGGAACATTCGATTGGAAGCTGTTTTGGACAACTTTTCTTTTCTTCCTGCCAAACACTTGGCAGACATCCGTGCAACTTCTAGAAAACGATGGGAGATGTTTTCTGTGCTGGCACAGTTTTTCCTAGCCAGACATAGTGGAGAAGCGTTTTGCTAAGATGTAGACTACAAAAGACGCGAAAGACGAAGGTAGGATGCTCTCCGGAGGTAAGAGCCGCTGCCGGGCGTCTTTCGGCAGAAGCCGCGCTAAGGAGAGCACTGTGAGCGGCACAATCGTCTTTGCGCGAAGAAGCCGCTTCTTGGGCTCCGGCAGCCGGCGAGAGCGGCAGCTTCGGGAAGGTGAAGAAGCAAGCTGTACAACACTGGGATTGTGTGCGCACCTTGCCAACTGATAGAAAACAGTACCTTTGCACTCTCCTGACTTTTCCAATCACATGAACATTCGATTGGAAGCTGTTTTGGACAACTTTTCTTTTCTTCCTGCCAAACACTTGGCAGACATCCGTGCAACTTCTAGAAAACGATGGGAGATGTTTTCTGTGCTGGCACGGGTTTTCCTAGCCAGACATAGTGGAAAAGCGTTTTGCTAAGATGTAGACTACAAAAGACGCGAAAGACGAAGGTAGGATGCTCTCCGGAGGTAAGAGCCGCTGCCGGGCGTCTTTCGGCAGAAGCCGCGCTAAGGAGAGCCCTGTGAGCGGCACAATCGTCTTTGCGCGAAGAAGCCGCTTCTTGGGCTCCGGCAGCCGGCGAGAGCGGCAGCTTCGGGAAGGTGAAGAAGCAAGCTGTACAACACTGGGATTGTGTGCGCACCTTGCCAACTGATAGAAAACAGTACCTTTGCACTCTCCTGACTTTTCCAATCACAGGAACATTCGATTGGAAGCTGTTTTGGACAACTTTTCTTTTCTTCCTGCCAAACACTTGGCAGACATCCGTGCAACTTCTAGAACACGATGGGAGATGTTTTCTGTGCTGGCACAGTTTTTCCTAGCCAGACATAGTGGAAAAGCGTTTTGCTAAGATGTAGACTACAAAAGACGCGAAAGACGAAGGTAGGATGCTCTCCGGAGGTAAGAGCCGCTGCCGGGCGTCTTTCGGCAGAAGCCGCGCTAAGGAGAGCCCTGTAAGCGGCACAATCGTCTTTGCGCGAAGAAGCCGCTTCTTGGGCTCCGGCAGCCGGCGAGAGCGGCAGCTTCGGGAAGGTGAAGAAGCAAGCTGTACAACACTGGGATTGTGTGCGCACCTTGCCAACTGATAGAAAACAGTACCTTTGCACTCTCCTGACTTTTCCAATCACAGGAACATTCGATTGGAAGCTGTTTTGGACAACTTTTCTTTTCTTCCTGCCAAACACTTGGCAGACATCCGTGCAACTTCTAGAACACGATGGGAGATGTTTTCTGTGCTGGCACGGGTTTTCCTAGCCAGACATAGTGGAAAAGCGTTTTGCTAAGATGTAGACTACAAAAGACGCGAAAGACGAAGGTAGGATGCTCTCCGGAGGTAAGAGCCGCTGCCGGGCGTCTTTCGGCAGAAGCCGCGCTAAGGAGAGCCCTGTAAGCGGCACAATCGTCTTTGCGCGAAGAAGCCGCTTCTTGGGCTCCGGCAGCCGGCGAGAGCGGCAGCTTCGGGAAGGTGAAGAAGCAAGCTGTACAACACTGGGATTGTGTGCGCACCTTGCCAACTGATAGAAAACAGTACCTTTGCACTCTCCTGACTTTTCCAATCACAGGAACATTCGATTGGAAGCTGTTTTGGACAACTTTTCTTTTCTTCCTGCCAAACACTTGGCAGACATCCGTGCAACTTCTAGAACACGATGGGAGATGTTTTCTGTGCTGGCACAGTTTTTCCTAGCCAGACATAGTGGAAAAGCGTTTTGCTAAGATGTAGACTACAAAAGACGCGAAAGACGAAGGTAGGATGCTCTCCGGAGGTAAGAGCCGCTGCCGGGCGTCTTTCGGCAGAAGCCGCGCTAAGGAGAGCACTGTGAGCGGCACAATCGTCTTTGCGCGAAGAAGCCGCTTCTTGGGCTCCGGCAGCCGGCGAGAGCGGCAGCTTCGGGAAGGTGAAGAAGCAAGCTGTACAACACTGGGATTGTGTGCGCACCTTGCCAACTGATAGAAAACAGTATCTTTGCACTCTCCTGACTTTTCCAATCACAGGAACATTCGATTGGAAGCTGTTTTGGACAACTTTTCTTTTCTTCCTGCCAAACACTTGGCAGACATCCGTGCAACTTCTAGAACACGATGGGAGATGTTTTCTGTGCTGGCACGGGTTTTCCTAGCCAGACATAGTGGAAAAGCGTTTTGCTAAGATGTAGACTACAAAAGACGCGAAAGACGAAGGTAGGATGCTCTCCGGAGGTAAGAGCCGCTGCCGGGCGTCTTTCGGCAGAAGCCGCGCTAAGGAGAGCCCTGTAAGCGGCACAATCGTCTTTGCGCGAAGAAGCCGCTTCTTGGGCTCCGGCAGCCGGCGAGAGCGGCAGCTTCGGGAAGGTGAAGAAGCAAGCTGTACAACACTGGGATTGTGTGCGCACCTTGCCAACTGATAGAAAACAGTACCTTTGCACTCTCCTGACTTTTCCAATCACAGGAACATTCGATTGGAAGCTGTTTTGGACAACTTTTCTTTTCTTCCTGCCAAACACTTGGCAGACATCCGTGCAACTTCTAGAACACGATGGGAGATGTTTTCTGTGCTGGCACAGTTTTTCCTAGCCAGACATAGTGGAAAAGCGTTTTGCTAAGATGTAGACTACAAAAGACGCGAAAGACGAAGGTAGGATGCTCTCCGGAGGTAAGAGCCGCTGCCGGGCGTCTTTCGGCAGAAGCCGCGCTAAGGAGAGCACTGTGAGCGGCACAATCGTCTTTGCGCGAAGAAGCCGCTTCTTGGGCTCCGGCAGCCGGCGAGAGCGGCAGCTTCGGGAAGGTGAAGAAGCAAGCTGTACAACACTGGGATTGTGTGCGCACCTTGCCAACTGATAGAAAACAGTATCTTTGCACTCTCCTGACTTTTCCAATCACAGGAACATTCGATTGGAAGCTGTTTTGGACAACTTTTCTTTTCTTCCTGCCAAACACTTGGCAGACATCCGTGCAACTTCTAGAACACGATGGGAGATGTTTTCTGTGCTGGCACAGTTTTTCCTAGCCAGACATAGTGGAAAAGCGTTTTGCTAAGATGTAGACTACAAAAGACGAGAAAGACGAAGGTAGGATGCTCTCCGGAGGTAAGAGCCGCTGCCGGGCGTCTTTCGGCAGAAGCCGCGCTAAGGAGAGCACTGTGAGCGGCACAATCGTCTTTGCGCGAAGAAGCCGCTTCTTGGGCTCCGGCAGCCGGCGAGAGCGGCAGCTTCGGGAAGGTGAAGAAGCAAGCTGTACAACACTGGGATTGTGTGCGCACCTTGCCAACTGATAGAAAACAGTACCTTTGCACTCTCCTGACTTTTCCAATCACAGGAACATTCGATTGGAAGCTGTTTTGGACAACTTTTCTTTTCTTCCTGCCAAACACTTGGCAGACATCCGTGCAACTTCTAGAACACGATGGGAGATGTTTTCTGTGCTGGCACAGTTTTTCCTAGCCAGACATAGTGGAAAAGCGTTTTGCTAAGATGTAGACTACAAAAGACGCGAAAGACGAAGGTAGGATGCTCTCCGGAGGTAAGAGCCGCTGCCGGGCGTCTTTCGGCAGAAGCCGCGCTAAGGAGAGCCCTGTAAGCGGCACAATCGTCTTTGCGCGAAGAAGCCGCTTCTTGGGCTCCGGCAGCCGGCGAGAGCGGCAGCTTCGGGAAGGTGAAGAAGCAAGCTGTACAACACTGGGATTGTGTGCGCACCTTGCCAACTGATAGAAAACAGTACCTTTGCACTCTCCTGACTTTTCCAATCACAGGAACATTCGATTGGAAGCTGTTTTGGACAACTTTTCTTTTCTTCCTGCCAAACACTTGGCAGACATCCGTGCAACTTCTAGAAAACGATGGGAGATGTTTTCTGTGCTGGCACGGGTTTTCCTAGCCAGACATAGTGGAAAAGCGTTTTGCTAAGATGTAGACTACAAAAGACGCGAAAGACGAAGGTAGGATGCTCTCCGGAGGTAAGAGCCGCTGCCGGGCGTCTTTCGGCAGAAGCCGCGCTAAGGAGAGCCCTGTAAGCGGCACAATCGTCTTTGCGCGAAGAAGCCGCTTCTTGGGCTCCGGCAGCCGGCGAGAGCGGCAGCTTCGGGAAGGTGAAGAAGCAAGCTGTACAACACTGGGATTGTGTGCGCACCTTGCCAACTGATAGAAAACAGTACCTTTGCACTCTCCTGACTTTTCCAATCACAGGAACATTCGATTGGAAGCTGTTTTGGACAACTTTTCTTTTCTTCCTGCCAAACACTTGGCAGACATCCGTGCAACTTCTAGAACACGATGGGAGATGTTTTCTGTGCTGGCACAGTTTTTCCTAGCCAGACATAGTGGAAAAGCGTTTTGCTAAGATGTAGACTACAAAAGACGCGAAAGACGAAGGTAGGATGCTCTCCGGAGGTAAGAGCCGCTGCCGGGCGTCTTTCGGCAGAAGCCGCGCTAAGGAGAGCACTGTGAGCGGCACAATCGTCTTTGCGCGAAGAAGCCGCTTCTTGGGCTCCGGCAGCCGGCGAGAGCGGCAGCTTCGGGAAGGTGAAGAAGCAAGCTGTACAACACTGGGATTGTGTGCGCACCTTGCCAACTGATAGAAAACAGTACCTTTGCACTCTCCTGACTTTTCCAATCACAGGAACATTCGATTGGAAGCTGTTTTGGACAACTTTTCTTTTCTTCCTGCCAAACACTTGGCAGACATCCGTGCAACTTCTAGAACACGATGGGAGATGTTTTCTGTGCTGGCACAGTTTTTCCTAGCCAGACATAGTGGAAAAGCGTTTTGCTAAGATGTAGACTACAAAAGACGAGAAAGACGAAGGTAGGATGCTCTCCGGAGGTAAGAGCCGCTGCCGGGCGTCTTTCGGCAGAAGCCGCGCTAAGGAGAGCACTGTGAGCGGCACAATCGTCTTTGCGCGAAGAAGCCGCTTCTTGGGCTCCGGCAGCCGGCGAGAGCGGCAGCTTCGGGAAGGTGAAGAAGCAAGCTGTACAACACTGGGATTGTGTGCGCACCTTGCCAACTGATAGAAAACAGTACCTTTGCACTCTCCTGACTTTTCCAATCACAGGAACATTCGATTGGAAGCTGTTTTGGACAACTTTTCTTTTCTTCCTGCCAAACACTTGGCAGACATCCGTGCAACTTCTAGAACACGATGGGAGATGTTTTCTGTGCTGGCACAGTTTTTCCTAGCCAGACATAGTGGAAAAGCGTTTTGCTAAGATGTAGACTACAAAAGACGCGAAAGACGAAGGTAGGATGCTCTCCGGAGGTAAGAGCCGCTGCCGGGCGTCTTTCGGCAGAAGCCGCGCTAAGGAGAGCCCTGTAAGCGGCACAATCGTCTTTGCGCGAAGAAGCCGCTTCTTGGGCTCCGGCAGCCGGCGAGAGCGGCAGCTTCGGGAAGGTGAAGAAGCAAGCTGTACAACACTGGGATTGTGTGCGCACCTTGCCAACTGATAGAAAACAGTACCTTTGCACTCTCCTGACTTTTCCAATCACAGGAACATTCGATTGGAAGCTGTTTTGGACAACTTTTCTTTTCTTCCTGCCAAACACTTGGCAGACATCCGTGCAACTTCTAGAAAACGATGGGAGATGTTTTCTGTGCTGGCACGGGTTTTCCTAGCCAGACATAGTGGAAAAGCGTTTTGCTAAGATGTAGACTACAAAAGACGCGAAAGACGAAGGTAGGATGCTCTCCGGAGGTAAGAGCCGCTGCCGGGCGTCTTTCGGCAGAAGCCGCGCTAAGGAGAGCCCTGTGAGCGGCACAATCGTCTTTGCGCGAAGAAGCCGCTTCTTGGGCTCCGGCAGCCGGCGAGAGCGGCAGCTTCGGGAAGGTGAAGAAGCAAGCTGTACAACACTGGGATTGTGTGCGCACCTTGCCAACTGATAGAAAACAGTACCTTTGCACTCTCCTGACTTTTCCAATCACAGGAACATTCGATTGGAAGCTGTTTTGGACAACTTTTCTTTTCTTCCTGCCAAACACTTGGCAGACATCCGTGCAACTTCTAGAACACGATGGGAGATGTTTTCTGTGCTGGCACAGTTTTTCCTAGCCAGACATAGTGGAGAAGCTTTTTGCCTAGGTGTAGATGAGAAGAGGAGCTAAAGACGAAGGTAGGATGCTCTCCGGAGGTAAGAGCCGCTGCCGGGCGTCTTTCGGCAGAAGCCGCGCTAAGGAGAGCACTGTGAGCGGCACAATCGTCTTTGCGCGAAGAAGCCGCTTCTTGGGCTCCGGCAGCCGGCGAGAGCGGCAGCTTCGGGAAGGTGAAGAAGCAAGCTGTACAACACTGGGATTGTGTGCGCACCTTGCCAACTGATAGAAAACAGTACCTTTGCACTCTCCTGACTTTTCCAATCACAGGAACATTCGATTGGAAGCTGTTTTGGACAACTTTTCTTTTCTTCCTGCCAAACACTTGGCAGACATCCGTGCAACTTCTAGAACACGATGGGAGATGTTTTCTGTGCTGGCACAGTTTTTCCTAGCCAGACATAGTGGAAAAGCGTTTTGCTAAGATGTAGACGACAAGAGAGGCTAAAGAGTGGATGTTAGCAAATGACACCCATCTTCAAAAAAGGCAATTAAGAGGACTCGCCATAGTACAAACCAGCCAGCCTCTTTTTTATCCCCAGGAAGTTGATGAAGCAGCTCTTCCTGGAAATCCTTGCCAGGCACATGACAGATGACCAAATAATGTAGTTAGCATGATTTTTCAGGGGAATTTCATGCTGAACATCACTTTAAACTCCTCTGATGAATCAACTTGACTGGTAGATGAAGGGAATATTATCTGCCTGGGCTTCAGGGAGGTTTTTGACATACCTCTACATGGCATCACACATACATATGGAAGCAATAGTGCAAAGGGGAGGGAATCAGTGTCTTTTCAGTGATGCTGAGGGAAAAGACAAGAGGCAGTGGGCACACACTGAAATACAGGAGATTGCCTTTGAACATCAGTAAATGTTTCTTTACTGTCAGGGTGACTGAACCACGGCACAGACTGCCCAGAAAGATTGTGGAGCCTGGATCTTTGAAGACATTAAAAGTACACCCAGATAGAATCCTGGGCAAGAGGCTCTAGGTATCCTGGTTTAGGCAGGGGGGTTGGGCCTGGTTAGCCCCACCAACCCCTTCCACTCTCTTTCATTCTGTGCTAGTGAATTCTCTTCAAGATGCATTTCAAAGCACTGGCATGACAAAGTTCTGTGCAGACAGAGATCCAAATGGACATGGCATCTAAGTTCCTTAAGCAGTGTTCAAGAAGAATGTAAAACTCTGGCACAAGTGTCTCTTCCCTAACTGAATCCCTTTCATGGGAAAATTCCCAGCTCTAGAAAGATCTTCTGATACGCATGCTTAAGACTGACACTGGCTGAGCAAATTTCTCCCTATGTATATCTAAGACCAGTTAGGATCTTCACCCAAAGTGCTGTCAACATAGTCACAGAATGCCTATTGTTAAGAAGTGACAGCTTCCATCAGAATGGCAGCTATTGGTCCACAAAATGGATTAATGGATGGGAATTATCTACGTGGGTTAAAAACAAAAATAAAGAGTTGGTCTTTATTTATCAATTTCATGGCAATATTGATAAGGGAAGAAAAAGATCTAAGTCCTTGACTTTCTGGACTCGAGGAAAGATTTTAAAAATTCCTTGTAAAAATGTATGATCACAATCAGACTATTGAAACCATTTTAGTTGGGAACAAAGTTCCAAAATTGTCTAGATAGTGGCAAAGAAGCCAAGAAAATAGGAAAGAAACAAAAAGAGAGCAAAAGAGTCAGCTTCAGTGTACAAGCTCGTTCTAGAAGTAGTCTGCTGGGAAAAGGAACCCCCAGCTAAATTTCCAATGTATTCCTGCGCTTGATTCAGTAACTGGTCAATGTAAAAACCAATCCTTTTGTACAACTTCTTCCAGCAACAAAAACTCCAACAGGTTGACACTACCATCATGCCTGTTCCAGACATATTTAAAAGAGAAATGATGATTTTCTTGAAAACCTACTTACATAAAAGTTGCAAGATGGTGGAGGGATTCCCACATCCTCCTTCCTCCATCTGGCTTGAAAGTATATTTGATAAAATATGCAACAAAGCACATGATTTATAAGGGAGAGTCAAATGGATGATTTGGGAATCGATCTCTTGTTGATAGTAAACTTCATATCCACTCGGTGTGACCTTTTTAAAACAAAATGTGGAGCTGAGGCATGAATCTGCCACAACAATTGTAAAGCAAACATACACACTCCCCTTCATATGCCCCCCCCTCCACACACACCTAGGCACACACAGAGATCAGCATAGCAGATCATGAACACCTTGGAAAAGACTGAAATGCTAAATGCCTCTCTTGATGGGCAAAAGAGCTGGTGCAGTAATTCAAATGCCTGGTACAAAAATTCTGTTTAATATTTAGCTCCTATTTAAAACACAGCTTTTCATTTCATTCTATTTACAGAATATTTTCATTTCATTTGTTTCTTTAAAATTACTTAGTTCTCACCTGTTGTATGTCTAGGAATATTTTCTTCCAAAAATAGAAAAAAATAGATGATATCTTTTCAGCAGAAAACATTGGTTGATACAATTTTAAACCATCATGATATGGAAGAATTCTTCTGTCCCTCTCGAAGGTGGAAGAAGCATTTGGATCACAGATCATCTACAATGAAATACTTGACATGTTTAAGATGCTTTCAATCAATTTTGATCGTCAATTGCTTATTTGTTGTAAACAGTAATTTTTCAGTGAAGGGAAAGCGTGTGTGGTATATCTACATGATATGTTCAAAGGCAGTTCCTACTAATGGCCAGGCTGAATTCCAGTAAATAATGTCCCGAATGATATTTTGCCGCCTTCTTTGGCACTTCATGAAATCTTACCCCGATGAAGTGCTGAAACACAGAGATTTTCTCTTAGAGAGTGTCTCATGTTGTAACCTATCCCATGGATTTTATGCTGTAATTCTTATCTCTTTTAAAATTTACTATCTTCTGTACAGTTTTCATGAAACTTTCTGTTACAGTAGTGAATAGCACAGATAAATGTCATTTTGTACAACTTTGAATTTACCCCAAGAGCTGAGAGAAAACTTGATCCTATACTTCAATCCGAGTTTCTTCTATAGTCCAACTTTGTTTCTCTACCATCAAGCTTCTCCTTTGTTGCTGCTCCAAGCCCCGTCCAAGGTGACCTTGAATACTTTCAGGGATGGGACACCCACAACTTCTCTGGGCAACCTGTTCCAGTGTTCCAGCACTCCCACAGTAAAAAAGGCCTTCCTTTCATCTAATATGTGTAGGAAATCATAAATCTAGGCATAGAAGCTTGGAGTGCAAATTTGAAATTCTTTGGATTTGAAGCACATTTTATATGAATACTGACTTACAGATGACTAAAAGATGTTGATGGGCATTTGAGCTGACAAGTTTTGAAAAAGTGCACGGAAATTAAAATTGAAACCACTAAAATTAAAAACTCCTTGCCATTTTCTTTTTCCTCTCCTATTCAAAATTGCATATGTCAGATATCAGTGCTTCATGCAAACCTCTCAGATGCTCTCAGAGAAAAAGCTTTTCTTTCAGACTAAGTTGCGGTTGACGTAGAACACTAGCAGGAGTGAAAGATTTTCTGGGCATCGGGGCAGCCCGTTCTCCTTGGATTTGTGTGCAGAATGCATTTTATCCAAACTGGAAAATAGATCCCAGCTCTGTTCTATTCATCATCCTTACTTCATCAGGCCAGAAGATTCTGTGAAAAGTAGCCTGTGGACCTTGAAGACAGCGCATGTGAACCAGATGAGAGGTGATAGAGAAGTTGAGGGAGAGAAGAAAGAGCATGAGGCTGAAACCAGAAAGTATTTCTCCACGTGATCATGGAAGATGGCAGGAGCCACTTGGTACTATCAAACCAGCCCAACTTGGCACTTGTGCCACCTTGGGTCTGGGAGCCATGTTGCATATCGTGCATTTTAAGGAGCCAGCTGGCCACACCCAGCCATATGCCCCCAAACACAAACCAAGGCCCTTTTCTCTGGCAAACAAAACTCAGCTGCCCTGCTTCTGGATGGCAGATTGCAGGAGCCACTTGGTACTATCAAACCAGCCCAACTTGGCACTGGTGCCACCATGGGTCTGGTCACCATCCTGCCTATTGTAGCTTTTCAGGAGCCAGCCGGTCACTCTCAGCCATAGGCCCCCAAACACAAACCTCGGCCCGTTTCCCTGGAAAACAAAAGTAAGCTGCCCCGCTTCTGCATGGCAGATTGCAGGAGCTACTTAGTACTATCAAATCAGCCCGACTTGGCACAGGTGCCACCTTGGATCTGGGAACCATCCTGTGTATCGTGGATTTTCAGGGGCCAGCCGGCCACTCTCAGCCATATGCCCCCAAACACAAACCACGGACCTTTTCTCTGGCAAACAAAAATCAGCTGCCCCACTTCTGGATGGCAGATTGCAGGAGCCACTTGGGACTATCACACCAGCACAACATGGCACTGCTGCCACCTTGGATCTGGGAACAATCCTGCGTATCGTACATATTCAGGAACCAGCCGAACACTCCCAGCCATATGCCCCCAAACACAAACCTCGGCCCTTTTCTCTGGCAAACAAAACTCAACTGCCCCTCTTCTGGATGGCAAATTGCAGGACGCACTTGGTACTACAAAAAGAGCCCGACTTGGCAGTGGTGCCACCTTGGCTCTGGGAACCATCCTGCGTATCGAGCATTTTAAGGAGCCAGCCGGCAATTCCCAGCCGTATGCCCCAAAAAGAAACCATGGACCTTTTCTCTGGCAAAAAAAACTCAGCTGTCCCGCTTCTGGATGGCAGATTGCAGGAGTCACTTTGAACCATACAACCAGCCTTACTTGGCACTGGTGCCACCTTGGATCTGGGAACCATCCTGCCTATCGTTGATTTTCAGGGGCCAGCCGGCCACTCTCAGCCATAGGCCCCCAAACACAAACCACAGCCCTTTTCTCTAGCAAACAAAATTTAGCTGCCCCGCTTCTGGATGGCAAATTGCAGAAGCCACTGGGTACTACAAAAACAGCCCGACTTGGCACTGGTGCCACCTTGCGTCTGGTTACCATGCGGCGTATCGTGCATTTTAAGGAGCCAGGTGGCCACTCCCAGCCATATGCCCCCAAACACAACCCACGGCCCTTTTCTCTGGCAAACAAAACTCAGCTGCCCCGCTTCTGGATGGCAGATTGCAGGAGACACTTGGTACTATCAAACCAGCGCGACTTGGCATTGGTGCCACCTTTGGTCTGGGAACCATCCTGCGTATTGTGGATTGTCAGGAGACAGCCGACCACTCTCGGCCACAGACCCCAATCAAAAACAAAGTTCCGTTTCCCTGGCAAAAAAAACTCAGCTGCCCCGCTTCTGGATGGGAGATTGCAGGAGGCACTTTACACTGTCAAACGAGACCCACTTGGCACTGGTGCCACCTTGGGTCTGGGAACCATGCTGCGTATCGTGGATTTTCAGGAGCCAGCCGGCCACTGCCAGCCACAGGCCCCCAAACACAAACCACAGCCTTTTTCTCTGGCAAACAAAACTCAGCTGCCCCGCTTCTGGATGGCAGATTGCAGGAGCCACTTGGTACTATCAAACCAGCCCGACTTGGCACTGGTGCCACCTTGGGTCTGGGAACCATCCTGCCTATCGTGGATTTTAAGGAGCCAGCCGGCTACTCCCAGCCACAGGCCCCCAACAAAAACCACGGCCCTTTTTTCTGGCAAACAAAACTTAGCTGCCTCACTTCTGGATGGCAGATTGCCGGAGCCACTTGGTACTATCAAACCAGCCCGACTTGCCACTGGTGCCACCTTGGGTCTGGGAACCATCCTGCGTATCGTGGATTCTAAGGAGCCAGCCGGCCACTCCCAGCCACAGGCCCCCAAACAAAATCAACGGCGCTGTTCCCTGGAAAACAAAACACGCCTGCCAACTTTTTGATGGAGTTTGCAGGAGCCACTTGGTACTATCAAACCAGCCCAACTTGGCACTGGTGCCACCATGGGTCATGTAAACATCCTGCGTATCGTGGATTCTTAGGAGCCAGCCGGCCACTCCTAGCCACAGGCCCCCAAACAAAAACCTAGGCCTATTTCTCTGGCAAACAAAAGTAAGCTGCCCCGCTTCTGGATGGCAGATTGCAGGAGACACTTGGGACTATCAAACCAGCCCAACTTGGCACTGGTGCCACCTCTGGTCTGGGAACCATCCTGCGTATCTTGTGTTCTAAGGAGCCAGCCGGCCACTCCCAGCCACAGTCCCCCAAACACAAACAACGGCGCTTTTCCCTGGAAAACAAAACTGGCCTGCCAACTTTTTGATGGCAGATTGCAGGAGCCACTTGGTACCATCAAACCAGCCCAACTTGGCACTGGTGCCACCTTGGGTCTGGGAACCATCCTGCCTATTGTAGCTTTTCAGGAGCCAGCCTGTCACTCCTAGCCCTAGGCCCCCAGTCATAAACCTCGGCCCGTTTCCCTGGCACACAAAAGTAAGCTACCCCGCTTCAGGATGGCAGATTGCAGGAGCCACTTTGCACCATCAAACTAGCCCGACGTGGCACTGGTGCCACCTTGGGTCTGGGAACCATCCTGCGTATCGTGTGTTCTAAGGAGCCAGCCGGCCACTCCCAGCCACAGTCCCCCAAACACAAACAACGGTGCTTTTCCCTGGAAAAGAAAACTGGCCTGCCAACTTTTTGATGGCAGATTGCAGGTGCTATTTAGTACTATCAAACCAGCCCGACTTGGCACTGGTGCCACCTCTGGTCTGGGAACCATCCTGCCTATCGTGGATTTTCAGGGGCCAGACGGCCACTCTCAGCCATATGCCCCCAAAAAAAAACCACGGCCCTTTTCTCTGATAAACAAAACTCAACTGCCCCTCTTCTGGATGGCAAATTTTAGGACGCACTTTGTACTACGAAAACCGCCCGACTTGGCACTGGTGCCACCTTGGGTCAGGGAACCATCCTGCCTATCGTAGCTTTTTAAGGAGCCAGCAGGCCACGCCCAGCCATATACCCCCAAAAACAAACCACGGACCATTTCTCTTGGAAACAAAAATCTGCTGCCCTGCGTCTGGATGGCAGATCGCAGGAGCCACTTTGCACCATCAAACCAGCCCGACTTGGCACTGGTGCCACCTCAGGTCTGGGAACCATCCTGCATATCGTGGATTCTAAGGAGCCAGCCGGCCACTCCCACCCACAGGCCCCCAAACACAAACAACGGCGCTTTTCCCTGGAAAACAAAACTCGCCTGCCAAGTTTTTGATGGCAGATTGCAGGAGCCACTTGGTACTATCAAACCAGCCCAACTTGGCACTGGTGCTACCATGTGTCTGGTCACCATCCTGCCTATCGTAGCTTTTCAGGAGCCAGCCGGTCACTCCCAGCCATAGGCCCCCAGTCACAAACCTCGGCCCGTTTCCCTGGCAAACAAAAGTAAGCTGCCCCGCTTCTGGATGGCAGATTGCAGGAGCCACTTGGTACTATCAAACCAGCCCAACTTGGCACTGGTGCCACCTTGGGTTGGGAACCATCCGGCGTATCGTGTGTTGAAAGGAGCCAGCCGGCCACTCCCAGCCACAGGCCTCCAAACAAAAACAACGGCGCTTTTCCCTGGAAAACAAAACTCAACTGCCCTTCTTCTGGATGGAAAATTGCAGGACGCACTTGGTACTACAAAAACAGCCAAACTAGGCAATGGTGCCACCATGGATCTGGGAACCATCCTGCGTATCGAGCTTCTTAAGGAGCCAGCCGGCCACTCCCAGCCATATGCCCCCAAAAACAAACCACGGAACTTTACTCTGGCAAACAAAGATCCGCTGCCCCGCGTCAGGATGGCAGATTGCAGGAGCCACTTGGTACTATCAAACGAGCCCGACTTGGCCCTGGTGCCACCTTGAGTCTGGGAACCATCCTGCGTATTGTGGATTGTCAGTAGCCAGTCGACCATTCTCGGCCACAGACCCCAATCAAAAACAACGGCCGGTCCACAGGCAAAAGAACTCAGCTGCCCCGTTTCTGGATGGGAGATTGCATGAGGCACTTGACACTGTCAAACCAGCCCCACTTGGCACTGGTGCCATCTTGGGTCTGGGAACCATGCTGCGTATCATGGATTTTCAGGAGCCAGCTGGCCACTGCCAGCCACAGGCCCCCAAAAACAAAGCTCGGCCCGTTTCCCTGGCAAACAAAAGTAAGCTACCCCGCTTCTGGATGGCAGATTGCAGGAACCACTTGGTACTATCAAACCAGCCCGACTTGGCACTGGTGCCATCTTGGGTCTGGGAACCATCCTGCGTATCGTGGATTCTAAGGAGCCAGCCGGCCACTCCCAGCCACAGGCCCGCAAACACAAACAACGGCGCTTTTCCCTGGAAAACAAAACTCGCCTGACAACGTTTTGATGGCAGATTGCAGGAGCCACTTGGTACTATCAAACCAGCCCAACTTGGCACTGGTGCCACCATGGGTCTGGTCACCATCCTGCCTATCGTAGCTTTTCAGGACCTAGCCGGTCACTCCCAGCCATAGGCCTCCAGACAAAAACCTCGGCCCGTTTCCCTGGCAAAAAAAAGTAAGCTACCCCGCTACTGGATGGCAGATTGCAGGAGCCACTTTGCACCATCAAACTAGCCCGACTTGGCACTGGTGCCACCTCTGGTCTGGGAACAATGCTGCGTATCGTGGATTCTAAGGAGCCAGCCGGCCACTCCCAGCCACAGGCCCCCAAACACAAACAACGGCGCTTTTTCCTGGAAAACAAAACTCGCCTGCCAACTTTTTGATGGCAGATTGCAGGAGCCACTTGGTACTATCAAACCAGCCCAACTTGGCACTGGTGCCACCATGGGTCTGGTCACCATCCTGCCTATCGTAGCTTTTCAGGACCTAGCAGGTCACTCCCAGCCATAGGCCCCCAGACACAAAGCTCGGCCCGTTTCCCTGGCAAACAAAAGTAAGCTGCCCCGCTTCTGGATGGCAGATTGCAGGAACCACTTGGTATAATCAAACCAGCCCAACTTGGCACTGGTGCCACCTTGGGTCTGGGAACCATCCTGCGTATCGTGGATTCTAAGGAGCCAGCCGGTCACTCCCAGCCACAGGCCCCCAAATAAAAACAACAGCGCTTTTCCCTGGAAAACAAAACTCGCCTGCCAACTTTTTGATGGCAGATCGCAGGAGCCACTTGGTACTATCAAATCAGCCCAACTTGGCACTGGTGCCACCATGGGTCTGGTCACCATCCTGATTATCGTAGCTTTTCAGGAGCCAGCCGGTCACTCCCAGCCATAGGCCCCCAGTCACAAACCTCGGCCCGTTTCCCTGGCAAACAAAAGTAAGCTGCCCCGCTTCTGGATGGCAGATTGCAGGAGCCACTTGGTACTATCAAACCAGCCCAACTTGGCACTGGTGCCACCTTGGGTTGGGAACCATCCGGCGTATCGTGTGTTGAAAGGAGCCAGCCGGCCACTCCCAGCCACAGGCCTCCAAACAAAAACAACGGCGCTTTTCCCTGGAAAACAAAACTCAACTGCCCTTCTTCTGGATGGAAAATTGCAGGACGCACTTGGTACTACAAAAACAGCCAAACTAGGCAATGGTGCCACCATGGATCTGGGAACCATCCTGCGTATCGAGCTTCTTAAGGAGCCAGCCGGCCACTCCCAGCCATATGCCCCCAAAAACAAACCACGGAACTTTACTCTGGCAAACAAAGATCCGCTGCCCCGCGTCAGGATGGCAGATTGCAGGAGCCACTTGGTACTATCAAACGAGCCCGACTTGGCCCTGGTGCCACCTTGAGTCTGGGAACCATCCTGCGTATTGTGGATTGTCAGTAGCCAGTCGACCATTCTCGGCCACAGACCCCAATCAAAAACAACGGCCGGTTCACAGGCAAAAGAACTCAGCTGCCCCATTTCTGGATGGGAGATTGCATGAGGCACTTGACACTGTCAAACCAGCCCCACTTGGCACTGGTGCCATCTTGGGTCTGGGAACCATGCTGCGTATCATGGATTTTCAGGAGCCAGCTGGCCACTGCCAGCCACAGGCCCCCAAAAACAAAGCTCGGCCCGTTTCCCTGGCAAACAAAAGTAAGCTACCCCGCTTCTGGATGGCAGATTGCAGGAACCACTTGGTACTATCAAACCAGCCCGACTTGGCACTGGTGCCATCTTGGGTCTGGGAACCATCCTGCGTATCGTGGATTCTAAGGAGCCAGCCGGCCACTCCCAGCCACAGGCCCGCAAACACAAACAACGGCGCTTTTCCCTGGAAAACAAAACTCGCCTGACAACGTTTTGATGGCAGATTGCAGGAGCCACTTGGTACTATCAAACCAGCCCAACTTGGCACTGGTGCCACCATGGGTCTGGTCACCATCCTGCCTATCGTAGCTTTTCAGGACCTAGCCGGTCACTCCCAGCCATAGGCCTCCAGACAAAAACCTCGGCCCGTTTCCCTGGCAAAAAAAAGTAAGCTACCCCGCTACTGGATGGCAGATTGCAGGAGCCACTTTGCACCATCAAACTAGCCCGACTTGGCACTGGTGCCACCTCTGGTCTGGGAACAATGCTGCGTATCGTGGATTCTAAGGAGCCAGCCGGCCACTCCCAGCCACAGGCCCCCAAACACAAACAACGGCGCTTTTTCCTGGAAAACAAAACTCGCCTGCCAACTTTTTGATGGCAGATTGCAGGAGCCACTTGGTACTATCAAACCAGCCCAACTTGGCACTGTTGCCACCATGGGTCTGGTCACCATCCTGCCTATCGTAGCTTTTCAGGACCTAGCAGGTCACTCCCAGCCATAGGCCCCCAGACACAAAGCTCGGCCCGTTTCCCTGGCAAACAAAAGTAAGCTGCCCCGCTTCTGGATGGCAGATTGCAGGAACCACTTGGTATAATCAAACCAGCCCAACTTGGCACTGGTGCCACCTTGGGTCTGGGAACCATCCTGCGTATCGTGGATTCTAAGGAGCCAGCCGGTCACTCCCAGCCACAGGCCCCCAAATACAAACAACAGCGCTTTTCCCTGGAAAACAAAACTCGCCTGCCAACTTTTTGATGGCAGATCGCAGGAGCCACTTGGTACTATCAAATCAGCCCAACTTGGCACTGGTGCCACCATGGGTCTGGTCACCATCCTGATTATCGTAGCTTTTCAGGAGCCAGCCGGTCACTCCCAGCCATAGGCCCCCAGACACAAACCTCGGCCCGTTTCCCTGGAAAACAAAAGTAAGCTGCCCCGCTTCTGGATGGCAGATTGCAGGAGCCACTTTGCACCATCAAACTGGCCCGACTTGTCACTGGTGCCACCTCAGGTCTGGGAACCATCATGCGTATCGTGGATTCCAATTAGCAAGACGGCCACTCCCAGCCACAGGCCCCCAAACACAAACAACGACGCTTTTCCCTGGAAAACAAAACTCGCCTGCCAACTTTTTGATGGCAGATTGCAGGAGCCACTTGGTACTATCAAACCAGCCCAACTTGGCACTGGTGCCACCATGGGTCTGGTCACCATCCTGCCTATCGTAGCTTTTCAGGAGCCAGCCGGTCACTCCCAGCCATAGGCCCCCAGACACAAAGCTCGGCCCGTTTCCCTGGCAAACAAAAGTAAGCTGCCCCGCTTCTGGATGGCAGATTGCAGGATCCACTTGTTATTATCAAACCAGCCCGACTTGGTACTGGTGCCACCTCTGGTCTGGGAACCATCCTGCGTATCGTGGATTCTAAGGAGCCAGCCGGCCACTCCCAGCCACAGGCCCCCAAAAAAAAACAACGGCGCTTTTCCCTGGAAAACAAAAGTCGCCTGCCAACATTTTGATGGCAGATTGCAGGAACCACTTGGTACTATCAAACCAGCCCAACTTGGCACTGGTGCCACCTCAGGTCTGGGAACCATCCGGCGTATCGTGTGTTGAAAGGAGCCAGCCGGCCACTCCAGCCACTGGCCCGCAGACACAAACAACGGCGCTTTTCCCTGGAAAACAAATCTCGCCTGCTGACTTTTTGATGGAAGATTGCAGGAGCAACTTTGTACTTTGAAATCAGCCGAACATGGCTCTGGTGCCACCATGGGTCTGGTCACCATCCTGCCTATCGTAGCTTTTCAGGAGCCAGCCGGTCACTCCCAGCCATAGACCCCAGACAAAAAGCTCGGCCCGTTTCCCTGGAAAACAAAAGTAAGCTGCCCCGCTTCTGGATGGCAGATTGCAGGAGCCACTTTGCACCATCAAACTAGCCCGACTTGGCACTGGTGCCACCTCAGGTCTGGGAACCATCCTGCGTATCGTGGATTCTAAGGAGCCAGCCGGCCACTCCCAGCCACAGGCCCTCAAACACAAACAACGGCGCTTTTCCCTGGAAAACAAAACTCGCCTGCCAAATTTTGATGGCAGATTGCCGGAGCCACTTGGTACTATCAAACCAGCCCAACTTGGCACTGGTGCCACCATGGGTCTGGTCACCATCCTGCCTATCGTAGATTTTCAGGACCTAGCCGGTCACTCCCAGCCATAGGCCCCCAGACACAAACCTCGGCCCGTTTCCGTGGCAAACAAAACTAAGCGGCGCCGCTTGTGGATGGCAGATTGCAGGACGCACTTGGTACTATCAAACCAGCCCAACTTGGCACTGGGGCCACCTTGGGTCTGGGAACCATCCTGCGTATCGTGGATTCTAAGGAGCCAGCCGGCTACTCCCAGCCACAGGTCCCCAACAAAAACCACGGCCCTTTTTTCTGGCAAACAAAACTTAGCTTCCTCACTTCTGGATGGCAGATTGCAGGAGCCACTTGGTACTATCAAACCAGCCCGACTTGGCACTGGTGCCACCTTGGGTCTGGGAACCATCCTGCGTATCGTGGTCTCTAAGGAGCCAGCCGGCCACTCCCAGCCACAGGCCCCCAAACAAAATCAACGGCGCTGTTCCCTGGAAAACAAAACACGCCTGCCAACTTTTTGATGGAGTTTGCAGGAGCCAATGGTACTATCAAACCAGCCCAACTTGGTACTGGTGCCACCATGGGTCATGTAAACATCCTGCGTATCGTGGATTCTTAGGAGCCAGCCGGCCACTCCTAGCCACAGGCCCCCAAACAAAAACCTAGGCCTATTTCTCTGGCAAACAAAAGTAAGCTGCCCCGCTTCTGGATGGCAGATTGCAGGAGACACTTGGGACTATCAAACCAGCCCAACTTGGCACTGGTGCCACCTCTGGTCTGGGAACCATCCTGCGTATCTTGTGTTCTAAGGAGCCAGCCGGCCACTCCCAGCCACAGTCCCCCAAACACAAACAACGGCGCTTTTCCCTGGAAAACAAAACTGGCCTGCCAACTTTTTGATGGCAGATTGCAGGAGCCACTTGGTACCATCAAACCAGCCCAACTTGGCACTGGTGCCACCTTGGGTCTGGGAACCATCCTGCCTATTGTAGCTTTTCAGGAGCCAGCCTGTCACTCCTAGCCCTAGGCCCCCAGTCATAAACCTCGGCCCGTTTCCCTGGCACACAAAAGTAAGCTACCCCGCTTCAGGATGGCAGATTGCAGGAGCCACTTTTCACCATCAAACCAGCCCGACGTGGCACTGGTGCCACCTTGGGTCTGGGAACCATCCTGCGTATCGTGTGTTCTAAGGAGCCAGCCGGCCACTCCCAGCCACAGTCTCCCAAACACAAACAACGGTGCTTTTCCTTGGAAAACAAAACTGGCCTGCCATGTTTTTGATGGCAGATTGCAGGAGCCACTTGGTACTATCAAACCAGCCCAACTTGGCACTGGTGCCACCATGGGTCTGGTCACCATCCTGCCTATCGTGGATTTTCAGGGGCCAGACGGCCACTCTCAGCCATATGCCCCCAGACACAAAGCTCTGCCCGTTTCCCTGGCAAACAAAAGTAAGCTACCCCGCTTCTGGATGGCAGATTGCAGGAGCCACTTGGTACTATCAAACCAGCCCAACTTGGCACTGGTGCCACCATGGGTCTGGTCACCATCCTGCCTATCGCAGCTTTTCAGGACCTAGCAGGTCACTCCCAGCCATAGGCCCCCAGACACAAAGCTCGGCCCGTTTCCCTGGCAAACAAAAGTAAGCTGCCCCGCTTCTGGATGGCAGATTGCAGGACGCACTTGGTACTATCAAACCAGCCCAACTTGGCAAAGGTGCCACCTCTGGTCTGGGAACCATCCTGCGTATCGTGGATTCTAAGGAGCCAGCTGGCCACTCCCAGCCACAGGCCCTCAAACACAAACAACGGCGCTTTTCCCTGGAAAACAAAACTCGCCTGCCAACTTTTTGATGGCAGATTGCAGGAGCCACTTGGTACTATCAAACCAGCCCAACTTGGCACTGGTGCCACCATGGGTCTGGTCACCATCCTGCCTATCGTAGCTTTTCAGGAGCCAGCCGGTCACTCCCAGCCATAGGTCCCCAGTCACAAACCTCGGCCCGTTTCCCTGGCAAACAAAAGTAAGCTGCCCCGCTTCTGGATGGCAGATTGCAGGAGCCCCTTGGTACTATCAAACCAGCCCGACTTGGAACTGGTGCCACCTCTGGTCTGGGAACCATGCTGCGTAACACAGATTCTAAGGCGCCAGTCGGCCACTCCCAGCCACAAGCCCCCAAACACAAACAACGGCGCTATTCTCTGGCAAACAAAACTCCACTGCCCCTCTTCTGGATGGCAAATTGCAGGACGCACTTGGTACTATAAAAACAGCCCGACTTGGCGCTGGTGCCACCTTGGGTCTCGGAACCATCCTGCGTATCGATCTTTTTAATGAGACAGCCGGCCACTCCAAGCCATATGCCCCCAAACACAACCCACGGCCCTTTTCTCTGGCAAACAAAACTCAACTGCACCGCTTCTGGATGGCAGATTGCAGGAGCCACTTGGTACTATCAAACCAGCCCGACTTGGCACTGGTGCCACCTTGGGTCTGGGAACCATCCTGCGTATTGTGGGTTGTCAGGAGCCAGCCGAACACTCTCGGCCACAGACCCCAATCAAAAACAACGGCCCGTTTCACAGGCAAACAAAACTCAACTGCCCCTCTTCTGGATGGCAAATTTTAGGACGCACTTTGTACTACGAAAACCGCCCGACGTGGCACTGGTGCCACCTTGTGTCAGGGAACCATCCTGCATATCGAGCTTTTTAAGGAGCCAGCCGGCCACGCTGAGCCATATACCCCCAAAAACAAACCACGGACCATTTCTCATGGAAACAAAAATCCGCTGCCCCGCGTCTGGATGGCAGATTGCAGGAGCCACTTTGCACCATCAAACCAGCCCGACTTGGCACTGGTGCCACCTTGGGTCTGGGAACAATCCTGCATATCGTGGATTCTAAGGAGCCAGCCGGCCACTCCCAGCCACAGGCCCCCAAACACAAACAACGGCGCTTTTCCCTGGAAAACAAAACTCGCCTGCCAGCTTTTTGATGGCAGATTGCAGGAGCCACTTGGTACTATCAAATCATCCCAACTTGGTACTGGTGCCACTATGGGTCTGGGAACCATCCTGCCTATTGTAGCATTTCAGGAGCCAGCCGGTCACTCCCAGCCATAGGCCCCCAGACACAAACCTCGGACCGTTTCCCTGGCAAACAAAATTAAGCTGCCCCGATTCTGGATGGCAGATTGCAGGAGCCACTTGGTAGTGTCAAACCAGCCCGACTTGGCACTGGTGCCACCTTGGGTCTGGGAACCATCCTGCGTATCGTGGATTCTAAGCAGCCACCCGGCCACTCTGAGCCACAGGCGCCCAAACACAAAATACGGCGCTTTTCCCTGGAAAACAAAACTCGCCTGCCAACATTTTGATGGCAGATTGCAGGAGGCACATGGTACTATCAGACCAGGCAAACATGGCACTGGTGCCACCTTGGCTCTGGGAACCATCCTGCCTATCGTGGATTTTCAGGGGCCAGCCGGCCAATCTCAGCCATATGGATCCAAACACATACCACGGCCCTTTTCTCTGACAAACAAAACTCAACTGCCCCTCTTCTGGATGGCAAATTGCAGGACGCACTTGGTACTACGAAAACAGCCCGACTTGGCACTGATGCCACCTTGGGTCAGGGAACAATCCTGCGTATCGATCTTTTTATGGAGCCAGCCGGCCACGTCCAGCCATATACCCCCAAAAAAAAACCACGGAACTTTTCTCCAGCAAACAAAAATCCGCTGCCCCGCGTCTGAATGGCAGATTTCAGGAGCTATTTAGTATTATCAAACCAGCCCGACTTGGCACTGGTGCCACCATGAGTCTGGTAACCATCCTGCCTATCGTAGCTTTTCAGTAGCCAGCCGGTCACTCCCAGCCATAGGCCCCCAGACAAATACCTCGGCCCGTTTCCCTGGGAAACAAAAGTAAGCTGTCCCGCTTCTGGATGGCAGATTGCAGGAGCCACTTGGTACTATCAAACCAGCCCAACTTGGCACTGGTGCCACCTTGGCTCTGGGAACCATCCTGCGTATCCTGGGTTCAAAGGAGGCAGCCGGCCACTCCCAGCCACAGGCCTCTAAACAAGAACAACGGCGCTTTTCCCTGGAAAACAAAACTCGCCTGACAACTTTTGGATGGCAGATTGCAGGAGCCACTTGGTACTATCAAACCAGCCCAACTTGGCACTGGTGCCACCATGGGTCTGGTCACCATCCTGCCTATCGTAGCTTTTCAGGAGCCAGCCGGTCACTCCCAGCCATAGGCCCCCAGACAAATATCTCGGCCCGTTTCCCTGGCAAGCAAAAGTAAGCAGCCCCGCTTCTGGATGGCAGATTGCAGGAGCCACATGGTACTATCAAACCAGGCCAACATGGCACTGGTGCCACCTTGGTTCTGGGAACCATCCTGCCTATCGTGGATTTTCAGGGGCCAGCCGGCCACTCTCAGCCATATGCCCCCAAACATATGCCACGGTCCTTTTCTCTGGCAAACAAAACTCAACTGCCCCTCTTCTGGATGGCAAATTGCAGGACGCACTTGGTACTACGAAAACAGCCCGACTTGGCACTCATGCCACCTTGGGTCAGGGAACAATCCTGCGTATCGAGATTTTTAAGGAGCCAGCCGGCCACGTCCAGCCATATACCCCCCAAAAAAAACCACGGAACTTTTCTCCAGCAAACAGAAATCCGCTGCCCCGCGTCTGGATGGCAGATTTCAGGAGTTATTTAGTATTATCAAACCAGCCCGACTTGGCAGTGGGGCCACCATGAGCCTGGTAACCATCCTGCCTATCGTAGCTTTTCAGTAGCCAGCCAGTCACGCCCAGCCATAGGCCCCCAGACAAATACCTCGGCCCGTTTCCCTGGGAAACAAAATTAAGCTGTCCCGCTTCTGGATGGCAGTTTGCAGGATCCACTTGGTACTATCAAACCAGCCGAACTTGGCACTGGCGTAACCTTGGCTCTGGGAAACATCCTGCGTATCCTGGGTTCAAAGGAGGCAGCCGGCCACTCCCAGCCACAGGCCCCCAAACAGAAACAACGGCGCTTTTTCCTGGAAAACAAAACTGGCCTGCCAACTTTTTGATGGCAGATTGCAGGAGCCACTTGGTACTATCAAACCAGCCCAACTTGGCACTGGTGCCACCATGGGTCTGGTCACCATCCTGCCTATCGTAGCTTTTCAGGCGCCAGCCGGTCACTCCCAGCCATAGGCCCCCAGTCACAAACCTCGGCCCGTTTCCCTGGCAAACAAAAGTAAGCTACCCCGCTTCTGGATGGCAGATTGCAGGAGCCACTTTGCACCATCAAACCAGCCCGACTTGGCACTGCTGCGACCTCTGGTCTGGGAACCATCCTGCGTATCGTGGATTCTAAGGAGCCAGCTGGCCACTCCCAACCACAGGCCCCCAAACACAAACAACGGCGCTTTTCCCTGGAAAACAAAACTCACCTGCCAACTTTTTGATGGCAGATTGCAGGAGCCACTTGGTACTATCAAACCAGCCCAACTTGGCACTGGTGCCACCATGGGTCTGGTCACCATCCTGCCTATCGTAGCTTTTCAGGAGCCAGCCGGTCACTCCCAGCCATAGGCCCCCAGACACAAACCTCGGCCCGTTTCCCTGGCAAACAAAAGTAAGCTACCCCGCTTCTGGATGGCAGATTGCAGGACGCACTTGGTACTATCAAACCAGCCCAACTTGGCACTGGTGCCACCTCAGGTCTGGGAACCATCCTGCGTCTCGTGGATTCTAAGGAGCCAGCCGGCCACTCCCACCCATAGGCCCCCAAACAAAAACAACGGCGCTTTTCCCTGGAAAACAAAACTCGCCTGCCAACTTTTTGATGGCCGATTGCAGGAACCACTTGGTATTATCAAGCCAGCCCGACTTGGCACTGGTGCCACCTTGGGTCTGGGAACCATGCTGCGTATCGTGGATTCTAAGGAGCCAGCCGGCCACTCCCTGCCACAGGCCCCCAAACACAAACAACGGCGCTTTTCCCTGGAAATCAACACTCGCTTGCCGACTTTTTGATGGCAGATTGCAGGAGCCACTTGGTACTATCAAACCAGCCCAACTTGGCACTGGTGCCACCATGGGTCTGGTCACCATCATGCCTATCGTAGCTTTTAAGGACCTAGCGGGTCACTCACAGCCATAGGCCCCCAGACACAAACCTTGGCCCGTTTCCCTGGCAAACAAAAGTAAGCTGCCCCGTTTCTGGATGGCAGATTTCAGTAGCAACTTTGCACCATCAAACTGGCCCGACTTGTCACTGGTGCCACTTTAGGTCTGGGAACCATCCTGCGTATCGTGGATTCTAATTAGCCATCCGGCCACTCCCACCCACAGGCCCCCAAACACAAACAACGGCGCTTTTCCCTGGAAAACAAAACTCGCCTACCAACATTTTGATGGCAGATTGCAGGAGCCACTTGGTACTATCAAATCAGCCCAACTTGGCACTGGTGCCACCATGGGTCTGGTAACCATCCTGCCTATCGTACCTTTTCAGGAGCCAGCTGGTCACTCCCAGCCATAGGCCCCCAGACAAAAACCTCGGCTCCTTTCCCTGGCAAACAAAAGTAAGCAGCCCTGCTTCTGGATGGCAGATTGCAGGAGCCACTTTGCACCATCAAACTGGCCCGACTTGTCACTGTTGCCACCTCTGGTCTGGGAACCATCCTGCGTATCGTGGGTTCTAATTAGCCAGCCGGCCACTCCCAGCCACAGGCCCCCAAACACAAACAACGGCGCTTTTCCCTGGAAAACAAAACTCGCCTGACAACTTTTTGATGGCAGATTGCAGGAGCCACTTGGTACTATCAAACCAGCCCAACTTGGCACTGGTGCCACCATGGGTCTGGTCACCATCCTGCCTATCGTAGCTTTTCAGGAGCCAGCCGGTCACTCCCAGCCATAGGCCCCCAGACACAAAGCTCGGCCCGTTTCCCTGGCAAACAAAAGTAAGCTGCCCCGCTTCTGGATGGCTGATTGCAGGAGCCACTTGGTACTATCAAACCAGCCCGACTTGGCACTGGTGCCACCACTGGTCTGGGAACCATCCTGCGTATCGTGGATTCTAATTAGCCAGCCGGCCACTCCCAGCCACAGGCCCTCAAACACAAACAACGGCGCTTTTCCCTGGAAAACAAAACTCGCCTGCCAAATTTTGATGGCAGATTGCCGGAGCCACTTGGTACTATCAAACCAGCCCAACTTGGCACTGGTGCCACCATGGGTCTGGTCACCATCCTGCCTATCGTAGATTTTCAGGACCTAGCCGGTCACTCCCAGCCATAGGCCCCCAGACACAAACCTCGGCCCGTTTCCGTGGCAAACAAAACTAAGCGGCGCCGCTTGTGGATGGCAGATTGCAGGACGCACTTGGTACTATCAAACCAGCCCAACTTGGCACTGGGGCCACCTTGGGTCTGGGAACCATCCTGCGTATCGTGGATTCTAAGGAGCCAGCCGGCTACTCCCAGCCACAGGTCCCCAACAAAAACCACGGCCCTTTTTTCTGGCAAACAAAACTTAGCTTCCTCACTTCTGGATGGCAGATTGCAGGAGCCACTTGGTACTATCAAACCAGCCCGACTTGGCACTGGTGCCACCTTGGGTCTGGGAACCATCCTGCGTATCGTGGTCTCTAAGGAGCCAGCCGGCCACTCCCAGCCACAGGCCCCCAAACAAAATCAACGGCGCTGTTCCCTGGAAAACAAAACACGCCTGCCAACTTTTTGATGGAGTTTGCAGGAGCCAATGGTACTATCAAACCAGCCCAACTTGGTACTGGTGCCACCATGGGTCATGTAAACATCCTGCGTATCGTGGATTCTTAGGAGCCAGCCGGCCACTCCTAGCCACAGGCCCCCAAACAAAAACCTAGGCCTATTTCTCTGGCAAACAAAAGTAAGCTGCCCCGCTTCTGGATGGCAGATTGCAGGAGACACTTGGGACTATCAAACCAGCCCAACTTGGCACTGGTGCCACCTCTGGTCTGGGAACCATCCTGCGTATCTTGTGTTCTAAGGAGCCAGCCGGCCACTCCCAGCCACAGTCCCCCAAACACAAACAACGGCGCTTTTCCCTGGAAAACAAAACTGGCCTGCCAACTTTTTGATGGCAGATTGCAGGAGCCACTTGGTACCATCAAACCAGCCCAACTTGGCACTGGTGCCACCTTGGGTCTGGGAACCATCCTGCCTATTGTAGCTTTTCAGGAGCCAGCCTGTCACTCCTAGCCCTAGGCCCCCAGTCATAAACCTCGGCCCGTTTCCCTGGCACACAAAAGTAAGCTACCCCGCTTCAGGATGGCAGATTGCAGGAGCCACTTTTCACCATCAAACCAGCCCGACGTGGCACTGGTGCCACCTTGGGTCTGGGAACCATCCTGCGTATCGTGTGTTCTAAGGAGCCAGCCGGCCACTCCCAGCCACAGTCTCCCAAACACAAACAACGGTGCTTTTCCTTGGAAAACAAAACTGGCCTGCCATGTTTTTGATGGCAGATTGCAGGAGCCACTTGGTACTATCAAACCAGCCCAACTTGGCACTGGTGCCACCATGGGTCTGGTCACCATCCTGCCTATCGTGGATTTTCAGGGGCCAGACGGCCACTCTCAGCCATATGCCCCCAGACACAAAGCTCTGCCCGTTTCCCTGGCAAACAAAAGTAAGCTACCCCGCTTCTGGATGGCAGATTGCAGGAGCCACTTGGTACTATCAAACCAGCCCAACTTGGCACTGGTGCCACCATGGGTCTGGTCACCATCCTGCCTATCGCAGCTTTTCAGGACCTAGCAGGTCACTCCCAGCCATAGGCCCCCAGACACAAAGCTCGGCCCGTTTCCCTGGCAAACAAAAGTAAGCTGCCCCGCTTCTGGATGGCAGATTGCAGGACGCACTTGGTACTATCAAACCAGCCCAACTTGGCAAAGGTGCCACCTCTGGTCTGGGAACCATCCTGCGTATCGTGGATTCTAAGGAGCCAGCTGGCCACTCCCAGCCACAGGCCCTCAAACACAAACAACGGCGCTTTTCCCTGGAAAACAAAACTCGCCTGCCAACTTTTTGATGGCAGATTGCAGGAGCCACTTGGTACTATCAAACCAGCCCAACTTGGCACTGGTGCCACCATGGGTCTGGTCACCATCCTGCCTATCGTAGCTTTTCAGGAGCCAGCCGGTCACTCCCAGCCATAGGTCCCCAGTCACAAACCTCGGCCCGTTTCCCTGGCAAACAAAAGTAAGCTGCCCCGCTTCTGGATGGCAGATTGCAGGAGCCCCTTGGTACTATCAAACCAGCCCGACTTGGAACTGGTGCCACCTCTGGTCTGGGAACCATGCTGCGTAACACAGATTCTAAGGCGCCAGTCGGCCACTCCCAGCCACAAGCCCCCAAACACAAACAACGGCGCTATTCTCTGGCAAACAAAACTCCACTGCCCCTCTTCTGGATGGCAAATTGCAGGACGCACTTGGTACTATAAAAACAGCCCGACTTGGCGCTGGTGCCACCTTGGGTCTCGGAACCATCCTGCGTATCGATCTTTTTAATGAGACAGCCGGCCACTCCAAGCCATATGCCCCCAAACACAACCCACGGCCCTTTTCTCTGGCAAACAAAACTCAACTGCACCGCTTCTGGATGGCAGATTGCAGGAGCCACTTGGTACTATCAAACCAGCCCGACTTGGCACTGGTGCCACCTTGGGTCTGGGAACCATCCTGCGTATTGTGGGTTGTCAGGAGCCAGCCGAACACTCTCGGCCACAGACCCCAATCAAAAACAACGGCCCGTTTCACAGGCAAACAAAACTCAACTGCCCCTCTTCTGGATGGCAAATTTTAGGACGCACTTTGTACTACGAAAACCGCCCGACGTGGCACTGGTGCCACCTTGTGTCAGGGAACCATCCTGCATATCGAGCTTTTTAAGGAGCCAGCCGGCCACGCTGAGCCATATACCCCCAAAAACAAACCACGGACCATTTCTCATGGAAACAAAAATCCGCTGCCCCGCGTCTGGATGGCAGATTGCAGGAGCCACTTTGCACCATCAAACCAGCCCGACTTGGCACTGGTGCCACCTTGGGTCTGGGAACAATCCTGCATATCGTGGATTCTAAGGAGCCAGCCGGCCACTCCCAGCCACAGGCCCCCAAACACAAACAACGGCGCTTTTCCCTGGAAAACAAAACTCGCCTGCCAGCTTTTTGATGGCAGATTGCAGGAGCCACTTGGTACTATCAAATCATCCCAACTTGGTACTGGTGCCACTATGGGTCTGGGAACCATCCTGCCTATTGTAGCATTTCAGGAGCCAGCCGGTCACTCCCAGCCATAGGCCCCCAGACACAAACCTCGGACCGTTTCCCTGGCAAACAAAATTAAGCTGCCCCGATTCTGGATGGCAGATTGCAGGAGCCACTTGGTAGTGTCAAACCAGCCCGACTTGGCACTGGTGCCACCTTGGGTCTGGGAACCATCCTGCGTATCGTGGATTCTAAGCAGCCACCCGGCCACTCTGAGCCACAGGCGCCCAAACACAAAATACGGCGCTTTTCCCTGGAAAACAAAACTCGCCTGCCAACATTTTGATGGCAGATTGCAGGAGGCACATGGTACTATCAGACCAGGCAAACATGGCACTGGTGCCACCTTGGCTCTGGGAACCATCCTGCCTATCGTGGATTTTCAGGGGCCAGCCGGCCAATCTCAGCCATATGGATCCAAACACATACCACGGCCCTTTTCTCTGACAAACAAAACTCAACTGCCCCTCTTCTGGATGGCAAATTGCAGGACGCACTTGGTACTACGAAAACAGCCCGACTTGGCACTGATGCCACCTTGGGTCAGGGAACAATCCTGCGTATCGATCTTTTTATGGAGCCAGCCGGCCACGTCCAGCCATATACCCCCAAAAAAAAACCACGGAACTTTTCTCCAGCAAACAAAAATCCGCTGCCCCGCGTCTGAATGGCAGATTTCAGGAGCTATTTAGTATTATCAAACCAGCCCGACTTGGCACTGGTGCCACCATGAGTCTGGTAACCATCCTGCCTATCGTAGCTTTTCAGTAGCCAGCCGGTCACTCCCAGCCATAGGCCCCCAGACAAATACCTCGGCCCGTTTCCCTGGGAAACAAAAGTAAGCTGTCCCGCTTCTGGATGGCAGATTGCAGGAGCCACTTGGTACTATCAAACCAGCCCAACTTGGCACTGGTGCCACCTTGGCTCTGGGAACCATCCTGCGTATCCTGGGTTCAAAGGAGGCAGCCGGCCACTCCCAGCCACAGGCCTCTAAACAAGAACAACGGCGCTTTTCCCTGGAAAACAAAACTCGCCTGACAACTTTTGGATGGCAGATTGCAGGAGCCACTTGGTACTATCAAACCAGCCCAACTTGGCACTGGTGCCACCATGGGTCTGGTCACCATCCTGCCTATCGTAGCTTTTCAGGAGCCAGCCGGTCACTCCCAGCCATAGGCCCCCAGACAAATATCTCGGCCCGTTTCCCTGGCAAGCAAAAGTAAGCAGCCCCGCTTCTGGATGGCAGATTGCAGGAGCCACATGGTACTATCAAACCAGGCCAACATGGCACTGGTGCCACCTTGGTTCTGGGAACCATCCTGCCTATCGTGGATTTTCAGGGGCCAGCCGGCCACTCTCAGCCATATGCCCCCAAACATATGCCACGGTCCTTTTCTCTGGCAAACAAAACTCAACTGCCCCTCTTCTGGATGGCAAATTGCAGGACGCACTTGGTACTACGAAAACAGCCCGACTTGGCACTCATGCCACCTTGGGTCAGGGAACAATCCTGCGTATCGAGATTTTTAAGGAGCCAGCCGGCCACGTCCAGCCATATACCCCCCAAAAAAAACCACGGAACTTTTCTCCAGCAAACAGAAATCCGCTGCCCCGCGTCTGGATGGCAGATTTCAGGAGTTATTTAGTATTATCAAACCAGCCCGACTTGGCAGTGGGGCCACCATGAGCCTGGTAACCATCCTGCCTATCGTAGCTTTTCAGTAGCCAGCCAGTCACGCCCAGCCATAGGCCCCCAGACAAATACCTCGGCCCGTTTCCCTGGGAAACAAAATTAAGCTGTCCCGCTTCTGGATGGCAGTTTGCAGGATCCACTTGGTACTATCAAACCAGCCGAACTTGGCACTGGCGTAACCTTGGCTCTGGGAAACATCCTGCGTATCCTGGGTTCAAAGGAGGCAGCCGGCCACTCCCAGCCACAGGCCCCCAAACAGAAACAACGGCGCTTTTTCCTGGAAAACAAAACTGGCCTGCCAACTTTTTGATGGCAGATTGCAGGAGCCACTTGGTACTATCAAACCAGCCCAACTTGGCACTGGTGCCACCATGGGTCTGGTCACCATCCTGCCTATCGTAGCTTTTCAGGCGCCAGCCGGTCACTCCCAGCCATAGGCCCCCAGTCACAAACCTCGGCCCGTTTCCCTGGCAAACAAAAGTAAGCTACCCCGCTTCTGGATGGCAGATTGCAGGAGCCACTTTGCACCATCAAACCAGCCCGACTTGGCACTGCTGCGACCTCTGGTCTGGGAACCATCCTGCGTATCGTGGATTCTAAGGAGCCAGCTGGCCACTCCCAACCACAGGCCCCCAAACACAAACAACGGCGCTTTTCCCTGGAAAACAAAACTCACCTGCCAACTTTTTGATGGCAGATTGCAGGAGCCACTTGGTACTATCAAACCAGCCCAACTTGGCACTGGTGCCACCATGGGTCTGGTCACCATCCTGCCTATCGTAGCTTTTCAGGAGCCAGCCGGTCACTCCCAGCCATAGGCCCCCAGACACAAACCTCGGCCCGTTTCCCTGGCAAACAAAAGTAAGCTACCCCGCTTCTGGATGGCAGATTGCAGGACGCACTTGGTACTATCAAACCAGCCCAACTTGGCACTGGTGCCACCTCAGGTCTGGGAACCATCCTGCGTCTCGTGGATTCTAAGGAGCCAGCCGGCCACTCCCACCCATAGGCCCCCAAACAAAAACAACGGCGCTTTTCCCTGGAAAACAAAACTCGCCTGCCAACTTTTTGATGGCCGATTGCAGGAACCACTTGGTATTATCAAGCCAGCCCGACTTGGCACTGGTGCCACCTTGGGTCTGGGAACCATGCTGCGTATCGTGGATTCTAAGGAGCCAGCCGGCCACTCCCTGCCACAGGCCCCCAAACACAAACAACGGCGCTTTTCCCTGGAAATCAACACTCGCTTGCCGACTTTTTGATGGCAGATTGCAGGAGCCACTTGGTACTATCAAACCAGCCCAACTTGGCACTGGTGCCACCATGGGTCTGGTCACCATCATGCCTATCGTAGCTTTTAAGGACCTAGCGGGTCACTCACAGCCATAGGCCCCCAGACACAAACCTTGGCCCGTTTCCCTGGCAAACAAAAGTAAGCTGCCCCGTTTCTGGATGGCAGATTTCAGTAGCAACTTTGCACCATCAAACTGGCCCGACTTGTCACTGGTGCCACTTTAGGTCTGGGAACCATCCTGCGTATCGTGGATTCTAATTAGCCATCCGGCCACTCCCACCCACAGGCCCCCAAACACAAACAACGGCGCTTTTCCCTGGAAAACAAAACTCGCCTACCAACATTTTGATGGCAGATTGCAGGAGCCACTTGGTACTATCAAATCAGCCCAACTTGGCACTGGTGCCACCATGGGTCTGGTAACCATCCTGCCTATCGTACCTTTTCAGGAGCCAGCTGGTCACTCCCAGCCATAGGCCCCCAGACAAAAACCTCGGCTCCTTTCCCTGGCAAACAAAAGTAAGCAGCCCTGCTTCTGGATGGCAGATTGCAGGAGCCACTTTGCAACATCAAACTGGCCCGACTTGTCACTGTTGCCACCTCTGGTCTGGGAACCATCCTGCGTATCGTGGGTTCTAATTAGCCAGCCGGCCACTCCCAGCCACAGGCCCCCAAACACAAACAACGGCGCTTTTCCCTGGAAAACAAAACTCGCCTGACAACTTTTTGATGGCAGATTGCAGGAGCCACTTGGTACTATCAAACCAGCCCAACTTGGCACTGGTGCCACCATGGGTCTGGTCACCATCCTGCCTATCGTAGCTTTTCAGGAGCCAGCCGGTCACTCCCAGCCATAGGCCCCCAGACACAAAGCTCGGCCCGTTTCCCTGGCAAACAAAAGTAAGCTGCCCCGCTTCTGGATGGCTGATTGCAGGAGCCACTTGGTACTATCAAACCAGCCCGACTTGGCACTGGTGCCACCACTGGTCTGGGAACCATCCTGCGTATCGTGGATTCTAATTAGCCAGCCGGCCACTCCCAGCCACAGGCACCCAAACACAAACGACGGCGCTTTTCCCTGGAAAACAAAACTCGCCTGACAACTTTTTGATGGCAGATTGCAGGAGCCACTTGGTACTATCAAACCAGCCCGACTTGGCACTGGTGCCACCTCTGGTCTGGGAACCATCCTGCCTATCGTGGATTTTCAGGGGCCAGACGGCCACTCTCAGCCATATGCCCCCAGACACAAAGCTCTGCCCGTTTCCCTGGCAAACAAAAGTAAGCTGCCCCGCTTCTGGATGGCAGATTGCAGGACGCACTTGGTACTATCAAACCAGCCCGACTTGGCACTGGTGCCACGTCAAGTCTGGGAACCATCCTGCGTATCGTGGATTCTAAGGAGCCAGCCGGCCACTCCCAGCCACAGGCCCCCAAACACAAACAACGGCGCTTTTCCCTGGAAAACAAAACTCGCCTGCCAACTTTTTGATGGCAGATTGCAGGAGCAACTTGGTACTATCAAACCAGCCCAACTTGGCACTGGTGCCACCATGGGTCTGGTCACCATCCTGCCTATCGTAACTTTTCAGGAGCCAGCCGGTCACTCTCAGCCATAGGCCCCCAAACAAAACCCACGGCCCGTTTCCCTGGCAAACAAAAGTAAGCTGCCCCGCTTCTGGATGGCAGATTCCCGGACGCACTTGGTACTATCAAACCAGCCCAACTTGGCACAGGTTCCACCTCTGATCTGGGAACCATGCTGAGTATCGTGGATTCTAAGGAGCCAGCCGGCCACTCCCAGCCACAGGCCCCCAAACACAAACAACGGCGCTTTTCCCTGGAAAACAAAACTCGCCCGCCAAGTTTGTGATGGCAGATTGCAGGAGCCACTTGGTACTATCAAACCAGCCCAACTTGGCACTGGTGCCACCATGGGTCTGGTCACCATCCTGCCTATCGTAGCTTTTCAGGAGCCAGCCGGTCACTCCCAGCCATAGGCCCCCAGACACAAACCTCGGCCCGTTTCCCTGGCAAACAAAAGTAAGCTACCCCGCTTCTGGATGGCAGATTGCAGGACGCACTTGGTACTATCAAACCAGCCCAACTTGGCACTGGTGCCACCTCAGGTCTGGGAACCATCCTGCGTCTCGTGGATTCTAAGGAGCCAGCCGGCCACTCCCACCCATAGGCCCCCAAACAAAAACAACGGCGCTTTTCCCTGGAAAACAAAACTCGCCTGCCAACTTTTTGATGGCCGATTGCAGGAACCACTTGGTATTATCAAGCCAGCCCGACTTGGCACTGGTGCCACCTTGGGTCTGGGAACCATGCTGCGTATCGTGGATTCTAAGGAGCCAGCCGGCCACTCCCTGCCACAGGCCCCCAAACACAAACAACGGCGCTTTTCCCTGGAAATCAACACTCGCTTGCCGACTTTTTGATGGCAGATTGCAGGAGCCACTTGGTACTATCAAACCAGCCCAACTTGGCACTGGTGCCACCATGGGTCTGGTCACCATCATGCCTCTCGTAGCTTTTAAGGACCTAGCGGGTCACTCACAGCCATAGGCCCCCAGACACAAACCTTGGCCCGTTTCCCTGGCAAACAAAAGTAAGCTGCCCCGTTTCTGGATGGCAGATTTCAGTAGCAACTTTGCACCATCAAACTGGCCCGACTTGTCACTGGTGCCACTTTAGGTCTGGGAACCATCCTGCGTATCGTGGATTCTAATTAGCCATCCGGCCACTCCCACCCACAGGCCCCCAAACACAAACAACGGCGCTTTTCCCTGGAAAACAAAACTCGCCTACCAACATTTTGATGGCAGATTGCAGGAGCCACTTGGTACTATCAAATCAGCCCAACTTGGCACTGGTGCCACCATGGGTCTGGTAACCATCCTGCCTATCGTACCGTTTCAGGAGCCAGCTGGTCACTCCCAGCCATAGGCCCCCAGACAAAAACCTCGGCTCCTTTCCCTGGCAAACAAAAGTAAGCAGCCCTGCTTCTGGATGGCAGATTGCAGGAGCCACTTTGCACCATCAAACTGGCCCGACTTGTCACTGTTGCCACCTCTGGTCTGGGAACCATCCTGCGTATCGTGGGTTCTAATTAGCCAGCCGGCCACTCCCAGCCACAGGCACCCAAACACAAACGACGGCGCTTTTCCCTGGAAAACAAAACTCGCCTGACAACTTTTTGATGGCAGATTGCAGGAGCCACTTGGTACTATCAAACCAGCCCGACTTGGCACTGGTGCCACCTCTGGTCTGGGAACCATCCTGCCTATCGTGGATTTTCAGGGGCCAGACGGCCACTCTCAGCCATATGCCCCCAGACACAAAGCTCTGCCCGTTTCCCTGGCAAACAAAAGTAAGCTGCCCCGCTTCTGGATGGCAGATTGCAGGACGCACTTGGTACTATCAAACCAGCCCGACTTGGCACTGGTGCCACGTCAAGTCTGGGAACCATCCTGCGTATCGTGGATTCTAAGGAGCCAGCCGGCCACTCCCAGCCACAGGCCCCCAAACACAAACAACGGCGCTTTTCCCTGGAAAACAAAACTCGCCTGCCAACTTTTTGATGGCAGATTGCAGGAGCAACTTGGTACTATCAAACCAGCCCAACTTGGCACTTGTGCCACCATGGGTCTGGTCACCATCCTGCCTATCGTAACTTTTCAGGAGCCAGCCGGTCACTCTCAGCCATAGGCCCCCAAACAAAACCCACGGCCCGTTTCCCTGGCAAACAAAAGTAAGCTGCCCCGCTTCTGGATGGCAGATTCCCGGACGCACTTGGTACTATCAAACCAGCCCAACTTGGCACAGGTTCCACCTCTGATCTGGGAACCATGCTGAGTATCGTGGATTCTAAGGAGCCAGCCGGCCACTCCCAGCCACAGGCCCCAAACACAAACAACGGCGGTTTTCCCTGGAAAACAAAACTCGCCCGCCAAGTTTGTGATGGCAGATTGCAGGAGCCACTTGGTACTATCAAACCAGCCCAACTTGGCACTGGTGCCGTCATGGGTCTGGTCACCATCCTGCCTATCGTAGCTTTTCACGAGCCAGCCGGTCACTCCCAGCCATAGGCCCCCAGACAAAAACCTCGGCCCGTTTCCCTGGCAAACAAAAGTAAGCTGCCCCGCTTCTGGATGGCAGATTGCAGGAACCACTTGGTACTATCAAACCAGCCCAACATGGCACTGGTGCCACCATGGGTCTGGGAACCATCCTTTGTATCGTGGATTCTAATTAGCCATCCGTCCACTCCAGGCCATAGGGCCCCAGGCACAAACAACGGCGCTTTTCCCTGGAAAACAAAACTCGCCTGCCAACTTTTTGATGGCCGATTGCAGGAACCACTTGGTATTATCAAGCCAGCCCGACTTGGCACTGGTGCCACCTTGGGTCTGGGAACCATGCTGCGTATCGTGGATTCTAAGGAGCCAGCCGGCCACTCCCTGCCACAGGCCCCCAAACACAAACAACGGCGCTTTTCCCTGGAAAACAAAACTCGCCTGCCAAGTTTTTGATGGCAGATTGCAGGAGCCACTTGGTACTATCAAACCAGCCCAACTTGGCACTGGTGCCACCATGGGTCTGGTCACCATCCTGCCTATCGTAGCTTTTCAGGAGCCAGCCAGCCACCCCCAGCCAGAGGCCCCCAGACAAATATTTCGGCCCGTTTCCCTGGCAAACAAAAGTAAGCTGCCCCGCTTCTGCATGGCAGATTGCAGGAGCCACTTTGCACCGTCAAACCAGCCCAACTTGGCACTGGTGCCACCTCAGGTCTGGGAACCATCCTGCGTCTCGTGGGTTCTAATTAGCCATCCGTCCACTCCAGGCCATAGGGCCCCAGGCACAAACAACGGCGCTTTTCCCTGGAAAACAAAACTCGCCTGCCAACATTTTGATGGCCGATTGCAGGAACCACTTGGTATTATCAAGCCAGCCCAACTTGGCACTGGTGCCACCATGGGTCTGGTCACCATCCTGCCTATCGTAGCTTTTCAGGAGCCAGCCGGTCACTCCCAGCCATAGGCCCCCAGACACAAACCTCGGACCGTTTCCCTGGCAAACAAAAGTAAGCTGCCCCGCTTCTGGATGGCAGATTGCAGGAACCACTTGGTACTATCAAACCAGCCCAACTTGGCACTGGTGCCACCATGGGTCTGGGAACCATCCTGTGTATCGTGGATTCTAATTAGCCATCCGTCCACTCCAGGCCATAGGGCCCCAGGCACAAACAACGGCGCTTTTCCCTGGAAAACAAAACTCGCCTGCCAACTTTTTGATGGCCGATTGCAGGAACCACTTGGTATTATCAAGCCAGCCCGACTTGGCACTGGTGCCACCTTGGGTCTGGGAACCATGCTGCGTATCGTGGATTCTAAGGAGCCAGCCGGCCACTCCCAGCCACAGGCCCCCAAACACAAACAACGACGCTTTTCCCTGGAAATCAACACTCGCTTGCCGACTTTTTGATGGCAGATTGCAGGAGCCACTTGGTACTATCAAACCAGCCCAACTTGGCACTGGTGCCACCATGGGTCTGGTCACCATCCTGCCTATCGTAGCTGTTCATGAGCCAGCCGGCCACTCCCAGCCATAGGCCCCCAGACAAAAACCTCGGCCCGTTTCCCTGGCAAACAAAAGTAAGCTGCCCCGCTTCTGCATGGCAGATTCCCGGACGCACTTGTTACAATCAAACCAGCCCAACTTGGCACTGGTGCCACCTCTGGTCTGGGAACCATCCTGCGTATCGTGGATTCTAAGGAGCCAGCCGGCCACTCCCAGCCACAGGCCCCCAAACACAAACAACGGCGCTTTTCCCTGGAAAACAAAACTCGCCTGCCAAGTTTTTGATGGCAGATTGCAGGAGCCACTTGGTACTATCAAACCAGCCCAACTTGGCACTGGTGCCGTCATGGGTCTGGTCACCATCCTGCCTATCGTAGCTTTTCACGAGCCAGCCGGTCACTTCCAGGCTTAGGCCCCCAGACACAATCCTCGGACCGTTTCCCTGGCAAACAAAAGTAAGCTGCCCCGCTTCTGGATGGCAGATTGCAGGAACCACTTGGTACTATCAAACCAGCCCAAGTTGGCACTGGTGCCACCATGGGTCTGGGAACCATCCTGTGTATCGTGGATTCTAATTAGCCATCCGTCCACTCCAGGCCATAGGGCCCCAGGCACAAACAACGGCGCTTTTCCCTGGATAACAAACTCGCCTGCCAAATTTTTGATGGCAGATTGCAGGAGCCACTTGGTACTATCAAACCAGCCCAACTTGGCACTGGTGCCACCATGGGTCTGGTCACCATCCTGCCTATCGTAGCTTTTCAGGAGCCAGCCGGTCCCTCCCAGCCATAGGCCCCGAGACACAAACCTCGGCCCGTTTCCCTGGCAAACAAAAGTAAGCTGCCCCGCTTCTGGATGGCAGATTGCAGGAGCCACTTGGTACTATCAAACCAGCCCGACTTGGCACTGGTGCCACCACTGGTCTGGGAAACATCCTGCGTATCGTGGATTCTAATTAGCCAGCTGGCCACTCCCAGCCACAGGCACCCAAACACAAACGACGGCGCTTTTCCCTGGAAAACAAAACTCGCCTGACAACTTTTTGATGGCAGATTGCAGGAGCCACTTGGTACTATCAAACCAGCCCAACTTGGCACTGGTGCCACCATGGGTCTGGTCACCATCCTGCCTATCGTAGCTTTTCAGGAGCCAGCCGGTCACTCCCAGCCATAGGCCCCCAGACAAATACCTCTGCCCGTTTCCCTGGCAAACAAAAGTAAGCTGCCCCGCTTCTGGATGGCAGATTGCAGGACGCACTTGGTACTATCAAACCAGCCCGACTTGGCACTGGTGCCACGTCAAGTCTGGGAACCATCCTGCGTATCGTGGATTCTAAGGAGCCAGCCGGCCACTCCCAGCCACAGGCCCCCAAACACAAACAACGGCGCTTTTCCCTGGAAAACAAAACTCGCCTGCCAACTTTTTGATGGCAGATTGCAGGAGCAACTTGGTACTATCAAACCAGCCCAACTTGGCACTGGTGCCACCATGGGTCTGGTCACCATCCTGCCTATCGTAACTTTTCAGGAGCCAGCCGGTCACTCTCAGCCATAGGCCCCCAAACAAAACCCACGGCCCGTTTCCCTGGCAAACAAAAGTAAGCTGCCCCGCTTCTGGATGGCAGATTCCCGGACGCACTTGGTACTATCAAACCAGCCCAACTTGGCACTGGTTCCACCTCTGATCTGGGAACCATGCTGAGTATCGTGGATTCTAAGGAGCCAGCCGGCCACTCCCACCCACAGGCCCCCAAACACAAACAACGGCGCTTTTCCCTGGAAAACAAAACTCGCCCGCCAAGTTTGTGATGGCAGATTGCAGGAGCCACTTGGTACTATCAAACCAGCCCAACTTGGCACTGGTGCCGTCATGGGTCTGGTCACCATCCTGCCTATCGTAGCTTTTCACGAGCCAGCCGGTCACTCCCAGCCATAGGCCCCCAGACAAAAACCTCGGCCCGTTTCCCTGGAAAACAAAAGTAAGCTGCCCCGCTTCTGGATGGCAGATTGCAGGAACCACTTGGTACTATCAAACCAGCCCAACTTGGCACTGGTGCCACCATGGGTCTGGGAACCATCCTGTGTATCGTGGATTCTAATTAGCCATCCGTCCACTCCAGGCCATAGGGCCCCAGGCACAAACAACAGCGCTTTTCCCTGGAAAACAAAACTCGCCTGCCAACTTTTTGATGGCCGATTGCAGGAACCACTTGGTATTATCTAGCCAGCCCAACTTGGCACTGGTGCCACCATGGGTCTGGTCACCATCCTGCCTATCGTAGCTTTTCAGGAGCCAGCCGGTCACTCCCAGCCATAGGCCCCCAGACACAAACCTCAGACCGTTTCCCTGGCAAACAAAAGTAAGCTGCCCCGCTTCTGGATGGCAGATTGCAGGAACCACTTGTTACTATCAAACCAGCCCAACTTGGCACTGGTGCCACCATGGGTCTGGGAACCATCCTGTGTATCGTGGATTCTAATTAGCCATCCGTCCACTCCAGGCCATAGGGCCCCAGGCACAAACAACGGCGCTTTTCCCTGGAAAACAAAACTCGCCTGCCAACTTTTTGATGGCCGATTGCAGGAACCACTTGGTATTATCAAGCCAGCCCGACTTGGCACTGGTGCAACCTTGGGTCTGGGAACCATGCTGCGTATCATGGATTCTAAGGAGCCAGCCGGCCACTCCCTGCCACAGGCCCCCAAACACAAACAACGGCGCTTTTCCCTGGAAAACAAAACTCGCCTGCCAAGTTTTTGATGGCAGATTGCAGGAGCCACTTGGTACTATCAAACCAGCCCAAGTTGGCACTGGTGCCACCATGGGTCTGGTCACCATCCTGCCTATCGTAGCTTTTCAGGAGCCAGCCAGCCACCCCCAGCCAGAGGCCCCCAGACAAATATTTCGGCCCGTTTCCCTGGCAAACAAAAGTAAGCTGCCCCGCTTCTGCATGGCAGATTGCAGGAGCCACTTTGCACCGTCAAACCAGCCCAACTTGGCACTGGTGCCACCTCAGGTCTGGGAACCATCCTGCGTCTCGTGGGTTCTAATTAGCCATCCGTCCACTCCAGGCCATAGGGCCCCAGGCACAAACAACGGCGCTTTTCCCTGGAAAACAAAACTCGCCTGCCAACTTTTTGATGGCCGATTGCAGGAACCACTTGGTATTATCAAGCCAGCCCAACTTGGCACTGGTGCCACCATGGGTCTGGTCACCATCCTGCCTATCGTAGCTTTTCAGGAGCCAGCCGGTCACTCCCAGCCATAGGCCCCCAGACACAAACCTCGGACCGTTTCCCTGGCAAACAAAAGTAAGCTGCCCCGCTTCTGGATGGCAGATTGCAGGAACCACTTGGTACTATCAAACCAGCCCAACTTGGCACTGGTGCCACCATGGGTCTGGGAACCATCCTGTGTATCGTGGATTCTAATTAGCCATCCGTCCACTCCAGGCCATAGGGCCCCAGGCACAAACAACGGCGCTTTTCCCTGGAAAACAAAACTCGCCTGCGAACATTTTGATGGCCGATTGCAGGAACCACTTGGTATTATCAAGCCAGCCCGACTTGGCACTGGTGCCACCTTGGGTCTGGGAACCATGCTGCGTATCGTGGATTCTAAGGAGCCAGCCGGCCACTCCCTGCCACAGGCCCCCAAACACAAACAACGGCGCTTTTCCCTGGAAAACAAAACTCGCCTGCCAAGTTTTTGATGGCAGATTGCAGGAGCCACTTGGTACTATCAAACCAGCCCAACTTGGCACTGGTGCCACCATGGGTCTGGTCACCATCCTGCCTATCGTAGCTTTTCAGGAGCCAGCCAGCCACCCCCAGCCAGAGGCCCCCAGACAAATATTTCGGCCCGTTTCCCTGGCAAACAAAAGTAAGCTGCCCCGCTTCTGCATGGCAGATTGCAGGAGCCACTTTGCACCGTCAAACCAGCCCAACTTGGCACTGGTGCCACCTCAGGTCTGGGAACCATCCTGCGTCTCGTGGGTTCTAATTAGGCATCCGTCCACTCCAGGCCATAGGGCCCCAGGCACAAACAACGGCGCTTTTCCCTGGAAAACAAAACTCGCCTGCCAACATTTTGATGGCCGATTGCAGGAACCACTTGGTATTATCAAGCCAGCCCAACTTGGCACTGGTGCCACCATGGGTCTGGTCACCATCCTGCCTATCGTAGCTTTTCAGGAGCCAGCCGGTCACTCCCAGCCATAGGCCCCCAGACACAAACCTCGGACCGTTTCCCTGGCAAACAAAAGTAAGCTGCCCCGCTTCTGGATGGCAGATTGCAGGAACCACTTGGTACTATCAAACCAGCCCAACTTGGCACTGGTGCCACCATGGGTCTGGGAACCATCCTGTGTATCGTGGATTCTAATTAGCCATCCGTCCACTCCAGGCCATAGGGCCCCAGGCACAAACAACAGCGCTTTTCCCTGGAAAACAAAACTCGCCTGCCAACTTTTTGATGGCCGATTGCAGGAACCACTTGGTATTATCTAGCCAGCCCAACTTGGCACTGGTGCCACCATGGGTCTGGTCACCATCCTGCCTATCGTAGCTTTTCAGGAGCCAGCCGGTCACTCCCAGCCATAGGCCCCCAGACACAAACCTCGGACCGTTTCCCTGGCAAACAAAAGTAAGCTGCCCCGCTTCTGGATGGCAGATTGCAGGAACCACTTTTTACTATCAAACCAGCCCAACTTGGCACTGGTGCCACCATGGGTCTGGGAACCATCCTGTGTATCGTGGATTCTAATTAGCCATCCGTCCACTCCAGGCCATAGGGCCCCAGGCACAAACAACGGCGCTTTTCCCTGGAAAACAAAACTCGCCTGCCAACTTTTTGATGGCCGATTGCAGGAACCACTTGGTATTATCAAGCCAGCCCGACTTGGCACTGGTGCCACCTTGGGTCTGGGAACCATGCTGCGTATCATGGATTCTAAGGAGCCAGCCGGCCACTCCCTGCCACAGGCCCCCAAACACAAACAACGGCGCTTTTCCCTGGAAAACAAAACTCGCCTGCCAAGTTTTTGATGGCAGATTGCAGGAGCCACTTGGTACTATCAAACCAGCCCAACTTGGCACTGGTGCCACCATGGGTCTGGTCACCATCCTGCCTATCGTAGCTTTTCAGGAGCCAGCCAGCCACCCCCAGCCAGAGGCCCCCAGAAAAATATTTTGGCCCGTTTCCCTGGCAAACAAAAGTAAGCTGCCCCGCTTCTGCATGGCAGATTGCAGGAGCCACTTTGCACCGTCAAACCAGCCCAACTTGGCACTGGTGCCACCTCAGGTCTGGGAACCATCCTGCGTCTCGTGGGTTCTAATTAGCCATCCGTCCACTCCAGGCCATAGGGCCCCAGGCACAAACAACGGCGCTTTTCCCTGGAAAACAAAACTCGCCTGCCAACTTTTTGATGGCCGATATCAGGAACCACTTGGTATTATCAAGCCAGCCCAACTTGGCACTGGTGCCACCATGGGTCTGGTCACCATCCTGCCTATCGTAGCTTTTCAGGAGCCAGCCGGTCACTCCCAGCCATAGGCCCCCAGACACAAACCTCGGACCGTTTCCCTGGCAAACAAAAGTAAGCTGCCCCGCTTCTGGATGGCAGATTGCAGGAACCACTTGGTACTATCAAACCAGCCCAACTTGGCACTGGTGCCACCATGGGTCTGGGAACCATCCTGTGTATCGTGGATTCTAATTAGCCATCCGTCCACTCCAGGCCATAGGGCCCCAGGCACAAACAACGGCGCTTTTCCCTGGAAAACAAAACTCGCCTGCGAACATTTTGATGGCCGATTGCAGGAACCACTTGGTATTATCAAGCCAGCCCGACTTGGCACTGGTGCCACCTTGGGTCTGGGAACCATGCTGCGTATCGTGGATTCTAAGGAGCCAGCCGGCCACTCCCTGCCACAGGCCCCCAAACACAAACAACGGCGCTTTTCCCTGGAAAACAAAACTCGCCTGCCAAGTTTTTGATGGCAGATTGCAGGAGCCACTTGGTACTATCAAACCAGCCCAACTTGGCACTGGTGCCACCATGGGTCTGGTCACCATCCTGCCTATCGTAGCTTTTCAGGAGCCAGCCAGCCACCCCCAGCCAGAGGCCCCCAGACAAATATTTCGGCCCGTTTCCCTGGCAAACAAAAGTAAGCTGCCCCGCTTCTGCATGGCAGATTGCAGGAGCCACTTTGCACCGTCAAACCAGCCCAACTTGGCACTGGTGCCACCTCAGGTCTGGGAACCATCCTGCGTCTCGTGGGTTCTAATTAGCCATCCGTCCACTCCAGGCCATAGGGCCCCAGGCACAAACAACGGCGCTTTTCCCTGGAAAACAAAACTCGCCTGCCAACATTTTGATGGCCGATTGCAGGAACCACTTGGTATTATCAAGCCAGCCCAACTTGGCACTGGTGCCACCATGGGTCTGGTCACCATCCTGCCTATCGTAGCTTTTCAGGAGCCAGCCGGTCACTCCCAGCCATAGGCCCCCAGACAAAAACCTCGGCCCGTTTCCCTGGAAAACAAAAGTAAGCTGCCCCGCTTCTGGATGGCAGATTGCAGGAACCACTTGGTACTATCAAACCAGCCCAACTTGGCACTGGTGCCACCATGGGTCTGGGAACCATCCTGTGTATCGTGGATTCTAATTAGCCATCCGTCCACTCCAGGCCATAGGGCCCCAGGCACAAACAACAGCGCTTTTCCCTGGAAAACAAAACTCGCCTGCCAACTTTTTGATGGCCGATTGCAGGAACCACTTGGTATTATCTAGCCAGCCCAACTTGGCACTGGTGCCACCATGGGTCTGGTCACCATCCTGCCTATCGTAGCTTTTCAGGAGCCAGCCGGTCACTCCCAGCCATAGGCCCCCAGACACAAACCTCGGACCGTTTCCCTGGCAAACAAAAGTAAGCTGCCCCGCTTCTGGATGGCAGATTGCAGGAACCACTTGTTACTATCAAACCAGCCCAACTTGGCACTGGTGCCACCATGGGTCTGGGAACCATCCTGTGTATCGTGGATTCTAATTAGCCATCCGTCCACTCCAGGCCATAGGGCCCCAGGCACAAACAACGGCGCTTTTCCCTGGAAAACAAAACTCGCCTGCCAACTTTTTGATGGCCGATTGCAGGAACCACTTGGTATTATCAAGCCAGCCCGACTTGGCACTGGTGCCACCTTGGGTCTGGGAACCATGCTGCGTATCATGGATTCTAAGGAGCCAGCCGGCCACTCCCTGCCACAGGCCCCCAAACACAAACAACGGCGCTTTTCCCTGGAAAACAAAACTCGCCTGCCAAGTTTTTGATGGCAGATTGCAGGAGCCACTTGGTACTATCAAACCAGCCCAAGTTGGCACTGGTGCCACCATGGGTCTGGTCACCATCCTGCCTATCGTAGCTTTTCAGGAGCCAGCCAGCCACCCCCAGCCAGAGGCCCCCAGACAAATATTTCGGCCCGTTTCCCTGGCAAACAAAAGTAAGCTGCCCCGCTTCTGCATGGCAGATTGCAGGAGCCACTTTGCACCGTCAAACCAGCCCAACTTGGCACTGGTGCCACCTCAGGTCTGGGAACCATCCTGCGTCTCGTGGGTTCTAATTAGCCATCCGTCCACTCCAGGCCATAGGGCCCCAGGCACAAACAACGGCGCTTTTCCCTGGAAAACAAAACTCGCCTGCCAACTTTTTGATGGCCGATTGCAGGAACCACTTGGTATTATCAAGCCAGCCCAACTTGGCACTGGTGCCACCATGGGTCTGGTCACCATCCTGCCTATCGTAGCTTTTCAGGAGCCAGCCGGTCACTCCCAGCCATAGGCCCCCAGACACAAACCTCGGACCGTTTCCCTGGCAAACAAAAGTAAGCTGCCCCGCTTCTGGATGGCAGATTGCAGGAACCACTTGGTACTATCAAACCAGCCCAACTTGGCACTGGTGCCACCATGGGTCTGGGAACCATCCTGTGTATCGTGGATTCTAATTAGCCATCCGTCCACTCCAGGCCATAGGGCCCCAGGCACAAACAACGGCGCTTTTCCCTGGAAAACAAAACTCGCCTGCGAACATTTTGATGGCCGATTGCAGGAACCACTTGGTATTATCAAGCCAGCCCGACTTGGCACTGGTGCCACCTTGGGTCTGGGAACCATGCTGCGTATCGTGGATTCTAAGGAGCCAGCCGGCCACTCCCAGCCACAGGCCCCCAAACACAAACAACGACGCTTTTCCCTGGAAAACAAAACTCGCCTGCCAAGTTTTTGATGGCAGATTGCAGGAGCCACTTGGTACTATCAAACCAGCCCAACTTGGCACTGGTGCCACCATGGGTCTGGTCACCATCCTGCCTATCGTAGCTTTTCATGAGCCAGCCGGCCACTCCCAGCCATAGGCCCCCAGACACAAACCTCGGCCCGTTTCCCTGGCAAACAAAAGTAAGCTGCCCCGCTTCTGGATGGCAGATTCCCGGACGCACTTGTTACAATCAAACCAGCCCAACTTGGCACTGGTGCCACCTCTGGTCTGGGAACCATGCTGAGTATCGTGGATTCTAAGGAGCCAGCCGGCCACTCCCAGCCACAGGCCCCCAAACACAAACAACGGCGCTTTTCCCTGGAAAACAAAACTCGCCTGACAACTTTTTGATGGCAGATTGCAGGAGCCACTTGGTACTATCAAACCAGCCCAACTTGGCACTGGTGCCGTCATGGGTCTGGTCACCATCCTGCCTATCGTAGCTTTTCACGAGCCAGCCGGTCACTTCCAGGCTTAGGCCCCCAGACACAATCCTCGGACCGTTTCCCTGGCAAACAAAAGTAAGCTGCCCCGCTTCTGGATGGCAGATTGCAGGAACCACTTGGTACTATCAAACCAGCCCAACTTGGCACTGGTGCCACCATGGGTCTGGGAACCATCCTGTGTATCGTGGATTCTAATTAGCCATCCGTCCACTCCAGGCCATAGGGCCCCAGGCACAAACAACGGCGCTTTTCCCTGGATAACAAACTCGCCTGCCAAATTTTTGATGGCAGATTGCAGGAGCCACTTGGTACTATCAAACCAGCCCAACTTGGCACTGGTGCCACCATGGGTCTGGTCACCATCCTGCCTATCGTAGCTTTTCAGGAGCCAGCCGGTCACTCCCAGCCATAGGCCCCGAGACACAAACCTCGGACCGTTTCCCTGGCAAACAAAAGTAAGCTAACCCGCTTCTGGATGGCAGATTGCAGGACGCACTTGGTACTATCAAACCAGCCCAACTTGGCACTGGTGCCACCTCAGGTCTGGGAACCATCCTGCGTCTCGTGGATTCTAAGGAGCCAGCCGGCCACTCCCACCCATAGGCCCCCAAACAAAAACAACGGCGCTTTTCCCTGGAAATCAACACTCGCTTCCCGACTTTTTGATGGCAGATTGCAGGAGCCACTTGGTACTATCAAACCAGCCCAACTTGGCACTGGTGCCACCATGGGTCTGGTCACCATTATGCCTCTCGTAGCTTTTCAGGACCTAGCCGGTCACGCACAGCCATAGGCCCCCAGACACAAACCTTGGCCCGTTTCCCTGGCAAACAAAAGTAAGCTGCCCCGTTTCTGGATGGCAGATTTCAGTAGCAACTTTGCACCATCAAACTGGCCCGACTTGTCACTGGTGCCACTTTAGGTCTGGGAACCATCCTGCGTATCGTGGATTCTAATTAGCCATCCGGCCACTCCCACCCACAGGCCCCCAAACACAAACAACGGCGCTTTTCTCTGGAAAACAAAACTCGCCTACCAACATTTTGATGGCAGATTGCAGGAGCCACTTGGTACTATCAAATCAGCCGAACTTGGCACTGGTGCCACCATGGGTCTGGTCACCATCCTGCCTATCGTACCTTTTCAGGAGCCAGCTGGTCACTCCCAGCCATAGGCCCCCAGACACAAACCTCGGCTCCTTTCCCTGGCAAACAAAAGTAAGCAGCCCTGCTTCTGGATGGCAGATTGCAGGAGCCACTTTGCACCATCAAACTGGCCCGACTTGTCACTGTTGCCACCTCTGGTCTGGGAACCATCCTGCGTATCGTGGATTCTAATTAGCCAGCCGGCCACTCCCAGCCACAGGCCCCCAAACACAAACAACGGCGCTTTTCCCTGGAAAACAAAACTCGCCTGACAACTTTTTGATGGCAGATTGCTGGAGCCACTTGGTACTATCAAACCAGCCCAACTTGGCACTGGTGCCACCATGGGTCTGGTCACCATCCTGCCTATCGTAGCTTTTCAGGAGCCAGCCGGTCACTCCCAGCCATAGGCCCCCAGACACAAAGCTCGGCCCGTTTCCCTGGCAAACAAAAGTAAGCTGCCCCGCTTCTGGATGGCAGATAGGAGGACGCACTTGTTACTATCAAACCAGCCCGACTTGGCACTGGTGCCACCACTGGTCTGGGAACCATCCTGCGTATCGTGGATTCTAAGGAGCCAGCCGGCCACTCCCTGCCACAGGCCCCCAAACACAAACAACGGCGCTTTTCCCTGGAAAACAAAACTCGCCTGACAACTTTTTGATGGCAGATTGCAGGAGCCACTTGGTACTATCAAACCAGCCCAACTTGGCACTGGTGCCACCATGGGTCTGGTCACCATCCTGCCTATCGTAACTTTTCAGGAGCCAGCGGGTCACTCCCAGCCATAGGCCCCCAGACAAATACCTCGGCCCGTTTCCCTGGCAAACAAAAGTAAGCTGCCCCGCTTCTGGATGGCAGATTCCCGGACGCACTTGGTACTATCAAACCAGCCCAACTTGGCACTGGTGCCACCTCTGATCTGGGAACCATGCTGAGTATCGTGGATTCTAAGGAGCCAGCTGGCCACTCCCAGCCACAGGCCCCCAAACACAAACAACGGCGCTTTTCCCTGGAAAACAAAACTCGCCTGCCAACTTTTTGATGGCAGATTGCAGGAGCCACTTGGTACTATCAAACCAGCCCAACTTGGCACTGGTGCCGTCATGGGTCTGGTCACCATCCTGCCTATCGTAGCTTTTCAGGAGCCAGCCGGTCACTCCCAGCCATAGGCCCCCAGACAAAAACCTCGGCCCGTTTCCCTGGAAAACAAAAGTAAGCTGCCCCGCTTCTGGATGGCAGATTGCAGGAACCACTTGGTACTATCAAACCAGCCCAACTTGGCACTGGTGCCACCATGGGTCTGGGAACCATCCTGTGTATCGTGGATTCTAATTAGCCATCCGTCCACTCCAGGCCTTAGGGCCCCAGGCACAAACAACGGCGGTTTTCCCTGGAAAACAAAACTCGCCTGCCAACTTTTTGATGGCCGATTGCAGGAACCACTTGGTATTATCTAGCCAGCCCAACTTGGCACTGGTGCCACCATGGGTCTGGTCACCATCCTGCCTATCGTAGCTTTTCAGGAGCCAGCCGGTCACTCCCAGCCATAGGCCCCCAGACACAAACCTCGGACCGTTTCCCTGGCAAACAAAAGTAAGCTGCCCCGCTTCTGGATGGCAGATTGCAGGAACCACTTGTTACTATCAAACCAGCCCAACTTGGCACTGGTGCCACCATGGGTCTGGGAACCATCCTGTGTATCGTGGATTCTAATTAGCCATCCGTCCACTCCAGGCCATAGGGCCCCAGGCACAAACAAAGGCGCTTTTCCCTGGAAAACAAAACTCGCCTGCGAACATTTTGATGGCCGATTGCAGGAACCACTTGGTATTATCAAGCCAGCCCGACTTGGCACTGGTGCCACCTTGGGTCTGGGAACCATGCTGCGTATCGTGGATTCTAAGGAGCCAGCCGGCCACTCCCAGCCACAGGCCCCCAAACACAAACAACGGCGCTTTTCCCTGGAAAACAAAACTCGCCTGCCAAGTTTTTGATGGCAGATTGCAGGAGCCACTTGGTACTATCAAACCAGCCCAACTTGGCACTGGTGCCACCATGGGTCTGGTCACCATCCTGCCTATCGTAGCTTTTCAGGAGCCAGCCAGCCACCCCCAGCCAGAGGCCCCCAGACAAATATTTCGGCCCGTTTCCCTGGCAAACAAAAGTAAGCTGCCCCGCTTCTGCATGGCAGATTGCAGGAGCCACTTTGCACCGTCAAACCAGCCCAACTTGGCACTGGTGCCACCTCAGGTCTGGGAACCATCCTGCGTATCGTGGGTTCTAATTAGGCATCCGTCCACTCCAGGCCATAGGGCCCCAGGCACAAACAACGGCGCTTTTCCCTGGAAAACAAAACTCGCCTGCCAACTTTTTGATGGCCGATTGCAGGAACCACTTGGTATTATCAAGCCAGCCCAACTTGGCACTGGTGCCACCATGGGTCTGGTCACCATCCTGCCTATCGTAGCTTTTCAGGAGCCAGCCGGTCACTCCCAGCCATAGGCCCCCAGACACAAACCTCGGACCGTTTCCCTGGCAAACAAAAGTAAGCTGCCCCGCTTCTGGATGGCAGATTGCAGGAACCACTTGTTACTATCAAACCAGCCCAACTTGGCACTGGTGCCACCATGGGTCTGGGAACCATCCTGTGTATCGTGGATTCTAATTAGCCATCCGTCCACTCCAGGCCATAGGGCCCCAGGCACAAACAACGGCGCTTTTCCCTGGAAAACAAAACTCGCCTGCGAACATTTTGATGGCCGATTGCAGGAACCACTTGGTATTATCAAGCCAGCCCGACTTGGCACTGGTGCCACCTTGGGTCTGGGAACCATGCTGCGTATCATGGATTCTAAGGAGCCAGCCGGCCACTCCCAGCCACAGGCCCCCAAACACAAACAACGACGCTTTTCCCTGGAAATCAACACTCGCTTGCCGATTTTTGATGGCAGATTGCAGGAGCCACTTGGTACTATCAAACCAGCCCAACTTGGCACTGGTGCCACCATGGGTCTGGTCACCATCATGCCTCTCGTAGCTTTTCAGGACCTAGCCGGTCACTCACAGCCATAGGCCCCCAGACACAAACCTTGGCCCGTTTCCCTGGCAAACAAAATTAAGCTGCCCCGCTTCTGGATGGCAGATTGCAGGAGCCACTTGGTATTATCAAACCAGCCCAACTTGGCACTGGTGCCACCTCTGGTCTGGGAACCATCCTGCGTATCGTGGATTCTAAGGAGCCAGTCGGCCACTCCCAGCCACAGGCCCCCAAACACAAACAACGGCCCGTTTCCGTGGCAAACAAAAGTAAGCTGCCCCGCTTCTGGATGGCAGATTGCAGGAACCACTTGGTACTATCAAACCAGCCCAACTTGGCACTGGTGGCACCTCTTGTCTGGGAACCATGCTGCGTATCGTGGTTTCTAAGGAGCCAGCCGGCCACTCCCAACCATAGACCCCCAGACACAAAGCTCGGCCCGTTTCCCTGGAAAACAAAAGTAAGCTACCCCGATTCTGGATGGCAGATTGCAGGAGCCACTTGGTACTATCAAATCAGCCCAACTTGGCACTGGTGCCACCATGGGTCTGGTAAACATCCTGCCTATCGTAGCTTTTCAGGAGCCAGCCGGCCACTCTCAGCCATATGCCCCCAAAAACAAACCACGGCCCTTTTCTCTGGCAAACAAAACTCAACTGCCCCTCTTCTGGATGGCAAATTTTAGGACGCACTTTGTACTACGAAAACCGCCCGACGTGGCACTGGTGCCACCTTGTGTCAGGGAACCATCCTGCATATCGAGCTTTTTAAGGAGCCAGCCGGCCACGCCCAGCCATAAACCCCCAAAAACAAACCACGGACCATTTCTCTTGGAAACAAAAATCCGCTGCCCCGCGTCTGGATGGCAGATTGCAGGAGCCACTTTGCACCATCAAACCAGCCCGACTTGGCACTGGTGCCACCTTGGGTCTGGGAACAATCCTGCATATCGTGGATTCTAAGGAGCCAGCCGGCCACTCCCAGCCACAGGCCCCCAAACAAAAACAACGGCGCTTTTCCCTGGAAAACAAAATTCGCCTGCCAACTTTTTGATGGCAGATTGCAGGAGCCACTTGGTACTATCAAACCAGCCCAACTTGGCACTGGTGCCAGCTCTGGTCTGGGAACCATCCTGCCTATCGTAGCTTTTCGGGAGCCAGCCGGTCACTCCCAGCCATAGACCCCAGACACAAACCTCGGCCCGTTTCCCTGGAAAACAAAAGTAAGCTACCCCGATTCTGGATCGCAGATTGCAGGAGCCACTTGGTACTATCAAATCAGCCCAACTTGGCACTGGTGCCACCATGGGTCTGGTAAACATCCTGCCTATCGTAGCTTTTGAGGAGCCAGCCGGTCACTCCCTGCCATAGGCCCCCAGACACAAACCTTGGCCCGTTTCCCTGGCAAACAAAAGTAAGCTGCCCCGCTTTTGGATGGCAGATTGCAGGAGCCACGTTGCACCATCAAACCAGCCCGACTTGGCACTGGTGCCACCTTGGGTCTGGGAACAAGTTGGGCTGGTTTGAGAGTACCAAGTGGCTCCTGCAATCTTCCATCCAGAAGCGGGACAGCTTACTTTTGTTTCCCAGGGAAACGGGCCAAGGTATTTGTCTGGGGGCCTATGGCTGGGAGTGACCGGCTGGCTACTGAAAAGCTACGATAGGCAGGATGGTTACCAGACTCATGGTGCCACCAGTGCCAAGTCGGGCTGGTTTGATAATACTAAATAGCTCCTGCAATCTGCCATCCAGACGCGGGGCAGCGGATTTTTGTTTGCTGGAGAAATGTTCCGTGGTTTTTTTTGGGGGTATATGACTGGACGTGGCCGGCTGGCTCCTTAAAAAGCTCTATACGCAGGATTGTTCCCTGACCCAAGGTGGCATCAGTGCCAAGTCGGGCTGTTTTCGTAGTACCAAGTGCGTCCTGCAATTTGCCATCCAGAAGCGGGGCAGCCTACTTTTGTTTGCCAGGGAAACGTGCCGAGGTATTTGTCTGGAGGCCTATGGCTGGGAGTGAGCTGCTGGCTCCTAAAAAGCTACGATAGGCAGGATGGTGACCAGACCCATGGTGGCACCAGTGCCAAGTTGGGCTGGTTTGATAGTACCAAGTGGCTCCTGCAATCTGCCATCAAGAAGTTTGCAGGCGAGTTTTGTTTTCCAGGGAAAAGCGCCGTTGTTTTTGTTTAGAGGCCTGTGGCTGGGAGTGGCCGCCTGTCCTCGTAGAATCTACGTTACGCAGCATGGTTCCCAGAGCCAAGGTGGCACCAGGGCCAAGTCGGGCTGGTTTGTAAGTACCAAGTGCATCCTGCAATCTGCCATCCAAAAGCGGGGCAGCTTACTTTTGTTTGCCAGGGAAACGGGCCGAGGTTTGTGTCCAGGGTCCTATGGCAGGGAGTGACCGGCTGGCTCCTGAAAAGCTACGATAGGCAGGATGTTTACCAGACCCATGGTGGCACCAGTGCCAAGTTGGGCTGATTTGATAGTACCAAGTGGCTCCTGCAATCTGCCATCCAGAATTGGGGTAGCTTACTTTTGTTTTCCAGGGAAACGGGCCGAGGTTTGTGTCTGGGGGTCTATGGCTGGGAGTGACCGGCTGGCTCCTGAAAAGCTACGATAGGCAGGATGGTTCCCAGACCAGAGGTGGCACCAGTGCCAAGTTGGGCTGGTTTGATAGTACCAAGTGGCTCCTGCAATCTGCCATCAAAAAGTTGGCAGGCGAATTTTGTTTTCCAGGGAAAAGCGCCGTTGTTTGTGTTTGGGGGCCTGTGGCTGGGAGTGGCCGGCTGGCTCCTTAGAATCCACGATATGCAGGATTGTTCCCAGACCCAAGGTGGCACCAGTGCCAAGTCGGGCTGGTTTGATGGTGCAAAGTGGCTCCTGCAATCTGCCATCCAGACGCGGGGCAGCGGATTTTTGTTTCCAAGAGAAATAGTCCGTGGTTTGTTTTTGGGGGTTTATGACTGGGCGTGGCCGTCTGGCTCCTTAAAAAGCTCGATATGCAGGATGGTTCCCTGACACAAGGTGGCACCAGGGCCACGTCGGGCGGTGTTCGTAGTACTAAGGGCGTCCTAAAATTTGCCATCCAGAAGAGGGGCAGTTGAGTTTTGTTTGCCAGAGAAAAGGGCCGTGGTTTGTTTTTGGGGGCATATGGCTGAGAGTGGCCGGCTGGCCCCTGAAAATCCACGATAGGCAGGATGGTTCCCAGACCTGAGGTGGCACCAGTGCCAAGTCGGGCTGGTTTGATAGTACTAAGCAGCTCCTGCAATCTGCCATGCAGAAGCGGGGCAGCTTACTTTTGTTTGCCAGGGAAACGGGCCGAGGTTTGTGTCTAGGGGCCTCTGGCTGGGGGTGGCTGGCTGGCTCCTGAAAAGCTACGATAGGCAGGATGGTGACCAGACCCATGGTGGCACCAGTGCCAAGTTGGGCTGGTTTGATAGTACCAAGTGGCTCCTGCAATCTGCCATCAAAAAGTTGGCAGGCGAGTTGTGTTTTCCAGGGAAAAGCGCCGTTGTTTGTGTTTGGGGGCCTGTGGCTGGGAGTGGCCGGCTGGGTCCTTAGAACCCACGATACGCAGGATGGTTCCCAGACCTGAGGTGGCACCAGTGCCAAGTTGGGCTGGTTTGATGGTGCAAAGTGGCTCCTGCAATCTGCCATGCAGAAGCGGGGCAGCTTACTTTTGTTTGCCAGGGAAACGGGCCGAAATATTTGTCTGGGGGCCTCTGGATTGGGGTGGCTGGCTGGCTCCTGAAAAGCTACGATAGGCAGGATGGTGACCAGACCCATGGTGGCACCAGTGCCAAGTTGGGCTGGTTTGATAGTACCAAGTGGCTCCTGCAATCTGCCATCAAAAGTTTGGCAGGCGAGTTTTGTTTTCCAGGGAAAAGCACCGTTGTGCGTGTTTTGGGGCCTGTGGCTGGGAGTGGCCAGCTGGCTCCTTAGAATCCACGATACGCAGGATGGTTCCCAGACCCAAGGTGGCACCAGTGCCAAGTCGGGCTGGTTTGTTAGTACCAAGTGGTTCCTGCAATCTGCCATCCAGAAGCGGGGCAGCTGAATTTTGTTTGCCAGAGAAAAAGGCTGTTGTTTGTGTTTCGGGGCCTGTGGCTGGCAGTGGCCGGCTGGCTCCTGAAAATCCATGATACGCAGGATGGTTCCCAGACCCAAGGTGGCATCAGTGCCAAGTAGGGCTGGTTTCATAGTACCCAGTGGCTCCTGCAATCTGCCATCCAGAAGAGGGGCAGTTGAGTTTTGTTTTCCAGAGAAAAGGGCCGTGGTTTGTGTTTGGGGCCTATGGCTGAGAGTGACCGGCTGGCCCCTGAAAATCCACGATAGGAAGGATGGTTCCCAGATCCAAGGTGGCAGCAGTGCCATGTTGTTCTGGTGTGATAGTCCCAAGTGGCTCCTGCAATCTGCCATCCAGAAGCGGGGCAGCTGAGTTTTGTTTGCCAGAGAAAAAGGCTTTGGTTTGTATTTGGGGGCCTGTGGCTGGGAGTGTTCGGCTGGCTCCTGACAACCCACAATACGCAGGATGGTTCCCAGACCCAAGGTGGCACCAGTGCCAAGTCGGGCTGTTTTTATAGTACCAAGTGCGTCCTGCAATTTGCCATCCAGAAGAGGGGCAGTTGAGTTTTGTTTGCCAGAGAATAGCGCCGTTGTTTGTGTTTGGGGGCTTGTGGCTGGTAGTGGCCGACTGGCTCCTTAGAATCTGTGTTACGCAGCATGGTTCCCAGACCCAAGGTGGCACCAGTGCCAAGTTGGGCTGGTTTGATAGTACCAAGTGGCTCCTGCAATCTGCCATCCAGAAGCGGGGCAGCTTACTTTTGTTTGCCAGGGAAACGGGCCGAGGTTTGTGACTGGGGACCTATGGCTGGGAGTGACCGGCTGGCTCCTGAAAATCTACAATAGGCAGGATGGTTACCAGACCCATGGTGGCACCAGTGCCAAGTTGGGCTGGTTTGATAGTACCAAGTGGCTCCGGCAATCTGCCATCAAAAAGTTGGCAGGCGAGTTTTGTTTTCCAGGGAAAAGCGCCATTGTTTGTATTTGGGGGCCTGTGGCTGGGAGTGGCCGGCTGGCTCCTTTGAACCCACGATACGCAGGATGGTTCCCAGACCCAAGGTGGCACCAGTGCCAAGTCGGCCTGGTTTGATACTACCAAGTGCGTCCTGCAATCTGCCATCCAGAAGCGGGGCAGCTTACTTTTGTTTGCCAGGGAAACGGGCCGTGGGTTTTGATTGGGGGCATATAGCTGAGAGTGGCCGGCTGGCTCCTGAAAATCCACGCTAGGCAGCATGGTTCCCAGATGCAAGGTGGCACCAGTGCCAAGTCGGGCTGGTTTGATGGTGCAAAGTGTCTCCTGCAATCTGCCATCCAGAAGCGGGGCAGCTGATTTTTGTTTGCCAGAGAAAAATTCCGTGGATTGTTTTTGGGGGCATATTGCTGGGAGTGGCCGGCTGGCTCCTTAAAATGCTCGATACGCATGATGGTTCCCAGGCCCAAGGTGTCACCACTACCAAGTCGGCCTGCGGTTTTAGTATCAAGTTCATCCTGCAATTTGCCATCCAGAAGAGGGGCAGTTGAGTTTTGTTTGCCAGAGAAACGGGCCGAGGTTTCTGTTTGGGGACATATGGCTGAGAGTGGCCGGCTGGCCCCTGAATATCCACGATACACAGCATGGTTCCCAGATCCAAGGTGGCACCAGTGCCAAGTCGGGCTGGTTTGATAGTACCAAGTGTCTCCTGCAATCTGCCATCCAGAAGCAGGGCAGCTTACTTTTGTTTGCCAGAGAAATAGGCCTAGGTTTTTGTTTGGGGGCCTGTGGCTAGGAGTGGCAGGCTGGCTCCTAAGAATCCACGATACGCAGGATGTTTCCCAGACCCAAGGTGGCACCAGTGCCAAGTCGGGCTGGTTTGATAGTACCAAGTGGCTCCTGCAAACTCCATCAAAAAGTTGGCAGGCGTGTTTTGTTTTCCAGGGAACAGCGCCGTTGATTTTGTTTGGGGGCCTGTGGCTGGGAGTGGCCGGCTGGCTCCTTAGAATCCACGATACGCAGGATGGTTCCCAGACCCAAGGTGGCACCAGTGCCAAGTCGGGCTGGTTTGATTACACCAAGTGGCTCCTGCAATCTGCCATCCAGAAGTGAGGCAGCTAAGTTTTGTTTGCGAGAAAAAAGGGCCGTGGTTTTTGTTGGGGGCCTGTGGCTGGGAGTAGCCGGCTGGCTCCTTAAAATCCACGATAGGCAGGATGGTTCCCAGACCCAAGGTGGCACCAGTGCCAAGTCGGGCTGGTTTGATAGTACCAAGTGGCTCCTGCAATCTGCCATCCAGAAGCGGGGCAGCTGAGTTTTGTTTGCCAGAGAAAAAGGCTGTGGTTTGTGTTTGGGGGCCTGTGGCTGGCAGTGGCCGGCTGGCTCCTGAAAATCCACGATACGCAGCATGGTTCCCAGACCCAAGGTGGCACCAGTGCCAAGTGGGGCTCGTTTGACAGTGTCAAGTGCCTCCTGCAATCTCCCATCCAGAAGCGGGGCGGCTGAGTTTTTTTTGCCAGGGAAACGGACCTTTGTTTTTGATTGGGCTCTGTGGCCGAGAGTGGTCGGCTGTCTCCTGACAATCCACAATACGCAGGATGGTTCCCAGACCCAAGGTGGCACCAGTGCCAAGTCGGGCTGGTTTGATAGTACCAAGTGTCTCCTGCAATCTGCCATCCAGAAGCGGGGCAGCTGAGTTTTGTTTGCCAGAGAAAAGGGCCGTGGGTTGTGTTTGGGGGCATATGGCTGGGAGTGGCCACCTGGCTCCTTAAAATGCACGATACGCCGCATGGTAACCAGACGCAAGGTGGCACCAGTGCCAAGTCAGGCTGTTTTTGTAGTACCCAGTGGCTCCTGCAATTTGCCATCCAGAAGCGGGGCAGTTGAATTTTGTTTGCTAGAGAAAAGGGCTGTGGTTTGTGTTTGGGGGCCTATGGCTGAGAGTGGCCGGCTGGCCCCTGAAAATCAACGATAGGCAGGATGGTTCCCAGATCCAAGGTGGCACCAGTGCCAAGTAAGGCTGGTTGTATGGTTCAAAGTGACTCCTGCAATCTGCCATCCAGAAGCGGGACAGCTGAGTTTTTTTTGCCAGAGAAAAGGTCCATGGTTTCTTTTTGGGGCATACGGCATGGAATTGCCGGCTGGCTCCTTAAAATGCTCGATACGCAGGATGGTTCCCAGAGCCAAGGTGGCACCACTGCCAAGTCGGGCTCTTTTTGTAGTACCAAGTGCGTCCTGCAATTTGCCATCCAGAAGAGGGGCAGTTGAGTTTTGTTTGCCAGAGAAAAGGGCCGAGGTTTGTGTTTGGGGGCATATGGCTGGGAATGACCGGCTGGCCCCTGAAAATCCACGATACGCCGGATGGTTCCCAGATCCAAGGTGGTACCATTACCAAGTCGGGCTGGTTTGATAGTCCCAAGTGGCTCCTGCAAACTGCCATCCAGAAGCGGGGCAGCTGAGTTTTGTTTGCCAGGGAAATGGGCCGTTGTTTGTGTTTGGGTGCCTGTGGCTGGGAGAGTTCGGCTGGTTCCTGAATATGTACGATACGCAGGATTGTTCCCAGATCCAAGGTGGCAGCAGTGCCATGTTGTGCTGGTGTGATAGTCCCAAGTGGCTCCTGCAATCTGCCATCCAGAAGTGGGGCAGCTGATTTTTGTTTGCCAGAGAAAAGGTCCGTGGTTTGTTTTTGGGGGCATATGGCTGAGAGTGGCCGGCTGGCCCCTGAAAATCCACGATACACAGGATGGTTCCCAGATCCAAGGTGGCACCTGTGCCAAGTCGGGCTGATTTGATAGTACTAAGTAGCTCCTGCAATCTGCCATGCAGAAGCGGGGCAGCTTACTTTTGTTTTCCAGGGAAACGGGCCGAGGTTTGTGTTTGGGGGCCTATGGCTGAGAGTGACCGGCTGGCTCCTGAAAATCCATGATACGCAGCATGGTTCCCAGACCCAAGGTGGCACCAGTGCCAAGTGGGGCTGGTTTCACAGTGTCAAGCGCCTCCTGCAATCTCCCATCCAGAAGCGGGGCAGCTGAGTTTTGTTTGCCTGTGAAACGGGCCGTTGTTTTTAATTGGGGTCTGTGGCCGAGAGTGTTCGGCTGGCTCCTGACAACCCACAATACGCAGGATGGTTCCCAGACCCAAGGTGGCACCAGTGCCAAGTCGGGCTGTTTTTATAGTACCAAGTGCGTCCTGCAATTAGCCATCCAGAAGAGGGGAAGTTGAGTTTTGTTTGCCAGAGAATAGCGCCGTTGTTTGTGTTTGGGGGCTTGTGGCTGGGAGTGGCCGACTGGCTCCTTAGAATCTGTGTTACGCAGCATGGTTCCCAGACCCAAGGTGGCACCAGTGCCAAGTTGGGCTGGTTTGATAGTACCAAGTGGCTCCTGCAATCTGCCATCCAGAAGCGGGGCAGCTTACTTTTGTTTGCCAGGGAAACGGGCCGAGGTTTGTGACTGGGGACCTATGGCTGGGAGTGACCGGCTGGCTCCTGAAAAGCTACAATAGGCAGGATGGTTACCAGACCCATGGTGGCAGCAGTGCCAAGTTGGGCTGATTTGATAGTACCAAGTGGCTCCTGCAATCTGCCATCAAAAAGTTGGCAGGCGAGTTTTGTTTTCCAGGGAAAAGCGCCATTGTTTGTATTTGGGGGCCTGTGGCTGGGAGTGGCCGGCTGGCTCCTTTGAACCCACGATACGCAGGATGGTTCCCAGACCCAAGGTGGCACCAGTGCCAAGTCGGGCTGGTTTGATACTACCAAGTGCGTCCTGCAATCTGCCATCCAGAAGCGGGGCAGCTTAATTTTGTTTGCCAGGGAAACGGGCCGTGGGTTTTGTTTGGGGGCATATAGCTGAGAGTGGCCGGCTGGCTCCTGAAAATCCACGCTAGGCAGCATGGTTCCCAGATGCAAGGTGGCACCAGTGCCAAGTCGGGCTGGTTTGATGGTGCAAAGTGGCTCCTGCAATCTGCCATCCAGAAGCGGGGCAGCTGATTTTTGTTTGCCAGAGAAAAATTCCGTGGATTGTTTTTGGGGGCATATTGCTGGGAGTGGCCGGCTGGCTCCTTAAAATGCTCGATACGCATGATGGTTCCCAGGCCCAAGGTGTCACCACTACCAAGTCGGCCTGCGGTTTTAGTATCAAGTTCATCCTGCAATTTGCCATCCAGAAGAGGGGCAGTTGAGTTTTGTTTGCCAGAGAAACGGGCCGAGGTTTCTGTTTGGGGACATATGGCTGAGAGTGGCCAGCTGGCCCCTGAATATCCACGATACACAGCATGGTTCCCAGATCCAAGGTGGCACCAGTGCCAAGTCGGGCTGGTTTGATAGTACCAAGTGTCTCCTGCAATCTGCCATCCAGAAGCAGGGCAGCTTACTTTTGTTTGCCAGAGAAATAGGCCTAGGTTTTTGTTTGGGGGTCTGTGGCTAGGAGTGGCCGGCTGGCTCCTAAGAATCCACGATACGCAGGATGTTTCCCAGACCCAAGGTGGCACCAGTGCCAAGTCGGGCTGGTTTGATAGTACCAAGTGGCTCCTGCAAACTCCATCAAAAAGTTGGCAGGCGTGTTTTGTTTTCCAGGGAACAGCGCCGTTGATTTTGTTTGGGGGCCTGTGGCTGGGAGTGGCCGGCTGGCTCCTTAGAATCCACGATACGCAGGATGGTTCCCAGACCCAAGGTGGCACCAGTGCCAAGTCGGGCTGGTTTGATTACACCAAGTGGCTCCTGCAATCTGCCATCCAGAAGTGAGGCAGCTAAGTTTTGTTTGCGAGAAAAAAGGGCCGTGGTTTTTGTTGGGGGCCTGTGGCTGGGAGTAGCCGGCTGGCTCCTTAAAATCCACGATAGGCAGGATGGTTCCCAGACCCAAGGTGGCACCAGTGCCAAGTCGGGCTGGTTTGATAGTACCAAGTGGCTCCTGCAATCTGCCATCCAGAAGCGGGGCAGCTGAGTTTTGTTTGCCAGAGGAAAAGGCTGTGGTTTGTGTTTGGGGGCCTGTGGCTGGCAGTGGCCGGCTGGCTCCTGAAAATCCACGATACGCAGCATGGTTCCCAGACCCAAGGTGGCACCAGTGCCAAGTGGGGCTCGTTTGACAGTGTCAAGTGCGTCCTGCAATCTCCCATCCAGAAGCGGGGCAGCTGAGTTTTTTTTGCCAGGGAAACGGACCTTTGTTTTTGATTGGGCTCTGTGGCCGAGAGTGGTCGGCTGTCTCCGGACAATCCACAATACGCAGGATGGTTCCCAGACCCAAGGTGGCACCAGTGCCAAGTCGGGCTGGTTTGATAGTACCAAGTGTCTCCTGCAATCTGCCATCCAGAAGCGGGGCAGCTGAGTTTTGTTTGCCAGAGAAAAGGGCCGTGGGTTGTGTTTGGGGGCATATGGCTGGGAGTGGCCACCTGGCTCCTTAAAATGCACGATACGCCGCATGGTAACCAGACGCAAGGTGGCACCAGTGCCAAGTCAGGCTGTTTTTGTAGTACCCAGTGGCTCCTGCAATTTGCCATCCAGAAGCGGGGCAGTTGAATTTTGTTTGCTAGAGAAAAGGGCTGTGGTTTGTGTTTGGGGGCCTATGGCTGAGAGTGGCCGGCTGGCCCCTGAAAATCAACGATAGGCAGGATGGTTCCCAGATCCAAGGTGGCACCAGTGCCAAGTAAGGCTGGTTGTATGGTTCAAAGTGACTCCTGCAATCTGCCATCCAGAAGCGGGACAGCTGAGTTTTTTTTGCCAGAGAAAATGTCCATGGTCTCTTTTTGGGGCATACGGCTGGGAATTGCCGGCTGGCTCCTTAAAATGCTCGATACGCAGGATGGTTCCCAGAGCCAAGGTGGCACCAGTGCCACGTCGGGCGGTTTTCGTAGTACAAAGTGCGTCCTAAAATTTGCCATCCAGAAGAGGGGCAGTTGAGTTTTGTTTGCCAGAGAAAAGGGCCGTGGTTTGTTTTTGGGGGCATATGGCTGAGAGTGGCCGGCTGGCTCCTGAAAAGCTACGATAGGCAGGATGTTTACCAGACCCATTGTGGCACCAGTGCCAAGTTGGGCTGATTTGATAGTACCAAGTGCCTCCTGCAATCTGCCATCCAGAATCGGGGTAGCTTACTTTTGTTTTCCAGGGAAACGGGCCGAGGTTTGTGTCTGGGGGTCTATGGTTGGGAGTGGCCGGCTGGCTCCTTAGAAACCACGATACGCAGCATGGTTCCCAGACAAGAGGTGCCACCAGTGCCAAGTTGGGCTGGTTTGATACTACCAAGTGGTTCCTGCAATCTGCCATCCAGAAGCGGGGCAGCTTACTTTTGTTTGCCAGGGAAAAGCGCCGTTGTTTGTGTTTGGGGGCCTGTGGCTGGGAGTGGCCGGCTGGCTGCTTAGAATCCACGATACGCAGGATGGTTTCCAGACGTGAGGTGGCGCCAGTGCCAAGTCGGGCTGGTTTGATAGTACCAAGTGCGTCCTGCAATCTGCCATCCAGAAGCGGGGCAGCTTACTTTTGTTTGCCAGGGAAACGGGCCGAGGTTTGTGTCTCGGGGCCTATGGCAGGGAGTGACCGGCGGGCTCCTGAAAGCTACGATAGGCAGGATGGTGACCAGACCCATGGTGGCACCAGTGCCAAGTTGGGCTGGTTTGATAGTACCAAGTGGCTCCTGCAATCTGACATCAAAAAGTTGGCAGGCGAGTTTTGTTTTCCAGGGAAAAGCGCCGTTGTTTGTTTTTGGGGGCCGGTGGTTGGGAGTGGCCGGCTGGCTCCTTAGACACCACGATACGCAGGATGGTTCCCAGACCAGAGGTGGCACCAGTGCCAAGTCGGGCTGGTTTGATAGTACCAAGTGGCTCCTGCAATCTGCCATCCAGAAGCGGGGCAGCTTACTTTTGTTTGCCACGGAAACGGGCCGTTGTTTGTGTTTGGGGGCCTGTGGCTGGGAGTGGCCGACTGGCTCCTTAGAATCCACGATACGCAGGATGGTTCCCAGACCAGAGGTGGCACCAGTGCCAAGTCGGGCTGTTTTGATAGTACCAAGTGGTTCCTGCAATCTGCCATCCAGAAGCAGGGCAGCTTACTTTTGTTTGCCAGGGAAACGGGCCGAGGTTTTTGTCTGGGGGCCTATGGCTGCGAGTGACCGGCTGGCTCCTGAAAAGCTACGATAGGCAGGATGGTGACCAGACCCATGGTGGCACCAGTCCCAAGTTGGGCTGGTTTGATAGTACCAAGTGGCTCCTGCAATCTGCCATCAAAATTTGGCAGGCGAGTTTTTTTTTCCAGGGAAAAGCGCCGTTGTTGTGTTTAGGGGCCTGTGGCTGGGAGTGGCCGGCTGGCTCCTTAGAATCCACCATACGCAGGATGGTTCCCAGACCCAAGGTGGCACCAGTGCCTAGTCGGGATAGTTTGATGGTGCAAAGTGGCTCCTGCAATCTGCCATCCAGAAGCGGGGCAGCTTACTTTTGTTTGCCAGGGAAAAGGGCCGAGCTTTGTGTCTCGGGGCCTATGGCTGGGAGTGACCGGCTGGCTCCTGAAAAGCTACGATAGGCAGGATGGTGACCAGACCCAAGGTGGCACCAGTGCCAAGTTGGGCTGGTTTGATAGTACCAAGTGGCTCCTGCAATCTGCCATCAAAAAGTTGGCAGGCGAGTTTTGTTTTCCAGGGAAAAGCGCCGTTGTTTGTGTTTGGGGGCCTGTGGCTGGGAGTGGCCGGCTGGCTCATTAGAATCCACGATACGCAGGATGGTTCCCAGACTTGTCGTGGCACCAGTGCCAAGTCGGGCTGGTTTGATAGTACCAAGTGGATCCTGCAATCTGCCATCCAGAAGCGGGGCAGCTTACTTTTGTTTGCCAGGGAAACGGGCCGAGGATTTGTCTGGGGGCCTATGGCTGGGAGTGACCTGCAGGCTCGTGAAAACCTACGATAGGCAGGATGGTGACCAGACCCATGGTGGCAGCAGTGCCAAGTTGGGCTGGTTTGATAGTACCAAGTGGCTCCTGCAATCTGCCATCAAAAATTGGCAGGCGAGTTTTGTTTTCCAGGGAAAAGCGCCGTTGTTTGTGTTTGGGAGCCTGTGGCTGGGAGTGGCCGGCTGGCTCTTTAGAATCCACGATACGCAGGATGGTTCCCAGACCAGTGGTGGCACCAGTGCCAAGTCGGGCTGGTTTGATAGTAACAAGTGCGTCCTCCAATCTGCCATCCAGAAGCGGGGCAGCTTACTTTTGTTTTCCAGGGAAACGGGCCGAGGTTTTTGTCTGGGGGCCTATGGCTGGGAGTGACCGGCTGGCTCCTGAAAAGCTACGATAGGCAGGATGGTGACCAGACCCATGGTGGCACCAGTGTCAAGGTGGGCTGGTTTGATAGTACCAAGTGGCTCCGGCAATCTGCCATCAAAATTTGGCAGGCGAGTTTTGTTTTCCAGGGAAAAGCGCCGTTGTTTGTGTTTGGGGGCCTGTGGGTGGGAGTGGCCGGATGGCTAATTAGAATCCACGATACGCAGCATGGTTCCCAGACCTGAGGTGGCACCAGTGCCAAGTCGGGCTAGTTTGATGGTGCAAAGTGGCTCCTGCAATCTGCCATCCAGTAGCGGGGCAGCTTGCTTTTGTTTGCCAGGGAAACGGGCCGAGGTTTGTGTCTGGGGGCCTATGGCTGGGAGTGACCGGCTGGCTCCTGAAAAGCTACGATAGGCAGGATGGTGACCAGACCCAAGGTGGCACCAGTGCCAAGTTGGGCTGGTTTGATAGTACCAAGTGGCTCCTGCAATCTGCCATCAAAAAGTTGGCAGGCGAGTTTTGTTTTCCAGGGAAAAGCACCGTTGTTTGTGTTTGGGGGCCTGTGGCTGGGAGTGGCCGGCTGGCTGCTTAGAATCCACGATACGCAGGATGGTTCCCAGACGTGAGGTGGCGCCAGTGCCAAGTCGGGCTGGTTTGATACTACCAAGTGCGTCCTGCAATCTGCCATCCAGAAGCGGGACAGCTTACTTTTGCTTGCCAGGGAAACGGGCCGAGCTTTGTGTCTGGGGGCCTATGGCTGGGAGTGACCGGCTGGCTCCTGAAAAGCTACGATAGGCAGGATGGTGACCAGACCCATGGTGGCACCAGTGCCAAGTTGGGCTGGTTTGATAGTACCAAGTGGCTCCTGCAATCTGCCATCAAAAATTGGCAGGCGAGTTTTGTTTTCCAGGGAAAAGCGCCGTTGTTGTGTTTAGGGGCCTGTGGCTGGGAGTGGCCGGCTGGCTCCTTAGAATCCACCATACGCAGGATGGTTCCCAGACCCAAGGTGGCACCAGTGCCTAGTCGGGATAGTTTGATGGTGCAAAGTGGCTCCTGCAATCTGCCATCCAGAAGCGGGGCAGCTTACTTTTGTTTGCCAGGGAAAAGGGCCGAGCTTTGTGTCTCGGGGCCTATGGCTGGGAGTGACCGGCTGGCTCCTGAAAAGCTACGATAGGCAGGATGGTGACCAGACCCAAGGTGGCACCAGTGCCAAGTTGGGCTGGTTTGATAGTACCAAGTGGCTCCTGCAATCTGCCATCAAAAAGTTGGCAGGCGAGTTTTGTTTTCCAGGGAAAAGCTCCGTTGTTTGTGTTTGGGGGCCTGTGGCTGGGAGTGGCCGGCTGGCTCATTAGAATCCACGATACGCAGGATGGTTCCCAGACTTGTCGTGGCACCAGTGCCAAGTCGGGCTGGTTTGATAGTACCAAGTGGATCCTGCAATCTGCCATCCAGAAGCGGGGCAGCTTACTTTTGTTTGCCAGGGAAACGGGCCGAGGATTTGTCTGGGGGCCTATGGCTGGGAGTGACCGGCTGGCTCCTGAAAAGCTACGATAGGCAGGATGGTGACCAGACCCATGGTGGCAGCAGTGCCAAGTTGGGCTGGTTTGATAGTACCAAGTGGCTCCTGCAATCTGCCATCAAAAAGTCGGCAGGCGAGTTTTGTTTTCCAGGGAAAAGCGCCGTTGTTTGTGTTTGGGAGCCTGTGGCTGGGAGTGGCCGGCTGGCTCTTTAGAATCCACGATACGCAGGATGGTTCCCAGACCAGTAGTGGCACCAGTGCCAAGTCGGGCTGGTTTGATAGTAACAAGTGCGTCCTGCAATCTGCCATCCAGAAGCGGGGCAGCTTACTTTTGTTTTCCAGGGAAACGGGCCGAGGTTTTTGTCTGGGGGCCTATGGCTGGGAGTGACCGGCTGGCTCGTGAAAAGCTACGATAGGCAGGATGGTGACCAGACCCATGGTGGCACCAGTGCCAAGTTGGGCTGGTTTGATAGTACCAAGGGGCTCCTGCAATCTGCCACCAAAAAGTTGGCAGGCGAGTTTTGTTTTCCAGGGAAAAGCGCCGTTGTTTGTGTTTGGGGGCCTGTGGCTGGGAGTGGCCGGCTGGCTCCTTAGAATCCACGATACGCAGGATGGTTCCCAGACCAGAGGTGGCACCAGTGCCAAGTCGGGCTGGTTTGATAGTACCAAGTGGCTCCTGCAATCGGCCATCCAGAAGCGGGGCAGCTTACTTTTGTTTGCCAGGGAAACGGGCCGAGCTTTGTGTCTGGGGGCCTATGGCTGGGAGTGACCGGCTGGCTCCTGAAAAGCTACGATAGGCAGGATGGTGACCAGACCCATGGTGGCACCAGTGCCAAGTTGGGCTGGTTTGATAGTACCAAGTGGCTCCTGCAATCTGCCATCAAAAAGTTGGCAGGCAAGTTTTCTTTACCAGGGAAAAGCGCCGTTGTTTTTGTTTGGGGGCCTATGGCTGGGAGTGACCGGCTGGCTCCTTAGAATCCACGATACGCAGGATGGTTCCTAGACTTGACGTGGCACCAGTGCCAAGTTCGGCTGGTTTGATAGTACCAAGTGCGTCCTGCAATCTGCCATCCAGAAGTGGGGTAGCTTACTTTTGTTTGCCAGGGAAACGGGCCGAGGTTTGTGTCTCGGGGCATATGGCTGGGAGTGACCGGCTGGCTCCTGAAAAGCTACGATAGGCAGGATGGTGACCAGACCCATGGTGGCAGCAGTGCCAAGTTGGGCTGGTTTGATAGTACCAAGTGGCTCCTGCAATCTGCCATCAAAAAGTTGGCAGGCGAGTTTGTTATCCAGGGAAAAGCGCCGTTGTTTGTGCCTGGGGCCCTATGGCCTGGAGTGGACGGATGGCTAATTAGAATCCACGATACACAGGATGGTTCCCAGACCCATGGTGACACCAGTGCCAAGTTGGGCTGGTTTTATAGTACCAAGTGGTTCCTGCAATCTGCCATCCAGAAGCGGGGCAGCTTACTTTTGTTTGCCAGGGAAACGGTCCGAGGATTGTGTCTGGGGGCCTAAGCCTGGAAGTGACCGGCTGGCTCGTGAAAAGCTACGATAGGCAGGATGGTGACCAGACCCATGACGGCACCAGTGCCAAGTTGGGCTGGTTTGATAGTACCAAGTGGCTCCTGCAATCTGCCATCAAAACTTGGCAGGCGAGTTTTGTTTTCCAGGGAAAAGCGCCGTTGTTTGTGTTTGGGGGCCTGTGGCTGGGAGTGGCCGGCTGGCTCCTTAGAATCCACGATACTCAGCATGGTTCCCAGACCAGAGGTGGCACCAGTGCCAAGTTGGGCTGGTTTGATAGTACCAAGTGGTTGCTGCAATCTGCCATCCAGAAGCGGGGCAGCTTACTTTTGTTTGCCAGGGAAACGGGCCGAGGTTTATGTCTGGGGGCCTATGGCTGGGAGTGACCGGCTGGCTCCTGAAAAGCTACGATAGGCAGGATGGTGACCAGACCCATGGTGGCACCAGTGCCAAGTTGGGCTGATTTGATAGTACCAAGTGGCTCCTGCAATCTGCCATCAAAAAGTTGGCAGGCGAATTTTTTTTTCCAGGGAAAAGCGCCGTTGTTTGTGTTTGGGGGCCTGTGGCAGGGAGTGGCCGGCTGGCTCCTGAAAAGCTACGATAGGCAGGATGGTGACCAGACCCATGGTGGCACCAGTGCCAAGTTGGGCTGGTTTGATAGTACCAAGTGGCTCCGGCAATCTGCCATCAAAAAGTTGGCAGACGAGTTTTGTTTTCCAGGGAAAAGCGCCGTTGTTTGTGTTTGGGGGCCTGTGGCTGGGAGTGGCCGGCTGGCTGCTTAGAATCTACCATACGCAGGATGGTTCCCAGACCAGAGGTGGCACCAGTGCCAAGTCGGGCTAGTTTGATGGTGCAAAGTGGCTCCTGCAATCTGCCATCCAGAAGCGGGGCAGCTTGCTTTTGTTTGCCAGGGAAACGGGCCGAGGTTTGTGTCTGGGGGCCTATGGCTGGGAGTGACCGGCTGGCTCCTGAAAAGCTACGATAGGCAGGATGGTGACCAGACCCATGGTGGCACCAGTGCCAAGTTGGGCTGGTTTGATAGTACCAAGTGGCTCCTGCAATCTGCCATCAAAATATTGGCAGGCGAGTTTTGTTTTCCAGGGAAAAGCGCCGTTGTTTGTGTTTGGGGGCCTGTGGCTGGGAGTGGCCGGCTGGCTGCTTAGAATCCACGATATGCAGGATGGTTCCCAGACGTGAGGTGGCGCCAGTGCCAAGTCGCCTGGTTTGATACTACCAAGTGCGTCCTGCAATCTGCCATCCAGAAGCGGGACAGCTTACTTTTGCTTGCCAGGGAAACGGGCCGAGCTTTGTGTTTGGGGGCCTATGGCTGAGAGTGACCGGCTGGCTCCTGAAAATCCATGATACGCAGCATGGTTCCCAGACCCAAGGTGGCACCAGTGCCAAGTGGGGCTGGTTTCACAGTGTCAAGTGCCTCCTGCAATCTCCCATCCAGAAGCGGGGCAGCTGAGTTTTGTTTGCCTGTGAAACGGGCCGTTGTTTTTAATTGGGGTCTGTGGCCGAGAGTGTTCGGCTGGCTCCTGACAACCCACAATACGCAGGATGGTTCCCAGACCCAAGGTGGCACCAGTGCCAAGTCGGGCTGTTTTTATAGTACCAAGTGCGTCCTGCAATTTGCCATCCAGAAGAGGGGCAGTTGAGTTTTGTTTGCCAGAGAATAGCACCGTTGTTTGTGTTTGGGGGCTTGTGGCTGGGAGTGGCCGACTGCCTCCTTAGAATCTGTGTTACGCAGCATGGTTCCCAGACCCAAGGTGGCACCAGTGCCAAGTTGGGCTGGTTTGATAGTACCAAGTGGCTCCTGCAATCTGCCATCCAGAAGCGGGGCAGCTTACTTTAGTTTGCCAGGGAAACGGGCCGAGGTTTGTGACTGGGGACCTATGGCTGGGAGTGACTGGCTGGCTCCTGAAAAGCTACAATAGGCAGGATGGTTACCAGACCCATGGTGGCACCAGTGCCAAGATGGGCTGGTTTGATAGTACCAAGTGGCTCCTGTAATCTGCCATCAAAAAGTTGGCAGGCGAGTTTTGTTTTCCAGGGAAAAGCGCCATTGTTTGTATTTGGGGGCCTGTGGCTGGGAGTGGCCGGCTGGCTCCTTTGAACCCACGATACGCAGGATGGTTCCCAGACCCAAGGTGGCACCAGTGCCAAGTCGGGCTGGTTTGATACTACCAAGTGCGTCCTGCAATCTGCCATCCAGAAGCGGGGCAGCTTAATTTTGTTTGCCAGGGAAACGGGCCGTGGGTTTTGTTTGGGGGCATATAGCTGAGAGTGGCCGGCTGGCTCCTGAAAATCCACGCTAGGCAGCATGGTTCCCAGATGCAAGGTGGCACCAGTGCCAAGTCGGGCTGGTTTGATGGTGCAAAGTGGCTCCTGCAATCTGCCATCCAGAAGCGGGGCAGCTGATTTTTGTTTGCCAGAGAAAAATTCCGTGGATTGTTTTTGGGGGCATATTGCTGGGAGTGGCCGGCTGGCTCCTTAAAATGCTCGATACGCATGATGGTTCCCAGGCCCAAGGTGTCACCACTACCAAGTCGGCCTGCGGTTTTAGTATCAAGTTCATCCTGCAATTTGCCATCCAGAAGAGGGGCAGTTGAGTTTTGTTTGCCAGAGAAACGGGCCGAGGTTTCTGTTTGGGGACATATGGCTGAGAGTGGCCAGCTGGCCCCTGAATATCCACGATACACAGCATGGTTCCCAGATCCAAGGTGGCACCAGTGCCAAGTTGGGCTGGTTTGATAGTACCAAGTGTCTCCTGCAATCTGCCATCAAAAATTGGCAGGCGAGTTTTGTTTTCCAGGGAAAAGCGCCGTTGTTTGTGTTTGGGGGCCTGTGGGTGGGAGTGGCCGGATGGCTAATTAGAATCCACGATACGCAGGATGGTTCCCAGACCTGAGGTGGCACCAGTGCCAAGTCGGGCTAGTTGGATGGTGCAAAGTGGCTCCTGCAATCTGCCATCCAGAAGCGGGGCAGCTTACTTTTGTTTTCCAGGGAAACGGGCCGAGGTTTGTGTCTGGGGGCCTATGGCTGGGAGTGACCGGCTGGCTCCTGAAAAGCTACGATAGGCAGGATGGTGACCAGACCCATGGTGGCACCAGTGCCAAGTTGGGCTGATTTGATAGTAGCAAGTGGCTCCTGCAATCTGCCATCAAAAAGTCGGCAGGCGAGTTTTGTTTTCCAGGGAAAAGCGCCGTTGTTTGTGTCTGGGGGCCTGTGGCAGGGAGTTACCGGCTGGCTCCTTAGAATCCACGATACGCAGGATGGTTCCCAGACCCAAGGTGGCACCAGTGCCAAGTTGGGCTGGTTTGATAGTACCAAGTGGTTCCTGCAATCTGCCATCCAGAAGCGGGGCAGCTTACTTTTGTTTGCCAGGGAAACGGGTCGAGCTTTGTGTCTGGGGGCCTATGGCTGGGAGTGACCGGCTGGCTCCTGAAAAGCTACGATAGGCAGGATGGTGACCAGACCCATGGTGGCACCAGTGCCAAGTAGGGCTGGTTTGATAGTACCAAGTGGCTCCGGCAATCTGCCATCAAAAAGTTGGCAGGCAAGTTTTGTTTTCCAGGGAAAAGCGCCGTTGTTTTTTTTGGGGGGCCAATGGCTGGGAGTGGCCGGCTGGCTCCTTAGAATCTACGATACGCAGGATGGTTCCCAGACCAGAGGTGGCACCAGTGCCAAGTCGGGCTGGTTTGATAGTACCAAGTGCGTCCTGCAATCTGCCATCCAGAAGCGGGGTAGCTTACTTTTGTTTGCCCGGGAAACGGGCCGAGGTTTTTGTCTCGGGGCCTATGGCTGGGAGTGACCGGCTGGCTCCTGAAAAGCTACGATAGGCAGGATGTTGACCAGACCCATGGTGGCACAAGTGCCAAGTTCGGCTTGTTAGATAGTACCAAGTGGCTCCTGCAATCTGCCATCAAAATGTTGGCAGGCGAATTTTGCTTTCCAGGGAAAAGCGCCGTTGTTTGTGTTTGGGGGCCTGTGGCAGGGAGTGGCCGGCTGGCTCCTGAAAAGCTACGATAGGCAGGATGGTGACCAGATCCAAGGTGGCACCTGTGCCAAGTCGGGCTGATTTGATAGTACTAAGTAGCTCCTGCAATCTGCCATGCAGAAGCGGGGCAGCTTACTTTTGTTTGCCAGGGAAACGGGACGAGGTTTGTGTTTGGGGGCCTATGGCTGTGAGTGACCGGCTGGCTCCTGAAAATCCATGATACGCAGCATGGTTCCCAGACCCAAGGTGGCACCAGTGCCAAGTGGGGCTGGTTTCACAGTGTCAAGTGCCTCCTGCAATCTCCCATCCAGAAGCGGGGCAGCTGAGTTTTGTTTGCCTGTGAAACGGGCCGTTGTTTTTAATTGGGGTCTGTGGCCGAGAGTGTTCGGCTGGCTCCTGACAACCCACAATACGCAGGATGGTTCCCAGACCCAAGGGGGCACCAGTGCCAAGTCGGGCTGTTTTTATAGTACCAAGTGCGTCCTGCAATTTGCCATCCAGAAGAGGGGCAGTTGAGTTTTGTTTGCCAGAGAATAGCGCCGTTGTTTGTGTTTGGGGGCTTGTGGCTGGGAGTGGCCGACTGCCTCCTTAGAATCTGTGTTACGCAGCATGGTTCCCAGACCCAAGGTGGCACCAGTGCCAAGTTGGGCTGGTTTGATAGTACCAAGTGGCTCCTGCAATCTGCCATCCAGAAGCGGGGCAGCTTACTTTAGTTTGCCAGGGAAACGGGCCGAGGTTTGTGTCTGGGGGCCTATGGCTGGGAGTGACCGGCTGGCTCCTGAAAAGCTACAATAGGCAGGATGGTTACCAGACCCATGGTGGCACCAGTGCCAAGTTGGGCTGGTTTGATAGTACCAAGTGGCTCCTGTAATCTGCCATCAAAAAGTTGGCAGGCGAGTTTTGTTTTCCAGGGAAAAGCGCCATTGTTTGTATTTGGGGGCCTGTGGCTGGGAGTGGCCGGCTGGCTCCTTTGAACCCACGATACGCAGGATGGTTCCCAGACCCAAGGTGGCACCAGTGCCAAGTCGGGCTGGTTTGATACTACCAAGTGCGTCCTGCAATCTGCCATCCAGAAGCGGGGCAGCTTAATTTTGTTTGCCAGGGAAACGGGCCGTGGGTTTTGTTTGGGGGCATATAGCTGAGAGTGGCCGGCTGGCTCCTGAAAATCCACGCTAGGCAGCATGGTTCCCAGATGCAAGGTGGCACCAGTGCCAAGTCGGGCTGGTTTGATGGTGCAAAGTGGCTCCTGCAATCTGCCATCCAGAAGCGGGGCAGCTGATTTTTGTTTGCCAGAGAAAAATTCCGTGGATTGTTTTTGGGGGCATATTGCTGGGAGTGGCCGGCTGGCTCCTTAAAATGCTCGATACGCATGATGGTTCCCAGGCCCAAGGTGTCACCACTACCAAGTCGGCCTGCGGTTTTAGTATCAAGTTCATCCTGCAATTTGCCATCCAGAAGAGGGGCAGTTGAGTTTTGTTTGCCAGAGAAACGGGCCGAGGTTTCTGTTTGGGGACATATGGCTGAGAGTGGCCGGCTGGCCCCTGAATATCCACGATACACAGCATGGTTCCCAGATCCAAGGTGGCACCAGTGCCAAGTTGGGCTGGTTTGATAGTACCAAGTGTCTCCTGCAATCTGCCATCCAGAAGCGGGGCAGCTTACTTTTGTTTGCCAGAGAAATAGGCCTAGGTTTTTGTTTGGGGGCCTGTGGCTAGGAGTGGCCGGCTGGCTCCTAAGAATCCAGGATACGCAGGATGTTTCCCAGACCCAAGGTGGCACCAGTGCCAAGTCGGGCTGGTTTGATAGTACCAAGTGGCTCCTGCAAACTCCATCAAAAAGTTGGCAGGCGTGTTTTGTTTTCCAGGGAACAGCGCCGTTGATTTTGTTTGGGGGCCTGTGGCTGGGAGTGGCCGGCTGGCTCCTTAGAATCCACGATACGCAGGATGGTTCCCAGACCCAAGGTGGCACCAGTGCCAAGTCGGGCTGGTTTGATTACACCAAGTGGCTCCTGCAATCTGCCATCCAGAAGTGAGGCAGCTAAGTTTTGTTTGCGAGAAAAAAGGGCCGTGGTTTTTGTTGGGGGCCTGTGGCTGGGAGTAGCCGGCTGGCTCCTTAAAATCCACGATAGGCAGGATGGTTCCCAGACCAGAGGTGGCACCAGTGCCAAGTCGGGCTGGTTTGATAGTACCAAGTGGCTCCTGCAATCTGCCATCCAGAAGCGGGGCAGCTGAGTTTTGTTTGCCAGAGGAAAAGGCTGTGGTTTGTGTTTGGGGGCCTGTGGCTGGCAGTGGCCGGCTGGCTCCTGAAAATCCACGATACGCAGCATGGTTCCCAGACCCAAGGTGGCACCAGTGCCAAGTGGGGCTCGTTTGACAGTGTCAAGTGCGTCCTGCAATCTCCCATCCAGAAGCGGGGCAGCTGAGTTTTTTTTGCCAGGGAAACGGACCTTTGTTTTTGATTGGGCTCTGTGGCCGAGAGTGGTCGGCTGTCTCCGGACAATCCACAATACGCAGGATGGTTCCCAGACCCAAGGTGGCACCAGTGCCAAGTCGGGCTGGTTTGATAGTACCAAGTGTCTCCTGCAATCTGCCATCCAGAAGCGGGGCAGCTGAGTTTTGTTTGCCAGAGAAAAGGGCCGTGGGTTGTGTTTGGGGGCATATGGCTGGGAGTGGCCACCTGGCTCCTTAAAATGCACGATACGCCGCATGGTAACCAGACGCAAGGTGGCACCAGTGCCAAGTCAGGCTGTTTTTGTAGTACCCAGTGGCTCCTGCAATTTGCCATCCAGAAGCGGGGCAGTTGAATTTTGTTTGCTAGAGAAAAGGGCTGTGGTTTGTGTTTGGGGGCCTATGGCTGAGAGTGGCCGGCTGGCCCCTGAAAATCAACGATAGGCAGGATGGTTCCCAGATCCAAGGTGGCACCAGTGCCAAGTAAGGCTGGTTGTATGGTTCAAAGTGACTCCTGCAATCTGCCATCCAGAAGCGGGACAGCTGAGTTTTTTTTGCCAGAGAAAATGTCCATGGTTTCTTTTTGGGGCATACGGCTGGGAATTGCCGGCTGGCTCCTTAAAATGCTCGATACGCAGGATGGTTCCCAGAGCCAAGGTGGCACCACTGCCAAGTCGGGCTCTTTTTGTAGTACCAAGTGCGTCCTGCAATTTGCCATCCAGAAGAGGGGCAGTTGAGTTTTGTTTGCCAGAGAAAAGGGCCGAGGTTTGTGTTTGGGGGCATATGGCTGGGAATGACCGGCTGGCCCCTGAAAATCCACGATACGCCGGATGGTTCCCAGATCCAAGGTGGTACCATTACCAAGTCGGGCTGGTTTGATAGTCCCAAGTGGCTCCTGCAAACTGCCATCCAGAAGCGGGGCAGCTTACTTTTGTTTGCCAGGGAAATGGGCCGTTGTTTGTGTTTGGGGGCCTGTGGCTGGGAGTGTTCGGCTGGTTCCTGAATATGTACGATACGCAGGATTGTTCCCAGATCCAAGGTGGCAGCAGTGCCATGTTGTGCTGGTGTGATAGTCCCAAGTGGCTCCTGCAATCTGCCATCCAGAAGTGGGGCAGCTGATTTTTGTTTGCCAGAGAAAAGGTCCGTGGTTTGTTTTTGGGGGCATATGGCTGAGAGTGGCCGGCTGGCCCCTGAAAATCCACGATACACAGGATGGTTCCCAGATCCAAGGTGGCACCTGTGCCAAGTCGGGCTGATTTGATAGTACTAAGTAGCTCCTGCAATCTGCCATGCAGAAGCGGGGCAGCTTACTTTTGTTTGCCAGGGAAACGGGCCGAGGTTTGTGTTTGGGGGCCTATGGCTGAGAGTGACCGGCTGGCTCCTGAAAAGCTACAATAGGCAGGATGGTGACCAGACCCATGGTGGCACCAGTGCCAAGTTGGGCTGGTTTGATAGTACCAAGTGGTTCCTGCAATCTGCCATCCAGAAGCAGGGCAGCTGAGTTTTGTTTGCCAGAGAAAAGGGCCTTGGTTTGTGTTTGGGGGCATATGGCTGGGTGTGGCCAGCTGGCTCCTTAAAATGCACGATATGCAACATGGCTCCCAGACCCAAGGTGGCACCAGTGCCAAGTTGGGCTGGTTTGATAGTACCAAGTGGCTCCTGCAATCTTCCATGATCACGTGGAGAAATACTTTCTGGTTTCAGCCTCATGCTCTTTCTTCTCTCCCTCAACTTCTCTATCACCTCTCATCTGGTTCACATGTGCTGTCTTCAAGGTCCACAGGCTACTTTTCACAGAATCTTCTGGCCTGATGAAGTAAGAATGATGAATAGAACAGAGCTGGGATCTATTTTCCAGTTTGGATAAAATGCATTCTGCACACAAATCCAAGGAGAACGGGCTGCCCCGATGCCCAGAAAATCTTTCACTCCTGCTAGTGTTCTACGTCAACCGCAACTTAGTCTGAAAGAAAAGCTTTTTCTCTGAGAGCATCTGAGAGGTTTGCATGAAGCACTGATATCTGACATATGCAATTTTGAATAGGAGAGGAAAAAGAAAATGGCAAGGAGTTTTTAATTTTAGTGGTTTCAATTTTAATTTCCGTGCACTTTTTCAAAACTTGTCAGCTCAAATGCCCATCAACATCTTTTAGTCATCTGTAAGTCAGTATTCATATAAAATGTGCTTCAAATCCAAAGAATTTCAAATTTGCACTCCAAGCTTCTATGCCTAGATTTATGATTTCCTACACATATTAGATGAAAGGAAGGCCTTTTTTACTGTGGGAGTGCTGGAACACTGGAACAGGTTGCCCAGAGAAGTTGTGGGTGTCCCATCCCTGAAAGTATTCAAGGTCACCTTGGACAGGGCTTGGAGCAGCAACAAAGGAGAAGCTTGATGGTAGAGAAACAAAGTTGGACTATAGAAGAAACTCGGATTGAAGTATAGGATCAAGTTTTCTCTCAGCTCTTGGGGTAAATTCAAAGTTGTACAAAATGACATTTATCTGTGCTATTCACTACTGTAACAGAAAGTTTCATGAAAACTGTACAGAAGATAGTAAATTTTAAAAGAGATAAGAATTACAGCATAAAATCCATGGGATAGGTTACAACATGAGACACTCTCTAAGAGAAAATCTCTGTGTTTCAGCACTTCATCAGGGTAAGATTTCATGAAGTGCCAAAGAAGGCGGCAAAATATCATTCGGGACATTATTTACTGGAATTCAGCCTGGCCATTAGTAGGAACTGCCTTTGAACATATCATGTAGATATACCACACACACTTTCCCTTCACTGAAAAATTACTGTTTACAACAAATAAGCAATTGACGATCAAAATTGATTGAAAGCATCTTAAACATGTCAAGTATTTCATTGTAGATGATCTGTGATCCAAATGCTTCTTCCACCTTCGAGAGGGACAGAAGAATTCTTCCATATCATGATGGTTTAAAATTGTATCAACCAATGTTTTCTGCTGAAAAGATATCATCTATTTTTTTCTATTTTTGGAAGAAAATATTCCTAGACATACAACAGGTGAGAACTAAGTAATTTTAAAGAAACAAATGAAATGAAAATATTCTGTAAATAGAATGAAATGAAAAGCTGTGTTTTAAATAGGAGCTAAATATTAAACAGAATTTTTGTACCAGGCATTTGAATTACTGCACCAGCTCTTTTGCCCATCAAGAGAGGCATTTAGCATTTCAGTCTTTTCCAAGGTGTTCATGATCTGCTATGCTGATCTCTGTGTGTGCCTAGGTGTGTGTGGAGGGGGGGGCATATGAAGGGGAGTGTGTATGTTTGCTTTACAATTGTTGTGGCAGATTCATGCCTCAGCTCCACATTTTGTTTTAAAAAGGTCACACCGAGTGGATATGAAGTTTACTATCAACAAGAGATCGATTCCCAAATCATCCATTTGACTCTCCCTTATAAATCATGTGCTTTGTTGCATATTTTATCAAATATACTTTCAAGCCAGATGGAGGAAGGAGGATGTGGGAATCCCTCCACCATCTTGCAACTTTTATGTAAGTAGGTTTTCAAGAAAATCATCATTTCTCTTTTAAATATGTCTGGAACAGGCATGATGGTAGTGTCAACCTGTTGGAGTTTTTGTTGCTGGAAGAAGTTGTACAAAAGGATTGGTTTTTACATTGACCAGTTACTGAATCAAGCGCAGGAATACATTGGAAATTTAGCTGGGGGTTCCTTTTCCCAGCAGACTACTTCTAGAACGAGCTTGTACACTGAAGCTGACTCTTTTGCTCTCTTTTTGTTTCTTTCCTATTTTCTTGGCTTCTTTGCCACTATCTAGACAATTTTGGAACTTTGTTCCCAACTAAAATGGTTTCAATAGTCTGATTGTGATCATACATTTTTACAAGGAATTTTTAAAATCTTTCCTCGAGTCCAGAAAGTCAAGGACTTAGATCTTTTTCTTCCCTTATCAATATTGCCATGAAATTGATAAATAAAGACCAACTCTTTATTTTTGTTTTTAACCCACGTAGATAATTCCCATCCATTAATCCATTTTGTGGACCAATAGCTGCCATTCTGATGGAAGCTGTCACTTCTTAACAATAGGCATTCTGTGACTATGTTGACAGCACTTTGGGTGAAGATCCTAACTGGTCTTAGATATACATAGGGAGAAATTTGCTCAGCCAGTGTCAGTCTTAAGCATGCGTATCAGAAGATCTTTCTAGAGCTGGGAATTTTCCCATGAAAGGGATTCAGTTAGGGAAGAGACACTTGTGCCAGAGTTTTACATTCTTCTTGAACACTGCTTAAGGAACTTAGATGCCATGTCCATTTGGATCTCTGTCTGCACAGAACTTTGTCATGCCAGTGCTTTGAAATGCATCTTGAAGAGAATTCACTAGCACAGAATGAAAGAGAGTGGAAGGGGTTGGTGGGGCTAACCAGGCCCAACCCCCCTGCCTAAACCAGGATACCTAGAGCCTCTTGCCCAGGATTCTATCTGGGTGTACTTTTAATGTCTTCAAAGATCCAGGCTCCACAATCTTTCTGGGCAGTCTGTGCCGTGGTTCAGTCACCCTGACAGTAAAGAAACATTTACTGATGTTCAAAGGCAATCTCCTGTATTTCAGTGTGTGCCCACTGCCTCTTGTCTTTTCCCTCAGCATCACTGAAAAGACACTGATTCCCTCCCCTTTGCACTATTGCTTCCATATGTATGTGTGATGCCATGTAGAGGTACGTCAAAAACCTCCCTGAAGCCCAGGCAGATAATATTCCCTTCATCTACCAGTCAAGTTGATTCATCAGAGGAGTTTAAAGTGATGTTCAGCATGAAATTCCCCTGAAAAATCATGCTAACTACATTATTTGGTCATCTGTCATGTGCCTGGCAAGGATTTCCAGGAAGAGCTGCTTCATCAACTTCCTGGGGATAAAAAAGAGGCTGGCTGGTTTGTACTATGGCGAGTCCTCTTAATTGCCTTTTTTGAAGATGGGTGTCATTTGCTAACATCCACTCTTTAGCCTCTCTTGTCGTCTACATCTTAGCAAAACGCTTTTCCACTATGTCTGGCTAGGAAAAACTGTGCCAGCACAGAAAACATCTCCCATCGTGTTCTAGAAGTTGCACGGATGTCTGCCAAGTGTTTGGCAGGAAGAAAAGAAAAGTTGTCCAAAACAGCTTCCAATCGAATGTTCCTGTGATTGGAAAAGTCAGGAGAGTGCAAAGGTACTGTTTTCTATCAGTTGGCAAGGTGCGCACACAATCCCAGTGTTGTACAGCTTGCTTCTTCACCTTCCCGAAGCTGCCGCTCTCGCCGGCTGCCGGAGCCCAAGAAGCGGCTTCTTCGCGCAAAGACGATTGTGCCGCTCACAGTGCTCTCCTTAGCGCGGCTTCTGCCGAAAGACGCCCGGCAGCGGCTCTTACCTCCGGAGAGCGCCCTACCTTCGTCTTTAGCTCCTCTTCTCATCTACACCTCGGCAAAAAGCTTCTCCACTATGTCTGGCTAGGAAAAACTGTGCCAGCACAGAAAACATCTCCCATCGTGTTCTAGAAGTTGCACGGATGTCTGCCAAGTGTTTGGCAGGAAGAAAAGAAAAGTTGTCCAAAACAGCTTCCAATCGAATGTTCCTGTGATTGGAAAAGTCAGGAGAGTGCAAAGGTACTGTTTTCTATCAGTTGGCAAGGTGCGCACACAATCCCAGTGTTGTACAGCTTGCTTCTTCACCTTCCCGAAGCTGCCGCTCTCGCCGGCTGCCGGAGCCCAAGAAGCGGCTTCTTCGCGCAAAGACGATTGTGCCGCTCACAGTGCTCTCCTTAGCGCGGCTTCTGCCGAAAGACGCCCGGCAGCGGCTCTTACCTCCGGAGAGCATCCTACCTTCGTCTTTCGCGTCTTTTGTAGTCTACATCTTAGCAAAACGCTTTTCCACTATGTCTGGCTAGGAAAAACTGTGCCAGCACAGAAAACATCTCCCATCGTGTTCTAGAAGTTGCACGGATGTCTGCCAAGTGTTTGGCAGGAAGAAAAGAAAAGTTGTCCAAAACAGCTTCCAATCGAATGTTCCTGTGATTGGAAAAGTCAGGAGAGTGCAAAGGTACTGTTTTCTATCAGTTGGCAAGGTGCGCACACAATCCCAGTGTTGTACAGCTTGCTTCTTCACCTTCCCGAAGCTGCCGCTCTCGCCGGCTGCCGGAGCCCAAGAAGCGGCTTCTTCGCGCAAAGACGATTGTGCCGCTCACAGTGCTCTCCTTAGCGCGGCTTCTGCCGAAAGACGCCCGGCAGCGGCTCTTACCTCCGGAGAGCATCCTACCTTCGTCTTTCGCGTCTTTTGTAGTCTACATCTTAGCAAAACGCTTTTCCACTATGTCTGGCTAGGAAAAACTGTGCCAGCACAGAAAACATCTCCCATCGTGTTCTAGAAGTTGCACGGATGTCTGCCAAGTGTTTGGCAGGAAGAAAAGAAAAGTTGTCCAAAACAGCTTCCAATCGAATGTTCCTGTGATTGGAAAAGTCAGGAGAGTGCAAAGATACTGTTTTCTATCAGTTGGCAAGGTGCGCACACAATCCCAGTGTTGTACAGCTTGCTTCTTCACCTTCCCGAAGCTGCCGCTCTCGCCGGCTGCCGGAGCCCAAGAAGCGGCTTCTTCGCGCAAAGACGATTGTGCCGCTCACAGGGCTCTCCTTAGCGCGGCTTCTGCCGAAAGACGCCCGGCAGCGGCTCTTACCTCCGGAGAGCATCCTACCTTCGTCTTTCGCGTCTTTTGTAGTCTACATCTTAGCAAAACGCTTTTCCACTATGTCTGGCTAGGAAAAACTGTGCCAGCACAGAAAACATCTCCCATCGTGTTCTAGAAGTTGCACGGATGTCTGCCAAGTGTTTGGCAGGAAGAAAAGAAAAGTTGTCCAAAACAGCTTCCAATCGAATGTTCCTGTGATTGGAAAAGTCAGGAGAGTGCAAAGGTACTGTTTTCTATCAGTTGGCAAGGTGCGCACACAATCCCAGTGTTGTACAGCTTGCTTCTTCACCTTCCCGAAGCTGCCGCTCTCGCCGGCTGCCGGAGCCGAAGAATCGGCTTCTTCGCGCAAAGACGATTGTGCCGCTCACAGTGCTCTCCTTAGCGCGGCTTCTGCCGAAAGACGCCCGGCAGCGGCTCTTACCTCCGGAGAGCATCCTACCTTCGTCTTTCTCGTCTTTTGTAGTCTACATCTTAGCAAAACGCTTTTCCACTATGTCTGGCTAGGAAAAACTGTGCCAGCACAGAAAACATCTCCCATCGTGTTCTAGAAGTTGCACGGATGTCTGCCAAGTGTTTGGCAGGAAGAAAAGTTGTCCAAAACAGCTTCCAATCGAATGTTCATGTGATTGGAAAAGTCAGGAGAGTGCAAAGGTACTGTTTTCTATCAGTTGGCAAGGTGCGCACACAATCCCAGTGTTGTACAGCTTGCTTCTTCACCTTCCCGAAGCTGCCGCTCTCGCCGGCTGCCGGAGCCCAAGAAGCGGCTTCTTCGCGCAAAGACGATTGTGCCGCTCACAGGGCTCTCCTTAGCGCAGCTTCTGCCGAAAGACGCCCGGCAGCGGCTCTTACCTCCTGAGAGTGGCAGCTTCGGGAAGGTGAAGAAGCAAGCTGTACAACACTGGGATTGTGTGCGCACCTTGCCAACTGATAGAAAACAGTACCTTTGCACTCTCCTGACTTTTCCAATCACATGAACATTCGATTGGAAGCTGTTTTGGACAACTTTTCTTTTCTTCCTGCCAAACACTTGGCAGACATCCGTGCAACTTCTAGAACACGATGGGAGATGTTTTCTGTGCTGGCACGGGTTTTCCTAGCCAGACATAGTGGAAAAGCGTTTTGCTAAGATGTAGACTACAAAAGACGCGAAAGACGAAGGTAGGATGCTCTCCGGAGGTAAGAGCCGCTGCCGGGCGTCTTTCGGCAGAAGCCGCGCTAAGGAGAGCCCTGTGAGCGGCACAATCGTCTTTGCGCGAAGAAGCCGCTTCTTGGGCTCCGGCAGCCGGCGAGAGCGGCAGCTTCGGGAAGGTGAAGAAGCAAGCTGTACAACACTGGGATTGTGTGCGCACCTTGCCAACTGATAGAAAACAGTACCTTTGCACTCTCCTGACTTTTCCAATCACAGGAACATTCGATTGGAAGCTGTTTTGGACAACTTTTCTTTTCTTCCTGCCAAACACTTGGCAGACATCCGTGCAACTTCTAGAACACGATGGGAGATGTTTTCTGTGCTGGCACAGTTTTTCCTAGCCAGACATAGTGGAAAAGCGTTTTGCTAAGATGTAGACTACAAAAGACGAGAAAGACGAAGGTAGGATGCTCTCCGGAGGTAAGAGCCGCTGCCGGGCGTCTTTCGGCAGAAGCCGCGCTAAGGAGAGCCCTGTGAGCGGCACAATCGTCTTTGCGCGAAGAAGCCGCTTCTTGGGCTCCGGCAGCCGGCGAGAGCGGCAGCTTCGGGAAGGTGAAGAAGCAAGCTGTACAACACTGGGATTGTGTGCGCACCTTGCCAACTGATAGAAAACAGTACCTTTGCACTCTCCTGACTTTTCCAATCACAGGAACATTCGATTGGAAGCTGTTTTGGACAACTTTTCTTTTCTTCCTGCCAAACACTTGGCAGACATCCGTGCAACTTCTAGAACACGATGGGAGATGTTTTCTGTGCTGGCACAGTTTTTCCTAGCCAGACATAGTGGAAAAGCGTTTTGCTAAGATGTAGACTACAAAAGACGCGAAAGACGAAGGTAGGATGCTCTCCGGAGGTAAGAGCCGCTGCCGGGCGTCTTTCGGCAGAAGCCGCGCTAAGGAGAGCACTGTGAGCGGCACAATCGTCTTTGCGCGAAGAAGCCGCTTCTTGGGCTCCGGCAGCCGGCGAGAGCGGCAGCTTCGGGAAGGTGAAGAAGCAAGCTGTACAACACTGGGATTGTGTGCGCACCTTGCCAACTGATAGAAAACAGTACCTTTGCACTCTCCTGACTTTTCCAATCACAGGAACATTCGATTGGAAGCTGTTTTGGACAACTTTTCTTTTCTTCCTGCCAAACACTTGGCAGACATCCGTGCAACTTCTAGAACACGATGGGAGATGTTTTCTGTGCTGGCACAGTTTTTCCTAGCCAGACATAGTGGAAAAGCTTTTTGCCGAGGTGTAGATGAGAAGAGGAGCTAAAGACGAAGGTAGGATGCTCTCCGGAGGTAAGAGCCGCTGCCGGGCGTCTTTCGGCAGAAGCCGCGCTAAGGAGAGCCCTGTGAGCGGCACAATCGTCTTTGCGCGAAGAAGCCGCTTCTTGGGCTCCGGCAGCCGGCGAGAGCGGCAGCTTCGGGAAGGTGAAGAAGCAAGCTGTACAACACTGGGATTGTGTGCGCACCTTGCCAACTGATAGAAAACAGTACCTTTGCACTCTCCTGACTTTTCCAATCACAGGAACATTCGATTGGAAGCTGTTTTGGACAACTTTTCTTTTCTTCCTGCCAAACACTTGGCAGACATCCGTGCAACTTCTAGAACACGATGGGAGATGTTTTCTGTGCTGGCACAGTTTTTCCTAGCCAGACATAGTGGAAAAGCGTTTTGCTAAGATGTAGACTACAAAAGACGCGAAAGACGAAGGTAGGATGCTCTCCGGAGGTAAGAGCCGCTGCCGGGCGTCTTTCGGCAGAAGCCGCGCTAAGGAGAGCCCTGTGAGCGGCACAATCGTCTTTGCGCGAAGAAGCCGCTTCTTCGGCTCCGGCAGCCGGCGAGAGCGGCAGCTTCGGGAAGGTGAAGAAGCAAGCTGTACAACACTGGGATTGTGTGCGCACCTTGCCAACTGATAGAAAACAGTACCTTTGCACTCTCCTGACTTTTCCAATCACAGGAACATTCGATTGGAAGCTGTTTTGGACAACTTTTCTTTTCTTCCTGCCAAACACTTGGCAGACATCCGTGCAACTTCTAGAACACGATGGGAGATGTTTTCTGTGCTGGCACAGTTTTTCCTAGCCAGACATAGTGGAAAAGCTTGTTGCCGAGGTGTAGATGAGAAGAGGAGCTAAAGAGGAAGGTAGGATGCTCTCCGGAGGTAAGAGCCGCTGCCGGGCGTCTTTCGGCAGAAGCCGCGCTAAGGAGAGCACTGTGAGCGGCACAATCGTCTTTGCGCGAAGAAGCCGCTTCTTGGGCTCCGGCAGCCGGCGAGAGCGGCAGCTTCGGGAAGGTGAAGAAGCAAGCTGTACAACACTGGGATTGTGTGCGCACCTTGCCAACTGATAGAAAACAGTACCTTTGCACTCTCCTGACTTTTCCAATCACAGGAACATTCGATTGGAAGCTGTTTTGGACAACTTTTCTTTTCTTCCTGCCAAACACTTGGCAGACATCCGTGCAACTTCTAGAACACGATGGGAGATGTTTTCTGTGCTGGCACAGTTTTTCCTAGCCAGACATAGTGGAAAAGCTTGTTGCCGAGGTGTAGATGAGAAGAGGAGCTAAAGAGGAAGGTAGGATGCTCTCCGGAGGTAAGAGCCGCTGCCGGGCGTCTTTCGGCAGAAGCCGCGCTAAGGAGAGCACTGTGAGCGGCACAATCGTCTTTGCGCGAAGAAGCCGCTTCTTGGGCTCCGGCAGCCGGCGAGAGCGGCAGCTTCGGGAAGGTGAAGAAGCAAGCTGTACAACACTGGGATTGTGTGCGCACCTTGCCAACTGATAGAAAACAGTACCTTTGCACTCTCCTGACTTTTCCAATCACAGGAACATTCGATTGGAAGCTGTTTTGGACAACTTTTCTTTTCTTCCTGCCAAACACTTGGCAGACATCCGTGCAACTTCTAGAACACGATGGGAGATGTTTTCTGTGCTGGCACAGTTTTTCCTAGCCAGACATAGTGGAAAAGCGTTTTGCTAAGATGTAGACGACAAGAGAGGCTAAAGAGTGGATGTTAGCAAATGACACCCATCTTCAAAAAAGGCAATTAAGAGGACTCGCCATAGTACAAACCAGCCAGCCTCTTTTTTATCCCCAGGAAGTTGATGAAGCAGCTCTTCCTGGAAATCCTTGCCAGGCACATGACAGATGATCAAATAATGTAGTTAGCATGATTTTTCAGGGGAATTTCATGCTGAACTTCACTTTAAACTCCTCTGATGAATCAACTTGACTGGTAGATGAAGGGAATATTATCTGCCTGGGCTTCAGGGAGGTTTTTGACGTACCTCTACATGGCATCACACATACATATGGAAGCAATAGTGCAAAGGGGAGGGAATCAGTGTCTTTTCAGTGATGCTGAGGGAAAAGACAAGAGGCAGTGGGCACACACTGAAATACAGGAGATTGCCTTTGAACATCAGTAAATGTTTCTTTACTGTCAGGGTGACTGAACCACGGCACAGACTGCCCAGAAAGATTGTGGAGCCTGGATCTTTGAAGACATTAAAAGTACACCCAGATAGAATCCTGGGCAAGAGGCTCTAGGTATCCTGGTTTAGGCAGGGGGGTTGGGCCTGGTTAGCCCCACCAACCCCTTCCACTCTCTTTCATTCTGTGCTAGTGAATTCTCTTCAAGATGCATTTCAAAGCACTGGCATGACAAAGTTCTGTGCAGACAGAGATCCAAATGGACATGGCATCTAAGTTCCTTAAGCAGTGTTCAAGAAGAATGTAAAACTCTGGCACAAGTGTCTCTTCCCTAACTGAATCCCTTTCATGGGAAAATTCCCAGCTCTAGAAAGATCTTCTGATACGCATGCTTAAGACTGACACTGGCTGAGCAAATTTCTCCCTATGTATATCTAAGACCAGTTAGGATCTTCACCCAAAGTGCTGTCAACATAGTCACAGAATGCCTATTGTTAAGAAGTGACAGCTTCCATCAGAATGGCAGCTATTGGTCCACAAAATGGATTAATGGATGGGAATTATCTACGTGGGTTAAAAACAAAAATAAAGAGTTGGTCTTTATTTATCAATTTCATGGCAATATTGATAAGGGAAGAAAAAGATCTAAGTCCTTGACTTTCTGGACTCGAGGAAAGATTTTAAAAATTCCTTGTAAAAATGTATGATCACAATCAGACTATTGAAACCATTTTAGTTGGGAACAAAGTTCCAAAATTGTCTAGATAGTGGCAAAGAAGCCAAGAAAATAGGAAAGAAACAAAAAGAGAGCAAAAGAGTCAGCTTCAGTGTACAAGCTCGTTCTAGAAGTAGTCTGCTGGGAAAAGGAACCCCCAGCTAAATTTCCAATGTATTCCTGCGCTTGATTCAGTAACTGGTCAATGTAAAAACCAATCCTTTTGTACAACTTCTTCCAGCAACAAAAACTCCAACAGGTTGACACTACCATCATGCCTGTTCCAGACATATTTAAAAGAGAAATGATGATTTTCTTGAAAACCTACTTACATAAAAGTTGCAAGATGGTGGAGGGATTCCCACATCCTCCTTCCTCCATCTGGCTTGAAAGTATATTTGATAAAATATGCAACAAAGCACATGATTTATAAGGGAGAGTCAAATGGATGATTTGGGAATCGATCTCTTGTTGATAGTAAACTTCATATCCACTCGGTGTGACCTTTTTAAAACAAAATGTGGAGCTGAGGCATGAATCTGCCACAACAATTGTAAAGCAAACATACACACTCCCCTTCATATGCCCCCCCCTCCACACACACCTAGGCACACACAGAGATCAGCATAGCAGATCATGAACACCTTGGAAAAGACTGAAATGCTAAATGCCTCTCTTGATGGGCAAAAGAGCTGGTGCAGTAATTCAAATGCCTGGTACAAAAATTCTGTTTAATATTTAGCTCCTATTTAAAACACAGCTTTTCATTTCATTCTATTTACAGAATATTTTCATTTCATTTGTTTCTTTAAAATTACTTAGTTCTCACCTGTTGTATGTCTAGGAATATTTTCTTCCAAAAATAGAAAAAAATAGATGATATCTTTTCAGCAGAAAACATTGGTTGATACAATTTTAAACCATCATGATATGGAAGAATTCTTCTGTCCCTCTCGAAGGTGGAAGAAGCATTTGGATCACAGATCATCTACAATGAAATACTTGACATGTTTAAGATGCTTTCAATCAATTTTGATCGTCAATTGCTTATTTGTTGTAAACAGTAATTTTTCAGTGAAGGGAAAGCGTGTGTGGTATATCTACATGATATGTTCAAAGGCAGTTCCTACTAATGGCCAGGCTGAATTCCAGTAAATAATGTCCCGAATGATATTTTGCCACCTTCTTTGGCACTTCATGAAATCTTACCCCGATGAAGTGCTGAAACACAGAGATTTTCTCTTAGAGAGTGTCTCATGTTGTAACCTATCCCATGGATTTTATGCTGTAATTCTTATCTCTTTTAAAATTTACTATCTTCTGTACAGTTTTCATGAAACTTTCTGTTACAGTAGTGAATAGCACAGATAAATGTCATTTTGTACAACTTTGAATTTACCCCAAGAGCTGAGAGAAAACTTGATCCTATACTTCAATCCGAGTTTCTTCTATAGTCCAACTTTGTTTCTCTACCATCAAGCTTCTCCTTTGTTGCTGCTCCAAGCCCCGTCCAAGGTGACCTTGAATACTTTCAGGGATGGGACACCCACAACTTCTCTGGGCAACCTGTTCCAGTGTTCCAGCACTCCCACAGTAAAAAAGGCCTTCCTTTCATCTAATATGTGTAGGAAATCATAAATCTAGGCATAGAAGCTTGGAGTGCAAATTTGAAATTCTTTGGATTTGAAGCACATTTTATATGAATACTGACTTACAGATGACTAAAAGATGTTGATGGGCATTTGAGCTGACAAGTTTTGAAAAAGTGCACGGAAATTAAAATTGAAACCACTAAAATTAAAAACTCCTTGCCATTTTCTTTTTCCTCTCCTATTCAAAATTGCATATGTCAGATATCAGTGCTTCATGCAAACCTCTCAGATGCTCTCAGAGAAAAAGCTTTTCTTTCAGACTAAGTTGCGGTTGACGTAGAACACTAGCAGGAGTGAAAGATTTTCTGGGCATCGGGGCAGCCCGTTCTCCTTGGATTTGTGTGCAGAATGCATTTTATCCAAACTGGAAAATAGATCCCAGCTCTGTTCTATTCATCATTCTTACTTCATCAGGCCAGAAGATTCTGTGAAAAGTAGCCTGTGGACCTTGAAGACAGCGCATGTGAACCAGATGAGAGGTGATAGAGAAGTTGAGGGAGAGAAGAAAGAGCATGAGGCTGAAACCAGAAAGTATTTCTCCACGTGATCATGGAAGATTGCAGGAGCCACTTGGTACTATCAAACCAGCCCAACTTGGCACTGGTGCCACCTTGGGTCTGGGAGCCATGTTGCATATCGTGCATTTTAAGGAGCCAGCTGGCCACACCCAGCCATATGCCCCCAAACACAAACCAAGGCCCTTTTCTCTGGCAAACAAAACTCAGCTGCCCTGCTTCTGGATGGCAGATTGCAGGAACCACTTGGTACTATCAAACCAGCCCAACTTGGCACTGGTGCCACCATGGGTCTGGTCACCATCCTGCCTATTGTAGCTTTTCAGGAGCCAGCCGGTCACTCTCAGCCATAGGCCCCGAGACACAAAACTCGGCCCGTTTCCCTGGCAAACAAAAGTAAGCTGCCCCGCTTCTGGATGGCAGATTGCAGGAGCTACTTAGTACTATCAAATCAGCCCGACTTGGCACAGGTGCCACCTTGGATCTGGGAACCATCCTGTGTATCGTGGATTTCCAGGGGCCAGCCAGCCACTCTCAGCCATATGCCCCCAAAAAAAAACCACGGACCTTTTCTCTGGCAAACAAAAATCAACTGCCCCACTTCTGGATGGCAGATTGCAGGAGCCACTTGGGACTATCACACCAGCACAACATGGCACTGCTGCCAACTTGGATCTCGGAACAATCCTACGTATCGTACATATTCAGGAACCAGCCGAACACTCCCAGCCACAGGCCCCCAAACACAAACAAAGGCCCATTTCCCTGGAAAACAAAACTCAGCTGCCCCGCTTCTGGATGGCAGTTTGCAGGAGCCACTTGGTACTATCAAACCAGCCCAACTTGGCACTGGTGCCACCTTGGGTCTGGGAACCATCCTGCGTATCGTGGATTTTAAGGAGCCAGCCGGCTACTCCCAGCCACAGGCCCCCAACAAAAACCACGGCCCTTTTTTCTGGCAAACAAAACTTAGCTGCCTCACTTCTGGATGGCAGATTGCAGGAGCCACTTGGTGTAATCAAACCAGCCCGACTTGGCACTGGTGCCACCTTGGGTCTGGGAACCATCCTGCGTATCGTGGATTCTAAGGAGCCAGCCGGCCACTCCCAGCCACAGGCCCCCAAACAAAATCAACGGCGCTGTTCCCTGGAAAACAAAACACGCCTGCCAACTTTTTGATGGAGTTTGCAGGAGCCACTTGGTACTATCAAACCAGCCCGACTTGGCACTGGTGCCACCTTGGGTCTGGGAAACATCCTGCGTATCGTGGATTCTTAGGAGCCAGCCGGCCACTCCTAGCCACAGGCCCCCAAACAAAAACCTAGGCCTATTTCTCTGGCAAACAAAAGTAAGCTGCCCCGCTTCTGGATGGCAGATTGCAGGAGACACTTGGTACTATCAAATCAGCCCAACTTGGCACTGGTGCCACCTTGGATCTGGGAACCATGCTGTGTATCGTGGATATTCAGGGGCCAGCCGGCCACTCTCAGCCATATGTCCCCAAACAGAAACCTCGGCCCGTTTCTCTGGCAAACAAAACTCAACTGCCCCTCTTCTGGATGGCAAATTGCAGGATGAACTTGATACTAAAACCGCAGGCCGACTTGGTAGTGGTGACACCTTGGGCCTGGGAACCATCATGCGTATCGAGCATTTTAAGGAGCCAGCCGGCCACTCCCAGCAATATGCCCCCAAAAACAATCCACGGAATTTTTCTCTGGCAAACAAAATCAGCTGCCCCGCTTCTGGATGGCAGATTGCAGGAGCCACTTTGCACCATCAAACCAGCCCGACTTGGCACTGGTGCCACCTTGCATCTGGGAACCATGCTGCCTAGCGTGGATTTTCAGGAGCCAGCCGGCCACTCTCAGCCATAGGCCCCCAAACAAAACCCACGGCCCGTTTCCCTGGCAAACAAAATTAAGCTGCCCCGCTTCTGGATGGCAGATTGCAGGACACACTTGGTAGTATCAAACCAGCCCGACTTGGCACTGGTGCCACCTTGGGTCTGGGAACCATCATGCGTATCGTGGGTTCAAAGGAGCCAGCCGGCCACTCCCAGCCACAGGCCCCCAAATACAAACAACGGCGCTTTTCCCTGGAAAACAAATCTCGCCTGCCAACTTTTTCATGGCAGATTGCAGGAGCCACTTGGTACTATCAAACCAGCCCAACTTGGCACTGGTGCCACCATGGGTCTGGTAACCATCCTGCCTATTGTAGCTTTCCAGGAGCCAGCCGGTCACTCCCAGCCATAGGTCCCCAGTCACAAACCTCAGCCGGTTTCCCTGGCAAACAAAAGTAAGCTGCCCCGCTTCTGGATGGCAGATTGCAGGAGCCCCTTGGTACTATCAAACCAGCCAAACTTGGCACTGGTGCCACCTCTGGTCTGGGAACCATGCTGCGTAACGCAGATTCTAAGGCGCCAGTCGGCCACTCCCAGCCACAAGCCCCCAAACACAAACAACGGCGCTATTCTCTGGCAAACAAAACTCCACTGCCCCTCTTCTGGATGGCAAATTGCAGGGCGCACTTGGTACTATAAAAACAGCCCGACTTGGCACTGGTGCCACCTTGGGTCTGGGAACCATCCTGCGTACCGATCTTTTTAATGAGACAGCCGGTCACTCCCAGCCATATGCCCCCAAACGCAACCCACGGCCCTTTTCTCTGGCAAACAAAACTCAACTGCACCGCTTCTGGATGGCAGATTGCAGGAGCCACTTGGTACTATCAAACCAGCCCGACTTGGCACTGGTGCCACCTTGGGTCTGGGAACCATCCTGCGTATTGTGGGTTGTCAGGAGCCAGCCGAACACTCTCGGCCACAGACCCCAATCAAAAACAACGGCCCGTTTCACAGGCAAACAAAACTCAGCTGCCCCTCTTCTGGATGGGAGATTGCAGGAGGCACTTGACACTGTGAAACCAGCCCCACTTGGCACTGGTGCCACCTTGGGTCTGGGAACCATGCTGCGTATCATGGATTTTCAGGAGCCAGCCGGCCACTCCCAGCCACAGGCCCCCAAACACAAACCACAGCCTTTTTCTCTGGCAAACAAAATTCAGCTGCCCCGCTTCTGGATGGCAGATTGCAGGAGCCACTTGGGACTATCACACCAGCACAACATGGCGCTGCTGCCACCTTGGATCTGGGAACCATCCGTCCTATCGTGGATTTTCAGGGGCCAGCCGGTCACTCTCAGCCATAGGCCCCAAACACAAACCACGGCCCTTTTCTCTGGAAAACAAAACTCAACTGCCCCTCTTCTGGATGGCAGATTGCAGGAGCCACTGGGTACTATGAAACCAGCCCTACTTGGCACTGGTGCCACCTTGGGTCTGGGAACCATGCTGCGTATCATGGATTTTCAGGAGCCAGCCGGCCACTGCCAGCCACAGGCCCCGAAACACAAACAACAGCCTTTTTCTCTGGCAAACAAAATTCAGCTGCCCCGCTTCTGGATGGCAGATTGCAGGAACCACTTGGTACTAACAAACCAGCCCGACTTGGCACTGGTGCCACCTTGGGTCTGGGAACCATCCTGCGTATTGTGGGTTGTCAGGAGCCAGCCGAACACTCTCGGCCACAGACCCCAATCAAAAACAACGGCCCGTTTCACAGGCAAACAAAACTCAGCTGCCCCGCTTCTGGATGGGAGATTGCAGGAGGCACTTGACACTGTGAAACCAGCCCCACTTGGCACTGGTGCCACCTTGGGTCTGGGAACCATGCTGCGTATCATGGATTTTCAGGAGCCAGCCGGCCACTCCCAGCCACAGGCCCCCAAACACAAACCACAGCCTTTTTCTCTGGCGAACAAAATTCAGCTGCCCCGCTTCTGGATGGCAGATTGCAGGAGCCACTTGGGACTATCACACCAGCACAACATGGCACTGCTGCCACCTTGGATCTGGGAACCATCCGTCCTATCGTGGATTTTCAGGGGCCAGCCGGTCACTCTCAGCCATAGGCCCCAAACACAAACCACGGCCCTTTTCTCTGGAAAACAAAACTCAACTGCCCCTCTTCTGGATGGCAGATTGCAGGAGCCACTGGGTACTATGAAACCAGCCCTACTTGGCACTGGTGCCACCTTGGGTCTGGGAACCATGCTGCGTATCATGGATTTTCAGGAGCCAGTCGGCCACTGCCAGCCACAGGCCCCGAAACACAAACAACAGCCTTTTTCTCTGGCAAACAAAATTCAGCTGCCCCGCTTCTGGATGGCAGATTGCAGGAACCACTTGGTATTATCAAACCAGCCCAACTTGGCACTGGTGCCACCATGGGTCTGGTCACCATCCTGCCTATCGTAGCTTTTCAGGAGCCAGCCAGCCACCCCCAGCCAGAGGCCCGTAGACAAATATTTCGGCCCGTTTCCCTGGCAAACACAAGTAAGCTACCCCGCTTCTGGATGGCAGATTGCAGGAGCCACTTTGCACCATCAAACCAGCCCAACTTGGCACTGGTGCCACCTCAAGTCTGGGAACCATCCTCCGTATCGTGGGTTCTAAGGAGCCAGCCGGCCACTCCCAGCCACAGGCCCCCAAACACAAACAACGGCGCTTTTCCCTGGAAAACAAAACTCGCCTGCCAACTTTTTGATGGCAGATTGCAGGAGCCACTTGGTACTATCAAACCAGCCCAACTTGGCACTGGTGCCACCATGGGTCTGGTCACCATCCTGCCTATCGTAGCTTTTCAGGAGCCAGCCGGTCACTCGCAGCCATAGGCCCCCAGACACAAACCTCGGCCCGTTTCCCTGGCAAACAAAAGTAAGCTGCCCTGCTTCTGGATGGCAGATTGCAGGAACCACTTGGTATTATCAAACCAGCCCAACTTGGCACTGGTGCCACCTTGGGTCTGGATACCATGCTGCGTATCGTGGATTCTAAGGAGCCAGCCGGCCACTCCCAGCCACAGGCCCCCAAACACAAACAACGGCACTTTTCCCTGGAAAACAAAACTCGCCTGCCAACTATTTCATGGTAGATTGCAGGAGCCACTTGGTACTATCAAACCAGCCCTACTTGGCACTGGTGCCACCATGGGTCTGGTCACCATCCTGCCTATTGTAGCTTTTCAGGAGCCAGCCGGTCACTCCCAGCCATAGGCCCTGAGACACAAACCTCGGCCCGTTTCCCTGGCAAACAAAAGTAAGCTGCCCCGCTTCTGGATGGCAGATTGCAGGAACCACTTGGTAGTATCAAACCAGCCCGACTTGTCACTGGTGCCACCTCAGGTCTGGGAACCATCCGGCGTATCGTGTGTTGAAAGGAGCCAGCCGGCCACTCCCAGCCACAGGCCTCCAATCAAAAACAACGGCGCTTTTCCCTGGAAAACAAAACTCAACTGCCCTTCTTCTGGATGGAAAATTGCAGGACGCACTTGGTACTACAAAAACAGCAAACTAGGCAATGGTGCCACCATGGATCTGGGAACCATCCTGCGTATCGAGCTTCTTAAGGAGCCAGCCGGCCACTCCCAGCCATATGCCCCCAAAAACAAACCACGGAACTTTACTCTGGCAAACAAAGATCCGCTGCCCCCCGTCAGGATGGCAGATTGCAGGAGCCACTTGGTACTATCAAACGAGCCCGACTTGGCCCTGGTGCCACCTTGAGTCTGGGAACCATCCTGCGTATTGTGGATTGTCAGTAGCCAGTCGACCATTCTCGGCCACAGACCCCAATCAAAAACAACGGCCGGTTCACAGGCAAAAGAACTCAGCTGCCCCGTTTCTGGATGGGAGACTGCATGAGGCACTTGACACTGTCAAACCAGCCCCACTTGGCACTGGTGCCATCTTGGGTCTGGGAACCATGCTGCGTATCATGGATTTTCAGGAGCCAACTGGCCACTGCCAGCCACAGGCCCCCAAACACAAACCTCGGCCCGTTACCCTGGAAAACAAAAGTAAGCTACCCCGCTTCTGGATGGCAGATTGCAGGAACCACTTGGTACTATCAAACCAGCCCGACTTGGCACTGGTGCCATCTTGGGTCTGGGAACCATCCTGCGTATCGTGGATTCTAAGGAGCCAGCCGGCCACTCCCAGCCACAGGCCCGCAAACACAAACAACGGCGCTTTTCCCTGGAAAACAAAACTCGCCTGCCAACGTTTTGATGGCAGATTGCAGGAGCCACTTGGTACTATCAAATCAGCCCAACTTGGCACTGGTGCCACCATGGGTCTGGTCACCATCCTGCCTATCGTAGCTTTTCAGGAGCCAGCCGGTCACTCCCAGCCATAGGCCTCTAGACAAAAACCTCGGCCCGTTTCCCTGGCAAAAAAAAGTAAGCTACCCCGCTACTGGATGGCAGATTGCAGGAGCCACTTTGCACCATCAAACTAGCCCGACTTGGCACTGGGGCCACCTCTGGTCTGGGAACAATGCTGCGTATCGTGGATTCTAAGGAGCCAGCCGGCCACTCCCAGCCACAGGCCCCCAAACACAAACAACGGCGCTTTTTCCTGGAAAACAAAACTCGCCTGCCAACTTTTTGATGGCAGATTGCAGGAGCCACTTGGTACTATCAAACCAGCCCAACTTGGCACTGGTGCCACCATGGGTCTGGTCACCATCCTGCCTATCGTAGCTTTTCAGGACCTAGCAGGTCACTCCCAGCCATAGGCCCCCAGACAAAAAGCTCGGCCCATATCCCTGGCAAACAAAAGTAAGCTGCCCCGCTTCTGGATGGCAGATTGCAGGATCCACTTGTTATAATCAAACCAGCCCAACTTGGCACTGGTGCCACCTTGGGTCTGGGAACCATCCTGCGTATCGTGGATTCTAAGGAGCCAGCTGGCCACTCCCAGCCACAGGCCCCCAAACACAAACAACGGCGCTTTTCCCTGGAAAAAAAAACTCGCCTGCCAACTTTTTGATGGCAGATTGCAGGAGCTACTTGGTACTATCAAACCAGCCCAACTTGGCACTGGTGCCACCTCTGGTCGGGTCACCATCCTGCCTATCGTAGCTTTTCAGGAGCCAGCCGGTCACTCCCAGCCATAGGCCCCCAGACAAAAACCTCGGCCCGTTTCCCTGGCAAACAAAAGTAAGCTGCCCCGCTTCTGGATGGCAGATTGCAGGACGCAATTGGTACTATCAAACCAGCCCAACTTGGAAATGGTGCCACCTTGGGTCTGGGAACCATCCTGCGTATCGTGGATTCTAAGGAGCCAGCCGGTCACTCCCAGCCACAGGCCCCCAAATACAAACCACAGCGCTTTTCCCTGGAAAACAAAACTCGCCTGCCAACTTTTTGATGACAGATTGCAGGAGCCACTTGGTACTATCAAATCAGCCCAACTTGGCACTGGTGCCACCATGGGTCTGGTCACCATCCTGCCTATCGTAGCTTTTCAGGAGCCAGCCGGTCACTCCCAGCCATAGGCCCCCAGACACAAACCTCGGCCCGTTTCCCTGGCAAACAAAAGTAAGCTGCCCCGCTTCTGGATGGCAGATTGCAGGATCCACTTGTTATTATCAAACCAGCCCGACTTGGTACTGGTGCCACCTCTGGTCTGGGAACCATCCTGCGTATCGTGGATTCTAAGGAGCCAGCCGGCCACTCCCAGCCACAGGCCCCCAAACACAAACAACGGCGCTTTTCCCTGGAAAACAAAACTCGCCTGCCAACATTTTGATGGCAGATTGCAGGAACCACTTGGTACTATCAAACCAGCCCAACTTGGCACTGGTGCCACCTTGGGTCTGGGAACCATCCGGCGTATCGTGTGTTGAAAGGAGCCAGCCGGCCACTCCAGCCACAGGCCCGCAGACAAAAACAACGGCGCTTTTCCCTGGAAAACAAAACTCGCCTGCTGACTTTTTGATGGAAGATTGCAGGAGCCACTTTGTACTTTGAAATCAGCCGAACATGGCTCTGGTGCCACCATGGGTCTGGTCACCATCCTGCCTATCGCAGCTTTTCACGAGCCAGCCGGTCACTCCCAGCCATAGGCCCCCAGACACAAAGCTCGGCCCGTTTCCCTGGCAAACAAAAGTAAGCTGCCCCGCTTCTGGATGGCAGATTGCAGGACGCACTTGGTACTATCAAACCAGCCCAACTTGGCACTGGTGCCACCTCAGGTCTGGGAACCATCCTGCGTATTGTGGATTCTAAGGAGCCAGCCGGCCACTCCCAGCCACAGGCCCCCAAACACAAACAACGGCGCTTTTCCCTAGAAAACAAAACTCGCCTGCCAAATTTTGATGGCAGATTACAGGAGCCACTTGGTACTATCAAACCAGCCCAACTTGGCACTGGTGCCACCATGGGTCTGGTCACCATCCTGCCTATCGTAGCTTTTCAGGAGCCAGCCGGTCACTCCCAGCCATAGACCCCAGACACAAATCTCGGCCCGTTTCCCTGGCAAACAAAAGTAAGCTGCCCCGCTTCTGGATGGCAGATTGCAGGAGCCACTTTGCACCATCAAACTAGCCGGACTTGGCACTGGTGCCACCTCAGGTCTGGGAACCATCCTGCGTATCGTGGATTCTAAGGAGCCAGCCGGCCACTCCCAGCCACAGGCCCTCAAACACAAACAACGGCGCTTTTCCCTGGAAAACAAAACTCGCCTGACAACTTTTTGATGGCAAATTGCAGGAGCCACTTGGTACTATCAAACCAGCCCAACTTGGCACTGGTGCCACCATGGGTCTGGTCACCATCCTGCCTATCGTAGCTTTTCAGGAGCCAGCCGGTCACTCCCAGCCATAGGCCCCCAGACAAATACCTCGGCCCGTTTCCCTGGAAAACAAAAGTAAGCTGCCCCACTTCTGGATGGCAGATTGCAGGACGCACTTGGTACTATCAAACCAGCCCGACTTGGCACTGGTGCCACGTCAAGTCTGGGAACCATCCTGCGTATCGTGGATTCTAAGGAGCTAGCCGGCCACTCCCAGCCACAGGCCCTAAAACACAAACAACGACGCTTTTCCCTGGAAAACAAAACTCGCCTGCCAACTTTTTGATGGCAGATTGCAGGAGCCACTTGGTACTATCAAACCAGCCCAACTTGGCACTGGTGCCACCATGGGTCTGGTCACCATCCTGCCTATCGTAGCTTTCCAGGAGCCAGCCGGTCACTCCCAGCCATAGGCCCCAATACACAAAGCTCGGCCCGCTTCCCTGGCAAAAAAAAGAAAGCTGCCCCGCTTCTGGATGGCAGATTGCCGGACGCACTTGGTACTATCAAACCAGCCCAATGTGGCACTGGTGCCACCTCTGGTCTGGGAACCATCCTGCGTATCGTGGATTCTAATTAGCCATCCGTCCACTCCCAGGCACAGGCCCCCAAACACAAACAACGGCGCTTTTCCCTGGAAAATAAAACTCGTCTGCCAACTTTTTGATGGCAGATTGCAGGAGCAACTTGCTACTATCAAATCAGCCCAACTTGGCACTGGTGCCACCATGGGTCTGGTCACCATCCTGCCTATCGTAGCTTTTCAGGAGCCAGCCGGTCACTCCCAGCCATAGGCCCCCAGACAAAAACCTCGGCCATTTTCCCTGGCAAACAAAAGTAAGCTACCCCGCTTCTGCTTGGCAGATTGCAGGAGCCACTTTGCAGCCTCAAACTAGCCCGACTTGGCACTGGTGCCACGTCAGGTCTGGGAACCATCCTGCGTATCGTGGATTCCAATTAGCAAGCCGGCCACTCTCAGCCACAGGCCCCCAAACACAAACAACGGCGCTTTTCCCTGGAAATCAAAACTCGCCTGCCAAATTTTTGATGGCAGATTGCAGGAGCCACTTGGTAATATCAAATCAGCCCAACTTGGCACTGGTGCCACCATGGGTCTGGTCACCATCCTGCCTATCGTAGCTTTTCAGGAGCCAGCCGGTCACTCCCAGCCATAGGCCCCCAGACACAAACCTCGGCCCGTTTCCCTGGCAAACAAAAGTAAGCTGCCCCGCTTCTGGATGGCAGATTGCAGGAGCCACTTTGCACCATCAAACTGGCCCGACTTGTCACTGGTGCCACCTCAGGTCTGGGAACCATCCTGCGTATCGTGGATTCCAATTAGCAAGACGGCCACTCCCAGCCACAGGCCCCCAAACACAAAGAACGGCGCTTTTCCCTGGAAAACAAAACTCGCCTGCCAACATTTTGATGGCAGATTGCAGGAAGCACTTGGTACTATCAAACCAGCCCAACCTGGCACTGGTGCCACCTTGGGTCTGGGAACCATCCGGCGTATCGTGTGTTGAAAGGAGCCAGCCGGCCACTCCAGCCACAGGCCCGCAGACACAAACAACGGCGCTTTTCCCTGGAAAACAAAACTCAGCTGCCCTGCTTCTGGATGGCAGATTGCAGGAACCACTTGGTACTATCAAACCAGCCCAACTTGGCACTGGTGCCACCATGGGTCTGGTCACCATCCTGCCTATTGTAGCTTTTCATGAGCCAGCCGGTCACTCTCAGCCATAGGCCCCGAGACACAAAACTCGGCCCGTTTCCCTGGCAAACAAAAGTAAGCTGCCCCGCTTCTGGATGGCAGATTGCAGGAGCTTCTTAGTACTATCAAATCAGCCCGACTTGGCACAGGTGCCACCTTGGATCTGGGAACCATCCTGTGTATCGTGGATTTTCAGGGGCCAGCCAGCCACTCTCAGCCATATGCCCCCAAAAACAAACCACGGACCTTTTCTCTGGCAAACAAAAATCAACTGCCCCACTTCTGGATGGCAGATTGCAGGAGCCACTTGGGACTATCACACCAGCACAACATGGCACTGCTGCCAACTTGGATCTCGGAACAATCCTACGTATCGTACATATTCAGGAACCAGCCGAACACTCCCAGCCACAGGCCCCCAAACACAAACAAAGGCCCATTTCCCTGGAAAACAAAACTCAGCTGCCCCGCTTCTGGATGGCAGTTTGCAGGAGCCACTTGGGACTATCAAACCAGCCCGACTTGGTAATGGTACCACCTTGGATCTGGGAACCATCCGGCGTATCGTGGATTTTCAGGGGCCAGCCGGTCATTCCCAGCCATATGCCCCCAAACACAAACCTCGGCCCTTTTCTCTGGCAAACAAAACTCAACTGCCCCTCTTCTGGATGGCAAATTGCAGGACGCACTTGGTACTACAAAAAGAGCCCGACTTGGCAGTGGTGCCACCTTGGCTCTGGGAACCATCCTGCGTATCGAGCATTTTAAGGAGCCAGCCGGCAATTCCCAGCCGTATGCCCTAAAAAGAAACCATGGACATTTTCTCTGGCAAAAAAAACTCAGCTGTCCCGCTTCTGGATGGCAGATTGCAGGAGTCACTTTGAACCCTACAACCAGCCTTACTTGGCACTGGTGCCACCTTGGATCTGGGAACCATCCTGCCTATCGTTGATTTTCAGGGGCCAGCCGGCCACTCTCAGCCATAGGCCCCCAAACACAAACCACAGCCCTTTTCTCTAGCAAACAAAATTCAACTGCCCCGCTTCTGGATGGCAAATTGCAGGAGCCACTGGGTACTACAAAAACAGCCTGACTTGGCACTGGTGCCACCTTGCGTCTGGTTACCATGCGGCGTATCGTGCATTTTAAGGAGCCAGGTGGCCACTCCCAGCCATATGCCCCCAAACACAACCCACGGCCCTTTTCTCTGGCAAACAAAACTCAGCTGCCCCGCTTCTGGATGGCAGATTGCAGGAGCCACTTGGTACTATCAAACCAGCCCAATTTTGCACTGGTGCCACCATGGGTCTGGTCACCATCCTGCCTATCGTAGCTTTTCAGGAGCCAGCCGGTCACTCCCAGCCGTAGGCCCACAGACACAAAACTCGGCCCGTTTCCCTGACAAACAAAAGTAAGGTGTCCCGCTTCTGGATGGCAGATTGCAGGAGCCACTTGCTACTATCAAACCACCCGACTTGGCACTGGTGCCACCTCTGGTCTGGGAACCATCCTGCGTATCGTAGATTCTAATTAGCCATCCGTCCACTCCCAGGCACAGGCCCCCAAACACAAACAACGGCGCTTTTCCCTGGAAAACAAAACTCGTCTGCCATCTTTTTGATGGCAGATTGCCGGAGCCACTTGGTACTATCAAACCAGCCCAACTTGGCACTGGTGCCACCATGGGTCTGGTCACCATCCTGCCTATCGTAGCTTTTCAGGAGCCAGCCGGCCACTCCCTGCCACAGGCCCCCAAACACAAACAACGGCGCTTTTCCCTGGAAAACAAAATTCGCCTGCCAACTTTTTGATGGCAGATTGCAGGAGCCACTTGGTACTATCAAATCAGCCCAACTTGGCACTGGTGCCACCATGGGTCTGGTCAACATCCTGCCTATCGTAGCTTTTCAGGAGCCAGCCGGTCACTCTCAGCCATAGGCCCCGAGACACAAAACTCGGTCCGTTTCCCTGGCAAACAAAAGTAAGCTGCCCCGCTTCTGGATGGCAGATTGCAGGAGCTACTTAGTACTATCAAATCAGCCCGACTTGGCACAGGTGCCACCTTGGATCTGGGAACCATCCTGTGTATCGTGGATTTCCAGGGGCCAGCCAGCCACCTCAGCCATATGCCCCCAAAAAAAAACCACGGACCTTTTCTCTGGCAAACAAAAATCAACTGCCCCACTTCTGGATGGCAGATTGCAGGAGCCACTTGGGACTATCACACCAGCACAACATGGCACTGCTGCCAACTTGGATCTCGGAACAATCCTACGTATCGTACATATTCAGGAACCAGCCGAACACTCCCAGCCACAGGCCCCCAAACACAAACAAAGGCCCATTTCCCTGGAAAACAAAACTCAGCTGCCCCGCTTCTGGATGGCAGTTTGCAGGAGCCACTTGGTACTATCAAACCAGCCCAACTTGGCACTGGTGCCACCTTGGGTCTGGGAACCATCCTGCGTATCGTGGATTTAAAGGAGCCAGCCGGCTACTCCCAGCCACAGGCCCCCAACAAAAACCACGGCCCTTTTTTCTGGCAAACAAAACTTAGCTGCCTCACTTCTGGATGGCAGATTGCAGGAGCCACTTGGTGTAATCAAACCAGCCCGACTTGGCACTGGTGCCACCTTGGGTCTGGGAACCATCCTGCGTATCGTGGATTCTAAGGAGCCAGCCGGCCACTCCCAGCCACAGGCCCCCAAACAAAATCAACGGCGCTGTTCCCTGGAAAACAAAACACGCCTGCCAACTTTTTGATGGAGTTTGCAGGAGCCACTTGGTACTATCAAACCAGCCCGACTTGGCACTGGTGCCACCTTGGGTCTGGGAAACATCCTGCGTATCGTGGATTCTTAGGAGCCAGCCGGCCACTCCTAGCCACAGGCCCCCAAACAAAAACCTAGGCCTATTTCTCTGGCAAACAAAAGTAAGCTGCCCCGCTTCTGGATGGCAGATTGCAGGAGACACTTGGTACTATCAAACCAGCCCAACTTGGCACTGGTGCCACCTTGGATCTGGGAACCATGCTGTGTATCGTGGATATTCAGGGGCCAGCCGGCCACTCTCAGCCATATGTCCCCAAACAGAAACCTCGGCCCGTTTCTCTGGCAAACAAAACTCAACTGCCCCTCTTCTGGATGGCAAATTGCAGGATGAACTTGATACTAAAACCGCAGGCCGACTTGGTAGTGGTGACACCTTGGGCCTGGGAACCATCATGCGTATCGAGCATTTTAAGGAGCCAGCCGGCCACTCCCAGCAATATGCCCCCAAAAACAATCCACGGAATTTTTCTCTGGCAAACAAAATCAGCTGCCCCGCTTCTGGATGGCAGATTGCAGGAGCCACTTTGCACCATCAAACCAGCCCGACTTGGCACTGGTGCCACCTTGCATCTGGGAACCATGCTGCCTAGCGTGGATTTTCAGGAGCCAGCCGGCCACTCTCAGCCATAGGCCCCCAAACAAAACCCACGGCCCGTTTCCCTGGCAAACAAAATTAAGCTGCCCCGCTTCTGGATGGCAGATTGCAGGACACACTTGGTAGTATCAAACCAGCCCGACTTGGCACTGGTGCCACCTTGGGTCTGGGAACCATCATGCGTATCGTGGGTTCAAAGGAGCCAGCCGGCCACTCCCAGCCACAGGCCCCCAAATACAAACAACGGCGCTTTTCCCTGGAAAACAAATCTCGCCTGCCAACTTTTTCATGGCAGATTGCAGGAGCCACTTGGTACTATCAAACCAGCCCAACTTGGCACTGGTGCCACCATGGGTCTGGTAACCATCCTGCCTATTGTAGCTTTCCAGGAGCCAGCCGGTCACTCCCAGCCATAGGTCCCCAGTCACAAACCTCAGCCGGTTTCCCTGGCAAACAAAAGTAAGCTGCCCCGCTTCTGGATGGCAGATTGCAGGAGCCCCTTGGTACTATCAAACCAGCCAAACTTGGCACTGGTGCCACCTCTGGTCTGGGAACCATGCTGCGTAACGCAGATTCTAAGGCGCCAGTCGGCCACTCCCAGCCACAAGCCCCCAAACACAAACAACGGCGCTATTCTCTGGCAAACAAAACTCCACTGCCCCTCTTCTGGATGGCAAATTGCAGGACGCACTTGGTACTATAAAAACAGCCCGACTTGGCACTGGTGCCACCTTGGGTCTGGGAACCATCCTGCGTACCGATCTTTTTAATGAGACAGCCGGTCACTCCCAGCCATATGCCCCCAAACGCAACCCACGGCCCTTTTCTCTGGCAAACAAAACTCAACTGCACCGCTTCTGGATGGCAGATTGCAGGAGCCACTTGGTACTATCAAACCAGCCCGACTTGGCACTGGTGCCACCTTGGGTCTGGGAACCATCCTGCGTATTGTGGGTTGTCAGGAGCCAGCCGAACACTCTCGGCCACAGACCCCAATCAAAAACAACGGCCCGTTTCACAGGCAAACAAAACTCAGCTGCCCCTCTTCTGGATGGGAGATTGCAGGAGGCACTTGACACTGTGAAACCAGCCCCACTTGGCACTGGTGCCACCTTGGGTCTGGGAACCATGCTGCGTATCATGGATTTTCAGGAGCCAGCCGGCCACTCCCAGCCACAGGCCCCCAAACACAAACCACAGCCTTTTTCTCTGGCAAACAAAATTCAGCTGCCCCGCTTCTGGATGGCAGATTGCAGGAGCCACTTGGGACTATCACACCAGCACAACATGGCGCTGCTGCCACCTTGGATCTGGGAACCATCCGTCCTATCGTGGATTTTCAGGGGCCAGCCGGTCACTCTCAGCCATAGGCCCCAAACACAAACCACGGCCCTTTTCTCTGGAAAACAAAACTCAACTGCCCCTCTTCTGGATGGCAGATTGCAGGAGCCACTGGGTACTATGAAACCAGCCCTACTTGGCACTGGTGCCACCTTGGGTCTGGGAACCATGCTGCGTATCATGGATTTTCAGGAGCCAGCCGGCCACTGCCAGCCACAGGCCCCGAAACACAAACAACAGCCTTTTTCTCTGGCAAACAAAATTCAGCTGCCCCGCTTCTGGATGGCAGATTGCAGGAACCACTTGGTACTAACAAACCAGCCCGACTTGGCACTGGTGCCACCTTGGGTCTGGGAACCATCCTGCGTATTGTGGGTTGTCAGGAGCCAGCCGAACACTCTCGGCCACAGACCCCAATCAAAAACAACGGCCCGTTTCACAGGCAAACAAAACTCAGCTGCCCCGCTTCTGGATGGGAGATTGCAGGAGGCACTTGACACTGTGAAACCAGCCCCACTTGGCACTGGTGCCACCTTGGGTCTGGGAACCATGCTGCGTATCATGGATTTTCAGGAGCCAGCCGGCCACTCCCAGCCACAGGCCCCCAAACACAAACCACAGCCTTTTTCTCTGGCGAACAAAATTCAGCTGCCCCGCTTCTGGATGGCAGATTGCAGGAGCCACTTGGGACTATCACACCAGCACAACATGGCACTGCTGCCACCTTGGATCTGGGAACCATCCGTCCTATCGTGGATTTTCAGGGGCCAGCCGGTCACTCTCAGCCATAGGCCCCAAACACAAACCACGGCCCTTTTCTCTGGAAAACAAAACTCAACTGCCCCTCTTCTGGATGGCAGATTGCAGGAGCCACTGGGTACTATGAAACCAGCCCTACTTGGCACTGGTGCCACCTTGGGTCTGGGAACCATGCTGCGTATCATGGATTTTCAGGAGCCAGTCGGCCACTGCCAGCCACAGGCCCCGAAACACAAACAACAGCCTTTTTCTCTGGCAAACAAAATTCAGCTGCCCCGCTTCTGGATGGCAGATTGCAGGAACCACTTGGTATTATCAAACCAGCCCAACTTGGCACTGGTGCCACCATGGGTCTGGTCACCATCCTGCCTATCGTAGCTTTTCAGGAGCCAGCCAGCCACCCCCAGCCAGAGGCCCGTAGACAAATATTTCGGCCCGTTTCCCTGGCAAACACAAGTAAGCTACCCCGCTTCTGGATGGCAGATTGCAGGAGCCACTTTGCACCATCAAACCAGCCCAACTTGGCACTGGTGCCACCTCAAGTCTGGGAACCATCCTCCGTATCGTGGGTTCTAAGGAGCCAGCCGGCCACTCCCAGCCACAGGCCCCCAAACACAAACAACGGCGCTTTTCCCTGGAAAACAAAACTCGCCTGCCAACTTTTTGATGGCAGATTGCAGGAGCCACTTGGTACTATCAAACCAGCCCAACTTGGCACTGGTGCCACCATGGGTCTGGTCACCATCCTGCCTATCGTAGCTTTTCAGGAGCCAGCCGGTCACTCGCAGCCATAGGCCCCCAGACACAAACCTCGGCCCGTTTCCCTGGCAAACAAAAGTAAGCTGCCCCGCTTCTGGATGGCAGATTGCAGGAACCACTTGGTATTATCAAACCAGCCCAACTTGGCACTGGTGCCACCTTGGGTCTGGATACCATGCTGCGTATCGTGGATTCTAAGGAGCCAGCCGGCCACTCCCAGCCACAGGCCCCCAAACACAAACAACGGCACTTTTCCCTGGAAAACAAAACTCGCCTGCCAACTATTTCATGGTAGATTGCAGGAGCCACTTGGTACTATCAAACCAGCCCTACTTGGCACTGGTGCCACCATGGGTCTGGTCACCATCCTGCCTATTGTAGCTTTTCAGGAGCCAGCCGGTCACTCCCAGCCATAGGCCCTGAGACACAAACCTCGGCCCGTTTCCCTGGCAAACAAAAGTAAGCTGCCCCGCTTCTGGATGGCAGATTGCAGGAACCACTTGGTAGTATCAAACCAGCCCGACTTGTCACTGGTGCCACCTCAGGTCTGGGAACCATCCGGCGTATCGTGTGTTGAAAGGAGCCAGCCGGCCACTCCCAGCCACAGGCCTCCAATCAAAAACAACGGCGCTTTTCCCTGGAAAACAAAACTCAACTGCCCTTCTTCTGGATGGAAAATTGCAGGACGCACTTGGTACTACAAAAACAGCCAAACTAGGCAATGGTGCCACCATGGATCTGGGAACCATCCTGCGTATCGAGCTTCTTAAGGAGCCAGCCGGCCACTCCCAGCCATATGCCCCCAAAAACAAACCACGGAACTTTACTCTGGCAAACAAAGATCCGCTGCCCCCCGTCAGGATGGCAGATTGCAGGAGCCACTTGGTACTATCAAACGAGCCCGACTTGGCCCTGGTGCCACCTTGAGTCTGGGAACCATCCTGCGTATTGTGGATTGTCAGTAGCCAGTCGACCATTCTCGGCCACAGACCCCAATCAAAAACAACGGCCGGTTCACAGGCAAAAGAACTCAGCTGCCCCGTTTCTGGATGGGAGACTGCATGAGGCACTTGACACTGTCAAACCAGCCCCACTTGGCACTGGTGCCATCTTGGGTCTGGGAACCATGCTGCGTATCATGGATTTTCAGGAGCCAACTGGCCACTGCCAGCCACAGGCCCCCAAACACAAACCTCGGCCCGTTACCCTGGAAAACAAAAGTAAGCTACCCCGCTTCTGGATGGCAGATTGCAGGAACCACTTGGTACTATCAAACCAGCCCGACTTGGCACTGGTGCCATCTTGGGTCTGGGAACCATCCTGCGTATCGTGGATTCTAAGGAGCCAGCCGGCCACTCCCAGCCACAGGCCCGCAAACACAAACAACGGCGCTTTTCCCTGGAAAACAAAACTCGCCTGCCAACGTTTTGATGGCAGATTGCAGGAGCCACTTGGTACTATCAAATCAGCCCAACTTGGCACTGGTGCCACCATGGGTCTGGTCACCATCCTGCCTATCGTAGCTTTTCAGGAGCCAGCCGGTCACTCCCAGCCATAGGCCTCTAGACAAAAACCTCGGCCCGTTTCCCTGGCAAAAAAAAGTAAGCTACCCCGCTACTGGATGGCAGATTGCAGGAGCCACTTTGCACCATCAAACTAGCCCGACTTGGCACTGGGGCCACCTCTGGTCTGGGAACAATGCTGCGTATCGTGGATTCTAAGGAGCCAGCCGGCCACTCCCAGCCACAGGCCCCCAAACACAAACAACGGCGCTTTTTCCTGGAAAACAAAACTCGCCTGCCAACTTTTTGATGGCAGATTGCAGGAGCCACTTGGTACTATCAAACCAGCCCAACTTGGCACTGGTGCCACCATGGGTCTGGTCACCATCCTGCCTATCGTAGCTTTTCAGGACCTAGCAGGTCACTCCCAGCCATAGGCCCCCAGACAAAAAGCTCGGCCCATATCCCTGGCAAACAAAAGTAAGCTGCCCCGCTTCTGGATGGCAGATTGCAGGATCCACTTGTTATAATCAAACCAGCCCAACTTGGCACTGGTGCCACCTTGGGTCTGGGAACCATCCTGCGTATCGTGGATTCTAAGGAGCCAGCTGGCCACTCCCAGCCACAGGCCCCCAAACACAAACAACGGCGCTTTTCCCTGGAAAACAAAACTCGCCTGCCAACTTCTTGATGGCAGATTGCAGGAGCTACTTGGTACTATCAAACCAGCCCAACTTGGCACTGGTGCCACCTCTGGTCGGGTCACCATCCTGCCTATCGTAGCTTTTCAGGAGCCAGCCGGTCACTCCCAGCCATAGGCCCCCAGACAAAAACCTCGGCCCGTTTCCCTGGCAAACAAAAGTAAGCTGCCCCGCTTCTGGATGGCAGATTGCAGGACGCAATTGGTACTATCAAACCAGCCCAACTTGGAAATGGTGCCACCTTGGGTCTGGGAACCATCCTGCGTATCGTGGATTCTAAGGAGCCAGCCGGTCACTCCCAGCCACAGGCCCCCAAATACAAACCACAGCGCTTTTCCCTGGAAAACAAAACTCGCCTGCCAACTTTTTGATGACAGATTGCAGGAGCCACTTGGTACTATCAAATCAGCCCAACTTGGCACTGGTGCCACCATGGGTCTGGTCACCATCCTGCCTATCGTAGCTTTTCAGGAGCCAGCCGGTCACTCCCAGCCATAGGCCCCCAGACACAAACCTCGGCCCGTTTCCCTGGCAAACAAAAGTAAGCTGCCCCGCTTCTGGATGGCAGATTGCAGGATCCACTTGTTATTATCAAACCAGCCCGACTTGGCACTGGTGCCACCTCTGGTCTGGGAACCATCCTGCGTATCGTGGATTCTAAGGAGCCAGCCGGCCACTCCCAGCCACAGGCCCCCAAACACAAACAACGGCGCTTTTCCCTGGAAAACAAAACTCGCCTGCCAACATTTTGATGGCAGATTGCAGGAACCACTTGGTACTATCAAACCAGCCCAACTTGGCACTGGTGCCACCTTGGGTCTGGGAACCATCCGGCGTATCGTGTGTTGAAAGGAGCCAGCCGGCCACTCCAGCCACAGGCCCGCAGACAAAAACAACGGCGCTTTTCCCTGGAAAACAAAACTCGCCTGCTGACTTTTTGATGGAAGATTGCAGGAGCCACTTTGTACTTTGAAATCAGCCGAACATGGCTCTGGTGCCACCATGGGTCTGGTCACCATCCTGCCTATCGCAGCTTTTCACGAGCCAGCCGGTCACTCCCAGCCATAGGCCCCCAGACACAAATCTCGGCCCGTTTCCCTGGCAAACAAAAGTAAGCTGCCCCGCTTCTGGATGGCAGATTGCAGGACGCACTTGGTACTATCAAACCAGCCCAACTTGGCACTGGTGCCACCTCAGGTCTGGGAACCATCCTGCGTATTGTGGATTCTAAGGAGCCAGCCGGCCACTCCCAGCCACAGGCCCCCAAACACAAACAACGGCGCTTTTCCCTAGAAAACAAAACTCGCCTGCCAAATTTTGATGGCAGATTACAGGAGCCACTTGGTACTATCAAACCAGCCCAACTTGGCACTGGTGCCACCATGGGTCTGGTCACCATCCTGCCTATCGTAGCTTTTCAGGAGCCAGCCGGTCACTCCCAGCCATAGACCCCAGACACAAATCTCGGCCCGTTTCCCTGGCAAACAAAAGTAAGCTGCCCCGCTTCTGGATGGCAGATTGCAGGAGCCACTTTGCACCATCAAACTAGCCGGACTTGGCACTGGTGCCACCTCAGGTCTGGGAACCATCCTGCGTATCGTGGATTCTAAGGAGCCAGCCGGCCACTCCCAGCCACAGGCCCTCAAACACAAACAACGGCGCTTTTCCCTGGAAAACAAAACTCGCCTGACAACTTTTTGATGGCAGATTGCAGGAGCCACTTGGTACTATCAAACCAGCCCAACTTGGCACTGGTGCCACCATGGGTCTGGTCACCATCCTGCCTATCGTAGCTTTTCAGGAGCCAGCCGGTCACTCCCAGCCATAGGCCCCCAGACAAATACCTCGGCCCGTTTCCCTGGAAAACAAAAGTAAGCTGCCCCAATTCTGGATGGCAGATTGCAGGACGCACTTGGTACTATCAAACCAGCCCGACTTGGCACTGGTGCCACGTCAAGTCTGGGAACCATCCTGCGTATCGTGGATTCTAAGGAGCTAGCCGGCCACTCCCAGCCACAGGCCCTAAAACACAAACAACGACGCTTTTCCCTGGAAAACAAAACTCGCCTGCCAACTTTTTGATGGCAGATTGCAGGAGCCACTTGGTACTATCAAACCAGCCCAACTTGGCACTGGTGCCACCATGGGTCTGGTCACCATCCTGCCTATCGTAGCTTTCCAGGAGCCAGCCGGTCACTCCCAGCCATAGGCCCCAATACACAAAGCTCGGCCCGCTTCCCTGGCAAAAAAAAGAAAGCTGCCCCGCTTCTGGATGGCAGATTGCCGGACGCACTTGGTACTATCAAACCAGCCCAATGTGGCACTGGTGCCACCTCTGGTCTGGGAACCATCCTGCGTATCGTGGATTCTAATTAGCCATCCGTCCACTCCCAGGCACAGGCCCCCAAACACAAACAACGGCGCTTTTCCCTGGAAAATAAAACTCGCCTGCCAACTTTTTGATGGCAGATTGCAGGAGCAACTTGCTACTATCAAATCAGCCCAACTTGGCACTGGTGCCACCATGGGTCTGGTCACCATCCTGCCTATCGTAGCTTTTCAGGAGCCAGCCGGTCACTCCCAGCCATAGGCCCCCAGACAAAAACCTCGGCCATTTTCCCTGGCAAACAAAAGTAAGCTACCCCGCTTCTGCTTGGCAGATTGCAGGAGCCACTTTGCAGCCTCAAACTAGCCCGACTTGGCACTGGTGCCACGTCAGGTCTGGGAACCATCCTGCGTATCGTGGATTCCAATTAGCAAGCCGGCCACTCTCAGCCACAGGCCCCCAAACACAAACAACGGCGCTTTTCCCTGGAAATCAAAACTCGCCTGCCAAATTTTTGATGGCAGATTGCAGGAGCCACTTGGTAATATCAAATCAGCCCAACTTGGCACTGGTGCCACCATGGGTCTGGTCACCATCCTGCCTATCGTAGCTTTTCAGGAGCCAGCCGGTCACTCCCAGCCATAGGCCCCCAGACACAAACCTCGGCCCGTTTCCCTGGCAAACAAAAGTAAGCTGCCCCGCTTCTGGATGGCAGATTGCAGGAGCCACTTTGCACCATCAAACTGGCCCGACTTGTCACTGGTGCCACCTCAGGTCTGGGAACCATCCTGCGTATCGTGGATTCCAATTAGCAAGACGGCCACTCCCAGCCACAGGCCCCCAAACACAAAGAACGGCGCTTTTCCCTGGAAAACAAAACTCGCCTGCCAACATTTTGATGGCAGATTGCAGGAAGCACTTGGTACTATCAAACCAGCCCAACCTGGCACTGGTGCCACCTTGGGTCTGGGAACCATCCGGCGTATCGTGTGTTGAAAGGAGCCAGCCGGCCACTCCAGCCACAGGCCCGCAGACACAAACAACGGCGCTTTTCCCTGGAAAACAAAACTCAGCTGCCCTGCTTCTGGATGGCAGATTGCAGGAACCACTTGGTACTATCAAACCAGCCCAACTTGGCACTGGTGCCACCATGGGTCTGGTCACCATCCTGCCTATTGTAGCTTTTCATGAGCCAGCCGGTCACTCTCAGCCATAGGCCCCGAGACACAAAACTCGGCCCGTTTCCCTGGCAAACAAAAGTAAGCTGCCCCGCTTCTGGATGGCAGATTGCAGGAGCTTCTTAGTACTATCAAATCAGCCCGACTTGGCACAGGTGCCACCTTGGATCTGGGAACCATCCTGTGTATCGTGGATTTTCAGGGGCCAGCCAGCCACTCTCAGCCATATGCCCCCAAAAACAAACCACGGACCTTTTCTCTGGCAAACAAAAATCAACTGCCCCACTTCTGGATGGCAGATTGCAGGAGCCACTTGGGACTATCACACCAGCACAACATGGCACTGCTGCCAACTTGGATCTCGGAACAATCCTACGTATCGTACATATTCAGGAACCAGCCGAACACTCCCAGCCACAGGCCCCCAAACACAAACAAAGGCCCATTTCCCTGGAAAACAAAACTCAGCTGCCCCGCTTCTGGATGGCAGTTTGCAGGAGCCACTTGGGACTATCAAACCAGCCCGACTTGGTAATGGTACCACCTTGGATCTGGGAACCATCCGGCGTATCGTGGATTTTCAGGGGCCAGCCGGTCATTCCCAGCCATATGCCCCCAAACACAAACCTCGGCCCTTTTCTCTGGCAAACAAAACTCAACTGCCCCTCTTCTGGATGGCAAATTGCAGGACGCACTTGGTACTACAAAAAGAGCCCGACTTGGCAGTGGTGCCACCTTGGCTCTGGGAACCATCCTGCGTATCGAGCATTTTAAGGAGCCAGCCGGCAATTCCCAGCCGTATGCCCTAAAAAGAAACCATGGACATTTTCTCTGGCAAAAAAAACTCAGCTGTCCCGCTTCTGGATGGCAGATTGCAGGAGTCACTTTGAACCCTACAACCAGCCTTACTTGGCACTGGTGCCACCTTGGATCTGGGAACCATCCTGCCTATCGTTGATTTTCAGGGGCCAGCCGGCCACTCTCAGCCATAGGCCCCCAAACACAAACCACAGCCCTTTTCTCTAGCAAACAAAATTCAACTGCCCCGCTTCTGGATGGCAAATTGCAGGAGCCACTGGGTACTACAAAAACAGCCTGACTTGGCACTGGTGCCACCTTGCGTCTGGTTACCATGCGGCGTATCGTGCATTTTAAGGAGCCAGGTGGCCACTCCCAGCCATATGCCCCCAAACACAACCCACGGCCCTTTTCTCTGGCAAACAAAACTCAGCTGCCCCGCTTCTGGATGGCAGATTGCAGGAGCCACTTGGTACTATCAAACCAGCCCAATTTTGCACTGGTGCCACCATGGGTCTGGTCACCATCCTGCCTATCGTAGCTTTTCAGGAGCCAGCCGGTCACTCCCAGCCGTAGGCCCACAGACACAAAACTCGGCCCGTTTCCCTGACAAACAAAAGTAAGGTGTCCCGCTTCTGGATGGCAGATTGCAGGAGCCACTTGCTACTATCAAACCACCCGACTTGGCACTGGTGCCACCTCTGGTCTGGGAACCATCCTGCGTATCGTAGATTCTAATTAGCCATCCGTCCACTCCCAGGCACAGGCCCCCAAACACAAACAACGGCGCTTTTCCCTGGAAAACAAAACTCGTCTGCCATCTTTTTGATGGCAGATTGCCGGAGCCACTTGGTACTATCAAACCAGCCCAACTTGGCACTGGTGCCACCATGGGTCTGGTCACCATCCTGCCTATCGTAGCTTTTCAGGAGCCAGCCGGCCACTCCCTGCCACAGGCCCCCAAACACAAACAACGGCGCTTTTCCCTGGAAAACAAAATTCGCCTGCCAACTTTTTGATGGCAGATTGCAGGAGCCACTTGGTACTATCAAATCAGCCCAACTTGGCACTGGTGCCACCATGGGTCTGGTCAACATCCTGCCTATCGTAGCTTTTCAGGAGCCAGCCGGTCACTCCCAGCCATAGGCCCTCAGACCCAAACCTCGGCCCGTTTCCCTGGCAAGCAAAAGTAAGCTGCCCCGCTTCTGGATGGCAGATTGCAGGAGCCACTTGGTAGTATCAAACCAGCCCTACTTGGTACTGGTGCCAACTTGGGTCTGGGAAACATCCTGCGTATCGTGGATTCTAAGGAGCCAGCCGGCCACTCCCAGCCACAGGCCCCCAAACACAAACAACGGCGCTTTTCCCTGGAAAACAAAACTCGCCTACCAACATTTTGATGGCAGATTGCAGGAGCCACTTGGTACTATCAAATCAGCCGAACTTGGCACTGGTGCCACCATGGGTCTGGTAACCATCCTGCCTATCGTAGCTTTTCAGGAGCCAGCTGGTCACTCCCAGCCATAGGCCCCCAGACAAAAACCTCGGCTCCTTTCCCTGGCAAACAAAAGTAAGCAGCCCTGCTTCTGGATGGCAGATTGCAGGAGCCACTTTGCACCATCAAACTGGCCCGACTTGTCACTGTTGCCACCTCTGGTCTGGGAACCATCCTGCGTATCGTGGATTCTAATTAGCCAGCCGGCCACTCCCAGCCACAGGCCCCCAAACACAAACAACGGCGCTTTTCCCTGGAAAACAAAACTCGCCTGACAACTTTTTGATGGCAGATTGCAGGAGCCACTTGGTACTATCAAACCAGCCCAACTTGGCACTGGTGCCACCATGGGTCTGGTCACCATCCTGCCTATCGTAGCTTTTCAGGAGCCAGCCGGTCACTCCCAGCCATAGGCCCCCAGACAAATACCTCGGCCCGTTTCCCTGGAAAACAAAAGTAAGCTGCCCCGCTTCTGGATGGCAGATTCCAGGACGCACTTGGTAGTATCAAACCAGCCCAACTTGGCACTGGTGCCACCTCAGGTCTGGGAACCATCCTGCGTATCGTGGATTCTAAGGAGCCAGCCGGCCACTCCCTGCCACAGGCCCCCAAACACAAACAACGGCGCTTTTCCCTGGAAAACAAACTCGCCTGCCAACTTTTTGATGGCAGATTGCAGGAGCCACTTGGTACTATCAAACCAGCCCAACTTGGCACTGGTGCCACCATGGGTCTGGTCACCATCCTGCCTATCGTAACTTTTCAGGAGCCAGCCGGTCACTCCCAGCCATAGGCCCCCAGACAAAAACCTCGGCCCGTTTCCCTGGCAAACAAAAGTAAGCTGCCCCGCTTCTGGATGGCAGATTCCCGGACGCACTTGGTACTATCAAACCAGCCCAACTTGGCACTGGTGCCACCTCTGATCTGGGAACCATGCTGAGTATCGTGGATTCTAAGGAGCCAGCCGGCCACTCCCAGCCACAGGCCCCCAAACACAAACAACGGCGCTTTTCCCTGGAAAACAAAACTCGCCTGCCAAGTTTTTGATGGCAGATTGCAGGAGCCACTTGGTACTATCAAACCAGCCCAACTTGGCACTGGTGCCGTCATGGGTCTGGTCACCATCCTGCCTATCGTAGCTTTTCACGAGCCAGCCGGTCACTCCCAGCCATAGGCCCCCAGACAAAAACCTCGGCCCGTTTCCCTGGAAAACAAAAGTAAGCTGCCCCGCTTCTGGATGGCAGATGGCAGGAACCACTTGGTACTATCAAACCAGCCCAACTTGGCACTGGTGCCACCTTGGGTCTGGGAACCATCCTGCGTATCGTGGATTCTAAGGAGCCAGCCGGTCGCTCCCAGCCACAGGCCCCCAAACAAAACCACAGGGCTATTTCCTGGAAAACAAAACTCGCCTGCCAAGTTTTTGATGGTAGATTGCAGGAGCCACTTGGTACTATCAAACCAGCCCAACTTGGCACTGGTGCCACCATGGGTCTGGTCACCATCCTGCCTATCGTAGCTTTTCAGGAGCCAGCCGGTCACTCCCAGCCATAGGCCCCGAGACACAAACCTCGGCCCGTTTCCCTGGCAAACAAAAGTAAGCTACCCCGCTTCTGGATGGCAGATTGCAGGAGCCACTTGGTACTATCAAACCAGCCCGACTTGGCACTGGTGCCACCTCAGGTCTGGGAACCATCCTGCGTATCGTGGATTCTAAGGAGCCAGCCGGCCACTCCCAGCCATAGGCCCCCAAACAAAAACAACGGCGCTTTTCCCTGGAAAACAAAACTTGCCTGCTAACTTTTTGATGGCAGATTGCAGGAGCCACTTGGTACTATCAAATCAGCCCTACTTGGCACTGGTGCCACCATGGGTCTGGTCACCATCCTGCCTATCGTAGCTTATCAGGAGCCAGCCGGTCACTCCCAGCCATAGGCCCCCAGACACAAAGCTCGACCCGTTTCCCTGGCAAAAAAAAGCAAGCTGCCCCGCTTCTGGATGGCAGATTGCAGGAGCCACTTGGTACTATCAAACCAGCCCATCTTGGCATTGGTGCCACCTCTAGTCTGGGAACCATCCTGCGTATCGTGGATTCTAAGGAGCCAGCCGGTCACTCTCAGCCACAGGCCCCCAAACACAAACCACAGCGCTTTTCCCTGGAAAACAAAACTCGCCTGCCAACTTTTTGATGGCAGATTGCAGGAGCCACTTGCTACTATCAAATCAGCCCAACTTGGCACTGGTGCCACCATGGGTCTGGTCACCATCCTGCCTATCGTAGCTTTTCAGGAGACAGCCGGTCCCTCCCTGCCATAGGCCCCCAGAGAAAAACCTCGGCCCATTTCCCTGGCAAACAAAAGTAAGCTGCCCCGCTTCTGGATGGCAGATTCCAGGACGCACTTGGTAGTATCAAACCAGCCCAACTTGGCACTGGTGCCACCTCTGGTCTGGGAACCATCCTGCGTATCGTGGATTCTAAAGAGCCAGCCGGTCACTCCCAGCCACAGGCCCCCAGACACAAACAACGGCGCTTTTCCCTGGACAACAAAACTCGCCTGCCAAATTTTGATGGCAGATTCCCGGAGCCACTTGGTACTATCAAACCAGCCCAACTTGACACTGGTGCCGTCATGGGTCTGGTCACCATCCTGCCTATCGTAGCTTTTCAGGAGCCAGCCGGTCACTCCCAGCCATAGGCCCCCAGACACAAAGCTCGGCCCGTTTCCGTGGCAAACAAAAGTAAGTTATCCCGCTTCTGGATGGCAGATTGCAGGAGCCACTTTTCACCATCAAACCAGCCCGACTTGGCATTGCTGCCACCTCTGGTCTGGGAACCATCCTGCGTATCGTGGATTCTAAGGAGCCAGCCGGCCACTCCCAGCCACAGGCACCCAAACACAAACAACGGCGCTTTTCCCTGGAAAACAAAACTCGCCTGACAACTTTTTGATGGCAGATTGCAGGAGCCACTTGGTACTATCAAACCAGCCCAACTTGGCACTGGTGCCACCATGGGTCTGGGAACCATCCTGCCTATCGTAGCTTTTCAGGAGCCAGCCGGTCACTCCCAGCCATAGGCCCCCAGACACAAACCTCGGCCCGTTTCCCTGGCAAACAAAAGTAAGCTACCCCGCTTCTGGATGGCAGATTGCAGGACGCACTTGGTACTATCAAACCAGCCCAACTTGGCACTGGTGCCACCTCAGGTCTGGGAACCATCCTGCGTATCGTGGATTCTAAGGAGCCAGCCGGCCACTCCCAGCCATAGGCCCCCAAACAAAAACAACGGCGCTTTTCCCTGGAAAACAAAACTTGCCTGCCAACTTTTTGATGGCAGATTGCAGGAGCCACTTGGTACTATCAAACCAGCCCAACTTGGCACTGGTGCCACCATGGGTCTGGTCACCATCCTGCCTATCGTAGCTTTTCAGGAGCCAGCTGGTCACTCCCAGCCGTAGGCCCACAGACACAAAACTCGGCCCGTTTCCCTGACAAACAAAAGTAAGCTGTCCCGCTTCTGGATGGCAGATTGCAGGAGCCACTTGCTACTATCAAACCACCCGACTTGGCACTGGTGCCACCTCTGGTCTGGGAACCATCCTGCGTATCGTAGATTCTAATTAGCCATCCGTCCACTCCCAGGCACAGGCCCCCAAACACAAACAACGGCGCTTTTCCCTGGAAAACAAAACTCGTCTGCCATCTTTTTGATGGCAGATTGCCGGAGCCACTTGGTACTATAAACCAGCCCAACTTGGCACTGGTGCCACCATGGGTCTGGTCACCATCCTGCCTATCGTAGCTTTTCAGGAGCCAGCCGGCCACTCCCTGCCACAGGCCCCCAAACACAAACAACGGCGCTTTTCCCTGGAAAACAAAATTCGCCTGCCAACTTTTTGATGGCAGATTGCAGGAGCCACTTGGTACTATCAAATCAGCCCAACTTGGCACTGGTGCCACCATGGGTCTGGTCAACATCCTGCCTATCGTAGCTTTTCAGGAGCCAGCCGGTCACTCCCAGCCATAGGCCCCCAGACCCAAACCTCGGCCCGTTTCCCTGGCAAACAAAAGTAAGCTGCCCCGCTTCTGGATGGCAGATTGCAGGAGCCACTTGGTAGTATCAAACCAGCCCTACTTGGTACTGGTGCCAACTTGGGTCTGGGAAACATCCTGCGTATCGTGGATTCTAAGGAGCCAGCCGGCCACTCCCAGCCACAGGCCCCCAAACACAAACAAGGGCGCTTTTCCCTGGAAAACAAAACTCTCCTGCCAACTTTTTGATGGCAGATTGCAGGAGCCACTTGGTACTATCAAACCAGCCCAACTTGGCACTGGTGCCACCATGGGTCTGGTCACCATCCTGCCTATCGTAGCTTTTCAGGAGCCAGCCGGCCACTCCCAGCCATAGGCCCCCAGACACAAACCTCGGCCCGTTTCCCTGGCAAACAAAAGTAAGCTGCCCCGCTTCTGGATGGCAGATTCCCGGACGCACTTGTTACAATCAAACCAGCCCAACTTGGCACTGGTGCCACCTCTGGTCTGGGAACCATGCTGAGTATCGTGGATTCTAAGGAGCCAGCCGGCCACTCGCACCCACAGGCCCCCAAACACAAACAACGGCGCTTTTCCCTGGAAAACAAAACTCGCCTGCCAAGTTTTTGATGGCAGATTGCAGGAGCCACTTGGTACTATCAAACCCGCCCAACTTGGCACTGGTGCCACCATGGGTCTGGTCACCATCCTGCCTATCGTAGCTTTTCAGGAGCCAGCCGGTCACTCCCCGCCATAGGCCCCCAGACACAAACCTCGGCCCGTTTCCCTGGCAAACAAAAGTAAGCTACCCCGCTTCTGGATGGCAGATTGCAGGACGCACTTGGTACTATCAAACCAGCCCAACTTGGCACTGGTGCCACCTCAGGTCTGTGAACCATCCTGCGTCTCGTGGATTCTAAGGAGCCAGCCGGCCACTCCCACCCATAGGCCCCCAAACAAAAACAACGGCGCTTTTCCCTGGAAAACAAAACTCGCCTGCCAACTTTTTGATGGCAGATTGCAGGAACCACTTGGTATTATCAAGCCAGCCCGACTTGGCACTGGTGCCACCTTGGGTCTGGGACCCATGCTGCGTATCGTGGATTCTAAGGAGCCAGCCGGCCACTCCCAGCCACAGGCCCCCAAACACAAACAACGGCGCTTTTCCCTGGAAATCAACACTCGCTTGCCGACTTTTTGATGGCAGATTGCAGGAGCCACTTGGTACTATCAAACCAGCCCAACTTGGCACTGGTGCCACCATGGGTCTGGTCACCATCATGCCTCTCGTAGCTTTTCAGGACCTAGCCGGTCACTCACAGCCATAGGCCCCCAGACACAAACCTTGGCCCGTTTCCCTGGCAAACAAAAGTAAGCTGCCCCGCTTCTGGATGGCAGATAGTAGGACGCACTTGTTACTATCAAACCAGCCCGACTTGGCACTGGTGCCACCACTGGTCTGGGAACCATCCTGCGTATCGTGGATTCTAAGGAGCCAGCCGGCCACTCGCACCCACAGGCCCCCAAACACAAACAACGGCGCTTTTCCCTGGAAAACAAAACTCGCCTGCCAACTTTTTGATGGCAGATTGCAGGAGCCACTTGGTACTATCAAACCAGCCCAACTTGGCACTGGTGCCACCATGGGTCTGGTCACCATCCTGACTATCGTAGCTTTTCAGGAGCCAGCCGGTCACTCCCAGCCATAGGCCCCCAGACAAATACCTCGGCCCGTTTCCCTGGCAAACAAAAGTAAGCTGCCCCGCTTCTGGATGGCAGATTGCAGGACGCACTTGGTACTATCAAACCAGCCCGACTTGGCACTGGTGCCACTACTAGTCTGGGAACAATCCTGCGTCTCGTGGATTCTAAGGAGCCAGCCGGCCACTCCCTGCCAGAGGCCCCCAAACACAAACAACGGCGCTTTTCCCTGGAAAACAAAACTCGCCTGCCAACTTTTTGATGGCAGATTGCAGGAGCCACTTGGTACTATCAAACCAGCCCAACTTGGCACTGGTGCCACCATGGGTCTGGTCACCATCCTGCCTATCGTAACTTTTCAGGAGCCAGCCGGTCACTCCCAGCCATAGGCCCCCAGACAAAAACCTCGGCCCGTTTCCCTGGCAAACAAAAGTAAGCTGCCCCGCTTCTGGATGGCAGATTGCAGGAACCACTTGGTACTATCAAACCAGCCCAACTTGGCACTGGTGCCACCATGGGTCTGGGAACCATCCTGTGTATCGTGGATTCTAATTAGCCATCCGTCCACTCCAGGCCATAGGGCCCCAGGCACAAACAACGGCGCTTTTACCTGGAAAACAAAACTCGCCTGCCAACTTTTTGATGGCCGATTGCAGGAACCACTTGGTATTATCTAGCCAGCCCAACTTGGCACTGGTGCCACCATGGGTCTGGTCACCATCCTGCCTATCGTAGCTTTTCAGGAGCCAGCCGGTCACTCCCTGCCATAGGCCCCCAGACACAAACCTCGGACCGTTTCCCTGGCAAACAAAAGTAAGCTGCCCCGCTTCTGGATGGCAGATTGCAGGAACCACTTGGTACTATCAAACCAGCCCAACTTGGCACTGGTGCCACCATGGGTCTGGGAACCATCCTGTGTATCGTGGATTCTAATTAGCCATCCGTCCACTCCAGGCCATAGGGCCCCAGGCACAAACAACGGCGCTTTTCCCTGGAAAACAAAACTCGCCTGCCAACTTTTTGATGGCCGATTGCAGGAACCACTTGGTATTATCAAGCCAGCCCGACTTGGCACTGGTGCCACCTTGGGTCTGGGAACCATGCTGCGTATCGTGGATTCTAAGGAGCCAGCCGGCCACTCCCTGCCACAGGCCCCCAAACACAAACAACGGCGCTTTTCCCTGGAAAACAAAACTCGCCTGCCAAGTTTTTGATGGCAGATTGCAGGAGCCACTTGGTACTATCAAACCAGCCCAACTTGGCACTGGTGCCACCATGGGTCTGGTCACCATCCTGCCTATCGTAGCTTTTCAGGAGCCAGCCAGCCACCCCCAGCCAGAGGCCCCCAGACAAATATTTCGGCCCGTTTCCCTGGCAAACAAAAGTAAGCTGCCCCGCTTCTGCATGGCAGATTGCAGGAGCCACTTTGCACCGTCAAACCAGCCCAACTTGGCACTGGTGCCACCTCAGGTCTGGGAACCATCCTGCGTATCGTGGGTTCTAATTAGCCATCCGTCCACTCCAGGCCATAGGGCCCCAGGCACAAACAACGGCGCTTTTCCCTGGAAAACAAAACTCGCCTGCCAACTTTTTGATGGCCGATCGCAGGAACCACTTGGTATTATCAAGCCAGCCCAACTTGGCACTGGTGCCACCATGGGTCTGGTCACCATCCTGCCTATCGTAGCTTTTCAGGAGCCAGCCGGTCACTCCCAGCCATAGGCCCCCAGACACAAACCTCGGACCGTTTCCCTGGCAAACAAAAGTAAGCTGCCCCGCTTCTGGATGGCAGATTCCCGGACGCACTTGTTACTATCAAACCAGCCCAACTTGGCACTGGTGCCACCATGGGTCTGGGAACCATCCTGTGTATCGTGGATTCTAATTAGCCATCCGTCCACTCCAGGCCATAGGGCCCCAGGCAAAAACAACGGCGCTTTTCCCTGGAAAACAAAACTCGCCTGCGAACATTTTGATGGCCGATTGCAGGAACCACTTGGTATTATCAAGCCAGCCCGACTTGGCACTGGTGCCACCTTGGGTCTGGGAACCATGCTGCGTATCGTGGATTCTAAGGAGCCAGCTGGCCACTCCCAGCCACAGGCCCCCAAACACAAACAACGACGCTTTTCCCTGGAAATCAACAGTCGCTTGCCGACTTTTTGATGGCAGATTGCAGGAGCCACTTGGTACTATCAAACCAGCCCAACTTGGCACTGGTGCCACCATGGGTCTGGTCACCATCCTGCCTATCGTAGCTTTTCATGAGCCAGCCGGCCACTCCCAGCCATAGGCCCCCAGACACAAACCTCGGCCCGTTTCCCTGGCAAAAAAAAGTAAGCTGCCCCGCTTCTGGATGGCAGATTGCAGGACGCACTTGGTACTATCAAACCAGCCCAACTTGGCACTGGTGCCACCTCAGGTCTGGGAACCATCCTGCGTCTCGTGGATTCTAAGGAGCCAGCCGGCCACTCCCACCCATAGGCCCCCAAACAAAAACAACGGCGCTTTTCCCTGGAAAACAAAACTCGCCTGCCAACTTTTTGATGGCCGATTGCAGGAACCACTTGGTATTATCAAGCCAGCCCGACTTGGCACTGGTGCTACCTTGGGTCTGGGAACCATGCTGCGTATCGTGGATTCTAAGGAGCCAGCCGGCCACTCCCTGCCACAGGCCCCCAAACACAAACAACGGCGCTTTTCCCTGGAAATCAACACTCGCTTGCCGACTTTTTGATGGCAGATTGCAGGAGCCACTTGGTACTATCAAACCAGCCCAACTTGGCACTGGTGCCACCATGGGTCTGGTCACCATCATGCCTCTCGTAGCTTTTCAGGACCTAGCCGGTCACTCACAGCCATAGGCCCCCAGACACAAACCTTGGCCCGTTTCCCTGGCAAACAAAAGTAAGCTGCCCCGTTTCTGGATGGCAGATTTCAGTAGCAACTTTGCACCATCAAACTGGCCCGACTTGTCACTGGTGCCACTTTAGGTCTGGGAACCACCCTGCGTATCGTGGATTGTAATTAGCCATCCGGCCACTCCCACCCACAGGCCCCCAAACACAAACAACGGCGCTTTTCCCTGGAAAACAAAACTCGCCTACCAACATTTTGATGGCAGATTGCAGGAGCCACTTGGTACTATCAAATCAGCCGAACTTGGCACTGGTGCCACCATGGGTCTGGTAACCATACTGCCTATCGTACCTTTTCAGGAGCCAGCTGGTCACTCCCAGCCATAGGCCCCCAGACAAAAACCTCGGCTCCTTTCCCTGGCAAACAAAAGTAAGCAGCCCTGCTTCTGGATGGCAGATTGCAGGAGCCACTTTGCACCATCAAACTGGCCCGACTTGTCATTGTTGCCACCTCTGGTCTGGGAACCATCCTGCGTATCGTGGATTCTAATTAGCCAGCCGGCCACTCCCAGCCACAGGCCCCCAAACACAAACAACGGCGCTTTTCCCTGGAAAACAAAACTCGCCTGACAACTTTTTGATGGCAGATTGCAGGAGCCACTTGGTACTATCAAACCAGCCCAACTTGGCACTGGTGCCACCATGGGTCTGGTCACCATCCTGCCTATCGTAGCTTTTCAGGAGCCAGCCGGTCACTCCCAGCCATAGGCCCCCAGACACAAAGCTCGGCCCGTTTCCCTGGAAAACAAAAGTAAGCTGCCCCGCTTCTGGATGGCAGATAGTAGGACGCACTGGTTAATATCAAACCAGCCCGACTTGGCACTGGTGCCACCACTGGTCTGGGAACCATCCTGCGTATCGTGGATTCTAAGGAGCCAGCCGGCCACTCCCAGCCACAGGCACCCAAACACAAACAACGGCGCTTTTCCCTGGAAAACAAAACTCGCCTGACAACTTTTTGATGGCAGATTGCAGGAGCCACTTGGTACTATCAAACCAGCCCAACTTGGCACTGGTGCCACCATGGGTCTGGTCACCATCCTGCCTATCGTAGCTTTTCAGGAGCCAGCCGGTCACTCCCAGCCATAGGCCCCCAGACAAATACCTCGGCCCGTTTCCCTGGAAAACAAAAGTAAGCTGCCCCGCTTCTGGATGGCAGATTGCAGGACGCACTTGGTACTATCAAACCAGCCCGACTTGGCACTGGTGCCACGTCAAGTCTGGGAACCATCCTGCGTATCGTGGATTCTAAGGAGCCAGCCGGCCACTCGCACCCACAGGCCCCCAAACACAAACAACGGCGCTTTTCCCTGGAAAACAAAACTCGCCTGCCAACTTTTTGATGGCAGATTGCAGGAGCCACTTGGTACTATCAAACCAGCCCAACTTGGCACTGGTGCCACCATGGGTCTGGGAACCATCCTGCCTATCGTAACTTTTCAGGAGCCAGCCAGTCACTCCCAGCCATAGGCACCCAGACAAAAACCTCGGCCCGTTTCCCTGGCAAACAAAAGTAAGCTGCCCCGCTTCTGGATGGCAGATTCCCGGACGCACTTGGTACTATCAAACCAGCCCAACTTGGCACTGGTGCCACCTCTGGTCTGGGAACCATGCTGAGTATCGTGGATTCTAAGGAGCCAGCCGGCCACTCGCACCCACAGGCCCCCAAACACAAACAACGGCGCTTTTCCCTGGAAAACAAAACTCGCCTGCCAAGTTTTTGATGGCAGATTGCAGGAGCCACTTGGTACTATCAAACCAGCCCAACTTGGCACTGGTGCCGTCATGGGTCTGGTCACCATCCTGCCTATCGTAGCTTTTCAGGAGCCAGCCGGTCACTCCCAGCCATAGGCCCCCAGACAAAAACCTCGGCCCGTTTCCCTGGAAAACAAAAGTAAGCTGCCCCGCTTCTGGATGGCAGATTGCAGGAACCACTTGGTACTATCAAACCAGCCCAACTTGGCACTGGTGCCACCATGGGTCTGGGAACCATCCTGTGTATCGTGGATTCTAATTAGCCATCCGTCCACTCCAGGCCATAGGGCCCCAGGCACAAACAACGGCGCTTTTCCCTGGAAAACAAAACTCGCCTGACAACTTTTTGATGGCCGATTGCAGGAACCACTTGGTATTATCTAGCCAGCCCAACTTGGCACTGGTGCCACCATGGGTCTGGTCACCATCCTGCCTATCGTAGCTTTTCAGGAGCCAGCCGGTCACTCCCAGCCATAGGCCCCCAGACACAAACCTCGGACCGTTTCCCTGGCAAACAAAAGTAAGCTGCCCCGCTTCTGGATGGCAGATTGCAGGAACCACTTGGTACTATCAAACCAGCCCAACTTGGCACTGGTGCCACCATGGGTCTGGGAACCATCCTGTGTATCGTGGATTCTAATTAGCCATCCGTCCACTCCAGGCCATAGGGCCCCAGGCACAAACAACGGCGCTTTTCCCTGGAAAACAAAACTTGCCTGCCAACTTTTTGATGGCCGATTGCAGGAACCACTTGGTATTATCAAGCCAGCCCGACTTGGCACTGGTGCCACCTTGGGTCTGGGAACCATGCTGCGTATCGTGGATTCTAAGTAGCCAGCCGGCCACTCCCTGCCACAGGCCCCCAAACACAAACAACGGCGCTTTTCCCTGGAAAACAAAACTCGCCTGCCAAGTTTTTGATGGCAGATTACAGGAGCCACTTGGTACTATCAAACCAGCCCAACTTGGCACTGGTGCCACCATGGGTCTGGTCACCATCCTGCCTATCGTAGCTTTTCCGGAGCCAGCCAGCCACCCCCAGCCAGAGGCCCCCAGACAAATATTTCGGCCCGTTTCCCTGGCAAACAAAAGTAAGCTGCCCCGCTTCTGCATGGCACATTGCAGGAGCCACTTTGCACCGTCAAACCAGCCCAACTTGGCACTGGTGCCACCTCAGGTCTGGGAACCATCCTGCGTATCGTGGGTTCTAATTAGCCATCCGTCCACTCCAGGCCATAGGGCCCCAGGCACAAAAAACGGCGCTTTTCCCTGGAAAACAAAACTCGCCTGCCAACTTTTTGATGGCCGATTGCAGGAACCACTTGGTATTATCAAGCCAGCCCAACTTGGCACTGGTGCCACCATGGGTCTGGTCACCATCCTGCCTATCGTAGCTTTTCAGGAGCCAGCCGGTCACTCCCAGCCATAGGCCCCCAGACACAAACCTCGGACCGTTTCCCTGGCAAACAAAAGTAAGCTGCCCCGCTTCTGGATGGCAGATTGCAGGAACCACTTGGTACTATCAAACCAGCCCAACTTGGCACTGGTGCCACCATGGGTCTGGGAACCATCCTGTGTATCGTGGATTCTAATTAGCCATCCGTCCACTCCAGGCCATAGGGCCCCAGGCACAAACAACGGCGCTTTTCCCTGGAAAACAAAACTCGCCTGCCAACTTTTTGATGGCCGATTGCAGGAACCACTTGGTATTATCAAGCCAGCCCGACTTGGCACTGGTGCCACCTTGGGTCTGGGAACCATGCTGCGTATCGTGGATTCTAAGGATCCAGCCGGCCACTCCCAGCCACAGGCCCCCAAACACAAACAACGACGCTTTTCCCTGGAAATCAACACTCGCTTGCCGACTTTTTGATGGCAGATTGCAGGAGCCACTTGGTACTATCAAACCAGCCCAACTTGGCACTGGTGCCACCATGGGTCTGGTCACCATCCTGCCTATCGTAGCTTTTCAGGAGCCAGCCGGCCACTCCCAGCCATAGGCCCCCAGACACAAACCTCGGCCCGTTTCCCTGGCAAACAAAAGTAAGCTGCCCCGCTTCTGGATGGCAGATTGCAGGAGCCACTTTGCACCATCAAACTGGCCCGACTTGTCACTGGTGCCACCTCTGGTCTGGGAACCACCCTGCGTATCGTGGATTCTAATTAGCCAGCCGGCCACTCCCAGCCACAGGCCCCCAAACACAAACAACGGCGCTTTTCCCTGGAAAACAAAACTCGCCTGACAACTTTTTGATGGCAGATTGCAGGAGCCACTTGGTACTATCAAACCAGCCCAACTTGGCACTGGTGCCACCATGGGTCTGGTCACCATCCTGCCTATCGTAGCTTTTCATGAGCCAGCCGGTCACTCCCTGCCACAGGCCCCCAGACACAAAGCTCTGCCCGTTTCCCTGGCAAACAAAAGTAAGCTGCCCCGCTTCTGGATGGCAGATAGTAGGACGCACCTGTTACTATCACACCAGCCCGACTTGGCACTGGTGCCACCACTGGTCTGGGAACCATCCTGCGTATCGTGGATTCTAAGGAGCCAGCCGGCCACTCCCAGCCTCAGGCACCCAAACACAAACAACGGCGCTTTTCCCTGGAAAACAAAACTCGCCTGCCAAGTTTTTGATGGCAGATTGCAGGAGCCACTTGGTACTATCAAACCAGCCCAACTTGGCACTGGTGCCACCATGGGTCTGGTCACCATCCTGCCTATCGTAGCTTTTCAGGAGCCAGCCGGCCACTCTCAGCCATATGCCCCCAAAAACAAACCACGGACCTTTTCTCTGGCAAACAAAAATCAGCTGCCCCACTTCTGGATGGCAGATTGCAGGAGCCACTTGGGACTATCACACCAGCACAACATGGCACTGCTGCCACCTTGGATCTGGGAACAATCCTGCGTATCGTACATATTCAGGAACCAGCCGAACACTCCCAGCCACAGGCCCCCAAACACAAACAACGGCCCTTTTCTCTGGCAAACAAAACTCAACTGCCCCTCTTCTGGATGGCAAATTGCAGGACGCACTTGGTACTACAAAAAGAGCCCGACTTGGCAGTGGTGCCACCTTGGCTCTGGGAACCATCCTGCATATCGAGCATTTTAAGGAGCCAGCCGGCAATTCCCAGCCGTATGCCCCAAAAAGAAACCATGGACCTTTTCTCTGGCAAAAAAAACTCAGCTGTCCCGCTTCTGGATGGCAGATTGCAGGAGTTACTTTGAACCCTACAACCAGCCTTACTTGGCACTGGTGCCACCTTGGATCTGGGAACCATCCTGCCTATCGTTGATTTTCAGGGGCCAGCCGGCCACTCTCAGCCATAGGCCCCCAAACACAAACCACAGCCCTTTTCTCTAGCAAACAAAATTCAACTGCCCCGCTTCTGGATGGCAAATTGCAGGAGCCACTGGGTACTACAAAAACAGCCTGACTTGGCACTGGTGCCACCTTGCGTCTGGTTACCATGCGGCGTATCGTGCATTTTAAGGAGCCAGGTGGCCACTCCCAGCCATATGCCCCCAAACACAACCCACGGCCCTTTTCTCTGGCAAACAAAACTCAGCTGCCCCGCTTCTGGATGGCAGATTGCAGGAGACACTTGGTACTATCAAACCAGCCCGACTTGGCACTGGTGCAACCTTGGGTCTGGGAACCATCCTGCGTATTGTGGATTGTCAGGAGACAGCCGACCACTCTCGGCCACAGAGCCCAATCAAAAACAAAGGTCGGTTTCCCTGGCAAAAAAAACTCAGCTGCCCCGCTTCTGGATGGGAGATTGCAGGAGGCACTTGACACTGTCAAACGAGCCCCACTTGGCACTGGTGCCACCTTGGGTCTGGGAACCATGCTGCGTATCGTGGATTTTCAGGAGCCAGCCGGCCACTCCCAGCCACAGGCCCCCAAACACAAACCACAGCCTTTTTCTCTGGCAAACAAAACTCAGCTGCCCCGCTTCTGGATGGCAGATTGCAGGAGCCACTTGGTACTATCAAACCAGCCCGACTTGGCACTGGTGCCACCTTGGGTCTGGGAACCATCCTGCCTATCGTGGATTTTAAGGAGCCAGCCGGCTACTCCCAGCCACAGGCCCCCAACAAAAACCACGGCCCTTTTTTCTCGCAAACAAAACTTAGCTGCCTCACTTCTGGATGGCAGATTGCAGGAGCCACTTGGTGTAATCAAACCAGCCCGACTTGGCACTGGTGCCACCTTGGGTCTGGGAACCATCCTGCGTATCGTGGATTCTAAGGAGCCAGCCGGCCACTCCCAGCCACAGGCCCCCAAACAAAATCAACGGCGCTGTTCCCTGGAAAACAAAACACGCCTGCCAACTTTTTGATGGAGTTTGCAGGAGCCACTTGGTACTATCAAACCAGCCCGACTTGGCACTGGTGCCACCTTGGGTCTGGGAAACATCCTGCGTATCGTGGATTCTTAGGAGCCAGCCGGCCACTCCTAGCCACAGGCCCCCAAACAAAAACCTAGGCCTATTTCTCTGGCAAACAAAAGTAAGCTGCCCTGCTTCTGGATGGCAGATTGCAGGAGACACTTGGTACTATCAAACCAGCCCGACTTGGCACTGGTGCCACCTTGGATCTGGGAACCATGCTCTGTATCGTGGATATTCAGGGGCCAGCCGGCCACTCTCAGCCATATGTCCCCAAACAGAAACCTCAGCCCGTTTCTCTGGCAAACAAAACTCAACTGCCCCTCTTCTGGATGGCAAATTGCAGGATGAACTTGATACTAAAACCGCAGGCCGACTTGGTAGTGGTGACACCTTGGGCCTGGGAACCATCATGCGTATCGAGCATTTTAAGGAGCCAGCCGGCCACTCCCAGCAATATGCCCCCAAAAACAATCCACGGAATTTTCCTCTGGCAAACAAAAATCAGCTGCCCCGCTTCTGGATGGCAGATTGCAGGAGCCACTTTGCACCATCAAACCAGCCCGACTTGGCACTGGTGCCACATTGCATCTGGGAACCATGCTGCCTAGCGTGGATTTTCAGGAGCCAGCCGGCCACTCTCAGCTATATGCCCCCAAACAAAACCCACGGCCCGTTTCCCTGGCAAACAAAATTAAGCTGCCCCGCTTCTGGATGGCAGATTGCAGGACGCACTTGGTAGTATCAAACCAGCCCGACTTGGCACTGGTGCCACCTTGGGTCTGGGAACCATCCTGCATATCGTGGGTTCAAAGGAGCCAGCCGGCCACTCCCAGCCACAGGCCCCCAAATACAAACAATGTCGCTTTTCCCTGGAAAACAAAACTCGCCTGCCAACTTTTTGATGGCAGATTGCCGGAGCCACTTGGTACTATCAAACCAGCCCAACTTGGCACTGGTGCCACCATGGGTCTGGTAACCATCCTGCCTATTGTAGCTTTCCAGGAGCCAGCCGGTCTCTCCCAGCCATAGGTCCCCAGTCACAAACCTCGGCCCGTTTCCCTGGCAAACAAAAGTAAGCTACCCCGCTTCTGGATGGCAGATTGCAGGAGCCACTTGGTACTATCAAACCAGCAAAACTTGGCACTGGTGCCACCTTGGGTCTGGGAACCATGCTGCGTAACACAGATTCTAAGGCGCCAGTCGGCCACTACGAGCCACAAGCCCCCAAACACAAACAACGGCGCTATTCTCTGGCAAACAAAACTCGCCTGCCCCTCTTCTGGATGGCAAATTGCAGGACGCACTTGGTACTATAAAAACAGCCCGACTTGGCACTGGTGCCCCCTTGGGTCTGGGAACCATCCTGCGTATCGATCTTTTTAATGAGACAGCCGGCCACTCCCTGCCATATGCCCCCAAACACAACCCACGGCCCTTTTCTCTGGCAAACAAAACTCAACTGCACCGCTTCTGGATGGCAGATTGCAGGAGCCACTTGGTACTATCAAACCAGCCCGACTTGGCACTGGTGCCACCTTGGGTCTGGGAACCATCCTGCGTATTGTGGGTTGTCAGGAGCCAGCCGAACACTCTCGGCCACAGACCCCAATTAAAAACAACGGCCCGTTTCACAGGCAAACAAAACTCAGCTGCCCCGCTTCTGGATGGGAGATTGCAGGAGGCACTTGACACTGTGAAACCAGCCCCACTTGGCACTGGTGCCACCTTGGGTCTGGGAACCATACTGCGTATCATGGATTTTCAGGAGCCACCCGGCCACTCCCAGCCACAGGCCCCCAAACACAAACCACAGCCTTTTTGTCTGGCAAACAAAATTCAGCTGCCCCGCTTCTGGATGGCAGATTGCAGGAGCCACTTGGGACTATCACACCAGCACAACATGGCACTGCTGCCACCTTGGATCTGGGAACCATCCTTCCTATCGTGGATTTTCAGGGGCCAGCCGGTCACTCTCAGCCATAGGCCCCAAACACAAACCACGGCCCTTTTCTCTGGAAAACAAAACTCAACTGCCCCTCTTCTGGATGGCAGATTGCAGGAGCCACTGGGTACTATGAAACCAGCCCTACTTGGCACTGATGCCACCTTGGGTCTGGGAACCATGCTGCGTATCATGGATTTTCAGGAGCCAGCCGGCCACTGCCAGCCACAGGCACCGAAACACAAACAACAGCCTTTTTCTCTGGCAAACAAAATTCAGCTGCCCCGCTTCTGGATGGCAGATTGCAGGAACCACTTGGTACTAACAAACCAGCCCGACTTGGCACTGATGCCACCTTGGGTCTGGGAACCATCCTGCGTATCGTGGATTCTAAGGAGCCAGCCGGCCACTCCCAGCCACAGGCCCCAAAACACACACAACGGTGCTTTTCCCTGGAAAACAAAACTCGCCTGCCAAACATTTGATGGCAGATTGCAGGAGCCACTTGGTATTATCAAACCAGCCCAACTTGGCACTGCTGCCACCATGGGTCTGGTCACCATCCTGCCTATCGTAGCTTTTCAGGAGCCAGCCAGCCACCCCCAGCCAGAGGCCCCCAGACAAATATTTCGGCCCGTTTCCCTGGCAAACAAAAGTAAGCTGCCCCGCTTCTGGATGGCAGATTGCAGGAGCCACTTTGCACCATCAAACCAGCCCAACTTGGCACTGGTGCCAACTCAGGTCTGGGAACCATCCTGCGTATCGTGGGTTCTAAGGAGCCAGCTGGCCACTCCCAGCCACAGGCCCCCAAACACAAACAACGGCGCTTTTCCCTGGAAAACAAAACTCGCCTGCCAACTTTTTGATGGCAGATTGCAGGAGCCACTTGGTACTATCAAACCAGCCCAACTTGGCACTGGTGCCACCATGGGTCTGGTCACCATCCTGCCTATCGTAGCTTTTCAGGAGCCAGCCGGTCACTCCCAGCCAGAGGCCCCCAGACACAAACCTCGGCCCGTTTCCCTGGCAAACAAAAGTAAGCTGCCCCGCTTCTGCATGGCAGATTGCAGGAGCTACTTAGTACTATCAAACCAGCCCGACTTGGCACTGGTGACACCTCTGGTCTGGGAACCATCCTGCCTATCGTGGATTTTCAGGGGCCAGCCGGCCACTCTCAGCCATATGCCCCAAAAACAAACCACGGCCCTTTTCTCTGGCAAACAAAACTCAACTGCCCCTCTTCTGGATGGCAAATTTTAGGACGCACTATTTACTACGAAAACCGCCCGACGTGGCATTGGTGCCACCTTGTGTCAGGGAACCATCCTGCATATCGAGCTTTTTAAGGAGCCAGCCGGCCACGCCCAGCCATATACCCCCAAAAACAAACCACGGACCATTTCTCTTGGAAACAAAAATCCGCTGCCCCGCGTCTGGATGGCAGATTGCAGGAGCCACTTTGCACCATCAAACCAGCCCGACTTGGCACTGGTGCCACCTTGGGTCTGGGAACAATCCTGCATATCGTGGATTCTAAGGAGCCAGCCGGCCACTCCCTGCCACAGGCCCCCAAACACAAACAACGGCGCTTTTCCCTGGAAAATAAAATTCGCCTGCCAGATTTTTGATGGCAGATTGCAGGAGCCACTTGGTACTATCAAATCATCCCAACTTGGCACTGGTGCCACTATGGGTCTGGGAACCATCCTGCCTAATGTAGCATTTCAGGAGCCAGCCGGTCACTCCCAGCCATAGGCCCCCAGACACAAACCTCGGACCGTTTCCCTGGCAAACAAAATTAAGCTGCCCCGATTCTGGATGGCAGATTGCAGGAGCCACTTGGTACTATCAAATCAGCCCAACTTGGCACTGGTGCCACCATGGGTCTGGTAAACATCCTGCCTATCGTAGCTTTTCAGGAGCCAGCCGGTCACTCCCTGCCATAGGCCCCCGGACACAAACCTCGGCCCGTTTCCCTGGCAAACAAAAGTAAGCTGCCCCGCTTTTGGTGGCAGATTGCAGGATGCACTTGGTACTTACAAACCAGCCCGACTTGGCCCTGGTGCCACCTTGGCTCTGGGAACCATGCTGCGTAACGTAGATTCTACGAGGACAGGCGGCCACTCCCAGCCACAGGCCTCTAAACAAAAACAACGGCGCTTTTCCCTGGAAAACAAAACTCGCCTGCCAACTTCTTGATGGCAGATTGCAGGAGCCACTTGGTACTATCAAACCAGCCCAACTTGGCACTGGTGCCACCATGGGTCTGGTCACCATCCTGCCTATCGTAGCTTTTCAGGAGCCAGCCGCTCACTCCCAGCCATAGGCCCCCAGACAAATACCTCGGCACGTTTCCCTGGCAAACAAAAGTAGGCTGCCCCGCTTCTGGATGGCAAATTGCAGGACGCACTTGGTACTACGAAAACAGCCCGACTTGGCACTGATGCCACCTTGGGTCAGGGAACAATCCTGCGTATAGAGCTTTTTAAGGAGCCAGCCGGCCACGTCCAGTCATATACCCCCAAAAAAAAAACCACGGAACGTTTCTCCAGCAAACAAAAATCCGCTGCCCCGCGTCTGGATGGCAGATTGCAGGAGCTATTTAATATTATCAAACCAGCCCGACTTGGCGCTGGTGGCACCATGAGTCTGGTAACCATCCTGCCTATCGTAGCTTTTCAGTAGTCAGCCGGTCACTCCCAGCCATAGGCCCCCAGACAAATACCTCGGCCCGTTTCCCTGGGAAACAAAAGTAAGCTGTCCCGCTTCTGGATGGCAGATTGCAGGAGGCACTTGGTACTATCAAACCAGCCCAACTTGTTCCCAGACCCAAGGTGGCACCAGTGCCAAGTGGGGCTGGTTTGATGGTGCAACGTGGCTCCTGCAATCTGCCATCCAAAAGCGGGGCAGCTTACTTTTGTTTGCCAGGGAAACGGGCCGAGGTTTGTGTCTGGGGGTCTATGGCTGGGAGTGACCGGCTGGCTCCTGAAAAGCTACGATAGGCAGGATGGTTCCCAGACCAGAGGTGGCACCAGTGCCAAGTTGGGCTGGTTTGATAGTACCAAGTGGCTCCTGCAATCTGCCATCAAAAAGTTGGCAGGCGAGTTTTGTTTTCCAGGGAAAAGCGCCGTAGATTTTGTTTGGGGGCCTGTGGCTCAGAGTGGCCGGGTGGCTGCTTAGAATCCACGATACGCAGGATGGTTCCCAGACCCAAGGTGGCACCAGTGCCAAGTCGGGCTGGTTTGACACAACCAAGTGGCTCCTGCAATCTGCCATCCAGAATCGGGGCAGCTTACTTTTGTTTGCCAGGGAAACGGTCCGAGGTTTGTGTCTGGGGGCCTATGGCTGGGAGTGACCGGCTGGCTCCTGAAAAGCTACGATAGGCAGGATGGTTCCCAGACCCATAGTGGCACCAGTGCCAAGTTGGGATGATTTGATAGTACCAAGTGGCTCCTGCAATCTGCCATCAAAAAGTTGGCAGGCGAGTTTTGTTTTCCAGGGAAAAGCGCCGTTGTTTGTGTTTGGGGGCCTGTGGCTGGGAGTGGCCGGCTGGCTCCTTAGAATCCACGATATGCAGGATTGTTCCCACACCCAAGGTGGCACCAGTGCCAAGTCGGGCTGGTTTGATGGTGCAAAGTGGCTCCTGCAATCTGCCATACAGACGCGGGGCAGCGGATTTTTGTTTCCAAGAGAAATGGTCCGTGGTTTTTTTTCGGGGGTTTATGGCTGGGCGTGGCCGGCTGGCTCCTTAAAAAGCTCGATATGCAGGATGGTTCCCTGACACAAGGTGGCACCAGTGCCACGTCGGGCGTTTTTCGTAGTACAAAGTGCGTCCTAAAATTTGCCATCCAGAAGAGGGGCAGTTGAGTTTTGTTTGCCAGAGAAAAGGGCCGTGGTTTGTTTTTGGGGGCATATGGCTGAGAGTGGCCGGCTGGCTCCTGAAAAGCTACGATAGGCAGGATGTTTACCAGACCCATTGTGGCACCAGTGCCAAGTTGGGCTGATTTGATAGTACCAAGTGGCTCCTGCAATCTGCCATCCAGAATCGGGGTAGCTTACTTTTGTTTTCCAGGGAAACGGGCCGAGGTTTGTGTCTGGGGGTCTATGGTTGGGAGTGGCCGGCTGGCTCCTTAGAAACCACGATACGCAGCATGGTTCCCAGACAAGAGGTGCCACCAGTGCCAAGTTGGGCTGGTTTGATACTACCAAGTGGTTCCTGCAATCTGCCATCCAGAAGCGGGGCAGCTTACTTTTGTTTGCCAGGGAAAAGCGCCGTTGTTTGTGTTTGGGGGCCTGTGGCTGGGAGTGGCCGGCTGGCTGCTTAGAATCCACGATACGCAGGATGGTTCCCAGACGTGAGGTGGCGCCAGTGCCAAGTCGGGCTGGTTTGATAGTACCAAGTGCGTCCTGCAATCTGCCATCCAGAAGCGGGGCAGCTTACTTTTGTTTGCCAGGGAAACGGGCCGAGGTTTGTGTCTCGGGGCCTATGGCAGGGAGTGACCGGCGGGCTCCTGAAAGCTACGATAGGCAGGATGGTGACCAGACCCATGGTGGCACCAGTGCCAAGTTGGGCTGGTTTGATAGTACCAAGTGGCTCCTGCAATCAGACATCAAAAAGTTGGCAGGCGAGTTTTGTTTTCCAGGGAAAAGCGCCGTTGTTTGTGTTTGGGGGCCTGTGGTTGGGAGTGGCCGGCTGGCTCCTTAGACACCACGATACGCAGGATGGTTCCCAGACCAGAGGTGGCACCAGTGCCAAGTCGGGCTGGTTTGATAGTACCAAGTGGCTCCTGCAATCTGCCATCCAGAAGCGGGGCAGCTTACTTTTGTTTGCCACGGAAACGGGCCGTTGTTTGTGTTTGGGGGCCTGTGGCTGGGAGTGGCCGACTGGCTCCTTAGAATCCACGATACGCAGGATGGTTCCCAGACCAGAGGTGGCACCAGTGCCAAGTCGGGCTGGTTTGATAGTACCAAGTGGTTCCTGCAATCTGCCATCCAGAAGCAGGGCAGCTTACTTTTGTTTGCCAGGGAAACGGGCCGAGGTTTTTGTCTGGGGGCCTATGGCTGCGAGTGACCGGCTGGCTCCTGAAAAGCTACGATAGGCAGGATGGTGACCAGACCCATGGTGGCACCAGTCCCAAGTTGGGCTGGTTTGATAGTACCAAGTGGCTCCTGCAATCTGCCATCAAAATTTGGCAGGCGAGTTTTTTTTTCCAGGGAAAAGCGCCGTTGTTGTGTTTAGGGGCCTGTGGCTGGGAGTGGCCGGCTGGCTCCTTAGAATCCACCATACGCAGGATGGTTCCCAGACCCAAGGTGGCACCAGTGCCTAGTCGGGATAGTTTGATGGTGCAAAGTGGCTCCTGCAATCTGCCATCCAGAAGCGGGGCAGCTTACTTTTGTTTGCCAGGGAAAAGGGCCGAGCTTTGTGTCTCGGGGCCTATGGCTGGGAGTGACCGGCTGGCTCCTGAAAAGCTACTATAGGCAGGATGGTGACCAGACCCAAGGTGGCACCAGTGCCAAGTTGGGCTGGTTTGATAGTACCAAGTGGCTCCTGCAATCTGCCATCAAAAAGTTGGCAGGCGAGTTTTGTTTTCCAGGGAAAGGCGCCGTTGTTTGTGTTTGGGGGCCTGTGGCTGGGAGTGGCCGGCTGGCTCATTAGAATCCACGATACGCAGGATGGTTCCCAGACTTGTCGTGGCACCAGTGCCAAGTCGGGCTGGTTTGATAGTACCAAGTGGATCCTGCAATCTGCCATCCAGAAGCGGGGCAGCTTACTTTTGTTTGCCAGGGAAACGGGCCGAGGATTTGTCTGGGGGCCTATGGCTGGGAGTGACCGGCAGGCTCGTGAAAACCTACGATAGGCAGGATGGTGACCAGACCCATGGTGGCAGCAGTGCCAAGTTGGGCTGGTTTGATAGTACCAAGTGGCTCCTGCAATCTGCCATCAAAAAGTTGGCAGGCGAGTTTTGTTTTCCAGGGAAAAGCGCCGTTGTTTGTGTTTGGGAGCCTGTCGCTGGGAGTGGCCGGCTGGCTCTTTAGAATCCACGATACGCAGGATGGTTCCCAGACCAGTGGTGGCACCAGTGCCAAGTCGGGCTGGTTTGATAGTAACAAGTGCGTCCTCCAATCTGCCATCCAGAAGCGGGGCAGCTTACTTTTGTTTTCCAGGGAAACGGGCCGAGGTTTTTGTCTGGGGGCCTATGGCTGGGAGTGACCGGCTGGCTCGTGAAAAGCTACGATAGGCAGGATGGTGACCAGACCCATGGCGGCACCAGTGCCAAGTTGGGCTGGTTTGATAGTACCAAGTGGCTCCTGCAATCTGCCATCAAAAAGTTGGCAGGCGAGTTTTGTTTTCCAGGGAAAAGCGCCGTTGTTTGTGTTTGGGGGCCTGTGGCTGGGAGTGGCCGGCTGGCTCCTTAGAATCCACGATACGCAGGCTGGTTCCCAGACCAGAGGTGGCACCAGTGCCAAGTCGGGCTGGTTTGATAGTACCAAGTGGCTCCTGCAATCTGCCATCCAGAAGCGGGGCAGCTTACTTTTGTTTGCCAGGGAAACGGGCCGAGCTTTGTGTCTGGGGGCCTATGGCTGGGAGTGACCGGCTGGCTCCTGAAAAGCTACGATAGGCAGGATGGTGACCAGACCCATGGTGGCACCAGTGCCAAGTTGGGCTGGTTTGATAGTACCAAGTGGCTCCTGCAATCTGCCATCAAAAAGTTGGCAGGCAAGTTTTCTTTACCAGGGAAAAGCGCCGCTGTTTTTGTTTGGGGGCCTATGGCTGGGAGTGGCCGGCTGGCTCCTTAGAATCCACGATACGCAGGATGGTTCCTAGACTTGACGTGGCACCAGTGCCAAGTTGGGCTGGTTTGATAGTACCAAGTGCATCCTGCAATCTGCCATCCAGAAGTGGGGTAGCTTACTTTTGTTTGCCAGGGAAACGGGCCGAGGTTTGTGTCTCGGGGCATATGGCTGGGAGTGACCGGCTGGCTCCTGAAAAGCTACGATAGGCAGGATGGTGACCAGACCCATGGTGGCAGCAGTGCCAAGTTGGGCTGGTTTGATAGTACCAAGTGGCTCCTGCAATCTGCCATCAAAAAGTTGGCAGGCGAGTTTGTTATCCAGGGAAAAGCGCCGTTGTTTGTGCCTGGGGCCCTATGGCCTGGAGTGGACGGATGGCTAATTAGAACCCACGATACACAGGATGGTTCCCAGACCCATGGTGACACCAGTGCCAAGTTGGGCTGGTTTGATAGTACCAAGTGGATCCTGCAATCTGCCATCCAGAAGCGGGGCAGCTTACTTTTGTTTGCCAGGGAAACGGTCCGAGGATTGTGTCTGGGGGCCTAAGCCTGGAAGTGACCGGCTGGCTCGTGAAAAGCTACGATAGGCAGGATGGTGACCAGACCCATGACGGCACCAGTGCCAAGTTGGGCTGGTTTGATAGTACCAAGTGGCTCCTGCAATCTGCCATCAAAAACTTGGCAGGCGAGTTTTGTTTTCCAGGGAAAAGCGCCGTTGTTTGTGTTTGGGGGCCTGTGGCTGGGAGTGGCCGGCTGGCTCCTTAGAATCCATGATACTCAGCATGGTTCCCAGACCAGAGGTGGCACCAGTGCCAAGTTGGGCTGGTTTGATAGTACCAAGTGGTTGCTGCAATCTGCCATCCAGAAGCGGGGCTGCTTACTTTTGTTTGCCAGGGAAACGGGCCGAGGTTTGTGTCTGGGGGCCTATGGCTGGGAGTGACCGGCTGGCTCCTGAAAAGCTACGATAGGCAGGATGGTGACCAGACCCATGGTGGCACCAGTGCCAAGTTGGGCTGATTTGATAGTACCAAGTGGCTCCTGCAATCAGCCATCAAAATGTTGGCAGGCGAATTTTGTTTTCCAGGGAAAAGCGCCGTTGTTTGTGTTTGGGGGCCTGTGGCAGGGAGTGGCCGGCTGGCTCCTGAAAAGCTACGATAGGCAGGATGGTGACCAGACCCATGGTGGCACCAGTGCCAAGTTGGGCTGGTTTGATAGTACCAAGTGGCTCCTGCAATCTGCCATCAAAAAGTTGGCAGGCACGTTTTGTTTTCCAGGGAAAAGCGCCGTTGTTTTTGTTTGGGGGCCTATGGCTGGGAGTGGCCGGCTGGCTCCTTAGAATCCACGATACGCAGGATGGTTCCCAGACCTGAGGTGGCACCAGTGCCAAGTCGGGCTGGTTTGATAGTACCAAGTGCATCCTGCAATCTGCCATCCAGAAGCGGGGTAGCTTACTTTTGTTTGCCAGGGAAACGGGCCGAGGTTTGTGTCTCGGGGCCTATGGCTGGGAGTGACCGGCTGGCTCCTGAAAAGCTACGATAGGCAGGATGGTGACCAGACCCATGGTGGCACCAGTGCCAAGTTGGGCTGGTTTGATAGTACCAAGTGGCTCCTGCAATCTGCCATCAAAAACTTGGCAGGCGAGTTTGTTATCCAGGGAAAAGCGCCGTTGTTTGTGTTTGGGGGCCTGTGGCTGGGAGTGGCCGGCTGGCTCCTTAGAATCCATGATACGCAGGATGGTTCCCAGACCAGAGGTGGCACCAGTGCCAAGTCGGGCTGGTTTGATGGTGAAAAGTGGCTCCTGCAATCTGCCATCCAGAAGCGGGGCAGCTTGCTTTTGTTTGCCAGGGAAACGGGCCGAGGTTTGTGTCTGGGGGCCTATGGCTGGGAGTGACCGGCTGGCTCCTGAAAAGCTACGATAGGCAGGATGGTGACCAGACCCATGGTGGCACCAGTGTCAAGGTGGGCTGGTTTGATAGTACCAAGTGGCTCCGGCAATCTGCCATCAAAATTTGGCAGGCGAGTTTTGTTTTCCAGGGAAAAGCGCCGTTGTTTGTGTTTGGGGGCCTGTGGGTGGGAGTGGCCGGATGGCTAATTAGAATCCACGATACGCAGCATGGTTCCCAGACCTGAGGTGGCACCAGTGCCAAGTCGGGCTAGTTTGATGGTGCAAAGTGGCTCCTGCAATCTGCCATCCAGTAGCGGGGCAGCTTGCTTTTGTTTGCCAGGGAAACGGGCCGAGGTTTGTGTCTGGGGGCCTATGGCTGGGAGTGACCGGCTGGCTCCTGAAAAGCTACGATAGGCAGGATGGTGACCAGACCCATGGTGGCACCAGTGCCAAGTTGGGCTGGTTTGATAGTACCAAGTGGCTCCTGCAATCTGCCATCAAAAAGTTGGCAGGCGAGTTTTGTTTTCCAGGGAAAAGCACCGTTGTTTGTGTTTGGGGGCCTGTGGCTGGGAGTGGCCGGCTGGCTGCTTAGAATCCACGATACGCAGGATGGTTCCCAGACGTGAGGTGGCGCCAGTGCCAAGTCGGGCTGGTTTGATACTACCAAGTGCGTCCTGCAATCTGCCATCCAGAAGCGGGACAGCTTACTTTTGCTTGCCAGGGAAACGGGCCGAGCTTTGTGTCTGGGGGCCTATGGCTGGGAGTGACCGGCTGGCTCCTGAAAAGCTACGATAGGCAGGATGGTGACCAGACCCATGGTGGCACCAGTGCCAAGTTGGGCTGGTTTGATAGTACCAAGTGGCTCCTGCAATCTGCCATCAAAAATTGGCAGGCGAGTTTTGTTTTCCAGGGAAAAGCGCCGTTGTTGTGTTTAGGGGCCTGTGGCTGGGAGTGGCCGGCTGGCTCCTTAGAATCCACCATACGCAGGATGGTTCCCAGACCCAAGGTGGCACCAGTGCCTAGTCGGGATAGTTTGATGGTGCAAAGTGGCTCCTGCAATCTGCCATCCAGAAGCGGGGCAGCTTACTTTTGTTTGCCAGGGAAAAGGGCCGAGCTTTGTGTCTCGGGGCCTATGGCTGGGAGTGACCGGCTGGCTCCTGAAAAGCTACGATAGGCAGGATGGTGACCAGACTCAAGGTGGCACCAGTGCCAAGTTGGGCTGGTTTGATAGTACCAAGTGGCTCCTGCAATCTGCCATCAAAAAGTTGGCAGGCGAGTTTTGTTTTCCAGGGAAAAGCTCCGTTGTTTGTGTTTGGGGGCCTGTGGCTGGGAGTGGCCGGCTGGCTCATTAGAATCCACGATACGCAGGATGGTTTCCAGACTTGTCGTGGCACCAGTGCCAAGTCGGGCTGGTTTGATAGTACCAAGTGGCTCCTGCAATCTGCCATCAAAAAGTTGGCAGGCAAGTTTTCTTTACCAGGGAAAAGCGCCGTTGTTTTGTTTGGGGGCCTATGGCTGGGAGTGGCCGGCTGGCTCCTTAGAATCCACGATACGCAGGATGGTTCCTAGACTTGACGTGGCACCAGTGCCAAGTTGGGCTGGTTTGATAGTACCAAGTGCGTCCTGCAATCTGCCATCCAGAAGTGGGGTAGCTTACTTTTGTTTGCCAGGGAAACGGGCCGAGGTTTGTGTCTCGGGGCATATGGCTGGGAGTGACCGGCTGGCTCCTGAAAAGCTACGATAGGCCGGATGGTGACCAGACCCATGGTGGCACCAGTGCCAAGTTGGGCTGGTTTGATAGTACCAAGTGGCTCCTGCAATCTGCCATCAAAAAGTTGGCAGGCGAGTTTGTTATCCAGGGAAAAGCGCCGTTGATTGTGCCTGGGGCCCTATGGCCTGGAGTGGACGGATGGCTAATTAGAATCCACGATACACAGGATGGTTCCCAGACCCATGGTGACACCAGTGCCAAGTTGGGCTGGTTTGATAGTACCAAGTGGTTCCTGCAATCTGCCATCCAGAAGCGGGGCAGCTTACTTTTGTTTGCCAGGGAAACGGTCCGAGGATTGTGTCTGGGGGCCTAAGCATGGAAGTGACAGGCTGGCTCGTGAAAAGCTACGATAGGCAGGATGGTGACCAGACCCATGACGGCACCAGTGCCAAGTTGGGCTGGTTTGATAGTACCAAGTGGCTCCAGCAATCTGCCATCAAAAACTTGGCAGGCGAGTTTTGTTTTCCAGGGAAAAGCGCCGTTGTTTGTGTTTGGGGGCCTGTGGCTGGGAGTGGCCGGCTGGCTCCTTAGAATCCACGATACTCAGCATGGTTCCCAGACCAGAGGTGGCACCAGTGCCAAGTTGGGCTGGTTTGATAGTACCAAGTGGTTGCTGCAATCTGCCATCCAGAAGCGGGGCAGCTTACTTTTGTTTGCCAGGGAAAAGCGCCGTTGTTTGTGTTTGGGGGCCTGTGGCAGGGAGTGGCCGGCTGGCTCCTGAAAAGCTACGATAGGCAGGATGGTGACCAGACCCATGGTGGCACCAGTGCCAAGTTGGGCTGGTTTGATAGTACCAAGTGGCTCCGGCAATCTGCCATCAAAAAGTTGGCAGACGAGTTTTGTTTTCCAGGGAAAAGCGCCGTTGTTTGTGTTTGGGGGCCTGTGGGTGGGAGTGGCCGGCTGGCTGCTTAGAATCTACCATACGCAGGATGGTTCCCAGACCAGAGGTGGCACCAATGCCAAGTCGGGCTAGTTTGATGGTGCAAAGTGGCTCCTGCAATCTGCCATCCAGAAGCGGGGCAGCTTGCTTTTGTTTGCCAGGGAAACGGGCCGAGGTTTGTGTCTGGGGGCCTATGGCTGGGAGTGACCGGCTGGCTCCTGAAAAGCTACGATAGGCAGGATGGTGACCAGACCCATGGTGGCACCAGTGCCAAGTTGGGCTGGTTTGATAGTACCAAGTGGCTCCTGCAATCTGCCATCAAAAACTTGGCAGGCGAGTTTTGTTTTCCAGGGAAAAGCGCCGTTGTTTGTGTTTGGGGGCCTGTGGCTGGGAGTGGCCGGCTGGCTGCTTAGAATCCACGATATGCAGGATGGTTCCCAGACGTGAGGTGGCGCCAGTGCCAAGCCGCCTGGTTTGATACTACCAAGTGCGTCCTGCAATCTGCCATCCAGAAGCGGGACAGCTTACTTTTGCTTGCCAGGGAAACGGGCCGAGCTTTGTGTCTGGGGGCCTATGGCTGGGAGTGACCGGCTGGCTCCTGAAAAGCTACGATAGGTAGGATGGTGACCAGACCCATGGTGGCACCAGTGCCAAGTTGGGCTGGTTTGATAGTACCAAGTGGCTCCTGCAATCTGCCATCAAAAATTGGCAGGCGAGTTTTGTTTTCCAGGGAAAAGCGCCGTTGTTTGTGTTTGGGGGCCTGTGGGTGGGAGTGGCCGGATGGATAATTAGAATCCACGATACGCAGGATGGTTCCCAGACCTGAGGTGGCACCAGTGCCAAGTCGGGCTAGTTGGATGGTGCAAAGTGGCTCCTGCAATCTGCCATCCAGAAGCGGGGCAGCTTACTTTTGTTTTCCAGGGAAACGGGCCGAGGTTTGTGTCTGGGGGCCTATGGCTGGGAGTGACCGGCTGGCTCCTGAAAAGCTACGATAGGCAGGATGGTGACCAGACCCATGGTGGCACCAGTGCCAAGTTGGGCTGATTTGATAGTAGCAAGTGGCTCCTGCAATCTGCCATCAAAAGGTCGGCAGGCGAGTTTTGTTTTCCAGGGAAAAGCGCCGTTGTTTGTGTCTGGGGGCCTGTGGCAGGGAGTGACCGGCTGGCTCCTTAGAATCCACGATACGCAGGATGGTTCCCAGACCCAAGGTGGCACCAGTGCCAAGTTGGGCTGGTTTGATAGTACCAAGTGCGTCCTGCAATCTGCCATCCAGAAGCGGGGCAGCTTACTTTTGTTTGCCAGGGAAACGGGTCGAGCTTTGTGTCTGGGGGCCTATGGCTGGGAGTGACCGGCTGGCTCCTGAAAAGCTACGATAGGCAGGATGGTGACCAGACCCATGGTGGCACCAGTGCCAAGTAGGGCTGGTTTGATAGTACCAAGTGGCTCCGGCAATCTGCCATCAAAAAGTTGGCAGGCAAGTTTTGTTTTCCAGGGAAAAGCGCCGTTGTTTTTTTTGGGGGGCCAATGGCTGGGAGTGGCCGGCTGGCTCCTTAGAATCTACGATACGCAGGATGGTTCCCAGACCAGAGGTGGCACCAGTGCCAAGTCGGGCTGGTTTGATAGTACCAAGTGCGTCCTGCAATCTGCCATCCAGAAGCGGGGTAGCTTACTTTTGTTTGCCCGGGAAACGGGCCGAGGTTTTTGTCTCGGGGCCTATGGCTGGGAGTGACCGGCTGGCTCCTGAAAAGCTACGATAGGCAGGATGTTGACCAGACCCATGGTGGCACAAGTGCCAAGTTCGGCTTGTTTGATAGTACCAAGTGGCTCCTGCAATCTGCCATCAAAATGTTGGCAGGCGAATTTTGCTTTCCAGGGAAAAGCGCCGTTGTTTGTGTTTGGGGGCCTGTGGCAGGGAGTGGCCGGCTGGCTCCTGAAAAGCTACGATAGGCAGGATGGTGACCAGATCCAAGGTGGCACCTGTGCCAAGTCGGGCTGATTTGATAGTACTAAGTAGCTCCTGCAATCTGCCATGCAGAAGCGGGGCAGCTTACTTTTGTTTGCCAGGGAAACGGGACGAGGTTTGTGTTTGGGGGCCTATGGCTGAGAGTGACCGGCTGGCTCCTGAAAATCCATGATACGCAGCATGGTTCCCAGACCCAAGGTGGCACCAGTGCCAAGTGGGGCTGGTTTCACAGTGTCAAGTGCCTCCTGCAATCTCCCATCCAGAAGCGGGGCAGCTGAGTTTTGTTTGCCTGTGAAACGGGCCGTTGTTTTTAATTGGGGTCTGTGGCCGAGAGTGTTCGGCTGGCTCCTGACAACCCACAATACGCAGGATGGTTCCCAGACCCAAGGTGGCACCAGTGCCAAGTCGGGCTGTTTTTATAGTACCAAGTGCGTCCTGCAATTTGCCATCCAGAAGAGGGGCAGTTGAGTTTTGTTTGCCAGAGAATAGCGCCGTTGTTTGTGTTTGGGGGCTTGTGGCTGGGAGTGGCCGACTGCCTCCTTAGAATCTGTGTTACGCAGCATGGTTCCCAGACCCAAGGTGGCACCAGTGCCAAGTTGGGCTGGTTTGATAGTACCAAGTGGCTCCTGTAATCTGCCATCAAAAAGTTGGCAGGCGAGTTTTGTTTTCCAGGGAAAAGCGCCATTGTTTTTATTTGGGGGCCTGTGGCTGGGAGTGGCCGGCTGGCTCCTTTGAACCCACGATACGCAGGATGGTTCCCAGACCCAAGGTGGCACCAGTGCCAAGTCGGGCTGGTTTGATACTACCAAGTGCGTCCTGCAATCTGCCATCCAGAAGCGGGGCAGCTTAATTTTGTTTGCCAGGGAAACGGGCCGTGGGTTTTGTTTGGGGGCATATAGCTGAGAGTGGCCGGCTGGCTCCTGAAAATCCACGCTAGGCAGCATGGTTCCCAGATGCAAGGTGGCACCAGTGCCAAGTCGGGCTGGTTTGATGGTGCAAAGTGGCTCCTGCAATCTGCCATCCAGAAGCGGGGCAGCTGATTTTTGTTTGCCAGAGAAAAATTCCGTGGATTGTTTTTGGGGGCATATTGCTGGGAGTGGCCGGCTGGCTCCTTAAAATGCTCGATACGCATGATGGTTCCCAGGCCCAAGGTGTCACCACTACCAAGTCGGCCTGCGGTTTTAGTATCAAGTTCATCCTGCAATTTGCCATCCAGAAGAGGGGCAGTTGAGTTTTGTTTGCCAGAGAAACGGGCCGAGGTTTCTGTTTGGGGACATATGGCTGAGAGTGGCCAGCTGGCCCCTGAATATCCACGATACACAGCATGGTTCCCAGATCCAAGGTGGCACCAGTGCCAAGTCGGGCTGGTTTGATAGTACCAAGTGTCTCCTGCAATCTGCCATCCAGAAGCAGGGCAGCTTACTTTTGTTTGCCAGAGAAATAGGCCTAGGTTTTTGTTTGGGGGCCTGTGGCTAGGAGTGGCCGGCAGGCTCCTAAGAATCCACGATACGCAGGATGTTTCCCAGACCCAAGGTGGCACCTGTGCCAAGTCGGGCTGGTTTGATAGTACCAAGTGGCTCCTGCAAACTCCATCAAAAAGTTGGCAGGCGTGTTTTGTTTTCCAGGGAACAGCGCCGTTGATTTTGTTTGGGGGCCTGTGGCTGGGAGTGGCCGGCTGGCTCCTTAGAATCCACGATACGCAGGATGGTTCCCAGACCCAAGGTGGCACCAGTGCCAAGTCGGGCTGGTTTGATTACACCAAGTGGCTCCTGCAATCTGCCATCCAGAAGTGAGGCAGCTAAGTTTTGTTTGCGAGAATAAAGGGCCGTGGTTTTTGTTGGGGGCCTGTGGCTGGGAGTAGCCGGCTGGCTCCTTAAAATCCACGATAGGCAGGATGGTTCCCAGACCAGAGGTGGCACCAGTGCCAAGTCGGGCTGGTTTGATAGTACCAAGTGGCTCCTGCAATCTGCCATCCAGAAGCGGGGCAGCTGAGTTTTGTTTGCCAGAGGAAAAGGCTGTGGTTTGTGTTTGGGGGCCTGTGGCTGGCAGTGGCCGGCTGGCTCCTGAAAATCCACGATACGCAGCATGGTTCCCAGACCCAAGGTGGCACCAGTGCCAAGTGGGGCTCGTTTGACAGTGTCAAGTGCGTCCTGCAATCTCCCATCCAGAAACGGGGCAGCTGAGTTTTTTTTGCCAGGGAAACGGACCTTTGTTTTTGATTGGGCTCTGTGGCCGAGAGTGGTCGGCTGTCTCCGGACAATCCACAATACGCAGGATGGTTCCCAGACCCAAGGTGGCACCAGTGCCAAGTCGGGCTGGTTTGATAGTACCAAGTGTCTCCTGCAATCTGCCATCCAGAAGCGGGGCAGCTGAGTTTTGTTTGCCAGAGAAAAGGGCCGTGGGTTGTGTTTGGGGGCATATGGCTGGGAGTGGCCACCTGGCTCCTTAAAATGCACGATACGCCGCATGGTAACCAGACGCAAGGTGGCACCAGTGCCAAGTCAGGCTGTTTTTGTAGTACCCAGTGGCTCCTGCAATTTGCCATCCAGAAGCGGGGCAGTTGAATTTTGTTTGCTAGAGAAAAGGGCTGTGGTTTGTGTTTGGGGGCCTATGGCTGAGAGTGGCCGGCTGGCCCCTGAAAATCAACGATAGGCAGGATGGTTCCCAGATCCAAGGTGGCACCAGTGCCAAGTAAGGCTGGTTGTATGGTTCAAAGTGACTCCTGCAATCTGCCATCCAGAAGCGGGACAGCTGAGTTTTTTTTGCCAGAGAAAATGTCCATGGTTTCTTTTTGGGGCATACGGCTGGGAATTGCCGGCTGGCTCCTTAAAATGCTCGATACACAGGATGGTTCCCAGAGCCAAGGTGGCACCACTGCCAAGTCGGGCTCTTTTTGTAGTACCAAGTGCGTCCTGCAATTTGCCATCCAGAAGAGGGGCAGTTGAGTTTTGTTTGCCAGAGAAAAGGGCCGAGGTTTGTGTTTGGGGGCATATGGCTGGGAATGACCGGCTGGCCCCTGAAAATCCACGATACGCCGGATGGTTCCCAGATCCAAGGTAGTACCATTACCAAGTCGGGCTGGTTTGATAGTCCCAAGTGGCTCCTGCAAACTGCCATCCAGAAGCGGGGCAGCTGAGTTTTGTTTGCCAGGGAAATGGGCCGTTGTTTGTGTTTGGGGGCCTGTGGCTGGGAGTGTTCGGCTGGTTCCTGAATATGTACGATACGCAGGATTGTTCCCAGATCCAAGGTGGCAGCAGTGCCATGTTGTGCTGGTGTGATAGTCCCAAGTGGCTCCTGCAATCTGCCATCCAGAAGTGGGGCAGCTGATTTTTGTTTGCCAGAGAAAAGGTCCGTGGTTTGTTTTTGGGGGCATATGGCTGAGAGTGGCCGGCTGGCCCCTGAAAATCCACGATACACAGGATGGTTCCCAGATCCAAGGTGGCACCTGTGCCAAGTCGGGCTGATTTGATAGTACTAAGTAGCTCCTGCAATCTGCCATGCAGAAGCGGGGCAGCTTACTTTTGTTTGCCAGGGAAACGGGCCGAGGTTTGTGTTTGGGGGCCTATGGCTGAGAGTGACCGGCTGGCTCCTGAAAAGCTACAATAGGCAGGATGGTGACCAGACCCATGGTGGCACCAGTGCCAAGTTGGGCTGGTTTGATAGTACCAAGTGGTTCCTGCAATCTGCCATCCAGAAGCAGGGCAGCTGAGTTTTGTTTGCCAGAGAAAAGGGCCTTGGTTTGTGTTTGGGGGCATATGGCTGGGTGTGGCCAGCTGGCTCCTTAAAATGCACGATATGCAACATGGCTCCCAGACCCAAGGTGGCACCAGTGCCAAGTTGGGCTGGTTTGATAGTACCAAGTGGCTCCTGCAATCTTCCATGATCACGTGGAGAAATACTTTCTGGTTTCAGCCTCATGCTCTTTCTTCTCTCCCTCAACTTCTCTATCACCTCTCATCTGGTTCACATGCGCTGTCTTCAAGGTCCACAGGCTACTTTTCACAGAATCTTCTGGCCTGATGAAGTAAGAATGATGAATAGAACAGAGCTGGGATCTATTTTCCAGTTTGGATAAAATGCATTCTGCACACAAATCCAAGGAGAACGGGCTGCCCCGATGCCCAGAAAATCTTTCACTCCTGCTAGTGTTCTACGTCAACCGCAACTTAGTCTGAAAGAAAAGCTTTTTCTCTGAGAGCATCTGAGAGGTTTGCATGAAGCACTGATATCTGACATATGCAATTTTGAATAGGAGAGGAAAAAGAAAATGGCAAGGAGTTTTTAATTTTAGTGGTTTCAATTTTAATTTCCGTGCACTTTTTCAAAACTTGTCAGCTCAAATGCCCATCAACATCTTTTAGTCATCTGTAAGTCAGTATTCATATAAAATGTGCTTCAAATCCAAAGAATTTCAAATTTGCACTCCAAGCTTCTATGCCTAGATTTATGATTTCCTACACATATTAGATGAAAGGAAGGCCTTTTTTACTGTGGGAGTGCTGGAACACTGGAACAGGTTGCCCAGAGAAGTTGTGGGTGTCCCATCCCTGAAAGTATTCAAGGTCACCTTGGACAGGGCTTGGAGCAGCAACAAAGGAGAAGCTTGATGGTAGAGAAACAAAGTTGGACTATAGAAGAAACTCGGATTGAAGTATAGGATCAAGTTTTCTCTCAGCTCTTGGGGTAAATTCAAAGTTGTACAAAATGACATTTATCTGTGCTATTCACTACTGTAACAGAAAGTTTCATGAAAACTGTACAGAAGATAGTAAATTTTAAAAGAGATAAGAATTACAGCATAAAATCCATGGGATAGGTTACAACATGAGACACTCTCTAAGAGAAAATCTCTGTGTTTCAGCACTTCATCAGGGTAAGATTTCATGAAGTGCCAAAGAAGGCGGCAAAATATCATTCGGGACATTATTTACTGGAATTCAGCCTGGCCATTAGTAGGAACTGCCTTTGAACATATCATGTAGATATACCACACACACTTTCCCTTCACTGAAAAATTACTGTTTACAACAAATAAGCAATTGACGATCAAAATTGATTGAAAGCATCTTAAACATGTCAAGTATTTCATTGTAGATGATCTGTGATCCAAATGCTTCTTCCACCTTCGAGAGGGACAGAAGAATTCTTCCATATCATGATGGTTTAAAATTGTATCAACCAATGTTTTCTGCTGAAAAGATATCATCTATTTTTTTCTATTTTTGGAAGAAAATATTCCTAGACATACAACAGGTGAGAACTAAGTAATTTTAAAGAAACAAATGAAATGAAAATATTCTGTAAATAGAATGAAATGAAAAGCTGTGTTTTAAATAGGAGCTAAATATTAAACAGAATTTTTGTACCAGGCATTTGAATTACTGCACCAGCTCTTTTGCCCATCAAGAGAGGCATTTAGCATTTCAGTCTTTTCCAAGGTGTTCATGATCTGCTATGCTGATCTCTGTGTGTGCCTAGGTGTGTGTGGAGGGGGGGGCATATGAAGGGGAGTGTGTATGTTTGCTTTACAATTGTTGTGGCAGATTCATGCCTCAGCTCCACATTTTGTTTTAAAAAGGTCACACCGAGTGGATATGAAGTTTACTATCAACAAGAGATCGATTCCCAAATCATCCATTTGACTCTCCCTTATAAATCATGTGCTTTGTTGCATATTTTATCAAATATACTTTCAAGCCAGATGGAGGAAGGAGGATGTGGGAATCCCTCCACCATCTTGCAACTTTTATGTAAGTAGGTTTTCAAGAAAATCATCATTTCTCTTTTAAATATGTCTGGAACAGGCATGATGGTAGTGTCAACCTGTTGGAGTTTTTGTTGCTGGAAGAAGTTGTACAAAAGGATTGGTTTTTACATTGACCAGTTACTGAATCAAGCGCAGGAATACATTGGAAATTTAGCTGGGGGTTCCTTTTCCCAGCAGACTACTTCTAGAACGAGCTTGTACACTGAAGCTGACTCTTTTGCTCTCTTTTTGTTTCTTTCCTATTTTCTTGGCTTCTTTGCCACTATCTAGACAATTTTGGAACTTTGTTCCCAACTAAAATGGTTTCAATAGTCTGATTGTGATCATACATTTTTACAAGGAATTTTTAAAATCTTTCCTCGAGTCCAGAAAGTCAAGGACTTAGATCTTTTTCTTCCCTTATCAATATTGCCATGAAATTGATAAATAAAGACCAACTCTTTATTTTTGTTTTTAACCCACGTAGATAATTCCCATCCATTAATCCATTTTGTGGACCAATAGCTGCCATTCTGATGGAAGCTGTCACTTCTTAACAATAGGCATTCTGTGACTATGTTGACAGCACTTTGGGTGAAGATCCTAACTGGTCTTAGATATACATAGGGAGAAATTTGCTCAGCCAGTGTCAGTCTTAAGCATGCGTATCAGAAGATCTTTCTAGAGCTGGGAATTTTCCCATGAAAGGGATTCAGTTAGGGAAGAGACACTTGTGCCAGAGTTTTACATTCTTCTTGAACACTGCTTAAGGAACTTAGATGCCATGTCCATTTGGATCTCTGTCTGCACAGAACTTTGTCATGCCAGTGCTTTGAAATGCATCTTGAAGAGAATTCACTAGCACAGAATGAAAGAGAGTGGAAGGGGTTGGTGGGGCTAACCAGGCCCAACCCCCCTGCCTAAACCAGGATACCTAGAGCCTCTTGCCCAGGATTCTATCTGGGTGTACTTTTAATGTCTTCAAAGATCCAGGCTCCACAATCTTTCTGGGCAGTCTGTGCCGTGGTTCAGTCACCCTGACAGTAAAGAAACATTTACTGATGTTCAAAGGCAATCTCCTGTATTTCAGTGTGTGCCCACTGCCTCTTGTCTTTTCCCTCAGCATCACTGAAAAGACACTGATTCCCTCCCCTTTGCACTATTGCTTCCATATATATGTGTGATGCCATGTAGAGGTATGTCAAAAACCTCCCTGAAGCCCAGGCAGATAATATTCCCTTCATCTACCAGTCAAGTTGATTCATCAGAGGAGTTTAAAGTGATGTTCAGCATGAAATTCCCCTGAAAAATCATGCTAACTACATTATTTGGTCATCTGTCATGTGCCTGGCAAGGATTTCCAGGAAGAGCTGCTTCATCAACTTCCTGGGGATAAAAAAGAGGCTGGCTGGTTTGTACTATGGCGAGTCCTCTTAATTGCCTTTTTTGAAGATGGGTGTCATTTGCTAACATCCACTCTTTAGCCTCTCTTGTCGTCTACATCTTAGCAAAACGCTTTTCCACTATGTCTGGCTAGGAAAAACTGTGCCAGCACAGAAAACATCTCCCATCGTGTTCTAGAAGTTGCACGGATGTCTGCCAAGTGTTTGGCAGGAAGAAAAGAAAAGTTGTCCAAAACAGCTTCCAATCGAATGTTCCTGTGATTGGAAAAGTCAGGAGAGTGCAAAGGTACTGTTTTCTATCAGTTGGCAAGGTGCGCACACAATCCCAGTGTTGTACAGCTTGCTTCTTCACCTTCCCGAAGCTGCCGCTCTCGCCGGCTGCCGGAGCCCAAGAAGCGGCTTCTTCGCGCAAAGACGATTGTGCCGCTCACAGGGCTCTCCTTAGCGCGGCTTCTGCCGAAAGACGCCCGGCAGCGGCTCTTACCTCCGGAGAGCATCCTACCTTCGTCTTTAGCTCCTCTTCTCATCTACACCTCGGCAAAAAGCTTCTCCACTATGTCTGGCTAGGAAAAACTGTGCCAGCACAGAAAACATCTCCCATCGTGTTCTAGAAGTTGCACGGATGTCTGCCAAGTGTTTGGCAGGAAGAAAAGAAAAGTTGTCCAAAACAGCTTCCAATCGAATGTTCCTGTGATTGGAAAAGTCAGGAGAGTGCAAAGGTACTGTTTTCTATCAGTTGGCAAGGTGCGCACACAATCCCAGTGTTGTACAGCTTGCTTCTTCACCTTCCCGAAGCTGCCGCTCTCGCCGGCTGCCGGAGCCCAAGAAGCGGCTTCTTCGCGCAAAGACGATTGTGCCGCTCACAGGGCTCTCCTTAGCGCGGCTTCTGCCGAAAGACGCCCGGCAGCGGCTCTTACCTCCGGAGAGCATCCTACCTTCGTCTTTAGCTCCTCTTCTCATCTACACCTCGGCAAAAAGCTTCTCCACTATGTCTGGCTAGGAAAAACTGTGCCAGCACAGAAAACATCTCCCATCGTGTTCTAGAAGTTGCACGGATGTCTGCCAAGTGTTTGGCAGGAAGAAAAGAAAAGTTGTCCAAAACAGCTTCCAATCGAATGTTCCTGTGATTGGAAAAGTCAGGAGAGTGCAAAGGTACTGTTTTCTATCAGTTGGCAAGGTGCGCACACAATCCCAGTGTTGTACAGCTTGCTTCTTCACCTTCCCGAAGCTGCCGCTCTCGCCGGCTGCCGGAGCCCAAGAAGCGGCTTCTTCGCGCAAAGACGATTGTGCCGCTCACAGGGCTCTCCTTAGCGCGGCTTCTGCCGAAAGACGCCCGGCAGCGGCTCTTACCTCCGGAGAGCATCCTACCTTCGTCTTTAGCTCCTCTTCTCATCTACACCTCGGCAAAAAGCTTTTCCACTATGTCTGGCTAGGAAAAACTGTGCCAGCACAGAAAACATCTCCCATCGTGTTCTAGAAGTTGCACGGATGTCTGCCAAGTGTTTGGCAGGAAGAAAAGAAAAGTTGTCCAAAACAGCTTCCAATCGAATGTTCCTGTGATTGGAAAAGTCAGGAGAGTGCAAAGGTACTGTTTTCTATCAGTTGGCAAGGTGCGCACACAATCCCAGTGTTGTACAGCTTGCTTCTTCACCTTCCCGAAGCTGCCGCTCTCGCCGGCTGCCGGAGCCCAAGAAGCGGCTTCTTCGCGCAAAGACGATTGTGCCGCTCACAGGGCTCTCCTTAGCGCGGCTTCTGCCGAAAGACGCCCGGCAGCGGCTCTTACCTCCGGAGAGCATCCTACCTTCGTCTTTAGCTCCTCTTCTCATCTACACCTCGGCAAAAAGCTTCTCCACTATGTCTGGCTAGGAAAAACTGTGCCAGCACAGAAAACATCTCCCATCGTGTTCTAGAAGTTGCACGGATGTCTGCCAAGTGTTTGGCAGGAAGAAAAGAAAAGTTGTCCAAAACAGCTTCCAATCGAATGTTCCTGTGATTGGAAAAGTCAGGAGAGTGCAAAGGTACTGTTTTCTATCAGTTGGCAAGGTGCGCACACAATCCCAGTGTTGTACAGCTTGCTTCTTCACCTTCCCGAAGCTGCCGCTCTCGCCGGCTGCCGGAGCCCAAGAAGCGGCTTCTTCGCGCAAAGACGATTGTGCCGCTCACAGGGCTCTCCTTAGCGCGGCTTCTGCCGAAAGACGCCCGGCAGCGGCTCTTACCTCCGGAGAGCATCCTACCTTCGTCTTTAGCTCCTCTTCTCATCTACACCTCGGCAAAAAGCTTTTCCACTATGTCTGGCTAGGAAAAACTGTGCCAGCACAGAAAACATCTCCCATCGTGTTCTAGAAGTTGCACGGATGTCTGCCAAGTGTTTGGCAGGAAGAAAAGAAAAGTTGTCCAAAACAGCTTCCAATCGAATGTTCCTGTGATTGGAAAAGTCAGGAGAGTGCAAAGGTACTGTTTTCTATCAGTTGGCAAGGTGCGCACACAATCCCAGTGTTGTACAGCTTGCTTCTTCACCTTCCCGAAGCTGCCGCTCTCGCCGGCTGCCGGAGCCCAAGAAGCGGCTTCTTCGCGCAAAGACGATTGTGCCGCTCACAGGGCTCTCCTTAGCGCGGCTTCTGCCGAAAGACGCCCGGCAGCGGCTCTTACCTCCGGAGAGCATCCTACCTTCGTCTTTAGCTCCTCTTCTCATCTACACCTCGGCAAAAAGCTTTTCCAATATGTCTGGCTAGGAAAAACTGTGCCAGCACAGAAAACATCTCCCATCGTGTTCTAGAAGTTGCACGGATGTCTGCCAAGTGTTTGGCAGGAAGAAAAGAAAAGTTGTCCAAAACAGCTTCCAATCGAATGTTCCTGTGATTGGAAAAGTCAGGAGAGTGCAAAGGTACTGTTTTCTATCAGTTGGCAAGGTGCGCACACAATCCCAGTGTTGTACAGCTTGCTTCTTCACCTTCCCGAAGCTGCCGCTCTCGCCGGCTGCCGGAGCCCAAGAAGCGGCTTCTTCGCGCAAAGACGATTGTGCCGCTCACAGGGCTCTCCTTAGCGCGGCTTCTGCCGAAAGACGCCTGGCAGCGGCTCTTACCTCCGGAGAGCATCCTACCTTCGTCTTTCGCGTCTTTTGTAGTCTACATCTTAGCAAAACGCTTTTCCACTATGTCTGGCTAGGAAAAACTGTGCCAGCACAGAAAACATCTCCCATCGTGTTCTAGAAGTTGCACGGATGTCTGCCAAGTGTTTGGCAGGAAGAAAAGAAAAGTTGTCCAAAACAGCTTCCAATCGAATGTTCCTGTGATTGGAAAAGTCAGGAGAGTGCAAAGGTACTGTTTTCTATCAGTTGGCAAGGTGCGCACACAATCCCAGTGTTGTACAGCTTGCTTCTTCACCTTCCCGAAGCTGCCGCTTTCGCCGGCTGCCGGAGCCCAAGAAGCGGCTTCTTCGCGCAAAGACGATTGTGCCGCTCACAGTGCTCTCCTTAGCGCAGCTTCTGCCGAAAGACGCCCGGCAGCGGCTCTTACCTCCTGAGAGTGGCAGCTTCGGGAAGGTGAAGAAGCAAGCTGTACAACACTGGGATTGTGTGCGCACCTTGCCAACTGATAGAAAACAGTACCTTTGCACTCTCCTGACTTTTCCAATCACATGAACATTCGATTGGAAGCTGTTTTGGACAACTTTTCTTTTCTTCCTGCCAAACACTTGGCAGACATCCGTGCAACTTCTAGAACACGATGGGAGATGTTTTCTGTGCTGGCACAGTTTTTCCTAGCCAGACATAGTGGAGAAGCTTTTTGCCGAGGTGTAGATGAGAAGAGGAGCTAAAGACGAAGGTAGGATGCTCTCCGGAGGTAAGAGCCGCTGCCGGGCGTCTTTCGGCAGAAGCCGCGCTAAGGAGAGCCCTGTGAGCGGCACAATCGTCTTTGCGCGAAGAAGCCGCTTCTTGGGCTCCGGCAGCCGGCGAGAGCGGCAGCTTCGGGAAGGTGAAGTAGCAAGCTGTACAACACTGGGATTGTGTGCGCACCTTGCCAACTGATAGAAAACAGTACCTTTGCACTCTCCTGACTTTTCCAATCACAGGAACATTCGATTGGAAGCTGTTTTGGACAACTTTTCTTTTCTTCCTGCCAAACACTTGGCAGACATCCGTGCAACTTCTAGAACACGATGGGAGATGTTTTCTGTGCTGGCACAGTTTTTCCTAGCCAGACATAGTGGAAAAGCGTTTTGCTAAGATGTAGACGACAAGAGAGGCTAAAGAGTGGATGTTAGCAAATGACACCCATCTTCAAAAAAGGCAATTAAGAGGACTCGCCATAGTACAAACCAGCCAGCCTCTTTTTTATCCCCAGGAAGTTGATGAAGCAGCTCTTCCTGGAAATCCTTGCCAGGCACATGACAGATGACCAAATAATGTAGTTAGCATGATTTTTCAGGGGAATTTCATGCTGAACATCACTTTAAACTCCTCTGATGAATCAACTTGACTGGTAGATGAAGGGAATATTATCTGCCTGGGCTTCAGGGAGGTTTTTGACGTACCTCTACATGGCATCACACATACATATGGAAGCAATAGTGCAAAGGGGAGGGAATCAGTGTCTTTTCAGTGATGCTGAGGGAAAAGACAAGAGGCAGTGGGCACACACTGAAATACAGGAGATTGCCTTTGAACATCAGTAAATGTTTCTTTACTGTCAGGGTGACTGAACCACGGCACAGACTGCCCAGAAAGATTGTGGAGCCTGGATCTTTGAAGACATTAAAAGTACACCCAGATAGAATCCTGGGCAAGAGGCTCTAGGTATCCTGGTTTAGGCAGGGGGGTTGGGCCTGGTTAGCCCCACCAACCCCTTCCACTCTCTTTCATTCTGTGCTAGTGAATTCTCTTCAAGATGCATTTCAAAGCACTGGCATGACAAAGTTCTGTGCAGACAGAGATCCAAATGGACATGGCATCTAAGTTCCTTAAGCAGTGTTCAAGAAGAATGTAAAACTCTGGCACAAGTGTCTCTTCCCTAACTGAATCCCTTTCATGGGAAAATTCCCAGCTCTAGAAAGATCTTCTGATACGCATGCTTAAGACTGACACTGGCTGAGCAAATTTCTCCCTATGTATATCTAAGACCAGTTAGGATCTTCACCCAAAGTGCTGTCAACATAGTCACAGAATGCCTATTGTTAAGAAGTGACAGCTTCCATCAGAATGGCAGCTATTGGTCCACAAAATGGATTAATGGATGGGAATTATCTACGTGGGTTAAAAACAAAAATAAAGAGTTGGTCTTTATTTATCAATTTCATGGCAATATTGATAAGGGAAGAAAAAGATCTAAGTCCTTGACTTTCTGGACTCGAGGAAAGATTTTAAAAATTCCTTGTAAAAATGTATGATCACAATCAGACTATTGAAACCATTTTAGTTGGGAACAAAGTTCCAAAATTGTCTAGATAGTGGCAAAGAAGCCAAGAAAATAGGAAAGAAACAAAAAGAGAGCAAAAGAGTCAGCTTCAGTGTACAAGCTCGTTCTAGAAGTAGTCTGCTGGGAAAAGGAACCCCCAGCTAAATTTCCAATGTATTCCTGCGCTTGATTCAGTAACTGGTCAATGTAAAAACCAATCCTTTTGTACAACTTCTTCCAGCAACAAAAACTCCAACAGGTTGACACTACCATCATGCCTGTTCCAGACATATTTAAAAGAGAAATGATGATTTTCTTGAAAACCTACTTACATAAAAGTTGCAAGATGGTGGAGGGATTCCCACATCCTCCTTCCTCCATCTGGCTTGAAAGTATATTTGATAAAATATGCAACAAAGCACATGATTTATAAGGGAGAGTCAAATGGATGATTTGGGAATCGATCTCTTGTTGATAGTAAACTTCATATCCACTCGGTGTGACCTTTTTAAAACAAAATGTGGAGCTGAGGCATGAATCTGCCACAACAATTGTAAAGCAAACATACACACTCCCCTTCATATGCCCCCCCCTCCACACACACCTAGGCACACACAGAGATCAGCATAGCAGATCATGAACACCTTGGAAAAGACTGAAATGCTAAATGCCTCTCTTGATGGGCAAAAGAGCTGGTGCAGTAATTCAAATGCCTGGTACAAAAATTCTGTTTAATATTTAGCTCCTATTTAAAACACAGCTTTTCATTTCATTCTATTTACAGAATATTTTCATTTCATTTGTTTCTTTAAAATTACTTAGTTCTCACCTGTTGTATGTCTAGGAATATTTTCTTCCAAAAATAGAAAAAAATAGATGATATCTTTTCAGCAGAAAACATTGGTTGATACAATTTTAAACCATCATGATATGGAAGAATTCTTCTGTCCCTCTCGAAGGTGGAAGAAGCATTTGGATCACAGATCATCTACAATGAAATACTTGACATGTTTAAGATGCTTTCAATCAATTTTGATCGTCAATTGCTTATTTGTTGTAAACAGTAATTTTTCAGTGAAGGGAAAGTGTGTGTGGTATATCTACATGATATGTTCAAAGGCAGTTCCTACTAATGGCCAGGCTGAATTCCAGTAAATAATGTCCCGAATGATATTTTGCCGCCTTCTTTGGCACTTCATGAAATCTTACCCTGATGAAGTGCTGAAACACAGAGATTTTCTCTTAGAGAGTGTCTCATGTTGTAACCTATCCCATGGATTTTATGCTGTAATTCTTATCTCTTTTAAAATTTACTATCTTCTGTACAGTTTTCATGAAACTTTCTGTTACAGTAGTGAATAGCACAGATAAATGTCATTTTGTACAACTTTGAATTTACCCCAAGAGCTGAGAGAAAACTTGATCCTATACTTCAATCCGAGTTTCTTCTATAGTCCAACTTTGTTTCTCTACCATCAAGCTTCTCCTTTGTTGCTGCTCCAAGCCCTGTCCAAGGTGACCTTGAATACTTTCAGGGATGGGACACCCACAACTTCTCTGGGCAACCTGTTCCAGTGTTCCAGCACTCCCACAGTAAAAAAGGCCTTCCTTTCATCTAATATGTGTAGGAAATCATAAATCTAGGCATAGAAGCTTGGAGTGCAAATTTGAAATTCTTTGGATTTGAAGCACATTTTATATGAATACTGACTTACAGATGACTAAAAGATGTTGATGGGCATTTGAGCTGACAAGTTTTGAAAAAGTGCACGGAAATTAAAATTGAAACCACTAAAATTAAAAACTCCTTGCCATTTTCTTTTTCCTCTCCTATTCAAAATTGCATATGTCAGATATCAGTGCTTCATGCAAACCTCTCAGATGCTCTCAGAGAAAAAGCTTTTCTTTCAGACTAAGTTGCGGTTGACGTAGAACACTAGCAGGAGTGAAAGATTTTCTGGGCATCGGGGCAGCCCGTTCTCCTTGGATTTGTGTGCAGAATGCATTTTATCCAAACTGGAAAATAGATCCCAGCTCTGTTCTATTCATCATTCTTACTTCATCAGGCCAGAAGATTCTGTGAAAAGTAGCCTGTGGACCTTGAAGACAGCGCATGTGAACCAGATGAGAGGTGATAGAGAAGTTGAGGGAGAGAAGAAAGAGCATGAGGCTGAAACCAGAAAGTATTTCTCCACGTGATCATGGAAGATTGCAGGAGCCACTTGGTACTATCAAACCAGCCCAACTTGGCACTGGTGCCACCTTGGGTCTGGGAGCCATGTTGCATATCGTGCATTTTAAGGAGCCAGCTGGCCACACCCAGCCATATGCCCCCAAACACAAACCAAGGCCCTTTTCTCTGGCAAACAAAACTCAGCTGCCCTGCTTCTGGATGGCAGATTGCAGGAACCACTTGGTACTATCAAACCAGCCGAACTTGGCACTGGTGCCACCATGGGTCTGGTCACCATCCTGCCTATTGTAGCTTTTCAGGAGCCAGCCGGTCACTCTCAGCCATAGGCCCCCAAACACAAACCTCGGCCCGTTTCCCTGGCAAACAAAAGTAAGCTGCCCCGCTTCTGCATGGCAGATTGCAGGAGCTACTTAGTACTATCAAATCAGCCCGACTTGGCACAGGTGCCACCTTGGATCTGGGAACCATCCTGTGTATCGTGGATTTTCAGGGGCCAGCCGGCCACTCTCAGCCATATGCCCCCAAAAACAAACCACGGACCTTTTCTCTGGCAAACAAAAATCAGCTGCCCCACTTCTGGATGGCAGATTGCAGGAGCCACTTGGGACTATCACACCAGCACAACATGGCACTGCTGCCACCTTGGATCTGGGAACAATCCTGCGTATCGTACATATTCAGGAACCAGCCGAACACTCCCAGCCACAGGCCCCCAAACACAAACAACGGCCCATTTCCCTGGCAAACAAAACTCAGCTGCCCCGCTTCTGGATGGCAGTTTGCAGGAGCCACTTGGGACTATCAAACCAGCCCGACTTGGTAATGGTACCACCTTGGATCTGGGAACCATCCGGCGTATCGTGGATTTTCAGGGGCCAGCCGGTCATTCCCAGCCATATGCCCCCAAACACAAACCTCGGCCCTTTTCTCTGGCAAACAAAACTCAACTGCCCCTCTTCTGGATGGCAAATTGCAGGACGCACTTGGTACTACAAAAAGAGCCCGACTTGGCAGTGGTGCCACCTTGGCTCTGGGAACCATCCTGTGTATCGAGCATTTTAAGGAGCCAGCCGGCAATTCCCAGCCGTATGCCCCAAAAAGAAACCATGGACCTTTTCTCTGGCAAAAAAAACTCAGCTGTCCCGCTTCTGGATGGCAGATTGCAGGAGTCACTTTGAACCATACAACCAGCCTTACTTGGCACTGGTGCCACCTTGGATCTGGGAACCATCCTGCCTATCGTTGATTTTCAGGGGCCAGCCGGCCACTCTCAGCCATAGGCCCCCAAACACAAACCACAGCCCTTTTCTCTAGCAAACAAAATTCAACTGCCCCGCTTGTGGATGGCAAATTGCAGGAGCCACTGGGTACTACAAAAACAGCCTGACTTGGCACTGGTGCCACCTTGCGTCTGGTTACCATGCGGCGTATCGTGCATTTTAAGGAGCCAGGTGGCCACTCCCAGCCATATGCCCCCAAACACAACCCACGGCCCTTTTCTCTGGCAAACAAAACTCAGCTGCCCCGCTTCTGGATGGCAGATTGCAGGAGACACTTGGTACTATCAAACCAGCCCGACTTGGCACTGGTGCCACCTTGGGTCTGGGAACCATCCTGCGTATTGTGGATTGTCAGGAGACAGCCGACCACTCTCGGCCACAGAGCCCAATCAAAAACAAAGGTCCGTTTCCCTGGCAAAAAAAACTCAGCTGCCCCGCTTCTGGATGGGAGATTGCAGGAGGCACTTGACACTGTCAAACGAGCCCCAATTGGCACTGGTGCCACCTTGGGTCTGGGAACCATGCTGCGTATCGTGGATTTTCAGGAGCCAGCCGGCCACTGCCAGCCACAGGCCCCCAAACACAAACCACAGCCTTTTTCTCTGGCAAACAAAACTCAGCTGCCCCGCTTCTGGATGGCAGATTGCAGGAACCACTTGGTACTATCAAACCAGCCCAACTTGGCACTGGTGCCACCATGGGTCTGGTCACCATCCTGCCTATAGTAGCTTTTCAGGAGCCAGCCGGTCACTCTCAGCCATAGGCCCCCAAACACAAAACTCGGCCCGTTTCCCTGGCAAACAAAAGTAAGCTGCCCCGCTTCTGCATGGCAGATTGCAGGAGCTACTTAGTACTATCAAATCAGCCCGACTTGGCACAGGTGCCACCTTGGATCTGGGAACCATCCTGTGTATCGTGGATTTTCAGGGGCCAGCCGGCCACTCTCAGCCATATGCCCCCAAAAACAAACCACGGACCTTTTCTCTGGCAAACAAAAATCAGCTGCCCCACTTCTGGATGGCAGATTGCAGGAGCCACTTGGGACTATCACACCAGCACAACATGGCACTGCTGCCACCTTGGATCTGGGAACAATCCTGCGTATCGTACATATTCAGGAACCAGCCGAACACTCCCAGCCACAGGCCCCCAAACACAAACAACGGCCCATTTCCCTGGCAAACAAAAGTAAGCTGCCCCGCTTCTGGATGGCAGTTTGCAGGAGCCACTTGGGACTATCAAACCAGCCCGACTTGGTAATGGTACCACCTTGGATCTGGGAACCATCCGGCGTATCGTGGATTTTCAGGGGCCAGCCGGTCATTCCCAGCCATATGCCCCCAAACACAAACTTTGGCCCTTTTCTCTGGCAAACAAAACTCAACTGCCCCTCTTCTGAATGGCAAATTGCAGGACGCACTTGGTACTACAAAAAGAGCCCGACTTGGCAGTGGTGCCACCTTGGCTCTGGGAACCATCCTGTGTATCGAGCATTTTAAGGAGCCAGCCGGCAATTCCCAGCCGTATGCCCCAAAAAGAAACCATGGACCTTTTCTCTGGCAAAAAAAACTCAGCTGTCCCGCTTCTGGATGGCAGATTGCAGGAGTCACTTTGAACCATACAACCAGCCTTACTTGGCACTGGTGCCACCTTGGATCTGGGAACCATCCTGCCTATCGTTGATTTTCAGGGGCCAGCCGGCCACTCTCAGCCATAGGCCCCCAAACACAAACCACAGCCCTTTTCTCTAGCAAACAAAATTCAACTGCCCCGCTTGTGGATGGCAAATTGCAGGAGCCACTGGGTACTACAAAAACAGCCTGACTTGGCACTGGTGCCACCTTGCGTCTGGTTACCATGCGGCGTATCGTGCATTTTAAGGAGCCAGGTGGCCACTCCCAGCCATATGCCCCCAAACACAACCCACGGCCCTTTTCTCTGGCAAACAAAACTCAGCTGCCCCGCTTCTGGATGGCAGATTGCAGGAGACACTTGGTACTATCAAACCAGCCCGACTTGGCACTGGTGCCACCTTGGGTCTGGGAACCATCCTGCGTATTGTGGATTGTCAGGAGACAGCCGACCACTCTTGGCCACAGAGCCCAATCAAAAACAAAGGTACGTTTCCCTGGCAAAAAAAACTCAGCTGCCCCGCTTCTGGATGGGAGATTGCAGGAGCCACTTGGTACTATCAAACCAGCCCAACTTGGCACTGGTGCCGTCATGGGTCTGGTCACCATACTGCCTATCGTAGCTTTTCACGAGCCAGCCGGTCACTTCCAGGCTTAGGCCCCCAGACACAATCCTCGGACCGTTTCCCTGGCAAACAAAAGTAAGCTGCCCCGCTTCTGGATGGCAGATTGCAGGAACCACTTGGTACTATCAAACCAGCCCAACTTGGCACTGGTGCCACCATGGGTCTGGGAACCATCCTGTGTATCGTGGATTCTAATTAGCCATCCGTCCACTCCAGGCCATAGGGCCCCAGGCACAAACAACGGCGCTTTTCCCTGGATAACAAACTCGCCTGCCAAATTTTTGATGGCAGATTGCAGGAGCCACTTGGTACTATCAAACCAGCCCAACTTGGCACTGGTGCCACCATGGGTCTGGTCACCATCCTGCCTATCGTAGCTTTTCAGGAGCCAGCCGGTCACTCCCAGCCATAGGCCCCGAGACACAAACCTCGGCCCGTTTCCCTGGCAAACAAAAGTAAGCTGCCCCGCTTCTGGATGGCAGATTGCAGGAGCCACTTGGTACTATCAAACCAGCCCGACTTGGCACTGGTGCCACCACTGGTCTGGGAACCATCCTGCGTATCGTGGATTCTAATTAGCCAGCTGGCCACTCCCAGCCACAGGCACCCAAACACAAACGACGGCGCTTTTCCCTGGAAAACAAAACTCGCCTGCCAACTTTTTGATGGCAGATTGCAGGAGCAACTTGGTACTATCAAACCAGCCCAACTTGGCACTGGTGCCACCATGGGTCTGGTCACCATCCTGCCTATCGTAACTTTTCAGGAGCCAGCCGGTCACTCTCAGCCATAGGCCCCCAAACAAAACCCACGGCCCGTTTCCCTGGCAAACAAAAGTAAGCTGCCCCGCTTCTGGATGGCAGATTCCCGGACGCACTTGGTACTATCAAACCAGCCCAACTTGGCACTGGTTCCACCTCTGATCTGGGAACCATGCTGAGTATCGAGGATTCTAAGGAGCCAGCCGGCCACTCCCAGCCACAGGCCCCCAAACACAAACAACGGCGCTTTTCCCTGGAAAACAAAACTCGCCCGCCAAGTTTGTGATGGCAGATTGCAGGAGCCACTTGGTACTATCAAACCAGCCCAACTTGGCACTGGTGCCGTCATGGGTCTGGTCACCATCCTGCCTATCGTTGCTTTTCACGAGCCAGCCGGTCACTCCCAGCCATAGGCCCCCAGACAAAAACCTCGGCCCGTTTCCCTGGAAAACAAAAGTAAGCTGCCCCGCTTCTGGATGGCAGATTGCAGGAACCACTTGGTACTATCAAACCAGCCCAACTTGGCACTGGTGCCACCATGGGTCTGGGAACCATCCTGTGTATCGTGGATTCTAATTAGCCATCCGTCCACTCCAGGCCATAGGGCCCCAGGCACAAACAACAGCGCTTTTCCCTGGAAAACAAAACTCGCCTGCCAACTTTTTGATGGCCGATTGCAGGAACCACTTGGTATTATCTAGCCAGCCCAACTTGGCACTGGTGCCACCATGGGTCTGGTCACCATCCTGCCTATCGTAGCTTTTCAGGAGCCAGCCGGTCACTCCCAGCCACAGGCCCCCAAACAAAATCAACGGCGCTGTTCCCTGGAAAACAAAACACGCCTGCCAACTTTTTGATGGAGTTTGCAGGAGCCAATGGTACTATCAAACCAGCCCAACTTGGCACTGGTGCCACCATGGGTCTGGTAAACATCCTGCGTATCGTGGATTCTTAGGAGCCAGCCGGCCACTCCTAGCCACAGGCCCCCAAACAAAAACCTAGGCCTATTTCTCTGGCAAACAAAAGTAAGCTGCCCCGCTTCTGGATGGCAGATTGCAGGAGACACTTGGGACTATCAAACCAGCCCAACTTGGCACTGGTGCCACCTCTGGTCTGGGAACCATCCTGCGTATCTTGTGTTCTAAGGAGCCACCTGGCCACTCCCAGCCACAGTCCCCCAAACACAAACAACGGCGCTTTTCCCTGGAAAACAAAACTGGCCTGCCAACTTTTTGATGGCAGATTGCAGGAGCCACTTGGTACCATCAAACCAGCCCAACTTGGCACTGGTGCCACCTTGGGTCTGGGAACCATCCTGCCTATTGTAGCTTTTCAGGAGCCAGCCTGTCACTCCTAGCCCTAGGCCCCCAGTCATAAACCTCGGCCCGTTTCCCTGGCACACAAAAGTAAGCTACCCCGCTTCAGGATGGCAGATTGCAGGAGCCACTTTTCACCATCAAACCAGCCCGACGTGGCACTGGTGCCACCTTGGGTCTGGGAACCATCCTGCGTATCGTGTGTTCTAAGGAGCCAGCCGGGCACTCCCAGCCACAGTCCCCCAAACACAAACAACGGTGCTTTTCCTTGGAAAACAAAACTGGCCTGCCAACTTTTTGATGGCAGATTGCAGGTGCTATTTAGTACTATCAAACCAGCCCGACTTGGCACTGGTGCCACCTCTGGTCTGGGAACCATCCTGCCTATCGTGGATTTTCAGGGGCCAGACGGCCACTCTCAGCCATATGCCCCCAGACACAAAGCTCTGCCCGTTTCCCTGGCAAACAAAAGTAAGCTACCCCGCTTCTGGATGGCAGATTGCAGGAGCCACTTGGTACTATCAAACCAGCCCAACTTGGCACTGGTGCCACCATGGGTCTGGTCACCATCCTGCCTATCGCAGCTTTTCAGGACCTAGCAGGTCACTCCCAGCCATAGGCCCCCAGACACAAACCTCGGCCCGTTTCCCTGACAAACAAAAGTAAGCTGCCCCGCTTCTGGATGGCAGATTGCAGGACGCACTTGGTACTATCAAACCAGCCCAACTTGGCAAAGGTGCCACCTCTGGTCTGGGAACCATCCTGCGTATCGTGGATTCTAAGGAGCCAGCCGGCCACTCCCAGCCACAGGCCCTCAAACACAAACAACGGCGCTTTTCCCTGGAAAACAAAACTCGCCTGCCAACTTTTTGATGGCAGATTGCAGGAGCCACTTGGTACTATCAAACCAGCCCAACTTGGCACTGGTGCCACCATGGGTCTGGTCACCATCCTGCCTATCGTAGCTTTTCAGGAGCCAGCCGGTCACTCCCAGCCATAGGTCCCCAGTCACAAACCTCGGCCCGTTTCCCTGGCAAACAAAAGTAAGCTGCCCCGCTTCTGGATGGCAGATTGCAGGAGCCCCTTGGTACTATCAAACCAGCCCGACTTGGAACTGGTGCCACCTCTGGTCTGGGAACCATGCTGCGTAACACAGATTCTAAGGCGCCAGTCGGCCACTCCCAGCCACAAGCCCCCAAACACAAACAACGGCGCTATTCTCTGGCAAACAAAACTCCACTGCCCCTCTTCTGGATGGCAGATTGCAGGACGCACTTGGTACTATAAAAACAGCCCGACTTGGCACTGGTGCCACCTTGGGTCTCGGAACCATCCTGCGTATCGATCTTTTTAATGAGACAGCCGGCCACTCCAAGCCATATGCCCCCAAACACAACCCACGGCCCTTTTCTCTGGCAAACAAAACTCAACTGCACCGCTTCTGGATGGCAGATTGCAGGAGCCACTTGGTACTATCAAACCAGCCCGACTTGGCACTGGTGCCACCTTGGGTCTGGGAACCATCCTGCGTATTGTGGGTTGTCAGGAGCCAGCCGAACACTCTCGGCCACAGACCCCAATCAAAAACAACGGCCCGTTTCACAGGCAAACAAAACTCAACTGCCCCTCTTCTGGATGGCAAATTTTAGGACGCACTTTGTACTACGAAAACCGCCCGACGTGGCACTGGTGCCACCTTGTGTCAGGGAACCATCCTGCATATTGAGCTTTTTAAGGAGCCAGCCGGCCACGCTGAGCCATATACCCCCAAAAACAAACCACGGACCATTTCTCATGGAAACAAAAATCCGCTGCCCCGCGTCTGGATGGCAGATTGCAGGAGCCACTTTGCACCATCAAACCAGCCCGACTTGGCACTGGTGCCACCTTGGGTCTGGGAACAATCCTGCATATCGTGGATTCTAAGGAGCCAGCCGGCCACTCCCAGCCACAGGCCCCCAAACACAAACAACGGCGCTTTTCCCTGGAAAACAAAACTCGCCTGCCAGCTTTTTGATGGCAGATTGCAGGAGCCACTTGGTACTATCAAATCATCCCAACTTGGTACTGGTGCCACTATGGGTCTGGGAACCATCCTGCCTATTGTAGCATTTCAGGAGCCAGCCGGTCACTCCCAGCCATAGGCCCCCAGACACAAACCTCGGACCGTTTCCCTGGCAAACAAAAGTAAGCTGCCCCGATTCTGGATGGCAGATTGCAGGAACCACTTGGTAGTGTCAAACCAGCCCGACTTGGCACTGGTGCCACCTTGGGTCTGGGAACCATCCTGCGTATCGTGGATTCTAAGCAGCCACCCGGCCACTCTGAGCCACAGGCGCCCAAACACAAAATACGGCGCTTTTCCCTGGAAAACAAAACTCGCCTGCCAACATTTTGATGGCAGATTGCAGGAGGCACATGGTACTATCAGACCAGGCAAACATGGCACTGGTGCCACCTTGGCTCTGGGAACCATCCTGCCTATCGTGGATTTTCAGGGGCCAGCCGGCCAATCTCAGCCATATGGATCCAAACACATACCACGGCCCTTTTCTATGACAAACAAAACTCAACTGCCCCTCTTCTGGATGGGAAATTGCAGGACGCACTTGGTACTACGAAAACAGCCCGACTTGGCACTGATGCCACCTTGGGTCAGGGAACAATCCTGCGTATCGATCTTTTTATGGAGCCAGCCGGCCACGTCCAGCCATATACCCCCAAAATAAACCACGGAACTTTTCTCCAGCAAACAAAAATCCGCTGCCCCGCGTCTGAATGGCAGATTTCAGGAGCTATTTAGTATTATCAAACCAGCCCGACTTGGCACTGGTGCCACCATGAGTCTGGTAACCATCCTGCCTATCGTAGCTTTTCAGTAGCCAGCCGGTCACTCCCAGCCATAGGCCCCCAGACAAATACCTCGGCCCGTTTCCCTGGGAAACAAAAGTAAGCTGTCCCGCTTCTGGATGGCAGATTGCAGGAGCCACTTGGTACTATCAAACCAGCCCAACTTGGCACTGGTGCCACCTTGGCTCTGGGAACCATCCTGCGTATCCTGGGTTCAAAGGAGGCAGCCGGCCACTCCCAGCCACAGGCCTCTAAACAAGAACAACGGCGCTTTTCCCTGGAAAACAAAACTCGCCTGACAACTTTTGGATGGCAGATTGCAGGAGCCACTTGGTACTATCAAACCAGCCCAACTTGGCACTGGTGCCACCATGGGTCTGGTCACCATCCTGCCTATCGTAGCTTTTCAGGAGCCAGCCGGTCACTCCCAGCCATAGGCCCCCAGACAAATATCTCGGCCCGTTTCCCTGGCAAGCAAAAGTAAGCAGCCCCGCTTCTGGATGGCAGATTGCAGGAGCCACATGGTACTATCAAACCAGGCCAACATGGCACTGGTGCCACCTTGGTTCTGGGAACCATCCTGCCTATCGTGGATTTTCAGGGGCCAGCCGGCCACTCTCAGCCATATGCCCCCAAACATATACCACGGTCCTTTTCTCTGGCAAACAAAACTCAACTGCCCCTCTTCTGGATGGCAAATTGCAGGACGCACTTGGTACTACGAAAACAGCCCGACTTGGCACTCATGCCACCTTGGGTCAGGGAACAATCCTGCGTATCGAGATTTTTAAGGAGCCAGCCGGCCACGTCCAGCCATATACCCCCAAAAAAAACCACGGAACTTTTCTCCAGCAAACAGAAATCCGCTGCCCCGCGTCTGGATGGCAGATTTCAGGCATTATTTAGTATTATCAAACCAGCCCGACTTGGCAGTGGGGCCACCATGAGCCTGGTAACCATCCTGCCTATCGTAGCTTTTCAGTAGCCAGCCAGTCACGCCCAGCCATAGGCCCCCAGACAAATACCTCGGCCCGTTTCCCTGGGAAACAAAATTAAGCTGTCCCGCTTCTGGATGGCAGTTTGCAGGATCCACTTGGTACTATCAAACCAGCCGAACTTGGCACTGGCGTAACCTTGGCTCTGGGAACCATCCTGCGTATCCTGGGTTCAAAGGAGGCAGCCGGCCACTCCCAGCCACAGGCCCCCAAACAGAAACAACGGCGCTTTTCCCTGGAAAACAAAACTGGCCTGCCAAGTTTTTGATGGCAGATTGCAGGAGCCACTTGGTACTATCAAACCAGCCCAACTTGGCACTGGTGCCACCATGGGTCTGGTCACCATCCTGCCTATCGTAGCTTTTCAGGAGCCAGCCGGTCACTCCCAGCCATAGGCCCCCAGACAAATATCTCGGCCCGTTTCCCTGGCAAGCAAAAGTAAGCAGCCCCGCTTCTGGATGGCAGATTGCAGGAGCCACATGGTACTATCAAACCAGGCCAACATGGCACTGGTGCCACCTTGGTTCTGGGAACCATCCTGCCTATCGTGGATTTTCAGGGGCCAGCCGGCCACTCTCAGCCATATGCCCCCAAACATATACCACGGTCCTTTTCTCTGGCAAACAAAACTCAACTGCCCCTCTTCTGGATGGCAAATTGCAGGACGCACTTGGTACTACGAAAACAGCCCGACTTGGCACTCATGCCACCTTGGGTCAGGGAACAATCCTGCGTATCGAGATTTTTAAGGAGCCAGCCGGCCACGTCCAGCCATATACCCCCAAAAAAAAACCACGGAACTTTTCTCCAGCAAACAGAAATCCGCTGCCCCGCGTCTGGATGGCAGATTTCAGGAGTTATTTAGTATTATCAAACCAGCCCGACTTGGCAGTGGGGCCACCATGAGCCTGGTAACCATCCTGCCTATCGTAGCTTTTCAGTAGCCAGCCAGTCACGCCCAGCCATAGGCCCCCAGACAAATACCTCGGCCCGTTTCCCTGGGAAACAAAATTAAGCTGTCCCGCTTCTGGATGGCAGTTTGCAGGATCAACTTGGTACTATCAAACCAGCCGAACTTGGCACTGGCGTAACCTTGGCTCTGGGAACCATCCTGCGTATCCTGGGTTCAAAGGAGGCAGCCGGCCACTCCCAGCCACAGGCCCCCAAACAGAAACAACGGCGCTTTTCCCTGGAAAACAAAACTGGCCTGCCAAGTTTTTGATGGCAGATTGCAGGAGCCACTTGGTACTATCAAACCAGCCCAACTTGGCACTGGTGCCACCATGGGTCTGGTCACCATCCTGCCTATCGTCGCTTTTCAGGCGCCAGCCGGTCACTCCCAGCCATAGGCCCCCAGTCACAAACCTCGGCCCGTTTCCCTGGCAAACAAAAGTAAGCTACCCCGCTTCTGGATGGCAGATTGCAGGAGCCACTTTGCACCATCAAACCAGCCCGACTTGGCACTGCTGCGACCTCTGGTCTGGGAACCATCCTGCGTATCGTGGATTCTAAGGAGCCAGCCGGCCACTCCCAGCCACAGGCCCCCAAACACAAACAACGGCGCTTTTCTCTGGAAAACAAAACTCACCTGCCAACTTTTTGATGGCAGATTGCAGGAGCCACTTGGTACTATCAAACCAGCCCAACTTGGCACTGGTGCCACCATGGGTCTGGTCACCATCCTGCCTATCGTAGCTTTTCAGGAGCCAGCCGGTCACTCCCAGCCATAGGCCCCGAGACACAAACCTCGGCCCGTTTCCCTGGCAAACAAAAGTAAGCTACCCCGCTTCTGGATGGCAGATTGCAGGACGCACTTGGTACTATCAAACCAGCCCAACTTGGCACTGGTGCCACCTCAGGTCTGGGAACCATCCTGCGTCTCGTGGATTCTAAGGAGCCAGCCGGCCACTCCCACCCATAGGCCCCCAAACAAAAACAACGGCGCTTTTCCCTGGAAAACAAAACTCGCCTGCCAACTTTTTGATGGCCGATTGCAGGAACCACTTGGTATTATCAAGCCAGCCCGACTTGGCACTGGTGCCACCTTGGGTCTGGGAACCATGCTGCGTATCGTGGATTCTAAGGAGCCAGCCGGCCACTCCCTGCCACAGGCCCCCAAACACAAACAACGGCGCTTTTCCCTGGAAATCAACACTCGCTTGCCGACTTTTTGATGGCAGATTGCAGGAGCCACTTGGTACTATCAAACCAGCCCAACTTGGCACTGGTGCCACCATGGGTCTGGTCACCATCATGCCTCTCGTAGCTTTTAAGGACCTAGCGGGTCACTCACAGCCATAGGCCCCCAGACACAAACCTTGGCCCGTTTCCCTGGCAAACAAAAGTAAGCTGCCCCGTTTCTGGATGGCAGATTTCAGTAGCAACTTTGCACCATCAAACTGGCCCGACTTGTCACTGGTGCCACTTTAGGTCTGGGAACCATCCTGCGTATCGTGGATTCTAATTAGCCATCCGGCCACTCCCACCCACAGACCCCCAAACACAAACAACGGCGCTTTTCCCTGGAAAACAAAACTCGCCTACCAACATTTTGATGGCAGATTGCAGGAGCCACTTGGTACTATCAAATCAGCCCAACTTGGCACTGGTGCCACCATGGGTCTGGTAACCATCCTGCCTATCGTACCTTTTCAGGAGCCAGCTGGTCACTCCCAGCCATAGGCCCCCAGACAAAAACCTCGGCTCCTTTCCCTGGCAAACAAAAGTAAGCTGCCCTGCTTCTGGATGGCAGATTGCAGGAGCCACTTTGCACCATCAAACTGGCCCGACTTGTCACTGTTGCCACCTCTGGTCTGGGAACCATCCTGCGTATCGTGGGTTCTAATTAGCCAGCCGGCCACTCCCAGCCACAGGCCCCCAAACACAAACAACGGCGCTTTTCCCTGGAAAACAAAACTCGCCTGACAACTTTTTGATGGCAGATTGCAGGAGCCACTTGGTACTATCAAACCAGCCCAACTTGGCACTGGTGCCACCATGGGTCTGGTCACCATCCTGCCTATCGTAGCTTTTCAGGAGCCAGCCGGTCACTCCCAGCCATAGGCCCCCAGACACAAAGCTCGGCCCGTTTCCCTGGCAAACAAAAGTAAGCTGCCCCGCTTCTGGATGGCTGATTGCAGGAGCCACTTGGTACTATCAAACCAGCCCGACTTGGCACTGGTGCCACCACTGGTCTGGGAACCATCCTGCGTATCGTGGATTCTAATTAGCCAGCCGGCCACTCCCAGCCACAGGCACCCAAACACAAACGACGGCGCTTTTCCCTGGAAAACAAAACTCGCCTGACAACTTTTTGATGGCAGATTGCAGGAGCCACTTGGTACTATCAAACAAGCCGAACTTGGCACTGGTGCCACCTCTGGTCTGGGAACCATCCTGCCTATCGTGGATTTTCAGGGGCCAGACGGCCACTCTCAGCCATATGCCCCCAGACACAAAGCTCTGCCCGTTTCCCTGGCAAACAAAAGTAAGCTGCCCCGCTTCTGGATGGCAGATTGCAGGACGCACTTGGTACTATCAAACCAGCCCGACTTGGCACTGGTGCCACGTCAAGTCTGGGAACCATCCTGCGTATCGTGGATTCTAAGGAGCCAGCCGGCCACTCCCAGCCACAGGCCCCCAAACACAAACAACGGCGCTTTTCCCTGGAAAACAAAACTCGCCTGCCAACTTTTTGATGGCAGATTGCAGGAGCAACTTGGTACTATCAAACCAGCCCAACTTGGCACTGGTGCCACCATGGGTCTGGTCACCATCCTGCCTATCGTAACTTTTCAGGAGCCAGCCGGTCACTCTCAGACATAGGCCCCCAAACAAAACCCACGGCCCGTTTCCCTGGCAAACAAAAGTAAGCTGCCCCGCTTCTGGATGGCAGATTCCCGGACGCACTTGGTACTATCAAACCAGCCCAACTTGGCACAGGTTCCACCTCTGATCTGGGAACCATGCTGAGTATCGTGGATTCTAAGGAGCCAGCCGGCCACTCCCAGCCAAAGGCCCCCAAACACAAACAACGGCGCTTTTCCCTGGAAAACAAAACTCGCCCGCCAAGTTTGTGATGGCAGATTGCAGGAGCCACTTGGTACTATCAAACCAGCCCAACTTGGCACTGGTGCCGTCATGGGTCTGGTCACCATCCTGCCTATCGTAGCTTTTCACGAGCCAGCCGGTCACTCCCAGCCATAGGCCCCCAGACAAAAACCTCGGCCCGTTTCCCTGGCAAACAAAAGTAAGCTGCCCCGCTTCTGGATGGCAGATTGCAGGAACCACTTGTTACTATCAAACCAGCCCAACTTGGCACTGGTGCCACCATGGGTCTGGGAACCATCCTTTGTATCGTGGATTTTAATTAGCCATCCGTCCACTCCAGGCCATAGGGCCCCAGGCACAAACAACGGCGCTTTTCCCTGGAAAACAAAACTCGCCTGCCAACTTTTTGATGGCCGATTGCAGGAACCACTTGGTATTATCAAGCCAGCCCCACTTGGCACTGGTGCCACCTTGGGTCTGGGAACCATGCTGCGTATCGTGGATTCTAAGGAGCCAGCCGGCCACTCCCTGCCACAGGCCCCCAAACACAAACAACGGCGCTTTTCCCTGGAAAACAAAACTCGCCTGCCAAGTTTTTGATGGCAGATTGAAGGAGCCACTTGGTACTATCAAACCAGCCCAACTTGGCACTGGTGCCACCATGGGTCTGGTCACCATCCTGCCTATCGTAGCTTTTCAGGAGCCAGCCAGCCACCCCCAGCCAGAGGCCCCCAGACAAATATTTCGGCCCGTTTCCCTGGCAAACAAAAGTAAGCTGCCCCGCTTCTGCATGGCAGATTGCAGGAGCCACTTTGCACCGTCAAACCAGCCCAACTTGGCACTGGTGCCACCTCAGGTCTGGGAACCATCCTGCGTCTCGTGGGTTCTAATTAGCCATCCGTCCACTCCAGGCCATAGGGCCCCAGGCACAAACAACGGCGCTTTTCCCTGGAAAACAAAACTCGCCTGCCAACATTTTGATGGCCGATTGCAGGAACCACTTGGTATTATCAAGCCAGCCCAACTTGGCACTGGTGCCACCATGGGTCTGGTCACCATCCTGCCTATCGTAGCTTTTCAGGAGCCAGCCGGTCACTCCCAGCCATAGGCCCCCAGACACAAACCTCGGACCGTTTCCCTGGCAAACAAAAGTAAGCTGCCCCGCTTCTGGATGGCAGATTGCAGGAACCACTTGGTACTATCAAACCAGCCCAACTTGGCACTGGTGCCACCATGGGTCTGGGAACCATCCTGTGTATCGTGGATTCTAATTAGCCATCCGTCCACTCCAGGCCATAGGGCCCCAGGCACAAACAACGGCGCTTTTCCCTGGAAAACAAAACTCGCCTGCGAACATTTTGATGGCCGATTGCAGGAACCACTTGGTATTATCAAGCCAGCCCGACTTGGCACTGGTGCCACCTTGGGTCTGGGAACCATGCTGCGTATCGTGGATTCTAAGGAGCCAGCCGGCCACTCCCAGCCACAGGCCCCCAAACACAAACAACGACGCTTTTCCCTGGAAATCAACACTCGCTTGCCGACTTTTTGATGGCAGATTGCAGGAGCCACTTGGTACTATCAAACCAGCCCAACTTGGCACTGGTGCCACCATGGGTCTGGTCACCATCCTGCCTATCGTAGCTTTTCATGAGCCAGCCGGCCACTCCCAGCCATAGGCCCCCAGACACAAACCTCGGCCCGTTTCCCTGGCAAACAAAAGTAAGCTGCCCCGCTTCTGGATGGCAGATTCCCGGACGCACTTGTTACAATCAAACCAGCCCAACTTGGCACTGGTGCCACCTCTGGTCTGGGAACCATGCTGAGTATCGTGGATTCTAAGGAGCCAGCCGGCCACTCCCAGCCACAGGCCCCCAAACACAAACAACGGCGCTTTTCCCTGGAAAACAAAACTCGCCTGCCAAGTTTTTGATGGCAGATTGCAGGAGCCACTTGGTACTATCAAACCAGCCCAACTTGGCACTGGTGCCGTCATGGGTCTGGTCACCATCCTGCCTATCGTAGCTTTTCAGGAGCCAGCCGGTCACTTCCAGGCTTAGGCCCCCAGACACAATCCTCGGACCGTTTCCCTGGCAAACAAAAGTAAGCTGCCCCGCTTCTGGATGGCAGATTGCAGGAACCACTTGGTACTATCAAACCAGCCCAAGTTGGCACTGGTGCTACCATGGGTCTGGGAACCATCCTGTGTATCGTGGATTCTAATTAGCCATCCGTCCACTCCAGGCCTTAGGGCCCCAGGCACAAACAACGGCGCTTTTCCCTGGATAACAAACTCGCCTGCCAAATTTTTGATGGCAGATTGCAGGAGCCACTTGGTACTATCAAACCAGCCCAACTTGGCACTGGTGCCACCATGGGTCTGGTCACCATCCTGCCTATCGTAGCTTTTCAGGAGCCAGCCGGTCACTCCCAGCCATAGGCCCCGAGACACAAACCTCGGCCCGTTTCCCTGGCAAACAAAAGTAAGCTGGCCCGCTTCTGGATGGCAGATTGCAGGAGCCACTTGGTACTATCAAACCAGCCCGACTTGGCACTGGTGCCACCACTGGTCTGGGAACCATCCTGCGTATCGTGGATTCTAATTAGCCAGCTGGCCACTCCCAGCCACGGGCACCCAAACACAAACGACGGCGCTTTTCCCTGGAAAACAAAACTCGCCTGACAACTTTTTGATGGCAGATTGCAGGAGCCACTTGGTACTATCAAACCAGCCCAACTTGGCACTGGTGCCACCATGGGTCTGGTCACCATCCTGCCTATCGTAGCTTTTCAGGAGCCAGCCGGTCACTCCCAGCCATAGGCCCCCAGACAAATACCTCGGCCCGTTTCCCTGGAAAACAAAAGTAAGCTGCCCCGCTTCTGGATGGCAGATTGCAGGACGCACTTGGTACTATCAAACCAGCCCGACTTGGCACTGGTGCCACGTCAAGTCTGGGAACCATCCTGCGTATCGTGGATTCTAAGGAGCCAGCCGGCCACTCCCTGCCACAGGCCCCCAAACACAAACAACGGCGCTTTTCCCCGGAAAACAAAACTCGCCTGCCAACTTTTTGATGGCAGATTGCAGGAGCAACTTGGTACTATCAAACCAGCCCAACTTGGCACTGGTGCCACCATGGGTCTGGTCACCATCCTGCCTATCGTAACTTTTCAGGAGCCAGCCGGTCACTCTCAGCCATAGGCCCCCAAACAAAACCCACGGCCCGTTTCCCTGGCAAACAAAAGTAAGCTGCCCCGCTTCTGGATGGCAGATTCCCGGACGCACTTGGTACTATCAAACCAGCCCAACTTGGCACTGGTTCCACCTCTGATCTGGGAACCATGCTGAGTATCGTGGATTCTAAGGAGCCAGCCGGCCACTCCCAGCCACAGGCCCCCAAACACAAACAACGGCGCTTTTCCCTGGAAAACAAAACTCGCCCGCCAAGTTTGTGATGGCAGATTGCAGGAGCCACTTGGTACTATCAAACCAGCCCAACTTGGCACTGGTGCCGTCATGGGTCTGGTCACCATCCTGCCTATCGTAGCTTTTCACGAGCCAGCCGGTCACTCCCAGCCATAGGCCCCCAGACAAAAACCTCGGCCCGTTTCCCTGGAAAACAAAAGTAAGCTGCCCCGCTTCTGGATGGCAGATTGCAGGAACCACTTGGTACTATCAAACCAGCCCAACTTGGCACTGGTGCCACCATGGGTCTGGGAACCATCCTGTGTATCGTGGATTCTAATTAGCCATCCGTCCACTCCAGGCCATAGGGCCCCAGGCACAAACAACAGCGCTTTTCCCTGGAAAACAAAACTCGCCTGCCAACTTTTTGATGGCCGATTGCAGGAACCACTTGGTATTATCTAGCCAGCCCAACTTGGCACTGGTGCCACCATGGGTCTGGTCACCATCCTGCCTATCGTAGCTTTTCAGGAGCCAGCCGGTCACTCCCAGCCATAGGCCCCCAGACACAAACCTCGGACCGTTTCCCTGGCAAACAAAAGTAAGCTGCCCCGCTTCTGGATGGCAGATTGCAGGAACCACTTGTTACTATCAAACCAGCCCAACTTGGCACTGGTGCCACCATGGGTCTGGGAACCATCCTGTGTATCTTGGATTCTAATTAGCCATCCGTCCACTCCAGGCCATAGGGCCCCAGGCACAAACAACGGCGCTTTTCCCTGGAAAACAAAACTCGCCTGCCAACTTTTTGATGGCCGATTGCAGGAAACACTTGGTATTATCAAGCCAGCCCGACTTGGCACTGGTGCCACCTTGGGTCTGGGAACCATGCTGCGTATCATGGATTCTAAGGAGCCAGCCGGCCACTCCCTGCCACAGGCCCCCAAACACAAACAACGGCGCTTTTCCCTGGAAAACAAAACTCGCCTGCCAAGTTTTTGATGGCAGATTGCAGGAGCCACTTGGTACTATCAAACCAGCCCAAGTTGGCACTGGTGCCACCATGGGTCTGGTCACCATCCTGCCTATCGTAACTTTTCAGGAGCCAGCCGGTCACTCTCAGCCATAGGCCCCCAAACAAAACCCACGGCCCGTTTCCCTGGCAAACAAAAGTAAGCTGCCCCGCTTCTGGATGGCAGATTCCCGGACGCACTTGGTACTATCAAACCAGCCCAACTTGGCACTGGTTCCACCTCTGATCTGGGAACCATGCTGAGTATCGTGGATTCTAAGGAGCCAGCCGGCCACTCCCAGCCACAGGCCCCCAAACACAAACAACGGCGCTTTTCCCTGGAAAACAAAACTCGCCCGCCAAGTTTGTGATGGCAGATTGCAGGAGCCACTTGGTACTATCAAACCAGCCCAACTTGGCACTGGTGCCGTCATGGGTCTGGTCACCATCCTGCCTATCGTAGCTTTTCACGAGCCAGCCGGTCACTCCCAGCCATAGGCCCCCAGACAAAAACCTCGGCCCGTTTCCCTGGAAAACAAAAGTAAGCTGCCCCGCTTCTGGATGGCAGATTGCAGGAACCACTTGGTACTATCAAACCAGCCCAACTTGGCACTGGTGCCACCATGGGTCTGGGAACCATCCTGTGTATCGTGGATTCTAATTAGCCATCCGTCCACTCCAGGCCATAGGGCCCCAGGCACAAACAACAGCGCTTTTCCCTGGAAAACAAAACTCGCCTGCCAACTGTTTGATGGCCGATTGCAGGAACCACTTGGTATTATCTAGCCAGCCCAACTTGGCACTGGTGCCACCATGGGTCTGGTCACCATCCTGCCTATCGTAGCTTTTCAGGAGCCAGCCGGTCACTCCCAGCCATAGGCCCCCAGACACAAACCTCGGACCGTTTCCCTGGCAAACAAAAGTAAGCTGCCCCGCTTCTGGATGGCAGATTGCAGGAACCACTTGTTACTATCAAACCAGCCCAACTTGGCACTGGTGCCACCATGGGTCTGGGAACCATCCTGTGTATCTTGGATTCTAATTAGCCATCCGTCCACTCCAGGCCATAGGGCCCCAGGCACAAACAACAGCGCTTTTCCCTGGAAAACAAAACTCGCCTGCCAACTTTTTGATGGCCGATTGCAGGAACCACTTGGTATTATCAAGCCAGCCCGACTTGGCACTGGTGCCACCTTGGGTCTGGGAACCATGCTGCGTATCATGGATTCTAAGGAGCCAGCCGGCCACTCCCTGCCACAGGCCCCCAAACACAAACAACGGCGCTTTTCCCTGGAAAACAAAACTCGCCTGCCAAGTTTTTGATGGCAGATTGCAGGAGCCACTTGGTACTATCAAATCAGCCCAACTTGGCACTGGTGCCACCATGGGTCTGGTCACCATCCTGCCTATCGTAGCTTTTCAGGAGCCAGCCATCCACCCCCAGCCAGAGGCCCCCAGACAAATATTTCGGCCCGTTTCCCTGGCAAACAAAAGTAAGCTGCCCCGCTTCTGCATGGCAGATTGCAGGAGCCACTTTGCACCGTCAAACCAGCCCAACTTGGCACTGGTGCCACCTCAGGTCTGGGAACCATCCTGCGTCTCGTGGGTTCTAATTAGCCATCCGTCCACTCCAGGCCATAGGGCCCCAGGCACAAACAACGGCGCTTTTCCCTGGAAAACAAAACTCGCCTGCCAACTTTTTGATGGCCGATATCAGGAACCACTTGGTATTATCAAGCCAGCCCAACTTGGCACTGGTGCCACCATGGGTCTGGTCACCATCCTGCCTATCGTAGCTTTTCAGGAGCCAGCCGGTCACTCCCAGCCATAGGCCCCCAGACACAAACCTCGGACCGTTTCCCTGGCAAACAAAAGTAAGCTGCCCCGCTTCTGGATGGCAGATTGCAGGAACCACTTGGTACTATCAAACCAGCCCAACTTGGCACTGGTGCCACCATGGGTCTGGGAACCATCCTGTGTATCGTGGATTCTAATTAGCCATCCGTCCACTCCAGGCCATAGGGCCCCAGGCACAAACAACGGCGCTTTTCCCTGGAAAACAAAACTCGCCTGCGAACATTTTGATGGCCGATTGCAGGAACCACTTGGTATTATCAAGCCAGCCCGACTTGGCACTGGTGCCACCTTGGGTCTGGGAACCATGCTGCGTATCGTGGATTCTAAGGAGCCAGCCGGCCACTCCCAGCCACAGGCCCCCAAACACAAACAACGACGCTTTTCCCTGGAAATCAACACTCGCTTGCTGACTTTTTGATGGCAGATTGCAGGAGCCACTTGGTACTATCAAACCAGCCCAACTTGGCACTGGTGCCACCATGGGTCTGGTCACCATCCTGCCTATCGTAGCTTTTCATGAGCCAGCCGGCCACTCCCAGCCATAGGCCCCCAGACACAAACCTCGGCCCGTTTCCCTGGCAAACAAAAGTAAGCTGCCCCGCTTCTGGATGGCAGATTCCCGGACGCACTTGTTACAATCAAACCAGCCCAACTTGGCACTGGTGCCACCTCTGGTCTGGGAACCATGCTGAGTATCGTGGATTCTAAGGAGCCAGCCGGCCACTCCCAGCCACAGGCCCCCAAACACAAACAACGGCGCTTTTCCCTGGAAAACAAAACTCGCCTGCCAAGTTTTTGATGGCAGATTGCAGGAGCCACTTGGTACTATCAAACCAGCCCAACTTGGCACTGGTGCCGTCATGGGTCTGGTCACCATCCTGCCTATCGTAGCTTTTCACGAGCCAGCCGGTCACTTCCAGGCTTAGGCCCCCAGACACAATCCTCGGACCGTTTCCCTGGCAAACAAAAGTAAGCTGCCCCGCTTCTGGATGGCAGATTGCAGGAACCACTTGGTACTATCAAACCAGCCCAACTTGGCACTGGTGCCACCATGGGTCTGGGAACCATCCTGTGTATCGTGGATTCTAATTAGCCATCCGTCCACTCCAGGCCATAGGGCCCCAGGCACAAACAACGGCGCTTTTCCCTGGATAACAAACTCGCCTGCCAAATTTTTGATGGCAGATTGCAGGAGCCACTTGGTACTATCAAACCAGCCCAACTTGGCACTGGTGCCACCATGGGTCTGGTCACCATCCTGCCTATCGTAGCTTTTCAGGAGCCAGCCGGTCACTCCCAGCCATAGGCCCCGAGACACAAACCTCGGACCGTTTCCCTGGCAAACAAAAGTAAGCTACCCCGCTTCTGGATGGCAGATTGCAGGACGCACTTGGTACTATCAAACCAGCCCAACTTGGCACTGGTGCCACCTCAGGTCTGGGAACCATCCTGCGTCTCGTGGATTCTAAGGAGCCAGCCGGCCACTCCCTGCCACAGGCCCCCAAACAAAAACAACGGCGCTTTTCCCTGGAAATCAACACTCGCTTCCCGACTTTTTGATGGCAGATTGCAGGAGCCACTTGGTACTATCAAACCAGCCCAACTTGGCACTGGTGCCACCATGGGTCTGGTCACCATCATGCCTCTCGTAGCTTTTCAGGACCTAGCCGGTCACGCACAGCCATAGGCCCCCAGACACAAACCTTGGCCCGTTTCCCTGGCAAACAAAAGTAAGCTGCCCCGTTTCTGGATGGCAGATTTCAGTAGCAACTTTGCACCATCAAACTGGCCCGACTTGTCACTGGTGCCACTTTAGGTCTGGGAACCATCCTGCGTATCGTGGATTCTAATTAGCCATCCGGCCACTCCCACCCACAGGCCCCCAAACACAAACAACGGCGCTTTTCTCTGGAAAACAAAACTCGCCTACCAACATTTTGATGGCAGATTGCAGGAGCCACTTGGTACTATCAAATCAGCCGAACTTGGCACTGGTGCCACCATGGGTCTGGTAACCATCCTGCCTATCGTACCTTTTCAGGAGCCAGCTGGTCACTCCCAGCCATAGGCCCCCAGACACAAACCTCGGCTCCTTTCCCTGGCAAAAAAAAGTAAGCAGCCCTGCTTCTGGATGGCAGATTGCAGGAGCCACTTTGCACCATCAAACTGACCCGACTTGTCACTGTTGCCACCTCTGGTCTGGGAACCATCCTGCGTATCGTGGATTCTAATTAGCCAGCCGGCCACTCCCAGCCACAGGCCCCCAAACACAAACAACGGCGCTTTTCCCTGGAAAACAAAACTCGCCTGACAACTTTTTGATGGCAGATTGCAGGAGTCACTTGGTACTATCAAACCAGCCCAACTTGGCACTGGTGCCACCATGGGTCTGGTCACCATCCTGCCTATCGTAGCTTTTCAGGAGCCAGCCGGTCACTCCCAGCCATAGGCCCCCAGACACAAAGCTCGGCCCGTTTCCCTGGCAAACAAAAGTAAGCTGCCCCGCTTCTGGATGGCAGATAGTAGGACGCACTTGTTACTATCAAACCAGCCCGACTTGGCACTGGTGCCACCACTGGTCTGGGAACCATCCTGCGTATCGTGGATTCTAAGGAGCCAGCCGGCCACTCCCTGCCACAGGCCCCCAAACACAAACAACGGCGCTTTTCCCTGGAAAACAAAACTCGCCTGACAACTTTTTGATGGCAGATTGCAGGAGCCACTTGGTACTATCAAACCAGCCCAACCTGGCACTGGTGCCACCATGGGTCTGGTCACCATCCTGCCTATCGTAGCTTTTCAGGAGCCAGCCGGTCACTCCCAGCCATAGGCCCCCAGACAAATACCTCGGCCCGTTTCCCTGGAAAACAAAAGTAAGCTGCCCCGCTTCTGGATGGCAGATTGCAGGACGCACTTGGTACTATCAAACCAGCCCGACTTGGCACTGGTGCCACGTCAAGTCTGGGAACCATCCTGCGTATCGTGGATTCTAAGGAGCCAGCCGGCCACTCCCAGCCACAGGCCCCCAAACACAAACAACGGCGCTTTTCCCTGGAAAACAAAACTCGCCTGCCAACTTTTTGATGGCAGATTGCAGGAGCCACTTGGTACTATCAAACCAGCCCAACTTGGCACTGGTGCCACCATGGGTCTGGTCACCATCCTGCCTATCGTAACTTTTCAGGAGCCAGCGGGTCACTCCCAGCCATAGGCCCCCAGACAAATACCTCGGCCCGTTTCCCTGGCAAACAAAAGTAAGCTGCCCCGCTTCTGGATGGCAGATTCCCGGACGCACTTGGTACTATCAAACCAGCCCAACTTGGCACTGGTGCCACCTCTGATCTGGGAACCATGCTGAGTATCGTGGATTCTAAGGAGCCAGCCGGCCACTCCCAGCCACAGGCCCCAAAACACAAACAACGGCGCTTTTCCCTGGAAAACAAAACTCGCCTGCCAACTTTTTGATGGCAGATTGCAGGAGCCACTTGGTACTATCAAACCAGCCCAACTTGGCACTGGTGCCGTCATGGGTCTGGTCACCATCCTGCCTATCGTAGCTTTTCAGGAGCCAGCCGGTCACTCCCAGCCATAGGCCCCCAGACAAAAACCTCGGCCCGTTTCCCTGGAAAACAAAAGTAAGCTGCCCCGCTTCTGGATGGCAGATTGCAGGAACCACTTGGTACTATCAAACCAGCCCAACTTGGCACTGGTGCCACCATGGGTCTGGGAGCCATCCTGTGTATCGTGGATTCTAATTAGCCATCCGTCCACTCCAGGCCTTAGGGCCCCAGGCACAAACAACGGCGCTTTTCCCTGGAAAACAAAACTCGCCTGCCAACATTTTGATGGCCGATTGCAGGAACCACTTGGCATTATCTAGCCAGCCCAACTTGGCACTGGTGCCACCATGGGTCTGGTCACCATCCTGCCTATCGTAGCTTTTCACGAGCCAGCCGGTCACTCCCAGCCATAGGCCCCCAGACACAAACCTCGGACCGTTTCCCTGGCAAACAAAAGTAAGCTGCCCCGCTTCTGGATGGCAGATTGCAGGAACCACTTGTTACTATCAAACCAGCCCAACTTGGCACTGGTGCCACCATGGGTCTGGGAACCATCCTGTGTATCATGGATTCTAATTAGCCATCCGTCCACTCCAGGCCATAGGGCCCCAGGCACAAACAAAGGCGCTTTTCCCTGGAAAACAAAACTCGCCTGCGAACATTTTGATGGCCGATTGCAGGAACCACTTGGTATTATCAAGCCAGCCCGACTTGGCACTGGTGCCACCTTGGGTCTGGGAACCATGCTGCGTATCGTGGATTCTAAGGAGCCAGCCGGCCACTCCCAGCCACAGGCCCCCAAACACAAACAACGGCGCTTTTCCCTGGAAAACAAAACTCGCCTGCCAAGTTTTTGATGGCAGATTGCAGGAGCAACTTGGTACTATCAAACCAGCCCAACTTGGCACTGGTGCCACCATGGGTCTGGTCACCATCCTGACTATCGTAGCTTTTCAGGAGCCAGCCAGCCACCCCCAGCCAGAGGCCCCCAGACAAATATTTCGGCCCGTTTCCCTGGCAAACAAAAGTAAGCTGCCCCGCTTCTGCATGGCAGATTGCAGGAGCCACTTTGCACCGTCAAACCAGCCCAACTTGGCACTGGTGCCACCTCAGGTCTGGGAACCATCCTGCGTATCGTGGGTTCTAATTAGGCATCCGTCCACTCCAGGCCATAGGGCCCCAGGCACTAACAACGGCGCTTTTCCCTGGAAAACAAAACTCGCCTGCCAACTTTTTGATGGCCTATTGCAGGAACCACTTGGTATTATCAAGCCAGCCCAACTTGGCACTGGTGCCACCATGGGTCTGGTCACCATCCTGCCTATCGTAGCTTTTCAGGAGCCAGCCGGTCACTCCCAGCCATAGGCCCCCAGACACAAACCTCGGACCGTTTCCCTGGCAAACAAAAGTAAGCTGCCCCGCTTCTGGATGGCAGATTGCAGGAACCACTTGGTACTATCAAACCAGCCCAACTTGGCACTGGTGCCACCATGGGTCTGGGAACCATCCTGTGTATCGTGGATTCTAATTAGCCATCTGTCCACTCCAGGCCATAGGGCCCCAGGCACAAACAACGGCGCTTTTCCCTGGAAAACAAAACTCGCCTGCGAACATTTTGATGGCCGATTGCAGGAACCACTTGGTATTATCAAGCCAGCCCGACTTGGCACTGGTGCCACCTTGGGTCTGGGAACCATGCTGCGTATCGTGGATTCTAAGGAGCCAGCCGGCCACTCCCAGCCACAGGCCCCCAAACACAAACAACGACGCTTTTCCCTGGAAATCAACACTCGCTTGCCGATTTTTGATGGCAGATTGCAGGAGCCACTTGGTACTATCAAACCAGCCCAACTTGGCACTGGTGCCACCATGGGTCTGGTCACCATCATGCCTCTCGTAGCTTTTCAGGACCTAGCCGGTCACTCACAGCCATAGGCCCCCAGACACAAACCTTGGCCCGTTTCCCTGGCAAACAAAATTAAGCTGCCCCGCTTCTGGATGGCAGATTGCAGGAGCCACTTGGTATTATCAAACCAGCCCAACTTGGCACTGGTGCCACCTCTGGTCTGGGAACCATCCTGCGTATCGTGGATTCTAAGGAGCCAGTCGGCCACTCCCAGCCACAGGCCCCCAAACACCAACAACGGCCCGTTTCCGTGGCAAACAAAAGTAAGCTGCCCCGCTTCTGGATGGCAGATTGCAGGAAGCACTTGGTACTATCAAACCAGACCAACTTGGCACTTGTGGCACCTCTTGTCTGGGAACCATGCTGCGTATCGTGGTTTCTAAGGAGCCAGCCGGCCACTCCCAACCACAGGCCCCCAAACACAAACAACGACGCTTTTCCCTGGAAAACAAAACTCGCCTGACAACATTTTGATGGCAGATTGCAGGAGCCACTTGGTACTATCAAACCAGGCCAACTTGGCACTGGTGCCACCATGGGTCTGGTCACCATCCTGCCTATCGAAGCTTTTCAGGAGCCAGCCGGTCACTCACAGCCATAGGCCCCGAGACACAAAGCTCGGCCCGTTTCCCTGGCAAACAAAAGTAAGCTGCCCCGCTTCTGGATGGCAGATTGCAGAAGCCACTTGGTACTATCAAACCAGCCCAACTTGGCACTGGTGCCACCTCTGGTCTGGGAACCATCCTGCGTATCGTATATTTTAAGGAGCCAGTAGGTTGTCCCAGCCATAGGCCCCCAAACACAAACAACGGTCCGTTTCCCTGGCAAACAAAAGTAAGATGCCCCGCTTCTGGATGGCAGATTGCAGGAACCACTTGGTAGTATCAAACCAGCCCAACTTGGCACTGGTGGCACCTCTTGTCTGGGAACCATGCTGCGTATCGTGGTTTCTAAGGAGCCAGCCGGCCACTCCCAACCATAGACCCCCAGACACAAAGCTCGGCCCGTTTCCCTGGAAAACAAAAGTAAGCTACCCCGATTCTGGATGGCAGATTGCAGGAGCCACTTGGTACTATCAAATCAGCCCAACTTGGCACTGGTGCCACCATGGGTCTGGTAAACATCCTGCCTATCGTAGCTTTTCAGGAGCCAGCCGGCCACTCTCAGCCATATGCCCCCAAAAACAAACCACGGCCCTTTTCTCTGGCAAACAAAACTCAACTGCCCCTCTTCTGGATGGCAAATTTTAGGACGCACTTTGTACTACGAAAACCGCCCGACGTGGCACTGGTGCCACCTTGTGTCAGGGAACCATCCTGCATATCGAGCTTTTTAAGGAGCCAGCCGGCCACGCCCAGCCATAAACCCCCAAAAACAAACCACGGACCATTTCTCTTGGAAACAAAAATCCGCTGCCCCGCGTCTGGATGGCAGATTGCAGGAGCCACTTTGCACCATCAAACCAGCCCGACTTGGCACTGGTGCCACCTTGGGTCTGGGAACAATCCTGCATATCGTGGATTCTAAGGAGCCAGCCGGCCACTCCCAGCCACAGGCCCCCAAACAAAAACAACGGCGCTTTTCCCTGGAAAACAAAATTCGCCTGCCAACTTTTTGATGGCAGATTGCAGGAGCCACTTGGTACTATCAAACCAGCCCAACTTGGCACTGGTGCCACCTCTGGTCTGGGAACCATCCTGCCTATCGTAGCTTTTCGGGAGCCAGCCGGTCACTCCCAGCCATAGACCCCCAGACACAAACCTCGGCCCGTTTCCCTGGAAAACAAAAGTAAGCTACCCCGATTCTGGATCGCAGATTGCAGGAGCCACTTGGTACTATCAAATCAGCCCAACTTGGCACTGGTGCCACCATGGGTCTGGTAAACATCCTGCCTATCCTAGCTTTTGAGGAGCCAGCCGGTCACTCCCTGCCCTAGGCCCCCAGACACAAACCTCGGCCCGTTTCCCTGGCAAACAAAAGTAAGCTGCCCCGCTTTTGGATGGCAGATTGCAGGAGCCACGTTGCACCATCAAACCAGCCCGACTTGGCACTGGTGCCACCTTGGGTCTGGGAACAAGTTGGGCTGGTTTGAGAGTACCAAGTGGCTCCTGCAATCTTCCATCCAGAAGCGGGACAGCTTACTTTTGTTTCCCAGGGAAACGGGCCGAGGTATTTGTCTGGGGGCCTATGGCTGGGAGTGACCGGCTGGCTACTGAAAAGCTACGATAGGCAGGATGGTTACCAGACTCATGGTGCCACCAGTGCCAAGTCGGGCTGGTTTGATAATACTAAATAGCTCCTGCAATCTGCCATCCAGACGCGGGGCAGCGGATTTTTGTTTGCTGGAGAAATGTTCCGTGGTTTTTTTTGGGGGTATATGACTGGACGTGGCCGGCTGGCTCCTTAAAAAGCTCTATACGCAGGATTGTTCCCTGACCCAAGGTGGCATCAGTGCCAAGTCGGGCTGTTTTCGTAGTACCAAGTGCGTCCTGCAATTTGCCATCCAGAAGCGGGGCAGCCTACTTTTGTTTGCCAGGGAAACGTGCCGAGGTATTTGTCTGGAGGCCTATGGCTGGGAGTGAGCTGCTGGCTCCTAAAAAGCTACGATAGGCAGGATGGTGACCAGACCCATGGTGGCACCAGTGCCAAGTTGGGCTGGTTTGATAGTACCAAGTGGCTCCTGCAATCTGCCATCAAGAAGTTGGCAGGCGAGTTTTGTTTTCCAGGGAAAAGCGCCGTTGTTTTTGTTTAGAGGCCTGTGGCTGGGAGTGGCCGCCTGTCCTCGTAGAATCTACGTTACGCAGCATGGTTCCCAGAGCCAAGGTGGCACCAGGGCCAAGTCGGGCTGGTTTGTAAGTACCAAGTGCATCCTGCAATCTGCCATCCAAAAGCGGGGCAGCTTACTTTTGTTTGCCAGGGAAACGGGCCGAGGTTTGTGTCCAGGGGCCTATGGCAGGGAGTGACCGGCTGGCTCCTGAAAAGCTACGATAGGCAGGATGTTTACCAGACCCATGGTGGCACCAGTGCCAAGTTGGGCTGATTTGATAGTACCAAGTGGCTCCTGCAATCTGCCATCCAGAATTGGGGTAGCTTACTTTTGTTTTCCAGGGAAACGGGCCGAGGTTTGTGTCTGGGGGTCTATGGCTGGGAGTGACCGGCTGGCTCCTGAAAAGCTACGATAGGCAGGATGGTTCCCAGACCAGAGGTGGCACCAGTGCCAAGTTGGGCTGGTTTGATAGTACCAAGTGGCTCCTGCAATCTGCCATCAAAAAGTTGGCAGGCGAATTTTGTTTTCCAGGGAAAAGCGCCGTTGTTTGTGTTTGGGGGCCTGTGGCTGGGAGTGGCCGGCTGGCTCCTTAGAATCCACGATATGCAGGATTGTTCCCAGACCCAAGGTGGCACCAGTGCCAAGTCGGGCTGGTTTGATGGTGCAAAGTGGCTCCTGCAATCTGCCATCCAGACGCGGGGCAGCGGATTTTTGTTTCCAAGAGAAATAGTCCGTGGTTTGTTTTTGGGGGTTTATGGCTGGGCGTGGCCGTCTGGCTCCTTAAAAAGCTCGATATGCAGGATGGTTCCCTGACACAAGGTGGCACCAGGGCCACGTCGGGCGGTGTTCGTAGTACTAAGGGCGTCCTAAAATTTGCCATCCAGAAGAGGGGCAGTTGAGTTTTGTTTGCCAGAGAAAAGGGCCGTGGTTTGTTTTTGGGGGCATATGGCTGAGAGTGGCCGGCTGGCCCCTGAAAATCCACGATAGGCAGGATGGTTCCCAGACCTGAGGTGGCACCAGTGCCAAGTCGGGCTGGTTTGATAGTACTAAGCAGCTCCTGCAATCTGCCATGCAGAAGCGGGGCAGCTTACTTTTGTTTGCCAGGGAAACGGGCCGAGGTTTGTGTCTAGGGGCCTCTGGCTGGGGGTGGCTGGCTGGCTCCTGAAAAGCTACGATAGGCAGGATGGTGACCAGACCCATGGTGGCACCAGTGCCAAGTTGGGCTGGTTTGATAGTACCAAGTGGCTCCTGCAATCTGCCATCAAAAAGTTGGCAGGCGAGTTGTGTTTTCCAGGGAAAAGCGCCGTTGTTTGTGTTTGGGGGCCTGTGGCTGGGAGTGGCCAGCTGGCTCCTTAGAACCCACGATACGCAGGATGGTTCCCAGACCTGAGGTGGCACCAGTGCCAAGTTGGGCTGGTTTGATGGTGCAAAGTGGCTCCTGCAATCTGCCATGCAGAAGCGGGGCAGCTTACTTTTGTTTGCCAGGGAAACGGGCCGAAATATTTGTCTGGGGGCCTCTGGATTGGGGTGGATGGCTGGCTCCTGAAAAGCTACGATAGGCAGGATGGTGACCAGACCCATGGTGGCACCAGTGCCAAGTTGGGCTGGTTTGATAGTACCAAGTGGCTCCTGCAATCTGCCATCAAAAGTTTGGCAGGCGAGTTTTGTTTTCCAGGGAAAAGCACCGTTGTGCGTGTTTTGGGGCCTGTGGCTGGGAGTGGCCAGCTGGCTCCTTAGAATCCACGATACGCAGGATGGTTCCCAGACGCAAGGTGGCATCAGTGCCAAGTAGGGCTGGTTTCATAGTACCCAGTGGCTCCTGCAATCTGCCATCCAGAAGAGGGGCAGTTGAGTTTTGTTTTCCAGAGAAAAGGGCCGTGGTTTGTGTTTGGGGCCTATGGCTGAGAGTGACCGGCTGGCCACTGAAAATCCACGATAGGAAGGATGGTTCCCAGATCCAAGGTGGCAGCAGTGCCATGTTGTTCTGGTGTGATAGTCCCAAGTGGCTCCTGCAATCTGCCATCCAGAAGCGGGGCAGCTGAATTTTGTTTGCCAGAGAAAAAGGCTTTGGTTTGTATTTGGGGGCCTGTGGCTGGGAGTGTTCGGCTGGCTCCTGACAACCCACAATACGCAGGATGGTTCCCAGACCCAAGGTGGCACCAGTGCCAAGTCGGGCTGTTTTTATAGTACCAAGTGCGTCCTGCAATTTGCCATCCAGAAGAGGGGCAGTTGAGTTTTGTTTGCCAGAGAATAGCGCCGTTGTTTGTGTTTGGGGGCTTGTGGCTGGTAGTGGCCGACTGGCTCCTTAGAATCTGTGTTACGCAGCATGGTTCCCAGACCCAAGGTGGCACCAGTGCCAAGTTGGGCTGGTTTGATAGTACCAAGTGGCTCCTGCAATCTGCCATCCAGAAGCGGGGCAGCTTACTTTTGTTTGCCAGGGAAACGGGCCGAGGTTTGTGACTGGGGACCTATGGCTGGGAGTGACCGGCTGGCTCCTGAAAATCTACAATAGGCAGGATGGTTACCAGACCCATGGTGGCACCAGTGCCAAGTTGGGCTGGTTTGATAGTAACAAGTGGCTCCGGCAATCTGCCATCAAAAAGTTGGCAGGCGAGTTTTGTTTTCCAGGGAAAAGCGCCATTGTTTGTATTTGGGGGCCTGTGGCTGGGAGTGGCCGGCTGGCTCCTTTGAACCCACGATACGCAGGATGGTTCCCAGACCCAAGGTGGCACCAGTGCCAAGTCGGGCTGGTTTGATACTACCAAGTGCGTCCTGCAATCTGCCATCCAGAAGCGGGGCAGCTTACTTTTGTTTGCCAGGGAAACGGGCCGTGGGTTTTGATTGGGGGCATATAGCTGAGAGTGGCCGGCTGGCTCCTGAAAATCCACGCTAGGCAGCATGGTTCCCAGATGCAAGGTGGCACCAGTGCCAAGTCGGGCTGGTTTGATGGTGCAAAGTGTCTCCTGCAATCTGCCATCCAGAAGCGGGGCAGCTGATTTTTGTTTGCCAGAGAAAAATTCCGTGGATTGTTTTTGGGGGCATATTGCTGGGAGTGGCCGGCTGGCTCCTTAAAATGCTCGATACGCATGATGGTTCCCAGGCCCAAGGTGTCACCACTACCAAGTCGGCCTGCGGTTTTAGTATCAAGTTCATCCTGCAATTTGCCATCCAGAAGAGGGGCAGTTGAGTTTTGTTTGCCAGAGAAACGGGCCGAGGTTTCTGTTTGGGGACATATGGCTGAGAGTGGCCGGCTGGCCCCTGAATATCCACGATACACAGCATGGTTCCCAGATCCAAGGTGGCACCAGTGCCAAGTCGGGCTGGTTTGATAGTACCAAGTGTCTCCTGCAATCTGCCATCCAGAAGCAGGGCAGCTTACTTTTGTTTGCCAGAGAAATAGGCCTAGGTTTTTGTTTGGGGGCCTGTGGCTAGGAGTGGCAGGCTGGCTCCTAAGAATCCACGATACGCAGGATGTTTCCCAGACCCAAGGTGGCACCAGTGCCAAGTCGGGCTGGTTTGATAGTACCAAGTGGCTCCTGCAAACTCCATCAAAAAGTTGGCAGGCGTGTTTTGTTTTCCAGGGAACAGCGCCGTTGATTTTGTTTGGGGGCCTGTGGCTGGGAGTGGCCGGCTGGCTCCTTAGAATCCACGATACGCAGGATGGTTCCCAGACCCAAGGTGGCACCAGTGCCAAGTCGGGCTGGTTTGATTACACCAAGTGGCTCCTGCAATCTGCCATCCAGAAGTGAGGCAGCTAAGTTTTGTTTGCGAGAAAAAAGGGCCGTGGTTTTTGTTGGGGGCCTGTGGCTGGGAGTAGCCGGCTGGCTCCTTAAAATCCACGATAGGCAGGATGGTTCCCAGACCCAAGGTGGCACCAGTGCCAAGTCGGGCTGGTTTGATAGTACCAAGTGGCTCCTGCAATCTGCCATCCAGAAGCGGGGCAGCTGAGTTTTGTTTGCCAGAGAAAAAGGCTGTGGTTTGTGTTTGGGGGCCTGTGGCTGGCAGTGGCCGGCTGGCTCCTGAAAATCCACGATACGCAGCATGGTTCCCAGACCCAAGGTGGCACCAGTGCCAAGTGGGGCTCGTTTGACAGTGTCAAGTGCCTCCTGCAATCTCCCATCCAGAAGCGGGGCGGCTGAGTTTTTTTTGCCAGGGAAACGGACCTTTGTTTTTGATTGGGCTCTGTGGCCGAGAGTGGTCGGCTGTCTCCTGACAATCCACAATACGCAGGATGGTTCCCAGACCCAAGGTGGCACCAGTGCCAAGTCGGGCTGGTTTGATAGTACCAAGTGTCTCCTGCAATCTGCCATCCAGAAGCGGGGCAGCTGAGTTTTGTTTGCCAGAGAAAAGGGCCGTGGGTTGTGTTTGGGGGCATATGGCTGGGAGTGGCCACCTGGCTCCTTAAAATGCACGATACGCCGCATGGTAACCAGACGCAAGGTGGCACCAGTGCCAAGTCAGGCTGTTTTTGTAGTACCCAGTGGCTCCTGCAATTTGCCATCCACAAGCGGGGCAGTTGAATTTTGTTTGCTAGAGAAAAGGGCTGTGGTTTGTGTTTGGGGGCCTATGGCTGAGAGTGGCCGGCTGGCCCCTGAAAATCAACGATAGGCAGGATGGTTCCCAGATCCAAGGTGGCACCAGTGCCAAGTAAGGCTGGTTGTATGGTTCAAAGTGACTCCTGCAATCTGCCATCCAGAAGCGGGACAGCTGAGTTTTTTTTGCCAGAGAAAAGGTCCATGGTTTCTTTATGGGGCATACGGCATGGAATTGCCGGCTGGCTCCTTAAAATGCTCGATACGCAGGATGGTTCCCAGAGCCAAGGTGGCACCACTGCCAAGTCGGGCTCTTTTTGTAGTACCAAGTGCGTCCTGCAATTTGCCATCCAGAAGAGGGGCAGTTGAGTTTTGTTTGCCAGAGGAAAGGGCCGAGGTTTGTGTTTGGGGGCATATGGCTGGGAATGACCGGCTGGCCCCTGAAAATCCACGATACGCCGGATGGTTCCCAGATCCAAGGTGGTACCATTACCAAGTCGGGCTGGTTTGATAGTCCCAAGTGGCTCCTGCAAACTGCCATCCAGAAGCGGGGCAGCTTACTTTTGTTTGCCAGGGAAATGGGCCGTTGTTTGTGTTTGGGTGCCTGTGGCTGGGAGTGTTCGGCTGGTTCCTGAATATGTACGATACGCAGGATTGTTCCCAGATCCAAGGTGGCAGCAGTGCCATGTTGTGCTGGTGTGATAGTCCCAAGTGGCTCCTGCAATCTGCCATCCAGAAGTGGGGCAGCTGATTTTTGTTTGCCAGAGAAAAGGTCCGTGGTTTGTTTTTGGGGGCATATGGCTGAGAGTGGCCGGCTGGCCCCTGAAAATCCACGATACACAGGATGGTTCCCAGATCCAAGGTGGCACCTGTGCCAAGTCGGGCTGATTTGATAGTACTAAGTAGCTCCTGCAATCTGCCATGCAGAAGCGGGGCAGCTTACTTTTGTTTGCCAGGGAAACGGGCCGAGGTTTGTGTTTGGGGGCCTATGGCTGAGAGTGACCGGCTGGCTCCTGAAAATCCATGATACGCAGCATGGTTCCCAGACCCAAGGTGGCACCAGTGCCAAGTGGGGCTGGTTTCACAGTGTCAAGTGCCTCCTGCAATCTCCCATGCAGAAGCGGGGCAGCTGAGTTTTGTTTGCCTGTGAAACGGGCCGTTGTTTTTAATTGGGGTCTGTGGCCGAGAGTGTTCGGCTGGCTCCTGACAACCCACAATACGCAGGATGGTTCCCAGACCCAAGGTGGCACCAGTGCCAAGTCGGGCTGTTTTTATAGTACCAAGTGCGTCCTGCAATTTGCCATCCAGAAGAGGGGCAGTTGAGTTTTGTTTGCCAGAGAATAGCGCCGTTGTTTGTGTTTGGGGGCTTGTGGCTGGGAGTGGCCGACTGGCTCCTTAGAATCTGTGTTACGCAGCATGGTTCCCAGACCCAAGGTGGCACCAGTGCCAAGTCGGGCTGGTTTGATAGTACCAAGTGGCTCCTGCAATCTGCCATCCAGAAGCGGGGCAGCTTACTTTTGTTTGCCAGGGAAACGGGCCGAGGTTTGTGACTGGGGACCTATGGCTGGGAGTGACCGGCTGGCTCCTGAAAAGCTACAATAGGCAGGATGGTTACCAGACCCATGGTGGCAGCAGTGCCAAGTTGGGCTGATTTGATAGTACCAAGTGGCTCCTGCAATCTGCCATCAAAAAGTTGGCAGGCGAGTTTTGTTTTCCAGGGAAAAGCGCCATTGTTTGTATTTGGGGGCCTGTGGCTGGGAGTGGCCGGCTGGCTCCTTTGAACCCACGATACGCAGGATGGTTCCCAGACCCAAGGTGGCACCAGTGCCAAGTCGGGCTGGTTTGATACTACCAAGTGCGTCCTGCAATCTGCCATCCAGAAGCGGGGCAGCTTAATTTTGTTTGCCAGGGAAACGGGCCGTGGGTTTTTTTTGGGGGCATATAGCTGAGAGTGGCCGGCTGGCTCCTGAAAATCCATGCTAGGCAGCATGGTTCCCAGATGCAAGGTGGCACCAGTGCCAAGTCGGGCTGGTTTGATGGTGCAAAGTGTCTCCTGCAATCTGCCATCCAGAAGCGGGGCAGCTGATTTTTGTTTGCCAGAGAAAAATTCCGTGGATTGTTTTTGGGGGCATATTGCTGGGAGTGGCCGGCTGGCTCCTTAAAATGCTCGATACGCATGATGGTTCCCAGGCCCAAGGTGTCACCACTACCAAGTCGGCCTGCGGTTTTAGTATCAAGTTCATCCTGCAATTTGCCATCCAGAAGAGGGGCAGTTGAGTTTTGTTTGCCAGAGAAACGGGCCGAGGTTTCTGTTTGGGGACATATGGCTGAGAGTGGCCAGCTGGCCCCTGAATATCCACGATACACAGCATGGTTCCCAGATCCAAGGTGGCACCAGTGCCAAGTCGGGCTGGTTTGATAGTACCAAGTGTCTCCTGCAATCTGCCATCCAGAAGCAGGGCAGCTTACTTTTGTTTGCCAGAGAAATAGGCCTAGGTTTTTGTTTGGGGGTCTGTGGCTAGGAGTGGCCGGCTGGCTCCTAAGAATCCACGATACGCAGGATGTTTCCCAGACCCAAGGTGGCACCAGTGCCAAGTCGGGCTGGTTTGATAGTACCAAGTGGCTCCTGCAAACTCCATCAAAAAGTTGGCAGGCGTGTTTTGTTTTCCAGGGAACAGCGCCGTTGATTTTGTTTGGGGGCCTGTGGCTGGGAGTGGCCGGCTGGCTCCTTAGAATCCACGATACGCAGGATGGTTCCCAGACCCAAGGTGGCACCAGTGCCAAGTCGGGCTGGTTTGATTACACCAAGTGGCTCCTGCAATCTGCCATCCAGAAGTGAGGCAGCTAAATTTTGTTTGCGAGAAAAAAGGGCCGTGGTTTTTGTTGGGGGCCTGTGGCTGGGAGTAGCCGGCTGGCTCCTTACAATCCACGATAGGCAGGATGGTTCCCAGACCCAAGGTGGCACCAGTGCCAAGTCGGGCTGGTTTGATAGTACCAAGTGGCTCCTGCAATCTGCCATCCAGAAGCGGGGCAGCTGAGTTTTGTTTGCCAGAGGAAAAGGCTGTGGTTTGTGTTTGGGGGCCTGTGGCTGGCAGTGGCCGGCTGGCTCCTGAAAATCCACGATACGCAGCATGGTTCCCAGACCCAAGGTGGCACCAGTGCCAAGTGGGGCTCGTTTGACAGTGTCAAGTGCCTCCTGCAATCTCCCATCCAGAAGCGGGGCAGCTGAGTTTTTTTTGCCAGGGAAACGGACCTTTGTTTTTGATTGGGCTCTGTGGCCGAGAGTGGTCGGCTGTCTCCGGACAATCCACAATACGCAGGATGGTTCCCAGACCCAAGGTGGCACCAGTGCCAAGTCGGGCTGGTTTGATAGTACCAAGTGTCTCCTGCAATCTGCCATCCAGAAGCGGGGCAGCTGAGTTTTGTTTGCCAGAGAAAAGGGCCGTGGGTTGTGTTTGGGGGCATATGGCTGGGAGTGGCCACCTGGCTCCTTAAAATGCACGATACGCCGCATGGTAACCAGACGCAAGGTGGCACCAGTGCCAAGTCAGGCTGTTTTTGTAGTACCCAGTGGCTCCTGCAATTTGCCATCCACAAGCGGGGCAGTTGAATTTTGTTTGCTAGAGAAAAGGGCTGTGGTTTGTGTTTGGGGGCCTATGGCTGAGAGTGGCCGGCTGGCCCCTGAAAATCAACGATAGGCAGGATGGTTCCCAGATCCAAGGTGGCACCAGTGCCAAGTAAGGCTGGTTGTATGGTTCAAAGTGACTCCTGCAATCTGCCATCCAGAAGCGGGACAGCTGAGTTTTTTTTGCCAGAGAAAATGTCCATGGTCTCTTTTTGGGGCATACGGCTGGGAATTGCCGGCTGGCTCCTTAAAATGCTCGATACGCAGGATGGTTCCCAGAGCCAAGGTGGCACCACTGCCAAGTCGGGCTCTTTTTGTAGTACCAAGTGCGTCCTGCAATTTGCCATCCAGAAGAGGGGCAGTTGAGTTTTGTTTGCCAGAGGAAAGGGCCGAGGTTTGTGTTTGGGGGCATATGGCTGGGAATGACCGGCTGGCCCCTGAAAATCCACGATAGGAAGGATGGTTCCCAGATCCAAGGTGGTACCATTACCAAGTCGGGCTGGTTTGATAGTCCCAAGTGGCTCCTGCAAACTGCCATCCAGAAGCGGGGCAGCTGAGTTTTGTTTGCCAGGGAAATGGGCCGTTGTTTGTGTTTGGGGGCCTGTGGCTGGGAGTGTTCGGCTGGTTCCTGAATATGTACGATACGCAGGATTGTTCCCAGATCCAAGGTGGCAGCAGTGCCATGTTGTGCTGGTGTGATAGTCCCAAGTGGCTCCTGCAATCTGCCATCCAGAAGTGGGGCAGCTGATTTTTGTTTGCCAGAGAAAAGGTCCGTGGTTTGTTTTTGGGGGCATATGGCTGAGAGTGGCCGGCTGGCCCCTGAAAATCCACGATACACAGGATGGTTCCCAGATCCAAGGTGGCACCTGTGCCAAGTCGGGCTGATTTGATAGTACTAAGTAGCTCCTGCAATCTGCCATGCAGAAGCGGGGCAGCTTACTTTTGTTTGCCAGGGAAACGGGCCGAGGTTTGTGTTTGGGGGCCTATGGCTGAGAGTGACCGGCTGGCTCCTGAAAATCCATGATACGCAGCATGGTTCCCAGACCCAAGGTGGCACCAGTGCCAAGTGGGGCTGGTTTCACAGTGTCAAGTGCCTCCTGCAATCTCCCATCCAGAAGCGGGGCAGCTGAGTTTTGTTTGCCTGTGAAACGGGCCGTTGTTTTTAATTGGGGTCTGTGGCCGAGAGTGTTCGGCTGGCTCCTGACAACCCACAATACGCAGGATGGTTCCCAGACCCAAGGTGGCACCAGTGCCAAGTCGGGCTGTTTTTATAGTACCAAGTGCGTCCTGCAATTTGCCATCCAGAAGAGGGGCAGTTGAGTTTTGTTTGCCAGAGAATAGCGCCGTTGTTTGTGTTTGGGGGCTTGTGGCTGGGAGTGGCCGACTGGCTCCTTAGAATCTGTGTTACGCAGCATGGTTCCCAGACCCAAGGTGGCACCAGTGCCAAGTCGGGCTGGTTTGATAGTACCAAGTGGCTCCTGCAATCTGCCATCCAGAAGCGGGGCAGCTTACTTTTGTTTGCCAGGGAAACGGGCCGAGGTTTGTGACTGGGGACCTATGGCTGGGAGTGACCGGCTGGCTCCTGAAAAGCTACAATAGGCAGGATGGTTACCAGACCCATGGTGGCAGCAGTGCCAAGTTGGGCTGATTTGATAGTACCAAGTGGCTCCTGCAATCTGCCATCAAAAAGTTGGCAGGCGAGTTTTGTTTTCCAGGGAAAAGCGCCATTGTTTGTATTTGGGGGCCTGTGGCTGGGAGTGGCCGGCTGGCTCCTTTGAACCCACGATACGCAGGATGGTTCCCAGACCCAAGGTGGCACCAGTGCCAAGTCGGGCTGGTTTGATACTACCAAGTGCGTCCTGCAATCTGCCATCCAGAAGCGGGGCAGCTTAATTTTGTTTGCCAGGGAAACGGGCCGTGGGTTTTTTTTGGGGGCATATAGCTGAGAGTGGCCGGCTGGCTCCTGAAAATCCACGCTAGGCAGCATGGTTCCCAGATGCAAGGTGGCACCAGTGCCAAGTCGGGCTGGTTTGATGGTGCAAAGTGGCTCCTGCAATCTGCCATCCAGAAGCGGGGCAGCTGATTTTTGTTTGCCAGAGAAAAATTCCGTGGATTGTTTTTGGGGGCATATTGCTGGGAGTGGCCGGCTGGCTCCTTAAAATGCTCGATACGCATGATGGTTCCCAGGCCCAAGGTGTCACCACTACCAAGTCGGCCTGCGGTTTTAGTATCAAGTTCATCCTGCAATTTGCCATCCAGAAGAGGGGCAGTTGAGTTTTGTTTGCCAGAGAAACGGGCCGAGGTTTCTGTTTGGGGACATATGGCTGAGAGTGGCCAGCTGGCCCCTGAATATCCACGATACACAGCATGGTTCCCAGATCCAAGGTGGCACCAGTGCCAAGTCGGGCTGGTTTGATAGTACCAAGTGTCTCCTGCAATCTGCCATCCAGAAGCAGGGCAGCTTACTTTTGTTTGCCAGAGAAATAGGCCTAGGTTTTTGTTTGGGGGTCTGTGGCTAGGAGTGGCCGGCTGGCTCCTAAGAATCCACGATACGCAGGATGTTTCCCAGACCCAAGGTGGCACCAGTGCCAAGTCGGGCTGGTTTGATAGTACCAAGTGGCTCCTGCAAACTCCATCAAAAAGTTGGCAGGCGTGTTTTGTTTTCCAGGGAACAGCGCCGTTGATTTTGTTTGGGGGCCTGTGGCTGGGAGTGGCCGGCTGGCTCCTTAGAATCCACGATACGCAGGATGGTTCCCAGACCCAAGGTGGCACCAGTGCCAAGTCGGGCTGGTTTGATTACACCAAGTGGCTCCTGCAATCTGCCATCCAGAAGTGAGGCAGCTAAATTTTGTTTGCGAGAAAAAAGGGCCGTGGTTTTTGTTGGGGGCCTGTGGCTGGGAGTAGCCGGCTGGCTCCTTACAATCCACGATAGGCAGGATGGTTCCCAGACCCAAGGTGGCACCAGTGCCAAGTCGGGCTGGTTTGATAGTACCAAGTGGCTCCTGCAATCTGCCATCCAGAAGCGGGGCAGCTGAGTTTTGTTTGCCAGAGGAAAAGGCTGTGGTTTGTGTTTGGGGGCCTGTGGCTGGCAGTGGCCGGCTGGCTCCTGAAAATCCACGATACGCAGCATGGTTCCCAGACCCAAGGTGGCACCAGTGCCAAGTGGGGCTCGTTTGACAGTGTCAAGTGCCTCCTGCAATCTCCCATCCAGAAGCGGGGCAGCTGAGTTTTTTTTGCCAGGGAAACGGACCTTTGTTTTTGATTGGGCTCTGTGGCCGAGAGTGGTCGGCTGTCTCCGGACAATCCACAATACGCAGGATGGTTCCCAGACCCAAGGTGGCACCAGTGCCAAGTCGGGCTGGTTTGATAGTACCAAGTGTCTCCTGCAATCTGCCATCCAGAAGCGGGGCAGCTGAGTTTTGTTTGCCAGAGAAAAGGGCCGTGGGTTGTGTTTGGGGGCATATGGCTGGGAGTGGCCACCTGGCTCCTTAAAATGCACGATACGCCGCATGGTAACCAGACGCAAGGTGGCACCAGTGCCAAGTCAGGCTGTTTTTGTAGTACCCAGTGGCTCCTGCAATTTGCCATCCAGAAGCGGGGCAGTTGAATTTTGTTTGCTAGAGAAAAGGGCTGTGGTTTGTGTTTGGGGGCCTATGGCTGAGAGTGGCCGGCTGGCCCCTGAAAATCAACGATAGGCAGGATGGTTCCCAGATCCAAGGTGGCACCAGTGCCAAGTAAGGCTGGTTGTATGGTTCAAAGTGACTCCTGCAATCTGCCATCCAGAAGCGGGACAGCTGAGTTTTTTTTGCCAGAGAAAATGTCCATGGTCTCTTTTTGGGGCATACGGCTGGGAATTGCCGGCTGGCTCCTTAAAATGCTCGATACGCAGGATGGTTCCCAGAGCCAAGGTGGCACCACTGCCAAGTCGGGCTCTTTTTGTAGTACCAAGTGCGTCCTGCAATTTGCCATCCAGAAGAGGGGCAGTTGAGTTTTGTTTGCCAGAGGAAAGGGCCGAGGTTTGTGTTTGGGGGCATATGGCTGGGAATGACCGGCTGGCCCCTGAAAATCCACGATAGGAAGGATGGTTCCCAGATCCAAGGTGGTACCATTACCAAGTCGGGCTGGTTTGATAGTCCCAAGTGGCTCCTGCAAACTGCCATCCAGAAGCGGGGCAGCTGAGTTTTGTTTGCCAGGGAAATGGGCCGTTGTTTGTGTTTGGGGGCCTGTGGCTGGGAGTGTTCGGCTGGTTCCTGAATATGTACGATACGCAGGATTGTTCCCAGATCCAAGGTGGCAGCAGTGCCATGTTGTGCTGGTGTGATAGTCCCAAGTGGCTCCTGCAATCTGCCATCCAGAAGTGGGGCAGCTGATTTTTGTTTGCCAGAGAAAAGGTCCGTGGTTTGTTTTTGGGGGCATATGGCTGAGAGTGGCCGGCTGGCCCCTGAAAATCCACGATACACAGGATGGTTCCCAGATCCAAGGTGGCACCTGTGCCAAGTCGGGCTGATTTGATAGTACTAAGTAGCTCCTGCAATCTGCCATGCAGAAGCGGGGCAGCTTACTTTTGTTTGCCAGGGAAACGGGCCGAGGTTTGTGTTTGGGGGCCTATGGCTGAGAGTGACCGGCTGGCTCCTGAAAATCCATGATACGCAGCATGGTTCCCAGACCCAAGGTGGCACCAGTGCCAAGTGGGGCTGGTTTCACAGTGTCAAGTGCCTCCTGCAATCTCCCATCCAGAAGCGGGGCAGCTGAGTTTTGTTTGCCTGTGAAACGGGCCGTTGTTTTTAATTGGGGTCTGTGGCCGAGAGTGTTCGGCTGGCTCCTGACAACCCACAATACGCAGGATGGTTCCCAGACCCAAGGTGGCACCAGTGCCAAGTCGGGCTGTTTTTATAGTACCAAGTGCGTCCTGCAATTTGCCATCCAGAAGAGGGGCAGTTGAGTTTTGTTTGCCAGAGAATAGCGCCGTTGTTTGTGTTTGGGGGCTTGTGGCTGGGAGTGGCCGACTGGCTCCTTAGAATCTGTGTTACGCAGCATGGTTCCCAGACCCAAGGTGGCACCAGTGCCAAGTCGGGCTGGTTTGATAGTACCAAGTGGCTCCTGCAATCTGCCATCCAGAAGCGGGGCAGCTTACTTTTGTTTGCCAGGGAAACGGGCCGAGGTTTGTGACTGGGGACCTATGGCTGGGAGTGACCGGCTGGCTCCTGAAAAGCTACAATAGGCAGGATGGTTACCAGACCCATGGTGGCAGCAGTGCCAAGTTGGGCTGATTTGATAGTACCAAGTGGCTCCTGCAATCTGCCATCAAAAAGTTGGCTGGCGAGTTTTGTTTTCCAGGGAAAAGCGCCATTGTTTGTATTTGGGGGCCTGTGGCTGGGAGTGGCCGGCTGGCTCCTTTGAACCCACGATACGCAGGATGGTTCCCAGACCCAAGGTGGCACCAGTGCCAAGTCGGGCTGGTTTGATACTACCAAGTGCGTCCTGCAATCTGCCATCCAGAAGCGGGGCAGCTTAATTTTGTTTGCCAGGGAAACGGGCCGTGGGTTTTTTTTGGGGGCATATAGCTGAGAGTGGCCGGCTGGCTCCTGAAAATCCACGCTAGGCAGCATGGTTCCCAGATGCAAGGTGGCACCAGTGCCAAGTCGGGCTGGTTTGATGGTGCAAAGTGGCTCCTGCAATCTGCCATCCAGAAGCGGGGCAGCTGATTTTTGTTTGCCAGAGAAAAATTCCGTGGATTGTTTTTGGGGGCATATTGCTGGGAGTGGCCGGCTGGCTCCTTAAAATGCTCGATACGCATGATGGTTCCCAGGCCCAAGGTGTCACCACTACCAAGTCGGCCTGCGGTTTTAGTATCAAGTTCATCCTGCAATTTGCCATCCAGAAGAGGGGCAGTTGAGTTTTGTTTGCCAGAGAAACGGGCCGAGGTTTCTGTTTGGGGACATATGGCTGAGAGTGGCCAGCTGGCCCCTGAATATCCACGATACACAGCATGGTTCCCAGATCCAAGGTGGCACCAGTGCCAAGTCGGGCTGGTTTGATAGTACCAAGTGTCTCCTGCAATCTGCCATCCAGAAGCAGGGCAGCTTACTTTTGTTTGCCAGAGAAATAGGCCTAGGTTTTTGTTTGGGGGTCTGTGGCTAGGAGTGGCCGGCTGGCTCCTAAGAATCCACGATACGCAGGATGTTTCCCAGACCCAAGGTGGCACCAGTGCCAAGTCGGGCTGGTTTGATAGTACCAAGTGGCTCCTGCAAACTCCATCAAAAAGTTGGCAGGCGTGTTTTGTTTTCCAGGGAACAGCGCCGTTGATTTTGTTTGGGGGCCTGTGGCTGGGAGTGGCCGGCTGGCTCCTTAGAATCCACGATACGCAGGATGGTTCCCAGACCCAAGGTGGCACCAGTGCCAAGTCGGGCTGGTTTGATTACACCAAGTGGCTCCTGCAATCTGCCATCCAGAAGTGAGGCAGCTAAATTTTGTTTGCGAGAAAAAAGGGCCGTGGTTTTTGTTGGGGGCCTGTGGCTGGGAGTAGCCGGCTGGCTCCTTACAATCCACGATAGGCAGGATGGTTCCCAGACCCAAGGTGGCACCAGTGCCAAGTCGGGCTGGTTTGATAGTACCAAGTGGCTCCTGCAATCTGCCATCCAGAAGCGGGGCAGCTGAGTTTTGTTTGCCAGAGGAAAAGGCTGTGGTTTGTGTTTGGGGGCCTGTGGCTGGCAGTGGCCGGCTGGCTCCTGAAAATCCACGATACGCAGCATGGTTCCCAGACCCAAGGTGGCACCAGTGCCAAGTGGGGCTCGTTTGACAGTGTCAAGTGCCTCCTGCAATCTCCCATCCAGAAGCGGGGCAGCTGAGTTTTTTTTGCCAGGGAAACGGACCTTTGTTTTTGATTGGGCTCTGTGGCCGAGAGTGGTCGGCTGTCTCCGGACAATCCACAATACGCAGGATGGTTCCCAGACCCAAGGTGGCACCAGTGCCAAGTCGGGCTGGTTTGATAGTACCAAGTGTCTCCTGCAATCTGCCATCCAGAAGCGGGGCAGCTGAGTTTTGTTTGCCAGAGAAAAGGGCCGTGGGTTGTGTTTGGGGGCATATGGCTGGGAGTGGCCACCTGGCTCCTTAAAATGCACGATACGCCGCATGGTAACCAGACGCAAGGTGGCACCAGTGCCAAGTCAGGCTGTTTTTGTAGTACCCAGTGGCTCCTGCAATTTGCCATCCAGAAGCGGGGCAGTTGAATTTTGTTTGCTAGAGAAAAGGGCTGTGGTTTGTGTTTGGGGGCCTATGGCTGAGAGTGGCCGGCTGGCCCCTGAAAATCAACGATAGGCAGGATGGTTCCCAGATCCAAGGTGGCACCAGTGCCAAGTAAGGCTGGTTGTATGGTTCAAAGTGACTCCTGCAATCTGCCATCCAGAAGCGGGACAGCTGAGTTTTTTTTGCCAGAGAAAATGTCCATGGTCTCTTTTTGGGGCATACGGCTGGGAATTGCCGGCTGGCTCCTTAAAATGCTCGATACGCAGGATGGTTCCCAGAGCCAAGGTGGCACCACTGCCAAGTCGGGCTCTTTTTGTAGTACCAAGTGCGTCCTGCAATTTGCCATCCAGAAGAGGGGCAGTTGAGTTTTGTTTGCCAGAGGAAAGGGCCGAGGTTTGTGTTTGGGGGCATATGGCTGGGAATGACCGGCTGGCCCCTGAAAATCCACGATAGGAAGGATGGTTCCCAGATCCAAGGTGGTACCATTACCAAGTCGGGCTGGTTTGATAGTCCCAAGTGGCTCCTGCAAACTGCCATCCAGAAGCGGGGCAGCTTACTTTTGTTTGCCAGGGAAATGGGCCGTTGTTTGTGTTTGGGGGCCTGTGGCTGGGAGTGTTCGGCTGGTTCCTGAATATGTACGATACGCAGGATTGTTCCCAGATCCAAGGTGGCAGCAGTGCCATGTTGTGCTGGTGTGATAGTCCCAAGTGGCTCCTGCAATCTGCCATCCAGAAGTGGGGCAGCTGATTTTTGTTTGCCAGAGAAAAGGTCCGTGGTTTGTTTTTGGGGGCATATGGCTGAGAGTGGCCGGCTGGCCCCTGAAAATCCACGATACACAGGATGGTTCCCAGATCCAAGGTGGCACCTGTGCCAAGTCGGGCTGATTTGATAGTACTAAGTAGCTCCTGCAATCTGCCATCCAGAAGCGGGGCAGCTTACTTTTGTTTGCCAGGGAAACGGGCCGAGGTTTGTGTTTGGGGGCCTAAGGCTGAGAGTGACCGGCTGGCTCCTGAAAATCCATGATACGCAGCATGGTTCCCAGACCCAAGGTGGCACCAGTGCCAAGTGGGGCTGGTTTCACAGTGTCAAGTGCCTCCTGCAATCTCCCATCCAGAAGCGGGGCAGCTGAGTTTTGTTTGCCTGTGAAACGGGCCGTTGTTTTTAATTGGGGTCTGTGGCCGAGAGTGTTCGGCTGGCTCCTGACAACCCACAATACGCAGGATGGTTCCCAGACCCAAGGTGGCACCAGTGCCAAGTCGGGCTGTTTTTATAGTACCAAGTGCGTCCTGCAATTTGCCATCCAGAAGAGGGGCAGTTGAGTTTTGTTTGCCAGAGAATAGCGCCGTTGTTTGTGTTTGGGGGCTTGTGGCTGGGAGTGGCCGACTGGCTCCTTAGAATCTGTGTTACGCAGCATGGTTCCCAGACCCAAGGTGGCACCAGTGCCAAGTTGGGCTGGTTTGATAGTACCAAGTGGCTCCTGCAATCTGCCATCCAGAAGCGGGGCAGCTTACTTTTGTTTGCCAGGGAAACGGGCCGAGGTTTGTGACTGGGGACCTATGGCTGGGAGTGACCGGCTGGCTCCTGAAAAGCTACAATAGGCAGGATGGTTACCAGACCCATGGTGGCAGCAGTGCCAAGTTGGGCTGATTTGATAGTACCAAGTGGCTCCTGCAATCTGCCATCAAAAAGTTGGCAGGCGAGTTTTGTTTTCCAGGGAAAAGCGCCATTGTTTGTATTTGGGGGCCTGTGGCTGGGAGTGGCCGGCTGGCTCCTTTGAACCCACGATACGCAGGATGGTTCCCAGACCCAAGGTGGCACCAGTGCCAAGTCGGGCTGGTTTGATACTACCAAGTGCGTCCTGCAATCTGCCATCCAGAAGCGGGGCAGCTTACTTTTGTTTGCCAGGGAAACGGGCCGTGGGTTTTGTTTGGGGGCATATAGCTGAGAGTGGCCGGCTGGCTCCTGAAAATCCACGCTAGGCAGCATGGTTCCCAGATGCAAGGTGGCACCAGTGCCAAGTCGGGCTGGTTTGATGGTGCAAAGTGGCTCCTGCAATCTGCCATCCAGAAGCGGGGCAGCTGATTTTTGTTTGCCAGAGAAAAATTCCGTGGATTGTTTTTGGGGGCATATTGCTGGGAGTGGCCGGCTGGCTCCTTAAAATGCTCGATACGCATGATGGTTCCCAGGCCCAAGGTGTCACCACTACCAAGTCGGCCTGCGGTTTTAGTATCAAGTTCATCCTGCAATTTGCCATCCAGAAGAGGGGCAGTTGAGTTTTGTTTGCCAGAGAAACGGGCCGAGGTTTCTGTTTGGGGACATATGGCTGAGAGTGGCCAGCTGGCCCCTGAATATCCACGATACACAGCATGGTTCCCAGATCCAAGGTGGCACCAGTGCCAAGTCGGGCTGGTTTGATAGTACCAAGTGTCTCCTGCAATCTGCCATCCAGAAGCAGGGCAGCTTACTTTTGTTTGCCAGAGAAATAGGCCTAGGTTTTTGTTTGGGGGTCTGTGGCTAGGAGTGGCCGGCTGGCTCCTAAGAATCCACGATACGCAGGATGTTTCCCAGACCCAAGGTGGCACCAGTGCCAAGTCGGGCTGGTTTGATAGTACCAAGTGGCTCCTGCAAACTCCATCAAAAAGTTGGCAGGCGTGTTTTGTTTTCCAGGGAACAGCGCCGTTGATTTTGTTTGGAGGCCTGTGGCTGGGAGTGGCCGGCTGGCTCCTTAGAATCCACGATACGCAGGATGGTTCCCAGACCCAAGGTGGCACCAGTGCCAAGTCGGGCTGGTTTGATTACACCAAGTGGCTCCTGCAATCTGCCATCCAGAAGTGAGGCAGCTAAGTTTTGTTTGCGAGAAAAAAGGGCCGTGGTTTTTGTTGGGGGCCTGTGGCTGGGAGTAGCCGGCTGGCTCCTTACAATCCACGATAGGCAGGATGGTTCCCAGACCCAAGGTGGCACCAGTGCCAAGTCGGGCTGGTTTGATAGTACCAAGTGGCTCCTGCAATCTGCCATCCAGAAGCGGGGCAGCTGAGTTTTGTTTGCCAGAGGAAAAGGCTGTGGTTTGTGTTTGGGGGCCTGTGGCTGGCAGTGGCCGGCTGGCTCCTGAAAATCCACGATACGCAGCATGGTTCCCAGACCCAAGGTGGCACCAGTGCCAAGTGGGGCTCGTTTGACAGTGTCAAGTGCCTCCTGCAATCTCCCATCCAGAAGCGGGGCAGCTGAGTTTTTTTTGCCAGGGAAACGGACCTTTGTTTTTGATTGGGCTCTGTGGCCGAGAGTGGTCGGCTGTCTCCGGACAATCCACAATACGCAGGATGGTTCCCAGACCCAAGGTGGCACCAGTGCCAAGTCGGGCTGGTTTGATAGTACCAAGTGTCTCCTGCAATCTGCCATCCAGAAGCGGGGCAGCTGAGTTTTGTTTGCCAGAGAAAAGGGCCGTGGGTTGTGTTTGGGGGCATATGGCTGGGAGTGGCCACCTGGCTCCTTAAAATGCACGATACGCCGCATGGTAACCAGACGCAAGGTGGCACCAGTGCCAAGTCAGGCTGTTTTTGTAGTACCCAGTGGCTCCTGCAATTTGCCATCCAGAAGCGGGGCAGTTGAATTTTGTTTGCTAGAGAAAAGGGCTGTGGTTTGTGTTTGGGGGCCTATGGCTGAGAGTGGCCGGCTGGCCCCTGAAAATCAACGATAGGCAGGATGGTTCCCAGATCCAAGGTGGCACCAGTGCCAAGTAAGGCTGGTTGTATGGTTCAAAGTGACTCCTGCAATCTGCCATCCAGAAGCGGGACAGCTGAGTTTTTTTTGCCAGAGAAAATGTCCATGGTCTCTTTTTGGGGCATACGGCTGGGAATTGCCGGCTGGCTCCTTAAAATGCTCGATACGCAGGATGGTTCCCAGAGCCAAGGTGGCACCACTGCCAAGTCGGGCTCTTTTTGTAGTACCAAGTGCGTCCTGCAATTTGCCATCCAGAAGAGGGGCAGTTGAGTTTTGTTTGCCAGAGGAAAGGGCCGAGGTTTGTGTTTGGGGGCATATGGCTGGGAATGACCGGCTGGCCCCTGAAAATCCACGATAGGAAGGATGGTTCCCAGATCCAAGGTGGTACCATTACCAAGTCGGGCTGGTTTGATAGTCCCAAGTGGCTCCTGCAAACTGCCATCCAGAAGCGGGGCAGCTGAGTTTTGTTTGCCAGGGAAATGGGCCGTTGTTTGTGTTTGGGGGCCTGTGGCTGGGAGTGTTCGGCTGGTTCCTGAATATGTACGATACGCAGGATTGTTCCCAGATCCAAGGTGGCAGCAGTGCCATGTTGTGCTGGTGTGATAGTCCCAAGTGGCTCCTGCAATCTGCCATCCAGAAGTGGGGCAGCTGATTTTTGTTTGCCAGAGAAAAGGTCCGTGGTTTGTTTTTGGGGGCATATGGCTGAGAGTGGCCGGCTGGCCCCTGAAAATCCACGATACACAGGATGGTTCCCAGATCCAAGGTGGCACCTGTGCCAAGTCGGGCTGATTTGATAGTACTAAGTAGCTCCTGCAATCTGCCATGCAGAAGCGGGGCAGCTTACTTTTGTTTGCCAGGGAAACGGGCCGAGGTTTGTGTTTGGGGGCCTATGGCTGAGAGTGACCGGCTGGCTCCTGAAAAGCTACAATAGGCAGGATGGTGACCAGACCCATGGTGGCACCAGTGCCAAGTTCGGCTGGTTTGATAGTACCAAGTGGTTCCTGCAATCTGCCATCCAGAAGCAGGGCAGCTGAGTTTTGTTTGCCAGAGAAAAGGGCCTTGGTTTGTGTTTGGGGGCATATGGCTGGGTGTGGCCAGCTGGCTCCTTAAAATGCACGATATGCAACATGGCTCCCAGACCCAAGGTGGCACCAGTGCCAAGTTGGGCTGGTTTGATAGTACCAAGTGGCTCCTGCAATCTTCCATGATCACGTGGAGAAATACTTTCTGGTTTCAGCCTCATGCTCTTTCTTCTCTCCCTCAACTTCTCTATCACCTCTCATCTGGTTCACATGCGCTGTCTTCAAGGTCCACAGGCTACTTTTCACAGAATCTTCTGGCCTGATGAAGTAAGAATGATGAATAGAACAGAGCTGGGATCTATTTTCCAGTTTGGATAAAATGCATTCTGCACACAAATCCAAGGAGAACGGGCTGCCCCGATGCCCAGAAAATCTTTCACTCCTGCTAGTGTTCTACGTCAACCGCAACTTAGTCTGAAAGAAAAGCTTTTTCTCTGAGAGCATCTGAGAGGTTTGCATGAAGCACTGATATCTGACATATGCAATTTTGAATAGGAGAGGAAAAAGAAAATGGCAAGGAGAAATGGCAAGGAGTTTTTAATTTTAGTGGTTTCAATTTTAATTTCCGTGCACTTTTTCAAAACTTGTCAGCTCAAATGCCCATCAACATCTTTTAGTCATCTGTAAGTCAGTATTCATATAAAATGTGCTTCAAATCCAAAGAATTTCAAATTTGCACTCCAAGCTTCTATGCCTAGATTTATGATTTCCTACACATATTAGATGAAAGGAAGGCCTTTTTTACTGTGGGAGTGCTGGAACACTGGAACAGGTTGCCCAGAGAAGTTGTGGGTGTCCCATCCCTGAAAGTATTCAAGGTCACCTTGGACGGGGCTTGGAGCAGCAACAAAGGAGAAGCTTGATGGTAGAGAAACAAAGTTGGACTATAGAAGAAACTCGGATTGAAGTATAGGATCAAGTTTTCTCTCAGCTCTTGGGGTAAATTCAAAGTTGTACAAAATGACATTTATCTGTGCTATTCACTACTGTAACAGAAAGTTTCATGAAAACTGTACAGAAGATAGTAAATTTTAAAAGAGATAAGAATTACAGCATAAAATCCATGGGATAGGTTACAACATGAGACACTCTCTAAGAGAAAATCTCTGTGTTTCAGCACTTCATCAGGGTAAGATTTCATGAAGTGCCAAAGAAGGCGGCAAAATATCATTCGGGACATTATTTACTGGAATTCAGCCTGGCCATTAGTAGGAACTGCCTTTGAACATATCATGTAGATATACCACACACGCTTTCCCTTCACTGAAAAATTACTGTTTACAACAAATAAGCAATTGACGATCAAAATTGATTGAAAGCATCTTAAACATGTCAAGTATTTCATTGTAGATGATCTGTGATCCAAATGCTTCTTCCACCTTCGAGTGGGACAGAAGAATTCTTCCATATCATGATGGTTTAAAATTGTATCAACCAATGTTTTCTGCTGAAAAGATATCATCTATTTTTTTCTATTTTTGGAAGAAAATATTCCTAGACATACAACAGGTGAGAACTAAGTAATTTTAAAGAAACAAATGAAATGAAAATATTCTGTAAATAGAATGAAATGAAAAGCTGTGTTTTAAATAGGAGCTAAATATTAAACAGAATTTTTGTACCAGGCATTTGAATTACTGCACCAGCTCTTTTGCCCATCAAGAGAGGCATTTAGCATTTCAGTCTTTTCCAAGGTGTTCATGATCTGCTATGCTGATCTCTGTGTGTGCCTAGGTGTGTGTGGAGGGGGGGGCATATGAAGGGGAGTGTGTATGTTTGCTTTACAATTGTTGTGGCAGATTCATGCCTCAGCTCCACATTTTGTTTTAAAAAGGTCACACCGAGTGGATATGAAGTTTACTATCAACAAGAGATCGATTCCCAAATCATCCATTTGACTCTCCCTTATAAATCATGTGCTTTGTTGCATATTTTATCAAATATACTTTCAAGCCAGATGGAGGAAGGAGGATGTGGGAATCCCTCCACCATCTTGCAACTTTTATGTAAGTAGGTTTTCAAGAAAATCATCATTTCTCTTTTAAATATGTCTGGAACAGGCATGATGGTAGTGTCAACCTGTTGGAGTTTTTGTTGCTGGAAGAAGTTGTACAAAAGGATTGGTTTTTACATTGACCAGTTACTGAATCAAGCGCAGGAATACATTGGAAATTTAGCTGGGGGTTCCTTTTCCCAGCAGACTACTTCTAGAACGAGCTTGTACACTGAAGCTGACTCTTTTGCTCTCTTTTTGTTTCTTTCCTATTTTCTTGGCTTCTTTGCCACTATCTAGACAATTTTGGAACTTTGTTCCCAACTAAAATGGTTTCAATAGTCTGATTGTGATCATACATTTTTACAAGGAATTTTTAAAATCTTTCCTCGAGTCCAGAAAGTCAAGGACTTAGATCTTTTTCTTCCCTTATCAATATTGCCATGAAATTGATAAATAAAGACCAACTCTTTATTTTTGTTTTTAACCCACGTAGATAATTCCCATCCATTAATCCATTTTGTGGACCAATAGCTGCCATTCTGATGGAAGCTGTCACTTCTTAACAATAGGCATTCTGTGACTATGTTGACAGCACTTTGGGTGAAGATCCTAACTGGTCTTAGATATACATAGGGAGAAATTTGCTCAGCCAGTGTCAGTCTTAAGCATGCGTATCAGAAGATCTTTCTAGAGCTGGGAATTTTCCCATGAAAGGGATTCAGTTAGGGAAGAGACACTTGTGCCAGAGTTTTACATTCTTCTTGAACACTGCTTAAGGAACTTAGATGCCATGTCCATTTGGATCTCTGTCTGCACAGAACTTTGTCATGCCAGTGCTTTGAAATGCATCTTGAAGAGAATTCACTAGCACAGAATGAAAGAGAGTGGAAGGGGTTGGTGGGGCTAACCAGGCCCAACCCCCCTGCCTAAACCAGGATACCTAGAGCCTCTTGCCCAGGATTCTATCTGGGTGTACTTTTAATGTCTTCAAAGATCCAGGCTCCACAATCTTTCTGGGCAGTCTGTGCCGTGGTTCAGTCACCCTGACAGTAAAGAAACATTTACTGATGTTCAAAGGCAATCTCCTGTATTTCAGTGTGTGCCCACTGCCTCTTGTCTTTACCCTCAGCATCACTGAAAAGACACTGATTCCCTCCCCTTTGCACTATTGCTTCCATATGTATGTGTGATGCCATGTAGAGGTATGTCAAAAACCTCCCTGAAGCCCAGGCAGATAATATTCCCTTCATCTACCAGTCAAGTTGATTCATCAGAGGAGTTTAAAGTGATGTTCAGCATGAAATTCCCCTGAAAAATCATGCTAACTACATTATTTGGTCATCTGTCATGTGCCTGGCAAGGATTTCCAGGAAGAGCTGCTTCATCAACTTCCTGGGGATAAAAAAGAGGCTGGCTGGTTTGTACTATGGCGAGTCCTCTTAATTGCCTTTTTTGAAGATGGGTGTCATATGCTAACATCCACTCTTTAGCCTCTCTTGTCGTCTACATCTTAGCAAAACGCTTTTCCACTATGTCTGGCTAGGAAAAACTGTGCCAGCACAGAAAACATCTCCCATCGTGTTCTAGAAGTTGCACGGATGTCTGCCAAGTGTTTGGCAGGAAGAAAAGAAAAGTTGTCCAAAACAGCTTCCAATCGAATGTTCCTGTGATTGGAAAAGTCAGGAGAGTGCAAAGGTACTGTTTTCTATCAGTTGGCAAGGTGCGCACACAATCCCAGTGTTGTACAGCTTGCTTCTTCACCTTCCCGAAGCTGCCGCTCTCGCCGGCTGCCGGAGCCCAAGAAGCGGCTTCTTCGCGCAAAGACGATTGTGCCGCTCACAGTGCTCTCCTTAGCGCGGCTTCTGCCGAAAGACGCCCGGCAGCGGCTCTTACCTCCGGAGAGCACCCTACCTTCGTCTTTAGCTCCTCTTCTCATCTACACCTCGGCAAAAAGCTTCTCCACTATGTCTGGCTAGGAAAAACTGTGCCAGCACAGAAAACATCTCCCATCGTGTTCTAGAAGTTGCACGGATGTCTGCCAAGTGTTTGGCAGGAAGAAAAGAAAAGTTGTCCAAAACAGCTTCCAATCGAATGTTCCTGTGATTGGAAAAGTCAGGAGAGTGCAAAGGTACTGTTTTCTATCAGTTGGCAAGGTGCGCACACAATCCCAGTGTTGTACAGCTTGCTTCTTCACCTTCCCGAAGCTGCCGCTCTCGCCGGCTGCCGGAGCCCAAGAAGCGGCTTCTTCGCGCAAAGACGATTGTGCCGCTCACAGTGCTCTCCTTAGCGCGGCTTCTGCCGAAAGACGCCCGGCAGCGGCTCTTACCTCCGGAGAGCATCCTACCTTCGTCTTTCGCGTCTTTTGTAGTCTACATCTTAGCAAAACGCTTTTCCACTATGTCTGGCTAGGAAAAACTGTGCCAGCACAGAAAACATCTCCCATCGTGTTCTAGAAGTTGCACGGATGTCTGCCAAGTGTTTGGCAGGAAGAAAAGAAAAGTTGTCCAAAACAGCTTCCAATCGAATGTTCCTGTGATTGGAAAAGTCAGGAGAGTGCAAAGGTACTGTTTTCTATCAGTTGGCAAGGTGCGCACACAATCCCAGTGTTGTACAGCTTGCTTCTTCACCTTCCCGAAGCTGCCGCTCTCGCCGGCTGCCGGAGCCCAAGAAGCGGCTTCTTCGCGCAAAGACGATTGTGCCGCTCACAGTGCTCTCCTTAGCGCGGCTTCTGCCGAAAGACGCCCGGCAGCGGCTCTTACCTCCGGAGAGCATCCTACCTTCGTCTTTAGCTCCTCTTCTCATCTACACCTCGGCAAAAAGCTTTTCCACTATGTCTGGCTAGGAAAAACTGTGCCAGCACAGAAAACATCTCCCATCGTGTTCTAGAAGTTGCACGGATGTCTGCCAAGTGTTTGGCAGGAAGAAAAGAAAAGTTGTCCAAAACAGCTTCCAATCGAATGTTCCTGTGATTGGAAAAGTCAGGAGAGTGCAAAGATACTGTTTTCTATCAGTTGGCAAGGTGCGCACACAATCCCAGTGTTGTACAGCTTGCTTCTTCACCTTCCCGAAGCTGCCGCTCTCGCCGGCTGCCGGAGCCCAAGAAGCGGCTTCTTCGCGCAAAGACGATTGTGCCGCTCACAGGGCTCTCCTTAGCGCGGCTTCTGCCGAAAGACGCCCGGCAGCGGCTCTTACCTCCGGAGAGCATCCTACCTTCGTCTTTCGCGTCTTTTGTAGTCTACATCTTAGCAAAACGCTTTTCCACTATGTCTGGCTAGGAAAAACTGTGCCAGCACAGAAAACATCTCCCATCGTGTTCTAGAAGTTGCACGGATGTCTGCCAAGTGTTTGGCAGGAAGAAAAGAAAAGTTGTCCAAAACAGCTTCCAATCGAATGTTCCTGTGATTGGAAAGTCAGGAGAGTGCAAAGGTACTGTTTTCTATCAGTTGGCAAGGTGCGCACACAATCCCAGTGTTGTACAGCTTGCTTCTTCATCTTCCCGAAGCTGCCACTCTGAGGAGGTAAGAGCCGCTGCCGGGCGTCTTTCGGCAGAAGCTGCGCTAAGGAGAGCACTGTGAGCGGCACAATCGTCTTTGCGCGAAGAAGCCGCTTCTTGGGCTCCGGCAGCCGGCGAAAGCGGCTGCTTCGGGAAGGTGAAGAAGCAAGCTGTACAACACTGGGATTGTGTGCGCACCTTGCCAACTGATAGAAAACAGTACCTTTGCACTCTCCTGACTTTTCCAATCACAGGAACATTCGATTGGAAGCTGTTTTGGACAACTTTTCTTTTCTTCCTGCCAAACACTTGGCAGACATCCGTGCAACTTCTAGAACACGATGGGAGATGTTTTCTGTGCTGGCACAGTTTTTCCTAGCCAGACATAGTGGAAAAGCGTTTTGCTAAGATGTAGACTACAAAAGACGCGAAAGACGAAGGTAGGATGCTCTCCGGAGGTAAGAGCCGCTGCCGGGCGTCTTTCGGCAGAAGCCGCGCTAAGGAGAGCCCTGTGAGCGGCACAATCGTCTTTGCGCGAAGAAGCCGCTTCTTGGGCTCCGGCAGCCGGCGAGAGCGGCAGCTTCGGGAAGGTGAAGAAGCAAGCTGTACAACACTGGGATTGTGTGCGCACCTTGCCAACTGATAGAAAACAGTACCTTTGCACTCTCCTGACTTTTCCAATCACAGGAACATTCGATTGGAAGCTGTTTTGGACAACTTTTCTTTTCTTCCTGCCAAACACTTGGCAGACATCCGTGCAACTTCTAGAACACGATGGGAGATGTTTTCTGTGCTGGCACAGTTTTTCCTAGCCAGACATAGTGGAAAAGCGTTTTGCTAAGATGTAGACTACAAAAGACGCGAAAGACGAAGGTAGGATGCTCTCCGGAGGTAAGAGCCGCTGCCGGGCGTCTTTCGGCAGAAGCCGCGCTAAGGAGAGCCCTGTGAGCGGCACAATCGTCTTTGCGCGAAGAAGCCGCTTCTTGGGCTCCGGCAGCCGGCGAGAGCGGCAGCTTCGGGAAGGTGAAGAAGCAAGCTGTACAACACTGGGATTGTGTGCGCACCTTGCCAACTGATAGAAAACAGTACCTTTGCACTCTCCTGACTTTTCCAATCACAGGAACATTCGATTGGAAGCTGTTTTGGACAACTTTTCTTTTCTTCCTGCCAAACACTTGGCAGACATCCGTGCAACTTCTAGAACACGATGGGAGATGTTTTCTGTGCTGGCACAGTTTTTCCTAGCCAGACATAGTGGAAAAGCGTTTTGCTAAGATGTAGACTACAAAAGACGCGAAAGACGAAGGTAGGATGCTCTCCGGAGGTAAGAGCCGCTGCCGGGCGTCTTTCGGCAGAAGCCGCGCTAAGGAGAGCACTGTGAGCGGCACAATCGTCTTTGCGCGAAGAAGCCGCTTCTTGGGCTCCGGCAGCCGGCGAGAGCGGCAGCTTCGGGAAGGTGAAGAAGCAAGCTGTACAACACTGGGATTGTGTGCGCACCTTGCCAACTGATAGAAAACAGTACCTTTGCACTCTCCTGACTTTTCCAATCACAGGAACATTCGATTGGAAGCTGTTTTGGACAACTTTTCTTTTCTTCCTGCCAAACACTTGGCAGACATCCGTGCAACTTCTAGAACACGATGGGAGATGTTTTCTGTGCTGGCACAGTTTTTCCTAGCCAGACATAGTGGAAAAGCGTTTTGCTAAGATGTAGACTACAAAAGACGCGAAAGACGAAGGTAGGATGCTCTCCGGAGGTAAGAGCCGCTGCCGGGCGTCTTTCGGCAGAAGCCGCGCTAAGGAGAGCCCTGTGAGCGGCACAATCGTCTTTGCGCGAAGAAGCCGCTTCTTGGCTCCGGCAGCCGGCGAGAGCGGCAGCTTCGGGAAGGTGAAGAAGCAAGCTGTACAACACTGGGATTGTGTGCGCACCTTGCCAACTGATAGAAAACAGTACCTTTGCACTCTCCTGACTTTTCCAATCACAGGAACATTCGATTGGAAGCTGTTTTGACAACTTTTCTTTTCTTCCTGCCAAACACTTGGCAGACATCCGTGCAACTTCTAGAACACGATGGGAGATGTTTTCTGTGCTGGCACAGTTTTTCCTAGCCAGACATAGTGGAGAAGCTTTTTGCCGAGGTGTAGATGAGAAGAGGAGCTAAAGACGAAGGTAGGATGCTCTCCGGAGGTAAGAGCCGCTGCCGGGCGTCTTTCGGCAGAAGCCGCGCTAAGGAGAGCCCTGTGAGCGGCACAATCGTCTTTGCGCGAGAGAAGCCGCTTCTTGGGCTCCGGCAGCCGGCGAGAGCGGCAGCTTCGGGAAGGTGAAGAAGCAAGCTGTACAACACTGGGATTGTTGTGCGCACCTTGCCAACTGATAGAAAACAGTACCTTTGCACTCTCCTGACTTTTCAATCACAGGAACATTCGATTGGAAGCTGTTTTGGACAACTTTTCTTTTCTTCCTGCCAAACACTTGGCAGACATCCGTGCAACTTCTAGAACACGATGGGAGATGTTTTCTGTGCTGGCACAGTTTTTCCTAGCCAGACATAGTGGAAAAGCGTTTTGCTAAGATGTAGACGACAAGAGAGGCTAAAGAGTGGATGTTAGCAAATGACACCCATCTTCAAAAAAGGCAATTAAGAGGACTCGCCATAGTACAAACCAGCCAGCCTCTTTTTTATCCCAGGAAGTTGATGAAGCAGCTCTTCCTGAAATCCTTGCCAGGCACATGACAGATGACCAAATAATGTAGTTAGCATGATTTTTCAGGGGAATTTCATGCTGAACATCACTTTAAACTCCTCTGATGAATCAACTTGACTGGTAGATGAAGGGAATATTATCTGCCTGGGCTTCAGGAGGTTTTTGACATACCTCTACATGCATCACACATACATATGGAAGCAATAGTGCAAAGGGGAGGGAATCAGTGTCTTTTCAGTGATGCTGAGGGAAAAGACAAGAGGCAGTGGGCACACACTGAAATACAGGAGATTGCCTTTGAACATCAGTAAATGTTTCTTTACTGTCAGGGTGACTGAACCACGGCACAGACTGCCCAGAAAGATTGTGGAGCCTGGATCTTTGAAGACATTAAAAGTACACCCAGATAGAATCCTGGGCAAGAGGCTCTAGGTATCCTGTTTAGGCAGGGGGTTGGGCCTGGTTAGCCCCACCAACCCCTTCCACTCTCTTTCATTCTGTGCTAGTGAATTCTCTTCAAGATGCATTTCAAAGCACTGGCATGACAAAGTTCTGTGCAGACAGAGATCCAAATGGACATGGCATCTAAGTTCCTTAAGCAGTGTTCAAGAAGAATGTAAAACTCTGGCACAAGTGTCTCTTCCCTAACTGAATCCCTTTCATGGGAAAATTCCCAGCTCTAGAAAGATCTTCTGATACGCATGCTTAAGACTGACACTGGCTGAGCAAATTTCTCCCTATGTATATCTAAGACCAGTTAGGATCTTCACCCAAAGTGCTGTCAACATAGTCACAGAATGCCTATTGTTAAGAAGTGACAGCTTCCATCAGAATGGCAGCTATTGGTCCACAAAATGGATTAATGGATGGGAATTATCTACGTGGGTTAAAAACAAAAATAAAGAGTTGGTCTTTATTTATCAATTTCATGGCAATATTGATAAGGGAAGAAAAATATCTAAGTCCTTGACTTTCTGGACTCGAGGAAAGATTTTAAAATTCCTTGTAAAAATGTATGATCACAATCAGACTATTGAAACCATTTTAGTTGGGAACAAAGTTCCAAAATTGTCTAGATAGTGGCAAAGAAGCCAAGAAAATAGGAAAGAAACAAAAAGAGAGCAAAAGAGTCAGCTTCAGTGTACAAGCTCGTTCTAGAAGTAGTCTGCTGGGAAAAGGAACCCCCAGCTAAATTTCCAATGTATTCCTGCGCTTGATTCAGTAACTGGTCAATGTAAAAACCAATCCTTTTGTACAACTTCTTCCAGCAACAAAAACTCCAACAGGTTGACACTACCATCATGCCTGTTCCAGACATATTTAAAAGAGAAATGATGATTTTCTTGAAAACCTACTTACATAAAAGTTGCAAGATGGTGGAGGGATTCCCACATCCTCCTTCCTCCATCTGGCTTGAAAGTATATTTGATAAAATATGCAACAAAGCACATGATTTATAAGGGAGAGTCAAATGGATGATTTGGGAATCGATCTCTTGTTGATAGTAAACTTCATATCCACTCGGTGTGACCTTTTAAAACAAAATGTGGAGCTGAGGCATGAATCTGCCACAACAATTGTAAAGCAAACATACACACTCCCCTTCATATGCCCCCCCCTCCACACACACCTAGGCACACACAGAGATCAGCATAGCAGATCATGAACACCTTGGAAAAGACTGAAATGCTAAATGCCTCTCTTGATGGGCAAAAGAGCTGGTGCAGTAATTCAAATGCCTGGTACAAAAATTCTGTTTAATATTTAGCTCCTATTTAAAACACAGCTTTTCATTTCATTCTATTTACAGAATATTTTCATTTCATTTGTTTCTTTAAAATTACTTAGTTCTCACCTGTTGTATGTCTAGGAATATTTTCTTCCAAAAATAGAAAAAAATAGATGATATCTTTTCAGCAGAAAACATTGGTTGATACAATTTTAAACCATCATGATATGGAAGAATTCTTCTGTCCCTCTCGAAGGTGGAAGAAGCATTTGGATCACAGATCATCTACAATGAAATACTTGACATGTTTAAGATGCTTTCAATCAATTTTGATCGTCAATTGCTTATTTGTTGTAAACAGTAATTTTTCAGTGAAGGGAAAGTGTGTGTGGTATATCTACATGATATGTTCAAAGGCAGTTCCTACTAATGGCCAGGCTGAATTCCAGTAAATAATGTCCCGAATGATATTTTGCCGCCTTCTTTGGCACTTCATGAAATCTTACCCCGATGAAGTGCTGAAACACAGAGATTTTCTCTTAGAGAGTGTCTCATGTTGTAACCTATCCCATGGATTTTATGCTGTAATTCTTATCTCTTTTAAAATTTACTATCTTCTGTACAGTTTTCATGAAACTTTCTGTTACAGTAGTGAATAGCACAGATAAATGTCATTTTGTACAACTTTGAATTTACCCCAAGAGCTGAGAGAAAACTTGATCCTATACTTCAATCCGAGTTTCTTCTATAGTCCAACTTTGTTTCTCTACCATCAAGCTTCTCCTTTGTTGCTGCTCCAAGCCCCGTCCAAGGTGACCTTGAATACTTTCAGGGATGGGACACCCACAACTTCTCTGGGCAACCTGTTCCAGTGTTCCAGCACTCCCACAGTAAAAAAGGCCTTCCTTTCATCTAATATGTGTAGGAAATCATAAATCTAGGCATAGAAGCTTGGAGTGCAAATTTGAAATTCTTTGGATTTGAAGCACATTTTATATGAATACTGACTTACAGATGACTAAAAGATGTTGATGGCATTTGAGCTGACAAGTTTTGAAAAGTGCACGGAAATTAAAATTGAAACCACTAAAATTAAAAACTCCTTGCCATTTTCTTTTTCCTCTCCTATTCAAAATTGCATATGTCAGATATCAGTGCTTCATGCAAACCTCTCAGATGCTCTCAGAGAAAAAGCTTTTCTTTCAGACTAAGTTGCGGTTGACGTAGAACACTAGCAGGAGTGAAAGATTTTCTGGGCATCGGGGCAGCCCGTTCTCCTTGGATTTGTGTGCAGAATGCATTTTATCCAAACTGGAAAATAGATCCCAGCTCTGTTCTATTCATCATCCTTACTTCATCAGGCCAGAAGATTCTGTGAAAAGTAGCCTGTGGACCTTGAAGACAGCGCATGTGAACCAGATGAGAGGTGATAGAGAAGTTGAGGGAGAGAAGAAAGAGCATGAGGCTGAAACCAGAAAGTATTTCTCCACGTGATCATGGAAGATTGCAGGAGCCACTTGGTACTATCAAACCAGCCCAACTTGGCACTTGTGCCACCTTGGGTCTGGGAGCCATGTTGCATATCGTGCATTTTAAGGAGCCAGCTGGCCACACCCAGCCATATGCCCCCAAACACAAACCAAGGCCCTTTTCTCTGGCAAACAAAACTCAGCTGCCCTGCTTCTGGATGGCAGATTGCAGGAACCACTTGGTACTATCAAACCAGCCCAACTTGGCACTGGTGCCACCATGGGTCTGGTCACCATCCTGCCTATTGTAGCTTTTCAGGAGCCAGCCGGTCACTCTCAGCCATAGGCCCCCAAACACAAACCTCGGCCCGTTTCCCTGGCAAACAAAAGTAAGCTGCCCCGCTTCTGCATGGCAGATTGCAGGAGCTACTTAGTACTATCAAATCAGCCCGACTTGGCACAGGTGCCACCTTGGATCTGGGAACCATCCTGTGTATCGTGGATTTTCAGGGGCCAGCCGGCCACTCTCAGCCACATGCCCCCAAAAACAAACCACGGACCTTTTCTCTGGCAAACAAAAATCAGCTGCCCCACTTCTGGATGGCAGATTGCAGGAGCCACTTGGGACTATCACACCAGCACAACATGGCACTGCTGCCACCTTGGATCTGGGAACAATCCTGCGTATTGTACATATTCAGGAACCAGCCGAACACTCCCAGCCACAGGCCCCCAAACACAAACAACGGCCCTTTTCTCTGGCAAACAAAACTCAACTGCCCCTCTTCTGGATGGCAAATTGCAGGACGCACTTGGTACTACAAAAAGAGCCCGACTTGGCAGTGGTGCCACCTTGGCTCTGGGAACCATCCTGCGTATCGAGCATTTTAAGGAGCCAGCCGGCAATTCCCAGCCGTATGCCCCAAAAAGAAACCATGGACCTTTTCTCTGGCAAAAAAAACTCAGCTGTCCCGCTTCTGGATGGCAGATTGCAGGAGTTACTTTGAACCATACAACCAGCCTTACTTGGCACTGGTGCCACCTTGGATCTGGGAACCATCCTGCCTATCGTTGATTTTCAGGGGCCAGCCGGCCACTCTCAGCCATAGGCCCCCAAACCAAAACCTAGGCCTATTTCTCTGGCAAACAAAAGTAAGCTGCCCTGCTTCTGGATGGCAGATTGCAGGAGACACTTGGTACTATCAAACCAGCCCGACTTGGCACTGGTGCGACCTTGGATCTGGGAACCATGCTCTGTATCGTGGATATTCAGGGGCCAGCCGGCCACTCTCAGCCATATGTCCCCAAACAGAAACCTCGGCCCGTTTCTCTGGCAAACAAAACTCAACTGCCCCTCTTCTGGATGGCAAATTGCAGGATGAACTTGATACTAAAACCGCAGGCCGACTTGGTAGTGGTGACACCTTGGGCCTGGGAACCATCATGCGTATCGAGCATTTTAAGGAGCCAGCCGGCCACTCCCAGCAATATGCCCCCAAAAACAATCCACGGAATTTTCCTCTGGCAAACAAAAATCAGCTGCCTCGCTTCTGGATGGCAGATTGCAGGAGCCACTTTGCACCATCAACCAGCCCGACTTGGCACTGGTGCCACATTGCATCTGGGAACCATGCTGCCTAGCGTGGATTTTCAGGAGCCAGCCGGCCACTCTCAGCTATATACCCCCAAACAAAACCCACGGCCCGTTTCCCTGGCAAACAAAATTAAGCTGCCCCGCTTCTGGATGGCAGATTGCAGGACGCACTTGGTAGTATCAAACCAGCAAAACTTGGCACTGGTGCCACCTTGGGTCTGGGAACCATCCTGCGTATCGTGGGTTCAAAGGAGCCAGCCGGTCACTCCCAGCCACAGGCCCCCAAATACAAACAATGTCGCTTTTCCCTGGAAAACAAAACTCGCCTGCCAACTTTTTGATGGCAGATTGCAGGAGCCACTTGGTACTATCAAACCAGCCCAACTTGGCACTGGTGCCACCATGGGTCTGGTAACCATCCTGCCTATTGTAGCTTTCCAGGAGCCAGCCGGTCACTCCCAGCCATAGGTCCCCAGTCACAAACCTCGGCCCGTTTCCCTGGCAAACAAAAGTAAGCTACCCCGCTTCTGGATGGCAGATTGCAGGAGCCACTTGGTACTATCAAACCAGCCCAACTTGGCACTGGTGCCACCTTGGGTCTGGGAACCATGCTGCGTAACACAGATTCTAAGGCGCCAGTCGGCCACTACGAGCCACAAGCCCCAAACACAAACAACGGCGCTATTCTCTGGCAAACAAAACTCAACTGCCCCTCTTCTGGATGGCAAATTGCAGGACGCACTTGGTACTATAAAAACAGCCCGACTTGGCACTGGTGCCCCCTTGGGTCTGGGAACCATCCTGCGTATCGATCTTTTTAATGAGACAGCCGGCCGCTCCCAGCCATATGCCCCCAAACACAACCCCCGGCCCTTTTCTCTGGCAAACAAAACTCAACTGCACCGCTTCTGGATGGCAGATTGCAGGAGCCACTTGGTACTATCAAACCAGCCCGACTTGGCACTGGTGCCACCTTGGGTCTGGGAACCATCCTGCGTATTGTGGGTTGTCAGGAGCCAGCCGAACACTCTCGGCCACAGACCCCAATTAAAAACAACGGCCCGTTTCACAGGCAAACAAAACTCAGCTGCCCCGCTTCTGGATGGGAGATTGCAGGAGGCACTTGGTGTAATCAAACCAGCCCGACTTGGCACTGGTGCCACCTTGGGTCTGGGAACCATCCTGCGTATCGTGGATTCTAAGGAGCCAGCCGGCCACTCCTAGCCACAGGCCCCCAAACAAAAACCTAGGCCTATTTCTCTGGCAAACAAAAGTAAGCTGCCCTGCTTCTGGATGGCAGATTGCAGGAGACACTTGGTACTATCAAACCAGCCCGACTTGGCACTGGTGCCACCTTGGATCTGGGAACCATGCTCTGTATCGTGGATATTCAGGGGCCAGCCGGCCACTCTCAGCCATATGTCCCCAAACAGAAACCTCGGCCCGTTTCTCTGGCAAACAAAACTCAACTGCCCCTCTTCTGGATGGCAAATTGCAGGATGAACTTGATACTAAAACCGCAGGCCGACTTGGTAGTGGTGACACCTTGGGCCTGGGAACCATCATGCGTATCGAGCATTTTAAGGAGCCAGCCGGCCACTCCCAGCAATATGCCCCCAAAAACAATCCACGGAATTTTCCTCTGGCAAACAAAAATCAGCTGCCTCGCTTCTGGATGGCAGATTGCAGGAGCCACTTTGCACCATCAAACCAGCCCGACTTGGCACTGGTGCCACATTGCATCTGGGAACCATGCTGCCTAGCGTGGATTTTCAGGAGCCAGCCGGCCACTCTCAGCTATATGCCCCCAAACAAAACCCACGGCCCGTTTCCCTGGCAAACAAAATTAAGCTGCCCCGCTTCTGGATGGCAGATTGCAGGACGCACTTGGTAGTATCAAACCAGCAAAACTTGGCACTGGTGCCACCTTGGGTCTGGGAACCATCCTGCGTATCGTGGGTTCAAAGGAGCCAGCCGGTCACTCCCAGCCACAGGCCCCCAAATACAAACAATGTCGCTTTTCCCTGGAAAACAAATCTCGCCTGCCAACTTTTTGATGGCAGATTGCAGGAGCCACTTGGTACTATCAAACCAGCCCAACTTGGCACTGGTGCCACCATGGGTCTGGTCACCATCCTGCCTATTGTAGCTTTCCAGGAGCCAGCCGGTCACTCCCAGCCATAGGTCCCCAGTCACAAACCTCGGCCCGTTTCCCTGGCAAACAAAAGTAAGCTACCCCGCTTCTGGATGGCAGATTGCAGGAGCCACTTGGTACTATCAAACCAGCCCAACTTGGCACTGGTGCCACCTTGGGTCTGGGAACCATGCTGCGTAACACAGATTCTAAGGCGCCAGTCGGCCACTACGAGCCACAAGCCCCCAAACACAAACAACGGCGCTATTCTCTGGCAAACAAAACTCAACTGCCCCTCTTCTGGATGGCAAATTGCAGGACGCACTTGGTACTATAAAAACAGCCCGACTTGGCACTGGTGCCCCCTTGGGTCTGGGAACCATCCTGCGTATCGATCTTTTTAATGAGACAGCCGGCCACTCCCAGCCATATGCCCCCAAACACAACCCACGGCCCTTTTCTCTGGCAAACAAAACTCAACTGCACCGCTTCTGGATGGCAGATTGCAGGAGCCACTTGGTACTATCAAACCAGCCCGACTTGGCACTGGTGCCACCTTGGGTCTGGGAACCATCCTGCGTATTGTGGGTTGTCAGGAGCCAGCCGAACACTCTCGGCCACAGACCCCAATTAAAAACAACGGCCCGTTTCACAGGCAAACAAAACTCAGCTGCCCCGCTTCTGGATGGGAGATTGCAGGAGGCACTTGGTGTAATCAAACCAGCCCGACTTGGCACTGGTGCCACCTTGGGTCTGGGAACCATCCTGCGTATCGTGGATTCTAAGGAGCCAGCCGGCCACTCCTAGCCACAGGCCCCCAAACAAAAACCTAGGCCTATTTCTCTGGCAAACAAAAGTAAGCTGCCCTGCTTCTGGATGGCAGATTGCAGGAGACACTTGGTACTATCAAACCAGCCCGACTTGGCACTGGTGCCACCTTGGATCTGGGAACCATGCTCTGTATCGTGGATATTCAGGGGCCAGCCGGCCACTCTCAGCCATATGTCCCCAAACAGAAACCTCGGCCCGTTTCTCTGGCAAACAAAACTCAACTGCCCCTCTTCTGGATGGCAAATTGCAGGATGAACTTGATACTAAAACCGCAGGCCGACTTGGTAGTGGTGACACCTTGGGCCTGGGAACCATCATGCGTATCGAGCATTTTAAGGAGCCAGCCGGCCACTCCCAGCAATATGCCCCCAAAAACAATCCACGGAATTTTCCTCTGGCAAACAAAAATCAGCTGCCTCGCTTCTGGATGGCAGATTGCAGGAGCCACTTTGCACCATCAAACCAGCCCGACTTGGCACTGGTGCCACATTGCATCTGGGAACCATGCTGCCTAGCGTGGATTTTCAGGAGCCAGCCGGCCACTCTCAGCTATATGCCCCCAAACAAAACCCACGGCCCGTTTCCCTGGCAAACAAAATTAAGCTGCCCCGCTTCTGGATGGCAGATTGCAGGACGCACTTGGTAGTATCAAACCAGCAAAACTTGGCACTGGTGCCACCTTGGGTCTGGGAACCATCCTGCGTATCGTGGGTTCAAAGGAGCCAGCCGGTCACTCCCAGCCACAGGCCCCCAAATACAAACAATGTCGCTTTTCCCTGGAAAACAAATCTCGCCTGCCAACTTTTTGATGGCAGATTGCAGGAGCCACTTGGTACTATCAAACCAGCCCAACTTGGCACTGGTGCCACCATGGGTCTGGTCACCATCCTGCCTATTGTAGCTTTCCAGGAGCCAGCCGGTCACTCCCAGCCATAGGTCCCCAGTCACAAACCTCGGCCCGTTTCCCTGGCAAACAAAAGTAAGCTACCCCGCTTCTGGATGGCAGATTGCAGGAGCCACTTGGTACTATCAAACCAGCCCAACTTGGCACTGGTGCCACCTTGGGTCTGGGAACCATGCTGCGTAACACAGATTCTAAGGCGCCAGTCGGCCACTACGAGCCACAAGCCCCCAAACACAAACAACGGCGCTATTCTCTGGCAAACAAAACTCAACTGCCCCTCTTCTGGATGGCAAATTGCAGGACGCACTTGGTACTATAAAAACAGCCCGACTTGGCACTGGTGCCCCCTTGGGTCTGGGAACCATCCTGCGTATCGATCTTTTTAATGAGACAGCCGGCCACTCCCAGCCATATGCCCCCAAACACAACCCACGGCCCTTTTCTCTGGCAAACAAAACTCAACTGCACCGCTTCTGGATGGCAGATTGCAGGAGCCACTTGGTACTATCAAACCAGCCCGACTTGGCACTGGTGCCACCTTGGGTCTGGGAACCATCCTGCGTATTGTGGGTTGTCAGGAGCCAGCCGAACACTCTCGGCCACAGACCCCAATTAAAAACAACGGCCCGTTTCACAGGCAAACAAAACTCAGCTGCCCCGCTTCTGGATGGGAGATTGCAGGAGGCACTTGGTGTAATCAAACCAGCCCGACTTGGCACTGGTGCCACCTTGGGTCTGGGAACCATCCTGCGTATCGTGGATTCTAAGGAGCCAGCCGGCCACTCCTAGCCACAGGCCCCCAAACAAAAACCTAGGCCTATTTCTCTGGCAAACAAAAGTAAGCTGCCCTGCTTCTGGATGGCAGATTGCAGGAGACACTTGGTACTATCAAACCAGCCCGACTTGGCACTGGTGCCACCTTGGATCTGGGAACCATGCTCTGTATCGTGGATATTCAGGGGCCAGCCGGCCACTCTCAGCCATATGTCCCCAAACAGAAACCTCGGCCCGTTTCTCTGGCAAACAAAACTCAACTGCCCCTCTTCTGGATGGCAAATTGCAGGATGAACTTGATACTAAAACCGCAGGCCGACTTGGTAGTGGTGACACCTTGGGCCTGTGAACCATCATGCGTATCGAGCATTTTAAGGAGCCAGCCGGCCACTCCCAGCAATATGCCCCCAAAAACAATCCACGGAATTTTCCTCTGGCAAACAAAAATCAGCTGCCTCGCTTCTGGATGGCAGATTGCAGGAGCCACTTTGCACCATCAAACCAGCCCGACTTGGCACTGGTGCCACATTGCATCTGGGAACCATGCTGCCTAGCGTGGATTTTCAGGAGCCAGCCGGCCACTCTCAGCTATATACCCCCAAACAAAACCCACGGCCCGTTTCCCTGGCAAACAAAACTAAGCTGCCCCGCTTCTGGATGGCAGATTGCAGGACGCACTTGGTAGTATCAAACCAGCAAAACTTGGCACTGGTGCCACCTTGGGTCTGGGAACCATCCTGCGTATCGTGGGTTCAAAGGAGCCAGCCGGTCACTCCCAGCCACAGGCCCCCAAATACAAACAATGTCGCTTTTCCCTGGAAAACAAAACTCGCCTGCCAACTTTTTGATGGCAGATTGCAGGAGCCACTTGGTACTATCAAACCAGCCCAACTTGGCACTGGTGCCACCATGGGTCTGGTAACCATCCTGCCTATTGTAGCTTTCCAGGAGCCAGCCGGTCACTCCCAGCCATAGGTCCCCAGTCACAAACCTCGGCCCGTTTCCCTGGCGAACAAAAGTAAGCTACCCCGCTTCTGGATGGCAGATTGCAGGAGCCACTTGGTACTATCAAACCAGCCCAACTTGGCACTGGTGCCACCTTGGGTCTGGGAACCATGCTGCGTAACACAGATTCTAAGGCGCCAGTCGGCCACTACGAGCCACAAGCCCCCAAACACAAACAACGGCGCTATTCTCTGGAAAACAAAACTCAACTGCCCCTCTTCTGGATGGCAAACTGCAGGACGCACTTGGTACTATAAAAACAGCCCGACTTGGCACTGGTGCCCCCTTGGGTCTGGGAACCATCCTGCGTATCGATCTTTTTACTGAGACAGCCGGCCACTCCCAGCCATATGCCCCCAAACACAACCCACGGCCCTTTTCTCTGGCAAACAAAACTCAACTGCACCGCTTCTGGATGGCAGATTGCAGGAGCCACTTGGTACTATCAAACCAGCCCGACTTGGCACTGGTGCCACCTTGGGTCTGGGAACCATCCTGCGTATTGTGGGTTGTCAGGAGCCAGCCGAACACTCTCGGCCACAGACCCCAATTAAAAACAACGGCCCGTTTCACAGGCAAACAAAACTCAGCTGCCCCGCTTCTGGATGGGAGATTGCAGGAGGCACTTGGTGTAATCAAACCAGCCCGACTTGGCACTGGTGCCACCTTGGGTCTGGGAACCATCCTGCGTATCGTGGATTCTAAGGAGCCAGCCGGCCACTCCTAGCCACAGGCCCCCAAACAAAAACCTAGGCCTATTTCTCTGGCAAACAAAAGTAAGCTGCCCTGCTTCTGGATGGCAGATTGCAGGAGACACTTGGTACTATCAAACCAGCCCGACTTGGCACTGGTGCCACCTTGGATCTGGGAACCATGCTCTGTATCGTGGATATTCAGGGTCCAGCCGGCCACTCTCAGCCATATGTCCCCAAACAGAAACCTCGGCCCGTTTCTCTGGCAAACAAAACTCAACTGCCCCTCTTCTGGATGGCAAATTGCAGGATGAACTTGATACTAAAACCGCAGGCCGACTTGGTAGTGGTGACACCTTGGGCCTGGGAACCATCATGCGTATCGAGCATTTTAAGGAGCCAGCCGGCCACTCCCAGCAATATGCCCCCAAAAACAATCCACGGAATTTTCCTCTGGCAAACAAAAATCAGCTGCCTCGCTTCTGGATGGCAGATTGCAGGAGCCACTTTGCACCATCAAACCAGCCCGACTTGGCACTGGTGCCACATTGCATCTGGGAACCATGCTGCCTAGCGTGGATTTTCAGGAGCCAGCCGGCCACTCTCAGCTATATGCCCCCAAACAAAACCCACGGCCCGTTTCCCTGGCAAACAAAATTAAGCTGCCCCGCTTCTGGATGGCAGATTGCAGGACGCACTTGGTAGTATCAAACCAGCAAAACTTGGCACTGGTGCCACCTTGGATCTGGGAACCATCCTTCCTATCGTGGATTTTCAGGGGCCAGCCGGTCACTCTCAGCCATAGGCCCCAAACACAAACCACGGCCCTTTTCTCTGGAAAACAAAACTCAACTGCCCCTCTTCTGGATGGCAGATTGCAGGAGCCACTGGGTACTATGAAACCAGCCCTACTTGGCACTGATGCCACCTTGGGTCTGGGAACCATGCTGCGTATCATGGATTTTCAGGAGCCAGCCGGCCACTGCCAGCCACAGGCCCCGAAACACAAACAACAGCCTTTTTCTCTGGCAAACAAAATTCAGCTGCCCCGCTTCTGGATGGCAGATTGCAGGAACCACTTGGTACTAACAAACCAGCCCGACTTGGCACTGATGCCACCTTGGGTCTGGGAACCATCCTGCGTATCGTGGATTCAAAGGAGCCAGCTGGCCACTCCCAGCCACAGGCCCCAAAACACACACAACGGTGCTTTTCCCTGGAAAACAAAACTCGCCTGCCAAACTTTTGATGGCAGATTGCAGGAGCCACTTGGTATTATCAAACCAGCCCAACTTGGCACTGGTGCCACCATGGGTCTGGTCACCATCCTGCCTATCGTAGCTTTTCAGGAGCCAGCCAGCCACCCCCAGCCAGAGGCCCCCAGACAAATATTTCGGCCCGTTTCCCTGGCAAACAAAAGTAAGCTGCCCCGCTTCTGGATGGCAGATTGCAGGAGCCACTTGGTACTATCAAACCAGCCCAACTTGGCACTGGTGCCAACTCAGGTCTGGGAACCATCCTGCGTATCGTGGGTTCTAAGGAGCCAGCTGGCCACTCCCAGCCACAGGCCCCCAAACACAAACAACGGCGCTTTTCCCTGGAAAACAAAACTCGCCTGCCAACTTTTTGATGGCAGATTGCAGGAGCCACTTGGTACTATCAAACCAGCCCAACTTGGCACTGGTGCCACCATGGGTCTGGTAACCATCCTGCCTATTGTAGCTTTCCAGGAGCCAGCCGGTCACTCCCAGCCATAGGTCCCCAGTCACAAACCTCGGCCCGTTTCCCTGGCAAACAAAAGTAAGCTACCCCGCTTCTGGATGGCAGATTGCAGGAGCCACTTGGTACTATCAAACCAGCCCAACTTGGCACTGGTGCCACCTTGGGTCTGGGAACCATGCTGCGTAACACAGATTCTAAGGCGCCAGTCGGCCACTACGAGCCACAAGCCCCCAAACACAAACAACGGCGCTATTCTCTGGCAAACAAAACTCAACTGCCCCTCTTCTGGATGGCAAATTGCAGGACGCACTTGGTACTATAAAAACAGCCCGACTTGGCACTGGTGCCCCCTTGGGTCTGGGAACCATCCTGCGTATCGATCTTTTTAATGAGACAGCCGGCCGCTCCCAGCCATATGCCCCCAAACACAACCCACGGCCCTTTTCTCTGGCAAACAAAACTCAACTGCACTGCTTCTGGATGGCAGATTGCAGGAGCCACTTGGTACTATCAAACCAGCCCGACTTGGCACTGGTGCCACCTTGGGTCTGGGAACCATCCTGCGTATTGTGGGTTGTCAGGAGCCAGCCGAACACTCTCGGCCACAGACCCCAATTAAAAACAACGGCCCGTTTCACAGGCAAACAAAACTCAGCTGCCCCGCTTCTGGATGGGAGATTGCAGGAGGCACTTGACACTGTGAAACCAGCCCCACTTGGCACTGGTGCCACCTTGGGTCTGGGAACCATGCTGCGTATCATGGATTTTCAGGAGCCAGCCGGCCACTCCCAGCCACAGGCCCCCAAACACAAACCACAGACTTTTTGTCTGGCAAACAAAATTCAGCTGCCCCGCTTCTGGATGGCAGATTGCAGGAGCCACTTGGGACTATCACACCAGCACAACATGGCACTGCTGCCACCTTGGATCTGGGAACCATCCTTCCTATCGTGGATTTTCAGGGGCCAGCCGGTCACTCTCAGCCATAGGCCCCAAACACAAACCACGGCCCTTTTCTCTGGAAAACAAAACTCAACTGCCCCTCTTCTGGATGGCAGATTGCAGGAGCCACTGGGTACTATGAAACCAGCCCTACTTGGCACTGATGCCACCTTGGGTCTGGGAACCATGCTGCGTATCATGGATTTTCAGGAGCCAGCCGGCCACTGCCAGCCACAGGCCCCGAAACACAAACAACAGCCTTTTTCTCTGGCAAACAAAATTCAGCTGCCCCGCTTCTGGATGGCAGATTGCAGGAACCACTTGGTACTAACAAAACAGCCCGACTTGGCACTGATGCCACCTTGGGTCTGGGAACCATCCTGCGTATCGTGGATTCAAAGGAGCCAGCTGGCCACTCCCAGCCACAGGCCCCAAAACACACACAACGGTGCTTTTCCCTGGAAAACAAAACTCGCCTGCCAAACATTTGATGGCAGATTGCAGGAGCCACTTGGTATTATCAAACCAGCCCAACTTGGCACTGGTGCCACCATGGGTCTGGTCACCATCCTGCCTATCGTAGCTTTTCAGGAGCCAGCCAGCCACCCCCAGCCAGAGGCCCCCAGACAAATATTTCGGCCCGTTTCCCTGGCAAACAAAAGTAAGCTACCCCGCTTCTGGATGGCAGATTGCAGGAGCCACTTGGTACTATCAAACCAGCCCAACTTGGCACTGGTGCCAACTCAGGTCTGGGAACCATCCTGCGTATCGTGGGTTCTAAGGAGCCAGCTGGCCACTCCCAGCCACAGGCCCCCAAACACAAACAACGGCGCTTTTCCCTGGAAAACAAAACTCGCCTGCCAACTTTTTGATGGCAGATTGCAGGAGCCACTTGGTACTATCAAACCAGCCCAACTTGGCACTGCTGCCACCATGGGTCTGGTCACCATCCTGCCTATCGTAGCTTTTCAGGAGCCAGCCGGTCACTCCCAGCCATAGGCCCCCAGACACAAACCTCGGCCCGTTTCCCTGGCAAACAAAAGTAAGCTGCCCCGCTTCTGCATGGCAGATTGCAGGAGCTACTTAGTACTATCAAACCAGCCCGACTTGGCACTGGTGACACCTCTGGTCTGGGAACCATCCTGCCTATCGTGGATTTTCAGGGGCCAGCCGGCCACTCTCAGCCATATGCCCCAAAAACAAACCACGGCCCTTTTCTCTGGCAAACAAAACTCAACTGCCCCTCTTCTGGATGGCAAATTTTAGGACGCACTTTGTACTACGAAAACCGCCCGACGTGGCACTGGTGCCACCTTGTGTCAGGGAACCATCCTGCATATCGAGCTTTTTAAGGAGCCAGCCGGCCACGCCCAGCCATATACCCCCAAAAACAAACCACGGACCATTTCTCTTGGAAACAAAAATCCGCTGCCCCGCGTCTGTATGGCAGATTGCAGGAGCCACTTTGCACCATCAAACCAGCCCGACTTGGCACTGGTGCCACCTTGGGTCTGGGAACAATCCTGCATATCGTGGATTCTAAGGAGCCAGCCGGCCACTCCCTGCCACAGGCCCCCAAACACAAACAACGGCGCTTTTCCCTGGAAAACAAAATTCGCCTGCCAGCTTTTTGATGGCAGATTGCAGGAGCCACTTGGTACTATCAAATCATCCCAACTTGGCACTGGTGCCACTATGGGTCTGGGAACCATCCTGCCTATTGTAGCATTTCAGGAGCCAGCCGGTCACTCCCAGCCATAGGCCCCCAGACACAAACCTCGGACCGTTTCCCTGGCAAACAAAATTAAGCTGCCCCGATTCTGGATGGCAGATTGCAGGAGCCACTTGGTTGTGTCAAACCAGCCCGACTTGGCACTGGTGCCACCTTGGGTCTGGGAACCATCCTGCGTAACGTGGATTCTAAGCAGCCACCCGGCCACTCTGAGCCACAGGCCCCCAAACACAAACAACGGCGCTTTTCCCTGGAAAACAAAACTCGCCTGCCAATTTTTTGATGGCAGATTGCAGGAGCCACTTGGTACTATCAAACCAGCCCAACTTGGCACTGGTGCCACCTCTGGTCTGGGAACCATCCTGCCTATTGTAGCTTTTCAGGAGCCAGCCGGTCACTCCCAGCCATAGACCCCCAGACACAAACCTCGGCCTGTTTCCCTGGAAAACAAAAGTAAGTTACCCCGATTCTGGATGGCAGATTGCAGGAGCCACTTGGTACTATCAAATCAGCCCGACTTGGCACTGGTGCCACCATGGGTCTGGTAAACATCCTGCCTATCGTAGCTTTTCAGGAGCCAGCCGGTCACTCCCTGCCATAGGCCCCCGGACACAAACCTCGGCCCGTTTCCCTGGAAAACAAAAGTAAGCTGCCCCGCTTTTGGATGGCAGATTGCAGGATGCACTTGGTACTTACAAACCAGCCCGACTTGGCCCTGGTGCCACCTTGGCTCTGGGAACCATGCTGCGTAACGTAGATTCTACGAGGACAGGCGGCCACTCCCAGCCACAGGCCTCTAAACAAAAACAACGGCGCTTTTCCCTGGAAAACAAAACTCGCCTGCCAACTTCTTGATGGCAGATTGCAGGAGCCACTTGGTACTATCAAACCAGCCCAACTTGGCACTGGTGCCACCATGGGTCTGGTCACCATCCTGCCTATCGTAGCTTTTCAGGAGCCAGCCGCTCACTCCCAGCCATAGGCCCCCAGACAAATACCTCGGCACGTTTCCCTGGCAAACAAAAGTAGGCTGCCCCGCTTCTGGATGGCAAATTGCAGGACGCACTTGGTACTACGAAAACAGCCCGACTTGGCACTGATGCCACCTTGGGTCAGGGAACAATCCTGCGTATAGAGCTTTTTAAGGAGCCAGCCGGCCACGTCCAGTCATATACCCCCAAAAAAAAAACCACGGAACTTTTCTCCAGCAAACAAAAATCCGCTGCCCCGCGTCTGGATGGCAGATTGCAGGAGCTATTTAGTATTATCAAAGCAGCCCGACTTGGCACTGGTGGCACCATGAGTCTGGTAACCATCCTGCCTATCGTAGCTTTTCAGTAGTCAGCCGGTCACTCCCAGCCATAGGCCCCCAGACAAATACCTCGGCCCGTTTCCCTGGGAAACAAAAGTAAGCTGTCCCGCTTCTGGATGGCAGATTGCAGGAGCCACTTGGTACTATCAAACCAGCCCAACTTGTTCCCAGACCCAAGGTGGCACCAGTGCCAAGTGGGGCTGGTTTGATGGTGCAACGTGGCTCCTGCAATCTGCCATCCAAAAGCGGGGCAGCTTACTTTTGTTTGCCAGGGAAACGGGCCGAGGTTTGTGTATGGGGGTCTATGGCTGGGAGTGACCGGCTGGCTCCTGAAAAGCTACGATAGGCAGGATGGTTCCCAGACCAGACGTGGCACCAGTGCCAAGTTGGGCTGGTTTGATAGTACCAAGTGGCTCCTGCAATCTGCCATCAAAAAGTTGGCAGGCGAGTTTTGTTTTCCAGGGAAAAGCACCGTAGTTTTTGTTTGGGGGCCTGTGGCTCAGAGTGGCCGGGTGGCTGCTTAGAATCCACGATACGCAGGATGGTTCCCAGACCCAAGGTGGCACCAGTGCCAAGTCGGGCTGGTTTGACACAACCAAGTGGCTCCTGCAATCTGCCATCCAGAATCGGGGCAGCTTAATTTTGTTTGCCAGGGAAACGGTCCGAGGTTTGTGTCTGGGGGCCTATGGCTGGGAGTGACCGGCTGGCTCCTGAAATGCTACAATAGGCAGGATGGTTCCCAGACCCATAGTGGCACCAGTGCCAAGTTGGGATGATTTGATAGTACCAAGTGGCTCCTGCAATCTGCCATCAAAAAGTTGGCAGGCGAATTTTGTTTTCCAGGGAAAAGCGCCGTTGTTTGTGTTTGGGGGCCTGTGGCTGGGAGTGGCCGGCTGGCTCCTTAGAATCCACGATATGCAGGATTGTTCCCAGACCCAAGGTGGCACCAGTGCCAAGTCGGGCTGGTTTGATGGTGCAAAGTGGCTCCTGCAATCTGCCATACAGACGCGGGGCAGCGGATTTTTGTTTCCAAGAGAAATGGTCCGTGGTTTGTTTTTGGGGGTTTATGGCTGGGCGTGGCCGGCTGGCTCCTTAAAAAGCTCGATATGCAGGATGGTTCCCTGACACAAGGTGGCACCAGTGCCACGTCGGGCGGTTTTCGTAGTACAAAGTGCGTCCTAAAATTTGCCATCCAGAAGAGGGGCAGTTGAGTTTTGTTTGCCAGAGAAAAGGGCCGTGGTTTGTTTTTGGGGGCATATGGCTGAGAGTGGCCGGCTGGCTCCTGAAAAGCTACGATAGGCAGGATGTTTACCAGACCCATGGTGGCACCAGTGCCAAGTTGGGCTGATTTGATAGTACCAAGTGGCTCCTGCAATCTGCCATCCAGAATCGGGGTAGCTTACTTTTGTTTTCCAGGGAAACGGGCCGAGGTTTGTTTCTGGGGGTCTATGGTTGGGAGTGGCCGGCTGGCTCCTTAGAAACCACGATACGCAGCATGGTTCCCAGACCAGAGGTGGCACCAGTGCCAAGTTGGGCTGGTTTGATACTACCAAGTGGTTCCTGCAATCTGCCATCCAGAAGCGGGGCAGCTTACTTTTGTTTGCCAGGGAAACGGATCGTTGTTTGTGTTTGGGGGCCTATGGCTGGGACTGACCGGCTGGCTCCATAAAATCCACGATACGCAGGATGGTTCCCAGACCAGAGGTGGCACCAGTGCCAAGTCGGGCTGGTTTGATAGTACCAAGTGGCTCCTGCAATCTGCCATCCAGAAGCGGGGCAGCTTACTTTTGTTTGCCAGGGAAACGGGCCGAGGTTTGTGTCTCGGGGCCTATGGCAGGCAGTGACCGGCTGGCTCCTGAAAGCTACGATAGGCAGGATGGTGACAAGACCCATGGTGGCACCAGTGCCAAGTTGGGCTGGTTTGATAGTACCAAGTGGCTCCTGCAATCTGCCATCAAAACGTTGGCAGGCGAGTTTTGTTTTCCAGGGAAAAGCGCCGTTGTTTGTGTTTGGGGGCCTGTGGCTGGGAGTGGCCGGCTGGCTCCTTAGAAACCACAATACGCAGGATGGTTCCCAGACCAGAGGTGGCACCAGTGCCAAGTCAGGCTGGTTTGATAGTACCAAGTGGCTCCTGCAATCTGCCATCCAGAAGCGGGGCAGCTTACTTTTGTTTGCCACGGAAACGGGCCGTTGTTTGTGTTTGGGGGCCTGTGGCTGGGAGTGGCCGACTGGCTCCTTAGAATCCACGATACGCAGGATGGTTCCCAGACCAGAGGTGGCACCAGTGCCAAGTCGGGCTGGTTTGATAGTACCAAGTGGCTCCTGCAATCTCTCATCCAGAAACGGGGCAGCTTAATTTCCTTTGCCAGGGAAACGGGCCGAGCTTTGTGTCTGGGGGCCTATGGCTGGGAGTGACCGGCTGGCTCCTGAAAAGTTACGATAGGCAGGATGGTGACCAGACCCATGGTGGCACCAGTGCCAAGTTGGGCTGGTTTGATAGTACCAAGTGGCTCCTGCAATCTGCCATCAAAACGTTGGTAGGCGAGTTTTGTTTTCCAGGGAAAAGCGCCGTTGTTTTTGTTTGGGGGCCTGTGGCTGGGAGTGGCCGGCTGGCTCCTTAGAATCCACGATACGCACCATGGTATCCAGACCCAAGGTGGCACCAGTGCCAAGTTTTGCTGGTTTGATAGTACCAAGTGGTTCCTGCAATCTGCCATCCAGAAGCAGGGCAGCTTACTTTTGTTTGCCAGGGAAACGGGCCGAGGTTTGTGTCTGGGGGCCTATGGCTGCGAGTGACCGGCTGGCTCCTGAAAAGCTACGATAGCCAGGATGGTGACCAGACCCATGGTGGCACCAGTCCCAAGTTGGGCTGGTTTGATAGTACCAAGTGGCTCCTGCAATCTGCCATCAAAAGTTTGGCAGGCGAGTTTTGTTTTCCAGGGAAAAGCGCCGTTGATGTGTTTAGGGGCCTGTGGCTGGGAGTGGCCGGCTGGCTCCTTAGAATCCACCATACGCAGGATGGTTCCCAGACCCAAGGTGGCACCAGTGCCTAGTCGGGATAGTTTGATGGTGCAAAGTGGCTCCTGCAATCTGCCATCCAGAAGCGGGGCAGCTTACTTTTGTTTGCCAGGGAAACGGGCCGAGGTTTGTGTCTGGGGGCCTATGGCTGGGAGTGACCGGCTGGCTCCTGAAAAGCTACGATAGGCAGGATGGTGACCAGACCCAAGGTGGCACCAGTGCCAAGTTGGGCTGGTTTGATGGTACCAAGTGGCTCCTGCAATCTGCCATCAAAAAGTTGGCAGGCGAGTTTTGTTTTCCAGGGAAAAGCGCCGTTGTTTTTGTTTGGGGGCCTGTGGCTGGGAGTGGCCGGCTGGTTCATTAGAATCCACGATACGCAGGATGGTTCCCAGACTTGTCGTGGCACCAGTGCCAAGATGGGCTGGTTTGATAGTACCAAGTGGATCCTGCAATCTGCCATCCAGAATCGGGGCAGCTTACTTTTGTTTGCCAGGGAAACGGGCCGAGGTTTTTGTCTGGGGGCCTATGGCTGGGAGTGACCGGCTGGCTCCTGAAAAGCTACGATAGGCAGGATGGTGACCAGACCCATGGTGGCAGCAGTGCCAAGTTGGGCTGGTTTGATAGTACCAAGTGGCTCCTGCAATCTGCCATCAAAAAGTTGGCAGGCGAGTTTTGTTTTCCAGGGAAAAGTGCCGTTGTTTGTGTATGGGTGCCTGTGGCTGGGAGTGGCCGGCTGGCTCTTTAGAATCCACGATACGCAGGATGGTTCCCAGACCAGTGGTGGCACCAGTGCCAAGTCGGGCGGGTTTGATAGTAACAAATGCGTCCTACAATCTGCCATCCAGAAGCGGGGCAGCTTACTTTTGTTTTCCAGGGAAACGGGCCGAGGTTTTTGTCTGGGGTCCTATGGCTGGGAGTGACCGGCTGGCTCGTGAAAAGCTACGATAGGCAGGATGGTGACAAGACCCATGGCGGCACCAGTGCCAAGTTGGGCTGGTTTGATAGTACCAAGTGGCTCCTGCAATCTGCCATCAAAAAATTGGCAGGCGAGTTTTGTTTTCCAGGGAAAAGCGCCGTTGTTTGTGTTTGGGGGCCTGTGGCTGGGAGTGGCCAGCTGGCTCCTTAGAATCCACGATACGCAGGATGGTTCCCAGACCAGAGGTGGCACCAGTGCCAAGTCGGGCTGGTTTGATAGTACCAAGTGGTTCCTGCAATCTGCCATCCAGAAGCGGGGCAGCTTACTTTTGTTTGCCAGGGAAACGGGCCGAGCTTTGTGTCTGGGGGCCTATGGCTGGGAGTGACCGGCTGGCTCCTGAAAAGCTACGATAGGCAGGATGGTGACCAGACCCATGGTGGCACCAGTGCCAAGTTGGGCTGGTTTGATAGTACCAAGTGGCTCCTGCAATCTGCCATCAAAAAGTTGGCAGGCAAGTTTTCTTTACCAGGGAAAAGCGCCGTTGTTTTTGTTTAGAGGCCTATGGCTGGGAGTGGCAGGCTGGCTCCTTAGAATCCACGATACGCAGGATGGTTCCTAGACTTGACGTGGCACCAGTGCCAAGTTGGGCTGGTTTGATAGTACCAAGTGGCTCCTGCAATCTGCCATCCAGAAGTGGGGTAGATTACTCTTGTTTGCCAGGGAAACGGGCCGAGGTTTGTGTCCGGGGGCCTATGGCAGGGAGTGACCGGCTGGCTCCTGAAAAGCTACGATAGGCAGGATGTTTACCAGACCCATGGTGGCACCAGTGCCAAGTTGGGCTGATTTGATAGTACCAAGTGGCTCCTGCAATCTGCCATCCAGAATCGGGGTAACTTACTTTTGTTTTCCAGGGAAACGGGCCGAGGTTTGTGTCTGGGGGTCTATGGCTGGGAGTGACCGGCTGGCTCCTGAAAAGCTACGATAGGCAGGATGGTTCCCAGACCAGACGTGGCACCAGTGCCAAGTTGGGCTGGTTTGATAGTACCAAGTGGCTCCTGCAATCTGCCATCAAATTTGGCAGGCCAGTTTTGTTTTCCAGGGAAAAGCGCCGTTGTTTGTGTTTGGGGGCCTGTGGCTCAGAGTGGCCGGGTGGCTGCTTAGAATCCACGTTACGCAGGATGGTTCCCAGACCCAAGGTGGCACCAGTGCCAAGTCGGGCTGGTTTGACACAACCAAGTGGCTCCTGCAATCTGCCATCCAGAATCGGGGCAGCTTAATTTTGTTTGCCAGGGAAACGGTCCGAGGTTTGTGTCTGGGGGCCTATGGCTGGGAGTGACCGGCTGGCTCCTGAAATGCTACAATAGGCAGGATGGTTCCCAGACCCATAGTGGCACCAGTGCCAAGTTGGGATGATTTGATAGTACCAAGTGGCTCCTGCAATCTGCCATCAAAAAGCTGGCAGGCGAATTTTGTTTTCCAGGGAAAAGCGCCGTTGTTTGTGTTTGGGGGCCTGTGGCAGGGAGTGGCCGGCTGGCTCCTTAGAATCCACGATATGCAGGATTGTTCCCAGACCCAAGGTGGCACCAGTGCCAAGTCGGGCTGGTTTGATGGTGCAAAGTGGCTCCTGCAATCTGCCATACAGACGCGGGGCAGCGGATTTTTGTTTCCAAGAGAAATGGTCCGTGGTTTGTTTTTGGGGGTATATGGCTGGGCGTGTCCGGCTGGCTCCTTAAAAAGCTCGATATGCAGGATGGTTCCCTGACACAAGGTGGCACCAGTGCCACGTCGGGCGGTTTTCGTAGTACAAAGTGCGTCCTAAAATTTGCCATCCAGAAGAGGGGCAGTTGAGTTTTGTTTGCCAGAGAAAAGGGCCGTGGTTTGTTTTTGGGGCATATGGCTGAGAGTGGCCGGCTGGCCCCTGAAAATCCACGATAGGCAGGATGGTTCCCAGACCAGAGGTGTCACCAGTGCCAAGTCGGGCTGGTTTGATAGTACTAAGTAGCTCCTGCAATCTGCCATGCAGAAGCGGGGCAGCTTACTTTTGTTTGCCAGGGAAACGGGCCGAGGTTTGTGTCTGGGGGCCTATGGCTGGGAGTGACCGGCTGGCTCCTGAAAAGCTACGATAGGCAGGATGGTGACCAGACCCATGGTGGCACCAGTGCCAAGTTGGGCTGGTTTGATAGTACAAAGTGGCTCCTGCAATCTGCCATCAAAAAGTTGGCAGGCGAGTTTTGTTTTCCAGGGAAAAGCGCCGTTGTTTGTGTTTGGGGGCCTGTGGTTGGGAGTGGCCAGCTGGCTCCTTAGAACCCACGATACGCAGGATGGTTCCCAGACCTGAGTTGGCACCAGTGCCAAGTTGGGCTGGTTTGATGGTGCAAAGTGGCTCCTGCAATCTGCCATCCAGAAGCGGGGCAGCTTACTTTTGTTTGCCAGGGAAACGGGCCGAAATATTTGTCTGGGGGCCTCTGGCTGGGGGTGGCTGGCTGGCTCCTGAAAAGCTACGATAGGCAGGATGGTGACCAGACCCATGGTGGCACCAGTGCCAAGTTGGGCTGGTTTGATAATACCAAGTGGCTCCTGCAATCTGCCATCAAAAGTTTGGCAGGCGAGTTTTGTTTTCCAGGGAAAAGCACCGTTGTGTGTGTTTTGGGGCCTGTGGCTGGGACTGGCCAGCTGGCTCCTTTGAATCCACGATACGCAGGATGGTTCCCAGACCCAAGGTGGCATCAGTGCCAAGTCGGGCTGGTTTGTTAGTACCAAGTGGTTCCTGCAATCTGCCATCCAGAAGCGGGGCAGCTGAATTTTGTTTGCCAGAGAAAAAGGCTGTTGTTTGTGTTTCGGGGCCTGTGGCTGGCAGTGGCCGGCTGGCTCCTGAAAATCCATGATACGCCGCATGGTTCCCAGACCCAAGGTGGCATCAGTGCCAAGTAGGGCTGGTTTCATAGTACCCAGTGGCTCCTGCAATCTGCCATCCAGAAGAGGGGCAGTTGAGTTTTGTTTTCCAGAGAAAAGGGCCGTGGTTTGTGTTTGGGGCCTATGGCTGAGAGTGACCGGCTGGCCCCTGAAAATCCACGATAGGAAGGATGGTTCCCAGATCCAAGGTGGCAGCAGTGCCATGTTGTGCTGGTGTGATAGTCCCAAGTGGCTCCTGCAATCTGCCATCCAGAAGCGGGGCAGCTGAATTTTGTTTGCCAGACAAAAAGTCTGTGGTTTGTGTTTGGGGGCCTGTGGCTGGGAGTGGCCGGCTGGCTCCTGAAAATCCATGATACGCAGCATGGTTCCCAGATCCAAGGTGGCACCAGTGCCAAGTGGGGCTGGTTTCACAGTGTCAAGTGCCTCCTGCAATCTCCCATCCAGAAGCGGGGCAGCTGAGTTTTGTTTGCCTGTGAAACGGGCCGTTGTTTTTAATTGGGGTCTGTGGCCGAGAGTGTTCGGCTGGCTCCTGACAACCCACAATACGCAGGATGGTTCCCAGACCCAAGGTGGCACCAGTGCCAAGTCGGGCTGGTTTGATAGTACCAAGTGGCTCCTGCAATCTGCCATCCAGAAGCGGTGCAGTTGAGTTTTGTTTGCCAGAGAAAAGGGCCGTGGGTTGTGTTTGGGGGCATATGGCTGGGAGTGGCCGGCTGTCTCATTAAAAAGATCGATACGCAGGATGGTTCCCAGACCCAAGGGGGCACCAGTGCCAAGTCGGGCTGTTTTTATAGTACCAAGTGCGTCCTGCAATTTGCCATCCAGAAGAGGGGCAGTTGAGTTTTGTTTGCCAGAGAATAGCGCCGTTGTTTGTGTTTGGGGGCTTGTGGCTCGTAGTGGCCGACTGGCGCCTTAGAATCTGTGTTACGCAGCATGGTTCCCAGACCCAAGGTGGCACCAGTGCCAAGTTGGGCTGGTTTGATAGTACCAAGTGGCTCCTGCAATCTGCCATCCAGAAGCGGGGTAGCTTACTTTTGTTTGCCAGGGAAACGGGCCGAGGTTTGTGACTGGGGACCTATGGCTGGGAGTGACCGGCTGGCTCCTGGAAAGCTACAATAGGCAGGATGGTTACCAGACCCATGGTGGCACCAGTGCCAAGTTGGGCTGGTTTGATAGTACCAAGTGGCTCCTGCAATCTGCCATCAAAAAGTTGGCAGGCGAGTTTTGTTTTCCAGGGAAAAGCGACATTGTTTGTATTTGGGGGCCTGTGGCTGGGAGTGACCGGCTGGCTCCTTTGAACCCACGATACGCAGGATGGTTCCCAGACCCAAGGTGGCACCAGTGCCAAGTTTTGCTGGTTTGATACTACCAAGTGCGTCCTGCAATCTGCCATCCAGAAGCGGGGCAGCTTAATTTTGTTTGCCAGGGAAACGGGCCGTGGGTTTTGTTTGGGGGCATATAGCTGAGAGTGGCCGGCTGGCTCCTGAAAATCCACGCTAGGCAGCATGGTTCCCAGATGCAAGGTGGCACCAGTGCCAAGTCGGGCTGGTTTGATGGTGCAAAGTGGCTCCTGCAATCTGCCATCCAGAAGCGAGGCAGCTGATTTTTGTTTGCCAGAGGAAAATTCTGTGGATTGTTTTTGGGGGCATATTGCTGGGAGTGGCCGGCTGGCTCCTTAAAATGCTCGATACGCATGATGGTTCCCAGGCCCAAGGTGTCACCACTACCAAGTCGGCCTGCGGTTTTAGTATCAAGTTCATCCTGCAATTTGCCATCCAGAAGAGGGGCAGTTGAGTTTTGTTTGCCAGAGAAACGGGCCGAGGTTTCTGTTTGGGGACATATGGCTGAGAGTGGCCGGCTGGCCCCTGAATATCCACGATACAGAGCATGGTTCCCAGATCCAAGGTGGCACCAGTGCCAAGTCGGGCTGGTTTGATAGTACCAAGTGTCTCCTGCAATCTGCCATCCAGAAGCAGGGCAGCTTACTTTTGTTTGCCAGAGAAATAGGCCTAGGTTTTTGTTTGGGGGCCTGTGGCTAGGAGTGGCCGGCTGGCTCCTTAGAATCCACGATACGCAGGATGGTTCCCAGACCCAAGGTGGCACCAGTGCCAAGTCGGGCTGGTTTGATTACACCAAGTGCCTCCTGCAATCTCCCATCCAGAAGCGGGGCAGCTGAGTTTTGTTTGCCTGTGAAACGGGCCGTTGTTTTTAATTGGGGTCTGTGGCCGAGAGTGTTCGGCTGGCTCCTGACAACCCACAATACGCAGGATGGTTCCCAGACCCAAGGTGGCACCAGTGCCAAGTCGGGCTGGTTTGATAGTACCAAGTGGCTCCTGCAATCTGCCATCCAGAAGCGGTGCAGTTGAGTTTTGTTTGCCAGAGAAAAGGGCCGTGGGTTGTGTTTGGGGGCATATGGCTGGGAGTGGCCGGCTGTCTCATTAAAAAGATCGATACGCAGGATGGTTCCCAGACCCAAGGGGGCACCAGTGCCAAGTCGGGCTGTTTTTATAGTACCAAGTGCGTCCTGCAATTTGCCATCCAGAAGAGGGGCAGTTGAGTTTTGTTTGCCAGAGAATAGCGCCGTTGTTTGTGTTTGGGGGCTTGTGGCTCGTAGTGGCCGACTGGCGCCTTAGAATCTGTGTTACGCAGCATGGTTCCCAGACCCAAGGTGGCACCAGTGCCAAGTTGGGCTGGTTTGATAGTACCAAGTGGCTCCTGCAATCTGCCATCCAGTAGCGGGGCAGCTGAATTTTGTTTGCCAGAGAAAAAGGCTGTTGTTTGTGTTTCGGGGCCTGTGGCTGGCAGTGGCCGGCTGGCTCCTGAAAATCCATGATACGCAGCATGGTTCCCAGACCCAAGGTGGCATCAGTGCCAAGTAGGGCTGGTTTCATAGTACCCAGTGGCTCCTGCAATCTGCCATCCAGAAGAGGGGCAGTTGAGTTTTGTTTTCCAGAGAAAAGGGCCGTGGTTTGTGTTTGGGGCCTATGGCTGAGAGTGACCGGCTGGCCCCTGAAAATCCACGATAGGAAGGATGGTTCCCAGATCCAAGGTGGCAGCAGTGCCATGTTGTGCTGGTGTGATAGTCCCAAGTGGCTCCTGCAATCTGCCATCCAGAAGCGGGGCAGCTGAATTTTGTTTGCCAGACAAAAAGGCTGTGGTTTGTGTTTGGGGGCCTGTGGCTGGCAGTGGCCGGCTGGCTCCTGAAAATCCATGATACGCAGCATGGTTCCCAGACCCAAGGTGGCACCAGTGCCAAGTGGGGCTGGTTTCACAGTGTCAAGTGCCTCCTGCAATCTCCCATCCAGAAGCGGGGCAGCTGAGTTTTGTTTGCCTGTGAAACGGGCCGTTGTTTTTAATTGGGGTCTGTGGCCGAGAGTGTTCGGCTGGCTCCTGACAACCCACAATACGCAGGATGGTTCCCAGACCCAAGGTGGCACCAGTGCCAAGTCGGGCTGGTTTGATAGTACCAAGTGGCTCCTGCAATCTGCCATCCAGAAGCGGTGCAGTTGAGTTTTGTTTGCCAGAGAAAAGGGCCGTGGGTTGTGTTTGGGGGCATATGGCTGGGAGCGGCCGGCTGTCTCATTAAAAAGATCGATACGCAGGATGGTTCCCAGACCCAAGGGGGCACCAGTGCCAAGTCGGGCTGTTTTTATAGTACCAAGTGCGTCCTGCAATTTGCCATCCAGAAGAGGGGCAGTTGAGTTTTGTTTGCCAGAGAATAGCGCCGTTGTTTGTGTTTGGGGGCTTGTGGCTCGTAGTGGCCGACTGGCGCCTTAGAATCTGTGTTACGCAGCATGGTTCCCAGACCCAAGGTGGCACCAGTGCCAAGTTGGGCTGGTTTGATAGTACCAAGTGGCTCCTGCAATCTGCCATCCAGAAGCGGGGTAGCTTACTTTTGTTTGCCAGGGAAACGGGCCGAGGTTTGTGACTGGGGACCTATGGCTGGGAGTGACCGGCTGGCTCCTGGAAAGCTACAATAGGCAGGATGGTTACCAGACCCATGGTGGCACCAGTGCCAAGTTGGGCTGGTTTGATAGTACCAAGTGGCTCCTGCAATCTGCCATCAAAAAGTTGGCAGGCGAGTTTTGTTTTCCAGGGAAAAGCGACATTGTTTGTATTTGGGGGCCTGTGGCTGGGAGTGACCGGCTGGCTCCTTTGAACCCACGATACGCAGGATGGTTCCCAGACCCAAGGTGGCACCAGTGCCAAGTTTTGCTGGTTTGATACTACCAAGTGCGTCCTGCAATCTGCCATCCAGAAGCGGGGCAGCTTAATTTTGTTTGCCAGGGAAACGGGCCGTGGGTTTTGTTTGGGGGCATATAGCTGAGAGTGGCCGGCTGGCTCCTGAAAATCCACGCTAGGCAGCATGGTTCCCAGATGCAATGTGGCACCAGTGCCAAGTCGGGCTGGTTTGATGGTGCAAAGTGGCTCCTGCAATCTGCCATCCAGAAGCGAGGCAGCTGATTTTTGTTTGCCAGAGGAAAATTCCGTGGATTGTTTTTGGGGGCATATTGCTGGGAGTGGCCGGCTGGCTCCTTAAAATGCTCGATACGCATGATGGTTCCCAGGCCCAAGGTGTCACCACTACCAAGTCGGCCTGCGGTTTTAGTATCAAGTTCATCCTGCAATTTGCCATCCAGAAGAGGGGCAGTTGAGTTTTGTTTGCCAGAGAAACGGGCCGAGGTTTCTGTTTGGGGACATATGGCTGAGAGTGGCCGGCTGGCCCCTGAATATCCACGATACAGAGCATGGTTCCCAGATCCAAGGTGGCACCAGTGCCAAGTCGGGCTGGTTTGATAGTACCAAGTGTCTCCTGCAATCTGCCATCCAGAAGCAGGGCGGCTTACTTTTGTTTGCCAGAGAAATAGGCCTAGGTTTTTGTTTGGGGGCCTGTGGCTAGGAGTGGCCGGCTGGCTCCTAAGAATCCACGATACGCAGGATGTTTCCCAGACCCAAGGTGGCACCAGTGCCAAGTCGGGCTGGTTTGATAGTACCAAGTGGCTCCTGCAAACTCCATCAAAAAGTTGGCAGGCGTGTTTTGTTTTCCAGGGAACAGCGCCGTTGATTTTGTTTGGGGGCCTGTGGCTGGCAGTGGCCGGCTGGCTCCTTAGAATCCACGATACGCAGGATGGTTCCCAGACCCAAGGTGGCACCAGTGCCAAGTCGGGCTGGTTTGATAGTACCAAGTGGCTCCTGCAATCTGCCATCCAGAAGTGAGGCAGCTAAGTTTTGTTTGCGAGAAAAAAGGGCCGTGGTTTTTGTTGGGGGCCTGTGGCTGGGAGTAGCCGGCTGGCTCCTTAAAATCCACGATAGGCAGGATGGTTCCCAGACCCAAGGTGGCACCAGTGCCAAGTCGGGCTGGTTTGATAGTACCAAGTGGCTCCTGCAATCTGCCATCCAGAAGCGGGGCAGCTGAGTTTTGTTTGCCAGAGAAAAAGGCTGTGGTTTGTGTTTGGGGGCCTGTGGCTGGCAGTGGCCGGCTGGCTCCTGAAAATCCACGATACGCAGCATGGTTCCCAGACCCAAGGTGGCACCAGTGCCAAGTGGGGCTCGTTTGACAGTGTCAAGTGCCTCCTGCAATCTCCCATCCAGAAGCGGGGCAGCTGAGTTTTTTTTGCCAGGGAAACGGACCTTTGTTTTTGATTGGGCTCTGTGGCCGAGAGTGGTCGGCTGTCTCCTGACAATCTACAATACGCAGGATGGTTCCCAGACCCAAGGTGGCACCAGTGCCAAGTCGGGCTGGTTTGATAGTACCAAGTGTCTCCTGCAATCTGCCATCCAGAAGCGGGGCAGCTGAGTTTTGTTTGCCAGAGAAAAGGGCCGTGGGTTGTGTTTGGGGGCATATGGCTGGGAGTGGCCACCTGGCTCCTTAAAATGCACGATACGCCGCATGGTAACCAGACGCAAGGTGGCACCACTACCAAGTCAGGCTGTTTTTGTAGTACCCAGTGGCTCCTGCAATTTGCCATCCAGAAGCGGGGCAGTTGAATTTTGTTTGCTAGAGAAAAGGGCTGTGGTTTGTGTTTGGGGGCCTATGGCTGAGAGTGGCCGGCTGGCCCCTGAAAATCAACGATAGGCAGGATGGTTCCCAGATCCAAGGTGGCACCAGTGCCAAGTAAGGCTGGTTGTATGGTTCAAAGTAACTCCTGCAATCTGCCATCCAGAAGCGGGACAGCTGAGTTTTTTTTGCCAGAGAAAAGGTCCATGGTTTCTTTTTGGGGCATACGGCTGGGAATTGCCGGCTGGCTCCTTAAAATGCTCGATACGCAGGATGGTTCCCAGAGCCAAGGTGGCACCACTGCCAAGTCGGGCTCTTTTTGTAGTACCAAGTGCGTCCTGCAATTTGCCATCCAGAAGAGGGGCAGTTGAGTTTTGTTTGCCAGAGAAAAGGGCCGTTGTTTGTGTTTGGGGGCCTGTGGCTGGGAGTGTTCGGCTGGTTCCTGAATATGTACGATACGCAGGATTGTTCCCAGATCCAAGGTGGCAGCAGTGCCATGTTGTGCTGATGTGATAGTCCCAAGTGGCTCCTGCAATCTGCCATCCAGAAGTGGGGCAGCTGATTTTTGTTTGCCAGAGAAAAGGTCCGTGGTTTGTTTTTGGGGGCATATGGCTGAGAGTGGCCGGCTGGCCCCTGAAAATCCACGATACACAGGATGGTTCCCAGATCCAAGGTGGCACCTGTGCCAAGTCGGGCTGATTTGATAGTACTAAGTAGCTCCTGCAATCTGCCATGCAGAAGCGGGGCAGCTTACTTTTGTTTGCCAGGGAAACGGGCCGAGGTTTGTGTTGGGGGCCTATGGCTGAGAGTGACCGGCTGGCTCCTGAAAAGCTACAATAGGCAGGATGGTGACCAGACCCATGGTGGCACCAGTGCCAAGTTGGGCTGGTTTGATAGTACCAAGTGGCTCCTGCAATCTGCCATCCAGAAGCAGGGCAGCTGAGTTTTGTTTGCCAGAGAAAAGGGCCTTGGTTTGTGTTTGGGGGCATATGGCTGGGTGTGGCCAGCTGGCTCCTTAAAATGCACGATATGCAACATGGCTCCCAGACCCAAGGTGGCACAAGTGCCAAGTTGGGCTGGTTTGATAGTACCAAGTGGCTCCTGCAATCTTCCATGATCACGTGGAGAAATACTTTCTGGTTTCAGCCTCATGCTCTTTCTTCTCTCCCTCAACTTCTCTATCACCTCTCATCTGGTTCACATGCGCTGTCTTCAAGGTCCACAGGCTACTTTTCACAGAATCTTCTGGCCTGATGAAGTAAGGATGATGAATAGAACAGAGCTGGGATCTATTTTCCAGTTTGGATAAAATGCATTCTGCACACAAATCCAAGGAGAACGGGCTGCCCCGATGCCCAGAAAATCTTTCACTCCTGCTAGTGTTCTACGTCAACCGCAACTTAGTCTGAAAGAAAAGCTTTTTCTCTGAGAGCATCTGAGAGGTTTGCATGAAGCACTGATATCTGACATATGCAATTTTGAATAGGAGAGGAAAAAGAAAATGGCAAGGAGTTTTTAATTTTAGTGGTTTCAATTTTAATTTCCGTGCACTTTTTCAAAACTTGTCAGCTCAAATGCCCATCAACATCTTTTAGTCATCTGTAAGTCAGTATTCATATAAAATGTGCTTCAAATCCAAAGAATTTCAAATTTGCACTCCAAGCTTCTATGCCTAGATTTATGATTTCCTACACATATTAGATGAAAGGAAGGCCTTTTTTACTGTGGGAGTGCTGGAACACTGGAACAGGTTGCCCAGAGAAGTTGTGGGTGTCCCATCCCTGAAAGTATTCAAGGTCACCTTGGACGGGGCTTGGAGCAGCAACAAAGGAGAAGCTTGATGGTAGAGAAACAAAGTTGGACTATAGAAGAAACTCGGATTGAAGTATAGGATCAAGTTTTCTCTCAGCTCTTGGGGTAAATTCAAAGTTGTACAAAATGACATTTATCTGTGCTATTCACTACTGTAACAGAAAGTTTCATGAAAACTGTACAGAAGATAGTAAATTTTAAAAGAGATAAGAATTACAGCATAAAATCCATGGGATAGGTTACAACATGAGACACTCTCTAAGAGAAAATCTCTGTGTTTCAGCACTTCATCGGGGTAAGATTTCATGAAGTGCCAAAGAAGGCGGCAAAATATCATTCGGGACATTATTTACTGGAATTCAGCCTGGCCATTAGTAGGAACTGCCTTTGAACATATCATGTAGATATACCACACACGCTTTCCCTTCACTGAAAAATTACTGTTTACAACAAATAAGCAATTGACGATCAAAATTGATTGAAAGCATCTTAAACATGTCAAGTATTTCATTGTAGATGATCTGTGATCCAAATGCTTCTTCCACCTTCGAGAGGGACAGAAGAATTCTTCCATATCATGATGGTTTAAAATTGTATCAACCAATGTTTTCTGCTGAAAAGATATCATCTATTTTTTTCTATTTTTGGAAGAAAATATTCCTAGACATACAACAGGTGAGAACTAAGTAATTTTAAAGAAACAAATGAAATGAAAATATTCTGTAAATAGAATGAAATGAAAAGCTGTGTTTTAAATAGGAGCTAAATATTAAACAGAATTTTTGTACCAGGCATTTGAATTACTGCACCAGCTCTTTTGCCCATCAAGAGAGGCATTTAGCATTTCAGTCTTTTCCAAGGTGTTCATGATCTGCTATGCTGATCTCTGTGTGTGCCTAGGTGTGTGTGGAGGGGGGGGCATATGAAGGGGAGTGTGTATGTTTGCTTTACAATTGTTGTGGCAGATTCATGCCTCAGCTCCACATTTTGTTTTAAAAAGGTCACACCGAGTGGATATGAAGTTTACTATCAACAAGAGATCGATTCCCAAATCATCCATTTGACTCTCCCTTATAAATCATGTGCTTTGTTGCATATTTTATCAAATATACTTTCAAGCCAGATGGAGGAAGGAGGATGTGGGAATCCCTCCACCATCTTGCAACTTTTATGTAAGTAGGTTTTCAAGAAAATCATCATTTCTCTTTTAAATATGTCTGGAACAGGCATGATGGTAGTGTCAACCTGTTGGAGTTTTTGTTGCTGGAAGAAGTTGTACAAAAGGATTGGTTTTTACATTGACCAGTTACTGAATCAAGCGCAGGAATACATTGGAAATTTAGCTGGGGGTTCCTTTTCCCAGCAGACTACTTCTAGAACGAGCTTGTACACTGAAGCTGACTCTTTTGCTCTCTTTTTGTTTCTTTCCTATTTTCTTGGCTTCTTTGCCACTATCTAGACAATTTTGGAACTTTGTTCCCAACTAAAATGGTTTCAATAGTCTGATTGTGATCATACATTTTTACAAGGAATTTTTAAAATCTTTCCTCGAGTCCAGAAAGTCAAGGACTTAGATATTTTTCTTCCCTTATCAATATTGCCATGAAATTGATAAATAAAGACCAACTCTTTATTTTTGTTTTTAACCCACGTAGATAATTCCCATCCATTAATCCATTTTGTGGACCAATAGCTGCCATTCTGATGGAAGCTGTCACTTCTTAACAATAGGCATTCTGTGACTATGTTGACAGCACTTTGGGTGAAGATCCTAACTGGTCTTAGATATACATAGGGAGAAATTTGCTCAGCCAGTGTCAGTCTTAAGCATGCGTATCAGAAGATCTTTCTAGAGCTGGGAATTTTCCCATGAAAGGGATTCAGTTAGGGAAGAGACACTTGTGCCAGAGTTTTACATTCTTCTTGAACACTGCTTAAGGAACTTAGATGCCATGTCCATTTGGATCTCTGTCTGCACAGAACTTTGTCATGCCAGTGCTTTGAAATGCATCTTGAAGAGAATTCACTAGCACAGAATGAAAGAGAGTGGAAGGGGTTGGTGGGGCTAACCAGGCCCAACCCCCCTGCCTAAACCAGGATACCTAGAGCCTCTTGCCCAGGATTCTATCTGGGTGTACTTTTAATGTCTTCAAAGATCCAGGCTCCACAATCTTTCTGGGCAGTCTGTGCCGTGGTTCAGTCACCCTGACAGTAAAGAAACATTTACTGATGTTCAAAGGCAATCTCCTGTATTTCAGTGTGTGCCCACTGCCTCTTGTCTTTTCCCTCAGCATCACTGAAAAGACACTGATTCCCTCCCCTTTGCACTATTGCTTCCATATGTATGTGTGATGCCATGTAGAGGTACGTCAAAAACCTCCCTGAAGCCCAGGCAGATAATATTCCCTTCATCTACCAGTCAAGTTGATTCATCAGAGGAGTTTAAAGTGATGTTCAGCATGAAATTCCCCTGAAAAATCATGCTAACTACATTATTTGGTCATCTGTCATGTGCCTGGCAAGGATTTCCAGGAAGAGCTGCTTCATCAACTTCCTGGGGATAAAAAAGAGGCTGGCTGGTTTGTACTATGGCGAGTCCTCTTAATTGCCTTTTTTGAAGATGGGTGTCATTTGCTAACATCCACTCTTTAGCCTCTCTTGTCGTCTACATCTTAGCAAAACGCTTTTCCACTATGTCTGGCTAGGAAAAACTGTGCCAGCACAGAAAACATCTCCCATCGTGTTCTAGAAGTTGCACGGATGTCTGCCAAGTGTTTGGCAGGAAGAAAAGAAAAGTTGTCCAAAACAGCTTCCAATCGAATGTTCCTGTGATTGGAAAAGTCAGGAGAGTGCAAAGGTACTGTTTTCTATCAGTTGGCAAGGTGCGCACACAATCCCAGTGTTGTACAGCTTGCTTCTTCACCTTCCCGAAGCTGCCGCTCTCGCCGGCTGCCGGAGCCCAAGAAGCGGCTTCTTCGCGCAAAGACGATTGTGCCGCTCACAGTGCTCTCCTTAGCGCGGCTTCTGCCGAAAGACGCCCGGCAGCGGCTCTTACCTCCGGAGAGCGCCCTACCTTCGTCTTTAGCTCCTCTTCTCATCTACACCTCGGCAAAAAGCTTCTCCACTATGTCTGGCTAGGAAAAACTGTGCCAGCACAGAAAACATCTCCCATCGTGTTCTAGAAGTTGCACGGATGTCTGCCAAGTGTTTGGCAGGAAGAAAAGAAAAGTTGTCCAAAACAGCTTCCAATCGAATGTTCCTGTGATTGGAAAAGTCAGGAGAGTGCAAAGGTACTGTTTTCTATCAGTTGGCAAGGTGCGCACACAATCCCAGTGTTGTACAGCTTGCTTCTTCACCTTCCCGAAGCTGCCGCTCTCGCCGGCTGCCGGAGCCCAAGAAGCGGCTTCTTCGCGCAAAGACGATTGTGCCGCTCACAGTGCTCTCCTTAGCGCGGCTTCTGCCGAAAGACGCCCGGCAGCGGCTCTTACCTCCGGAGAGCATCCTACCTTCGTCTTTCGCGTCTTTTGTAGTCTACATCTTAGCAAAACGCTTTTCCACTATGTCTGGCTAGGAAAAACTGTGCCAGCACAGAAAACATCTCCCATCGTGTTCTAGAAGTTGCACGGATGTCTGCCAAGTGTTTGGCAGGAAGAAAAGAAAAGTTGTCCAAAACAGCTTCCAATCGAATGTTCCTGTGATTGGAAAAGTCAGGAGAGTGCAAAGGTACTGTTTTCTATCAGTTGGCAAGGTGCGCACACAATCCCAGTGTTGTACAGCTTGCTTCTTCACCTTCCCGAAGCTGCCGCTCTCGCCGGCTGCCGGAGCCCAAGAAGCGGCTTCTTCGCGCAAAGACGATTGTGCCGCTCACAGTGCTCTCCTTAGCGCGGCTTCTGCCGAAAGACGCCCGGCAGCGGCTCTTACCTCCGGAGAGCATCCTACCTTCGTCTTTCGCGTCTTTTGTAGTCTACATCTTAGCAAAACGCTTTTCCACTATGTCTGGCTAGGAAAAACTGTGCCAGCACAGAAAACATCTCCCATCGTGTTCTAGAAGTTGCACGGATGTCTGCCAAGTGTTTGGCAGGAAGAAAAGAAAAGTTGTCCAAAACAGCTTCCAATCGAATGTTCCTGTGATTGGAAAAGTCAGGAGAGTGCAAAGGTACTGTTTTCTATCAGTTGGCAAGGTGCGCACACAATCCCAGTGTTGTACAGCTTGCTTCTTCACCTTCCCGAAGCTGCCGCTCTCGCCGGCTGCCGGAGCCCAAGAAGCGGCTTCTTCGCGCAAAGACGATTGTGCCGCTCACAGGGCTCTCCTTAGCGCGGCTTCTGCCGAAAGACGCCCGGCAGCGGCTCTTACCTCCGGAGAGCATCCTACCTTCGTCTTTCGCGTCTTTTGTAGTCTACATCTTAGCAAAACGCTTTTCCACTATGTCTGGCTAGGAAAAACTGTGCCAGCACAGAAAACATCTCCCATCGTGTTCTAGAAGTTGCACGGATGTCTGCCAAGTGTTTGGCAGGAAGAAAAGTTGTCCAAAACAGCTTCCAATCGAATGTTCATGTGATTGGAAAAGTCAGGAGAGTGCAAAGGTACTGTTTTCTATCAGTTGGCAAGGTGCGCACACAATCCCAGTGTTGTACAGCTTGCTTCTTCACCTTCCCGAAGCTGCCGCTCTCGCCGGCTGCCGGAGCCCAAGAAGCGGCTTCTTCGCGCAAAGACGATTGTGCCGCTCACAGTGCTCTCCTTAGCGCGGCTTCTGCCGAAAGACGCCCGGCAGCGGCTCTTACCTCCGGAGAGCATCCTACCTTCGTCTTTCGCGTCTTTTGTAGTCTACATCTTAGCAAAACGCTTTTCCACTATGTCTGGCTAGGAAAAACTGTGCCAGCACAGAAAACATCTCCCATCGTGTTCTAGAAGTTGCACGGATGTCTGCCAAGTGTTTGGGAGGAAGAAAAGAAAAGTTGTCCAAAACAGCTTCCAATCGAATGTTCCTGTGATTGGAAAAGTCAGGAGAGTGCAAAGGTACTGTTTTCTATCAGTTGGCAAGGTGCGCACACAATCCCAGTGTTGTACAGCTTGCTTCTTCACCTTCCCGAAGCTGCCGCTTTCGCCGGCTGCCGGAGCCCAAGAAGCGGCTTCTTCGCGCAAAGACGATTGTGCCGCTCACAGTGCTCTCCTTAGCGCAGCTTCTGCCGAAAGACGCCCGGCAGCGGCTCTTACCTCCTGAGAGTGGCAGCTTCGGGAAGGTGAAGAAGCAAGCTGTACAACACTGGGATTGTGTGCGCACCTTGCCAACTGATAGAAAACAGTACCTTTGCACTCTCCTGACTTTTCCAATCACATGAACATTCGATTGGAAGCTGTTTTGGACAACTTTTCTTTTCTTCCTCCCAAACACTTGGCAGACATCCGTGCAACTTCTAGAACACGATGGGAGATGTTTTCTGTGCTGGCACGGGTTTTCCTAGCCAGACATAGTGGAAAAGCGTTTTGCTAAGATGTAGACTACAAACGACGCGAAAGACGAAGGTAGGATGCTCTCCGGAGGTAAGAGCCGCTGCCGGGCGTCTTTCGGCAGAAGCCGCGCTAAGGAGAGCCCTGTGAGCGGCACAATCGTCTTTGCGCGAAGAAGCCGCTTCTTGGGCTCCGGCAGCCGGCGAGAGCGGCAGCTTCGGGAAGGTGAAGAAGCAAGCTGTACAACACTGGGATTGTGTGCGCACCTTGCCAACTGATAGAAAACAGTACCTTTGCACTCTCCTGACTTTTCCAATCACAGGAACATTCGATTGGAAGCTGTTTTGGACAACTTTTCTTTTCTTCCTGCCAAACACTTGGCAGACATCCGTGCAACTTCTAGAACACGATGGGAGATGTTTTCTGTGCTGGCACAGTTTTTCCTAGCCAGACATAGTGGAAAAGCGTTTTGCTAAGATGTAGACTACAAAAGACGAGAAAGACGAAGGTAGGATGCTCTCCGGAGGTAAGAGCCGCTGCCGGGCGTCTTTCGGCAGAAGCCGCGCTAAGGAGAGCCCTGTGAGCGGCACAATCGTCTTTGCGCGAAGAAGCCGCTTCTTGGGCTCCGGCAGCCGGCGAGAGCGGCAGCTTCGGGAAGGTGAAGAAGCAAGCTGTACAACACTGGGATTGTGTGCGCACCTTGCCAACTGATAGAAAACAGTACCTTTGCACTCTCCTGACTTTTCCAATCACAGGAACATTCGATTGGAAGCTGTTTTGGACAACTTTTCTTTTCTTCCTGCCAAACACTTGGCAGACATCCGTGCAACTTCTAGAACACGATGGGAGATGTTTTCTGTGCTGGCACAGTTTTTCCTAGCCAGACATAGTGGAAAAGCGTTTTGCTAAGATGTAGACTACAAAAGACGCGAAAGACGAAGGTAGGATGCTCTCCGGAGGTAAGAGCCGCTGCCGGGCGTCTTTCGGCAGAAGCCGCGCTAAGGAGAGCACTGTGAGCGGCACAATCGTCTTTGCGCGAAGAAGCCGCTTCTTGGGCTCCGGCAGCCGGCGAGAGCGGCAGCTTCGGGAAGGTGAAGAAGCAAGCTGTACAACACTGGGATTGTGTGCGCACCTTGCCAACTGATAGAAAACAGTACCTTTGCACTCTCCTGACTTTTCCAATCACATGAACATTCGATTGGAAGCTGTTTTGGACAACTTTTCTTTTCTTCCTGCCAAACACTTGGCAGACATCCGTGCAACTTCTAGAACACGATGGGAGATGTTTTCTGTGCTGGCACAGTTTTTCCTAGCCAGACATAGTGGAGAAGCTTTTTGCCGAGGTGTAGATGAGAAGATGAGCTAAAGACGAAGGTAGGATGCTCTCCGGAGGTAAGAGCCGCTGCCGGGCGTCTTTCGGCAGAAGCCGCGCTAAGGAGAGCCCTGTGAGCGGCACAATCGTCTTTGCGCGAAGAAGCCGCTTCTTGGGCTCCGGCAGCCGGCGAGAGCGGCAGCTTCGGGAAGGTGAAGAAGCAAGCTGTACAACACTGGGATTGTGTGCGCACCTTGCCAACTGATAGAAAACAGTACCTTTGCACTCTCCTGACTTTTCCAATCACAGGAACATTCGATTGGAAGCTGTTTTGGACAACTTTTCTTCCTGCCAAACACTTGGCAGACATCCGTGCAACTTCTAGAACACGATGGGAGATGTTTTCTGTGCTGGCACAGTTTTTCCTAGCCAGACATAGTGGAAAAGCGTTTTGCTAAGATGTAGACTACAAAAGACGCGAAAGACGAAGGTAGGATGCTCTCCGGAGGTAAGAGCCGCTGCCGGGCGTCTTTCGGCAGAAGCCGCGCTAAGGAGAGCACTGTGAGCGGCACAATCGTCTTTGCGCGAAGAAGCCGCTTCTTGGGCTCCGGCAGCCGGCGAGAGCGGCAGCTTCGGGAAGGTGAAGAAGCAAGCTGTACAACACTGGGATTGTGTGCGCACCTTGCCAACTGATAGAAAACAGTACCTTTGCACTCTCCTGACTTTTCCAATCACAGGAACATTCGATTGGAAGCTGTTTTGGACAACTTTTCTTTTCTTCCTGCCAAACACTTGGCAGACATCCGTGCAACTTCTAGAACACGATGGGAGATGTTTTCTGTGCTGGCACAGTTTTTCCTAGCCAGACATAGTGGAAAAGCTTGTTGCCGAGGTGTAGATGAGAAGAGGAGCTAAAGAGGAAGGTAGGATGCTCTCCGGAGGTAAGAGCCGCTGCCGGGCGTCTTTCGGCAGAAGCCGCGCTAAGGAGAGCCCTGTGAGCGGCACAATCGTCTTTGCGCGAAGAAGCCGCTTCTTGGGCTCCGGCAGCCGGCGAGAGCGGCAGCTTCGGGAAGGTGAAGAAGCAAGCTGTACAACACTGGGATTGTGTGCGCACCTTGCCAACTGATAGAAAACAGTACCTTTGCACTCTCCTGACTTTTCCAATCACAGGAACATTCGATTGGAAGCTGTTTTGGACAACTTTTCTTTTCTTCCTGCCAAACACTTGGCAGACATCCGTGCAACTTCTAGAACACGATGGGAGATGTTTTCTGTGCTGGCACAGTTTTTCCTAGCCAGACATAGTGGAAAAGCGTTTTGCTAAGATGTAGACTACAAAAGACGAGAAAGACGAAGGTAGGATGCTCTCCGGAGGTAAGAGCCGCTGCCGGGCGTCTTTCGGCAGAAGCCGCGCTAAGGAGAGCCCTGTGAGCGGCACAATCGTCTTTGCGCGAAGAAGCCGCTTCTTGGGCTCCGGCAGCCGGCGAGAGCGGCAGCTTCGGGAAGGTGAAGAAGCAAGCTGTACAACACTGGGATTGTGTGCGCACCTTGCCAACTGATAGAAAACAGTACCTTTGCACTCTCCTGACTTTTCCAATCACAGGAACATTCGATTGGAAGCTGTTTTGGACAACTTTTCTTTTCTTCCTGCCAAACACTTGGCAGACATCCGTGCAACTTCTAGAACACGATGGGAGATGTTTTCTGTGCTGGCACAGTTTTTCCTAGCCAGACATAGTGGAAAAGCGTTTTGCTAAGATGTAGACTACAAAAGACGCGAAAGACGAAGGTAGGATGCTCTCCGGAGGTAAGAGCCGCTGCCGGGCGTCTTTCGGCAGAAGCCGCGCTAAGGAGAGCACTGTGAGCGGCACAATCGTCTTTGCGCGAAGAAGCCGCTTCTTGGGCTCCGGCAGCCGGCGAGAGCGGCAGCTTCGGGAAGGTGAAGAAGCAAGCTGTACAACACTGGGATTGTGTGCGCACCTTGCCAACTGATAGAAAACAGTATCTTTGCACTCTCCTGACTTTTCCAATCACAGGAACATTCGATTGGAAGCTGTTTTGGACAACTTTTCTTTTCTTCCTGCCAAACACTTGGCAGACATCCGTGCAACTTCTAGAACACGATGGGAGATGTTTTCTGTGCTGGCACAGTTTTTCCTAGCCAGACATAGTGGAAAAGCTTTTTGCCGAGGTGTAGATGAGAAGAGGAGCTAAAGACGAAGGTAGGATGCTCTCCGGAGGTAAGAGCCGCTGCCGGGCGTCTTTCGGCAGAAGCCGCGCTAAGGAGAGCCCTGTGAGCGGCACAATCGTCTTTGCGCGAAGAAGCCGCTTCTTGGGCTCCGGCAGCCGGCGAGAGCGGCAGCTTCGGGAAGGTGAAGAAGCAAGCTGTACAACACTGGGATTGTGTGCGCACCTTGCCAACTGATAGAAAACAGTACCTTTGCACTCTCCTGACTTTTCCAATCACAGGAACATTCGATTGGAAGCTGTTTTGGACAACTTTTCTTTTCTTCCTGCCAAACACTTGGCAGACATCCGTGCAACTTCTAGAACACGATGGGAGATGTTTTCTGTGCTGGCACAGTTTTTCCTAGCCAGACATAGTGGAAAAGCGTTTTGCTAAGATGTAGACTACAAAAGACGCGAAAGACGAAGGTAGGATGCTCTCCGGAGGTAAGAGCCGCTGCCGGGCGTCTTTCGGCAGAAGCCGCGCTAAGGAGAGCACTGTGAGCGGCACAATCGTCTTTGCGCGAAGAAGCCGCTTCTTGGGCTCCGGCAGCCGGCGAGAGCGGCAGCTTCGGGAAGGTGAAGAAGCAAGCTGTACAACACTGGGATTGTGTGCGCACCTTGCCAACTGATAGAAAACAGTACCTTTGCACTCTCCTGACTTTTCCAATCACAGGAACATTCGATTGGAAGCTGTTTTGGACAACTTTTCTTTTCTTCCTGCCAAACACTTGGCAGACATCCGTGCAACTTCTAGAACACGATGGGAGATGTTTTCTGTGCTGGCACAGTTTTTCCTAGCCAGACATAGTGGAGAAGCTTTTTGCCGAGGTGTAGATGAGAAGAGGAGCTAAAGACGAAGGTAGGGTGCTCTCCGGAGGTAAGAGCCGCTGCCGGGCGTCTTTCGGCAGAAGCCGCGCTAAGGAGAGCACTGTGAGCGGCACAATCGTCTTTGCGCGAAGAAGCCGCTTCTTGGGCTCCGGCAGCCGGCGAGAGCGGCAGCTTCGGGAAGGTGAAGAAGCAAGCTGTACAACACTGGGATTGTGTGCGCACCTTGCCAACTGATAGAAAACAGTACCTTTGCACTCTCCTGACTTTTCCAATCACAGGAACATTCGATTGGAAGCTGTTTTGGACAACTTTTCTTTTCTTCCTGCCAAACACTTGGCAGACATCCGTGCAACTTCTAGAACACGATGGGAGATGTTTTCTGTGCTGGCACAGTTTTTCCTAGCCAGACATAGTGGAAAAGCGTTTTGCTAAGATGTAGACGACAAGAGAGGCTAAAGAGTGGATGTTAGCAAATGACACCCATCTTCAAAAAAGGCAATTAAGAGGACTCGCCATAGTACAAACCAGCCAGCCTCTTTTTTATCCCCAGGAAGTTGATGAAGCAGCTCTTCCTGGAAATCCTTGCCAGGCACATGACAGATGACCAAATAATGTAGTTAGCATGATTTTTCAGGGGAATTTCATGCTGAACATCACTTTAAACTCCTCTGATGAATCAACTTGACTGGTAGATGAAGGGAATATTATCTGCCTGGGCTTCAGGGAGGTTTTTGACGTACCTCTACATGGCATCACACATACATATGGAAGCAATAGTGCAAAGGGGAGGGAATCAGTGTCTTTTCAGTGATGCTGAGGGAAAAGACAAGAGGCAGTGGGCACACACTGAAATACAGGAGATTGCCTTTGAACATCAGTAAATGTTTCTTTACTGTCAGGGTGACTGAACCACGGCACAGACTGCCCAGAAAGATTGTGGAGCCTGGATCTTTGAAGACATTAAAAGTACACCCAGATAGAATCCTGGGCAAGAGGCTCTAGGTATCCTGGTTTAGGCAGGGGGGTTGGGCCTGGTTAGCCCCACCAACCCCTTCCACTCTCTTTCATTCTGTGCTAGTGAATTCTCTTCAAGATGCATTTCAAAGCACTGGCATGACAAAGTTCTGTGCAGACAGAGATCCAAATGGACATGGCATCTAAGTTCCTTAAGCAGTGTTCAAGAAGAATGTAAAACTCTGGCACAAGTGTCTCTTCCCTAACTGAATCCCTTTCATGGGAAAATTCCCAGCTCTAGAAAGATCTTCTGATACGCATGCTTAAGACTGACACTGGCTGAGCAAATTTCTCCCTATGTATATCTAAGACCAGTTAGGATCTTCACCCAAAGTGCTGTCAACATAGTCACAGAATGCCTATTGTTAAGAAGTGACAGCTTCCATCAGAATGGCAGCTATTGGTCCACAAAATGGATTAATGGATGGGAATTATCTACGTGGGTTAAAAACAAAAATAAAGAGTTGGTCTTTATTTATCAATTTCATGGCAATATTGATAAGGGAAGAAAAAGATCTAAGTCCTTGACTTTCTGGACTCGAGGAAAGATTTTAAAAATTCCTTGTAAAAATGTATGATCACAATCAGACTATTGAAACCATTTTAGTTGGGAACAAAGTTCCAAAATTGTCTAGATAGTGGCAAAGAAGCCAAGAAAATAGGAAAGAAACAAAAAGAGAGCAAAAGAGTCAGCTTCAGTGTACAAGCTCGTTCTAGAAGTAGTCTGCTGGGAAAAGGAACCCCCAGCTAAATTTCCAATGTATTCCTGCGCTTGATTCAGTAACTGGTCAATGTAAAAACCAATCCTTTTGTACAACTTCTTCCAGCAACAAAAACTCCAACAGGTTGACACTACCATCATGCCTGTTCCAGACATATTTAAAAGAGAAATGATGATTTTCTTGAAAACCTACTTACATAAAAGTTGCAAGATGGTGGAGGGATTCCCACATCCTCCTTCCTCCATCTGGCTTGAAAGTATATTTGATAAAATATGCAACAAAGCACATGATTTATAAGGGAGAGTCAAATGGATGATTTGGGAATCGATCTCTTGTTGATAGTAAACTTCATATCCACTCGGTGTGACCTTTTTAAAACAAAATGTGGAGCTGAGGCATGAATCTGCCACAACAATTGTAAAGCAAACATACACACTCCCCTTCATATGCCCCCCCCTCCACACACACCTAGGCACACACAGAGATCAGCATAGCAGATCATGAACACCTTGGAAAAGACTGAAATGCTAAATGCCTCTCTTGATGGGCAAAAGAGCTGGTGCAGTAATTCAAATGCCTGGTACAAAAATTCTGTTTAATATTTAGCTCCTATTTAAAACACAGCTTTTCATTTCATTCTATTTACAGAATATTTTCATTTCATTTGTTTCTTTAAAATTACTTAGTTCTCACCTGTTGTATGTCTAGGAATATTTTCTTCCAAAAATAGAAAAAAATAGATGATATCTTTTCAGCAGAAAACATTGGTTGATACAATTTTAAACCATCATGATATGGAAGAATTCTTCTGTCCCTCTCGAAGGTGGAAGAAGCATTTGGATCACAGATCATCTACAATGAAATACTTGACATGTTTAAGATGCTTTCAATCAATTTTGATCGTCAATTGCTTATTTGTTGTAAACAGTAATTTTTCAGTGAAGGGAAAGTGTGTGTGGTATATCTACATGATATGTTCAAAGGCAGTTCCTACTAATGGCCAGGCTGAATTCCAGTAAATAATGTCCCGAATGATATTTTGCCGCCTTCTTTGGCACTTCATGAAATCTTACCCTGATGAAGTGCTGAAACACAGAGATTTTCTCTTAGAGAGTGTCTCATGTTGTAACCTATCCCATGGATTTTATGCTGTAATTCTTATCTCTTTTAAAATTTACTATCTTCTGTACAGTTTTCATGAAACTTTCTGTTACAGTAGTGAATAGCACAGATAAATGTCATTTTGTACAACTTTGAATTTACCCCAAGAGCTGAGAGAAAACTTGATCCTATACTTCAATCCGAGTTTCTTCTATAGTCCAACTTTGTTTCTCTACCATCAAGCTTCTCCTTTGTTGCTGCTCCAAGCCCCGTCCAAGGTGACCTTGAATACTTTCAGGGATGGGACACCCACAACTTCTCTGGGCAACCTGTTCCAGTGTTCCAGCACTCCCACAGTAAAAAAGGCCTTCCTTTCATCTAATATGTGTAGGAAATCATAAATCTAGGCATAGAAGCTTGGAGTGCAAATTTGAAATTCTTTGGATTTGAAGCACATTTTATATGAATACTGACTTACAGATGACTAAAAGATGTTGATGGGCATTTGAGCTGACAAGTTTTGAAAAAGTGCACGGAAATTAAAATTGAAACCACTAAAATTAAAAACTCCTTGCCATTTTCTTTTTCCTCTCCTATTCAAAATTGCATATGTCAGATATCAGTGCTTCATGCAAACCTCTCAGATGCTCTCAGAGAAAAAGCTTTTCTTTCAGACTAAGTTGCGGTTGACGTAGAACACTAGCAGGAGTGAAAGATTTTCTGGGCATCGGGGCAGCCCGTTCTCCTTGGATTTGTGTGCAGAATGCATTTTATCCAAACTGGAAAATAGATCCCAGCTCTGTTCTATTCATCATTCTTACTTCATCAGGCCAGAAGATTCTGTGAAAAGTAGCCTGTGGACCTTGAAGACAGCGCATGTGAACCAGATGAGAGGTGATAGAGAAGTTGAGGGAGAGAAGAAAGAGCATGAGGCTGAAACCAGAAAGTATTTCTCCACGTGATCATGGAAGATTGCAGGAGCCACTTGGTACTATCAAACCAGCCCAACTTGGCACTGGTGCCACCTTGGGTCTGGGAGCCATGTTGCATATCGTGCATTTTAAGGAGCCAGCTGGCCACACCCAGCCATATGCCCCCAAACACAAACCAAGGCCCTTTTCTCTGGCAAACAAAACTCAGCTGCCCTGCTTCTGGATGGCAGATTGCAGGAACCACTTGGTACTATCAAACCAGCCCAACTTGGCACTGGTGCCACCATGGGTCTGGTCACCATCCTGCCTATTGTAGCTTTTCAGGAGCCAGCCGGTCACTCTCAGCCATAGGCCCCCAAACACAAACCTCGGCCCGTTTCCCTGGCAAACAAAAGTAAGCTGCCCCGCTTCTGCATGGCAGATTGCAGGAGCTACTTAGTACTATCAAATCAGCCCGACTTGGCACAGGTGCCACCTTGGATCTGGGAACCATCCTGTGTATCGTGGATTTTCAGGGGCCAGCCGGCCACTCTCAGCCATATGCCCCCAAAAACAAACCACGGACCTTTTCTCTGGCAAACAAAAATCAACTGCCCCACTTCTGGATGGCAGATTGCAGGAGCCACTTGGGACTATCACACCAGCACAACATGGCACTGCTGCCAACTTGGATCTCGGAACAATCCTACGTATCGTACATATTCAGGAACCAGCCGAACACTCCCAGCCACAGGCCCCCAAACACAAACAAAGGCCCATTTCCCTGGAAAACAAAACTCAGCTGCCCCGCTTCTGGATGGCAGTTTGCAGGAGCCACTTGGTACTATCAAACCAGCCCAACTTGGCACTGGTGCCACCTTGGGTCTGGGAACCATCCTGCGTATCGTGGATTTTAAGGAGCCAGCCGGCTACTCCCAGCCACAGGCCCCCAACAAAAACCACGGCCCTTTTTTCTGGCAAACAAAACTTAGCTGCCTCACTTCTGGATGGCAGATTGCAGGAGCCACTTGGTGTAATCAAACCAGCCCGACTTGGCACTGGTGCCACCTTGGGTCTGGGAACCATCCTGCGTATCGTGGATTCTAAGGAGCCAGCCGGCCACTGCCAGCCACAGGCCCCCAAACAAAATCAACGGCGCTGTTCCCTGGAAAACAAAACACGCCTGCCAACTTTTTGATGGAGTTTGCAGGAGCCACTTGGTACTATCAAACCAGCCCGACTTGGCACTGGTGCCACCATGGGTCTGGGAAACATCCTGCGTATCGTGGATTCTTAGGAGCCAGCCGGCCACTCCTAGCCACAGGCCCCCAAACAAAAACCTAGGCCTATTTCTCTGGCAAACAAAAGTAAGCTGCCCCGCTTCTGGATGGCAGATTGCAGGAGACACTTGGTACTATCAAACCAGCCCAACTTGGCACTGGTGCCACCTTGGATCTGGGAACCATGCTGTGTATCGTGGATATTCAGGGGCCAGCCGGCCACTCTCAGCCATATGTCCCCAAACAGAAACCTCGGCCCGTTTCTCTGGCAAACAAAACTCAACTGCCCCTCTTCTGGATGGCAAATTGCAGGATGAACTTGATACTAAAACCGCAGGCCGACTTGGTAGTGGTGACACCTTGGGCCTGGGAACCATCATGCGTATCGAGCATTTTAAGGAGCCAGCCGGCCACTCCCAGCAATATGCCCCCAAAAACAATCCACGGAATTTTTCTCTGGCAAACAAAATCAGCTGCCCCGCTTCTGGATGGCAGATTGCAGGAGCCACTTTGCACCATCAAACCAGCCCGACTTGGCACTGGTGCCACCTTGCATCTGGGAACCATGCTGCCTAGCGTGGATTTTCAGGAGCCAGCCGGCCACTCTCAGCCATAGGCCCCCAAACAAAACCCACGGCCCGTTTCCCTGGCAAACAAAATTAAGCTGCCCCGCTTCTGGATGGCAGATTGCAGGACGCACTTGGTAGTATCAAACCAGCCCGACTTGGCACTGGTGCCACCTTGGGTCTGGGAACCATCATGCGTATCGTGGGTTCAAAGGAGCCAGCCGGCCACTCCCAGCCACAGGCCCCCAAATACAAACAACGGCGCTTTTCCCTGGAAAACAAATCTCGCCTGCCAACTTTTTCATGGCAGATTGCAGGAGCCACTTGGTACTATCAAACCAGCCCAACTTGGCACTGGTGCCACCATGGGTCTGGTCACCATCCTGCCTATTGTAGCTTTCCAGGAGCCAGCCGGTCACTCCCAGCCATAGGTCCCCAGTCACAAACCTCGGCCCGTTTCCCTGGCAAACAAAAGTAAGCTGCCCCGCTTCTGGATGGCAGATTGCAGGAGCCCCTTGGTACTATCAAACCAGCCAAACTTGGCACTGGTGCCACCTCTGGTCTGGGAACCATGCTGCGTAACGCAGATTCTAAGGCGCCAGTCAGCCACTACGAGCCACAAGCCCCCAAACACAAACAACGGCGCTATTCTCTGGCAAACAAAACTCCACTGCCCCTCTTCTGGATGGCAAATTGCAGGACGCACTTGGTACTATAAAAACAGCCCGACTTGGCACTGGTGCCACCTTGGGTCTGGGAACCATCCTGCGTACCGATCTTTTTAATGAGACAGCCGGTCACTCCCAGCCATATGCCCCCAAACACAACCCACGGCCCTTTTCTCTGGCAAACAAAACTCAACTGCACCGCTTCTGGATGGCAGATTGCAGGAGCCACTTGGTACTATCAAACCAGCCCGACTTGGCACTGGTGCCACCTTGGGTCTGGGAACCATCCTGCGTATTGTGGGTTGTCAGGAGCCAGCCGAACACTCTCGGCCACAGACCCCAATCAAAAACAACGGCCCGTTTCACAGGCAAACAAAACTCAGCTGCCCCGCTTCTGGATGGGAGATTGCAGGAGGCACTTGACACTGTGAAACCAGCCCCACTTGGCACTGGTGCCACCTTGGGTCTGGGAACCATGCTGCGTATCATGGATTTTCAGGAGCCAGCCGGCCACTCCCAGCCACAGGCCCCCAAACACAAACCACAGCCTTTTTCTCTGGCAAACAAAATTCAGCTGCCCCGCTTCTGGATGGCAGATTGCAGGAGCCACTTGGGACTATCACACCAGCACAACATGGCACTGCTGCCACCTTGGATCTGGGAACCATCCGTCCTATCGTGGATTTTCAGGGGCCAGCCGGTCACTCTCAGCCATAGGCCCCAAACACAAACCACGGCCCTTTTCTCTGGAAAACAAAACTCAACTGCCCCTCTTCTGGATGGCAGATTGCAGGAGCCACTGGGTACTATGAAACCAGCCCTACTTGGCACTGGTGCCACCTTGGGTCTGGGAACCATGCTGCGTATCATGGATTTTCAGGAGCCAGCCGGCCACTGCCAGCCACAGGCCCCGAAACACAAACAACAGCCTTTTTCTCTGGCAAACAAAATTCAGCTGCCCCGCTTCTGGATGGCAGATTGCAGGAACCACTTGGTACTAACAAACCAGCCCGACTTGGCACTGGTGCCACCTTGGGTCTGGGAACCATCCTGCGTATTGTGGGTTGTCAGGAGCCAGCCGAACACTCTCGGCCACAGACCCCAATCAAAAACAACGGCCCGTTTCACAGGCAAACAAAACTCAGCTGCCCCGCTTCTGGATGGGAGATTGCAGGAGGCACTTGACACTGTGAAACCAGCCCCACTTGGCACTGGTGCCACCTTGGGTCTGGGAACCATGCTGCGTATCATGGATTTTCAGGAGCCAGCCGGCCACTCCCAGCCACAGGCCCCCAAACACAAACCACAGCCTTTTTCTCTGGCAAACAAAATTCAGCTGCCCCGCTTCTGGATGGCAGATTGCAGGAGCCACTTGGGACTATCACACCAGCACAACATGGCACTGCTGCCACCTTGGATCTGGGAACCATCCGTCCTATCGTGGATTTTCAGGGGCCAGCCGGTCACTCTCAGCCATAGGCCCCAAACACAAACCACGGCCCTTTTCTCTGGAAAACAAAACTCAACTGCCCCTCTTCTGGATGGCAGATTGCAGGAGCCACTGGGTACTATGAAACCAGCCCTACTTGGCACTGGTGCCACCTTGGGTCTGGGAACCATGCTGCGTATCATGGATTTTCAGGAGCCAGTCGGCCACTGCCAGCCACAGGCCCCGAAACACAAACAACAGCCTTTTTCTCTGGCAAACAAAATTCAGCTGCCCCGCTTCTGGATGGCAGATTGCAGGAACCACTTGGTACTAACAAACCAGCCCGACTTGGCACTGGTGCCACCTTGGGTCTGGGAACCATCCTGCGTATCGTGGATTCTAAGGAGCCAGCTGGCCAGTCCCAGCCACAGGCCCCAAAACACACACAACGGTGCTTTTCCCTGGAAAACAAAACTCGCCTGCCAAACATTTGATGGCAGATTGCAGGAGCCACTTGGTACTATCAAACCAGCCCAACTTGGCACTGGTGCCACCATGGGTCTGGTCACCATCCTGCCTATCGTAGCTTTTCAGGAGCCAGCCGGTCACTCCCAGCCATAGGCCCTGAGACACAAACCTCGGCCCGTTTCCCTGGCAAACAAAAGTAAGCTGCCCCGCTTCTGGATGGCAGATTGCAGGAACCACTTGGTAGTATCAAACCAGCCCGACTTTGCACTGTTGCCACCTTGGGTCTGGGAACCATCCGGCGTATCGTGTGTTGAAAGGAGCCAGCCGGCCACTCCCAGCCACAGGCCTCCAATCAAAAACAACGGCGCTTTTCCCTGGAAAACAAAACTCAACTGCCCTTCTTCTGGATGGAAAATTGCAGGACGCACTTGGTACTACAAAAACAGCCAAACTAGGCAATGGTGCCACCATGGATCTGGGAACCATCCTGCGTATCGAGCTTCTTAAGGAGCCAGCCGGCCACTCCCAGCCATATGCCCCCAAAAACAAACCACGGAACTTTACTCTGGCAAACAAAGATCCGCTGCCCCCCGTCAGGATGGCAGATTGCAGGAGCCACTTGGTACTATCAAACGAGCCCGACTTGGCCCTGGTGCCACCTTGAGTCTGGGAACCATCCTGCGTATTGTGGATTGTCAGTAGCCAGTCGACCATTCTCGGCCACAGACCCCAATCAAAAACAACGACCGGTTCACAGGCAAAAGAACTCAGCTGCCCCGTTTCTGGATGGGAGACTGCATGAGGCACTTGACACTGTCAAACCAGCCCCACTTGGCACTGGTGCCATCTTGGGTCTGGGAACCATGCTGCGTATCATGGATTTTCAGGAGCCAACTGGCCACTGCCAGCCACAGGCCCCCAAACACAAACCTCGGCCCGTTTCCCTGGAAAACAAAAGTAAGCTACCCCGCTTCTGGATGGCAGATTGCAGGAACCACTTGGTACTATCAAACCAGCCCGACTTGGCACTGGTGCCATCTTGGGTCTGGGAACCATCCTGCGTATCGTGGATTCTAAGGAGCCAGCCGGCCACTCCCAGCCACAGGCCCGCAAACACAAACAACGGCGCTTTTCCCTGGAAAACAAAACTCGCCTGCCAACGTTTTGATGGCAGATTGCAGGAGCCACTTGGTACTATCAAATCAGCCCAACTTGGCACTGGTGCCACCATGGGTCTGGTCACCATCCTGCCTATCGTAGCTTTTCACGAGCCAGCCGGTCACTCCCAGCCATAGGCCTCTAGACAAAAACCTCGGCCCGTTTCCCTGGCAAAAAAAAGTAAGCTACCCCGCTACTGGATGGCAGATTGCAGGAGCCACTTTGCACCATCAAACTAGCCCGACTTGGCACTGGTGCCACCTCTGGTCTGGGAACAATGCTGCGTATCGTGGATTCTAAGGAGCCAGCCGGCCACTCCCAGCCACAGGCCCCCAAACACAAACAACGGCGCTTTTTCCTGGAAAACAAAACTCGCCTGCCAACTTTTTGATGGCAGATTGCAGGAGCCACTTGGTACTATCAAACCAGCCCAACTTGGCACTGGTGCCACCATGGGTCTGGTCACCATCCTGCCTATCGTAGCTTTTCAGGACCTAGCAGGTCACTCCCAGCCATAGGCCCCCAGACAAAAAGCTCGGCCCATTTCCCTGGCAAACAAAAGTAAGCTGCCCCGCTCCTGGATGGCAGATTGCAGGATCCACTTGTTATAATCAAACCAGCCCAACTTGGCACTGGTGCCACCTTGGGTCTGGGAACCATCCTGCGTATCGTGGATTCTAAGGAGCCAGCTGGCCACTCCCAGCCACAGGCCCCCAAACACAAACAACGGCGCTTTTCCCTGGAAAACAAAACTCGCCTGCCAACTTTTTGATGGCAGATTGCAGGAGCTACTTGGTACTATCAAACCAGCCCAACTTGGCACTGGTGCCACCTCTGGTCGGGTCACCATCCTGCCTATCGTAGCTTTTCAGGAGCCAGCCGGTCACTCCCAGCCATAGGCCCCCAGACAAAAACCTCGGCCCGTTTCCCTGGCAAACAAAAGTAAGCTGCCCCGCTTCTGGATGGCAGATTGCAGGACGCAATTGGTACTATCAAACCAGCCCAACTTGGAAATGGTGCCACCTTGGGTCTGGGAACCATCCTGCGTATCGTGGATTCTAAGGAGCCAGCCGGTCACTCCCAGCCACAGGCCCCCAAATACAAACCACAGCGCTTTTCCCTGGAAAACAAAACTCGCCTGCCAACTTTTTGATGACAGATTGCAGGAGCCACTTGGTACTATCAAATCAGCCCAACTTGGCACTGGTGCCACCATGGGTCTGGTCACCATCCTGCCTATCGTAGCTTTTCAGGAGCCAGCCGGTCACTCCCAGCCATAGGCCCCCAGACACAAACCTCGGCCCGTTTCCCTGGCAAACAAAAGTAAGCTGCCCCGCTTCTGGATGGCAGATTGCAGGAGCCACTTTGCACCATCAAACTGGCCCGACTTGTCACTGGTGCCACCTCAGGTCTGGGAACCATCCTGAGTATCGTGGATTCCAATTAGCAAGACGACCACTCCCAGCCACAGGCCCCCAAACACAAAGAACGGCGCTTTTCCCTGGAAAACAAAACTCGCCTGCCAACTTTTTGATGGCAGATTGCAGGAGCCACTTGGTACTATCAAACCAGCCCAACTTGGCACTGGTGCCACCATGGGTCTGGTCACCATCCTGCCTATCGTAGCTTTTCAGGAGCCAGCCGGTCACTCCCAGCCATAGGCCCCCAGACACAAACCTCGGCCCGTTTCCCTGGCAAACAAAAGTAAGCTGCCCCGCTTCTGGATGGCAGATTGCAGGATCCACTTGTTATTATCAAACCAGCCCGACTTGGTACTGGTGCCACCTCTGGTCTGGGAACCATCCTGCGTATCGTGGATTCTAAGGAGCCAGCCGGCCACTCCCAGCCACAGGCCCCCAAAAAAAAACAACGGCGCTTTTCCCTGGAAAACAAAACTCGCCTGCCAACATTTTGATGGCAGATTGCAGGAACCACTTGGTACTATCAAACCAGCCCAACTTGGCACTGGTGCCACCTTGGGTCTGGGAACCATCCGGCGTATCGTGTGTTGAAAGGAGCCAGCCGGCCACTCCAGCCACAGGCCCGCAGACAAAAACAACGGCGCTTTTCCCTGGAAAACAAAACTCGCCTGCTGACTTTTTGATGGAAGATTGCAGGAGCCACTTTGTACTTTGAAATCAGCCGAACATGGCTCTGGTGCCACCATGGGTCTGGTCACCATCCTGCCTATCGTAGCTTTTCACGAGCCAGCCGGTCGCTCCCAGCCATAGGCCCCCAGACACAAAGCTCGGCCCGTTTCCCTGGCAAACAAAAGTAAGCTGCCCCGCTTCTGGATGGCAGATTGCAGGACGCACTTGGTACTATCAAACCAGCCCAACTTGGCACTGGTGCCACCTCAGGTCTGGGAACCATCCTGCGTATTGTGGATTCTAAGGAGCCAGCCGGCCACTCCCAGCCACAGGCCCCCAAACACAAACAACGGCGCTTTTCCCTAGAAAACAAAACTCGCCTGCCAAATTTTGATGGCAGATTACAGGAGCCACTTGGTACTATCAAACCAGCCCAACTTGGCACTGGTGCCACCATGGGTCTGGTCACCATCCTGCCTATCGTAGCTTTTCAGGAGCCAGCCGGTCACTCCCAGCCATAGACCCCAGACACAAAGCTCGGCCCGTTTCCCTGGCAAACAAAAGTAAGCTGCCCCGCTTCTGGATGCAGATTGCAGGAGCCACTTTGCACCATCAAACTAGCCGGACTTGGCACTGGTGCCACCTCAGGTCTGGGAACCATCCTGCGTATCGTGGATTCTAAGGAGCCAGCCGGCCACTCCCAGCCACAGGCCCTCAAACACAAACAACGGCGCTTTTCCCTGGAAAACAAAACTCGCCTGACAACTTTTTGATGGCAGATTGCAGGAGCCACTTGGTACTATCAAACCAGCCCAACTTGGCACTGGTGCCACCATGGGTCTGGTCACCATCCTGACTATCGTAGCTTTTCAGGAGCCAGCCGGTCACTCCCAGCCATAGGCCCCCAGACAAATACCTCGGCCCGTTTCCCTGGAAAACAAAAGTAAGCTGCCCCACTTCTGGATGGCAGATTGCAGGACGCACTTGGTACTATCAAACCAGCCCGACTTGGCACTGGTGCCACGTCAAGTCTGGGAACCATCCTGCGTATCGTGGATTCTAAGGAGCCAGCCGGCCACTCCCAGCCACAGGCCCCCAAACACAAACAACGACGCTTTTCCCTGGAAAAGAAAACTCGCCTGCCAACTTTTTGATGGCAGATTGCAGGAGCCACTTGGTACTATCAAACCAGCCCAACTTGGCACTGGTGCCACCATGGGTCTGGTCACCATCCTGCCTATCGTAGCTTTTCAGGAGCCAGCCGGTCACTCCCAGCCATAGGCCCCAAGACACAAAGCTCGGCCCGTTTCCCTGGCAAAAAAAAGAAAGCTGCCCCGCTTCTGGATGGCAGATTGCCGGACGCACTTGGTACTATCAAACCAGCCCAATGTGGCACTGGTGCCACCTCTGGTCTGGGAACCATCCTGCGTATCGTGGATTCTAATTAGCCATCCGGCCACTCCCAGCCACAGGCCCCCAAACACAAACAACGACGCTTTTCCCTGGAAAACAAAACTCGCCTGCCAAATTTTGATGACAGATTGCAGGAGCCACTTGGTGCTATCAAACCAGCCCAACTTGGCACTGGTGCCACCATGGGTCTGGTCACCATCCTGCACATCGTAGCTCTTCAGGAACCAGCCGGTCATTCCCAGCCATAGGCCCCCAGACACAAAGCTCGACCCGTTTCCGTGGCAAACAAAAGTAAGCTGCCCCGCTTCTGGATGGCAGATTGCAGGAGCCACTTGGTATAATCAAACCAGCCCGACTTGGCACTGGTGCCACCTCTGGTCTGGGAACCATCCTGCGTATCGTGGATTCTAAGGAGCCAGCCGGCCACTCCCAGCCGCAGGCCCTCAAACCCAAAACACGGCGCTTTTCCCTGGAAAACAAAACTCGCCTGCCAAATTTTGATGGCAGATTGCAGGAGCCACTTGGTATTATCAAACCAGCCCAACTTGGCACTGGTGCCACCATGGGTCTGGTCACCATCCTGCCTATGGTAGCTTTTCAGGAGCCATCCGGTCACTCCCAGCCATAGGCCCCCAGACACAAACCTCGGCCCGTTTCCCTGGCAAACAAAAGTAAGCTGCCCCGCTTCTGGATGGCAGATTGCAGGAACCATTTGGTATTATCAAACCAGCCCAACTTGGCACTGGTGCCACCTTGGGTCTGGATACCATGCTGCGTATCGTGGATTCTAAGGAGCCATCCGTCCACTCCCAGGCACAGGCCCCCAAACACAAACAACGGCGCTTTTCCCTGGAAAATAAAACTCGCCTGCCAACTTTTTGATGGCAGATTGCAGGAGCAACTTGCTACTATCAAATCAGCCCAACTTGGCACTGGTGACACCATGGGTCTGGTCACCATCCTGCCTATCGTAGCTTTTCAGGAGCCAGCCGGTCACTCCCAGCCATAGGCCCCCAGACAAAAACCTCGGCCATTTTCCCTGGCAAACAAAAGTAAGCTACCCCGCTTCTGCTTGGCAGATTGCAGGAGCCACTTTGCAGCATCAAACTAGCCCGACTTGGCACTGGTGCCACGTCAGGTCTGGGAACCATCATGCGTATCGTGGATTCCAATTAGCAAGCCGGCCACTCTCAGCCACAGGCCCCCAAACACAAACAACGGCGCTTTTCCCTGGAAATCAAAACTCGCCTGCCAAATTTTTGATGGCAGATTGCAGGAGCCACTTGGTAATATCAAATCAGCCCAACTTGGCACTGGTGCCACCATGGGTCTGGTCACCATCCTGCCTATCGTAGCTTTTCAGGAGCCAGCCGGTCACTCCCAGCCATAGGCCCCCAGACACAAACCTCGGCCCGTTTCCCTGGAAAACAAAAGTAAGCTGCCCCGCTTCTGGATGGCAGATTGCAGGAGCCACTTTGCACCATCAAACTGGCCCGACTTGTCACTGGTGCCACCTCAGGTCTGGGAACCATCCTGCGTATCGTGGATTCCAAATAGCAAGACGGCCACTCCCAGCCACAGGCCCCCAAACACAAAGAACGGCGCTTTTCCCTGGAAAACAAAACTCGCCTGCCAACATTTTGATGGCAGATTGCAGGAAGCACTTGGTACTATCAAACCAGCCCAACCTGGCACTGGTGCCACCTTGGGTCTGGGAACCATCCGGCGTATCGTGTGTTGAAAGGAGCCAGCCGGCCACTCCAGCCACAGGCCCGCAGACACAAACAACGGCGCTTTTCCCTGGAAAACAAAACTCAGCTGCCCTGCTTCTGGATGGCAGATTGCAGGAACCACTTGGTACTATCAAACCAGCCCAACTTGGCACTGGTGCCACCATGGGTCTGGTCACCATCCTGCCTATTGTAGCTTTTCATGAGCCAGCCGGTCACTCTCAGCCATAGGCCCCGAGACACAAAACTCGGCCCGTTTCCCTGGCAAACAAAAGTAAGCTGCCCCGCTTCTGGATGGCAGATTGCAGGAGCTACTTAGTACTATCAAATCAGCCCGACTTGGCACAGGTGCCACCTTGGATCTGGGAACCATCCTGTGTATCGTGGATTTTCAGGGGCCAGCCAGCCACTCTCAGCCATATGCCCCCAAAAACAAACCACGGACCTTTTCTCTGGCAAACAAAAATCAACTGCCCCACTTCTGGATGGCAGATTGCAGGAGCCACTTGGGACTATCACACCAGCACAACATGGCACTGCTGCCAACTTGGATCTCGGAACAATCCTACGTATCGTACATATTCAGGAACCAGCCGAACACTCCCAGCCACAGGCCCCCAAACACAAACAAAGGCCCATTTCCCTGGAAAACAAAACTCAGCTGCCCCGCTTCTGGATGGCTGTTTGCAGGAGCCACTTGGGACTATCAAACCAGCCCGACTTGGTAATGGTACCCCCTTGGATCTGGGAACCATCCGGCGTATCGTGGATTTTCAGGGGCCAGCCGGTCATTCCCAGCCATATGCCCCCAAACACAAACCTCGGCCCTTTTCTCTGGCAAACAAAACTCAACTGCCCCTCTTCTGGATGGCAAATTGCAGGACGCACTTGGTACTACAAAAAGAGCCCGACTTGGCAGTGGTGCCACCTTGGCTCTGGGAACCATCCTGCGTATCGAGCATTTTAAGGAGCCAGCCGGCAATTCCCAGCCGTATGCCCCAAAAAGAAACCATGGACATTTTCTCTGGCAAAAAAAACTCAGCTGTCCCGCTTCTGGATGGCAGATTGCAGGAGTCACTTTGAACCCTACAACCAGCCTTACTTGGCACTGGTGCCACCTTGGATCTGGGAACCATCCTGCCTATCGTTGATTTTCAGGGGCCAGCCGGCCACTCTCAGCCATAGGCCCCCAAACACAAACCACAGCCCTTTTCTCTAGCAAACAAAATTCAACTGCCCCGCTTCTGGATGGCAAATTGCAGGAGCCACTGGGTACTACAAAAACAGCCTGACTTGGCACTGGTGCCACCTTGCGTCTGGTTACCATGCGGCGTATCGTGCATTTTAAGGAGCCAGGTGGCCACTCCCAGCCATATGCCCCCAAACACAACCCACGGGCCTTTTCTCTGGCAAACAAAACTCAGCTGCCCCGCTTCTGGATGGCAGATTGCAGGAGCCACTTGGTACTATCAAACCAGCCCAATTTGGCACTGGTGCCACCATGGGTCTGGTCACCATCCTGCCTCTCGTAGCTTTTCAGGAGCCAGCCGGTCACTCCCAGCCGTAGGCCCACAGACACAAAACTCGGCCCGTTTCCCTGACAAACAAAAGTAAGCTGTCCCGCTTCTGGATGGCAGATTGCAGGAGCCACTTGCTACTATCAAACCACCCGACTTGGCACTGGTGCCACCTCTGGTCTGGGAACCATCCTGCGTATCGTAGATTCTAATTAGCCATCCGTCCACTCCCAGGCACAGGCCCCCAAACACAAACAACGGCGCTTTTCCCTGGAAAACAAAACTCGTCTGCCATCTTTTTGATGGCAGATTGCCGGAGCCACTTGGTACTATCAAACCAGCCCAACTTGGCACTGGTGCCACCATGGGTCTGGTCACCATCCTGCCTATCGTAGCTTTTCAGGAGCCAGCCGGCCACTCCCTGCCACAGGCCCCCAAACACAAACAACGGCGCTTTTCCCTGGAAAACAAAATTCGCCTGCCAACGTTTTGATGGCAGATTGCAGGAGCCACTTGGTACTATCAAATCAGCCCAACTTGGCACTGGTGCCACCATGGGTCTGGTCAACATCCTGCCTATCGTAGCTTTTCAGGAGCCAGCCGGTCACTCCCAGACATAGGCCCTCAGACCCAAACCTCGGCCCGTTTCCCTGGCAAACAAAAGTAAGCTGCCCCGCTTCTGGATGGCAGATTGCAGGAGCCACTTGGTAGTATCAAACCAGCCCTACTTGGTACTGGTGCCAACTTGGGTCTGGGAAACATCCTGCGTATCGTGGATTCTAAGGAGCCAGCCGGCCACTCCCAGCCACAGGCCCCCAAACACAAACAACGGCGCTTTTCCCTGGAAAACAAAACTCGCCTACCAACATTTTGATGGCAGATTGCAGGAGCCACTTGGTACTATCAAATCAGCCGAACTTGGCACTGGTGCCACCATGGGTCTGGTCACCATCCTGCCTATCGTACCTTTTCAGGAGCCAGCTGGTCACTCCCAGCCATAGGCCCCCAGACAAAAACCTCGGCTCCTTTCCCTGGCAAACAAAAGTAAGCAGCCCTGCTTCTGGATGGCAGATTGCAGGAGCCACTTTGCACCATCCAACTGGCCCGACTTGTCACTGTTGCCACCTCTGGTCTGGGAACCATCCTGCGTATCGTGGATTCTAATTAGCCAGCCGGCCACTCCCAGCCACAGGCCCCCAAACACAAACAACGGCACTTTTCCCTGGAAAACAAAACTCGCCTGACAACTTTTTGATGGCAGATTGCAGGAGCCACTTGGTACTATCAAACCAGCCCAACTTGGCACTGGTGCCACCATGGGTCTGGTCACCATCCTGCCTATCGTAGCTTTTCAGGAGCCAGCCGGTCACTCCCAGCCATAGGCCCCCAGACACAAAGCTCGGCCCGTTTCCCTGGCAAACAAAAGTAAGCTGCCCCGCTTCTGGATGGCAGATAGTAGGACGCACTTGTTACTATCAAACCAGCCCGACTTGGCACTGGTGCCACCACTGGTCTGGGAACCATCCTGCGTATCGTGGATTCTAAGGAGCCAGCCGGCCAATCCCAGCCACAGGCACCCAAACACAAACAACGGCGCTTTTCCCTGGAAAACAAAACTCGCCTGACAACTTTTTGATGGCAGATTGCAGGAGCCACTTGGTACTATCAAACCAGCCCAACTTGGCACTGGTGCCACCATGGGTCTGGTCACCATCCTGCCTATCGTAGCTTTTCAGGAGCCAGCCGGTCACTCCCAGCCATAGGCCCCCAGACAAATACCTCGGCCCGTTTCCCTGGAAAACAAAAGTAAGCTGCCCCGCTTCTGGATGGCAGATTCCAGGACGCACTTGGTAGTATCAAACCAGCCCAACTTGGCACTGGTGCCACCTTGGGTCTGGGAACCATCCTGCGTATCGTGGATTCTAAGGAGCCAGCCGGCCACTCCCTGCCACAGGCCCCCAAACACAAACAACGGCGCTTTTCCCTGGAAAACAAACTCGCCTGCCAACTTTTTGATGGCAGATTGCAGGAGCCACTTGGTACTATCAAACCAGCCCAACTTGGCACTGCTGCCACCATGGGTCTGGTCACCATCCTGCCTATCGTAACTTTTCAGGAGCCAGCCGGTCACTCCCAGCCATAGGCCCCCAGACAAAAACCTCGGCCCGTTTCCCTGGCAAACAAAAGTAAGCTGCCCCGCTTCTGGATGGCAGATTCCCGGACGCACTTGGTACTATCAAACCAGCCCAACTTGGCACTGGTGCCACCTCTGATCTGGGAACCATGCTGAGTATCGTGGATTCTAAGGAGCCAGCCGGCCACTCCCAGCCACAGGCCCCCAAACACAAACAACGGCGCTTTTCCCTGGAAAACAAAACTCGCCTGCCAAGTTTTTGATGGCAGATTGCAGGAGCCACTTGGTACTATCAAACCAGCCCAACTTGGCACTGGTGCAGTCATGGGTCTGGTCACCATCCTGCCTATCGTAGCTTTTCACGAGCCAGCCGGTCACTCCCAGCCATAGGCCCCCAGACAAAAACCTCGGCCCGTTTCCCTGGAAAACAAAAGTAAGCTGCCCCGCTTCTGGATGGCAGATGGCAGGAACCACTTGGTACTATCAAACCAGCCCAACTTGGCACTGGTGCCACCTTGGGTCTGGGAACCATCCTGCGTATCGTGGATTCTAAGGAGCCAGCCGGTCGCTCCCAGCCACAGGCCCCCAAACAAAACCACAGGGCTATTTCCTGGAAAACAAAACTCGCCTGCCAAGTTTTTGATGGTAGATTGCAGGAGCCACTTGGTACTATCAAAACAGCCCAACTTGGCACTGGTGCCACCATGGGTCTGGTCACCATCCTGCCTATCGTAGCTTTTCAGGAGCCAGCCGGTCACTCCCAGCCATAGGCCCCGAGACACAAACCTCGGCCCGTTTCCCTGGCAAACAAAAGTAAGCTACCCCGCTTCTGGATGGCAGATTGCAGGAGCCACTTGGTACTATCAAACCAGCCCGACTTGGCACTGGTGCCACCTCAGGTCTGGGAACCATCCTGCGTATCGTGGATTCTAAGGAGCCAGCCGGCCACTCCCAGCCATAGGCCCCCAAACAAAAACAACGGCGCTTTTCCCTGGAAAACAAAACTTGCCTGCTAACTTTTTGATGGCAGATTGCAGGAGCCACTTGGTACTATCAAACCAGCCCAACTTGGCACTGGTGCCACCATGGGTCTGGTCACCATCCTGCCTATCGTAGCTTTTCAGGAGCCAGCCGGTCACTCCCAGCCATAGGCCCCCAGACACAAAGCTCGACCCGTTTCCCTGGCAAACAAAAGCAAGCTGCCCCGCTTCTGGATGGCAGATTGCAGGAGCCACTTGGTACTATCAAACCAGCCCATCTTGGCATTGGTGCCACCTCTAGTCTGGGAACCATCCTGCGTATCGTGGATTCTAAGGAGCCAGCCGGTCACTCCCAGCCACAGGCCCCCAAACACAAACCACAGCGCTTTTCCCTGGAAAACAAAACTCGCCTGCCAACTTTTTGATGGCAGATTGCAGGAGCCACTTGCTACTATCAAATCAGCCCAACTTGGCACTGGTGCCACCATGGGTCTGGTCACCATCCTGCCTATCGTAGCTTTTCAGGAGACAGCCGGTCCCTCCCTGCCATAGGCCCCCAGAGAAAAACCTCGGCCCATTTCCCTGGCAAACAAAAGTAAGCTGCCCCGCTTCTGGATGGCAGATTCCAGGACGCACTTGGTAGTATCAAACCAGCCCAACTTGGCACTGGTGCCACCTTGGGTCTGGGAACCATCCTGCGTATCGTGGATTCTAAAGAGCCAGCCGGTCACTCCCAGCCACAGGCCCCCAGACACAAACAACGGCGCTTTTCCCTGGACAACAAAACTCGCCTGCCAAATTTTGATGGCAGATTCCCGAAGCCACTTGGTACTATCAAACCAGCCCAACTTGACACTGGTGCCGTCATGGGTCTGGTCACCATCCTGCCTATCGTAGCTTTTCAGGAGCCAGCCGGTCACTCCCAGCCATAGGCCCCCAGACACAAAGCTCGGCCCGTTTCCCTGGCAAACAAAAGTAAGTTATCCCGCTTCTGGATGGCAGATTGCAGGAGCCACTTTTCACCATCAAACCAGCCCGACTTGGCATTGCTGCCACCTCTGGTCTGGGAACCATCCTGCGTATCGTGGATTCTAAGGAGCCAGCCGGCCACTCCCAGCCACAGGCACCCAAACACAAACAACGGCGCTTTTCCCTGGAAAACAAAACTCGCCTGACAACTTTTTGATGGCAGATTGCAGGAGCCACTTGGTACTATCAAACCAGCCCAACTTGGCACTGGTGCCACCATGGGTCTGGGAACCATCCTGCCTATCGTAGCTTTTCAGGAGCCAGCCGGTCACTCCCAGCCATAGGCCCCCAGACACAAACCTCGGCCCGTTTCCCTGGCAAACAAAAGTAAGCTACCCCGCTTCTGGATGGCAGATTGCAGGACGCACTTGGTACTATCAAACCAGCCCAACTTGGCACTGGTGCCACCTCAGGTCTGGGAACCATCCTGCGTATCGTGGATTCTAAGGAGCCAGCCGGCCACTCCCAGCCATAGGCCCCCAAACAAAAACAACGGCGCTTTTCCCTGGAAAACAAAACTTGCCTGCCAACTTTTTGATGGCAGATTGCAGGAGCCACTTGGTACTATCAAACCAGCCCAACTTGGCACTGGTGCCACCATGGGTCTGGTCACCATCCTGCCTATCGTAGCTTTTCAGGAGCCAGCCGGTCACTCCCAGCCGTAGGCCCACAGACACAAAACTCGGCCGGTTTCCCTGACAAACAAAAGTAAGCTGTCCCGCTTCTGGATGGCAGATTGCAGGAGCCACTTGCTACTATCAAACCACCCGACTTGGCACTGGTGCCACCTCTGGTCTGGGAACCATCCTGCGTATCGTAGATTCTAATTAGCCATCCGTCCACTCCCAGGCACAGGCCCCCAAACACAAACAACGGCGCTTTTCCCTGGAAAACAAAACTCGTCTGCCATCTTTTTGATGGCAGATTGCCGGAGCCACTTGGTACTATCAAACCAGCCCAACTTGGCACTGGTGCCACCATGAGTCTGGTCACCATCCTGCCTATCGTAGCTTTTCAGGAGCCAGCCGGCCACTCCCTGCCACAGGCCCCCAAACACAAACAACGGCGCTTTTCCCTGGAAAACAAAATTCGCCTGCCAACTTTTTGATGGCAGATTGCAGGAGCCACTTGGTACTATCAAATCAGCCCAACTTGGCACTGGTGCCACCATGGGTCTGGTCAACATCCTGCCTATCGTAGCTTTTCAGGAGCCAGCCGGTCACTCCCAGCCATAGGCCCCCAGACCCAAACCTCGGCCCGTTTCCCTGGCAAACAAAAGTAAGCTGCCCCGCTTCTGGATGGCAGATTGCAGGAGCCACTTGGTAGTATCAAACCAGCCCTACTTGGTACTGGTGCCAACTTGGGTCTGGGAAACATCCTGCGTATCGTGGATTCTAAGGAGCCAGCCGGCCACTCCCAGCCACAGGCCCCCAAACACAAACAAGGGCGCTTTTCCCTGGAAAACAAAACTCGCCTGCCAACTTTTTGATGGCAGATTGCAGGAGCCACTTGGTACTATCAAACCAGCCCAACTTGGCACTGGTGCCACCATGGGTCTGGTCACCATCCTGCCTATCGTAGCTTTTCAGGAGCCAGCCGGTCACTCCCAGCCATAGGCCCCCAGACACAAACCTCGGCCCGTTTCCCTGGCAAACAAAAGTAAGCTGCCCCGCTTCTGGATGGCAGATTCCCGGACGCACTTGTTACAATCAAACCAGCCACACTTGGCACTGGTGCCACCTCTGGTCTGGGAACCATGCTGCGTATCGTGGATTCTAAGGAGCCAGCTGGCCACTCCCAGCCACAGGCCCCCAAACACAAACAACGACGCTTTTCCCTGGAAATCAACACTCGCTTGCCGACTTTTTGATGGCAGATTGCAGGAGCCACTTGGTACTATCAAACCAGCCCAACTTGGCACTGGTGCCACCATGGGTCTGGTCACCATCCTGCCTATCGTAGCTTTTCAGGAGCCAGCCGGCCACTCCCAGCCATAGGCCCCCAGACACAAACCTCGGCCCGTTTCCCTGGCAAACAAAAGTAAGCTGCCCCGCTTCTGGATGGCAGATTGCAGGACGCACTTGTTACAATCAAACCAGCCCAACTTGGCACTGGTGCTACCTCTGGTCTGGGAACCATGCTGAGTATCGTGGATTCTAAGGAGCCAGCTGGCCACTCCAAGCCACAGGCCCCCAAACACAAACAACGGCGCTTTTCCCTGGAAAACAAAACTCGCCTGCCAACTTTTTGATGGCAGATTGCAGGAGCCACTTGGTACTATCAAACCAGCCCAACTTGGCACTGGTGCCACCATGGGTCTGGTCACCATCCTGCCTATCGTAGCTTTTCAGGAGCCAGCCAGCCACCCCCAGCCAGAGGCCCCCAGACAAATATTTCGGCCCGTTTCCCTGGCAAACAAAAGTAAGCTGCCCCGCTTCTGCATGGCACATTGCAGGAGCCACTTTGCACCGTCAAACCAGCCCAACTTGGCACTGGTGCCACCTCAGGTCTGGGAACCATCCTGCGTATCGTGGGTTCTAATTAGCCATCCGTCCACTCCAGGCCATAGGGCCCCAGGCACAAAAAACGGCGCTTTTCCCTGGAAAACAAAACTCGCCTGCCAACTTTTTGATGGCCGATTGCAGGAACCACTTGGTATTATCAAGCCAGCCCAACTTGGCACTGGTGCCACCATGGGTCTGGTCACCATCCTGCCTATCGTAGCTTTTCAGGAGCCAGCCGGTCACTCCCAGCCATAGGCCCCCAGACACAAACCTCGGACCGTTTCCCTGGCAAACAAAAGTAAGCTGCCCCGCTTCTGGATGGCAGATTGCAGGAACCACTTGGTACTATCAAACCAGCCCAACTTGGCACTGGTGCCACCATGGGTCTGGGAACCATCCTGTGTATCGTGGATTCTAATTAGCCATCCGTCCACTCCAGGCCATAGGGCCCCAGGCACAAACAACGGCGCTTTTCCCTGGAAAACAAAACTCGCCTGCCAACTTTTTGATGGCCGATTGCAGGAACCACTTGGTATTATCAAGCCAGCCCGACTTGGCACTGGTGCCACCTTGGGTCTGGGAACCATGCTGCGTATCGTGGATTCTAAGGAGCCAGCCGGCCACTCCCAGCCACAGGCCCCCAAACACAAACAACGACGCTTTTCCCTGGAAATCAACACTCGCTTGCCGACTTTTTGATGGCAGATTGCAGGAGCCACTTGGTACTATCAAACCAGCCCAACTTGGCACTGGTGCCACCATGGGTCTGGTCACCATCCTGCCTATCGTAGCTTTTCAGGAGCCAGCCGGCCACTCCCAGCCATAGGCCCCCAGACACAAACCTCGGCCCGTTTCCCTGGCAAACAAAAGTAAGCTGCCCCGCTTCTGGATGGCAGATTCCCGGACGCACTTGTTACAATCAAACCAGCCCAACTTGGCACTGGTGCCACCTCTGGTCTGGGAACCATGCTTAGTATCGTGGATTCTAAGGAGCCAGCCGGCCACTCCCAGCCACAGGCCCCCAAACACAAACAACGGCGCTTTTCCCTGGAAAACAAAACTCGCCTGCCAAGTTTTTGATGGCAGATTGCAGGAGCCACTTGGTACTATCAAACCAGCCCAACTTGGCACTGGTGCCGTCATGGGTCTGGTCCACATCCTGCCTATCGTAGCTTTTCACGAGCCAGCCGGTCACTTCCAGGCTTAGGCCCCCAGACACAATCCTCGGACCGTTTCCCTGGCAAACAAAAGTAAGCTGCCCCGCTTCTGGATGGCAGATTGCAGGAACCACTTGGTACTATCAAACCAGCCCAAGTTGGCACTGGTGCCACCATGGGTCTGGGAACCATCCTGTGTATCGTGGATTCTAATTAGCCATCCGTCCACTCCAGGCCATAGGGCCCCAGGCGCAAACAACGGCGCTTTTCCCTGGATAACAAACTCGCCTGCCAAATTTTTGATGGCAGATTGCAGGAGCCACTTGGTACTATCAAACCAGCCCAACTTGGCACTGGTGCCACCATGGGTCTGGTCACCATCCTGCCTACCGTAGCTTTTCAGGAGCCAGCCGGTCACTCCCAGCCATAGGCCCCGAGACACAAACCTCGGCCCGTTTCCCTGGCAAACAAAAGTAAGCTACCCCGCTTCTGGAAGGCAGATTGCAGGACGCACTTGGTACTATCAAACCAGCCCAACTTGGCACTGGTGCCACCTCAGGTCTGGGAACCATCCTGCGTCTCGTGGATTCTAAGGAGCCAGCCGGCCACTCCCACCCATAGGCCCCCAAACACAAACAACGGCGCTTTTCCCTGGAAAACAAAACTCGCCTGCCAACTTTTTGATGGCCGATTGCAGGAACCACTTGGTATTATCAAGCCAGCCCGACTTGGCACTGGTGCCACCTTGGGTCTGGGAACCATGCTGCGTATCGTGGATTCTAAGGAGCCAGCCGGCCACTCCCTGCCACAGGCCCCCAAACACAAACAACGGCGCTTTTCCCTGGAAATCAACACTCGCTTCCCGACTTTTTGATGGCAGATTGCAGGAGCCACTTGGTACTATCAAACCAGCCCAACTTGGCACTGGTGCCACCATGGGTCTGGTCACCATCATGCCTCTCGTAGCTTTTCAGGACCTAGCCGGTCACTCACAGCCATAGGCCCCCAGACACAAACCTTGGCCCGTTTCCCTGGCAAACAAAAGTAAGCTGCCCCGTTTCTGGATGGCAGATTTCAGTAGCAACTTTGCACCATCAAACTGGCCCGACTTGTCACTGGTGCCACTTTAGGTCTGGGAACCATCCTGCGTATCGTGGATTCTAATTAGCCATCCGGCCACTCCCACCCACAGGCCCCCAAACACAAACAACGGCGCTTTTCCCTGGAAAACAAAACTCGCCTACCAACATTTTGATGGCAGATTGCAGGAGCCACTTGGTACTATCAAATCAGCCGAACTTGGCACTGGTGCCACCATGGGTCTGGTAACCATCCTGCCTATCGTACCTTTTCAGGAGCCAGCTGGTCACTCCCAGCCATAGGCCCCCAGACAAAAACCTCGGCTCCTTTCCCTGGCAAAGAAAAGTAAGCAGCCCTGCTTCTGGATGGCAGATTGCAGGAGCCACTTTGCACCATCAAACTGGCCCGACTTGTCACTGTTGCCACCTCTGGTCTGGGAACCATCCTGCGTATCGTGGATTCTAATTAGCCAGCCGGCCACTCCCAGCCACAGGCCCCCAAACACAAACAACGGCGCTTTTCCCTGGAAAACAAAACTCGCCTGACAACTTTTTGATGGCAGATTGCAGGAGCCACTTGGTACTATCAAACCAGCCCAACTTGGCACTGGTGCCACCATGGGTCTGGTCACCATCCTGCCTATCGTAGCTTTTCAGGAGCCAGCCGGTCACTCCCTGCCACAGGCCCCCAGACACAAAGCTCGGCCCGTTTCCCTGGCAAACAAAAGTAAGCTGCCCCGCTTCTGGATGGCAGATAGTAGGACGCACTTGTTACTATCAAACCAGCCCGACTTGGCACTGGTGCCACCACTGGTCTGGGAACCATCCTGCGTATCGTGGATTCTAAGGAGCCAGCCGGCCACTCCCAGCCTCAGGCACCCAAACACAAACAACGGCGCTTTTCCCTGGAAAACAAAACTCGCCTGACAACTTTTTGATGGCAGATTGCAGGAGCCACTTGGTACTATCAAACCAGCCCAACTAGGCACTGGTGCCACCATGGGTCTGGTCACCATCCTGCCTATCGTAGCTTTTCATGAGCCAGCCGGCCACTCTCAGCCATATGCCCCCAAAAACAAACCACGGACCTTTTCTCTGGCAAACAAAAATCAGCTGCCCCACTTCTGGATGGCAGATTGCAGGAACCACTTGGGACTATCACACCAGCACAACATGGCACTGCTGCCACCTTGGATCTGGGAACAATCCTGCGTATCGTACATATTCAGGAACCAGCCGAACACTCCCAGCCACAGGCCCCCAAACACAAACAACGGCCCTTTTCTCTGGCAAACAAAACTCAACTGCCCCTCTTCTGGATGGCAAATTGCAGGACGCACTTGGTACTACAAAAAGAGCCCGACTTGGCAGTGGTGCCACCTTGGCTCTGGGAACCATCCTGCATATCGAGCATTTTAAGGAGCCAGCCGGCAATTCCCAGCCGTATGCCCCAAAAAGAAACCATGGACCTTTTCTCTGGCAAAAAAAACTCAGCTGTCCCGCTTCTGGATGGCAGATTGCAGGAGTTACTTTGAACCATACAACCAGCCTTACTTGGCACTGGTGCCACCTTGGATCTGGGAACCATCCTGCCTATCGTTGATTTTCAGGGGCCAGCCGGCCACTCTCAGCCATAGGCCCCCAAACACAAACCACAGCCCTTTTCTCTAGCAAACAAAATTCAACTGCCCCGCTTCTGGATGGCAAATTGCAGGAGCCACTGGGTACTACAAAAACAGCCTGACTTGGCACTGGTGCCACCTTGCGTCTGGTTACCATGCGGCGTATCGTGCATTTTAAGGAGCCAGGTGGCCACTCCCAGCCATATGCCCCCAAACACAACCCACGGCCCTTTTCTCTGGCAAACAAAACTCAGCTGCCCCGCTTCTGGATGGCAGATTGCAGGAGACACTTGGTACTATCAAACCAGCCCGACTTGGCACTGGTGCCACCTTGGGTCTGGGAACCATCCTGCGTATTGTGGATTGTCAGGAGACAGCCGACCACTCTCGGCCACAGAGCCCAATCAAAAACAAAGGTCCGTTTCCCTGGCAAAAAAAACTCAGCTGCCCCGCTTCTGGATGGGAGATTGCAGGAGGCACTTGACACTGTCAAACGAGCCCCACTTGGCACTGGTGCCACCTTGGGTCTGGGAACCATGCTGCGTATCGTGGATTTTCAGGAGCCAGCCGGCCACTCCCAGCCACAGGCCCCCAAACACAAACCACAGCCTTTTTCTCTGGCAAACAAAACTCAGCTGCCCCGCTTCTGGATGGCAGATTGCAGGAGCCACTTGGTACTATCAAACCAGCCCGACTTGGCACTGGTGCCACCTTGGGTCTGGGAACCATCCTGCCTATCGTGGATTTTAAGGAGCCAGCCGGCTACTCCCAGCCACAGGCCCCCAACAAAAACCACGGCCCTTTTTTCTCGCAAACAAAACTTAGCTGCCTCACTTCTGGATGGCAGATTGCAGGAGCCACTTGGTGTAATCAAACCAGCCCGACTTGGCACTGGTGCCACCTTGGGTCTGGGAACCATCCTGCGTATCGTGGATTCTAAGGAGCCAGCCGGCCACTCCCAGCCACAGGCCCCGAAACAAAATCAACGGCGCTGTTCCCTGGAAAACAAAACACGCCTGCCAACTTTTTGATGGAGTTTGCAGGAGCCACTTGGTACTATCAAACCAGCCCGACTTGGCACTGGTGCCACCTTGGGTCTGGGAAACATCCTGCGTATCGTGGATTCTTAGGAGCCAGCCGGCCACTCCTAGCCACAGGCCCCCAAACAAAAACCTAGGCCTATTTCTCTGGCAAACAAAAGTAAGCTGCCCTGCTTCTGGATGGCAGATTGCAGGAGACACTTGGTACTATCAAACCAGCCCGACTTGGCACTGGTGCCACCTTGGATCTGGGAACCATGCTCTGTATCGTGGATATTCAGGGGCCAGCCGGCCACTCTCAGCCATATGTCCCCAAACAGAAACCTCAGCCCGTTTCTCTGGCAAACAAAACTCAACTGCCCCTCTTCTGGATGGCAAATTGCAGGATGAACTTGATACTAAAACCGCAGGCCGACTTGGTAGTGGTGACACCTTGGGCCTGGGAACCATCATGCGTATCGAGCATTTTAAGGAGCCAGCCGGCCACTCCCAGCAATATGCCCCCAAAAACAATCCACGGAATTTTCCTCTGGCAAACAAAAATCAGCTGCCCCGCTTCTGGATGGCAGATTGCAGGAGCCACTTTGCACCATCAAACCAGCCCGACTTGGCACTGGTGCCACATTGCATCTGGGAACCATGCTGCCTAGCGTGGATTTTCAGGAGCCAGCCGGCCACTCTCAGATATATGCCCCCAAACAAAACCCACGGCCCGTTTCCCTGGCAAACAAAATTAAGCTGCCCCGCTTCTGGATGGCAGATTGCAGGACGCACTTGGTAGTATCAAACCAGCAAAACTTGGCACTGGTGCCACCTTGGGTCTGGGAACCATCCTGCATATCGTGGGTTCAAAGGAGCCAGCCGGCCACTCCCTGCCACAGGCCCCCAGACACAAACAACGGCGCTTTTCCCTGGAAAACAAAACTCGCCTGCCAACTTTTTGATGGCAGATTGCCGGAGCCACTTGGTACTATCAAACCAGCCCAACTTGGCACTGGTGCCACCATGGGTCTGGTAACCATCCTGCCTATTGTAGCTTTCCAGGAGCCAGCCGGTCTCTCCCAGCCATAGGTCCCCAGTCACAAACCTCGGCCCGTTTCCCTGGCAAACAAAAGTAAGCTACCCCGCTTCTGGATGGCAGATTGCAGGAGCCACTTGGTACTATCAAACCAGCAAAACTTGGCACTGGTGCCACCTTGGGTCTGGGAACCATGCTGCGTAACACAGATTCTAAGGCGCCAGTCGGCCACTACGAGCCACAAGCCCCCAAACACAAACAACGGCGCTATTCTCTGGCAAACAAAACTCAACTGCCCCTCTTCTGGATGGCAAATTGCAGGACGCACTTGGTACTAAAAAAACAGCCCGACTTGGCACTGGTGCCCCCTTGGGTCTGGGAACCATCCTGCGTATCGATCTTTTTAATGAGACAGCCGGCCACTCCCAGCCATATGCCCCCAAACACAACCCACGGCCCTTTTCTCTGGCAAACAAAACTCAACTGCACCGCTTCTGGATGGCAGATTGCAGGAGCCACTTGGTACTATCAAACCAGCCCGACTTGGCACTGGTGCCACCTTGGGTCTGGGAACCATCCTGCGTATTGTGGGTTGTCAGGAGCCAGCCGAACACTCTCGGCCACAGACCCCAATTAAAAACAACGGCCCGTTTCACAGGCAAACAAAACTCAGCTGCCCCGCTTCTGGATGGGAGATTGCAGGAGGCACTTGACACTGTGAAACCAGCCCCACTTGGCACTGGTGCCACCTTGGGTCTGGGAACCATACTGCGTATCATGGATTTTCAGGAGCCACCCGGCCACTCCCAGCCACAGGCCCCCAAACACAAACCACAGCCTTTTTGTCTGGCAAACAAAATTCAGCTGCCCCGCTTCTGGATGGCAGATTGCAGGAGCCACTTGGGACTATCACACCAGCACAACATGGCACTGCTGCCACCTTGGATCTGGGAACCATCCTTCCTATCGTGGATTTTCAGGGGCCAGCCGGTCACTCTCAGCCATAGGCCCCAAACACAAACCACGGCCCTTTTCTCTGGAAAACAAAACTCAACTGCCCCTCTTCTGGATGGCAGATTGCAGGAGCCACTGGGTACTATGAAACCAGCCCTACTTGGCACTGATGCCACCTTGGGTCTGGGAACCATGCTGCGTATCATGGATTTTCAGGAGCCAGCCGGCCACTGCCAGCCACAGGCACCGAAACACAAACAACAGCCTTTTTCTCTGGCAAACAAAATTCAGCTGCCCCGCTTCTGGATGGCAGATTGCAGGAACCACTTGGTACTAACAAACCAGCCCGACTTGGCACTGATGCCACCTTGGGTCTGGGAACCATCCTGCGTATCGTGGATTCTAAGGAGCCAGCTGGCCACTCCCAGCCACAGGCCCCAAAACACACACAACGGTGCTTTTCCCTGGAAAACAAAACTCGCCTGCCAAACATTTGATGGCAGATTGCAGGAGCCACTTGGTATTATCAAACCAGCCCAACTTGGCACTGGTGCCACCATGGGTCTGGTCACCATCCTGCCTATCGTAGCTTTTCAGGAGCCAGCCAGCCACCCCCAGCCAGAGGCCCCCAGACAAATATTTCGGCCCGTTTCCCTGGCAAACAAAAGTAAGCTGCCCCGCTTCTGGATGGCAGATTGCAGGAACCACTTTGCACCATCAAACCAGCCCAACTTGGCACTGGTGCCAACTCAGGTCTGGGAACCATCCTGCGTATCGTGGGTTCTAAGGAGCCAGCTGGCCACTCCCAGCCACAGGCCCCCAAACACAAACAACGGCGCTTTTCCCTGGAAAACAAAACTCGCCTGCCAACTTTTTGATGGCAGATTGCAGGAGCCACTTGGTACTATCAAACCAGCCCAACTTGGCACTGGTGCCACCATGGGTCTGGTCACCATCCTGCCTATCGTAGCTTTTCAGGAGCCAGCCGGTCACTCCCAGCCATAGGCCCCCAGACACAAACCTCGGCCCGTTTCCCTGGCAAACAAAAGTAAGCTGCCCCGCTTCTGCATGGCAGATTGCAGGAGCTACTTAGTACTATCAAACCAGCCCGACTTGGCACTGGTGACACCTCTGGTCTGGGAACCATCCTGCCTATCGTGGATTTTCAGGGGCCAGCCGGCCACTCTCAGCCATATGCCCCAAAAACAAACCACGGCCCTTTTCTCTGGCAAACAAAACTCAACTGCCCCTCTTCTGGATGGCAAATTTTAGGACGCACTTTGTACTACGAAAACCGCCCGACGTGGCACTGGTGCCACCTTGTGTCAGGGAACCATCCTGCATATCGAGCTTTTTAAGGAGCCAGCCGGCCACGCCCAGCCATATACCCCCAAAAACAAACCACGGACCATTTCTCTTGGAAACAAAAATCCGCTGCCCCGCGTCTGGATGGCAGATTGCAGGAGCCACTTTGCACCATCAAACCAGCCCGACTTGGCACTGGTGCCACCTTGGGTCTGGGAACAATCCTGCATATCGTGGATTCTAAGGAGCCAGCCGGCCACTCCCTGCCACAGGCCCCCAAACACAAACAACGGCGCTTTTCCCTGGAAAATAAAATTCGCCTGCCAGCTTTTTGATGGCAGATTGCAGGAGCCACTTGGTACTATCAAATCATCCCAACTTGGCACTGGTGCCACTATGGGTCTGGGAACCATCCTGCCTATTGTAGCATTTCAGGAGCCAGCCGGTCACTCCCAGCCATAGGCCCCCAGACACAAACCTCGGACCGTTTCCCTGGCAAACAAAATTAAGCTGCCCCGATTCTGGAAGGCAGATTGCAGGAGCCACTTGGTTGTGTCAAACCAGCCCGACTTGGCACTGGTGCCACCTTGGGTCTGGGAACCATCCTGCGTAACGTGGATTCTAAGCAGCCACCCGGCCACTCTGAGCCACAGGCCCCCAAACACAAACAACGGCGCTTTTCCCTGGAAAACAAAACTCGCCTGCCAACTATTTGATGGTAGATTGCAGGAGCCACTTGGTACTATCAAACCAGCCCAACTTGGCACTGGTGCCACCTCTGGTCTGGGAACCATCCTGCCTATCGTAGCTTTTCAGGAGCCAGCCGGTCACTCCCAGCCATAGACCCCCAGACACAAACCTCGGCCCGTTTCCCTGGAAAACAAAAGTAAGTTACCCCGATTCTGGATGGCAGATTGCAGGAGCCACTTGGTACTATCAAATCAGCCCAACTTGGCACTGGTGCCACCATGGGTCTGGTAAACATCCTGCCTATCGTAGCTTTTCAGGAGCCAGCCGGTCACTCCCTGCCATAGGCCCCCGGACAAAAACCTCGGCCCGTTTCCCTGGCAAACAAAAGTAAGCTGCCCCGCTTTTGGTGGCAGATTGCAGGATGCACTTGGTACTTACAAACCAGCCCGACTTGGCCCTGGTGCCACCTTGGCTCTGGGAACCATGCTGCGTAACGTAGATTCTACGAGGACAGGCGGCCACTCCCAGCCACAGGCCTCTAAACAAAAACAACGGCGCTTTTCCCTGGAAAACAAAACTCGCCTGCCAACTTCTTGATGGCAGATTGCAGGAGCCACTTGGTACTATCAAACCAGCCCAACTTGGCACTGGTGCCACCATGGGTCTGGTCACCATCCTGCCTATCGTAGCTTTTCAGGAGCCAGCCGCTCACTCCCAGCCATAGGCCCCCAGACAAATACCTCGGCACGTTTCCCTGGCAAACAAAAGTAGGCTGCCCCGCTTCTGGATGGCAAATTGCAGGACGCACTTGGTACTACGAAAACAGCCCGACTTTGCACTGATGCCACCTTGGGTCAGGGAACAATCCTGCGTATAGAGCTTTTTAAGGAGCCAGCCGGCCACGTCCTGTCATATACCCCCAAAAAAAAAACCACGGAACTTTTCTCCAGCAAACAAAAATCCGCTGCCCCGCGTCTGGATGGCAGATTGCAGGAGCTATTTAGTATTATCAAACCAGCCCGACTTGGCACTGGTGGCACCATGAGTCTGGTAACCATCCTGCCTATCGTAGCTTTTCAGTAGTCAGCCGGTCACTCCCAGCCATAGGCCCCCAGAAAAATACCTCGGCCCGTTTCCCTGGGAAACAAAAGTAAGCTGTCCCGCTTCTGGATGGCAGATTGCAGGAGGCACTTGGTACTATCAAACCAGCCCAACTTGTTCCCAGACCCAAGGTGGCACCAGTGCCAAGTGGGGCTGGTTTGATGGTGCAACGTGGCTCCTGCAATCTGCCATCCAAAAGCGGGGCAGCTTACTTTTGTTTGCCAGGGAAACGGGCCGAGGTTTGTGTCTGGGGGTCTATGGCTGGGAGTGAACGGCTGGCTCCTGAAAAGCTACGATAGGCAGGATGGTTCCCAGACCCATAGTGGCACCAGTGCCAAGTTGGGCTGGTTTGATAGTACCAAGTGGCTCCTGCAATCTGCCATCAAAAGTTGGCAGGCGAGTTTTGTTTTCCAGGGAAAAGCGCCGTAGATTTTGTTTGGGGGCCTGTGGCTCAGAGTGGCCGGGTGGCTGCTTAGAATCCACGATACGCAGGATGGTTCCCAGACCCAAGGTGGCACCAGTGCCAAGTCGGGCTGGTTTGACACAACCAAGTGGCTCCTGCAATCTGCCATCCAGAATCGGGGCAGCTTAATTTTGTTTGCCAGGGAAACGGTCCGAGGTTTGTGTCTGGGGGCCTATGGCTGGGAGTGACCGGCTGGCTCCTGAAAAGCTACGATAGGCAGGATGGTTCCCAGACCCATAGTGGCACCAGTGCCAAGTTGGGATGATTTGATAGTACCAAGTGGCTCCTGCAATCTGCCATCAAAAAGTTGGCAGGCGAGTTTTGTTTTCCAGGGAAAAGCGCCGTTGTTTGTGTTTGGGGGCCTGTGGCTGGGAGTGGCCGGCTGGCTGCTTAGAATCCACGATACGCAGGATGGTTCCCAGACGTGAGGTGGCGCCAGTGCCAAGTCGGGCTGGTTTGATAGTACCAAGTGCGTCCTGCAATCTGCCATCCAGAAGCGGGGCAGCTTACTTTTGTTTGCCAGGGAAACGGGCCGAGGTTTGTGTCTCGGGGCCTATGGCAGGGAGTGACCGGCTGGCTCCTGAAAGCTACGATAGGCAGGATGGTGACCAGACCCATGGTGGCACCAGTGCCAAGTTGGGCTGGTTTGATAGTACCAAGTGGCTCCTGCAATCTGCCATCAAAAAGTTGGCAGGCGAATTTTGTTTTCCAGGGAAAAGCGCCGTTGTTTGTGTTTGGGGGCCTGTGGCTGGGAGTGGCCGGCTGGCTCCTTAGAATCCACGATATGCAGGATTGTTCCCAGACCCAAGGTGGCACCAGTGCCAAGTCGGGCTGGTTTGATGGTGCAAAGTGGCTCCTGCAATCTGCCATCCAGACGCGGGGCAGCGGATTTTTGTTTCCAAGAGAAATAGTCCGTGGTTTGTTTTTGGGGGTTTATGGCTGGGCGTGGCCGTCTGGCTCCTTAAAAAGCTCGATATGCAGGATGGTTCCCTGACACAAGGTGGCACCAGGGCCACGTCGGGCGGTGTTCGTAGTACTAAGGGCGTCCTAAAATTTGCCATCCAGAAGAGGGGCAGTTGAGTTTTGTTTGCCAGAGAAAAGGGCCGTGGTTTGTTTTTGGGGGCATATGGCTGAGAGTGGCCGGCTGGCCCCTGAAAATCCACGATAGGCAGGATGGTTCCCAGACCTGAGGTGGCACCAGTGCCAAGTCGGGCTGGTTTGATAGTACTAAGCAGCTCCTGCAATCTGCCATGCAGAAGCGGGGCAGCTTACTTTTGTTTGCCAGGGAAACGGGCCGAGGTTTGTGTCTAGGGGCCTCTGGCTGGGGGTGGCTGGCTGGCTCCTGAAAAGCTACGATAGGCAGGATGGTGACCAGACCCATGGTGGCACCAGTGCCAAGTTGGGCTGGTTTGATAGTACCAAGTGGCTCCTGCAATCTGCCATCAAAAAGTTGGCAGGCGAGTTTTGTTTTCCAGGGAAAAGCGCCGTTGTTTGTGTTTGGGGGCCTGTGGCTGGGAGTGGCCGGCTGGCTCCTTAGAACCCACGATACGCAGGATGGTTCCCAGACCTGAGGTGGCACCAGTGCCAAGTTGGGCTGGTTTGATGGTGCAAAGTGGCTCCTGCAATCTGCCATGCAGAAGCGGGGCAGCTTACTTTTGTTTGCCAGGGAAACGGGCCGAAATATTTGTCTGGGGGCCTCTGGATTGGGGTGGCTGGCTGGCTCCTGAAAAGCTACGATAGGCAGGATGGTGACCAGACCCATGGTGGCACCAGTGCCAAGTTGGGCTGGTTTGATAGTACCAAGTGGCTCCTGCAATCTGCCATCAAAAGTTTGGCAGGCGAGTTTTGTTTTCCAGGGAAAAGCACCGTTGTGCGTGTTTTGGGGCCTGTGGCTGGGAGTGGCCAGCTGGCTCCTTAGAATCCACGATACGCAGGATGGTTCCCAGACCCAAGGTGGCACCAGTGCCAAGTCGGGCTGGTTTGTTAGTACCAAGTGGTTCCTGCAATCTGCCATCCAGAAGCGGGGCAGCTGAATTTTGTTTGCCAGAGAAAAAGGCTGTTGTTTGTGTTTCGGGGCCTGTGGCTGGCAGTGGCCGGCTGGCTCCTGAAAATCCATGATACGCAGGATGGTTCCCAGACCCAAGGTGGCATCAGTGCCAAGTAGGGCTGGTTTCATAGTACCCAGTGGCTCCTGCAATCTGCCATCCAGAAGAGGGGCAGTTGAGTTTTGTTTTCCAGAGAAAAGGGCCGTGGTTTGTGTTTGGGGCCTATGGCTGAGAGTGACCGGCTGGCCCCTGAAAATCCACGATAGGAAGGATGGTTCCCAGATCCAAGGTGGCAGCAGTGCCATGTTGTTCTGGTGTGATAGTCCCAAGTGGCTCCTGCAATCTGCCATCCAGAAGCGGGGCAGCTGAGTTTTGTTTGCCAGAGAAAAAGGCTTTGGTTTGTATTTGGGGGCCTGTGGCTGGGAGTGTTCGGCTGGCTCCTGACAACCCACAATACGCAGGATGGTTCCCAGACCCAAGGTGGCACCAGTGCCAAGTCGGGCTGTTTTTATAGTACCAAGTGCGTCCTGCAATTTGCCATCCAGAAGAGGGGCAGTTGAGTTTTGTTTGCCAGAGAATAGCGCCGTTGTTTGTGTTTGGGGGCTTGTGGCTGGTACTGGCCGACTGGCTCCTTAGAATCTGTGTTACGCAGCATGGTTCCCAGACCCAAGGTGGCACCAGTGCCAAGTTGGGCTGGTTTGATAGTACCAAGTGGCTCCTGCAATCTGCCATCCAGAAGCGGGGCAGCTTACTTTTGTTTGCCAGGGAAACGGGCCGAGGTTTGTGACTGGGGACCTATGGCTGGGAGTGACCGGCTGGCTCCTGAAAATCTACAATAGGCAGGATGGTTACCAGACCCATGGTGGCACCAGTGCCAAGTTGGGCTGGTTTGATAGTAACAAGTGGCTCCGGCAATCTGCCATCAAAAAGTTGGCAGGCGAGTTTTGTTTTCCAGGGAAAAGCGCCATTGTTTGTATTTGGGGGCCTGTGGCTGGGAGTGGCCGGCTGGCTCCTTTGAACCCACGATACGCAGGATGGTTCCCAGACCCAAGGTGGCACCAGTGCCAAGTCGGGCTGGTTTGATACTACCAAGTGCGTCCTGCAATCTGCCATCCAGAAGCGGGGCAGCTTACTTTTGTTTGCCAGGGAAACGGGCCGTGGGTTTTGATTGGGGGCATATAGCTGAGAGTGGCCGGCTGGCTCCTGAAAATCCACGCTAGGCAGCATGGTTCCCAGATGCAAGGTGGCACCAGTGCCAAGTCGGGCTGGTTTGATGGTGCAAAGTGTCTCCTGCAATCTGCCATCCAGAAGCGGGGCAGCTGATTTTTGTTTGCCAGAGAAAAATTCCGTGGATTGTTTTTGGGGGCATATTGCTGGGAGTGGCCGGCTGGCTCCTTAAAATGCTCGATACGCATGATGGTTCCCAGGCCCAAGGTGTCACCACTACCAAGTCGGCCTGCGGTTTTAGTATCAAGTTCATCCTGCAATTTGCCATCCAGAAGAGGGGCAGTTGAGTTTTGTTTGCCAGAGAAACGGGCCGAGGTTTCTGTTTGGGGACATATGGCTGAGAGTGGCCGGCTGGCCCCTGAATATCCACGATACACAGCATGGTTCCCAGATCCAAGGTGGCACCAGTGCCAAGTCGGGCTGGTTTGATAGTACCAAGTGTCTCCTGCAATCTGCCATCCAGAAGCAGGGCAGCTTACTTTTGTTTGCCAGAGAAATAGGCCTAGGTTTTTGTTTGGGGGCCTGTGGCTAGGAGTGGCCGGCTGGCTCCTAAGAATCCACGATACGCAGGATGTTTCCCAGACCCAAGGTGGCACCAGTGCCAAGTCGGGCTGGTTTGATAGTACCAAGTGGCTCCTGCAAACTCCATCAAAAAGTTGGCAGGCGTGTTTTGTTTTCCAGGGAACAGCGCCGTTGATTTTGTTTGGGGGCCTGTGGCTGGGAGTGGCCGGCTGGCTCCTTAGAATCCACGATACGCAGGATGGTTCCCAGACCCAAGGTGGCACCAGTGCCAAGTCGGGCTGGTTTGATTACACCAAGTGGCTCCTGCAATCTGCCATCCAGAAGTGAGGCAGCTAAGTTTTGTTTGCGAGAAAAAAGGGCCGTGGTTTTTGTTGGGGGCCTGTGGCTGGGAGTAGCCGGCTGGCTCCTTAAAATCCACGATAGGCAGGATGGTTCCCAGACCCAAGGTGGCACCAGTGCCAAGTCGGGCTGGTTTGATAGTACCAAGTGGCTCCTGCAATGTGCCATCCAGAAGCGGGGCAGCTGAGTTTTGTTTGCCAGAGAAAAAGGCTGTGGTTTGTGTTTGGGGGCCTGTGGCTGGCAGTGGCCGGCTGGCTCCTGAAAATCCACGATACGCAGCATGGTTCCCAGACCCAAGGTGGCACCACTGCCAAGTGGGGCTCGTTTGACAGTGTCAAGTGCCTCCTGCAATCTCCCATCCAGAAGCGGGGCGGCTGAGTTTTTTTTGCCAGGGAAACGGACCTTTGTTTTTGATTGGGCTCTGTGGCCGAGAGTGGTCGGCTGTCTCCTGACAATCCACAATACGCAGGATGGTTCCCAGACCCAAGGTGGCACCAGTGCCAAGTCGGGCTGGTTTGATAGTACCAAGTGTCTCCTGCAATCTGCCATCCAGAAGCGGGGCAGCTGAGTTTTGTTTGCCAGAGAAAAGGGCCGTGGGTTGTGTTTGGGGGCATACGGCTGGGAGTGGCCACCTGGCTCCTTAAAATGCACGATACGCCGCATGGTAACCAGACGCAAGGTGGCACCAGTGCCAAGTCAGGCTGTTTTTGTAGTACCCAGTGGCTCCTGCAATTTGCCATCCACAAGCGGGGCAGTTGAATTTTGTTTGCTAGAGAAAAGGGCTGTGGTTTGTGTTTGGGGGCCTATGGCTGAGAGTGGCCGGCTGGCCCCTGAAAATCAACGATAGGCAGGATGGTTCCCAGATCCAAGGTGGCACCAGTGCCAAGTAAGGCTGGTTGTATGGTTCAAAGTGACTCCTGCAATCTGCCATCCAGAAGCGGGACAGCTGAGTTTTTTTTGCCAGAGAAAAGGTCCATGGTTTCTTTTTGGGGCATACGGCATGGAATTGCCGGCTGGCTCCTTAAAATGCTCGATACGCAGGATGGTTCCCAGAGCCAAGGTGGCACCACTGCCAAGTCGGGCTCTTTTTGTAGTACCAAGTGCGTCCTGCAATTTGCCATCCAGAAGAGGGGCAGTTGAGTTTTGTTTGCCAGAGAAACGGGCCGAGGTTTGTGTTTGGGGGCATATGGCTGGGAATGACCGGCTGGCCCCTGAAAATCCACGATACGCCGGATGGTTCCCAGATCCAAGGTGGTACCATTACCAAGTCGGGCTGGTTTGATAGTCCCAAGTGGCTCCTGCAAACTGCCATCCAGAAGCGGGGCAGCTTACTTTTGTTTGCCAGGGAAATGGGCCGTTGTTTGTGTTTGGGGGCCTGTGGCTGGGAGTGTTCGGCTGGTTCCTGAATATGTACGATACGCAGGATTGTTCCCAGATCCAAGGTGGCAGCAGTGCCATGTTGTGCTGGTGTGATAGTCCCAAGTGGCTCCTGCAATCTGCCATCCAGAAGTGGGGCAGCTGATTTTTGTTTGCCAGAGAAAAGGTCCGTGGTTTGTTTTTGGGGGCATATGGCTGAGAGTGGCCGGCTGGCCCCTGAAAATCCACGATACACAGGATGGTTCCCAGATCCAAGGTGGCACCTGTGCCAAGTCGGGCTGATTTGATAGTACTAAGTAGCTCCTGCAATCTGCCATGCAGAAGCGGGGCAGCTTACTTTTGTTTGCCAGGGAAACGGGCCGAGGTTTGTGTTTGGGGGCCTATGGCTGAGAGTGACCGGCTGGCTCCTGAAAATCCATGATACGCAGCATGGTTCCCAGACCCAAGGTGGCACCAGTGCCAAGTGGGGCTGGTTTCACAGTGTCAAGTGCCTCCTGCAATCTCCCATCCAGAAGCGGGGCAGCTGAGTTTTGTTTGCCTGTGAAACGGGCCGTTGTTTTTAATTGGGGTCTGTGGCCGAGAGTGTTCGGCTGGCTCCTGACAACCCACAATACGCAGGATGGTTCCCAGACCCAAGGTGGCACCAGTGCCAAGTCGGGCTGTTTTTATAGTACCAAGTGCGTCCTGCAATTTGCCATCCAGAAGAGGGGCAGTTGAGTTTTGTTTGCCAGAGAATAGCGCCGTTGTTTGTGTTTGGGGGCTTGTGGCTGGGAGTGGCCGACTGGCTCCTTAGAATCTGTGTTACGCAGCATGGTTCCCAGACCCAAGGTGGCACCAGTGCCAAGTTGGGCTGGTTTGATAGTACCAAGTGGCTCCTGCAATCTGCCATCCAGAAGCGGGGCAGCTTACTTTTGTTTGCCAGGGAAACGGGCCGAGGTTTGTGACTGGGGACCTATGGCTGGGAGTGACCGGCTGGCTCCTGAAAAGCTACAATAGGCAGGATGGTTACCAGACCCATGGTGGCAGCAGTGCCAAGTTGGGCTGATTTGATAGTACCAAGTGGCTCCTGCAATCTGCCATCAAAAAGTTGGCAGGCGAGTTTTGTTTTCCAGGGAAAAGCGCCATTGTTTGTATTTGGGGGCCTGTGGCTGGGAGTGGCCGGCTGGCTCCTTTGAACCCACGATACGCAGGATGGTTCCCAGACCCAAGGTGGCACCAGTGCCAAGTCGGGCTGGTTTGATACTACCAAGTGCGTCCTGCAATCTGCCATCCAGAAGCGGGGCAGCTTAATTTTGTTTGCCAGGGAAACGGGCCGTGGGTTTTGTTTGGGGGCATATAGCTGAGAGTGGCCGGCTGGCTCCTGAAAATCCACGCTAGGCAGCATGGTTCCCAGATGCAAGGTGGCACCAGTGCCAAGTCGGGCTGGTTTGATGGTGCAAAGTGGCTCCTGCAATCTGCCATCCAGAAGCGGGGCAGCTGATTTTTGTTTGCCAGAGAAAAATTCCGTGGATTGTTTTTGGGGGCATATTGCTGGGAGTGGCCGGCTGGCTCCTTAAAATGCTCGATACGCATGATGGTTCCCAGGCCCAAGGTGTCACCACTACCAAGTCGGCCTGCGGTTTTAGTATCAAGTTCATCCTGCAATTTGCCATCCAGAAGAGGGGCAGTTGAGTTTTGTTTGCCAGAGAAACGGGCCGAGGTTTCTGTTTGGGGACATATGGCTGAGAGTGGCCAGCTGGCCCCTGAATATCCACGATACACAGCATGGTTCCCAGATCCAAGGTGGCACCAGTGCCAAGTCGGGCTGGTTTGATTACACCAAGTGGCTCCTGCAATCTGCCATCCAGAAGCAGGGCAGCTTACTTTTGTTTGCCAGAGAAATAGGCCTAGGTTTTTGTTTGGGGGTCTGTGGCTAGGAGTGGCCGGCTGGCTCCTAAGAATCCACGATACGCAGGATGTTTCCCAGACCCAAGGTGGCACCAGTGCCAAGTCGGGCTGGTTTGATAGTACCAAGTGGCTCCTGCAAACTCCATCAAAAAGTTGGCAGGCGTGTTTTGTTTTCCAGGGAACAGCGCCGTTGATTTTGTTTGGGGGCCTGTGGCTGGGAGTGGCCGGCTGGCTCCTTAGAATCCATGATACGCAGGATGGTTCCCAGACCCAAGGTGGCGCCAGTGCCAAGTCGGGCTGGTTTGATTACACCAAGTGGCTCCTGCAATCTGCCATCCAGAAGTGAGGCAGCTAAGTTTTGTTTGCGAGAAAAAAGGGCCGTGGTTTTTGTTGGGGGCCTGTGGCTGGGAGTAGCCGGCTGGCTCCTTAAAATCCACGATAGGCAGGATGGTTCCCAGACCCAAGGTGGCACCAGTGCCAAGTCGGGCTGGTTTGATAGTACCAAGTGGCTCCTGCAATCTGCCATCCAGAAGCGGGGCAGCTGAGTTTTGTTTGCCAGAGGAAAAGGCTGTGGTTTGTGTTTGGGGGCCTGTGGCTGGCAGTGGCCGGCTGGCTCCTGAAAATCCACGATACGCAGCATGGTTCCCAGACCCAAGGTGGCACCAGTGCCAAGAAGGGCTCGTTTGACAGTGTCAAGTGCCTCCTGCAATCTCCCATCCAGAAGCGGGGCAGCTGAGTTTTTTTTGCCAGGGAAACGGACCTTTGTTTTTGATTGGGCTCTGTGGCCGAGAGTGGTCGGCTGTCTCCGGACAATCCACAATACGCAGGATGGTTCCCAGACCCAAGGTGGCACCAGTGCCAAGTCGGGCTGGTTTGATAGTACCAAGTGTCTCCTGCAATCTGCCATCCAGAAGCGGGGCAGCTGAGTTTTGTTTGCCAGAGAAAAGGGCCGTGGGTTGTGTTTGGGGGCATATGGCTGGGAGTGGCCACCTGGCTCCTTAAAATGCACGATACGCCGCATGGTAACCAGACGCAAGGTGGCACCAGTGCCAAGTCAGGCTGTTTTTGTAGTACCCAGTGGCTCCTGCAATTTGCCATCCAGAAGCGGGGCAGTTGAATTTTGTTTGCTAGAGAAAAGGGCTGTGGTTTGTGTTTGGGGGCCTATGGCTGAGAGTGGCCGGCTGGCCCCTGAAAATCAACGATAGGCAGGATGGTTCCCAGATCCAAGGTGGCACCAGTGCCAAGTAAGGCTGGTTGTATGGTTCAAAGTGACTCCTGCAATCTGCCATCCAGAAGCGGGACAGCTGAGTTTTTTTTGCCAGAGAAAATGTCCATGGTTTCTTTTTGGGGCATACGGCTGGGAATTGCCGGCTGGCTCCTTAAAATGCTCGATACGCAGGATGGTTCCCAGAGCCAAGGTGGCACCACTGCCAAGTCGGGCTCTTTTTGTAGTACCAAGTGCGTCCTGCAATTTGCCATCCAGAAGAGGGGCAGTTGAGTTTTGTTTGCCAGAGGAAAGGGCCGAGGTTTGTGTTTGGGGGCATATGGCTGGGAATGACCGGCTGGCCCCTGAAAATCCACGATAGGAAGGATGGTTCCCAGATCCAAGGTGGTACCATTACCAAGTCGGGCTGGTTTGATAGTCCCAAGTGGCTCCTGCAAACTGCCATCCAGAAGCGGGGCAGCTGAGTTTTGTTTGCCAGGGAAATGGGCCGTTGTTTGTGTTTGGGGGCCTGTGGCTGGGAGTGTTCGGCTGGTTCCTGAATATGTACGATACGCAGGATTGTTCCCAGATCCAAGGTGGCAGCAGTGCCATGTTGTGCTGGTGTGAGAGTCCCAAGTGGCTCCTGCAATCTGCCATCCAGAAGTGGGGCAGCTGATTTTTGTTTGCCAGAGAAAAGGTCCGTGGTTTGTTTTTGGGGGCATATGGCTGAGAGTGGCCGGCTGGCCCCTGAAAATCCACGATACACAGGATGGTTCCCAGATCCAAGGTGGCACCTGTGCCAAGTCGGGCTGATTTGATAGTACTAAGTAGCTCCTGCAATCTGCCATGCAGAAGCGGGGCAGCTTACTTTTGTTTGCCAGGGAAACGGGCCGAGGTTTGTGTTTGGGGGCCTATGGCTGAGAGTGACCGGCTGGCTCCTGAAAAGCTACAATAGGCAGGATGGTGACCAGACCCATGGTGGCACCAGTGCCAAGTTCGGCTGGTTTGATAGTACCAAGTGGTTCCTGCAATCTGCCATCCAGAAGCAGGGCAGCTGAGTTTTGTTTGCCAGAGAAAAGGGCCTTGGTTTGTGTTTGGGGGCATATGGCTGGGTGTGGCCAGCTGGCTCCTTAAAATGCACGATATGCAACATGGCTCCCAGACCCAAGGTGGCACCAGTGCCAAGTTGGGCTGGTTTGATAGTACCAAGTGGCTCCTGCAATCTTCCATGATCACGTGGAGAAATACTTTCTGGTTTCAGCCTCATGCTCTTTCTTCTCTCCCTCAACTTCTCTATCACCTCTCATCTGGTTCACATGCGCTGTCTTCAAGGTCCACAGGCTACTTTTCACAGAATCTTCTGGCCTGATGAAGTAAGAATGATGAATAGAACAGAGCTGGGATCTATTTTCCAGTTTGGATAAAATGCATTCTGCACACAAATCCAAGGAGAACGGGCTGCCCCGATGCCCAGAAAATCTTTCACTCCTGCTAGTGTTCTACGTCAACCGCAACTTAGTCTGAAAGAAAAGCTTTTTCTCTGAGAGCATCTGAGAGGTTTGCATGAAGCACTGATATCTGACATATGCAATTTTGAATAGGAGAGGAAAAAGAAAATGGCAAGGAGTTTTTAATTTTAGTGGTTTCAATTTTAATTTCCGTGCACTTTTTCAAAACTTGTCAGCTCAAATGCCCATCAACATCTTTTAGTCATCTGTAAGTCAGTATTCATATAAAATGTGCTTCAAATCCAAAGAATTTCAAATTTGCACTCCAAGCTTCTATGCCTAGATTTATGATTTCCTACACATATTAGATGAAAGGAAGGCCTTTTTTACTGTGGGAGTGCTGGAACACTGGAACAGGTTGCCCAGAGAAGTTGTGGGTGTCCCATCCCTGAAAGTATTCAAGGTCACCTTGGACGGGGCTTGGAGCAGCAACAAAGGAGAAGCTTGATGGTAGAGAAACAAAGTTGGACTATAGAAGAAACTCGGATTGAAGTATAGGATCAAGTTTTCTCTCAGCTCTTGGGGTAAATTCAAAGTTGTACAAAATGACATTTATCTGTGCTATTCACTATCTGTAACAGAAAGTTCATGAAAACTGTACAGAAGATAGTAAATTTTAAAAGAGATAAGAATTACAGCATAAAATCCATGGGATAGGTTACAACATGAGACACTCTCTAAGAGAAAATCTCTGTGTTTCAGCACTTCATCGGGGTAAGATTTCATGAAGTGCCAAAGAAGGCGGCAAAATATCATTCGGGACATTATTTACTGGAATTCAGCCTGGCCATTAGTAGGAACTGCCTTTGAACATATCATGTAGATATACCACACACACTTCCCTTCACTGAAAAATTACTGTTTACAACAAAATAAGCAATTGACGATCAAAATTGATTGAAAGCATCTTAAACATGTCAAGTATTTCATTGTAGATGATCTGTGATCCAAATGCTTCTTCCACCTTCGAGTGGGACAGAAGAATTCTTCCATATCATGATGGTTTAAAATTGTATCAACCAATGTTTTCTGCTGAAAAGATATCATCTATTTTTTTCTATTTTTGGAAGAAAATATTCCTAGACATACAACAGGTGAGAACTAAGTAATTTTAAAGAAACAAATGAAATGAAAATATTCTGTAAATAGAATGAAATGAAAAGCTGTGTTTTAAATAGGAGCTAAATATTAAACAGAATTTTTGTACCAGGCATTTGAATTACTGCACCAGCTCTTTTGCCCATCAAGAGAGGCATTTAGCATTTCAGTCTTTTCCAAGGTGTTCATGATCTGCTATGCTGATCTCTGTGTGTGCCTAGGTGTGTGTGGAGGGGGGGGCATATGAAGGGGAGTGTGTATGTTTGCTTTACAATTGTTGTGGCAGATTCATGCCTCAGCTCCACATTTTGTTTTAAAAAGGTCACACCGAGTGGATATGAAGTTTACTATCAACAAGAGATCGATTCCCAAATCATCCATTTGACTCTCCCTTATAAATCATGTGCTTTGTTGCATATTTTATCAAATATACTTTCAAGCCAGATGGAGGAAGGAGGATGTGGGAATCCCTCCACCATCTTGCAACTTTTATGTAAGTAGGTTTTCAAGAAAATCATCATTTCTCTTTTAAATATGTCTGGAACAGGCATGATGGTAGTGTCAACCTGTTGGAGTTTTTGTTGCTGGAAGAAGTTGTACAAAAGGATTGGTTTTTACATTGACCAGTTACTGAATCAAGCGCAGGAATACATTGGAAATTCAGCTGGGGGTTCCTTTTCCCAGCAGACTACTTCTAGAACGAGCTTGTACACTGAAGCTGACTCTTTTGCTCTCTTTTTGTTTCTTTCCTATTTTCTTGGCTTCTTTGCCACTATCTAGACAATTTTGGAACTTTGTTCCCAACTAAAATGGTTTCAATAGTCTGATTGTGATCATACATTTTTACAAGGAATTTTTAAAATCTTTCCTCGAGTCCAGAAAGTCAAGGACTTAGATCTTTTTCTTCCCTTATCAATATTGCCATGAAATTGATAAATAAAGACCAACTCTTTATTTTTGTTTTTAACCCACGTAGATAATTCCCATCCATTAATCCATTTTGTGGACCAATAGCTGCCATTCTGATGGAAGCTGTCACTTCTTAACAATAGGCATTCTGTGACTATGTTGACAGCACTTTGGGTGAAGATCCTAACTGGTCTTAGATATACATAGGGAGAAATTTGCTCAGCCAGTGTCAGTCTTAAGCATGCGTATCAGAAGATCTTTCTAGAGCTGGGAATTTTCCCATGAAAGGGATTCAGTTAGGGAAGAGACACTTGTGCCAGAGTTTTACATTCTTCTTGAACACTGCTTAAGGAACTTAGATGCCATGTCCATTTGGATCTCTGTCTGCACAGAACTTTGTCATGCCAGTGCTTTGAAATGCATCTTGAAGAGAATTCACTAGCACAGAATGAAAGAGAGTGGAAGGGGTTGGTGGGGCTAACCAGGCCCAACCCCCCTGCCTAAACCAGGATACCTAGAGCCTCTTGCCCAGGATTCTATCTGGGTGTACTTTTAATGTCTTCAAAGATCCAGGCTCCACAATCTTTCTGGGCAGTCTGTGCCGTGGTTCAGTCACCCTGACAGTAAAGAAACATTTACTGATGTTCAAAGGCAATCTCCTGTATTTCAGTGTGTGCCCACTGCCTCTTGTCTTTACCCTCAGCATCACTGAAAAGACACTGATTCCCTCCCCTTTGCACTATTGCTTCCATATGTATGTGTGATGCCATGTAGAGGTATGTCAAAAACCTCCCTGAAGCCCAGGCAGATAATATTCCCTTCATCTACCAGTCAAGTTGATTCATCAGAGGAGTTTAAAGTGATGTTCAGCATGAAATTCCCCTGAAAAATCATGCTAACTACATTATTTGGTCATCTGTCATGTGCCTGGCAAGGATTTCCAGGAAGAGCTGCTTCATCAACTTCCTGGGGATAAAAAAGAGGCTGGCTGGTTTGTACTATGGCGAGTCCTCTTAATTGCCTTTTTTGAAGATGGGTGTCATATGCTAACATCCACTCTTTAGCCTCTCTTGTCGTCTACATCTTAGCAAAACGCTTTTCCACTATGTCTGGCTAGGAAAAACTGTGCCAGCACAGAAAACATCTCCCATCGTGTTCTAGAAGTTGCACGGATGTCTGCCAAGTGTTTGGCAGGAAGAAAAGAAAAGTTGTCCAAAACAGCTTCCAATCGAATGTTCCTGTGATTGGAAAAGTCAGGAGAGTGCAAAGGTACTGTTTTCTATCAGTTGGCAAGGTGCGCACACAATCCCAGTGTTGTACAGCTTGCTTCTTCACCTTCCCGAAGCTGCCGCTCTCGCCGGCTGCCGGAGCCCAAGAAGCGGCTTCTTCGCGCAAAGACGATTGTGCCGCTCACAGTGCTCTCCTTAGCGCGGCTTCTGCCGAAAGACGCCCGGCAGCGGCTCTTACCTCCGGAGAGCACCCTACCTTCGTCTTTAGCTCCTCTTCTCATCTACACCTCGGCAAAAAGCTTCTCCACTATGTCTGGCTAGGAAAAACTGTGCCAGCACAGAAAACATCTCCCATCGTGTTCTAGAAGTTGCACGGATGTCTGCCAAGTGTTTGGCAGGAAGAAAAGAAAAGCTGTCCAAAACAGCTTCCAATCGAATGTTCCTGTGATTGGAAAAGTCAGGAGAGTGCAAAGGTACTGTTTTCTATCAGTTGGCAAGGTGCGCACACAATCCCAGTGTTGTACAGCTTGCTTCTTCACCTTCCCGAAGCTGCCGCTCTCGCCGGCTGCCGGAGCCCAAGAAGCGGCTTCTTCGCGCAAAGACGATTGTGCCGCTCACAGGGCTCTCCTTAGCGCGGCTTCTGCCGAAAGACGCCCGGCAGCGGCTCTTACCTCCGGAGAGCATCCTACCTTCGTCTTTCGCGTCTTTTGTAGTCTACATCTTAGCAAAACGCTTTTCCACTATGTCTGGCTAGGAAAAACTGTGCCAGCACAGAAAACATCTCCCATCGTGTTCTAGAAGTTGCACGGATGTCTGCCAAGTGTTTGGCAGGAAGAAAAGAAAAGTTGTCCAAAACAGCTTCCAATCGAATGTTCCTGTGATTGGAAAAGTCAGGAGAGTGCAAAGGTACTGTTTTCTATCAGTTGGCAAGGTGCGCACACAATCCCAGTGTTGTACAGCTTGCTTCTTCACCTTCCCGAAGCTGCCGCTCTCGCCGGCTGCCGGAGCCCAAGAAGCGGCTTCTTCGCGCAAAGACGATTGTGCCGCTCACAGTGCTCTCCTTAGCGCGGCTTCTGCCGAAAGACGCCCGGCAGCGGCTCTTACCTCCGGAGAGCATCCTACCTTCGTCTTTAGCTCCTCTTCTCATCTACACCTCGGCAAAAAGCTTCTCCACTATGTCTGGCTAGGAAAAACTGTGCCAGCACAGAAAACATCTCCCATCGTGTTCTAGAAGTTGCACGGATGTCTGCCAAGTGTTTGGCAGGAAGAAAAGTTGTCCAAAACAGCTTCCAATCGAATGTTCCTGTGATTGGAAAAGTCAGGAGAGTGCAAAGATACTGTTTTCTATCAGTTGGCAAGGTGCGCACACAATCCCAGTGTTGTACAGCTTGCTTCTTCACCTTCCCGAAGCTGCCACTCTCAGGAGGTAAGAGCCGCTGCCGGGCGTCTTTCGGCAGAAGCTGCGCTAAGGAGAGCACTGTGAGCGGCACAATCGTCTTTGCGCGAAGAAGCCGCTTCTTGGGCTCCGGCAGCCGGCGAAAGCGGCTGCTTCGGGAAGGTGAAGAAGCAAGCTGTACAACACTGGGATTGTGTGCGCACCTTGCCAACTGATAGAAAACAGTACCTTTGCACTCTCCTGACTTTTCCAATCACAGGAACATTCGATTGGAAGCTGTTTTGGACAACTTTTCTTTTCTTCCTGCCAAACACTTGGCAGACATCCGTGCAACTTCTAGAACACGATGGGAGATGTTTTCTGTGCTGGCACAGTTTTTCCTAGCCAGACATAGTGGAAAAGCGTTTTGCTAAGATGTAGACTACAAAAGACGCGAAAGACGAAGGTAGGATGCTCTCCGGAGGTAAGAGCCGCTGCCGGGCGTCTTTCGGCAGAAGCCGCGCTAAGGAGAGCCCTGTGAGCGGCACAATCGTCTTTGCGCGAAGAAGCCGCTTCTTGGGCTCCGGCAGCCGGCGAGAGCGGCAGCTTCGGGAAGGTGAAGAAGCAAGCTGTACAACACTGGGATTGTGTGCGCACCTTGCCAACTGATAGAAAACAGTACCTTTGCACTCTCCTGACTTTTCCAATCACAGGAACATTCGATTGGAAGCTGTTTTGGACAACTTTTCTTTTCTTCCTGCCAAACACTTGGCAGACATCCGTGCAACTTCTAGAACACGATGGGAGATGTTTTCTGTGCTGGCACAGTTTTTCCTAGCCAGACATAGTGGAAAAGCGTTTTGCTAAGATGTAGACTACAAAAGACGCGAAAGACGAAGGTAGGATGCTCTCCGGAGGTAAGAGCCGCTGCCGGGCGTCTTTCGGCAGAAGCCGCGCTAAGGAGAGCCCTGTGAGCGGCACAATCGTCTTTGCGCGAAGAAGCCGCTTCTTGGGCTCCGGCAGCCGGCGAGAGCGGCAGCTTCGGGAAGGTGAAGAAGCAAGCTGTACAACACTGGGATTGTGTGCGCACCTTGCCAACTGATAGAAAACAGTATCTTTGCACTCTCCTGACTTTTCCAATCACAGGAACATTCGATTGGAAGCTGTTTTGGACAACTTTTCTTTTCTTCCTGCCAAACACTTGGCAGACATCCGTGCAACTTCTAGAACACGATGGGAGATGTTTTCTGTGCTGGCACAGTTTTTCCTAGCCAGACATAGTGGAAAAGCGTTTTGCTAAGATGTAGACTACAAAAGACGCGAAAGACGAAGGTAGGATGCTCTCCGGAGGTAAGAGCCGCTGCCGGGCGTCTTTCGGCAGAAGCCGCGCTAAGGAGAGCCCTGTGAGCGGCACAATCGTCTTTGCGCGAAGAAGCCGCTTCTTGGGCTCCGGCAGCCGGCGAGAGCGGCAGCTTCGGGAAGGTGAAGAAGCAAGCTGTACAACACTGGGATTGTGTGCGCACCTTGCCAACTGATAGAAAACAGTACCTTTGCACTCTCCTGACTTTTCCAATCACAGGAACATTCGATTGGAAGCTGTTTTGGACAACTTTTCTTTTCTTCCTGCCAAACACTTGGCAGACATCCGTGCAACTTCTAGAACACGATGGGAGATGTTTTCTGTGCTGGCACAGTTTTTCCTAGCCAGACATAGTGGAAAAGCGTTTTGCTAAGATGTAGACTACAAAAGACGCGAAAGACGAAGGTAGGATGCTCTCCGGAGGTAAGAGCCGCTGCCGGGCGTCTTTCGGCAGAAGCCGCGCTAAGGAGAGCCCTGTGAGCGGCACAATCGTCTTTGCGCGAAGAAGCCGCTTCTTGGGCTCCGGCAGCCGGCGAGAGCGGCAGCTTCGGGAAGGTGAAGAAGCAAGCTGTACAACACTGGGATTGTGTGCGCACCTTGCCAACTGATAGAAAACAGTATCTTTGCACTCTCCTGACTTTTCCAATCACAGGAACATTCGATTGGAAGCTGTTTTGGACAACTTTTCTTTTCTTCCTGCCAAACACTTGGCAGACATCCGTGCAACTTCTAGAACACGATGGGAGATGTTTTCTGTGCTGGCACAGTTTTTCCTAGCCAGACATAGTGGAAAAGCGTTTTGCTAAGATGTAGACTACAAAAGACGCGAAAGACGAAGGTAGGATGCTCTCCGGAGGTAAGAGCCGCTGCCGGGCGTCTTTCGGCAGAAGCCGCGCTAAGGAGAGCACTGTGAGCGGCACAATCGTCTTTGCGCGAAGAAGCCGCTTCTTGGGCTCCGGCAGCCGGCGAGAGCGGCAGCTTCGGGAAGGTGAAGAAGCAAGCTGTACAACACTGGGATTGTGTGCGCACCTTGCCAACTGATAGAAAACAGTACCTTTGCACTCTCCTGACTTTTCCAATCACAGGAACATTCGATTGGAAGCTGTTTTGGACAACTTTTCTTTTCTTCCTGCCAAACACTTGGCAGACATCCGTGCAACTTCTAGAACACGATGGGAGATGTTTTCTGTGCTGGCACAGTTTTTCCTAGCCAGACATAGTGGAAAAGCGTTTTGCTAAGATGTAGACTACAAAAGACGCGAAAGACGAAGGTAGGATGCTCTCCGGAGGTAAGAGCCGCTGCCGGGCGTCTTTCGGCAGAAGCCGCGCTAAGGAGAGCACTGTGAGCGGCACAATCGTCTTTGCGCGAAGAAGCCGATTCATCGGCTCCGGCAGTCGGCGAGAGCGGCAGCTTCGGGAAGGTGAAGAAGCAAGCTGTACAACACTGGGATTGTGTGCGCACCTTGCCAACTGATAGAAAACAGTACCTTTGCACTCTCCTGACTTTTCCAATCACAGGAACATTCGATTGGAAGCTGTTTTGGACAACTTTTCTTTTCTTCCTGCCAAACACTTGGCAGACATCCGTGCAACTTCTAGAACACGATGGGAGATGTTTTCTGTGCTGGCACAGTTTTTCCTAGCCAGACATAGTGGAAAAGCGTTTTGCTAAGATGTAGACTACAAAAGACGCGAAAGACGAAGGTAGGATGCTCTCCGGAGGTAAGAGCCGCTGCCGGGCGTCTTTCGGCAGAAGCCGCGCTAAGGAGAGCACTGTGAGCGGCACAATCGTCTTTGCGCGAAGAAGCCGCTTCTTGGGCTCCGGCAGCCGGCGAGAGCGGCAGCTTCGGGAAGGTGAAGAAGCAAGCTGTACAACACTGGGATTGTGTGCGCACCTTGCCAACTGATAGAAAACAGTACCTTTGCACTCTCCTGACTTTTCCAATCACAGGAACATTCGATTGGAAGCTGTTTTGGACAACTTTTCTTTTCTTCCTGCCAAACACTTGGCAGACATCCGTGCAACTTCTAGAACACGATGGGAGATGTTTTCTGTGCTGGCACAGTTTTTCCTAGCCAGACATAGTGGAAAAGCGTTTTGCTAAGATGTAGACTACAAAAGACGCGAAAGACGAAGGTAGGATGCTCTCCGGAGGTAAGAGCCGCTGCCGGGCGTCTTTCGGCAGAAGCCGCGCTAAGGAGAGCACTGTGAGCGGCACAATCGTCTTTGCGCGAAGAAGCCGCTTCTTGGGCTCCGGCAGCCGGCGAGAGCGGCAGCTTCGGGAAGGTGAAGAAGCAAGCTGTACAACACTGGGATTGTGTGCGCACCTTGCCAACTGATAGAAAACAGTACCTTTGCACTCTCCTGACTTTTCCAATCACAGGAACATTCGATTGGAAGCTGTTTTGGACAACTTTTCTTTTCTTCCTGCCAAACACTTGGCAGACATCCGTGCAACTTCTAGAACACGATGGGAGATGTTTTCTGTGCTGGCACAGTTTTTCCTAGCCAGACATAGTGGAAAAGCGTTTTGCTAAGATGTAGACTACAAAAGACGCGAAAGACGAAGGTAGGATGCTCTCCGGAGGTAAGAGCCGCTGCCGGGCGTCTTTCGGCAGAAGCCGCGCTAAGGAGAGCCCTGTGAGCGGCACAATCGTCTTTGCGCGAAGAAGCCGCTTCTTGGGCTCCGGCAGCCGGCGAGAGCGGCAGCTTCGGGAAGGTGAAGAAGCAAGCTGTACAACACTGGGATTGTGTGCGCACCTTGCCAACTGATAGAAAACAGTACCTTTGCACTCTCCTGACTTTTCCAATCACAGGAACATTCGATTGGAAGCTGTTTTGGACAACTTTTCTTTTCTTCCTGCCAAACACTTGGCAGACATCCGTGCAACTTCTAGAACACGATGGGAGATGTTTTCTGTGCTGGCACAGTTTTTCCTAGCCAGACATAGTGGAGAAGCTTTTTGCCGAGGTGTAGATGAGAAGAGGAGCTAAAGACGAAGGTAGGATGCTCTCCGGAGGTAAGAGCCGCTGCCGGGCGTCTTTCGGCAGAAGCCGCGCTAAGGAGAGCCCTGTGAGCGGCACAATCGTCTTTGCGCGAAGAAGCCGCTTCTTGGGCTCCGGCAGCCGGCGAGAGCGGCAGCTTCGGGAAGGTGAAGAAGCAAGCTGTACAACACTGGGATTGTGTGCGCACCTTGCCAACTGATAGAAAACAGTACCTTTGCACTCTCCTGACTTTTCCAATCACAGGAACATTCGATTGGAAGCTGTTTTGGACAACTTTTCTTTTCTTCCTGCCAAACACTTGGCAGACATCCGTGCAACTTCTAGAACACGATGGGAGATGTTTTCTGTGCTGGCACAGTTTTTCCTAGCCAGACATAGTGGAAAAGCGTTTTGCTAAGATGTAGACGACAAGAGAGGCTAAAGAGTGGATGTTAGCAAATGACACCCATCTTCAAAAAAGGCAATTAAGAGGACTCGCCATAGTACAAACCAGCCAGCCTCTTTTTTATCCCCAGGAAGTTGATGAAGCAGCTCTTCCTGGAAATCCTTGCCAGGCACATGACAGATGACCAAATAATGTAGTTAGCATGATTTTTCAGGGGAATTTCATGCTGAACATCACTTTAAACTCCTCTGATGAATCAACTTGACTGGTAGATGAAGGGAATATTATCTGCCTGGGCTTCAGGGAGGTTTTTGACATACCTCTACATGGCATCACACATATATATGGAAGCAATAGTGCAAAGGGGAGGGAATCAGTGTCTTTTCAGTGATGCTGAGGGAAAAGACAAGAGGCAGTGGGCACACACTGAAATACAGGAGATTGCCTTTGAACATCAGTAAATGTTTCTTTACTGTCAGGGTGACTGAACCACGGCACAGACTGCCCAGAAAGATTGTGGAGCCTGGATCTTTGAAGACATTAAAAGTACACCCAGATAGAATCCTGGGCAAGAGGCTCTAGGTATCCTGGTTTAGGCAGGGGGGTTGGGCCTGGTTAGCCCCACCAACCCCTTCCACTCTCTTTCATTCTGTGCTAGTGAATTCTCTTCAAGATGCATTTCAAAGCACTGGCATGACAAAGTTCTGTGCAGACAGAGATCCAAATGGACATGGCATCTAAGTTCCTTAAGCAGTGTTCAAGAAGAATGTAAAACTCTGGCACAAGTGTCTCTTCCCTAACTGAATCCCTTTCATGGGAAAATTCCCAGCTCTAGAAAGATCTTCTGATACGCATGCTTAAGACTGACACTGGCTGAGCAAATTTCTCCCTATGTATATCTAAGACCAGTTAGGATCTTCACCCAAAGTGCTGTCAACATAGTCACAGAATGCCTATTGTTAAGAAGTGACAGCTTCCATCAGAATGGCAGCTATTGGTCCACAAAATGGATTAATGGATGGGAATTATCTACGTGGGTTAAAAACAAAAATAAAGAGTTGGTCTTTATTTATCAATTTCATGGCAATATTGATAAGGGAAGAAAAAGATCTAAGTCCTTGACTTTCTGGACTCGAGGAAAGATTTTAAAAATTCCTTGTAAAAATGTATGATCACAATCAGACTATTGAAACCATTTTAGTTGGGAACAAAGTTCCAAAATTGTCTAGATAGTGGCAAAGAAGCCAAGAAAATAGGAAAGAAACAAAAAGAGAGCAAAAGAGTCAGCTTCAGTGTACAAGCTCGTTCTAGAAGTAGTCTGCTGGGAAAAGGAACCCCCAGCTAAATTTCCAATGTATTCCTGCGCTTGATTCAGTAACTGGTCAATGTAAAAACCAATCCTTTTGTACAACTTCTTCCAGCAACAAAAACTCCAACAGGTTGACACTACCATCATGCCTGTTCCAGACATATTTAAAAGAGAAATGATGATTTTCTTGAAAACCTACTTACATAAAAGTTGCAAGATGGTGGAGGGATTCCCACATCCTCCTTCCTCCATCTGGCTTGAAAGTATATTTGATAAAATATGCAACAAAGCACATGATTTATAAGGGAGAGTCAAATGGATGATTTGGGAATCGATCTCTTGTTGATAGTAAACTTCATATCCACTCGGTGTGACCTTTTTAAAACAAAATGTGGAGCTGAGGCATGAATCTGCCACAACAATTGTAAAGCAAACATACACACTCCCCTTCATATGCCCCCCCCTCCACACACACCTAGGCACACACAGAGATCAGCATAGCAGATCATGAACACCTTGGAAAAGACTGAAATGCTAAATGCCTCTCTTGATGGGCAAAAGAGCTGGTGCAGTAATTCAAATGCCTGGTACAAAAATTCTGTTTAATATTTAGCTCCTATTTAAAACACAGCTTTTCATTTCATTCTATTTACAGAATATTTTCATTTCATTTGTTTCTTTAAAATTACTTAGTTCTCACCTGTTGTATGTCTAGGAATATTTTCTTCCAAAAATAGAAAAAAATAGATGATATCTTTTCAGCAGAAAACATTGGTTGATACAATTTTAAACCATCATGATATGGAAGAATTCTTCTGTCCCTCTCGAAGGTGGAAGAAGCATTTGGATCACAGATCATCTACAATGAAATACTTGACATGTTTAAGATGCTTTCAATCAATTTTGATCGTCAATTGCTTATTTGTTGTAAACAGTAATTTTTCAGTGAAGGGAAAGTGTGTGTGGTATATCTACATGATATGTTCAAAGGCAGTTCCTACTAATGGCCAGGCTGAATTCCAGTAAATAATGTCCCGAATGATATTTTGCCGCCTTCTTTGGCACTTCATGAAATCTTACCCCGATGAAGTGCTGAAACACAGAGATTTTCTCTTAGAGAGTGTCTCATGTTGTAACCTATCCCATGGATTTTATGCTGTAATTCTTATCTCTTTTAAAATTTACTATCTTCTGTACAGTTTTCATGAAACTTTCTGTTACAGTAGTGAATAGCACAGATAAATGTCATTTTGTACAACTTTGAATTTACCCCAAGAGCTGAGAGAAAACTTGATCCTATACTTCAATCCGAGTTTCTTCTATAGTCCAACTTTGTTTCTCTACCATCAAGCTTCTCCTTTGTTGCTGCTCCAAGCCCCGTCCAAGGTGACCTTGAATACTTTCAGGGATGGGACACCCACAACTTCTCTGGGCAACCTGTTCCAGTGTTCCAGCACTCCCACAGTAAAAAAGGCCTTCCTTTCATCTAATATGTGTAGGAAATCATAAATCTAGGCATAGAAGCTTGGAGTGCAAATTTGAAATTCTTTGGATTTGAAGCACATTTTATATGAATACTGACTTACAGATGACTAAAAGATGTTGATGGGCATTTGAGCTGACAAGTTTTGAAAAAGTGCACGGAAATTAAAATTGAAACCACTAAAATTAAAAACTCCTTGCCATTTTCTTTTTCCTCTCCTATTCAAAATTGCATATGTCAGATATCAGTGCTTCATGCAAACCTCTCAGATGCTCTCAGAGAAAAAGCTTTTCTTTCAGACTAAGTTGCGGTTGACGTAGAACACTAGCAGGAGTGAAAGATTTTCTGGGCATCGGGGCAGCCCGTTCTCCTTGGATTTGTGTGCAGAATGCATTTTATCCAAACTGGAAAATAGATCCCAGCTCTGTTCTATTCATCATCCTTACTTCATCAGGCCAGAAGATTCTGTGAAAAGTAGCCTGTGGACCTTGAAGACAGCGCATGTGAACCAGATGAGAGGTGATAGAGAAGTTGAGGGAGAGAAGAAAGAGCATGAGGCTGAAACCAGAAAGTATTTCTCCACGTGATCATGGAAGATTGCAGGAGCCACTTGGTACTATCAAACCAGCCCAACTTGGCACTTGTGCCACCTTGGGTCTGGGAGCCATGTTGCATATCGTGCATTTTAAGGAGCCAGCTGGCCACACCCAGCCATATGCCCCCAAACACAAACCAAGGCCCTTTTCTCTGGCAAACAAAACTCAGCTGCCCTGCTTCTGGATGGCAGATTGCAGGAACCACTTGGTACTATCAAACCAGCCGAACTTGGCACTGGTGCCACCATGGGTCTGGTCACCATCCTGCCTATTGTAGCTTTTCAGGAGCCAGCCGGTCACTCTCAGCCATAGGCCCCCAAACACAAACCTCGGCCCGTTTCCCTGGCAAACAAAAGTAAGCTGCCCCGCTTCTGCATGGCAGATTGCAGGAGCTACTTAGTACTATCAAATCAGCCCGACTTGGCACAGGTGCCACCTTGGATCTGGGAACCATCCTGTGTATCGTGGATTTTCAGGGGCCAGCCGGCCACTCTCAGCCACATGCCCCCAAAAACAAACCACGGACCTTTTCTCTGGCGAACAAAAATCAGCTGCCCCACTTCTGGATGGCAGATTGCAGGAGCCACTTGGGACTATCACACCAGCACAACATGGCACTGCTGCCACCTTGGATCTGGGAACAATCCTGCGTATTGTACATATTCAGGAACCAGCCGAACACTCCCAGCCACAGGCCCCCAAACACAAACAACGGCCCTTTTCTCTGGCAAACAAAACTCAACTGCCCCTCTTCTGGATGGCAAATTGCAGGACGCACTTGGTACTACAAAAAGAGCCCGACTTGGCAGTGGTGCCACCTTGGCTCTGGGAACCATCCTGCGTATCGAGCATTTTAAGGAGCCAACCGGCAATTCCCAGCCGTATGCCCCAAAAAGAAACCATGGACCTTTTCTCTGGCAAAAAAAACTCAGCTGTCCCGCTTCTGGATGGCAGATTGCAGGAGTTACTTTGAACCATACAACCAGCCTTACTTGGCACTGGTGCCACCTTGGATCTGGGAACCATCCTGCCTATCGTTGATTTTCAGGGGCCAGCCGGCCACTCTCAGCCATAGGCCCCCAAACCAAAACCTAGGCCTATTTCTCTGGCAAACAAAAGTAAGCTGCCCTGCTTCTGGATGGCAGATTGCAGGAGACACTTGGTACTATCAAACCAGCCCGACTTGGCACTGGTGCCACCTTGGATCTGGGAACCATGCTCTGTATCGTGGATATTCAGGGGCCAGCCGGCCACTCTCAGCCATATGTCCCCAAACAGAAACCTCGGCCCGTTTCTCTGGCAAACAAAACTCAACTGCCCCTCTTCTGGATGGCAAATTGCAGGATGAACTTGATACTAAAACCGCAGGCCGACTTGGTAGTGGTGACACCTTGGGCCTGGGAACCATCATGCGTATCGAGCATTTTAAGGAGCCAGCCGGCCACTCCCAGCAATATGCCCCCAAAAACAATCCACGAAATTTTCCTCTGGCAAACAAAAATCAGCTGCCTCGCTTCTGGATGGCAGATTGCAGGAGCCACTTTGCACCATCAAACCAGCCCGACTTGGCACTGGTGCCACATTGCATCTGGGAACCATGCTGCCTAGCGTGGATTTTCAGGAGCCAGCCGGCCACTCTCAGCTATATACCCCCAAACAAAACCCACGGCCCGTTTCCCTGGCAAACAAAATTAAGCTGCCCCGCTTCTGGATGGCAGATTGCAGGACGCACTTGGTAGTATCAAACCAGCAAAACTTGGCACTGGTGCCACCTTGGGTCTGGGAACCATCCTGCGTATCGTGGGTTCAAAGGAGCCAGCCGGTCACTCCCAGCCACAGGCCCCCAAATACAAACAATGTCGCTTTTCCCTGGAAAACAAAACTCGCCTGCCAACTTTTTGATGGCAGATTGCAGGAGCCACTTGGTACTATCAAACCAGCCCAACTTGGCACTGGTGCCACCATGGGTCTGGTAACCATCCTGCCTATTGTAGCTTTCCAGGAGCCAGCCGGTCACTCCCAGCCATAGGTCCCCAGTCACAAACCTCGGCCCGTTTCCCTGGCAAACAAAAGTAAGCTACCCCGCTTCTGGATGGCAGATTGCAGGAGCCACTTGGTACTATCAAACCAGCCCAACTTGGCACTGGTGCCACCTTGGGTCTGGGAACCATGCTGCGTAACACAGATTCTAAGGCGCCAGTCGGCCACTACGAGCCACAAGCCCCCAAACACAAACAACGGCGCTATTCTCTGGCAAACAAAACTCAACTGCCCCTCTTCTGGATGGCAAATTGCAGGACGCACTTGGTACTATAAAAACAGCCCGACTTGGCACTGGTGCCCCCTTGGGTCTGGGAACCATCCTGCGTATCGATCTTTTTAATGAGACAGCCGGCCACTCCCAGCCATATGCCCCCAAACACAACCCACGGCCCTTTTCTCTGGCAAACAAAACTCAACTGCACCGCTTCTGGATGGCAGATTGCAGGAGCCACTTGGTACTATCAAACCAGCCCGACTTGGCACTGGTGCCACCTTGGGTCTGGGAACCATCCTGCGTATTGTGGGTTGTCAGGAGCCAGCCGAACACTCTCGGCCACAGACCCCAATTAAAAACAACGGCCCGTTTCACAGGCAAACAAAACTCAGCTGCCCCGCTTCTGGATGGCAGATTGCAGGAGCCACTTGGTGTAATCAAACCAGCCCGACTTGGCACTGGTGCCACCTTGGGTCTGGGAACCATCCTGCGTATCGTGGATTCTAAGGAGCCAGCCGGCCACTCCTAGCCACAGGCCCCCAAACAAAAACCTAGGCCTATTTCTCTGGCAAACAAAAGTAAGCTGCCCTGCTTCTGGATGGCAGATTGCAGGAGACACTTGGTACTATCAAACCAGCCCGACTTGGCACTGGTGCCACCTTGGATCTGGGAACCATGCTCTGTATCGTGGATATTCAGGGGCCAGCCGGCCACTCTCAGCCATATGTCCCCAAACAGAAACCTCGGCCCGTTTCTCTGGCAAACAAAACTCAACTGCCCCTCTTCTGGATGGCAAATTGCAGGATGAACTTGATACTAAAACCGCAGGCCGACTTGGTAGTGGTGACACCTTGGGCCTGGGAACCATCATGCGTATCGAGCATTTTAAGGAGCCAGCCGGCCACTCCCAGCAATATGCCCCCAAAAACAATCCACGGAATTTTCCTCTGGCAAACAAAAATCAGCTGCCTCGCTTCTGGATGGCAGATTGCAGGAGCCACTTTGCACCATCAAACCAGCCCGACTTGGCACTGGTGCCACATTGCATCTGGGAACCATGCTGCCTAGCGTGGATTTTCAGGAGCCAGCCGGCCACTCTCAGCTATATGCCCCCAAACAAAACCCACGGCCCGTTTCCCTGGCAAACAAAATTAAGCTGCCCCGCTTCTGGATGGCAGATTGCAGGACGCACTTGGTAGTATCAAACCAGCAAAACTTGGCACTGGTGCCACCTTGGGTCTGGGAACCATCCTGCGTATCGTGGGTTCAAAGGAGCCAGCCGGTCACTCCCAGCCACAGGCCCCCAAATACAAACAATGTCGCTTTTCCCTGGAAAACAAATCTCGCCTGCCAACTTTTTGATGGCAGATTGCAGGAGCCACTTGGTACTATCAAACCAGCCCAACTTGGCACTGGTGCCACCATGGGTCTGGTCACCATCCTGCCTATTGTAGCTTTCCAGGAGCCAGCCGGTCACTCCCAGCCATAGGTCCCCAGTCACAAACCTCGGCCCGTTTCCCTGGCAAACAAAAGTAAGCTACCCCGCTTCTGGATGGCAGATTGCAGGAGCCACTTGGTACTATCAAACCAGCCCAACTTGGCACTGGTGCCACCTTGGGTCTGGGAACCATGCTGCGTAACACAGATTCTAAGGCGCCAGTCGGCCACTACGAGCCACAAGCCCCCAAACACAAACAACGGCGCTATTCTCTGGCAAACAAAACTCAACTGCCCCTCTTCTGGATGGCAAATTGCAGGACGCACTTGGTACTATAAAAACAGCCCGACTTGGCACTGGTGCCCCCTTGGGTCTGGGAACCATCCTGCGTATCGATCTTTTTAATGAGACAGCCGGCCACTCCCAGCCATATGCCCCCAAACACAACCCACGGCCCTTTTCTCTGGCAAACAAAACTCAACTGCACCGCTTCTGGATGGCAGATTGCAGGAGCCACTTGGTACTATCAAACCAGCCCGACTTGGCACTGGTGCCACCTTGGGTCTGGGAACCATCCTGCGTATTGTGGGTTGTCAGGAGCCAGCCGAACACTCTCGGCCACAGACCCCAATTAAAAACAACGGCCCGTTTCACAGGCAAACAAAACTCAGCTGCCCCGCTTCTGGATGGGAGATTGCAGGAGGCACTTGGTGTAATCAAACCAGCCCGACTTGGCACTGGTGCCACCTTGGGTCTGGGAACCATCCTGCGTATCGTGGATTCTAAGGAGCCAGCCGGCCACTCCTAGCCACAGGCCCCCAAACAAAAACCTAGGCCTATTTCTCTGGCAAACAAAAGTAAGCTGCCCTGCTTCTGGATGGCAGATTGCAGGAGACACTTGGTACTATCAAACCAGCCCGACTTGGCACTGGTGCCACCTTGGATCTGGGAACCATGCTCTGTATCGTGGATATTCAGGGGCCAGCCGGCCACTCTCAGCCATATGTCCCCAAACAGAAACCTCGGCCCGTTTCTCTGGCAAACAAAACTCAACTGCCCCTCTTCTGGATGGCAAATTGCAGGATGAACTTGATACTAAAACCGCAGGCCGACTTGGTAGTGGTGACACCTTGGGCCTGGGAACCATCATGCGTATCGAGCATTTTAAGGAGCCAGCCGGCCACTCCCAGCAATATGCCCCCAAAAACAATCCACGGAATTTTCCTCTGGCAAACAAAAATCAGCTGCCTCGCTTCTGGATGGCAGATTGCAGGAGCCACTTTGCACCATCAAACCAGCCCGACTTGGCACTGGTGCCACATTGCATCTGGGAACCATGCTGCCTAGCGTGGATTTTCAGGAGCCAGCCGGCCACTCTCAGCTATATGCCCCCAAACAAAACCCACGGCCCGTTTCCCTGGCAAACAAAATTAAGCTGCCCCGCTTCTGGATGGCAGATTGCAGGACGCACTTGGTAGTATCAAACCAGCAAAACTTGGCACTGGTGCCACCTTGGGTCTGGGAACCATCCTGCGTATCGTGGGTTCAAAGGAGCCAGCCGGTCACTGCCAGCCACAGGCCCCCAAATACAAACAATGTCGCTTTTCCCTGGAAAACAAATCTCGCCTGCCAACTTTTTGATGGCAGATTGCAGGAGCCACTTGGTACTATCAAACCAGCCCAACTTGGCACTGGTGCCACCATGGGTCTGGTCACCATCCTGCCTATTGTAGCTTTCCAGGAGCCAGCCGGTCACTCCCAGCCATAGGTCCCCAGTCACAAACCTCGGCCCGTTTCCCTGGCAAACAAAAGTAAGCTACCCCGCTTCTGGATGGCAGATTGCAGGAGCCACTTGGTACTATCAAACCAGCCCAACTTGGCACTGGTGCCACCTTGGGTCTGGGAACCATGCTGCGTAACACAGATTCTAAGGCGCCAGTCGGCCACTACGAGCCACAAGCCCCCAAACACAAACAACGGCGCTATTCTCTGGCAAACAAAACTCAACTGCCCCTCTTCTGGATGGCAAATTGCAGGACGCACTTGGTACTATAAAAACAGCCCGACTTGGCACTGGTGCCCCCTTGGGTCTGGGAACCATCCTGCGTATCGATCTTTTTAATGAGACAGCCGGCCACTCCCAGCCATATGCCCCCAAACACAACCCACGGCCCTTTTCTCTGGCAAACAAAACTCAACTGCACCGCTTCTGGATGGCAGATTGCAGGAGCCACTTGGTACTATCAAACCAGCCCGACTTGGCACTGGTGCCACCTTGGGTCTGGGAACCATCCTGCGTATTGTGGGTTGTCAGGAGCCAGCCGAACACTCTCGGCCACAGACCCCAATTAAAAACAACGGCCCGTTTCACAGGCAAACAAAACTCAGCTGCCCCGCTTCTGGATGGGAGATTGCAGGAGCCACTTGGTGTAATCAAACCAGCCCGACTTGGCACTGGTGCCACCTTGGGTCTGGGAACCATCCTGCGTATCGTGGATTCTAAGGAGCCAGCCGGCCACTCCTAGCCACAGGCCCCCAAACAAAAACCTAGGCCTATTTCTCTGGCAAACAAAAGTAAGCTGCCCTGCTTCTGGATGGCAGATTGCAGGAGACACTTGGTACTATCAAACCAGCCCGACTTGGCACTGGTGCCACCTTGGATCTGGGAACCATGCTCTGTATCGTGGATATTCAGGGGCCAGCCGGCCACTCTCAGCCATATGTCCCCAAACAGAAACCTCGGCCCGTTTCTCTGGCAAACAAAACTCAACTGCCCCTCTTCTGGATGGCAAATTGCAGGATGAACTTGATACTAAAACCGCAGGCCGACTTGGTAGTGGTGACACCTTGGGCCTGGGAACCATCATGCGTATCGAGCATTTTAAGGAGCCAGCCGGCCACTCCCAGCAATATGCCCCCAAAAACAATCCACGGAATTTTCCTCTGGCAAACAAAAATCAGCTGCCTCGCTTCTGGATGGCAGATTGCAGGAGCCACTTTGCACCATCAAACCAGCCCGACTTGGCACTGGTGCCACATTGCATCTGGGAACCATGCTGCCTAGCGTGGATTTTCAGGAGCCAGCCGGCCACTCTCAGCTATATACCCCCAAACAAAACCCACGGCCCGTTTCCCTGGCAAACAAAACTAAGCTGCCCCGCTTCTGGATGGCAGATTGCAGGACGCACTTGGTAGTATCAAACCAGCAAAACTTGGCACTGGTGCCACCTTGGGTCTGGGAACCATCCTGCGTATCGTGGGTTCAAAGGAGCCAGCCGGTCACTCCCAGCCACAGGCCCCCAAATACAAACAATGTCGCTTTTCCCTGGAAAACAAAACTCGCCTGCCAACTTTTTGATGGCAGATTGCAGGAGCCACTTGGTACTATCAAACCAGCCCAACTTGGCACTGGTGCCACCATGGGTCTGGTAACCATCCTGCCTATTGTAGCTTTCCAGGAGCCAGCCGGTCACTCCCAGCCATAGGTCCCCAGTCACAAACCTCGGCCCGTTTCCCTGGCAAACAAAAGTAAGCTACCCCGCTTCTGGATGGCAGATTGCAGGAGCCACTTGGTACTATCAAACCAGCCCAACTTGGCACTGGTGCCACCTTGGGTCTGGGAACCATGCTGCGTAACACAGATTCTAAGGCGCCAGTCGGCCACTACGAGCCACAAGCCCCCAAACACAAACAACGGCGCTATTCTCTGGAAAACAAAACTCAACTGCCCCTCTTCTGGATGGCAAATTGCAGGACGCACTTGGTACTATAAAAACAGCCCGACTTGGCACTGGTGCCCCCTTGGGTCTGGGAACCATCCTGCGTATCGATCTTTTTACTGAGACAGCCGGCCACTCCCAGCCATATGCCCCCAAACACAACCCACGGCCCTTTTCTCTGGCAAACAAAACTCAACTGCACCGCTTCTGGATGGCAGATTGCAGGAGCCACTTGGTACTATCAAACCAGCCCGACTTGGCACTGGTGCCACCTTGGGTCTGGGAACCATCCTGCGTATTGTGGGTTGTCAGGAGCCAGCCGAACACTCTCGGCCACAGACCCCAATTAAAAACAACGGCCCGTTTCACAGGCAAACAAAACTCAGCTGCCCCGCTTCTGGATGGGAGATTGCAGGAGGCACTTGGTGTAATCAAACCAGCCCGACTTGGCACTGGTGCCACCTTGGGTCTGGGAACCATCCTGCGTATCGTGGATTCTAAGGAGCCAGCCGGCCACTCCTAGCCACAGGCCCCCAAACAAAAACCTAGGCCTATTTCTCTGGCAAACAAAAGTAAGCTGCCCTGCTTCTGGATGGCAGATTGCAGGAGACACTTGGTACTATCAAACCAGCCCGACTTGGCACTGGTGCCACCTTGGATCTGGGAACCATGCTCTGTATCGTGGATATTCAGGGGCCAGCCGGCCACTCTCAGCCATATGTCCCCAAACAGAAACCTCGGCCCGTTTCTCTGGCAAACAAAACTCAACTGCCCCTCTTCTGGATGGCAAATTGCAGGATGAACTTGATACTAAAACCGCAGGCCGACTTGGTAGTGGTGACACCTTGGGCCTGGGAACCATCATGCGTATCGAGCATTTTAAGGAGCCAGCCGGCCACTCCCAGCAATATGCCCCCAAAAACAATCCACGGAATTTTCCTCTGGCAAACAAAAATCAGCTGCCTCGCTTCTGGATGGCAGATTGCAGGAGCCACTTTGCACCATCAAACCAGCCCGACTTGGCACTGGTGCCACATTGCATCTGGGAACCATGCTGCCTAGCGTGGATTTTCAGGAGCCAGCCGGCCACTCTCAGCTATATGCCCCCAAACAAAACCCACGGCCCGTTTCCCTGGCAAACAAAATTAAGCTGCCCCGCTTCTGGATGGCAGATTGCAGGACGCACTTGGTAGTATCAAACCAGCAAAACTTGGCACTGGTGCCACCTTGGATCTGGGAACCATCCTTCCTATCGTGGATTTTCAGGGGCCAGCCGGTCACTCTCAGCCATAGGCCATAAACACAAACCACGGCCCTTTTCTCTGGAAAACAAAACTCAACTGCCCCTCTTCTGGATGGCAGATTGCAGGAGCCACTGGGTACTATGAAACCAGCCCTACTTGGCACTGATGCCACCTTGGGTCTGGGAACCATGCTGCGTATCATGGATTTTCAGGAGCCAGCCGGCCACTGCCAGCCACAGGCCCCGAAACACAAACAACAGCCTTTTTCTCTGGCAAACAAAATTCAGCTGCCCCGCTTCTGGATGGCAGATTGCAGGAACCACTTGGTACTAACAAACCAGCCCGACTTGGCACTGATGCCACCTTGGGTCTGGGAACCATCCTGCGTATCGTGGATTCAAAGGAGCCAGCTGGCCACTCCCAGCCACAGGCCCCAAAACACACACAACGGTGCTTTTCCCTGGAAAACAAAACTCGCCTGCCAAACTTTTGATGGCAGATTGCAGGAGCCACTTGTTATTATCAAACCAGCCCAACTTGGCACTGGTGCCACCATGGGTCTGGTCACCATCCTGCCTATCGTAGCTTTTCAGGAGCCAGCCAGCCACCCCCAGCCAGAGGCCCCCAGACAAATATTTCGGCCCGTTTCCCTGGCAAACAAAAGTAAGCTGCCCCGCTTCTGGATGGCAGATTGCAGGAGCCACTTGGTACTATCAAACCAGCCCAACTTGGCACTGGTGCCAACTCAGGTCTGGGAACCATCCTGCGTATCGTGGGTTCTAAGGAGCCAGCTGGCCACTCCCAGCCACAGGCCCCCAAACACAAACAACGGCGCTTTTCCCTGGAAAACAAAACTCGCCTGCCAACTTTTTGATGGCAGATTGCAGGAGCCACTTGGTACTATCAAACCAGCCCAACTTGGCACTGGTGCCACCATGGGTCTGGTAACCATCCTGCCTATTGTAGCTTTCCAGGAGCCAGCCGGTCACTCCCAGCCATAGGTCCCCAGTCACAAACCTCGGCCCGTTTCCCTGGCAAACAAAAGTAAGCTACCCCGCTTCTGGATGGCAGATTGCAGGAGCCACTTGGTACTATCAAACCAGCCCAACTTGGCACTGGTGCCACCTTGGGTCTGGGAACCATGCTGCGTAACACAGATTCTAAGGCGCCAGTCGGCCACTACGAGCCACAAGCCCCCAAACACAAACAACGGCGCTATTCTCTGGCAAACAAAACTCAACTGCCCCTCTTCTGGATGGCAAATTGCAGGACGCACTTGGTACTATAAAAACAGCCCGACTTGGCACTGGTGCCCCCTTGGGTCTGGGAACCATCCTGCGTATCGATCTTTTTAATGAGACAGCCGGCCGCTCCCAGCCATATGCCCCCAAACACAACCCACGGCCCTTTTCTCTGGCAAACAAAACTCAACTGCACCGCTTCTGGATGGCAGATTGCAGGAGCCACTTGGTACTATCAAACCAGCCCGACTTGGCACTGGTGCCACCTTGGGTCTGGGAACCATCCTGCGTATCATGGATTTTCAGGAGCCAGCCGGCCACTCCCAGCCACAGGCCCCCAAACACAAACCACAGACTTTTTGTCTGGCAAACAAAATTCAGCTGCCCCGCTTCTGGATGGCAGATTGCAGGAGCCACTTGGGACTATCACACCAGCACAACATGGCACTGCTGCCACCTTGGATCTGGGAACCATCCTTCCTATCGTGGATTTTCAGGGGCCAGCCGGTCACTCTCAGCCATAGGCCCCAAACACAAACCACGGCCCTTTTCTCTGGAAAACAAAACTCAACTGCCCCTCTTCTGGATGGCAGATTGCAGGAGCCACTGGGTACTATGAAACCAGCCCTACTTGGCACTGATGCCACCTTGGGTCTGGGAACCATGCTGCGTATCATGGATTTTCAGGAGCCAGCCGGCCACTGCCAGCCACAGGCCCCGAAACACAAACAACAGCCTTTTTCTCTGGCAAACAAAATTCAGCTGCCCCGCTTCTGGATGGCAGATTGCAGGAACCACTTGGTACTAACAAAACAGCCCGACTTGGCACTGATGCCACCTTGGGTCTGGGAACCATCCTGCGTATCGTGGATTCAAAGGAGCCAGCTGGCCACTCCCAGCCACAGGCCCCAAAACACACACAACGGTGCTTTTCCCTGGAAAACAAAACTCGCCTGCCAAACATTTGATCGCAGATTGCAGGAGCCACTTGGTACTATCAAACCAGCCCAACTTGGCACTGGTGCCACCATGGGTCTGGTCACCATCCTGCCTATCGTAGCTTTTCAGGAGCCAGCCAGCCACCCCCAGCCAGAGGCCCCCAGACAAATATTTCGGCCCGTTTCCCTGGCAAACAAAAGTAAGCTGCCCCGCTTCTGGATGGCAGATTGCAGGACGCACTTGGTACTATCAAACCAGCCCAACTTGGCACTGGTGCCAACTCAGGTCTGGGAACCATCCTGCGTATCGTGGGTTCTAAGGAGCCAGCTGGCCACTCCCAGCCACAGGCCCCCAAACACAAACAACGGCGCTTTTCCCTGGAAAACAAAACTCGCCTGCCAACTTTTTGATGGCAGATTGCAGGAGCCACTTGGTACTATCAAACCAGCCCAACTTGGCACTGCTGCCACCATGGGTCTGGTCACCATCCTGCCTATCGTAGCTTTTCAGGAGCCAGCCGGTCACTCCCAGCCATAGGCCCCCAGACACAAACCTCGGCCCGTTTCCCTGGCAAACAAAAGTAAGCTGCCCCGCTTCTGCATGGCAGATTGCAGGAGCTACTTAGTACTATCAAACCAGCCCGACTTGGCACTGGTGACACCTCTGGTCTGGGAACCATCCTGCCTATCGTGGATTTTCAGGGGCCAGCCGGCCACTCTCAGCCATATGCCCCAAAAACAAACCACGGCCCTTTTCTCTGGCAAACAAAACTCAACTGCCCCTCTTCTGGATGGCAAATTTTAGGACGCACTTTGTACTACGAAAACCGCCCGACGTGGCACTGGTGCCACCTTGTGTCAGGGAACCCTCCTGCATATCGAGCTTTTAAAGGAGCCAGCCGGCCACGCCCAGCCATATACCCCCAAAAACAAACCACGGACCATTTCTCTTGGAAACAAAAATCCGCTGCCCCGCGTCTGTATGGCAGATTGCAGGAACCACTTTGCACCATCAAACCAGCCCGACTTGGCACTGGTGCCACCTTGGGTCTGGGAACAATCCTGCATATCGTGGATTCTAAGGAGCCAGCCGGCCACTCCCTGCCACAGGCCCCCAAACACAAACAACGGCGCTTTTCCCTGGAAAACAAAATTCGCCTGCCAGCTTTTTGATGGCAGATTGCAGGACCACTTGGTACTATCAAATCATCCCAACTTGGCACTGGTGCCACTATGGGTCTGGGAACCATCCTGCCTATTGTAGCATTTCAGGAGCCAGCCGGTCACTCCCAGCCATAGGCCCCCAGACACAAACCTCGGACCGTTTCCCTGGCAAACAAAATTAAGCTGCCCCGATTCTGGATGGCAGATTGCAGGAGCCACTTGGTTGTGTCAAACCAGCCCGACTTGGCACTGGTGCCACCTTGGGTCTGGGAACCATCCTGCGTAACGTGGATTCTAAGCAGCCACCCGGCCACTCTGAGCCACAGGCCCCCAAACACAAACAACGGCGCTTTTCCCTGGAAAACAAAACTCGCCTGCCAACTTTTTGATGGCAGATTGCAGGAGCCACTTGGTACTATCAAACCAGCCCAACTTGGCACTGGTGCCACCTCTGGTCTGGGAACCATCCTGCCTATTGTAGCTTTTCAGGAGCCAGCCGGTCACTCCCAGCCATAGACCCCCAGACACAAACCTCGGCCCGTTCCCCTGGAAAACAAAAGTAAGTTACCCCGATTCTGGATGGCAGATTGCAGGAGCCACTTGGTACTATCAAATCAGCCCAACTTGGCACTGGTGCCACCATGGGTCTGGTAAACATCCTGCCTATCGTAGCTTTTCAGGAGCCAGCCGGTCACTCCCTGCCATAGGCCCCCGGACACAAACCTCGGCCCGTTTCCCTGGCAAACAAAAGTAAGCTGCCCCGCTTTTGGATGGCAGATTGCAGGATGCACTTGGTACTTACAAACCAGCCCGACTTGGCCCTGGTGCCACCTTGGCTGTGGGAACCATGCTGCGTAACGTAGATTCTACGAGGACAGGCGGCCACTCCCAGCCACAGGCCTCTAAACAAAAACAACGGCGCTTTTCCCTGGAAAACAAAACTCGCCTGCCAACTTCTTGATGGCAGATTGCAGGAGCCACTTGGTACTATCAAACCAGCCCAACTTGGCACTGGTGCCACCATGGGTCTGGTCACCATCCTGCCTATCGTAGCTTTTCAGGAGCCAGCCGCTCACTCCCACCCATAGGCCCCCAGACAAATACCTCGGCACGTTTCCCTGGCAAACAAAAGTAGGCTGCCCCGCTTCTGGATGGCAAATTGCAGGACGCACTTGGTACTACGAAAACAGCCCGACTTGGCACTGATGCCACCTTGGGTCAGGGAACAATCCTGCGTATAGAGCTTTTTAAGGAGCCAGCCGGCCACGTCCAGTCATATACCCCCAAAAAAAAAACCACGGAACTTTTCTCCAGCAAACAAAAATCCGCTGCCCCGCGTCTGGATGGCAGATTGCAGGAGCTATTTAGTATTATCAAAGCAGCCCCACTTGGCACTGGTGGCACCATGAGTCTGGTAACCATCCTGCCTATCGTAGCTTTTCAGTAGTCAGCCGGTCACTCCCAGCCATAGGCCCCCAGACAAAAACCTAGGCCTATTTCTCTGGCAAACAAAAGTAAGCTGCCCTGCTTCTGGATGGCAGATTGCAGGAGACACTTGGTACTATCAAACCAGCCCGACTTGGCACTGGTGCCACCTTGGATCTGGGAACCATGCTCTGTATCGTGGATATTCAGGGGCCAGCCGGCCACTCTCAGCCATATGTCCCCAAACAGAAACCTCAGCCCGTTTCTCTGGCAAACAAAACTCAACTGCCCCTCTTCTGGATGGCAAATTGCAGGATGAACTTGATACTAAAACCGCAGGCCGACTTGGTAGTGGTGACACCTTGGGCCTGGGAACCATCATGCGTATCGAGCATTTTAAGGAGCCAGCCGGCCACTCCCAGCAATATGCCCCCAAAAACAATCCACGGAATTTTCCTCTGGCAAACAAAAATCAGCTGCCTCGCTTCTGGATGGCAGATTGCAGGAGCCACTTTGCACCATCAAACCAGCCCGACTTGGCACTGGTGCCACATTGCATCTGGGAACCATGCTGCCTAGCGTGGATTTTCAGGAGCCAGCCGGCCACTCTCAGCTATATGCCCCCAAACAAAACCCACGGCCCGTTTCCCTGGCAAACAAAATTAAGCTGCCCCGCTTCTGGATGGCAGATTGCAGGACGCACTTGGTAGTATCAAACCAGCAAAACTTGGCACTGGTGCCACCTTGGGTCTGGGAACCATCCTGCGTATCGTGGGTTCAAAGGAGCCAGCCGGTCACTCCCAGCCACAGGCCCCCAAATACAAACAATGTCGCTTTTCCCTGGAAAACAAATCTCGCCTGCCAACTTTTTGATGGCAGATTGCAGGAGCCACTTGGTACTATCAAACCAGCCCAACTTGGCACTGGTGCCACCATGGGTCTGGTAACCATCCTGCCTATTGTAGCTTTCCAGGAGCCAGCCGGTCACTCCCAGCCATAGGTCCCCAGTCACAAACCTCGGCCCGTTTCCCTGGCAAACAAAAGTAAGCTACCCCGCTTCTGGATGGCAGATTGCAGGAGCCACTTGGTACTATCAAACCAGCCCAACTTGGCACTGGTGCCACCTTGGGTCTGGGAACCATGCTGCGTAACACAGATTCTAAGGCGCCAGTCGGCCACTACGAGCCACAAGCCCCCAAACACAAACAACGGCGCTATTCTCTGGCAAACAAAACTCAACTGCCCCTCTTCTGGATGGCAAATTGCAGGACGCACTTGGTACTATAAAAACAGCCCGACTTGGCACTGGTGCCCCCTTGGGTCTGGGAACCATCCTGCGTATCGATCTTTTTAATGAGACAGCCGGCCACTCCCAGCCATATGCCCCCAAACACAACCCACGGCCCTTTTCTCTGGCAAACAAAACTCAACTGCACCGCTTCTGGATGGCAGATTGCAGGAGCCACTTGGTACTATCAAACCAGCCCGACTTGGCACTGGTGCCACCTTGGGTCTGGGAACCATCCTGCGTATTGTGGGTTGTCAGGAGCCAGCCGAACACTCTCGGCCACAGACCCCAATTAAAAACAACGGCCCGTTTCACAGGCAAACAAAACTCAGCTGCCCCGCTTCTGGATGGGAGATTGCAGGAGGCACTTGGTGTAATCAAACCAGCCCGACTTGGCACTGGTGCCACCTTGGGTCTGGGAACCATCCTGCGTATCGTGGATTCTAAGGAGCCAGCCGGCCACTCCTAGCCACAGGCCCCCAAACAAAAACCTAGGCCTATTTCTCTGGCAAACAAAAGTAAGCTGCCCTGCTTCTGGATGGCAGATTGCAGGAGACACTTGGTACTATCAAACCAGCCCGACTTGGCACTGGTGCCACCTTGGATCTGGGAACCATGCTCTGTATCGTGGATATTCAGGGGCCAGCCGGCCACTCTCAGCCATATGTCCCCAAACAGAAACCTCGGCCCGTTTCTCTGGCAAACAAAACTCAACTGCCCCTCTTCTGGATGGCAAATTGCAGGATGAACTTGATACTAAAACCGCAGGCCGACTTGGTAGTGGTGACACCTTGGGCCTGGGAACCATCATGCGTATCGAGCATTTTAAGGAGCCAGCCGGCCACTCCCAGCAATATGCCCCCAAAAACAATCCACGGAATTTTCCTCTGGCAAACAAAAATCAGCTGCCTCGCTTCTGGATGGCAGATTGCAGGAGCCACTTTGCACCATCAAACCAGCCCGACTTGGCACTGGTGCCACATTGCATCTGGGAACCATGCTGCCTAGCGTGGATTTTCAGGAGCCAGCCGGCCACTCTCAGCTATATGCCCCCAAACAAAACCCACGGCCCGTTTCCCTGGCAAACAAAATTAAGCTGCCCCGCTTCTGGATGGCAGATTGCAGGACGCACTTGGTAGTATCAAACCAGCAAAACTTGGCACTGGTGCCACCTTGGGTCTGGGAACCATCCTGCGTATCGTGGGTTCAAAGGAGCCAGCCGGTCACTCCCAGCCACAGGCCCCCAAATACAAACAATGTCGCTTTTCCCTGGAAAACAAATCTCGCCTGCCAACTTTTTGATGGCAGATTGCAGGAGCCACTTGGTACTATCAAACCAGCCCAACTTGGCACTGGTGCCACCATGGGTCTGGTCACCATCCTGCCTATTGTAGCTTTCCAGGAGCCAGCCGGTCACTCCCAGCCATAGGTCCCCAGTCACAAACCTCGGCCCGTTTCCCTGGCAAACAAAAGTAAGCTACCCCGCTTCTGGATGGCAGATTGCAGGAGCCACTTGGTACTATCAAACCAGCCCAACTTGGCACTGGTGCCACCTTGGGTCTGGGAACCATGCTGCGTAACACAGATTCTAAGGCGCCAGTCGGCCACTACGAGCCACAAGCCCCCAAACACAAACAACGGCGCTATTCTCTGGCAAACAAAACTCAACTGCCCCTCTTCTGGATGGCAAATTGCAGGACGCACTTGGTACTATAAAAACAGCCCGACTTGGCACTGGTGCCCCCTTGGGTCTGGGAACCATCCTGCGTATCGATCTTTTTACTGAGACAGCCGGCCACTCCCAGCCATATGCCCCCAAACACAACCCACGGCCCTTTTCTCTGGCAAACAAAACTCAACTGCACCGCTTCTGGATGGCAGATTGCAGGAGCCACTTGGTACTATCAAACCAGCCCGACTTGGCACTGGTGCCACCTTGGGTCTGGGAACCATCCTGCGTATTGTGGGTTGTCAGGAGCCAGCCGAACACTCTCGGCCACAGACCCCAATTAAAAACAACGGCCCGTTTCACAGGCAAACAAAACTCAGCTGCCCCGCTTCTGGATGGCAGATTGCAGGAGCCACTTGGTGTAATCAAACCAGCCCGACTTGGCACTGGTGCCACCTTGGGTCTGGGAACCATCCTGCGTATCGTGGATTCTAAGGAGCCAGCCGGCCACTCCTAGCCACAGGCCCCCAAACAAAAACCTAGGCCTATTTCTCTGGCAAACAAAAGTAAGCTGCCCTGCTTCTGGATGGCAGATTGCAGGAGACACTTGGTACTATCAAACCAGCCCGACTTGGCACTGGTGCCACCTTGGATCTGGGAACCATGCTCTGTATCGTGGATATTCAGGGGCCAGCCGGCCACTCTCAGCCATATGTCCCCAAACAGAAACCTCGGCCCGTTTCTCTGGCAAACAAAACTCAACTGCCCCTCTTCTGGATGGCAAATTGCAGGATGAACTTGATACTAAAACCGCAGGCCGACTTGGTAGTGGTGACACCTTGGGCCTGGGAACCATCATGCGTATCGAGCATTTTAAGGAGCCAGCCGGCCACTCCCAGCAATATGCCCCCAAAAACAATCCACGGAATTTTCCTCTGGCAAACAAAAATCAGCTGCCTCGCTTCTGGATGGCAGATTGCAGGAGCCACTTTGCACCATCAAACCAGCCCGACTTGGCACTGGTGCCACATTGCATCTGGGAACCATGCTGCCTAGCGTGGATTTTCAGGAGCCAGCCGGCCACTCTCAGCTATATACCCCCAAACAAAACCCACGGCCCGTTTCCCTGGCAAACAAAACTAAGCTGCCCCGCTTCTGGATGGCAGATTGCAGGACGCACTTGGTAGTATCAAACCAGCAAAACTTGGCACTGGTGCCACCTTGGGTCTGGGAACCATCCTGCGTATCGTGGGTTCAAAGGAGCCAGCCGGTCACTCCCAGCCACAGGCCCCCAAATACAAACAATGTCGCTTTTCCCTGGAAAACAAAACTCGCCTGCCAACTTTTTGATGGCAGATTGCAGGAGCCACTTGGTACTATCAAACCAGCCCAACTTGGCACTGGTGCCACCATGGGTCTGGTAACCATCCTGCCTATTGTAGCTTTCCAGGAGCCAGCCGGTCACTCCCAGCCATAGGTCCCCAGTCACAAACCTCGGCCCGTTTCCCTGGCAAACAAAAGTAAGCTGCCCTGCTTCTGGATGGCAGATTGCAGGAGCCACTTGGTACTATCAAACCAGCCCAACTTGGCACTGGTGCCACCTTGGGTCTGGGAACCATGCTGCGTAACACAGATTCTAAGGCGCCAGTCGGCCACTACGAGCCACAAGCCCCCAAACACAAACAACGGCGCTATTCTCTGGAAAACAAAACTCAACTGCCCCTCTTCTGGATGGCAAATTGCAGGACGCACTTGGTACTATAAAAACAGCCCGACTTGGCACTGGTGCCCCCTTGGGTCTGGGAACCATCCTGCGTATCGATCTTTTTACTGAGACAGCCGGCCACTCCCAGCCATATGCCCCCAAACACAACCCACGGCCCTTTTCTCTGGCAAACAAAACTCAACTGCACCGCTTCTGGATGGCAGATTGCAGGAGCCACTTGGTACTATCAAACCAGCCCGACTTGGCACTGGTGCCACCTTGGGTCTGGGAACCATCCTGCGTATTGTGGGTTGTCAGGAGCCAGCCGAACACTCTCGGCCACAGACCCCAATTAAAAACAACGGCCCGTTTCACAGGCAAACAAAACTCAGCTGCCCCGCTTCTGGATGGGAGATTGCAGGAGGCACTTGGTGTAATCAAACCAGCCCGACTTGGCACTGGTGCCACCTTGGGTCTGGGAACCATCCTGCGTATCGTGGATTCTAAGGAGCCAGCCGGCCACTCCTAGCCACAGGCCCCCAAACAAAAACCTAGGCCTATTTCTCTGGCAAACAAAAGTAAGCTGCCCTGCTTCTGGATGGCAGATTGCAGGAGACACTTGGTACTATCAAACCAGCCCGACTTGGCACTGGTGCCACCTTGGATCTGGGAACCATGCTCTGTATCGTGGATATTCAGGGGCCAGCCGGCCACTCTCAGCCATATGTCCCCAAACAGAAACCTCGGCCCGTTTCTCTGGCAAACAAAACTCAACTGCCCCTCTTCTGGATGGCAAATTGCAGGATGAACTTGATACTAAAACCGCAGGCCGACTTGGTAGTGGTGACACCTTGGGCCTGGGAACCATCATGCGTATCGAGCATTTTAAGGAGCCAGCCGGCCACTCCCAGCAATATGCCCCCAAAAACAATCCACGGAATTTTCCTCTGGCAAACAAAAATCAGCTGCCTCGCTTCTGGATGGCAGATTGCAGGAGCCACTTTGCACCATCAAACCAGCCCGACTTGGCACTGGTGCCACATTGCATCTGGGAACCATGCTGCCTAGCGTGGATTTTCAGGAGCCAGCCGGCCACTCTCAGCTATATGCCCCCAAACAAAACCCACGGCCCGTTTCCCTGGCAAACAAAATTAAGCTGCCCCGCTTCTGGATGGCAGATTGCAGGACGCACTTGGTAGTATCAAACCAGCAAAACTTGGCACTGGTGCCACCTTGGATCTGGGAACCATCCTTCCTATCGTGGATTTTCAGGGGCCAGCCGGTCACTCTCAGCCATAGGCCATAAACACAAACCACGGCCCTTTTCTCTGGAAAACAAAACTCAACTGCCCCTCTTCTGGATGGCAGATTGCAGGAGCCACTGGGTACTATGAAACCAGCCCTACTTGGCACTGATGCCACCTTGGGTCTGGGAACCATGCTGCGTATCATGGATTTTCAGGAGCCAGCCGGCCACTGCCAGCCACAGGCCCCGAAACACAAACAACAGCCTTTTTCTCTGGCAAACAAAATTCAGCTGCCCCGCTTCTGGATGGCAGATTGCAGGAACCACTTGGTACTAACAAACCAGCCCGACTTGGCACTGATGCCACCTTGGGTCTGGGAACCATCCTGCGTATCGTGGATTCAAAGGAGCCAGCTGGCCACTCCCAGCCACAGGCCCCAAAACACACACAACGGTGCTTTTCCCTGGAAAACAAAACTCGCCTGCCAAACTTTTGATGGCAGATTGCAGGAGCCACTTGTTATTATCAAACCAGCCCAACTTGGCACTGGTGCCACCCTGGGTCTGGTCACCATCCTGCCTATCGTAGCTTTTCAGGAGCCAGCCAGCCACCCCCAGCCAGAGGCCCCCAGACAAATATTTCGGCCCGTTTCCCTGGCAAACAAAACTAAGCTGCCCCGCTTCTGGATGGCAGATTGCAGGGGCCACTTGGTACTATCAAACCAGCCCAACTTGGCACTGGTGCCAACTCAGGTCTGGGAACCATCCTGCGTATCGTGGGTTCTAAGGAGCCAGCTGGCCACTCCCAGCCACAGGCCCCCAAACACAAACAACGGCGCTTTTCCCTGGAAAACAAAACTCGCCTGCCAACTTTTTGATGGCAGATTGCAGGAGCCACTTGGTACTATCAAACCAGCCCAACTTGGCACTGGTGCCACCATGGGTCTGGTAACCATCCTGCCTATTGTAGCTTTCCAGGAGCCAGCCGGTCACTCCCAGCCATAGGTCCCCAGTCACAAACCTCGGCCCGTTTCCCTGGCAAACAAAAGTAAGCTACCCCGCTTCTGGATGGCAGATTGCAGGAGCCACTTGGTACTATCAAACCAGCCCAACTTGGCACTGGTGCCACCTTGGGTCTGGGAACCATGCTGCGTAACACAGATTCTAAGGCGCCAGTCGGCCACTACGAGCCACAAGCCCCCAAACACAAACAACGGCGCTATTCTCTGGCAAACAAAACTCAACTGCCCCTCTTCTGGATGGCAAATTGCAGGACGCACTTGGTACTATAAAAACAGCCCGACTTGGCACTGGTGCCCCCTTGGGTCTGGGAACCATCCTGCGTATCGATCTTTTTAATGAGACAGCCGGCCGCTCCCAGCCATATGCCCCCAAACACAACCCACGGCCCTTTTCTCTGGCAAACAAAACTCAACTGCACCGCTTCTGGATGGCAGATTGCAGGAGCCACTTGGTACTATCAAACCAGCCCGACTTGGCACTGGTGCCACCTTGGGTCTGGGAACCATCCTGCGTATCATGGATTTTCAGGAGCCAGCCGGCCACTCCCAGCCACAGGCCCCCAAACACAAACCACAGACTTTTTGTCTGGCAAACAAAATTCAGCTGCCCCGCTTCTGGATGGCAGATTGCAGGAGCCACTTGGGACTATCACACCAGCACAACATGGCACTGCTGCCACCTTGGATCTGGGAACCATCCTTCCTATCGTGGATTTTCAGGGGCCAGCCGGTCACTCTCAGCCATAGGCCCCAAACACAAACCACGGCCCTTTTCTCTGGAAAACAAAACTCAACTGCCCCTCTTCTGGATGGCAGATTGCAGGAGCCACTGGGTACTATGAAACCAGCCCTACTTGGCACTGATGCCACCTTGGGTCTGGGAACCATGCTGCGTATCATGGATTTTCAGGAGCCAGCCGGCCACTGCCAGCCACAGGCCCCGAAACACAAACAACAGCCTTTTTCTCTGGCAAACAAAATTCAGCTGCCCCGCTTCTGGATGGCAGATTGCAGGAACCACTTGGTACTAACAAAACAGCCCGACTTGGCACTGATGCCACCTTGGGTCTGGGAACCATCCTGCGTATCGTGGATTCAAAGGAGCCAGCTGGCCACTCCCAGCCACAGGCCCCAAAACACACACAACGGTGCTTTTCCCTGGAAAACAAAACTCGCCTGCCAAACATTTGATGGCAGATTGCAGGAGCCACTTGGTACTATCAAACCAGCACAACTTGGCACTGGTGCCACCATGGGTCTGGTCACCATCCTGCCTATCGTAGCTTTTCAGGAGCCAGCCAGCCACCCCCAGCCAGAGGCCCCCAGACAAATATTTCGGCCCGTTTCCCTGGCAAACAAAAGTAAGCTGCCCCGCTTCTGGATGGCAGATTGCAGGAGCCACTTGGTACTATCAAACCAGCCCAACTTGGCACTGGTGCCAACTCAGGTCTGGGAACCATCCTGCGTATCGTGGGTTCTAAGGAGCCAGCTGGCCACTCCCAGCCACAGGCCCCCAAACACAAACAACGGCGCTTTTCCCTGGAAAACAAAACTCGCCTGCCAACTTTTTGATGGCAGATTGCAGGAGCCACTTGGTACTATCAAACCAGCCCAACTTGGCACTGCTGCCACCATGGGTCTGGTCACCATCCTGCCTATCGTAGCTTTTCAGGAGCCAGCCGGTCACTCCCAGCCATAGGCCCCCAGACACAAACCTCGGCCCGTTTCCCTGGCAAACAAAAGTAAGCTGCCCCGCTTCTGCATGGCAGATTGCAGGAGCTACTTAGTACTATCAAACCAGCCCGACTTGGCACTGGTGACACCTCTGGTCTGGGAACCATCCTGCCTATCGTGGATTTTCAGGGGCCAGCCGGCCACTCTCAGCCATATGCCCCAAAAACAAACCACGGCCCTTTTCTCTGGCAAACAAAACTCAACTGCCCCTCTTCTGGATGGCAAATTTTAGGACGCACTTTGTACTACGAAAACCGCCCGACGTGGCACTGGTGCCACCTTGTGTCAGGGAACCCTCCTGCATATCGAGCTTTTTAAGGAGCCAGCCGGCCACGCCCAGCCATATACCCCCAAAAACAAACCACGGACCATTTCTCTTGGAAACAAAAATCCGCTGCCCCGCGTCTGTATGGCAGATTGCAGGAGCCACTTTGCACCATCAAACCAGCCCGACTTGGCACTGGTGCCACCTTGGGTCTGGGAACAATCCTGCATATCGTGGATTCTAAGGAGCCAGCCGGCCACTCCCTGCCACAGGCCCCCAAACACAAACAACGGCGCTTTTCCCTGGAAAACAAAATTCGCCTGCCAGCTTTTTGATGGCAGATTGCAGGAGCCACTTGGTACTATCAAATCATCCCAACTTGGCACTGGTGCCACTATGGGTCTGGGAACCATCCTGCCTATTGTAGCATTTCAGGAGCCAGCCGGTCACTCCCAGCCATAGGCCCCCAGACACAAACCTCGGACCGTTTCCCTGGCAAACAAAATTAAGCTGCCCCGATTCTGGATGGCAGATTGCAGGAGCCACTTGGTTGTGTCAAACCAGCCCGACTTGGCACTGGTGCCACCTTGGGTCTGGGAACCATCCTGCGTAACGTGGATTCTAAGCGGCCACCCGGCCACTCTGAGCCACAGGCCCCCAAACACAAACAACGGCGCTTTTCCCTGGAAAACAAAACTCGCCTGCCAACTTTTTGATGGCAGATTGCAGGAGCCACTTGGTACTATCAAACCAGCCCAACTTGGCACTGGTGCCACCTCTGGTCTGGGAACCATCCTGCCTATTGTAGCTTTTCAGGAGCCAGCCGGTCACTCCCAGCCATAGACCCCCAGACACAAACCTCGGCCCGTTCCCCTGGAAAACAAAAGTAAGTTACCCCGATTCTGGATGGCAGATTGCAGGAGCCACTTGGTACTATCAAATCAGCCCAACTTGGCACTGGTGCCACCATGGGTCTGGTAAACATCCTGCCTATCGTAGCTTTTCAGGAGCCAGCCGGTCACTCCCTGCCATAGGCCCCCGGACACAAACCTCGGCCCGTTTCCCTGGCAAACAAAAGTAAGCTGCCCCGCTTTTGGATGGCAGATTGCAGGATGCACTTGGTACTTACAAACCAGCCCGACTTGGCCCTGGTGCCACCTTGGCTCTGGGAACCATGCTGCGTAACGTAGATTCTACGAGGACAGGCGGCCACTCCCAGCCACAGGCCTCTAAACAAAAACAACGGCGCTTTTCCCTGGAAAACAAAACTCGCCTGCCAACTTCTTGATGGCAGATTGCAGGAGCCACTTGGTACTATCAAACCAGCCCAACTTGGCACTGGTGCCACCATGGGTCTGGTCACCATCCTGCCTATCGTAGCTTTTCAGGAGCCAGCCGCTCACTCCCACCCATAGGCCCCCAGACAAATACCTCGGCACGTTTCCCTGGCAAACAAAAGTAGGCTGCCCCGCTTCTGGATGGCAAATTGCAGGACGCACTTGGTACTACGAAAACAGCCCGACTTGGCACTGATGCCACCTTGGGTCAGGGAACAATCCTGCGTATAGAGCTTTTTAAGGAGCCAGCCGGCCACGTCCAGTCATATACCCCCAAAAAAAAAACCACGGAACTTTTCTCCAGCAAACAAAAATCCGCTGCCCCGCGTCTGGATGGCAGATTGCAGGAGCTATTTAGTATTATCAAAGCAGCCCCACTTGGCACTGGTGGCACCATGAGTCTGGTAACCATCCTGCCTATCGTAGCTTTTCAGTAGTCAGCCGGTCACTCCCAGCCATAGGCCCCCAGACAAATACCTCGGCCCGTTTCCCTGGGAAAAAAAAGTAAGCTGTCCCGCTTCTGGATGGCAGATTGCAGGAGCCACTTGGTACTATCAAACCAGCCCAACTTGTTCCCAGACCCAAGGTGGCACCAGTGCCACGTGGGGCTGGTTTGATGGTGCAACGTGGCTCCTGCAATCTGCCATCCAAAAGCGGGGCAGCTTACTTTTGTTTGCCAGGGAAACGGGCCGAGGTTTGTGTCTGGGGGTCTATGGCTGGGAGTGACCGGCTGGCTCCTGAAAAGCTACGATAGGCAGGATGGTTCCCAGACCAGACGTGGCACCAGTGCCAAGTTGGGCTGGTTTGATAGTACCAAGTGGCTCCTGCAATCTGCCATCAAAACTTGGCAGGCGAGTTTTGTTTTCCAGGGAAAAGCGCCGTAGTTTTTGTTTGGGGGCCTGTGGCTCAGAGTGGCCGGGTGGCTGCTTAGAATCCACGATACGCAGGATGGTTCCCAGACCCAAGGTGGCACCAGTGCCAAGTCGGGCTGGTTTGACACAACCAAGTGGCTCCTGCAATCTGCCATCCAGAATCGGGGCAGCTTAATTTTGTTTGCCAGGGAAACGGTCCGAGGTTTGTGTCTGGGGGCCTATGGCTGGGAGTGACCGGCTGGCTCCTGAAATGCTACAATAGGCAGGATGGTTCCCAGACCCATAGTGGCACCAGTGCCAAGTTGGGATGATTTGATAGTACCAAGTGGCTCCTGCAATCTGCCATCAAAAAGTTGGCAGGCGAATTTTGTTTTCCAGGGAAAAGCGCCGTTGTTTGTGTTTGGGGGCCTGTGGCTGGGAGTGGCCGGCTGGCTCCTTAGAATCCACGATATGCAGGATTGTTCCCAGACCCAAGGTGGCACCAGTGCCAAGTCGGGCTGGTTTGATGGTGCAAAGTGGCTCCTGCAATCTGCCATACAGACGCGGGGCAGCGGATTTTTTTTTCCAAGAGAAATGGTCCGTGGTTTGTTTTTGGGGGTTTATGGCTGGGCGTGGCCGGCTGGCTCCTTAAAAAGCTCGATATGCAGGATGGTTCCCTGACACAAGGTGGCACCAGTGCCACGTCGGGCGGTTTTCGTAGTACAAAGTGCGTCCTAAAATTTGCCATCCAGAAGAGGGGCAGTTGAGTTTTGTTTGCCAGAGAAAAGGGCCGTGGTTTGTTTTTGGGGGCATATGGCTGAGAGTGGCCGGCTGGCTCCTGAAAAGCTACGATAGGCAGGATGTTTACCAGACCCATGGTGGCACCAGTGCCAAGTTGGGCTGATTTGATAGTACCAAGTGGCTCCTGCAATCTGCCATCCAGAATCGGGGTAGCTTACTTTTGTTTTCCAGGGAAACGGGCCGAGGTTTGTGTCTGGGGGTCTATGGTTGGGAGTGGCCGGCTGGCTCCTTAGAAACCACGATACGCAGCATGGTTCCCAGACCAGAGGTGGCACCAGTGCCAAGTTGGGCTGGTTTGATACTACCAAGTGGTTCCTGCAATCTGCCATCCAGAAGCGGGGCAGCTTACTTTTGTTTGCCAGGGAAACGGATCGTTGTTTGTGTTTGGGGGCCTATGGCTGGGACTGACCGGCTGGCTCCATAAAATCCACGATACGCAGGATGGTTCCCAGACCAGAAGTGGCACCAGTGCCAAGTCGGGCTGGTTTGATAGTACCAAGTGGCTCCTGCAATCTGCCATCCAGAAGCGGGGCAGCTTACTTTTGTTTGCCAGGGAAACGGGCCGAGGTTTGTGTCTCGGGGCCTATGGCAGGCAGTGACCGGCTGGCTCCTGAAAGCTACGATAGGCAGGATGGTGACAAGACCCATGGTGGCACCAGTGCCAAGTTGGGCTGGTTTGATAGTACCAAGTGGCTCCTGCAATCTGCCATCAAAACGTTGGCAGGCGAGTTTTGTTTTCCAGGGAAAAGCGCCGTTGTTTGTGTTTGGGGGCCTGTGGTTGGGAGTGGCCGGCTGGCTCCTTAGAAACCACAATACGCAGGATGGTTCCCAGACCAGAGGTGGCACCAGTGCCAAGTCGGGCTGGTTTGATAGTACCAAGTGGCTCCTGCAATCTGCCATCCAGAAGCGGGGCAGCTTAATTTGTTTGCCACGGAAACGGGCCGTTGTTTGTGTTTGGGGGCCTGTGGCTGGGAGTGGCCGACTGGCTCCTTAGAATCCACGATACGCAGGATGGTTCCAAGACCAGAGGTGGCACCAGTGCCAAGTCGGGCTGGTTTGATAGTACCAAGTGGCTCCTGCAATCTGCCATCCAGAAGCGGGGCAGCTTAATTTCCTTTGCCAGGGAAACGGGCCGAGCTTTGTGTCTGGGGGCCTATGGCTGGGAGTGACCGGCTGGCTCCTGAAAAGTTACGATAGGCAGGATGGTGACCAGACCCATGGTGGCACCAGTGCCAAGTTGGGCTGGTTTGATAGTACCAAGTGGCTCCTGCAATCTGCCATCAAAACGTTGGTAGGCGAGTTTTGTTTTCCAGGGAAAAGCGCCGTTGTTTTTGTTTGGGGGCCTGTGGCTGGGAGTGGCCGGCTGGCTCCTTAGAATCCACGATACGCACCATGGTATCCAGACCCAAGGTGGCACCAGTGCCAAGTTTTGCTGGTTTGATAGTACCAAGTGGTTCCTGCAATCTGCCATCCAGAAGCAGGGCAGCTTACTTTTGTTTGCCAGGGAAACGGGCCGAGGTTTGTGTCTGGGGGCCTATGGCTGCGAGTGACCGGCTGGCTCCTGAAAAGCTACGATAGCCAGGATGGTGACCAGACCCATGGTGGCACCAGTCCCAAGTTGGGCTGGTTTGATAGTACCAAGTGGCTCCTGCAATCTGCCATCAAAAAGTTGGCAGGCGAGTTTTGTTTTCCAGGGAAAAGCGCCGTTGATGTGTTTAGGGGCCTGTGGCTGGGAGTGGCCGGCTGGCTCCTTAGAATCCACCATACGCAGGATGGTTCCCAGACCCAAGGTGGCACCAGTGCCTAGTCGGGATAGTTTGATGGTGCAAAGTGGCTCCTGCAATCTGCCATCCAGAAGCGGGGCAGCTTACTTTTGTTTGCCAGGGAAACGGGCCGAGGTTTGTGTCTGGGGGCCTATGGCTGGGAGTGACCGGCTGGCTCCTGAAAAGCTACGATAGGCAGGATGGTGACCAGACCCAAGGTGGCACCAGTGCCAAGTTGGGCTGGTTTGATGGTACCAAGTGGCTCCTGCAATCTGCCATCAAAAAGTTGGCAGGCGAGTTTTGTTTTCCAGGGAAAAGCGCCGTTGTTTTTGTTTGGGGGCCTGTGGCTGGGAGTGGCCGGCTGGCTCATTAGAATCCACGATACGCAGGATGGTTCCCAGACTTGTCGTGGCACCAGTGCCAAGTCGGGCTGGTTTGATAGTACCAAGTGGATCCTGCAATCTGCCATCCAGAAGCGGGGCAGCTTACTTTTGTTTGCCAGGGAAACGGGCCGAGGTTTTTGTCTGGGGGCCTATGGCTGGGAGTGACCGGCTGGCTCCTGAAAAGCTACGATAGGCAGGATGGTGACCAGACCCATGGTGGCAGCAGAGCCAAGTTGGGCTGGTTTGATAGTACCAAGTGGCTCCTGCAATCTGCCATCAAAAAGTTGGCAGGCGAGTTTTGTTTTCCAGGGAAAAGTGCCGTTGTTTGTGTATGGGTGCCTGTGGCTGGGAGTGGCCGACTGGCTCCTTAGAATCTGTGTTACGCAGCATGGTTCCCAGACCCAAGGTGGCACCAGTGCCAAGTTGGGCTGGTTTGATAGTACCAAGTGGCTCCTGCAATCTGCCATCCAGAAGTGGGGTAGATTACTTTTGTTTGCCAGGGAAACGGGCCGAGGTTTGTGTCCGGGGGCCTATGGCAGGGAGTGACCGGCTGGCTCCTGAAAAGCTACGATAGGCAGGATGTTTACCAGACCCATGGTGGCACCAGTGCCAAGTTGGGCTGATTTGATAGTACCAAGTTCATCCTGCAATCTGCCATCCAGAATCGGGGTAACTTACTTTTGTTTTCCAGGGAAACGGGCCGAGGTTTGTGTCTGGGGGTCTATGGCTGGGAGTGACCGGCTGGCTCCTGAAAAGCTACGATAGGCAGGATGGTTCCCAGACCAGACGTGGCACCAGTGCCAAGTTGGGCTGGTTTGATAGTACCAAGTGGCTCCTGCAATCTGCCATCAAATTTGGCAGGCGAGTTTTGTTTTCCAGGGAAAAGCGCCGTTGTTTGTGTTTGGGGGCCTGTGGCTCAGAGTGGCCGGGTGGCTGCTTAGAATCCACGTTACGCAGGATGGTTCCCAGACCCAAGGTGGCACCAGTGCCAAGTCGGGCTGGTTTGACACAACCAAGTGGCTCCTGCAATCTGCCATCCAGAATCGGGGCAGCTTAATTTTGTTTGCCAGGGAAACGGTCCGAGGTTTGTGTCTGGGGGCCTATGGCTGGGAGTGACCGGCTGGCTCCTGAAATGCTACAATAGGCAGGATGGTTCCCAGACCCATAGTGGCACCAGTGCCAAGTTGGGATGATTTGATAGTACCAAGTGGCTCCTGCAATCTGCCATCAAAAAGCTGGCAGGCGAATTTTGTTTTCCAGGGAAAAGCGCCGTTGTTTGTGTTTGGGGGCCTGTGGCAGGGAGTGGCCGGCTGGCTCCTTAGAATCCACGATATGCAGGATTGTTCCCAGACCCAAGGTGGCACCAGTGCCAAGTCGGGCTGGTTTGATGGTGCAAAGTGGCTCCTGCAATCTGCCATACAGACGCGGGGCAGCGGATTTTTGTTTCCAAGAGAAATGGTCCGTGGTTTGTTTTTGGGGGTATATGGCTGGGCGTGGCCGGCTGGCTCCTTAAAAAGCTCGATATGCAGGATGGTTCCCTGACACAAGGTGGCACCAGTGCCACGTCGGGCGGTTTTCGTAGTACAAAGTGCGTCCTAAAATTTGCCATCCAGAAGAGGGGCAGTTGAGTTTTGTTTGCCAGAGAAAAGGGCCGTGGTTTGTTTTTGGGGCATATGGCTGAGAGTGGCCGGCTGGCCCCTGAAAATCCACGATAGGCAGGATGGTTCCCAGACCAGAGGTGTCACCAGTGCCAAGTCGGGCTGGTTTGATAGTACTAAGTAGCTCCTGCAATCTGCCATGCAGAAGCGGGGCAGCTTACTTTTGTTTGCCAGGGAAACGGGCCGAGGTTTGTGTCTGGGGGCCTATGGCTGGGAGTGACCGGCTGGCTCCTGAAAAGCTACGATAGGCAGGATGGTGACCAGACCCATGGTGGCACCAGTGCCAAGTTGGGCTGGTTTGATAGTACCAAGTGGCTCCTGCAATCTGCCATCAAAAAGTTGGCAGGCGAGTTTTGTTTTCCAGGGAAAAGCGCCGTTGTTTGTGTTTGGGGGCCTGTGGTTGGGAGTGGCCAGCTGGCTCCTTAGAACCCACGATACGCAGGATGGTTCCCAGACCTGAGTTGGCACCAGTGCCAAGTTGGGCTGGTTTGATGGTGCAAAGTGGCTCCTGCAATCTGCCATCCAGAAGCGGGGCAGCTTACTTTTGTTTGCCAGGGAAACGGGCCGAAATATTTGTCTGGGGGCCTCTGGCTGGGGGTGGCTGGCTGGCTCCTGAAAAGCTACGATAGGCAGGATGGTGACCAGACCCATGGTGGCACCAGTGCCAAGTTGGGCTGGTTTGATAATACCAAGTGGCTCCTGCAATCTGCCATCAAAAGTTTGGCAGGCGAGTTTTGTTTTCCAGGGAAAAGCACCGTTGTGTGTGTTTTGGGGCCTGTGGCTGGGAGTGGCCGGCTGGCTCCTTTGAATCCACGATACGCAGGATGGTTCCCAGAGCCAAGGTGGCATCAGTGCCAAGTCGGGCTGGTTTGTTAGTACCAAGTGGTTCCTGCAATCTGCCATCCAGAAGCGGGGCAGCTGAATTTTGTTTGCCAGAGAAAAAGGCTGTTGTTTGTGTTTCGGGGCCTGTGGCTGGCAGTGGCCGGCTGGCTCCTGAAAATCCATGATACGCCGCATGGTTCCCAGACCCAAGGTGGCATCAGTGCCAAGTAGGGCTGGTTTCATAGTACCCAGTGGCTCCTGCAATCTGCCATCCAGAAGAGGGGCAGTTGAGTTTTGTTTTCCAGAGAAAAGGGCCGTGGTTTGTGTTTGGGGCCTATGGCTGAGAGTGACCGGCTGGCCCCTGAAAATCCACGATAGGAAGGATGGTTCCCAGATCCAAGGTGGCAGCAGTGCCATGTTGTGCTGGTGTGATAGTCCCAAGTGGCTCCTGCAATCTGCCATCCAGAAGCGGGGCAGCTGAATTTTGTTTGCCAGACAAAAAGTCTGTGGTTTGTGTTTGGGGGCCTGTGGCTGGGAGTGGCCGGCTGGCTCCTGAAAATCCATGATACGCAGCATGGTTCCCAGACCCAAGGTGGCACCAGTGCCAAGTGGGGCTGGTTTCACAGTGTCAAGTGCCTCCTGCAATCTCCCATCCAGAAGCGGGGCAGCTGAGTTTTGTTTGCCTGTGAAACGGGCCGTTGTTTTTAATTGGGGTCTGTGGCCGAGAGTGTTCGGCTGGCTCCTGACAACCCACAATACGCAGGATGGTTCCCAGACCCAAGGTGGCACCAGTGCCAAGTCGGGCTGGTTTGATAGTACCAAGTGGCTCCTGCAATCTGCCATCCAGAAGCGGTGCAGTTGAGTTTTGTTTGCCAGAGAAAAGGGCCGTGGGTTGTGTTTGGGGGCATATGGCTGGGAGTGGCCGGCTGTCTCATTAAAAAGATCGATACGCAGGATGGTTCCCAGACCCAAGGGGGCACCAGTGCCAAGTCGGGCTGTTTTTATAGTACCAAGTGCGTCCTGCAATTTGCCATCCAGAAGAGGGGCAGTTGAGTTTTGTTTGCCAGAGAATAGCGCCGTTGTTTGTGTTTGGGGGCTTGTGGCTCGTAGTGGCCGACTGGCGCCTTAGAATCTGTGTTACGCAGCATGGTTCCCAGACCCAAGGTGGCACCAGTGCCAAGTTGGGCTGGTTTGATAGTACCAAGTGGCTCCTGCAATCTGCCATCCAGTAGCGGGGCAGCTGAATTTTGTTTGCCAGAGAAAAAGGCTGTTGTTTGTGTTTCGGGGCCTGTGGCTGGCAGTGGCCGGCTGGCTCCTGAAAATCCATGATACGCAGCATGGTTCCCAGACCCAAGGTGGCATCAGTGCCAAGTAGGGCTGGTTTCATAGTACCCAGTGGCTCCTGCAATCTGCCATCCAGAAGAGGGGCAGTTGAGTTTTGTTTTCCAGAGAAAAGGGCCGTGGTTTGTGTTTGGGGCCTATGGCTGAGAGTGACCGGCTGGCCCCTGAAAATCCACGATAGGAAGGATGGTTCCCAGATCCAAGGTGGCAGCAGTGCCATGTTGTGCTGGTGTGATAGTCCCAAGTGGCTCCTGCAATCTGCCATCCAGAAGCGGGGCAGCTGAATTTTGTTTGCCAGACAAAAAGTCTGTGGTTTGTGTTTGGGGGCCTGTGGCTGGCAGTGGCCGGCTGGCTCCTGAAAATCCATGATACGCAGCATGGTTCCCAGACCCAAGGTGGCACCAGTGCCAAGTGGAGCTGGTTTCACAGTGTCAAGTGCCTCCTGCAATCTCCCATCCAGAAGCGGGGCAGCTGAGTTTTGTTTGCCTGTGAAACGGGCCGTTGTTTTTAATTGGGGTCTGTGGCCGAGAGTGTTCGGCTGGCTCCTGACAACCCACAATACGCAGGATGGTTCCCAGACCCAAGGTGGCACCAGTGCCAAGTCGGGCTGGTTTGATAGTACCAAGTGGCTCCTGCAATCTGCCATCCAGAAGCGGTGCAGTTGAGTTTTGTTTGCCAGAGAAAAGGGCCGTGGGTTGTGTTTGGGGGCATATGGCTGGGAGCGGCCGGCTGTCTCATTAAAAAGATCGATACGCAGGATGGTTCCCAGACCCAAGGGGGCACCAGTGCCAAGTCGGGCTGTTTTTATAGTACCAAGTGCGTCCTGCAATTTGCCATCCAGAAGAGGGGCAGTTGAGTTTTGTTTGCCAGAGAATAGCGCCGTTGTTTGTGTTTGGGGGCTTGTGGCTCGTAGTGGCCGACTGGCGCCTTAGAATCTGTGTTACGCAGCATGGTTCCCAGACCCAAGGTGGCACCAGTGCCAAGTTGGGCTGGTTTGATAGTACCAAGTGGCTCCTGCAATCTGCCATCCAGAAGCGGGGTAGCTTACTTTTGTTTGCCAGGGAAACGGGCCGAGGTTTGTGACTGGGGACCTATGGCTGGGAGTGACCGGCTGGCTCCTGGAAAGCTACAATAGGCAGGATGGTTACCAGACCCATGGTGGCACCAGTGCCAAGTCGGGCTGGTTTGATAGTACCAAGTGGCTCCTGCAATCTGCCATCAAAAAGTTGGCAGGCAAGTTTTCTTTACCAGGGAAAAGCGCCGTTGTTTTTGTTTAGAGGCCTATGGCTGGGAGTGGCAGGCTGGCTCCTTAGAATCCACGATACGCAGGATGGTTCCTAGACTTGACGTGGCACCAGTGCCAAGTTGGGCTGGTTTGATAGTACCAAGTGCGTCCTGCAATCTGCCATCCAGAAGTGGGGTAGATTACTTTTGTTTGCCAGGGAAACGGGCCGAGGTTTGTGTCCGGGGGCCTATGGCAGGGAGTGACCGGCTGGCTCCTGAAAAGCTACGATAGGCAGGATGTTTACCAGACCCATGGTGGCACCAGTGCCAAGTTGGGCTGATTTGATAGTACCAAGTGGCTCCTGCAATCTGCCATCCAGAATCGGGGTAACTTACTTTTGTTTTCCAGGGAAACGGGCCGAGGTTTTTGTCTGGGGGTCTATGGCTGGGAGTGACCGGCTGGCTCCTGAAAAGCTACGATAGGCAGGATGGTTCCCAGACCCATAGTGGCACCAGTGCCAAGTTGGGATGATTTGATAGTACCAAGTGGCTCCTGCAATCTGCCATCAAAAAGCTGGCAGGCGAATTTTGTTTTCCAGGGAAAAGCGCCGTTGTTTGTGTTTGGGGGCCTGTGGCAGGGAGTGGCCGGCTGGCTCCTTAGAATCCACGATATGCAGGATTGTTCCCAGACCCAAGGTGGCACCAGTGCCAAGTCGGGCTGGTTTGATGGTGCAAAGTGGCTCCTGCAATCTGCCATACAGACGCGGGGCAGCGGATTTTTGTTTCCAAGAGAAATGGTCCGTGGTTTGTTTTTGGGGGTATATGGCTGGGCGTGGCCGGCTGGCTCCTTAAAAAGCTCGATATGCAGGATGGTTCCCTGACACAAGGTGGCACCAGTGCCACGTCGGGCGGTTTTCGTAGTACAAAGTGCGTCCTAAAATTTGCCATCCAGAAGAGGGGCAGTTGAGTTTTGTTTGCCAGAGAAAAGGGCCGTGGTTTGTTTTTGGGGCATATGGCTGAGAGTGGCCGGCTGGCCCCTGAAAATCCACGATAGGCAGGATGGTTCCCAGACCAGAGGTGTCACCAGTGCCAAGTCGGGCTGGTTTGATAGTACTAAGTAGCTCCTGCAATCTGCCATGCAGAAGCGGGGCAGCTTACTTTTGTTTGCCAGGGAAACGGGCCGAGGTTTGTGTCTGGGGGCCTATGGCTGGGAGTGACCGGCTGGCTCCTGAAAAGCTACGATAGGCAGGATGGTGACCAGACCCATGGTGGCACCAGTGCCAAGTTGGGCTGGTTTGATAGTACCAAGTGGCTCCTGCAATCTGCCATCAAAAAGTTGGCAGGCGAGTTTTGTTTTCCAGGGAAAAGCGCCGTTGTTTGTGTTTGGGGGCCTGTGGTTGGGAGTGGCCAGCTGGCTCCTTAGAACCCACGATACGCAGGATGGTTCCCAGACCTGAGTTGGCACCAGTGCCAAGTTGGGCTGGTTTGATGGTGCAAAGTGGCTCCTGCAATCTGCCATCCAGAAGCGGGGCAGCTTACTTTTGTTTGCCAGGGAAACGGGCCGAAATATTTGTCTGGGGGCCTCTGGCTGGGGGTGGCTGGCTGGCTCCTGAAAAGCTACGATAGGCAGGATGGTGACCAGACCCATGGTGGCACCAGTGCCAAGTTGGGCTGGTTTGATAATACCAAGTGGCTCCTGCAATCTGCCATCAAAAGTTTGGCAGGCGAGTTTTGTTTTCCAGGGAAAAGCACCGTTGTGTGTGTTTTGGGGCCTGTGGCTGGGAGTGGCCGGCTGGCTCCTTTGAATCCACGATACGCAGGATGGTTCCCAGAGCCAAGGTGGCATCAGTGCCAAGTCGGGCTGGTTTGTTAGTACCAAGTGGTTCCTGCAATCTGCCATCCAGAAGCGGGGCAGCTGAATTTTGTTTGCCAGAGAAAAAGGCTGTTGTTTGTGTTTCGGGGCCTGTGGCTGGCAGTGGCCGGCTGGCTCCTGAAAATCCATGATACGCCGCATGGTTCCCAGACCCAAGGTGGCATCAGTGCCAAGTAGGGCTGGTTTCATAGTACCCAGTGGCTCCTGCAATCTGCCATCCAGAAGAGGGGCAGTTGAGTTTTGTTTTCCAGAGAAAAGGGCCGTGGTTTGTGTTTGGGGCCTATGGCTGAGAGTGACCGGCTGGCCCCTGAAAATCCACGATAGGAAGGATGGTTCCCAGATCCAAGGTGGCAGCAGTGCCATGTTGTGCTGGTGTGATAGTCCCAAGTGGCTCCTGCAATCTGCCATCCAGAAGCGGGGCAGCTGAATTTTGTTTGCCAGACAAAAAGTCTGTGGTTTGTGTTTGGGGGCCTGTGGCTGGGAGTGGCCGGCTGGCTCCTGAAAATCCATGATACGCAGCATGGTTCCCAGACCCAAGGTGGCACCAGTGCCAAGTGGGGCTGGTTTCACAGTGTCAAGTGCCTCCTGCAATCTCCCATCCAGAAGCGGGGCAGCTGAGTTTTGTTTGCCTGTGAAACGGGCCGTTGTTTTTAATTGGGGTCTGTGGCCGAGAGTGTTCGGCTGGCTCCTGACAACCCACAATACGCAGGATGGTTCCCAGACCCAAGGTGGCACCAGTGCCAAGTCGGGCTGGTTTGATAGTACCAAGTGGCTCCTGCAATCTGCCATCCAGAAGCGGTGCAGTTGAGTTTTGTTTGCCAGAGAAAAGGGCCGTGGGTTGTGTTTGGGGGCATATGGCTGGGAGTGGCCGGCTGTCTCATTAAAAAGATCGATACGCAGGATGGTTCCCAGACCCAAGGGGGCACCAGTGCCAAGTCGGGCTGTTTTTATAGTACCAAGTGCGTCCTGCAATTTGCCATCCAGAAGAGGGGCAGTTGAGTTTTGTTTGCCAGAGAATAGCGCCGTTGTTTGTGTTTGGGGGCTTGTGGCTCGTAGTGGCCGACTGGCGCCTTAGAATCTGTGTTACGCAGCATGGTTCCCAGACCCAAGGTGGCACCAGTGCCAAGTTGGGCTGGTTTGATAGTACCAAGTGGCTCCTGCAATCTGCCATCCAGTAGCGGGGCAGCTGAATTTTGTTTGCCAGAGAAAAAGGCTGTTGTTTGTGTTTCGGGGCCTGTGGCTGGCAGTGGCCGGCTGGCTCCTGAAAATCCATGATACGCAGCATGGTTCCCAGACCCAAGGTGGCATCAGTGCCAAGTAGGGCTGGTTTCATAGTACCCAGTGGCTCCTGCAATCTGCCATCCAGAAGAGGGGCAGTTGAGTTTTGTTTTCCAGAGAAAAGGGCCGTGGTTTGTGTTTGGGGCCTATGGCTGAGAGTGACCGGCTGGCCCCTGAAAATCCACGATAGGAAGGATGGTTCCCAGATCCAAGGTGGCAGCAGTGCCATGTTGTGCTGGTGTGATAGTCCCAAGTGGCTCCTGCAATCTGCCATCCAGAAGCGGGGCAGCTGAATTTTGTTTGCCAGACAAAAAGTCTGTGGTTTGTGTTTGGGGGCCTGTGGCTGGCAGTGGCCGGCTGGCTCCTGAAAATCCATGATACGCAGCATGGTTCCCAGACCCAAGGTGGCACCAGTGCCAAGTGGAGCTGGTTTCACAGTGTCAAGTGCCTCCTGCAATCTCCCATCCAGAAGCGGGGCAGCTGAGTTTTGTTTGCCTGTGAAACGGGCCGTTGTTTTTAATTGGGGTCTGTGGCCGAGAGTGTTCGGCTGGCTCCTGACAACCCACAATACGCAGGATGGTTCCCAGACCCAAGGTGGCACCAGTGCCAAGTCGGGCTGGTTTGATAGTACCAAGTGGCTCCTGCAATCTGCCATCCAGAAGCGGTGCAGTTGAGTTTTGTTTGCCAGAGAAAAGGGCCGTGGGTTGTGTTTGGGGGCATATGGCTGGGAGCGGCCGGCTGTCTCATTAAAAAGATCGATACGCAGGATGGTTCCCAGACCCAAGGGGGCACCAGTGCCAAGTCGGGCTGTTTTTATAGTACCAAGTGCGTCCTGCAATTTGCCATCCAGAAGAGGGGCAGTTGAGTTTTGTTTGCCAGAGAATAGCGCCGTTGTTTGTGTTTGGGGGCTTGTGGCTCGTAGTGGCCGACTGGCGCCTTAGAATCTGTGTTACGCAGCATGGTTCCCAGACCCAAGGTGGCACCAGTGCCAAGTTGGGCTGGTTTGATAGTACCAAGTGGCTCCTGCAATCTGCCATCCAGAAGCGGGGTAGCTTACTTTTGTTTGCCAGGGAAACGGGCCGAGGTTTGTGACTGGGGACCTATGGCTGGGAGTGACCGGCTGGCTCCTGGAAAGCTACAATAGGCAGGATGGTTACCAGACCCATGGTGGCACCAGTGCCAAGTTGGGCTGGTTTGATAGTACCAAGTGGCTCCTGCAATCTGCCATCAAAAAGTTGGCAGGCGAGTTTTGTTTTCCAGGGAAAAGCGACATTGTTTGTATTTGGGGGCCTGTGGCTGGGAGTGACCGGCTGGCTCCTTTGAACCCACGATACGCAGGATGGTTCCCAGACCCAAGGTGGCACCAGTGCCAAGTTTTGCTGGTTTGATACTACCAAGTGCGTCCTGCAATCTGCCATCCAGAAGCGGGGCAGCTTAATTTTGTTTGCCAGGGAAACGGGCCGTGGGTTTTGTTTGGGGGCATATAGCTGAGAGTGGCCGGCTGGCTCCTGAAAATCCACGCTAGGCAGCATGGTTCCCAGATGCAATGTGGCACCAGTGCCAAGTCGGGCTGGTTTGATGGTGCAAAGTGGCTCCTGCAATCTGCCATCCAGAAGCGAGGCAGCTGATTTTTGTTTGCCAGAGGAAAATTCCGTGGATTGTTTTTGGGGGCATATTGCTGGGAGTGGCCGGCTGGCTCCTTAAAATGCTCGATACGCATGATGGTTCCCAGGCCCAAGGTGTCACCACTACCAAGTCGGCCTGCGGTTTTAGTATCAAGTTCATCCTGCAATTTGCCATCCAGAAGAGGGGCAGTTGAGTTTTGTTTGCCAGAGAAACGGGCCGAGGTTTCTGTTTGGGGACATATGGCTGAGAGTGGCCGGCTGGCCCCTGAATATCCACGATACAGAGCATGGTTCCCAGATCCAAGGTGGCACCAGTGCCAAGTCGGGCTGGTTTGATAGTACCAAGTGTCTCCTGCAATCTGCCATCCAGAAGCAGGGCAGCTTACTTTTGTTTGCCAGAGAAATAGGCCTAGGTTTTTGTTTGGGGGCCTGTGGCTAGGAGTGGCCGGCTGGCTCCTAAGAATCCACGATACGCAGGATGTTTCCCAGACCCAAGGTGGCACCAGTGCCAAGTCGGGCTGGTTTGATAGTACCAAGTGGCTCCTGCAAACTCCATCAAAAAGTTGGCAGGCGTGTTTTGTTTTCCAGGGAACAGCGCCGTTGATTTTGTTTGGGGGCCTGTGGCTGGCAGTGGCCGGCTGGCTCCTTAGAATCCACGATACGCAGGATGGTTCCCAGACCCAAGGTGGCACCAGTGCCAAGTCGGGCTGGTTTGATAGTACCAAGTGGCTCCTGCAATCTGCCATCCAGAAGTGAGGCAGCTAAGTTTTGTTTGCGAGAAAAAAGGGCCGTGGTTTTTGTTGGGGGCCTGTGGCTGGGAGTAGCCGGCTGGCTCCTTAAAATCCACAATAGGCAGGATGGTTCCCAGACCCAAGGTGGCACCAGTGCCAAGTTGGGCTGGTTTGATAGTACCAAGTGGCTCCTGCAATCTGCCATCCAGAAGCGGGGCAGCTGAGTTTTGTTTGCCAGAGAAAAAGGCTGTGGTTTGTGTTTGGGGGCCTGTGGCTGGCAGTGGCCGGCTGGCTCCTGAAAATCCACGATACGCAGCATGGTTCCCAGACCCAAGGTGGCACCAGTGCCAAGTGGGGCTCGTTTGACAGTGTCAAGTGCCTCCTGCAATCTCCCATCCAGAAGCGGGGCAGCTGAGTTTTTTTTGCCAGGGAAACGGACCTTTGTTTTTGATTGGGCTCTGTGGCCGAGAGTGGTCGGCTGTCTCCTGACAATCCACAATACGCAGGATGGTTCCCAGACCCAAGGTGGCACCAGTGCCAAGTCGGGCTGGTTTGATAGTACCAAGTGTCTCCTGCAATCTGCCATCCAGAAGCGGGGCAGCTGAGTTTTGTTTGCCAGAGAAAAGGGCCGTGGGTTGTGTTTGGGGGCATATGGCTGGGAGTGGCCACCTGGCTCCTTAAAATGCACGATACGCCGCATGGTAACCAGACGCAAGGTGGCACCAGTGCCAAGTCAGGCTGTTTTTGTAGTACCCAGTGGCTCCTGCAATTTGCCATCCAGAAGCGGGGCAGTTGAATTTTGTTTGCTAGAGAAAAGGGCTGTGGTTTGTGTTTGGGGGCCTATGGCTGAGAGTGGCCGGCTGGCCCCTGAAAATCAACGATAGGCAGGATGGTTCCCAGATCCAAGGTGGCACCAGTGCCAAGTAAGGCTGGTTGTATGGTTCAAAGTGACTCCTGCAATCTGCCATCCAGAAGCGGGACAGCTGAGTTTTTTTTGCCAGAGAAAAGGTCCATGGTTTCTTTTTGGGGCATACGGCTGGGAATTGCCGGCTGGCTCCTTAAAATGCTCGATACGCAGGATGGTTCCCAGAGCCAAGGTGGCACCACTGCCAAGTCGGGCTCTTTTTGTAGTACCAAGTGCGTCCTGCAATTTGCCATCCAGAAGAGGGGCAGTTGAGTTTTGTTTGCCAGAGAAAAGGGCCGTTGTTTGTGTTTGGGGGCCTGTGGCTGGGAGTGTTCGGCTGGTTCCTGAATATGTACGATACGCAGGATTGTTCCCAGATCCAAGGTGGCAGCAGTGCCATGTTGTGCTGGTGTGATAGTCCCAAGTGGCTCCTGCAATCTGCCATCCAGAAGTGGGGCAGCTGATTTTTGTTTGCCAGAGAAAAGGTCCGTGGTTTGTTTTTGGGGGCATATGGCTGAGAGTGGCCGGCTGGCCCCTGAAAATCCACGATACACAGGATGGTTCCCAGATCCAAGGTGGCACCTGTGCCAAGTCGGGCTGATTTGATAGTACTAAGTAGCTCCTGCAATCTGCCATGCAGAAGCGGGGCAGCTTACTTTTGTTTGCCAGGGAAACGGGCCGAGGTTTGTGTCTCGGGGCCTATGGCTGAGAGTGACCGGCTGGCTCCTGAAAAGCTACAATAGGCAGGATGGTGACCAGACCCATGGTGGCACCAGTGCCAAGTTGGGCTGGTTTGATAGTACCAAGTGGTTCCTGCAATCTGCCATCCAGAAGCAGGGCAGCTGAGTTTTGTTTGCCAGAGAAAAGGGCCTTGGTTTGTGTTTGGGGGCATATGGCTGGGTGTGGCCAGCTGGCTCCTTAAAATGCACGATATGCAACATGGCTCCCAGACCCAAGGTGGCACAAGTGCCAAGTTGGGCTGGTTTGATAGTACCAAGTGGCTCCTGCAATCTTCCATGATCACGTGGAGAAATACTTTCTGGTTTCAGCCTCATGCTCTTTCTTCTCTCCCTCAACTTCTCTATCACCTCTCATCTGGTTCACATGCGCTGTCTTCAAGGTCCACAGGCTACTTTTCACAGAATCTTCTGGCCTGATGAAGTAAGGATGATGAATAGAACAGAGCTGGGATCTATTTTCCAGTTTGGATAAAATGCATTCTGCACACAAATCCAAGGAGAACGGGCTGCCCCGATGCCCAGAAAATCTTTCACTCCTGCTAGTGTTCTACGTCAACCGCAACTTAGTCTGAAAGAAAAGCTTTTTCTCTGAGAGCATCTGAGAGGTTTGCATGAAGCACTGATATCTGACATATGCAATTTTGAATAGGAGAGGAAAAAGAAAATGGCAAGGAGTTTTTAATTTTAGTGGTTTCAATTTTAATTTCCGTGCACTTTTTCAAAACTTGTCAGCTCAAATGCCCATCAACATCTTTTAGTCATCTGTAAGTCAGTATTCATATAAAATGTGCTTCAAATCCAAAGAATTTCAAATTTGCACTCCAAGCTTCTATGCCTAGATTTATGATTTCCTACACATATTAGATGAAAGGAAGGCCTTTTTTACTGTGGGAGTGCTGGAACACTGGAACAGGTTGCCCAGAGAAGTTGTGGGTGTCCCATCCCTGAAAGTATTCAAGGTCACCTTGGACGGGGCTTGGAGCAGCAACAAAGGAGAAGCTTGATGGTAGAGAAACAAAGTTGGACTATAGAAGAAACTCGGATTGAAGTATAGGATCAAGTTTTCTCTCAGCTCTTGGGGTAAATTCAAAGTTGTACAAAATGACATTTATCTGTGCTATTCACTACTGTAACAGAAAGTTTCATGAAAACTGTACAGAAGATAGTAAATTTTAAAAGAGATAAGAATTACAGCATAAAATCCATGGGATAGGTTACAACATGAGACACTCTCTAAGAGAAAATCTCTGTGTTTCAGCACTTCATCGGGGTAAGATTTCATGAAGTGCCAAAGAAGGCGGCAAAATATCATTCGGGACATTATTTACTGGAATTCAGCCTGGCCATTAGTAGGAACTGCCTTTGAACATATCATGTAGATATACCACACACACTTTCCCTTCACTGAAAAATTACTGTTTACAACAAATAAGCAATTGACGATCAAAATTGATTGAAAGCATCTTAAACATGTCAAGTATTTCATTGTAGATGATCTGTGATCCAAATGCTTCTTCCACCTTCGAGAGGGACAGAAGAATTCTTCCATATCATGATGGTTTAAAATTGTATCAACCAATGTTTTCTGCTGAAAAGATATCATCTATTTTTTTCTATTTTTGGAAGAAAATATTCCTAGACATACAACAGGTGAGAACTAAGTAATTTTAAAGAAACAAATGAAATGAAAATATTCTGTAAATAGAATGAAATGAAAAGCTGTGTTTTAAATAGGAGCTAAATATTAAACAGAATTTTTGTACCAGGCATTTGAATTACTGCACCAGCTCTTTTGCCCATCAAGAGAGGCATTTAGCATTTCAGTCTTTTCCAAGGTGTTCATGATCTGCTATGCTGATCTCTGTGTGTGCCTAGGTGTGTGTGGAGGGGGGGGCATATGAAGGGGAGTGTGTATGTTTGCTTTACAATTGTTGTGGCAGATTCATGCCTCAGCTCCACATTTTGTTTTAAAAAGGTCACACCGAGTGGATATGAAGTTTACTATCAACAAGAGATCGATTCCCAAATCATCCATTTGACTCTCCCTTATAAATCATGTGCTTTGTTGCATATTTTATCAAATATACTTTCAAGCCAGATGGAGGAAGGAGGATGTGGGAATCCCTCCACCATCTTGCAACTTTTATGTAAGTAGGTTTTCAAGAAAATCATCATTTCTCTTTTAAATATGTCTGGAACAGGCATGATGGTAGTGTCAACCTGTTGGAGTTTTTGTTGCTGGAAGAAGTTGTACAAAAGGATTGGTTTTTACATTGACCAGTTACTGAATCAAGCGCAGGAATACATTGGAAATTTAGCTGGGGGTTCCTTTTCCCAGCAGACTACTTCTAGAACGAGCTTGTACACTGAAGCTGACTCTTTTGCTCTCTTTTTGTTTCTTTCCTATTTTCTTGGCTTCTTTGCCACTATCTAGACAATTTTGGAACTTTGTTCCCAACTAAAATGGTTTCAATAGTCTGATTGTGATCATACATTTTTACAAGGAATTTTTAAAATCTTTCCTTGAGTCCAGAAAGTCAAGGACTTAGATCTTTTTCTTCCCTTATCAATATTGCCATGAAATTGATAAATAAAGACCAACTCTTTATTTTTGTTTTTAACCCACGTAGATAATTCCCATCCATTAATCCATTTTGTGGACCAATAGCTGCCATTCTGATGGAAGCTGTCACTTCTTAACAATAGGCATTCTGTGACTATGTTGACAGCACTTTGGGTGAAGATCCTAACTGGTCTTAGATATACATAGGGAGAAATTTGCTCAGCCAGTGTCAGTCTTAAGCATGCGTATCAGAAGATCTTTCTAGAGCTGGGAATTTTCCCATGAAAGGGATTCAGTTAGGGAAGAGACACTTGTGCCAGAGTTTTACATTCTTCTTGAACACTGCTTAAGGAACTTAGATGCCATGTCCATTTGGATCTCTGTCTGCACAGAACTTTGTCATGCCAGTGCTTTGAAATGCATCTTGAAGAGAATTCACTAGCACAGAATGAAAGAGAGTGGAAGGGGTTGGTGGGGCTAACCAGGCCCAACCCCCCTGCCTAAACCAGGATACCTAGAGCCTCTTGCCCAGGATTCTATCTGGGTGTACTTTTAATGTCTTCAAAGATCCAGGCTCCACAATCTTTCTGGGCAGTCTGTGCCGTGGTTCAGTCACCCTGACAGTAAAGAAACATTTACTGATGTTCAAAGGCAATCTCCTGTATTTCAGTGTGTGCCCACTGCCTCTTGTCTTTTCCCTCAGCATCACTGAAAAGACACTGATTCCCTCCCCTTTGCACTATTGCTTCCATATGTATGTGTGATGCCATGTAGAGGTACGTCAAAAACCTCCCTGAAGCCCAGGCAGATAATATTCCCTTCATCTACCAGTCAAGTTGATTCATCAGAGGAGTTTAAAGTGATGTTCAGCATGAAATTCCCCTGAAAAATCATGCTAACTACATTATTTGGTCATCTGTCATGTGCCTGGCAAGGATTTCCAGGAAGAGCTGCTTCATCAACTTCCTGGGGATAAAAAAGAGGCTGGCTGGTTTGTACTATGGCGAGTCCTCTTAATTGCCTTTTTTGAAGATGGGTGTCATTTGCTAACATCCACTCTTTAGCCTCTCTTGTCGTCTACATCTTAGCAAAACGCTTTTCCACTATGTCTGGCTAGGAAAAACTGTGCCAGCACAGAAAACATCTCCCATCGTGTTCTAGAAGTTGCACGGATGTCTGCCAAGTGTTTGGCAGGAAGAAAAGAAAAGTTGTCCAAAACAGCTTCCAATCGAATGTTCCTGTGATTGGAAAAGTCAGGAGAGTGCAAAGGTACTGTTTTCTATCAGTTGGCAAGGTGCGCACACAATCCCAGTGTTGTACAGCTTGCTTCTTCACCTTCCCGAAGCTGCCGCTCTCGCCGGCTGCCGGAGCCCAAGAAGCGGCTTCTTCGCGCAAAGACGATTGTGCCGCTCACAGTGCTCTCCTTAGCGCGGCTTCTGCCGAAAGACGCCCGGCAGCGGCTCTTACCTCCGGAGAGCATCCTACCTTCGTCTTTCGCGTCTTTTGTAGTCTACATCTTAGCAAAACGCTTTTCCACTATGTCTGGCTAGGAAAAACTGTGCCAGCACAGAAAACATCTCCCATCGTGTTCTAGAAGTTGCACGGATGTCTGCCAAGTGTTTGGCAGGAAGAAAAGAAAAGTTGTCCAAAACAGCTTCCAATCGAATGTTCCTGTGATTGGAAAAGTCAGGAGAGTGCAAAGGTACTGTTTTCTATCAGTTGGCAAGGTGCGCACACAATCCCAGTGTTGTACAGCTTGCTTCTTCACCTTCCCGAAGCTGCCGCTCTCGCCGGCTGCCGGAGCCCAAGAAGCGGCTTCTTCGCGCAAAGACGATTGTGCCGCTCACAGGGCTCTCCTTAGCGCGGCTTCTGCCGAAAGACGCCCGGCAGCGGCTCTTACCTCCGGAGAGCATCCTACCTTCGTCTTTAGCTCCTCTTCTCATCTACACCTCGGCAAAAAGCTTTTCCACTATGTCTGGCTAGGAAAAACTGTGCCAGCACAGAAAACATCTCCCATCGTGTTCTAGAAGTTGCACGGATGTCTGCCAAGTGTTTGGCAGGAAGAAAAGAAAAGTTGTCCAAAACAGCTTCCAATCGAATGTTCCTGTGATTGGAAAAGTCAGGAGAGTGCAAAGGTACTGTTTTCTATCAGTTGGCAAGGTGCGCACACAATCCCAGTGTTGTACAGCTTGCTTCTTCACCTTCCCGAAGCTGCCGCTCTCGCCGGCTGCCGGAGCCCAAGAAGCGGCTTCTTCGCGCAAAGACGATTGTGCCGCTCACAGTGCTCTCCTTAGCGCAGCTTCTGCCGAAAGACGCCCGGCAGCGGCTCTTACCTCCTGAGAGCGGCAGCTTCGGGAAGGTGAAGAAGCAAGCTGTACAACACTGGGATTGTGTGCGCACCTTGCCAACTGATAGAAAACAGTACCTTTGCACTCTCCTGACTTTTCCAATCACATGAACATTCGATTGGAAGCTGTTTTGGACAACTTTTCTTTTCTTCCTCCCAAACACTTGGCAGACATCCGTGCAACTTCTAGAACACGATGGGAGATGTTTTCTGTGCTGGCACGGGTTTTCCTAGCCAGACATAGTGGAAAAGCGTTTTGCTAAGATGTAGACTACAAAAGACGCGAAAGACGAAGGTAGGATGCTCTCCGGAGGTAAGAGCCGCTGCCGGGCGTCTTTCGGCAGAAGCCGCGCTAAGGAGAGCCCTGTGAGCGGCACAATCGTCTTTGCGCGAAGAAGCCGCTTCTTGGGCTCCGGCAGCCGGCGAGAGCGGCAGCTTCGGGAAGGTGAAGAAGCAAGCTGTACAACACTGGGATTGTGTGCGCACCTTGCCAACTGATAGAAAACAGTACCTTTGCACTCTCCTGACTTTTCCAATCACAGGAACATTCGATTGGAAGCTGTTTTGGACAACTTTTCTTTTCTTCCTGCCAAACACTTGGCAGACATCCGTGCAACTTCTAGAACACGATGGGAGATGTTTTCTGTGCTGGCACAGTTTTTCCTAGCCAGACATAGTGGAAAAGCGTTTTGCTAAGATGTAGACTACAAAAGACGAGAAAGACGAAGGTAGGATGCTCTCCGGAGGTAAGAGCCGCTGCCGGGCGTCTTTCGGCAGAAGCCGCGCTAAGGAGAGCCCTGTGAGCGGCACAATCGTCTTTGCGCGAAGAAGCCGCTTCTTGGGCTCCGGCAGCCGGCGAGAGCGGCAGCTTCGGGAAGGTGAAGAAGCAAGCTGTACAACACTGGGATTGTGTGCGCACCTTGCCAACTGATAGAAAACAGTACCTTTGCACTCTCCTGACTTTTCCAATCACAGGAACATTCGATTGGAAGCTGTTTTGGACAACTTTTCTTTTCTTCCTGCCAAACACTTGGCAGACATCCGTGCAACTTCTAGAACACGATGGGAGATGTTTTCTGTGCTGGCACAGTTTTTCCTAGCCAGACATAGTGGAAAAGCGTTTTGCTAAGATGTAGACTACAAAAGACGCGAAAGACGAAGGTAGGATGCTCTCCGGAGGTAAGAGCCGCTGCCGGGCGTCTTTCGGCAGAAGCCGCGCTAAGGAGAGCACTGTGAGCGGCACAATCGTCTTTGCGCGAAGAAGCCGCTTCTTGGGCTCCGGCAGCCGGCGAGAGCGGCAGCTTCGGGAAGGTGAAGAAGCAAGCTGTACAACACTGGGATTGTGTGCGCACCTTGCCAACTGATAGAAAACAGTATCTTTGCACTCTCCTGACTTTTCCAATCACAGGAACATTCGATTGGAAGCTGTTTTGGACAACTTTTCTTTTCTTCCTGCCAAACACTTGGCAGACATCCGTGCAACTTCTAGAACACGATGGGAGATGTTTTCTGTGCTGGCACAGTTTTTCCTAGCCAGACATAGTGGAAAAGCTTTTTGCCGAGGTGTAGATGAGAAGAGGAGCTAAAGACGAAGGTAGGATGCTCTCCGGAGGTAAGAGCCGCTGCCGGGCGTCTTTCGGCAGAAGCCGCGCTAAGGAGAGCCCTGTGAGCGGCACAATCGTCTTTGCGCGAAGAAGCCGCTTCTTGGGCTCCGGCAGCCGGCGAGAGCGGCAGCTTCGGGAAGGTGAAGAAGCAAGCTGTACAACACTGGGATTGTGTGCGCACCTTGCCAACTGATAGAAAACAGTACCTTTGCACTCTCCTGACTTTTCCAATCACAGGAACATTCGATTGGAAGCTGTTTTGGACAACTTTTCTTTTCTTCCTGCCAAACACTTGGCAGACATCCGTGCAACTTCTAGAACACGATGGGAGATGTTTTCTGTGCTGGCACAGTTTTTCCTAGCCAGACATAGTGGAAAAGCGTTTTGCTAAGATGTAGACTACAAAAGACGCGAAAGACGAAGGTAGGATGCTCTCCGGAGGTAAGAGCCGCTGCCGGGCGTCTTTCGGCAGAAGCCGCGCTAAGGAGAGCACTGTGAGCGGCACAATCGTCTTTGCGCGAAGAAGCCGCTTCTTGGGCTCCGGCAGCCGGCGAGAGCGGCAGCTTCGGGAAGGTGAAGAAGCAAGCTGTACAACACTGGGATTGTGTGCGCACCTTGCCAACTGATAGAAAACAGTACCTTTGCACTCTCCTGACTTTTCCAATCACAGGAACATTCGATTGGAAGCTGTTTTGGACAACTTTTCTTTTCTTCCTGCCAAACACTTGGCAGACATCCGTGCAACTTCTAGAACACGATGGGAGATGTTTTCTGTGCTGGCACAGTTTTTCCTAGCCAGACATAGTGGAGAAGCTTTTTGCCGAGGTGTAGATGAGAAGAGGAGCTAAAGACGAAGGTAGGGTGCTCTCCGGAGGTAAGAGCCGCTGCCGGGCGTCTTTCGGCAGAAGCCGCGCTAAGGAGAGCACTGTGAGCGGCACAATCGTCTTTGCGCGAAGAAGCCGCTTCTTGGGCTCCGGCAGCCGGCGAGAGCGGCAGCTTCGGGAAGGTGAAGAAGCAAGCTGTACAACACTGGGATTGTGTGCGCACCTTGCCAACTGATAGAAAACAGTACCTTTGCACTCTCCTGACTTTTCCAATCACAGGAACATTCGATTGGAAGCTGTTTTGGACAACTTTTCTTTTCTTCCTGCCAAACACTTGGCAGACATCCGTGCAACTTCTAGAACACGATGGGAGATGTTTTCTGTGCTGGCACAGTTTTTCCTAGCCAGACATAGTGGAAAAGCGTTTTGCTAAGATGTAGACGACAAGAGAGGCTAAAGAGTGGATGTTAGCAAATGACACCCATCTTCAAAAAAGGCAATTAAGAGGACTCGCCATAGTACAAACCAGCCAGCCTCTTTTTTATCCCCAGGAAGTTGATGAAGCAGCTCTTCCTGGAAATCCTTGCCAGGCACATGACAGATGACCAAATAATGTAGTTAGCATGATTTTTCAGGGGAATTTCATGCTGAACATCACTTTAAACTCCTCTGATGAATCAACTTGACTGGTAGATGAAGGGAATATTATCTGCCTGGGCTTCAGGGAGGTTTTTGACGTACCTCTACATGGCATCACACATACATATGGAAGCAATAGTGCAAAGGGGAGGGAATCAGTGTCTTTTCAGTGATGCTGAGGGAAAAGACAAGAGGCAGTGGGCACACACTGAAATACAGGAGATTGCCTTTGAACATCAGTAAATGTTTCTTTACTGTCAGGGTGACTGAACCACGGCACAGACTGCCCAGAAAGATTGTGGAGCCTGGATCTTTGAAGACATTAAAAGTACACCCAGATAGAATCCTGGGCAAGAGGCTCTAGGTATCCTGGTTTAGGCAGGGGGGTTGGGCCTGGTTAGCCCCACCAACCCCTTCCACTCTCTTTCATTCTGTGCTAGTGAATTCTCTTCAAGATGCATTTCAAAGCACTGGCATGACAAAGTTCTGTGCAGACAGAGATCCAAATGGACATGGCATCTAAGTTCCTTAAGCAGTGTTCAAGAAGAATGTAAAACTCTGGCACAAGTGTCTCTTCCCTAACTGAATCCCTTTCATGGGAAAATTCCCAGCTCTAGAAAGATCTTCTGATACGCATGCTTAAGACTGACACTGGCTGAGCAAATTTCTCCCTATGTATATCTAAGACCAGTTAGGATCTTCACCCAAAGTGCTGTCAACATAGTCACAGAATGCCTATTGTTAAGAAGTGACAGCTTCCATCAGAATGGCAGCTATTGGTCCACAAAATGGATTAATGGATGGGAATTATCTACGTGGGTTAAAAACAAAAATAAAGAGTTGGTCTTTATTTATCAATTTCATGGCAATATTGATAAGGGAAGAAAAAGATCTAAGTCCTTGACTTTCTGGACTCGAGGAAAGATTTTAAAAATTCCTTGTAAAAATGTATGATCACAATCAGACTATTGAAACCATTTTAGTTGGGAACAAAGTTCCAAAATTGTCTAGATAGTGGCAAAGAAGCCAAGAAAATAGGAAAGAAACAAAAAGAGAGCAAAAGAGTCAGCTTCAGTGTACAAGCTCGTTCTAGAAGTAGTCTGCTGGGAAAAGGAACCCCCAGCTAAATTTCCAATGTATTCCTGCGCTTGATTCAGTAACTGGTCAATGTAAAAACCAATCCTTTTGTACAACTTCTTCCAGCAACAAAAACTCCAACAGGTTGACACTACCATCATGCCTGTTCCAGACATATTTAAAAGAGAAATGATGATTTTCTTGAAAACCTACTTACATAAAAGTTGCAAGATGGTGGAGGGATTCCCACATCCTCCTTCCTCCATCTGGCTTGAAAGTATATTTGATAAAATATGCAACAAAGCACATGATTTATAAGGGAGAGTCAAATGGATGATTTGGGAATCGATCTCTTGTTGATAGTAAACTTCATATCCACTCGGTGTGACCTTTTTAAAACAAAATGTGGAGCTGAGGCATGAATCTGCCACAACAATTGTAAAGCAAACATACACACTCCCCTTCATATGCCCCCCCCTCCACACACACCTAGGCACACACAGAGATCAGCATAGCAGATCATGAACACCTTGGAAAAGACTGAAATGCTAAATGCCTCTCTTGATGGGCAAAAGAGCTGGTGCAGTAATTCAAATGCCTGGTACAAAAATTCTGTTTAATATTTAGCTCCTATTTAAAACACAGCTTTTCATTTCATTCTATTTACAGAATATTTTCATTTCATTTGTTTCTTTAAAATTACTTAGTTCTCACCTGTTGTATGTCTAGGAGTATTTTCTTCCAAAAATAGAAAAAAATAGATGATATCTTTTCAGCAGAAAACATTGGTTGATACAATTTTAAACCATCATGATATGGAAGAATTCTTCTGTCCCTCTCGAAGGTGGAAGAAGCATTTGGATCACAGATCATCTACAATGAAATACTTGACATGTTTAAGATGCTTTCAATCAATTTTGATCGTCAATTGCTTATTTGTTGTAAACAGTAATTTTTCAGTGAAGGGAAAGTGTGTGTGGTATATCTACATGATATGTTCAAAGGCAGTTCCTACTAATGGCCAGGCTGAATTCCAGTAAATAATGTCCCGAATGATATTTTGCCGCCTTCTTTGGCACTTCATGAAATCTTACCCCGATGAAGTGCTGAAACACAGAGATTTTCTCTTAGAGAGTGTCTCATGTTGTAACCTATCCCATGGATTTTATGCTGTAATTCTTATCTCTTTTAAAATTTACTATCTTCTGTACAGTTTTCATGAAACTTTCTGTTACAGTAGTGAATAGCACAGATAAATGTCATTTTGTACAACTTTGAATTTACCCCAAGAGCTGAGAGAAAACTTGATCCTATACTTCAATCCGAGTTTCTTCTATAGTCCAACTTTGTTTCTCTACCATCAAGCTTCTCCTTTGTTGCTGCTCCAAGCCCCGTCCAAGGTGACCTTGAATACTTTCAGGGATGGGACACCCACAACTTCTCTGGGCAACCTGTTCCAGTGTTCCAGCACTCCCACAGTAAAAAAGGCCTTCCTTTCATCTAATATGTGTAGGAAATCATAAATCTAGGCATAGAAGCTTGGAGTGCAAATTTGAAATTCTTTGGATTTGAAGCACATTTTATATGAATACTGACTTACAGATGACTAAAAGATGTTGATGGGCATTTGAGCTGACAAGTTTTGAAAAAGTGCACGGAAATTAAAATTGAAACCACTAAAATTAAAAACTCCTTGCCATTTTCTTTTTCCTCTCCTATTCAAAATTGCATATGTCAGATATCAGTGCTTCATGCAAACCTCTCAGATGCTCTCAGAGAAAAAGCTTTTCTTTCAGACTAAGTTGCGGTTGACGTAGAACACTAGCAGGAGTGAAAGATTTTCTGGGCATCGGGGCAGCCCGTTCTCCTTGGATTTGTGTGCAGAATGCATTTTATCCAAACTGGAAAATAGATCCCAGCTCTGTTCTATTCATCATTCTTACTTCATCAGGCCAGAAGATTCTGTGAAAAGTAGCCTGTGGACCTTGAAGACAGCGCATGTGAACCAGATGAGAGGTGATAGAGAAGTTGAGGGAGAGAAGAAAGAGCATGAGGCTGAAACCAGAAAGTATTTCTCCACGTGATCATGGAAGATTGCAGGAGCCACTTGGTACTATCAAACCAGCCCAACTTGGCACTGGTGCCACCTTGGGTCTGGGAGCCATGTTGCATATCGTGCATTTTAAGGAGCCAGCTGGCCACACCCAGCCATATGCCCCCAAACACAAACCAAGGCCCTTTTCTCTGGCAAACAAAACTCAGCTGCCCTGCTTCTGGATGGCAGATTGCAGGAACCACTTGGTACTATCAAACCAGCCCAACTTGGCACTGGTGCCACCATGGGTCTGGTCACCATCCTGCCTATTGTAGCTTTTCAGGAGCCAGCCGGTCACTCTCAGCCATAGGCCCCGAGACACAAAACTCGGCCCGTTTCCCTGGCAAACAAAAGTAAGCTGCCCCGCTTCTGCATGGCAGATTGCAGGAGCTACTTAGTACTATCAAATCAGCCCGACTTGGCACAGGTGCCACCTTGGATCTGGGAACCATCCTGTGTATCGTGGATTTTCAGGGGCCAGCCGGCCACTCTCAGCCATATGCCCCCAAAAACAAACCACGGACCTTTTCTCTGGCAAACAAAAATCAGCTGCCCCACTTCTGGATGGCAGATTGCAGGAGCCACTTGGGACTCTCACACCAGCACAACATGGCACTGCTGCCACCTTGGATCTGGGAACAATCCTGCGTATCGTACATATTCAGGAACCAGCCGAACACTCCCAGCCACAGGCCCCCAAACACAAACAACGGCCCATTTCCCTGGCAAACAAAACTCAGCTGCCCCGCTTCTGGATGGCAGTTTGCAGGAGCCACTTGGGACTATCAAACCAGCCCGACTTGGTAATGGTACCACCTTGGATCTGGGAACCATCCTTCCTATCGTGGATTTTCAGGGGCCAGCCGGTCATTCCCAGCCATATGCCCCCAAACACAAACCTCGGCCCTTTCCTCTGGCAAACAAAACTCAACTGCCCCTCTTCTGGATGGCAAATTGCAGGACGCCCTTGGTACTACAAAAAGAGCCCGACTTGGCAGTGGTGCCACCTTGGCTCTGGGAACCATCCTGCGTATCGAGCATTTTAAGGAGCCAGCCGGCAATTCCCAGCCGTATGCCCCAAAAAGAAACCATGGACATTTTCTCTGGCAAAAAAAACTCAGCTGTCCCGCTTCTGGATGGCAGATTGCAGGAGTCACTTTGAACCATACAACCAGCCTTACTTGGCACTGGTGCCACCTTGGATCTGGGAACCATCCTGCCTATCGTTGATTTTCAGGGGCCAGCCGGCCACTCTCAGCCATAGGCCCCCAAACACAAACCACAGCCCTTTTCTCTAGCAAACAAAATTCAACTGCCCCGCTTCTGGATGGCAAATTGCAGGAGCCACTGGGTACTACAAAAACAGCCTGACTTGGCACTGGTGCCACCTTGCGTCTGGTTACCATGCGGCGTATCGTGCATTTTAAGGAGCCAGGTGGCCACTCCCAGCCATATGCCCCCAAACACAACCCACGGCCCTTTTCTCTGGCAAACAAAACTCAGCTGCCCCGCTTCTGGATGGCAGATTGCAGGAGACACTTGGTACTATCAAACCAGCCCGACTTGGCACTGGTGCCACCTTGGGTCTGGGAACCATCCTGCGTATTGTGGATTGTCCGGAGACAGCCGACCACTCTCGGCCACAGAGCCCAATCAAAAACAAAGGTCCGTTTCCCTGGCAAAAAAAACTCAGCTGCCCCGCTTCTGGATGGGAGATTGCAGGAGGCACTTGACACTGTCAAACGAGCCCCACTTGGCAGTGGTGCCACCTTGGGTCTGGGAACCATGCTGCGTATCGTGGATTTTCAGGAGCCAGCCGGCCACTGCCAGCCACAGGCCCCCAAACACAAACCACAGCCTTTTCCTCTGGCAAACAAAACTCAGCTGCCCCGCTTCTGGATGGCAGATTGCAGGAGCCACTTGGTACTATCAAACCAGCCCGACTTGGCACTGGTGCCACCTTGGGTCTGGGAACCATCCTGCCTATCGTGGATTTTAAGGAGCCAGCCGGCTACTCCCAGCCACAGGCCCCCAACAAAAACCACGGCCCTTTTTTCTCGCAAACAAAACTTAGCTGCCTCACTTCTGGATGGCAGATTGCAGGAGCCACTTGGTGTAATCAAACCAGCCCGACTTGGCACTGGTGCCACCTTGGGTCTGGGAACCATCCTGCGTATCGTGGATTCTAAGGAGCCAGCCGGCCACTCCCAGCCACAGGCCCCCAAACAAAATCAACGGCGCTGTTCCCTGGAAAACAAAACACGCCTGCCAACTTTTTGATGGAGTTTGCAGGAGCCACTTGGTACTATCAAACCAGCCCGACTTGGCACTGGTGCCACCTTGGGTCTGGGAAACATCCTGCGTATCGTGGATTCTTAGGAGCCAGCCGGCCACTCCTAGCCACAGACCCCCAAACAAAAACCTAGGCCTATTTCTCTGGCAAACAAAAGTAAGCTGCCCTGCTTCTGGATGGCAGATTGCAGGAGCCACTTGGTGTAATCAAACCAGCCCGACTTGGCACTGGTGCCACCTTGGATCTGGGAACCATGCTGTGTATCGTGGATATTCAGGGGCCAGCTGGCCACTCTCAGCCATATGTCCCCAAACAGAAACCTCGGCCCGTTTCTCTGGCAAACAAAACTCAACTGCCCCTCTTCTGGATGGCAAATTGCAGGATGAACTTGATACTAAAACCGCAGGCCGACTTGGTAGTGGTGACACCTTGGGCCTGGGAACCATCATGCGTATCGAGCATTTTAAGGAGCCAGCCGGCCACTCCCAGCAATATGCCCCCAAAAACAATCCACGGAATTTTTCTCTGGCAAACAAAAATCAGCTGCCCCGCTTCTGGATGGCAGATTGCAGGAGCCACTTTGCACCATCAAACCAGCCCGACTTGGCACTGGTGCCACCTTGCATCTGGGAACCATGCTGCCTAGCGTGGATTTTCAGGAGCCAGCCGGCCACTCTCAGCTATATGCCCCCAAACAAAACCCACGGCCCGTTTCCCTGGCAAACAAAATTAAGCTGCCCCGCTTCTGGATGGCAGATTGCAGGACGCACTTGGTAGTATCAAACCAGCCCGACTTGGCACTGGTGCCACCTTGGGTCTGGGAACCATCCTGCGTATCGTGGGTTCAAAGGAGCCAGCCGGCCACTCCCAGCCACAGGCCCCCAAATACAAACAATGGCGCTTTTCCCTGGAAAACAAAACTCGCCTGACAACTTTTTGATGGCAGATTGCAGGAGCCACTTGGTACTATCAAATCAGCCCAACTTGGCACTGCTGCCACCATGGGTCTGGTAACCATCCTGCCTATTGTAGCTTTTCAGGAGCCAGCCGGTCACTCCCAGCCATAGGTCCCCAGTCACAAACCTCGGCCCGTTTCCCTGGCAAACAAAAGTAAGCTGCCCCGCTTCTGGATGGCAGATTGCAGGAGCCACTTGGTACTATCAAACCAGCCCAACTTGGCACTGGTGCCACCTTGGGTCTGGGAACCATGCTGCGTAACACAGATTCTAAGGAGCCAGTCGGCCACTCCCAGCCACAAGCCCCCAAACACAAACAACGGCGCTATTCTCTGGCAAACAAAACTCAACTGCCCCTCTTCTGGATGGCAAATTGCAGGACGCACTTGGTACTATAAAAACAGCCCGACTTGGCACTGGTGCCACCTTGGGTCTGGGAACCATCCTGCGTATTGTGGGTTGTCAGGAGCCAGCCGAACACTCTCGGCCACAGACCCCAATTAAAAACAACGGCCCGTTTCACAGGCAAACAAAACTCAGCTGCCCCGCTTCTGGATGGGAGATTGCAGGAGGCACTTGACACTGTGAAACCAGCCCCACTTGGCACTGGTGCCACCTTGGGTCTGGGAACCATGCTGCGTATCATGGATTTTCAGGAGCCAGCCGGTCACTCTCAGCCATAGGCCCCCAAACACAAACCTCGGCCCGTTTCCCTGGCAAACAAAAGTAAGCTGCCCCGCTTCTGCATGGCAGATTGCAGGAGCTACTTAGTACTATCAAATCAGCCCGACTTGGCACAGGTGCCACCTTGGATCTGGGAACCATCCTGTGTATCGTGGATTTTCAGGGGCCAGCCGGCCACTCTCAGCCATATGCCCCCAAAAACAAACCACGGACCTTTTCTCTGGCAAACAAAAATCAGCTGCCCCACTTCTGGATGGCAGATTGCAGGAGCCACTTGGGACTATCACACCAGCACAACATGGCACTGCTGCCACCTTGGATCTGGGAACAATCCTGCGTATCGTACATATTCAGGAACCAGCCGAACACTCCCAGCCACAGGCCCCCAAACACAAACAACGGCCCATTTCCCTGGCAAACAAAAGTAAGCTGCCCCGCTTCTGGATGGCAGTTTGCAGGAGCCACTTGGGACTATCAAACCAGCCCGACTTGGTAATGGTACCACCTTTGATCTGGGAACCATCCGGCGTATCGTGGATTTTCAGGGGCCAGCCGGTCATTCCCAGCCATATGCCCCCAAACACAAACCTCGGCCCGTTTCTCTGGCAAACAAAACTCAACTGCCCCTCTTCTGGATGGCAAATTGCAGGACGCACTTGGTACTACAAAAAGAGCCCGACTTGGCAGTGGTGCCACCTTGGCTCTGGGAACCATCCTGCGTATCGAGCATTTTAAGGAGCCAGCCGGCAATTCCATGCCGTATGCCCCAAAAAGAAACCATGGACCTTTTCTCTGGCAAAAAAAACTCAGCTGTCCCGCTTCTGGATGGCAGATTGCAGGAGTCACTTTGAACCATACAACCAGCCTTACTTGGCACTGGTGCCACCTTGGATCTGGGAACCATCCTGCCTATCGTTGATTTTCAGGGGCCAGCCGGCCACTCTCAGCCATAGGCCCCCAAACACAAACCACAGCCCTTTTCTCTAGCAAACAAAATTCAACTGCCCCGCTTGTGGATGGCAAATTGCAGGAGCCACTGGGTACTACAAAAACAGCCTGACTTGGCACTGGTGCCACCTTGCGTCTGGTTACCATGCGGCGTATCGTGCATTTTAAGGAGCCAGGTGGCCACTCCCAGCCGTATGCCCCCAAACACAACCCACGGCCCTTTTCTCTGGCAAACAAAACTCAGCTGCCCCGCTTCTGGATGGCAGATTGCAGGAGACACTTGGTACTATCAAACCAGCCCGACTTGGCACTGGTGCCACCTTGGGTCTGGGAACCATCCTGCGTATTGTGGATTGTCAGGAGACAGCCGACCACTCTCGGCCACAGAGCCCAATCAAAAACAAAGGTCCGTTTCCCTGGCAAAAAAAACTCAGCTGCCCCGCTTCTGGATGGGAGATTGCAGGAGGCACTTGACACTGTCAAACGAGCCCCACTTGGCAGTGGTGCCACCTTGGGTCTGGGAACCATGCTGCGTATCGTGGATTTTCAGGAGCCAGCCGGCCACTGCCAGCCACAGGCCCCCAAACACAAACCACAGCCTTTTTCTCTGGCAAACAAAACTCAGCTGCCCCGCTTCTGGATGGCACATTGCAGGAGCCACTTGGTACTATCAAACCAGCCCGACTTGGCACTGGTGCCACCTTGGGTCTGGGAACCATCCTGCCTATCGTGGATTTTAAGGAGCCAGCCGGCTACTCCCAGCCACAGGCCCCCAACAAAAACCACGGCCCTTTTTTCTCGCAAACAAAACTTAGCTGCCTCACTTCTGGATGGCAGATTGCAGGAGCCACTTGGTGTAATCAAACCAGCCCGACTTGGCACTGGTGCCACCTTGGGTCTGGGAACCATCCTGCGTATCGTGGATTCTAAGGAGCCAGCCGGCCACTCCCAGCCACAGGCCCCCAAACAAAATCAACGGCGCTGTTCCCTGGAAAACAAAACACGCCTGCCAACTTTTTGATGGAGTTTGCAGGAGCCACTTGGTACTATCAAACCAGCCCGACTTGGCACTGGTGCCACCTTGGGTCTGGGAAACATCCTGCGTATCGTGGATTCTTAGGAGCCAGCCGGCCACTCCTAGCCACAGGCCCCCAAACAAAAACCTAGGCCTATTTCTCTGGCAAACAAAAGTAAGCTGCCCTGCTTCTGGATGGCAGATTGCAGGAGACACTTGGTACTATCAAACCAGCCCGACTTGGCACTGGTGCCACCTTGGATCTGGGAACCATGCTGTGTATCGTGGATATTCAGGGGCCAGCCGGCCACTCTCAGCCATATGTCCCCAAACAGAAACCTCGGCCCGTTTCTCTGGCAAACAAAACTCAACTGCCCCTCTTCTGGATGGCAAATTGCAGGATGAACTTGATACTAAAACCGCAGGCCGACTTGGTAGTGGTGACACCTTGGGCCTGGGAACCATCATGCGTATCGAGCATTTTAAGGAGCCAGCCGGCCACTCCCAGCAATATGCCCCCAAAAACAATCCACGGAATTTTTCTCTGGCAAACAAAAATCAGCTGCCCCGCTTCTGGATGGCAGATTGCAGGAGACACTTTGCACCATCAAACCAGCCCGACTTGGCACTGGTGCCACCTTGCATCTGGGAACCATGCTGCCTAGCGTGGATTTTCAGGAGCCAGCCGGCCACTCTCAGCTATATGCCCCCAATCAAAACCCACGGCCCGTTTCCCTGGCAAACAAAAGTAAGCTGCCCCGCTTCTGGATGGCAGATTGCAGGACGCACTTGGTAGTATCAAACCAGCCCGACTTGGCACTGGTGCCACCTTGGGTCTGGGAACCATCCTGCGTATCGTGGGTTCAAAGGAGCCAGCCGGCCACTCCCAGCCACAGGCCCCCAAATACAAACAATGGCGCTTTTCCCTGGAAAACAAAACTCGCCTGCCAACTTTTTGATGGCAGATTGCCGGAGCCACTTGTTACTATCAAACCAGCCCAACTTGGCACTGGTGCCACCATGGGTCTGGTAACCATCCTGCCTATTGTAGATTTTCAGGAGCCAGCCGGTCACTCCCAGCCATAGGTCCCCAGTCACAAACCTCGGCCCGTTTCCCTGGCAAACAAAAGTAAGCTGCCCCGCTTCTGGATGGCAGATTGCAGGAGCCACTTGGTACTATCAAACCAGCCCAACTTGGCACTGGTGCCACCTTGGGTCTGGGAACCATGCTGCGTAACACAGATTCTAAGGAGCCAGTCGGCCAGTACCAGCCACAAGCCCCCAAACACAAACAACGGCGCTATTCTCTGGCAAACAAAACTCAACTGCCCCTCTTCTGGATGGCAAATTGCAGGACGCACTTGGTACTATAAAAACAGCCCGACTTGGCACTGGTGCCACCTTGGGTCTGGGAACCATCCTGCGTATTGTGGGTTGTCAGGAGCCAGCCGAACACTCCCAGCCACAGGCCCCCAAATACAAACCAAAGCCTTTTTCTCTGGCAAACAAAACTCAGCTGCCCCGCTTCTGGATGGCAGATTGCAGGAGCCACTTGGGACTATCACACCAGAACAACATGGCACTGCTGCCACCTTGGATCTGGGAACCATCCTTCCTATCGTGGATTTTCAGGGGCCAGCCGGTCACTCTCAGCCATAGGCCCCAAACACAAACCACGGCCCTTTTCTCTGGAAAACAAAACTCAACTGCCCCTCTTCTGGATGGCAGATTGCAGGAGCCACTGGGTACTATGAAACCAGCCCTACTTGGCACTGATGCCACCTTGGGTCTGGGAACCATCCTGCGTATCATGGATTTTCAGGAGCCAGCCGGCCACTGCCAGCCACAGGCCCCGAAACACAAACAACAGCCTTTTTCTCTGGCAAACAAAATTCAGCTGCCCCGCTTCTGGATGGCAGATTGCAGGAACCACTTGGTACTAACAAACCAGCCCGACTTGGCACTGGTGCCACCTTGGGTCTGGGAACCATCCTGCGTATCGTGGATTCTAAGGAGCCAGCTGGCCACTCCCAGCCACAGGCCCCAAAACACGCACAACGGTGCTTTTCCCTGGAAAACAAAACTCGCCTGCCAAACTTTTGATGGCAGATTGCAGGAGCCACTTGGTACTATCAAACCAGCCCAACTTGGCACTGGTGCCACCATGGGTCTGGTCACCATCCTGCCTATCGTAGCTTTTCAGGAGCCAGCCAGCCACCCCAATCCAGAGGCCCCCAGACAAATATTTCGGCCCGTTTCCCTGGCAAACAAAAGTAAGCTGCCCCGCTTCTGCATGGCAGATTGCAGGAGCCACTTTGCACCATCAAACCAGCCCAACTTGGCACTGGTGCCACCTCAGGTCTGGGAACCATCCTGCGTATCGTGGGTTCTAAGGAGCCAGCCGGCCACTCCCAGCCACAGGCCCCCAAACACAAACAACGGCGCTTTTCCCTGGAAAACAAAACTCGCCTGCCAACTTTTTGATGGCAGATTGCAGGAGCCACTTGGTACTATCAAACCAGCCCAACTTGGCACTGGTGCCACCATGGGTCTGGTCACCATCCTGCCTATCGTAGCTTTTCAGGAGCCAGCCAGCCACCCCCAGCCAGAGGCCCCTAGACACAAACCTCGGCCCGTTTCCCTGGCAAACAAAAGTAAGCTGCCCCGCTTCTGCATGGCAGATTGCAGGAGCTGCTTAGTACTATCAAACCAGCCCGACTTGGCACTGTTGCCACCTCAGGTCTGGGAACCATCCTGCCTATCGTGGATTTTCAGGGGCCAGCCGGCCACTCTCAGCCATATGCCCCCAAAAACAAACCACGGCCCTTTTCTCTGGCAAACAAAACTCAACTGCCCCTCTTCTGGATGGCAAATTTTAGGACGCCCTTAGTACTACGAACACCGCCCGACGTGGCCCTGGTGCCACCTTGTGTCAGGGAACCATCCTGCATATCGAGCTTTTTAAGGAGCCAGACGGCCACGCCCAGCCATAAACCCCCAAAAACAAACCACGGACTATTTCTCTTGGAAACAAAAATCCGCTGCCCCGCGTCTGGATGGCAGATTGCAGGAGCCACTTTGCACCATCAAACCAGCCCGACTTGGCACTGGTGCCACCTTGGGTCTGGGAACAATCCTGCATATCGTGGATTCTAAGGAGCCAGCCGGCCACTCCCAGCCACAGGCCCCCAAACACAAACAACGGCGCTTTTCCCTGGAAAACAAAATTCGCCTGCCAACTTTTTGATGGCAGATTGCAGGAGCCACTTGGTACTATCAAACCAGCCCAACTTGGCACTGGTGCCACCTCTGGTCTGGGAACCATCCTGCCTATCGTAGCTTTTCAGGAGCCAGCCGGTCACTCCCAGCCATAGACCCCCAGACACAAACCTCGGCCCGTTTCCCTGGAAAACAAAAGTAAGCTACCCCAATTCTGGATGGCAGATTGCAGGAGCCACTTGGTACTATCAAATCAGCCCAACTTGGCACTGGTGCCACCATGGGTCTGGTAAACATCCTGCCTATCGTAGCTTTTCAGGAGCCAGCCGGTCACTCCCTGCCATAGGCCCCTGGACACAAACCTCGGCCCGTTTCCCTGGCAAACAAAAGTAAGCTGCCCCGCTTTTGGATGGCAGATTGCAGGATGCACTTGGTACTTACAAACCAGCCCGACTTGGCCCTGGTGCCACCTTGGCTCTGGGAACCATGCTGCGTAACGTAGATTCTACGAGGACAGGCGGCCACTCCCAGCCACAGGCCTCTAAACAAAAACAACGGCGCTTTTCCCTGGAAAACAAAACTCGCCTGCCAACTTCTTGATGGCAGATTGCAGGAGCCACTTGGTACTATCAAACCAGCCCAACTTGGCACTGGTGCCACCATGGGTCTGGTCACCATCCTGCCTATCGTAGCTTTTTAGGAGCCAGCAGCTCACTCCCAGCCATAGGCCTCCAGACAAATACCTCGGCACGTTTCCCTGGCAAACAAAAGTAGGCTGCCCCGCTTCTGGATGGCAAATTGCAGGACGCACTTGGTACTACGAAAACAGCCCGACTTGGCACTGATGCCACCTTGGGTCAGGGAACAATCCTGCGTATAGAGTTTTTAAGGAGCCAGCCGGCCACGTCCAGTCATATACCCCCAAAAAAAACCACGGAACATTTCTCCAGCAAACAAAAATCCGCTGCCCCGCGTCTGGATGGCAGATTGCAGGAGCTATTTAGTATTATCAAACCAGCCCGACTTGGCACTGGTGGCACCATGAGTCTGGTAACCATCCTGCCTATCGTAGCTTTTCAGTAGCCAGCCGGTCACTCCCAGCCATAGGCCCCCAGACAAATACCTCGGCCCATTTCCCTGGGAAACAAAAGTAAGCTGTCCCGCTTCTGGATGGAAGATTGCAGGAGCCACTTGGTACTCTCAAACCAGCCCAACTTGTTCCCAGACCCAAGGTGGCACCAGTGCCAAGTCGGGCTGGTTTGATGGTGCAACGTGGCTCCTGCAATCTGCCATCCAAAAGCGGGGCAGCTTACTTTTGTTTGCCAGGAAAACGGGCCGAGGTTTGTGTCTGGGGGCCTATGGCAGGGAGTGACCGGCTGGCTCCTCAAAAGCAACGATAGGCAGGATGTTTACCAGACCCATGGTGGCACCAGTGCCAAGTTGGGCTGATTTGATAGTACCAAGTGCGTCCTGCAATCTGCCATCCAGAAGCGGGGCAGCTTACTTTTGTTTTCCAGGGAAACGGGCCGAGGTATTTGTCTGGGGGCCTATGGCTGGGAGTGACCGGCTGGCTCCTGAAAAGCTACGATAGGCAGGATGGTGACCAGACCCATGGTGGCACCAGTGCCAAGTTGGGCTGGTTTGATAGTACCAAGTGGCTCCTGCAATCTGCCATCAAAAAGTTGTCAGGCGAGTTTTGTTTTCCAGGGAAAAGCGCCGTTGTTTGTGTTTGGGTGCCTGTGGCTGGGAGTGGCCGGCTGGCTCCTTAGAATCCACGATACGCAGGATGGTTCCCAGACCAGTGGTGGCACCAGTGCCAAGTCGGGCTGGTTTGATAGTAACAAGTGCGTCCTACTATCTGCCATCCAGAAGCGGGGCAGCTTACTTTTGTTTGCCAGGGAAACGGGCCGAGCTTTGTGTCTGGGGGCCTATGGCTGGGAGTGACCGGCTGGCTCCTGAAAAGCTACGATAGGCAGGATGGTGACCAGACCCATGGTGGCACCAGTGCCAAGTGGGCCTGGTTTGATAGTACCAAGTGGTTCCTGCAATCTGCCATCAAAACGTTGTCAGGCGAGTTTTGTTTTCCAGGGAAAAGCGCCGTTGTTTGTGTTTGGGGGCCTGTGGCTGGGAGTGGCCGGCTGGCTCCTTAGAATCCACGATACGCAGGATGGTTCCCAGACCAGAGGTGGCAACAGTGACAAGTCGGGCCAGTTTGATGGTGCAAAGTGGCTCCTGCAATCTGCCATCCAGAAGCAGGGCTGCTTACTTTTGTTTGCCAGGGAAAGGAGCCGAGGTTTGTGTCTGGGGGCCTATGGCTGGGAGTGACCAGCTGGCTCCTGAAAAGGTACGATAGGCAGGATGGTTACCAGACCCATGGTGGCACCAGTGCCCAGTTGGGCTGATTTGATAGTACCAAGTGGCTCCTGCAATCTGCCATCAAAATGTTGGTAGGCGAGTTTTGTTTTCCAGAGAAAAGCGCCGTTGTTTGTGTTTGGGGGCCTGTGGGTGGGAGTGGCCGGATGGCTAATTAGAATCCACGATACGCAGGATGGTTCCCAGACCTAAAGTGGCACCAGTGACAAGTCGGGCCAGTTTGATGGTGCAAAGTTGCTACTGAAATCTGCCATCCAGAAACGGGGCAGCTTACTTTTGTTTGCCAGGGAAACGGGCCTTGGTTTGTGTTTGGGGGCCTATGGCTGTGCGTGACCGGCTAGGTCCTGAAAAGCTACGAGAGGCATGATGGTGACCAGACCCATGGTGGCACCAGTGCCAAGTTGGGCTGGTTTGATAGTACCAAGTGGCTCCTGCAATCTGCCATCAAAAAGTCGGGAAGCGAGTGTTGATTTCCAGGGAAAAGCGCCGTTGTTTTTGTTTGGGGGCCTATGGGTGGGAGTGGCCGGCTGGCTCCTTAGAATCCACCATACGCAGGATGGTTCCCAGACCAGTGGTGGCACCAGTGCCAAGTCGGGCTGGTTTGATAGTACCAAGTGGCTCCTGCAATCTGCCATCCAGAAGCGGGGCAGCTTACTTTTGTTTGCCAGGGAAACGGGCCGAGGTTTGTGTCTGGGGGCCTATGGCTGGGAGTGACCGGCTGGCTCCTGAAAAGCTACGATAGGCAGGATGGTGACCAGACCCATGGTGGCACCAGTGCCAAGTTGGGCTGGTTTGATAGTACCAAGTGGCTCCTGCAATCTGCCATCAAAAATTTGGCAGGCGAGTTTGTTATCCAGGGAAAAGCGCCGTTGTTTGTGCCTGGGGCCCTATGGCCTGGAGTGGACGGATGGCTAATTAGAATCCACGATACACAGGATGGTTCCCAGACCCATGGTGGCACCAGTGCCAACTTGGGCTGGTTTGATAGTACCAAGTGGTTCCTGCAATCTGCCATCCAGAAGCGGGGCAGCTTACTTTTGTTTGCCAGGGAAACGGTCCGAGGATTGTGTCTGGGGGCCTAAGCCTGGAAGTGACCGGCTGGCTCGTGAAAAGCTACGATAGGCAGGATGGTGACCAGACCCATGACGGCACCAGTGCCAAGTTGGGCTGGTTTGATAGTACCAAGTGGCTCCTGCAATCTGCCATCAAAAACTTGGCAGGCGAGTTTTGTTTTCCAGGGAAAAGCGCCGTTGTTTGTGTTTGGGGGCCTGTGGCTGGGAGTGGCCGGCTGGCTCCTTAGAATCCACGATACTCAGCATGGTTCCCAGACCAGAGGTGGCACCAGTGCCAAGTTGGGCTGGTTTGATTGTAACAAGTGCGTCCGGGAATCTGCCATCCAGAAGCAGGGCAGCTTACTTTTGTTTGCCAGGGAAACGGGCCGAGGTTTGTGTCTGGGGGCCTATGGCTGGGAGTGGCCGGCTGGCTCATGAAAAGCTACGATAGGCAGGATGGTGACCAGACCCATGGTGGCACCAGTGCCAAGTTGGGCTGGTTTGATAGTACCAAGTGGCTCCTGCAATCTGCCATCAAAAAGTCGGCAAGCGAGTGTTGATTTCCAGGGAAAAGCGTCGTTGTTTGTGTTTGGGGGCCTGTGGCTGGGAGTGGCCGGCTGGCTCCTTAGAATCCACGATACGCAGCATGGTTCCCAGACCCAAGGTGGCACCAGTGCCAAGTCGGGCTGGCTTGATAATACCAAGTGGTTCCTGCAATCGGCCATCAAAATGTTCGCAGGCGAGTTTTGTTTTCCAGGGAAAAGCGCCGTTGTTTGTGCCTGGGGCCCTATGGCCTGGAGTGGTCGGATGGCTAATTAGAATCCACGATACACAGGATGGTTCCCAGACCCATGGTGGCACCAGTGCCAAGTTGGGCTGGTTTGATAGTACCAAGTGGTTCCTGCAATCTGCCATCCAGAAGCGGGGCAGCTTACTTTTGTTTGCCAGGGAAACGGTCCGAGGTTTGTGTCTGGGGGCCTATGGCTGGGAGTGACCGGCTGGCTCCTGAAAAGCTACGATAGGCAGGATGGTGACCAGACCCATGGTGGCACCAGTGCCAAGTTGGGCTGGCTTGATAATACCAAGTGGTTCCTGCAATCGGCCATCAAAATGTTGGCAGGCGAGTTTTGTTTTCCAGGGAAAAGCGCCGTTGTTTGTGCCTGGGGCCCTATGGCCTGGAGTGGACGGATGGCTAATTAGAACCCACGAGACGCAGGATGGTTCCCAGACCTGAGGTGGCACCAGTGCCAAGTTGGGCTGGTTTGACGGTGCAAAGTGGCTCCTGCAATCTGCCATGCAGAAGCGGGGCAGCTTACTTTTGTTTGCCAGGGAAACGGGCCGAAATATTTGTCTGGGGGCCTCTGGCTGGGGGTGGCTGGCTGGCTCCTGAAAAGCTACGATAGGCAGGATGGTGACCAGACCCATGGTGGCACCAGTGCCAAGTTGGGCTGGTTTGATAGTACCAAGTGGCTCCTGCAATCTGCCATCAAAAACTTGGCAGGCGAGTTTTGTTTTCCAGGGAAAAGCGCCGTTGATTGTGTTTGGGGGCCTGTGGCAGGGAGTGGCCGGCTGGCTCCTTAGAATCCACGATACGCAGCATGGTTCCCAGACCCAAGGTGGCACCAGTGCCAAGTCGGGCTGGCTTGATAATACCAAGTGGTTCCTGCAATCGGCCATCAAAAAGTTGGCAGGCGAGTTTTGTTTTCCAGGGAAAAGCGCCGTTGTTTGTGCCTGGGGCCCTATGGCCTGGAGTGGACGGATGGCTAATTAGAATCCACGATACACAGGATGGTTCCCAGACCCATGGTGGCACCAGTGCCAAGTTGGGCTGGTTTGATAGTAACAAGTGGTTCCTGCAATCTGCCATCCAGAAGCGGGGCAGCTTACTTTTGTTTGCCAGGGAAACGGTCCGAGGTTTGTGTCTGGGGGCCTATGGCTGGGAGTGACCGGCTGGCTCCTGAAAAGCTACGATAGGCAGGATGGTGACCAGACCCATGGTGGCACCAGTGCCAAGTTGGGCTGGCTAGATAATACCAAGTGGTTCCTGCAATCGGCCATCAAAAAGTTGGCAGGCGAGTTTTGTTTTCCAGGGAAAAGCGCTGTTGTTTGTGCCTGGGGCCCTATGGCCTGGAGTGGACGGATGGCTAATTAGAATCCACGATACAAAGGATGGTTCCCAGACCCATGGCGGCACCAGTGCCAAGTTGGGCTGGTTTGATAGTACCAAGTGGTTCCTGCAATCTGCCATCCAGAAGCGGGGCAGCTTACTTTTGTTTTCCAGGGAAACAGGCCGAGGTTTTTGTCTGGGGGCCTATGGCTGGGAGTGACCGGCTGGCTCGTGAAAAGCAACGATAGGCAGGATGGTGACCAGACCCATGACGGCACCAGTGCCAAATTGGGCTGGTTTGATAGTACTAAGTGGCTCCTGCAATCTGCCATCACAAACTTGGCGGGCGAGTTTTGTTTTCCAGGGAAAAGCGCCGTTGTTTGTGTTTGGGGGCCTGTGGCTGGGAGTGGCCGGCTGGCTCCTTAGAATCCACGATACTCAGCATGGTTCCCAGATCAGAGGTGGCACCAGTGCCAAGTTGGGCTGGTTTGATAGTACCAAGTGCGTCCGGGAATCTGCCATCCAGAAGCGGGGCAGCTTACTTTTGTTTGCCAGGGAAACGGGCCGTGGGTTTTGTTTGGGGGCCTATGGCTGAGAGTGACCGGCTGGCTCCTGAAAAGTTACGATAGGCAGGATGGTGACCAGACCCATGGTGGCACCAGTGCCAAGTTGGGCTGGTTTGATAGTACCAAGTTGCTCCTGCAATCTGCCATCAAAAAGTTGGCAGGCGAGTTTTGTTTTCCAGGGAAAAGCGCCGTTGTTTGTGTTTGGGGGCCTGTGGCTGGGAGTGGCCGGCTGGCTCCTTAGAATCCACGATACGCAGGATGGTTCCCAGACTTGACGTGGCACCAGTGCCAAGTCGGGCTGGTTTGATAGTACCAAGTGGCTCCTGCAATCAGCCATCCAGAAGCGGGGCAGCTTACTTTTGTTTGCCAGGGAAACGGGCCGAGCTTTGTGTCTGGGGGCCTATGGCTGGGAGTGACCGGCTGGCTCCTGAAAAGCTACGATAGGCAGGATGGTGACCAGACCCATGGTGGCACCAGTGCCAAGTTGGGCTGGTTTGATAGTACCAAGTGGCTCCTGCAATCTGCCATCAAAACGTTGTCAGGCGAGTTTTGTTTTCCAGGGAAAAGCGCCTTTGTTTGTGTTTGGGGGCCTGTGGCTGGGAGTGGCCGGCTGGCTAATTAGAACCCACGATACGCAGGATGGTTCCCAGACCAGAGGTGGCAACAGTGACAAGTCGGGCCAGTTTGATGGTTCAAAGTGGCTCCTGCAATCTGCCATCCAGAAGCAGGGCTGCTTACTTTTGTTTGCCAGGGAAAGGAGCCGAGGTTTTTGTCTGGGGGCCTATGGCTGGGAGTGACCAGCTGGCTCCTGAAAAGGTACGATAGGCAGGATGGTTACCAGACCCATGGTGGCACCAGTGCCAAGTTGGGCTGATTTGATAGTACCAAGTGGCTCCTGCAATCTGCCATCAAAATGTTGGTAGGCGAGTTTTGTTTTCCAGGGAAAAGCGCGGTTGTTTGTGTTTGGGGGCCTGTGGGTGGGAGTGGCCGGATGGCTAATTAGAATCCACGATACGCAGGATGGTTCCCAGACCTAAAGTGGCACCAGTGACAAGTCGGGCCAGTTTGATGGTGCAAAGTTGCTACTGAAATCTGCCATCCAGAAACGGGGCAGCTTACTTTTGTTTGCCAGGGAAACGGGCCAAGGTTTGTGTCTGGGGGCCTATGGCTGTGAGTGACCCGCTAGGTCCTTAAAAGCTACGAGAGGCATGATGGTGACCAGACCCATGGTGGCACCAGTGCCAAGTTGGGCTGGTTTGATAGTACCAAGTGGCTCCTGCAATCTGCCATCAAAAAGTCGGCAAGCGAGTGTTGATTTCCAGGGAAAAGCGCCGTTGTTTGTGTTTGGGGGCCTGTGGCAGGGAGTGGCCGGCTGGCTCCTTAGAATCCACGATACGCAGCATGGTTCCCAGACCCAAGGTGGCACCAGTGCCAAGTCGGGCTGGCTTGATAATACCAAGTGGTTCCTGCAATCGGCCATCAAAAAGTTGGCAGGCGAGTTTTGTTTTCCAGGGAAAAGCGCCGTTGTTTTTGTTTGGGGGCCTATGGGTGGGAGTGGCCGGCTGGCTCCTTAGAATCCACGAGACGCAGGATGGTTCCCAGACCTGAGGTGGCACCAGTGCCAAGTTGGGCTGGTTTGATAGTACCAAGTGCGTCCTGCAATCTGCCATCCAGAAGCGGGGTAGCTTACTTTTGTTTGCCAGGGAAACGGGCCGAGGTTTGTGACTGGGGGCCTATGGCTGGGAGTGACCGGCTGGCGCCTGAAAAGCTACGATAGGCAGGATGGTGACCAGACCCATGGTGGCACCAGTGCCAAGTTGGGCTGGTTTGATAGTACCAAGTGGCTCCTGCAATCTGCCATCAAAAACTTGGCAGGCCAGTTTTGTTTTCCAGGGAAAAGCGCCGTTGTTTCTGTTTGGGGGCCTGTGGCTGGGAGTGGCCGGCTGCCTCCTTTGAACCCAGGATACGCAGGATGGTTCCCAGAGCCAAGGTTACGCCAGTGCCAAGTTCGGCTGGTTTGATAGTACCAAGTGGATCCTGCAAACTGCCATCCAGAAGCGGGACAGCTTAATTTTGTTTCCCAGGGAAACGGGCCGAGGTATTTGTCTGGGGGCCTATGGCTGGGCGTGACTGGCTGGCTACTGAAAAGCTACGATAGGCAGGATGGTTACCAGGCTCATGGTGGCCCCACTGCCAAGTCGGGCTGGTTTGATAATACTAAATAACTCCTGAAATCTGCCATCCAGACGCGGGGCAGCGGATTTCTGTTTCCTGGAGAAAAGTTCCGTGGTTTTTTTTTGGGGGTATATGGCTGGACGTGGCCGGCTGGCTCCTTAAAAATCTCGATACGCAGGATTGTTCCCTGACCCAAGGTGGCATGAGTGCCAAGTCGGGCTGTTTTCGTAGTACCAAGTGCGTCCTGCAATTTGCCATCCAGAAGAGGGGCAGTTGAGTTTTGTTTGCCAGAGAAAAGGACCGTGGTATATGTTTGGGGGCATATGGCTGAGAGTGGCCGGCTGGCCCCTGAAAATCCACGATAGGCAGGATGGTTCCCAGAACCAAGGTGGCACCAGTGCCATGTTGGCCTGGTTTGATAGTACCATGTGGCTCCTGCAATCTGCCATCCAGAAGCGGGGCAGCTTACTTTTGCTTGCCAGGGAAACGGGCCGAGATATTTGTCTGGGGGCCTATGGCTGGGAGTGACCGGCTGGCTCCTGAAAAGCTACGATAGGCAGGATGGTGACCAGACCCATGGTGGCACCAGTGCCAAGTTGGGCTGGTTTGATAGTACCAAGTGGCTCCTGCAATCTGCCATCCAAAAGTTGTCAGGCGAGTTTTGTTTTCCAGGGAAAAGCGCCGTTGTTCTTGTTTAGAGGCCTGTGGCTGGGAGTGGCCGGCTGCCTCCTTTGAACCCAGGATACGCAGGATGGTTCCCAGAGCCAAGGTGGCACCAGTGCCAAGTTGGGCTGGTTTGATAGTACCAAGTGGCTCCTGCAATCTGCCATCCAGAAGCGGGACAGCTTACTTTTGTTTCCCAGGGAAACGGGCCGAGGTATTTGTCTGGGGGCCTATGGCTGGGAGTGACCGGCTGGCTACTGAAAAGCTACGATAGGCAGGATGGTTACCAGACTCATGGTGGCACCAGTGCCAAGTCGGGCTGGTTTGATAATACTAAATAGCTCCTGAAATCTGCCATTCAGACGCGGGGCAGCGGATTTTTGTTTGCTGGAGAAAAGTTCCGTGGTTTTTTTTTGGGGGTATATGGCTGGACGTGGCCGGCTGGCTCCATAAAAAGATCGATACGCAGGATTGTTCCCTGACCCAAGGTAGCATCAGTGCCAAGTCGGGCTGTTTTCGTAGTACCAAGTGCGTCCTGCAATTTGCCATCCAGAAGAGGGGCAGTTGAGTTTTGTTTGTCAGAGAAAAGGGCCGTGGTATGTGTTTGGATCCATATGGCTGAGATTGGCCGGCTGGCCCCTGAAAATCCACGATAGGCAGGATGGTTCCCAGAGCCAAGGTGGCACCAGTGCCATGTTTGCCTGGTCTGATAGTACCATGTGCCTCCTGCAATCTGCCATCAAAATGTTGGCAGGCGAGTTTTGTTTTCCAGGGAAAAGCGCCGTATTTTGTGTTTGGGCGCCTGTGGCTCAGAGTGGCCGGGTGGCTGCTTAGAATCCACGATACGCAGGATGGTTCCCAGACCCAAGGTGGCACCAGTGCCAAGTCGGGCTGGTTTGACACTACCAAGTGGCTCCTGCAATCTGCCATCCAGAATCGGGGCAGCTTAATTTTGTTTGCCAGGGAAACGGGCCGAGCTTTGTGTCTGGGGGCCTATGGCTGGGAGTGACCGGCTGGCTCCTGAAATGCTACAATAGGCAGGATGGTTCCCAGACCCATAGTGGCACCAGTACCAAGTTGGGATGATTTGATAGTACCAAGTGGCTCCTGCAATCTGCCATCAAAAAGCTGGCAGGCGAGTTTTGTTTTCCAGGGAAAAGCGCCGTTGTTTGTGTTTGGGGGCCTGTGGCTGGGAGTGGCCGGCTGGCTCCTTAGAATCCACGATATGCAGGATTGTTCCCAGACCCAAGGTGGCACCAGTGCCAAGTCGGGCTGGTTTGATGGTGCAAAGTGGCTCCTGCAATCTGCCATCCAGACGCGGGGCAGCGGATTTTTGTTTCCATGAGAAATGGTCCGTGGTTTGTTTTTGGGGGTATATGGCTCGGCGTGGCCGGCTGGCTCCTTAAAAAGCTCGATATGCAGGATGGTTCCCTGACACAAGGTGGGACCAGTGCCACGTCGGGCGGTTTTCGTAGTACAAAGTGCGTCCTAAAATTTGCCATCCAGAAGAGGGGCAGTTGAGTTTTGTTTGCCTGTGAAACGGGCCGTTGTTTTTGATTGGGGTCTGTGGCCGAGAGTGTTCGGCTGGCTCCTGACAACCCACAATACGCAGAATGGTTCCCAGACCCAAGGTGGCACCAGTGCCAAGTCGGGCTGGTTTGATAGTACCAAGTGGCTCCTGCAATCTGCCATCCAGAACCGGTGCAGTTGAGTTTTGTTTGCCAGAGAAAAGGGCCGTGGGTTGTGTTTGGGGGCATATGGCTGGGAGTGGCCGGCTGTCTCATTAAAAAGATCGATACGCAGGATGGTTCCGAGACCCAAGGTGGCACCAGTGCCAAGTCGGGCTGTTTTTATAGTACCAAGTGCGTCCTGCAATTTGCCATCCAGAAGAGGGGCAGTGGAGTTTTGTTTGCCAGAGAATAGCGCCGTTGTTTGTGTTTGGGGGCTTGTGGCTGGGAGTGGCCGACTGGCGCCTTAGAATCTGTGTTACGCAGCATGGTTCCCAGACCAGAGGTGGCACCAGTTCCAAGTCGGGCTGGTTTGATAGTACCAAGGGGCTCCTGCAATCTGCCATCCAGAAGCGGGGCAGCTTACTTTTGTTTGCCAGGGAAACGGGCCGAGGTTTGTGACTGGGGACCTATGGCTGGGAGTGACCGGCTGGCTCCTGAAAAGCTACGATAGGCAGGATGGTGACCAGACCCATGGTGGCACCAGTGCCAAGTTGGGCTGGTTTGATAGTACCAAGTGGCTCCTGCAATCTGCCATCAAAATGTTGGCAGGCGAGTTTTGTTTTCCAGGGAAAAGCGCCGTTGTTTGTGTTTGAGGGCCTGTGGCTGGGAGTGGCCGGCTGGCTCCTTAGAATCCACGATACGCAGGATGGTTCCCAGACCAGAGGTGGCACCTTTGCCAAGTTGGGCTGGTTTGATAGTACCAAGTGCGTCCTGCAATCTGCCATCCAGAAGCGGGGCAGCTTACTTTTGTTTGCCAGGGAAACGGGCCGAGGTTTGTGTCTGGGGGCCTATGGCTGGGAGTGACCTGCTAGGTCCTGAAAAGCTGCGATAGGCAGGATGGTGACCAGACCCATGGTGGCACCAGTGCCAAGTTGGGCTGGTTTGATAGTACCAAGTGGCTCCTGCAATCTGCCATCCAGAAGCGGGGTAGCTTACTTTTGTTTGCCAGGGAAACGGGCAGAGCTTTGTGTCTGGGGGCATATGGCTGAGAGTGGCCGTCTGGCCCCTGAAAATCCACGATAGGCAGGATGGTTCCCAGACCAGAGGTGGCACCAGTGCCAAGTCGGGCTGGTTTGATAGTACTAAATAGCACCTGCAATCTGCCATCAAAAAGTTGGCAGGCCAGTTTTGTTTTCCAAGGAAAAGCACCGTTGTTTGTGTTTGGGGGACTGTGGCTGGGAGTGGCCGGCTGGCTCCTTAGAACACACGATACGCAGGATGGTTCCCAGACCCAAGGTGGCACCAGTGCCACGTCGGGCTGGTTTGATGGTGAAAAGTGGCTCCTGCAATCTGCCATCCTGAAGCGGGGTAGCTTACTTTTGTGTGCCAGGGAAACGGGCCGAGGTTTATGACTGGGGGCCTAGGGCTATGAGTGACAGGCTGGCTCCTGAAAAGCTACAATAGGCAGGATGGTTCCCAGACCCAAGGTGGCACCAGTGCAAAGTTGGGCTGGTTTGATGGTACCAAGTGGCTCCTGCAATCTGCCATCAAAAAGTTGGCAGGCCAGTTTTGTTTTCCAGGGAAAAGCGCCGTTGTTTGTGTTTGGGGGACTGTGGCTGGGAGTGGCCAGGTGGCTCCTTAGAACACAAGATACGCAGGATGGTTCCCAGACCAGAGGTGGCACCAGTGCCAAGTTGGGCTGGTTTGATAGTCCCAAGTGTCTCCTGCAATCTGCCATCCAGAAGCGGGGCAGCTTACTTTTGTTTGCCAGAGAAATAGGCCTAGGTTTTTGTTTGGGGGCCTGTGGCTAGGAGTGGCCGGCTGGCTCCTAAGAATCCACGATACGCAGGATGTTTACCAGACCCATGGTGGCACCAGTGCCAAGTTGGGCTGGTTTGATAGTACCATTGGCTCCTGCAAACTCCATCAAAAAGTTGGCAGGCGTGTTTTGTTTTCCAGGGAACAGCGCCGTTGATTTTGTTTGGGGGCCTGTGGCTGGGAGTGGCCGGCTGGCTCCTTAGAGACCACGATACGCAGGATGGTTCCCAGACCCAAGGTGGCACCAGTGCCAAGTCGGGCTGGTTTGATAGTACCAAGTGGCTCCTGCAATCTGCCATCCAGAAGTGAGGAAGCTAAGTTTTGTTTGCCAGAATAAAGGGCCGTGGTTTTTGTTGGGGGCCTGTGGCTGGGAGTAGCCGGCTGGCTCCTTAGAATCCACGATACGCAGGATGGTTCCCAGACCCAAGGTGGCACCAGTGCCAAGTTGGGCTGGTTTGATAGTACCAAGTGCGTCCTGCAATCTGCCATCCACAAGCGGCGCCGCTTAGTTTTGTTTGCCACGGAAACGGGCCGAGGTTTGTGTCTGGGGGCCTGTGGCTGGGAGTGACCGGCTAGGTCCTGAAAATCTACGATAGGCAGGATGGTGACCAGACCCATGGTGGCACCAGTGCCAAGTTGGGCTGGTTTGATAGTACCAAGTGGCTCCGGCAATCTGCCATCAAAATTTGGCAGGCGAGTTTTGTTTTCCAGGGAAAAGCGCCGTTGTTTGTGTTTGAGGGCCTGTGGCTGGGAGTGGCCGGCTGGCTCCTTAGAATCCACGATACGCAGGATGGTTCCCAGACCTGAGGTGGCACCAGTGCCAAGTCGGGCTAGTTTGATGGTGCAAAGTGGCTCCTGCAATCTGCCATCCAGAAGCGGGGCAGCTTACTTTTGTTTTCCAGGGAAACGGGCCGAGCTTTTTGTCTGGGGTCTATGGCTGGGAGTGACCGGCTGGCTCCTGAAAAGCTACGATAGGCAGGATGGTGACCAGACCCATGGTGGCACCAGAGCCATGTTCGGCTGATTTCAAAGTACAAAGTTGCTCCTGCAATCTTCCATCAAAAAGTCAGCAGGCGAGTTTTGTTTTCCAGGGAAAAGCGCCGTTGTTTGTGTCTGCGGGCCTGTGGCTGGAGTGGCCGGCTGGCTCCTTTCAACACACGATACGCCGGATGGTTCCCAGACCTGAGGTGGCACCAGTGCCAAGTTGGGCTGGTTTGATAGTACCAAGTGGTTCCTGCAATCTGCCATCAAAATGTTGGCAGGCGAGTTTTGTTTTCCAGGGAAAAGCGCCGTTGTTTTTTTTTGGGGGCCTGTGGCTGGGAGTGGCCGGCTGGCTCCTTAGAATCCACGATACGCAGGATGGTTCCCAGACCAGAGGTGGCACCAGTACCAAGTCGGGCTGGTTTGATAATAACAAGTGGCTCCTGCAATCTGCCATCCAGAAGCGGGGCAGCTTACTTTTGTTTGCCAGGGAAACGGGCCGAGCTTTGTGTCTGGGGGCCTATGGCTGGGAGTGACCGGCTGGCTCCTGAAAAGCTACGATAGGCAGGATGGTGACCAGACCCATGGTGGCACCAGTGCCAAGTTGGGCTGGTTTGATAGTACCAAGTGGCTCCTGCAATCTGCCATCAAAAAGTTGGCAGGCGAGTTTTGTTTTCCAGGGAAAAGCGTCGTTGTTTGTGTTTGGGGGCCTGTGGCTGGGAGTGGCCGTCTTGCTAATTGGAATCCACGATACACATGATGGTTCCCAGACCTGAGGTGGCACCAGTGACAAGTCGGGCCAGTTTGATGGTGCAAAGTGGCTCCTGCAATCTGCCATCCAGAAGCGGGGCAGCTTACTTTTGTTTGCCAGGGAAACGGGCCGAGGTTTGTGTCTGGGGGCCTATGGCTGGGAGTGACCGGCTGGCTCCTGAAAAGCTACGATAATCAGGATGGTGACCAGACCCATGGTGGCACCAGTGCCAAGTTGGGCTGATTTGATAGTACCAAGTGGCTCCTGCGATCTGCCATCAAAAAGTTGGCAGGCGAGTTTTGTTTTCCAGGGAAAAGCGCTGTTGTTTGTATTTGGGGGCCTGTGGCTGGGAGTGACCGGCTGGCTCCTTAGAATCCACGATACGCAGGATGGTTCCCAGACCCAAGGTGGCACCAGTGCCAAGTTGGGCTGGTTTGATTATACCAAGTGGTTCCTGCAATCTGCCATCCAGAAGCGGGGCAGCTTACTTTTGTTTGCCAGGGAAACGGGCCGAGCTTTGTGTCTGGGGGCCTATGGCTGGGAGTGACCTGCTAGGTCCTGAAAAGCTACGATAGGCAGGATGGTGACCAGACCCATGGTGGCACCAGTGCCAAGTTGGGCTGGTTTGATAGTACCAAGTGGCTCCTGCAATCTGCCATCAAAAAGTTGGCAGGCGAGTTTTGTTTTCCAGGAAAAAGCGCCGTTGTTTGTGTTTGGGGGCCTGTGGCTGGGAGTGGCCGGCTGGCTCCTTAGAATCCACGATACGCAGCATTGTTCCCAGACCAGAGGTGGCACCAGTGCCAAGTCGGGCTAGTTTGATGGTGCAAAGTGGCTCCTGCAATCTGCCATCCAGTAGCGGGGTAGCTTACTTTTTTTTGCCAGGGAAACGGGCCGAGGTTTTTGTCTGGAGGCCTATGGCTGGGAGTGACCGGCTAGGTCCTGAAAAGCTACGATAGGCAGGATGGTGACCAGACCCATGGTGGCACCAGTGCCAAGTTGGGCTGGTTTGATAGTACCAAGTGGCTCCTGCAATCTGCCATCAAAACGTTGTCAGGCGAGTTTTGTTTTCCAGGGAAAAGCGCCGTTGTTTGTGTTTGCGGGCCTGTGGCTGGGAGTGGCCGGCTGACTCCTTAGAATCCACGATACGCAGGATGGTTCCCAGACCCAAGATGGCACCAGTGCCAAGTCGGGCTGGTTTGATAGTACCAAGTGGTTCCTGCAATCTGCCATCCAGAAGCGGGGTAGCTTACTTTTGTTTGCCAGGGAAACGGGCCGAGCTTTGTTTTTGGGGGCCTGTGGCTGGCAGTGGCCAGCTGGCTCCTGAAAATCCATGATACGCAGCATGGTTCCCAGACCCAAGATGGCACCAGTGCCAAGTGGGGCTGGTTTGACAGTGTCAAGTGCCTCATGCAATCTCCCATCCAGAAACGGGGCAGCTGAGTTCTTTTGCCTGTGAACCGGCCGTTGTTTTTGATTGGGGTCTGTGGCCGAGAATGGTCGACTGGCTACTGACAATCCACAATACGCAGGATGGTTCCCAGACTCAAGGTGGCACCAGGGCCAAGTCGGGCTCGTTTGATAGTACCAAGTGGCTCCTGCAATCTGCCATCCTGACGCGGGGCAGCGGATCTTTGTTTGCCAGAGTAAAGTTCCGTGGTTTGTTTTTGGGGGCATATGGCTGGGAGTGGCCGGCTGGCTCCTTAAGAAGCTCGATACGCAGGATGGTTCCCAGATCCATGGTGGCACCATTGCCTAATTTGGCTGTTTTTGTAGTACCAAGTGCGTCCTGCAATTTTCCATCCAGAAGAAGGGCAGTTGAGTTTTGTTTTCCAGGGAAAAGCGCCGTTGTTTTTGTTTGGAGGCCTGTGGCTGGGAGTGGCCGGCTGGCTCCTTTCAACACACGATACGCCGGATGGTTCCCAACCCAAGGTGGCACCAGTGCCAAGTTGGGCTGGTTTGATAGTACCAAGTGGCTCCTGCAATCTGCCATCCAGAAGCGGGGCAGCTTACTTTTGTTTGCCAGGGAAACGGGCCGAGGTTTGTGACTGGGGGCCTATGGCTGGGAGTGACCGGCTGGCTCCTGAAAAGCTACGATAATCAGGATGGTGACCAGACCCATGGTGGCACCAGTGCCAAGTTGGGCTGATTTGATAGTACCAAGTGGCTCCTGCGATCTGCCATCAAAAAGTTGGCAGGCGAGTTTTGTTTTCCAGGGAAAAGCGCTGTTGTTTGTATTTGGGGGCCTGTGGCTGGGAGTGACCGGCTGGCTCCTTAGAATCCACGATACGCAGGATGGTTCCCAGACCCAAGGTGGCACCAGTGCCAAGTTGGGCTGGTTTGATTATACCAAGTGGTTCCTGCAATCTGCCATCCAGAAGCGGGGCAGCTTACTTTTGTTTGCCAGGGAAACGGGCCGAGCTTTGTGTCTGGGGGCCTATGGCTGGGAGTGACCTGCTAGGTCCTGAAAAGCTACGATAGGCAGGATGGTGACCAGACCCATGGTGGCACCAGTGCCAAGTTGGGCTGGTTTGATAGTACCAAGTGGCTCCTGCAATCTGCCATCAAAAAGTTGGCAGGCGAGTTTTGTTTTCCAGGAAAAAGCGCCGTTGTTTGTGTTTGGGGGCCTGTGGCTGGGAGTGGCCGGCTGGCTCCTTAGAATCCACGATACGCAGCATTGTTCCCAGACCAGAGGTGGCACCAGTGCCAAGTCGGGCTAGTTTGATGGTGCAAAGTGGCTCCTGCAATCTGCCATCCAGTAGCGGGGTAGCTTACTTTTTTTTGCCAGGGAAACGGGCTGAGGTTTTTGTCTGGAGGCCTATGGCTGGGAGTGACCGGCTAGGTCCTGAAAAGCTACGATAGGCAGGATGGTGACCAGACCCATGGTGGCACCAGTGCCAAGTTGGGCTGGTTTGATAGTACCAAGTGGCTCCTGCAATCTGCCATCAAAACGTTGTCAGGCGAGTTTTGTTTTCCAGGGAAAAGCGCCGTTGTTTGTGTTTGCGGGCCTGTGGCTGGGAGTGGCCGGCTGACTCCTTAGAATCCACGATACGCAGGATGGTTCCCAGACCCAAGATGGCACCAGTGCCAAGTCGGGCTGGTTTGATAGTACCAAGTGGTTCCTGCAATCTGCCATCCAGAAGCGGGGTAGCTTACTTTTGTTTGCCAGGGAAACGGGCCGAGCTTTGTTTTTGGGGGCCTGTGGCTGGCAGTGGCCAGCTGGCTCCTGAAAATCCATGATACGCAGCATGGTTCCCAGACCCAAGATGGCACCAGTGCCAAGTGGGGCTGGTTTGACAGTGTCAAGTGCCTCATGCAATCTCCCATCCAGAAACGGGGCAGCTGAGTTCTTTTGCCTGTGAACCGGCCGTTGTTTTTGATTGGGGTCTGTGGCCGAGAATGGTCGACTGGCTACTGACAATCCACAATACGCAGGATGGTTCCCAGACTCAAGGTGGCACCAGGGCCAAGTCGGGCTCGTTTGATAGTACCAAGTGGCTCCTGCAATCTGCCATCCTGACGCGGGGCAGCGGATCTTTGTTTGCCAGAGTAAAGTTCCGTGGTTTGTTTTTGGGGGCATATGGCTGGGAGTGGCCGGCTGGCTCCTTAAGAAGCTCGATACGCAGGATGGTTCCCAGATCCATGGTGGCACCATTGCCTAATTTGGCTGTTTTTGTAGTACCAAGTGCGTCCTGCAATTTTCCATCCAGAAGAAGGGCAGTTGAGTTTTGTTTTCCAGGGAAAAGCGCCGTTGTTTTTGTTTGGAGGCCTGTGGCTGGGAGTGGCCGGCTGGCTCCTTTCAACACACGATACGCCGGATGGTTCCCAACCCAAGGTGGCACCAGTGCCAAGTTGGGCTGGTTTGATAGTACCAAGTGGCTCCTGCAATCTGCCATCCAGAAGCGGGGCAGCTTACTTTTGTTTGCCAGGGAAACGGGCCGAGGTTTGTGACTGGGGGCCTATGGCTGGGAGTGACCGGCTGGCTCCTGAAAAGCTACGATAATCAGGATGGTGACCAGACCCATGGTGGCACCAGTGCCAAGTTGGGCTGATTTGATAGTACCAAGTGGCTCCTGCGATCTGCCATCAAAAAGTTGGCAGGCGAGTTTTGTTTTCCAGGGAAAAGCGCTGTTGTTTGTATTTGGGGGCCTGTGGCTGGGAGTGACCGGCTGGCTCCTTAGAATCCACGATACGCAGGATGGTTCCCAGACCCAAGGTGGCACCAGTGCCAAGTCGGGCTGGTTTGATGGTGCAAAGTGGCTCCTGCAATCTGCCATCCAGACGCAGGGCAGCAGATTTTTGTTTCCAAGAGAAATGGTCCGTGGTTTGTTTTTGGGGGTATATGGCTGGGCGTGGCCTGCTGGCTCCTTAAAAAGCTACGATAGGCAGGATGGTTCCCTGACCCAAGGTGGCACCAGTGCCAAGTCGGGCGGTTTTCGTAGTACAAAGTGCGTCCTAAAATTTGCCATCCAGAAGAGGGGCAGTTGAGTTTTGTTTATCAGAGAAAAGGGCCGTGGTTTTTTTTTGGGGGCATATGGCTGAGAGTGGCCGTCTGGCCCCTGAAAATCCACGATAGGCAGGATGGTTCCCAGACCAGAGGTGGCACCAGTGCCAAGTCGGGCTGGTTTGATAGTACTAAATAGCACCTGCAATCTGCCATCAAAAAGTTGGCAGGCCAGTTTTCTTTTCCAGGGAAAAGCACCGTTGTTTGTGTTTGGGGGACTGTGGCTGGGAGTGGCCGGCTGGCTCCTTAGAACACACGATACGCAGGATGGTTCCCAGACCCAAGGTGGCACCAGTGCCACGTCGGGCTAGTTTGATGGTGCAAAGTGGCTCCTGCAATCTGCCATCCTGAAGCGGGGTAGCTTACTTTTCTGTGCCAGGGAAACGGGCCGAGGTTTGTGACTGGGGGCCTAGGGCTAGGAGTGACAGGCTGGCTCCTGAAAAGCTACAATATGCAGGATGGTTCCCAGACCCAAGGTGGCACCAGTGCAAAGTTGGGCTGGTTTGATGGTACCAAGTGGCTCCTGCAATCTGCCATCAAAAAGTTGGCAGGCCAGTTTTGTTTTCCAGGGAAAAGCGCCGTTGTTTGTGTTTGGGGGACTGTGGCTGGGAGTGGCCGGCTGGCTCCTTAGAACACAAGATACGCAGGATGGTTCCCAGACCAGAGGTGGCACCAGTGCCAAGTTGGGCTGGTTTGATAGTCCCAAGTGTCTCCTGCAATCTGCCATCCAGAAGCGGGGCAGCTTACTTTTGTTTGCCAGAGAAATAGGCCTAGGTTTTTGTTTGGGGGCCTGTGGCTAGGAGTGGCCGGCTGGCTCCTAAGAATCCACGATACGCAGGATGTTTACATGACCCATGGTGGCACCAGTGCCAAGTTGGGCTGGTTTGATAGTACCAAGTGGCTCCTGCAAACTCCATCAAAAAGTTGGCAGGCGTGTTTTGTTTTCCAGGGAACAGCGCCGTTGATTTTGTTTGGGGGCCTGTGGCTGGGAGTGGCCGGCTGGCTCCTTAGAATCCACGATACGCAGGATGGTTCCCAGACCCAAGGTGGCACCAGTGGCAAGTCGGGCTGGTTTGATAGTACCAAGTGGCTCCGGCAATCTGCCATCCAGAAGTGAGGCAGCTAAGTTTTGTTTGCGAGAAAAAAGGGCCGTGGTTTTTGTTGGGGGCCTGTGGCTGGGAGTAGCCGGCTGGCTCCTTAAAATCCACGATAGGCAGGATGGTTCCCAGACCCAAGGTGGCACCAGTGCCAAGTCGGGCTGGTTTGATAGTACCAAGTGGCTCCTGCAATCTGCCATCCAGAAGCGGGGCAGCTGAGTTTTGTTTGCCAGAGAAAAAGGCTGTGGTTTGTGTTTGGGGGCCTGTGGCTGGCAGTGGCCGGCTGGCTCCTGAAAATCCACGATACGCAGCATGGTTCCCAGACCCAAGGTGGCACCAGTGCCAAGTGGGTCTCGTTTGACAGTGTAAAGTGCCTCCTGCAATCTCCCATCCAGAAGCGGGGCAGCTGAGTTTTTTTTGCCAGGGAAACGGACCTTTGTTTTTGATTGGGGTCTGTGGCCGAGAGTGGTCGGCTGTCTCCTGACAATCCACAATACGCAGGATGGTTCCCAGACCAAAGGTGGCACCAATGCCAAGTCGGGCTGGTTTGATAGTACCAAGTGTCTCCTGCAATCTGCCATCCAGAAGCGGGGCAGCTGAGTTTTGTTTGCCAGAGAAAAGGGCCGTGGGTTGTGTTTGGGGGCATATGGCTGGGAGTGGCCACCTGGCTCCTTAAAATGCACGATACGCCGCATGGTAACCAGACGCAAGGTGGCACCAGTGCCAAGTCGGGCTGTTTTTGTAGTACCCAGTGGCTTCTGCAATTTGCCATCCAGAAGCGGGGCAGCTAAATTTTGTTTGCTAGAGAAAAGGGCTGTGGTTTGTGTTTGGGGGCCTATGGCTGAGAGTGGCCGGCTGGCCCCTGAAAATCAACGATAGGCAGGATGGTTCCCAGATCCAAGGTGGCACCAGTGCCAAGTAAGGCTGGTTGTATGGTTCAAAGTGACTCCTGCAATCTGCCATCCAGAAGCGGGACAGCTGAGTTTTTTTTGCCAGAGAAAAGGTCCATGGTTTCTTTTTGGGGCATACGGCTGGGAATTGCCGGCTGGCTCCTTAAAATGCTCGATACGCAGGATGGTTCCCAGAGCCAAGGTGGCACCACTGCCAAGTCGGGCTCTTTTTGTAGTACCAAGTGCGTCCTGCAATTTGCCATCCAGAAGAGGGGCAGTTGAGTTTTGTTTGCCAGAGAAAAGGGCCGAGGTTTGTGTTTGGGGGCATATGGCTGGGAGTGTTCGGCTGGTTCCTGAATATGTACGATACGCAGGATTGTTCCCAGATCCAAGGTGGCAGCAGTGCCATGTTGTGCTGGTGTGATAGTCCCAAGTGGCTCCTGCAATCTGCCATCCAGAAGTGGGGCAGCTGATTTTTGTTTGCCAGAGAAAAGGTCCGTGGTTTGTGTTTGGGGGCATATGGCTGAGAGTGGCCGGCTGGCCCCTGAAAATCCACGATACACAGGATGGTTCCCAGATCCAAGGTGGCACCTGTGCCAAGTCGGGCTGATTTGATAGTACTAAGTAGCTCCTGCAATCTGCCATGCAGAAGCGGGGCAGCTTACTTTTGTTTTCCAGGGAAACGGGCCGAGGTTTGTGTTTGGGGGCCTATGGCTGAGAGTGACCGGCTGGCTCCTGAAAAGCTACAATAGGCAGGATGGTGACCAGACCCATGGTGGCACCAGTGCCAAGTTGGGCTGGTTTGATAGTACCAAGTGGCTCCTGCAATCTGCCATCCAGAAGCAGGGCAGCTGAGTTTTGTTTGCCAGAGAAAAGGGCCTTGGTTTGTGTTTGGGGGCATATGGCTGGGTGTGGCCAGCTGGCTCCTTAAAATGCACGATATGCAACATGGCTCCCAGACCCAAGGTGGCACAAGTGCCAAGTTGGGCTGGTTTGATAGTACCAAGTGGCTCCTGCAATCTTCCATGATCACGTGGAGAAATACTTTCTGGTTTCAGCCTCATGCTCTTTCTTCTCTCCCTCAACTTCTCTATCACCTCTCATCTGGTTCACATGCGCTGTCTTCAAGGTCCACAGGCTACTTTTCACAGAATCTTCTGGCCTGATGAAGTAAGGATGATGAATAGAACAGAGCTGGGATCTATTTTCCAGTTTGGATAAAATGCATTCTGCACACAAATCCAAGGAGAACGGGCTGCCCCGATGCCCAGAAAATCTTTCACTCCTGCTAGTGTTCTACGTCAACCGCAACTTAGTCTGAAAGAAAAGCTTTTTCTCTGAGAGCATCTGAGAGGTTTGCATGAAGCACTGATATCTGACATATGCAATTTTGAATAGGAGAGGAAAAAGAAAATGGCAAGGAGTTTTTAATTTTAGTGGTTTCAATTTTAATTTCCGTGCACTTTTTCAAAACTTGTCAGCTCAAATGCCCATCAACATCTTTTAGTCATCTGTAAGTCAGTATTCATATAAAATGTGCTTCAAATCCAAAGAATTTCAAATTTGCACTCCAAGCTTCTATGCCTAGATTTATGATTTCCTACACATATTAGATGAAAGGAAGGCCTTTTTTACTGTGGGAGTGCTGGAACACTGGAACAGGTTGCCCAGAGAAGTTGTGGGTGTCCCATCCCTGAAAGTATTCAAGGTCACCTTGGACGGGGCTTGGAGCAGCAACAAAGGAGAAGCTTGATGGTAGAGAAACAAAGTTGGACTATAGAAGAAACTCGGATTGAAGTATAGGATCAAGTTTTCTCTCAGCTCTTGGGGTAAATTCAAAGTTGTACAAAATGACATTTATCTGTGCTATTCACTACTGTAACAGAAAGTTTCATGAAAACTGTACAGAAGATAGTAAATTTTAAAAGAGATAAGAATTACAGCATAAAATCCATGGGATAGGTTACAACATGAGACACTCTCTAAGAGAAAATCTCTGTGTTTCAGCACTTCATCGGGGTAAGATTTCATGAAGTGCCAAAGAAGGCGGCAAAATATCATTCGGGACATTATTTACTGGAATTCAGCCTGGCCATTAGTAGGAACTGCCTTTGAACATATCATGTAGATATACCACACACGCTTTCCCTTCACTGAAAAATTACTGTTTACAACAAATAAGCAATTGACGATCAAAATTGATTGAAAGCATCTTAAACATGTCAAGTATTTCATTGTAGATGATCTGTGATCCAAATGCTTCTTCCACCTTCGAGAGGGACAGAAGAATTCTTCCATATCATGATGGTTTAAAATTGTATCAACCAATGTTTTCTGCTGAAAAGATATCATCTATTTTTTTCTATTTTTGGAAGAAAATATTCCTAGACATACAACAGGTGAGAACTAAGTAATTTTAAAGAAACAAATGAAATGAAAATATTCTGTAAATAGAATGAAATGAAAAGCTGTGTTTTAAATAGGAGCTAAATATTAAACAGAATTTTTGTACCAGGCATTTGAATTACTGCACCAGCTCTTTTGCCCATCAAGAGAGGCATTTAGCATTTCAGTCTTTTCCAAGGTGTTCATGATCTGCTATGCTGATCTCTGTGTGTGCCTAGGTGTGTGTGGAGGGGGGGGCATATGAAGGGGAGTGTGTATGTTTGCTTTACAATTGTTGTGGCAGATTCATGCCTCAGCTCCACATTTTGTTTTAAAAAGGTCACACCGAGTGGATATGAAGTTTACTATCAACAAGAGATCGATTCCCAAATCATCCATTTGACTCTCCCTTATAAATCATGTGCTTTGTTGCATATTTTATCAAATATACTTTCAAGCCAGATGGAGGAAGGAGGATGTGGGAATCCCTCCACCATCTTGCAACTTTTATGTAAGTAGGTTTTCAAGAAAATCATCATTTCTCTTTTAAATATGTCTGGAACAGGCATGATGGTAGTGTCAACCTGTTGGAGTTTTTGTTGCTGGAAGAAGTTGTACAAAAGGATTGGTTTTTACATTGACCAGTTACTGAATCAAGCGCAGGAATACATTGGAAATTTAGCTGGGGGTTCCTTTTCCCAGCAGACTACTTCTAGAACGAGCTTGTACACTGAAGCTGACTCTTTTGCTCTCTTTTTGTTTCTTTCCTATTTTCTTGGCTTCTTTGCCACTATCTAGACAATTTTGGAACTTTGTTCCCAACTAAAATGGTTTCAATAGTCTGATTGTGATCATACATTTTTACAAGGAATTTTTAAAATCTTTCCTCGAGTCCAGAAAGTCAAGGACTTAGATCTTTTTCTTCCCTTATCAATATTGCCATGAAATTGATAAATAAAGACCAACTCTTTATTTTTGTTTTTAACCCACGTAGATAATTCCCATCCATTAATCCATTTTGTGGACCAATAGCTGCCATTCTGATGGAAGCTGTCACTTCTTAACAATAGGCATTCTGTGACTATGTTGACAGCACTTTGGGTGAAGATCCTAACTGGTCTTAGATATACATAGGGAGAAATTTGCTCAGCCAGTGTCAGTCTTAAGCATGCGTATCAGAAGATCTTTCTAGAGCTGGGAATTTTCCCATGAAAGGGATTCAGTTAGGGAAGAGACACTTGTGCCAGAGTTTTACATTCTTCTTGAACACTGCTTAAGGAACTTAGATGCCATGTCCATTTGGATCTCTGTCTGCACAGAACTTTGTCATGCCAGTGCTTTGAAATGCATCTTGAAGAGAATTCACTAGCACAGAATGAAAGAGAGTGGAAGGGGTTGGTGGGGCTAACCAGGCCCAACCCCCCTGCCTAAACCAGGATACCTAGAGCCTCTTGCCCAGGATTCTATCTGGGTGTACTTTTAATGTCTTCAAAGATCCAGGCTCCACAATCTTTCTGGGCAGTCTGTGCCGTGGTTCAGTCACCCTGACAGTAAAGAAACATTTACTGATGTTCAAAGGCAATCTCCTGTATTTCAGTGTGTGCCCACTGCCTCTTGTCTTTTCCCTCAGCATCACTGAAAAGACACTGATTCCCTCCCCTTTGCACTATTGCTTCCATATGTATGTGTGATGCCATGTAGAGGTATGTCAAAAACCTCCCTGAAGCCCAGGCAGATAATATTCCCTTCATCTACCAGTCAAGTTGATTCATCAGAGGAGTTTAAAGTGATGTTCAGCATGAAATTCCCCTGAAAAATCATGCTAACTACATTATTTGGTCATCTGTCATGTGCCTGGCAAGGATTTCCAGGAAGAGCTGCTTCATCAACTTCCTGGGGATAAAAAAGAGGCTGGCTGGTTTGTACTATGGCGAGTCCTCTTAATTGCCTTTTTTGAAGATGGGTGTCATTTGCTAACATCCACTCTTTAGCCTCTCTTGTCGTCTACATCTTAGCAAAACGCTTTTCCACTATGTCTGGCTAGGAAAAACTGTGCCAGCACAGAAAACATCTCCCATCGTGTTCTAGAAGTTGCACGGATGTCTGCCAAGTGTTTGGCAGGAAGAAAAGAAAAGTTGTCCAAAACAGCTTCCAATCGAATGTTCCTGTGATTGGAAAAGTCAGGAGAGTGCAAAGGTACTGTTTTCTATCAGTTGGCAAGGTGCGCACACAATCCCAGTGTTGTACAGCTTGCTTCTTCACCTTCCCGAAGCTGCCGCTCTCGCCGGCTGCCGGAGCCCAAGAAGCGGCTTCTTCGCGCAAAGACGATTGTGCCGCTCACAGGGCTCTCCTTAGCGCGGCTTCTGCCGAAAGACGCCCGGCAGCGGCTCTTACCTCCGGAGAGCATCCTACCTTCGTCTTTAGCTCCTCTTCTCATCGACACCTAGGCAAAAAGCTTCTCCACTATGTCTGGCTAGGAAAAACTGTGCCAGCACAGAAAACATCTCCCATCGTGTTCTAGAAGTTGCACGGATGTCTGCCAAGTGTTTGGCAGGAAGAAAAGAAAAGTTGTCCAAAACAGCTTCCAATCGAATGTTCCTGTGATTGGAAAAGTCAGGAGAGTGCAAAGGTACTGTTTTCTATCAGTTGGCAAGGTGCGCACACAATCCCAGTGTTGTACAGCTTGCTTCTTCACCTTCCCGAAGCTGCCGCTCTCGCCGGCTGCCGGAGCCCAAGAAGCGGCTTCTTCGCGCAAAGACGATTGTGCCGCTTACAGGGCTCTCCTTAGCGCGGCTTCTGCCGAAAGACGCCCGGCAGCGGCTCTTACCTCCGGAGAGCATCCTACCTTCGTCTTTCGCGTCTTTTGTAGTCTACATCTTAGCAAAACGCTTTTCCACTATGTCTGGCTAGGAAAACCCGTGCCAGCACAGAAAACATCTCCCATCGTGTTCTAGAAGTTGCACGGATGTCTGCCAAGTGTTTGGCAGGAAGAAAAGAAAAGTTGTCCAAAACAGCTTCCAATCGAATGTTCCTGTGATTGGAAAAGTCAGGAGAGTGCAAAGGTACTGTTTTCTATCAGTTGGCAAGGTGCGCACACAATCCCAGTGTTGTACAGCTTGCTTCTTCACCTTCCCGAAGCTGCCGCTCTCGCCGGCTGCCGGAGCCCAAGAAGCGGCTTCTTCGCGCAAAGACGATTGTGCCGCTCACAGGGCTCTCCTTAGCGCGGCTTCTGCCGAAAGACGCCCGGCAGCGGCTCTTACCTCCGGAGAGCATCCTACCTTCGTCTTTCGCGTCTTTTGTAGTCTACATCTTAGCAAAACGCTTTTCCACTATGTCTGGCTAGGAAAAACTGTGCCAGCACAGAAAACATCTCCCATCGTGTTCTAGAAGTTGCACGGATGTCTGCCAAGTGTTTGGCAGGAAGAAAAGAAAAGTTGTCCAAAACAGCTTCCAATCGAATGTTCCTGTGATTGGAAAAGTCAGGAGAGTGCAAAGGTACTGTTTTCTATCAGTTGGCAAGGTGCGCACACAATCCCAGTGTTGTACAGCTTGCTTCTTCACCTTCCCGAAGCTGCCGCTCTCGCCGGCTGCCGGAGCCCAAGAAGCGGCTTCTTCGCGCAAAGACGATTGTGCCGCTTACAGGGCTCTCCTTAGCGCGGCTTCTGCCGAAAGACGCCCGGCAGCGGCTCTTACCTCCGGAGAGCATCCTACCTTCGTCTTTCGCGTCTTTTGTAGTCTACATCTTAGCAAAACGCTTTTCCACTATGTCTGGCTAGGAAAAACTGTGCCAGCACAGAAAACATCTCCCATCGTGTTCTAGAAGTTGCACGGATGTCTGCCAAGTGTTTGGCAGGAAGAAAAGAAAAGTTGTCCAAAACAGCTTCCAATCGAATGTTCCTGTGATTGGAAAAGTCAGGAGAGTGCAAAGGTACTGTTTTCTATCAGTTGGCAAGGTGCGCACACAATCCCAGTGTTGTACAGCTTGCTTCTTCACCTTCCCGAAGCTGCCGCTCTCGCCGGCTGCCGGAGCCCAAGAAGCGGCTTCTTCGCGCAAAGACGATTGTGCCGCTTACAGGGCTCTCCTTAGCGCGGCTTCTGCCGAAAGACGCCCGGCAGCGGCTCTTACCTCCGGAGAGCATCCTACCTTCGTCTTTCGCGTCTTTTGTAGTCTACATCTTAGCAAAACGCTTTTCCACTATGTCTGGCTAGGAAAACCCGTGCCAGCACAGAAAACATCTCCCATCGTTTTCTAGAAGTTGCACGGATGTCTGCCAAGTGTTTGGCAGGAAGAAAAGAAAAGTTGTCCAAAACAGCTTCCAATCGAATGTTCCTGTGATTGGAAAAGTCAGGAGAGTGCAAAGGTACTGTTTTCTATCAGTTGGCAAGGTGCGCACACAATCCCAGTGTTGTACAGCTTGCTTCTTCACCTTCCCGAAGCTGCCGCTCTCGCCGGCTGCCGGAGCCCAAGAAGCGGCTTCTTCGCGCAAAGACGATTGTGCCGCTCACAGGGCTCTCCTTAGCGCGGCTTCTGCCGAAAGACGCCCGGCAGCGGCTCTTACCTCCGGAGAGCATCCTACCTTCGTCTTTCGCGTCTTTTGTAGTCTACATCTTAGCAAAACGCTTCTCCACTATGTCTGGCTAGGAAAAACTGTGCCAGCACAGAAAACATCTCCCATCGTGTTCTAGAAGTTGCACGGATGTCTGCCAAGTGTTTGGCAGGAAGAAAAGAAAAGTTGTCCAAAACAGCTTCCAATCGAATGTTCCTGTGATTGGAAAAGTCAGGAGAGTGCAAAGGTACTGTTTTCTATCAGTTGGCAAGGTGCGCACACAATCCCAGTGTTGTACAGCTTGCTTCTTCACCTTCCCGAAGCTGCCGCTCTCGCCGGCTGCCGGAGCCCAAGAAGCGGCTTCTTCGCGCAAAGACGATTGTGCCGCTCACAGTGCTCTCCTTAGCGCGGCTTCTGCCGAAAGACGCCCGGCAGCGGCTCTTACCTCCGGAGAGCATCCTACCTTCGTCTTTAGCTCCTCTTCTCATCTACACCTCGGCAAAAAGCTTTTCCACTATGTCTGGCTAGGAAAAACTGTGCCAGCACAGAAAACATCTCCCATCGTGTTCTAGAAGTTGCACGGATGTCTGCCAAGTGTTTGGCAGGAAGAAAAGAAAAGTTGTCCAAAACAGCTTCCAATCGAATGTTCCTGTGATTGGAAAAGTCAGGAGAGTGCAAAGGTACTGTTTTCTATCAGTTGGCAAGGTGCGCACACAATCCCAGTGTTGTACAGCTTGCTTCTTCACCTTCCCGAAGCTGCCGCTCTCGCCGGCTGCCGGAGCCCAAGAAGCGGCTTCTTCGCGCAAAGACGATTGTGCCGCTCACAGTGCTCTCCTTAGCGCGGCTTCTGCCGAAAGACGCCCGGCAGCGGCTCTTACCTCCGGAGAGCATCCTACCTTCGTCTTTCGCGTCTTTTGTAGTCTACATCTTAGCAAAACGCTTTTCCACTATGTCTGGCTAGGAAAAACTGTGCCAGCACAGAAAACATCTCCCATCGTGTTCTAGAAGTTGCACGGATGTCTGCCAAGTGTTTGGCAGGAAGAAAAGAAAAGTTGTCCAAAACAGCTTCCAATCGAATGTTCCTGTGATTGGAAAAGTCAGGAGAGTGCAAAGGTACTGTTTTCTATCAGTTGGCAAGGTGCGCACACAATCCCAGTGTTGTACAGCTTGCTTCTTCACCTTCCCGAAGCTGCCGCTCTCGCCGGCTGCCGGAGCCCAAGAAGCGGCTTCTTCGCGCAAAGACGATTGTGCCGCTCACAGGGCTCTCCTTAGCGCGGCTTCTGCCGAAAGACGCCCGGCAGCGGCTCTTACCTCCGGAGAGCATCCTACCTTCGTCTTTCGCGTCTTTTGTAGTCTACATCTTAGCAAAACGCTTTTCCACTATGTCTGGCTAGGAAAACCCGTGCCAGCACAGAAAACATCTCCCATCGTGTTCTAGAAGTTGCACGGATGTCTGCCAAGTGTTTGGCAGGAAGAAAAGAAAAGTTGTCCAAAACAGCTTCCAATCGAATGTTCATGTGATTGGAAAAGTCAGGAGAGTGCAAAGGTACTGTTTTCTATCAGTTGGCAAGGTGCGCACACAATCCCAGTGTTGTACAGCTTGCTTCTTCATCTTCCCGAAGCTGCCACTCTCAGGAGGTAAGAGCCGCTGCCGGGCGTCTTTCGGCAGAAGCTGCGCTAAGGAGAGCACTGTGAGCGGCACAATCGTCTTTGCGCGAAGAAGCCGCTTCTTGGGCTCCGGCAGCCGGCGAAAGCGGCTGCTTCGGGAAGGTGAAGAAGCAAGCTGTACAACACTGGGATTGTGTGCGCACCTTGCCAACTGATAGAAAACAGTACCTTTGCACTCTCCTGACTTTTCCAATCACAGGAACATTCGATTGGAAGCTGTTTTGGACAACTTTTCTTTTCTTCCTGCCAAACACTTGGCAGACATCCGTGCAACTTCTAGAACACGATGGGAGATGTTTTCTGTGCTGGCACAGTTTTTCCTAGCCAGACATAGTGGAAAAGCGTTTTGCTAAGATGTAGACTACAAAAGACGCGAAAGACGAAGGTAGGATGCTCTCCGGAGGTAAGAGCCGCTGCCGGGCGTCTTTCGGCAGAAGCCGCGCTAAGGAGAGCACTGTGAGCGGCACAATCGTCTTTGCGCGAAGAAGCCGCTTCTTGGGCTCCGGCAGCCGGCGAGAGCGGCAGCTTCGGGAAGGTGAAGAAGCAAGCTGTACAACACTGGGATTGTGTGCGCACCTTGCCAACTGATAGAAAACAGTACCTTTGCACTCTCCTGACTTTTCCAATCACAGGAACATTCGATTGGAAGCTGTTTTGGACAACTTTTCTTTTCTTCCTGCCAAACACTTGGCAGACATCCGTGCAACTTCTAGAACACGATGGGAGATGTTTTCTGTGCTGGCACAGTTTTTCCTAGCCAGACATAGTGGAAAAGCGTTTTGCTAAGATGTAGACGACAAGAGAGGCTAAAGAGTGGATGTTAGCAAATGACACCCATCTTCAAAAAAGGCAATTAAGAGGACTCGCCATAGTACAAACCAGCCAGCCTCTTTTTTATCCCCAGGAAGTTGATGAAGCAGCTCTTCCTGGAAATCCTTGCCAGGCACATGACAGATGACCAAATAATGTAGTTAGCATGATTTTTCAGGGGAATTTCATGCTGAACATCACTTTAAACTCCTCTGATGAATCAACTTGACTGGTAGATGAAGGGAATATTATCTGCCTGGGCTTCAGGGAGGTTTTTGACATACCTCTACATGGCATCACACATACATATGGAAGCAATAGTGCAAAGGGGAGGGAATCAGTGTCTTTTCAGTGATGCTGAGGGAAAAGACAAGAGGCAGTGGGCACACACTGAAATACAGGAGATTGCCTTTGAACATCAGTAAATGTTTCTTTACTGTCAGGGTGACTGAACCACGGCACAGACTGCCCAGAAAGATTGTGGAGCCTGGATCTTTGAAGACATTAAAAGTACACCCAGATAGAATCCTGGGCAAGAGGCTCTAGGTATCCTGGTTTAGGCAGGGGGGTTGGGCCTGGTTAGCCCCACCAACCCCTTCCACTCTCTTTCATTCTGTGCTAGTGAATTCTCTTCAAGATGCATTTCAAAGCACTGGCATGACAAAGTTCTGTGCAGACAGAGATCCAAATGGACATGGCATCTAAGTTCCTTAAGCAGTGTTCAAGAAGAATGTAAAACTCTGGCACAAGTGTCTCTTCCCTAACTGAATCCCTTTCATGGGAAAATTCCCAGCTCTAGAAAGATCTTCTGATACGCATGCTTAAGACTGACACTGGCTGAGCAAATTTCTCCCTATGTATATCTAAGACCAGTTAGGATCTTCACCCAAAGTGCTGTCAACATAGTCACAGAATGCCTATTGTTAAGAAGTGACAGCTTCCATCAGAATGGCAGCTATTGGTCCACAAAATGGATTAATGGATGGGAATTATCTACGTGGGTTAAAAACAAAAATAAAGAGTTGGTCTTTATTTATCAATTTCATGGCAATATTGATAAGGGAAGAAAAAGATCTAAGTCCTTGACTTTCTGGACTCGAGGAAAGATTTTAAAAATTCCTTGTAAAAATGTATGATCACAATCAGACTATTGAAACCATTTTAGTTGGGAACAAAGTTCCAAAATTGTCTAGATAGTGGCAAAGAAGCCAAGAAAATAGGAAAGAAACAAAAAGAGAGCAAAAGAGTCAGCTTCAGTGTACAAGCTCGTTCTAGAAGTAGTCTGCTGGGAAAAGGAACCCCCAGCTAAATTTCCAATGTATTCCTGCGCTTGATTCAGTAACTGGTCAATGTAAAAACCAATCCTTTTGTACAACTTCTTCCAGCAACAAAAACTCCAACAGGTTGACACTACCATCATGCCTGTTCCAGACATATTTAAAAGAGAAATGATGATTTTCTTGAAAACCTACTTACATAAAAGTTGCAAGATGGTGGAGGGATTCCCACATCCTCCTTCCTCCATCTGGCTTGAAAGTATATTTGATAAAATATGCAACAAAGCACATGATTTATAAGGGAGAGTCAAATGGATGATTTGGGAATCGATCTCTTGTTGATAGTAAACTTCATATCCACTCGGTGTGACCTTTTTAAAACAAAATGTGGAGCTGAGGCATGAATCTGCCACAACAATTGTAAAGCAAACATACACACTCCCCTTCATATGCCCCCCCCTCCACACACACCTAGGCACACACAGAGATCAGCATAGCAGATCATGAACACCTTGGAAAAGACTGAAATGCTAAATGCCTCTCTTGATGGGCAAAAGAGCTGGTGCAGTAATTCAAATGCCTGGTACAAAAATTCTGTTTAATATTTAGCTCCTATTTAAAACACAGCTTTTCATTTCATTCTATTTACAGAATATTTTCATTTCATTTGTTTCTTTAAAATTACTTAGTTCTCACCTGTTGTATGTCTAGGAATATTTTCTTCCAAAAATAGAAAAAAATAGATGATATCTTTTCAGCAGAAAACATTGGTTGATACAATTTTAAACCATCATGATATGGAAGAATTCTTCTGTCCCTCTCGAAGGTGGAAGAAGCATTTGGATCACAGATCATCTACAATGAAATACTTGACATGTTTAAGATGCTTTCAATCAATTTTGATCGTCAATTGCTTATTTGTTGTAAACAGTAATTTTTCAGTGAAGGGAAAGCGTGTGTGGTATATCTACATGATATGTTCAAAGGCAGTTCCTACTAATGGCCAGGCTGAATTCCAGTAAATAATGTCCCGAATGATATTTTGCCGCCTTCTTTGGCACTTCATGAAATCTTACCCCGATGAAGTGCTGAAACACAGAGATTTTCTCTTAGAGAGTGTCTCATGTTGTAACCTATCCCATGGATTTTATGCTGTAATTCTTATCTCTTTTAAAATTTACTATCTTCTGTACAGTTTTCATGAAACTTTCTGTTACAGTAGTGAATAGCACAGATAAATGTCATTTTGTACAACTTTGAATTTACCCCAAGAGCTGAGAGAAAACTTGATCCTATACTTCAATCCGAGTTTCTTCTATAGTCCAACTTTGTTTCTCTACCATCAAGCTTCTCCTTTGTTGCTGCTCCAAGCCCCGTCCAAGGTGACCTTGAATACTTTCAGGGATGGGACACCCACAACTTCTCTGGGCAACCTGTTCCAGTGTTCCAGCACTCCCACAGTAAAAAAGGCCTTCCTTTCATCTAATATGTGTAGGAAATCATAAATCTAGGCATAGAAGCTTGGAGTGCAAATTTGAAATTCTTTGGATTTGAAGCACATTTTATATGAATACTGACTTACAGATGACTAAAAGATGTTGATGGGCATTTGAGCTGACAAGTTTTGAAAAAGTGCACGGAAATTAAAATTGAAACCACTAAAATTAAAAACTCCTTGCCATTTTCTTTTTCCTCTCCTATTCAAAATTGCATATGTCAGATATCAGTGCTTCATGCAAACCTCTCAGATGCTCTCAGAGAAAAAGCTTTTCTTTCAGACTAAGTTGCGGTTGACGTAGAACACTAGCAGGAGTGAAAGATTTTCTGGGCATCGGGGCAGCCCGTTCTCCTTGGATTTGTGTGCAGAATGCATTTTATCCAAACTGGAAAATAGATCCCAGCTCTGTTCTATTCATCATCCTTACTTCATCAGGCCAGAAGATTCTGTGAAAAGTAGCCTGTGGACCTTGAAGACAGCGCATGTGAACCAGATGAGAGGTGATAGAGAAGTTGAGGGAGAGAAGAAAGAGCATGAGGCTGAAACCAGAAAGTATTTCTCCACGTGATCATGGAAGATTGCAGGAGCCACTTGGTACTATCAAACCAGCCCAACTTGGCACTTGTGCCACCTTGGGTCTGGGAGCCATGTTGCATATCGTGCATTTTAAGGAGCCAGCTGGCCACACCCAGCCATATGCCCCCAAACACAAACCAAGGCCCTTTTCTCTGGCAAACAAAACTCAGCTGCCCTGCTTCTGGATGGCAGATTGCAGGAGCCACTTGGTACTATCAAACCAGCCCAACTTGGCACTGGTGCCACCATGGGTCTGGTCACCATCCTGCCTATTGTAGCTTTTCAGGAGCCAGCCGGTCACTCTCAGCCATAGGCCCCCAAACACAAACCTCGGCCCGTTTCCCTGGAAAACAAAAGTAAGCTGCCCCGCTTCTGCATGGCAGATTGCAGGAGCTACTTAGTACTATCAAATCAGCCCGACTTGGCACAGGTGCCACCTTGGATCTGGGAACCATCCTGTGTATCGTGGATTTTCAGGGGCCAGCCGGCCACTCTCAGCCATATGCCCCCAAACACAAACCACGGACCTTTTCTCTGGCAAACAAAAATCAGCTGCCCCACTTCTGGATGGCAGATTGCAGGAGCCACTTGGGACTATCACACCAGCACAACATGGCACTGCTGCCACCTTGGATCTGGGAACAATCCTGCGTATCGTACATATTCAGGAACCAGCCGAACACTCCCAGCCATATGCCCCCAAACACAAACCTCGGCCCTTTTCTCTGGCAAACAAAACTCAACTGCCCCTCTTCTGGATGGCAAATTGCAGGACGCACTTGGTACTACAAAAAGAGCCCGACTTGGCAGTGGTGCCACCTTGGCTCTGGGAACCATCCTGCGTATCGAGCATTTTAAGGAGCCAGCCGGCAATTCCCAGCCGTATGCCCCAAAAAGAAACCATGGACCTTTTCTCTGGCAAAAAAAACTCAGCTGTCCCGCTTCTGGATGGCAGATTGCAGGAGTCACTTTGAACCATACAACCAGCCTTACTTGGCACTGGTGCCACCTTGGATCTGGGAACCATCCTGCCTATCGTTGATTTTCAGGGGCCAGCCGGCCACTCTCAGCCATAGGCCCCCAAACACAAACCACAGCCCTTTTCTCTAGCAAACAAAATTTAGCTGCCCCGCTTCTGGATGGCAAATTGCAGAAGCCACTGGGTACTACAAAAACAGCCCGACTTGGCACTGGTGCCACCTTGCGTCTGGTTACCATGCGGCGTATCGTGCATTTTAAGGAGCCAGGTGGCCACTCCCAGCCATATGCCCCCAAACACAACCCACGGCCCTTTTCTCTGGCAAACAAAACTCAGCTGCCCCGCTTCTGGATGGCAGATTGCAGGAGACACTTGGTACTATCAAACCAGCCCGACTTGGCATTGGTGCCACCTTTGGTCTGGGAACCATCCTGCGTATTGTGGATTGTCAGGAGACAGCCGACCACTCTCGGCCACAGACCCCAATCAAAAACAAAGGTCCGTTTCCCTGGCAAAAAAAACTCAGCTGCCCCGCTTCTGGATGGGAGATTGCAGGAGGCACTTTACACTGTCAAACGAGACCCACTTGGCACTGGTGCCACCTTGGGTCTGGGAACCATGCTGCGTATCGTGGATTTTCAGGAGCCAGCCGGCCACTGCCAGCCACAGGCCCCCAAACACAAACCACAGCCTTTTTCTCTGGCAAACAAAACTCAGCTGCCCCGCTTCTGGATGGCAGATTGCAGGAGCCACTTGGTACTATCAAACCAGCCCGACTTGGCACTGGTGCCACCTTGGGTCTGGGAACCATCCTGCCTATCGTGGATTTTAAGGAGCCAGCCGGCTACTCCCAGCCACAGGCCCCCAACAAAAACCACGGCCCTTTTTTCTCGCAAACAAAACTTAGCTGCCTCACTTCTGGATGGCAGATTGCCGGAGCCACTTGGTACTATCAAACCAGCCCGACTTGCCACTGGTGCCACCTTGGGTCTGGGAACCATCCTGCGTATCGTGGATTCTAAGGAGCCAGCCGGCCACTCCCAGCCAGAGGCCCCCAAACAAAATCAACGGCGCTGTTCCCTGGAAAACAAAACACGCCTGCCAACTTTTTGATGGAGTTTGCAGGAGCCACTTGGTACTATCAAACCAGCCCAACTTGGCACTGGTGCCACCATGGGTCATGTAAACATCCTGCGTATCGTGGATTCTTAGGAGCCAGCCGGCCACTCCTAGCCACAGGCCCCCAAACAAAAACCTAGGCCTATTTCTCTGGCAAACAAAAGTAAGCTGCCCCGCTTCTGGATGGCAGATTGCAGGAGACACTTGGGACTATCAAACCAGCCCAACTTGGCACTGGTGCCACCTCTGGTCTGGGAACCATCCTGCGTATCTTGTGTTCTAAGGAGCCAGCCGGCCACTCCCAGCCACAGTCCCCCAAACACAAACAACGGCGCTTTTCCCTGGAAAACAAAACTGGCCTGCCAACTTTTTGATGGCAGATTGCAGGAGCCACTTGGTACCATCAAACCAGCCCAACTTGGCACTGGTGCCACCTTGGGTCTGGGAACCATCCTGCCTATTGTAGCTTTTCAGGAGCCAGCCTGTCACTCCTAGCCCTAGGCCCCCAGTCATAAACCTCGGCCCGTTTCCCTGGCACACAAAAGTAATCTACCCCGCTTCAGGATGGCAGATTGCAGGAGCCACTTTGCACCATCAAACTAGCCCGACGTGGCACTGGTGCCACCTTGGGTCTGGGAACCATCCTGCGTATCGTGTGTTCTAAGGAGCCAGCCGGCCACTCCCAGCCACAGTCCCCCAAACACAAACAACGGTGCTTTTCCCTGGAAAAGAAAACTGGCCTGCCAACTTTTTGATGGCAGATTGCAGGTGCTATTTAGTACTATCAAACCAGCCCGACTTGGCACTGGTGCCACCTTGGGTCAGGGAACCATCCTGCCTATCGTAGCTTTTTAAGGAGCCAGCAGGCCACGCCCAGCCATATACCCCCAAAAACAAACCACGGACCATTTCTCTTGGAAACAAAAATCTGCTGCCCTGCGTCTGGATGGCAGATTGCAGGAGCCACTTTGCACCATCAAACCAGCCCGACTTGGCACTGGTGCCACCTCAGGTCTGGGAACCATCCTGCATATCGTGGATTCTAAGGAGCCAGCCGGCCACTCCCACCCACAGGCCCCCAAACACAAACAACGGCGCTTTTCCCTGGAAAACAAAACTCGCCTGCCAAGTTTTTGATGGCAGATTGCAGGAGCCACTTGGTACTATCAAACCAGCCCAACTTGGCACTGGTGCTACCATGGGTCTGGTCACCATCCTGCCTATCGTAGCTTTTCAGGAGCCAGCCGGTCACTCCCAGCCATAGGCCCCCAGTCACAAACCTCGGCCCGTTTCCCTGGCAAACAAAAGTAAGCTGCCCCGCTTCTGGATGGCAGATTGCAGGAGCCACTTGGTACTATCAAACCAGCCCAACTTGGCACTGGTGCCACCTTGGGTTGGGAACCATCCGGCGTATCGTGTGTTGAAAGGAGCCAGCCGGCCACTCCCAGCCACAGGCCTCCAAACAAAAACAACGGCGCTTTTCCCTGGAAAACAAAACTCAACTGCCCTTCTTCTGGATGGAAAATTGCAGGACGCACTTGGTACTACAAAAACAGCCAAACTAGGCAATGGTGCCACCATGGATCTGGGAACCATCCTGCGTATCGAGCTTCTTAAGGAGCCAGCCGGCCACTCCCAGCCATATGCCCCCAAAAACAAACCACGGAACTTTACTCTGGCAAACAAAGATCCGCTGCCCCGCGTCAGGATGGCAGATTGCAGGAGCCACTTGGTACTATCAAACGAGCCCGACTTGGCCCTGGTGCCACCTTGAGTCTGGGAACCATCCTGCGTATTGTGGATTGTCAGTAGCCAGTCGACCATTCTCGGCCACAGACCCCAATCAAAAACAACGGCCGGTTCACAGGCAAAAGAACTCAGCTGCCCCGTTTCTGGATGGGAGATTGCATGAGGCACTTGACACTGTCAAACCAGCCCCACTTGGCACTGGTGCCATCTTGGGTCTGGGAACCATGCTGCGTATCATGGATTTTCAGGAGCCAGCTGGCCACTGCCAGCCACAGGCCCCCAAAAACAAAGCTCGGCCCGTTTCCCTGGCAAACAAAAGTAAGCTACCCCGCTTCTGGATGGCAGATTGCAGGAACCACTTGGTACTATCAAACCAGCCTGACTTGGCACTGGTGCCATCTTGGGTCTGGGAACCATCCTGCGTATCGTGGATTCTAAGGAGCCAGCCGGCCACTCCCAGCCACAGGCCCGCAAACACAAACAACGGCGCTTTTCCCTGGAAAACAAAACTCGCCTGACAACGTTTTGATGGCAGATTGCAGGAGCCACTTGGTACTATCAAACCAGCCCAACTTGGCACTGGTGCCACCATGGGTCTGGTCACCATCCTGCCTATCGTAGCTTTTCAGGACCTAGCCGGTCACTCCCAGCCATAGGCCTCCAGACAAAAACCTCGGCCCGTTTCCCTGGCAAAAAAAAGTAAGCTACCCCGCTACTGGATGGCAGATTGCAGGAGCCACTTTGCACCATCAAACTAGCCCGACTTGGCACTGGTGCCACCTCTGGTCTGGGAACAATGCTGCGTATCGTGGATTCTAAGGAGCCAGCCGGCCACTCCCAGCCACAGGCCCCCAAACACAAACAACGGCGCTTTTTCCTGGAAAACAAAACTCGCCTGCCAACTTTTTGATGGCAGATTGCAGGAGCCACTTGGTACTATCAAACCAGCCCAGCTTGGCACTGGTGCCACCATGGGTCTGGTCACCATCCTGCCTATCGTAGCTTTTCAGGACCTAGCAGGTCACTCCCAGCCATAGGCCCCCAGACACAAAGCTCGGCCCGTTTCCCTGGCAAACAAAAGTAAGCTGCCCCGCTTCTGGATGGCAGATTGCAGGAACCACTTGGTATAATCAAACCAGCCCAACTTGGCACTGGTGCCACCTTGGGTCTGGGAACCATCTTGCGTATCGTGGATTCTAAGGAGCCAGCCGGTCACTCCCAGCCACAGGCCCCCAAATACAAACAACAGCGCTTTTCCCTGGAAAACAAAACTCGCCTGCCAACTTTTTGATGGCAGATCGCAGGAGCCACTTGGTACTATCAAATCAGCCCAACTTGGCACTGGTGCCACCATGGGTCTGGTCACCATCCTGATTATCGTAGCTTTTCAGGAGCCAGCCGGTCACTCCCAGCCATAGGCCCCCAGTCACAAACCTCGGCCCGTTTCCCTGGCAAACAAAAGTAAGCTGCCCCGCTTCTGGATGGCAGATTGCAGGAGCCACTTGGTACTATCAAACCAGCCCAACTTGGCACTGGTGCCACCTTGGGTTGGGAACCATCCGGCGTATCGTGTGTTGAAAGGAGCCAGCCGGCCACTCCCAGCCACAGGCCTCCAAACAAAAACAACGGCGCTTTTCCCTGGAAAACAAAACTCAACTGCCCTTCTTCTGGATGGAAAATTGCAGGACGCACTTGGTACTACAAAAACAGCCAAATTAGGCAATGGTGCCACCATGGATCTGGGAACCATCCTGCGTATCGAGCTTCTTAAGGAGCCAGCCGGCCACTCCCAGCCATATGCCCCCAAAAACAAACCACGGAACTTTACTCTGGCAAACAAAGATCCGCTGCCCCGCGTCAGGATGGCAGATTGCAGGAGCCACTTGGTACTATCAAACGAGCCCGACTTGGCCCTGGTGCCACCTTGAGTCTGGGAACCATCCTGCGTATTGTGGATTGTCAGTAGCCAGTCGACCATTCTCGGCCACAGACCCCAATCAAAAACAACGGCCGGTTCACAGGCAAAAGAACTCAGCTGCCCCGTTTCTGGATGGGAGATTGCATGAGGCACTTGACACTGTCAAACCAGCCCCACTTGGCACTGGTGCCATCTTGGGTCTGGGAACCATGCTGCGTATCATGGATTTTCAGGAGCCAGCTGGCCACTGCCAGCCACAGGCCCCCAAAAACAAAGCTCGGCCCGTTTCCCTGGCAAACAAAAGTAAGCTACCCCGCTTCTGGATGGCAGATTGCAGGAACCACTTGGTACTATCAAACCAGCCCGACTTGGCACTGGTGCCATCTTGGGTCTGGGAACCATCCTGCGTATCGTGGATTCTAAGGAGTCAGCCGGCCACTCCCAGCCACAGGCCCGCAAACACAAACAACGGCGCTTTTCCCTGGAAAACAAAACTCGCCTGACAACGTTTTGATGGCAGATTGCAGGAGCCACTTGGTACTATCAAACCAGCCCAACTTGGCACTGGTGCCACCATGGGTCTGGTCACCATCCTGCCTATCGTAGCTTTTCAGGACCTAGCCGGTCACTCCCAGCCATAGGCCTCCAGACAAAAACCTCGGCCCGTTTCCCTGGCAAAAAAAAGTAAGCTACCCCGCTACTGGATGGCAGATTGCAGGAGCCACTTTGCACCATCAAACTAGCCCGACTTGGCACTGGTGCCACCTCTGGTCTGGGAACAATGCTGCGTATCGTGGATTCTAAGGAGCCAGCCGGCCACTCCCAGCCACAGGCCCCCAAACACAAACAACGGCGCTTTTTCCTGGAAAACAAAACTCGCCTGCCAACTTTTTGATGGCAGATTGCAGGAGCCACTTGGTACTATCAAACCAGCCCAACTTGGCACTGGTGCCACCATGGGTCTGGTCACCATCCTGCCTATCGTAGCTTTTCAGGACCTAGCAGGTCACTCCCAGCCATAGGCCCCCAGACACAAAGCTCGGCCCGTTTCCCTGGCAAACAAAAGTAAGCTGCCCCGCTTCTGGATGGCAGATTGCAGGAACCACTTGGTATAATCAAACCAGCCCAACTTGGCACTGGTGCCACCTTGGGTCTGGGAACCATCCTGCGTATCGTGGATTCTAAGGAGCCAGCCGGTCACTCCCAGCCACAGGCCCCCAAATACAAACAACAGCGCTTTTCCCTGGAAAACAAAACTCGCCTGCCAACTTTTTGATGGCAGATCGCAGGAGCCACTTGGTACTATCAAATCAGCCCAACTTGGCACTGGTGCCACCATGGGTCTGGTCACCATCCTGATTATCGTAGCTTTTCAGGAGCCAGCCGGTCACTCCCAGCCATAGGCCCCCAGTCACAAACCTCGGCCCGTTTCCCTGGCAAACAAAAGTAAGCTGCCCCGCTTCTGGATGGCAGATTGCAGGAGCCACTTGGTACTATCAAACCAGCCCAACTTGGCACTGGTGCCACCTTGGGTTGGGAACCATCCGGCGTATCGTGTGTTGAAAGGAGCCAGCCGGCCACTCCCAGCCACAGGCCTCCAAACAAAAACAACGGCGCTTTTCCCTGGAAAACAAAACTCAACTGCCCTTCTTCTGGATGGAAAATTGCAGGACGCACTTGGTACTACAAAAACAGCCAAATTAGGCAATGGTGCCACCATGGATCTGGGAACCATCCTGCGTATCGAGCTTCTTAAGGAGCCAGCCGGCCACTCCCAGCCATATGCCCCCAAAAACAAACCACGGAACTTTACTCTGGCAAACAAAGATCCGCTGCCCCGCGTCAGGATGGCAGATTGCAGGAGCCACTTGGTACTATCAAACGAGCCCGACTTGGCCCTGGTGCCACCTTGAGTCTGGGAACCATCCTGCGTATTGTGGATTGTCAGTAGCCAGTCGACCATTCTCGGCCACAGACCCCAATCAAAAACAACGGCCGGTTCACAGGCAAAAGAACTCAGCTGCCCCGTTTCTGGATGGGAGATTGCATGAGGCACTTGACACTGTCAAACCAGCCCCACTTGGCACTGGTGCCATCTTGGGTCTGGGAACCATGCTGCGTATCATGGATTTTCAGGAGCCAGCTGGCCACTGCCAGCCACAGGCCCCCAAAAACAAAGCTCGGCCCGTTTCCCTGGCAAACAAAAGTAAGCTACCCCGCTTCTGGATGGCAGATTGCAGGAACCACTTGGTACTATCAAACCAGCCCGACTTGGCACTGGTGCCATCTTGGGTCTGGGAACCATCCTGCGTATCGTGGATTCTAAGGAGTCAGCCGGCCACTCCCAGCCACAGGCCCGCAAACACAAACAACGGCGCTTTTCCCTGGAAAACAAAACTCGCCTGACAACGTTTTGATGGCAGATTGCAGGAGCCACTTGGTACTATCAAACCAGCCCAACTTGGCACTGGTGCCACCATGGGTCTGGTCACCATCCTGCCTATCGTAGCTTTTCAGGACCTAGCCGGTCACTCCCAGCCATAGGCCTCCAGACAAAAACCTCGGCCCGTTTCCCTGGCAAAAAAAAGTAAGCTACCCCGCTACTGGATGGCAGATTGCAGGAGCCACTTTGCACCATCAAACTAGCCCGACTTGGCACTGGTGCCACCTCTGGTCTGGGAACAATGCTGCGTATCGTGGATTCTAAGGAGCCAGCCGGCCACTCCCAGCCACAGGCCCCCAAACACAAACAACGGCGCTTTTTCCTGGAAAACAAAACTCGCCTGCCAACTTTTTGATGGCAGATTGCAGGAGCCACTTGGTACTATCAAACCAGCCCAACTTGGCACTGGTGCCACCTTGGGTCTGGTCACCATCCTGCCTATCGTAGCTTTTCAGGACCTAGCAGGTCACTCCCAGCCATAGGCCCCCAGACACAAAGCTCGGCCCGTTTCCCTGGCAAACAAAAGTAAGCTGCCCCGCTTCTGGATGGCAGATTGCAGGAACCACTTGGTACTATCAAACCAGCCCAACTTGGCACTGGTGCCACCTTGGGTCTGGGAACCATCCTGCGTATCGTGGATTCTAAGGAGCCAGCCGGTCACTCCCAGCCACAGGCCCCCAAATACAAACAACAGCGCTTTTCCCTGGAAAACAAAACTCGCCTGCCAACTTTTTGATGGCAGATCGCAGGAGCCACTTGGTACTATCAAATCAGCCCAACTTGGCACTGGTGCCACCATGGGTCTGGTCACCATCCTGATTATCGTAGCTTTTCAGGAGCCAGCCGGTCACTCCCAGCCATAGGCCCCCAGACACAAACCTCGGCCCGTTTCCCTGGCAAACAAAAGTAAGCTGCCCCGCTTCTGGATGGCAGATTGCAGGAGCCACTTTGCACCATCAAACTGGCCCGACTTGTCACTGGTGCCACCTCAGGTCTGGGAACCATCATGTGTATCGTGGATTCCAATTAGCAAGACGGCCACTCCCAGCCACAGGCCCCCAAACACAAACAACGACGCTTTTCCCTGGAAAACAAAACTCGCCTGCCAACTTTTTGATGGCAGATTGCAGGAGCCACTTGGTACTATCAAACCAGCCCAACTTGGCACTGGTGCCACCATGGGTCTGGTCACCATCCTGCCTATCGTAGCTTTTCAGGAGCCAGCCGGTCACTCCCAGCCATAGGCCCCCAGACACAAAGCTCGGCCCGTTTCCCTGGCAAACAAAAGTAAGCTGCCCCGCTTCTGGATGGCAGATTGCAGGAGCCACTTGTTATTATCAAACCAGCCCGACTTGGTACTGGTGCCACCTCTGGTCTGGGAACCATCCTGCGTATCGTGGATTCTAAGGAGCCAGCCGGCCACTCCCAGCCACAGGCCCCCAAAAAAAAACAACGGCGCTTTTCCCTGGAAAACAAAACTCGCCTGCCAACATTTTGATGGCAGATTGCAGGAACCACTTGGTACTATCAAACCAGCCCAACTTGGCACTGGTGCCACCTCAGGTCTGGGAACCATCCGGCGTATCGTGTGTTGAAAGGAGCCAGCCGGCCACTCCAGCCACAGGCCCGCAGACACAAACAACGGCGCTTTTCCCTGGAAAACAAAACTCGCCTGCTGACTTTTTGATGGAAGTTTGCAGGAGCAACTTTGTACTTTGAAATCAGCCGAACATGGCTCTGGTGCCACCATGGGTCTGGTCACCATCCTGCCTATCGTAGCTTTTCAGGAGCCAGCCGGTCACTCCCAGCCATAGACCCCAGACAAAAAGCTCGGCCCGTTTCCCTGGAAAACAAAAGTAAGCTGCCCCGCTTCTGGATGGCAGATTGCAGGAGCCACTTTGCACCATCAAACTAGCCCGACTTGGCACTGGTGCCACCTCAGGTCTGGGAACCATCCTGCGTATCGTGGATTCTAAGGAGCCAGCCGGCCACTCCCAGCCACAGGCCCTCAAACACAAACAACGGCGCTTTTCCCTGGAAAACAAAACTCGCCTGCCAAATTTTGATGGCAGATTGCCGGAGCCACTTGGTACTATCAAACCAGCCCAACTTGGCACTGGTGCCACCATGGGTCTGGTCACCATCCTGCCTATCGTAGATTTTCAGGACCTAGCCGGTCACTCCCAGCCACAGGCCCCCAGACACAAACCTCGGCCCGTTTCCGTGGCAAACAAAACTAAGCGGCGCCGCTTGTGGATGGCAGATTGCAGGACGCACTTGGTACTATCAAACCAGCCCAACTTGGCACTGGTGCCACCTTGGGTCTGGGAACCATCCTGCGTATCGTGGATTCTAAGGAGCCAGCCGGCTACTCCCAGCCACAGGCCCCCAACAAAAACCACGGCCCTTTATTCTGGCAAACAAAACTTAGCTTCCTCACTTCTGGATGGCAGATTGCAGGAGCCACTTGGTACTATCAAACCAGCCCGACTTGGCACTGGTGCCACCTTGGGTCTGGGAACCATCCTGCGTATCGTGGTCTCTAAGGAGCCAGCCGGCCACTCCCAGCCACAGGCCCCCAAACAAAATCAACGGCGCTGTTCCCTGGAAAACAAAACACGCCTGCCAACTTTTTGATGGAGTTTGCAGGAGCCAATGGTACTATCAAACCAGCCCAACTTGGCACTGGTGCCACCATGGGTCTGGTAAACATCCTGCGTATCGTGGATTCTTAGGAGCCAGCCGGCCACTCCTAGCCACAGGCCCCCAAACAAAAACCTAGGCCTATTTCTCTGGCAAACAAAAGTAAGCTGCCCCGCTTCTGGATGGCAGATTGCAGGAGACACTTGGGACTATCAAACCAGCCCAACTTGGCACTGGTGCCACCTCTGGTCTGGGAACCATCCTGCGTATCTTGTGTTCTAAGGAGCCACCTGGCCACTCCCAGCCACAGTCCCCCAAACACAAACAACGGCGCTTTTCCCTGGAAAACAAAACTGGCCTGCCAACTTTTTGATGGCAGATTGCAGGAGCCACTTGGTACCATCAAACCAGCCCAACTTTGCACTGGTGCCACCTTGGGTCTGGGAACCATCCTGCCTATTGTAGCTTTTCAGGAGCCAGCCTGTCACTCATAGCCCTAGGCCCCCAGTCATAAACCTCGGCCCGTTTCCCTGGCACACAAAAGTAAGCTACCCCGCTTCAGGATGGCAGATTGCAGGAGCCACTTTTCACCATCAAACCAGCCCGACGTGGCACTGGTGCCACCTTGGGTCTGGGAACCATCCTGCGTATCGTGTGTTCTAAGGAGCCAGCCGGCCACTCCCAGCCACAGTCCCCCAAACACAAACAACGGTGCTTTTCCTTGGAAAACAAAACTGGCCTGCCAACTTTTTGATGGCAGATTGCAGGTGCTATTTAGTACTATCAAACCAGCCCGACTTGGCACTGGTGCCACCTCTGGTCTGGGAACCATCCTGCCTATCGTGGATTTTCAGGGGCCAGACGGCCACTCTCAGCCATATGCCCCCAGACACAAAGCTCTGCCCGTTTCCCTGGCAAACAAAAGTAAGCTACCCCGCTTCTGGATGGCAGATTGCAGGAGCCACTTGGTACTATCAAACCAGCCCAACTTGGCACTGGTGCCACCATGGGTCTGGTCACCATCCTGCCTATCGCAGCTTTTCAGGACCTAGCAGGTCACTCCCAGCCATAGGCCCCCAGACACAAACCTCGGCCCGTTTCCCTGGCAAACAAAAGTAAGCTGCCCCGCTTCTGGATGGCAGATTGCAGGACGCACTTGGTACTATCAAACCAGCCCAACTTGGCAAAGGTGCCACCTCTGGTCTGGGAACCATCCTGCGTATCGTGGATTCTAAGGAGCCAGCCGGCCACTCCCAGCCACAGGCCCTCAAACACAAACAACGGCGCTTTTCCCTGGAAAACAAAACTCGCCTGCCAACATTTTGATGGCAGATTGCAGGAGCCACTTGGTACTATCAAACCAGCCCAACTTGGCACTGGTGCCACCATGGGTCTGGTCACCATCCTGCCTATCGTAGCTTTTCAGGAGCCAGCCGGTCACTCCCAGCCATAGGTCCCCAGTCACAAACCTCGGCCCGTTTCCCTGGCAAACAAAAGTAAGCTGCCCCGCTTCTGGATGGCAGATTGCAGGAGCCCCTTGGTACTATCAAACCAGCCCGACTTGGAACTGGTGCCACCTCTGGTCTGGGAACCATGCTGCGTAACACAGATTCTAAGGCGCCAGTCGGCCACTCCCAGCCACAAGCCCCCAAACACAAACAACGGCGCTATTCTCTGGCAAACAAAACTCCACTGCCCCTCTTCTGGATGGCAAATTGCAGGACGCACTTGGTACTATAAAAACAGCCCGACTTGGCACTGGTGCCACCTTGGGTCTCGGAACCATCCTGCGTATCGATCTTTTTAATGAGACAGCCGGCCACTCCCAGCCATATGCCCCCAAACACAACCCACGGCCCTTTTCTCTGGCAAACAAAACTCAACTGCACCGGTTCTGGATGGCAGATTGCAGGAGCCACTTGGTACTATCAAACCAGCCCGACTTGGCACTGGTGCCACCTTGGGTCTGGGAACCATCCTGCGTATTGTGGGTTGTCAGGAGCCAGCCGAACACTCTCGGCCACAGACCCCAATCAAAAACAACGGCCCGTTTCACAGGCAAACAAAACTCAACTGCCCCTCTTCTGGATGGCAAATTTTAGGACGCACTTTGTACTACGAAAACCGCCCGACGTGGCACTGGTCCCACCTTGTGTCAGGGAACCATCCTGCATATCGAGCTTTTTAAGGAGCCAGCCGGCCACGCCGAGCCATATACCCCCAAAAACAAACCACGGACCATTTCTCATGGAAACAAAAATCCGCTGCCCCGCGTCTGGATGGCAGATTGCAGGAGCCACTTTGCACCATCAAACCAGCCCGACTTGGCACTGGTGCCACCTTGGGTCTGGGAACAATCCTGCATATCGTGGATTCTAAGGAGCCAGCCGGCCACTCCCAGCCACAGGCCCCCAAACACAAACAACGGCGCTTTTCCCTGGAAAACAAAACTCGCCTGCCAGCTTTTTGATGGCAGATTGCAGGAGCCACTTGGTACTATCAAATCATCCCAACTTGGTACTGGTGCCACTATGGGTCTGGGAACCATCCTGCCTATTGTAGCATTTCAGGAGCCAGCCGGTCACTCCCAGCCATAGGCCCCCAGACACAAAGCTCGGCCCGTTTCCCTGGCAAACAAAATTAAGCTGCCCCGATTCTGGATGGCAGATTGCAGGAGCCACTTGGTAGTGTCAAACCAGCCCGACTTGGCACTGGTGCCACCTTGGGTCTGGGAACCATCCTGCGTATCGTGGATTCTAAGCAGCCACCCGGCCACTCTGAGCCACAGGCGCCCAAACACAAAATACGGCGCTTTTCCCTGGAAAACAAAACTCGCCTGCCAACATTTTGATGGCAGATTGCAGGAGGCACATGGTACTATCAGACCAGGCAAACATGGCACTGGTGCCACCTTGGCTCTGGGAACCATCCTGCCTATCGTGGATTTTCAGGGGCCAGCCGGCCAATCTCAGCCATATGGATCCAAACACATACCACGGCCCTTTTCTCTGACAAACAAAACTCAACTGCCCCTCTTCTGGATGGCAAATTGCAGGACGCACTTGGTACTACGAAAACAGCCCGACTTGGCACTGATGCTACCTTGGGTCAGGGAACAATCCTGCGTATCGATCTTTTTATGGAGCCAGCCGGCCACGTCCAGCCATATACCCCCAAAAAAAAACCACGGAACTTTTCTCCAGCAAACAAAAATCCGCTGCCCCGCGTCTGAATGGCAGATTTCAGGAGCTATTTAGTATTATCAAACCAGCCCGACTTGGCACTGGTGCCACCATGAGTCTGGTAACCATCCTGCCTATCGTAGCTTTTCAGTAGCCAGCCGGTCACTCCCAGCCATAGGCCCCCAGACAAATACCTCGGCCCGTTTCCCTGGGAAACAAAAGTAAGCTGTCCCGCTTCTGGATGGCAGATTGCAGGAGCCACTTGGTACTATCAAACCAGCCCAACTTGGCACTGGTGCCACCTTGGCTCTGGGAACCATCCTGCGTATCCTGGGTTCAAAGGAGGCAGCCGGCCACTCCCAGCCACAGGCCTCTAAACAAGAACAACGGCGCTTTTCCCTGGAAAACAAAACTCGCCTGACAACTTTTGGATGGCAGATTGCAGGAGCCACTTGGTACTATCAAACCAGCCCAACTTGGCACTGGTGCCACCATGGGTCTGGTCACCATCCTGCCTATCGTAGCTTTTCAGGAGCCAGCCGGTCACTCCCAGCCATAGGCCCCCAGACAAATATCTCGGCCCGTTTCCCTGGCAAGCAAAAGTAAGCTGCCCCGCTTCTGGATGGCAGATTGCAGGAGCCACATGGTACTATCAAACCAGGCCAACATGGCACTGGTGCCACCTTGGTTCTGGGAACCATCCTGCCTATCGTGGATTTTCAGGGGCCAGCCGGCCACTCTCAGCCATATGCCCCCAAACATATACCACGGTCCTTTTCTCTGGCAAACAAAACTCAACTGCCCCTCTTCTGGATGGCAAATTGCAGGACGCACTTGGTACTACGAAAACAGCCCGACTTGGCACTCATGCCACCTTGGGTCAGGGAACAATCCTGCGTATCGAGATTTTTAAGGAGCCAGCCGGCCACGTCCAGCCATATACCCCCAAAAAAAAACCACGGAACTTTTCTCCAGGAAACAGAAATCCGCTGCCCCGCGTCTGGATGGCAGATTTCAGGAGTTATTTAGTATTATCAAACCAGCCCGACTTGGCAGTGGGGCCACCATGAGCCTGGTAACCATCCTGCCTATCGTAGCTTTTCAGTAGCCAGCCAGTCACGCCCAGCCATAGGCCCCCAGACAAATACCTCGGCCCGTTTCCCTGGGAAACAAAATTAAGCTGTCCCGCTTCTGGATGGCAGTTTGCAGGATCCACTTGGTACTATCAAACCAGCCGAACTTGGCACTGGCGTAACCTTGGCTCTGGGAACCATCCTGCGTATCCTGGGTTCAAAGGAGGCAGCCGGCCACTCCCAGCCACAGGCCCCCAAACAGAAACAACGGCGCTTTTCCCTGGAAAACAAAACTGGCCTGCCAAGTTTTTGATGGCAGATTGCAGGAGCCACTTGGTACTATCAAACCAGCCCAACTTGGCACTGGTGCCACCATGGGTCTGGTCACCATCCTGCCTATCGTAGCTTTTCAGGCGCCAGCCGGTCACTCCCAGCCATAGGCCCCCAGTCACAAACCTCGGCCCGTTTCCCTGGCAAACAAAAGTAAGCTACCCCGCTTCTGGATGGCAGATTGCAGGACGCACTTGGTACTATCAAACCAGCCCAACTTGGCACTGGTGCCACCTCAGGTCTGGGAACCATCCTGCGTCTCGTGGATTCTAAGGAGCCAGCCGGCCACTCCCACCCATAGGCCCCCAAACAAAAACAACGGCGCTTTTCCCTGGAAAACAAAACTCGCCTGCCAACTTTTTGATGGCCGATTGCAGGAACCACTTGGTATTATCAAGCCAGCCCGACTTGGCACTGGTGCCACCTTGGGTCTGGGAACCATGCTGCGTATCGTGGATTCTAAGGAGCCAGCCGGCCACTCCCTGCCACAGGCCCCCAAACACAAACAACGGCGCTTTTCCCTGGAAATCAACACTCGCTTGCCGACTTTTTGATGGCAGATTGCAGGAGCCACTTGGTACTATCAAACCAGCCCAACTTGGCACTGGTGCCACCATGGGTCTGGTCACCATCATGCCTCTCGTAGCTTTTAAGGACCTAGCGGGTCACTCACAGCCATAGGCCCCCAGACACAAACCTTGGCCCGTTTCCCTGGCAAACAAAAGTAAGCTGCCCCGTTTCTGGATGGCAGATTTCAGTAGCAACTTTGCACCATCAAACTGGCCCGACTTGTCACTGGTGCCACTTTAGGTCTGGGAACCATCCTGCGTATCGTGGATTCTAATTAGCCATCCGGCCACTCCCACCCACAGGCCCCCAAACACAAACAACCGCGCTTTTCCCTGGAAAACAAAACTCGCCTACCAACATTTTGATGGCAGATTGCAGGAGCCACTTGGTACTATCAAATCAGCCCAACTTGGCACTGGTGCCACCATGGGTCTGGTAACCATCCTGCCTATCGTACCTTTTCAGGAGCCAGCTGGTCACTCCCAGCCATAGGCCCCCAGACAAAAACCTCGGCTCCTTTCCCTGGCAAACAAAAGTAAGCAGCCCTGCTTCTGGATGGCAGATTGCAGGAGCCACTTTGCACCATCAAACTGGCCCGACTTGTCACTGTTGCCACCTCTGGTCTGGGAACCATCCTGCGTATCGTGGGTTCTAATTAGCCAGCCGGCCACTCCCAGCCACAGGCCCCCAAACACAAACAAAGGCGCTTTTCCCTGGAAAACAAAACTCGCCTGACAACGTTTTGATGGCAGATTGCAGGAGCCACTTGGTACTATCAAACCAGCCCAACTTGGCACTGGTGCCACCATGGGTCTGGTCACCATCCTGCCTATCGTAGCTTTTCAGGAGCCAGCCGGTCACTCCCAGCCATAGGCCCCCAGACACAAAGCTCGGCCCGTTTCCCTGGCAAACAAAAGTAAGCTGCCCCGCTTCTGGATGGCTGATTGCAGGAGCCACTTGGTACTATCAAACCAGCCCGACTTGGCACTGGTGCCACGTCAAGTCTGGGAACCATCCTGCGTATCGTGGATTCTAAGGAGCCAGCCGGCCACTCCCAGCCACAGGCCCCCAAACACAAACAACGGCGCTTTTCCCTGGAAAACAAAACTCGCCTGCCAACTTTTTGATGGCAGATTGCAGGAGCAACTTGGTACTATCAAACCAGCCCAACTTGGCACTGGTGCCACCATGGGTCTGGTCACCATCCTGCCTATCGTAACTTTTCAGGAGCCAGCCGGTCACTCTCAGCCATAGGCCCCCAAACAAAACCCACGGCCCGTTTCCCTGGCAAACAAAAGTAAGCTGCCCCGCTTCTGGATGGCAGATTCCCGGACGCACTTGGTACTATCAAACCAGCCCAACTTGGCACTGGTGCCACCTCTGATCTGGGAACCATGCTGAGTATCGTGGATTCTAAGGAGCCAGCCGGCCACTCCCAGCCACAGGCCCCCAAACACAAACAACGGCGCTTTTCCCTGGAAAACAAAACTCGCCCGCCAAGTTTGTGATGGCAGATTGCAGGAGCCACTTAGTACTATCAAACCAGCCCAATTTGGCACTGGTGCCGTCATGGGTCTGGTCACCATCCTGCCTATCGTAGCTTTTCACGAGCCAGCCGGTCACTCCCAGCCATAGGCCCCCAGACAAAAACCTCGGCCTGTTTCCCTGGAAAACAAAAGTAAGCTGCCCCGCTTCTGGATGGCAGATTGCAGGAACCACTTGGTACTATCAAACCAGCCCAACTTGGCACTGGTGCCGCCATGGGTCTGGGAACCATCCTTTGTATCGTGGATTCTAATTAGCCATCCGTCCACTCCAGGCCATAGGGCCCCAGGCACAAACAACAGCGCTTTTCCCTGGAAAACAAAACTCGCCTGCCAACTTTTTGATGGCCGATTGCAGGAACCACTTGGTATTATCTAGCCAGCCCAACTTGGCACTGGTGCCACCATGGGTCTGGTCACCATCCTGCCTATCGTAGCTTTTCAGGAGCCAGCCGGTCACTCCCAGCCATAGGCCCCCAGACACAAACCTCGGACCGTTTCCCTGGCAAACAAAAGTAAGCTGCCCCGCTTCTGGATGGCAGATTGCAGGAACCACTTGTTACTATCAAACCAGCCCAACTTGGCACTGGTGCCACCATGGGTCTGGGAACCATCCTGTGTATCGTGGATTCTAATTAGCCATCCGTCCACTCCAGGCCATAGGGCCCCAGGCACAAACAACGGCGCTTTTCCCTGGAAAACAAAACTCGCCTGCCAACTTTTTGATGGCCGATTGCAGGAACCACTTGGTATTATCAAGCCAGCCCGACTTGGCACTGGTGCCACCTTGGGTCTGGGAACCATGCTGCGTATCGTGGATTCTAAGGAGCCAGCCGGCCACTCCCTGCCACAGGCCCCCAAACACAAACAACGGCGCTTTTCCCTGGAAAACAAAACTCGCCTGCCAAGTTTTTGATGGCAGATTGCAGGAGCCACTTGGTACTATCAAACCAGCCCAACTTGGCACTGGTGCCACCATGGGTCTGGTCACCATCCTGCCTATCGTAGCTTTTCAGGAGCCAGCCAGCCACCCCCAGCCAGAGGCCCCCAGACAAATATTTCGGCCCGTTTCCCTGGCAAACAAAAGTAAGCTGCCCCGCTTCTGCATGGCAGATTGCAGGAGCCACTTTGCACCGTCAAACCAGCCCAACTTGGCACTGGTGCCACCTCAGGTCTGGGAACCATCCTGCGTCTCGTGGGTTCTAATTAGCCATCCGTCCACTCCAGGCCATAGGGCCCCAGGCACAAACAACGGCGCTTTTCCCTGGAAAACAAAACTCGCCTGCCAACATTTTGATGGCCGATTGCAGGAACCACTTGGTATTATCAAGCCAGCCCAACTTGGCACTGGTGCCACCATGGGTCTGGTCACCATCCTGCCTATCGTAGCTTTTCAGGAGCCAGCCGGTCACTCCCAGCCATAGGCCCCCAGACACAAACCTCGGACCGTTTCCCTGGCAAACAAAAGTAAGCTGCCCCGCTTCTGGATGGCAGATTGCAGGAACCACTTGGTACTATCAAACCAGCCCAACTTGGCACTGGTGCCACCATGGGTCTGGGAACCATCCTGTGTATCGTGGATTCTAATTAGCCATCCGTCCACTCCAGGCCATAGGGCCCCAGGCACAAACAACGGCGCTTTTCCCTGGAAAACAAAACTCGCCTGCGAACATTTTGATGGCCGATTGCAGGAACCACTTGGTATTATCAAGCCAGCCCGACTTGGCACTGGTGCCACCTTGGGTCTGGGAACCATGCTGCGTATCGTGGATTCTAAGGAGCCAGCCGGCCACTCCCAGCCACAGGCCCCCAAACACAAACAACGACGCTTTTCCCTGGAAATCAACACTCGCTTGCCGACTTTTTGATGGCAGATTGCAGGAGCCACTTGGTACTATCAAACCAGCCCAACTTGGCACTGGTGCCACCATGGGTCTGGTCACCATCCTGCCTATCGTAGCTTTTCATGAGCCAGCCGGCCACTCCCAGCCATAGGCCCCCAGACACAAACCTCGGCCCGTTTCCCTGGCAAACAAAAGTAAGCTGCCCCGCTTCTGCATGGCAGATTCCCGGACGCACTTGTTACAATCAAACCAGCCCAACTTGGCACTGGTGCCACCTCTGGTCTGGGAACCATGCTGAGTATCGTGGATTCTAAGGAGCCAGCCGGCCACTCCCAGCCACAGGCCCCCAAACACAAACAACGGCGCTTTTCCCTGGAAAACAAAACTCGCCTGCCAAGTTTTTGATGGCAGATTGCAGGAGCCACTTGGTACTATCAAACCAGCCCAACTTGGCACTGGTGCCGTCATGGGTCTGGTAACCATGCTGCCTATCGTAGCTTTTCATGAGCCAGCCGGTCACTTCCAGGCTTAGGCCCCCAGACACAATCCTCGGACCGTTTCCCTGGCAAACAAAAGTAAGCTGCCCCGCTTCTGGATGGCAGATTGCAGGAACCACTTGGTACTATCAAACCAGCCCAAGTTGGCACTGGTGCCACCATGGGTCTGGGAACCATCCTGTGTATCGTGGATTCTAATTAGCCATCCGTCCACTCCAGGCCATAGGGCCCCAGGCACAAACAACGGCGCTTTTCCCTGGATAACAAACTCGCCTGCCAAATTTTTGATGGCAGATTGCAGGAGCCACTTGGTACTATCAAACCAGCCCAACTTGGCACTGGTGCCACCATGGGTCTGGTCACCATCCTGCCTATCGTAGCTTTTCAGGAGCCAGCCGGTCACTCCCAGCCATAGGCCCCCAGACACAAACCTCGGCCCGTTTCCCTGGCAAACAAAAGTAAGCTGCCCCGCTTCTGGATGGCAGATTGCAGGAGCCACTTGGTACTATCAAACCAGCCCGACTTGGCACTGGTGCCACCACTGGTCTGGGAACCATCCTGCGTATGGTGGATTCTAAGGAGCCAGCCGGCCACTCCCACCCATAGGCCCCCAAACAAAAACAACGGCGCTTTTCCCTGGAAATCAACACTCGCTTCCCGACTTTTTGATGGCAGATTGCAGGAGCCACTTGGTACTATCAAACCAGCCCAACTTGGCACTGGTGCCACCATGGGTCTGGTCACCATCATGCCTCTCGTAGCTTTTCAGGACCTAGCCGGTCACGCACAGCCATAGGCCCCCAGACACAAACCTTGGCCCGTTTCCCTGGCAAACAAAAGTAAGCTGCCCCGTTTCTGGATGGCAGATTTCAGTAGCAACTTTGCACCATCAAACTGGCCCGACTTGTCACTGGTGCCACTTTAGGTCTGGGAACCATCCTGCGTATCGTGGATTCTAATTAGCCATCCGGCCACTCCCACCCACAGGCCCCCAAACACAAACAACGGCGCTTTTCTCTGGAAAACAAAACTCGCCTACCAACATTTTGATGGCAGATTGCAGGAGCCACTTGGTACTATCAAATCAGCCCAACTTGGCACTGGTGCCACCATGGGTCTGGTAACCATCCTGCCTATCGTACCTTTTCAGGAGCCAGCTGGTCACTCCCAGCCATAGGCCCCCAGACACAAACCTCGGCTCCTTTCCCTGGCAAACAAAAGTAAGCAGCCCTGCTTCTGGATGGCAGATTGCAGGAGCCACTTTGCACCATCAAACTGGCCCGACTTGTCACTGTTGCCACCTCTGGTCTGGGAACCATCCTGCGTATCGTGGATTCTAAGGAGCCAGCCGGCCACTCCCAGCCACAGGCCCCCAAACACAAACAACGGCGCTTTTCCCTGGAAAACAAAACTCGCCTGACAACTTTTTGATGGCAGATTGCAGGAACCACTTGGTACTATCAAACCAGGCCAACTTGGCACTGGTGCCACCATGGGTCTGGTCACCATCCTGCCTATCGTAGCTTTTCAGGAGCCAGCCGGTCACTCCCAGCCATAGGCCCCCAGACACAAAGCTCGGCCCGTTTCCCTGGCAAACAAAAGTAAGCTGCCCCGCTTCTGGATGGCAGATAGTAGGACGCACTTGTTACTATCAAACCAGCCCGACTTGGCACTGGTGCCACCACTGGTCTGGGAACCATCCTGCGTATCGTGGATTCTAAGGAGCCAGCCGGCCACTCCCAGCCACAGGCACCCAAACACAAACAACGGCGCTTTTCCCTGGAAAACAAAACTCGCCTGACAACTTTTTGATGGCAGATTGCAGGAGCCACTTGGTACTATCAAACCAGCCCAACTTGGCACTGGTGCCACCATGGGTCTGGTCACCATCCTGCCTATCGTAGCTTTTCAGGAGCCAGCCGGTCACTCCCAGCCATAGGCCCCCAGACAAATACCTCGGCCCGTTTCCTTGGAAAACAAAAGTAAGCTGCCCCGCTTCTGGATGGCAGATTGCAGGACGCACTTGGTACTATCAAATCAGCCCAACTTGGCACTGGTGCCACCATGGGTCTGGTAAACATCCTGCCTATCGTTGCTTTTGAGGAGCCAGCCGGTCACTCCCTGCCATAGGCCCCCAGACACAAACCTCGGCCCGTTTTCCTGGCAAACAAAAGTAAGCTGCCCCGCTTTTGGATGGCAGATTGCAGGAGCCACGTTGCACCATCAAACCAGCCCGACTTGGCACTGGTGCCACCTTGGGTCTGGGAACAAGTTGGGCTGGTTTGAGAGTACCAAGTGGCTCCTGCAATCTTCCATCCAGAAGCGGGACAGCTTACTTTTGTTTCCCAGGGAAATGGGCCGAGGTATTTGTCTGGGGGCCTATGGCTGGGAGTGACCGGCTGGCTACTGAAAAGCTACGATAGGCAGGATGGTTACAAGACTCATGGTGCCACCAGTGCCAAGTCGGGCTGGTTTGATAATACTAAATAGCTCCTGCAATCTGCCATCCAGACGCGGGGCAGCGGATTTTTGTTTGCTGGAGAAATGTTCCGTGGTTTTTTTTGGGGGTATATGACTGGACGTGGCCGGCTGGCTCCTTAAAAACTCTATACGCAGGATTGTTCCCTGACCCAAGGTGGCATCAGTGCCAAGTCGGGCTGTTTTCGTAGTACCAAGTGCGTCCTGCAATGTGCCATCCAGAAGCGGGGCAGCCTACTTTTGTTTGCCAGGGAAACGTGCCGAGGTATTTGTCTGGAGGCCTATGGCTGGGAGTGAGCTGCTGGCTCCTAAAAAGCTACGATAGGCAGGATGGTGACCAGACCCATGGTGGCACCAGTGCCAAGTTGGGCTGGTTTGATAGTACCAAGTGGCTCCTGCAATCTGCCATCAAGAAGTTGGCAGGCGAGTTTTGTTTTCCAGGGAAAAGCGCCGTTGTTTTTGTTTAGAGGCCTGTGGCTGGGAGTGGCCGCCTGTCCTCGTAGAATCTACGTTACGCAGCATGGTTCCCAGAGCCAAGGTGGCACCAGGGCCAAGTCGGGCTGGTTTGTAAGTACCAAGTGCATCCTGCAATCTGCCATCCAAAAGCGGGGCAGCTTACTTTTGTTTGCCAGGGAAACGGGCCGAGGTTTGTGTCCAGGGGCCTATGGCAGGGAGTGACCGGCTGGCTCCTGAAAAGCTACGATAGGCAGGATGTTTACCAGACCCATGGTGGCACCAGTGCCAAGTTGGGCTGATTTGATAGTACCAAGTGGCTCCTGCAATCTGCCATCCAGAATGTGGGTAGCTTACTTTTGTTTTCCAGGGAAACGGGCCGAGGTTTGTGTCTGGGGGTCTATGGCTGGGAGTGACCGGCTGGCTCCTGAAAAGCTACGATAGGCAGGATGGTTCCCAGACCAGAGGTGGCACCAGTGCCAAGTTGGGCTGGTTTGATAGTACCAAGTGGCTCCTGCAATCTGCCATCAAAAAGTTGGCAGGCGAATTTTGTTTTCCAGGGAAAAGCGCCGTTGTTTGTGTTTGGGGGCCTGTGGCTGGGAGTGGCCGGCTGGCTCCTTAGAATCCACGATATGCAGGATTGTTCCCAGACCCAAGGTGGCACCAGTGCCAAGTCGGGCTGGTTTGATGGTGCAAAGTGGCTCCTGCAATCTGCCATCCAGACGCGGGGCAGCGGATTTTTGTTTCCAAGAGAAATAGTCCGTGGTTTGTTTTTGGGGGTTTATGGCTGGGCGTGGCCGTCTGGCTCCTTAAAAAGCTCGATATGCAGGATGGTTCCCTGACACAAGGTGGCACCAGGGCCACGTCGGGCGGTGTTCGTAGTACTAAGGGCGTCCTAAAATTTGCCATCCAGAAGAGGGGCAGTTGAGTTTTGTTTGCCAGAGAAAAGGGCCGTGGTTTGTTTTTGGGGGCATATGGCTGAGAGTGGCCGGCTGGCCCCTGAAAATCCACGATAGGCAGGATGGTTCCCAGACCTGAGGTGGCACCAGTGCCAAGTCGGGCTGGTTTGATAGTACTAAGCAGCTCCTGCAATCTGCCATGCAGAAGCGGGGCAGCTTACTTTTGTTTGCCAGGGAAACGGGCCGAGGTTTGTGTCTAGGGGCCTCTGGCTGGGGGTGGCTGGCTGGCTCCTGAAAAGCTACGATAGGCAGGATGGTGACCAGACCCATGGTGGCACCAGTGCCAAGTTGGGCTGGTTTGATAGTACCAAGTGGCTCCTGCAATCTGCCATCAAAAAGTTGGCAGGCGAGTTTTGTTTTCCAGGGAAAAGCGCCGTTGTTTGTGTTTGGGGGCCTGTGGCTGGGAGTGGCCGGCTGGCTCCTTAGAACCCACGATACGCAGGATGGTTCCCAGACCTGAGGTGGCACCAGTGCCAAGTTGGGCTGGTTTGATGGTGCAAAGTGGCTCCTGCAATCTGCCATGCAGAAGCGGGGCAGCTTACTTTTGTTTGCCAGGGAAACGGGCCGAAATATTTGTCTGGGGGCCTCTGGATTGGGGTGGCTGGCTGGCTCCTGAAAAGCTACGATAGGCAGGATGGTGACCAGACCCATGGTGGCACCAGTGCCAAGTTGGGCTGGTTTGATAGTACCAAGTGGCTCCTGCAATCTGCCATCAAAAGTTTGGCAGGCGAGTTTTGTTTTCCAGGGAAAAGCACCGTTGTGCGTGTTTTGGGGCCTGTGGCTGGGAGTGGCCAGCTGGCTCCTTAGAATCCACGATACGCAGGATGGTTCCCAGACCCAAGGTGGCACCAGTGCCAAGTCGGGCTGGTTTGTTAGTACCAAGTGGTTCCTGCAATCTGCCATCCAGAAGCGGGGCAGCTGAATTTTGTTTGCCAGAGAAAAAGGCTGTTGTTTGTGTTTCGGGGCCTGTGGCTGGCAGTGGCCGGCTGGCTCCTGAAAATCCATGATACGCAGGATGGTTCCCAGACCCAAGGTGGCATCAGTGCCAAGTAGGGCTGGTTTCATAGTACCCAGTGGCTCCTGCAATCTGCCATCCAGAAGAGGGGCAGTTGAGTTTTGTTTTCCAGAGAAAAGGGCCGTGGTTTGTGTTTGGGGCCTATGGCTGAGAGTGACCGGCTGGCCCCTGAAAATCCACGATAGGAAGGATGGTTCCCAGATCCAAGGTGGCAGCAGTGCCATGTTGTTCTGGTGTGATAGTCCCAAGTGGCTCCTGCAATCTGCCATCCAGAAGCGGGGCAGCTGAGTTTTGTTTGCCAGAGAAAAAGGCTTTGGTTTGTATTTGGGGGCCTGTGGCTGGGAGTGTTCGGCTGGCTCCTGACAACCCACAATACGCAGGATGGTTCCCAGACCCAAGGTGGCACCAGTGCCAAGTCGGGCTGTTTTTATAGTACCAAGTGCGTCCTGCAATTTGCCATCCAGAAGAGGGGCAGTTGAGTTTTGTTTGCCAGAGAATAGCGCCGTTGTTTGTGTTTGGGGGCTTGTGGCTGGTACTGGCCGACTGGCTCCTTAGAATCTGTGTTACGCAGCATGGTTCCCAGACCCAAGGTGGCACCAGTGCCAAGTTGGGCTGGTTTGATAGTACCAAGTGGCTCCTGCAATCTGCCATCCAGAAGCGGGGCAGCTTACTTTTGTTTGCCAGGGAAACGGGCCGAGGTTTGTGACTGGGGACCTATGGCTGGGAGTGACCGGCTGGCTCCTGAAAATCTACAATAGGCAGGATGGTTACCAGACCCATGGTGGCACCAGTGCCAAGTTGGGCTGGTTTGATAGTAACAAGTGGCTCCGGCAATCTGCCATCAAAAAGTTGGCAGGCGAGTTTTGTTTTCCAGGGAAAAGCGCCATTGTTTGTATTTGGGGGCCTGTGGCTGGGAGTGGCCGGCTGGCTCCTTTGAACCCACGATACGCAGGATGGTTCCCAGACCCAAGGTGGCACCAGTGCCAAGTCGGGCTGGTTTGATACTACCAAGTGCGTCCTGCAATCTGCCATCCAGAAGCGGGGCAGCTTACTTTTGTTTGCCAGGGAAACGGGCCGTGGGTTTTGATTGGGGGCATATAGCTGAGAGTGGCCGGCTGGCTCCTGAAAATCCACGCTAGGCAGCATGGTTCCCAGATGCAAGGTGGCACCAGTGCCAAGTCGGGCTGGTTTGATGGTGCAAAGTGTCTCCTGCAATCTGCCATCCAGAAGCGGGGCAGCTGATTTTTGTTTGCCAGAGAAAAATTCCGTGGATTGTTTTTGGGGGCATATTGCTGGGAGTGGCCGGCTGGCTCCTTAAAATGCTCGATACGCATGATGGTTCCCAGGCCCAAGGTGTCACCACTACCAAGTCGGCCTGCGGTTTTAGTATCAAGTTCATCCTGCAATTTGCCATCCAGAAGAGGGGCAGTTGAGTTTTGTTTGCCAGAGAAACGGGCCGAGGTTTCTGTTTGGGGACATATGGCTGAGAGTGGCCGGCTGGCCCCTGAATATCCACGATACACAGCATGGTTCCCAGATCCAAGGTGGCACCAGTGCCAAGTCGGGCTGGTTTGATAGTACCAAGTGTCTCCTGCAATCTGCCATCCAGAAGCAGGGCAGCTTACTTTTGTTTGCCAGAGAAATAGGCCTAGGTTTTTGTTTGGGGGCCTGTGGCTAGGAGTGGCCGGCTGGCTCCTAAGAATCCACGATACGCAGGATGTTTCCCAGACCCAAGGTGGCACCAGTGCCAAGTCGGGCTGGTTTGATAGTACCAAGTGGCTCCTGCAAACTCCATCAAAAAGTTGGCAGGCGTGTTTTGTTTTCCAGGGAACAGCGCCGTTGATTTTGTTTGGGGGCCTGTGGCTGGGAGTGGCCGGCTGGCTCCTTAGAATCCACGATACGCAGGATGGTTCCCAGACCCAAGGTGGCACCAGTGCCAAGTCGGGCTGGTTTGATTACACCAAGTGGCTCCTGCAATCTGCCATCCAGAAGTGAGGCAGCTAAGTTTTGTTTGCGAGAAAAAAGGGCCGTGGTTTTTGTTGGGGGCCTGTGGCTGGGAGTAGCCGGCTGGCTCCTTAAAATCCATGATAGGCAGGATGGTTCCCAGACCCAAGGTGGCACCAGTGCCAAGTCGGGCTGGTTTGATAGTACCAAGTGGCTCCTGCAATGTGCCATCCAGAAGCGGGGCAGCTGAGTTTTGTTTGCCAGAGAAAAAGGCTGTGGTTTGTGTTTGGGGGCCTGTGGCTGGCAGTGGCCGGCTGGCTCCTGAAAATCCACGATACGCAGCATGGTTCCCAGACCCAAGGTGGCACCAGTGCCAAGTGGGGCTCGTTTGACAGTGTCAAGTGCCTCCTGCAATCTCCCATCCAGAAGCGGGGCGGCTGAGTTTTTTTTGCCAGGGAAACGGACCTTTGTTTTTGATTGGGCTCTGTGGCCGAGAGTGGTCGGCTGTCTCCTGACAATCCACAATACGCAGGATGGTTCCCAGACCCAAGGTGGCACCAGGGCCAAGTCGGGCTGGTTTGATAGTACCAAGTGTCTCCTGCAATCTGCCATCCAGAAGCGGGGCAGCTGAGTTTTGTTTGCCAGAGAAAAGGGCCGTGGGTTGTGTTTGGGGGCATACGGCTGGGAGTGGCCACCTGGCTCCTTAAAATGCACGATACGCCGCATGGTAACCAGACGCAAGGTGGCACCAGTGCCAAGTCAGGCTGTTTTTGTAGTACCCAGTGGCTCCTGCAATTTGCCATCCACAAGCGGGGCAGTTGAATTTTGTTTGCTAGAGAAAAGGGCTGTGGTTTGTGTTTGGGGGCCTATGGCTGAGAGTGGCCGGCTGGCCCCTGAAAATCAACGATAGGCAGGATGGTTCCCAGATCCAAGGTGGCACCAGTGCCAAGTAAGGCTGGTTGTATGGTTCAAAGTGACTCCTGCAATCTGCCATCCAGAAGCGGGACAGCTGAGTTTTTTTTGCCAGAGAAAAGGTCCATGGTTTCTTTTTGGGGCATACGGCATGGAATTGCCGGCTGGCTCCTTAAAATGCTCGATACGCAGGATGGTTCCCAGAGCCAAGGTGGCACCACTGCCAAGTCGGGCTCTTTTTGTAGTACCAAGTGCGTCCTGCAATTTGCCATCCAGAAGAGGGGCAGTTGAGTTTTGTTTGCCAGAGAAACGGGCCGAGGTTTGTGTTTGGGGGCATATGGCTGGGAATGACCGGCTGGCCCCTGAAAATCCACGATACGCCGGATGGTTCCCAGATCCAAGGTGGTACCATTACCAAGTCGGGCTGGTTTGATAGTCCCAAGTGGCTCCTGCAAACTGCCATCCAGAAGCGGGGCAGCTTACTTTTGTTTGCCAGGGAAATGGGCCGTTGTTTGTGTTTGGGGGCCTGTGGCTGGGAGTGTTCGGCTGGTTCCTGAATATGTACGATACGCAGGATTGTTCCCAGATCCAAGGTGGCAGCAGTGCCATGTTGTGCTGGTGTGATAGTCCCAAGTGGCTCCTGCAATCTGCCATCCAGAAGTGGGGCAGCTGATTTTTGTTTGCCAGAGAAAAGGTCCGTGGTTTGTTTTTGGGGGCATATGGCTGAGAGTGGCCGGCTGGCCCCTGAAAATCCACGATACACAGGATGGTTCCCAGATCCAAGGTGGCACCTGTGCCAAGTCGGGCTGATTTGATAGTACTAAGTAGCTCCTGCAATCTGCCATCCAGAAGCGGGGCAGCTTACTTTTGTTTGCCAGGGAAACGGGCCGAGGTTTGTGTTTGGGGGCCTATGGCTGAGAGTGACCGGCTGGCTCCTGAAAATCCATGATACGCAGCATGGTTCCCAGACCCAAGGTGGCACCAGTGCCAAGTGGGGCTGGTTTCACAGTGTCAAGTGCCTCCTGCAATCTCCCATCCAGAAGCGGGGCAGCTGAGTTTTGTTTGCCTGTGAAACGGGCCGTTGTTTTTAATTGGGGTCTGTGGCCGAGAGTGTTCGGCTGGCTCCTGACAACCCACAATACGCAGGATGGTTCCCAGACCCAAGGTGGCACCAGTGCCAAGTCGGGCTGTTTTTATAGTACCAAGTGCGTCCTGCAATTTGCCATCCAGAAGAGGGGCAGTTGAGTTTTGTTTGCCAGAGAATAGCGCCGTTGTTTGTGTTTGGGGGCTTGTGGCTGGGAGTGGCCGACTGGCTCCTTAGAATCTGTGTTACGCAGCATGGTTCCCAGACCCAAGGTGGCACCAGTGCCAAGTTGGGCTGGTTTGATAGTACCAAGTGGCTCCTGCAATCTGCCATCCAGAAGCGGGGCAGCTTACTTTTGTTTGCCAGGGAAACGGGCCGAGGTTTGTGACTGGGGACCTATGGCTGGGAGTGACCGGCTGGCTCCTGAAAAGCTACAATAGGCAGGATGGTTACCAGACCCATGGTGGCAGCAGTGCCAAGTTGGGCTGATTTGATAGTACCAAGTGGCTCCTGCAATCTGCCATCAAAAAGTTGGCAGGCGAGTTTTGTTTTCCAGGGAAAAGCGCCATTGTTTGTATTTGGGGGCCTGTGGCTGGGAGTGGCCGGCTGGCTCCTTTGAACCCACGATACGCAGGATGGTTCCCAGACCCAAGGTGGCACCAGTGCCAAGTCGGGCTGGTTTGATACTACCAAGTGCGTCCTGCAATCTGCCATCCAGAAGCGGGGCAGCTTACTTTTGTTTGCCAGGGAAACGGGCCGTGGGTTTTGTTTGGGGGCATATAGCTGAGAGTGGCCGGCTGGCTCCTGAAAATCCACGCTAGGCAGCATGGTTCCCAGATGCAAGGTGGCACCAGTGCCAAGTCGGGCTGGTTTGATGGTGCAAAGTGGCTCCTGCAATCTGCCATCCAGAAGCGGGGCAGCTGATTTTTGTTTGCCAGAGAAAAATTCCGTGGATTGTTTTTGGGGGCATATTGCTGGGAGTGGCCGGCTGGCTCCTTAAAATGCTCGATACGCATGATGGTTCCCAGGCCCAAGGTGTCACCACTACCAAGTCGGCCTGCGGTTTTAGTATCAAGTTCATCCTGCAATTTGCCATCCAGAAGAGGGGCAGTTGAGTTTTGTTTGCCAGAGAAACGGGCCGAGGTTTCTGTTTGGGGACATATGGCTGAGAGTGGCCAGCTGGCCCCTGAATATCCACGATACACAGCATGGTTCCCAGATCCAAGGTGGCACCAGTGCCAAGTCGGGCTGGTTTGATTACACCAAGTGGCTCCTGCAATCTGCCATCCAGAAGCAGGGCAGCTTACTTTTGTTTGCCAGAGAAATAGGCCTAGGTTTTTGTTTGGGGGTCTGTGGCTAGGAGTGGCCGGCTGGCTCCTAAGAATCCACGATACGCAGGATGTTTCCCAGACCCAAGGTGGCACCAGTGCCAAGTCGGGCTGGTTTGATAGTACCAAGTGGCTCCTGCAAACTCCATCAAAAAGTTGGCAGGCGTGTTTTGTTTTCCAGGGAACAGCGCCGTTGATTTTGTTTGGGGGCCTGTGGCTGGGAGTGGCCGGCTGGCTCCTTAGAATCCATGATACGCAGGATGGTTCCCAGACCCAAGGTGGCACCAGTGCCAAGTCGGGCTGGTTTGATTACACCAAGTGGCTCCTGCAATCTGCCATCCAGAAGTGAGGCAGCTAAGTTTTGTTTGCGAGAAAAAAGGGCCGTGGTTTTTGTTGGGGGCCTGTGGCTGGGAGTAGCCGGCTGGCTCCTTAAAATCCACGATAGGCAGGATGGTTCCCAGACCCAAGGTGGCACCAGTGCCAAGTCGGGCTGGTTTGATAGTACCAAGTGGCTCCTGCAATCTGCCATCCAGAAGCGGGGCAGCTGAGTTTTGTTTGCCAGAGGAAAAGGCTGTGGTTTGTGTTTGGGGGCCTGTGGCTGGCAGTGGCCGGCTGGCTCCTGAAAATCCACGATACGCAGCATGGTTCCCAGACCCAAGGTGGCACCACTGCCAAGTGGGGCTCGTTTGACAGTGTCAAGTGCCTCCTGCAATCTCCCATCCAGAAGCGGGGCAGCTGAGTTTTTTTTGCCAGGGAAACGGACCTTTGTTTTTGATTGGGCTCTGTGGCCGAGAGTGGTCGGCTGTCTCCGGACAATCCACAATACGCAGGATGGTTCCCAGACCCAAGGTGGCACCAGTGCCAAGTCGGGCTGGTTTGATAGTACCAAGTGTCTCCTGCAATCTGCCATCCAGAAGCGGGGCAGCTGAGTTTTGTTTGCCAGAGAAAAGGGCCGTGGGTTGTGTTTGGGGGCATATGGCTGGGAGTGGCCACCTGGCTCCTTAAAATGCACGATACGCCGCATGGTAACCAGACGCAAGGTGGCACCAGTGCCAAGTCAGGCTGTTTTTGTAGTACCCAGTGGCTCCTGCAATTTGCCATCCAGAAGAGGGGCAGTTGAGTTTTGTTTGCCAGAGGAAAGGGCCGAGGTTTCTTTTTGGGGCATACGGCTGGGAATTGCCGGCTGGCTCCTTAAAATGCTCGATACGCAGGATGGTTCCCAGAGCCAAGGTGGCACCACTGCCAAGTCGGGCTCTTTTTGTAGTACCAAGTGCGTCCTGCAATTTGCCATCCAGAAGAGGGGCAGTTGAGTTTTGTTTGCTAGAGAAAAGGGCTGTGGTTTGTGTTTGGGGGCCTATGGCTGAGAGTGGCCGGCTGGCCCCTGAAAATCAACGATAGGCAGGATGGTTCCCAGATCCAAGGTGGCACCAGTGCCAAGTAAGGCTGGTTGTATGGTTCAAAGTGACTCCTGCAATCTGCCATCCAGAAGCGGGACAGCTGAGTTTTTTTTGCCAGAGAAAATGTCCATGGTTTCTTTTTGGGGCATACGGCTGGGAATTGCCGGCTGGCTCCTTAAAATGCTCGATACGCAGGATGGTTCCCAGAGCCAAGGTGGCACCACTGCCAAGTCGGGCTCTTTTTGTAGTACCAAGTGCGTCCTGCAATTTGCCATCCAGAAGAGGGGCAGTTGAGTTTTGTTTGCCAGAGGAAAGGGCCGAGGTTTGTGTTTGGGGGCATATGGCTGGGAATGACCGGCTGGCCCCTGAAAATCCACGATAGGAAGGATGGTTCCCAGATCCAAGGTGGTACCATTACCAAGTCGGGCTGGTTTGATAGTCCCAAGTGGCTCCTGCAAACTGCCATCCAGAAGCGGGGCAGCTGAGTTTTGTTTGCCAGGGAAATGGGCCGTTGTTTGTGTTTGGGGGCCTGTGGCTGGGAGTGTTCGGCTGGTTCCTGAATATGTACGATACGCAGGATTGTTCCCAGATCCAAGGTGGCAGCAGTGCCATGTTGTGCTGGTGTGATAGTCCCAAGTGGCTCCTGCAATCTGCCATCCAGAAGTGGGGCAGCTGATTTTTGTTTGCCAGAGAAAAGGTCCGTGGTTTGTTTTTGGGGGCATATGGCTGAGAGTGGCCGGCTGGCCCCTGAAAATCCACGATACACAGGATGGTTCCCAGATCCAAGGTGGCACCTGTGCCAAGTCGGGCTGATTTGATAGTACTAAGTAGCTCCTGCAATCTGCCATGCAGAAGCGGGGCAGCTTACTTTTGTTTGCCAGGGAAACGGGCCGAGTTTTGTGTCTCGGGGCCTATGGCTGAGAGTGACCGGCTGGCTCCTGAAAAGCTACAATAGGCAGGATGGTGACCAGACCCATGGTGGCACCAGTGCCAAGTTGGGCTGGTTTGATAGTACCAAGTGGTTCCTGCAATCTGCCATCCAGAAGCAGGGCAGCTGAGTTTTGTTTGCCAGAGAAAAGGGCCTTGGTTTGTGTTTGGGGGCATATGGCTGGGTGTGGCCAGCTGGCTCCTTAAAATGCACGATATGCAACATGGCTCCCAGACCCATAGTGGCACCAGTGCCAAGTTGGGCTGGTTTGATAGTACCAAGTGGCTCCTGCAATCTTCCATGATCACGTGGAGAAATACTTTCTGGTTTCAGCCTCATGCTCTTTCTTCTCTCCCTCAACTTCTCTATCACCTCTCATCTGGTTCACATGCGCTGTCTTCAAGGTCCACAGGCTACTTTTCACAGAATCTTCTGGCCTGATGAAGTAAGAATGATGAATAGAACAGAGCTGGGATCTATTTTCCAGTTTGGATAAAATGCATTCTGCACACAAATCCAAGGAGAACGGGCTGCCCCGATGCCCAGAAAATCTTTCACTCCTGCTAGTGTTCTACGTCAACCGCAACTTAGTCTGAAAGAAAAGCTTTTTCTCTGAGAGCATCTGAGAGGTTTGCATGAAGCACTGATATCTGACATATGCAATTTTGAATAGGAGAGGAAAAAGAAAATGGCAAGGAGTTTTTAATTTTAGTGGTTTCAATTTTAATTTCCGTGCACTTTTTCAAAACTTGTCAGCTCAAATGCCCATCAACATCTTTTAGTCATCTGTAAGTCAGTATTCATATAAAATGTGCTTCAAATCCAAAGAATTTCAAATTTGCACTCCAAGCTTCTATGCCTAGATTTATGATTTCCTACACATATTAGATGAAAGGAAGGCCTTTTTTACTGTGGGAGTGCTGGAACACTGGAACAGGTTGCCCAGAGAAGTTGTGGGTGTCCCATCCCTGAAAGTATTCAAGGTCACCTTGGACGGGGCTTGGAGCAGCAACAAAGGAGAAGCTTGATGGTAGAGAAACAAAGTTGGACTATAGAAGAAACTCGGATTGAAGTATAGGATCAAGTTTTCTCTCAGCTCTTGGGGTAAATTCAAAGTTGTACAAAATGACATTTATCTGTGCTATTCACTACTGTAACAGAAAGTTTCATGAAAACTGTACAGAAGATAGTAAATTTTAAAAGAGATAAGAATTACAGCATAAAATCCATGGGATAGGTTACAACATGAGACACTCTCTAAGAGAAAATCTCTGTGTTTCAGCACTTCATCGGGGTAAGATTTCATGAAGTGCCAAAGAAGGCGGCAAAATATCATTCGGGACATTATTTACTGGAATTCAGCCTGGCCATTAGTAGGAACTGCCTTTGAACATATCATGTAGATATACCACACACGCTTTCCCTTCACTGAAAAATTACTGTTTACAACAAATAAGCAATTGACGATCAAAATTGATTGAAAGCATCTTAAACATGTCAAGTATTTCATTGTAGATGATCTGTGATCCAAATGCTTCTTCCACCTTCGAGAGGGACAGAAGAATTCTTCCATATCATGATGGTTTAAAATTGTATCAACCAATGTTTTCTGCTGAAAAGATATCATCTATTTTTTTCTATTTTTGGAAGAAAATACTCCTAGACATACAACAGGTGAGAACTAAGTAATTTTAAAGAAACAAATGAAATGAAAATATTCTGTAAATAGAATGAAATGAAAAGCTGTGTTTTAAATAGGAGCTAAATATTAAACAGAATTTTTGTACCAGGCATTTGAATTACTGCACCAGCTCTTTTGCCCATCAAGAGAGGCATTTAGCATTTCAGTCTTTTCCAAGGTGTTCATGATCTGCTATGCTGATCTCTGTGTGTGCCTAGGTGTGTGTGGAGGGGGGGGCATATGAAGGGGAGTGTGTATGTTTGCTTTACAATTGTTGTGGCAGATTCATGCCTCAGCTCCACATTTTGTTTTAAAAAGGTCACACCGAGTGGATATGAAGTTTACTATCAACAAGAGATCGATTCCCAAATCATCCATTTGACTCTCCCTTATAAATCATGTGCTTTGTTGCATATTTTATCAAATATACTTTCAAGCCAGATGGAGGAAGGAGGATGTGGGAATCCCTCCACCATCTTGCAACTTTTATGTAAGTAGGTTTTCAAGAAAATCATCATTTCTCTTTTAAATATGTCTGGAACAGGCATGATGGTAGTGTCAACCTGTTGGAGTTTTTGTTGCTGGAAGAAGTTGTACAAAAGGATTGGTTTTTACATTGACCAGTTACTGAATCAAGCGCAGGAATACATTGGAAATTTAGCTGGGGGTTCCTTTTCCCAGCAGACTACTTCTAGAACGAGCTTGTACACTGAAGCTGACTCTTTTGCTCTCTTTTTGTTTCTTTCCTATTTTCTTGGCTTCTTTGCCACTATCTAGACAATTTTGGAACTTTGTTCCCAACTAAAATGGTTTCAATAGTCTGATTGTGATCATACATTTTTACAAGGAATTTTTAAAATCTTTCCTCGAGTCCAGAAAGTCAAGGACTTAGATCTTTTTCTTCCCTTATCAATATTGCCATGAAATTGATAAATAAAGACCAACTCTTTATTTTTGTTTTTAACCCACGTAGATAATTCCCATCCATTAATCCATTTTGTGGACCAATAGCTGCCATTCTGATGGAAGCTGTCACTTCTTAACAATAGGCATTCTGTGACTATGTTGACAGCACTTTGGGTGAAGATCCTAACTGGTCTTAGATATACATAGGGAGAAATTTGCTCAGCCAGTGTCAGTCTTAAGCATGCGTATCAGAAGATCTTTCTAGAGCTGGGAATTTTCCCATGAAAGGGATTCAGTTAGGGAAGAGACACTTGTGCCAGAGTTTTACATTCTTCTTGAACACTGCTTAAGGAACTTAGATGCCATGTCCATTTGGATCTCTGTCTGCACAGAACTTTGTCATGCCAGTGCTTTGAAATGCATCTTGAAGAGAATTCACTAGCACAGAATGAAAGAGAGTGGAAGGGGTTGGTGGGGCTAACCAGGCCCAACCCCCCTGCCTAAACCAGGATACCTAGAGCCTCTTGCCCAGGATTCTATCTGGGTGTACTTTTAATGTCTTCAAAGATCCAGGCTCCACAATCTTTCTGGGCAGTCTGTGCCGTGGTTCAGTCACCCTGACAGTAAAGAAACATTTACTGATGTTCAAAGGCAATCTCCTGTATTTCAGTGTGTGCCCACTGCCTCTTGTCTTTTCCCTCAGCATCACTGAAAAGACACTGATTCCCTCCCCTTTGCACTATTGCTTCCATATGTATGTGTGATGCCATGTAGAGGTACGTCAAAAACCTCCCTGAAGCCCAGGCAGATAATATTCCCTTCATCTACCAGTCAAGTTGATTCATCAGAGGAGTTTAAAGTGATGTTCAGCATGAAATTCCCCTGAAAAATCATGCTAACTACATTATTTGGTCATCTGTCATGTGCCTGGCAAGGATTTCCAGGAAGAGCTGCTTCATCAACTTCCTGGGGATAAAAAAGAGGCTGGCTGGTTTGTACTATGGCGAGTCCTCTTAATTGCCTTTTTTGAAGATGGGTGTCATTTGCTAACATCCACTCTTTAGCCTCTCTTGTCGTCTACATCTTAGCAAAACGCTTTTCCACTATGTCTGGCTAGGAAAAACTGTGCCAGCACAGAAAACATCTCCCATCGTGTTCTAGAAGTTGCACGGATGTCTGCCAAGTGTTTGGCAGGAAGAAAAGAAAAGTTGTCCAAAACAGCTTCCAATCGAATGTTCCTGTGATTGGAAAAGTCAGGAGAGTGCAAAGGTACTGTTTTCTATCAGTTGGCAAGGTGCGCACACAATCCCAGTGTTGTACAGCTTGCTTCTTCACCTTCCCGAAGCTGCCGCTCTCGCCGGCTGCCGGAGCCCAAGAAGCGGCTTCTTCGCGCAAAGACGATTGTGCCGCTCACAGTGCTCTCCTTAGCGCGGCTTCTGCCGAAAGACGCCCGGCAGCGGCTCTTACCTCCGGAGAGCACCCTACCTTCGTCTTTAGCTCCTCTTCTCATCTACACCTCGGCAAAAAGCTTCTCCACTATGTCTGGCTAGGAAAAACTGTGCCAGCACAGAAAACATCTCCCATCGTGTTCTAGAAGTTGCACGGATGTCTGCCAAGTGTTTGGCAGGAAGAAAAGAAAAGTTGTCCAAAACAGCTTCCAATCGAATGTTCCTGTGATTGGAAAAGTCAGGAGAGTGCAAAGGTACTGTTTTCTATCAGTTGGCAAGGTGCGCACACAATCCCAGTGTTGTACAGCTTGCTTCTTCACCTTCCCGAAGCTGCCGCTCTCGCCGGCTGCCGGAGCCCAAGAAGCGGCTTCTTCGCGCAAAGACGATTGTGCCGCTCACAGTGCTCTCCTTAGCGCGGCTTCTGCCGAAAGACGCCCGGCAGCGGCTCTTACCTCCGGAGAGCATCCTACCTTCGTCTTTCGCGTCTTTTGTAGTCTACATCTTAGCAAAACGCTTTTCCACTATGTCTGGCTAGGAAAAACTGTGCCAGCACAGAAAACATCTCCCATCGTGTTCTAGAAGTTGCACGGATGTCTGCCAAGTGTTTGGCAGGAAGAAAAGAAAAGTTGTCCAAAACAGCTTCCAATCGAATGTTCCTGTGATTGGAAAAGTCAGGAGAGTGCAAAGGTACTGTTTTCTATCAGTTGGCAAGGTGCGCACACAATCCCAGTGTTGTACAGCTTGCTTCTTCACCTTCCCGAAGCTGCCGCTCTCGCCGGCTGCCGGAGCCCAAGAAGCGGCTTCTTCGCGCAAAGACGATTGTGCCGCTCACAGGGCTCTCCTTAGCGCGGCTTCTGCCGAAAGACGCCCGGCAGCGGCTCTTACCTCCGGAGAGCATCCTACCTTCGTCTTTAGCTCCTCTTCTCATCTACACCTCGGCAAAAAGCTTTTCCACTATGTCTGGCTAGGAAAAACTGTGCCAGCACAGAAAACATCTCCCATCGTGTTCTAGAAGTTGCACGGATGTCTGCCAAGTGTTTGGCAGGAAGAAAAGAAAAGTTGTCCAAAACAGCTTCCAATCGAATGTTCCTGTGATTGGAAAAGTCAGGAGAGTGCAAAGATACTGTTTTCTATCAGTTGGCAAGGTGCGCACACAATCCCAGTGTTGTACAGCTTGCTTCTTCACCTTCCCGAAGCTGCCGCTCTCGCCGGCTGCCGGAGCCCAAGAAGCGGCTTCTTCGCGCAAAGACGATTGTGCCGCTCACAGTGCTCTCCTTAGCGCGGCTTCTGCCGAAAGACGCCCGGCAGCGGCTCTTACCTCCGGAGAGCATCCTACCTTCGTCTTTCGCGTCTTTTGTAGTCTACATCTTAGCAAAACGCTTTTCCACTATGTCTGGCTAGGAAAAACTGTGCCAGCACAGAAAACATCTCCCATCGTGTTCTAGAAGTTGCACGGATGTCTGCCAAGTGTTTGGCAGGAAGAAAAGAAAAGTTGTCCAAAACAGCTTCCAATCGAATGTTCCTGTGATTGGAAAAGTCAGGAGAGTGCAAAGATACTGTTTTCTATCAGTTGGCAAGGTGCGCACACAATCCCAGTGTTGTACAGCTTGCTTCTTCACCTTCCCGAAGCTGCCGCTCTCGCCGGCTGCCGGAGCCCAAGAAGCGGCTTCTTCGCGCAAAGACGATTGTGCCGCTCACAGGGCTCTCCTTAGCGCGGCTTCTGCCGAAAGACGCCCGGCAGCGGCTCTTACCTCCGGAGAGCATCCTACCTTCGTCTTTCTCGTCTTTTGTAGTCTACATCTTAGCAAAACGCTTTTCCACTATGTCTGGCTAGGAAAAACTGTGCCAGCACAGAAAACATCTCCCATCGTGTTCTAGAAGTTGCACGGATGTCTGCCAAGTGTTTGGCAGGAAGAAAAGAAAAGTTGTCCAAAACAGCTTCCAATCGAATGTTCCTGTGATTGGAAAAGTCAGGAGAGTGCAAAGGTACTGTTTTCTATCAGTTGGCAAGGTGCGCACACAATCCCAGTGTTGTACAGCTTGCTTCTTCACCTTCCCGAAGCTGCCGCTCTCGCCGGCTGCCGGAGCCCAAGAAGCGGCTTCTTCGCGCAAAGACGATTGTGCCGCTCACAGGGCTCTCCTTAGCGCGGCTTCTGCCGAAAGACGCCCGGCAGCGGCTCTTACCTCCGGAGAGCATCCTACCTTCGTCTTTCGCGTCTTTTGTAGTCTACATCTTAGCAAAACGCTTTTCCACTATGTCTGGCTAGGAAAACCCGTGCCAGCACAGAAAACATCTCCCATCGTGTTCTAGAAGTTGCACGGATGTCTGCCAAGTGTTTGGGAGGAAGAAAAGTTGTCCAAAACAGCTTCCAATCGAATGTTCATGTGATTGGAAAAGTCAGGAGAGTGCAAAGGTACTGTTTTCTATCAGTTGGCAAGGTGCGCACACAATCCCAGTGTTGTACAGCTTGCTTCTTCACCTTCCCGAAGCTGCCACTCTCAGGAGGTAAGAGCCGCTGCCGGGCGTCTTTCGGCAGAAGCTGCGCTAAGGAGAGCACTGTGAGCGGCACAATCGTCTTTGCGCGAAGAAACCGCTTCTTGGGCTCCGGCAGCCGGCGAAAGCGGCAGCTTCGGGAAGGTGAAGAAGCAAGCTGTACAACACTGGGATTGTGTGCGCACCTTGCCAACTGATAGAAAACAGTACCTTTGCACTCTCCTGACTTTTCCAATCACAGGAACATTCGATTGGAAGCTGTTTTGGACAACTTTTCTTTTCTTCCTGCCAAACACTTGGCAGACATCCGTGCAACTTCTAGAACACGATGGGAGATGTTTTCTGTGCTGGCACAGTTTTTCCTAGCCAGACATAGTGGAAAAGCGTTTTGCTAAGATGTAGACTACAAAAGACGCGAAAGACGAAGGTAGGATGCTCTCCGGAGGTAAGAGCCGCTGCCGGGCGTCTTTCGGCAGAAGCCGCGCTAAGGAGAGCCCTGTGAGCGGCACAATCGTCTTTGCGCGAAGAAGCCGCTTCTTGGGCTCCGGCAGCCGGCGAGAGCGGCAGCTTCGGGAAGGTGAAGAAGCAAGCTGTACAACACTGGGATTGTGTGCGCACCTTGCCAACTGATAGAAAACAGTACCTTTGCACTCTCCTGACTTTTCCAATCACATGAACATTCGATTGGAAGCTGTTTTGGACAACTTTTCTTTTCTTCCTCCCAAACACTTGGCAGACATCCGTGCAACTTCTAGAACACGATGGGAGATGTTTTCTGTGCTGGCACGGGTTTTCCTAGCCAGACATAGTGGAAAAGCGTTTTGCTAAGATGTAGACTACAAAAGACGCGAAAGACGAAGGTAGGATGCTCTCCGGAGGTAAGAGCCGCTGCCGGGCGTCTTTCGGCAGAAGCCGCGCTAAGGAGAGCCCTGTGAGCGGCACAATCGTCTTTGCGCGAAGAAGCCGCTTCTTGGGCTCCGGCAGCCGGCGAGAGCGGCAGCTTCGGGAAGGTGAAGAAGCAAGCTGTACAACACTGGGATTGTGTGCGCACCTTGCCAACTGATAGAAAACAGTACCTTTGCACTCTCCTGACTTTTCCAATCACAGGAACATTCGATTGGAAGCTGTTTTGGACAACTTTTCTTTTCTTCCTGCCAAACACTTGGCAGACATCCGTGCAACTTCTAGAACACGATGGGAGATGTTTTCTGTGCTGGCACAGTTTTTCCTAGCCAGACATAGTGGAAAAGCGTTTTGCTAAGATGTAGACTACAAAAGACGAGAAAGACGAAGGTAGGATGCTCTCCGGAGGTAAGAGCCGCTGCCGGGCGTCTTTCGGCAGAAGCCGCGCTAAGGAGAGCACTGTGAGCGGCACAATCGTCTTTGCGCGAAGAAGCCGCTTCTTGGGCTCCGGCAGCCGGCGAGAGCGGCAGCTTCGGGAAGGTGAAGAAGCAAGCTGTACAACACTGGGATTGTGTGCGCACCTTGCCAACTGATAGAAAACAGTACCTTTGCACTCTCCTGACTTTTCCAATCACAGGAACATTCGATTGGAAGCTGTTTTGGACAACTTTTCTTTTCTTCCTGCCAAACACTTGGCAGACATCCGTGCAACTTCTAGAACACGATGGGAGATGTTTTCTGTGCTGGCACAGTTTTTCCTAGCCAGACATAGTGGAAAAGCGTTTTGCTAAGATGTAGACTACAAAAGACGCGAAAGACGAAGGTAGGATGCTCTCCGGAGGTAAGAGCCGCTGCCGGGCGTCTTTCGGCAGAAGCCGCGCTAAGGAGAGCCCTGTGAGCGGCACAATCGTCTTTGCGCGAAGAAGCCGCTTCTTGGGCTCCGGCAGCCGGCGAGAGCGGCAGCTTCGGGAAGGTGAAGAAGCAAGCTGTACAACACTGGGATTGTGTGCGCACCTTGCCAACTGATAGAAAACAGTATCTTTGCACTCTCCTGACTTTTCCAATCACAGGAACATTCGATTGGAAGCTGTTTTGGACAACTTTTCTTTTCTTCCTGCCAAACACTTGGCAGACATCCGTGCAACTTCTAGAACACGATGGGAGATGTTTTCTGTGCTGGCACAGTTTTTCCTAGCCAGACATAGTGGAAAAGCGTTTTGCTAAGATGTAGACTACAAAAGACGCGAAAGACGAAGGTAGGATGCTCTCCGGAGGTAAGAGCCGCTGCCGGGCGTCTTTCGGCAGAAGCCGCGCTAAGGAGAGCACTGTGAGCGGCACAATCGTCTTTGCGCGAAGAAGCCGCTTCTTGGGCTCCGGCAGCCGGCGAGAGCGGCAGCTTCGGGAAGGTGAAGAAGCAAGCTGTACAACACTGGGATTGTGTGCGCACCTTGCCAACTGATAGAAAACAGTACCTTTGCACTCTCCTGACTTTTCCAATCACAGGAACATTCGATTGGAAGCTGTTTTGGACAACTTTTCTTTTCTTCCTGCCAAACACTTGGCAGACATCCGTGCAACTTCTAGAACACGATGGGAGATGTTTTCTGTGCTGGCACAGTTTTTCCTAGCCAGACATAGTGGAAAAGCGTTTTGCTAAGATGTAGACTACAAAAGACGCGAAAGACGAAGGTAGGATGCTCTCCGGAGGTAAGAGCCGCTGCCGGGCGTCTTTCGGCAGAAGCCGCGCTAAGGAGAGCCCTGTGAGCGGCACAATCGTCTTTGCGCGAAGAAGCCGCTTCTTGGGCTCCGGCAGCCGGCGAGAGCGGCAGCTTCGGGAAGGTGAAGAAGCAAGCTGTACAACACTGGGATTGTGTGCGCACCTTGCCAACTGATAGAAAACAGTACCTTTGCACTCTCCTGACTTTTCCAATCACAGGAACATTCGATTGGAAGCTGTTTTGGACAACTTTTCTTTTCTTCCTGCCAAACACTTGGCAGACATCCGTGCAACTTCTAGAACACGATGGGAGATGTTTTCTGTGCTGGCACAGTTTTTCCTAGCCAGACATAGTGGAAAAGCGTTTTGCTAAGATGTAGACTACAAAAGACGAGAAAGACGAAGGTAGGATGCTCTCCGGAGGTAAGAGCCGCTGCCGGGCGTCTTTCGGCAGAAGCCGCGCTAAGGAGAGCACTGTGAGCGGCACAATCGTCTTTGCGCGAAGAAGCCGCTTCTTGGGCTCCGGCAGCCGGCGAGAGCGGCAGCTTCGGGAAGGTGAAGAAGCAAGCTGTACAACACTGGGATTGTGTGCGCACCTTGCCAACTGATAGAAAACAGTACCTTTGCACTCTCCTGACTTTTCCAATCACAGGAACATTCGATTGGAAGCTGTTTTGGACAACTTTTCTTTTCTTCCTGCCAAACACTTGGCAGACATCCGTGCAACTTCTAGAACACGATGGGAGATGTTTTCTGTGCTGGCACAGTTTTTCCTAGCCAGACATAGTGGAAAAGCGTTTTGCTAAGATGTAGACTACAAAAGACGCGAAAGACGAAGGTAGGATGCTCTCCGGAGGTAAGAGCCGCTGCCGGGCGTCTTTCGGCAGAAGCCGCGCTAAGGAGAGCCCTGTGAGCGGCACAATCGTCTTTGCGCGAAGAAGCCGCTTCTTGGGCTCCGGCAGCCGGCGAGAGCGGCAGCTTCGGGAAGGTGAAGAAGCAAGCTGTACAACACTGGGATTGTGTGCGCACCTTGCCAACTGATAGAAAACAGTATCTTTGCACTCTCCTGACTTTTCCAATCACAGGAACATTCGATTGGAAGCTGTTTTGGACAACTTTTCTTTTCTTCCTGCCAAACACTTGGCAGACATCCGTGCAACTTCTAGAACACGATGGGAGATGTTTTCTGTGCTGGCACAGTTTTTCCTAGCCAGACATAGTGGAAAAGCGTTTTGCTAAGATGTAGACTACAAAAGACGCGAAAGACGAAGGTAGGATGCTCTCCGGAGGTAAGAGCCGCTGCCGGGCGTCTTTCGGCAGAAGCCGCGCTAAGGAGAGCACTGTGAGCGGCACAATCGTCTTTGCGCGAAGAAGCCGCTTCTTGGGCTCCGGCAGCCGGCGAGAGCGGCAGCTTCGGGAAGGTGAAGAAGCAAGCTGTACAACACTGGGATTGTGTGCGCACCTTGCCAACTGATAGAAAACAGTACCTTTGCACTCTCCTGACTTTTCCAATCACAGGAACATTCGATTGGAAGCTGTTTTGGACAACTTTTCTTTTCTTCCTGCCAAACACTTGGCAGACATCCGTGCAACTTCTAGAACACGATGGGAGATGTTTTCTGTGCTGGCACAGTTTTTCCTAGCCAGACATAGTGGAAAAGCGTTTTGCTAAGATGTAGACTACAAAAGACGCGAAAGACGAAGGTAGGATGCTCTCCGGAGGTAAGAGCCGCTGCCGGGCGTCTTTCGGCAGAAGCCGCGCTAAGGAGAGCACTGTGAGCGGCACAATCGTCTTTGCGCGAAGAAGCCGCTTCTTGGGCTCCGGCAGCCGGCGAGAGCGGCAGCTTCGGGAAGGTGAAGAAGCAAGCTGTACAACACTGGGATTGTGTGCGCACCTTGCCAACTGATAGAAAACAGTATCTTTGCACTCTCCTGACTTTTCCAATCACAGGAACATTCGATTGGAAGCTGTTTTGGACAACTTTTCTTTTCTTCCTGCCAAACACTTGGCAGACATCCGTGCAACTTCTAGAACACGATGGGAGATGTTTTCTGTGCTGGCACAGTTTTTCCTAGCCAGACATAGTGGAAAAGCGTTTTGCTAAGATGTAGACTACAAAAGACGCGAAAGACGAAGGTAGGATGCTCTCCGGAGGTAAGAGCCGCTGCCGGGCGTCTTTCGGCAGAAGCCGCGCTAAGGAGAGCCCTGTGAGCGGCACAATCGTCTTTGCGCGAAGAAGCCGCTTCTTGGGCTCCGGCAGCCGGCGAGAGCGGCAGCTTCGGGAAGGTGAAGAAGCAAGCTGTACAACACTGGGATTGTGTGCGCACCTTGCCAACTGATAGAAAACAGTATCTTTGCACTCTCCTGACTTTTCCAATCACAGGAACATTCGATTGGAAGCTGTTTTGGACAACTTTTCTTTTCTTCCTGCCAAACACTTGGCAGACATCCGTGCAACTTCTAGAACACGATGGGAGATGTTTTCTGTGCTGGCACAGTTTTTCCTAGCCAGACATAGTGGAAAAGCGTTTTGCTAAGATGTAGACTACAAAAGACGCGAAAGACGAAGGTAGGATGCTCTCCGGAGGTAAGAGCCGCTGCCGGGCGTCTTTCGGCAGAAGCCGCGCTAAGGAGAGCACTGTGAGCGGCACAATCGTCTTTGCGCGAAGAAGCCGCTTCTTGGGCTCCGGCAGCCGGCGAGAGCGGCAGCTTCGGGAAGGTGAAGAAGCAAGCTGTACAACACTGGGATTGTGTGCGCACCTTGCCAACTGATAGAAAACAGTACCTTTGCACTCTCCTGACTTTTCCAATCACAGGAACATTCGATTGGAAGCTGTTTTGGACAACTTTTCTTTTCTTCCTGCCAAACACTTGGCAGACATCCGTGCAACTTCTAGAACACGATGGGAGATGTTTTCTGTGCTGGCACAGTTTTTCCTAGCCAGACATAGTGGAAAAGCGTTTTGCTAAGATGTAGACTACAAAAGACGCGAAAGACGAAGGTAGGATGCTCTCCGGAGGTAAGAGCCGCTGCCGGGCGTCTTTCGGCAGAAGCCGCGCTAAGGAGAGCACTGTGAGCGGCACAATCGTCTTTGCGCGAAGAAGCCGCTTCTTGGGCTCCGGCAGCCGGCGAGAGCGGCAGCTTCGGGAAGGTGAAGAAGCAAGCTGTACAACACTGGGATTGTGTGCGCACCTTGCCAACTGATAGAAAACAGTATCTTTGCACTCTCCTGACTTTTCCAATCACAGGAACATTCGATTGGAAGCTGTTTTGGACAACTTTTCTTTTCTTCCTGCCAAACACTTGGCAGACATCCGTGCAACTTCTAGAACACGATGGGAGATGTTTTCTGTGCTGGCACAGTTTTTCCTAGCCAGACATAGTGGAGAAGCTTTTTGCCGAGGTGTAGATGAGAAGAGGAGCTAAAGACGAAGGTAGGGCGCTCTCCGGAGGTAAGAGCCGCTGCCGGGCGTCTTTCGGCAGAAGCCGCGCTAAGGAGAGCCCTGTGAGCGGCACAATCGTCTTTGCGCGAAGAAGCCGCTTCTTGGGCTCCGGCAGCCGGCGAGAGCGGCAGCTTCGGGAAGGTGAAGAAGCAAGCTGTACAACACTGGGATTGTGTGCGCACCTTGCCAACTGATAGAAAACAGTACCTTTGCACTCTCCTGACTTTTCCAATCACAGGAACATTCGATTGGAAGCTGTTTTGGACAACTTTTCTTTTCTTCCTGCCAAACACTTGGCAGACATCCGTGCAACTTCTAGAACACGATGGGAGATGTTTTCTGTGCTGGCACAGTTTTTCCTAGCCAGACATAGTGGAAAAGCGTTTTGCTAAGATGTAGACGACAAGAGAGGCTAAAGAGTGGATGTTAGCAAATGACACCCATCTTCAAAAAAGGCAATTAAGAGGACTCGCCATAGTACAAACCAGCCAGCCTCTTTTTTATCCCCAGGAAGTTGATGAAGCAGCTCTTCCTGGAAATCCTTGCCAGGCACATGACAGATGACCAAATAATGTAGTTAGCATGATTTTTCAGGGGAATTTCATGCTGAACATCACTTTAAACTCCTCTGATGAATCAACTTGACTGGTAGATGAAGGGAATATTATCTGCCTGGGCTTCAGGGAGGTTTTTGACGTACCTCTACATGGCATCACACATACATATGGAAGCAATAGTGCAAAGGGGAGGGAATCAGTGTCTTTTCAGTGATGCTGAGGGAAAAGACAAGAGGCAGTGGGCACACACTGAAATACAGGAGATTGCCTTTGAACATCAGTAAATGTTTCTTTACTGTCAGGGTGACTGAACCACGGCACAGACTGCCCAGAAAGATTGTGGAGCCTGGATCTTTGAAGACATTAAAAGTACACCCAGATAGAATCCTGGGCAAGAGGCTCTAGGTATCCTGGTTTAGGCAGGGGGGTTGGGCCTGGTTAGCCCCACCAACCCCTTCCACTCTCTTTCATTCTGTGCTAGTGAATTCTCTTCAAGATGCATTTCAAAGCACTGGCATGACAAAGTTCTGTGCAGACAGAGATCCAAATGGACATGGCATCTAAGTTCCTTAAGCAGTGTTCAAGAAGAATGTAAAACTCTGGCACAAGTGTCTCTTCCCTAACTGAATCCCTTTCATGGGAAAATTCCCAGCTCTAGAAAGATCTTCTGATACGCATGCTTAAGACTGACACTGGCTGAGCAAATTTCTCCCTATGTATATCTAAGACCAGTTAGGATCTTCACCCAAAGTGCTGTCAACATAGTCACAGAATGCCTATTGTTAAGAAGTGACAGCTTCCATCAGAATGGCAGCTATTGGTCCACAAAATGGATTAATGGATGGGAATTATCTACGTGGGTTAAAAACAAAAATAAAGAGTTGGTCTTTATTTATCAATTTCATGGCAATATTGATAAGGGAAGAAAAAGATCTAAGTCCTTGACTTTCTGGACTCGAGGAAAGATTTTAAAAATTCCTTGTAAAAATGTATGATCACAATCAGACTATTGAAACCATTTTAGTTGGGAACAAAGTTCCAAAATTGTCTAGATAGTGGCAAAGAAGCCAAGAAAATAGGAAAGAAACAAAAAGAGAGCAAAAGAGTCAGCTTCAGTGTACAAGCTCGTTCTAGAAGTAGTCTGCTGGGAAAAGGAACCCCCAGCTAAATTTCCAATGTATTCCTGCGCTTGATTCAGTAACTGGTCAATGTAAAAACCAATCCTTTTGTACAACTTCTTCCAGCAACAAAAACTCCAACAGGTTGACACTACCATCATGCCTGTTCCAGACATATTTAAAAGAGAAATGATGATTTTCTTGAAAACCTACTTACATAAAAGTTGCAAGATGGTGGAGGGATTCCCACATCCTCCTTCCTCCATCTGGCTTGAAAGTATATTTGATAAAATATGCAACAAAGCACATGATTTATAAGGGAGAGTCAAATGGATGATTTGGGAATCGATCTCTTGTTGATAGTAAACTTCATATCCACTCGGTGTGACCTTTTTAAAACAAAATGTGGAGCTGAGGCATGAATCTGCCACAACAATTGTAAAGCAAACATACACACTCCCCTTCATATGCCCCCCCCTCCACACACACCTAGGCACACACAGAGATCAGCATAGCAGATCATGAACACCTTGGAAAAGACTGAAATGCTAAATGCCTCTCTTGATGGGCAAAAGAGCTGGTGCAGTAATTCAAATGCCTGGTACAAAAATTCTGTTTAATATTTAGCTCCTATTTAAAACACAGCTTTTCATTTCATTCTATTTACAGAATATTTTCATTTCATTTGTTTCTTTAAAATTACTTAGTTCTCACCTGTTGTATGTCTAGGAGTATTTTCTTCCAAAAATAGAAAAAAATAGATGATATCTTTTCAGCAGAAAACATTGGTTGATACAATTTTAAACCATCATGATATGGAAGAATTCTTCTGTCCCTCTCGAAGGTGGAAGAAGCATTTGGATCACAGATCATCTACAATGAAATACTTGACATGTTTAAGATGCTTTCAATCAATTTTGATCGTCAATTGCTTATTTGTTGTAAACAGTAATTTTTCAGTGAAGGGAAAGTGTGTGTGGTATATCTACATGATATGTTCAAAGGCAGTTCCTACTAATGGCCAGGCTGAATTCCAGTAAATAATGTCCCGAATGATATTTTGCCGCCTTCTTTGGCACTTCATGAAATCTTACCCCGATGAAGTGCTGAAACACAGAGATTTTCTCTTAGAGAGTGTCTCATGTTGTAACCTATCCCATGGATTTTATGCTGTAATTCTTATCTCTTTTAAAATTTACTATCTTCTGTACAGTTTTCATGAAACTTTCTGTTACAGTAGTGAATAGCACAGATAAATGTCATTTTGTACAACTTTGAATTTACCCCAAGAGCTGAGAGAAAACTTGATCCTATACTTCAATCCGAGTTTCTTCTATAGTCCAACTTTGTTTCTCTACCATCAAGCTTCTCCTTTGTTGCTGCTCCAAGCCCCGTCCAAGGTGACCTTGAATACTTTCAGGGATGGGACACCCACAACTTCTCTGGGCAACCTGTTCCAGTGTTCCAGCACTCCCACAGTAAAAAAGGCCTTCCTTTCATCTAATATGTGTAGGAAATCATAAATCTAGGCATAGAAGCTTGGAGTGCAAATTTGAAATTCTTTGGATTTGAAGCACATTTTATATGAATACTGACTTACAGATGACTAAAAGATGTTGATGGGCATTTGAGCTGACAAGTTTTGAAAAAGTGCACGGAAATTAAAATTGAAACCACTAAAATTAAAAACTCCTTGCCATTTTCTTTTTCCTCTCCTATTCAAAATTGCATATGTCAGATATCAGTGCTTCATGCAAACCTCTCAGATGCTCTCAGAGAAAAAGCTTTTCTTTCAGACTAAGTTGCGGTTGACGTAGAACACTAGCAGGAGTGAAAGATTTTCTGGGCATCGGGGCAGCCCGTTCTCCTTGGATTTGTGTGCAGAATGCATTTTATCCAAACTGGAAAATAGATCCCAGCTCTGTTCTATTCATCATCCTTACTTCATCAGGCCAGAAGATTCTGTGAAAAGTAGCCTGTGGACCTTGAAGACAGCGCATGTGAACCAGATGAGAGGTGATAGAGAAGTTGAGGGAGAGAAGAAAGAGCATGAGGCTGAAACCAGAAAGTATTTCTCCACGTGATCATGGAAGATTGCAGGAGCCACTTGGTACTATCAAACCAGCCCAACTTGGCACTTGTGCCACCTTGGGTCTGGGAGCCATGTTGCATATCGTGCATTTTAAGGAGCCAGCTGGCCACACCCAGCCATATGCCCCCAAACACAAACCAAGGCCCTTTTCTCTGGCAAACAAAACTCAGCTGCCCTGCTTCTGGATGGCAGATTGCAGGAACCACTTGGTACTATCAAACCAGCCCAACTTGGCACTGGTGCCACCATGGGTCTGGTCACCATCCTGCCTATTGTAGCTTTTCAGGAGCCAGCCGGTCACTCTCAGCCATAGGCCCCCAACACAAACCTCGGCCCGTTTCCCTGGCAAACAAAAGTAAGCTGCCCCGCTTCTGCATGGCAGATTGCAGGAGCTACTTAGTACTATCAAATCAGCCCGACTTGGCACAGGTGCCACCTTGGATCTGGGAACCATCCTGTGTATCGTGGATTTTCAGGGGCCAGCCGGCCACTCTCAGCCATATGCCCCCAAAAACAAACCACGGACCTTTTCTCTGGCAAACAAAAATCAGCTGCCCCACTTCTGGATGGCAGATTGCAGGAGCCACTTGGGACTATCACACCAGCACAACATGGCACTGCTGCCACCTTGGATCTGGGAACAATCCTGCGTATCGTACATATTCAGGAACCAGCCGAACACTCCCAGCCACAGGCCCCCAAACACAAACAACGGCCCTTTTCTCTGGCAAACAAAACTCAACTGCCCCTCTTCTGGATGGCAAATTGCAGGACGCACTTGGTACTACAAAAAGAGCCCGACTTGGCAGTGGTGCCACCTTGGCTCTGGGAACCATCCTGCGTATCGAGCATTTTAAGGAGCCAGCCGGCAATTCCCAGCCGTATGCCCCAAAAAGAAACCATGGACCTTTTCTCTGGCAAAAAAAACTCAGCTGTCCCGCTTCTGGATGGCAGATTGCAGGAGTCACTTTGAACCATACAACCAGCCTTACTTGGCACTGGTGCCACCTTGGATCTGGGAACCATCCTGCCTATCGTTGATTTTCAGGGGCCAGCCGGCCACTCTCAGCCATAGGCCCCCAAACACAAACCACAGCCCTTTTCTCTAGCAAACAAAATTCAACTGCCCCGCTTCTGGATGGCAAATTGCAGGAGCCACTGGGTACTACAAAAACAGCCTGACTTGGCACTGGTGCCACCTTGCGTCTGGTTACCATGCGGCGTATCGTGCATTTTAAGGAGCCAGGTGGCCACTCCCAGCCATATGCCCCCAAACACAACCCACGGCCCTTTTCTCTGGCAAACAAAACTCAGCTGCCCCGCTTCTGGATGGCAGATTGCAGGAGACACTTGGTACTATCAAACCAGCCCGACTTGGCACTGGTGCCACCTTGGGTCTGGGAACCATCCTGCGTATTGTGGATTGTCAGGAGACAGCCGACCACTCTCGGCCACAGAGCCCAATCAAAAACAAAGGTCCGTTTCCCTGGCAAAAAAAACTCAGCTGCCCCGCTTCTGGATGGGAGATTGCAGGAGGCACTTGACACTGTCAAACGAGCCCCACTTGGCACTGGTGCCACCTTGGGTCTGGGAACCATGCTGCGTATCGTGGATTTTCAGGAGCCAGCCGGCCACTGCCAGCCACAGGCCCCCAAACACAAACCACAGCCTTTTTCTCTGGCAAACAAAACTCAGCTGCCCCGCTTCTGGATGGCCTATTGCAGGAGCCACTTGGTACTATCAAACCAGCCCAACTTGGCACTGGTGCCACCTTGGGTCTGGGAACCATCCTGCCTATTGTGGATTTTAAGGAGCCAGCCGGCTACTCCCAGCCACAGGCCCCCAACAAAAACCACGGCCCTTTTTTCTCGCAAACAAAACTTAGCTGCCTCACTTCTGGATGGCAGATTGCAGGAGCCACTTGGTACTATCAAACCAGCCCGACTTGGCACTGGTGCCACCTTGGGTCTGGGAACCATCCTGCGTATCGTGGATTCTAAGGAGCCAGCCGGCCACTGCCAGCCACAGGCCCCCAAACAAAATCAACGGCGCTGTTCCCTGGAAAACAAAACACGCCTGCCAACTTTTTGATGGAGTTTGCAGGAGCCACTTGGTACTATCAAACCAGCCCGACTTGGCACTGGTGCCACCTTGGGTCTGGGAAACATCCTGCGTATCGTGGATTCTTAGGAGCCAGCCGGCCACTCCTAGCCACAGGCCCCCAAACAAAAACCTAGGCCTATTTCTCTGGCAAACAAAAGTAAGCTGCCCTGCTTCTGGATGGCAGATTGCAGGAGACACTTGGTACTATCAAACCAGCCCGACTTGGCACTGGTGCCACCTTGGATCTGGGAACCATGCTCTGTATCGTGGATATTCAGGGGCCAGCCGGCCACTCTCAGCCATATGTCCCCAAACAGAAACCTCGGCCCGTTTCTCTGGCAAACAAAACTCAACTGCCCCTCTTCTGGATGGCAAATTGCAGGATGAACTTGATACTAAAACCGCAGGCCGACTTGGTAGTGGTGACACCTTGGGCCTGGGAACCATCATGCGTATCGAGCATTTTAAGGAGCCAGCCGGCCACTCCCAGCAATATGCCCCCAAAAACAATCCACGGAATTTTCCTCTGGCAAACAAAAATCAGCTGCCTCGCTTCTGGATGGCAGATTGCAGGAGCCACTTTGCACCATCAAACCAGCCCGACTTGGCACTGGTGCCACATTGCATCTGGGAACCATGCTGCCTAGCGTGGATTTTCAGGAGCCAGCCGGCCACTCTCAGCTATATGCCCCCAAACAAAACCCACGGCCCGTTTCCCTGGCAAACAAAATTAAGCTGCCCCGCTTCTGGATGGCAGATTGCAGGACGCACTTGGTAGTATCAAACCAGCAAAACTTGGCACTGGTGCCACCTTGGGTCTGGGAACCATCCTGCGTATCGTGGGTTCAAAGGAGCCAGCCGGTCACTCCCAGCCACAGGCCCCCAAATACAAACAATGTCGCTTTTCCCTGGAAAACAAAACTCGCCTGCCAACTTTTTGATGGCAGATTGCAGGAGCCACTTGGTACTATCAAACCAGCCCAACTTGGCACTGGTGCCACCATGGGTCTGGTAACCATCCTGCCTATTGTAGCTTTCCAGGAGCCAGCCGGTCACTCCCAGCCATAGGTCCCCAGTCACAAACCTCGGCCCGTTTCCCTGGCAAACAAAAGTAAGCTACCCCGCTTCTGGATGGCAGATTGCAGGAGCCACTTGGTACTATCAAACCAGCCCAACTTGGCACTGGTGCCACCTTGGGTCTGGGAACCATGCTGCGTAACACAGATTCTAAGGCGCCAGTCGGCCACTACGAGCCAGAAGCCCCCAAACACAAACAACGGCGCTATTCTCTGGCAAACAAAACTCAACTGCCCCTCTTCTGGATGGCAAATTGCAGGACGCACTTGGTACTATAAAAACAGCCCGACTTGGCACTGGTGCCCCCTTGGGTCTGGGAACCATCCTGCGTATCGATCTTTTTAATGAGACAGCCGGCCGCTCCCAGCCATATGCCCCCAAACACAACCCACGGCCCTTTTCTCTGGCAAACAAAACTCAACTGCACCGCTTCTGGATGGCAGATTGCAGGAGCCACTTGGTACTATCAAACCAGCCCGACTTGGCACTGGTGCCACCTTGGGTCTGGGAACCATCCTGCGTATTGTGGGTTGTCAGGAGCCAGCCGAACACTCTCGGCCACAGACCCCAATTAAAAACAACGGCCCGTTTCACAGGCAAACAAAACTCAGCTGCCCCGCTTCTGGATGGGAGATTGCAGGAGGCACTTGACACTGTGAAACCAGCTCCACTTGGCACTGGTGCCACCTTGGGTCTGGGAACCATGCTGCGTATCATGGATTTTCAGGAGCCAGCCGGCCACTGCCAGCCACAGGCCCCCAAACACAAACCACAGACTTTTTGTCTGGCAAACAAAATTCAGCTGCCCCGCTTCTGGATGGCAGATTGCAGGAGCCACTTGGGACTATCACACCAGCACAACATGGCACTGCTGCCACCTTGGATCTGGGAACCATCCTTCCTATCGTGGATTTTCAGGGGCCAGCCGGTCACTCTCAGCCATAGGCCCCAAACACAAACCACGGCCCTTTTCTCTGGAAAACAAAACTCAACTGCCCCTCTTCTGGATGGCAGATTGCAGGAGCCACTGGGTACTATGAAACCAGCCCTACTTGGCACTGATGCCACCTTGGGTCTGGGAACCATGCTGCGTATCATGGATTTTCAGGAGCCAGCCGGCCACTGCCAGCCACAGGCCCCGAAACACAAACAACAGCCTTTTTCTCTGGCAAACAAAATTCAGCTGCCCCGCTACTGGATGGCAGATTGCAGGAGCCACTTGGTACTATCAAACCAGCCCAACTTGGCACTGGTGCCACCTTGGGTCTGGGAACCATGCTGCGTAACACAGATTCTAAGGCGCCAGTCGGCCACTACGAGCCACAAGCCCCCAAACACAAACAACGGCGCTATTCTCTGGCAAACAAAACTCAACTGCCCCTCTTCTGGATGGCAAATTGCAGGACGCACTTGGTACTATAAAAACAGCCCGACTTGGCACTGGTGCCCCCTTGGGTCTGGGAACCATCCTGCGTATCGATCTTTTTAATGAGACAGCCGGCCACTCCCAGCCATATGCCCCCAAACACAACCCACGGCCCTTTTCTCTGGCAAACAAAACTCAACTGCACCGCTTCTGGATGGCAGATTGCAGGAGCCACTTGGTACTATCAAACCAGCCCGACTTGGCACTGGTGCCACCTTGGGTCTGGGAACCATCCTGCGTATTGTGGGTTGTCAGGAGCCAGCCGAACACTCTCGGCCACAGACCCCAATTAAAAACAACGGCCCGTTTCACAGGCAAACAAAACTCAGCTGCCCCGCTTCTGGATGGGAGATTGCAGGAGGCACTTGACACTGTGAAACCAGCCCCACTTGGCACTGGTGCCACCTTGGGTCTGGGAACCATGCTGCGTATCATGGATTTTCAGGAGCCAGCCGGCCACTCCCAGCCACAGGCCCCCAAACACAAACCACAGACTTTTTGTCTGGCAAACAAAATTCAGCTGCCCCGCTTCTGGATGGCAGATTGCAGGAGCCACTTGGGACTATCACACCAGCACAACATGGCACTGCTGCCACCTTGGATCTGGGAACCATCCTTCCTATCGTGGATTTTCAGGGGCCAGCCGGTCACTCTCAGCCATAGGCCCCAAACACAAACCACGGCCCTTTTCTCTGGAAAACAAAACTCAACTGCCCCTCTTCTGGATGGCAGATTGCAGGAGCCACTGGGTACTATGAAACCAGCCCTACTTGGCACTGATGCCACCTTGGGTCTGGGAACCATGCGGCGTATCATGGATTTTCAGGAGCCAGCCGGCCACTGCCAGCCACAGGCCCCGAAACACAAACAACAGCCTTTTTCTCTGGCAAACAAAATTCAGCTGCCCCGCTTCTGGATGGCAGATTGCAGGAACCACTTGGTACTAACAAACCAGCCCGACTTGGCACTGATGCCACCTTGGCTCTGGGAACCATCCTGCGTATCGTGGATTCAAAGGAGCCAGCCGGCCACTCCCAGCCACAGGCCCCAAAACACACACAACGGTGCTTTTCCCTGGAAAACAAAACTCGCCTGCCAAACTTTTGATGGCAGATTGCAGGAGCCACTTGGTATTATCAAACCAGCCCAACTTGGCACTGGTGCCACCATGGGTCTGGTCACCATCCTGCCTATCGTAGCTTTTCAGGAGCCAGCCAGCCACCCCCAGCCAGAGGCCCCCAGACAAATATTTCGGCCCGTTTCCCTGGCAAACAAAAGTAAGCTGCCCCGCTTCTGGATGGCAGATTGCAGGAGCCACTTTGCACCATCAAACCAGCCCAACTTGGCACTGGTGCCAACTCAGGTCTGGGAACCATCCTGCGTATCGTGGGTTCTAAGGAGCCAGCTGGCCACTCCCAACCACAGGCCCCCAAACACAAACAACGGCGCTTTTCCCTGGAAAACAAAACTCGCCTGCCAACTTTTTGATGGCAGATTGCAGGAGCCACTTGGTACTATCAAACCAGCCCAACTTGGCACTGGTGCCACCATGGGTCTGGTCACCATCCTGCCTATCGTAGCTTTTCAGGAGCCAGCCGGTCACTCCCAGCCATAGGCCCCCAGACACAAACCTCGGCCCGTTTCCCTGGCAAACAAAAGTAAGCTGCCCCGCTTCTGCATGGCAGATTGCAGGAGCTACTTAGTACTATCAAACCAGCCCGACTTGGCACTGGTGACACCTCTGGTCTGGGAACCATCCTGCCTATCGTGGATTTTCAGGGGCCAGCCGGCCACTCTCAGCCATATGCCCCAAAAACAAACCACGGCCCTTTTCTCTGGCAAACAAAACTCAACTGCCCCTCTTCTGGATGGCAAATTTTAGGACGCACTTTGTACTACGAAAACCGCCCGACGTGGCACTGGTGCCACCTTGTGTCAGGGAACCATCCTGCATATCGAGCTTTTTAAGGAGCCAGCCGGCCACGCCCAGCCATATACCCCCAAAAACAAACCACGGACCATTTCTCTTGGAAACAAAAATCCGCTGCCCCGCGTCTGTATGGCAGATTGCAGGAGCCACTTTGCACCATCAAACCAGCCCGACTTGGCACTGGTGCCACCTTGGGTCTGGGAACAATCCTGCATATCGTGGATTCTAAGGAGCCAGCCGGCCACTCCCTGCCACAGGCCCCCAAACACAAACAACGGCGCTTTTCCCTGGAAAACAAAATTCGCCTGCCAGCTTTTTGATGGCAGATTGCAGGAGCCACTTGGTACTATCAAATCATCCCAACTTGGCACTGGTGCCACTATGGGTCTGGGAACCATCCTGCCTATTGTAGCATTTCAGGAGCCAGCCGGTCATTCCCAGCCATAGGCCCCCAGACACAAACCTCGGACCGTTTCCCTGGCAAACAAAATTAAGCTGCCCCGATTCTGGATGGCAGATTGCAGGAGCCACTTGGTTGTGTCAAACCAGCCCGACTTGGCACTGGTGCCACCTTGGGTCTGGGAACCATCCTGCGTAACGTGGATTCTAAGCAGCCACCCGGCCACTCTGAGCCACAGGCCCCCAAACACAAACAACGGCGCTTTTCCCTGGAAAACAAAACTCGCCTGCCAAATTTGATGGCAGATTGCAGGAGCCACTTGGTACTATCAAACCAGCCCAACTTGGCACTGGTGCCACGTCTGGTCTGGGAACCATCCTGCCTATCGTAGCTTTTCAGGAGCCAGCCGGTCACTCCCAGCCATAGACCCCCAGACACAAACCTCGGCCCGTTTCCCTGGAAAACAAAAGTAAGTTACCCCGATTCTGGATGGCAGATTGCAGGAGCCACTTGGTACTATCAAATCAGCCCAACTTGGCACTGGTGCCACCATGGGTCTGGTAAACATCCTGCCTATCGTAGCTTTTCAGGAGCCAGCCGGTCACTCCCTGCCATAGGCCCCCGGACACAAACCTCGGCCCGTTTCCCTGGCAAACAAAAGTAATCTACCCCACTTCTGGATGGCAGATTGCAGGACGCACTTGGTACTATCAAACCAGCCCAACTTGGCACTGGTGCCACGTCAAGTCTAGGAACCATCCTGCGTATCGTGGATTCTAAGGAGCCAGCCTGCCACTCCCAGCCATAGGCCTCTAAACAAAAACAACGGCGCTTTTCCCTGGTAAAGAAAACTTGCCTGCCAACTTTTTGATGGCAGATTGCAGGAGCCACTTGGTACTATCAAACCAGCCCGACTTGGCACTGGTGCCACCATGGGTCTGGTAACCATCCTGCCTATTGTAGCTTTCCAGGAGCCAGCCGGTCACTCCCAGCCATAGGTCCCCAGTCACAAACCTCGGCCCGTTTCCCTGGCAAACAAAAGTAAGCTACCCCGCTTCTGGATGGCAGATTGCAGGAGCCACTTGGTACTATCAAACCAGCCCAACTTGGCACTGGTGCCACCTTGGGTCTGGGAACCATGCTGCGTAACACAGATTCTAAGGCGCCAGTCGGCCACTACGAGCCACAAGCCCCCAAACACAAACAACGGCGCTATTCTCTGGCAAACAAAACTCAACTGCCCCTCTTCTGGATGGCAAATTGCAGGACGCACTTGGTACTATAAAAACAGCCCGACTTGGCACTGGTGCCCCCTTGGGTCTGGGAACCATCCTGCGTATCGATCTTTTTAATGAGACAGCCGGCCGCTCCCAGCCATATGCCCCCAAACACAACCCACGGCCCTTTTCTCTGGCAAACAAAACTCAACTGCACCGCTTCTGGATGGCAGATTGCAGGAGCCACTTGGTACTATCAAACCAGCCCGACTTGGCACTGGTGCCACCTTGGGTCTGGGAACCATCCTGCGTATTGTGGGTTGTCAGGAGCCAGCCGAACACTCTCGGCCACAGACCCCAATTAAAAACAACGGCCCGTTTCACAGGCAAACAAAACTCAGCTGCCCCGCTTCTGGATGGGAGATTGCAGGAGGCACTTGACACTGTGAAACCAGCTCCACTTGGCACTGGTGCCACCTTGGGTCTGGGAACCATGCTGCGTATCATGGATTTTCAGGAGCCAGCCGGCCACTGCCAGCCACAGGCCCCCAAACACAAACCACAGACTTTTTGTCTGGCAAACAAAATTCAGCTGCCCCGCTTCTGGATGGCAGATTGCAGGAGCCACTTGGGACTATCACACCAGCACAACATGGCACTGCTGCCACCTTGGATCTGGGAACCATCCTTCCTATCGTGGATTTTCAGGGGCCAGCCGGTCACTCTCAGCCATAGGCCCCAAACACAAACCACGGCCCTTTTCTCTGGAAAACAAAACTCAACTGCCCCTCTTCTGGATGGCAGATTGCAGGAGCCACTGGGTACTATGAAACCAGCCCTACTTGGCACTGATGCCACCTTGGGTCTGGGAACCATGCGGCGTATCATGGATTTTCAGGAGCCAGCCGGCCACTGCCAGCCACAGGCCCCGAAACACAAACAACAGCCTTTTTCTCTGGCAAACAAAATTCAGCTGCCCCGCTTCTGGATGGCAGATTGCAGGAACCACTTGGTACTAACAAACCAGCCCGACTTGGCACTGATGCCACCTTGGCTCTGGGAACCATCCTGCGTATCGTGGATTCAAAGGAGCCAGCCGGCCACTCCCAGCCACAGGCCCCAAAACACACACAACGGTGCTTTTCCCTGGAAAACAAAACTCGCCTGCCAAACTTTTGATGGCAGATTGCAGGAGCCACTTGGTATTATCAAACCAGCCCAACTTGGCACTGGTGCCACCATGGGTCTGGTCACCATCCTGCCTATCGTAGCTTTTCAGGAGCCAGCCAGCCACCCCCAGCCAGAGGCCCCCAGACAAATATTTCGGCCCGTTTCCCTGGCAAACAAAAGTAAGCTGCCCCGCTTCTGGATGGCAGATTGCAGGAGCCACTTTGCACCATCAAACCAGCCCAACTTGGCACTGGTGCCAACTCAGGTCTGGGAACCATCCTGCGTATCGTGGGTTCTAAGGAGCCAGCTGGCCACTCCCAACCACAGGCCCCCAAACACAAACAACGGCGCTTTTCCCTGGAAAACAAAACTCGCCTGCCAACTTTTTGATGGCAGATTGCAGGAGCCACTTGGTACTATCAAACCAGCCCAACTTGGCACTGGTGCCACCATGGGTCTGGTCACCATCCTGCCTATCGTAGCTTTTCAGGAGCCAGCCGGTCACTCCCAGCCATAGGCCCCCAGACACAAACCTCGGCCCGTTTCCCTGGCAAACAAAAGTAAGCTGCCCCGCTTCTGCATGGCAGATTGCAGGAGCTACTTAGTACTATCAAACCAGCCCGACTTGGCACTGGTGACACCTCTGGTCTGGGAACCATCCTGCCTATCGTGGATTTTCAGGGGCCAGCCGGCCACTCTCAGCCATATGCCCCAAAAACAAACCACGGCCCTTTTCTCTGGCAAACAAAACTCAACTGCCCCTCTTCTGGATGGCAAATTTTAGGACGCACTTTGTACTACGAAAACCGCCCGACGTGGCACTGGTGCCACCTTGTGTCAGGGAACCATCCTGCATATCGAGCTTTTTAAGGAGCCAGCCGGCCACGCCCAGCCATATACCCCCAAAAACAAACCACGGACCATTTCTCTTGGAAACAAAAATCCGCTGCCCCGCGTCTGTATGGCAGATTGCAGGAGCCACTTTGCACCATCAAACCAGCCCGACTTGGCACTGGTGCCACCTTGGGTCTGGGAACAATCCTGCATATCGTGGATTCTAAGGAGCCAGCCGGCCACTCCCTGCCACAGGCCCCCAAACACAAACAACGGCGCTTTTCCCTGGAAAACAAAATTCGCCTGCCAACTTTTTGATGGCAGATTGCAGGAGCCACTTGGTACTATCAAATCATCCCAACTTGGCACTGGTGCCACTATGGGTCTGGGAACCATCCTGCCTATTGTAGCATTTCAGGAGCCAGCCGGTCACTCCCAGCCATAGGCCCCCAGACACAAACCTCGGACCGTTTCCCTGGCAAACAAAATTAAGCTGCCCCGATTCTGGATGGCAGATTGCAGGAGCCACTTGGTTGTGTCAAACCAGCCCGACTTGGCACTGGTGCCACCTTGGGTCTGGGAACCATCCTGCGTAACGTGGATTCTAAGCAGCCACCCGGCCACTCTGAGCCACAGGCCCCCAAACACAAACAACGGCGCTTTTCCCTGGAAAACAAAACTCGCCTGCCAAATTTGATGGCAGATTGCAGGAGCCACTTGGTACTATCAAACCAGCCCAACTTGGCACTGGTGCCACGTCTGGTCTGGGAACCATCCTGCCTATCGTAGCTTTTCAGGAGCCAGCCGGTCACTCCCAGCCATAGACCCCCAGACACAAACCTCGGCCCGTTTCCCTGGAAAACAAAAGTAAGTTACCCCGATTCTGGATGGCAGATTGCAGGAGCCACTTGGTACTATCAAATCAGCCCAACTTGGCACTGGTGCCACCATGGGTCTGGTAAACATCCTGCCTATCGTAGCTTTTCAGGAGCCAGCCGGTCACTCCCTGCCATAGGCCCCCGGACACAAACCTCGGCCCGTTTCCCTGGCAAACAAAAGTAATCTACCCCACTTCTGGATGGCAGATTGCAGGAGCCACTTTGCACCATCAAACCAGCCCAACTTGGCACTGGTGCCAACTCAGGTCTGGGAACCATCCTGCGTATCGTGGGTTCTAAGGAGCCAGCTGGCCACTCCCAACCACAGGCCCCCAAACACAAACAACGGCGCTTTTCCCTGGAAAACAAAACTCGCCTGCCAACTTTTTGATGGCAGATTGCAGGAGCCACTTGGTACTATCAAACCAGCCCAACTTGGCACTGGTGCCACCATGGGTCTGGTCACCATCCTGCCTATCGTAGCTTTTCAGGAGCCAGCCGGTCACTCCCAGCCATAGGCCCCCAGACACAAACCTCGGCCCGTTTCCCTGGCAAACAAAAGAAAGCTGCCCCGCTTCTGCATGGCAGATTGCAGGAGCTACTTAGTACTATCAAACCAGCCCGACTTGGCACTGGTGACACCTCTGGTCTGGGAACCATCCTGCCTATCGTGGATTTTCAGGGGCCAGCCGGCCACTCTCAGCCATATGCCCCAAAAACAAACCACGGCCCTTTTCTCTGGCAAACAAAACTCAACTGCCCCTCTTCTGGATGGCAAATTTTAGGACGCACTTTGTACTACGAAAACCGCCCGACGTGGCACTGGTGCCACCTTGTGTCAGGGAACCATCCTGCATATCGAGCTTTTTAAGGAGCCAGCCGGCCACGCCCAGCCATATACCCCCAAAAACAAACCACGGACCATTTCTCTTGGAAACAAAAATCCGCTGCCCCGCGTCTGTATGGCAGATTGCAGGAGCCACTTTGCACCATCAAACCAGCCCGACTTGGCACTGGTGCCACCTTGGGTCTGGGAACAATCCTGCATATCGTGGATTCTAAGGAGCCAGCCGGCCACTCCCTGCCACAGGCCCCCAAACACAAACAACGGCGCTTTTCCCTGGAAAACAAAATTCGCCTGCCAGCTTTTGGATGGCAGATTGCAGGAGCCACTTGGTACTATCAAATCATCCCAACTTGGCACTGGTGCCACTATGGGTCTGGGAACCATCCTGCCTATTGTAGCATTTCAGGAGCCAGCCGGTCACTCCCAGCCATAGGCCCCCAGACACAAACCTCGGACCGTTTCCCTGGCAAACAAAATTAAGCTGCCCCGATTCTGGATGGCAGATTGCAGGAGCCACTTGGTTGTGTCAAACCAGCCCGACTTGGCACTGGTGCCACCTTGGGTCTGGGAACCATCCTGCGTAACGTGGATTCTAAGCAGCCACCCGGCCACTCTGAGCCACAGGCCCCCAAACACAAACAACGGCGCTTTTCCCTGGAAAACAAAACTCGCCTGCCAAATTTGATGGCAGATTGCAGGAGCCACTTGGTACTATCAAACCAGCCCAACTTGGCACTGGTGCCACGTCTGGTCTGGGAACCATCCTGCCTATCGTAGCTTTTCAGGAGCCAGCCGGTCACTCCCAGCCATAGACCCCCAGACACAAACCTCGGCCCGTTTCCCTGGAAAACAAAAGTAAGTTACCCCGATTCTGGATGGCAGATTGCAGGAGCCACTTGGTACTATCAAATCAGCCCAACTTGGCACTGGTGCCACCATGGGTCTGGTAAACATCCTGCCTATCGTAGCTTTTCAGGAGCCAGCCGGTCACTCCCTGCCATAGGCCCCCGGACACAAACCTCGGCCCGTTTCCCTGGCAAACAAAAGTAATCTACCCCACTTCTGGATGGCAGATTGCAGGAGCCACTTGGTACTATCAAACCAGCCCAACTTGGCACTGGTGCCACCTTGGGTCTGGGAACCATGCTGCGTAACACAGATTCTAAGGAGCCAGTCGGCCACTCCCAGCCACAGGCACCCATACAAAAACAACGGCACTTTTCCCTGGAAAACAAAACTCGCCTGCCAACTTTTTGATGGCAGATTGCAGGAGCCACTTGGTACTATCAAACCAGCCCAACTTGGCTCTGCTGCCACCATGGGTCTGGTCACCATCCTGCCTATCGTAGCTTTTCAGGAGCCAGCCGGTCACTCCCAGCCATAGGCCCCCAGACAAAAACCTCGGCCCGTTTCCCTGGCAAACAAAAGTAAGCTGCCCCGCTTCTGGATGGCAGATTGCAGGATCCACTTGGTACTATCAAACCAGCCCGACTTGGCACTGGTGCCACGACAAGTCTGGGAACCATCCTGCGTATCGTGGATTCTAATGAGCCAGCCGGCCACTCCCAGCCACAGGCCCCCAAACAAAAACAACGGCGCTTTTCCCTGGAAAACAAAACTCGCCTGCCAACTTTTTGATGGCAGATTGCAGGAGCCACTTGGTACCATCAAACCAGCCCAACTTGGCACTGGTGCCACCTTGGGTCTGGTCACCATCCTGCCTATCGTAGCTTTTCAGGAGCCAGCCGGTCACTCCCAGCCATAGGCCCCCAGACACAAACCTCGGCCCGTTTCCCTGGCAAACAAAAGTAAGCTGCCCCGCTTCTGGATGGCAGATTGCAGGAGCCACTTTGCACCATCAAACTATCCCGACTAGGCACTGGTGCCACCTTGGGTCTGGGAACCATCCTGCGTATGGTGGATTCTAAGGAGCCAGCCGGCCACTCCCAGCCACAGGCCCCTAAACACATCAACGGCGCTTTTCCCTGGAAAACAAAACTCGCCTGCCAACTTTTTGATGGCAGATTGCAGGAGCCACTTGGTACTATCAAACCAGCCCAACTTGGGACTGGTGCCACCATGGGTCTGGTCACCATCCTGGCTATCGTAGCTTTTCAGGAGCCAGCCGGTCACTCGCAGCCATAGGCCCCCAGACACAAACCTCGGCCCGTTTCCCTGGCAAACAAAAGTAAGCTGCCCTGCTTCTGGATGGCAGATTGCAGGAACCACTTGGTACTATCAAACCAGCAAAACTTGGCACTGGTGCCACCTTGGGTCTGGGAACCATCCTGCGTATCGTGGATTCTAAGGAGCCAGCCGGCCACTCCCAGCCACAGGCCCCCAAACAAAAACAACGGCGCTTTTCCCTGGAAAACAAAACTCGACTACCAACGTTTTGATGGCAGATTGCAGGAGCCACTTGGTACTATCAAACCAGCCCAACTTGGCACTGGTGCCACCATGGGTCTGGTCACCATCCTGCCTATCGTAACTTTTCAGGAGCCAGCCGGTCACTCCCAGCCATAGGCCCCCAGACACAAAGCTCGGCCCGTTTCCCTGGCAAAGGAAATTAAGCTGCCCCGCTTCTGGATGGCAGATTGCAGGAGCCACTTGGTACTATCAAACCAGCCCGACTTGGCACTGGTGCCACCTCTGGTCTTGGAACCATCCTGCGTATCGTGGATTCTAAGGAGCCAGTCGGCCACTCCCAGCCACAGGCCCCCAAACACAAACAACGGCCCGTTTCCGTGGCAAACAAATTAAGCTGCCCCGCTTCTGGATGGCAGATTGCAGGAGCCACTTGGTACTATCAAACCAGCCCGACTTGGCACTGGTGCCACCTCTGGTCTGGGAACCATCCTGCGTATTGTGGTTTCTAAGGAGCCAGCCGGCCACTCCCAACCACAGGCCCCCAAACACAAACAACGGCGCTTTTCCCTGGAAAACAAAACTCGCCTGCCAACGTTTTGATGGCAGATTGCAGGAGCCACTTGGTACTATCAAACCAGCCCAACTTGGCACTGGTGCCACCATGGGTCTTGTCACCATCCTGCCTATCGTAGCTTTCAGGAGCCAGCCGGTCACTGCCTGCCATAGGCCCCGAGACACAAACCTCGGCCCGTTTCCCTGGCAAACAAAAGTAAGCTGCCCCGCTTCTGGATGGCAGATTGCAGGAGCCACTTGGTACTATCAAACCAGCCCGACTTGGCACTGGTGCCACTTCTGGTCTGGGAACCATCCTGCGTATCGTGGATTTTATGGAGCCAGCCGGTCAGTCCCAGCCATAGGCCCCCAAACACAAACAACGATCCGTTTCCCTGGCAAACAAAAGTAAGCTGCCCCGCTTCTGGATGGCAGATTGCAGGAACCACTTGGTAGTATCAAACCAGCCCAACTTGGCACTGGTGCCACCTCTGGTCTGGGAACCATGCTGCGTATCGTGGTTTCTAAGGAGCCAGCCGGCCACTCCCAACCATAGACCCCCAGACACAAACCTCGGCCCGTTTCCCTGGAAAACAAAAGTAAGCTACCCCGATTCTGGATGGCAGATTGCAGGAGCCACTTGGTACTATCAAATCAGCCCAACTTGGCACTGGTGCCACCATGGGTCTGGTAAACATCCTGCCTATCGTAGCTTTTCAGGAGCCAGCCGGCCACTCTCAGCCATATGCCCCCAAAAACAAACCACGGCCCTTTTCTCTGGCAAACAAAACTCAACTGCCCCTCTTCTGGATGGCAAATTTTAGGACGCACTTTGTACTACGAAAACCGCCCGACGTGGCACTGGTGCCACCTTGTGTCAGGGAACCATCCTGCATATCGAGCTTTTTAAGGAGCCAGCCGGCCACGCCCAGCCATAAACCCCCAAAAACAAACCACGGACCATTTCTCTTGGAAACAAAAATCCGCTGCCCCGCGTCTGTATGGCAGATTGCAGGAGCCACTTTGCACCATCAAACCAGCCCGACTTGGCACTGGTGCCACCTTGGGTCTGGGAACAATCCTGCATATCGTGGATTCTAAGGAGCCAGCCGGCCACTCCCAGCCACAGGCCCCCAAACACAAACAACGGCGCTTTTCCCTGGAAAACAAAATTCGCCTGCCAACTTTTTGATGGCAGATTGCAGGAGCCACTTGGTACTATCAAATCATCCCAACTTGGCACTGGTGCCACTATGGGTCTGGGAACCATCCTGCCTATTGTAGCATTTCAGGAGCCAGCCGGTCACTCCCAGCCATAGGCCCCCAGACACAAACCTCGGACCGTTTCCCTGGCAAACAAAATTAAGCTGCCCCGATTCTGGATGGCAGATTGCAGGAGCCACTTGGTTGTGTCAAACCAGCCCGACTTGGCACTGGTGCCACCTTGGGTCTGGGAACCATCCTGCGTATCGTGGATTCTAAGCAGCCACCCGGCCACTCTGAGCCACAGGCCCCCAAACAAAAACTACGGCGCTTTTCCCTGGAAAACAAAACTCGCCTGCCAACTTTTTGATGGCAGATTGCAGGAGCCACTTGGTACTATCAAACCAGCCCAACTTGGCAATGGTGCCACGTCTGGTCTGGGAACCATCCTGCCTATCGTAGCTTTTCAGGAGCCAGCCGGTCACTCCCAGCCATAGACCCCCAGACACAAACCTCGGCCCGTTTCCCTGGCAAACAAAAGTAAGCTGCCCCGCTTTTGGATGGCAGATTGCAGGAGCCACGTTGCACCATCAAACCAGCCCCACGTGGCACTGGTGCCACCTTGGGTCTGGGAACAAGTTGGGCTGGTTTGATAGTACCAAGTGGCTCCTGCAATCTGCCATCCAGAAGCGGGACAGCTTACTTTTTTTTCCCAGGGAAACGGGCCGAGGTATTTGTCTGGGGGCCTATGGCTGGGAGTGACCGGCTGACTACTGAAAAGCTACGATAGGCAGGATGGTTACCAGACTCATGGTGCCACCAGTGCCAAGTGGGGCTGCTTTGATAATACTAAATAGCTCCTGCAATCTGCCATCCAGACGCGGGGCAGCGGATTTTTGTTTGCTGGAGAAAAGTTCCGTGGTTTTTTTTTTGGGGGTATATGACTGGACGTGGCCGGCTGGCTCCTTAAAAAGCTCTATACGCAGGATTGTTCCCTGACCCAAGGTGGCATCAGTGCCAAGTCGGGCTGTTTTCGTAGTACCAAGTGCGTCCTGCAATTTGCCATCCAGAAGCGGGGCAGCCTACTTTTGTTTGCCAGGGAAACGTGCCGAGGTATTTGTCTGGGGGCCTATGGGTGGGAGTGAGCGGCTGGCTCCTGAAAAGCTACGATAGGCAGGATGGTGACCAGACCCATGGTGGCACCAGTGCCAAGTTGGGCTGGTTTGATAGTACCAAGTGGCTCCTGCAATCTGCCATCAAGAAGTTGGCAGGCGAGTTTTGTTTTCCAGGGAAAAGCGCCGTTGTTTTTGTTTAGAGGCCTGTGGCTGGGAGTGGCCGCCTGTCCTCGTAGAATCTACGTTACGCAGCATGGTTCCCAGAGCCAAGGTGGCACCAGGGCCAAGTCGGGCTGGTTTGTAAGTACCAAGTGCATCCTGCAATCTGCCATCCAAAAGCGGGGCAGCTTACTTTTGTTTTCCAGGGGAACGGGCCGAGGTTTGTGTCTGGGGGTCTATGGCTGGGAGTGACCGGCTGGCTCCTGAAAAGCTACAATAGGCAGGATGGTTCCCAGACCAGAGGTGGCACCAGTGCCAAGTTGGGCTGGTTTGATAGTACCAAGTGGCTCCTGCAATCTGCCATCAAAAAGTTGGCAGGCGAGTTTTGTTTTCCAGGGAAAAGCGCCGTTGTTTGTGTTTGGGGGCCTGTGGCTCAGAGTGGCCGGGTGGCTGCTTAGAATCCACGTTACGCAGGATGGTTCCCAGACCCAAGGTGGCACCAGTGCCAAGTCGGGCTGGTTTGACACAACCAAGTGGCTCCTGCAATCTGCCATACAGAATCGGGGCAGCTTAATTTTGTTTGCCAGGGAAACGGTCCGAGGTTTGTGTCTGGGGGCCTATGGCTGGGAATGACCGGCTGGCTCCTGAAATGCTACAATAGGCAGGATGGTTCCCAGACCCATAGTGGCACCAGTGCCAAGTTGGGATGATTTGATAGTACCAAGTGGCTCCTGCAATCTGCCATCAAAAAGCTGGCAGGCGAATTTTGTTTTCCAGGGAAAAGCGCCGTTGTTTGTGTTTGGGGGCCTGTGGCAGGGAGTGGCCGGCTGGCTCCTTAGAATCCACGATATGCAGGATTGTTCCCAGACCCAAGGTGGCACCAGTGCCAAGTCGGGCTGGTTTGATGGTGCAAAGTGGCTCCTGCAATCTGCCATACAGACGCGGGGCAGCGGATTTTTGTTTCCAAGAGAAATGGTCCGTGGTTTGTTTTTGGGGGTATATGGCTGGGCGTGGCCGGCTGGCTCCTTAAAAAGCTCGATATGCAGGAGGGTTCCCTGACACAAGGTGGCACCAGTGCCACGTCGGGCGGTTTTCGTAGTACAAAGTGCGTCCTAAAATTTGCCATCCAGAAGAGGGGCAGTTGAGTTTTGTTTGCCAGAGAAAAGGGCCGTGGTTTGTTTTTGGGGCATATGGCTGAGAGTGGCCGGCTGGCCCCTGAAAATCCACGATAGGCAGGATGGTTCCCAGACCAGAGGTGTCACCAGTGCCAAGTCGGGCTGGTTTGATAGTACTAAGTAGCTCCTGCAATCTGCCATGCAGAAGCGGGGCAGCTTACTTTTGTTTGCCAGGGAAACGGGCCGAGGTTTGTGTCTGGGGGCCTATGGCTGGGAGTGACCGGCTGGCTCCTGAAAAGCTACGATAGGCAGGATGGTGACCAGACCCATGGTGGCAGCAGTGCCAAGTTGGGCTGGTTTGATAGTACCAAGTGGCTCCTGCAATCTGCCATCAAAAAGTTGGCAGGCGAGTTTTGTTTTCCAGGGAAAAGCGCCGTTGTTTGTGTTTGGGGGCCTGTGGCTGGGAGTGGCCAGCTGGCTCCTTAGAACCCACGATACGCAGGATGGTTCCCAGACCTGAGTTGGCACCAGTGCCAAGTTGGGCTGGTTTGATAGTACCAAGTGGCTCCTGCAATCTGCCATCCAGAAGCGGGGCAGCTTACTTTTGTTTGCCAGGGAAACGGGCCGAAATATTTGTCTGGGGGCCTCTGGCTGGGGGTGGCTGGCTGGCTCCTGAAAAGCTACGATAGGCAGGATGGTGACCAGACCCATGGTGGCACCAGTGCCAAGTTGGGCTGGTTTGATAGTACCAAGTGGCTCCTGCAATCTGCCATCAAATGTTTGGCAGGCGAGTTTTGTTTTCCAGGGAAAAGCACCGTTGTGTGTGTTTTGGGGCCTGTGGCTGGGAGTGGCCAGCTGGCTCCTTTGAATCCACGATACGCAGGATGGTTCCCAGACCCAAGGTGGCATCAGTGCCAAGTCGGGCTGTTTTGTTAGTACCAAGTGGTTCCTGCAATCTGCCATCCAGAAGCGGGGCAGCTGAATTTTGTTTGCCAGAGAAAAAGGCTGTTGTTTGTGTTTCGGGGCCTGTGGCTGGCAGTGGCCGGCTGGCTCCTGAAAATCCATGATACGCAGCATGGTTCCCAGACCCAAGGTGGCATCAGTGCCAAGTAGGGCTGGTTTCATAGTACCCAGTGGCTCCTGCAATCTGCCATCCAGAAGAGGGGCAGTTGAGTTTTGTTTTCCAGAGAAAAGGGCCGTGGTTTGTGTTTGGGGCCTATGGCTGAGAGTGACCGGCTGGCCCCTGAAAATCCACGATAGGAAGGATGGTTCCCAGATCCAAGGTGGCAGCAGTGCCATGTTGTGCTGGTGTGATAGTCCCAAGTGGCTCCTGCAATCTGCCATCCAGAAGCGGGGCAGCTGAATTTTGTTTGCCAGACAAAAAGTCTGTGGTTTGTGTTTGGGGGCCTGTGGCTGGGAGTGGCCGGCTGGCTCCTGAAAATCCATGATACGCAGGATGGTTCCCAGACCCAAGGTGGCACCAGTGCCAAGTCGGGCTGGTTTGATAGTACCAAGTGGCTCCTGCAATCTGCCATCCAGAAGCGGTGCAGTTGAGTTTTGTTTGCCAGAGAAAAGGGCCGTGGGTTGTGTTTGGGGGCATATGGCTGGGAGCGGCCGGCTGTCTCATTAAAAAGATCGATACGCAGGATGGTTCCCAGACCCAAGGGGGCACCAGTGCCAAGTCGGGCTGTTTTTATAGTACCAAGTGCGTCCTGCAATTTGCCATCCAGAAGAGGGGCAGTTGAGTTTTGTTTGCCAGAGAATAGCGCCGTTGTTTGTGTTTGGGGGCTTGTGGCTCGTAGTGGCCGACTGGCGCCTTAGAATCTGTGTTACGCAGCATGGTTCCCAGACCCAAGGTGGCACCAGTGCCAAGTTGGGCTGGTTTGATAGTACCAAGTGGCTCCTGCAATCTGCCATCCAGAAGCGGGGTAGCTTACTTTTGTTTGCCAGGGAAACGGGCCGAGGTTTGTGACTGGGGACCTATGGCTGGGAGTGACCGGCTGGCTCCTGGAAAGCTACAATAGGCAGGATGGTGACCAGACCCATGGTGGCACCAGTGCCAAGTTGGGCTGGTTTGATAGTACCAAGTGGCTCCTGCAATCTGCCATCAAAACGTTGTCAGGCGAGTTTTGTTTTCCAGGGAAAAGCGCCGTTGTTTGTGTTTGGGGGCCTGTGGCTGGGAGTGGCCAGCTGGCTCCTTAGAACCCACGATACGCAGGATGGTTCCCAGACCTGAGTTGGCACCAGTGCCAAGTTGGGCTGGTTTGATAGTACCAAGTGGCTCCTGCAATCTGCCATCCAGAAGCGGGGCAGCTTACTTTTGTTTGCCAGGGAAACGGGCCGAAATATTTGTCTGGGGGCCTCTGGCTGGGGGTGGCTGGCTGGCTCCTGAAAAGCTACGATAGGCAGGATGGTGACCAGACCCATGGTGGCACCAGTGCCAAGTTGGGCTGGTTTGATAATAACAAGTGGCTCCTGCAATCTGCCATCAAAAGTTTGGCAGGCGAGTTTTGTTTTCCAGGGAAAAGCACCGTTGTGTGTGTTTTGGGGCCTGTGGCTGGGAGTGGCCAGCTGGCTCCTTTGAATCCACGATACGCAGGATGGTTCCCAGACCCAAGGTGGCATCAGTGCCAAGTCGGGCTGGTTTGTTAGTACCAAGTGGTTCCTGCAATCTGCCATCCAGAAGCGGGGCAGCTGAATTTTGTTTGCCAGAGAAAAAGGCTGTTGTTTGTGTTTCGGGGCCTGTGGCTGGCAGTGGCCGGCTGGCTCCTGAAAATCCATGATACGCAGCATGGTTCCCAGACCCAAGGTGGCATCAGTGCCAAGTAGGGCTGGTTTCATAGTACCCAGTGGCTCCTGCAATCTGCCATCCAGAAGAGGGGCAGTTGAGTTTTGTTTTCCAGAGAAAAGGGCCGTGGTTTGTGTTTATGGCCTATGGCTGAGAGTGACCGGCTGGCCCCTGAAAATCCACGATAGGAAGGATGGTTCCCAGATCCAAGGTGGCACCAGTGCCAAGTTTTGCTGGTTTGATACTACCAAGTGCGTCCTGCAATCTGCCATCCAGAAGCGGGGCAGCTTAATTTTGTTTGCCAGGGAAACGGGCCGTGGGTTTTGTTTGGGGGCATATAGCTGAGAGTGGCCGGCTGGCTCCTGAAAATCCACGCTAGGCAGCATGGTTCCCAGATGCAATGTGGCACCAGTGCCAAGTCGGGCTGGTTTGATGGTGCAAAGTGGCTCCTGCAATCTGCCATCCAGAAGCGAGGCAGCTGATTTTTGTTTGCCAGAGGAAAATTCCGTGGATTGTTTTTGGGGGCATATTGCTGGGAGTGGCCGGCTGGCTCCTTAAAATGCTCGATACGCATGATGGTTCCCAGGCCCAAGGTGTCACCACTACCAAGTCGGCCTGCGGTTTTAGTATCAAGTTCATCCTGCAATTTGCCATCCAGAAGAGGGGCAGTTGAGTTTTGTTTGCCAGAGAAACGGGCCGAGGTTTCTGTTTGGGGACATATGGCTGAGAGTGGCCGGCTGGCCCCTGAATATCCACGATACAGAGCATGGTTCCCAGATCCAAGGTGGCACCAGTGCCAAGTCGGGCTGGTTTGATAGTACCAAGTGTCTCCTGCAATCTGCCATCCAGAAGCAGGGCAGCTTACTTTTGTTTGCCAGAGAAATAGGCCTAGGTTTTTGTTTGGGGGCCTGTGGCTAGGAGTGGCCGGCTGGCTCCTTAGAATCCACGATACGCAGGATGGTTCCCAGACCCAAGGTGGCACCAGTGCCAAGTCGGGCTGGTTTGATTACACCAAGTGCCTCCTGCAATCTCCCATCCAGAAGCGGGGCAGCTGAGTTTTGTTTGCCTGTGAAACGGGCCGTTGTTTTTAATTGGGGTCTGTGGCCGAGAGTGTTCGGCTGGCTCCTGACAACCCACAATACGCAGGATGGTTCCCAGACCCAAGGTGGCACCAGTGCCAAGTCGGGCTGGTTTGATAGTACCAAGTGGCTCCTGCAATCTGCCATCCAGAAGCGGTGCAGTTGAGTTTTGTTTGCCAGAGAAAAGGGCCGTGGGTTGTGTTTGGGGGCATATGGCTGGGAGTGGCCGGCTGTCTCAGTAAAAAGATCGATACGCAGGATGGTTCCCAGACCCAAGGGGGCACCAGTGCCAAGTCGGGCTGTTTTTATAGTACCAAGTGCGTCCTGCAATTTGCCATCCAGAAGAGGGGCAGTTGAGTTTTGTTTTCCAGAGAATAGCGCCGTTGTTTGTGTTTGGGGGCTTGTGGCTCGTAGTGGCCGACTGGCGCCTTAGAATCTGTGTTACGCAGCATGGTTCCCAGACCCAAGGTGGCACCAGTGCCAAGTTGGGCTGGTTTGATAGTACCAAGTGGCTCCTGCAATCTGCCATCCAGAAGCGGGGTAGCTTACTTTTGTTTGCCAGGGAAACGGGCCGAGGTTTGTGACTGGGGACCTATGGCTGGGAGTGACCGGCTGGCTCCTGGAAAGCTACAATAGGCAGGATGGTTACCAGACCCATGGTGGCACCAGTGCCAAGTTGGGCTGGTTTGATAGTACCAAGTGGCTCCTGCAATCTGCCATCAAAAAGTTGGCAGGCGAGTTTTGTTTTCCAGGGAAAAGCGACATTGTTTGTATTTGGGGGCCTGTGGCTGGGAGTGACCGGCTGGCTCCTTTGAACCCACGATACGCAGGATGGTTCCCAGACCCAAGGTGGCACCAGTGCCAAGTTTTGCTGGTTTGATACTACCAAGTGCGTCCTGCAATCTGCCATCCAGAAGCGGGGCAGCTTAGTTTTGTTTGCCAGGGAAACGGGCCGTGGGTTTTGTTTGGGGGTATATAGCTGAGAGTGGCCGGCTGGCTCCTGAAAATCCACGCTAGGCAGCATGGTTCCCAGATGCAATGTGGCACCAGTGCCAAGTCGGGCTGGTTTGATGGTGCAAAGTGGCTCCTGCAATCTGCCATCCAGAAGCGAGGCAGCTGATTTTTGTTTGCCAGAGGAAAATTCCGTGGATTGTTTTTGGGGGCATATTGCTGGGAGTGGCCGGCTGGCTCCTTAAAATGCTCGATACGCATGATGGTTCCCAGGCCCAAGGTGTCACCACTACCAAGTCGGCCTGCGGTTTTAGTATCAAGTTCATCCTGCAATTTGCCATCCAGAAGAGGGGCAGTTGAGTTTTGTTTGCCAGAGAAACGGGCCGAGGTTTCTGTTTGGGGACATATGGCTGAGAGTGGCCGGCTGGCCCCTGAATATCCACGATACAGAGCATGGTTCCCAGATCCAAGGTGGCACCAGTGCCAAGTCGGGCTGGTTTGATAGTACCAAGTGTCTCCTGCAATCTGCCATCCAGAAGCAGGGCAGCTTACTTTTGTTTGCCAGAGAAATAGGCCTAGGTTTTTGTTTGGGGGCCTGTGGCTAGGAGTGGCCGGCTGGCTCCTTAGAATCCACGATACGCAGGATGGTTCCCAGACCCAAGGTGGCACCAGTGCCAAGTCGGGCTGGTTTGATTACACCAAGTGGCTCCTGCAATCTGCCATCCAGAAGCGGGGCAGCTGAGTTTTGTTTGCCTGTGAAACGGGCCGTTGTTTTTAATTGGGGTCTGTGGCCGAGAGTGTTCGGCTGGCTCCTGACAACCCACAATACGCAGGATGGTTCCCAGACCCAAGGTGGCACCAGTGCCAAGTCGGGCTGGTTTGATAGTACCAAGTGGCTCCTGCAATCTGCCATCCAGAAGCGGTGCAGTTGAGTTTTGTTTGCCAGAGAAAAGGGCCGTGGGTTGTGTTTGGGGGCATATGGCTGGGAGTGGCCGGCTGTCTCATTAAAAAGATCGATACGCAGGATGGTTCCCAGACCCAAGGGGGCACCAGTGCCAAGTCGGGCTGTTTTTATAGTACCAAGTGCGTCCTGCAATTTGCCATCCAGAAGAGGGGCAGTTGAGTTTTGTTTGCCAGAGAATAGCGCCGTTGTTTGTGTTTGGGGGCTTGTGGCTTGTAGTGGCCGACTGGCGCCTTAGAATCTGTGTTACGCAGCATGGTTCCCAGACCCAAGGTGGCACCAGTGCCAAGTTGGGCTGGTTTGATAGTACCAAGTGGCTCCTGCAATCTGCCATCCAGAAGCGGGGTAGCTTACTTTTGTTTGCCAGGGAAACGGGCCGAGGTTTGTGACTGGGGACCTATGGCTGGGAGTGACCGGCTGGCTCCTGGAAAGCTACAATAGGCAGGATGGTGACCAGACCCATGGTGGCACCAGTGCCAAGTTGGGCTGGTTTGATAGTACCAAGTGGCTCCTGCAATCTGCCATCAAAAAGTTGGCAGGCGAGATTTGTTTTCCAGGGAAAAGCGACATTGTTTGTATTTGGGGGCCTGTGGCTGGGAGTGACCGGCTGGCTCCTTTGAACCCACGATACGCAGGATGGTTCCCAGACCCAAGGTGGCACCAGTGCCAAGTTTTGCTGGTTTGATACTACCAAGTGCGTCCTGCAATCTGCCATCCAGAAGCGGGGCAGCTTAATTTTGTTTGCCAGGGAAACGGGCCGTGGGTTTTGTTTGGGGGCATATAGCTGAGAGTGGCCGGCTGGCTCCTGAAAATCCACGCTAGGCAGCATGGTTCCCAGATGCAATGTGGCACCAGTGCCAAGTCGGGCTGGTTTGATGGTGCAAAGTGGCTCCTGCAATCTGCCATCCAGAAGCGAGGCAGCTGATTTTTGTTTGCCAGAGGAAAATTCCGTGGATTGTTTTTGGGGGCATATTGCTGGGAGTGGCCGGCTGGCTCCTTAAAATGCTCGATACGCATGATGGTTCCCAGGCCCAAGGTGTCACCACTACCAAGTCGGCCTGCGGTTTTAGTATCAAGTTCATCCTGCAATTTGCCATCCAGAAGAGGGGCAGTTGAGTTTTGTTTGCCAGAGAAACGGGCCGAGGTTTCTGTTTGGGGACATATGGCTGAGAGTGGCCGGCTGGCCCCTGAATATCCACGATACAGAGCATGGTTCCCAGATCCAAGGTGGCACCAGTGCCAAGTCGGGCTGGTTTGATAGTACCAAGTGTCTCCTGCAATCTGCCATCCAGAAGCAGGGCAGCTTACTTTTGTTTGCCAGAGAAATAGGCCTAGGTTTTTGTTTGGGGGCCTGTGGCTAGGAGTGGCCGGCTGGCTCCTTAGAATCCACGATACGCAGGATGGTTCCCAGACCCAAGGTGGCACCAGTGCCAAGTCGGGCTGGTTTGATTACACCAAGTGGCTCCTGCAATCTGCCATCCAGAAGCGGGGCAGCTGAGTTTTGTTTGCCTGTGAAACGGGCCGTTGTTTTTAATTGGGGTCTGTGGCCGAGAGTGTTCGGCTGGCTCCTGACAACCCACAATACGCAGGATGGTTCCCAGACCCAAGGTGGCACCAGTGCCAAGTCGGGCTGGTTTGATAGTACCAAGTGGCTCCTGCAATCTGCCATCCAGAAGCGGTGCAGTTGAGTTTTGTTTGCCAGAGAAAAGGGCCGTGGGTTGTGTTTGGGGGCATATGGCTGGGAGTGGCCGGCTGTCTCATTAAAAAGATCGATACGCAGGATGGTTCCCAGACCCAAGGGGGCACCAGTGCCAAGTCGGGCTGTTTTTATAGTACCAAGTGCGTCCTGCAATTTGCCATCCAGAAGAGGGGCAGTTGAGTTTTGTTTGCCAGAGAATAGCGCCGTTGTTTGTGTTTGGGGGCTTGTGGCTCGTAGTGGCCGACTGGCGCCTTAGAATCTGTGTTACGCAGCATGGTTCCCAGACCCAAGGTGGCACCAGTGCCAAGTTGGGCTGGTTTGATAGTACCAAGTGGCTCCTGCAATCTGCCATCCAGAAGCGGGGTAGCTTACTTTTGTTTGCCAGGGAAACGGGCCGAGGTTTGTGACTGGGGACCTATGGCTGGGAGTGACCGGCTGGCTCCTGGAAAGCTACAATAGGCAGGATGGTGACCAGACCCATGGTGGCACCAGTGCCAAGTTGGGCTGGTTTGATAGTACCAAGTGGCTCCTGCAATCTGCCATCAAAAAGTTGGCAGGCGAGATTTGTTTTCCAGGGAAAAGCGACATTGTTTGTATTTGGGGGCCTGTGGCTGGGAGTGACCGGCTGGCTCCTTTGAACCCACGATACGCAGGATGGTTCCCAGACCCAAGGTGGCACCAGTGCCAAGTTTTGCTGGTTTGATACTACCAAGTGCGTCCTGCAATCTGCCATCCAGAAGCGGGGCAGCTTAATTTTGTTTGCCAGGGAAACGGGCCGTGGGTTTTGTTTGGGGGCATATAGCTGAGAGTGGCCGGCTGGCTCCTGAAAATCCACGCTAGGCAGCATGGTTCCCAGATGCAATGTGGCACCAGTGCCAAGTCGGGCTGGTTTGATGGTGCAAAGTGGCTCCTGCAATCTGCCATCCAGAAGCGAGGCAGCTGATTTTTGTTTGCCAGAGGAAAATTCCCTGGATTGTTTTTGGGGGCATATTGCTGGGAGTGGCCGGCTGGCTCCTTAAAATGCTCGATACGCATGATGGTTCCCAGGCCCAAGGTGTCACCACTACCAAGTCGGCCTGCGGTTTTAGTATCAAGTTCATCCTGCAATTTGCCATCCAGAAGAGGGGCAGTTGAGTTTTGTTTGCCAGAGAAACGGGCTGAGGTTTCTGTTTGGGGACATATGGCTGAGAGTGGCCGGCTGGCCCCTGAATATCCACGATACAGAGCATGGTTCCCAGATCCAAGGTGGCACCAGTGCCAAGTCGGGCTGGTTTGATAGTACCAAGTGTCTCCTGCAATCTGCCATCCAGAAGCAGGGCAGCTTACTTTTGTTTGCCAGAGAAATAGGCCTAGGTTTTTGTCTGGGGGCCTATGGCTGGGAGTGACCGGCTGACTACTGAAAAGCTACGATAGGCAGGATGGTTACCAGACTCATGGTGCCACCAGTGCCAAGTGGGGCTGCTTTGATAATACTAAATAGCTCCTGCAATCTGCCATCCAGACGCGGGGCAGCGGATTTTTGTTTGCTGGAGAAAAGTTCCGTGGTTTTTTTTTTGGGGGTATATGACTGGACGTGGCCGGCTGGCTCCTTAAAAAGCTCTATACGCAGGATTGTTCCCTGACCCAAGGTGGCATCAGTGCCAAGTCGGGCTGTTTTCGTAGTACCAAGTGCGTCCTGCAATTTGCCATCCAGAAGCGGGGCAGCCTACTTTTGTTTGCCAGGGAAACGTGCCGAGGTATTTGTCTGGGGGCCTATGGGTGGGAGTGAGCGGCTGGCTCCTGAAAAGCTACGATAGGCAGGATGGTGACCAGACCCATGGTGGCACCAGTGCCAAGTTGGGCTGGTTTGATAGTACCAAGTGGCTCCTGCAATCTGCCATCAAGAAGTTGGCAGGCGAGTTTTGTTTTCCAGGGAAAAGCGCCGTTGTTTTTGTTTAGAGGCCTGTGGCTGGGAGTGGCCGCCTGTCCTCGTAGAATCTACGTTACGCAGCATGGTTCCCAGAGCCAAGGTGGCACCAGGGCCAAGTCGGGCTGGTTTGTAAGTACCAAGTGCATCCTGCAATCTGCCATCCAAAAGCGGGGCAGCTTACTTTTGTTTGCCAGGGAAACGGGCCGAGGTTTGTGTCCGGGGGCCTATGGCAGGGAGTGACCGGCTGGCTCCTGAAAAGCTACGATAGGCAGGATGTTTACCAGACCCATGGTGGCACCAGTGCCAAGTTGGGCTGATTTGATAGTACCAAGTGGCTCCTGCAATCTGCCATCCAGAATCGGGGTAACTTACTTTTGTTTTCCAGGGGAACGGGCCGAGGTTTGTGTCTGGGGGTCTATGGCTGGGAGTGACCGGCTGGCTCCTGAAAAGCTACAATAGGCAGGATGGTTCCCAGACCAGAGGTGGCACCAGTGCCAAGTTGGGCTGGTTTGATAGTACCAAGTGGCTCCTGCAATCTGCCATCAAAAAGTTGGCAGGCGAGTTTTGTTTTCCAGGGAAAAGCGCCGTTGTTTGTGTTTGGGGGCCTGTGGCTCAGAGTGGCCGGGTGGCTGCTTAGAATCCACGTTACGCAGGATGGTTCCCAGACCCAAGGTGGCACCAGTGCCAAGTCGGGCTGGTTTGACACAACCAAGTGGCTCCTGCAATCTGCCATCCAGAATCGGGGCAGCTTAATTTTGTTTGCCAGGGAAACGGTCCGAGGTTTGTGTCTGGGGGCCTATGGCTGGGAGTGACCGGCTGGCTCCTGAAATGCTACAATAGGCAGGATGGTTCCCAGACCCATAGTGGCACCAGTGCCAAGTTGGGATGATTTGATAGTACCAAGTGGCTCCTGCAATCTGCCATCAAAAAGCTGGCAGGCGAATTTTGTTTTCCAGGGAAAAGCGCCGTTGTTTGTGTTTGGGGGCCTGTGGCAGGGAGTGGCCGGCTGGCTCCTTAGAATCCACGATATGCAGGATTGTTCCCAGACCCAAGGTGGCACCAGTGCCAAGTCGGGCTGGTTTGATGGTGCAAAGTGGCTCCTGCAATCTGCCATACAGACGCGGGGCAGCGGATTTTTGTTTCCAAGAGAAATGGTCCGTGGTTTGTTTTTGGGGGTATATGGCTGGGCGTGGCCGGCTGGCTCCTTAAAAAGCTCGATATGCAGGAGGGTTCCCTGACACAAGGTGGCACCAGTGCCACGTCGGGCGGTTTTCGTAGTACAAAGTGCGTCCTAAAATTTGCCATCCAGAAGAGGGGCAGTTGAGTTTTGTTTGCCAGAGAAAAGGGCCGTGGTTTGTTTTTGGGGCATATGGCTGAGAGTGGCCGGCTGGCCCCTGAAAATCCACGATAGGCAGGATGGTTCCCAGACCAGAGGTGTCACCAGTGCCAAGTCGGGCTGGTTTGATAGTACTAAGTAGCTCCTGCAATCTGCCATCCAGAAGCGGGGCAGCTTACTTTTGTTTGCCAGGGAAACGGGCCGAGGTTTGTGTCTGGGGGCCTATGGCTGGGAGTGACCGGCTGGCTCCTGAAAAGCTACGATAGGCAGGATGGTGACCAGACCCATGGTGGCAGCAGTGCCAAGTTGGGCTGGTTTGATAGTACCAAGTGGCTCCTGCAATCTGCCATCAAAAAGTTGGCAGGCGAGTTTTGTTTTCCAGGGAAAAGCGCCGTTGTTTGTGTTTGGGGGCCTGTGGCTGGGAGTGGCCAGCTGGCTCCTTAGAACCCACGATACGCAGGATGGTTCCCAGACCTGAGTTGGCACCAGTGCCAAGTTGGGCTGGTTTGATAGTACCAAGTGGCTCCTGCAATCTGCCATCCAGAAGCGGGGCAGCTTACTTTTGTTTGCCAGGGAAACGGGCCGAAATATTTGTCTGGGGGCCTCTGGCTGGGGGTGGCTGGCTGGCTCCTGAAAAGCTACGATAGGCAGGATGGTGACCAGACCCATGGTGGCACCAGTGCCAAGTTGGGCTGGTTTGATAGTACCAAGTGGCTCCTGCAATCTGCCATCAAATGTTTGGCAGGCGAGTTTTGTTTTCCAGGGAAAAGCACCGTTGTGTGTGTTTTGGGGCCTGTGGCTGGGAGTGGCCAGCTGGCTCCTTTGAATCCACGATACGCAGGATGGTTCCCAGAGCCAAGGTGGCATCAGTGCCAAGTCGGGCTGTTTTGTTAGTACCAAGTGGTTCCTGCAATCTGCCATCCAGAAGCGGGGCAGCTGAATTTTGTTTGCCAGAGAAAAAGGCTGTTGTTTGTGTTTCGGGGCCTGTGGCTGGCAGTGGCCGGCTGGCTCCTGAAAATCCATGATACGCAGCATGGTTCCCAGACCCAAGGTGGCATCAGTGCCAAGTAGGGCTGGTTTCATAGTACCCAGTGGCTCCTGCAATCTGCCATCCAGAAGAGGGGCAGTTGAGTTTTGTTTTCCAGAGAAAAGGGCCGTGGTTTGTGTTTGGGGCCTATGGCTGAGAGTGACCGGCTGGCCCCTGAAAATCCACGATAGGAAGGATGGTTCCCAGATCCAAGGTGGCAGCAGTGCCATGTTGTGCTGGTGTGATAGTCCCAAGTGGCTCCTGCAATCTGCCATCCAGAAGCGGGGCAGCTGAATTTTGTTTGCCAGACAAAAAGTCTGTGGTTTGTGTTTGGGGGCCTGTGGCTGGGAGTGGCCGGCTGGCTCCTGAAAATCCATGATACGCAGGATGGTTCCCAGACCCAAGGTGGCACCAGTGCCAAGTCGGGCTGGTTTGATAGTACCAAGTGGCTCCTGCAATCTGCCATCCAGAAGCGGTGCAGTTGAGTTTTGTTTGCCAGAGAAAAGGGCCGTGGGTTGTGTTTGGGGGCATATGGCTGGGAGCGGCCGGCTGTCTCATTAAAAAGATCGATACGCAGGATGGTTCCCAGACCCAAGGGGGCACCAGTGCCAAGTCGGGCTGTTTTTATAGTACCAAGTGCGTCCTGCAATTTGCCATCCAGAAGAGGGGCAGTTGAGTTTTGTTTGCCAGAGAATAGCGCCGTTGTTTGTGTTTGGGGGCTTGTGGCTCGTAGTGGCCGACTGGCGCCTTAGAATCTGTGTTACGCAGCATGGTTCCCAGACCCAAGGTGGCACCAGTGCCAAGTTGGGCTGGTTTGATAGTACCAAGTGGCTCCTGCAATCTGCCATCCAGAAGCGGGGTAGCTTACTTTTGTTTGCCAGGGAAACGGGCCGAGGTTTGTGACTGGGGACCTATGGCTGGGAGTGACCGGCTGGCTCCTGGAAAGCTACAATAGGCAGGATGGTTACCAGACCCATGGTGGCACCAGTGCCAAGTTGGGCTGGTTTGATAGTACCAAGTGGCTCCTGCAATCTGCCATCAAAACGTTGTCAGGCGAGTTTTGTTTTCCAGGGAAAAGCGCCGTTGTTTGTGTTTGGGGGCCTGTGGCTGGGAGTGGCCAGCTGGCTCCTTAGAACCCACGATACGCAGGATGGTTCCCAGACCTGAGTTGGCACCAGTGCCAAGTTGGGCTGGTTTGATAGTACCAAGTGGCTCCTGCAATCTGCCATCCAGAAGCGGGGCAGCTTACTTTTGTTTGCCAGGGAAACGGGCCGAAATATTTGTCTGGGGGCCTCTGGCTGGGGGTGGCTGGCTGGCTCCTGAAAAGCTACGATAGGCAGGATGGTGACCAGACCCATGGTGGCACCAGTGCCAAGTTGGGCTGGTTTGATAATAACAAGTGGCTCCTGCAATCTGCCATCAAAAGTTTGGCAGGCGAGTTTTGTTTTCCAGGGAAAAGCACCGTTGTGTGTGTTTTGGGGCCTGTGGCTGGGAGTGGCCAGCTGGCTCCTTTGAATCCACGATACGCAGGATGGTTCCCAGACCCAAGGTGGCATCAGTGCCAAGTCGGGCTGGTTTGTTAGTACCAAGTGGTTCCTGCAATCTGCCATCCAGAAGCGGGGCAGCTGAATTTTGTTTGCCAGAGAAAAAGGCTGTTGTTTGTGTTTCGGGGCCTGTGGCTGGCAGTGGCCGGCTGGCTCCTGAAAATCCATGATACGCAGCATGGTTCCCAGACCCAAGGTGGCATCAGTGCCAAGTAGGGCTGGTTTCATAGTACCCAGTGGCTCCTGCAATCTGCCATCCAGAAGAGGGGCAGTTGAGTTTTGTTTTCCAGAGAAAAGGGCCGTGGTTTGTGTTTATGGCCTATGGCTGAGAGTGACCGGCTGGCCCCTGAAAATCCACGATAGGAAGGATGGTTCCCAGATCCAAGGTGGCACCAGTGCCAAGTTTTGCTGGTTTGATACTACCAAGTGCGTCCTGCAATCTGCCATCCAGAAGCGGGGCAGCTTAATTTTGTTTGCCAGGGAAACGGGCCGTGGGTTTTGTTTGGGGGCATATAGCTGAGAGTGGCCGGCTGGCTCCTGAAAATCCACGCTAGGCAGCATGGTTCCCAGATGCAATGTGGCACCAGTGCCAAGTCGGGCTGGTTTGATGGTGCAAAGTGGCTCCTGCAATCTGCCATCCAGAAGCGAGGCAGCTGATTTTTGTTTGCCAGAGGAAAATTCCGTGGATTGTTTTTGGGGGCATATTGCTGGGAGTGGCCGGCTGGCTCCTTAAAATGCTCGATACGCATGATGGTTCCCAGGCCCAAGGTGTCACCACTACCAAGTCGGCCTGCGGTTTTAGTATCAAGTTCATCCTGCAATTTGCCATCCAGAAGAGGGGCAGTTGAGTTTTGTTTGCCAGAGAAACGGGCTGAGGTTTCTGTTTGGGGACATATGGCTGAGAGTGGCCGGCTGGCCCCTGAATATCCACGATACAGAGCATGGTTCCCAGATCCAAGGTGGCACCAGTGCCAAGTCGGGCTGGTTTGATAGTACCAAGTGTCTCCTGCAATCTGCCATCCAGAAGCAGGGCAGCTTACTTTTGTTTGCCAGAGAAATAGGCCTAGGTTTTTGTTTGGGGGCCTGTGGCTAGGAGTGGCCGGCTGGCTCCTTAGAATCCACGATACGCAGGATGGTTCCCAGACCCAAGGTGGCACCAGTGCCAAGTCGGGCTGGTTTGATTACACCAAGTGCCTCCTGCAATCTCCCATCCAGAAGCGGGGCAGCTGAGTTTTGTTTGCCTGTGAAACGGGCCGTTGTTTTTAATTGGGGTCTGTGGCCGAGAGTGTTCGGCTGGCTCCTGACAACCCACAATACGCAGGATGGTTCCCAGACCCAAGGTGGCACCAGTGCCAAGTCGGGCTGGTTTGATAGTACCAAGTGGCTCCTGCAATCTGCCATCCAGAAGCGGTGCAGTTGAGTTTTGTTTGCCAGAGAAAAGGGCCGTGGGTTGTGTTTGGGGGCATATGGCTGGGAGTGGCCGGCTGTCTCAGTAAAAAGATCGATACGCAGGATGGTTCCCAGACCCAAGGGGGCACCAGTGCCAAGTCGGGCTGTTTTTATAGTACCAAGTGCGTCCTGCAATTTGCCATCCAGAAGAGGGGCAGTTGAGTTTTGTTTTCCAGAGAATAGCGCCGTTGTTTGTGTTTGGGGGCTTGTGGCTCGTAGTGGCCGACTGGCGCCTTAGAATCTGTGTTACGCAGCATGGTTCCCAGACCCAAGGTGGCACCAGTGCCAAGTTGGGCTGGTTTGATAGTACCAAGTGGCTCCTGCAATCTGCCATCCAGAAGCGGGGTAGCTTACTTTTGTTTGCCAGGGAAACGGGCCGAGGTTTGTGACTGGGGACCTATGGCTGGGAGTGACCGGCTGGCTCCTGGAAAGCTACAATAGGCAGGATGGTTACCAGACCCATGGTGGCACCAGTGCCAAGTTGGGCTGGTTTGATAGTACCAAGTGGCTCCTGCAATCTGCCATCAAAAAGTTGGCAGGCGAGTTTTGTTTTCCAGGGAAAAGCGACATTGTTTGTATTTGGGGGCCTGTGGCTGGGAGTGACCGGCTGGCTCCTTTGAACCCACGATACGCAGGATGGTTCCCAGACCCAAGGTGGCACCAGTGCCAAGTTTTGCTGGTTTGATACTACCAAGTGCGTCCTGCAATCTGCCATCCAGAAGCGGGGCAGCTTAGTTTTGTTTGCCAGGGAAACGGGCCGTGGGTTTTGTTTGGGGGTATATAGCTGAGAGTGGCCGGCTGGCTCCTGAAAATCCACGCTAGGCAGCATGGTTCCCAGATGCAATGTGGCACCAGTGCCAAGTCGGGCTGGTTTGATGGTGCAAAGTGGCTCCTGCAATCTGCCATCCAGAAGCGAGGCAGCTGATTTTTGTTTGCCAGAGGAAAATTCCGTGGATTGTTTTTGGGGGCATATTGCTGGGAGTGGCCGGCTGGCTCCTTAAAATGCTCGATACGCATGATGGTTCCCAGGCCCAAGGTGTCACCACTACCAAGTCGGCCTGCGGTTTTAGTATCAAGTTCATCCTGCAATTTGCCATCCAGAAGAGGGGCAGTTGAGTTTTGTTTGCCAGAGAAACGGGCCGAGGTTTCTGTTTGGGGACATATGGCTGAGAGTGGCCGGCTGGCCCCTGAATATCCACGATACAGAGCATGGTTCCCAGATCCAAGGTGGCACCAGTGCCAAGTCGGGCTGGTTTGATAGTACCAAGTGTCTCCTGCAATCTGCCATCCAGAAGCAGGGCAGCTTACTTTTGTTTGCCAGAGAAATAGGCCTAGGTTTTTGTTTGGGGGCCTGTGGCTAGGAGTGGCCGGCTGGCTCCTTAGAATCCACGATACGCAGGATGGTTCCCAGACCCAAGGTGGCACCAGTGCCAAGTCGGGCTGGTTTGATTACACCAAGTGGCTCCTGCAATCTGCCATCCAGAAGCGGGGCAGCTGAGTTTTGTTTGCCTGTGAAACGGGCCGTTGTTTTTAATTGGGGTCTGTGGCCGAGAGTGTTCGGCTGGCTCCTGACAACCCACAATACGCAGGATGGTTCCCAGACCCAAGGTGGCACCAGTGCCAAGTCGGGCTGGTTTGATAGTACCAAGTGGCTCCTGCAATCTGCCATCCAGAAGCGGTGCAGTTGAGTTTTGTTTGCCAGAGAAAAGGGCCGTGGGTTGTGTTTGGGGGCATATGGCTGGGAGTGGCCGGCTGTCTCATTAAAAAGATCGATACGCAGGATGGTTCCCAGACCCAAGGGGGCACCAGTGCCAAGTCGGGCTGTTTTTATAGTACCAAGTGCGTCCTGCAATTTGCCATCCAGAAGAGGGGCAGTTGAGTTTTGTTTGCCAGAGAATAGCGCCGTTGTTTGTGTTTGGGGGCTTGTGGCTCGTAGTGGCCGACTGGCGCCTTAGAATCTGTGTTACGCAGCATGGTTCCCAGACCCAAGGTGGCACCAGTGCCAAGTTGGGCTGGTTTGATAGTACCAAGTGGCTCCTGCAATCTGCCATCCAGAAGCGGGGTAGCTTACTTTTGTTTGCCAGGGAAACGGGCCGAGGTTTGTGACTGGGGACCTATGGCTGGGAGTGACCGGCTGGCTCCTGGAAAGCTACAATAGGCAGGATGGTGACCAGACCCATGGTGGCACCAGTGCCAAGTTGGGCTGGTTTGATAGTACCAAGTGGCTCCTGCAATCTGCCATCAAAAAGTTGGCAGGCGAGATTTGTTTTCCAGGGAAAAGCGACATTGTTTGTATTTGGGGGCCTGTGGCTGGGAGTGACCGGCTGGCTCCTTTGAACCCACGATACGCAGGATGGTTCCCAGACCCAAGGTGGCACCAGTGCCAAGTTTTGCTGGTTTGATACTACCAAGTGCGTCCTGCAATCTGCCATCCAGAAGCGGGGCAGCTTAATTTTGTTTGCCAGGGAAACGGGCCGTGGGTTTTGTTTGGGGGCATATAGCTGAGAGTGGCCGGCTGGCTCCTGAAAATCCACGCTAGGCAGCATGGTTCCCAGATGCAATGTGGCACCAGTGCCAAGTCGGGCTGGTTTGATGGTGCAAAGTGGCTCCTGCAATCTGCCATCCAGAAGCGAGGCAGCTGATTTTTGTTTGCCAGAGGAAAATTCCGTGGATTGTTTTTGGGGGCATATTGCTGGGAGTGGCCGGCTGGCTCCTTAAAATGCTCGATACGCATGATGGTTCCCAGGCCCAAGGTGTCACCACTACCAAGTCGGCCTGCGGTTTTAGTATCAAGTTCATCCTGCAATTTGCCATCCAGAAGAGGGGCAGTTGAGTTTTGTTTGCCAGAGAAACGGGCCGAGGTTTCTGTTTGGGGACATATGGCTGAGAGTGGCCGGCTGGCCCCTGAATATCCACGATACAGAGCATGGTTCCCAGATCCAAGGTGGCACCAGTGCCAAGTCGGGCTGGTTTGATAGTACCAAGTGTCTCCTGCAATCTGCCATCCAGAAGCAGGGCAGCTTACTTTTGTTTGCCAGAGAAATAGGCCTAGGTTTTTGTTTGGGGGCCTGTGGCTAGGAGTGGCCGGCTGGCTCCTTAGAATCCACGATACGCAGGATGGTTCCCAGACCCAAGGTGGCACCAGTGCCAAGTCGGGCTGGTTTGATTACACCAAGTGCCTCCTGCAATCTCCCATCCAGAAGCGGGGCAGCTGAGTTTTGTTTGCCTGTGAAACGGGCCGTTGTTTTTAATTGGGGTCTGTGGCCGAGAGTGTTCGGCTGGCTCCTGACAACCCACAATACGCAGGATGGTTCCCAGACCCAAGGTGGCACCAGTGCCAAGTCGGGCTGGTTTGATAGTACCAAGTGGCTCCTGCAATCTGCCATCCAGAAGCGGTGCAGTTGAGTTTTGTTTGCCAGAGAAAAGGGCCGTGGGTTGTGTTTGGGGGCATATGGCTGGGAGTGGCCGGCTGTCTCAGTAAAAAGATCGATACGCAGGATGGTTCCCAGACCCAAGGGGGCACCAGTGCCAAGTCGGGCTGTTTTTATAGTACCAAGTGCGTCCTGCAATTTGCCATCCAGAAGAGGGGCAGTTGAGTTTTGTTTGCCAGAGAATAGCGCCGTTGTTTGTGTTTGGGGGCTTGTGGCTCGTAGTGGCCGACTGGCGCCTTAGAATCTGTGTTACGCAGCATGGTTCCCAGACCCAAGGTGGCACCAGTGCCAAGTTGGGCTGGTTTGATAGTACCAAGTGGCTCCTGCAATCTGCCATCCAGAAGCGGGGTAGCTTACTTTTGTTTGCCAGGGAAACGGGCCGAGGTTTGTGACTGGGGACCTATGGCTGGGAGTGACCGGCTGGCTCCTGGAAAGCTACAATAGGCAGGATGGTGACCAGACCCATGGTGGCACCAGTGCCAAGTTGGGCTGGTTTGATAGTACCAAGTGGCTCCTGCAATCTGCCATCAAAAAGTTGGCAGGCGAGATTTGTTTTCCAGGGAAAAGCGACATTGTTTGTATTTGGGGGCCTGTGGCTGGGAGTGACCGGCTGGCTCCTTTGAACCCACGATACGCAGGATGGTTCCCAGACCCAAGGTGGCACCAGTGCCAAGTTTTGCTGGTTTGATACTACCAAGTGCGTCCTGCAATCTGCCATCCAGAAGCGGGGCAGCTTAATTTTGTTTGCCAGGGAAACGGGCCGTGGGTTTTGTTTGGGGGCATATAGCTGAGAGTGGCCGGCTGGCTCCTGAAAATCCACGCTAGGCAGCATGGTTCCCAGATGCAATGTGGCACCAGTGCCAAGTCGGGCTGGTTTGATGGTGCAAAGTGGCTCCTGCAATCTGCCATCCAGAAGCGAGGCAGCTGATTTTTGTTTGCCAGAGGAAAATTCCGTGGATTGTTTTTGGGGGCATATTGCTGGGAGTGGCCGGCTGGCTCCTTAAAATGCTCGATACGCATGATGGTTCCCAGGCCCAAGGTGTCACCACTACCAAGTCGGCCTGCGGTTTTAGTATCAAGTTCATCCTGCAATTTGCCATCCAGAAGAGGGGCAGTTGAGTTTTGTTTGCCAGAGAAACGGGCTGAGGTTTCTGTTTGGGGACATATGGCTGAGAGTGGCCGGCTGGCCCCTGAATATCCACGATACAGAGCATGGTTCCCAGATCCAAGGTGGCACCAGTGCCAAGTCGGGCTGGTTTGATAGTACCAAGTGTCTCCTGCAATCTGCCATCCAGAAGCAGGGCAGCTTACTTTTGTTTGCCAGAGAAATAGGCCTAGGTTTTTGTTTGGGGGCCTGTGGCTAGGAGTGGCCGGCTGGCTCCTTAGAATCCACGATACGCAGGATGGTTCCCAGACCCAAGGTGGCACCAGTGCCAAGTCGGGCTGGTTTGATTACACCAAGTGGCTCCTGCAATCTGCCATCCAGAAGCGGGGCAGCTGAGTTTTGTTTGCCTGTGAAACGGGCCGTTGTTTTTAATTGGGGTCTGTGGCCGAGAGTGTTCGGCTGGCTCCTGACAACCCACAATACGCAGGATGGTTCCCAGACCCAAGGTGGCACCAGTGCCAAGTCGGGCTGGTTTGATAGTACCAAGTGGCTCCTGCAATCTGCCATCCAGAAGCGGTGCAGTTGAGTTTTGTTTGCCAGAGAAAAGGGCCGTGGGTTGTGTTTGGGGGCATATGGCTGGGAGTGGCCGGCTGTCTCAGTAAAAAGATCGATACGCAGGATGGTTCCCAGACCCAAGGGGGCACCAGTGCCAAGTCGGGCTGTTTTTATAGTACCAAGTGCGTCCTGCAATTTGCCATCCAGAAGAGGGGCAGTTGAGTTTTGTTTGCCAGAGAATAGCGCCGTTGTTTGTGTTTGGGGGCTTGTGGCTCGTAGTGGCCGACTGGCGCCTTAGAATCTGTGTTACGCAGCATGGTTCCCAGACCCAAGGTGGCACCAGTGCCAAGTTGGGCTGGTTTGATAGTACCAAGTGGCTCCTGCAATCTGCCATCCAGAAGCGGGGTAGCTTACTTTTGTTTGCCAGGGAAACGGGCCGAGGTTTGTGACTGGGGACCTATGGCTGGGAGTGACCGGCTGGCTCCTGGAAAGCTACAATAGGCAGGATGGTGACCAGACCCATGGTGGCACCAGTGCCAAGTTGGGCTGGTTTGATAGTACCAAGTGGCTCCTGCAATCTGCCATCAAAAAGTTGGCAGGCGAGATTTGTTTTCCAGGGAAAAGCGACATTGTTTGTATTTGGGGGCCTGTGGCTGGGAGTGACCGGCTGGCTCCTTTGAACCCACGATACGCAGGATGGTTCCCAGACCCAAGGTGGCACCAGTGCCAAGTTTTGCTGGTTTGATACTACCAAGTGCGTCCTGCAATCTGCCATCCAGAAGCGGGGCAGCTTAATTTTGTTTGCCAGGGAAACGGGCCGTGGGTTTTGTTTGGGGGCATATAGCTGAGAGTGGCCGGCTGGCTCCTGAAAATCCACGCTAGGCAGCATGGTTCCCAGATGCAATGTGGCACCAGTGCCAAGTCGGGCTGGTTTGATGGTGCAAAGTGGCTCCTGCAATCTGCCATCCAGAAGCGAGGCAGCTGATTTTTGTTTGCCAGAGGAAAATTCCGTGGATTGTTTTTGGGGGCATATTGCTGGGAGTGGCCGGCTGGCTCCTTAAAATGCTCGATACGCATGATGGTTCCCAGGCCCAAGGTGTCACCACTACCAAGTCGGCCTGCGGTTTTAGTATCAAGTTCATCCTGCAATTTGCCATCCAGAAGAGGGGCAGTTGAGTTTTGTTTGCCAGAGAAACGGGCCGAGGTTTCTGTTTGGGGACATATGGCTGAGAGTGGCCGGCTGGCCCCTGAATATCCACGATACAGAGCATGGTTCCCAGATCCAAGGTGGCACCAGTGCCAAGTCGGGCTGGTTTGATAGTACCAAGTGTCTCCTGCAATCTGCCATCCAGAAGCAGGGCAGCTTACTTTTGTTTGCCAGAGAAATAGGCCTAGGTTTTTGTTTGGGGGCCTGTGGCTAGGAGTGGCCGGCTGGCTCCTTAGAATCCACGATACGCAGGATGGTTCCCAGACCCAAGGTGGCACCAGTGCCAAGTCGGGCTGGTTTGATTACACCAAGTGCCTCCTGCAATCTCCCATCCAGAAGCGGGGCAGCTGAGTTTTGTTTGCCTGTGAAACGGGCCGTTGTTTTTAATTGGGGTCTGTGGCCGAGAGTGTTCGGCTGGCTCCTGACAACCCACAATACGCAGGATGGTTCCCAGACCCAAGGTGGCACCAGTGCCAAGTCGGGCTGGTTTGATAGTACCAAGTGGCTCCTGCAATCTGCCATCCAGAAGCGGTGCAGTTGAGTTTTGTTTGCCAGAGAAAAGGGCCGTGGGTTGTGTTTGGGGGCATATGGCTGGGAGTGGCCGGCTGTCTCATTAAAAAGATCGATACGCAGGATGGTTCCCAGACCCAAGGGGGCACCAGTGCCAAGTCGGGCTGTTTTTATAGTACCAAGTGCGTCCTGCAATTTGCCATCCAGAAGAGGGGCAGTTGAGTTTTGTTTGCAAGAGAATAGCGCCGTTGTTTGTGTTTGGGGGCTTGTGGCTCGTAGTGGCCGACTGGCGCCTTAGAATCTGTGTTACGCAGCATGGTTCCCAGACCCAAGGTGGCACCAGTGCCAAGTTGGGCTGGTTTGATAGTACCAAGTGGCTCCTGCAATCTGCCATCCAGAAGCGGGGTAGCTTACTTTTGTTTGCCAGGGAAACGGGCCGAGGTTTGTGACTGGGGACCTATGGCTGGGAGTGACCGGCTGGCTCCTGGAAAGCTACAATAGGCAGGATGGTTACCAGACCCATGGTGGCACCAGTGCCAAGTTGGGCTGGTTTGATAGTACCAAGTGGCTCCTGCAATCTGCCATCAAAAAGTTGGCAGGCGAGTTTTGTTTTCCAGGGAAAAGCGACATTGTTTGTATTTGGGGGCCTGTGGCTGGGAGTGACCGGCTGGCTCCTTTGAACCCACGATACGCAGGATGGTTCCCAGACCCAAGGTGGCACCAGTGCCAAGTTTTGCTGGTTTGATACTACCAAGTGCGTCCTGCAATCTGCCATCCAGAAGCGGGGCAGCTTAATTTTGTTTGCCAGGGAAACGGGCCGTGGGTTTTGTTTGGGGGTATATAGCTGAGAGTGGCCGGCTGGCTCCTGAAAATCCACGCTAGGCAGCATGGTTCCCAGATGCAATGTGGCACCAGTGCCAAGTCGGGCTGGTTTGATGGTGCAAAGTGGCTCCTGCAATCTGCCATCCAGAAGCGAGGCAGCTGATTTTTGTTTGCCAGAGGAAAATTTCGTGGATTGTTTTTGGGGGCATATTGCTGGGAGTGGCCGGCTGGCTCCTTAAAATGCTCGATACGCATGATGGTTCCCAGGCCCAAGGTGTCACCACTACCAAGTCGGCCTGCGGTTTTAGTATCAAGTTCATCCTGCAATTTGCCATCCAGAAGAGGGGCAGTTGAGTTTTGTTTGCCAGAGAAACGGGCCGAGGTTTCTGTTTGGGGACATATGGCTGAGAGTGGCCGGCTGGCCCCTGAATATCCACGATACAGAGCATGGTTCCCAGATCCAAGGTGGCACCAGTGCCAAGTCGGGCTGGTTTGATAGTACCAAGTGTCTCCTGCAATCTGCCATCCAGAAGCAGGGCAGCTTACTTTTGTTTGCCAGAGAAATAGGCCTAGGTTTTGGTTTGGGGGCCTATGGCTGAGAGTGGCCGGCTGGCCCCTGAAAATCAACGATAGGCAGGATGGTTCCCAGATCCAAGGTGGCACCAGTGCCAAGTAAGGCTGGTTGTATGGTTCAAAGTAACTCCTGCAATCTGCCATCCAGAAGCGGGACAGCTGAGTTTTTTTTGCCAGAGAAAAGGTCCATGGTTTCTTTTTGGGGCATACGGCTGGGAATTGCCGGTTGGCTCCTTAAAATGCTCGATACGCAGGATGGTTCCCAGAGCCAAGGTGGCACCACTGCCAAGTCGGGCTCTTTTTGTAGTACCAAGTGCGTCCTGCAATTTGCCATCCAGAAGAGGGGCAGTTGAGTTTTGTTTGCCAGAGAAAAGGGCCGTTGTTTGTGTTTGGGGGCCTGTGGCTGGGAGTGTTCGGCTGGTTCCTGAATATGTACAATACGCAGGATTGTTCCCAGATCCAAGGTGGCAGCAGTGCCATGTTGTGCTGGTGTGATAGTCCCAAGTGGCTCCTGCAATCTGCCATCCAGAAGTGGGGCAGCTGATTTTTGTTCGCCAGAGAAAAGGTCCGTGGTTTGTTTTTGGGGGCATGTGGCTGAGAGTGGCCGGCTGGCCCCTGAAAATCCACGATACACAGGATGGTTCCCAGATCCAAGGTGGCACCTGTGCCAAGTCGGGCTGATTTGATAGTACTAAGTAGCTCCTGCAATCTGCCATGCAGAAGCGGGGCAGCTTACTTTTGTTTGCCAGGGAAACGGGCCGAGGTTTGTGTTTGGGGGCCTATGGCTGAGAGTGACCGGCTGGCTCCTGAAAAGCTACAATAGGCAGGATGGTGACCAGACCCATGGTGGCACCAGTGCCAAGTTCGGCTGGTTTGATAGTACCAAGTGGTTCCTGCAATCTGCCATCCAGAAGCAGGGCAGCTGAGTTTTGTTTGCCAGAGAAAAGGGCCTTGGTTTGTGTTTGGGGGCATATGGCTGGGTGTGGCCAGCTGGCTCCTTAAAATGCACGATATGCAACATGGCTCCCAGACCCAAGGTGGCACAAGTGCCAAGTTGGGCTGGTTTGATAGTACCAAGTGGCTCCTGCAATCTTCCATGATCACGTGGAGAAATACTTTCTGGTTTCAGCCTCATGCTCTTTCTTCTCTCCCTCAACTTCTCTATCACCTCTCATCTGGTTCACATGCGCTGTCTTCAAGGTCCACAGGCTACTTTTCACAGAATCTTCTGGCCTGATGAAGTAAGGATGATGAATAGAACAGAGCTGGGATCTATTTTCCAGTTTGGATAAAATGCATTCTGCACACAAATCCAAGGAGAACGGGCTGCCCCGATGCCCAGAAAATCTTTCACTCCTGCTAGTGTTCTACGTCAACCGCAACTTAGTCTGAAAGAAAAGCTTTTTCTCTGAGAGCATCTGAGAGGTTTGCATGAAGCACTGATATCTGACATATGCAATTTTGAATAGGAGAGGAAAAAGAAAATGGCAAGGAGTTTTTAATTTTAGTGGTTTCAATTTTAATTTCCGTGCACTTTTTCAAAACTTGTCAGCTCAAATGCCCATCAACATCTTTTAGTCATCTGTAAGTCAGTATTCATATAAAATGTGCTTCAAATCCAAAGAATTTCAAATTTGCACTCCAAGCTTCTATGCCTAGATTTATGATTTCCTACACATATTAGATGAAAGGAAGGCCTTTTTTACTGTGGGAGTGCTGGAACACTGGAACAGGTTGCCCAGAGAAGTTGTGGGTGTCCCATCCCTGAAAGTATTCAAGGTCACCTTGGACGGGGCTTGGAGCAGCAACAAAGGAGAAGCTTGATGGTAGAGAAACAAAGTTGGACTATAGAAGAAACTCGGATTGAAGTATAGGATCAAGTTTTCTCTCAGCTCTTGGGGTAAATTCAAAGTTGTACAAAATGACATTTATCTGTGCTATTCACTACTGTAACAGAAAGTTTCATGAAAACTGTACAGAAGATAGTAAATTTTAAAAGAGATAAGAATTACAGCATAAAATCCATGGGATAGGTTACAACATGAGACACTCTCTAAGAGAAAATCTCTGTGTTTCAGCACTTCATCGGGGTAAGATTTCATGAAGTGCCAAAGAAGGCGGCAAAATATCATTCGGGACATTATTTACTGGAATTCAGCCTGGCCATTAGTAGGAACTGCCTTTGAACATATCATGTAGATATACCACACACACTTTCCCTTCACTGAAAAATTACTGTTTACAACAAATAAGCAATTGACGATCAAAATTGATTGAAAGCATCTTAAACATGTCAAGTATTTCATTGTAGATGATCTGTGATCCAAATGCTTCTTCCACCTTCGAGAGGGACAGAAGAATTCTTCCATATCATGATGGTTTAAAATTGTATCAACCAATGTTTTCTGCTGAAAAGATATCATCTATTTTTTTCTATTTTTGGAAGAAAATATTCCTAGACATACAACAGGTGAGAACTAAGTAATTTTAAAGAAACAAATGAAATGAAAATATTCTGTAAATAGAATGAAATGAAAAGCTGTGTTTTAAATAGGAGCTAAATATTAAACAGAATTTTTGTACCAGGCATTTGAATTACTGCACCAGCTCTTTTGCCCATCAAGAGAGGCATTTAGCATTTCAGTCTTTTCCAAGGTGTTCATGATCTGCTATGCTGATCTCTGTGTGTGCCTAGGTGTGTGTGGAGGGGGGGGCATATGAAGGGGAGTGTGTATGTTTGCTTTACAATTGTTGTGGCAGATTCATGCCTCAGCTCCACATTTTGTTTTAAAAAGGTCACACCGAGTGGATATGAAGTTTACTATCAACAAGAGATCGATTCCCAAATCATCCATTTGACTCTCCCTTATAAATCATGTGCTTTGTTGCATATTTTATCAAATATACTTTCAAGCCAGATGGAGGAAGGAGGATGTGGGAATCCCTCCACCATCTTGCAACTTTTATGTAAGTAGGTTTTCAAGAAAATCATCATTTCTCTTTTAAATATGTCTGGAACAGGCATGATGGTAGTGTCAACCTGTTGGAGTTTTTGTTGCTGGAAGAAGTTGTACAAAAGGATTGGTTTTTACATTGACCAGTTACTGAATCAAGCGCAGGAATACATTGGAAATTTAGCTGGGGGTTCCTTTTCCCAGCAGACTACTTCTAGAACGAGCTTGTACACTGAAGCTGACTCTTTTGCTCTCTTTTTGTTTCTTTCCTATTTTCTTGGCTTCTTTGCCACTATCTAGACAATTTTGGAACTTTGTTCCCAACTAAAATGGTTTCAATAGTCTGATTGTGATCATACATTTTTACAAGGAATTTTTAAAATCTTTCCTCGAGTCCAGAAAGTCAAGGACTTAGATCTTTTTCTTCCCTTATCAATATTGCCATGAAATTGATAAATAAAGACCAACTCTTTATTTTTGTTTTTAACCCACGTAGATAATTCCCATCCATTAATCCATTTTGTGGACCAATAGCTGCCATTCTGATGGAAGCTGTCACTTCTTAACAATAGGCATTCTGTGACTATGTTGACAGCACTTTGGGTGAAGATCCTAACTGGTCTTAGATATACATAGGGAGAAATTTGCTCAGCCAGTGTCAGTCTTAAGCATGCGTATCAGAAGATCTTTCTAGAGCTGGGAATTTTCCCATGAAAGGGATTCAGTTAGGGAAGAGACACTTGTGCCAGAGTTTTACATTCTTCTTGAACACTGCTTAAGGAACTTAGATGCCATGTCCATTTGGATCTCTGTCTGCACAGAACTTTGTCATGCCAGTGCTTTGAAATGCATCTTGAAGAGAATTCACTAGCACAGAATGAAAGAGAGTGGAAGGGGTTGGTGGGGCTAACCAGGCCCAACCCCCCTGCCTAAACCAGGATACCTAGAGCCTCTTGCCCAGGATTCTATCTGGGTGTACTTTTAATGTCTTCAAAGATCCAGGCTCCACAATCTTTCTGGGCAGTCTGTGCCGTGGTTCAGTCACCCTGACAGTAAAGAAACATTTACTGATGTTCAAAGGCAATCTCCTGTATTTCAGTGTGTGCCCACTGCCTCTTGTCTTTTCCCTCAGCATCACTGAAAAGACACTGATTCCCTCCCCTTTGCACTATTGCTTCCATATATATGTGTGATGCCATGTAGAGGTATGTCAAAAACCTCCCTGAAGCCCAGGCAGATAATATTCCCTTCATCTACCAGTCAAGTTGATTCATCAGAGGAGTTTAAAGTGATGTTCAGCATGAAATTCCCCTGAAAAATCATGCTAACTACATTATTTGGTCATCTGTCATGTGCCTGGCAAGGATTTCCAGGAAGAGCTGCTTCATCAACTTCCTGGGGATAAAAAAGAGGCTGGCTGGTTTGTACTATGGCGAGTCCTCTTAATTGCCTTTTTTGAAGATGGGTGTCATTTGCTAACATCCACTCTTTAGCCTCTCTTGTCGTCTACATCTTAGCAAAACGCTTTTCCACTATGTCTGGCTAGGAAAAACTGTGCCAGCACAGAAAACATCTCCCATCGTGTTCTAGAAGTTGCACGGATGTCTGCCAAGTGTTTGGCAGGAAGAAAAGTTGTCCAAAACAGCTTCCAATCGAATGTTCCTGTGATTGGAAAAGTCAGGAGAGTGCAAAGGTACTGTTTTCTATCAGTTGGCAAGGTGCGCACACAATCCCAGTGTTGTACAGCTTGCTTCTTCACCTTCCCGAAGCTGCCGCTCTCGCCGGCTGCCGGAGCCCAAGAAGCGGCTTCTTCGCGCAAAGACGATTGTGCCGCTCACAGGGCTCTCCTTAGCGCGGCTTCTGCCGAAAGACGCCCGGCAGCGGCTCTTACCTCCGGAGAGCATCCTACCTTCGTCTTTAGCTCCTCTTCTCATCTACACCTCGGCAAAAAGCTTCTCCACTATGTCTGGCTAGGAAAAACTGTGCCAGCACAGAAAACATCTCCCATCGTGTTCTAGAAGTTGCACGGATGTCTGCCAAGTGTTTGGCAGGAAGAAAAGAAAAGTTGTCCAAAACAGCTTCCAATCGAATGTTCCTGTGATTGGAAAAGTCAGGAGAGTGCAAAGGTACTGTTTTCTATCAGTTGGCAAGGTGCGCACACAATCCCAGTGTTGTACAGCTTGCTTCTTCACCTTCCCGAAGCTGCCGCTCTCGCCGGCTGCCGGAGCCCAAGAAGCGGCTTCTTCGCGCAAAGACGATTGTGCCGCTCACAGGGCTCTCCTTAGCGCGGCTTCTGCCGAAAGACGCCCGGCAGCGGCTCTTACCTCCGGAGAGCATCCTACCTTCGTCTTTCGCGTCTTTTGTAGTCTACATCTTAGCAAAACGCTTTTCCACTATGTCTGGCTAGGAAAAACTGTGCCAGCACAGAAAACATCTCCCATCGTGTTCTAGAAGTTGCACGGATGTCTGCCAAGTGTTTGGCAGGAAGAAAAGAAAAGTTGTCCAAAACAGCTTCCAATCGAATGTTCCTGTGATTGGAAAAGTCAGGAGAGTGCAAAGGTACTGTTTTCTATCAGTTGGCAAGGTGCGCACACAATCCCAGTGTTGTACAGCTTGCTTCTTCACCTTCCCGAAGCTGCCGCTCTCGCCGGCTGCCGGAGCCCAAGAAGCGGCTTCTTCGCGCAAAGACGATTGTGCCGCTCACAGGGCTCTCCTTAGCGCGGCTTCTGCCGAAAGACGCCCGGCAGCGGCTCTTACCTCCGGAGAGCATCCTACCTTCGTCTTTCGCGTCTTTTGTAGTCTACATCTTAGCAAAACGCTTTTCCACTATGTCTGGCTAGGAAAAACTGTGCCAGCACAGAAAACATCTCCCATCGTGTTCTAGAAGTTGCACGGATGTCTGCCAAGTGTTTGGCAGGAAGAAAAGAAAAGTTGTCCAAAACAGCTTCCAATCGAATGTTCCTGTGATTGGAAAAGTCAGGAGAGTGCAAAGGTACTGTTTTCTATCAGTTGGCAAGGTGCGCACACAATCCCAGTGTTGTACAGCTTGCTTCTTCACCTTCCCGAAGCTGCCGCTCTCGCCGGCTGCCGGAGCCCAAGAAGCGGCTTCTTCGCGCAAAGACGATTGTGCCGCTCACAGTGCTCTCCTTAGCGCGGCTTCTGCCGAAAGACGCCCGGCAGCGGCTCTTACCTCCGGAGAGCATCCTACCTTCGTCTTTCGCGTCTTTTGTAGTCTACATCTTAGCAAAACGCTTTTCCACTATGTCTGGCTAGGAAAAACTGTGCCAGCACAGAAAACATCTCCCATCGTGTTCTAGAAGTTGCACGGATGTCTGCCAAGTGTTTGGCAGGAAGAAAAGAAAAGTTGTCCAAAACAGCTTCCAATCGAATGTTCCTGTGATTGGAAAAGTCAGGAGAGTGCAAAGGTACTGTTTTCTATCAGTTGGCAAGGTGCGCACACAATCCCAGTGTTGTACAGCTTGCTTCTTCACCTTCCCGAAGCTGCCGCTCTCGCCGACTGCCGGAGCCGATGAATCGGCTTCTTCGCGCAAAGACGATTGTGCCGCTCACAGTGCTCTCCTTAGCGCGGCTTCTGCCGAAAGACGCCCGGCAGCGGCTCTTACCTCCGGAGAGCATCCTACCTTCGTCTTTCGCGTCTTTTGTAGTCTACATCTTAGCAAAACGCTTTTCCACTATGTCTGGCTAGGAAAAACTGTGCCAGCACAGAAAACATCTCCCATCGTGTTCTAGAAGTTGCACGGATGTCTGCCAAGTGTTTGGCAGGAAGAAAAGAAAAGTTGTCCAAAACAGCTTCCAATCGAATGTTCCTGTGATTGGAAAAGTCAGGAGAGTGCAAAGGTACTGTTTTCTATCAGTTGGCAAGGTGCGCACACAATCCCAGTGTTGTACAGCTTGCTTCTTCACCTTCCCGAAGCTGCCGCTCTCGCCGGCTGCCGGAGCCCAAGAAGCGGCTTCTTCGCGCAAAGACGATTGTGCCGCTCACAGGGCTCTCCTTAGCGCGGCTTCTGCCGAAAGACGCCCGGCAGCGGCTCTTACCTCCGGAGAGCATCCTACCTTCGTCTTTCGCGTCTTTTGTAGTCTACATCTTAGCAAAACGCTTTTCCACTATGTCTGGCTAGGAAAAACTGTGCCAGCACAGAAAACATCTCCCATCGTGTTCTAGAAGTTGCACGGATGTCTGCCAAGTGTTTGGCAGGAAGAAAAGAAAAGTTGTCCAAAACAGCTTCCAATCGAATGTTCCTGTGATTGGAAAAGTCAGGAGAGTGCAAAGATACTGTTTTCTATCAGTTGGCAAGGTGCGCACACAATCCCAGTGTTGTACAGCTTGCTTCTTCACCTTCCCGAAGCTGCCGCTCTCGCCGGCTGCCGGAGCCCAAGAAGCGGCTTCTTCGCGCAAAGACGATTGTGCCGCTCACAGTGCTCTCCTTAGCGCGGCTTCTGCCGAAAGACGCCCGGCAGCGGCTCTTACCTCCGGAGAGCATCCTACCTTCGTCTTTCGCGTCTTTTGTAGTCTACATCTTAGCAAAACGCTTTTCCACTATGTCTGGCTAGGAAAAATTGTGCCAGCACAGAAAACATCTCCCATCGTGTTCTAGAAGTTGCACGGATGTCTGCCAAGTGTTTGGCAGGAAGAAAAGAAAAGTTGTCCAAAACAGCTTCCAATCGAATGTTCCTGTGATTGGAAAAGTCAGGAGAGTGCAAAGGTACTGTTTTCTATCAGTTGGCAAGGTGCGCACACAATCCCAGTGTTGTACAGCTTGCTTCTTCACCTTCCCGAAGCTGCCGCTCTCGCCGGCTGCCGGAGCCCAAGAAGCGGCTTCTTCGCGCAAAGACGATTGTGCCGCTCACAGGGCTCTCCTTAGCGCGGCTTCTGCCGAAAGACGCCCGGCAGCGGCTCTTACCTCCGGAGAGCATCCTACCTTCGTCTTTCGCGTCTTTTGTAGTCTACATCTTAGCAAAACGCTTTTCCACTATGTCTGGCTAGGAAAAACTGTGCCAGCACAGAAAACATCTCCCATCGTGTTCTAGAAGTTGCACGGATGTCTGCCAAGTGTTTGGCAGGAAGAAAAGAAAAGTTGTCCAAAACAGCTTCCAATCGAATGTTCCTGTGATTGGAAAAGTCAGGAGAGTGCAAAGGTACTGTTTTCTATCAGTTGGCAAGGTGCGCACACAATCCCAGTGTTGTACAGCTTGCTTCTTCACCTTCCCGAAGCTGCCGCTCTCGCCGGCTGCCGGAGCCCAAGAAGCGGCTTCTTCGCGCAAAGACGATTGTGCCGCTCACAGGGCTCTCCTTAGCGCGGCTTCTGCCGAAAGACGCCCGGCAGCGGCTCTTACCTCCGGAGAGCATCCTACCTTCGTCTTTCGCGTCTTTTGTAGTCTACATCTTAGCAAAACGCTTTTCCACTATGTCTGGCTAGGAAAAACTGTGCCAGCACAGAAAACATCTCCCATCGTGTTCTAGAAGTTGCACGGATGTCTGCCAAGTGTTTGGCAGGAAGAAAAGAAAAGTTGTCCAAAACAGCTTCCAATCGAATGTTCCTGTGATTGGAAAAGTCAGGAGAGTGCAAAGGTACTGTTTTCTATCAGTTGGCAAGGTGCGCACACAATCCCAGTGTTGTACAGCTTGCTTCTTCACCTTCCCGAAGCAGCCGCTTTCGCCGGCTGCCGGAGCCCAAGAAGCGGCTTCTTCGCGCAAAGACGATTGTGCCGCTCACAGTGCTCTCCTTAGCGCAGCTTCTGCCGAAAGACGCCCGGCAGCGGCTCTTACCTCCTGAGAGTGGCAGCTTCGGGAAGATGAAGAAGCAAGCTGTACAACACTGGGATTGTGTGCGCACCTTGCCAACTGATAGAAAACAGTACCTTTGCACTCTCCTGACTTTTCCAATCACATGAACATTCGATTGGAAGCTGTTTTGGACAACTTTTCTTTTCTTCCTCCCAAACACTTGGCAGACATCCGTGCAACTTCTAGAACACGATGGGAGATGTTTTCTGTGCTGGCACGGGTTTTCCTAGCCAGACATAGTGGAAAAGCGTTTTGCTAAGATGTAGACTACAAAAGACGCGAAAGACGAAGGTAGGATGCTCTCCGGAGGTAAGAGCCGCTGCCGGGCGTCTTTCGGCAGAAGCCGCGCTAAGGAGAGCACTGTGAACGGCACAATCGTCTTTGCGCGAAGAAGCCGCTTCTTGGGCTCCGGCAGCCGGCGAGAGCGGCAGCTTCGGGAAGGTGAAGAAGCAAGCTGTACAACACTGGGATTGTGTGCGCACCTTGCCAACTGATAGAAAACAGTACCTTTGCACTCTCCTGACTTTTCCAATCACAGGAACATTCGATTGGAAGCTGTTTTGGACAACTTTTCTTTTCTTCCTGCCAAACACTTGGCAGACATCCGTGCAACTTCTAGAACACGATGGGAGATGTTTTCTGTGCTGGCACAGTTTTTCCTAGCCAGACATAGTGGAAAAGCGTTTTGCTAAGATGTAGACTACAAAAGACGCGAAAGACGAAGGTAGGATGCTCTCCGGAGGTAAGAGCCGCTGCCGGGCGTCTTTCGGCAGAAGCCGCGCTAAGGAGAGCACTGTGAGCGGCACAATCGTCTTTGCGCGAAGAAGCCGCTTCTTGGGCTCCGGCAGCCGGCGAGAGCGGCAGCTTCGGGAAGGTGAAGAAGCAAGCTGTACAACACTGGGATTGTGTGCGCACCTTGCCAACTGATAGAAAACAGTATCTTTGCACTCTCCTGACTTTTCCAATCACAGGAACATTCGATTGGAAGCTGTTTTGGACAACTTTTCTTCCTGCCAAACACTTGGCAGACATCCGTGCAACTTCTAGAACACGATGGGAGATGTTTTCTGTGCTGGCACAGTTTTTCCTAGCCAGACATAGTGGAAAAGCTTTTTGCCGAGGTGTAGATGAGAAGAGGAGCTAAAGACGAAGGTAGGATGCTCTCCGGAGGTAAGAGCCGCTGCCGGGCGTCTTTCGGCAGAAGCCGCGCTAAGGAGAGCACTGTGAGCGGCACAATCGTCTTTGCGCGAAGAAGCCGCTTCTTGGGCTCCGGCAGCCGGCGAGAGCGGCAGCTTCGGGAAGGTGAAGAAGCAAGCTGTACAACACTGGGATTGTGTGCGCACCTTGCCAACTGATAGAAAACAGTACCTTTGCACTCTCCTGACTTTTCCAATCACAGGAACATTCGATTGGAAGCTGTTTTGGACAACTTTTCTTTTCTTCCTGCCAAACACTTGGCAGACATCCGTGCAACTTCTAGAACACGATGGGAGATGTTTTCTGTGCTGGCACAGTTTTTCCTAGCCAGACATAGTGGAAAAGCGTTTTGCTAAGATGTAGACTACAAAAGACGCGAAAGACGAAGGTAGGATGCTCTCCGGAGGTAAGAGCCGCTGCCGGGCGTCTTTCGGCAGAAGCCGCGCTAAGGAGAGCACTGTGAGCGGCACAATCGTCTTTGCGCGAAGAAGCCGCTTCTTGGGCTCCGGCAGCCGGCGAGAGCGGCAGCTTCGGGAAGGTGAAGAAGCAAGCTGTACAACACTGGGATTGTGTGCGCACCTTGCCAACTGATAGAAAACAGTATCTTTGCACTCTCCTGACTTTTCCAATCACAGGAACATTCGATTGGAAGCTGTTTTGGACAACTTTTCTTTTCTTCCTGCCAAACACTTGGCAGACATCCGTGCAACTTCTAGAACACGATGGGAGATGTTTTCTGTGCTGGCACAGTTTTTCCTAGCCAGACATAGTGGAAAAGCTTTTTGCCGAGGTGTAGATGAGAAGAGGAGCTAAAGACGAAGGTAGGGTGCTCTCCGGAGGTAAGAGCCGCTGCCGGGCGTCTTTCGGCAGAAGCCGCGCTAAGGAGAGCACTGTGAGCGGCACAATCGTCTTTGCGCGAAGAAGCCGCTTCTTGGGCTCCGGCAGCCGGCGAGAGCGGCAGCTTCGGGAAGGTGAAGAAGCAAGCTGTACAACACTGGGATTGTGTGCGCACCTTGCCAACTGATAGAAAACAGTACCTTTGCACTCTCCTGACTTTTCCAATCACAGGAACATTCGATTGGAAGCTGTTTTGGACAACTTTTCTTTTCTTCCTGCCAAACACTTGGCAGACATCCGTGCAACTTCTAGAACACGATGGGAGATGTTTTCTGTGCTGGCACAGTTTTTCCTAGCCAGACATAGTGGAAAAGCGTTTTGCTAAGATGTAGACTACAAAAGACGCGAAAGACGAAGGTAGGATGCTCTCCGGAGGTAAGAGCCGCTGCCGGGCGTCTTTCGGCAGAAGCCGCGCTAAGGAGAGCACTGTGAGCGGCACAATCGTCTTTGCGCGAAGAAGCCGCTTCTTGGGCTCCGGCAGCCGGCGAGAGCGGCAGCTTCGGGAAGGTGAAGAAGCAAGCTGTACAACACTGGGATTGTGTGCGCACCTTGCCAACTGATAGAAAACAGTATCTTTGCACTCTCCTGACTTTTCCAATCACAGGAACATTCGATTGGAAGCTGTTTTGGACAACTTTTCTTCCTGCCAAACACTTGGCAGACATCCGTGCAACTTCTAGAACACGATGGGAGATGTTTTCTGTGCTGGCACAGTTTTTCCTAGCCAGACATAGTGGAAAAGCTTTTTGCCGAGGTGTAGATGAGAAGAGGAGCTAAAGACGAAGGTAGGATGCTCTCCGGAGGTAAGAGCCGCTGCCGGGCGTCTTTCGGCAGAAGCCGCGCTAAGGAGAGCACTGTGAGCGGCACAATCGTCTTTGCGCGAAGAAGCCGCTTCTTGGGCTCCGGCAGCCGGCGAGAGCGGCAGCTTCGGGAAGGTGAAGAAGCAAGCTGTACAACACTGGGATTGTGTGCGCACCTTGCCAACTGATAGAAAACAGTACCTTTGCACTCTCCTGACTTTTCCAATCACAGGAACATTCGATTGGAAGCTGTTTTGGACAACTTTTCTTTTCTTCCTGCCAAACACTTGGCAGACATCCGTGCAACTTCTAGAACACGATGGGAGATGTTTTCTGTGCTGGCACAGTTTTTCCTAGCCAGACATAGTGGAAAAGCGTTTTGCTAAGATGTAGACTACAAAAGACGCGAAAGACGAAGGTAGGATGCTCTCCGGAGGTAAGAGCCGCTGCCGGGCGTCTTTCGGCAGAAGCCGCGCTAAGGAGAGCACTGTGAGCGGCACAATCGTCTTTGCGCGAAGAAGCCGCTTCTTGGGCTCCGGCAGCCGGCGAGAGCGGCAGCTTCGGGAAGGTGAAGAAGCAAGCTGTACAACACTGGGATTGTGTGCGCACCTTGCCAACTGATAGAAAACAGTACCTTTGCACTCTCCTGACTTTTCCAATCACAGGAACATTCGATTGGAAGCTGTTTTGGACAACTTTTCTTTTCTTCCTGCCAAACACTTGGCAGACATCCGTGCAACTTCTAGAACACGATGGGAGATGTTTTCTGTGCTGGCACAGTTTTTCCTAGCCAGACATAGTGGAGAAGCTTTTTGCCGAGGTGTAGATGAGAAGAGGAGCTAAAGACGAAGGTAGGGTGCTCTCCGGAGGTAAGAGCCGCTGCCGGGCGTCTTTCGGCAGAAGCCGCGCTAAGGAGAGCACTGTGAGCGGCACAATCGTCTTTGCGCGAAGAAGCCGCTTCTTGGGCTCCGGCAGCCGGCGAGAGCGGCAGCTTCGGGAAGGTGAAGAAGCAAGCTGTACAACACTGGGATTGTGTGCGCACCTTGCCAACTGATAGAAAACAGTACCTTTGCACTCTCCTGACTTTTCCAATCACAGGAACATTCGATTGGAAGCTGTTTTGGACAACTTTTCTTTTCTTCCTGCCAAACACTTGGCAGACATCCGTGCAACTTCTAGAACACGATGGGAGATGTTTTCTGTGCTGGCACAGTTTTTCCTAGCCAGACATAGTGGAAAAGCGTTTTGCTAAGATGTAGACGACAAGAGAGGCTAAAGAGTGGATGTTAGCATATGACACCCATCTTCAAAAAAGGCAATTAAGAGGACTCGCCATAGTACAAACCAGCCAGCCTCTTTTTTATCCCCAGGAAGTTGATGAAGCAGCTCTTCCTGGAAATCCTTGCCAGGCACATGACAGATGACCAAATAATGTAGTTAGCATGATTTTTCAGGGGAATTTCATGCTGAACATCACTTTAAACTCCTCTGATGAATCAACTTGACTGGTAGATGAAGGGAATATTATCTGCCTGGGCTTCAGGGAGGTTTTTGACATACCTCTACATGGCATCACACATACATATGGAAGCAATAGTGCAAAGGGGAGGGAATCAGTGTCTTTTCAGTGATGCTGAGGGTAAAGACAAGAGGCAGTGGGCACACACTGAAATACAGGAGATTGCCTTTGAACATCAGTAAATGTTTCTTTACTGTCAGGGTGACTGAACCACGGCACAGACTGCCCAGAAAGATTGTGGAGCCTGGATCTTTGAAGACATTAAAAGTACACCCAGATAGAATCCTGGGCAAGAGGCTCTAGGTATCCTGGTTTAGGCAGGGGGGTTGGGCCTGGTTAGCCCCACCAACCCCTTCCACTCTCTTTCATTCTGTGCTAGTGAATTCTCTTCAAGATGCATTTCAAAGCACTGGCATGACAAAGTTCTGTGCAGACAGAGATCCAAATGGACATGGCATCTAAGTTCCTTAAGCAGTGTTCAAGAAGAATGTAAAACTCTGGCACAAGTGTCTCTTCCCTAACTGAATCCCTTTCATGGGAAAATTCCCAGCTCTAGAAAGATCTTCTGATACGCATGCTTAAGACTGACACTGGCTGAGCAAATTTCTCCCTATGTATATCTAAGACCAGTTAGGATCTTCACCCAAAGTGCTGTCAACATAGTCACAGAATGCCTATTGTTAAGAAGTGACAGCTTCCATCAGAATGGCAGCTATTGGTCCACAAAATGGATTAATGGATGGGAATTATCTACGTGGGTTAAAAACAAAAATAAAGAGTTGGTCTTTATTTATCAATTTCATGGCAATATTGATAAGGGAAGAAAAAGATCTAAGTCCTTGACTTTCTGGACTCGAGGAAAGATTTTAAAAATTCCTTGTAAAAATGTATGATCACAATCAGACTATTGAAACCATTTTAGTTGGGAACAAAGTTCCAAAATTGTCTAGATAGTGGCAAAGAAGCCAAGAAAATAGGAAAGAAACAAAAAGAGAGCAAAAGAGTCAGCTTCAGTGTACAAGCTCGTTCTAGAAGTAGTCTGCTGGGAAAAGGAACCCCCAGCTGAATTTCCAATGTATTCCTGCGCTTGATTCAGTAACTGGTCAATGTAAAAACCAATCCTTTTGTACAACTTCTTCCAGCAACAAAAACTCCAACAGGTTGACACTACCATCATGCCTGTTCCAGACATATTTAAAAGAGAAATGATGATTTTCTTGAAAACCTACTTACATAAAAGTTGCAAGATGGTGGAGGGATTCCCACATCCTCCTTCCTCCATCTGGCTTGAAAGTATATTTGATAAAATATGCAACAAAGCACATGATTTATAAGGGAGAGTCAAATGGATGATTTGGGAATCGATCTCTTGTTGATAGTAAACTTCATATCCACTCGGTGTGACCTTTTTAAAACAAAATGTGGAGCTGAGGCATGAATCTGCCACAACAATTGTAAAGCAAACATACACACTCCCCTTCATATGCCCCCCCCTCCACACACACCTAGGCACACACAGAGATCAGCATAGCAGATCATGAACACCTTGGAAAAGACTGAAATGCTAAATGCCTCTCTTGATGGGCAAAAGAGCTGGTGCAGTAATTCAAATGCCTGGTACAAAAATTCTGTTTAATATTTAGCTCCTATTTAAAACACAGCTTTTCATTTCATTCTATTTACAGAATATTTTCATTTCATTTGTTTCTTTAAAATTACTTAGTTCTCACCTGTTGTATGTCTAGGAATATTTTCTTCCAAAAATAGAAAAAAATAGATGATATCTTTTCAGCAGAAAACATTGGTTGATACAATTTTAAACCATCATGATATGGAAGAATTCTTCTGTCCCTCTCGAAGGTGGAAGAAGCATTTGGATCACAGATCATCTACAATGAAATACTTGACATGTTTAAGATGCTTTCAATCAATTTTGATCGTCAATTGCTTATTTGTTGTAAACAGTAATTTTTCAGTGAAGGGAAAGTGTGTGTGGTATATCTACATGATATGTTCAAAGGCAGTTCCTACTAATGGCCAGGCTGAATTCCAGTAAATAATGTCCCGAATGATATTTTGCCGCCTTCTTTGGCACTTCATGAAATCTTACCCCGATGAAGTGCTGAAACACAGAGATTTTCTCTTAGAGAGTGTCTCATGTTGTAACCTATCCCATGGATTTTATGCTGTAATTCTTATCTCTTTTAAAATTTACTATCTTCTGTACAGTTTTCATGAAACTTTCTGTTACAGTAGTGAATAGCACAGATAAATGTCATTTTGTACAACTTTGAATTTACCCCAAGAGCTGAGAGAAAACTTGATCCTATACTTCAATCCGAGTTTCTTCTATAGTCCAACTTTGTTTCTCTACCATCAAGCTTCTCCTTTGTTGCTGCTCCAAGCCCCGTCCAAGGTGACCTTGAATACTTTCAGGGATGGGACACCCACAACTTCTCTGGGCAACCTGTTCCAGTGTTCCAGCACTCCCACAGTAAAAAAGGCCTTCCTTTCATCTAATATGTGTAGGAAATCATAAATCTAGGCATAGAAGCTTGGAGTGCAAATTTGAAATTCTTTGGATTTGAAGCACATTTTATATGAATACTGACTTACAGATGACTAAAAGATGTTGATGGGCATTTGAGCTGACAAGTTTTGAAAAAGTGCACGGAAATTAAAATTGAAACCACTAAAATTAAAAACTCCTTGCCATTTTCTTTTTCCTCTCCTATTCAAAATTGCATATGTCAGATATCAGTGCTTCATGCAAACCTCTCAGATGCTCTCAGAGAAAAAGCTTTTCTTTCAGACTAAGTTGCGGTTGACGTAGAACACTAGCAGGAGTGAAAGATTTTCTGGGCATCGGGGCAGCCCGTTCTCCTTGGATTTGTGTGCAGAATGCATTTTATCCAAACTGGAAAATAGATCCCAGCTCTGTTCTATTCATCATTCTTACTTCATCAGGCCAGAAGATTCTGTGAAAAGTAGCCTGTGGACCTTGAAGACAGCGCATGTGAACCAGATGAGAGGTGATAGAGAAGTTGAGGGAGAGAAGAAAGAGCATGAGGCTGAAACCAGAAAGTATTTCTCCACGTGATCATGGAAGATTGCAGGAGCCACTTGGTACTATCAAACCAGCCCAACTTGGCACTGGTGCCACCTTGGGTCTGGGAGCCATGTTGCATATCGTGCATTTTAAGGAGCCAGCTGGCCACACCCAGCCATATGCCCCCAAACACAAACCAAGGCCCTTTTCTCTGGCAAACAAAACTCAGCTGCCCTGCTTCTGGATGGCAGATTGCAGGAACCACTTGGTACTATCAAACCAGCCGAACTTGGCACTGGTGCCACCATGGGTCTGGTCACCATCCTGCCTATTGTAGCTTTTCAGGAGCCAGCCGGTCACTCTCAGCCATAGGCCCCCAAACACAAACCTCGGCCCGTTTCCCTGGCAAACAAAAGTAAGCTGCCCCGCTTCTGCATGGCAGATTGCAGGAGCTACTTAGTACTATCAAATCAGCCCGACTTGGCACAGGTGCCACCTTGGATCTGGGAACCATCCTGTGTATCGTGGATTTTCAGGGGCCAGCCGGCCACTCTCAGCCATATGCCCCCAAAAACAAACCACGGACCTTTTCTCTGGCAAACAAAAATCAGCTGCCCCACTTCTGGATGGCAGATTGCAGGAGCCACTTGGGACTCTCACACCAGCACAACATGGCACTGCTGCCACCTTGGATCTGGGAACAATCCTGCGTATCGTACATATTCAGGAACCAGCCGAACACTCCCAGCCACAGGCCCCCAAACACAAACAACGGCCCATTTCCCTGGCAAACAAAACTCAGCTGCCCCGCTTCTGGATGGCAGTTTGCAGGAGCCACTTGGGACTATCAAACCAGCCCGACTTGGTAATGGTACCACCTTGGATCTGGGAACCATCCTTCCTATCGTGGATTTTCAGGGGCCAGCCGGTCATTCCCAGCCATATGCCCCCAAACACAAACCTCGGCCCTTTCCTCTGGCAAACAAAACTCAACTGCCCCTCTTCTGGATGGCAAATTGCAGGACGCACTTGGTACTACAAAAAGAGCCCGACTTGGCAGTGGTGCCACCTTGGCTCTGGGAACCATCCTGCGTATCGAGCATTTTAAGGAGCCAGCCGGCAATTCCCAGCCGTATGCCCCAAAAAGAAACCATGGACATTTTCTCTGGCAAAAAAAACTCAGCTGTCCCGCTTCTGGATGGCAGATTGCAGGAGTCACTTTGAACCATACAACCAGCCTTACTTGGCACTGGTGCCACCTTGGATCTGGGAACCATCCTGCCTATCGTTGATTTTCAGGGGCCAGCCGGCCACTCTCAGCCATAGGCCCCCAAACACAAACCACAGCCCTTTTCTCTAGCAAACAAAATTCAACTGCCCCGCTTCTGGATGGCAAATTGCAGGAGCCACTGGGTACTACAAAAACAGCCTGACTTGGCACTGGTGCCACCTTGCGTCTGGTTACCATGCGGCGTATCGTGCATTTTAAGGAGCCAGGTGGCCACTCCCAGCCATATGCCCCCAAACACAACCCACGGCCCTTTTCTCTGGCAAACAAAACTCAGCTGCCCCGCTTCTGGATGGCAGATTGCAGGAGACACTTGGTACTATCAAACCAGCCCGACTTGGCACTGGTGCCACCTTGGGTCTGGGAACCATCCTGCGTATTGTGGATTGTCCGGAGACAGCCGACCACTCTCGGCCACAGAGCCCAATCAAAAACAAAGGTCCGTTTCCCTGGCAAAAAAAACTCAGCTGCCCCGCTTCTGGATGGGAGATTGCAGGAGGCACTTGACACTGTCAAACGAGCCCCACTTGGCACTGGTGCCACCTTGGGTCTGGGAACCATGCTGCGTATCGTGGATTTTCAGGAGCCAGCCGGCCACTGCCAGCCACAGGCCCCCAAACACAAACCACAGCCTTTTCCTCTGGCAAACAAAACTCAGCTGCCCCGCTTCTGGATGGCAGATTGCAGGAGCCACTTGGTACTATCAAACCAGCCCGACTTGGCACTGGTGCCACCTTGGGTCTGGGAACCATCCTGCCTATCGTGGATTTTAAGGAGCCAGCCGGCTACTCCCAGCCACAGGCCCCCAACAAAAACCACGGCCCTTTTTTCTCGCAAACAAAACTTAGCTGCCTCACTTCTGGATGGCAGATTGCAGGAGCCACTTGGTGTAATCAAACCAGCCCGACTTGGCACTGGTGCCACCTTGGGTCTGGGAACTATCCTGCGTATCATGGATTCTAAGGAGCCAGCCGGCCACTCCCAGCCACAGGCCCCCAAACAAAATCAACGGCGCTGTTCCCTGGAAAACAAAACACGCCTGCCAACTTTTTGATGGAGTTTGCAGGAGCCACTTGGTACTATCAAACCAGCCCGACTTGGCACTGGTGCCACCTTGGGTCTGGGAAACATCCTGCGTATCGTGGATTCTTAGGAGCCAGCCGGCCACTCCTAGCCACAGACCCCCAAACAAAAACCTAGGCCTATTTCTCTGGCAAACAAAAGTAAGCTGCCCTGCTTCTGGATGGCAGATTGCAGGAGCCACTTGGTGTAATCAAACCAGCCCGACTTGGCACTGGTGCCACCTTGGATCTGGGAACCATGCTGTGTATCGTGGATATTCAGGGGCCAGCTGGCCACTCTCAGCCATATGTCCCCAAACAGAAACCTCGGCCCGTTTCTCTGGCAAACAAAACTCAACTGCCCCTCTTCTGGATGGCAAATTGCAGGATGAACTTGATACTAAAACCGCAGGCCGACTTGGTAGTGGTGACACCTTGGGCCTGGGAACCATCATGCGTATCGAGCATTTTAAGGAGCCAGCCGGCCACTCCCAGCAATATGCCCCCAAAAACAATCCACGGAATTTTTCTCTGGCAAACAAAAATCAGCTGCCCCGCTTCTGGATGGCAGATTGCAGGAGCCACTTTGCACCATCAAACCAGCCCGACTTGGCACTGGTGCCACCTTGCATCTGGGAACCATGCTGCCTAGCGTGGATTTTCAGGAGCCAGCCGGCCACTCTCAGCTATATGCCCCCAAACAAAACCCACGGCCCGTTTCCCTGGCAAACAAAATTAAGCTGCCCCGCTTCTGGATGGCAGATTGCAGGACGCACTTGGTAGTATCAAACCAGCCCGACTTGGCACTGGTGCCACCTTGGGTCTGGGAACCATCCTGCGTATCGTGGGTTCAAAGGAGCCAGCCGGCCACTCCCAGCCACAGGCCCCCAAATACAAACAATGGCGCTTTTCCCTGGAAAACAAAACTCGCCTGCCAACTTTTTGATGGCAGATTGCAGGAGCCACTTGGTACTATCAAATCAGCCCAACTTGGCACTGCTGCCACCATGGGTCTGGTAATCATCCTGCCTATTGTAGCTTTTCAGGAGCCAGCCGGTCACTCCCAGCCATAGGTCCCCAGTCACAAACCTCGGCCCGTTTCCCTGGCAAACAAAAGTAAGCTGCCCCGCTTCTGGATGGCAGATTGCAGGAGCCACTTGGTACTATCAAACCAGCCCAACTTGGCACTGGTGCCACCTTGGGTCTGGGAACCATGCTGCGTAACACAGATTCTAAGGAGCCAGTCGGCCACTCCCAGCCACAAGCCCCCAAACACAAACAACGGCGCTATTCTCTGGCAAACAAAACTCAACTGCCCCTCTTCTGGATGGCAAATTGCAGGACGCACTTGGTACTATAAAAACAGCCCGACTTGGCACTGGTGCCACCTTGGGTCTGGGAACCATCCTGCGTATTGTGGGTTGTCAGGAGCCAGCCGAACACTCTCGGCCACAGACCCCAATTAAAAACAACGGCCCGTTTCACAGGCAAACAAAACTCAGCTGCCCCGCTTCTGGATGGGAGATTGCAGGAGGCACTTGACACTGTGAAACCAGCCCCACTTGGCACTGGTGCCACCTTGGGTCTGGGAACCATGCTGCGTATCATGGATTTTCAGGAGCCAGCCGGTCACTCTCAGCCATAGGCCCCCAAACACAAACCTCGGCCCGTTTCCCTGGCAAACAAAAGTAAGCTGCCCCGCTTCTGCATGGCAGATTGCAGGAGCTACTTAGTACTATCAAATCAGCCCGACTTGGCACAGGTGCCACCTTGGATCTGGGAACCATCCTGTGTATCGTGGATTTTCAGGGGCCAGCCGGCCACTCTCAGCCATATGCCCCCAAAAACAAACCACGGACCTTTTCTCTGGCAAACAAAAATCAGCTGCCCCACTTCTGGATGGCAGATTGCAGGAGCCACTTGGGACTATCACACCAGCACAACATGGCACTGCTGCCACCTTGGATCTGGCAACAATCCTGCGTATCGTACATATTCAGGAACCAGCCGAACACTCCCAGCCACAGGCCCCCAAACACAAACAACGGCCCATTTCCCTGGCAAACAAAAGTAAGCTGCCCCGCTTCTGGATGGCAGTTTGCAGGAGCCACTTGGGACTATCAAACCAGCCCGACTTGGTAATGGTACCACCTTGGATCTGGGAACCATCCGGCGTATCGTGGATTTTCAGGGGCCAGCCGGTCATTCCCAGCCATATGCCCCCAAACACAAACCTCGGCCCGTTTCTCTGGCAAACAAAACTCAACTGCCCCTCTTCTGGATGGCAAATTGCAGGACGCACTTGGTACTACAAAAAGAGCCCGACTTGGCAGTGGTGCCACCTTGGCTCTGGGAACCATCCTGCGTATCGAGCATTTTAAGGAGCCAGCCGGCAATTCCATGCCGTATGCCCCAAAAAGAAACCATGGACCTTTTCTCTGGCAAAAAAAACTCAGCTGTCCCGCTTCTGGATGGCAGATTGCAGGAGTCACTTTGAACCATACAACCAGCCTTACTTGGCACTGGTGCCACCTTGGATCTGGGAACCATCCTGCCTATCGTTGATTTTCAGGGGCCAGCCGGCCACTCTCAGCCATAGGCCCCCAAACACAAACCACAGCCCTTTTCTCTAGCAAACAAAATTCAACTGCCCCGCTTGTGGATGGCAAATTGCAGGAGCCACTGGGTACTACAAAAACAGCCTGACTTGGCACTGGTGCCACCTTGCGTCTGGTTACCATGCGGCGTATCGTGCATTTTAAGGAGCCAGGTGGCCACTCCCAGCCGTATGCCCCCAAACACAACCCACGGCCCTTTTCTCTGGCAAACAAAACTCAGCTGCCCCGCTTCTGGATGGCAGATTGCAGGAGACACTTGGTACTATCAAACCAGCCCGACTTGGCACTGGTGCCACCTTGGGTCTGGGAACCATCCTGCGTATTGTGGATTGTCAGGAGACAGCCGACCACTCTCGGCCACAGAGCCCAATCAAAAACAAAGGTCCGTTTCCCTGGCAAAAAAAACTCAGCCGCCCCGCTTCTGGATGGGAGATTGCAGGAGGCACTTGACACTGTCAAACGAGCCCCACTTGGCAGTGGTGCCACCTTGGGTCTGGGAACCATGCTGCGTATCGTGGATTTTCAGGAGCCAGCCGGCCACTGCCAGCCACAGGCCCCCAAACACAAACCACAGCCTTTTTCTCTGGCAAACAAAACTCAGCTGCCCCGCTTCTGGATGGCACATTGCAGGAGCCACTTGGTACTATCAAACCAGCCCGACTTGGCACTGGTGCCACCTTGGGTCTGGGAACCATCCTGCCTATCGTGGATTTTAAGGAGCCAGCCGGCTACTCCCAGCCACAGGCCCCCAACAAAAACCACGGCCCTTTTTTCTCGCAAACAAAACTTAGCTGCCTCACTTCTGGATGGCAGATTGCAGGAGCCACTTGGTGTAATCAAACCAGCCCGACTTGGCACTGGTGCCACCTTGGGTCTGGGAACCATCCTGCGTATCGTGGATTCTAAGGAGCCAGCCGGCCACTCCCAGCCACAGGCCCCCAAACAAAATCAACGGCGCTGTTCCCTGGAAAACAAAACACGCCTGCCAACTTTTTGATGGAGTTTGCAGGAGCCACTTGGTACTATCAAACCAGCCCGACTTGGCACTGGTGCCACCTTGGGTCTGGGAAACATCCTGCGTATCGTGGATTCTTAGGAGCCAGCCGGCCACTCCTAGCCACAGGCCCCCAAACAAAAACCTAGGCCTATTTCTCTGGCAAACAAAAGTAAGCTGCCCTGCTTCTGGATGGCAGATTGCAGGAGACACTTGGTACTATCAAACCAGCCCGACTTGGCACTGGTGCCACCTTGGATCTGGGAACCATGCTGTGTATCGTGGATATTCAGGGGCCAGCCGGCCACTCTCAGCCATATGTCCCCAAACAGAAACCTCGGCCCGTTTCTCTGGCAAACAAAACTCAACTGCCCCTCTTCTGGATGGCAAATTGCAGGATGAACTTGATACTAAAACCGCAGGCCGACTTGGTAGTGGTGACACCTTGGGCCTGGGAACCATCATGCGTATCGAGCATTTTAAGGAGCCAGCCGGCCACTCCCAGCAATATGCCCCCAAAAACAATCCACGGAATTTTTCTCTGGCAAACAAAAATCAGCTGCCCCGCTTCTGGATGGCAGATTGCAGGAGACACTTTGCACCATCAAACCAGCCCGACTTGGCACTGGTGCCACCTTGCATCTGGGAACCATGCTGCCTAGCGTGGATTTTCAGGAGCCAGCCGGCCACTCTCAGCTATATGCCCCCAATCAAAACCCACGGCCCGTTTCCCTGGCAAACAAAAGTAAGCTGCCCCGCTTCTGGATGGCAGATTGCAGGACGCACTTGGTAGTATCAAACCAGCCCGACTTGGCACTGGTGCCACCTTGGGTCTGGGAACCATCCTGCGTATCGTGGGTTCAAAGGAGCCAGCCGGCCACTCCCAGCCACAGGCCCCCAAATACAAACAATGGCGCTTTTCCCTGGAAAACAAAACTCGCCTGCCAACTTTTTGATGGCAGATTGCCGGAGCCACTTGTTACTATCAAACCAGCCCAACTTGGCACTGGTGCCACCATGGGTCTGGTAACCATCCTGCCTATTGTAGATTTTCAGGAGCCAGCCGGTCACTCCCAGCCATAGGTCCCCAGTCACAAACCTCGGCCCGTTTCCCTGGCAAACAAAAGTAAGCTGCCCCGCTTCTGGATGGCAGATTGCAGGAGCCACTTGGTACTATCAAACCAGCCCAACTTGGCACTGGTGCCACCTTGGGTCTGGGAACCATGCTGCGTAACACAGATTCTAAGGAGCCAGTCGGCCAGTACCAGCCACAAGCCCCCAAACACAAACAACGGCGCTATTCTCTGGCAAACAAAACTCAACTGCCCCTCTTCTGGATGGCAAATTGCAGGACGCACTTGGTACTATAAAAACAGCCCGACTTGGCACTGGTGCCACCTTGGGTCTGGGAACCATCCTGCGTATTGTGGGTTGTCAGGAGCCAGCCGAACACTCCCAGCCACAGGCCCCCAAATACAAACCAAAGCCTTTTTCTCTGGCAAACAAAACTCAGCTGCCCCGCTTCTGGATGGCAGATTGCAGGAGCCACTTGGGACTATCACACCAGAACAACATGGCACTGCTGCCACCTTGGATCTGGGAACCATCCTTCCTATCGTGGATTTTCAGGGGCCAGCCGGTCACTCTCAGCCATAGGCCCCAAACACAAACCACGGCCCTTTTCTCTGGAAAACAAAACTCAACTGCCCCTCTTCTGGATGGCAGATTGCAGGAGCCACTGGGTACTATGAAACCAGCCCTACTTGGCACTGATGCCACCTTGGGTCTGGGAACCATCCTGCGTATCATGGATTTTCAGGAGCCAGCCGGCCACTGCCAGCCACAGGCCCCGAAACACAAACAACAGCCTTTTTCTCTGGCAAACAAAATTCAGCTGCCCCGCTTCTGGATGGCAGATTGCAGGAACCACTTGGTACTAACAAACCAGCCCGACTTGGCACTGGTGCCACCTTGGGTCTGGGAACCATCCTGCGTATCGTGGATTCTAAGGAGCCAGCTGGCCACTCCCAGCCACAGGCCCCAAAACACGCACAACGGTGCTTTTCCCTGGAAAACAAAACTCGCCTGCCAAACTTTTGATGGCAGATTGCAGGAGCCACTTGGTACTATCAAACCAGCCCAACTTGGCACTGGTGTCACCATGGGTCTGGTCACCATCCTGCCTATCGTAGCTTTTCAGGAGCCAGCCAGCCACCCCAATCCAGAGGCCCCCAGACAAATATTTCGGCCCGTTTCCCTGGCAAACAAAAGTAAGCTGCCCCGCTTCTGCATGGCAGATTGCAGGAGCCACTTTGCACCATCAAACCAGCCCAACTTGGCACTGGTGCCACCTCAGGTCTGGGAACCATCCTGCGTATCGTGGGTTCTAAGGAGCCAGCCGGCCACTCCCAGCCACAGGCCCCCAAACACAAACAACGGCGCTTTTCCCTGGAAAACAAAACTCGCCTGCCAACTTTTTGATGGCAGATTGCAGGAGCCACTTGGTACTATCAAACCAGCCCAACTTGGCACTGGTGCCACCATGGGTCTGGTCACCATCCTGCCTATCGTAGCTTTTCAGGAGCCAGCCAGCCACCCCCAGCCAGAGGCCCCTAGACACAAACCTCGGCCCGTTTCCCTGGCAAACAAAAGTAAGCTGCCCCGCTTCTGCATGGCAGATTGCAGGAGCTGCTTAGTACTATCAAACCAGCCCGACTTGGCACTGTTGCCACCTCAGGTCTGGGAACCATCCTGCCTATCGTGGATTTTCAGGGGCCAGCCGGCCACTCTCAGCCATATGCCCCCAAAAACAAACCACGGCCCTTTTCTCTGGCAAACAAAACTCAACTGCCCCTCTTCTGGATGGCAAATTTTAGGACGCCCTTAGTACTACGAACACCGCCCGACGTGGCCCTGGTGCCACCTTGTGTCAGGGAACCATCCTGCATATCGAGCTTTTTAAGGAGCCAGACGGCCACGCCCAGCCATAAACCCCCAAAAACAAACCACGGACTATTTCTCTTGGAAACAAAAATCCGCTGCCCCGCGTCTGGATGGCAGATTGCAGGAGCCACTTTGCACCATCAAACCAGCCCGACTTGGCACTGGTGCCACCTTGGGTCTGGGAACAATCCTGCATATCGTGGATTCTAAGGAGCCAGCCGGCCACTCCCAGCCACAGGCCCCCAAACACAAACAACGGCGCTTTTCCCTGGAAAACAAAATTCGCCTGCCAACTTTTTGATGGCAGATTGCAGGAGCCACTTGGTACTATCAAACCAGCCCAACTTGGCACTGGTGCCACCTCTGGTCTGGGAACCATCCTGCCTATCGTAGCTTTTCAGGAGCCAGCCGGTCACTCCCAGCCATAGACCCCCAGACACAAACCTCGGCCCGTTTCCCTGGAAAACAAAAGTAAGCTACCCCAATTCTGGATGGCAGATTGCAGGAGCCACTTGGTACTATCAAATCAGCCCAACTTGGCACTGGTGCCACCATGGGTCTGGTAAACATCCTGCCTATCGTAGCTTTTCAGGAGCCAGCCGGTCACTCCCTGCCATAGGCCCCTGGACACAAACCTCGGCCCGTTTCCCTGGCAAACAAAAGTAAGCTGCCCCGCTTTTGGATGGCAGATTGCAGGATGCACTTGGTACTTACAAACCAGCCCGACTTGGCCCTGGTGCCACCTTGGCTCTGGGAACCATGCTGCGTAACGTAGATTCTACGAGGACAGGCGGCCACTCCCAGCCACAGGCCTCTAAACAAAAACAACGGCGCTTTTCCCTGGAAAACAAAACTCGCCTGCCAACTTCTTGATGGCAGATTGCAGGAGCCACTTGGTACTATCAAACCAGCCCAACTTGGCACTGGTGCCACCATGGGTCTGGTCACCATCCTGCCTATCGTAGCTTTTTAGGAGCCAGCAGCTCACTCCCAGCCATAGGCCTCCAGACAAATACCTCGGCACGTTTCCCTGGCAAACAAAAGTAGGCTGCCCCGCTTCTGGATGGCAAATTGCAGGACGCACTTGGTACTACGAAAACAGCCCGACTTGGCACTGATGCCACCTTGGGTCAGGGAACAATCCTGCGTACAGAGTTTTTAAGGAGCCAGCCGGCCACGTCCAGTCATATACCCCCAAAAAAAACCACGGAACATTTCTCCAGCAAACAAAAATCCGCTGCCCCGCGTCTGGATGGCAGATTGCAGGAGCTATTTAGTATTATCAAACCAGCCCGACTTGGCACTGGTGGCACCATGAGTCTGGTAACCATCCTGCCTATCGTAGCTTTTCAGTAGCCAGCCGGTCACTCCCAGCCATAGGCCCCCAGACAAATACCTCGGCCCATTTCCCTGGGAAACAAAAGTAAGCTGTCCCGCTTCTGGATGGAAGATTGCAGGAGCCACTTGGTACTCTCAAACCAGCCCAACTTGTTCCCAGACCCAAGGTGGCACCAGTGCCAAGTCGGGCTGGTTTGATGGTGCAACGTGGCTCCTGCAATCTGCCATCCAAAAGCGGGGCAGCTTACTTTTGTTTGCCAGGAAAACGGGCCGAGGTTTGTGTCTGGGGGCCTATGGCAGGGAGTGACCGGCTGGCTCCTCAAAAGCAACGATAGGCAGGATGTTTACCAGACCCATGGTGGCACCAGTGCCAAGTTGGGCTGATTTGATAGTACCAAGTGGCTCCTGCAATCTGCGATCCAGAATCGGGGTAGCTTACTTTTGTTTTCCAGGGAAACGGGCCGAGGTTTGTGTCTGGGGGTCTATGGCTGGGAGTGACCGGCTGGCTTCCGAAAAGCTACGATAGGCAGGCTGGTTCCCAGACCAGAGGTGGCACCAGTGCCAAGTTGGGCTGGTTTGATAGTACCAAGTGGCTCCTGCAATCTGCCATCCAGAATCGGGGTAGCTTACTTTTGTTTTCCAGGGAAACGGGCCGAGCTTTGTGTCTGGGGGTCTATGGTTGGGAGTGGCCGGCTGGCTCCTTAGAAACCACGATACGCAGCATGGTTCCCAGACAAGAGGTGCCACCAGTGCCAAGTTGGGCTGGTTTGATAGTACCAAGTGGTTCCTGCAATCTGCCATCCAGAAGCGGGGCAGCTTACTTTTGTTTGCCACGGAAACGGGCCGTTGTTTGTGTTTGGGGGCCTGTGGCTGGGAGTGGCCGACTGGCTCCTTAGAAGCCACGATACGCAGGATGGTTCCCAGACCAGAGGTGGCACCAGTGCCAAGTTGGGCTGGTTTGATAATACCAAGTGGCTCCTGCAATCTGCCATCCAGAAGCGGGGCAGTTTAATTTTGTTTGCCAGGGAAACGGGCCAAGGTTTGTGTCTGGGGGCCTATGGCTGTGAGTGACCGGCTAGGTCCTGAAAAGCTACGAGAGGCATGATGGTGACCAGACCCATGGTGGCACCAGTGCCAAGTTGGGCTGGTTTGATAGTACCAAGTGGCTCCTGCAATCTGCCATCAAAAATCGGCAAGCGAGTGTTGATTTCCAGGGAAAAGCGTCGTTGTTTGTGTATGGGGGCCTGTGGCTGGGAGTGGCCGGCTGGCTCCTTAGAATCCACGATACGCAGCATGGTTCCCAGACCCAAGGTGGCACCAGTGCCAAGTCGGGCTGGCTTGATAATACCAAGTGGTTCCTGCAATCGGCCATCAAAATGTTCGCAGGCGAGTTTTGTTTTCCAGGGAAAAGCGCCTTTGTTTGTGCCTGGGGCCCTATGGCCTGGAGTGGACGGATGGCTAATTAGAATCCACGATACACAGGATGGTTCCCAGACCCATGGTGGCACCAGTGCCAAGTTGGGCTGGTTTGATAGTACCAAGTGGTTCCTGCAATCTGCCATCCAGAAGCGGGGCAGCTTACTTTTGTTTGCCAGGGAAACGGTCCGAGGTTTGTGTCTGGGGGCCTATGGCTGGGAGTGACCGGCTGGCTCCTGAAAAGCTACGATAGGCAGAATGGTGACCAGACCCATGGTGGCACCAGTGCCAAGTTGGGCTGGCTTGATAATACCAAGTGGTTCCTGCAATCGGCCATCAAAAAGTTGGCAGGCGAGTTTTGTTTTCCAGGGAAAAGCGCCGTTGTTTGTGCCTGGGGCCCTATGGCCTGGAGTGGACGGATGCCTAATTAGAACCCACGATACGCAGGATGGTTCCCAGACCTGAGGTGGCACCAGTGCCAAGTTGGGCTGGTTTGACGGTGCAAAGTGGCTCCTGCAATCTGCCATGCAGAAGCGGGGCAGCTTACTTTTGTTTGCCAGGGAAACGGGCCGAAATATTTGTCTGGGGGCCTCTGGCTGGGGGTGGCTGGCTGGCTCCTGAAAAGCTACGATAGGCAGGATGGTGACCAGACCCATGGTGGCACCAGTGCCAAGTTGGGCTGGTTTGATAGTACCAAGTGGCTCCTGCAATCTGCCATCAAAAAGTTGGCAGGCGAGTTTTGTTTTCCAGGGAAAAGCGCCGTTGTTTGTGTTTGGGGGCCTGTGGCTGGGAGTGGCCGGCTGGCTCCTTAGAATCCACGATACGCAGCATGGTTCCCAGACCCAAGGTGGCACCAGTGCCAAGTCGGGCTGGCTTGATAATACCAAGTGGTTCCTGCAATCGGCCATCAAAATGTTCGCAGGCGAGTTTTGTTTTCCAGGGAAAAGCGCCTTTGTTTGTGCCTGGGGCCCTATGGCCTGGAGTGGACGGATGGCTAATTAGAATCCACGATACACAGGATGGTTCCCAGACCCATGGTGGCACCAGTGCCAAGTTGGGCTGGTTTGATAGTACCAAGTGGTTCCTGCAATCTGCCATCCAGAAGCGGGGCAGCTTACTTTTGTTTGCCAGGGAAACGGTCCGAGGTTTGTGTCTGGGGGCCTATGGCTGGGAGTGACCGGCTGGCTCCTGAAAAGCTACGATAGGCAGGATGGTGACCAGACCCATGGTGGCACCAGTGCCAAGTTGGGCTGGCTAGATAATACCAAGTGGTTCCTGCAATCGGCCATCAAAAAGTTGGCAGGCGAGTTTTGTTTTCCAGGGAAAAGCGCCGTTGTTTGTGCCTGGGGCCCTAAGGCCTGGAGTGGACGGATGGCTAATTAGAATCCACGATACACAGGATGGTTCCCAGACCCATGGTGGCACCAGTGCCAAGTTGGGCTGGTTTGATAGTACCAAGTGCGTCCGGGAATCTGCCATCCAGAAGCGGGGCAGCTTACTTTTGTTTGCCAGGGAAACGGGCCGAGGTATTTGTCTGGGGGCCTATGGCTGGGAGTGACCCGCTGGCTCCTTAAAAGTTACGATAGGCAGGATGGTGACCAGACCCATGGTGGCACCAGTGCCAAGTTGGGCTGGTTTGATAGTACCAAGTGGCTCCTGCAATCTGCCATCAAAAAGTTGGCAGGCGAGTTTTGTTTTCCAGGGAAAAGCGCCGTTGTTTGTGTTTGGGGGCCTGTGGCTGGGAGTGGCCGGCTGGCTCCTTAGAATCCACGATACGCAGGATGGTTCCCAGACCAGAGGTGGCACCAGTGCCAAGTCGGGCTGGTTTGATAGTACCAAGTGCGTCCTGCAATCTGCCATCCAGAAGCGGGGCAGCTTACTTTTGTTTTCCAGGGAAACGGGCCGAGGTATTTGTCTGGGGGCCTATGGCTGGGAGTGACCGGCTGGCTCCTGAAAAGCTACGATAGGCAGGATGGTGACCAGACCCATGGTGGCACCAGTGCCAAGTTGGGCTGGTTTGATAGTACCAAGTGGCTCCTGCAATCTGCCATCAAAAAGTTGTCAGGCGAGTTTTGTTTTCCAGGGAAAAGCGCCGTTGTTTGTGTTTGGGTGCCTGTGGCTGGGAGTGGCCGGCTGGCTCCTTAGAATCCACGATACGCAGGATGGTTCCCAGACCAGTGGTGGCACCAGTGCCAAGTCGGGCTGGTTTGATAGTAACAAGTGCGTCCTACTATCTGCCATCCAGAAGCGGGGCAGCTTACTTTTGTTTGCCAGGGAAACGGGCCGAGCTTTGTGTCTGGGGGCCTATGGCTGGGAGTGACCGGCTGGCTCCTGAAAAGCTACGATAGGCAGGATGGTGACCAGACCCATGGTGGCACCAGTGCCAAGTTGGCCTGGTTTGATAGTACCAAGTGGTTCCTGCAATCTGCCATCAAAAAGTTGTCAGGCGAGTTTTGTTTTCCAGGGAAAAGCGCCGTTGTTTGTGTTTGGGGGCCTGTGGCTGGGAGTGGCCGGCTGGCTCCTTAGAATCCACGATACGCAGGATGGTTCCCAGACCAGAGGTGGCAACAGTGACAAGTCGGGCCAGTTTGATGGTGCAAAGTGGCTCCTGCAATCTGCCATCCAGAAGCAGGGCTGCTTACTTTTGTTTGCCAGGGAAAGGAGCCGAGGTTTGTGTCTGGGGGCCTATGGCTGGGAGTGACCAGCTGGCTCCTGAAAAGGTACGATAGGCAGGATGGTTACCAGACCCATGGTGGCACCAGTGCCAAGTTGGGCTGATTTGATAGTACCAAGTGGCTCCTGCAATCTGCCATCAAAATGTTGGTAGGCGAGTTTTGTTTTCCAGAGAAAAGCGCCGTTGTTTGTGTTTGGGGGCCTGTGGGTGGGAGTGGCCGGATGGCTAATTAGAATCCACGATACGCAGGATGGTTCCCAGACCTAAAGTGGCACCAGTGACAAGTCGGGCCAGTTTGATGGTGCAAAGTTGCTACTGAAATCTGCCATCCAGAAACGGGGCAGCTTACTTTTGTTTGCCAGGGAAACGGGCCAAGGTTTGTGTCTGGGGGCCTATGGCTGTGCGTGACCGGCTAGGTCCTGAAAAGCTACGAGAGGCATGATGGTGACCAGACCCATGGTGGCACCAGTGCCAAGTTGGGCTGGTTTGATAGTACCAAGTGGCTCCTGCAATCTGCCATCAAAAAGTCGGGAAGCGAGTGTTGATTTCCAGGGAAAAGCGCCGTTGTTTTTGTTTGGGGGCCTATGGGTGGGAGTGGCCGGCTGGCTCCTTAGAATCCACCATACGCAGGATGGTTCCCAGACCAGTGGTGGCACCAGTGCCAAGTCGGGCTGGTTTGAATGTAACAAGTGGCTCCTGCAATCTGCCATCCAGAAGCGGGGCAGCTTACTTTTGTTTGCCAGGGAAACGGGCCGAGGTTTGTGTCTGGGGGCCTATGGCTGGGAGTGACCGGCTGGCTCCTGAAAAGCTACGATAGGCAGGATGGTGACCAGACCCATGGTGGCACCAGTGCCAAGTTGGGCTGGTTTGATAGTACCAAGTGGCTCCTGCAATCTGCCATCAAAAATTTGGCAGGCGAGTTTGTTATCCAGGGAAAAGCGCCGTTGTTTGTGCCTGGGGCCCTATGGCCTGGAGTGGACGGATGGCTAATTAGAATCCACGATACACAGGATGGTTCCCAGACCCATGGTGGCACCAGTGCCAACTTGGGCTGGTTTGATAGTACCAAGTGGTTCCTGCAATCTGCCATCCAGAAGCGGGGCAGCTTACTTTTGTTTGCCAGGGAAACGGTCCGAGGATTGTGTCTGGGGGCCTAAGCCTGGAAGTGACCGGCTGGCTCGTGAAAAGCTACGATAGGCAGGATGGTGACCAGACCCATGACGGCACCAGTGCCAAGTTGGGCTGGTTTGATAGTACCAAGTGGCTCCTGCAATCTGCCATCAAAAACTTGGCAGGCGAGTTTTGTTTTCCAGGGAAAAGCGCCGTTGTTTGTGTTTGGGGGCCTGTGGCTGGGAGTGGCCGGCTGGCTCCTTAGAATCCACGATACTCAGCATGGTTCCCAGACCAGAGGTGGCACCAGTGCCAAGTTGGGCTGGTTTGATAGTACCAAGTGCGTCCGGGAATCTGCCATCCAGAAGCGGGGCAGCTTACTTTTGTTTGCCAGGGAAACGGGCCGAGGTTTGTGTCTGGGGGCCTATGGCTGGGAGTGGCCGGCTGGCTCATGAAAAGCTACGATAGGGAGGATGGTGACCAGACCCATGGTGGCACCAGTGCCAAGTTGGGCTGGTTTGATAGTACCAAGTGGCTCCTGCAATCTGCCATCAAAAAGTCGGCAAGCGAGTGTTGATTTCCAGGGAAAAGCGTCGTTGTTTGTGTTTGGGGGCCTGTGGCTGGGAGTGGCCGGCTGGCTCCTTAGAATCCACGATACGCAGCATGGTTCCCAGACCCAAGGTGGCACCAGTGCCAAGTCGGGCTGGCTTGATAATACCAAGTGGTTCCTGCAATCGGCCATCAAAATGTTCGCAGGCGAGTTTTGTTTTCCAGGGAAAAGCGCCGTTGTTTGTGCCTGGGGCCCTATGGCCTGGAGTGGACGGATGGCTAATTAGAATCCACGATACACAGGATGGTTCCCAGACCCATGGTGGCACCAGTGCCAAGTTGGGCTGGTTTGATAGTACCAAGTGGTTCCTGCAATCTGCCATCCAGAAGCGGGGCAGCTTACTTTTGTTTGCCAGGGAAACGGTCCGAGGTTTGTGTCTGGGGGCCTATGGCTGGGAGTGACCGGCTGGCTCCTGAAAAGCTACGATAGGCAGGATGGTGACCAGACCCATGGTGGCACCAGTGCCAAGTTGGGCTGGCTTGATAATACCAAGTGGTTCCTGCAATCGGCCATCAAAATGTTGGCAGGCGAGTTTTGTTTTCCAGGGAAAAGCGCCGTTGTTTGTGCCTGGGGCCCTATGGCCTGGAGTGGACGGATGGCTAATTAGAACCCACGAGACGCAGGATGGTTCCCAGACCTGAGGTGGCACCAGTGCCAAGTTGGGCTGGTTTGATGGTGCAAAGTGGCTCCTGCAATCTGCCATGCAGAAGCGGGGCAGCTTACTTTTGTTTGCCAGGGAAACGGGCCGAAATATTTGTCTGGGGGCCTCTGGCTGGGGGTGGCTGGCTGGCTCCTGAAAAGCTACGATAGGCAGGATGGTGACCAGACCCATGGTGGCACCAGTGCCAAGTTGGGCTGGTTTGATAGTACCAAGTGGCTCCTGCAATCTGCCATCAAAAACTTGGCAGGCGAGTTTTGTTTTCCAGGGAAAAGCGCCGTTGTTTGTGTTTGGGGGCCTGTGGCAGGGAGTGGCCGGCTGGTTCCTTAGAATCCACGATACGCAGCATGGTTCCCAGACCCAAGGTGGCACCTGTGCCAAGTCGGGCTGGCTTGATAATACCAAGTGGTTCCTGCAATCGGCCATCAAAAAGTTGGCAGGCGAGTTTTGTTTTCCAGGGAAAAGCGCCGTTGTTTGTGCCTGGGGCCCTATGGCCTGGAGTGGACGGATGGCTAATTAGAATCCACGATACACAGGATGGTTCCCAGACCCATGGTGGCACCAGTGCCAAGTTGGGCTGGTTTGATAGTACCAAGTGGTTCCTGCAATCTGCCATCCAGAAGCGGGGCAGCTTACTTTTGTTTGCCAGGGAAACGGTCCGAGGTTTGTGTCTGGGGGCCTATGGCTGGGAGTGACCGGCTGGCTCCTGAAAAGCTACGATAGGCAGGATGGTGACCAGACCCATGGTGGCACCAGTGCCAAGTTGGGCTGGCTAGATAATACCAAGTGGTTCCTGCAATCGGCCATCAAAATTTGGCAGGCGAGTTTTGTTTTCCAGGGAAAAGCGCTGTTGTTTGTGCCTGGGGCCCTATGGCCTGGAGTGGACGGATGGCTAATTAGAATCCACGATACAAAGGATGGTTCCCAGACCCATGGCGGCACCAGTGCCAAGTTGGGCTGGTTTGATAGTACCAAGTGGTTCCTGCAATCTGCCATCCAGAAGCGGGGCAGCTTACTTTTGTTTTCCAGGGAAACAGGCCGAGGTTTTTGTCTGGGGGCCTATGGCTGGGAGTGACCGGCTGGCTCGTGAAAAGCTACGATAGGCAGGATGGTGACCAGACCCATGACGGCACCAGTGCCAAATTGGGCTGGTTTGATAGTACTAAGTGGCTCCTGCAATCTGCCATCACAAACTTGGCGGGCGAGTTTTGTTTTCCAGGGAAAAGCGCCGTTGTTTGTGTTTGGGGGCCTGTGGCTGGGAGTGGCCGGCTGGCTCCTTAGAATCCACGATACTCAGCATGGTTCCCAGATCAGAGGTGGCACCAGTGCCAAGTTGGGCTGGTTTGATAGTACCAAGTGCGTCCGGGAATCTGCCATCCAGAAGCGGGGCAGCTTACTTTTGTTTGCCAGGGAAACGGGCCGTGGGTTTTGTTTGGGGGCCTATGGCTGAGAGTGACCGGCTGGCTCCTGAAAAGTTACGATAGGCAGGATGGTGACCAGACCCATGGTGGCACCAGTGCCAAGTTGGGCTGGTTTGATAGTACCAAGTTGCTCCTGCAATCTGCCATCAAAAAGTTGGCAGGCGAGTTTTGTTTTCCAGGGAAAAGCGCCGTTGTTTGTGTTTGGGGGCCTGTGGCTGGGAGTGGCCGGCTGGCTCCTTAGAATCCACGATACGCAGGATGGTTCCCAGACTTGACGTGGCACCAGTGCCAAGTCGGGCTGGTTTGATAGTACCAAGTGGCTCCTGCAATCAGCCATCCAGAAGCGGGGCAGCTTACTTTTGTTTGCCAGGGAAACGGGCCGAGCTTTGTGTCTGGGGGCCTATGGCTGGGAGTGACCGGCTGGCTCCTGAAAAGCTACGATAGGCAGGATGGTGACCAGACCCATGGTGGCACCAGTGCCAAGTTGGGCTGGTTTGATAGTACCAAGTGGCTCCTGCAATCTGCCATCAAAACGTTGTCAGGCGAGTTTTGTTTTCCAGGGAAAAGCGCCGTTGTTTGTGTTTGGGGGCCTGTGGCTGGGAGTGGCCGGCTGGCTAATTAGAACCCACGATACGCAGGATGGTTCCCAGACCAGAGGTGGCAACAGTGACAAGTCGGGCCAGTTTGATGGTGCAAAGTGGCTCCTGCAATCTGCCATCCAGAAGCAGGGCTGCTTACTTTTGTTTGCCAGGGAAAGGAGCCGAGGTTTTTGTCTGGGGGCCTATGGCTGGGAGTGACCAGCTGGCTCCTGAAAAGGTACGATAGGCAGGATGGTTACCAGACCCATGGTGGCACCAGTGCCAAGTTGGGCTGATTTGATAGTACCAAGTGGCTCCTGCAATCTGCCATCAAAATGTTGGTAGGCGAGTTTTGTTTTCCAGGGAAAAGCGCGGTTGTTTGTGTTTGGGGGCCTGTGGGTGGGAGTGGCCGGATGGCTAATTAGAATCCACGATACGCAGGATGGTTCCCAGACCTAAAGTGGCACCAGTGACAAGTCGGGCCAGTTTGATGGTGCAAAGTTGCTACTGAAATCTGCCATCCAGAAACGAGCAGCTTACTTTTGTTTGCCAGGGAAACGGGCCAAGGTTTGTGTCTGGGGGCCTATGGCTGTGAGTGACCCGCTAGGTCCTTAAAAGCTACGAGAGGCATGATGGTGACCAGACCCATGGTGGCACCAGTGCCAAGTTGGGCTGGTTTGATAGTACCAAGTGGCTCCTGCAATCTGCCATCAAAAAGTCGGCAAGCGAGTGTTGATTTCCAGGGAAAAGCGCCGTTGTTTGTGTTTGGGGGCCTGTGGCAGGGAGTGGCCGGCTGGCTCCTTAGAATCCACGATACGCAGCATGGTTCCCAGACCCAAGGTGGCACCAGTGCCAAGTCGGGCTGGCTTGATAATACCAAGTGGTTCCTGCAATCGGCCATCAAAAAGTTGGCAGGCGAGTTTTGTTTTCCAGGGAAAAGCGCCGTTGTTTTTGTTTGGGGGCCTATGGGTGGGAGTGGCCGGCTGGCTCCTTAGAATCCACGAGACGCAGGATGGTTCCCAGACCTGAGGTGGCACCAGTGCCAAGTTGGGCTGGTTTGATAGTACCAAGTGCGTCCTGCAATCTGCCATCCAGAAGCGGGGTAGCTTACTTTTGTTTGCCAGGGAAACGGGCCGAGGTTTGTGACTGGGGGCCTATGGCTGGGAGTGACCGGCTGGCGCCTGAAAAGCTACGATAGGCAGGATGGTGACCAGACCCATGGTGGCACCAGTGCCAAGTTGGGCTGGTTTGATAGTACCAAGTGGCTCCTGCAATCTGCCATCAAAAACTTGGCAGGCCAGTTTTGTTTTCCAGGGAAAAGCGCCGTTGTTTCTGTTTGGGGGCCTGTGGCTGGGAGTGGCCGGCTGCCTCCTTTGAACCCAGGATACGCAGGATGGTTCCCAGAGCCAAGGTTACGCCAGTGCCAAGTTCGGCTGGTTTGATAGTACCAAGTGGATCCTGCAAACTGCCATCCAGAAGCGGGACAGCTTAATTTTGTTTCCCAGGGAAACGGGCCGAGGTATTTGTCTGGGGGCCTATGGCTGGGCGTGACTGGCTGGCTACTGAAAAGCTACGATAGGCAGGATGGTTACCAGGCTCATGGTGGCCCCACTGCCAAGTCGGGCTGGTTTGATAATACTAAATAACTCCTGAAATCTGCCATCCAGACGCGGGGCAGCGGATTTCTCTTTCCTGGAGAAAAGTTCCGTGGTTTTTTTTTGGGGGTATATGGCTGGACGTGGCCGGCTGGCTCCTTAAAAATCTCGATACGCAGGATTGTTCCCTGACCCAAGGTGGCATGAGTGCCAAGTCGGGCTGTTTTCGTAGTACCAAGTGCGTCCTGCAATTTGCCATCGAGAAGAGGGGCAGTTGAGTTTTGTTTGCCAGAGAAAAGGACCGTGGTATATGTTTGGGGGCATATGGCTGAGAGTGGCCGGCTGGCCCCTGAAAATCCACGATAGGCAGGATGGTTCCCAGAACCAAGGTGGCACCAGTGCCATGTTGGCCTGGTTTGATAGTACCATGTGGCTCCTGCAATCTGCCATCCAGAAGCGGGGCAGCTTACTTTTGCTTGCCAGGGAAACGGGCCGAGATATTTGTCTGGGGGCCTATGGCTGGGAGTGACCGGCTGGCTCCTGAAAAGCTACGATAGGCAGGATGGTGACCAGACCCATGGTGGCACCAGTGCCAAGTTGGGCTGGTTTGATAGTACCAAGTGGCTCCTGCAATCTGCCATCCAAAAGTTGTCAGGCGAGTTTTGTTTTCCAGGGAAAAGCGCCGTTGTTCTTGTTTAGAGGCCTGTGGCTGGGAGTGGCCGGCTGCCTCCTTTGAACCCAGGATACGCAGGATGGTTCCCAGAGCCAAGGTGGCACCAGTGCCAAGTTGGGCTGGTTTGATAGTACCAAGTGGCTCCTGCAATCTGCCATCCAGAAGCGGGACAGCTTACTTTTGTTTCCCAGGGAAACGGGCCGAGGTATTTGTCTGGGGGCCTATGGCTGGGAGTGACCGGCTGGCTACTGAAAAGCTACGATAGGCAGGATGGTTACCAGACTCATGGTGGCACCAGTGCCAAGTCGGGCTGGTTTGATAATACTAAATAGCTCCTGAAATCTGCCATTCAGACGCGGGGCAGCGGATTTTTGTTTGCTGGAGAAAAGTTCCGTGGTTTTTTTTTGGGGGTATATGGCTGGACGTGGCCGGCTGGCTCCATAAAAAGATCGATACACAGGATTGTTCCCTGACCCAAGGTAGCATCAGTGCCAAGTCGGGCTGTTTTCGTAGTACCAAGTGCGTCCTGCAATTTGCCATCCAGAAGAGGGGCAGTTGAGTTTTGTTTGTCAGAGGAAAGGGCCGTGGTATGTGTTTGGATCCATATGGCTGAGATTGGCCGGCTGGCCCCTGAAAATCCACGATAGGCAGGATGGTTCCCAGAGCCAAGGTGGCACCAGTGCCATGTTTGCCTGGTCTGATAGTACCATGTGCCTCCTGCAATCTGCCATCAAAATGTTGGCAGGCGAGTTTTGTTTTCCAGGGAAAAGCGCCGTATTTTGTGTTTGGGCGCCTGTGGCTCAGAGTGGCCGGGTGGCTGCTTAGAATCCACGATACGCAGGATGGTTCCCAGACCCAAGGTGGCACCAGTGCCAAGTCGGGCTGGTTTGACACTACCAAGTGGCTCCTGCAATCTGCCATCCAGAATCGGGGCAGCTTAATTTTGTTTGCCAGGGAAACGGGCCGAGCTTTGTGTCTGGGGGCCTATGGCTGGGAGTGACCGGCTGGCTCCTGAAATGCTACAATAGGCAGGATGGTTCCCAGACCCATAGTGGCACCAGTACCAAGTTGGGATGATTTGATAGTACCAAGTGGCTCCTGCAATCTGCCATCAAAAAGCTGGCAGGCGAGTTTTGTTTTCCAGGGAAAAGCGCCGTTGTTTGTGTTTGGGGGCCTGTGGCTGGGAGTGGCCGGCTGGCTCCTTAGAATCCACGATATGCAGGATTGTTCCCAGACCCAAGGTGGCACCAGTGCCAAGTCGGGCTGGTTTGATGGTGCAAAGTGGCTCCTGCAATCTGCCATCCAGACGCGGGGCAGCGGATTTTTGTTTCCATGAGAAATGGTCCGTGGTTTGTTTTTGGGGGTATATGGCTCGGCGTGGCCGGCTGGCTCCTTAAAAAGCTCGATATGCAGGATGGTTCCCTGACACAAGGTGGGACCAGTGCCACGTCGGGCGGTTTTCGTAGTACAAAGTGCGTCCTAAAATTTGCCATCCAGAAGAGGGGCAGTTGAGTTTTGTTTGCCTGTGAAACGGGCCGTTGTTTTTGATTGGGGTCTGTGGCCGAGAGTGTTCGGCTGGCTCCTGACAACCCACAATACGCAGGATGGTTCCCAGACCCAAGGTGGCACCAGTGCCAAGTCGGGCTGGTTTGATAGTACCAAGTGGCTCCTGCAATCTGCCATCCAGAACCGGTGCAGTTGAGTTTTGTTTGCCAGAGAAAAGGGCCGTGGGTTGTGTTTGGGGGCATATGGCTGGGAGTGGCCGGCTGTCTCATTAAAAAGATCGATACGCAGGATGGTTCCGAGACCCAAGGTGGCACCAGTGCCAAGTCGGGCTGTTTTTATAGTACCAAGTGCGTCCTGCAATTTGCCATCCAGAAGAGGGGCAGTGGAGTTTTGTTTGCCAGAGAATAGCGCCGTTGTTTGTGTTTGGGGGCTTGTGGCTGGGAGTGGCCGACTGGCGCCTTAGAATCTGTGTTACGCAGCATGGTTCCCAGACCAGAGGTGGCACCAGTTCCAAGTCGGGCTGGTTTGATAGTACCAAGGGGCTCCTGCAATCTGCCATCCAGAAGCGGGGCAGCTTACTTTTGTTTGCCAGGGAAACGGGCCGAGGTTTGTGACTGGGGACCTATGGCTGGGAGTGACCGGCTGGCTCCTGAAAAGCTACGATAGGCAGGATGGTGACCAGACCCATGGTGGCACCAGTGCCAAGTTGGGCTGGTTTGATAGTACCAAGTGGCTCCTGCAATCTGCCATGAAAATGTTGGCAGGCGAGTTTTGTTTTCCAGGGAAAAGCGCCGTTGTTTTTGTTTGAGGGCCTGTGGCTGGGAGTGGCCGGCTGGCTCCTTAGAATCCACGATACGCAGGATGGTTCCCAGACCAGAGGTGGCACCTTTGCCAAGTTGGGCTGGTTTGATAGTACCAAGTGCGTCCTGCAATCTGCCATCCAGAAGCGGGGCAGCTTACTTTTGTTTGCCAGGGAAATGGGCCGAGGTTTGTGTCTGGGGGCCTATGGCTGGGAGTGACCTGCTAGGTCCTGAAAAGCTGCGATAGGCAGGATGGTGACCAGACCCATGGTGGCACCAGTGCCAAGTTGGGCTGGTTTGATAGTACCAAGTGGCTCCTGCAATCTGCCATCCAGAAGCGGGGTAGCTTACTTTTGTTTGCCAGGGAAACGGGCAGAGCTTTGTGTCTGGGGGCATATGGCTGAGAGTGGCCGTCTGGCCCCTGAAAATCCACGATAGGCAGGATGGTTCCCAGACCAGAGGTGGCACCAGTGCCAAGTCGGGCTGGTTTGATAGTACTAAATAGCACCTGCAATCTGCCATCAAAAAGTTGGCAGGCCAGTTTTGTTTTCCAAGGAAAAGCACCGTTGTTTGTGTTTGGGGGACTGTGGCTGGGAGTGGCCGGCTGGCTCCTTAGAACACACGATACGCAGGATGGTTCCCAGACCCAAGGTGGCACCAGTGCCACGTCGGGCTGGTTTGATGGTGAAAAGTGGCTCCTGCAATCTGCCATCCTGAAGCGGGGTAGCTTACTTTTGTGTGCCAGGGAAACGGGCCGAGGTTTATGACTGGGGGCCTAGGGCTATGAGTGACAGGCTGGCTCCTGAAAAGCTACAATAGGCAGGATGGTTCCCAGACCCAAGGTGGCACCAGTGCAAAGTTGGGCTGGTTTGATGGTACCAAGTGGCTCCTGCAATCTGCCATCAAAAAGTTGGCAGGCCAGTTTTGTTTTCCAGGGAAAAGCGCCGTTGTTTGTGTTTGGGGGACTGTGGCTGGGAGTGGCCAGGTGGCTCCTTAGAACACAAGATACGCAGGATGGTTCCCAGACCAGAGGTGGCACCAGTGCCAAGTTGGGCTGGTTTGATAGTCCCAAGTGTCTCCTGCAATCTGCCATCCAGAAGCGGGGCAGCTTACTTTTGTTTGCCAGAGAAATAGGCCTAGGTTTTTGTTTGGGGGCCTGTGGCTAGGAGTGGCCGGCTGGCTCCTAAGAATCCACGATACGCAGGATGTTTACCAGACCCATGGTGGCACCAGTGCCAAGTTGGGCTGGTTTGATAGTACCATTGGCTCCTGCAAACTCCATCAAAAAGTTGGCAGGCGTGTTTTGTTTTCCAGGGAACAGCGCCGTTGATTTTGTTTGGGGGCCTGTGGCTGGGAGTGGCCGGCTGGCTCCTTAGAGACCACGATACGCAGGATGGTTCCCAGACCCAAGGTGGCACCAGTGCCAAGTCGGGCTGGTTTGATAGTACCAAGTGGCTCCTGCAATCTGCCATCCAGAAGTGAGGAAGCTAAGTTTTGTTTGCCAGAATAAAGGGCCGTGGTTTTTGTTGGGGGCCTGTGGCTGGGAGTAGCCGGCTGGCTCCTTAGAATCCACGATACGCAGGATGGTTCCCAGACCCAAGGTGGCACCAGTGCCAAGTTGGGCTGGTTTGATAGTACCAAGTGCGTCCTGCAATCTGCCATCCACAAGCGGCGCCGCTTAGTTTTGTTTGCCACGGAAACGGGCCGAGGTTTGTGTCTGGGGGCCTGTGGCTGGGAGTGACCGGCTAGGTCCTGAAAATCTACGATAGGCAGGATGGTGACCAGACCCATGGTGGCACCAGTGCCAAGTTGGGCTGGTTTGATAGTACCAAGTGGCTCCGGCAATCTGCCATCAAAATTTGGCAGGCGAGTTTTGTTTTCCAGGGAAAAGCGCCGTTGTTTGTGTTTGAGGGCCTGTGGCTGGGAGTGGCCGGCTGGCTCCTTAGAATCCACGATACGCAGGATGGTTCCCAGACCTGAGGTGGCACCAGTGCCAAGTCGGGCTAGTTTGATGGTGCAAAGTGGCTCCTGCAATCTGCCATCCAGAAGCGGGGCAGCTTACTTTTGTTTTCCAGGGAAACGGGCCGAGCTTTTTGTCTGGGGTCTATGGCTGGGAGTGACCGGCTGGCTCCTGAAAAGCTACGATAGGCAGGATGGTGACCAGACCCATGATGGCACCAGAGCCATGTTCGGCTGATTTCAAAGTACAAAGTTGCTCCTGCAATCTTCCATCAAAAAGTCAGCAGGCGAGTTTTGTTTTCCAGGGAAAAGCGCCGTTGTTTGTGTCTGCGGGCCTGTGGCTGGAGTGGCCGGCTGGCTCCTTTCAACACACGATACGCCGGATGGTTCCCAGACCTGAGGTGGCACCAGTGCCAAGTTGGGCTGGTTTGATAGTACCAAGTGGTTCCTGCAATCTGCCATCAAAATGTTGGCAGGCGAGTTTTGTTTTCCAGGGAAAAGCGCCGTTGTTTTTTTTTGGGGGCCTGTGGCTGGGAGTGGCCGGCTGGCTCCTTAGAATCCACGATACGCAGGATGGTTCCCAGACCAGAGGTGGCACCAGTACCAAGTCGGGCTGGTTTGATAATAACAAGTGGCTCCTGCAATCTGCCATCCAGAAGCGGGGCAGCTTACTTTTGTTTGCCAGGGAAACGGGCCGAGCTTTGTGTCTGGGGGCCTATGGCTGGGAGTGACCGGCTGGCTCCTGAAAAGCTACGATAGGCAGGATGGTGACCAGACCCATGGTGGCACCAGTGCCAAGTTGGGCTGGTTTGATAGTACCAAGTGGCTCCTGCAATCTGCCATCAAAAAGTTGGCAGGCGAGTTTTGTTTTCCAGGGAAAAGCGTCGTTGTTTGTGTTTGGGGGCCTGTGGCTGGGAGTGGCCGTCTTGCTAATTGGAATCCACGATACACATGATGGTTCCCAGACCTGAGGTGGCACCAGTGACAAGTCGGGCCAGTTTGATGGTGCAAAGTGGCTCCTGCAATCTGCCATCCAGAAGCGGGGCAGCTTACTTTTGTTTGCCAGGGAAACGGTCCGAGGTTTGTGTCTGGGGGCCTATGGCTGGGAGTGACCGGCTGGCTCCTGAAAAGCTACGATAATCAGGATGGTGACCAGACCCATGGTGGCACCAGTGCCAAGTTGGGCTGATTTGATAGTACCAAGTGGCTCCTGCGATCTGCCATCAAAAAGTTGGCAGGCGAGTTTTGTTTTCCAGGGAAAAGCGCTGTTGTTTGTATTTGGGGGCCTGTGGCTGGGAGTGACCGGCTGGCTCCTTAGAATCCACGATACGCAGGATGGTTCCCAGACCCAAGGTGGCACCAGTGCCAAGTTGGGCTGGTTTGATTATACCAAGTGGTTCCTGCAATCTGCCATCCAGAAGCGGGGCAGCTTACTTTTGTTTGCCAGGGAAACGGGCCGAGCTTTGTGTCTGGGGGCCTATGGCTGGGAGTGACCTGCTAGGTCCTGAAAAGCTACGATAGGCAGGATGGTGACCAGACCCATGGTGGCACCAGTGCCAAGTTGGGCTGGTTTGATAGTACCAAGTGGCTCCTGCAATCTGCCATCAAAAAGTTGGCAGGCGAGTTTTGTTTTCCAGGAAAAAGCGCCGTTGTTTGTGTTTGGGGGCCTGTGGCTGGGAGTGGCCGGCTGGCTCCTTAGAATCCACGATACGCAGCATTGTTCCCAGACCAGAGGTGGCACCAGTGCCAAGTCGGGCTAGTTTGATGGTGCAAAGTGGCTCCTGCAATCTGCCATCCAGTAGCGGGGTAGCTTACTTTTTTTTGCCAGGGAAACGGGCCGAGGTTTTTGTCTGGAGGCCTATGGCTGGGAGTGACCGGCTAGGTCCTGAAAAGCTACGATAGGCAGGATGGTGACCAGACCCATGGTGGCACCAGTGCCAAGTTGGGCTGGTTTGATAGTACCAAGTGGCTCCTGCAATTTGCCATCAAAACGTTGTCAGGCGAGTTTTGTTTTCCAGGGAAAAGCGCCGTTGTTTGTGTTTGCGGGCCTGTGGCTGGGAGTGGCCGGCTGACTCCTTAGAATCCACGATACGCAGGATGGTTCCCAGACCCAAGATGGCACCAGTGCCAAGTCGGGCTGGTTTGATAGTACCAAGTGGTTCCTGCAATCTGCCATCCAGAAGCGGGGTAGCTTACTTTTGTTTGCCAGGGAAACGGGCCGAGCTTTGTTTTTGGGGGCCTGTGGCTGGCAGTGGCCAGCTGGCTCCTGAAAATCCATGATACGCAGCATGGTTCCCAGACCCAAGATGGCACCAGTGCCAAGTGGGGCTGGTTTGACAGTGTCAAGTGCCTCATGCAATCTCCCATCCAGAAACGGGGCAGCTGAGTTCTTTTGCCTGTGAACCGGCCGTTGTTTTTGATTGGGGTCTGTGGCCGAGAATGGTCGACTGGCTACTGACAATCCACAATACGCAGGATGGTTCCCAGACTCAAGGTGGCACCAGGGCCAAGTCGGGCTCGTTTGATAGTACCAAGTGGCTCCTGCAATCTGCCATCCTGACGCGGGGCAGCGGATCTTTGTTTGCCAGAGTAAAGTTCCGTGGTTTGTTTTTGGGGGCATATGGCTGGGAGTGGCCGGCTGGCTCCTTAAGAAGCTCGATACGCAGGATGGTTCCCAGATCCATGGTGGCACCATTGCCTAATTTGGCTGTTTTTGTAGTACCAAGTGCGTCCTGCAATTTTCCATCCAGAAGAAGGGCAGTTGAGTTTTGTTTTCCAGGGAAAAGCGCCGTTGTTTTTGTTTGGAGGCCTGTGGCTGGGAGTGGCCGGCTGGCTCCTTTCAACACACGATACGCCGGATGGTTCCCAACCCAAGGTGGCACCAGTGCCAAGTTGGGCTGGTTTGATAGTACCAAGTGGCTCCTGCAATCTGCCATCCAGAAGCGGGGCAGCTTACTTTTGTTTGCCAGGGAAACGGGCCGAGGTTTGTGACTGGGGGCCTATGGCTGGGAGTGACCGGCTGGCTCCTGAAAAGCTACGATAATCAGGATGGTGACCAGACCCATGGTGGCACCAGTGCCAAGTTGGGCTGATTTGATAGTACCAAGTGGCTCCTGCGATCTGCCATCAAAAAGTTGGCAGGCGAGTTTTGTTTTCCAGGGAAAAGCGCTGTTGTTTGTATTTGGGGGCCTGTGGCTGGGAGTGACCGGCTGGCTCCTTAGAATCCACGATACGCAGGATGGTTCCCAGACCCAAGGTGGCACCAGTGCCAAGTTGGGCTGGTTTGATTATACCAAGTGGTTCCTGCAATCTGCCATCCAGAAGCGGGGCAGCTTACTTTTGTTTGCCAGGGAAACGGGCCGAGCTTTGTGTCTGGGGGCCTATGGCTGGGAGTGACCTGCTAGGTCCTGAAAAGCTACGATAGGCAGGATGGTGACCAGACCCATGGTGGCAGCAGTGCCAAGTTGGGCTGGTTTGATAGTACCAAGTGGCTCCTGCAATCTGCCATCAAAAAGTTGGCAGGCGAGTTTTGTTTTCCAGGAAAAAGCGCCGTTGTTTGTGTTTGGGGGCCTGTGGCTGGGAGTGGCCGGCTGGCTCCTTAGAATCCACGATACGCAGCATTGTTCCCAGACCAGAGGTGGCACCAGTGCCAAGTCGGGCTAGTTTGATGGTGCAAAGTGGCTCCTGCAATCTGCCATCCAGTAGCGGGGTAGCTTACTTTTTTTTGCCAGGGAAACGGGCCGAGGTTTTTGTCTGGAGGCCTATGGCTGGGAGTGACCGGCTAGGTCCTGAAAAGCTACGATAGGCAGGATGGTGACCAGACCCATGGTGGCACCAGTGCCAAGTTGGGCTGGTTTGATAGTACCAAGTGGCTCCTGCAATCTGCCATCAAAACGTTGTCAGGCGAGTTTTGTTTTCCAGGGAAAAGCGCCGTTGTTTGTGTTTGCGGGCCTGTGGCTGGGAGTGGCCGGCTGGCTCCTTAGAATCCACGATACGCAGGATGGTTCCCAGACCCAAGATGGCACCAGTGCCAAGTCGGGCTGGTTTGATAGTACCAAGTGGTTCCTGCAATCTGCCATCCAGAAGCGGGGTAGCTTACTTTTGTTTGCCAGGGAAACGGGCCGAGCTTTGTTTTTGGGGGCCTGTGGCTGGCAGTGGCCAGCTGGCTCCTGAAAATCCATGATACGCAGCATGGTTCCCAGACCCAAGATGGCACCAGTGCCAAGTGGGGCTGGTTTGACAGTGTCAAGTGCCTCATGCAATCTCCCATCCAGAAACGGGGCAGCTGAGTTCTTTTGCCTGTGAACCGGCCGTTGTTTTTGATTGGGGTCTGTGGCCGAGAATGGTCGACTGGCTACTGACAATCCACAATACGCAGGATGGTTCCCAGACTCAAGGTGGCACCAGGGCCAAGTCGGGCTCGTTTGATAGTACCAAGTGGCTCCTGCAATCTGCCATCCTGACGCGGGGCAGCGGATCTTTGTTTGCCAGAGTAAAGTTCCGTGGTTTGTTTTTGGGGGCATATGGCTGGGAGTGGCCGGCTGGCTCCTTAAGAAGCTCGATACGCAGGATGGTTCCCAGATCCATGGTGGCACCATTGCCTAATTTGGCTGTTTTTGTAGTACCAAGTGCGTCCTGCAATTTTCCATCCAGAAGAAGGGCAGTTGAGTTTTGTTTTCCAGGGAAAAGCGCCGTTGTTTTTGTTTGGAGGCCTGTGGCTGGGAGTGGCCGGCTGGCTCCTTTCAACACACGATACGCCGGATGGTTCCCAACCCAAGGTGGCACCAGTGCCAAGTTGGGCTGGTTTGATAGTACCAAGTGGCTCCTGCAATCTGCCATCCAGAAGCGGGGCAGCTTACTTTTGTTTGCCAGGGAAACGGGCCGAGGTTTGTGACTGGGGGCCTATGGCTGGGAGTGACCGGCTGGCTCCTGAAAAGCTACGATAATCAGGATGGTGACCAGACCCATGGTGGCACCAGTGCCAAGTTGGGCTGATTTGATAGTACCAAGTGGCTCCTGCGATCTGCCATCAAAAAGTTGGCAGGCGAGTTTTGTTTTCCAGGGAAAAGCGCTGTTGTTTGTATTTGGGGGCCTGTGGCTGGGAGTGACCGGCTGGCTCCTTAGAATCCACGATACGCAGGATGGTTCCCAGACCCAAGGTGGCACCAGTGCCAAGTTGGGCTGGTTTGATTATACCAAGTGGTTCCTGCAATCTGCCATCCAGAAGCGGGGCAGCTTACTTTTGTTTGCCAGGGAAACGGGCCGAGCTTTGTGTCTGGGGGCCTATGGCTGGGAGTGACCTGCTAGGTCCTGAAAAGCTACGATAGGCAGGATGGTGACCAGACCCATGGTGGCACCAGTGCCAAGCTGGGCTGGTTTGATAGTACCAAGTGGCTCCTGCAATCTGCCATCAAAAAGTTGGCAGGCGAGTTTTGTTTTCCAGGAAAAAGCGCCGTTGTTTGTGTTTGGGGGCCTGTGGCTGGGAGTGGCCGGCTGGCTCCTTAGAATCCACGATACGCAGCATTGTTCCCAGACCAGAGGTGGCACCAGTGCCAAGTCGGGCTAGTTTGATGGTGCAAAGTGGCTCCTGCAATCTGCCATCCAGTAGCGGGGTAGCTTACTTTTTTTTGCCAGGGAAACGGGCCGAGGTTTTTGTCTGGAGGCCTATGGCTGGGAGTGACCGGCTAGGTCCTGAAAAGCTACGATAGGCAGGATGGTGACCAGACCCATGGTGGCACCAGTGCCAAGTTGGGCTGGTTTGATAGTACCAAGTGGCTCCTGCAATCTGCCATCAAAACGTTGTCAGGCGAGTTTTGTTTTCCAGGGAAAAGCGCCGTTGTTTGTGTTTGCGGGCCTGTGGCTGGGAGTGGCCGGCTGGCTCCTTAGAATCCACGATACGCAGGATGGTTCCCAGACCCAAGATGGCACCAGTGCCAAGTCGGGCTGGTTTGATAGTACCAAGTGGTTCCTGCAATCTGCCATCCAGAAGCGGGGTAGCTTACTTTTGTTTGCCAGGGAAACGGGCCGAGCTTTGTTTTTGGGGGCCTGTGGCTGGCAGTGGCCAGCTGGCTCCTGAAAATCCATGATACGCAGCATGGTTCCCAGACCCAAGATGGCACCAGTGCCAAGTGGGGCTGGTTTGACAGTGTCAAGTGCCTCATGCAATCTCCCATCCAGAAACGGGGCAGCTGAGTTCTTTTGCCTGTGAACCGGCCGTTGTTTTTGATTGGGGTCTGTGGCCGAGAATGGTCGACTGGCTACTGACAATCCACAATACGCAGGATGGTTCCCAGACTCAAGGTGGCACCAGGGCCAAGTCGGGCTCGTTTGATAGTACCAAGTGGCTCCTGCAATCTGCCATCCTGACGCGGGGCAGCGGATCTTTGTTTGCCAGAGTAAAGTTCCGTGGTTTGTTTTTGGGGGCATATGGCTGGGAGTGGCCGGCTGGCTCCTTAAGAAGCTCGATACGCAGGATGGTTCCCAGATCCATGGTGGCACCATTGCCTAGTTTGGCTGTTTTTGTAGTACCAAGTGCGTCCTGCAATTTTCCATCCAGAAGAAGGGCAGTTGAGTTTTGTTTTCCAGGGAAAAGCGCCGTTGTTTTTGTTTGGAGGCCTGTGGCTGGGAGTGGCCGGCTGGCTCCTTTCAACACACGATACGCCGGATGGTTCCCAACCCAAGGTGGCACCAGTGCCAAGTTGGGCTGGTTTGATAGTACCAAGTGGCTCCTGCAATCTGCCATCCAGAAGCGGGGCAGCTTACTTTTGTTTGCCAGGGAAACGGGCCGAGGTTTGTGACTGGGGGCCTATGGCTGGGAGTGACCGGCTGGCTCCTGAAAAGCTACGATAGGCAGGATGGTGACCAGACCCATGGTAGCACCAGTGCCAAGTTGGGCTGGTTTGATAGTACCAAGTGGCTCCTGCAATCTGCCATCAAAAACTTGGCAGGCGAGTTTTGTTTTCCAGGGAAAAGCGCCGTTGTTTGTGTTTGGGGGCCTGTGGGTGGGAGTGGCCGGCTGGCTCCTTAGAATCCACGATATGCAGGATGGTTCCCAGACCTGAGGTGGCACCAGTGCCAAGTCGGGCTGGTTTGATGGTGCAAAGTGGCTCCTGCAATCTGCCATCCAGACGCAGGGCAGCAGATTTTTGTTTCCAAGAGAAATGGTCCGTGGTTTGTTTTTGGGGGTATATGGCTGGGCGTGGCCTGCTGGCTCCTTAAAAAGCTACGATAGGCAGGATGGTTCCCTGACCCAAGGTGGCACCAGTGCCAAGTCGGGCGGTTTTCGTAGTACAAAGTGCGTCCTAAAATTTGCCATCCAGAAGAGGGGCAGTTGAGTTTTGTTTATCAGAGAAAAGGGCCGTGGTTTTTTTTTGGGGGCATATGGCTGAGAGTGGCCGTCTGGCCCCTGAAAATCCACGATAGGCAGGATGGTTCCCAGACCAGAGGTGGCACCAGTGCCAAGTCGGGCTGGTTTGATAGTACTAAATAGCACCTGCAATCTGCCATCAAAAAGTTGGCAGGCCAGTTTTCTTTTCCAGGGAAAAGCACCGTTGTTTGTGTTTGGGGGACTGTGGCTGGGAGTGGCCGGCTGGCTCCTTAGAACACACGATACGCAGGATGGTTCCCAGACCCAAGGTGGCACCAGTGCCACGTCGGGCTAGTTTGATGGTGCAAAGTGGCTCCTGCAATCTGCCATCCTGAAGCGGGGTAGCTTACTTTTGTGTGCCAGGGAAACGGGCCGAGGTTTATGACTGGGGGCCTAGGGCTAGGAGTGACAGGCTGGCTCCTGAAAAGCTACAATATGCAGGATGGTTCCCAGACCCAAGGTGGCACCAGTGCAAAGTTGGGCTGGTTTGATGGTACCAAGTGGCTCCTGCAATCTGCCATCAAAAAGTTGGCAGGCCAGTTTGTTTTCCAGGGAAAAGCGCCGTTGATTGTGTTTGGGGGACTGTGGCTGGGAGTGGCCGGCTGGCTCCTTAGAACACAAGATACGCAGGATGGTTCCCAGACCAGAGGTGGCACCAGTGCCAAGTTGGGCTGGTTTGATAGTCCCAAGTGTCTCCTGCAATCTGCCATCCAGAAGCGGGGCAGCTTACTTTTGTTTGCCAGAGAAATAGGCCTAGGTTTTTGTTTGGGGGCCTGTGGCTAGGAGTGGCCGGCTGGCTCCTAAGAATCCACGATACGCAGGATGTTTACATGACCCATGGTGGCACCAGTGCCAAGTTGGGCTGGTTTGATAGTACCAAGTGGCTCCTGCAAACTCCATCAAAAAGTTGGCAGGCGTGTTTTGTTTTCCAGGGAACAGCGCCGTTGATTTTGTTTGGGGGCCTGTGGCTGGGAGTGGCCGGCTGGCTCCTTAGAATCCACGATACGCAGGATGGTTCCCAGACCCAAGGTGGCACCAGTGGCAAGTCGGGCTGGTTTGATAGTACCAAGTGGCTCCGGCAATCTGCCATCCAGAAGCGGGGCAGCTTACTTTTGTTTTCCAGGGAAACGGGCCGAGCTTTTTGTCTGGGGTCTATGGCTGGGAGTGACCGGCTGGCTCCTGAAAAGCTACGATAGGCAGGATGGTGACCAGACCCATGATGGCACCAGAGCCATGTTCGGCTGATTTCAAAGTACAAAGTTACTCCTGCAATCTTCCATCAAAAAGTCAGCAGGCGAGTTTTGTTTTCCAGGGAAAAGCGCCGTTGTTTGTGTCTGCGGGCCTGTGGCTGGAGTGGCCGGCTGGCTCCTTTCAACACACGATACGCCGGATGGTTCCCAGACCTGAGGTGGCACCAGTGCCAAGTTGGGCTGGTTTGATAGTACCAAGTGGTTCCTGCAATCTGCCATCAAAATGTTGGCAGGCGAGTTTTGTTTTCCAGGGAAAAGCGCCGTTGTTTTTTTTTGGGGGCCTGTGGCTGGGAGTGGCCGGCTGGCTCCTTAGAATCCACGATACGCAGGATGGTTCCCAGACCAGAGGTGGCACCAGTACCAAGTCGGGCTGGTTTGATAATAACAAGTGGCTCCTGCAATCTGCCATCCAGAAGCGGGGCAGCTTACTTTTGTTTGCCAGGGAAACGGGCCGAGCTTTGTGTCTGGGGGCCTATGGCTGGGAGTGACCGGCTGGCTCCTGAAAAGCTACGATAGGCAGGATGGTGACCAGACCCATGGTGGCACCAGTGCCAAGTTGGGCTGGTTTGATAGTACCAAGTGGCTCCTGCAATCTGCCATCAAAAAGTTGGCAGGCGAGTTTTGTTTTCCAGGGAAAAGCGTCGTTTTTTGTGTTTGGGGGCCTGTGGCTGGGAGTGGCCGTCTTGCTAATTGGAATCCACGATACACATGATGGTTCCCAGACCTGAGGTGGCACCAGTGACAAGTCGGGCCAGTTTGATGGTGCAAAGTGGCTCCTGCAATCTGCCATCCAGAAGCGGGGCAGCTTACTTTTGTTTGCCAGGGAAACGGGCCGAGGTTTGTGTCTGGGGGCCTATGGCTGGGAGTGACCGGCTGGCTCCTGAAAAGCTACGATAATCAGGATGGTGACCAGACCCATGGTGGCACCAGTGCCAAGTTGGGCTGATTTGATAGTACCAAGTGGCTCCTGCGATCTGCCATCAAAAAGTTGGCAGGCGAGTTTTGTTTTCCAGGGAAAAGCGCTGTTGTTTGTATTTGGGGGCCTGTGGCTGGGAGTGACCGGCTGGCTCCTTAGAATCCACGATACGCAGGATGGTTCCCAGACCCAAGGTGGCACCAGTGCCAAGTTGGGCTGGTTTGATTATACCAAGTGGTTCCTGCAATCTGCCATCCAGAAGCGGGGCAGCTTACTTTTGTTTGCCAGGGAAACGGGCCGAGCTTTGTGTCTGGGGGCCTATGGCTGGGAGTGACCTGCTAGGTCCTGAAAAGCTACGATAGGCAGGATGGTGACCAGACCCATGGTGGCACCAGTGCCAAGTTGGGCTGGTTTGATAGTACCAAGTGGCTCCTGCAATCTGCCATCAAAAAGTTGGCAGGCGAGTTTTGTTTTCCAGGAAAAAGCGCCGTTGTTTGTGTTTGGGGGCCTGTGGCTGGGAGTGGCCGGCTGGCTCCTTAGAATCCACGATACGCAGCATTGTTCCCAGACCAGAGGTGGCACCAGTGCCAAGTCGGGCTAGTTTGATGGTGCAAAGTGGCTCCTGCAATCTGCCATCCAGTAGCGGGGTAGCTTACTTTTTTTTGCCAGGGAAACGGGCCGAGGTTTTTGTCTGGAGGCCTATGGCTGGGAGTGACCGGCTAGGTCCTGAAAAGCTACGATAGGCAGGATGGTGACCAGACCCATGGTGGCACCAGTGCCAAGTTGGGCTGGTTTGATAGTACCAAGTGGCTCCTGCAATCTGCCATCAAAACGTTGTCAGGCGAGTTTTGTTTTCCAGGGAAAAGCGCCGTTGTTTGTGTTTGCGGGCCTGTGGCTGGGAGTGGCCGGCTGACTCCTTAGAATCCACGATACGCAGGATGGTTCCCAGACCCAAGATGGCACCAGTGCCAAGTCGGGCTGGTTTGATAGTACCAAGTGGTTCCTGCAATCTGCCATCCAGAAGCGGGGTAGCTTACTTTTGTTTGCCAGGGAAACGGGCCGAGCTTTGTTTTTGGGGGCCTGTGGCTGGCAGTGGCCAGCTGGCTCCTGAAAATCCATGATACGCAGCATGGTTCCCAGACCCAAGATGGCACCAGTGCCAAGTGGGGCTGGTTTGACAGTGTCAAGTGCCTCATGCAATCTCCCATCCAGAAACGGGGCAGCTGAGTTCTTTTGCCTGTGAACCGGCCGTTGTTTTTGATTGGGGTCTGTGGCCGAGAATGGTCGACTGGCTACTGACAATCCACAATACGCAGGATGGTTCCCAGACTCAAGGTGGCACCAGGGCCAAGTCGGGCTCGTTTGATAGTACCAAGTGGCTCCTGCAATCTGCCATCCTGACGCGGGGCAGCGGATCTTTGTTTGCCAGAGTAAAGTTCCGTGGTTTGTTTTTGGGGGCATATGGCTGGGAGTGGCCGGCTGGCTCCTTAAGAAGCTCGATACGCAGGATGGTTCCCAGATCCATGGTGGCACCATTGCCTAATTTGGCTGTTTTTGTAGTACCAAGTGCGTCCTGCAATTTTCCATCCAGAAGAAGGGCAGTTGAGTTTTGTTTTCCAGGGAAAAGCGCCGTTGTTTTTGTTTGGAGGCCTGTGGCTGGGAGTGGCCGGCTGGCTCCTTTCAACACACGATACGCCGGATGGTTCCCAACCCAAGGTGGCACCAGTGCCAAGTTGGGCTGGTTTGATAGTACCAAGTGGCTCCTGCAATCTGCCATCCAGAAGCGGGGCAGCTTACTTTTGTTTGCCAGGGAAACGGGCCGAGGTTTGTGACTGGGGGCCTATGGCTGGGAGTGACCGGCTGGCTCCTGAAAAGCTACGATAATCAGGATGGTGACCAGACCCATGGTGGCACCAGTGCCAAGTTGGGCTGATTTGATAGTACCAAGTGGCTCCTGCGATCTGCCATCAAAAAGTTGGCAGGCGAGTTTTGTTTTCCAGGGAAAAGCGCTGTTGTTTGTATTTGGGGGCCTGTGGCTGGGAGTGACCGGCTGGCTCCTTAGAATCCACGATACGCAGGATGGTTCCCAGACCCAAGGTGGCACCAGTGCCAAGTTGGGCTGGTTTGATTATACCAAGTGGTTCCTGCAATCTGCCATCCAGAAGCGGGGCAGCTTACTTTTGTTTGCCAGGGAAACGGGCCGAGCTTTGTGTCTGGGGGCCTATGGCTGGGAGTGACCTGCTAGGTCCTGAAAAGCTACGATAGGCAGGATGGTGACCAGACCCATGGTGGCACCAGTGCCAAGTTGGGCTGGTTTGATAGTACCAAGTGGCTCCTGCAATCTGCCATCAAAAAGTTGGCAGGCGAGTTTTGTTTTCCAGGAAAAAGCGCCGTTGTTTGTGTTTGGGGGCCTGTGGCTGGGAGTGGCCGGCTGGCTCCTTAGAATCCACGATACGCAGCATTGTTCCCAGACCAGAGGTGGCACCAGTGCCAAGTCGGGCTAGTTTGATGGTGCAAAGTGGCTCCTGCAATCTGCCATCCAGTAGCGGGGTAGCTTACTTTTTTTTGCCAGGGAAACGGGCCGAGGTTTTTGTCTGGAGGCCTATGGCTGGGAGTGACCGGCTAGGTCCTGAAAAGCTACGATAGGCAGGATGGTGACCAGACCCATGGTGGCACCAGTGCCAAGTTGGGCTGGTTTGATAGTACCAAGTGGCTCCTGCAATCTGCCATCAAAACGTTGTCAGGCGAGTTTTGTTTTCCAGGGAAAAGCGCCGTTGTTTGTGTTTGCGGGCCTGTGGCTGGGAGTGGCCGGCTGACTCCTTAGAATCCACGATACGCAGGATGGTTCCCAGACCCAAGATGGCACCAGTGCCAAGTCGGGCTGGTTTGATAGTACCAAGTGGTTCCTGCAATCTGCCATCCAGAAGCGGGGTAGCTTACTTTTGTTTGCCAGGGAAACGGGCCGAGCTTTGTTTTTGGGGGCCTGTGGCTGGCAGTGGCCAGCTGGCTCCTGAAAATCCATGATACGCAGCATGGTTCCCAGACCCAAGATGGCACCAGTGCCAAGTGGGGCTGGTTTGACAGTGTCAAGTGCCTCATGCAATCTCCCATCCAGAAACGGGGCAGCTGAGTTCTTTTGCCTGTGAACCGGCCGTTGTTTTTGATTGGGGTCTGTGGCCGAGAATGGTCGACTGGCTACTGACAATCCACAATACGCAGGATGGTTCCCAGACTCAAGGTGGCACCAGGGCCAAGTCGGGCTCGTTTGATAGTACCAAGTGGCTCCTGCAATCTGCCATCCTGACGCGGGGCAGCGGATCTTTGTTTGCCAGAGTAAAGTTCCGTGGTTTGTTTTTGGGGGCATATGGCTGGGAGTGGCCGGCTGGCTCCTTAAGAAGCTCGATACGCAGGATGGTTCCCAGATCCATGGTGGCACCATTGCCTAATTTGGCTGTTTTTGTAGTACCAAGTGCGTCCTGCAATTTTCCATCCAGAAGAAGGGCAGTTGAGTTTTGTTTTCCAGGGAAAAGCGCCGTTGTTTTTGTTTGGAGGCCTGTGGCTGGGAGTGGCCGGCTGGCTCCTTTCAACACACGATACGCCGGATGGTTCCCAACCCAAGGTGGCACCAGTGCCAAGTTGGGCTGGTTTGATAGTACCAAGTGGCTCCTGCAATCTGCCATCCAGAAGCGGGGCAGCTTACTTTTGTTTGCCAGGGAAACGGGCCGAGGTTTGTGACTGGGGGCCTATGGCTGGGAGTGACCGGCTGGCTCCTGAAAAGCTACGATAATCAGGATGGTGACCAGACCCATGGTGGCACCAGTGCCAAGTTGGGCTGATTTGATAGTACCAAGTGGCTCCTGCGATCTGCCATCAAAAAGTTGGCAGGCGAGTTTTGTTTTCCAGGGAAAAGCGCTGTTGTTTGTATTTGGGGGCCTGTGGCTGGGAGTGACCGGCTGGCTCCTTAGAATCCACGATACGCAGGATGGTTCCCAGACCCAAGGTGGCACCAGTGCCAAGTTGGGCTGGTTTGATTATACCAAGTGGTTCCTGCAATCTGCCATCCAGAAGCGGGGCAGCTTACTTTTGTTTGCCAGGGAAACGGGCCGAGCTTTGTGTCTGGGGGCCTATGGCTGGGAGTGACCGGCTAGGTCCTGAAAAGCTACGATAGGCAGGATGGTGACCAGACCCATGGTGGCACCAGTGCCAAGCTGGGCTGGTTTGATAGTACCAAGTGGCTCCTGCAATCTGCCATCAAAAAGTTGGCAGGCGAGTTTTGTTTTCCAGGAAAAAGCGCCGTTGTTTGTGTTTGGGGGCCTGTGGCTGGGAGTGGCCGGCTGGCTCCTTAGAATCCACGATACGCAGCATTGTTCCCAGACCAGAGGTGGCACCAGTGCCAAGTCGGGCTAGTTTGATGGTGCAAAGTGGCTCCTGCAATCTGCCATCCAGTAGCGGGGTAGCTTACTTTTTTTTGCCAGGGAAACGGGCCGAGGTTTTTGTCTGGAGGCCTATGGCTGGGAGTGACCGGCTAGGTCCTGAAAAGCTACGATAGGCAGGATGGTGACCAGACCCATGGTGGCACCAGTGCCAAGTTGGGCTGGTTTGATAGTACCAAGTGGCTCCTGCAATCTGCCATCAAAACATTGTCAGGCGAGTTTTGTTTTCCAGGGAAAAGCGCCGTTGTTTGTGTTTGCGGGCCTGTGGCTGGGAGTGGCCGGCTGGCTCCTTAGAATCCACGATACGCAGGATGGTTCCCAGACCCAAGATGGCACCAGTGCCAAGTCGGGCTGGTTTGATAGTACCAAGTGGTTCCTGCAATCTGCCATCCAGAAGCGGGGTAGCTTACTTTTGTTTGCCAGGGAAACGGGCCGAGCTTTGTTTTTGGGGGCCTGTGGCTGGCAGTGGCCAGCTGGCTCCTGAAAATCCATGATACGCAGCATGGTTCCCAGACCCAAGATGGCACCAGTGCCAAGTGGGGCTGGTTTGACAGTGTCAAGTGCCTCATGCAATCTCCCATCCAGAAACGGGGCAGCTGAGTTCTTTTGCCTGTGAACCGGCCGTTGTTTTTGATTGGGGTCTGTGGCCGAGAATGGTCGACTGGCTACTGACAATCCACAATACGCAGGATGGTTCCCAGACTCAAGGTGGCACCAGGGCCAAGTCGGGCTCGTTTGATAGTACCAAGTGGCTCCTGCAATCTGCCATCCTGACGCGGGGCAGCGGATCTTTGTTTGCCAGAGTAAAGTTCCGTGGTTTGTTTTTGGGGGCATATGGCTGGGAGTGGCCGGCTGGCTCCTTAAGAAGCTCGATACGCAGGATGGTTCCCAGATCCATGGTGGCACCATTGCCTAGTTTGGCTGTTTTTGTAGTACCAAGTGCGTCCTGCAATTTTCCATCCAGAAGAAGGGCAGTTGAGTTTTGTTTTCCAGGGAAAAGCGCCGTTGTTTTTGTTTGGAGGCCTGTGGCTGGGAGTGGCCGGCTGGCTCCTTTCAACACACGATACGCCGGATGGTTCCCAACCCAAGGTGGCACCAGTGCCAAGTTGGGCTGGTTTGATAGTACCAAGTGGCTCCTGCAATCTGCCATCCAGAAGCGGGGCAGCTTACTTTTGTTTGCCAGGGAAACGGGCCGAGGTTTGTGACTGGGGGCCTATGGCTGGGAGTGACCGGCTGGCTCCTGAAAAGCTACGATAGGCAGGATGGTGACCAGACCCATGGTAGCACCAGTGCCAAGTTGGGCTGGTTTGATAGTACCAAGTGGCTCCTGCAATCTGCCATCAAAAACTTGGCAGGCGAGTTTTGTTTTCCAGGGAAAAGCGCCGTTGTTTGTGTTTGGGGGCCTGTGGGTGGGAGTGGCCGGCTGGCTCCTTAGAATCCACGATATGCAGGATGGTTCCCAGACCTGAGGTGGCACCAGTGCCAAGTCGGGCTGGTTTGATGGTGCAAAGTGGCTCCTGCAATCTGCCATCCAGACGCAGGGCAGCAGATTTTTGTTTCCAAGAGAAATGGTCCGTGGTTTGTTTTTGGGGGTATATGGCTGGGCGTGGCCTGCTGGCTCCTTAAAAAGCTACGATATGCAGGATGGTTCCCTGACCCAAGGTGGCACCAGTGCCAAGTCGGGCGGTTTTCGTAGTACAAAGTGCGTCCTAAAATTTGCCATCCAGAAGAGGGGCAGTTGAGTTTTGTTTATCAGAGAAAAGGGCCGTGGTTTTTTTTTGGGGGCATATGGCTGAGAGTGGCCGTCTGGCCCCTGAAAATCCACGATAGGCAGGATGGTTCCCAGACCAGAGGTGGCACCAGTGCCAAGTCGGGCTGGTTTGATAGTACTAAATAGCACCTGCAATCTGCCATCAAAAAGTTGGCAGGCCAGTTTTCTTTTCCAGGGAAAAGCACCGTTGTTTGTGTTTGGGGGACTGTGGCTGGGAGTGGCCGGCTGGCTCCTTAGAACACACGATACGCAGGATGGTTCCCAGACCCAAGGTGGCACCAGTGCCACGTCGGGCTAGTTTGATGGTGCAAAGTGGCTCCTGCAATCTGCCATCCTGAAGCGGGGTAGCTTACTTTTGTGTGCCAGGGAAACGGGCCGAGGTTTATGACTGGGGGCCTAGGGCTAGGAGTGACAGGCTGGCTCCTGAAAAGCTACAATATGCAGGATGGTTCCCAGACCCAAGGTGGCACCAGTGCAAAGTTGGGCTGGTTTGATGGTACCAAGTGGCTCCTGCAATCTGCCATCAAAAAGTTGGCAGGCCAGTTTTGTTTTCCAGGGAAAAGCGCCGTTGTTTGTGTTTGGGGGACTGTGGCTGGGAGTGGCCGGCTGGCTCCTTAGAACACAAGATACGCAGGATGGTTCCCAGACCAGAGGTGGCACCAGTGCCAAGTTGGGCTGGTTTGATAGTCCCAAGTGTCTCCTGCAATCTGCCATCCAGAAGCGGGGCAGCTTACTTTTGTTTGCCAGAGAAATAGGCCTAGGTTTTTGTTTGGGGGCCTGTGGCTAGGAGTGGCCGGCTGGCTCCTAAGAATCCACGATACGCAGGATGTTTACATGACCCATGGTGGCACCAGTGCCAAGTTGGGCTGGTTTGATAGTACCAAGTGGCTCCTGCAAACTCCATCAAAAAGTTGGCAGGCGTGTTTTGTTTTCCAGGGAACAGCGCCGTTGATTTTGTTTGGGGGCCTGTGGCTGGGAGTGGCCGGCTGGCTCCTTAGAATCCACGATACGCAGGATGGTTCCCAGACCCAAGGTGGCACCAGTGCCAAGTCGGGCTGGTTTGATAGTACCAAGTGGCTCCTGCAATCTGCCATCCAGAAGCGGGGCAGCTGAGTTTTGTTTGCCAGAGAAAAAGGCTGTGGTTTGTGTTTGGGGGCCTGTGGCTGGCAGTGGCCGGCTGGCTCCTGAAAATCCACGATACGCAGCATGGTTCCCAGACCCAAGGTGGCACCAGTGCCAAGTGGGTCTCGTTTGACAGTGTAAAGTGCCTCCTGCAATCTCCCATCCAGAAGCGGGGCAGCTGAGTTTTTTTTGCCAGGGAAACGGACCTTTGTTTTTGATTGGGGTCTGTGGCCGAGAGTGGTCGGCTGTCTCCTGACAATCCACAATACGCAGGATGGTTCCCAGACCAAAGGTGGCACCAATGCCAAGTCGGGCTGGTTTGATAGTACCAAGTGTCTCCTGCAATCTGCCATCCAGAAGCGGGGCAGCTGAGTTTTGTTTGCCAGAGAAAAGGGCCGTGGGTTGTGTTTGGGGGCATATGGCTGGGAGTGGCCACCTGGCTCCTTAAAATGCACGATACGCCGCATGGTAACCAGACGCAAGGTGGCACCAGTGCCAAGTCGGGCTGTTTTTGTAGTACCCAGTGGCTTCTGCAATTTGCCATCCAGAAGCGGGGCAGCTAAATTTTGTTTGCTAGAGAAAAGGGCTGTGGTTTGTGTTTGGGGGCCTATGGCTGAGAGTGGCCGGCTGGCCCCTGAAAATCAACGATAGGCAGGATGGTTCCCAGATCCAAGGTGGCACCAGTGCCAAGTAAGGCTGGTTGTATGGTTCAAAGTGACTCCTGCAATCTGCCATCCAGAAGCGGGACAGCTGAGTTTTTTTTGCCAGAGAAAAGGTCCATGGTCTCTTTTTGGGGCATACGGCTGGGAATTGCCGGCTGGCTCCTTAAAATGCTCGATACGCAGGATGGTTCCCAGAGCCAAGGTGGCACCACTGCCAAGTCGGGCTCTTTTTGTAGTACCAAGTGCGTCCTGCAATTTGCCATCCAGAAGAGGGGCAGTTGAGTTTTGTTTGCCAGAGAAAAGGGCCGAGGTTTGTGTTTGGGGGCATATGGCTGGGAGTGTTCGGCTGGTTCCTGAATATGTACGATACGCAGGATTGTTCCCAGATCCAAGGTGGCAGCAGTGCCATGTTGTGCTGGTGTGATAGTCCCAAGTGGCTCCTGCAATCTGCCATCCAGAAGTGGGGCAGCTGATTTTTGTTTGCCAGAGAAAAGGTCCGTGGTTTGTGTTTGGGGGCATATGGCTGAGAGTGGCCGGCTGGCCCCTGAAAATCCACGATACACAGGATGGTTCCCAGATCCAAGGTGGCACCTGTGCCAAGTCGGGCTGATTTGATAGTACTAAGTAGCTCCTGCAATCTGCCATGCAGAAGCGGGGCAGCTTACTTTTGTTTGCCAGGGAAACGGGCCGAGGTTTGTGTTTGGGGGCCTATGGCTGAGAGTGACCGGCTGGCTCCTGAAAAGCTACAATAGGCAGGATGGTGACCAGACCCATGGTGGCACCAGTGCCAAGTTGGGCTGGTTTGATAGTACCAAGTGGCTCCTGCAATCTGCCATCCAGAAGCAGGGCAGCTGAGTTTTGTTTGCCAGAGAAAAGGGCCTTGGTTTGTGTTTGGGGGCATATGGCTGGGTGTGGCCAGCTGGCTCCTTAAAATGCACGATATGCAACATGGCTCCCAGACCCAAGGTGGCACAAGTGCCAAGTTGGGCTGGTTTGATAGTACCAAGTGGCTCCTGCAATCTTCCATGATCACGTGGAGAAATACTTTCTGGTTTCAGCCTCATGCTCTTTCTTCTCTCCCTCAACTTCTCTATCACCTCTCATCTGGTTCACATGCGCTGTCTTCAAGGTCCACAGGCTACTTTTCACAGAATCTTCTGGCCTGATGAAGTAAGGATGATGAATAGAACAGAGCTGGGATCTATTTTCCAGTTTGGATAAAATGCATTCTGCACACAAATCCAAGGAGAACGGGCTGCCCCGATGCCCAGAAAATCTTTCACTCCTGCTAGTGTTCTACGTCAACCGCAACTTAGTCTGAAAGAAAAGCTTTTTCTCTGAGAGCATCTGAGAGGTTTGCATGAAGCACTGATATCTGACATATGCAATTTTGAATAGGAGAGGAAAAAGAAAATGGCAAGGAGTTTTTAATTTTAGTGGTTTCAATTTTAATTTCCGTGCACTTTTTCAAAACTTGTCAGCTCAAATGCCCATCAACATCTTTTAGTCATCTGTAAGTCAGTATTCATATAAAATGTGCTTCAAATCCAAAGAATTTCAAATTTGCACTCCAAGCTTCTATGCCTAGATTTATGATTTCCTACACATATTAGATGAAAGGAAGGCCTTTTTTACTGTGGGAGTGCTGGAACACTGGAACAGGTTGCCCAGAGAAGTTGTGGGTGTCCCATCCCTGAAAGTATTCAAGGTCACCTTGGACGGGGCTTGGAGCAGCAACAAAGGAGAAGCTTGATGGTAGAGAAACAAAGTTGGACTATAGAAGAAACTCGGATTGAAGTATAGGATCAAGTTTTCTCTCAGCTCTTGGGGTAAATTCAAAGTTGTACAAAATGACATTTATCTGTGCTATTCACTACTGTAACAGAAAGTTTCATGAAAACTGTACAGAAGATAGTAAATTTTAAAAGAGATAAGAATTACAGCATAAAATCCATGGGATAGGTTACAACATGAGACACTCTCTAAGAGAAAATCTCTGTGTTTCAGCACTTCATCGGGGTAAGATTTCATGAAGTGCCAAAGAAGGCGGCAAAATATCATTCGGGACATTATTTACTGGAATTCAGCCTGGCCATTAGTAGGAACTGCCTTTGAACATATCATGTAGATATACCACACACGCTTTCCCTTCACTGAAAAATTACTGTTTACAACAAATAAGCAATTGACGATCAAAATTGATTGAAAGCATCTTAAACATGTCAAGTATTTCATTGTAGATGATCTGTGATCCAAATGCTTCTTCCACCTTCGAGAGGGACAGAAGAATTCTTCCATATCATGATGGTTTAAAATTGTATCAACCAATGTTTTCTGCTGAAAAGATATCATCTATTTTTTTCTATTTTTGGAAGAAAATATTCCTAGACATACAACAGGTGAGAACTAAGTAATTTTAAAGAAACAAATGAAATGAAAATATTCTGTAAATAGAATGAAATGAAAAGCTGTGTTTTAAATAGGAGCTAAATATTAAACAGAATTTTTGTACCAGGCATTTGAATTACTGCACCAGCTCTTTTGCCCATCAAGAGAGGCATTTAGCATTTCAGTCTTTTCCAAGGTGTTCATGATCTGCTATGCTGATCTCTGTGTGTGCCTAGGTGTGTGTGGAGGGGGGGGCATATGAAGGGGAGTGTGTATGTTTGCTTTACAATTGTTGTGGCAGATTCATGCCTCAGCTCCACATTTTGTTTTAAAAAGGTCACACCGAGTGGATATGAAGTTTACTATCAACAAGAGATCGATTCCCAAATCATCCATTTGACTCTCCCTTATAAATCATGTGCTTTGTTGCATATTTTATCAAATATACTTTCAAGCCAGATGGAGGAAGGAGGATGTGGGAATCCCTCCACCATCTTGCAACTTTTATGTAAGTAGGTTTTCAAGAAAATCATCATTTCTCTTTTAAATATGTCTGGAACAGGCATGATGGTAGTGTCAACCTGTTGGAGTTTTTGTTGCTGGAAGAAGTTGTACAAAAGGATTGGTTTTTACATTGACCAGTTACTGAATCAAGCGCAGGAATACATTGGAAATTTAGCTGGGGGTTCCTTTTCCCAGCAGACTACTTCTAGAACGAGCTTGTACACTGAAGCTGACTCTTTTGCTCTCTTTTTGTTTCTTTCCTATTTTCTTGGCTTCTTTGCCACTATCTAGACAATTTTGGAACTTTGTTCCCAACTAAAATGGTTTCAATAGTCTGATTGTGATCATACATTTTTACAAGGAATTTTTAAAATCTTTCCTCGAGTCCAGAAAGTCAAGGACTTAGATCTTTTTCTTCCCTTATCAATATTGCCATGAAATTGATAAATAAAGACCAACTCTTTATTTTTGTTTTTAACCCACGTAGATAATTCCCATCCATTAATCCATTTTGTGGACCAATAGCTGCCATTCTGATGGAAGCTGTCACTTCTTAACAATAGGCATTCTGTGACTATGTTGACAGCACTTTGGGTGAAGATCCTAACTGGTCTTAGATATACATAGGGAGAAATTTGCTCAGCCAGTGTCAGTCTTAAGCATGCGTATCAGAAGATCTTTCTAGAGCTGGGAATTTTCCCATGAAAGGGATTCAGTTAGGGAAGAGACACTTGTGCCAGAGTTTTACATTCTTCTTGAACACTGCTTAAGGAACTTAGATGCCATGTCCATTTGGATCTCTGTCTGCACAGAACTTTGTCATGCCAGTGCTTTGAAATGCATCTTGAAGAGAATTCACTAGCACAGAATGAAAGAGAGTGGAAGGGGTTGGTGGGGCTAACCAGGCCCAACCCCCCTGCCTAAACCAGGATACCTAGAGCCTCTTGCCCAGGATTCTATCTGGGTGTACTTTTAATGTCTTCAAAGATCCAGGCTCCACAATCTTTCTGGGCAGTCTGTGCCGTGGTTCAGTCACCCTGACAGTAAAGAAACATTTACTGATGTTCAAAGGCAATCTCCTGTATTTCAGTGTGTGCCCACTGCCTCTTGTCTTTTCCCTCAGCATCACTGAAAAGACACTGATTCCCTCCCCTTTGCACTATTGCTTCCATATGTATGTGTGATGCCATGTAGAGGTATGTCAAAAACCTCCCTGAAGCCCAGGCAGATAATATTCCCTTCATCTACCAGTCAAGTTGATTCATCAGAGGAGTTTAAAGTGATGTTCAGCATGAAATTCCCCTGAAAAATCATGCTAACTACATTATTTGGTCATCTGTCATGTGCCTGGCAAGGATTTCCAGGAAGAGCTGCTTCATCAACTTCCTGGGGATAAAAAAGAGGCTGGCTGGTTTGTACTATGGCGAGTCCTCTTAATTGCCTTTTTTGAAGATGGGTGTCATTTGCTAACATCCACTCTTTAGCCTCTCTTGTCGTCTACATCTTAGCAAAACGCTTTTCCACTATGTCTGGCTAGGAAAAACTGTGCCAGCACAGAAAACATCTCCCATCGTGTTCTAGAAGTTGCACGGATGTCTGCCAAGTGTTTGGCAGGAAGAAAAGAAAAGTTGTCCAAAACAGCTTCCAATCGAATGTTCCTGTGATTGGAAAAGTCAGGAGAGTGCAAAGGTACTGTTTTCTATCAGTTGGCAAGGTGCGCACACAATCCCAGTGTTGTACAGCTTGCTTCTTCACCTTCCCGAAGCTGCCGCTCTCGCCGGCTGCCGGAGCCCAAGAAGCGGCTTCTTCGCGCAAAGACGATTGTGCCGCTCACAGGGCTCTCCTTAGCGCGGCTTCTGCCGAAAGACGCCCGGCAGCGGCTCTTACCTCCGGAGAGCATCCTACCTTCGTCTTTAGCTCCTCTTCTCATCTACACCTAGGCAAAAAGCTTCTCCACTATGTCTGGCTAGGAAAAACTGTGCCAGCACAGAAAACATCTCCCATCGTGTTCTAGAAGTTGCACGGATGTCTGCCAAGTGTTTGGCAGGAAGAAAAGAAAAGTTGTCCAAAACAGCTTCCAATCGAATGTTCCTGTGATTGGAAAAGTCAGGAGAGTGCAAAGGTACTGTTTTCTATCAGTTGGCAAGGTGCGCACACAATCCCAGTGTTGTACAGCTTGCTTCTTCACCTTCCCGAAGCTGCCGCTCTCGCCGGCTGCCGGAGCCCAAGAAGCGGCTTCTTCGCGCAAAGACGATTGTGCCGCTCACAGTGCTCTCCTTAGCGCGGCTTCTGCCGAAAGACGCCCGGCAGCGGCTCTTACCTCCGGAGAGCATCCTACCTTCGTCTTTCGCGTCTTTTGTAGTCTACATCTTAGCAAAACGCTTTTCCACTATGTCTGGCTAGGAAAAACTGTGCCAGCACAGAAAACATCTCCCATCGTGTTCTAGAAGTTGCACGGATGTCTGCCAAGTGTTTGGCAGGAAGAAAAGAAAAGTTGTCCAAAACAGCTTCCAATCGAATGTTCCTGTGATTGGAAAAGTCAGGAGAGTGCAAAGGTACTGTTTTCTATCAGTTGGCAAGGTGCGCACACAATCCCAGTGTTGTACAGCTTGCTTCTTCACCTTCCCGAAGCAGCCGCTTTCGCCGGCTGCCGGAGCCCAAGAAGCGGCTTCTTCGCGCAAAGACGATTGTGCCGCTCACAGTGCTCTCCTTAGCGCAGCTTCTGCCGAAAGACGCCCGGCAGCGGCTCTTACCTCCTGAGAGTGGCAGCTTCGGGAAGATGAAGAAGCAAGCTGTACAACACTGGGATTGTGTGCGCACCTTGCCAACTGATAGAAAACAGTACCTTTGCACTCTCCTGACTTTTCCAATCACATGAACATTCGATTGGAAGCTGTTTTGGACAACTTTTCTTTTCTTCCTGCCAAACACTTGGCAGACATCCGTGCAACTTCTAGAACACGATGGGAGATGTTTTCTGTGCTGGCACGGGTTTTCCTAGCCAGACATAGTGGAAAAGCGTTTTGCTAAGATGTAGACTACAAAAGACGCGAAAGACGAAGGTAGGATGCTCTCCGGAGGTAAGAGCCGCTGCCGGGCGTCTTTCGGCAGAAGCCGCGCTAAGGAGAGCCCTGTGAGCGGCACAATCGTCTTTGCGCGAAGAAGCCGCTTCTTGGGCTCCGGCAGCCGGCGAGAGCGGCAGCTTCGGGAAGGTGAAGAAGCAAGCTGTACAACACTGGGATTGTGTGCGCACCTTGCCAACTGATAGAAAACAGTACCTTTGCACTCTCCTGACTTTTCCAATCACAGGAACATTCGATTGGAAGCTGTTTTGGACAACTTTTCTTTTCTTCCTGCCAAACACTTGGCAGACATCCGTGCAACTTCTAGAACACGATGGGAGATGTTTTCTGTGCTGGCACAGTTTTTCCTAGCCAGACATAGTGGAAAAGCGTTTTGCTAAGATGTAGACTACAAAAGACGCGAAAGACGAAGGTAGGATGCTCTCCGGAGGTAAGAGCCGCTGCCGGGCGTCTTTCGGCAGAAGCCGCGCTAAGGAGAGCACTGTGAGCGGCACAATCGTCTTTGCGCGAAGAAGCCGCTTCTTGGGCTCCGGCAGCCGGCGAGAGCGGCAGCTTCGGGAAGGTGAAGAAGCAAGCTGTACAACACTGGGATTGTGTGCGCACCTTGCCAACTGATAGAAAACAGTACCTTTGCACTCTCCTGACTTTTCCAATCACAGGAACATTCGATTGGAAGCTGTTTTGGACAACTTTTCTTTTCTTCCTGCCAAACACTTGGCAGACATCCGTGCAACTTCTAGAACACGATGGGAGATGTTTTCTGTGCTGGCACAGTTTTTCCTAGCCAGACATAGTGGAGAAGCTTTTTGCCGAGGTGTAGATGAGAAGAGGAGCTAAAGACGAAGGTAGGATGCTCTCCGGAGGTAAGAGCCGCTGCCGGGCGTCTTTCGGCAGAAGCCGCGCTAAGGAGAGCACTGTGAGCGGCACAATCGTCTTTGCGCGAAGAAGCCGCTTCTTGGGCTCCGGCAGCCGGCGAGAGCGGCAGCTTCGGGAAGGTGAAGAAGCAAGCTGTACAACACTGGGATTGTGTGCGCACCTTGCCAACTGATAGAAAACAGTACCTTTGCACTCTCCTGACTTTTCCAATCACAGGAACATTCGATTGGAAGCTGTTTTGGACAACTTTTCTTTTCTTCCTGCCAAACACTTGGCAGACATCCGTGCAACTTCTAGAACACGATGGGAGATGTTTTCTGTGCTGGCACAGTTTTTCCTAGCCAGACATAGTGGAGAAGCGTTTTGCTAAGATGTAGACTACAAAAGACGCGAAAGACGAAGGTAGGATGCTCTCCGGAGGTAAGAGCCGCTGCCGGGCGTCTTTCGGCAGAAGCCGCGCTAAGGAGAGCCCTGTGAGCGGCACAATCGTCTTTGCGCGAAGAAGCCGCTTCTTGGGCTCCGGCAGCCGGCGAGAGCGGCAGCTTCGGGAAGGTGAAGAAGCAAGCTGTACAACACTGGGATTGTGTGCGCACCTTGCCAACTGATAGAAAACAGTACCTTTGCACTCTCCTGACTTTTCCAATCACAGGAACATTCGATTGGAAGCTGTTTTGGACAACTTTTCTTTTCTTCCTGCCAAACACTTGGCAGACATCCGTGCAACTTCTAGAAAACGATGGGAGATGTTTTCTGTGCTGGCACGGGTTTTCCTAGCCAGACATAGTGGAAAAGCGTTTTGCTAAGATGTAGACTACAAAAGACGCGAAAGACGAAGGTAGGATGCTCTCCGGAGGTAAGAGCCGCTGCCGGGCGTCTTTCGGCAGAAGCCGCGCTAAGGAGAGCCCTGTAAGCGGCACAATCGTCTTTGCGCGAAGAAGCCGCTTCTTGGGCTCCGGCAGCCGGCGAGAGCGGCAGCTTCGGGAAGGTGAAGAAGCAAGCTGTACAACACTGGGATTGTGTGCGCACCTTGCCAACTGATAGAAAACAGTACCTTTGCACTCTCCTGACTTTTCCAATCACAGGAACATTCGATTGGAAGCTGTTTTGGACAACTTTTCTTTTCTTCCTGCCAAACACTTGGCAGACATCCGTGCAACTTCTAGAACACGATGGGAGATGTTTTCTGTGCTGGCACAGTTTTTCCTAGCCAGACATAGTGGAAAAGCGTTTTGCTAAGATGTAGACTACAAAAGACGCGAAAGACGAAGGTAGGATGCTCTCCGGAGGTAAGAGCCGCTGCCGGGCGTCTTTCGGCAGAAGCCGCGCTAAGGAGAGCCCTGTAAGCGGCACAATCGTCTTTGCGCGAAGAAGCCGCTTCTTCGGCTCCGGCAGCCGGCGAGAGCGGCAGCTTCGGGAAGGTGAAGAAGCAAGCTGTACAACACTGGGATTGTGTGCGCACCTTGCCAACTGATAGAAAACAGTACCTTTGCACTCTCCTGACTTTTCCAATCACAGGAACATTCGATTGGAAGCTGTTTTGGACAACTTTTCTTTTCTTCCTGCCAAACACTTGGCAGACATCCGTGCAACTTCTAGAACACGATGGGAGATGTTTTCTGTGCTGGCACAGTTTTTCCTAGCCAGACATAGTGGAAAAGCGTTTTGCTAAGATGTAGACTACAAAAGACGCGAAAGACGAAGGTAGGATGCTCTCCGGAGGTAAGAGCCGCTGCCGGGCGTCTTTCGGCAGAAGCCGCGCTAAGGAGAGCCCTGTGAGCGGCACAATCGTCTTTGCGCGAAGAAGCCGCTTCTTGGGCTCCGGCAGCCGGCGAGAGCGGCAGCTTCGGGAAGGTGAAGAAGCAAGCTGTACAACACTGGGATTGTGTGCGCACCTTGCCAACTGATAGAAAACAGTACCTTTGCACTCTCCTGACTTTTCCAATCACAGGAACATTCGATTGGAAGCTGTTTTGGACAACTTTTCTTTTCTTCCTGCCAAACACTTGGCAGACATCCGTGCAACTTCTAGAACACGATGGGAGATGTTTTCTGTGCTGGCACGGGTTTTCCTAGCCAGACATAGTGGAAAAGCGTTTTGCTAAGATGTAGACTACAAAAGACGCGAAAGACGAAGGTAGGATGCTCTCCGGAGGTAAGAGCCGCTGCCGGGCGTCTTTCGGCAGAAGCCGCGCTAAGGAGAGCCCTGTAAGCGGCACAATCGTCTTTGCGCGAAGAAGCCGCTTCTTGGGCTCCGGCAGCCGGCGAGAGCGGCAGCTTCGGGAAGGTGAAGAAGCAAGCTGTACAACACTGGGATTGTGTGCGCACCTTGCCAACTGATAGAAAACAGTACCTTTGCACTCTCCTGACTTTTCCAATCACAGGAACATTCGATTGGAAGCTGTTTTGGACAACTTTTCTTTTCTTCCTGCCAAACACTTGGCAGACATCCGTGCAACTTCTAGAACACGATGGGAGATGTTTTCTGTGCTGGCACAGTTTTTCCTAGCCAGACATAGTGGAGAAGCTTTTTGCCTAGGTGTAGATGAGAAGAGGAGCTAAAGACGAAGGTAGGATGCTCTCCGGAGGTAAGAGCCGCTGCCGGGCGTCTTTCGGCAGAAGCCGCGCTAAGGAGAGCCCTGTGAGCGGCACAATCGTCTTTGCGCGAAGAAGCCGCTTCTTGGGCTCCGGCAGCCGGCGAGAGCGGCAGCTTCGGGAAGGTGAAGAAGCAAGCTGTACAACACTGGGATTGTGTGCGCACCTTGCCAACTGATAGAAAACAGTACCTTTGCACTCTCCTGACTTTTCCAATCACAGGAACATTCGATTGGAAGCTGTTTTGGACAACTTTTCTTTTCTTCCTGCCAAACACTTGGCAGACATCCGTGCAACTTCTAGAACACGATGGGAGATGTTTTCTGTGCTGGCACAGTTTTTCCTAGCCAGACATAGTGGAAAAGCGTTTTGCTAAGATGTAGACGACAAGAGAGGCTAAAGAGTGGATGTTAGCAAATGACACCCATCTTCAAAAAAGGCAATTAAGAGGACTCGCCATAGTACAAACCAGCCAGCCTCTTTTTTATCCCCAGGAAGTTGATGAAGCAGCTCTTCCTGGAAATCCTTGCCAGGCACATGACAGATGACCAAATAATGTAGTTAGCATGATTTTTCAGGGGAATTTCATGCTGAACATCACTTTAAACTCCTCTGATGAATCAACTTGACTGGTAGATGAAGGGAATATTATCTGCCTGGGCTTCAGGGAGGTTTTTGACATACCTCTACATGGCATCACACATACATATGGAAGCAATAGTGCAAAGGGGAGGGAATCAGTGTCTTTTCAGTGATGCTGAGGGAAAAGACAAGAGGCAGTGGGCACACACTGAAATACAGGAGATTGCCTTTGAACATCAGTAAATGTTTCTTTACTGTCAGGGTGACTGAACCACGGCACAGACTGCCCAGAAAGATTGTGGAGCCTGGATCTTTGAAGACATTAAAAGTACACCCAGATAGAATCCTGGGCAAGAGGCTCTAGGTATCCTGGTTTAGGCAGGGGGGTTGGGCCTGGTTAGCCCCACCAACCCCTTCCACTCTCTTTCATTCTGTGCTAGTGAATTCTCTTCAAGATGCATTTCAAAGCACTGGCATGACAAAGTTCTGTGCAGACAGAGATCCAAATGGACATGGCATCTAAGTTCCTTAAGCAGTGTTCAAGAAGAATGTAAAACTCTGGCACAAGTGTCTCTTCCCTAACTGAATCCCTTTCATGGGAAAATTCCCAGCTCTAGAAAGATCTTCTGATACGCATGCTTAAGACTGACACTGGCTGAGCAAATTTCTCCCTATGTATATCTAAGACCAGTTAGGATCTTCACCCAAAGTGCTGTCAACATAGTCACAGAATGCCTATTGTTAAGAAGTGACAGCTTCCATCAGAATGGCAGCTATTGGTCCACAAAATGGATTAATGGATGGGAATTATCTACGTGGGTTAAAAACAAAAATAAAGAGTTGGTCTTTATTTATCAATTTCATGGCAATATTGATAAGGGAAGAAAAAGATCTAAGTCCTTGACTTTCTGGACTCGAGGAAAGATTTTAAAAATTCCTTGTAAAAATGTATGATCACAATCAGACTATTGAAACCATTTTAGTTGGGAACAAAGTTCCAAAATTGTCTAGATAGTGGCAAAGAAGCCAAGAAAATAGGAAAGAAACAAAAAGAGAGCAAAAGAGTCAGCTTCAGTGTACAAGCTCGTTCTAGAAGTAGTCTGCTGGGAAAAGGAACCCCCAGCTAAATTTCCAATGTATTCCTGCGCTTGATTCAGTAACTGGTCAATGTAAAAACCAATCCTTTTGTACAACTTCTTCCAGCAACAAAAACTCCAACAGGTTGACACTACCATCATGCCTGTTCCAGACATATTTAAAAGAGAAATGATGATTTTCTTGAAAACCTACTTACATAAAAGTTGCAAGATGGTGGAGGGATTCCCACATCCTCCTTCCTCCATCTGGCTTGAAAGTATATTTGATAAAATATGCAACAAAGCACATGATTTATAAGGGAGAGTCAAATGGATGATTTGGGAATCGATCTCTTGTTGATAGTAAACTTCATATCCACTCGGTGTGACCTTTTTAAAACAAAATGTGGAGCTGAGGCATGAATCTGCCACAACAATTGTAAAGCAAACATACACACTCCCCTTCATATGCCCCCCCCTCCACACACACCTAGGCACACACAGAGATCAGCATAGCAGATCATGAACACCTTGGAAAAGACTGAAATGCTAAATGCCTCTCTTGATGGGCAAAAGAGCTGGTGCAGTAATTCAAATGCCTGGTACAAAAATTCTGTTTAATATTTAGCTCCTATTTAAAACACAGCTTTTCATTTCATTCTATTTACAGAATATTTTCATTTCATTTGTTTCTTTAAAATTACTTAGTTCTCACCTGTTGTATGTCTAGGAATATTTTCTTCCAAAAATAGAAAAAAATAGATGATATCTTTTCAGCAGAAAACATTGGTTGATACAATTTTAAACCATCATGATATGGAAGAATTCTTCTGTCCCTCTCGAAGGTGGAAGAAGCATTTGGATCACAGATCATCTACAATGAAATACTTGACATGTTTAAGATGCTTTCAATCAATTTTGATCGTCAATTGCTTATTTGTTGTAAACAGTAATTTTTCAGTGAAGGGAAAGCGTGTGTGGTATATCTACATGATATGTTCAAAGGCAGTTCCTACTAATGGCCAGGCTGAATTCCAGTAAATAATGTCCCGAATGATATTTTGCCGCCTTCTTTGGCACTTCATGAAATCTTACCCCGATGAAGTGCTGAAACACAGAGATTTTCTCTTAGAGAGTGTCTCATGTTGTAACCTATCCCATGGATTTTATGCTGTAATTCTTATCTCTTTTAAAATTTACTATCTTCTGTACAGTTTTCATGAAACTTTCTGTTACAGTAGTGAATAGCACAGATAAATGTCATTTTGTACAACTTTGAATTTACCCCAAGAGCTGAGAGAAAACTTGATCCTATACTTCAATCCGAGTTTCTTCTATAGTCCAACTTTGTTTCTCTACCATCAAGCTTCTCCTTTGTTGCTGCTCCAAGCCCCGTCCAAGGTGACCTTGAATACTTTCAGGGATGGGACACCCACAACTTCTCTGGGCAACCTGTTCCAGTGTTCCAGCACTCCCACAGTAAAAAAGGCCTTCCTTTCATCTAATATGTGTAGGAAATCATAAATCTAGGCATAGAAGCTTGGAGTGCAAATTTGAAATTCTTTGGATTTGAAGCACATTTTATATGAATACTGACTTACAGATGACTAAAAGATGTTGATGGGCATTTGAGCTGACAAGTTTTGAAAAAGTGCACGGAAATTAAAATTGAAACCACTAAAATTAAAAACTCCTTGCCATTTTCTTTTTCCTCTCCTATTCAAAATTGCATATGTCAGATATCAGTGCTTCATGCAAACCTCTCAGATGCTCTCAGAGAAAAAGCTTTTCTTTCAGACTAAGTTGCGGTTGACGTAGAACACTAGCAGGAGTGAAAGATTTTCTGGGCATCGGGGCAGCCCGTTCTCCTTGGATTTGTGTGCAGAATGCATTTTATCCAAACTGGAAAATAGATCCCAGCTCTGTTCTATTCATCATCCTTACTTCATCAGGCCAGAAGATTCTGTGAAAAGTAGCCTGTGGACCTTGAAGACAGCGCATGTGAACCAGATGAGAGGTGATAGAGAAGTTGAGGGAGAGAAGAAAGAGCATGAGGCTGAAACCAGAAAGTATTTCTCCACGTGATCATGGAAGATTGCAGGAGCCACTTGGTACTATCAAACCAGCCCAACTTGGCACTGGTGCCACCTTGGGTCTGGGAGCCATGTTGCATATCGTGCATTTTAAGGAGCCAGCTGGCCACACCCAGCCATATGCCCCCAAACACAAACCAAGGCCCTTTTCTCTGGCAAACAAAACTCAGCTGCCCTGCTTCTGGATGGCAGATTGCAGGAGCCACTTGGTACTATCAAACCAGCCCAACTTGGCACTGGTGCCACCATGGGTCTGGTCACCATCCTGCCTATTGTAGCTTTTCAGGAGCCAGCCGGTCACTCTCAGCCATAGGCCCCCAAACACAAACCTCGGCCCGTTTCCCTGGAAAACAAAAGTAAGCTGCCCCGCTTCTGCATGGCAGATTGCAGGAGCTACTTAGTACTATCAAATCAGCCCGACTTGGCACAGGTGCCACCTTGGATCTGGGAACCATCCTGTGTATCGTGGATTTTCAGGGGCCAGCCGGCCACTCTCAGCCATATGCCCCCAAACACAAACCACGGACCTTTTCTCTGGCAAACAAAAATCAGCTGCCCCACTTCTGGATGGCAGATTGCAGGAGCCACTTGGGACTATCACACCAGCACAACATGGCACTGCTGCCACCTTGGATCTGGGAACAATCCTGCGTATCGTACATATTCAGGAACCAGCCGAACACTCCCAGCCAAATGCCCCCAAACACAAACCTCGGCCCTTTTCTCTGGCAAACAAAACTCAACTGCCCCTCTTCTGGATGGCAAATTGCAGGACGCACTTGGTACTACAAAAAGAGCCCGACTTGGCAGTGGTGCCACCTTGGCTCTGGGAACCATCCTGCGTATCGAGCATTTTAAGGAGCCAGCCGGCAATTCCCAGCCGTATGCCCCAAAAAGAAACCATGGACCTTTTCTCTGGCAAAAAAAACTCAGCTGTCCCGCTTCTGGATGGCAGATTGCAGGAGTCACTTTGAACCATACAACCAGCCTTACTTGGCACTGGTGCCACCTTGGATCTGGGAACCATCCTGCCTATCGTTGATTTTCAGGGGCCAGCCGGCCACTCTCAGCCATAGGCCCCCAAACACAAACCACAGCCCTTTTCTCTAGCAAACAAAATTTAGCTGCCCCGCTTCTGGATGGCAAATTGCAGAAGCCACTGGGTACTACAAAAACAGCCCGACTTGGCACTGGTGCCACCTTGCGTCTGGTTACCATGCGGCGTATCGTGCATTTTAAGGAGCCAGGTGGCCACTCCCAGCCATATGCCCCCAAACACAACCCACGGCCCTTTTCTCTGGCAAACAAAACTCAGCTGCCCCGCTTCTGGATGGCAGATTGCAGGAGACACTTGGTACTATCAAACCAGCCCGACTTGGCATTGGTGCCACCTTTGGTCTGGGAACCATCCTGCGTATTGTGGATTGTCAGGAGACAGCCGACCACTCTCGGCCACAGACCCCAATCAAAAACAAAGGTCCGTTTCCCTGGCAAAAAAAACTCAGCTGCCCCGCTTCTGGATGGGAGATTGCAGGAGGCACTTTACACTGTCAAACGAGACCCACTTGGCACTGGTGCCACCTTGGGTCTGGGAACCATGCTGCGTATCGTGGATTTTCAGGAGCCAGCCGGCCACTGCCAGCCACAGGCCCCCAAACACAAACCACAGCCTTTTTCTCTGGCAAACAAAACTCAGCTGCCCCGCTTCTGGATGGCAGATTGCAGGAGCCACTTGGTACTATCAAACCAGCCCGACTTGGCACTGGTGCCACCTTGGGTCTGGGAACCATCCTGCCTATCGTGGATTTTAAGGAGCCAGCCGGCTACTCCCAGCCACAGGCCCCCAACAAAAACCACGGCCCTTTATTCTGGCAAACAAAACTTAGCTGCCTCACTTCTGGATGGCAGATTGCCGGAGCCACTTGGTACTATCAAACCAGCCCGACTTGCCACTGGTGCCACCTTGGGTCTGGGAACCATCCTGCGTATCGTGGATTCTAAGGAGCCAGCCGGCCACTCCCAGCCACAGGCCCCCAAACAAAATCAACGGCGCTGTTCCCTGGAAAACAAAACACGCCTGCCAACTTTTTGATGGAGTTTGCAGGAGCCACTTGGTACTATCAAACCAGCCCAACTTGGCACTGGTGCCACCATGGGTCATGTAAACATCCTGCGTATCGTGGATTCTTAGGAGCCAGCCGGCCACTCCTAGCCACAGGCCCCCAAACAAAAACCTAGGCCTATTTCTCTGGCAAACAAAAGTAAGCTGCCCCGCTTCTGGATGGCAGATTGCAGGAGACACTTGGGACTATCAAACCAGCCCAACTTGGCACTGGTGCCACCTCTGGTCTGGGAACCATCCTGCGTATCTTGTGTTCTAAGGAGCCAGCCGGCCACTCCCAGCCACAGTCCCCCAAACACAAACAACGGCGCTTTTCCCTGGAAAACAAAACTGGCCTGCCAACTTTTTGATGGCAGATTGCAGGAGCCACTTGGTACCATCAAACCAGCCCAACTTGGCACTGGTGCCACCTTGGGTCTGGGAACCATCCTGCCTATTGTAGCTTTTCAGGAGCCAGCCTGTCACTCCTAGCCCTAGGCCCCCAGTCATAAACCTCGGCCCGTTTCCCTGGCACACAAAAGTAAGCTACCCCGCTTCAGGATGGCAGATTGCAGGAGCCACTTTGCACCATCAAACTAGCCCGACGTGGCACTGGTGCCACCTTGGGTCTGGGAACCATCCTGCGTATCGTGTGTTCTAAGGAGCCAGCCGGCCACTCCCAGCCACAGTCCCCCAAACACAAACAACGGTGCTTTTCCCTGGAAAAGAAAACTGGCCTGCCAACTTTTTGATGGCAGATTGCAGGTGCTATTTAGTACTATCAAACCAGCCCGACTTGGCACTGGTGCCACCTCTGGTCTGGGAACCATCCTGCCTATCGTGGATTTTCAGGGGCCAGACGGCCACTCTCAGCCATATGCCCCCAAAAAAAAACCACGGCCCTTTTCTCTGATAAACAAAACTCAACTGCCCCTCTTCTGGATGGCAAATTTTAGGACGCACTTTGTACTACGAAAACCGCCCGACTTGGCACTGGTGCCACCTTGGGTCAGGGAACCATCCTGCCTATCGTAGCTTTTTAAGGAGCCAGCAGGCCACGCCCAGCCATATACCCCCAAAAACAAACCACGGACCATTTCTCTTGGAAACAAAAATCTGCTGCCCTGCGTCTGGATGGCAGATTGCAGGAGCCACTTTGCACCATCAAACCAGCCCGACTTGGCACTGGTGCCACCTCAGGTCTGGGAACCATCCTGCATATCGTGGATTCTAAGGAGCCAGCCGGCCACTCCCACCCACAGGCCCCCAAACACAAACAACGGCGCTTTTCCCTGGAAAACAAAACTCGCCTGCCAAGTTTTTGATGGCAGATTGCAGGAGCCACTTGGTACTATCAAACCAGCCCAACTTGGCACTGGTGCTACCATGGGTCTGGTCACCATCCTGCCTATCGTAGCTTTTCAGGAGCCAGCCGGTCACTCCCAGCCATAGGCCCCCAGTCACAAACCTCGGCCCGTTTCCCTGGCAAACAAAAGTAAGCTGCCCCGCTTCTGGATGGCAGATTGCAGGAGCCACTTGGTACTATCAAACCAGCCCAACTTGGCACTGGTGCCACCTTGGGTTGGGAACCATCCGGCGTATCGTGTGTTGAAAGGAGCCAGCCGGCCACTCCCAGCCACAGGCCTCCAAACAAAAACAACGGCGCTTTTCCCTGGAAAACAAAACTCAACTGCCCTTCTTCTGGATGGAAAATTGCAGGACGCACTTGGTACTACAAAAACAGCCAAACTAGGCAATGGTGCCACCATGGATCTGGGAACCATCCTGCGTATCGAGCTTCTTAAGGAGCCAGCCGGCCACTCCCAGCCATATGCCCCCAAAAACAAACCACGGAACTTTACTCTGGCAAACAAAGATCCGCTGCCCCGCGTCAGGATGGCAGATTGCAGGAGCCACTTGGTACTATCAAACGAGCCCGACTTGGCCCTGGTGCCACCTTGAGTCTGGGAACCATCCTGCGTATTGTGGATTGTCAGTAGCCAGTCGACCATTCTCGGCCACAGACCCCAATCAAAAACAACGGCCGGTTCACAGGCAAAAGAACTCAGCTGCCCCGTTTCTGGATGGGAGATTGCATGAGGCACTTGACACTGTCAAACCAGCCCCACTTGGCACTGGTGCCATCTTGGGTCTGGGAACCATGCTGCGTATCATGGATTTTCAGGAGCCAGCTGGCCACTGCCAGCCACAGGCCCCCAAAAACAAAGCTCGGCCCGTTTCCCTGGCAAACAAAAGTAAGCTACCCCGCTTCTGGATGGCAGATTGCAGGAACCACTTGGTACTATCAAACCAGCCCGACTTGGCACTGGTGCCATCTTGGGTCTGGGAACCATCCTGCGTATCGTGGATTCTAAGGAGCCAGCCGGCCACTCCCAGCCACAGGCCCGCAAACACAAACAACGGCGCTTTTCCCTGGAAAACAAAACTCGCCTGACAACGTTTTGATGGCAGATTGCAGGAGCCACTTGGTACTATCAAACCAGCCCAACTTGGCACTGGTGCCACCATGGGTCTGGTCACCATCCTGCCTATCGTAGCTTTTCAGGACCTAGCCGGTCACTCCCAGCCATAGGCCTCCAGACAAAAACCTCGGCCCGTTTCCCTGGCAAAAAAAAGTAAGTTACCCCGCTACTGGATGGCAGATTGCAGGAGCCACTTTGCACCATCAAACTAGCCCGACTTGGCACTGGTGCCACCTCTGGTCTGGGAACAATGCTGCGTATCGTGGATTCTAAGGAGCCAGCCGGCCACTCCCAGCCACAGGCCCCCAAACACAAACAACGGCGCTTTTTCCTGGAAAACAAAACTCGCCTGCCAACTTTTTGATGGCAGATTGCAGGAGCCACTTGGTACTATCAAACCAGCCCAACTTGGCACTGGTGCCACCATGGGTCTGGTCACCATCCTGCCTATCGTAGCTTTTCAGGACCTAGCAGGTCACTCCCAGCCATAGGCCCCCAGACACAAAGCTCGGCCCGTTTCCCTGGCAAACAAAAGTAAGCTGCCCCGCTTCTGGATGGCAGATTGCAGGAACCACTTGGTATAATCAAACCAGCCCAACTTGGCACTGGTGCCACCTTGGGTCTGGGAACCATCCTGCGTATCGTGGATTCTAAGGAGCCAGCCGGTCACTCCCAGCCACAGGCCCCCAAATACAAACAACAGCGCTTTTCCCTGGAAAACAAAACTCGCCTGCCAACTTTTTGATGGCAGATCGCAGGAGCCACTTGGTACTATCAAATCAGCCCAACTTGGCACTGGTTCCACCATGGGTCTGGTCACCATCCTGATTATCGTAGCTTTTCAGGAGCCAGCCGGTCACTCCCAGCCATAGGCCCCCAGACACAAACCTCGGCCCGCTTCCCTGGCAAACAAAAGTAAGCTGCCCCGCTTCTGGATGGCAGATTGCAGGAGCCACTTTGCACCATCAAACTGGCCCGACTTGTCACTGGTGCCACCTCAGGTCTGGGAACCATCATGCGTATCGTGGATTCCAATTAGCAAGACGGCCACTCCCAGCCACAGGCCCCCAAACACAAACAACGACGCTTTTCCCTGGAAAACAAAACTCGCCTGCCAACTTTTTGATGGCAGATTGCAGGAGCCACTTGGTACTATCAAACCAGCCCAACTTGGCACTGGTGCCACCATGGGTCTGGTCACCATCCTGCCTATCGTAGCTTTTCAGGAGCCAGCCGGTCACTCCCAGCCATAGGCCCCCAGACACAAAGCTCGGCCCGTTTCCCTGGCAAACAAAAGTAAGCTGCCCCGCTTCTGGATGGCAGATTGCAGGATCCACTTGTTATTATCAAACCAGCCCGACTTGGTACTGGTGCCACCTCTGGTCTGGGAACCATCCTGCGTATCGTGGATTCTAAGGAGCCAGCCGGCCACTCCCAGCCACAGGCCCCCAAAAAAAAACAACGGCGCTTTTCCCTGGAAAACAAAACTCGCCTGCCAACATTTTGATGGCAGATTGCAGGAACCACTTGGTACTATCAAACCAGCCCAACTTGGCACTGGTGCCACCTCAGGTCTGGGAACCATCCGGCGTATCGTGTGTTGAAAGGAGCCAGCCGGCCACTCCAGCCACAGGCCCGCAGACACAAACAACGGCGCTTTTCCCTGTAAAACAAAACTCGCCTGCTGACTTTTTGATGGAAGATTGCAGGAGCAACTTTGTACTTTGAAATCAGCCGAACATGGCTCTGGTGCCACCATGGGTCTGGTCACCATCCTGCCTATCGTAGCTTTTCAGGAGCCAGCCGGTCACTCCCAGCCATAGACCCCAGACAAAAAGCTCGGCCCGTTTCCCTGGAAAACAAAAGTAAGCTGCCCCGCTTCTGGATGGCAGATTGCAGGAGCCACTTTGCACCATCAAACTAGCCCGACTTGGCACTGGTGCCACCTCAGGTCTGGGAACCATCCTGCGTATCGTGGATTCTAAGGAGCCAGCCGGCCACTCCCAGCCACAGGCCCTCAAACACAAACAACGGCGCTTTTCCCTGGAAAACAAAACTCGCCTGCCAAATTTTGATGGCAGATTGCCGGAGCCACTTGGTACTATCAAACCAGCCCAACTTGGCACTGGTGCCACCATGGGTCTGGTCACCATCCTGCCTATCGTGGATTTTCAGGACCTAGCCGGTCACTCCCAGCCATAGGCCCCCAGACACAAACCTCGGCCCGTTTCCGTGGCAAACAAAACTAAGCGGCGCCGCTTGTGGATGGCAGATTGCAGGACGCACTTGGTACTATCAAACCAGCCCAACTTGGCACTGGTGCCACCTTGGGTCTGGGAACCATCCTGCGTATCGTGGATTCTAAGGAGCCAGCCGGCTACTCCCAGCCACAGGCCCCCAACAAAAACCACGGCCCTTTTTTCTGGCAAACAAAACTTAGCTTCCTCACTTCTGGATGGCAGATTGCAGGAGCCACTTGGTACTATCAAACCAGCCCGACTTGGCACTGGTGCCACCTTGGGTCTGGGAACCATCCTGCGTATCGTGGTCTCTAAGGAGCCAGCCGGCCACTCCCAGCCACAGGCCTCCAAACAAAATCAACGGCGCTGTTCCCTGGAAAACAAAACACGCCTGCCAACTTTTTGATGGAGTTTGCAGGAGCCAATGGTACTATCAAACCAGCCCAACTTGGCACTGGTGCCACCATGGGTCTGGTAAACATCCTGCGTATCGTGGATTCTTAGGAGCCAGCCGGCCACTCCTAGCCACAGGCCCCCAAACAAAAACCTAGGCCTATTTCTCTGGCAAACAAAAGTAAGCTGCCCCGCTTCTGGATGGCAGATTGCAGGAGACACTTGGGACTATCAAACCAGCCCAACTTGGCACTGGTGCCACCTCTGGTCTGGGAACCATCCTGCGTATCTTGTGTTCTAAGGAGCCACCTGGCCACTCCCAGCCACAGTCCCCCAAACACAAACAACGGCGCTTTTCCCTGGAAAACAAAACTGGCCTGCCAACTTTTTGATGGCAGATTGCAGGAGCCACTTGGTACCATCAAACCAGCCCAACTTGGCACTGGTGCCACCTTGGGTCTGGGAACAATCCTGCCTATTGTAGCTTTTCAGGAGCCAGCCTGTCACTCCTAGCCCTAGGCCCCCAGTCATAAACCTCGGCCCGCTTCCCTGGCACACAAAAGTAAGCTACCCCGCTTCAGGATGGCAGATTGCAGGAGCCACTTTTCACCATCAAACCAGCCCGACGTGGCGCTGGTGCCACCTTGGGTCTGGGAACCATCCTGCGTATCGTGTGTTCTAAGGAGCCAGCCGGCCACTCCCAGCCACAGTCCCCCAAACACAAACAACGGTGCTTTTCCTTGGAAAACAAAACTGGCCTGCCAACTTTTTGATGGCAGATTGCAGGTGCTATTTAGTACTATCAAACCAGCCCGACTTGGCACTGGTGCCACCTCTGGTCTGGGAACCATCCTGCCTATCGTGGATTTTCAGGGGCCAGACGGCCACTCTCAGCCATATGCCCCCAGACACAAAGCTCTGCCCGTTTCCCTGGCAAACAAAAGTAAGCTACCCCGCTTCTGGATGGCAGATTGCAGGAGCCACTTGGTACTATCAAACCAGCCCAACTTGGCACTGGTGCCACCATGGGTCTGGTCACCATCCTGCCTATCGCAGCTTTTCAGGACCTAGCAGGTCACTCCCAGCCATAGGCCCCCAGACACAAACCTCGGCCCGTTTCCCTGGCAAACAAAAGTAAGCTGCCCCGCTTCTGGATGGCAGATTGCAGGACGCACTTGGTACTATCAAACCAGCCCAACTTGGCAAAGGTGCCACCTCTGGTCTGGGAACCATCCTGCGTATCGTGGATTCTAAGGAGCCAGCCGGCCACTCCCAGCCACAGGCCCTCAAACACAAACAACGGCGCTTTTCCCTGTAAAACAAAACTCGCCTGCCAACTTTTTGATGGCAGATTGCAGGAGCCACTTGGTACTATCAAACCAGCCCAACTTGGCACTGGTGCCACCATGGGTCTGGTCACCATCCTGCCTATCGTAGCTTTTCAGGAGCCAGCCGGTCACTCCCAGCCATAGGTCCCCAGTCACAAACCTCGGCCCGTTTCCCTGGCAAACAAAAGTAAGCTGCCCCGCTTCTGGATGGCAGATTGCAGGAGCCCCTTGGTACTATCAAACCAGCCCGACTTGGAACTGGTGCCACCTCTGGTCTGGGAACCATGCTGCGTAACACAGATTCTAAGGCGCCAGCCGGCCACTCCCAGCCACAAGCCCCCAAACACAAACAACGGCGCTATTCTCTGGCAAACAAAACTCCACTGCCCCTCTTCTGGATGGCAAATTGCAGGACGCACTTGGTACTATAAAAACAGCCCGACTTGGCACTGGTGCCACCTTGGGTCTCGGAACCATCCTGCGTATCGATCTTTTTAATGAGACAGCCGGCCACTCCAAGCCATATGCCCCCAAACACAACCCACGGCCCTTTTCTCTGGCAAACAAAACTCAACTGCACCGCTTCTGGATGGCAGATTGCAGGAGCCCCTTGGTACTATCAAACCAGCCCGACTTGGCACTGGTGCCACCTTGGGTCTGGGAACCATCCTGCGTATTGTGGGTTGTCAGGAGCCAGCCGAACACTCTCGGCCACAGACCCCAATCAAAAACAACGGCCCGTTTCACAGGCAAACAAAACTCAACTGCCCCTCTTCTGGATGGCAAATTTTAGGACGCACTTTGTACTACGAAAACCGCCCGACGTGGCACTGGTGCCACCTTGTGTCAGGGAACCATCCTGCATATCGAGCTTTTTAAGGAGCCAGCCGGCCACGCTGAGCCATATACCCCCAAAAACAAACCACGGACCATTTCTCATGGAAACAAAAATCCGCTGCCCCGCGTCTGGATGGCAGATTGCAGGAGCCACTTTGCACCATCAAACCAGCCCGACTTGGCACTGGTGCCACCTTGGGTCTGGGAACAATCCTGCATATCGTGGATTCTAAGGAGCCAGCCGGCCACTCCCAGCCACAGGCCCCCAAACACAAACAACGGCGCTTTTCCCTGGAAAACAAAACTCGCCTGCCAGCTTTTTGATGGCAGATTGCAGGAGCCACTTGGTACTATCAAATCATCCCAACTTGGTACTGGTGCCACTATGGGTCTGGGAACCATCCTGCCTATTGTAGCATTTCAGGAGCCAGCCGGTCACTCCCAGCCATAGGCCCCCAGACACAAACCTCGGACCGTTTCCCTGGCAAACAAAATTAAGCTGCCCCGATTCTGGATGGCAGATTGCAGGAGCCACTTGGTAGTGTCAAACCAGCCCGACTTGGCACTGGTGCCACCTTGGGTCTGGGAACCATCCTGCGTATCGTGGATTCTAAGCAGCCACCCGGCCACTCTGAGCCACAGGCGCCCAAACACAAAATACGGCGCTTTTCCCTGGAAAACAAAACTCGCCTGCCAACATTTTGATGGCAGATTGCAGGAGGCACATGGTACTATCAGACCAGGCAAACATGGCACTGGTGCCACCTTGGCTCTGGGAACCATCCTGCCTATCGTGGATTTTCAGGGGCCAGCCGGCCAATCTCAGCCATATGGATCCAAACACATACCACGGCCCTTTTCTCTGACAAACAAAACTCAACTGCCCCTCTTCTGGATGGCAAATTGCAGGACGCACTTGGTACTACGAAAACAGCCCGACTTGGCACTGATGCCACCTTGGGTCAGGGAACAATCCTGCGTATCGATCTTTTTATGGAGCCAGCCGGCCACGTCCAGCCATATACCCCCAAAAAAAAACCACGGAACTTTTCTCCAGCAAACAAAAATCCGCTGCCCCGCGTCTGAATGGCAGATTTCAGGAGCTATTTAGTATTATCAAACCAGCCCGACTTGGCACTGGTGCCACCATGAGTCTGGTAACCATCCTGCCTATCGTAGCTTTTCAGTAGCCAGCCGGTCACTCCCAGCCATAGGCCCCCAGACAAATACCTCGGCCCGTTTCCCTGGGAAACAAAAGTAAGCTGTCCCGCTTCTGGATGGCAGATTGCAGGAGCCACTTGGTACTATCAAACCAGCCCAACTTGGCACTGGTGCCACCTTGGCTCTGGGAACCATCCTGCGTATCCTGGGTTCAAAGGAGGCAGCCGGCCACTCCCAGCCACAGGCCTCTAAACAAGAACAACGGCGCTTTTCCCTGGAAAACAAAACTCGCCTGACAACTTTTGGATGGCAGATTGCAGGAGCCACTTGGTACTATCAAACCAGCCCAACTTGGCACTGGTGCCACCATGGGTCTGGTCACCATCCTGCCTATAGTAGCTTTTCAGGAGCCAGCCGGTCACTCCCAGCCATAGGCCCCCAGACAAATATCTCGGCCCGTTTCCCTGGCAAGCAAAAGTAAGCAGCCCCGCTTCTGGATGGCAGATTGCAGGAGCCACATGGTACTATCAAACCAGGCCAACATGGCACTGGTGCCACCTTGGTTCTGGGAACCATCCTGCCTATCGTGGATTTTCAGGGGCCAGCCGGCCACTCTCAGCCATATGCCCCCAAACATATACCACGGTCCTTTTCTCTGGCAAACAAAACTCAACTGCCCCTCTTCTGGATGGCAAATTGCAGGACGCACTTGGTACTACGAAAACAGCCCGACTTGGCACTCATGCCACCTTGGGTCAGGGAACAATCCTGCGTATGAGATTTTTAAGGAGCCAGCCGGCCACGTCCAGCCATATACCCCCAAAAAAAACCACGGAACTTTTCTCCAGCAAACAGAAATCCGCTGCCCCGCGTCTGGATGGCAGATTTCAGGAGTTATTTAGTATTATCAAACCAGCCCGACTTGGCAGTGGGGCCACCATGAGACTGGTAACCATCCTGCCTATCGTAGCTTTTCAGTAGCCAGCCAGTCACGCCCAGCCATAGGCCCCCAGACAAATACCTCGGCCCGTTTCCCTGGGAAACAAAATTAAGCTGTCCCGCTTCTGGATGGCAGTTTGCAGGATCCACTTGGTACTATCAAACCAGCCGAACTTGGCACTGGCGTAACCTTGGCTCTGGGAACCATCCTGCGTATCCTGGGTTCAAAGGAGGCAGCCGGCCACTCCCACCCACAGGCCCCCAAACAGAAACAACGGCGCTTTTCCCTGGAAAACAAAACTGGCCTGCCAAGTTTTTGATGGCAGATTGCAGGAGCCACTTGGTACTATCAAACCAGCCCAACTTGGCACTGGTGCCACCATGGGTCTGGTCACCATCCTGCCTATCGTAGCTTTTCAGGAGCCAGCCGGTCACTCCCAGCCATAGGCCCCCAGACAAATATCTCGGCCCGTTTCCCTGGCAAGCAAAAGTAAGCAGCCCCGCTTCTGGATGGCAGATTGCAGGAGCCACATGGTACTATCAAACCAGGCCAACATGGCACTGGTGCCACCTTGGTTCTGGGAACCATCCTGCCTATCGTGGATTTTCAGGGGCCAGCCGGCCACTCTCAGCCATATGCCCCCAAACATATACCACGGTCCTTTTCTCTGGCAAACAAAACTCAACTGCCCCTCTTCTGGATGGCAAATTGCAGGACGCACTTGGTACTACGAAAACAGCCCGACTTGGCACTCATGCCACCTTGGGTCAGGGAACAATCCTGCGTATCGAGATTTTTAAGGAGCCAGCCGGCCACGTCCAGCCATATACCCCCAAAAAAAAACCACGGAACTTTTCTCCAGCAAACAGAAATCCGCTGCCCCGCGTCTGGATGGCAGATTTCAGGAGTTATTTAGTATTATCAAACCAGCCCGACTTGGCAGTGGGGCCACCATGAGCCTGGTAACCATCCTGCCTATCGTAGCTTTTCAGTAGCCAGCCAGTCACGCCCAGCCATAGGCCCCCAGACAAATACCTCGGCCCGTTTCCCTGGGAAACAAAATTAAGCTGTCCCGCTTCTGGATGGCAGTTTGCAGGATCCACTTGGTACTATCAAACCAGCCGAACTTGGCACTGGCGTAACCTTGGCTCTGGGAACCATCCTGCGTATCCTGGGTTCAAAGGAGGCAGCCGGCCACTCCCAGCCACAGGCCCCCAAACAGAAACAACGGCGCTTTTCCCTGGAAAACAAAACTGGCCTGCCAAGTTTTTGATGGCAGATTGCAGGAGCCACTTGGTACTATCAAACCAGCCCAACTTGGCACTGGTGCCACCATGGGTCTGGTCACCATCCTGCCTATCGTAGCTTTTCAGGCGCCAGCCGGTCACTCCCAGCCATAGGCCCCCAGTCACAAACCTCGGCCCGTTTCCCTGGCAAACAAAAGTAAGCTACCCCGCTTCTGGATGGCAGATTGCAGGAGCCACTTTGCACCATCAAACCAGCCCGACTTGGCACTGCTGCGACCTCTGGTCTGGGAACCATCCTGCGTATCGTGGATTCTAAGGAGCCAGCTGGCCACTCCCAACCACAGGCCCCCAAACACAAACAACGGCGCTTTTCCCTGGAAAACAAAACTCACCTGCCAACTTTTTGATGGCAGATTGCAGGAGCCACTTGGTACTATCAAACCAGCCCAACTTGGCACTGGTGCCACCATGGGTCTGGTCACCATCCTGCCTATCGTAGCTTTTCAGGAGCCAGCCGGTCACTCCCAGCCATAGGCCCCGAGACACAAACCTCGGCCCGTTTCCCTGGCAAACAAAAGTAAGCTACCCCGCTTCTGGATGGCAGATTGCAGGACGCACTTGGTACTATCAAACCAGCCCAACTTGGCACTGGTGCCACCTCAGGTCTGGGAACCATCCTGCGTCTCGTGGATTCTAAGGAGCCAGCCGGCCACTCCCACCCATAGGCCCCCAAACAAAAACAACGGCGCTTTTCCCTGGAAAACAAAACTAGCCAGCCAACTTTTTGATGGCCGATTGCAGGAACCACTTGGTATTATCAAGCCAGCCCGACTTGGCACTGGTGCCACCTTGGGTCTGGGAACCATGCTGCGTATCGTGGATTCTAAGGAGCCAGCCGGCCACTCCCTGCCACAGGCCCCCAAACACAAACAACGGCGCTTTTCCCTGGAAATCAACACTCGCTTGCCGACTTTTTGATGGCAGATTGCAGGAGCCACTTGGTACTATCAAACCAGCCCAACTTGGCACTGGTGCCACCATGGGTCTGGTCACCATCATGCCTCTCGTAGCTTTTAAGGACCTAGCGGGTCACTCACAGCCATAGGCCCCCAGACACAAACCTTGGCCCGTTTCCCTGGCAAACAAAAGTAAGCTGCCCCGTTTCTGGATGGCAGATTTCAGTAGCAACTTTGCACCATCAAACTGGCCCGACTTGTCACTGGTGCCACTTTAGGTCTGGGAACCATCCTGCGTATCGTGGATTCTAATTAGCCATCCGGCCACTCCCACCCACAGGCCCCCAAACACAAACAACGGCGCTTTTCCCTGGAAAACAAAACTCGCCTACCAACATTTTGATGGCAGATTGCAGGAGCCACTTGGTACTATCAAATCAGCCCAACTTGGCACTGGTGCCACCATGGGTCTGGTAACCATCCTGCCTATCGTACCTTTTCAGGAGCCAGCTGGTCACTCCCAGCCATAGGCCCCCAGACAAAAACCTCGGCTCCTTTCCCTGGCAAACAAAAGTAAGCAGCCCTGCTTCTGGATGGCAGATTGCAGGAGCCACTTTGCACCATCAAACTGGCCCGACTTGTCACTGTTGCCACCTCTGGTCTGGGAACCATCCTGCGTATCGTGGGTTCTAATTAGCCAGCCGGCCACTCCCAGCCACAGGCCCCCAAACACAAACAACGGCGCTTTTCCCTGGAAAACAAAACTCGCCTGCGAACAACTTTTTGATGGCAGATTGCAGGAGCCACTTGGTACTATCAAACCAGCCCAACTTGGCACTGGTGCCACCATGGGTCTGGTCACCATCCTGCCTATCGTAGCTTTTCAGGAGCCAGCCGGTCACTCCCAGCCATAGGCCCCCAGACACAAAGCTCGGCCCGTTTCCCTGGCAAACAAAAGTAAGCTGCCCCGCTTCTGGATGGCTGATTGCAGGAGCCACTTGGTACTATCAAACCAGCCCGACTTGGCACTGGTGCCACCACTGGTCTGGGAACCATCCTGCGTATCGTGGATTCTAATTAGCCAGCCGGCCACTCCCAGCCACAGGCACCCAAACAAAAACGACGGCGCTTTTCCCTGGAAAACAAAACTCGCCTGACAACTTTTTGATGGCAGATTGCAGGAGCCACTTGGTACTATCAAACCAGCCCGACTTGGCACTGGTGCCACCTCTGGTCTGGGAACCATCCTGCCTATCGTGGATTTTCAGGGGCCAGACGGCCACTCTCAGCCATATGCCCCCAGACACAAAGCTCTGCCCGTTTCCCTGGCAAACAAAAGTAAGCTGCCCCGCTTCTGGATGGCAGATTGCAGGACGCACTTGGTACTATCAAACCAGCCCGACTTGGCACTGGTGCCACGTCAAGTCTGGGAACCATCCTGCGTATCGTGGATTCTAAGGAGCCAGCCGGCCACTCCCAGCCACAGGCCTCCAAACACAAACAACGGCGCTTTTCCCTGGAAAACAAAACTCGCCTGCCAACTTTTTGATGGCAGATTGCAGGAGCAACTTGGTACTATCAAACCAGCCCAACTTGGCACTGGTGCCACCATGGGTCTGGTCACCATCCTGCCTATCGTAACTTTTCAGGAGCCAGCCGGTCACTCTCAGCCATAGGCCCCCAAACAAAACCCACGGCCCGTTTCCCTGGCAAACAAAAGTAAGCTGCCCCGCTTCTGGATGGCAGATTCCCGGACGCACTTGGTACTATCAAACCAGCCCAACTTGGCACTGGTGCCACCTCTGATCTGGGAACCATGCTGAGTATCGTGGATTCTAAGGAGCCAGCCGGCCACTCCCAGCCACAGGCCCCCAAACACAAACAACGGCGCTTTTCCCTGGAAAACAAAACTCGCCCGCCAAGTTTGTGATGGCAGATTGCAGGAGCCACTTGGTACTATCAAACCAGCCCAACTTGGCACTGGTGCCGTCATGGGTCTGGTCACCATCCTGCCTATCGTAGCTTTTCACGAGCCAGCCGGTCACTCCCAGCCATAGGCCCCCAGACAAAAACCTCGGCCCGTTTCCCTGGCAAACAAAAGTAAGCTGCCCCGCTTCTGGATGGCAGATTGCAGGAGCCACTTGGTACTATCAAACCAGCCCAACTTGGCACTGGTGCCACCATGGGTCTGGTCACCATCCTGCCTATCGTAGCTTTTCAGGAGCCAGCCAGCCACCCCCAGCCAGAGGCCCCCAGACAAATATTTCGGCCCGTTTCCCTGGCAAACAAAAGTAAGCTGCCCCGCTTCTGCATGGCAGATTGCAGGAGCCACTTTGCACCGTCAAACCAGCCCAACTTGGCACTGGTGCCACCTCAGGTCTGGGAACCATCCTGCGTCTCGTGGGTTCTAATTAGCCATCCGTCCACTCCAGGCCATAGGGCCCCAGGCACAAACAACGGCGCTTTTCCCTGGAAAACAAAACTCGCCTGCCAACATTTTGATGGCCGATTGCAGGAACCACTTGGTATTATCAAGCCAGCCCAACTTGGCACTGGTGCCACCATGGGTCTGGTCACCATCCTGCCTATCGTAGCTTTTCAGGAGCCAGCCGGTCACTCCCAGCCATAGGCCCCCAGACACAAACCTCGGACCGTTTCCCTGGCAAACAAAAGTAAGCTGCCCCGCTTCTGGATGGCAGATTGCAGGAACCACTTGGTACTATCAAACCAGCCCAACTTGGCACTGGTGCCACCATGGGTCTGGGAACCATCCTGTGTATCGTGGATTCTAATTAGCCATCCGTCCACTCCAGGCCATAGGGCCCCAGGCACAAACAACGGCGCTTTTCCCTGGAAAACAAAACTCGCCTGCGAACATTTTGATGGCCGATTGCAGGAACCACTTGGTATTATCAAGCCAGCCCGACTTGGCACTGGTGCCACCTTGGGTCTGGGAACCATGCTGCGTATCGTGGATTCTAAGGAGCCAGCCGGCCACTCCCAGCCACAGGCCCCCAAACACAAACAACGACGCTTTTCCCTGGAAATCAACACTCGCTTGCCGACTTTTTGATGGCAGATTGCAGGAGCCACTTGGTACTATCAAACCAGCCCAACTTGGCACTGGTGCCACCATGGGTCTGGTCACCATCCTGCCTATCGTAGCTTTTCATGAGCCAGCCGGCCACTCCCAGCCATAGGCCCCCAGACACAAACCTCGGCCCGTTTCCCTGGCAAACAAAAGTAAGCTGCCCCGCTTCTGGATGGCAGATTCCCGGACGCACTTGTTACAATCAAACCAGCCCAACTTGGCACTGGTGCCACCTCTGGTCTGGGAACCATCCTGCGTATCGTGGATTCTAAGGAGCCAGCCGGCCACTCCCAGCCACAGGCCCCCAAACACAAACAACGGCGCTTTTCCCTGGAAAACAAAACTCGCCTGCCAAGTTTTTGATGGCAGATTGCAGGAGCCACTTGGTACTATCAAACCAGCCCAACTTGGTACTGGTGCCGTCATGGGTCTGGTCACCATCCTGCCTATCGTAGCTTTTCACGAGCCAGCCGGTCACTTCCAGGCTTAGGCCCCCAGACACAATCCTCGGACCGTTTCCCTGGCAAACAAAAGTAAGCTGCCCCGCTTCTGGATGGCAGATTGCAGGAACCTCTTGGTACTATCAAACCAGCCCAAGTTGGCACTGGTGCCACCATGGGTCTGGGAACCATCCTGTGTATCGTGGATTCTAATTAGCCATCCGTCCACTCCAGGCCATAGGGCCCCAGGCACAAACAACGGCGCTTTTCCCTGGATAACAAACTCGCCTGCCAAATTTTTGATGGCAGATTGCAGGAGCCACTTGGTACTATCAAACCAGCCCAACTTGGCACTGGTGCCACCATGGGTCTGGTCACCATCCTGCCTATCGTAGCTTTTCAGGAGCCAGCCGGTCACTCCCAGCCATAGGCCCCGAGACACAAACTTCGGCCCGTTTCCCTGGCAAACAAAAGTAAGCTGCCCCGCTTCTGGATGGCAGATTGCAGGAGCCACTTGGTACTATCAAACCAGCCCGACTTGGCACTGGTGCCACCACTGGTCTGGGAACCATCCTGCGTATCGTGGATTCTAATTAGCCAGCTGGCCACTCCCAGCCACAGGCACCCAAACACAAACGACGGCGCTTTTCCCTGGAAAACAAAACTCGCCTGACAACTTTTTGATGGCAGATTGCAGGAGCCACTTGGTACTATCAAACCAGCCCAACTTGGCACTGGTGCCACCATGGGTCTGGTCACCATCCTGCCTATCGTAGCTTTTCAGGAGCCAGCCGGTCACTCCCAGCCATAGGCCCCCAGACAAATACCTCGGCCCGTTTCCCTGGAAAACAAAAGTAAGCTGCCCCGCTTCTGGATGGCAGATTGCAGGACGCACTTGGTACTAGCAAACCAGACCGACTTGGCACTGGTGCCACGTCAAGTCTGGGAACCATCCTGCGTATCGTGGATTCTAAGGAGCCAGCCGGCCACTCCCTGCCACAGGCCCCCAAACACAAACAACGGCGCTTTTCCCTGGAAAACAAAACTCGCCTGCCAACTTTTTGATGGCAGATTGCAGGAGCAACTTGGTACTATCAAACCAGCCCAACTTGGCACTGGTGCCACCATGGGTCTGGTCACCATCCTGCCTATCGTAACTTTTCAGGAGCCAGCCGGTCACTCTCAGCCATAGGCCCCCAAACAAAACCCACGGCCCGTTTCCCTGGCAAACAAAAGTAAGCTGCCCCGCTTCTGGATGGCAGATTCCCGGACGCACTTGGTACTATCAAATCAGCCCAACTTGGCACTGGTTCCACCTCTGATCTGGGAACCATGCTGAGTATCGTGGATTCTAAGGAGCCAGCCGGCCACTCCCAGCCACAGGCCCCCAAACACAAACAACGGCGCTTTTCCCTGGAAAACAAAACTCGCCCGCCAAGTTTGTGATGGCAGATTGCAGGAGCCACTTGGTACTATCAAACCAGCCCAACTTGGCACTGGTGCCGTCATGGGTCTGGTCACCATCCTGCCTATCGTAGCTTTTCACGAGCCAGCCGGTCACTCCCAGCCATAGGCCCCCAGACAAAAACCTCGGCCCGTTTCCCTGGAAAACAAAAGTAAGCTGCCCCGCTTCTGGATGGCAGATTGCAGGAACCACTTGGTACTATCAAACCAGCCCAACTTGGCACTGGTGCCACCATGGGTCTGGGAACCATCCTGTGTATCGTGGATTCTAATTAGCCATCCGTCCACTCCAGGCCATAGGGCCCCAGGCACAAACAACAGCGCTTTTCCCTGGAAAACAAAACTCGCCTGCCAACTTTTTGATGGCCGATTGCAGGAACCACTTGGTATTATCTAGCCAGCCCAACTTGGCACTGGTGCCACCATGGGTCTGGTCACCATCCTGCCTATCGTAGCTTTTCAGGAGCCAGCCGGTCACTCCCAGCCACAGGCCCCCAAACAAAATCAACGGCGCTGTTCCCTGGAAAACAAAACACGCCTGCCAACTTTTTGATGGAGTTTGCAGGAGCCAATGGTACTATCAAACCAGCCCAACTTGGCACTGGTGCCACCATGGGTCTGGTAAACATCCTGCGTATCGTGGATTCTTAGGAGCCAGCCGGCCACTCCTAGCCACAGGCCCCCAAACAAAAACCTAGGCCTATTTCTCTGGCAAACAAAAGTAAGCTGCCCCGCTTCTGGATGGCAGATTGCAGGAGACACTTGGGACTATCAAACCAGCCCAACTTGGCACTGGTGCCACCTTGGGTCTGGGAACCATCCTGCCTATTGTAGCTTTTCAGGAGCCAGCCTGTCACTCCTAGCCCTAGGCCCCCAGTCATAAACCTCGGCCCGTTTCCCTGGCACACAAAAGTAAGCTACCCCGCTTCAGGATGGCAGATTGCAGGAGCCACTTTTCACCATCAAACCAGCCCGACGTGGCACTGGTGCCACCTTGGGTCTGGGAACCATCCTGCGTATCGTGTGTTCTAAGGAGCCAGCCGGCCACTCCCAGCCACAGTCCCCCAAACACAAACAACGGTGCTTTTCCCTGGAAAACAAAACTGGCCTGCCAACTTTTTGATGGCAGATTGCAGGTGCTATTTAGTACTATCAAACCAGCCCGACTTGGCACTGGTGCCACCTCTGGTCTGGGAACCATCCTGCCTATCGTGGATTTTCAGGGGCCAGACGGCCACTCTCAGCCATATGCCCCCAGACACAAAGCTCTGCCCGTTTCCCTGGCAAACAAAAGTAAGCTACCCCGCTTCTGGATGGCAGATTGCAGGAGCCACTTGGTACTATCAAACCAGCCCAACTTGGCACTGGTGCCACCATGGGTCTGGTCACCATCCTGCCTATCGCAGCTTTTCAGGACCTAGCAGGTCACTCCCAGCCATAGGCCCCCAGACACAAACCTCGGCCCGTTTCCCTGGCAAACAAAAGTAAGCTGCCCCGCTTCTGGATGGCAGATTGCAGGACGCACTTGGTACTATCAAACCAGCCCAACTTGGCAAAGGTGCCACCTCTGGTCTGGGAACCATCCTGCGTATCGTGGATTCTAAGGAGCCAGCCGGCCACTCCCAGCCACAGGCCCTCAAACACAAACAACGGCGCTTTTCCCTGGAAAACAAAACTCGCCTGCCAACTTTTTGATGGCAGATTGCAGGAGCCACTTGGTACTATCAAACCAGCCCAACTTGGCACTGGTGCCACCATGGGTCTGGTCACCATCCTGCCTATCGTAGCTTTTCAGGAGCCAGCCGGTCACTCCCAGCCATAGGTCCCCAGTCACAAACCTCGGCCCGTTTCCCTGGCAAACAAAAGTAAGCTGCCCCGCTTCTGGATGGCAGATTGCAGGAGCCCCTTGGTACTATCAAACCAGCCCGACTTGGAACTGGTGCCACCTCTGGTCTGGGAACCATGCTGCGTAACACAGATTCTAAGGCGCCAGTCGGCCACTCCCAGCCACAAGCCCCCAAACACAAACAACGGCGCTATTCTCTGGCAAACAAAACTCCACTGCCCCTCTTCTGGATGGCAAATTGCAGGACGCACTTGGTACTATAAAAACAGCCCGACTTGGCACTGGTGCCACCTTGGGTCTGGGAACCATCCTGCGTATCGATCTTTTTAATGAGACAGCCGGCCACTCCAAGCCATATGCCCCCAAACACAACCCACGGCCCTTTTCTCTGGCAAACAAAACTCAACTGCACCGCTTCTGGATGGCAGATTGCAGGAGCCACTTGGTACTATCAAACCAGCCCGACTTGGCACTGGTGCCACCTTGGGTGTGGGAACCATCCTGCGTATTGTGGGTTGTCAGGAGCCAGCCGAACACTCTCGGCCACAGACCCCAATCAAAAACAACGGCCCGTTTCACAGGCAAACAAAACTCAACTGCCCCTCTTCTGGATGGCAAATTTTAGGACGCACTTTGTACTACGAAAACCGCCCGACGTGGCACTGGTGCCACCTTGTGTCAGGGAACCATCCTGCATATCGAGCTTTTTAAGGAGCCAGCCGGCCACGCTGAGCCATATACCCCCAAAAACAAACCACGGACCATTTCTCATGGAAACAAAAATCCGCTGCCCCGCGTCTGGATGGCAGATTGCAGGAGCCACTTTGCACCATCAAACCAGCCCGACTTGGCACTGGTGCCACCTTGGGTCTGGGAACAATCCTGCATATCGTGGATTCTAAGGAGCCAGCCGGCCACTCCCAGCCACAGGCCCCCAAACACAAACAACGGCGCTTTTCCCTGGAAAACAAAACTCGCCTGCCAGCTTTTTGATGGCAGATTGCAGGAGCCACTTGGTACTATCAAATCATCCCAACTTGGTACTGGTGCCACTATGGGTCTGGGAACCATCCTGCCTATTGTAGCATTTCAGGAGCCAGCCGGTCACTCCCAGCCATAGGCCCCCAGACACAAACCTCGGACCGTTTCCCTGGCAAACAAAATTAAGCTGCCCCGATTCTGGATGGCAGATTGCAGGAGCCACTTGGTAGTGTCAAACCAGCCCGACTTGGCACTGGTGCCACCTTGGGTCTGGGAACCATCCTGCGTATCGTGGATTCTAAGCAGCCACCCGGCCACTCTGAGCCACAGGCGCCCAAACACAAAATACGGCGCTTTTCCCTGGAAAACAAAACTCGCCTGCCAACATTTTGATGGCAGATTGCAGGAGGCACATGGTACTATCAGACCAGGCAAACATGGCACTGGTGCCACCTTGGCTCTGGGAACCATCCTGCCTATCGTGGATTTTCAGGGGCCAGCCGGCCAATCTCAGCCATATGGATCCAAACACATACCACGGCCCTTTTCTCTGACAAACAAAACTCAACTGCCCCTCTTCTGGATGGCAAATTGCAGGACGCACTTGGTACTACGAAAACAGCCCGACTTGGCACTGATGCCACCTTGGGTCAGGGAACAATCCTGCGTATCGATCTTTTTATGGAGCCAGCCGGCCACGTCCAGCCATATACCCCCAAAAAAAAACCACGGAACTTTTCTCCAGCAAACAAAAATCCGCTGCCCCGCGTCTGAATGGCAGATTTCAGGAGCTATTTAGTATTATCAAACCAGCCCGACTTGGCACTGGTGCCACCATGAGTCTGGTAACCATCCTGCCTATCGTAGCTTTTCAGTAGCCAGCCGGTCACTCCCAGCCATAGGCCCCCAGACAAATACCTCGGCCCGTTTCCCTGGGAAACAAAAGTAAGCTGTCCCGCTTCTGGATGGCAGTTTGCAGGATCCACTTGGTACTATCAAACCAGCCGAACTTGGCACTGGCGTAACCTTGGCTCTGGGAACCATCCTGCGTATCCTGGGTTCAAAGGAGGCAGCCGGCCACTCCCAGCCACAGGCCCCCAAACAGAAACAACGGCGCTTTTCCCTGGAAAACAAAACTGGCCTGCCAAGTTTTTGATGGCAGATTGCAGGAGCCACTTGGTACTATCAAACCAGCCCAACTTGGCACTGGTGCCACCATGGGTCTGGTCACCATCCTGCCTATCGTAGCTTTTCAGGCGCCAGCCGGTCACTCCCAGCCATAGGCCCCCAGTCACAAACCTCGGCCCGTTTCCCTGGCAAACAAAAGTAAGCTACCCCGCTTCTGGATGGCAGATTGCAGGAGCCACTTTGCACCATCAAACCAGCCCGACTTGGCACTGCTGCGACCTCTGGTCTGGGAACCATCCTGCGTATCGTGGATTCTAAGGAGCCAGCTGGCCACTCCCAACCACAGGCCCCCAAACACAAACAACGGCGCTTTTCCCTGGAAAACAAAACTCACCTGCCAACTTTTTGATGGCAGATTGCAGGAGCCACTTGGTACTATCAAACCAGCCCAACTTGGCACTGGTGCCACCATGGGTCTGGTCACCATCCTGCCTATCGTAGCTTTTCAGGAGCCAGCCGGTCACTCCCAGCCATAGGCCCCGAGACACAAACCTCGGCCCGTTTCCCTGGCAAACAAAAGTAAGCTACCCCGCTTCTGGATGGCAGATTGCAGGACGCACTTGGTACTATCAAACCAGCCCAACTTGGCACTGGTGCCACCTCAGGTCTGGGAACCATCCTGCGTCTCGTGGATTCTAAGGAGCCAGCCGGCCACTCCCACCCATAGGCCCCCAAACAAAAACAACGGCGCTTTTCCCTGGAAAACAAAACTAGCCAGCCAACTTTTTGATGGCCGATTGCAGGAACCACTTGGTATTATCAAGCCAGCCCGACTTGGCACTGGTGCCACCTTGGGTCTGGGAACCATGCTGCGTATCGTGGATTCTAAGGAGCCAGCCGGCCACTCCCTGCCACAGGCCCCCAAACACAAACAACGGCGCTTTTCCCTGGAAATCAACACTCGCTTGCCGACTTTTTGATGGCAGATTGCAGGAGCCACTTGGTACTATCAAACCAGCCCAACTTGGCACTGGTGCCACCATGGGTCTGGTCACCATCATGCCTCTCGTAGCTTTTAAGGACCTAGCGGGTCACTCACAGCCATAGGCCCCCAGACACAAACCTTGGCCCGTTTCCCTGGCAAACAAAAGTAAGCTGCCCCGTTTCTGGATGGCAGATTTCAGTAGCAACTTTGCACCATCAAACTGGCCCGACTTGTCACTGGTGCCACTTTAGGTCTGGGAACCATCCTGCGTATCGTGGATTCTAATTAGCCATCCGGCCACTCCCACCCACAGGCCCCCAAACACAAACAACGGCGCTTTTCCCTGGAAAACAAAACTCGCCTACCAACATTTTGATGGCAGATTGCAGGAGCCACTTGGTACTATCAAATCAGCCCAACTTGGCACTGGTGCCACCATGGGTCTGGTAACCATCCTGCCTATCGTACCTTTTCAGGAGCCAGCTGGTCACTCCCAGCCATAGGCCCCCAGACAAAAACCTCGGCTCCTTTCCCTGGCAAACAAAAGTAAGCAGCCCTGCTTCTGGATGGCAGATTGCAGGAGCCACTTTGCACCATCAAACTGGCCCGACTTGTCACTGTTGCCACCTCTGGTCTGGGAACCATCCTGCGTATCGTGGGTTCTAATTAGCCAGCCGGCCACTCCCAGCCACAGGCCCCCAAACACAAACAACGGCGCTTTTCCCTGGAAAACAAAACTCGCCTGACAACTTTTTGATGGCAGATTGCAGGAGCCACTTGGTACTATCAAACCAGCCCAACTTGGCACTGGTGCCACCATGGGTCTGGTCACCATCCTGCCTATCGTAGCTTTTCAGGAGCCAGCCGGTCACTCCCAGCCATAGGCCCCCAGACACAAAGCTCGGCCCGTTTCCCTGGCAAACAAAAGTAAGCTGCCCCGCTTCTGGATGGCTGATTGCAGGAGCCACTTGGTACTATCAAACCAGCCCGACTTGGCACTGGTGCCACCACTGGTCTGGGAACCATCCTGCGTATCGTGGATTCTAATTAGCCAGCCGGCCACTCCCAGCCACAGGCACCCAAACAAAAACGACGGCGCTTTTCCCTGGAAAACAAAACTCGCCTGACAACTTTTTGATGGCAGATTGCAGGAGCCACTTGGTACTATCAAACCAGCCCGACTTGGCACTGGTGCCACCTCTGGTCTGGGAACCATCCTGCCTATCGTGGATTTTCAGGGGCCAGACGGCCACTCTCAGCCATATGCCCCCAGACACAAAGCTCTGCCCGTTTCCCTGGCAAACAAAAGTAAGCTGCCCCGCTTCTGGATGGCAGATTGCAGGACGCACTTGGTACTATCAAACCAGCCCGACTTGGCACTGGTGCCACGTCAAGTCTGGGAACCATCCTGCGTATCGTGGATTCTAAGGAGCCAGCCGGCCACTCCCAGCCACAGGCCCCCAAACACAAACAACGGCGCTTTTCCCTGGAAAACAAAACTCGCCTGCCAACTTTTTGATGGCAGATTGCAGGAGCAACTTGGTACTATCAAACCAGCCCAACTTGGCACTGGTGCCACCATGGGTCTGGTCACCATCCTGCCTATCGTAACTTTTCAGGAGCCAGCCGGTCACTCTCAGCCATAGGCCCCCAAACAAAACCCACGGCCCGTTTCCCTGGCAAACAAAAGTAAGCTGCCCCGCTTCTGGATGGCAGATTCCCGGACGCACTTGTTACTATCAAACCAGCCCAACTTGGCACTGGTGCCACCTCTGATCTGGGAACCATGCTGAGTATCGTGGATTCTAAGGAGCCAGCCGGCCACTCCCAGCCACAGGCCCCCAAACACAAACAACGGCGCTTTTCCCTGGAAAACAAAACTCGCCCGCCAAGTTTGTGATGGCAGATTGCAGGAGCCACTTGGTACTATCAAACCAGCCCAACTTGGCACTGGTGCCGTCATGGGTCTGGTCACCATCCTGCCTATCGTAGCTTTTCACGAGCCAGCCGGTCACTCCCAGCCATAGGCCCCCAGACAAAAACCTCGGCCCGTTTCCCTGGCAAACAAAAGTAAGCTGCCCCGCTTCTGGATGGCAGATTGCAGGAGCCACTTGGTACTATCAAACCAGCCCAACTTGGCACTGGTGCCACCATGGGTCTGGTCACCATCCTGCCTATCGTAGCTTTTCAGGAGCCAGCCAGCCACCCCCAGCCAGAGGCCCCCAGACAAATATTTCGGCCCGTTTCCCTGGCAAACAAAAGTAAGCTGCCCCGCTTCTGCATGGCAGATTGCAGGAGCCACTTTGCACCGTCAAACCAGCCCAACTTGGCACTGGTGCCACCTCAGGTCTGGGAACCATCCTGCGTCTCGTGGGTTCTAATTAGCCATCCGTCCACTCCAGGCCATAGGGCCCCAGGCACAAACAACGGCGCTTTTCCCTGGAAAACAAAACTCGCCTGCCAACATTTTGATGGCCGATTGCAGGAACCACTTGGTATTATCAAGCCAGCCCAACTTGGCACTGGTGCCACCATGGGTCTGGTCACCATCCTGCCTATCGTAGCTTTTCAGGAGCCAGCCGGTCACTCCCAGCCATAGGCCCCCAGACACAAACCTCGGACCGTTTCCCTGGCAAACAAAAGTAAGCTGCCCCGCTTCTGGATGGCAGATTGCAGGAACCACTTGGTACTATCAAACCAGCCCAACTTGGCACTGGTGCCACCATGGGTCTGGGAACCATCCTGTGTATCGTGGATTCTAATTAGCCATCCGTCCACTCCAGGCCATAGGGCCCCAGGCACAAACAACGGCGCTTTTCCCTGGAAAACAAAACTCGCCTGCGAACATTTTGATGGCCGATTGCAGGAACCACTTGGTATTATCAAGCCAGCCCGACTTGGCACTGGTGCCACCTTGGGTCTGGGAACCATGCTGCGTATCGTGGATTCTAAGGAGCCAGCCGGCCACTCCCAGCCACAGGCCCCCAAACACAAACAACGACGCTTTTCCCTGGAAATCAACACTCGCTTGCCGACTTTTTGATGGCAGATTGCAGGAGCCACTTGGTACTATCAAACCAGCCCAACTTGGCACTGGTGCCACCATGGGTCTGGTCACCATCCTGCCTATCGTAGCTTTTCATGAGCCAGCCGGCCACTCCCAGCCATAGGCCCCCAGACACAAACCTCGGCCCGTTTCCCTGGCAAACAAAAGTAAGCTGCCCCGCTTCTGGATGGCAGATTCCCGGACGCACTTGTTACAATCAAACCAGCCCAACTTGGCACTGGTGCCACCTCTGGTCTGGGAACCATCCTGCGTATCGTGGATTCTAAGGAGCCAGCCGGCCACTCCCAGCCACAGGCCCCCAAACACAAACAACGGCGCTTTTCCCTGGAAAACAAAACTCGCCTGCCAAGTTTTTGATGGCAGATTGCAGGAGCCACTTGGTACTATCAAACCAGCCCAACTTGGTACTGGTGCCGTCATGGGTCTGGTCACCATCCTGCCTATCGTAGCTTTTCACGAGCCAGCCGGTCACTTCCAGGCTTAGGCCCCCAGACACAATCCTCGGACCGTTTCCCTGGCAAACAAAAGTAAGCTGCCCCGCTTCTGGATGGCAGATTGCAGGAACCACTTGGTACTATCAAACCAGCCCAAGTTGGCACTGGTGCCACCATGGGTCTGGGAACCATCCTGTGTATCGTGGATTCTAATTAGCCATCCGTCCACTCCAGGCCATAGGGCCCCAGGCACAAACAACGGCGCTTTTCCCTGGATAACAAACTCGCCTGCCAAATTTTTGATGGCAGATTGCAGGAGCCACTTGGTACTATCAAACCAGCCCAACTTGGCACTGGTGCCACCATGGGTCTGGTCACCATCCTGCCTATCGTAGCTTTTCAGGAGCCAGCCGGTCACTCCCAGCCATAGGCCCCGAGACACAAACCTCGGCCCGTTTCCCTGGCAAACAAAAGTAAGCTGCCCCGCTTCTGGATGGCAGATTGCAGGAGCCACTTGGTACTATCAAACCAGCCCGACTTGGCACTGGTGCCACCACTGGTCTGGGAACCATCCTGCGTATCGTGGATTCTAATTAGCCAGCTGGCCACTCCCAGCCACAGGCACCCAAACACAAACGACGGCGCTTTTCCCTGGAAAACAAAACTCGCCTGACAACTTTTTGATGGCAGATTGCAGGAGCCACTTGGTACTATCAAACCAGGCCAACTTGGCACTGGTGCCACCATGGGTCTGGTCACCATCCTGCCTATCGTAGCTTTTCAGGAGCCAGCCGGTCACTCCCAGCCATAGGCCCCCAGACAAATACCTCGGCCCGTTTCCCTGGAAAACAAAAGTAAGCTGCCCCGCTTCTGGATGGCAGATTGCAGGACGCACTTGGTACTAGCAAACCAGCCCGACTTGGCACTGGTGCCACGTCAAGTCTGGGAACCATCCTGCGTATCGTGGATTCTAAGGAGCCAGCCGGCCACTCCCTGCCACAGGCCCCCAAACACAAACAACGGCGCTTTTCCCTGGAAAACAAAACTCGCCTGCCAACTTTTTGATGGCAGATTGCAGGAGCAACTTGGTACTATCAAACCAGCCCAACTTGGCACTGGTGCCACCATGGGTCTGGTCACCATCCTGCCTATCGTAACTTTTCAGGAGCCAGCCGGTCACTCTCAGCCATAGGCCCCCAAACAAAACCCACGGCCCGTTTCCCTGGCAAACAAAAGTAAGCTGCCCCGCTTCTGGATGGCAGATTCCCGGACGCACTTGGTACTATCAAACCAGCCCAACTTGGCACTGGTTCCACCTCTGATCTGGGAACCATGCTGAGTATCGTGGATTCTAAGGAGCCAGCCGGCCACTCCCAGCCACAGGCCCCCAAACACAAACAACGGCGCTTTTCCCTGGAAAACAAAACTCGCCCGCCAAGTTTGTGATGGCAGATTGCAGGAGCCACTTGGTACTATCAAACCAGCCCAACTTGGCACTGGTGCCGTCATGGGTCTGGTCACCATCCTGCCTATCGTAGCTTTTCACGAGCCAGCCGGTCACTCCCAGCCATAGGCCCCCAGACAAAAACCTCGGCCCGTTTCCCTGGAAAACAAAAGTAAGCTGCCCCGCTTCTGGATGGCAGATTGCAGGAACCACTTGGTACTATCAAACCAGCCCAACTTGGCACTGGTGCCACCATGGGTCTGGGAACCATCCTGTGTATCGTGGATTCTAATTAGCCATCCGTCCACTCCAGGCCATAGGGCCCCAGGCACAAACAACAGCGCTTTTCCCTGGAAAACAAAACTCGCCTGCCAACTTTTTGATGGCCGATTGCAGGAACCCCTTGGTATTATCTAGCCAGCCCAACTTGGCACTGGTGCCACCATGGGTCTGGTCACCATCCTGCCTATCGTAGCTTTTCAGGAGCCAGCCGGTCACTCCCAGCCACAGGCCCCCAAACAAAATCAACGGCGCTGTTCCCTGGAAAACAAAACACGCCTGCCAACTTTTTGATGGAGTTTGCAGGAGCCAATGGTACTATCAAACCAGCCCAACTTGGCACTGGTGCCACCATGGGTCTGGTAAACATCCTGCGTATCGTGGATTCTTAGGAGCCAGCCGGCCACTCCTAGCCACAGGCCCCCAAACAAAAACCTAGGCCTATTTCTCTGGCAAACAAAAGTAAGCTGCCCCGCTTCTGGATGGCAGATTGCAGGAGACACTTGGGACTATCAAACCAGCCCAACTTGGCACTGGTGCCACCTTGGGTCTGGGAACCATCCTGCCTATTGTAGCTTTTCAGGAGCCAGCCTGTCACTCCTAGCCCTAGGCCCCCAGTCATAAACCTCGGCCCGTTTCCCTGGCACACAAAAGTAAGCTACCCCGCTTCAGGATGGCAGATTGCAGGAGCCACTTTTCACCATCAAACCAGCCCGACGTGGCACTGGTGCCACCTTGGGTCTGGGAACCATCCTGCGTATCGTGTGTTCTAAGGAGCCAGCCGGCCACTCCCAGCCACAGTCCCCCAAACACAAACAACGGTGCTTTTCCCTGGAAAACAAAACTGGCCTGCCAACTTTTTGATGGCAGATTGCAGGTGCTATTTAGTACTATCAAACCAGCCCGACTTGGCACTGGTGCCACCTCTGGTCTGGGAACCATCCTGCCTATCGTGGATTTTCAGGGGCCAGACGGCCACTCTCAGCCATATGCCCCCAGACACAAAGCTCTGCCCGTTTCCCTGGCAAACAAAAGTAAGCTACCCCGCTTCTGGATGGCAGATTGCAGGAGCCACTTGGTACTATCAAACCAGCCCAACTTGGCAAAGGTGCCACCTCTGGTCTGGGAACCATCCTGCGTATCGTGGATTCTAAGGAGCCAGCCGGCCACTCCCAGCCACAGGCCCTCAAACACAAACAACGGCGCTTTTCCCTGGAAAACAAAACTCGCCTGCCAACTTTTTGATGGCAGATTGCAGGAGCCACTTGGTACTATCAAACCAGCCCAACTTGGCACTGGTGCCACCATGGGTCTGGTCACCATCCTGCCTATCGTAGCTTTTCAGGAGCCAGCCGGTCACTCCCAGCCATAGGTCCCCAGTCACAAACCTCGGCCCGTTTCCCTGGCAAACAAAAGTAAGCTGCCCCGCTTCTGGATGGCAGATTGCAGGAGCCCCTTGGTACTATCAAACCAGCCCGACTTGGAACTGGTGCCACCTCTGGTCTGGGAACCATGCTGCGTAACACAGATTCTAAGGCGCCAGTCGGCCACTCCCAGCCACAAGCCCCCAAACACAAACAACGGCGCTATTCTCTGGCAAACAAAACTCCACTGCCCCTCTTCTGGATGGCAAATTGCAGGACGCACTTGGTACTATAAAAACAGCCCGACTTGGCACTGGTGCCACCTTGGGTCTGGGAACCATCCTGCGTATCGATCTTTTTAATGAGACAGCCGGCCACTCCAAGCCATATGCCCCCAAACACAACCCACGGCCCTTTTCTCTGGCAAACAAAACTCATCTGCACCGCTTCTGGATGGCAGATTGCAGGAGCCACTTGGTACTATCAAACCAGCCCGACTTGGCACTGGTGCCACCTTGGGTCTGGGAACCATCCTGCGTATTGTGGGTTGTCAGGAGCCAGCCGAACACTCTCGGCCACAGACCCCAATCAAAAACAACGGCCCGTTTCACAGGCAAACAAAACTCAACTGCCCCTCTTCTGGATGGCAAATTTTAGGACGCACTTTGTACTACGAAAACCGCCCGACGTGGCACTGGTGCCACCTTGTGTCAGGGAACCATCCTGCATATCGAGCTTTTTAAGGAGCCAGCCGGCCACGCTGAGCCATATACCCCCAAAAACAAACCACGGACCATTTCTCATGGAAACAAAAATCCGCTGCCCCGCGTCTGGATGGCAGATTGCAGGAGCCACTTTGCACCATCAAACCAGCCCGACTTGGCACTGGTGCCACCTTGGGTCTGGGAACAATCCTGCATATCGTGGATTCTAAGGAGCCAGCCGGCCACTCCCAGCCACAGGCCCCCAAACACAAACAACGGCGCTTTTCCCTGGAAAACAAAACTCGCCTGCCAGCTTTTTGATGGCAGATTGCAGGAGCCACTTGGTACTATCAAATCATCCCAACTTGGTACTGGTGCCACTATGGGTCTGGGAACCATCCTGCCTATTGTAGCATTTCAGGAGCCAGCCGGTCACTCCCAGCCATAGGCCCCCAGACACAAACCTCGGACCGTTTCCCTGGCAAACAAAATTAAGCTGCCCCGATTCTGGATGGCAGATTGCAGGAGCCACTTGGTAGTGTCAAACCAGCCCGACTTGGCACTGGTGCCACCTTGGGTCTGGGAACCATCCTGCGTATCGTGGATTCTAAGCAGCCACCCGGCCACTCTGAGCCACAGGCGCCCAAACACAAAATACGGCGCTTTTCCCTGGAAAACAAAACTCGCCTGCCAACATTTTGATGGCAGATTGCAGGAGGCACATGGTACTATCAGACCAGGCAAACATGGCACTGGTGCCACCTTGGCTCTGGGAACCATCCTGCCTATCGTGGATTTTCAGGGGCCAGCCGGCCAATCTCAGCCATATGGATCCAAACACATACCACGGCCCTTTTCTCTGACAAACAAAACTCAACTGCCCCTCTTCTGGATGGCAAATTGCAGGACGCACTTGGTACTACGAAAACAGCCCGACTTGGCACTGATGCCACCTTGGGTCAGGGAACAATCCTGCGTATCGATCTTTTTATGGAGCCAGCCGGCCACGTCCAGCCATATACCCCCAAAAAAAAACCACGGAACTTTTCTCCAGCAAACAAAAATCCGCTGCCCCGCGTCTGAATGGCAGATTTCAGGAGCTATTTAGTATTATCAAACCAGCCCGACTTGGCACTGGTGCCACCATGAGTCTGGTAACCATCCTGCCTATCGTAGCTTTTCAGTAGCCAGCCGGTCACTCCCAGCCATAGGCCCCCAGACAAATACCTCGGCCCGTTTCCCTGGGAAACAAAAGTAAGCTGTCCCGCTTCTGGATGGCAGATTGCAGGAGCCACTTGGTACTATCAAACCAGCCCAACTTGGCACTGGTGCCACCTTGGCTCTGGGAACCATCCTGCGTATCCTGGGTTCAAAGGAGGCAGCCGGCCACTCCCAGCCACAGGCCTCTAAACAAGAACAACGGCGCTTTTCCCTGGAAAACAAAACTCGCCTGACAACTTTTGGATGGCAGATTGCAGGAGCCACTTGGTACTATCAAACCAGCCCAACTTGGCACTGGTGCCACCATGGGTCTGGTCACCATCCTGCCTATCGTAGCTTTTCAGGAGCCAGCCGGTCACTCCCAGCCATAGGCCCCCAGACAAATATCTCGGCCCGTTTCCCTGGCAAGCAAAAGTAAGCAGCCCCGCTTCTGGATGGCAGATTGCAGGAGCCACATGGTACTATCAAACCAGGCCAACATGGCACTGGTGCCACCTTGGTTCTGGGAACCATCCTGCCTATCGTGGATTTTCAGGGGCCAGCCGGCCACTCTCAGCCATATGCCCCCAAACATATACCACGGTCCTTTTCTCTGGCAAACAAAACTCAACTGCCCCTCTTCTGGATGGCAAATTGCAGGACGCACTTGGTACTACGAAAACAGCCCGACTTGGCACTCATGCCACCTTGGGTCAGGGAACAATCCTGCGTATCGAGATTTTTAAGGAGCCAGCCGGCCACGTCCAGCCATATACCCCCAAAAAAAACCACGGAACTTTTCTCCAGCAAACAGAAATCCGCTGCCCCGCGTCTGGATGGCAGATTTCAGGAGTTATTTAGTATTATCAAACCAGCCCGACTTGGCAGTGGGGCCACCATGAGCCTGGTAACCATCCTGCCTATCGTAGCTTTTCAGTAGCCAGCCAGTCACGCCCAGCCATAGGCCCCCAGACAAATACCTCGGCCCGTTTCCCTGGGAAACAAAATTAAGCTGTCCCGCTTCTGGATGGCAGTTTGCAGGATCCACTTGGTACTATCAAACCAGCCGAACTTGGCACTGGCGTAACCTTGGCTCTGGGAACCATCCTGCGTATCCTGGGTTCAAAGGAGGCAGCCGGCCACTCCCAGCCACAGGCCCCCAAACAGAAACAACGGCGCTTTTCCCTGGAAAACAAAACTGGCCTGCCAAGTTTTTGATGGCAGATTGCAGGAGCCACTTGGTACTATCAAACCAGCCCAACTTGGCACTGGTGCCACCATGGGTCTGGTCACCATCCTGCCTATCGTAGCTTTTCAGGAGCCAGCCGGTCACTCCCAGCCATAGGCCCCCAGACAAATATCTCGGCCCGTTTCCCTGGCAAGCAAAAGTAAGCAGCCCCGCTTCTGGATGGCAGATTGCAGGAGCCACATGGTACTATCAAACCAGGCCAACATGGCACTGGTGCCACCTTGGTTCTGGGAACCATCCTGCCTATCGTGGATTTTCAGGGGCCAGCCGGCCATTCTCAGCCATATGCCCCCAAACATATACCACGGTCCTTTTCTCTGGCAAACAAAACTCAACTGCCCCTCTTCTGGATGGCAAATTGCAGGACGCACTTGGTACTACGAAAACAGCCCGACTTGGCACTCATGCCACCTTGGGTCAGGGAACAATCCTGCGTATCGAGATTTTTAAGGAGCCAGCCGGCCACGTCCAGCCATATACCCCCAAAAAAAAACCACGGAACTTTTCTCCAGCAAACAGAAATCCGCTGCCCCGCGTCTGGATGGCAGATTTCAGGAGTTATTTAGTATTATCAAACCAGCCCGACTTGGCAGTGGGGCCACCATGAGACTGGTAACCATCCTGCCTATCGTAGCTTTTCAGTAGCCAGCCAGTCACGCCCAGCCATAGGCCCCCAGACAAATACCTCGGCCCGTTTCCCTGGGAAACAAAATTAAGCTGTCCCGCTTCTGGATGGCAGTTTGCAGGATCCACTTGGTACTATCAAACCAGCCCGACTTGGCACTGCTGCGACCTCTGGTCTGGGAACCATCCTGCGTATCGTGGATTCTAAGGAGCCAGCTGGCCACTCCCAACCACAGGCCCCCAAACACAAACAACGGCGCTTTTCCCTGGAAAACAAAACTCACCTGCCAACTTTTTGATGGCAGATTGCAGGAGCCACTTGGTACTATCAAACCAGCCCAACTTGGCACTGGTGCCACCATGGGTCTGGTCACCATCCTGCCTATCGTAGCTTTTCAGGAGCCAGCCGGTCACTCCCAGCCATAGGCCCCGAGACACAAACCTCGGCCCGTTTCCCTGGCAAACAAAAGTAAGCTACCCCGCTTCTGGATGGCAGATTGCAGGACGCACTTGGTACTATCAAACCAGCCCGACTTGGCACTGGTGCCACCTCAGGTCTGGGAACCATCCTGCGTCTCGTGGATTCTAAGGAGCCAGCCGGCCACTCCCTGCCACAGGCCCCCAAACACAAACAACGGCGCTTTTCCCTGGAAATCAACACTCGCTTGCCGACTTTTTGATGGCAGATTGCAGGAGCCACTTGGTACTATCAAACCAGCCCAACTTGGCACTGGTGCCACCATGGGTCTGGTCACCATCATGCCTCTCGTATCTTTTAAGGACCTAGCGGGTCACTCACAGCCATAGGCCCCCAGACACAAACCTTGGCCCGTTTCCCTGGCAAACAAAAGTAAGCTGCCCCGTTTCTGGATGGCAGATTTCAGTAGCAACTTTGCACCATCAAACTGGCCCGACTTGTCACTGGTGCCACTTTAGGTCTGGGAACCATCCTGCGTATCGTGGATTCTAATTAGCCATCCGGCCACTCCCACCCACAGGCCCCCAAACACAAACAACGGCGCTTTTCCCTGGAAAACAAAACTCGCCTACCAACATTTTGATGGCAGATTGCAGGAGCCACTTGGTACTATCAAATCAGCCCAACTTGGCACTGGTGCCACCATGGGTCTGGTAACCATCCTGCCTATCGTACCTTTTCAGGAGCCAGCTGGTCACTCCCAGCCATAGGCCCCCAGACAAAAACCTCGGCTCCTTTCCCTGGCAAACAAAAGTAAGCAGCCCTGCTTCTGGATGGCAGATTGCAGGAGCCACTTTGCACCATCAAACTGGCCCGACTTGTCACTGTTGCCACCTCTGGTCTGGGAACCATCCTGCGTATCGTGGGTTCTAATTAGCCAGCCGGCCACTCCCAGCCACAGGCCCCCAAACACAAACAACGGCGCTTTTCCCTGGAAAACAAAACTCGCCTGACAACTTTTTGATGGCAGATTGCAGGAGCCACTTGGTACTATCAAACCAGCCCAACTTGGCACTGGTGCCACCATGGGTCTGGTCACCATCCTGCCTATCGTAGCTTTTCAGGAGCCAGCCGGTCACTCCCAGCCATAGGCCCCCAGACAAAAACCTCGGCCCGTTTCCCTGGCAAACAAAAGTAAGCTGCCCCGCTTCTGGATGGCTGATTGCAGGAGCCACTTGGTACTATCAAACCAGCCCGACTTGGCACTGGTGCCACCACTGGTCTGGGAACCATCCTGCGTATCGTGGATTCTAATTAGCCAGCCGGCCACTCCCAGCCACAGGCACCCAAACACAAACGACGGCGCTTTTCCCTGGAAAACAAAACTCGCCTGACAACTTTTTGATGGCAGATTGCAGGAGCCACTTGGTACTATCAAACCAGCCCGACTTGGCACTGGTGCCACCTCTGGTCTGGGAACCATCCTGCCTATCGTGGATTTTCAGGGGCCAGACGGCCACTCTCAGCCATATGCCCCCAGACACAAAGCTCTGCCCGTTTCCCTGGCAAACAAAAGTAAGCTGCCCCGCTTCTGGATGGCAGATTGCAGGACGCACTTGGTACTATCAAACCAGCCCGACTTGGCACTGGTGCCACGTCAAGTCTGGGAACAATCCTGCGTATCGTGGATTCTAAGGAGCCAGCCGGCCACTCCCAGCCACAGGCCCCCAAACACAAACAACGGCGCTTTTCCCTGGAAAACAAAACTCGCCTGCCAACTTTTTGATGGCAGATTGCAGGAGCAACTTGGTACTATCAAACCAGCCCAACTTGGCACTGGTGCCACCATGGGTCTGGTCACCATCCTGCCTATCGTAACTTTTCAGGAGCCAGCCGGTCACTCTCAGCCATAGGCCCCCAAACAAAACCCACGGCCCGTTTCCCTGGCAAACAAAAGTAAGCTGCCCCGCTTCTGGATGGCAGATTCCCGGACGCACTTGGTACTATCAAACCAGCCCAACTTGGCACAGGTTCCACCTCTGATCTGGGAACCATGCTGAGTATCGTGGATTCTAAGGAGCCAGCCGGCCACTCCCAGCCACAGGCCCCCAAACACAAACAACGGCGCTTTTCCCTGGAAAACAAAACTCGCCCGCCAAGTTTGTGATGGCAGATTGCAGGAGCCACTTGGTACTATCAAACCAGCCCAACTTGGCACTGGTGCCGTCATGGGTCTGGTCACCATCCTGCCTATCGTAGCTTTTCACGAGCCAGCCGGTCACTCCCAGCCATAGGCCCCCAGACAAAAACCTCGGCCCGTTTCCCTGGCAAACAAAAGTAAGCTGCCCCGCTTCTGGATGGCAGATTGCAGGAACCACTTGTTACTATCAAACCAGCCCAACTTGGCACTGGTGCCACCATGGGTCTGGGAACCATCCTGTGTATCGTGGATTCTAATTAGCCATCCGTCCACTCCAGGCCATAGGGCCCCAGGCACAAACAACGGCGCTTTTCCCTGGAAAACAAAACTCGCCTGCCAACTTTTTGATGGCCGATTGCAGGAACCACTTGGTATTATCAAGCCAGCCCGACTTGGCACTGGTGCCACCTTGGGTCTGGGAACCATGCTGCGTATCGTGGATTCTAAGGAGCCAGCCGGCCACTCCCTGCCACAGGCCCCCAAACACAAACAACGGCGCTTTTCCCTGGAAAACAAAACTCGCCTGACAACTTTTTGATGGCAGATTGCAGGAGCCACTTGGTACTATCAAACCAGCCCAACTTGGCACTGGTGCCACCATGGGTCTGGTCACCATCCTGCCTATCGTAGCTTTTCAGGAGCCAGCCAGCCACCCCCAGCCAGAGGCCCCCAGACAAATATTTCGGCCCGTTTCCCTGGCAAACAAAAGTAAGCTGCCCCGCTTCTGCATGGCAGATTGCAGGAGCCACTTTGCACCGTCAAACCAGCCCAACTTGGCACTGGTGCCACCTCAGGTCTGGGAACCATCCTGCGTCTCGTGGGTTCTAATTAGCCATCCGTCCACTCCAGGCCATAGGGCCCCAGGCACAAACAACGGCGCTTTTCCCTGGAAAACAAAACTCGCCTGCCAACATTTTGATGGCCGATTGCAGGAACCACTTGGTATTATCAAGCCAGCCCAACTTGGCACTGGTGCCACCATGGGTCTGGTCACCATCCTGCCTATCGTAGCTTTTCAGGAGCCAGCCGGTCACTCCCAGCCATAGGCCCCCAGACACAAACCTCGGACCGTTTCCCTGGCAAACAAAAGTAAGCTGCCCCGCTTCTGGATGGCAGATTGCAGGAACCACTTGGTACTATCAAACCAGCCCAACTTGGCACTGGTGCCACCATGGGTCTGGGAACCATCCTGTGTATCGTGGATTCTAATTAGCCATCCGTCCACTCCAGGCCATAGGGCCCCAGGCACAAACAACGGCGCTTTTCCCTGGAAAACAAAACTCGCCTGCGAACATTTTGATGGCCGATTGCAGGAACCACTTGGTATTATCAAGCCAGCCCGACTTGGCACTGGTGCCACCTTGGGTCTGGGAACCATGCTGCGTATCGTGGATTCTAAGGAGCCAGCCGGCCACTCCCAGCCACAGGCCCCCAAACACAAACAACGACGCTTTTCCCTGGAAATCAACACTCGCTTGCCGACTTTTTGATGGCAGATTGCAGGAGCCACTTGGTACTATCAAACCAGCCCAACTTGGCACTGGTGCCACCATGGGTCTGGTCACCATCCTGCCTATCGTAGCTTTTCATGAGCCAGCCGGCCACTCCCAGCCATAGGCCCCCAGACACAAACCTCGGCCCGTTTCCCTGGCAAACAAAAGTAAGCTGCCCCGCTTCTGGATGGCAGATTCCCGGATGCACTTGTTACAATCAAACCAGCCCAACTTGGCACTGGTGCCACCTCTGGTCTGGGAACCATCCTGCGTATCGTGGATTCTAAGGAGCCAGCCGGCCACTCCCAGCCACAGGCCCCCAAACAAAAACAACGGCGCTTTTCCCTGGAAAACAAAACTCGCCTGCCAAGTTTTTGATGGCAGATTGCAGGAGCCACTTGGTACTATCAAACCAGCCCAACTTGGCACTGGTGCCGTCATGGGTCTGGTCACCATCCTGCCTATCGTAGCTTTTCACGAGCCAGCCGGTCACTTCCAGGCTTAGGCCCCCAGACACAATCCTCGGACCGTTTCCCTGGCAAACAAAAGTAAGCTGCCCCGCTTCTGGATGGCAGATTGCAGGAACCACTTGGTACTATCAAACCAGCCCAAGTTGGCACTGGTGCCACCATGGGTCTGGGAACCATCCTGTGTATCGTGGATTCTAATTAGCCATCCGTCCACTCCAGGCCATAGGGCCCCAGGCACAAACAACGGCGCTTTTCCCTGGATAACAAACTCGCCTGCCAAATTTTTGATGGCAGATTGCAGGAGCCACTTGGTACTATCAAACCAGCCCAACTTGGCACTGGTGCCACCATGGGTCTGGTCACCATCCTGCCTATCGTAGCTTTTCAGGAGCCAGCCGGTCACTCCCAGCCATAGGCCCCGAGACACAAACCTCGGCCCGTTTCCCTGGCAAACAAAAGTAAGCTGCCCCGCTTCTGGATGGCAGATTGCAGGAACCACTTGGTACTATCAAACCAGCCCGACTTGGCACTGGTGCCACCACTGGTCTGGGAACCATCCTGCGTATCGTGGATTCTAATTAGCCAGCTGGCCACTCCCAGCCACAGGCACCCAAACACAAACGACGGCGCTTTTCCCTGGAAAACAAAACTCGCCTGCCAAGTTTTTGATGGCAGATTGCAGGAGCCACTTGGTACTATCAAACCAGCCCAACTTGGCACTGGTGCCACCATGGGTCTGGTCACCATCCTGCCTATCGTAGCTTTTCAGGAGCCAGCCGGTCACTCCCAGCCATAGGCCCCCAGACAAATACCTCGGCCCGTTTCCCTGGAAAACAAAAGTAAGCTGCCCCGCTTCTGGATGGCAGATTGCAGGAACCACTTGGTACTATCAAACCAGCCCGACTTGGCACTGGTGCCACGTCAAGTCTGGGAACCATCCTGCGTATCGTGGATTCTAAGGAGCCAGCCGGCCACTCCCTGCCACAGGCCCCCAAACACAAACAACGGCGCTTTTCCCTGGAAAACAAAACTCGCCTGCCAACTTTTTGATGGCAGATTGCAGGAGCAACTTGGTACTATCAAACCAGCCCGACTTGGCACTGGTGCCACCATGGGTCTGGTCACCATCCTGCCTATCGTAACTTTTCAGGAGCCAGCCGGTCACTCTCAGCCATAGGCCCCCAAACAAAACCCACGGCCCGTTTCCCTGGCAAACAAAAGTAAGCTGCCCCGCTTCTGGATGGCAGATTCCCGGACGCACTTGGTACTATCAAACCAGCCCAACTTGGCACAGGTTCCACCTCTGATCTGGGAACCATGCTGAGTATCGTGGATTCTAAGGAGCCAGCCGGCCACTCCCAGCCACAGGCCCCCAAACACAAACAACGGCGCTTTTCCCTGGAAAACAAAACTCGCCCGCCAAGTTTGTGATGGCAGATTGCAGGAGCCACTTGGTACTATCAAACCAGCCCAACTTGGCACTGGTGCCGTCATGGGTCTGGTCACCATCCTGCCTATCGTAGCTTTTCACGAGCCAGCCGGTCACTCCCAGCCATAGGCCCCCAGACAAAACCTCGGCCCGTTTCCCTGGAAAACAAAAGTAAGCTGCCCCGCTTCTGGATGGCAGATTGCAGGAACCACTTGGTACTATCAAACCAGCCCAACTTGGCACTGGTGCCACCATGGGTCTGGGAACCATCCTGTGTATCGTGGATTCTAATTAGCCATCCGTCCACTCCAGGCCATAGGGCCCCAGGCACAAACAACAGCGCTTTTCCCTGGAAAACAAAACTCGCCTGCCAACTTTTTGATGGCCGATTGCAGGAACCACTTGGTATTATCTAGCCAGCCCAACTTGGCACTGGTGCCACCATGGGTCTGGTCACCATCCTGCCTATCGTAGCTTTTCAGGAGCCAGCCGGTCACTCCCAGCCATAGGCCCCCAGACACAAACCTCGGACCGTTTCCCTGGCAAACAAAAGTAAGCTGCCCCGCTTCTGGATGGCAGATTGCAGGAACCACTTGTTACTATCAAACCAGCCCAACTTGGCACTGGTGCCACCATGGGTCTGGGAACCATCCTGTGTATCGTGGATTCTAATTAGCCATCCGTCCACTCCAGGCCATAGGGCCCCAGGCACAAACAACGGCGCTTTTCCCTGGAAAACAAAACTCGCCTGCCAACTTTTTGATGGCCGATTGCAGGAACCACTTGGTATTATCAAGCCAGCCCAACTTGGCACTGGTGCCACCTTGGGTCTGGGAACCATGCTGCGTATCATGGATTCTAAGGAGCCAGCCGGCCACTCCCTGCCACAGGCCCCCAAACACAAACAACGGCGCTTTTCCCTGGAAAACAAAACTCGCCTGCCAAGTTTTTGATGGCAGATTGCAGGAGCCACTTGGTACCATCAAACCAGCCCAAGTTGGCACTGGTGCCACCATGGGTCTGGTCACCATCCTGCCTATCGTAGCTTTTCAGGAGCCAGCCAGCCACCCCCAGCCAGAGGCCCCCAGACAAATATTTCGGCCCGTTTCCCTGGCAAACAAAAGTAAGCTGCCCCGCTTCTGCATGGCAGATTGCAGGAGCCACTTTGCACCGTCAAACCAGCCCAACTTGGCACTGGTGCCACCTCAGGTCTGGGAACCATCCTGCGTCTCGTGGGTTCTAATTAGCCATCCGTCCACTCCAGGCCATAGGGCCCCAGGCACAAACAACGGCGCTTTTCCCTGGAAAACAAAACTCGCCTGCCAACTTTTTGATGGCCGATATCAGGAACCACTTGGTATTATCAAGCCAGCCCAACTTGGCACTGGTGCCACCATGGGTCTGGTCACCATCCTGCCTATCGTAGCTTTTCAGGAGCCAGCCGGTCACTCCCAGCCATAGGCCCCCAGACACAAACCTCGGACCGTTTCCCTGGCAAACAAAAGTAAGCTGCCCCGCTTCTGGATGGCAGATTGCAGGAACCACTTGGTACTATCAAACCAGCCCAACTTGGCACTGGTGCCACCATGGGTCTGGGAACCATCCTGTGTATCGTGGATTCTAATTAGCCATCCGTCCACTCCAGGCCATAGGGCCCCAGGCACAAACAACGGCGCTTTTCCCTGGAAAACAAAACTCGCCTGCCAACTTTTTGATGGCCGATTGCAGGAACCACTTGGTATTATCAAGCCAGCCCGACTTGGCACTGGTGCCACCTTGGGTCAGGGAACCATCCTGCGTATCGTGGATTCTAAGGAGCCAGCCGGCCACTCCCAGCCACAGGCCCCCAAACACAAACAACGACGCTTTTCCTGGAAATCAAAACTCGCTTGCCGACTTTTTGATGGCAGATTGCAGGAGCCACTTGGTACTATCAAACCAGCCCAACTTGGCACTGGTGCCACCATGGGTCTGGTCACCATCCTGCCTATCGTAGCTTTTCATGAGCCAGCCGGCCACTCCCAGCCATAGGCCCCCAGACACAAACCTCGGCCCGTTTCCCTGGCAAACAAAAGTAAGCTGCCCCGCTTCTGGATGGCAGATTCCCGGACGCACTTGTTACAATCAAACCAGCCCAACTTGGCACTGGTGCCACCTCTGGTCTGGGAACCATGCTGAGTATCGTGGATTCTAAGGAGCCAGCCGGCCACTCCCAGCCACAGGCCCCCAAACACAAACAACGGCGCTTTTCCCTGGAAAACAAAACTCGCCTGCCAAGTTTTTCATGGCAGATTGCAGGAGCCACTTGGTACTATCAAACCAGCCCAACTTGGCACTGGTGCCGTCATGGGTCTGGTCACCATCCTGCCTATCGTAGCTTTTCACGAGCCAGCCGGTCACTTCCAGGCTTAGGCCCCCAGACACAATCCTCGGACCGTTTCCCTGGAAAACAAAAGTAAGCTGCCCCGCTTCTGGATGGCAGATTGCAGGAACCACTTGGTACTATCAAACCAGCCCAACTTGGCACTGGTGCCACCATGGGTCTGGGAACCATCCTGTGTATCGTGGATTCTAATTAGCCATCCGTCCACTCCAGGCCATAGGGCCCCAGGCACAAACAACGGCGCTTTTCCCTGGATAACAAACTCGCCTGCCAAATTTTTGATGGCAGATTGCAGGAGCCACTTGGTACTATCAAACCAGCCCAACTTGGCACTGGTGCCACCATGGGTCTGGTCACCATCCTGCCTATCGTAGCTTTTCAGGAGCCAGCCGGTCACGCACAGCCATAGGCCCCCAGACACAAACCTTGGCCCGTTTCCCTGGCAAACAAAAGTAAGCTGCCCCGTTTCTGGATGGCAGATTTCAGTAGCAACTTTGCACCATCAAACTGGCCCGACTTGTCACTGGTGCTACTTTAGGTCTGGGAACCATCCTGCGTATCGTGGATTCTAATTAGCCATCCGGCCACTCCCACCCACAGGCCCCCAAACACAAACAACGGCGCTTTTCTCTGGAAAACAAAACTCGCCTACCAACATTTTGATGGCAGATTGCAGGAGCCACTTGGTACTATCAAATCAGCCGAACTTGGCACTGGTGCCACCATGGGTCTGGTAACCATCCTGCCTATCGTACCTTTTCAGGAGCCAGCTGGTCACTCCCAGCCATAGGCCCCCAGACACAAACCTCGGCTCCTTTCCCTGGCAAAAAAAAGTAAGCAGCCCTGCTTCTGGATGGCAGATTGCAGGAGCCACTTTGCACCATCAAACTGACCCGACTTGTCACTTTTGCCACCTCTGGTCTGGGAACCATCCTGCGTATCGTGGATTCTAATTAGCCAGCCGGCCACTCCCAGCCACAGGCCCCCAAACACAAACAACGGCGCTTTTCCCTGGAAAACAAAACTCACCTGACAACTTTTTGATGGCAGATTGCAGGAGCCACTTGGTACTATCAAACCAGCCCAACTTGGCACTGGTGCCACCATGGGTCTGGTCACCATCCTGCCTATCGTAGCTTTTCAGGAGCCAGCCGGTCACTCCCAGCCATAGGCCCCCAGACACAAAGCTCGGCCCGTTTCCCTGGCAAACAAAAGTAAGCTGCCCCGCTTCTGGATGGCAGATAGTAGGACGCACTTGTTACTATCAAACCAGCCCGACTTGGCACTGGTGCCACCACTGGTCTGGGAACCATCCTGCGTATCGTGGATTCTAAGGAGCCAGCCGGCCACTCCCTGCCACAGGCCCCCAAACACAAACAACGGCGCTTTTCCCTGGAAAACAAAACTCGCCTGACAACTTTTTGATGGCAGATTGCAGGAGCCACTTGGTACTATCAAACCAGCCCAACCTGGCACTGGTGCCACCATGGGTCTGGTCACCATCCTGCCTATCGTAGCTTTTCAGGAGCCAGCCGGTCACTCCCAGCCATAGGCCCCCAGACAAATACCTCGGCCCGTTTCCCTGGAAAACAAAAGTAAGCTGCCCCGCTTCTGGATGGCAGATTGCAGGACGCACTTGGTACTATCAAACCAGCCCGACTTGGCACTGGTGCCACGTCAAGTCTGGGAACCATCCTGCGTATCGTGGATTCTAAGGAGCCAGCCGGCCACTCCCAGCCACAGGCCCCCAAACACAAACAACGGCGCTTTTCCCTGGAAAACAAAACTCGCCTGCCAACTTTTTGATGGCAGATTGCAGGAGCCACTTGGTACTATCAAACCAGGCCAACTTGGCACTGGTGCCACCATGGGTCTGGTCACCATCCTGCCTATCGTAACTTTTCAGGAGCCAGCGGGTCACTCCCAGCCATAGGCCCCCAGACAAATACCTCGGCCCGTTTCCCTGGCAAACAAAAGTAAGCTGCCCCGCTTCTGGATGGCAGATTCCCGGACGCACTTGGTACTATCAAACCAGCCCAACTTGGCACTGGTGCCACCTCTGATCTGGGAACCATGCTGAGTATCGTGGATTCTAAGGAGCCAGCCGGCCACTCCCAGCCACAGGCCCCCAAACACAAACAACGGCGCTTTTCCCTGGAAAACAAAACTCGCCTGCCAACTTTTTGATGGCAGATTGCAGGAGCCACTTGGTACTATCAAACCAGCCCAACTTGGCACTGGTGCCGTCATGGGTCTGGTCACCATCCTGCCTATCGTAGCTTTTCAGGAGCCAGCCGGTCACTCCCAGCCATAGGCCCCCAGACAAAAACCTCGGCCCGTTTCCCTGGAAAACAAAAGTAAGCTGCCCCGCTTCTGGATGGCAGATTGCAGGAACCACTTGGTACTATCAAACCAGCCCAACTTGGCACTGGTGCCACCATGGGTCTGGGAACCATCCTGTGTATCGTGGATTCTAATTAGCCATCCGTCCACTCCAGGCCTTAGGGCCCCAGGCACAAACAACGGCGCTTTTCCCTGGAAAACAAAACTCGCCTGCCAACTTTTTGATGGCCGATTGCAGGAACCACTTGGTATTATCTAGCCAGCCCAACTTGGCACTGGTGCCACCATGGGTCTGGTCACCATCCTGCCTATCGTAGCTTTTCAGGAGCCAGCCGGTCACTCCCAGCCATAGGCCCCCAGACACAAACCTCGGACCGTTTCCCTGGCAAACAAAAGTAAGCTGCCCCGCTTCTGGATGGCAGATTGCAGGAACCACTTGTTACTATCAAACCAGCCCAACTTGGCACTGGTGCCACCATGGGTCTGGGAACCATCCTGTGTATCGTGGATTATAATTAGCCATCCGTCCACTCCAGGCCATAGGGCCCCAGGCACAAACAAAGGCGCTTTTCCCTGGAAAACAAAACTCGCCTGCGAACATTTTGATGGCCGATTGCAGGAACCACTTGGTATTATCAAGCCAGCCCGACTTGGCACTGGTGCCACCTTGGGTCTGGGAACCATGCTGCGTATCGTGGATTCTAAGGAGCCAGCCGGCCACTCCCAGCCACAGGCCCCCAAACACAAACAACGGCGCTTTTCCCTGGAAAACAAAACTCGCCTGCCAAGTTTTTGATGGCAGATTGCAGGAGCCACTTGGTACTATCAAACCAGCCCAACTTGGCACTGGTGCCACCATGGGTCTGGTCACCATCCTGCCTATCGTAGCTTTTCAGGAGCCAGCCAGCCACCCCCAGCCAGAGGCCCCCAGACAAATATTTCGGCCCGTTTCCCTGGCAAACAAAAGTAAGCTGCCCCGCTTCTGCATGGCAGATTGCAGGAGCCACTTTGCACCGTCAAACCAGCCCAACTTGGCACTGGTGCCACCTCAGGTCTGGGAACCATCCTGCGTATCGTGGGTTCTAATTAGGCATCCGTCCACTCCAGGCCATAGGGCCCCAGGCACAAACAACGGCGCTTTTCCCTGGAAAACAAAACTCGCCTGCCAACTTTTTGATGGCCGATTGCAGGAACCACTTGGTATTATCAAGCCAGCCCAACTTGGCACTGGTGCCACCATGGGTCTGGTCACCATCCTGCCTATCGTAGCTTTTCAGGAGCCAGCCGGTCACTCCCAGCCATAGGCCCCCAGACACAAACCTCGGACCGTTTCCCTGGCAAACAAAAGTAAGCTGCCCCGCTTCTGGATGGCAGATTGCAGGAACCACTTGGTACTATCAAACCAGCCCAACTTGGCACTGGTGCCACCATGGGTCTGGGAACCATCCTGTGTATCGTGGATTCTAATTAGCCATCCGTCCACTCCAGGCCATAGGGCCCCAGGCACAAACAACGGCGCTTTTCCCTGGAAAACAAAACTCGCCTGCGAACATTTTGATGGCCGATTGCAGGAACCACTTGGTATTATCAAGCCAGCCCGACTTGGCACTGGTGCCACCTTGGGTCTGGGAACCATGCTGCGTATCGTGGATTCTAAGGAGCCAGCCGGCCACTCCCAGCCACAGGCCCCCAAACACAAACAACGACGCTTTTCCCTGGAAATCAACACTCGCTTGCCGATTTTTGATGGCAGATTGCAGGAGCCACTTGGTACTATCAAACCAGCCCAACTTGGCACTGGTGCCACCATGGGTCTGGTCACCATCATGCCTCTCGTAGCTTTTCAGGACCTAGCCGGTCACTCACAGCCATAGGCCCCCAGACACAAACCTTGGCCCGTTTCCCTGGCAAACAAAATTAAGCTGCCCCGCTTCTGGATGGCAGATTGCAGGAGCCACTTGGTATTATCAAACCAGCCCAACTTGGCACTGGTGCCACCTCTGGTCTGGGAACCATCCTGCGTATCGTGGATTCTAAGGAGCCAGTCGGCCACTCCCAGCCACAGGCCCCCAAACACAAACAACGGCCCGTTTCCGTGGCAAACAAAAGTAAGCTGCCCCGCTTCTGGATGGCAGATTGCAGGAACCACTTGGTACTATCAAACCAGCCCAACTTGGCACTGGTGGCACCTCTTGTCTGGGAACCATGCTGCGTATCGTGGTTTCTAAGGAGCCAGCCGGCCACTCCCAACCACAGGCCCCCAAACACAAACAACGACGCTTTTCCCTGGAAAACAAAACTCGCCTGACAACATTTTGATGGCAGATTGCAGGAGCCACTTGGTACTATCAAACCAGCCCAACTTGGCACTGGTGCCACCATGGGTCTGGTCACCATCCTGCCTATCGAAGCTTTTCAGGAGCCAGCCGGTCACTCACAGCCATAGGCCCCGAGACACAAAGCTCGGCCCGTTTCCCTGGCAAACAAAAGTAAGCTGCCCCGCTTCTGCATGGCAGATTGCAGGAGCCACTTTGCACCATCAAACCAGCCCAACTTGGCACTGGTGCCACCTCTGGTCTGGGAACCATCCTGCGTATCGTAGATTTTAAGGAGCCAGCCGGTTGTCCCAGCCATAGGCCCCCAAACACAAACAACGGTCCGTTTCCCTGGCAAACAAAAGTAAGATGCCCCGCTTCTGGATGGCAGATTGCAGGAACCACTTGGTAGTATCAAACCAGCCCAACTTGGCACTGGTGGCACCTCTTGTCTGGGAACCATGCTGCGTATCGTGGTTTCTAAGGAGCCAGCCGGCCACTCCCAACCATAGACCCCCAGACACAAAGCTCGGCCCGTTTCCCTGGAAAACAAAAGTAAGCTACCCCGATTCTGGATGGCAGATTGCAGGAGCCACTTGGTACTATCAAATCAGCCCAACTTGGCACTGGTGCCACCATGGGTCTGGTAAACATCCTGCCTATCGTAGCTTTTCAGGAGCCAGCCGGCCACTCTCAGCCATATGCCCCCAAAAACAAACCACGGCCCTTTTCTCTGGCAAACAAAACTCAACTGCCCCTCTTCTGGATGGCAAATTTTAGGACGCACTTTGTACTACGAAAACCGCCCGACGTGGCACTGGTGCCACCTTGTGTCAGGGAACCATCCTGCATATCGAGCTTTTTAAGGAGCCAGCCGGCCACGCCCAGCCATAAACCCCCAAAAACAAACCACGGACCATTTCTCTTGGAAACAAAAATCCGCTGCCCCGCGTCTGGATGGCAGATTGCAGGAGCCACTTTGCACCATCAAACCAGCCCGACTTGGCACTGGTGCCACCTTGGGTCTGGGAACAATCCTGCATATCGTGGATTCTAAGGAGCCAGCCGGCCACTCCCAGCCACAGGCCCCCAAACAAAAACAACGGCGCTTTTCCCTGGAAAACAAAATTCGCCTGCCAACTTTTTGATGGCAGATTGCAGGAGCCACTTGGTACTATCAAACCAGCCCAACTTGGCACTGGTGCCACCTCTGGTCTGGGAACCATCCTGCCTATCGTAGCTTTTCGGGAGCCAGCCGGTCACTCCCAGCCATAGACCCCCAGACACAAACCTCGGCCCGTTTCCCTGGAAAACAAAAGTAAGCTACCCCGATTCTGGATCGCAGATTGCAGGAGCCACTTGGTACTATCAAATCAGCCCAACTTGGCACTGGTGCCACCATGGGTCTGGTAAACATCCTGCCTATCGTAGCTTTTGAGGAGCCAGCCGGTCACTCCCTGCCCTAGGCCCCCAGACACAAACCTCGGCCCGTTTCCCTGGCAAACAAAAGTAAGCTGCCCCGCTTTTGGATGGCAGATTGCAGGAGCCACGTTGCACCATCAAACCAGCCCGACTTGGCACTGGTGCCACCTTGGGTCTGGGAACAAGTTGGGCTGGTTTGAGAGTACCAAGTGGCTCCTGCAATCTTCCATCCAGAAGCGGGACAGCTTACTTTTGTTTCCCAGGGAAACGGGCCGAGGTATTTGTCTGGGGGCCTATGGCTGGGAGTGACCGGCTGGCTACTGAAAAGCTACGATAGGCAGGATGGTTACCAGACTCATGGTGCCACCAGTGCCAAGTCGGGCTGCTTTGATAATACTAAATAGCTCCTGCAATCTGCCATCCAGACGCGGGGCAGCGGATTTTTGTTTGCTGGAGAAATGTTCCGTGGTTTTTTTTGGGGGTATATGACTGGACGTGGCCGGCTGGCTCCTTAAAAAGCTCTATACGCAGGATTGTTCCCTGACCCAAGGTGGCATCAGTGCCAAGTCGGGCTGTTTTCGTAGTACCAAGTGCGTCCTGCAATTTGCCATCCAGAAGCGGGGCAGCCTACTTTTGTTTGCCAGGGAAACGTGCCGAGGTATTTGTCTGGAGGCCTATGGCTGGGAGTGAGCTGCTGGCTCCTAAAAAGCTACGATAGGCAGGATGGTGACCAGACCCATGGTGGCACCAGTGCCAAGTTGGGCTGGTTTGATAGTACCAAGTGGCTCCTGCAATCTGCCATCAAGAAGTTGGCAGGCGAGTTTTGTTTTCCAGGGAAAAGCGCCGTTGTTTTTGTTTAGAGGCCTGTGGCTGGGAGTGGCCGCCTGTCCTCGTAGAATCTACGTTACGCAGCATGGTTCCCAGAGCCAAGGTGGCACCAGGGCCAAGTCGGGCTGGTTTGTAAGTACCAAGTGCATCCTGCAATCTGCCATCCAAAAGCGGGGCAGCTTACTTTTGTTTGCCAGGGAAACGGGCCGAGGTTTGTGTCCAGGGGCCTATGGCAGGGAGTGACCGGCTGGCTCCTGAAAAGCTACGATAGGCAGGATGTTTACCAGACCCATGGTGGCACCAGTGCCAAGTTGGGCTGATTTGATAGTACCAAGTGGCTCCTGCAATCTGCCATCCAGAATTGGGGTAGCTTACTTTTGTTTTCCAGGGAAACGGGCCGAGGTTTGTGTCTGGGGGTCTATGGCTGGGAGTGACCGGCTGGCTCCTGAAAAGCTACGATAGGCAGGATGGTTCCCAGACCAGAGGTGGCACCAGTGCCAAGTTGGGCTGGTTTGATAGTACCAAGTGGCTCCTGCAATCTGCCATCAAAAAGTTGGCAGGCGAATTTTGTTTTCCAGGGAAAAGCGCCGTTGTTTGTGTTTGGGGGCCTGTGGCTGGGAGTGGCCGGCTGGCTCCTTAGAATCCACGATATGCAGGATTGTTCCAAGACCCAAGGTGGCACCAGTGCCAAGTCGGGCTGGTTTGATGGTGCAAAGTGGCTCCTGCAATCTGCCATCCAGACGCGGGGCAGCGGATTTTTGTTTCCAAGAGAAATAGTCCGTGGTTTGTTTTTGGGGGTTTACGGCTGGGCGTGGCCGTCTGGCTCCTTAAAAAGCTCGATATGCAGGATGGTTCCCTGACACAAGGTGGCACCAGGGCCACGTCGGGCGGTGTTCGTAGTACTAAGGGCGTCCTAAAATTTGCCATCCAGAAGAGGGGCAGTTGAGTTTTGTTTGCCAGAGAAAAGGGCCGTGGTTTGTTTTTGGGGGCATATGGCTGAGAGTGGCCGGCTGGCCCCTGAAAATCCACGATAGGCAGGATGGTTCCCAGACCTGAGGTGGCACCAGTGCCAAGTCGGGCTGGTTTGATAGTACTAAGCAGCTCCTGCAATCTGCCATGCAGAAGCGGGGCAGCTTACTTTTGTTTGCCAGGGAAACGGGCCGAGGTTTGTGTCTAGGGGCCTCTGGCTGGGGGTGGCTGGCTGGCTCCTGAAAAGCTACGATAGGCAGGATGGTGACCAGACCCATGGTGGCACCAGTGCCAAGTTGGGCTGGTTTGATAGTACCAAGTGGCTCCTGCAATCTGCCATCAAAAAGTTGGCAGGCGAGTTGTGTTTTCCAGGGAAAAGCGCCGTTGTTTGTGTTTGGGGGCCTGTGGCTGGAGTGGCCGGCTGGCTCCTTAGAACCCACGATACGCAGGATGGTTCCCAGACCTGAGGTGGCACCAGTGCCAAGTTGGGCTGGTTTGATGGTGCAAAGTGGCTCCTGCAATCTGCCATGCAGAAGCGGGGCAGCTTACTTTTGTTTGCCAGGGAAACGGGCCGAAATATTTGTCTGGGGGCCTCTGGATTGGGGTGGCTGGCTGGCTCCTGAAAAGCTACGATAGGCAGGATGGTGACCAGACCCATGGTGGCACCAGTGCCAAGTTGGGCTGGTTTGATAGTACCAAGTGGCTCCTGCAATCTGCCATCAAAAGTTTGGCAGGCGAGTTTTGTTTTCCAGGGAAAAGCACCGTTGTGCGTGTTTTGGGGCCTGTGGCTGGGAGTGGCCAGCTGGCTCCTTAGAATCCACGATACGCAGGATGGTTCCCAGACCCAAGGTGGCACCAGTGCCAAGTCGGGCTGGTTTGTTAGTACCAAGTGGTTCCTGCAATCTGCCATCCAGAAGCGGGGCAGCTGAATTTTGTTTGCCAGAGAAAAAGGCTGTTGTTTTTGTTTCGGGGCCTGTGGCTGGCAGTGGCCGGCTGGCTCCTGAAAATCCATGATACGCAGGATGGTTCCCAGACCCAAGGTGGCATCAGTGCCAAGTAGGGCTGGTTTCATAGTACCCAGTGGCTCCTGCAATCTGCCATCCAGAAGAGGGGCAGTTGAGTTTTGTTTTCCAGAGAAAAGGGCCGTGGTTTGTGTTTGGGGCCTATGGCTGAGAGTGACCGGCTGGCCCCTGAAAATCCACGATAGGAAGGATGGTTCCCAGATCCAAGGTGGCACCAGTGCCATGTTGTTCTGGTGTGATAGTCCCAAGTGGCTCCTGCAATCTGCCATCCAGAAGCGGGGCAGCTGAGTTTTGTTTGCCAGAGAAAAAGGCTTTGGTTTGTATTTGGGGGCCTGTGGCTGGGAGTGTTCGGCTGGCTCCTGACAACCCACAATACGCAGGATGGTTCCCAGACCCAAGGTGGCACCAGTGCCAAGTCGGGCTGTTTTTATAGTACCAAGTGCGTCCTGCAATTTGCCATCCAGAAGAGGGGCAGTTGAGTTTTGTTTGCCAGAGAATAGCGCCGTTGTTTGTGTTTGGGGGCTTGTGGCTGGTAGTGGCCGACTGGCTCCTTAGAATCTGTGTTACGCAGCATGGTTCCCAGACCCAAGGTGGCACCAGTGCCAAGTTGGGCTGGTTTGATAGTACCAAGTGGCTCCTGCAATCTGCCATCCAGAAGCGGGGCAGCTTACTTTTGTTTGCCAGGGAAACGGGCCGAGGTTTGTGACTGGGGACCTATGGCTGGGAGTGACCGGCTGGCTCCTGAAAATCTACAATAGGCAGGATGGTTACCAGACCCATGGTGGCACCAGTGCCAAGTTGGGCTGGTTTGATAGTACCAAGTGGCTCCTGCAATCTGCCATCAAAAAGTTGGCAGGCGAGTTTTGTTTTCCAGGGAAAAGCGCCATTGTTTGTATTTGGGGGCCTGTGGCTGGGAGTGGCCGGCTGGCTCCTTTGAACCCACGATACGCAGGATGGTTCCCAGACCCAAGGTGGCACCAGTGCCAAGTCGGGCTGGTTTGATACTACCAAGTGCGTCCTGCAATCTGCCATCCAGAAGCGGGGCAGCTTACTTTTGTTTGCCAGGGAAACGGGCCGTGGGTTTTGATTGGGGGCATATAGCTGAGAGTGGCCGGCTGGCTCCTGAAAATCCACGCTAGGCAGCATGGTTCCCAGATGCAAGGTGGCACCAGTGCCAAGTCGGGCTGGTTTGATGGTGCAAAGTGTCTCCTGCAATCTGCCATCCAGAAGCGGGGCAGCTGATTTTTGTTTGCCAGAGAAAAATTCCGTGGATTGTTTTTGGGGGCATATTGCTGGGAGTGGCCGGCTGGCTCCTTAAAATGCTCGATACGCATGATGGTTCCCAGGCCCAAGGTGTCACCACTACCAAGTCGGCCTGCGGTTTTAGTATCAAGTTCATCCTGCAATTTGCCATCCAGAAGAGGGGCAGTTGAGTTTTGTTTGCCAGAGAAACGGGCCGAGGTTTCTGTTTGGGGACATATGGCTGAGAGTGGCCGGCTGGCCCCTGAATATCCACGATACACAGCATGGTTCCCAGATCCAAGGTGGCACCAGTGCCAAGTCGGGCTGGTTTGATAGTACCAAGTGTCTCCTGCAATCTGCCATCCAGAAGCAGGGCAGCTTACTTTTGTTTGCCAGAGAAATAGGCCTAGGTTTTTGTTTGGGGGCCTGTGGCTAGGAGTGGCAGGCTGGCTCCTAAGAATCCACGATACGCAGGATGTTTCCCAGACCCAAGGTGGCACCAGTGCCAAGTCGGGCTGGTTTGATAGTACCAAGTGGCTCCTGCAAACTCCATCAAAAAGTTGGCAGGCGTGTTTTGTTTTCCAGGGAACAGCGCCGTTGATTTTGTTTGGGGGCCTGTGGCTGGGAGTGGCCGGCTGGCTCCTTAGAATCCACGATACGCAGGATGGTTCCCAGACCCAAGGTGGCACCAGTGCCAAGTCGGGCTGGTTTGATTACACCAAGTGGCTCCTGCAATCTGCCATCCAGAAGTGAGGCAGCTAAGTTTTGTTTGCGAGAAAAAAGGGCCGTGGTTTTTGTTGGGGGCCTGTGGCTGGGAGTAGCCGGCTGGCTCCTTACAATCCACGATAGGCAGGATGGTTCCCAGACCCAAGGTGGCACCAGTGCCAAGTCGGGCTGGTTTGATAGTACCAAGTGGCTCCTGCAATCTGCCATCCAGAAGCGGGGCAGCTGAGTTTTGTTTGCCAGAGAAAAAGGCTGTGGTTTGTGTTTGGGGGCCTGTGGCTGGCAGTGGCCGGCTGGCTCCTGAAAATCCACGATACGCAGCATGGTTCCCAGACCCAAGGTGGCACCAGTGCCAAGTGGGGCTCGTTTGACAGTGTCAAGTGCCTCCTGCAATCTCCCATCCAGAAGCGGGGCGGCTGAGTTTTTTTTGCCAGGGAAACGGACCTTTGTTTTTGATTGGGCTCTGTGGCCGAGAGTGGTCGGCTGTCTCCGGACAATCCACAATAGGCAGGATGGTTCCCAGACCCAAGGTGGCACCAGTGCCAAGTCGGGCTGGTTTGATAGTCCCAAGTGGCTCCTGCAAACTGCCATCCAGAAGCGGGGCAGCTTACTTTTGTTTGCCAGGGAAATGGGCCGTTGTTTGTGTTTGGGTGCCTGTGGCTGGGAGTGTTCGGCTGGTTCCTGAATATGTACGATACGCAGGATTGTTCCCAGATCCAAGGTGGCAGCAGTGCCATGTTGTGCTGGTGTGATAGTCCCAAGTGGCTCCTGCAATCTGCCATCCAGAAGTGGGGCAGCTGATTTTTGTTTGCCAGAGAAAAGGTCCGTGGTTTGTTTTTGGGGGCATATGGCTGAGAGTGGCCGGCTGGCCCCTGAAAATCCACGATACACAGGATGGTTCCCAGATCCAAGGTGGCACCTGTGCCAAGTCGGGCTGATTTGATAGTACTAAGTAGCTCCTGCAATCTGCCATGCAGAAGCGGGGCAGCTTACTTTTGTTTGCCAGGGAAACGGGCCGAGGTTTGTGTTTGGGGGCCTATGGCTGAGAGTGACCGGCTGGCTCCTGAAAATCCATGATACGCAGCATGGTTCCCAGACCCAAGTTGGCACCAGTGCCAAGTGGGGCTGGTTTCACAGTGTCAAGTGCCTCCTGCAATCTCCCATCCAGAAGCGGGCAGCTGAGTTTTGTTTGCCTGTGAAACGGGCCGTTGTTTTTAATTGGGGTCTGTGGCCGAGAGTGTTCGGCTGGCTCCTGACAACCCACAATACGCAGGATGGTTCCCAGACCCAAGGTGGCACCAGTGCCAAGTCGGGCTGTTTTTATAGTACCAAGTGCGTCCTGCAATTTGCCATCCAGAAGAGGGGCAGTTGAGTTTTGTTTGCCAGAGAATAGCGCCGTTGTTTGTGTTTGGGGGCTTGTGGCTGGGAGTGGCCGACTGGCTCCTTAGAATCTGTGTTACGCAGCATGGTTCCAGACCCAAGGTGGCACCAGTGCCAAGTCGGGCTGGTTTGATAGTACCAAGTGGCTCCTGCAATCTGCCATCCAGAAGCGGGGCAGCTTACTTTTGTTTGCCAGGGAAACGGCCGAGGTTTGTGACTGGGGACCTATGGCTGGGAGTGACCGGCTGGCTCCTGAAAAGCTACAATAGGCAGGATGGTTACCAGACCCATGGTGGCAGCAGTGCCAAGTTGGGCTGATTTGATAGTACCAAGTGGCTCCTGCAATCTGCCATCAAAAGTTGGCAGGCGAGTTTTGTTTTCCAGGGAAAAGCGCCATGTTTGTATTTGGGGGCCTGTGCTGGGAGTGGCCGGCTGGCTCCTTTGAAACCCACGATACGCAGGATGGTTCCCAGACCCAAGGTGGCACCAGTGCCAAGTCGGGCTGGTTTGATACTACCAAGTGCGTCCTGCAATCTGCCATCCAGAAGCGGGGCAGCTTAATTTTGTTTGCCAGGGAAACGGGCCGTGGGTTTTGTTTGGGGGCATATAGCTGAGAGTGGCCGGCTGGCTCCTGAAAATCCACGCTAGGCAGCATGGTTCCCAGATGCAAGGTGGCACCAGTGCCAAGTCGGGCTGGTTTGATGGTGCAAAGTGGCTCCTGCAATCTGCCATCCAGAAGCGGGGCAGCTGATTTTTGTTTGCCAGAGAAAAATTCCGTGGATTGTTTTGGGGGCATATTGCTGGGAGTGGCCGGCTGGCTCCTTAAAATGCTCGATACGCATGATGGTTCCCAGGCCCAAGGTGTCACCACTACCAAGTCGGCTGCGGTTTTAGTATCAAGTTCATCCTGCAATTTGCCATCCAGAAGAGGGGCAGTTGAGTTTTGTTTGCCAGAGAAACGGGCCGAGGTTTCTGTTTGGGGACATATGGCTGAGAGTGGCCAGCTGGCCCCTGAATATCCACGATACACAGCATGGTTCCCAAGATCCAAGGTGGCACCAGTGCCAAGTCGGGCTGGTTTGATAGTACCAAGTGTCTCCTGCAATCTGCCATCCAGAAGCAGGGCAGCTTACTTTTGTTTGCCAGAGAAATAGGCCTAGGTTTTTGTTTGGGGGTCTGTGGCTAGGAGTGGCGGCTGGCTCCTAAGAATCCACGATACGCAGGATGTTTCCCCAGACCCATGGTGGCACCAGTGCCAAGTCGGGCTGGTTTGATAGTACCAAGTGGCTCCTGCAAACTCCATCAAAAAGTTGGCAGGCGTGTTTTGTTTTCCAGGGAACAGCGCCGTTGATTTTGTTTGGGGGCCTGTGGCTGGGAGTGGCCGGCTGGCTCCTTAGAATCCACGATACGCAGGATGGTTCCCAGACCAAGGTGGCACCAGTGCCAAGTCGGCTGGTTTGATTACACCAAGTGGCTCCTGCAATCTGCCATCCAGAAGTGAGGCAGCTAAGTTTTGTTTGCGAGAAAAAAGGGCCGTGGTTTTTGTTGGGGGCCTGTGGCTGGGAGTAGCCCGGCTGGCTCCTTACAATCCACGATAGGCAGGATGGTTCCCAGACCCAAGGTGGCACCAGTGCCAAGTCGGGCTGGTTTGATAGTACCAAGTGGCTCCTGCAATCTGCCATCCAGAAGCGGGGCAAGCTGAGTTTTGTTTGCCAGAGGAAAAGGCTGTGGTTTGTGTTGGGGGCCTGTGGCTGGCAGTGGCCGGCTGGCTCCTGAAAATCCACGATACGCAGCATGGTTCCCAGACCCAAGGTGGCACCAGTGCCAAGTGGGGCTCGTTTGACAGTGTCAAGTGCCTCTGCAATCTCCCATCCAGAAGCGGGGCAGCTGAGTTTTTTTTGCCAGGGAAACGGACCTTTGTTTTTGATTGGGCTCTGTGGCCGAGAGTGGTCGGCTGTCTCCTGACAATCCACAATACGCAGGATGGTTCCCCAGACCCAGGTGGCACCAGTGCCAAGTCGGGCTGGTTTGATAGTACCAAGTGTCTCCTGCAATCTGCCATCCAGAAGCGGGCAGCTGAGTTTTGTTTGCCAGAGAAAAGGGCCGTGGTTGTGTTTGGGGGCATATGGCTGGGAGTGGCCACCTGGCTCCTTAAAATGCACGATACGCCGCATGGTAACCAGACGCAAGGTGGCACCAGTGCCAAGTCAGGCTGTTTTTGTAGTACCCAGTGGCTCCTGCAATTTGCCATCCAGAAGCGGGCAGTTGAATTTTGTTTGCTAGAGAAAAGGGCTGTGGTTTGTGTTTGGGGGCCTATGGCTGAGAGTGGCCGGCTGGCCCCTGAAAATCAACGATAGGCAGGATGGTTCCCAGATCCAAGGTAGCACCAGTGCCAAGTAAGGCTGGTTGTATGGTTCAAAGTGACTCCTGCAATCTGCCATCCAGAAGCGGGACAGCTGAGTTTTTTTGCCAGAGAAAATGTCCATGGTCTCTTTTTGGGGCATACGGCTGGGAATTGCCGGCTGGCTCCTTAAAATGCTCGATACGCAGGATGGTTCCCAGAGCCAAGGTGGCACCACTGCCAAGTCGGGCTCTTTTTGTAGTACCAAGTGCGTCCTGCAATTTGCCATCCAGAAGAGGGGCAGTTGAGTTTTGTTTGCCAGAGGAAAGGGCCGAGGTTTGTGTTTGGGGGCATATGGCTGGGAATGACCGGCTGGCCCCTGAAAATCCACGATAGGAAGGATGGTTCCCAGATCCAAGGTGGTACCATTACCAAGTCGGGCTGGTTTGATAGTCCCAAGTGGCTCCTGCAAACTGCCATCCAGAAGCGGGGCAGCTGAGTTTTGTTTGCCAGGGAAATGGGCCGTTGTTTGTGTTTGGGGGCCTGTGGCTGGGAGTGTTCGGCTGGTTCCTGAATATGTACGATACGCAGGATTGTTCCCAGATCCAAGGTGGCAGCAGTGCCATGTTGTGCTGGTGTGATAGTCCCAAGTGGCTCCTGCAATCTGCCATCCAGAAGTGGGGCAGCTGATTTTTGTTTGCCAGAGAAAAGGTCCGTGGTTTGTTTTTGGGGGCATATGGCTGAGAGTGGCCGGCTGGCCCCTGAAAATCCACGATACACAGGATGGTTCCCAGATCCAAGGTGGCACCTGTGCCAAGTCGGGCTGATTTGATAGTACTAAGTAGCTCCTGCAATCTGCCATCCAGAAGCGGGGCAGCTTACTTTTGTTTGCCAGGGAAACGGGCCGAGGTTTGTGTTTGGGGGCCTATGGCTGAGAGTGACCGGCTGGCTCCTGAAAAGCTACAATAGGCAGGATGGTGACCAGACCCATGGTGGCACCAGTGCCAAGTTCGGCTGGTTTGATAGTACCAAGTGGTTCCTGCAATCTGTCATCCAGAAGCAGGGCAGCTGAGTTTTGTTTGCCAGAGAAAAGGGCCTTGGTTTTTGTTTGGGGGCATATGGCTGGGTGTGGCCAGCTGGCTCCTTAAAATGCACGATATGCAACATGGCTCCCAGACCCAAGGTGGCACCAGTGCCAAGTTGGGCTGGTTTGATAGTACCAAGTGGCTCCTGCAATCTTCCATGATCACGTGGAGAAATACTTTCTGGTTTCAGCCTCATGCTCTTTCTTCTCTCCCTCAACTTCTCTATCACCTCTCATCTGGTTCACATGCGCTGTCTTCAAGGTCCACAGGCTACTTTTCACAGAATCTTCTGGCCTGATGAAGTAAGAATGATGAATAGAACAGAGCTGGGATCTATTTTCCAGTTTGGATAAAATGCATTCTGCACACAAATCCAAGGAGAACGGGCTGCCCCGATGCCCAGAAAATCTTTCACTCCTGCTAGTGTTCTACGTCAACCGCAACTTAGTCTGAAAGAAAAGCTTTTTCTCTGAGAGCATCTGAGAGGTTTGCATGAAGCACTGATATCTGACATATGCAATTTTGAATAGGAGAGGAAAAAGAAAATGGCAAGGAGTTTTTAATTTTAGTGGTTTCAATTTTAATTTCCGTGCACTTTTTCAAAACTTGTCAGCTCAAATGCCCATCAACATCTTTTAGTCATCTGTAAGTCAGTATTCATATAAAATGTGCTTCAAATCCAAAGAATTTCAAATTTGCACTCCAAGCTTCTATGCCTAGATTTATGATTTCCTACACATATTAGATGAAAGGAAGGCCTTTTTTACTGTGGGAGTGCTGGAACACTGGAACAGGTTGCCCAGAGAAGTTGTGGGTGTCCCATCCCTGAAAGTATTCAAGGTCACCTTGGACGGGGCTTGGAGCAGCAACAAAGGAGAAGCTTGATGGTAGAGAAAAAAAGTTGGACTATAGAAGAAACTCGGATTGAAGTATAGGATCAAGTTTTCTCTCAGCTCTTGGGGTAAATTCAAAGTTGTACAAAATGACATTTATCTGTGCTATTCACTACTGTAACAGAAAGTTTCATGAAAACTGTACAGAAGATAGTAAATTTTAAAAGAGATAAGAATTACAGCATAAAATCCATGGGATAGGTTACAACATGAGACACTCTCTAAGAGAAAATCTCTGTGTTTCAGCACTTCATCAGGGTAAGATTTCATGAAGTGCCAAAGAAGGCGGCAAAATATCATTCGGGACATTATTTACTGGAATTCAGCCTGGCCATTAGTAGGAACTGCCTTTGAACATATCATGTAGATATACCACACACACTTTCCCTTCACTGAAAAATTACTGTTTACAACAAATAAGCAATTGACGATCAAAATTGATTGAAAGCATCTTAAACATGTCAAGTATTTCATTGTAGATGATCTGTGATCCAAATGCTTCTTCCACCTTCGAGTGGGACAGAAGAATTCTTCCATATCATGATGGTTTAAAATTGTATCAACCAATGTTTTCTGCTGAAAAGATATCATCTATTTTTTTCTATTTTTGGAAGAAAATATTCCTAGACATACAACAGGTGAGAACTAAGTAATTTTAAAGAAACAAATGAAATGAAAATATTCTGTAAATAGAATGAAATGAAAAGCTGTGTTTTAAATAGGAGCTAAATATTAAACAGAATTTTTGTACCAGGCATTTGAATTACTGCACCAGCTCTTTTGCCCATCAAGAGAGGCATTTAGCATTTCAGTCTTTTCCAAGGTGTTCATGATCTGCTATGCTGATCTCTGTGTGTGCCTAGGTGTGTGTGGAGGGGGGGGCATATGAAGGGGAGTGTGTATGTTTGCTTTACAATTGTTGTGGCAGATTCATGCCTCAGCTCCACATTTTGTTTTAAAAAGGTCACACCGAGTGGATATGAAGTTTACTATCAACAAGAGATCGATTCCCAAATCATCCATTTGACTCTCCCTTATAAATCATGTGCTTTGTTGCATATTTTATCAAATATACTTTCAAGCCAGATGGAGGAAGGAGGATGTGGGAATCCCTCCACCATCTTGCAACTTTTATGTAAGTAGGTTTTCAAGAAAATCATCATTTCTCTTTTAAATATGTCTGGAACAGGCATGATGGTAGTGTCAACCTGTTGGAGTTTTTGTTGCTGGAAGAAGTTGTACAAAAGGATTGGTTTTTACATTGACCAGTTACTGAATCAAGCGCAGGAATACATTGGAAATTTAGCTGGGGGTTCCTTTTCCCAGCAGACTACTTCTAGAACGAGCTTGTACACTGAAGCTGACTCTTTTGCTCTCTTTTTGTTTCTTTCCTATTTTCTTGGCTTCTTTGCCACTATCTAGACAATTTTGGAACTTTGTTCCCAACTAAAATGGTTTCAATAGTCTGATTGTGATCATACATTTTTACAAGGAATTTTTAAAATCTTTCCTCGAGTCCAGAAAGTCAAGGACTTAGATCTTTTTCTTCCCTTATCAATATTGCCATGAAATTGATAAATAAAGACCAACTCTTTATTTTTGTTTTTAACCCACGTAGATAATTCCCATCCATTAATCCATTTTGTGGACCAATAGCTGCCATTCTGATGGAAGCTGTCACTTCTTAACAATAGGCATTCTGTGACTATGTTGACAGCACTTTGGGTGAAGATCCTAACTGGTCTTAGATATACATAGGGAGAAATTTGCTCAGCCAGTGTCAGTCTTAAGCATGCGTATCAGAAGATCTTTCTAGAGCTGGGAATTTTCCCATGAAAGGGATTCAGTTAGGGAAGAGACACTTGTGCCAGAGTTTTACATTCTTCTTGAACACTGCTTAAGGAACTTAGATGCCATGTCCATTTGGATCTCTGTCTGCACAGAACTTTGTCATGCCAGTGCTTTGAAATGCATCTTGAAGAGAATTCACTAGCACAGAATGAAAGAGAGTGGAAGGGGTTGGTGGGGCTAACCAGGCCCAACCCCCCTGCCTAAACCAGGATACCTAGAGCCTCTTGCCCAGGATTCTATCTGGGTGTACTTTTAATGTCTTCAAAGATCCAGGCTCCACAATCTTTCTGGGCAGTCTGTGCCGTGGTTCAGTCACCCTGACAGTAAAGAAACATTTACTGATGTTCAAAGGCAATCTCCTGTATTTCAGTGTGTGCCCACTGCCTCTTGTCTTTACCCTCAGCATCACTGAAAAGACACTGATTCCCTCCCCTTTGCACTATTGCTTCCATATGTATGTGTGATGCCATGTAGAGGTATGTCAAAAACCTCCCTGAAGCCCAGGCAGATAATATTCCCTTCATCTACCAGTCAAGTTGATTCATCAGAGGAGTTTAAAGTGATGTTCAGCATGAAATTCCCCTGAAAAATCATGCTAACTACATTATTTGGTCATCTGTCATGTGCCTGGCAAGGATTTCCAGGAAGAGCTGCTTCATCAACTTCCTGGGGATAAAAAAGAGGCTGGCTGGTTTGTACTATGGCGAGTCCTCTTAATTGCCTTTTTTGAAGATGGGTGTCATATGCTAACATCCACTCTTTAGCCTCTCTTGTCGTCTACATCTTAGCAAAACGCTTTTCCACTATGTCTGGCTAGGAAAAACTGTGCCAGCACAGAAAACATCTCCCATCGTGTTCTAGAAGTTGCACGGATGTCTGCCAAGTGTTTGGCAGGAAGAAAAGAAAAGTTGTCCAAAACAGCTTCCAATCGAATGTTCCTGTGATTGGAAAAGTCAGGAGAGTGCAAAGGTACTGTTTTCTATCAGTTGGCAAGGTGCGCACACAATCCCAGTGTTGTACAGCTTGCTTCTTCACCTTCCCGAAGCTGCCGCTCTCGCCGGCTGCCGGAGCCCAAGAAGCGGCTTCTTCGCGCAAAGACGATTGTGCCGCTCACAGTGCTCTCCTTAGCGCGGCTTCTGCCGAAAGACGCCCGGCAGCGGCTCTTACCTCCGGAGAGCACCCTACCTTCGTCTTTAGCTCCTCTTCTCATCTACACCTCGGCAAAAAGCTTCTCCACTATGTCTGGCTAGGAAAAACTGTGCCAGCACAGAAAACATCTCCCATCGTGTTCTAGAAGTTGCACGGATGTCTGCCAAGTGTTTGGCAGGAAGAAAAGAAAAGTTGTCCAAAACAGCTTCCAATCGAATGTTCCTGTGATTGGAAAAGTCAGGAGAGTGCAAAGGTACTGTTTTCTATCAGTTGGCAAGGTGCGCACACAATCCCAGTGTTGTACAGCTTGCTTCTTCACCTTCCCGAAGCTGCCGCTCTCGCCGGCTGCCGGAGCCCAAGAAGCGGCTTCTTCGCGCAAAGACGATTGTGCCGCTCACAGGGCTCTCCTTAGCGCGGCTTCTGCCGAAAGACGCCCGGCAGCGGCTCTTACCTCCGGAGAGCATCCTACCTTCGTCTTTCGCGTCTTTTGTAGTCTACATCTTAGCAAAACGCTTTTCCACTATGTCTGGCTAGGAAAAACTGTGCCAGCACAGAAAACATCTCCCATCGTGTTCTAGAAGTTGCACGGATGTCTGCCAAGTGTTTGGCAGGAAGAAAAGAAAAGTTGTCCAAAACAGCTTCCAATCGAATGTTCCTGTGATTGGAAAAGTCAGGAGAGTGCAAAGGTACTGTTTTCTATCAGTTGGCAAGGTGCGCACACAATCCCAGTGTTGTACAGCTTGCTTCTTCACCTTCCCGAAGCTGCCGCTCTCGCCGGCTGCCGGAGCCCAAGAAGCGGCTTCTTCGCGCAAAGACGATTGTGCCGCTCACAGTGCTCTCCTTAGCGCGGCTTCTGCCGAAAGACGCCCGGCAGCGGCTCTTACCTCCGGAGAGCATCCTACCTTCGTCTTTAGCTCCTCTTCTCATCTACACCTCGGCAAAACGCTTTTCCACTATGTCTGGCTAGGAAAAACTGTGCCAGCACAGAAAACATCTCCCATCGTGTTCTAGAAGTTGCACGGATGTCTGCCAAGTGTTTGGCAGGAAGAAAAGAAAAGTTGTCCAAAACAGCTTCCAATCGAATGTTCCTGTGATTGGAAAAGTCAGGAGAGTGCAAAGATACTGTTTTCTATCAGTTGGCAAGGTGCGCACACAATCCCAGTGTTGTACAGCTTGCTTCTTCACCTTCCCGAAGCTGCCGCTCTCGCCGGCTGCCGGAGCCGAAGAAGCGGCTTCTTCGCGCAAAGACGATTGTGCCGCTCACAGTGCTCTCCTTAGCGCGGCTTCTGCCGAAAGACGCCCGGCAGCGGCTCTTACCTCCGGAGAGCATCCTACCTTCGTCTTTCGCGTCTTTTGTAGTCTACATCTTAGCAAAACGCTTTTCCACTATGTCTGGCTAGGAAAAACTGTGCCAGCACAGAAAACATCTCCCATCGTGTTCTAGAAGTTGCACGGATGTCTGCCAAGTGTTTGGCAGGAAGAAAAGAAAAGTTGTCCAAAACAGCTTCCAATCGAATGTTCCTGTGATTGGAAAAGTCAGGAGAGTGCAAAGGTACTGTTTTCTATCAGTTGGCAAGGTGCGCACACAATCCCAGTGTTGTACAGCTTGCTTCTTCATCTTCCCGAAGCTGCCACTCTCAGGAGGTAAGAGCCGCTGCCGGGCGTCTTTCGGCAGAAGCTGCGCTAAGGAGAGCACTGTGAGCGGCACAATCGTCTTTGCGCGAAGAAGCCGCTTCTTGGGCTCCGGCAGCCGGCGAAAGCGGCTGCTTCGGGAAGGTGAAGAAGCAAGCTGTACAACACTGGGATTGTGTGCGCACCTTGCCAACTGATAGAAAACAGTACCTTTGCACTCTCCTGACTTTTCCAATCACAGGAACATTCGATTGGAAGCTGTTTTGGACAACTTTTCTTTTCTTCCTGCCAAACACTTGGCAGACATCCGTGCAACTTCTAGAACACGATGGGAGATGTTTTCTGTGCTGGCACAGTTTTTCCTAGCCAGACATAGTGGAAAAGCGTTTTGCTAAGATGTAGACTACAAAAGACGCGAAAGACGAAGGTAGGATGCTCTCCGGAGGTAAGAGCCGCTGCCGGGCGTCTTTCGGCAGAAGCCGCGCTAAGGAGAGCCCTGTGAGCGGCACAATCGTCTTTGCACGAAGAAGCCGCTTCTTGGGCTCCGGCAGCCGGCGAGAGCGGCAGCTTCGGGAAGGTGAAGAAGCAAGCTGTACAACACTGGGATTGTGTGCGCACCTTGCCAACTGATAGAAAACAGTACCTTTGCACTCTCCTGACTTTTCCAATCACAGGAACATTCGATTGGAAGCTGTTTTGGACAACTTTTCTTTTCTTCCTGCCAAACACTTGGCAGACATCCGTGCAACTTCTAGAACACGATGGGAGATGTTTTCTGTGCTGGCACAGTTTTTCCTAGCCAGACATAGTGGAAAAGCGTTTTGCTAAGATGTAGACTACAAAAGACGAGAAAGACGAAGGTAGGATGCTCTCCGGAGGTAAGAGCCGCTGCCGGGCGTCTTTCGGCAGAAGCCGCGCTAAGGAGAGCACTGTGAGCGGCACAATCGTCTTTGCGCGAAGAAGCCGCTTCTTGGGCTCCGGCAGCCGGCGAGAGCGGCAGCTTCGGGAAGGTGAAGAAGCAAGCTGTACAACACTGGGATTGTGTGCGCACCTTGCCAACTGATAGAAAACAGTACCTTTGCACTCTCCTGACTTTTCCAATCACAGGAACATTCGATTGGAAGCTGTTTTGGACAACTTTTCTTTTCTTCCTGCCAAACACTTGGCAGACATCCGTGCAACTTCTAGAACACGATGGGAGATGTTTTCTGTGCTGGCACAGTTTTTCCTAGCCAGACATAGTGGAAAAGCGTTTTGCTAAGATGTAGACTACAAAAGACGCGAAAGACGAAGGTAGGATGCTCTCCGGAGGTAAGAGCCGCTGCCGGGCGTCTTTCGGCAGAAGCCGCGCTAAGGAGAGCCCTGTGAGCGGCACAATCGTCTTTGCGCGAAGAAGCCGCTTCTTGGGCTCCGGCAGCCGGCGAGAGCGGCAGCTTCGGGAAGGTGAAGAAGCAAGCTGTACAACACTGGGATTGTGTGCGCACCTTGCCAACTGATAGAAAACAGTACCTTTGCACTCTCCTGACTTTTCCAATCACAGGAACATTCGATTGGAAGCTGTTTTGGACAACTTTTCTTTTCTTCCTGCCAAACACTTGGCAGACATCCGTGCAACTTCTAGAACACGATGGGAGATGTTTTCTGTGCTGGCACAGTTTTTCCTAGCCAGACATAGTGGAAAAGCGTTTTGCTAAGATGTAGACTACAAAAGACGCGAAAGACGAAGGTAGGATGCTCTCCGGAGGTAAGAGCCGCTGCCGGGCGTCTTTCGGCAGAAGCCGCGCTAAGGAGAGCACTGTGAGCGGCACAATCGTCTTTGCGCGAAGAAGCCGCTTCTTGGGCTCCGGCAGCCGGCGAGAGCGGCAGCTTCGGGAAGGTGAAGAAGCAAGCTGTACAACACTGGGATTGTGTGCGCACCTTGCCAACTGATAGAAAACAGTACCTTTGCACTCTCCTGACTTTTCCAATCACAGGAACATTCGATTGGAAGCTGTTTTGGACAACTTTTCTTTTCTTCCTGCCAAACACTTGGCAGACATCCGTGCAACTTCTAGAACACGATGGGAGATGTTTTCTGTGCTGGCACAGTTTTTCCTAGCCAGACATAGTGGAGAAGCTTTTTGCCGAGGTGTAGATGAGAAGAGGAGCTAAAGACGAAGGTAGGATGCTCTCCGGAGGTAAGAGCCGCTGCCGGGCGTCTTTCGGCAGAAGCCGCGCTAAGGAGAGCACTGTGAGCGGCACAATCGTCTTTGCGCGAAGAAGCCGCTTCTTGGGCTCCGGCAGCCGGCGAGAGCGGCAGCTTCGGGAAGGTGAAGAAGCAAGCTGTACAACACTGGGATTGTGTGCGCACCTTGCCAACTGATAGAAAACAGTACCTTTGCACTCTCCTGACTTTTCCAATCACAGGAACATTCGATTGGAAGCTGTTTTGGACAACTTTTCTTTTCTTCCTGCCAAACACTTGGCAGACATCCGTGCAACTTCTAGAACACGATGGGAGATGTTTTCTGTGCTGGCACAGTTTTTCCTAGCCAGACATAGTGGAAAAGCGTTTTGCTAAGATGTAGACGACAAGAGAGGCTAAAGAGTGGATGTTAGCAAATGACACCCATCTTCAAAAAAGGCAATTAAGAGGACTCGCCATAGTACAAACCAGCCAGCCTCTTTTTTATCCCCAGGAAGTTGATGAAGCAGCTCTTCCTGGAAATCCTTGCCAGGCACATGACAGATGACCAAATAATGTAGTTAGCATGATTTTTCAGGGGAATTTCATGCTGAACATCACTTTAAACTCCTCTGATGAATCAACTTGACTGGTAGATGAAGGGAATATTATCTGCCTGGGCTTCAGGGAGGTTTTTGACATACCTCTACATGGCATCACACATACATATGGAAGCAATAGTGCAAAGGGGAGGGAATCAGTGTCTTTTCAGTGATGCTGAGGGAAAAGACAAGAGGCAGTGGGCACACACTGAAATACAGGAGATTGCCTTTGAACATCAGTAAATGTTTCTTTACTGTCAGGGTGACTGAACCACGGCACAGACTGCCCAGAAAGATTGTGGAGCCTGGATCTTTGAAGACATTAAAAGTACACCCAGATAGAATCCTGGGCAAGAGGCTCTAGGTATCCTGGTTTAGGCAGGGGGGTTGGGCCTGGTTAGCCCCACCAACCCCTTCCACTCTCTTTCATTCTGTGCTAGTGAATTCTCTTCAAGATGCATTTCAAAGCACTGGCATGACAAAGTTCTGTGCAGACAGAGATCCAAATGGACATGGCATCTAAGTTCCTTAAGCAGTGTTCAAGAAGAATGTAAAACTCTGACACAAGTGTCTCTTCCCTAACTGAATCCCTTTCATGGGAAAATTCCCAGCTCTAGAAAGATCTTCTGATACGCATGCTTAAGACTGACACTGGCTGAGCAAATTTCTCCCTATGTATATCTAAGACCAGTTAGGATCTTCACCCAAAGTGCTGTCAACATAGTCACAGAATGCCTATTGTTAAGAAGTGACAGCTTCCATCAGAATGGCAGCTATTGGTCCACAAAATGGATTAATGGATGGGAATTATCTACGTGGGTTAAAAACAAAAATAAAGAGTTGGTCTTTATTTATCAATTTCATGGCAATATTGATAAGGGAAGAAAAAGATCTAAGTCCTTGACTTTCTGGACTCGAGGAAAGATTTTAAAAATTCCTTGTAAAAATGTATGATCACAATCAGACTATTGAAACCATTTTAGTTGGGAACAAAGTTCCAAAATTGTCTAGATAGTGGCAAAGAAGCCAAGAAAATAGGAAAGAAACAAAAAGAGAGCAAAAGAGTCAGCTTCAGTGTACAAGCTCGTTCTAGAAGTAGTCTGCTGGGAAAAGGAACCCCCAGCTAAATTTCCAATGTATTCCTGCGCTTGATTCAGTAACTGGTCAATGTAAAAACCAATCCTTTTGTACAACTTCTTCCAGCAACAAAAACTCCAACAGGTTGACACTACCATCATGCCTGTTCCAGACATATTTAAAAGAGAAATGATGATTTTCTTGAAAACCTACTTACATAAAAGTTGCAAGATGGTGGAGGGATTCCCACATCCTCCTTCCTCCATCTGGCTTGAAAGTATATTTGATAAAATATGCAACAAAGCACATGATTTATAAGGGAGAGTCAAATGGATGATTTGGGAATCGATCTCTTGTTGATAGTAAACTTCATATCCACTCGGTGTGACCTTTTTAAAACAAAATGTGGAGCTGAGGCATGAATCTGCCACAACAATTGTAAAGCAAACATACACACTCCCCTTCATATGCCCCCCCCTCCACACACACCTAGGCACACACAGAGATCAGCATAGCAGATCATGAACACCTTGGAAAAGACTGAAATGCTAAATGCCTCTCTTGATGGGCAAAAGAGCTGGTGCAGTAATTCAAATGCCTGGTACAAAAATTCTGTTTAATATTTAGCTCCTATTTAAAACACAGCTTTTCATTTCATTCTATTTACAGAATATTTTCATTTCATTTGTTTCTTTAAAATTACTTAGTTCTCACCTGTTGTATGTCTAGGAATATTTTCTTCCAAAAATAGAAAAAAATAGATGATATCTTTTCAGCAGAAAACATTGGTTGATACAATTTTAAACCATCATGATATGGAAGAATTCTTCTGTCCCTCTCGAAGGTGGAAGAAGCATTTGGATCACAGATCATCTACAATGAAATACTTGACATGTTTAAGATGCTTTCAATCAATTTTGATCGTCAATTGCTTATTTGTTGTAAACAGTAATTTTTCAGTGAAGGGAAAGTGTGTGTGGTATATCTACATGATATGTTCAAAGGCAGTTCCTACTAATGGCCAGGCTGAATTCCAGTAAATAATGTCCCGAATGATATTTTGCCGCCTTCTTTGGCACTTCATGAAATCTTACCCCGATGAAGTGCTGAAACACAGAGATTTTCTCTTAGAGAGTGTCTCATGTTGTAACCTATCCCATGGATTTTATGCTGTAATTCTTATCTCTTTTAAAATTTACTATCTTCTGTACAGTTTTCATGAAACTTTCTGTTACAGTAGTGAATAGCACAGATAAATGTCATTTTGTACAACTTTGAATTTACCCCAAGAGCTGAGAGAAAACTTGATCCTATACTTCAATCCGAGTTTCTTCTATAGTCCAACTTTGTTTCTCTACCATCAAGCTTCTCCTTTGTTGCTGCTCCAAGCCCCGTCCAAGGTGACCTTGAATACTTTCAGGGATGGGACACCCACAACTTCTCTGGGCAACCTGTTCCAGTGTTCCAGCACTCCCACAGTAAAAAAGGCCTTCCTTTCATCTAATATGTGTAGGAAATCATAAATCTAGGCATAGAAGCTTGGAGTGCAAATTTGAAATTCTTTGGATTTGAAGCACATTTTATATGAATACTGACTTACAGATGACTAAAAGATGTTGATGGGCATTTGAGCTGACAAGTTTTGAAAAAGTGCACGGAAATTAAAATTGAAACCACTAAAATTAAAAACTCCTTGCCATTTTCTTTTTCCTCTCCTATTCAAAATTGCATATGTCAGATATCAGTGCTTCATGCAAACCTCTCAGATGCTCTCAGAGAAAAAGCTTTTCTTTCAGACTAAGTTGCGGTTGACGTAGAACACTAGCAGGAGTGAAAGATTTTCTGGGCATCGGGGCAGCCCGTTCTCCTTGGATTTGTGTGCAGAATGCATTTTATCCAAACTGGAAAATAGATCCCAGCTCTGTTCTATTCATCATCCTTACTTCATCAGGCCAGAAGATTCTGTGAAAAGTAGCCTGTGGACCTTGAAGACAGCGCATGTGAACCAGATGAGAGGTGATAGAGAAGTTGAGGGAGAGAAGAAAGAGCATGAGGCTGAAACCAGAAAGTATTTCTCCACGTGATCATGGAAGATTGCAGGAGCCACTTGGTACTATCAAACCAGCCCAACTTGGCACTTGTGCCACCTTGGGTCTGGAAGCCATGTTGCATATCGTGCATTTTAAGGAGCCAGCTGGCCACACCCAGCCATATGCCCCCAAACACAAACCAAGGCCCTTTTCTCTGGCAAACAAAACTCAGCTGCCCTGCTTCTGGATGGCAGATTGCAGGAACCACTTGGTACTATCAAACCAGCCCAACTTGGCACTGGTGCCACCATGGGTCTGGTCACCATCCTGCCTATTGTAGCTTTTCAGGAGCCAGCCGGTCACACTCAGCCATAGGCCCCCAAACACAAACCTCGGCCCGTTTCCCTGGCAAACAAAAGTAAGCTGCCCCGCTTCTGCATGGCAGATTGCAGGAGCTACTTAGTACTATCAAATCAGCCCGACTTGGCACAGGTGCCACCTTGGATCTGGGAACCATCCTGTGTATCGTGGATTTTCAGGGGCCAGCCGGCCACTCTCAGCCACATGCCCCCAAAAACAAACCACGGACCTTTTCTCTGGCAAACAAAAATCAGCTGCCCCACTTCTGGATGGCAGATTGCAGGAGCCACTTGGGACTATCACACCAGCACAACATGGCACTGCTGCCACCTTGGATCTGGGAACAATCCTGCGTATTGTACATATTCAGGAACCAGCCGAACACTCCCAGCCACAGGCCCCCAAACACAAACAACGGCCCTTTTCTCTGGCAAACAAAACTCAACTGCCCCTCTTCTGGATGGCAAATTGCAGGACGCACTTGGTACTACAAAAAGAGCCCGACTTGGCAGTGGTGCCACCTTGGCTCTGGGAACCATCCTGCGTATCGAGCATTTTAAGGAGCCAGCCGGCAATTCCCAGCCGTATGCCCCAAAAAGAAACCATGGACCTTTTCTCTGGCAAAAAAAACTCAGCTGTCCCGCTTCTGGATGGCAGATTGCAGGAGTTACTTTGAACCATACAACCAGCCTTACTTGGCACTGGTGCCACCTTGGATCTGGGAACCATCCTGCCTATCGTTGATTTTCAGGGGCCAGCCGGCCACTCTCAGCCATAGGCACCCAAACCAAAACCTAGACCTATTTCTCTGGCAAACAAAAGTAAGCTGCCCTGCTTCTGGATGGCAGATTGCAGGAGACACTTGGTACTATCAAACCAGCCCGACTTGGCACTGGTGCGACCTTGGATCTGGGAACCATGCTCTGTATCGTGGATATTCAGGGGCCAGCCGGCCACTCTCAGCCATATGTCCCCAAACAGAAACCTCGGCCCGTTTCTCTGGCAAACAAAACTCAACTGCCCCTCTTCTGGATGGCAAATTGCAGGATGAACTTGATACTAAAACCGCAGGCCGACTTGGTAGTGGTGACACCTTGGGCCTGGGAACCATCATGCGTATCGAGCATTTTAAGGAGCCAGCCGGCCACTCCCAGCAATATGCCCCCAAAAACAATCCACGGAATTTTCCTCTGGCAAACAAAAATCAGCTGCCTCGCTTCTGGATGGCAGATTGCAGGAGCCACTTTGCACCATCAAACCAGCCCGACTTGGCACTGGTGCCACATTGCATCTGGGAACCATGCTGCCTAGCGTGGATTTTCAGGAGCCAGCCGGCCACTCTCAGCTATATGCCCCCAAACAAAACCCACGGCCCGTTTCCCTGGCAAACAAAATTAAGCTGCCCCGCTTCTGGATGGCAGATTGCAGGACGCACTTGGTAGTATCAAACCAGCAAAACTTGGCACTGGTGCCACCTTGGGTCTGGTCACCATCCTGCGTATCGTGGGTTCAAAGGAGCCAGCCGGTCACTCCCAGCCACAGGCCCCCAAATACAAACAATGTCGCTTTTCCCTGGAAAACAAAACTCGCCTGCCAACTTTTTGATGGCAGATTGCAGGAGCCACTTGGTACTATCAAACCAGCCCAACTTGGCACTGGTGCCACCATGGGTCTGGTAACCATCCTGCCTATTGTAGCTTTCCAGGAGCCAGCCGGTCACTCCCAGCCATAGGTCCCCAGTCACAAACCTCGGCCCGTTTCCCTGGCAAACAAAAGTAAGCTACCCCGCTTCTGGATGGCAGATTGCAGGAGCCACTTGGTACTATCAAACCAGCCCAACTTGGCACTGGTGCCACCTTGGGTCTGGGAACCATGCTGCGTAACACAGATTCTAAGGCGCCAGTCGGCCACTACGAGCCACAAGCCCCCAAACACAAACAACGGCGCTATTCTCTGGCAAACAAAACTCAACTGCCCCTCTTCTGGATGGCAAATTGCAGGACGCACTTGGTACTATAAAAACAGCCCGACTTGGCACTGGTGCCCCCTTGGGTCTGGGAACCATCCTGCGTATCGATCTTTTTAATGAGACAGCCGGCCACTCCCAGCCATATGCCCCCAAACACAACCCACGGCCCTTTTCTCTGGCAAACAAAACTCAACTGCACCGCTTCTGGATGGCAGATTGCAGGAGCCACTTGGTACTATCAAACCAGCCCGACTTGGCACTGGTGCCACCTTGGGTCTGGGAACCATCCTGCGTATTGTGGGTTGTCAGGAGCCAGCCGAACACTCTCGGCCACAGACCCCAATTAAAAACAACGGCCCGTTTCACAGGCAAACAAAACTCAGCTGCCCCGCTTCTGGATGGGAGATTGCAGGAGGCACTTGGTGTAATCAAACCAGCCCGACTTGGCACTGGTGCCACCTTGGGTCTGGGAACCATCCTGCGTATCGTGGATTCTAAGGAGCCAGCCGGCCACTCCTAGCCACAGGCCCCCAAACAAAAACCTAGGCCTATTTCTCTGGCAAACAAAAGTAAGCTGCCCTGCTTCTGGATGGCAGATTGCAGGAGACACTTGGTACTATCAAACCAGCCCGACTTGGCACTGGTGCCACCTTGGATCTGGGAACCATGCTCTGTATCGTGGATATTCAGGGGCCAGCCGGCCACTCTCAGCCATATGTCCCCAAACAGAAACCTCGGCCCGTTTCTCTGGCAAACAAAACTCAACTGCCCCTCTTCTGGATGGCAAATTGCAGGATGAACTTGATACTAAAACCGCAGGCCGACTTGGTAGTGGTGACACCTTGGGCCTGGGAACCATCATGCGTATCGAGCATTTTAAGGAGCCAGCCGGCCACTCCCAGCAATATGCCCCCAAAAACAATCCACGGAATTTTCCTCTGGCAAACAAAAATCAGCTGCCTCGCTTCTGGATGGCAGATTGCAGGAGCCACTTTGCACCATCAAACCAGCCCGACTTGGCACTGGTGCCACATTGCATCTGGGAACCATGCTGCCTAGCGTGGATTTTCAGGAGCCAGCCGGCCACTCTCAGCTATATGCCCCCAAACAAAACCCACGGCCCGTTTCCCTGGCAAACAAAATTAAGCTGCCCCGCTTCTGGATGGCAGATTGCAGGACGCACTTGGTAGTATCAAACCAGCAAAACTTGGCACTGGTGCCACCTTGGGTCTGGGAACCATCCTGCGTATCGTGGGTTCAAAGGAGCCAGCCGGTCACTCCCAGCCACAGGCCCCCAAATACAAACAATGTCGCTTTTCCCTGGAAAACAAATCTCGCCTGCCAACTTTTTGATGGCAGATTGCAGGAGCCACTTGGTACTATCAAACCAGCCCAACTTGGCACTGGTGCCACCATGGGTCTGGGAACCATCCTGCCTATTGTAGCTTTCCAGGAGCCAGCCGGTCACTCCCAGCCATAGGTCCCCAGTCACAAACCTCGGCCCGTTTCCCTGGCAAACAAAAGTAAGCTACCCCGCTTCTGGATGGCAGATTGCAGGAGCCACTTGGTACTATCAAACCAGCCCAACTTGGCACTGGTGCCACCTTGGGTCTGGGAACCATGCTGCGTAACACAGATTCTAAGGCGCCAGTCGGCCACTACGAGCCACAAGCCCCCAAACACAAACAACGGCGCTATTCTCTGGCAAACAAAACTCAACTGCCCCTCTTCTGGATGGCAAATTGCAGGACGCACTTGGTACTATAAAAACAGCCCGACTTGGCACTGGTGCCCCCTTGGGTCTGGGAACCATCCTGCGTATCGATCTTTTTAATGAGACAGCCGGCCACTCCCAGCCATATGCCCCCAAACACAACCCACGGCCCTTTTCTCTGGCAAACAAAACTCAACTGCACCGCTTCTGGATGGCAGATTGCAGGAGCCACTTGGTACTATCAAACCAGCCCGACTTGGCACTGGTGCCACCTTGGGTCTGGGAACCATCCTGCGTATTGTGGGTTGTCAGGAGCCAGCCGAACACTCTCGGCCACAGACCCCAATTAAAAACAACGGCCCGTTTCACAGGCAAACAAAACTCAGCTGCCCCGCTTCTGGATGGGAGATTGCAGGAGGCACTTGGTGTAATCAAACCAGCCCGACTTGGCACTGGTGCCACCTTGGGTCTGGGAACCATCCTGCGTATCGTGGATTCTAAGGAGCCAGCCGGCCACTCCTAGCCACAGGCCCCCAAACAAAAACCTAGGCCTATTTCTCTGGCAAACAAAAGTAAGCTGCCCTGCTTCTGGATGGCAGATTGCAGGAGACACTTGGTACTATCAAACCAGCCCGACTTGGCACTGGTGCCACCTTGGATCTGGGAACCATGCTCTGTATCGTGGATATTCAGGGGCCAGCCGGCCACTCTCAGCCATATGTCCCCAAACAGAAACCTCGGCCCGTTTCTCTGGCAAACAAAACTCAACTGCCCCTCTTCTGGATGGCAAATTGCAGGATGAACTTGATACTAAAACCGCAGGCCGACTTGGTAGTGGTGACACCTTGGGCCTGGGAACCATCATGCGTATCGAGCATTTTAAGGAGCCAGCCGGCCACTCCCAGCAATATGCCCCCAAAAACAATCCACGGAATTTTCCTCTGGCAAACAAAAATCAGCTGCCTCGCTTCTGGATGGCAGATTGCAGGAGCCACTTTGCACCATCAAACCAGCCCGACTTGGCACTGGTGCCACATTGCATCTGGGAACCATGCTGCCTAGCGTGGATTTTCAGGAGCCAGCCGGCCACTCTCAGCTATATGCCCCCAAACAAAACCCACGGCCCGTTTCCCTGGCAAACAAAATTAAGCTGCCCCGCTTCTGGATGGCAGATTGCAGGACGCACTTGGTAGTATCAAACCAGCAAAACTTGGCACTGGTGCCACCTTGGGTCTGGGAACCATCCTGCGTATCGTGGGTTCAAAGGAGCCAGCCGGTCACTCCCAGCCACAGGCCCCCAAATACAAACAATGTCGCTTTTCCCTGGAAAACAAATCTCGCCTGCCAACTTTTTGATGGCAGATTGCAGGAGCCACTTGGTACTATCAAACCAGCCCAACTTGGCACTGGTGCCACCATGGGTCTGGTCACCATCCTGCCTATTGTAGCTTTCCAGGAGCCAGCCGGTCACTCCCAGCCATAGGTCCCCAGTCACAAACCTTGGCCCGTTTCCCTGGCAAACAAAAGTAAGCTACCCCGCTTCTGGATGGCAGATTGCAGGAGCCACTTGGTACTATCAAACCAGCCCAACTTGGCACTGGTGCCACCTTGGGTCTGGGAACCATGCTGCGTAACACAGATTCTAAGGCGCCAGTCGGCCACTACGAGCCACAAGCCCCCAAACACAAACAACGGCGCTATTCTCTGGCAAACAAAACTCAACTGCCCCTCTTCTGGATGGCAAATTGCAGGACGCACTTGGTACTATAAAAACAGCCCGACTTGGCACTGGTGCCCCCTTGGGTCTGGGAACCATCCTGCGTATCGATCTTTTTAATGAGACAGCCGGCCACTCCCAGCCATATGCCCCCAAACACAACCCACGGCCCTTTTCTCTGGCAAACAAAACTCAACTGCACCGCTTCTGGATGGCAGATTGCAGGAGCCACTTGGTACTATCAAACCAGCCCGACTTGGCACTGGTGCCACCTTGGGTCTGGGAACCATCCTGCGTATTGTGGGTTGTCAGGAGCCAGCCGAACACTCTCGGCCACAGACCCCAATTAAAAACAACGGCCCGTTTCACAGGCAAACAAAACTCAGCTGCCCCGCTTCTGGATGGGAGATTGCAGGAGGCACTTGGTGTAATCAAACCAGCCCGACTTGGCACTGGTGCCACCTTGGGTCTGGGAACCATCCTGCGTATCGTGGATTCTAAGGAGCCAGCCGGCCACTCCTAGCCACAGGCCCCCAAACAAAAACCTAGGCCTATTTCTCTGGCAAACAAAAGTAAGCTGCCCTGCTTCTGGATGGCAGATTGCAGGAGACACTTGGTACTATCAAACCAGCCCGACTTGGCACTGGTGCCACCTTGGATCTGGGAACCATGCTCTGTATCGTGGATATTCAGGGGCCAGCCGGCCACTCTCAGCCATATGTCCCCAAACAGAAACCTCGGCCCGTTTCTCTGGCAAACAAAACTCAACTGCCCCTCTTCTGGATGGCAAATTGCAGGATGAACTTGATACTAAAACCGCAGGCCGACTTGGTAGTGGTGACACCTTGGGCCTGGGAACCATCATGCGTATCGAGCATTTTAAGGAGCCAGCCGGCCACTCCCAGCAATATGCCCCCAAAAACAATCCACGGAATTTTCCTCTGGCAAACAAAAATCAGCTGCCTCGCTTCTGGATGGCAGATTGCAGGAGCCACTTTGCACCATCAAACCAGCCCGACTTGGCACTGGTGCCACATTGCATCTGGGAACCATGCTGCCTAGCGTGGATTTTCAGGAGCCAGCCGGCCACTCTCAGCTATATACCCCCAAACAAAACCCACGGCCCGTTTCCCTGGCAAACAAAACTAAGCTGCCCCGCTTCTGGATGGCAGATTGCAGGACGCACTTGGTAGTATCAAACCAGCAAAACTTGGCACTGGTGCCACCTTGGGTCTGGGAACCATCCTGCGTATCGTGGGTTCAAAGGAGCCAGCCGGTCACTCCCAGCCACAGGCCCCCAAATACAAACAATGTCGCTTTTCCCTGGAAAACAAAACTCGCCTGCCAACTTTTTGATGGCAGATTGCAGGAGCCACTTGGTACTATCAAACCAGCCCAACTTGGCACTGGTGCCACCATGGGTCTGGTAACCATCCTGCCTATTGTAGCTTTCCAGGAGCCAGCCGGTCACTCCCAGCCATAGGTCCCCAGTCACAAACCTCGGCCCGTTTCCCTGGCAAACAAAAGTAAGCTACCCCGCTTCTGGATGGCAGATTGCAGGAGCCACTTGGTACTATCAAACCAGCCCAACTTGGCACTGGTGCCACCTTGGGTCTGGGAACCATGCTGCGTAACACAGATTCTAAGGCGCCAGTCGGCCACTACGAGCCACAAGCCCCCAAACACAAACAACGGCGCTATTCTCTGGAAAACAAAACTCAACTGCCCCTCTTCTGGATGGCAAATTGCAGGACGCACTTGGTACTATAAAAACAGCCCTACTTGGCACTGGTGCCCCCTTGGGTCTGGGAACCATCCTGCGTATCGATCTTTTTACTGAGACAGCCGGCCACTCCCAGCCATATGCCCCCAAACACAACCCACGGCCCTTTTCTCTGGCAAACAAAACTCAACTGCACCGCTTCTGGATGGCAGATTGCAGGAGCCACTTGGTACTATCAAACCAGCCCGACTTGGCACTGGTGCCACCTTGGGTCTGGGAGCCATCCTGCGTATTGTGGGTTGTCAGGAGCCAGCCGAACACTCTCGGCCACAGACCCCAATTAAAAACAACGGCCCGTTTCACAGGCAAACAAAACTCAGCTGCCCCGCTTCTGGATGGGAGATTGCAGGAGGCACTTGGTGTAATCAAACCAGCCCGACTTGGCACTGGTGCCACCTTGGGTCTGGGAACCATCCTGCGTATCGTGGATTCTAAGGAGCCAGCCGGCCACTCCTAGCCACAGGCCCCCAAACAAAAACCTAGGCCTATTTCTCTGGCAAACAAAAGTAAGCTGCCCTGCTTCTGGATGGCAGATTGCAGGAGACACTTGGTACTATCAAACCAGCCCGACTTGGCACTGGTGCCACCTTGGATCTGGGAACCATGCTCTGTATCGTGGATATTCAGGGGCCAGCCGGCCACTCTCAGCCATATGTCCCCAAACAGAAACCTCGGCCCGTTTCTCTGGCAAACAAAACTCAACTGCCCCTCTTCTGGATGGCAAATTGCAGGATGAACTTGATACTAAAACCGCAGGCCGACTTGGTAGTGGTGACACCTTGGGCCTGGGAACCATCATGCGTATCGAGCATTTTAAGGAGCCAGCCGGCCACTCCCAGCAATATGCCCCCAAAAACAATCCACGGAATTTTCCTCTGGCAAACAAAAATCAGCTGCCTCGCTTCTGGATGGCAGATTGCAGGAGCCACTTTGCACCATCAAACCAGCCCGACTTGGCACTGGTGCCACATTGCATCTGGGAACCATGCTGCCTAGCGTGGATTTTCAGGAGCCAGCCGGCCACTCTCAGCTATATGCCCCCAAACAAAACCCACGGCCCGTTTCCCTGGCAAACAAAATTAAGCTGCCCCGCTTCTGGATGGCAGATTGCAGGACGCACTTGGTAGTATCAAACCAGCAAAACTTGGCACTGGTGCCACCTTGGATCTGGGAACCATCCTTCCTATCATGGATTTTCGGGGGCCAGCCGGTCACTCTCAGCCATAGGCCCCAAACACAAACCACGGCCCTTTTCTCTGGAAAACAAAACTCAACTGCCCCTCTTCTGGATGGCAGATTGCAGGAGCCACTGGGTACTATGAAACCAGCCCTACTTGGCACTGATGCCACCTTGGGTCTGGGAACCATGCTGCGTATCATGGATTTTCAGGAGCCAGCCGGCCACTGCCAGCCACAGGCCCCGAAACACAAACAACAGCCTTTTTCTCTGGCAAACAAAATTCAGCTGCCCCGCTTCTGGATGGCAGATTGCAGGAACCACTTGGTACTAACAAACCAGCCCGACTTGGCACTGATGCCACCTTGGGTCTGGGAACCATCCTGCGTATCGTGGATTCAAAGGAGCCAGCTGGCCACTCCCAGCCACAGGCCCCAAAACACACACAACGGTGCTTTTCCCTGGAAAACAAAACTCGCCTGCCAAACTTTTGATGGCAGATTGCAGGAGCCACTTGGTATTATCAAACCAGCCCAACTTGGCACTGGTGCCACCATGGGTCTGGTCACCATCCTGCCTATCGTAGCTTTTCAGGAGCCAGCCAGCCACCCCCAGCCAGAGGCCCCCAGACAAATATTTCGGCCCGTTTCCCTGGCAAACAAAAGTAAGCTGCCCCGCTTCTGGATGGCAGATTGCAGGAGCCACTTGGTACTATCAAACCAGCCCAACTTGGCACTGGTGCCAACTCAGGTCTGGGAACCATCCTGCGTATCGTGGGTTCTAAGGAGCCAGCTGGCCACTCCCAGCCACAGGCCCCCAAACACAAACAACGGCGCTTTTCCCTGGAAAACAAAACTCGCCTGCCAACTTTTTGATGGCAGATTGCAGGAGCCACTTGGTACTATCAAACCAGCCCAACTTGGCACTGGTGCCACCATGGGTCTGGTAACCATCCTGCCTATTGTAGCTTTCCAGGAGCCAGCCGGTCACTCCCAGCCATAGGTCCCCAGTCACAAACCTCGGCCCGTTTCCCTGGCAAACAAAAGTAAGCTACCCCGCTTCTGGATGGCAGATTGCAGGAGCCACTTGGTACTATCAAACCAGCCCAACTTGGCACTGGTGCCACCTTGGGTCTGGGAACCATGCTGCGTAACACAGATTCTAAGGCGCCAGTCGGCCACTACGAGCCACAAGCCCCCAAACACAAACAACGGCGCTATTCTCTGGCAAACAAAACTCAACTGCCCCTCTTCTGGATGGCAAATTGCAGGACGCACTTGGTACTATAAAAACAGCCCGACTTGGCACTGGTGCCACCTTGGGTCTGGGAACCATCCTGCGTATCGATCTTTTTAATGAGACAGCCGGCCACTCCCAGCCATATGCCCCCAAACACAACCCACGGCCCTTTTCTCTGGCAAACAAAACTCAACTGCACCGCTTCTGGATGGCAGATTGCAGGAGCCACTTGGTACTATCAAACCAGCCCGACTTGGCACTGGTGCCACCTTGGGTCTGGGAACCATCCTGCGTATTGTGGGTTGTCAGGAGCCAGCCGAACACTCTCGGCCACAGACCCCAATTAAAAACAACGGCCCGTTTCACAGGCAAACAAAACTCAGCTGCCCCGCTTCTGGATGGGAGATTGCAGGAGGCACTTGACACTGTGAAACCAGCCCCACTTGGCACTGGTGCCACCTTGGGTCTGGGAACCATGCTGCGTATCATGGATTTTCAGGAGCCAGCCGGCCACTCCCAGCCACAGGCCCCCAAACACAAACCACAGACTTTTTGTCTGGCAAACAAAATTCAGCTGCCCCGCTTCTGGATGGCAGATTGCAGGAGCCACTTGGGACTATCACACCAGCACAACATGGCACTGCTGCCACCTTGGATCTGGGAACCATCCTTCCTATCGTGGATTTTCAGGGGCCAGCCGGTCACTCTCAGCCATAGGCCCCAAACACAAACCACGGCCCTTTTCTCTGGAAAACAAAACCCTACTGCCCCTCTTCTGGATGGCAGATTGCAGGAGCCACTGGGTACTATGAAACCAGCCCTACTTGGCACTGATGCCACCTTGGGTCTGGGAACCATGCTGCGTATCATGGATTTTCAGGAGCCAGCCGGCCACTGCCAGCCACAGGCCCCGAAACACAAACAACAGCCTTTTTCTCTGGCAAACAAAATTCAGCTGACCCGCTTCTGGATGGCAGATTGCAGGAACCACTTGGTACTAACAAACCAGCCCGACTTGGCACTGATGCCACCTTGGGTCTGGGAACCATCCTGCGTATCGTGGATTCAAAGGAGCCAGCTGGCCACTCCCAGCCACAGGCCCCAAAACACACACAACGGTGCTTTTCCCTGGAAAACAAAACTCGCCTGCCAAACATTTGATGGCAGATTGCAGGAGCCACTTGGTATTATCAAACCAGCCCAACTTGGCACTGGTGCCACCATGGGTCTGGTCACCATCCTGCCTATCGTAGCTTTTCAGGAGCCAGCCAGCCACCCCCAGCCAGAGGCCCCCAGACAAATATTTCGGCCCGTTTCCCTGGCAAACAAAAGTAAGCTGCCCCGCTTCTGGATGGCAGATTGCAGGAGCCACTTGGTACTATCAAAGCAGCCCAACTTGGCACTGGTGCCAACTCAGGTCTGGGAACCATCCTGCGTATCGTGGGTTCTAAGGAGCCAGCTGGCCACTCCCAGCCACAGGCCCCCAAACACAAACAACGGCGCTTTTCCCTGGAAAACAAAACTCGCCTGCCAACTTTTTGATGGCAGATTGCAGGAGCCACTTGGTACTATCAAACCAGCCCAACTTGGCACTGCTGCCACCATGGGTCTGGTCACCATCCTGCCTATCGTAGCTTTTCAGGAGCCAGCCGGTCACTCCCAGCCATAGGCCCCCAGACACAAACCTCGGCCCGTTTCCCTGGCAAACAAAAGTAAGCTGCCCCGCTTCTGCATGGCAGATTGCAGGAGCCACTTGGTACTATCAAATCAGCCCGACTTGGCACTGGTGACACCTCTGGTCTGGGAACCATCCTGCCTATCGTGGATTTTCAGGGGCCAGCCGGCCACTCTCAGCCATATGCCCCAAAAACAAACCACGGCCCTTTTCTCTGGCAAACAAAACTCAACTGCCCCTCTTCTGGATGGCAAATTTTAGGACGCACTTTGTACTACGAAAACCGCCCGACGTGGCACTGGTGCCACCTTGTGTCAGGGAACCATCCTGCATATCGAGCTTTTTAAGGAGCCAGCCGGCCACGCCCAGCCATATACCCCCAAAAACAAACCACGGACCATTTCTCTTGGAAACAAAAATCCGCTGCCCCGCGTCTGTATGGCAGATTGCAGGAGCCACTTTGCACCATCAAACCAGCCCGACTTGGCACTGGTGCCACCTTGGGTCTGGGAACAATCCTGCATATCGTGGATTCTAAGGAGCCAGCCGGCCACTCCCTGCCACAGGCCCCCAAACACAAACAACGGCGCTTTTCCCTGGAAAACAAAATTCGCCTGCCAGCTTTTTGATGGCAGATTGCAGGAGCCACTTGGTACTATCAAATCATCCCAACTTGGCACTGGTGCCACTATGGGTCTGGGAACCATCCTGCCTATTGTAGCATTTCAGGAGCCAGCCGGTCACTCCCAGCCATAGGCCCCCAGACACAAACCTCGGACCGTTTCCCTGGCAAACAAAATTAAGCTGCCCCGATTCTGGATGGCAGATTGCAGGAGCCACTTGGTTGTGTCAAACAAGCCCGACTTGGCACTGGTGCCACCTCTGGTCTGGGAACCATCCTGCGTAACGTGGATTCTAAGCAGCCACCCGGCCACTCTGAGCCACAGGCCCCCAAACACAAACAACGGCGCTTTTCCCTGGAAAACAAAACTCGCCTGCCAACATTTTGATGGCAGATTGCAGGAGCCACTTGGTACTATCAAACCAGCCCAACTTGGCACTGGTGCCACCTCTGGTCTGGGAACCATCCTGCCTATTGTAGCTTTTCAGGAGCCAGCCGGTCACTCCCAGCCATAGACCCCCAGACACAAACCTCGGCCCGTTTCCCTGGAAAACAAAAGTAAGTTACCCCGATTCTGGATGGCAGATTGCAGGAGCCACTTGGTACTATCAAATCAGCCCAACTTGGCACTGGTGCCACCATGGGTCTGGTAAACATCCTGCCTATCGTAGCTTTTCAGGAGCCAGCCGGTCACTCCCTGCCATAGGCCCCCGGACACAAACCTCGGCCCGTTTCCCTGGCAAACAAAAGTAAGCTGCCCCGCTTTTGGATGGCAGATTGCAGGATGCACTTGGTACTTACAAACCAGCCCGACTTGGCCCTGGTGCCACCTTGGCTCTGGGAACCATGCTGCGTAACGTAGATTCTACGAGGACAGGCGGCCACTCCCAGCCACAGGCCTCTAAACAAAAACAACGGCGCTTTTCCCTGGAAAACAAAACTCGCCTGCCAACTTCTTGATGGCAGATTGCAGGAGCCACTTGGTACTATCAAACCAGCCCAACTTGGCACTGGTGCCACCATGGGTCTGGTCACCATCCTGCCTATCGTAGCTTTTCAGGAGCCAGCCGCTCACTCCCAGCCATAGGCCCCCAGACAAATACCTCGGCACGTTTCCCTGGCAAACAAAAGTAGGCTGCCCCGCTTCTGGATGGCAAATTGCAGGACGCACTTGGTACTACGAAAACAGCCCGACTTGGCACTGATGCCACCTTGGGTCAGGGAACAATCCTGCGTATAGAGCTTTTTAAGGAGCCAGCCGGCCACGTCCAGTCATATACCCCCAAAAAAAAAACCACGGAACGTTTCTCCAGCAAACAAAAATCCGCTGCCCCGCGTCTGGATGGCAGATTGCAGGAGCTATTTAGTATTATCAAAGCAGCCCGACTTGGCACTGGTGGCACCATGAGTCTGGTAACCATCCTGCCTATCGTAGCTTTTCAGTAGTCAGCCGGTCACTCCCAGCCATAGGCCCCCAGACAAATACCTCGGCCGGTTTCCCTGGGAAACAAAAGTAAGCTGTCCCGCTTCTGGATGGCAGATTGCAGGAGCCACTTGGTACTATCAAACCAGCCCAACTTGTTCCCAGACCCAAGGTGGCACCAGTGCCACGTGGGGCTGGTTTGATGGTGCAACGTGGCTCCTGCAATCTGCCATCCAAAAGCGGGGCAGCTTACTTTTGTTTGCCAGGGAAACGGGCCGAGGTTTGTGTCTGGGGGTCTATGGCTGGGAGTGACCGGCTGGCTCCTGAAAAGCTACGATAGGCAGGATGGTTCCCAGACCAGACGTGGCACCAGTGCCAAGTTGGGCTGGTTTGATAGTACCAAGTGGCTCCTGCAATCTGCCATCAAAAAGTTGGCAGGCGAGTTTTGTTTTCCAGGGAAAAGCACCGTAGTTTTTGTTTGGGGGCCTGTGGCTCAGAGTGGCCGGGTGGCTGCTTAGAATCCACGATACGCAGGATGGTTCCCAGACCCAAGGTGGCACCAGTGCCAAGTCGGGCTGGTTTGACACAACCAAGTGGCTCCTGCAATCTGCCATCCAGAATCGGGGCAGCTTAATTTTGTTTGCCAGGGAAACGGTCCGAGGTTTGTGTCTGGGGGCCTATGGCTGGGAGTGACCGGCTGGCTCCTGAAATGCTACAATAGGCAGGATGGTTCCCAGACCCATAGTGGCACCAGTGCCAAGTTGGGAGGATTTGATAGTACCAAGTGGCTCCTGCAATCTGCCATCAAAAAGTTGGCAGGCGAATTTTGTTTTCCAGGGAAAAGCGCCGTTGTTTGTGTTTGGGGGCCTGTGGCTGGGAGTGGCCGGCTGGCTCCTTAGAATCCACGATATGCAGGATTGTTCCCAGACCCAAGGTGGCACCAGTGCCAAGTCGGGCTGGTTTGATGGTGCAAAGTGGCTCCTGCAATCTGCCATACAGACGCGGGGCAGCGGATTTTTGTTTCCAAGAGAAATGGTCCGTGGTTTGTTTTTGGGGGTTTATGGCTGGGCGTGGCCGGCTGGCTCCTTAAAAAGCTCGATATGCAGGATGGTTCCCTGACACAAGGTGGCACCAGTGCCACGTCGGGCGGTTTTCGTAGTACAAAGTGCGTCCTAAAATTTGCCATCCAGAAGAGGGGCAGTTGAGTTTTGTTTGCCAGAGAAAAGGGCCGTGGTTTGTTTTTGGGGGCATATGGCTGAGAGTGGCCGGCTGGCTCCTGAAAAGCTACGATAGGCAGGATGTTTACCAGACCCATGGTGGCACCAGTGCCAAGTTGGGCTGATTTGATAGTACCAAGTGGCTCCTGCAATCTGCCATCCAGAATCGGGGTAGCTTACTTTTGTTTTCCAGGGAAACGGGCCGAGGTTTGTGTCTGGGGGTCTATGGTTGGGAGTGGCCGGCTGGCTCCTTAGAAACCACGATACGCAGCATGGTTCCCAGACCAGAGGTGGCACCAGTGCCAAGTTGGGCTGGTTTGATACTACCAAGTGGTTCCTGCAATCTGCCATCCAGAAGCGGGGCAGCTTACTTTTGTTTGCCAGGGAAACGGATCGTTGTTTGTGTTTGGGGGCCTATGGCTGGGACTGACCGGCTGGCTCCATAAAATCCACGATACGCAGGATGGTTCCCAGACCAGAGGTGGCACCAGTGCCAAGTCGGGCTGGTTTGATAGTACCAAGTGGCTCCTGCAATCTGCCATCCAGAAGCGGGGCAGCTTACTTTTGTTTGCCAGGGAAACGGGCCGAGGTTTGTGTCTCGGGGCCTATGGCAGGCAGTGACCGGCTGGCTCCTGAAAGCTACGATAGGCAGGATGGTGACAAGACCCATGGTGGCACCAGTGCCAAGTTGGGCTGGTTTGATAGTACCAAGTGGCTCCTGCAATCTGCCATCAAAACGTTGGCAGGCGAGTTTTGTTTTCCAGGGAAAAGCGCCGTTGTTTGTGTTTGGGGGCCTGTGGTTGGGAGTGGCCGGCTGGCTCCTTAGAAACCACAATACGCAGGATGGTTCCCAGACCAGAGGTGGCACCAGTGCCAAGTCGGGCTGGTTTGATAGTACCAAGTGGCTCCTGCAATCTGCCATCCAGAAGCGGGGCAGCTTACTTTTGTTTGCCAGGGAAACGGGCCGTTGTTTGTGTTTGGGGGCCTGTGGCTGGGAGTGGCCGACTGGCTCCTTAGAATCCACGATACGCAGGATGGTTCCCAGACCAGAGGTGGCACCAGTGCCAAGTCGGGCTGGTTTGATAGTAACAAGTGGCTCCTGCAATCTGCCATCCAGAAGCGGGGCAGCTTAATTTCCTTTGCCAGGGAAACGGGCCGAGCTTTGTGTCTGGGGGCCTATGGCTGGGAGTGACCGGCTGGCTCCTGAAAAGTTACGATAGGCAGGATGGTGACCAGACCCATGGTGGCACCAGTGCCAAGTTGGGCTGGTTTGATAGTACCAAGTGGCTCCTGCAATCTGCCATCAAAACGTTGGTAGGCGAGTTTTGTTTTCCAGGGAAAAGCGCCGTTGTTTTTGTTTGGGGGCCTGTGGCTGGGAGTGGCCGGCTGGCTCCTTAGAATCCACGATACGCACCATGGTATCCAGACCCAAGCTGGCACCAGTGCCAAGTTTTGCTGGTTTGATAGTACCAAGTGGTTCCTGCAATCTGCCATCCAGAAGCAGGGCAGCTTACTTTTGTTTGCCAGGGAAACGGGCCGAGGTTTGTGTCTGGGGGCCTATGGCTGCGAGTGACCGGCTGGCTCCTGAAAAGCTACGATAGCCAGGATGGTGACCAGACCCATGGTGGCACCAGTCCCAAGTTGGGCTGGTTTGATAGTACCAAGTGGCTCCTGCAATCTGCCATCAAAAGTTTGGCAGGCGAGTTTTGTTTTCCAGGGAAAAGCGCCGTTGATTTGTTTAGGGGCCTGTGGCTGGGAGTGGCCGGCTGGCTCCTTAGAATCCACCATACGCAGGATGGTTCCCAGACCCAAGGTGGCACCAGTGCCTAGTCGGGATAGTTTGATGGTGCAAAGTGGCTCCTGCAATCTGCCATCCAGAAGCGGGGCAGCTTACTTTTGTTTGCCAGGGAAACGGGCCGAGGTTTGTGTCTGGGGGCCTATGGCTGGGAGTGACCGGCTGGCTCCTGAAAAGCTACGATAGGCAGGATGGTGACCAGACCCAAGGTGGCACCAGTGCCAAGTTGGGCTGGTTTGATGGTACCAAGTGGCTCCTGCAATCTGCCATCAAAAAGTTGGCAGGCGAGTTTTGTTTTCCAGGGAAAAGCGCCGTTGTTTTTGTTTGGGGGCCTGTGGCTGGGAGTGGCCGGCTGGCTCATTAGAATCCACGATACGCAGGATGGTTCCCAGACTTGTCGTGGCACCAGTGCCAAGTCGGGCTGGTTTGATAGTACCAAGTGGATCCTGCAATCTGCCATCCAGAAGCGGGGCAGCTTACTTTTGTTTGCCAGGGAAACGGGCCGAGGTTTTTGTCTGGGGGCCTATGGCTGGGAGTGACCGGCTGGCTCCTGAAAAGCTACGATAGGCAGGATGGTGACCAGACCCATGGTGGCAGCAGTGCCAAGTTGGGCTGGTTTGATAGTACCAAGTGGCTCCTGCAATCTGCCATCAAAAAGTTGGCAGGCGAGTTTTGTTTTCCAGGGAAAAGTGCCGTTGTTTGTGTATGGGTGCCTGTGGCTGGGAGTGGCCGGCTGGCTCTTTAGAATCCACGATACGCAGGATGGTTCCCAGACCAGTGGTGGCACCAGTGCCAAGTCGGGCGGGTTTGATAGTAACAAATGCGTCCTACAATCTGCCATCCAGAAGCGGGGCAGCTTACTTTTGTTTTCCAGGGAAACGGGCCGAGGTTTTTGTCTGGGGTCCTATGGCTGGGAGTGACCGGCTGGCTCGTGAAAAGCTACGATAGGCAGGATGGTGACAAGACCCATGGCGGCACCAGTGCCAAGTTGGGCTGGTTTGATAGTACCAAGTGGCTCCTGCAATCTGCCATCAAAAAATTGGCAGGCGAGTTTTGTTTTCCAGGGAAAAGCGCCGTTGTTTGTGTTTGGGGGCCTGTGGCTGGGAGTGGCCAGCTGGCTCCTTAGAATCCACGATACGCAGGATGGTTCCCAGACCAGAGGTGGCACCAGTGCCAAGTCGGGCTGGTTTGATAGTACCAAGTGGTTCCTGCATTCTGCCATCCAGAAGCGGGGCAGCTTACTTTTGTTTGCCAGGGAAACGGGCCGAGCTTTGTGTCTGGGGGCCTATGGCTGGGAGTGACCGGCTGGCTCCTGAAAAGCTACGATAGGCAGGATGGTGACCAGACCCATGGTGGCACCAGTGCCAAGTTGGGCTGGTTTGATAGTACCAAGTGGCTCCTGCAATCTGCCATCAAAAAGTTGGCAGGCAAGTTTTCTTTACCAGGGAAAAGCGCCGTTGTTTTTGTTTAGAGGCCTATGGCTGGGAGTGGCAGGCTGGCTCCTTAGAATCCACGATACGCAGGATGGTTCCTAGACTTGACGTGGCACCAGTGCCAAGTTGGGCTGGTTTGATAGTACCAAGTGCGTCCTGCAATCTGCCATCCAGAAGTGGGGTAGATTACTTTTGTTTGCCAGGGAAACGGGCCGAGGTTTGTGTCCGGGGGCCTATGGCAGGGAGTGACCGGCTGGCTCCTGAAAAGCTACGATAGGCAGGATGTTTACCAGACCCATGGTGGCACCAGTGCCAAGTTGGGCTGATTTGATAGTACCAAGTGGCTCCTGCAATCTGCCATCCAGAATCGGGGTAACTTACTTTTGTTTTCCAGGGAAACGGGCCGAGGTTTGTGTCTGGGGGTCTATGGCTGGGAGTGACCGGCTGGCTCCTGAAAAGCTACGATAGGCAGGATGGTTCCCAGACCAGACGTGGCACCAGTGCCAAGTTGGGCTGGTTTGATAGTACCAAGTGGCTCCTGCAATCTGCCATCAAATTTGGCAGGCGAGTTTTGTTTTCCAGGGAAAAGCGCCGTTGTTTGTGTTTGGGGGCCTGTGGCTCAGAGTGGCCGGGTGGCTGCTTAGAATCCACGTTACGCAGGATGGTTCCCAGACCCAAGGTGGCACCAGTGCCAAGTCGGGCTGGTTTGACACAACCAAGTGGCTCCTGCAATCTGCCATCCAGAATCGGGGCAGCTTAATTTTGTTTGCCAGGGAAACGGTCCGAGGTTTGTGTCTGGGGGCCTATGGCTGGGAGTGACCGGCTGGCTCCTGAAATGCTACAATAGGCAGGATGGTTCCCAGACCCATAGTGGCACCAGTGCCAAGTTGGGATGATTTGATAGTACCAAGTGGCTCCTGCAATCTGCCATCAAAAAGCTGGCAGGCGAATTTTGTTTTCCAGGGAAAAGCGCCGTTGTTTGTGTTTGGGGGCCTGTGGCAGGGAGTGGCCGGCTGGCTCCTTAGAATCCACGATATGCAGGATTGTTCCCAGACCCAAGGTGGCACCAGTGCCAAGTCGGGCTGGTTTGATGGTGCAAAGTGGCTCCTGCAATCTGCCATACAGACGCGGGGCAGCGGATTTTTGTTTCCAAGAGAAATGGTCCGTGGTTTGTTTTTGGGGGTATATGGCTGGGCGTGGCCGGCTGGCTCCTTAAAAAGCTCGATATGCAGGATGGTTCCCTGACACAAGGTGGCACCAGTGCCACGTCGGGCGGTTTTCGTAGTACAAAGTGCGTCCTAAAATTTGCCATCCAGAAGAGGGGCAGTTGAGTTTTGTTTGCCAGAGAAAAGGGCCGTGGTTTGTTTTTGGGGCATATGGCTGAGAGTGGCCGGCTGGCCCCTGAAAATCCACGATAGGCAGGATGGTTCCCAGACCAGAGGTGTCACCAGTGCCAAGTCGGGCTGGTTTGATAGTACTAAGTAGCTCCTGCAATCTGCCATGCAGAAGCGGGGCAGCTTACTTTTGTTTGCCAGGGAAACGGGCCGAGGTTTGTGTCTGGGGGCCTATGGCTGGGAGTGACCGGCTGGCTCCTGAAAAGCTACGATAGGCAGGATGGTGACCAGACCCATGGTGGCACCAGTGCCAAGTTGGGCTGGTTTGATAGTACCAAGTGGCTCCTGCAATCTGCCATCAAAAAGTTGGCAGGCGAGTTTTGTTTTCCAGGGAAAAGCGCCGTTGTTTGTGTTTGGGGGCCTGTGGTTGGGAGTGGCCAGCTGGCTCCTTAGAACCCACGATACGCAGGATGGTTCCCAGACCTGAGTTGGCACCAGTGCCAAGTTGGGCTGGTTTGATGGTGCAAAGTGGCTCCTGCAATCTGCCATCCAGAAGCGGGGCAGCTTACTTTTGTTTGCCAGGGAAACGGGCCGAAATATTTGTCTGGGGGCCTCTGGCTGGGGGTGGCTGGCTGGCTCCTGAAAAGCTACGATAGGCAGGATGGTGACCAGACCCATGGTGGCACCAGTGCCAAGTTGGGCTGGTTTGATAATACCAAGTGGCTCCTGCAATCTGCCATCAAAAGTTTGGCAGGCGAGTTTTGTTTTCCAGGGAAAAGCACCGTTGTGTGTGTTTTGGGGCCTGTGGCTGGGAGTGGCCAGCTGGCTCCTTTGAATCCACGATACGCAGGATGGTTCCCAGACCCAAGGTGGCATCAGTGCCAAGTCGGGCTGGTTTGTTAGTACCAAGTGGTTCCTGCAATCTGCCATCCAGAAGCGGGGCAGCTGAATTTTGTTTGCCAGAGAAAAAGGCTGTTGTTTGTGTTTCGGGGCCTGTGGCTGGCAGTGGCCGGCTGGCTCCTGAAAATCCATGATACGCCGCATGGTTCCCAGACCCAAGGTGGCATCAGTGCCAAGTAGGGCTGGTTTCATAGTACCCAGTGGCTCCTGCAATCTGCCATCCAGAAGAGGGGCAGTTGAGTTTTGTTTTCCAGAGAAAAGGGCCGTGGTTTGTGTTTGGGGCCTATGGCTGAGAGTGACCGGCTGGCCCCTGAAAATCCACGATAGGAAGGATGGTTCCCAGATCCAAGGTGGCAGCAGTGCCATGTTGTGCTGGTGTGATAGTCCCAAGTGGCTCCTGCAATCTGCCATCCAGAAGCGGCAGCTGAATTTTGTTTGCCAGACAAAAAGTCTGTGGTTTGTGTTTGGGGGCCTGTGGCTGGGAGTGGCCGGCTGGCTCCTGAAAATCCATGATACGCAGCATGGTTCCCAGACCCAAGGTGGCACCAGTGCCAAGTGGGGCTGGTTTCACAGTGTCAAGTGCCTCCTGCAATCTCCCATCCAGAAGCGGGGCAGCTGAGTTTTGTTTGCCTGTGAAACGGGCCGTTGTTTTTAATTGGGGTCTGTGGCCGAGAGTGTTCGGCTGGCTCCTGACAACCCACAATACGCAGGATGGTTCCCAGACCCAAGGTGGCACCAGTGCCAAGTCGGGCTGGTTTGATAGTACCAAGTGGCTCCTGCAATCTGCCATCCAGAAGCGGTGCAGTTGAGTTTTGTTTGCCAGAGAAAAGGGCCGTGGGTTGTGTTTGGGGGCATATGGCTGGGAGTGGCCGGCTGTCTCATTAAAAAGATCGATACGCAGGATGGTTCCCAGACCCAAGGGGGCACCAGTGCCAAGTCGGGCTGTTTTTATAGTACCAAGTGCGTCCTGCAATTTGCCATCCAGAAGAGGGGCAGTTGAGTTTTGTTTGCCAGAGAATAGCGCCGTTGTTTGTGTTTGGGGGCTTGTGGCTCGTAGTGGCCGACTGGCGCCTTAGAATCTGTGTTACGCAGCATGGTTCCCAGACCCAAGGTGGCACCAGTGCCAAGTTGGGCTGGTTTGATAGTACCAAGTGGCTCCTGCAATCTGCCATCCAGAAGCGGGGTAGCTTACTTTTGTTTGCCAGGGAAACGGGCCGAGGTTTGTGACTGGGGACCTATGGCTGGGAGTGACCGGCTGGCTCCTGGAAAGCTACAATAGGCAGGATGGTTACCAGACCCATGGTGGCACCAGTGCCAAGTTGGGCTGGTTTGATAGTACCAAGTGGCTCCTGCAATCTGCCATCAAAAAGTTGGCAGGCGAGTTTTGTTTTCCAGGGAAAAGCGACATTGTTTGTATTTGGGGGCCTGTGGCTGGGAGTGACCGGCTGGCTCCTTTGAACCCACGATACGCAGGATGGTTCCCAGACCCAAGGTGGCACCAGTGCCAAGTTTTGCTGGTTTGATACTACCAAGTGCGTCCTGCAATCTGCCATCCAGAAGCGGGGCAGCTTAATTTTGTTTGCCAGGGAAACGGGCCGTGGGTTTTGTTTGGGGGCATATAGCTGAGAGTGGCCGGCTGGCTCCTGAAAATCCACGCTAGGCAGCATGGTTCCCAGATGCAATGTGGCACCAGTGCCAAGTCGGGCTGGTTTGATGGTGCAAAGTGGCTCCTGCAATCTGCCATCCAGAAGCGAGGCAGCTGATTTTTGTTTGCCAGAGGAAAATTCTGTGGATTGTTTTTGGGGGCATATTGCTGGGAGTGGCCGGCTGGCTCCTTAAAATGCTCGATACGCATGATGGTTCCCAGGCCCAAGGTGTCACCACTACCAAGTCGGCCTGCGGTTTTAGTATCAAGTTCATCCTGCAATTTGCCATCCAGAAGAGGGGCAGTTGAGTTTTGTTTGCCAGAGAAACGGGCCGAGGTTTCTGTTTGGGGACATATGGCTGAGAGTGGCCGGCTGGCCCCTGAATATCCACGATACAGAGCATGGTTCCCAGATCCAAGGTGGCACCAGTGCCAAGTCGGGCTGGTTTGATAGTACCAAGTGTCTCCTGCAATCTGCCATCCAGAAGCAGGGCAGCTTACTTTTGTTTGCCAGAGAAATAGGCCTAGGTTTTTGTTTGGGGGCCTGTGGCTAGGAGTGGCCGGCTGGCTCCTTAGAATCCACGATACGCAGGATGGTTCCCAGACCCAAGGTGGCACCAGTGCCAAGTCGGGCTGGTTTGATTACACCAAGTGCCTCCTGCAATCTCCCATCCAGAAGCGGGGCAGCTGAGTTTTGTTTGCCTGTGAAACGGGCCGTTGTTTTTAATTGGGGTCTGTGGCCGAGAGTGTTCGGCTGGCTCCTGACAACCCACAATACGCAGGATGGTTCCCAGACCAGTGGTGGCACCAGTGCCAAGTCGGGCGAGTTTGATAGTAACAAATGCGTCCTACAATCTGCCATCCAGAAGCGGGGCAGCTTACTTTTGTTTTCCAGGGAAACGGGCCGAGGTTTTTGTCTGGGGTCCTATGGCTGGGAGTGACCGGCTGGCTCGTGAAAAGCTACGATAGGCAGGATGGTGACAAGACCCATGGCGGCACCAGTGCCAAGTTGGGCTGGTTTGATAGTACCAAGTGGCTCCTGCAATCTGCCATCAAAAAATTGGCAGGCGAGTTTTGTTTTCCAGGGAAAAGCGCCGTTGTTTGTGTTTGGGGGCCTGTGGCTGGGAGTGGCCAGCTGGCTCCTTAGAATCCACGATACGCAGGATGGTTCCCAGACCAGAGGTGGCACCAGTGCCAAGTCGGGCTGGTTTGATAGTACCAAGTGGTTCCTGCAATCTGCCATCCAGAAGCGGGGCAGCTTACTTTTGTTTGCCAGGGAAACGGGCCGAGCTTTGTGTCTGGGGGCCTATGGCTGGGAGTGACCGGCTGGCTCCTGAAAAGCTACGATAGGCAGGATGGTGACCAGACCCATGGTGGCACCAGTGCCAAGTTGGGCTGGTTTGATAGTACCAAGTGGCTCCTGCAATCTGCCATCAAAAAGTTGGCAGGCAAGTTTTCTTTACCAGGGAAAAGCGCCGTTGTTTTTGTTTAGAGGCCTATGGCTGGGAGTGGCAGGCTGGCTCCTTAGAATCCACGATACGCAGGATGGTTCCTAGACCCAAGGTGGCACCAGTGCCAAGTCGGGCTGGTTTGATAGTACCAAGTGGCTCCTGCAATCTGCCATCCAGAAGCGGTGCAGTTGAGTTTTGTTTGCCAGAGAAAAGGGCCGTGGGTTGTGTTTGGGGGCATATGGCTGGGAGTGGCCGGCTGTCTCATTAAAAAGATCGATACGCAGGATGGTTCCCAGACCCAAGGGGGCACCAGTGCCAAGTCGGGCTGTTTTTATAGTACCAAGTGCGTCCTGCAATTTGCCATCCAGAAGAGGGGCAGTTGAGTTTTGTTTGCCAGAGAATAGCGCCGTTGTTTGTGTTTGGGGGCTTGTGGCTCGTAGTGGCCGACTGGCGCCTTAGAATCTGTGTTACGCAGCATGGTTCCCAGACCCAAGGTGGCACCAGTGCCAAGTTGGGCTGGTTTGATAGTACCAAGTGGCTCCTGCAATCTGCCATCCAGAAGCGGGGTAGCTTACTTTTGTTTGCCAGGGAAACGGGCCGAGGTTTGTGACTGGGGACCTATGGCTGGGAGTGACCGGCTGGCTCCTGGAAAGCTACAATAGGCAGGATGGTTACCAGACCCATGGTGGCACCAGTGCCAAGTTGGGCTGGTTTGATAGTACCAAGTGGCTCCTGCAATCTGCCATCAAAAAGTTGGCAGGCGAGTTTTGTTTTCCAGGGAAAAGCGACATTGTTTGTATTTGGGGGCCTGTGGCTGGGAGTGACCGGCTGGCTCCTTTGAACCCACGATACGCAGGATGGTTCCCAGACCCAAGGTGGCACCAGTGCCAAGTTTTGCTGGTTTGATACTACCAAGTGCGTCCTGCAATCTGCCATCCAGAAGCGGGGCAGCTTAATTTTGTTTGCCAGGGAAACGGGCCGTGGGTTTTGTTTGGGGGCATATAGCTGAGAGTGGCCGGCTGGCTCCTGAAAATCCACGCTAGGCAGCATGGTTCCCAGATGCAATGTGGCACCAGTGCCAAGTCGGGCTGGTTTGATGGTGCAAAGTGGCTCCTGCAATCTGCCATCCAGAAGCGAGGCAGCTGATTTTTGTTTGCCAGAGGAAAATTCTGTGGATTGTTTTTGGGGGCATATTGCTGGGAGTGGCCGGCTGGCTCCTTAAAATGCTCGATACGCATGATGGTTCCCAGGCCCAAGGTGTCACCACTACCAAGTCGGCCTGCGGTTTTAGTATCAAGTTCATCCTGCAATTTGCCATCCAGAAGAGGGGCAGTTGAGTTTTGTTTGCCAGAGAAACGGGCCGAGGTTTCTGTTTGGGGACATATGGCTGAGAGTGGCCGGCTGGCCCCTGAATATCCACGATACAGAGCATGGTTCCCAGATCCAAGGTGGCACCAGTGCCAAGTCGGGCTGGTTTGATAGTACCAAGTGTCTCCTGCAATCTGCCATCCAGAAGCAGGGCAGCTTACTTTTGTTTGCCAGAGAAATAGGCCTAGGTTTTTGTTTGGGGGCCTGTGGCTAGGAGTGGCCGGCTGGCTCCTTAGAATCCACGATACGCAGGATGGTTCCCAGACCCAAGGTGGCACCAGTGCCAAGTCGGGCTGGTTTGATTACACCAAGTGCCTCCTGCAATCTCCCATCCAGAAGCGGGGCAGCTGAGTTTTGTTTGCCTGTGAAACGGGCCGTTGTTTTTAATTGGGGTCTGTGGCCGAGAGTGTTCGGCTGGCTCCTGACAACCCACAATACGCAGGATGGTTCCCAGACCAGTGGTGGCACCAGTGCCAAGTCGGGCGAGTTTGATAGTAACAAATGCGTCCTACAATCTGCCATCCAGAAGCGGGGCAGCTTACTTTTGTTTTCCAGGGAAACGGGCCGAGGTTTTTGTCTGGGGTCCTATGGCTGGGAGTGACCGGCTGGCTCGTGAAAAGCTACGATAGGCAGGATGGTGACAAGACCCATGGCGGCACCAGTGCCAAGTTGGGCTGGTTTGATAGTACCAAGTGGCTCCTGCAATCTGCCATCAAAAAATTGGCAGGCGAGTTTTGTTTTCCAGGGAAAAGCGCCGTTGTTTGTGTTTGGGGGCCTGTGGCTGGGAGTGGCCAGCTGGCTCCTTAGAATCCACGATACGCAGGATGGTTCCCAGACCAGAGGTGGCACCAGTGCCAAGTCGGGCTGGTTTGATAGTACCAAGTGGTTCCTGCAATCTGCCATCCAGAAGCGGGGCAGCTTACTTTTGTTTGCCAGGGAAACGGGCCGAGCTTTGTGTCTGGGGGCCTATGGCTGGGAGTGACCGGCTGGCTCCTGAAAAGCTACGATAGGCAGGATGGTGACCAGACCCATGGTGGCACCAGTGCCAAGTTGGGCTGGTTTGATAGTACCAAGTGGCTCCTGCAATCTGCCATCAAAAAGTTGGCAGGCAAGTTTTCTTTACCAGGGAAAAGCGCCGTTGTTTTTGTTTAGAGGCCTATGGCTGGGAGTGGCAGGCTGGCTCCTTAGAATCCACGATACGCAGGATGGTTCCTAGACTTGACGTGGCACCAGTGCCAAGTTGGGCTGGTTTGATAGTACCAAGTGCGTCCTGCAATCTGCCATCCAGAAGTGGGGTAGATTACTTTTGTTTGCCAGGGAAACGGGCCGAGGTTTGTGTCCGGGGGCCTATGGCAGGGAGTGACCGGCTGGCTCCTGAAAAGCTACGATAGGCAGGATGTTTACCAGACCCATGGTGGCACCAGTGCCAAGTTGGGCTGATTTGATAGTACCAAGTGGCTCCTGCAATCTGCCATCCAGAATCGGGGTAACTTACTTTTGTTTTCCAGGGAAACGGGCCGAGGTTTGTGTCTGGGGGTCTATGGCTGGGAGTGACCGGCTGGCTCCTGAAAAGCTACGATAGGCAGGATGGTTCCCAGACCAGACGTGGCACCAGTGCCAAGTTGGGCTGGTTTGATAGTACCAAGTGGCTCCTGCAATCTGCCATCAAATTTGGCAGGCGAGTTTTGTTTTCCAGGGAAAAGCGCCGTTGTTTGTGTTTGGGGGCCTGTGGCTCAGAGTGGCCGGGTGGCTGCTTAGAATCCACGTTACGCAGGATGGTTCCCAGACCCAAGGTGGCACCAGTGCCAAGTCGGGCTGGTTTGACACAACCAAGTGGCTCCTGCAATCTGCCATCCAGAATCGGGGCAGCTTAATTTTGTTTGCCAGGGAAACGGTCCGAGGTTTGTGTCTGGGGGCCTATGGCTGGGAGTGACCGGCTGGCTCCTGAAATGCTACAATAGGCAGGATGGTTCCCAGACCCATAGTGGCACCAGTGCCAAGTTGGGATGATTTGATAGTACCAAGTGGCTCCTGCAATCTGCCATCAAAAAGCTGGCAGGCGAATTTTGTTTTCCAGGGAAAAGCGCCGTTGTTTGTGTTTGGGGGCCTGTGGCAGGGAGTGGCCGGCTGGCTCCTTAGAATCCACGATATGCAGGATTGTTCCCAGACCCAAGGTGGCACCAGTGCCAAGTCGGGCTGGTTTGATGGTGCAAAGTGGCTCCTGCAATCTGCCATACAGACGCGGGGCAGCGGATTTTTGTTTCCAAGAGAAATGGTCCGTGGTTTGTTTTTGGGGGTATATGGCTGGGCGTGGCCGGCTGGCTCCTTAAAAAGCTCGATATGCAGGATGGTTCCCTGACACAAGGTGGCACCAGTGCCACGTCGGGCGGTTTTCGTAGTACAAAGTGCGTCCTAAAATTTGCCATCCAGAAGAGGGGCAGTTGAGTTTTGTTTGCCAGAGAAAAGGGCCGTGGTTTGTTTTTGGGGCATATGGCTGAGAGTGGCCGGCTGGCCCCTGAAAATCCACGATAGGCAGGATGGTTCCCAGACCAGAGGTGTCACCAGTGCCAAGTCGGGCTGGTTTGATAGTACTAAGTAGCTCCTGCAATCTGCCATGCAGAAGCGGGGCAGCTTACTTTTGTTTGCCAGGGAAACTGGCCGAGGTTTGTGTCTGGGGGCCTATGGCTGGGAGTGACCGGCTGGCTCCTGAAAAGCTACGATAGGCAGGATGGTGACCAGACCCATGGTGGCACCAGTGCCAAGTTGGGCTGGTTTGATAGTACCAAGTGGCTCCTGCAATCTGCCATCAAAAAGTTGGCAGGCGAGTTTTGTTTTCCAGGGAAAAGCGCCGTTGTTTGTGTTTGGGGGCCTGTGGTTGGGAGTGGCCAGCTGGCTCCTTAGAACCCACGATACGCAGGATGGTTCCCAGACCTGAGTTGGCACCAGTGCCAAGTTGGGCTGGTTTGATGGTGCAAAGTGGCTCCTGCAATCTGCCATCCAGAAGCGGGGCAGCTTACTTTTGTTTGCCAGGGAAACGGGCCGAAATATTTGTCTGGGGGCCTCTGGCTGGGGGTGGCTGGCTGGCTCCTGAAAAGCTACGATAGGCAGGATGGTGACCAGACCCATGGTGGCACCAGTGCCAAGTTGGGCTGGTTTGATAATACCAAGTGGCTCCTGCAATCTGCCATCAAAAGTTTGGCAGGCGAGTTTTGTTTTCCAGGGAAAAGCACCGTTGTGTGTGTTTTGGGGCCTGTGGCTGGGAGTGGCCAGCTGGCTCCTTTGAATCCACGATACGCAGGATGGTTCCCAGACCCAAGGTGGCATCAGTGCCAAGTCGGGCTGGTTTGTTAGTACCAAGTGGTTCCTGCAATCTGCCATCCAGAAGCGGGGCAGCTGAATTTTGTTTGCCAGAGAAAAAGGCTGTTGTTTGTGTTTCGGGGCCTGTGGCTGGCAGTGGCCGGCTGGCTCCTGAAAATCCATGATACGCCGCATGGTTCCCAGACCCAAGGTGGCATCAGTGCCAAGTAGGGCTGGTTTCATAGTACCCAGTGGCTCCTGCAATCTGCCATCCAGAAGAGGGGCAGTTGAGTTTTGTTTTCCAGAGAAAAGGGCCGTGGTTTGTGTTTGGGGCCTATGGCTGAGAGTGACCGGCTGGCCCCTGAAAATCCACGATAGGAAGGATGGTTCCCAGATCCAAGGTGGCAGCAGTGCCATGTTGTGCTGGTGTGATAGTCCCAAGTGGCTCCTGCAATCTGCCATCCAGAAGCGGGGCAGCTGAATTTTGTTTGCCAGACAAAAAGTCTGTGGTTTGTGTTTGGGGGCCTGTGGCTGGGAGTGGCCGGCTGGCTCCTGAAAATCCATGATACGCAGCATGGTTCCCAGACCCAAGGTGGCACCAGTGCCAAGTGGGGCTGGTTTCACAGTGTCAAGTGCCTCCTGCAATCTCCCATCCAGAAGCGGGGCAGCTGAGTTTTGTTTGCCTGTGAAACGGGCCGTTGTTTTTAATTGGGGTCTGTGGCCGAGAGTGTTCGGCTGGCTCCTGACAACCCACAATACGCAGGATGGTTCCCAGACCCAAGGTGGCACCAGTGCCAAGTCGGGCTGGTTTGATAGTACCAAGTGGCTCCTGCAATCTGCCATCCAGAAGCGGTGCAGTTGAGTTTTGTTTGCCAGAGAAAAGGGCCGTGGGTTGTGTTTGGGGGCATATGGCTGGGAGTGGCCGGCTGTCTCATTAAAAAGATCGATACGCAGGATGGTTCCCAGACCCAAGGGGGCACCAGTGCCAAGTCGGGCTGTTTTTATAGTACCAAGTGCGTCCTGCAATTTGCCATCCAGAAGAGGGGCAGTTGAGTTTTGTTTGCCAGAGAATAGCGCCGTTGTTTGTGTTTGGGGGCTTGTGGCTCGTAGTGGCCGACTGGCGCCTTAGAATCTGTGTTACGCAGCATGGTTCCCAGACCCAAGGTGGCACCAGTGCCAAGTTGGGCTGGTTTGATAGTACCAAGTGGCTCCTGCAATCTGCCATCCAGAAGCGGGGTAGCTTACTTTTGTTTGCCAGGGAAACGGGCCGAGGTTTGTGACTGGGGACCTATGGCTGGGAGTGACCGGCTGGCTCCTGGAAAGCTACAATAGGCAGGATGGTTACCAGACCCATGGTGGCACCAGTGCCAAGTTGGGCTGGTTTGATAGTACCAAGTGGCTCCTGCAATCTGCCATCAAAAAGTTGGCAGGCGAGTTTTGTTTTCCAGGGAAAAGCGACATTGTTTGTATTTGGGGGCCTGTGGCTGGGAGTGACCGGCTGGCTCCTTTGAACCCACGATACGCAGGATGGTTCCCAGACCCAAGGTGGCACCAGTGCCAAGTTTTGCTGGTTTGATACTACCAAGTGCGTCCTGCAATCTGCCATCCAGAAGCGGGGCAGCTTAATTTTGTTTGCCAGGGAAACGGGCCGTGGGTTTTGTTTGGGGGCATATAGCTGAGAGTGGCCGGCTGGCTCCTGAAAATCCACGCTAGGCAGCATGGTTCCCAGATGCAATGTGGCACCAGTGCCAAGTCGGGCTGGTTTGATGGTGCAAAGTGGCTCCTGCAATCTGCCATCCAGAAGCGAGGCAGCTGATTTTTGTTTGCCAGAGGAAAATTCTGTGGATTGTTTTTGGGGGCATATTGCTGGGAGTGGCCGGCTGGCTCCTTAAAATGCTCGATACGCATGATGGTTCCCAGGCCCAAGGTGTCACCACTACCAAGTCGGCCTGCGGTTTTAGTATCAAGTTCATCCTGCAATTTGCCATCCAGAAGAGGGGCAGTTGAGTTTTGTTTGCCAGAGAAACGGGCCGAGGTTTCTGTTTGGGGACATATGGCTGAGAGTGGCCGGCTGGCCCCTGAATATCCACGATACAGAGCATGGTTCCCAGATCCAAGGTGGCACCAGTGCCAAGTCGGGCTGGTTTGATAGTACCAAGTGTCTCCTGCAATCTGCCATCCAGAAGCAGGGCAGCTTACTTTTGTTTGCCAGAGAAATAGGCCTAGGTTTTTGTTTGGGGGCCTGTGGCTAGGAGTGGCCGGCTGGCTCCTTAGAATCCACGATACGCAGGATGGTTCCCAGACCCAAGGTGGCACCAGTGCCAAGTCGGGCTGGTTTGATTACACCAAGTGCCTCCTGCAATCTCCCATCCAGAAGCGGGGCAGCTGAGTTTTGTTTGCCTGTGAAACGGGCCGTTGTTTTTAATTGGGGTCTGTGGCCGAGAGTGTTCGGCTGGCTCCTGACAACCCACAATACGCAGGATGGTTCCCAGACCAGTGGTGGCACCAGTGCCAAGTCGGGCGGGTTTGATAGTAACAAATGCGTCCTACAATCTGCCATCCAGAAGCGGGGCAGCTTACTTTTGTTTTCCAGGGAAACGGGCCGAGGTTTTTGTCTGGGGTCCTATGGCTGGGAGTGACCGGCTGGCTCGTGAAAAGCTACGATAGGCAGGATGGTGACAAGACCCATGGCGGCACCAGTGCCAAGTTGGGCTGGTTTGATAGTACCAAGTGGCTCCTGCAATCTGCCATCAAAAAATTGGCAGGCGAGTTTTGTTTTCCAGGGAAAAGCGCCGTTGTTTGTGTTTGGGGGCCTGTGGCTGGGAGTGGCCAGCTGGCTCCTTAGAATCCACGATACGCAGGATGGTTCCCAGACCAGAGGTGGCACCAGTGCCAAGTCGGGCTGGTTTGATAGTACCAAGTGGTTCCTGCAATCTGCCATCCAGAAGCGGGGCAGCTTACTTTTGTTTGCCAGGGAAACGGGCCGAGCTTTGTGTCTGGGGGCCTATGGCTGGGAGTGACCGGCTGGCTCCTGAAAAGCTACGATAGGCAGGATGGTGACCAGACCCATGGTGGCACCAGTGCCAAGTTGGGCTGGTTTGATAGTACCAAGTGGCTCCTGCAATCTGCCATCAAAAAGTTGGCAGGCAAGTTTTCTTTACCAGGGAAAAGCGCCGTTGTTTTTGTTTAGAGGCCTATGGCTGGGAGTGGCAGGCTGGCTCCTTAGAATCCACGATACGCAGGATGGTTCCTAGACTTGACGTGGCACCAGTGCCAAGTTGGGCTGGTTTGATAGTACCAAGTGCGTCCTGCAATCTGCCATCCAGAAGTGGGGTAGATTACTTTTGTTTGCCAGGGAAACGGGCCGAGGTTTGTGTCCGGGGGCCTATGGCAGGGAGTGACCGGCTGGCTCCTGAAAAGCTACGATAGGCAGGATGTTTACCAGACCCATGGTGGCACCAGTGCCAAGTTGGGCTGATTTGATAGTACCAAGTGGCTCCTGCAATCTGCCATCCAGAATCGGGGTAACTTACTTTTGTTTTCCAGGGAAACGGGCCGAGGTTTGTGTCTGGGGGTCTATGGCTGGGAGTGACCGGCTGGCTCCTGAAAAGCTACGATAGGCAGGATGGTTCCCAGACCAGACGTGGCACCAGTGCCAAGTTGGGCTGGTTTGATAGTACCAAGTGGCTCCTGCAATCTGCCATCAAATTTGGCAGGCGAGTTTTGTTTTCCAGGGAAAAGCGCCGTTGTTTGTGTTTGGGGGCCTGTGGCTCAGAGTGGCCGGGTGGCTGCTTAGAATCCACGTTACGCAGGATGGTTCCCAGACCCAAGGTGGCACCAGTGCCAAGTCGGGCTGGTTTGACACAACCAAGTGGCTCCTGCAATCTGCCATCCAGAATCGGGGCAGCTTAATTTTGTTTGCCAGGGAAACGGTCCGAGGTTTGTGTCTGGGGGCCTATGGCTGGGAGTGACCGGCTGGCTCCTGAAATGCTACAATAGGCAGGATGGTTCCCAGACCCATAGTGGCACCAGTGCCAAGTTGGGATGATTTGATAGTACCAAGTGGCTCCTGCAATCTGCCATCAAAAAGCTGGCAGGCGAATTTTGTTTTCCAGGGAAAAGCGCCGTTGTTTGTGTTTGGGGGCCTGTGGCAGGGAGTGGCCGGCTGGCTCCTTAGAATCCACGATATGCAGGATTGTTCCCAGACCCAAGGTGGCACCAGTGCCAAGTCGGGCTGGTTTGATGGTGCAAAGTGGCTCCTGCAATCTGCCATACAGACGCGGGGCAGCGGATTTTTGTTTCCAAGAGAAATGGTCCGTGGTTTGTTTTTGGGGGTATATGGCTGGGCGTGGCCGGCTGGCTCCTTAAAAAGCTCGATATGCAGGATGGTTCCCTGACACAAGGTGGCACCAGTGCCACGTCGGGCGGTTTTCGTAGTACAAAGTGCGTCCTAAAATTTGCCATCCAGAAGAGGGGCAGTTGAGTTTTGTTTGCCAGAGAAAAGGGCCGTGGTTTGTTTTTGGGGCATATGGCTGAGAGTGGCCGGCTGGCCCCTGAAAATCCACGATAGGCAGGATGGTTCCCAGACCAGAGGTGTCACCAGTGCCAAGTCGGGCTGGTTTGATAGTACTAAGTAGCTCCTGCAATCTGCCATGCAGAAGCGGGGCAGCTTACTTTTGTTTGCCAGGGAAACGGGCCGAGGTTTGTGTCTGGGGGCCTATGGCTGGGAGTGACCGGCTGGCTCCTGAAAAGCTACGATAGGCAGGATGGTGACCAGACCCATGGTGGCACCAGTGCCAAGTTGGGCTGGTTTGATAGTACCAAGTGGCTCCTGCAATCTGCCATCAAAAAGTTGGCAGGCGAGTTTTGTTTTCCAGGGAAAAGCGCCGTTGTTTGTGTTTGGGGGCCTGTGGTTGGGAGTGGCCAGCTGGCTCCTTAGAACCCACGATACGCAGGATGGTTCCCAGACCTGAGTTGGCACCAGTGCCAAGTTGGGCTGGTTTGATGGTGCAAAGTGGCTCCTGCAATCTGCCATCCAGAAGCGGGGCAGCTTACTTTTGTTTGCCAGGGAAACGGGCCGAAATATTTGTCTGGGGGCCTCTGGCTGGGGGTGGCTGGCTGGCTCCTGAAAAGCTACGATAGGCAGGATGGTGACCAGACCCATGGTGGCACCAGTGCCAAGTTGGGCTGGTTTGATAATACCAAGTGGCTCCTGCAATCTGCCATCAAAAGTTTGGCAGGCGAGTTTTGTTTTCCAGGGAAAAGCACCGTTGTGTGTGTTTTGGGGCCTGTGGCTGGGAGTGGCCAGCTGGCTCCTTTGAATCCACGATACGCAGGATGGTTCCCAGACCCAAGGTGGCATCAGTGCCAAGTCGGGCTGGTTTGTTAGTACCAAGTGGTTCCTGCAATCTGCCATCCAGAAGCGGGGCAGCTGAATTTTGTTTGCCAGAGAAAAAGGCTGTTGTTTGTGTTTCGGGGCCTGTGGCTGGCAGTGGCCGGCTGGCTCCTGAAAATCCATGATACGCCGCATGGTTCCCAGACCCAAGGTGGCATCAGTGCCAAGTAGGGCTGGTTTCATAGTACCCAGTGGCTCCTGCAATCTGCCATCCAGAAGAGGGGCAGTTGAGTTTTGTTTTCCAGAGAAAAGGGCCGTGGTTTGTGTTTGGGGCCTATGGCTGAGAGTGACCGGCTGGCCCCTGAAAATCCACGATAGGAAGGATGGTTCCCAGATCCAAGGTGGCAGCAGTGCCATGTTGTGCTGGTGTGATAGTCCCAAGTGGCTCCTGCAATCTGCCATCCAGAAGCGGGGCAGCTGAATTTTGTTTGCCAGACAAAAAGTCTGTGGTTTGTGTTTGGGGGCCTGTGGCTGGGAGTGGCCGGCTGGCTCCTGAAAATCCATGATACGCAGCATGGTTCCCAGACCCAAGGTGGCACCAGTGCCAAGTGGGGCTGGTTTCACAGTGTCAAGTGCCTCCTGCAATCTCCCATCCAGAAGCGGGGCAGCTGAGTTTTGTTTGCCTGTGAAACGGGCCGTTGTTTTTAATTGGGGTCTGTGGCCGAGAGTGTTCGGCTGGCTCCTGACAACCCACAATACGCAGGATGGTTCCCAGACCCAAGGTGGCACCAGTGCCAAGTCGGGCTGGTTTGATAGTACCAAGTGGCTCCTGCAATCTGCCATCCAGAAGCGGTGCAGTTGAGTTTTGTTTGCCAGAGAAAAGGGCCGTGGGTTGTGTTTGGGGGCATATGGCTGGGAGCGGCCGGCTGTCTCATTAAAAAGATCGATACGCAGGATGGTTCCCAGACCCAAGGGGGCACCAGTGCCAAGTCGGGCTGTTTTTATAGTACCAAGTGCGTCCTGCAATTTGCCATCCAGAAGAGGGGCAGTTGAGTTTTGTTTGCCAGAGAATAGCGCCGTTGTTTGTGTTTGGGGGCTTGTGGCTCGTAGTGGCCGACTGGCGCCTTAGAATCTGTGTTACGCAGCATGGTTCCCAGACCCAAGGTGGCACCAGTGCCAAGTTGGGCTGGTTTGATAGTACCAAGTGGCTCCTGCAATCTGCCATCCAGAAGCGGGGTAGCTTACTTTGGTTTGCCAGGGAAACGGGCCGAGGTTTGTGACTGGGGACCTATGGCTGGGAGTGACCGGCTGGCTCCTGGAAAGCTACAATAGGCAGGATGGTTACCAGACCCATGGTGGCACCAGTGCCAAGTTGGGCTGGTTTGATAGTACCAAGTGGCTCCTGCAATCTGCCATCAAAAAGTTGGCAGGCGAGTTTTGTTTTCCAGGGAAAAGCGACATTGTTTGTATTTGGGGGCCTGTGGCTGGGAGTGACCGGCTGGCTCCTTTGAACCCACGATACGCAGGATGGTTCCCAGACCCAAGGTGGCACCAGTGCCAAGTTTTGCTGGTTTGATACTACCAAGTGCGTCCTGCAATCTGCCATCCAGAAGCGGGGCAGCTTAATTTTGTTTGCCAGGGAAACGGGCCGTGGGTTTTGTTTGGGGGCATATAGCTGAGAGTGGCCGGCTGGCTCCTGAAAATCCACGCTAGGCAGCATGGTTCCCAGATGCAATGTGGCACCAGTGCCAAGTCGGGCTGGTTTGATGGTGCAAAGTGGCTCCTGCAATCTGCCATCCAGAAGCGAGGCAGCTGATTTTTGTTTGCCAGAGGAAAATTCTGTGGATTGTTTTTGGGGGCATATTGCTGGGAGTGGCCGGCTGGCTCCTTAAAATGCTCGATACGCATGATGGTTCCCAGGCCCAAGGTGTCACCACTACCAAGTCGGCCTGCGGTTTTAGTATCAAGTTCATCCTGCAATTTGCCATCCAGAAGAGGGGCAGTTGAGTTTTGTTTGCCAGAGAAACGGGCCGAGGTTTCTGTTTGGGGACATATGGCTGAGAGTGGCCGGCTGGCCCCTGAATATCCACGATACACAGCATGGTTCCCAGATCCAAGGTGGCACCAGTGCCAAGTCGGGCTGGTTTGATAGTACCAAGTGTCTCCTGCAATCTGCCATCCAGAAGCAGGGCAGCTTACTTTTGTTTGCCAGAGAAATAGGCCTAGGTTTTTGTTTGGGGGCCTGTGGCTAGGAGTGGCCGGCTGGCTCCTTAGAATCCACGATACGCAGGATGGTTCCCAGACCCAAGGTGGCACCAGTGCCAAGTCGGGCTGGTTTGATTACACCAAGTGCCTCCTGCAATCTCCCATCCAGAAGCGGGGCAGCTGAGTTTTGTTTGCCTGTGAAACGGGCCGTTGTTTTTAATTGGGGTCTGTGGCCGAGAGTGTTCGGCTGGCTCCTGACAACCCACAATACGCAGGATGGTTCCCAGACCCAAGGTGGCACCAGTGCCAAGTCGGGCTGGTTTGATAGTACCAAGTGGCTCCTGCAATCTGCCATCCAGAAGCGGTGCAGTTGAGTTTTGTTTGCCAGAGAAAAGGGCCGTGGGTTGTGTTTGGGGGCATATGGCTGGGAGTGGCCGGCTGTCTCATTAAAAAGATCGATACGCAGGATGGTTCCCAGACCCAAGGGGGCACCAGTGCCAAGTCGGGCTGTTTTTATAGTACCAAGTGCGTCCTGCAATTTGCCATCCAGAAGAGGGGCAGTTGAGTTTTGTTTGCCAGAGAATAGCGCCGTTGTTTGTGTTTGGGGGCTTGTGGCTCGTAGTGGCCGACTGGCGCCTTAGAATCTGTGTTACGCAGCATGGTTCCCAGACCCAAGGTGGCACCAGTGCCAAGTTGGGCTGGTTTGATAGTACCAAGTGGCTCCTGCAATCTGCCATCCAGTAGCGGGGCAGCTGAATTTTGTTTGCCAGAGAAAAAGGCTGTTGTTTGTGTTTCGGGGCCTGTGGCTGGCAGTGGCCGGCTGGCTCCTGAAAATCCATGATACGCAGCATGGTTCCCAGACCCAAGGTGGCATCAGTGCCAAGTAGGGCTGGTTTCATAGTACCCAGTGGCTCCTGCAATCTGCCATCCAGAAGAGGGGCAGTTGAGTTTTGTTTTCCAGAGAAAAGGGCCGTGGTTTGTGTTTGGGGCCTATGGCTGAGAGTGACCGGCTGGCCCCTGAAAATCCACGATAGGAAGGATGGTTCCCAGATCCAAGGTGGCAGCAGTGCCATGTTGTGCTGGTGTGATAGTCCCAAGTGGCTCCTGCAATCTGCCATCCAGAAGCGGGGCAGCTGAATTTTGTTTGCCAGACAAAAAGGCTGTGGTTTGTGTTTGGGGGCCTGTGGCTGGCAGTGGCCGGCTGGCTCCTGAAAATCCATGATACGCAGCATGGTTCCCAGACCCAAGGTGGCACCAGTGCCAAGTGGGGCTGGTTTCACAGTGTCAAGTGCCTCCTGCAATCTCCCATCCAGAAGCGGGGCAGCTGAGTTTTGTTTGCCTGTGAAACGGGCCGTTGTTTTTAATTGGGGTCTGTGGCCGAGAGTGTTCGGCTGGCTCCTGACAACCCACAATACGCAGGATGGTTCCCAGACCCAAGGTGGCACCAGTGCCAAGTCGGGCTGGTTTGATAGTACCAAGTGGCTCCTGCAATCTGCCATCCAGAAGCGGTGCAGTTGAGTTTTGTTTGCCAGAGAAAAGGGCCGTGGGTTGTGTTTGGGGGCATATGGCTGGGAGCGGCCGGCTGTCTCATTAAAAATATCGATACGCAGGATGGTTCCCAGACCCAAGGGGGCACCAGTGCCAAGTCGGGCTGTTTTTATAGTACCAAGTGCATCCTGCAATTTGCCATCCAGAAGAGGGGCAGTTGAGTTTTGTTTGCCAGAGAATAGCGCCGTTGTTTGTGTTTGGGGGCTTGTGGCTCGTAGTGGCCGACTGGCGCCTTAGAATCTGTGTTACGCAGCATGGTTCCCAGACCCAAGGTGGCACCAGTGCCAAGTTGGGCTGGTTTGATAGTACCAAGTGGCTCCTGCAATCTGCCATCCAGAAGCGGGGTAGCTTACTTTTGTTTGCCAGGGAAACGGGCCGAGGTTTGTGACTGGGGACCTATGGCTGGGAGTGACCGGCTGGCTCCTGGAAAGCTACAATAGGCAGGATGGTTACCAGACCCATGGTGGCACCAGTGCCAAGTTGGGCTGGTTTGATAGTACCAAGTGGCTCCTGCAATCTGCCATCAAAAAGTTGGCAGGCGAGTTTTGTTTTCCAGGGAAAAGCGACATTGTTTGTATTTGGGGGCCTGTGGCTGGGAGTGACCGGCTGGCTCCTTTGAACCCACGATACGCAGGATGGTTCCCAGACCCAAGGTGGCACCAGTGCCAAGTTTTGCTGGTTTGATACTACCAAGTGCGTCCTGCAATCTGCCATCCAGAAGCGGGGCAGCTTAATTTTGTTTGCCAGGGAAACGGGCCGTGGGTTTTGTTTGGGGGCATATAGCTGAGAGTGGCCGGCTGGCTCCTGAAAATCCACGCTAGGCAGCATGGTTCCCAGATGCAATGTGGCACCAGTGCCAAGTCGGGCTGGTTTGATGGTGCAAAGTGGCTCCTGCAATCTGCCATCCAGAAGCGAGGCAGCTGATTTTTGTTTGCCAGAGGAAAATTCCGTGGATTGTTTTTGGGGGCATATTGCTGGGAGTGGCCGGCTGGCTCCTTAAAATGCTCGATACGCATGATGGTTCCCAGGCCCAAGGTGTCACCACTACCAAGTCGGCCTGCGGTTTTAGTATCAAGTTCATCCTGCAATTTGCCATCCAGAAGAGGGGCAGTTGAGTTTTGTTTGCCAGAGAAACGGGCCGAGGTTTCTGTTTGGGGACATATGGCTGAGAGTGGCCGGCTGGCCCCTGAATATCCACGATACAGAGCATGGTTCCCAGATCCAAGGTGGCACCAGTGCCAAGTCGGGCTGGTTTGATAGTACCAAGTGTCTCCTGCAATCTGCCATCCAGAAGCAGGGCAGCTTACTTTTGTTTGCCAGAGAAATAGGCCTAGGTTTTTGTTTGGGGGCCTGTGGCTAGGAGTGGCCGGCTGGCTCCTAAGAATCCACGATACGCAGGATGTTTCCCAGACCCAAGGTGGCACCAGTGCCAAGTCGGGCTGGTTTGATAGTACCAAGTGGCTCCTGCAAACTCCATCAAAAAGTTGGCAGGCGTGTTTTGTTTTCCAGGGAACAGCGCCGTTGATTTTGTTTGGGGGCCTGTGGCTGGGAGTGGCCGGCTGGCTCCTTAGAATCCACGATACGCAGGATGGTTCCCAGACTCAAGGTGGCACCAGTGCCAAGTCGGGCTGGTTTGATAGTACCAAGTGGCTCCTGCAATCTGCCATCCAGAAGTGAGGCAGCTAAGTTTTGTTTGCGAGAAAAAAGGGCCGTGGTTTTTGTTGGGGGCCTGTGGCTGGGAGTAGCCGGCTGGCTCCTTAAAATCCACGATAGGCAGGATGGTTCCCAGACCCAAGGTGGCACCAGTGCCAAGTCGGGCTGGTTTGATAGTACCAAGTGGCTCCTGCAATCTGCCATCCAGAAGCGGGGCAGCTGAGTTTTGTTTGCCATAGAAAAAGGCTGTGGTTTGTGTTTGGGGGCCTGTGGCTGGCAGTGGCCGGCTGGCTCCTGAAAATCCACGATACGCAGCATGGTTCCCAGACCCAAGGTGGCACCAGTGCCAAGTGGGGCTCGTTTGACAGTGTCAAGTGCCTCCTGCAATCTCCCATCCAGAAGCGGGGCAGCTGAGTTTTTTTTGCCAGGGAAACGGACCTTTGTTTTTGATTGGGCTCTGTGGCCGAGAGTGGTCGGCTGTCTCCTGACAATCCACAATACGCAGGATGGTTCCCAGACCCAAGGTGGCACCAGTGCCAAGTCGGGCTGGTTTGATAGTACCAAGTGTCTCCTGCAATCTACCATCCAGATGCGGGGCAGCTGAGTTTTGTTTGCCAGAGAAAAGGGCCGTGGGTTGTGTTTGGGGGCATATGGCTGGGAGTGGCCACCTGGCTCCTTAAAATGCACGATACGCCGCATGGTAACCAGACGCAAGGTGGCACCAGTGCCAAGTCAGGCTGTTTTTGTAGTACCCAGTGGCTCCTGCAATTTGCCATCCAGAAGCGGGGCAGTTGAATTTTGTTTGCTAGAGAAAAGGGCTGTGGTTTGTGTTTGGGGGCCTATGGCTGAGAGTGGCCGGCTGGCCCCTGAAAATCAACGATAGGCAGGATGGTTCCCAGATCCAAGGTGGCACCAGTGCCAAGTAAGGCTGGTTGTATGGTTCAAAGTAACTCCTGCAATCTGCCATCCAGAAGCGGGACAGCTGAGTTTTTTTTGCCAGAGAAAAGGTCCATGGTTTCTTTTTGGGGCATACGGCTGGGAATTGCCGGCTGGCTCCTTAAAATGCTCGATACGCAGGATGGTTCCCAGAGCCAAGGTGGCACCACTGCCAAGTCGGGCTCTTTTTGTAGTACCAAGTGCATCCTGCAATTTGCCATCCAGAAGAGGGGCAGTTGAGTTTTGTTTGCCAGAGAAAAGGGCCGTTGTTTGTGTTTGGGGGCCTGTGGCTGGGAGTGTTCGGCTGGTTCCTGAATATGTACGATACGCAGGATTGTTCCCAGATCCAAGGTGGCAGCAGTGCCATGTTGTGCTGGTGTGATAGTCCCAAGTGGCTCCTGCAATCTGCCATCCAGAAGTGGGGCAGCTGATTTTTGTTTGCCAGAGAAAAGGTCCGTGGTTTGTTTTTGGGGGCATATGGCTGAGAGTGGCCGGCTGGCCCCTGAAAATCCACGATACACAGGATGGTTCCCAGATCCAAGGTGGCACCTGTGCCAAGTCGGGCTGATTTGATAGTACTAAGTAGCTCCTGCAATCTGCCATGCAGAAGCGGGGCAGCTTACTTTTGTTTGCCAGGGAAACGGGCCGAGGTTTGTGTTGGGGGCCTATGGCTGAGAGTGACCGGCTGGCTCCTGAAAAGCTACAATAGGCAGGATGGTGACCAGACCCATGGTGGCACCAGTGCCAAGTTGGGCTGGTTTGATAGTACCAAGTGGTTCCTGCAATCTGCCATCCAGAAGCAGGGCAGCTGAGTTTTGTTTGCCAGAGAAAAGGGCCTTGGTTTGTGTTTGGGGGCATATGGCTGGGTGTGGCCAGCTGGCTCCTTAAAATGCACGATATGCAACATGGCTCCCAGACCCAAGGTGGCACAAGTGCCAAGTTGGGCTGGTTTGATAGTACCAAGTGGCTCCTGCAATCTTCCATGATCACGTGGAGAAATACTTTCTGGTTTCAGCCTCATGCTCTTTCTTCTCTCCCTCAACTTCTCTATCACCTCTCATCTGGTTCACATGCGCTGTCTTCAAGGTCCACAGGCTACTTTTCACAGAATCTTCTGGCCTGATGAAGTAAGGATGATGAATAGAACAGAGCTGGGATCTATTTTCCAGTTTGGATAAAATGCATTCTGCACACAAATCCAAGGAGAACGGGCTGCCCCGATGCCCAGAAAATCTTTCACTCCTGCTAGTGTTCTACGTCAACCGCAACTTAGTCTGAAAGAAAAGCTTTTTCTCTGAGAGCATCTGAGAGGTTTGCATGAAGCACTGATATCTGACATATGCAATTTTGAATAGGAGAGGAAAAAGAAAATGGCAAGGAGTTTTTAATTTTAGTGGTTTCAATTTTAATTTCCGTGCACTTTTTCAAAACTTGTCAGCTCAAATGCCCATCAACATCTTTTAGTCATCTGTAAGTCAGTATTCATATAAAATGTGCTTCAAATCCAAAGAATTTCAAATTTGCACTCCAAGCTTCTATGCCTAGATTTATGATTTCCTACACATATTAGATGAAAGGAAGGCCTTTTTTACTGTGGGAGTGCTGGAACACTGGAACAGGTTGCCCAGAGAAGTTGTGGGTGTCCCATCCCTGAAAGTATTCAAGGTCACCTTGGACGGGGCTTGGAGCAGCAACAAAGGAGAAGCTTGATGGTAGAGAAACAAAGTTGGACTATAGAAGAAACTCGGATTGAAGTATAGGATCAAGTTTTCTCTCAGCTCTTGGGGTAAATTCAAAGTTGTACAAAATGACATTTATCTGTGCTATTCACTACTGTAACAGAAAGTTTCATGAAAACTGTACAGAAGATAGTAAATTTTAAAAGAGATAAGAATTACAGCATAAAATCCATGGGATAGGTTACAACATGAGACACTCTCTAAGAGAAAATCTCTGTGTTTCAGCACTTCATCGGGGTAAGATTTCATGAAGTGCCAAAGAAGGCGGCAAAATATCATTCGGGACATTATTTACTGGAATTCAGCCTGGCCATTAGTAGGAACTGCCTTTGAACATATCATGTAGATATACCACACACACTTTCCCTTCACTGAAAAATTACTGTTTACAACAAATAAGCAATTGACGATCAAAATTGATTGAAAGCATCTTAAACATGTCAAGTATTTCATTGTAGATGATCTGTGATCCAAATGCTTCTTCCACCTTCGAGAGGGACAGAAGAATTCTTCCATATCATGATGGTTTAAAATTGTATCAACCAATGTTTTCTGCTGAAAAGATATCATCTATTTTTTTCTATTTTTGGAAGAAAATATTCCTAGACATACAACAGGTGAGAACTAAGTAATTTTAAAGAAACAAATGAAATGAAAATATTCTGTAAATAGAATGAAATGAAAAGCTGTGTTTTAAATAGGAGCTAAATATTAAACAGAATTTTTGTACCAGGCATTTGAATTACTGCACCAGCTCTTTTGCCCATCAAGAGAGGCATTTAGCATTTCAGTCTTTTCCAAGGTGTTCATGATCTGCTATGCTGATCTCTGTGTGTGCCTAGGTGTGTGTGGAGGGGGGGGCATATGAAGGGGAGTGTGTATGTTTGCTTTACAATTGTTGTGGCAGATTCATGCCTCAGCTCCACATTTTGTTTTAAAAAGGTCACACCGAGTGGATATGAAGTTTACTATCAACAAGAGATCGATTCCCAAATCATCCATTTGACTCTCCCTTATAAATCATGTGCTTTGTTGCATATTTTATCAAATATACTTTCAAGCCAGATGGAGGAAGGAGGATGTGGGAATCCCTCCACCATCTTGCAACTTTTATGTAAGTAGGTTTTCAAGAAAATCATCATTTCTCTTTTAAATATGTCTGGAACAGGCATGATGGTAGTGTCAACCTGTTGGAGTTTTTGTTGCTGGAAGAAGTTGTACAAAAGGATTGGTTTTTACATTGACCAGTTACTGAATCAAGCGCAGGAATACATTGGAAATTTAGCTGGGGGTTCCTTTTCCCAGCAGACTACTTCTAGAACGAGCTTGTACACTGAAGCTGACTCTTTTGCTCTCTTTTTGTTTCTTTCCTATTTTCTTGGCTTCTTTGCCACTATCTAGACAATTTTGGAACTTTGTTCCCAACTAAAATGGTTTCAATAGTCTGATTGTGATCATACATTTTTACAAGGAATTTTTAAAATCTTTCCTCGAGTCCAGAAAGTCAAGGACTTAGATCTTTTTCTTCCCTTATCAATATTGCCATGAAATTGATAAATAAAGACCAACTCTTTATTTTTGTTTTTAACCCACGTAGATAATTCCCATCCATTAATCCATTTTGTGGACCAATAGCTGCCATTCTGATGGAAGCTGTCACTTCTTAACAATAGGCATTCTGTGACTATGTTGACAGCACTTTGGGTGAAGATCCTAACTGGTCTTAGATATACATAGGGAGAAATTTGCTCAGCCAGTGTCAGTCTTAAGCATGCGTATCAGAAGATCTTTCTAGAGCTGGGAATTTTCCCATGAAAGGGATTCAGTTAGGGAAGAGACACTTGTGCCAGAGTTTTACATTCTTCTTGAACACTGCTTAAGGAACTTAGATGCCATGTCCATTTGGATCTCTGTCTGCACAGAACTTTGTCATGCCAGTGCTTTGAAATGCATCTTGAAGAGAATTCACTAGCACAGAATGAAAGAGAGTGGAAGGGGTTGGTGGGGCTAACCAGGCCCAACCCCCCTGCCTAAACCAGGATACCTAGAGCCTCTTGCCCAGGATTCTATCTGGGTGTACTTTTAATGTCTTCAAAGATCCAGGCTCCACAATCTTTCTGGGCAGTCTGTGCCGTGGTTCAGTCACCCTGACAGTAAAGAAACATTTACTGATGTTCAAAGGCAATCTCCTGTATTTCAGTGTGTGCCCACTGCCTCTTGTCTTTTCCCTCAGCATCACTGAAAAGACACTGATTCCCTCCCCTTTGCACTATTGCTTCCATATGTATGTGTGATGCCATGTAGAGGTACGTCAAAAACCTCCCTGAAGCCCAGGCAGATAATATTCCCTTCATCTACCAGTCAAGTTGATTCATCAGAGGAGTTTAAAGTGATGTTCAGCATGAAATTCCCCTGAAAAATCATGCTAACTACATTATTTGGTCATCTGTCATGTGCCTGGCAAGGATTTCCAGGAAGAGCTGCTTCATCAACTTCCTGGGGATAAAAAAGAGGCTGGCTGGTTTGTACTATGGCGAGTCCTCTTAATTGCCTTTTTTGAAGATGGGTGTCATTTGCTAACATCCACTCTTTAGCCTCTCTTGTCGTCTACATCTTAGCAAAACGCTTTTCCACTATGTCTGGCTAGGAAAAACTGTGCCAGCACAGAAAACATCTCCCATCGTGTTCTAGAAGTTGCACGGATGTCTGCCAAGTGTTTGGCAGGAAGAAAAGAAAAGTTGTCCAAAACAGCTTCCAATCGAATGTTCCTGTGATTGGAAAAGTCAGGAGAGTGCAAAGGTACTGTTTTCTATCAGTTGGCAAGGTGCGCACACAATCCCAGTGTTGTACAGCTTGCTTCTTCACCTTCCCGAAGCTGCCGCTCTCGCCGGCTGCCGGAGCCCAAGAAGCGGCTTCTTCGCGCAAAGACGATTGTGCCGCTCACAGTGCTCTCCTTAGCGCGGCTTCTGCCGAAAGACGCCCGGCAGCGGCTCTTACCTCCGGAGAGCGCCCTACCTTCGTCTTTAGCTCCTCTTCTCATCTACACCTCGGCAAAAAGCTTCTCCACTATGTCTGGCTAGGAAAAACTGTGCCAGCACAGAAAACATCTCCCATCGTGTTCTAGAAGTTGCACGGATGTCTGCCAAGTGTTTGGCAGGAAGAAAAGAAAAGTTGTCCAAAACAGCTTCCAATCGAATGTTCCTGTGATTGGAAAAGTCAGGAGAGTGCAAAGGTACTGTTTTCTATCAGTTGGCAAGGTGCGCACACAATCCCAGTGTTGTACAGCTTGCTTCTTCACCTTCCCGAAGCTGCCGCTCTCGCCGGCTGCCGGAGCCCAAGAAGCGGCTTCTTCGCGCAAAGACGATTGTGCCGCTCACAGTGCTCTCCTTAGCGCGGCTTCTGCCGAAAGACGCCCGGCAGCGGCTCTTACCTCCGGAGAGCATCCTACCTTCGTCTTTCGCGTCTTTTGTAGTCTACATCTTAGCAAAACGCTTTTCCACTATGTCTGGCTAGGAAAAACTGTGCCAGCACAGAAAACATCTCCCATCGTGTTCTAGAAGTTGCACGGATGTCTGCCAAGTGTTTGGCAGGAAGAAAAGAAAAGTTGTCCAAAACAGCTTCCAATCGAATGTTCCTGTGATTGGAAAAGTCAGGAGAGTGCAAAGGTACTGTTTTCTATCAGTTGGCAAGGTGCGCACACAATCCCAGTGTTGTACAGCTTGCTTCTTCACCTTCCCGAAGCTGCCGCTCTCGCCGGCTGCCGGAGCCCAAGAAGCGGCTTCTTCGCGCAAAGACGATTGTGCCGCTCACAGGGCTCTCCTTAGCGCGGCTTCTGCCGAAAGACGCCCGGCAGCGGCTCTTACCTCCGGAGAGCATCCTACCTTCGTCTTTCGCGTCTTTTGTAGTCTACATCTTAGCAAAACGCTTTTCCACTATGTCTGGCTAGGAAAAACTGTGCCAGCACAGAAAACATCTCCCATCGTGTTCTAGAAGTTGCACGGATGTCTGCCAAGTGTTTGGCAGGAAGAAAAGAAAAGTTGTCCAAAACAGCTTCCAATCGAATGTTCCTGTGATTGGAAAAGTCAGGAGAGTGCAAAGGTACTGTTTTCTATCAGTTGGCAAGGTGCGCACACAATCCCAGTGTTGTACAGCTTGCTTCTTCACCTTCCCGAAGCTGCCGCTCTCGCCGGCTGCCGGAGCCCAAGAAGCGGCTTCTTCGCGCAAAGACGATTGTGCCGCTCACAGGGCTCTCCTTAGCGCGGCTTCTGCCGAAAGACGCCCGGCAGCGGCTCTTACCTCCGGAGAGCATCCTACCTTCGTCTTTCGCGTCTTTTGTAGTCTACATCTTAGCAAAACGCTTTTCCACTATGTCTGGCTAGGAAAAACTGTGCCAGCACAGAAAACATCTCCCATCGTGTTCTAGAAGTTGCACGGATGTCTGCCAAGTGTTTGGCAGGAAGAAAAGAAAAGTTGTCCAAAACAGCTTCCAATCGAATGTTCCTGTGATTGGAAAAGTCAGGAGAGTGCAAAGGTACTGTTTTCTATCAGTTGGCAAGGTGCGCACACAATCCCAGTGTTGTACAGCTTGCTTCTTCACCTTCCCGAAGCTGCCGCTCTCGCCGGCTGCCGGAGCCCAAGAAGCGGCTTCTTCGCGCAAAGACGATTGTGCCGCTCACAGTGCTCTCCTTAGCGCGGCTTCTGCCGAAAGACGCCCGGCAGCGGCTCTTACCTCCGGAGAGCATCCTACCTTCGTCTTTCTCGTCTTTTGTAGTCTACATCTTAGCAAAACGCTTTTCCACTATGTCTGGCTAGGAAAAACTGTGCCAGCCACAGAAAACATCTCCCATCGTGTTCTAGAAGTTGCACGGATGTCTGCCAAGTGTTTGGCAGGAAGAAAAGTTGTCCAAAACAGCTTCCAATCGAATGTTCCTGTGATTGGAAAAGTCAGGAGAGTGCAAAGGTACTGTTTTCTATCAGTTGGCAAGGTGCGCACACAATCCCAGTGTTGTACAGCTTGCTTCTTCACCTTCCCGAAGCTGCCGCTCTCGCCGGCTGCCGGAGCCCAAGAAGCGGCTTCTTCGCGCAAAGACGATTGTGCCGCTCACAGGGCTCTCCTTAGCGCGGCTTCTGCCGAAAGACGCCCGGCAGCGGCTCTTACCTCCGGAGAGCATCCTACCTTCGTCTTTCGCGTCTTTTGTAGTCTACATCTTAGCAAAACGCTTTTCCACTATGTCTGGCTAGGAAAAACTGTGCCAGCACAGAAAACATCTCCCATCGTGTTCTAGAAGTTGCACGGATGTCTGCCAAGTGTTTGGCAGGAAGAAAAGAAAAGTTGTCCAAAACAGCTTCCAATCGAATGTTCCTGTGATTGGAAAAGTCAGGAGAGTGCAAAGGTACTGTTTTCTATCAGTTGGCAAGGTGCGCACACAATCCCAGTGTTGTACAGCTTGCTTCTTCACCTTCCCGAAGCTGCCGCTTTCGCCGGCTGCCGGAGCCCAAGAAGCGGCTTCTTCGCGCAAAGACGATTGTGCCGCTCACAGTGCTCTCCTTAGCGCAGCTTCTGCCGAAAGACGCCCGGCAGCGGCTCTTACCTCCTGAGAGTGGCAGCTTCGGGAAGGTGAAGAAGCAAGCTGTACAACACTGGGATTGTGTGCGCACCTTGCCAACTGATAGAAAACAGTACCTTTGCACTCTCCTGACTTTTCCAATCACAGGAACATTCGATTGGAAGCTGTTTTGGACAACTTTTCTTTTCTTCCTGCCAAACACTTGGCAGACATCCGTGCAACTTCTAGAACACGATGGGAGATGTTTTCTGTGCTGGCACAGTTTTTCCTAGCCAGACATAGTGGAAAAGCGTTTTGCTAAGATGTAGACTACAAAAGACGCGAAAGACGAAGGTAGGATGCTCTCCGGAGGTAAGAGCCGCTGCCGGGCGTCTTTCGGCAGAAGCCGCGCTAAGGAGAGCACTGTGAGCGGCACAATCGTCTTTGCGCGAAGAAGCCGCTTCTTGGGCTCCGGCAGCCGGCGAGAGCGGCAGCTTCGGGAAGGTGAAGAAGCAAGCTGTACAACACTGGGATTGTGTGCGCACCTTGCCAACTGATAGAAAACAGTACCTTTGCACTCTCCTGACTTTTCCAATCACAGGAACATTCGATTGGAAGCTGTTTTGGACAACTTTTCTTTTCTTCCTGCCAAACACTTGGCAGACATCCGTGCAACTTCTAGAACACGATGGGAGATGTTTTCTGTGCTGGCACAGTTTTTCCTAGCCAGACATAGTGGAGAAGCTTTTTGCCGAGGTGTAGATGAGAAGATGAGCTAAAGACGAAGGTAGGATGCTCTCCGGAGGTAAGAGCCGCTGCCGGGCGTCTTTCGGCAGAAGCCGCGCTAAGGAGAGCCCTGTGAGCGGCACAATCGTCTTTGCGCGAAGAAGCCGCTTCTTGGGCTCCGGCAGCCGGCGAGAGCGGCAGCTTCGGGAAGGTGAAGAAGCAAGCTGTACAACACTGGGATTGTGTGCGCACCTTGCCAACTGATAGAAAACAGTACCTTTGCACTCTCCTGACTTTTCCAATCACAGGAACATTCGATTGGAAGCTGTTTTGGACAACTTTTCTTTTCTTCCTGCCAAACACTTGGCAGACATCCGTGCAACTTCTAGAACACGATGGGAGATGTTTTCTGTGCTGGCACAGTTTTTCCTAGCCAGACATAGTGGAAAAGCGTTTTGCTAAGATGTAGACTACAAAAGACGCGAAAGACGAAGGTAGGATGCTCTCCGGAGGTAAGAGCCGCTGCCGGGCGTCTTTCGGCAGAAGCCGCGCTAAGGAGAGCACTGTGAGCGGCACAATCGTCTTTGCGCGAAGAAGCCGCTTCTTGGGCTCCGGCAGCCGGCGAGAGCGGCAGCTTCGGGAAGGTGAAGAAGCAAGCTGTACAACACTGGGATTGTGTGCGCACCTTGCCAACTGATAGAAAACAGTACCTTTGCACTCTCCTGACTTTTCCAATCACAGGAACATTCGATTGGAAGCTGTTTTGGACAACTTTTCTTTTCTTCCTGCCAAACACTTGGCAGACATCCGTGCAACTTCTAGAACACGATGGGAGATGTTTTCTGTGCTGGCACAGTTTTTCCTAGCCAGACATAGTGGAAAAGCTTGTTGCCGAGGTGTAGATGAGAAGAGGAGCTAAAGAGGAAGGTAGGATGCTCTCCGGAGGTAAGAGCCGCTGCCGGGCGTCTTTCGGCAGAAGCCGCGCTAAGGAGAGCACTGTGAGCGGCACAATCGTCTTTGCGCGAAGAAGCCGCTTCTTGGGCTCCGGCAGCCGGCGAGAGCGGCAGCTTCGGGAAGGTGAAGAAGCAAGCTGTACAACACTGGGATTGTGTGCGCACCTTGCCAACTGATAGAAAACAGTACCTTTGCACTCTCCTGACTTTTCCAATCACAGGAACATTCGATTGGAAGCTGTTTTGGACAACTTTTCTTTTCTTCCTGCCAAACACTTGGCAGACATCCGTGCAACTTCTAGAACACGATGGGAGATGTTTTCTGTGCTGGCACAGTTTTTCCTAGCCAGACATAGTGGAGAAGCTTTTTGCCGAGGTGTAGATGAGAAGAGGAGCTAAAGACGAAGGTAGGGTGCTCTCCGGAGGTAAGAGCCGCTGCCGGGCGTCTTTCGGCAGAAGCCGCGCTAAGGAGAGCACTGTGAGCGGCACAATCGTCTTTGCGCGAAGAAGCCGCTTCTTGGGCTCCGGCAGCCGGCGAGAGCGGCAGCTTCGGGAAGGTGAAGAAGCAAGCTGTACAACACTGGGATTGTGTGCGCACCTTGCCAACTGATAGAAAACAGTACCTTTGCACTCTCCTGACTTTTCCAATCACAGGAACATTCGATTGGAAGCTGTTTTGGACAACTTTTCTTTTCTTCCTGCCAAACACTTGGCAGACATCCGTGCAACTTCTAGAACACGATGGGAGATGTTTTCTGTGCTGGCACAGTTTTTCCTAGCCAGACATAGTGGAGAAGCTTTTTGCCGAGGTGTAGATGAGAAGATGAGCTAAAGACGAAGGTAGGATGCTCTCCGGAGGTAAGAGCCGCTGCCGGGCGTCTTTCGGCAGAAGCCGCGCTAAGGAGAGCCCTGTGAGCGGCACAATCGTCTTTGCGCGAAGAAGCCGCTTCTTGGGCTCCGGCAGCCGGCGAGAGCGGCAGCTTCGGGAAGGTGAAGAAGCAAGCTGTACAACACTGGGATTGTGTGCGCACCTTGCCAACTGATAGAAAACAGTACCTTTGCACTCTCCTGACTTTTCCAATCACAGGAACATTCGATTGGAAGCTGTTTTGGACAACTTTTCTTTTCTTCCTGCCAAACACTTGGCAGACATCCGTGCAACTTCTAGAACACGATGGGAGATGTTTTCTGTGCTGGCACAGTTTTTCCTAGCCAGACATAGTGGAAAAGCGTTTTGCTAAGATGTAGACTACAAAAGACGCGAAAGACGAAGGTAGGATGCTCTCCGGAGGTAAGAGCCGCTGCCGGGCGTCTTTCGGCAGAAGCCGCGCTAAGGAGAGCACTGTGAGCGGCACAATCGTCTTTGCGCGAAGAAGCCGCTTCTTGGGCTCCGGCAGCCGGCGAGAGCGGCAGCTTCGGGAAGGTGAAGAAGCAAGCTGTACAACACTGGGATTGTGTGCGCACCTTGCCAACTGATAGAAAACAGTACCTTTGCACTCTCCTGACTTTTCCAATCACAGGAACATTCGATTGGAAGCTGTTTTGGACAACTTTTCTTTTCTTCCTGCCAAACACTTGGCAGACATCCGTGCAACTTCTAGAACACGATGGGAGATGTTTTCTGTGCTGGCACAGTTTTTCCTAGCCAGACATAGTGGAAAAGCTTGTTGCCGAGGTGTAGATGAGAAGAGGAGCTAAAGAGGAAGGTAGGATGCTCTCCGGAGGTAAGAGCCGCTGCCGGGCGTCTTTCGGCAGAAGCCGCGCTAAGGAGAGCACTGTGAGCGGCACAATCGTCTTTGCGCGAAGAAGCCGCTTCTTGGGCTCCGGCAGCCGGCGAGAGCGGCAGCTTCGGGAAGGTGAAGAAGCAAGCTGTACAACACTGGGATTGTGTGCGCACCTTGCCAACTGATAGAAAACAGTACCTTTGCACTCTCCTGACTTTTCCAATCACAGGAACATTCGATTGGAAGCTGTTTTGGACAACTTTTCTTTTCTTCCTGCCAAACACTTGGCAGACATCCGTGCAACTTCTAGAACACGATGGGAGATGTTTTCTGTGCTGGCACAGTTTTTCCTAGCCAGACATAGTGGAGAAGCTTTTTGCCGAGGTGTAGATGAGAAGAGGAGCTAAAGACGAAGGTAGGGTGCTCTCCGGAGGTAAGAGCCGCTGCCGGGCGTCTTTCGGCAGAAGCCGCGCTAAGGAGAGCACTGTGAGCGGCACAATCGTCTTTGCGCGAAGAAGCCGCTTCTTGGGCTCCGGCAGCCGGCGAGAGCGGCAGCTTCGGGAAGGTGAAGAAGCAAGCTGTACAACACTGGGATTGTGTGCGCACCTTGCCAACTGATAGAAAACAGTACCTTTGCACTCTCCTGACTTTTCCAATCACAGGAACATTCGATTGGAAGCTGTTTTGGACAACTTTTCTTTTCTTCCTGCCAAACACTTGGCAGACATCCGTGCAACTTCTAGAACACGATGGGAGATGTTTTCTGTGCTGGCACAGTTTTTCCTAGCCAGACATAGTGGAAAAGCGTTTTGCTAAGATGTAGACGACAAGAGAGGCTAAAGAGTGGATGTTAGCAAATGACACCCATCTTCAAAAAAGGCAATTAAGAGGACTCGCCATAGTACAAACCAGCCAGCCTCTTTTTTATCCCCAGGAAGTTGATGAAGCAGCTCTTCCTGGAAATCCTTGCCAGGCACATGACAGATGACCAAATAATGTAGTTAGCATGATTTTTCAGGGGAATTTCATGCTGAACATCACTTTAAACTCCTCTGATGAATCAACTTGACTGGTAGATGAAGGGAATATTATCTGCCTGGGCTTCAGGGAGGTTTTTGACGTACCTCTACATGGCATCACACATACATATGGAAGCAATAGTGCAAAGGGGAGGGAATCAGTGTCTTTTCAGTGATGCTGAGGGAAAAGACAAGAGGCAGTGGGCACACACTGAAATACAGGAGATTGCCTTTGAACATCAGTAAATGTTTCTTTACTGTCAGGGTGACTGAACCACGGCACAGACTGCCCAGAAAGATTGTGGAGCTTGGATCTTTGAAGACATTAAAAGTACACCCAGATAGAATCCTGGGCAAGAGGCTCTAGGTATCCTGGTTTAGGCAGGGGGGTTGGGCCTGGTTAGCCCCACCAACCCCTTCCACTCTCTTTCATTCTGTGCTAGTGAATTCTCTTCAAGATGCATTTCAAAGCACTGGCATGACAAAGTTCTGTGCAGACAGAGATCCAAATGGACATGGCATCTAAGTTCCTTAAGCAGTGTTCAAGAAGAATGTAAAACTCTGGCACAAGTGTCTCTTCCCTAACTGAATCCCTTTCATGGGAAAATTCCCAGCTCTAGAAAGATCTTCTGATACGCATGCTTAAGACTGACACTGGCTGAGCAAATTTCTCCCTATGTATATCTAAGACCAGTTAGGATCTTCACCCAAAGTGCTGTCAACATAGTCACAGAATGCCTATTGTTAAGAAGTGACAGCTTCCATCAGAATGGCAGCTATTGGTCCACAAAATGGATTAATGGATGGGAATTATCTACGTGGGTTAAAAACAAAAATAAAGAGTTGGTCTTTATTTATCAATTTCATGGCAATATTGATAAGGGAAGAAAAAGATCTAAGTCCTTGACTTTCTGGACTCGAGGAAAGATTTTAAAAATTCCTTGTAAAAATGTATGATCACAATCAGACTATTGAAACCATTTTAGTTGGGAACAAAGTTCCAAAATTGTCTAGATAGTGGCAAAGAAGCCAAGAAAATAGGAAAGAAACAAAAAGAGAGCAAAAGAGTCAGCTTCAGTGTACAAGCTCGTTCTAGAAGTAGTCTGCTGGGAAAAGGAACCCCCAGCTAAATTTCCAATGTATTCCTGCGCTTGATTCAGTAACTGGTCAATGTAAAAACCAATCCTTTTGTACAACTTCTTCCAGCAACAAAAACTCCAACAGGTTGACACTACCATCATGCCTGTTCCAGACATATTTAAAAGAGAAATGATGATTTTCTTGAAAACCTACTTACATAAAAGTTGCAAGATGGTGGAGGGATTCCCACATCCTCCTTCCTCCATCTGGCTTGAAAGTATATTTGATAAAATATGCAACAAAGCACATGATTTATAAGGGAGAGTCAAATGGATGATTTGGGAATCGATCTCTTGTTGATAGTAAACTTCATATCCACTCGGTGTGACCTTTTTAAAACAAAATGTGGAGCTGAGGCATGAATCTGCCACAACAATTGTAAAGCAAACATACACACTCCCCTTCATATGCCCCCCCCTCCACACACACCTAGGCACACACAGAGATCAGCATAGCAGATCATGAACACCTTGGAAAAGACTGAAATGCTAAATGCCTCTCTTGATGGGCAAAAGAGCTGGTGCAGTAATTCAAATGCCTGGTACAAAAATTCTGTTTAATATTTAGCTCCTATTTAAAACACAGCTTTTCATTTCATTCTATTTACAGAATATTTTCATTTCATTTGTTTCTTTAAAATTACTTAGTTCTCACCTGTTGTATGTCTAGGAATATTTTCTTCCAAAAATAGAAAAAAATAGATGATATCTTTTCAGCAGAAAACATTGGTTGATACAATTTTAAACCATCATGATATGGAAGAATTCTTCTGTCCCTCTCGAAGGTGGAAGAAGCATTTGGATCACAGATCATCTACAATGAAATACTTGACATGTTTAAGATGCTTTCAATCAATTTTGATCGTCAATTGCTTATTTGTTGTAAACAGTAATTTTTCAGTGAAGGGAAAGTGTGTGTGGTATATCTACATGATATGTTCAAAGGCAGTTCCTACTAATGGCCAGGCTGAATTCCAGTAAATAATGTCCCGAATGATATTTTGCCGCCTTCTTTGGCGCTTCATGAAATCTTACCCCGATGAAGTGCTGAAACACAGAGATTTTCTCTTAGAGAGTGTCTCATGTTGTAACCTATCCCATGGATTTTATGCTGTAATTCTTATCTCTTTTAAAATTTACTATCTTCTGTACAGTTTTCATGAAACTTTCTGTTACAGTAGTGAATAGCACAGATAAATGTCATTTTGTACAACTTTGAATTTACCCCAAGAGCTGAGAGAAAACTTGATCCTATACTTCAATCCGAGTTTCTTCTATAGTCCAACTTTGTTTCTCTACCATCAAGCTTCTCCTTTGTTGCTGCTCCAAGCCCCGTCCAAGGTGACCTTGAATACTTTCAGGGATGGGACACCCACAACTTCTCTGGGCAACCTGTTCCAGTGTTCCAGCACTCCCACAGTAAAAAAGGCCTTCCTTTCATCTAATATGTGTAGGAAATCATAAATCTAGGCATAGAAGCTTGGAGTGCAAATTTGAAATTCTTTGGATTTGAAGCACATTTTATATGAATACTGACTTACAGATGACTAAAAGATGTTGATGGGCATTTGAGCTGACAAGTTTTGAAAAAGTGCACGGAAATTAAAATTGAAACCACTAAAATTAAAAACTCCTTGCCATTTTCTTTTTCCTCTCCTATTCAAAATTGCATATGTCAGATATCAGTGCTTCATGCAAACCTCTCAGATGCTCTCAGAGAAAAAGCTTTTCTTTCAGACTAAGTTGCGGTTGACGTAGAACACTAGCAGGAGTGAAAGATTTTCTGGGCATCGGGGCAGCCCGTTCTCCTTGGATTTGTGTGCAGAATGCATTTTATCCAAACTGGAAAATAGATCCCAGCTCTGTTCTATTCATCATTCTTACTTCATCAGGCCAGAAGATTCTGTGAAAAGTAGCCTGTGGACCTTGAAGACAGCGCATGTGAACCAGATGAGAGGTGATAGAGAAGTTGAGGGAGAGAAGAAAGAGCATGAGGCTGAAACCAGAAAGTATTTCTCCACGTGATCATGGAAGATTGCAGGAGCCACTTGGTACTATCAAACCAGCCCAACTTGGCACTGGTGCCACCTTGGGTCTGGGAGCCATGTTGCATATCGTGCATTTTAAGGAGCCAGCTGGCCACACCCAGCCATATGCCCCCAAACACAAACCAAGGCCCTTTTCTCTGGCAAACAAAACTCAGCTGCCCTGCTTCTGGATGGCAGATTGCAGGAACCACTTGGTACTATCAAACCAGCCCAACTTGGCACTGGTGCCACCATGGGTCTGGTCACCATCCTGCCTATTGTAGCTTTTCAGGAGCCAGCCGGTCACTCTCAGCCATAGGCCCCGAGACACAAAACTCGGCCCGTTTCCCTGGCAAACAAAAGTAAGCTGCCCCGCTTCTGGATGGCAGATTGCAGGAGCTACTTAGTACTATCAAATCAGCCCGACTTAGCACAGGTGCCACCTTGGATCTGGGAACCATCCTGTGTATCGTGGATTTTCAGGGGCCAGCCAGCCACTCTCAGCCATATGCCCCCAAAAACAAACCACGGACCTTTTCTCTGGCAAACAAAAATCAACTGCCCCACTTCTGGATGGCAGATTGCAGGAGCCACTTGGGACTATCACACCAGCACAACATGGCACTGCTGCCAACTTGGATCTCGGAACAATCCTACGTATCGTACATATTCAGGAACCAGCCGAACACTCCCAGCCACAGGCCCCCAAACACAAACAAAGGCCCATTTCCCTGGAAAACAAAACTCAGCTGCCCCGCTTCTGGATGGCAGTTTGCAGGAGCCACTTGGTACTATCAAACCAGCCCAACTTGGCACTGGTGCCACCTTGGGTCTGGGAACCATCCTGCGTATCGTGGATTTTAAGGAGCCAGCCGGCTACTCCCAGCCACAGGCCCCCAACAAAAACCACGGCCCTTTTTTCTGGCAAACAAAACTTAGCTGCCTCACTTCTGGATGGCAGATTGCAGGAGCCACTTGGTGTAATCAAACCAGCCCGACTTGGCACTGGTGCCACCTTGGGTCTGGGAACCATCCTGCGTATCGTGGATTCTAAGGAGCCAGCCGGCCACTGCCAGCCACAGGCCCCCAAACAAAATCAACGGCGCTGTTCCCTGGAAAACAAAACACGCCTGCCAACTTTTTGATGGAGTTTGCAGGAGCCACTTGGTACTATCAAACCAGCCCGACTTGGCACTGGTGCCACCTTGGGTCTGGGAAACATCCTGCGTATCGTGGATTCTTAGGAGCCAGCCGGCCACTCCTAGCCACAGGCCCCCAAACAAAAACCTAGGCCTATTTCTCTGGCAAACAAAAGTAAGCTGCCCCGCTTCTGGATGGCAGATTGCAGGAGACACTTGGTACTATCAAACCAGCCCGACTTGGCACTGGTGCCACCTTGGATCTGGGAACCATGCTCTGTATCGTGGATATTCAGGGGCCAGCCGGCCACTCTCAGCCATATGTCCCCAAACAGAAACCTCGGCCCGTTTCTCTGGCAAACAAAACTCAACTGCCCCTCTTCTGGATGGCAAATTGCAGGATGAACTTGATACTAAAACCGCAGGCCGACTTGGTAGTGGTGACACCTTGGGCCTGGGAACCATCATGCGTATCGAGCATTTTAAGGAGCCAGCCGGCCACTCCCAGCAATATGCCCCCAAAAACAATCCACGGAATTTTTCTCTGGCAAACAAAATCAGCTGCCCCGCTTCTGGATGGCAGATTGCAGGAGCAACTTTGCACCATCAAACCAGCCCGACTTGGCACTGGTGCCACCTTGCATCTGGGAACCATGCTGCCTAGCGTGGATTTTCAGGAGCCAGCCGGCCACTCTCAGCCATAGGCCCCCAAACAAAACCCACGGCCCGTTTCCCTGGCAAACAAAATTAAGCTGCCCCGCTTCTGGATGGCAGATTGCAGGACGCACTTGGTAGTATCAAACCAGCCCGACTTGGCACTGGTGCCACCTTGGGTCTGGGAACCATCATGCGTATCGTGGATTCTAAGGAGCCAGCCGGCCACTCCCAGCCACAGGCCCCCAAATAGAAACAACGGCGCTTTTCCCTGGAAAACAAAACTCGCCTGCCAACTTTTTCATGGCAGATTGCAGGAGCCACTTGGTACTATCAAACCAGCCCAACTTGGCACTGGTGCCACCATGGGTCTGGTCACCATCCTGCCTATTGTAGCTTTCCAGGAGCCAGCCGGTCACTCCCAGCCATAGGTCCCCAGTCACAAACCTCGGCCCGTTTCCCTGGCAAACAAAAGTAAGCTGCCCCGCTTCTGGATGGCAGATTGCAGGAGCCCCTTGGTACTATCAAACCAGCCAAACTTGGCACTGGTGCCACCTCTGGTCTGGGAACCATGCTGCGTAACGCAGATTCTAAGGCGCCAGTCGGCCACTCCCAGCCACAAGCCCCCAAACACAAACAACGGCGCTATTCTCTGGCAAACAAAACTCCACTGCCCCTCTTCTGGATGGCAAATTGCAGGACGCACTTGGTACTATAAAAACAACCCGACTTGGCACTGGTGCCACCTTGGGTCTGGGAACCATCCTGCGTACCGATCTTTTTAATGAGACAGCCGGTCACTCCCAGCCATATGCCCCCAAACACAACCCACGGCCCTTTTCTCTGGCAAACAAAACTCAACTGCACCGCTTCTGGATGGCAGATTGCAGGAGCCACTTGGTACTATCAAACCAGCCCGACTTGGCACTGGTGCCACCTTGGGTCTGGGAACCATCCTGCGTATTGTGGGTTGTCAGGAGCCAGCCGAACACTCTCGGCCACAGACCCCAATCAAAAACAACGGCCCGTTTCACAGGCAAACAAAACTCAGCTGCCCCGCTTCTGGATGGGAGATTGCAGGAGGCACTTGACACTGTGAAACCAGCCCCACTTGGCACTGGTGCCACCTTGGGTCTGGGAACCATGCTGCGTATCATGGATTTTCAGGAGCCAGCCGGCCACTCCCAGCCACAGGCCCCCAAACACAAACCACAGCCTTTTTCTCTGGCAAACAAAATTCAGCTGCCCCGCTTCTGGATGGCAGATTGCAGGAGCCACTTGGGACTATCACACCAGCACAACATGGCACTGCTGCCACCTTGGATCTGGGAACCATCCGTCCTATCGTGGATTTTCAGGGGCCAGCCGGTCACTCTCAGCCATAGGCCCCAAACACAAACCACGGCCCTTTTCTCTGGAAAACAAAACTCAACTGCCCCTCTTCTGGATGGCAGATTGCAGGAGCCACTGGGTACTATGAAACCAGCCCTACTTGGCACTGGTGCCACCTTGGGTCTGGGAACCATGCTGCGTATCATGGATTTTCAGGAGCCAGCCGGCCACTGCCAGCCACAGGCCCCGAAACACAAACAACAGCCTTTTTCTCTGGCAAACAAAATTCAGCTGCCCCGCTTCTGGATGGCAGATTGCAGGAACCACTTGGTACTAACAAACCAGCCCGACTTGGCACTGGTGCCACCTTGGGTCTGGGAACCATCCTGCGTATTGTGGGTTGTCAGGAGCCAGCCGAACACTCTCGGCCACAGACCCCAATCAAAAACAACGGCCCGTTTCACAGGCAAACAAAACTCAGCTGCCCCGCTTCTGGATGGGAGATTGCAGGAGGCACTTGACACTGTGAAACCAGCCCCACTTGGCACTGGTGCCACCTTGGGTCTGGGAACCATGCTGCGTATCATGGATTTTCAGGAGCCAGCCGGCCACTCCCAGCCACAGGCCCCCAAACACAAACCACAGCCTTTTTCTCTGGCAAACAAAATTCAGCTGCCCCGCTTCTGGATGGCAGATTGCAGGAGCCACTTGGGACTATCACACCAGCACAACATGGCACTGCTGCCACCTTGGATCTGGGAACCATCCGTCCTATCGTGGATTTTCAGGGGCCAGCCGGTCACTCTCAGCCATAGGCCCCAAACACAAACCACGGCCCTTTTCTCTGGAAAACAAAACTCAACTGCCCCTCTTCTGGATGGCAGATTGCAGGAGCCACTGGGTACTATGAAACCAGCCCTACTTGGCACTGGTGCCACCTTGGGTCTGGGAACCATGCTGCGTATCATGGATTTTCAGGAGCCAGTCGGCCACTGCCAGCCACAGGCCCCGAAACACAAACAACAGCCTTTTTCTCTGGCAAACAAAATTCAGCTGCCCCGCTTCTGGATGGCAGATTGCAGGAACCACTTGGTACTAACAAACCAGCCCGACTTGGCACTGGTGCCACCTTGGGTCTGGGAACCATCCTGCGTATCGTGGATTCTAAGGAGCCAGCTGGCCAGTCCCAGCCACAGGCCCCAAAACACACACAACGGTGCTTTTCCCTGGAAAACAAAACTCGCCTGCCAAACATTTGATGGCAGATTGCAGGAGCCACTTGGTACTATCAAACCAGCCCAACTTGGCACTGGTGCCACCATGGGTCTGGTCACCATCCTGCCTATCGTAGCTTTGCAGGTGCCAGCCAGCCACCCCCAGCCAGAGGCCCGTAGACAAATATTTCGGCCCGTTTCCCTGGCAAACACAAGTAAGCTACCCCGCTTCTGGATGGCAGATTGCAGGAGCCACTTTGCACCATCAAACCAGCCCAACTTGGCACTGGTGCCACCTCAAGTCTGGGAACCATCCTCCGTATCGTGGGTTCTAAGGAGCCAGCCGGCCACTCCCAGCCACAGGCCCCCAAACACAAACAACGGCGCTTTTCCCTGGAAAACAAAACTCGCCTGCCAACTTTTTGATGGCAGATTGCAGGAGCCACTTGGTACTATCAAACCAGCCCAACTTGGCACTGGTGCCACCATGGGTCTGGTCACCATCCTGCCTATCGTAGCTTTTCAGGAGCCAGCCGGTCACTCGCAGCCTTAGGCCCCCAGACACAAACCTCGGCACGTTTCCCTGGCAAACAAAAGTAAGCTGCCCCGCTTCTGGATGGCAGATTGCAGGAACCACTTGGTATTATCAAACCAGCCCAACTTGGCACTGGTGCCACCTTGGGTCTGGATACCATGCTGCGTATCGTGGATTCTAAGGAGCCAGCCGGCCACTCCCAGCCACAGGCCCCCAAACACAAACAACGGCACTTTTCCCTGGAAAACAAAACTCGCCTGCCAACTATTTCATGGTAGATTGCAGGAGCCACTTGGTACTATCAAACCAGCCCTACTTGGCACTGGTGCCACCATGGGTCTGGTCACCATCCTGCCTATCGTAGCTTTTCAGGAGCCAGCCGGTCACTCCCAGCCATAGGCCCTGAGACACAAACCTCGGCCCGTTTCCCTGGCAAACAAAAGTAAGCTGCCCCGCTTCTGGATGGCAGATTGCAGGAACCACTTGGTAGTATCAAACCAGCCCGACTTTGCACTGTTGCCACCTTGGGTCTGGGAACCATCCGGCGTATCGTGTGTTGAAAGGAGCCAGCCGGCCACTCCCAGCCACAGGCCTCCAATCAAAAACAACGGCGCTTTTCCCTGGAAAACAAAACTCAACTGCCCTTCTTCTGGATGGAAAATTGCAGGACGCACTTGCTACTACAAAAACAGCCAAACTAGGCAATGGTGCCACCATGGATCTGGGAACCATCCTGCGTATCGAGCTTCTTAAGGAGCCAGCCGGCCACTCCCAGCCATATGCCCCCAAAAACAAACCACGGAACTTTACTCTGGCAAACAAAGATCCGCTGCCCCCCGTCAGGATGGCAGATTGCAGGAGCCACTTGGTACTATCAAACGAGCCCGACTTGGCCCTGGTGCCACCTTGAGTCTGGGAACCATCCTGCGTATTGTGGATTGTCAGTAGCCAGTCGACCATTCTCGGCCACAGACCCCAATCAAAAACAACGGCCGGTTCACAGGCAAAAGAACTCAGCTGCCCCGTTTCTGGATGGGAGACTGCATGAGGCACTTGACACTGTCAAACCAGCCCCACTTGGCACTGGTGCCATCTTGGGTCTGGGAACCATGCTGCGTATCATGGATTTTCAGGAGCCAACTGGCCACTGCCAGCCACAGGCCCCCAAACACAAACCTCGGCCCGTTTCCCTGGCAAACAAAAGTAAGCTGCCCCGCTTCTGGATGGCAGATTGCAGGAGCCACTTTGCACCATCAAACTAGCCGGACTTGGCACTGGTGCCACCTCAGGTCTGGGAACCATCCTGCGTATCGTGGATTCTAAGGAGCCAGCCGGCCACTCCCAGCCACAGGCCCTCAAACACAAACAACGGCGCTTTTCCCTGGAAAACAAAACTCGCCTGACAACTTTTTGATGGCAGATTGCAGGAGCCACTTGGTACTATCAAACCAGCCCAACTTGGCACTGGTGCCACCATGGGTCTGGTCACCATCCTGCCTATCGTAGATTTTCAGGAGCCAGCCGGTCACTCCCAGCCATAGGCCCCCAGACAAATACCTCGGCCCGTTTCCCTGGAAAACAAAAGTAAGCTGCCCCACTTCTGGATGGCAGATTGCAGGACGCACTTGGTACTATCAAACCAGCCCAACTTGGCACTGGTGCCACGTCAAGTCTGGGAACCATCCTGCGTATCGTGGATTCTAAGGAGCCAGCCGGCCACTCCCAGCCACAGGCCCTCAAACACAAACAACGACGCTTTTCCCTGGAAAACAAAACTCGCCTGCCAACTTTTTGATGGCAGATTGCAGGAGCCACTTGGTACTATCAAACCAGCCCAACTTGGCACTGGTGCCACCATGGGTCTGGTCACCATCCTGCCTATCGTAGCTTTCCAGGAGCCAGCCGGTCACTCCCAGCCATAGGCCCCAAGACACAAAGCTCGGCCCGTTTCCCTGGCAAAAAAAAGAAAGCTGCCCCGCTTCTGGATGGCAGATTGCCGGACGCACTTGGTACTATCAAACCAGCCCAATGTGGCACTGGTGCCACCTCTGGTCTGGGAACCATCCTGCGTATCGTGGATTCTAATTAGCCATCCGGCCACTCCCAGCCACAGGCCCCCAAACACAAACAACGACGCTTTTCCCTGGAAAACAAAACTCGCCTGCCAAATTTTGATGACAGATTGCAGGAGCCACTTGGTGCTATCAAACCAGCCCAACATGGCACTGGTGCCACCATGGGTCTGGTCACCATCCTGCACATCGTAGCTCTTCAGGAACCAGCCGGTCATTCCCAGCCATAGGCCCCCAGACACAAAGCTCGACCCGTTTCCGTGGCAAACAAAAGTAAGCTGCCCCGCTTCTGGATGGCAGATTGCAGGAGCCACTTGGTATAATCAAACCAGCCCGACTTGGCACTGGTGCCACCTCTGGTCTGGGAACCATCCTGCGTATCGTGGATTCTAAGGAGCCAGCCGGCCACTCCCAGCCGCAGGCCCTCAAACCCAAAACACGGCGCTTTTCCCTGGAAAACAAAACTCGCCTGCCAAATTTTGATGGCAGATTGCAGGAGCCACTTGGTACTATCAAACCAGCCCAACTTGGCACTGGTGCCACCATGGGTCTGGTCACCATCCTGCCTATGGTAGCTTTTCAGGAGCCATCCGGTCACTCCCAGCCATAGGCCCCCAGACACAAACCTCGGCCCGTTTCCCTGGCAAACAAAAGTAAGCTGCCCCGCTTCTGGATGGCAGATTGCAGGAACCACTTGGTATTATCAAACCAGCCCAACTTGGCACTGGTGCCACCTTGGGTCTGGATACCATGCTGCGTATCGTGGATTCTAAGGAGCCAGCCGGCCACTCCCAGCCACAGGCCCTCAAACACAAACAACGGCGCTTTTCCCTGGAAAACAAAACTCGCCTGACAACTTTTTGATGGCAGATTGCAGGAGCCACTTGGTACTATCAAACCAGCCCAACTTGGCACTGGTGCCACCATGGGTCTGGTCACCATCCTGCCTATCGTAGCTTTTCAGGAGCCAGCCGGTCACTCCCAGCCATAGGCCCCCAGACAAATACCTCGGCCCGTTTCCCTGGAAAACAAAAGTAAGCTGCTCCACTTCTGGATGGCAGATTGCAGGACGCACTTGGTACTATCAAACCAGCCCGACTTGGCACTGGTGCCACGTCAAGTCTGGGAACCATCCTGCGTATCGTGGATTCTAAGGAGCCAGCCGGCCACTCCCAGCCACAGGCCCTCAAACACAAACAACGACGCTTTTCCCTGGAAAACAAAACTCGCCTGCCAACTTTTTGATGGCAGATTGCAGGAGCCACTTGGTACTATCAAACCAGCCCAACTTGGCACTGGTGCCACCATGGGTCTGGTCACCATCCTGCCTATCGTAGCTTTCCAGGAGCCAGCCGGTCACTCCCAGCCATAGGCCCCAAGACACAAAGCTCGGCCCGTTTCCCTGGCAAAAAAAAGAAAGCTGCCCCGCTTCTGGATGGCAGATTGCCGGACGCACTTGGTACTATCAAACCAGCCCAATGTGGCACTGGTGCCACCTTGGGTCTGGGAACCATCCTGCGTATCGTGGATTCTAATTAGCCATCCGGCCACTCCCAGCCACAGGCCCCCAAACACAAACAACGACGCTTTTCCCTGGAAAACAAAACTCGCCTGCCAAATTTTGATGACAGGTTGCAGGAGCCACTTGGTGCTATCAAACCAGCCCAACTTGGCACTGGTGCCACCATGGGTCTGGTCACCATCCTGCACATCGTAGCTCTTCAGGAACCAGCCGGTCATTCCCAGCCATCGGCCCCCAGACACAAAGCTCGACCCGTTTCCGTGGCAAACAAAAGTAAGCTGCCCCGCTTCTGGATGGCAGATTGCAGGAGCCACTTGGTATAATCAAACCAGCCCGACTTGGCACTGGTGCCACCTCTGGTCTGGGAACCATCCTGCGTATCGTGGATTCTAAGGAGCCAGCCGGCCACTCCCAGCCGCAGGCCCTCAAACCCAAAACACGGCGCTTTTCCCTGGAAAACAAAACTCGCCTGCCAAATTTTGATGGCAGATTGCAGGAGCCACTTGGTACTATCAAACCAGCCCAACTTGGCACTGGTGCCACCATGGGTCTGGTCACCATCCTGCCTATGGTAGCTTTTCAGGAGCCATCCGGTCACTCCCAGCCATAGGCCCCCAGACACAAACCTCGGCCCGTTTCCCTGGCAAACAAAAGTAAGCTGCCCCGCTTCTGGATGGCAGATTGCAGGAACCACTTGGTATTATCAAACCAGCCCAACTTGGCACTGGTGCCACCTTGGGTCTGGATACCATGCTGCGTATCGTGGATTCTAAGGAGCCAGCCGGCCACTCCCAGCCACAGGCCCCCAAACACAAACAACGGCGCTTTTCCCTGGAAAATAAAACTCGCCTGCCAACTTTTTGATGGCAGATTGCAGGAGCAACTTGCTACTATCAAATCAGCCCAACTTGGCACTGGTGCCACCATGGGTCTGGTCACCATCCTGCCTATCGTAGCTTTTCACGAGCCAGCCGGTCACTCCCAGCCATAGGCCCCCAGACAAAAACCTCGGCCATTTTCCCTGGCAAACTAAAGTAAGCTACCCCGCTTCTGCTTGGCAGATTGCAGGAGCCACTTTGCAGCATCAAACTAGCCCGACTTGGCACTGGTGCCACGTCAGGTCTGGGAACCATCCTGCGTATCGTGGATTCCAATTAGCAAGCCGGCCACTCTCAGCCACAGGCCCCCAAACACAAACAACGGCGCTTTTCCCTGGAAATCAAAACTCGCCTGCCAAATTTTTGATGGCAGATTGCAGGAGCCACTTGGTAATATCAAATCAGCCCAACTTGGCACTGGTGCCACCATGGGTCTGGTCACCATCCTGCCTATCGTAGCTTTTCAGGAGCCAGCCGGTCACTCCCAGCCATAGGCCCCCAGACACAAACCTCGGCCCGTTTCCCTGGAAAACAAAAGTAAGCTGCCCCGCTTCTGGATGGCAGATTGCAGGAGCCACTTTGCACCATCAAACTGGCCCGACTTGTCACTGGTGCCACCTCAGGTCTGGGAACCATCCTGCGTATCGTGGATTCCAATTAGCAAGACGGCCACTCCCAGCCACAGGCCCCCAAACACAAAGAACGGCGCTTTTCCCTGGAAAACAAAACTCGCCTGCCAACATTTTGATGGCAGATTGCAGGAAGCACTTGGTACTATCAAACCAGCCCAACCTGGCACTGGTGCCACCTTGGGTCTGGGAACCATCCGGCGTATCGTGTGTTGAAAGGAGCCAGCCGGCCACTCCAGCCACAGGCCCGCAGACACAAACAACGGCGCTTTTCCCTGGAAAACAAAACTCAGCTGCCCTGCTTCTGGATGGCAGATTGCAGGAACCACTTGGTACTATCAAACCAGCCCAACTTGGCACTGGTGCCACCATGGGTCTGGTCACCATCCTGCCTATTGTAGCTTTTCAGGAGCCAGCCGGTCACTCTCAGCCATAGGCCCCGAGACACAAAACTCGGCCCGTTTCCCTGGCAAACAAAAGTAAGCTGCCCCGCTTCTGGATGGCAGATTGCAGGAGCTACTTAGTACTATCAAATCAGCCCGACTTGGCACAGGTGCCACCTTGGATCTGGGAACCATCCTGTGTATCGTGGATTTTCAGGGGCCAGCCAGCCACTCTCAGCCATATGCCCCCAAAAACAAACCACGGACCTTTTCTCTGGCAAACAAAAATCAACTGCCCCACTTCTGGATGGCAGATTGCAGGAGCCACTTGGGACTATCACACCAGCACAACATGGCACTGCTGCCAACTTGGATCTCGGAACAATCCTACGTATCGTACATATTCAGGAACCAGCCGAACACTCCCAGCCACAGGCCCCCAAACACAAACAAAGTCCCATTTCCCTGGAAAACAAAACTCAGCTGCCCCGCTTCTGGATGGCAGTTTGCAGGAGCCACTTGGGACTATCAAACCAGCCCGACTTGGTAATGGTACCACCTTGGATCTGGGAACCATCCGGCGTATCGTGGATTTTCAGGGGCCAGCCGGTCATTCCCAGCCATATGCCCCCAAACACAAACCTCGGCCCTTTTCTCTGGCAAACAAAACTCAACTGCCCCTCTTCTGGATGGCAAATTGCAGGACGCACTTGGTACTACAAAAAGAGCCCGACTTGGCAGTGGTGCCACCTTGGCTCTGGGAACCATCCTGCGTATCGAGCATTTTAAGGAGCCAGCCGGCAATTCCCAGCCGTATGCCCCAAAAAGAAACCATGGACATTTTCTCTGGCAAAAAAAACTCAGCTGTCCCGCTTCTGGATGGCAGATTGCAGGAGTCACTTTGAACCATACAACCAGCCTTACTTGGCACTGGTGCCACCTTGGATCTGGGAACCATCCTGCCTATCGTTGATTTTCAGGGGCCAGCCGGCCACTCTCAGCCATAGGCCCCCAAACACAAACCACAGCCCTTTTCTCTAGCAAACAAAATTCAACTGCCCCGCTTCTGGATGGCAAATTGCAGGAGCCACTGGGTACTACAAAAACAGCCTGACTTGGCACTGGTGCCACCTTGCGTCTGGTTACCATGCGGCGTATCGTGCATTTTAAGGAGCCAGGTGGCCACTCCCAGCCATATGCCCCCAAACACAACCCACGGGCCTTTTCTCTGGCAAACAAAACTCAGCTGCCCCGCTTCTGGATGGCAGATTGCAGGAGCCACTTGGTACTATCAAACCAGCCCAATTTGGCACTGGTGCCACCATGGGTCTGGTCACCATCCTGCCTATCGTAGCTTTTCAGGAGCCAGCCGGTCACTCCCAGCCGTAGGCCCACAGACACAAAACTCGGCCCGTTTCCCTGACAAACAAAAGTAAGCTGCCCCGCGTCTGGATGGCAGATTGCAGGAGCCACTTGCTACTATCAAACCACCCGACTTGGCACTGGTGCCACCTCTGGTCTGGGAACCATCCTGCGTATCGTAGATTCTAATTAGCCATCCGTCCACTCCCAGGCACAGGCCCCCAAACACAAACAACGGCGCTTTTCCCTGGAAAACAAAACTCGTCTGCCATCTTTTTGATGGCAGATTGCCGGAGCCACTTGGTACTATCAAACCAGCCCAACTTGGCACTGGTGCGACCATGGGTCTGGTCACCATCCTGCCTATCGTAGCTTTTCAGGAGCCAGCCGGCCACTCCCTGCCACAGGCCCCCAAACACAAACAACGGCGCTTTTCCCTGGAAAACAAAATTCGCCTGCCAACTTTTTGATGGCAGATTGCAGGAGCCACTTGGTACTATCAAATCAGCCCAACTTGGCACTGGTGCCACCATGGGTCTGGTCAACATCCTGCCTATCGTAGCTTTTCAGGAGCCAGCCGGTCACTCCCAGCCATAGGCCCTCAGACCCAAACCTCGGCCCGTTTCCCTGGCAAACAAAAGTAAGCTGCCCCGCTTCTGGATGGCAGATTGCAGGAGCCACTTGGTAGTATCAAACCAGCCCTACTTGGTACTGGTGCCAACTTGGGTCTGGGAAACATCCTGCGTATCGTGGATTCTAAGGAGCCAGCCGGCCACTCCCAGCCACAGGCCCCCAAACACAAACAACGGCGCTTTTCCCTGGAAAACAAAACTCGCCTACCAACATTTTGATGGCAGATTGCAGGAGCCACTTGGTACTATCAAATCAGCCGAACTTGGCACTGGTGCCACCATGGGTCTGGTAACCATCCTGCCTATCGTACCTTTTCAGGAGCCAGCTGGTCACTCCCAGCCATAGGCCCCCAGACAAAAACCTCGGCTCCTTTCCCTGGCAAACAAAAGTAAGCAGCCCTGCTTCTGGATGGCAGATTGCAGGAGCCACTTTGCACCATCAAACTGGCCCGACTTGTCACTGTTGCCACCTCTGGTCTGGGAACCATCCTGCGTATCGTGGATTCTAATTAGCCAGCCGGCCACTCCCAGCCACAGGCCCCCAAACACAAACAACGGCGCTTTTCCCTGGAAAACAAAACTCGCCTGACAACTTTTTGATGGCAGATTGCAGGAGCCACTTGGTACTATCAAACCAGCCCAACTTGGCACTGGTGCCACCATGGGTCTGGTCACCATCCTGCCTATCGTAGCTTTTCAGGAGCCAGCCGGTCACTCCCAGCCATAGGCCCCCAGACACAAAGCTCGGCCCGTTTCCCTGGCAAACAAAAGTAAGCTGCCCCGCTTCTGGATGGCAGATAGTAGGACGCACTTGTTACTATCAAACCAGCCCAACTTGGCACTGGTGCCACCACTGGTCTGGGAACCATCCTGCGTATCGTGGATTCTAAGGAGCCAGCCGGCCAATCCCAGCCACAGGCACCCAAACACAAACAACGGCGCTTTTCCCTGGAAAACAAAACTCGCCTGCCAAGTTTTTGATGGCAGATTGCAGGAGCCACTTGGTACTATCAAACCAGCCCAACTTGGCACTGGTGCCACCATGGGTCTGGTCACCATCCTGCCTATCGTAGCTTTTCAGGAGCCAGCCGGTCACTCCCAGCCATAGGCCCCCAGACAAATACCTCGGCCCGTTTCCCTGGCAAACAAAAGTAAGCTGCCCCGCTTCTGGATGGCAGATTCCCGGACGCACTTGGTACTATCAAACCAGCCCAACTTGGCACTGGTGCCACCTCTGATCTGGGAACCATGCTGAGTATCGTGGATTCTAAGGAGCCAGCCGGCCACTCCCAGCCACAGGCCCCCAAACACAAACAACGGCGCTTTTCCCTGGAAAACAAAACTCGCCTGCCAAGTTTTTGATGGCAGATTGCAGGAGCCACTTGGTACTATCAAACCAGCCCAACTTGGCACTGGTGCCGTCATGGGTCTGGTCACCATCCTGCCTATCGTAGCTTTTCACGAGCCAGCCGGTCACTCCCAGCCATAGGCCCCCAGACAAAAACCTCGGCCCGTTACCCTGGAAAACAAAAGTAAGCTGCCCCGCTTCTGGATGGCAGATGGCAGGAACCACTTGGTACTATCAAACCAGCCCAACTTGGCACTGGTGCCACCTTGGGTCTGGGAACCATCCTGCGTATCGTGGATTCTAAGGAGCCAGCCGGTCGCTCCCAGCCACAGGCCCCCAAACAAAACCACAGGGCTATTTCCTGGAAAACAAAACTCGCCTGCCAAGTTTTTGATGGTAGATTGCAGGAGCCACTTGGTACTATCAAACCAGCCCAACTTGGCACTGGTGCCACCATGGGTCTGGTCACCATCCTGCCTATCGTAGCTTTTCAGGAGCCAGCCGGTCACTCCCAGCCATAGGCCCCGAGACACAAACCTCGGCCCGTTTCCCTGGCAAACAAAAGTAAGCTACCCCGCTTCTGGATGGCAGATTGCAGGAGCCACTTGGTACTATCAAACCAGCCCGACTTGGCACTGGTGCCACCTCAGGTCTGGGAACCATCCTGCGTATCGTGGATTCTAAGGAGCCAGCCGGCCACTCCCAGCCATAGGCCCCCAAACAAAAACAACGGCGCTTTTCCCTGGAAAACAAAACTTGCCTGCTAACTTTTTGATGGCAGATTGCAGGAGCCACTTGGTACTATCAAACCAGCCCAACTTGGCACTGGTGCCACCATGGGTCTGGTCACCATCCTGCCTATCATAGCTTATCAGGAGCCAGCCGGTCACTCCCAGCCATAGGCCCCCAGACACAAAGCTCGACCCGTTTCCCTGGCAAACAAAAGCAAGCTGCCCCGCTTCTGGATGGCAGATTGCAGGAGCCACTTGGTACTATCAAACCAGCCCATCTTGGCATTGGTGCCACCTCTAGTCTGGGAACCATCCTGCGTATCGTGGATTCTAAGGAGCCAGCCGGTCACTCCCAGCCACAGGCCCCCAAACACAAACCACAGCGCTTTTCCCTGGAAAACAAAACTCGCCTGCCAAGTTTTTGATGGCAGATTGCAGGAGCCACTTGCTACTATCAAATCAGCCCAACTTGGCACTGGTGCCACCATGGGTCTGGTCACCATCCTGCCTATCGTAGCTTTTCAGGAGACAGCCGGTCCCTCCCTGCCATAGGCCCCCAGAGAAAAACCTCGGCCCATTTCCCTGGCAAACAAAAGTAAGCTGCCCCGCTTCTGGATGGCAGATTCCAGGACGCACTTGGTAGTATCAAACCAGCCCAACTTGGCACTGGTGCCACCTCTGGCCTGGGAACCATCCTGCGTATCGTGGATTCTAAAGAGCCAGCCGGTCACTCCCAGCCACAGGCCCCCAGACACAAACAACGGCGCTTTTCCCTGGACAACAAAACTCGCCTGCCAAATTTTGATGGCAGATTCCCGGAGCCACTTGGTACTATCAAACCAGCCCAACTTGACACTGGTGCCGTCATGGGTCTGGTCACCATCCTGCCTATCGTAGCTTTTCAGGAGCCAGCCGGTCACTCCCAGCCATAGGCCCCCAGACACAAAGCTCGGCCCGTTTCCGTGGCAAACAAAAGTAAGTTATCCCGCTTCTGGATGGCAGATTGCAGGAGCCACTTTTCACCATCAAACCAGCCCGACTTGGCATTGCTGCCACCTCTGGTCTGGGAACCATCCTGCGTATCGTGGATTCTAAGGAGCCAGCCGGCCACTCCCAGCCACAGGCACCCAAACACAAACAACGGCGCTTTTCCCTGGAAAACAAAACTCGCCTGACAACTTTTTGATGGCAGATTGCAGGAGCCACTTGGTACTATCAAACCAGCCCAACTTGGCACTGGTGCCACCATGGGTCTGGGAACCATCCTGCCTATCGTAGCTTTTCAGGAGCCAGCCGGTCACTCCCAGCCATAGGCCCCCAGACACAAACCTCGGCCCGTTTCCCTGGCAAACAAAAGTAAGCTACCCCGCTTCTGGATGGCAGATTGCAGGACGCACTTGGTACTATCAAACCAGCCCAACTTGGCACTGGTGCCACCTCAGGTCTGGGAACCATCCTGCGTATCGTGGATTCTAAGGAGCCAGCCGGCCACTCCCAGCCATAGGCCCCCAAACAAAAACAACGGCGCTTTTCCCTGGAAAACAAAACTTGCCTGCCAACTTTTTGATGGCAGATTGCAGGAGCCACTTGGTACTATCAAACCAGCCCAACTTGGCACTGGTGCCACCATGGGTCTGGTCACCATCCTGCCTATCGTAGCTTTTCAGGAGCCAGCCGGTCACTCCGAGCCGTAGGCCCCCAGACACAAAACTCGGCCGGTTTCCCTGACAAACAAAAGTAAGCTGTCCCGCTTCTGGATGGCAGATTGCAGGAGCCACTTGCTACTATCAAACCACCCGACTTGGCACTGGTGCCACCTCTGGTCTGGGAACCATCCTGCGTATCGTAGATTCTAATTAGCCATCCGTCCACTCCCAGGCACAGGCCCCCAAACACAAAAAACGGCGCTTTTCCCTGCAAAACAAAACTCGTCTGCCATCTTTTTGATGGCAGATTGCCGGAGCCACTTGGTACTATAAACCAGCCCAACTTGGCACTGGTGCCACCATGGGTCTGGTCACCATCCTGCCTATCGTAGCTTTTCAGGAGCCAGCCGGCCACTCCCTGCCACAGGCCCCCAAACACAAACAACGGCGCTTTTCCCTGGAAAACAAAATTCGCCTGCCAATATTTTGATGGCAGATTGCAGGAGCCACTTGGTACTATCAAATCAGCCCAACTTGGCACTGGTGCCACCATGGGTCTGGTCAACATCCTGCCTATCGTAGCTTTTCAGGAGCCAGCCGGTCACTCCCAGCCATAGGCCCCCAGACCCAAACCTCGGCCCGTTTCCCTGGCAAACAAAAGTAAGCTGCCCCGCTTCTGGATGGCAGATTGCAGGAGCCACTTGGTAGTATCAAACCAGCCCTACTTGGTACTGGTGCCAACTTGGGTCTGGGAAACATCCTGCGTATCGTGGATTCTAAGGAGCCAGCCGGCCACTCCCAGCCACAGGCCTCTAAACACAAACAAGGGCGCTTTTCCCTGGAAAACAAAACTCTCCTGCCAACTTTTTGATGGCAGATTGCAGGAGCCACTTGGTACTATCAAACCAGCCCAACTTGGCACTGGTGCCACCATGGGTCTGGTCACCATCCTGCCTATCGTAGCTTTTCAGGAGCCAGCCGGCCACTCCCAGCCATAGGCCCCCAGGCACAAACCTCGGCCCGTTTCCCTGGCAAACAAAAGTAAGCTGCCCCGCTTCTGGATGGCAGATTCCCGGACGCACTTGTTACAATCAAACCAGCCCAACTTGGCACTGGTGCCACCTCTGGTCTGGGAACCATGCTGAGTATCGTGGATTCTAAGGAGCCAGCCGGCCACTCCCAGCCACAGGCCCCCAAACACAAACAACGGCGCTTTTCCCTGGAAAACAAAACTCGCCTGCCAAGTGTTTGATGGCAGATTGCAGGAGCCACTTGGTACTATCAAACCCGCCCAACTTGGCACTGGTGCCACCATGGGTCTGGTCACCATCCTGCCTATCGTAGCTTTTCAGGAGCCAGCCGGTCACTCCCCGCCATAGGCCCCCAGACACAAACCTCGGCCCGTTTCCCTGTCAAACAAAAGTAAGCTACCCCGCTTCTGGATGGCAGATTGCAGGACGCACTTGGTACTATCAAACCAGCCCAACTTGGCACTGGTGCCACCTCAGGTCTGTGAACCATCCTGCGTCTCGTGGATTCTAAGGAGCCAGCCGGCCACTCCCACCCATAGGCCCCCAAACAAAAACAACGGCGCTTTTCCCTGGAAAACAAAACTCGCCTGCCAACTTTTTGATGGCAGATTGCAGGAACCACTTGGTATTATCAAGCCAGCCCGACTTGGCACTGGTGCCACCTTGGGTCTGGGAACCATGCTGCGTATCGTGGATTCTAAGGAGCCAGCCGGCCACTCCCTGCCACAGGCCCCCAAACACAAACAACGGCGCTTTTCCCTGGAAATCAACACTCGCTTGCCGACTTTTTGATGGCAGATTGCAGGAGCCACTTGGTACTATCAAACCAGCCCAACTTGGCACTGGTGCCACCATGGGTCTGGTCACCATCATGCCTCTCGTAGCTTTTCAGGAGCCAGCTGGTCACTCCCAGCCATAGGCCCCCAGACAAAAACCTCGGCTCCTTTCCCTGGCAAACAAAAGTAAGCAGCCCTGCTTCTGGATGGCAGATTGCAGGAGCCACTTTGCACCATCAAACTGGCCCGACTTGTCACTGTTGCCACCTCTGGTCTGGGAACCATCCTGCGTATCGTGGATTCTAATTAGCCAGCCGGCCACTCCCAGCCACAAGCCCCCAAACACAAACAACGGCGCTTTTCCCTGGAAAACAAAACTCGCCTGACAACTTTTTGATGGCAGATTGCAGGAGCCACTTGGTACTATCAAACCAGCCCAACTTGGCACTGGTGCCACCATGGGTCTGGTCACCATCCTGCCTATCGTAGCTTTTCAGGAGCCAGCCGGTCACTCCCAGCCATAGGCCCCCAGACACAAAGCTCGGCCCGTTTCCCTGGCAAACAAAAGTAAGCTGCCCCGCTTCTGGATGGCAGATAGTAGGACGCACTTGTTAATATCAAACCAGCCCGACTTGGCACTGGTGCCACCACTGGTCTGGGAACCATCCTGCGTATCGTGGATTCTAAGGAGCCAGCCGGCCACTCCCAGCCACAGGCACCCAAACACAAACAACGGCGCTTTTCCCTGGAAAACAAAACTCGCCTGACAACTTTTTGATGGCAGATTGCAGGAGCCACTTGGTACTATCAAACCAGCCCAACTTGGCACTGGTGCCACCATGGGTCTGGTCACCATCCTGCCTATCGTAGCTTTTCAGGAGCCAGCCGGTCACTCCCAGCCATAGGCCCCCAGACAAATACCTCGGCCCGTTTCCCTGGAAAACAAAAGTAAGCTGCCCCGCTTCTGGATGGCAGATTGCAGGACGCACTTGGTACTATCAAACCAGCCCGACTTGGCACTGGTGCCACGTCAAGTCTGGGAACCATCCTGCGTATCGTGGATTCTAAGGAGCCAGCCGGCCACTCCCTGCCACAGGCCCCCAAACACAAACAACGGCGCTTTTCCCTGGAAAACAAAACTCGCCTGCCAACTTTTTGATGGCAGATTGCAGGAGCCACTTGGTACTATCAAACCAGCCCAACTTGGCACTGGTGCCACCATGGGTCTGGGAACCATCCTGCCTATCGTAACTTTTCAGGAGCCAGCCAGTCACTCCCAGCCATAGGCCCCCAGACAAAAACCTCGGCCCGTTTCCCTGGCAAACAAAAGTAAGCTGCCCCGCTTCTGGATGGCAGATTCCCGGACGCACTTGGTACTATCAAACCAGCCCAACTTGGCACTGGTGCCACCTCTGATCTGGGAACCATGCTGAGTATCGTGGATTCTAAGGAGCCAGCCGGCCACTCCCAGCCACAGGCCCCCAAACACAAACAACGGCGCTTTTCCCTGGAAAACAAAACTCGCCTGCCAAGTTTTTGATGGCAGATTGCAGGAGCCACTTGGTACTATCAAACCAGCCCAACTTGGCACTGGTGCCGTCATGGGTCTGGTCACCATCCTGCCTATCGTAGCTTTTCAGGAGCCAGCCGGTCACTCCCAGCCATAGGCCCCCAGACAAAAACCTCGGCCCGTTTCCCTGGAAAACAAAAGTAAGCTGCCCCGCTTCTGGATGGCAGATTGCAGGAACCACTTGGTACTATCAAACCAGCCCAACTTGGCACTGGTGCCACCATGGGTCTGGGAACCATCCTGTGTATCGTGGATTCTAATTAGCCATCCGTCCACTCCAGGCCATAGGGCCCCAGGCACAAACAACGGCGCTTTTCCCTGGAAAACAAAACTCGCCTGACAACTTTTTGATGGCCGATTGCAGGAACCACTTGGTATTATCTAGCCAGCCCAACTTGGCACTGGTGCCACCATGGGTCTGGTCACCATCCTGCCTATCGTAGCTTTTCAGGAGCCAGCCGGTCACTCCCAGCCATAGGCCCCCAGACACAAACCTCGGACCGTTTCCCTGGCAAACAAAAGTAAGCTGCCCCGCTTCTGGATGGCAGATTGCAGGAACCACTTGTTACTATCAAACCAGCCCAACTTGGCACTGGTGCCACCATGGGTCTGGGAACCATCCTGTGTATCGTGGATTCTAATTAGCCATCCGTCCACTCCAGGCCATAGGGCCCCAGGCACAAACAACGGCGCTTTTCCCTGGAAAACAAAACTTGCCTGCCAACTTTTTGATGGCCGATTGCAGGAACCACTTGGTATTATCAAGCCAGCCCGACTTGGCACTGGTGCCACCTAGGGTCTGGGAACCATGCTGCGTATCGTGGATTCTAAGTAGCCAGCCGGCCACTCCCTGCCACAGGCCCCCAAACACAAACAACGGCGCTTTTCCCTGGAAAACAAAACTCGCCTGCCAAGTTTTTGATGGCAGATTGCAGGAGCCACTTGGTACTATCAAACCAGCCCAACTTGGCACTGGTGCCACCATGGGTCTGGTCACCATCCTGCCTATCGTAGCTTTTCAGGAGCCAGCCAGCCACCCCCAGCCAGAGGCCCCCAGACAAAAACCTCGGCCCGTTTCCCTGGCAAACAAAAGTAAGCTGCCCCGCTTCTGCATGGCAGATTGCAGGAGCCACTTTGCACCGTCAAACCAGCCCAACTTGGCACTGGTGCCACCTCAGGTCTGGGAACCATCCTGCGTATCGTGGGTTCTAATTAGCCATCCGTCCACTCCAGGCCATAGGGCCCCAGGCACAAAAAACGGCGCTTTTCCCTGGAAAACAAAACTCGCCTGCCAACTTTTTGATGGCCGATTGCAGGAACCACTTGGTATTATCAAGCCAGCCCAACTTGGCACTGGTGCCACCATGGGTCTGGTCACCATCCTGCCTATCGTAGCTTTTCAGGAGCCAGCCGGTCACTCCCAGCCATAGGCCCCCAGACACAAACCTCGGACCGTTTCCCTGGCAAACAAAAGTAAGCTGCCCCGCTTCTGGATGGCAGATTGCAGGAACCACTTGGTACTATCAGACCAGCCCAACTTGGCACTGGTGCCACCATGGGTCTGGGAACCATCCTGTGTATCGTGGATTCTAATTAGCCATCCGTCCACTCCAGGCCATAGGGCCCCAGGCACAAACAACGGCGCTTTTCCCTGGAAAACAAAACTCGCCTGCCAACTTTTTGATGGCCGATTGCAGGAACCACTTGGTATTATCAAGCCAGCCCGACTTGGCACTGGTGCCACCTTGGGTCTGGGAACCATGCTGCGTATTGTGGATTCTAAGGAGCCAGCCGGCCACTCCCAGCCACAGGCCCCCAAACACAAACAACGACGCTTTTCCCTGGAAATCAACAGTCGCTTGCCGACTTTTTGATGGCAGATTGCAGGAGCCACTTGGTACTATCAAACCAGCCCAACTTGGCACTGGTGCCACCATGGGTCTGGTCACCATCCTGCCTATCGTAGCTTTTCAGGAGCCAGCCGGCCACTCCCAGCCATAGGCCCCCAGACACAAACCTCGGCCCGTTTCCCTGGCAAACAAAAGTAAGCTGCCCCGCTTCTGGATGGCAGATTCCCGGACGCACTTGTTACAATCAAACCAGCCCAACTTGGCACTGGTGCCACCTCTGGTCTGGGAACCATCCTGCGTATCGTGGATTCTAAGGAGCCAGCCGGCCACTCCCAGCCACAGGCCCCCAAACACAAACAACGGCGCTTTTCCCTGGAAAACAAAACTCGCCTGCCAAGTTTTTGATGGCAGATTGCAGGAGCCACTTGGTACTATCAAACCAGCCCAACTTGGCACTGGTGCCACCATGGGTCTGGTCACCATCCTGCCTATCGTAGCTTTTCAGGAGCCAGCCGGTCACTCCCAGCCATAGGCCCCCAGACACAAACCTCCGCCCGTTTCCCTGGCAAACAAAAGTAAGCTACCCCGCTTCTGGATGGCAGATTGCAGGACGCACTTGGTACTATCAAACCAGCCCAACTTGGCACTGGTGCCACCTCAGGTCTGGGAACCATCCTGCGTCTCGTGGATTCTAAGGAGCCAGCCGGCCACTCCCTGCCACAGGCCCCCAAACACAAACAACGGCGCTTTTCCCTGGAAATCAACACTCGCTTGCCGACTTTTTGATGGCAGATTGCAGGAGCCACTTGGTACTATCAAACCAGCCCAACTTGGCACTGGTGCCACCATGGGTCTGGTCACCATCATGCCTCTCGTAGCTTTTCAGGACCTAGCCGGTCACTCACAGCCATAGGCCCCCAGACACAAACCTTGGCCCGTTTCCCTGGCAAACAAAAGTAAGCTGCCCCGTTTCTGGATGGCAGATTTCAGTAGCAACTTTGCACCATCAAACTGGCCCGACTTGTCACTGGTGCCACTTTAGGTCTGGGAACCATCCTGCGTATCGTGGATTGTAATTAGCCATCCGGCCACTCCCACCCACAGGCCCCCAAACACAAACAACCGCGCTTTTCCCTGGAAAACAAAACTCGCCTACCAACATTTTGATGGCAGATTGCAGGAGCCACTTGGTACTATCAAATCAGCCGAACTTGGCACTGGTGCCACCATGGGTCTGGTAACCATCCTGCCTATCGTACCTTTTCAGGAGCCAGCTGGTCACTCCCAGCCATAGGCCCCCAGACAAAAACCTCGGCTCCTTTCCCTGGCAAACAAAAGTAAGCAGCCCTGCTTCTGGATGGCAGATTGCAGGAGCCACTTTGCACCATCAAACTGGCCCGACTTGTCACTGTTGCCACCTCTGGTCTGGGAACCATCCTGCGTATCGTGGATTCTAATTAGCCAGCCGGCCACTCCCAGCCACAGGCCCCCAAACACAAACAACGGCGCTTTTCCCTGGAAAACTAAACTCGCCTGACAACTTTTTGATGGCAGATTGCAGGAGCCACTTGGTACTATCAAACCAGCCCAACTTGGCACTGGTGCCACCATGGGTCTGGTCACCATCCTGCCTATCGTAGCTTTTCAGGAGCCAGCCGGTCACTCCCTGCCATAGGCCCCCAGACACAAAGCTCGGCCCGTTTCCCTGGCAAACAAAAGTAAGCTGCCCCGCTTCTGGATGGCAGATAGTAGGACGCACTTGTTAATATCAAACCAGCCCGACTTGGCACTGGTGCCACCACTGGTCTGGGAACCATCCTGCGTATCGTGGATTCTAAGGAGCCAGCCGGCCACTCCCAGCCACAGGCACCCAAACACAAACAACGGCGCTTTTCCCTGGAAAACAAAACTCGCCTGACAACTTTTTGATGGCAGATTGCAGGAGCCACTTGGTACTATCAAACCAGCCCAACTTGGCACTGGTGCCACCATGGGTCTGGTCACCATCCTGCCTATCGTAGCTTTTCAGGAGCCAGCTGGTCACTCCCAGCCATAGGCCCCCAGACAAATACCTCGGCCCGTTTCCCTGGAAAACAAAAGTAAGCTGCCCCGCTTCTGGATGGCAGATTGCAGGACGCACTTGGTACTATCAAACCAGCCCGACTTGGCACTGGTGCCACGTCAAGTCTGGGAACCATCCTGCGTATCGTGGATTCTAAGGAGCCAGCCGGCCACTCCCTGCCACAGGCCCCCAAACACAAACAACGGCGCTTTTCCCTGGAAAACAAAACTCGCCTGCCAACTTTTTGATGGCAGATTGCAGGAGCCACTTGGTACTATCAAACCAGCCCAACTTGGCACTGGTGCCACCATGGGTCTGGGAACCATCCTGCCTATCGTAACTTTTCAGGAGCCAGCCAGTCACTCCCAGCCATAGGCCCCCAGACAAAAACCTCGGCCCGTTTCCCTGGCAAACAAAAGTAAGCTGCCCCGCTTCTGGATGGCAGATTCCCGGACGCACTTGGTACTATCAAACCAGCCCAACTTGGCACTGGTGCCACCTCTGATCTGGGAACCATGCTGAGTATCGTGGATTCTAAGGAGCCAGCCGGCCACTCCCAGCCACAGGCCCCCAAACACAAACAACGGCGCTTTTCCCTGGAAAACAAAACTCGCCTGCCAAGTTTTTGATGGCAGATTGCAGGAGCCACTTGGTACTATCAAACCAGCCCAACTTGGCACTGGTGCCGTCATGGGTCTGGTCACCATCCTGCCTATCGTAGCTTTTCAGGAGCCAGCCGGTCACTCCCAGCCATAGGCCCCCAGACAAAAACCTCGGCCCGTTTCCCTGGAAAACAAAAGTAAGCTGCCCCGCTTCTGGATGGCAGATTGCAGGAACCACTTGGTACTATCAAACCAGCCCAACTTGGCACTGGTGCCACCATGGGTCTGGGAACCATCCTGTGTATCGTGGATTCTAATTAGCCATCCGTCCACTCCAGGCCATAGGGCCCCAGGCACAAACAACGGCGCTTTTCCCTGGAAAACAAAACTCGCCTGACAACTTTTTGATGGCCGATTGCAGGAACCACTTGGTATTATCTAGCCAGCCCAACTTGGCACTGGTGCCACCATGGGTCTGGTCACCATCCTGCCTATCGTAGCTTTTCAGGAGCCAGCCGGTCACTCCCAGCCATAGGCCCCCAGACACAAACCTCGGCCCGTTTCCCTGGCAAACAAAAGTAAGCTGCCCCGCTTCTGGATGGCAGATTGCAGGAACCACTTGTTACTATCAAACCAGCCCAACTTGGCACTGGTGCCACCATGGGTCTGGGAACCATCCTGTGTATCGTGGATTCTAATTAGCCATCCGTCCACTCCAGGCCATAGGGCCCCAGGCACAAACAACGGCGCTTTTCCCTGGAAAACAAAACTCGCCTGCCAACTTTTTGATGGCCGATTGCAGGAACCACTTGGTATTATCAAGCCAGCCCGACTTGGCACTGGTGCCACCTTGGGTCTGGGAACCATGCTGCGTATTGTGGATTCTAAGGAGCCAGCCGGCCACTCCCAGCCACAGGCCCCCAAACACAAACAACGACGCTTTTCCCTGGAAATCAACACTCGCTTGCCGACTTTTTGATGGCAGATTGCAGGAGCCACTTGGTACTATCAAACCAGCCCAACTTGGCACTGGTGCCACCATGGGTCTGGTCACCATCCTGCCTATCGTAGCTTTTCAGGAGCCAGCCGGCCACTCCCAGCCATAGGCCCCCAGACACAAACCTCGGCCCGTTTCCCTGGCAAACAAAAGTAAGCTGCCCCGCTTCTGGATGGCAGATTCCCGGACGCACTTGTTACAATCAAACCAGCCCAACTTGGCACTGGTGCCACCTCTGGTCTGGGAACCATCCTGCGTATCGTGGATTCTAAGGAGCCAGCCGGCCACTCCCAGCCACAGGCCCCCAAACACAAACAACGGCGCTTTTCCCTGGAAAACAAAACTCGCCTGCCAAGTTTTTGATGGCAGATTGCAGGAGCCACTTGGTACTATCAAACCAGCCCAACTTGGCACTGGTGCCGTCATGGGTCTGGTCCACATCCTGCCTATCGTAGCTTTTCACGAGCCAGCCGGTCACTTCCAGGCTTAGGCCCCCAGACACAATCCTCGGACCGTTTCCCTGGCAAACAAAAGTAAGCTGCCCCGCTTCTGGATGGCAGATTGCAGGAACCACTTGTTACTATCAAACCAGCCCAAGTTGGCACTGGTGCCACCATGGGTCTGGGAACCATCCTGTGTATCGTGGATTCTAATTAGCCATCCGTCCACTCCAGGCCATAGGGCCCCAGGCGCAAACAACGGCGCTTTTCCCTGGATAACAAACTCGCCTGCCAAATTTTTGATGGCAGATTGCAGGAGCCACTTGGTACTATCAAACCAGCCCAACTTGGCACTGGTGCCACCATGGGTCTGGTCACCATCCTGCCTATCGTAGCTTTTCAGGAGCCAGCCGGTCACTCCCAGCCATAGGCCCCCAGACACAAACCTCGGCCCGTTTCCCTGGCAAACAAAAGTAAGCTACCCCGCTTCTGGATGGCAGATTGCAGGACGCACTTGGGACTATCACACCAGCACAACATGGCACTGGTGCCACCTCAGGTCTGGGAACCATCCTGCGTCTCGTGGATTCTAAGGAGCCAGCCGGCCACTCCCACCCATAGGCCCCCAAACAAAAACAACGGCGCTTTTCCCTGGAAAACAAAACTCGCCTGCCAACTTTTTGATGGCCGATTGCAGGAACCACTTGGTATTATCAAGCCAGCCCGACTTGGCACTGGTGCCACCTTGGGTCTGGGAACCATGCTGCGTATCGTGGATTCTAAGGAGCCAGCCGGCCACTCCCTGCCACAGGCCCCCAAACACAAACAACGGCGCTTTTCCCTGGAAATCAACACTCGCTTGCCGACTTTTTGATGGCAGATTGCAGGAGCCACTTGGTACTATCAAACCAGCCCAACTTGGCACTGGTGCCACCATGGGTCTGGTCACCATCATGCCTCTCGTAGCTTTTCAGGACCTAGCCGGTCACTCACAGCCATAGGCCCCCAGACACAAACCTTGGCCCGTTTCCCTGGCAAACAAAAGTAAGCTGCCCCGTTTCTGGATGGCAGATTTCAGTAGCAACTTTGCACCATCAAACTGGCCCGACTTGTCACTGGTGCCACTTTAGGTCTGGGAACCATCCTGCGTATCGTGGATTCTAATTAGCCATCCGGCCACTCCCACCCACAGGCCCCCAAACACAAACAACCGCGCTTTTCCCTGGAAAACAAAACTCGCCTACCAACATTTTGATGGCAGATTGCAGGAGCCACTTGGTACTATCAAATCAGCCGAACTTGGCACTGGTGCCACCATGGGTCTGGTAACCATCCTGCCTATCGTACCTTTTCAGGAGCCAGCTGGTCACTCCCAGCCATAGGCCCCCAGACAAAAACCTCGGCTCCTTTCCCTGGCAAACAAAAGTAAGCAGCCCTGCTTCTGGATGGCAGATTGCAGGAGCCACTTTGCACCATCAAACTGGCCCGACTTGTCACTGTTGCCACCTCTGGTCTGGGAACCATCCTGCGTATCGTGGATTCTAATTAGCCAGCCGGCCACTCCCAGCCACAGGCCCCCAAACACAAACAACGGCGCTTTTCCCTGGAAAACTAAACTCGCCTGACAACTTTTTGATGGCAGATTGCAGGAGCCACTTGGTACTATCAAACCAGCCCAACTTGGCACTGGTGCCACCATGGGTCTGGTCACCATCCTGCCTATCGTAGCTTTTCAGGAGCCAGCCGGTCACTCCCTGCCACAGGCCCCCAGACACAAAGCTCGGCCCGTTTCCCTGGCAAACAAAAGTAAGCTGCCCCGCTTCTGGATGGCAGATATTAGGACGCACTTGTTACTATCAAACCAGCCCGACTTGGCACTGGTGCCACCACTGGTCTGGGAACCATCCTGCGTATCGTGGATTCTAAGGAGCCAGCCGGCCACTCCCAGCCTCAGGCACCCAAACACAAACAACGGCGCTTTTCCCTGGAAAACAAAACTCGCCTGACAACTTTTTGATGGCAGATTGCAGGAGCCACTTGGTACTATCAAACCAGCCCAACTTGGCACTGGTGCCACCATGGGTCTGGTCACCATCCTGCCTATCGTAGCTTTTCAGGAGCCAGCCGGCCACTCTCAGCCATATGCCCCCAAAAACAAACCACGGACCTTTTCTCTGGCAAACAAAAATCAGCTGCCCCACTTCTGGATGGCAGATTGCAGGAGCCACTTGGGACTATCACACCAGCACAACATGGCACTGCTGCCACCTTGGATCTGGGAACAATCCTGCGTATCGTACATATTCAGGAACCAGCCGAACACTCCCAGCCACAGGCCCCCAAACACAAACAACGGCCCTTTTCTCTGGCAAACAAAACTCAACTGCCCCTCTTCTGGATGGCAAATTGCAGGACGCACTTGGTACTACAAAAAGAGCCCGACTTGGCAGTGGTGCCACCTTGGCTCTGGGAACCATCCTGCATATCGAGCATTTTAAGGAGCCAGCCGGCAATTCCCAGCCGTATGCCCCAAAAAGAAACCATGGACCTTTTCTCTGGCAAAAAAAACTCAGCTGTCCCGCTTCTGGATGGCAGATTGCAGGAGTTACTTTGAACCATACAACCAGCCTTACTTGGCACTGGTGCCACCTTGGATCTGGGAACCATCCTGCCTATCGTTGATTTTCAGGGGCCAGCCGGCCACTCTCAGCCATAGGCCCCCAAACACAAACCACAGCCCTTTTCTCTAGCAAACAAAATTCAACTGCCCCGCTTCTGGATGGCAAATTGCAGGAGCCACTGGGTACTACAAAAACAGCCTGACTTGGCACTGGTGCCACCTTGCGTCTGGTTACCATGCGGCGTATCGTGCATTTTAAGGAGCCAGGTGGCCACTCCCAGCCATATGCCCCCAAACACAACCCACGGCCCTTTTCTCTGGCAAACAAAACTCAGCTGCCCCGCTTCTGGATGGCAGATTGCAGGAGACACTTGGTACTATCAAACCAGCCCGACTTGGCACTGGTGCCACCTTGGGTCTGGGAACCATCCTGCGTATTGTGGATTGTCAGGAGACAGCCGACCACTCTCGGCCACAGAGCCCAATCAAAAACAAAGGTCCGTTTCCCTGGCAAAAAAAACTCAGCTGCCCCGCTTCCGGATGGGAGATTGCAGGAGGCACTTGACACTGTCAAACGAGCCCCACTTGGCACTGGTGCCACCTTGGGTCTGGGAACCATGCTGCGTATCGTGGATTTTCAGGAGCCAGCCGGCCACTCCCAGCCACAGGCCCCCAAACACAAACCACAGCCTTTTTCTCTGGCAAACAAAACTCAGCTGCCCCGCTTCTGGATGGCAGATTGCAGGAGCCACTTGGTACTATCAAACCAGCCCGACTTGGCACTGGTGCCACCTTGGGTCTGGGAACCATCCTGCCTATCGTGGATTTTAAGGAGCCAGCCGGCTACTCCCAGCCACAGGCCCCCAACAAAAACCACGGCCCTTTTTTCTCGCAAACAAAACTTAGCTGCCTCACTTCTGGATGGCAGATTGCAGGAGCCACTTGGTGTAATCAAACCAGCCCGACTTGGCACTGGTGCCACCTTGGGTCTGGGAACCATCCTGCGTATCGTGGATTCTAAGGAGCCAGCCGGCCACTCCCAGCCACAGGCCCCCAAACAAAATCAACGGCGCTGTTCCTTGGAAAACAAAACACGCCTGCCAACTTTTTGATGGAGTTTGCAGGAGCCACTTGGTACTATCAAACCAGCCCGACTTGGCACTGGTGCCACCTTGGGTCTGGGAAACATCCTGCGTATCGTGGATTCTTAGGAGCCAGCCGGCCACTCCTAGCCACAGGCCCCCAAACAAAAACCTAGGCCTATTTCTCTGGCAAACAAAAGTAAGCTGCCCTGCTTCTGGATGGCAGATTGCAGGAGACACTTGGTACTATCAAACCAGCCCGACTTGGCACTGGTGCCACCTTGGATCTGGGAACCATGCTCTGTATCGTGGATATTCAGGGGCCAGCCGGCCACTCTCAGCCATATGTCCCCAAACAGAAACCTCAGCCCGTTTCTCTGGCAAACAAAACTCAACTGCCCCTCTTCTGGATGGCAAATTGCAGGATGAACTTGATACTAAAACCGCAGGCCGACTTGGTAGTGGTGACACCTTGGGCCTGGGAACCATCATGCGTATCGAGCATTTTAAGGAGCCAGCCGGCCACTCCCAGCAATATGCCCCCAAAAACAATCCACGGAATTTTCCTCTGGCAAACAAAAATCAGCTGCCCCGCTTCTGGATGGCAGATTGCAGGAGCCACTTTGCACCATCAAACCAGCCCGACTTGGCACTGGTGCCACATTGCATCTGGGAACCATGCTGCCTAGCGTGGATTTTCAGGAGCCAGCCGGCCACTCTCAGCTATATGCCCCCAAACAAAACCCACGGCCCGTTTCCCTGGCAAACAAAATTAAGCTGCCCCGCTTCTGGATGGCAGATTGCAGGACGCACTTGGTAGTATCAAACCAGCCCGACTTGGCACTGGTGCCACCTTGGGTCTGGGAACCATCCTGCATATCGTGGGTTCAAAGGAGCCAGCCGGCCACTCCCAGCCACAGGCCCCCAAATACAAACAATGTCGCTTTTCCCTGGAAAACAAAACTCGCCTGCCAACTTTTTGATGGCAGATTGCCGGAGCCACTTGGTACTATCAAACCAGCCCAACTTGGCACTGGTGCCACCATGGGTCTGGTAACCATCCTGCCTATTGTAGCTTTCCAGGAGCCAGCCGGTCTCTCCCAGCCATAGGTCCCCAGTCACAAACCTCGGCCCGTTTCCCTGGCAAACAAAAGTAAGCTACCCCGCTTCTGGATGGCAGATTGCAGGAGCCACTTGGTACTATCAAACCAGCAAAACTTGGCACTGGTGCCACCTTGGGTCTGGGAACCATGCTGCGTAACACAGATTCTAAGGCGCCAGTCGGCCACTACGAGCCACAAGCCCCCAAACACAAACAACGGCGCTATTCTCTGGCAAACAAAACTCAACTGCCCCTCTTCTGGATGGCAAATTGCAGGACGCACTTGGTACTATAAAAACAGCCCGACTTGGCACTGGTGCCCCCTTGGGTCTGGGAACCATCCTGCGTATCGATCTTTTTAATGAGACAGCCGGCCACTCCCAGCCATATGCCCCCAAACACAACCCACGGCCCTTTTCTCTGGCAAACAAAACTCAACTGCACCGCTTCTGGATGGCAGATTGCAGGAGCCACTTGGTACTATCAAACCAGCCCGACTTGGCACTGGTGCCACCTTGGGTCTGGGAACCATCCTGCGTATTGTGGGTTGTCAGGAGCCAGCCGAACACTCTCGGCCACAGACCCCAATTAAAAACAACGGCCCGTTTCACAGGCAAACAAAACTCAGCTGCCCCGCTTCTGGATGGGAGATTGCAGGAGGCACTTGACACTGTGAAACCAGCCCCACTTGGCACTGGTGCCACCTTGGGTCTGGGAACCATACTGCGTATCATGGATTTTCAGGAGCCACCCGGCCACTCCCAGCCACAGGCCCCCAAACACAAACCACAGCCTTTTTGTCTGGCAAACAAAATTCAGCTGCCCCGCTTCTGGATGGCAGATTGCAGGAGCCACTTGGGACTATCACACCAGCACAACATGGCACTGCTGCCACCTTGGATCTGGGAACCATCCTTCCTATCGTGGATTTTCAGGGGCCAGCCGGTCACTCTCAGCCATAGGCCCCAAACACAAACCACGGCCCTTTTCTCTGGAAAACAAAACTCAACTGCCCCTCTTCTGGATGGCAGATTGCAGGAGCCACTGGGTACTATGAAACCAGCCCTACTTGGCACTGATGCCACCTTGGGTCTGGGAACCATGCTGCGTATCATGGATTTTCAGGAGCCAGCCGGCCACTGCCAGCCACAGGCACCGAAACACAAACAACAGCCTTTTTCTCTGGCAAACAAAATTCAGCTGCCCCGCTTCTGGATGGCAGATTGCAGGAACCACTTGGTACTAACAAACCAGCCCGACTTGGCACTGATGCCACCTTGGGTCTGGGAACCATCCTGCGTATCGTGGATTCTAAGGAGCCAGCTGGCCACTCCCAGCCACAGGCCCCAAAACACACACAACGGTGCTTTTCCCTGGAAAACAAAACTCGCCTGCCAAACATTTGATGGCAGATTGCAGGAGCCACTTGGTATTATCAAACCAGCCCAACTTGGCACTGGTGCCACCATGGGTCTGGTCACCATCCTGCCTATCGTAGCTTTTCAGGAGCCAGCCAGCCACCCCCAGCCAGAGGCCCCCAGACAAATATTTCGGCCCGTTTCCCTGGCAAACAAAAGTAAGCTGCCCCGCTTCTGGATGGCAGATTGCAGGAGCCACTTTGCACCATCAAACCAGCCCAACTTGGCACTGGTGCCAACTCAGGTCTGGGAACCATCCTGCGTATCGTGGGTTCTAAGGAGCCAGCTGGCCACTCCCAGCCACAGGCCCCCAAACACAAACAACGGCGCTTTTCCCTGGAAAACAAAACTCGCCTGCCAACTTTTTGATGGCAGATTGCAGGAGCCACTTGGTACTATCAAACCAGCCCAACTTGGCACTGGTGCCACCATGGGTCTGGTCACCATCCTGCCTATCGTAGCTTTTCAGGAGCCAGCCGGTCACTCCCAGCCATAGGCCCCCAGACACAAACCTCGGCCCGTTTCCCTGGCAAACAAAAGTAAGCTGCCCCGCTTCTGCATGGCAGATTGCAGGAGCTACTTAGTACTATCAAACCAGCCCGACTTGGCACTGGTGACACCTCTGGTCTGGGAACCATCCTGCCTATCGTGGATTTTCAGGGGCCAGCCGGCCACTCTCAGCCATATGCCCCAAAAACAAACCACGGCCCTTTTCTCTGGCAAACAAAACTCAACTGCCCCTCTTCTGGATGGCAAATTTTAGGACGCACTTTGTACTACGAAAACCGCCCGACGTGGCACTGGTGCCACCTTGTGTCAGGGAACCATCCTGCATATCGAGCTTTTTAAGGAGCCAGCCGGCCACGCCCAGCCATATACCCCCAAAAACAAACCACGGACCATTTCTCTTGGAAACAAAAATCCGCTGCCCCGCGTCTGTATGGCAGATTGCAGGAGCCACTTTGCACCATCAAACCAGCCCGACTTGGCACTGGTGCCACCTTGGGTCTGGGAACAATCCTGCATATCGTGGATTCTAAGGAGCCAGCCGGCCACTCCCTGCCACAGGCCCCCAAACACAAACAACGGCGCTTTTCCCTGGAAAATAAAATTCGCCTGCCAGCTTTTTGATGGCAGATTGCAGGAGCCACTTGGTACTATCAAATCATCCCAACTTGGCACTGGTGCCACTATGGGTCTGGGAACCATCCTGCCTATTGTAGCATTTCAGGAGCCAGCCGGTCACTCCCAGCCATAGGCCCCCAGACACAAACCTCGGACCGTTTCCCTGGCAAACAAAATTAAGCTGCCCCGATTCTGGATGGCAGATTGCAGGAGCCACTTGGTTGTGTCAAACCAGCCCGACTTGGCACTGGTGCCACCGTGGGTCTGGGAACCATCCTGCGTAACGTGGATTCTAAGCAGCCACCCGGCCACTCTGAGCCACAGGCCCCCAAACACAAACAACGGCGCTTTTCCCTGGAAAACAAAACTCGCCTGCCAACTTTTTGATGGTAGATTGCAGGAGCCACTTGGTAGTATCAAACCAGCCCAACTTGGCACTGGTGCCACCTCTGGTCTGGGAACCATCCTGCCTATCGTAGCTTTTCAGGAGCCAGCCGGTCACTCCCAGCCATAGACCCCCAGACACAAACCTAGGCCCGTTTCCCTGGAAAACAAAAGTATGTTACCCCGATTCTGGATGGCAGATTGCAGGAGCCACTTGGTACTATCAAATCAGCCCAACTTGGCACTGGTGCCACCATGGGTCTGGTAAACATCCTGCCTATCGTAGCTTTTCAGGAGCCAGCCGGTCACTCCCTGCCATAGGCCCCCGGACACAAACCTCGGCCCGTTTCCCTGGCAAACAAAAGTAAGCTGCCCCGCTTTTGGTGGCAGATTGCAGGATGCACTTGGTACTTACAAACCAGCCCGACTTGGCCCTGGTGCCACCTTGGCTCTGGGAACCATGCTGCGTAACGTAGATTCTACGAGGACAGGCGGCCACTCCCAGCCACAGGCCTCTAAACAAAAACAACGGCGCTTTTCCCTGGAAAACAAAACTTGCCTGCCAACTTTTTGATGGCAGATTGCAGGAGCCACTTGGTACTATCAAACCAGCCCAACTTGGCACTGGTGCCACCATGGGTCTGGTCACCATCCTGCCTATCGTAGCTTTTCAGGAGCCAGCCGCTCACTCCCAGCCATAGGCCCCCAGACAAATACCTCGGCACGTTTCCCTGGCAAACAAAAGTAGGCTGCCCCGCTTCTGGATGGCAAATTGCAGGACGCACTTGGTACTACGAAAACAGCCCGACTTGGCACTGATGCCACCTTGGGTCAGGGAACAATCCTGCGTATAGAGCTTTTTAAGGAGCCAGCCGGCCACGTCCAGTCATATACCCCCAAAAAAAAAACCACGGAACTTTTCTCCAGCAAACAAAAATCCGCTGCCCCGCGTCTGGATGGCAGATTGCAGGAGCTATTTAGTATTATCAAACCAGCCCGACTTGGCACTGGTGGCACCATGAGTCTGGTAACCATCCTGCCTATCGTAGCTTTTCAGTAGTCAGCCGGTCACTCCCAGCCATAGGCCCCCAGACAAATACCTCGGCCCGTTTCCCTGGGAAACAAAAGTAAGCTGTCCCGCTTCTGGATGGCAGATTGCAGGAGGCACTTGGTACTATCAAACCAGCCCAACTTGTTCCCAGACCCAAGGTGGCACCAGTGCCAAGTGGGGCTGGTTTGATGGTGCAACGTGGCTCCTGCAATCTGCCATCCAAAAGCGGGGCAGCTTACTTTTCTTTGCCAGGGAAACGGGCCGAGGTTTGTGTCTGGGGGTCTATGGCTGGGAGTGACCGGCTGGCTCCTGAAAAGCTACGATAGGCAGGATGGTTCCCAGACCAGAGGTGGCACCAGTGCCAAGTTGGGCTGGTTTGATAGTACCAAGTGGCTCCTGCAATCTGCCATCAAAAAGTTGGCAGGCGAGTTTTGTTTTCCAGGGAAAAGCGCCGTTGTTTGTGTTTGGGGGCCTGTGGCTGGGAGTGGCCGGCTGGCTCCTTAGAATCCACGATATGCAGGATTGTTCCCACACCCAAGGTGGCACCAGTGCCAAGTCGGGCTGGTTTGATGGTGCAAAGTGGCTCCTGCAATCTGCCATACAGACGCGGGGCAGCGGATTTTTGTTTCCAAGAGAAATGGTCCGTGGTTTTTTTTCGGGGGTTTATGGCTGGGCGTGGCCGGCTGGCTCCTTAAAAAGCTCGATATGCAGGATGGTTCCCTGACACAAGGTGGCACCAGTGCCACGTCGGGCGGTTTGCGTAGTACAAAGTGCGTCCTAAAATTTGCCATCCAGAAGAGGGGCAGTTGAGTTTTGTTTGCCAGAGAAAAGGCCGTGGTTTGTTTTTGGGGGCATATGGCTGAGAGTGGCCGGCTGGCTCCTGAAAAGCTACGATAGGCAGGATGTTTACCAGACCCATTGTGGCACCAGTGCCAAGTTGGGCTGATTTGATAGTACCAAGTGCCTCCTGCAATCTGCCATCCAGAATCGGGGTAGCTTACTTTTGTTTTCCAGGGAAACGGGCCGAGGTTTGTGTCTGGGGGTCTATGGTTGGGAGTGGCCGGCTGGCTCCTTAGAAACCACGATACGCAGCATGGTTCCCAGACAAGAGGTGCCACCAGTGCCAAGTTGGGCTGGTTTGATACTACCAAGTGGTTCCTGCAATCTGCCATCCAGAAGCGGGGCAGCTTACTTTTGTTTGCCAGGGAAAAGCGCCGTTGTTTGTGTTTGGGGGCCTGTGGCTGGGAGTGGCCGGCTGGCTGCTTAGAATCCACGATACGCAGGATGGTTCCCAGACGTGAGGTGGCGCCAGTGCCAAGTCGGGCTGGTTTGATAGTACCAAGTGCGTCCTGCAATCTGCCATCCAGAAGCGGGGCAGCTTACTTTTGTTTGCCAGGGAAACGGGCCGAGGTTTGTGTCTCGGGGCCTATGGCAGGGAGTGACCGGCGGGCTCCTGAAAGCTACGATAGGCAGGATGGTGACCAGACCCATGGTGGCACCAGTGCCAAGTTGGGCTGGTTTGATAGTACCAAGTGGCTCCTGCAATCTGACATCAAAAAGTTGGCAGGCGAGTTTTGTTTTCCAGGGAAAAGCGCCGTTGTTTGTGTTTGCGGGCCTGTGGTTGGGAGTGGCCGGCTGGCTCCTTAGACACCACGATACGCAGGATGGTTCCCAGACCAGAGGTGGCACCAGTGCCAAGTCGGGCTGGTTTGATAGTACCAAGTGGCTCCTGCAATCTGCCATCCAGAAGCGGGGCAGCTTACTTTTGTTTGCCACGGAAACGGGCCGTTGTTTGTGTTTGGGGGCCTGTGGCTGGGAGTGGCCGACTGGCTCCTTAGAATCCACGATACGCAGGATGGTTCCCAGACCAGAGGTGGCACCAGTGCCAAGTCAGGCTGGTTTGATAGTACCAAGTGGTTCCTGCAATCTGCCATCCAGAAGCAGGGCAGCTTACTTTTGTTTGCCAGGGAAACGGGCCGAGGTTTTTGTCTGGGGGCCTATGGCTGGGAGTGAGCGGCTGGCTCCTGAAAAGCTACGATAGGCAGGATGGTGACCAGACCCATGGTGGCACCAGTCCCAAGTTGGGCTGGTTTGATAGTACCAAGTGGCTCCTGCAATCTGCCATCAAAATTTGGCAGGCGAGTTTTTTTTTCCAGGGAAAAGCGCCGTTGTTGTGTTTAGGGGCCTGTGGCTGGGAGTGGCCGGCTGGCTCCTTAGAATCCACCATACGCAGGATGGTTCCCAGACCCAAGGTGGCACCAGTGCCTAGTCGGGATAGTTTGATGGTGCAAAGTGGCTCCTGCAATCTGCCATCCAGAAGCGGGGCAGCTTACTTTTGTTTGCCAGGGAACAGGGCCGAGCTTTGTGTCTTGGGGCCTATGGCTGGGAGTGACCGGCTGGCTCCTGAAAAGCTACGATAGGCAGGATGGTGACCAGACCCAAGGTGGCACCAGTGCCAAGTTGGGCTGGTTTGATAGTACCAAGTGGCTCCTGCAATCTGCCATCAAAAAGTTGGCAGGCGAGTTTTGTTTTCCAGGGAAAAGCGCCGTTGTTTGTGTTTGGGGGCCTGTGGCTGGGAGTGGCCGGCTGGCTCATTAGAATCCACGATACGCAGGATGGTTCCCAGACTTGTCGTGGCACCAGTGCCAAGTCGGGCTGGTTTGATAGTACCAAGTGGATCCTGCAATCTGCCATCCAGAAGCGGGGCAGCTTACTTTTGTTTGCCAGGGAAACGGGCCGAGGATTTGTCTGGGGGCCCATGGCTGGGAGTGACCGGCAGGCTCGTGAAAACCTACGATAGGCAGGATGGTGACCAGACCCATGGTGGCAGCAGTGCCAAGTTGGGCTGGTTTGATAGTACCAAGTGGCTCCTGCAATCTGCCATCAAAAAGTTGGCAGGCGAGTTTTGTTTTCCAGGGAAAAGCGCCGTTGTTTGTGTTTGGGAGCCTGTGGCTGGGAGTGGCCGGCTGGCTCTTTAGAATCCACGATACGCAGGATGGTTCCCAGACCAGTGGTGGCACCAGTGCCAAGTCGGGCTGGTTTGATAGTAACAAGTGCGTCCTCCAATCTGCCATCCAGAAGCGGGGCAGCTTACTTTTGTTTTCCAGGGAAACGGGCCGAGGTTTTTGTCTGGGGGCCTATGGCTGGGAGTGACCGGCTGGCTCGTGAAAAGCTACGATAGGCAGGATGGTGACCAGACCCATGGCGGCACCAGTGCCAAGTTGGGCTGGTTTGATAGTACCAAGTGGCTCCTGCAATCTGCCATCAAAAAGTTGGCAGACGAGTTTTGTTTTCCAGGGAAAAGCGCCGTTGTTTGTGTTTGGGTGCCTGTGGCTGGGAGTGGCCGGCTGGCTCCTTAGAATCCACGATACGCAGGATGGTTCCCAGACCAGAGGTGGCACCAGTGCCAAGTCGGGCTGGTTTGATAGTACCAAGTGGCTCCTGCAATCTGCCATCCAGAAGCGGGGCAGCTTACTTTTGTTTGCCAGGGAAACGGGCCGAGCTTTGTGTCTGGGGGCCTATGGCTGGGAGTGACCGGCTGGCTCCTGAAAAGCTACGATAGGCAGGATGGTGACCAGACCCATGGTGGCACCAGTGCCAAGTTGGGCTGGTTTGATAGTACCAAGTGGCTCCTGCAATCTGCCATCAAAAAGTTGGCAGGCAAGTTTTCTTTACCAGGGAAAAGCGCCGTTGTTTTTGTTTGGGGGCCTATGGCTGGGAGTGGCCGGCTGGCTCCTTAGAATCCACGATACGCAGGATGGTTCCTAGACTTGACGTGGCACCAGTGCCAAGTTGGGCTGGTTTGATAGTACCAAGTGCGTCCTGCAATCTGCCATCCAGAAGTGGGGTAGCTTACTTTTGTTTGCCAGGGAAACGGGCCGAGGTTTGTGTCTCGGGGCATATGGCTGGGAGTGACCGGCTGGCTCCTGAAAAGCTACGATAGGCAGGATGGTGACCAGACCCATGGTGGCACCAGTGCCAAGTTGGGCTGGTTTGATAGTACCAAGTGGCTCCTGCAATCTGCCATCAAAAAGTTGGCAGGCGAGTTTGTTATCCAGGGAAAAGCGCCGTTGTTTGTGCCTGGGGCCTTATGGCCTGGAGTGGACGGATGGCTAATTAGAACCCACGATACACAGGATGGTTCCCAGACCCATGGTGACACCAGTGCCAAGTTGGGCTGGTTTGATAGTACCAAGTGGATCCTGCAATCTGCCATCCAGAAGCGGGGCAGCTTACTTTTGTTTGCCAGGGAAACGGTCCGAGGATTGTGTCTGGGGGCCTAAGCCTGGAAGTGACCGGCTGGCTCGTGAAAAGCTACGATAGGCAGGATGGTGACCAGACCCATGACGGCACCAGTGCCAAGTTGGGCTGGTTTGATAGTACCAAGTGGCTCCTGCAATCTGCCATCAAAAACTTGGCAGGCGAGTTTTGTTTTCCAGGGAAAAGCGCCGTTGTTTGTGTTTGGGGGCCTGTGGCTGGGAGTGGCCGGCTGGCTCCTTAGAATCCATGATACTCAGCATGGTTCCCAGACCAGAGGTGGCACCAGTGCCAAGTTGGGCTGGTTTGATAGTACCAAGTGGTTGCTGCAATCTGCCATCCAGAAGCGGGGCTGCTTACTTTTGTTTGCCAGGGAAACGGGCCGAGGTTTGTGTCTGGGGGCCTATGGCTGGGAGTGACCGGCTGGCTCCTGAAAAGCTACGATAGGCAGGATGGTGACCAGACCCATGGTGGCACCAGTGCCAAGTTGGGCTGATTTGATAGTACCAAGTGGCTCCTGCAATCTGCCATCAAAATGTTGGCAAGCGAATTTTGTTTTCCAGGTAAAAGCGCCGTTGTTTGTGTTTGGGGGCCTGTGGCAGGGAGTGGCCGGCTGGCTCCTGAAAAGCTACGATAGGCAGGATGGTGACCAGACCCATGGTGGCACCAGTGCCAAGTTGGGCTGGTTTGATAGTAGCAAGTGGCTCCGGCAATCTGCCATCAAAAAGTTGGCAGACGAGTTTTGTTTTCCAGGGAAAAGCGCCGTTGTTTGTGTTTGGGGGCCTGTGGCTGGGAGTGGCCGGCTGGCTGCTTAGAATCTACCATACGCAGGATAGTTCCCAGACCAGAGGTGGCACCAGTGCCAAGTTGGGCTGGTTTGATAGTACCAAGTGCGTCCTGCAATCTGCCATCCAGAAGCCGGACAGCTTACTTTTGTTTGTCAGGGAAACGGGCCGAGCTTTGTGTCTCTGGGCCTACGGCTGGGAGTGACTGGCTGGCTCCTGAAAAGCTACGATAGGCAGGATGGTGACCAGACCCATGGTGGCACCAGTGCCAAGTTGGGCTGGTTTGATAGTACCAAGTGGCTCCTGCAATCTGCCATCAAAAAGTTGGCAGGCACGTTTTGTTTTCCAGGGAAAAGCGCCGTTGTTTTTGTTTGGGGGCCTATGGCTGGGAGTGGCCGGCTGGCTCCTTAGAATCCACGATACGCAGGATGGTTCCCAGACCTGAGGTGGCACCAGTGCCAAGTTGGGCTGGTTTGATAGTACCAAGTGCATCCTGCAATCTGCCATCCAGAAGCGGGGTAGCTTACTTTTGTTTGCCAGGGAAACGGGCCGAGGTTTGTGTCTCGGGGCCTATGGCTGGGAGTGACCGGCTGGCTCCTGAAAAGCTACGATAGGCAGGATGGTGACCAGACCCATGGTGGCACCAGTGCCAAGTTGGGCTGGTTTGATAGTACCAAGTGGCTCCTGCAATCTGCCATCAAAAACTTGGCAGGCGAGTTTGTTATCCAGGGAAAAGCGCCGTTGTTTGTGTTTGGGGGCCTGTGGCTGGGAGTGGCCGGCTGGCTCCTTAGAATCCATGATACGCAGGATGGTTCCCAGACCAGAGGTGGCACCAGTGCCAAGTCGGGCTGGATTGATGGTGAAAAGTGGCTCCTGCAATCTGCCATCCAGAAGCGGGATAACTTACTTTTGTTTGCCAGGGAAACGGGCCGAGCTTTGTGTCTGGGGGCCTATGGCTGGGAGTGACCGGCTGGCTCCTGAAAAGCTACGATAGGCAGGATGGTGACCAGACCCATGGTGGCACCAGTGTCAAGGTGGGCTGGTTTGATAGTACCAAGTGGCTCCGGCAATCTGCCATCAAAATTTGGCAGGCGAGTTTTGTTTTCCAGGGAAAAGCGCCGTTGTTTGTGTTTGGGGGCCTGTGGGTGGGAGTGGCCGGATGGCTAATTAGAATCCACGATACGCAGCATGGTTCCCAGACCTGAGGTGGCACCAGTGCCAAGTCGGGCTAGTTTGATGGTGCAAAGTGGCTCCTGCAATCTGCCATCCAGTAGCGGGGCAGCTTGCTTTTGTTTGCCAGGGAAACGGGCCGAGGTTTGTGTCTGGGGGCCTATGGCTGGGAGTGACCGGCTGGCTCCTGAAAAGCTACGATAGGCAGGATGGTGACCAGACCCATGGTGGCACCAGTGCCAAGTTGGGCTGGTTTGATAGTACCAAGTGGCTCCTGCAATCTGCCATCAAAAAGTTGGCAGGCGAGTTTTGTTTTCCAGGGAAAAGCACCGTTGTTTGTGTTTGGGGGCCTGTGGCTGGGAGTGGCCGGCTGGCTGCTTAGAATCCACGATACGCAGGATGGTTCCCAGACGTGAGGTGGCGCCAGTGCCAAGTCGGGCTGGTTTGATACTACCAAGTGCGTCCTGCAATCTGCCATCCAGAAGCGGGACAGCTTACTTTTGCTTGCCAGGGAAACGGGCCGAGCTTTGTGTCTGGGGGCCTATGGCTGGGAGTGACCGGCTGGCTCCTGAAAAGCTACGATAGGCAGGATGGTGACCAGACCCATGGTGGCACCAGTGCCAAGTTGGGCTGGTTTGATAGTACCAAGTGGCTCCTGCAATCTGCCATCAAAAATTGGCAGGCGAGTTTTGTTTTCCAGGGAAAAGCGCCGTTGTTGTGTTTAGGGGCCTGTGGCTGGGAGTGGCCGGCTGGCTCCTTAGAATCCACCATACGCAGGATGGTTCCCAGACCCAAGGTGGCACCAGTGCCTAGTCGGGATAGTTTGATGGTGCAAAGTGGCTCCTGCAATCTGCCATCCAGAAGCGGGGCAGCTTACTTTTGTTTGCCAGGGAAAAGGGCCGAGCTTTGTGTCTCGGGGCCTATGGCTGGGAGTGACCGGCTGGCTCCTGAAAAGCTACGATAGGCAGGATGGTGACCAGACCCAAGGTGGCACCAGTGCCAAGTTGGGCTGGTTTGATAGTACCAAGTGGCTCCTGCAATCTGCCATCAAAAAGTTGGCAGGCGAGTTTTGTTTTCCAGGGAAAAGCTCCGTTGTTTGTGTTTGGGGGCCTGTGGCTGGGAGTGGCCGGCTGGCTCATTAGAATCCACGATACGCAGGATGGTTCCCAGACTTGTCGTGGCACCAGTGCCAAGTCGGGCTGGTTTGATAGTACCAAGTGGCTCCTGCAATCTGCCATCAAAAAGTTGGCAGGCAAGTTTTCTTTACCAGGGAAAAGCGCCGTTGTTTTTGTTTGGGGGCCTATGGCTGGGAGTGGCCGGCTGACTCCTTAGAATCCACGATACGCAGGATGGTTCCTAGACTTGACGTGGCACCAGTGCCAAGTTGGGCTGGTTTGATAGTACCAAGTGCGTCCTGCAATCTGCCATCCAGAAGTGGGGTAGCTTACTTTTGTTTTCCAGGGAAACGGGCCGAGGTTTGTGTCTCGGGGCATATGGCTGGGAGTGACCGGCTGGCTCCTGAAAAGCTACGATAGGCAGGATGGTGACCAGACCCATGGTGGCAGCAGTGCCAAGTTGGGCTGGTTTGATAGTACCAAGTGGCTCCTGCAATCTGCCATCAAAAAGTTGGCAGGCGAGTTTGTTATCCAGGGAAAAGCGCCGTTGTTTGTGCCTGGGGCCCTATGGCCTGGAGTGGACGGATGGCTAATTAGAATCCACGATACACAGGATGGTTCCCAGACCCATGGTGACACCAGTGCCAAGTTGGGCTGGTTTGATAGTACCAAGTGGTTCCTGCAATCTGCCATCCAGAAGCGGGGCAGCTTACTTTTGTTTGCCAGGGAAACGGTCCGAGGATTGTGTCTGGGGGCCTAAGCCTGGAAGTGACCGGCTGGCTCGTGAAAAGCTACGATAGGCAGGATGGTGACCAGACCCATGACGGCACCAGTGCCAAGTTGGGCTGGTTTGATAGTACCAAGTGGCTCCTGCAATCTGCCATCAAAAACTTGGCAGGCGAGTTTTGTTTTCCAGGGAAAAGCGCCGTTGTTTGTGTTTGGGGGCCTGTGGCTGGGAGTGGCCGGCTGGCTCCTTAGAATCCACGATACTCAGCATGGTTCCCAGACCAGAGGTGGCACCAGTGCCAAGTTGGGCTGGTTTGATAGTACCAAGTGGTTGCTGCAATCTGCCATCCAGAAGCGGGGCAGCTTACTTTTGTTTGCCAGGGAAACGGGCCGAGGTTTATGTCTGGGGGCCTATGGCTGGGAGTGACCGGCTGGCTCCTGAAAAGCTACGATAGGCAGGATGGTGACCAGACCCATGGTGGCACCAGTGCCAAGTTGGGCTGATTTGATAGTACCAAGTGGCTCCTGCAATCTGCCATCAAAAAGTTGGCAGGCGAATTTTTTTTTCCAGGGAAAAGCGCCGTTGTTTGTGTTTGGGGGCCTGTGGCAGGGAGTGGCCGGCTGGCTCCTGAAAAGCTACGATAGGCAGGATGGTGACCAGACCCATGGTGGCACCAGTGCCAAGTTGGGCTGGTTTGATAGTACCAAGTGGCTCCTGCAATCTGCCATCAAAAAGTTGGCAGACGAGTTTTGTTTTCCAGGGAAAAGCGCCGTTGTTTGTGTTTGGGGGCCTGTGGCTGGGAGTGGCCGGCTGGCTGCTTAGAATCTACCATACGCAGGATGGTTCCCAGACCAGAGGTGGCACCAGTGCCAAGTCGGGCTAGTTTGATGGTGCAAAGTGGCTCCTGCAATCTGCCATCCAGAAGCGGGGCAGCTTGCTTTTGTTTGCCAGGGAAACGGGCCGAGGTTTGTGTCTGGGGGCCTATGGCTGGGAGTGACCGGCTGGCTCCTGAAAAGCTACGATAGGCAGGATGGTGACCAGACCCATGGTGGCACCAGTGCCAAGTTGGGCTGGTTTGATAGTACCAAGTGGCTCCTGCAATCTGCCATCAAAAACTTGGCAGGCGAGTTTTGTTTTCCAGGGAAAAGCGCCGTTGTTTGTGTTTGGGGGCCTGTGGCTGGGAGTGGCCGGCTGGCTGCTTAGAATCCACGATATGCAGGATGGTTCCCAGACGTGAGGTGGCGCCAGTGCCAAGTCGCCTGGTTTGATACTACCAAGTGCGTCCTGCAATCTGCCATCCAGAAGCGGGACAGCTTACTTTTGCTTGCCAGGGAAACGGGCCGAGCTTTGTGTCTGGGGGCCTATGGCTGGGAGTGACCGGCTGGCTCCTGAAAAGCTACGATAGGTAGGATGGTGACCAGACCCATGGTGGCACCAGTGCCAAGTTGGGCTGGTTTGATAGTACCAAGTGGCTCCTGCAATCTGCCATCAAAAATTGGCAGGCGAGTTTTGTTTTCCAGGGAAAAGCGCCGTTGTTTGTGTTTGGGGGCCTGTGGGTGGGAGTGGCCGGATGGATAATTAGAATCCACGATACGCAGGATGGTTCCCAGACCTGAGGTGGCACCAGTGCCAAGTCGGGCTAGTTGGATGGTGCAAAGTGGCTCCTGCAATCTGCCATCCAGAAGCGGGGCAGCTTACTTTTGTTTTCCAGGGAAACGGGCCGAGGTTTGTGTCTGGGGGCCTATGGCTGGGAGTGACCGGCTGGCTCCTGAAAAGCTACGATAGGCAGGATGGTGACCAGACCCATGGTGGCACCAGTGCCAAGTTGGGCTGATTTGATAGTAGCAAGTGGCTCCTGCAATCTGCCATCAAAAAGTCGGCAGGCGAGTTTTGTTTTCCAGGGAAAAGCGCCGTTGTTTGTGTCTGGGGGCCTGTGGCAGGGAGTGACCGGCTGGCTCCTTAGAATCCACGATACGCAGGATGGTTCCCAGACCCAAGGTGGCACCAGTGCCAAGTTGGGCTGGTTTGATAGTACCAAGTGCGTCCTGCAATCTGCCATCCAGAAGCGGGGCAGCTTACTTTTGTTTGCCAGGGAAACGGGTCGAGCTTTGTGTCTGGGGGCCTATGGCTGGGAGTGACCGGCTGGCTCCTGAAAAGCTACGATAGGCAGGATGTTGACCAGACCCATGGTGGCACAAGTGCCAAGTTCGGCTTGTTTGATAGTACCAAGTGGCTCCTGCAATCTGCCATCAAAATGTTGGCAGGCGAATTTTGCTTTCCAGGGAAAAGCGCCGTTGTTTGTGTTTGGGGGCCTGTGGCAGGGAGTGGCCGGCTGGCTCCTGAAAAGCTACGATAGGCAGGATGGTGACCAGATCCAAGGTGGCACCTGTGCCAAGTCGGGCTGATTTGATAGTACTAAGTAGCTCCTGCAATCTGCCATGCAGAAGCGGGGCAGCTTACTTTTGTTTGCCAGGGAAACGGGACGAGGTTTGTGTTTGGGGGCCTATGGCTGAGAGTGACCGGCTGGCTCCTGAAAATCCATGATACGCAGCATGGTTCCCAGACCCAAGGTGGCACCAGTGCCAAGTGGGGCTGGTTTCACAGTGTCAAGTGCCTCCTGCAATCTCCCATCCAGAAGCGGGGCAGCTGAGTTTTGTTTGCCTGTGAAACGGGCCGTTGTTTTTAATTGGGGTCTGTGGCCGAGAGTGTTCGGCTGGCTCCTGACAACCCACAATACGCAGGATGGTTCCCAGACCCAAGGTGGCACCAGTGCCAAGTCGGGCTGTTTTTATAGTACCAAGTGCGTCCTGCAATTTGCCATCCAGAAGAGGGGCAGTTGAGTTTTGTTTGCCAGAGAATAGCGCCGTTGTTTGTGTTTGGGGGCTTGTGGCTGGGAGTGGCCGACTGCCTCCTTAGAATCTGTGTTACGCAGCATGGTTCCCAGACCCAAGGTGGCACCAGTGCCAAGTTGGGCTGGTTTGATAGTACCAAGTGGCTCCTGCAATCTGCCATCCAGAAGCGGGGCAGCTTACTTTAGTTTGCCAGGGAAACGGGCCGAGGTTTGTGACTGGGGACCTATGGCTGGGAGTGACCGGCTGGCTCCTGAAAAGCTACGATAGGCAGGATGGTTACCAGACCCATGGTGGCACCAGTGCCAAGTTGGGCTGGTTTGATAGTACCAAGTGGCTCCTGTAATCTGCCATCAAAAAGTTGGCAGGCGAGTTTTGTTTTCCAGGGAAAAGCGCCATTGTTTGTATTTGGGGGCCTGTGGCTGGGAGTGGCCGGCTGGCTCCTTTGAACCCACGATACGCAGGATGGTTCCCAGACCCATGGTGGCACCAGTGCCAAGTCGGGCTGGTTTGATACTACCAAGTGCGTCCTGCAATCTGCCATCCAGAAGCGGGGCAGCTTAATTTTGTTTGCCAGGGAAACGGGCCGTGGGTTTTGTTTGGGGGCATATAGCTGAGAGTGGCCGGCTGGCTCCTGAAAATCCACGCTAGGCAGCATGGTTCCCAGATGCAAGGTGGCACCAGTGCCAAGTCGGGCTGGTTTGATGGTGCAAAGTGGCTCCTGCAATCTGCCATCCAGAAGCGGGGCAGCTGATTTTTGTTTGCCAGAGAAAAATTCCGTGGATTGTTTTTGGGGGCATATTGCTGGGAGTGGCCGGCTGGCTCCTTAAAATGCTCGATACGCATGATGGTTCCCAGGCCCAAGGTGTCACCACTACCAAGTCGGCCTGCGGTTTTAGTATCAAGTTCATCCTGCAATTTGCCATCCAGAAGAGGGGCAGTTGAGTTTTGTTTGCCAGAGAAACGGGCCGAGGTTTCTGTTTGGGGACATATGGCTGAGAGTGGCCAGCTGGCCCCTGAATATCCACGATACACAGCATGGTTCCCAGATCCAAGGTGGCACCAGTGCCAAGTCGGGCTGGTTTGATAGTACCAAGTGTCTCCTGCAATCTGCCATCCAGAAGCAGGGCAGCTTACTTTTGTTTGCCAGAGAAATAGGCCTAGGTTTTTGTTTGGGGGCCTGTGGCTAGGAGTGGCCGGCAGGCTCCTAAGAATCCACGATACGCAGGATGTTTCCCAGACCCAAGGTGGCACCAGTGCCAAGTCGGGCTGGTTTGATAGTACCAAGTGGCTCCTGCAAACTCCATCAAAAAGTTGGCAGGCGTGTTTTGTTTTCCAGGGAACAGCGCCGTTGATTTTGTTTGGGGGCCTGTGGCTGGGAGTGGCCGGCTGGCTCCTTAGAATCCACGATACGCAGGATGGTTCCCAGACCCAAGGTGGCACCAGTGCCAAGTCGGGCTGGTTTGATTACACCAAGTGGCTCCTGCAATCTGCCATCCAGAAGTGAGGCAGCTAAGTTTTGTTTGCGAGAAAAAAGGGCCGTGGTTTTTGTTGGGGGCCTGTGGCTGGGAGTAGCCGGCTGGCTCCTTAAAATCCACGATAGGCAGGATGGTTCCCAGACCAGAGGTGGCACCAGTGCCAAGTCGGGCTGGTTTGATAGTACCAAGTGGCTCCTGCAATCTGCCATCCAGAAGCGGGGCAGCTGAGTTTTGTTTGCCAGAGGAAAAGGCTGTGGTTTGTGTTTGGGGGCCTGTGGCTGGCAGTGGCCGGCTGGCTCCTGAAAATCCACGATACGCAGCATGGTTCCCAGACCCAAGGTGGCACCAGTGCCAAGTGGGGCTCGTTTGACAGTGTCAAGTGCGTCCTGCAATCTCCCATCCAGAAGCGGGGCAGCTGAGTTTTTTTTGCCAGGGAAACGGACCTTTGTTTTTGATTGGGCTCTGTGGCCGAGAGTGGTCGGCTGTCTCCGGACAATCCACAATACGCAGGATGGTTCCCAGACCCAAGGTGGCACCAGTGCCAAGTCGGGCTGGTTTGATAGTACCAAGTGTCTCCTGCAATCTGCCATCCAGAAGCGGGGCAGCTGAGTTTTGTTTGCCAGAGAAAAGGGCCGTGGGTTGTGTTTGGGGGCATATGGCTGGGAGTGGCCACCTGGCTCCTTAAAATGCACGATACGCCGCATGGTAACCAGACGCAAGGTGGCACCAGTGCCAAGTCAGGCTGTTTTTGTAGTACCCAGTGGCTCCTGCAATTTGCCATCCAGAAGCGGGGCAGTTGAATTTTGTTTGCTAGAGAAAAGGGCTGTGGTTTGTGTTTGGGGGCCTATGGCTGAGAGTGGCCGGCTGGCCCCTGAAAATCAACGATAGGCAGGATGGTTCCCAGACCCAAGGTGGCACCAGTGCCAAGTAAGGCTGGTTGTATGGTTCAAAGTGACTCCTGCAATCTGCCATCCAGAAGCGGGACAGCTGAGTTTTTTTTGCCAGAGAAAATGTCCATGGTCTCTTTTTGGGGCATACGGCTGGGAATTGCCGGCTGGCTCCTTAAAATGCTCGATACGCAGGATGGTTCCCAGAGCCAAGGTGGCACCACTGCCAAGTCGGGCTCTTTTTGTAGTACCAAGTGCGTCCTGCAATTTGCCATCCAGAAGAGGGGCAGTTGAGTTTTGTTTGCCAGAGAAAAGGGCCGAGGTTTGTGTTTGGGGGCATATGGCTGGGAATGACCGGCTGGCCCCTGAAAATCCACGATACGCCGGATGGTTCCCAGATCCAAGGTGGTACCATTACCAAGTCGGGCTGGTTTGATAGTCCCAAGTGGCTCCTGCAAACTGCCATCCAGAAGCGGGGCAGCTTACTTTTGTTTGCCAGGGAAATGGGCCGTTGTTTGTGTTTGGGGGCCTGTGGCTGGGAGTGTTCGGCTGGTTCCTGAATATGTACGATACGCAGGATTGTTCCCAGATCCAAGGTGGCAGCAGTGCCATGTTGTGCTGGTGTGATAGTCCCAAGTGGCTCCTGCAATCTGCCATCCAGAAGTGGGGCAGCTGATTTTTGTTTGCCAGAGAAAAGGTCCGTGGTTTGTTTTTGGGGGCATATGGCTGAGAGTGGCCGGCTGGCCCCTGAAAATCCACGATACACAGGATGGTTCCCAGATCCAAGGTGGCACCTGTGCCAAGTCGGGCTGATTTGATAGTACTAAGTAGCTCCTGCAATCTGCCATGCAGAAGCGGGGCAGCTTACTTTTGTTTGCCAGGGAAATGGGCCGAGGTTTGTGTTTGGGGGCCTATGGCTGAGAGTGACCGGCTGGCTCCTGAAAAGCTACAATAGGCAGGATGGTGACCAGACCCATGGTGGCACCAGTGCCAAGTTGGGCTGGTTTGATAGTACCAAGTGGTTCCTGCAATCTGCCATCCAGAAGCAGGGCAGCTGAGTTTTGTTTGCCAGAGAAAAGGGCCTTGGTTTGTGTTTGGGGGCATATGGCTGGGTGTGGCCAGCTGGCTCCTTAAAATGCACGATATGCAACATGGCTCCCAGACCCAAGGTGGCACCAGTGCCAAGTTGGGCTGGTTTGATAGTACCAAGTGGCTCCTGCAATCTTCCATGATCACGTGGAGAAATACTTTCTGGTTTCAGCCTCATGCTCTTTCTTCTCTCCCTCAACTTCTCTATCACCTCTCATCTGGTTCACATGCGCTGTCTTCAAGGTCCACAGGCTACTTTTCACAGAATCTTCTGGCCTGATGAAGTAAGAATGATGAATAGAACAGAGCTGGGATCTATTTTCCAGTTTGGATAAAATGCATTCTGCACACAAATCCAAGGAGAACGGGCTGCCCCGATGCCCAGAAAATCTTTCACTCCTGCTAGTGTTCTACGTCAACCGCAACTTAGTCTGAAAGAAAAGCTTTTTCTCTGAGAGCATCTGAGAGGTTTGCATGAAGCACTGATATCTGACATATGCAATTTTGAATAGGAGAGGAAAAAGAAAATGGCAAGGAGTTTTTAATTTTAGTGGTTTCAATTTTAATTTCCGTGCACTTTTTCAAAACTTGTCAGCTCAAATGCCCATCAACATCTTTTAGTCATCTGTAAGTCAGTATTCATATAAAATGTGCTTCAAATCCAAAGAATTTCAAATTTGCACTCCAAGCTTCTATGCCTAGATTTATGATTTCCTACACATATTAGATGAAAGGAAGGCCTTTTTTACTGTGGGAGTGCTGGAACACTGGAACAGGTTGCCCAGAGAAGTTGTGGGTGTCCCATCCCTGAAAGTATTCAAGGTCACCTTGGACAGGGCTTGGAGCAGCAACAAAGGAGAAGCTTGATGGTAGAGAAACAAAGTTGGACTATAGAAGAAACTCGGATTGAAGTATAGGATCAAGTTTTCTCTCAGCTCTTGGGGTAAATTCAAAGTTGTACAAAATGACATTTATCTGTGCTATTCACTACTGTAACAGAAAGTTTCATGAAAACTGTACAGAAGATAGTAAATTTTAAAAGAGATAAGAATTACAGCATAAAATCCATGGGATAGGTTACAACATGAGACACTCTCTAAGAGAAAATCTCTGTGTTTCAGCACTTCATCAGGGTAAGATTTCATGAAGTGCCAAAGAAGGCGGCAAAATATCATTCGGGACATTATTTACTGGAATTCAGCCTGGCCATTAGTAGGAACTGCCTTTGAACATATCATGTAGATATACCACACACACTTTCCCTTCACTGAAAAATTACTGTTTACAACAAATAAGCAATTGACGATCAAAATTGATTGAAAGCATCTTAAACATGTCAAGTATTTCATTGTAGATGATCTGTGATCCAAATGCTTCTTCCACCTTCGAGAGGGACAGAAGAATTCTTCCATATCATGATGGTTTAAAATTGTATCAACCAATGTTTTCTGCTGAAAAGATATCATCTATTTTTTTCTATTTTTGGAAGAAAATATTCCTAGACATACAACAGGTGAGAACTAAGTAATTTTAAAGAAACAAATGAAATGAAAATATTCTGTAAATAGAATGAAATGAAAAGCTGTGTTTTAAATAGGAGCTAAATATTAAACAGAATTTTTGTACCAGGCATTTGAATTACTGCACCAGCTCTTTTGCCCATCAAGAGAGGCATTTAGCATTTCAGTCTTTTCCAAGGTGTTCATGATCTGCTATGCTGATCTCTGTGTGTGCCTAGGTGTGTGTGGAGGGGGGGGCATATGAAGGGGAGTGTGTATGTTTGCTTTACAATTGTTGTGGCAGATTCATGCCTCAGCTCCACATTTTGTTTTAAAAAGGTCACACCGAGTGGATATGAAGTTTACTATCAACAAGAGATCGATTCCCAAATCATCCATTTGACTCTCCCTTATAAATCATGTGCTTTGTTGCATATTTTATCAAATATACTTTCAAGCCAGATGGAGGAAGGAGGATGTGGGAATCCCTCCACCATCTTGCAACTTTTATGTAAGTAGGTTTTCAAGAAAATCATCATTTCTCTTTTAAATATGTCTGGAACAGGCATGATGGTAGTGTCAACCTGTTGGAGTTTTTGTTGCTGGAAGAAGTTGTACAAAAGGATTGGTTTTTACATTGACCAGTTACTGAATCAAGCGCAGGAATACATTGGAAATTTAGCTGGGGGTTCCTTTTCCCAGCAGACTACTTCTAGAACGAGCTTGTACACTGAAGCTGACTCTTTTGCTCTCTTTTTGTTTCTTTCCTATTTTCTTGGCTTCTTTGCCACTATCTAGACAATTTTGGAACTTTGTTCCCAACTAAAATGGTTTCAATAGTCTGATTGTGATCATACATTTTTACAAGGAATTTTTAAAATCTTTCCTCGAGTCCAGAAAGTCAAGGACTTAGATCTTTTTCTTCCCTTATCAATATTGCCATGAAATTGATAAATAAAGACCAACTCTTTATTTTTGTTTTTAACCCACGTAGATAATTCCCATCCATTAATCCATTTTGTGGACCAATAGCTGCCATTCTGATGGAAGCTGTCACTTCTTAACAATAGGCATTCTGTGACTATGTTGACAGCACTTTGGGTGAAGATCCTAACTGGTCTTAGATATACATAGGGAGAAATTTGCTCAGCCAGTGTCAGTCTTAAGCATGCGTATCAGAAGATCTTTCTAGAGCTGGGAATTTTCCCATGAAAGGGATTCAGTTAGGGAAGAGACACTTGTGCCAGAGTTTTACATTCTTCTTGAACACTGCTTAAGGAACTTAGATGCCATGTCCATTTGGATCTCTGTCTGCACAGAACTTTGTCATGCCAGTGCTTTGAAATGCATCTTGAAGAGAATTCACTAGCACAGAATGAAAGAGAGTGGAAGGGGTTGGTGGGGCTAACCAGGCCCAACCCCCCTGCCTAAACCAGGATACCTAGAGCCTCTTGCCCAGGATTCTATCTGGGTGTACTTTTAATGTCTTCAAAGATCCAGGCTCCACAATCTTTCTGGGCAGTCTGTGCCGTGGTTCAGTCACCCTGACAGTAAAGAAACATTTACTGATGTTCAAAGGCAATCTCCTGTATTTCAGTGTGTGCCCACTGCCTCTTGTCTTTTCCCTCAGCATCACTGAAAAGACACTGATTCCCTCCCCTTTGCACTATTGCTTCCATATGTATGTGTGATGCCATGTAGAGGTATGTCAAAAACCTCCCTGAAGCCCAGGCAGATAATATTCCCTTCATCTACCAGTCAAGTTGATTCATCAGAGGAGTTTAAAGTGATGTTCAGCATGAAATTCCCCTGAAAAATCATGCTAACTACATTATTTGGTCATCTGTCATGTGCCTGGCAAGGATTTCCAGGAAGAGCTGCTTCATCAACTTCCTGGGGATAAAAAAGAGGCTGGCTGGTTTGTACTATGGCGAGTCCTCTTAATTGCCTTTTTTGAAGATGGGTGTCATTTGCTAACATCCACTCTTTAGCCTCTCTTGTCGTCTACATCTTAGCAAAACGCTTTTCCACTATGTCTGGCTAGGAAAAACTGTGCCAGCACAGAAAACATCTCCCATCGTGTTCTAGAAGTTGCACGGATGTCTGCCAAGTGTTTGGCAGGAAGAAAAGAAAAGTTGTCCAAAACAGCTTCCAATCGAATGTTCCTGTGATTGGAAAAGTCAGGAGAGTGCAAAGGTACTGTTTTCTATCAGTTGGCAAGGTGCGCACACAATCCCAGTGTTGTACAGCTTGCTTCTTCACCTTCCCGAAGCTGCCGCTCTCGCCGGCTGCCGGAGCCCAAGAAGCGGCTTCTTCGCGCAAAGACGATTGTGCCGCTCACAGTGCTCTCCTTAGCGCGGCTTCTGCCGAAAGACGCCCGGCAGCGGCTCTTACCTCCGGAGAGCATCCTACCTTCGTCTTTAGCTCCTCTTCTCATCTACACCTCGGCAAAAAGCTTTTCCACTATGTCTGGCTAGGAAAAACTGTGCCAGCACAGAAAACATCTCCCATCGTGTTCTAGAAGTTGCACGGATGTCTGCCAAGTGTTTGGCAGGAAGAAAAGAAAAGTTGTCCAAAACAGCTTCCAATCGAATGTTCCTGTGATTGGAAAAGTCAGGAGAGTGCAAAGGTACTGTTTTCTATCAGTTGGCAAGGTGCGCACACAATCCCAGTGTTGTACAGCTTGCTTCTTCACCTTCCCGAAGCTGCCGCTCTCGCCGGCTGCCGGAGCCCAAGAAGCGGCTTCTTCGCGCAAAGACGATTGTGCCGCTCACAGGGCTCTCCTTAGCGCGGCTTCTGCCGAAAGACGCCCGGCAGCGGCTCTTACCTCCGGAGAGCATCCTACCTTCGTCTTTCGCGTCTTTTGTAGTCTACACCTCGGCAAAAAGCTTTTCCACTATGTCTGGCTAGGAAAAACTGTGCCAGCACAGAAAACATCTCCCATCGTGTTCTAGAAGTTGCACGGATGTCTGCCAAGTGTTTGGCAGGAAGAAAAGAAAAGTTGTCCAAAACAGCTTCCAATCGAATGTTCCTGTGATTGGAAAAGTCAGGAGAGTGCAAAGGTACTGTTTTCTATCAGTTGGCAAGGTGCGCACACAATCCCAGTGTTGTACAGCTTGCTTCTTCACCTTCCCGAAGCTGCCGCTCTCGCCGGCTGCCGGAGCCCAAGAAGCGGCTTCTTCGCGCAAAGACGATTGTGCCGCTCACAGTGCTCTCCTTAGCGCAGCTTCTGCCGAAAGACGCCCGGCAGCGGCTCTTACCTCCTGAAAGTGGCAGCTTCGGGAAGGTGAAGAAGCAAGCTGTACAACACTGGGATTGTGTGCGCACCTTGCCAACTGATAGAAAACAGTACCTTTGCACTCTCCTGACTTTTCCAATCACAGGAACATTCGATTGGAAGCTGTTTTGGACAACTTTTCTTTTCTTCCTGCCAAACACTTGGCAGACATCCGTGCAACTTCTAGAACACGATGGGAGATGTTTTCTGTGCTGGCACAGTTTTTCCTAGCCAGACATAGTGGAGAAGCTTTTTGCCGAGGTGTAGATGAGAAGAGGAGCTAAAGACGAAGGTAGGATGCTCTCCGGAGGTAAGAGCCGCTGCCGGGCGTCTTTCGGCAGAAGCCGCGCTAAGGAGAGCCCTGTGAGCGGCACAATCGTCTTTGCGCGAAGAAGCCGCTTCTTGGGCTCCGGCAGCCGGCGAGAGCGGCAGCTTCGGGAAGGTGAAGAAGCAAGCTGTACAACACTGGGATTGTGTGCGCACCTTGCCAACTGATAGAAAACAGTACCTTTGCACTCTCCTGACTTTTCCAATCACAGGAACATTCGATTGGAAGCTGTTTTGGACAACTTTTCTTTTCTTCCTGCCAAACACTTGGCAGACATCCGTGCAACTTCTAGAACACGATGGGAGATGTTTTCTGTGCTGGCACAGTTTTTCCTAGCCAGACATAGTGGAGAAGCTTTTTGCCGAGGTGTAGATGAGAAGAGGAGCTAAAGACGAAGGTAGGATGCTCTCCGGAGGTAAGAGCCGCTGCCGGGCGTCTTTCGGCAGAAGCCGCGCTAAGGAGAGCCCTGTGAGCGGCACAATCGTCTTTGCGCGAAGAAGCCGCTTCTTGGGCTCCGGCAGCCGGCGAGAGCGGCAGCTTCGGGAAGGTGAAGAAGCAAGCTGTACAACACTGGGATTGTGTGCGCACCTTGCCAACTGATAGAAAACAGTACCTTTGCACTCTCCTGACTTTTCCAATCACAGGAACATTCGATTGGAAGCTGTTTTGGACAACTTTTCTTTTCTTCCTGCCAAACACTTGGCAGACATCCGTGCAACTTCTAGAACACGATGGGAGATGTTTTCTGTGCTGGCACAGTTTTTCCTAGCCAGACATAGTGGAGAAGCCTTTTGCCGAGGTGTAGATGAGAAGAGGAGCTAAAGACGAAGGTAGGATGCTCTCCGGAGGTAAGAGCCGCTGCCGGGCGTCTTTCGGCAGAAGCCGCGCTAAGGAGAGCCCTGTGAGCGGCACAATCGTCTTTGCGCGAAGAAGCCGCTTCTTGGGCTCCGGCAGCCGGCGAGAGCGGCAGCTTCGGGAAGGTGAAGAAGCAAGCTGTACAACACTGGGATTGTGTGCGCACCTTGCCAACTGATAGAAAACAGTACCTTTGCACTCTCCTGACTTTTCCAATCACAGGAACATTCGATTGGAAGCTGTTTTGGACAACTTTTCTTTTCTTCCTGCCAAACACTTGGCAGACATCCGTGCAACTTCTAGAACACGATGGGAGATGTTTTCTGTGCTGGCACAGTTTTTCCTAGCCAGACATAGTGGAGAAGCTTTTTGCCGAGGTGTAGATGAGAAGAGGAGCTAAAGACGAAGGTAGGATGCTCTCCGGAGGTAAGAGCCGCTGCCGGGCGTCTTTCGGCAGAAGCCGCGCTAAGGAGAGCCCTGTGAGCGGCACAATCGTCTTTGCGCGAAGAAGCCGCTTCTTGGGCTCCGGCAGCCGGCGAGAGCGGCAGCTTCGGGAAGGTGAAGAAGCAAGCTGTACAACACTGGGATTGTGTGCGCACCTTGCCAACTGATAGAAAACAGTACCTTTGCACTCTCCTGACTTTTCCAATCACAGGAACATTCGATTGGAAGCTGTTTTGGACAACTTTTCTTTTCTTCCTGCCAAACACTTGGCAGACATCCATGCAACTTCTAGAACACGATGGGAGATGTTTTCTGTGCTGGCACAGTTTTTCCTAGCCAGACATAGTGGAGAAGCTTTTTGCCGAGGTGTAGATGAGAAGAGGAGCTAAAGACGAAGGTAGGATGCTCTCCGGAGGTAAGAGCCGCTGCCGGGCGTCTTTCGGCAGAAGCCGCGCTAAGGAGAGCCCTGTGAGCGGCACAATCGTCTTTGCGCGAAGAAGCCGCTTCTTGGGCTCCGGCAGCCGGCGAGAGCGGCAGCTTCGGGAAGGTGAAGAAGCAAGCTGTACAACACTGGGATTGTGTGCGCACCTTGCCAACTGATAGAAAACAGTACCTTTGCACTCTCCTGACTTTTCCAATCACAGGAACATTCGATTGGAAGCTGTTTTGGACAACTTTTCTTTTCTTCCTGCCAAACACTTGGCAGACATCCGTGCAACTTCTAGAACACGATGGGAGATGTTTTCTGTGCTGGCACAGTTTTTCCTAGCCAGACATAGTGGAGAAGCCTTTTGCCGAGGTGTAGATGAGAAGAGGAGCTAAAGACGAAGGTAGGATGCTCTCCGGAGGTAAGAGCCGCTGCCGGGCGTCTTTCGGCAGAAGCCGCGCTAAGGAGAGCCCTGTGAGCGGCACAATCGTCTTTGCGCGAAGAAGCCGCTTCTTGGGCTCCGGCAGCCGGCGAGAGCGGCAGCTTCGGGAAGGTGAAGAAGCAAGCTGTACAACACTGGGATTGTGTGCGCACCTTGCCAACTGATAGAAAACAGTACCTTTGCACTCTCCTGACTTTTCCAATCACAGGAACATTCGATTGGAAGCTGTTTTGGACAACTTTTCTTTTCTTCCTGCCAAACACTTGGCAGACATCCGTGCAACTTCTAGAACACGATGGGAGATGTTTTCTGTGCTGGCACAGTTTTTCCTAGCCAGACATAGTGGAGAAGCTTTTTGCCGAGGTGTAGATGAGAAGAGGAGCTAAAGATGAAGGTAGGATGCTCTCCGGAGGTAAGAGCCGCTGCCGGGCGTCTTTCGGCAGAAGCCGCGCTAAGGAGAGCCCTGTGAGCGGCACAATCGTCTTTGCGCGAAGAAGCCGCTTCTTGGGCTCCGGCAGCCGGCGAGAGCGGCAGCTTCGGGAAGGTGAAGAAGCAAGCTGTACAACACTGGGATTGTGTGCGCACCTTGCCAACTGATAGAAAACAGTACCTTTGCACTCTCCTGACTTTTCCAATCACAGGAACATTCGATTGGAAGCTGTTTTGGACAACTTTTCTTTTCTTCCTGCCAAACACTTGGCAGACATCCGTGCAACTTCTAGAACACGATGGGAGATGTTTTCTGTGCTGGCACAGTTTTTCCTAGCCAGACATAGTGGAGAAGCTTTTTGCCGAGGTGTAGATGAGAAGAGGAGCTAAAGACGAAGGTAGGATGCTCTCCGGAGGTAAGAGCCGCTGCCGGGCGTCTTTCGGCAGAAGCCGCGCTAAGGAGAGCCCTGTGAGCGGCACAATCGTCTTTGCGCGAAGAAGCCGCTTCTTGGGCTCCGGCAGCCGGCGAGAGCGGCAGCTTCGGGAAGGTGAAGAAGCAAGCTGTACAACACTGGGATTGTGTGCGCACCTTGCCAACTGATAGAAAACAGTACCTTTGCACTCTCCTGACTTTTCCAATCACAGGAACATTCGATTGGAAGCTGTTTTGGACAACTTTTCTTTTCTTCCTGCCAAACACTTGGCAGACATCCGTGCAACTTCTAGAACACGATGGGAGATGTTTTCTGTGCTGGCACAGTTTTTCCTAGCCAGACATAGTGGAAAAGCGTTTTGCTAAGATGTAGACGACAAGAGAGGCTAAAGAGTGGATGTTAGCAAATGACACCCATCTTCAAAAAAGGCAATTAAGAGGACTCGCCATAGTACAAACCAGCCAGCCTCTTTTTTATCCCCAGGAAGTTGATGAAGCAGCTCTTCCTGGAAATCCTTGCCAGGCACATGACAGATGACCAAATAATGTAGTTAGCATGATTTTTCAGGGGAATTTCATGCTGAACATCACTTTAAACTCCTCTGATGAATCAACTTGACTGGTAGATGAAGGGAATATTATCTGCCTGGGCTTCAGGGAGGTTTTTGACATACCTCTACATGGCATCACACATACATATGGAAGCAATAGTGCAAAGGGGAGGGAATCAGTGTCTTTTCAGTGATGCTGAGGGTAAAGACAAGAGGCAGTGGGCACACACTGAAATACAGGAGATTGCCTTTGAACATCAGTAAATGTTTCTTTACTGTCAGGGTGACTGAACCACGGCACAGACTGCCCAGAAAGATTGTGGAGCCTGGATCTTTGAAGACATTAAAAGTACACCCAGATAGAATCCTGGGCAAGAGGCTCTAGGTATCCTGGTTTAGGCAGGGGGGTTGGGCCTGGTTAGCCCCACCAACCCCTTCCACTCTCTTTCATTCTGTGCTAGTGAATTCTCTTCAAGATGCATTTCAAAGCACTGGCATGACAAAGTTCTGTGCAGACAGAGATCCAAATGGACATGGCATCTAAGTTCCTTAAGCAGTGTTCAAGAAGAATGTAAAACTCTGGCACAAGTGTCTCTTCCCTAACTGAATCCCTTTCATGGGAAAATTCCCAGCTCTAGAAAGATCTTCTGATACGCATGCTTAAGACTGACACTGGCTGAGCAAATTTCTCCCTATGTATATCTAAGACCAGTTAGGATCTTCACCCAAAGTGCTGTCAACATAGTCACAGAATGCCTATTGTTAAGAAGTGACAGCTTCCATCAGAATGGCAGCTATTGGTCCACAAAATGGATTAATGGATGGGAATTATCTACGTGGGTTAAAAACAAAAATAAAGAGTTGGTCTTTATTTATCAATTTCATGGCAATATTGATAAGGGAAGAAAAAGATCTAAGTCCTTGACTTTCTGGACTCGAGGAAAGATTTTAAAAATTCCTTGTAAAAATGTATGATCACAATCAGACTATTGAAACCATTTTAGTTGGGAACAAAGTTCCAAAATTGTCTAGATAGTGGCAAAGAAGCCAAGAAAATAGGAAAGAAACAAAAAGAGAGCAAAAGAGTCAGCTTCAGTGTACAAGCTCGTTCTAGAAGTAGTCTGCTGGGAAAAGGAACCCCCAGCTAAATTTCCAATGTATTCCTGCGCTTGATTCAGTAACTGGTCAATGTAAAAACCAATCCTTTTGTACAACTTCTTCCAGCAACAAAAACTCCAACAGGTTGACACTACCATCATGCCTGTTCCAGACATATTTAAAAGAGAAATGATGATTTTCTTGAAAACCTACTTACATAAAAGTTGCAAGATGGTGGAGGGATTCCCACATCCTCCTTCCTCCATCTGGCTTGAAAGTATATTTGATAAAATATGCAACAAAGCACATGATTTATAAGGGAGAGTCAAATGGATGATTTGGGAATCGATCTCTTGTTGATAGTAAACTTCATATCCACTCGGTGTGACCTTTTTAAAACAAAATGTGGAGCTGAGGCATGAATCTGCCACAACAATTGTAAAGCAAACATACACACTCCCCTTCATATGCCCCCCCCTCCACACACACCTAGGCACACACAGAGATCAGCATAGCAGATCATGAACACCTTGGAAAAGACTGAAATGCTAAATGCCTCTCTTGATGGGCAAAAGAGCTGGTGCAGTAATTCAAATGCCTGGTACAAAAATTCTGTTTAATATTTAGCTCCTATTTAAAACACAGCTTTTCATTTCATTCTATTTACAGAATATTTTCATTTCATTTGTTTCTTTAAAATTACTTAGTTCTCACCTGTTGTATGTCTAGGAATATTTTCTTCCAAAAATAGAAAAAAATAGATGATATCTTTTCAGCAGAAAACATTGGTTGATACAATTTTAAACCATCATGATATGGAAGAATTCTTCTGTCCCTCTCGAAGGTGGAAGAAGCATTTGGATCACAGATCATCTACAATGAAATACTTGACATGTTTAAGATGCTTTCAATCAATTTTGATCGTCAATTGCTTATTTGTTGTAAACAGTAATTTTTCAGTGAAGGGAAAGTGTGTGTGGTATATCTACATGATATGTTCAAAGGCAGTTCCTACTAATGGCCAGGCTGAATTCCAGTAAATAATGTCCCGAATGATATTTTGCCGCCTTCTTTGGCACTTCATGAAATCTTACCCTGATGAAGTGCTGAAACACAGAGATTTTCTCTTAGAGAGTGTCTCATGTTGTAACCTATCCCATGGATTTTATGCTGTAATTCTTATCTCTTTTAAAATTTACTATCTTCTGTACAGTTTTCATGAAACTTTCTGTTACAGTAGTGAATAGCACAGATAAATGTCATTTTGTACAACTTTGAATTTACCCCAAGAGCTGAGAGAAAACTTGATCCTATACTTCAATCCGAGTTTCTTCTATAGTCCAACTTTGTTTCTCTACCATCAAGCTTCTCCTTTGTTGCTGCTCCAAGCCCTGTCCAAGGTGACCTTGAATACTTTCAGGGATGGGACACCCACAACTTCTCTGGGCAACCTGTTCCAGTGTTCCAGCACTCCCACAGTAAAAAAGGCCTTCCTTTCATCTAATATGTGTAGGAAATCATAAATCTAGGCATAGAAGCTTGGAGTGCAAATTTGAAATTCTTTGGATTTGAAGCACATTTTATATGAATACTGACTTACAGATGACTAAAAGATGTTGATGGGCATTTGAGCTGACAAGTTTTGAAAAAGTGCACGGAAATTAAAATTGAAACCACTAAAATTAAAAACTCCTTGCCATTTTCTTTTTCCTCTCCTATTCAAAATTGCATATGTCAGATATCAGTGCTTCATGCAAACCTCTCAGATGCTCTCAGAGAAAAAGCTTTTCTTTCAGACTAAGTTGCGGTTGACGTAGAACACTAGCAGGAGTGAAAGATTTTCTGGGCATCGGGGCAGCCCGTTCTCCTTGGATTTGTGTGCAGAATGCATTTTATCCAAACTGGAAAATAGATCCCAGCTCTGTTCTATTCATCATTCTTACTTCATCAGGCCAGAAGATTCTGTGAAAAGTAGCCTGTGGACCTTGAAGACAGCGCATGTGAACCAGATGAGAGGTGATAGAGAAGTTGAGGGAGAGAAGAAAGAGCATGAGGCTGAAACCAGAAAGTATTTCTCCACGTGATCATGGAAGATTGCAGGAGCCACTTGGTACTATCAAACCAGCCCAACTTGGCACTGGTGCCACCTTGGGTCTGGGAGCCATGTTGCATATCGTGCATTTTAAGGAGCCAGCTGGCCACACCCAGCCATATGCCCCCAAACACAAACCAAGGCCCTTTTCTCTGGCAAACAAAACTCAGCTGCCCTGCTTCTGGATGGCAGATTGCAGGAACCACTTGGTACTATCAAACCAGCCCAACTTGGCACTGGTGCCACCATGGGTCTGGTCACCATCCTGCCTATTGTAGCTTTTCAGGAGCCAGCCGGTCACTCTCAGCCATAGGCCCCCAAACACAAACCTCGGCCCGTTTCCCTGGCAAACAAAAGTAAGCTGCCCCGCTTCTGCATGGCAGATTGCAGGAGCTACTTAGTACTATCAAATCAGCCCGACTTGGCACAGGTGCCACCTTGGATCTGGGAACCATCCTGTGTATCGTGGATTTTCAGGGGCCAGCCGGCCACTCTCAGCCATATGCCCCCAAAAACAAACCACGGACCTTTTCTCTGGCAAACAAAAATCAGCTGCCCCACTTCTGGATGGCAGATTGCAGGAGCCACTTGGGACTATCACACCAGCACAACATGGCACTGCTGCCACCTTGGATCTGGGAACAATCCTGCGTATCGTACATATTCAGGAACCAGCCGAACACTCCCAGCCACAGGCCCCCAAACACAAACAACGGCCCATTTCCCTGGCAAACAAAAGTAAGCTGCCCCGCTTCTGGATGGCAGTTTGCAGGAGCCACTTGGGACTATCAAACCAGCCCGACTTGGTAATGGTACCACCTTGGATCTGGGAACCATCCGGCGTATCGTGGATTTTCAGGGGCCAGCCGGTCATTCCCAGCCATATGCCCCCAAACACAAACCTCGGCCCTTTTCTCTGGCAAACAAAACTCAACTGCCCCTCTTCTGGATGGCAAATTGCAGGACGCACTTGGTACTACAAAAAGAGCCCGACTTGGCAGTGGTGCCACCTTGGCTCTGGGAACCATCCTGCGTATCGAGCATTTTAAGGAGCCAGCCGGCAATTCCCAGCCGTATGCCCCAAAAAGAAACCATGGACATTTTCTCTGGCAAAAAAAACTCAGCTGTCCCACTTCTGGATGGCAGATTGCAGGAGTCACTTTGAACCATACAACCAGCCTTACTTGGCACTGGTGCCACCTTGGATCTGGGAACCATCCTGCCTATCGTTGATTTTCAGGGGCCAGCCGGCCACTCTCAGCCATAGGCCCCCAAACACAAACCACAGCCCTTTTCTCTAGCAAACAAAATTCAACTGCCCCGCTTCTGGATGGCAAATTGCAGGAGCCACTGGGTACTACAAAAACAGCCTGACTTGGCACTGGTGCCACCTTGCGTCTGGTTACCATGCGGCGTATCGTGCATTTTAAGGAGCCAGGTGGCCACTCCCAGCCATATGCCCCCAAACACAACCCACGGCCCTTTTCTCTGGCAAACAAAACTCAGCTGCCCCGCTTCTGGATGGCAGATTGCAGGAGACACTTGGTACTATCAAACCAGCCCGACTTGGCACTGGTGCCACCTTGGGTCTGGGAACCATCCTGCGTATTGTGGATTGTCCGGAGACAGCCGACCACTCTCGGCCACAGAGCCCAATCAAAAACAAAGGTCCGTTTCCCTGGCAAAAAAAACTCAGCTGCCCCGCTTCTGGATGGGAGATTGCAGGACGCACTTGACACTGTCAAACGAGCCCCACTTGGCACTGGTGCCACCTTGGGTCTGGGAACCATGCTGCGTATCGTGGATTTTCAGGAGCCAGCCGGCCACTGCCAGCCACAGGCCCCCAAACACAAACCACAGCCTTTTCCTCTGGCAAACAAAACTCAGCTGCCCCGCTTCTGGATGGCAGATTGCAGGAGCCACTTGGTACTATCAAACCAGCCCGACTTGGCACTGGTGCCACCTCTGGTCTGGGAACCATCCTGCCTATCGTGGATTTTAAGGAGCCAGCCGGCTACTCCCAGCCACAGGCCCCCAACAAAAACCACGGCCCTTTTTTCTCGCAAACAAAACTTAGCTGCCTCACTTCTGGATGGCAGATTGCAGGAGCCACTTGGTGTAATCAAACCAGCCCGACTTGGCACTGGTGCCACCTTGGGTCTGGGAACCATCCTGCGTATCGTGGATTCTAAGGAGCCAGCCGGCCACTCCCAGCCACAGGCCCCCAAACAAAATCAACGGCGCTGTTCCCTGGAAAACAAAACACGCCTGCCAACTTTTTGATGGAGTTTGCAGGAGCCACTTGGTACTATCAAACCAGCCCGACTTGGCACAGGTGCCACCTTGGGTCTGGGAAACATCCTGCGTATCGTGGATTCTTAGGAGCCTGCCGGCCACTCCTAGCCACAGGCCCCCAAACAAAAACCTAGGCCTATTTCTCTGGCAAACAAAAGTAAGCTGCCCTGCTTCTGGATGGCAGATTGCAGGAGACACTTGGTACTATCAAACCAGCCCGACTTGGCACTGGTGCCACCTTGGATCTGGGAACCATGCTGTGTATCGTGGATATTCAGGGGCCAGCTGGCCACTCTCAGCCATATGTCCCCAAACAGAAACCTCGGCCCGTTTCTCTGGCAAACAAAACTCAACTGCCCCTCTTCTGGATGGCAAATTGCAGGATGAACTTGATACTAAAACCGCAGGCCGACTTGGTAGTGGTGACACCTTGGGCCTGGGAACCATCATGCGTATCGAGCATTTTAAGGAGCCAGCCGGCCACTCCCAGCAATATGCCCCCAAAAACAATCCACGGAATTTTTCTCTGGCAAACAAAAATCAGCTGCCCCGCTTCTGGATGGGAGATTGCAGGAGGCACTTGACACTGTGAAACCAGCCCCACTTGGCACTGGTGCCACCTTGGGTCTGGGAACCATGCTGCGTATCATGGATTTTCAGGAGCCAGCCGGTCACTCTCAGCCATAGGCCCCCAAACACAAACCTCGTCCCGTTTCCCTGGCAAACAAAAGTAAGCTGCCCCGCTTCTGCATGGCAGATTGCAGGAGCTACTTAGTACTATCAAATCAGCCCGACTTGGCACAGGTGCCACCTTGGATCTGGTCACCATCCTGCCTATCGTAGCTTTTCAGGAGCCAGCCGGCCACTCCCTGCCACAGGCCCCCAAACACAAACAACGGCGCTTTTCCCTGGAAAGCAAAATTCGCCTGCCAACATTTTGATGGCAGATTGCAGGAGCCACTTGGTACTATCAAACAAGCCGAACTTGGCACTTGTGCCACCATGGGTCTGGTCAACATCCTGCCTATCGTAGCTTTTCAGGAGCCAGCCGGTCACTCCCAGCCATAGGCCCCGAGACAAAAACCTCGGCCCGTTTCCCGGGCAAACAAAAGTAAGCTACCCCGCTTCTGGATGGCAGATTGCAGGACGCACTTGGTACTATCAAACCAGCCCGACTTGGCACTGGTGCCACCTCTGGTCTGGGAACCATCCTGCGTATTGTAGATTCTAAGGAGCCAGCCGGCCACTCCCAGCCATTGGCCCCCCAAAAAAATCAACGGCGCTTTTCCCTGGAAAACAAAACTTGCCTGCCAACTTTTTGATGGCAGATTGCCGGAGCCACTTGGTACTATCAAACCAGCCCTACTTGGCACTGGTGCCACCATGGGTCTGGTCACCATCCTGCCTATCGTAGCTTTTCAGGAGCCAGCCGGTCACTCCCAGCCATAGGCCCCCAGACACAAAGCTCGACCCGTTTCCCTGGCAAACAAAAGTAAGCTGCCCCGCTTCTGGATGGCAGATTGCAGGACGCACTTGGTACTATCAAACCAGCCCAACTTGGCACTGGTGCCACCTTGGGTCTGGGAACCATCCTGCGTATCGTGGATTCTAAGGAGCCAGCCGGTCACTCCCTGCCACAGGCCCCCAGACACAAACAACGGCGCTTTTCCCTGGAAAACAAAACTCGCCTGCCGACTTTTTGATGGCAGATTGCAGGAGCCACTTGCTACTATCAAATCAGCCCAACTTGGCACTGGTGCCACTATGGGTCTGGTCACCATCCTGCCTATCGTAGCTTTTCAGGAGCCAGCCGGTCACTCCCAGCCATAGGCCCCCAGACACAAACCTCGGCCCGTTTCCCTGGAAAACAAAAGTAAGCTGCCCCGCTTCTGGATGGCAGATTGCAGGAGCCACTTTGCACCATCCAACTAGCCCGACTTGGCACTGGTGCCACCTCAGGTCTGGGAACCATCCTGCGTATCGTGGATTCTAATTAGCCATCCGGCCACTCCCACCCACAGGCCCCCAAACACAAACAACGGCGCTTTTCCCTGGAAAACAAAACTCGCCTGCCAATTTTTGATGGCAGATTGCAGGAGCCACTTGGTACTATCAAACCAGCCCAACTTGGCACTGGTGCCACCTTGGATCTGGGAACCATGCTGTGTATCGTGGATATTCAGGGGCCAGCTGGCCACTCTCAGCCATATGTCCCCAAACAGAAACCTCGGCCCGTTTCTCTGGCAAACAAAACTCAACTGCCCCTCTTCTGGATGGCAAATTGCAGGATGAACTTGATACTAAAACCGCAGGCCGACTTGGTAGTGGTGACACCTTGGGCCTGGGAACCATCATGCGTATCGAGCATTTTAAGGAGCCAGCCGGCCACTCCCAGCAATATGCCCCCAAAAACAATCCACGGAATTTTTCTCTGGCAAACAAAAATCAGCTGCCCCGCTTCTGGATGGCAGATTGCAGGAGCCACTTTGCACCATCAAACCAGCCCGACTTGGCACTGGTGCCACCTTGCATCTGGGAACCATGCTGCCTAGCGTGGATTTTCAGGAGCCAGCCGGCCACTCTCAGCTATATGCCCCCAAACAAAACCCACGGCCCGTTTCCCTGGCAAACAAAATTAAGCTGCCCCGCTTCTGGATGGCAGATTGCAGGACGCACTTGGTAGTATCAAACCAGCCCGACTTGGCACTGGTGCCACCTTGGGTCTGGGAACCATCCTGCGTATCGTGGGTTCAAAGGAGCCAGCCGGCCACTCCCAGCCACAGGCCCCCAAATACAAACAATGGCGCTTTTCCCTGGAAAACAAAACTCGCCTGCCAAGTTTTTGATGGCAGATTACAGGAGCCACTTGGTACTATCAAACCAGCCCAACTTGGCACTGGTGCCACCATGGGTCTGGTCACCATCCTGCCTATTGTAGCTTTTCAGGAGCCAGCCGGTCACTCCCAGCCATAGGTCCCCAGTCACAAACCTCGGCCCGTTTCCCTGGCAAACTAAAGTAAGCTGCCCCGCTTCTGGATGGCAGATTGCAGGAGCCACTTGGTACTATCAAACCAGCTCAACTTGGCACTGGTGCCACCTTGGGTCTGGGAACCATGCTGCGTAACACAGATTCTAAGGAGGCAGTCGGCCACTCCCAGCCACAAGCCCCCAAACACAAACAACGGCGCTATTCTCTGGCAAACAAAACTCAACTGCCCCTCTTCTGGATGGCAAATTGCAGGACGCACTTGGTACTATAAAAACAGCCCGACTTGGCACTGGTGCCACCTTGGGTCTGGGAACCATCCTGCGTATTGTGGGTTGTCAGGAGCCAGCCGAACACTCTCGGCCACAGACCCCAATTAAAAACAACGGCCCGTTTCACAGGCAAACAAAACTCAGCTGCCCCGCTTCTGGATGGGAGATTGCAGGAGGCACTTGACACTGTGAAACCAGCCCCACTTGGCACTGGTGCCACCTTGGGTCTGGGAACCATGCTGCGTATCATGGATTTTCAGGAGCCAGCCGGTCACTCTCAGCCATAGGCCCCCAAACACAAACCTCGTCCCGTTTCCCTGGCAAACAAAAGTAAGCTGCCCCGCTTCTGCATGGCAGATTGCAGGAGCTACTTAGTACTATCAAATCAGCCCGACTTGGCACAGGTGCCACCTTGGATCTGGTCACCATCCTGACTATCGTAGCTTTTCAGGAGCCAGCCGGCCACTCCCTGCCACAGGCCCCCAAACACAAACAACGGCGCTTTTCCCTGGAAAGCAAAATTCGCCTGCCAACATTTTGATGGCAGATTGCAGGAGCCACTTGGTACTATCAAACAAGCCGAACTTGGCACTTGTGCCACCATGGGTCTGGTCAACATCCTGCCTATCGTAGCTTTTCAGGAGCCAGCCGGTCACTCCCAGCCATAGGCCCCGAGACAAAAACCTCGGCCCGTTTCCCGGGCAAACAAAAGTAAGCTACCCCGCTTCTGGATGGCAGATTGCAGGACGCACTTGGTACTATCAAACCAGCCCGACTTGGCACTGGTGCCACCTCTGGTCTGGGAACCATCCTGCGTATCGTAGATTCTAAGGAGCCAGCCGGCCACTCCCAGCCATTGGCCCCCCAAAAAAAACAACGGCGCTTTTCCCTGGAAAACAAAACTTGCCTGCCAACTTTTTGATGGCAGATTGCCGGAGCCACTTGGTACTATCAAACCAGCCCTACTTGGCACTGGTGCCACCATGGGTCTGGTCACCATCCTGCCTATCGTAGCTTTTCAGGAGCCAGCCGGTCACTCCCAGCCATAGGCCCCCAGACACAAAGCTCGACCCGTTTCCCTGGCAAACAAAAGTAAGCTGCCCCGCTTCTGGATGGCAGATTGCAGGACGCACTTGGTACTATCAAACCAGCCCAACTTGGCACTGGTGCCACCTTGGGTCTGGGAACCATCCTGCGTATCGTGGATTCTAAGGAGCCAGCCGGTCACTCCCTGCCACAGGCCCCCAGACACAAACAACGGCGCTTTTCCCTGGAAAACAAAACTCGCCTGACAACTTTTTGATGGCAGATTGCAGGAGCCACTTGCTACTATCAAATCAGCCCAACTTGGCACTGGTGCCACCATGGGTCTGGTCACCATCCTGCCTATCGTAGCTTTTCAGGAGCCAGCCGGTCACTCCCAGCCATAGGCCCCCAGACACAAACCTCGGCCCGTTTCCCTGGAAAACAAAAGTAAGCTGCCCCGCTTCTGGATGGCAGATTGCAGGAGCCACTTTGCACCATCCAACTAGCCCGACTTGGCACTGGTGCCACCTCAGGTCTGGGAACCATCCTGCGTATCGTGGATTCTAATTATCCATCCGGCCACTCCCACCCACAGGCCCCCAAACACAAACAACGGCGCTTTTCCCTGGAAAACAAAACTCGCCTGCCAATTTTTGATGGCAGATTGCAGGAGCCACTTGGTACTATCAAACCAGCCCAACTTGGCACTGGTGCCACCATGGGTCTGGTCACCATCCTGCCTATCGTAGCTTTTCAGGAGCCAGCCGGTCACTCCCAGCCATAGGCCCCCAGACACAAAGCTCGGCCCGTTTCCCTGGCAAGCAAAAGTAAGCTGTCCCGCTTCTGGATGGCAGATTGCAGGACGCACTTGGTAGTATCAAACCAGGCGACTTGGCACTGGCGCCACCTCACGTCTGGGAACCATCCTGCATATCGTGGATTCTAAGCAGCCAGCCGGCCACTCCCAGCCACAGGCCCCCAAACACAAACAACGGCGCTTTTCCCTGGAAAACAAAACTCGCCTGCCAAGTTTTTGATGGCAGATTGCAGGAGCCACTTGGTACTATCAAACCAGCCCAACTTGGCACTGGTGCCACCATGGGTCTGGTCACCATCCTGCCTATCGTAGCTTTTCAGGAGCCAGCCGGTCACTCCCAGCCATAGGCCCCCAGACACAAACCTCGGCCCGTTTCCCTGGCAAACAAAAGCAAGCTGCCCCGCTTCTGGATGGCAGATTGCAGGAGCCACTTTGCACCATCAAACTAGCCCGACTTGGCACTGGTGCCACCTCTGGTCTGGGAACCATCCTGCGTATGGTAGATTCTAAGCAGCCAGCCGGCCACTCCCAGCCACAGGCCCCCAAACACAAACAACGGCGCTTTTCCCTGGAAAACAAAACTCGCCTGCCAACTTTTTGATGGCAGATTGCCGGAGCCACTTGGTACTATCAAACCAGCCCAACTTGGCACTGGTGCCACCATGGGTCTGGTCACCATCCTGCCAATCGTAGCTTTTCAGGAGCCAGCCGGCCACTCCCTGCCACAGGCCCCCAAACACAAACAACGGCGCTTTTCCCTGGAAAAAAAAATTCGCCTGCCAACTTTTTGATGGCAGATTGCAGGAGCCACTTGGTACTATCAAATCAGCCCAACTTGGCACTGGTGCCACCATGGGTCTGGTCACCATCCTGCCTATCGTAGCTTTTCAGGAGCCAGCCGGTCACTCCCAGCCATAGGCCCCCAGACATAAACCTCGGCCCGTTTCCCTGGCAAACAAAAGTAAGCTGCCCCGCTTCTGGATGGCAGATTGCAGCAACCACTTGGTACTATCAAACCAGCCCAACTTGGCACTGGTGCCACCTCTGGTCTGGGAACCATGCTGAGTATCGTGGATTCTAAGGAGCCAGCCGGCCACTCCCTGCCACAGGCCCCCAAACACAAACAACGGCGCTTTTCCCTGGAAAACAAAACTCGCCTGCCAAGTTTTTGATGGCAGATTGCAGGAGCCACTTGGTACTATCAAACCAGCCCAACTTGGCACTGGTGCCGTCATGGGTCTGGTCACCATCCTGCCTATCGTAGCTTTTCACGAGCCAGCCGGTCACTTCCAGGCTTAGGCCCCCAGACACAATCCTCGGACCGTTTCCCTGGCAAACAAAAGTAAGCTGCCCCGCTTCTGGATGGCAGATTGCAGGAACCACTTGGTACTATCAAACCAGCCCAACTTGGCACTGGTGTCACCATGGGTCTGGGAACCATCCTGCGTATCGTGGATTCTAATTAGCCATCCGTCCACTCCAGGCCATAGGGCCCCAGGCACAAACAACGGCGCTTTTCCCTGGATAACAAACTCGCCTGCCAACTTTTTGATGGCAGATTGCAGGAGCCACTTGGTACTATCAAACCAGCCCAACTTGGCACTGCTGCCACCATGGGTCTGGTCACCATCCTGCCTATCGTAGCTTTTCAGGAGCCAGCCGGTCACTCCCAGCCATATGCCCCGAGACACAAACCTCGGCCTGTTTCCCTGGCAAACAAAAGTAAGCTACCCCACTTCTGGATGGCAGATTGCAGGACGCACTTGGTACTATCAAACCAGCCCAACTTGGCACTGGTGCCACGTCAAGTCTAGGAACCATCCTGCGTATCGTGGATTCTAAGGAGCCAGCCGGCCACTCCCAGCCATAGGCCCCCAAACAAAAACAACGGCGCTTTTCCCTGGTAAAGAAAACTTGCCTGCCAACTTTTTGATGGCAGATTGCAGGAGCCACTTGGTACTATCAAACCAGCCCGACTTGGCACTGGTGCCACGACAAGTCTGGGAACCATCCTGCGTATCGTGGATTCTAATGAGCCAGCCGGCCACTCCCAGCCACAGGCCCCCAAACACAAACAACGGAGCTTTTCCCTGGAAAACAAAACTCGCCTGCCAACTTTTTGATGGCAGATTGCAGGAGCCACTTGGTACTATCAAACCAGCCCAACTTGGCACTGGTGCCACCTTGGGTCTGGTCACCATCCTGCCTATCGTAGCTTTTCAGGAGCCAGCCGGTCACTCCCAGCCATAGGCCCCGAGACACAAATCTCGGCCCTTTTCCCTGGCAAACAAAAGTAAGCTGCCCCGCTTCTGGATGGCAGATTGCAGGAGCCACTTTGCACCATCAAACTATCCCGACTAGGCACTGGTGCCACCTTGGGTCTGGGAACCATCCTGCGTATGGTGGATTCTAAGGAGCCAGCCGGTCACTCCCAGCCACAGGCCCCTAAACACAACAACGGCGCTTTTCCCTGGAAAACAAAACTCGCCTGCCAATTTTTGATGGCAGATTGCAGGAGCCACTTGGTACTATCAAACCAGCCCAACTTGGCACTGGTGCCACCATGGGTCTGGTCACCATCCTGCCTATCGTAGCTTTTCAGGAGCCAGCCGGTCACTCCCAGCCATAGGCCCCCAGACACAAAGCTCGGCCCGTTTCCCTGGCAAGCAAAAGTAAGCTGTCCCGCTTCTGGATGGCAGATTGCAGGACGCACTTGGTAGTATCAAACCAGCCCGACTTGGCACTGGCGCCACCTCACGTCTGGGAACCATCCTGCGTATCGTGGATTCTAAGCAGCCAGCCGGCCACTCCCAGCCACAGGCCCCCAAACACAAACAACGGTGCTTTTCCCTGGAAAACAAAACTCGCCTGCCAACTTTTTGATGGCAGATTGCAGGAGCCACTTGGTACTATCAAACCAGCCCAACTTGGCACTGGTGCCACCATGGGTCTGGTCACCATCCTGCCTATCGTAGCTTTTCAGGAGCCAGCCGGTCACTCTCAGCCATAGGCCCCCAGACACAAAGCTCGGCCCGTTTCCCTGGCAAACAAAAGTAAGTTATCCCGCTTCTGGATGGCAGATTGCAGGAGCCACTTTTCACCATCAAACCAGCCCGACTTGGCACTGGTGCCACCTCTGGTCTGGGAACCATCCTGCGTATCATGGATTCTAAGGAGCCAGCCGGCCACTCCCAGCCACAGGCCCCCAAACACAAACAACGGCGCTTTTCCCTGGATAACAAACTCGCCTGCCAAGTTTTTGATGGCAGATTGCAGGAGCCACTTGGTACTATCAAACCAGCCCAACTTGGCACTGCTGCCACCATGGGTCTGGTCACCATCCTGCCTATCGTAGCTTTTCAGGAGCCAGCCGGTCACTCCCAGCCATAGGCCCCGAGACACAAACCTCGGCCCGTTTCCCTGGCAAACAAAAGTAAGCTACCCCGCTTCTGGATGGCAGATTGCAGGATGCACTTGGTACTATCAAACCAGCCCAACTTGGCACTGGTGCCACCTCAGGTCTGGGAACCATCCTGCGTATCGTGGATTCTAAGGAGCCAGCCGGCCACTCCCAGCCATAGGCCCCCAAACAAAAACAACGGCGCTTTTCCCTGGAAAACAAAACGTGCCTGCCAACTTTTTGATGGCAGATTGCAGGAGCCACTTGGTACTATCAAACCAGCCCAACTTGGCACTGGTGCCACCATGGGTCTGGTCACCATCCTGCCTATCGTAGCTTTTCAGGAGCCAGCCAGTCACTCCCAGCCATAGGCCCAGAGACACAAAGCTCGGCCCGTTTCCCTGACAAACAAAAGTAAGCTGTCCCGCTTCTGGATGGCAGATTGCAGGACGCACTTGTTACTATCAAACCAGCCCGACTTGGCACTGGTGCCACCTCTGGTCTGGGAACTATCCTGCGTATGGTAGATTCTAAGCAGCCAGCCGGCCACTCCCAGCCACAGGCCCCCAAACACAAACAACGGCGCTTTTCCCTGGAAAACAAAACTCGTCTGCCAACTTTTTGATGGCAGATTGCCGGAGCCACTTGCTACTATCAAACCAGCCCAACTTGGCACTGGTGCCACCATGGGTCTGGTCACCATCCTGCCTATCGTAGCTTTTCAGGAGCCAGCCGGCCACTCCCTGCCACAGGCCCCCAAACACAAACAACGGCGCTTTTCCCTGGAAAACAAAATTCGCCTGCCAACATTTTGATGGCAGATTGCAGGAGCCACTTGGTACTATCAAATCAGCCCAACTTGGCACTGGTGCCACCATGGGTCTGGTCACCATCCTGCCTATCGTAGCTTTTCAGGAGCCAGCCGGTCACTCCCAGCCATAGGTCCCCAGACACAAACCTCGGCCCGTTTCCCTGGCAAACAAAAGTAAGCAGCCCCGCTTCTGGATGGCAGATTGCAGCAACCACTTGGTACTATCAAACCAGCCCAACTTGGCACTGGTGCCACCTTGGGTCTGGGAACCATCCTGCGTATCGTGGATTCTAAGGAGCCAGCCGGTCACTCCCTGCCACAGGCCCCCAGACACAAACAACGGCGCTTTTCCCTGGAAATCAAAACTCGCCTGACAACTTTTTGATGGCAGATTGCAGGAGCCACTTGCTACTATCAAATCAGCCCAACTTGGCACTGGTGCCACCATGGGTCTGGTCACCATCCTGCCTATCGTAGCTTTTCAGGAGCCAGCCGGTCACTCCCAGCCATAGGCCCCCAGACACAAACCTCGGCCCGTTTCCCTGGAAAACAAAAGTAAGCTGCCCCGCTTCTGGATGGCAGATTGCAGGAGCCACTTTGCACCATCCAACTAGCCCGACTTGGCACTGGTGCCACCTCAGGTCTGGGAACCATCCTGCGTATCGTGGATTCTAATTATCCATCCGGCCACTCCCACCCACAGGCCCCCAAACAAAAACAACGGCGCTTTTCCCTGGAAAACAAAACTCGCCTGCCAATTTTTGATGGCAGATTGCAGGAGCCACTTGGTACTATCAAACCAGCCCAACTTGGCACTGGTGCCACCATGGGTCTGGTCACCATCCTGCCTATCGTAGCTTTTCAGGAGCCAGCCGGTCACTCCCAGCCATAGGCCCCCAGACACAAAGCTCGGCCCGTTTCCCTGGCAAGCAAAAGTAAGCTGTCCCGCTTCTGGATGGCAGATTGCAGGACGCACTTGGTAGTATCAAACCAGGCGACTTGGCACTGGCGCCACCTCACGTCTGGGAACCATCCTGCATATCGTGGATTCTAAGCAGCCAGCCGGCCACTCCCAGCCACAGGCCCCCAAACACAAACAACGGCGCTTTTCCCTGGAAAACAAAACTCGCCTGCCAAGTTTTTGATGGCAGATTGCAGGAGCCACTTGGTACTATCAAACCAGCCCAACTTGGCACTGGTGCCACCATGGGTCTGGTCACCATCCTGCCTATCGTAGCTTTTCAGGAGCCAGCCGGTCACTCCCAGCCATAGGCCCCCAGACACAAACCTCGGCCCGTTTCCCTGGCAAACAAAAGCAAGCTGCCCCGCTTCTGGATGGCAGATTGCAGGAGCCACTTTGCACCATCAAACTAGCCCGACTTGGCACTGGTGCCACCTCTGGTCTGGGAACCATCCTGCGTATGGTACATTCTAAGCAGCCAGCCGGCCACTCCCAGCCACAGGCCCCCAAACACAAACAACGGCGCTTTTCCCTGGAAAACAAAACTCGTCTGCCAACTTTTTGATGGCAGATTGCCGGAGCCACTTGGTACTATCAAACCAGCCCAACTTGGCACTGGTGCCACCATGGGTCTGGTCACCATCCTGCCTATCGTAGCTTTTCAGGAGCCAGCCGGCCACTCCCTGCCACAGGCCCCCAAACACAAACAACGGCGCTTTTCCCTGGAAAAAAAAATTCGCCTGCCAACTTTTTGATGGCAGATTGCAGGAGCCACTAGGTACTATCAAATCAGCCCAACTTGGCACTGGTGCCACCATGGGTCTGGTCACCATCCTGCCTATCGTAGCTTTTCAGGAGCCAGCCGGTCACTCCCAGCCATAGGCCCCCAGACATAAACCTCGGCCCGTTTCCCTGGCAAACAAAAGTAAGCTGCCCCGCTTCTGGATGGCAGATTGCAGCAACCACTTGGTACTATCAAACCAGCCCAACTTGGCACTGGTGCCACCTCTGGTCTGGGAACCATGCTGAGTATCGTGGATTCTAAGGAGCCAGCCGGCCACTCCCAGCCACAGGCCCCCAAACACAAACAACGGCGCTTTTCCCTGGAAAACAAAACTCGCCTGCCAAGTTTTTGATGGCAGATTGCAGGAGCCACTTGGTACTATCAAACCAGCCCAACTTGGCACTGGTGCCGTCATGGGTCTGGTCACCATCCTGCCTATCGTAGCTTTTCACGAGCCAGCCGGTCACTTCCAGGCTTAGGCCCCCAGACACAATCCTCGGACCGTTTCCCTGGCAAACAAAAGTAAGCTGCCCCGCTTCTGGATGGCAGATTGCAGGAACCACTTGGTACTATCAAACCAGCCCAACTTGGCACTGGTGTCACCATGGGTCTGGGAACCATCCTGTGTATCGTGGATTCTAATTAGCCATCCGTCCACTCCAGGCCATAGGGCCCCAGGCACAAACAACGGCGCTTTTCCCTGGATAACAAACTCGCCTGCCAACTTTTTGATGGCAGATTGCAGGAGCCACTTGGTACTATCAAACCAGCCCAACTTGGCACTGCTGCCACCATGGGTCTGGTCACCATCCTGCCTATCGTAGCTTTTCAGGAGCCAGCCGGTCACTCCCAGCCATATGCCCCGAGACACAAACCTCGGCCCGTTTCCCTGGCAAACAAAAGTAAGCTACCCCACTTCTGGATGGCAGATTGCAGGACGCACTTGGTACTATCAAACCAGCCCAACTTGGCACTGGTGCCACGTCAAGTCTAGGAACCATCCTGCGTATCGTGGATTCTAAGGAGCCAGCCGGCCACTCCCAGCCATAGGCCCCCAAACAAAAACAACGGCGCTTTTCCCTGGTAAAGAAAACTTGCCTGCCAACTTTTTGATGGCAGATTGCAGGAGCCACTTGGTACTATCAAACCAGCCCGACTTGGCACTGGTGCCACGACAAGTCTGGGAACCATCCTGCGTATCGTGGATTCTAATGAGCCAGCCGGCCACTCCCAGCCACAGGCCCCCAAACACAAACAACGGAGCTTTTCCCTGGAAAACAAAACTTGCCTGCCAACTTTTTGATGGCAGATTGCAGGAGCCACTTGGTACTATCAAACCAGCCCAACTTGGCACTGGTGCCACCTTGGGTCTGGTCACCATCCTGCCTATCGTAGCTTTTCAGGAGCCAGCCGGTCACTCCCAGCCATAGGCCCCGAGACACAAATCTCGGCCCTTTTCCCTGGCAAACAAAAGTAAGCTGCCCCGCTTCTGGATGGCAGATTGCAGGAGCCACTTTGCACCATCAAACTATCCCGACTAGGCACTGGTGCCACCTTGGGTCTGGGAACCATCCTGCGTATGGTGGATTCTAAGGAGCCAGCCGGTCACTCCCAGCCACAGCCCCTAAACACAACAACGGCGCTTTTCCCTGGAAAACAAAACTCGCCTGCCAATTTTTGATGGCAGATTGCAGGAGCCACTTGGTACTATCAAACCAGCCCAACTTGGCACTGGTGCCACCATGGGTCTGGTCACCATCCTGCCTATCGTAGCTTTTCAGGAGCCAGCCGGTCACTCCCAGCCATAGGCCCCCAGACACAAAGCTCGGCCCGTTTCCCTGGCAAGCAAAAGTAAGCTGTCCCGCTTCTGGATGGCAGATTGCAGGACGCACTTGGTAGTATCAAACCAGCCCGACTTGGCACTGGCGCCACCTCACGTCTGGGAACCATCCTGCGTATCGTGGATTCTAAGCAGCCAGCCGGCCACTCCCAGCCACAGGCCCCCAAACACAAACAACGGTGCTTTTCCCTGGAAAACAAAACTCGCCTGCCAACTTTTTGATGGCAGATTGCAGGAGCCACTTGGTACTATCAAACCAGCCCAACTTGGCACTGGTGCCACCATGGGTCTGGTCACCATCCTGCCTATCGTAGCTTTTCAGGAGCCAGCCGGTCACTCCCAGCCATAGGGCCCCAGACACAAACCTCGGCCCGTTTCCCTGGCAAACAAAAGCAAGCTGCCCCGCTACTGGATGGCAGATTGCAGGAGCCACTTTGCACCATCAAACTAGCCCGACTTGGCACTGGTGCCACCTCAGGTCTGGGAACCATGCTGCGTATCGTGGATTCTAATTAGCCATCCGGCCACTCCCACCCACAGGCCCCCAAACACAAACAACGGCGCTTTTCCCTGGAAAACAAAACTCGCCTGCCAAATTTTGATGGCAGATTGCCGGAGCCACTTGGTACTATCAAACCAGCCCACCTTGACACTGGTGCCACCATGGGTCTGGTCACCATCCTGCCTATCGTAGCTTTTCAGGAGCCAGCCGGTCACTCCCAGCCATAGGCCCCCAGACACAAAGCTCGGCCCGTTTCCCTGGCAAACAAAAGTAAGTTATCCCGCTTCTGGATGGCAGATTGCAGGAGCCACTTTTCACCATCAAACCAGCCCGACTTGGCACTGGTGCCACCTCTGGTCTGGGAACCATCCTGCGTATCATGGATTCTAAGGAGCCAGCCGGCCACTCCCAGCCACAGGCCCCCAAACACAAACAACGGCGCTTTTCCCTGGATAACAAACTCGCCTGCCAAGTTTTTGATGGCAGATTGCAGGAGCCACTTGGTACTATCAAACCAGCCCAACTTGGCACTGCTGCCACCATGGGTCTGGTCACCATCCTGCCTATCGTAGCTTTTCAGGAGCCAGCCGGTCACTCCCAGCCATAGGCCCCGAGACACAAACCTCGGCCCGTTTCCCTGGCAAACAAAAGTAAGCTACCCCGCTTCTGGATGGCAGATTGCAGGAGCCACTTGGTACTATCAAACCAGCCCAACTTGGCACTGGTGCCACCTCAGGTCTGGGAACCATCCTGCGTATCGTGGATTCTAAGGAGCCAGCCGGCCACTCCCAGCCATAGGCCCCCAAACAAAAACAACGGCGCTTTTCCCTGGAAAACAAAACGTGCCTGCCAACTTTTTGATGGCAGATTGCAGGAGCCACTTGGTACTATCAAACCAGCCCAACTTGGCACTGGTGCCACCATGGGTCTGGTCACCATCCTGCCTATCGTAGCTTTTCAGGAGCCAGCCAGTCACTCCCAGCCATAGGCCCAGAGACACAAAGCTCGGCCCGTTTCCCTGGAAAACAAAATTCGCCTGCCAACATTTTGATGGCAGATTGCAGGAGCCACTTGGTACTATCAAATCAGCCCAACTTGGCACTGGTGCCACCATGGGTCTGGTCACCATCCTGCCTATCGTAGCTTTTCAGGAGCCAGCCGGTCACTCCCAGCCATAGGCCCCCAGACACAAACCTCGGCCCGTTTCCCTGGCAAACAAAAGTAAGCAGCCCCGCTTCTGGATGGCAGATTGCAGCAACCACTTGGTACTATCAAACCAGCCCAACTTGGCACTGGTGCCACCTCTGGTCTGGGAACCATGCTGAGTATCATGGATTCTAAGGAGCCAGCCGGCCACTCCCAGCCACAGGCCCCCAAACACAAACAACGGCGCTTTTCCCTGGAAAACAAAACTCGCCTGCCAAGTTTTTGATGGCAGATTGCAGGAGCCACTTGGTACTATCAAACCAGCCCAACTTGGCACTGGTGCCGTCATGGGTCTGGTCACCATCCTGCCTATCGTAGCTTTTCACGAGCCAGCCGGTCACTTCCAGGCTTAGGCCCCCAGACACAATCCTCGGACCGTTTCCCTGGCAAACAAAAGTAAGCTGCCCCGCTTCTGGATGGCAGATTGCAGGATCCACTTGGTACTATCAAACCAGCCCAACTTGGCACTGGTGTCACCATGGGTCTGGGAACCATCCTGTGTATCGTGGGTTCTAATTAGCCATCCGTCCACTCCAGGCCATAGGGCCCCAGGCACAAACAACGGCGCTTTTCCCTGGATAACAAACTCGCCTGCCAACTTTTTGATGGCAGATTGCAGGAGCCACTTGGTACTATCAAACCAGCCCAACTTGGCACTGCTGCCACCATGGGTCTGGTCACCATCCTGCCTATCGTAGCTTTTCAGGAGCCAGCCGGTCACTCCCAGCCATATGCCCCGAGACAAAAACCTCGGCCCGTTTCCCTGGCAAACAAAAGTAAGCTACCCCACTTCTGGATGGCAGATTGCAGGACGCACTTGGTACTATCAAACCAGCCCAACTTGGCACTGGTGCCACGTCAAGTCTAGGAACCATCCTGCGTATCGTGGATTCTAAGGAGCCAGCCGGCCACTCCCAGCCATAGGCCCCCAAACAAAAACAACGGCGCTTTTCCCTGGTAAAGAAAACTTGCCTGCCAACTTTTTGATGGCAGATTGCAGGAGCCACTTGGTACTATCAAACCAGCCCAACTTGGCACTGGTGCCACCATGGGTCTGGTCACCATCCTGCCTATCGTAGCTTTTCAGGAGCCAGCCGGTCACTCCCAGCCATAGGCCCCCAGACACAAAGCTCGGCCCGTTTCCCTGGCAAACAAAAGTAAGCTGCCCCGCTTCTGGATGGCAGATTGCAGGAGCCACTTGTTGCTATCAAACCAGCCCGACTTGGCACTGGTGCCACCACTGGTCTGGGAACCATCCTGCGTATCGTGGATTCTAAAGAGCCAGCCGGCCACTCCCAGCCACAGGCTCCCAAACACAAACAACGGCGCTTTTCCCTGGAAAACAAAACTCGCCTGCCAACTTTTTGTTGGCAGATTGCAGGAGCCACTTGGTACTATCAAACCAGCCCAACTTGGCACTGCTGCCACCATGGGTCTGGTCACCATCCTGCCTATCGTAGGTTTTCACGAGCCTGCCGGTCACTCCCAGCCATAGGCCCCCAGACAAATCCTCGGCCCGTTTCCCTGGCAAACAAAAGTAAGCTGCCCCGCTTCTGGATGGCAGATTGCAGGATCCACTTGGTACTAACAAACCAGCCCGACTTGGCACTGGTGCCACGACAAGTCTGGGAACCATCCTGCGTATCGTGGATTCTAATGAGCCAGCCGGCCACTCCCAGCCACAGGCCCCCAAACACAAACAACGGTGCTTTTCCCTGGAAAACAAAACTCGCCTGCCAACATTTTGATGGCAGATTGCAGGAGCCACTTGGTACTATCAAACCAGCCCAACTTGGCACTGGTGCCACCTTGGGTCTGGTCACCATCCTGCCTATCGTAGCTTTTCAGGAGCCAGCCGGTCACTCCCAGCCATAGGCCCCGAGACACAAAGCTCGGCCCTTTTCCCTGGCAAACAAAAGTAAGCTGCCCCGCTTCTGGATGGCAGATTGCAGGAGCCACTTTGCACCATCAAACTATCCCGACTAGGCACTGGTGCCACCTTGGGTCTGGGAACCATCCTGCGTATGGTGGATTCTAAGGAGCCAGCCGGCCACTCCCAGCCACAGGCCCCTAAACACAACAACGGCGCTTTTCCCTGGAAAAAAAAACTCGCCTGCCAAATTTTGATGGCAGATTGCAGGAGCCACTTGGTACTATCAAACCAGCCCAACTTGGGACTGGTGCCACCATGGGTCTGGTCACCATCCTGCCTATCGTAGCTTTTCAGGAGCCAGCCGGTCACTCGCAGCCATAGGCCCCCAGACAAAAACCTCGGCCCGTTTCCCTGGCAAACAAAAGTAAGCTGCCCTGCTTCTGGATGGCAGATTGCAGGAACCACTTGGTACTATCAAACCAGCCCGACTTGGCACTGCTGCCACCATGGGTCTGGGAACCATCCTGCGTATCGTGGATTCTAAGGAGCCAGTCGGCCACTCCCAGCCACAGGCCCCCAAACACAAACAACGGCCCGTTTCCGTGGCAAACAAAAGTAAGCTGCCCCGCTTCTGGATGGCAGATTGCAGGAGCCACTTGGTACTATCAAACCAGCCCGACTTGGCACTGGTGCCACCTCTGGTCTGGGAACCATCCTGCGTATCGTGGTGTCTAAGGAGCCAGCCGGCCACTCCCAACCACAGGCCACCAAACACAAACAACAGCGCTTTTCCCTGGAAAACAAAACTCGCCTGCCAACTTTTTGATGTCAGATTGCAGGAGCCACTTGGTACTATCAAACCAGCCCAACTTGGCACTGGTGCCACCATGGGTCTGGTCACCATCCTGCCTATCGTAGCTTTCAGGAGCCCGCCGGTCACTCCCAGCCATAGGCCCCGAGACACAAACCTCGGCCCGTTTCCCTGGCAAACAAAAGTAAGCTGCCCCGCTTCTGGATGGCAGATTGCAGGACGCACTTGGTACTATCAAACCAGCCCGACTTGGCACTGGCGCCACCTCACGTCTGGGAACCATCCTGCGTATCGTGGATTCTAAGCAGCCAGCCGGCCACTCCCAGCCACAGGCCCCCAAACACAAACAACGGCGCTTTTCCCTGGCAAACAAAAGTAAGCTGCCCCGCTTCTGGATGGCAGATTGCAGGAACCACTTGGTAGTATCAAACCAGCCCAACTTGGCACTGGTGGCACCTCTTGTCTGGGAACCATGCTGCGTATCGTGGTTTCTAAGGAGCCAGCCGGCCACTCCCAACCATAGACCCCCAGACACAAACCTCGGCCCGTTTCCCTGGAAAAGAAAAGTAAGCTACCCCGATTCTGGATGGCAGATTGCAGGAGGCACTTGGTACTATCAAATCAGCCCAACTTGGCACTGGTGCCACAATGGGTCTGGTAAACATCCTGCCTATCGTAGCTTTTCAGGAGCCAGCCGGCCACTCTCAGCCATATGCCCCCAAAAACAAACCACGGCCCTTTTCTCTGGCAAACAAAACTCAACTGCCCCTCTTCTGGATGGCAAATTTTAGGACGCACTTTGTACTACGAAAACCGCCCGACGTGGCACTGGTGCCACCTTGTGTCAGGGAACCATCCTGCATATCGAGCTTTTTAAGGAGCCAGCCGGCCACGCCCAGCCATAAACCCCCGAAAAAAAACCACGGACCATTTCTCTTGGAAACAAAAATCCGCTGACCCGCGTCTGTATGGCAGATTGCAGGAGCCACTTTGCACCATCAAACCAGCCCGACTTGGCACTGGTGCCACCTTGGGTGTGGGAACAATCCTGCATATCGTGGATTCTAAGGAGCCAGCCGGCCACTCCCAGCCACAGGCCCCCAAACACAAACAACGGCGCTTTTCCCTGGAAAACAAAACTCGCCTGCCAACTTTTTGATGGCAGATTGCAGGAGCCACTTGGTACTATCAAATCATCCCAACTTGGCACTGGTGCCACTATGGGTCTGGGAACCATCCTGCCTATCGTAGCTTTTCAGGAGCCAGCCGGTCACTCCCAGCCATAGGCCCCCAGACACAAACCTCGGACCGTTTCCCTGGCAAACAAAAGTAAGCTGCCCCGATTCTGGATGGCAGATTGCAGGAGCCACTTGGTTGTGTCAAACCAGCCCGACTTGGCACTGGTGCCACCTTGGGTCTGGGAACCATCCTGCGTATCGTGGATTCTAAGCAGCCACCCGGCCACTCTGAGCCACAGGCCCCCAAACAAAATCTACGGCGCTTTTCCCTGGAAAACAAAACTCGCCTGCCAACTTTTTGATGGCAGATTGCAGGAGCCACTTGGTACTATCAAACCAGCCCAACTTGGCACTGGTGCCACAATGGGTCTGGTAAACATCCTGCCTATCGTAGCTTTTCAGGAGCCAGCCGGCCACTCTCAGCCATATGCCCCCAAAAACAAACCACGGCCCTTTTCTCTGGCAAACAAAACTCAACTGCCCCTCTTCTGGATGGCAAATTTTAGGACGCACTTTGTACTACGAAAACCGCCCGACGTGGCACTGGTGCCACCTTGTGTCAGGGAACCATCCTGCATATCGAGCTTTTTAAGGAGCCAGCCGGCCACGCCCAGCCATAAACCCCCGAAAAAAAACCACGGACCATTTCTCTTGGAAACAAAAATCCGCTGACCCGCGTCTGTATGGCAGATTGCAGGAGCCACTTTGCACCATCAAACCAGCCCGACTTGGCACTGGTGCCACCTTGGGTGTGGGAACAATCCTGCATATCGTGGATTCTAAGGAGCCAGCCGGCCACTCCCAGCCACAGGCCCCCAAACACAAACAACGGCGCTTTTCCCTGGAAAACAAAACTCGCCTGCCAACTTTTTGATGGCAGATTGCAGGAGCCACTTGGTACTATCAAATCATCCCAACTTGGCACTGGTGCCACTATGGGTCTGGGAACCATCCTGCCTATCGTAGCTTTTCAGGAGCCAGCCGGTCACTCCCAGCCATAGGCCCCCAGACACAAACCTCGGACCGTTTCCCTGGCAAACAAAAGTAAGCTGCCCCGATTCTGGATGGCAGATTGCAGGAGCCACTTGGTTGTGTCAAACCAGCCCGACTTGGCACTGGTGCCACCTTGGGTCTGGGAACCATCCTGCGTATCGTGGATTCTAAGCAGCCACCCGGCCACTCTGAGCCACAGGCCCCCAAACAAAATCTACGGCGCTTTTCCCTGGAAAACAAAACTCGCCTGCCAACTTTTTGATGGCAGATTGCAGGAGCCACTTGGTACTATCAAACCAGCCCAACTTGGCACTGGTGCCACCTCTGGTCTGGGAACCATCCTGCCTATCGTAGCTTTTCAGGAGCCAGCCGGTCACTCCCAGCCATAGACCCCCAGACACAAACCTCGGCCCGTTTCCCTGGCAAACAAAAGTAAGCTGCCCCGCTTTTGGATGGCAGATTGCAGGAGCCACGTTGCACCATCAAACCAGCCCCACTTGGCACTGGTGCCACCTTGGGTCTGGGAACAAGTTGGGCTGGTTTGTTAGTACCAAGTGCCTCCTGCAATCTGCCATCCAGAAGCGGGACAGCTTACTTTTGTTTCCCAGGGAAACGGGCCGAGGTATTTGTCTGGGGGCCTATGGCTGGGAGTGACCGGCTGACTACTGAAAAGCTACGATAGGCAGGATGGTTACCAGACTCATGGTGCCACCAGTGCCAAGTCGGGCTGGTTTGATAATACTAAATAGCTCCTGCAATCTGCCATCCAGACGCGGGGCAGCGGATTTTTGTTTGCTGGAGAAAAGTTCCGTGGTTTTTTTTTTGGGGGTATATGACTGGACGTGGCCGGCTGGCTCCTTAAAAAGCTCTATACGCAGGATTGTTCCCTGACCCAAGGTGGCATCAGTGCCAAGTCGGGCTGTTTTCGTAGTACCAAGTGCGTCCTGCAATTTGCCATCCAGAAGCGGGGCAGCCTACTTTTGTTTGCCAGGGAAACGTGCCGAGGTGTTTGTCTGGGGGCCTATGGCTGGGAGTGAGCGGCTGGCTCCTGAAAAGCTACGATAGGCAGGATGGTGACCAGACCCATGGTGGCAGCAGTGCCAAGTTGGGCTGGTTTGATAGTACCAAGTGGCTCCTGCAATCTGCCATCAAAAAGTTGGCAGGCGAGTTTGGTTTTCCAGGGAAAAGCGCCGTTGTTTTTGTTTAGAGGCCTGTGGCTGGGAGTGGCCCCCTGTCCTCGTAGAATCTACGTTACGCAGCATGGTTCCCAGAGCCAAGGTGGCACCAGGGCCAAGTCGGGCTGGTTTGTAAGTACCAAGTGCATCCTGCAATCTGCCACCAAAAGCGGGGCAGCTTACTTTTGTTTGCCAGGGAAACGGGCCGAGGTTTGTGTCCGGGGGCCTATGGCAGGGAGTGACCGGCTGGCTCCTGAAAAGCTACGATAGGCAGGATGTTTACCAGACCCATGGTGGCACCAGTGCCAAGTTGGGCTGATTTGATAGTACCAAGTGGCTCCTGCAATCTGCCATCCAGAATCGGGGTAACATACTTTTGTTTTCCAGGGAAACGGGCCGAGGTTTGTGTCTGGGGGTCTATGGCTGGGAGTGACCGGCTGGCTCCTGAAAAGCTACGATAGGCAGGATGGTTCCCAGACCAGAGGTGGCACCAGTGCCAAGTTGGGCTGGTTTGATAGTACCAAGTGGCTCCTGCAATCTACCATCAAAAAGTTGGCAGGCGAGTTTTGTTTTCCAGGGAAAAGCGCCGTTGTTTTTGTTTGGGGGCCTGTGGCTCAGAGTGGCCGGGTGGCTGCTTAGAATCCACGTTACGCAGGATGGTTCCCAGACCCAAGGTGGCACCAGTGCCAAGTCGGGCTGGTTTGACACAACCAAGTGGCTCCTGCAATCTGCCATCCAGAATCGGGGCAGCTTAATTTTGTTTGCCAGGGAAACGGTCCGAGGTTTGTGTCTGGGGGCCTATGGCTGGGAGTGACCGGCTGGCTCCTGAAATGCTACAATAGGCAGGATGGTTCCCAGACCCATAGTGGCACCAGTGCCAAGTTGGGATGATTTGATAGTACCAAGTGGCTCCTGCAATCTGCCATCAAAAAGCTGGCAGGCGAATTTTATTTTCCAGGGAAAAGCGCCGTTGTTTGTGTTTGGGGGCCTGTGGCAGGGAGTGGCCGGCTGGCTCCTTAGAATCCACGATATGCAGGATTGTTCCCAGACCCAAGGTGGCACCAGTGCCAAGTCGGGCTGGTTTGATGGTGCAAAGTGGCTCCTGCAATCTGCCATCCAGACGCGGGGCAGCGGATTTTTGTTTCCAAGAGAAATGGTCCGTGGTTTGTTTTTGGGGGTATATGGCTGGGCGTGGCCGGCTGGCTCCTTAAAAAGCTCGATATGCAGGATGGTTCCCTGACACAAGGTGGCACCAGAGCCACGTCGGGCGGTTTTCGTAGTACAAAGTGCGTCCTAAAATTTGCCATCCAGAAGAGGGGCAGTTGAGTTTTGTTTGCCAGAGAAAAGGGCCGTGGTTTGTTTTTGGGGCATATGGCTGAGAGTGGCTGGCTGGCCCCTGAAAATCCACGATAGGCAGGATGGTTCCCAGACCAGAGGTGTCACCAGTGCCAAGTCGGGCGGGTTTGATAGTACTAAGTAGCTCCTGCAATCTGCCATACAGACGCGGGGCAGCTTACTTTTGTTTGCCAGGGAAACGGGCCGAGGTTTGTGTCTGGGGGCCTATGGCTGGGAGTGACCGGCTGGCTCCTGAAAAGCTACGATAGGCAGGATGGTGACCAGACCCATGGTGGCACCAGTGCCAAGTTGGGCTGGTTTGATAGTACCAAGTGGCTCCTGCAATCTGCCATCAAAAAGTTGGCAGGCGAGTTTTGTTTTCCAGGGAAAAGCGCCGTTGTTTGTGTTTGGGGGCCTGTGGCTGGGAGTGGCCAGCTGGCTCCTTAGAACCCACGATACGCAGGATGGTTCCCAGACCTGAGTTGGCACCAGTGCCAAGTTGGGCTGGTTTGATGGTGCAAAGTGGCTCCTGCAATCTGCCATCCAGAAGCGGGGCAGCTTACTTTTGTTTGCCAGGGAAACGGGCCGAAATATTTGTCTGGGGGCCTCTGGCTGGGGGTGGCTGGCTGGCTCCTGAAAAGCTACGATAGGCAGGATGGTGACCAGACCCATGGTGGCACCAGTGCCAAGTTGGGCTGGTTTGATAATACCAAGTGGCTCCTGCAATCTGCCATCAAATGTTTGGCAGGCGAGTTTTGTTTTCCAGGGAAAAGCACCGTTGTGTGTGTTTTGGGGCCTGTGGCTGGGAGTGGCCAGCTGGCTCCTTAGAATCCACGATACGCAGGATGGTTCCCAGACCCAAGGTGGCATCAGTGCCAAGTCGGGCTGGTTTGTTAGTACCAAGTGGTTCCTGCAATCTGCCATCCAGAAGCGGGGCAGCTGAATTTTGTTTGCCAGAGAAAAAGGCTGTGTTTGTGTTTCGGTGCCTGTGGCTGGCAGTGGCCGGCTGGCTCCTGAAAATCCATGATACGCAGCATGGTTCCCAGACCCAAGGTGGCATCAGTGCCAAGTAGGGCTGGTTTCATAGTACCCAGTGGCTCCTGCAATCTGCCATCCAGAAGAGGGGCAGTTGAGTTTTGTTTTCCAGAGAAAAGGGCCGTGGTTTGTGTTTGGGGCCTATGGCTGAGAGTGACCGGCTGGCCCCTGAAAATCCACGATAGGAAGGATGGTTCCCAGATCCAAGGTGGCAGCAGTGCCATGTTGTGCTGGTGTGATAGTCCCAAGTGGCTCCTGCAATCTGCCATCCAGAAGCGGGGCAGCTGAATTTTGTTTGCCAGACAAAAAGGCTGTGGTTTGTGTTTGGGGGCCTGTGGCTGGGAGTGGCCGGGTGGCTCCTGAAAATCCATGATACGCAGTATGGTTCCCAGACCCAAGGTGGCACCAGTGCCAAGTGGGGCTGGTTTCACAGTGTCAAGTGCCTCCTGCAATCTCCCATCCAGAAGCGGGGCAGCTGAGTTTTGTTTGCCTGTGAAACGGGCCGTTGTTTTTAATTGGGGTCTGTGGCCGAGAGTGTTCGGCTGGCTCCTGACAACCCACAATACGCAGGATGGTTCCCAGACCCAAGGTGGCACCAGTGCCAAGTCGGGCTGGTTTGATAGTACCAAGTGGCTCCTGCAATCTGCCATCCAGAAGCGGTGCAGTTGAGTTTTGTTTGCCAGAGAAAAGGGCCGTGGGTTGTGTTTGGGGGCATATGGCTGGGAGTGGCCGGCTGTCTCATTAAAAAGATCGATACGCAGGATGGTTCCCAGACCCAAGGGGGCACCAGTGCCAAGTCGGGCTGTTTTTATAGTACCAAGTGGCTCCTGCAATTTGCCATCCAGAAGAGGGGCAGTTGAGTTTTGTTTGCCAGAGAATAGCGCCGTTGTTTGTGTTTGGGGGCTTGTGGCTCGTAGTGGCCGACTGGCGCCTTAGAATCTGTGTTACGCAGCATGGTTCCCAGACCCAAGGTGGCACCAGTGCCAAGTTTTGCTGGTTTGATAGTACCAAGTGGCTCCTGCAATCTGCCATCCAGAAGCGGGGTAGCTTACTTTTGTTTGCCAGGGAAACGGGCCGAGGTTTGTGACTGGGGACCTATGGCTGGGAGAGACCGGCTGGCTCCTGGAAAGCTACAATAGGCAGGATGGTGACCAGACCCATGGTGGCACCAGTGCCAAGTTGGGCTGGTTTGATACTACCAAGTGGCTCCGGCAATCTGCCATCAAAAAGTTGGCAGGCGAGTTTTGTTTTCCAGGGAAAAGCGACATTGTTTGTATTTGGGGGCCTGTGGCTGGGAGTGGCCGGCTGGCTCCTTTGAACCCACGATATGCAGGATGGTTCCCAGACCCAAGGTGGCACCAGTGCCAAGTCGGGCTGGTTTGATACTACCAAGTGCGTCCTGCAATCTGCCATCCAGAAGCGGGGCAGCTTAATTTTGTTTGCCAGGGAAACGGGCCGTGGGTTTTGTTTGGGGGCATATAGCTGAGAGTGGCCGGCTGGCTCCTGAAAATCCACGCTAGGCAGCATGGTTCCCAGATGCAATGTGGCACCAGTGCCAAGTCGGGCTGGTTTGATGGTGCAAAGTGGCTCCTGCAATCTGCCATCCAGAAGCGGGGCAGCTGATTTTTGTTTGCCAGAGGAAAATTCCGTGGATTGTTTTTGGGGGCATATTGCTGGGAGTGGCCGGCTGGCTCCTTAAAATGCTCGATACGCATGATGGTTCCCAGGCCCAAGGTGTCACCACTACCAAGTCGGCCTGCGGTTTTAGTATCAAGTTCATCCTGCAATTTGCCATCCAGAAGAGGGGCAGTTGAGTTTTGTTTGCCAGAGAAACGGGCCGAGGTTTCTGTTTGGGGACATATGGCTGAGAGTGGCCGGCTGGCCCCTGAATATCCACGATACAGAGCATGGTTCCCAGATCCAAGGTGGCACCAGTGCCAAGTCGGGCTGGTTTGATAGTACCAAGTGTCTCCTGCAATCTGCCATCCAGAAGCAGGGCAGCTTACTTTTGTTTGCCAGAGAAATAGGCCTAGGTTTTTGTTTGGGGGCCTGTGGCTAGGAGTGGCCGGCTGGCTCCTAAGAATCCACGATACGCAGGATGTTTCCCAGACCCAAGGTGGCACCAGTGCCAAGTCGGGCTGGTTTGATAGTACCAAGTGGCTCCTGCAAACTCCATCAAAAAGTTGGCAGGCGTGTTTTGTTTTCCAGGGAACAGCGCCGTTGATTTTGTTTGGGGGCCTGTGGCTGGGAGTGGCCGGCTGGCTCCTTAGAATCCACGATACGCAGGATGGTTCCCAGACCCAAGGTGGCACCAGTGCCAAGTCGGGCTGGTTTGATTACACCAAGTGGCTCCTGCAATCTGCCATCCAGAAGTGAGGCAGCTAAGTTTTGTTTGCGAGAAAAAAGGGCCGTGGTTTTTGTTGGGGGCCTGTGGCTGGGAGTAGCCGGCTGGCTCCTTAAAATCCACGATAGGCAGGATGGTTCCCAGACCAGAGGTGGCACCAGTGCCAAGTCGGGCTGGTTTGATAGTACCAAGTGGCTCCTGCAATCTGCCATCCAGAAGCGGGGCAGCTGAGTTTTGTTTGCCAGAGAAAAAGGCTGTGGTTTGTGTTTGGGGGCCTGTGGCTGGGAGTGGCCGGCTGGCTCCTGAAAATCCACGATACGCAGCATGGTTCCCAGACCCAAGGTGGCACCAGTGCCAAGTGGGGCTCGTTTGACAGTGTCAAGTGCCTCCTGCAATCTCCCATCCAGAAGCGGGGCAGCTGAGTTTTTTTTGCCAGGGAAACGGACCTTTGTTTTTGATTGGGCTCTGTGGCCGAGAGTGGTCGGCTGTCTCCTGACAATCCACAATACGCAGGATGGTTCCCAGACCCAAGGTGGCACCAGTGCCAAGTCGGGCTGGTTTGATAGTACCAAGTGTCTCCTGCAATCTGCCATCCAGAAGCGGGACAGCTGAGTTTTGTTTGCCAGAGAAAAGGGCCGTGGGTTGTGTTTGGGGGCATATGGCTGGGAGTGGCCACCTGGCTCCTTAAAATGCACGATACGCCGCATGGTAACCAGACGCAAGGTGGCACCAGTGCCAAGTCAGGCTGTTTTTGTAGTACCCAGTGGCTCCTGCAATTTGCCATCCAGAAGCGGGGCAGTTGAATTTTGTTTGCTAGAGAAAAGGGCTGTGGTTTGTGTTTGGGGGCCTATGGCTGAGAGTGGCCAGCTGGCCCCTGAAAATCAACGATAGGCAGGATGGTTCCCAGATCCAAGGTGGCACCAGTGCCAAGTAAGGCTGGTTGTATGGTTCAAAGTAACTCCTGCAATCTGCCATCCAGAAGCGGGACAGCTGAGTTTTTTTTGCCAGAGAAAAGGTCCATGGTTTCTTTTTGGGGCATACGGCGAGGAATTGCCGGCTGGCTCCTTAAAATGCTCGATATGCAGGATGGTTCCCAGAGCCAAGGTGGCACCACTGCCAAGTCGGGCTCTTTTTGTAGTACCAAGTGCGTCCTGCAATTTGCCATCCAGAAGAGGGGCAGTTGAGTTTTGTTTGCCAGAGAAAAGGGCCGTTGTTTGTGTTTGGGGGCCTGTGGCTGGGAGTGTTCGGCTGGTTCCTGAATATGTACGATACGCAGGATTGTTCCCAGATCCAAGGTGGCAGCAGTGCCATGTTGTGCTGGTGTGATAGTCCCAAGTGGCTCCTGCAATCTGCCATCCAGAAGTGGGGCAGCTGATTTTTGTTTGCCAGAGAAAAGGTCCGTGGTTTGTTTTTGGGGGCATATGGCTGAGAGTGGCCGGCTGGCTCCTGAAAAGCTACGATAGGCAGGATGGTGACCAGACCCATGGTGGCACCAGTGCCAAGTTGGGCTGGTTTGATAGTACCAAGTGGCTCCTGCAATCTGCCATCAAAAAGTTGTCAGGCGAGTTTTGTTTTCCAGGGAAAAGCGCCGTTGTTTGTGTTTGGGTGCCTGAGGCTGGGAGTGGCCGGCAGGCTCCTTAGAATCCACGATACGCAGGATGGTTCCCAGACCAGTGGTGGCACCAGTGCCAAGTCGGGCTGGTTTGATAGTAACAAGTGCGTCCTACTATCTGCCATCCAGAAGCGGGGCAGCTTACTTTTGTTTGCCAGGGAAACGGGCCGAGCTTTGTGTCTGGGGGCCTGTGGCAGGGAGTGACCGGCTGGCTCCTGAAAAGCTACGATAGGCAGGATGGTGACCAGACCCATGGTGGCACCAGTGCCAAGTTGGGCTGGTTTGATAGTAGCAAGTGGCTCCTGCAATCTGCCATCAAAAAGTTGTCAGGCGAGTTTTGTTTTCCAGGGAAAAGCGCCGTTGTTTGTGTTTGGGGGCCTGTGGCTGGGAGTGGCCGGCTGGCTAATTAGAATCCACGATACGCAGGATGGTTCCCAGACCAGAGGTGGCAACAGTGACAAGTCGGGCCAGTTTGATGGTGCAAAGTGGCTCCTGCAATCTGCCATCCAGAAGCAGGGCTGCTTACTTTTGTTTGCCAGGGAAAGGAGCCGAGGTTTTTGTCTGGGGGCCTATGGCTGGGAGTGACCAGCTGGCTCCTGAAAAGGTACGATAGGCAGGATGGTTACCAGACCCATGGTGGCACCAGTGCCAAGTTCGGCTGATTTGATAGTACCAAGTGGCTCCTGCAATCTGCCATCAAAAAGTTGGTAGGCGAGTTTTGTTTTCCAGGGAAAAGCGCCGTTGTTTGTGTTTGGGGGCCTGTGGGTGGGAGTGGCCGGATGGCTAATTAGAATCCACGATACGCAGGATGGTTCCCAGACCTAAAGTGGCACCAGTGACAAGTCGGGCCAGTTTGATGGTGCAAAGTTGCTACTGAAATCTGCCATCCAGAAACGGGGCAGCTTACTTTTGTTTGCCAGGGAAACGGGCCAAGGTTTGTGTCTGGGGGCCTATGGCTGTGAGTGACCGGCTAGGTCCTGAAAAGCTACGAGAGGCATGATGGTGACCAGACCCATGGTGGCACCAGTGCCAAGTTGGGCTGGTTTGATAGTACCAAGTGGCTCCTGCAATCTGCCATCAAAAAGTCGGCAAGCGAGTGTTGATTTCCAGGGAAAAGCGCCGTTGTTTGTGTTTGGGGGCCTGTGGCAGGGAGTGGCCGGCTGGCTCCTTAGAATCCACGATACGCAGCATGGTTCCCAGACCCAAGGTGGCACCAGTGCCAAGTCGGGCTGGCTTGATAATACCAAGTGGTTCCTGCAATCGGCCATTAAAAAGTTGGCAGGCGAGTTTTGTTTTCCAGGGAAAAGCGCCGTTGTTTATGTTTGGGGGCCTATGGGTGGGAGTGGCCGGCTGGCTCCTTAGAATCCACGAGACGCAGGATGGTTCCCAGACCTGAGGTGGCACCAGTGCCAAGTTGGGCTGGTTTGATAGTACCAAGTGCGTCCTGCAATCTGCCATCCAGAAGCGGGGTAGCTTACTTTTGTTTGCCAGGGAAACGGGCCGAGGTTTGTGTCTCGGGGCCTATGGCTGGGAGTGACCGGCTGGCTCCTGAAAAGCTACGATAGGCAGGATGGTGACCAGACCCATGGTGGCACCAGTGCCAAGTTGGGCTGGTTTGATAGTACCAAGTGGCTCCTGCAATCTGCCATCAAAAATTTGGCAGGCGAGTTTGTTATCCAGGGAAAAGCGCCGTTGTTTGCGCCTGGGGCCCTATGGCCTGGAGTGGACGGATGGCTAATTAGAATCCACGATACACAGGATGGTTCCCAGACCCATGGTGGCACCAGTGCCAACTTGGGCTGGTTTGATAGTACCAAGTGGTTCCTGCAATCTGCCATCCAGAAGCGGGGCAGCTTACTTTTGTTTGCCAGGGAAACGGTCCGAGGATTGTGTCTGGGGGCCTAAGCCTGGAAGTGACCGGCTGGCTCGTGAAAAGCTACGATAGGCAGGATGTGGACCAGACCCATGACGGCACCAGTGCCAAGTTGGGCTGGTTTGATAGTACCAAGTGGCTCCTGCAATCTGCCATCAAAAACTTGGCAGGCGAGTTTTGTTTTCCAGGGAAAAGCGCCGTTGTTTGTGTTTGGGGGCCTGTGGCTGGGAGTGGCCGGCTGGCTCCTTAGAATCCACGATACTCAGCATGGTTCCCAGACCAGAGGTGGCACCAGTGCCAAGTTGGGCTGGTTTGATTGTAACAAGTGCGTCCGGGAATCTGCCATCCAGAAGCGGGGCAGCTTACTTTTGTTTGCCAGGGAAACGGGCCGAGGTTTGTGTCTGGGGGCCTATGGCTGGGAGTGGCCGGCTGGCTCCTGAAAAGCTACGATAGGCAGGATGGTGACCAGACCCATGGTGGCACCAGTGCCAAGTTGGGCTGGTTTGATAGTACCAAGTGGCTCCTGCAATCTGCCATCAAAAAGTCGGCAAGCGAGTGTTGATTTCCAGGGAAAAGCGTCGTTGTTTGTGTTTGGGGCCTGTGGCTGGGAGTGGCCGGCTGGCTCCTTAGAATCCACAATACGCAGCATGGTTCCCAGACCCAAGGTGGCACCAGTGCCAAGTCGGGCTGTCTTGATAATACCAAGTGGTTCCTGCAATCGGCCATCAAAAAGTTGGCAGGCGAGTTTTGTTTTCCAGGGAAAAGCGCCGTTGTTTGTGCCTGGGGCCCTATGGCCTGGAGTGGACGGATGGCTAATTAGAATCCACGATACACAGGATGGTTCCCAGACCCATGGTGGCACCAGTGCCAAGTTGGGCTGGTTTGATAGTACCAAGTGGTTCCTGCAATCTGCCATCCAGAAGCGGGGCAGCTTACTTTTGTTTGCCAGGGAATCGGTCCGAGGTTTGTGTCTGGGGGCCTATGGCTGGGAGTGACCGGCTGGCTCCTGAAAAGCTACGATAGGCAGGATGGTGACCAGACCCATGGCGGCACCAGTGCCAAGTTGGGCTGGCTTGATAATACCAAGTGGTTCCTGCAATCGGCCATCAAAAAGTTGGCAGGCGAGTTTTGTTTTCCAGGGAAAAGCGCCGTTTTTTGTGCCTGGGGCCCTATGGCCTGGAGTGGACGGATGGCTAATTAGAACCCACGATACGCAGGATGGTTCCCAGACCTGAGGTGGCACCAGTGCCAAGTTGGGCTGGTTTGACGGTGCAAAGTGGCTCCTGCAATCTGCCATGCAGAAGCGGGGCAGCTTACTTTTGTTTGCCAGGGAAACGGGCCGAAATATTTGTCTGGGGGCCTCTGGCTGGGGGTGGCTGGCTGGCTCCTGAAAAGCTACGATATGCAGGATGGTGACCAGACCCATGGTGGCACCAGTGCCAAGTTGGGCTGGTTTGATAGTACCAAGTGGCTCCTGCAATCTGCCATCAAAAACTTGGCAGGCGAGTTTTGTTTTCCAGGGAAAAGCGCCGTTGTTTGTGTTTGGGGGCCTGTGGCAGGGAGTGGCCGGCTGGCTACTTAGAATCCACGATACGCAGCATGGTTCCCAGACCCAAGGTGGCACCAGTGCCAAGTCGGGCTGGCTTGATAATACCAAGTGGTTCCTGCAATCGGCCATCAAAAAGTTGGCAGGCAAGTTTTGTTTTCCAGGGAAAAGCGCCGTTGTTTGTGCCTGGGGCCCTATGGCCTGGAGTGGACGGATGGCTAATTAGAATCCACGATACACAGGATGGTTCCCAGACCCATGGTGGCACCAGTGCCAAGTTGGGCTGGTTTGATAGTAACAAGTGGTTCCTGCAATCTGCCATCCAGAAGCGGGGCAGCTTACTTTTGTTTGCCAGGGAAACGGTCCGAGGTTTGTGTCTGGGGGCCTATGGCTGGGAGTGACCGGCTGGCTCCTGAAAAGCTACGATAGGCAGGATGGTGACCAGACCCATGGTGGCACCAGTGCCAAGTTGGGCTGGCTAGATAATACCAAGTGGTTCCTGCAATCGGCCATCAAAAAGTTGTCAGGCGAGTTTTGTTTTCCAGGGAAAAGCGCCGTTGTTTGTGCCTGGGGCCCTATGGCCTGGAGTGGACGGATGGCTAATTAGAATCCACGATACACAGGATGGTTCCCAGACCCATGGTGGCACCAGTGCCAAGTTGGGCTGGTTTGATAGTACCAAGTGGTTCCTGCAATCTGCCATCCAGAAGCGGGGCAGCTTACTTTTGTTTTCCAGGGAAACGGGCCGAGGTTTTTGTCTGGGGGCCTATGGCTGGGAGTGACCGGCTGGCTCCTGAAAAGCTACGATAGGCAGGATGGTGACCAGACCCATGACGGCACCAGTGCCAAGTTGGGCTGGTTTGATAGTACCAAGTAGCTCCTGCAATCTGCCATCAAAAACTTGGCAGGCGAGTTTTGTTTTCCAGGGAAAAGCGCCGTTGTTTGTGTTTGGGTGCCTGTGGCTGGGAGTGGCCGGCTGGCTCCTTAGAATCCACGATACTCAGCATGGTTCCCAGATCAGAGGTGGCACCAGTGCCAAGTTGGGCTGGTTTGATAGTACCAAGTGCGTCCGGGAATCTGCCATCCAGAAGCGGGGCAGCTTACTTTTGTTTGCCAGGGAAACGGGCCGAGGTTTTTCTCTGGGGGCCTATGGCTGGGAGTGACTGGCTGGCTCCTGAAAAGTTACGATAGGCAGGATGGTTCCCAGACCCATGGTGGCACCAGTGCCAAGTTGGGCTGGTTTGATAGTACCAAGTGGCTCCTGCAATCTGCCATCAAAAAGTTGGCAGGCGAGTTTTGTTTTCCAGGGAAAAGCGCCGTTGTTTGTGTTTGGGGGCCTGTGGCAGGGAGTGGCCGGCTGGCTCCTTAGAATCCACGATACGCAGGATGGTTCCCAGACTTGACGTGGCACCAGTGCCAAGTCGGGCTGGTTTGATAGTACCAAGTGCGTCCTGCAATCTGCCATCCAGAAGCGGGGCAGCTTACTTTTGTTTTCCAGGGAAACGGGCCGAGGTATTTGTCTGGGGGCCTATGGCTGGGAGTGACCGGCTGGCTCCTGAAAAGCTACGATAGGCAGGATGGTGACCAGACCCATGGTGGCACCAGTGCCAAGTTGGGCTGGTTTGATAGTACCAAGTGGCTCCTGCAATCTGCCATCAAAAAGTTGTCAGGCGAGTTTTGTTTTCCAGGGAAAAGCGCCGTTGTTTGTGTTTGGGTGCCTGTGGCTGGGAGTGGCCGGCTGGCTCCTTAGAATCCACGATACGCAGGATGGTTCCCAGACCAGTGGTGGCACCAGTGCCAAGTCGGGCTGGTTTGATATTAACAAGTGCGTCCTACTATCTGCCATCCAGAAGCGGGGCAGCTTACTTTTGTTTGCCAGGGAAACGGGCCGAGCTTTGTGTCTGGGGGCCTATGGCTGGGAGTGACCGGCTGGCTCCTGAAAAGCTACGACAGGCAGGATGGTGACCAGACCCATGGTGGCACCAGTGCCAAGTTGGGCTGGTTTGATAGTACCAAGTGGCTCCTGCAATCTGCCATCAAAAAGTTGTCAGGCGAGTTTTGTTTTCCAGGGAAAAGCGCCGTTGTTTGTGTTTGGGGGCCTGTGGCTGGGAGTGGCCGGCTGGCTAATTAGAATCCACGATACGCAGGATGGTTCCCAGACCAGAGGTGGCAACAATGACAAGTCGGGCCAGTTTGATGGTGCAAAGTGGCTCCTGCAATCTGCCATCCAGAAGCAGGGCTGCTTACTTTTGTTTGCCAGGGAAAGGAGCCGAGGTTTTTGTCTGGGGGCCTATGGCTGGGAGTGACCAGCTGGCTCCTGAAAAGGTACGATAGGCAGTATGGTTACCAGACCCATGGTGGCACCAGTGCCAAGTTCGGCTGATTTGATAGTACCAAGTGGCTCCTGCAATCTGCCATCAAAATGTTGGTAGGCGAGCTTTGTTTTCCAGGGAAAAGCGCCGTTGTTTGTGTTTGGGGGCCTGTGGGTGGGAGTGGCCGGATGGCTAATTACAATCCACGATACGCAGGGTGGTTCCCAGACCTAAAGTGGCACCAGTGACAAGTCGGGCCAGTTTGATGGTGCAAAGTTGCTACTGAAATCTGCCATCCAGAAACGGGGCAGCTTACTTTTGTTTGCCAGGGAAACGGGCCAAGGTTTGTGTCTGGGGGCCTATGGCTGTGAGTGACCGGCTAGGTCCTGAAAAGCTACGAGAGGCATGATGGTGACCAGACCCATGGTGGCACCAGTGCCAAGTTGGGCTGGTTTGATAGTACCAAGTGGCTCCTGCAATCTGCCATCAAAAAGTCGGCAAGCGAGTGTTGATTTCCAGGGAAAAGCGCCGTTGTTTGTGTTTGGGGGCCTGTGGCAGGGAGTGGCCGGCTGGCTCCTTAGAATCCACGATACGCAGCATGGTTCCCAGACCCAAGGTAGCACCAGTGCCAAGTCGGGCTGGCTTGATAATACCAAGTGGTTCCTGCAATCGGCCATCAAAAAGTTGGCAGGCGAGTTTTGTTTTCCAGGGAAAAGCGCCGTTGTTTTTGTTTGGGGGCCTATGGGTGGGAGTGGCCGGCTGGCTCCTTAGAATCCACGAGACGCAGGATGGTTCCCAGACCTGAGGTGGCACCAGTGCCAAGTTGGGCTGGTTTGATAGTACCAAGTGCGTCCTGCAATCTGCCATCCAGAAGCGGGGTAGCTTACTTTTGTTTGCCAGGGAAACGGGCCGAGGTTTGTGTCTCGGGGCCTATGGCTGGGAGTGACCGGCTGGCTCCTGAAAAGCTACGATAGGCAGGATGGTGACCAGACCCATGGTGGCACCAGTGCCAAGTTGGGCTGGTTTGATAGTACCAAGTGGCTCCTGCAAACTGCCATCAAAAATTTGGCAGGCGAGTTTGTTTTCCAGGGAAAAGCGCCGTTGTTTGCGCCTGGGGCCCTATGGCCTGGAGTGGACGGATGGCTAATTAGAATCCACGATACACAGGATGGTTCCCAGACCCATGGTGGCACCAGTGCCAACTTGGGCTGGTTTGATAGTAACAAGTGGTTCCTGCATTCTGCCATCCAGAAGCGGGGCAGCTTACTTTTGTTTGCCAGGGAAACGGTCCGAGGATTGTGTCTGGGGGCCTAAGCCTGGAAGTGACCGGCTGGCTCCTGAAAAGCTACGATAGGCAGGATGTGGACCAGACCCATGACGGCACCAGTGCCAAGTTGGGCTGGTTTGATAGTACCAAGTGGCTCCTGCAATCTGCCATCAAATGTTTGGCAGGCGAGTTTTGTTTTCCAGGGAAAAGCGACGTTGTTTGTGTTTGGGGGCCTGTGGCTGGGAGTGGCCAGCTGGCTCCTTAGAATCCACGATACTCAGCATGGTTCCCAGACCAGAGGTAGCACCAGTGCCAAGTTGGGCTGGTTTGATTGTAACAAGTGCGTCCTGCAATCTGCCATCCAGAAGCGGGGCAGCTTACTTTTTTTTGCCAGGGAAACGGGCCGAGGTTTGTGTCTGGGGGCCTATGGCTGGGAGTGGCCGGCTGGCTCATGAAAAGCTACGATAGGCAGGATGGTGACCAGACCCATGGTGGCACCAGTGCCAAGTTGGGCTGGTTTGATAGTACCAAGTGGCTCCTGCAATCTGCCATCAAAAAGTCGGCAAGCGAGTGTTGATTTCCAGGGAAAAGCGTCGTTGTTTGTGTTTGGGGGCCTGTGGCTGGGAGTGGCCAGCTGGCTCCTTAGAATCCACGATACGCAGCATGGTTCCCAGACCCAAGGTGGCACCAGTGCCAAGTCGGGCTGGCTTGATAATACCAAGTGGTTCCTGCAATCGGCCATCAAAATGTTCGCAGGCGAGTTTTGTTTTCCAGGGAAAAGCGCCGTTGTTTGTGCCTGGGGCCCTATGGCCTGGAGTGGACGGATGGCTAATTAGAATCCACGATACACAGGATGGTTCCCAGACCCATGGTGGCACCAGTGCCAAGTTGGGCTGGTTTGATAGTAACAAGTGCGTCCGGGAATCTGCCATCCAGAAGCGGGGCAGCTTACTTTTGTTTGCCAGGGAAACGGTCCGAGGTTTGTGTCTGGGGGCCTATGGCTGGGAGTGACCGGCTGGCTCCTGAAAAGCTACGATAGGCAGGATGGTGACCAGACCCATGGTGGCACCAGTGCCAAGTTGGGCTGGCTTGATAATACCAAGTGGTTCCTGCGATCGGCCATCAAAAAGTTGGCAGGCGAGTTTTGTTTTCCAAGGAAAAAGTGCCGTTGTTTGTGCCTGGGGCCCTATGGCCTGGAGTGGACGGATGCCTAATTAGAACCCACGATACGCAGGATGGTTCCCAGACCTGAGGTGGCACCAGTGCCAAGTTGGGCTGGTTTGACGGTGCAAAGTGGCTCCTGCAATCTGCCATGCAGAAGCGGGGCAGCTTACTTTTGTTTGCCAGGGAAATGGGCCGAAATATTTGTCTGGGGGCCTCTGGCTGGGGGTGGCCGGCTGGCTCCTGAAAAGCTACGATAGGCAGGATGGTGACCAGACCCATGGTGGCACCAGTGCCAAGTTGGGCTGGTTTGATAGTACCAAGTGGCTCCTGCAATCTGCCATCAAAAAGTTGTCAGGCGAGTTTTGTTTTCCAGGGAAAAGCGCCGTTGTTTGTGTTTGGGGGCCTGTGGGTGGGAGTGGCCGGCTGGCTCCTTAGAATCCACGATACGCAGCATGGTTCCCAGACCCAAGGTGGCACCAGTGCCAAGTCGGGCTGGCTTGATAATACCAAGTGGTTCCTGCAATCGGCCATCAAAAAGTTGGCAGGCGAGTTTTGTTTTCCAGGGAAAAGCGCCGTTGTTTGTGCCTGGGGCCCTATGGCCTGGAGTGGACGGATGGCTAATTAGAATCCACGATACACAGGATGGTTCCCAGACCCATGGTGGCACCAGTGCCAAGTTGGGCTGGTTTGATAGTAACAAGTGGTTCCTGCAATCTGCCATCCAGAAGCGGGGCAGCTTACTTTTGTTTGCCAGGGAAACGGTCCGAGGTTTGTGTCTGGGGGCCTATGGCAGGGAGTGACCGGCTGGCTCCTGAAAAGCTACGATAGGCAGGATGGTGACCAGACCCATGGTGGCACCAGTGCCAAGTTGGGCTGGCTAGATAATACCAAGTGGTTCCTGCAATCGGCCATCAAAAAGTTGGCAGGCGAGTTTTGTTTTCCAGGTAAAAGCGCCGTTGTTTGTGCCTGGGGCCCTATGGCCTGGAGTGGACGGATGGCTAATTAGAATCCACGATACACAGGATGGTTCCCAGACCCATGGTGGCACCAGTGCCAAGTTGGGCTGGTTTGATAGTACCAAGTGGTTCCTGCAATCTGCCATCCAGAAGCGGGGCAGCTTACTTTTGCTTGCCAGGGAAACGGTCCGAGGTTTTTGTCTGGGGGCCTATGGCTGGGAGTGACCGGCTGGCTCCTGAAAAGCTACGATAGGCAGGATGGTGACCAGACCCATGACGGCACCAGTGCCAAGTTGGGCTGGTTTGATAGTACCAAGTGGCTCCTGCAATCTGCCATCAAAAACTTGGCAGGCGAGTTTTGTTTTCCAGGGAAAAGCGCCGTTGTTTGTGTTTGGGGGCCTGTGGCTGGGAGTGGCCGGCTGGCTCCTTAGAATCCACGATACTCAGCATGGTTCGAAGATCAGAGGTGGCACCAGTGCCAAGTTGGGCTGGTTTGATAGTACCAAGTGCGTCCGGGAATCTGCCATCCAGAAGCGGGGCAGCTTACTTTTGTTTGCCAGGGAAACGGGCCGAGGTTTTTGTCTGGGGGCCTATGGCTGGGAGTGACCGGCTGGCTCCTGAAAAGTTACGATAGGCAGGATGGTGACCAGACCCATGGTGGCACCAGTGCCAAGTTGGGCTGGTTTGATAGTACCAAGTGGCTCCTGCAATCTGCCATCAAAAAGTTGGCAGGCGAGTTTTGTTTTCCAGGGAAAAGCGCCGTTGTTTGTGTTTGGGGGCCTGTGGCAGGGAGTGGCCGGCTGGCTCCTTAGAATCCACGATACGCAGGATGGTTCCCAGACCAGTGGTGGCACCAGTGCCAAGTCGGGCTGGTTTGATAGTACCAAGTGCGTCCTGCAATCTGCCATCCAGAAGCGGGGCAGCTTACTTTTGTTTGCCAGGGAAACGGGCCGAGGTATTTGTCTGGGGGCCTATGGCTGGGAGTGACCGGCTGGCTCCTGAAAAGCTACGATAGTCAGGATGGTGACCAGACCCATGGTGGCACCAGTGCCAAGTTGGGCTGGTTTGATAGTACCAAGTGGCTCCTGCAATCTGCCATCAAAAAGTTGGCAGGCGAGTTTTGTTTTCCAGGGAAAAGCGCCGTTGTTTGTGTTTGGGGGCCTGTGGGTGGGAGTGGCCGGCTGGCTCCTTAGAATCCACGATACGCAGGATGGTTCCCAGACCAGTGGTGGCACCAGTGCCAAGTCGGGCTGGTTTGATAGTAACAAGTGCGTCCTACTATCTGCCATCCAGAAGCGGGGCAGCTTACTTTTGTTTGCCAGGGAAACGGGCCGAGCTTTGTGTCTGGGGGCCTATGGCTGGGAGTGACCGGCTGGCTCCTGAAAAGCTACGATAGGCAGGATGGTGACCAGACCCATGGTGGCACCAGTGCCAAGTTGGGCTGGTTTGATAGTACCAAGTGGCTCCTGCAATCTGCCATCAAAAAGTTGTCAGGCGAGTTTTGTTTTCCAGGGAAAAGCGCCGTTGTTTGTGTTTGGGGGCCTGTGGCTGGGAGTGGCCGGCTGGCTAATTAGAATCCACGATACGCAGGATGGTTCCCAGACCAGAGGTGGCAACAGTGACAAGTCGGGCCAGTTTGATGGTGCAAAGTGGCTCCTGCAATCTGCCATCCAGAAGCAGGGCTGCTTACTTTTGTTTGCCAGGGAAAGGAGCCGAGGTTTTTGTCTGGGGGCCTATGGCTGGGAGTGACCAGCTGGCTCCTGAAAAGGTACGATAGGCAGGATGGTTACCAGACCCATGGTGGCACCAGTGCCAAGTTCAGCTGATTTGATAGTACCAAGTGGCTCCTGCAATCTGCCATCAAAAAGTTGGCAGGCGAGTTTTGTTTTCCAGGGAAAAGCGCCGTTGTTTGTGTTTGGGGGCCTGTGGGTGGGAGTGGCCGGATGGCTAATTAGAATCCACGATACGCAGGATGTTTCCCAGACCTAAAGTGGCACCAGTGACAAGTCGGGCCAGTTTGATGGTGCAAAGTTGCTACTGAAATCTGCCATCCAGAAACGGGGCAGCTTACTTTTGTTTGCCAGGGAAACGGGCCAAGGTTTGTGTCTGGGGGCCTATGGCTGTGAGTGACCGGCTAGGTCCTGAAAAGCTACGAGAGGCATGATGGTGACCAGACCCATGGTGGCACCAGTGCCAAGTTGGGCTGGTTTGATAGTACCAAGTGGCTCCTGCAATCTGCCATCAAAAAGTCGGCAAGCGAGTGTTGATTTCCAGGGAAAAGCGCCGTTGTTTGTGTTTGGGGGCCTGTGGCAGGGAGTGGCCGGCTGGCTCCTTAGAATCCACGATACGCAGCATGGTTCCCAGACCCAAGGTGGCACCAGTGCCAAGTCGGGCTGGCTTGATAATACCAAGTGGTTCCTGCAATCGGCCATCAAAAAGTTGGCAGGCGAGTTTTGTTTTCCAGGGAAAAGCGCGGTTGTTTTTGTTTGGGGGCCTATGGGTGGGAGTGGCCGGCTGGCTCCTTAGAATCCACGAGACGCAGGATGGTTCCCAGACCTGAGGTGGCACCAGTGCCAAGTTGGGCTGGTTTGATAGTACCAAGTGCGTCCTGCAATCTGCCATCCAGAAGCGGGGTAGCTTACTTTTGTTTGCCAGGGAAACGGGCCGAGGTTTGTGTCTCGGGGCCTATGGCTGGGAGTGACCGGCTGGCTCCTGAAAAGCTACGATAGGCAGGATGGTGACCAGACCCATGGTGGCACCAGTGCCAAGTTGGGCTGGTTTGATAGTACCAAGTGGCTCCTGCAAACTGCCATCAAAAATTTGGCAGGCGAGTTTGTTTTCCAGGGAAAAGCGCCGTTGTTTGCGCCTGGGGCCCTATGGCCTGGAGTGGACGGATGGCTAATTAGAATCCACGATACACAGGATGGTTCCCAGACCCATGGTGGCACCAGTGCCAACTTGGGCTGGTTTGATAGTAACAAGTGGTTCCTGCATTCTGCCATCCAGAAGCGGGGCAGCTTACTTTTGTTTGCCAGGGAAACGGTCCGAGGATTGTGTCTGGGGGCCTAAGCCTGGAAGTGACCGGCTGGCTCCTGAAAAGCTACGATAGGCATGATGGTGACCAGACCCATGACGGCACCAGTGCCAAGTTGGGCTGGTTTGATAGTACCAAGTGGCTCCTGCAATCTGCCATCAAATGTTTGGCAGGCGAGTTTTGTTTTCCAGGGAAAAGCGACGTTGTTTGTGTTTGGGGGCCTGTGGCTGGGAGTGGCCAGCTGGCTCCTTAGAATCCACGATACTCAGCATGGTTCCCAGACCAGAGGTAGCACCAGTGCCAAGTTGGGCTGGTTTGATTGTAACAAGTGCGTCCTGCAATCTGCCATCCAGAAGCGGGGCAGCTTACTTTTTTTTGCCAGGGAAACGGGCCGAGGTTTGTGTCTGGGGGCCTATGGCTGGGAGTGGCCGGCTGGCTCATGAAAAGCTACGATAGGCAGGATGGTGACCAGACCCATGGTGGCACCAGTGCCAAGTTGGGCTGGTTTGATAGTACCAAGTGGCTCCTGCAATCTGCCATCAAAAAGTCGGCAAGCGAGTGTTGATTTCCAGGGAAAAGCGTCGTTGTTTGTGTTTGGGGGCCTGTGGCTGGGAGTGGCCAGCTGGCTCCTTAGAATCCACGATACGCAGCATGGTTCCCAGACCCAAGGTGGCACCAGTGCCAAGTCGGGCTGGCTTGATAATACCAAGTGGTTCCTGCAATCGGCCATCAAAATGTTCGCAGGCGAGTTTTGTTTTCCAGGGAAAAGCGCCGTTGTTTGTGCCTGGGGCCCTATGGCCTGGAGTGGACGGATGGCTAATTAGAATCCACGATACACAGGATGGTTCCCAGACCCATGGTGGCACCAGTGCCAAGTTGGGCTGGTTTGATAGTAACAAGTGCGTCCGGGAATCTGCCATCCAGAAGCGGGGCAGCTTACTTTTGTTTGCCAGGGAAACGGTCCGAGGTTTGTGTCTGGGGGCCTATGGCTGGGAGTGACCGGCTGGCTCCTGAAAAGCTACGATAGGCAGGATGGTGACCAGACCCATGGTGGCACCAGTGCCAAGTTGGGCTGGCTTGATAATACCAAGTGGTTCCTGCGATCGGCCATCAAAAAGTTGGCAGGCGAGTTTTGTTTTCCAAGGAAAAAGTGCCGTTGTTTGTGCCTGGGGCCCTATGGCCTGGAGTGGACGGATGCCTAATTAGAACCCACGATACGCAGGATGGTTCCCAGACCTGAGGTGGCACCAGTGCCAAGTTGGGCTGGTTTGACGGTGCAAAGTGGCTCCTGCAATCTGCCATGCAGAAGCGGGGCAGCTTACTTTTGTTTGCCAGGGAAATGGGCCGAAATATTTGTCTGGGGGCCTCTGGCTGGGGGTGGCTGGCTGGCTCCTGAAAAGCTACGATAGGCAGGATGGTGACCAGACCCATGGTGGCACCAGTGCCAAGTTGGGCTGGTTTGATAGTACCAAGTGGCTCCTGCAATCTGCCATCAAAAAGTTGTCAGGCGAGTTTTGTTTTCCAGGGAAAAGCGCCGTTGTTTGTGTTTGGGGGCCTGTGGGTGGGAGTGGCCGGCTGGCTCCTTAGAATCCACGATACGCAGCATGGTTCCCAGACCCAAGGTGGCACCAGTGCCAAGTCGGGCTGGCTTGATAATACCAAGTGGTTCCTGCAATCGGCCATCAAAAAGTTGGCAGGCGAGTTTTGTTTTCCAGGGAAAAGCGCCGTTGTTTGTGCCTGGGGCCCTATGGCCTGGAGTGGACGGATGGCTAATTAGAATCCACGATACACAGGATGGTTCCCAGACCCATGGTGGCACCAGTGCCAAGTTGGGCTGGTTTGATAGTAACAAGTGGTTCCTGCAATCTGCCATCCAGAAGCGGGGCAGCTTACTTTTGTTTGCCAGGGAAACGGTCCGAGGTTTGTGTCTGGGGGCCTATGGCAGGGAGTGACCGGCTGGCTCCTGAAAAGCTACGATAGGCAGGATGGTGACCAGACCCATGGTGGCACCAGTGCCAAGTTGGGCTGGCTAGATAATACCAAGTGGTTCCTGCAATCGGCCATCAAAAAGTTGGCAGGCGAGTTTTGTTTTCCAGGTAAAAGCGCCGTTGTTTGTGCCTGGGGCCCTATGGCCTGGAGTGGACGGATGGCTAATTAGAATCCACGATACACAGGATGGTTCCCAGACCCATGGTGGCACCAGTGCCAAGTTGGGCTGGTTTGATAGTAACAAGTGGTTCCTGCAATCTGCCATCCAGAAGCGGGGCAGCTTACTTTTGCTTGCCAGGGAAACGGTCCGAGGTTTTTGTCTGGGGGCCTATGGCTGGGAGTGACCGGCTGGCTCCTGAAAAGCTACGATAGGCAGGATGGTGACCAGACCCATGACGGCACCAGTGCCAAGTTGGGCTGGTTTGATAGTACCAAGTGGCTCCTGCAATCTGCCATCAAAAACTTGGCAGGCGAGTTTTGTTTTCCAGGGAAAAGCGCCGTTGTTTGTGTTTGGGGGCCTGTGGCTGGGAGTGGCCGGCTGGCTCCTTAGAATCCACGATACTCAGCATGGTTCGAAGATCAGAGGTGGCACCAGTGCCAAGTTGGGCTGGTTTGATAGTACCAAGTGCGTCCGGGAATCTGCCATCCAGAAGCGGGGCAGCTTACTTTTGTTTGCCAGGGAAACGGGCCGAGGTTTTTGTCTGGGGGCCTATGGCTGGGAGTGACCGGCTGGCTCCTGAAAAGTTACGATAGGCAGGATGGTGACCAGACCCATGGTGGCACCAGTGCCAAGTTGGGCTGGTTTGATAGTACCAAGTGGCTCCTGCAATCTGCCATCAAAAAGTTGGCAGGCGAGTTTTGTTTTCCAGGGAAAAGCGCCGTTGTTTGTGTTTGGGGGCCTGTGGCAGGGAGTGGCCGGCTGGCTCCTTAGAATCCACGATACGCAGGATGGTTCCCAGACCAGTGGTGGCACCAGTGCCAAGTCGGGCTGGTTTGATAGTACCAAGTGCGTCCTGCAATCTGCCATCCAGAAGCGGGGCAGCTTACTTTTGTTTGCCAGGGAAACGGGCCGAGGTATTTGTCTGGGGGCCTATGGCTGGGAGTGACCGGCTGGCTCCTGAAAAGCTACGATAGTCAGGATGGTGACCAGACCCATGGTGGCACCAGTGCCAAGTTGGGCTGGTTTGATAGTACCAAGTGGCTCCTGCAATCTGCCATCAAAAAGTTGGCAGGCGAGTTTTGTTTTCCAGGGAAAAGCGCCGTTGTTTGTGTTTGGGGGCCTGTGGGTGGGAGTGGCCGGCTGGCTCCTTAGAATCCACGATACGCAGGATGGTTCCCAGACCAGTGGTGGCACCAGTGCCAAGTCGGGCTGGTTTGATAGTAACAAGTGCGTCCTACTATCTGCCATCCAGAAGCGGGGCAGCTTACTTTTGTTTGCCAGGGAAACGGGCCGAGCTTTGTGTCTGGGGGCCTATGGCTGGGAGTGACCGGCTGGCTCCTGAAAAGCTACGATAGGCAGGATGGTGACCAGACCCATGGTGGCACCAGTGCCAAGTTGGGCTGGTTTGATAGTACCAAGTGGCTCCTGCAATCTGCCATCAAAAAGTTGTCAGGCGAGTTTTGTTTTCCAGGGAAAAGCGCCGTTGTTTGTGTTTGGGGGCCTGTGGCTGGGAGTGGCCGGCTGGCTAATTAGAATCCACGATACGCAGGATGGTTCCCAGACCAGAGGTGGCAACAGTGACAAGTCGGGCCAGTTTGATGGTGCAAAGTGGCTCCTGCAATCTGCCATCCAGAAGCAGGGCTGCTTACTTTTGTTTGCCAGGGAAAGGAGCCGAGGTTTTTGTCTGGGGGCCTATGGCTGGGAGTGACCAGCTGGCTCCTGAAAAGGTACGATAGGCAGGATGGTTACCAGACCCATGGTGGCACCAGTGCCAAGTTCAGCTGATTTGATAGTACCAAGTGGCTCCTGCAATCTGCCATCAAAAAGTTGGCAGGCGAGTTTTGTTTTCCAGGGAAAAGCGCCGTTGTTTGTGTTTGGGGGCCTGTGGGTGGGAGTGGCCGGATGGCTAATTAGAATCCACGATACGCAGGATGTTTCCCAGACCTAAAGTGGCACCAGTGACAAGTCGGGCCAGTTTGATGGTGCAAAGTTGCTACTGAAATCTGCCATCCAGAAACGGGGCAGCTTACTTTTGTTTGCCAGGGAAACGGGCCAAGGTTTGTGTCTGGGGGCCTATGGCTGTGAGTGACCGGCTAGGTCCTGAAAAGCTACGAGAGGCATGATGGTGACCAGACCCATGGTGGCACCAGTGCCAAGTTGGGCTGGTTTGATAGTACCAAGTGGCTCCTGCAATCTGCCATCAAAAAGTCGGCAAGCGAGTGTTGATTTCCAGGGAAAAGCGCCGTTGTTTGTGTTTGGGGTCCTGTGGCAGGGAGTGGCCGGCTGGCTCCTTAGAATCCACGATACGCAGCATGGTTCCCAGACCCAAGGTGGCACCAGTGCCAAGTCGGGCTGGCTTGATAATACCAAGTGGTTCCTGCAATCTGCCATCAAAAAGTTGGCAGGCGAGTTTTGTTTTCCAGGGAAAAGCGCGGTTGTTTTTGTTTGGGGGCCTATGGGTGGGAGTGGCCGGCTGGCTCCTTAGAATCCACGAGACGCAGGATGGTTCACAGACCTGAGGTGGCACCAGTGCCAAGTTGGGCTGGTTTGATAGTACCAAGTGCGTCCTGCAATCTGCCATCCAGAAGCGGGGTAGCTTACTTTTGTTTGCCAGGGAAACGGGCCGAGGTTTGTGTCTGGGGGCCTATGGCGGGGAGTGACCGGCTGGCTCCTGAAAAGCTACGATAGGCAGAATGGTGACCAGACCCATGGTGGCACCTGTGCCAAGTTGGGCGGGTTTGATAGTACCAAGTGGCTCCTGCAATCTGCCATCAAAATCTTGGCAGGCGAGTTTTGTTTTCCAGGGAAAAGCGCCGTTGTTTGTGTTTGGGGGCCTGTGGCTGGGAGTGGCCGGCTGGCTCCTTAGAATCCACGATACTCAGCATGGTTCCCAGACCAGAGGTGGCACCAGTGCCAAGTTGGGCTGGTTTGATTGTAACAAGTGCGTCCGGGAATCTGCCATCCAGAAGCGGGGCAGCTTACTTTTGTTTGCCAGGGAAACGGGCCGAGGTTTGTGTCTGGGGGCCTATGGCTGGGAGTGGCCGGCTGGCTCCTGAAAAGCTACGATAGGCAGGATGGTGACCAGACCCATGGTGGCACCAGTGCCAAGTTGGGCTGGTTTGATAGTACCAAGTGGCTCCTGCAATCTGCCATCTAAAAGTTGGCAGGAGAGTTTTGTTTTCCAGGGAAAAGCGCCCTTGTTTGTGTTTGGGGGCCTGTGGCTGGGAGTGGCCGGCTGGCTCCTTAGAATCCACGATACGCAGGATGTTTCCCAGACCCAAGTTGGCACCAGTACCAAGTAGGGCTGGTTTGATACTACCAAGTGGCTCCTGCAATCTGCCATCCAGAAGCGGGGCAGCTTACTTTTGTTTGCCAGGGAAACGGGCCGAGGTTTGGGTCTGGGGGCCTATGGCTGGGAGTGACCGGCTGGCTCCTGAAAAGCTACGATAGGCAGGATGTTGACCAGACCCATGGTGGCACCAGTGCCAAGTTGGGCTGATTTGATAGTACCAAGTGGCTCCTGCAATCTGCCATCAAAAAGTTGGCAGGCGAATTTTGTTTTCCAGGGAAAAGCGCCGTTGTTTGTATTTGGGGGCCTGTGGCAGGGAGTGGCCGGCTGGCTCCTGAAAAGCTACGATAGGCAGGATGGTGACCAGACCCATGGTGGCACCAGTGCCAAGTTGGGCTGGATTATAGTACCAAGTGGCTCCGGCAATCTGCCATCAAAAAGATGGCAGACGAGTTTTGTTTTCCAGGGAAAAGCGCCGTTGTTTGTGTTTGGGGGCCTGTGCCTGGGAGTGGACGGATGGCTAATTAGAATCTACGATACGCAGGATGGTTCCCAGACCAGAGGTGGCACCAGTGCCAAGTCGGGTGGTTTGATAGTAGCAAGTGGCTCCTGCAATCTGCCATCCAGAAGCGGGACAGCTTACTTTTGTTTGTCAGGGAAACCGGCCGAGGTTTGTGTCTGTGGGCCTACGGCTGGGAGTGACCGGCTGGCTCCTGAAAAGCTACGATAGGCAGGATGGTGACCAGACCCATGGTGGCACCAGTGCCAAGTTGGGCTGGTTTGATAGTACCAAGTGGCTCCTGCAATCTGCCATCAAAAAGTTGGCAGGCAAGTTTTGTTTTCCAGGGAAAAGCGCCGTTGTTTTTGTTTGGGGGCCTATGGCTGGGAGTGGCCGGCTGGCTCCTTAGAATCCACGATACGCAGGATGGTTCCCAGACCTGAGGTGGCACCAGTGCCAAGTTGGGCTGGTTTGATAGTACCAAGTGCGTCCTGCAATCTGCCATCCAGAAGCGGGGTAGCTTACTTTTGTTTGCCAGGGAAACGGGCCGAGGTTTGTGTCTGGGGGCCTATGGCTGGGAGTGACCGGCTGGCTCCTGAAAAGCTACGATAGGCAGGATGGTTCCCAGACCCATGGTGGCACCAGTGCCAAGTTGGGCTGGTTTGATAGTACCAAGTGGCTCCTGCAATCTGCCATCAAAAAGTTGTCAGGCGAGTTTTGTTTTCCAGGGAAAAGCGCCGTTGTTTGTGTTTGGGTGCCTGTGGCTGGGAGTGGCCGGCTGGCTCCTTAGAATCCACGATACGCAGGATGGTTCCCAGACCAGAGGTGGCAGCAATGCCAAGTCGGGCTGGTTTGATGGTGAAAAGTGGCTCCTGCAATCTGCCATCCAGAAGCGGGATAACCTACTTTTGTTTGCCACGGAAACGGGCCGAGCTTTGTGTCTGGGGGCCTATGGCTGGGAGTGACCGGCTGGCTCCTGAAAAGCTACGATAGGCAGGATGGTGACCAGACCCATGACGGCACCAGTGTCAAGTTGGGCTGGTTTGATAGTACCAAGGGGCTCCGGGAATCTGCCATCAAAATTTGGCAGGCGAGTTTTGTTGTCCAGGGAAAAGCGCCGTTGTTTGTGTCTGGGGGCCTGTGGCTGGGAGTGACCGGCTGGCTCTTTAGAATCCACGATACGCAGGATGGTTCCCAGACCAGAGGTGGCACCAGTGCCAAGATGGGCTGGTTTGATAGTACCAAGTGGCTCCTGCAATCTGCCATCAAAAAGCGGGGCAGCTTGCTTTTGTTTGCCAGGGAAACGGGTCGAGCTTTGTGCCAGGGGGCCTATGGCTGGGAGTGACCGGCTGGCTCCTGATAAGCTACGATAGGCAGGATGGTGACCAGACCCATGGTGGCACCAGTGCCAAGTAGGGCTGGTTTGATAGTACCAAGTGGCTCCTGCAATCTGCCATCAAAATTTAGCAGGCAAGTTTTGTTTTCCAGGGAAAAGCGCCGTTGTTTTTTTTTGGGGGCCTATGGCTGGGAGTGGCCGGCTGGCTCCTTAGAATCCACGATACGCAGGATGGTTCCCAGACCTGAGGTGGCACCAGTGCCAAGTCGGGCTGGTTTGATAGTACCAAGTGGCTCCTGCAATCTGCCATCCAGAAGCGGGGTAGCTTACTTTTGTTTGCCAGGGAAACGGGCCGAGGTTTGTGTCTCGGGGCCTATGGCTGGGAGTGACCGGCTGGCTCCTGAAAAGCTACGATAGGCAGGATGGTGACCAGACCCATGGTGGCACCAGTGCCAAGTTGGGCTGGTTTGATAGTACCAAGTGGCTCCTGCAATCTACCATCAAAAACTTGGCAGGCGAGTTTTGTTTTCCAGGAAATAGCCCTGTGGTTTTGTTTGGGGGCCTGTGGCTGGGAGCGACCGGCTGGCTCCTTAGAATCCACGATACGCAGGATGGTTCCCAGACCAGTGGTGGCACCAGTGCCAAGTTGGGCTGGTTTGATAGTACCAAGTGGTTCCTGCCATCTGCCATCCAGAAGCGGGGCAGCTTACTTTTGTTTTCCAGGGAAACGGGCCGAGGTTTTTGTCTGGGGGCCTATGGCTGGGAGTGACCGGCTGGCTCGTGAAAAGCTACGATAGGCAGGATGGTGACCAGACCCATGACGGCACCAGTGCCAAGTTGGGCTGGTTTGATAGTACCAAGTGGCTCCTGCAATCTGCCATCAAAAACTTGGCAGGCGAGTTTTGTTTTCCAGGGAAAAGCGCCGTTGTTTGTGTTTGGGGGCCTGTGGCTGGGAGTGGCCGGCTGGCTCCTTAGAATCCACGATACTCAGCATGGTTCCCAGATTAGAGGTGGCACCAGTGCCAAGTTGGGCTGGTTTGATAGTACCAAGTGCGTCCGGGAATCTGCCATCCAGAAGCGGGGCAGCTTACTTTTGTTTGCCAGGGAAACGGGCCGAGGTTTTTGTCTGGGGGCCTATGGCTGGGAGTGACCGGCTGGCTCCTGAAAAGTTACGATAGGCAGGATGGTGACCAGACCCATGGTGGCACCAGTGCCAAGTTGGGCTGGTTTGATAGTACCAAGTGGCTCCTGCAATCTGCCATCAAAAAGTTGGCAGGCGAGTTTGTTTTCCAGGGAAAAGCGCCGTTGTTTGTGTTTGGGGGCCTGTGGCAGGGAGTGGCCGGCTGGCTCCTTAGAATCCACGATACGCAGGATGGTTCCCAGACCCAAGGTGGCACCAGTGCCAAGTTGGGCTGGTTTGATAGTAACAAGTGCGTCCTACTATCTGCCATCCAGAAGCGGGGCAGCTTACTTTTGTTTGCCAGGGAAACGGGCCGAGCTTTGTGTCTGGGGGCCTATGGCTGGGAGTGACCGGCTGGCTCCTGAAAAGCTACGATAGTCAGGATGGTGACCAGACCCATGGTGGCACCAGTGCCAAGTTGGGCTGGTTTGATAGTACCAAGTGGCTCCTGCAATCTGCCATCAAAAAGTTGTCAGGCGAGTTTTGTTTTCCAGGGAAAAGCGCCGTTGTTTGTGTTTGGGGGCCTGTGCCTGGGAGTGGCCGGCTGGCTAATTAGAATCCACGATACGCAGGATGGTTCCCAGACCAGAGGTGGCAACAGTGACAAGTCGGGCCAGTTTGATGGTGCAAAGTGGCTCCTGCAATCTGCCATCCAGAAGCAGGGCTGCTTACTTTTGTTTGCCAGGGAAAGGAGCCGAGGTTTTTGTCTGGGGGCCTATGGCTGGGAGTGACCAGCTGGCTCCTGAAAAGGTACGATAGGCAGTATGGTTACCAGACCCATGGTGGCACCACTGCCAAGTTCGGCTGATTTGATAGTACCAAGTGGCTCCTGCAATCTGCCATCAAAATGTTGGTAGGCGAGTTTTGTTTTCCAGGGAAAAGCGCCGTTGTTTGTGTTTGGGGGCCTGTGGCTGGGAGTGGCCGGCTGGCTCCTTAGAATCCACGATACGCAGGATGTTTCCCAGACCCAAGTTGGCACCAGTACCAAGTAGGGCTGGTTTGATACTACCAAGTGGCTCCTGCAATCTGCCATCCAGAAGCGGGGCAGCTTACTTTTGTTTGCCAGGGAAACGGGCCGAGGTTTGGGTCTGAGGGCCTATGGCTGGGAGTGACCGGCTGGCTCCTGAAAAGCTACGATAGGCAGGATGTTGACCAGACCCATGGTGGCACCAGTGCCAAGTTGGGCTGATTTGATAGTACCAAGTGGCTCCTGCAATCTGCCATCAAAAAGTTGGCAGGCGAATTTTGTTTTCCAGGGAAAAGCGCCGTTGTTTGTGTTTGGGGGCCTGTGGCAGGGAGTGGCCGGCTGGCTCCTGAAAAGCTACGATAGGCAGGATGGTGACCAGACCCATGGTGGCACCAGTGCCAAGTTGGGCTGGTTTGATAGTACCAAGTGGCTCCGGCAATCTGCCATCAAAAAGATGGCAGACGAGTTTTGTTTTCCAGGGAAAAGCGCCGTTGTTTGTGTTTGGGGGCCTGTGCCTGGGAGTGGACGGATGGCTAATTAGAATCTACGATACGCAGGATGGTTCCCAGACCAGAGGTGGCACCAGTGCCAAGTCGGGTGGTTTGATAGTAGCAAGTGGCTCCTGCAATCTGCCATCCAGAAGCGGGACAGCTTACTTTTGTTTGTCAGGGAAACGGGCCGAGTTTTGTGTCTGTGGGCCTATGGCTGGGAGTGACCGGCTGGCTCCTGGAAAGCTACGATAGGCAGGATGGTGACCAGACCCATGGTGGCACCAGTGCCAAGTTGGGCTGGTTTGATAGTACCAAGTGGCTCCTGCAATCTGCCATCCAGAAGCGGGGCAGCTGAGTTTTGTTTGCCAGAGAAAAGGCCCGTGGGTTGTGTTTGGGGGCATATGGCTGGGAGTGGCCACCTGGCTCCTTAAAATGCACGATACGCCGCATGGTAACCAGGCGCAAGGTGGCACCAGTGCCAAGTCAGGCTGTTTTTGTAGTACCCAGTGGCTCCTGCAATTTGCCATCCAGAAGCGGGGCAGTTGAATTTTGTTTGCTAGAGAAAAGGGCTGTGGTTTGTGTTTGGGGGCCTACGGCTGAGAGTGGCCGGCTGGCCCCTGAAAATCAACGATAGGCAGGATGGTTCCCAGATCCAAGGTGGCACCAGTGCCAAGTAAGGCTGGTTGTAGGGTTCAAAGTGACTCCTGCAATCTGCCATCCAGAAGCGGGACAGCTGAGTTTTTTTTGCCAGAGAAAATGTCCATGGTTTCTTTTTGGGGCATACGGCTGGGAATTGCCGGCTGGCTCCTTAAAATGCTCGATACGCAGGATGGTTCCCAGAGCCAAGGTGGCACCACTGCCAAGTCGGGCTCTTTTTGTAGTACCAAGTGCGTCCTGCAATTTGCCATCCAGAAGAGGGGCAGTTGAGTTTTGTTTGCCAGAGAAAAGGGCCGAGGTTTGTGTTTGGGGGCATATGGCTGGGAATGACCGGCTGGCCCCTGAAAATCCACGATACGCCGGATGGTTCCCAGATCCAAGGTGGTACCATTACCAAGTCGGGCTGGTTTGATAGTCCCAAGTGGCTCCTGCAAACTGCCATCCAGAAGCGGGGCAGCTGAGTTTTGTTTGCCAGGGAAATGGGCCTTTGTTTGTGTTTGGGGGCCTGTGGCTGGGAGTGTTCGGCTGGTTCCTGAATATGTACGATACGTAGGATTGTTCCGAGATCCAAGTTGGCAGCAGTGCCATGTTGTGCTGGTGTGATAGTCCCAAGTGGCTCCTGCAATCTGCCATCCAGAAGTGGGGCAGTTGATTTTTGTTTGCCAGAGAAAAGGTCCGTGGTTTGTTTTTGGGGGCATATGGCTGAGAGTGGCTGGCTGGCCCCTGAAAATCCACGATACACAGGATGGTTCCCAGATCCAAGGTGGCACCTGTGCCAAGTCGGGCTGATTTGATAGTACTAAGTAGCTCCTGCAATCTGCCATCCAGAAGCGGGGCAGCTTACTTTTGTTTGCCAGGGAAACGGGCCGAGTTTTGTGTCTCGGGGCCTATGGCTGAGAGTGACCGGCTGGCTCATGAAAAGCTACAATAGGCAGGATGGTGACCAGACCCATGGTGGCACCAGTGCCAAGTTGGGCTGGTTTGATAGTACCAAGTGGTTCCTGCAATCTGCCATCCAGAAGCAGGGCAGCTGAGTTTTGTTTTCCAGGGAAAAGCGCCGTTGTTTGTGTCTGCGGGCCTGTGGCTGGAGTGGCCGGCTGGCTCCTTTCAACACACGATACGCCGGATGGTTCCCAGACCCAAGGTGGCACCAGTGCCAGGTTGGGCTGGTTTGATAGTACCAAGTGCTTCCTGCAATCTGCCATCAAAATGTTGGCAGGCGAGTTTTGTTTTCCAGGGAAAAGCGCCGTTCTTTGTGTTTGGGGGCCTGTGGCTGGGAGTGGCCGTCTTGCTAATTGTAATCCACGATACGCAGGATGGTTCCCAGACCTGAGGTGGCACCAGTGACAAGTCGGGCCAGTTTGATGGTGCAAAGTGGCTCCTGCAATCTGCCATCCAGAAGCGGGGCAGCTTACTTTTGTTTTCCAGGGAAACGGGCCGAGGTTTGTGTCTGGGGGCCTATGGCTGGGAGTGACCGGCTGGCTCCTGAAAAGCTACGATAGGCAGGATGGTGACCAGACCCATGGTGGCACCAGTGCCAAGTTGGGCTGATTTGATATTACCAAGTGGCTCCTGCAATCTGCCATCAAAAATTTGGCAGGCGAGTTTTGATTTCCAGGGAAAAGCGCCGTTGTTTGTGTTTGGGGGCCTGTGGCTGAGAGTGGCCGGCTTGCTAATTGGAATCCACGATACGCAGGATGGTTCCCAGACCTGACGTGGCACCAGTGCCAAGTCGGGCTAGTTTGATGCTGCAAAGTGGCTCCTGCAATCTGCCAAGCAGAAGCGGGGTAGCTTACTTTTGTTTGCCAGGGAAAATGGCCGAGGTTTTTGTCTGGGGGCCTATGGCTGGGAGTGACCGGCTGGCTCCTGAAAAGCTACGATAGGCAGGATGGTGACCAGACCCATGGTGGCACCAGTGCCAAGTTGGGCTGATTTGATAGTAGCAAGTTGCTCCTGCAATCTGCCATCAAAAAGTTGGCAGGCGAGTTTTATTTTCCAGGGAAAAGCGCCGTTGTTTGTGTTTGGGGGCCTGTGGCTGGGAGTGGCCGGCTGGCTCCTTAGAATCCACGATACGCAGCATGGTATCCAGACCCAAGGTGGCACCAGTGCCAAGTTGGGCTGGTTTGATAATACCAAGTGGTTCCTGCAATCTGCCATCCAGAAGCGGGGCAGCTTACTTTTGTTTGCCAGGGAAACGGGCCGAGGTTTGTGTCTGGGGGCCTATGGCTGGGAGTGACCGGATGGCTCCTGAAAAGCTACCATAGGCAGGATGGTGACCAGACCCATGGTGGCACCAGTGCCAAGTTGGGCTGGTTTGATAGTACCAAGTGGCTCCTGCAATCTGCCATCAAAATTTGGCAGGCGAGTTTTGTTTTCCAGGGAAAAGCGCCGTGTTTTGGGTTTGAGGGCCTGCGGCTGGGAGTGGCCGGCTGGCTCCTTAGAATCCACGATACGCAGGATGGTTCCCAGACCAGAGGTGGCACCAGTGCCAAGTCGGGCTGCTTTGATTATACCAAGTGGCTCCTGCAATCTGCCATCCAGAAGCGGGGCAGCTTACTTTTGTTTGCCACGGAAACGGGTCGAGCTTTGTGTCTGGGGGCCTATGGCTGGGAATGACCGGCTGGTTCCTGAAGAGCTACGATGTGCAGGATGGTGACCAGACCCATGGTGGCACCAGTGCCAAGTTGGGCTGGTTTGATAGCACCAAGTGGCTCCTGCAATCTGTCATCAAAATTTGGCAGGCGAGTTTTGTTTTCCAGGGAAAAGCGTCGTTGTTTGTGTTTGGGGGCCTGTGGCTGGGAGTGGCCGGATGGCTAATTAGAATCCACGATACGCAGGATGGTTCCCAGACCAGAGGTGGCACCAGTGCCACATTGGGCTGGTTTGATAGTACCAAGTGCGTCCGGCAATCTGCCATCCAGAAGCGGGGCAGCTTTCTTTTTTTTGCCAGGGAAACGGGCCGAGCTTTGTGTCTTGGGGCCTATGGCTGGGAGTGACCGGCTGGCTCCTGGAAAGCTACGATAGGCAGGATGGTGACCAGACCCATGGTGGCACCAGTGCCAAGTTGGGCTGGTTTGATAGTACCAAGTGGCTCCTGCAATCTGCCATCAAAAAGTTGGCAGGCGAGTTTTGTTTTCCAGGGAAAAGCGTCGTTGTTTGTGTTTGAGGGCCTGTGGCTGGGAGTGGCCGGCTGGCTCCTTAGAATCCACGATACGCAGGATGGTTCCCAGACTTGACGTGGCACCAGTGCCAAGTCGGGCTGGTTTGATAGTACCAAGTGCGTCCTGCAATCTGCCATCCAGAAGTGGGGCAGCTTACTTTTGTTTTCCAGGGAAACGGGCCGAGGCATTTGTCTGGGGGCCTATGGCTGGGAGTGAGCGGCTGGCTCCTGAAAAGCTACGATAGGCAGGATGGTGACCAGACCCATGGTGGCACCAGTGCCAAGTTGGGCTGGTTTGATAGTACCAAGTGGCTCCTGCAATCTGCCATCAAAAAGTTGTCAGGCGAGTTTTGTTTTCCAGGGAAAAGCGCCGTTGTTTGTGTTTGAGGGCCTGTGGCTGGGAGTGGCCGGCTGGCTCCTTAGAATCCACGATACGCAGCATGGTATCCAGACCCAAGGTGGCACCAGTGCCAAGTTGGGCTGGTTTGATAATACCAAGTGGTTCCTGCAATCTGCCATCCAGAAGCGGGGCAGCTTACTTTTGTTTGCCAGGGAAACGGGCCGAGGTTTGTGTCTGGGGGCCTATGGCTGGGAGTGACCGGATGGCTCCTGAAAAGCTACCATAGGCAGGATGGTGACCAGACCCATGGTGGCACCAGTGCCAAGTTGGGCTGGTTTGATAGTACCAAGTGGCTCCTGCAATCTGCCATCAAAATTTGGCAGGCGAGTTTTGTTTTCCAGGGAAAAGCGCCGTGTTTTGGGTTTGAGGGCCTGCGGCTGGGAGTGGCCGGCTGGCTCCTTAGAATCCACGATACGCAGGATGGTTCCCAGACCAGAGGTGGCACCAGTGCCAAGTCGGGCTGGTTTGATTATACCAAGTGTCTCCTGCAATCTGCCATCCAGAAGCGGGGCAGCTTACTTTTGTTTGCCACGGAAACGGGTCGAGCTTTGTGTCTGGGGGCCTATGGCTGGGAATGACCAGCTGGTTCCTGAAGAGCTACGATGTGCAGGATGGTGACCAGACCCATGGTGGCACCAGTGCCAAGTTGGGCTGGTTTGATAGCACCAAGTGGCTCCTGCAATCTGTCATCAAAATTTGGCAGGCGAGTTTTGTTTTCCAGGGAAAAGCGTCGTTGTTTGTGTTTGGGGGCCTGTGGCTGGGAGTGGCCGGATGGCTAATTAGAATCCACGATACGCAGGATGGTTCCCAGACCAGAGGTGGCACCAGTGCCACATTGGGCTGGTTTGATAGTACCAAGTGCGTCCGGCAATCTGCCATCCAGAAGCGGGGCAGCTTTCTTTTTTTTGCCAGGGAAACGGGCCGAGCTTTGTGTCTTGGGGCCTATGGCTGGGAGTGACCGGCTGGCTCCTGGAAAGCTACGATAGGCAGGATGGTGACCAGACCCATGGTGGCACCAGTGCCAAGTTGGGCTGGTTTGATAGTACCAAGTGGCTCCTGCAATCTGCCATCAAAAAGTTGGCAGGCGAGTTTTGTTTTCCAGGGAAAAGCGTCGTTGTTTGTGTTTGAGGGCCTGTGGCTGGGAGTGGCCGGCTGGCTCCTTAGAATCCACGATACGCAGGATGGTTCCCAGACTTGACGTGGCACCAGTGCCAAGTCGGGCTGGTTTGATAGTACCAAGTGCGTCCTGCAATCTGCCATCCAGAAGTGGGGCAGCTTACTTTTGTTTTCCAGGGAAACGGGCCGAGGTATTTGTCTGGGGGCCTATGGCTGGGAGTGACCGGCTGGCTCCTGAAAAGCTACGATAGGCAGGATGGTGACCAGACCCATGGTGGCACCAGTGCCAAGTTGGGCTGGTTTGATAGTACCAAGTGGCTCCTGCAATGTGCCATCAAAAAGTTGTCAGGCGAGTTTTGTTTTCCAGGGAAAAGCGCCGTTGTTTGTGTTTGAGGGCCTGTGGCTGGGAGTGGCCGGCTGGCTCCTTAGAATCCACGATACGCAGGATGGTTCCCAGACCTGAGGTGGCACCAGTGCCAAGTTGGGCTGGTTTGATAATACCAAGTGGTTCCTGCAATCTGCCATCCAGAATCGGGGCAGCTTACTTTTGTTTGCCAGGGAAACGGGCCGAGGTTTGTGTCTGGGGGCCTATGGCTGGGAGTGACCGGATGGCTCCTGAAAAGCTACCATAGGCAGGATGGTGACCAGACCCATGGTGGCACCAGTGCCAAGTTGGGCTGGTTTGATAGTACCAAGTGGCTCCTGCAATCTGCCATCAAAATTTGGCAGGCGAGTTTTGTTTTCCAGGGAAAAGCGCCGTGTTTTGGGTTTGAGGGCCTGCGGCTGGGAGTGGCCGGCTGGCTCCTTAGAATCCACGATACGCAGGATGGTTCCCAGACCAGAGGTGGCACCAGTGCCAAGTCGGGCTGGTTTGATAGTACCAAGTGCGTCCGGCAATCTGCCATCCAGAAGCGGGGCAGCTTTCTTTTTTTTGCCAGGGAAACGGGCCGAGCTTTGTGTCTTGGGGCCTATGGCTGGGAGTGACCGGCTGGCTCCTGGAAAGCTACGATAGGCAGGATGGTGACCAGACCCATGGTGGCACCAGTGCCAAGTTGGGCTGGTTTGATAGTACCAAGTGGCTCCTGCAATCTGCCATCAAAAAGTTGGCAGGCGAGTTTTGTTTTCCAGGGAAAAGCGTCGTTGTTTGTGTTTGAGGGCCTGTGGCTGGGAGTGGCCGGCTGGCTCCTTAGAATCCACGATACGCAGGATGGTTCCCAGACTTGACGTGGCACCAGTGCCAAGTCGGGCTGGTTTGATAGTACCAAGTGCGTCCTGCAATCTGCCATCCAGAAGTGGGGCAGCTTACTTTTGTTTTCCAGGGAAACGGGCCGAGGCATTTGTCTGGGGGCCTATGGCTGGGAGTGAGCGGCTGGCTCCTGAAAAGCTACGATAGGCAGGATGGTGACCAGACCCATGGTGGCACCAGTGCCAAGTTGGGCTGGTTTGATAGTACCAAGTGGCTCCTGCAATCTGCCATCAAAAAGTTGTCAGGCGAGTTTTGTTTTCCAGGGAAAAGCGCCGTTGTTTGTGTTTGAGGGCCTGTGGCTGGGAGTGGCCGGCTGGCTCCTTAGAATCCACGATACGCAGCATGGTATCCAGACCCAAGGTGGCACCAGTGCCAAGTTGGGCTGGTTTGATAATACCAAGTGGTTCCTGCAATCTGCCATCCAGAAGCGGGGCAGCTTACTTTTGTTTGCCAGGGAAACGGGCCGAGGTTTGTGTCTGGGGGCCTATGGCTGGGAGTGACCGGATGGCTCCTGAAAAGCTACCATAGGCAGGATGGTGACCAGACCCATGGTGGCACCAGTGCCAAGTTGGGCTGGTTTGATAGTACCAAGTGGCTCCTGCAATCTGCCATCAAAATTTGGCAGGCGAGTTTTGTTTTCCAGGGAAAAGCGCCGTGTTTTGGGTTTGAGGGCCTGCGGCTGGGAGTGGCCGGCTGGCTCCTTAGAATCCACGATACGCAGGATGGTTCCCAGACCAGAGGTGGCACCAGTGCCAAGTCGGGCTGGTTTGATTATACCAAGTGGCTCCTGCAATCTGCCATCCAGAAGCGGGGCAGCTTACTTTTGTTTGCCACGGAAACGGGTCGAGCTTTGTGTCTGGGGGCCTATGGCTGGGAATGACCAGCTGGTTCCTGAAGAGCTACGATGTGCAGGATGGTGACCAGACCCATGGTGGCACCAGTGCCAAGTTGGGCTGGTTTGATAGCACCAAGTGGCTCCTGCAATCTGTCATCAAAATTTGGCAGGCGAGTTTTGTTTTCCAGGGAAAAGCGTCGTTGTTTGTGTTTGGGGGCCTGTGGCTGGGAGTGGCCGGATGGCTAATTAGAATCCACGATACGCAGGATGGTTCCCAGACCAGAGGTGGCACCAGTGCCACATTGGGCTGGTTTGATAGTACCAAGTGCGTCCGGCAATCTGCCATCCAGAAGCGGGGCAGCTTTCTTTTTTTTGCCAGGGAAACGGGCCGAGCTTTGTGTCTTGGGGCCTATGGCTGGGAGTGACCGGCTGGCTCCTGGAAAGCTACGATAGGCAGGATGGTGACCAGACCCATGGTGGCACCAGTGCCAAGTTGGGCTGGTTTGATAGTACCAAGTGGCTCCTGCAATCTGCCATCAAAAAGTTGGCAGGCGAGTTTTGTTTTCCAGGGAAAAGCGTCGTTGTTTGTGTTTGAGGGCCTGTGGCTGGGAGTGGCCGGCTGGCTCCTTAGAATCCACGATACGCAGGATGGTTCCCAGACTTGACGTGGCACCAGTGCCAAGTCGGGCTGGTTTGATAGTACCAAGTGCGTCCTGCAATCTGCCATCCAGAAGTGGGGCAGCTTACTTTTGTTTTCCAGGGAAACGGGCCGAGGTATTTGTCTGGGGGCCTATGGCTGGGAGTGACCGGCTGGCTCCTGAAAAGCTACGATAGGCAGGATGGTGACCAGACCCATGACGGCACCAGTGCCAAGTTGGGCTGGTTTGATAGTACCAAGTGGCTCCTGCAATGTGCCATCAAAAAGTTGTCAGGCGAGTTTTGTTTTCCAGGGAAAAGCGCCGTTGTTTGTGTTTGAGGGCCTGTGGCTGGGAGTGGCCGGCTGGCTCCTTAGAATCCACGATACGCAGGATGGTTCCCAGACCTGAGGTGGCACCAGTGCCAAGTCCGGCTAGTTTGATGGTGCAAAGTGGCTCCTGCAATCTGCCATCCAGAAGCGGGGCAGCTTACTTTTGTTTGCCAGGGAAACGGGCCGAGCTTTGTGTCTGGGGTCTATGGCTGGGAGTGACCGGCTGGCTCCTGAAAAGCTACGATAGGCAGGATGGTGACCAGACCCATGGTGGCACCAGTGCCAAGTTGGGCTGGTTTGATAGTACCAAGTGGCTCCTGTAATCTGCCATCAAAATTTGGCAGGCGAGTTTTGTTTTCTAGGGAAAAGCGCCGTTGTTTGTGTTTGGGGGCCTGTGGCAGGGAGTGGCCGGCTGGCTCCTTAGAATCCACAATACGCAGGATGGTTCCCAGACCTGAGGTGGCACCAGTGCCAAGTTGGGCTGGTTTGATAGTACCAAGTGCGTCCTGCAATCTGCCATCCAGAAGCGGGGCAGCTTACTTTTGTTTGCCAGGGAAACGGGCCGAGCTTTGTGTCTGGGGGCCTATGGCTGCGAGTGACCGGCTGGCTCCTGAAAAGCTACGATAGGCAGGATGGTGACCAGACCCATGGTGGCACCAGAGCCATGTTCGGCTGATTTCAAAGTACAAAGTGGCTCCTGCAATCTTCCATCAAAAAGTCAGCAGGCGAGTTTTGTTTTCCAGGGGAAAGCGCCGTTGTTTTTGTCTGCGGGCCTGTGGCTGGGAGTGGCCGGCTGGCTCCTTTCAACACACGATACGCCGGATGGTTCCCAGACCCAAGGTGGCACCAGTGCCAAGTTGGGCTGGTTTGATAGTACCAAGTGGTTCCTGCAATCTGCCATCAAAATGTTGGCAGGCGAGTTTTGTTTTCCAGGGAAAAGCGCCGTTGTTTGTGTTTGGGGGCCTGTGGCTGGGAGTGGCCGGCTGGCTCCTTAGAATCCACGATACGCAGCATTGTTCCCAGACCAGAGGTGGCACCAGTGCCAAGTCGGGCTAGTTTGATGGTGCAAAGTGGCTCCTGCAATCTGCCATCCAGTAGCGGGGTAGCTTACTTTTTTTTGCCAGGGAAACGGGCCGAGGTTTTTGTCTAGAGGCCTATGGCTGGGAGTGACCGGCTGGCTCGTGAAAAGCTACGATAGGCAGGATGGTGACCAGACCCATGGTGGCACCAGTGCCAAGTTGGGCTGATTTGATAGTACCAAGTGGCTCCTGCAATCTGCCATCAAAACGTTGGCAGGCGAGTTTTGTTTTCCAGGGAAAAGCGCCGTTGTTTGTGTTTGCGGTCCTGTGGCTGGGAGTGGCCGGCTGGCTCCTTAGAATCCACGATACGCAGGATGGTTCCCAGACCCAAGATGGCACCAGTGCCAAGTCGGGCTGGTTTGATAGTACCAAGTGGTTCCTGCAATCTGCCATCCAGAAGCGGGGTAGCTTACTTTTGTTTTCCAGGGAAACGGGCCGAGGTTTGTGTTTGGGGGCCTGTGGCTGGCAGTGGCCAGTTGGCTCCTGAAAATCCATGATACGCAGCATGGTTCCCAGACCCAAGATGGCACCAGTGCCAAGTGGGGCTGGTTTGACAGTGTCAAGTGCCTCATGCAGTCTCCCATCCAGAAACGGGGCAGCTGAGTTCTTTTGCCTGTGAACCGGCCGTTGTTTTTGATTGGGGTCTGTGGCCGAGAATGGTCGACTGGCTACTGACAATCCACAATACGCAGGATGGTTCCCAGACTCAAGGTGGCACCAGGGCCAAGTCGGGCTCGTTTGATAGTACCAAGTGGCTCCTGCAATCTGCCATCCTGACGGGGGGCAGCGGATCTTTGTTTGCCAGAGTAAAGTTCCGTGGTTTGTTTTTGGGGGCATATGGCTGGGAGTGGCCGGCTGGCTCCTTAAGAAGCTCGATACGCAGGATGGTTCCCAGATCCATGGTGGCACCATTGCCTAGTTTGGCTGTTTTTGTAGTACCAAGTGCGTCCTGCAATTTTCCATCCAGAAGAAGGGCAGTTGAGTTTTGTTTTCCAGGGAAAAGCGCCGTTGTTTTTGATTGGAGGCCTGTGGCTGGGAGTGGCCGGCTGGCTCCTTTCAACACACGATACGCCGGATGGTTCCCAGACCCAAGGTGGCAACAGTGCAAAGTCGGGCTGGTTTGATACTACCAAGTGGTTCCTGCAATCTGCCATCCAGAAGCGGGGCAGCTTACTTTTGTTTGCCAGGGAAACGGGCCGAGGTTTGTGTCTCAGGGCCTATGGCTGGGAGTGACCGGCTGGCTCCTGAAAAGCTACGATAGGCAGGATGGTGACCAGACCCATGGTGGCACCAGTGCCAAGTAGGGCTGGTTTGATAGTACCAAGTGGCTCCTGCAATCTACCATGAAATAGTTGGCAGGCGAGTTTTGTTTTCCAGGGAAAAGTGCCGTTGTTTGTGTTTGGGGGCCTGTGGCTGGGAGTGGCCGGCTGGCTCCTTAGAATCCACGATACGCAGCATGGTATCCAGACCCAAGGTGGCACCAGTGCCAAGTTGGGCTGGTTTGATAATACCAAGTGGTTCCTGCAATCTGCCATCCAGAAGCGGGGCAGCTTACTTTTGTTTGCCAGGGAAACGGGCCGAGGTTTGTGTCTGGGGGCCTATGGCTGCGAGTGACCGGCTGGCTCCTGAAAAGCTACGATAGGCATGATGGTGACCAGACCCATGACGGCACCAGTGCCAAGTTGGGCTGGTTTGATAGTACCAAGTGGCTCCTGCAATCTGCCATCAAAAACTTGGCAGGCGAGTTTTGTTTTCCAGGGAAAAGCGCCGTTGTTTGTGTTTGGGGGCCTGTGGCTGGGAGTGGCCGGCTGGCTCCTTAGAACCCACGATACGGAGGATGGTTCCCAGACTTGAGGTGGCACCAGTGCCAAGTTGGGCTGGTTTGATGGTGCAAAGTGGCTCCTGCAATCTGCCATCCAGAAGCGGGGTAGCTTACTTGTGTTTGCCAGGGAAACGGGCCGAAATATTTGTCTACGGGCCTCTGGCTGGGGGTGGCTGGCTGGCACCTGCAAAGCTACGATAGGCAGGATGGTGACCAGACCCATGGTGGCACCAGTGCCAAGTTGGGCTGGTTTGATAGTACCAAGTGGCTCCTGCAATCTGCCATCAAATGTTTGGCAGGCGAGTTTTGTTTTCCAGGGAAAAGCACCGTTGTGTGTGTTTTGGGGCCTGTGGCTGGGACTGGCCAGCTGGCTCCTTAGAATCCACGATACGCAGGATGGTTCCCAGACCCAAGGTGGCACCAGTGCCAAGTCGGGCTGGTTTGTTAGTACCAAGTGGTTCCTGCAATCTGCCATCCAGAAGCGGGGCAGCTGAATTTTGTTTGCCAGAGAAAAAGGCTGTTGTTTGTGTTTCGGGGCCTGTGGCTGGCAGTGGCCGACTGGCTCCTGAAAATCCATGATACGCAGCATGGTTCCCAGACCCAAGGTGGCACCAGTGCCAAGTAGGGCTTGTTTCATAGTACCCAGTGGCTCCTGCAATCTGCCATCCAGAAGAGGGGCAGTTGAGTTTTGTTTTCCAGAGAAAAGGGCCGTGGTTTGTGTTTGGGGCCTATGGCTGAGAGTGACCGGCTGGCCCCTGAAAATCCACGATAGGACGGATGGTTCCCAGATCCAAGGTGGCAGCAGTGCCATGTTGTGCTGGTGTGATAGTCCCAAGTGGCTCCTGCAATCTGCCATCCAGAAGCGGGGCAGCTGAATTTTGTTTGCCAGAGAAAAAGGCTGTGGTTTGTGTTTGGGGGCCTGTGGCTGGGAGTGGCCGGCTGGCTCCTGAAAATCCATGATACGCAGCATGGTTCCCAGACCCAAGGTGGCACCAGTGCCAAGTGGGGCTGGTTTCACAGTGTCAAGTGCCTCCTGCAATCTCCCATCCAGAAGCGGGGCAGCTGAGTTTTGTTTGCCTGTGAAACGGGCCGTTGTTTTTGATTGGGGTCTGTGGCCGAGAGTGTTCGGCTGGCTCCTGACAACCCACAATACGCAGGATGGTTCCCAGACCCAAGGTGGCACCAGTGCCAAGTCGGGCTGGTTTGTTAGTACCAAGTGGTTCCTGCAATCTGCCATCCAGAAGCGGGGCAGCTGAATTTTGTTTGCCAGAGAAAAAGGCTGTTGTTTGTGTTTCGGGGCCTGTGGCTGGCAGTGGCCGGCTGGCTCCTGAAAATCCATGATACGCAGCATGGTTCCCAGACCCAAGGTGGCACCAGTGCCAAGTAGGGCTGGTTTCATAGTACCCAGTGGCTCCTGCAATCTGCCATCCAGAAGAGGGGCAGTTGAGTTTTGTTTTCCAGAGAAAAGGGCCGTGGTTTGTGTTTGGGGCCTATGGCTGAGAGTGACCGGCTGGCCCCTGAAAATCCACGATAGGACGGATGGTTCCCAGATCCAAGGTGGCAGCAGTGCCATGTTGTGCTGGTGTGATAGTCCCAAGTGGCTCCTGCAATCTGCCATCCAGAAGCGGGGCAGCTGAATTTTGTTTGCCAGAGAAAAAGGCTGTGGTTTGTGTTTGGGGGCCTGTGGCTGGGAGTGGCCGGCTGGCTCCTGAAAATCCATGATACGCAGCATGGTTCCCAGACCCAAGGTGGCACCAGTGCCAAGTGGGGCTGGTTTCACAGTGTCAAGTGCCTCCTGCAATCTCCCATCCAGAAGCGGGGCAGCTGAGTTTTGTTTGCCTGTGAAACGGGCCGTTGTTTTTGATTGGGGTCTGTGGCCGAGAGTGTTCGGCTGGCTCCTGACAACCCACAATACGCAGGATGGTTCCCAGACCCAAGGTGGCACCAGTGCCAAGTCGGGCTGGTTTGATAGTACCAAGTGGCTCCTGCAATCTGCCATCCAGAAGCGGTGCAGTTGAGTTTTGTTTGCCAGAGAAAAGGGCCGTGGGTTGTGTTTGGGGGCATATGGCTGGGAGTGACCGGCTGTCTCATTAAAAAGATCGGTACGCAGGATGGTTCCCAGACCCAAGGTGGCACCAGTGCCAAGTCGGGCTGTTTTTATAGTACCAAGTGCGTCCTGCAATTTGCCATCCAGAAGAGGGGCAGTGGAGTTTTGTTTGCCAGAGAATAGCGCCGTTGTTTGTGTTTGGGGGCTTGTGGCTGGGAGTGGCCGACTGGCGCCTTAGAATCTGCGTTACGCAGCATGGTTCCCAGACCAGAGGTGGCACCAGTGCCAAGTTTGGCTGGTTTGATAGTACCAAGGGGCTCCTGCAATCTGCCATCCAGAAGCGGGGCAGCTTACTTTTGTTTGCCAGGGAAACGGGCCGAGGTTTGTGACTGGGGACCTATGGCTGGGAGTGACCGGCTGGCTCCTGGAAAGCTACAATAGGCAGGATGGTGACCAGACCCATGGTGGCACCAGTGCCAAGTTGGGCTGGTTTGATAGTACCAAGTGGCTCCTGCAATCTGCCATGAAAAAGTTGGCAGGCGAGATATGTTTTCCAGGGAAAAGCGCCGTTGTTTGTATTTGGGGGCCTGTGGCTGGGAGTGGCCGGCTGGCTCCTTTGAACCCACGATACGCATGATGGTTCCCAGACCCAAGGTGGCACCAGTGCCAAGTCGGGCTGGTTTGATACTACCAAGTGCATCCTGCAATCTGCCATCCAGAAGCGGGGCAGCTTAATTTTGTTTGCCAGGGAAACGGGCCGTGGGTTTTGTTTGGGGGCCTATGGCTGAGAGTGGCCGGCTGGCTCCTGAAAATCCACGCTAGGCAGCATGGTTCCCAGATGCAAGGTGGCACCAGTGCCAAGTCGGGCTGGTTTGATGGTGCAAAGTGGCTCCTGCAATCTGCCATCCAGAAGCGGGGCAGCTGATTTTGTTTGCCAGAGAAAAATTCCGTGGATTGTTTTTGGGGGCATATTGCTGGGAGTGGCCGGCTGGCTCCTTAAAATGCTCGATACGCATGATGGTTCCCAGGCCCAAGGTGTCACCACTACCAAGTCGGCCTGCGGTTTTAGTATCAAGTTCATCCTGCAATTTGCCATCCAGAAGAGGGGCAGTTGAGTTTTGTTTGCCAGAGAAACGGGCCGAGGTTTCTGTTTGGGGACATATGGCTGAGAGTGGCCGGCTGGCCCCTGAATATCCACGATACACAGCATGGTTCCCAGATCCAAGGTGGCACCAGTGCCAAGTTGGGCTGGTTTGATAGTACCAAGTGTCTCCTGCAATCTGCCATCCAGAAGCGGGGCAGCTTACTTTTGTTTGCCAGAGAAATAGGCCTAGGTTTTTGTTTGGGGGCCTGTGGCTAGGAGTGGCCGGCTGGCCCTTAAGAATCCACGATACGCAGGATGTTTCCCAGACCCAAGGTGGCACCAGTGCCAAGTCGGGCTGGTTTGATAGTACCAAGTGGCTCCTGCAAACTCCATCAAAAAGTTGGCAGGCGTGTTTTGTTTTCCAGGGAACAGCGCCGTTGATTTTGTTTGGGGGCCTGTGGCTGGCAGTGGCCGGCTGGCTCCTTAGAATCCACGATACGCAGGATGGTTCCCAGACCCAAGGTGGCACCAGTGCCAAGTCGGGCTGGTTTGATTACACCAAGTGGCTCCTGCAATCTGCCATCCAGAAGTGAGGCAGCTAAGTTTTGTTTGCCAGAAAAAAGGGCCGTGGTTTTTGTTGGGGGCCTGTGGCTGGGAGTAGCCGGCTGGCTCCTTAAAATCCACGATACGCAGGATGGTTCCCAGACCCAAGGTGGCACCAGTGCCAAGTTGGGCTGGTTTGATAGTACCAAGTGGCTCCTGCAAACTGCCATCCAGATGCGGGGCAGCTGAGTTTTGTTTTCCAGGGAAATGGGCCTTTGTTTGTGTTTGGGGGCCTGTGGCTGGGAGTGTTCGGCTGGTTCCTGAATATGTACGATACGTAGGATTGTTCCGAGATCCAAGTTGGCAGCAGTGCCATGTTGTGCTGGTGTGATAGTCCCAAGTGGCTCCTGCAATCTGCCATCCAGAAGTGGGGCAGTTGATTTTTGTTTGCCAGAGAAAAGGTCCGTGGTTTGTTTTTGGGGGCATATGGCTGAGAGTGGCTGGCTGGCCCCTGAAAATCCACGATACACAGGATGGTTCCCAGATCCAAGGTGGCACCTGTGCCAAGTCGGGCTGATTTGATAGTACTAAGTAGCTCCTGCAATCTGCCATCCAGAAGCGGGGCAGCTTACTTTTGTTTGCCAGGGAAACGGGCCGAGTTTTGTGTCTCGGGGCCTATGGCTGAGAGTGACCGGCTGGCTCCTGAAAAGCTACAATAGGCAGGATGGTGACCAGACCCATGGTGGCACCAGTGCCAAGTTGGGCTGGTTTGATAGTACCAAGTGGTTCCTGCAATCTGCCATCCAGAAGCAGGGCAGCTGAGTTTTGTTTGCCAGAGAAAAGGGCCTTGGTTTGTGTTTGGGGGCATATGGCTGGGTGTGGCCAGCTGGCTCCTTAAAATGCACGATATGCAACATGGCTCCCAGACCCAAGGTGGCACCAGTGCCAAGTTGGGCTGGTTTGATAGTACCAAGTGGCTCCTGCAATCTTCCATGATCACGTGGAGAAATACTTTCTGGTTTCAGCCTCATGCTCTTTCTTCTCTCCCTCAACTTCTCTATCACCTCTCATCTGGTTCACATGCGCTGTCTTCAAGGTCCACAGGCTACTTTTCACAGAATCTTCTGGCCTGATGAAGTAAGAATGATGAATAGAACAGAGCTGGGATCTATTTTCCAGTTTGGATAAAATGCATTCTGCACACAAATCCAAGGAGAACGGGCTGCCCCGATGCCCAGAAAATCTTTCACTCCTGCTAGTGTTCTACGTCAACCGCAACTTAGTCTGAAAGAAAAGCTTTTTCTCTGAGAGCATCTGAGAGGTTTGCATGAAGCACTGATATCTGACATATGCAATTTTGAATAGGAGAGGAAAAAGAAAATGGCAAGGAGTTTTTAATTTTAGTGGTTTCAATTTTAATTTCCGTGCACTTTTTCAAAACTTGTCAGCTCAAATGCCCATCAACATCTTTTAGTCATCTGTAAGTCAGTATTCATATAAAATGTGCTTCAAATCCAAAGAATTTCAAATTTGCACTCCAAGCTTCTATGCCTAGATTTATGATTTCCTACACATATTAGATGAAAGGAAGGCCTTTTTTACTGTGGGAGTGCTGGAACACTGGAACAGGTTGCCCAGAGAAGTTGTGGGTGTCCCATCCCTGAAAGTATTCAAGGTCACCTTGGACAGGGCTTGGAGCAGCAACAAAGGAGAAGCTTGATGGTAGAGAAACAAAGTTGGACTATAGAAGAAACTCGGATTGAAGTATAGGATCAAGTTTTCTCTCAGCTCTTGGGGTAAATTCAAAGTTGTACAAAATGACATTTATCTGTGCTATTCACTACTGTAACAGAAAGTTTCATGAAAACTGTACAGAAGATAGTAAATTTTAAAAGAGATAAGAATTACAGCATAAAATCCATGGGATAGGTTACAACATGAGACACTCTCTAAGAGAAAATCTCTGTGTTTCAGCACTTCATCGGGGTAAGATTTCATGAAGTGCCAAAGAAGGCGGCAAAATATCATTCGGGACATTATTTACTGGAATTCAGCCTGGCCATTAGTAGGAACTGCCTTTGAACATATCATGTAGATATACCACACACACTTTCCCTTCACTGAAAAATTACTGTTTACAACAAATAAGCAATTGACGATCAAAATTGATTGAAAGCATCTTAAACATGTCAAGTATTTCATTGTAGATGATCTGTGATCCAAATGCTTCTTCCACCTTCGAGAGGGACAGAAGAATTCTTCCATATCATGATGGTTTAAAATTGTATCAACCAATGTTTTCTGCTGAAAAGATATCATCTATTTTTTTCTATTTTTGGAAGAAAATATTCCTAGACATACAACAGGTGAGAACTAAGTAATTTTAAAGAAACAAATGAAATGAAAATATTCTGTAAATAGAATGAAATGAAAAGCTGTGTTTTAAATAGGAGCTAAATATTAAACAGAATTTTTGTACCAGGCATTTGAATTACTGCACCAGCTCTTTTGCCCATCAAGAGAGGCATTTAGCATTTCAGTCTTTTCCAAGGTGTTCATGATCTGCTATGCTGATCTCTGTGTGTGCCTAGGTGTGTGTGGAGGGGGGGGCATATGAAGGGGAGTGTGTATGTTTGCTTTACAATTGTTGTGGCAGATTCATGCCTCAGCTCCACATTTTGTTTTAAAAAGGTCACACCGAGTGGATATGAAGTTTACTATCAACAAGAGATCGATTCCCAAATCATCCATTTGACTCTCCCTTATAAATCATGTGCTTTGTTGCATATTTTATCAAATATACTTTCAAGCCAGATGGAGGAAGGAGGATGTGGGAATCCCTCCACCATCTTGCAACTTTTATGTAAGTAGGTTTTCAAGAAAATCATCATTTCTCTTTTAAATATGTCTGGAACAGGCATGATGGTAGTGTCAACCTGTTGGAGTTTTTGTTGCTGGAAGAAGTTGTACAAAAGGATTGGTTTTTACATTGACCAGTTACTGAATCAAGCGCAGGAATACATTGGAAATTTAGCTGGGGGTTCCTTTTCCCAGCAGACTACTTCTAGAACGAGCTTGTACACTGAAGCTGACTCTTTTGCTCTCTTTTTGTTTCTTTCCTATTTTCTTGGCTTCTTTGCCACTATCTAGACAATTTTGGAACTTTGTTCCCAACTAAAATGGTTTCAATAGTCTGATTGTGATCATACATTTTTACAAGGAATTTTTAAAATCTTTCCTCGAGTCCAGAAAGTCAAGGACTTAGATCTTTTTCTTCCCTTATCAATATTGCCATGAAATTGATAAATAAAGACCAACTCTTTATTTTTGTTTTTAACCCACGTAGATAATTCCCATCCATTAATCCATTTTGTGGACCAATAGCTGCCATTCTGATGGAAGCTGTCACTTCTTAACAATAGGCATTCTGTGACTATGTTGACAGCACTTTGGGTGAAGATCCTAACTGGTCTTAGATATACATAGGGAGAAATTTGCTCAGCCAGTGTCAGTCTTAAGCATGCGTATCAGAAGATCTTTCTAGAGCTGGGAATTTTCCCATGAAAGGGATTCAGTTAGGGAAGAGACACTTGTGCCAGAGTTTTACATTCTTCTTGAACACTGCTTAAGGAACTTAGATGCCATGTCCATTTGGATCTCTGTCTGCACAGAACTTTGTCATGCCAGTGCTTTGAAATGCATCTTGAAGAGAATTCACTAGCACAGAATGAAAGAGAGTGGAAGGGGTTGGTGGGGCTAACCAGGCCCAACCCCCCTGCCTAAACCAGGATACCTAGAGCCTCTTGCCCAGGATTCTATCTGGGTGTACTTTTAATGTCTTCAAAGATCCAGGCTCCACAATCTTTCTGGGCAGTCTGTGCCGTGGTTCAGTCACCCTGACAGTAAAGAAACATTTACTGATGTTCAAAGGCAATCTCCTGTATTTCAGTGTGTGCCCACTGCCTCTTGTCTTTTCCCTCAGCATCACTGAAAAGACACTGATTCCCTCCCCTTTGCACTATTGCTTCCATATGTATGTGTGATGCCATGTAGAGGTACGTCAAAAACCTCCCTGAAGCCCAGGCAGATAATATTCCCTTCATCTACCAGTCAAGTTGATTCATCAGAGGAGTTTAAAGTGATGTTCAGCATGAAATTCCCCTGAAAAATCATGCTAACTACATTATTTGATCATCTGTCATGTGCCTGGCAAGGATTTCCAGGAAGAGCTGCTTCATCAACTTCCTGGGGATAAAAAAGAGGCTGGCTGGTTTGTACTATGGCGAGTCCTCTTAATTGCCTTTTTTGAAGATGGGTGTCATTTGCTAACATCCACTCTTTAGCCTCTCTTGTCGTCTACATCTTAGCAAAACGCTTTTCCACTATGTCTGGCTAGGAAAAACTGTGCCAGCACAGAAAACATCTCCCATCGTGTTCTAGAAGTTGCACGGATGTCTGCCAAGTGTTTGGCAGGAAGAAAAGAAAAGTTGTCCAAAACAGCTTCCAATCGAATGTTCCTGTGATTGGAAAAGTCAGGAGAGTGCAAAGGTACTGTTTTCTATCAGTTGGCAAGGTGCGCACACAATCCCAGTGTTGTACAGCTTGCTTCTTCACCTTCCCGAAGCTGCCGCTCTCGCCGGCTGCCGGAGCCCAAGAAGCGGCTTCTTCGCGCAAAGACGATTGTGCCGCTCACAGGGCTCTCCTTAGCGCGGCTTCTGCCGAAAGACGCCCGGCAGCGGCTCTTACCTCCGGAGAGCATCCTACCTTCCTCTTTAGCTCCTCCTCTCATCTACACCTCGGCAACAAGCTTTTCCACTATGTCTGGCTAGGAAAAACTGTGCCAGCACAGAAAACATCTCCCATCGTGTTCTAGAAGTTGCACGGATGTCTGCCAAGTGTTTGGCAGGAAGAAAAGAAAAGTTGTCCAAAACAGCTTCCAATCGAATGTTCCTGTGATTGGAAAAGTCAGGAGAGTGCAAAGGTACTGTTTTCTATCAGTTGGCAAGGTGCGCACACAATCCCAGTGTTGTACAGCTTGCTTCTTCACCTTCCCGAAGCTGCCGCTCTCGCCGGCTGCCGGAGCCCAAGAAGCGGCTTCTTCGCGCAAAGACGATTGTGCCGCTCACAGTGCTCTCCTTAGCGCGGCTTCTGCCGAAAGACGCCCGGCAGCGGCTCTTACCTCCGGAGAGCATCCTACCTTCGTCTTTCGCGTCTTTTGTAGTCTACATCTTAGCAAAACGCTTTTCCACTATGTCTGGCTAGGAAAAACTGTGCCAGCACAGAAAACATCTCCCATCGTGTTCTAGAAGTTGCACGGATGTCTGCCAAGTGTTTGGCAGGAAGAAAAGAAAAGTTGTCCAAAACAGCTTCCAATCGAATGTTCCTGTGATTGGAAAAGTCAGGAGAGTGCAAAGGTACTGTTTTCTATCAGTTGGCAAGGTGCGCACACAATCTCAGTGTTGTACAGCTTGCTTCTTCACCTTCCCGAAGCTGCCGCTCTCGCCGGCTGCCGGAGCCCAAGAGGCGGCTTCTTCGCGCAAAGACGATTGTGCCGCTCACAGTGCTCTCCTTAGCGCGGCTTCTGCCGAAAGACGCCCGGCAGCGGCTCTTACCTCCGGAGAGCATCCTACCTTCGTCTTTAGCTCCTCTTCTCATCTACACCTCGGCAAAAAGCTTTTCCACTATGTCTGGCTAGGAAAAACTGTGCCAGCACAGAAAACATCTCCCATCGTGTTCTAGAAGTTGCACGGATGTCTGCCAAGTGTTTGGCAGGAAGAAAAGAAAAGTTGTCCAAAACAGCTTCCAATCGAATGTTCCTGTGATTGGAAAAGTCAGGAGAGTGCAAAGGTACTGTTTTCTATCAGTTGGCAAGGTGCGCACACAATCCCAGTGTTGTACAGCTTGCTTCTTCACCTTCCCGAAGCTGCCGCTCTCGCCGGCTGCCGGAGCCCAAGAAGCGGCTTCTTCGCGCAAAGACGATTGTGCCGCTCACAGGGCTCTCCTTAGCGCGGCTTCTGCCGAAAGACGCCCGGCAGCGGCTCTTACCTCCGGAGAGCATCCTACCTTCGTCTTTCGCGTCTTTTGTAGTCTACATCTTAGCAAAACGCTTTTCCACTATGTCTGGCTAGGAAAAACTGTGCCAGCACAGAAAACATCTCCCATCGTGTTCTAGAAGTTGCACGGATGTCTGCCAAGTGTTTGGCAGGAAGAAAAGAAAAGTTGTCCAAAACAGCTTCCAATCGAATGTTCCTGTGATTGGAAAAGTCAGGAGAGTGCAAAGGTACTGTTTTCTATCAGTTGGCAAGGTGCGCACACAATCCCAGTGTTGTACAGCTTGCTTCTTCACCTTCCCGAAGCTGCCGCTCTCGCCGGCTGCCGGAGCCCAAGAAGCGGCTTCTTCGCGCAAAGACGATTGTGCCGCTCACAGGGCTCTCCTTAGCGCGGCTTCTGCCGAAAGACGCCCGGCAGCGGCTCTTACCTCCGGAGAGCATCCTACCTTCGTCTTTCGCGTCTTTTGTAGTCTACATCTTAGCAAAACGCTTTTCCACTATGTCTGGCTAGGAAAACCCGTGCCAGCACAGAAAACATCTCCCATCGTGTTCTAGAAGTTGCACGGATGTCTGCCAAGTGTTTGGGAGGAAGAAAAGAAAAGTTGTCCAAAACAGCTTCCAATCGAATGTTCCTGTGATTGGAAAAGTCAGGAGAGTGCAAAGGTACTGTTTTCTATCAGTTGGCAAGGTGCGCACACAATCCCAGTGTTGTACAGCTTGCTTCTTCACCTTCCCGAAGCTGCCACTCTCAGGAGGTAAGAGCCGCTGCCGGGCGTCTTTCGGCAGAAGCTGCGCTAAGGAGAGCACTGTGAGCGGCACAATCGTCTTTGCGCGAAGAAGCCGCTTCTTGGGCTCCGGCAGCCGGCGAAAGCGGCTGCTTCGGGAAGGTGAAGAAGCAAGCTGTACAACACTGGGATTGTGTGCGCACCTTGCCAACTGATAGAAAACAGTACCTTTGCACTCTCCTGACTTTTCCAATCACAGGAACATTCGATTGGAAGCTGTTTTGGACAACTTTTCTTTTCTTCCTGCCAAACACTTGGCAGACATCCGTGCAACTTCTAGAACACGATGGGAGATGTTTTCTGTGCTGGCACAGTTTTTCCTAGCCAGACATAGTGGAAAAGCGTTTTGCTAAGATGTAGACTACAAAAGACGCGAAAGACGAAGGTAGGATGCTCTCCGGAGGTAAGAGCCGCTGCCGGGCGTCTTTCGGCAGAAGCCGCGCTAAGGAGAGCCCTGTGAGCGGCACAATCGTCTTTGCGCGAAGAAGCCGCTTCTTGGGCTCCGGCAGCCGGCGAGAGCGGCAGCTTCGGGAAGGTGAAGAAGCAAGCTGTACAACACTGGGATTGTGTGCGCACCTTGCCAACTGATAGAAAACAGTATCTTTGCACTCTCCTGACTTTTCCAATCACAGGAACATTCGATTGGAAGCTGTTTTGGACAACTTTTCTTTTCTTCCTGCCAAACACTTGGCAGACATCCGTGCAACTTCTAGAACACGATGGGAGATGTTTTCTGTGCTGGCACAGTTTTTCCTAGCCAGACATAGTGGAAAAGCGTTTTGCTAAGATGTAGACTACAAAAGACGCGAAAGACGAAGGTAGGATGCTCTCCGGAGGTAAGAGCCGCTGCCGGGCGTCTTTCGGCAGAAGCCGCGCTAAGGAGAGCACTGTGAGCGGCACAATCGTCTTTGCGCGAAGAAGCCGCTTCTTGGGCTCCGGCAGCCGGCGAGAGCGGCAGCTTCGGGAAGGTGAAGAAGCAAGCTGTACAACACTGGGATTGTGTGCGCACCTTGCCAACTGATAGAAAACAGTACCTTTGCACTCTCCTGACTTTTCCAATCACAGGAACATTCGATTGGAAGCTGTTTTGGACAACTTTTCTTTTCTTCCTGCCAAACACTTGGCAGACATCCGTGCAACTTCTAGAACACGATGGGAGATGTTTTCTGTGCTGGCACAGTTTTTCCTAGCCAGACATAGTGGAAAAGCGTTTTGCTAAGATGTAGACTACAAAAGACGCGAAAGACGAAGGTAGGATGCTCTCCGGAGGTAAGAGCCGCTGCCGGGCGTCTTTCGGCAGAAGCCGCGCTAAGGAGAGCACTGTGAGCGGCACAATCGTCTTTGCGCGAAGAAGCCGCTTCTTGGGCTCCGGCAGCCGGCGAGAGCGGCAGCTTCGGGAAGGTGAAGAAGCAAGCTGTACAACACTGGGATTGTGTGCGCACCTTGCCAACTGATAGAAAACAGTACCTTTGCACTCTCCTGACTTTTCCAATCACAGGAACATTCGATTGGAAGCTGTTTTGGACAACTTTTCTTTTCTTCCTGCCAAACACTTGGCAGACATCCGTGCAACTTCTAGAACACGATGGGAGATGTTTTCTGTGCTGGCACAGTTTTTCCTAGCCAGACATAGTGGAAAAGCGTTTTGCTAAGATGTAGACGACAAGAGAGGCTAAAGAGTGGATGTTAGCAAATGACACCCATCTTCAAAAAAGGCAATTAAGAGGACTCGCCATAGTACAAACCAGCCAGCCTCTTTTTTATCCCCAGGAAGTTGATGAAGCAGCTCTTCCTGGAAATCCTTGCCAGGCACATGACAGATGACCAAATAATGTAGTTAGCATGATTTTTCAGGGGAATTTCATGCTGAACATCACTTTAAACTCCTCTGATGAATCAACTTGACTGGTAGATGAAGGGAATATTATCTGCCTGGGCTTCAGGGAGGTTTTTGACGTACCTCTACATGGCATCACACATACATATGGAAGCAATAGTGCAAAGGGGAGGGAATCAGTGTCTTTTCAGTGATGCTGAGGGAAAAGACAAGAGGCAGTGGGCACACACTGAAATACAGGAGATTGCCTTTGAACATCAGTAAATGTTTCTTTACTGTCAGGGTGACTGAACCACGGCACAGACTGCCCAGAAAGATTGTGGAGCCTGGATCTTTGAAGACATTAAAAGTACACCCAGATAGAATCCTGGGCAAGAGGCTCTAGGTATCCTGGTTTAGGCAGGGGGGTTGGGCCTGGTTAGCCCCACCAACCCCTTCCACTCTCTTTCATTCTGTGCTAGTGAATTCTCTTCAAGATGCATTTCAAAGCACTGGCATGACAAAGTTCTGTGCAGACAGAGATCCAAATGGACATGGCATCTAAGTTCCTTAAGCAGTGTTCAAGAAGAATGTAAAACTCTGGCACAAGTGTCTCTTCCCTAACTGAATCCCTTTCATGGGAAAATTCCCAGCTCTAGAAAGATCTTCTGATACGCATGCTTAAGACTGACACTGGCTGAGCAAATTTCTCCCTATGTATATCTAAGACCAGTTAGGATCTTCACCCAAAGTGCTGTCAACATAGTCACAGAATGCCTATTGTTAAGAAGTGACAGCTTCCATCAGAATGGCAGCTATTGGTCCACAAAATGGATTAATGGATGGGAATTATCTACGTGGGTTAAAAACAAAAATAAAGAGTTGGTCTTTATTTATCAATTTCATGGCAATATTGATAAGGGAAGAAAAAGATCTAAGTCCTTGACTTTCTGGACTCGAGGAAAGATTTTAAAAATTCCTTGTAAAAATGTATGATCACAATCAGACTATTGAAACCATTTTAGTTGGGAACAAAGTTCCAAAATTGTCTAGATAGTGGCAAAGAAGCCAAGAAAATAGGAAAGAAACAAAAAGAGAGCAAAAGAGTCAGCTTCAGTGTACAAGCTCGTTCTAGAAGTAGTCTGCTGGGAAAAGGAACCCCCAGCTAAATTTCCAATGTATTCCTGCGCTTGATTCAGTAACTGGTCAATGTAAAAACCAATCCTTTTGTACAACTTCTTCCAGCAACAAAAACTCCAACAGGTTGACACTACCATCATGCCTGTTCCAGACATATTTAAAAGAGAAATGATGATTTTCTTGAAAACCTACTTACATAAAAGTTGCAAGATGGTGGAGGGATTCCCACATCCTCCTTCCTCCATCTGGCTTGAAAGTATATTTGATAAAATATGCAACAAAGCACATGATTTATAAGGGAGAGTCAAATGGATGATTTGGGAATCGATCTCTTGTTGATAGTAAACTTCATATCCACTCGGTGTGACCTTTTTAAAACAAAATGTGGAGCTGAGGCATGAATCTGCCACAACAATTGTAAAGCAAACATACACACTCCCCTTCATATGCCCCCCCCTCCACACACACCTAGGCACACACAGAGATCAGCATAGCAGATCATGAACACCTTGGAAAAGACTGAAATGCTAAATGCCTCTCTTGATGGGCAAAAGAGCTGGTGCAGTAATTCAAATGCCTGGTACAAAAATTCTGTTTAATATTTAGCTCCTATTTAAAACACAGCTTTTCATTTCATTCTATTTACAGAATATTTTCATTTCATTTGTTTCTTTAAAATTACTTAGTTCTCACCTGTTGTATGTCTAGGAATATTTTCTTCCAAAAATAGAAAAAAATAGATGATATCTTTTCAGCAGAAAACATTGGTTGATACAATTTTAAACCATCATGATATGGAAGAATTCTTCTGTCCCTCTCGAAGGTGGAAGAAGCATTTGGATCACAGATCATCTACAATGAAATACTTGACATGTTTAAGATGCTTTCAATCAATTTTGATCGTCAATTGCTTATTTGTTGTAAACAGTAATTTTTCAGTGAAGGGAAAGTGTGTGTGGTATATCTACATGATATGTTCAAAGGCAGTTCCTACTAATGGCCAGGCTGAATTCCAGTAAATAATGTCCCGAATGATATTTTGCCGCCTTCTTTGGCACTTCATGAAATCTTACCCCGATGAAGTGCTGAAACACAGAGATTTTCTCTTAGAGAGTGTCTCATGTTGTAACCTATCCCATGGATTTTATGCTGTAATTCTTATCTCTTTTAAAATTTACTATCTTCTGTACAGTTTTCATGAAACTTTCTGTTACAGTAGTGAATAGCACAGATAAATGTCATTTTGTACAACTTTGAATTTACCCCAAGAGCTGAGAGAAAACTTGATCCTATACTTCAATCCGAGTTTCTTCTATAGTCCAACTTTGTTTCTCTACCATCAAGCTTCTCCTTTGTTGCTGCTCCAAGCCCCGTCCAAGGTGACCTTGAATACTTTCAGGGATGGGACACCCACAACTTCTCTGGGCAACCTGTTCCAGTGTTCCAGCACTCCCACAGTAAAAAAGGCCTTCCTTTCATCTAATATGTGTAGGAAATCATAAATCTAGGCATAGAAGCTTGGAGTGCAAATTTGAAATTCTTTGGATTTGAAGCACATTTTATATGAATACTGACTTACAGATGACTAAAAGATGTTGATGGGCATTTGAGCTGACAAGTTTTGAAAAAGTGCACGGAAATTAAAATTGAAACCACTAAAATTAAAAACTCCTTGCCATTTTCTTTTTCCTCTCCTATTCAAAATTGCATATGTCAGATATCAGTGCTTCATGCAAACCTCTCAGATGCTCTCAGAGAAAAAGCTTTTCTTTCAGACTAAGTTGCGGTTGACGTAGAACACTAGCAGGAGTGAAAGATTTTCTGGGCATCGGGGCAGCCCGTTCTCCTTGGATTTGTGTGCAGAATGCATTTTATCCAAACTGGAAAATAGATCCCAGCTCTGTTCTATTCATCATCCTTACTTCATCAGGCCAGAAGATTCTGTGAAAAGTAGCCTGTGGACCTTGAAGACAGCGCATGTGAACCAGATGAGAGGTGATAGAGAAGTTGAGGGAGAGAAGAAAGAGCATGAGGCTGAAACCAGAAAGTATTTCTCCACGTGATCATGGAAGATTGCAGGAGCCACTTGGTACTATCAAACCAGCCCAACTTGGCACTTGTGCCACCTTGGGTCTGGGAGCCATGTTGCATATCGTGCATTTTAAGGAGCCAGCTGGCCACACCCAGCCATATGCCCCCAAACACAAACCAAGGCCCTTTTCTCTGGCAAACAAAACTCAGCTGCCCTGCTTCTGGATGGCAGATTGCAGGAACCACTTGGTACTATCAAACCAGCCCAACTTGGCACTGGTGCCACCATGGGTCTGGTCACCATCCTGCCTATTGTAGCTTTTCAGGAGCCAGCCGGTCACTCTCAGCCATAGGCCCCCAACACAAACCTCGGCCCGTTTCCCTGGCAAACAAAAGTAAGCTGCCCCGCTTCTGCATGGCAGATTGCAGGAGCTACTTAGTACTATCAAATCAGCCCGACTTGGCACAGGTGCCACCTTGGATCTGGGAACCATCCTGTGTATCGTGGATTTTCAGGGGCCAGCCGGCCACTCTCAGCCATATGCCCCCAAAAACAAACCACGGACCTTTTCTCTGGCAAACAAAAATCAGCTGCCCCACTTCTGGATGGCAGATTGCAGGAGCCACTTGGGACTATCACACCAGCACAACATGGCACTGCTGCCACCTTGGATCTGGGAACAATCCTGCGTATCGTACATATTCAGGAACCAGCCGAACACTCCCAGCCACAGGCCCCCAAACACAAACAACGGCCCTTTTCTCTGGCAAACAAAACTCAACTGCCCCTCTTCTGGATGGCAAATTGCAGGACGCACTTGGTACTACAAAAAGAGCCCGACTTGGCAGTGGTGCCACCTTGGCTCTGGGAACCATCCTGCGTATCGAGCATTTTAAGGAGCCAGCCGGCAATTCCCAGCCGTATGCCCCAAAAAGAAACCATGGACCTTTTCTCTGGCAAAAAAAACTCAGCTGTCCCGCTTCTGGATGGCAGATTGCAGGAGTTACTTTGAACCATACAACCAGCCTTACTTGGCACTGGTGCCACCTTGGATCTGGGAACCATCCTGCCTATCGTTGATTTTCAGGGCCCAGCCGGCCACTCTCAGCCATAGGCCCCCAAACACAAACCACAGCCCTTTTCTCTAGCAAACAAAATTCAACTGCCCCGCTTCTGGATGGCAAATTGCAGGAGCCACTGGGTACTACAAAAACAGCCTGACTTGGCACTGGTGCCACCTTGCGTCTGGTTACCATGCGGCGTATCGTGCATTTTAAGGAGCCAGGTGGCCACTCCCAGCCATATGCCCCCAAACACAACCCACGGCCCTTTTCTCTGGCAAACAAAACTCAGCTGCCCCGCTTCTGGATGGCAGATTGCAGGAGACACTTGGTACTATCAAACCAGCCCGACTTGGCACTGGTGCCACCTTGGGTCTGGGAACCATCCTGCGTATTGTGGATTGTCAGGAGACAGCCGACCACTCTCGGCCACAGAGCCCAATCAAAAACAAAGGTCCGTTTCCCTGGCAAAAAAAACTCAGCTGCCCCGCTTCTGGATGGGAGATTGCAGGAGGCACTTGACACTGTCAAACGAGCCCCACTTGGCACTGGTGCCACCTTGGGTCTGGGAACCATGCTGCGTATCGTGGATTTTCAGGAGCCAGCCGGCCACTGCCAGCCACAGGCCCCCAAACACAAACCACAGCCTTTTTCTCTGGCAAACAAAACTCAGCTGCCCCGCTTCTGGATGGCAGATTGCAGGAGCCACTTGGTACTATCAAACCAGCCCGACTTGGCACTGGTGCCACCTTGGGTCTGGGAACCATCCTGCCTATCGTGGATTTTAAGGAGCCAGCCGGCTACTCCCAGCCACAGGCCCCCAACAAAAACCACGGCCCTTTTTTCTCGCAAACAAAACTTAGCTGCCTCACTTCTGGATGGCAGATTGCAGGAGCCACTTGGTACTATCAAACCAGCCCGACTTGGCACTGGTGCCACCTTGGGTCTGGGAACCATCCTGCGTATCGTGGATTCTAAGGAGCCAGCCGGCCACTCCCAGCCACAGGCCCCCAAACAAAATCAACGGCGCTGTTCCCTGGAAAACAAAACACGCCTGCCAACTTTTTGATGGAGTTTGCAGGAGCCACTTGGTACTATCAAACCAGCCCGACTTGGCACTGGTGCCACCTTGGGTCTGGGAAACATCCTGCGTATCGTGGATTCTTAGGAGCCAGCCGGCCACTCCTAGCCACAGGCCCCCAAACAAAAACCTAGGCCTATTTCTCTGGCAAACAAAAGTAAGCTGCCCTGCTTCTGGATGGCAGATTGCAGGAGACACTTGGTACTATCAAACCAGCCCGACTTGGCACTGGTGCCACCTTGGATCTGGGAACCATGCTCTGTATCGTGGATATTCAGGGGCCAGCCGGCCACTCTCAGCCATATGTCCCCAAACAGAAACCTCGGCCCGTTTCTCTGGCAAACAAAACTCAACTGCCCCTCTTCTGGATGGCAAATTGCAGGATGAACTTGATACTAAAACCGCAGGCCGACTTGGTAGTGGTGACACCTTGGGCCTGGGAACCATCATGCGTATCGAGCATTTTAAGGAGCCAGCCGGCCACTCCCAGCAATATGCCCCCAAAAACAATCCACGGAATTTTCCTCTGGCAAACAAAAATCAGCTGCCTCGCTTCTGGATGGCAGATTGCAGGAGCCACTTTGCACCATCAAACCAGCCCGACTTGGCACTGGTGCCACATTGCATCTGGGAACCATGCTGCCTAGCGTGGATTTTCAGGAGCCAGCCGGCCACTCTCAGCTATATGCCCCCAAACAAAACCCACGGCCCGTTTCCCTGGCAAACAAAATTAAGCTGCCCCGCTTCTGGATGGCAGATTGCAGGACGCACTTGGTAGTATCAAACCAGCAAAACTTGGCACTGGTGCCACCTTGGGTCTGGGAACCATCCTGCGTATCGTGGGTTCAAAGGAGCCAGCCGGTCACTCCCAGCCACAGGCCCCCAAATACAAACAATGTCGCTTTTCCCTGGAAAACAAATCTCGCCTGCCAACTTTTTGATGGCAGATTGCAGGAGCCACTTGGTACTATCAAACCAGCCCAACTTGGCACTGGTGCCACCATGGGTCTGGTCACCATCCTGCCTATTGTAGCTTTCCAGGAGCCAGCCGGTCACTCCCAGCCATAGGTCCCCAGTCACAAACCTCGGCCCGTTTCCCTGGCAAACAAAAGTAAGCTACCCCGCTTCTGGATGGCAGATTGCAGGAGCCACTTGGTACTATCAAACCAGCCCAACTTGGCACTGGTGCCACCTTGGGTCTGGGAACCATGCTGCGTAACACAGATTCTAAGGCGCCAGTCGGCCACTACGAGCCACAAGCCCCCAAACACAAACAACGGCGCTATTCTCTGGCAAACAAAACTCAACTGCCCCTCTTCTGGATGGCAAATTGCAGGACGCACTTGGTACTATAAAAACAGCCCGACTTGGCACTGGTGCCCCCTTGGGTCTGGGAACCATCCTGCGTATCGATATTTTTAATGAGACAGCCGGCCACTCCCAGCCATATGCCCCCAAACACAACCCACGGCCCTTTTCTCTGGCAAACAAAACTCAACTGCACCGCTTCTGGATGGCAGATTGCAGGAGCCACTTGGTACTATCAAACCAGCCCGACTTGGCACTGGTGCCACCTTGGGTCTGGGAACCATCCTGCGTATTGTGGGTTGTCAGGAGCCAGCCGAACACTCTCGGCCACAGACCCCAATTAAAAACAACGGCCCGTTTCACAGGCAAACAAAACTCAGCTGCCCCGCTTCTGGATGGGAGATTGCAGGAGGCACTTGACACTGTGAAACCAGCCCCACTTGGCACTGGTGCCACCTTGGGTCTGGGAACCATGCTGCGTATCATGGATTTTCAGGAGCCAGCCGGCCACTGCCAGCCACAGGCCCCCAAACACAAACCACAGCCTTTTTGTCTGGCAAACAAAATTCAGCTGCCCCGCTTCTGGATGGCAGATTGCAGGAGCCACTTGGGACTATCACACCAGCACAACATGGCACTGCTGCCACCTTGGATCTGGGAACCATCCTTCCTATCGTGGATTTTCAGGGGCCAGCCGGTCACTCTCAGCCATAGGCCCCAAACACAAACCACGGCCCTTTTCTCTGGAAAACAAAACTCAACTGCCCCTCTTCTGGATGGCAGATTGCAGGAGCCACTGGGTACTATGAAACCAGCCCTACTTGGCACTGATGCCACCTTGGGTCTGGGAACCATGCTGCGTATCATGGATTTTCAGGAGCCAGCCGGCCACTGCCAGCCACAGGCCCCGAAACACAAACAACAGCCTTTTTCTCTGGCAAACAAAATTCAGCTGCCCCGCTACTGGATGGCAGATTGCAGGAGCCACTTGGTACTATCAAACCAGCCCAACTTGGCACTGGTGCCACCTTGGGTCTGGGAACCATGCTGCGTAACACAGATTCTAAGGCGCCAGTCGGCCACTACGAGCCACAAGCCCCCAAACACAAACAACGGCGCTATTCTCTGGCAAACAAAACTCAACTGCCCCTCTTCTGGATGGCAAATTGCAGGACGCACTTGGTACTATAAAAACAGCCCGACTTGGCACTGGTGCCCCCTTGGGTCTGGGAACCATCCTGCGTATCGATCTTTTTAATGAGACAGCCGGCCACTCCCAGCCATATGCCCCCAAACACAACCCACGGCCCTTTTCTCTGGCAAACAAAACTCAACTGCACCGCTTCTGGATGGCAGATTGCAGGAGCCACTTGGTACTATCAAACCAGCCCGACTTGGCACTGGTGCCACCTTGGGTCTGGGAACCATCCTGCGTATTGTGGGTTGTCAGGAGCCAGCCGAACACTCTCGGCCACAGACCCCAATTAAAAACAACGGCCCGTTTCACAGGCAAACAAAACTCAGCTGCCCCGCTTCTGGATGGGAGATTGCAGGAGGCACTTGACACTGTGAAACCAGCCCCACTTGGCACTGGTGCCACCTTGGGTCTGGGAACCATGCTGCGTATCATGGATTTTCAGGAGCCAGCCGGCCACTCCCAGCCACAGGCCCCCAAACACAAACCACAGACTTTTTGTCTGGCAAACAAAATTCAGCTGCCCCGCTTCTGGATGGCAGATTGCAGGAGCCACTTGGGACTATCACACCAGCACAACATGGCACTGCTGCCACCTTGGATCTGGGAACCATCCTTCCTATCGTGGATTTTCAGGGGCCAGCCGGTCACTCTCAGCCATAGGCCCCAAACACAAACCACGGCCCTTTTCTCTGGAAAACAAAACTCAACTGCCCCTCTTCTGGATGGCAGATTGCAGGAGCCACTGGGTACTATGAAACCAGCCCTACTTGGCACTGATGCCACCTTGGGTCTGGGAACCATGCGGCGTATCATGGATTTTCAGGAGCCAGCCGGCCACTGCCAGCCACAGGCCCCGAAACACAAACAACAGCCTTTTCCTCTGGCAAACAAAATTCAGCTGCCCCGCTTCTGGATGGCAGATTGCAGGAACCACTTGGTACTAACAAACCAGCCCGACTTGGCACTGATGCCACCTTGGGTCTGGGAACCATCCTGCGTATCGTGGATTCAAAGGAGCCAGCTGGCCACTCCCAGCCACAGGCCCCAAAACACACACAACGGTGCTTTTCCCTGGAAAACAAAACTCGCCTGCCAAACTTTTGATGGCAGATTGCAGGAGCCACTTGGTATTATCAAACCAGCCCAACTTGGCACTGGTGCCACCATGGGTCTGGTCACCATCCTGCCTATCGTAGCTTTTCAGGAGCCAGCCAGCCACCCCCAGCCAGAGGCCCCCAGACAAATATTTCGGCCCGTTTCCCTGGCAAACAAAAGTAAGCTGCCCCGCTTCTGGATGGCAGATTGCAGGAGCCACTTTGCACCATCAAACCAGCCCAACTTGGCACTGGTGCCAACTCAGGTCTGGGAACCATCCTGCGTATCGTGGGTTCTAAGGAGCCAGCTGGCCACTCCCAACCACAGGCCCCCAAACACAAACAACGGCGCTTTTCCCTGGAAAACAAAACTCGCCTGCCAACTTTTTGATGGCAGATTGCAGGAGCCACTTGGTACTATCAAACCAGCCCAACTTGGCACTGGTGCCACCATGGGTCTGGTCACCATCCTGCCTATCGTAGCTTTTCAGGAGCCAGCCGGTCACTCGCAGCCATAGGCCCCCAGACACAAACCTCGGCCCGTTTCCCTGGCAAACAAAAGTAAGCTGCCCCGCTTCTGCATGGCAGATTGCAGGAGCTACTTAGTACTATCAAACCAGCCCGACTTGGCACTGGTGACACCTCTGGTCTGGGAACCATCCTGCCTATCGTGGATTTTCAGGGGCCAGCCGGCCACTCTCAGCCATATGCCCCAAAAACAAACCACGGCCCTTTTCTCTGGCAAACAAAACTCAACTGCCCCTCTTCTGGATGGCAAATTTTAGGACGCACTTTGTACTACGAAAACCGCCCGACGTGGCACTGGTGCCACCTTGTGTCAGGGAACCATCCTGCATATCGAGCTTTTTAAGGAGCCAGCCGGCCACGCCCAGCCATATACCCCCAAAAACAAACCACGGACCATTTCTCTTGGAAACAAAAATCCGCTGCCCCGCGTCTGTATGGCAGATTGCAGGAGCCACTTTGCACCATCAAACCAGCCCGACTTGGCACTGGTGCCACCTTGGGTCTGGGAACAATCGGGCATATCGTGGATTCTAAGGAGCCAGCCGGCCACTCCCTGCCACAGGCCCCCAAACACAAACAACGGCGCTTTTCCCTGGAAAACAAAATTCGCCTGCCAGCTTTTTGATGGCAGATTGCAGGAGCCACTTGGTACTATCAAATCATCCCAACTTGGCACTGGTGCCACTATGGGTCTGGGAACCATCCTGCCTATTGTAGCATTTCAGGAGCCAGCCGGTCACTCCCAGCCATAGGCCCCCAGACACAAACCTCGGACCGTTTCCCTGGCAAACAAAATTAAGCTGCCCCGATTCTGGATGGCAGATTGCAGGAGCCACTTGGTTGTGTCAAACCAGCCCGACTTGGCACTGGTGCCACCTTGGGTCTGGGAACCATCCTGCGTAACGTGGATTCTAAGCAGCCACCCGGCCACTCTGAGCCACAGGCCCCCAAACACAAACAACGGCGCTTTTCCCTGGAAAACAAAACTCGCCTGCCAAATTTGATGGCAGATTGCAGGAGCCACTTGGTACTATCAAACCAGCCCAACTTGGCACTGGTGCCACGTCTGGTCTGGGAACCATCCTGCCTATCGTAGCTTTTCAGGAGCCAGCCGGTCACTCCCAGCCATAGACCCCCAGACACAAACCTCGGCCCGTTTCCCTGGAAAACAAAAGTAAGTTACCCCGATTCTGGATGGCAGATTGCAGGAGCCACATGGTACTATCAAATCAGCCCAACTTGGCACTGCTGCCACCATGGGTCTGGTAAACATCCTGCCTATCGTAGCTTTTCAGGAGCCAGCCGGTCACTCCCTGCCATAGGCCCCCGGACACAAACCTCGGCCCGTTTCCCTGGCAAACAAAAGTAATCTACCCCACTTCTGGATGGCAGATTGCAGGACGCACTTGGTACTATCAAACCAGCCCAACTTGGCACTGGTGCCACGTCAAGTCTAGGAACCATCCTGCGTATCGTGGATTCTAAGGAGCCAGCCTGCCACTCCCAGCCATAGGCCTCTAAACAAAAACAACGGCGCTTTTCCCTGGTAAAGAAAACTTGCCTGCCAACTTTTTGATGGCAGATTGCAGGAGCCACTTGGTACTATCAAACCAGCCCAACTTGGCACTGGTGCCACCATGGGTCTGGTCACCATCCTGCCTATCGTAGCTTTTCAGGAGCCAGCCGGTCACTCCCAGCCATAGGCCCCCAGACACAAAGCTCGGCCCGTTTCCCTGGCAAACAAAAGTAAGCTGCCCCGCTTCTGGATGGCAGATTGCAGGAACCACTTGGTACTATCAAACCAGCCCGACTTGGCACTGGTGCCACCTCTGGTCTGGGAACCATCCTGCGTATCGTGGATTCTAAGGAGCCAGCTGGCCACTCCCAGCCACAGGCCCCCAAACACAAACAACGGCGCTTTTCCCTGGAAAACAAAACTCGCCTGCCAACTTTTTGATGGCAGATTGCAGGAGCCACTTGGTACTATCAAACCAGCCCAACTTGGCACTGGTGCCGCCATGGGTCTTGTCACCATCCTGCCTATCGTAGCTTTTCACGAGCCAGCCGGTCACTCCCAGCCATAGGACCCCAGACAAAAACCTCGGCCTGTTTCCCTGGAAAACAAAAGTAAGCTGCCCCGCTTCTGGATGGCAGATTGTAGGACGCATTTGTTACTATCAAACCCGCCCGACTTGGCACTGGTGCCACCACTGGTCTGGGAACCATCCTGCGTATCGTGGATTCTAAAGAGCCAGCCGGCCACTCCCAGCCACAGGCACCCATACACAAACAACGGCACTTTTCCCTGGAAAACAAAACTCGCCTGCCAACTTTTTGATGGCAGATTGCAGGAGCCACTTGGTACTATCAAACCAGCCCAACTTGGCACTGCTGCCACCATGGGTCTGGTCACCATCCTGCCTATCGTAGCTTTTCAGGAGCCAGCCGGTCACTCCCAGCCATAGGCCCCCAGACAAAAACCTCGGCCCGTTTCCCTGGCAAACAAAAGTAAGCTGCCCCGCTTCTGGATGGCAGATTGCAGGATCCACTTGGTACTATCAAACCAGCCCGACTTGGCATTGGTGCCACGACAAGTCTGGGAACCATCCTGCGTATCGTGGATTCTAATGAGCCAGCCGGCCACTCCCAGCCACAGGCCCCCAAACAAAAACAACGGCGCTTTTCCCTGGAAAACAAAACTCGCCTGCCAACTTTTTGATGGCAGATTGCAGGAGCCACTTGGTACCATCAAACCAGCCCAACTTGGCACTGGTACAACCTTGGGTCTGGTCACCATCCTGCCTATCGTAGCTTTTCAGGAGCCAGCCGGTCACTCCCAGCCATAGGCCCCCAGACACAAACCTCGGCCCGTTTCCCTGGCAAACAAAACTCAACTGCCCCTCTTCTGGATGGCAAATTTTAGGACGCACTTTGTACTACGAAAACCGCCCGACGTGGCACTGGTGCCACCTTGTGTCAGGGAACCATCCTGCATATCGAGCTTTTTAAGGAGCCAGCCGGCCACGCCCAGCCATATACCCCCAAAAACAAACCACGGACCATTTCTCTTGGAAACAAAAATCCGCTGCCCCGCGTCTGTATGGCAGATTGCAGGAGCCACTTTGCACCATCAAACCAGCCCGACTTGGCACTGGTGCCACCTTGGGTCTGGGAACAATCCTGCATATCGTGGATTCTAAGGAGCCAGCCGGCCACTCCCTGCCACAGGCCCCCAAACACAAACAACGGCGCTTTTCCCTGGAAAACAAAATTCGCCTGCCAGCTTTTTGATGGCAGATTGCAGGAGCCACTTGGTACTATCAAATCATCCCAACTTGGCACTGGTGCCACTATGGGTCTGGGAACCATCCTGCCTATTGTAGCATTTCAGGAGCCAGCCGGTCACTCCCAGCCATAGGCCCCCAGACACAAACCTCGGACCGTTTCCCTGGCAAACAAAATTAAGCTGCCCCGATTCTGGATGGCAGATTGCAGGAGCCACTTGGTTGTGTCAAACCAGCCCGACTTGGCACTGGTGCCACCTTGGGTCTGGGAACCATCCTGCGTAACGTGGATTCTAAGCAGCCACCCGGCCACTCTGAGCCACAGGCCCCCAAACACAAACAACGGCGCTTTTCCCTGGAAAACAAAACTCGCCTGCCAAATTTGATGGCAGATTGCAGGAGCCACTTGGTACTATCAAACCAGCCCAACTTGGCACTGGTGCCACGTCTGGTCTGGGAACCATCCTGCCTATCGTAGCTTTTCAGGAGCCAGCCGGTCACTCCCAGCCATAGACCCCCAGACACAAACCTCGGCCCGTTTCCCTGGAAAACAAAAGTAAGTTACCCCGATTCTGGATGGCAGATTGCAGGAGCCACATGGTACTATCAAATCAGCCCAACTTGGCACTGCTGCCACCATGGGTCTGGTAAACATCCTGCCTATCGTAGCTTTTCAGGAGCCAGCCGGTCACTCCCTGCCATAGGCCCCCGGACACAAACCTCGGCCCGTTTCCCTGGCAAACAAAAGTAATCTACCCCACTTCTGGATGGCAGATTGCAGGACGCACTTGGTACTATCAAACCAGCCCAACTTGGCACTGGTGCCACGTCAAGTCTAGGAACCATCCTGCGTATCGTGGATTCTAAGGAGCCAGCCTGCCACTCCCAGCCATAGGCCTCTAAACAAAAACAACGGCGCTTTTCCCTGGTAAAGAAAACTTGCCTGCCAACTTTTTGATGGCAGATTGCAGGAGCCACTTGGTACTATCAAACCAGCCCAACTTGGCACTGGTGCCACCATGGGTCTGGTCACCATCCTGCCTATCGTAGCTTTTCAGGAGCCAGCCGGTCACTCCCAGCCATAGGCCCCCAGACACAAAGCTCGGCCCGTTTCCCTGGCAAACAAAAGTAAGCTGCCCCGCTTCTGGATGGCAGATTGCAGGAACCACTTGGTACTATCAAACCAGCCCGACTTGGCACTGGTGCCACCTCTGGTCTGGGAACCATCCTGCGTATCGTGGATTCTAAGGAGCCAGCTGGCCACTCCCAGCCACAGGCCCCCAAACACAAACAACGGCGCTTTTCCCTGGAAAACAAAACTCGCCTGCCAAGTTTTTGATGGCAGATTGCAGGAGCCACTTGGTACTATCAAACCAGCCCAACTTGGCACTGGTGCCGCCATGGGTCTTGTCACCATCCTGCCTATCGTAGCTTTTCACGAGCCAGCCGGTCACTCCCAGCCATAGGACCCCAGACAAAAACCTCGGCCCGTTTCCCTGGAAAACAAAAGTAAGCTGCCCCGCTTCTGGATGGCAGATTGTAGGACGCATTTGTTACTATCAAACCCGCCCGACTTGGCACTGGTGCCACCACTGGTCTGGGAACCATCCTGCGTATCGTGGATTCTAAAGAGCCAGCCGGCCACTCCCAGCCACAGGCACCCATACACAAACAACGGCACTTTTCCCTGGAAAACAAAACTCGCCTGCCAACTTTTTGATGGCAGATTGCAGGAGCCACTTGGTACTATCAAACCAGCCCAACTTGGCACTGCTGCCACCATGGGTCTGGTCACCATCCTGCCTATCGTAGCTTTTCAGGAGCCAGCCGGTCACTCCCAGCCATAGGCCCCCAGACAAAAACCTCGGCCCGTTTCCCTGGCAAACAAAAGTAAGCTGCCCCGCTTCTGGATGGCAGATTGCAGGATCCACTTGGTACTATCAAACCAGCCCGACTTGGCATTGGTGCCACGACAAGTCTGGGAACCATCCTGCGTATCGTGGATTCTAATGAGCCAGCCGGCCACTCCCAGCCACAGGCCCCCAAACAAAAACAACGGCGCTTTTCCCTGGAAAACAAAACTCGCCTGCCAACTTTTTGATGGCAGATTGCAGGAGCCACTTGGTACCATCAAACCAGCCCAACTTGGCACTGGTGCCACCTTGGGTCTGGTCACCATCCTGCCTATCGTAGCTTTTCAGGAGCCAGCCGGTCACTCCCAGCCATAGGCCCCCAGACACAAACCTCGGCCCGTTTCCCTGGCAAACAAAAGTAAGCTGCCCCGCTTCTGGATGGCAGATTGCAGGAGCCACTTTGCACCATCAAACTATCCCGACTAGGCACTGGTGCCACCTTGGGTCTGGGAACCATCCTGCGTATGGTGGATTCTAAGGAGCCAGCCGGCCACTCCCAGCCACAGGCCCCTAAACACATCAACGGCGCTTTTCCCTGGAAAACAAAACTCGCCTGCCAAACTTTTGATGGCAGATTGCAGGAGCCACTTGGTACTATCAAACCAGCCCAACTTGGGACTGGTGCCACCATGGGTCTGGTCACCATCCTGGCTATCGTAGCTTTTCAGGAGCCAGCCGGTCACTCGCAGCCATAGGCCCCCAGACACAAACCTCGGCCCGTTTCCCTGGCAAACAAAAGTAAGCTGCCCTGCTTCTGGATGGCAGATTGCAGGAACCACTTGGTACTATCAAACCAGCAAAACTTGGCACTGGTGCCACCTTGGGTCTGGATACCATGGTGCGTATCGTGGATTCTAAGGAGCCAGCCGGCCACTCCCAGCCACAGGCCCCCAAACAAAAACAACGGCGCTTTTCCCTGGAAAACAAAACTCGCCTACCAACGTTTTGATGGCAGATTGCAGGAGCCACTTGGTACTATCAAACCAGCCCAACTTGGCACTGGTGCCACCATGGGTCTGGTCACCATCATGCCTATCGTAACTTTTCAGGAGCCAGCCGGTCACTCCCAGCCATAGGCCCCCAGACACAAAGCTCGGCCCGTTTCCCTGGCAAAGGAAATTAAGCTGCCCCGCTTCTGGATGGCAGATTGCAGGAGCCACTTGGTACTATCAAACCAGCCCGACTTGGCACTGGTGCCACCTCTGGTCTGGGAACCATCCTGCGTATCGTGGATTCTAAGGAGCCAGTCGGCCACTCCCAAGCCACAGGCCCCCAAACACAAACAACGGCCCGTTTCCGTGGCAAACAAAATTAAGCTGCCCCGCTTCTGGATGGCAGATTGCAGGAGCCACTTGGTACTATCAAACCAGCCCGACTTGGCACTGGTGCCACCTCTGGTCTGGGAACCATCCTGCGTATTGTGGTTTCTAAGGAGCCAGCCGGCCACTCCCAACCACAGGCCCCCAAACACAAACAACGGCGCTTTTCCCTGGAAAACAAAACTCGCCTGCCAACGTTTTGATGGCAGATTGCAGGAGCCACTTGGTACTATCAAACCAGCCCAACTTTGCACTGGTGCCACCATGGGTCTTGTCACCATCCTGCCTATCGTAGCTTTCAGGAGCCAGCCGGTCACTGCCTGCCATAGGCCCCGAGACACAAACCTCGGCCCGTTTCCCTGGCAAACAAAAGTAAGCTGCCCCGCTTCTGGATGGCAGATTGCAGGAGCCACTTGGTACTATCAAACCAGCCCGACTTGGCACTGGTGCCACCTCTGGTCTGGGAACCATCCTGCGTATCGTGGATTTTATGGAGCCAGCCGGTCAGTCCCAGCCATAGGCCCCCAAACACAAACTACGATCCGTTTCCCTGGCAAACAAAAGTAAGCTGCCCCGCTTCTGGATGGCAGATTGCAGGAACCACTTGGTAGTATCAAACCAGCCCAACTTGGCACTGGTGCCACCTCTGGTCTGGGAACCATGCTGCGTATCGTGGTTTCTAAGGAGCCAGCCGGCCACTCCCAACCATAGACCCCCAGACACAAACCTCGGCCCGTTTCCCTGGAAAACAAAAGTAAGCTACCCCGATTCTGGATGGCAGATTGCAGGAGCCACTTGGTACTATCAAATCAGCCCAACTTGGCACTGGTGCCACCATGGGTCTGGTAAACATCCTGCCTATCGTAGCTTTTCAGGAGCCAGCCGGCCACTCTCAGCCATATGCCCCCAAAAACAAACCACGGCCCTTTTCTCTGGCAAACAAAACTCAACTGCCCCTCTTCTGGATGGCAAATTTTAGGACGCACTTTGTACTACGAAAACCGCCCGACGTGGCACTGGTGCCACCTTGTGTCAGGGAACCATCCTGCATATCGAGCTTTTTAAGGAGCCAGCCGGCCACGCCCAGCCATAAACCCCCAAAAACAAACCACGGACCATTTCTCTTGGAAACAAAAATCCGCTGCCCCGCGTCTGGATGGCAGATTGCAGGAGCCACTTTGCACCATCAAACCAGCCCGACTTGGCACTGGTGCCACCTTGGGTCTGGGAACAATCCTGCATATCGTGGATTCTAAGGAGCCAGCCGGCCACTCCCAGCCACAGGCCCCCAAACACAAACAACGGCGCTTTTCCCTGGAAAACAAAATTCGCCTGCCAACTTTTTGATGGCAGATTGCAGGAGCCACTTGGTACTATCAAATCATCCCAACTTGGCACTGGTGCCACTATGGGTCTGGGAACCATCCTGCCTATTGTAGCATTTCAGGAGCCAGCCGGTCACTCCCAGCCATAGGCCCCCAGAAACAAACCTCGGACCGTTTCCCTGGCAAACAAAATTAAGCTGCCCCGATTCTGGATGGCAGATTGCAGGAGCCACTTGGTTGTGTCAAACCAGCCCGACTTGGCACTGGTGCCACCTTGGGTCTGGGAACCATCCTGCGTATCGTGGATTCTAAGCAGCCACCCGGCCACTCTGAGCCACAGGCCCCCAAACAAAAACTACGGTGCTTTTCCCTGGAAAACAAAACTCGCCTGCCAACTTTTTGATGGCAGATTGCAGGAGCCACTTGGTACTATCAAACCAGCCCAACTTGGCACTGGTGCCACGTCTGGTCTGGGAACCATCCTGCCTATCGTAGCTTTTCAGGAGCCAGCCGGTCACTCCCAGCCATAGACCCCCAGACACAAACCTCGGCCCGTTTCCCTGGCAAACAAAAGTAAGCTGCCCCGCTTTTGGATGGCAGATTGCAGGAGCCACGTTGCACCATCAAACCAGCCCCACGTGGCACTGGTGCCACCTTGGGTCTGGGAACAAGTTGGGCTGGTTTGATAGTACCAAGTGGCTCCTGCAATCTTCCATCCAGAAGCGGGACAGCTTACTTTTGTTTCCCAGGGAAACGGGCCGAGGTATTTGTCTGGGGGCCTATGGCTGGGAGTGACCGGCTGACTACTGAAAAGCCACGATAGGCAGGATGGTTACCAGACTCATGGTGCCACCAGTGCCAAGTCGGGCTGCTTTGATAATACTAAATAGCTCCTGCAATCTGCCATCCAGACGCGGGGCAGCGGATTTTTGTTTGCTGGAGAAAAGTTCCGTGGTTTTTTTTTTGGGGGTATATGACTGGACGTGGCCGGCTGGCTCCTTAAAAAGCTCTATACGCAGGATTGTTCCCTGACCCAAGGTGGCATCAGTGCCAAGTCGGGCTGTTTTCGTAGTACCAAGTGCGTCCTGCAATTTGCCATCCAGAAGCGGGGCAGCCTACTTTTGTTTGCCAGGGAAACGTGCCGAGGTATTTGTCTGGGGGCCTATGGCTGGGAGTGAGCGGCTGGCTCCTGAAAAGCTACGATAGGCAGGATGGTGACCAAACCCATGGTGGCACCAGTGCCAAGTTGGGCTGGTTTGATAGTACCAAGTGGCTCCTGCAATCTGCCATCAAGAAGTTGGCAGGCGAGTTTTGTTTTCCAGGGAAAAGCGCCGTTGTTTTTGTTTAGAGGCCTGTGGCTGGGAGTGGCCGCCTGTCCTCGTAGAATCTACGTTACGCAGCATGGTTCCCAGAGCCAAGGTGGCACCAGGGCCAAGTCGGGCTGGTTTGTAAGTACCAAGTGCATCCTGCAATCTGCCATCCAAAAGCGGGGCAGCTTACTTTGTTTGCCAGGGAAACGGGCCGAGGTTTGTGTCCGGGGGCCTATGGCAGGGAGTGACCGGCTGGCTCCTGAAAAGCTACGATAGGCAGGATGTTTACCAGACCCATGGTGGCACCAGTGCCAAGTTGGGCTGATTTGATAGTACCAAGTGGCTCCTGCAATCTGCCATCCAGAATCGGGGTAACTTACTTTTGTTTTCCAGGGAAACGGGCCGAGGTTTGTGTCTGGGGGTCTATGGCTGGGAGTGACCGGCTGGCTCCTGAAAAGCTACAATAGGCAGGATGGTTCCCAGACCAGAGGTGGCACCAGTGCCAAGTTGGGCTGGTTTGATAGTACCAAGTGGCTCCTGCAATCTGCCATCAAAAAGTTGGCAGGCGAGTTTTGTTTTCCAGGGAAAAGCGCCGTTGTTTGTGTTTGGGGGCCTGTGGCTCAGAGTGGCCGGGTGGCTGCTTAGAATCCACGTTACGCAGGATGGTTCCCAGACCCAAGGTGGCACCAGTGCCAAGTCGGGCTGGTTTGACACAACCAAGTGGCTCCTGCAATCTGCCATCCAGAATCGGGGCAGCTTAATTTTGTTTGCCAGGGAAACGGTCCGAGGTTTGTGTCTGGGGGCCTATGGCTGGGAGTGACCGGCTGGCTCCTGAAATGCTACAATAGGCAGGATGGTTCCCAGACCCATAGTGGCACCAGTGCCAAGTTGGGATGATTTGATAGTACCAAGTGGCTCCTGCAATCTGCCATCAAAAAGCTGGCAGGCGAATTTTGTTTTCCAGGGAAAAGCGCCGTTGTTTGTGTTTGGGGGCCTGTGGCAGGGAGTGGCCGGCTGGCTCCTTAGAATCCACGATATGCAGGATTGTTCCCAGACCCAAGGTGGCACCAGTGCCAAGTCGGGCTGGTTTGATGGTGCAAAGTGGCTCCTGCAATCTGCCATACAGACGCGGGGCAGCGGATTTTTGTTTCCAAGAGAAATGGTCCGTGGTTTGTTTTTGGGGGTATATGGCTGGGCGTGGCCGGCTGGCTCCTTAAAAAGCTCGATATGCAGGATGGTTCCCTGACACAAGGTGGCACCAGTGCCACGTCGGGCGGTTTTCGTAGTACAAAGTGCGTCCTAAAATTTGCCATCCAGAAGAGGGGCAGTTGAGTTTTGTTTGCCAGAGAAAAGGGCCGTGGTTTGTTTTTGGGGCATATGGCTGAGAGTGGCCGGCTGGCCCCTGAAAATCCACGATAGGCAGGATGGTTCCCAGACCAGAGGTGTCACCAGTGCCAAGTCGGGCTGGTTTGATAGTACTAAGTAGCTCCTGCAATCTGCCATGCAGAAGCGGGGCAGCTTACTTTTGTTTGCCAGGGAAACGGGCCGAGGTTTGTGTCTGGGGGCCTATGGCTGGGAGTGACCGGCTGGCTCCTGAAAAGCTACGATAGGCAGGATGGTGACCAGACCCATGGTGGCAGCAGTGCCAAGTTGGGCTGGTTTGATAGTACCAAGTGGCTCCTGCAATCTGCCATCAAAAAGTTGGCAGGCGAGTTTTGTTTTCCAGGGAAAAGCGCCGTTGTTTGTGTTTGGGGGCCTGTGGCTGGGAGTGGCCAGCTGGCTCCTTAGAACCCACGATACGCAGGATGGTTCCCAGACCTGAGTTGGCACCAGTGCCAAGTTGGGCTGGTTTGATAGTACCAAGTGGCTCCTGCAATCTGCCATCCAGAAGCGGGGCAGCTTACTTTTGTTTGCCAGGGAAACGGGCCGAAATATTTGTCTGGGGGCCTCTGGCTGGGGGTGGCTGGCTGGCTCCTGAAAAGCTACGATAGGCAGGATGGTGACCAGACCCATGGTGGCACCAGTGCCAAGTTGGGCTGGTTTGATAATACCAAGTGGCTCCTGCAATCTGCCATCAAATGTTTGGCAGGCGAGTTTTGTTTTCCAGGGAAAAGCACCGTTGTGTGTGTTTTGGGGCCTGTGGCTGGGACTGGCCAGCTGGCTCCTTTGAATCCACGATACGCAGGATGGTTCCCAGACCCAAGGTGGCATCAGTGCCAAGTCGGGCTGTTTTGTTAGTACCAAGTGGTTCCTGCAATCTGCCATCCAGAAGCGGGGCAGCTGAATTTTGTTTGCCAGAGAAAAAGGCTGTTGTTTGTGTTTCGGGGCCTGTGGCTGGCAGTGGCCGGCTGGCTCCTGAAAATCCATGATACGCAGCATGGTTCCCAGACCCAAGGTGGCATCAGTGCCAAGTAGGGCTGGTTTCATAGTACCCAGTGGCTCCTGCAATCTGCCATCCAGAAGAGGGGCAGTTGAGTTTTGTTTTCCAGAGAAAAGGGCCGTGGTTTGTGTTTGGGGCCTATGGCTGAGAGTGACCGGCTGGCCCCTGAAAATCCACGATAGGAAGGATGGTTCCCAGATCCAAGGTGGCAGCAGTGCCATGTTGTGCTGGTGTGATAGTCCCAAGTGGCTCCTGCAATCTGCCATCCAGAAGCGGGGCAGCTGAATTTTGTTTGCCAGACAAAAAGTCTGTGGTTTGTGTTTGGGGGCCTGTGGCTGGGAGTGGCCGGCTGGCTCCTGAAAATCCATGATACGCAGCATGGTTCCCAGACCCAAGGTGGCACCAGTGCCAAGTGGGGCTGGTTTCACAGTGTCAAGTGCCTCCTGCAATCTCCCATCCAGAAGCGGGGCAGCTGAGTTTTGTTTGCCTGTGAAACGGGCCGTTGTTTTTAATTGGGGTCTGTGGCCGAGAGTGTTCGGCTGGCTCCTGACAACCCACAATACGCAGGATGGTTCCCAGACCCAAGGTGGCACCAGTGCCAAGTCGGGCTGGTTTGATAGTACCAAGTGGCTCCTGCAATCTGCCATCCAGAAGCGGTGCAGTTGAGTTTTGTTTGCCAGAGAAAAGGGCCGTGGGTTGTGTTTGGGGGCATATGGCTGGGAGTGGCCGGCTGTCTCATTAAAAAGATCGATACGCAGGATGGTTCCCAGACCCAAGGGGGCACCAGTGCCAAGTCGGGCTGTTTTTATAGTACCAAGTGCGTCCTGCAATTTGCCATCCAGAAGAGGGGCAGTTGAGTTTTGTTTGCCAGAGAATAGCGCCGTTATTTGTGTTTGGGGGCTTGTGGCTCGTAGTGGCCGACTGGCGCCTTAGAATCTGTGTTACGCAGCATGGTTCCCAGACCCAAGGTGGCACCAGTGCCAAGTTGGGCTGGTTTGATAGTACCAAGTGGCTCCTGCAATCTGCCATCCAGAAGCGGGGTAGCTTACTTTTGTTTGCCAGGGAAACGGGCCGAGGTTTGTGACTGGGGACCTATGGCTGGGAGTGACCGGCTGGCTCCTGGAAAGCTACAATAGGCAGGATGGTGACCAGACCCATGGTGGCACCAGTGCCAAGTTGGGCTGGTTTGATAGTACCAAGTGGCTCCTGCAATCTGCCATCAAAAAGTTGGCAGGCGAGATTTGTTTTCCAGGGAAAAGCGACATTGTTTGTATTTGGGGGCCTGTGGCTGGGAGTGACCGGCTGGCTCCTTTGAACCCACGATACGCAGGATGGTTCCCAGACCCAAGGTGGCACCAGTGCCAAGTTTTGCTGGTTTGATACTACCAAGTGCGTCCTGCAATCTGCCATCCAGAAGCGGGGCAGCTTAATTTTGTTTGCCAGGGAAACGGGCCGTGGGTTTTGTTTGGGGGCATATAGCTGAGAGTGGCCGGCTGGCTCCTGAAAATCCACGCTAGGCAGCATGGTTCCCAGATGCAATGTGGCACCAGTGCCAAGTCGGGCTGGTTTGATGGTGCAAAGTGGCTCCTGCAATCTGCCATCCAGAAGCGAGGCAGCTGATTTTTGTTTGCCAGAGGAAAATTCCGTGGATTGTTTTTGGGGGCATATTGCTGGGAGTGGCCGGCTGGCTCCTTAAAATGCTCGATACGCATGATGGTTCCCAGGCCCAAGGTGTCACCACTACCAAGTCGGCCTGCGGTTTTAGTATCAAGTTCATCCTGCAATTTGCCATCCAGAAGAGGGGCAGTTGAGTTTTGTTTGCCAGAGAAACGGGCCGAGGTTTCTGTTTGGGGACATATGGCTGAGAGTGGCCGGCTGGCCCCTGAATATCCACGATACAGAGCATGGTTCCCAGATCCAAGGTGGCACCAGTGCCAAGTCGGGCTGGTTTGATAGTACCAAGTGTCTCCTGCAATCTGCCATCCAGAAGCAGGGCAGCTTACTTTTGTTTGCCAGAGAAATAGGCCTAGGTTTTTGTTTGGGGGCCTGTGGCTAGGAGTGGCCGGCTGGCTCCTTAGAATCCACGATACGCAGGATGGTTCCCAGACCCAAGGTGGCACCAGTGCCAAGTCGGGCTGGTTTGATTACACCAAGTGCCTCCTGCAATCTCCCATCCAGAAGCGGGGCAGCTGAGTTTTGTTTGCCTGTGAAACGGGCCGTTGTTTTTAATTGGGGTCTGTGGCCGAGAGTGTTCGGCTGGCTCCTGACAACCCACAATACGCAGGATGGTTCCCAGACCCAAGGTGGCACCAGTGCCAAGTCGGGCTGGTTTGATAGTACCAAGTGGCTCCTGCAATCTGCCATCCAGAAGCGGTGCAGTTGAGTTTTGTTTGCCAGAGAAAAGGGCCGTGGGTTGTGTTTGGGGGCATATGGCTGGGAGTGGCCGGCTGTCTCATTAAAAAGATCGATACGCAGGATGGTTCCCAGACCCAAGGGGGCACCAGTGCCAAGTCGGGCTGTTTTTATAGTACCAAGTGCGTCCTGCAATTTGCCATCCAGAAGAGGGGCAGTTGAGTTTTGTTTGCCAGAGAATAGCGCCGTTGTTTGTGTTTGGGGGCTTGTGGCTCGTAGTGGCCGACTGGCGCCTTAGAATCTGTGTTACGCAGCATGGTTCCCAGACCCAAGGTGGCATCAGTGCCAAGTAGGGCTGGTTTCATAGTACCCAGTGGCTCCTGCAATCTGCCATCCAGAAGAGGGGCAGTTGAGTTTTGTTTTCCAGAGAAAAGGGCCGTGGTTTGTGTTTGGGGCCTATGGCTGAGAGTGACCGGCTGGCCCCTGAAAATCCACGATAGGAAGGATGGTTCCCAGATCCAAGGTGGCAGCAGTGCCATGTTGTGCTGGTGTGATAGTCCCAAGTGGCTCCTGCAATCTGCCATCCAGAAGCGGGGCAGCTGAATTTTGTTTGCCAGACAAAAAGTCTGTGGTTTGTGTTTGGGGGCCTGTGGCTGGGAGTGGCCGGCTGGCTCCTGAAAATCCATGATACGCAGCATGGTTCCCAGACCCAAGGTGGCACCAGTGCCAAGTGGGGCTGGTTTCACAGTGTCAAGTGCCTCCTGCAATCTCCCATCCAGAAGCGGGGCAGCTGAGTTTTGTTTGCCTGTGAAACGGGCCGTTGTTTTTAATTGGGGTCTGTGGCCGAGAGTGTTCGGCTGGCTCCTGACAACCCACAATACGCAGGATGGTTCCCAGACCCAAGGTGGCACCAGTGCCAAGTCGGGCTGGTTTGATAGTACCAAGTGGCTCCTGCAATCTGCCATCCAGAAGCGGTGCAGTTGAGTTTTGTTTGCCAGAGAAAAGGGCCGTGGGTTGTGTTTGGGGGCATATGGCTGGGAGTGGCCGGCTGTCTCATTAAAAAGATCGATACGCAGGATGGTTCCCAGACCCAAGGGGGCACCAGTGCCAAGTCGGGCTGTTTTTATAGTACCAAGTGCGTCCTGCAATTTGCCATCCAGAAGAGGCGCAGTTGAGTTTTGTTTGCCAGAGAATAGCGCCGTTGTTTGTGTTTGGGGGCTTGTGGCTCGTAGTGGCCGACTGGCGCCTTAGAATCTGTGTTACGCAGCATGGTTCCCAGACCCAAGGTGGCACCAGTGCCAAGTTGGGCTGGTTTGATAGTACCAAGTGGCTCCTGCAATCTGCCATCCAGAAGCGGGGTAGCTTACTTTTGTTTGCCAGGGAAACGGGCCGAGGTTTGTGACTGGGGACCTATGGCTGGGAGTGACCGGCTGGCTCCTGGAAAGCTACAATAGGCAGGATGGTGACCAGACCCATGGTGGCACCAGTGCCAAGTTGGGCTGGTTTGATAGTACCAAGTGGCTCCTGCAATCTGCCATCAAAAAGTTGGCAGGCGAGATTTGTTTTCCAGGGAAAAGCGACATTGTTTGTATTTGGGGGCCTGTGGCTGGGAGTGACCGGCTGGCTCCTTTGAACCCACGATACGCAGGATGGTTCCCAGACCCAAGGTGGCACCAGTGCCAAGTTTTGCTGGTTTGATACTACCAAGTGCGTCCTGCAATCTGCCATCCAGAAGCGGGGCAGCTTAATTTTGTTTGCCAGGGAAACGGGCCGTGGGTTTTGTTTGGGGGCATATAGCTGAGAGTGGCCGGCTGGCTCCTGAAAATCCACGCTAGGCAGCATGGTTCCCAGATGCAATGTGGCACCAGTGCCAAGTCGGGCTGGTTTGATGGTGCAAAGTGGCTCCTGCAATCTGCCATCCAGAAGCGAGGCAGCTGATTTTTGTTTGCCAGAGGAAAATTCCGTGGATTGTTTTTGGGGGCATATTGCTGGGAGTGGCCGGCTGGCTCCTTAAAATGCTCGATACGCATGATGGTTCCCAGGCCCAAGGTGTCACCACTACCAAGTCGGCCTGCGGTTTTAGTATCAAGTTCATCCTGCTATTTGCCATCCAGAAGAGGGGCAGTTGAGTTTTGTTTGCCAGAGAAACGGGCCGAGGTTTCTGTTTGGGGACATATGGCTGAGAGTGGCCGGCTGGCCCCTGAATATCCACGATACAGAGCATGGTTCCCAGATCCAAGGTGGCACCAGTGCCAAGTCGGGCTGGTTTGATAGTACCAAGTGTCTCCTGCAATCTGCCATCCAGAAGCAGGGCAGCTTACTTTTGTTTGCCAGAGAAATAGGCCTAGGTTTTTGTTTGGGGGCCTGTGGCTAGGAGTGGCCGGCTGGCTCCTTAGAATCCACGATACGCAGGATGGTTCCCAGACCCAAGGTGGCACCAGTGCCAAGTCGGGCTGGTTTGATTACACCAAGTGCCTCCTGCAATCTCCCATCCAGAAGCGGGGCAGCTGAGTTTTGTTTGCCTGTGAAACGGGCCGTTGTTTTTAATTGGGGTCTGTGGCCGAGAGTGTTCGGCTGGCTCCTGACAACCCACAATACGCAGGATGGTTCCCAGACCCAAGGTGGCACCAGTGCCAAGTCGGGCTGGTTTGATAGTACCAAGTGGCTCCTGCAATCTGCCATCCAGAAGCGGTGCAGTTGAGTTTTGTTTGCCAGAGAAAAGGGCCGTGGGTTGTGTTTGGGGGCATATGGCTGGGAGTGGCCGGCTGTCTCATTAAAAAGATCGATACGCAGGATGGTTCCCAGACCCAAGGGGGCACCAGTGCCAAGTCGGGCTGTTTTTATAGTACCAAGTGCGTCCTGCAATTTGCCATCCAGAAGAGGGGCAGTTGAGTTTTGTTTGCCAGAGAATAGCGCCGTTGTTTGTGTTTGGGGGCTTGTGGCTCGTAGTGGCCGACTGGCGCCTTAGAATCTGTGTTACGCAGCATGGTTCCCAGACCCAAGGTGGCACCAGTGCCAAGTTGGGCTGGTTTGATAGTACCAAGTGGCTCCTGCAATCTGCCATCCAGAAGCGGGGTAGCTTACTTTTGTTTGCCAGGGAAACGGGCCGAGGTTTGTGACTGGGGACCTATGGCTGGGAGTGACCGGCTGGCTCCTGGAAAGCTACAATAGGCAGGATGGTTACCAGACCCATGGTGGCACCAGTGCCAAGTTGGGCTGGTTTGATAGTACCAAGTGGCTCCTGCAATCTGCCATCAAAAAGTTGGCAGGCGAGTTTTGTTTTCCAGGGAAAAGCGACATTGTTTGTATTTGGGGGCCTGTGGCTGGGAGTGACCGGCTGGCTCCTTTGAACCCACGATACGCAGGATGGTTCCCAGACCCAAGGTGGCACCAGTGCCAAGTTTTGCTGGTTTGATACTACCAAGTGCGTCCTGCAATCTGCCATCCAGAAGCGGGGCAGCTTAATTTTGTTTGCCAGGGAAACGGGCCGTGGGTTTTGTTTGGGGGTATATAGCTGAGAGTGGCCGGCTGGCTCCTGAAAATCCACGCTAGGCAGCATGGTTCCCAGATGCAATGTGGCACCAGTGCCAAGTCGGGCTGGTTTGATGGTGCAAAGTGGCTCCTGCAATCTGCCATCCAGAAGCGAGGCAGCTGATTTTTGTTTGCCAGAGGAAAATTCCGTGGATTGTTTTTGGGGGCATATTGCTGGGAGTGGCCGGCTGGCTCCTTAAAATGCTCGATACGCATGATGGTTCCCAGGCCCAAGGTGTCACCACTACCAAGTCGGCCTGCGGTTTTAGTATCAAGTTCATCCTGCAATTTGCCATCCAGAAGAGGGGCAGTTGAGTTTTGTTTGCCAGAGAAACGGGCCGAGGTTTCTGTTTGGGGACATATGGCTGAGAGTGGCCGGCTGGCCCCTGAATATCCACGATACAGAGCATGGTTCCCAGATCCAAGGTGGCACCAGTGCCAAGTCGGGCTGGTTTGATAGTACCAAGTGTCTCCTGCAATCTGCCATCCAGAAGCAGGGCAGCTTACTTTTGTTTGCCAGAGAAATAGGCCTAGGTTTTGGTTTGGGGGCCTATGGCTGAGAGTGGCCGGCTGGCCCCTGAAAATCAACGATAGGCAGGATGGTTCCCAGATCCAAGGTGGCACCAGTGCCAAGTAAGGCTGGTTGTATGGTTCAAAGTAACTCCTGCAATCTGCCATCCAGAAGCGGGACAGCTGAGTTTTTTTTGCCAGAGAAAAGGTCCATGGTTTCTTTTTGGGGCATACGGCTGGGAATTGCCGGCTGGCTCCTTAAAATGCTCGATACGCAGGATGGTTCCCAGAGCCAAGGTGGCACCACTGCCAAGTCGGGCTCTTTTTGTAGTACCAAGTGCGTCCTGCAATTTGCCATCCAGAAGAGGGGCAGTTGAGTTTTGTTTGCCAGAGAAAAGGGCCGTTGTTTGTGTTTGGGGGCCTGTGGCTGGGAGTGTTCGGCTGGTTCCTGAATATGTACAATACGCAGGATTGTTCCCAGATCCAAGGTGGCAGCAGTGCCATGTTGTGCTGGTGTGATAGTCCCAAGTGGCTCCTGCAATCTGCCATCCAGAAGTGGGGCAGCTGATTTTTGTTTGCCAGAGAAAAGGTCCGTGGTTTGTTTTTGGGGGCATGTGGCTGAGAGTGGCCGGCTGGCCCCTGAAAATCCACGATACACAGGATGGTTCCCAGATCCAAGGTGGCACCTGTGCCAAGTCGGGCTGATTTGATAGTACTAAGTAGCTCCTGCAATCTGCCATGCAGAAGCGGGGCAGCTTACTTTTGTTTGCCAGGGAAACGGGCCGAGGTTTGTGTTTGGGGGCCTATGGCTGAGAGTGACCGGCTGGCTCCTGAAAAGCTACAATAGGCAGGATGGTGACCAGACCCATGGTGGCACCAGTGCCAAGTTGGGCTGGTTTGATAGTACCAAGTGGTTCCTGCAATCTGCCATCCAGAAGCAGGGCAGCTGAGTTTTGTTTGCCAGAGAAAAGGGCCTTGGTTTGTGTTTGGGGGCATATGGCTGGGTGTGGCCAGCTGGCTCCTTAAAATGCACGATATGCAACATGGCTCCCAGACCCAAGGTGGCACAAGTGCCAAGTTGGGCTGGTTTGATAGTACCAAGTGGCTCCTGCAATCTTCCATGATCACGTGGAGAAATACTTTCTGGTTTCAGCCTCATGCTCTTTCTTCTCTCCCTCAACTTCTCTATCACCTCTCATCTGGTTCACATGCGCTGTCTTCAAGGTCCACAGGCTACTTTTCACAGAATCTTCTGGCCTGATGAAGTAAGGATGATGAATAGAACAGAGCTGGGATCTATTTTCCAGTTTGGATAAAATGCATTCTGCACACAAATCCAAGGAGAACGGGCTGCCCCGATGCCCAGAAAATCTTTCACTCCTGCTAGTGTTCTACGTCAACCGCAACTTAGTCTGAAAGAAAAGCTTTTTCTCTGAGAGCATCTGAGAGGTTTGCATGAAGCACTGATATCTGACATATGCAATTTTGAATAGGAGAGGAAAAAGAAAATGGCAAGGAGTTTTTAATTTTAGTGGTTTCAATTTTAATTTCCGTGCACTTTTTCAAAACTTGTCAGCTCAAATGCCCATCAACATCTTTTAGTCATCTGTAAGTCAGTATTCATATAAAATGTGCTTCAAATCCAAAGAATTTCAAATTTGCACTCCAAGCTTCTATGCCTAGATTTATGATTTCCTACACATATTAGATGAAAGGAAGGCCTTTTTTACTGTGGGAGTGCTGGAACACTGGAACAGGTTGCCCAGAGAAGTTGTGGGTGTCCCATCCCTGAAAGTATTCAAGGTCACCTTGGACGGGGCTTGGAGCAGCAACAAAGGAGAAGCTTGATGGTAGAGAAACAAAGTTGGACTATAGAAGAAACTCGGATTGAAGTATAGGATCAAGTTTTCTCTCAGCTCTTGGGGTAAATTCAAAGTTGTACAAAATGACATTTATCTGTGCTATTCACTACTGTAACAGAAAGTTTCATGAAAACTGTACAGAAGATAGTAAATTTTAAAAGAGATAAGAATTACAGCATAAAATCCATGGGATAGGTTACAACATGAGACACTCTCTAAGAGAAAATCTCTGTGTTTCAGCACTTCATCGGGGTAAGATTTCATGAAGTGCCAAAGAAGGCGGCAAAATATCATTCGGGACATTATTTACTGGAATTCAGCCTGGCCATTAGTAGGAACTGCCTTTGAACATATCATGTAGATATACCACACACACTTTCCCTTCACTGAAAAATTACTGTTTACAACAAATAAGCAATTGACGATCAAAATTGATTGAAAGCATCTTAAACATGTCAAGTATTTCATTGTAGATGATCTGTGATCCAAATGCTTCTTCCACCTTCGAGAGGGACAGAAGAATTCTTCCATATCATGATGGTTTAAAATTGTATCAACCAATGTTTTCTGCTGAAAAGATATCATCTATTTTTTTCTATTTTTGGAAGAAAATATTCCTAGACATACAACAGGTGAGAACTAAGTAATTTTAAAGAAACAAATGAAATGAAAATATTCTGTAAATAGAATGAAATGAAAAGCTGTGTTTTAAATAGGAGCTAAATATTAAACAGAATTTTTGTACCAGGCATTTGAATTACTGCACCAGCTCTTTTGCCCATCAAGAGAGGCATTTAGCATTTCAGTCTTTTCCAAGGTGTTCATGATCTGCTATGCTGATCTCTGTGTGTGCCTAGGTGTGTGTGGAGGGGGGGGCATATGAAGGGGAGTGTGTATGTTTGCTTTACAATTGTTGTGGCAGATTCATGCCTCAGCTCCACATTTTGTTTTAAAAAGGTCACACCGAGTGGATATGAAGTTTACTATCAACAAGAGATCGATTCCCAAATCATCCATTTGACTCTCCCTTATAAATCATGTGCTTTGTTGCATATTTTATCAAATATACTTTCAAGCCAGATGGAGGAAGGAGGATGTGGGAATCCCTCCACCATCTTGCAACTTTTATGTAAGTAGGTTTTCAAGAAAATCATCATTTCTCTTTTAAATATGTCTGGAACAGGCATGATGGTAGTGTCAACCTGTTGGAGTTTTTGTTGCTGGAAGAAGTTGTACAAAAGGATTGGTTTTTACATTGACCAGTTACTGAATCAAGCGCAGGAATACATTGGAAATTTAGCTGGGGGTTCCTTTTCCCAGCAGACTACTTCTAGAACGAGCTTGTACACTGAAGCTGACTCTTTTGCTCTCTTTTTGTTTCTTTCCTATTTTCTTGGCTTCTTTGCCACTATCTAGACAATTTTGGAACTTTGTTCCCAACTAAAATGGTTTCAATAGTCTGATTGTGATCATACATTTTTACAAGGAATTTTTAAAATCTTTCCTCGAGTCCAGAAAGTCAAGGACTTAGATCTTTTTCTTCCCTTATCAATATTGCCATGAAATTGATAAATAAAGACCAACTCTTTATTTTTGTTTTTAACCCACGTAGATAATTCCCATCCATTAATCCATTTTGTGGACCAATAGCTGCCATTCTGATGGAAGCTGTCACTTCTTAACAATAGGCATTCTGTGACTATGTTGACAGCACTTTGGGTGAAGATCCTAACTGGTCTTAGATATACATAGGGAGAAATTTGCTCAGCCAGTGTCAGTCTTAAGCATGCGTATCAGAAGATCTTTCTAGAGCTGGGAATTTTCCCATGAAAGGGATTCAGTTAGGGAAGAGACACTTGTGCCAGAGTTTTACATTCTTCTTGAACACTGCTTAAGGAACTTAGATGCCATGTCCATTTGGATCTCTGTCTGCACAGAACTTTGTCATGCCAGTGCTTTGAAATGCATCTTGAAGAGAATTCACTAGCACAGAATGAAAGAGAGTGGAAGGGGTTGGTGGGGCTAACCAGGCCCAACCCCCCTGCCTAAACCAGGATACCTAGAGCCTCTTGCCCAGGATTCTATCTGGGTGTACTTTTAATGTCTTCAAAGATCCAGGCTCCACAATCTTTCTGGGCAGTCTGTGCCGTGGTTCAGTCACCCTGACAGTAAAGAAACATTTACTGATGTTCAAAGGCAATCTCCTGTATTTCAGTGTGTGCCCACTGCCTCTTGTCTTTTCCCTCAGCATCACTGAAAAGACACTGATTCCCTCCCCTTTGCACTATTGCTTCCATATGTATGTGTGATGCCATGTAGAGGTATGTCAAAAACCTCCCTGAAGCCCAGGCAGATAATATTCCCTTCATCTACCAGTCAAGTTGATTCATCAGAGGAGTTTAAAGTGATGTTCAGCATGAAATTCCCCTGAAAAATCATGCTAACTACATTATTTGGTCATCTGTCATGTGCCTGGCAAGGATTTCCAGGAAGAGCTGCTTCATCAACTTCCTGGGGATAAAAAAGAGGCTGGCTGGTTTGTACTATGGCGAGTCCTCTTAATTGCCTTTTTTGAAGATGGGTGTCATTTGCTAACATCCACTCTTTAGCCTCTCTTGTCGTCTACATCTTAGCAAAACGCTTTTCCACTATGTCTGGCTAGGAAAAACTGTGCCAGCACAGAAAACATCTCCCATCGTGTTTCTAGAAGTTGCACGGATGTCTGCCAAGTGTTTGGCAGGAAGAAAAGAAAAGTTGTCCAAAACAGCTTCCAATCGAATGTTCCTGTGATTGGAAAAGTCAGGAGAGTGCAAAGGTACTGTTTTCTATCAGTTGGCAAGGTGCGCACACAATCCAGTGTTGTACAGCTTGCTTCTTCACCTTCCCGAAGCTGCCGCTCTCGCCGGCTGCCGGAGCCCAAGAAGCGGCTTCTTCGCGCAAAGACGATTGTGCCGCTCACAGGGCTCTCCTTAGCGCGGCTTCTGCCGAAAGACGCCCGGCAGCGGCTCTTACCTCCGGAGAGCATCCTACCTTCGTCTTTAGCTCCTCTTCTCATCTACACCTAGGCAAAAAGCTTCTCCACTATGTCTGGCTAGGAAAAACTGTGCCAGCACAGAAAACATCTCCCATCGTGTTCTAGAAGTTGCACGGATGTCTGCCAAGTGTTTGGCAGGAAGAAAAGAAAAGTTGTCCAAAACAGCTTCCAATCGAATGTTCCTGTGATTGGAAAAGTCAGGAGAGTGCAAAGGTACTGTTTTCTATCAGTTGGCAAGGTGCGCACACAATCCCAGTGTTGTACAGCTTGCTTCTTCACCTTCCCGAAGCTGCCGCTCTCGCCGGCTGCCGGAGCCCAAGAAGCGGCTTCTTCGCGCAAAGACGATTGTGCCGCTCACAGTGCTCTCCTTAGCGCAGCTTCTGCCGAAAGACGCCCGGCAGCGGCTCTTACCTCCTGAGAGTGGCAGCTTCGGGAAGATGAAGAAGCAAGCTGTACAACACTGGGATTGTGTGCGCACCTTGCCAACTGATAGAAAACAGTACCTTTGCACTCTCCTGACTTTTCCAATCACAGGAACATTCGATTGGAAGCTGTTTTGGACAACTTTTCTTTTCTTCCTGCCAAACACTTGGCAGACATCCGTGCAACTTCTAGAACACGATGGGAGATGTTTTCTGTGCTGGCACGGGTTTTCCTAGCCAGACATAGTGGAAAAGCGTTTTGCTAAGATGTAGACTACAAAAGACGCGAAAGACGAAGGTAGGATGCTCTCCGGAGGTAAGAGCCGCTGCCGGGCGTCTTTCGGCAGAAGCCGCGCTAAGGAGAGCCCTGTGAGCGGCACAATCGTCTTTGCGCGAAGAAGCCGCTTCTTGGGCTCCGGCAGCCGGCGAGAGCGGCAGCTTCGGGAAGGTGAAGAAGCAAGCTGTACAACACTGGGATTGTGTGCGCACCTTGCCAACTGATAGAAAACAGTATCTTTGCACTCTCCTGACTTTTCCAATCACAGGAACATTCGATTGGAAGCTGTTTTGGACAACTTTTCTTTTCTTCCTGCCAAACACTTGGCAGACATCCGTGCAACTTCTAGAACACGATGGGAGATGTTTTCTGTGCTGGCACAGTTTTTCCTAGCCAGACATAGTGGAAAAGCTTTTTGCCGAGGTGTAGATGAGAAGAGGAGCTAAAGACGAAGGTAGGATGCTCTCCGGAGGTAAGAGCCGCTGCCGGGCGTCTTTCGGCAGAAGCCGCGCTAAGGAGAGCACTGTGAGCGGCACAATCGTCTTTGCGCGAAGAAGCCGCTTCTTGGGCTCCGGCAGCCGGCGAGAGCGGCAGCTTCGGGAAGGTGAAGAAGCAAGCTGTACAACACTGGGATTGTGTGCGCACCTTGCCAACTGATAGAAAACAGTACCTTTGCACTCTCCTGACTTTTCCAATCACAGGAACATTCGATTGGAAGCTGTTTTGGACAACTTTTCTTTTCTTCCTGCCAAACACTTGGCAGACATCCGTGCAACTTCTAGAACACGATGGGAGATGTTTTCTGTGCTGGCACAGTTTTTCCTAGCCAGACATAGTGGAAAAGCGTTTTGCTAAGATGTAGACTACAAAAGACGCGAAAGACGAAGGTAGGATGCTCTCCGGAGGTAAGAGCCGCTGCCGGGCGTCTTTCGGCAGAAGCCGCGCTAAGGAGAGCACTGTGAGCGGCACAATCGTCTTTGCGCGAAGAAGCCGCTTCTTGGGCTCCGGCAGCCGGCGAGAGCGGCAGCTTCGGGAAGGTGAAGAAGCAAGCTGTACAACACTGGGATTGTGTGCGCACCTTGCCAACTGATAGAAAACAGTACCTTTGCACTCTCCTGACTTTTCCAATCACAGGAACATTCGATTGGAAGCTGTTTTGGACAACTTTTCTTTTCTTCCTGCCAAACACTTGGCAGACATCCGTGCAACTTCTAGAACACGATGGGAGATGTTTTCTGTGCTGGCACAGTTTTTCCTAGCCAGACATAGTGGAGAAGCTTTTTGCCGAGGTGTAGATGAGAAGAGGAGCTAAAGACGAAGGTAGGGTGCTCTCCGGAGGTAAGAGCCGCTGCCGGGCGTCTTTCGGCAGAAGCCGCGCTAAGGAGAGCACTGTGAGCGGCACAATCGTCTTTGCGCGAAGAAGCCGCTTCTTGGGCTCCGGCAGCCGGCGAGAGCGGCAGCTTCGGGAAGGTGAAGAAGCAAGCTGTACAACACTGGGATTGTGTGCGCACCTTGCCAACTGATAGAAAACAGTACCTTTGCACTCTCCTGACTTTTCCAATCACAGGAACATTCGATTGGAAGCTGTTTTGGACAACTTTTCTTTTCTTCCTGCCAAACACTTGGCAGACATCCGTGCAACTTCTAGAACACGATGGGAGATGTTTTCTGTGCTGGCACAGTTTTTCCTAGCCAGACATAGTGGAAAAGCGTTTTGCTAAGATGTAGACGACAAGAGAGGCTAAAGAGTGGATGTTAGCATATGACACCCATCTTCAAAAAAGGCAATTAAGAGGACTCGCCATAGTACAAACCAGCCAGCCTCTTTTTTATCCCCAGGAAGTTGATGAAGCAGCTCTTCCTGGAAATCCTTGCCAGGCACATGACAGATGACCAAATAATGTAGTTAGCATGATTTTTCAGGGGAATTTCATGCTGAACATCACTTTAAACTCCTCTGATGAATCAACTTGACTGGTAGATGAAGGGAATATTATCTGCCTGGGCTTCAGGGAGGTTTTTGACATACCTCTACATGGCATCACACATACATATGGAAGCAATAGTGCAAAGGGGAGGGAATCAGTGTCTTTTCAGTGATGCTGAGGGTAAAGACAAGAGGCAGTGGGCACACACTGAAATACAGGAGATTGCCTTTGAACATCAGTAAATGTTTCTTTACTGTCAGGGTGACTGAACCACGGCACAGACTGCCCAGAAAGATTGTGGAGCCTGGATCTTTGAAGACATTAAAAGTACACCCAGATAGAATCCTGGGCAAGAGGCTCTAGGTATCCTGGTTTAGGCAGGGGGGTTGGGCCTGGTTAGCCCCACCAACCCCTTCCACTCTCTTTCATTCTGTGCTAGTGAATTCTCTTCAAGATGCATTTCAAAGCACTGGCATGACAAAGTTCTGTGCAGACAGAGATCCAAATGGACATGGCATCTAAGTTCCTTAAGCAGTGTTCAAGAAGAATGTAAAACTCTGGCACAAGTGTCTCTTCCCTAACTGAATCCCTTTCATGGGAAAATTCCCAGCTCTAGAAAGATCTTCTGATACGCATGCTTAAGACTGACACTGGCTGAGCAAATTTCTCCCTATGTATATCTAAGACCAGTTAGGATCTTCACCCAAAGTGCTGTCAACATAGTCACAGAATGCCTATTGTTAAGAAGTGACAGCTTCCATCAGAATGGCAGCTATTGGTCCACAAAATGGATTAATGGATGGGAATTATCTACGTGGGTTAAAAACAAAAATAAAGAGTTGGTCTTTATTTATCAATTTCATGGCAATATTGATAAGGGAAGAAAAAGATCTAAGTCCTTGACTTTCTGGACTCGAGGAAAGATTTTAAAAATTCCTTGTAAAAATGTATGATCACAATCAGACTATTGAAACCATTTTAGTTGGGAACAAAGTTCCAAAATTGTCTAGATAGTGGCAAAGAAGCCAAGAAAATAGGAAAGAAACAAAAAGAGAGCAAAAGAGTCAGCTTCAGTGTACAAGCTCGTTCTAGAAGTAGTCTGCTGGGAAAAGGAACCCCCAGCTAAATTTCCAATGTATTCCTGCGCTTGATTCAGTAACTGGTCAATGTAAAAACCAATCCTTTTGTACAACTTCTTCCAGCAACAAAAACTCCAACAGGTTGACACTACCATCATGCCTGTTCCAGACATATTTAAAAGAGAAATGATGATTTTCTTGAAAACCTACTTACATAAAAGTTGCAAGATGGTGGAGGGATTCCCACATCCTCCTTCCTCCATCTGGCTTGAAAGTATATTTGATAAAATATGCAACAAAGCACATGATTTATAAGGGAGAGTCAAATGGATGATTTGGGAATCGATCTCTTGTTGATAGTAAACTTCATATCCACTCGGTGTGACCTTTTTAAAACAAAATGTGGAGCTGAGGCATGAATCTGCCACAACAATTGTAAAGCAAACATACACACTCCCCTTCATATGCCCCCCCCTCCACACACACCTAGGCACACACAGAGATCAGCATAGCAGATCATGAACACCTTGGAAAAGACTGAAATGCTAAATGCCTCTCTTGATGGGCAAAAGAGCTGGTGCAGTAATTCAAATGCCTGGTACAAAAATTCTGTTTAATATTTAGCTCCTATTTAAAACACAGCTTTTCATTTCATTCTATTTACAGAATATTTTCATTTCATTTGTTTCTTTAAAATTACTTAGTTCTCACCTGTTGTATGTCTAGGAATATTTTCTTCCAAAAATAGAAAAAAATAGATGATATCTTTTCAGCAGAAAACATTGGTTGATACAATTTTAAACCATCATGATATGGAAGAATTCTTCTGTCCCACTCGAAGGTGGAAGAAGCATTTGGATCACAGATCATCTACAATGAAATACTTGACATGTTTAAGATGCTTTCAATCAATTTTGATCGTCAATTGCTTATTTGTTGTAAACAGTAATTTTTCAGTGAAGGGAAAGTGTGTGTGGTATATCTACATGATATGTTCAAAGGCAGTTCCTACTAATGGCCAGGCTGAATTCCAGTAAATAATGTCCCGAATGATATTTTGCCGCCTTCTTTGGCACTTCATGAAATCTTACCCTGATGAAGTGCTGAAACACAGAGATTTTCTCTTAGAGAGTGTCTCATGTTGTAACCTATCCCATGGATTTTATGCTGTAATTCTTATCTCTTTTAAAATTTACTATCTTCTGTACAGTTTTCATGAAACTTTCTGTTACAGTAGTGAATAGCACAGATAAATGTCATTTTGTACAACTTTGAATTTACCCCAAGAGCTGAGAGAAAACTTGATCCTATACTTCAATCCGAGTTTCTTCTATAGTCCAACTTTGTTTCTCTACCATCAAGCTTCTCCTTTGTTGCTGCTCCAAGCCCCGTCCAAGGTGACCTTGAATACTTTCAGGGATGGGACACCCACAACTTCTCTGGGCAACCTGTTCCAGTGTTCCAGCACTCCCACAGTAAAAAAGGCCTTCCTTTCATCTAATATGTGTAGGAAATCATAAATCTAGGCATAGAAGCTTGGAGTGCAAATTTGAAATTCTTTGGATTTGAAGCACATTTTATATGAATACTGACTTACAGATGACTAAAAGATGTTGATGGGCATTTGAGCTGACAAGTTTTGAAAAAGTGCACGGAAATTAAAATTGAAACCACTAAAATTAAAAACTCCTTGCCATTTTCTTTTTCCTCTCCTATTCAAAATTGCATATGTCAGATATCAGTGCTTCATGCAAACCTCTCAGATGCTCTCAGAGAAAAAGCTTTTCTTTCAGACTAAGTTGCGGTTGACGTAGAACACTAGCAGGAGTGAAAGATTTTCTGGGCATCGGGGCAGCCCGTTCTCCTTGGATTTGTGTGCAGAATGCATTTTATCCAAACTGGAAAATAGATCCCAGCTCTGTTCTATTCATCATCCTTACTTCATCAGGCCAGAAGATTCTGTGAAAAGTAGCCTGTGGACCTTGAAGACAGCGCATGTGAACCAGATGAGAGGTGATAGAGAAGTTGAGGGAGAGAAGAAAGAGCATGAGGCTGAAACCAGAAAGTATTTCTCCACGTGATCATGGAAGATTGCAGGAGCCACTTGGTACTATCAAACCAGCCCAACTTGGCACTGGTGCCACCTTGGGTCTGGGAGCCATGTTGCATATCGTGCATTTTAAGGAGCCAGCTGGCCACACCCAGCCATATGCCCCCAAACACAAACCAAGGCCCTTTTCTCTGGCAAACAAAACTCAGCTGCCCTGCTTCTGGATGGCAGATTGCAGGAACCACTTGGTACTATCAAACCAGCCGAACTTGGCACTGGTGCCACCATGGGTCTGGTCACCATCCTGCCTATTGTAGCTTTTCAGGAGCCAGCCGGTCACTCTCAGCCATAGGCCCCCAAACACAAACCTCGTCCCGTTTCCCTGGCAAACAAAAGTAAGCTGCCCCGCTTCTGCATGGCAGATTGCAGGAGCTACTTAGTACTATCAAATCAGCCCGACTTGGCACAGGTGCCACCTTGGATCTGGGAACCATCCTGTGTATCGTGGATTTTCAGGGGCCAGCCGGCCACTCTCAGCCATATGCCCCCAAAAACAAACCACGGACCTTTTCTCTGGCAAACAAAAATCAGCTGCCCCACTTCTGGATGGCAGATTGCAGGAGCCACTTGGGACTATCACACCAGCACAACATGGCACTGCTGCCACCTTGGATCTGGGAACAATCCTGCGTATTGTACATATTCAGGAACCAGCCGAACACTCCCAGCCACAGGCCCCCAAACACAAACAACGGCCCATTTCCCTGGCAAACAAAACTCAGCTGCCCCGCTTCTGGATGGCAGTTTGCAGGAGCCACTTGGGACTATCAAACCAGCCCGACTTGGTAATGGTACCACCTTGGATCTGGGAACCATCCTTCCTATCGTGGATTTTCAGGGGCCAGCCGGTCATTCCCAGCCATATGCCCCCAAACACAAACCTCGGCCCTTTCCTCTGGCAAACAAAACTCAACTGCCCCTCTTCTGGATGGCAAATTGCAGGACGCACTTGGTACTACAAAAAGAGCCCGACTTGGCAGTGGTGCCACCTTGGCTCTGGGAACCATCCTGCGTATCGAGCATTTTAAGGAGCCAGCCGGCAATTCCCAGCCGTATGCCCCAAAAAGAGACCATGGACATTTTCTCTGGCAAAAAAAACTCAGCTGTCCCGCTTCTGGATGGCAGATTGCAGGAGTCACTTTGAACCATACAACCAGCCTTACTTGGCACTGGTGCCACCTTGGATCTGGGAACCATCCTGCCTATCGTTGATTTTCAGGGGCCAGCCGGCCACTCTCAGCCATAGGCCCCCAAACACAAACCACAGCCCTTTTCTCTAGCAAACAAAATTCAACTGCCCCGCTTCTGGATGGCAAATTGCAGGAGCCACTGGGTACTACAAAAACAGCCTGACTTGGCACTGGTGCCACCTTGCGTCTGGTTACCATGCGGCGTATCGTGCATTTTAAGGAGCCAGGTGGCCACTCCCAGCCATATGCCCCCAAACACAACCCACGGCCCTTTTCTCTGGCAAACAAAACTCAGCTGCCCCGCTTCTGGATGGCAGATTGCAGGAGACACTTGGTACTATCAAACCAGCCCGACTTGGCACTGGTGCCACCTTGGGTCTGGGAACCATCCTGCGTATTGTGGATTGTCCGGAGACAGCCGACCACTCTCGGCCACAGAGCCCAATCAAAAACAAAGGTCCGTTTCCCTGGCAAAAAAAACTCAGCTGCCCCGCTTCTGGATGGGAGATTGCAGGAGGCACTTGACACTGTCAAACGAGCCCCACTTGGCACTGGTGCCACCTTGGGTCTGGGAACCATGCTGCGTATCGTGGATTTTCAGGAGCCAGCCGGCCACTGCCAGCCACAGGCCCCCAAACACAAACCACAGCCTTTTCCTCTGGCAAACAAAACTCAGCTGCCCCGCTTCTGGATGGCAGATTGCAGGAGCCACTTGGTACTATCAAACCAGCCCGACTTGGCACTGGTGCCACCTTGGGTCTGGGAACCATCCTGCCTATCGTGGATTGTAAGGAGCCAGCCGGCTACTCCCAGCCACAGGCCCCCAACAAAAACCACGGCCCTTTTTTCTCGCAAACAAAACTTAGCTGCCTCACTTCTGGATGGCAGATTGCAGGAGCCACTTGGTGTAATCAAACCAGCCCGACTTGGCACTGGTGCCACCTTGGGTCTGGGAACCATCCTGCGTATCGTGGATTCTAAGGAGCCAGCCGGCCACTCCCAGCCACAGGCCCCCAAACAAAATCAACGGCGCTGTTCCCTGGAAAACAAAACACGCCTGCCAACTTTTTGATGGAGTTTGCAGGAGCCACTTGGTACTATCAAACCAGCCCGACTTGGCACTGGTGCCACCTTGGGTCTGGGAAACATCCTGCGTATCGTGGATTCTTAGGAGCCAGCCGGCCACTCCTAGCCACAGACCCCCAAACAAAAACCTAGGCCTATTTCTCTGGCAAACAAAAGTAAGCTGCCCTGCTTCTGGATGGCAGATTGCAGGAGACACTTGGTACTATCAAACCAGCCCGACTTGGCACTGGTGCCACCTTGGATCTGGGAACCATGCTGTGTATCGTGGATATTCAGGGGCCAGCTGGCCACTCTCAGCCATATGTCCCCAAACAGAAACCTCGGCCCGTTTCTCTGGCAAACAAAACTCAACTGCCCCTCTTCTGGATGGCAAATTGCAGGATGAACTTGATACTAAAACCGCAGGCCGACTTGGTAGTGGTGACACCTTGGGCCTGGGAACCATCATGCGTATCGAGCATTTTAAGGAGCCAGCCGGCCACTCCCAGCAATATGCCCCCAAAAACAATCCACGGAATTTTTCTCTGGCAAACAAAAATCAGCTGCCCCGCTTCTGGATGGCAGATTGCAGGAGCCACTTTGCACCATCAAACCAGCCCGACTTGGCACTGGTGCCACCTTGCATCTGGGAAGCATGCTGCCTAGCGTGGATTTTCAGGAGCCAGCCGGCCACTCTCAGCTATATGCCCCCAAACAAAACCCACGGCCCGTTTCCCTGGCAAACAAAATTAAGCTGCCCCGCTTCTGGATGGCAGATTGCAGGACGCACTTGGTAGTATCAAACCAGCCCGACTTGGCACTGGTGCCACCTTGGGTCTGGGAACCATCCTGCGTATCGTGGGTTCAAAGGAGCCAGCCGGCCACTCCCAGCCACAGGCCCCCAAATACAAACAATGGCGCTTTTCCCTGGAAAACAAAACTCGCCTGCCAACTTTTTGATGGCAGATTGCAGGAGCCACTTGGTACTATCAAATCAGCCCAACTTGGCACTGCTGCCACCATGGGTCTGGTAACCATCCTGCCTATTGTAGCTTTTCAGGAGCCAGCCGGTCACTCCCAGCCATAGGTCCCCAGTCACAAACCTCGGCCCGTTTCCCTGGCAAACAAAAGTAAGCTGCCCCGCTTCTGGATGGCAGATTGCAGGAGCCACTTGGTACTATCAAACCAGCCCAACTTGGCACTGGTGCCACCTTGGGTCTGGGAACCATGCTGCGTAACACAGATTCTAAGGAGCCAGTCGGCCACTCCCAGCCACAAGCCCCCAAACACAAACAACGGCGCTATTCTCTGGCAAACAAAACTCAACTTCCCCTCTTCTGGATGGCAAATTGCAGGACGCACTTGGTACTATAAAAACAGCCCGACTTGGCACTGGTGCCACCTTGGGTCTGGGAGCCATCCTGCGTATTGTGGGTTGGCAGGAGCCAGCCGAACACTCTCGGCCACAGACCCCAATTAAAAACAACGGCCCGTTTCACAGGCAAACAAAACTCAGCTGCCCCGCTTCTGGATGGGAGATTGCAGGAGGCACTTGACACTGTGAAACCAGCCCCACTTGGCACTGGAGCCACCTTGGGTCTGGGAACCATGCTGCGTATCATGGATTTTCAGGAGCCAGCCGGTCACTCTCAGCCATAGGCCCCCAAACACAAACCTCGGCCCGTTTCCCTGGCAAACAAAAGTAAGCTGCCCCGCTTCTGCATGGCAGATTGCAGGAGCTACTTAGTACTATCAAATCAGCCCGACTTGGCACAGGTGCCACCTTGGATCTGGGAACCATCCTGTGTATCGTGGATTTTCAGGGGCCAGCCGGCCACTCTCTGCCATATGCCCCCAAAAACAAACCACGGACCTTTTCTCTGGCAAACAAAAATCAGCTGCCCCACTTCTGGATGGCAGATTGCAGGAGCCACTTGGGACTATCACACCAGCACAACATGGCACTGCTGCCACCTTGGATCTGGGAACAATCCTGCGTATCGTACATATTCAGGAACCAGCCGAACACTCCCAGCCACAGGCCCCCAAACACAAACAACGGCCCATTTCCCTGGCAAACAAAACTCAGCTGCCCCGCTTCTGGATGGCAGTTTGCAGGAGCCACTTGGGACTATCAAACCAGCCCGACTTGGTAATGGTACCACCTTGGATCTGGGAACCATCCTTCCTATCGTGGATTTTCAGGGGCCAGCCGGTCATTCCCAGCCATATGCCCCCAAACACAAACCTCGGCCCTTTCCTCTGGCAAACAAAACTCAACTGCCCCTCTTCTGGATGGCAAATTGCAGGACGCACTTGGTACTACAAAAAGAGCCCGACTTGGCAGTGGTGCCACCTTGGCTCTGGGAACCATCCTGCGTATCGAGCATTTTAAGGAGCCAGCCGGCAATTCCCAGCCGTATGCCCCAAAAAGAGACCATGGACATTTTCTCTGGCAAAAAAAACTCAGCTGTCCCGCTTCTGGATGGCAGATTGCAGGAGTCACTTTGAACCATACAGCCAGCCTTACTTGGCACTGGTGCCACCTTGGATCTGGGAACCATCCTGCCTATCGTTGATTTTCAGGGGCCAGCCGGCCACTCTCAGCCATAGGCCCCCAAACACAAACCACAGCCCTTTTCTCTAGCAAACAAAATTCAACTGCCCCGCTTCTGGATGGCAAATTGCAGGAGCCACTGGGTACTACAAAAACAGCCTGACTTGGCACTGGTGCCACCTTGCGTCTGGTTACCATGCGGCGTATCGTGCATTTTAAGGAGCCAGGTGGCCACTCCCAGCCATATGCCCCCAAACACAACCCACGGCCCTTTTCTCTGGCAAACAAAACTCAGCTGCCCCGCTTCTGGATGGCAGATTGCAGGAGACACTTGGTACTATCAAACCAGCCCGACTTGGCACTGGTGCCACCTTGGGTCTGGGAACCATCCTGCGTATTGTGGATTGTCCGGAGACAGCCGACCACTCTCGGCCACAGAGCCCAATCAAAAACAAAGGTCCGTTTCCCTGGCAAAAAAAACTCAGCTGCCCCGCTTCTGGATGGGAGATTGCAGGAGGCACTTGACACTGTCAAACGAGCCCCACTTGGCACTGGTGCCACCTTGGGTCTGGGAACCATGCTGCGTATCGTGGATTTTCAGGAGCCAGCCGGCCACTGCCAGCCACAGGCCCCCAAACACAAACCACAGCCTTTTCCTCTGGCAAACAAAACTCAGCTGCCCCGCTTCTGGATGGCAGATTGCAGGAGCCACTTGGTACTATCAAACCAGCCCGACTTGGCACTGGTGCCACCTTGGGTCTGGGAACCATCCTGCCTATCGTGGATTGTAAGGAGCCAGCCGGCTACTCCCAGCCACAGGCCCCCAACAAAAACCACGGCCCTTTTTTCTCGCAAACAAAACTTAGCTGCCTCACTTCTGGATGGCAGATTGCAGGAGCCACTTGGTGTAATCAAACCAGCCCGACTTGGCACTGGTGCCACCTTGGGTCTGGGAACCATCCTGCGTATCGTGGATTCTAAGGAGCCAGCCGGCCACTCCCAGCCACAGGCCCCCAAACAAAATCAACGGCGCTGTTCCCTGGAAAACAAAACACGCCTGCCAACTTTTTGATGGAGTTTGCAGGAGCCACTTGGTACTATCAAACCAGCCCGACTTGGCACTGGTGCCACCTTGGGTCTGGGAAACATCCTGCGTATCGTGGATTCTTAGGAGCCAGCCGGCCACTCCTAGCCACAGACCCCCAAACAAAAACCTAGGCCTATTTCTCTGGCAAACAAAAGTAAGCTGCCCTGCTTCTGGATGGCAGATTGCAGGAGACACTTGGTACTATCAAACCAGCCCGACTTGGCACTGGTGCCACCTTGGATCTGGGAACCATGCTGTGTATCGTGGATATTCAGGGGCCAGCTGGCCACTCTCAGCCATATGTCCCCAAACAGAAACCTCGGCCCGTTTCTCTGGCAAACAAAACTCAACTGCCCCTCTTCTGGATGGCAAATTGCAGGATGAACTTGATACTAAAACCGCAGGCCGACTTGGTAGTGGTGACACCTTGGGCCTGGGAACCATCATGCGTATCGAGCATTTTAAGGAGCCAGCCGGCCACTCCCAGCAATATGCCCCCAAAAACAATCCACGGAATTTTTCTCTGGCAAACAAAAATCAGCTGCCCCGCTTCTGGATGGCAGATTGCAGGAGACACTTTGCACCATCAAACCAGCCCGACTTGGCACTGGTGCCACCTTGCATCTGGGAACCATGCTGCCTAGCGTGGATTTTCAGGAGCCAGCCGGCCACTCTCAGCTATATGCCCCCAAAAAAAACCCACGGCCCGTTTCCCTGGCAAACAAAAGTAAGCTGCCCCGCTTCTGGATGGCAGATTGCAGGACGCACTTGGTAGTATCAAACCAGCCCGACTTGGCACTGGTGCCACCTTGGGTCTGGGAACCATCCTGCGTATCGTGGGTTCAAAGGAGCCAGCCGGCCACTCCCAGCCACAGGCCCCCAAATAAAAACAATGGCGCTTTTCCCTGGAAAACAAAACTCGCCTGCCAACTTTTTGATGGCAGATTGCAGGAGCCACTTGGTACTATCAAATCAGCCCAACTTGGCACTGCTGCCACCATGGGTCTGGTCACCATCCTGCCTATTGTAGCTTTTCAGGAGCCAGCCGGTCACTCCCAGCCATAGGTCCCCAGTCACAAACCTCGGCCCGTTTCCCTGGCAAACAAAAGTAAGCTGCCCCGCTTCTGGATGGCAGATTGCAGGAGCCACTTGGTACTATCAAACCAGCCCGACTTGGCACTGGTGCCACCTTGGGTCTGGGAACCATGCTGCGTAACACAGATTCTAAGGAGCCAGTCGGACACTCCCAGCCACAAGCCCCCAAACACAAACAACGGCGCTATTCTCTGGCAAACAAAACTCAACTGCCCCTCTTCTGGATGGCAAATTGCAGGACGCACTTGGTACTATAAAAACAGCCCGACTTGGCACTGGTGCCACCTTGGGTCTGGGAACCATCCTGCGTATTGTGGGTTGTCAGGAGCCAGCCGAACACTCTCGGCCACAGACCCCAATTAAAAACAACGGCCCGTTTCACAGGCAAACAAAACTCAGCTGCCCCGCATCTGGATGGGAGATTGCAGGAGGCACTTGACACTGTGAAACCAGCCCCACTTGGCACTGGTGCCACCTTGGGTCTGGGAACCATGCTGCGTATCATGGATTTTCAGGAGCCAGCCGGTCACTCTCAGCCATAGGCCCCCAAACACAAACCTCGTCCCGTTTCCCTGGCAAACAAAAGTAAGCTGCCCCGCTTCTGCATGGCAGATTGCAGGAGCTACTTAGTACTATCAAATCAGCCCGACTTGGCACAGGTGCCACCTTGGATCTGGGAACCATCCTGTGTATCGTGGATTTTCAGGGGCCAGCCGGCCACTCTCAGCCATATGCCCCCAAAAACAAACCACGGACCTTTTCTCTGGCAAACAAAAATCAGCTGCCCCACTTCTGGATGGCAGATTGCAGGAGCCACTTGGGACTATCACACCAGCACAACATGGCACTGCTGCCACCTTGGATCTGGGAACAATCCTGCGTATCGTACATATTCAGGAACCAGCCGAACACTCCCAGCCACAGGCCCCCAAACACAAACAACGGCCCATTTCCCTGGCAAACAAAAGTAAGCTGCCCCGCTTCTGGATGGCAGTTTGCAGGAGCCACTTGGGACTATCAAACCAGCCCGACTTGGTAATGGTACCACCTTGGATCTGGGAACCATCCGGCGTATCGTGGATTTTCAGGGGCCAGCCGGTCATTCCCAGCCATATGCCCCCAAACACAAACCTCGGCCCTTTTCTCTGGCAAACAAAACTCAACTGCCCCTCTTCTGGATGGCAAATTGCAGGACGCACTTGGTACTACAAAAAGAGCCCGACTTGGCAGTGGTGCCACCTTGGCTCTGGGAACCATCCTGCGTATCGAGCATTTTAAGGAGCCAGCCGGCAATTCCATGCCGTATGCCCCAAAAAGAAACCATGGACCTTTTCTCTGGCAAAAAAAACTCAGCTGTCCCGCTTCTGGATGGCAGATTGCAGGAGTCACTTTGAACCATACAACCAGCCTTACTTGGCACTGGTGCCACCTTGGATCTGGGAACCATCCTGCCTATCGTTGATTTTCAGGGGCCAGCCGGCCACTCTCAGCCATAGGCCCCCAAACACAAACCACAGCCCTTTTCTCTAGCAAACAAAATTCAACTGCCCCGCTTGTGGATGGCAAATTCCAGGAGCCACTGGGTACTACAAAAACAGCCTGACTTGGCACTGGTGCCACCTTGCGTCTGGTTACCATGCGGCGTATCGTGCATTTTAAGGATCCAGGTGGCCACTCCCAGCCATATGCCCCCAAACACAACCCACGGCCCTTTTCTCTGGCAAACAAAACTCAGCTGCCCCGCTTCTGGATGGCAGATTGCAGGAGACACTTGGTACTATCAAACCAGCCCGACTTGGCACTGGTGCCACCTTGGGTCTGGGAACCATCCTGCGTATTGTGGATTGTCAGGAGACAGCCGACCACTCTCGGCCACAGAGCCCAATCAAAAACAAAGGTCCGTTTCCCTGGCAAAAAAAACTCAGCCGCCCCGCTTCTGGATGGGAGATTGCAGGAGGCACTTGACACTGTCAAACGAGCCCCACTTGGCACTGGTGCCACCTTGGGTCTGGGAACCATGCTGCGTATCGTGGATTTTCAGGAGCCAGCCGGCCACTGCCAGCCACAGGCCCCCAAACACAAACCACAGCCTTTTTCTCTGGCAAACAAAACTCAGCTGCCCCGCTTCTGGATGGCAGATTGCAGGAGCCACTTGGTACTATCAAACCAGCCCGACTTGGCACTGGTGCCACCTTGGGTCTGGGAACCATCCTGCCTATCGTGGATTTTAAGGAGCCAGCCGGCTACTCCCAGCCACAGGCCCCCAACAAAAACCACGGCCCTTTTTTCTCGCAAACAAAACTTAGCTGCCTCACTTCTGGATGGCAGATTGCAGGAGCCACTTGGTGTAATCAAACCAGCCCGACTTGGCACTGGTGCCACCTTGGGTCTGGGAACCATCCTGCGTATCGTGGATTCTAAGGAGCCAGCCGGCCACTCCCAGCCACAGGCCCCCAAATAAAATCAACGGCGCTGTTCCCTGGAAAACAAAACACGCCTGCCAACTTTTTGATGGAGTTTGCAGGAGCCACTTGGTACTATCAAACCAGCCCGACTTGGCACTGTTGCCACCTTGGGTCTGGGAAACATCCTGCGTATCGTGGATTCTTAGGAGCCAGCCTGCCACTCCTAGCCACTGGCCCCCAAACAAAAACCTAGGCCTATTTCTCTGGCAAACAAAAGTAAGCTGCCCTGCTTCTGGATGGCAGATTGCAGGAGACACTTGGTACTATCAAACCAGCCCGACTTGGCACTGGTGCCACCTTGGATCTGGGAACCATGCTGTGTATCGTGGATATTCAGGGGCCAGCCGGCCACTCTCAGCCATATGTCCCCAAACAGAAACCTCGGCCCGTTTCTCTGGCAAACAAAACTCAACTGCCCCTCTTCTGGATGGCAAATTGCAGGATGAACTTGATACTAAAACCGCAGGCCGACTTGGTAGTGGTGACACCTTGGGCCTGGGAACCATCATGCGTATCGAGCATTTTAAGGAGCCAGCCGGCCACTCCCAGCAATATGCCCCCAAAAACAATCCACGGAATTTTTCTCTGGCAAACAAAAATCAGCTGCCCCGCTTCTGGATGGCAGATTGCAGGAGACACTTTGCACCATCAAACCAGCCCGACTTGGCACTGGTGCCACCTTGCATCTGGGAACCATGCTGCCTAGCGTGGATTTTCAGGAGCCAGCCGGCCACTCTCAGCTATATGCCCCCAATCAAAACCCACGGCCCGTTTCCCTGGCAAACAAAAGTAAGCTGCCCCGCTTCTGGATGGCAGATTGCAGGACGCACTTGGTAGTATCAAACCAGCCCGACTTGGCACTGGTGCCACCTTGGGTCTGGGAACCATCCTGCGTATCGTGGGTTCAAAGGAGCCAGCCGGCCACTCCCAGCCACAGGCCCCCAAATACAAACAATGGCGCTTTTCCCTGGAAAACAAAACTCGCCTGCCAACTTTTTGATGGCAGATTGCCGGAGCCACTTGTTACTATCAAACCAGCCCAACTTGGCACTGGTGCCACCATGGGTCTGGTAACCATCCTGCCTATTGTAGATTTTCAGGAGCCAGCCGGTCACTCCCAGCCATAGGTCCCCAGTCACAAACCTCGGCCCGTTTCCCTGGCAAACAAAAGTAAGCTGCCCCGCTTCTGGATGGCAGATTGCAGGAGCCACTTGGTACTATCAAACCAGCCCAACTTGGCACTGGTGCCACCTTGGGTCTGGGAACCATGCTGCGTAACACAGATTCTAAGGAGCCAGTCGGCCACTACCAGCCACAAGCCCCCAAACACAAACAACGGCGCTATTCTCTGGCAAACAAAACTCAACTGCCCCTCTTCTGGATGGCAAATTGCAGGACGCACTTGGTACTATAAAAACAGCCCGACTTGGCACTGGTGCCACCTTGGGTCTGGGAACCATCCTGCGTATTGTGGGTTGTCAGGAGCCAGCCGAACACTCCCAGCCACAGGCCCCCAAATACAAACCAAAGCCTTTTTCTCTGGCAAACAAAACTCAGCTGCCCCGCTTCTGGATGGCAGATTGCAGGAGCCACTTGGGACTATCACACCAGAACAACATGGCACTGCTGCCACCTTGGATCTGGGAACCATCCTTCCTATCGTGGATTTTCAGGGGCCAGCCGGTCACTCTCAGCCATAGGCCCCAAACACAAACCACGGCCCTTTTCTCTGGAAAACAAAACTCAACTGCCCCTCTTCTGGATGGCAGATTGCAGGAGCCACTGGGTACTATGAAACCAGCCCTACTTGGCACTGATGCCACCTTGGGTCTGGGAACCATCCTGCGTATCATGGATTTTCAGGAGCCAGCCGGCCACTGCCAGCCACAGGCCCCGAAACACAAACAACAGCCTTTTTCTCTGGCAAACAAAATTCAGCTGCCCCGCTTCTGGATGGCAGATTGCAGGAACCACTTGGTACTAACAAACCAGCCCGACTTGGCACTGGTGCCACCTTTGGTCTGGGAACCATCCTGCGTATCGTGGATTCTAAGGAGCCAGCTGGCCACTCCCAGCCACAGGCCCCAAAACACGCACAACGGTGCTTTTCCCTGGAAAACAAAACTCGCCTGCCAAACTTTTGATGGCAGATTGCAGGAGCCACTTGGTACTATCAAACCAGCCCAACTTGGCACTGGTGCCACCATGGGTCTGGTCACCATCCTGCCTATCGTAGCTTTTCAGGAGCCAGCCAGCCACCCCAATCCAGAGGCCCCCAGACAAATATTTCGGCCCGTTTCCCTGGCAAACAAAAGTAAGCTGCCCCGCTTCTGCATGGCAGATTGCAGGAGCCACTTTGCACCATCAAACCAGCCCAACTTGGCACTGGTGCCACCTCAGGTCTGGGAACCATCCTGCGTATCGTGGGTTCTAAGGAGCCAGCCGGCCACTCCCAGCCACAGGCCCCCAAACACAAACAACGGCGCTTTTCCCTGGAAAACACAACTCGCCTGCCAACTTTTTGATGGCAGATTGCAGGAGCCACTTGGTACTATCAAACCAGCCCAACTTGGCACTGGTGCCACCATGGGTCTGGTCACCATCCTGCCTATCGTAGCTTTTCAGGAGCCAGCCAGCCACCCCCAGCCAGAGGCCCCTAGACACAAACCTCGGCCCGTTTCCCTGGCAAACAAAAGTAAGCTGCCCCGCTTCTGCATGGCAGATTGCAGGAGCTGCTTAGTACTATCAAACCAGCCCGACTTGGCACTGGTGCCACCTCAGGTCTGGGAACCATCCTGCCTATCGTGGATTTTCAGGGGCCAGCCGGCCACTCTCAGCCATATGCCCCCAAAAACAAACCACGGCCCTTTTCTCTGGCAAACAAAACTCAACTGCCCCTCTTCTGGATGGCAAATTTTAGGACGCCCTTAGTACTACGAACACCGCCCGACGTGGCCCTGGTGCCACCTTGTGTCAGGGAACCATCCTGCATATCGAGCTTTTTAAGGAGCCAGACGGCCACGCCCAGCCATAAACCCCCAAAAACAAACCACGGACTATTTCTCTTGGAAACAAAAATCCGCTGCCCCGCGTCTGGATGGCAGATTGCAGGAGCCACTTTGCACCATCAAACCAGCCCGACTTGGCACTGGTGCCACCTTGGGTCTGGGAACAATCCTGCATATCGTGGATTCTAAGGAGCCAGCCGGCCACTCCCAGCCACAGGCCCCCAAACACAAACAACGGCGCTTTTCCCTGGAAAACAAAATTCGCCTGCCAACTTTTTGATGGCAGATTGCAGGAGCCACTTGGTACTATCAAACCAGCCCAACTTGGCACTGGTGCCACCTCTGGTCTGGGAACCATCCTGCCTATCGTAGCTTTTCAGGAGCCAGCCGGTCACTCCCAGCCATAGACCCCCAGACACAAAGCTCGGCCCGTTTCCCTGGCAAACAAAAGTAAGCTACCCCAATTCTGGATGGCAGATTGCAGGAGCCACTTGGTACTATCAAATCAGCCCAACTTGGCACTGGTGCCACCATGGGTCTGGTAAACATCCTGCCTATCGTAGCTTTTCAGGAGCCAGCCGGTCACTCCCTGCCATAGGCCCCTGGACACAAACCTCGGCCCGTTTCCCTGGCAAACAAAAGTAAGCTGCCCCGCTTTTGGATGGCAGATTGCAGGATGCACTTGGTACTTACAAACCAGCCCGACTTGGCCCTGGTGCCACCTTGGCTCTGGGAACCATGCTGCGTAACGTAGATTCTACGAGGACAGGCGGCCACTCCCAGCCACAGGCCTCTAAACAAAAACAACGGCGCTTTTCCCTGGAAAACAAAACTCGCCTGCCAACTTCTTGATGGCAGATTGCAGGAGCCACTTGGTACTATCAAACCAGCCCAACTTGGCACTGGTGCCACCATGGGTCTGGTCACCATCCTGCCTATCGTAGCTTTTTAGGAGCCAGCAGCTCACTCCCAGCCATAGGCCTCCAGACAAATACCTCGGCACGTTTCCCTGGCAAACAAAAGTAGGCTGCCCCGCTTCTGGATGGCAAATTGCAGGACGCACTTGGTACTACGAAAACAGCCCGACTTGGCACTGATGCCACCTTGGGTAAGGGAACAATCCTGCGTATAGAGCTTTTTAAGAAGCCAGCCGGCCACGTCCAGTCATATACCCCCAAAAAAAACAACGGAACATTTCTCCAGCAAACAAAAATCCGCTGCCCCGCGTCTGGATGGCAGATTGCAGGAGCTATTTAGTATTATCAAACCAGCCCGACTGGGCACTGGTGGCACCATGAGTCTGGTAACCATCCTGCCTATCGTAGCTTTTCAGTAGCCAGCCGGTCACTCCCAGCCATAGGCCCCCAGACAAATACCTCGGCCCGTTTCCCTGGGAAACAAAAGTAAGCTGTCCCGCTTCTGGATGGAAGATTGCAGGAGCCACTTGGTACTCTCAAACCAGCCCAACTTGTTCCCAGACCCAAGGTGGCACCAGTGCCAAGTCGGGCTGGTTTGATGGTGCAACGTGGCTCCTGCAATCTGCCATCCAAAAGCGGGGCAGCTTACTTTTGTTTGCCAGGGAAACGGGCCGAGGTTTGTGTCTGGGGGCCTATGGCAGGGAGTGACCGGCTGGCTCCTCAAAAGCTACGATAGGCAGGATGTTTACCAGACCCATGGTGGCACCAGTGCCAAGTTGGGCTGGTTTGATAGTACCAAGTGGCTCCTGCAATCTGCGATCCAGAATCGGGGTAGCTTACTTTTGTTTTCCAGGGAAACGGGCCGAGGTTTGTGTCTGGGGGTCTATGGCTGGGAGTGACCGGCTGGCTCCCGAAAAGCTACGATAGGCAGGATGGTTCCCAGACCAGAGGTGGCACCAGTGCCAAGTTGGGCTGGTTTGATAGTACCAAGTGGCTCCTGCAATCTGCCATCAAAAAGTTGGCAGGCGAATTTTGTTTTCCAGGGAAAAGCGCCGTTGTTTTTGTTTGGGGGCCTGTGGCTGGGAGTGGCCGGCTGGCTCCTTAGAATCCACGATATGCAGGATTGTTCCCAGACCCAAGGTGGCACCAGTGCCAAGTCGGGCTGGTTTGATGGTGCAAAGTGGCTCCTGCAATCTGCCATCCAGACGCGGGGCAGCGGATTTTTGTTTCCAAGAGAAATGGTCCGTGGTTTGTTTTTGGGGGTTTATGGCTGGGCGTGGCCGGCTGGCTCCTTAAAAAGCTCGATATGCAGGATGGTTCCCTGACACAAGGTGGCACCAGTGCCACGTCGGGCGGTTTTCGTAGTACAAAGTGCGTCCTAAAATTTGCCATCCAGAAGAGGGGCAGTTGAGTTTTGTTTGCCAGAGAAAAGGGCCGTGGTTTGGTTTTGGGGGCATATGGCTGAGAGTGGCCGGCTGGGTCCGGAAAAGCTACGATAGGCAGGATGTTTACCAGACCCATGGTGGCACCAGTGCCAAGTTGGGCTGATTTGATAGTACCAAGTGGCTCCTGCAATCTGCCATCCAGAATCGGGGTAGCTTACTTTTGTTTTCCAGGGAAACGGGCCGAGCTTTGTGTCTGGGGGTCTATGGTTGGGAGTGGCCGGCTGGCTCCTTAGAAACCACGATACGCAGCATGGTTCCCAGACAAGAGGTGCCACCAGTGCCAAGTTGGGCTGGTTTGATACTACCAAGTGGTTCCTGCAATCTGCCATCCAGAAGCGGGGCAGCTTACTTTTGTTTGCCAGGGAAACGGACCGTTGTTTGTGTTTGGGGGCCTATGGCTGGGACAACCGGCTGGCTCCTTAAAATCTACGATACGCAGGATGCTTCCCAGACCAGAGGTGGCACCAGTGCCAAGTTGGGCTGGTTTGATAGTACCAAGTGGCTTCTGCAATCTGCCATCCAGAAGCGGGGCAGCTTACTTTTGTTTGCCAGGGAAACGGGCCGAGCTTTGTGTCTCGGGGCCTATGGCTGTGAGTGACCGGCTGGCTCCTGAAAAGCTTCGATAGGCAGGATGGTGACCAGACCCATGGTGGCACCAGTGCCAAGTTGGGCTGGTTTGATAGTACCAAGTGGCTCCTGCAATCTGCCATCAAAATGTTGTCAGGCGAGTTTTGTTTTCCAGGGAAAAGCGTCGTTGTTTGTGTTTGGGGGCCTGTGGTTGGGAGTGGCCGGCTGGCTCCTTAGAAACCACGATACGCAGCATGGTTCCCAGACAAGAGGTGCCACCAGTGCCAAGTTGGGCTGGTTTGATAGTACCAAGTGGTTCCTGCAATCTGCCATCCAGAAGCGGGGCAGCTTACTTTTGTTTGCCACGGAAACGGGCCGTTGTTTGTGTTTGGGGGCCTGTGGCTGGGAGTGGCCGACTGGCTCCTTAGAATCCACGATACGCAGGATGGTTCCCAGACCAGAGGTGGCACCAGTGCCAAGTTGGACTGGTTTGATAATAGCAAGTGGCTCCTGCAATCTGCCATCCAGAAGCGGGGCAGCTTAATTTGTTTGCCAGGGAAACGGGCCAAGGTTTGTGTCTGGGGGCCTATGGCTGTGAGTGACCGGCTAGGTCCTGAAAAGCTACGAGAGGCATGATGGTGACCAGACCCATGGTGGCACCAGTGCCAAGTTGGGCTGGTTTGATAGTACCAAGTGGCTCCTGCAATCTGCCATCAAAAATCGGCAAGCGAGTGTTGATTTCCAGGGAAAAGCGTCGTTGTTTGTGTTTGGGGGCCTGTGGCTGGGAGTGGCCGGCTGGCTCCTTAGAATCCACGATACGCAGCATGGTTCCCAGACCCAAGGTGGCACCAGTGCCAAGTCGGGCTGGCTTGATAATACCAAGTGGTTCCTGCAATCGGCCATCAAAATGTTCGCAGGCGAGTTTTGTTTTCCAGGGAAAAGCGCCGTTGTTTGTGCCTGGGGCCCTATGGCCTGGAGTGGACGGATGGCTAATTAGAATCCACGATACACAGGATGGTTCCCAGACCCATGGTGGCACCAGTGCCAAGTTGGGCTGGTTTGATAGTACCAAGTGGTTCCTGCAATCTGCCATCCAGAAGCGGGGCAGCTTACTTTTGTTTGCCAGGGAAACGGTCCGAGGTTTGTGTCTGGGGGCCTATGGCTGGGAGTGACCGGCTGGCTCCTGAAAAGCTACGATAGGCAGGATGGTGACCAGACCCATGGTGGCACCAGTGCCAAGTTGGGCTGGCTTGATAATACCAAGTGGTTCCTGCAATCGGCCATCAAAAAGTTGGCAGGCGAGTTTTGTTTTCCAGGGAAAAGCGCCGTTGTTTGTGCCTGGGGCCCTATGGCCTGGAGTGGACGGATGCCTAATTAGAACCCACGATACGCAGGATGGTTCCCAGACCTGAGGTGGCACCAGTGCCAAGTTGGGCTGGTTTGACGGTGCAAAGTGGCTCCTGCAATCTGCCATGCAGAAGCGGGGCAGCTTACTTTTGTTTGCCAGGGAAACGGGCCGAAATATTTGTCTGGGGGCCTATGGCTGGGGGTGGCTGGCTGGCTCCTGAAAAGCTACGATAGGCAGGATGGTGACCAGACCCATGGTGGCACCAGTGCCAAGTTGGGCTGGTTTGATAGTACCAAGTGGCTCCTGCAATCTGCCATCAAAAACATGGCAGGCGAGTTTTGTTTTCCAGGGAAAAGCGCCGTTGTTTGTGTTTGGGGGCCTGTGGCTGGGAGTGGCCGGCTGGCTCCTTAGAATCCACGATACGCAGCATGGTTCCCAGACCCAAGGTGGCACCAGTGCCAAGTCGGGCTGGCTTGATAATACCAAGTGGTTCCTGCAATCGGCCATCAAAATGTTCGCAGGCGAGTTTTGTTTTCCAGGGAAAAGCGCCTTTGTTTGTGCCTGGGGCCCTATGGCCTGGAGTGGACGGATGGCTAATTAGAATCCACGATACACAGGATGGTTCCCAGACCCATGGTGGCACCAGTGCCAAGTTGGGCTGGTTTGATAGTACCAAGTGGTTCCTGCAATCTGCCATCCAGAAGCGGGGCAGCTTACTTTTGTTTGCCAGGGAAACGGTCCGAGGTTTGTGTCTGGGGGCCTATGGCTGGGAGTGACCGGCTGGCTCCTGAAAAGCTACGATAGGCAGGATGGTGACCAGACCCATGGTGGCACCAGTGCCAAGTTGGGCTGGCTAGATAATACCAAGTGGTTCCTGCAATCGGCCATCAAAAAGTTGGCAGGGGTGTTTTGTTTTCCAGGGAAAAGCGCCGTTGTTTGTGCCTGGGGCCCTAAGGCCTGGAGTGGACGGATGGCTAATTAGAATCCACGATACACAGGATGGTTCCCAGACCCATGGTGGCACCAGTGCCAAGTTGGGCTGGTTTGATAGTACCAAGTGGTTCCTGCAATCTGCCATCCAGAAGCGGGGCAGCTTACTTTTGTTTTCCAGGGAAACGGGCCGAGGTTTTTGTCTGGGGGCCTATGGCTGGGAGTGACCGGCTGGCTCCTGAAAAGCTACGATAGGCAGGATGGTGACCAGACCCATGACGGCACCAGTGCCAAGTTGGGCTGGTTTGATAGTACCAAGTGGCTCCTGCAATCTGCCATCAAAAAGTTGGCAGGCGAGTTTTGTTTTCCAGGGAAAAGCGCCGTTGTTTGTGTTTGGGGGCCTGTGGCTGGGAGTGGCCGGCTGGCTCCTTAGAATCCACGATACTCAGCATGGTTCCCAGATCAGAGGTGGCACCAGTGCCAAGTTGGGCTGGTTTGATAGTACCAAGTGCGTCCGGGAATCTGCCATCCAGAAGCGGGGCAGCTTACTTTTGTTTGCCAGGGAAACGGGCCGAGGTATTTGTCTGGGGGCCTATGGCTGGGAGTGACCCGCTGGCTCCTGAAAAGTTACGATAGGCAGGATGGTGACCAGACCCATGGTGGCACCAGTGCCAAGTTGGGCTGGTTTGATAGTACCAAGTGGCTCCTGCAATCTGCCATCAAAAAGTTGGCAGGCGAGTTTTGTTTTCCAGGGAAAAGCGCCGTTGTTTGTGTTTGGGGGCCTGTGGCTGGGAGTGGCCGGCTGGCTCCTTAGAATCCACGATACGCAGGATGGTTCCCAGACTTGACGTGGCACCAGTGCCAAGTCGGGCTGGTTTGATAGTACCAAGTGCGTCCTGCAATCTGCCATCCAGAAGCGGGGCAGCTTACTTTTGTTTTCCAGGGAAACGGGCCGAGGTATTTGTCTGGGGGCCTATGGCTGGGAGTGACCGGCTGGCTCCTGAAAAGCTACGATAGGCAGGATGGTGACCAGACCCATGACGGCACCAGTGCCAAGTTGGGCTGGTTTGATAGTACCAAGTGGCTCCTGCAATCTGCCATCAAAAAGTTGTCAGGCGAGTTTTGTTTTCCAGGGAAAAGCGCCGTCGTTTGTGTTTGGGTGCCTGTGGCTGGGAGTGGCCAGCTGGCTAATTAGAATCCACGATACGCAGGATGGTTCCCAGACCAGTGGTGGCACCAGTGCCAAGTCGGGCTGGTTTGATAGTACCAAGTGGCTCCTGCAATCTGCCATCCAGAAGCGGGGCAGCTTACTTTTGTTTGCCAGGGAAACGGGCCGAGGTTTGTGTCTCGGGGCCTATGGCTGGGAGTGACCGGCTGGCTCCTGAAAAGCTACGATAGGCAGGATGGTGACCAGACCCATGGTGGTACCAGTGCCAAGTTGGGCTGGTTTGATAGTACCAAGTGGCTCCTGCAATCTGCCATCAAAAATTTGGCAGGCGAGTTTGTTATCCAGGGAAAAGCGCCGTTGTTTGTGCCTGGGGCCCTATGGCCTGGAGTGGACGGATGGCTAATTAGAATCCACGATACACAGGATGGTTCCCAGACCCATGGTGGCACCAGTGCCAACTTGGGCTGGTTTGATAGTACCAAGTGGTTCCTGCAATCTGCCATCCAGAAGCGGGGCAGCTTACTTTTGTTTGCCAGGGAAACGGTCCGAGGATTGTGTCTGGGGGCCTAAGCCTGGAAGTGACCGGCTGGCTCGTGAAAAGCTACGATAGGCAGGATGGTGACCAGACCCATGACGGCACCAGTGCCAAGTTGGGCTGGTTTGATAGTACCAAGTGGCTCCTGCAATCTGCCATCAAAAACTTGGCAGGCGAGTTTTGTTTTCCAGGGAAAAGCGCCGTTGTTTGTGTTTGGGGGCCTGTGGCTGGGAGTGGCCGGCTGGCTCCTTAGAATCCACGATACGCAGGATGGTTCCCAGACCAGAGGTGGCACCAGTGCCAAGTTGGGCTGGTTTGATTGTAACAAGTGCGTCCGGGAATCTGCCATCCAGAAGCGGGGCAGCTTACTTTTGTTTGCCAGGGAAACGGGCTGAGGTTTGTGTCTGGGGGCCTATGGCTGGGAGTGGCCGGCTGGCTCATGAAAAGCTACGATAGGCAGGATGGTGACCAGACCCATGGTGGCACCAGTGCCAAGTTGGGCTGGTTTGATAGTACCAAGTGGCTCCTGCAATCTGCCATCAAAAAGTCGGCAAGCGAGTGTTGATTTCCAGGGAAAAGCGTCGTTGTTTGTGTTTGGGGGCCTGTGGCTGGGAGTGGCCGGCTGGCTCCTTAGAATCCACGATACGCAGCATGGTTCCCAGACCCAAGGTGGCACCAGTGCCAAGTCGGGCTGGCTTGATAATACCAAGTGGTTCCTGCAATCGGCCATCAAAATGTTCGCAGGCGAGTTTTGTTTTCCAGGGAAAAGCGCCGTTGTTTGTGCCTGGGGCCCTATGGCCTGGAGTGGACGGATGGCTAATTAGAATCCACGATACACAGGATGGTTCCCAGACCCATGGTGGCACCAGTGCCAAGTTGGGCTGGTTTGATAGTACCAAGTGGTTCCTGCAATCTGCCATCCAGAAGCGGGGCAGCTTACTTTTGTTTGCCAGGGAAACGGTCCGAGGTTTGTGTCTGGGGGCCTATGGCTGGGAGTGACCGGCTGGCTCCTGAAAAGCTACGATAGGCAGGATGGTGACCAGACCCATGGTGGCACCAGTGCCAAGTTGGGCTGGCTTGATAATACCAAGTGGTTCCTGCAATCGGCCATCAAAATGTTGGCAGGCGAGTTTTGTTTTCCAGGGAAAAGCGCCGTTGTTTGTGCCTGGGGCCCTATGGCCTGGAGTGGACGGATGGCTAATTAGAACCCACGAGACGCAGGATGGTTCCCAGACCTGAGGTGGCACCAGTGCCAAGTTGGGCTGGTTTGACGGTGCAAAGTGGCTCCTGCAATCTGCCATGCAGAAGCGGGGCAGCTTACTTTTGTTTGCCAGGGAAACGGGCCGAAATATTTGTCTGGGGGCCTCTGGCTGGGGGTGGCTGGCTGGCTCCTGAAAAGCTATGATAGGCAGGATGGTGACCAGACCCATGGTGGCACCAGTGCCAAGTTGGGCTGGTTTGATAGTACCAAGTGGCTCCTGCAATCTGCCATCAAAAACTTGGCAGGCGAGTTTTGTTTTCCAGGGAAAAGCGCCGTTGTTTGTGTTTGGGGGCCTGTGGCAGGGAGTGGCCGGCTGGCTCCTTAGAATCCACGATACGCAGCATGGTTCCCAGACCCAAGGTGGCACCAGTGCCAAGTCGGGCTGGCTTGATAATACCAAGTGGTTCCTGCAATCGGCCATCAAAAAGTTGGCAGGCGAGTTTTGTTTTCCAGGGAAAAGCGCCGTTGTTTGTGCCTGGGGCCCTATGGCCTGGAGTGGACGGATGGCTAATTAGAATCCACGATACAAAGGATGGTTCCCAGACCCATGGTGGCACCAGTGCCAAGTTGGGCTGGTTTGATAGTAACAAGTGGTTCCTGCAATCTGCCATCCAGAAGCGGGGCAGCTTACTTTTGTTTGCCAGGGAAACGGGCCGAGGTTTTTGTCTGGGGGCCTATGGCTGGGAGTGACCGGCTGGCTCGTGAAAAGCTACGATAGGCAGGATGGTGACCAGACCCATGACGGCACCAGTGCCAAGTTGGGCTGGTTTGATAGTACCAAGTGGCTCCTGCAATCTGCCATCACAAACTTGGCGGGCGAGTTTTGTTTTCCAGGGAAAAGCGCCGTTGTTTGTGTTTGGGGGCCTGTGGCTGGGAGTGGCCGGCTGGCTCCTTAGAATCCACGATACTCAGCATGGTTCCCAGATCAGAGGTGGAACCTGTGCCAAGTTGGGCTGGTTTGATAGTACCAAGTGCGTCCGGGAATCTGCCATCCAGAAGCGGGGCAGCTTACTTTTGTTTGCCAGGGAAACGGGCCGTGGGTTTTGTTTGGGGGCCTATGGCTGAGAGTGACCGGCTGGCTCCTGAAAAGTTACGACAGGCAGGATGGTGACCAGACCCATGGTGGCACCAGTGCCAAGTTGGGCTGGTTTGATAGTACCAAGTTGCTCCTGCAATCTGCCATCAAAAAGTTGGCAGGCGAGTTTTGTTTTCCAGGGAAAAGCGCCGTTGTTTGTGTTTGGGGGCCTGTGGCTGGGAGTGGCCGGCTGGCTCCTTAGAATCCACGATACGCAGGATGGTTCCCAGACTTGACGTGGCACCAGTGCCAAGTCGGGCTGGTTTGATAGTACCAAGTGCGTCCTGCAATCTGCCATCCAGAAGCGGGGCAGCTTATTTTGTTTGCCAGGGAAACGGGCAGAGCTTTGTGTCTGGGGGCATATGGCTGAGAGTGGCCGTCTGGCCCCTGAAAATCCACGATAGGCAGGATGGTTCCCAGACCAGAGGTGGCACCAGTGCCAAGTCGGGCTGGTTTGATAGTACCAAGTTGCTCCTGCAATCTGCCATCAAAAAGTTGTCAGGCGAGTTTTGTTTTCCAGGGAAAAGCGCCGTCGTTTGTGTTTGGGTGCCTGTGGCTGGGAGTGGCCGGCTGGCTAATTAGAATCCACGATACGCAGGATGGTTCCCAGACCAGTGGTGGCACCAGTGCCAAGTCGGGCTGGTTTGATAGTACCAAGTGGCTCCTGCAATCAGCCATCCAGAAGCGGGGCAGCTTACTTTTGTTTGCCAGGGAAACGGGCCGAGCTTTGTGTCTGGGGGCCTATGGCTGGGAGTGACCGGCTGGCTCCTGAAAAGCTACGATAGGCAGGATGGTGACCAGACCCATGGTGGCACCAGTGCCAAGTTGGGCTGGTTTGATAGTACCAAGTGGCTCCTGCAATCTGCCATCAAAAAGTTGTCAGGCGAGTTTTGTTTTCCAGGGAAAAGCGCCGTTGTTTGTGTTTGGGGGCCTGTGGCTGGGAGTGGCCGGCTGGCTAATTAGAACCCACGATACGCAGGATGGTTCCCAGACCAGAGGTGGCAACAGTGACAAGTCGGGCCAGTTTGATGGTGCAAAGTGGCTCCTGCAATCTGCCATCCAGAAGCAGGGCTGCTTACTTTTGTTTGCCAGGGAAAGGAGCCGAGGTTTTTGTCTGGGGGCCTATGGCTGGGAGTGACCAGCTGGCTCCTGAAAAGGTACGATAGGCAGGATGGTTACCAGACCCATGGTGGCACCAGTGCCAAGTTCGGCTGATTTGATAGTACCAAGTGGCTCCTGCAATCTGCCATCAAAATGTTGGTAGGCGAGTTTTGTTTTCCAGGGAAAAGCGCAGTTGTTTGTGTTTGGGGGCCTGTGGGTGGGAGTGGCCGGATGGCTAATTAGAATCCACGATACGCAGGATGGTTCCCAGACCTAAAGTGGCACCAGTGACAAGTCGGGCCAGTTTGATGGTGCAAAGTTGCTACTGAAATCTGCCATCCAGAAACGGGGCAGCTTACTTTTGTTTGCCAGGGAAACGGGCCAAGGTTTGTGTCTGGGGGCCTATGGCTGTGAGTGACCCGCTAGGTCCTTAAAAGCTACGAGAGGCATGATGGTGACCAGACCCATGGTGGCACCAGTGCCAAGTTGGGCTGGTTTGATAGTACCAAGTGGCTCCTGCAATCTGCCATCAAAAAGTCGGCAAGCGAGTGTTGATTTCCAGGGAAAAGCGCCGTTGTTTGTGTTTGGGGGCCTGTGGCAGGGAGTGGCCGGCTGGCTCCTTAGAATCCACGATACGCAGCATGGTTCCCAGACCCAAGGTGGCACCAGTGCCAAGTCGGGCTGGCTTGATAATACCAAGTGGTTCCTGCAATCGGCCATCAAAAAGTTGGCAGGCGAGTTTTGTTTTCCAGGGAAAAGCGCCGTTGTTTTTGTTTGGGGGCCTATGGGTGGGAGTGGCCGGCTGGCTCCTTAGAATCCACGAGACGCAGGATGGTTCCCAGACCTGAGGTGGCACCAGTGCCAAGTTGGGCTGGTTTGATAGTACCAAGTGCGTCCTGCAATATGCCATCCAGAAGCGGGGTAGCTTACTTTTGTTTGCCAGGGAAACGGGCCGAGGTTTGTGTCTCGGGGCCTATGGCTGGGAGTGACCGGCTGGCTCCTGAAAAGCTACGATAGGCAGGATGGTGACCAGACCCATGGTGGCACCAGTGCCAAGTTGGGCTGGCTTGATAATACCAAGTGGTTCCTGCAATCGGCCATCAAAAAGTTGGCAGGCGAGTTTTGTTTTCCAGGGAAAAGCGCCGTTGTTTGTGCCTGGGGCCCTATGGCCTGGAGTGGACGGATGCCTAATTAGAACCCACGATACGCAGGATGGTTCCCAGACCTGAGGTGGCACCAGTGCCAAGTTGGGCTGGTTTGACGGTGCAAAGTGGCTCCTGCAATCTGCCATGCAGAAGCGGGGCAGCTTACTTTTGTTTGCCAGGGAAACGGGCCGAAATATTTGTCTGGGGGCCTATGGCTGGGGGTGGCTGGCTGGCTCCTGAAAAGCTACGATAGGCAGGATGGTGACCAGACCCATGGTGGCACCAGTGCCAAGTTGGGCTGGTTTGATAGTACCAAGTGGCTCCTGCAATCTGCCATCAAAAACTTGGCAGGCGAGTTTTGTTTTCCAGGGAAAAGCGCCGTTGTTTGTGTTTGGGGGCCTGTGGCTGGGAGTGGCCGGCTGGCTCCTTAGAATCCACGATACGCAGCATGGTTCCCAGACCCAAGGTGGCACCAGTGCCAAGTCGGGCTGGCTTGATAATACCAAGTGGTTCCTGCAATCGGCCATCAAAATGTTCGCAGGCGAGTTTTGTTTTCCAGGGAAAAGCGCCTTTGTTTGTGCCTGGGGCCCTATGGCCTGGAGAGGACGGATGGCTAATTAGAATCCACGATACACAGGATGGTTCCCAGACCCATGGTGGCACCAGTGCCAAGTTGGGCTGGTTTGATAGTACCAAGTGGTTCCTGCAATCTGCCATCCAGAAGCGGGGCAGCTTACTTTTGTTTGCCAGGGAAACGGTCCGAGGTTTGTGTCTGGGGGCCTATGGCTGGGAGTGACCGGCTGGCTCCTGAAAAGCTACGATAGGCAGGATGGTGACCAGACCCATGGTGGCACCAGTGCCAAGTTGGGCTGGCTAGATAATACCAAGTGGTTCCTGCAATCGGCCATCAAAAAGTTGGCAGGGGTGTTTTGTTTTCCAGGGAAAAGCGCCGTTGTTTGTGCCTGGGGCCCTAAGGCCTGGAGTGGACGGATGGCTAATTAGAATCCACGATACACAGGATGGTTCCCAGACCCATGGTGGCACCAGTGCCAAGTTGGGCTGGTTTGATAGTACCAAGTGGTTCCTGCAATCTGCCATCCAGAAGCGGGGCAGCTTACTTTTGTTTTCCAGGGAAACGGGCGGAGGTTTTTGTCTGGGGGCCTATGGCTGGGAGTGACCGGCTGGCTCCTGAAAAGCTACGATAGGCAGGATGGTGACCAGACCCATGACGGCACCAGTGCCAAGTTGGGCTGGTTTGATAGTACCAAGTGGCTCCTGCAATCTGCCATCAAAAAGTTGGCAGGCGAGTTTTGTTTTCCAGGGAAAAGCGCCGTTGTTTGTGTTTGGGGGCCTGTGGCTGGGAGTGGCCGGCTGGCTCCTTAGAATCCACGATACTCAGCATGGTTCCCAGATCAGAGGTGGCACCAGTGCCAAGTTGGGCTGGTTTGATAGTACCAAGTGCGTCCGGGAATCTGCCATCCAGAAGCGGGGCAGCTTACTTTTGTTTGCCAGGGAAACGGGCCGAGGTATTTGTCTGGGGGCCTATGGCTGGGAGTGACCCGCTGGCTCCTGAAAAGTTACGATAGGCAGGATGGTGACCAGACCCATGGTGGCACCAGTGCCAAGTTGGGCTGGTTTGATAGTACCAAGTGGCTCCTGCAATCTGCCATCAAAAAGTTGGCAGGCGAGTTTTGTTTTCCAGGGAAAAGCGCCGTTGTTTGTGTTTGGGGGCCTGTGGCTGGGAGTGGCCGGCTGGCTCCTTAGAATCCACGATACGCAGGATGGTTCCCAGACTTGACGTGGCACCAGTGCCAAGTCGGGCTGGTTTGATAGTACCAAGTGCGTCCTGCAATCTGCCATCCAGAAGCGGGGCAGCTTACTTTTGTTTTCCAGGGAAACGGGCCGAGGTATTTGTCTGGGGGCCTATGGCTGGGAGTGACCGGCTGGCTCCTGAAAAGCTACGATAGGCAGGATGGTGACCAGACCCATGACGGCACCAGTGCCAAGTTGGGCTGGTTTGATAGTACCAAGTGGCTCCTGCAATCTGCCATCAAAAAGTTGTCAGGCGAGTTTTGTTTTCCAGGGAAAAGCGCCGTCGTTTGTGTTTGGGTGCCTGTGGCTGGGAGTGGCCAGCTGGCTAATTAGAATCCACGATACGCAGGATGGTTCCCAGACCAGTGGTGGCACCAGTGCCAAGTCGGGCTGGTTTGATAGTACCAAGTGGCTCCTGCAATCTGCCATCCAGAAGCGGGGCAGCTTACTTTTGTTTGCCAGGGAAACGGGCCGAGGTTTGTGTCTCGGGGCCTATGGCTGGGAGTGACCGGCTGGCTCCTGAAAAGCTACGATAGGCAGGATGGTGACCAGACCCATGGTGGTACCAGTGCCAAGTTGGGCTGGTTTGATAGTACCAAGTGGCTCCTGCAATCTGCCATCAAAAATTTGGCAGGCGAGTTTGTTATCCAGGGAAAAGCGCCGTTGTTTGTGCCTGGGGCCCTATGGCCTGGAGTGGACGGATGGCTAATTAGAATCCACGATACACAGGATGGTTCCCAGACCCATGGTGGCACCAGTGCCAACTTGGGCTGGTTTGATAGTACCAAGTGGTTCCTGCAATCTGCCATCCAGAAGCGGGGCAGCTTACTTTTGTTTGCCAGGGAAACGGTCCGAGGATTGTGTCTGGGGGCCTAAGCCTGGAAGTGACCGGCTGGCTCGTGAAAAGCTACGATAGGCAGGATGGTGACCAGACCCATGACGGCACCAGTGCCAAGTTGGGCTGGTTTGATAGTACCAAGTGGCTCCTGCAATCTGCCATCAAAAACTTGGCAGGCGAGTTTTGTTTTCCAGGGAAAAGCGCCGTTGTTTGTGTTTGGGGGCCTGTGGCTGGGAGTGGCCGGCTGGCTCCTTAGAATCCACGATACGCAGGATGGTTCCCAGACCAGAGGTGGCACCAGTGCCAAGTTGGGCTGGTTTGATTGTAACAAGTGCGTCCGGGAATCTGCCATCCAGAAGCGGGGCAGCTTACTTTTGTTTGCCAGGGAAACGGGCTGAGGTTTGTGTCTGGGGGCCTATGGCTGGGAGTGGCCGGCTGGCTCATGAAAAGCTACGATAGGCAGGATGGTGACCAGACCCATGGTGGCACCAGTGCCAAGTTGGGCTGGTTTGATAGTACCAAGTGGCTCCTGCAATCTGCCATCAAAAAGTCGGCAAGCGAGTGTTGATTTCCAGGGAAAAGCGTCGTTGTTTGTGTTTGGGGGCCTGTGGCTGGGAGTGGCCGGCTGGCTCCTTAGAATCCACGATACGCAGCATGGTTCCCAGACCCAAGGTGGCACCAGTGCCAAGTCGGGCTGGCTTGATAATACCAAGTGGTTCCTGCAATCGGCCATCAAAATGTTCGCAGGCGAGTTTTGTTTTCCAGGGAAAAGCGCCGTTGTTTGTGCCTGGGGCCCTATGGCCTGGAGTGGACGGATGGCTAATTAGAATCCACGATACACAGGATGGTTCCCAGACCCATGGTGGCACCAGTGCCAAGTTGGGCTGGTTTGATAGTACCAAGTGGTTCCTGCAATCTGCCATCCAGAAGCGGGGCAGCTTACTTTTGTTTGCCAGGGAAACGGTCCGAGGTTTGTGTCTGGGGGCCTATGGCTGGGAGTGACCGGCTGGCTCCTGAAAAGCTACGATAGGCAGGATGGTGACCAGACCCATGGTGGCACCAGTGCCAAGTTGGGCTGGCTTGATAATACCAAGTGGTTCCTGCAATCGGCCATCAAAATGTTGGCAGGCGAGTTTTGTTTTCCAGGGAAAAGCGCCGTTGTTTGTGCCTGGGGCCCTATGGCCTGGAGTGGACGGATGGCTAATTAGAACCCACGAGACGCAGGATGGTTCCCAGACCTGAGGTGGCACCAGTGCCAAGTTGGGCTGGTTTGACGGTGCAAAGTGGCTCCTGCAATGTGCCATGCAGAAGCGGGGCAGCTTACTTTTGTTTGCCAGGGAAACGGGCCGAAATATTTGTCTGGGGGCCTCTGGCTGGGGGTGGCTGGCTGGCTCCTGAAAAGCTATGATAGGCAGGATGGTGACCAGACCCATGGTGGCACCAGTGCCAAGTTGGGCTGGTTTGATAGTACCAAGTGGCTCCTGCAATCTGCCATCAAAAACTTGGCAGGCGAGTTTTGTTTTCCAGGGAAAAGCGCCGTTGTTTGTGTTTGGGGGCCTGTGGCAGGGAGTGGCCGGCTGGCTCCTTAGAATCCACGATACGCAGCATGGTTCCCAGACCCAAGGTGGCACCAGTGCCAAGTCGGGCTGGCTTGATAATACCAAGTGGTTCCTGCAATCGGCCATCAAAAAGTTGGCAGGCGAGTTTTGTTTTCCAGGGAAAAGCGCCGTTGTTTGTGCCTGGGGCCCTATGGCCTGGAGTGGACGGATGGCTAATTAGAATCCACGATACAAAGGATGGTTCCCAGACCCATGGTGGCACCAGTGCCAAGTTGGGCTGGTTTGATAGTAACAAGTGGTTCCTGCAATCTGCCATCCAGAAGCGGGGCAGCTTACTTTTGTTTGCCAGGGAAACGGGCCGAGGTTTTTGTCTGGGGGCCTATGGCTGGGAGTGACCGGCTGGCTCGTGAAAAGCTACGATAGGCAGGATGGTGACCAGACCCATGACGGCACCAGTGCCAAGTTGGGCTGGTTTGATAGTACCAAGTGGCTCCTGCAATCTGCCATCACAAACTTGGCGGGCGAGTTTTGTTTTCCAGGGAAAAGCGCCGTTGTTTGTGTTTGGGGGCCTGTGGCTGGGAGTGGCCGGCTGGCTCCTTAGAATCCACGATACTCAGCATGGTTCCCAGATCAGAGGTGGAACCTGTGCCAAGTTGGGCTGGTTTGATAGTACCAAGTGCGTCCGGGAATCTGCCATCCAGAAGCGGGGCAGCTTACTTTTGTTTGCCAGGGAAACGGGCCGTGGGTTTTGTTTGGGGGCCTATGGCTGAGAGTGACCGGCTGGCTCCTGAAAAGTTACGACAGGCAGGATGGTGACCAGACCCATGGTGGCACCAGTGCCAAGTTGGGCTGGTTTGATAGTACCAAGTTGCTCCTGCAATCTGCCATCAAAAAGTTGGCAGGCGAGTTTTGTTTTCCAGGGAAAAGCGCCGTTGTTTGTGTTTGGGGGCCTGTGGCTGGGAGTGGCCGGCTGGCTCCTTAGAATCCACGATACGCAGGATGGTTCCCAGACTTGACGTGGCACCAGTGCCAAGTCGGGCTGGTTTGATAGTACCAAGTGCGTCCTGCAATCTGCCATCCAGAAGCGGGGCAGCTTATTTTGTTTGCCAGGGAAACGGGCAGAGCTTTGTGTCTGGGGGCATATGGCTGAGAGTGGCCGTCTGGCCCCTGAAAATCCACGATAGGCAGGATGGTTCCCAGACCAGAGGTGGCACCAGTGCCAAGTCGGGCTGGTTTGATAGTACCAAGTTGCTCCTGCAATCTGCCATCAAAAAGTTGTCAGGCGAGTTTTGTTTTCCAGGGAAAAGCGCCGTCGTTTGTGTTTGGGTGCCTGTGGCTGGGAGTGGCCGGCTGGCTAATTAGAATCCACGATACGCAGGATGGTTCCCAGACCAGTGGTGGCACCAGTGCCAAGTCGGGCTGGTTTGATAGTACCAAGTGGCTCCTGCAATCAGCCATCCAGAAGCGGGGCAGCTTACTTTTGTTTGCCAGGGAAACGGGCCGAGCTTTGTGTCTGGGGGCCTATGGCTGGGAGTGACCGGCTGGCTCCTGAAAAGCTACGATAGGCAGGATGGTGACCAGACCCATGGTGGCACCAGTGCCAAGTTGGGCTGGTTTGATAGTACCAAGTGGCTCCTGCAATCTGCCATCAAAAAGTTGTCAGGCGAGTTTTGTTTTCCAGGGAAAAGCGCCGTTGTTTGTGTTTGGGGGCCTGTGGCTGGGAGTGGCCGGCTGGCTAATTAGAACCCACGATACGCAGGATGGTTCCCAGACCAGAGGTGGCAACAGTGACAAGTCGGGCCAGTTTGATGGTGCAAAGTGGCTCCTGCAATCTGCCATCCAGAAGCAGGGCTGCTTACTTTTGTTTGCCAGGGAAAGGAGCCGAGGTTTTTGTCTGGGGGCCTATGGCTGGGAGTGACCAGCTGGCTCCTGAAAAGGTACGATAGGCAGGATGGTTACCAGACCCATGGTGGCACCAGTGCCAAGTTCGGCTGATTTGATAGTACCAAGTGGCTCCTGCAATCTGCCATCAAAATGTTGGTAGGCGAGTTTTGTTTTCCAGGGAAAAGCGCCGTTGTTTGTGTTTGGGGGCCTGTGGGTGGGAGTGGCCGGATGGCTAATTAGAATCCACGATACGCAGGATGGTTCCCAGACCTAAAGTGGCACCAGTGACAAGTCGGGCCAGTTTGATGGTGCAAAGTTGCTACTGAAATCTGCCATCCAGAAACGGGGCAGCTTACTTTTGTTTGCCAGGGAAACGGGCCAAGGTTTGTGTCTGGGGGCCTATGGCTGTGAGTGACCCGCTAGGTCCTTAAAAGCTACGAGAGGCATGATGGTGACCAGACCCATGGTGGCACCAGTGCCAAGTTGGGCTGGTTTGATAGTACCAAGTGGCTCCTGCAATCTGCCATCAAAAAGTCGGCAAGCGAGTGTTGATTTCCAGGGAAAAGCGCCGTTGTTTGTGTTTGGGGGCCTGTGGCAGGGAGTGGCCGGCTGGCTCCTTAGAATCCACGATACGCAACATGGTTCCCAGACCCAAGGTGGCACCAGTGCCAAGTCGGGCTGGCTTGATAATACCAAGTGGTTCCTGCAATCGGCCATCAAAAAGTTGGCAGGCGAGTTTTGTTTTCCAGGGAAAAGCGCCGTTGTTTTTGTTTGGGGGCCTATGGGTGGGAGTGGCCGGCTGGCTCCTTAGAATCCACGAGACGCAGGATGGTTCCCAGACCTGAGGTGGCACCAGTGCCAAGTTGGGCTGGTTTGATAGTACCAAGTGCGTCCTGCAATATGCCATCCAGAAGCGGGGTAGCTTACTTTTGTTTGCCAGGGAAACGGGCCGAGGTTTGTGTCTCGGGGCCTATGGCTGGGAGTGACCGGCTGGCTCCTGAAAAGCTACGATAGGCAGGATGGTGACCAGACCCATGGTGGCACCAGTGCCAAGTTGGGCTGGTTTGATAGTACCAAGTGGCTCCTGCAATCTGCCATCAAAAAGTTGGCAGGTGAGTTTTGTTTTCCAGGGAAAAGCGCCGTTGTTTGTGTTTGGGGGCCTGTGGTTGGGAGTGGCCAGCTGGCTCCTTAGAATCCATGATACGCAGGATGGTTCCCAGACCAGAGGTCGCAGCAGTGCCAAGTCGGGCTGGTTTGATGGTGCAAAGTGGCTCCTGCAATCTGCCATCCAGAAGCGGGGTAGCTTACTTTTGTTTGCCAGGGAAACGGGCCGAGGTTTGTGACTGGGGGCCTATGGCTGGGAGTGACCGGCTGGCGCCTGAAAAGCTACGATAGGCAGGATGGTGACCAGACCCATGGTGGCACCAGTGCCAAGTTGGGCTGGTTTGATAGTACCAAGTGGCTCCTGCAATCTGCCATCAAAAACTTGGCAGGCCAGTTTTGTTTTCCAGGGAAAAGCGCCGTTGTTTCTGTTTGGGGGCCTGTGGCTGGGAGTGGCCGGCTGCCTCCTTTGAACCCAGGATACGCAGGATGGTTCCCAGAGCCAAGGTTACGCCAGTGCCAAGTTCGGCTGGTTTGATAGTACCAAGTGGATCCTGCAACCTGCCATCCAGAAGCGGGACAGCTTAATTTTGTTTCCCAGGGAAACGGGCCGAGGTATTTGTCTGGGGGCCTATGGCTGGGCGTGACTGGCTGGCTACTGAAAAGCTACGATAGGCAGGATGGTTACCAGGCTCATGGTGGCCCCACTGCCAAGTCGGGCTGGTTTGATAATACTAAATAACTCCTGAAATCTGCCATCCAGACGCGGGGCAGCGGATTTCTGTTTGCTGGAGAAAAGTTCCGTGGTTTTTTTTTGGGGGTATATGGCTGGACGTGGCCGGCTGGCTCCTTAAAAATCCACGATACGCAGGATTGTTCCCTGACCCAAGGTGGCATGAGTGCCAAGTCGGGCTGTTTTCGTAGTACCAAGTGCGTCCTGCAATTTGCCATCCAGAAGAGGGGCAGTTGAGTTTTGTTTGCCAGAGAAAAGGACCGTGGTATATGTTTGGGGGCATATGGCTGAGAGTGGCCGGCTGGCCCCTGAAAATCCACGATAGGCAGGATGGTTCCCAGAACCAAGGTGGCACAAGTGCCATGTTGGCCTGGTTTGATAGTACCATGTGGCTCCTGCAATCTGCCATCCAGAAGCGTGGCTGCTTACTTTTGCTTGCCAGGGAAACGGGCCGAGATATTTGTCTGGGGGCCTATGGCTGGGAGTGACCGGCTGGCTCCTGAAAAGCTACGATAGGCAGGATGGTGACCAGACCCATGGTGGCACCAGTGCCAAGTTGGGCTGGTTTGATAGTACCAAGTGGCTCCTGCAATTTGCCATCAAAAACTTGGCAGGCCAGTTTTGTTTTCCAGGGAAAAGCGCCGTTGTTTCTGTTTGGGGGCCTGTGGCTGGGAGTGGCCGGCTGCCTCCTTTGAACCCAGGATACGCAGGATGGTTCCCAGAGCCAAGGTTACGCCAGTGCCAAGTTCGGCTGGTTTGATAGTACCAAGTGGATCCTGCAAACTGCCATCCAGAAGCGGGACAGCTTAATTTTGTTTCCCAGGGAAACGGGCCGAGGTATTTGTCTGGGGGCCTATGGCTGGGCGTGACTGGCTGGCTACTGAAAAGCTACGATAGGCAGGATGGTTACCAGGCTCATGGTGGCCCCACTGCCAAGTCGGGCTGGTTTGATAATACTAAATAACTCCTGAAATCTGCCATCCAGACGCGGGGCAGCGGATTTCTGTTTGCTGGAGAAAACTTCCGTGGTTTTTTTTGGGGGTATATGGCTGGACGTGGCCGGCTGGCTCCATAAAAATCTCGATACGCAGGATTGTCCCCTGACCCAAGGTGGCATGAGTGCCAAGTCGGGCTGTTTTCGTAGTACCAAGTGCGTCCTGCAATTTGCCATCCAGAAGAGGGGCAGTTGAGTTTTGTTTGCCAGAGAAAAGGACCGTGGTATATGTTTGGGGGCATATGGCTGAGAGTGGCCGGCTGGCCCCTGAAAATCCACGATAGGCAGGATGGTTCCCAGAACCAAGGTGGCACCAGTGCCATGTTGGCCTGGTTTGATAGTACCATGTGGCTCCTGCAATCTGCCATCCAGAAGCGGGGCTGCTTACTTTTGCTTGCCAGGGAAACGGGCCGAGATATTTGTCTGGGGGCCTATGGCTGGGAGTGACCGGCTGGCTCCTGAAAAGCTACGATAGGCAGGATGGTGACCAGACCCATGGTGGCACCAGTGCCAAGTTGGGCTGGTTTGATAGTACCAAGTGGCTCCTGCAATCTGCCATCCAAAAGTTGTCAGGCGAGTTTTGTTTTCCAGGGAAAAGCGCCGTTGTTCTTGTTTAGAGGCCTGTGGCTGGGAGTGGCCGGCTGCCTCCTTTGAACCCAGGATACGCAGGATGGTTCCCAGACCAGAGGTGGCACCAGTGCCAAGTTGGGCTGGTTTGATAGTACCAAGTGGCTCCTGCAATCTGCCATCCAGAAGCGGGACAGCTTACTTTTGTTTCCCAGGGAAACGGGCCGAGGTATTTGTCTGGGGGCCTATGGCTGGGAGTGACCGGCTGGCTACTGAAAAGCTACGATAGGCAGGATGGTTACCAGACTCATGGTGGCACCAGTGCCAAGTCGGGCTAGTTTGATAATACTAAATAGCTCCTGAAATCTGCCATTCAGACGCGGGGCAGCGGATTTTTGTTTGCTGGAGAAAAGTTCCGTGGTTTTTTTTTGGGGGTATATGGCTGGACGTGGCCGGCTGGCTCCATAAAAAGATCGATACGCAGGATTGTTCCCTGACCCAAGGTGGCATCAGTGCCAAGTCGGGCTGTTTTCGTAGTACCAAGTGCGTCCTGCAATTTGCCATCCAGAAGAGGGGCAGTTGAGTTTTGTTTGTCAGAGAAAAGGGCCGTGGTATGTGTTTGGATCCATATGGCTGAGATTGGCCGGCTGGCCCCTGAAAATCCACGATAGGCAGGATGATTCCCAGAGCCAAGGTGGCACCAGTGCCATGTTTGCCTGGTCTGATAGTACCATGTGCCTCCTGCAATCTGCCATCAAAATGTTGGCAGGCGAGTTTTGTTTTCCAGGGAAAAGCGCCGTATTTTGTGTTTGGGCGCCTGTGGCTCAGAGTGGCCGGGTGGCTGCTTAGAATCCACGATACGCAGGATGGTTCCCAGACCCAAGGTGGCACCAGTGCCAAGTCGGGCTGGTTTGACACTACCAAGTGGCTCCTGCAATCTGCCATCCAGAATCGGGGCAGCTTAATTTTGTTTGCCAGGGAAACGGTCCGAGGTTTGTGTCTGGGGGCCTATGGCTGGGAGTGACCGGCTGGCTCCTGAAATGCTACAATAGGCAGGATGGTTCCCAGACCCATAGTGGCACCAGTACCAAGTTGGGATGATTTGATAGTACCAAGTGGCTCCTGCAATCTGCCATCAAAAAGCTGGCAGGCGAGTTTTGTTTTCCAGGGAAAAGCGCCGTTGTTTGTGTTTGGGGGCCTGTGGCTGGGAGTGGCCGGCTGGCTCCTTAGAATCCACGATATGCAGGATTGTTCCCAGACCCAAGGTGGCACCAGTGCCAAGTCGGGCTGGTTTGATGGTGCAAAGTGGCTCCTGCAATCTGCCATCCAGACGCGGGGCAGCGGATTTTTGTTTCCATGAGAAATGGTCCGTGGTTTGTTTTTGGGGGTATATGGCTCAGCGTGGCCGGCTGGCTCCTTAAAAAGCTCGATATGCAGGATGGTTCCCTGACACAAGGTGGCACCAGTGCCACGTCGGGCGGTTTTCGTAGTACAAAGTGCGTCCTAAAATTTGCCATCCAGAAGAGGGGCAGTTGAGTTTTGTTTGCCTGTGAAACGGGCCGTTGTTTTTGATTGGGGTCTGTGGCCGAGAGTGTTCGGCTGGCTCCTGACAACCCACAATACGCAGGATGGTTCCCAGACCCAAGGTGGCACCAGTGCCAAGTCGGGCTGGTTTGATAGTACCAAGTGGCTCCTGCAATCTGCCATCCAGAAGCGGTGCAGTTGAGTTTTGTTTGCCAGAGAAAAGGGCCGTGGGTTGTGTTTGGGGGCATATGGCTTGGAGTGGCCGGCTGTCTCATTAAAAAGATCGATACGCAGGATGGTTCCGAGACCCAAGGTCGCACCAGTGCCAAGTCGGGCTGTTTTTATAGTACCAAGTGCGTCCTGCAATTTGCCATCCAGAAGAGGGGCAGTGGAGTTTTGTTTGCCAGAGAATAGCGCCGTTGTTTGTGTTTGGGGGCTTGTGGCTGGGAGTGGCCGACTGGCGCCTTAGAATCTGTGTTACGCAGCATGGTTCCCAGACCAGAGGTGGCACCAGTTCCAAGTCGGGCTGGTTTGATAGTACCAAGGGGCTCCTGCAATCTGCCATCCAGAAGCGGGGCAGCTTACTTTTGTTTGCCAGGGAAACGGGCCGAGGTTTGTGACTGGGGACCTATGGCTGGGAGTGACCGGCTGGCTCCTGAAAAGCTACGATAGGCAGGATGGTGACCAGACCCATGGTGGCACCAGTGCCAAGTTGGGCTGGTTTGATAGTACCAAGTGGCTCCTGCAATCTGCCATCAAAAAGTTGGCAGGCGAGTTTTGTTTTCCAGGGAAAAGCGCCGTTGTTTGTGTTTGAGGGCCTGTGGCTGGGAGTGGCCGGCTGGCTCCTTAGAATCCACGATACGCAGGATGGTTCCCAGACCAGAGGTGGCACCTTTGCCAAGTTGGGCTGGTTTGATAGTACCAAGTGCGTCCTGCAATCTGCCATCCAGAAGCGGGGCAGCTTACTTTTGTTTGCCAGGGAAACGGGCCGAGGTTTGTGTCTCGGGGCCTATGGCTGGGAGTGACCTGCTAGGTCCTGAAAAGCTGCGATAGGCAGGATGGTGACCAGACCCATGGTGGCACCAGTGCCAAGTTGGGCTGGTTTGATAGTACCAAGTGGCTCCTGCAATCTGCCATCCAGAAGCGGGGTAGCTTACTTTTGTTTGCCAGGGAAACGGGCAGAGCTTTGTGTCTGGGGGCATATGGCTGAGAGTGGCCGTCTGGCCCCTGAAAATCCACGATAGGCAGGATGGTTCCCAGACCAGAGGTGGCACCAGTGCCAAGTCGGGCTGGTTTGATAGTACTAAATAGCACCTGCAATCTGCCATCAAAAAGTTGGCAGGCCAGTTTTGTTTTCCAAGGAAAAGCACCGTTGTTTGTGTTTGGGGGACTGTGGCTGGGAGTGGCCGGCTGGCTCCTTAGAACACACGATACGCAGGATGGTTCCCAGACCCAAGGTGGCACCAGTGCCACGTCGGGCTGGTTTGATGGTGAAAAGTGGCTCCTGCAATCTGCCATCCTGAAGCGGGGTAGCTTACTTTTGTGTGCCAGGGAAACGGGCCGAGGTTTATGACTGGGGGCCTAGGGCTAGGAGTGACAGGCTGGCTCCTGAAAAGCTACAATAGGCAGGATGGTTCCCAGACCCAAGGTGGCACCAGTGCCAAGTTGGGCTGGTTTGATGGTACCAAGTGGCTCCTGCAATCTGCCATCAAAAAGTTGGCAGGCCAGTTTTGTTTTCCAGGGAAAAGCGCCGTTGTTTGTGTTTGGGGGACTGTGGCTGGGATGGCCGGCTGGCTCCTTAGAACACAAGATACGCAGGATGGTTCCCAGACCAGAGGTGGCACCAGTGCCAAGTTGGGCTGGTTTGATAGTCCCAAGTGTCTCCTGCAATCTGCCATCCAGAAGCGGGGCAGCTTACTTTTGTTTGCCAGAGAAATAGGCCTAGGTTTTTGTTTGGGGGCCTGTGGCTAGGAGTGGCCGGCTGGCTCCTAAGAATCCACGATACGCAGGATGTTTACCAGACCCATGGTGGCACCAGTGCCAAGTTGGGCTGGTTTGATAGTACCATTGGCTCCTGCAAACTCCATCAAAAAGTTGGCAGGCGTTTTTGTTTTCCAGGGAACAGCGCCGTTGATTTTGTTTGGGGGCCTGTGGCTGGGAGTGGCCGGCTGGCTCCTTAGAGACCACGATACGCAGGATGGTTCCCAGACCCAAGGTGGCACCAGTGCCAAGTCGGGCTGGTTTGATAGTACCAAGTGGCTCCTGCAATCTGCCATCCAGAAGTGAGGAAGCTAAGTTTTGTTTGCCAGAAAAAAGGGCCGTTGTTTTTGTTGGGGACCTGTGGCTGGGAGTAGCCGGCTGGCTCCTTAGAATCCACGATACGCAGGATGGTTCCCAGACCCAAGGTGGCCCCAGTGCCAAGTTGGGCTGGTTTGATAGTACCAAGTGCGTCCTGCAATCTGCCATCCACAAGCGGCGCCGCTTAGTTTTGTTTGCCACGGAAACGGGCCGAGGTTTGTGTCTGGGGGCCTATGGCTGGGAGTGACCGGCTAGGTCCTGAAAATCTACGATAGGCAGGATGGTGACCAGACCCATGGTGGCACCAGTGCCAAGTTGGGCTGGTTTGATAGTACCAAGTGGCTCCGGCAATCTGCCCTCAAAATTTGGCAGGCGAGTTTTGTTTTCCAGGGAAAAGCGCCGTTGTTTGTGTTTGAGGGCCTGTGGCTGGGAGTGGCCGGCTGGCTCCTTAGAATCCACGATACGCAGGATGGTTCCCAGACCCAAGTTGGCACCAGTGCCAAGTCGGGCTGGTTTGATAGTACCAAGTGGTTCCTGCAATCTGCCATCCAGAAGCGGGGTAGCTTACTTTTGTTTGCCAGGGAAACGGGCCGAGCTTTGTTTTTGGGGGCCTGTGGCTGGCAGTGGCCAGCTGGCTCCTGAAAATCCATGATACGCAGCATGGTTCCCAGACCCAAGATGGCACCAGTGCCAAGTGGGGCTGGTTTGACAGTGTCAAGTGCCTCATGCAATCTCCCATCCAGAAACGGGGCAGCTGAGTTCTTTTGCCTGTGAACCGGCCGTTGTTTTTGATTGGGGTCTGTGGCCGAGAATGGTCGACTGGCTACTGACAATCCACAATACGCAGGATGGTTCCCAGACTCAAGGTGGCACCAGGGCCAAGTCGGGCTCGTTTGATAGTACCAAGTGGCTCCTGCAATCTGCCATCCTGACGCGGGGCAGCGGATCTTTGTTTGCCAGAGTAAAGTTCCGTGGTTTGTTTTTGGGGGCATATGGCTGGGAGTGGCCGGCTGGCTCCTTAAGAAGCTCGATACGCAGGATGGTTCCCAGATCCATGGTGGCACCATTGCCTAGTTTGGCTGTTTTTGTAGTACCAAGTGCGTCCTGCAATTTTCCATCCAGAAGAAGGGCAGTTGAGTTTTGTTTTCCAGGGAAAAGCGCCGTTGTTTTTGTTTGCAGGCCTGTGGCTGGGAGTGGCCGGCTGGCTCCTTTCAACACACGATACGCCGGATGGTTCCCAACCCAAGGTGGCACCAGTGCCAAGTTGGGCTGGTTTGATAGTACCAAGTGGCTCCTGCAATCTGCCATCCAGAAGCGGGGCAGCTTACTTTTGTTTGCCAGGGAAACGGGCCGAGGTTTGTGACTGGGGGCCTATGGCTGGGAGTGACCGGCTGGCTCCTGAAAAGCTACGATAATCAGGATGGTGACCAGACCCATGGTGGCACCAGTGCCAAGTTGGGCTGATTTGATAGTACCAAGTGGCTCCTGCGATCTGCCATCAAAAAGTTGGCAGGCGAGTTTTGTTTTCCAGGGAAAAGCGCTGTTGTTTGTATTTGGGGGCCTGTGGCTGGGAGTGACCGGCTGGCTCCTTAGAATCCACGATACGCAGGATGGTTCCCAGACCCAAGGTGGCACCAGTGCCAAGTTGGGCTGGTTTGATTATACCAAGTGGTTCCTGCAATCTGCCATCCAGAAGCGGGGCAGCTTACTTTTGTTTGCCAGGGAAACGGGCCGAGCTTTGTGTCTGGGGGCCTATGGCTGGGAGTGACCTGCTAGGTCCTGAAAAGCTACGATAGGCAGGATGGTGACCAGACCCATGGTGGCACCAGTGCCAAGTTGGGCTGGTTTGATAGTACCAAGTGGCTCCTGCAATCTGCCATCAAAAAGTTGGCAGGCAAGTTTTGTTTTCCAGGAAAAAGCGCCGTTGTTTGTGTTTGGGGGCCTGTGGCTGGGAGTGGCCGGCTGGCTCCTTAGAATCCACGATACGCAGCATTGTTCCCAGACCAGAGGTGGCACCAGTGCCAAGTCGGGCTAGTTTGATGGTGCAAAGTGGCTCCTGCAATCTGCCATCCAGTAGCGGGGTAGCTTACTTTTTTTTGCCAGGGAAACGGGCCGAGGTTTTTGTCTGGAGGCCTATGGCTGGGAGTGACCGGCTAGGTCCTGAAAAGCTACGATAGGCAGGATGGTGACCAGACCCATGGTGGCACCAGTGCCAAGTTGGGCTGGTTTGATAGTACCAAGTGGCTCCTGCAATCTGCCATCAAAACGTTGTCAGGCGAGTTTTGTTTTCCAGGGAAAAGCGCCGTTGTTTGTGTTTGCGGGCCTGTGGCTGGGAGTGGCCGGCTGGCTCCTTAGAATCCACGATACGCAGGATGGTTCCCAGACCCAAGATGGCACCAGTGCCAAGTCGGGCTGGTTTGATAGTACCAAGTGGTTCCTGCAATCTGCCATCCAGAAGCGGGGTAGCTTACTTTTGTTTGCCAGGGAAACGGGCCGAGCTTTGTTTTTGGGGGCCTGTGGCTGGCAGTGGCCAGCTGGCTCCTGAAAATCCATGATACGCAGGATGGTTCCCAGACCCAAGATGGCACCAGTGCCAAGTGGGGCTGGTTTGACAGTGTCAAGTGCCTCATGCAATCTCCCATCCAGAAACGGGGCAGCTGAGTTCTTTTGCCTGTGAACCGGCCGTTGTTTTTGATTGGGGTCTGTGGCCGAGAATGGTCGACTGGCTACTGACAATCCACAATACGCAGGATGGTTCCCAGACTCAAGGTGGCACCAGGGCCAAGTCGGGCTCGTTTGATAGTACCAAGTGGCTCCTGCAATCTGCCATCCTGACGCGGGGCAGCGGATCTTTGTTTGCCAGAGTAAAGTTCCGTGGTTTGTTTTTGGGGGCATATGGCTGGGAGTGGCCGGCTGGCTCCTTAAGAAGCTCGATACGCAGGATGGTTCCCAGATCCATGGTGGCACCATTGCCTAGTTTGGCTGTTTTTGTAGTACCAAGTGCGTCCTGCAATTTTCCATCCAGAAGAAGGGCAGTTGAATTTTGTTTTCCAGGGAAAAGCGCCGTTGTTTTTGTTTGGAGGCCTGTGGCTGGGAGTGGCCGGCTGGCTCCTTTCAACACACGATACGCCGGATGGTTCCCAACCAAAGGTGGCACCAGTGCCAAGTTGGGCTGGTTTGATAGTACCAAGTGGCTCCTGCAATCTGCCATCCAGAAGCGGGGCAGCTTACTTTTGTTTGCCAGGGAAACGGTCCGAGGTTTGTGACTGGGGGCCTATGGCTGGGAGTGACCGGCTGGCTCCTGAAAAGCTACGATAGGCAGGATGGTGACCAGACCCATGGTAGCACCAGTGCCAAGTTGGGCTGGTTTGATAGTACCAAGTGGCTCCTGCAATCTGCCATCAAAAACTTGGCAGGCGAGTTTTGTTTTCCAGGGAAAAGCGCCGTTGTTTGTGTTTGGGGGCCTGTGGGTGGGAGTGGCCGGCTGGCTCCTTAGAATCCACGATATGCAGGATGGTTCCCAGACCTGAGGTGGCACCAGTGCCAAGTCGGGCTGGTTTGATGGTGCAAAGTGGCTCCTGCAATCTGCCATCCAGACGCAGGGCAGCAGATTTTTGTTTCCAAGAGAAATGGTCTGTGGTTTGTTTTTGGGGGTATATGGCTGGGCGTGGCCTGCTGGCTCCTTAAAAAGCTACGATAGGCAGGATGGTTCCCTGACCCAAGGTGGCACCAGTGCCAAGTCGGGCGGTTTTCGTAGTACAAAGTGCGTCCTAAAATTTGCCATCCAGAAGAGGGGCAGTTGAGTTTTGTTTATCAGAGAAAAGGGCCGTGGTTTTTTTTTGGGGGCCTATGGCTGAGAGTGGCCGTCTGGCCCCTGAAAATCCACGATAGGCAGGATGGTTCCCAGACCAGAGGTGGCACCAGTGCCAAGTCGGGCTGGTTTGATAGTACTAAATAGCACCTGCAATCTGCCATCAAAAAGTTGGCAGGCCAGTTTTCTTTTCCAGGGAAAAGCACCGTTGTTTGTGTTTGGGGGACTGTGGCTGGGAGTGGCCGGCTGGCTCCTTAGAACACACGATACGCAGGATGGTTCCCAGACCCAAGGTGGCACCACTGCCACGTCGGGCTAGTTTGATGGTGCAAAGTGGCTCCTGCAATCTGCCATCCTGAAGCGGGGTAGCTTACTTTTGTGTGCCAGGGAAACGGGCCGAGGTTTATGACTGGGGGCCTAGGGCTAGGAGTGACAGGCTGGCTCCTGAAAAGCTACAATAGGCAGGATGGTTCCCAGACCCAAGGTGGCACCAGTGCCAAGTTGGGCTGGTTTGATGGTACCAAGTGGCTCCTGCAATCTGCCATCAAAAAGTTGGCAGGCCAGTTTTGTTTTCCAGGGAAAAGCGCCGTTGTTTGTGTTTGGGGGACTGCGGCTGGGAGTGGCCGGCTGGCTCCTTAGAACACAAGATATGCAGGATGGTTCCCAGACCAGAGGTGGCACCAGTGCCAAGTTGGGCTGGTTTGATAGTCCCAAGTGTCTCCTGCAATCTGCCATCCAGAAGCGGGGCAGCTTACTTTTGTTTGCCAGAGAAATAGGCCTAGGTTTTTGTTTGGGGGCCTGTGGCTAGGAGTGGCCGGCTGGCTCCTAAGAATCCACGATACGCAGGATGTTTACATGACCCATGGTGGCACCAGTGCCAAGTTGGGCTGGTTTGATAGTACCAAGTGGCTCCTGCAAACTCCATCAAAAAGTTGGCAGGCGTGTTTTGTTTTCCAGGGAACAGCGCCGTTGATTTTGTTTGGGGGCCTGTGGCTGGGAGTGGCCGGCTGGCTCCTTAGAATCCACGATACGCAGGATGGTTCCCAGACCCAAGGTGGCACCAGTGGCAAGTCGGGCTGGTTTGATAGTACCAAGTGGCTCCGGCAATCTGCCATCCAGAAGTGAGGCAGCTAAGTTTTGTTTGCCAGAAAAAAGGGCCGTGGTTTTTGTTGGGGGCCTGTGGCTGGGAGTAGCCGGCTGGCTCCTTAAAATCCACGATAGGCAGGATGGTTCCCAGACCCAAGGTGGCACCAGTGCCAAGTCGGGCTGGTTTGATAGTACCAAGTGGCTCCTGCAATCTGCCATCCAGAAGCGGGGCAGCTGAGTTTTGTTTGCCAGAGAAAAAGGCTGTGGTTTGTGTTTGGGGGCCTGTGGCTGGCAGTGGCCGGCTGGCTCCTGAAAATCCACGATACGCAGCATGGTTCCCAGACCCAAGGTGGCACCAGTGCCAAGTGGGTCTCGTTTGACAGTGTAAAGTGCCTCCTGCAATCTCCCATCCAGAAGCGGGGCAGCTGAGTTTTTTTTGCCAGGGAAACGGACCTTTGTTTTTGATTGGGGTCTGTGGCCGAGAGTGGTCGGCTGTCTCCTGACAATCCACAATACGCAGGATGGTTCCCAGACCAAAGGTGGCACCAATGCCAAGTCGGGCTGGTTTGATAGTACCAAGTGTCTCCTGCAATCTGCCATCCAGAAGCGGGGCAGCTGAGTTTTGTTTGCCAGAGAAAAGGGCCGTGGGTTGTGTTTGGGGGCATATGGCTGGGAGTGGCCACCTGGCTCCTTAAAATGCACGATACGCCGCATGGTAACCAGACGCAAGGTGGCACCAGTGCCAAGTCGGGCTGTTTTTGTAGTACCCAGTGGCTTCTGCAATTTGCCATCCAGAAGCGGGGCAGCTAAATTTTGTTTGCTAGAGAAAAGGGCTGTGGTTTGTGTTTGGGGGCCTATGGCTGAGAGTGGCCGGCTGGCCCCTGAAAATCAACGATAGGCAGGATGGTTCCCAGATCCAAGGTGGCACCAGTGCCAAGTAAGGCTGGTTGTATGGTTCAAAGTGACTCCTGCAATCTGCCATCCAGAAGCGGGACAGCTGAGTTTTTTTTGCCAGAGAAAAGGTCCATGGTTTCTTTTTGGGGCATACGGCTGGGAATTGCCGGCTGGCTCCTTAAAATGCTCGATACGCAGGATGGTTCCCAGAGCCAAGGTGGCACCACTGCCAAGTCGGGCTCTTTTTGTAGTACCAAGTGCGTCCTGCAATTTGCCATCCAGAAGAGGGGCAGTTGAGTTTTGTTTGCCAGAGAAAAGGGCCGATGTTTGTGTTTGGGGGCATATGGCTGGGAGTGTTCGGCTGGTTCCTGAATATGTACCATACGCAGGATTGTTCCCAGATCCAAGGTGGCAGCAGTGCCATGTTGTGCTGGTGTGATAGTCCCAAGTGGCTCCTGCAATCTGCCATCCAGAAGTGGGGCAGCTGATTTTTGTTTGCCAGAGAAAAGGTCCGTGGTTTGTGTTTGGGGGCATATGGCTGAGAGTGGCCGGCTGGCCCCTGAAAATCCACGATACACAGGATGGTTCCCAGATCCAAGGTGGCACCTGTGCCAAGTCGGGCTGATTTGATAGTACTAAGTAGCTCCTGCAATCTGCCATGCAGAAGCGGGGCAGCTTACTTTTGTTTTCCAGGGAAACGGGCCGAGGTTTGTGTTTGGGGGCCTATGGCTGAGAGTGACCGGCTGGCTCCTGAAAAGCTACAATAGGCAGGATGGTGACCAGACCCATGGTGGCACCAGTGCCAAGTTGGGCTGGTTTGATAGTACCAAGTGGTTCCTGCAATCTGCCATCCAGAAGCAGGGCAGCTGAGTTTTGTTTGCCAGAGAAAAGGGCCTTGGTTTGTGTTTGGGGGCATATGGCTGGGTGTGGCCAGCTGGCTCCTTAAAATGCACGATATGCAACATGGCTCCCAGACCCAAGGTGGCACAAGTGCCAAGTTGGGCTGGTTTGATAGTACCAAGTGGCTCCTGCAATCTTCCATGATCACGTGGAGAAATACTTTCTGGTTTCAGCCTCATGCTCTTTCTTCTCTCCCTCAACTTCTCTATCACCTCTCATCTGGTTCACATGCGCTGTCTTCAAGGTCCACAGGCTACTTTTCACAGAATCTTCTGGCCTGATGAAGTAAGGATGATGAATAGAACAGAGCTGGGATCTATTTTCCAGTTTGGATAAAATGCATTCTGCACACAAATCCAAGGAGAACGGGCTGCCCCGATGCCCAGAAAATCTTTCACTCCTGCTAGTGTTCTACGTCAACCGCAACTTAGTCTGAAAGAAAAGCTTTTTCTCTGAGAGCATCTGAGAGGTTTGCATGAAGCACTGATATCTGACATATGCAATTTTGAATAGGAGAGGAAAAAGAAAATGGCAAGGAGTTTTTAATTTTAGTGGTTTCAATTTTAATTTCCGTGCACTTTTTCAAAACTTGTCAGCTCAAATGCCCATCAACATCTTTTAGTCATCTGTAAGTCAGTATTCATATAAAATGTGCTTCAAATCCAAAGAATTTCAAATTTGCACTCCAAGCTTCTATGCCTAGATTTATGATTTCCTACACATATTAGATGAAAGGAAGGCCTTTTTTACTGTGGGAGTGCTGGAACACTGGAACAGGTTGCCCAGAGAAGTTGTGGGTGTCCCATCCCTGAAAGTATTCAAGGTCACCTTGGACGGGGCTTGGAGCAGCAACAAAGGAGAAGCTTGATGGTAGAGAAACAAAGTTGGACTATAGAAGAAACTCGGATTGAAGTATAGGATCAAGTTTTCTCTCAGCTCTTGGGGTAAATTCAAAGTTGTACAAAATGACATTTATCTGTGCTATTCACTACTGTAACAGAAAGTTTCATGAAAACTGTACAGAAGATAGTAAATTTTAAAAGAGATAAGAATTACAGCATAAAATCCATGGGATAGGTTACAACATGAGACACTCTCTAAGAGAAAATCTCTGTGTTTCAGCACTTCATCGGGGTAAGATTTCATGAAGTGCCAAAGAAGGCGGCAAAATATCATTCGGGACATTATTTACTGGAATTCAGCCTGGCCATTAGTAGGAACTGCCTTTGAACATATCATGTAGATATACCACACACACTTTCCCTTCACTGAAAAATTACTGTTTACAACAAATAAGCAATTGACGATCAAAATTGATTGAAAGCATCTTAAACATGTCAAGTATTTCATTGTAGATGATCTGTGATCCAAATGCTTCTTCCACCTTCGAGAGGGACAGAAGAATTCTTCCATATCATGATGGTTTAAAATTGTATCAACCAATGTTTTCTGCTGAAAAGATATCATCTATTTTTTTCTATTTTTGGAAGAAAATATTCCTAGACATACAACAGGTGAGAACTAAGTAATTTTAAAGAAACAAATGAAATGAAAATATTCTGTAAATAGAATGAAATGAAAAGCTGTGTTTTAAATAGGAGCTAAATATTAAACAGAATTTTTGTACCAGGCATTTGAATTACTGCACCAGCTCTTTTGCCCATCAAGAGAGGCATTTAGCATTTCAGTCTTTTCCAAGGTGTTCATGATCTGCTATGCTGATCTCTGTGTGTGCCTAGGTGTGTGTGGAGGGGGGGGCATATGAAGGGGAGTGTGTATGTTTGCTTTACAATTGTTGTGGCAGATTCATGCCTCAGCTCCACATTTTGTTTTAAAAAGGTCACACCGAGTGGATATGAAGTTTACTATCAACAAGAGATCGATTCCCAAATCATCCATTTGACTCTCCCTTATAAATCATGTGCTTTGTTGCATATTTTATCAAATATACTTTCAAGCCAGATGGAGGAAGGAGGATGTGGGAATCCCTCCACCATCTTGCAACTTTTATGTAAGTAGGTTTTCAAGAAAATCATCATTTCTCTTTTAAATATGTCTGGAACAGGCATGATGGTAGTGTCAACCTGTTGGAGTTTTTGTTGCTGGAAGAAGTTGTACAAAAGGATTGGTTTTTACATTGACCAGTTACTGAATCAAGCGCAGGAATACATTGGAAATTTAGCTGGGGGTTCCTTTTCCCAGCAGACTACTTCTAGAACGAGCTTGTACACTGAAGCTGACTCTTTTGCTCTCTTTTTGTTTCTTTCCTATTTTCTTGGCTTCTTTGCCACTATCTAGACAATTTTGGAACTTTGTTCCCAACTAAAATGGTTTCAATAGTCTGATTGTGATCATACATTTTTACAAGGAATTTTTAAAATCTTTCCTCGAGTCCAGAAAGTCAAGGACTTAGATCTTTTTCTTCCCTTATCAATATTGCCATGAAATTGATAAATAAAGACCAACTCTTTATTTTTGTTTTTAACCCACGTAGATAATTCCCATCCATTAATCCATTTTGTGGACCAATAGCTGCCATTCTGATGGAAGCTGTCACTTCTTAACAATAGGCATTCTGTGACTATGTTGACAGCACTTTGGGTGAAGATCCTAACTGGTCTTAGATATACATAGGGAGAAATTTGCTCAGCCAGTGTCAGTCTTAAGCATGCGTATCAGAAGATCTTTCTAGAGCTGGGAATTTTCCCATGAAAGGGATTCAGTTAGGGAAGAGACACTTGTGCCAGAGTTTTACATTCTTCTTGAACACTGCTTAAGGAACTTAGATGCCATGTCCATTTGGATCTCTGTCTGCACAGAACTTTGTCATGCCAGTGCTTTGAAATGCATCTTGAAGAGAATTCACTAGCACAGAATGAAAGAGAGTGGAAGGGGTTGGTGGGGCTAACCAGGCCCAACCCCCCTGCCTAAACCAGGATACCTAGAGCCTCTTGCCCAGGATTCTATCTGGGTGTACTTTTAATGTCTTCAAAGATCCAGGCTCCACAATCTTTCTGGGCAGTCTGTGCCGTGGTTCAGTCACCCTGACAGTAAAGAAACATTTACTGATGTTCAAAGGCAATCTCCTGTATTTCAGTGTGTGCCCACTGCCTCTTGTCTTTACCCTCAGCATCACTGAAAAGACACTGATTCCCTCCCCTTTGCACTATTGCTTCCATATGTATGTGTGATGCCATGTAGAGGTATGTCAAAAACCTCCCTGAAGCCCAGGCAGATAATATTCCCTTCATCTACCAGTCAAGTTGATTCATCAGAGGAGTTTAAAGTGATGTTCAGCATGAAATTCCCCTGAAAAATCATGCTAACTACATTATTTGGTCATCTGTCATGTGCCTGGCAAGGATTTCCAGGAAGAGCTGCTTCATCAACTTCCTGGGGATAAAAAAGAGGCTGGCTGGTTTGTACTATGGCGAGTCCTCTTAATTGCCTTTTTTGAAGATGGGTGTCATATGCTAACATCCACTCTTTAGACTCTCTTGTCGTCTACATCTTAGCAAAACGCTTTTCCACTATGTCTGGCTAGGAAAAACTGTGCCAGCACAGAAAACATCTCCCATCGTGTTCTAGAAGTTGCACGGATGTCTGCCAAGTGTTTGGCAGGAAGAAAAGAAAAGTTGTCCAAAACAGCTTCCAATCGAATGTTCCTGTGATTGGAAAAGTCAGGAGAGTGCAAAGGTACTGTTTTCTATCAGTTGGCAAGGTGCGCACACAATCCCAGTGTTGTACAGCTTGCTTCTTCACCTTCCCGAAGCTGCCGCTCTCGCCGGCTGCCGGAGCCCAAGAAGCGGCTTCTTCGCGCAAAGACGATTGTGCCGCTCACAGTGCTCTCCTTAGCGCGGCTTCTGCCGAAAGACGCCCGGCAGCGGCTCTTACCTCCGGAGAGCACCCTACCTTCGTCTTTAGCTCCTCTTCTCATCTACACCTCGGCAGAAAGCTTCTCCACTATGTCTGGCTAGGAAAAACTGTGCCAGCACAGAAAACATCTCCCATCGTGTTCTAGAAGTTGCACGGATGTCTGCCAAGTGTTTGGCAGGAAGAAAAGAAAAGTTGTCCAAAACAGCTTCCAATCGAATGTTCCTGTGATTGGAAAAGTCAGGAGAGTGCAAAGGTACTGTTTTCTATCAGTTGGCAAGGTGCGCACACAATCCCAGTGTTGTACAGCTTGCTTCTTCACCTTCCCGAAGCTGCCGCTCTCGCCGACTGCCGGAGCCCAAGAAGCGGCTTCTTCGCGCAAAGACGATTGTGCCGCTCACAGTGCTCTCCTTAGCGCGGCTTCTGCCGAAAGACGCCCGGCAGCGGCTCTTACCTCCGGAGAGCATCCTACCTTCGTCTTTAGCTCCTCTTCTCATCTACACCTCGGCAAAAAGCTTCTCCACTATGTCTGGCTAGGAAAAACTGTGCCAGCACAGAAAACATCTCCCATCGTGTTCTAGAAGTTGCACGGATGTCTGCCAAGTGTTTGGCAGGAAGAAAAGAAAAGTTGTCCAAAACAGCTTCCAATCGAATGTTCCTGTGATTGGAAAAGTCAGGAGAGTGCAAAGATACTGTTTTCTATCAGTTGGCAAGGTGCGCACACAATCCCAGTGTTGTACAGCTTGCTTCTTCACCTTCCCGAAGCTGCCGCTCTCGCCGGCTGCCGGAGCCGAAGAAGCGGCTTCTTCGCGCAAAGACGATTGTGCCGCTCACAGTGCTCTCCTTAGCGCGGCTTCTGCCGAAAGACGCCCGGCAGCGGCTCTTACCTCCGGAGAGCATCCTACCTTCGTCTTTCGCGTCTTTTGTAGTCTACATCTTAGCAAAACGCTTTTCCACTATGTCTGGCTAGGAAAAACTGTGCCAGCACAGAAAACATCTCCCATCGTGTTCTAGAAGTTGCACGGATGTCTGCCAAGTGTTTGGCAGGAAGAAAAGAAAAGTTGTCCAAAACAGCTTCCAATCGAATGTTCCTGTGATTGGAAAAGTCAGGAGAGTGCAAAGGTACTGTTTTCTATCAGTTGGCAAGGTGCGCACACAATCCCAGTGTTGTACAGCTTGCTTCTTCACCTTCCCGAAGCTGCCGCTCTCGCCGGCTGCCGGAGCCCAAGAAGCGGCTTCTTCGCGCAAAGACGATTGTGCCGTTCACAGTGCTCTCCTTAGCGCGGCTTCTGCCGAAAGACGCCCGGCAGCGGCTCTTACCTCCGGAGAGCATCCTACCTTCGTCTTTCGCGTCTTTTGTAGTCTACATCTTAGCAAAACGCTTTTCCACTATGTCTGGCTAGGAAAACCCGTGCCAGCACAGAAAACATCTCCCATCGTGTTCTAGAAGTTGCACGGATGTCTGCCAAGTGTTTGGGAGGAAGAAAAGAAAAGTTGTCCAAAACAGCTTCCAATCGAATGTTCATGTGATTGGAAAAGTCAGGAGAGTGCAAAGGTACTGTTTTCTATCAGTTGGCAAGGTGCGCACACAATCCCAGTGTTGTACAGCTTGCTTCTTCATCTTCCCGAAGCTGCCACTCTCAGGAGGTAAGAGCCGCTGCCGGGCGTCTTTCGGCAGAAGCTGCGCTAAGGAGAGCACTGTGAGCGGCACAATCGTCTTTGCGCGAAGAAGCCGCTTCTTGGGCTCCGGCAGCCGGCGAAAGCGGCTGCTTCGGGAAGGTGAAGAAGCAAGCTGTACAACACTGGGATTGTGTGCGCACCTTGCCAACTGATAGAAAACAGTACCTTTGCACTCTCCTGACTTTTCCAATCACAGGAACATTCGATTGGAAGCTGTTTTGGACAACTTTTCTTTTCTTCCTGCCAAACACTTGGCAGACATCCGTGCAACTTCTAGAACACGATGGGAGATGTTTTCTGTGCTGGCACAGTTTTTCCTAGCCAGACATAGTGGAAAAGCGTTTTGCTAAGATGTAGACTACAAAAGACGCGAAAGACGAAGGTAGGATGCTCTCCGGAGGTAAGAGCCGCTGCCGGGCGTCTTTCGGCAGAAGCCGCGCTAAGGAGAGCACTGTGAGCGGCACAATCGTCTTTGCGCGAAGAAGCCGCTTCTTGGGCTCCGGCAGCCGGCGAGAGCGGCAGCTTCGGGAAGGTGAAGAAGCAAGCTGTACAACACTGGGATTGTGTGCGCACCTTGCCAACTGATAGAAAACAGTACCTTTGCACTCTCCTGACTTTTCCAATCACAGGAACATTCGATTGGAAGCTGTTTTGGACAACTTTTCTTTTCTTCCTGCCAAACACTTGGCAGACATCCGTGCAACTTCTAGAACACGATGGGAGATGTTTTCTGTGCTGGCACAGTTTTTCCTAGCCAGACATAGTGGAAAAGCGTTTTGCTAAGATGTAGACTACAAAAGACGCGAAAGACGAAGGTAGGATGCTCTCCGGAGGTAAGAGCCGCTGCCGGGCGTCTTTCGGCAGAAGCCGCGCTAAGGAGAGCCCTGTGAGCGGCACAATCGTCTTTGCGCGAAGAAGCCGCTTCTTGGGCTCCGGCAGCCGGCGAGAGCGGCAGCTTCGGGAAGGTGAAGAAGCAAGCTGTACAACACTGGGATTGTGTGCGCACCTTGCCAACTGATAGAAAACAGTACCTTTGCACTCTCCTGACTTTTCCAATCACAGGAACATTCGATTGGAAGCTGTTTTGGACAACTTTTCTTTTCTTCCTGCCAAACACTTGGCAGACATCCGTGCAACTTCTAGAACACGATGGGAGATGTTTTCTGTGCTGGCACAGTTTTTCCTAGCCAGACATAGTGGAAAAGCGTTTTGCTAAGATGTAGACTACAAAAGACGCGAAAGACGAAGGTAGGATGCTCTCCGGAGGTAAGAGCCGCTGCCGGGCGTCTTTCGGCAGAAGCCGCGCTAAGGAGAGCCCTGTGAGCGGCACAATCGTCTTTGCGCGAAGAAGCCGCTTCTTGGGCTCCGGCAGCCGGCGAGAGCGGCAGCTTCGGGAAGGTGAAGAAGCAAGCTGTACAACACTGGGATTGTGTGCGCACCTTGCCAACTGATAGAAAACAGTACCTTTGCACTCTCCTGACTTTTCCAATCACAGGAACATTCGATTGGAAGCTGTTTTGGACAACTTTTCTTTTCTTCCTGCCAAACACTTGGCAGACATCCGTGCAACTTCTAGAACACGATGGGAGATGTTTTCTGTGCTGGCACAGTTTTTCCTAGCCAGACATAGTGGAAAAGCGTTTTGCTAAGATGTAGACTACAAAAGACGCGAAAGACGAAGGTAGGATGCTCTCCGGAGGTAAGAGCCGCTGCCGGGCGTCTTTCGGCAGAAGCCGCGCTAAGGAGAGCACTGTGAGCGGCACAATCGTCTTTGCGCGAAGAAGCCGCTTCTTGGGCTCCGGCAGCCGGCGAGAGCGGCAGCTTCGGGAAGGTGAAGAAGCAAGCTGTACAACACTGGGATTGTGTGCGCACCTTGCCAACTGATAGAAAACAGTATCTTTGCACTCTCCTGACTTTTCCAATCACAGGAACATTCGATTGGAAGCTGTTTTGGACAACTTTTCTTTTCTTCCTGCCAAACACTTGGCAGACATCCGTGCAACTTCTAGAACACGATGGGAGATGTTTTCTGTGCTGGCACAGTTTTTCCTAGCCAGACATAGTGGAAAAGCGTTTTGCTAAGATGTAGACTACAAAAGACGCGAAAGACGAAGGTAGGATGCTCTCCGGAGGTAAGAGCCGCTGCCGGGCGTCTTTCGGCAGAAGCCGCGCTAAGGAGAGCCCTGTGAGCGGCACAATCGTCTTTGCGCGAAGAAGCCGCTTCTTGGGCTCCGGCAGCCGGCGAGAGCGGCAGCTTCGGGAAGGTGAAGAAGCAAGCTGTACAACACTGGGATTGTGTGCGCACCTTGCCAACTGATAGAAAACAGTACCTTTGCACTCTCCTGACTTTTCCAATCACAGGAACATTCGATTGGAAGCTGTTTTGGACAACTTTTCTTTTCTTCCTGCCAAACACTTGGCAGACATCCGTGCAACTTCTAGAACACGATGGGAGATGTTTTCTGTGCTGGCACAGTTTTTCCTAGCCAGACATAGTGGAAAAGCGTTTTGCTAAGATGTAGACTACAAAAGACGCGAAAGACGAAGGTAGGATGCTCTCCGGAGGTAAGAGCCGCTGCCGGGCGTCTTTCGGCAGAAGCCGCGCTAAGGAGAGCACTGTGAGCGGCACAATCGTCTTTGCGCGAAGAAGCCGATTCATCGGCTCCGGCAGTCGGCGAGAGCGGCAGCTTCGGGAAGGTGAAGAAGCAAGCTGTACAACACTGGGATTGTGTGCGCACCTTGCCAACTGATAGAAAACAGTACCTTTGCACTCTCCTGACTTTTCCAATCACAGGAACATTCGATTGGAAGCTGTTTTGGACAACTTTTCTTTTCTTCCTGCCAAACACTTGGCAGACATCCGTGCAACTTCTAGAACACGATGGGAGATGTTTTCTGTGCTGGCACAGTTTTTCCTAGCCAGACATAGTGGAGAAGCTTTTTGCCGAGGTGTAGATGAGAAGAGGAGCTAAAGACGAAGGTAGGATGCTCTCCGGAGGTAAGAGCCGCTGCCGGGCGTCTTTCGGCAGAAGCCGCGCTAAGGAGAGCCCTGTGAGCGGCACAATCGTCTTTGCGCGAAGAAGCCGCTTCTTGGGCTCCGGCAGCCGGCGAGAGCGGCAGCTTCGGGAAGGTGAAGAAGCAAGCTGTACAACACTGGGATTGTGTGCGCACCTTGCCAACTGATAGAAAACAGTACCTTTGCACTCTCCTGACTTTTCCAATCACAGGAACATTCGATTGGAAGCTGTTTTGGACAACTTTTCTTTTCTTCCTGCCAAACACTTGGCAGACATCCGTGCAACTTCTAGAACACGATGGGAGATGTTTTCTGTGCTGGCACAGTTTTTCCTAGCCAGACATAGTGGAAAAGCGTTTTGCTAAGATGTAGACGACAAGAGAGGCTAAAGAGTGGATGTTAGCAAATGACACCCATCTTCAAAAAAGGCAATTAAGAGGACTCGCCATAGTACAAACCAGCCAGCCTCTTTTTTATCCCCAGGAAGTTGATGAAGCAGCTCTTCCTGGAAATCCTTGCCAGGCACATGACAGATGACCAAATAATGTAGTTAGCATGATTTTTCAGGGGAATTTCATGCTGAACATCACTTTAAACTCCTCTGATGAATCAACTTGACTGGTAGATGAAGGGAATATTATCTGCCTGGGCTTCAGGGAGGTTTTTGACATACCTCTACATGGCATCACACATATATATGGAAGCAATAGTGCAAAGGGGAGGGAATCAGTGTCTTTTCAGTGATGCTGAGGGAAAAGACAAGAGGCAGTGGGCACACACTGAAATACAGGAGATTGCCTTTGAACATCAGTAAATGTTTCTTTACTGTCAGGGTGACTGAACCACGGCACAGACTGCCCAGAAAGATTGTGGAGCCTGGATCTTTGAAGACATTAAAAGTACACCCAGATAGAATCCTGGGCAAGAGGCTCTAGGTATCCTGGTTTAGGCAGGGGGGTTGGGCCTGGTTAGCCCCACCAACCCCTTCCACTCTCTTTCATTCTGTGCTAGTGAATTCTCTTCAAGATGCATTTCAAAGCACTGGCATGACAAAGTTCTGTGCAGACAGAGATCCAAATGGACATGGCATCTAAGTTCCTTAAGCAGTGTTCAAGAAGAATGTAAAACTCTGGCACAAGTGTCTCTTCCCTAACTGAATCCCTTTCATGGGAAAATTCCCAGCTCTAGAAAGATCTTCTGATACGCATGCTTAAGACTGACACTGGCTGAGCAAATTTCTCCCTATGTATATCTAAGACCAGTTAGGATCTTCACCCAAAGTGCTGTCAACATAGTCACAGAATGCCTATTGTTAAGAAGTGACAGCTTCCATCAGAATGGCAGCTATTGGTCCACAAAATGGATTAATGGATGGGAATTATCTACGTGGGTTAAAAACAAAAATAAAGAGTTGGTCTTTATTTATCAATTTCATGGCAATATTGATAAGGGAAGAAAAAGATCTAAGTCCTTGACTTTCTGGACTCGAGGAAAGATTTTAAAAATTCCTTGTAAAAATGTATGATCACAATCAGACTATTGAAACCATTTTAGTTGGGAACAAAGTTCCAAAATTGTCTAGATAGTGGCAAAGAAGCCAAGAAAATAGGAAAGAAACAAAAAGAGAGCAAAAGAGTCAGCTTCAGTGTACAAGCTCGTTCTAGAAGTAGTCTGCTGGGAAAAGGAACCCCCAGCTAAATTTCCAATGTATTCCTGCGCTTGATTCAGTAACTGGTCAATGTAAAAACCAATCCTTTTGTACAACTTCTTCCAGCAACAAAAACTCCAACAGGTTGACACTACCATCATGCCTGTTCCAGACATATTTAAAAGAGAAATGATGATTTTCTTGAAAACCTACTTACATAAAAGTTGCAAGATGGTGGAGGGATTCCCACATCCTCCTTCCTCCATCTGGCTTGAAAGTATATTTGATAAAATATGCAACAAAGCACATGATTTATAAGGGAGAGTCAAATGGATGATTTGGGAATCGATCTCTTGTTGATAGTAAACTTCATATCCACTCGGTGTGACCTTTTTAAAACAAAATGTGGAGCTGAGGCATGAATCTGCCACAACAATTGTAAAGCAAACATACACACTCCCCTTCATATGCCCCCCCCTCCACACACACCTAGGCACACACAGAGATCAGCATAGCAGATCATGAACACCTTGGAAAAGACTGAAATGCTAAATGCCTCTCTTGATGGGCAAAAGAGCTGGTGCAGTAATTCAAATGCCTGGTACAAAAATTCTGTTTAATATTTAGCTCCTATTTAAAACACAGCTTTTCATTTCATTCTATTTACAGAATATTTTCATTTCATTTGTTTCTTTAAAATTACTTAGTTCTCACCTGTTGTATGTCTAGGAATATTTTCTTCCAAAAATAGAAAAAAATAGATGATATCTTTTCAGCAGAAAACATTGGTTGATACAATTTTAAACCATCATGATATGGAAGAATTCTTCTGTCCCTCTCGAAGGTGGAAGAAGCATTTGGATCACAGATCATCTACAATGAAATACTTGACATGTTTAAGATGCTTTCAATCAATTTTGATCGTCAATTGCTTATTTGTTGTAAACAGTAATTTTTCAGTGAAGGGAAAGTGTGTGTGGTATATCTACATGATATGTTCAAAGGCAGTTCCTACTAATGGCCAGGCTGAATTCCAGTAAATAATGTCCCGAATGATATTTTGCCGCCTTCTTTGGCACTTCATGAAATCTTACCCCGATGAAGTGCTGAAACACAGAGATTTTCTCTTAGAGAGTGTCTCATGTTGTAACCTATCCCATGGATTTTATGCTGTAATTCTTATCTCTTTTAAAATTTACTATCTTCTGTACAGTTTTCATGAAACTTTCTGTTACAGTAGTGAATAGCACAGATAAATGTCATTTTGTACAACTTTGAATTTACCCCAAGAGCTGAGAGAAAACTTGATCCTATACTTCAATCCGAGTTTCTTCTATAGTCCAACTTTGTTTCTCTACCATCAAGCTTCTCCTTTGTTGCTGCTCCAAGCCCCGTCCAAGGTGACCTTGAATACTTTCAGGGATGGGACACCCACAACTTCTCTGGGCAACCTGTTCCAGTGTTCCAGCACTCCCACAGTAAAAAAGGCCTTCCTTTCATCTAATATGTGTAGGAAATCATAAATCTAGGCATAGAAGCTTGGAGTGCAAATTTGAAATTCTTTGGATTTGAAGCACATTTTATATGAATACTGACTTACAGATGACTAAAAGATGTTGATGGGCATTTGAGCTGACAAGTTTTGAAAAAGTGCACGGAAATTAAAATTGAAACCACTAAAATTAAAAACTCCTTGCCATTTTCTTTTTCCTCTCCTATTCAAAATTGCATATGTCAGATATCAGTGCTTCATGCAAACCTCTCAGATGCTCTCAGAGAAAAAGCTTTTCTTTCAGACTAAGTTGCGGTTGACGTAGAACACTAGCAGGAGTGAAAGATTTTCTGGGCATCGGGGCAGCCCGTTCTCCTTGGATTTGTGTGCAGAATGCATTTTATCCAAACTGGAAAATAGATCCCAGCTCTGTTCTATTCATCATCCTTACTTCATCAGGCCAGAAGATTCTGTGAAAAGTAGCCTGTGGACCTTGAAGACAGCGCATGTGAACCAGATGAGAGGTGATAGAGAAGTTGAGGGAGAGAAGAAAGAGCATGAGGCTGAAACCAGAAAGTATTTCTCCACGTGATCATGGAAGATTGCAGGAGCCACTTGGTACTATCAAACCAGCCCAACTTGGCACTTGTGCCACCTTGGGTCTGGGAGCCATGTTGCATATCGTGCATTTTAAGGAGCCAGCTGGCCACACCCAGCCATATGCCCCCAAACACAAACCAAGGCCCTTTTCTCTGGCAAACAAAACTCAGCTGCCCTGCTTCTGGATGGCAGATTGCAGGAACCACTTGGTACTATCAAACCAGCCCAACTTGGCACTGGTGCCACCATGGGTCTGGTCACCATCCTGCCTATTGTAGCTTTTCAGGAGCCAGCCGGTCACTCTCAGCCATAGGCCCCCAAACACAAACCTCGGCCCGTTTCCCTGGCAAACAAAAGTAAGCTGCCCCGCTTCTGCATGGCAGATTGCAGGAGCTACTTAGTACTATCAAATCAGCCCGACTTGGCACAGGTGCCACCTTGGATCTGGGAACCATCCTGTGTATCGTGGATTTTCAGGGGCCAGCCGGCCACTCTCAGCCACATGCCCCCAAAAACAAACCACGGACCTTTTCTCTGGCAAACAAAAGTAAGCTGCCCCACTTCTGGATGGCAGATTGCAGGAGCCACTTGGGACTATCACACCAGCACAACATGGCACTGCTGCCACCTTGGATCTGGGAACAATCCTGCGTATTGTACATATTCAGGAACCAGCCGAACACTCCCAGCCACAGGCCCCCAAACACAAACAACGGCCCTTTTCTCTGGCAAACAAAACTCAACTGCCCCTCTTCTGGATGGCAAATTGCAGGACGCACTTGGTACTACAAAAAGAGCCCGACTTGGCAGTGGTGCCACCTTGGCTCTGGGAACCATCCTGCGTATCGAGCATTTTAAGGAGCCAGCCGGCAATTCCCAGCCGTATGCCCCAAAAAGAAACCATGGACCTTTTCTCTGGCAAAAAAAACTCAGCTGTCCCGCTTCTGGATGGCAGATTGCAGGAGTTACTTTGAACCATACAACCAGCTTACTTGGCACTGGTGCCACCTTGGATCTGGGAACCATCCTGCCTATCGTTGATTTTCAGGGGCCAGCCGGCCACTCTCAGCCATAGGCCCCCAAACCAAAACCTAGGCCTATTTCTCTGGCAAACAAAAGTAAGCTGCCCTGCTTCTGGATGGCAGATTGCAGGAGACACTTGGTACTATCAAACCAGCCCGACTTGGCACTGGTGCGACCTTGGATCTGGGAACCATGCTCTGTATCGTGGATATTCAGGGGCCAGCCGGCCACTCTCAGCCATATGTCCCCAAACAGAAACCTCGGCCCGTTTCTCTGGCAAACAAAACTCAACTGCCCCTCTTCTGGATGGCAAATTGCAGGATGAACTTGATACTAAAACCGCAGGCCGACTTGGTAGTGGTGACACCTTGGGCCTGGGAACCATCATGCGTATCGAGCATTTTAAGGAGCCAGCCGGCCACTCCCAGCAATATGCCCCCAAAAACAATCCACGGAATTTTCCTCTGGCAAACAAAAATCAGCTGCCTCGCTTCTGGATGGCAGATTGCAGGAGCCACTTTGCACCATCAAACCAGCCCGACTTGGCACTGGTGCCACATTGCATCTGGGAACCATGCTGCCTAGCGTGGATTTTCAGGAGCCAGCCGGCCACTCTCAGCTATATACCCCCAAACAAAACCCACGGCCCGTTTCCCTGGCAAACAAAATTAGGCTGCCCCGCTTCTGGATGGCAGATTGCAGGACGCACTTGGTAGTATCAAACCAGCAAAACTTGGCACTGGTGCCACCTTGGGTCTGGGAACCATCCTGCGTATCGTGGGTTCAAAGGAGCCAGCCGGTCACTCCCAGCCACAGGCCCCCAAATACAAACAATGTCGCTTTTCCCTGGAAAACAAAACTCGCCTGCCAACTTTTTGATGGCAGATTGCAGGAGCCACTTGGTACTATCAAACCAGCCCAACTTGGCACTGGTGCCACCATGGGTCTGGTAACCATCCTGCCTATTGTAGCTTTCCAGGAGCCAGCCGGTCACTCCCAGCCATAGGTCCCCAGTCACAAACCTCGGCCCGTTTCCCTGGCAAACAAAAGTAAGCTACCCCGCTTCTGGATGGCAGATTGCAGGAGCCACTTGGTACTATCAAACCAGCCCAACTTGGCACTGGTGCCACCTTGGGTCTGGGAACCATGCTGCGTAACACAGATTCTAAGGCGCCAGTCGGCCACTACGAGCCACAAGCCCCCAAACACAAACAACGGCGCTATTCTCTTGCAAACAAAACTCAACTGCCCCTCTTCTGGATGGCAAATTGCAGGACGCACTTGGTACTATAAAAACAGCCCGACTTGGCACTGGTGCCCCCTTGGGTCTGGGAACCATCCTGCGTATCGATCTTTTTAATGAGACAGCCGGCCACTCCCAGCCATATGCCCCCAAACACAACCCACGGCCCTTTTCTCTGGCAAACAAAACTCAACTGCACCGCTTCTGGATGGCAGATTGCAGGAGCCACTTGGTACTATCAAACCAGCCCGACTTGGCACTGGTGCCACCTTGGGTCTGGGAACCATCCTGCGTATTGTGGGTTGTCAGGAGCCAGCCGAACACTCTCGGCCACAGACCCCAATTAAAAACAACGGCCCGTTTCACAGGCAAACAAAACTCAGCTGCCCCGCTTCTGGATGGGAGATTGCAGGAGGCACTTGGTGTAATCAAACCAGCCCGACTTGGCACTGGTGCCACCTTGGGTCTGGGAACCATCCTGCGTATCGTGGATTCTAAGGAGCCAGCCGGCCACTCCTAGCCACAGGCCCCCAAACAAAAACCTAGGCCTATTTCTCTGGCAAACAAAAGTAAGCTGCCCTGCTTCTGGATGGCAGATTGCAGGAGACACTTGGTACTATCAAACCAGCCCGACTTGGCACTGGTGCCACCTTGGATCTGGGAACCATGCTCTGTATCGTGGATATTCAGGGGCCAGCCGGCCACTCTCAGCCATATGTCCCCAAACAGAAACCTCGGCCCGTTTCTCTGGCAAACAAAACTCAACTGCCCCTCTTCTGGATGGCAAATTGCAGGATGAACTTGATACTAAAACCGCAGGCCGACTTGGTAGTGGTGACACCTTGGGCCTGGGAACCATCATGCGTATCGAGCATTTTAAGGAGCCAGCCGGCCACTCCCAGCAATATGCCCCCAAAAACAATCCACGGAATTTTCCTCTGGCAAACAAAAATCAGCTGCCTCGCTTCTGGATGGCAGATTGCAGGAGCCACTTTGCACCATCAAACCAGCCCGACTTGGCACTGGTGCCACATTGCATCTGGGAACCATGCTGCCTAGCGTGGATTTTCAGGAGCCAGCCGGCCACTCTCAGCTATATGCCCCCAAACAAAACCCACGGCCCGTTTCCCTGGCAAACAAAATTAAGCTGCCCCGCTTCTGGATGGCAGATTGCAGGACGCACTTGGTAGTATCAAACCAGCAAAACTTGGCACTGGTGCCACCTTGGGTCTGGGAACCATCCTGCGTATCGTGGGTTCAAAGGAGCCAGCCGGTCACTCCCAGCCACAGGCCCCCAAATACAAACAATGTCGCTTTTCCCTGGAAAACAAATCTCGCCTGCCAACTTTTTGATGGCAGATTGCAGGAGCCACTTGGTACTATCAAACCAGCCCAACTTGGCACTGGTGCCACCATGGGTCTGGTCACCATCCTGCCTATTGTAGCTTTCCAGGAGCCAGCCGGTCACTCCCAGCCATAGGTCCCCAGTCACAAACCTCGGCCCGTTTCCCTGGCAAACAAAAGTAAGCTACCCCGCTTCTGGATGGCAGATTGCAGGAGCCACTTGGTACTATCAAACCAGCCCAACTTGGCACTGGTGCCACCTTGGGTCTGGGAACCATGCTGCGTAACACAGATTCTAAGGCGCCAGTCGGCCACTACGAGCCACAAGCCCCCAAACACAAACAACGGCGCTATTCTCTGGCAAACAAAACTCAACTGCCCCTCTTCTGGATGGCAAATTGCAGGACGCACTTGGTACTATAAAAACAGCCCGACTTGGCACTGGTGCCCCCTTGGGTCTGGGAACCATCCTGCGTATCGATCTTTTTAATGAGACAGCCGGCCACTCCCAGCCATATGCCCCCAAACACAACCCACGGCCCTTTTCTCTGGCAAACAAAACTCAACTGCACCGCTTCTGGATGGCAGATTGCAGGAGCCACTTGGTACTATCAAACCAGCCCGACTTGGCACTGGTGCCACCTTGGGTCTGGGAACCATCCTGCGTATTGTGGGTTGTCAGGAGCCAGCCGAACACTCTCGGCCACAGACCCCAATTAAAAACAACGGCCCGTTTCACAGGCAAACAAAACTCAGCTGCCCCGCTTCTGGATGGGAGATTGCAGGAGGCACTTGGTGTAATCAAACCAGCCCGACTTGGCACTGGTGCCACCTTGGGTCTGGGAACCATCCTGCGTATCGTGGATTCTAAGGAGCCAGCCGGCCACTCCTAGCCACAGGCCCCCAAACAAAAACCTAGGCCTATTTCTCTGGCAAACAAAAGTAAGCTGCCCTGCTTCTGGATGGCAGATTGCAGGAGACACTTGGTACTATCAAACCAGCCCGACTTGGCACTGGTGCCACCTTGGATCTGGGAACCATGCTCTGTATCGTGGATATTCAGGGGCCAGCCGGCCACTCTCAGCCATATGTCCCCAAACAGAAACCTCGGCCCGTTTCTCTGGCAAACAAAACTCAACTGCCCCTCTTCTGGATGGCAAATTGCAGGATGAACTTGATACTAAAACCGCAGGCCGACTTGGTAGTGGTGACACCTTGGGCCTGGGAACCATCATGCGTATCGAGCATTTTAAGGAGCCAGCCGGCCACTCCCAGCAATATGCCCCCAAAAACAATCCACGGAATTTTCCTCTGGCAAACAAAAATCAGCTGCCTCGCTTCTGGATGGCAGATTGCAGGAGCCACTTTGCACCATCAAACCAGCCCGACTTGGCACTGGTGCCACATTGCATCTGGGAACCATGCTGCCTAGCGTGGATTTTCAGGAGCCAGCCGGCCACTCTCAGCTATATGCCCCCAAACAAAACCCACGGCCCGTTTCCCTGGCAAACAAAATTAAGCTGCCCCGCTTCTGGATGGCAGATTGCAGGACGCACTTGGTAGTATCAAACCAGCAAAACTTGGCACTGGTGCCACCTTGGGTCTGGGAACCATCCTGCGTATCGTGGGTTCAAAGGAGCCAGCCGGTCACTCCCAGCCACAGGCCCCCAAATACAAACAATGTCGCTTTTCCCTGGAAAACAAATCTCGCCTGCCAACTTTTTGATGGCAGATTGCAGGAGCCACTTGGTACTATCAAACCAGCCCAACTTGGCACTGGTGCCACCATGGGTCTGGTCACCATCCTGCCTATTGTAGCTTTCCAGGAGCCAGCCGGTCACTCCCAGCCGTAGGTCCCCAGTCACAAACCTCGGCCCGTTTCCCTGGCAAACAAAAGTAAGCTACCCCGCTTCTGGATGGCAGATTGCAGGAGCCACTTGGTACTATCAAACCAGCCCAACTTGGCACTGGTGCCACCTTGGGTCTGGGAACCATGCTGCGTAACACAGATTCTAAGGCGCCAGTCGGCCACTACGAGCCACAAGCCCCCAAACACAAACAACGGCGCTATTCTCTGGCAAACAAAACTCAACTGCCCCTCTTCTGGATGGCAAATTGCAGGACGCACTTGGTACTATAAAAACAGCCCGACTTGGCACTGGTGCCCCCTTGGGTCTGGGAACCATCCTGCGTATCGATCTTTTTAATGAGACAGCCGGCCACTCCCAGCCATATGCCCCCAAACACAACCCACGGCCCTTTTCTCTGGCAAACAAAACTCAACTGCACCGCTTCTGGATGGCAGATTGCAGGAGCCACTTGGTACTATCAAACCAGCCCGACTTGGCACTGGTGCCACCTTGGGTCTGGGAACCATCCTGCGTATTGTGGGTTGTCAGGAGCCAGCCGAACACTCTCGGCCACAGACCCCAATTAAAAACAACGGCCCGTTTCACAGGCAAACAAAACTCAGCTGCCCCGCTTCTGGATGGGAGATTGCAGGAGGCACTTGGTGTAATCAAACCAGCCCGACTTGGCACTGGTGCCACCTTGGGTCTGGGAACCATCCTGCGTATCGTGGATTCTAAGGAGCCAGCCGGCCACTCCTAGCCACAGGCCCCCAAACAAAAACCTAGGCCTATTTCTCTGGCAAACAAAAGTAAGCTGCCCTGCTTCTGGATGGCAGATTGCAGGAGACACTTGGTACTATCAAACCAGCCCGACTTGGCACTGGTGCCACCTTGGATCTGGGAACCATGCTCTGTATCGTGGATATTCAGGGGCCAGCCGGCCACTCTCAGCCATATGTCCCCAAACAGAAACCTCGGCCCGTTTCTCTGGCAAACAAAACTCAACTGCCCCTCTTCTGGATGGCAAATTGCAGGATGAACTTGATACTAAAACCGCAGGCCGACTTGGTAGTGGTGACACCTTGGGCCTGGGAACCATCATGCGTATCGAGCATTTTAAGGAGCCAGCCGGCCACTCCCAGCAATATGCCCCCAAAAACAATCCACGGAATTTTCCTCTGGCAAACAAAAATCAGCTGCCTCGCTTCTGGATGGCAGATTGCAGGAGCCACTTTGCACCATCAAACCAGCCCGACTTGGCACTGGTGCCACATTGCATCTGGGAACCATGCTGCCTAGCGTGGATTTTCAGGAGCCAGCCGGCCACTCTCAGCTATATGCCCCCAAACAAAACCCACGGCCCGTTTCCCTGGCAAACAAAATTAAGCTGCCCCGCTTCTGGATGGCAGATTGCAGGACGCACTTGGTAGTATCAAACCAGCAAAACTTGGCACTGGTGCCACCTTGGGTCTGGGAACCATCCTGCGTATCGTGGGTTCAAAGGAGCCAGCCGGTCACTCCCAGCCACAGGCCCCCAAATACAAACAATGTCGCTTTTCCCTGGAAAACAAATCTCGCCTGCCAACTTTTTGATGGCAGATTGCAGGAGCCACTTGGTACTATCAAACCAGCCCAACTTGGCACTGGTGCCACCATGGGTCTGGTCACCATCCTGCCTATTGTAGCTTTCCAGGAGCCAGCCGGTCACTCCCAGCCATAGGTCCCCAGTCACAAACCTCGGCCCGTTTCCCTGGCAAACAAAAGTAAGCTACCCCGCTTCTGGATGGCAGATTGCAGGAGCCACTTGGTACTATCAAACCAGCCCAACTTGGCACTGGTGCCACCTTGGGTCTGGGAACCATGCTGCGTAACACAGATTCTAAGGCGCCAGTCGGCCACTACGAGCCACAAGCCCCCAAACACAAACAACGGCGCTATTCTCTGGCAAACAAAACTCAACTGCCCCTCTTCTGGATGGCAAATTGCAGGACGCACTTGGTACTATAAAAACAGCCCGACTTGGCACTGGTGCCCCCTTGGGTCTGGGAACCATCCTGCGTATCGATCTTTTTAATGAGACAGCCGGCCACTCCCAGCCATATGCCCCCAAACACAACCCACGGCCCTTTTCTCTGGCAAACAAAACTCAACTGCACCGCTTCTGGATGGCAGATTGCAGGAGCCACTTGGTACTATCAAACCAGCCCGACTTGGCACTGGTGCCACCTTGGGTCTGGGAACCATCCTGCGTATTGTGGGTTGTCAGGAGCCAGCCGAACACTCTCGGCCACAGACCCCAATTAAAAACAACGGCCCGTTTCACAGGCAAACAAAACTCAGCTGCCCCGCTTCTGGATGGGAGATTGCAGGAGGCACTTGGTGTAATCAAACCAGCCCGACTTGGCACTGGTGCCACCTTGGGTCTGGGAACCATCCTGCGTATCGTGGATTCTAAGGAGCCAGCCGGCCACTCCTAGCCACAGGCCCCCAAACAAAAACCTAGGCCTATTTCTCTGGCAAACAAAAGTAAGCTGCCCTGCTTCTGGATGGCAGATTGCAGGAGACACTTGGTACTATCAAACCAGCCCGACTTGGCACTGGTGCCACCTTGGATCTGGGAACCATGCTCTGTATCGTGGATATTCAGGGGCCAGCCGGCCACTCTCAGCCATATGTCCCCAAACAGAAACCTCGGCCCGTTTCTCTGGCAAACAAAACTCAACTGCCCCTCTTCTGGATGGCAAATTGCAGGATGAACTTGATACTAAAACCGCAGGCCGACTTGGTAGTGGTGACACCTTGGGCCTGGGAACCATCATGCGTATCGAGCATTTTAAGGAGCCAGCCGGCCACTCCCAGCAATATGCCCCCAAAAACAATCCACGGAATTTTCCTCTGGCAAACAAAAATCAGCTGCCTCGCTTCTGGATGGCAGATTGCAGGAGCCACTTTGCACCATCAAACCAGCCCGACTTGGCACTGGTGTCACATTGCATCTGGGAACCATGCTGCCTAGCGTGGATTTTCAGGAGCCAGCCGGCCACTCTCAGCTATATACCCCCAAACAAAACCCACGGCCCGTTTCCCTGGCAAACAAAACTAAGCTGCCCCGCTTCTGGATGGCAGATTGCAGGACGCACTTGGTAGTATCAAACCAGCAAAACTTGGCACTGGTGCCACCTTGGGTCTGGGAACCATCCTGCGTATCGTGGGTTCAAAGGAGCCAGCCGGTCACTCCCAGCCACAGGCCCCCAAATACAAACAATGTCGCTTTTCCCTGGAAAACAAAACTCGCCTGCCAACTTTTTGATGGCAGATTGCAGGAGCCACTTGGTACTATCAAACCAGCCCAACTTGGCACTGGTGCCACCATGGGTCTGGTAACCATCCTGCCTATTGTAGCTTTCCAGGAGCCAGCCGGTCACTCCCAGCCATAGGTCCCCAGTCACAAACCTCGGCCCGTTTCCCTGGCAAACAAAAGTAAGCTACCCCGCTTCTGGATGGCAGATTGCAGGAGCCACTTGGTACTATCAAACCAGCCCAACTTGGCACTGGTGCCACCTTGGGTCTGGGAACCATGCTGCGTAACACAGATTCTAAGGCGCCAGTCGGCCACTACGAGCCACAAGCCCCCAAACACAAACAACGGCGCTATTCTCTGGCAAACAAAACTCAACTGCCCCTCTTCTGGATGGCAAATTGCAGGACGCACTTGGTACTATAAAAACAGCCCGACTTGGCACTGGTGCCCCCTTGGGTCTGGGAACCATCCTGCGTATCGATCTTTTTACTGAGACAGCCGGCCACTCCCAGCCATATGCCCCCAAACACAACCCACGGCCCTTTTCTCTGGCAAACAAAACTCAACTGCACCGCTTCTGGATGGCAGATTGCAGGAGCCACTTGGTACTATCAAACCAGCCCGACTTGGCACTGGTGCCACCTTGGGTCTGGGAACCATCCTGCGTATTGTGGGTTGTCAGGAGCCAGCCGAACACTCTCGGCCACAGACCCCAATTAAAAACAACGGCCCGTTTCACAGGCAAACAAAACTCAGCTGCCCCGCTTCTGGATGGGAGATTGCAGGAGGCACTTGGTGTAATCAAACCAGCCCGACTTGGCACTGGTGCCACCTTGGGTCTGGGAACCATCCTGCGTATCGTGGATTCTAAGGAGCCAGCCGGCCACTCCTAGCCACAGGCCCCCAAACAAAAACCTAGGCCTATTTCTCTGGCAAACAAAAGTAAGCTGCCCTGCTTCTGGATGGCAGATTGCAGGAGACACTTGGTACTATCAAACCAGCCCGACTTGGCACTGGTGCCACCTTGGATCTGGGAACCATGCTCTGTATCGTGGATATTCAGGGGCCAGCCGGCCACTCTCAGCCATATGTCCCCAAACAGAAACCTCGGCCCGTTTCTCTGGCAAACAAAACTCAACTGCCCCTCTTCTGGATGGCAAATTGCAGGATGAACTTGATACTAAAACCGCAGGCCGACTTGGTAGTGGTGACACCTTGGGCCTGGGAACCATCATGCGTATCGAGCATTTTAAGGAGCCAGCCGGCCACTCCCAGCAATATGCCCCCAAAAACAATCCACGGAATTTTCCTCTGGCAAACAAAAATCAGCTGCCTCGCTTCTGGATGGCAGATTGCAGGAGCCACTTTGCACCATCAAACCAGCCCGACTTGGCACTGGTGCCACATTGCATCTGGGAACCATGCTGCCTAGCGTGGATTTTCAGGAGCCAGCCGGCCACTCTCAGCTATATGCCCCCAAACAAAACCCACGGCCCGTTTCCCTGGCAAACAAAATTAAGCTGCCCCGCTTCTGGATGGCAGATTGCAGGACGCACTTGGTAGTATCAAACCAGCAAAACTTGGCACTGGTGCCACCTTGGGTCTGGGAACCATCCTTCCTATCGTGGATTTTCAGGGGCCAGCCGGTCACTCTCAGCCATAGGCCCCAAACACAAACCACGGCCCTTTTCTCTGGAAAACAAAACTCAACTGCCCCTCTTCTGGATGGCAGATTGCAGGAGCCACTGGGTACTATGAAACCAGCCCTACTTGGCACTGATGCCACCTTGGGTCTGGGAACCATGCTGCGTATCATGGATTTTCAGGAGCCAGCCGGCCACTGCCAGCCACAGGCCCCGAAACACAAACAACAGCCTTTTTCTCTGGCAAACAAAATTCAGCTGCCCCGCTTCTGGATGGCAGATTGCAGGAACCACTTGGTACTAACAAAACAGCCCGACTTGGCACTGATGCCACCTTGGGTCTGGGAACCATCCTGCGTATCGTGGATTCAAAGGAGCCAGCTGGCCACTCCCAGCCACAGGCCCCAAAACACACACAACGGTGCTTTTCCCTGGAAAACAAAACTCGCCTGCCAAACTTTTGATGGCAGATTGCAGGAGCCACTTGTTATTATCAAACCAGCCCAACTTGGCACTGGTGCCACCATGGGTCTGGTCACCATCCTGCCTATCGTAGCTTTTCAGGAGCCAGCCAGCCACCCCCAGCCAGAGGCCCCCAGACAAATATTTCGGCCCGTTTCCCTGGCAAACAAAAGTAAGCTGCCCCGCTTCTGGATGGCAGATTGCAGGAGCCACTTGGTACTATCAAACCAGCCCAACTTGGCACTGGTGCCAACTCAGGTCTGGGAACCATCCTGCGTATCGTGGGTTCTAAGGAGCCAGCTGGCCACTCCCAGCCACAGGCCCCCAAACACAAACAACGGCGCTTTTCCCTGGAAAACAAAACTCGCCTGCCAACTTTTTGATGGCAGATTGCAGGAGCCACTTGGTACTATCAAACCAGCCCAACTTGGCACTGGTGCCACCATGGGTCTGGTAACCATCCTGCCTATTGTAGCTTTCCAGGAGCCAGCCGGTCACTCCCAGCCATAGGTCCCCAGTCACAAACCTCGGCCCGTTTCCCTGGCAAACAAAAGTAAGCTACCCCGCTTCTGGATGGCAGATTGCAGGAGCCACTTGGTACTATCAAACCAGCCCAACTTGGCACTGGTGCCACCTTGGGTCTGGGAACCATGCTGCGTAACACAGATTCTAAGGCGCCAGTCGGCCACTACGAGCCACAAGCCCCCAAACACAAACAACGGCGCTATTCTCTGGCAAACAAAACTCAACTGCCCCTCTTCTGGATGGCAAATTGCAGGACGCACTTGGTACTATAAAAACAGCCCGACTTGGCACTGGTGCCCCCTTGGGTCTGGGAACCATCCTGCGTATCGATCTTTTTAATGAGACAGCCGGCCGCTCCCAGCCATATGCCCCCAAACACAACCCACGGCCCTTTTCTCTGGCAAACAAAACTCAACTGCACCGCTTCTGGATGGCAGATTGCAGGAGCCACTTGGTACTATCAAACCAGCCCGACTTGGCACTGGTGCCACCTTGGGTCTGGGAACCATCCTGCGTATTGTGGGTTGTCAGGAGCCAGCCGAACACTCTCGGCCACAGACCCCAATTAAAAACAACGGCCCGTTTCACAGGCAAACAAAACTCAGCTGCCCCGCTTCTGGATGGGAGATTGCAGGAGGCACTTGACACTGTGAAACCAGCCCCACTTGGCACTGGTGCCACCTTGGGTCTGGGAACCATGCTGCGTATCATGGATTTTCAGGAGCCAGCCGGCCACTCCCAGCCACAGGCCCCCAAACACAAACCACAGACTTTTTGTCTGGCAAACAAAATTCAGCTGCCCCGCTTCTGGATGGCAGATTGCAGGAGCCACTTGGGACTATCACACCAGCACAACATGGCACTGCTGCCACCTTGGATCTGGGAACCATCCTTCCTATCGTGGATTTTCAGGGGCCAGCCGGTCACTCTCAGCCATAGGCCCCAAACACAAACCACGGCCCTTTTCTCTGGAAAACAAAACTCAACTGCCCCTCTTCTGGATGGCAGATTGCAGGAGCCACTGGGTACTATGAAACCAGCCCTACTTGGCACTGATGCCACCTTGGGTCTGGGAACCATGCTGCGTATCATGGATTTTCAGGAGCCAGCCGGCCACTGCCAGCCACAGGCCCCGAAACACAAACAACAGCCTTTTTCTCTGGCAAACAAAATTCAGCTGCCCCGCTTCTGGATGGCAGATTGCAGGAACCACTTGGTACTAACAAAACAGCCCGACTTGGCACTGATGCCACCTTGGGTCTGGGAACCATCCTGCGTATCGTGGATTCAAAGGAGCCAGCTGGCCACTCCCAGCCACAGGCCCCAAAACACACACAACGGTGCTTTTCCCTGGAAAACAAAACTCGCCTGCCAAACATTTGATGGCAGATTGCAGGAGCCACTTGGTATTATCAAACCAGCCCAACTTGGCACTGGTGCCACCATGGGTCTGGTCACCATCCTGCCTATCGTAGCTTTTCAGGAGCCAGCCAGCCACCCCCAGCCAGAGGCCCCCAGACAAATATTTCGGCCCGTTTCCCTGGCAAACAAAAGTAAGCTGCCCCGCTTCTGGATGGCAGATTGCAGGAGCCACTTGGTACTATCAAACCAGCCCAACTTGGCACTGGTGCCAACTCAGGTCTGGGAACCATCCTGCGTATCGTGGGTTCTAAGGAGCCAGCTGGCCACTCCCAGCCACAGGCCCCCAAACACAAACAACGGCGCTTTTCCCTGGAAAACAAAACTCGCCTGCCAACTTTTTGATGGCAGATTGCAGGAGCCACTTGGTACTATCAAACCAGCCCAACTTGGCACTGCTGCCACCATGGGTCTGGTCACCATCCTGCCTATCGTAGCTTTTCAGGAGCCAGCCGGTCACTCCCAGCCATAGGCCCCCAGACACAAACCTCGGCCCGTTTCCCTGGCAAACAAAAGTAAGCTGCCCCGCTTCTGCATGGCAGATTGCAGGAGCTACTTAGTACTATCAAACCAGCCCGACTTGGCACTGGTGACACCTCTGGTCTGGGAACCATCCTGCCTATCGTGGATTTTCAGGGGCCAGCCGGCCACTCTCAGCCATATGCCCCAAAAACAAACCACGGCCCTTTTCTCTGGCAAACAAAACTCAACTGCCCCTCTTCTGGATGGCAAATTTTAGGACGCACTTTGTACTACGAAAACCGCCCGACGTGGCACTGGTGCCACCTTGTGTCAGGGAACCATCCTGCATATCGAGCTTTTTAAGGAGCCAGCCGGCCACGCCCAGCCATATACCCCCAAAAACAAACCACGGACCATTTCTCTTGGAAACAAAAATCCGCTGCCCCGCGTCTGTATGGCAGATTGCAGGAGCCACTTTGCACCATCAAACCAGCCCGACTTGGCACTGGTGCCACCTTGGGTCTGGGAACAATCCTGCATATCGTGGATTCTAAGGAGCCAGCCGGCCACTCCCTGCCACAGGCCCCCAAACACAAACAACGGCGCTTTTCCCTGGAAAACAAAATTCGCCTGCCAGCTTTTTGATGGCAGATTGCAGGAGCCACTTGGTACTATCAAATCATCCCAACTTGGCACTGGTGCCACTATGGGTCTGGGAACCATCCTGCCTATTGTAGCATTGCAGGAGCCAGCCGGTCACTCCCAGCCATAGGCCCCCAGACACAAACCTCGGACCGTTTCCCTGGCAAACAAAATTAAGCTGCCCCGATTCTGGATGGCAGATTGCAGGAGCCACTTGGTTGTGTCAAACCAGCCCGACTTGGCACTGGTGCCACCTTGGGTCTGGGAACCATCCTGCGTAACGTGGATTCTAAGCAGCCACCCGGCCACTCTGAGCCACAGGCCCCCAAACACAAACAACGGCGCTTTTCCCTGGAAAACAAAACTCGCCTGCCAACTTTTTGATGGCAGATTGCAGGAGCCACTTGGTACTATCAAACCAGCCCAACTTGGCACTGGTGCCACCTCTGGTCTGGGAACCATCCTGCCTATTGTAGCTTTTCAGGAGCCAGCCGGTCACTCCCAGCCATAGACCCCCAGACACAAACCTCGGCCCGTTTCCCTGGAAAACAAAAGTAAGTTACCCCGATTCTGGATGGCAGATTGCAGGAGCCACTTGGTACTATCAAATCAGCCCAACTTGGCACTGGTGCCACCATGGGTCTGGTAAACATCCTGCCTATCGTAGCTTTTCAGGAGCCAGCCGGTCACTCCCTGCCATAGGCCCCCGGACACAAACCTCGGCCCGTTTCCCTGGCAAACAAAAGTAAGCTGCCCCGCTTTTGGATGGCAGATTGCAGGATGCACTTGGTACTTACAAACCAGCCCGACTTGGCCCTGGTGCCACCTTGGCTCTGGGAACCATGCTGCGTAACGTAGATTCTACGAGGACAGGCGGCCACTCCCAGCCACAGGCCTCTAAACAAAAACAACGGCGCTTTTCCCTGGAAAACAAAACTCGCCTGCCAACTTCTTGATGGCAGATTGCAGGAGCCACTTGGTACTATCAAACCAGCCCAACTTGGCACTGGTGCCACCATGGGTCTGGTCACCATCCTGCCTATCGTAGCTTTTCAGGAGCCAGCCGCTCACTCCCACCCATAGGCCCCCAGACAAATACCTCGGCACGTTTCCCTGGCAAACAAAAGTAGGCTGCCCCGCTTCTGGATGGCAAATTGCAGGACGCACTTGGTACTACGAAAACAGCCCGACTTGGCACTGATGCCACCTTGGGTCAGGGAACAATCCTGCGTATAGAGCTTTTTAAGGAGCCAGCCGGCCACGTCCAGTCATATACCCCCAAAAAAAAAACCACGGAACTTTTCTCCAGCAAACAAAAATCCGCTGCCCCGCGTCTGGATGGCAGATTGCAGGAGCTATTTAGTATTATCAAAGCAGCCCCACTTGGCACTGGTGGCACCATGAGTCTGGTAACCATCCTGCCTATCGTAGCTTTTCAGTAGTCAGCCGGTCACTCCCAGCCATAGGCCCCCAGACAAATACCTCGGCCCGTTTCCCTGGGAAAAAAAAGTAAGCTGTCCCGCTTCTGGATGGCAGATTGCAGGAGCCACTTGGTACTATCAAACCAGCCCAACTTGTTCCCAGACCCAAGGTGGCACCAGTGCCACGTGGGGCTGGTTTGATGGTGCAACGTGGCTCCTGCAATCTGCCATCCAAAAGCGGGGCAGCTTACTTTTGTTTGCCAGGGAAACGGGCCGAGGTTTGTGTCTGGGGGTCTATGGCTGGGAGTGACCGGCTGGCTCCTGAAAAGCTACGTTAGGCAGGATGGTTCCCAGACCAGACGTGGCACCAGTGCCAAGTTGGGCTGGTTTGATAGTACCAAGTGGCTCCTGCAATCTGCCATCAAAAAGTTGGCAGGCGAGTTTTGTTTTCCAGGGAAAAGCGCCGTAGTTTTTGTTTGGGGGCCTGTGGCTCAGAGTGGCCGGGTGGCTGCTTAGAATCCACGATACGCAGGATGGTTCCCAGACCCAAGGTGGCACCAGTGCCAAGTCGGGCTGGTTTGACACAACCAAGTGGCTCCTGCAATCTGCCATCCAGAATCGGGGCAGCTTAATTTTGTTTGCCAGGGAAACGGTCCGAGGTTTGTGTCTGGGGGCCTATGGCTGGGAGTGACCGGCTGGCTCCTGAAATGCTACAATAGGCAGGATGGTTCCCAGACCCATAGTGGCACCAGTGCCAAGTTGGGATGATTTGATAGTACCAAGTGGCTCCTGCAATCTGCCATCAAAAAGTTGGCAGGCGAATTTTGTTTTCCAGGGAAAAGCGCCGTTGTTTGTGTTTGGGGGCCTGTGGCTGGGAGTGGCCGGCTGGCTCCTTAGAATCCACGATATGCAGGATTGTTCCCAGACCCAAGGTGGCACCAGTGCCAAGTCGGGCTGGTTTGATGGTGCAAAGTGGCTCCTGCAATCTGCCATACAGACGCGGGGCAGCGGATTTTTTTTTCCAAGAGAAATGGTCCGTGGTTTGTTTTTGGGGGTTTATGGCTGGGCGTGGCCGGCTGGCTCCTTAAAAAGCTCGATATGCAGGATGGTTCCCTGACACAAGGTGGCACCAGTGCCACGTCGGGCGGTTTTCGTAGTACAAAGTGCGTCCTAAAATTTGCCATCCAGAAGAGGGGCAGTTGAGTTTTGTTTGCCAGAGAAAAGGGCCGTGGTTTGTTTTTGGGGGCATATGGCTGAGAGTGGCCGGCTGGCTCCTGAAAAGCTACGATAGGCAGGATGTTTACCAGACCCATGGTGGCACCAGTGCCAAGTTGGGCTGATTTGATAGTACCAAGTGGCTCCTGCAATCTGCCATCCAGAATCGGGGTAGCTTACTTTTGTTTTCCAGGGAAACGGGCCGAGGTTTGTGTCTGGGGGTCTATGGTTGGGAGTGGCCGGCTGGCTCCTTAGAAACCACGATACGCAGCATGGTTCCCAGACCAGAGGTGGCACCAGTGCCAAGTTGGGCTGGTTTGATACTACCAAGTGGTTCCTGCAATCTGCCATCCAGAAGCGGGGCAGCTTACTTTTGTTTGCCAGGGAAACGGATCGTTGTTTGTGTTTGGGGGCCTATGGCTGGGACTGACCGGCTGGCTCCATAAAATCCACGATACGCAGGATGGTTCCCAGACCAGAAGTGGCACCAGTGCCAAGTCGGGCTGGTTTGATAGTACCAAGTGGCTCCTGCAATCTGCCATCCAGAAGCGGGGCAGCTTACTTTTGTTTGCCAGGGAAACGGGCCGAGGTTTGTGTCTCGGGGCCTATGGCAGGCAGTGACCGGCTGGCTCCTGAAAGCTACGATAGGCAGGATGGTGACAAGACCCATGGTGGCACCAGTGCCAAGTTGGGCTGGTTTGATAGTACCAAGTGGCTCCTGCAATCTGCCATCAAAACGTTGGCAGGCGAGTTTTGTTTTCCAGGGAAAAGCGCCGTTGTTTGTGTTTGGGGGCCTGTGGTTGGGAGTGGCCGGCTGGCTCCTTAGAAACCACAATACGCAGGATGGTTCCCAGACCAGCGGTGGCACCAGTGCCAAGTCGGGCTGGTTTGATAGTACCAAGTGGCTCCTGCAATCTGCCATCCAGAAGCGGGGCAGCTTACTTTTGTTTGCCAGGGAAACGGGCCGTTGTTTGTGTTTGGGGGCCTGTGGCTGGGAGTGGCCGACTGGCTCCTTAGAATCCACGATACGCAGGATGGTTCCCAGACCAGAGGTGGCACCAGTGCCAAGTCGGGCTGGTTTGATAGTACCAAGTGGCTCCTGCAATCTGCCATCCAGAAGCGGGGCAGCTTAATTTCCTTTGCCAGGGAAACGGGCCGAGCTTTGTGTCTGGGGGCCTATGGCTGGGAGTGACCGGCTGGCTCCTGAAAAGTTACGATAGGCAGGATGGTGACCAGACCCATGGTGGCACCAGTGCCAAGTTGGGCTGGTTTGATAGTACCAAGTGGCTCCTGCAATCTGCCATCAAAACGTTGGTAGGCGAGTTTTTTTTTCCAGGGAAAAGCACCGTTGTTTTTGTTTGGGGGCCTGTGGCTGGGAGTGGCCGGCTGGCTCCTTAGAATCCACGATACGCACCATGGTATCCAGACCCAAGGTGGCACCAGTGCCAAGTTTTGCTGGTTTGATAGTACCAAGTGGTTCCTGCAATCTGCCATCCAGAAGCAGGGCAGCTTACTTTTGTTTGCCAGGGAAACGGGCCGAGGTTTGTGTCTGGGGGCCTATGGCTGCGAGTGACCGGCTGGCTCCTGAAAAGCTACGATAGCCAGGATGGTGACCAGACCCATGGTGGCACCAGTCCCAAGTTGGGCTGGTTTGATAGTACCAAGTGGCTCCTGCAATCTGCCATCAAAAGTTTGGCAGGCGAGTTTTGTTTTCCAGGGAAAAGCGCCGTTGATGTGTTTAGGGGCCTGTGGCTGGGAGTGGCCGGCTGGCTCCTTAGAATCCACCATACGCAGGATGGTTCCCAGACCCAAGGTGGCACCAGTGCCTAGTCGGGATAGTTTGATGGTGCAAAGTGGCTCCTGCAATCTGCCATCCAGAAGCGGGGCAGCTTACTTTTGTTTGCCAGGGAAACGGGCCGAGGTTTGTGTCTGGGGGCCTATGGCTGGGAGTGACCGGCTGGCTCCTGAAAAGCTACGATAGGCAGGATGGTGACCAGACCCAAGGTGGCACCAGTGCCAAGTTGGGCTGGTTTGATGGTACCAAGTGGCTCCTGCAATCTGCCATCAAAAAGTTGGCAGGCGAGTTTTGTTTTCCAGGGAAAAGAGCCGTTGTTTTTGTTTGGGGGCCTGTGGCTGGGAGTGGCCGGCTGGCTCATTAGAATCCACGATACGCAGGATGGTTCCCAGACTTGTCGTGGCACCAGTGCCAAGTCGGGCTGGTTTGATAGTACCAAGTGGATCCTGCAATCTGCCATCCAGAAGCGGGGCAGCTTACTTTTGTTTGCCAGGGAAACGGGCCGAGGTTTTTGTCTGGGGGCCTATGGCTGGGAGTGACCGGCTGGCTCCTGAAAAGCTACGATAGGCAGGATGGTGACCAGACCCATGGTGGCACCAGTGCCAAGTTGGGCTGGTTTGATAGTACCAAGTGGCTCCTGCAATCTGCCATCAAAAAGTTGGCAGGCGAGTTTTGTTTTCCAGGGAAAAGTGCCGTTGTTTGTGTATGGGTGCCTGTGGCTGGGAGTGGCCGGCTGGCTCTTTAGAATCCACGATACGCAGGATGGTTCCCAGACCAGTGGTGGCACCAGTGCCAAGTCGGGCGGGTTTGATAGTAACAAATGCGTCCTACAATCTGCCATCCAGAAGCGGGGCAGCTTACTTTTGTTTTCCAGGGAAACGGGCCGAGGTTTTTGTCTGGGGTCCTATGGCTGGGAGTGACCGGCTGGCTCGTGAAAAGCTACGATAGGCAGGATGGTGACAAGACCCATGGCGGCACCAGTGCCAAGTTGGGCTGGTTTGATAGTACCAAGTGGCTCCTGCAATCTGCCATCAAAAAATTGGCAGGCGAGTTTTGTTTTCCAGGGAAAAGCGCCGTTGTTTGTGTTTGGGGGCCTGTGGCTGGGAGTGTTCAGCTGGCTCCTTAGAATCCACGATACGCAGGATGGTTCCCAGACCAGAGGTGGCACCAGTGCCAAGTCGGGCTGGTTTGATAGTACCAAGTGGTTCCTGCAATCTGCCATCCAGAAGCGGGGCAGCTTACTTTTGTTTGCCAGGGAAACGGGCCGAGCTTTGTGTCTGGGGGCCTATGGCTGGGAGTGACCGGCTGGCTCCTGAAAAGCTACGATAGGCAGGATGGTGACCAGACCCATGGTGGCACCAGTGCCAAGTTGGGCTGGTTTGATAGTACCAAGTGGCTCCTGCAATCTGCCATCAAAAAGTTGGCAGGCAAGTTTTCTTTACCAGGGAAAAGCGCCGTTGTTTTTGTTTAGAGGCCTATGGCTGGGAGTGGCAGGCTGGCTCCTTAGAATCCACGATACGCAGGATGGTTCCTAGACTTGACGTGGCACCAGTGCCAAGTTGGGCTGGTTTGATAGTACCAAGTGCGTCCTGCAATCTGCCATCCAGAAGTGGGGTAGATTACTTTTGTTTGCCAGGGAAACGGGCCGAGGTTTGTGTCCGGGGGCCTATGGCAGGGAGTGACCGGCTGGCTCCTGAAAAGCTACGATAGGCAGGATGTTTACCAGACCCATGGTGGCACCAGTGCCAAGTTGGGCTGATTTGATAGTACCAAGTGGCTCCTGCAATCTGCCATCCAGAATCGGGGTAACTTACTTTTGTTTTCCAGGGAAACGGGCCGAGGTTTGTGTCTGGGGGTCTATGGCTGGGAGTGACCGGCTGGCTCCTGAAAAGCTACGATAGGCAGGATGGTTCCCAGACCAGACGTGGCACCAGTGCCAAGTTGGGCTGGTTTGATAGTACCAAGTGGCTCCTGCAATCTGCCATCAAATTTGGCAGGCGAGTTTTGTTTTCCAGGGAAAAGCGCCGTTGTTTGTGTTTGGGGGCCTGTGGCTCAGAGTGGCCGGGTGGCTGCTTAGAATCCACGTTACGCAGGATGGTTCCCAGACCCAAGGTGGCACCAGTGCCAAGTCGGGCTGGTTTGACACAACCAAGTGGCTCCTGCAATCTGCCATCCAGAATCGGGGCAGCTTAATTTTGTTTGCCAGGGAAACGGTCCGAGGTTTGTGTCTGGGGGCCTATGGCTGGGAGTGACCGGCTGGCTCCTGAAATGCTACAATAGGCAGGATGGTTCCCAGACCCATAGTGGCACCAGTGCCAAGTTGGGATGATTTGATAGTACCAAGTGGCTCCTGCAATCTGCCATCAAAAAGCTGGCAGGCGAATTTTGTTTTCCAGGGAAAAGCGCCGTTGTTTGTGTTTGGGGGCCTGTGGCAGGGAGTGGCCGGCTGGCTCCTTAGAATCCACGATATGCAGGATTGTTCCCAGACCCAAGGTGGCACCAGTGCCAAGTCGGGCTGGTTTGATGGTGCAAAGTGGCTCCTGCAATCTGCCATACAGACGCGGGGCAGCGGATTTTTGTTTCCAAGAGAAATGGTCCGTGGTTTGTTTTTGGGGGTATATGGCTGGGCGTGGCCGGCTGGCTCCTTAAAAAGCTCGATATGCAGGATGGTTCCCTGACACAAGGTGGCACCAGTGCCACGTCGGGCGGTTTTCGTAGTACAAAGTGCGTCCTAAAATTTGCCATCCAGAAGAGGGGCAGTTGAGTTTTGTTTGCCAGAGAAAAGGGCCGTGGTTTGTTTTTGGGGCATATGGCTGAGAGTGGCCGGCTGGCCCCTGAAAATCCACGATAGGCAGGATGGTTCCCAGACCAGAGGTGTCACCAGTGCCAAGTCGGGCTGGTTTGATAGTACTAAGTAGCTCCTGCAATCTGCCATGCAGAAGCGGGGCAGCTTACTTTTGTTTGCCAGGGAAACGGGCCGAGGTTTGTGTCTGGGGGCCTATGGCTGGGAGTGACCGGCTGGCTCCTGAAAAGCTACGATAGGCAGGATGGTGACCAGACCCATGGTGGCAGCAGTGCCAAGTTGGGCTGGTTTGATAGTACCAAGTGGCTCCTGCAATCTGCCATCAAAAAGTTGGCAGGCGAGTTTTGTTTTCCAGGGAAAAGCGCCGTTGTTTGTGTTTGGGGGCCTGTGGTTGGGAGTGGCCAGCTGGCTCCTTAGAACCCACGATACGCAGGATGGTTCCCAGACCTGAGTTGGCACCAGTGCCAAGTTGGGCTGGTTTGATGGTGCAAAGTGGCTCCTGCAATCTGCCATCCAGAAGCGGGGCAGCTTACTTTTGTTTGCCAGGGAAACGGGCCGAAATATTTGTCTGGGGGCCTCTGGCTGGGGGTGGCTGGCTGGCTCCTGAAAAGCTACGATAGGCAGGATGGTGACCAGACCCATGGTGGCACCAGTGCCAAGTTGGGCTGGTTTGATAATACCAAGTGGCTCCTGCAATCTGCCATCAAAAGTTTGGCAGGCGAGTTTTGTTTTCCAGGGAAAAGCACCGTTGTGTGTGTTTTGGGGCCTGTGGCTGGGAGTGGCCAGCTGGCTCCTTTGAATCCACGATACGCAGGATGGTTCCCAGACCCAAGGTGGCATCAGTGCCAAGTCGGGCTTGTTTGTTAGTACCAAGTGGTTCCTGCAATCTGCCATCCAGAAGCGGGGCAGCTGAATTTTGTTTGCCAGAGAAAAAGGCTGTTGTTTGTGTTTCGGGGCCTGTGGCTGGCAGTGGCCGGCTGGCTCCTGAAAATCCATGATACGCCGCATGGTTCCCAGACCCAAGGTGGCATCAGTGCCAAGTAGGGCTGGTTTCATAGTACCCAGTGGCTCCTGCAATCTGCCATCCAGAAGAGGGGCAGTTGAGTTTTGTTTTCCAGAGAAAAGGGCCGTGGTTTGTTTTTGGGGCCTATGGCTGAGAGTGACCGGCTGGCCCCTGAAAATCCACGATAGGAAGGATGGTTCCCAGATCCAAGGTGGCAGCAGTGCCATGTTGTGCTGGTGTGATAGTCCCAAGTGGCTCCTGCAATCTGCCATCCAGAAGCGGGGCAGCTGAATTTTGTTTGCCAGACAAAAAGTCTGTGGTTTGTGTTTGGGGGCCTGTGGCTGGGAGTGTTCGGCTGGTTCCTGAATATGTACGATACGCAGGATTGTTCCCAGATCCAAGGTGTCACCAGTGCCAAGTCGGGCTGGTTTGATAGTACCAAGTGCGTCCTGCAATCTGCCATCCAGAAGCGGGGCAGCTTAATTTTGTTTGCCAGGGAAACGGGCCGTGGGTTTTGTTTGGGGGCATATAGCTGAGAGTGGCCGGCTGGCTCCTGAAAATCCACGCTAGGCAGCATGGTTCCCAGATGCAATGTGGCACCAGTGCCAAGTCGGGCTGGTTTGATGGTGCAAAGTGGCTCCTGCAATCTGCCATCCAGAAGCGAGGCAGCTGATTTTTGTTTGCCAGAGGAAAATTCTGTGGATTGTTTTTGGGGGCATATTGCTGGGAGTGGCCGGCTGGCTCCTTAAAATGCTCGATACGCATGATGGTTCCCAGGCCCAAGGTGTCACCACTACCAAGTCGGCCTGCGGTTTTAGTATCAAGTTCATCCTGCAATTTGCCAGCCAGAAGAGGGGCAGTTGAGTTTTGTTTGCCAGAGAAACGGGCCGAGGTTTCTGTTTGGGGACATATGGCTGAGAGTGGCCGGCTGGCCCCTGAATATCCACGATACACAGCATGGTTCCCAGATCCAAGGTGGCACCAGTGCCAAGTCGGGCTGGTTTGATAGTACCAAGTGTCTCCTGCAATCTGCCATCCAGAAGCAGGGCAGCTTACTTTTGTTTGCCAGAGAAATAGGCCTAGGTTTTTGTTTGGGGGCCTGTGGCTAGGAGTGGCCGGCTGGCTCCTTAGAATCCACGATACGCAGGATGGTTCCCAGACCCAAGGTGGCACCAGTGCCAAGTCGGGCTGGTTTGATTACACCAAGTGCCTCCTGCAATCTCCCATCCAGAAGCGGGGCAGCTGAGTTTTGTTTGCCTGTGAAACGGGCCGTTGTTTTTAATTGGGGTCTGTGGCCGAGAGTGTTCGGCTGGCTCCTGACAACCCACAATACGCAGGATGGTTCCCAGACCCAAGGTGGCACCAGTGCCAAGTCGGGCTGGTTTGATAGTACCAAGTGGCTCCTGCAATCTGCCATCCAGAAGCGGTGCAGTTGAGTTTTGTTTGCCAGAGGAAAGGGCCGTGGGTTGTGTTTGGGGGCATATGGCTGGGAGTGGCCGGCTGTCTCATTAAAAAGATCGATACGCAGGATGGTTCCCAGACCCAAGGGGGCACCAGTGCCAAGTCGGGCTGTTTTTATAGTACCAAGTGCGTCCTGCAATTTGCCATCCAGAAGAGGGGCAGTTGAGTTTTGTTTGCCAGAGAATAGCGCCGTTGTTTGTGTTTGGGGGCTTGTGGCTCGTAGTGGCCGACTGGCGCCTTAGAATCTGTGTTACGCAGCATGGTTCCCAGACCCAAGGTGGCACCAGTGCCAAGTTGGGCTGGTTTGATAGTACCAAGTGGCTCCTGCAATCTGCCATCCAGAAGCGGGGTAGCTTACTTTTGTTTGCCAGGGAAACGGGCCGAGGTTTGTGACTGGGGACCTATGGCTGGGAGTGACCGGCTGGCTCCTGGAAAGCTACAATAGGCAGGATGGTTACCAGACCCATGGTGGCACCAGTGCCAAGTTGGGCTGGTTTGATAGTACCAAGTGGCTCCTGCAATCTGCCATCAAAAAGTTGGCAGGCGAGTTTTGTTTTCCAGGGAAAAGCGACATTGTTTGTATTTGGGGGCCTGTGGCTGGGAGTGACCGGCTGGCTCCTTTGAACCCACGATACGCAGGATGGTTCCCAGACCCAAGGTGGCACCAGTGCCAAGTTTTGCTGGTTTGATACTACCAAGTGCGTCCTGCAATCTGCCATCCAGAAGCGGGGCAGCTTAATTTTGTTTGCCAGGGAAACGGGCCGTGGGTTTTGTTTGGGGGCATATAGCTGAGAGTGGCCGGCTGGCTCCTGAAAATCCACGCTAGGCAGCATGGTTCCCAGATGCAATGTGGCACCAGTGCCAAGTCGGGCTGGTTTGATGGTGCAAAGTGGCTCCTGCAATCTGCCATCCAGAAGCGAGGCAGCTGATTTTTGTTTGCCAGAGGAAAATTCCGTGGATTGTTTTTGGGGGCATATTGCTGGGAGTGGCCGGCTGGCTCCTTAAAATGCTCGATACGCATGATGGTTCCCAGGCCCAAGGTGTCACCACTACCAAGTCGGCCTGCGGTTTTAGTATCAAGTTCATCCTGCAATTTGCCATCCAGAAGAGGGGCAGTTGAGTTTTGTTTGCCAGAGAAACGGGCCGAGGTTTCTGTTTGGGGACATATGGCTGAGAGTGGCCGGCTGGCCCCTGAATATCCACGATACACAGCATGGTTCCCAGATCCAAGGTGGCACCAGTGCCAAGTCGGGCTGGTTTGATAGTACCAAGTGTCTCCTGCAATCTGCCATCCAGAAGCAGGGCAGCTTACTTTTGTTTGCCAGAGAAATAGGCCTAGGTTTTTGTTTGGGGGCCTGTGGCTAGGAGTGGCCGGCTGGCTCCTAAGAATCCACGATACGCAGGATGTTTCCCAGACCCAAGGTGGCACCAGTGCCAAGTCGGGCTGGTTTGATAGTACCAAGTGGCTCCTGCAAACTCCATCAAAAAGTTGGCAGGCGTGTTTTGTTTTCCAGGGAACAGCGCCGTTGATTTTGTTTGGGGGCCTGTGGCTGGCAGTGGCCGGCTGGCTCCTTAGAATCCACGATACGCAGGATGGTTCCCAGACCCAAGGTGGCACCAGTGCCAAGTCGGGCTGGTTTGATAGTACCAAGTGGCTCCTGCAATCTGCCATCCAGAAGTGAGGCAGCTAAGTTTTGTTTGCGAGAAAAAAGGGCCGTGGTTTTTGTTGGGGGCCTGTGGCTGGGAGTAGCCGGCTGGCTCCTTAAAATCCACGATAGGCAGGATGGTTCCCAGACCCAAGGTGGCACCAGTGCCAAGTCGGGCTGGTTTGATAGTACCAAGTGGCTCCTGCAATCTGCCATCCAGAAGCGGGGCAGCTGAGTTTTGTTTGCCAGAGAAAAAGGCTGTGGTTTGTGTTTGGGGGCCTGTGGCTGGCAGTGGCCGGCTGGCTCCTGAAAATCCACGATACGCAGCATGGTTCCCAGACCCAAGGTGGCACCAGTGCCAAGTGGGGCTCGTTTGACAGTGTCAAGTGCCTCCTGCAATCTCCCATCCAGAAGCGGGGCAGCTGAGTTTTTTTTGCCAGGGAAACGGACCTTTGTTTTTGATTGGGCTCTGTGGCCGAGAGTGGTCGGCTGTCTCCTGACAATCCACAATACGCAGGATGGTTCCCAGACCCAAGGTGGCACCAGTGCCAAGTCGGGCTGGTTTGATAGTACCAAGTGTCTCCTGCAATCTGCCATCCAGAAGCGGGGCAGCTGAGTTTTGTTTGCCAGAGAAAAGGGCCGTGGGTTGTGTTTGGGGGCATATGGCTGGGAGTGGCCACCTGGCTCCTTAAAATGCACGATACGCCGCATGGTAACCAGACGCAAGGTGGCACCAGTGCCAAGTCAGGCTGTTTTTGTAGTACCCAGTGGCTCCTGCAATTTGCCATCCAGAAGCGGGGCAGTTGAATTTTGTTTGCTAGAGAAAAGGGCTGTGGTTTGTGTTTGGGGGCCTATGGCTGAGAGTGGCCGGCTGGCCCCTGAAAATCAACGATAGGCAGGATGGTTCCCAGATCCAAGGTGGCACCAGTGCCAAGTAAGGCTGGTTGTATGGTTCAAAGTAACTCCTGCAATCTGCCATCCAGAAGCGGGACAGCTGAGTTTTTTTTGCCAGAGAAAAGGTCCATGGTTTCTTTTTGGGGCATACGGCTGGGAATTGCCGGCTGGCTCCTTAAAATGCTCGATACGCAGGATGGTTCCCAGAGCCAAGGTGGCACCACTGCCAAGTCGGGCTCTTTTTGTAGTACCAAGTGCGTCCTGCAATTTGCCATCCAGAAGAGGGGCAGTTGAGTTTTGTTTGCCAGGGAAACGGGCCGAGGTTTGTGTTGGGGGCCTATGGCTGAGAGTGACCGGCTGGCTCCTGAAAAGCTACAATAGGCAGGATGGTGACCAGACCCATGGTGGCACCAGTGCCAAGTTGGGCTGGTTTGATAGTACCAAGTGGTTCCTGCAATCTGCCATCCAGAAGCAGGGCAGCTGAGTTTTGTTTGCCAGAGAAAAGGGCCTTGGTTTGTGTTTGGGGGCATATGGCTGGGTGTGGCCAGCTGGCTCCTTAAAATGCACGATATGCAACATGGCTCCCAGACCCAAGGTGGCACAAGTGCCAAGTTGGGCTGGTTTGATAGTACCAAGTGGCTCCTGCAATCTTCCATGATCACGTGGAGAAATACTTTCTGGTTTCAGCCTCATGCTCTTTCTTCTCTCCCTCAACTTCTCTATCACCTCTCATCTGGTTCACATGCGCTGTCTTCAAGGTCCACAGGCTACTTTTCACAGAATCTTCTGGCCTGATGAAGTAAGGATGATGAATAGAACAGAGCTGGGATCTATTTTCCAGTTTGGATAAAATGCATTCTGCACACAAATCCAAGGAGAACGGGCTGCCCCGATGCCCAGAAAATCTTTCACTCCTGCTAGTGTTCTACGTCAACCGCAACTTAGTCTGAAAGAAAAGCTTTTTCTCTGAGAGCATCTGAGAGGTTTGCATGAAGCACTGATATCTGACATATGCAATTTTGAATAGGAGAGGAAAAAGAAAATGGCAAGGAGTTTTTAATTTTAGTGGTTTCAATTTTAATTTCCGTGCACTTTTTCAAAACTTGTCAGCTCAAATGCCCATCAACATCTTTTAGTCATCTGTAAGTCAGTATTCATATAAAATGTGCTTCAAATCCAAAGAATTTCAAATTTGCACTCCAAGCTTCTATGCCTAGATTTATGATTTCCTACACATATTAGATGAAAGGAAGGCCTTTTTTACTGTGGGAGTGCTGGAACACTGGAACAGGTTGCCCAGAGAAGTTGTGGGTGTCCCATCCCTGAAAGTATTCAAGGTCACCTTGGACGGGGCTTGGAGCAGCAACAAAGGAGAAGCTTGATGGTAGAGAAACAAAGTTGGACTATAGAAGAAACTCGGATTGAAGTATAGGATCAAGTTTTCTCTCAGCTCTTGGGGTAAATTCAAAGTTGTACAAAATGACATTTATCTGTGCTATTCACTACTGTAACAGAAAGTTTCATGAAAACTGTACAGAAGATAGTAAATTTTAAAAGAGATAAGAATTACAGCATAAAATCCATGGGATAGGTTACAACATGAGACACTCTCTAAGAGAAAATCTCTGTGTTTCAGCACTTCATCGGGGTAAGATTTCATGAAGTGCCAAAGAAGGCGGCAAAATATCATTCGGGACATTATTTACTGGAATTCAGCCTGGCCATTAGTAGGAACTGCCTTTGAACATATCATGTAGATATACCACACACACTTTCCCTTCACTGAAAAATTACTGTTTACAACAAATAAGCAATTGACGATCAAAATTGATTGAAAGCATCTTAAACATGTCAAGTATTTCATTGTAGATGATCTGTGATCCAAATGCTTCTTCCACCTTCGAGAGGGACAGAAGAATTCTTCCATATCATGATGGTTTAAAATTGTATCAACCAATGTTTTCTGCTGAAAAGATATCATCTATTTTTTTCTATTTTTGGAAGAAAATATTCCTAGACATACAACAGGTGAGAACTAAGTAATTTTAAAGAAACAAATGAAATGAAAATATTCTGTAAATAGAATGAAATGAAAAGCTGTGTTTTAAATAGGAGCTAAATATTAAACAGAATTTTTGTACCAGGCATTTGAATTACTGCACCAGCTCTTTTGCCCATCAAGAGAGGCATTTAGCATTTCAGTCTTTTCCAAGGTGTTCATGATCTGCTATGCTGATCTCTGTGTGTGCCTAGGTGTGTGTGGAGGGGGGGGCATATGAAGGGGAGTGTGTATGTTTGCTTTACAATTGTTGTGGCAGATTCATGCCTCAGCTCCACATTTTGTTTTAAAAAGGTCACACCGAGTGGATATGAAGTTTACTATCAACAAGAGATCGATTCCCAAATCATCCATTTGACTCTCCCTTATAAATCATGTGCTTTGTTGCATATTTTATCAAATATACTTTCAAGCCAGATGGAGGAAGGAGGATGTGGGAATCCCTCCACCATCTTGCAACTTTTATGTAAGTAGGTTTTCAAGAAAATCATCATTTCTCTTTTAAATATGTCTGGAACAGGCATGATGGTAGTGTCAACCTGTTGGAGTTTTTGTTGCTGGAAGAAGTTGTACAAAAGGATTGGTTTTTACATTGACCAGTTACTGAATCAAGCGCAGGAATACATTGGAAATTTAGCTGGGGGTTCCTTTTCCCAGCAGACTACTTCTAGAACGAGCTTGTACACTGAAGCTGACTCTTTTGCTCTCTTTTTGTTTCTTTCCTATTTTCTTGGCTTCTTTGCCACTATCTAGACAATTTTGGAACTTTGTTCCCAACTAAAATGGTTTCAATAGTCTGATTGTGATCATACATTTTTACAAGGAATTTTTAAAATCTTTCCTCGAGTCCAGAAAGTCAAGGACTTAGATCTTTTTCTTCCCTTATCAATATTGCCATGAAATTGATAAATAAAGACCAACTCTTTATTTTTGTTTTTAACCCACGTAGATAATTCCCATCCATTAATCCATTTTGTGGACCAATAGCTGCCATTCTGATGGAAGCTGTCACTTCTTAACAATAGGCATTCTGTGACTATGTTGACAGCACTTTGGGTGAAGATCCTAACTGGTCTTAGATATACATAGGGAGAAATTTGCTCAGCCAGTGTCAGTCTTAAGCATGCGTATCAGAAGATCTTTCTAGAGCTGGGAATTTTCCCATGAAAGGGATTCAGTTAGGGAAGAGACACTTGTGCCAGAGTTTTACATTCTTCTTGAACACTGCTTAAGGAACTTAGATGCCATGTCCATTTGGATCTCTGTCTGCACAGAACTTTGTCATGCCAGTGCTTTGAAATGCATCTTGAAGAGAATTCACTAGCACAGAATGAAAGAGAGTGGAAGGGGTTGGTGGGGCTAACCAGGCCCAACCCCCCTGCCTAAACCAGGATACCTAGAGCCTCTTGCCCAGGATTCTATCTGGGTGTACTTTTAATGTCTTCAAAGATCCAGGCTCCACAATCTTTCTGGGCAGTCTGTGCCGTGGTTCAGTCACCCTGACAGTAAAGAAACATTTACTGATGTTCAAAGGCAATCTCCTGTATTTCAGTGTGTGCCCACTGCCTCTTGTCTTTTCCCTCAGCATCACTGAAAAGACACTGATTCCCTCCCCTTTGCACTATTGCTTCCATATGTATGTGTGATGCCATGTAGAGGTACGTCAAAAACCTCCCTGAAGCCCAGGCAGATAATATTCCCTTCATCTACCAGTCAAGTTGATTCATCAGAGGAGTTTAAAGTGATGTTCAGCATGAAATTCCCCTGAAAAATCATGCTAACTACATTATTTGGTCATCTGTCATGTGCCTGGCAAGGATTTCCAGGAAGAGCTGCTTCATCAACTTCCTGGGGATAAAAAAGAGGCTGGCTGGTTTGTACTATGGCGAGTCCTCTTAATTGCCTTTTTTGAAGATGGGTGTCATTTGCTAACATCCACTCTTTAGCCTCTCTTGTCGTCTACATCTTAGCAAAACGCTTTTCCACTATGTCTGGCTAGGAAAAACTGTGCCAGCACAGAAAACATCTCCCATCGTGTTCTAGAAGTTGCACGGATGTCTGCCAAGTGTTTGGCAGGAAGAAAAGAAAAGTTGTCCAAAACAGCTTCCAATCGAATGTTCCTGTGATTGGAAAAGTCAGGAGAGTGCAAAGGTACTGTTTTCTATCAGTTGGCAAGGTGCGCACACAATCCCAGTGTTGTACAGCTTGCTTCTTCACCTTCCCGAAGCTGCCGCTCTCGCCGGCTGCCGGAGCCCAAGAAGCGGCTTCTTCGCGCAAAGACGATTGTGCCGCTCACAGTGCTCTCCTTAGCGCGGCTTCTGCCGAAAGACGCCCGGCAGCGGCTCTTACCTCCGGAGAGCACCCTACCTTCGTCTTTAGCTCCTCTTCTCATCTACACCTCGGCAAAAAGCTTCTCCACTATGTCTGGCTAGGAAAAACTGTGCCAGCACAGAAAACATCTCCCATCGTGTTCTAGAAGTTGCACGGATGTCTGCCAAGTGTTTGGCAGGAAGAAAAGAAAAGTTGTCCAAAACAGCTTCCAATCGAATGTTCCTGTGATTGGAAAAGTCAGGAGAGTGCAAAGGTACTGTTTTCTATCAGTTGGCAAGGTGCGCACACAATCCCAGTGTTGTACAGCTTGCTTCTTCACCTTCCCGAAGCTGCCGCTCTCGCCGGCTGCCGGAGCCCAAGAAGCGGCTTCTTCGCGCAAAGACGATTGTGCCGCTCACAGTGCTCTCCTTAGCGCGGCTTCTGCCGAAAGACGCCCGGCAGCGGCTCTTACCTCCGGAGAGCATCCTACCTTCGTCTTTCGCGTCTTTTGTAGTCTACATCTTAGCAAAACGCTTTTCCACTATGTCTGGCTAGGAAAAACTGTGCCAGCACAGAAAACATCTCCCATCGTGTTCTAGAAGTTGCACGGATGTCTGCCAAGTGTTTGGCAGGAAGAAAAGAAAAGTTGTCCAAAACAGCTTCCAATCGAATGTTCCTGTGATTGGAAAAGTCAGGAGAGTGCAAAGATACTGTTTTCTATCAGTTGGCAAGGTGCGCACACAATCCCAGTGTTGTACAGCTTGCTTCTTCACCTTCCCGAAGCTGCCGCTCTCGCCGGCTGCCGGAGCCCAAGAAGCGGCTTCTTCGCGCAAAGACGATTGTGCCGCTCACAGGGCTCTCCTTAGCGCGGCTTCTGCCGAAAGACGCCCGGCAGCGGCTCTTACCTCCGGAGAGCATCCTACCTTCGTCTTTCGCGTCTTTTGTAGTCTACATCTTAGCAAAACGCTTTTCCACTATGTCTGGCTAGGAAAAACTGTGCCAGCACAGAAAACATCTCCCATCGTGTTCTAGAAGTTGCACGGATGTCTGCCAAGTGTTTGGCAGGAAGAAAAGAAAAGTTGTCCAAAACAGCTTCCAATCGAATGTTCCTGTGATTGGAAAAGTCAGGAGAGTGCAAAGGTACTGTTTTCTATCAGTTGGCAAGGTGCGCACACAATCCCAGTGTTGTACAGCTTGCTTCTTCACCTTCCCGAAGCTGCCGCTCTCGCCGGCTGCCGGAGCCCAAGAAGCGGCTTCTTCGCGCAAAGACGATTGTGCCGCTCACAGTGCTCTCCTTAGCGCGGCTTCTGCCGAAAGACGCCCGGCAGCGGCTCTTACCTCCGGAGAGCATCCTACCTTCGTCTTTCTCGTCTTTTGTAGTCTACATCTTAGCAAAACGCTTTTCCACTATGTCTGGCTAGGAAAAACTGTGCCAGCACAGAAAACATCTCCCATCGTGTTCTAGAAGTTGCACGGATGTCTGCCAAGTGTTTGGCAGGAAGAAAAGAAAAGTTGTCCAAAACAGCTTCCAATCGAATGTTCCTGTGATTGGAAAAGTCAGGAGAGTGCAAAGGTACTGTTTTCTATCAGTTGGCAAGGTGCGCACACAATCCCAGTGTTGTACAGCTTGCTTCTTCACCTTCCCGAAGCTGCCGCTCTCGCCGGCTGCCGGAGCCCAAGAAGCGGCTTCTTCGCGCAAAGACGATTGTGCCGCTCACAGGGCTCTCCTTAGCGCGGCTTCTGCCGAAAGACGCCCGGCAGCGGCTCTTACCTCCGGAGAGCATCCTACCTTCGTCTTTCGCGTCTTTTGTAGTCTACATCTTAGCAAAACGCTTTTCCACTATGTCTGGCTAGGAAAACCCGTGCCAGCACAGAAAACATCTCCCATCGTGTTCTAGAAGTTGCACGGATGTCTGCCAAGTGTTTGGCAGGAAGAAAAGAAAAGTTGTCCAAAACAGCTTCCAATCGAATGTTCCTGTGATTGGAAAAGTCAGGAGAGTGCAAAGGTACTGTTTTCTATCAGTTGGCAAGGTGCGCACACAATCCCAGTGTTGTACAGCTTGCTTCTTCACCTTCCCGAAGCTGCCGCTCTCGCCGGCTGCCGGAGCCCAAGAAGCGGCTTCTTCGCGCAAAGACGATTGTGCCGCTCACAGGGCTCTCCTTAGCGCGGCTTCTGCCGAAAGACGCCCGGCAGCGGCTCTTACCTCCGGAGAGCATCCTACCTTCGTCTTTCGCGTCTTTTGTAGTCTACATCTTAGCAAAACGCTTTTCCACTATGTCTGGCTAGGAAAAACTGTGCCAGCACAGAAAACATCTCCCATCGTGTTCTAGAAGTTGCACGGATGTCTGCCAAGTGTTTGGCAGGAAGAAAAGAAAAGTTGTCCAAAACAGCTTCCAATCGAATGTTCCTGTGATTGGAAAAGTCAGGAGAGTGCAAAGGTACTGTTTTCTATCAGTTGGCAAGGTGCGCACACAATCCCAGTGTTGTACAGCTTGCTTCTTCACCTTCCCGAAGCTGCCGCTCTCGCCGGCTGCCGGAGCCCAAGAAGCGGCTTCTTCGCGCAAAGACGATTGTGCCGCTCACAGTGCTCTCCTTAGCGCAGCTTCTGCCGAAAGACGCCCGGCAGCGGCTCTTACCTCCTGAGAGTGGCAGCTTCGGGAAGGTGAAGAAGCAAGCTGTACAACACTGGGATTGTGTGCGCACCTTGCCAACTGATAGAAAACAGTACCTTTGCACTCTCCTGACTTTTCCAATCACAGGAACATTCGATTGGAAGCTGTTTTGGACAACTTTTCTTTTCTTCCTGCCAAACACTTGGCAGACATCCGTGCAACTTCTAGAACACGATGGGAGATGTTTTCTGTGCTGGCACAGTTTTTCCTAGCCAGACATAGTGGAAAAGCGTTTTGCTAAGATGTAGACTACAAAAGACGAGAAAGACGAAGGTAGGATGCTCTCCGGAGGTAAGAGCCGCTGCCGGGCGTCTTTCGGCAGAAGCCGCGCTAAGGAGAGCCCTGTGAGCGGCACAATCGTCTTTGCGCGAAGAAGCCGCTTCTTGGGCTCCGGCAGCCGGCGAGAGCGGCAGCTTCGGGAAGGTGAAGAAGCAAGCTGTACAACACTGGGATTGTGTGCGCACCTTGCCAACTGATAGAAAACAGTACCTTTGCACTCTCCTGACTTTTCCAATCACAGGAACATTCGATTGGAAGCTGTTTTGGACAACTTTTCTTTTCTTCCTGCCAAACACTTGGCAGACATCCGTGCAACTTCTAGAACACGATGGGAGATGTTTTCTGTGCTGGCACAGTTTTTCCTAGCCAGACATAGTGGAAAAGCGTTTTGCTAAGATGTAGACTACAAAAGACGCGAAAGACGAAGGTAGGATGCTCTCCGGAGGTAAGAGCCGCTGCCGGGCGTCTTTCGGCAGAAGCCGCGCTAAGGAGAGCACTGTGAGCGGCACAATCGTCTTTGCGCGAAGAAGCCGCTTCTTGGGCTCCGGCAGCCGGCGAGAGCGGCAGCTTCGGGAAGGTGAAGAAGCAAGCTGTACAACACTGGGATTGTGTGCGCACCTTGCCAACTGATAGAAAACAGTATCTTTGCACTCTCCTGACTTTTCCAATCACAGGAACATTCGATTGGAAGCTGTTTTGGACAACTTTTCTTTTCTTCCTGCCAAACACTTGGCAGACATCCGTGCAACTTCTAGAACACGATGGGAGATGTTTTCTGTGCTGGCACAGTTTTTCCTAGCCAGACATAGTGGAGAAGCTTTTTGCCGAGGTGTAGATGAGAAGAGGAGCTAAAGACGAAGGTAGGATGCTCTCCGGAGGTAAGAGCCGCTGCCGGGCGTCTTTCGGCAGAAGCCGCGCTAAGGAGAGCCCTGTGAGCGGCACAATCGTCTTTGCGCGAAGAAGCCGCTTCTTGGGCTCCGGCAGCCGGCGAGAGCGGCAGCTTCGGGAAGGTGAAGAAGCAAGCTGTACAACACTGGGATTGTGTGCGCACCTTGCCAACTGATAGAAAACAGTACCTTTGCACTCTCCTGACTTTTCCAATCACAGGAACATTCGATTGGAAGCTGTTTTGGACAACTTTTCTTTTCTTCCTGCCAAACACTTGGCAGACATCCGTGCAACTTCTAGAACACGATGGGAGATGTTTTCTGTGCTGGCACAGTTTTTCCTAGCCAGACATAGTGGAAAAGCGTTTTGCTAAGATGTAGACTACAAAAGACGCGAAAGACGAAGGTAGGATGCTCTCCGGAGGTAAGAGCCGCTGCCGGGCGTCTTTCGGCAGAAGCCGCGCTAAGGAGAGCACTGTGAGCGGCACAATCGTCTTTGCGCGAAGAAGCCGCTTCTTGGGCTCCGGCAGCCGGCGAGAGCGGCAGCTTCGGGAAGGTGAAGAAGCAAGCTGTACAACACTGGGATTGTGTGCGCACCTTGCCAACTGATAGAAAACAGTACCTTTGCACTCTGCTGACTTTTCCAATCACAGGAACATTCGATTGGAAGCTGTTTTGGACAACTTTTCTTTTCTTCCTGCCAAACACTTGGCAGACATCCGTGCAACTTCTAGAACACGATGGGAGATGTTTTCTGTGCTGGCACAGTTTTTCCTAGCCAGACATAGTGGAGAAGCTTTTTGCCGAGGTGTAGATGAGAAGAGGAGCTAAAGACGAAGGTAGGGTGCTCTCCGGAGGTAAGAGCCGCTGCCGGGCGTCTTTCGGCAGAAGCCGCGCTAAGGAGAGCACTGTGAGCGGCACAATCGTCTTTGCGCGAAGAAGCCGCTTCTTGGGCTCCGGCAGCCGGCGAGAGCGGCAGCTTCGGGAAGGTGAAGAAGCAAGCTGTACAACACTGGGATTGTGTGCGCACCTTGCCAACTGATAGAAAACAGTACCTTTGCACTCTCCTGACTTTTCCAATCACAGGAACATTCGATTGGAAGCTGTTTTGGACAACTTTTCTTTTCTTCCTGCCAAACACTTGGCAGACATCCGTGCAACTTCTAGAACACGATGGGAGATGTTTTCTGTGCTGGCACAGTTTTTCCTAGCCAGACATAGTGGAAAAGCGTTTTGCTAAGATGTAGACGACAAGAGAGGCTAAAGAGTGGATGTTAGCAAATGACACCCATCTTCAAAAAAGGCAATTAAGAGGACTCGCCATAGTACAAACCAGCCAGCCTCTTTTTTATCCCCAGGAAGTTGATGAAGCAGCTCTTCCTGGAAATCCTTGCCAGGCACATGACAGATGACCAAATAATGTAGTTAGCATGATTTTTCAGGGGAATTTCATGCTGAACATCACTTTAAACTCCTCTGATGAATCAACTTGACTGGTAGATGAAGGGAATATTATCTGCCTGGGCTTCAGGGAGGTTTTTGACGTACCTCTACATGGCATCACACATACATATGGAAGCAATAGTGCAAAGGGGAGGGAATCAGTGTCTTTTCAGTGATGCTGAGGGAAAAGACAAGAGGCAGTGGGCACACACTGAAATACAGGAGATTGCCTTTGAACATCAGTAAATGTTTCTTTACTGTCAGGGTGACTGAACCACGGCACAGACTGCCCAGAAAGATTGTGGAGCCTGGATCTTTGAAGACATTAAAAGTACACCCAGATAGAATCCTGGGCAAGAGGCTCTAGGTATCCTGGTTTAGGCAGGGGGGTTGGGCCTGGTTAGCCCCACCAACCCCTTCCACTCTCTTTCATTCTGTGCTAGTGAATTCTCTTCAAGATGCATTTCAAAGCACTGGCATGACAAAGTTCTGTGCAGACAGAGATCCAAATGGACATGGCATCTAAGTTCCTTAAGCAGTGTTCAAGAAGAATGTAAAACTCTGGCACAAGTGTCTCTTCCCTAACTGAATCCCTTTCATGGGAAAATTCCCAGCTCTAGAAAGATCTTCTGATACGCATGCTTAAGACTGACACTGGCTGAGCAAATTTCTCCCTATGTATATCTAAGACCAGTTAGGATCTTCACCCAAAGTGCTGTCAACATAGTCACAGAATGCCTATTGTTAAGAAGTGACAGCTTCCATCAGAATGGCAGCTATTGGTCCACAAAATGGATTAATGGATGGGAATTATCTACGTGGGTTAAAAACAAAAATAAAGAGTTGGTCTTTATTTATCAATTTCATGGCAATATTGATAAGGGAAGAAAAAGATCTAAGTCCTTGACTTTCTGGACTCGAGGAAAGATTTTAAAAATTCCTTGTAAAAATGTATGATCACAATCAGACTATTGAAACCATTTTAGTTGGGAACAAAGTTCCAAAATTGTCTAGATAGTGGCAAAGAAGCCAAGAAAATAGGAAAGAAACAAAAAGAGAGCAAAAGAGTCAGCTTCAGTGTACAAGCTCGTTCTAGAAGTAGTCTGCTGGGAAAAGGAACCCCCAGCTAAATTTCCAATGTATTCCTGCGCTTGATTCAGTAACTGGTCAATGTAAAAACCAATCCTTTTGTACAACTTCTTCCAGCAACAAAAACTCCAACAGGTTGACACTACCATCATGCCTGTTCCAGACATATTTAAAAGAGAAATGATGATTTTCTTGAAAACCTACTTACATAAAAGTTGCAAGATGGTGGAGGGATTCCCACATCCTCCTTCCTCCATCTGGCTTGAAAGTATATTTGATAAAATATGCAACAAAGCACATGATTTATAAGGGAGAGTCAAATGGATGATTTGGGAATCGATCTCTTGTTGATAGTAAACTTCATATCCACTCGGTGTGACCTTTTTAAAACAAAATGTGGAGCTGAGGCATGAATCTGCCACAACAATTGTAAAGCAAACATACACACTCCCCTTCATATGCCCCCCCCTCCACACACACCTAGGCACACACAGAGATCAGCATAGCAGATCATGAACACCTTGGAAAAGACTGAAATGCTAAATGCCTCTCTTGATGGGCAAAAGAGCTGGTGCAGTAATTCAAATGCCTGGTACAAAAATTCTGTTTAATATTTAGCTCCTATTTAAAACACAGCTTTTCATTTCATTCTATTTACAGAATATTTTCATTTCATTTGTTTCTTTAAAATTACTTAGTTCTCACCTGTTGTATGTCTAGGAATATTTTCTTCCAAAAATAGAAAAAAATAGATGATATCTTTTCAGCAGAAAACATTGGTTGATACAATTTTAAACCATCATGATATGGAAGAATTCTTCTGTCCCTCTCGAAGGTGGAAGAAGCATTTGGATCACAGATCATCTACAATGAAATACTTGACATGTTTAAGATGCTTTCAATCAATTTTGATCGTCAATTGCTTATTTGTTGTAAACAGTAATTTTTCAGTGAAGGGAAAGTGTGTGTGGTATATCTACATGATATGTTCAAAGGCAGTTCCTACTAATGGCCAGGCTGAATTCCAGTAAATAATGTCCCGAATGATATTTTGCCGCCTTCTTTGGCACTTCATGAAATCTTACCCCGATGAAGTGCTGAAACACAGAGATTTTCTCTTAGAGAGTGTCTCATGTTGTAACCTATCCCATGGATTTTATGCTGTAATTCTTATCTCTTTTAAAATTTACTATCTTCTGTACAGTTTTCATGAAACTTTCTGTTACAGTAGTGAATAGCACAGATAAATGTCATTTTGTACAACTTTGAATTTACCCCAAGAGCTGAGAGAAAACTTGATCCTATACTTCAATCCGAGTTTCTTCTATAGTCCAACTTTGTTTCTCTACCATCAAGCTTCTCCTTTGTTGCTGCTCCAAGCCCCGTCCAAGGTGACCTTGAATACTTTCAGGGATGGGACACCCACAACTTCTCTGGGCAACCTGTTCCAGTGTTCCAGCACTCCCACAGTAAAAAAGGCCTTCCTTTCATCTAATATGTGTAGGAAATCATAAATCTAGGCATAGAAGCTTGGAGTGCAAATTTGAAATTCTTTGGATTTGAAGCACATTTTATATGAATACTGACTTACAGATGACTAAAAGATGTTGATGGGCATTTGAGCTGACAAGTTTTGAAAAAGTGCACGGAAATTAAAATTGAAACCACTAAAATTAAAAACTCCTTGCCATTTTCTTTTTCCTCTCCTATTCAAAATTGCATATGTCAGATATCAGTGCTTCATGCAAACCTCTCAGATGCTCTCAGAGAAAAAGCTTTTCTTTCAGACTAAGTTGCGGTTGACGTAGAACACTAGCAGGAGTGAAAGATTTTCTGGGCATCGGGGCAGCCCGTTCTCCTTGGATTTGTGTGCAGAATGCATTTTATCCAAACTGGAAAATAGATCCCAGCTCTGTTCTATTCATCATTCTTACTTCATCAGGCCAGAAGATTCTGTGAAAAGTAGCCTGTGGACCTTGAAGACAGCGCATGTGAACCAGATGAGAGGTGATAGAGAAGTTGAGGGAGAGAAGAAAGAGCATGAGGCTGAAACCAGAAAGTATTTCTCCACGTGATCATGGAAGATTGCAGGAGCCACTTGGTACTATCAAACCAGCCCAACTTGGCACTGGTGCCACCTTGGGTCTGGGAGCCATGTTGCATATCGTGCATTTTAAGGAGCCAGCTGGCCACACCCAGCCATATGCCCCCAAACACAAACCAAGGCCCTTTTCTCTGGCAAACAAAACTCAGCTGCCCTGCTTCTGGATGGCAGATTGCAGGAACCACTTGGTACTATCAAACCAGCCCAACTTGGCACTGGTGCCACCATGGGTCTGGTCACCATCCTGCCTATTGTAGCTTTTCAGGAGCCAGCCGGTCACTCTCAGCCATAGGCCCCGAGACACAAAACTCGGCCCGTTTCCCTGGCAAACAAAAGTAAGCTGCCCCGCTTCTGGATGGCAGATTGCAGGAGCTACTTAGTACTATCAAATCAGCCCGACTTGGCACAGGTGCCACCTTGGATCTGGGAACCATCCTGTGTATCGTGGATTTTCAGGGGCCAGCCAGCCACTCTCAGCCATATGCCCCCAAAAACAAACCACGGACCTTTTCTCTGGCAAACAAAAATCAACTGCCCCACTTCTGGATGGCAGATTGCAGGAGCCACTTGGGACTATCACACCAGCACAACATGGCACTGCTGCCAACTTGGATCTCGGAACAATCCTACGTATCGTACATATTCAGGAACCAGCCGAACACTCCCAGCCACAGGCCCCCAAACACAAACAAAGGCCCATTTCCCTGGAAAACAAAACTCAGCTGCCCCGCTTCTGGATGGCAGTTTGCAGGAGCCACTTGGTACTATCAAACCAGCCCAACTTGGCACTGGTGCCACCTTGGGTCTGGGAACCATCCTGCGTATCGTGGATTTTAAGGAGCCAGCCGGCTACTCCCAGCCACAGGCCCCCAACAAAAACCACGGCCCTTTTTTCTCGCAAACAAAACTTAGCTGCCTCACTTCTGGATGGCAGATTGCAGGAGCCACTTGGTGTAATCAAACCAGCCCGACTTGGCACTGGTGCCACCTTGGGTCTGGGAACCATCCTGCGTATCGTGGATTCTAAGGAGCCAGCCGGCCACTGCCAGCCACAGGCCCCCAAACAAAATCAACGGCGCTGTTCCCTGGAAAACAAAACACGCCTGCCAACTTTTTGATGGAGTTTGCAGGAGCCACTTGGTACTATCAAACCAGCCCGACTTGGCACTGGTGCCACCTTGGGTCTGGGAAACATCCTGCGTATCGTGGATTCTTAGGAGCCAGCCGGCCACTCCTAGCCACAGGCCCCCAAACAAAAACCTAGGCCTATTTCTCTGGCAAACAAAAGTAAGCTGCCCCGCTTCTGGATGGCAGATTGCAGGAGACACTTGGTACTATCAAACCAGCCCAACTTGGCACTGGTGCCACCTTGGATCTGGGAACCATGCTGTGTATCGTGGATATTCAGGGGCCAGCCGGCCACTCTCAGCCATATGTCCCCAAACAGAAACCTCGGCCCGTTTCTCTGGCAAACAAAACTCAACTGCCCCTCTTCTGGATGGCAAATTGCAGGATGAACTTGATACTAAAACCGCAGGCCGACTTGGTAGTGGTGACACCTTGGGCCTGGGAACCATCATGCGTATCGAGCATTTTAAGGAGCCAGCCGGCCACTCCCAGCAATATGCCCCCAAAAACAATCCACGGAATTTTTCTCTGGCAAACAAAATCAGCTGCCCCGCTTCTGGATGGCAGATTGCAGGAGCCACTTTGCACCATCAAACCAGCCCGACTTGGCACTGGTGCCACCTTGCATCTGGGAACCATGCTGCCTAGCGTGGATTTTCAGGAGCCAGCCGGCCACTCTCAGCCATAGGCCCCCAAACAAAACCCACGGCCCGTTTCCCTGGCAAACAAAATTAAGCTGCCCCGCTTCTGGATGGCAGATTGCAGGACGCACTTGGTAGTATCAAACCAGCCCGACTTGGCACTGGTGCGACCTTGGGTCTGGGAACCATCATGCGTATCGTGGGTTCAAAGGAGCCAGCCGGCCACTCCCAGCCACAGGCCCCCAAATACAAACAACGGCGCTTTTCCCTGGAAAACAAATCTCGCCTGCCAACTTTTTCATGGCAGATTGCAGGAGCCACTTGGTACTATCAAACCAGCCCAACTTGGCACTGGTGCCACCATGGGTCTGGTCACCATCCTGCCTATTGTAGCTTTCCAGGAGCCAGCCGGTCACTCCCAGCCATAGACCCCCAGTCACAAACCTCGGCCCGTTTCCCTGGCAAACAAAAGTAAGCTGCCCCGCTTCTGGATGGCAGATTGCAGGAGCCCCTTGGTACTATCAAACCAGCCAAACTTGGCACTGGTGCCACCTCTGGTCTGGGAACCATGCTGCGTAACGCAGATTCTAAGGCGCCAGTCGGCCACTCCCAGCCACAAGCCCCCAAACACAAACAACGGCGCTATTCTCTGGCAAACAAAACTCCACTGCCCCTCTTCTGGATGGCAAATTGCAGGACGCACTTGGTACTATAAAAACAGCCCGACTTGGCACTGGTGCCACCTTGGGTCTGGGAACCATCCTGCGTACCGATCTTTTTAATGAGACAGCCGGTCACTCCCAGCCATATGCCCCCAAACACAACCCACGGCCCTTTTCTCTGGCAAACAAAACTCAACTGCACCGCTTCTGGATGGCAGATTGCAGGAGCCACTTGGTACTATCAAACCAGCCCGACTTGGCACTGGTGCCACCTTGGGTCTGGGAACCATCCTGCGTATTGTGGGTTGTCAGGAGCCAGCCGAACACTCTCGGCCACAGACCCCAATCAAAAACAACGGCCCGTTTCACAGGCAAACAAAACTCAGCTGCCCCGCTTCTGGATGGGAGATTGCAGGAGGCACTTGACACTGTGAAACCAGCCCCACTTGGCACTGGTGCCACCTTGGGTCTGGGAACCATGCTGCGTATCATGGATTTTCAGGAGCCAGCCGGCCACTCCCAGCCACAGGCCCCCAAACACAAACCACAGCCTTTTTCTCTGGCAAACACAATTCAGCTGCCCCGCTTCTGGATGGCAGATTGCAGGAGCCACTTGGGACTATCACACCAGCACAACATGGCACTGCTGCCACCTTGGATCTGGGAACCATCCGTCCTATCGTGGATTTTCAGGGGCCAGCCGGTCACTCTCAGCCATAGGCCCCAAACACAAACCACGGCCCTTTTCTCTGGAAAACAAAACTCAACTGCCCCTCTTCTGGATGGCAGATTGCAGGAGCCACTGGGTACTATGAAACCAGCCCTACTTGGCACTGGTGCCACCTTGGGTCTGGGAACCATGCTGCGTATCATGGATTTTCAGGAGCCAGTCGGCCACTGCCAGCCACAGGCCCCGAAACACAAACAACAGCCTTTTTCTCTGGCAAACAAAATTCAGCTGCCCCGCTTCTGGATGGCAGATTGCAGGACGCACTTGGTACTAACAAACCAGCCCGACTTGGCACTGGTGCCACCTTGGGTCTGGGAACCATCCTGCGTATCGTGGATTCTAAGGAGCCAGCTGGCCAGTCCCAGCCACAGGCCCCAAAACACACACAACGGTGCTTTTCCCTGGAAAACAAAACTCGCCTGCCAAACATTTGATGGCATATTGCAGGAGCCACTTGGTACTATCAAACCAGCCCAACTTGGCACTGGTGCCACCATGGGTCTGGTCACCATCCTGCCTATCGTAGCTTTTCAGGAGCCAGCCGGTCACTCCCAGCCATAGGCCCTGAGACACAAACCTCGGCCCGTTTCCCTGGCAAACAAAAGTAAGCTGCCCCGCTTCTGGATGGCAGATTGCAGGAACCACTTGGTAGTATCAAACCAGCCCGACTTTGCACTGTTGCCACCTTGGGTCTGGGAACCATCCGGCGTATCGTGTGTTGAAAGGAGCCAGCCGGCCACTCCCAGCCACAGGCCTCCAATCAAAAACAACGGCGCTTTTCCCTGGAAAACAAAACTCAACTGCCCTTCTTCTGGATGGAAAATTGCAGGACGCACTTGGTACTACAAAAACAGCCAAACTAGGCAATGGTGCCACCATGGATCTGGGAACCATCCTGCGTATCGAGCTTCTTAAGGAGCCAGCCGGCCACTCCCAGCCATATGCCCCCAAAAACAAACCACGGAACTTTACTCTGGCAAACAAAGATCCGCTGCCCCCCGTCAGGATGGCAGATTGCAGGAGCCACTTGGTACTATCAAACGAGCCCGACTTGGCCCTGGTGCCACCTTGAGTCTGGGAACCATCCTGCGTATTGTGGATTGTCAGTAGCCAGTCGACCATTCTCGGCCACAGACCCCAATCAAAAACAACGGCCGGTTCACAGGCAAAAGAACTCAGCTGCCCCGTTTCTGGATGGGAGACTGCATGAGGCACTTGACACTGTCAAACCAGCCCCACTTGGCACTGGTGCCATCTTGGGTCTGGGAACCATGCTGCGTATCATGGATTTTCAGGAGCCAACTGGCCACTGCCAGCCACAGGCCCCCAAACACAAACCTCGGCCCGTTTCCCTGGAAAACAAAAGTAAGCTACCCCGCTTCTGGATGGCAGATTGCAGGAACCACTTGGTACTATCAAACCAGCCCAACTTGGCACTGGTGCCATCTTGGGTCTGGGAACCATCCTGCGTATCGTGGATTCTAAGGAGCCAGCCGGCCACTCCCAGCCACAGGCCCGCAAACACAAACAACGGCGCTTTTCCCTGGAAAACAAAACTCGCCTGCCAACGTTTTGATGGCAGATTGCAGGAGCCACTTGGTACTATCAAATCAGCCCAACTTGGCACTGGTGCCACCATGGGTCTGGTCACCATCCTGCCTATCGTAGCTTTTCACGAGCCAGCCGGTCACTCCCAGCCATAGGCCTCTAGACAAAAACCTCGGCCCGTTTCCCTGGCAAAAAAAAGTAAGCTACCCCGCTACTGGATGGCAGATTGCAGGAGCCACTTTGCACCATCAAACTAGCCCGACTTGGCACTGGTGCCACCTCTGGTCTGGGAACAATGCTGCGTATCGTGGATTCTAAGGAGCCAGCCGGCCACTCCCAGCCACAGGCCCCCAAACATAAACAACGGCGCTTTTTCCTGGAAAACAAAACTCGCCTGCCAACTTTTTGATGGCAGATTGCAGGAGCCACTTGGTACTATCAAACCAGCCCAACTTGGCACTGGTGCCACCATGGGTCTGGTCACCATCCTGCCTATCGTAGCTTTTCAGGACCTAGCAGGTCACTCCCAGCCATAGGCCCCCAGACAAAAAGCTCGGCCCATTTCCCTGGCAAACAAAAGTAAGCTGCCCCGCTTCTGGATGGCAGATTGCAGGATCCACTTGTTATAATCAAACCAGCCCAACTTGGCACTGGTGCCACCTTGGGTCTGGGAACCATCCTGCGTATCGTGGATTCTAAGGAGCCAGCTGGCCACTCCCTGCCACAGGCCCCCAAACACAAACAACGGCGCTTTTCCCTGGAAAACAAAACTCGCCTGCCAACTTTTTGATGGCAGATTGCAGGAGCTACTTGGTACTATCAAACCAGCCCAACTTGGCACTGGTGCCACCTCTGGTCGGGTCACCATCCTGCCTATCGTAGCTTTTCAGGAGCCAGCCGGTCACTCCCAACCATAGGCCCCCAGACAAAAACCTCGGCCCGTTTCCCTGGCAAACAAAAGTAAGCTGCCCCGCTTCTGGATGGCAGATTGCAGGACGCAATTGGTACTATCAAACCAGCCCAACTTGGAAATGGTGCCACCTTAGGTCTGGGAACCATCCTGCGTATCGTGGATTCTAAGGAGCCAGCCGGTCACTCCCAGCCACAGGCCCCCAAATACAAACCACAGCGCTTTTCCCTGGAAAACAAAACTCGCCTGCCAACTTTTTGATGACAGATTGCAGGAGCCACTTGGTACTATCAAATCAGCCCAACTTGGCACTGGTGCCACCATGGGTCTGGTCACCATCCTGCCTATCGTAGCTTTTCAGGAGCCAGCCGGTCACTCCCAGCCATAGGCCCCCAGACACAAACCTCGGCCCGTTTCCCTGGCAAACAAAAGTAAGCTGCCCCGCTTCTGGATGGCAGATTGCAGGAGCCACTTTGCACCATCAAACTGGCCCGACTTGTCACTGGTGCCACCTCAGGTCTGGGAACCATCCTGAGTATCGTGGATTCCAATTAGCAAGAAGACCACTCCCAGCCACAGGCCCCCAAACACAAAGAACGGCGCTTTTCCCTGGAAAACAAAACTCGCCTGCCAACTTTTTGATGGCAGATTGCAGGAGCCACTTGGTACTATCAAACCAGCCCAACTTGGCACTGGTGCCACCATGGGTCTGGTCACCATCCTGCCTATCGTAGCTTTTCAGGAGCCAGCCGGTCACTCCCAGCCATAGGCCCCCAGACACAAAGCTCGGCCCGTTTCCCTGGCAAACAAAAGTAAGCTGCCCCGCTTCTGGATGGCAGATTGCAGGATCCACTTGTTATTATCAAACCAGCCCGACTTGGTACTGGTGCCACCTCTGGTCTGGGAACCATCCTGCGTATCGTGGATTCTAAGGAGCCAGCCGGCCACTCCCAGCCACAGGCCCCCAAAAAAAATCAACGGCGCTTTTCCCTGGAAAACAAAACTCGCCTGCCAACATTTTGATGGCAGATTGCAGGAACCACTTGGTACTATCAAACCAGCCCAACTTGGCACTGGTGCCACCTTGGGTCTGGGAACCATCCGGCGTATCGTGTGTTGAAAGGAGCCAGCCGGCCACTCCAGCCACAGGCCCGCAGACAAAAACAACGGCGCTTTTCCCTGGAAAACAAAACTCGCCTGCTGACTTTTTGATGGAAGATTGCAGGAGCCACTTTGTACTTTGAAATCAGCCGAACATGGCTCTGGTGCCACCATGGGTCTGGTCACCATCCTGCCTATCGTAGCTTTTCAGGAGCCAGCCGGTCACTCCCAGCCATAGGCCCCCAGACACAAAGCTCGGCCCGTTTCCCTGGCAAACAAAAGTAAGCTTCCCCGCTTCTGGATGGCAGATTGCAGGACGCACTTGGTACTATCAAACCAGCCCAACTTGGCACTGGTGCCACCTCAGGTCTGGGAACCATCCTGCGTATTGTGGATTCTAAGGAGCCAGCCGGCCACTCCCAGCCACAGGCCCCCAAACACAAACAACGGCGCTTTTCCCTAGAAAACAAAACTCGCCTGCCAAATTTTGATGGCAGATTACAGGAGCCACTTGGTACTATCAAACCAGCCCAACTTGGCACTGGTGCCACCATGGGTCTGGTCACCATCCTGCCTATCGTAGCTTTTCAGGAGCCAGCCGGTCACTCCCAGCCATAGGCCCCCAGACAAATACCTCGGCCCGTTTCCCTGGAAAACAAAAGTAAGCTGCCCCACTTCTGGATGGCAGATTGCAGGACGCACTTGGTACTATCAAACCAGCCCAACTTGGCACTGGTGCCACGTCAAGTCTGGGAACCATCCTGCGTATCGTGGATTCTAAGGAGCCAGCCGGCCACTCCCAGCCACAGGCCCTCAAACACAAACAACGACGCTTTTCCCTGGAAAAGAAAACTCGCCTGCCAACTTTTTGATGGCAGATTGCAGGAGCCACTTGGTACTATCAAACCAGCCCAACTTGGCACTGGTGCCACCATGGGTCTGGTCAACATCCTGCCTATCGTAGCTTTTCAGGAGCCAGCCGGTCACTCCCAGCCATAGGCCCCAAGACACAAAGCTCGGCCCGTTTCCCTGGCAAAAAAAAGAAAGCTGCCCCGCTTCTGGATGGCAGATTGCCGGACGCACTTGGTACTATCAAACCAGCCCAATGTGGCACTGGTGCCACCTCTGGTCTGGGAACCATCCTGCGTATCGTGGATTCTAATTAGCCATCCGGCCACTCCCAGCCACAGGCCCCCAAACACAAACAACGACGCTTTTCCCTGGAAAACAAAACTCGCCTGCCAAATTTTGATGACAGATTGCAGGAGCCACTTGGTGCTATCAAACCAGCCCAACTTGGCACTGGTGCCACCATGGGTCTGGTCACCATCCTGCACATCGTAGCTCTTCAGGAACCAGCCGGTCATTCCCAGCCATAGGCCCCCAGACACAAAGCTCGACCCGTTTCCGTGGCAAACAAAAGTAAGCTGCCCCGCTTCTGGATGGCAGATTGCAGGAGCCACTTGGTATAATCAAACCAGCCCGACTTGGCACTGGTGCCACCTCTGGTCTGGGAACCATCCTGCGTATCGTGGATTCTAAGGAGCCAGCCGGCCACTCCCAGCCGCAGGCCCTCAAACCCAAAACACGGCGCTTTTCCCTGGAAAACAAAACTCGCCTGCCAAATTTTGATGGCAGATTGCAGGAGCCACTTGGTACTATCAAACCAGCCCAACTTGGCACTGGTGCCACCATGGGTCTGGTCACCATCCTGCCTATGGTAGCTTTTCAGGAGCCATCCGGTCACTCCCAGCCATAGGCCCCCAGACACAAACCTCGGCCCGTTTCCCTGGCAAACAAAAGTAAGCTGCCCCGCTTCTTGATGGCAGATTGCAGGAACCACTTGGTATTATCAAACCAGCCCAACTTGGCACTGGTGCCACCTTGGGTCTGGATACCATGCTGCGTATCGTGGATTCTAAGGAGCCAGCTGGCCACTTCCAGCCACAGGCCCCCAAACACAAACAACGGCGCTTTTCCCTGGAAAATAAAACTCGCCTGCCAACTTTTTGATGGCAGATTGCAGGAGCAACTTGCTACTATCAAATCAGCCCAACTTGGCACTGGTGCCACCATGGGTCTGGTCACCATCCTGCCTATCGTAGCTTTTCAGGAGCCAGCCGGTCACTCCCAGCCATAGGCCCCCAGACAAAAACCTCGGCCATTTTCCCTGGCAAACAAAAGTAAGCTACCCCGCTTCTGCTTGGCAGATTGCAGGAGCCACTTTGCAGCATCAAACTAGCCCGACTTGGCACTGGTGCCACGTCAGGTCTGGGAACCATCCTGCGTATCGTGGATTCCAATTAGCAAGCCGGCCACTCTCAGCCACAGGCCCCCAAACACAAACAACGGCGCTTTTCCCTGGAAATCAAAACTCGCCTGCCAAATTTTTGATGGCAGATTGCAGGAGCCACTTGGTAATATCAAATCAGCCCAACTTGGCACTGGTGCCACCATGGGTCTGGTCACCATCCTGCCTATCGTAGCTTTTCAGGAGCCAGCCGGTCACTCCCAGCCATAGGCCCCCAGACACAAACCTCGGCCCGTTTCCCTGGAAAACAAAAGTAAGCTGCCCCGCTTCTGGATGGCAGATTGCAGGAGCCACTTTGCACCATCAAACTGGCCCGACTTGTCACTGGTGCCACCTCAGGTCTGGGAACCATCCTGCGTATCGTGGATTTTCAGGGGCCAGCCAGCCACTCTCAGCCATATGCCCCCAAAAACAAACCACGGACCTTTTCTCTGGCAAACAAAAATCAACTGCCCCACTTCTGGATGGCAGATTGCAGGAGCCACTTGGGACTATCACACCAGCACAACATGGCACTGCTGCCAACTTGGATCTCGGAACAATCCTACGTATCGTACATATTCAGGAACCAGCCGAACACTCACAGCCACAGTCCCCCAAACACAAACAAAGGCCCATTTCCCTGGAAAACAAAACTCAGCTGCCCCGCTTCTGGATGGCAGTTTGCAGGAGCCACTTGGGACTATCAAACCAGCCCGACTTGGTAATGGTACCACCTTGGATCTGGGAACCATCCGGCGTATCGTGGATTTTCAGGGGCCAGCCGGTCATTCCCAGCCATATGCCCCCAAACACAAACCTCGGCCCTTTTCTCTGGCAAACAAAACTCAACTGCCCCTCTTCTGGATGGCAAATTGCAGGACGCACTTGGTACTACAAAAAGAGCCCGACTTGGCAGTGGTGCCACCTTGGCTCTGGGAACCATCCTGCGTATCGAGCATTTTAAGGAGCCAGCCGGCAATTCCCAGCCGTATGCCCCAAAAAGAAACCATGGACATTTTCTCTGGCAAAAAAAACTCAGCTGTCCCGCTTCTGGATGGCAGATTGCAGGAGTCACTTTGAACCCTACAACCAGCCTTACTTGGCACTGGTGCCACCTTGGATCTGGGAACCATCCTGCCTATCGTTGATTTTCAGGGGCCAGCCGGCCACTCTCAGCCATAGGCCCCCAAACACAAACCACAGCCCTTTTCTCTAGCAAACAAAATTCAACTGCCCCGCTTCTGGATGGCAAATTGCAGGAGCCACTGGGTACTACAAAAACAGCCTGACTTGGCACTGGTGCCACCTTGCGTCTGGTTACCATGCGGCGTATCGTGCATTTTAAGGAGCCAGGTGGCCACTCCCAGCCATATGCCCCCAAACACAACCCACGGGCCTTTTCTCTGGCAAACAAAACTCAGCTGCCCCGCTTCTGGATGGCAGATTGCAGGAGCCACTTGGTACTATCAAACCAGCCCAATTTGGCACTGGTGCCACCATGGGTCTGGTCACCATCCTGCCTATCGTAGCTTTTCAGGAGCCAGCCGGTCACTCCCAGCCGTAGGCCCACAGACACAAAACTCGGCCCGTTTCCCTGACAAACAAAAGTAAGCTGTCCCGCTTCTGGATGGCAGATTGCAGGAGCCACTTGCTACTATCAAACCACCCGACTTGGCACTGGTGCCACCTCTGGTCTGGGAACCATCCTGCGTATCGTAGATTCTAATTAGCCATCCGTCCACTCCCAGGCACAGGCCCCCAAACACAAACAACGGCGCTTTTCCCTGGAAAACAAAACTCGTCTGCCATCTTTTTGATGGCAGATTGCTGGAGCCACTTGGTACTATCAAACCAGCCCAACTTGGCACTGGTGCCACCATGGGTCTGGTCACCATCCTGCCTATCGTAGCTTTTCAGGAGCCAGCCGGCCACTCCCTGCCACAGGCCCCCAAACACAAACAACGGCGCTTTTCCCTGGAAAACAAAATTCGCCTGCCAACTTTTTGATGGCAGATTGCAGGAGCCACTTGGTACTATCAAATCAGCCCAACTTGGCACTGGTGCCACCATGGGTCTGGTCAACATCCTGCCTATCGTAGCTTTTCAGGAGCCAGCCGGTCACTCCCAGCCATAGGCCCTCAGACCCAAACCTCGGCCCGTTTCCCTGGCAAACAAAAGTAAGCTGCCCCCCTTCTGGATGGCAGATTGCAGGAGCCACTTGGTAGTATCAAACCAGCCCTACTTGGTACTGGTGCCAACTTGGGTCTGGGAAACATCCTGCGTATCGTGGATTCTAAGGAGCCAGCCGGCCACTCCCAGCCACAGGCCCCCAAACACAAACAACGGCGCTTTTCCCTGGAAAACAAAACTCGCCTACCAACATTTTGATGGCAGATTGCAGGAGCCACTTGGTACTATCAAATCAGCCGAACTTGGCACTGGTGCCACCATGGGTCTGGTAACCATCCTGCCTATCGTACCTTTTCAGGAGCCAGCTGGTCACTCCCAGCCATAGGCCCCCAGACAAAAACCTCGGCCCGTTTCCCTGGCAAACAAAAGTAAGCAGCCCTGCTTCTGGATGGCAGATTGCAGGAGCCACTTTGCACCATCCAACTGGCCCGACTTATCACTGTTGCCACCTCTGGTCTGGGAACCATCCTGCGTATCGTGGATTCTAATTAGCCAGCCGGCCACTCCCAGCCACAGGCCCCCAAACACAAACAACGGCGCTTTTCCCTGGAAAACAAAACTCGCCTGACAACTTTTTGATGGCAGATTGCAGGAGCCACTTGGTACTATCAAACCAGCCCAACTTGGCACTGGTGCCACCATGGGTCTGGTCACCATCCTGCCTATCGTAGCTTTTCAGGAGCCAGCCGGTCACTCCCAGCCATAGGCCCCCAGACACAAAGCTCGGCCCGTTTCCCTGGCAAACAAAAGTAAGCTGCCCCGCTTCTGGATGGCAGATAGTAGGACGCACTTGTTACTATCAAACCAGCCCGACTTGGCACTGGTGCCACCACTGGTCTGGGAACCATCCTGCGTATCGTGGATTCTAATTAGCCAGCCGGCCAATCCCAGCCACAGGCACCCAAACACAAACAACGGCGCCTTTCCCTGGAAAACAAAACTCGCCTGACAACTTTTTGATGGCAGATTGCAGGAGCCACTTGGTACTATCAAACCAGCCCAACTTGGCACTGGTGCCACCATGGGTCTGGTCACCATCCTGCCTATCGTAGCTTTTCAGGAGCCAGCCGGTCACTCCCAGCCATAGGCCCCCAGACAAATACCTCGGCCCGTTTCCCTGGAAAACAAAAGTAAGCTGCCCCGCTTCTGGATGGCAGATTCCAGGACGCACTTGGTAGTATCAAACCAGCCCAACTTGGCACTGGTGCCACCTTGGGTCTGGGAACCATCCTGCGTATCGTGGATTCTACGGAGCCAGCCGGCCACTCCCTGCCACAGGCCCCCAAACACAAACAACGGCGCTTATCCCTGGAAAACAAACTCGCCTGCCAACTTTTTGATGGCAGATTGCAGGAGCCACTTGGTACTATCAAACCAGCCCAACTTGGCACTGGTGCCACCATGGGTCTGGTCACCATCCTGCCTATCGTAACTTTTCAGGAGCCAGCCGGTCACTCCCAGCCATAGGCCCCCAGACAAAAACCTCGGCCCGTTTCCCTGGCAAACAAAAGTAAGCTGCCCCGCTTCTGGATGGCAGATTCCCGGACGCACTTGGTACTATCAAACCAGCCCAACTTGGCACTGGTGCCACCTCTGATCTGGGAACCATGCTGAGTATCGTGGATTCTAAGGAGCCAGCCGGCCACTCCCAACCACAGGCCCCCAAACACAAACAACGGCGCTTTTCCCTGGAAAACAAAACTCGCCTGCCAAGTTTTTGATGGCAGATTGCAGGAGCCACTTGGTACTATCAAACCAGCCCAACTTGGCACTGGTGCCGTCATGGGTCTGGTCACCATCCTGCCTATCGTAGCTTTTCACGAGCCAGCCGGTCACTCCCAGCCATAGGCCCCCAGACAAAAACCTCGGCCCGTTTCCCTGGAAAACAAAAGTAAGCTGCCCCGCTTCTGGATGGCAGATGGCAGGAACCACTTGGTACTATCAAACCAGCCCAACTTGGCACTGGTGCCACCTTGGGTCTGGGAACCATCCTGCGTATCGTGGATTCTAAGGAGCCAGCCGGTCGCTCCCAGCCACAGGCCCCCAAACAAAACCACAGGGCTATTTCCTGGAAAACAAAACTCGCCTGCCAAGTTTTTGATGGTAGATTGCAGGAGCCACTTGGTACTATCAAACCAGCCCAACTTGGCACTGGTGCCACCATGGGTCTGGTCACCATCCTGCCTATCGTAGCTTTTCAGGAGCCAGCCGGTCACTCCCAGCCATAGGCCCCCAGACACAAACCTCGGCCCGTTTCCCTGGCAAACAAAAGTAAGCTACCCCGCTTCTGGATGGCAGATTGCAGGAGCCACTTGGTACTATCAAACCAGCCCGACTTGGCACTGGTGCCACCTCAGGTCTGGGAACCATCCTGCGTATCGTGGATTCTAAGGAGCCAGCCGGCCACTCCCAGCCATAGGCCCCCAAACAAAAACAACGGCGCTTTTCCCTGGAAAACAAAACTTGCCTGCTAACTTTTTGATGGCAGATTGCAGGAGCCACTTGGTACTATCAAACCAGCCCAACTTGGCACTGGTGCCACCATGGGTCTGGTCACCATCCTGCCTATCGTAGCTTTTCAGGAGCCAGCCGGTCACTCCCAGCCATAGGCCCCCAGACACAAAGCTCGACCCGTTTCCCTGGCAAACAAAAGCAAGCTGCCCCGCTTCTGGATGGCAGATTGCAGGAGCCACTTGGTACTATCAAACCAGCCCATCTTGGCATTGGTGCCACCTCTAGTCTGGGAACCATCCTGCGTATCGTGGATTCTAAGGAGCCAGCCGGTCACTCCCAGCCACAGGCCCCCAAACACAAACCACAGCGCTTTTCCCTGGAAAACAAAACTCGCCTGCCAACTTTTTGATGGCAGATTGCAGGAGCCACTTGCTACTATCAAATCAGCCCAACTTGGCACTGGTGCCACCATGGGTCTGGTCACCATCCTGCCTATCGTAGCTTTTCAGGAGACAGCCGGTCCCTCCCTGCCATAGGCCCCCAGAGAAAAACCTCGGCCCATTTCCCTGGCAAACAAAAGTAAGCTGCCCCGCTTCTGGATGGCAGATTCCAGGACGCACTTGGTAGTATCAAACCAGCCCAACTTGGCACTGGTGCCACCTTGGGTCTGGGAACCATCCTGCGTATCGTGGATTCTAAAGAGCCAGCCGGTCACTCCCAGCCACAGGCCCCCAGACACAAACAACGGCGCTTTTCCCTGGACAACAAAACTCGCCTGCCAAATTTTGATGGCAGATTCCCGGAGCCACTTGGTACTATCAAACCAGCCCAACTTGACACTGGTGCCGTCATGGGTCTGGTCACCATCCTGCCTATCGTAGCTTTTCAGGAGCCAGCCGGTCACTCCCAGCCATAGGCCCCCAGACACAAAGCTCGGCCCGTTTCCCTGGCAAACAAAAGTAAGTTATCCCGCTTCTGGATGGCAGATTGCAGGAGCCACTTTTCACCATCAAACCAGCCCGACTTGGCATTGCTGCCACCTCTGGTCTGGGAACCATCCTGCGTATCGTGGATTCTAAGGAGCCAGCCGGCCACTCCCAGCCACAGGCACCCAAACACAAACAACGGCGCTTTTCCCTGGAAAACAAAACTCGCCTGACAACTTTTTGATGGCAGATTGCAGGAGCCACTTGGTACTATCAAACCAGCCCAACTTGGCACTGGTGCCACCATGGGTCTGGGAACCATCCTGCCTATCGTAGCTTTTCAGGAGCCAGCCGGTCACTCCCAGCCATAGGCCCCCAGACACAAACCTCGGCCCGTTTCCCTGGCAAACAAAAGTAAGCTACCCCGCTTCTGGATGGCAGATTGCAGGACGCACTTGGTACTATCAAACCAGCCCAACTTGGCACTGGTGCCACCTCAGGTCTGGGAACCATCCTGCGTATCGTGGATTCTAAGGAGCCAGCCGGCCACTCCCAGCCATAGGCCCCCAAACAAAAACAACGGCGCTTTTCCCTGGAAAACAAAACTTGCCTGCTAACTTTTTGATGGCAGATTGCAGGAGCCACTTGGTACTATCAAACCAGCCCAACTTGGCACTGGTGCCACCATGGGTCTGGTCACCATCCTGCCTATCGTAGCTTTTCAGGAGCCAGCCGGTCACTCCCAGCCATAGGCCCCCAGACACAAACCTCGGCCCGTTTCCCTGGCAAACAAAAGTAAGCTACCCCGCTTCTGGATGGCAGATTGCAGGAGCCACTTGGTACTATCAAACCAGCCCGACTTGGCACTGGTGCCACCTCAGGTCTGGGAACCATCCTGCGTATCGTGGATTCTAAGGAGCCAGCCGGCCACTCCCAGCCATAGGCCCCCAAACAAAAACAACGGCGCTTTTCCCTGGAAAACAAAACTTGCCTGCTAACTTTTTGATGGCAGATTGCAGGAGCCACTTGGTACTATCAAACCAGCCCAACTTGGCACTGGTGCCACCATGGGTCTGGTCACCATCCTGCCTATCGTAGCTTTTCAGGAGCCAGCCGGTCACTCCCAGCCATAGGCCCCCAGACACAAAGCTCGACCCGTTTCCCTGGCAAACAAAAGCAAGCTGCCCCGCTTCTGGATGGCAGATTGCAGGAGCCACTTGGTACTATCAAACCAGCCCATCTTGGCATTGGTGCCACCTCTAGTCTGGGAACCATCCTGCGTATCGTGGATTCTAAGGAGCCAGCCGGTCACTCCCAGCCACAGGCCCCCAAACACAAACCACAGCGCTTTTCCCTGGAAAACAAAACTCGCCTGCCAACTTTTTGATGGCAGATTGCAGGAGCCACTTGCTACTATCAAATCAGCCCAACTTGGCACTGGTGCCACCATGGGTCTGGTCACCATCCTGCCTATCGTAGCTTTTCAGGAGACAGCCGGTCCCTCCCTGCCATAGGCCCCCAGAGAAAAACCTCGGCCCATTTCCCTGGCAAACAAAAGTAAGCTGCCCCGCTTCTGGATGGCAGATTCCAGGACGCACTTGGTAGTATCAAACCAGCCCAACTTGGCACTGGTGCCACCTTGGGTCTGGGAACCATCCTGCGTATCGTGGATTCTAAAGAGCCAGCCGGTCACTCCCAGCCACAGGCCCCCAGACACAAACAACGGCGCTTTTCCCTGGACAACAAAACTCGCCTGCCAAATTTTGATGGCAGATTCCCGGAGCCACTTGGTACTATCAAACCAGCCCAACTTGACACTGGTGCCGTCATGGGTCTGGTCACCATCCTGCCTATCGTAGCTTTTCAGGAGCCAGCCGGTCACTCCCAGCCATAGGCCCCCAGACACAAAGCTCGGCCCGTTTCCCTGGCAAACAAAAGTAAGTTATCCCGCTTCTGGATGGCAGATTGCAGGAGCCACTTTTCACCATCAAACCAGCCCGACTTGGCATTGCTGCCACCTCTGGTCTGGGAACCATCCTGCGTATCGTGGATTCTAAGGAGCCAGCCGGCCACTCCCAGCCACAGGCACCCAAACACAAACAACGGCGCTTTTCCCTGGAAAACAAAACTCGCCTGACAACTTTTTGATGGCAGATTGCAGGAGCCACTTGGTACTATCAAACCAGCCCAACTTGGCACTGGTGCCACCATGGGTCTGGGAACCATCCTGCCTATCGTAGCTTTTCAGGAGCCAGCCGGTCACTCCCAGCCATAGGCCCCCAGACACAAACCTCGGCCCGTTTCCCTGGCAAACAAAAGTAAGCTACCCCGCTTCTGGATGGCAGATTGCAGGACGCACTTGGTACTATCAAACCAGCCCAACTTGGCACTGGTGCCACCTCAGGTCTGGGAACCATCCTGCGTATCGTGGATTCTAAGGAGCCAGCCGGCCACTCCCAGCCATAGGCCCCCAAACAAAAACAACGGCGCTTTTCCCTGGAAAACAAAACTTGCCTGCCAACTTTTTGATGGCAGATTACAGGAGCCACTTGGTACTATCAAACCAGCCCAACTTGGCACTGGTGCCACCATGGGTCTGGTCACCATCCTGCCTATCGTAGCTTTTCAGGAGCCACCCGGTCACTCCCAGCCGTAGGCCCACAGACACAAAACTCGGCCGGTTTCCCTGACAAACAAAAGTAAGCTGTCCCGCTTCTGGATGGCAGATTGCAGGAGCCACTTGCTACTATCAAACCACCCGACTTGGCACTGGTGCCACCTCTGGTCTGGGAACCATCCTGCGTATCGTAGATTCTAATTAGCCATCCGTCCACTCCCAGGCACAGGCCCCCAAACACAAACAACGGCGCTTTTCCCTGGAAAACAAAACTCGTCTGCCATCTTTTTGATGGCAGATTGCCGGAGCCACTTGGTACTATCAAACCAGCCCAACTTGGCACTGGTGCCACCATGGGTCTGGTCACCATCCTGCCCATCGTAGCTTTTCAGGAGCCAGCCGGCCACTCCCTGCCACAGGCCCCCAAACACAAACAACGGCGCTTTTCCCTGGAAAACAAAATTCGCCTGCCAACTTTTTGATGGCAGATTGCAGGAGCCACTTGGTACTATCAAATCAGCCCAACTTGGCACTGGTGCCACCATGGGTCTGGTCAACATCCTGCCTATCGTAGCTTTTCAGGAGCCAGCCGGTCACTCCCAGCCATAGGCCCCCAGACCCAAACCTCGGCCCGTTTCCCTGGCAAACAAAAGTAAGCTGCCCCGCTTCTGGATGGCAGATTGCAGGAGCCACTTGGTAGTATCAAACCAGCCCTACTTGGTACTGGTGCCAACTTGGGTCTGGGAAACATCCTGCGTATCGTGGATTCTAAGAAGCCAGCCGGACACTCCCAGCCACAGGCCCCCAAACACACACAAGGGCGCTTTTCCCTGGAAAACAAAACTCTCCTGCCAACTTTTTGATGGCAGATTGCAGGAGCCACTTGGTACTATCAAACCAGCCCAACTTGGCACTGGTGCCACCATGGGTCTGGTCACCATCCTGCCTATCGTAGCTTTTCAGGAGCCAGCCGGCCACTCCCAGCCATAGGCCCCCAGACACAAACCTCGGCCCGTTTCCCTGGCAAACAAAAGTAAGCTGCCCCGCTTCTGGATGGCAGATTCCCGGACGCACTTGTTACAATCAAACCAGCCCAACTTGGCACTGGTGCCACCTCTGGTCTGGGAACCATGCTGAGTATCGTGGATTCTAAGGAGCCAGCCGGCCACTCCCAGCCACAGGCCCCCAAACACAAACAACGGCGCTTTTCCCTGGAAAACAAAACTCGCCTGCCAAGTTTTTGATGGCAGATTGCAGGAGCCACTTGGTACTATCAAACCAGCCCAACTTGGCACTGGTGCCACCATGGGTCTGGTCACCATCCTGCCTATCGTAGCTTTTCAGGAGCCAGCCGGTCACTCCCCGCCATAGGCCCCCAGACACAAACCTCGGCCCGTTTCCCTGGCAAACAAAAGTAAGCTACCCCGCTTCTGGATGGCAGATTGCAGGACGCACTTGGTACTATCAAACCAGCCCAACTTGGCACTGGTGCCACCTCAGGTCTGTGAACCATCCTGCGTCTCGTGGATTCTAAGGAGCCAGCCGGCCACTCCCACCCATAGGCCCCCAAACAAAAACAACGGCGCTTTTCCCTGGAAAACAAAACTCGCCTGCCAACTTTTTGATGGCAGATTGCAGGAACCACTTGGTATTATCAAGCCAGCCCGACTTGGCACTGGTGCCACCTTGGGTCTGGGAACCATGCTGCGTATCGTGGATTCTAAGGAGCCAGCCGGCCACTCCCTGCCACAGGCCCCCAAACACAAACAACGGCGCTTTTCCCTGGAAATCAACACTCGCTTGCCGACTTTTTGATGGCAGATTGCAGGAGCCACTTGGTACTATCAAACCAGCCCAACTTGGCACTGGTGCCACCATGGGTCTGGTCACCATCATGCCTCTCGTAGCTTTTCAGGACCTAGCCGGTCACTCACAGCCATAGGCCCCCAGACACAAACCTTGGCCCGTTTCCCTGGCAAACAAAAGTAAGCTGCCCCGTTTCTGGATGGCAGATTTCAGTAGCAACTTTGCACCATCAAACTGGCCCGACTTGTCACTGGTGCCACTTTAGGTCTGGGAAACATCCTGCGTATCGTGGATTCTAATTAGCCATCCGGCCACTCCCACCCACAGGCCCCCAAACACAAACAACGGCGCTTTTCCCTGGAAAACAAAACTCGCCTGCCAACTTTTTGATGGCAGATTGCAGGAGCCACTTGGTACTATCAAATCAGCCGAACTTGGCACTGGTGCCACCATGGGTCTGGGAACCATCCTGCCTATCGTACCTTTTCAGGAGCCAGCTGGTCACTCCCAGCCATAGGCCCCCAGACAAAAACCTCGGCTCCTTTCCCTGGCAAGCAAAAGTAAGCAGCCCTGCTTCTGGATGGCAGATTGCAGGAGCCACTTTGCACCATCAAACTGGCCCGACTTGTCACTGTTGCCACCTCTGGTCTGGGAACCATCCTGCGTATCGTGGATTCTAATTAGCCAACCGGCCACTCCCAGCCACAGGCCCCCAAACACAAACAACGGCGCTTTTCCCTGGAAAACAAAACTCGCCTGACAACGTTTTGATGGCAGATTGCAGGAGCCACTTGGTACTATCAAACCAGCCCAACTTGGCACTGGTGCCACCATGGGTCTGGTCACCATCCTGCCTATCGTAGCTTTTCAGGAGCCAGCCGGTCACTCCCAGCCATAGGCCCCCAGACACAAAGCTCGGCCCGTTTCCCTGGCAAACAAAAGTAAGCTGCCCCGCTTCTGGATGGCAGATAGTAGGACGCACTTGTTACTATCAAACCAGCCCGACTTGGCACTGGTGCCACCACTGGTCTGGGAACCATCCTGCGTATCGTGGATTCTAAGGAGCCAGCCGGCCACTCCCACCCACAGGCCCCCAAACACAAACAACGGCGCTTTTCCCTGGAAAACAAAACTCGCCTGCCAACTTTTTGATGGCAGATTGCAGGAGCCACTTGGTACTATCAAACCAGCCCAACTTGGCACTGGTGCCACCATGGGTCTGGTCACCATCCTGACTATCGTAGATTTTCAGGAGCCAGCCGGTCACTCCCAGCCATAGGCCCTCAGACAAATACCTCGGCCCGTTTCCCTGGCAAACAAAAGTAAGCTGCCCCGCTTCTGGATGGCAGATTGCAGGACGCACTTGGTACTATCAAACCAGCCCGACTTGGCACTGGTGCCACCACTGGTCTGGGAACCATCCTGCGTATCGTGGATTCTAAGGAGCCAGCCGGCCACTCCCTGCCACAGGCCCCCAAACACAAACAACGGCGCTTTTCCCTGGAAAACAAAACTCGCCTGCCAACTTTTTGATGGCAGATTGCAGGAGCCACTTGGTACTATCAAACCAGCCCAACTTGGCACTGGTGCCACCATGGGTCTGGTCACCATCCTGCCTATCGTAACTTTTCAGGAGCCAGCCGGTCACTCCCAGCCATAGGCCCCCAGACAAAAACCTCGGCCCGTTTCCCTGGCAAACAAAAGTAAGCTGCCCCGCTTCTGGATGGCAGATTCCCGGACGCACTTGGTACTATCAAACCAGCCCAACTTGGCACTGGTGCCAACTCTGATCTTCGAACCATGCTGAGTATCGTGGATTCTAAGGAGCCAGCCGGCCACTCCCAGCCACAGGCCCCCAAACACAAACAACGGCGCTTTTCCCTGGAAAACAAAACTCGCCTGCCAAGTTTTTGATGGCAGATTGCAGGAGCCACTTGGTACTATCAAACCAGCCCAACTTGGCACTGGTGCCGTCATGGGTCTGGTCACCATCCTGCCTATCGTAGCTTTTCAGGAGCCAGCCGGTCACTCCCAGCCATAGGCCCCCAGACAAAAACCTCGGCCCGTTTCCCTGGCAAACAAAAGTAAGCTGCCCCGCTTCTGGATGGCAGATTGCAGGAACCACTTGGTACTATCAAACCAGCCCAACTTGGCACTGGTGCCACCATGGGTCTGGGAACCATCCTCTGTATCGTGGATTCTAATTAGCCATCCGTCCACTCCAGGCCATAGGGCCCCAGGCACAAACAACTGCGCTTTTACCTGGAAAACAAAACTCGCCTGCCAACTTTTTGATGGCCGATTGCAGGAACCACTTGGTATTATCTAGCCAGCCCAACTTGGCACTGGTGCCACCATGGGTCTGGTCACCATCCTGCCTATCGTAGCTTTTCAGGAGCCAGCCGGTCACTCCCTGCCATAGGCCCCCAGACACAAACCTCGGACCGTTTCCCTGGCAAACGAAAGTAAGCTGCCCCGCTTCTGGATGGCAGATTGCAGGAACCACTTGTTACTATCAAACCAGCCCAACTTGGCACTGGTGCCACCATGGGTCTGGGAACCATCCTGTGTATCGTGGATTCTAATTAGCCATCCGTCCACTCCAGGCCATAGGGCCCCAGGCAAAAACAACGGCGCTTTTCCCTGGAAAACAAAACTCGCCAGCCAACTTTTTGATGGCCGATTGCAGGAACCACTTGGTATTATCAAGCCAGCCCGACTTGGCATTGGTGCCACCTTGGGTCTGGGAACCATGCTGCGTATCGTGGATTCTAAGGAGCCAGCCGGCCACTCCCTGCCACAGGCCCCCAAACACAAACAACGGCGCTTTTCCCTGGAAAACAAAACTCGCCTGCCAACTTTTTGATGGTAGATTGCAGGAGCCACTTGGTACTATCAATCCAGCCCAACTTGGCACTGGTGCCACCATGGGTCTGGTCACCATCCTGCCTATCGTAGCTTTTCAGGAGCCAGCCAGCCACCCCCAGCCAGAGGCCCCCAGACAAATATTTCGGCCCGTTTCCCTGGCAAACAAAAGTAAGCTGCCCCGCTTCTGGATGGCAGATTGCAGGAACCACTTGTTACTATCAAACCAGCCCAAGTTGGCACTGGTGCCACCATGGGTCTGGGAACCATCCTGTGTATCGTGGATTCTAATTAGCCATCCGTCCACTCCAGGCCATAGGGCCCCAGGCGCAAACAACGGCGCTTTTCCCTGGAAAACAAACTCGCCTGCCAAATTTTTGATGGCAGATTGCAGGAGCCACTTGGTACTATCAAACCAGCCCAACTTGGCACTGGTGCCACCATGGGTCTGGTCACCATCCTGCCTATCGTAGCTTTTCAGGAGCCAGCCGGTCACTCCCAGCCATAGGCCCCGAGACACAAAGCTCGGCCCGTTTCCCTGGCAAACAAAAGTAAGCTACCCCGCTTCTGGATGGCAGATTGCAGGACGCACTTGGTACTATCAAACCAGCCCAACTTGGCACTGGTGCCACCTCAGGTCTGGGAACCATCCTGCGTCTCGTGGATTCTAAGGAGCCAGCCGGCCACTCCCACCCATAGGCCCCCAAACAAAAACAACGGCGCTTTTCCCTGGAAAACAAAACTCGCCTGCCAACTTTTTGATGGCCGATTGCAGGAACCACTTGGTATTATCAAGCCAGCCCGACTTGGCACTGGTGCTACCTTGGGTCTGGGAACCATGCTGCGTATCGTGGATTCTAAGGAGCCAGCCGGCCACTCCCTGCCACAGGCCCCCAAACACAAACAACGGCGCTTTTCCCTGGAAATCAACACTCGCTTGCCGACTTTTTGATGGCAGATTGCAGGAGCCACTTGGTACTATCAAACCAGCCCAACTTGGCACTGGTGCCACCATGGGTCTGGTCACCATCATGCCTCTCGTAGCTTTTCAGGACCTAGCCGGTCACTCACAGCCATAGGCCCCCAGACACAAACCTTGGCCCGTTTCCCTGGCAAACAAAAGTAAGCTGCCCCGTTTCTGGATGGCAGATTTCAGTAGCAACTTTGCACCATCAAACTGGCCCGACTTGTCACTGGTGCCACTTTAGGTCTGGGAACCACCCTGCGTATCATGGATTGTAATTAGCCATCCGGCCACTCCCACCCACAGGCCCCCAAACACAAACAACGGCGCTTTTCCCTGGAAAACAAAACTCGCCTACCAACATTTTGATGGCAGATTGCAGGAGCCACTTGGTACTATCAAATCAGCCGAACTTGGCACTGGTGCCACCATGGGTCTGGTAACCATACTGCCTATCGTACCTTTTCAGGAGCCAGCTGGTCACTCCCAGCCATAGGCCCCCAGACAAAAACCTCGGCTCCTTTCCCTGGCAAACAAAAGTAAGCAGCCCTGCTTCTGGATGGCAGATTGCAGGAGCCACTTTGCACCATCAAACTGGCCCGACTTGTCATTGTTGCCACCTCTGGTCTGGGAACCATCCTGCGTATCGTGGATTCTAATTAGCCAGCCGGCCACTCCCAGCCACAGGCCCCCAAACACAAACAACGGCGCTTTTCCCTGGAAAACAAAACTCGCCTGCCAACTTTTTGATGGCAGATTGCAGGAGCCACTTGGTACTATCAAACCAGCCCAACTTGGCACTGGTGCCACCATGGGTCTGGTCACCATCCTGCCTATCGTAGCTTTTCAGGAGCCAGCCGGTCACTCCCAGCCATAGGCCCCCAGACACAAAGCTCGGCCCGTTTCCCTGGCAAACAAAAGTAAGCTGCCCCGCTTCTGGATGGCAGATAGTAGGACGCACTTGTTACTATCAAACCAGCCCGACTTGGCACTGGTGCCACCACTGGTCTGGGAACCATCCTGCGTATCGTGGATTCTAAGGAGCCAGCCGGCCACTCCCAGCCACAGGCACCCAAACACAAACAACGGCGCTTTTCCCTGGAAAACAAAACTCGCCTGACAACTTTTTGATGGCAGATTGCAGGAGCCACTTGGTACTATCAAACCAGCCCAACTTGGCACTGGTGCCACCATGGGTCTGGTCACCATCCTGCCTATCGTAGCTTTTCAGGAGCCAGCCGGTCACTCCCAGCCATAGGCCCCCAGACAAATACCTCGGCCCGTTTCCCTGGAAAACAAAAGTAAGCTGCCCCGCTTCTGGATGGCAGATTGCAGGACGCACTTGGTACTATCAAACCAGCCCGACTTGGCACTGGTGCCACGTCAAGTCTGGGAACCATCCTGCGTATCGTGGATTCTAAAGAGCCAACCGGCCACTCCCTGCCACAGGCCCCCAAACACAAACAACGGCGCTTTTCCCTGGAAAACAAAACTCGCCTGCCAACTTTTTGATGGCAGATTGCAGGAGCCACTTGGTACTATCAAACCAGCCCAACTTGGCACTGGTGCCACCATGGGTCTGGGAACCATCCTGCCTATCGTAACTTTTCAGGAGCCAGCCAGTCACTCCCAGCCATAGGCCCCCAGACAAAAACCTCGGCCCGTTTCCCTGGCAAACAAAAGTAAGCTGCCCCGCTTCTGGATGGCAGATTGCAGGAACCACTTGGTACTATCAAACCAGCCCAACTTGGCACTGGTGCCACCATGGGTCTGGGAACCATGCTGAGTATCGTGGATTCTAAGGAGCCAGCCGGCCACTCCCAGCCACAGGCCCCCAAACACAAACAACGGCGCTTTTCCCTGGAAAACAAAACTCGCCTGCCAAGTTTTTGATGGCAGATTGCAGGAGCCACTTGGTACTATCAAACCAGCCCAACTTGGCACTGGTGCCGTCATGGGTCTGGTCACCATCCTGCCTATCGTAGCTTTTCAGGAGCCAGCCGGTCACTCCCAGCCATAGGCCCCCAGACAAAAACCTCGGCCCGTTTCCCTGGAAAACAAAAGTAAGCTGCCCCGCTTCTGGATGGCAGATTGCAGGAACCACTTGGTACTATCAAACCAGCCCAAGTTGGCACTGGTGCCACCATGGGTCTGGGAACCATCCTGTGTATCGTGGATTCTAATTAGCCATCCGTCCACTCCAGGCCATAGGGCCCCAGGCGCAAACAACGCCGCTTTTCCCTGGATAACAAACTCGCCTGCCAAATTTTTGATGGCAGATTGCAGGAGCCACTTGGTACTATCAAACCAGCCCAACTTGGCACTGGTGCCACCATGGGTCTGGTCACCATCCTGCCTATCGTAGCTTTTCAGGAGCCAGCCGGTCACTCCCAGCCATAGGCCCCGAGACACAAACCTCGGCCCGTTTCCCTGGCAAACAAAAGTAAGCTACCCCGCTTCTGGATGGCAGATTGCAGGACGCACTTGGTACTATCAAACCAGCCCAACTTGGCACTGGTGCCACCTCAGGTCTGGGAACCATCCTGCGTCTCGTGGATTCTAAGGAGCCAGCCGGCCACTCCCACCCATAGGCCCCCAAACAAAAACAACGGCGCTTTTCCCTGGAAAACAAAACTCGCCTGCCAACTTTTTGATGGCCGATTGCAGGAACCACTTGGTATTATCAAGCCAGCCCGACTTGGCACTGGTGCCACCTTGGGTCTGGGAACCATGCTGCGTATCGTGGATTCTAAGGAGCCAGCCGGCCACTCCCTGCCACAGGCCCCCAAACACAAACAACGGCGCTTTTCCCTGGAAATCAACACTCGCTTGCCGACTTTTTGATGGCAGATTGCAGGAGCCACTTGGTACTATCAAACCAGCCCAACTTGGCACTGGTGCCACCATGGGTCTGGTCACCATCATGCCTCTCGTAGCTTTTCAGGACCTAGCCGGTCACTCACAGCCATAGGCCCCCAGACACAAACCTTGGCCCGTTTCCCTGGCAAACAAAAGTAAGCTGCCCCGTTTCTGGATGGCAGATTTCAGTAGCAACTTTGCACCATCAAACTGGCCCGACTTGTCACTGGTGCCACTTTAGGTCTGGGAACCATCCTACGTATCGTGGATTCTAATTAGCCAGCCGGCCACTCCCACCCACAGGCCCCCAAACACAAACAACGGCGCTTTTCCCTGGAAAACAAAACTCGCCTACCAACATTTTGATGGCAGATTGCAGGAGCCACTTGGTACTATCAAATCAGCCGAACTTGGCACTGGTGCCACCATGGGTCTGGTAACCATCCTGCCTATCGTACCTTTTCAGGAGCCAGCTGGTCACTCCCAGCCATAGGCCCCCAGACAAAAACCTCGGCTCCTTTCCCTGGCAAACAAAAGTAAGCAGCCCTGCTTCTGGATGGCAGATTGCAGGTGCCACTTTGCACCATCAAACTGGCCCGACTTGTCACTGTTGCCACCTCTGGTCTGGGAACCATCCTGCGTATCGTGGATTCTAATTAGCCAGCCGGCCACTCCCAGCCACAGGCCCCCAAACACAAACAACGGCGCTTTTCCCTGGAAAACTAAACTCGCCTGACAACTTTTTGATGGCAGATTGCAGGAGCCACTTGGTACTATCAAACCAGCCCAACTTGGCACTGGTGCCACCATGGGTCTGGTCACCATCCTGCCTATCGTAGCTTTTCAGGAGCCAGCCGGTCACTCCCTGCCACAGGCCCCCAGACACAAAGCTCGGCCCGTTTCCCTGGCAAACAAAAGTAAGCTGCCCCGCTTCTGGATGGCAGATAGTAGGACGCACTTGTTACTATCAAACCAGCCCGACTTGGCACTGGTGCCACCACTGGTCTGGGAACCATCCTGCGTATCGTGGATTCTAAGGAGCCAGCCGGCCACTCCCAGCCTCAGGCACCCAAACACAAACAACGGCGCTTTTCCCTGGAAAACAAAACTCGCCTGACAACTTTTTGATGTCAGATTGCAGGAGCCACTTGGTACTATCAAACCAGCCCAACTTGGCACTGGTGCCACCATGGGTCTGGTCACCATCCTGCCTATCGTAGCTTTTCAGGAGCCAGCCGGCCACTCTCAGCCATATGCCCCCAAAAACAAACCACGGACCTTTTCTCTGGCAAACAAAAATCAGCTGCCCCACTTCTGGATGGCAGATTGCAGGAGCCACTTGGGACTATCACACCAGCACAACATGGCACTGCTGCCACCTTGGATCTGGGAACAATCCTGCGTATCGTACATATTCAGGAACCAGCCGAACACTCCCAGCCACAGGCCCCCAAACACAAACAACGGCCCTTTTCTCTGGCAAACAAAACTCAACTGCCCCTCTTCTGAATGGCAAATTGCAGGACGCACTTGGTACTACAAAAAGAGCCCGACTTGGCAGTGGTGCCACCTTGGCTCTGGGAACCATCCTGCATATCGAGCATTTTAAGGAGCCAGCCGGCAATTCCCAGCCGTATGCCCCAAAAAGAAACCATGGACCTTTTCTCTGGCAAAAAAAACTCAGCTGTCCCGCTTCTGGATGGCAGATTGCAGGAGTTACTTTGAACCATACAACCAGCCTTACTTGGCACTGGTGCCACCTTGGATCTGGGAACCATCCTGCCTATCGTTGATTTTCAGGGGCCAGCCGGCCACTCTCAGCCATAGGCCCCCAAACACAAACCACAGCCCTTTTCTCTAGCAAACAAAATTCAACTGCCCCGCTTCTGGATGGCAAATTGCAGGAGCCACTGGGTACTACAAAAACAGCCTGACTTGGCACTGGTGCCACCTTGCGTCTGGTTACCATGCGGCGTATCGTGCATTTTAAGGAGCCAGGTGGCCACTCCCAGCCATATGCCCCCAAACACAACCCACGGCCCTTTTCTCTGGCAAACAAAACTCAGCTGCCCCGCTTCTGGATGGCAGATTGCAGGAGACACTTGGTACTATCAAACCAGCCCGACTTGGCACTGGTGCCACCTTGGGTCTGGGAACCATCCTGCGTATTGTGGATTGTCAGGAGACAGCCGACCACTCTCGGCCACAGAGCCCAATCAAAAACAAAGGTCCGTTTCCCTGGCAAAAAAAACTCAGCTGCCCCGCTTCTGGATGGGAGATTGCAGGAGGCACTTGACACTGTCAAACGAGCCCCACTTGGCACTGGTGCCACCTTGGGTCTGGGAACCATGCTGCGTATCGTGGATTTTCAGGAGCCAGCCGGCCACTCCCAGCCACAGGCCCCCAAACACAAACCACAGCCTTTTTCTCTGGCAAACAAAACTCAGCTGCCCCGCTTCTGGATGGCAGATTGCAGGAGCCACTTGGTACTATCAAACCAGCCCGACTTGGCACTGGTGCCACCTTGGGTCTGGGAACCATCCTGCCTATCGTGGATTTTAAGGAGCCAGCCGGCTACTCCCAGCCACAGGCCCCCAACAAAAACCACGGCCCTTTTTCCTCGCAAACAAAACTTAGCTGCCTCACTTCTGGATGGCAGATTGCAGGAGCCACTTGGTGTAATCAAACCAGCCCGACTTGGCACTGGTGCCACCTCAGGTCTGGGAACCATCCTGCGTATCGTGGATTCTAAGGAGCCAGCCGGCCACTCCCAGCCACAGGCCCCCAAACAAAATCAACGGCGCTGTTCCCTGGAAAACAAAACACGCCTGCCAACTTTTTGATGGAGTTTGCAGGAGCCACTTGGTACTATCAAACCAGCCCGACTTGGCACTGGTGCCACCTTGGGTCTGGGAAACATCCTGCGTATCGTGGAGTCTTAGGAGCCAGCCGGCCACTCCTAGCCACAGGCCCCCAAACAAAAACCTAGGCCTATTTCTCTGGCAAACAAAAGTAAGCTGCCCTGCTTCTGGATGGCAGATTGCAGGAGACACTTGGTACTATCAAACCAGCCCGACTTGGCACTGGTGCCACCTTGGATCTGGGAACCATGCTCTGTATCGTGGATATTCAGGGGCCAGCCGGCCACTCTCAGCCATATGTCCCCAAACAGAAACCTCAGCCCGTTTCTCTGGCAAACAAAACTCAACTGCCCCTCTTCTGGATGGCAAATTGCAGGATGAACTTGATACTAAAACCGCAGGCCGACTTGGTAGTGGTGACACCTTGGGCCTGGGAACCATCATGCGTATCGAGCATTTTAAGGAGCCAGCCGGCCACTCCCAGCAATATGCCCCCAAAAACAATCCACGGAATTTTCCTCTGGCAAACAAAAATCAGCTGCCCCGCTTCTGGATGGCAGATTGCAGGAGCCACTTTGCACCATCAAACCAGCCCGACTTGGCACTGGTGCCACATTGCATCTGGGAACCATGCTGCCTAGCGTGGATTTTCAGGAGCCAGCCGGCCACTCTCAGATATATGCCCCCAAACAAAACCCACGGCCCGTTTCCCTGGCAAACAAAATTAAGCTGCCCCGCTTCTGGATGGCAGATTGCAGGACGCACTTGGTACTATCAAACCAGCAAAACTTGGCACTGGTGCCACCTTGGGTCTGGGAACCATCCTGCATATCGTGGGTTCAAAGGAGCCAGCCGGCCACTCCCAGCCACAGGCCCCCAAATACAAACAATGTCGCTTTTCCCTGGAAAACAAAACTCGCCTGCCAACTTTTTGATGGCAGATTGCCGGAGCCACTTGGTACTATCAAACCAGCCCAACTTGGCACTGGTGCCACCATGGGTCTGGTAACCATCCTGCCTATTGTAGCTTTCCAGGAGCCAGCCGGTCTCTCCCAGCCATAGGTCCCCAGTCACAAACCTCGGCCCGTTTCCCTGGCAAACAAAAGTAAGCTACCCCGCTTCTGGATGGCAGATTGCAGGAGCCACTTGGTACTATCAAACCAGCAAAACTTGGCACTGGTGCCACCTTGGGTCTGGGAACCATGCTGCGTAACACAGATTCTAAGGCGCCAGTCGGCCACTACGAGCCACAAGCCCCCAAACACAAACAACGGCGCTATTCTCTGGCAAACAAAACTCAACTGCCCCTCTTCTGGATGGCAAATTGCAGGACGCACTTGGTACTACAAAAACAGCCCGACTTGGCACTGGTGCCCCCTTGGGTCTGGGAACCATCCTGCGTATCGATCTTTTTAATGAGACAGCCGGCCACTCCCAGCCATATGCCCCCAAACACAACCCACGGCCCTTTTCTCTGGCAAACAAAACTCAACTGCACCGCTTCTGGATGGCAGATTGCAGGAGCCACTTGGTACTATCAAACCAGCCCGACTTGGCACTGGTGCCACCTTGGGTCTGGGAACCATCCTGCGTATTGTGGGTTGTCAGGAGCCAGCCGAACACTCTCGGCCACAGACCCCAATTAAAAACAACGGCCCGTTTCACAGGCAAACAAAACTCAGCTGCCCCGCTTCTGGATGGGAGATTGCAGGAGGCACTTGACACTGTGAAACCAGCCCCACTTGGCACTGGTGCCACCTTGGGTCTGGGAACCATACTGCGTATCATGGATTTTCAGGAGCCAGCCGGCCACTCCCAGCCACAGGCCCCCAAACACAAACCACAGCCTTTTTGTCTGGCAAACAAAATTCAGCTGCCCCGCTTCTGGATGGCAGATTGCAGGAGCCACTTGGGACTATCACACCAGCACAACATGGCACTGCTGCCACCTTGGATCTGGGAACCATCCTTCCTATCGTGGATTTTCAGGGGCCAGCCGGTCACTCTCAGCCATAGGCCCCAAACACAAACCACGGCCCTTTTCTCTGGAAAACAAAACTCAACTGCCCCTCTTCTGGATGGCAGATTGCAGGAGCCACTGGGTACTATGAAACCAGCCCTACTTGGCACTGATGCCACCTTGGGTCTGGGAACCATGCTGCGTATCATGGATTTTCAGGAGCCAGCCGGCCACTGCCAGCCACAGGCACCGAAACACAAACAACAGCCTTTTTCTCTGGCAAACAAAATTCAGCTGCCCCGCTTCTGGATGGCAGATTGCAGGAACCACTTGGTACTAACAAACCAGCCCGACTTGGCACTGATGCCACCTTGGGTCTGGGAACCATCCTGCGTATCGTGGATTCTAAGGAGCCAGCTGGCCACTCCCAGCCACAGGCCCCAAAACACACACAACGGTGCTTTTCCCTGGAAAACAAAACTCGCCTGCCAAACATTTGATGGCAGATTGCAGGAGCCACTTGGTATTATCAAACCAGCCCAACTTGGCACTGGTGCCACCATGGGTCTGGTCACCATCCTGCCTATCGTAGCTTTTCAGGAGCCAGCCAGCCACCCCCAGCCAGAGGCCCCCAGACAAATATTTCGGCCCGTTTCCCTGGCAAACAAAAGTAAGCTGCCCCGCTTCTGGATGGCAGATTGCAGGAGCCACTTTGCACCATCAAACCAGCCCAACTTGGCACTGGTGCCAACTCAGGTCTGGGAACCATCCTGCGTATCGTGGGTTCTAAGGAGCCAGCTGGCCACTCCCAGCCACAGGCCCCCAAACACAAACAACGGCGCTTTTCCCTGGAAAACAAAACTCGCCTGACAACTTTTTGATGGCAGATTGCAGGAGCCACTTGGTACTATCAAACCAGCCCAACTTGGCACTGGTGCCACCATGGGTCTGGTCACCATCCTGCCTATCGTAGCTTTTCAGGAGCCAGCCGGTCACTCCCAGCCATAGGCCCCCAGACACAAACCTCGGCCCGTTTCCCTGGCAAACAAAAGTAAGCTGCCCCGCTTCTGCATGGCAGATTGCAGGAGCTACTTAGTACTATCAAACCAGCCCGACTTGGCACTGGTGACACCTCTGGTCTGGGAACCATCCTGCCTATCGTGGATTTTCAGGGGCCAGCCGGCCACTCTCAGCCATATGCCCCAAAAACAAACCACGGCCCTTTTCTCTGGCAAACAAAACTCAACTGCCCCTCTTCTGGATGGCAAATTTTAGGACGCACTTTGTACTACGAAAACCGCCCGACGTGGCACTGGTGCCACCTTGTGTCAGGGAACCATCCTGCATATCGAGCTTTTTAAGGAGCCAGCCGGCCACGCCCAGCCATATGCCCCCAAAAACAAACCACGGACCATTTCTCTTGGAAACAAAAATCCGCTGCCCCGCGTCTGGATGGCAGATTGCAGGAGCCACTTTGCACCATCAAACCAGCCCGACTTGGCACTGGTGCCACCTTGGGTCTGGGAACAATCCTGCATATCGTGGATTCTAAGGAGCCAGCCGGCCACTCCCTGCCACAGGCCCCCAAACACAAACAACGGCGCTTTTCCCTGGAAAATAAAATTCGCCTGCCAGCTTTTTGATGGCAGATTGCAGGAGCCACTTGGTACTATCAAATCATCCCAACTTGGCACTGGTGCCACTATGGGTCTGGGAACCATCCTGCCTATTGTAGCATTTCAGGAGCCAGCCGGTCACTCCCAGCCATAGGCCCCCAGACACAAACCTCGGACCGTTTCCCTGGCAAACAAAATTAAGCTCCCCCGATTCTGGATGGCAGATTGCAGGAGCCACTTGGTTGTGTCAAACCAGCCCGACTTGGCACTGGTGCCACCTTGGGTCTGGGAACCATCCTGCGTAACGTGGATTCTAAGCAGCCACCCGGCCACTCTGAGCCACAGGCCCCCAAACACAAACAACGGCGCTTTTCCCTGGAAAACAAAACTCGCCTGCCAACTTTTTGATGGTAGATTGCAGGAGCCACTTGGTACTATCAAACCAGCCCAACTTGGCACTGGTGCCACCTCTGGTCTGGGAACCATCCTGCCTATCGTAGCTTTTCAGGAGCCAGCCGGTCACTCCCAGCCATAGACCCCCAGACACAAACCTCGGCCCGTTTCCTTGGAAAACAAAAGTAAGTTACCCCGATTCTGGATGGCAGATTGCAGGAGCCACTTGGTACTATCAAATCAGCCCAACTTGGCACTGGTGCCACCATGGGTCTGGTAAACATCCTGCCTATCGTAGCTTTTCAGGAGCCAGCCGGTCACTCCCTGCCATAGGCCCCCGGACACAAACCTCGGCCCGTTTCCCTGGCAAACAAAAGTAAGCTGCCCCGCTTTTGGTGGCAGATTGCAGGATGCACTTGGTACTTACAAACCAGCCCGACTTGGCCCTGGTGCCACCTTGGCTCTGGGAACCATGCTGCGTAACGTAGATTCTACGAGGACAGGCGGCCACTCCCAGCCACAGGCCTCTAAACAAAAACAACGGCGCTTTTCCCTGGAAAACAAAACTCGCCTGCCAACTTCTTGATGGCAGATTGCAGGAGCCACTTGGTACTATCAAACCAGCCCAACTTGGCACTGGTGCCACCATGGGTCTGGTCACCATCCTGCCTATCGTAGCTTTTCAGGAGCCAGCCGCTCACTCCCAGCCATAGGCCCCCAGACAAATACCTCGGCACGTTTCCCTGGCAAACAAAAGTAGGCTGCCCCGCTTCTGGATGGCAAATTGCAGGACGCACTTGGTACTACGAAAACAGCCCGACTTGGCACTGATGCCACCTTGGGTCAGGGAACAATCCTGCGTATAGAGCTTTTTAAGGAGCCAGCCGGCCACGTCCAGTCATATACCCCCAAAAAAAAAACCACGGAACTTTTCTCCAGCAAACAAAAATCCGCTGCCCCGCGTCTGGATGGCAGATTGCAGGAGCTATTTAGTATTATCAAACCAGCCCGACTTGGCACTGGTGGCACCATGAGTCTGGTAACCATCCTGCCTATCGTAGCTTTTCAGTAGTCAGCCGGTCACTCCCAGCCATAGGCCCCCAGACAAATACCTCGGCCCGTTTCCCTGGGAAACAAAAGTAAGCTGTCCCGCTTCTGGATGGCAGATTGCAGGAGGCACTTGGTACTATCAAACCAGCCCAACTTGTTCCCAGACCCAAGGTGGCACCAGTGCCAAGTGGGGCTGGTTTGATGGTGCAACGTGGCTCCTGCAATCTGCCATCCAAAAGCGGGGCAGCTTACTTTTGTTTGCCAGGGAAACGGGCCGAGGTTTGTGTCTGGGGGTCTATGGCTGGGAGTGACCGGCTGGCTCCTGAAAAGCTACGATAGGCAGGATGGTTCCCAGACCAGAGGTGGCACCAGTGCCAAGTTGGGCTGGTTTGATAGTACCAAGTGGCTCCTGCAATCTGCCATCAAAAAGTTGGCAGGCGAGTTTTGTTTTCCAGGGAAAAGCGCCGTAGATTTTGTTTGGGGGCCTGTGGCTCAGAGTGGCCGGGTGGCTGCTTAGAATCCACGATACGCAGGATGGTTCCCAGACCCAAGGTGGCACCAGTGCCAAGTCGGGCTGGTTTGACACAACCAAGTGGCTCCTGCAATCTGCCATCCAGAATCGGGGCAGCTTAATTTTGTTTGCCAGGGAAACGGTCCGAGGTTTGTGTCTGGGGGCCTATGGCTGGGAGTGACCGGCTGGCTCCTGAAAAGCTACGATAGGCAGGATGGTTCCCAGACCCATAGTGGCACCAGTGCCAAGTTGGGATGATTTGATAGTACCAAGTGGCTCCTGCAATCTGCCATCAAAAAGTTGGCAGGCGAGTTTTGTTTTCCAGGGAAAAGCGCCGTTGTTTGTGTTTGGGGGCCTGTGGCTGGGAGTGGCCGGCTGGCTCCTTAGAATCCACGATATGCAGGATTGTTCCCACACCCAAGGTGGCACCAGTGCCAAGTCGGGCTGGTTTGATGGTGCAAAGTGGCTCCTGCAATCTGCCATACAGACGCGGGGCAGCGGATTTTTGTTTCCAAGAGAAATGGTCCGTGGTTTTTTTTCGGGGGTTTATGGCTGGGCGTGGCCGTCTGGCTCCTTAGAAAGCTCGATATGCAGGATGGTTCCCTGACACAAGGTGGCACCAGTGCCACGTCGGGCGGTTTTCGTAGTACAAAGTGCGTCCTAAAATTTGCCATCCAGAAGAGGGGCAGTTGAGTTTTGTTTGCCAGAGAAAAGGGCCGTGGTTTGTTTTTGGGGGCATATGGCTGAGAGTGGCCGGCTGGCTCCTGAAAAGCTACGATAGGCAGGATGTTTACCAGACCCATTGTGGCACCAGAGCCAAGTTGGGCTGATTTGATAGTACCAAGTGCCTCCTGCAATCTGCCATCCAGAATCGGGGTAGCTTACTTTTGTTTTCCAGGGAAACGGGCCGAGGTTTGTGTCTGGGGGTCTATGGTTGGGAGTGGCCGGCTGGCTCCTTAGAAACCACGATACGCAGCATGGTTCCCAGACAAGAGGTGCCACCAGTGCCAAGTTGGGCTGGTTTGATACTACCAAGTGGTTCCTGCAATCTGCCATCCAGAAGCGGGGCAGCTTACTTTTGTTTGCCAGGGAAAAGCGCCGTTGTTTGTGTTTGGGGGCCTGTGGCTGGGAGTGGCCGGCTGGCTGCTTAGAATCCACGATACGCAGGATGGTTTCCAGACATGAGGTGGCGCCAGTGCCAAGTCGGGCTGGTTTGATAGTACCAAGTGCGTCCTGCAATCTGCCATCCAGAAGCGGGGCAGCTTACTTTTGTTTGCCAGGGAAACGGGCCGAGGTTTGTGTCTCGGGGCCTATGGCAGGGAGTGACCGGCGGGCTCCTGAAAGCTACGATAGGCAGGATGGTGACCAGACCCATGGTGGCACCAGTGCCAAGTTGGGCTGGTTTGATAGTACCAAGTGGCTCCTGCAATCAGACATCAAAAAGTTGGCAGGCGAGTTTTGTTTTCCAGGGAAAAGCGCCGTTGTTTGTGTTTGGGGGCCTGTGGTTGGGAGTGGCCGGCTGGCTCCTTAGACACCACGATACGCAGGATGGTTCCCAGACCAGAGGTGGCACCAGTGCCAAGTCGGGCTGGTTTGATAGTACCAAGTGGCTCCTGCAATCTGCCATCCAGAAGCGGGGCAGCTTACTTTTGTTTGCCACGGAAACGGGCCGTTGTTTGTGTTTGGGGGCCTGTGGCTGGGAGTGGCCGACTGGCTCCTTAGAATCCACGATACGCAGGATGGTTCCCAGACCAGAGGTGGCACCAGTGCCAAGTCGGGCTGGTTTGATAGTACCAAGTGCGTCCTGCAATCTGCCATCCAGAAGCAGGGCAGCTTACTTTTGTTTGCCAGGGAAACGGGCCGAGGTTTTTGTCTGGGGGCCTATGGCTGCGAGTGACCGGCTGGCTCCTGAAAAGCTACGATAGGCAGGATGGTGACCAGACCCATGGTGGCACCAGTCCCTAGTTGGGCTGGTTTGATAGTACCAAGTGGCTCCTGCAATCTGCCATCAAAAAGTTGGCAGGCGAGTTTTGTTTTCCAGGGAAAAGCGCCGTTGTTTGTGTTTGGGAGCCTGTGGCTGGGAGTGGCCGGCTGGCTCTTTAGAATCCACGATACGCAGGATGGTTCCCAGACCAGTGGTGGCACCAGTGCCAAGTCGGGCTGGTTTGATAGTAACAAGTGCGTCCTCCAATCTGCCATCCAGAAGCGGGGCAGCTTACTTTTGTTTTCCAGGGAAACGGGCCGAGGTTTTTGTCTGGGGGCCTATGGCTGGGAGTGACCGGCTGGCTCGTGAAAAGCTACGATAGGCAGGATGGTGACCAGACCCATGGTGGCACCAGTGCCAAGTTGGGCTGGTTTGATAGTACCAAGTGGCTCCTGCAATCTGCCATCAAAAAGTTGGCAGGCAAGTTTTCTTTACCAGGGAAAAGCGCCGTTGTTTTTGTTTGGGGGCCTATGGCTGGGAGTGGCCGGCTTGCTCCTTAGAATCCACGATACGCAGGATGGTTCCTAGACTTGACGTGGCACCAGTGCCAAGTTGGGCTGGTTTGATAGTACCAAGTGCGTCCTGCAATCTGCCATCCAGAAGTGGGGTAGCTTACTTTTGTTTGCCAGGGAAACGGGCCGAGGTATGTGTCTCGGGGCATATGGCTGGGAGTGACCGGCTGGCTCCTGAAAAGCTACGATAGGCAGGATGGTGACCAGACCCATGGTGGCAGCAGTGCCAAGTTGGGCTGGTTTGATAGTACCAAGTGGCTCCTGCAATCTGCCATCAAAAAGTTGGCAGGCGAGTTTGTTATCCAGGGAAAAGCGCCATTGTTTGTGCCTGGGGCCCTATGGCCTGGAGTGGACGGATGGCTAATTAGAACCCACGATACACAGGATGGTTCCCAGACCCATGGTGACACCAGTGCCAAGTTGGGCTGGTTTGATAGTACCAAGTGGATCCTGCAATCTGCCATCCAGAAGCGGGGCAGCTTACTTTTGTTTGCCAGGGAAACGGTCCGAGGATTGTGTCTGGGGGCCTAAGCCTGGAAGTGACCGGCTGGCTCGTGAAAAGCTACGATAGGCAGGATGGTGACCAGACCCATGACGGCACCAGTGCCAAGTTGGGCTGGTTTGATAGTACCAAGTGGCTCCTGCAATCTGCCATCAAAAACTTGGCAGGCGAGTTTTGTTTTCCAGGGAAAAGCGCCGTTGTTTGTGTTTGGGGGCCTGTGGCTGGGAGTGGCCGGCTGGCTCCTTAGAATCCATGATACTCAGCATGGTTCCCAGACCAGAGGTGGCACCAGTGCCAAGTTGGGCTGGTTTGATAGTACCAAGTGGTTGCTGCAATCTGCCATCCAGAAGCGGGGCTGCTTACTTTTGTTTGCCAGGGAAACGGGCCGAGGTTTGTGTCTGGGGGCCTATGGCTGGGAGTGACCGGCTGGCTCCTGAAAAGCTACGATAGGCAGGATGGTGACCAGACCCATGGTGGCACCAGTGCCAAGTTGGGCTGATTTGAAAGTACCAAGTGGCTCCTGGAATCTGCCATCAAAATGTTGGCAGGCGAATTTTTTTTTCCAGGGAAAAGCGCCGTTGTTTGTGTTTGGGGGCCTGTGGCAGGGAGTGGCCGGCTGGCTCCTGAAAAGCTACGATAGGCAGGATGGTGACCAGACCCATGGTGGCACCAGTGCCAAGTTGGGCTGGTTTGATAGTAGCAAGTGGCTCCGGCAATCTGCCATCAAAAAGTTGGCAGACGAGTTGTGTTTTCCAGGGAAAAGCGCCGTTGTTTGTGTTTGGGGGCCTGTGGCTGGGAGTGGCCGGCTGGCTGCTTAGAATCTACCATACGCAGGATAGTTCCCAGACCAGAGGTGGCACCAGTGCCAAGTCGGGCTGGTTTGATAGTACCAAGTGCGTCCTGCAATCTGCCATCCAGAAGCGGGACAGCTTACTTTTGTTTGTCAGGGAAACGGGCCGAGCTTTGTGTCTCTGGGCCTACGGCTGGGAGTGACTGGCTGGCTCCTGAAAAGCTACGATAGGCAGGATGGTGACCAGACCCATGGTGGCACCAGTGCCAAGTTGGGCTGGTTTGATAGTACCAAGTGGCTCCTGCAATCTGCCATCAAAAAGTTGGCAGGCACGTTGTGTTTTCCAGGGAAAAGCGCCGTTGTTTTTGTTTGGGGGCCTATGGCTGGGAGTGGCCGGCTGGCTCCTTAGAATCCACGATACGCAGGATGGTTCCCAGACCTGAGGTGGCACCAGTGCCAAGTTGGGCTGGTTTGATAGTACCAAGTGCATCCTGCAATCTGCCATCCAGAAGCGGGGCAGCTTACTTTTGTTTGCCAGGGAAACGGGCCGAGGTTTGTGTCTCGGGGCCTATGGCTGGGAGTGACCGGCTGGCTCCTGAAAAGCTACGATAGGCAGGATGGTTACCAGACCCATGGTGGCACCAGTGCCAAGTTGGGCTGGTTTGATAGTACCAAGTGGCTCCTGCAATCTGCCATCAAAAACTTGGCAGGCGAGTTTGTTATCCAGGGAAAAGCGCCGTTGTTTGTGTTTGGGGGCCTGTGGCTGGGAGTGGCCGGCTGGCTCCTTAGAATCCATGATACGCAGGATGGTTCCCAGACCAGAGGTGGCACCAGTGCCAAGTCGGGCTGGTTTGATGGTGAAAAGTGGCTCCTGCAATCTGCCATCCAGAAGCGGGATAACTTACTTTTGTTTGCCAGGGAAACGGGCCGAGCTTTGTGTCTGGGGGCCTATGGCTGGGAGTGACCGGCTGGCTCCTGAAAAGCTACGATAGGCAGGATGGTGACCAGACCCATGGTGGCACCAGTGTCAAGGTGGGCTGGTTTGATAGTACCAAGTGGCTCCGGCAATCTGCCATCAAAATTTGGCAGGCGACTTTTGTTTTCCAGGGAAAAGCGCCGTTGTTTGTGTTTGGGGGCCTGTGGGTGGGAGTGGCCGGATGGCTAATTAGAATCCACGATACGCAGCATGGTTCCCAGACCTGAGGTGGCACCAGTGCCAAGTCGGGCTAGTTTGATGGTGCAAAGTGGCTCCTGCAATCTGCCATCCAGTAGCGGGGCAGCTTGCTTTTGTTTGCCAGGGAAACGGGCCGAGGTTTGTGTCTGGGGGCCTATGGCTGGGAGTGACCGGCTGGCTCCTGAAAAGCTACGATAGGCAGGATGGTGACCAGACCCATGGTGGCACCAGTGCCAAGTTGGGCTGGTTTGATAGTACCAAGTGGCTCCTGCAATCTGCCATCAAAAAGTTGGCAGGCGAGTTTTGTTTTCCAGGGAAAAGCACCGTTGTTTGTGTTTGGGGGCCTGTGGCTGGGAGTGGCCGGCTGGCTGCTTAGAATCCACGATACGCAGGATGGTTCCCAGACGTGAGGTGGCGCCAGTGCCAAGTCGGGCTGGTTTGATACTACCAAGTGCGTCCTGCAATCTGCCATCCAGAAGCGGGACAGCTTACTTTTGCTTGCCAGGGAAACGGGCCGAGCTTTGTGTCTGGGGGCCTATGGCTGGGAGTGACCGGCTGGCTCCTGAAAAGCTACGATAGGCAGGATGGTGACCAGACCCATGGTGGCACCAGTGCCAAGTTGGGCTGGTTTGATAGTACCAAGTGGCTCCTGCAATCTGCCATCAAAAATTGGCAGGCGAGTTTTGTTTTCCAGGGAAAAGCGCCGTTGTTGTGTTTAGGGGCCTGTGGCTGGGAGTGGCCGGCTGGCTCCTTAGAATCCACCATACGCAGGATGGTTCCCAGACCCAAGGTGGCACCAGTGCCTAGTCGGGATAGTTTGATGGTGCAAAGTGGCTCCTGCAATCTGCCATCCAGAAGCGGGGCAGCTTACTTTTGTTTGCCAGGGAAAAGGGCCGAGCTTTGTGTCTCGGGGCCTATGGCTGGGAGTGACCGGCTGGCTCCTGAAAAGCTACGATAGGCAGGATGGTGACCAGACCCAAGGTGGCACCAGTGCCAAGTTGGGCTGGTTTGATAGTACCAAGTGGCTCCTGCAATCTGCCATCAAAAAGTTGGCAGGCGAGTTTTGTTTTCCAGGGAAAAGCTCCGTTGTTTGTGTTTGGGGGCCTGTGGCTGGGAGTGGCCGGCTGGCTCATTAGAATCCACGATACGCAGGATGGTTCCCAGACTTGTCGTGGCACCAGTGCCAAGTCGGGCTGGTTTGATAGTACCAAGTGGATCCTGCAATCTGCCATCCAGAAGCGGGGCAGCTTACTTTTGTTTGCCAGGGAAACGGGCCGAGGATTTGTCTGGGGGCCTATGGCTGGGAGTGACCGGCTGGCTCCTGAAAAGCTACGATAGGCAGGATGGTGACCAGACCCATGGTGGCAGCAGTGCCAAGTTGGGCTGGTTTGATAGTACCAAGTGGCTCCTGCAATCTGCCATCAAAAAGTCGGCAGGCGAGTTTTGTTTTCCAGGGAAAAGCGCCGTTGTTTGTGTTTGGGAGCCTGTGGCTGGGAGTGGCCGGCTGGCTCTTTAGAATCCACGATACGCAGGATGGTTCCCAGACCAGTGGTGGCACCAGTGCCAAGTCGGGCTGGTTTGATAGTAACAAGTACGTCCTGCAATCTGCCATCCAGAAGCGGGGCAGCTTACTTTTGTTTTCCAGGGAAACGGGCCGAGGTTTTTGTCTGGGGGCCTATGGCTGGGAGTGACCGGCTGGCTCGTGAAAAGCTACGATAGGCAGGATGGTGACCAGACCCATGGCGGCACCAGTGCCAAGTTGGGCTGGTTTGATAGTACCAAGGGGCTCCTGCAATCTGCCATCAAAAAGTTGGCAGGCGAGTTTTGTTTTCCAGGGAAAAGCGCCGTTGTTTGTGTTTGGGGGCCTGTGGCTGGGAGTGGCCGGCTGGCTCCTTAGAATCCACGATACGCAGGATGGTTCCCAGACCAGAGGTGGCACCAGTGCCAAGTCGGGCTGGTTTGATAGTACCAAGTGGCTCCTGCAATCTGCCATCCAGAAGCGGGGCAGCTTACTTTTGTTTGCCAGGGAAACGGGCCGAGCTTTGTGTCTGGGGGCCTATGGCTGGGAGTGACCGGCTGGCTCCTGAAAAGCTACGATAGGCAGGATGGTGACCAGACCCATGGTGGCACCAGTGCCAAGTTGGGCTGGTTTGATAGTACCAAGTGGCTCCTGCAATCTGCCATCAAAAAGTTGGCAGGCAAGTTTTCTTTACCAGGGAAAAGCGCCGTTGTTTTTGTTTGGGGGCCTATGGCTGGGAGTGACCGGCTGGCTCCTTAGAATCCACGATACGCAGGATGGTTCCTAGACTTGACGTGGCACCAGTGCCAAGTTGGGCTGGTTTGATAGTACCAAGTGCGTCCTGCAATCTGCCATCCAGAAGTGGGGTAGCTTACTTTTGTTTGCCAGGGTAACGGGCCGAGGTTTGTGTCTCGGGGCATATGGCTGGGAGTGACCGGCTGGCTCCTGAAAAGCTACGATAGGCAGGATGGTGACCAGACCCATGGTGGCAGCAGTGCCAAGTTGGGCTGGTTTGATAGTACCAAGTGGCTCCTGCAATCTGCCATCAAAAAGTTGGCAGGCGAGTTTGTTATCCAGGGAAAAGCGCCGTTGTTTGTGCCTGGGGCCCTATGGCCTGCAGTGGACGGATGGCTAATTAGAATCCACGATACACAGGATGGTTCCCAGACCCATGGTGACACCAGTGCCAAGTTGGGCTGGTTTGATAGTACCAAGTGGTTCCTGCAATCTGCCATCCAGAAGCGGGGCAGCTTACTTTTGTTTGCCAGGGAAACGGTCCGAGGATTGTGTCTGGGGGCCTAAGCCTGGAAGTGACCGGCTGGCTCGTGAAAAGCTACGATAGGCAGGATGGTGACCAGACCCATGACGGCACCAGTGCCAAGTTGGGCTGGTTTGATAGTACCAAGTGGCTCCTGCAATCTGCCATCAAAACTTGGCAGGCGAGTTTTGTTTTCCAGGGAAAAGCGCCGTTGTTTGTGTTTGGGGGCCTATGGCTGGGAGTGGCCGGCTGGCTCCTTAGAATCCACGATACTCAGCATGGTTCCCAGACCAGAGGTGGCACCAGTGCCAAGTTGGGCTGGTTTGATAGTACCAAGTGGTTGCTGCAATCTGCCATCCAGAAGCGGGGCAGCTTACTTTTGTTTGCCAGGGAAACGGGCCGAGGTTTATGTCTGGGGGCCTATGGCTGGGAGTGACCGGCTGGCTCCTGAAAAGCTACGATAGGCAGGATGGTGACCAGACCCATGGTGGCACCAGTGCCAAGTTGGGCTGATTTGATAGTACCAAGTGGCTCCTGCAATCTGCCATCAAAAAGTTGGCAGGCGAATTTTTTTTTCCAGGGAAAAGCGCCGTTGTTTGTGTTTGGGGGCCTGTGGCAGGGAGTGGCCGGCTGGCTCCTGAAAAGCTACGATAGGCAGGATGGTGACCAGACCCATGGTGGCACCAGTGCCAAGTTGGGCTGGTTTGATAGTACCAAGTGGCTCCGGCAATCTGCCATCAAAAAGTTGGCAGACGAGTTTTGTTTTCCAGGGAAAAGCGCCGTTGTTTGTGTTTGGGGGCCTGTGGCTGGGAGTGGCCGGCTGGCTGCTTAGAATCTACCATACGCAGGATGGTTCCCAGACCAGAGGTGGCACCAGTGCCAAGTCGGGCTAGTTTGATGGTGCAAAGTGGCTCCTGCAATCTGCCATCCAGAAGCGGGGCAGCTTGCTTTTGTTTGCCAGGGAAACGGGCCGAGGTTTGTGTCTGGGGGCCTATGGCTGGGAGTGACCGGATGGCTCCTGAAAAGCTACGATAGGCAGGATGGTGACCAGACCCATGGTGGCACCAGTGCCAAGTTGGGCTGGTTTGATAGTACCAAGTGGCTCCTGCAATCTGCCATCAAAAACTTGGCAGGCGAGTTTTGTTTTCCAGGGAAAAGCGCCGTTGTTTGTGTTTGGGGGCCTGTGGCTGGGAGTGGCCGGCTGGCTGCTTAGAATCCACGATATGCAGGATGGTTCCCAGACGTGAGGTGGCGCCAGTGCCAAGTCGCCTGGTTTGATACTACCAAGTGCGTCCTGCAATCTGCCATCCAGAAGCGGGACAGCTTACTTTTGCTTGCCAGGGAAACGGGCCGAGCTTTGTGTCTGGGGGCCTATGGCTGGGAGTGACCGGCTGGCTCCTGAAAAGCTACGATAGGCAGGATGGTGACCAGACCCATGGTGGCACCAGTGCCAAGTTGGGCTGGTTTGATAGTACCAAGTGGCTCCTGCAATCTGCCATCAAAAATTGGCAGGCGAGTTTTGCTTTCCAGGGAAAAGCGCCGTTGTTTGTGTTTGGGGGCCTGTGGGTGGGAGTGGCCGGATGGCTAATTAGAATCCGCGATACGCAGGATGGTTCCCAGACCTGAGGTGGCACCAGTGCCAAGTCGGGCTAGCTGGATGGTGCAAAGTGGCTCCTGCAATCTGCCATCCAGAAGCGGGGCAGCTTACTTTTGTTTTCCAGGGAAACGGGCCGAGGTTTGTGTCTGGGGGCCTATGGCTGGGAGTGACCGGCTGGCTCCTGAAAAGCTACGATAGGCAGGATGGTGACCAGACCCATGGTGGCACCAGTGCCAAGTTGGGCTGATTTGATAGTAGCAAGTGGCTCCTGCAATCTGCCATCAAAAAGTCGGCAGGCGAGTTTTGTTTTCCAGGGACAAGCGCCGTTGTTTGTGTCTGGGGGCCTGTGGCAGGGAGTGACCGGCTGGCTCCTTAGAATCCACGATACGCAGGATGGTTCCCAGACCCAAGGTGGCACCAGTGCCAAGTTGGGCTGGTTTGATAGTACCAAGTGCGTCCTGCAATCTGCCATCCAGAAGCGGGGCAGCTTACTTTTGTTTGCCAGGGAAACGGGTCGAGCTTTGTGTCTGGGGGCCTATGGCTGGGAGTGACCGGCTGGCTCCTGAAAAGCTACGATAGGCAGGATGGTGACCGGACCCATGGTGGCACCAGTGCCAAGTAGGGCTGGTTTGATAGTACCAAGTGGCTCCGGCAATCTGCCATCAAAAAGTTGGCAGGCAAGTTTTGTTTTCCAGGGAAAAGCGCCGTTGTTTTTTTTGGGGGGCCAATGGCTGGGAGTGGCCGGCTGGCTCCTTAGAATCTACGATACGCAGGATGGTTCCCAGACCAGAGGTGGCACCAGTGCCAAGTCGGGCTGGTTTGATAGTACCAAGTGCGTCCTGCAATCTGCCATCCAGAAGCGGGGTAGCTTACTTTTGTTTGCCCGGGAAACGGGCCGAGGTTTTTGTCTCGGGGCCTATGGCTGGGAGTGACCGGCTGGCTCCTGAAAAGCTACGATAGGCAGGATGTTGACCAGACCCATGGTGGCACAAGTGCCAAGTTCGGCTTGTTTGATAGTACCAAGTGGCTCCTGCAATCTGCCATCAAAATGTTGGCAGGCGAATTTTGCTTTCCAGGGAAAAGCGCCGTTGTTTGTGTTTGGGGGCCTGTGGCAGGGAGTGGCCGGCTGGCTCCTGAAAAGCTACGATAGGCAGGATGGTGACCAGATCCAAGGTGGCACCTGTGCCAAGTCGGGCTGATTTGATAGTACTAAGTAGCTCCTGCAATCTGCCATGCAGAAGCGGGGCAGCTTACTTTTGTTTGCCAGGGAAACGGGACGAGGTTTGTGTTTGGGGGCCTATGGCTGAGAGTGACCGGCTGGCTCCTGAAAATCCATGATACGCAGCATGGTTCCCAGACCCAAGGTGGCACCAGTGCCAAGTGGGGCTGGTTTCACAGTGTCAAGTGCCTCCTGCAATCTCCCATCCAGAAGCGGGGCAGCTGAGTTTTGTTTGCCTGTGAAACGGGCCGTTGTTTTTAATTGGGGTCTGTGGCCGAGAGTGTTCGGCTGGCTCCTGACAACCCACAATACGCAGGATGGTTCCCAGACCCAAGGTGGCACCAGTGCCAAGTCGGGCTGTTTTTATAGTACCAAGTGCGTCCTGCAATTTGCCATCCAGAAGAGGGGCAGTTGAGTTTTGTTTGCCAGAGAATAGCGCCGTTGTTTGTGTTTGGGGGCTTGTGGCTGGGAGTGGCCGACTGCCTCCTTAGAATCTGTGTTACGCAGCATGGTTCCCAGACCCACTGTGGCACCAGTGCCAAGTTGGGCTGGTTTGATAGTACCAAGTGGCTCCTGCAATCTGCCATCCAGAAGCGGGGCAGCTTACTTTAGTTTGCCAGGGAAACGGGCCGAGGTTTGTGACTGGGGACCTATGGCTGGGAGTGACCGGCTGGCTCCTGAAAAGCTACAATAGGCAGGATGGTTACCAGACCCATGGTGGCACCAGTGCCAAGTTGGGCTGGTTTGATAGTACCAAGTGGCTCCTGTAATCTGCCATCAAAAAGTTGGCAGGCGAGTTTTGTTTTCCAGGGAAAAGCGCCATTGTTTGTATTTGGGGGCCTGTGGCTGGGAGTGGCCGGCTGGCTCCTTTGAACCCACGATACGCAGGATGGTTCCCAGACCCAAGGTGGCACCAGTGCCAAGTCGGGCTGGTTTGATACTACCAAGTGCGTCCTGCAATCTGCCATCCAGAAGCGGGGCAGCTTAATTTTGTTTGCCAGGGAAACGGGCCGTGGGTTTTGTTTGGGGGCATATAGCTGAGAGTGGCCGGCTGGCTCCTGAAAATCCACGCTAGGCAGCATGGTTCCCAGATGCAAGGTGGCACCAGTGCCAAGTCGGGCTGGTTTGATGGTGCAAAGTGGCTCCTGCAATCTGCCATCCAGAAGCGGGGCAGCTGATTTTTGTTTGCCAGAGAAAAATTCCGTGGATTGTTTTTGGGGGCATATTGCTGGGAGTGGCCGGCTGGCTCCTTAAAATGCTCGATACGCATGATGGTTCCCAGGCCCAAGGTGTCACCACTACCAAGTCGGCCTGCGGTTTTAGTATCAAGTTCATCCTGCAATTTGCCATCCAGAAGAGGGGCAGTTGAGTTTTGTTTGCCAGAGAAACGGGCCGAGGTTTCTGTTTGGGGACATATGGCTGAGAGTGGCCAGCTGGCCCCTGAATATCCACGATACACAGCATGGTTCCCAGATCCAAGGTGGCACCAGTGCCAAGTCGGGCTGGTTTGATAGTACCAAGTGGCTCCTGCAATCTGCCATCCAGAAGCAGGGCAGCTTACTTTTGTTTGCCAGAGAAATAGGCCTAGGTTTTTGTTTGGGGGCCTATGGCTAGGAGTGGCCGGCAGGCTCCTAAGAATCCACGATACGCAGGATGTTTCCCAGACCCAAGGTGGCACCAGTGCCAAGTCGGGCTGGTTTGATAGTACCAAGTGGCTCCTGCAATCTCCATCAAAAAGTCGGCAGGCGAGTTTTGTTTTCCAGGGAAAAGCGCCGTTGTTTGTGTCTGGGGGCCTGTGGCAGGGAGTGGCCGGCTGGCTCCTTAGAATCCACGATACGCAGGATGGTTCCCAGACCCAAGGTGGCACCAGTGCCAAGTTGGGCTGGTTTGATAGTACCAAGTGCGTCCTGCAATCTGCCATCCAGAAGCGGGGCAGCTTACTTTTGTTTGCCAGGGAAACGGGTCGAGCTTTGTGTCTGGGGGCCTATGGCTGGGAGTGACCGGCTGGCTCCTGAAAAGCTACGATAGGCAGGATGGTGACCAGACCCATGGTGGCACCAGTGCCAAGTAGGGCTGGTTTGATAGTACCAAGTGGCTCCGGCAATCTGCCATCAAAAAGTTGGCAGGCAAGTTTTGTTTTCCAGGGAAAAGCGCCGTTGTTTTTTTTGGGGGGCCAATGGCTGGGAGTGGCCGGCTGGCTCCTTAGAATCTACGATACGCAGGATGGTTCCCAGACCAGAGGTGGCACCAGTGCCAAGTCGGGCTGGTTTGATAGTACCAAGTGCGTCCTGCAATCTGCCATCCAGAAGCGGGGTAGCTTACTTTTGTTTGCCCGGGAAACGGGCCGAGGTTTTTGTCTCGGGGCCTATGGCTGGGAGTGACCGGCTGGCTCCTGAAAAGCTGCGATAGGCAGGATGTTGACCAGACCCATGGTGGCACAAGTGCCAAGTTCGGCTTGTTAGATAGTACCAAGTGGCTCCTGCAATCTGCCATCAAAATGTTGGCAGGCGAATTTTGCTTTCCAGGGAAAAGCGCCGTTGTTTGTGTTTGGGGGCCTGTGGCAGGGAGTGGCCGGCTGGCTCCTGAAAAGCTACGATAGGCAGGATGGTGACCAGATCCAAGGTGGCACCTGTGCCAAGTCGGGCTGATTTGATAGTACTAAGTAGCTCCTGCAATCTGCCATGCAGAAGCGGGGCAGCTTACTTTTGTTTGCCAGGGAAACGGGACGAGGTTTGTGTTTGGGGGCCTATGGCTGTGAGTGACCGGCTGGCTCCTGAAAATCCATGATACGCAGCATGGTTCCCAGACCCAAGGTGGCACCAGTGCCAAGTGGGGCTGGTTTCACAGTGTCAAGTGCCTCGTGCAATCTCCCATCCAGAAGCGGGGCAGCTGAGTTTTGTTTGCCTGTGAAACGGGCCGTTGTTTTTAATTGGGGTCTGTGGCCGAGAGTGTTCGGCTGGCTCCTGACAACCCACAATACGCAGGATGGTTCCCAGACCCAAGGTGGCACCAGTGCCAAGTCGGGCTGTTTTTATAGTACCAAGTGCGTCCTGCAATTTGCCATCCAGAAGAGGGGCAGTTGAGTTTTGTTTGCCAGAGAATAGCGCCGTTGTTTGTGTTTGGGGCTTGTGGCTGGGAGTGGCCGACTGCCTCCTTAGAATCTGTGTTACGCAGCATGGTTCCCAGACCCAAGGTGGCACCAGTGCCAAGTTGGGCTGGTTTGATAGTACCAAGTGGCTCCTGCAATCTGCCATCCAGAAGCGGGGCAGCTTACTTTAGTTTGCCAGGGAAACGGGCCGAGGTTTGTGTCTGGGGGCCTATGGCTGGGAGTGACCGGCTGGCTCCTGAAAAGCTACAATAGGCAGGATGGTTACCAGACCCATGGTGGCACCAGTGCCAAGTTGGGCTGGTTTGATAGTACCAAGTGGCTCCTGTAATCTGCCATCAAAAAGTTGGCAGGCGAGTTTTGTTTTCCAGGGAAAAGCGCCATTGTTTGTATTTGGGGGCCTGTGGCTGGGAGTGGCCGGCTGGCTCCTTTGAACCCACGATACGCAGGATGGTTCCCAGACCCAAGGTGGCACCAGTGCCAAGTCGGGCTGGTTTGATACTACCAAGTGCGTCCTGCAATCTGCCATCCAGAAGCGGGGCAGCTTAATTTTGTTTGCCAGGGAAACGGGCCGTGGGTTTTGTTTGGGGGCATATAGCTGAGAGTGGCCGGCTGGCTCCTGAAAATCCACGCTAGGCAGCATGGTTCCCAGATGCAAGGTGGCACCAGTGCCAAGTCGGGCTGGTTTGATGGTGCAAAGTGGCTCCTGCAATCTGCCATCCAGAAGCGGGGCAGCTGATTTTTGTTTGCCAGAGAAAAATTCCGTGGATTGTTTTTGGGGGCATATTGCTGGGAGTGGCCGGCTGGCTCCTTAAAATGCTCGATACGCATGATGGTTCCCAGGCCCAAGGTGTCACCACTACCAAGTCGGCCTGCGGTTTTAGTATCAAGTTCATCCTGCAATTTGCCATCCAGAAGAGGGGCAGTTGAGTTTTGTTTGCCAGAGAAACGGGCCGAGGTTTCTGTTTGGGGACATATGGCTGAGAGTGGCCAGCTGGCCCCTGAATATCCACGATACACAGCATGGTTCCCAGATCCAAGGTGGCACCAGTGCCAAGTCGGGCTGGTTTGATAGTACCAAGTGTCTCCTGCAATCTGCCATCCAGAAGCAGGGCAGCTTACTTTTGTTTGCCAGAGAAATAGGCCTAGGTTTTTGTTTGGGGGCCTGTGGCTAGGAGTGGCCGGCAGGCTCCTAAGAATCCAGGATACGCAGGATGTTTCCCAGACCCAAGGTGGCACCAGTGCCAAGTCGGGCTGGTTTGATAGTACCAAGTGGCTCCTGCAAACTCCATCAAAAAGTTGGCAGGCGTGTTTTGTTTTCCAGGGAACAGCGCCGTTGATTTTGTTTGGGGGCCTGTGGCTGGGAGTGGCCGGCTGGCTCCTTAGAATCCACGATACGCAGGATGGTTCCCAGACCCAAGGTGGCACCAGTGCCAAGTCGGGCTGGTTTGATTACACCAAGTGGCTCCTGCAATCTGCCATCCAGAAGTGAGGCAGCTAAGTTTTGTTTGCGAGAAAAAAGGGCTGTGGTTTTTGTTGGGGGCCTGTGGCTGGGAGTAGCCGGCTGGCTCCTTAAAATCCACGATAGGCAGGATGGTTCCCAGACCAGAGGTGGCACCAGTGCCAAGTCGGGCTGGTTTGATAGTACCAAGTGGCTCCTGCAATCTGCCATCCAGAAGCGGGGCAGCTGAGTTTTGTTTGCCAGAGGAAAAGGCTGTGGTTTGTGTTTGGGGGCCTGTGGCTGGCAGTGGCCGGCTGGCTCCTGAAAATCCACGATACGCAGCATGGTTCCCAGACCCAAGGTGGCACCAGTGCCAAGTGGGGCTCGTTTGACAGTGTCAAGTGCCTCCTGCAATCTCCCATCCAGAAGCGGGGCAGCTGAGTTTTTTTTGCCAGGGAAACGGACCTTTGTTTTTGATTGGGCTCTGTGGCCGAGAGTGGTCGGCTGTCTCCTGACAATCCACAATACGCAGGATGGTTCCCAGACCCAAGGTGGCACCAGTGCCAAGTCGGGCTGGTTTGATAGTACCAAGTGTCTCCTGCAATCTGCCATCCAGAAGCGGGGCAGCTGAGTTTTGTTTGCCAGAGAAAAGGGCCGTGGGTTGTGTTTGGGGGCATATGGCTGGGAGTGGCCACCTGGCTCCTTAAAATGCACGATACGCCGCATGGTAACCAGACGCAAGGTGGCACCAGTGCCAAGTCAGGCTGTTTTTGTAGTACCCAGTGGCTCCTGCAATTTGCCATCCAGAAGCGGGGCAGTTGAATTTTTTTTGCTAGAGAAAAGGGCTGTGGTTTGTGTTTGGGGGCCTATGGCTGAGAGTGGCCGGCTGGCCCCTGAAAATCAACGATAGGCAGGATGGTTCCCAGATCCAAGGTGGCACCAGTGCCAAGTAAGGCTGGTTGTATGGTTCAAAGTGACTCCTGCAATCTGCCATCCAGAAGCGGGACAGCTGAGTTTTTTTTGCCAGAGAAAATGTCCATGGTTTCTTTTTGGGGCATACGGCTGGGAATTGCCGGCTGGCTCCTTAAAATGCTCGATACGCAGGATGGTTCCCAGAGCCAAGGTGGCACCACTGCCAAGTCGGGCTCTTTTTGTAGTACCAAGTGCGTCCTGCAATTTGCCATCCAGAAGAGGGGCAGTTGAGTTTTGTTTGCCAGAGAAAAGGGCCGAGGTTTGTGTTTGGGGGCATATGGCTGGGAATGACCGGCTGGCCCCTGAAAATCCACGATACGCCGGATGGTTCCCAGATCCAAGGTGGTACCATTACCAAGTCGGGCTGGTTTGATAGTCCCAAGTGGCTCCTGCAAACTGCCATCCAGAAGCGGGGCAGCTGAGTTTTGTTTGCCAGGGAAATGGGCCGTTGTTTGTGTTTGGGGGCCTGTGGCTGGGAGTGTTCGGCTGGTTCCTGAATATGTACGATACGCAGGATTGTTCCCAGATCCAAGGTGGCAGCAGTGCCATGTTGTGCTGGTGTGATAGTCCCAAGTGGCTCCTGCAATCTGCCATCCAGAAGTGGGGCAGCTGATTTTTGTTTGCCAGAGAAAAGGTCCGTGGTTTGTTTTTGGGGGCATATGGCTGAGAGTGGCCGGCTGGCCCCTGAAAATCCACGATACACAGGATGGTTCCCAGATCCAAGGTGGCACCTGTGCCAAGTCGGGCTGATTTGATAGTACTAAGTAGCTCCTGCAATCTGCCATGCAGAAGCGGGGCAGCTTACTTTTGTTTGCCAGGGAAACGGGCCGAGGTTTGTGTTTGGGGGCCTATGGCTGAGAGTGACCGGCTGGCTCCTGAAAAGCTACAATAGGCAGGATGGTGACCAGACCCATGGTGGCACCAGTGCCAAGTTGGGCTGGTTTGATAGTACCAAGTGGTTCCTGCAATCTGCCATCCAGAAGCAGGGCAGCTGAGTTTTGTTTGCCAGAGAAAAGGGCCTTGGTTTGTGTTTGGGGGCATATGGCTGGGTGTGGCCAGCTGGCTCCTTAAAATGCACGATATGCAACATGGCTCCCAGACCCAAGGTGGCACCAGTGCCAAGTTGGGCTGGTTTGATAGTACCAAGTGGCTCCTGCAATCTTCCATGATCACGTGGAGAAATACTTTCTGGTTTCAGCCTCATGCTCTTTCTTCTCTCCCTCAACTTCTCTATCACCTCTCATCTGGTTCACATGCGCTGTCTTCAAGGTCCACAGGCTACTTTTCACAGAATCTTCTGGCCTGATGAAGTAAGAATGATGAATAGAACAGAGCTGGGATCTATTTTCCAGTTTGGATAAAATGCATTCTGCACACAAATCCAAGGAGAACGGGCTGCCCCGATGCCCAGAAAATCTTTCACTCCTGCTAGTGTTCTACGTCAACCGCAACTTAGTCTGAAAGAAAAGCTTTTTCTCTGAGAGCATCTGAGAGGTTTGCATGAAGCACTGATATCTGACATATGCAATTTTGAATAGGAGAGGAAAAAGAAAATGGCAAGGAGTTTTTAATTTTAGTGGTTTCAATTTTAATTTCCGTGCACTTTTTCAAAACTTGTCAGCTCAAATGCCCATCAACATCTTTTAGTCATCTGTAAGTCAGTATTCATATAAAATGTGCTTCAAATCCAAAGAATTTCAAATTTGCACTCCAAGCTTCTATGCCTAGATTTATGATTTCCTACACATATTAGATGAAAGGAAGGCCTTTTTTACTGTGGGAGTGCTGGAACACTGGAACAGGTTGCCCAGAGAAGTTGTGGGTGTCCCATCCCTGAAAGTATTCAAGGTCACCTTGGACAGGGCTTGGAGCAGCAACAAAGGAGAAGCTTGATGGTAGAGAAACAAAGTTGGACTATAGAAGAAACTCGGATTGAAGTATAGGATCAAGTTTTCTCTCAGCTCTTGGGGTAAATTCAAAGTTGTACAAAATGACATTTATCTGTGCTATTCACTACTGTAACAGAAAGTTTCATGAAAACTGTACAGAAGATAGTAAATTTTAAAAGAGATAAGAATTACAGCATAAAATCCATGGGATAGGTTACAACATGAGACACTCTCTAAGAGAAAATCTCTGTGTTTCAGCACTTCATCAGGGTAAGATTTCATGAAGTGCCAAAGAAGGCGGCAAAATATCATTCGGGACATTATTTACTGGAATTCAGCCTGGCCATTAGTAGGAACTGCCTTTGAACATATCATGTAGATATACCACACACACTTTCCCTTCACTGAAAAATTACTGTTTACAACAAATAAGCAATTGACGATCAAAATTGATTGAAAGCATCTTAAACATGTCAAGTATTTCATTGTAGATGATCTGTGATCCAAATGCTTCTTCCACCTTCGAGAGGGACAGAAGAATTCTTCCATATCATGATGGTTTAAAATTGTATCAACCAATGTTTTCTGCTGAAAAGATATCATCTATTTTTTTCTATTTTTGGAAGAAAATATTCCTAGACATACAACAGGTGAGAACTAAGTAATTTTAAAGAAACAAATGAAATGAAAATATTCTGTAAATAGAATGAAATGAAAAGCTGTGTTTTAAATAGGAGCTAAATATTAAACAGAATTTTTGTACCAGGCATTTGAATTACTGCACCAGCTCTTTTGCCCATCAAGAGAGGCATTTAGCATTTCAGTCTTTTCCAAGGTGTTCATGATCTGCTATGCTGATCTCTGTGTGTGCCTAGGTGTGTGTGGAGGGGGGGGCATATGAAGGGGAGTGTGTATGTTTGCTTTACAATTGTTGTGGCAGATTCATGCCTCAGCTCCACATTTTGTTTTAAAAAGGTCACACCGAGTGGATATGAAGTTTACTATCAACAAGAGATCGATTCCCAAATCATCCATTTGACTCTCCCTTATAAATCATGTGCTTTGTTGCATATTTTATCAAATATACTTTCAAGCCAGATGGAGGAAGGAGGATGTGGGAATCCCTCCACCATCTTGCAACTTTTATGTAAGTAGGTTTTCAAGAAAATCATCATTTCTCTTTTAAATATGTCTGGAACAGGCATGATGGTAGTGTCAACCTGTTGGAGTTTTTGTTGCTGGAAGAAGTTGTACAAAAGGATTGGTTTTTACATTGACCAGTTACTGAATCAAGCGCAGGAATACATTGGAAATTTAGCTGGGGGTTCCTTTTCCCAGCAGACTACTTCTAGAACGAGCTTGTACACTGAAGCTGACTCTTTTGCTCTCTTTTTGTTTCTTTCCTATTTTCTTGGCTTCTTTGCCACTATCTAGACAATTTTGGAACTTTGTTCCCAACTAAAATGGTTTCAATAGTCTGATTGTGATCATACATTTTTACAAGGAATTTTTAAAATCTTTCCTCGAGTCCAGAAAGTCAAGGACTTAGATCTTTTTCTTCCCTTATCAATATTGCCATGAAATTGATAAATAAAGACCAACTCTTTATTTTTGTTTTTAACCCACGTAGATAATTCCCATCCATTAATCCATTTTGTGGACCAATAGCTGCCATTCTGATGGAAGCTGTCACTTCTTAACAATAGGCATTCTGTGACTATGTTGACAGCACTTTGGGTGAAGATCCTAACTGGTCTTAGATATACATAGGGAGAAATTTGCTCAGCCAGTGTCAGTCTTAAGCATGCGTATCAGAAGATCTTTCTAGAGCTGGGAATTTTCCCATGAAAGGGATTCAGTTAGGGAAGAGACACTTGTGTCAGAGTTTTACATTCTTCTTGAACACTGCTTAAGGAACTTAGATGCCATGTCCATTTGGATCTCTGTCTGCACAGAACTTTGTCATGCCAGTGCTTTGAAATGCATCTTGAAGAGAATTCACTAGCACAGAATGAAAGAGAGTGGAAGGGGTTGGTGGGGCTAACCAGGCCCAACCCCCCTGCCTAAACCAGGATACCTAGAGCCTCTTGCCCAGGATTCTATCTGGGTGTACTTTTAATGTCTTCAAAGATCCAGGCTCCACAATCTTTCTGGGCAGTCTGTGCCGTGGTTCAGTCACCCTGACAGTAAAGAAACATTTACTGATGTTCAAAGGCAATCTCCTGTATTTCAGTGTGTGCCCACTGCCTCTTGTCTTTTCCCTCAGCATCACTGAAAAGACACTGATTCCCTCCCCTTTGCACTATTGCTTCCATATGTATGTGTGATGCCATGTAGAGGTATGTCAAAAACCTCCCTGAAGCCCAGGCAGATAATATTCCCTTCATCTACCAGTCAAGTTGATTCATCAGAGGAGTTTAAAGTGATGTTCAGCATGAAATTCCCCTGAAAAATCATGCTAACTACATTATTTGGTCATCTGTCATGTGCCTGGCAAGGATTTCCAGGAAGAGCTGCTTCATCAACTTCCTGGGGATAAAAAAGAGGCTGGCTGGTTTGTACTATGGCGAGTCCTCTTAATTGCCTTTTTTGAAGATGGGTGTCATTTGCTAACATCCACTCTTTAGCCTCTCTTGTCGTCTACATCTTAGCAAAACGCTTTTCCACTATGTCTGGCTAGGAAAAACTGTGCCAGCACAGAAAACATCTCCCATCGTGTTCTAGAAGTTGCACGGATGTCTGCCAAGTGTTTGGCAGGAAGAAAAGAAAAGTTGTCCAAAACAGCTTCCAATCGAATGTTCCTGTGATTGGAAAAGTCAGGAGAGTGCAAAGGTACTGTTTTCTATCAGTTGGCAAGGTGCGCACACAATCCCAGTGTTGTACAGCTTGCTTCTTCACCTTCCCGAAGCTGCCGCTCTCGCCGGCTGCCGGAGCCCAAGAAGCGGCTTCTTCGCGCAAAGACGATTGTGCCGCTCACAGGGCTCTCCTTAGCGCGGCTTCTGCCGAAAGACGCCCGGCAGCGGCTCTTACCTCCGGAGAGCATCCTACCTTCGTCTTTAGCTCCTCTTCTCATCTACACCTCAGCAAAAAGCTTCTCCACTATGTCTGGCTAGGAAAAACTGTGCCAGCACAGAAAACATCTCCCATCGTGTTCTAGAAGTTGCACGGATGTCTGCCAAGTGTTTGGCAGGAAGAAAAGAAAAGTTGTCCAAAACAGCTTCCAATCGAATGTTCCTGTGATTGGAAAAGTCAGGAGAGTGCAAAGGTACTGTTTTCTATCAGTTGGCAAGGTGCGCACACAATCCCAGTGTTGTACAGCTTGCTTCTTCACCTTCCCGAAGCTGCCGCTCTCGCCGGCTGCCGGAGCCCAAGAAGCGGCTTCTTCGCGCAAAGACGATTGTGCCGCTCACAGGGCTCTCCTTAGCGCGGCTTCTGCCGAAAGACGCCCGGCAGCGGCTCTTACCTCCGGAGAGCATCCTACCTTCGTCTTTAGCTCCTCTTCTCATCTACACCTCGGCAAAAAGCTTCTCCACTATGTCTGGCTAGGAAAAACTGTGCCAGCACAGAAAACATCTCCCATCGTGTTCTAGAAGTTGCACGGATGTCTGCCAAGTGTTTGGCAGGAAGAAAAGAAAAGTTGTCCAAAACAGCTTCCAATCGAATGTTCCTGTGATTGGAAAAGTCAGGAGAGTGCAAAGGTACTGTTTTCTATCAGTTGGCAAGGTGCGCACACAATCCCAGTGTTGTACAGCTTGCTTCTTCACCTTCCCGAAGCTGCCACTTTCAGGAGGTAAGAGCCGCTGCCGGGCGTCTTTCGGCAGAAGCTGCGCTAAGGAGAGCACTGTGAGCGGCACAATCGTCTTTGCGCGAAGAAGCCGCTTCTTGGGCTCCGGCAGCCGGCGAGAGCGGCAGCTTCGGGAAGGTGAAGAAGCAAGCTGTACAACACTGGGATTGTGTGCGCACCTTGCCAACTGATAGAAAACAGTACCTTTGCACTCTCCTGACTTTTCCAATCACAGGAACATTCGATTGGAAGCTGTTTTGGACAACTTTTCTTTTCTTCCTGCCAAACACTTGGCAGACATCCGTGCAACTTCTAGAACACGATGGGAGATGTTTTCTGTGCTGGCACAGTTTTTCCTAGCCAGACATAGTGGAAAAGCGTTTTGCTAAGATGTAGACTACAAAAGACGCGAAAGACGAAGATAGGATGCTCTCCGGAGGTAAGAGCCGCTGCCGGGCGTCTTTCGGCAGAAGCCGCGCTAAGGAGAGCACTGTGAGCGGCACAATCGTCTTTGCGCGAAGAAGCCGCTTCTTGGGCTCCGGCAGCCGGCGAGAGCGGCAGCTTCGGGAAGGTGAAGAAGCAAGCTGTACAACACTGGGATTGTGTGCGCACCTTGCCAACTGATAGAAAACAGTACCTTTGCACTCTCCTGACTTTTCCAATCACAGGAACATTCGATTGGAAGCTGTTTTGGACAACTTTTCTTTTCTTCCTGCCAAACACTTGGCAGACATCCGTGCAACTTCTAGAACACGATGGGAGATGTTTTCTGTGCTGGCACAGTTTTTCCTAGCCAGACATAGTGGAGAAGCTTTTTGCCGAGGTGTAGATGAGAAGAGGAGCTAAAGACGAAGGTAGGATGCTCTCCGGAGGTAAGAGCCGCTGCCGGGCGTCTTTCGGCAGAAGCCGCGCTAAGGAGAGCACTGTGAGCGGCACAATCGTCTTTGCGCGAAGAAGCCGCTTCTTGGGCTCCGGCAGCCGGCGAGAGCGGCAGCTTCGGGAAGGTGAAGAAGCAAGCTGTACAACACTGGGATTGTGTGCGCACCTTGCCAACTGATAGAAAACAGTACCTTTGCACTCTCCTGACTTTTCCAATCACAGGAACATTCGATTGGAAGCTGTTTTGGACAACTTTTCTTTTCTTCCTGCCAAACACTTGGCAGACATCCGTGCAACTTCTAGAACACGATGGGAGATGTTTTCTGTGCTGGCACAGTTTTTCCTAGCCAGACATAGTGGAAAAGCGTTTTGCTAAGATGTAGACGACAAGAGAGGCTAAAGAGTGGATGTTAGCAAATGACACCCATCTTCAAAAAAGGCAATTAAGAGGACTCGCCATAGTACAATCCAGCCAGCCTCTTTTTTATCCCCAGGAAGTTGATGAAGCAGCTCTTCCTGGAAATCCTTGCCAGGCACATGACAGATGACCAAATAATGTAGTTAGCATGATTTTTCAGGGGAATTTCATGCTGAACATCACTTTAAACTCCTCTGATGAATCAACTTGACTGGTAGATGAAGGGAATATTATCTGCCTGGGCTTCAGGGAGGTTTTTGACATACCTCTACATGGCATCACACATACATATGGAAGCAATAGTGCAAAGGGGAGGGAATCAGTGTCTTTTCAGTGATGCTGAGGGAAAAGACAAGAGGCAGTGGGCACACACTGAAATACAGGAGATTGCCTTTGAACATCAGTAAATGTTTCTTTACTGTCAGGGTGACTGAACCACGGCACAGACTGCCCAGAAAGATTGTGGAGCCTGGATCTTTGAAGACATTAAAAGTACACCCAGATAGAATCCTGGGCAAGAGGCTCTAGGTATCCTGGTTTAGGCAGGGGGGTTGGGCCTGGTTAGCCCCACCAACCCCTTCCACTCTCTTTCATTCTGTGCTAGTGAATTCTCTTCAAGATGCATTTCAAAGCACTGGCATGACAAAGTTCTGTGCAGACAGAGATCCAAATGGACATGGCATCTAAGTTCCTTAAGCAGTGTTCAAGAAGAATGTAAAACTCTGGCACAAGTGTCTCTTCCCTAACTGAATCCCTTTCATGGGAAAATTCCCAGCTCTAGAAAGATCTTCTGATACGCATGCTTAAGACTGACACTGGCTGAGCAAATTTCTCCCTATGTATATCTAAGACCAGTTAGGATCTTCACCCAAAGTGCTGTCAACATAGTCACAGAATGCCTATTGTTAAGAAGTGACAGCTTCCATCAGAATGGCAGCTATTGGTCCACAAAATGGATTAATGGATGGGAATTATCTACGTGGGTTAAAAACAAAAATAAAGAGTTGGTCTTTATTTATCAATTTCATGGCAATATTGATAAGGGAAGAAAAAGATCTAAGTCCTTGACTTTCTGGACTCGAGGAAAGATTTTAAAAATTCCTTGTAAAAATGTATGATCACAATCAGACTATTGAAACCATTTTAGTTGGGAACAAAGTTCCAAAATTGTCTAGATAGTGGCAAAGAAGCCAAGAAAATAGGAAAGAAACAAAAAGAGAGCAAAAGAGTCAGCTTCAGTGTACAAGCTCGTTCTAGAAGTAGTCTGCTGGGAAAAGGAACCCCCAGCTAAATTTCCAATGTATTCCTGCGCTTGATTCAGTAACTGGTCAATGTAAAAACCAATCCTTTTGTACAACTTCTTCCAGCAACAAAAACTCCAACAGGTTGACACTACCATCATGCCTGTTCCAGACATATTTAAAAGAGAAATGATGATTTTCTTGAAAACCTACTTACATAAAAGTTGCAAGATGGTGGAGGGATTCCCACATCCTCCTTCCTCCATCTGGCTTGAAAGTATATTTGATAAAATATGCAACAAAGCACATGATTTATAAGGGAGAGTCAAATGGATGATTTGGGAATCGATCTCTTGTTGATAGTAAACTTCATATCCACTCGGTGTGACCTTTTTAAAACAAAATGTGGAGCTGAGGCATGAATCTGCCACAACAATTGTAAAGCAAACATACACACTCCCCTTCATATGCCCCCCCCTCCACACACACCTAGGCACACACAGAGATCAGCATAGCAGATCATGAACACCTTGGAAAAGACTGAAATGCTAAATGCCTCTCTTGATGGGCAAAAGAGCTGGTGCAGTAATTCAAATGCCTGGTACAAAAATTCTGTTTAATATTTAGCTCCTATTTAAAACACAGCTTTTCATTTCATTCTATTTACAGAATATTTTCATTTCATTTGTTTCTTTAAAATTACTTAGTTCTCACCTGTTGTATGTCTAGGAATATTTTCTTCCAAAAATAGAAAAAAATAGATGATATCTTTTCAGCAGAAAACATTGGTTGATACAATTTTAAACCATCATGATATGGAAGAATTCTTCTGTCCCTCTCGAAGGTGGAAGAAGCATTTGGATCACAGATCATCTACAATGAAATACTTGACATGTTTAAGATGCTTTCAATCAATTTTGATCGTCAATTGCTTATTTGTTGTAAACAGTAATTTTTCAGTGAAGGGAAAGTGTGTGTGGTATATCTACATGATATGTTCAAAGGCAGTTCCTACTAATGGCCAGGCTGAATTCCAGTAAATAATGTCCCGAATGATATTTTGCCGCCTTCTTTGGCACTTCATGAAATCTTACCCTGATGAAGTGCTGAAACACAGAGATTTTCTCTTAGAGAGTGTCTCATGTTGTAACCTATCCCATGGATTTTATGCTGTAATTCTTATCTCTTTTAAAATTTACTATCTTCTGTACAGTTTTCATGAAACTTTCTGTTACAGTAGTGAATAGCACAGATAAATGTCATTTTGTACAACTTTGAATTTACCCCAAGAGCTGAGAGAAAACTTGATCCTATACTTCAATCCGAGTTTCTTCTATAGTCCAACTTTGTTTCTCTACCATCAAGCTTCTCCTTTGTTGCTGCTCCAAGCCCTGTCCAAGGTGACCTTGAATACTTTCAGGGATGGGACACCCACAACTTCTCTGGGCAACCTGTTCCAGTGTTCCAGCACTCCCACAGTAAAAAAGGCCTTCCTTTCATCTAATATGTGTAGGAAATCATAAATCTAGGCATAGAAGCTTGGAGTGCAAATTTGAAATTCTTTGGATTTGAAGCACATTTTATATGAATACTGACTTACAGATGACTAAAAGATGTTGATGGGCATTTGAGCTGACAAGTTTTGAAAAAGTGCACGGAAATTAAAATTGAAACCACTAAAATTAAAAACTCCTTGCCATTTTCTTTTTCCTCTCCTATTCAAAATTGCATATGTCAGATATCAGTGCTTCATGCAAACCTCTCAGATGCTCTCAGAGAAAAAGCTTTTCTTTCAGACTAAGTTGCGGTTGACGTAGAACACTAGCAGGAGTGAAAGATTTTCTGGGCATCGGGGCAGCCCGTTCTCCTTGGATTTGTGTGCAGAATGCATTTTATCCAAACTGGAAAATAGATCCCAGCTCTGTTCTATTCATCATTCTTACTTCATCAGGCCAGAAGATTCTGTGAAAAGTAGCCTGTGGACCTTGAAGACAGCGCATGTGAACCAGATGAGAGGTGATAGAGAAGTTGAGGGAGAGAAGAAAGAGCATGAGGCTGAAACCAGAAAGTATTTCTCCACGTGATCATGGAAGATTGCAGGAGCCACTTGGTACTATCAAACCAGCCCAACTTGGCACTGGTGCCACCTTGGGTCTGGGAGCCATGTTGCATATCGTGCATTTTAAGGAGCCAGCTGGCCACACCCAGCCATATGCCCCCAAACACAAACCAAGGCCCTTTTCTCTGGCAAACAAAACTCAGCTGCCCTGCTTCTGGATGGCAGATCGCAGGAACCACTTGGTACTATCAAACCAGCCGAACTTGGCACTGGTGCCACCATGGGTCTGGTCACCATCCTGCCTATTGTAGCTTTTCAGGAGCCAGGCGGTCACTCTCAGCCATAGGCCCCCAAACACAAACCTCGTCCCGTTTCCCTGGCAAACAAAAGTAAGCTGCCCCGCTTCTGCATGGCAGATTGCAGGAGCTACTTAGTACTATCAAATCAGCCCGACTTGGCACAGGTGCCACCTTGGATCTGGTCACCATCCTGCCTATCGTAGCTTTTCAGGAGCCAGCCGGCCACTCCCTGCCACAGGCCCCCAAACACAAACAACGGCGCTTTTCCCTGGAAAGCAAAATTCGCCTGCCAACATTTTGATGGCAGATTGCAGGAGCCACTTGGTACTATCAAACAAGCCGAACTTGGCACTTGTGCCACCATGGGTCTGGTCAACATCCTGCCTATCGTAGCTTTTCAGGAGCCAGCCGGTCACTCCCAGCCATAGGCCCCGAGACAAAAACCTCGGCCCGTTTCCCGGGCAAACAAAAGTAAGCTACCCCGCTTCTGGATGGCAGATTGCAGGACGCACTTGGTACTATCAAACCAGCCCGACTTGGCACTGGTGCCACCTCTGGTCTGGGAACCATCCTGGGTATCGTAGATTCTAAGGAGCCAGCCGGCCACTCCCAGCCATTGGCCCCCCAAAAAAAACAACGGCGCTTTTCCCTGGAAAACAAAACTTGCCTGCCAACTTTTTGATGGCAGATTGCCGGAGCCACTTGGTACTATCAAACCAGCCCTACTTGGCACTGTTGCCACCATGGGTCTGGTCACCATCCTGCCTATCGTAGCTTTTCAGGAGCCAGCCGGTCACTCCCAGCCATAGGCCCCCAGACACAAAGCTCGACCCGTTTCCCTGGCAAACAAAAGTAAGCTGCCCCGCTTCTGGATGGCAGATTGCAGGACGCACTTGGTACTATCAAACCAGCCCAACTTGGCACTGGTGCCACCTTGGGTCTGGGAACCATCCTGCGTATCGTGGATTCTAAGGAGCCAGCCGGTCACTCCCTGCCACAGGCCCCCAGACACAAACAACGGCGCTTTTCCCTGGAAAACAAAACTCGCCTGCCGACTTTTTGATGGCAGATTGCAGGAGCCACTTGCTACTATCAAATCAGCCCAACTTGGCACTGGTGCCACCATGGGTCTGGTCACCATCCTGCCTATCGTAGCTTTTCAGGAGCCAGCCGGTCACTCCCAGCCATAGGCCCCCAGACACAAACCTCGGCCCGTTTCCCTGGAAAACAAAAGTAAGCTGCCCCGCTTCTGGATGGCAGATTGCAGGAGCCACTTTGCACCATCCAACTAGCCCGACTTGGCACTGGTGCCACCTCAGGTCTGGGAACCATCCTGCGTATCGTGGATTCTAATTAGCCATCCGGCCACTCCCACCCACAGGCCCCCAAACACAAACAACGGCGCTTTTCCCTGGAAAACAAAACTCGCCTGCCAATTTTTGATGGCAGATTGCAGGAGCCACTTGGTACTATCAAACCAGCCCAACTTGGCACTGGTGCCACCATGGGTCTGGTCACCATCCTGCCTATCGTAGCTTTTCAGGAGCCAGCCGGTCACTCCCAGCCATAGGCCCCCAGACACAAAGCTCGGCCCGTTTCCCTGGCAAGCAAAAGTAAGCTGTCCCGCTTCTGGATGGCAGATTGCAGGACGCACTTGGTAGTATCAAACCAGGCGACTTGGCACTGGCGCCACCTCACGTCTGGGAACCATCCTGCATATCGTGGATTCTAAGCAGCCAGCCGGCCACTCCCAGCCACAGGCCCCCAAACACAAACAACGGCGCTTTTCCCTGGAAAACAAAACTCGCCTGCCAAGATTTGATGGCAGATTGCAGGAGCCACTTGGTACTATCAAACCAGCCCAACTTGGCACTGGTGCCACCATGGGTCTGGTCACCATCCTGCCTATCGTAGCTTTTCAGGAGCCAGCCGGTCACTCCCAGCCATAGGCCCCCAGACACAAACCTCGGCCCGTTTCCCTGGCAAACAAAAGCAAGCTGCCCCGCTTCTGGATGGCAGATTGCAGGAGCCACTTTGCACCATCAAACTAGCCCGACTTGGCACTGGTGCCACCTCTGGTCTGGGAACCATCCTGCGTATGGTAGATTCTAAGCAGCCAGCCGGCCACTCCCAGCCACAGGCCCCCAAACACAAACAACGGCGCTTTTCCCTGGAAAAAAAAATTCGCCTGCCAACTTTTTGATGGCAGATTGCAGGAGCCACTTGGTACTACCAAATCAGCCCAACTTGGCACTGGTGCCACCACGGGTCTGGTCACCATCCTGCCTATCGTAGCTTTTCAGGAGCCAGCCGGTCACTCCCAGCCATAGGCCCCCAGACATAAACCTCGGCCCGTTTCCCTGGCAAACAAAAGTAAGCTGCCCCGCTTCTGGATGGCAGATTGCAGCAACCACTTGGTACTATCAAACCAGCCCAACTTGGCACTGGTGCCACCTCTGGTCTGGGAACCATGCTGAGTATCGTGGATTCTAAGGAGCCAGCCGGCCACTCCCAGCCACAGGCCCCCAAACACAAACAACGGCGCTTTTCCCTGGAAAACAAAACTCGCCTGCCAAGTTTTGATGGCAGATTGCAGGAGCCACTTGGTACTATCAAACCAGCCCAACTTGGCACTGGTGCCGTCATGGGTCTGGTCACCATCCTGCCTATCGTAGCTTTTCACGAGCCAGCCGGTCACTTCCAGGCTTAGGCCCCCAGACACAATCCTCGGACCGTTTCCCTGGCAAACAAAAGTAAGCTGCCCCGCTTCTGGATGGCAGATTGCAGGAACCACTTGGTACTATCAAACCAGCCCAACTTGGCACTGGTGTCACCATGGGTCTGGGAACCATCCTGTGTATCGTGGATTCTAATTAGCCATCCGTCCACTCCAGGCCATAGGGCCCCAGGCAAAAACAACGGCGCTTTTCCCTGGATAACAAACTCGCCTGCCAACTTTTTGATGGCAGATTGCAGGAGCCACTTGGTACTATCAAACCAGCCCAACTTGGCACTGGTGCCACCATGGGTCTGGTCACCATCCTGCCTATCGTAGCTTTTCAGGAGCCAGCCGGTCACTCCCAGCCATAGGCCCCCAGACACAAAGCTCGGCCCGTTTCCCTGGCAAACAAAAGTAAGCTGCCCCGCTTCTGGATGGCAGATTGCAGGAGCCACTTGGTACTATCAAACCAGCCCGACTTGGCACTGGTGCCACCTCTGGTCTGGGAACCATCCTGCGTATCGTGGATTCTAAGGAGCCAGCCGGCCACTCCCAGCCACAGGCCCCCAAACACAAACAACGGCGCTTTTCCCTGGAAAACAAAACTCGCCTGCCAACTTTTTGATGGCAGATTGCAGGAGCCCCTTGGTACTATCAAACCAGCCCAACTTGGCACTGGTGCCGCCATGGGTCTGGTCACCATCCTGCCTATCGTAGCTTTTCACGAGCCAGCCGGTCACTCCCAGCCATAGGCCCCCAGACAAAAACCTCGGACCGTTTCCCTGGAAAACAAAAGTAAGCTGCCCCGCTTCTGGATGGCAGATTGCAGGACGCACTTGTTACTATCAAACCAGCCCGACTTGGCACTGGTGCCACCACTGGTCTGGGAACCATCCTGCGTATCGTGGATTCTAAAGAGCCAGCCGGCCACTCCCAGCCACAGGCTCCCAAACACAAACAACGGCGCTTTTCCCTGGAAAACAAAACTCGCCTGCCGACTTTTTGATGGCAGATTGCAGGAGCCACTTGGTACTATCAAACCAGCCCAACTTGGCACTGCTGCCACCATGGGTCTGGTCACCATCCTGCCTATCGTAGCTTTTCAGGAGCCAGCCGGTCACTCCCAGCCATAGGCCCCCAGACAAATCCTCGGCCCGTTTCCCTGGCAAACAAAAGTAAGCTGCCCCGCTTCTGGATGGCAGATTGCAGGATCCACTTGGTACTATCAAACCAGCCCGACTTGGCACTGGTGCCACGACAAGTCTGGGAACCATCCTGCGTATCGTGGATTCTAATGAGCCAGTCGGCCACTCCCAGCCACAGGCCCCCAAACACAAACAACGGAGCTTTTCCCTGGAAAACAAAACTCGCCTGCCAACTTTTTGATGGCAGATTGCAGGAGCCACTTGGTACTATCAAACCAGCCCAACTTGGCACTGGTGCCACCTTGGGTCTGGTCACCATCCTGCCTATCGTAGCTTTTCAGGAGCCAGCCGGTCACTCCCAGCCATAGGCCCCGAGACACAAAGCTCGGCCCTTTTTTCTGGCAAACAAAAGTAAGCTGCCCCGCTTCTGGATGGCAGATTGCAGGAGCCACTTTGCACCATCAAACTATCCCGACTAGGCACTGGTGCCACCTTGGGTCTGGGAACCATCCTGCGTATGGTGGATTCTAATTAGCCATCCGGCCACTCCCACCCACAGGCCCCCAAACACAAACAACGGCGCTTTTCCCTGGAAAACAAAACTCGCCTGCCAATTTTTGATGGCAGATTGCAGGAGCCACTTGGTACTATCAAACCAGCCCAACTTGGCACTGGTGCCACCATGGGTCTGGTCACCATCCTGCCTATCGTAGCTTTTCAGGAGCCAGCCGGTCACTCCCAGCCATAGGCCCCCAGACACAAAGCTCGGCCCGTTTCCCTGGCAAGCAAAAGTAAGCTGTCCCGCTTCTGGATGGCAGATTGCAGGACGCACTTGGTAGTATCAAACCAGGCGACTTGGCACTGGCGCCACCTCACGTCTGGGAACCATCCTGCATATCGTGGATTCTAAGCAGCCAGCCGGCCACTCCCAGCCACAGGCCCCCAAACACAAACAACGGCGCTTTTCCCTGGAAAACAAAACTCGCCTGCCAAGTTTTTGATGGCAGATTGCAGGAGCCACTTGGTACTATCAAACCAGCCCAACTTGGCACTGGTGCCACCATGGGTCTGGTCACCATCCTGCCTATCGTAGCTTTTCAGGAGCCAGCCGGTCACTCCCAGCCATAGGCCCCCAGACACAAACCTCGGCCCGTTTCCCTGGCAAACAAAAGCAAGCTGCCCCGCTTCTGGATGGCAGATTGCAGGAGCCACTTTGCACCATCAAACTAGCCCGACTTGGCACTGGTGCCACCTCTGGTCTGGGAACCATCCTGCGTATGGTAGATTCTAAGCAGCCAGCCGGCCACTCCCAGCCACAGGCCCCCAAACACAAACAACGGCGCTTTTCCCTGGAAAACAAAACTCGTCTGCCAACTTTTTGATGGCAGATTGCCGGAGCCACTTGGTACTATCAAACCAGCCCAACTTGGCACTGGTGCCACCATGGGTCTGGTCACCATCCTGCCTATCGTAGCTTTTCAGGAGCCAGCCGGCCACTCCCTGCCACAGGCCCCCAAACACAAACAACGGCGCTTTTCCCTGGAAAAAAAAATTCGCCTGCCAACTTTTTGATGGCAGATTGCAGGAGCCACTTGGTACTACCAAATCAGCCCAACTTGGCACTGGTGCCACCATGGGTCTGGTCACCATCCTGCCTATCGTAGCTTTTCAGGAGCCAGCCGGTCACTCCCAGCCATAGGCCCCCAGACATAAACCTCGGCCCGTTTCCCTGGCAAACAAAAGTAAGCTGCCCCGCTTCTGGATGGCAGATTGCAGCAACCACTTGCTACTATCAAACCAGCCCAACTTGGCACTGGTGCCACCTCTGGTCTGGGAACCATGCTGAGTATCGTGGATTCTAAGGAGCCAGCCGGCCACTCCCAGCCACAGGCCCCCAAACACAAACAACGGCGCTTTTCCCTGGAAAACAAAACTCGCCTGCCAAGTTTTGATGGCAGATTGCAGGAGCCACTTGGTACTATCAAACCAGCCCAACTTGGCACTGGTGCCGTCATGGGTCTGGTCACCATCCTGCCTATCGTAGCTTTTCACGAGCCAGCCGGTCACTTCCAGGCTTAGGCCGCCAGACACAATCCTCGGACCGTTTCCCTGGCAAACAAAAGTAAGCTGCCCCGCTTCTGGATGGCAGATTGCAGGAACCACTTGGTACTATCAAACCAGCCCAACTTGGCACTGGTGTCACCATGGGTCTGGGAACCATCCTGTGTATCGTGGATTCTAATTAGCCATCCGTCCACTCCAGGCCATAGGGCCCCAGGCACAAACAACGGCGCTTTTCCCTGGATAACAAACTCGCCTGCCAACTTTTTGATGGCAGATTGCAGGAGCCACTTGGTACTATCAAACCAGCCCAACTTGGCACTGGTGCCACCATGGGTCTGGTCACCATCCTGCCTATCGTAGCTTTTCAGGAGCCAGCCGGTCACTCCCAGCCATAGGCCCCCAGACACAATGCTCGGCCCGTTTCCCTGGCAAACAAAAGTAAGCTGCCCCGCTTCTGGATGGCAGATTGCAGGAGCCACTTGGTACTATCAAACCAGCCCGACTTGGCACTGGTGCCACCTCTGGTCTGGGAACCATCCTGCGTATCGTGGATTCTAAGGAGCCAGCCGGCCACTCCCAGCCACAGGCCCCCAAACACAAACAACGGCGCTTTTCCCTGGAAAACAAAACTCGCCTGCCAACTTTTTGATGGCAGATTGCAGGAGCCCCTTGGTACTATCAAACCAGCCCAACTTGGCACTGGTGCCGCCATGGGTCTGGTCACCATCCTGCCTATCGTAGCTTTTCACGAGCCAGCCGGTCACTCCCAGCCATAGGCCCCCAGACAAAAACCTCGGACCGTTTCCCTGGAAAACAAAAGTAAGCTGCCCCGCTTCTGGATGGCAGATTGCAGGACGCACTTGTTACTATCAAACCAGCCCGACTTGGCACTGGTGCCACCACTGGTCTGGGAACCATCCTGCGTATCGTGGATTCTAAAGAGCCAGCCGGCCACTCCCAGCCACAGGCTCCCAAACACAAACAACGGCGCTTTTCCCTGGAAAACAAAACTCGCCTGCCGACTTTTTGATGGCAGATTGCAGGAGCCACTTGGTACTATCAAACCAGCCCAACTTGGCACTGCTGCCACCATGGGTCTGGTCACCATCCTGCCTATCGTAGCTTTTCAGGAGCCAGCCGGTCACTCCCAGCCATAGGCCCCCAGACAAATCCTCGGCCCGTTTCCCTGGCAAACAAAAGTAAGCTGCCCCGCTTCTGGATGGCAGATTGCAGGATCCACTTGGTACTATCAAACCAGCCCGACTTGGCACTGGTGCCACGACAAGTCTGGGAACCATCCTGCGTATCGTGGATTCTAATGAGCCAGTCGGCCACTCCCAGCCACAGGCCCCCAAACACAAACAACGGAGCTTTTCCCTGGAAAACAAAACTCGCCTGCCAACTTTTTGATGGCAGATTGCAGGAGCCACTTGGTACTATCAAACCAGCCCAACTTGGCACTGGTGCCACCTTGGGTCTGGTCACCATCCTGCCTATCGTAGCTTTTCAGGAGCCAGCCGGTCACTCCCAGCCATAGGCCCCGAGACACAAAGCTCGGCCCTTTTCCCTGGCAAACAAAAGTAAGCTGCCCCGCTTCTGGATGGCAGATTGCAGGAGCCACTTTGCACCATCAAACTATCCCGACTAGGCACTGGTGCCACCTTGGGTCTGGGAACCATCCTGCGTATGGTGGATTCTAAGGAGCCAGCCGGCCACTCCCAGCCACAGGCCCCTAAACACAACAACGGCGCTTTTCCCTGGAAAACAAAACTCGCCTGCCAATTTTTGATGGCAGATTGCAGGAGCCACTTGGTACTATCAAACCAGCCCAACTTGGCACTGGTGCCACCATGGGTCTGGTCACCATCCTGCCTATCGTAGCTTTTCAGGAGCCAGCCGGTCACTCCCAGCCATAGGCCCCCAGACACAAAGCTCGGCCCGTTTCCCTGGCAAGCAAAAGTAAGCTGTCCCGCTTCTGGATGGCAGATTGCAGGACGCACTTGGTAGTATCAAACCAGCCCGACTTGGCACTGGCGCCACCTCACGTCTGGGAACCATCCTGCGTATCGTGGATTCTAAGCAGCCAGCCGGCCACTCCCAGCCACAGGCCCCCAAACACAAACAACGGTGCTTTTCCCTGGAAAACAAAACTCGCCTGCCAACATTTTGATGGCAGATTGCAGGAGCCACTTGGTACTATCAAACCAGCCCAACTTGGCACTGGTGCCACCATGGGTCTGGTCACCATCCTGCCTATCGTAGCTTTTCAGGAGCCAGCCGGTCACTCCCAGCCATAGGCCCCCAGACACAAACCTCGGCCCGTTTCCCTGGCAAACAAAAGCAAGCTGCCCCGCTACTGGATGGCAGATTGCAGGAGCCACTTTGCACCATCAAACTAGCCCGACTTGGCACTGGTGCCACCTCAGGTCTGGGAACCATGCTGCGTATCGTGGATTCTAATTAGCCATCCGGCCACTCCCACCCACAGGCCCCCAAACACAAACAACGGCGCTTTTCCCTGGAAAACAAAACTCGCCTGCCAAATTTTGATGGCAGATTGCCGGAGCCACTTGGTACTATCAAACCAGCCCACCTTGACACTGGTGCCACCATGGGTCTGGTCACCATCCTGCCTATCGTAGCTTTTCAGGAGCCAGCCGGTCACTCCCAGCCATAGGCCCCCAGACACAAAGCTCGGCCCGTTTCCCTGGCAAACAAAAGTAAGTTATCCCGCTTCTGGATGGCAGATTGCAGGAGCCACTTTTCACCATCAAACCAGCCCGACTTGGCACTGGTGCCACCTCTGGTCTGGGAACCATCCTGCGTATCATGGATTCTAAGGAGCCAGCCGGCCACTCCCAGCCACAGGCCCCCAAACACAAACAACGGCGCTTTTCCCTGGATAACAAACTCGCCTGCCAAGTTTTTGATGGCAGATTGCAGGAGCCACTTGGTACTATCAAACCAGCCCAACTTGGCACTGGTGCCACCATGGGTCTGGTCACCATCCTGCCTATCGTAGCTTTTCAGGAGCCAGCCGGTCACTCCCAGCCATAGGCCCCGAGACACAAACCTCGGCCCGTTTCCCTGGCAAACAAAAGTAAGCTACCCCGCTTCTGGATGGCAGATTGCAGGATGCACTTGGTACTATCAAACCAGCCCAACTTGGCACTGGTGCCACCTCAGGTCTGGGAACCATCCTGCGTATCGTGGATTCTAAGGAGCCAGCCGGCCACTCCCAGCCATAGGCCCCCAAACAAAAACAACGGCGCTTTTCCCTGGAAAACAAAACGTGCCTGCCAACTTTTTGATGGCAGATTGCAGGAGCCACTTGGTACTATCAAACCAGCCCAACATGGCACTGGTGCCACCATGGGTCTGGTCACCATCCTGCCTATCGTAGCTTTTCAGGAGCCAGCCAGTCACTCCCAGCCGTAGGCCCAGAGACACAAAGCTCGGCCCGTTTCCCTGACAAACAAAAGTAAGCTGTCCCGCTTCTGGATGGCAGATTGCAGGACGCACTTGGTACTATCAAACCAGCCCGACTTGGCACTGGTGCCACCTCTGGTCTGGGAACTATCCTGCGTATGGTAGATTCTAAGCAGCCAGCCGGCCACTCCCAGCCACAGGCCCCCAAACACAAACAACGGCGCTTTTCCCTGGAAAACAAAACTCGTCTGCCAACTATTTGATGGCAGATTGCCGGAGCCACTTGCTACTATCAAACCAGCCCAACTTGGCACTGGTGCCACCATGGGTCTGGTCAACATCCTGCCTATCGTAGCTTTTCAGGAGCCAGCCGGCCACTCCCTGCCACAGGCCCCCAAACACAAACAACGGCGCTTTTCCCTGGAAAACAAAATTCGCCTGCCAACATTTTGATGGCAGATTGCAGGAGCCACTTGGTACTATCAAATCAGCCCAACTTGTCACTGGTGCCACCATGGGTCTGGTCACCATCCTGCCTATCGTAGCTTTTCAGGAGCCAGCCGGTCACTCCCAGCCATAGGCCCCCAGACACAATACTCGGCCCGTTTCCCTGGCAAACAAAAGTAAGCAGCCCCGCTTCTGGATGGCAGATTGCAGCAACCACTTGGTACTATCAAACCAGCCCAACTTGGCACTGGTGCCACCTCTGGTCTGGGAACCATGCTGAGTATCATGGATTCTAAGGAGCCAGCCGGCCACTCCCAGCCACAGGCCCCCAAACACAAACAACGGCGCTTTTCCCTGGAAAACAAAACTCGCCTGCCAAGTTTTTGATGGCAGATTGCAGGAGCCACTTGGTACTATCAAACCAGCCCAACTTGGCACTGGTGCCGTCATGGGTCTGGTCACCATCCTGCCTATCGTAGCTTTTCACGAGCCAGCCGGTCACTTCCAGGCTTAGGCCCCCAGACACAATCCTCGGACCGTTTCCCTGGCAAACAAAAGTAAGCTGCCCCGCTTCTGGATGGCAGATTGCAGGATCCACTTGGTACTATCAAACCAGCCCAACTTGGCACTGGTGTCACCATGGGTCTGGGAACCATCCTGTGTATCGTGGGTTCTAATTAGCCATCCGTCCACTCCAGGCCATAGGGCCCCAGGCACAAACAACGGCGCTTTTCCCTGGATAACAAACTCGCCTGCCAACTTTTTGATGGCAGATTGCAGGAGCCACTTGGTACTATCAAACCAGCCCAACTTGGCACTGCTGCCACCATGGGTCTGGTCACCATCCTGCCTATCGTAGCTTTTCAGGAGCCAGCCGGTCACTCCCAGCCATATGCCCCGAGACACAAACCTCGGCCCGTTTCCCTGGCAAACAAAAGTAAGCTACCCCACTTCTGGATGGCAGATTGCAGGACGCACTTGGTACTATCAAACCAGCCCAACTTGGCACTGGTGCCACGTCAAGTCTAGGAACCATCCTGCGTATCGTGGATTCTAAGGAGCCAGCCGGCCACTCCCAGCCATAGGACCCCAAACAAAAACAACGGCGCTTTTCCCTGGTAAAGAAAACTTGCCTGCCAACTTTTTGATGGCAGATTGCAGGAGCCACTTGGTACTATCAAACCAGCCCAACTTGGCACTGGTGCCACCATGGGTCTGGTCACCATCCTGCCTATCGTAGCTTTTCAGGAGCCAGCCGGTCACTCCCAGCCATAGGCCCCCAGACACAAACCTCGGCCCGTTTCCCTGGCAAACAAAAGTAAGCAGCCCCGCTTCTGGATGGCAGATTGCAGCAACCACTTGGTACTATCAAACCAGCCCAACTTGGCACTGGTGCCACCTCTGGTCTGGGAACCATGCTGAGTATCATGGATTCTAAGGAGCCAGCCGGCCACTCCCAGCCACAGGCCCCCAAACACAAACAACGGCGCTTTTCCCTGGAAAACAAAACTCGCCTGCCAAGTTTTTGATGGCAGATTGCAGGAGCCACTTGGTACTATCAAACCAGCCCAACTTGGCACTGGTGCCGTCATGGGTCTGGTCACCATCCTGCCTATCGTAGCTTTTCACGAGCCAGCCGGTCACTTCCAGGCTTAGGCCCCCAGACACAATCCTCGGACCGTTTCCCTGGCAAACAAAAGTAAGCTGCCCCGCTTCTGGATGGCAGATTGCAGGATCCACTTGGTACTATCAAACCAGCCCAACTTGGCACTGGTGTCACCATGGGTCTGGGAACCATCCTGTGTATCGTGGGTTCTAATTAGCCATCCGTCCACTCCAGGCCATAGGGCCCCAGGCACAAACAACGGCGCTTTTCCCTGGATAACAAACTCGCCTGCCAACTTTTTGATGGCAGATTGCAGGAGCCACTTGGTACTATCAAACCAGCCCAACTTGGCACTGCTGCCACCATGGGTCTGGTCACCATCCTGCCTATCGTAGCTTTTCAGGAGCCAGCCGGTCACTCCCGGCCATATGCCCCGAGACACAAACCTCGGCCCGTTTCCCTGGCAAACAAAAGTAAGCTACCCCACTTCTGGATGGCAGATTGCAGGACGCACTTGGTACTATCAAACCAGCCCAACTTGGCACTGGTGCCACGTCAAGTCTAGGAACCATCCTGCGTATCGTGGATTCTAAGGAGCCAGCCGGCCACTCCCAGCCATAGGCCCCCAAACAAAAACAACGGCGCTTTTCCCTGGTAAAGAAAACTTGCCTGCCAACTTTTTGATGGCAGATTGCAGGAGCCACTTGGTACTATCAAACCAGCCCAACTTGGCACTGGTGCCACCATGGGTCTGGTCACCATCCTGCCTATCGTAGCTTTTCAGGAGCCAGCCGGTCACTCCCAGCCATAGGCCCCCAGACACAAACCTCGGCCCGTTTCCCTGGCAAACAAAAGTAAGCTGCCCCGCTTCTGGATGGCAGATTGCAGGAGCCACTTGGTACTATCAAACCAGCCCGACTTGGCACTGGTGCCACCTCTGGTCTGGGAACCATCCTGCGTATCGTGGATTCTAAGGAGCCAGCCGGCCACTCCCAGCCACAGGCCCCCAAACACAAACAACGGCGCTTTTCCCTGGAAAACAAAACTCGCCTGCCAACTTTTTGATGGCAGATTGCAGGAGCCACTTGGTACTATCAAACCAGCCCAACTTGGCACTGGTGCCGCCATGGGTCTGGTCACCATCCTGCCTATCGTAGCTTTTCACAAGCCAGCCGGTCACTCCCAGCCATAGGCCCCCAGACAAAAACCTCGGCCCGTTTCCCTGGAAAACAAAAGTAAGCTGCCCCACTTCTGGATGGCAGATTGGAGGACGCACTTGTTACTATCAAACCAGCCCGACTTGGCACTGGTGCCACCACTGGTCTGGGAACCATCCTGCGTATCGTGGATTCTAAAGAGCCAGCCGGCCACTCCCAGCCACAGGCTCCCAAACACAAACAACGGCGCTTTTCCCTGGAAAACAAAACTCGCCTGCCAACTTTTTGATGGCAGATTGCAGGAGCCACTTGGTACTATCAAACCAGCCCAACTTGGCACTGCTGCCACCATGGGTCTGGTCACCATCCTGCCTATCGTAGGTTTTCACGAGCCTGCCGGTCACTCCCAGCCATAGGCCCCCAGACAAATCCTCGGCCCGTTTCCCTGGCAAACAAAAGTAAGCTGCCCCGCTTCTGGATGGCAGATTGCAGGATCCACTTGGTACTATCAAACCAGCCCGACTTGGCACTGGTGCCACGACAAGTCTGGGAACCATCCTGCGTATCGTGGATTCTAATGAGCCAGCCGGCCACTCCCAGCCACAGGCCCCCAAACACAAACAACGGCGCTTTTCCCTGGAAAACAAAACTCGCCTGCCAACTTTTTGATGGCAGATTGCAGGAGCCACTTGGTACTATCAAACCAGCCCAACTTGGCACTGGTGCCACCTTGGGTCTGGTCACCATCCTGCCTATCGTAGCTTTTCAGGAGCCAGCCGGTCACTCCCAGCCATAGGCCCCGAGACACAAAGCTCGGCCCTTTTCCCTGGCAAACAAAAGTAAGCTGCCCCGCTTCTGGATGGCAGATTGCAGGAGCCACTTTGCACCATCAAACTATCCCGACTAGGCACTGGTGCCACCTTGGGTCTGGGAACCATCCTGCGTATCGTGGATTCTAAGGAGCCAGCCGGCCACTCCCAGCCACAGGCCCCTAAACACAACAACGGCGCTTTTCCCTGGAAAAAAAAACTCGCCTGCCAAATTTTGATGGCAGATTGCAGGAGCCACTTGGTACTATCAAACCAGCCCAACTTGGGACTGGTGCCACCATGGGTCTGGTCACCATCCTGCCTATCGTAGCTTTTCAGGAGCCAGCCGGTCACTCGCAGCCATAGGCCCCCAGACAAAAACCTCGGCCCGTTTCCCTGGCAAACAAAAGTAAGCTGCCCTGCTTCTGGATGGCAGATTGCAGGAACCACTTGGTACTATCAAACCAGCCCGACTTGGCACTGGTGCCACCTCTGGTCTGGGAACCATCCTGCGTATCGTGGATTCTAAGGAGCCAGTCGGCCACTCCCAGCCACAGGCCCCCAAACACAAACAACGGCCCGTTTCCGTGGCAAACAAAAGTAAGCTGCCCCGCTTCTGGATGGCAGATTGCAGGAGCCACTTGGTACTATCAAACCAGCCGGACTTGGCACTGGTGCCACCTCTGGTCTGGGAACCATCCTGCGTATCGTGGTGTCTAAGGAGCCAGCCGGCCACTCCCAACCACAGGCCCCCAAACACAAACAACGGCGCTTTTCCCTGGAAAACAAAACTCGCCTGCCAACTTTTTGATGTCAGATTGCAGGAGCCACTTGGTACTATCAAACCAGCCCAACTTGGCACTGGTGCCACCATGGGTCTGGTCACCATCCTGCCTATCGTAGCTTTCAGGAGCCCGCCGGTCACTCCCTGCCATAGGCCCCGAGACACAAACCTCGGCCCGTTTCCCTGGCAAACAAAAGTAAGCTGCCCCGCTTCTGGATGGCAGATTGCAGGACGCACTTGGTACTATCAAACCAGCCCGACTTGGCACTGGCGCCACCTCACGTCTGGGAACCATCCTGCGTATCGTGGATTCTAAGCAGCCAGCCGGCCACTCCCAGCCACAGGCCCCCAAACACAAACAACGGCGCTTTTCCCTGGCAAACAAAAGTAAGCTGCCCCGCTTCTGGATGGCAGATTGCAGGAACCACTTGGTAGTATCAAACCAGCCCAACTTGGCACTGGTGGCACCTCTTGTCTGGGAACCATGCTGCGTATCGTGGTTTCTAAGGAGCCAGCCGGCCACTCCCAACCATAGACCCCCAGACACAAACCTCGGCCCGTTTCCCTGGAAAACAAAAGTAAGCTACCCCGATTCTGGATGGCAGATTGCAGGAGGCACTTGGTACTATCAAATCAGCCCAACTTGGCACTGGTGCCACAATGGGTCTGGTAAACATCCTGCCTATCGTAGCTTTTCAGGAGCCAGCCGGCCACTCTCAGCCATATGCCCCCAAAAACAAACCACGGCCCTTTTCTCTGGCAAACAAAACTCAACTGCCCCTCTTCTGGATGGCAAATTTTAGGACGCACTTTGTACTACGAAAACCGCCCGACGTGGCACTGGTGCCACCTTGTGTCAGGGAACCATCCTGCATATCGAGCTTTTTAAGGAGCCAGCCGGCCACGCCCAGCCATAAACCCCCGAAAAAAAACCACGGACCATTTCTCTTGGAAACAAAAATCCGCTGCCCCGCGTCTGCATGGCAGATTGCAGGAGCCACTTTGCACCATCAAACCAGCCCGACTTGGCACTGGTGCCACCTTGGGTGTGGGAACAATCCTGCATATCGTGGATTCTAAGGAGCCAGCCGGCCACTCCCAGCCACAGGCCCCCAAACACAAACAACGGCGCTTTTCCCTGGAAAACAAAACTCGCCTGCCAACTTTTTGATGGCAGATTGCAGGAGCCACTTGGTACTATCAAATCATCCCAACTTGGCACTGGTGCCACTATGGGTCTGGGAACCATCCTGCCTATCGTAGCTTTTCAGGAGCCAGCCGGTCACTCCCAGCCATAGGCCCCCAGACACAAACCTCGGACCGTTTCCCTGGCAAACAAAATTAAGCTGCCCCGATTCTGGATGGCAGATTGCAGGAGCCACTTGGTTGTGTCAAACCAGCCCGACTTGGCACTGGTGCCACCTTGGGTCTGGGAACCATCCTGCGTATCGTGGATTCTAAGCAGCCACCCGGCCACTCTGAGCCACAGGCCCCCAAACAAAATCTACGGCGCTTTTCCCTGGAAAACAAAACTCGCCTGCCAACTTTTTGATGGCAGATTGCAGGAGCCACTTGGTACTATCAAACCAGCCCAACTTGGCACTGGTGCCACCTCTGGTCTGGGAACCATCCTGCCTATCGTAGCTTTTCAGGAGCCAGCCGGTCACTCCCAGCCATAGACACCCAGACACAAACCTCGGCCCGTTTCCCTGGCAAACAAAAGTAAGCTGCCCCGCTTTTGGATGGCAGATTGCAGGAGCCACGTTGCACCATCAAACCAGCCCCACTTGGCACTGGTGCCACCTTGGGTCTGGGAACAAGTTGGGCTGGTTTGATAGTACCAAGTGCCTCCTGCAATCTGCCATCCAGAAGCGGGACAGCTTACTTTTGTTTCCCAGGGAAACGGGCCGAGGTTTGTGTCTGGGGGTCTATCGCTGGGAGTGACCGGCTGGCTCCTGAAAAGCTACGATAGGCAGGATGGTTCCCAGACCAGAGGTGGCACCAGTGCCAAGTTGGGCTGGTTTGATAGTACCAAGTGGCTCCTGCAATCTACCATCAAAAAGTTGGCAGGCGAGTTTTGTTTTCCAGGGAAAAGCGCCGTTGTTTGTGTTTGGGGGCCTGTGGCTCAGAGTGGCCGGGTGGCTGCTTAGAATCCACGTTACGCAGGATGGTTCCCAGACCCAAGGTGGCACCAGTGTCAAGTCGGGCTGGTTTGACACAACCAAGTGGCTCCTGCAATCTGCCATCCAGAATCGGGGCAGCTTAATTTTGTTTGCCAGGGAAACGGTCCGAGGTTTGTGTCTGGGGGCCTATGGCTGGGAGTGACCGGCTGGCTCCTGAAATGCTACAATAGGCAGGATGGTTCCCAGACCCAAGGTGGCACCAGTGCCAAGTTGGGATGATTTGATAGTACCAAGTGTCTCCTGCAATCTGCCATCAAAAAGCTGGCAGGCGAATTTTATTTTCCAGGGAAAAGCGCCGTTGTTTTTGTTTGGGGGCCTGTGGCAGGGAGTGGCCGGCTGGCTCCTTAGAATCCACGATATGCAGGATTGTTCCCAGACCCAAGGTGGCACCAGTGCCAAGTCGGGCTGGTTTGATGGTGCAAAGTGGCTCCTGCAATCTGCCATCCAGACGCGGGGCAGCGGATTTTTGTTTCCAAGAGAAATGGTCCGTGGTTTGTTTTTGGGGGTATATGGCTGGGCGTGGCCGGCTGGCTCCTTAAAAAGCTCGATATGCAGGATGGTTCCCTGACACAAGGTGGCACCAGTGCCACGTCGGGCGGTTTTCGTAGTACAAAGTGCGTCCTAAAATTTGCCATCCAGAAGAGGGGCAGTTGAGTTTTGTTTGCCAGAGAAAAGGGCCGTGGTTTGTTTTTGGGGCATATGGCTGAGAGTGGCCGGCTGGCCCCTGAAAATCCACGATAGGCAGGATGGTTCCCAGACCAGAGGTGTCACCAGTGCCAAGTCGGGCTGGTTTGATAGTACTAAGTAGCTCCTGCAATCTGCCATGCAGAAGCGGGGCAGCTTACTTTTGTTTGCCAGGGAAACGGGCCGAGGTTTGTGTCTGGGGGCCTATGGCTGGGAGTGACCGGCTGGCTCCTGAAAAGCTACGATAGGCAGGATGGTGACCAGACCCATGGTGGCACCAGTGCCAAGTTGGGCTGGTTTGATAGTACCAAGTGGCTCCTGCAATCTGCCATCAAAAAGTTGGCAGGCGAGTTTTGTTTTCCAGGGAAAAGCGCCGTTGTTTGTGTTTGGGGGCCTGTGGCTGGGAGTGGCCAGCTGGCTCCTTAGAACCCACGATACGCAGGATGGTTCCCAGACCTGAGTTGGCACCAGTGCCAAGTTGGGCTGGTTTGATGGTGCAAAGTGGCTCCTGCAATCTGCCATCCAGAAGCGGGGCAGCTTACTTTTGTTTGCCAGGGAAACGGGCCGAAATATTTGTCTGGGGGCCTCTGGCTGGGGGTGGCTGGCTGGCTCCTGAAAAGCTACGATAGGCAGGATGGTGACCAGACCCATGGTGGCACCAGTGCCAAGTTGGGCTGGTTTGATAATACCAAGTGGCTCCTGCAATCTGCCATCAAATGTTTGGCAGGCGAGTTTTGTTTTCCAGGGAAAAGCACCGTTGTGTGTGTTTTGGGGCCTGTGGCTGGGAGTGGCCAGCTGGCTCCTTAGAATCCACGATACGCAGGATGGTTCCCAGACCCAAGGTGGCATCAGTGCCAAGTCGGGCTGGTTTGTTAGTACCAAGTGGTTCCTGCAATCTGCCATCCAGAAGCGGGGCAGCTGAATTTTGTTTGCCAGAGAAAAAGGCTGTTGTTTGTGTTTCGGTGCCTGTGGCTGGCAGTGGCCGGCTGGCTCCTGAAAATCCATGATACGCAGCATGGTTCCCAGACCCAAGGTGGCATCAGTGCCAAGTAGGGCTGGTTTCATAGTACCCAGTGGCTCCTGCAATCTGCCATCCAGAAGAGGGGCAGTTGAGTTTTGTTTTCCAGAGAAAAGGGCCGTGGTTTGTGTTTGGGGCCTATGGCTGAGAGTGACCGGCTGGCCCCTGAAAATCCACGATAGGAAGGATGGTTCCCAGATCCAAGGTGGCAGCAGTGCCATGTTGTGCTGGTGTGATAGTCCCAAGTGGCTCCTGCAATCTGCCATCCAGAAGCGGGGCAGCTGAATTTTGTTTGCCAGACAAAAAGGCTGTGGTTTGTGTTTGGGGGCCTGTGGCTGGGAGTGGCCGGCTGGCTCCTGAAAATCCATGATACGCAGTATGGTTCCCAGACCCAAGGTGGCACCAGTGCCAAGTGGGGCTGGTTTCACAGTGTCAAGTGCCTCCTGCAATCTCCCATCCAGAAGCGGGGCAGCTGAGTTTTGTTTGCCTGTGAAACGGGCCGTTGTTTTTAATTGGGGTCTGTGGCCGAGAGTGTTCGGCTGGCTCCTGACAACCCACAATACGCAGGATGGTTCCCAGACCCAAGGTGGCACCAGTGCCAAGTCGGGCTGGTTTGATAGTACCAAGTGGCTCCTGCAATCTGCCATCCAGAAGCGGTGCAGTTGAGTTTTGTTTGCCAGAGAAAAGGGCCGTGGGTTGTGTTTGGGGGCATATGGCTGGGAGTGGCCGGCTGTCTCATTAAAAAGATCGATACGCAGGATGGTTCCCAGACCCAAGGGGGCACCAGTGCCAAGTCGGGCTGTTTTTTTAGTACCAAGTGCGTCCTGCAATTTGCCATCCAGAAGAGGGGCAGTTGAGTTTTGTTTGCCAGAGAATAGCGCCGTTGTTTGTGTTTGGGGGCTTGTGGCTCGTAGTGGCCGACTGGCGCCTTAGAATCTGTGTTACGCAGCATGGTTCCCAGACCCAAGGTGGCACCAGTGCCAAGTTTTGCTGGTTTGATAGTACCAAGTGGCTCCTGCAATCTGCCATCCAGAAGCGGGGTAGCTTACTTTTGTTTGCCAGGGAAACGGGCCGAGGTTTGTGACTGGGGACCTATGGCTGGGAGAGACCGGCTGGCTCCTGGAAAGCTACAATAGGCAGGATGGTTACCAGACCCATGGTGGCACCAGTGCCAAGTTTTGCTGGTTTGATAGTACCAAGTGGCTCCGGCAATCTGCCATCAAAAAGTTGGCAGGCGAGTTTTGTTTTCCAGGGAAAAGCGACATTGTTTGTATTTGGGGGCCTGTGGCTGGGAGTGGCCGGCTGGCTCCTTTGAACCCACGATATGCAGGATGGTTCCCAGACCCAAGGTGGCACCAGTGCCAAGTTTTGCTGGTTTGATACTACCAAGTGCGTCCTGCAATCTGCCATCCAGAAGCGGGGCAGCTTAATTTTGTTTGCCAGGGAAACGGGCCGTGGGTTTTGTTTGGGGGCATATATCTGAGAGTGGCCGGCTGGCTCCTGAAAATCCACGCTAGGCAGCATGGTTCCCAGATGCAATGTGGCACCAGTGCCAAGTCGGGCTGGTTTGATGGTGCAAAGTGGCTCCTGCAATCTGCCATCCAGAAGCGGGGCAGCTGATTTTTGTTTGCCAGAGAAAAATTCCGTGGATTGTTTTTGGGGGCATATTGCTGGGAGTGGCCGGCTGGCTCCTTAAAATGCTCGATACGCATGATGGTTCCCAGGCCCAAGGTGTCACCACTACCAAGTCGGCCTGCGGTTTTAGTATCAAGTTCATCCTGCAATTTGCCATCCAGAAGAGGGGCAGTTGAGTTTTGTTTGCCAGAGAAACGGGCTGAGGTTTCTGTTTGGGGACATATGGCTGAGAGTGGCCGGCTGGCCCCTGAATATCCACGATACAGAGCATGGTTCCCAGATCCAAGGTGGCACCAGTGCCAAGTCGGGCTGGTTTGATAGTACCAAGTGTCTCCTGCAATCTGCCATCCAGAAGCAGGGCAGCTTACTTTTGTTTGCCAGAGAAATAGGCCTAGGTTTTTGTTTGGGGGCCTGTGGCTAGGAGTGGCCGGCTGGCTCCTAAGAATCCACGATACGCAGGATGTTTCCCAGACCCAAGGTGGCACCAGTGCCAAGTCGGGCTGGTTTGATAGTACCAAGTGGCTCCTGCAAACTCCATCAAAAAGTTGGCAGGCGTGTTTTGTTTTCCAGGGAACAGCGCCGTTGATTTTGTTTGGGGGCCTGTGGCTGGGAGTGGCCGGCTGGCTCCTTAGAATCCACGATACGCAGGATGGTTCCCAGACCCAAGGTGGCACCAGTGCCAAGTCGGGCTGGTTTGATTACACCAAGTGGTTCCTGCAATCTGCCATCCAGAAGTGAGGCAGCTAAGTTTTGTTTGCGAGAAAAAAGGGCCGTGGTTTTTGTTGGGGGCCTGTGGCTGGGAGTAGCCGGCTGGCTCCTTAAAATCCACGATAGGCAGGATGGTTCCCAGACCCAAGGTGGCACCAGTGCCAAGTCGGGCTGGTTTGATAGTACCAAGTGGCTCCTGCAATCTGCCATCCAGAAGCGGGGCAGCTGAGTTTTGTTTGCCAGAGAAAAAGGCTCTGGTTTGTGTTTGGGGGCCTGTGGCTGGGAGTGGCCGGCTGGCTCCTGAAAATCCACGATACGCAGCATGGTTCCCAGACCCAAGGTGGCACCAGTGCCAAGTGGGGCTCGTTTGACAGTGTCAAGTGCCTCCTGCAATCTCCCATCCAGAAGCGGGGCAGCTGAGTTTTTTTTGCCAGGGAAACGGACCTTTGTTTTTGATTGGGCTCTGTGGCCGAGAGTGGTCGGCTGTCTCCTGACAATCCACAATACGCAGGATGGTTCCCAGACCCAAGGTGGCACCAGTGCCAAGTCGGGCTGGTTTGATAGTACCAAGTGTCTCCTGCAATCTGCCATCCAGAAGCGGGGCAGCTGAGTTTTGTTTGCCAGAGAAAAGGGCCGTGGGTTGTGTTTGGGGGCATATGGCTGGGAGTGGCCACCTGGCTCCTTAAAATGCACGATACGCCGCATGGTAACCAGACGCAAGGTGGCACCAGTGCCAAGTCAGGCTGTTTTTGTAGTACCCAGTGGCTCCTGCAATTTGCCATCCAGAAGCGGGGCAGTTGAATTTTGTTTGCTAGAGAAAAGGGCTGTGGTTTGTGTTTGGGGGCCTATGGCTGAGAGTGGCCGGCTGGCCCCTGAAAATCAACGATAGGCAGGATGGTTCCCAGATCCCAGGTGGCACCAGTGCCAAGTAAGGCTGGTTGTATGGTTCAAAGTAACTCCTGCAATCTGCCATCCAGAAGCGGGACAGCTGAGTTTTTTTTGCCAGAGAAAAGGTCCATGGTTTCTTTTTGGGGCATACGGCTGGGAATTGCCGGCTGGCTCCTTAAAATGCACGATATGCAGGATGGTTCCCAGAGCCAAGGTGGCACCACTGCCAAGTCGGGCTCTTTTTGTAGTACCAAGTGCGTCCTGCAATTTGCCATCGAGAAGAGGGGCAGTTGAGTTTTGTTTGCCAGAGAAAAGGGCCGTTGTTTGTGTTTGGGGGCCTGTGGCTGGGAGTGTTCGGCTGGTTCCTGAATATGTACGATACGCAGGATTGTTCCCAGATCCAAGGTGGCAGCAGTGCCATGTTGTGCTGGTGTGATAGTCCCAAGTGGCTCCTGCAATCTGCCATCCAGAAGTGGGGCAGCTGATTTTTGTTTGCCAGAGAAAAGGTCCGTGGTTTGTTTTTGGGGGCATATGGCTGAGAGTGGCCGGCTGGCTCCTGAAAAGCTACGATAGGCAGGATGGTGACCAGACCCATGGTGGCACCAGTGCCAAGTTGGGCTGGTTTGATAGTACCAAGTGGCTCCTGCAATCTGCCATCAAAAAGTTGTCAGGCGAGTTTTGTTTTCCAGGGAAAAGCGCCGTTGTTTTTGTTTGGGGGCCTGAGGCTGGGAGTGGCCGGCTGGCTCCTTAGAATCCACGATACGCAGGATGGTTCCCAGACCAGTGGTGGCACCAGTGCCAAGTCGGGCTGGTTTGATAGTAACAAGTGCGTCCTACTATCTGCCATCCAGAAGCGGGGCAGCTTACTTTTGTTTGCCAGGGAAACGGGCCGAGCTTTGTGTCTGGGGGCCTGTGGCAGGGAGTGACCGGCTGGCTCCTGAAAAGCTACGATAGGCAGGATGGTGACCAGACCCATGGTGGCACCAGTGCCAAGTTGGGCTGGTTTGATAGTACCAAGTGGCTCCTGCAATCTGCCATCAAAAAGTTGTCAGGCGAGTTTAGTTTTCCAGGGAAAAGCGCCGTTGTTTGTGTTTGGGGGCCTGTGGCTGGGAGTGGCCGGCTGGCTAATTAGAATCCACGATACGCAGGATGGTTCCCAGACCAGAGGTGGCAACAGTGACAAGTCGGGCCAGTTTGATGGTGCAAAGTGGCTCCTGCAATCTGCCATCCAGAAGCAGGGCTGCTTACTTTTGTTTGCCAGGGAAAGGAGCCGAGGTTTTTGTCTGGGGGCCTATGGCTGGGAGTGACCAGCTGGCTCCTGAAAAGGTACGATAGGCAGGATGGTTACCAGACCCATGGTGGCACCAGTGCCAAGTTCGGCTGATTTTATAGTACCAAGTGGCTCCTGCAATCTGCCATCAAAAAGTTGGCAGGCGAGTTTTGTTTTCCAGGGAAAAGCGCCGTTGTTTGTGTTTGGGGGCCTGTGGGTGGGAGTGGCCGGATGGCTAATTAGAATCCACGATACGCAGGATGGTTCCCAGACCTAAAGTGGCACCAGTGACAAGTCGGGCCAGTTTGATGGTGCAAAGTTGCTACTGAAATCTGCCATCCAGAAACGGGGCAGCTTACTTTTGTTTGCCAGGGAAACGGGCCAAGGTTTGTGTCTGGGGGCCTATGGCTGTGAGTGACCGGCTAGGTCCTGAAAAGCTACGAGAGGCATGATGGTGACCAGACCCATGGTGGCACCAGTGCCAAGTTGGGCTGGTTTGATAGTACCAAGTGGCTCCTGCAATCTGCCATCAAAAAGTCGGCAAGCGAGTGTTGATTTCCAGGGAAAAGCGCCGTTGTTTGTGTTTGGGGGCCTGTGGCAGGGAGTGGCCGGCTGGCTCCTTAGAATCCACGATACGCAGCATGGTTCCCAGACCCAAGGTGGCACCAGTGCCAAGTCGGGCTGGCTTGATAATACCAAGTGGTTCCTGCAATCGGCCATCAAAAAGTTGGCAGGCGAGTTTTGTTTTCCAGGGAAAAGCGCCGTTGTTTTTGTTTGGGGGCCTATGGGTGGGAGTGGCCGGCTGGCTCCTTAGAATCCACGAGACGCAGGATGGTTCCCAGACCTGAGGTGGCACCAGTGCCAAGTTGGGCTGGTTTGATAGTACCAAGTGCGTCCTGCAATCTGCCATCAAAAATTTGGCAGGCGAGTTTGTTATCCAGGGAAAAGCGCCGTTGTTTGCGCCTGGGGCCCTATGGCCTGGAGTGGACGGATGGCTAATTAGAATCCACGATACACAGGATGGTTCCCAGACCCATGGTGGCACCAGTGCCAACTTGGGCTGGTTTGATAGTACCAAGTGGTTCCTGCAATCTGCCATCCAGAAGCGGGGCAGCTTACTTTTGTTTGCCAGGGAAACGGTCCGAGGATTGTGTCTGGGGGCCTGTGGCTGGGAGTAGCCGGCTGGCTCCTTAAAATCCACGATAGGCAGGATGGTTCCCAGACCCAAGGTGGCACCAGTGCCAAGTCGGGCTGGTTTGATAGTACCAAGTGGCTCCTGCAATCTGCCATCCAGAAGCGGGGCAGCTGAGTTTTGTTTGCCAGAGAAAAAGGCTCTGGTTTGTGTTTGGGGGCCTGTGGCTGGGAGTGGCCGGCTGGCTCCTGAAAATCCACGATACGCAGCATGGTTCCCAGACCCAAGGTGGCACCAGTGCCAAGTGGGGCTCGTTTGACAGTGTCAAGTGCCTCCTGCAATCTCCCATCCAGAAGCGGGGCAGCTGAGTTTTTTTTGCCAGGGAAACGGACCTTTGTTTTTGATTGGGCTCTGTGGCCGAGAGTGGTCGGCTGTCTCCTGACAATCCACAATACGCAGGATGGTTCCCAGACCCAAGGTGGCACCAGTGCCAAGTCGGGCTGGTTTGATAGTACCAAGTGTCTCCTGCAATCTGCCATCCAGAAGCGGGGCAGCTGAGTTTTGTTTGCCAGAGAAAAGGGCCGTGGGTTGTGTTTGGGGGCATATGGCTGGGAGTGGCCACCTGGCTCCTTAAAATGCACGATACGCCGCATGGTAACCAGACGCAAGGTGGCACCAGTGCCAAGTCAGGCTGTTTTTGTAGTACCCAGTGGCTCCTGCAATTTGCCATCCAGAAGCGGGGCAGTTGAATTTTGTTTGCTAGAGAAAAGGGCTGTGGTTTGTGTTTGGGGGCCTATGGCTGAGAGTGGCCGGCTGGCCCCTGAAAATCAACGATAGGCAGGATGGTTCCCAGATCCCAGGTGGCACCAGTGCCAAGTAAGGCTGGTTGTATGGTTCAAAGTAACTCCTGCAATCTGCCATCCAGAAGCGGGACAGCTGAGTTTTTTTTGCCAGAGAAAAGGTCCATGGTTTCTTTTTGGGGCATACGGCTGGGAATTGCCGGCTGGCTCCTTAAAATGCACGATATGCAGGATGGTTCCCAGAGCCAAGGTGGCACCACTGCCAAGTCGGGCTCTTTTTGTAGTACCAAGTGCGTCCTGCAATTTGCCATCGAGAAGAGGGGCAGTTGAGTTTTGTTTGCCAGAGAAAAGGGCCGTTGTTTGTGTTTGGGGGCCTGTGGCTGGGAGTGTTCGGCTGGTTCCTGAATATGTACGATACGCAGGATTGTTCCCAGATCCAAGGTGGCAGCAGTGCCATGTTGTGCTGGTGTGATAGTCCCAAGTGGCTCCTGCAATCTGCCATCCAGAAGTGGGGCAGCTGATTTTTGTTTGCCAGAGAAAAGGTCCGTGGTTTGTTTTTGGGGGCATATGGCTGAGAGTGGCCGGCTGGCTCCTGAAAAGCTACGATAGGCAGGATGGTGACCAGACCCATGGTGGCACCAGTGCCAAGTTGGGCTGGTTTGATAGTACCAAGTGGCTCCTGCAATCTGCCATCAAAAAGTTGTCAGGCGAGTTTTGTTTTCCAGGGAAAAGCGCCGTTGTTTTTGTTTGGGGGCCTGAGGCTGGGAGTGGCCGGCTGGCTCCTTAGAATCCACGATACGCAGGATGGTTCCCAGACCAGTGGTGGCACCAGTGCCAAGTCGGGCTGGTTTGATAGTAACAAGTGCGTCCTACTATCTGCCATCCAGAAGCGGGGCAGCTTACTTTTGTTTGCCAGGGAAACGGGCCGAGCTTTGTGTCTGGGGGCCTGTGGCAGGGAGTGACCGGCTGGCTCCTGAAAAGCTACGATAGGCAGGATGGTGACCAGACCCATGGTGGCACCAGTGCCAAGTTGGGCTGGTTTGATAGTACCAAGTGGCTCCTGCAATCTGCCATCAAAAAGTTGTCAGGCGAGTTTAGTTTTCCAGGGAAAAGCGCCGTTGTTTGTGTTTGGGGGCCTGTGGCTGGGAGTGGCCGGCTGGCTAATTAGAATCCACGATACGCAGGATGGTTCCCAGACCAGAGGTGGCAACAGTGACAAGTCGGGCCAGTTTGATGGTGCAAAGTGGCTCCTGCAATCTGCCATCCAGAAGCAGGGCTGCTTACTTTTGTTTGCCAGGGAAAGGAGCCGAGGTTTTTGTCTGGGGGCCTATGGCTGGGAGTGACCAGCTGGCTCCTGAAAAGGTACGATAGGCAGGATGGTTACCAGACCCATGGTGGCACCAGTGCCAAGTTCGGCTGATTTTATAGTACCAAGTGGCTCCTGCAATCTGCCATCAAAAAGTTGGCAGGCGAGTTTTGTTTTCCAGGGAAAAGCGCCGTTGTTTGTGTTTGGGGGCCTGTGGGTGGGAGTGGCCGGATGGCTAATTAGAATCCACGATACGCAGGATGGTTCCCAGACCTAAAGTGGCACCAGTGACAAGTCGGGCCAGTTTGATGGTGCAAAGTTGCTACTGAAATCTGCCATCCAGAAACGGGGCAGCTTACTTTTGTTTGCCAGGGAAACGGGCCAAGGTTTGTGTCTGGGGGCCTATGGCTGTGAGTGACCGGCTAGGTCCTGAAAAGCTACGAGAGGCATGATGGTGACCAGACCCATGGTGGCACCAGTGCCAAGTTGGGCTGGTTTGATAGTACCAAGTGGCTCCTGCAATCTGCCATCAAAAAGTCGGCAAGCGAGTGTTGATTTCCAGGGAAAAGCGCCGTTGTTTGTGTTTGGGGGCCTGTGGCAGGGAGTGGCCGGCTGGCTCCTTAGAATCCACGATACGCAGCATGGTTCCCAGACCCAAGGTGGCACCAGTGCCAAGTCGGGCTGGCTTGATAATACCAAGTGGTTCCTGCAATCGGCCATCAAAAAGTTGGCAGGCGAGTTTTGTTTTCCAGGGAAAAGCGCCGTTGTTTTTGTTTGGGGGCCTATGGGTGGGAGTGGCCGGCTGGCTCCTTAGAATCCACGAGACGCAGGATGGTTCCCAGACCTGAGGTGGCACCAGTGCCAAGTTGGGCTGGTTTGATAGTACCAAGTGCGTCCTGCAATCTGCCATCAAAAATTTGGCAGGCGAGTTTGTTATCCAGGGAAAAGCGCCGTTGTTTGCGCCTGGGGCCCTATGGCCTGGAGTGGACGGATGGCTAATTAGAATCCACGATACACAGGATGGTTCCCAGACCCATGGTGGCACCAGTGCCAACTTGGGCTGGTTTGATAGTACCAAGTGGTTCCTGCAATCTGCCATCCAGAAGCGGGGCAGCTTACTTTTGTTTGCCAGGGAAACGGTCCGAGGATTGTGTCTGGGGGCCTAAGCCTGGAAGTGACCGGCTGGCTCGTGAAAAGCTACGATAGGCAGGATGTGGACCAGACCCATGACGGCACCAGTGCCAAGTTGGGCTGGTTTGATAGTACCAAGTGGCTCCTGCAATCTGCCATCAAAAACTTGGCAGGCGAGTTTTGTTTTCCAGGGAAAAGCGCCGTTGTTTGTGTTTGGGGGCCTGTGGCTGGGAGTGGCCGGCTGGCTCCTTAGAATCCACGATACTCAGCATGGTTCCCAGACCAGAGGTGGCACCAGTGCCAAGTTGGGCTGGTTTGATTGTAACAAGTGCGTCCGGGAATCTGCCATCCAGAAGCGGGGCAGCTTACTTTTGTTTGCCAGGGAAACGGGCCGAGGTTTGTGTCTGGGGGCCTATGGCTGGGAGTGGCCGGCTGGCTCCTGAAAAGCTACGATAGGCAGGATGGTGACCAGACCCATGGTGGCACCAGTGCCAAGTTGGGCTGGTTTGATAGTACCAAGTGGCTCCTGCAATCTGCCATCAAAAAGTCGGCAAGCGAGTGTTGATTTCCAGGGAAAAGCGTCGTTGTTGGTGTTTGGGGGCCTGTGGCTGGGAGTGGCCGGCTGGCTCCTTAGAATCCACGATACGCAGCATGGTTCCCAGACCCAAGGTGGCACCAGTGCCAAGTCGGGCTGGCTTGATAATACCAAGTGGTTCCTGCAATCGGCCATCAAAAAGTTGGCAGGCGAGTTTTGTTTTCCAGGGAAAAGCGCCGTTGTTTGTGCCTGGGGCCCTATGGCCTGGAGTGGACGGATGGCTAATTAGAATCCACGATACACAGGATGGTTCCCAGACCCATGGTGGCACCAGTGCCAAGTTGGGCTGGTTTGATAGTACCAAGTGGTTCCTGCAATCTGCCATCCAGAAGCGGGGCAGCTTACTTTTGTTTGCCAGGGAAACGGTCCGAGGTTTGTGTCTGGGGGCCTATGGCTGGGAGTGACCGGCTGGCTCCTGAAAAGCTACGATAGGCAGGATGGTGACCAGACCCATGGTGGCACCAGTGCCAAGTTGGGCTGTCTTGATAATACCAAGTGGTTCCTGCAATCGGCCATCAAAAAGTTGGCAGGCGAGTTTTGTTTTCCAGGGAAAAGCGCCGTTGTTTGTGCCTGGGGCCCTATGGCCTGGAGTGGACGGATGGCTAATTAGAACCCACGATACACAGGATGGTTCCCAGACCCATGGTGACACCAGTGCCAAGTTGGGCTGGTTTGATGGTGCAAAGTGGCTCCTGCAATGTGCCATGCAGAAGCGGGGCAGCTTACTTTTGTTTGCCAGGGAAACGGGCCGAAATATTTGTCTGGGGGCCTCTGGCTGGGGGTGGCTGGCTGGCTCCTGAAAAGCTACGATAGGCAGGATGGTGACCAGACCCATGGTGGCACCAGTGCCAAGTTGGGCTGGTTTGATAGTACCAAGTGGCTCCTGCAATCTGCCATCAAAAACTTGGCAGGCGAGTTTTGTTTTCCAGGGAAAAGCGCCGTTGTTTGTGTTAGGGGGCCTGTGGCAGGGAGTGGCCGGCTGGCTACTTAGAATCCACGATACGCAGCATGGTTCCCAGACCCAAGGTGGCACCAGTGCCAAGTCGGGCTGGCTTGATAATACCAAGTGGTTCCTGCAATCGGCCATCAAAAAGTTGGCAGGCAAGTTTTGTTTTCCAGGGAAAAGCGCCGTTGTTTGTGCCTGGGGCCCTATGGCCTGGAGTGGACGGATGGCTAATTAGAATCCAGGATACACAGGATGGTTCCCAGACCCATGGTGGCAACAGTGCCAAGTTGGGCTGGTTTGATAGTAACAAGTGGTTCCTGCAATCTGCCATCCAGAAGCGGGGCAGCTTACTTTTGTTTTCCAGGGAAACGGGCCGAGGTTTTTGTCTGGGGGCCTATGGCTGGGAGTGACCGGCTGGCTCCTGAAAAGCTACGATAGGCAGGATGGTGACCAGACCCATGACGGCACCAGTGCCAAGTTGGGCTGGTTTGATAGTACCAAGTGGCTCCTGCAATCTGCCATCAAAAACTTGGCAGGCGAGTTTTGTTTTCCAGGGAAAAGTGCCGTTGTTTGTGTTTGGGGGCCTGTGGCTGGGAGTGGCCGGCTGGCTCCTTGAATCCACGATACTCAGCATGGTTCCCAGATCAGAGGTGGCACCAGTGCCAAGTTGGGCTGGTTTGATAGTACCAAGTGCGTCCGGGAATCTGCCATCCAGAAGCGGGGCAGCTTACTTTTGTTTGCCAGGGAAACGGGCCGAGGTTTTTGTTTGGGGGCCTATGGCTGGGAGTGACTGGCTGGCTCCTGAAAAGTTACGATAGGCAGGATGGTTCCCAGACCCATGGTGGCACCAGTGCCAAGTTGGGCTGGTTTGATAGTACCAAGTGGCTCCTGCAATCTGCCATCAAAAAGTTGGCAGGCGAGTTTTGTTTTCCAGGGAAAAGCGCCGTTGTTTGTGTTTGGGGGCCTGTGGCAGGGAGTGGCCGGCTGGCTCCTTAGAATCCACGATACGCAGGATGGTTCCCAGACTTGACGTGGCACCAGTGCCAAGTCGGGCTGGTTTGATAGTACCAAGTGCGTCCTGCAATCTGCCATCCAGAAGCGGGGCAGCTTACTTTTGTTTTCCAGGGAAACGGGCCGAGGTATTTGTCTGGGGGCCTATGGCTGGGAGTGACCGGCTGGCTCCTGAAAAGCTACGATAGGCAGGATGGTGACCAGACCCATGGTGGCACCAGTGCCAAGTTGGGCTGGTTTGATAGTACCAAGTGGCTCCTGCAATCTGCCATCAAAAAGTTGTCAGGCGAGTTTTGTTTTCCAGGGAAAAGCGCCGTTGTTTGTGTTTGGGTGCCTGTGGCTGGGAGTGGCCGGCTGGCTCCTTAGAATCCACGATACGCAGGATGGTTCCCAGACCAGTGGTGGCACCAGTGCCAAGTCGGGCTGGTTTGATATTAACAAGTGCGTCCTACTATCTGCCATCCAGAAGCGGGGCAGCTTACTTTTGTTTGCCAGGGAAACGGGCCGAGCTTTGTGTCTGGGGGCCTATGGCTGGGAGTGACCGGCTGGCTCCTGAAAAGCTACGATAGGCAGGATGGTGACCAGACCCATGGTGGCACCAGTGCCAAGTTGGGCTGGTTTGATAGTACCAAGTGGCTCCTGCAATCTGCCATCAAAAAGTTGTCAGGCGAGTTTTGTTTTCCAGGGAAAAGCGCCGTTGTTTGTGTTTGGGGGCCTGTGGCTGGGAGTGGCCGGCTGGCTAATTAGAATCCACGATACGCAGGATGGTTCCCAGACCAGAGGTGGCAACAATGACAAGTCGGGCCAGTTTGATGGTGCAAAGTGGCTCCTGCAATCTGCCATCCAGAAGCAGGGCTGCTTACTTTTGTTTGCCAGGGAAAGGAGCCGAGGTTTTTGTCTGGGGGCCTATGGCTGGGAGTGACCAGCTGGCTCCTGAAAAGGTACGATAGGCAGGATGGTTACCAGACCCATGGTGGCACCAGTGCCAAGTTCGGCTGATTTGATAGTACCAAGTGGCTCCTGCAATCTGCCATCAAAATGTTGGTAGGCGAGTTTTGTTTTCCAGGGAAAAGCGCCGTTGTTTGTGTTTGGGGGCCTGTGGGTGGGAGTGGCCGGATGGCTAATTACAATCCACGATACGCAGGGTGGTTCCCAGACCTAAAGTGGCACCAGTGACAAGTCGGGCCAGTTTGATGGTGCAAAGTTGCTACTGAAATCTGCCATCCAGAAACGGGGCAGCTTACTTTTGTTTGCCAGGGAAAGGGGCCAAGGTTTGTGTCTGGGGGCCTATGGCTGGGAGTGGCCGGCTGGCTCCTTAGAATCCACGATACGCAGGATTGTTCCCAGACCCAAGGTGGCACCAGTGCCAAGTCGGGCTGGTTTGATGGTGCAAAGTGGCTCCTGCAATCTGCCATCCAGACGCGGGGCAGCGGATTTTTGTTTCCATGAGAAATGGTCCGTGGTGTGTTTTTGGGGGTATATGGCTCGGCGTGGCCGGCTGGCTCCTTAAAAACTCGATATGCAGGATGGTTCCCTGACACAAGGTGGGACCAGTGCCACGTCGGGCGGTTTTCGTAGTACAAAGTGCGTCCTAAAATTTGCCATCCAGAAGAGGGGCAGTTGAGTTTTGTTTGCCTGTGAAACGGGCCGTTGTTTTTGATTGGGGTCTGTGGCCGAGAGTGTTCGGCTGGCTCCTGACAACCCACAATACGCAGGATGGTTCCCAGACCCAAGGTGGCACCAGTGCCAAGTCGGGCTGGTTTGATAGTACCAAGTGGCTCCTGCAATCTGCCATCCAGAAGCGGTGCAGTTGAGTTTTGTTTGCCAGAGAAAAGGGCCGTGGGTTGTGTTTGGGGGCATATGGCTGGGAGTGGCCGGCTGTCTCATTAAAAAGATCGATACGCAGGATGGTTCCGAGACCCAAGGTGGCACCAGTGCCAAGTCGGGCTGTTTTTATAGTACCAAGTGCGTCCTGCAATTTGCCATCCAGAAGAGGGGCAGTGGAGTTTTGTTTGCCAGAGAATAGCGCCGTTGTTTGTGTTTGGGGGCTTGTGGCTGGGAGTGGCCGACTGGCGCCTTAGAATCTGTGTTACGCAGCATGGTTCCCAGACCAGAGGTGGCACCAGTTCCAAGTCGGGCTGGTTTGATAGTACCAAGGGGCTCCTGCAATCTGCCATCCAGAAGCGGGGCAGCTTACTTTTGTTTGCCAGGGAAACGGGCCGAGGTTTGTGACTGGGGACCTATGGCTGGGAGTGACCGGCTGGCTCCTGAAAAGCTACGATAGGCAGGATGGTGACCAGACCCATGGTGGCACCAGTGCCAAGTTGGGCTGGTTTGATAGTACCAAGTGGCTCCTGCAATCTGCCATCAAAAAGTTGGCAGGCGAGTTTTGTTTTCCAGGGAAAAGCGCCGTTGTTTGTGTTTGAGGGCCTGTGGCTGGGAGTGGCCGGCTGGCTCCTTAGAATCCACGATACGCAGGATGGTTCCCAGACCAGAGGTGGCACCTTTGCCAAGTTGGGCTGGTTTGATAGTACCAAGTGCGTCCTGCAATCTGCCATCCAGAAGCGGGGCAGCTTACTTTTGTTTGCCAGGGAAACGGGCCGAGGTTTGTGTCTGGGGGCCTATGGCTGGGAGTGACCTGCTAGGTCCTGAAAAGCTGCGATAGGCAGGATGGTGACCAGACCCATGGTGGCACCAGTGCCAAGTTGGGCTGGTTTGATAGTACCAAGTGGCTCCTGCAATCTGCCATCCAGAAGCGGGGTAGCTTACTTTTGTTTGCCAGGGAAACGGGCAGAGCTTTGTGTCTGGGGGCATATGGCTGAGAGTGGCCGTCTGGCCCCTGAAAATCCACGATAGGCAGGATGGTTCCCAGACCAGAGGTGGCACCAGTGCCAAGTCGGGCTGGTTTGATAGTACTAAATAGCACCTGCAATCTGCCATCAAAAAGTTGGCAGGCCAGTTTTGTTTTCCAAGGAAAAGCACCGTTGTTTGTGTTTGGGGGACTGTGGCTGGGAGTGGCCGGCTGGCTCCTTAGAACACACGATACGCAGGATGGTTCCCAGACCCAAGGTGGCACCAGTGCCACGTCGGGCTGGTTTGATGGTGAAAAGTGGCTCCTGCAATCTGCCATCCTGAAGCGGGGTAGCTTACTTTTGTGTGCCAGGGAAACGGGCCGAGGTTTATGACTGGGGTCCTAGGGCTAGGAGTGACAGGCTGGCTCCTGAAAAGCTACGATAGGCAGGATGGTGACCAGACCCATGGTGGCACCAGTGCCAAGTTGGGCTGGTTTGATAGTCCCAAGTGTCTCTTGCAATCTGCCATCCAGAAGCGGGGCAGCTTACTTTTGTTTGCCAGAGAAATAGGCCTAGGTTTTTGTTTGGGGACCTGTGGCTAGGAGTGGCCGGCTGGCTCCTAAGAATCCACGATACGCAGGATGTTTACCAGACCCATGGTGGCACCAGTGCCAAGTTGGGCTGGTTTGATAGTACCATTGGCTCCTGCAAACTCCATCAAAAAGTTGGCAGGCGTGTTTTGTTTTCCAGGGAACAGCGCCGTTGATTTTGTTTGGGGGCCTGTGGCTGGGAGTGGCCGGCTGGCTCCTTAGAGACCACGATACGCAGGATGGTTCCCAGACCCAAGGTGGCACCAGTGCCAAGTCGGGCTGGTTTGATAGTACCAAGTGGCTCCTGCAATCTGCCATCCAGAAGTGAGGAAGCTAAGTTTTGTTTGCCAGAAAAAAGGGCCGTGGTTTTTGTTGGGGGCCTGTGGCTGGGAGTAGCCGGCTGGCTCCTTAAAATCCACGATACGCAGGATGGTTCCCAGACCCAAGGTGGCACCAGTGCCAAGTTGGGCTGGTTTGATAGTACCAAGTGCGTCCTGCAATCTGCCATCCACAAGCGGCGCCGCTTAGTTTTGTTTGCCACGGAAACGGGCCGAGGTTTGTGTCTGGGGGCCTATGGCTGGGAGTGACCGGCTAGGTCCTGAAAATCTACGATAGGCAGGATGGTGACCAGACCCATGGTGGCACCAGTGCCAAGTTGGGCTGGTTTGATAGTACCAAGTGGCTCCGGCAATCTGCCATCAAAATTTGGCAGGCGAGTTTTGTTTTCCAGGGAAAAGCGCCGTTGTTTGTGTTTGAGGGCCTGTGGCTGGGAGTGGCCGGCTGGCTCCTTAGAATCCACGATACGCAGGATGGTTCCCAGACCTGAGGTGGCACCAGTGCCAAGTCGGGCTAGTTTGATGGTGCAAAGTGGCTCCTGCAATCTGCCATCCAGAAGCGGGGCAGCTTACTTTTGTTTTCCAGGGAAACGGGCCGAGCTTTTTGTCTGGGGTCTATGGCTGGGAGTGACCGGCTGGCTCCTGAAAAGCTACGATAGGCAGGATGGTGACCAGACCCATGGTGGCACCAGAGCCATGTTCGGCTGATTTCAAAGTACAAAGTTGCTCCTGCAATCTTCCATCAAAAAGTCAGCAGGCGAGTTTTGTTTTCCAGGGAAAAGCGCCGTTGTTTGTGTCTGCGGGCCTGTGGCTGGAGTGGCCGGCTGGCTCCTTAGAATCCACGATACGCAGGATGGTTCCCAGACCTGAGGTGGCACCAGTGCCAAGTTGGGCTGGTTTGATAGTACCAAGTGGTTCCTGCAATCTGCCATCAAAATGTTGGCAGACGAGTTTTGTTTTCCAGGGAAAAGCGCCGTTGTTTTTTTTTGGGGGCCTATGGCTGGGAGTGGCCGGCTGGCTCCTTAGAATCCACGATACGCAGGATGGTTCCCAGACCAGAGGTGGCACCAGTACCAAGTCGGGCTGGTTTGATAATAACAAGTGGATCCTGCAATCTGCCATCCAGAAGCGGGGCAGCTTACTTTTGTTTGCCAGGGAAACGGGCCGAGCTTTGTGTCTGGGGGCCTATGGCTGGGAGTGACCGGCTGGCTCCTGAAAAGCTACGATAGGCAGGATGGTGACCAGACCCATGGTGGCACCAGTGCCAAGTTGGGCTGGTTTGATAGTACCAAGTGGCTCCTGCAATCTGCCATCAAAAAGTTGGCAGGCGAGTTTTGTTTTCCAGGGAAAAGCGTCGTTGTTTGTGTTTGGGGGCCTGTGGCTGGGAGTGGCCGTCTTGCTAATTGGAATCCACGATACGCATGATGGTTCCCAGACCTGAGGTGGCACCAGTGACAAGTCGGGCCAGTTTGATGGTGCAAAGTGGCTCCTGCAATCTGCCATCCAGAAGCGGGGCAGCTTACTTTTGTTTGCCAGGGAAACGGGCCGAGGTTTGTGTCTGGGGGCCTATGGCTGGGAGTGACCGGCTGGCTCCTGAAAAGCTACGATAATCAGGATGGTGACCAGACCCATGGTGGCACCAGTGCCAAGTTGGGCTGATTTGATAGTACCAAGTGGCTCCTGCGATCTGCCATCAAAAAGTTGGCAGGCGAGTTTTGTTTTCCAGGGAAAAGCGCTGTTGTTTGTATTTGGGGGCCTGTGGCTGGGAGTGACCGGCTGGCTCCTTAGAATCCACGATACGCAGGATGGTTCCCAGACCCAAGGTGGCACCAGTGCCAAGTTGGGCTGGTTTGATTATACCAAGTGGTTCCTGCAATCTGCCATCCAGAAGCGGGGCAGCTTACTTTTGTTTGCCAGGGAAACGGGCCGAGCTTTGTGTCTGGGGGCCTATGGCTGGGAGTGACCTGCTAGGTCCTGAAAAGCTACGATAGGCAGGATGGTGACCAGACCCATGGTGGCACCAGTGCCAAGTTGGGCTGGTTTGATAGTACCAAGTGGCTCCTGCAATCTGCCATCAAAAAGTTGGCAGGCGAGTTTTGTTTTCCAGGAAAAAGCGCCGTTGTTTGTGTTTGGGGGCCTGTGGCTGGGAGTGGCCGGCTGGCTCCTTAGAATCCACGATACGCAGCATTGTTCCCAGACCAGAGGTGGCACCAGTGCCAAGTCGGGCTAGTTTGATGGTGCAAAGTGGCTCCTGCAATCTGCCATCCAGTAGCGGGGTAGCTTACTTTTTTTTGCCAGGGAAACGGGCCGAGGTTTTTGTCTGGAGGCCTATGGCTGGGAGTGACCGGCTAGGTCCTGAAAAGCTACGATAGGCAGGATGGTGACCAGACCCATGGTGGCACAAGTGCCAAGTTGGGCTGGTTTGATAGTACCAAGTGGCTCCTGCAATCTGCCATCAAAACGTTGTCAGGCGAGTTTTGTTTTCCAGGGAAAAGCGCCGTTGTTTGTGTTTGCGGGCCTGTGGCTGGGAGTGGCCGGCTGACTCCTTAGAATCCACGATACGCAGGATGGTTCCCAGACCCAAGATGGCACCAGTGCCAAGTCGGGCTGGTTTGATAGTACCAAGTGGTTCCTGCAATCTGCCATCCAGAAGCGGGGTAGCTTACTTTTGTTTGCCAGGGAAACGGGCCGAGCTTTGTTTTTGGGGGCCTGTGGCTGGCAGTGGCCAGCTGGCTCCTGAAAATCCATGATACGCAGCATGGTTCCCAGACCCAAGATGGCACCAGTGCCAAGTGGGGCTGGTTTGACAGTGTCAAGTGCCTCATGCAATCTCCCATCCAGAAACGGGGCAGCTGAGTTCTTTTGCCTGTGAACCGGCCGTTGTTTTTGATTGGGGTCTGTGGCCGAGAATGGTCGACTGGCTACTGACAATCCACAATACGCAGGATGGTTCCCAGACTCAAGGTGGCACCAGGGCCAAGTCGGGCTCGTTTGATAGTACCAAGTGGCTCCTGCAATCTGCCATCCTGACGCGGGGCAGCGGATCTTTGTTTGCCAGAGTAAAGTTCCGTGGTTTGTTTTTGGGGGCATATGGCTGGGAGTGGCCGGCTGGCTCCTTAAGAAGCTCGATACGCAGGATGGTTCCCAGATCCATGGTGGCACCATTGCCTAGTTTGGCTGTTTTTGTAGTACCAAGTGCGTCCTGCAATTTTCCATCCAGAAGAAGGGCAGTTGAGTTTTGTTTTCCAGGGAAAAGCGCCGTTGTTTTTGTTTGGAGGCCTGTGGCTGGGAGTGGCCGGCTGGCTCCTTTCAACACACGATACGCCGGATGGTTCCCAACCCAAGGTGGCACCAGTGCCAAGTTGGGCTGGTTTGATAGTACCAAGTGGCTCCTGCAATCTGCCATCCAGAAGCGGGGCAGCTTACTTTTGTTTGCCAGGGAAACGGGCCGAGGTTTGTGACTGGGGGCCTATGGCTGGGAGTGACCGGCTGGCTCCTGAAAAGCTACGATAATCAGGATGGTGACCAGACCCATGGTGGCACCAGTGCCAAGTTGGGCTGATTTGATAGTACCAAGTGGCTCCTGCGATCTGCCATCAAAAAGTTGGCAGGCGAGTTTTGTTTTCCAGGGAAAAGCGCTGTTGTTTGTATTTGGGGGCCTGTGGCTGGGAGTGACCGGCTGGCTCCTTAGAATCCACGATACGCAGGATGGTTCCCAGACCCAAGGTGGCACCAGTGCCAAGTTGGGCTGGTTTGATTATACCAAGTGGTTCCTGCAATCTGCCATCCAGAAGCGGGGCAGCTTACTTTTGTTTGCCAGGGAAACGGGCCGAGCTTTGTGTCTGGGGGCCTATGGCTGGGAGTGACCTGCTAGGTCCTGAAAAGCTACGATAGGCAGGATGGTGACCAGACCCATGGTGGCACCAGTGCCAAGTTGGGCTGGTTTGATAGTACCAAGTGGCTCCTGCAATCTGCCATCAAAAAGTTGGAAGGCGAGTTTTGTTTTCCAGGAAAAAGCGCCGTTGTTTGTGTTTGGGGGCCTGTGGCTGGGAGTGGCCGGCTGGCTCCTTAGAATCCACGATACGCAGCATTGTTCCCAGACCAGAGGTGGCACCAGTGCCAAGTCGGGCTAGTTTGATGGTGCAAAGTGGCTCCTGCAATCTGCCATCCAGTAGCGGGGTAGCTTACTTTTTTTTGCCAGGGAAACGGGCCGAGGTTTTTGTCTGGAGGCCTATGGCTGGGAGTGACCGGCTAGGTCCTGAAAAGCTACGATAGGCAGGATGGTGACCAGACCCATGGTGGCACCAGTGCCAAGTTGGGCTGGTTTGATAGTACCAAGTGGCTCCTGCAATCTGCCATCAAAACGTTGTCAGGCGAGTTTTGTTTTCCAGGGAAAAGCGCCGTTGTTTGTGTTTGCGGGCCTGTGGCTGGGAGTGGCCGGCTGGCTCCTTAGAATCCACGATACGCAGGATGGTTCCCAGACCCAAGATGGCACCAGTGCCAAGTCGGGCTGGTTTGATAGTACCAAGTGGTTCCTGCAATCTGCCATCCAGAAGCGGGGTAGCTTACTTTTGTTTGCCAGGGAAACGGGCCGAGCTTTGTTTTTGGGGGCCTGTGGCTGGCAGTGGCCAGCTGGCTCCTGAAAATCCATGATACGCAGCATGGTTCCCAGACCCAAGATGGCACCAGTGCCAAGTGGGGCTGGTTTGACAGTGTCAAGTGCCTCATGCAATCTCCCATCCAGAAACGGGGCAGCTGAGTTCTTTTGCCTGTGAACCGGCCGTTGTTTTTGATTGGGGTCTGTGGCCGAGAATGGTCGACTGGCTACTGACAATCCACAATACGCAGGATGGTTCCCAGACTCAAGGTGGCACCAGGGCCAAGTCGGGCTCGTTTGATAGTACCAAGTGGCTCCTGCAATCTGCCATCCTGACGCGGGGCAGCGGATCTTTGTTTGCCAGAGTAAAGTTCCGTGGTTTGTTTTTGGGGGCATATGGCTGGGAGTGGCCGGCTGGCTCCTTAAGAAGCTCGATACGCAGGATGGTTCCCAGATCCATGGTGGCACCATTGCCTAGTTTGGCTGTTTTTGTAGTACCAAGTGCGTCCTGCAATTTTCCATCCAGAAGAAGGGCAGTTGAGTTTTGTTTTCCAGGGAAAAGCGCCGTTGTTTTTGTTTGGAGGCCTGTGGCTGGGAGTGGCCGGCTGGCTCCTTTCAACACACGATACGCCGGATGGTTCCCAACCCAAGGTGGCACCAGTGCCAAGTTGGGCTGGTTTGATAGTACCAAGTGGCTCCTGCAATCTGCCATCCAGAAGCGGGGCAGCTTACTTTTGTTTGCCAGGGAAACGGGCCGAGGTTTGTGACTGGGGGCCTATGGCTGGGAGTGACCGGCTGGCTCCTGAAAAGCTACGATAATCAGGATGGTGACCAGACCCATGGTGGCACCAGTGCCAAGTTGGGCTGATTTGATAGTACCAAGTGGCTCCTGCGATCTGCCATCAAAAAGTTGGCAGGCGAGTTTTGTTTTCCAGGGAAAAGCGCTGTTGTCTGTATTTGGGGGCCTGTGGCTGGGAGTGACCGGCTGGCTCCTTAGAATCCACGATACGCAGGATGGTTCCCAGACCCAAGGTGGCACCAGTGCCAAGTTGGGCTGGTTTGATTATACCAAGTGGTTCCTGCAATCTGCCATCCAGAAGCGGGGCAGCTTACTTTTGTTTGCCAGGGAAACGGGCCGAGCTTTGTGTCTGGGGGCCTATGGCTGGGAGTGACCTGCTAGGTCCTGAAAAGCTACGATAGGCAGGATGGTGACCAGACCCATGGTGGCACCAGTGCCAAGTTGGGCTGGTTTGATAGTACCAAGTGGCTCCTGCAATCTGCCATCAAAAAGTTGGCAGGCGAGTTTTGTTTTCCAGGAAAAAGCGCCGTTGTTTGTGTTTGGGGGCCTGTGGCTGGGAGTGGCCGGCTGGCTCCTTAGAATCCACGATACGCAGCATTGTTCCCAGACCAGAGGTGGCACCAGTGCCAAGTCGGGCTAGTTTGATGGTGCAAAGTGGCTCCTGCAATCTGCCATCCAGTAGCGGGGTAGCTTACTTTTTTTTGCCAGGGAAACGGGCCGAGGTTTTTGTCTGGAGGCCTATGGCTGGGAGTGACCGGCTAGGTCCTGAAAAGCTACGATAGGCAGGATGGTGACCAGACCCATGGTGGCACCAGTGCCAAGTTGGGCTGGTTTGATAGTACCAAGTGGCTCCTGCAATCTGCCATCAAAACGTTGTCAGGCGAGTTTTGTTTTCCAGGGAAAAGCGCCGTTGTTTGTGTTTGCGGGCCTGTGGCTGGGAGTGGCCGGCTGGCTCCTTAGAATCCACGATACGCAGGATGGTTCCCAGACCCAAGATGGCACCAGTGCCAAGTCGGGCTGGTTTGATAGTACCAAGTGGTTCCTGCAATCTGCCATCCAGAAGCGGGGCAGCTTACTTTTGTTTGCCAGGGAAACGGGCCGAGCTTTGTTTTTGGGGGCCTGTGGCTGGCAGTGGCCAGCTGGCTCCTGAAAATCCATGATACGCAGCATGGTTCCCAGACCCAAGATGGCACCAGTGCCAAGTGGGGCTGGTTTGACAGTGTCAAGTGCCTCATGCAATCTCCCATCCAGAAACGGGGCAGCTGAGTTCTTTTGCCTGTGAACCGGCCGTTGTTTTTGATTGGGGTCTGTGGCCGAGAATGGTCGACTGGCTACTGACAATCCACAATACGCAGGATGGTTCCCAGACTCAAGGTGGCACCAGGGCCAAGTCGGGCTCGTTTGATAGTACCAAGTGGCTCCTGCAATCTGCCATCCTGACGCGGGGCAGCGGATCTTTGTTTGCCAGAGTAAAGTTCCGTGGTTTGTTTTTGGGGGCATATGGCTGGGAGTGGCCGGCTGGCTCCTTAAGAAGCTCGATACGCAGGATGGTTCCCAGATCCATGGTGGCACCATTGCCTAGTTTGGCTGTTTTTGTAGTACCAAGTGCGTCCTGCAATTTTCCATCCAGAAGAAGGGCAGTTGAGTTTTGTTTTCCAGGGAAAAGCGCCGTTGTTTTTGTTTGGAGGCCTGTGGCTGGGAGTGGCCGGCTGGCTCCTTTCAACACACGATACGCCGGATGGTTCCCAACCCAAGGTGGCACCAGTGCCAAGTTGGGCTGGTTTGATAGTACCAAGTGGCTCCTGCAATCTGCCATCCAGAAGCGGGGCAGCTTACTTTTGTTTGCCAGGGAAACGGGCCGAGGTTTGTGACTGGGGGCCTATGGCTGGGAGTGACCGGCTGGCTCCTGAAAAGCTACGATAGGCAGGATGGTGACCAGACCCATGGTGGCACCAGTGCCAAGTTGGGCTGGTTTGATAGTACCAAGTGGCTCCTGCAATCTGCCATCAAAAACTTGGCAGGCGAGTTTTGTTTTCCAGGGAAAAGCGCCGTTGTTTGTGTTTGGGGGCCTGTGGCAGGGAGTGGCCGGCTGGCTCCTTAGAATCCACGATATGCAGGATGGTTCCCAGACCCAAGGTGGCACCAGTGCCAAGTCGGACTGGTTTGATAGTACCAAGTGGCTCCTGCAATCTGCCATCCAGAAGTGGGGTAGCTTACTTTTGTTTGCCAGGGAAACGGGCCGAGGTTTGTGTCTGGGGGCCTATGGTTGGGAGTAACCGGCTGGCTCCTGAAAAGCTACGATAGGCAGGATGGTTCCCAGATCCAAGGTGGCACCAGTGCCAAGTCGGGCTGGTTTGATGGTGCAAAGTGGCTCCTGCAATCTGCCATCCAGACGCAGGGCAGCAGATTTTTGTTTCCAAGAGAAATGGTCCGTGGTTTGTTTTTGGGGGTATATGGCTGGGCGTGGCCTGCTGGCTCCTTAAAAAGCTACGATAGGCAGGATGGTTCCCTGACCCAAGGTGGCACCAGTGCCAAGTCGGGCGGTTTTCGTAGTACAAAGTGCGTCCTAAAATTTGCCATCCAGAAGAGGGGCAGTTGAGTTTTGTTTATCAGAGAAAAGGGCCGTGGTTTTTTTTTGGGGGCATATGGCTGAGAGTGGCCGTCTGGCCCCTGAAAATCCACGATAGGCAGGATGGTTCCCAGACCAGAGGTGGCACCAGTGCCAAGTCGGGCTGGTTTGATAGTACTAAATAGCACCTGCAATCTGCCATCAAAAAGTTGGCAGGCCAGTTTTCTTTTCCAGGGAAAAGCACCGTTGTTTGTGTTTGGGGGACTGTGGCTGGGAGTGGCCGGCTGGCTCCTGAGAACACACGATACGCAGGATGGTTCCCAGACCCAAGGTGGCACCAGTGCCACGTCGGGCTGGTTTGATGGTGAAAAGTGGCTCCTGCAATCTGCCATCCTGAAGCGGGGTAGCTTACTTTTGTGTGCCAGAGAAATAGGCCTAGGTTTTTGTTTGGGGGCCTGTGGCTAGGAGTGGCCGGCTGGCTCCTAAGAATCCACGATACGCAGGATGTTTACATGACCCATGGTGGCACCAGTGCCAAGTTGGGCTGGTTTGATAGTACCAAGTGGCTCCTGCAAACTCCATCAAAAAGTTGGCAGGCGTGTTTTGTTTTCCAGGGAACAGCGCCGTTGATTTTGTTTGGGGGCCTGTGGCTGGGAGTGGCCGGCTGGCTCCTTAGAATCCACGATACGCAGGATGGTTCCCAGACCCAAGGTGGCACCAGTGGCAAGTCGGGCTGGTTTTATAGTACCAAGTGGCTCCGGCAATCTGCCATCCAGAAGTGAGGCAGCTAAGTTTTGTTTGCCAGAAAAAAGGGCCGTGGTTTTTGTTGGGGGCCTGTGGCTGGGAGTAGCCGGCTGGCTCCTTAAAATCCACGATAGGCAGGATGGTTCCCAGACCCAAGGTGGCACCAGTGCCAAGTCGGGCTGGTTTGATAGTACCAAGTGGCTCCTGCAATCTGCCATCCAGAAGCGGGGCAGCTGAGTTTTGTTTGCCAGAGAAAAAGGCTGTGGTTTGTGTTTGGGGGCCTGTGGCTGGCAGTGGCCGGCTGGCTCCTGAAAATCCACGATACGCAGCATGGTTCCCAGACCCAAGGTGGCACCAGTGCCAAGTGGGTCTCGTTTGACAGTGTAAAGTGCCTCCTGCAATCTCCCATCCAGAAGCGGGGCAGCTGAGTTTTTTTTGCCAGGGAAACGGACCTTTGTTTTTGATTGGGGTCTGTGGCCGAGAGTGGTCGGCTGTCTCCTGACAATCCACAATACGCAGGATGGTTCCCAGACCAAAGGTGGCACCAATGCCAAGTCGCGCTGGTTTGATAGTACCAAGTGTCTCCTGCAATCTGCCATCCAGAAGCGGGGCAGCTGAGTTTTGTTTGCCAGAGAAAAGGGCCGTGGGTTGTGTTTGGGGGCATATGGCTGGGAGTGGCCACCTGGCTCCTTAAAATGCACGATACGCCGCATGGTAACCAGACGCAAGGTGGCACCAGTGCCAAGTCGGGCTGTTTTTGTAGTACCCAGTGGCTTCTGCAATTTGCCATCCAGAAGCGGGGCAGCTAAATTTTGTTTGCTAGAGAAAAGGGCTGTGGTTTGTGTTTGGGGGCCTATGGCTGAGAGTGGCCGGCTGGCCCCTGAAAATCAACGATAGGCAGGATGGTTCCCAGATCCAAGGTGGCACCAGTGCCAAGTAAGGCTGGTTGTATGGTTCAAAGTGACTCCTGCAATCTGCCATCCAGAAGCGGGACAGCTGAGTTTTTTTTGCCAGAGAAAAGGTCCATGGTTTCTTTTTGGGGCATACGGCTGGGAATTGCCGGCTGGCTCCTTAAAATGCTCGATACGCAGGATGGTTCCCAGAGCCAAGGTGGCACCACTGCCAAGTCGGGCTCTTTTTGTAGTACCAAGTGCGTCCTGCAATTTGCCATCCAGAAGAGGGGCAGTTGAGTTTTGTTTGCCAGAGAAAAGGGCCGAGGTTTGTGTTTGGGGGCATATGGCTGGGAGTGTTCGGCTGGTTCCTGAATATGTACGATACGCAGGATTGTTCCCAGATCCAAGGTGGCAGCAGTGCCATGTTGTGCTGGTGTGATAGTCCCAAGTGGCTCCTGCAATCTGCCATCCAGAAGTGGGGCAGCTGATTTTTGTTTGCCAGAGAAAAGGTCCGTGGTTTGTGTTTGGGGGCATATGGCTGAGAGTGGCCGGCTGGCCCCTGAAAATCCACGATACACAGGATGGTTCCCAGATCCAAGGTGGCACCTGTGCCAAGTCGGGCTGATTTGATAGTACTAAGTAGCTCCTGCAATCTGCCATGCAGAAGCGGGGCAGCTTACTTTTGTTTTCCAGGGAAACGGGCCGAGGTTTGTGTTTGGGGGCCTATGGCTGAGAGTGACCGGCTGGCTCCTGAAAAGCTACAATAGGCAGGATGGTGACCAGACCCATGGTGGCACCAGTGCCAAGTTGGGCTGGTTTGATAGTACCAAGTGGCTCCTGCAATCTGCCATCCAGAAGCAGGGCAGCTGAGTTTTGTTTGCCAGAGAAAAGGGCCTTGGTTTGTGTTTGGGGGCATATGGCTGGGTGTGGCCAGCTGGCTCCTTAAAATGCACGATATGCAACATGGCTCCCAGACCCAAGGTGGCACAAGTGCCAAGTTGGGCTGGTTTGATAGTACCAAGTGGCTCCTGCAATCTTCCATGATCACGTGGAGAAATACTTTCTGGTTTCAGCCTCATGCTCTTTCTTCTCTCCCTCAACTTCTCTATCACCTCTCATCTGGTTCACATGCGCTGTCTTCAAGGTCCACAGGCTACTTTTCACAGAATCTTCTGGCCTGATGAAGTAAGGATGATGAATAGAACAGAGCTGGGATCTATTTTCCAGTTTGGATAAAATGCATTCTGCACACAAATCCAAGGAGAACGGGCTGCCCCGATGCCCAGAAAATCTTTCACTCCTGCTAGTGTTCTACGTCAACCGCAACTTAGTCTGAAAGAAAAGCTTTTTCTCTGAGAGCATCTGAGAGGTTTGCATGAAGCACTGATATCTGACATATGCAATTTTGAATAGGAGAGGAAAAAGAAAATGGCAAGGAGTTTTTAATTTTAGTGGTTTCAATTTTAATTTCCGTGCACTTTTTCAAAACTTGTCAGCTCAAATGCCCATCAACATCTTTTAGTCATCTGTAAGTCAGTATTCATATAAAATGTGCTTCAAATCCAAAGAATTTCAAATTTGCACTCCAAGCTTCTATGCCTAGATTTATGATTTCCTACACATATTAGATGAAAGGAAGGCCTTTTTTACTGTGGGAGTGCTGGAACACTGGAACAGGTTGCCCAGAGAAGTTGTGGGTGTCCCATCCCTGAAAGTATTCAAGGTCACCTTGGACGGGGCTTGGAGCAGCAACAAAGGAGAAGCTTGATGGTAGAGAAACAAAGTTGGACTATAGAAGAAACTCGGATTGAAGTATAGGATCAAGTTTTCTCTCAGCTCTTGGGGTAAATTCAAAGTTGTACAAAATGACATTTATCTGTGCTATTCACTACTGTAACAGAAAGTTTCATGAAAACTGTACAGAAGATAGTAAATTTTAAAAGAGATAAGAATTACAGCATAAAATCCATGGGATAGGTTACAACATGAGACACTCTCTAAGAGAAAATCTCTGTGTTTCAGCACTTCATCGGGGTAAGATTTCATGAAGTGCCAAAGAAGGCGGCAAAATATCATTCGGGACATTATTTACTGGAATTCAGCCTGGCCATTAGTAGGAACTGCCTTTGAACATATCATGTAGATATACCACACACGCTTTCCCTTCACTGAAAAATTACTGTTTACAACAAATAAGCAATTGACGATCAAAATTGATTGAAAGCATCTTAAACATGTCAAGTATTTCATTGTAGATGATCTGTGATCCAAATGCTTCTTCCACCTTCGAGAGGGACAGAAGAATTCTTCCATATCATGATGGTTTAAAATTGTATCAACCAATGTTTTCTGCTGAAAAGATATCATCTATTTTTTTCTATTTTTGGAAGAAAATATTCCTAGACATACAACAGGTGAGAACTAAGTAATTTTAAAGAAACAAATGAAATGAAAATATTCTGTAAATAGAATGAAATGAAAAGCTGTGTTTTAAATAGGAGCTAAATATTAAACAGAATTTTTGTACCAGGCATTTGAATTACTGCACCAGCTCTTTTGCCCATCAAGAGAGGCATTTAGCATTTCAGTCTTTTCCAAGGTGTTCATGATCTGCTATGCTGATCTCTGTGTGTGCCTAGGTGTGTGTGGAGGGGGGGGCATATGAAGGGGAGTGTGTATGTTTGCTTTACAATTGTTGTGGCAGATTCATGCCTCAGCTCCACATTTTGTTTTAAAAAGGTCACACCGAGTGGATATGAAGTTTACTATCAACAAGAGATCGATTCCCAAATCATCCATTTGACTCTCCCTTATAAATCATGTGCTTTGTTGCATATTTTATCAAATATACTTTCAAGCCAGATGGAGGAAGGAGGATGTGGGAATCCCTCCACCATCTTGCAACTTTTATGTAAGTAGGTTTTCAAGAAAATCATCATTTCTCTTTTAAATATGTCTGGAACAGGCATGATGGTAGTGTCAACCTGTTGGAGTTTTTGTTGCTGGAAGAAGTTGTACAAAAGGATTGGTTTTTACATTGACCAGTTACTGAATCAAGCGCAGGAATACATTGGAAATTTAGCTGGGGGTTCCTTTTCCCAGCAGACTACTTCTAGAACGAGCTTGTACACTGAAGCTGACTCTTTTGCTCTCTTTTTGTTTCTTTCCTATTTTCTTGGCTTCTTTGCCACTATCTAGACAATTTTGGAACTTTGTTCCCAACTAAAATGGTTTCAATAGTCTGATTGTGATCATACATTTTTACAAGGAATTTTTAAAATCTTTCCTCGAGTCCAGAAAGTCAAGGACTTAGATCTTTTTCTTCCCTTATCAATATTGCCATGAAATTGATAAATAAAGACCAACTCTTTATTTTTGTTTTTAACCCACGTAGATAATTCCCATCCATTAATCCATTTTGTGGACCAATAGCTGCCATTCTGATGGAAGCTGTCACTTCTTAACAATAGGCATTCTGTGACTATGTTGACAGCACTTTGGGTGAAGATCCTAACTGGTCTTAGATATACATAGGGAGAAATTTGCTCAGCCAGTGTCAGTCTTAAGCATGCGTATCAGAAGATCTTTCTAGAGCTGGGAATTTTCCCATGAAAGGGATTCAGTTAGGGAAGAGACACTTGTGCCAGAGTTTTACATTCTTCTTGAACACTGCTTAAGGAACTTAGATGCCATGTCCATTTGGATCTCTGTCTGCACAGAACTTTGTCATGCCAGTGCTTTGAAATGCATCTTGAAGAGAATTCACTAGCACAGAATGAAAGAGAGTGGAAGGGGTTGGTGGGGCTAACCAGGCCCAACCCCCCTGCCTAAACCAGGATACCTAGAGCCTCTTGCCCAGGATTCTATCTGGGTGTACTTTTAATGTCTTCAAAGATCCAGGCTCCACAATCTTTCTGGGCAGTCTGTGCCGTGGTTCAGTCACCCTGACAGTAAAGAAACATTTACTGATGTTCAAAGGCAATCTCCTGTATTTCAGTGTGTGCCCACTGCCTCTTGTCTTTTCCCTCAGCATCACTGAAAAGACACTGATTCCCTCCCCTTTGCACTATTGCTTCCATATGTATGTGTGATGCCATGTAGAGGTATGTCAAAAACCTCCCTGAAGCCCAGGCAGATAATATTCCCTTCATCTACCAGTCAAGTTGATTCATCAGAGGAGTTTAAAGTGATGTTCAGCATGAAATTCCCCTGAAAAATCATGCTAACTACATTATTTGGTCATCTGTCATGTGCCTGGCAAGGATTTCCAGGAAGAGCTGCTTCATCAACTTCCTGGGGATAAAAAAGAGGCTGGCTGGTTTGTACTATGGCGAGTCCTCTTAATTGCCTTTTTTGAAGATGGGTGTCATTTGCTAACATCCACTCTTTAGCCTCTCTTGTCGTCTACATCTTAGCAAAACGCTTTTCCACTATGTCTGGCTAGGAAAAACTGTGCCAGCACAGAAAACATCTCCCATCGTGTTCTAGAAGTTGCACGGATGTCTGCCAAGTGTTTGGCAGGAAGAAAAGAAAAGTTGTCCAAAACAGCTTCCAATCGAATGTTCCTGTGATTGGAAAAGTCAGGAGAGTGCAAAGGTACTGTTTTCTATCAGTTGGCAAGGTGCGCACACAATCCCAGTGTTGTACAGCTTGCTTCTTCACCTTCCCGAAGCTGCCGCTCTCGCCGGCTGCCGGAGCCCAAGAAGCGGCTTCTTCGCGCAAAGACGATTGTGCCGCTCACAGGGCTCTCCTTAGCGCGGCTTCTGCCGAAAGACGCCCGGCAGCGGCTCTTACCTCCGGAGAGCATCCTACCTTCGTCTTTAGCTCCTCTTCTCATCTACACCTAGGCAAAAAGCTTCTCCACTATGTCTGGCTAGGAAAAACTGTGCCAGCACAGAAAACATCTCCCATCGTGTTCTAGAAGTTGCACGGATGTCTGCCAAGTGTTTGGCAGGAAGAAAAGAAAAGTTGTCCAAAACAGCTTCCAATCGAATGTTCCTGTGATTGGAAAAGTCAGGAGAGTGCAAAGGTACTGTTTTCTATCAGTTGGCAAGGTGCGCACACAATCCCAGTGTTGTACAGCTTGCTTCTTCACCTTCCCGAAGCTGCCGCTCTCGCCGGCTGCCGGAGCCCAAGAAGCGGCTTCTTCGCGCAAAGACGATTGTGCCGCTCACAGTGCTCTCCTTAGCGCAGCTTCTGCCGAAAGACGCCCGGCAGCGGCTCTTACCTCCTGAGAGTGGCAGCTTCGGGAAGATGAAGAAGCAAGCTGTACAACACTGGGATTGTGTGCGCACCTTGCCAACTGATAGAAAACAGTACCTTTGCACTCTCCTGACTTTTCCAATCACAGGAACATTCGATTGGAAGCTGTTTTGGACAACTTTTCTTTTCTTCCTGCCAAACACTTGGCAGACATCCGTGCAACTTCTAGAACACGATGGGAGATGTTTTCTGTGCTGGCACGGGTTTTCCTAGCCAGACATAGTGGAAAAGCGTTTTGCTAAGATGTAGACTACAAAAGACGCGAAAGACGAAGGTAGGATGCTCTCCGGAGGTAAGAGCCGCTGCCGGGCGTCTTTCGGCAGAAGCCGCGCTAAGGAGAGCACTGTGAGCGGCACAATCGTCTTTGCGCGAAGAAGCCGCTTCTTGGGCTCCGGCAGCCGGCGAGAGCGGCAGCTTCGGGAAGGTGAAGAAGCAAGCTGTACAACACTGGGATTGTGTGCGCACCTTGCCAACTGATAGAAAACAGTACCTTTGCACTCTCCTGACTTTTCCAATCACAGGAACATTCGATTGGAAGCTGTTTTGGACAACTTTTCTTTTCTTCCTGCCAAACACTTGGCAGACATCCGTGCAACTTCTAGAACACGATGGGAGATGTTTTCTGTGCTGGCACAGTTTTTCCTAGCCAGACATAGTGGAGAAGCGTTTTGCTAAGATGTAGACTACAAAAGACGCGAAAGACGAAGGTAGGATGCTCTCCGGAGGTAAGAGCCGCTGCCGGGCGTCTTTCGGCAGAAGCCGCGCTAAGGAGAGCACTGTGAGCGGCACAATCGTCTTTGCGCGAAGAAGCCGCTTCTTCGGCTCCGGCAGCCGGCGAGAGCGGCAGCTTCGGGAAGGTGAAGAAGCAAGCTGTACAACACTGGGATTGTGTGCGCACCTTGCCAACTGATAGAAAACAGTATCTTTGCACTCTCCTGACTTTTCCAATCACAGGAACATTCGATTGGAAGCTGTTTTGGACAACTTTTCTTTTCTTCCTGCCAAACACTTGGCAGACATCCGTGCAACTTCTAGAACACGATGGGAGATGTTTTCTGTGCTGGCACAGTTTTTCCTAGCCAGACATAGTGGAAAAGCTTTTTGCCGAGGTGTAGATGAGAAGAGGAGCTAAAGACGAAGGTAGGATGCTCTCCGGAGGTAAGAGCCGCTGCCGGGCGTCTTTCGGCAGAAGCCGCGCTAAGGAGAGCCCTGTAAGCGGCACAATCGTCTTTGCGCGAAGAAGCCGCTTCTTGGGCTCCGGCAGCCGGCGAGAGCGGCAGCTTCGGGAAGGTGAAGAAGCAAGCTGTACAACACTGGGATTGTGTGCGCACCTTGCCAACTGATAGAAAACAGTACCTTTGCACTCTCCTGACTTTTCCAATCACAGGAACATTCGATTGGAAGCTGTTTTGGACAACTTTTCTTTTCTTCCTGCCAAACACTTGGCAGACATCCGTGCAACTTCTAGAAAACGATGGGAGATGTTTTCTGTGCTGGCACAGTTTTTCCTAGCCAGACATAGTGGAAAAGCGTTTTGCTAAGATGTAGACTACAAAAGACGCGAAAGACGAAGGTAGGATGCTCTCCGGAGGTAAGAGCCGCTGCCGGGCGTCTTTCGGCAGAAGCCGCGCTAAGGAGAGCACTGTGAGCGGCACAATCGTCTTTGCGCGAAGAAGCCGCTTCTTGGGCTCCGGCAGCCGGCGAGAGCGGCAGCTTCGGGAAGGTGAAGAAGCAAGCTGTACAACACTGGGATTGTGTGCGCACCTTGCCAACTGATAGAAAACAGTACCTTTGCACTCTCCTGACTTTTCCAATCACATGAACATTCGATTGGAAGCTGTTTTGGACAACTTTTCTTTTCTTCCTGCCAAACACTTGGCAGACATCCGTGCAACTTCTAGAAAACGATGGGAGATGTTTTCTGTGCTGGCACGGGTTTTCCTAGCCAGACATAGTGGAAAAGCGTTTTGCTAAGATGTAGACTACAAAAGACGCGAAAGACGAAGGTAGGATGCTCTCCGGAGGTAAGAGCCGCTGCCGGGCGTCTTTCGGCAGAAGCCGCGCTAAGGAGAGCCCTGTGAGCGGCACAATCGTCTTTGCGCGAAGAAGCCGCTTCTTGGGCTCCGGCAGCCGGCGAGAGCGGCAGCTTCGGGAAGGTGAAGAAGCAAGCTGTACAACACTGGGATTGTGTGCGCACCTTGCCAACTGATAGAAAACAGTACCTTTGCACTCTCCTGACTTTTCCAATCACAGGAACATTCGATTGGAAGCTGTTTTGGACAACTTTTCTTTTCTTCCTGCCAAACACTTGGCAGACATCCGTGCAACTTCTAGAACACGATGGGAGATGTTTTCTGTGCTGGCACAGTTTTTCCTAGCCAGACATAGTGGAAAAGCGTTTTGCTAAGATGTAGACTACAAAAGACGCGAAAGACGAAGGTAGGATGCTCTCCGGAGGTAAGAGCCGCTGCCGGGCGTCTTTCGGCAGAAGCCGCGCTAAGGAGAGCCCTGTAAGCGGCACAATCGTCTTTGCGCGAAGAAGCCGCTTCTTGGGCTCCGGCAGCCGGCGAGAGCGGCAGCTTCGGGAAGGTGAAGAAGCAAGCTGTACAACACTGGGATTGTGTGCGCACCTTGCCAACTGATAGAAAACAGTACCTTTGCACTCTCCTGACTTTTCCAATCACAGGAACATTCGATTGGAAGCTGTTTTGGACAACTTTTCTTTTCTTCCTGCCAAACACTTGGCAGACATCCGTGCAACTTCTAGAACACGATGGGAGATGTTTTCTGTGCTGGCACAGTTTTTCCTAGCCAGACATAGTGGAAAAGCGTTTTGCTAAGATGTAGACTACAAAAGACGCGAAAGACGAAGGTAGGATGCTCTCCGGAGGTAAGAGCCGCTGCCGGGCGTCTTTCGGCAGAAGCCGCGCTAAGGAGAGCACTGTGAGCGGCACAATCGTCTTTGCGCGAAGAAGCCGCTTCTTGGGCTCCGGCAGCCGGCGAGAGCGGCAGCTTCGGGAAGGTGAAGAAGCAAGCTGTACAACACTGGGATTGTGTGCGCACCTTGCCAACTGATAGAAAACAGTATCTTTGCACTCTCCTGACTTTTCCAATCACAGGAACATTCGATTGGAAGCTGTTTTGGACAACTTTTCTTTTCTTCCTGCCAAACACTTGGCAGACATCCGTGCAACTTCTAGAACACGATGGGAGATGTTTTCTGTGCTGGCACAGTTTTTCCTAGCCAGACATAGTGGAAAAGCGTTTTGCTAAGATGTAGACTACAAAAGACGCGAAAGACGAAGGTAGGATGCTCTCCGGAGGTAAGAGCCGCTGCCGGGCGTCTTTCGGCAGAAGCCGCGCTAAGGAGAGCACTGTGAGCGGCACAATCGTCTTTGCGCGAAGAAGCCGCTTCTTGGGCTCCGGCAGCCGGCGAGAGCGGCAGCTTCGGGAAGGTGAAGAAGCAAGCTGTACAACACTGGGATTGTGTGCGCACCTTGCCAACTGATAGAAAACAGTACCTTTGCACTCTCCTGACTTTTCCAATCACAGGAACATTCGATTGGAAGCTGTTTTGGACAACTTTTCTTTTCTTCCTGCCAAACACTTGGCAGACATCCGTGCAACTTCTAGAACACGATGGGAGATGTTTTCTGTGCTGGCACAGTTTTTCCTAGCCAGACATAGTGGAAAAGCGTTTTGCTAAGATGTAGACTACAAAAGACGCGAAAGACGAAGGTAGGATGCTCTCCGGAGGTAAGAGCCGCTGCCGGGCGTCTTTCGGCAGAAGCCGCGCTAAGGAGAGCCCTGTAAGCGGCACAATCGTCTTTGCGCGAAGAAGCCGCTTCTTGGGCTCCGGCAGCCGGCGAGAGCGGCAGCTTCGGGAAGGTGAAGAAGCAAGCTGTACAACACTGGGATTGTGTGCGCACCTTGCCAACTGATAGAAAACAGTACCTTTGCACTCTCCTGACTTTTCCAATCACAGGAACATTCGATTGGAAGCTGTTTTGGACAACTTTTCTTTTCTTCCTGCCAAACACTTGGCAGACATCCGTGCAACTTCTAGAAAACGATGGGAGATGTTTTCTGTGCTGGCACGGGTTTTCCTAGCCAGACATAGTGGAAAAGCGTTTTGCTAAGATGTAGACTACAAAAGACGCGAAAGACGAAGGTAGGATGCTCTCCGGAGGTAAGAGCCGCTGCCGGGCGTCTTTCGGCAGAAGCCGCGCTAAGGAGAGCCCTGTAAGCGGCACAATCGTCTTTGCGCGAAGAAGCCGCTTCTTGGGCTCCGGCAGCCGGCGAGAGCGGCAGCTTCGGGAAGGTGAAGAAGCAAGCTGTACAACACTGGGATTGTGTGCGCACCTTGCCAACTGATAGAAAACAGTACCTTTGCACTCTCCTGACTTTTCCAATCACAGGAACATTCGATTGGAAGCTGTTTTGGACAACTTTTCTTTTCTTCCTGCCAAACACTTGGCAGACATCCGTGCAACTTCTAGAACACGATGGGAGATGTTTTCTGTGCTGGCACAGTTTTTCCTAGCCAGACATAGTGGAAAAGCGTTTTGCTAAGATGTAGACTACAAAAGACGCGAAAGACGAAGGTAGGATGCTCTCCGGAGGTAAGAGCCGCTGCCGGGCGTCTTTCGGCAGAAGCCGCGCTAAGGAGAGCACTGTGAGCGGCACAATCGTCTTTGCGCGAAGAAGCCGCTTCTTGGGCTCCGGCAGCCGGCGAGAGCGGCAGCTTCGGGAAGGTGAAGAAGCAAGCTGTACAACACTGGGATTGTGTGCGCACCTTGCCAACTGATAGAAAACAGTACCTTTGCACTCTCCTGACTTTTCCAATCACAGGAACATTCGATTGGAAGCTGTTTTGGACAACTTTTCTTTTCTTCCTGCCAAACACTTGGCAGACATCCGTGCAACTTCTAGAACACGATGGGAGATGTTTTCTGTGCTGGCACAGTTTTTCCTAGCCAGACATAGTGGAAAAGCGTTTTGCTAAGATGTAGACTACAAAAGACGAGAAAGACGAAGGTAGGATGCTCTCCGGAGGTAAGAGCCGCTGCCGGGCGTCTTTCGGCAGAAGCCGCGCTAAGGAGAGCACTGTGAGCGGCACAATCGTCTTTGCGCGAAGAAGCCGCTTCTTGGGCTCCGGCAGCCGGCGAGAGCGGCAGCTTCGGGAAGGTGAAGAAGCAAGCTGTACAACACTGGGATTGTGTGCGCACCTTGCCAACTGATAGAAAACAGTACCTTTGCACTCTCCTGACTTTTCCAATCACAGGAACATTCGATTGGAAGCTGTTTTGGACAACTTTTCTTTTCTTCCTGCCAAACACTTGGCAGACATCCGTGCAACTTCTAGAACACGATGGGAGATGTTTTCTGTGCTGGCACAGTTTTTCCTAGCCAGACATAGTGGAAAAGCGTTTTGCTAAGATGTAGACTACAAAAGACGCGAAAGACGAAGGTAGGATGCTCTCCGGAGGTAAGAGCCGCTGCCGGGCGTCTTTCGGCAGAAGCCGCGCTAAGGAGAGCCCTGTAAGCGGCACAATCGTCTTTGCGCGAAGAAGCCGCTTCTTGGGCTCCGGCAGCCGGCGAGAGCGGCAGCTTCGGGAAGGTGAAGAAGCAAGCTGTACAACACTGGGATTGTGTGCGCACCTTGCCAACTGATAGAAAACAGTACCTTTGCACTCTCCTGACTTTTCCAATCACAGGAACATTCGATTGGAAGCTGTTTTGGACAACTTTTCTTTTCTTCCTGCCAAACACTTGGCAGACATCCGTGCAACTTCTAGAAAACGATGGGAGATGTTTTCTGTGCTGGCACGGGTTTTCCTAGCCAGACATAGTGGAAAAGCGTTTTGCTAAGATGTAGACTACAAAAGACGCGAAAGACGAAGGTAGGATGCTCTCCGGAGGTAAGAGCCGCTGCCGGGCGTCTTTCGGCAGAAGCCGCGCTAAGGAGAGCCCTGTGAGCGGCACAATCGTCTTTGCGCGAAGAAGCCGCTTCTTGGGCTCCGGCAGCCGGCGAGAGCGGCAGCTTCGGGAAGGTGAAGAAGCAAGCTGTACAACACTGGGATTGTGTGCGCACCTTGCCAACTGATAGAAAACAGTACCTTTGCACTCTCCTGACTTTTCCAATCACAGGAACATTCGATTGGAAGCTGTTTTGGACAACTTTTCTTTTCTTCCTGCCAAACACTTGGCAGACATCCGTGCAACTTCTAGAACACGATGGGAGATGTTTTCTGTGCTGGCACAGTTTTTCCTAGCCAGACATAGTGGAGAAGCTTTTTGCCTAGGTGTAGATGAGAAGAGGAGCTAAAGACGAAGGTAGGATGCTCTCCGGAGGTAAGAGCCGCTGCCGGGCGTCTTTCGGCAGAAGCCGCGCTAAGGAGAGCACTGTGAGCGGCACAATCGTCTTTGCGCGAAGAAGCCGCTTCTTGGGCTCCGGCAGCCGGCGAGAGCGGCAGCTTCGGGAAGGTGAAGAAGCAAGCTGTACAACACTGGGATTGTGTGCGCACCTTGCCAACTGATAGAAAACAGTACCTTTGCACTCTCCTGACTTTTCCAATCACAGGAACATTCGATTGGAAGCTGTTTTGGACAACTTTTCTTTTCTTCCTGCCAAACACTTGGCAGACATCCGTGCAACTTCTAGAACACGATGGGAGATGTTTTCTGTGCTGGCACAGTTTTTCCTAGCCAGACATAGTGGAAAAGCGTTTTGCTAAGATGTAGACGACAAGAGAGGCTAAAGAGTGGATGTTAGCAAATGACACCCATCTTCAAAAAAGGCAATTAAGAGGACTCGCCATAGTACAAACCAGCCAGCCTCTTTTTTATCCCCAGGAAGTTGATGAAGCAGCTCTTCCTGGAAATCCTTGCCAGGCACATGACAGATGACCAAATAATGTAGTTAGCATGATTTTTCAGGGGAATTTCATGCTGAACATCACTTTAAACTCCTCTGATGAATCAACTTGACTGGTAGATGAAGGGAATATTATCTGCCTGGGCTTCAGGGAGGTTTTTGACGTACCTCTACATGGCATCACACATACATATGGAAGCAATAGTGCAAAGGGGAGGGAATCAGTGTCTTTTCAGTGATGCTGAGGGAAAAGACAAGAGGCAGTGGGCACACACTGAAATACAGGAGATTGCCTTTGAACATCAGTAAATGTTTCTTTACTGTCAGGGTGACTGAACCACGGCACAGACTGCCCAGAAAGATTGTGGAGCCTGGATCTTTGAAGACATTAAAAGTACACCCAGATAGAATCCTGGGCAAGAGGCTCTAGGTATCCTGGTTTAGGCAGGGGGGTTGGGCCTGGTTAGCCCCACCAACCCCTTCCACTCTCTTTCATTCTGTGCTAGTGAATTCTCTTCAAGATGCATTTCAAAGCACTGGCATGACAAAGTTCTGTGCAGACAGAGATCCAAATGGACATGGCATCTAAGTTCCTTAAGCAGTGTTCAAGAAGAATGTAAAACTCTGGCACAAGTGTCTCTTCCCTAACTGAATCCCTTTCATGGGAAAATTCCCAGCTCTAGAAAGATCTTCTGATACGCATGCTTAAGACTGACACTGGCTGAGCAAATTTCTCCCTATGTATATCTAAGACCAGTTAGGATCTTCACCCAAAGTGCTGTCAACATAGTCACAGAATGCCTATTGTTAAGAAGTGACAGCTTCCATCAGAATGGCAGCTATTGGTCCACAAAATGGATTAATGGATGGGAATTATCTACGTGGGTTAAAAACAAAAATAAAGAGTTGGTCTTTATTTATCAATTTCATGGCAATATTGATAAGGGAAGAAAAAGATCTAAGTCCTTGACTTTCTGGACTCGAGGAAAGATTTTAAAAATTCCTTGTAAAAATGTATGATCACAATCAGACTATTGAAACCATTTTAGTTGGGAACAAAGTTCCAAAATTGTCTAGATAGTGGCAAAGAAGCCAAGAAAATAGGAAAGAAACAAAAAGAGAGCAAAAGAGTCAGCTTCAGTGTACAAGCTCGTTCTAGAAGTAGTCTGCTGGGAAAAGGAACCCCCAGCTAAATTTCCAATGTATTCCTGCGCTTGATTCAGTAACTGGTCAATGTAAAAACCAATCCTTTTGTACAACTTCTTCCAGCAACAAAAACTCCAACAGGTTGACACTACCATCATGCCTGTTCCAGACATATTTAAAAGAGAAATGATGATTTTCTTGAAAACCTACTTACATAAAAGTTGCAAGATGGTGGAGGGATTCCCACATCCTCCTTCCTCCATCTGGCTTGAAAGTATATTTGATAAAATATGCAACAAAGCACATGATTTATAAGGGAGAGTCAAATGGATGATTTGGGAATCGATCTCTTGTTGATAGTAAACTTCATATCCACTCGGTGTGACCTTTTTAAAACAAAATGTGGAGCTGAGGCATGAATCTGCCACAACAATTGTAAAGCAAACATACACACTCCCCTTCATATGCCCCCCCCTCCACACACACCTAGGCACACACAGAGATCAGCATAGCAGATCATGAACACCTTGGAAAAGACTGAAATGCTAAATGCCTCTCTTGATGGGCAAAAGAGCTGGTGCAGTAATTCAAATGCCTGGTACAAAAATTCTGTTTAATATTTAGCTCCTATTTAAAACACAGCTTTTCATTTCATTCTATTTACAGAATATTTTCATTTCATTTGTTTCTTTAAAATTACTTAGTTCTCACCTGTTGTATGTCTAGGAATATTTTCTTCCAAAAATAGAAAAAAATAGATGATATCTTTTCAGCAGAAAACATTGGTTGATACAATTTTAAACCATCATGATATGGAAGAATTCTTCTGTCCCTCTCGAAGGTGGAAGAAGCATTTGGATCACAGATCATCTACAATGAAATACTTGACATGTTTAAGATGCTTTCAATCAATTTTGATCGTCAATTGCTTATTTGTTGTAAACAGTAATTTTTCAGTGAAGGGAAAGCGTGTGTGGTATATCTACATGATATGTTCAAAGGCAGTTCCTACTAATGGCCAGGCTGAATTCCAGTAAATAATGTCCCGAATGATATTTTGCCGCCTTCTTTGGCACTTCATGAAATCTTACCCCGATGAAGTGCTGAAACACAGAGATTTTCTCTTAGAGAGTGTCTCATGTTGTAACCTATCCCATGGATTTTATGCTGTAATTCTTATCTCTTTTAAAATTTACTATCTTCTGTACAGTTTTCATGAAACTTTCTGTTACAGTAGTGAATAGCACAGATAAATGTCATTTTGTACAACTTTGAATTTACCCCAAGAGCTGAGAGAAAACTTGATCCTATACTTCAATCCGAGTTTCTTCTATAGTCCAACTTTGTTTCTCTACCATCAAGCTTCTCCTTTGTTGCTGCTCCAAGCCCCGTCCAAGGTGACCTTGAATACTTTCAGGGATGGGACACCCACAACTTCTCTGGGCAACCTGTTCCAGTGTTCCAGCACTCCCACAGTAAAAAAGGCCTTCCTTTCATCTAATATGTGTAGGAAATCATAAATCTAGGCATAGAAGCTTGGAGTGCAAATTTGAAATTCTTTGGATTTGAAGCACATTTTATATGAATACTGACTTACAGATGACTAAAAGATGTTGATGGGCATTTGAGCTGACAAGTTTTGAAAAAGTGCACGGAAATTAAAATTGAAACCACTAAAATTAAAAACTCCTTGCCATTTTCTTTTTCCTCTCCTATTCAAAATTGCATATGTCAGATATCAGTGCTTCATGCAAACCTCTCAGATGCTCTCAGAGAAAAAGCTTTTCTTTCAGACTAAGTTGCGGTTGACGTAGAACACTAGCAGGAGTGAAAGATTTTCTGGGCATCGGGGCAGCCCGTTCTCCTTGGATTTGTGTGCAGAATGCATTTTATCCAAACTGGAAAATAGATCCCAGCTCTGTTCTATTCATCATCCTTACTTCATCAGGCCAGAAGATTCTGTGAAAAGTAGCCTGTGGACCTTGAAGACAGCGCATGTGAACCAGATGAGAGGTGATAGAGAAGTTGAGGGAGAGAAGAAAGAGCATGAGGCTGAAACCAGAAAGTATTTCTCCACGTGATCATGGAAGATGGCAGGAGCCACTTGGTACTATCAAACCAGCCCAACTTGGCACTTGTGCCACCTTGGGTCTGGGAGCCATGTTGCATATCGTGCATTTTAAGGAGCCAGCTGGCCACACCCAGCCATATGCCCCCAAACACAAACCAAGGCCCTTTTCTCTGGCAAACAAAACTCAGCTGCCCTGCTTCTGGATGGCAGATTGCAGGAGCCACTTGGTACTATCAAACCAGCCCAACTTGGCACTGGTGCCACCATGGGTCTGGTCACCATCCTGCCTATTGTAGCTTTTCAGGAGCCAGCCGGTCACTCTCAGCCATAGGCCCCCAAACACAAACCTCGGCCCGTTTCCCTGGAAAACAAAAGTAAGCTGCCCCGCTTCTGCATGGCAGATTGCAGGAGCTACTTAGTACTATCAAATCAGCCCGACTTGGCACAGGTGCCACCTTGGATCTGGGAACCATCCTGTGTATCGTGGATTTTCAGGGGCCAGCCGGCCACTCTCAGCCATATGCCCCCAAACACAAACCACGGACCTTTTCTCTGGCAAACAAAAATCAGCTGCCCCACTTCTGGATGGCAGATTGCAGGAGCCACTTGGGACTATCACACCAGCACAACATGGCACTGCTGCCACCTTGGATCTGGGAACAATCCTGCGTATCGTACATATTCAGGAACCAGCCGAACACTCCCAGCCATATGCCCCCAAACACAAACCTCGGCCCTTTTCTCTGGCAAACAAAACTCAACTGCCCCTCTTCTGGATGGCAAATTGCAGGACGCACTTGGTACTACAAAAAGAGCCCGACTTGGCAGTGGTGCCACCTTGGCTCTGGGAACCATCCTGCGTATCGAGCATTTTAAGGAGCCAGCCGGCAATTCCCAGCCGTATGCCCCAAAAAGAAACCATGGACCTTTTCTCTGGCAAAAAAAACTCAGCTGTCCCGCTTCTGGATGGCAGATTGCAGGAGTCACTTTGAACCATACAACCAGCCTTACTTGGCACTGGTGCCACCTTGGATCTGGGAACCATCCTGCCTATCGTTGATTTTCAGGGGCCAGCCGGCCACTCTCAGCCATAGGCCCCCAAACACAAACCACAGCCCTTTTCTCTAGCAAACAAAATTTAGCTGCCCCGCTTCTGGATGGCAAATTGCAGAAGCCACTGGGTACTACAAAAACAGCCCGACTTGGCACTGGTGCCACCTTGCGTCTGGTTACCATGCGGCGTATCGTGCATTTTAAGGAGCCAGGTGGCCACTCCCAGCCATATGCCCCCAAACACAACCCACGGCCCTTTTCTCTGGCAAACAAAACTCAGCTGCCCCGCTTCTGGATGGCAGATTGCAGGAGACACTTGGTACTATCAAACCAGCGCGACTTGGCATTGGTGCCACCTTTGGTCTGGGAACCATCCTGCGTATTGTGGATTGTCCGGAGACAGCCGACCACTCTCGGCCACAGACCCCAATCAAAAACAAAGTTCCGTTTCCCTGGCAAAAAAAACTCAGCTGCCCCGCTTCTGGATGGGAGATTGCAGGAGGCACTTTACACTGTCAAACGAGACCCACTTGGCACTGGTGCCACCTTGGGTCTGGGAACCATGCTGCGTATCGTGGATTTTCAGGAGCCAGCCGGCCACTGCCAGCCACAGGCCCCCAAACACAAACCACAGCCTTTTTCTCTGGCAAACAAAACTCAGCTGCCCCGCTTCTGGATGTCAGATTGGAGGAGCCACTTGGTACTATCAAACCAGCCCAACTTGGCACTGGTGCCACCTTGGGTCTGGGAACCATCCTGCCTATCGTGGATTTTAAGGAGCCAGCCGGCTACTCCCAGCCACAGGCCCCCAACAAAAACCACGGCCCTTTTTTCTGGCAAACAAAACTTAGCTGCCTCACTTCTGGATGGCAGATTGCCGGAGCCACTTGGTACTATCAAACCAGCCCGACTTGCCACTGGTGCCACCTTGGGTCTGGGAACCATCCTGCGTATCGTGGATTCTAAGGAGCCAGCCGGCCACTCCCAGCCACAGGCCCCCAAACAAAATCAACGGCGCTGTTCCCTGGAAAACAAAACACGCCTGCCAACTTTTTGATGGAGTTTGCAGGAGCCACTTGGTACTATCAAACCAGCCCAACTTGGCACTGGTGCCACCATGGGTCATGTAAACATCCTGCGTATCGTGGATTCTTAGGAGCCAGCCGGCCACTCCTAGCCACAGGCCCCCAAACAAAAACCTAGGCCTATTTCTCTGGCAAACAAAAGTAAGCTGCCCCGCTTCTGGATGGCAGATTGCAGGAGACACTTGGGACTATCAAACCAGCCCAACTTGGCACTGGTGCCACCTCTGGTCTGGGAACCATCCTGCGTATCTTGTGTTCTAAGGAGCCAGCCGGCCACTCCCAGCCACAGTCCCCCAAACACAAACAACGGCGCTTTTCCCTGGAAAACAAAACTGGCCTGCCAACTTTTTGATGGCAGATTGCAGGAGCCACTTGGTACCATCAAACCAGCCCAACTTGGCACTGGTGCCACCTTGGGTCTGGGAACCATCCTGCCTATTGTAGCTTTTCAGGAGCCAGCCTGTCACTCCTAGCCCTAGGCCCCCAGTCATAAACCTCGGCCCGTTTCCCTGGCACACAAAAGTAAGCTACCCCGCTTCAGGATGGCAGATTGCAGGAGCCACTTTGCACCATCAAACTAGCCCGACGTGGCACTGGTGCCACCTTGGGTCTGGGAACCATCCTGCGTATCGTGTGTTCTAAGGAGCCAGCCGGCCACTCCCAGCCACAGTCCCCCAAACACAAACAACGGTGCTTTTCCCTGGAAAAGAAAACTGGCCTGCCAACTTTTTGATGGCAGATTGCAGGTGCTATTTAGTACTATCAAACCAGCCCGACTTGGCACTGGTGCCACCTCTGGTCTGGGAACCATCCTGCCTATCGTGGATTTTCAGGGGCCAGACGGCCACTCTCAGCCATATGCCCCCAAAAAAAAACCACGGCCCTTTTCTCTGATAAACAAAACTCAACTGCCCCTCTTCTGGATGGCAAATTTTAGGACGCACTTTGTACTACGAAAACCGCCCGACTTGGCACTGGTGCCACCTTGGGTCAGGGAACCATCCTGCCTATCGTAGCTTTTTAAGGAGCCAGCAGGCCACGCCCAGCCATATACCCCCAAAAACAAACCACGGACCATTTCTCTTGGAAACAAAAATCTGCTGCCCTGCGTCTGGATGGCAGATCGCAGGAGCCACTTTGCACCATCAAACCAGCCCGACTTGGCACTGGTGCCACCTCAGGTCTGGGAACCATCCTGCATATCGTGGATTCTAAGGAGCCAGCCGGCCACTCCCACCCACAGGCCCCCAAACACAAACAACGGCGCTTTTCCCTGGAAAACAAAACTCGCCTGCCAAGTTTTTGATGGCAGATTGCAGGAGCCACTTGGTACTATCAAACCAGCCCAACTTGGCACTGGTGCTACCATGTGTCTGGTCACCATCCTGCCTATCGTAGCTTTTCAGGAGCCAGCCGGTCACTCCCAGCCATAGGCCCCCAGTCACAAACCTCGGCCCGTTTCCCTGGCAAACAAAAGTAAGCTGCCCCGCTTCTGGATGGCAGATTGCAGGAGCCACTTGGTACTATCAAACCAGCCCAACTTGGCACTGGTGCCACCTTGGGTTGGGAACCATCCGGCGTATCGTGTGTTGAAAGGAGCCAGCCGGCCACTCCCAGCCACAGGCCTCCAAACAAAAACAACGGCGCTTTTCCCTGGAAAACAAAACTCAACTGCCCTTCTTCTGGATGGAAAATTGCAGGACGCACTTGGTACTACAAAAACAGCCAAACTAGGCAATGGTGCCACCATGGATCTGGGAACCATCCTGCGTATCGAGCTTCTTAAGGAGCCAGCCGGCCACTCCCAGCCATATGCCCCCAAAAACAAACCACGGAACTTTACTCTGGCAAACAAAGATCCGCTGCCCCGCGTCAGGATGGCAGATTGCAGGAGCCACTTGGTACTATCAAACGAGCCCGACTTGGCCCTGGTGCCACCTTGAGTCTGGGAACCATCCTGCGTATTGTGGATTGTCAGTAGCCAGTCGACCATTCTCGGCCACAGACCCCAATCAAAAACAACGGCCGGTCCACAGGCAAAAGAACTCAGCTGCCCCGTTTCTGGATGGGAGATTGCATGAGGCACTTGACACTGTCAAACCAGCCCCACTTGGCACTGGTGCCATCTTGGGTCTGGGAACCATGCTGCGTATCATGGATTTTCAGGAGCCAGCTGGCCACTGCCAGCCACAGGCCCCCAAAAACAAAGCTCGGCCCGTTTCCCTGGCAAACAAAAGTAAGCTACCCCGCTTCTGGATGGCAGATTGCAGGAACCACTTGGTACTATCAAACCAGCCCGACTTGGCACTGGTGCCATCTTGGGTCTGGGAACCATCCTGCGTATCGTGGATTCTAAGGAGCCAGCCGGCCACTCCCAGCCACAGGCCCGCAAACACAAACAACGGCGCTTTTCCCTGGAAAACAAAACTCGCCTGACAACGTTTTGATGGCAGATTGCAGGAGCCACTTGGTACTATCAAACCAGCCCAACTTGGCACTGGTGCCACCATGGGTCTGGTCACCATCCTGCCTATCGTAGCTTTTCAGGACCTAGCCGGTCACTCCCAGCCATAGGCCTCCAGACAAAAACCTCGGCCCGTTTCCCTGGCAAAAAAAAGTAAGCTACCCCGCTACTGGATGGCAGATTGCAGGAGCCACTTTGCACCATCAAACTAGCCCGACTTGGCACTGGTGCCACCTCTGGTCTGGGAACAATGCTGCGTATCGTGGATTCTAAGGAGCCAGCCGGCCACTCCCAGCCACAGGCCCCCAAACACAAACAACGGCGCTTTTTCCTGGAAAACAAAACTCGCCTGCCAACTTTTTGATGGCAGATTGCAGGAGCCACTTGGTACTATCAAACCAGCCCAACTTGGCACTGGTGCCACCATGGGTCTGGTCACCATCCTGCCTATCGTAGCTTTTCAGGACCTAGCAGGTCACTCCCAGCCATAGGCCCCCAGACACAAAGCTCGGCCCGTTTCCCTGGCAAACAAAAGTAAGCTGCCCCGCTTCTGGATGGCAGATTGCAGGAACCACTTGGTATAATCAAACCAGCCCAACTTGGCACTGGTGCCACCTTGGGTCTGGGAACCATCCTGCGTATCGTGGATTCTAAGGAGCCAGCCGGTCACTCCCAGCCACAGGCCCCCAAATACAAACAACAGCGCTTTTCCCTGGAAAACAAAACTCGCCTGCCAACTTTTTGATGGCAGATCGCAGGAGCCACTTGGTACTATCAAATCAGCCCAACTTGGCACTGGTGCCACCATGGGTCTGGTCACCATCCTGATTATCGTAGCTTTTCAGGAGCCAGCCGGTCACTCCCAGCCATAGGCCCCCAGTCACAAACCTCGGCCCGTTTCCCTGGCAAACAAAAGTAAGCTGCCCCGCTTCTGGATGGCAGATTGCAGGAGCCACTTGGTACTATCAAACCAGCCCAACTTGGCACTGGTGCCACCTTGGGTTGGGAACCATCCGGCGTATCGTGTGTTGAAAGGAGCCAGCCGGCCACTCCCAGCCACAGGCCTCCAAACAAAAACAACGGCGCTTTTCCCTGGAAAACAAAACTCAACTGCCCTTCTTCTGGATGGAAAATTGCAGGACGCACTTGGTACTACAAAAACAGCCAAACTAGGCAATGGTGCCACCATGGATCTGGGAACCATCCTGCGTATCGAGCTTCTTAAGGAGCCAGCCGGCCACTCCCAGCCATATGCCCCCAAAAACAAACCACGGAACTTTACTCTGGCAAACAAAGATCCGCTGCCCCGCGTCAGGATGGCAGATTGCAGGAGCCACTTGGTACTATCAAACGAGCCCGACTTGGCCCTGGTGCCACCTTGAGTCTGGGAACCATCCTGCGTATTGTGGATTGTCAGTAGCCAGTCGACCATTCTCGGCCACAGACCCCAATCAAAAACAACGGCCGGTTCACAGGCAAAAGAACTCAGCTGCCCCATTTCTGGATGGGAGATTGCATGAGGCACTTGACACTGTCAAACCAGCCCCACTTGGCACTGGTGCCATCTTGGGTCTGGGAACCATGCTGCGTATCATGGATTTTCAGGAGCCAGCTGGCCACTGCCAGCCACAGGCCCCCAAAAACAAAGCTCGGCCCGTTTCCCTGGCAAACAAAAGTAAGCTACCCCGCTTCTGGATGGCAGATTGCAGGAACCACTTGGTACTATCAAACCAGCCCGACTTGGCACTGGTGCCATCTTGGGTCTGGGAACCATCCTGCGTATCGTGGATTCTAAGGAGCCAGCCGGCCACTCCCAGCCACAGGCCCGCAAACACAAACAACGGCGCTTTTCCCTGGAAAACAAAACTCGCCTGACAACGTTTTGATGGCAGATTGCAGGAGCCACTTGGTACTATCAAACCAGCCCAACTTGGCACTGGTGCCACCATGGGTCTGGTCACCATCCTGCCTATCGTAGCTTTTCAGGACCTAGCCGGTCACTCCCAGCCATAGGCCTCCAGACAAAAACCTCGGCCCGTTTCCCTGGCAAAAAAAAGTAAGCTACCCCGCTACTGGATGGCAGATTGCAGGAGCCACTTTGCACCATCAAACTAGCCCGACTTGGCACTGGTGCCACCTCTGGTCTGGGAACAATGCTGCGTATCGTGGATTCTAAGGAGCCAGCCGGCCACTCCCAGCCACAGGCCCCCAAACACAAACAACGGCGCTTTTTCCTGGAAAACAAAACTCGCCTGCCAACTTTTTGATGGCAGATTGCAGGAGCCACTTGGTACTATCAAACCAGCCCAACTTGGCACTGGTGCCACCATGGGTCTGGTCACCATCCTGCCTATCGTAGCTTTTCAGGACCTAGCAGGTCACTCCCAGCCATAGGCCCCCAGACACAAAGCTCGGCCCGTTTCCCTGGCAAACAAAAGTAAGCTGCCCCGCTTCTGGATGGCAGATTGCAGGAACCACTTGGTATAATCAAACCAGCCCAACTTGGCACTGGTGCCACCTTGGGTCTGGGAACCATCCTGCGTATCGTGGATTCTAAGGAGCCAGCCGGTCACTCCCAGCCACAGGCCCCCAAATACAAACAACAGCGCTTTTCCCTGGAAAACAAAACTCGCCTGCCAACTTTTTGATGGCAGATCGCAGGAGCCACTTGGTACTATCAAATCAGCCCAACTTGGCACTGGTGCCACCATGGGTCTGGTCACCATCCTGATTATCGTAGCTTTTCAGGAGCCAGCCGGTCACTCCCAGCCATAGGCCCCCAGTCACAAACCTCGGCCCGTTTCCCTGGCAAACAAAAGTAAGCTGCCCCGCTTCTGGATGGCAGATTGCAGGAGCCACTTGGTACTATCAAACCAGCCCAACTTGGCACTGGTGCCACCTTGGGTTGGGAACCATCCGGCGTATCGTGTGTTGAAAGGAGCCAGCCGGCCACTCCCAGCCACAGGCCTCCAAACAAAAACAACGGCGCTTTTCCCTGGAAAACAAAACTCAACTGCCCTTCTTCTGGATGGAAAATTGCAGGACGCACTTGGTACTACAAAAACAGCCAAACTAGGCAATGGTGCCACCATGGATCTGGGAACCATCCTGCGTATCGAGCTTCTTAAGGAGCCAGCCGGCCACTCCCAGCCATATGCCCCCAAAAACAAACCACGGAACTTTACTCTGGCAAACAAAGATCCGCTGCCCCGCGTCAGGATGGCAGATTGCAGGAGCCACTTGGTACTATCAAACGAGCCCGACTTGGCCCTGGTGCCACCTTGAGTCTGGGAACCATCCTGCGTATTGTGGATTGTCAGTAGCCAGTCGACCATTCTCGGCCACAGACCCCAATCAAAAACAACGGCCGGTTCACAGGCAAAAGAACTCAGCTGCCCCATTTCTGGATGGGAGATTGCATGAGGCACTTGACACTGTCAAACCAGCCCCACTTGGCACTGGTGCCATCTTGGGTCTGGGAACCATGCTGCGTATCATGGATTTTCAGGAGCCAGCTGGCCACTGCCAGCCACAGGCCCCCAAAAACAAAGCTCGGCCCGTTTCCCTGGCAAACAAAAGTAAGCTACCCCGCTTCTGGATGGCAGATTGCAGGAACCACTTGGTACTATCAAACCAGCCCGACTTGGCACTGGTGCCATCTTGGGTCTGGGAACCATCCTGCGTATCGTGGATTCTAAGGAGTCAGCCGGCCACTCCCAGCCACAGGCCCGCAAACACAAACAACGGCGCTTTTCCCTGGAAAACAAAACTCGCCTGACAACGTTTTGATGGCAGATTGCAGGAGCCACTTGGTACTATCAAACCAGCCCAACTTGGCACTGGTGCCACCATGGGTCTGGTCACCATCCTGCCTATCGTAGCTTTTCAGGACCTAGCCGGTCACTCCCAGCCATAGGCCTCCAGACAAAAACCTCGGCCCGTTTCCCTGGCAAAAAAAAGTAAGCTACCCCGCTACTGGATGGCAGATTGCAGGAGCCACTTTGCACCATCAAACTAGCCCGACTTGGCACTGGTGCCACCTCTGGTCTGGGAACAATGCTGCGTATCGTGGATTCTAAGGAGCCAGCCGGCCACTCCCAGCCACAGGCCCCCAAACACAAACAACGGCGCTTTTTCCTGGAAAACAAAACTCGCCTGCCAACTTTTTGATGGCAGATTGCAGGAGCCACTTGGTACTATCAAACCAGCCCAACTTGGCACTGTTGCCACCATGGGTCTGGTCACCATCCTGCCTATCGTAGCTTTTCAGGACCTAGCAGGTCACTCCCAGCCATAGGCCCCCAGACACAAAGCTCGGCCCGTTTCCCTGGCAAACAAAAGTAAGCTGCCCCGCTTCTGGATGGCAGATTGCAGGAACCACTTGGTATAATCAAACCAGCCCAACTTGGCACTGGTGCCACCTTGGGTCTGGGAACCATCCTGCGTATCGTGGATTCTAAGGAGCCAGCCGGTCACTCCCAGCCACAGGCCCCCAAATACAAACAACAGCGCTTTTCCCTGGAAAACAAAACTCGCCTGCCAACTTTTTGATGGCAGATCGCAGGAGCCACTTGGTACTATCAAATCAGCCCAACTTGGCACTGGTGCCACCATGGGTCTGGTCACCATCCTGATTATCGTAGCTTTTCAGGAGCCAGCCGGTCACTCCCAGCCATAGGCCCCCAGACACAAACCTCGGCCCGTTTCCCTGGAAAACAAAAGTAAGCTGCCCCGCTTCTGGATGGCAGATTGCAGGAGCCACTTTGCACCATCAAACTGGCCCGACTTGTCACTGGTGCCACCTCAGGTCTGGGAACCATCATGCGTATCGTGGATTCCAATTAGCAAGACGGCCACTCCCAGCCACAGGCCCCCAAACACAAACAACGACGCTTTTCCCTGGAAAACAAAACTCGCCTGCCAACTTTTTGATGGCAGATTGCAGGAGCCACTTGGTACTATCAAACCAGCCCAACTTGGCACTGGTGCCACCATGGGTCTGGTCACCATCCTGCCTATCGTAGCTTTTCAGGAGCCAGCCGGTCACTCCCAGCCATAGGCCCCCAGACACAAAGCTCGGCCCGTTTCCCTGGCAAACAAAAGTAAGCTGCCCCGCTTCTGGATGGCAGATTGCAGGATCCACTTGTTATTATCAAACCAGCCCGACTTGGTACTGGTGCCACCTCTGGTCTGGGAACCATCCTGCGTATCGTGGATTCTAAGGAGCCAGCCGGCCACTCCCAGCCACAGGCCCCCAAAAAAAAACAACGGCGCTTTTCCCTGGAAAACAAAACTCGCCTGCCAACATTTTGATGGCAGATTGCAGGAACCACTTGGTACTATCAAACCAGCCCAACTTGGCACTGGTGCCACCTCAGGTCTGGGAACCATCCGGCGTATCGTGTGTTGAAAGGAGCCAGCCGGCCACTCCAGCCACTGGCCCGCAGACACAAACAACGGCGCTTTTCCCTGGAAAACAAAACTCGCCTGCTGACTTTTTGATGGAAGATTGCAGGAGCAACTTTGTACTTTGAAATCAGCCGAACATGGCTCTGGTGCCACCATGGGTCTGGTCACCATCCTGCCTATCGTAGCTTTTCAGGAGCCAGCCGGTCACTCCCAGCCATAGACCCCAGACAAAAAGCTCGGCCCGTTTCCCTGGCAAACAAAAGTAAGCTGCCCCGCTTCTGGATGGCAGATTGCAGGAGCCACTTTGCACCATCAAACTAGCCCGACTTGGCACTGGTGCCACCTCAGGTCTGGGAACCATCCTGCGTATCGTGGATTCTAAGGAGCCAGCCGGCCACTCCCAGCCACAGGCCCTCAAACACAAACAACGGCGCTTTTCCCTGGAAAACAAAACTCGCCTGCCAAATTTTGATGGCAGATTGCCGGAGCCACTTGGTACTATCAAACCAGCCCAACTTGGCACTGGTGCCACCATGGGTCTGGTCACCATCCTGCCTATCGTAGATTTTCAGGACCTAGCCGGTCACTCCCAGCCATAGGCCCCCAGACACAAACCTCGGCCCGTTTCCGTGGCAAACAAAACTAAGCGGCGCCGCTTGTGGATGGCAGATTGCAGGACGCACTTGGTACTATCAAACCAGCCCAACTTGGCACTGGGGCCACCTTGGGTCTGGGAACCATCCTGCGTATCGTGGATTCTAAGGAGCCAGCCGGCTACTCCCAGCCACAGGTCCCCAACAAAAACCACGGCCCTTTTTTCTGGCAAACAAAACTTAGCTTCCTCACTTCTGGATGGCAGATTGCAGGAGCCACTTGGTACTATCAAACCAGCCCGACTTGGCACTGGTGCCACCTTGGGTCTGGGAACCATCCTGCGTATCGTGGTCTCTAAGGAGCCAGCCGGCCACTCCCAGCCACAGGCCCCCAAACAAAATCAACGGCGCTGTCCCCTGGAAAACAAAACACGCCTGCCAACTTTTTGATGGAGTTTGCAGGAGCCAATGGTACTATCAAACCAGCCCAACTTGGCACTGGTGCCACCATGGGTCATGTAAACATCCTGCGTATCGTGGATTCTTAGGAGCCAGCCGGCCACTCCTAGCCACAGGCCCCCAAACAAAAACCTAGGCCTATTTCTCTGGCAAACAAAAGTAAGCTGCCCCGCTTCTGGATGGCAGATTGCAGGAGACACTTGGGACTATCAAACCAGCCCAACTTGGCACTGGTGCCACCTCTGGTCTGGGAACCATCCTGCGTATCTTGTGTTCTAAGGAGCCAGCCGGCCACTCCCAGCCACAGTCCCCCAAACACAAACAACGGCGCTTTTCCCTGGAAAACAAAACTGGCCTGCCAACTTTTTGATGGCAGATTGCAGGAGCCACTTGGTACCATCAAACCAGCCCAACTTGGCACTGGTGCCACCTTGGGTCTGGGAACCATCCTGCCTATTGTAGCTTTTCAGGAGCCAGCCTGTCACTCCTAGCCCTAGGCCCCCAGTCATAAACCTCGGCCCGTTTCCCTGGCACACAAAAGTAAGCTACCCCGCTTCTGGATGGCAGATTGCAGGAGCCACTTTTCACCATCAAACCAGCCCGACGTGGCACTGGTGCCACCTTGGGTCTGGGAACCATCCTGCGTATCGTGTGTTCTAAGGAGCCAGCCGGCCACTCCCAGCCACAGTCTCCCAAACACAAACAACGGTGCTTTTCCTTGGAAAACAAAACTGGCCTGCCAAGTTTTTGATGGCAGATTGCAGGAGCCACTTGGTACTATCAAACCAGCCCAACTTGGCACTGGTGCCACCATGGGTCTGGTCACCATCCTGCCTATCGTGGATTTTCAGGGGCCAGACGGCCACTCTCAGCCATATGCCCCCAGACACAAAGCTCTGCCCGTTTCCCTGGCAAACAAAAGTAAGCTACCCCGCTTCTGGATGGCAGATTGCAGGAGCCACTTGGTACTATCAAACCAGCCCAACTTGGCACTGGTGCCACCATGGGTCTGGTCACCATCCTGCCTATCGCAGCTTTTCAGGACCTAGCAGGTCACTCCCAGCCATAGGCCCCCAGACACAAAGCTCGGCCCGTTTCCCTGGCAAACAAAAGTAAGCTGCCCCGCTTCTGGATGGCAGATTGCAGGACGCACTTGGTACTATCAAACCAGCCCAACTTGGCAAAGGTGCCACCTCTGGTCTGGGAACCATCCTGCGTATCGTGGATTCTAAGGAGCCAGCCGGCCACTCCCAGCCACAGGCCCTCAAACACAAACAACGGCGCTTTTCCCTGGAAAACAAAACTCGCCTGCCAACTTTTTGATGGCAGATTGCAGGAGCCACTTGGTACTATCAAACCAGCCCAACTTGGCACTGGTGCCACCATGGGTCTGGTCACCATCCTGCCTATCGTAGCTTTTCAGGAGCCAGCCGGTCACTCCCAGCCATAGGTCCCCAGTCACAAACCTCGGCCCGTTTCCCTGGCAAACAAAAGTAAGCTGCCCCGCTTCTGGATGGCAGATTGCAGGAGCCCCTTGGTACTATCAAACCAGCCCGACTTGGAACTGGTGCCACCTCTGGTCTGGGAACCATGCTGCGTAACACAGATTCTAAGGCGCCAGTCGGCCACTCCCAGCCACAAGCCCCCAAACACAAACAACGGCGCTATTCTCTGGCAAACAAAACTCCACTGCCCCTCTTCTGGATGGCAAATTGCAGGACGCACTTGGTACTATAAAAACAGCCCGACTTGGCACTGGTGCCACCTTGGGTCTCGGAACCATCCTGCGTATCGATCTTTTTAATGAGACAGCCGGCCACTCCAAGCCATATGCCCCCAAACACAACCCACGGCCCTTTTCTCTGGCAAACAAAACTCAACTGCACCGCTTCTGGATGGCAGATTGCAGGAGCCACTTGGTACTATCAAACCAGCCCGACTTGGCACTGGTGCCACCTTGGGTCTGGGAACCATCCTGCGTATTGTGGGTTGTCAGGAGCCAGCCGAACACTCTCGGCCACAGACCCCAATCAAAAACAACGGCCCGTTTCACAGGCAAACAAAACTCAACTGCCCCTCTTCTGGATGGCAAATTTTAGGACGCACTTTGTACTACGAAAACCGCCCGACGTGGCACTGGTGCCACCTTGTGTCAGGGAACCATCCTGCATATCGAGCTTTTTAAGGAGCCAGCCGGCCACGCCCAGCCATATACCCCCAAAAACAAACCACGGACCATTTCTCATGGAAACAAAAATCCGCTGCCCCGCGTCTGGATGGCAGATTGCAGGAGCCACTTTGCACCATCAAACCAGCCCGACTTGGCACTGGTGCCACCTTGGGTCTGGGAACAATCCTGCATATCGTGGATTCTAAGGAGCCAGCCGGCCACTCCCAGCCACAGGCCCCCAAACACAAACAACGGCGCTTTTCCCTGGAAAACAAAACTCGCCTGCCAGCTTTTTGATGGCAGATTGCAGGAGCCACTTGGTACTATCAAATCATCCCAACTTGGTACTGGTGCCACTATGGGTCTGGGAACCATCCTGCCTATTGTAGCATTTCAGGAGCCAGCCGGTCACTCCCAGCCATAGGCCCCCAGACACAAACCTCGGACCGTTTCCCTGGCAAACAAAATTAAGCTGCCCCGATTCTGGATGGCAGATTGCAGGAGCCACTTGGTAGTGTCAAACCAGCCCGACTTGGCACTGGTGCCACCTTGGGTCTGGGAACCATCCTGCGTATCGTGGATTCTAAGCAGCCACCCGGCCACTCTGAGCCACAGGCGCCCAAACACAAAATACGGCGCTTTTCCCTGGAAAACAAAACTCGCCTGCCAACATTTTGATGGCAGATTGCAGGAGGCACATGGTACTATCAGACCAGGCAAACATGGCACTGGTGCCACCTTGGCTCTGGGAACCATCCTGCCTATCGTGGATTTTCAGGGGCCAGCCGGCCAATCTCAGCCATATGGATCCAAACACATACCACGGCCCTTTTCTCTGACAAACAAAACTCAACTGCCCCTCTTCTGGATGGCAAATTGCAGGACGCACTTGGTACTACGAAAACAGCCCGACTTGGCACTGATGCCACCTTGGGTCAGGGAACAATCCTGCGTATCGATCTTTTTATGGAGCCAGCCGGCCACGTCCAGCCATATACCCCCAAAAAAAAACCACGGAACTTTTCTCCAGCAAACAAAAATCCGCTGCCCCGCGTCTGAATGGCAGATTTCAGGAGCTATTTAGTATTATCAAACCAGCCCGACTTGGCAGTGGTGCCACCATGAGTCTGGTAACCATCCTGCCTATCGTAGCTTTTCAGTAGCCAGCCGGTCACTCCCAGCCATAGGCCCCCAGACAAATACCTCGGCCCGTTTCCCTGGGAAACAAAAGTAAGCTGTCCCGCTTCTGGATGGCAGATTGCAGGAGCCACTTGGTACTATCAAACCAGCCCAACTTGGCACTGGTGCCACCTTGGCTCTGGGAACCATCCTGCGTATCCTGGGTTCAAAGGAGGCAGCCGGCCACTCCCAGCCACAGGCCTCTAAACAAGAACAACGGCGCTTTTCCCTGGAAAACAAAACTCGCCTGACAACTTTTGGATGGCAGATTGCAGGAGCCACTTGGTACTATCAAACCAGCCCAACTTGGCACTGGTGCCACCATGGGTCTGGTCACCATCCTGCCTATCGTAGCTTTTCAGGAGCCAGCCGGTCACTCCCAGCCATAGGCCCCCAGACAAATATCTCGGCCCGTTTCCCTGGCAAGCAAAAGTAAGCAGCCCCGCTTCTGGATGGCAGATTGCAGGAGCCACATGGTACTATCAAACCAGGCCAACATGGCACTGGTGCCACCTTGGTTCTGGGAACCATCCTGCCTATCGTGGATTTTCAGGGGCCAGCCGGCCACTCTCAGCCATATGCCCCCAAACATATGCCACGGTCCTTTTCTCTGGCAAACAAAACTCAACTGCCCCTCTTCTGGATGGCAAATTGCAGGACGCACTTGGTACTACGAAAACAGCCCGACTTGGCACTCATGCCACCTTGGGTCAGGGAACAATCCTGCGTATCGAGATTTTTAAGGAGCCAGCCGGCCACGTCCAGCCATATACCCCCCAAAAAAAACCACGGAACTTTTCTCCAGCAAACAGAAATCCGCTGCCCCGCGTCTGGATGGCAGATTTCAGGAGTTATTTAGTATTATCAAACCAGCCCGACTTGGCAGTGGGGCCACCATGAGCCTGGTAACCATCCTGCCTATCGTAGCTTTTCAGTAGCCAGCCAGTCACGCCCAGCCATAGGCCCCCAGACAAATACCTCGGCCCGTTTCCCTGGGAAACAAAATTAAGCTGTCCCGCTTCTGGATGGCAGTTTGCAGGATCCACTTGGTACTATCAAACCAGCCGAACTTGGCACTGGCGTAACCTTGGCTCTGGGAACCATCCTGCGTATCCTGGGTTCAAAGGAGGCAGCCGGCCACTCCCAGCCACAGGCCCCCAAACAGAAACAACGGCGCTTTTCCCTGGAAAACAAAACTGGCCTGCCAACATTTTGATGGCAGATTGCAGGAGCCACTTGGTACTATCAAACCAGCCCAACTTGGCACTGGTGCCACCATGGGTCTGGTCACCATCCTGCCTATCGTAGCTTTTCAGGCGCCAGCCGGTCACTCCCAGCCATAGGCCCCCAGTCACAAACCTCGGCCCGTTTCCCTGGCAAACAAAAGTAAGCTACCCCGCTTCTGGATGGCAGATTGCAGGAGCCACTTTGCACCATCAAACCAGCCCGACTTGGCACTGCTGCGACCTCTGGTCTGGGAACCATCCTGCGTATCGTGGATTCTAAGGAGCCAGCTGGCCACTCCCAACCACAGGCCCCCAAACACAAACAACGGCGCTTTTCCCTGGAAAACAAAACTCACCTGCCAACTTTTTGATGGCAGATTGCAGGAGCCACTTGGTACTATCAAACCAGCCCAACTTGGCACTGGTGCCACCATGGGTCTGGTCACCATCCTGCCTATCGTAGCTTTTCAGGAGCCAGCCGGTCACTCCCAGCCATAGGCCCCCAGACACAAACCTCGGCCCGTTTCCCTGGCAAACAAAAGTAAGCTACCCCGCTTCTGGATGGCAGATTGCAGGACGCACTTGGTACTATCAAACCAGCCCAACTTGGCACTGGTGCCACCTCAGGTCTGGGAACCATCCTGCGTCTCGTGGATTCTAAGGAGCCAGCCGGCCACTCCCACCCATAGGCCCCCAAACAAAAACAACGGCGCTTTTTCCTGGAAAACAAAACTCGCCTGCCAACATTTTGATGGCCGATTGCAGGAACCACTTGGTATTATCAAGCCAGCCCGACTTGGCACTGGTGCCACCTTGGGTCTGGGAACCATGCTGCGTATCGTGGATTCTAAGGAGCCAGCCGGCCACTCCCTGCCACAGGCCCCCAAACACAAACAACGGCGCTTTTCCCTGGAAATCAACACTCGCTTGCCGACTTTTTGATGGCAGATTGCAGGAGCCACTTGGTACTATCAAACCAGCCCAACTTGGCACTGGTGCCACCATGGGTCTGGTCACCATCATGCCTATCGTAGCTTTTAAGGACCTAGCGGGTCACTCACAGCCATAGGCCCCCAGACACAAACCTTGGCCCGTTTCCCTGGCAAACAAAAGTAAGCTGCCCCGTTTCTGGATGGCAGATTTCAGTAGCAACTTTGCACCATCAAACTGGCCCGACTTGTCACTGGTGCCACTTTAGGTCTGGGAACCATCCTGCGTATCGTGGATTCTAATTAGCCATCCGGCCACTCCCACCCACAGGCCCCCAAACACAAACAACGGCGCTTTTCCCTGGAAAACAAAACTCGCCTACCAACATTTTGATGGCAGATTGCAGGAGCCACTTGGTACTATCAAATCAGCCCAACTTGGCACTGGTGCCACCATGGGTCTGGTAACCATCCTGCCTATCGTACCTTTTCAGGAGCCAGCTGGTCACTCCCAGCCATAGGCCCCCAGACAAAAACCTCGGCTCCTTTCCCTGGCAAACAAAAGTAAGCAGCCCTGCTTCTGGATGGCAGATTGCAGGAGCCACTTTGCACCATCAAACTGGCCCGACTTGTCACTGTTGCCACCTCTGGTCTGGGAACCATCCTGCGTATCGTGGGTTCTAATTAGCCAGCCGGCCACTCCCAGCCACAGGCCCCCAAACACAAACAACGGCGCTTTTCCCTGGAAAACAAAACTCGCCTGACAACTTTTTGATGGCAGATTGCAGGAGCCACTTGGTACTATCAAACCAGCCCAACTTGGCACTGGTGCCACCATGGGTCTGGTCACCATCCTGCCTATCGTAGCTTTTCAGGAGCCAGCCGGTCACTCCCAGCCATAGGCCCCCAGACACAAAGCTCGGCCCGTTTCCCTGGCAAACAAAAGTAAGCTGCCCCGCTTCTGGATGGCTGATTGCAGGAGCCACTTGGTACTATCAAACCAGCCCGACTTGGCACTGGTGCCACCACTGGTCTGGGAACCATCCTGCGTATCGTGGATTCTAATTAGCCAGCCGGCCACTCCCAGCCACAGGCACCCAAACACAAACGACGGCGCTTTTCCCTGGAAAACAAAACTCGCCTGACAACTTTTTGATGGCAGATTGCAGGAGCCACTTGGTACTATCAAACCAGCCCGACTTGGCACTGGTGCCACCTCTGGTCTGGGAACCATCCTGCCTATCGTGGATTTTCAGGGGCCAGACGGCCACTCTCAGCCATATGCCCCCAGACACAAAGCTCTGCCCGTTTCCCTGGCAAACAAAAGTAAGCTGCCCCGCTTCTGGATGGCAGATTGCAGGACGCACTTGGTACTATCAAACCAGCCCGACTTGGCACTGGTGCCACGTCAAGTCTGGGAACCATCCTGCGTATCGTGGATTCTAAGGAGCCAGCCGGCCACTCCCAGCCACAGGCCCCCAAACACAAACAACGGCGCTTTTCCCTGGAAAACAAAACTCGCCTGCCAACTTTTTGATGGCAGATTGCAGGAGCAACTTGGTACTATCAAACCAGCCCAACTTGGCACTGGTGCCACCATGGGTCTGGTCACCATCCTGCCTATCGTAACTTTTCAGGAGCCAGCCGGTCACTCTCAGCCATAGGCCCCCAAACAAAACCCACGGCCCGTTTCCCTGGCAAACAAAAGTAAGCTGCCCCGCTTCTGGATGGCAGATTCCCGGACGCACTTGGTACTATCAAACCAGCCCAACTTGGCACAGGTTCCACCTCTAATCTGGGAACCATGCTGAGTATCGTGGATTCTAAGGAGCCAGCCGGCCACTCCCAGCCACAGGCCCCGAAACACAAACAACGGCGCTTTTCCCTGGAAAACAAAACTCGCCCGCCAAGTTTGTGATGGCAGATTGCAGGAGCCACTTGGTACTATCAAACCAGCCCAACTTGGCACTGGTGCCACCATGGGTCTGGTCACCATCCTGCCTATCGTAGCTTTTCAGGAGCCAGCCGGTCACTCCCAGCCATAGGCCCCCAGACACAAACCTCGGCCCGTTTCCCTGGCAAACAAAAGTAAGCTACCCCGCTTCTGGATGGCAGATTGCAGGACGCACTTGGTACTATCAAACCAGCCCAACTTGGCACTGGTGCCACCTCAGGTCTGGGAACCATCCTGCGTCTCGTGGATTCTAAGGAGCCAGCCGGCCACTCCCACCCATAGGCCCCCAAACAAAAACAACGGCGCTTTTCCCTGGAAAACAAAACTCGCCTGCCAACTTTTTGATGGCCGATTGCAGGAACCACTTGGTATTATCAAGCCAGCCCGACTTGGCACTGGTGCCACCTTGGGTCTGGGAACCATGCTGCGTATCGTGGATTCTAAGGAGCCAGCCGGCCACTCCCTGCCACAGGCCCCCAAACACAAACAACGGCGCTTTTCCCTGGAAATCAACACTCGCTTGCCGACTTTTTGATGGCAGATTGCAGGAGCCACTTGGTACTATCAAACCAGCCCAACTTGGCACTGGTGCCACCATGGATCTGGTCACCATCATGCCTCTCGTAGCTTTTAAGGACCTAGCGGGTCACTCACAGCCATAGGCCCCCAGACACAAACCTTGGCCCGTTTCCCTGGCAAACAAAAGTAAGCTGCCCCGTTTCTGGATGGCAGATTTCAGTAGCAACTTTGCACCATCAAACTGGCCCGACTTGTCACTGGTGCCACTTTAGGTCTGGGAACCATCCTGCGTATCGTGGATTCTAATTAGCCATCCGGCCACTCCCACCCACAGGCCCCCAAACACAAACAACGGCGCTTTTCCCTGGAAAACAAAACTCGCCTACCAACATTTTGATGGCAGATTGCAGGAGCCACTTGGTACTATCAAATCAGCCCAACTTGGCACTGGTGCCACCATGGGTCTGGTAACCATCCTGCCTATCGTACCTTTTCAGGAGCCAGCTGGTCACTCCCAGCCATAGGCCCCCAGACAAAAACCTCGGCTCCTTTCCCTGGCAAACAAAAGTAAGCAGCCCTGCTTCTGGATGGCAGATTGCAGGAGCCACTTTGCACCATCAAACTGGCCCGACTTGTCACTGTTGCCACCTCTGGTCTGGGAACCATCCTGCGTATCGTGGGTTCTAATTAGCCAGCCGGCCACTCCCAGCCACAGGCACCCAAACACAAACGACGGCGCTTTTCCCTGGAAAACAAAACTCGCCTGACAACTTTTTGATGGCAGATTGCAGGAGCCACTTGGTACTATCAAACCAGCCCGACTTGGCACTGGTGCCACCTCTGGTCTGGGAACCATCCTGCCTATCGTGGATTTTCAGGGGCCAGACGGCCACTCTCAGCCATATGCCCCCAGACACAAAGCTCTGCCCGTTTCCCTGGCAAACAAAAGTAAGCTGCCCCGCTTCTGGATGGCAGATTGCAGGACGCACTTGGTACTATCAAACCAGCCCGACTTGGCACTGGTGCCACGTCAAGTCTGGGAACCATCCTGCGTATCGTGGATTCTAAGGAGCCAGCCGGCCACTCCCAGCCACAGGCCCCCAAACACAAACAACGGCGCTTTTCCCTGGAAAACAAAACTCGCCTGCCAACTTTTTGATGGCAGATTGCAGGAGCAACTTGGTACTATCAAACCAGCCCAACTTGGCACTTGTGCCACCATGGGTCTGGTCACCATCCTGCCTATCGTAACTTTTCAGGAGCCAGCCGGTCACTCTCAGCCATAGGCCCCCAAACAAAACCCACGGCCCGTTTCCCTGGCAAACAAAAGTAAGCTGCCCCGCTTCTGGATGGCAGATTCCCGGACGCACTTGGTACTATCAAACCAGCCCAACTTGGCACAGGTTCCACCTCTGATCTGGGAACCATGCTGAGTATCGTGGATTCTAAGGAGCCAGCCGGCCACTCCCAGCCACAGGCCCCAAACACAAACAACGGCGGTTTTCCCTGGAAAACAAAACTCGCCCGCCAAGTTTGTGATGGCAGATTGCAGGAGCCACTTGGTACTATCAAACCAGCCCAACTTGGCACTGGTGCCGTCATGGGTCTGGTCACCATCCTGCCTATCGTAGCTTTTCACGAGCCAGCCGGTCACTCCCAGCCATAGGCCCCCAGACAAAAACCTCGGCCCGTTTCCCTGGCAAACAAAAGTAAGCTGCCCCGCTTCTGGATGGCAGATTGCAGGAACCACTTGGTACTATCAAACCAGCCCAACATGGCACTGGTGCCACCATGGGTCTGGGAACCATCCTTTGTATCGTGGATTCTAATTAGCCATCCGTCCACTCCAGGCCATAGGGCCCCAGGCACAAACAACGGCGCTTTTCCCTGGAAAACAAAACTCGCCTGCCAACTTTTTGATGGCCGATTGCAGGAACCACTTGGTATTATCAAGCCAGCCCGACTTGGCACTGGTGCCACCTTGGGTCTGGGAACCATGCTGCGTATCGTGGATTCTAAGGAGCCAGCCGGCCACTCCCTGCCACAGGCCCCCAAACACAAACAACGGCGCTTTTCCCTGGAAAACAAAACTCGCCTGCCAAGTTTTTGATGGCAGATTGCAGGAGCCACTTGGTACTATCAAACCAGCCCAACTTGGCACTGGTGCCACCATGGGTCTGGTCACCATCCTGCCTATCGTAGCTTTTCAGGAGCCAGCCAGCCACCCCCAGCCAGAGGCCCCCAGACAAATATTTCGGCCCGTTTCCCTGGCAAACAAAAGTAAGCTGCCCCGCTTCTGCATGGCAGATTGCAGGAGCCACTTTGCACCGTCAAACCAGCCCAACTTGGCACTGGTGCCACCTCAGGTCTGGGAACCATCCTGCGTCTCGTGGGTTCTAATTAGCCATCCGTCCACTCCAGGCCATAGGGCCCCAGGCACAAACAACGGCGCTTTTCCCTGGAAAACAAAACTCGCCTGCCAACATTTTGATGGCCGATTGCAGGAACCACTTGGTATTATCAAGCCAGCCCAACTTGGCACTGGTGCCACCATGGGTCTGGTCACCATCCTGCCTATCGTAGCTTTTCAGGAGCCAGCCGGTCACTCCCAGCCATAGGCCCCCAGACACAAACCTCGGACCGTTTCCCTGGCAAACAAAAGTAAGCTGCCCCGCTTCTGGATGGCAGATTGCAGGAACCACTTGGTACTATCAAACCAGCCCAACTTGGCACTGGTGCCACCATGGGTCTGGGAACCATCCTGTGTATCGTGGATTCTAATTAGCCATCCGTCCACTCCAGGCCATAGGGCCCCAGGCACAAACAACGGCGCTTTTCCCTGGAAAACAAAACTCGCCTGCGAACATTTTGATGGCCGATTGCAGGAACCACTTGGTATTATCAAGCCAGCCCGACTTGGCACTGGTGCCACCTTGGGTCTGGGAACCATGCTGCGTATCGTGGATTCTAAGGAGCCAGCCGGCCACTCCCAGCCACAGGCCCCCAAACACAAACAACGACGCTTTTCCCTGGAAATCAACACTCGCTTGCCGACTTTTTGATGGCAGATTGCAGGAGCCACTTGGTACTATCAAACCAGCCCAACTTGGCACTGGTGCCACCATGGGTCTGGTCACCATCCTGCCTATCGTAGCTGTTCATGAGCCAGCCGGCCACTCCCAGCCATAGGCCCCCAGACACAAACCTCGGCCCGTTTCCCTGGCAAACAAAAGTAAGCTGCCCCGCTTCTGGATGGCAGATTCCCGGACGCACTTGTTACAATCAAACCAGCCCAACTTGGCACTGGTGCCACCTCTGGTCTGGGAACCATCCTGCGTATCGTGGATTCTAAGGAGCCAGCCGGCCACTCCCAGCCACAGGCCCCCAAACACAAACAACGGCGCTTTTCCCTGGAAAACAAAACTCGCCTGCCAAGTTTTTGATGGCAGATTGCAGGAGCCACTTGGTACTATCAAACCAGCCCAACTTGGCACTGGTGCCGTCATGGGTCTGGTCACCATCCTGCCTATCGTAGCTTTTCACGAGCCAGCCGGTCACTTCCAGGCTTAGGCCCCCAGACACAATCCTCGGACCGTTTCCCTGGCAAACAAAAGTAAGCTGCCCCGCTTCTGGATGGCAGATTGCAGGAACCACTTGGTACTATCAAACCAGCCCAAGTTGGCACTGGTGCCACCATGGGTCTGGGAACCATCCTGTGTATCGTGGATTCTAATTAGCCATCCGTCCACTCCAGGCCATAGGGCCCCAGGCACAAACAACGGCGCTTTTCCCTGGATAACAAACTCGCCTGCCAAATTTTTGATGGCAGATTGCAGGAGCCACTTGGTACTATCAAACCAGCCCAACTTGGCACTGGTGCCACCATGGGTCTGGTCACCATCCTGCCTATCGTAGCTTTTCAGGAGCCAGCCGGTCACTCCCAGCCATAGGCCCCGAGACACAAACCTCGGCCCGTTTCCCTGGCAAACAAAAGTAAGCTGCCCCGCTTCTGGATGGCAGATTGCAGGAGCCACTTGGTACTATCAAACCAGCCCGACTTGGCACTGGTGCCACCACTGGTCTGGGAACCATCCTGCGTATCGTGGATTCTAATTAGCCAGCTGGCCACTCCCAGCCACAGGCACCCAAACACAAACAACGGCGCTTTTCCCTGGAAAACAAAACTCGCCTGACAACTTTTTGATGGCAGATTGCAGGAGCCACTTGGTACTATCAAACCAGCCCAACTTGGCACTGGTGCCACCATGGGTCTGGTCACCATCCTGCCTATCGTAGCTTTTCAGGAGCCAGCCGGTCACTCCCAGCCATAGGCCCCCAGACAAATACCTCTGCCCGTTTCCCTGGCAAACAAAAGTAAGCTGCCCCGCTTCTGGATGGCAGATTGCAGGACGCACTTGGTACTATCAAACCAGCCCGACTTGGCACTGGTGCCACGTCAAGTCTGGGAACCATCCTGCGTATCGTGGATTCTAAGGAGCCAGCCGGCCACTCCCAGCCACAGGCCCCCAAACACAAACAACGGCGCTTTTCCCTGGAAAACAAAACTCGCCTGCCAACTTTTTGATGGCAGATTGCAGGAGCAACTTGGTACTATCAAACCAGCCCAACTTGGCACTGGTGCCACCATGGGTCTGGTCACCATCCTGCCTATCGTAACTTTTCAGGAGCCAGCCGGTCACTCTCAGCCATAGGCCCCCAAACAAAACCCACGGCCCGTTTCCCTGGCAAACAAAAGTAAGCTGCCCCGCTTCTGGATGGCAGATTCCCGGACGCACTTGGTACTATCAAACCAGCCCAACTTGGCACTGGTTCCACCTCTGATCTGGGAACCATGCTGAGTATCGTGGATTCTAAGGAGCCAGCCGGCCACTCCCACCCACAGGCCCCCAAACACAAACAACGGCGCTTTTCCCTGGAAAACAAAACTCGCCCGCCAAGTTTGTGATGGCAGATTGCAGGAGCCACTTGGTACTATCAAACCAGCCCAACTTGGCACTGGTGCCGTCATGGGTCTGGTCACCATCCTGCCTATCGTAGCTTTTCACGAGCCAGCCGGTCACTCCCAGCCATAGGCCCCCAGACAAAAACCTCGGCCCGTTTCCCTGGAAAACAAAAGTAAGCTGCCCCGCTTCTGGATGGCAGATTGCAGGAACCACTTGGTACTATCAAACCAGCCCAACTTGGCACTGGTGCCACCATGGGTCTGGGAACCATCCTGTGTATCGTGGATTCTAATTAGCCATCCGTCCACTCCAGGCCATAGGGCCCCAGGCACAAACAACAGCGCTTTTCCCTGGAAAACAAAACTCGCCTGCCAACTTTTTGATGGCCGATTGCAGGAACCACTTGGTATTATCTAGCCAGCCCAACTTGGCACTGGTGCCACCATGGGTCTGGTCACCATCCTGCCTATCGTAGCTTTTCAGGAGCCAGCCGGTCACTCCCAGCCATAGGCCCCCAGACACAAACCTCGGACCGTTTCCCTGGCAAACAAAAGTAAGCTGCCCCGCTTCTGGATGGCAGATTGCAGGAACCACTTGTTACTATCAAACCAGCCCAACTTGGCACTGGTGCCACCATGGGTCTGGGAACCATCCTGTGTATCGTGGATTCTAATTAGCCATCCGTCCACTCCAGGCCATAGGGCCCCAGGCACAAACAACGGCGCTTTTCCCTGGAAAACAAAACTCGCCTGCCAACTTTTTGATGGCCGATTGCAGGAACCACTTGGTATTATCAAGCCAGCCCGACTTGGCACTGGTGCAACCTTGGGTCTGGGAACCATGCTGCGTATCATGGATTCTAAGGAGCCAGCCGGCCACTCCCTGCCACAGGCCCCCAAACACAAACAACGGCGCTTTTCCCTGGAAAACAAAACTCGCCTGCCAAGTTTTTGATGGCAGATTGCAGGAGCCACTTGGTACTATCAAACCAGCCCAAGTTGGCACTGGTGCCACCATGGGTCTGGTCACCATCCTGCCTATCGTAGCTTTTCAGGAGCCAGCCAGCCACCCCCAGCCAGAGGCCCCCAGACAAATATTTCGGCCCGTTTCCCTGGCAAACAAAAGTAAGCTGCCCCGCTTCTGCATGGCAGATTGCAGGAGCCACTTTGCACCGTCAAACCAGCCCAACTTGGCACTGGTGCCACCTCAGGTCTGGGAACCATCCTGCGTCTCGTGGGTTCTAATTAGCCATCCGTCCACTCCAGGCCATAGGGCCCCAGGCACAAACAACGGCGCTTTTCCCTGGAAAACAAAACTCGCCTGCCAACTTTTTGATGGCCGATTGCAGGAACCACTTGGTATTATCAAGCCAGCCCAACTTGGCACTGGTGCCACCATGGGTCTGGTCACCATCCTGCCTATCGTAGCTTTTCAGGAGCCAGCCGGTCACTCCCAGCCATAGGCCCCCAGACACAAACCTCGGACCGTTTCCCTGGCAAACAAAAGTAAGCTGCCCCGCTTCTGGATGGCAGATTGCAGGAACCACTTGGTACTATCAAACCAGCCCAACTTGGCACTGGTGCCACCATGGGTCTGGGAACCATCCTGTGTATCGTGGATTCTAATTAGCCATCCGTCCACTCCAGGCCATAGGGCCCCAGGCACAAACAACGGCGCTTTTCCCTGGAAAACAAAACTCGCCTGCGAACATTTTGATGGCCGATTGCAGGAACCACTTGGTATTATCAAGCCAGCCCGACTTGGCACTGGTGCCACCTTGGGTCTGGGAACCATGCTGCGTATCGTGGATTCTAAGGAGCCAGCCGGCCACTCCCAGCCACAGGCCCCCAAACACAAACAACGGCGCTTTTCCCTGGAAAACAAAACTCGCCTGCCAAGTTTTTGATGGCAGATTGCAGGAGCCACTTGGTACTATCAAACCAGCCCAACTTGGCACTGGTGCCACCATGGGTCTGGTCACCATCCTGCCTATCGTAGCTTTTCAGGAGCCAGCCAGCCACCCCCAGCCAGAGGCCCCCAGACAAATATTTCGGCCCGTTTCCCTGGCAAACAAAAGTAAGCTGCCCCGCTTCTGCATGGCAGATTGCAGGAGCCACTTTGCACCGTCAAACCAGCCCAACTTGGCACTGGTGCCACCTCAGGTCTGGGAACCATCCTGCGTCTCGTGGGTTCTAATTAGCCATCCGTCCACTCCAGGCCATAGGGCCCCAGGCACAAACAACGGCGCTTTTCCCTGGAAAACAAAACTCGCCTGCCAACATTTTGATGGCCGATTGCAGGAACCACTTGGTATTATCAAGCCAGCCCAACTTGGCACTGGTGCCACCATGGGTCTGGTCACCATCCTGCCTATCGTAGCTTTTCAGGAGCCAGCCGGTCACTCCCAGCCATAGGCCCCCAGACACAAACCTCGGACCGTTTCCCTGGCAAACAAAAGTAAGCTGCCCCGCTTCTGGATGGCAGATTGCAGGAACCACTTGGTACTATCAAACCAGCCCAACTTGGCACTGGTGCCACCATGGGTCTGGGAACCATCCTGTGTATCGTGGATTCTAATTAGCCATCCGTCCACTCCAGGCCATAGGGCCCCAGGCACAAACAACGGCGCTTTTCCCTGGAAAACAAAACTCGCCTGCGAACATTTTGATGGCCGATTGCAGGAACCACTTGGTATTATCAAGCCAGCCCGACTTGGCACTGGTGCCACCTTGGGTCTGGGAACCATGCTGCGTATCGTGGATTCTAAGGAGCCAGCCGGCCACTCCCTGCCACAGGCCCCCAAACACAAACAACGGCGCTTTTCCCTGGAAAACAAAACTCGCCTGCCAAGTTTTTGATGGCAGATTGCAGGAGCCACTTGGTACTATCAAACCAGCCCAACTTGGCACTGGTGCCACCATGGGTCTGGTCACCATCCTGCCTATCGTAGCTTTTCAGGAGCCAGCCAGCCACCCCCAGCCAGAGGCCCCCAGACAAATATTTCGGCCCGTTTCCCTGGCAAACAAAAGTAAGCTGCCCCGCTTCTGCATGGCAGATTGCAGGAGCCACTTTGCACCGTCAAACCAGCCCAACTTGGCACTGGTGCCACCTCAGGTCTGGGAACCATCCTGCGTCTCGTGGGTTCTAATTAGCCATCCGTCCACTCCAGGCCATAGGGCCCCAGGCACAAACAACGGCGCTTTTCCCTGGAAAACAAAACTCGCCTGCCAACATTTTGATGGCCGATTGCAGGAACCACTTGGTATTATCAAGCCAGCCCAACTTGGCACTGGTGCCACCATGGGTCTGGTCACCATCCTGCCTATCGTAGCTTTTCAGGAGCCAGCCAGTCACTCCCAGCCATAGGCCCCCAGACACAAACCTCGGACCGTTTCCCTGGCAAACAAAAGTAAGCTGCCCCGCTTCTGGATGGCAGATTGCAGGAACCACTTGGTACTATCAAACCAGCCCAACTTGGCACTGGTGCCACCATGGGTCTGGGAACCATCCTGTGTATCGTGGATTCTAATTAGCCATCCGTCCACTCCAGGCCATAGGGCCCCAGGCACAAACAACAGCGCTTTTCCCTGGAAAACAAAACTCGCCTGCCAACTTTTTGATGGCCGATTGCAGGAACCACTTGGTATTATCTAGCCAGCCCAACTTGGCACTGGTGCCACCATGGGTCTGGTCACCATCCTGCCTATCGTAGCTTTTCAGGAGCCAGCCGGTCACTCCCAGCCATAGGCCCCCAGACACAAACCTCGGACCGTTTCCCTGGCAAACAAAAGTAAGCTGCCCCGCTTCTGGATGGCAGATTGCAGGAACCACTTGTTACTATCAAACCAGCCCAACTTGGCACTGGTGCCACCATGGGTCTGGGAACCATCCTGTGTATCGTGGATTCTAATTAGCCATCCGTCCACTCCAGGCCATAGGGCCCCAGGCACAAACAACGGCGCTTTTCCCTGGAAAACAAAACTCGCCTGCCAACTTTTTGATGGCCGATTGCAGGAACCACTTGGTATTATCAAGCCAGCCCGACTTGGCACTGGTGCCACCTTGGGTCTGGGAACCATGCTGCGTATCATGGATTCTAAGGAGCCAGCCGGCCACTCCCTGCCACAGGCCCCCAAACACAAACAACGGCGCTTTTCCCTGGAAAACAAAACTCGCCTGCCAAGTTTTTGATGGCAGATTGCAGGAGCCACTTGGTACTATCAAACCAGCCCAACTTGGCACTGGTGCCACCAAGGGTCTGGTCACCATCCTGCCTATCGTAGCTTTTCAGGAGCCAGCCAGCCACCCCCAGCCAGAGGCCCCCAGACAAATATTTCGGCCCGTTTCCCTGGCAAACAAAAGTAAGCTGCCCCGCTTCTGCATGGCAGATTGCAGGAGCCACTTTGCACCGTCAAACCAGCCCAACTTGGCACTGGTGCCACCTCAGGTCTGGGAACCATCCTGCGTCTCGTGGGTTCTAATTAGCCATCCGTCCACTCCAGGCCATAGGGCCCCAGGCACAAACAACGGCGCTTTTCCCTGGAAAACAAAACTCGCCTGCCAACTTTTTGATGGCCGATATCAGGAACCACTTGGTATTATCAAGCCAGCCCAACTTGGCACTGGTGCCACCATGGGTCTGGTCACCATCCTGCCTATCGTAGCTTTTCAGGAGCCAGCCGGTCACTCCCAGCCATAGGCCCCCAGACACAAACCTCGGACCGTTTCCCTGGCAAACAAAAGTAAGCTGCCCCGCTTCTGGATGGCAGATTGCAGGAACCACTTGGTACTATCAAACCAGCCCAACTTGGCACTGGTGCCACCATGGGTCTGGGAACCATCCTGTGTATCGTGGATTCTAATTAGCCATCCGTCCACTCCAGGCCATAGGGCCCCAGGCACAAACAACGGCGCTTTTCCCTGGAAAACAAAACTCGCCTGCGAACATTTTGATGGCCGATTGCAGGAACCACTTGGTATTATCAAGCCAGCCCGACTTGGCACTGGTGCCACCTTGGGTCTGGGAACCATGCTGCGTATCGTGGATTCTAAGGAGCCAGCCGGCCACTCCCTGCCACAGGCCCCCAAACACAAACAACGGCGCTTTTCCCTGGAAAACAAAACTCGCCTGCCAAGTTTTTGATGGCAGATTGCAGGAGCCACTTGGTACTATCAAACCAGCCCAACTTGGCACTGGTGCCACCATGGGTCTGGTCACCATCCTGCCTATCGTAGCTTTTCAGGAGCCAGCCAGCCACCCCCAGCCAGAGGCCCCCAGACAAATATTTCGGCCCGTTTCCCTGGCAAACAAAAGTAAGCTGTCCCGCTTCTGCATGGCAGATTGCAGGAGCCACTTTGCACCGTCAAACCAGCCCAACTTGGCACTGGTGCCACCTCAGGTCTGGGAACCATCCTGCGTCTCGTGGGTTCTAATTAGCCATCCGTCCACTCCAGGCCATAGGGCCCCAGGCACAAACAACGGCGCTTTTCCCTGGAAAACAAAACTCGCCTGCCAACATTTTGATGGCCGATTGCAGGAACCACTTGGTATTATCAAGCCAGCCCAACTTGGCACTGGTGCCACCATGGGTCTGGTCACCATCCTGCCTATCGTAGCTTTTCAGGAGCCAGCCGGTCACTCCCAGCCATAGGCCCCCAGACACAAACCTCGGACCGTTTCCCTGGCAAACAAAAGTAAGCTGCCCCGCTTCTGGATGGCAGATTGCAGGAACCACTTGGTACAATCAAACCAGCCCAACTTGGCACTGGTGCCACCATGGGTCTGGGAACCATCCTGTGTATCGTGGATTCTAATTAGCCATCCGTCCACTCCAGGCCATAGGGCCCCAGGCACAAACAACAGCGCTTTTCCCTGGAAAACAAAACTCGCCTGCCAACTTTTTGATGGCCGATTGCAGGAACCACTTGGTATTATCTAGCCAGCCCAACTTGGCACTGGTGCCACCATGGGTCTGGTCACCATCCTGCCTATCGTAGCTTTTCAGGAGCCAGCCGGTCACTCCCAGCCATAGGCCCCCAGACACAAACCTCGGACCGTTTCCCTGGCAAACAAAAGTAAGCTGCCCCGCTTCTGGATGGCAGATTGCAGGAACCACTTGTTACTATCAAACCAGCCCAACTTGGCACTGGTGCCACCATGGGTCTGGGAACCATCCTGTGTATCGTGGATTCTAATTAGCCATCCGTCCACTCCAGGCCATAGGGCCCCAGGCACAAACAACGGCGCTTTTCCCTGGAAAACAAAACTCGCCTGCCAACTTTTTGATGGCCGATTGCAGGAACCACTTGGTATTATCAAGCCAGCCCGACTTGGCACTGGTGCCACCTTGGGTCTGGGAACCATGCTGCGTATCATGGATTCTAAGGAGCCAGCCGGCCACTCCCTGCCACAGGCCCCCAAACACAAACAACGGCGCTTTTCCCTGGAAAACAAAACTCGCCTGCCAAGTTTTTGATGGCAGATTGCAGGAGCCACTTGGTACTATCAAACCAGCCCAAGTTGGCACTGGTGCCACCATGGGTCTGGTCACCATCCTGCCTATCGTAGCTTTTCAGGAGCCAGCCAGCCACCCCCAGCCAGAGGCCCCCAGACAAATATTTCGGCCCGTTTCCCTGGCAAACAAAAGTAAGCTGCCCCGCTTCTGCATGGCAGATTGCAGGAGCCACTTTGCACCGTCAAACCAGCCCAACTTGGCACTGGTGCCACCTCAGGTCTGGGAACCATCCTGCGTCTCGTGGGTTCTAATTAGCCATCCGTCCACTCCAGGCCATAGGGCCCCAGGCACAAACAACGGCGCTTTTCCCTGGAAAACAAAACTCGCCTGCCAACTTTTTGATGGCCGATTGCAGGAACCACTTGGTATTATCAAGCCAGCCCAACTTGGCACTGGTGCCACCATGGGTCTGGTCACCATCCTGCCTATCGTAGCTTTTCAGGAGCCAGCCGGTCACTCCCAGCCATAGGCCCCCAGACACAAACCTCGGACCGTTTCCCTGGCAAACAAAAGTAAGCTGCCCCGCTTCTGGATGGCAGATTGCAGGAACCACTTGGTACTATCAAACCAGCCCAACTTGGCACTGGTGCCACCATGGGTCTGGGAACCATCCTGTGTATCGTGGATTCTAATTAGCCATCCGTCCACTCCAGGCCATAGGGCCCCAGGCACAAACAACGGCGCTTTTCCCTGGAAAACAAAACTCGCCTGCGAACATTTTGATGGCCGATTGCAGGAACCACTTGGTATTATCAAGCCAGCCCGACTTGGCACTGGTGCCACCTTGGGTCTGGGAACCATGCTGCGTATCGTGGATTCTAAGGAGCCAGCCGGCCACTCCCAGCCACAGGCCCCCAAACACAAACAACGACGCTTTTCCCTGGAAAACAAAACTCGCCTGCCAAGTTTTTGATGGCAGATTGCAGGAGCCACTTGGTACTATCAAACCAGCCCAACTTGGCACTGGTGCCACCATGGGTCTGGTCACCATCCTGCCTATCGTAGCTTTTCATGAGCCAGCCGGCCACTCCCAGCCATAGGCCCCCAGACACAAACCTCGGCCCGTTTCCCTGGCAAACAAAAGTAAGCTGCCCCGCTTCTGGATGGCAGATTCCCGGACGCACTTGTTACAATCAAACCAGCCCAACTTGGCACTGGTGCCACCTCTGGTCTGGGAACCATGCTGAGTATCGTGGATTCTAAGGAGCCAGCCGGCCACTCCCAGCCACAGGCCCCCAAACACAAACAACGGCGCTTTTCCCTGGAAAACAAAACTCGCCTGACAACTTTTTGATGGCAGATTGCAGGAGCCACTTGGTACTATCAAACCAGCCCAACTTGGCACTGGTGCCGTCATGGGTCTGGTCACCATCCTGCCTATCGTAGCTTTTCACGAGCCAGCCGGTCACTTCCAGGCTTAGGCCCCCAGACACAATCCTCGGACCGTTTCCCTGGCAAACAAAAGTAAGCTGCCCCGCTTCTGGATGGCAGATTGCAGGAACCACTTGGTACTATCAAACCAGCCCAACTTGGCACTGGTGCCACCATGGGTCTGGGAACCATCCTGTGTATCGTGGATTCTAATTAGCCATCCGTCCACTCCAGGCCATAGGGCCCCAGGCACAAACAACGGCGCTTTTCCCTGGATAACAAACTCGCCTGCCAAATTTTTGATGGCAGATTGCAGGAGCCACTTGGTACTATCAAACCAGCCCAACTTGGCACTGGTGCCACCATGGGTCTGGTCACCATCCTGCCTATCGTAGCTTTTCAGGAGCCAGCCGGTCACTCCCAGCCATAGGCCCCGAGACACAAACCTCGGACCGTTTCCCTGGCAAACAAAAGTAAGCTAACCCGCTTCTGGATGGCAGATTGCAGGACGCACTTGGTACTATCAAACCAGCCCAACTTGGCACTGGTGCCACCTCAGGTCTGGGAACCATCCTGCGTCTCGTGGATTCTAAGGAGCCAGCCGGCCACTCCCACCCATAGGCCCCCAAACAAAAACAACGGCGCTTTTCCCTGGAAATCAACACTCGCTTCCCGACTTTTTGATGGCAGATTGCAGGAGCCACTTGGTACTATCAAACCAGCCCAACTTGGCACTGGTGCCACCATGGGTCTGGTCACCATTATGCCTCTCGTAGCTTTTCAGGACCTAGCCGGTCACGCACAGCCATAGGCCCCCAGACACAAACCTTGGCCCGTTTCCCTGGCAAACAAAAGTAAGCTGCCCCGTTTCTGGATGGCAGATTTCAGTAGCAACTTTGCACCATCAAACTGGCCCGACTTGTCACTGGTGCCACTTTAGGTCTGGGAACCATCCTGCGTATCGTGGATTCTAATTAGCCATCCGGCCACTCCCACCCACAGGCCCCCAAACACAAACAACGGCGCTTTTCTCTGGAAAACAAAACTCGCCTACCAACATTTTGATGGCAGATTGCAGGAGCCACTTGGTACTATCAAATCAGCCGAACTTGGCACTGGTGCCACCATGGGTCTGGTCACCATCCTGCCTATCGTACCTTTTCAGGAGCCAGCTGGTCACTCCCAGCCATAGGCCCCCAGACACAAACCTCGGCTCCTTTCCCTGGCAAACAAAAGTAAGCAGCCCTGCTTCTGGATGGCAGATTGCAGGAGCCACTTTGCACCATCAAACTGGCCCGACTTGTCACTGTTGCCACCTCTGGTCTGGGAACCATCCTGCGTATCGTGGATTCTAATTAGCCAGCCGGCCACTCCCAGCCACAGGCCCCCAAACACAAACAACGGCGCTTTTCCCTGGAAAACAAAACTCGCCTGACAACTTTTTGATGGCAGATTGCTGGAGCCACTTGGTACTATCAAACCAGCCCAACTTGGCACTGGTGCCACCATGGGTCTGGTCACCATCCTGCCTATCGTAGCTTTTCAGGAGCCAGCCGGTCACTCCCAGCCATAGGCCCCCAGACACAAAGCTCGGCCCGTTTCCCTGGCAAACAAAAGTAAGCTGCCCCGCTTCTGGATGGCAGATAGGAGGACGCACTTGTTACTATCAAACCAGCCCGACTTGGCACTGGTGCCACCACTGGTCTGGGAACCATCCTGCGTATCGTGGATTCTAAGGAGCCAGCCGGCCACTCCCTGCCACAGGCCCCCAAACACAAACAACGGCGCTTTTCCCTGGAAAACAAAACTCGCCTGACAACTTTTTGATGGCAGATTGCAGGAGCCACTTGGTACTATCAAACCAGCCCAACTTGGCACTGGTGCCACCATGGGTCTGGTCACCATCCTGCCTATCGTAACTTTTCAGGAGCCAGCGGGTCACTCCCAGCCATAGGCCCCCAGACAAAAACCTCGGCCCGTTTCCCTGGAAAACAAAAGTAAGCTGCCCCGCTTCTGGATGGCAGATTGCAGGAACCACTTGGTACTATCAAACCAGCCCAACTTGGCACTGGTGCCACCATGGGTCTGGGAACCATCCTGTGTATCGTGGATTCTAATTAGCCATCCGTCCACTCCAGGCCTTAGGGCCCCAGGCACAAACAACGGCGCTTTTCCCTGGAAAACAAAACTCGCCTGCCAACTTTTTGATGGCCGATTGCAGGAACCACTTGGTATTATCTAGCCAGCCCAACTTGGCACTGGTGCCACCATGGGTCTGGTCACCATCCTGCCTATCGTAGCTTTTCAGGAGCCAGCCGGTCACTCCCAGCCATAGGCCCCCAGACACAAACCTCGGACCGTTTCCCTGGCAAACAAAAGTAAGCTGCCCCGCTTCTGGATGGCAGATTGCAGGAACCACTTGTTACTATCAAACCAGCCCAACTTGGCACTGGTGCCACCATGGGTCTGGGAACCATCCTGTGTATCGTGGATTCTAATTAGCCATCCGTCCACTCCAGGCCATAGGGCCCCAGGCACAAACAAAGGCGCTTTTCCCTGGAAAACAAAACTCGCCTGCGAACATTTTGATGGCCGATTGCAGGAACCACTTGGTATTATCAAGCCAGCCCGACTTGGCACTGGTGCCACCTTGGGTCTGGGAACCATGCTGCGTATCGTGGATTCTAAGGAGCCAGCCGGCCACTCCCAGCCACAGGCCCCCAAACACAAACAACGGCGCTTTTCCCTGGAAAACAAAACTCGCCTGCCAAGTTTTTGATGGCAGATTGCAGGAGCCACTTGGTACTATCAAACCAGCCCAAGTTGGCACTGGTGCCACCATGGGTCTGGTCACCATCCTGCCTATCGTAGCTTTTCAGGAGCCAGCCAGCCACCCCCAGCCAGAGGCCCCCAGACAAATATTTCGGCCCGTTTCCCTGGCAAACAAAAGTAAGCTGCCCCGCTTCTGCATGGCAGATTGCAGGAGCCACTTTGCACCGTCAAACCAGCCCAACTTGGCACTGGTGCCACCTCAGGTCTGGGAACCATCCTGCGTCTCGTGGGTTCTAATTAGCCATCCGTCCACTCCAGGCCATAGGGCCCCAGGCACAAACAACGGCGCTTTTCCCTGGAAAACAAAACTCGCCTGCCAACTTTTTGATGGCCGATTGCAGGAACCACTTGGTATTATCAAGCCAGCCCAACTTGGCACTGGTGCCACCATGGGTCTGGTCACCATCCTGCCTATCGTAGCTTTTCAGGAGCCAGCCGGTCACTCCCAGCCATAGGCCCCCAGACACAAACCTCGGACCGTTTCCCTGGCAAACAAAAGTAAGCTGCCCCGCTTCTGGATGGCAGATTGCAGGAACCACTTGGTACTATCAAACCAGCCCAACTTGGCACTGGTGCCACCATGGGTCTGGGAACCATCCTGTGTATCGTGGATTCTAATTAGCCATCCGTCCACTCCAGGCCATAGGGCCCCAGGCACAAACAACGGCGCTTTTCCCTGGAAAACAAAACTCGCCTGCGAACATTTTGATGGCCGATTGCAGGAACCACTTGGTATTATCAAGCCAGCCCGACTTGGCACTGGTGCCACCTTGGGTCTGGGAACCATGCTGCGTATCGTGGATTCTAAGGAGCCAGCCGGCCACTCCCAGCCACAGGCCCCCAAACACAAACAACGACGCTTTTCCCTGGAAAACAAAACTCGCCTGCCAAGTTTTTGATGGCAGATTGCAGGAGCCACTTGGTACTATCAAACCAGCCCAACTTGGCACTGGTGCCACCATGGGTCTGGTCACCATCCTGCCTATCGTAGCTTTTCATGAGCCAGCCGGCCACTCCCAGCCATAGGCCCCCAGACACAAACCTCGGCCCGTTTCCCTGGCAAACAAAAGTAAGCTGCCCCGCTTCTGGATGGCAGATTCCCGGACGCACTTGTTACAATCAAACCAGCCCAACTTGGCACTGGTGCCACCTCTGGTCTGGGAACCATGCTGAGTATCGTGGATTCTAAGGAGCCAGCCGGCCACTCCCAGCCACAGGCCCCCAAACACAAACAACGGCGCTTTTCCCTGGAAAACAAAACTCGCCTGACAACTTTTTGATGGCAGATTGCAGGAGCCACTTGGTACTATCAAACCAGCCCAACTTGGCACTGGTGCCGTCATGGGTCTGGTCACCATCCTGCCTATCGTAGCTTTTCACGAGCCAGCCGGTCACTTCCAGGCTTAGGCCCCCAGACACAATCCTCGGACCGTTTCCCTGGCAAACAAAAGTAAGCTGCCCCGCTTCTGGATGGCAGATTGCAGGAACCACTTGGTACTATCAAACCAGCCCAACTTGGCACTGGTGCCACCATGGGTCTGGGAACCATCCTGTGTATCGTGGATTCTAATTAGCCATCCGTCCACTCCAGGCCATAGGGCCCCAGGCAAAAACAACGGCGCTTTTCCCTGGATAACAAACTCGCCTGCCAAATTTTTGATGGCAGATTGCAGGAGCCACTTGGTACTATCAAACCAGCCCAACTTGGCACTGGTGCCACCATGGGTCTGGTCACCATCCTGCCTATCGTAGCTTTTCAGGAGCCAGCCGGTCACTCCCAGCCATAGGCCCCGAGACACAAACCTCGGACCGTTTCCCTGGCAAACAAAAGTAAGCTAACCCGCTTCTGGATGGCAGATTGCAGGACGCACTTGGTACTATCAAACCAGCCCAACTTGGCACTGGTGCCACCTCAGGTCTGGGAACCATCCTGCGTCTCGTGGATTCTAAGGAGCCAGCCGGCCACTCCCACCCATAGGCCCCCAAACAAAAACAACGGCGCTTTTCCCTGGAAATCAACACTCGCTTCCCGACTTTTTGATGGCAGATTGCAGGAGCCACTTGGTACTATCAAACCAGCCCAACTTGGCACTGGTGCCACCATGGGTCTGGTCACCATTATGCCTCTCGTAGCTTTTCAGGACCTAGCCGGTCACGCACAGCCATAGGCCCCCAGACACAAACCTTGGCCCGTTTCCCTGGCAAACAAAAGTAAGCTGCCCCGTTTCTGGATGGCAGATTTCAGTAGCAACTTTGCACCATCAAACTGGCCCGACTTGTCACTGGTGCCACTTTAGGTCTGGGAACCATCCTGCGTATCGTGGATTCTAATTAGCCATCCGGCCACTCCCACCCACAGGCCCCCAAACACAAACAACGGCGCTTTTCTCTGGAAAACAAAACTCGCCTACCAACATTTTGATGGCAGATTGCAGGAGCCACTTGGTACTATCAAATCAGCCGAACTTGGCACTGGTGCCACCATGGGTCTGGTCACCATCCTGCCTATCGTACCTTTTCAGGAGCCAGCTGGTCACTCCCAGCCATAGGCCCCCAGACACAAACCTCGGCTCCTTTCCCTGGCAAACAAAAGTAAGCAGCCCTGCTTCTGGATGGCAGATTGCAGGAGCCACTTTGCACCATCAAACTGGCCCGACTTGTCACTGTTGCCACCTCTGGTCTGGGAACCATCCTGCGTATCGTGGATTCTAATTAGCCAGCCGGCCACTCCCAGCCACAGGCCCCCAAACACAAACAACGGCGCTTTTCCCTGGAAAACAAAACTCGCCTGACAACTTTTTGATGGCAGATTGCTGGAGCCACTTGGTACTATCAAACCAGCCCAACTTGGCACTGGTGCCACCATGGGTCTGGTCACCATCCTGCCTATCGTAGCTTTTCAGGAGCCAGCCGGTCACTCCCAGCCATAGGCCCCCAGACACAAAGCTCGGCCCGTTTCCCTGGCAAACAAAAGTAAGCTGCCCCGCTTCTGGATGGCAGATAGGAGGACGCACTTGTTACTATCAAACCAGCCCGACTTGGCACTGGTGCCACCACTGGTCTGGGAACCATCCTGCGTATCGTGGATTCTAAGGAGCCAGCCGGCCACTCCCTGCCACAGGCCCCCAAACACAAACAACGGCGCTTTTCCCTGGAAAACAAAACTGGCCTGCCAACTTTTTGATGGCAGATTGCAGGAGCCACTTGGTACTATCAAACCAGCCCAACTTGGCACTGGTGCCACCATGGGTCTGGTCACCATCCTGCCTATCGTAACTTTTCAGGAGCCAGCGGGTCACTCCCAGCCATAGGCCCCCAGACAAATACCTCGGCCCGTTTCCCTGGCAAACAAAAGTAAGCTGCCCCGCTTCTGGATGGCAGATTCCCGGACGCACTTGGTACTATCAAACCAGCCCAACTTGGCACTGGTGCCACCTCTGATCTGGGAACCATGCTGAGTATCGTGGATTCTAAGGAGCCAGCCGGCCACTCCCAGCCACAGGCCCCCAAACACAAACAACGGCGCTTTTCCCTGGAAAACAAAACTCGCCTGCCAACTTTTTGATGGCAGATTGCAGGAGCCACTTGGTACTATCAAACCAGCCCAACTTGGCACTGGTGCCGTCATGGGTCTGGTCACCATCCTGCCTATCGTAGCTTTTCAGGAGCCAGCCGGTCACTCCCAGCCATAGGCCCCCAGACAAAAACCTCGGCCCGTTTCCCTGGAAAACAAAAGTAAGCTGCCCCGCTTCTGGATGGCAGATTGCAGGAACCACTTGGTACTATCAAACCAGCCCAACTTGGCACTGGTGCCACCATGGGTCTGGGAACCATCCTGTGTATCGTGGATTCTAATTAGCCATCCGTCCACTCCAGGCCTTAGGGCCCCAGGCACAAACAACGGCGCTTTTCCCTGGAAAACAAAACTCGCCTGCCAACTTTTTGATGGCCGATTGCAGGAACCACTTGGTATTATCTAGCCAGCCCAACTTGGCACTGGTGCCACCATGGGTCTGGTCACCATCCTGCCTATCGTAGCTTTTCAGGAGCCAGCCGGTCACTCCCAGCCATAGGCCCCCAGACACAAACCTCGGACCGTTTCCCTGGCAAACAAAAGTAAGCTGCCCCGCTTCTGGATGGCAGATTGCAGGAACCACTTGTTACTATCAAACCAGCCCAACTTGGCACTGGTGCCACCATGGGTCTGGGAACCATCCTGTGTATCGTGGATTCTAATTAGCCATCCGTCCACTCCAGGCCATAGGGCCCCAGGCACAAACAAAGGCGCTTTTCCCTGGAAAACAAAACTCGCCTGCGAACATTTTGATGGCCGATTGCAGGAACCACTTGGTATTATCAAGCCAGCCCGACTTGGCACTGGTGCCACCTTGGGTCTGGGAACCATGCTGCGTATCGTGGATTCTAAGGAGCCAGCCGGCCACTCCCAGCCACAGGCCCCCAAACACAAACAACGGCGCTTTTCCCTGGAAAACAAAACTCGCCTGCCAAGTTTTTGATGGCAGATTGCAGGAGCCACTTGGTACTATCAAACCAGCCCAACTTGGCACTGGTGCCACCATGGGTCTGGTCACCATCCTGCCTATCGTAGCTTTTCAGGAGCCAGCCAGCCACCCCCAGCCAGAGGCCCCCAGACAAATATTTCGGCCCGTTTCCCTGGCAAACAAAAGTAAGCTGCCCCGCTTCTGCATGGCAGATTGCAGGAGCCACTTTGCACCGTCAAACCAGCCCAACTTGGCACTGGTGCCACCTCAGGTCTGGGAACCATCCTGCGTATCGTGGGTTCTAATTAGGCATCCGTCCACTCCAGGCCATAGGGCCCCAGGCACAAACAACGGCGCTTTTCCCTGGAAAACAAAACTCGCCTGCCAACTTTTTGATGGCCGATTGCAGGAACCACTTGGTATTATCAAGCCAGCCCAACTTGGCACTGGTGCCACCATGGGTCTGGTCACCATCCTGCCTATCGTAGCTTTTCAGGAGCCAGCCGGTCACTCCCAGCCATAGGCCCCCAGACACAAACCTCGGACCGTTTCCCTGGCAAACAAAAGTAAGCTGCCCCGCTTCTGGATGGCAGATTGCAGGAACCACTTGTTACTATCAAACCAGCCCAACTTGGCACTGGTGCCACCATGGGTCTGGGAACCATCCTGTGTATCGTGGATTCTAATTAGCCATCCGTCCACTCCAGGCCATAGGGCCCCAGGCACAAACAACGGCGCTTTTCCCTGGAAAACAAAACTCGCCTGCGAACATTTTGATGGCCGATTGCAGGAACCACTTGGTATTATCAAGCCAGCCCGACTTGGCACTGGTGCCACCTTGGGTCTGGGAACCATGCTGCGTATCATGGATTCTAAGGAGCCAGCCGGCCACTCCCAGCCACAGGCCCCCAAACACAAACAACGACGCTTTTCCCTGGAAATCAACACTCGCTTGCCGATTTTTGATGGCAGATTGCAGGAGCCACTTGGTACTATCAAACCAGCCCAACTTGGCACTGGTGCCACCATGGGTCTGGTCACCATCATGCCTCTCGTAGCTTTTCAGGACCTAGCCGGTCACTCACAGCCATAGGCCCCCAGACACAAACCTTGGCCCGTTTCCCTGGCAAACAAAATTAAGCTGCCCCGCTTCTGGATGGCAGATTGCAGGAGCCACTTGGTATTATCAAACCAGCCCAACTTGGCACTGGTGCCACCTCTGGTCTGGGAACCATCCTGCGTATCGTGGATTCTAAGGAGCCAGTCGGCCACTCCCAGCCACAGGCCCCCAAACACAAACAACGGCCCGTTTCCGTGGCAAACAAAAGTAAGCTGCCCCGCTTCTGGATGGCAGATTGCAGGAACCACTTGGTACTATCAAACCAGCCCAACTTGGCACTGGTGGCACCTCTTGTCTGGGAACCATGCTGCGTATCGTGGTTTCTAAGGAGCCAGCCGGCCACTCCCAACCACAGGCCCCCAAACACAAACAACGACGCTTTTCCCTGGAAAACAAAACTCGCCTGACAACATTTTGATGGCAGATTGCAGGAGCCACTTGGTACTATCAAACCAGCCCAACTTGGCACTGGTGCCACCATGGGTCTGGTCACCATCCTGCCTATCGAAGCTTTTAAGGAGCCAGCCGGTCACTCACAGCCATAGGCCCCGAGACACAAAGCTCGGCCCGTTTCCCTGGCAAACAAAAGTAAGCTACCCCGCTTCTGGATGGCAGATTGCAGAAGCCACTTGGTACTATCAAACCAGCCCAACTTGGCACTGGTGCCACCTCTGGTCTGGGAACCATCCTGCGTATCGTAGATTTTAAGGAGCCAGCCGGTTGTCCCAGCCATAGGCCCCCAAACACAAACAACGGTCCGTTTCCCTGGCAAACAAAAGTAAGCTGCCCCGCTTCTGGATGGCAGATTGCAGGAACCACTTGGTAGTATCAAACCAGCCCAACTTGGCACTGGTGGCACCTCTTGTCTGGGAACCATGCTGCGTATCGTGGTTTCTAAGGAGCCAGCCGGCCACTCCCAACCATAGACCCCCAGACACAAAGCTCGGCCCGTTTCCCTGGAAAACAAAAGTAAGCTACCCCGATTCTGGATGGCAGATTGCAGGAGCCACTTGGTACTATCAAATCAGCCCAACTTGGCACTGGTGCCACCATGGGTCTGGTAAACATCCTGCCTATCGTAGCTTTTCAGGAGCCAGCCGGCCACTCTCAGCCATATGCCCCCAAAAACAAACCACGGCCCTTTTCTCTGGCAAACAAAACTCAACTGCCCCTCTTCTGGATGGCAAATTTTAGGACGCACTTTGTACTACGAAAACCGCCCGACGTGGCACTGGTGCCACCTTGTGTCAGGGAACCATCCTGCATATCGAGCTTTTTAAGGAGCCAGCCGGCCACGCCAAGCCATAAACCCCCAAAAACAAACCACGGACCATTTCTCTTGGAAACAAAAATCCGCTGCCCCGCGTCTGGATGGCAGATTGCAGGAGCCACTTTGCACCATCAAACCAGCCCGACTTGGCACTGGTGCCACCTTGGGTCTGGGAACAATCCTGCATATCGTGGATTCTAAGGAGCCAGCCGGCCACTCCCAGCCACAGGCCCCCAAACAAAAACAACGGCGCTTTTCCCTGGAAAACAAAATTCGCCTGCCAACTTTTTGATGGCAGATTGCAGGAGCCACTTGGTACTATCAAACCAGCCCAACTTGGCACTGGTGCCAGCTCTGGTCTGGGAACCATCCTGCCTATCGTAGCTTTTCGGGAGCCAGCCGGTCACTCCCAGCCATAGACCCCAGACACAAACCTCGGCCCGTTTCCCTGGAAAACAAAAGTAAGCTACCCCGATTCTGGATCGCAGATTGCAGGAGCCACTTGGTACTATCAAATCAGCCCAACTTGGCACTGGTGCCACCATGGGTCTGGTAAACATCCTGCCTATCGTAGCTTTTGAGGAGCCAGCCGGTCACTCCCTGCCATAGGCCCCCAGACACAAACCTTGGCCCGTTTCCCTGGCAAACAAAAGTAAGCTGCCCCGCTTTTGGATGGCAGATTGCAGGAGCCACGTTGCACCATCAAACCAGCCCGACTTGGCACTGGTGCCACCTTGGGTCTGGGAACAAGTTGGGCTGGTTTGAGAGTACCAAGTGGCTCCTGCAATCTTCCATCCAGAAGCGGGACAGCTTACTTTTGTTTCCCAGGGAAACGGGCCGAGGTATTTGTCTGGGGGCCTATGGCTGGGAGTGACCGGCTGGCTACTGAAAAGCTACGATAGGCAGGATGGTTACCAGACTCATGGTGCCACCAGTGCCAAGTCGGGCTGGTTTGATAATACTAAATAGCTCCTGCAATCTGCCATCCAGACGCGGGGCAGCGGATTTTTGTTTGCTGGAGAAATGTTCCGTGGTTTTTTTTGGGGGTATATGACTGGACGTGGCCGGCTGGCTCCTTAAAAAGCTCTATACGCAGGATTGTTCCCTGACCCAAGGTGGCATCAGTGCCAAGTCGGGCTGTTTTCGTAGTACCAAGTGCGTCCTGCAATTTGCCATCCAGAAGCGGGGCAGCCTACTTTTGTTTGCCAGGGAAACGTGCCGAGGTATTTGTCTGGAGGCCTATGGCTGGGAGTGAGCTGCTGGCTCCTAAAAAGCTACGATAGGCAGGATGGTGACCAGACCCATGGTGGCACCAGTGCCAAGTTGGGCTGGTTTGATAGTACCAAGTGGCTCCTGCAATCTGCCATCAAGAAGTTTGCAGGCGAGTTTTGTTTTCCAGGGAAAAGCGCCGTTGTTTTTGTTTAGAGGCCTGTGGCTGGGAGTGGCCGCCTGTCCTCGTAGAATCTACGTTACGCAGCATGGTTCCCAGAGCCAAGGTGGCACCAGGGCCAAGTCGGGCTGGTTTGTAAGTACCAAGTGCATCCTGCAATCTGCCATCCAAAAGCGGGGCAGCTTACTTTTGTTTGCCAGGGAAACGGGCCGAGGTTTGTGTCCAGGGTCCTATGGCAGGGAGTGACCGGCTGGCTCCTGAAAAGCTACGATAGGCAGGATGTTTACCAGACCCATGGTGGCACCAGTGCCAAGTTGGGCTGATTTGATAGTACCAAGTGGCTCCTGCAATCTGCCATCCAGAATTGGGGTAGCTTACTTTTGTTTTCCAGGGAAACGGGCCGAGGTTTGTGTCTGGGGGTCTATGGCTGGGAGTGACCGGCTGGCTCCTGAAAAGCTACGATAGGCAGGATGGTTCCCAGACCAGAGGTGGCACCAGTGCCAAGTTGGGCTGGTTTGATAGTACCAAGTGGCTCCTGCAATCTGCCATCAAAAAGTTGGCAGGCGAATTTTGTTTTCCAGGGAAAAGCGCCGTTGTTTGTGTTTGGGGGCCTGTGGCTGGGAGTGGCCGGCTGGCTCCTTAGAATCCACGATATGCAGGATTGTTCCCAGACCCAAGGTGGCACCAGTGCCAAGTCGGGCTGGTTTGATGGTGCAAAGTGGCTCCTGCAATCTGCCATCCAGACGCGGGGCAGCGGATTTTTGTTTCCAAGAGAAATAGTCCGTGGTTTGTTTTTGGGGGTTTATGGCTGGGCGTGGCCGTCTGGCTCCTTAAAAAGCTCGATATGCAGGATGGTTCCCTGACACAAGGTGGCACCAGGGCCACGTCGGGCGGTGTTCGTAGTACTAAGGGCGTCCTAAAATTTGCCATCCAGAAGAGGGGCAGTTGAGTTTTGTTTGCCAGAGAAAAGGGCCGTGGTTTGTTTTTGGGGGCATATGGCTGAGAGTGGCCGGCTGGCCCCTGAAAATCCACGATAGGCAGGATGGTTCCCAGACCTGAGGTGGCACCAGTGCCAAGTCGGGCTGGTTTGATAGTACTAAGCAGCTCCTGCAATCTGCCATGCAGAAGCGGGGCAGCTTACTTTTGTTTGCCAGGGAAACGGGCCGAGGTTTGTGTCTAGGGGCCTCTGGCTGGGGGTGGCTGGCTGGCTCCTGAAAAGCTACGATAGGCAGGATGGTGACCAGACCCATGGTGGCACCAGTGCCAAGTTGGGCTGGTTTGATAGTACCAAGTGGCTCCTGCAATCTGCCATCAAAAAGTTGGCAGGCGAGTTGTGTTTTCCAGGGAAAAGCGCCGTTGTTTGTGTTTGGGGGCCTGTGGCTGGGAGTGGCCGGCTGGCTCCTTAGAACCCACGATACGCAGGATGGTTCCCAGACCTGAGGTGGCACCAGTGCCAAGTTGGGCTGGTTTGATGGTGCAAAGTGGCTCCTGCAATCTGCCATGCAGAAGCGGGGCAGCTTACTTTTGTTTGCCAGGGAAACGGGCCGAAATATTTGTCTGGGGGCCTCTGGATTGGGGTGGCTGGCTGGCTCCTGAAAAGCTACGATAGGCAGGATGGTGACCAGACCCATGGTGGCACCAGTGCCAAGTTGGGCTGGTTTGATAGTACCAAGTGGCTCCTGCAATCTGCCATCAAAAGTTTGGCAGGCGAGTTTTGTTTTCCAGGGAAAAGCACCGTTGTGCGTGTTTTGGGGCCTGTGGCTGGGAGTGGCCAGCTGGCTCCTTAGAATCCACGATACGCAGGATGGTTCCCAGACCCAAGGTGGCACCAGTGCCAAGTCGGGCTGGTTTGTTAGTACCAAGTGGTTCCTGCAATCTGCCATCCAGAAGCGGGGCAGCTGAATTTTGTTTGCCAGAGAAAAAGGCTGTTGTTTGTGTTTCGGGGCCTGTGGCTGGCAGTGGCCGGCTGGCTCCTGAAAATCCATGATACGCAGGATGGTTCCCAGACCCAAGGTGGCATCAGTGCCAAGTAGGGCTGGTTTCATAGTACCCAGTGGCTCCTGCAATCTGCCATCCAGAAGAGGGGCAGTTGAGTTTTGTTTTCCAGAGAAAAGGGCCGTGGTTTGTGTTTGGGGCCTATGGCTGAGAGTGACCGGCTGGCCCCTGAAAATCCACGATAGGAAGGATGGTTCCCAGATCCAAGGTGGCAGCAGTGCCATGTTGTTCTGGTGTGATAGTCCCAAGTGGCTCCTGCAATCTGCCATCCAGAAGCGGGGCAGCTGAGTTTTGTTTGCCAGAGAAAAAGGCTTTGGTTTGTATTTGGGGGCCTGTGGCTGGGAGTGTTCGGCTGGCTCCTGACAACCCACAATACGCAGGATGGTTCCAAGACCCAAGGTGGCACCAGTGCCAAGTCGGGCTGTTTTTATAGTACCAAGTGCGTCCTGCAATTTGCCATCCAGAAGCGGGGCAGTTGAGTTTTGTTTGCCAGAGAATAGCGCCGTTGTTTGTGTTTGGGGGCTTGTGGCTGGTAGTGGCCGACTGGCTCCTTAGAATCTGTGTTACGCAGCATGGTTCCCAGACCCAAGGTGGCACCAGTGCCAAGTTGGGCTGGTTTGATAGTACCAAGTGGCTCCTGCAATCTGCCATCCAGAAGCGGGGCAGCTTACTTTTGTTTGCCAGGGAAACGGGCCGAGGTTTGTGACTGGGGACCTATGGCTGGGAGTGACCGGCTGGCTCCTGAAAATCTACAATAGGCAGGATGGTTACCAGACCCATGGTGGCACCAGTGCCAAGTTGGGCTGGTTTGATAGTACCAAGTGGCTCCGGCAATCTGCCATCAAAAAGTTGGCAGGCGAGTTTTGTTTTCCAGGGAAAAGCGCCATTGTTTGTATTTGGGGGCCTGTGGCTGGGAGTGGCCGGCTGGCTCCTTTGAACCCACGATACGCAGGATGGTTCCCAGACCCAAGGTGGCACCAGTGCCAAGTCGGCCTGGTTTGATACTACCAAGTGCGTCCTGCAATCTGCCATCCAGAAGCGGGGCAGCTTACTTTTGTTTGCCAGGGAAACGGGCCGTGGGTTTTGATTGGGGGCATATAGCTGAGAGTGGCCGGCTGGCTCCTGAAAATCCACGCTAGGCAGCATGGTTCCCAGATGCAAGGTGGCACCAGTGCCAAGTCGGGCTGGTTTGATGGTGCAAAGTGTCTCCTGCAATCTGCCATCCAGAAGCGGGGCAGCTGATTTTTGTTTGCCAGAGAAAAATTCCGTGGATTGTTTTTGGGGGCATATTGCTGGGAGTGGCCGGCTGGCTCCTTAAAATGCTCGATACGCATGATGGTTCCCAGGCCCAAGGTGTCACCACTACCAAGTCGGCCTGCGGTTTTAGTATCAAGTTCATCCTGCAATTTGCCATCCAGAAGAGGGGCAGTTGAGTTTTGTTTGCCAGAGAAACGGGCCGAGGTTTCTGTTTGGGGACATATGGCTGAGAGTGGCCGGCTGGCCCCTGAATATCCACGATACACAGCATGGTTCCCAGATCCAAGGTGGCACCAGTGCCAAGTCGGGCTGGTTTGATAGTACCAAGTGTCTCCTGCAATCAGCCATCCAGAAGCAGGGCAGCTTACTTTTGTTTGCCAGAGAAATAGGCCTAGGTTTTTGTTTGGGGGCCTGTGGCTAGGAGTGGCAGGCTGGCTCCTAAGAATCCACGATACGCAGGATGTTTCCCAGACCCAAGGTGGCACCAGTGCCAAGTCGGGCTGGTTTGATAGTACCAAGTGGCTCCTGCAAACTCCATCAAAAAGTTGGCAGGCGTGTTTTGTTTTCCAGGGAACAGCGCCGTTGATTTTGTTTGGGGGCCTGTGGCTGGGAGTGGCCGGCTGGCTCCTTAGAATCCACGATACGCAGGATGGTTCCCAGACCCAAGGTGGCACCAGTGCCAAGTCGGGCTGGTTTGATTACACCAAGTGGCTCCTGCAATCTGCCATCCAGAAGTGAGGCAGCTAAGTTTTGTTTGCGAGAAAAAAGGGCCGTGGTTTTTGTTGGGGGCCTGTGGCTGGGAGTAGCCGGCTGGCTCCTTAAAATCCACGATAGGCAGGATGGTTCCCAGACCCAAGGTGGCACCAGTGCCAAGTCGGGCTGGTTTGATAGTACCAAGTGGCTCCTGCAATCTGCCATCCAGAAGCGGGGCAGCTGAGTTTTGTTTGCCAGAGAAAAAGGCTGTGGTTTGTGTTTGGGGGCCTGTGGCTGGCAGTGGCCGGCTGGCTCCTGAAAATCCACGATACGCAGCATGGTTCCCAGACCCAAGGTGGCACCAGTGCCAAGTGGGGCTCGTTTGACAGTGTCAAGTGCCTCCTGCAATCTCCCATCCAGAAGCGGGGCGGCTGAGTTTTTTTTGCCAGGGAAACGGACCTTTGTTTGTGATTGGGCTCTGTGGCTGAGAGTGGTCGTCTGTCTCCTGACAATCCACAATACGCAGGATGGTTCCCAGACCCAAGGTGGCACCAGTGCCAAGTCGGGCTGGTTTGATAGTACCAAGTGTCTCCTGCAATCTGCCATCCAGAAGCGGGGCAGCTGAGTTTTGTTTGCCAGAGAAAAGGGCCGTGGGTTGTGTTTGGGGGCATATGGCTGGGAGTGGCCACCTGGCTCCTTAAAATGCACGATACGCCGCATGGTAACCAGACGCAAGGTGGCACCAGTGCCAAGTCAGGCTGTTTTTGTAGTACCCAGTGGCTCCTGCAATTTGCCATCCAGAAGCGGGGCAGTTGAATTTTGTTTGCTAGAGAAAAGGGCTGTGGTTTGTGTTTGGGGGCCTATGGCTGAGAGTGGCCGGCTGGCCCCTGAAAATCAACGATAGGCAGGATGGTTCCCAGATCCAAGGTGGCACCAGTGCCAAGTAAGGCTGGTTGTATGGTTCAAAGTGACTCCTGCAATCTGCCATCCAGAAGCGGGACAGCTGAGTTTTTTTTGCCAGAGAAAAGGTCCATGGTTTCTTTTTGGGGCATACGGCATGGAATTGCCGGCTGGCTCCTTAAAATGCTCGATACGCAGGATGGTTCCCAGAGCCAAGGTGGCACCACTGCCAAGTCGGGCTCTTTTTGTAGTACCAAGTGCGTCCTGCAATTTGCCATCCAGAAGAGGGGCAGTTGAGTTTTGTTTGCCAGAGAAAAGGGCCGAGGTTTGTGTTTGGGGGCATATGGCTGGGAATGACCGGCTGGCCCCTGAAAATCCACGATACGCCGGATGGTTCCCAGATCCAAGGTGGTACCATTACCAAGTCGGGCTGGTTTGATAGTCCCAAGTGGCTCCTGCAAACTGCCATCCAGAAGCGGGGCAGCTGAGTTTTGTTTGCCAGGGAAATGGGCCGTTGTTTGTGTTTGGGTGCCTGTGGCTGGGAGAGTTCGGCTGGTTCCTGAATATGTACGATACGCAGGATTGTTCCCAGATCCAAGGTGGCAGCAGTGCCATGTTGTGCTGGTGTGATAGTCCCAAGTGGCTCCTGCAATCTGCCATCCAGAAGTGGGGCAGCTGATTTTTGTTTGCCAGAGAAAAGGTCCGTGGTTTGTTTTTGGGGGCATATGGCTGAGAGTGGCCGGCTGGCCCCTGAAAATCCACGATACACAGGATGGTTCCCAGATCCAAGGTGGCACCTGTGCCAAGTCGGGCTGATTTGATAGTACTAAGTAGCTCCTGCAATCTGCCATGCAGAAGCGGGGCAGCTTACTTTTGTTTGCCAGGGAAACGGGCCGAGGTTTGTGTTTGGGGGCCTATGGCTGAGAGTGACCGGCTGGCTCCTGAAAATCCATGATACGCAGCATGGTTCCCAGACCCAAGGTGGCACCAGTGCCAAGTGGGGCTGGTTTCACAGTGTCAAGTGCCTCCTGCAATCTCCCATCCAGAAGCGGGGCAGCTGAGTTTTGTTTGCCTGTGAAACGGGCCGTTGTTTTTAATTGGGGTCTGTGGCCGAGAGTGTTCGGCTGGCTCCTGACAACCCACAATACGCAGGATGGTTCCCAGACCCAAGGTGGCACCAGTGCCAAGTCGGGCTGTTTTTATAGTACCAAGTGCGTCCTGCAATTTGCCATCCAGAAGAGGGGAAGTTGAGTTTTGTTTGCCAGAGAATAGCGCCGTTGTTTGTGTTTGGGGGCTTGTGGCTGGGAGTGGCCGACTGGCTCCTTAGAATCTGTGTTACGCAGCATGGTTCCCAGACCCAAGGTGGCACCAGTGCCAAGTTGGGCTGGTTTGATAGTACCAAGTGGCTCCTGCAATCTGCCATCCAGAAGCGGGGCAGCTTACTTTTGTTTGCCAGGGAAACGGGCCGAGGTTTGTGACTGGGGACCTATGGCTGGGAGTGACCGGCTGGCTCCTGAAAAGCTACAATAGGCAGGATGGTTACCAGACCCATGGTGGCAGCAGTGCCAAGTTGGGCTGATTTGATAGTACCAAGTGGCTCCTGCAATCTGCCATCAAAAAGTTGGCAGGCGAGTTTTGTTTTCCAGGGAAAAGCGCCATTGTTTGTATTTGGGGGCCTGTGGCTGGGAGTGGCCGGCTGGCTCCTTTGAACCCACGATACGCAGGATGGTTCCCAGACCCAAGGTGGCACCAGTGCCAAGTCGGGCTGGTTTGATACTACCAAGTGCGTCCTGCAATCTGCCATCCAGAAGCGGGGCAGCTTAATTTTGTTTGCCAGGGAAACGGGCCGTGGGTTTTGTTTGGGGGCATATAGCTGAGAGTGGCCGGCTGGCTCCTGAAAATCCACGCTAGGCAGCATGGTTCCCAGATGCAAGGTGGCACCAGTGCCAAGTCGGGCTGGTTTGATGGTGCAAAGTGGCTCCTGCAATCTGCCATCCAGAAGCGGGGCAGCTGATTTTTGTTTGCCAGAGAAAAATTCCGTGGATTGTTTTTGGGGGCATATTGCTGGGAGTGGCCGGCTGGCTCCTTAAAATGCTCGATACGCATGATGGTTCCCAGGCCCAAGGTGTCACCACTACCAAGTCGGCCTGCGGTTTTAGTATCAAGTTCATCCTGCAATTTGCCATCCAGAAGAGGGGCAGTTGAGTTTTGTTTGCCAGAGAAACGGGCCGAGGTTTCTGTTTGGGGACATATGGCTGAGAGTGGCCAGCTGGCCCCTGAATATCCACGATACACAGCATGGTTCCCAGATCCAAGGTGGCACCAGTGCCAAGTCGGGCTGGTTTGATAGTACCAAGTGTCTCCTGCAATCTGCCATCCAGAAGCAGGGCAGCTTACTTTTGTTTGCCAGAGAAATAGGCCTAGGTTTTTGTTTGGGGGTCTGTGGCTAGGAGTGGCCGGCTGGCTCCTAAGAATCCACGATACGCAGGATGTTTCCCAGACCCAAGGTGGCACCAGTGCCAAGTCGGGCTGGTTTGATAGTACCAAGTGGCTCCTGCAAACTCCATCAAAAAGTTGGCAGGCGTGTTGTGTTTTCCAGGGAACAGCGCCGTTGATTTTGTTTGGGGGCCTGTGGCTGGGAGTGGCCGGCTGGCTCCTTAGAATCCACGATACGCAGGATGGTTCCCAGACCCAAGGTGGCACCAGTGCCAAGTCGGGCTGGTTTGATTACACCAAGTGGCTCCTGCAATCTGCCATCCAGAAGTGAGGCAGCTAAGTTTTGTTTGCGAGAAAAAAGGGCCGTGGTTTTTGTTGGGGGCCTGTGGCTGGGAGTAGCCGGCTGGCTCCTTACAATCCACGATAGGCAGGATGGTTCCCAGACCCAAGGTGGCACCAGTGCCAAGTCGGGCTGGTTTGATAGTACCAAGTGGCTCCTGCAATCTGCCATCCAGAAGCGGGGCAGCTGAGTTTTGTTTGCCAGAGGAAAAGGCTGTGGTTTGTGTTTGGGGGCCTGTGGCTGGCAGTGGCCGGCTGGCTCCTGAAAATCCACGATACGCAGCATGGTTCCCAGACCCAAGGTGGCACCAGTGCCAAGTGGGGCTCGTTTGACAGTGTCAAGTGCCTCCTGCAATCTCCCATCCAGAAGCGGGGCAGCTGAGTTTTTTTTGCCAGGGAAACGGACCTTTGTTTTTGATTGGGCTCTGTGGCCGAGAGTGGTCGGCTGTCTCCGGACAATCCACAATACGCAGGATGGTTCCCAGACCCAAGGTGGCACCAGTGCCAAGTCGGGCTGGTTTGATAGTACCAAGTGTCTCCTGCAATCTGCCATCCTGAAGCGGGGCAGCTGAGTTTTGTTTGCCAGAGAAAAGGGCCGTGGGTTGTGTTTGGGGGCATATGGCTGGGAGTGGCCACCTGGCTCCTTAAAATGCACGATACGCCGCATGGTAACCAGACGCAAGGTGGCACCAGTGCCAAGTAAGGCTGTTTTTGTAGTACCCAGTGGCTCCTGCAATTTGCCATCCAGAAGCGGGGCAGTTGAATTTTGTTTGCTAGAGAAAAGGGCTGTGGTTTGTGTTTGGGGGCCTATGGCTGAGAGTGGCCGGCTGGCCCCTGAAAATCAACGATAGGCAGGATGGTTCCCAGATCCAAGGTGGCACCAGTGCCAAGTAAGGCTGGTTGTATGGTTCAAAGTGACTCCTGCAATCTGCCATCCAGAAGCGGGACAGCTGAGTTTTTTTTGCCAGAGAAAATGTCCATGGTCTCTTTTTGGGGCATACGGCTGGGAATTGCCGGCTGGCTCCTTAAAATGCTCGATACGCAGGATGGTTCCCAGAGCCAAGGTGGCACCAGTGCCACGTCGGGCGGTTTTCGTAGTACAAAGTGCGTCCTAAAATTTGCCATCCAGAAGAGGGGCAGTTGAGTTTTGTTTGCCAGAGAAAAGGGCCGTGGTTTGTTTTTGGGGGCATATGGCTGAGAGTGGCCGGCTGGCTCCTGAAAAGCTACGATAGGCAGGATGTTTACCAGACCCATTGTGGCACCAGTGCCAAGTTGGGCTGATTTGATAGTACCAAGTGCCTCCTGCAATCTGCCATCCAGAATCGGGGTAGCTTACTTTTGTTTTCCAGGGAAACGGGCCGAGGTTTGTGTCTGGGGGTCTATGGTTGGGAGTGGCCGGCTGGCTCCTTAGAAACCACGATACGCAGCATGGTTCCCAGACAAGAGGTGCCACCAGTGCCAAGTTGGGCTGGTTTGATACTACCAAGTGGTTCCTGCAATCTGCCATCCAGAAGCGGGGCAGCTTACTTTTGTTTGCCAGGGAAAAGCGCCGTTGTTTGTGTTTGGGGGCCTGTGGCTGGGAGTGGCCGGCTGGCTGCTTAGAATCCACGATACGCAGGATGGTTTCCAGACGTGAGGTGGCGCCAGTGCCAAGTCGGGCTGGTTTGATAGTACCAAGTGCGTCCTGCAATCTGCCATCCAGAAGCGGGGCAGCTTACTTTTGTTTGCCAGGGAAACGGGCCGAGGTTTGTGTCTCGGGGCCTATGGCAGGGAGTGACCGGCGGGCTCCTGAAAGCTACGATAGGCAGGATGGTGACCAGACCCATGGTGGCACCAGTGCCAAGTTGGGCTGGTTTGATAGTACCAAGTGGCTCCTGCAATCTGACATCAAAAAGTTGGCAGGCGAGTTTTGTTTTCCAGGGAAAAGCGCCGTTGTTTGTGTTTGGGGGCCTGTGGTTGGGAGTGGCCGGCTGGCTCCTTAGACACCACGATACGCAGGATGGTTCCCAGACCAGAGGTGGCACCAGTGCCAAGTCGGGCTGGTTTGATAGTACCAAGTGGCTCCTGCAATCTGCCATCCAGAAGCGGGGCAGCTTACTTTTGTTTGCCACGGAAACGGGCCGTTGTTTGTGTTTGGGGGCCTGTGGCTGGGAGTGGCCGACTGGCTCCTTAGAATCCACGATACGCAGGATGGTTCCCAGACCAGAGGTGGCACCAGTGCCAAGTCGGGCTGTTTTGATAGTACCAAGTGGTTCCTGCAATCTGCCATCCAGAAGCAGGGCAGCTTACTTTTGTTTGCCAGGGAAACGGGCCGAGGTTTTTGTCTGGGGGCCTATGGCTGCGAGTGACCGGCTGGCTCCTGAAAAGCTACGATAGGCAGGATGGTGACCAGACCCATGGTGGCACCAGTCCCAAGTTGGGCTGGTTTGATAGTACCAAGTGGCTCCTGCAATCTGCCATCAAAATTTGGCAGGCGAGTTTTTTTTTCCAGGGAAAAGCGCCGTTGTTGTGTTTAGGGGCCTGTGGCTGGGAGTGGCCGGCTGGCTCCTTAGAATCCACCATACGCAGGATGGTTCCCAGACCCAAGGTGGCACCAGTGCCTAGTCGGGATAGTTTGATGGTGCAAAGTGGCTCCTGCAATCTGCCATCCAGAAGCGGGGCAGCTTACTTTTGTTTGCCAGGGAAAAGGGCCGAGCTTTGTGTCTCGGGGCCTATGGCTGGGAGTGACCGGCTGGCTCCTGAAAAGCTACGATAGGCAGGATGGTGACCAGACCCAAGGTGGCACCAGTGCCAAGTTGGGCTGGTTTGATAGTACCAAGTGGCTCCTGCAATCTGCCATCAAAAAGTTGGCAGGCGAGTTTTGTTTTCCAGGGAAAAGCGCCGTTGTTTGTGTTTGGGGGCCTGTGGCTGGGAGTGGCCGGCTGGCTCATTAGAATCCACGATACGCAGGATGGTTCCCAGACTTGTCGTGGCACCAGTGCCAAGTCGGGCTGGTTTGATAGTACCAAGTGGATCCTGCAATCTGCCATCCAGAAGCGGGGCAGCTTACTTTTGTTTGCCAGGGAAACGGGCCGAGGATTTGTCTGGGGGCCTATGGCTGGGAGTGACCCGCAGGCTCGTGAAAACCTACGATAGGCAGGATGGTGACCAGACCCATGGTGGCAGCAGTGCCAAGTTGGGCTGGTTTGATAGTACCAAGTGGCTCCTGCAATCTGCCATCAAAAATTGGCAGGCGAGTTTTGTTTTCCAGGGAAAAGCGCCGTTGTTTGTGTTTGGGAGCCTGTGGCTGGGAGTGGCCGGCTGGCTCTTTAGAATCCACGATACGCAGGATGGTTCCCAGACCAGTGGTGGCACCAGTGCCAAGTCGGGCTGGTTTGATAGTAACAAGTGCGTCCTCCAATCTGCCATCCAGAAGCGGGGCAGCTTACTTTTGTTTTCCAGGGAAACGGGCCGAGGTTTTTGTCTGGGGGCCTATGGCTGGGAGTGACCGGCTGGCTCGTGAAAAGCTACGATAGGCAGGATGGTGACCAGACCCATGGCGGCACCAGTGCCAAGTTGGGCTGGTTTGATAGTACCAAGTGGCTCCTGCAATCTGCCATCAAAAAGTTGGCAGGCGAGTTTTGTTTTCCAGGGAAAAGCGCCGTTGTTTGTGTTTGGGGGCCTGTGGCTGGGAGTGGCCGGCTGGCTCCTTAGAATCCACGATACGCAGGATGGTTCCCAGACCAGAGGTGGCACCAGTGCCAAGTCGGGCTGGTTTGATAGTACCAAGTGGCTCCTGCAATCTGCCATCCAGAAGCGGGGCAGCTTACTTTTGTTTGCCAGGGAAACGGGCCGAGCTTTGTGTCTGGGGGCCTATGGCTGGGAGTGACCGGCTGGCTCCTGAAAAGCTACGATAGGCAGGATGGTGACCAGACCCATGGTGGCACCAGTGCCAAGTTGGGCTGGTTTGATAGTACCAAGTGGCTCCTGCAATCTGCCATCAAAAAGTTGGCAGGCAAGTTTTCTTTACCAGGGAAAAGCGCCGTTGTTTTTGTTTGGGGGCCTATGGCTGGGAGTGGCCGGCTTGCTCCTTAGAATCCACGATACGCAGGATGGTTCCTAGACTTGACGTGGCACCAGTGCCAAGTTGGGCTGGTTTGATAGTACCAAGTGCGTCCTGCAATCTGCCATCCAGAAGTGGGGTAGCTTACTTTTGTTTGCCAGGGAAACGGGCCGAGGTTTGTGTCTCGGGGCATATGGCTGGGAGTGACCGGCTGGCTCCTGAAAAGCTACGATAGGCAGGATGGTGACCAGACCCATGGTGGCAGCAGTGCCAAGTTGGGCTGGTTTGATAGTACCAAGTGGCTCCTGCAATCTGCCATCAAAAAGTTGGCAGGCGAGTTTGTTATCCAGGGAAAAGCGCCATTGTTTGTGCCTGGGGCCCTATGGCCTGGAGTGGACGGATGGCTAATTAGAATCCACGATACACAGGATGGTTCCCAGACCCATGGTGACACCAGTGCCAAGTTGGGCTGGTTTGATAGTACCAAGTGGATCCTGCAATCTGCCATCCAGAAGCGGGGCAGCTTACTTTTGTTTGCCAGGGAAACGGTCCGAGGATTGTGTCTGGGGGCCTAAGCCTGGAAGTGACCGGCTGGCTCGTGAAAAGCTACGATAGGCAGGATGGTGACCAGACCCATGACGGCACCAGTGCCAAGTTGGGCTGGTTTGATAGTACCAAGTGGCTCCTGCAATCTGCCATCAAAAACTTGGCAGGCGAGTTTTGTTTTCCAGGGAAAAGCGCCGTTGTTTGTGTTTGGGGGCCTGTGGCAGGGAGTGGCCGGCTGGCTCCTTAGAATCCATGATACTCAGCATGGTTCCCAGACCAGAGGTGGCACCAGTGCCAAGTGGGGCTGGTTTGATAGTACCAAGTGGTTGCTGCAATCTGCCATCCAGAAGCGGGGCTGCTTACTTTTGTTTGCCAGGGAAACGGGCCGAGGTTTGTGTCTGGTGGCCTATGGCTGGGAGTGACCGGCTGGCTCCTGAAAAGCTACGATAGGCAGGATGGTGACCAGACCCATGGTGGCACCAGTGCCAAGTTGGGCTGATTTGATAGTACCAAGTGGCTCCTGCAATCTGCCATCAAAATGTTGGCAGGCGAATTTTTTTTTCCAGGGAAAAGCTCCGTTGTTTGTGTTTGGGGGCCTGTGGCAGGGAGTGGCCGTCTGGCTCCTGAAAAGCTACGATAGGCAGGATGGTGACCAGACCCATGGTGGCACCAGTGCCAAGTTGGGCTGGTTTGATAGTAGCAAGTGGCTCCGGCAATCTGCCATCAAAAAGTTGGCAGACGAGTTTTGTTTTCCAGGGAAAAGCGCCGTTGTTTGTGTTTGGGGGCCTGTGGCTGGGAGTGGCCGGCTGGCTGCTTAGAATCTACCATACGCAGGATAGTTCCCAGACCAGAGGTGGCACCAGTGCCAAGTCGGGCTGGTTTGATACTACCAAGTGCGTCCTGCAATCTGCCATCCAGAGGCGGGACAGCTTACTTTTGTTTGTCAGGGAAACGGGCCGATCTTTGTGTCTCTGGGCCTACGGCTGGGAGTGACTGGCTGGCTCCTGAAAAGCTACGATAGGCAGGATGGTGACCAGACCCATGGTGGCACCAGTGCCAAGTTGGGCTGGTTTGATAGTACCAAGTGGCTCCTGCAATCTGCCATCAAAAAGTTGGCAGGCACGTTTTGTTTTCCAGGGAAAAGCGCCGTTGTTTTTGTTTGGGGGCCTATGGCTGGGAGTGGCCGGCTGGCTCCTTAGAATCCACGATACGCAGGATGGTTCCCAGACCAGAGGTGGCACCAGTGCCAAGTCGGGCTGGTTTGATGGTGAAAAGTGGCTCCTGCAATCTGCCATCCAGAAGCGGGATAACTTACTTTTGTTTGCCAGGGAAACGGGCCGAGCTTTGTGTCTGGGGGCCTATGGCTGGGAGTGACCGGCTGGCTCCTGAAAAGCTACGATAGGCAGGATGGTGACCAGACCCATGGTGGCACCAGTGTCAAGGTGGGCTGGTTTGATAGTACCAAGTGGCTCCGGCAATCTGCCATCAAAATTTGGCAGGCGAGTTTTGTTTTCCAGGGAAAAGCGCCGTTGTTTGTGTTTGGGGGCCTGTGGGTGGGAGTGGCCGGATGGCTAATTAGAATCCACGATACGCAGCATGGTTCCCAGACCTGAGGTGGCACCAGTGCCAAGTCGGGCTAGTTTGATGGTGCAAAGTGGCTCCTGCAATCTGCCATCCAGTAGCGGGGCAGCTTGCTTTTGTTTGCCAGGGAAACGGGCCGAGGTTTGTGTCTGGGGGCCTATGGCTGGGAGTGACCGGCTGGCTCCTGAAAAGCTACGATAGGCAGGATGGTGACCAGACCCATGGTGGCACCAGTGCCAAGTTGGGCTGGTTTGATAGTACCAAGTGGCTCCTGCAATCTGCCATCAAAAAGTTGGCAGGCGAGTTTTGTTTTCCAGGGAAAAGCACCGTTGTTTGTGTTTGGGGGCCTGTGGCTGGGAGTGGCCGGCTGGCTGCTTAGAATCCACGATACGCAGGATGGTTCCCAGACGTGAGGTGGCGCCAGTGCCAAGTCGGGCTGGTTTGATACTACCAAGTGCGTCCTGCAATCTGCCATCCAGAAGCGGGACAGCTTACTTTTGCTTGCCAGGGAAACGGGCCGAGCTTTGTGTCTGGGGGCCTATGGCTGGGAGTGACCGGCTGGCTCCTGAAAAGCTACGATAGGCAGGATGGTGACCAGACCCATGGTGGCACCAGTGCCAAGTTGGGCTGGTTTGATAGTACCAAGTGGCTCCTGCAATCTGCCATCAAAAATTGGCAGGCGAGTTTTGTTTTCCAGGGAAAAGCGCCGTTGTTGTGTTTAGGGGCCTGTGGCTGGGAGTGGCCGGCTGGCTCCTTAGAATCCACCATACGCAGGATGGTTCCCAGACCCAAGGTGGCACCAGTGCCTAGTCGGGATAGTTTGATGGTGCAAAGTGGCTCCTGCAATCTGCCATCCAGAAGCGGGGCAGCTTACTTTTGTTTGCCAGGGAAAAGGGCCGAGCTTTGTGTCTCGGGGCCTATGGCTGGGAGTGACCGGCTGGCTCCTGAAAAGCTACGATAGGCAGGATGGTGACCAGACCCAAGGTGGCACCAGTGCCAAGTTGGGCTGGTTTGATAGTACCAAGTGGCTCCTGCAATCTGCCATCAAAAAGTTGGCAGGCGAGTTTTGTTTTCCAGGGAAAAGCTCCGTTGTTTGTGTTTGGGGGCCTGTGGCTGGGAGTGGCCGGCTGGCTCATTAGAATCCACGATACGCAGGATGGTTCCCAGACTTGTCGTGGCACCAGTGCCAAGTCGGGCTGGTTTGATAGTACCAAGTGGATCCTGCAATCTGCCATCCAGAAGCGGGGCAGCTTACTTTTGTTTGCCAGGGAAACGGGCCGAGGATTTGTCTGGGGGCCTATGGCTGGGAGTGAGCTGCTGGCTCCTGAAAAGCTACGATAGGCAGGATGGTGACCAGACCCATGGTGGCAGCAGTGCCAAGTTGGGCTGGTTTGATAGTACCAAGTGGCTCCTGCAATCTGCCATCAAAAAGTCGGCAGGCGAGTTTTGTTTTCCAGGGAAAAGCGCCGTTGTTTGTGTTTGGGAGCCTGTGGCTGGGAGTGGCCGGCTGGCTCTTTAGAATCCACGATACGCAGGATGGTTCCCAGACCAGTGGTGGCACCAGTGCCAAGTCGGGCTGGTTTGATAGTACCAAGTGCGTCCTGCAATCTGCCATCCAGAAGCGGGGCAGCTTACTTTTGTTTTCCAGGGAAACGGGCCGAGGTTTTTGTCTGGGGGCCTATGGCTGGGAGTGACCGGCTGGCTCGTGAAAAGCTACGATAGGCAGGATGGTGACCAGACCCATGGCGGCACCAGTGCCAAGTTGGGCTGGTTTGATAGTACCAAGGGGCTCCTGCAATCTGCCATCAAAAAGTTGGCAGGCGAGTTTTGTTTTCCAGGGAAAAGCGCCGTTGTTTGTGTTTGGGGGCCTGTGGCTGGGAGTGGCCGGCTGGCTCCTTAGAATCCACGATACGCAGGATGGTTCCCAGACCAGAGGTGGCACCAGTGCCAAGTCGGGCTGGTTTGATAGTACCAAGTGGCTCCTGCAATCTGCCATCCAGAAGCGGGGCAGCTTACTTTTGTTTGCCAGGGAAACGGGCCGAGCTTTGTGTCTGGGGGCCTATGGCTGGGAGTGACCGGCTGGCTCCTGAAAAGCTACGATAGGCAGGATGGTGACCAGACCCATGGTGGCACCAGTGCCAAGTTGGGCTGGTTTGATAGTACCAAGTGGCTCCTGCAATCTGCCATCAAAAAGTTGGCAGGCAAGTTTTCTTTACCAGGGAAAAGCGCCGTTGTTTTTGTTTGGGGGCCTATGGCTGGGAGTGACCGGCTGGCTCCTTAGAATCCACGATACGCAGGATGGTTCCTAGACTTGACGTGGCACCAGTGCCAAGTTGGCCTGGTTTGATAGTACCAAGTGCGTCCTGCAATCTGCCATCCAGAAGTGGGGTAGCTTACTTTTGTTTGCCAGGGAAACGGGCCGAGGTTTGTGTCTCGGGGCATATGGCTGGGAGTGACCGGCTGGCTCCTGAAAAGCTACGATAGGCAGGATGGTGACCAGACCCATGGTGGCAGCAGTGCCAAGTTGGGCTGGTTTGATAGTACCAAGTGGCTCCTGCAATCTGCCATCAAAAAGTTGGCAGGCGAGTTTGTTATCCAGGGAAAAGCGCCGTTGTTTGTGCCTGGGGCCCTATGGCCTGGAGTGGACGGATGGCTAATTAGAATCCACGATACACAGGATGGTTCCCAGACCCATGGTGACACCAGTGCCAAGTTGGGCTGGTTTGATAGTACCAAGTGGTTCCTGCAATCTGCCATCCAGAAGCGGGGCAGCTTACTTTTGTTTGCCAGGGAAACGGTCCGAGGATTGTGTCTGGGGGCCTAAGCCTGGAAGTGACCGGCTGGCTCGTGAAAAGCTACGATAGGCAGGATGGTGACCAGACCCATGACGGCACCAGTGCCAAGTTGGGCTGGTTTGATAGTACCAAGTGGCTCCTGCAATCTGCCATCAAAACTTGGCAGGCGAGTTTTGTTTTCCAGGGAAAAGCGCCGTTGTTTGTGTTTGGGGGCCTGTGGCTGGGAGTGGCCGGCTGGCTCCTTAGAATCCACGATACTCAGCATGGTTCCCAGACCAGAGGTGGCACCAGTGCCAAGTTGGGCTGGTTTGATAGTACCAAGTGGTTGCTGCAATCTGCCATCCAGAAGCGGGGCAGCTTACTTTTGTTTGCCAGGGAAACGGGCCGAGGTTTATGTCTGGGGGCCTATGGCTGGGAGTGACTGGCTGGCTCCTGAAAAGCTACGATAGGCAGGATGGTGACCAGACCCATGGTGGCACCAGTGCCAAGTTGGGCTGATTTGATAGTACCAAGTGGCTCCTGCAATCTGCCATCAAAATGTTGGCAGGCGAATTTTTTTTTCCAGGGAAAAGCTCCGTTGTTTGTGTTTGGGGGCCTGTGGCAGGGAGTGGCCGTCTGGCTCCTGAAAAGCTACGATAGGCAGGATGGTGACCAGACCCATGGTGGCACCAGTGCCAAGTTGGGCTGGTTTGATAGTAGCAAGTGGCTCCGGCAATCTGCCATCAAAAAGTTGGCAGACGAGTTTTGTTTTCCAGGGAAAAGCGCCGTTGTTTGTGTTTGGGGGCCTGTGGCTGGGAGTGGCCGGCTGGCTGCTTAGAATCTACCATACGCAGGATAGTTCCCAGACCAGAGGTGGCACCAGTGCCAAGTCGGGCTGGTTTGATACTACCAAGTGCGTCCTGCAATCTGCCATCCAGAGGCGGGACAGCTTACTTTTGTTTGTCAGGGAAACGGGCCGATCTTTGTGTCTCTGGGCCTACGGCTGGGAGTGACTGGCTGGCTCCTGAAAAGCTACGATAGGCAGGATGGTGACCAGACCCATGGTGGCACCAGTGCCAAGTTGGGCTGGTTTGATAGTACCAAGTGGCTCCTGCAATCTGCCATCAAAAAGTTGGCAGGCACGTTTTGTTTTCCAGGGAAAAGCGCCGTTGTTTTTGTTTGGGGGCCTATGGCTGGGAGTGGCCGGCTGGCTCCTTAGAATCCACGATACGCAGGATGGTTCCCAGACCAGAGGTGGCACCAGTGCCAAGTCGGGCTGGTTTGATGGTGAAAAGTGGCTCCTGCAATCTGCCATCCAGAAGCGGGATAACTTACTTTTGTTTGCCAGGGAAACGGGCCGAGCTTTGTGTCTGGGGGCCTATGGCTGGGAGTGACCGGCTGGCTCCTGAAAAGCTACGATAGGCAGGATGGTGACCAGACCCATGGTGGCACCAGTGTCAAGGTGGGCTGGTTTGATAGTACCAAGTGGCTCCGGCAATCTGCCATCAAAATTTGGCAGGCGAGTTTTGTTTTCCAGGGAAAAGCGCCGTTGTTTGTGTTTGGGGGCCTGTGGGTGGGAGTGGCCGGATGGCTAATTAGAATCCACGATACGCAGCATGGTTCCCAGACCTGAGGTGGCACCAGTGCCAAGTCGGGCTAGTTTGATGGTGCAAAGTGGCTCCTGCAATCTGCCATCCAGTAGCGGGGCAGCTTGCTTTTGTTTGCCAGGGAAACGGGCCGAGGTTTGTGTCTGGGGGCCTATGGCTGGGAGTGACCGGCTGGCTCCTGAAAAGCTACGATAGGCAGGATGGTGACCAGACCCATGGTGGCACCAGTGCCAAGTTGGGCTGGTTTGATAGTACCAAGTGGCTCCGGCAATCTGCCATCAAAAAGTTGGCAGGCGAGTTTTGTTTTCCAGGGAAAAGCACCGTTGTTTGTGTTTGGGGGCCTGTGGCTGGGAGTGGCCGGCTGGCTGCTTAGAATCCACGATACGCAGGATGGTTCCCAGACGTGAGGTGGCGCCAGTGCCAAGTCGGGCTGGTTTGATACTACCAAGTGCGTCCTGCAATCTGCCATCCAGAAGCGGGACAGCTTACTTTTGCTTGCCAGGGAAACGGGCCGAGCTTTGTGTCTGGGGGCCTATGGCTGGGAGTGACCGGCTGGCTCCTGAAAAGCTACGATAGGCAGGATGGTGACCAGACCCATGGTGGCACCAGTGCCAAGTTGGGCTGGTTTGATAGTACCAAGTGGCTCCTGCAATCTGCCATCAAAAATTGGCAGGCGAGTTTTGTTTTCCAGGGAAAAGCGCCGTTGTTGTGTTTAGGGGCCTGTGGCTGGGAGTGGCCGGCTGGCTCCTTAGAATCCACCATACGCAGGATGGTTCCCAGACCCAAGGTGGCACCAGTGCCTAGTCGGGATAGTTTGATGGTGCAAAGTGGCTCCTGCAATCTGCCATCCAGAAGCGGGGCAGCTTACTTTTGTTTGCCAGGGAAAAGGGCCGAGCTTTGTGTCTCGGGGCCTATGGCTGGGAGTGACCGGCTGGCTCCTGAAAAGCTACGATAGGCAGGATGGTGACCAGACCCAAGGTGGCACCAGTGCCAAGTTGGGCTGGTTTGATAGTACCAAGTGGCTCCTGCAATCTGCCATCAAAAAGTTGGCAGGCGAGTTTTGTTTTCCAGGGAAAAGCTCCGTTGTTTGTGTTTGGGGGCCTGTGCCTGGGAGTGGCCGGCTGGCTCATTAGAATCCACGATACGCAGGATGGTTCCCAGACTTGTCGTGGCACCAGTGCCAAGTCGGGCTGGTTTGATAGTACCAAGTGGATCCTGCAATCTGCCATCCAGAAGCGGGGCAGCTTACTTTTGTTTGCCAGGGAAACGGGCCGAGGATTTGTCTGGGGGCCTATGGCTGGGAGTGAGCTGCTGGCTCCTGAAAAGCTACGATAGGCAGGATGGTGACCAGACCCATGGTGGCAGCAGTGCCAAGTTGGGCTGGTTTGATAGTACCAAGTGGCTCCTGCAATCTGCCATCAAAAAGTCGGCAGGCGAGTTTTGTTTTCCAGGGAAAAGCGCCGTTGTTTGTGTTTGGGAGCCTGTGGCTGGGAGTGGCCGGCTGGCTCTTTAGAATCCACGATACGCAGGATGGTTCCCAGACCAGTGGTGGCACCAGTGCCAAGTCGGGCTGGTTTGATAGTAACAAGTGCGTCCTGCAATCTGCCATCCAGAAGCGGGGCAGCTTACTTTTGTTTTCCAGGGAAACGGGCCGAGGTTTTTGTCTGGGGGCCTATGGCTGGGAGTGACCGGCTGGCTCGTGAAAAGCTACGATAGGCAGGATGGTGACCAGACCCATGGCGGCACCAGTGCCAAGTTGGGCTGGTTTGATAGTACCAAGGGGCTCCTGCAATCTGCCATCAAAAAGTTGGCAGGCGAGTTTTGTTTTCCAGGGAAAAGCGCCGTTGTTTGTGTTTGGGGGCCTGTGGCTGGGAGTGGCCGGCTGGCTCCTTAGAATCCACGATACGCAGGATGGTTCCCAGACCAGAGGTGGCACCAGTGCCAAGTCGGGCTGGTTTGATAGTACCAAGTGGCTCCTGCAATCTGCCATCCAGAAGCGGGGCAGCTTACTTTTGTTTGCCAGGGAAACGGGCCGAGCTTTGTGTCTGGGGGCCTATGGCTGGGAGTGACCGGCTGGCTCCTGAAAAGCTACGATAGGCAGGATGGTGACCAGACCCATGGTGGCACCAGTGCCAAGTTGGGCTGGTTTGATAGTACCAAGTGGCTCCTGCAATCTGCCATCAAAAAGTTGGCAGGCAAGTTTTCTTTACCAGGGAAAAGCGCCGTTGTTTTTGTTTGGGGGCCTATGGCTGGGAGTGACCGGCTGGCTCCTTAGAATCCACGATACGCAGGATGGTTCCTAGACTTGACGTGGCACCAGTGCCAAGTTGGCCTGGTTTGATAGTACCAAGTGCGTCCTGCAATCTGCCATCCAGAAGTGGGGTAGCTTACTTTTGTTTGCCAGGGAAACGGGCCGAGGTTTGTGACTGGGGACCTATGGCTGGGAGTGACCGGCTGGCTCCTGAAAAGCTACAATAGGCAGGATGGTTACCAGACCCATGGTGGCACCAGTGCCAAGTTGGGCTGGTTTGATAGTACCAAGTGGCTCCTGTAATCTGCCATCAAAAAGTTGGCAGGCGAGTTTTGTTTTCCAGGGAAAAGCGCCATTGTTTGTATTTGGGGGCCTGTGGCTGGGAGTGGCCGGCTGGCTCCTTTGAACCCACGATACGCAGGATGGTTCCCAGACCCAAGGTGGCACCAGTGCCAAGTCGGGCTGGTTTGATACTACCAAGTGCGTCCTGCAATCTGCCATCCAGAAGCGGGGCAGCTTAATTTTGTTTGCCAGGGAAACGGGCCGTGGGTTTTGTTTGGGGGCATATAGCTGAGAGTGGCCGGCTGGCTCCTGAAAATCCACGCTAGGCAGCATGGTTCCCAGATGCAAGGTGGCACCAGTGCCAAGTCGGGCTGGTTTGATGGTGCAAAGTGGCTCCTGCAATCTGCCATCCAGAAGCGGGGCAGCTGATTTTTGTTTGCCAGAGAAAAATTCCGTGGATTGTTTTTGGGGGCATATTGCTGGGAGTGGCCGGCTGGCTCCTTAAAATGCTCGATACGCATGATGGTTCCCAGGCCCAAGGTGTCACCACTACCAAGTCGGCCTGCGGTTTTAGTATCAAGTTCATCCTGCAATTTGCCATCCAGAAGAGGGGCAGTTGAGTTTTGTTTGCCAGAGAAACGGGCCGAGGTTTCTGTTTGGGGACATATGGCTGAGAGTGGCCAGCTGGCCCCTGAATATCCACGATACACAGCATGGTTCCCAGATCCAAGGTGGCACCAGTGCCAAGTTGGGCTGGTTTGATAGTACCAAGTGGCTCCTGCAATCTGCCATCAAAAATTGGCAGGCGAGTTTTGTTTTCCAGGGAAAAGCGCCGTTGTTTGTGTTTGGGGGCCTGTGGGTGGGAGTGGCCGGATGGCTAATTAGAATCCACGATACGCAGGATGGTTCCCAGACCTGAGGTGGCACCAGTGCCAAGTCGGGCTAGTTGGATGGTGCAAAGTGGCTCCTGCAATCTGCCATCCAGAAGCGGGGCAGCTTACTTTTGTTTTCCAGGGAAACGGGCCGAGGTTTGTGTCTGGGGGCCTATGGCTGGGAGTGACCGGCTGGCTCCGGAAAAGCTACGATAGGCAGGATGGTGACCAGACCCATGGTGGCACCAGTGCCAAGTTGGGCTGATTTGATAGTAGCAAGTGGCTCCTGCAATCTGCCATCAAAAAGTCGGCAGGCGAGTTTTGTTTTCCAGGGAAAAGCGCCGTTGTTTGTGTCTGGGGGCCTGTGGCAGGGAGTTACCGGCTGGCTCCTTAGAATCCACGATACGCAGGATGGTTCCCAGACCCAAGGTGGCACCAGTGCCAAGTTGGGCTGGTTTGATAGTACCAAGTGCGTCCTGCAATCTGCCATCCAGAAGCGGGGCAGCTTACTTTTGTTTGCCAGGGAAACGGGTCGAGCTTTGTGTCTGGGGGCCTATGGCTGGGAGTGACCGGCTGGCTCCTGAAAAGCTACGATAGGCAGGATGGTGACCAGACCCATGGTGGCACCAGTGCCAAGTAGGGCTGGTTTGATAGTACCAAGTGGCTCCGGCAATCTGCCATCAAAAAGTTGGCAGGCAAGTTTTGTTTTCCAGGGAAAAGCGCCGTTGTTTTTTTTGGGGGGCCAATGGCTGGGAGTGGCCGGCTGGCTCCTTAGAATCTACGATACGCAGGATGGTTCCCAGACCAGAGGTGGCACCAGTGCCAAGTCGGGCTGGTTTGATAGTACCAAGTGCGTCCTGCAATCTGCCATCCAGAAGCGGGGTAGCTTACTTTTGTTTGCCCGGGAAACGGGCCGAGGTTTTTGTCTCGGGGCCTATGGCTGGGAGTGACCGGCTGGCTCCTGAAAAGCTACGATAGGCAGGATGTTGACCAGACCCATGGTGGCACAAGTGCCAAGTTCGGCTTGTTAGATAGTACCAAGTGGCTCCTGCAATCTGCCATCAAAATGTTGGCAGGCGAATTTTGCTTTCCAGGGAAAAGCGCCGTTGTTTGTGTTTGGGGGCCTGTGGCAGGGAGTGGCCGGCTGGCTCCTGAAAAGCTACGATAGGCAGGATGGTGACCAGATCCAAGGTGGCACCTGTGCCAAGTCGGGCTGATTTGATAGTACTAAGTAGCTCCTGCAATCTGCCATGCAGAAGCGGGGCAGCTTACTTTTGTTTGCCAGGGAAACGGGACGAGGTTTGTGTTTGGGGGCCTATGGCTGTGAGTGACCGGCTGGCTCCTGAAAATCCATGATACGCAGCATGGTTCCCAGACCCAAGGTGGCACCAGTGCCAAGTGGGGCTGGTTTCACAGTGTCAAGTGCCTCCTGCAATCTCCCATCCAGAAGCGGGGCAGCTGAGTTTTGTTTGCCTGTGAAACGGGCCGTTGTTTTTAATTGGGGTCTGTGGCCGAGAGTGTTCGGCTGGCTCCTGACAACCCACAATACGCAGGATGGTTCCCAGACCCAAGGGGGCACCAGTGCCAAGTCGGGCTGTTTTTATAGTACCAAGTGCGTCCTGCAATTTGCCATCCAGAAGAGGGGCAGTTGAGTTTTGTTTGCCAGAGAATAGCGCCGTTGTTTGTGTTTGGGGGCTTGTGGCTGGGAGTGGCCGACTGCCTCCTTAGAATCTGTGTTACGCAGCATGGTTCCCAGACCCAAGGTGGCACCAGTGCCAAGTTGGGCTGGTTTGATAGTACCAAGTGGCTCCTGCAATCTGCCATCCAGAAGCGGGGCAGCTTACTTTAGTTTGCCAGGGAAACGGGCCGAGGTTTGTGTCTGGGGGCCTATGGCTGGGAGTGACCGGCTGGCTCCTGAAAAGCTACAATAGGCAGGATGGTTACCAGACCCATGGTGGCACCAGTGCCAAGTTGGGCTGGTTTGATAGTACCAAGTGGCTCCTGTAATCTGCCATCAAAAAGTTGGCAGGCGAGTTTTGTTTTCCAGGGAAAAGCGCCATTGTTTGTATTTGGGGGCCTGTGGCTGGGAGTGGCCGGCTGGCTCCTTTGAACCCACGATACGCAGGATGGTTCCCAGACCCAAGGTGGCACCAGTGCCAAGTCGGGCTGGTTTGATACTACCAAGTGCGTCCTGCAATCTGCCATCCAGAAGCGGGGCAGCTTAATTTTGTTTGCCAGGGAAACGGGCCGTGGGTTTTGTTTGGGGGCATATAGCTGAGAGTGGCCGGCTGGCTCCTGAAAATCCACGCTAGGCAGCATGGTTCCCAGATGCAAGGTGGCACCAGTGCCAAGTCGGGCTGGTTTGATGGTGCAAAGTGGCTCCTGCAATCTGCCATCCAGAAGCGGGGCAGCTGATTTTTGTTTGCCAGAGAAAAATTCCGTGGATTGTTTTTGGGGGCATATTGCTGGGAGTGGCCGGCTGGCTCCTTAAAATGCTCGATACGCATGATGGTTCCCAGGCCCAAGGTGTCACCACTACCAAGTCGGCCTGCGGTTTTAGTATCAAGTTCATCCTGCAATTTGCCATCCAGAAGAGGGGCAGTTGAGTTTTGTTTGCCAGAGAAACGGGCCGAGGTTTCTGTTTGGGGACATATGGCTGAGAGTGGCCAGCTGGCCCCTGAATATCCACGATACACAGCATGGTTCCCAGATCCAAGGTGGCACCAGTGCCAAGTCGGGCTGGTTTGATAGTACCAAGTGTCTCCTGCAATCTGCCATCCAGAAGCAGGGCAGCTTACTTTTGTTTGCCAGAGAAATAGGCCTAGGTTTTTGTTTGGGGGCCTGTGGCTAGGAGTGGCCGGCAGGCTCCTAAGAATCCAGGATACGCAGGATGTTTCCCAGACCCAAGGTGGCACCAGTGCCAAGTCGGGCTGGTTTGATAGTACCAAGTGGCTCCTGCAAACTCCATCAAAAAGTTGGCAGGCGTGTTTTGTTTTCCAGGGAACAGCGCCGTTGATTTTGTTTGGGGGCCTGTGGCTGGGAGTGGCCGGCTGGCTCCTTAGAATCCACGATACGCAGGATGGTTCCCAGACCCAAGGTGGCACCAGTGCCAAGTCGGGCTGGTTTGATTACACCAAGTGGCTCCTGCAATCTGCCATCCAGAAGTGAGGCAGCTAAGTTTTGTTTGCGAGAAAAAAGGGCCGTGGTTTTTGTTGGGGGCCTGTGGCTGGGAGTAGCCGGCTGGCTCCTTACAATCCACGATAGGCAGGATGGTTCCCAGACCAGAGGTGGCACCAGTGCCAAGTCGGGCTGGTTTGATAGTACCAAGTGGCTCCTGCAATCTGCCATCCAGAAGCGGGGCAGCTGAGTTTTGTTTGCCAGAGGAAAAGGCTGTGGTTTGTGTTTGGGGGCCTGTGGCTGGCAGTGGCCGGCTGGCTCCTGAAAATCCACGATACGCAGCATGGTTCCCAGACCCAAGGTGGCACCAGTGCCAAGTGGGGCTCGTTTGACAGTGTCAAGTGCGTCCTGCAATCTCCCATCCAGAAGCGGGGCAGCTGAGTTTTTTTTGCCAGGGAAACGGACCTTTGTTTTTGATTGGGCTCTGTGGCCGAGAGTGGTCGGCTGTCTCCGGACAATCCACAATACGCAGGATGGTTCCCAGACCCAAGGTGGCACCAGTGCCAAGTCGGGCTGGTTTGATAGTACCAAGTGTCTCCTGCAATCTGCCATCCAGAAGCGGGGCAGCTGAGTTTTGTTTGCCAGAGAAAAGGGCCGTGGGTTGTGTTTGGGGGCATATGGCTGGGAGTGGCCACCTGGCTCCTTAAAATGCACGATACGCCGCATGGTAACCAGACGCAAGGTGGCACCAGTGCCAAGTCAGGCTGTTTTTGTAGTACCCAGTGGCTCCTGCAATTTGCCATCCAGAAGCGGGGCAGTTGAATTTTGTTTGCTAGAGAAAAGGGCTGTGGTTTGTGTTTGGGGGCCTATGGCTGAGAGTGGCCGGCTGGCCCCTGAAAATCAACGATAGGCAGGATGGTTCCCAGATCCAAGGTGGCACCAGTGCCAAGTAAGGCTGGTTGTATGGTTCAAAGTGACTCCTGCAATCTGCCATCCAGAAGCGGGACAGCTGAGTTTTTTTTGCCAGAGAAAATGTCCATGGTTTCTTTTTGGGGCATACGGCTGGGAATTGCCGGCTGGCTCCTTAAAATGCTCGATACGCAGGATGGTTCCCAGAGCCAAGGTGGCACCACTGCCAAGTCGGGCTCTTTTTGTAGTACCAAGTGCGTCCTGCAATTTGCCATCCAGAAGAGGGGCAGTTGAGTTTTGTTTGCCAGAGAAAAGGGCCGAGGTTTGTGTTTGGGGGCATATGGCTGGGAATGACCGGCTGGCCCCTGAAAATCCACGATACGCCGGATGGTTCCCAGATCCAAGGTGGTACCATTACCAAGTCGGGCTGGTTTGATAGTCCCAAGTGGCTCCTGCAAACTGCCATCCAGAAGCGGGGCAGCTGAGTTTTGTTTGCCAGGGAAATGGGCCGTTGTTTGTGTTTGGGGGCCTGTGGCTGGGAGTGTTCGGCTGGTTCCTGAATATGTACGATACGCAGGATTGTTCCCAGATCCAAGGTGGCAGCAGTGCCATGTTGTGCTGGTGTGATAGTCCCAAGTGGCTCCTGCAATCTGCCATCCAGAAGTGGGGCAGCTGATTTTTGTTTGCCAGAGAAAAGGTCCGTGGTTTGTTTTTGGGGGCATATGGCTGAGAGTGGCCGGCTGGCCCCTGAAAATCCACGATACACAGGATGGTTCCCAGATCCAAGGTGGCACCTGTGCCAAGTCGGGCTGATTTGATAGTACTAAGTAGCTCCTGCAATCTGCCATGCAGAAGCGGGGCAGCTTACTTTTGTTTGCCAGGGAAACGGGCCGAGGTTTGTGTTTGGGGGCCTATGGCTGAGAGTGACCGGCTGGCTCCTGAAAAGCTACAATAGGCAGGATGGTGACCAGACCCATGGTGGCACCAGTGCCAAGTTGGGCTGGTTTGATAGTACCAAGTGGTTCCTGCAATCTGCCATCCAGAAGCAGGGCAGCTGAGTTTTGTTTGCCAGAGAAAAGGGCCTTGGTTTGTGTTTGGGGGCATATGGCTGGGTGTGGCCAGCTGGCTCCTTAAAATGCACGATATGCAACATGGCTCCCAGACCCAAGGTGGCACCAGTGCCAAGTTGGGCTGGTTTGATAGTACCAAGTGGCTCCTGCAATCTTCCATGATCACGTGGAGAAATACTTTCTGGTTTCAGCCTCATGCTCTTTCTTCTCTCCCTCAACTTCTCTATCACCTCTCATCTGGTTCACATGTGCTGTCTTCAAGGTCCACAGGCTACTTTTCACAGAATCTTCTGGCCTGATGAAGTAAGAATGATGAATAGAACAGAGCTGGGATCTATTTTCCAGTTTGGATAAAATGCATTCTGCACACAAATCCAAGGAGAACGGGCTGCCCCGATGCCCAGAAAATCTTTCACTCCTGCTAGTGTTCTACGTCAACCACAACTTAGTCTGAAAGAAAAGCTTTTTCTCTGAGAGCATCTGAGAGGTTTGCATGAAGCACTGATATCTGACATATGCAATTTTGAATAGGAGAGGAAAAAGAAAATGGCAAGGAGTTTTTAATTTTAGTGGTTTCAATTTTAATTTCCGTGCACTTTTTCAAAACTTGTCAGCTCAAATGCCCATCAACATCTTTTAGTCATCTGTAAGTCAGTATTCATATAAAATGTGCTTCAAATCCAAAGAATTTCAAATTTGCACTCCAAGCTTCTATGCCTAGATTTATGATTTCCTACACATATTAGATGAAAGGAAGGCCTTTTTTACTGTGGGAGTGCTGGAACACTGGAACAGGTTGCCCAGAGAAGTTGTGGGTGTCCCATCCCTGAAAGTATTCAAGGTCACCTTGGACAGGGCTTGGAGCAGCAACAAAGGAGAAGCTTGATGGTAGAGAAACAAAGTTGGACTATAGAAGAAACTCGGATTGAAGTATAGGATCAAGTTTTCTCTCAGCTCTTGGGGTAAATTCAAAGTTGTACAAAATGACATTTATCTGTGCTATTCACTACTGTAACAGAAAGTTTCATGAAAACTGTACAGAAGATAGTAAATTTTAAAAGAGATAAGAATTACAGCATAAAATCCATGGGATAGGTTACAACATGAGACACTCTCTAAGAGAAAATCTCTGTGTTTCAGCACTTCATCAGGGTAAGATTTCATGAAGTGCCAAAGAAGGCGGCAAAATATCATTCGGGACATTATTTACTGGAATTCAGCCTGGCCATTAGTAGGAACTGCCTTTGAACATATCATGTAGATATACCACACACACTTTCCCTTCACTGAAAAATTACTGTTTACAACAAATAAGCAATTGACGATCAAAATTGATTGAAAGCATCTTAAACATGTCAAGTATTTCATTGTAGATGATCTGTGATCCAAATGCTTCTTCCACCTTCGAGAGGGACAGAAGAATTCTTCCATATCATGATGGTTTAAAATTGTATCAACCAATGTTTTCTGCTGAAAAGATATCATCTATTTTTTTCTATTTTTGGAAGAAAATATTCCTAGACATACAACAGGTGAGAACTAAGTAATTTTAAAGAAACAAATGAAATGAAAATATTCTGTAAATAGAATGAAATGAAAAGCTGTGTTTTAAATAGGAGCTAAATATTAAACAGAATTTTTGTACCAGGCATTTGAATTACTGCACCAGCTCTTTTGCCCATCAAGAGAGGCATTTAGCATTTCAGTCTTTTCCAAGGTGTTCATGATCTGCTATGCTGATCTCTGTGTGTGCCTAGGTGTGTGTGGAGGGGGGGGCATATGAAGGGGAGTGTGTATGTTTGCTTTACAATTGTTGTGGCAGATTCATGCCTCAGCTCCACATTTTGTTTTAAAAAGGTCACACCGAGTGGATATGAAGTTTACTATCAACAAGAGATCGATTCCCAAATCATCCATTTGACTCTCCCTTATAAATCATGTGCTTTGTTGCATATTTTATCAAATATACTTTCAAGCCAGATGGAGGAAGGAGGATGTGGGAATCCCTCCACCATCTTGCAACTTTTATGTAAGTAGGTTTTCAAGAAAATCATCATTTCTCTTTTAAATATGTCTGGAACAGGCATGATGGTAGTGTCAACCTGTTGGAGTTTTTGTTGCTGGAAGAAGTTGTACAAAAGGATTGGTTTTTACATTGACCAGTTACTGAATCAAGCGCAGGAATACATTGGAAATTTAGCTGGGGGTTCCTTTTCCCAGCAGACTACTTCTAGAACGAGCTTGTACACTGAAGCTGACTCTTTTGCTCTCTTTTTGTTTCTTTCCTATTTTCTTGGCTTCTTTGCCACTATCTAGACAATTTTGGAACTTTGTTCCCAACTAAAATGGTTTCAATAGTCTGATTGTGATCATACATTTTTACAAGGAATTTTTAAAATCTTTCCTCGAGTCCAGAAAGTCAAGGACTTAGATCTTTTTCTTCCCTTATCAATATTGCCATGAAATTGATAAATAAAGACCAACTCTTTATTTTTGTTTTTAACCCACGTAGATAATTCCCATCCATTAATCCATTTTGTGGACCAATAGCTGCCATTCTGATGGAAGCTGTCACTTCTTAACAATAGGCATTCTGTGACTATGTTGACAGCACTTTGGGTGAAGATCCTAACTGGTCTTAGATATACATAGGGAGAAATTTGCTCAGCCAGTGTCAGTCTTAAGCATGCGTATCAGAAGATCTTTCTAGAGCTGGGAATTTTCCCATGAAAGGGATTCAGTTAGGGAAGAGACACTTGTGCCAGAGTTTTACATTCTTCTTGAACACTGCTTAAGGAACTTAGATGCCATGTCCATTTGGATCTCTGTCTGCACAGAACTTTGTCATGCCAGTGCTTTGAAATGCATCTTGAAGAGAATTCACTAGCACAGAATGAAAGAGAGTGGAAGGGGTTGGTGGGGCTAACCAGGCCCAACCCCCCTGCCTAAACCAGGATACCTAGAGCCTCTTGCCCAGGATTCTATCTGGGTGTACTTTTAATGTCTTCAAAGATCCAGGCTCCACAATCTTTCTGGGCAGTCTGTGCCGTGGTTCAGTCACCCTGACAGTAAAGAAACATTTACTGATGTTCAAAGGCAATCTCCTGTATTTCAGTGTGTGCCCACTGCCTCTTGTCTTTTCCCTCAGCATCACTGAAAAGACACTGATTCCCTCCCCTTTGCACTATTGCTTCCATATGTATGTGTGATGCCATGTAGAGGTACGTCAAAAACCTCCCTGAAGCCCAGGCAGATAATATTCCCTTCATCTACCAGTCAAGTTGATTCATCAGAGGAGTTTAAAGTGATGTTCAGCATGAAATTCCCCTGAAAAATCATGCTAACTACATTATTTGGTCATCTGTCATGTGCCTGGCAAGGATTTCCAGGAAGAGCTGCTTCATCAACTTCCTGGGGATAAAAAAGAGGCTGGCTGGTTTGTACTATGGCGAGTCCTCTTAATTGCCTTTTTTGAAGATGGGTGTCATTTGCTAACATCCACTCTTTAGCCTCTCTTGTCGTCTACATCTTAGCAAAACGCTTTTCCACTATGTCTGGCTAGGAAAAACTGTGCCAGCACAGAAAACATCTCCCATCGTGTTCTAGAAGTTGCACGGATGTCTGCCAAGTGTTTGGCAGGAAGAAAAGAAAAGTTGTCCAAAACAGCTTCCAATCGAATGTTCCTGTGATTGGAAAAGTCAGGAGAGTGCAAAGGTACTGTTTTCTATCAGTTGGCAAGGTGCGCACACAATCCCAGTGTTGTACAGCTTGCTTCTTCACCTTCCCGAAGCTGCCGCTCTCGCCGGCTGCCGGAGCCCAAGAAGCGGCTTCTTCGCGCAAAGACGATTGTGCCGCTCACAGTGCTCTCCTTAGCGCGGCTTCTGCCGAAAGACGCCCGGCAGCGGCTCTTACCTCCGGAGAGCGCCCTACCTTCGTCTTTAGCTCCTCTTCTCATCTACACCTCGGCAAAAAGCTTCTCCACTATGTCTGGCTAGGAAAAACTGTGCCAGCACAGAAAACATCTCCCATCGTGTTCTAGAAGTTGCACGGATGTCTGCCAAGTGTTTGGCAGGAAGAAAAGAAAAGTTGTCCAAAACAGCTTCCAATCGAATGTTCCTGTGATTGGAAAAGTCAGGAGAGTGCAAAGGTACTGTTTTCTATCAGTTGGCAAGGTGCGCACACAATCCCAGTGTTGTACAGCTTGCTTCTTCACCTTCCCGAAGCTGCCGCTCTCGCCGGCTGCCGGAGCCCAAGAAGCGGCTTCTTCGCGCAAAGACGATTGTGCCGCTCACAGTGCTCTCCTTAGCGCGGCTTCTGCCGAAAGACGCCCGGCAGCGGCTCTTACCTCCGGAGAGCATCCTACCTTCGTCTTTCGCGTCTTTTGTAGTCTACATCTTAGCAAAACGCTTTTCCACTATGTCTGGCTAGGAAAAACTGTGCCAGCACAGAAAACATCTCCCATCGTGTTCTAGAAGTTGCACGGATGTCTGCCAAGTGTTTGGCAGGAAGAAAAGAAAAGTTGTCCAAAACAGCTTCCAATCGAATGTTCCTGTGATTGGAAAAGTCAGGAGAGTGCAAAGGTACTGTTTTCTATCAGTTGGCAAGGTGCGCACACAATCCCAGTGTTGTACAGCTTGCTTCTTCACCTTCCCGAAGCTGCCGCTCTCGCCGGCTGCCGGAGCCCAAGAAGCGGCTTCTTCGCGCAAAGACGATTGTGCCGCTCACAGTGCTCTCCTTAGCGCGGCTTCTGCCGAAAGACGCCCGGCAGCGGCTCTTACCTCCGGAGAGCATCCTACCTTCGTCTTTCGCGTCTTTTGTAGTCTACATCTTAGCAAAACGCTTTTCCACTATGTCTGGCTAGGAAAAACTGTGCCAGCACAGAAAACATCTCCCATCGTGTTCTAGAAGTTGCACGGATGTCTGCCAAGTGTTTGGCAGGAAGAAAAGAAAAGTTGTCCAAAACAGCTTCCAATCGAATGTTCCTGTGATTGGAAAAGTCAGGAGAGTGCAAAGATACTGTTTTCTATCAGTTGGCAAGGTGCGCACACAATCCCAGTGTTGTACAGCTTGCTTCTTCACCTTCCCGAAGCTGCCGCTCTCGCCGGCTGCCGGAGCCCAAGAAGCGGCTTCTTCGCGCAAAGACGATTGTGCCGCTCACAGTGCTCTCCTTAGCGCGGCTTCTGCCGAAAGACGCCCGGCAGCGGCTCTTACCTCCGGAGAGCATCCTACCTTCGTCTTTCGCGTCTTTTGTAGTCTACATCTTAGCAAAACGCTTTTCCACTATGTCTGGCTAGGAAAAACTGTGCCAGCACAGAAAACATCTCCCATCGTGTTCTAGAAGTTGCACGGATGTCTGCCAAGTGTTTGGCAGGAAGAAAAGAAAAGTTGTCCAAAACAGCTTCCAATCGAATGTTCCTGTGATTGGAAAAGTCAGGAGAGTGCAAAGGTACTGTTTTCTATCAGTTGGCAAGGTGCGCACACAATCCCAGTGTTGTACAGCTTGCTTCTTCACCTTCCCGAAGCTGCCGCTCTCGCCGGCTGCCGGAGCCGAAGAATCGGCTTCTTCGCGCAAAGACGATTGTGCCGCTCACAGTGCTCTCCTTAGCGCGGCTTCTGCCGAAAGACGCCCGGCAGCGGCTCTTACCTCCGGAGAGCATCCTACCTTCGTCTTTCTCGTCTTTTGTAGTCTACATCTTAGCAAAACGCTTTTCCACTATGTCTGGCTAGGAAAAACTGTGCCAGCACAGAAAACATCTCCCATCGTGTTCTAGAAGTTGCACGGATGTCTGCCAAGTGTTTGGCAGGAAGAAAAGTTGTCCAAAACAGCTTCCAATCGAATGTTCATGTGATTGGAAAAGTCAGGAGAGTGCAAAGGTACTGTTTTCTATCAGTTGGCAAGGTGCGCACACAATCCCAGTGTTGTACAGCTTGCTTCTTCACCTTCCCGAAGCTGCCGCTCTCGCCGGCTGCCGGAGCCCAAGAAGCGGCTTCTTCGCGCAAAGACGATTGTGCCGCTCACAGGGCTCTCCTTAGCGCAGCTTCTGCCGAAAGACGCCCGGCAGCGGCTCTTACCTCCTGAGAGTGGCAGCTTCGGGAAGGTGAAGAAGCAAGCTGTACAACACTGGGATTGTGTGCGCACCTTGCCAACTGATAGAAAACAGTACCTTTGCACTCTCCTGACTTTTCCAATCACAGGAACATTCGATTGGAAGCTGTTTTGGACAACTTTTCTTTTCTTCCTGCCAAACACTTGGCAGACATCCGTGCAACTTCTAGAACACGATGGGAGATGTTTTCTGTGCTGGCACGGGTTTTCCTAGCCAGACATAGTGGAAAAGCGTTTTGCTAAGATGTAGACTACAAAAGACGCGAAAGACGAAGGTAGGATGCTCTCCGGAGGTAAGAGCCGCTGCCGGGCGTCTTTCGGCAGAAGCCGCGCTAAGGAGAGCCCTGTGAGCGGCACAATCGTCTTTGCGCGAAGAAGCCGCTTCTTGGGCTCCGGCAGCCGGCGAAAGCGGCAGCTTCGGGAAGGTGAAGAAGCAAGCTGTACAACACTGGGATTGTGTGCGCACCTTGCCAACTGATAGAAAACAGTACCTTTGCACTCTCCTGACTTTTCCAATCACAGGAACATTCGATTGGAAGCTGTTTTGGACAACTTTTCTTTTCTTCCTGCCAAACACTTGGCAGACATCCGTGCAACTTCTAGAACACGATGGGAGATGTTTTCTGTGCTGGCACAGTTTTTCCTAGCCAGACATAGTGGAAAAGCGTTTTGCTAAGATGTAGACTACAAAAGACGAGAAAGACGAAGGTAGGATGCTCTCCGGAGGTAAGAGCCGCTGCCGGGCGTCTTTCGGCAGAAGCCGCGCTAAGGAGAGCCCTGTGAGCGGCACAATCGTCTTTGCGCGAAGAAGCCGCTTCTTGGGCTCCGGCAGCCGGCGAGAGCGGCAGCTTCGGGAAGGTGAAGAAGCAAGCTGTACAACACTGGGATTGTGTGCGCACCTTGCCAACTGATAGAAAACAGTACCTTTGCACTCTCCTGACTTTTCCAATCACAGGAACATTCGATTGGAAGCTGTTTTGGACAACTTTTCTTTTCTTCCTGCCAAACACTTGGCAGACATCCGTGCAACTTCTAGAACACGATGGGAGATGTTTTCTGTGCTGGCACAGTTTTTCCTAGCCAGACATAGTGGAAAAGCTTTTTGCCGAGGTGTAGATGAGAAGAGGAGCTAAAGACGAAGGTAGGATGCTCTCCGGAGGTAAGAGCCGCTGCCGGGCGTCTTTCGGCAGAAGCCGCGCTAAGGAGAGCCCTGTGAGCGGCACAATCGTCTTTGCGCGAAGAAGCCGCTTCTTGGGCTCCGGCAGCCGGCGAGAGCGGCAGCTTCGGGAAGGTGAAGAAGCAAGCTGTACAACACTGGGATTGTGTGCGCACCTTGCCAACTGATAGAAAACAGTACCTTTGCACTCTCCTGACTTTTCCAATCACAGGAACATTCGATTGGAAGCTGTTTTGGACAACTTTTCTTTTCTTCCTGCCAAACACTTGGCAGACATCCGTGCAACTTCTAGAACACGATGGGAGATGTTTTCTGTGCTGGCACAGTTTTTCCTAGCCAGACATAGTGGAAAAGCGTTTTGCTAAGATGTAGACTACAAAAGACGCGAAAGACGAAGGTAGGATGCTCTCCGGAGGTAAGAGCCGCTGCCGGGCGTCTTTCGGCAGAAGCCGCGCTAAGGAGAGCACTGTGAGCGGCACAATCGTCTTTGCGCGAAGAAGCCGCTTCTTGGGCTCCGGCAGCCGGCGAGAGCGGCAGCTTCGGGAAGGTGAAGAAGCAAGCTGTACAACACTGGGATTGTGTGCGCACCTTGCCAACTGATAGAAAACAGTACCTTTGCACTCTCCTGACTTTTCCAATCACAGGAACATTCGATTGGAAGCTGTTTTGGACAACTTTTCTTTTCTTCCTGCCAAACACTTGGCAGACATCCGTGCAACTTCTAGAACACGATGGGAGATGTTTTCTGTGCTGGCACAGTTTTTCCTAGCCAGACATAGTGGAAAAGCTTTTTGCCGAGGTGTAGATGAGAAGAGGAGCTAAAGACGAAGGTAGGATGCTCTCCGGAGGTAAGAGCCGCTGCCGGGCGTCTTTCGGCAGAAGCCGCGCTAAGGAGAGCCCTGTGAGCGGCACAATCGTCTTTGCGCGAAGAAGCCGCTTCTTGGGCTCCGGCAGCCGGCGAGAGCGGCAGCTTCGGGAAGGTGAAGAAGCAAGCTGTACAACACTGGGATTGTGTGCGCACCTTGCCAACTGATAGAAAACAGTACCTTTGCACTCTCCTGACTTTTCCAATCACAGGAACATTCGATTGGAAGCTGTTTTGGACAACTTTTCTTTTCTTCCTGCCAAACACTTGGCAGACATCCGTGCAACTTCTAGAACACGATGGGAGATGTTTTCTGTGCTGGCACAGTTTTTCCTAGCCAGACATAGTGGAAAAGCGTTTTGCTAAGATGTAGACTACAAAAGACGCGAAAGACGAAGGTAGGATGCTCTCCGGAGGTAAGAGCCGCTGCCGGGCGTCTTTCGGCAGAAGCCGCGCTAAGGAGAGCACTGTGAGCGGCACAATCGTCTTTGCGCGAAGAAGCCGCTTCTTGGGCTCCGGCAGCCGGCGAGAGCGGCAGCTTCGGGAAGGTGAAGAAGCAAGCTGTACAACACTGGGATTGTGTGCGCACCTTGCCAACTGATAGAAAACAGTACCTTTGCACTCTCCTGACTTTTCCAATCACAGGAACATTCGATTGGAAGCTGTTTTGGACAACTTTTCTTTTCTTCCTGCCAAACACTTGGCAGACATCCGTGCAACTTCTAGAACACGATGGGAGATGTTTTCTGTGCTGGCACAGTTTTTCCTAGCCAGACATAGTGGAAAAGCGTTTTGCTAAGATGTAGACTACAAAAGACGCGAAAGACGAAGGTAGGATGCTCTCCGGAGGTAAGAGCCGCTGCCGGGCGTCTTTCGGCAGAAGCCGCGCTAAGGAGAGCACTGTGAGCGGCACAATCGTCTTTGCGCGAAGAAGCCGCTTCTTGGGCTCCGGCAGCCGGCGAGAGCGGCAGCTTCGGGAAGGTGAAGAAGCAAGCTGTACAACACTGGGATTGTGTGCGCACCTTGCCAACTGATAGAAAACAGTACCTTTGCACTCTCCTGACTTTTCCAATCACAGGAACATTCGATTGGAAGCTGTTTTGGACAACTTTTCTTTTCTTCCTGCCAAACACTTGGCAGACATCCGTGCAACTTCTAGAACACGATGGGAGATGTTTTCTGTGCTGGCACAGTTTTTCCTAGCCAGACATAGTGGAGAAGCTTTTTGCCGAGGTGTAGATGAGAAGAGGAGCTAAAGAGGAAGGTAGGATGCTCTCCGGAGGTAAGAGCCGCTGCCGGGCGTCTTTCGGCAGAAGCCGCGCTAAGGAGAGCACTGTGAGCGGCACAATCGTCTTTGCGCGAAGAAGCCGCTTCTTGGGCTCCGGCAGCCGGCGAGAGCGGCAGCTTCGGGAAGGTGAAGAAGCAAGCTGTACAACACTGGGATTGTGTGCGCACCTTGCCAACTGATAGAAAACAGTACCTTTGCACTCTCCTGACTTTTCCAATCACAGGAACATTCGATTGGAAGCTGTTTTGGACAACTTTTCTTTTCTTCCTGCCAAACACTTGGCAGACATCCGTGCAACTTCTAGAACACGATGGGAGATGTTTTCTGTGCTGGCACAGTTTTTCCTAGCCAGACATAGTGGAAAAGCTTGTTGCCGAGGTGTAGATGAGAAGAGGAGCTAAAGAGGAAGGTAGGATGCTCTCCGGAGGTAAGAGCCGCTGCCGGGCGTCTTTCGGCAGAAGCCGCGCTAAGGAGAGCACTGTGAGCGGCACAATCGTCTTTGCGCGAAGAAGCCGCTTCTTGGGCTCCGGCAGCCGGCGAGAGCGGCAGCTTCGGGAAGGTGAAGAAGCAAGCTGTACAACACTGGGATTGTGTGCGCACCTTGCCAACTGATAGAAAACAGTACCTTTGCACTCTCCTGACTTTTCCAATCACAGGAACATTCGATTGGAAGCTGTTTTGGACAACTTTTCTTTTCTTCCTGCCAAACACTTGGCAGACATCCGTGCAACTTCTAGAACACGATGGGAGATGTTTTCTGTGCTGGCACAGTTTTTCCTAGCCAGACATAGTGGAAAAGCGTTTTGCTAAGATGTAGACGACAAGAGAGGCTAAAGAGTGGATGTTAGCAAATGACACCCATCTTCAAAAAAGGCAATTAAGAGGACTCGCCATAGTACAAACCAGCCAGCCTCTTTTTTATCCCCAGGAAGTTGATGAAGCAGCTCTTCCTGGAAATCCTTGCCAGGCACATGACAGATGATCAAATAATGTAGTTAGCATGATTTTTCAGGGGAATTTCATGCTGAACATCACTTTAAACTCCTCTGATGAATCAACTTGACTGGTAGATGAAGGGAATATTATCTGCCTGGGCTTCAGGGAGGTTTTTGACGTACCTCTACATGGCATCACACATACATATGGAAGCAATAGTGCAAAGGGGAGGGAATCAGTGTCTTTTCAGTGATGCTGAGGGAAAAGACAAGAGGCAGTGGGCACACACTGAAATACAGGAGATTGCCTTTGAACATCAGTAAATGTTTCTTTACTGTCAGGGTGACTGAACCACGACACAGACTGCCCAGAAAGATTGTGGAGCCTGGATCTTTGAAGACATTAAAAGTACACCCAGATAGAATCCTGGGCAAGAGGCTCTAGGTATCCTGGTTTAGGCAGGGGGGTTGGGCCTGGTTAGCCCCACCAACCCCTTCCACTCTCTTTCATTCTGTGCTAGTGAATTCTCTTCAAGATGCATTTCAAAGCACTGGCATGACAAAGTTCTGTGCAGACAGAGATCCAAATGGACATGGCATCTAAGTTCCTTAAGCAGTGTTCAAGAAGAATGTAAAACTCTGGCACAAGTGTCTCTTCCCTAACTGAATCCCTTTCATGGGAAAATTCCCAGCTCTAGAAAGATCTTCTGATACGCATGCTTAAGACTGACACTGGCTGAGCAAATTTCTCCCTATGTATATCTAAGACCAGTTAGGATCTTCACCCAAAGTGCTGTCAACATAGTCACAGAATGCCTATTGTTAAGAAGTGACAGCTTCCATCAGAATGGCAGCTATTGGTCCACAAAATGGATTAATGGATGGGAATTATCTACGTGGGTTAAAAACAAAAATAAAGAGTTGGTCTTTATTTATCAATTTCATGGCAATATTGATAAGGGAAGAAAAAGATCTAAGTCCTTGACTTTCTGGACTCGAGGAAAGATTTTAAAAATTCCTTGTAAAAATGTATGATCACAATCAGACTATTGAAACCATTTTAGTTGGGAACAAAGTTCCAAAATTGTCTAGATAGTGGCAAAGAAGCCAAGAAAATAGGAAAGAAACAAAAAGAGAGCAAAAGAGTCAGCTTCAGTGTACAAGCTCGTTCTAGAAGTAGTCTGCTGGGAAAAGGAACCCCCAGCTAAATTTCCAATGTATTCCTGCGCTTGATTCAGTAACTGGTCAATGTAAAAACCAATCCTTTTGTACAACTTCTTCCAGCAACAAAAACTCCAACAGGTTGACACTACCATCATGCCTGTTCCAGACATATTTAAAAGAGAAATGATGATTTTCTTGAAAACCTACTTACATAAAAGTTGCAAGATGGTGGAGGGATTCCCACATCCTCCTTCCTCCATCTGGCTTGAAAGTATATTTGATAAAATATGCAACAAAGCACATGATTTATAAGGGAGAGTCAAATGGATGATTTGGGAATCGATCTCTTGTTGATAGTAAACTTCATATCCACTCGGTGTGACCTTTTTAAAACAAAATGTGGAGCTGAGGCATGAATCTGCCACAACAATTGTAAAGCAAACATACACACTCCCCTTCATATGCCCCCCCCTCCACACACACCTAGGCACACACAGAGATCAGCATAGCAGATCATGAACACCTTGGAAAAGACTGAAATGCTAAATGCCTCTCTTGATGGGCAAAAGAGCTGGTGCAGTAATTCAAATGCCTGGTACAAAAATTCTGTTTAATATTTAGCTCCTATTTAAAACACAGCTTTTCATTTCATTCTATTTACAGAATATTTTCATTTCATTTGTTTCTTTAAAATTACTTAGTTCTCACCTGTTGTATGTCTAGGAATATTTTCTTCCAAAAATAGAAAAAAATAGATGATATCTTTTCAGCAGAAAACATTGGTTGATACAATTTTAAACCATCATGATATGGAAGAATTCTTCTGTCCCTCTCGAAGGTGGAAGAAGCATTTGGATCACAGATCATCTACAATGAAATACTTGACATGTTTAAGATGCTTTCAATCAATTTTGATCGTCAATTGCTTATTTGTTGTAAACAGTAATTTTTCAGTGAAGGGAAAGCGTGTGTGGTATATCTACATGATATGTTCAAAGGCAGTTCCTACTAATGGCCAGGCTGAATTCCAGTAAATAATGTCCCGAATGATATTTTGCCACCTTCTTTGGCACTTCATGAAATCTTACCCCGATGAAGTGCTGAAACACAGAGATTTTCTCTTAGAGAGTGTCTCATGTTGTAACCTATCCCATGGATTTTATGCTGTAATTCTTATCTCTTTTAAAATTTACTATCTTCTGTACAGTTTTCATGAAACTTTCTGTTACAGTAGTGAATAGCACAGATAAATGTCATTTTGTACAACTTTGAATTTACCCCAAGAGCTGAGAGAAAACTTGATCCTATACTTCAATCCGAGTTTCTTCTATAGTCCAACTTTGTTTCTCTACCATCAAGCTTCTCCTTTGTTGCTGCTCCAAGCCCCGTCCAAGGTGACCTTGAATACTTTCAGGGATGGGACACCCACAACTTCTCTGGGCAACCTGTTCCAGTGTTCCAGCACTCCCACAGTAAAAAAGGCCTTCCTTTCATCTAATATGTGTAGGAAATCATAAATCTAGGCATAGAAGCTTGGAGTGCAAATTTGAAATTCTTTGGATTTGAAGCACATTTTATATGAATACTGACTTACAGATGACTAAAAGATGTTGATGGGCATTTGAGCTGACAAGTTTTGAAAAAGTGCACGGAAATTAAAATTGAAACCACTAAAATTAAAAACTCCTTGCCATTTTCTTTTTCCTCTCCTATTCAAAATTGCATATGTCAGATATCAGTGCTTCATGCAAACCTCTCAGATGCTCTCAGAGAAAAAGCTTTTCTTTCAGACTAAGTTGCGGTTGACGTAGAACACTAGCAGGAGTGAAAGATTTTCTGGGCATCGGGGCAGCCCGTTCTCCTTGGATTTGTGTGCAGAATGCATTTTATCCAAACTGGAAAATAGATCCCAGCTCTGTTCTATTCATCATTCTTACTTCATCAGGCCAGAAGATTCTGTGAAAAGTAGCCTGTGGACCTTGAAGACAGCGCATGTGAACCAGATGAGAGGTGATAGAGAAGTTGAGGGAGAGAAGAAAGAGCATGAGGCTGAAACCAGAAAGTATTTCTCCACGTGATCATGGAAGATTGCAGGAGCCACTTGGTACTATCAAACCAGCCCAACTTGGCACTGGTGCCACCTTGGGTCTGGGAGCCATGTTGCATATCGTGCATTTTAAGGAGCCAGCTGGCCACACCCAGCCATATGCCCCCAAACACAAACCAAGGCCCTTTTCTCTGGCAAACAAAACTCAGCTGCCCTGCTTCTGGATGGCAGATTGCAGGAACCACTTGGTACTATCAAACCAGCCCAACTTGGCACTGGTGCCACCATGGGTCTGGTCACCATCCTGCCTATTGTAGCTTTTCAGGAGCCAGCCGGTCACTCTCAGCCATAGGCCCCGAGACACAAACCTCGGCCCGTTTCCCTGGCAAACAAAAGTAAGCTGCCCCGCTTCTGGATGGCAGATTGCAGGAGCTACTTAGTACTATCAAATCAGCCCGACTTGGCACAGGTGCCACCTTGGATCTGGGAACCATCCTGTGTATCGTGGATTTCCAGGGGCCAGCCAGCCACTCTCAGCCATATGCCCCCAAAAAAAAACCACGGACCTTTTCTCTGGCAAACAAAAATCAACTGCCCCACTTCTGGATGGCAGATTGCAGGAGCCACTTGGGACTATCACACCAGCACAACATGGCACTGCTGCCAACTTGGATCTCGGAACAATCCTACGTATCGTACATATTCAGGAACCAGCCGAACACTCCCAGCCACAGGCCCCCAAACACAAACAAAGGCCCATTTCCCTGGAAAACAAAACTCAGCTGCCCCGCTTCTGGATGGCAGTTTGCAGGAGCCACTTGGTACTATCAAACCAGCCCAACTTGGCACTGGTGCCACCTTGGGTCTGGGAACCATCCTGCGTATCGTGGATTTTAAGGAGCCAGCCGGCTACTCCCAGCCACAGGCCCCCAACAAAAACCACGGCCCTTTTTTCTGGCAAACAAAACTTAGCTGCCTCACTTCTGGATGGCAGATTGCAGGAGCCACTTGGTGTAATCAAACCAGCCCGACTTGGCACTGGTGCCACCTTGGGTCTGGGAACCATCCTGCGTATCGTGGATTCTAAGGAGCCAGCCGGCCACTCCCAGCCACAGGCCCCCAAACAAAATCAACGGCGCTGTTCCCTGGAAAACAAAACACGCCTGCCAACTTTTTGATGGAGTTTGCAGGAGCCACTTGGTACTATCAAACCAGCCCGACTTGGCACTGGTGCCACCTTGGGTCTGGGAAACATCCTGCGTATCGTGGATTCTTAGGAGCCAGCCGGCCACTCCTAGCCACAGGCCCCCAAACAAAAACCTAGGCCTATTTCTCTGGCAAACAAAAGTAAGCTGCCCCGCTTCTGGATGGCAGATTGCAGGAGACACTTGGTACTATCAAACCAGCCCAACTTGGCACTGGTGCCACCTTGGATCTGGGAACCATGCTGTGTATCGTGGATATTCAGGGGCCAGCCGGCCACTCTCAGCCATATGTCCCCAAACAGAAACCTCGGCCCGTTTCTCTGGCAAACAAAACTCAACTGCCCCTCTTCTGGATGGCAAATTGCAGGATGAACTTGATACTAAAACCGCAGGCCGACTTGGTAGTGGTGACACCTTGGGCCTGGGAACCATCATGCGTATCGAGCATTTTAAGGAGCCAGCCGGCCACTCCCAGCAATATGCCCCCAAAAACAATCCACGGAATTTTTCTCTGGCAAACAAAATCAGCTGCCCCGCTTCTGGATGGCAGATTGCAGGAGCCACTTTGCACCATCAAACCAGCCCGACTTGGCACTGGTGCCACCTTGCATCTGGGAACCATGCTGCCTAGCGTGGATTTTCAGGAGCCAGCCGGCCACTCTCAGCCATAGGCCCCCAAACAAAACCCACGGCCCGTTTCCCTGGCAAACAAAATTAAGCTGCCCCGCTTCTGGATGGCAGATTGCAGGACACACTTGGTAGTATCAAACCAGCCCGACTTGGCACTGGTGCCACCTTGGGTCTGGGAACCATCATGCGTATCGTGGGTTCAAAGGAGCCAGCCGGCCACTCCCAGCCACAGGCCCCCAAATACAAACAACGGCGCTTTTCCCTGGAAAACAAATCTCGCCTGCCAACTTTTTCATGGCAGATTGCAGGAGCCACTTGGTACTATCAAACCAGCCCAACTTGGCACTGGTGCCACCATGGGTCTGGTAACCATCCTGCCTATTGTAGCTTTCCAGGAGCCAGCCGGTCACTCCCAGCCATAGGTCCCCAGTCACAAACCTCAGCCGGTTTCCCTGGCAAACAAAAGTAAGCTGCCCCGCTTCTGGATGGCAGATTGCAGGAGCCCCTTGGTACTATCAAACCAGCCAAACTTGGCACTGGTGCCACCTCTGGTCTGGGAACCATGCTGCGTAACGCAGATTCTAAGGCGCCAGTCGGCCACTCCCAGCCACAAGCCCCCAAACACAAACAACGGCGCTATTCTCTGGCAAACAAAACTCCACTGCCCCTCTTCTGGATGGCAAATTGCAGGACGCACTTGGTACTATAAAAACAGCCCGACTTGGCACTGGTGCCACCTTGGGTCTGGGAACCATCCTGCGTACCGATCTTTTTAATGAGACAGCCGGTCACTCCCAGCCATATGCCCCCAAACGCAACCCACGGCCCTTTTCTCTGGCAAACAAAACTCAACTGCACCGCTTCTGGATGGCAGATTGCAGGAGCCACTTGGTACTATCAAACCAGCCCGACTTGGCACTGGTGCCACCTTGGGTCTGGGAACCATCCTGCGTATTGTGGGTTGTCAGGAGCCAGCCGAACACTCTCGGCCACAGACCCCAATCAAAAACAACGGCCCGTTTCACAGGCAAACAAAACTCAGCTGCCCCTCTTCTGGATGGGAGATTGCAGGAGGCACTTGACACTGTGAAACCAGCCCCACTTGGCACTGGTGCCACCTTGGGTCTGGGAACCATGCTGCGTATCATGGATTTTCAGGAGCCAGCCGGCCACTCCCAGCCACAGGCCCCCAAACACAAACCACAGCCTTTTTCTCTGGCAAACAAAATTCAGCTGCCCCGCTTCTGGATGGCAGATTGCAGGAGCCACTTGGGACTATCACACCAGCACAACATGGCGCTGCTGCCACCTTGGATCTGGGAACCATCCGTCCTATCGTGGATTTTCAGGGGCCAGCCGGTCACTCTCAGCCATAGGCCCCAAACACAAACCACGGCCCTTTTCTCTGGAAAACAAAACTCAACTGCCCCTCTTCTGGATGGCAGATTGCAGGAGCCACTGGGTACTATGAAACCAGCCCTACTTGGCACTGGTGCCACCTTGGGTCTGGGAACCATGCTGCGTATCATGGATTTTCAGGAGCCAGCCGGCCACTGCCAGCCACAGGCCCCGAAACACAAACAACAGCCTTTTTCTCTGGCAAACAAAATTCAGCTGCCCCGCTTCTGGATGGCAGATTGCAGGAACCACTTGGTACTAACAAACCAGCCCGACTTGGCACTGGTGCCACCTTGGGTCTGGGAACCATCCTGCGTATTGTGGGTTGTCAGGAGCCAGCCGAACACTCTCGGCCACAGACCCCAATCAAAAACAACGGCCCGTTTCACAGGCAAACAAAACTCAGCTGCCCCGCTTCTGGATGGGAGATTGCAGGAGGCACTTGACACTGTGAAACCAGCCCCACTTGGCACTGGTGCCACCTTGGGTCTGGGAACCATGCTGCGTATCATGGATTTTCAGGAGCCAGCCGGCCACTCCCAGCCACAGGCCCCCAAACACAAACCACAGCCTTTTTCTCTGGCGAACAAAATTCAGCTGCCCCGCTTCTGGATGGCAGATTGCAGGAGCCACTTGGGACTATCACACCAGCACAACATGGCACTGCTGCCACCTTGGATCTGGGAACCATCCGTCCTATCGTGGATTTTCAGGGGCCAGCCGGTCACTCTCAGCCATAGGCCCCAAACACAAACCACGGCCCTTTTCTCTGGAAAACAAAACTCAACTGCCCCTCTTCTGGATGGCAGATTGCAGGAGCCACTGGGTACTATGAAACCAGCCCTACTTGGCACTGGTGCCACCTTGGGTCTGGGAACCATGCTGCGTATCATGGATTTTCAGGAGCCAGTCGGCCACTGCCAGCCACAGGCCCCGAAACACAAACAACAGCCTTTTTCTCTGGCAAACAAAATTCAGCTGCCCCGCTTCTGGATGGCAGATTGCAGGAACCACTTGGTATTATCAAACCAGCCCAACTTGGCACTGGTGCCACCATGGGTCTGGTCACCATCCTGCCTATCGTAGCTTTTCAGGAGCCAGCCAGCCACCCCCAGCCAGAGGCCCGTAGACAAATATTTCGGCCCGTTTCCCTGGCAAACACAAGTAAGCTACCCCGCTTCTGGATGGCAGATTGCAGGAGCCACTTTGCACCATCAAACCAGCCCAACTTGGCACTGGTGCCACCTCAAGTCTGGGAACCATCCTCCGTATCGTGGGTTCTAAGGAGCCAGCCGGCCACTCCCAGCCACAGGCCCCCAAACACAAACAACGGCGCTTTTCCCTGGAAAACAAAACTCGCCTGACAACTTTTTGATGGCAGATTGCAGGAGCCACTTGGTACTATCAAACCAGCCCAACTTGGCACTGGTGCCACCATGGGTCTGGTCACCATCCTGCCTATCGTAGCTTTTCAGGAGCCAGCCGGTCACTCGAAGCCATAGGCCCCCAGACACAAACCTCGGCCCGTTTCCCTGGCAAACAAAAGTAAGCTGCCCCGCTTCTGGATGGCAGATTGCAGGAACCACTTGGTATTATCAAACCAGCCCAACTTGGCACTGGTGCCACCTTGGGTCTGGATACCATGCTGCGTATCGTGGATTCTAAGGAGCCAGCCGGCCACTCCCAGCCACAGGCCCCCAAACACAAACAACGGCACTTTTCCCTGGAAAACAAAACTCGCCTGCCAACTATTTCATGGTAGATTGCAGGAGCCACTTGGTACTATCAAACCAGCCCTACTTGGCACTGGTGCCACCATGGGTCTGGTCACCATCCTGCCTATTGTAGCTTTTCAGGAGCCAGCCGGTCACTCCCAGCCATAGGCCCTGAGACACAAACCTCGGCCCGTTTCCCTGGCAAACAAAAGTAAGCTGCCCCGCTTCTGGATGGCAGATTGCAGGAACCACTTGGTAGTATCAAACCAGCCCGACTTGTCACTGGTGCCACCTCAGGTCTGGGAACCATCCGGCGTATCGTGTGTTGAAAGGAGCCAGCCGGCCACTCCCAGCCACAGGCCTCCAATCAAAAACAACGGCGCTTTTCCCTGGAAAACAAAACTCAACTGCCCTTCTTCTGGATGGAAAATTGCAGGACGCACTTGGTACTACAAAAACAGCCAAACTAGGCAATGGTGCCACCATGGATCTGGGAACCATCCTGCGTATCGAGCTTCTTAAGGAGCCAGCCGGCCACTCCCAGCCATATGCCCCCAAAAACAAACCACGGAACTTTACTCTGGCAAACAAAGATCCGCTGCCCCCCGTCAGGATGGCAGATTGCAGGAGCCACTTGGTACTATCAAACGAGCCCGACTTGGCCCTGGTGCCACCTTGAGTCTGGGAACCATCCTGCGTATTGTGGATTGTCAGTAGCCAGTCGACCATTCTCGGCCACAGACCCCAATCAAAAACAACGGCCGGTTCACAGGCAAAAGAACTCAGCTGCCCCGTTTCTGGATGGGAGACTGCATGAGGCACTTGACACTGTCAAACCAGCCCCACTTGGCACTGGTGCCATCTTGGGTCTGGGAACCATGCTGCGTATCATGGATTTTCAGGAGCCAACTGGCCACTGCCAGCCACAGGCCCCCAAACACAAACCTCGGCCCGTTACCCTGGAAAACAAAAGTAAGCTACCCCGCTTCTGGATGGCAGATTGCAGGAACCACTTGGTACTATCAAACCAGCCCGACTTGGCACTGGTGCCATCTTGGGTCTGGGAACCATCCTGCGTATCGTGGATTCTAAGGAGCCAGCCGGCCACTCCCAGCCACAGGCCCGCAAACACAAACAACGGCGCTTTTCCCTGGAAAACAAAACTCGCCTGCCAACGTTTTGATGGCAGATTGCAGGAGCCACTTGGTACTATCAAATCAGCCCAACTTGGCACTGGTGCCACCATGGGTCTGGTCACCATCCTGCCTATCGTAGCTTTTCAGGAGCCAGCCGGTCACTCCCAGCCATAGGCCTCTAGACAAAAACCTCGGCCCGTTTCCCTGGCAAAAAAAAGTAAGCTACCCCGCTACTGGATGGCAGATTGCAGGAGCCACTTTGCACCATCAAACTAGCCCGACTTGGCACTGGGGCCACCTCTGGTCTGGGAACAATGCTGCGTATCGTGGATTCTAAGGAGCCAGCCGGCCACTCCCAGCCACAGGCCCCCAAACACAAACAACGGCGCTTTTTCCTGGAAAACAAAACTCGCCTGCCAACTTTTTGATGGCAGATTGCAGGAGCCACTTGGTACTATCAAACCAGCCCAACTTGGCACTGGTGCCACCATGGGTCTGGTCACCATCCTGCCTATCGTAGCTTTTCAGGACCTAGCAGGTCACTCCCAGCCATAGGCCCCCAGACAAAAAGCTCGGCCCATATCCCTGGCAAACAAAAGTAAGCTGCCCCGCTTCTGGATGGCAGATTGCAGGATCCACTTGTTATAATCAAACCAGCCCAACTTGGCACTGGTGCCACCTTGGGTCTGGGAACCATCCGGCGTATCGTGTGTTGAAAGGAGCCAGCCGGCCACTCCAGCCACAGGCCCGCAGACAAAAACAACGGCGCTTTTCCCTGGAAAACAAAACTCGCCTGCTGACTTTTTGATGGAAGATTGCAGGAGCCACTTTGTACTTTGAAATCAGCCGAACATGGCTCTGGTGCCACCATGGGTCTGGTCACCATCCTGCCTATCGCAGCTTTTCACGAGCCAGCCGGTCACTCCCAGCCATAGGCCCCCAGACACAAAGCTCGGCCCGTTTCCCTGGCAAACAAAAGTAAGCTGCCCCGCTTCTGGATGGCAGATTGCAGGACGCACTTGGTACTATCAAACCAGCCCAACTTGGCACTGGTGCCACCTCAGGTCTGGGAACCATCCTGCGTATTGTGGATTCTAAGGAGCCAGCCGGCCACTCCCAGCCACAGGCCCCCAAACACAAACAACGGCGCTTTTCCCTAGAAAACAAAACTCGCCTGCCAAATTTTGATGGCAGATTACAGGAGCCACTTGGTACTATCAAACCAGCCCAACTTGGCACTGGTGCCACCATGGGTCTGGTCACCATCCTGCCTATCGTAGCTTTTCAGGAGCCAGCCGGTCACTCCCAGCCATAGACCCCAGACACAAATCTCGGCCCGTTTCCCTGGCAAACAAAAGTAAGCTGCCCCGCTTCTGGATGGCAGATTGCAGGAGCCACTTTGCACCATCAAACTAGCCGGACTTGGCACTGGTGCCACCTCAGGTCTGGGAACCATCCTGCGTATCGTGGATTCTAAGGAGCCAGCCGGCCACTCCCAGCCACAGGCCCTCAAACACAAACAACGGCGCTTTTCCCTGGAAAACAAAACTCGCCTGACAACTTTTTGATGGCAGATTGCAGGAGCCACTTGGTACTATCAAACCAGCCCAACTTGGCACTGGTGCCACCATGGGTCTGGTCACCATCCTGCCTATCGTAGCTTTTCAGGAGCCAGCCGGTCACTCCCAGCCATAGGCCCCCAGACAAATACCTCGGCCCGTTTCCCTGGAAAACAAAAGTAAGCTGCCCCACTTCTGGATGGCAGATTGCAGGACGCACTTGGTACTATCAAACCAGCCCGACTTGGCACTGGTGCCACGTCAAGTCTGGGAACCATCCTGCGTATCGTGGATTCTAAGGAGCTAGCCGGCCACTCCCAGCCACAGGCCCTAAAACACAAACAACGACGCTTTTCCCTGGAAAACAAAACTCGCCTGCCAACTTTTTGATGGCAGATTGCAGGAGCCACTTGGTACTATCAAACCAGCCCAACTTGGCACTGGTGCCACCATGGGTCTGGTCACCATCCTGCCTATCGTAGCTTTCCAGGAGCCAGCCGGTCACTCCCAGCCATAGGCCCCAATACACAAAGCTCGGCCCGCTTCCCTGGCAAAAAAAAGAAAGCTGCCCCGCTTCTGGATGGCAGATTGCCGGACGCACTTGGTACTATCAAACCAGCCCAATGTGGCACTGGTGCCACCTCTGGTCTGGGAACCATCCTGCGTATCGTGGATTCTAATTAGCCATCCGTCCACTCCCAGGCACAGGCCCCCAAACACAAACAACGGCGCTTTTCCCTGGAAAATAAAACTCGCCTGCCAACTTTTTGATGGCAGATTGCAGGAGCAACTTGCTACTATCAAATCAGCCCAACTTGGCACTGGTGCCACCATGGGTCTGGTCACCATCCTGCCTATCGTAGCTTTTCAGGAGCCAGCCGGTCACTCCCAGCCATAGGCCCCCAGACAAAAACCTCGGCCATTTTCCCTGGCAAACAAAAGTAAGCTACCCCGCTTCTGCTTGGCAGATTGCAGGAGCCACTTTGCAGCCTCAAACTAGCCCGACTTGGCACTGGTGCCACGTCAGGTCTGGGAACCATCCTGCGTATCGTGGATTCCAATTAGCAAGCCGGCCACTCTCAGCCACAGGCCCCCAAACACAAACAACGGCGCTTTTCCCTGGAAATCAAAACTCGCCTGCCAAATTTTTGATGGCAGATTGCAGGAGCCACTTGGTAATATCAAATCAGCCCAACTTGGCACTGGTGCCACCATGGGTCTGGTCACCATCCTGCCTATCGTAGCTTTTCAGGAGCCAGCCGGTCACTCCCAGCCATAGGCCCCCAGACACAAACCTCGGCCCGTTTCCCTGGCAAACAAAAGTAAGCTGCCCCGCTTCTGGATGGCAGATTGCAGGAGCCACTTTGCACCATCAAACTGGCCCGACTTGTCACTGGTGCCACCTCAGGTCTGGGAACCATCCTGCGTATCGTGGATTCCAATTAGCAAGACGGCCACTCCCAGCCACAGGCCCCCAAACACAAAGAACGGCGCTTTTCCCTGGAAAACAAAACTCGCCTGCCAACATTTTGATGGCAGATTGCAGGAAGCACTTGGTACTATCAAACCAGCCCAACCTGGCACTGGTGCCACCTTGGGTCTGGGAACCATCCGGCGTATCGTGTGTTGAAAGGAGCCAGCCGGCCACTCCAGCCACAGGCCCGCAGACACAAACAACGGCGCTTTTCCCTGGAAAACAAAACTCAGCTGCCCTGCTTCTGGATGGCAGATTGCAGGAACCACTTGGTACTATCAAACCAGCCCAACTTGGCACTGGTGCCACCATGGGTCTGGTCACCATCCTGCCTATTGTAGCTTTTCATGAGCCAGCCGGTCACTCTCAGCCATAGGCCCCGAGACACAAAACTCGGCCCGTTTCCCTGGCAAACAAAAGTAAGCTGCCCCGCTTCTGGATGGCAGATTGCAGGAGCTTCTTAGTACTATCAAATCAGCCCGACTTGGCACAGGTGCCACCTTGGATCTGGGAACCATCCTGTGTATCGTGGATTTTCAGGGGCCAGCCAGCCACTCTCAGCCATATGCCCCCAAAAACAAACCACGGACCTTTTCTCTGGCAAACAAAAATCAACTGCCCCACTTCTGGATGGCAGATTGCAGGAGCCACTTGGGACTATCACACCAGCACAACATGGCACTGCTGCCAACTTGGATCTCGGAACAATCCTACGTATCGTACATATTCAGGAACCAGCCGAACACTCCCAGCCACAGGCCCCCAAACACAAACAAAGGCCCATTTCCCTGGAAAACAAAACTCAGCTGCCCCGCTTCTGGATGGCAGTTTGCAGGAGCCACTTGGGACTATCAAACCAGCCCGACTTGGTAATGGTACCACCTTGGATCTGGGAACCATCCGGCGTATCGTGGATTTTCAGGGGCCAGCCGGTCATTCCCAGCCATATGCCCCCAAACACAAACCTCGGCCCTTTTCTCTGGCAAACAAAACTCAACTGCCCCTCTTCTGGATGGCAAATTGCAGGACGCACTTGGTACTACAAAAAGAGCCCGACTTGGCAGTGGTGCCACCTTGGCTCTGGGAACCATCCTGCGTATCGAGCATTTTAAGGAGCCAGCCGGCAATTCCCAGCCGTATGCCCTAAAAAGAAACCATGGACATTTTCTCTGGCAAAAAAAACTCAGCTGTCCCGCTTCTGGATGGCAGATTGCAGGAGTCACTTTGAACCCTACAACCAGCCTTACTTGGCACTGGTGCCACCTTGGATCTGGGAACCATCCTGCCTATCGTTGATTTTCAGGGGCCAGCCGGCCACTCTCAGCCATAGGCCCCCAAACACAAACCACAGCCCTTTTCTCTAGCAAACAAAATTCAACTGCCCCGCTTCTGGATGGCAAATTGCAGGAGCCACTGGGTACTACAAAAACAGCCTGACTTGGCACTGGTGCCACCTTGCGTCTGGTTACCATGCGGCGTATCGTGCATTTTAAGGAGCCAGGTGGCCACTCCCAGCCATATGCCCCCAAACACAACCCACGGCCCTTTTCTCTGGCAAACAAAACTCAGCTGCCCCGCTTCTGGATGGCAGATTGCAGGAGCCACTTGGTACTATCAAACCAGCCCAATTTTGCACTGGTGCCACCATGGGTCTGGTCACCATCCTGCCTATCGTAGCTTTTCAGGAGCCAGCCGGTCACTCCCAGCCGTAGGCCCACAGACACAAAACTCGGCCCGTTTCCCTGACAAACAAAAGTAAGGTGTCCCGCTTCTGGATGGCAGATTGCAGGAGCCACTTGCTACTATCAAACCACCCGACTTGGCACTGGTGCCACCTCTGGTCTGGGAACCATCCTGCGTATCGTAGATTCTAATTAGCCATCCGTCCACTCCCAGGCACAGGCCCCCAAACACAAACAACGGCGCTTTTCCCTGGAAAACAAAACTCGTCTGCCATCTTTTTGATGGCAGATTGCCGGAGCCACTTGGTACTATCAAACCAGCCCAACTTGGCACTGGTGCCACCATGGGTCTGGTCACCATCCTGCCTATCGTAGCTTTTCAGGAGCCAGCCGGCCACTCCCTGCCACAGGCCCCCAAACACAAACAACGGCGCTTTTCCCTGGAAAACAAAATTCGCCTGCCAACTTTTTGATGGCAGATTGCAGGAGCCACTTGGTACTATCAAATCAGCCCAACTTGGCACTGGTGCCACCATGGGTCTGGTCAACATCCTGCCTATCGTAGCTTTTCAGGAGCCAGCCGGTCACTCCCAGCCATAGGCCCTCAGACCCAAACCTCGGCCCGTTTCCCTGGCAAACAAAAGTAAGCTGCCCCGCTTCTGGATGGCAGATTGCAGGAGCCACTTGGTAGTATCAAACCAGCCCTACTTGGTACTGGTGCCAACTTGGGTCTGGGAAACATCCTGCGTATCGTGGATTCTAAGGAGCCAGCTGGCCACTCCCAGCCACAGGCCCCCAAACACAAACAACGGCGCTTTTCCCTGGAAAACAAAACTCGCCTACCAACATTTTGATGGCAGATTGCAGGAGCCACTTGGTACTATCAAATCAGCCGAACTTGGCACTGGTGCCACCATGGGTCTGGTAACCATCCTGCCTATCGTAGCTTTTCAGGAGCCAGCTGGTCACTCCCAGCCATAGGCCCCCAGACAAAAACCTCGGCTCCTTTCCCTGGCAAACAAAAGTAAGCAGCCCTGCTTCTGGATGGCAGATTGCAGGAGCCACTTTGCACCATCAAACTGGCCCGACTTGTCACTGTTGCCACCTCTGGTCTGGGAACCATCCTGCGTATCGTGGATTCTAATTAGCCAGCCGGCCACTCCCAGCCACAGGCCCCCAAACACAAACAACGGCGCTTTTCCCTGGAAAACAAAACTCGCCTGACAACTTTTTGATGGCAGATTGCAGGAGCCACTTGGTACTATCAAACCAGCCCAACTTGGCACTGGTGCCACCATGGGTCTGGTCACCATCCTGCCTATCGTAGCTTTTCAGGAGCCAGCCGGTCACTCCCAGCCATAGGCCCCCAGACAAATACCTCGGCCCGTTTCCCTGGAAAACAAAAGTAAGCTGCCCCGCTTCTGGATGGCAGATTCCAGGACGCACTTGGTAGTATCAAACCAGCCCAACTTGGCACTGGTGCCACCTCAGGTCTGGGAACCATCCTGCGTATCGTGGATTCTAAGGAGCCAGCCGGCCACTCCCTGCCACAGGCCCCCAAACACAAACAACGGCGCTTTTCCCTGGAAAACAAACTCGCCTGCCAACTTTTTGATGGCAGATTGCAGGAGCCACTTGGTACTATCAAACCAGCCCAACTTGGCACTGGTGCCACCATGGGTCTGGTCACCATCCTGCCTATCGTAACTTTTCAGGAGCCAGCCGGTCACTCCCAGCCATAGGCCCCCAGACAAAAACCTCGGCCCGTTTCCCTGGCAAACAAAAGTAAGCTGCCCCGCTTCTGGATGGCAGATTCCCGGACGCACTTGGTACTATCAAACCAGCCCAACTTGGCACTGGTGCCACCTCTGATCTGGGAACCATGCTGAGTATCGTGGATTCTAAGGAGCCAGCCGGCCACTCCCAGCCACAGGCCCCCAAACACAAACAACGGCGCTTTTCCCTGGAAAACAAAACTCGCCTGCCAAGTTTTTGATGGCAGATTGCAGGAGCCACTTGGTACTATCAAACCAGCCCAACTTGGCACTGGTGCCGTCATGGGTCTGGTCACCATCCTGCCTATCGTAGCTTTTCACGAGCCAGCCGGTCACTCCCAGCCATAGGCCCCCAGACAAAAACCTCGGCCCGTTTCCCTGGAAAACAAAAGTAAGCTGCCCCGCTTCTGGATGGCAGATGGCAGGAACCACTTGGTACTATCAAACCAGCCCAACTTGGCACTGGTGCCACCTTGGGTCTGGGAACCATCCTGCGTATCGTGGATTCTAAGGAGCCAGCCGGTCGCTCCCAGCCACAGGCCCCCAAACAAAACCACAGGGCTATTTCCTGGAAAACAAAACTCGCCTGCCAAGTTTTTGATGGTAGATTGCAGGAGCCACTTGGTACTATCAAACCAGCCCAACTTGGCACTGGTGCCACCATGGGTCTGGTCACCATCCTGCCTATCGTAGCTTTTCAGGAGCCAGCCGGTCACTCCCAGCCATAGGCCCCGAGACACAAACCTCGGCCCGTTTCCCTGGCAAACAAAAGTAAGCTACCCCGCTTCTGGATGGCAGATTGCAGGAGCCACTTGGTACTATCAAACCAGCCCGACTTGGCACTGGTGCCACCTCAGGTCTGGGAACCATCCTGCGTATCGTGGATTCTAAGGAGCCAGCCGGCCACTCCCAGCCATAGGCCCCCAAACAAAAACAACGGCGCTTTTCCCTGGAAAACAAAACTTGCCTGCTAACTTTTTGATGGCAGATTGCAGGAGCCACTTGGTACTATCAAACCAGCCCTACTTGGCACTGGTGCCACCATGGGTCTGGTCACCATCCTGCCTATCGTAGCTTATCAGGAGCCAGCCGGTCACTCCCAGCCATAGGCCCCCAGACACAAAGCTCGACCCGTTTCCCTGGCAAACAAAAGCAAGCTGCCCCGCTTCTGGATGGCAGATTGCAGGAGCCACTTGGTACTATCAAACCAGCCCATCTTGGCATTGGTGCCACCTCTAGTCTGGGAACCATCCTGCGTATCGTGGATTCTAAGGAGCCAGCCGGTCACTCTCAGCCACAGGCCCCCAAACACAAACCACAGCGCTTTTCCCTGGAAAACAAAACTCGCCTGCCAACTTTTTGATGGCAGATTGCAGGAGCCACTTGCTACTATCAAATCAGCCCAACTTGGCACTGGTGCCACCATGGGTCTGGTCACCATCCTGCCTATCGTAGCTTTTCAGGAGACAGCCGGTCCCTCCCTGCCATAGGCCCCCAGAGAAAAACCTCGGCCCATTTCCCTGGCAAACAAAAGTAAGCTGCCCCGCTTCTGGATGGCAGATTCCAGGACGCACTTGGTAGTATCAAACCAGCCCAACTTGGCACTGGTGCCACCTCTGGTCTGGGAACCATCCTGCGTATCGTGGATTCTAAAGAGCCAGCCGGTCACTCCCAGCCACAGGCCCCCAGACACAAACAACGGCGCTTTTCCCTGGACAACAAAACTCGCCTGCCAAATTTTGATGGCAGATTCCCGGAGCCACTTGGTACTATCAAACCAGCCCAACTTGACACTGGTGCCGTCATGGGTCTGGTCACCATCCTGCCTATCGTAGCTTTTCAGGAGCCAGCCGGTCACTCCCAGCCATAGGCCCCCAGACACAAAGCTCGGCCCGTTTCCGTGGCAAACAAAAGTAAGTTATCCCGCTTCTGGATGGCAGATTGCAGGAGCCACTTTTCACCATCAAACCAGCCCGACTTGGCATTGCTGCCACCTCTGGTCTGGGAACCATCCTGCGTATCGTGGATTCTAAGGAGCCAGCCGGCCACTCCCAGCCACAGGCACCCAAACACAAACAACGGCGCTTTTCCCTGGAAAACAAAACTCGCCTGACAACTTTTTGATGGCAGATTGCAGGAGCCACTTGGTACTATCAAACCAGCCCAACTTGGCACTGGTGCCACCATGGGTCTGGGAACCATCCTGCCTATCGTAGCTTTTCAGGAGCCAGCCGGTCACTCCCAGCCATAGGCCCCCAGACACAAACCTCGGCCCGTTTCCCTGGCAAACAAAAGTAAGCTACCCCGCTTCTGGATGGCAGATTGCAGGACGCACTTGGTACTATCAAACCAGCCCAACTTGGCACTGGTGCCACCTCAGGTCTGGGAACCATCCTGCGTATCGTGGATTCTAAGGAGCCAGCCGGCCACTCCCAGCCATAGGCCCCCAAACAAAAACAACGGCGCTTTTCCCTGGAAAACAAAACTTGCCTGCCAACTTTTTGATGGCAGATTGCAGGAGCCACTTGGTACTATCAAACCAGCCCAACTTGGCACTGGTGCCACCATGGGTCTGGTCACCATCCTGCCTATCGTAGCTTTTCAGGAGCCAGCCGGTCACTCCCAGCCGTAGGCCCACAGACACAAAACTCGGCCCGTTTCCCTGACAAACAAAAGTAAGCTGTCCCGCTTCTGGATGGCAGATTGCAGGAGCCACTTGCTACTATCAAACCACCCGACTTGGCACTGGTGCCACCTCTGGTCTGGGAACCATCCTGCGTATCGTAGATTCTAATTAGCCATCCGTCCACTCCCAGGCACAGGCCCCCAAACACAAACAACGGCGCTTTTCCCTGGAAAACAAAACTCGTCTGCCATCTTTTTGATGGCAGATTGCCGGAGCCACTTGGTACTATAAACCAGCCCAACTTGGCACTGGTGCCACCATGGGTCTGGTCACCATCCTGCCTATCGTAGCTTTTCAGGAGCCAGCCGGCCACTCCCTGCCACAGGCCCCCAAACACAAACAACGGCGCTTTTCCCTGGAAAACAAAATTCGCCTGCCAACTTTTTGATGGCAGATTGCAGGAGCCACTTGGTACTATCAAATCAGCCCAACTTGGCACTGGTGCCACCATGGGTCTGGTCAACATCCTGCCTATCGTAGCTTTTCAGGAGCCAGCCGGTCACTCCCAGCCATAGGCCCCCAGACCCAAACCTCGGCCCGTTTCCCTGGCAAACAAAAGTAAGCTGCCCCGCTTCTGGATGGCAGATTGCAGGAGCCACTTGGTAGTATCAAACCAGCCCTACTTGGTACTGGTGCCAACTTGGGTCTGGGAAACATCCTGCGTATCGTGGATTCTAAGGAGCCAGCCGGCCACTCCCAGCCACAGGCCCCCAAACACAAACAAGGGCGCTTTTCCCTGGAAAACAAAACTCTCCTGCCAACTTTTTGATGGCAGATTGCAGGAGCCACTTGGTACTATCAAACCAGCCCAACTTGGCACTGGTGCCACCATGGGTCTGGTCACCATCCTGCCTATCGTAGCTTTTCAGGAGCCAGCCGGCCACTCCCAGCCATAGGCCCCCAGACACAAACCTCGGCCCGTTTCCCTGGCAAACAAAAGTAAGCTGCCCCGCTTCTGGATGGCAGATTCCCGGACGCACTTGTTACAATCAAACCAGCCCAACTTGGCACTGGTGCCACCTCTGGTCTGGGAACCATGCTGAGTATCGTGGATTCTAAGGAGCCAGCCGGCCACTCCCAGCCACAGGCCCCCAAACACAAACAACGGCGCTTTTCCCTGGAAAACAAAACTCGCCTGCCAAGTTTTTGATGGCAGATTGCAGGAGCCACTTGGTACTATCAAACCCGCCCAACTTGGCACTGGTGCCACCATGGGTCTGGTCACCATCCTGCCTATCGTAGCTTTTCAGGAGCCAGCCGGTCACTCCCCGCCATAGGCCCCCAGACACAAACCTCGGCCCGTTTCCCTGGCAAACAAAAGTAAGCTACCCCGCTTCTGGATGGCAGATTGCAGGACGCACTTGGTACTATCAAACCAGCCCAACTTGGCACTGGTGCCACCTCAGGTCTGTGAACCATCCTGCGTCTCGTGGATTCTAAGGAGCCAGCCGGCCACTCCCACCCATAGGCCCCCAAACAAAAACAACGGCGCTTTTCCCTGGAAAACAAAACTCGCCTGCCAACTTTTTGATGGCAGATTGCAGGAACCACTTGGTATTATCAAGCCAGCCCGACTTGGCACTGGTGCCACCTTGGGTCTGGGACCCATGCTGCGTATCGTGGATTCTAAGGAGCCAGCCGGCCACTCCCAGCCACAGGCCCCCAAACACAAACAACGGCGCTTTTCCCTGGAAATCAACACTCGCTTGCCGACTTTTTGATGGCAGATTGCAGGAGCCACTTGGTACTATCAAACCAGCCCAACTTGGCACTGGTGCCACCATGGGTCTGGTCACCATCATGCCTCTCGTAGCTTTTCAGGACCTAGCCGGTCACTCACAGCCATAGGCCCCCAGACACAAACCTTGGCCCGTTTCCCTGGCAAACAAAAGTAAGCTGCCCCGCTTCTGGATGGCAGATAGTAGGACGCACTTGTTACTATCAAACCAGCCCGACTTGGCACTGGTGCCACCACTGGTCTGGGAACCATCCTGCGTATCGTGGATTCTAAGGAGCCAGCCGGCCACTCGCACCCACAGGCCCCCAAACACAAACAACGGCGCTTTTCCCTGGAAAACAAAACTCGCCTGCCAACTTTTTGATGGCAGATTGCAGGAGCCACTTGGTACTATCAAACCAGCCCAACTTGGCACTGGTGCCACCATGGGTCTGGTCACCATCCTGACTATCGTAGCTTTTCAGGAGCCAGCCGGTCACTCCCAGCCATAGGCCCCCAGACAAATACCTCGGCCCGTTTCCCTGGCAAACAAAAGTAAGCTGCCCCGCTTCTGGATGGCAGATTGCAGGACGCACTTGGTACTATCAAACCAGCCCGACTTGGCACTGGTGCCACCACTAGTCTGGGAACCATCCTGCGTATCGTGGATTCTAAGGAGCCAGCCGGCCACTCCCTGCCACAGGCCCCCAAACACAAACAACGGCGCTTTTCCCTGGAAAACAAAACTCGCCTGCCAACTTTTTGATGGCAGATTGCAGGAGCCACTTGGTACTATCAAACCAGCCCAACTTGGCACTGGTGCCACCATGGGTCTGGTCACCATCCTGCCTATCGTAACTTTTCAGGAGCCAGCCGGTCACTCCCAGCCATAGGCCCCCAGACAAAAACCTCGGCCCGTTTCCCTGGCAAACAAAAGTAAGCTGCCCCGCTTCTGGATGGCAGATTGCAGGACGCACTTGGTACTATCAAACCAGCCCAACTTGGCACTGGTGCCACCATGGGTCTGGGAACCATCCTGTGTATCGTGGATTCTAATTAGCCATCCGTCCACTCGAGGCCATAGGGCCCCAGGCACAAACAACGGCGCTTTTACCTGGAAAACAAAACTCGCCTGCCAACTTTTTGATGGCCGATTGCAGGAACCACTTGGTATTATCTAGCCAGCCCAACTTGGCACTGGTGCCACCATGGGTCTGGTCACCATCCTGCCTATCGTAGCTTTTCAGGAGCCAGCCGGTCACTCCCTGCCATAGGCCCCCAGACACAAACCTCGGACCGTTTCCCTGGCAAACAAAAGTAAGCTGCCCCGCTTCTGGATGGCAGATTGCAGGAACCACTTGGTACTATCAAACCAGCCCAACTTGGCACTGGTGCCACCATGGGTCTGGGAACCATCCTGTGTATCGTGGATTCTAATTAGCCATCCGTCCACTCCAGGCCATAGGGCCCCAGGCACAAACAACGGCGCTTTTCCCTGGAAAACAAAACTCGCCTGCCAACTTTTTGATGGCCGATTGCAGGAACCACTTGGTATTATCAAGCCAGCCCGACTTGGCACTGGTGCCACCTTGGGTCTGGGAACCATGCTGCGTATCGTGGATTCTAAGGAGCCAGCCGGCCACTCCCTGCCACAGGCCCCCAAACACAAACAACGGCGCTTTTCCCTGGAAAACAAAACTCGCCTGCCAAGTTTTTGATGGCAGATTGCAGGAGCCACTTGGTACTATCAAACCAGCCCAACTTGGCACTGGTGCCACCATGGGTCTGGTCACCATCCTGCCTATCGTAGCTTTTCAGGAGCCAGCCAGCCACCCCCAGCCAGAGGCCCCCAGACAAATATTTCGGCCCGTTTCCCTGGCAAACAAAAGTAAGCTGCCCCGCTTCTGCATGGCAGATTGCAGGAGCCACTTTGCACCGTCAAACCAGCCCAACTTGGCACTGGTGCCACCTCAGGTCTGGGAACCATCCTGCGTATCGTGGGTTCTAATTAGCCATCCGTCCACTCCACGCCATAGGGCCCCAGGCACAAACAACGGCGCTTTTCCCTGGAAAACAAAACTCGCCTGCCAACTTTTTGATGGCCGATCGCAGGAACCACTTGGTATTATCAAGCCAGCCCAACTTGGCACTGGTGCCACCATGGGTCTGGTCACCATCCTGCCTATCGTAGCTTTTCAGGAGCCAGCCGGTCACTCCCAGCCATAGGCCCCCAGACACAAACCTCGGACCGTTTCCCTGGCAAACAAAAGTAAGCTGCCCCGCTTCTGGATGGCAGATTCCCGGACGCACTTGTTACTATCAAACCAGCCCAACTTGGCACTGGTGCCACCATGGGTCTGGGAACCATCCTGTGTATCGTGGATTCTAATTAGCCATCCGTCCACTCCAGGCCATAGGGCCCCAGGCAAAAACAACGGCGCTTTTCCCTGGAAAACAAAACTCGCCTGCGAACATTTTGATGGCCGATTGCAGGAACCACTTGGTATTATCAAGCCAGCCCGACTTGGCACTGGTGCCACCTTGGGTCTGGGAACCATGCTGCGTATCGTGGATTCTAAGGAGCCAGCTGGCCACTCCCAGCCACAGGCCCCCAAACACAAACAACGACGCTTTTCCCTGGAAATCAACAGTCGCTTGCCGACTTTTTGATGGCAGATTGCAGGAGCCACTTGGTACTATCAAACCAGCCCAACTTGGCACTGGTGCCACCATGGGTCTGGTCACCATCCTGCCTATCGTAGCTTTTCATGAGCCAGCCGGCCACTCCCAGCCATAGGCCCCCAGACACAAACCTCGGCCCGTTTCCCTGGCAAAAAAAAGTAAGCTGCCCCGCTTCTGGATGGCAGATTGCAGGACGCACTTGGTACTATCAAACCAGCCCAACTTGGCACTGGTGCCACCTCAGGTCTGGGAACCATCCTGCGTCTCGTGGATTCTAAGGAGCCAGCCGGCCACTCCCACCCATAGGCCCCCAAACAAAAACAACGGCGCTTTTCCCTGGAAAACAAAACTCGCCTGCCAACTTTTTGATGGCCGATTGCAGGAACCACTTGGTATTATCAAGCCAGCCCGACTTGGCACTGGTGCTACCTTGGGTCTGGGAACCATGCTGCGTATCGTGGATTCTAAGGAGCCAGCCGGCCACTCCCTGCCACAGGCCCCCAAACACAAACAACGGCGCTTTTCCCTGGAAATCAACACTCGCTTGCCGACTTTTTGATGGCAGATTGCAGGAGCCACTTGGTACTATCAAACCAGCCCAACTTGGCACTGGTGCCACCATGGGTCTGGTCACCATCATGCCTCTCGTAGCTTTTCAGGACCTAGCCGGTCACTCACAGCCATAGGCCCCCAGACACAAACCTTGGCCCGTTTCCCTGGCAAACAAAAGTAAGCTGCCCCGTTTCTGGATGGCAGATTTCAGTAGCAACTTTGCACCATCAAACTGGCCCGACTTGTCACTGGTGCCACTTTAGGTCTGGGAACCACCCTGCGTATCGTGGATTGTAATTAGCCATCCGGCCACTCCCACCCACAGGCCCCCAAACACAAACAACGGCGCTTTTCCCTGGAAAACAAAACTCGCCTACCAACATTTTGATGGCAGATTGCAGGAGCCACTTGGTACTATCAATTCAGCCGAACTTGGCACTGGTGCCACCATGGGTCTGGTAACCATACTGCCTATCGTACCTTTTCAGGAGCCAGCTGGTCACTCCCAGCCATAGGCCCCCAGACAAAAACCTCGGCTCCTTTCCCTGGCAAACAAAAGTAAGCAGCCCTGCTTCTGGATGGCAGATTGCAGGAGCCACTTTGCACCATCAAACTGGCCCGACTTGTCATTGTTGCCACCTCTGGTCTGGGAACCATCCTGCGTATCGTGGATTCTAATTAGCCAGCCGGCCACTCCCAGCCACAGGCCCCCAAACACAAACAACGGCGCTTTTCCCTGGAAAACAAAACTCGCCTGACAACTTTTTGATGGCAGATTGCAGGAGCCACTTGGTACTATCAAACCAGCCCAACTTGGCACTGGTGCCACCATGGGTCTGGTCACCATCCTGCCTATCGTAGCTTTTCAGGAGCCAGCCGGTCACTCCCAGCCATAGGCCCCCAGACACAAAGCTCGGCCCGTTTCCCTGGAAAACAAAAGTAAGCTGCCCCGCTTCTGGATGGCAGATAGTAGGACGCACTTGTTAATATCAAACCAGCCCGACTTGGCACTGGTGCCACCACTGGTCTGGGAACCATCCTGCGTATCGTGGATTCTAAGGAGCCAGCCGGCCACTCCCAGCCACAGGCACCCAAACACAAACAACGGCGCTTTTCCCTGGAAAACAAAACTCGCCTGACAACTTTTTGATGGCAGATTGCAGGAGCCACTTGGTACTATCAAACCAGCCCAACTTGGCACTGGTGCCACCATGGGTCTGGTCACCATCCTGCCTATCGTAGCTTTTCAGGAGCCAGCCGGTCACTCCCAGCCATAGGCCCCCAGACAAATACCTCGGCCCGTTTCCCTGGAAAACAAAAGTAAGCTGCCCCGCTTCTGGATGGCAGATTGCAGGACGCACTTGGTACTATCAAACCAGCCCGACTTGGCACTGGTGCCACGTCAAGTCTGGGAACCATCCTGCGTATCGTGGATTCTAAGGAGCCAGCCGGCCACTCGCACCCACAGGCCCCCAAACACAAACAACGGCGCTTTTCCCTGGAAAACAAAACTCGCCTGCCAACTTTTTGATGGCAGATTGCAGGAGCCACTTGGTACTATCAAACCAGCCCAACTTGGCACTGGTGCCACCATGGGTCTGGGAACCATCCTGCCTATCGTAACTTTTCAGGAGCCAGCCAGTCACTCCCAGCCATAGGCCCCCAGACAAAAACCTCGGCCCGTTTCCCTGGCAAACAAAAGTAAGCTGCCCCGCTTCTGGATGGCAGATTCCCGGACGCACTTGGTACTATCAAATCAGCCCAACTTGGCACTGGTGCCACCTCTGGTCTGGGAACCATGCTGAGTATCGTGGATTCTAAGGAGCCAGCCGGCCACTCCCAGCCACAGGCCCCCAAACACAAACAACGGCGCTTTTCCCTGGAAAACAAAACTCGCCTGCCAAGTTTTTGATGGCAGATTGCAGGAGCCACTTGGTACTATCAAACCAGCCCAACTTGGCACTGGTGCCGTCATGGGTCTGGTCACCATCCTGCCTATCGTAGCTTTTCAGGAGCCAGCCGGTCACTCCCAGCCATAGGCCCCCAGACAAAAACCTCGGCCCGTTTCCCTGGAAAACAAAAGTAAGCTGCCCCGCTTCTGGATGGCAGATTGCAGGAACCACTTGGTACTATCAAACCAGCCCAACTTGGCACTGGTGCCACCATGGGTCTGGGAACCATCCTGTGTATCGTGGATTCTAATTAGCCATCCGTCCACTCCAGGCCATAGGGCCCCAGGCACAAACAACGGCGCTTTTCCCTGGAAAACAAAACTCGCCTGACAACTTTTTGATGGCCGATTGCAGGAACCACTTGGTATTATCTAGCCAGCCCAACTTGGCACTGGTGCCACCATGGGTCTGGTCACCATCCTGCCTATCGTAGCTTTTCAGGAGCCAGCCGGTCACTCCCAGCCATAGGCCCCCAGACACAAACCTCGGACCGTTTCCCTGGCAAACAAAAGTAAGCTGCCCCGCTTCTGGATGGCAGATTGCAGGAACCACTTGTTACTATCAAACCAGCCCAACTTGGCACTGGTGCCACCATGGGTCTGGGAACCATCCTGTGTATCGTGGATTCTAATTAGCCATCCGTCCACTCCAGGCCATAGGGCCCCAGGCACAAACAACGGCGCTTTTCCCTGGAAAACAAAACTTGCCTGCCAACTTTTTGATGGCCGATTGCAGGAACCACTTGGTATTATCAAGCCAGCCCGACTTGGCACTGGTGCCACCTTGGGTCTGGGAACCATGCTGCGTATCGTGGATTCTAAGTAGCCAGCCGGCCACTCCCTGCCACAGGCCCCCAAACACAAACAACGGCGCTTTTCCCTGGAAAACAAAACTCGCCTGCCAAGTTTTTGATGGCAGATTACAGGAGCCACTTGGTACTATCAAACCAGCCCAACTTGGCACTGGTGCCACCATGGGTCTGGTCACCATCCTGCCTATCGTAGCTTTTCCGGAGCCAGCCAGCCACCCCCAGCCAGAGGCCCCCAGACAAATATTTCGGCCCGTTTCCCTGGCAAACAAAAGTAAGCTGCCCCGCTTCTGCATGGCACATTGCAGGAGCCACTTTGCACCGTCAAACCAGCCCAACTTGGCACTGGTGCCACCTCAGGTCTGGGAACCATCCTGCGTATCGTGGGTTCTAATTAGCCATCCGTCCACTCCAGGCCATAGGGCCCCAGGCACAAAAAACGGCGCTTTTCCCTGGAAAACAAAACTCGCCTGCCAACTTTTTGATGGCCGATTGCAGGAACCACTTGGTATTATCAAGCCAGCCCAACTTGGCACTGGTGCCACCATGGGTCTGGTCACCATCCTGCCTATCGTAGCTTTTCAGGAGCCAGCCGGTCACTCCCAGCCATAGGCCCCCAGACACAAACCTCGGACCGTTTCCCTGGCAAACAAAAGTAAGCTGCCCCGCTTCTGGATGGCAGATTGCAGGAACCACTTGGTACTATCAAACCAGCCCAACTTGGCACTGGTGCCACCATGGGTCTGGGAACCATCCTGTGTATCGTGGATTCTAATTAGCCATCCGTCCACTCCAGGCCATAGGGCCCCAGGCACAAACAACGGCGCTTTTCCCTGGAAAACAAAACTCGCCTGCCAACTTTTTGATGGCCGATTGCAGGAACCACTTGGTATTATCAAGCCAGCCCGACTTGGCACTGGTGCCACCTTGGGTCTGGGAACCATGCTGCGTATCGTGGATTCTAAGGATCCAGCCGGCCACTCCCAGCCACAGGCCCCCAAACACAAACAACGACGCTTTTCCCTGGAAATCAACACTCGCTTGCCGACTTTTTGATGGCAGATTGCAGGAGCCACTTGGTACTATCAAACCAGCCCAACTTGGCACTGGTGCCACCATGGGTCTGGTCACCATCCTGCCTATCGTAGCTTTTCAGGAGCCAGCCGGCCACTCCCAGCCATAGGCCCCCAGACACAAACCTCGGCCCGTTTCCCTGGCAAACAAAAGTAAGCTGCCCCGCTTCTGGATGGCAGATTGCAGGAGCCACTTTGCACCATCAAACTGGCCCGACTTGTCACTGTTGCCACCTCTGGTCTGGGAACCACCCTGCGTATCGTGGATTCTAATTAGCCAGCCGGCCACTCCCAGCCACAGGCCCCCAAACACAAACAACGGCGCTTTTCCCTGGAAAACAAAACTCGCCTGACAACTTTTTGATGGCAGATTGCAGGAGCCACTTGGTACTATCAAACCAGCCCAACTTGGCACTGGTGCCACCATGGGTCTGGTCACCATCCTGCCTATCGTAGCTTTTCAGGAGCCAGCCGGTCACTCCCTGCCACAGGCCCCCAGACACAAAGCTCTGCCCGTTTCCCTGGCAAACAAAAGTAAGCTGCCCCGCTTCTGGATGGCAGATAGTAGGACGCACCTGTTACTATCAAACCAGCCCGACTTGGCACTGGTGCCACCACTGGTCTGGGAACCATCCTGCGTATCGTGGATTCTAAGGAGCCAGCCGGCCACTCCCAGCCTCAGGCACCCAAACACAAACAACGGCGCTTTTCCCTGGAAAACAAAACTCGCCTGACAACTTTTTGATGGCAGATTGCAGGAGCCACTTGGTACTATCAAACCAGCCCAACTTGGCACTGGTGCCACCATGGGTCTGGTCACCATCCTGCCTATCGTAGCTTTTCAGGAGCCAGGCGGCCACTCTCAGCCATATGCCCCCAAAAACAAACCACGGACCTTTTCTCTGGCAAACAAAAATCAGCTGCCCCACTTCTGGATGGCAGATTGCAGGAGCCACTTGGAACTATCACACCAGCACAACATGGCACTGCTGCCACCTTGGATCTGGCAACAATCCTGCGTATCGTACATATTCAGGAACCAGCCGAACACTCCCAGCCACAGGCCCCCAAACACAAACAACGGCCCTTTTCTCTGGCAAACAAAACTCAACTGCCCCTCTTCTGGATGGCAAATTGCAGGACGCACTTGGTACTACAAAAAGAGCCCGACTTGGCAGTGGTGCCACCTTGGCTCTGGGAACCATCCTGCATATCGAGCATTTTAAGGAGCCAGCCGGCAATTCCCAGCCGTATGCCCCAAAAAGAAACCATGGACCTTTTCTCTGGCAAAAAAAACTCAGCTGTCCCGCTTCTGGATGGCAGATTGCAGGAGTTACTTTGAACCCTACAACCAGCCTTACTTGGCACTGGTGCCACCTTGGATCTGGGAACCATCCTGCCTATCGTTGATTTTCAGGGGCCAGCCGGCCACTCTCAGCCATAGGCCCCCAAACACAAACCACAGCCCTTTTCTCTAGCAAACAAAATTCAACTGCCCCGCTTCTGGATGGCAAATTGCAGGAGCCACTGGGTACTACAAAAACAGCCTGACTTGGCACTGGTGCCACCTTGCGTCTGGTTACCATGCGGCGTATCGTGCATTTTAAGGAGCCAGGTGGCCACTCCCAGCCATATGCCCCCAAACACAACCCACGGCCCTTTTCTCTGGCAAACAAAACTCAGCTGCCCCGCTTCTGGATGGCAGATTGCAGGAGACACTTGGTACTATCAAACCAGCCCGACTTGGCACTGGTGCAACCTTGGGTCTGGGAACCATCCTGCGTATTGTGGATTGTCAGGAGACAGCCGACCACTCTCGGCCACAGAGCCCAATCAAAAACAAAGGTCGGTTTCCCTGGCAAAAAAAACTCAGCTGCCCCGCTTCTGGATGGGAGATTGCAGGAGGCACTTGACACTGTCAAACGAGCCCCACTTGGCACTGGTGCCACCTTGGGTCTGGGAACCATGCTGCGTATCGTGGATTTTCAGGAGCCAGCCGGCCACTCCCAGCCACAGGCCCCCAAACACAAACCACAGCCTTTTTCTCTGGCAAACAAAACTCAGCTGCCCCGCTTCTGGATGGCAGATTGCAGGAGCCACTTGGTACTATCAAACCAGCCCGACTTGGCACTGGTGCCACCTTGGGTCTGGGAACCATCCTGCCTATCGTGGATTTTAAGGAGCCAGCCGGCTACTCCCAGCCACAGGCCCCCAACAAAAACCACGGCCCTTTTTTCTCGCAAACAAAACTTAGCTGCCTCACTTCTGGATGGCAGATTGCAGGAGCCACTTGGTGTAATCAAACCAGCCCGACTTGGCACTGGTGCCACCTTGGGTCTGGGAACCATCCTGCGTATCGTGGATTCTAAGGAGCCAGCCGGCCACTCCCAGCCACAGGCCCCCAAACAAAATCAACGGTGCTGTTCCCTGGAAAACAAAACACGCCTGCCAACTTTTTGATGGAGTTTGCAGGAGCCACTTGGTACTATCAAACCAGCCCGACTTGGCACTGGTGCCACCTTGGGTCTGGGAAACATCCTGCGTATCGTGGATTCTTAGGAGCCAGCCGGCCACTCCTAGCCACAGGCCCCCAAACAAAAACCTAGGCCTATTTCTCTGGCAAACAAAAGTAAGCTGCCCTGCTTCTGGATGGCAGATTGCAGGAGACACTTGGTACTATCAAACCAGCCCGACTTGGCACTGGTGCCACCTTGGATCTGGGAACCATGCTCTGTATCGTGGATATTCAGGGGCCAGCCGGCCACTCTCAGCCATATGTCCCCAAACAGAAACCTCAGCCCGTTTCTCTGGCAAACAAAACTCAACTGCCCCTCTTCTGGATGGCAAATTGCAGGATGAACTTGATACTAAAACCGCAGGCCGACTTGGTAGTGGTGACACCTTGGGCCTGGGAACCATCATGCGTATCGAGCATTTTAAGGAGCCAGCCGGCCACTCCCAGCAATATGCCCCCAAAAACAATCCACGGAATTTTCCTCTGGCAAACAAAAATCAGCTGCCCCGCTTCTGGATGGCAGATTGCAGGAGCCACTTTGCACCATCAAACCAGCCCGACTTGGCACTGGTGCCACATTGCATCTGGGAACCATGCTGCCTAGCGTGGATTTTCAGGAGCCAGCCGGCCACTCTCAGCTATATGCCCCCAAACAAAACCCACGGCCCGTTTCCCTGGCAAACAAAATTAAGCTGCCCCGCTTCTGGATGGCAGATTGCAGGACGCACTTGGTAGTATCAAACCAGCCCGACTTGGCACTGGTGCCACCTTGGGTCTGGGAACCATCCTGCATATCGTGGGTTCAAAGGAGCCAGCCGGCCACTCCCAGCCACAGGCCCCCAAATACAAACAATGTCGCTTTTCCCTGGAAAACAAAACTCGCCTGCCAACTTTTTGATGGCAGATTGCCGGAGCCACTTGGTACTATCAAACCAGCCCAACTTGGCACTGGTGCCACCATGGGTCTGGTAACCATCCTGCCTATTGTAGCTTTCCAGGAGCCAGCCGGTCTCTCCCAGCCATAGGTCCCCAGTCACAAACCTCGGCCCGTTTCCCTGGCAAACAAAAGTAAGCTACCCCGCTTCTGGATGGCAGATTGCAGGAGCCACTTGGTACTATCAAACCAGCAAAACTTGGCACTGGTGCCACCTTGGGTCTGGGAACCATGCTGCGTAACACAGATTCTAAGGCGCCAGTCGGCCACTACGAGCCACAAGCCCCCAAACACAAACAACGGCGCTATTCTCTGGCAAACAAAACTCAACTGCCCCTCTTCTGGATGGCAAATTGCAGGACGCACTTGGTACTATAAAAACAGCCCGACTTGGCACTGGTGCCCCCTTGGGTCTGGGAACCATCCTGCGTATCGATCTTTTTAATGAGACAGCCGGCCACTCCCAGCCATATGCCCCCAAACACAACCCACGGCCCTTTTCTCTGGCAAACAAAACTCAACTGCACCGCTTCTGGATGGCAGATTGCAGGAGCCACTTGGTACTATCAAACCAGCCCGACTTGGCACTGGTGCCACCTTGGGTCTGGGAACCATCCTGCGTATTGTGGGTTGTCAGGAGCCAGCCGAACACTCTCGGCCACAGACCCCAATTAAAAACAACGGCCCGTTTCACAGGCAAACAAAACTCAGCTGCCCCGCTTCTGGATGGGAGATTGCAGGAGGCACTTGACACTGTGAAACCAGCCCCACTTGGCACTGGTGCCACCTTGGGTCTGGGAACCATACTGCGTATCATGGATTTTCAGGAGCCACCCGGCCACTCCCAGCCACAGGCCCCCAAACACAAACCACAGCCTTTTTGTCTGGCAAACAAAATTCAGCTGCCCCGCTTCTGGATGGCAGATTGCAGGAGCCACTTGGGACTATCACACCAGCACAACATGGCACTGCTGCCACCTTGGATCTGGGAACCATCCTTCCTATCGTGGATTTTCAGGGGCCAGCCGGTCACTCTCAGCCATAGGCCCCAAACACAAACCACGGCCCTTTTCTCTGGAAAACAAAACTCAACTGCCCCTCTTCTGGATGGCAGATTGCAGGAGCCACTGGGTACTATGAAACCAGCCCTACTTGGCACTGATGCCACCTTGGGTCTGGGAACCATGCTGCGTATCATGGATTTTCAGGAGCCAGCCGGCCACTGCCAGCCACAGGCACCGAAACACAAACAACAGCCTTTTTCTCTGGCAAACAAAATTCAGCTGCCCCGCTTCTGGATGGCAGATTGCAGGAACCACTTGGTACTAACAAACCAGCCCGACTTGGCACTGATGCCACCTTGGGTCTGGGAACCATCCTGCGTATCGTGGATTCTAAGGAGCCAGCCGGCCACTCCCAGCCACAGGCCCCAAAACACACACAACGGTGCTTTTCCCTGGAAAACAAAACTCGCCTGCCAAACATTTGATGGCAGATTGCAGGAGCCACTTGGTATTATCAAACCAGCCCAACTTGGCACTGCTGCCACCATGGGTCTGGTCACCATCCTGCCTATCGTAGCTTTTCAGGAGCCAGCCAGCCACCCCCAGCCAGAGGCCCCCAGACAAATATTTCGGCCCGTTTCCCTGGCAAACAAAAGTAAGCTGCCCCGCTTCTGGATGGCAGATTGCAGGAGCCACTTTGCACCATCAAACCAGCCCAACTTGGCACTGGTGCCAACTCAGGTCTGGGAACCATCCTGCGTATCGTGGGTTCTAAGGAGCCAGCTGGCCACTCCCAGCCACAGGCCCCCAAACACAAACAACGGCGCTTTTCCCTGGAAAACAAAACTCGCCTGCCAACTTTTTGATGGCAGATTGCAGGAGCCACTTGGTACTATCAAACCAGCCCAACTTGGCACTGGTGCCACCATGGGTCTGGTCACCATCCTGCCTATCGTAGCTTTTCAGGAGCCAGCCGGTCACTCCCAGCCATAGGCCCCCAGACACAAACCTCGGCCCGTTTCCCTGGCAAACAAAAGTAAGCTGCCCCGCTTCTGCATGGCAGATTGCAGGAGCTACTTAGTACTATCAAACCAGCCCGACTTGGCACTGGTGACACCTCTGGTCTGGGAACCATCCTGCCTATCGTGGATTTTCAGGGGCCAGCCGGCCACTCTCAGCCATATGCCCCAAAAACAAACCACGGCCCTTTTCTCTGGCAAACAAAACTCAACTGCCCCTCTTCTGGATGGCAAATTTTAGGACGCACTATTTACTACGAAAACCGCCCGACGTGGCATTGGTGCCACCTTGTGTCAGGGAACCATCCTGCATATCGAGCTTTTTAAGGAGCCAGCCGGCCACGCCCAGCCATATACCCCCAAAAACAAACCACGGACCATTTCTCTTGGAAACAAAAATCCGCTGCCCCGCGTCTGGATGGCAGATTGCAGGAGCCACTTTGCACCATCAAACCAGCCCGACTTGGCACTGGTGCCACCTTGGGTCTGGGAACAATCCTGCATATCGTGGATTCTAAGGAGCCAGCCGGCCACTCCCTGCCACAGGCCCCCAAACACAAACAACGGCGCTTTTCCCTGGAAAATAAAATTCGCCTGCCAGATTTTTGATGGCAGATTGCAGGAGCCACTTGGTACTATCAAATCATCCCAACTTGGCACTGGTGCCACTATGGGTCTGGGAACCATCCTGCCTAATGTAGCATTTCAGGAGCCAGCCGGTCACTCCCAGCCATAGGCCCCCAGACACAAACCTCGGACCGTTTCCCTGGCAAACAAAATTAAGCTGCCCCGATTCTGGATGGCAGATTGCAGGAGCCACTTGGTACTATCAAATCAGCCCAACTTGGCACTGGTGCCACCATGGGTCTGGTAAACATCCTGCCTATCGTAGCTTTTCAGGAGCCAGCCGGTCACTCCCTGCCATAGGCCCCCGGACACAAACCTCGGCCCGTTTCCCTGGCAAACAAAAGTAAGCTGCCCCGCTTTTGGTGGCAGATTGCAGGATGCACTTGGTACTTACAAACCAGCCCGACTTGGCCCTGGTGCCACCTTGGCTCTGGGAACCATGCTGCGTAACGTAGATTCTACGAGGACAGGCGGCCACTCCCAGCCACAGGCCTCTAAACAAAAACAACGGCGCTTTTCCCTGGAAAACAAAACTCGCCTGCCAACTTCTTGATGGCAGATTGCAGGAGCCACTTGGTACTATCAAACCAGCCCAACTTGGCACTGGTGCCACCATGGGTCTGGTCACCATCCTGCCTATCGTAGCTTTTCAGGAGCCAGCCGCTCACTCCCAGCCATAGGCCCCCAGACAAATACCTCGGCACGTTTCCCTGGCAAACAAAAGTAGGCTGCCCCGCTTCTGGATGGCAAATTGCAGGACGCACTTGGTACTACGAAAACAGCCCGACTTGGCACTGATGCCACCTTGGGTCAGGGAACAATCCTGCGTATAGAGCTTTTTAAGGAGCCAGCCGGCCACGTCCAGTCATATACCCCCAAAAAAAAAACCACGGAACGTTTCTCCAGCAAACAAAAATCCGCTGCCCCGCGTCTGGATGGCAGATTGCAGGAGCTATTTAGTATTATCAAACCAGCCCGACTTGGCGCTGGTGGCACCATGAGTCTGGTAACCATCCTGCCTATCGTAGCTTTTCAGTAGTCAGCCGGTCACTCCCAGCCATAGGCCCCCAGACAAATACCTCGGCCCGTTTCCCTGGGAAACAAAAGTAAGCTGTCCCGCTTCTGGATGGCAGATTGCAGGAGGCACTTGGTACTATCAAACCAGCCCAACTTGTTCCCAGACCCAAGGTGGCACCAGTGCCAAGTGGGGCTGGTTTGATGGTGCAACGTGTCTCCTGCAATCTGCCATCCAAAAGCGGGGCAGCTTACTTTTGTTTGCCAGGGAAACGGGCCGAGGTTTGTGTCTGGGGGTCTATGGCTGGGAGTGGCCGGCTGGCTCCTTAGAAACCACGATACGCAGCATGGTTCCCAGACAAGAGGTGCCACCAGTGCCAAGTTGGGCTGGTTTGATACTACCAAGTGGTTCCTGCAATCTGCCATCCAGAAGCGGGGCAGCTTACTTTTGTTTGCCAGGGAAAAGCGCCGTTGTTTGTGTTTGGGGGCCTGTGGCTGGGAGTGGCCGGCTGGCTGCTTAGAATCCACGATACGCAGGATGGTTCCCAGACGTGAGGTGGCGCCAGTGCCAAGTCGGGCTGGTTTGATAGTACCAAGTGCGTCCTGCAATCTGCCATCCAGAAGCGGGGCAGCTTACTTTTGTTTGCCAGGGAAACGGGCCGAGGTTTGTGTCTCGGGGCCTATGGCAGGGAGTGACCGGCGGGCTCCTGAAAGCTACGATAGGCAGGATGGTGACCAGACCCATGGTGGCACCAGTGCCAAGTTGGGCTGGTTTGATAGTACCAAGTGGCTCCTGCAATCAGACATCAAAAAGTTGGCAGGCGAGTTTTGTTTTCCAGGGAAAAGCGCCGTTGTTTGTGTTTGGGGGCCTGTGGTTGGGAGTGGCCGGCTGGCTCCTTAGACACCACGATACGCAGGATGGTTCCCAGACCAGAGGTGGCACCAGTGCCAAGTCGGGCTGGTTTGATAGTACCAAGTGGCTCCTGCAATCTGCCATCCAGAAGCGGGGCAGCTTACTTTTGTTTGCCACGGAAACGGGCCGTTGTTTGTGTTTGGGGGCCTGTGGCTGGGAGTGGCCGACTGGCTCCTTAGAATCCACGATACGCAGGATGGTTCCCAGACCAGAGGTGGCACCAGTGCCAAGTCGGGCTGGTTTGATAGTACCAAGTGGTTCCTGCAATCTGCCATCCAGAAGCAGGGCAGCTTACTTTTGTTTGCCAGGGAAACGGGCCGAGGTTTTTGTCTGGGGGCCTATGGCTGCGAGTGACCGGCTGGCTCCTGAAAAGCTACGATAGGCAGGATGGTGACCAGACCCATGGTGGCACCAGTCCCAAGTTGGGCTGGTTTGATAGTACCAAGTGGCTCCTGCAATCTGCCATCAAAATTTGGCAGGCGAGTTTTTTTTTCCAGGGAAAAGCGCCGTTGTTGTGTTTAGGGGCCTGTGGCTGGGAGTGGCCGGCTGGCTCCTTAGAATCCACCATACGCAGGATGGTTCCCAGACCCAAGGTGGCACCAGTGCCTAGTCGGGATAGTTTGATGGTGCAAAATGGCTCCTGCAATCTGCCATCCAGAAGCGGGGCAGCTTACTTTTGTTTGCCAGGGAAAAGGGCCGAGCTTTGTGTCTCGGGGCCTATGGCTGGGAGTGACCGGCTGGCTCCTGAAAAGCTACTATAGGCAGGATGGTGACCAGACCCAAGGTGGAACCAGTGCCAAGTTGGGCTGGTTTGATAGTACCAAGTGGCTCCTGCAATCTGCCATCAAAAAGTTGGCAGGCGAGTTTTGTTTTCCAGGGAAAGGCGCCGTTGTTTGTGTTTGGGGGCCTGTGGCTGGGAGTGGCCGGCTGGCTCATTAGAATCCACGATACGCAGGATGGTTCCCAGACTTGTCGTGGCACCAGTGCCAAGTCGGGCTGGTTTGATAGTACCAAGTGGATCCTGCAATCTGCCATCCAGAAGCGGGGCAGCTTACTTTTGTTTGCCAGGGAAACGGGCCGAGGATTTGTCTGGGGGCCTATGGCTGGGAGTGACCGGCAGGCTCGTGAAAAGCTACGATAGGCAGGATGGTGACCAGACCCATGGTGGCAGCAGTGCCAAGTTGGGCTGGTTTGATAGTACCAAGTGGCTCCTGCAATCTGCCATCAAAAAGTTGGCAGGCGAGTTTTGTTTTCCAGGGAAAAGCGCCGCTGTTTGTGTTTGGGAGCCTGTCGCTGGGAGTGGCCGGCTGGCTCTTTAGAATCCACGATACGCAGGATGGTTCCCAGACCAGTGGTGGCACCAGTGCCAAGTCGGGCTGGTTTGATAGTAACAAGTGCGTCCTCCAATCTGCCATCCAGAAGCGGGGCAGCTTACTTTTGTTTTCCAGGGAAACGGGCCGAGGTTTTTGTCTGGGGGCCTATGGCTGGGAGTGACCGGCTGGCTCGTGAAAAGCTACGATAGGCAGGATGGTGACCAGACCCATGGCGGCACCAGTGCCAAGTTGGGCTGGTTTGATAGTACCAAGTGGCTCCTGCAATCTGCCATCAAAAAGTTGGCAGGCGAGTTTTGTTTTCCAGGGAAAAGCGCCGTTGTTTGTGTTTGGGGGCCTGTGGCTGGGAGTGGCCGGCTGGCTCCTTAGAATCCACGATACGCAGGCTGGTTCCCAGACCAGAGGTGGCACCAGTGCCAAGTCGGGCTGGTTTGATAGTACCAAGTGGCTCCTGCAATCTGCCATCCAGAAGCGGGGCAGCTTACTTTTGTTTGCCAGGGAAACGGGCCGAGCTTTGTGTCTGGGGGCCTATGGCTGGGAGTGACCGGCTGGCTCCTGAAAAGCTACGATAGGCAGGATGGTGACCAGACCCATGGTGGCACCAGTGCCAAGTTGGGCTGGTTTGATAGTACCAAGTGGCTCCTGCAATCTGCCATCAAAAAGTTGGCAGGCAAGTTTTCTTTACCAGGGAAAAGCGCCGCTGTTTTTGTTTGGGGGCCTATGGCTGGGAGTGGCCGGCTGGCTCCTTAGAATCCACGATACGCAGGATGGTTCCTAGACTTGACGTGGCACCAGTGCCAAGTTGGGCTGGTTTGATAGTACCAAGTGCATCCTGCAATCTGCCATCCAGAAGTGGGGTAGCTTACTTTTGTTTGCCAGGGAAACGGGCCGAGGTTTGTGTCTCGGGGCATATGGCTGGGAGTGACCGGCTGGCTCCTGAAAAGCTACGATAGGCAGGATGGTGACCAGACCCATGGTGGCAGCAGTGCCAAGTTGGGCTGGTTTGATAGTACCAAGTGGCTCCTGCAATCTGCCATCAAAAAGTTGGCAGGCGAGTTTGTTATCCAGGGAAAAGCGCCGTTGTTTGTGCCTGGGGCCCTATGGCCTGGAGTGGACGGATGGCTAATTAGAACCCACGATACACAGGATGGTTCCCAGACCCATGGTGACACCAGTGCCAAGTTGGGCTGGTTTGATAGTACCAAGTGGATCCTGCAATCTGCCATCCAGAAGCGGGGCAGCTTACTTTTGTTTGCCAGGGAAACGGTCCGAGGATTGTGTCTGGGGGCCTAAGCCTGGAAGTGACCGGCTGGCTCGTGAAAAGCTACGATAGGCAGGATGGTGACCAGACCCATGACGGCACCAGTGCCAAGTTGGGCTGGTTTGATAGTACCAAGTGGCTCCTGCAATCTGCCATCAAAAACTTGGCAGGCGAGTTTTGTTTTCCAGGGAAAAGCGCCGTTGTTTGTGTTTGGGGGCCTGTGGCTGGGAGTGGCCGGCTGGCTCCTTAGAATCCATGATACTCAGCATGGTTCCCAGACCAGAGGTGGCACCAGTGCCAAGTTGGGCTGGTTTGATAGTACCAAGTGGTTGCTGCAATCTGCCATCCAGAAGCGGGGCTGCTTACTTTTGTTTGCCAGGGAAACGGGCCGAGGTTTGTGTCTGGGGGCCTATGGCTGGGAGTGACCGGCTGGCTCCTGAAAAGCTACGATAGGCAGGATGGTGACCAGACCCATGGTGGCACCAGTGCCAAGTTGGGCTGATTTGATAGTACCAAGTGGCTCCTGCAATCAGCCATCAAAATGTTGGCAGGCGAATTTTGTTTTCCAGGGAAAAGCGCCGTTGTTTGTGTTTGGGGGCCTGTGGCAGGGAGTGGCCGGCTGGCTCCTGAAAAGCTACGATAGGCAGGATGGTGACCAGACCCATGGTGGCACCAGTGCCAAGTTGGGCTGGTTTGATAGTAGCAAGTGGCTCCGGCAATCTGCCATCAAAAAGTTGGCAGACGAGTTTTGTTTTCCAGGGAAAAGCGCCGTTGTTTGTGTTTGGGGGCCTGTGGCTGGGAGTGGCCGGCTGGCTGCTTAGAATCTACCATACGCAGGATAGTTCCCAGACCAGAGGTGGCACCAGTGCCAAGTCGGGCTGGTTTGATAGTACCAAGTGCGTCCTGCAATCTGCCATCCAGAAGCGGGACAGCTTACTTTTGTTTGTCAGGGAAACGGGCCGAGATTTGTGTCTCTGGGCCTACGGCTGGGAGTGACTGGCTGGCTCCTGAAAAGCTACGATAGGCAGGATGGTGACCAGACCCATGACGGCACCAGTGCCATGTTGGGCTGGTTTGATAGTACCAAGTGGCTCCTGCAATCTGCCATCAAAAAGTTGGCAGGCACGTTTTGTTTTCCAGGGAAAAGCGCCGTTGTTTTTGTTTGGGGGCCTATGGCTGGGAGTGGCCGGCTGGCTCCTTAGAATCCACGATACGCAGGATGGTTCCCAGACCTGAGGTGGCACCAGTGCCAAGTTGGGCTGGTTTGATAGTACCAAGTGCATCCTGCAATCTGCCATCCAGAAGCGGGGTAGCTTACTTTTGTTTGCCAGGGAAACGGGCCGAGGTTTGTGTCTCGGGGCCTATGGCTGGGAGTGACCGGCTGGCTCCTGAAAAGCTACGATAGGCAGGATGGTGACCAGACCCATGGTGGCACCAGTGCCAAGTTGGGCTGGTTTGATAGTACCAAGTGGCTCCTGCAATCTGCCATCAAAAACTTGGCAGGCGAGTTTGTTATCCAGGGAAAAGCGCCGTTGTTTGTGTTTGGGGGCCTGTGGCTGGGAGTGGCCGGCTGGCTCCTTAGAATCCATGATACGCAGGATGGTTCCCAGACCAGAGGTGGCACCAGTGCCAAGTCGGGCTGGTTTGATGGTGAAAAGTGGCTCCTGCAATCTGCCATCCAGAAGCGGGATAACTTACTTTTGTTTGCCAGGGAAACGGGCCGAGCTTTGTGTCTGGGGGCCTATGGCTGGGAGTGACCGGCTGGCTCCTGAAAAGCTACGATAGGCAGGATGGTGACCAGACCCATGGTGGCACCAGTGTCAAGGTGGGCTGGTTTGATAGTACCAAGTGGCTCCGGCAATCTGCCATCAAAATTTGGCAGGCGAGTTTTGTTTTCCAGGGAAAAGCGCCGTTGTTTGTGTTTGGGGGCCTGTGGGTGGGAGTGGCCGGATGGCTAATTAGAATCCACGATACGCAGCATGGTTCCCAGACCTGAGGTGGCACCAGTGCCAAGTCGGGCTAGTTTGATGGTGCAAAGTGGCTCCTGCAATCTGCCATCCAGTAGCGGGGCAGCTTGCTTTTGTTTGCCAGGGAAACGGGCCGAGGTTTGTGTCTGGGGGCCTATGGCTGGGAGTGACCGGCTGGCTCCTGAAAAGCTACGATAGGCAGGATGGTGACCAGACCCATGGTGGCACCAGTGCCAAGTTGGGCTGGTTTGATAGTACCAAGTGGCTCCTGCAATCTGCCATCAAAAACTTGGCAGGCGAGTTTTGTTTTCCAGGGAAAAGCACCGTTGTTTGTGTTTGGGGGCCTGTGGCTGGGAGTGGCCGGCTGGCTGCTTAGAATCCACGATACGCAGGATGGTTCCCAGACGTGAGGTGGCGCCAGTGCCAAGTCGGGCTGGTTTGATACTACCAAGTGCGTCCTGCAATCTGCCATCCAGAAGCGGGACAGCTTACTTTTGCTTGCCAGGGAAACGGGCCGAGCTTTGTGTCTGGGGGCCTATGGCTGGGAGTGACCGGCTGGCTCCTGAAAAGCTACGATAGGCAGGATGGTGACCAGACCCATGGTGGCACCAGTGCCAAGTTGGGCTGGTTTGATAGTACCAAGTGGCTCCTGCAATCTGCCATCAAAAATTGGCAGGCGAGTTTTGTTTTCCAGGGAAAAGCGCCGTTGTTGTGTTTAGGGGCCTGTGGCTGGGAGTGGCCGGCTGGCTCCTTAGAATCCACCATACGCAGGATGGTTCCCAGACCCAAGGTGGCACCAGTGCCTAGTCGGGATAGTTTGATGGTGCAAAGTGGCTCCTGCAATCTGCCATCCAGAAGCGGGGCAGCTTACTTTTGTTTGCCAGGGAAACGGGCCGAGCTTTGTGTCTGGGGGCCTATGGCTGGGAGTGACCGGCTGGCTCCTGAAAAGCTACGATAGGCAGGATGGTGACCAGACTCAAGGTGGCACCAGTGCCAAGTTGGGCTGGTTTGATAGTACCAAGTGGCTCCTGCAATCTGCCATCAAAAAGTTGGCAGGCGAGTTTTGTTTTCCAGGGAAAAGCTCCGTTGTTTGTGTTTGGGGGCCTGTGGCTGGGAGTGGCCGGCTGGCTCATTAGAATCCACGATACGCAGGATGGTTCCCAGACTTGTCGTGGCACCAGTGCCAAGTCGGGCTGGTTTGATAGTACCAAGTGGCTCCTGCAATCTGCCATCAAAAAGTTGGCAGGCAAGTTTTCTTTACCAGGGAAAAGCGCCGTTGTTTTTGTTTGGGGGCCTATGGCTGGGAGTGGCCGGCTGGCTCCTTAGAATCCACGATACGCAGGATGGTTCCTAGACTTGACGTGGCACCAGTGCCAAGTTGGGCTGGTTTGATAGTACCAAGTGCGTCCTGCAATCTGCCATCCAGAAGTGGGGTAGCTTACTTTTGTTTGCCAGGGAAACGGGCCGAGGTTTGTGTCTCGGGGCATATGGCTGGGAGTGACCGGCTGGCTCCTGAAAAGCTACGATAGGCAGGATGGTGACCAGACCCATGGTGGCAGCAGTGCCAAGTTGGGCTGGTTTGATAGTACCAAGTGGCTCCTGCAATCTGCCATCAAAAAGTTGGCAGGCGAGTTTGTTATCCAGGGAAAAGCGCCGTTGATTGTGCCTGGGGCCCTATGGCCTGGAGTGGACGGATGGCTAATTAGAATCCACGATACACAGGATGGTTCCCAGACCCATGGTGACACCAGTGCCAAGTTGGGCTGGTTTGATAGTACCAAGTGGTTCCTGCAATCTGCCATCCAGAAGCGGGGCAGCTTACTTTTGTTTGCCAGGGAAACGGTCCGAGGATTGTGTCTGGGGGCCTAAGCATGGAAGTGACAGGCTGGCTCGTGAAAAGCTACGATAGGCAGGATGGTGACCAGACCCATGACGGCACCAGTGCCAAGTTGGGCTGGTTTGATAGTACCAAGTGGCTCCAGCAATCTGCCATCAAAAACTTGGCAGGCGAGTTTTGTTTTCCAGGGAAAAGCGCCGTTGTTTGTGTTTGGGGGCCTGTGGCTGGGAGTGGCCGGCTGGCTCCTTAGAATCCACGATACTCAGCATGGTTCCCAGACCAGAGGTGGCACCAGTGCCAAGTTGGGCTGGTTTGATAGTACCAAGTGGTTGCTGCAATCTGCCATCCAGAAGCGGGGCAGCTTACTTTTGTTTGCCAGGGAAACGGGCCGAGGTTTATGTCTGGGGGCCTATGGCTGGGAGTGACCGGCTGGCTCCTGAAAAGCTACGATAGGCAGGATGGTGACCAGACCCATGGTGGCACCAGTGCCAAGTTGGGCTGATTTGATAGTACCAAGTGGCTCCTGCAATCTGCCATCAAAAAGTTGGCAGGCGAATTTTTTTTTCCAGGGAAAAGCGCCGTTGTTTGTGTTTGGGGGCCTGTGGCAGGGAGTGGCCGGCTGGCTCCTGAAAAGCTACGATAGGCAGGATGGTGACCAGACCCATGGTGGCACCAGTGCCAAGTTGGGCTGGTTTGATAGTACCAAGTGGCTCCGGCAATCTGCCATCAAAAAGTTGGCAGACGAGTTTTGTTTTCCAGGGAAAAGCGCCGTTGTTTGTGTTTGGGGGCCTGTGGGTGGGAGTGGCCGGCTGGCTGCTTAGAATCTACCATACGCAGGATGGTTCCCAGACCAGAGGTGGCACCAGTGCCAAGTCGGGCTAGTTTGATGGTGCAAAGTGGCTCCTGCAATCTGCCATCCAGAAGCGGGGCAGCTTGCTTTTGTTTGCCAGGGAAACGGGCCGAGGTTTGTGTCTGGGGGCCTATGGCTGGGAGTGACCGGCTGGCTCGTGAAAAGCTACGATAGGCAGGATGGTGACCAGACCCATGGTGGCACCAGTGCCAAGTTGGGCTGGTTTGATAGTACCAAGTGGCTCCTGCAATCTGCCATCAAAACCTTGGCAGGCGAGTTTTGTTTTCCAGGGAAAAGCGCCGTTGTTTGTGTTTGGGGGCCTGTGGCTGGGAGTGGCCGGCTGGCTGCTTAGAATCCACGATATGCAGGATGGTTCCCAGACGTGAGGTGGCGCCAGTGCCAAGCCGCCTGGTTTGATACTACCAAGTGCGTCCTGCAATCTGCCATCCAGAAGCGGGACAGCTTACTTTTGCTTGCCAGGGAAACGGGCCGAGCTTTGTGTCTGGGGGCCTATGGCTGGGAGTGACCGGCTGGCTCCTGAAAAGCTACGATAGGTAGGATGGTGACCAGACCCATGGTGGCACCAGTGCCAAGTTGGGCTGGTTTGATAGTACCAAGTGGCTCCTGCAATCTGCCATCAAAAATTGGCAGGCGAGTTTTGTTTTCCAGGGAAAAGCGCCGTTGTTTGTGTTTGGGGGCCTGTGGGTGGGAGTGGCCGGATGGATAATTAGAATCCACGATACGCAGGATGGTTCCCAGACCTGAGGTGGCACCAGTGCCAAGTCGGGCTAGTTGGATGGTGCAAAGTGGCTCCTGCAATCTGCCATCCAGAAGCGGGGCAGCTTACTTTTGTTTTCCAGGGAAACGGGCCGAGGTTTGTGTCTGGGGGCCTATGGCTGGGAGTGACCGGCTGGCTCCTGAAAAGCTACGATAGGCAGGATGGTGACCAGACCCATGGTGGCACCAGTGCCAAGTTGGGCTGATTTGATAGTAGCAAGTGGCTCCTGCAATCTGCCATCAAAAGGTCGGCAGGCGAGTTTTGTTTTCCAGGGAAAAGCGCCGTTGTTTGTGTCTGGGGGCCTGTGGCAGGGAGTGACCGGCTGGCTCCTTAGAATCCACGATACGCAGGATGGTTCCCAGACCCAAGGTGGCACCAGTGCCAAGTTGGGCTGGTTTGATAGTACCAAGTGCGTCCTGCAATCTGCCATCCAGAAGCGGGGCAGCTTACTTTTGTTTGCCAGGGAAACGGGTCGAGCTTTGTGTCTGGGGGCCTATGGCTGGGAGTGACCGGCTGGCTCCTGAAAAGCTACGATAGGCAGGATGGTGACCAGACCCATGGTGGCACCAGTGCCAAGTAGGGCTGGTTTGATAGTACCAAGTGGCTCCGGCAATCTGCCATCAAAAAGTTGGCAGGCAAGTTTTGTTTTCCAGGGAAAAGCGCCGTTGTTTTTTTTGGGGGGCCAATGGCTGGGAGTGGCCGGCTGGCTCCTTAGAATCTACGATACGCAGGATGGTTCCCAGACCAGAGGTGGCACCAGTGCCAAGTCGGGCTGGTTTGATAGTACCAAGTGCGTCCTGCAATCTGCCATCCAGAAGCGGGGTAGCTTACTTTTGTTTGCCCGGGAAACGGGCCGAGGTTTTTGTCTCGGGGCCTATGGCTGGGAGTGACCGGCTGGCTCCTGAAAAGCTACGATAGGCAGGATGTTGACCAGACCCATGGTGGCACAAGTGCCAAGTTCGGCTTGTTTGATAGTACCAAGTGGCTCCTGCAATCTGCCATCAAAATGTTGGCAGGCGAATTTTGCTTTCCAGGGAAAAGCGCCGTTGTTTGTGTTTGGGGGCCTGTGGCAGGGAGTGGCCGGCTGGCTCCTGAAAAGCTACGATAGGCAGGATGGTGACCAGATCCAAGGTGGCACCTGTGCCAAGTCGGGCTGATTTGATAGTACTAAGTAGCTCCTGCAATCTGCCATGCAGAAGCGGGGCAGCTTACTTTTGTTTGCCAGGGAAACGGGACGAGGTTTGTGTTTGGGGGCCTATGGCTGAGAGTGACCGGCTGGCTCCTGAAAATCCATGATACGCAGCATGGTTCCCAGACCCAAGGTGGCACCAGTGCCAAGTGGGGCTGGTTTCACAGTGTCAAGTGCCTCCTGCAATCTCCCATCCAGAAGCGGGGCAGCTGAGTTTTGTTTGCCAGAGAAACGGGCCGTTGTTTTTAATTGGGGTCTGTGGCCGAGAGTGTTCGGCTGGCTCCTGACAACCCACAATACGCAGGATGGTTCCCAGACCCAAGGTGGCACCAGTGCCAAGTCGGGCTGTTTTTATAGTACCAAGTGCGTCCTGCAATTTGCCATCCAGAAGAGGGGCAGTTGAGTTTTGTTTGCCAGAGAATAGCGCCGTTGTTTGTGTTTGGGGGCTTGTGGCTGGGAGTGGCCGACTGCCTCCTTAGAATCTGTGTTACGCAGCATGGTTCCCAGACCCAAGGTGGCACCAGTGCCAAGTTGGGCTGGTTTGATAGTACCAAGTGGCTCCTGTAATCTGCCATCAAAAAGTTGGCAGGCGAGTTTTGTTTTCCAGGGAAAAGCGCCATTGTTTTTATTTGGGGGCCTGTGGCTGGGAGTGGCCGGCTGGCTCCTTTGAACCCACGATACGCAGGATGGTTCCCAGACCCAAGGTGGCACCAGTGCCAAGTCGGGCTGGTTTGATACTACCAAGTGCGTCCTGCAATCTGCCATCCAGAAGCGGGGCAGCTTAATTTTGTTTGCCAGGGAAACGGGCCGTGGGTTTTGTTTGGGGGCATATAGCTGAGAGTGGCCGGCTGGCTCCTGAAAATCCACGCTAGGCAGCATGGTTCCCAGATGCAAGGTGGCACCAGTGCCAAGTCGGGCTGGTTTGATGGTGCAAAGTGGCTCCTGCAATCTGCCATCCAGAAGCGGGGCAGCTGATTTTTGTTTGCCAGAGAAAAATTCCGTGGATTGTTTTTGGGGGCATATTGCTGGGAGTGGCCGGCTGGCTCCTTAAAATGCTCGATACGCATGATGGTTCCCAGGCCCAAGGTGTCACCACTACCAAGTCGGCCTGCGGTTTTAGTATCAAGTTCATCCTGCAATTTGCCATCCAGAAGAGGGGCAGTTGAGTTTTGTTTGCCAGAGAAACGGGCCGAGGTTTCTGTTTGGGGACATATGGCTGAGAGTGGCCAGCTGGCCCCTGAATATCCACGATACACAGCATGGTTCCCAGATCCAAGGTGGCACCAGTGCCAAGTCGGGCTGGTTTGATAGTACCAAGTGTCTCCTGCAATCTGCCATCCAGAAGCAGGGCAGCTTACTTTTGTTTGCCAGAGAAATAGGCCTAGGTTTTTGTTTGGGGGCCTGTGGCTAGGAGTGGCCGGCAGGCTCCTAAGAATCCACGATACGCAGGATGTTTCCCAGACCCAAGGTGGCACCTGTGCCAAGTCGGGCTGGTTTGATAGTACCAAGTGGCTCCTGCAAACTCCATCAAAAAGTTGGCAGGCGTGTTTTGTTTTCCAGGGAACAGCGCCGTTGATTTTGTTTGGGGGCCTGTGGCTGGGAGTGGCCGGCTGGCTCCTTAGAATCCACGATACGCAGGATGGTTCCCAGACCCAAGGTGGCACCAGTGCCAAGTCGGGCTGGTTTGATTACACCAAGTGGCTCCTGCAATCTGCCATCCAGAAGTGAGGCAGCTAAGTTTTGTTTGCGAGAAAAAAGGGCCGTGGTTTTTGTTGGGGGCCTGTGGCTGGGAGTAGCCGGCTGGCTCCTTAAAATCCACGATAGGCAGGATGGTTCCCAGACCAGAGGTGGCACCAGTGCCAAGTCGGGCTGGTTTGATAGTACCAAGTGGCTCCTGCAATCTGCCATCCAGAAGCGGGGCAGCTGAGTTTTGTTTGCCAGAGGAAAAGGCTGTGGTTTGTGTTTGGGGGCCTGTGGCTGGCAGTGGCCGGCTGGCTCCTGAAAATCCACGATACGCAGCATGGTTCCCAGACCCAAGGTGGCACCAGTGCCAAGTGGGGCTCGTTTGACAGTGTCAAGTGCGTCCTGCAATCTCCCATCCAGAAACGGGGCAGCTGAGTTTTTTTTGCCAGGGAAACGGACCTTTGTTTTTGATTGGGCTCTGTGGCCGAGAGTGGTCGGCTGTCTCCGGACAATCCACAATACGCAGGATGGTTCCCAGACCCAAGGTGGCACCAGTGCCAAGTCGGGCTGGTTTGATAGTACCAAGTGTCTCCTGCAATCTGCCATCCAGAAGCGGGGCAGCTGAGTTTTGTTTGCCAGAGAAAAGGGCCGTGGGTTGTGTTTGGGGGCATATGGCTGGGAGTGGCCACCTGGCTCCTTAAAATGCACGATACGCCGCATGGTAACCAGACGCAAGGTGGCACCAGTGCCAAGTCAGGCTGTTTTTGTAGTACCCAGTGGCTCCTGCAATTTGCCATCCAGAAGCGGGGCAGTTGAATTTTGTTTGCTAGAGAAAAGGGCTGTGGTTTGTGTTTGGGGGCCTATGGCTGAGAGTGGCCGGCTGGCCCCTGAAAATCAACGATAGGCAGGATGGTTCCCAGATCCAAGGTGGCACCAGTGCCAAGTAAGGCTGGTTGTATGGTTCAAAGTGACTCCTGCAATCTGCCATCCAGAAGCGGGACAGCTGAGTTTTTTTTGCCAGAGAAAATGTCCATGGTTTCTTTTTGGGGCATACGGCTGGGAATTGCCGGCTGGCTCCTTAAAATGCTCGATACGCAGGATGGTTCCCAGAGCCAAGGTGGCACCACTGCCAAGTCGGGCTCTTTTTGTAGTACCAAGTGCGTCCTGCAATTTGCCATCCAGAAGAGGGGCAGTTGAGTTTTGTTTGCCAGAGGAAAGGGCCGAGGTTTGTGTTTGGGGGCATATGGCTGGGAATGACCGGCTGGCCCCTGAAAATCCACGATACGCCGGATGGTTCCCAGATCCAAGGTGGTACCATTACCAAGTCGGGCTGGTTTGATAGTCCCAAGTGGCTCCTGCAAACTGCCATCCAGAAGCGGGGCAGCTGAGTTTTGTTTGCCAGGGAAATGGGCCGTTGTTTGTGTTTGGGGGCCTGTGGCTGGGAGTGTTCGGCTGGTTCCTGAATATGTACGATACGCAGGATTGTTCCCAGATCCAAGGTGGCAGCAGTGCCATGTTGTGCTGGTGTGATAGTCCCAAGTGGCTCCTGCAATCTGCCATCCAGAAGTGGGGCAGCTGATTTTTGTTTGCCAGAGAAAAGGTCCGTGGTTTGTTTTTGGGGGCATATGGCTGAGAGTGGCCGGCTGGCCCCTGAAAATCCACGATACACAGGATGGTTCCCAGATCCATGGTGGCACCTGTGCCAAGTCGGGCTGATTTGATAGTACTAAGTAGCTCCTGCAATCTGCCATGCAGAAGCGGGGCAGCTTACTTTTGTTTGCCAGGGAAACGGGCCGAGGTTTGTGTTTGGGGGCCTATGGCTGAGAGTGACCGGCTGGCTCCTGAAAAGCTACAATAGGCAGGATGGTGACCAGACCCATGGTGGCACCAGTGCCAAGTTGGGCTGGTTTGATAGTACCAAGTGGTTCCTGCAATCTGCCATCCAGAAGCAGGGCAGCTGAGTTTTGTTTGCCAGAGAAAAGGGCCTTGGTTTGTGTTTGGGGGCATATGGCTGGGTGTGGCCAGCTGGCTCCTTAAAATGCACGATATGCAACATGGCTCCCAGACCCAAGGTGGCACCAGTGCCAAGTTGGGCTGGTTTGATAGTACCAAGTGGCTCCTGCAATCTTCCATGATCACGTGGAGAAATACTTTCTGGTTTCAGCCTCATGCTCTTTCTTCTCTCCCTCAACTTCTCTATCACCTCTCATCTGGTTCACATGCGCTGTCTTCAAGGTCCACAGGCTACTTTTCACAGAATCTTCTGGCCTGATGAAGTAAGAATGATGAATAGAACAGAGCTGGGATCTATTTTCCAGTTTGGATAAAATGCATTCTGCACACAAATCCAAGGAGAACGGGCTGCCCCGATGCCCAGAAAATCTTTCACTCCTGCTAGTGTTCTACGTCAACCGCAACTTAGTCTGAAAGAAAAGCTTTTTCTCTGAGAGCATCTGAGAGGTTTGCATGAAGCACTGATATCTGACATATGCAATTTTGAATAGGAGAGGAAAAAGAAAATGGCAAGGAGTTTTTAATTTTAGTGGTTTCAATTTTAATTTCCGTGCACTTTTTCAAAACTTGTCAGCTCAAATGCCCATCAACATCTTTTAGTCATCTGTAAGTCAGTATTCATATAAAATGTGCTTCAAATCCAAAGAATTTCAAATTTGCACTCCAAGCTTCTATGCCTAGATTTATGATTTCCTACACATATTAGATGAAAGGAAGGCCTTTTTTACTGTGGGAGTGCTGGAACACTGGAACAGGTTGCCCAGAGAAGTTGTGGGTGTCCCATCCCTGAAAGTATTCAAGGTCACCTTGGACAGGGCTTGGAGCAGCAACAAAGGAGAAGCTTGATGGTAGAGAAACAAAGTTGGACTATAGAAGAAACTCGGATTGAAGTATAGGATCAAGTTTTCTCTCAGCTCTTGGGGTAAATTCAAAGTTGTACAAAATGACATTTATCTGTGCTATTCACTACTGTAACAGAAAGTTTCATGAAAACTGTACAGAAGATAGTAAATTTTAAAAGAGATAAGAATTACAGCATAAAATCCATGGGATAGGTTACAACATGAGACACTCTCTAAGAGAAAATCTCTGTGTTTCAGCACTTCATCAGGGTAAGATTTCATGAAGTGCCAAAGAAGGCGGCAAAATATCATTCGGGACATTATTTACTGGAATTCAGCCTGGCCATTAGTAGGAACTGCCTTTGAACATATCATGTAGATATACCACACACACTTTCCCTTCACTGAAAAATTACTGTTTACAACAAATAAGCAATTGACGATCAAAATTGATTGAAAGCATCTTAAACATGTCAAGTATTTCATTGTAGATGATCTGTGATCCAAATGCTTCTTCCACCTTCGAGAGGGACAGAAGAATTCTTCCATATCATGATGGTTTAAAATTGTATCAACCAATGTTTTCTGCTGAAAAGATATCATCTATTTTTTTCTATTTTTGGAAGAAAATATTCCTAGACATACAACAGGTGAGAACTAAGTAATTTTAAAGAAACAAATGAAATGAAAATATTCTGTAAATAGAATGAAATGAAAAGCTGTGTTTTAAATAGGAGCTAAATATTAAACAGAATTTTTGTACCAGGCATTTGAATTACTGCACCAGCTCTTTTGCCCATCAAGAGAGGCATTTAGCATTTCAGTCTTTTCCAAGGTGTTCATGATCTGCTATGCTGATCTCTGTGTGTGCCTAGGTGTGTGTGGAGGGGGGGGCATATGAAGGGGAGTGTGTATGTTTGCTTTACAATTGTTGTGGCAGATTCATGCCTCAGCTCCACATTTTGTTTTAAAAAGGTCACACCGAGTGGATATGAAGTTTACTATCAACAAGAGATCGATTCCCAAATCATCCATTTGACTCTCCCTTATAAATCATGTGCTTTGTTGCATATTTTATCAAATATACTTTCAAGCCAGATGGAGGAAGGAGGATGTGGGAATCCCTCCACCATCTTGCAACTTTTATGTAAGTAGGTTTTCAAGAAAATCATCATTTCTCTTTTAAATATGTCTGGAACAGGCATGATGGTAGTGTCAACCTGTTGGAGTTTTTGTTGCTGGAAGAAGTTGTACAAAAGGATTGGTTTTTACATTGACCAGTTACTGAATCAAGCGCAGGAATACATTGGAAATTTAGCTGGGGGTTCCTTTTCCCAGCAGACTACTTCTAGAACGAGCTTGTACACTGAAGCTGACTCTTTTGCTCTCTTTTTGTTTCTTTCCTATTTTCTTGGCTTCTTTGCCACTATCTAGACAATTTTGGAACTTTGTTCCCAACTAAAATGGTTTCAATAGTCTGATTGTGATCATACATTTTTACAAGGAATTTTTAAAATCTTTCCTCGAGTCCAGAAAGTCAAGGACTTAGATCTTTTTCTTCCCTTATCAATATTGCCATGAAATTGATAAATAAAGACCAACTCTTTATTTTTGTTTTTAACCCACGTAGATAATTCCCATCCATTAATCCATTTTGTGGACCAATAGCTGCCATTCTGATGGAAGCTGTCACTTCTTAACAATAGGCATTCTGTGACTATGTTGACAGCACTTTGGGTGAAGATCCTAACTGGTCTTAGATATACATAGGGAGAAATTTGCTCAGCCAGTGTCAGTCTTAAGCATGCGTATCAGAAGATCTTTCTAGAGCTGGGAATTTTCCCATGAAAGGGATTCAGTTAGGGAAGAGACACTTGTGCCAGAGTTTTACATTCTTCTTGAACACTGCTTAAGGAACTTAGATGCCATGTCCATTTGGATCTCTGTCTGCACAGAACTTTGTCATGCCAGTGCTTTGAAATGCATCTTGAAGAGAATTCACTAGCACAGAATGAAAGAGAGTGGAAGGGGTTGGTGGGGCTAACCAGGCCCAACCCCCCTGCCTAAACCAGGATACCTAGAGCCTCTTGCCCAGGATTCTATCTGGGTGTACTTTTAATGTCTTCAAAGATCCAGGCTCCACAATCTTTCTGGGCAGTCTGTGCCGTGGTTCAGTCACCCTGACAGTAAAGAAACATTTACTGATGTTCAAAGGCAATCTCCTGTATTTCAGTGTGTGCCCACTGCCTCTTGTCTTTTCCCTCAGCATCACTGAAAAGACACTGATTCCCTCCCCTTTGCACTATTGCTTCCATATATATGTGTGATGCCATGTAGAGGTATGTCAAAAACCTCCCTGAAGCCCAGGCAGATAATATTCCCTTCATCTACCAGTCAAGTTGATTCATCAGAGGAGTTTAAAGTGATGTTCAGCATGAAATTCCCCTGAAAAATCATGCTAACTACATTATTTGGTCATCTGTCATGTGCCTGGCAAGGATTTCCAGGAAGAGCTGCTTCATCAACTTCCTGGGGATAAAAAAGAGGCTGGCTGGTTTGTACTATGGCGAGTCCTCTTAATTGCCTTTTTTGAAGATGGGTGTCATTTGCTAACATCCACTCTTTAGCCTCTCTTGTCGTCTACATCTTAGCAAAACGCTTTTCCACTATGTCTGGCTAGGAAAAACTGTGCCAGCACAGAAAACATCTCCCATCGTGTTCTAGAAGTTGCACGGATGTCTGCCAAGTGTTTGGCAGGAAGAAAAGAAAAGTTGTCCAAAACAGCTTCCAATCGAATGTTCCTGTGATTGGAAAAGTCAGGAGAGTGCAAAGGTACTGTTTTCTATCAGTTGGCAAGGTGCGCACACAATCCCAGTGTTGTACAGCTTGCTTCTTCACCTTCCCGAAGCTGCCGCTCTCGCCGGCTGCCGGAGCCCAAGAAGCGGCTTCTTCGCGCAAAGACGATTGTGCCGCTCACAGGGCTCTCCTTAGCGCGGCTTCTGCCGAAAGACGCCCGGCAGCGGCTCTTACCTCCGGAGAGCATCCTACCTTCGTCTTTAGCTCCTCTTCTCATCTACACCTCGGCAAAAAGCTTCTCCACTATGTCTGGCTAGGAAAAACTGTGCCAGCACAGAAAACATCTCCCATCGTGTTCTAGAAGTTGCACGGATGTCTGCCAAGTGTTTGGCAGGAAGAAAAGAAAAGTTGTCCAAAACAGCTTCCAATCGAATGTTCCTGTGATTGGAAAAGTCAGGAGAGTGCAAAGGTACTGTTTTCTATCAGTTGGCAAGGTGCGCACACAATCCCAGTGTTGTACAGCTTGCTTCTTCACCTTCCCGAAGCTGCCGCTCTCGCCGGCTGCCGGAGCCCAAGAAGCGGCTTCTTCGCGCAAAGACGATTGTGCCGCTCACAGGGCTCTCCTTAGCGCGGCTTCTGCCGAAAGACGCCCGGCAGCGGCTCTTACCTCCGGAGAGCATCCTACCTTCGTCTTTAGCTCCTCTTCTCATCTACACCTCGGCAAAAAGCTTCTCCACTATGTCTGGCTAGGAAAAACTGTGCCAGCACAGAAAACATCTCCCATCGTGTTCTAGAAGTTGCACGGATGTCTGCCAAGTGTTTGGCAGGAAGAAAAGAAAAGTTGTCCAAAACAGCTTCCAATCGAATGTTCCTGTGATTGGAAAAGTCAGGAGAGTGCAAAGGTACTGTTTTCTATCAGTTGGCAAGGTGCGCACACAATCCCAGTGTTGTACAGCTTGCTTCTTCACCTTCCCGAAGCTGCCGCTCTCGCCGGCTGCCGGAGCCCAAGAAGCGGCTTCTTCGCGCAAAGACGATTGTGCCGCTCACAGGGCTCTCCTTAGCGCGGCTTCTGCCGAAAGACGCCCGGCAGCGGCTCTTACCTCCGGAGAGCATCCTACCTTCGTCTTTAGCTCCTCTTCTCATCTACACCTCGGCAAAAAGCTTTTCCACTATGTCTGGCTAGGAAAAACTGTGCCAGCACAGAAAACATCTCCCATCGTGTTCTAGAAGTTGCACGGATGTCTGCCAAGTGTTTGGCAGGAAGAAAAGAAAAGTTGTCCAAAACAGCTTCCAATCGAATGTTCCTGTGATTGGAAAAGTCAGGAGAGTGCAAAGGTACTGTTTTCTATCAGTTGGCAAGGTGCGCACACAATCCCAGTGTTGTACAGCTTGCTTCTTCACCTTCCCGAAGCTGCCGCTCTCGCCGGCTGCCGGAGCCCAAGAAGCGGCTTCTTCGCGCAAAGACGATTGTGCCGCTCACAGGGCTCTCCTTAGCGCGGCTTCTGCCGAAAGACGCCCGGCAGCGGCTCTTACCTCCGGAGAGCATCCTACCTTCGTCTTTAGCTCCTCTTCTCATCTACACCTCGGCAAAAAGCTTCTCCACTATGTCTGGCTAGGAAAAACTGTGCCAGCACAGAAAACATCTCCCATCGTGTTCTAGAAGTTGCACGGATGTCTGCCAAGTGTTTGGCAGGAAGAAAAGAAAAGTTGTCCAAAACAGCTTCCAATCGAATGTTCCTGTGATTGGAAAAGTCAGGAGAGTGCAAAGGTACTGTTTTCTATCAGTTGGCAAGGTGCGCACACAATCCCAGTGTTGTACAGCTTGCTTCTTCACCTTCCCGAAGCTGCCGCTCTCGCCGGCTGCCGGAGCCCAAGAAGCGGCTTCTTCGCGCAAAGACGATTGTGCCGCTCACAGGGCTCTCCTTAGCGCGGCTTCTGCCGAAAGACGCCCGGCAGCGGCTCTTACCTCCGGAGAGCATCCTACCTTCGTCTTTAGCTCCTCTTCTCATCTACACCTCGGCAAAAAGCTTTTCCACTATGTCTGGCTAGGAAAAACTGTGCCAGCACAGAAAACATCTCCCATCGTGTTCTAGAAGTTGCACGGATGTCTGCCAAGTGTTTGGCAGGAAGAAAAGAAAAGTTGTCCAAAACAGCTTCCAATCGAATGTTCCTGTGATTGGAAAAGTCAGGAGAGTGCAAAGGTACTGTTTTCTATCAGTTGGCAAGGTGCGCACACAATCCCAGTGTTGTACAGCTTGCTTCTTCACCTTCCCGAAGCTGCCGCTCTCGCCGGCTGCCGGAGCCCAAGAAGCGGCTTCTTCGCGCAAAGACGATTGTGCCGCTCACAGGGCTCTCCTTAGCGCGGCTTCTGCCGAAAGACGCCCGGCAGCGGCTCTTACCTCCGGAGAGCATCCTACCTTCGTCTTTAGCTCCTCTTCTCATCTACACCTCGGCAAAAAGCTTTTCCAATATGTCTGGCTAGGAAAAACTGTGCCAGCACAGAAAACATCTCCCATCGTGTTCTAGAAGTTGCACGGATGTCTGCCAAGTGTTTGGCAGGAAGAAAAGAAAAGTTGTCCAAAACAGCTTCCAATCGAATGTTCCTGTGATTGGAAAAGTCAGGAGAGTGCAAAGGTACTGTTTTCTATCAGTTGGCAAGGTGCGCACACAATCCCAGTGTTGTACAGCTTGCTTCTTCACCTTCCCGAAGCTGCCGCTCTCGCCGGCTGCCGGAGCCCAAGAAGCGGCTTCTTCGCGCAAAGACGATTGTGCCGCTCACAGGGCTCTCCTTAGCGCGGCTTCTGCCGAAAGACGCCTGGCAGCGGCTCTTACCTCCGGAGAGCATCCTACCTTCGTCTTTCGCGTCTTTTGTAGTCTACATCTTAGCAAAACGCTTTTCCACTATGTCTGGCTAGGAAAAACTGTGCCAGCACAGAAAACATCTCCCATCGTGTTCTAGAAGTTGCACGGATGTCTGCCAAGTGTTTGGCAGGAAGAAAAGAAAAGTTGTCCAAAACAGCTTCCAATCGAATGTTCCTGTGATTGGAAAAGTCAGGAGAGTGCAAAGGTACTGTTTTCTATCAGTTGGCAAGGTGCGCACACAATCCCAGTGTTGTACAGCTTGCTTCTTCACCTTCCCGAAGCTGCCGCTTTCGCCGGCTGCCGGAGCCCAAGAAGCGGCTTCTTCGCGCAAAGACGATTGTGCCGCTCACAGTGCTCTCCTTAGCGCAGCTTCTGCCGAAAGACGCCCGGCAGCGGCTCTTACCTCCTGAGAGTGGCAGCTTCGGGAAGGTGAAGAAGCAAGCTGTACAACACTGGGATTGTGTGCGCACCTTGCCAACTGATAGAAAACAGTACCTTTGCACTCTCCTGACTTTTCCAATCACATGAACATTCGATTGGAAGCTGTTTTGGACAACTTTTCTTTTCTTCCTGCCAAACACTTGGCAGACATCCGTGCAACTTCTAGAACACGATGGGAGATGTTTTCTGTGCTGGCACAGTTTTTCCTAGCCAGACATAGTGGAGAAGCTTTTTGCCGAGGTGTAGATGAGAAGAGGAGCTAAAGACGAAGGTAGGATGCTCTCCGGAGGTAAGAGCCGCTGCCGGGCGTCTTTCGGCAGAAGCCGCGCTAAGGAGAGCCCTGTGAGCGGCACAATCGTCTTTGCGCGAAGAAGCCGCTTCTTGGGCTCCGGCAGCCGGCGAGAGCGGCAGCTTCGGGAAGGTGAAGTAGCAAGCTGTACAACACTGGGATTGTGTGCGCACCTTGCCAACTGATAGAAAACAGTACCTTTGCACTCTCCTGACTTTTCCAATCACAGGAACATTCGATTGGAAGCTGTTTTGGACAACTTTTCTTTTCTTCCTGCCAAACACTTGGCAGACATCCGTGCAACTTCTAGAACACGATGGGAGATGTTTTCTGTGCTGGCACAGTTTTTCCTAGCCAGACATAGTGGAAAAGCGTTTTGCTAAGATGTAGACGACAAGAGAGGCTAAAGAGTGGATGTTAGCAAATGACACCCATCTTCAAAAAAGGCAATTAAGAGGACTCGCCATAGTACAAACCAGCCAGCCTCTTTTTTATCCCCAGGAAGTTGATGAAGCAGCTCTTCCTGGAAATCCTTGCCAGGCACATGACAGATGACCAAATAATGTAGTTAGCATGATTTTTCAGGGGAATTTCATGCTGAACATCACTTTAAACTCCTCTGATGAATCAACTTGACTGGTAGATGAAGGGAATATTATCTGCCTGGGCTTCAGGGAGGTTTTTGACGTACCTCTACATGGCATCACACATACATATGGAAGCAATAGTGCAAAGGGGAGGGAATCAGTGTCTTTTCAGTGATGCTGAGGGAAAAGACAAGAGGCAGTGGGCACACACTGAAATACAGGAGATTGCCTTTGAACATCAGTAAATGTTTCTTTACTGTCAGGGTGACTGAACCACGGCACAGACTGCCCAGAAAGATTGTGGAGCCTGGATCTTTGAAGACATTAAAAGTACACCCAGATAGAATCCTGGGCAAGAGGCTCTAGGTATCCTGGTTTAGGCAGGGGGGTTGGGCCTGGTTAGCCCCACCAACCCCTTCCACTCTCTTTCATTCTGTGCTAGTGAATTCTCTTCAAGATGCATTTCAAAGCACTGGCATGACAAAGTTCTGTGCAGACAGAGATCCAAATGGACATGGCATCTAAGTTCCTTAAGCAGTGTTCAAGAAGAATGTAAAACTCTGGCACAAGTGTCTCTTCCCTAACTGAATCCCTTTCATGGGAAAATTCCCAGCTCTAGAAAGATCTTCTGATACGCATGCTTAAGACTGACACTGGCTGAGCAAATTTCTCCCTATGTATATCTAAGACCAGTTAGGATCTTCACCCAAAGTGCTGTCAACATAGTCACAGAATGCCTATTGTTAAGAAGTGACAGCTTCCATCAGAATGGCAGCTATTGGTCCACAAAATGGATTAATGGATGGGAATTATCTACGTGGGTTAAAAACAAAAATAAAGAGTTGGTCTTTATTTATCAATTTCATGGCAATATTGATAAGGGAAGAAAAAGATCTAAGTCCTTGACTTTCTGGACTCGAGGAAAGATTTTAAAAATTCCTTGTAAAAATGTATGATCACAATCAGACTATTGAAACCATTTTAGTTGGGAACAAAGTTCCAAAATTGTCTAGATAGTGGCAAAGAAGCCAAGAAAATAGGAAAGAAACAAAAAGAGAGCAAAAGAGTCAGCTTCAGTGTACAAGCTCGTTCTAGAAGTAGTCTGCTGGGAAAAGGAACCCCCAGCTAAATTTCCAATGTATTCCTGCGCTTGATTCAGTAACTGGTCAATGTAAAAACCAATCCTTTTGTACAACTTCTTCCAGCAACAAAAACTCCAACAGGTTGACACTACCATCATGCCTGTTCCAGACATATTTAAAAGAGAAATGATGATTTTCTTGAAAACCTACTTACATAAAAGTTGCAAGATGGTGGAGGGATTCCCACATCCTCCTTCCTCCATCTGGCTTGAAAGTATATTTGATAAAATATGCAACAAAGCACATGATTTATAAGGGAGAGTCAAATGGATGATTTGGGAATCGATCTCTTGTTGATAGTAAACTTCATATCCACTCGGTGTGACCTTTTTAAAACAAAATGTGGAGCTGAGGCATGAATCTGCCACAACAATTGTAAAGCAAACATACACACTCCCCTTCATATGCCCCCCCCTCCACACACACCTAGGCACACACAGAGATCAGCATAGCAGATCATGAACACCTTGGAAAAGACTGAAATGCTAAATGCCTCTCTTGATGGGCAAAAGAGCTGGTGCAGTAATTCAAATGCCTGGTACAAAAATTCTGTTTAATATTTAGCTCCTATTTAAAACACAGCTTTTCATTTCATTCTATTTACAGAATATTTTCATTTCATTTGTTTCTTTAAAATTACTTAGTTCTCACCTGTTGTATGTCTAGGAATATTTTCTTCCAAAAATAGAAAAAAATAGATGATATCTTTTCAGCAGAAAACATTGGTTGATACAATTTTAAACCATCATGATATGGAAGAATTCTTCTGTCCCTCTCGAAGGTGGAAGAAGCATTTGGATCACAGATCATCTACAATGAAATACTTGACATGTTTAAGATGCTTTCAATCAATTTTGATCGTCAATTGCTTATTTGTTGTAAACAGTAATTTTTCAGTGAAGGGAAAGTGTGTGTGGTATATCTACATGATATGTTCAAAGGCAGTTCCTACTAATGGCCAGGCTGAATTCCAGTAAATAATGTCCCGAATGATATTTTGCCGCCTTCTTTGGCACTTCATGAAATCTTACCCTGATGAAGTGCTGAAACACAGAGATTTTCTCTTAGAGAGTGTCTCATGTTGTAACCTATCCCATGGATTTTATGCTGTAATTCTTATCTCTTTTAAAATTTACTATCTTCTGTACAGTTTTCATGAAACTTTCTGTTACAGTAGTGAATAGCACAGATAAATGTCATTTTGTACAACTTTGAATTTACCCCAAGAGCTGAGAGAAAACTTGATCCTATACTTCAATCCGAGTTTCTTCTATAGTCCAACTTTGTTTCTCTACCATCAAGCTTCTCCTTTGTTGCTGCTCCAAGCCCTGTCCAAGGTGACCTTGAATACTTTCAGGGATGGGACACCCACAACTTCTCTGGGCAACCTGTTCCAGTGTTCCAGCACTCCCACAGTAAAAAAGGCCTTCCTTTCATCTAATATGTGTAGGAAATCATAAATCTAGGCATAGAAGCTTGGAGTGCAAATTTGAAATTCTTTGGATTTGAAGCACATTTTATATGAATACTGACTTACAGATGACTAAAAGATGTTGATGGGCATTTGAGCTGACAAGTTTTGAAAAAGTGCACGGAAATTAAAATTGAAACCACTAAAATTAAAAACTCCTTGCCATTTTCTTTTTCCTCTCCTATTCAAAATTGCATATGTCAGATATCAGTGCTTCATGCAAACCTCTCAGATGCTCTCAGAGAAAAAGCTTTTCTTTCAGACTAAGTTGCGGTTGACGTAGAACACTAGCAGGAGTGAAAGATTTTCTGGGCATCGGGGCAGCCCGTTCTCCTTGGATTTGTGTGCAGAATGCATTTTATCCAAACTGGAAAATAGATCCCAGCTCTGTTCTATTCATCATTCTTACTTCATCAGGCCAGAAGATTCTGTGAAAAGTAGCCTGTGGACCTTGAAGACAGCGCATGTGAACCAGATGAGAGGTGATAGAGAAGTTGAGGGAGAGAAGAAAGAGCATGAGGCTGAAACCAGAAAGTATTTCTCCACGTGATCATGGAAGATTGCAGGAGCCACTTGGTACTATCAAACCAGCCCAACTTGGCACTGGTGCCACCTTGGGTCTGGGAGCCATGTTGCATATCGTGCATTTTAAGGAGCCAGCTGGCCACACCCAGCCATATGCCCCCAAACACAAACCAAGGCCCTTTTCTCTGGCAAACAAAACTCAGCTGCCCTGCTTCTGGATGGCAGATTGCAGGAACCACTTGGTACTATCAAACCAGCCCAACTTGGCACTGGTGCCACCATGGGTCTGGTCACCATCCTGCCTATTGTAGCTTTTCAGGAGCCAGCCGGTCACTCTCAGCCATAGGCCCCCAAACACAAACCTCGGCCCGTTTCCCTGGCAAACAAAAGTAAGCTGCCCCGCTTCTGCATGGCAGATTGCAGGAGCTACTTAGTACTATCAAATCAGCCCGACTTGGCACAGGTGCCACCTTGGATCTGGGAACCATCCTGTGTATCGTGGATTTTCAGGGGCCAGCCGGCCACTCTCAGCCATATGCCCCCAAAAACAAACCACGGACCTTTTCTCTGGCAAACAAAAATCAGCTGCCCCACTTCTGGATGGCAGATTGCAGGAGCCACTTGGGACTATCACACCAGCACAACATGGCACTGCTGCCACCTTGGATCTGGGAACAATCCTGCGTATCGTACATATTCAGGAACCAGCCGAACACTCCCAGCCACAGGCCCCCAAACACAAACAACGGCCCATTTCCCTGGCAAACAAAACTCAGCTGCCCCGCTTCTGGATGGCAGTTTGCAGGAGCCACTTGGGACTATCAAACCAGCCCGACTTGGTAATGGTACCACCTTGGATCTGGGAACCATCCGGCGTATCGTGGATTTTCAGGGGCCAGCCGGTCATTCCCAGCCATATGCCCCCAAACACAAACCTCGGCCCTTTTCTCTGGCAAACAAAACTCAACTGCCCCTCTTCTGGATGGCAAATTGCAGGACGCACTTGGTACTACAAAAAGAGCCCGACTTGGCAGTGGTGCCACCTTGGCTCTGGGAACCATCCTGTGTATCGAGCATTTTAAGGAGCCAGCCGGCAATTCCCAGCCGTATGCCCCAAAAAGAAACCATGGACCTTTTCTCTGGCAAAAAAAACTCAGCTGTCCCGCTTCTGGATGGCAGATTGCAGGAGTCACTTTGAACCATACAACCAGCCTTACTTGGCACTGGTGCCACCTTGGATCTGGGAACCATCCTGCCTATCGTTGATTTTCAGGGGCCAGCCGGCCACTCTCAGCCATAGGCCCCCAAACACAAACCACAGCCCTTTTCTCTAGCAAACAAAATTCAACTGCCCCGCTTGTGGATGGCAAATTGCAGGAGCCACTGGGTACTACAAAAACAGCCTGACTTGGCACTGGTGCCACCTTGCGTCTGGTTACCATGCGGCGTATCGTGCATTTTAAGGAGCCAGGTGGCCACTCCCAGCCATATGCCCCCAAACACAACCCACGGCCCTTTTCTCTGGCAAACAAAACTCAGCTGCCCCGCTTCTGGATGGCAGATTGCAGGAGACACTTGGTACTATCAAACCAGCCCGACTTGGCACTGGTGCCACCTTGGGTCTGGGAACCATCCTGCGTATTGTGGATTGTCAGGAGACAGCCGACCACTCTCGGCCACAGAGCCCAATCAAAAACAAAGGTCCGTTTCCCTGGCAAAAAAAACTCAGCTGCCCCGCTTCTGGATGGGAGATTGCAGGAGGCACTTGACACTGTCAAACGAGCCCAAATTGGCACTGGTGCCACCTTGGGTCTGGGAACCATGCTGCGTATCGTGGATTTTCAGGAGCCAGCCGGCCACTGCCAGCCACAGGCCCCCAAACACAAACCACAGCCTTTTTCTCTGGCAAACAAAACTCAGCTGCCCCGCTTCTGGATGGCAGATTGCAGGAACCACTTGGTACTATCAAACCAGCCCAACTTGGCACTGGTGCCACCATGGGTCTGGTCACCATCCTGCCTATAGTAGCTTTTCAGGAGCCAGCCGGTCACTCTCAGCCATAGGCCCCCAAACACAAAACTCGGCCCGTTTCCCTGGCAAACAAAAGTAAGCTGCCCCGCTTCTGCATGGCAGATTGCAGGAGCTACTTAGTACTATCAAATCAGCCCGACTTGGCACAGGTGCCACCTTGGATCTGGGAACCATCCTGTGTATCGTGGATTTTCAGGGGCCAGCCGGCCACTCTCAGCCATATGCCCCCAAAAACAAACCACGGACCTTTTCTCTGGCAAACAAAAATCAGCTGCCCCACTTCTGGATGGCAGATTGCAGGAGCCACTTGGGACTATCACACCAGCACAACATGGCACTGCTGCCACCTTGGATCTGGGAACAATCCTGCGTATCGTACATATTCAGGAACCAGCCGAACACTCCCAGCCACAGGCCCCCAAACACAAACAACGGCCCATTTCCCTGGCAAACAAAAGTAAGCTGCCCCGCTTCTGGATGGCAGTTTGCAGGAGCCACTTGGGACTATCAAACCAGCCCGACTTGGTAATGGTACCACCTTGGATCTGGGAACCATCCGGCGTATCGTGGATTTTCAGGGGCCAGCCGGTCATTCCCAGCCATATGCCCCCAAACACAAACTTTGGCCCTTTTCTCTGGCAAACAAAACTCAACTGCCCCTCTTCTGAATGGCAAATTGCAGGACGCACTTGGTACTACAAAAAGAGCCCGACTTGGCAGTGGTGCCACCTTGGCTCTGGGAACCATCCTGTGTATCGAGCATTTTAAGGAGCCAGCCGGCAATTCCCAGCCGTATGCCCCAAAAAGAAACCATGGACCTTTTCTCTGGCAAAAAAAACTCAGCTGTCCCGCTTCTGGATGGCAGATTGCAGGAGTCACTTTGAACCATACAACCAGCCTTACTTGGCACTGGTGCCACCTTGGATCTGGGAACCATCCTGCCTATCGTTGATTTTCAGGGGCCAGCCGGCCACTCTCAGCCATAGGCCCCCAAACACAAACCACAGCCCTTTTCTCTAGCAAACAAAATTCAACTGCCCCGCTTGTGGATGGCAAATTGCAGGAGCCACTGGGTACTACAAAAACAGCCTGACTTGGCACTGGTGCCACCTTGCGTCTGGTTACCATGCGGCGTATCGTGCATTTTAAGGAGCCAGGTGGCCACTCCCAGCCATATGCCCCCAAACACAACCCACGGCCCTTTTCTCTGGCAAACAAAACTCAGCTGCCCCGCTTCTGGATGGCAGATTGCAGGAGACACTTGGTACTATCAAACCAGCCCGACTTGGCACTGGTGCCACCTTGGGTCTGGGAACCATCCTGCGTATTGTGGATTGTCAGGAGACAGCCGACCACTCTTGGCCACAGAGCCCAATCAAAAACAAAGGTACGTTTCCCTGGCAAAAAAAACTCAGCTGCCCCGCTTCTGGATGGGAGATTGCAGGAGCCACTTGGTACTATCAAACCAGCCCAACTTGGCACTGGTGCCGTCATGGGTCTGGTCACCATACTGCCTATCGTAGCTTTTCACGAGCCAGCCGGTCACTTCCAGGCTTAGGCCCCCAGACACAATCCTCGGACCGTTTCCCTGGCAAACAAAAGTAAGCTGCCCCGCTTCTGGATGGCAGATTGCAGGAACCACTTGGTACTATCACACCAGCACAACATGGCACTGCTGCCACCTTGGATCTGGGAACAATCCTGCGTATCGTACATATTCAGGAACCAGCCGAACACTCCCAGCCACAGGCCCCCAAACACAAACAACGGCCCATTTCCCTGGCAAACAAAAGTAAGCTGCCCCGCTTCTGGATGGCAGTTTGCAGGAGCCACTTGGGACTATCAAACCAGCCCGACTTGGTAATGGTACCACCTTGGATCTGGGAACCATCCGGCGTATCGTGGATTTTCAGGGGCCAGCCGGTCATTCCCAGCCATATGCCCCCAAACACAAACTTTGGCCCTTTTCTCTGGCAAACAAAACTCAACTGCCCCTCTTCTGAATGGCAAATTGCAGGACGCACTTGGTACTACAAAAAGAGCCCGACTTGGCAGTGGTGCCACCTTGGCTCTGGGAACCATCCTGTGTATCGAGCATTTTAAGGAGCCAGCCGGCAATTCCCAGCCGTATGCCCCAAAAAGAAACCATGGACCTTTTCTCTGGCAAAAAAAACTCAGCTGTCCCGCTTCTGGATGGCAGATTGCAGGAGTCACTTTGAACCATACAACCAGCCTTACTTGGCACTGGTGCCACCTTGGATCTGGGAACCATCCTGCCTATCGTTGATTTTCAGGGGCCAGCCGGCCACTCTCAGCCATAGGCCCCCAAACACAAACCACAGCCCTTTTCTCTAGCAAACAAAATTCAACTGCCCCGCTTGTGGATGGCAAATTGCAGGAGCCACTGGGTACTACAAAAACAGCCTGACTTGGCACTGGTGCCACCTTGCGTCTGGTTACCATGCGGCGTATCGTGCATTTTAAGGAGCCAGGTGGCCACTCCCAGCCATATGCCCCCAAACACAACCCACGGCCCTTTTCTCTGGCAAACAAAACTCAGCTGCCCCGCTTCTGGATGGCAGATTGCAGGAGACACTTGGTACTATCAAACCAGCCCGACTTGGCACTGGTGCCACCTTGGGTCTGGGAACCATCCTGCGTATTGTGGATTGTCAGGAGACAGCCGACCACTCTTGGCCACAGAGCCCAATCAAAAACAAAGGTACGTTTCCCTGGCAAAAAAAACTCAGCTGCCCCGCTTCTGGATGGGAGATTGCAGGAGCCACTTGGTACTATCAAACCAGCCCAACTTGGCACTGGTGCCGTCATGGGTCTGGTCACCATACTGCCTATCGTAGCTTTTCACGAGCCAGCCGGTCACTTCCAGGCTTAGGCCCCCAGACACAATCCTCGGACCGTTTCCCTGGCAAACAAAAGTAAGCTGCCCCGCTTCTGGATGGCAGATTGCAGGAACCACTTGGTACTATCAAACCAGCCCAAGTTGGCACTGGTGCCACCATGGGTCTGGGAACCATCCTGTGTATCGTGGATTCTAATTAGCCATCCGTCCACTCCAGGCCATAGGGCCCCAGGCACAAACAACGGCGCTTTTCCCTGGATAACAAACTCGCCTGCCAAATTTTTGATGGCAGATTGCAGGAGCCACTTGGTACTATCAAACCAGCCCAACTTGGCACTGGTGCCACCATGGGTCTGGTCACCATCCTGCCTATCGTAGCTTTTCAGGAGCCAGCCGGTCACTCCCAGCCATAGGTCCCGAGACACAAACCTCGGCCCGTTTCCCTGGCAAACAAAAGTAAGCTGCCCCGCTTCTGGATGGCAGATTGCAGGAGCCACTTGGTACTATCAAACCAGCCCGACTTGGCACTGGTGCCACCACTGGTCTGGGAACCATCCTGCGTATCGTGGATTCTAATTAGCCAGCTGGCCACTCCCAGCCACAGGCACCCAAACACAAACGACGGCGCTTTTCCCTGGAAAACAAAACTCGCCTGCCAACTTTTTGATGGCAGATTGCAGGAGCAACTTGGTACTATCAAACCAGCCCAACTTGGCACTGGTGCCACCATGGGTCTGGTCACCATCCTGCCTATCGTAACTTTTCAGGAGCCAGCCGGTCACTCTCAGCCATAGGCCCCCAAACAAAACCCACGGCCCGTTTCCCTGGCAAACAAAAGTAAGCTGCCCCGCTTCTGGATGGCAGATTCCCGGACGCACTTGGTACTATCAAACCAGCCCAACTTGGCACTGGTTCCACCTCTGATCTGGGAACCATGCTGAGTATCGAGGATTCTAAGGAGCCAGCCGGCCACTCCCAGCCACAGGCCCCCAAACACAAACAACGGCGCTTTTCCCTGGAAAACAAAACTCGCCCGCCAAGTTTGTGATGGCAGATTGCAGGAGCCACTTGGTACTATCAAACCAGCCCAACTTGGCACTGGTGCCGTCATGGGTCTGGTCACCATCCTGCCTATCGTTGCTTTTCACGAGCCAGCCGGTCACTCCCAGCCATAGGCCCCCAGACAAAAACCTCGGCCCGTTTCCCTGGAAAACAAAAGTAAGCTGCCCCGCTTCTGGATGGCAGATTGCAGGAACCACTTGGTACTATCAAACCAGCCCAACTTGGCACTGGTGCCACCATGGGTCTGGGAACCATCCTGTGTATCGTGGATTCTAATTAGCCATCCGTCCACTCCAGGCCATAGGGCCCCAGGCACAAACAACAGCGCTTTTCCCTGGAAAACAAAACTCGCCTGCCAACTTTTTGATGGCCGATTGCAGGAACCACTTGGTATTATCTAGCCAGCCCAACTTGGCACTGGTGCCACCATGGGTCTGGTCACCATCCTGCCTATCGTAGCTTTTCAGGAGCCAGCCGGTCACTCCCAGCCACAGGCCCCCAAACAAAATCAACGGCGCTGTTCCCTGGAAAACAAAACACGCCTGCCAACTTTTTGATGGAGTTTGCAGGAGCCAATGGTACTATCAAACCAGCCCAACTTGGCACTGGTGCCACCATGGGTCTGGTAAACATCCTGCGTATCGTGGATTCTTAGGAGCCAGCCGGCCACTCCTAGCCACAGGCCCCCAAACAAAAACCTAGGCCTATTTCTCTGGCAAACAAAAGTAAGCTGCCCCGCTTCTGGATGGCAGATTGCAGGAGACACTTGGGACTATCAAACCAGCCCAACTTGGCACTGGTGCCACCTCTGGTCTGGGAACCATCCTGCGTATCTTGTGTTCTAAGGAGCCACCTGGCCACTCCCAGCCACAGTCCCCCAAACACAAACAACGGCGCTTTTCCCTGGAAAACAAAACTGGCCTGCCAACTTTTTGATGGCAGATTGCAGGAGCCACTTGGTACCATCAAACCAGCCCAACTTGGCACTGGTGCCACCTTGGGTCTGGGAACCATCCTGCCTATTGTAGCTTTTCAGGAGCCAGCCTGTCACTCCTAGCCCTAGGCCCCCAGTCATAAACCTCGGCCCGTTTCCCTGGCACACAAAAGTAAGCTACCCCGCTTCAGGATGGCAGATTGCAGGAGCCACTTTTCACCATCAAACCAGCCCGACGTGGCACTGGTGCCACCTTGGGTCTGGGAACCATCCTGCGTATCGTGTGTTCTAAGGAGCCAGCCGGCCACTCCCAGCCACAGTCCCCCAAACACAAACAACGGTGCTTTTCCTTGGAAAACAAAACTGGCCTGCCAACTTTTTGATGGCAGATTGCAGGTGCTATTTAGTACTATCAAACCAGCCCGACTTGGCACTGGTGCCACCTCTGGTCTGGGAACCATCCTGCCTATCGTGGATTTTCAGGGGCCAGACGGCCACTCTCAGCCATATGCCCCCAGACACAAAGCTCTGCCCGTTTCCCTGGCAAACAAAAGTAAGCTACCCCGCTTCTGGATGGCAGATTGCAGGAGCCACTTGGTACTATCAAACCAGCCCAACTTGGCACTGGTGCCACCATGGGTCTGGTCACCATCCTGCCTATCGCAGCTTTTCAGGACCTAGCAGGTCACTCCCAGCCATAGGCCCCCAGACACAAACCTCGGCCCGTTTCCCTGGCAAACAAAAGTAAGCTGCCCCGCTTCTGGATGGCAGATTGCAGGACGCACTTGGTACTATCAAACCAGCCCAACTTGGCAAAGGTGCCACCTCTGGTCTGGGAACCATCCTGCGTATCGTGGATTCTAAGGAGCCAGCCGGCCACTCCCAGCCACAGGCCCTCAAACACAAACAACGGCGCTTTTCCCTGGAAAACAAAACTCGCCTGCCAACTTTTTGATGGCAGATTGCAGGAGCCACTTGGTACTATCAAACCAGCCCAACTTGGCACTGGTGCCACCATGGGTCTGGTCACCATCCTGCCTATCGTAGCTTTTCAGGAGCCAGCCGGTCACTCCCAGCCATAGGTCCCCAGTCACAAACCTCGGCCCGTTTCCCTGGCAAACAAAAGTAAGCTGCCCCGCTTCTGGATGGCAGATTGCAGGAGCCCCTTGGTACTATCAAACCAGCCCGACTTGGAACTGGTGCCACCTCTGGTCTGGGAACCATGCTGCGTAACACAGATTCTAAGGCGCCAGTCGGCCACTCCCAGCCACAAGCCCCCAAACACAAACAACGGCGCTATTCTCTGGCAAACAAAACTCCACTGCCCCTCTTCTGGATGGCAGATTGCAGGACGCACTTGGTACTATAAAAACAGCCCGACTTGGCACTGGTGCCACCTTGGGTCTCGGAACCATCCTGCGTATCGATCTTTTTAATGAGACAGCCGGCCACTCCAAGCCATATGCCCCCAAACACAACCCACGGCCCTTTTCTCTGGCAAACAAAACTCAACTGCACCGCTTCTGGATGGCAGATTGCAGGAGCCACTTGGTACTATCAAACCAGCCCGACTTGGCACTGGTGCCACCTTGGGTCTGGGAACCATCCTGCGTATTGTGGGTTGTCAGGAGCCAGCCGAACACTCTCGGCCACAGACCCCAATCAAAAACAACGGCCCGTTTCACAGGCAAACAAAACTCAACTGCCCCTCTTCTGGATGGCAAATTTTAGGACGCACTTTGTACTACGAAAACCGCCCGACGTGGCACTGGTGCCACCTTGTGTCAGGGAACCATCCTGCATATTGAGCTTTTTAAGGAGCCAGCCGGCCACGCTGAGCCATATACCCCCAAAAACAAACCACGGACCATTTCTCATGGAAACAAAAATCCGCTGCCCCGCGTCTGGATGGCAGATTGCAGGAGCCACTTTGCACCATCAAACCAGCCCGACTTGGCACTGGTGCCACCTTGGGTCTGGGAACAATCCTGCATATCGTGGATTCTAAGGAGCCAGCCGGCCACTCCCAGCCACAGGCCCCCAAACACAAACAACGGCGCTTTTCCCTGGAAAACAAAACTCGCCTGCCAGCTTTTTGATGGCAGATTGCAGGAGCCACTTGGTACTATCAAATCATCCCAACTTGGTACTGGTGCCACTATGGGTCTGGGAACCATCCTGCCTATTGTAGCATTTCAGGAGCCAGCCGGTCACTCCCAGCCATAGGCCCCCAGACACAAACCTCGGACCGTTTCCCTGGCAAACAAAATTAAGCTGCCCCGATTCTGGATGGCAGATTGCAGGAGCCACTTGGTAGTGTCAAACCAGCCCGACTTGGCACTGGTGCCACCTTGGGTCTGGGAACCATCCTGCGTATCGTGGATTCTAAGCAGCCACCCGGCCACTCTGAGCCACAGGCGCCCAAACACAAAATACGGCGCTTTTCCCTGGAAAACAAAACTCGCCTGCCAACATTTTGATGGCAGATTGCAGGAGGCACATGGTACTATCAGACCAGGCAAACATGGCACTGGTGCCACCTTGGCTCTGGGAACCATCCTGCCTATCGTGGATTTTCAGGGGCCAGCCGGCCAATCTCAGCCATATGGATCCAAACACATACCACGGCCCTTTTCTATGACAAACAAAACTCAACTGCCCCTCTTCTGGATGGGAAATTGCAGGACGCACTTGGTACTACGAAAACAGCCCGACTTGGCACTGATGCCACCTTGGGTCAGGGAACAATCCTGCGTATCGATCTTTTTATGGAGCCAGCCGGCCACGTCCAGCCATATACCCCCAAAAAAAAACCACGGAACTTTTCTCCAGCAAACAAAAATCCGCTGCCCCGCGTCTGAATGGCAGATTTCAGGAGCTATTTAGTATTATCAAACCAGCCCGACTTGGCACTGGTGCCACCATGGGTCTGGTAACCATCCTGCCTATCGTAGCTTTTCAGTAGCCAGCCGGTCACTCCCAGCCATAGGCCCCCAGACAAACACCTCGGCCCGTTTCCCTGGGAAACAAAAGTAAGCTGTCCCGCTTCTGGATGGCAGATTGCAGGAGCCACTTGGTACTATCAAACCAGCCCAACTTGGCACTGGTGCCACCTTGGCTCTGGGAACCATCCTGCGTATCCTGGGTTCAAAGGAGGCAGCCGGCCACTCCCAGCCACAGGCCTCTAAACAAGAACAACGGCGCTTTTCCCTGGAAAACAAAACTCGCCTGACAACTTTTGGATGGCAGATTGCAGGAGCCACTTGGTACTATCAAACCAGCCCAACTTGGCACTGGTGCCACCATGGGTCTGGTCACCATCCTGCCTATCGTAGCTTTTCAGGAGCCAGCCGGTCACTCCCAGCCATAGGCCCCCAGACAAATATCTCGGCCCGTTTCCCTGGCAAGCAAAAGTAAGCAGCCCCGCTTCTGGATGGCAGATTGCAGGAGCCACATGGTACTATCAAACCAGGCCAACATGGCACTGGTGCCACCTTGGTTCTGGGAACCATCCTGCCTATCGTGGATTTTCAGGGGCCAGCCGGCCACTCTCAGCCATATGCCCCCAAACATATACCACGGTCCTTTTCTCTGGCAAACAAAACTCAACTGCCCCTCTTCTGGATGGCAAATTGCAGGACGCACTTGGTACTACGAAAACAGCCCGACTTGGCACTCATGCCACCTTGGGTCAGGGAACAATCCTGCGTATCGAGATTTTTAAGGAGCCAGCCGGCCACGTCCAGCCATATACCCCCAAAAAAAACCACGGAACTTTTCTCCAGCAAACAGAAATCCGCTGCCCCGCGTCTTGATGGCAGATTTCAGGAGTTATTTAGTATTATCAAACCAGCCCGACTTGGCAGTGGGGCCACCATGAGCCTGGTAACCATCCTGCCTATCGTAGCTTTTCAGTAGCCAGCCAGTCACGCCCAGCCATAGGCCCCCAGACAAATACCTCGGCCCGTTTCCCTGGGAAACAAAATTAAGCTGTCCCGCTTCTGGATGGCAGTTTGCAGGATCCACTTGGTACTATCAAACCAGCCGAACTTGGCACTGGCGTAACCTTGGCTCTGGGAACCATCCTGCGTATCCTGGGTTCAAAGGAGGCAGCCGGCCACTCCCAGCCACAGGCCCCCAAACAGAAACAACGGCGCTTTTCCCTGGAAAACAAAACTGGCCTGCCAAGTTTTTGATGGCAGATTGCAGGAGCCACTTGGTACTATCAAACCAGCCCAACTTGGCACTGGTGCCACCATGGGTCTGGTCACCATCCTGCCTATCGTAGCTTTTCAGGAGCCAGCCGGTCACTCCCAGCCATAGGCCCCCAGACAAATATCTCGGCCCGTTTCCCTGGCAAGCAAAAGTAAGCAGCCCCGCTTCTGGATGGCAGATTGCAGGAGCCACATGGTACTATCAAACCAGGCCAACATGGCACTGGTGCCACCTTGGTTCTGGGAACCATCCTGCCTATCGTGGATTTTCAGGGGCCAGCCGGCCACTCTCAGCCATATGCCCCCAAACATATACCACGGTCCTTTTCTCTGGCAAACAAAACTCAACTGCCCCTCTTCTGGATGGCAAATTGCAGGACGCACTTGGTACTACGAAAACAGCCCGACTTGGCACTCATGCCACCTTGGGTCAGGGAACAATCCTGCGTATCGAGATTTTTAAGGAGCCAGCCGGCCACGTCCAGCCATATACCCCCAAAAAAAAACCACGGAACTTTTCTCCAGCAAACAGAAATCCGCTGCCCCGCGTCTGGATGGCAGATTTCAGGAGTTATTTAGTATTATCAAACCAGCCCGACTTGGCAGTGGGGCCACCATGAGCCTGGTAACCATCCTGCCTATCGTAGCTTTTCAGTAGCCAGCCAGTCACGCCCAGCCATAGGCCCCCAGACAAATACCTCGGCCCGTTTCCCTGGGAAACAAAATTAAGCTGTCCCGCTTCTGGATGGCAGTTTGCAGGATCCACTTGGTACTATCAAACCAGCCGAACTTGGCACTGGCGTAACCTTGGCTCTGGGAACCATCCTGCGTATCCTGGGTTCAAAGGAGGCAGCCGGCCACTCCCAGCCACAGGCCCCCAAACAGAAACAACGGCGCTTTTCCCTGGAAAACAAAACTGGCCTGCCAAGTTTTTGATGGCAGATTGCAGGAGCCACTTGGTACTATCAAACCAGCCCAACTTGGCACTGGTGCCACCATGGGTCTGGTCACCATCCTGCCTATCGTCGCTTTTCAGGCGCCAGCCGGTCACTCCCAGCCATAGGCCCCCAGTCACAAACCTCAGCCCGTTTCCCTGGCAAACAAAAGTAAGCTACCCCGCTTCTGGATGGCAGATTGCAGGAGCCACTTTGCACCATCAAACCAGCCCGACTTGGCACTGCTGCGACCTCTGGTCTGGGAACCATCCTGCGTATCGTGGATTCTAAGGAGCCAGCTGGCCACTCCCAACCACAGGCCCCCAAACACAAACAACGGCGCTTTTCTCTGGAAAACAAAACTCACCTGCCAACTTTTTGATGGCAGATTGCAGGAGCCACTTGGTACTATCAAACCAGCCCAACTTGGCACTGGTGCCACCATGGGTCTGGTCACCATCCTGCCTATCGTAGCTTTTCAGGAGCCAGCCGGTCACTCCCAGCCATAGGCCCCGAGACACAAACCTCGGCCCGTTTCCCTGGCAAACAAAAGTAAGCTACCCCGCTTCTGGATGGCAGATTGCAGGACGCACTTGGTACTATCAAACCAGCCCAACTTGGCACTGGTGCCACCTCAGGTCTGGGAACCATCCTGCGTCTCGTGGATTCTAAGGAGCCAGCCGGCCACTCCCACCCATAGGCCCCCAAACAAAAACAACGGCGCTTTTCCCTGGAAAACAAAACTCGCCTGCCAACTTTTTGATGGCCGATTGCAGGAACCACTTGGTATTATCAAGCCAGCCCGACTTGGCACTGGTGCCACCATGGGTCTGGGAACCATGCTGCGTATCGTGGATTCTAAGGAGCCAGCCGGCCACTCCCTGCCACAGGCCCCCAAACACAAACAACGGCGCTTTTCCCTGGAAATCAACACTCGCTTGCCGACTTTTTGATGGCAGATTGCAGGAGCCACTTGGTACTATCAAACCAGCCCAACTTGGCACTGGTGCCACCATGGGTCTGGTCACCATCATGCCTCTCGTAGCTTTTAAGGACCTAGCGGGTCACTCACAGCCATAGGCCCCCAGACACAAACCTTGGCCCGTTTCCCTGGCAAACAAAAGTAAGCTGCCCCGTTTCTGGATGGCAGATTTCAGTAGCAACTTTGCACCATCAAACTGGCCCGACTTGTCACTGGTGCCACTTTAGGTCTGGGAACCATCCTGCGTATCGTGGATTCTAATTAGCCATCCGGCCACTCCCACCCACAGGCCCCCAAACACAAACAACGGCGCTTTTCCCTGGAAAACAAAACTCGCCTACCAACATTTTGATGGCAGATTGCAGGAGCCACTTGGTACTATCAAATCAGCCCAACTTGGCACTGGTGCCACCATGGGTCTGGTAACCATCCTGCCTATCGTACCTTTTCAGGAGCCAGCTGGTCACTCCCAGCCATAGGCCCCCAGACAAAAACCTCGGCTCCTTTCCCTGGCAAACAAAAGTAAGCTGCCCTGCTTCTGGATGGCAGATTGCAGGAGCCACTTTGCACCATCAAACTGGCCCGACTTGTCACTGTTGCCACCTCTGGTCTGGGAACCATCCTGCGTATCGTGGGTTCTAATTAGCCAGCCGGCCACTCCCAGCCACAGGCCCCCAAACACAAACAACGGCGCTTTTCCCTGGAAAACAAAACTCGCCTGACAACTTTTTGATGGCAGATTGCAGGAGCCACTTGGTACTATCAAACCAGCCCAACTTGGCACTGGTGCCACCATGGGTCTGGTCACCATCCTGCCTATCGTAGCTTTTCAGGAGCCAGCCGGTCACTCCCAGCCATAGGCCCCCAGACACAAACCTCGGCCCGTTTCCCTGGCAAACAAAAGTAAGCTGCCCCGCTTCTGGATGGCTGATTGCAGGAGCCACTTGGTACTATCAAACCAGCCCGACTTGGCACTGGTGCCACCACTGGTCTGGGAACCATCCTGCGTATCGTGGATTCTAATTAGCCAGCCGGCCACTCCCAGCCACAGGCACCCAAACACAAACGACGGCGCTTTTCCCTGGAAAACAAAACTCGCCTGACAACTTTTTGATGGCAGATTGCAGGAGCCACTTGGTACTATCAAACAAGCCGAACTTGGCACTGGTGCCACCTCTGGTCTGGGAACCATCCTGCCTATCGTGGATTTTCAGGGGCCAGACGGCCACTCTCAGCCATATGCCCCCAGACACAAAGCTCTGCCCGTTTCCCTGGCAAACAAAAGTAAGCTGCCCCGCTTCTGGATGGCAGATTGCAGGACGCACTTGGTACTATCAAACCAGCCCGACTTGGCACTGGTGCCACGTCAAGTCTGGGAACCATCCTGCGTATCGTGGATTCTAAGGAGCCAGCCGGCCACTCCCAGCCACAGGCCCCCAAACACAAACAACGGCGCTTTTCCCTGGAAAACAAAACTCGCCTGCCAACTTTTTGATGGCAGATTGCAGGAGCAACTTGGTACTATCAAACCAGCCCAACTTGGCACTGGTGCCACCATGGGTCTGGTCACCATCCTGCCTATCGTAACTTTTCAGGAGCCAGCCGGTCACTCTCAGACATAGGCCCCCAAACAAAACCCACGGCCCGTTTCCCTGGCAAACAAAAGTAAGCTGCCCCGCTTCTGGATGGCAGATTCCCGGACGCACTTGGTACTATCAAACCAGCCCAACTTGGCACTGGTTCCACCTCTGATCTGGGAACCATGCTGAGTATCGTGGATTCTAAGGAGCCAGCCGGCCACTCCCAGCCACAGGCCCCCAAACACAAACAACGGCGCTTTTCCCTGGAAAACAAAACTCGCCCGCCAAGTTTGTGATGGCAGATTGCAGGAGCCACTTGGTACTATCAAACCAGCCCAACTTGGCACTGGTGCCGTCATGGGTCTGGTCACCATCCTGCCTATCGTAGCTTTTCACGAGCCAGCCGGTCACTCCCAGCCATAGGCCCCCAGACAAAAACCTCGGCCCGTTTCCCTGGCAAACAAAAGTAAGCTGCCCCGCTTCTGGATGGCAGATTGCAGGAACCACTTGTTACTATCAAACCAGCCCAACTTGGCACTGGTGCCACCATGGGTCTGGGAACCATCCTTTGTATCGTGGATTCTAATTAGCCATCCGTCCACTCCAGGCCATAGGGCCCCAGGCACAAACAACGGCGCTTTTCCCTGGAAAACAAAACTCGCCTGCCAACTTTTTGATGGCCGATTGCAGGAACCACTTGGTATTATCAAGCCAGCCCCACTTGGCACTGGTGCCACCTTGGGTCTGGGAACCATGCTGCGTATCGTGGATTCTAAGGAGCCAGCCGGCCACTCCCTGCCACAGGCCCCCAAACACAAACAACGGCGCTTTTCCCTGGAAAACAAAACTCGCCTGCCAAGTTTTTGATGGCAGATTGCAGGAGCCACTTGGTACTATCAAACCAGCCCAACTTGGCACTGGTGCCACCATGGGTCTGGTCACCATCCTGCCTATCGTAGCTTTTCAGGAGCCAGCCAGCCACCCCCAGCCAGAGGCCCCCAGACAAATATTTCGGCCCGTTTCCCTGGCAAACAAAAGTAAGCTGCCCCGCTTCTGCATGGCAGATTGCAGGAGCCACTTTGCACCGTCAAACCAGCCCAACTTGGCACTGGTGCCACCTCAGGTCTGGGAACCATCCTGCGTCTCGTGGGTTCTAATTAGCCATCCGTCCACTCCAGGCCATAGGGCCCCAGGCACAAACAACGGCGCTTTTCCCTGGAAAACAAAACTCGCCTGCCAACATTTTGATGGCCGATTGCAGGAACCACTTGGTATTATCAAGCCAGCCCAACTTGGCACTGGTGCCACCATGGGTCTGGTCACCATCCTGCCTATCGTAGCTTTTCAGGAGCCAGCCGGTCACTCCCAGCCATAGGCCCCCAGACACAAACCTCGGACCGTTTCCCTGGGAAACAAAACTCAGCTGCCCCGCTTCTGGATGGCAGATTGCAGGAACCACTTGGTACTATCAAACCAGCCCAACTTGGCACTGGTGCCACCATGGGTCTGGGAACCATCCTGTGTATCGTGGATTCTAATTAGCCATCCGTCCACTCCAGGCCATAGGGCCCCAGGCACAAACAACGGCGCTTTTCCCTGGAAAACAAAACTCGCCTGCGAACATTTTGATGGCCGATTGCAGGAACCACTTGGTATTATCAAGCCAGCCCGACTTGGCACTGGTGCCACCTTGGGTCTGGGAACCATGCTGCGTATCGTGGATTCTAAGGAGCCAGCCGGCCACTCCCAGCCACAGGCCCCCAAACACAAACAACGACGCTTTTCCCTGGAAATCAACACTCGCTTGCCGACATTTTGATGGCAGATTGCAGGAGCCACTTGGTACTATCAAACCAGCCCAACTTGGCACTGGTGCCACCATGGGTCTGGTCACCATCCTGCCTATCGTAGCTTTTCATGAGCCAGCCGGCCACTCCCAGCCATAGGCCCCCAGACACAAACCTCGGCCCGTTTCCCTGGCAAACAAAAGTAAGCTGCCCCGCTTCTGGATGGCAGATTCCCGGACGCACTTGTTACAATCAAACCAGCCCAACTTGGCACTGGTGCCACCTCTGGTCTGGGAACCATGCTGAGTATCGTGGATTCTAAGGAGCCAGCCGGCCACTCCCAGCCACAGGCCCCCAAACACAAACAACGGCGCTTTTCCCTGGAAAACAAAACTCGCCTGCCAAGTTTTTGATGGCAGATTGCAGGAGCCACTTGGTACTATCAAACCAGCCCAACTTGGCACTGGTGCCGTCATGGGTCTGGTCACCATCCTGCCTATCGTAGCTTTTCAGGAGCCAGCCGGTCACTTCCAGGCTTAGGCCCCCAGACACAATCCTCGGACCGTTTCCCTGGCAAACAAAAGTAAGCTGCCCCGCTTCTGGATGGCAGATTGCAGGAACCACTTGGTACTATCAAACCAGCCCAAGTTGGCACTGGTGCTACCATGGGTCTGGGAACCATCCTGTGTATCGTGGATTCTAATTAGCCATCCGTCCACTCCAGGCCTTAGGGCCCCAGGCACAAACAACGGCGCTTTTCCCTGGATAACAAACTCGCCTGCCAAATTTTTGATGGCAGATTGCAGGAGCCACTTGGTACTATCAAACCAGCCCAACTTGGCACTGGTGCCACCATGGGTCTGGTCACCATCCTGCCTATCGTAGCTTTTCAGGAGCCAGCCAGTCACTCCCAGCCATAGGCCCCGAGACACAAACCTCGGCCCGTTTCCCTGGCAAACAAAAGTAAGCTGCCCCGCTTCTGGATGGCAGATTGCAGGAGCCACTTGGTACTATCAAACCAGCCCGACTTGGCACTGGTGCCACCACTGGTCTGGGAACCATCCTGCGTATCGTGGATTCTAATTAGCCAGCTGGCCACTCCCAGCCACAGGCACCCAAACACAAACGACGGCGCTTTTCCCTGGAAAACAAAACTCGCCTGACAACTTTTTGATGGCAGATTGCAGGAGCCACTTGGTACTATCAAACCAGCCCAACTTGGCACTGGTGCCACCATGGGTCTGGTCACCATCCTGCCTATCGTAGCTTTTCAGGAGCCAGCCGGTCACTCCCAGCCATAGGCCCCCAGACAAATACCTCGGCCCGTTTCCCTGGAAGACAAAAGTAAGCTGCCCCGCTTCTGGATGGCAGATTGCAGGACGCACTTGGTACTATCAAACCAGCCCGACTTGGCACTGGTGCCACGTCAAGTCTGGGAACCATCCTGCGTATCGTGGATTCTAAGGAGCCAGCCGGCCACTCCCTGCCACAGGCCCCCAAACACAAACAACGGCGCTTTTCCCTGGAAAACAAAACTCGCCTGCCAACTTTTTGATGGCAGATTGCAGGAGCAACTTGGTACTATCAAACCAGCCCAACTTGGCACTGGTGCCACCATGGGTCTGGTCACCATCCTGCCTATCGTAACTTTTCAGGAGCCAGCCGGTCACTCTCAGCCATAGGCCCCCAAACAAAACCCACGGCCCGTTTCCCTGGCAAACAAAAGTAAGCTGCCCCGCTTCTGGATGGCAGATTCCCGGACGCACTTGGTACTATCAAACCAGCCCAACTTGGCACTGGTTCCACCTCTGATCTGGGAACCATGCTGAGTATCGTGGATTCTAAGGAGCCAGCCGGCCACTCCCAGCCACAGGCCCCCAAACACAAACAACGGCGCTTTTCCCTGGAAAACAAAACTCGCCCGCCAAGTTTGTGATGGCAGATTGCAGGAGCCACTTGGTACTATCAAACCAGCCCAACTTGGCACTGGTGCCGTCATGGGTCTGGTCACCATCCTGCCTATCGTAGCTTTTCACGAGCCAGCCGGTCACTCCCAGCCATAGGCCCCCAGACAAAAACCTCGGCCCGTTTCCCTGGCAAACAAAAGTAAGCTGCCCCGCTTCTGGATGGCAGATTGCAGGAACCACTTGGTACTATCAAACCAGCCCAACTTGGCACTGGTGCCACCATGGGTCTGGGAACCATCCTGTGTATCGTGGATTCTAATTAGCCATCCGTCCACTCCAGGCCATAGGGCCCCAGGCACAAACAACAGCGCTTTTCCCTGGAAAACAAAACTCGCCTGCCAACTTTTTGATGGCCGATTGCAGGAACCACTTGGTATTATCTAGCCAGCCCAACTTGGCACTGGTGCCACCATGGGTCTGGTCACCATCCTGCCTATCGTAGCTTTTCAGGAGCCAGCCGGTCACTCCCAGCCATAGGCCCCCAGACACAAACCTCGGACCGTTTCCCTGGCAAACAAAAGTAAGCTGCCCCGCTTCTGGATGGCAGATTGCAGGAACCACTTGTTACTATCAAACCAGCCCAACTTGGCACTGGTGCCACCATGGGTCTGGGAACCATCCTGTGTATCGTGGATTCTAATTAGCCATCCGTCCACTCCAGGCCATAGGGCCCCAGGCACAAACAACGGCGCTTTTCCCTGGAAAACAAAACTCGCCTGCCAACTTTTTGATGGCCGATTGCAGGAACCACTTGGTATTATCAAGCCAGCCCGACTTGGCACTGGTGCCACCTTGGGTCTGGGAACCATGCTGCGTATCATGGATTCTAAGGAGCCAGCCGGCCACTCCCTGCCACAGGCCCCCAAACACAAACAACGGCGCTTTTCCCTGGAAAACAAAACTCGCCTGCCAACTTTTTGATGGCAGATTGCAGGAGCCACTTGGTACTATCAAACCAGCCCAAGTTGGCACTGGTGCCACCATGGGTCTGGTCACCATCCTGCCTATCGTAACTTTTCAGGAGCCAGCCGGTCACTCTCAGCCATAGGCCCCCAAACAAAACCCACGGCCCGTTTCCCTGGCAAACAAAAGTAAGCTGCCCCGCTTCTGGATGGCAGATTCCCGGACGCACTTGGTACTATCAAACCAGCCCAACTTGGCACTGGTTCCACCTCTGATCTGGGAACCATGCTGAGTATCGTGGATTCTAAGGAGCCAGCCGGCCACTCCCAGCCACAGGCCCCCAAACACAAACAACGGCGCTTTTCCCTGGAAAACAAAACTCGCCCGCCAAGTTTGTGATGGCAGATTGCAGGAGCCACTTGGTACTATCAAACCAGCCCAACTTGGCACTGGTGCCGTCATGGGTCTGGTCACCATCCTGCCTATCGTAGCTTTTCACGAGCCAGCCGGTCACTCCCAGCCATAGGCCCCCAGACAAAAACCTCGGCCCGTTTCCCTGGAAAACAAAAGTAAGCTGCCCCGCTTCTGGATGGCAGATTGCAGGAACCACTTGGTACTATCAAACCAGCCCAACTTGGCACTGGTGCCACCATGGGTCTGGGAACCATCCTGTGTATCGTGGATTCTAATTAGCCATCCGTCCACTCCAGGCCATAGGGCCCCAGGCACAAACAACAGCGCTTTTCCCTGGAAAACAAAACTCGCCTGCCAACTTTTTGATGGCCGATTGCAGGAACCACTTGGTATTATCTAGCCAGCCCAACTTGGCACTGGTGCCACCATGGGTCTGGTCACCATCCTGCCTATCGTAGCTTTTCAGGAGCCAGCCGGTCACTCCCAGCCATAGGCCCCCAGACACAAACCTCGGACCGTTTCCCTGGCAAACAAAAGTAAGCTGCCCCGCTTCTGGATGGCAGATTGCAGGAACCACTTGTTACTATCAAACCAGCCCAACTTGGCACTGGTGCCACCATGGGTCTGGGAACCATCCTGTGTATCTTGGATTCTAATTAGCCATCCGTCCACTCCAGGCCATAGGGCCCCAGGCACAAACAACGGCGCTTTTCCCTGGAAAACAAAACTCGCCTGCCAACTTTTTGATGGCCGATTGCAGGAACCACTTGGTATTATCAAGCCAGCCCGACTTGGCACTGGTGCCACCTTGGGTCTGGGAACCATGCTGCGTATCATGGATTCTAAGGAGCCAGCCGGCCACTCCCTGCCACAGGCCCCCAAACACAAACAACGGCGCTTTTCCCTGGAAAACAAAACTCGCCTGCCAAGTTTTTGATGGCAGATTGCAGGAGCCACTTGGTACTATCAAATCAGCCCAACTTGGCACTGGTGCCACCATGGGTCTGGTCACCATCCTGCCTATCGTAGCTTTTCAGGAGCCAGCCATCCACCCCCAGCCAGAGGCCCCCAGACAAATATTTCGGCCCGTTTCCCTGGCAAACAAAAGTAAGCTGCCCCGCTTCTGCATGGCAGATTGCAGGAGCCACTTTGCACCGTCAAACCAGCCCAACTTGGCACTGGTGCCACCTCAGGTCTGGGAACCATCCTGCGTCTCGTGGGTTCTAATTAGCCATCCGTCCACTCCAGGCCATAGGGCCCCAGGCACAAACAACGGCGCTTTTCCCTGGAAAAAAAAACTCGCCTGCCAACTTTTTGATGGCCGATATCAGGAACCACTTGGTATTATCAAGCCAGCCCAACTTGGCACTGGTGCCACCATGGGTCTGGTCACCATCCTGCCTATCGTAGCTTTTCAGGAGCCAGCCGGTCACTCCCAGCCATAGGCCCCCAGACACAAACCTCGGACCGTTTCCCTGGCAAACAAAAGTAAGCTGCCCCGCTTCTGGATGGCAGATTGCAGGAACCACTTGGTACTATCAAACCAGCCCAACTTGGCACTGGTGCCACCATGGGTCTGGGAACCATCCTGTGTATCGTGGATTCTAATTAGCCATCCGTCCACTCCAGGCCATAGGGCCCCAGGCACAAACAACGGCGCTTTTCCCTGGAAAACAAAACTCGCCTGCGAACATTTTGATGGCCGATTGCAGGAACCACTTGGTATTATCAAGCCAGCCCGACTTGGCACTGGTGCCACCTTGGGTCTGGGAACCATGCTGCGTATCGTGGATTCTAAGGAGCCAGCCGGCCACTCCCAGCCACAGGCCCCCAAACACAAACAACGACGCTTTTCCCTGGAAATCAACACTCGCTTGCTGACTTTTTGATGGCAGATTGCAGGAGCCACTTGGTACTATCAAACCAGCCCAACTTGGCACTGGTGCCACCATGGGTCTGGTCACCATCCTGCCTATCGTAGCTTTTCATGAGCCAGCCGGCCACTCCCAGCCATAGGCCCCCAGACACAAACCTCGGCCCGTTTCCCTGGCAAACAAAAGTAAGCTGCCCCGCTTCTGGATGGCAGATTCCCGGACGCACTTGTTACAATCAAACCAGCCCAACTTGGCACTGGTGCCACCTCTGGTCTGGGAACCATGCTGAGTATCGTGGATTCTAAGGAGCCAGCCGGCCACTCCCAGCCACAGGCCCCCAAACACAAACAACGGCGCTTTTCCCTGGAAAACAAAACTCGCCTGCCAAGTTTTTGATGGCAGATTGCAGGAGCCACTTGGTACTATCAAACCAGCCCAACTTGGCACTGGTGCCGTCATGGGTCTGGTCACCATCCTGCCTATCGTAGCTTTTCACGAGCCAGCCGGTCACTTCCAGGCTTAGGCCCCCAGACACAATCCTCGGACCGTTTCCCTGGCAAACAAAAGTAAGCTGCCCCGCTTCTGGATGGCAGATTGCAGGAACCACTTGGTACTATCAAACCAGCCCAACTTGGCACTGGTGCCACCATGGGTCTGGGAACCATCCTGTGTATCGTGGATTCTAATTAGCCATCCGTCCACTCCAGGCCATAGGGCCCCAGGCACAAACAACGGCGCTTTTCCCTGGATAACAAACTCGCCTGCCAAATTTTTGATGGCAGATTGCAGGAGCCACTTGGTACTATCAAACCAGCCCAACTTGGCACTGGTGCCACCATGGGTCTGGTCACCATCCTGCCTATCGTAGCTTTTCAGGAGCCAGCCGGTCACTCCCAGCCATAGGCCCCGAGACACAAACCTCGGACCGTTTCCCTGGCAAACAAAAGTAAGCTACCCCGCTTCTGGATGGCAGATTGCAGGACGCACTTGGTACTATCAAACCAGCCCAACTTGGCACTGGTGCCACCTCAGGTCTGGGAACCATCCTGCGTCTCGTGGATTCTAAGGAGCCAGCCGGCCACTCCCTGCCACAGGCCCCCAAACAAAAACAACGGCGCTTTTCCCTGGAAATCAACACTCGCTTCCCGACTTTTTGATGGCAGATTGCAGGAGCCACTTGGTACTATCAAACCAGCCCAACTTGGCACTGGTGCCACCATGGGTCTGGTCACCATCATGCCTCTCGTAGCTTTTCAGGACCTAGCCGGTCACGCACAGCCATAGGCCCCCAGACACAAACCTTGGCCCGTTTCCCTGGCAAACAAATGTAAGCTGCCCCGTTTCTGGATGGCAGATTTCAGTAGCAACTTTGCACCATCAAACTGGCCCGACTTGTCACTGGTGCCACTTTAGGTCTGGGAACCATCCTGCGTATCGTGGATTCTAATTAGCCAGCCGGCCACTCCCAGCCACAGGCCCCCAAACACAAACAACGGCGCTTTTCCCTGGAAAACAAAACTCGCCTGACAACTTTTTGATGGCAGATTGCAGGAGTCACTTGGTACTATCAAACCAGCCCAACTTGGCACTGGTGCCACCATGGGTCTGGTCACCATCCTGCCTATCGTAGCTTTTCAGGAGCCAGCCGGTCACTCCCAGCCATAGGCCCCCAGACACAAAGCTCGGCCCGTTTCCCTGGCAAACAAAAGTAAGCTGCCCCGCTTCTGGATGGCAGATAGTAGGACGCACTTGTTACTATCAAACCAGCCCGACTTGGCACTGGTGCCACCACTGGTCTGGGAACCATCCTGCGTATCGTGGATTCTAAGGAGCCAGCCGGCCACTCCCTGCCACAGGCCCCCAAACACAAACAACGGCGCTTTTCCCTGGAAAACAAAACTCGCCTGACAACTTTTTGATGGCAGATTGCAGGAGCCACTTGGTACTATCAAACCAGCCCAACCTGGCACTGGTGCCACCATGGGTCTGGTCACCATCCTGCCTATCGTAGCTTTTCAGGAGCCAGCCGGTCACTCCCAGCCATAGGCCCCCAGACAAATACCTCGGCCCGTTTCCCTGGAAAACAAAAGTAAGCTGCCCCGCTTCTGGATGGCAGATTGCAGGACGCACTTGGTACTATCAAACCAGCCCGACTTGGCACTGGTGCCACGTCAAGTCTGGGAACCATCCTGCGTATCGTGGATTCTAAGGAGCCAGCCGGCCACTCCCAGCCACAGGCCCCCAAACACAAACAACGGCGCTTTTCCCTGGAAAACAAAACTCGCCTGCCAACTTTTTGATGGCAGATTGCAGGAGCCACTTGGTACTATCAAACCAGCCCAACTTGGCACTGGTGCCACCATGGGTCTGGTCACCATCCTGCCTATCGTAACTTTTCAGGAGCCAGCGGGTCACTCCCAGCCATAGGCCCCCAGACAAATACCTCGGCCCGTTTCCCTGGCAAACAAAAGTAAGCTGCCCCGCTTCTGGATGGCAGATTCCCGGACGCACTTGGTACTATCAAACCAGCCCAACTTGGCACTGGTGCCACCTCTGATCTGGGAACCATGCTGAGTATCGTGGATTCTAAGGAGCCAGCCGGCCACTCCCAGCCACAGGCCCCCAAACACAAACAACGGCGCTTTTCCCTGGAAAACAAAACTCGCCTGCCAACTTTTTGATGGCAGATTGCAGGAGCCACTTGGTACTATCAAACCAGCCCAACTTGGCACTGGTGCCGTCATGGGTCTGGTCACCATCCTGCCTATCGTAGCTTTTCAGGAGCCAGCCGGTCACTCCCAGCCATAGGCCCCCAGACAAAAACCTCGGCCCGTTTCCCTGGAAAACAAAAGTAAGCTGCCCCGCTTCTGGATGGCAGATTGCAGGAACCACTTGGTACTATCAAACCAGCCCAACTTGGCACTGGTGCCACCATGGGTCTGGGAGCCATCCTGTGTATCGTGGATTCTAATTAGCCATCCGTCCACTCCAGGCCTTAGGGCCCCAGGCACAAACAACGGCGCTTTTCCCTGGAAAACAAAACTCGCCTGCCAACTTTTTGATGGCCGATTGCAGGAACCACTTGGCATTATCTAGCCAGCCCAACTTGGCACTGGTGCCACCATGGGTCTGGTCACCATCCTGCCTATCGTAGCTTTTCAGGAGCCAGCCGGTCACTCCCAGCCATAGGCCCCCAGACACAAACCTCGGACCGTTTCCCTGGCAAACAAAAGTAAGCTGCCCCGCTTCTGGATGGCAGATTGCAGGAACCACTTGTTACTATCAAACCAGCCCAACTTGGCACTGGTGCCACCATGGGTCTGGGAACCATCCTGTGTATCATGGATTCTAATTAGCCATCCGTCCACTCCAGGCCATAGGGCCCCAGGCACAAACAAAGGCGCTTTTCCCTGGAAAACAAAACTCGCCTGCGAACATTTTGATGGCCGATTGCAGGAACCACTTGGTATTATCAAGCCAGCCCGACTTGGCACTGGTGCCACCTTGGGTCTGGGAACCATGCTGCGTATCGTGGATTCTAAGGAGCCAGCCGGCCACTCCCAGCCACAGGCCCCCAAACACAAACAACGGCGCTTTTCCCTGGAAAACAAAACTCGCCCGCCAAGTTTGTGATGGCAGATTGCAGGAGCAACTTGGTACTATCAAACCAGCCCAACTTGGCACTGGTGCCACCATGGGTCTGGTCACCATCCTGACTATCGTAGCTTTTCAGGAGCCAGCCAGCCACCCCCAGCCAGAGGCCCCCAGACAAATATTTCGGCCCGTTTCCCTGGCAAACAAAAGTAAGCTGCCCCGCTTCTGCATGGCAGATTGCAGGAGCCACTTTGCACCGTCAAACCAGCCCAACTTGGCACTGGTGCCACCTCAGGTCTGGGAACCATCCTGCGTATCGTGGGTTCTAATTAGGCATCCGTCCACTCCAGGCCATAGGGCCCCAGGCACAAACAACGGCGCTTTTCCCTGGAAAACAAAACTCGCCTGCCAACTTTTTGATGGCCGATTGCAGGAACCACTTGGTATTATCAAGCCAGCCCAACTTGGCACTGGTGCCACCATGGGTCTGGTCACCATCCTGCCTATCGTAGCTTTTCAGGAGCCAGCCGGTCACTCCCAGCCATAGGCCCCCAGACACAAACCTCGGACCGTTTCCCTGGCAAACAAAACTCAGCTGCCCCGCTTCTGGATGGCAGATTGCAGGAACCACTTGGTACTATCAAACCAGCCCAACTTGGCACTGGTGCCACCATGGGTCTGGGAACCATCCTGTGTATCGTGGATTCTAATTAGCCATCTGTCCACTCCAGGCCATAGGGCCCCAGGCACAAACAACGGCGCTTTTCCCTGGAAAACAAAACTCGCCTGCGAACATTTTGATGGCCGATTGCAGGAACCACTTGGTATTATCAAGCCAGCCCGACTTGGCACTGGTGCCACCTTGGGTCTGGGAACCATGCTGCGTATCGTGGATTCTAAGGAGCCAGCCGGCCACTCCCAGCCACAGGCCCCCAAACACAAACAACGACGCTTTTCCCTGGAAATCAACACTCGCTTGCCGATTTTTGATGGCAGATTGCAGGAGCCACTTGGTACTATCAAACCAGCCCAACTTGGCACTGGTGCCACCATGGGTCTGGTCACCATCATGCCTCTCGTAGCTTTTCAGGACCTAGCCGGTCACTCACAGCCATAGGCCCCCAGACACAAACCTTGGCCCGTTTCCCTGGCAAACAAAATTAAGCTGCCCCGCTTCTGGATGGCAGATTGCAGGAGCCACTTGGTATTATCAAACCAGCCCAACTTGGCACTGGTGCCACCTCTGGTCTGGGAACCATCCTGCGTATCGTGGATTCTAAGGAGCCAGTCGGCCACTCCCAGCCACAGGCCCCCAAACACCAACAACGGCCCGTTTCCGTGGCAAACAAAAGTAAGCTGCCCCGCTTCTGGATGGCAGATTGCAGGAACCACTTGGTACTATCAAACCAGCCCAACTTGGCACTTGTGGCACCTCTTGTCTGGGAACCATGCTGCGTATCGTGGTTTCTAAGGAGCCAGCCGGCCACTCCCAACCACAGGCCCCCAAACACAAACAACGACGCTTTTCCCTGGAAAACAAAACTCGCCTGACAACATTTTGATGGCAGATTGCAGGAGCCACTTGGTACTATCAAACCAGGCCAACTTGGCACTGGTGCCACCATGGGTCTGGTCACCATCCTGCCTATCGAAGCTTTTCAGGAGCCAGCCGGTCACTCACAGCCATAGGCCCCGAGACACAAAGCTCGGCCCGTTTCCCTGGCAAACAAAAGTAAGCTGCCCCGCTTCTGGATGGCAGATTGCAGAAGCCACTTGGTACTATCAAACCAGCCCAACTTGGCACTGGTGCCACCTCTGGTCTGGGAACCATCCTGCGTATCGTATATTTTAAGGAGCCAGTAGGTTGTCCCAGCCATAGGCCCCCAAACACAAACAACGGTCCGTTTCCCTGGCAAACAAAAGTAAGCTGCCCCGCTTCTGGATGGCAGATTGCAGGAACCACTTGGTAGTATCAAACCAGCCCAACTTGGCACTGGTGGCACCTCTTGTCTGGGAACCATGCTGCGTATCGTGGTTTCTAAGGAGCCAGCCGGCCACTCCCAACCATAGACCCCCAGACACAAAGCTCGGCCCGTTTCCCTGGAAAACAAAAGTAAGCTACCCCGATTCTGGATGGCAGATTGCAGGAGCCACTTGGTACTATCAAATCAGCCCAAATTGGCACTGGTGCCACCATGGGTCTGGTAAACATCCTGCCTATCGTAGCTTTTCAGGAGCCAGCCGGCCACTCTCAGCCATATGCCCCCAAAAACAAACCACGGCCCTTTTCTCTGGCAAACAAAACTCAACTGCCCCTCTTCTGGATGGCAAATTTTAGGACGCACTTTGTACTACGAAAACCGCCCGACGTGGCACTGGTGCCACCTTGTGTCAGGGAACCATCCTGCATATCGAGCTTTTTAAGGAGCCAGCCGGCCACGCCCAGCCATAAACCCCCAAAAACAAACCACGGACCATTTCTCTTGGAAACAAAAATCCGCTGCCCCGCGTCTGGATGGCAGATTGCAGGAGCCACTTTGCACCATCAAACCAGCCCGACTTGGCACTGGTGCCACCTTGGGTCTGGGAACAATCCTGCATATCGTGGATTCTAAGGAGCCAGCCGGCCACTCCCAGCCACAGGCCCCCAAACAAAAACAACGGCGCTTTTCCCTGGAAAACAAAATTCGCCTGCCAACTTTTTGATGGCAGATTGCAGGAGCCACTTGGTACTATCAAACCAGCCCAACTTGGCACTGGTGCCACCTCTGGTCTGGGAACCATCCTGCCTATCGTAGCTTTTCGGGAGCCAGCCGGTCACTCCCAGCCATAGACCCCCAGACACAAACCTCGGCCCGTTTCCCTGGAAAACAAAAGTAAGCTACCCCGATTCTGGATCGCAGATTGCAGGAGCCACTTGGTACTATCAAATCAGCCCAACTTGGCACTGGTGCCACCATGGGTCTGGTAAACATCCTGCCTATCGTAGCTTTTGAGGAGCCAGCCGGTCACTCCCTGCCCTAGGCCCCCAGACACAAACCTCGGCCCGTTTCCCTGGCAAACAAAAGTAAGCTGCCCCGCTTTTGGATGGCAGATTGCAGGAGCCACGTTGCACCATCAAACCAGCCCGACTTGGCACTGGTGCCACCTTGGGTCTGGGAACAAGTTGGGCTGGTTTGAGAGTACCAAGTGGCTCCTGCAATCTTCCATCCAGAAGCGGGACAGCTTACTTTTGTTTCCCAGGGAAACGGGCCGAGGTATTTGTCTGGGGGCCTATGGCTGGGAGTGACCGGCTGGCTACTGAAAAGCTACGATAGGCAGGATGGTTACCAGACTCATGGTGCCACCAGTGCCAAGTCGGGCTGGTTTGATAATACTAAATAGCTCCTGCAATCTGCCATCCAGACGCGGGGCAGCGGATTTTTGTTTGCTGGAGAAATGTTCCGTGGTTTTTTTTGGGGGTATATGACTGGACGTGGCCGGCTGGCTCCTTAAAAAGCTCTATACGCAGGATTGTTCCCTGACCCAAGGTGGCATCAGTGCCAAGTCGGGCTGTTTTCGTAGTACCAAGTGCGTCCTGCAATTTGCCATCCAGAAGCGGGGCAGCCTACTTTTGTTTGCCAGGGAAACGTGCCGAGGTATTTGTCTGGAGGCCTATGGCTGGGAGTGAGCTGCTGGCTCCTAAAAAGCTACGATAGGCAGGATGGTGACCAGACCCATGGTGGCACCAGTGCCAAGTTGGGCTGGTTTGATAGTACCAAGTGGCTCCTGCAATCTGCCATCAAGAAGTTGGCAGGCGAGTTTTGTTTTCCAGGGAAAAGCGCCGTTGTTTTTGTTTAGAGGCCTGTGGCTGGGAGTGGCCGCCTGTCCTCGTAGAATCTACGTTACGCAGCATGGTTCCCAGAGCCAAGGTGGCACCAGGGCCAAGTCGGGCTGGTTTGTAAGTACCAAGTGCATCCTGCAATCTGCCATCCAAAAGCGGGGCAGCTTACTTTTGTTTGCCAGGGAAACGGGCCGAGGTTTGTGTCCAGGGGCCTATGGCAGGGAGTGACCGGCTGGCTCCTGAAAAGCTACGATAGGCAGGATGTTTACCAGACCCATGGTGGCACCAGTGCCAAGTTGGGCTGATTTGATAGTACCAAGTGGCTCCTGCAATCTGCCATCCAGAATTGGGGTAGCTTACTTTTGTTTTCCAGGGAAACGGGCCGAGGTTTGTGTCTGGGGGTCTATGGCTGGGAGTGACCGGCTGGCTCCTGAAAAGCTACGATAGGCAGGATGGTTCCCAGACCAGAGGTGGCACCAGTGCCAAGTTGGGCTGGTTTGATAGTACCAAGTGGCTCCTGCAATCTGCCATCAAAAAGTTGGCAGGCGAATTTTGTTTTCCAGGGAAAAGCGCCGTTGTTTGTGTTTGGGGGCCTGTGGCTGGGAGTGGCCGGCTGGCTCCTTAGAATCCACGATATGCAGGATTGTTCCCAGACCCAAGGTGGCACCAGTGCCAAGTCGGGCTGGTTTGATGGTGCAAAGTGGCTCCTGCAATCTGCCATCCAGACGCGGGGCAGCGGATTTTTGTTTCCAAGAGAAATAGTCCGTGGTTTGTTTTTGGGGGTTTATGGCTGGGCGTGGCCGTCTGGCTCCTTAAAAAGCTCGATATGCAGGATGGTTCCCTGACACAAGGTGGCACCAGGGCCACGTCGGGCGGTGTTCGTAGTACTAAGGGCGTCCTAAAATTTGCCATCCAGAAGAGGGGCAGTTGAGTTTTGTTTGCCAGAGAAAAGGGCCGTGGTTTGTTTTGGGGGCATATGGCTGAGAGTGGCCGGCTGGCCCCTGAAAATCCACGATAGGCAGGATGGTTCCCAGACCTGAGGTGGCACCAGTGCCAAGTCGGGCTGGTTTGATAGTACTAAGCAGCTCCTGCAATCTGCCATGCAGAAGCGGGGCAGCTTACTTTTGTTTGCCAGGGAAACGGGCCGAGGTTTGTGTCTAGGGGCCTCTGGCTGGGGGTGGCTGGCTGGCTCCTGAAAAGCTACGATAGGCAGGATGGTGACCAGACCCATGGTGGCACCAGTGCCAAGTTGGGCTGGTTTGATAGTACCAAGTGGCTCCTGCAATCTGCCATCAAAATGTTGGCAGGCGAGTTGTGTTTTCCAGGGAAAAGCGCCGTTGTTTGTGTTTGGGGGCCTGTGGCTGGGAGTGGCCGGCTGGCTCCTTAGAACCCACGATACGCAGGATGGTTCCCAGACCTGAGGTGGCACCAGTGCCAAGTTGGGCTGGTTTGATGGTGCAAAGTGGCTCCTGCAATCTGCCATGCAGAAGCGGGGCAGCTTACTTTTGTTTGCCAGGGAAACGGGCCGAAATATTTGTCTGGGGGCCTCTGGATTGGGGTGGCTGGCTGGCTCCTGAAAAGCTACGATAGGCAGGATGGTGACCAGACCCATGGTGGCACCAGTGCCAAGTTGGGCTGGTTTGATAGTACCAAGTGGCTCCTGCAATCTGCCATCAAAAGTTTGGCAGGCGAGTTTTGTTTTCCAGGGAAAAGCACCGTTGTGCGTGTTTTGGGGCCTGTGGCTGGGAGTGGCCAGCTGGCTCCTTAGAATCCACGATACGCAGGATGGTTCCCAGACGCAAGGTGGCACCAGTGCCAAGTCAGGCTGGTTTGTTAGTACCAAGTGGTTCCTGCAATCTGCCATCCAGAAGCGGGGCAGCTGAATTTTGTTTGCCAGAGAAAAAGGCTGTTGTTTGTGTTTCGGGGCCTGTGGCTGGCAGTGGCCGGCTGGCTCCTGAAAATCCATGATACGCAGGATGGTTCCCAGACCCAAGGTGGCATCAGTGCCAAGTAGGGCTGGTTTCATAGTACCCAGTGGCTCCTGCAATCTGCCATCCAGAAGAGGGGCAGTTGAGTTTTGTTTTCCAGAGAAAAGGGCCGTGGTTTGTGTTTGGGGCCTATGGCTGAGAGTGACCGGCTGGCCACTGAAAATCCACGATAGGAAGGATGGTTCCCAGATCCAAGGTGGCAGCAGTGCCATGTTGTTCTGGTGTGATAGTCCCAAGTGGCTCCTGCAATCTGCCATCCAGAAGCGGGGCAGCTGAGTTTTGTTTGCCAGAGAAAAAGGCTTTGGTTTGTATTTGGGGGCCTGTGGCTGGGAGTGTTCGGCTGGCTCCTGACAACCCACAATACGCAGGATGGTTCCCAGACCCAAGGTGGCACCAGTGCCAAGTCGGGCTGTTTTTATAGTACCAAGTGCGTCCTGCAATTTGCCATCCAGAAGAGGGGCAGTTGAGTTTTGTTTGCCAGAGAATAGCGCCGTTGTTTGTGTTTGGGGGCTTGTGGCTGGTAGTGGCCGACTGGCTCCTTAGAATCTGTGTTACGCAGCATGGTTCCCAGACCCAAGGTGGCACCAGTGCCAAGTTGGGCTGGTTTGATAGTACCAAGTGGCTCCTGCAATCTGCCATCCAGAAGCGGGGCAGCTTACTTTTGTTTGCCAGGGAAACGGGCCGAGGTTTGTGACTGGGGACCTATGGCTGGGAGTGACCGGCTGGCTCCTGAAAATCTACAATAGGCAGGATGGTTACCAGACCCATGGTGGCACCAGTGCCAAGTTGGGCTGGTTTGATAGTAACAAGTGGCTCCGGCAATCTGCCATCAAAAAGTTGGCAGGCGAGTTTTGTTTTCCAGGGAAAAGCGCCATTGTTTGTATTTGGGGGCCTGTGGCTGGGAGTGGCCGGCTGGCTCCTTTGAACCCACGATACGCAGGATGGTTCCCAGACCCAAGGTGGCACCAGTGCCAAGTCGGGCTGGTTTGATACTACCAAGTGCGTCCTGCAATATGCCATCCAGAAGCGGGGCAGCTTACTTTTGTTTGCCAGGGAAACGGGCCGTGGGTTTTGATTGGGGGCATATAGCTGAGAGTGGCCGGCTGGCTCCTGAAAATCCACGCTAGGCAGCATGGTTCCCAGATGCAAGGTGGCACCAGTGCCAAGTCGGGCTGGTTTGATGGTGCAAAGTGTCTCCTGCAATCTGCCATCCAGAAGCGGGGCAGCTGATTTTTGTTTGCCAGAGAAAAATTCCGTGGATTGTTTTTGGGGGCATATTGCTGGGAGTGGCCGGCTGGCTCCTTAAAATGCTCGATACGCATGATGGTTCCCAGGCCCAAGGTGTCACCACTACCAAGTCGGGCTGTTTTTTTAGTATCAAGTTCATCCTGCAATTTGCCATCCAGAAGAGGGGCAGTTGAGTTTTGTTTGCCAGAGAAACGGGCCGAGGTTTCTGTTTGGGGACATATGGCTGAGAGTGGCCGGCTGGCCCCTGAATATCCACGATACACAGCATGGTTCCCAGATCCAAGGTGGCACCAGTGCCAAGTCGGGCTGGTTTGATAGTACCAAGTGTCTCCTGCAATCTGCCATCCAGAAGCAGGGCAGCTTACTTTTGTTTGCCAGAGAAATAGGCCTAGGTTTTTGTTTGGGGGCCTGTGGCTAGGAGTGGCAGGCTGGCTCCTAAGAATCCACGATACGCAGGATGTTTCCCAGACCCAAGGTGGCACCAGTGCCAAGTCGGGCTGGTTTGATAGTACCAAGTGGCTCCTGCAAACTCCATCAAAAAGTTGGCAGGCGTGTTTTGTTTTCCAGGGAACAGCGCCGTTGATTTTGTTTGGGGGCCTGTGGCTGGGAGTGGCCGGCTGGCTCCTTAGAATCCACGATACGCAGGATGGTTCCCAGACCCAAGGTGGCACCAGTGCCAAGTCGGGCTGGTTTGATTACACCAAGTGGCTCCTGCAATCTGCCATCCAGAAGTGAGGCAGCTAAGTTTTGTTTGCGAGAAAAAAGGGCCGTGGTTTTTGTTGGGGGCCTGTGGCTGGGAGTAGCCGGCTGGCTCCTTAAAATCCACGATAGGCAGGATGGTTCCCAGACCCAAGGTGGCACCAGTGCCAAGTCGGGCTGGTTTGATAGTACCAAGTGGCTCCTGCAATCTGCCATCCAGAAGCGGGGCAGCTGAGTTTTGTTTGCCAGAGAAAAAGGCTGTGGTTTGTGTTTGGGGGCCTGTGGCTGGCAGTGGCCGGCTGGCTCCTGAAAATCCACGATACGCAGCATGGTTCCCAGACCCAAGGTGGCACCAGTGCCAAGTGGGGCTCGTTTGACAGTGTCAAGTGCCTCCTGCAATCTCCCATCCAGAAGCGGGGCGGCTGAGTTTTTTTTGCCAGGGAAACGGACCTTTGTTTTTGATTGGGCTCTGTGGCCGAGAGTGGTCGGCTGTCTCCTGACAATCCACAATACGCAGGATGGTTCCCAGACCCAAGGTGGCACCAGTGCCAAGTCGGGCTGGTTTGATAGTACCAAGTGTCTCCTGCAATCTGCCATCCAGAAGCGGGGCAGCTGAGTTTTGTTTGCCAGAGAAAAGGGCCGTGGGTTGTGTTTGGGGGCATATGGCTGGGAGTGGCCACCTGGCTCCTTAAAATGCACGATACGCCGCATGGTAACCAGACGCAAGGTGGCACCAGTGCCAAGTCAGGCTGTTTTTGTAGTACCCAGTGGCTCCTGCAATTTGCCATCCAGAAGCGGGGCAGTTGAATTTTGTTTGCTAGAGAAAAGGGCTGTGGTTTGTGTTTGGGGGCCTATGGCTGAGAGTGGCCGGCTGGCCCCTGAAAATCAACGATAGGCAGGATGGTTCCCAGATCCAAGGTGGCACCAGTGCCAAGTAAGGCTGGTTGTATGGTTCAAAGTGACTCCTGCAATCTGCCATCCAGAAGCGGGACAGCTGAGTTTTTTTTGCCAGAGAAAATGTCCATGGTCTCTTTTTGGGGCATACGGCTGGGAATTGCCGGCTGGCTCCTTAAAATGCTCGATACGCAGGATGGTTCCCAGAGCCAAGGTGGCACCACTGCCAAGTCGGGCTCTTTTTGTAGTACCAAGTGCGTCCTGCAATTTGCCATCCAGAAGAGGGGCAGTTGAGTTTTGTTTTCCAGAGAAAAGGGCCGTGGTTTGTGTTTGGGGCCTATGGCTGAGAGTGACCGGCTGGCCACTGAAAATCCACGATAGGAAGGATGGTTCCCAGATCCAAGGTGGCAGCAGTGCCATGTTGTTCTGGTGTGATAGTCCCAAGTGGCTCCTGCAATCTGCCATCCAGAAGCGGGGCAGCTGAGTTTTGTTTGCCAGAGAAAAAGGCTTTGGTTTGTATTTGGGGGCCTGTGGCTGGGAGTGTTCGGCTGGCTCCTGACAACCCACAATACGCAGGATGGTTCCCAGACCCAAGGTGGCACCAGTGCCAAGTCGGGCTGTTTTTATAGTACCAAGTGCGTCCTGCAATTTGCCATCCAGAAGAGGGGCAGTTGAGTTTTGTTTGCCAGAGAATAGCGCCGTTGTTTGTGTTTGGGGGCTTGTGGCTGGTAGTGGCCGACTGGCTCCTTAGAATCTGTGTTACGCAGCATGGTTCCCAGACCCAAGGTGGCACCAGTGCCAAGTTGGGCTGGTTTGATAGTACCAAGTGGCTCCTGCAATCTGCCATCCAGAAGCGGGGCAGCTTACTTTTGTTTGCCAGGGAAACGGGCCGAGGTTTGTGACTGGGGACCTATGGCTGGGAGTGACCGGCTGGCTCCTGAAAATCTACAATAGGCAGGATGGTTACCAGACCCATGGTGGCACCAGTGCCAAGTTGGGCTGGTTTGATAGTAACAAGTGGCTCCGGCAATCTGCCATCAAAAAGTTGGCAGGCGAGTTTTGTTTTCCAGGGAAAAGCGCCATTGTTTGTATTTGGGGGCCTGTGGCTGGGAGTGGCCGGCTGGCTCCTTTGAACCCACGATACGCAGGATGGTTCCCAGACCCAAGGTGGCACCAGTGCCAAGTCGGGCTGGTTTGATACTACCAAGTGCGTCCTGCAATATGCCATCCAGAAGCGGGGCAGCTTACTTTTGTTTGCCAGGGAAACGGGCCGTGGGTTTTGATTGGGGGCATATAGCTGAGAGTGGCCGGCTGGCTCCTGAAAATCCACGCTAGGCAGCATGGTTCCCAGATGCAAGGTGGCACCAGTGCCAAGTCGGGCTGGTTTGATGGTGCAAAGTGTCTCCTGCAATCTGCCATCCAGAAGCGGGGCAGCTGATTTTTGTTTGCCAGAGAAAAATTCCGTGGATTGTTTTTGGGGGCATATTGCTGGGAGTGGCCGGCTGGCTCCTTAAAATGCTCGATACGCATGATGGTTCCCAGGCCCAAGGTGTCACCACTACCAAGTCGGCCTGCGGTTTTAGTATCAAGTTCATCCTGCAATTTGCCATCCAGAAGAGGGGCAGTTGAGTTTTGTTTGCCAGAGAAACGGGCCGAGGTTTCTGTTTGGGGACATATGGCTGAGAGTGGCCGGCTGGCCCCTGAATATCCACGATACACAGCATGGTTCCCAGATCCAAGGTGGCACCAGTGCCAAGTCGGGCTGGTTTGATAGTACCAAGTGTCTCCTGCAATCTGCCATCCAGAAGCAGGGCAGCTTACTTTTGTTTGCCAGAGAAATAGGCCTAGGTTTTTGTTTGGGGGCCTGTGGCTAGGAGTGGCAGGCTGGCTCCTAAGAATCCACGATACGCAGGATGTTTCCCAGACCCAAGGTGGCACCAGTGCCAAGTCGGGCTGGTTTGATAGTACCAAGTGGCTCCTGCAAACTCCATCAAAAAGTTGGCAGGCGTGTTTTGTTTTCCAGGGAACAGCGCCGTTGATTTTGTTTGGGGGCCTGTGGCTGGGAGTGGCCGGCTGGCTCCTTAGAATCCACGATACGCAGGATGGTTCCCAGACCCAAGGTGGCACCAGTGCCAAGTCGGGCTGGTTTGATTACACCAAGTGGCTCCTGCAATCTGCCATCCAGAAGTGAGGCAGCTAAGTTTTGTTTGCGAGAAAAAAGGGCCGTGGTTTTTGTTGGGGGCCTGTGGCTGGGAGTAGCCGGCTGGCTCCTTAAAATCCACGATAGGCAGGATGGTTCCCAGACCCAAGGTGGCACCAGTGCCAAGTCGGGCTGGTTTGATAGTACCAAGTGGCTCCTGCAATCTGCCATCCAGAAGCGGGGCAGCTGAGTTTTGTTTGCCAGAGAAAAAGGCTGTGGTTTGTGTTTGGGGGCCTGTGGCTGGCAGTGGCCGGCTGGCTCCTGAAAATCCACGATACGCAGCATGGTTCCCAGACCCAAGGTGGCACCAGTGCCAAGTGGGGCTCGTTTGACAGTGTCAAGTGCCTCCTGCAATCTCCCATCCAGAAGCGGGGCGGCTGAGTTTTTTTTGCCAGGGAAACGGACCTTTGTTTTTGATTGGGCTCTGTGGCCGAGAGTGGTCGGCTGTCTCCTGACAATCCACAATACGCAGGATGGTTCCCAGACCCAAGGTGGCACCAGTGCCAAGTCGGGCTGGTTTGATAGTACCAAGTGTCTCCTGCAATCTGCCATCCAGAAGCGGGGCAGCTGAGTTTTGTTTGCCAGAGAAAAGGGCCGTGGGTTGTGTTTGGGGGCATATGGCTGGGAGTGGCCACCTGGCTCCTTAAAATGCACGATACGCCGCATGGTAACCAGACGCAAGGTGGCACCAGTGCCAAGTCAGGCTGTTTTTGTAGTACCCAGTGGCTCCTGCAATTTGCCATCCAGAAGCGGGGCAGTTGAATTTTGTTTGCTAGAGAAAAGGGCTGTGGTTTGTGTTTGGGGGCCTATGGCTGAGAGTGGCCGGCTGGCCCCTGAAAATCAACGATAGGCAGGATGGTTCCCAGATCCAAGGTGGCACCAGTGCCAAGTAAGGCTGGTTGTATGGTTCAAAGTGACTCCTGCAATCTGCCATCCAGAAGCGGGACAGCTGAGTTTTTTTTGCCAGAGAAAATGTCCATGGTCTCTTTTTGGGGCATACGGCTGGGAATTGCCGGCTGGCTCCTTAAAATGCTCGATACGCAGGATGGTTCCCAGAGCCAAGGTGGCACCACTGCCAAGTCGGGCTCTTTTTGTAGTACCAAGTGCGTCCTGCAATTTGCCATCCAGAAGAGGGGCAGTTGAGTTTTGTTTGCCAGAGGAAAGGGCCGAGGTTTGTGTTTGGGGGCATATGGCTGGGAATGACCGGCTGGCCCCTGAAAATCCACGATAGGAAGGATGGTTCCCAGATCCAAGGTGGTACCATTACCAAGTCGGGCTGGTTTGATAGTCCCAAGTGGCTCCTGCAAACTGCCATCCAGAAGCGGGGCAGCTGAGTTTTGTTTGCCAGGGAAATGGGCCGTTGTTTGTGTTTGGGGGCCTGTGGCTGGGAGTGTTCGGCTGGTTCCTGAATATGTACGATACGCAGGATTGTTCCCAGATCCAAGGTGGCAGCAGTGCCATGTTGTGCTGGTGTGATAGTCCCAAGTGGCTCCTGCAATCTGCCATCCAGAAGTGGGGCAGCTGATTTTTGTTTGCCAGAGAAAAGGTCCGTGGTTTGTTTTTGGGGGCATATGGCTGAGAGTGGCCGGCTGGCCCCTGAAAATCCACGATACACAGGATGGTTCCCAGATCCAAGGTGGCACCTGTGCCAAGTCGGGCTGATTTGATAGTACTAAGTAGCTCCTGCAATCTGCCATGCAGAAGCGGGGCAGCTTACTTTTGTTTGCCAGGGAAACGGGCCGAGGTTTGTGTTTGGGGGCCTATGGCTGAGAGTGACCGGCTGGCTCCTGAAAATCCATGATACGCAGCATGGTTCCCAGACCCAAGGTGGCACCAGTGCCAAGTGGGGCTGGTTTCACAGTGTCAAGTGCCTCCTGCAATCTCCCATCCAGAAGCGGGGCAGCTGAGTTTTGTTTGCCTGTGAAACGGGCCGTTGTTTTTAATTGGGGTCTGTGGCCGAGAGTGTTCGGCTGGCTCCTGACAACCCACAATACGCAGGATGGTTCCCAGACCCAAGGTGGCACCAGTGCCAAGTCGGGCTGTTTTTATAGTACCAAGTGCGTCCTGCAATTTGCCATCCAGAAGAGGGGCAGTTGAGTTTTGTTTGCCAGAGAATAGCGCCGTTGTTTGTGTTTGGGGGCTTGTGGCTGGGAGTGGCCGACTGGCTCCTTAGAATCTGTGTTACGCAGCATGGTTCCCAGACCCAAGGTGGCACCAGTGCCAAGTCGGGCTGGTTTGATAGTACCAAGTGGCTCCTGCAATCTGCCATCCAGAAGCGGGGCAGCTTACTTTTGTTTGCCAGGGAAACGGGCCGAGGTTTGTGACTGGGGACCTATGGCTGGGAGTGACCGGCTGGCTCCTGAAAAGCTACAATAGGCAGGATGGTTACCAGACCCATGGTGGCAGCAGTGCCAAGTTGGGCTGATTTGATAGTACCAAGTGGCTCCTGCAATCTGCCATCAAAAAGTTGGCAGGCGAGTTTTGTTTTCCAGGGAAAAGCGCCATTGTTTGTATTTGGGGGCCTGTGGCTGGGAGTGGCCGGCTGGCTCCTTTGAACCCACGATACGCAGGATGGTTCCCAGACCCAAGGTGGCACCAGTGCCAAGTCGGGCTGGTTTGATACTACCAAGTGCGTCCTGCAATCTGCCATCCAGAAGCGGGGCAGCTTAATTTTGTTTGCCAGGGAAACGGGCCGTGGGTTTTTTTTGGGGGCATATAGCTGAGAGTGGCCGGCTGGCTCCTGAAAATCCACGCTAGGCAGCATGGTTCCCAGATGCAAGGTGGCACCAGTGCCAAGTCGGGCTGGTTTGATGGTGCAAAGTGGCTCCTGCAATCTGCCATCCAGAAGCGGGGCAGCTGATTTTTGTTTGCCAGAGAAAAATTCCGTGGATTGTTTTTGGGGGCATATTGCTGGGAGTGGCCGGCTGGCTCCTTAAAATGCTCGATACGCATGATGGTTCCCAGGCCCAAGGTGTCACCACTACCAAGTCGGCCTGCGGTTTTAGTATCAAGTTCATCCTGCAATTTGCCATCCAGAAGAGGGGCAGTTGAGTTTTGTTTGCCAGAGAAACGGGCCGAGGTTTCTGTTTGGGGACATATGGCTGAGAGTGGCCAGCTGGCCCCTGAATATCCACGATACACAGCATGGTTCCCAGATCCAAGGTGGCACCAGTGCCAAGTCGGGCTGGTTTGATAGTACCAAGTGTCTCCTGCAATCTGCCATCCAGAAGCAGGGCAGCTTACTTTTGTTTGCCAGAGAAATAGGCCTAGGTTTTTGTTTGGGGGTCTGTGGCTAGGAGTGGCCGGCTGGCTCCTAAGAATCCACGATACGCAGGATGTTTCCCAGACCCAAGGTGGCACCAGTGCCAAGTCGGGCTGGTTTGATAGTACCAAGTGGCTCCTGCAAACTCCATCAAAAAGTTGGCAGGCGTGTTTTGTTTTCCAGGGAACAGCGCCGTTGATTTTGTTTGGGGGCCTGTGGCTGGGAGTGGCCGGCTGGCTCCTTAGAATCCACGATACGCAGGATGGTTCCCAGACCCAAGGTGGCACCAGTGCCAAGTCGGGCTGGTTTGATTACACCAAGTGGCTCCTGCAATCTGCCATCCAGAAGTGAGGCAGCTAAATTTTGTTTGCGAGAAAAAAGGGCCGTGGTTTTTGTTGGGGGCCTGTGGCTGGGAGTAGCCGGCTGGCTCCTTACAATCCACGATAGGCAGGATGGTTCCCAGACCCAAGGTGGCACCAGTGCCAAGTCGGGCTGGTTTGATAGTACCAAGTGGCTCCTGCAATCTGCCATCCAGAAGCGGGGCAGCTGAGTTTTTTTTGCCAGAGGAAAAGGCTGTGGTTTGTGTTTGGGGGCCTGTGGCTGGCAGTGGCCGGCTGGCTCCTGAAAATCCACGATACGCAGCATGGTTCCCAGACCCAAGGTGGCACCAGTGCCAAGTGGGGCTCGTTTGACAGTGTCAAGTGCCTCCTGCAATCTCCCATCCAGAAGCGGGGCAGCTGAGTTTTTTTTGCCAGGGAAACGGACCTTTGTTTTTGATTGGGCTCTGTGGCCGAGAGTGGTCGGCTGTCTCCGGACAATCCACAATACGCAGGATGGTTCCCAGACCCAAGGTGGCACCAGTGCCAAGTCGGGCTGGTTTGATAGTACCAAGTGTCTCCTGCAATCTGCCATCCAGAAGCGGGGCAGCTGAGTTTTGTTTGCCAGAGAAAAGGGCCGTGGGTTGTGTTTGGGGGCATATGGCTGGGAGTGGCCACCTGGCTCCTTAAAATGCACGATACGCCGCATGGTAACCAGACGCAAGGTGGCACCAGTGCCAAGTCAGGCTGTTTTTGTAGTACCCAGTGGCTCCTGCAATTTGCCATCCAGAAGCGGGGCAGTTGAATTTTGTTTGCTAGAGAAAAGGGCTGTGGTTTGTGTTTGGGGGCCTATGGCTGAGAGTGGCCGGCTGGCCCCTGAAAATCAACGATAGGCAGGATGGTTCCCAGATCCAAGGTGGCACCAGTGCCAAGTAAGGCTGGTTGTATGGTTCAAAGTGACTCCTGCAATCTGCCATCCAGAAGCGGGACAGCTGAGTTTTTTTTGCCAGAGAAAATGTCCATGGTCTCTTTTTGGGGCATACGGCTGGGAATTGCCGGCTGGCTCCTTAAAATGCTCGATACGCAGGATGGTTCCCAGAGCCAAGGTGGCACCACTGCCAAGTCGGGCTCTTTTTGTAGTACCAAGTGCGTCCTGCAATTTGCCATCCAGAAGAGGGGCAGTTGAGTTTTGTTTGCCAGAGGAAAGGGCCGAGGTTTGTGTTTGGGGGCATATGGCTGGGAATGACCGGCTGGCCCCTGAAAATCCACGATAGGAAGGATGGTTCCCAGATCCAAGGTGGTACCATTACCAAGTCGGGCTGGTTTGATAGTCCCAAGTGGCTCCTGCAAACTGCCATCCAGAAGCGGGGCAGCTTACTTTTGTTTGCCAGGGAAATGGGCCGTTGTTTGTGTTTGGGGGCCTGTGGCTGGGAGTGTTCGGCTGGTTCCTGAATATGTACGATACGCAGGATTGTTCCCAGATCCAAGGTGGCAGCAGTGCCATGTTGTGCTGGTGTGATAGTCCCAAGTGGCTCCTGCAATCTGCCATCCAGAAGTGGGGCAGCTGATTTTTGTTTGCCAGAGAAAAGGTCCGTGGTTTGTTTTTGGGGGCATATGGCTGAGAGTGGCCGGCTGGCCCCTGAAAATCCACGATACACAGGATGGTTCCCAGATCCAAGGTGGCACCTGTGCCAAGTCGGGCTGATTTGATAGTACTAAGTAGCTCCTGCAATCTGCCATCCAGAAGCGGGGCAGCTTACTTTTGTTTGCCAGGGAAACGGGCCGAGGTTTGTGTTTGGGGGCCTAAGGCTGAGAGTGACCGGCTGGCTCCTGAAAATCCATGATACGCAGCATGGTTCCCAGACCCAAGGTGGCACCAGTGCCAAGTGGGGCTGGTTTCACAGTGTCAAGTGCCTCCTGCAATCTCCCATCCAGAAGCGGGGCAGCTGAGTTTTGTTTGCCTGTGAAACGGGCCGTTGTTTTTAATTGGGGTCTGTGGCCGAGAGTGTTCGGCTGGCTCCTGACAACCCACAATACGCAGGATGGTTCCCAGACCCAAGGTGGCACCAGTGCCAAGTCGGGCTGTTTTTATAGTACCAAGTGCGTCCTGCAATTTGCCATCCAGAAGAGGGGCAGTTGAGTTTTGTTTGCCAGAGAATAGCGCCGTTGTTTGTGTTTGGGGGCTTGTGGCTGGGAGTGGCCGACTGGCTCCTTAGAATCTGTGTTACGCAGCATGGTTCCCAGACCCAAGGTGGCACCAGTGCCAAGTTGGGCTGGTTTGATAGTACCAAGTGGCTCCTGCAATCTGCCATCCAGAAGCGGGGCAGCTTACTTTTGTTTGCCAGGGAAACGGGCCGAGGTTTGTGACTGGGGACCTATGGCTGGGAGTGACCGGCTGGCTCCTGAAAAGCTACAATAGGCAGGATGGTTACCAGACCCATGGTGGCAGCAGTGCCAAGTTGGGCTGATTTGATAGTACCAAGTGGCTCCTGCAATCTGCCATCAAAAAGTTGGCAGGCGAGTTTTGTTTTCCAGGGAAAAGCGCCATTGTTTGTATTTGGGGGCCTGTGGCTGGGAGTGGCCGGCTGGCTCCTTTGAACCCACGATACGCAGGATGGTTCCCAGACCCAAGGTGGCACCAGTGCCAAGTCGGGCTGGTTTGATACTACCAAGTGCGTCCTGCAATCTGCCATCCAGAAGCGGGGCAGCTTACTTTTGTTTGCCAGGGAAACGGGCCGTGGGTTTTGTTTGGGGGCATATAGCTGAGAGTGGCCGGCTGGCTCCTGAAAATCCACGCTAGGCAGCATGGTTCCCAGATGCAAGGTGGCACCAGTGCCAAGTCGGGCTGGTTTGATGGTGCAAAGTGGCTCCTGCAATCTGCCATCCAGAAGCGGGGCAGCTGATTTTTGTTTGCCAGAGAAAAATTCCGTGGATTGTTTTTGGGGGCATATTGCTGGGAGTGGCCGGCTGGCTCCTTAAAATGCTCGATACGCATGATGGTTCCCAGGCCCAAGGTGTCACCACTACCAAGTCGGCCTGCGGTTTTAGTATCAAGTTCATCCTGCAATTTGCCATCCAGAAGAGGGGCAGTTGAGTTTTGTTTGCCAGAGAAACGGGCCGAGGTTTCTGTTTGGGGACATATGGCTGGGAATGACCGGCTGGCCCCTGAAAATCCACGATAGGAAGGATGGTTCCCAGATCCAAGGTGGTACCATTACCAAGTCGGGCTGGTTTGATAGTACCAAGTGTCTCCTGCAATCTGCCATCCAGAAGCAGGGCAGCTTACTTTTGTTTGCCAGAGAAATAGGCCTAGGTTTTTGTTTGGGGGTCTGTGGCTAGGAGTGGCCGGCTGGCTCCTAAGAATCCACGATACGCAGGATGTTTCCCAGACCCAAGGTGGCACCAGTGCCAAGTCGGGCTGGTTTGATAGTACCAAGTGGCTCCTGCAAACTCCATCAAAAAGTTGGCAGGCGTGTTTTGTTTTCCAGGGAACAGCGCCGTTGATTTTGTTTGGAGGCCTGTGGCTGGGAGTGGCCGGCTGGCTCCTTAGAATCCACGATACGCAGGATGGTTCCCAGACCCAAGGTGGCACCAGTGCCAAGTCGGGCTGGTTTGATTACACCAAGTGGCTCCTGCAATCTGCCATCCAGAAGTGAGGCAGCTAAGTTTTGTTTGCGAGAAAAAAGGGCCGTGGTTTTTGTTGGGGGCCTGTGGCTGGGAGTAGCCGGCTGGCTCCTTACAATCCACGATAGGCAGGATGGTTCCCAGACCCAAGGTGGCACCAGTGCCAAGTCGGGCTGGTTTGATAGTACCAAGTGGCTCCTGCAATCTGCCATCCAGAAGCGGGGCAGCTGAGTTTTGTTTGCCAGAGGAAAAGGCTGTGGTTTGTGTTTGGGGGCCTGTGGCTGGCAGTGGCCGGCTGGCTCCTGAAAATCCACGATACGCAGCATGGTTCCCAGACCCAAGGTGGCACCAGTGCCAAGTGGGGCTCGTTTGACAGTGTCAAGTGCCTCCTGCAATCTCCCATCCAGAAGCGGGGCAGCTGAGTTTTTTTTGCCAGGGAAACGGACCTTTGTTTTTGATTGGGCTCTGTGGCCGAGAGTGGTCGGCTGTCTCCGGACAATCCACAATACGCAGGATGGTTCCCAGACCCAAGGTGGCACCAGTGCCAAGTCGGGCTGGTTTGATAGTACCAAGTGTCTCCTGCAATCTGCCATCCAGAAGCGGGGCAGCTGAGTTTTGTTTGCCAGAGAAAAGGGCCGTGGGTTGTGTTTGGGGGCATATGGCTGGGAGTGGCCACCTGGCTCCTTAAAATGCACGATACGCCGCATGGTAACCAGACGCAAGGTGGCACCAGTGCCAAGTCAGGCTGTTTTTGTAGTACCCAGTGGCTCCTGCAATTTGCCATCCAGAAGCGGGGCAGTTGAATTTTGTTTGCTAGAGAAAAGGGCTGTGGTTTGTGTTTGGGGGCCTATGGCTGAGAGTGGCCGGCTGGCCCCTGAAAATCAACGATAGGCAGGATGGTTCCCAGATCCAAGGTGGCACCAGTGCCAAGTAAGGCTGGTTGTATGGTTCAAAGTGACTCCTGCAATCTGCCATCCAGAAGCGGGACAGCTGAGTTTTTTTTGCCAGAGAAAATGTCCATGGTCTCTTTTTGGGGCATACGGCTGGGAATTGCCGGCTGGCTCCTTAAAATGCTCGATACGCAGGATGGTTCCCAGAGCCAAGGTGGCACCACTGCCAAGTCGGGCTCTTTTTGTAGTACCAAGTGCGTCCTGCAATTTGCCATCCAGAAGAGGGGCAGTTGAGTTTTGTTTGCCAGAGGAAAGGGCCGAGGTTTGTGTTTGGGGGCATATGGCTGGGAATGACCGGCTGGCCCCTGAAAATCCACGATAGGAAGGATGGTTCCCAGATCCAAGGTGGTACCATTACCAAGTCGGGCTGGTTTGATAGTCCCAAGTGGCTCCTGCAAACTGCCATCCAGAAGCGGGGCAGCTGAGTTTTGTTTGCCAGGGAAATGGGCCGTTGTTTGTGTTTGGGGGCCTGTGGCTGGGAGTGTTCGGCTGGTTCCTGAATATGTACGATACGCAGGATTGTTCCCAGATCCAAGGTGGCAGCAGTGCCATGTTGTGCTGGTGTGATAGTCCCAAGTGGCTCCTGCAATCTGCCATCCAGAAGTGGGGCAGCTGATTTTTGTTTGCCAGAGAAAAGGTCCGTGGTTTGTTTTTGGGGGCATATGGCTGAGAGTGGCCGGCTGGCCCCTGAAAATCCACGATACACAGGATGGTTCCCAGATCCAAGGTGGCACCTGTGCCAAGTCGGGCTGATTTGATAGTACTAAGTAGCTCCTGCAATCTGCCATGCAGAAGCGGGGCAGCTTACTTTTGTTTGCCAGGGAAACGGGCCGAGGTTTGTGTTTGGGGGCCTATGGCTGAGAGTGACCGGCTGGCTCCTGAAAAGCTACAATAGGCAGGATGGTGACCAGACCCATGGTGGCACCAGTGCCAAGTTCGGCTGGTTTGATAGTACCAAGTGGTTCCTGCAATCTGCCATCCAGAAGCAGGGCAGCTGAGTTTTGTTTGCCAGAGAAAAGGGCCTTGGTTTGTGTTTGGGGGCATATGGCTGGGTGTGGCCAGCTGGCTCCTTAAAATGCACGATATGCAACATGGCTCCCAGACCCAAGGTGGCACCAGTGCCAAGTTGGGCTGGTTTGATAGTACCAAGTGGCTCCTGCAATCTTCCATGATCACGTGGAGAAATACTTTCTGGTTTCAGCCTCATGCTCTTTCTTCTCTCCCTCAACTTCTCTATCACCTCTCATCTGGTTCACATGCGCTGTCTTCAAGGTCCACAGGCTACTTTTCACAGAATCTTCTGGCCTGATGAAGTAAGAATGATGAATAGAACAGAGCTGGGATCTATTTTCCAGTTTGGATAAAATGCATTCTGCACACAAATCCAAGGAGAACGGGCTGCCCCGATGCCCAGAAAATCTTTCACTCCTGCTAGTGTTCTACGTCAACCGCAACTTAGTCTGAAAGAAAAGCTTTTTCTCTGAGAGCATCTGAGAGGTTTGCATGAAGCACTGATATCTGACATATGCAATTTTGAATAGGAGAGGAAAAAGAAAATGGCAAGGAGTTTTTAATTTTAGTGGTTTCAATTTTAATTTCCGTGCACTTTTTCAAAACTTGTCAGCTCAAATGCCCATCAACATCTTTTAGTCATCTGTAAGTCAGTATTCATATAAAATGTGCTTCAAATCCAAAGAATTTCAAATTTGCACTCCAAGCTTCTATGCCTAGATTTATGATTTCCTACACATATTAGATGAAAGGAAGGCCTTTTTTACTGTGGGAGTGCTGGAACACTGGAACAGGTTGCCCAGAGAAGTTGTGGGTGTCCCATCCCTGAAAGTATTCAAGGTCACCTTGGACGGGGCTTGGAGCAGCAACAAAGGAGAAGCTTGATGGTAGAGAAACAAAGTTGGACTATAGAAGAAACTCGGATTGAAGTATAGGATCAAGTTTTCTCTCAGCTCTTGGGGTAAATTCAAAGTTGTACAAAATGACATTTATCTGTGCTATTCACTACTGTAACAGAAAGTTTCATGAAAACTGTACAGAAGATAGTAAATTTTAAAAGAGATAAGAATTACAGCATAAAATCCATGGGATAGGTTACAACATGAGACACTCTCTAAGAGAAAATCTCTGTGTTTCAGCACTTCATCGGGGTAAGATTTCATGAAGTGCCAAAGAAGGCGGCAAAATATCATTCGGGACATTATTTACTGGAATTCAGCCTGGCCATTAGTAGGAACTGCCTTTGAACATATCATGTAGATATACCACACACACTTTCCCTTCACTGAAAAATTACTGTTTACAACAAATAAGCAATTGACGATCAAAATTGATTGAAAGCATCTTAAACATGTCAAGTATTTCATTGTAGATGATCTGTGATCCAAATGCTTCTTCCACCTTCGAGAGGGACAGAAGAATTCTTCCATATCATGATGGTTTAAAATTGTATCAACCAATGTTTTCTGCTGAAAAGATATCATCTATTTTTTTCTATTTTTGGAAGAAAATATTCCTAGACATACAACAGGTGAGAACTAAGTAATTTTAAAGAAACAAATGAAATGAAAATATTCTGTAAATAGAATGAAATGAAAAGCTGTGTTTTAAATAGGAGCTAAATATTAAACAGAATTTTTGTACCAGGCATTTGAATTACTGCACCAGCTCTTTTGCCCATCAAGAGAGGCATTTAGCATTTCAGTCTTTTCCAAGGTGTTCATGATCTGCTATGCTGATCTCTGTGTGTGCCTAGGTGTGTGTGGAGGGGGGGGCATATGAAGGGGAGTGTGTATGTTTGCTTTACAATTGTTGTGGCAGATTCATGCCTCAGCTCCACATTTTGTTTTAAAAAGGTCACACCGAGTGGATATGAAGTTTACTATCAACAAGAGATCGATTCCCAAATCATCCATTTGACTCTCCCTTATAAATCATGTGCTTTGTTGCATATTTTATCAAATATACTTTCAAGCCAGATGGAGGAAGGAGGATGTGGGAATCCCTCCACCATCTTGCAACTTTTATGTAAGTAGGTTTTCAAGAAAATCATCATTTCTCTTTTAAATATGTCTGGAACAGGCATGATGGTAGTGTCAACCTGTTGGAGTTTTTGTTGCTGGAAGAAGTTGTACAAAAGGATTGGTTTTTACATTGACCAGTTACTGAATCAAGCGCAGGAATACATTGGAAATTTAGCTGGGGGTTCCTTTTCCCAGCAGACTACTTCTAGAACGAGCTTGTACACTGAAGCTGACTCTTTTGCTCTCTTTTTGTTTCTTTCCTATTTTCTTGGCTTCTTTGCCACTATCTAGACAATTTTGGAACTTTGTTCCCAACTAAAATGGTTTCAATAGTCTGATTGTGATCATACATTTTTACAAGGAATTTTTAAAATCTTTCCTCGAGTCCAGAAAGTCAAGGACTTAGATCTTTTTCTTCCCTTATCAATATTGCCATGAAATTGATAAATAAAGACCAACTCTTTATTTTTGTTTTTAACCCACGTAGATAATTCCCATCCATTAATCCATTTTGTGGACCAATAGCTGCCATTCTGATGGAAGCTGTCACTTCTTAACAATAGGCATTCTGTGACTATGTTGACAGCACTTTGGGTGAAGATCCTAACTGGTCTTAGATATACATAGGGAGAAATTTGCTCAGCCAGTGTCAGTCTTAAGCATGCGTATCAGAAGATCTTTCTAGAGCTGGGAATTTTCCCATGAAAGGGATTCAGTTAGGGAAGAGACACTTGTGCCAGAGTTTTACATTCTTCTTGAACACTGCTTAAGGAACTTAGATGCCATGTCCATTTGGATCTCTGTCTGCACAGAACTTTGTCATGCCAGTGCTTTGAAATGCATCTTGAAGAGAATTCACTAGCACAGAATGAAAGAGAGTGGAAGGGGTTGGTGGGGCTAACCAGGCCCAACCCCCCTGCCTAAACCAGGATACCTAGAGCCTCTTGCCCAGGATTCTATCTGGGTGTACTTTTAATGTCTTCAAAGATCCAGGCTCCACAATCTTTCTGGGCAGTCTGTGCCGTGGTTCAGTCACCCTGACAGTAAAGAAACATTTACTGATGTTCAAAGGCAATCTCCTGTATTTCAGTGTGTGCCCACTGCCTCTTGTCTTTACCCTCAGCATCACTGAAAAGACACTGATTCCCTCCCCTTTGCACTATTGCTTCCATATGTATGTGTGATGCCATGTAGAGGTATGTCAAAAACCTCCCTGAAGCCCAGGCAGATAATATTCCCTTCATCTACCAGTCAAGTTGATTCATCAGAGGAGTTTAAAGTGATGTTCAGCATGAAATTCCCCTGAAAAATCATGCTAACTACATTATTTGGTCATCTGTCATGTGCCTGGCAAGGATTTCCAGGAAGAGCTGCTTCATCAACTTCCTGGGGATAAAAAAGAGGCTGGCTGGTTTGTACTATGGCGAGTCCTCTTAATTGCCTTTTTTGAAGATGGGTGTCATATGCTAACATCCACTCTTTAGCCTCTCTTGTCGTCTACATCTTAGCAAAACGCTTTTCCACTATGTCTGGCTAGGAAAAACTGTGCCAGCACAGAAAACATCTCCCATCGTGTTCTAGAAGTTGCACGGATGTCTGCCAAGTGTTTGGCAGGAAGAAAAGAAAAGTTGTCCAAAACAGCTTCCAATCGAATGTTCCTGTGATTGGAAAAGTCAGGAGAGTGCAAAGGTACTGTTTTCTATCAGTTGGCAAGGTGCGCACACAATCCCAGTGTTGTACAGCTTGCTTCTTCACCTTCCCGAAGCTGCCGCTCTCGCCGGCTGCCGGAGCCCAAGAAGCGGCTTCTTCGCGCAAAGACGATTGTGCCGCTCACAGTGCTCTCCTTAGCGCGGCTTCTGCCGAAAGACGCCCGGCAGCGGCTCTTACCTCCGGAGAGCACCCTACCTTCGTCTTTAGCTCCTCTTCTCATCTACACCTCGGCAAAAAGCTTCTTCACTATGTCTGGCTAGGAAAAACTGTGCCAGCACAGAAAACATCTCCCATCGTGTTCTAGAAGTTGCACGGATGTCTGCCAAGTGTTTGGCAGGAAGAAAAGAAAAGTTGTCCAAAACAGCTTCCAATCGAATGTTCCTGTGATTGGAAAAGTCAGGAGAGTGCAAAGGTACTGTTTTCTATCAGTTGGCAAGGTGCGCACACAATCCCAGTGTTGTACAGCTTGCTTCTTCACCTTCCCGAAGCTGCCGCTCTCGCCGGCTGCCGGAGCCCAAGAAGCGGCTTCTTCGCGCAAAGACGATTGTGCCGCTCACAGTGCTCTCCTTAGCGCGGCTTCTGCCGAAAGACGCCCGGCAGCGGCTCTTACCTCCGGAGAGCATCCTACCTTCGTCTTTCGCGTCTTTTGTAGTCTACATCTTAGCAAAACGCTTTTCCACTATGTCTGGCTAGGAAAAACTGTGCCAGCACAGAAAACATCTCCCATCGTGTTCTAGAAGTTGCACGGATGTCTGCCAAGTGTTTGGCAGGAAGAAAAGAAAAGTTGTCCAAAACAGCTTCCAATCGAATGTTCCTGTGATTGGAAAAGTCAGGAGAGTGCAAAGGTACTGTTTTCTATCAGTTGGCAAGGTGCGCACACAATCCCAGTGTTGTACAGCTTGCTTCTTCACCTTCCCGAAGCTGCCGCTCTCGCCGGCTGCCGGAGCCCAAGAAGCGGCTTCTTCGCGCAAAGACGATTGTGCCGCTCACAGTGCTCTCCTTAGCGCGGCTTCTGCCGAAAGACGCCCGGCAGCGGCTCTTACCTCCGGAGAGCATCCTACCTTCGTCTTTAGCTCCTCTTCTCATCTACACCTCGGCAAAAAGCTTTTCCACTATGTCTGGCTAGGAAAAACTGTGCCAGCACAGAAAACATCTCCCATCGTGTTCTAGAAGTTGCACGGATGTCTGCCAAGTGTTTGGCAGGAAGAAAAGAAAAGTTGTCCAAAACAGCTTCCAATCGAATGTTCCTGTGATTGGAAAAGTCAGGAGAGTGCAAAGATACTGTTTTCTATCAGTTGGCAAGGTGCGCACACAATCCCAGTGTTGTACAGCTTGCTTCTTCACCTTCCCGAAGCTGCCGCTCTCGCCGGCTGCCGGAGCCGAAGAAGCGGCTTCTTCGCGCAAAGACGATTGTGCCGCTCACAGGGCTCTCCTTAGCGCGGCTTCTGCCGAAAGACGCCCGGCAGCGGCTCTTACCTCCGGAGAGCATCCTACCTTCGTCTTTCGCGTCTTTTGTAGTCTACATCTTAGCAAAACGCTTTTCCACTATGTCTGGCTAGGAAAAACTGTGCCAGCACAGAAAACATCTCCCATCGTGTTCTAGAAGTTGCACGGATGTCTGCCAAGTGTTTGGCAGGAAGAAAAGAAAAGTTGTCCAAAACAGCTTCCAATCGAATGTTCCTGTGATTGGAAAAGTCAGGAGAGTGCAAAGGTACTGTTTTCTATCAGTTGGCAAGGTGCGCACACAATCCCAGTGTTGTACAGCTTGCTTCTTCATCTTCCCGAAGCTGCCACTCTGAGGAGGTAAGAGCCGCTGCCGGGCGTCTTTCGGCAGAAGCTGCGCTAAGGAGAGCACTGTGAGCGGCACAATCGTCTTTGCGCGAAGAAGCCGCTTCTTGGGCTCCGGCAGCCGGCGAAAGCGGCTGCTTCGGGAAGGTGAAGAAGCAAGCTGTACAACACTGGGATTGTGTGCGCACCTTGCCAACTGATAGAAAACAGTACCTTTGCACTCTCCTGACTTTTCCAATCACAGGAACATTCGATTGGAAGCTGTTTTGGACAACTTTTCTTTTCTTCCTGCCAAACACTTGGCAGACATCCGTGCAACTTCTAGAACACGATGGGAGATGTTTTCTGTGCTGGCACAGTTTTTCCTAGCCAGACATAGTGGAAAAGCGTTTTGCTAAGATGTAGACTACAAAAGACGCGAAAGACGAAGGTAGGATGCTCTCCGGAGGTAAGAGCCGCTGCCGGGCGTCTTTCGGCAGAAGCCGCGCTAAGGAGAGCCCTGTGAGCGGCACAATCGTCTTTGCGCGAAGAAGCCGCTTCTTGGGCTCCGGCAGCCGGCGAGAGCGGCAGCTTCGGGAAGGTGAAGAAGCAAGCTGTACAACACTGGGATTGTGTGCGCACCTTGCCAACTGATAGAAAACAGTACCTTTGCACTCTCCTGACTTTTCCAATCACAGGAACATTCGATTGGAAGCTGTTTTGGACAACTTTTCTTTTCTTCCTGCCAAACACTTGGCAGACATCCGTGCAACTTCTAGAACACGATGGGAGATGTTTTCTGTGCTGGCACAGTTTTTCCTAGCCAGACATAGTGGAAAAGCGTTTTGCTAAGATGTAGACTACAAAAGACGCGAAAGACGAAGGTAGGATGCTCTCCGGAGGTAAGAGCCGCTGCCGGGCGTCTTTCGGCAGAAGCCGCGCTAAGGAGAGCCCTGTGAGCGGCACAATCGTCTTTGCGCGAAGAAGCCGCTTCTTGGGCTCCGGCAGCCGGCGAGAGCGGCAGCTTCGGGAAGGTGAAGAAGCAAGCTGTACAACACTGGGATTGTGTGCGCACCTTGCCAACTGATAGAAAACAGTACCTTTGCACTCTCCTGACTTTTCCAATCACAGGAACATTCGATTGGAAGCTGTTTTGGACAACTTTTCTTTTCTTCCTGCCAAACACTTGGCAGACATCCGTGCAACTTCTAGAACACGATGGGAGATGTTTTCTGTGCTGGCACAGTTTTTCCTAGCCAGACATAGTGGAAAAGCGTTTTGCTAAGATGTAGACTACAAAAGACGCGAAAGACGAAGGTAGGATGCTCTCCGGAGGTAAGAGCCGCTGCCGGGCGTCTTTCGGCAGAAGCCGCGCTAAGGAGAGCACTGTGAGCGGCACAATCGTCTTTGCGCGAAGAAGCCGCTTCTTGGGCTCCGGCAGCCGGCGAGAGCGGCAGCTTCGGGAAGGTGAAGAAGCAAGCTGTACAACACTGGGATTGTGTGCGCACCTTGCCAACTGATAGAAAACAGTACCTTTGCACTCTCCTGACTTTTCCAATCACAGGAACATTCGATTGGAAGCTGTTTTGGACAACTTTTCTTTTCTTCCTGCCAAACACTTGGCAGACATCCGTGCAACTTCTAGAACACGATGGGAGATGTTTTCTGTGCTGGCACAGTTTTTCCTAGCCAGACATAGTGGAAAAGCGTTTTGCTAAGATGTAGACTACAAAAGACGCGAAAGACGAAGGTAGGATGCTCTCCGGAGGTAAGAGCCGCTGCCGGGCGTCTTTCGGCAGAAGCCGCGCTAAGGAGAGCCCTGTGAGCGGCACAATCGTCTTTGCGCGAAGAAGCCGCTTCTTGGGCTCCGGCAGCCGGCGAGAGCGGCAGCTTCGGGAAGGTGAAGAAGCAAGCTGTACAACACTGGGATTGTGTGCGCACCTTGCCAACTGATAGAAAACAGTACCTTTGCACTCTCCTGACTTTTCCAATCACAGGAACATTCGATTGGAAGCTGTTTTGGACAACTTTTCTTTTCTTCCTGCCAAACACTTGGCAGACATCCGTGCAACTTCTAGAACACGATGGGAGATGTTTTCTGTGCTGGCACAGTTTTTCCTAGCCAGACATAGTGGAGAAGCTTTTTGCCGAGGTGTAGATGAGAAGAGGAGCTAAAGACGAAGGTAGGATGCTCTCCGGAGGTAAGAGCCGCTGCCGGGCGTCTTTCGGCAGAAGCCGCGCTAAGGAGAGCCCTGTGAGCGGCACAATCGTCTTTGCGCGAAGAAGCCGCTTCTTGGGCTCCGGCAGCCGGCGAGAGCGGCAGCTTCGGGAAGGTGAAGAAGCAAGCTGTACAACACTGGGATTGTGTGCGCACCTTGCCAACTGATAGAAAACAGTACCTTTGCACTCTCCTGACTTTTCCAATCACAGGAACATTCGATTGGAAGCTGTTTTGGACAACTTTTCTTTTCTTCCTGCCAAACACTTGGCAGACATCCGTGCAACTTCTAGAACACGATGGGAGATGTTTTCTGTGCTGGCACAGTTTTTCCTAGCCAGACATAGTGGAAAAGCGTTTTGCTAAGATGTAGACTACAAAAGACGCGAAAGACGAAGGTAGGATGCTCTCCGGAGGTAAGAGCCGCTGCCGGGCGTCTTTCGGCAGAAGCCGCGCTAAGGAGAGCCCTGTGAGCGGCACAATCGTCTTTGCGCGAAGAAGCCGCTTCTTGGGCTCCGGCAGCCGGCGAGAGCGGCAGCTTCGGGAAGGTGAAGAAGCAAGCTGTACAACACTGGGATTGTGTGCGCACCTTGCCAACTGATAGAAAACAGTACCTTTGCACTCTCCTGACTTTTCCAATCACAGGAACATTCGATTGGAAGCTGTTTTGGACAACTTTTCTTTTCTTCCTGCCAAACACTTGGCAGACATCCGTGCAACTTCTAGAACACGATGGGAGATGTTTTCTGTGCTGGCACAGTTTTTCCTAGCCAGACATAGTGGAGAAGCTTTTTGCCGAGGTGTAGATGAGAAGAGGAGCTAAAGACGAAGGTAGGATGCTCTCCGGAGGTAAGAGCCGCTGCCGGGCGTCTTTCGGCAGAAGCCGCGCTAAGGAGAGCCCTGTGAGCGGCACAATCGTCTTTGCGCGAAGAAGCCGCTTCTTGGGCTCCGGCAGCCGGCGAGAGCGGCAGCTTCGGGAAGGTGAAGAAGCAAGCTGTACAACACTGGGATTGTGTGCGCACCTTGCCAACTGATAGAAAACAGTACCTTTGCACTCTCCTGACTTTTCCAATCACAGGAACATTCGATTGGAAGCTGTTTTGGACAACTTTTCTTTTCTTCCTGCCAAACACTTGGCAGACATCCGTGCAACTTCTAGAACACGATGGGAGATGTTTTCTGTGCTGGCACAGTTTTTCCTAGCCAGACATAGTGGAAAAGCGTTTTGCTAAGATGTAGACGACAAGAGAGGCTAAAGAGTGGATGTTAGCAAATGACACCCATCTTCAAAAAAGGCAATTAAGAGGACTCGCCATAGTACAAACCAGCCAGCCTCTTTTTTATCCCCAGGAAGTTGATGAAGCAGCTCTTCCTGGAAATCCTTGCCAGGCACATGACAGATGACCAAATAATGTAGTTAGCATGATTTTTCAGGGGAATTTCATGCTGAACATCACTTTAAACTCCTCTGATGAATCAACTTGACTGGTAGATGAAGGGAATATTATCTGCCTGGGCTTCAGGGAGGTTTTTGACATACCTCTACATGGCATCACACATACATATGGAAGCAATAGTGCAAAGGGGAGGGAATCAGTGTCTTTTCAGTGATGCTGAGGGAAAAGACAAGAGGCAGTGGGCACACACTGAAATACAGGAGATTGCCTTTGAACATCAGTAAATGTTTCTTTACTGTCAGGGTGACTGAACCACGGCACAGACTGCCCAGAAAGATTGTGGAGCCTGGATCTTTGAAGACATTAAAAGTACACCCAGATAGAATCCTGGGCAAGAGGCTCTAGGTATCCTGGTTTAGGCAGGGGGGTTGGGCCTGGTTAGCCCCACCAACCCCTTCCACTCTCTTTCATTCTGTGCTAGTGAATTCTCTTCAAGATGCATTTCAAAGCACTGGCATGACAAAGTTCTGTGCAGACAGAGATCCAAATGGACATGGCATCTAAGTTCCTTAAGCAGTGTTCAAGAAGAATGTAAAACTCTGGCACAAGTGTCTCTTCCCTAACTGAATCCCTTTCATGGGAAAATTCCCAGCTCTAGAAAGATCTTCTGATACGCATGCTTAAGACTGACACTGGCTGAGCAAATTTCTCCCTATGTATATCTAAGACCAGTTAGGATCTTCACCCAAAGTGCTGTCAACATAGTCACAGAATGCCTATTGTTAAGAAGTGACAGCTTCCATCAGAATGGCAGCTATTGGTCCACAAAATGGATTAATGGATGGGAATTATCTACGTGGGTTAAAAACAAAAATAAAGAGTTGGTCTTTATTTATCAATTTCATGGCAATATTGATAAGGGAAGAAAAATATCTAAGTCCTTGACTTTCTGGACTCGAGGAAAGATTTTAAAAATTCCTTGTAAAAATGTATGATCACAATCAGACTATTGAAACCATTTTAGTTGGGAACAAAGTTCCAAAATTGTCTAGATAGTGGCAAAGAAGCCAAGAAAATAGGAAAGAAACAAAAAGAGAGCAAAAGAGTCAGCTTCAGTGTACAAGCTCGTTCTAGAAGTAGTCTGCTGGGAAAAGGAACCCCCAGCTAAATTTCCAATGTATTCCTGCGCTTGATTCAGTAACTGGTCAATGTAAAAACCAATCCTTTTGTACAACTTCTTCCAGCAACAAAAACTCCAACAGGTTGACACTACCATCATGCCTGTTCCAGACATATTTAAAAGAGAAATGATGATTTTCTTGAAAACCTACTTACATAAAAGTTGCAAGATGGTGGAGGGATTCCCACATCCTCCTTCCTCCATCTGGCTTGAAAGTATATTTGATAAAATATGCAACAAAGCACATGATTTATAAGGGAGAGTCAAATGGATGATTTGGGAATCGATCTCTTGTTGATAGTAAACTTCATATCCACTCGGTGTGACCTTTTTAAAACAAAATGTGGAGCTGAGGCATGAATCTGCCACAACAATTGTAAAGCAAACATACACACTCCCCTTCATATGCCCCCCCCTCCACACACACCTAGGCACACACAGAGATCAGCATAGCAGATCATGAACACCTTGGAAAAGACTGAAATGCTAAATGCCTCTCTTGATGGGCAAAAGAGCTGGTGCAGTAATTCAAATGCCTGGTACAAAAATTCTGTTTAATATTTAGCTCCTATTTAAAACACAGCTTTTCATTTCATTCTATTTACAGAATATTTTCATTTCATTTGTTTCTTTAAAATTACTTAGTTCTCACCTGTTGTATGTCTAGGAATATTTTCTTCCAAAAATAGAAAAAAATAGATGATATCTTTTCAGCAGAAAACATTGGTTGATACAATTTTAAACCATCATGATATGGAAGAATTCTTCTGTCCCTCTCGAAGGTGGAAGAAGCATTTGGATCACAGATCATCTACAATGAAATACTTGACATGTTTAAGATGCTTTCAATCAATTTTGATCGTCAATTGCTTATTTGTTGTAAACAGTAATTTTTCAGTGAAGGGAAAGTGTGTGTGGTATATCTACATGATATGTTCAAAGGCAGTTCCTACTAATGGCCAGGCTGAATTCCAGTAAATAATGTCCCGAATGATATTTTGCCGCCTTCTTTGGCACTTCATGAAATCTTACCCCGATGAAGTGCTGAAACACAGAGATTTTCTCTTAGAGAGTGTCTCATGTTGTAACCTATCCCATGGATTTTATGCTGTAATTCTTATCTCTTTTAAAATTTACTATCTTCTGTACAGTTTTCATGAAACTTTCTGTTACAGTAGTGAATAGCACAGATAAATGTCATTTTGTACAACTTTGAATTTACCCCAAGAGCTGAGAGAAAACTTGATCCTATACTTCAATCCGAGTTTCTTCTATAGTCCAACTTTGTTTCTCTACCATCAAGCTTCTCCTTTGTTGCTGCTCCAAGCCCCGTCCAAGGTGACCTTGAATACTTTCAGGGATGGGACACCCACAACTTCTCTGGGCAACCTGTTCCAGTGTTCCAGCACTCCCACAGTAAAAAAGGCCTTCCTTTCATCTAATATGTGTAGGAAATCATAAATCTAGGCATAGAAGCTTGGAGTGCAAATTTGAAATTCTTTGGATTTGAAGCACATTTTATATGAATACTGACTTACAGATGACTAAAAGATGTTGATGGGCATTTGAGCTGACAAGTTTTGAAAAAGTGCACGGAAATTAAAATTGAAACCACTAAAATTAAAAACTCCTTGCCATTTTCTTTTTCCTCTCCTATTCAAAATTGCATATGTCAGATATCAGTGCTTCATGCAAACCTCTCAGATGCTCTCAGAGAAAAAGCTTTTCTTTCAGACTAAGTTGCGGTTGACGTAGAACACTAGCAGGAGTGAAAGATTTTCTGGGCATCGGGGCAGCCCGTTCTCCTTGGATTTGTGTGCAGAATGCATTTTATCCAAACTGGAAAATAGATCCCAGCTCTGTTCTATTCATCATCCTTACTTCATCAGGCCAGAAGATTCTGTGAAAAGTAGCCTGTGGACCTTGAAGACAGCGCATGTGAACCAGATGAGAGGTGATAGAGAAGTTGAGGGAGAGAAGAAAGAGCATGAGGCTGAAACCAGAAAGTATTTCTCCACGTGATCATGGAAGATTGCAGGAGCCACTTGGTACTATCAAACCAGCCCAACTTGGCACTTGTGCCACCTTGGGTCTGGGAGCCATGTTGCATATCGTGCATTTTAAGGAGCCAGCTGGCCACACCCAGCCATATGCCCCCAAACACAAACCAAGGCCCTTTTCTCTGGCAAACAAAACTCAGCTGCCCTGCTTCTGGATGGCAGATTGCAGGAACCACTTGGTACTATCAAACCAGCCGAACTTGGCACTGGTGCCACCATGGGTCTGGTCACCATCCTGCCTATTGTAGCTTTTCAGGAGCCAGCCGGTCACTCTCAGCCATAGGCCCCCAAACACAAACCTCGGCCCGTTTCCCTGGCAAACAAAAGTAAGCTGCCCCGCTTCTGCATGGCAGATTGCAGGAGCTACTTAGTACTATCAAATCAGCCCGACTTGGCACAGGTGCCACCTTGGATCTGGGAACCATCCTGTGTATCGTGGATTTTCAGGGGCCAGCCGGCCACTCTCAGCCACATGCCCCCAAAAACAAACCACGGACCTTTTCTCTGGCAAACAAAAATCAGCTGCCCCACTTCTGGATGGCAGATTGCAGGAGCCACTTGGGACTATCACACCAGCACAACATGGCACTGCTGCCACCTTGGATCTGGGAACAATCCTGCGTATTGTACATATTCAGGAACCAGCCGAACACTCCCAGCCACAGGCCCCCAAACACAAACAACGGCCCTTTTCTCTGGCAAACAAAACTCAACTGCCCCTCTTCTGGATGGCAAATTGCAGGACGCACTTGGTACTACAAAAAGAGCCCGACTTGGCAGTGGTGCCACCTTGGCTCTGGGAACCATCCTGCGTATCGAGCATTTTAAGGAGCCAGCCGGCAATTCCCAGCCGTATGCCCCAAAAAGAAACCATGGACCTTTTCTCTGGCAAAAAAAACTCAGCTGTCCCGCTTCTGGATGGCAGATTGCAGGAGTTACTTTGAACCATACAACCAGCCTTACTTGGCACTGGTGCCACCTTGGATCTGGGAACCATCCTGCCTATCGTTGATTTTCAGGGGCCAGCCGGCCACTCTCAGCCATAGGCCCCCAAACCAAAACCTAGGCCTATTTCTCTGGCAAACAAAAGTAAGCTGCCCTGCTTCTGGATGGCAGATTGCAGGAGACACTTGGTACTATCAAACCAGCCCGACTTGGCACTGGTGCGACCTTGGATCTGGGAACCATGCTCTGTATCGTGGATATTCAGGGGCCAGCCGGCCACTCTCAGCCATATGTCCCCAAACAGAAACCTCGGCCCGTTTCTCTGGCAAACAAAACTCAACTGCCCCTCTTCTGGATGGCAAATTGCAGGATGAACTTGATACTAAAACCGCAGGCCGACTTGGTAGTGGTGACACCTTGGGCCTGGGAACCATCATGCGTATCGAGCATTTTAAGGAGCCAGCCGGCCACTCCCAGCAATATGCCCCCAAAAACAATCCACGGAATTTTCCTCTGGCAAACAAAAATCAGCTGCCTCGCTTCTGGATGGCAGATTGCAGGAGCCACTTTGCACCATCAAACCAGCCCGACTTGGCACTGGTGCCACATTGCATCTGGGAACCATGCTGCCTAGCGTGGATTTTCAGGAGCCAGCCGGCCACTCTCAGCTATATACCCCCAAACAAAACCCACGGCCCGTTTCCCTGGCAAACAAAATTAAGCTGCCCCGCTTCTGGATGGCAGATTGCAGGACGCACTTGGTAGTATCAAACCAGCAAAACTTGGCACTGGTGCCACCTTGGGTCTGGGAACCATCCTGCGTATCGTGGGTTCAAAGGAGCCAGCCGGTCACTCCCAGCCACAGGCCCCCAAATACAAACAATGTCGCTTTTCCCTGGAAAACAAAACTCGCCTGCCAACTTTTTGATGGCAGATTGCAGGAGCCACTTGGTACTATCAAACCAGCCCAACTTGGCACTGGTGCCACCATGGGTCTGGTAACCATCCTGCCTATTGTAGCTTTCCAGGAGCCAGCCGGTCACTCCCAGCCATAGGTCCCCAGTCACAAACCTCGGCCCGTTTCCCTGGCAAACAAAAGTAAGCTACCCCGCTTCTGGATGGCAGATTGCAGGAGCCACTTGGTACTATCAAACCAGCCCAACTTGGCACTGGTGCCACCTTGGGTCTGGGAACCATGCTGCGTAACACAGATTCTAAGGCGCCAGTCGGCCACTACGAGCCACAAGCCCCCAAACACAAACAACGGCGCTATTCTCTGGCAAACAAAACTCAACTGCCCCTCTTCTGGATGGCAAATTGCAGGACGCACTTGGTACTATAAAAACAGCCCGACTTGGCACTGGTGCCCCCTTGGGTCTGGGAACCATCCTGCGTATCGATCTTTTTAATGAGACAGCCGGCCACTCCCAGCCATATGCCCCCAAACACAACCCCCGGCCCTTTTCTCTGGCAAACAAAACTCAACTGCACCGCTTCTGGATGGCAGATTGCAGGAGCCACTTGGTACTATCAAACCAGCCCGACTTGGCACTGGTGCCACCTTGGGTCTGGGAACCATCCTGCGTATTGTGGGTTGTCAGGAGCCAGCCGAACACTCTCGGCCACAGACCCCAATTAAAAACAACGGCCCGTTTCACAGGCAAACAAAACTCAGCTGCCCCGCTTCTGGATGGGAGATTGCAGGAGGCACTTGGTGTAATCAAACCAGCCCGACTTGGCACTGGTGCCACCTTGGGTCTGGGAACCATCCTGCGTATCGTGGATTCTAAGGAGCCAGCCGGCCACTCCTAGCCACAGGCCCCCAAACAAAAACCTAGGCCTATTTCTCTGGCAAACAAAAGTAAGCTGCCCTGCTTCTGGATGGCAGATTGCAGGAGACACTTGGTACTATCAAACCAGCCCGACTTGGCACTGGTGCCACCTTGGATCTGGGAACCATGCTCTGTATCGTGGATATTCAGGGGCCAGCCGGCCACTCTCAGCCATATGTCCCCAAACAGAAACCTCGGCCCGTTTCTCTGGCAAACAAAACTCAACTGCCCCTCTTCTGGATGGCAAATTGCAGGATGAACTTGATACTAAAACCGCAGGCCGACTTGGTAGTGGTGACACCTTGGGCCTGGGAACCATCATGCGTATCGAGCATTTTAAGGAGCCAGCCGGCCACTCCCAGCAATATGCCCCCAAAAACAATCCACGGAATTTTCCTCTGGCAAACAAAAATCAGCTGCCTCGCTTCTGGATGGCAGATTGCAGGAGCCACTTTGCACCATCAAACCAGCCCGACTTGGCACTGGTGCCACATTGCATCTGGGAACCATGCTGCCTAGCGTGGATTTTCAGGAGCCAGCCGGCCACTCTCAGCTATATGCCCCCAAACAAAACCCACGGCCCGTTTCCCTGGCAAACAAAATTAAGCTGCCCCGCTTCTGGATGGCAGATTGCAGGACGCACTTGGTAGTATCAAACCAGCAAAACTTGGCACTGGTGCCACCTTGGGTCTGGGAACCATCCTGCGTATCGTGGGTTCAAAGGAGCCAGCCGGTCACTCCCAGCCACAGGCCCCCAAATACAAACAATGTCGCTTTTCCCTGGAAAACAAATCTCGCCTGCCAACTTTTTGATGGCAGATTGCAGGAGCCACTTGGTACTATCAAACCAGCCCAACTTGGCACTGGTGCCACCATGGGTCTGGTCACCATCCTGCCTATTGTAGCTTTCCAGGAGCCAGCCGGTCACTCCCAGCCATAGGTCCCCAGTCACAAACCTCGGCCCGTTTCCCTGGCAAACAAAAGTAAGCTACCCCGCTTCTGGATGGCAGATTGCAGGAGCCACTTGGTACTATCAAACCAGCCCAACTTGGCACTGGTGCCACCTTGGGTCTGGGAACCATGCTGCGTAACACAGATTCTAAGGCGCCAGTCGGCCACTACGAGCCACAAGCCCCCAAACACAAACAACGGCGCTATTCTCTGGCAAACAAAACTCAACTGCCCCTCTTCTGGATGGCAAATTGCAGGACGCACTTGGTACTATAAAAACAGCCCGACTTGGCACTGGTGCCCCCTTGGGTCTGGGAACCATCCTGCGTATCGATCTTTTTAATGAGACAGCCGGCCACTCCCAGCCATATGCCCCCAAACACAACCCACGGCCCTTTTCTCTGGCAAACAAAACTCAACTGCACCGCTTCTGGATGGCAGATTGCAGGAGCCACTTGGTACTATCAAACCAGCCCGACTTGGCACTGGTGCCACCTTGGGTCTGGGAACCATCCTGCGTATTGTGGGTTGTCAGGAGCCAGCCGAACACTCTCGGCCACAGACCCCAATTAAAAACAACGGCCCGTTTCACAGGCAAACAAAACTCAGCTGCCCCGCTTCTGGATGGGAGATTGCAGGAGGCACTTGGTGTAATCAAACCAGCCCGACTTGGCACTGGTGCCACCTTGGGTCTGGGAACCATCCTGCGTATCGTGGATTCTAAGGAGCCAGCCGGCCACTCCTAGCCACAGGCCCCCAAACAAAAACCTAGGCCTATTTCTCTGGCAAACAAAAGTAAGCTGCCCTGCTTCTGGATGGCAGATTGCAGGAGACACTTGGTACTATCAAACCAGCCCGACTTGGCACTGGTGCCACCTTGGATCTGGGAACCATGCTCTGTATCGTGGATATTCAGGGGCCAGCCGGCCACTCTCAGCCATATGTCCCCAAACAGAAACCTCGGCCCGTTTCTCTGGCAAACAAAACTCAACTGCCCCTCTTCTGGATGGCAAATTGCAGGATGAACTTGATACTAAAACCGCAGGCCGACTTGGTAGTGGTGACACCTTGGGCCTGGGAACCATCATGCGTATCGAGCATTTTAAGGAGCCAGCCGGCCACTCCCAGCAATATGCCCCCAAAAACAATCCACAGAATTTTCCTCTGGCAAACAAAAATCAGCTGCCTCGCTTCTGGATGGCAGATTGCAGGAGCCACTTTGCACCATCAAACCAGCCCGACTTGGCACTGGTGCCACATTGCATCTGGGAACCATGCTGCCTAGCGTGGATTTTCAGGAGCCAGCCGGCCACTCTCAGCTATATGCCCCCAAACAAAACCCACGGCCCGTTTCCCTGGCAAACAAAATTAAGCTGCCCCGCTTCTGGATGGCAGATTGCAGGACGCACTTGGTAGTATCAAACCAGCAAAACTTGGCACTGGTGCCACCTTGGGTCTGGGAACCATCCTGCGTATCGTGGGTTCAAAGGAGCCAGCCGGTCACTCCCAGCCACAGGCCCCCAAATACAAACAATGTCGCTTTTCCCTGGAAAACAAATCTCGCCTGCCAACTTTTTGATGGCAGATTGCAGGAGCCACTTGGTACTATCAAACCAGCCCAACTTGGCACTGGTGCCACCATGGGTCTGGTCACCATCCTGCCTATTGTAGCTTTCCAGGAGCCAGCCGGTCACTCCCAGCCATAGGTCCCCAGTCACAAACCTCGGCCCGTTTCCCTGGCAAACAAAAGTAAGCTACCCCGCTTCTGGATGGCAGATTGCAGGAGCCACTTGGTACTATCAAACCAGCCCAACTTGGCACTGGTGCCACCTTGGGTCTGGGAACCATGCTGCGTAACACAGATTCTAAGGCGCCAGTCGGCCACTACGAGCCACAAGCCCCCAAACACAAACAACGGCGCTATTCTCTGGCAAACAAAACTCAACTGCCCCTCTTCTGGATGGCAAATTGCAGGACGCACTTGGTACTATAAAAACAGCCCGACTTGGCACTGGTGCCCCCTTGGGTCTGGGAACCATCCTGCGTATCGATCTTTTTAATGAGACAGCCGGCCACTCCCAGCCATATGCCCCCAAACACAACCCACGGCCCTTTTCTCTGGCAAACAAAACTCAACTGCACCGCTTCTGGATGGCAGATTGCAGGAGCCACTTGGTACTATCAAACCAGCCCGACTTGGCACTGGTGCCACCTTGGGTCTGGGAACCATCCTGCGTATTGTGGGTTGTCAGGAGCCAGCCGAACACTCTCGGCCACAGACCCCAATTAAAAACAACGGCCCGTTTCACAGGCAAACAAAACTCAGCTGCCCCGCTTCTGGATGGGAGATTGCAGGAGGCACTTGGTGTAATCAAACCAGCCCGACTTGGCACTGGTGCCACCTTGGGTCTGGGAACCATCCTGCGTATCGTGGATTCTAAGGAGCCAGCCGGCCACTCCTAGCCACAGGCCCCCAAACAAAAACCTAGGCCTATTTCTCTGGCAAACAAAAGTAAGCTGCCCTGCTTCTGGATGGCAGATTGCAGGAGACACTTGGTACTATCAAACCAGCCCGACTTGGCACTGGTGCCACCTTGGATCTGGGAACCATGCTCTGTATCGTGGATATTCAGGGGCCAGCCGGCCACTCTCAGCCATATGTCCCCAAACAGAAACCTCGGCCCGTTTCTCTGGCAAACAAAACTCAACTGCCCCTCTTCTGGATGGCAAATTGCAGGATGAACTTGATACTAAAACCGCAGGCCGACTTGGTAGTGGTGACACCTTGGGCCTGGGAACCATCATGCGTATCGAGCATTTTAAGGAGCCAGCCGGCCACTCCCAGCAATATGCCCCCAAAAACAATCCACGGAATTTTCCTCTGGCAAACAAAAATCAGCTGCCTCGCTTCTGGATGGCAGATTGCAGGAGCCACTTTGCACCATCAAACCAGCCCGACTTGGCACTGGTGCCACATTGCATCTGGGAACCATGCTGCCTAGCGTGGATTTTCAGGAGCCAGCCGGCCACTCTCAGCTATATACCCCCAAACAAAACCCACGGCCCGTTTCCCTGGCAAACAAAACTAAGCTGCCCCGCTTCTGGATGGCAGATTGCAGGACGCACTTGGTAGTATCAAACCAGCAAAACTTGGCACTGGTGCCACCTTGGGTCTGGGAACCATCCTGCGTATCGTGGGTTCAAAGGAGCCAGCCGGTCACTCCCAGCCACAGGCCCCCAAATACAAACAATGTCGCTTTTCCCTGGAAAACAAAACTCGCCTGCCAACTTTTTGATGGCAGATTGCAGGAGCCACTTGGTACTATCAAACCAGCCCAACTTGGCACTGGTGCCACCATGGGTCTGGTAACCATCCTGCCTATTGTAGCTTTCCAGGAGCCAGCCGGTCACTCCCAGCCATAGGTCCCCAGTCACAAACCTCGGCCCGTTTCCCTGGCAAACAAAAGTAAGCTACCCCGCTTCTGGATGGCAGATTGCAGGAGCCACTTGGTACTATCAAACCAGCCCAACTTGGCACTGGTGCCACCTTGGGTCTGGGAACCATGCTGCGTAACACAGATTCTAAGGCGCCAGTCGGCCACTACGAGCCACAAGCCCCCAAACACAAACAACGGCGCTATTCTCTGGAAAACAAAACTCAACTGCCCCTCTTCTGGATGGCAAACTGCAGGACGCACTTGGTACTATAAAAACAGCCCGACTTGGCACTGGTGCCCCCTTGGGTCTGGGAACCATCCTGCGTATCGATCTTTTTACTGAGACAGCCGGCCACTCCCAGCCATATGCCCCCAAACACAACCCACGGCCCTTTTCTCTGGCAAACAAAACTCAACTGCACCGCTTCTGGATGGCAGATTGCAGGAGCCACTTGGTACTATCAAACCAGCCCGACTTGGCACTGGTGCCACCTTGGGTCTGGGAACCATCCTGCGTATTGTGGGTTGTCAGGAGCCAGCCGAACACTCTCGGCCACAGACCCCAATTAAAAACAACGGCCCGTTTCACAGGCAAACAAAACTCAGCTGCCCCGCTTCTGGATGGGAGATTGCAGGAGGCACTTGGTGTAATCAAACCAGCCCGACTTGGCACTGGTGCCACCTTGGGTCTGGGAACCATCCTGCGTATCGTGGATTCTAAGGAGCCAGCCGGCCACTCCTAGCCACAGGCCCCCAAACAAAAACCTAGGCCTATTTCTCTGGCAAACAAAAGTAAGCTGCCCTGCTTCTGGATGGCAGATTGCAGGAGACACTTGGTACTATCAAACCAGCCCGACTTGGCACTGGTGCCACCTTGGATCTGGGAACCATGCTCTGTATCGTGGATATTCAGGGTCCAGCCGGCCACTCTCAGCCATATGTCCCCAAACAGAAACCTCGGCCCGTTTCTCTGGCAAACAAAACTCAACTGCCCCTCTTCTGGATGGCAAATTGCAGGATGAACTTGATACTAAAACCGCAGGCCGACTTGGTAGTGGTGACACCTTGGGCCTGGGAACCATCATGCGTATCGAGCATTTTAAGGAGCCAGCCGGCCACTCCCAGCAATATGCCCCCAAAAACAATCCACGGAATTTTCCTCTGGCAAACAAAAATCAGCTGCCTCGCTTCTGGATGGCAGATTGCAGGAGCCACTTTGCACCATCAAACCAGCCCGACTTGGCACTGGTGCCACATTGCATCTGGGAACCATGCTGCCTAGCGTGGATTTTCAGGAGCCAGCCGGCCACTCTCAGCTATATGCCCCCAAACAAAACCCACGGCCCGTTTCCCTGGCAAACAAAATTAAGCTGCCCCGCTTCTGGATGGCAGATTGCAGGACGCACTTGGTAGTATCAAACCAGCAAAACTTGGCACTGGTGCCACCTTGGATCTGGGAACCATCCTTCCTATCGTGGATTTTCAGGGGCCAGCCGGTCACTCTCAGCCATAGGCCCCAAACACAAACCACGGCCCTTTTCTCTGGAAAACAAAACTCAACTGCCCCTCTTCTGGATGGCAGATTGCAGGAGCCACTGGGTACTATGAAACCAGCCCTACTTGGCACTGATGCCACCTTGGGTCTGGGAACCATGCTGCGTATCATGGATTTTCAGGAGCCAGCCGGCCACTGCCAGCCACAGGCCCCGAAACACAAACAACAGCCTTTTTCTCTGGCAAACAAAATTCAGCTGCCCCGCTTCTGGATGGCAGATTGCAGGAACCACTTGGTACTAACAAACCAGCCCGACTTGGCACTGATGCCACCTTGGGTCTGGGAACCATCCTGCGTATCGTGGATTCAAAGGAGCCAGCTGGCCACTCCCAGCCACAGGCCCCAAAACACACACAACGGTGCTTTTCCCTGGAAAACAAAACTCGCCTGCCAAACTTTTGATGGCAGATTGCAGGAGCCACTTGGTATTATCAAACCAGCCCAACTTGGCACTGGTGCCACCATGGGTCTGGTCACCATCCTGCCTATCGTAGCTTTTCAGGAGCCAGCCAGCCACCCCCAGCCAGAGGCCCCCAGACAAATATTTCGGCCCGTTTCCCTGGCAAACAAAAGTAAGCTGCCCCGCTTCTGGATGGCAGATTGCAGGAGCCACTTGGTACTATCAAACCAGCCCAACTTGGCACTGGTGCCAACTCAGGTCTGGGAACCATCCTGCGTATCGTGGGTTCTAAGGAGCCAGCTGGCCACTCCCAGCCACAGGCCCCCAAACACAAACAACGGCGCTTTTCCCTGGAAAACAAAACTCGCCTGCCAACTTTTTGATGGCAGATTGCAGGAGCCACTTGGTACTATCAAACCAGCCCAACTTGGCACTGGTGCCACCATGGGTCTGGTCACCATCCTGCCTATTGTAGCTTTCCAGGAGCCAGCCGGTCACTCCCAGCCATAGGTCCCCAGTCACAAACCTCGGCCCGTTTCCCTGGCAAACAAAAGTAAGCTACCCCGCTTCTGGATGGCAGATTGCAGGAGCCACTTGGTACTATCAAACCAGCCCAACTTGGCACTGGTGCCACCTTGGGTCTGGGAACCATGCTGCGTAACACAGATTCTAAGGCGCCAGTCGGCCACTACGAGCCACAAGCCCCCAAACACAAACAACGGCGCTATTCTCTGGCAAACAAAACTCAACTGCCCCTCTTCTGGATGGCAAATTGCAGGACGCACTTGGTACTATAAAAACAGCCCGACTTGGCACTGGTGCCCCCTTGGGTCTGGGAACCATCCTGCGTATCGATCTTTTTAATGAGACAGCCGGCCGCTCCCAGCCATATGCCCCCAAACACAACCCACGGCCCTTTTCTCTGGCAAACAAAACTCAACTGCACTGCTTCTGGATGGCAGATTGCAGGAGCCACTTGGTACTATCAAACCAGCCCGACTTGGCACTGGTGCCACCTTGGGTCTGGGAACCATCCTGCGTATTGTGGGTTGTCAGGAGCCAGCCGAACACTCTCGGCCACAGACCCCAATTAAAAACAACGGCCCGTTTCACAGGCAAACAAAACTCAGCTGCCCCGCTTCTGGATGGGAGATTGCAGGAGGCACTTGACACTGTGAAACCAGCCCCACTTGGCACTGGTGCCACCTTGGGTCTGGGAACCATGCTGCGTATCATGGATTTTCAGGAGCCAGCCGGCCACTCCCAGCCACAGGCCCCCAAACACAAACCACAGACTTTTTGTCTGGCAAACAAAATTCAGCTGCCCCGCTTCTGGATGGCAGATTGCAGGAGCCACTTGGGACTATCACACCAGCACAACATGGCACTGCTGCCACCTTGGATCTGGGAACCATCCTTCCTATCGTGGATTTTCAGGGGCCAGCCGGTCACTCTCAGCCATAGGCCCCAAACACAAACCACGGCCCTTTTCTCTGGAAAACAAAACTCAACTGCCCCTCTTCTGGATGGCAGATTGCAGGAGCCACTGGGTACTATGAAACCAGCCCTACTTGGCACTGATGCCACCTTGGGTCTGGGAACCATGCTGCGTATCATGGATTTTCAGGAGCCAGCCGGCCACTGCCAGCCACAGGCCCCGAAACACAAACAACAGCCTTTTTCTCTGGCAAACAAAATTCAGCTGCCCCGCTTCTGGATGGCAGATTGCAGGAACCACTTGGTACTAACAAAACAGCCCGACTTGGCACTGATGCCACCTTGGGTCTGGGAACCATCCTGCGTATCGTGGATTCAAAGGAGCCAGCTGGCCACTCCCAGCCACAGGCCCCAAAACACACACAACGGTGCTTTTCCCTGGAAAACAAAACTCGCCTGCCAAACATTTGATGGCAGATTGCAGGAGCCACTTGGTATTATCAAACCAGCCCAACTTGGCACTGGTGCCACCATGGGTCTGGTCACCATCCTGCCTATCGTAGCTTTTCAGGAGCCAGCCAGCCACCCCCAGCCAGAGGCCCCCAGACAAATATTTCGGCCCGTTTCCCTGGCAAACAAAAGTAAGCTGCCCCGCTTCTGGATGGCAGATTGCAGGAGCCACTTGGTACTATCAAACCAGCCCAACTTGGCACTGGTGCCAACTCAGGTCTGGGAACCATCCTGCGTATCGTGGGTTCTAAGGAGCCAGCTGGCCACTCCCAGCCACAGGCCCCCAAACACAAACAACGGCGCTTTTCCCTGGAAAACAAAACTCGCCTGCCAACTTTTTGATGGCAGATTGCAGGAGCCACTTGGTACTATCAAACCAGCCCAACTTGGCACTGCTGCCACCATGGGTCTGGTCACCATCCTGCCTATCGTAGCTTTTCAGGAGCCAGCCGGTCACTCCCAGCCATAGGCCCCCAGACACAAACCTCGGCCCGTTTCCCTGGCAAACAAAAGTAAGCTGCCCCGCTTCTGCATGGCAGATTGCAGGAGCTACTTAGTACTATCAAACCAGCCCGACTTGGCACTGGTGACACCTCTGGTCTGGGAACCATCCTGCCTATCGTGGATTTTCAGGGGCCAGCCGGCCACTCTCAGCCATATGCCCCAAAAACAAACCACGGCCCTTTTCTCTGGCAAACAAAACTCAACTGCCCCTCTTCTGGATGGCAAATTTTAGGACGCACTTTGTACTACGAAAACCGCCCGACGTGGCACTGGTGCCACCTTGTGTCAGGGAACCATCCTGCATATCGAGCTTTTTAAGGAGCCAGCCGGCCACGCCCAGCCATATACCCCCAAAAACAAACCACGGACCATTTCTCTTGGAAACAAAAATCCGCTGCCCCGCGTCTGTATGGCAGATTGCAGGAGCCACTTTGCACCATCAAACCAGCCCGACTTGGCACTGGTGCCACCTTGGGTCTGGGAACAATCCTGCATATCGTGGATTCTAAGGAGCCAGCCGGCCACTCCCTGCCACAGGCCCCCAAACACAAACAACGGCGCTTTTCCCTGGAAAACAAAATTCGCCTGCCAGCTTTTTGATGGCAGATTGCAGGAGCCACTTGGTACTATCAAATCATCCCAACTTGGCACTGGTGCCACTATGGGTCTGGGAACCATCCTGCCTATTGTAGCATTTCAGGAGCCAGCCGGTCACTCCCAGCCATAGGCCCCCAGACACAAACCTCGGACCGTTTCCCTGGCAAACAAAATTAAGCTGCCCCGATTCTGGATGGCAGATTGCAGGAGCCACTTGGTTGTGTCAAACCAGCCCGACTTGGCACTGGTGCCACCTTGGGTCTGGGAACCATCCTGCGTAACGTGGATTCTAAGCAGCCACCCGGCCACTCTGAGCCACAGGCCCCCAAACACAAACAACGGCGCTTTTCCCTGGAAAACAAAACTCGCCTGCCAATTTTTTGATGGCAGATTGCAGGAGCCACTTGGTACTATCAAACCAGCCCAACTTGGCACTGGTGCCACCTCTGGTCTGGGAACCATCCTGCCTATTGTAGCTTTTCAGGAGCCAGCCGGTCACTCCCAGCCATAGACCCCCAGACACAAACCTCGGCCCGTTTCCCTGGAAAACAAAAGTAAGTTACCCCGATTCTGGATGGCAGATTGCAGGAGCCACTTGGTACTATCAAATCAGCCCGACTTGGCACTGGTGCCACCATGGGTCTGGTAAACATCCTGCCTATCGTAGCTTTTCAGGAGCCAGCCGGTCACTCCCTGCCATAGGCCCCCGGACACAAACCTCGGCCCGTTTCCCTGGAAAACAAAAGTAAGCTGCCCCGCTTTTGGATGGCAGATTGCAGGATGCACTTGGTACTTACAAACCAGCCCAACTTGGCCCTGGTGCCACCTTGGCTCTGGGAACCATGCTGCGTAACGTAGATTCTACGAGGACAGGCGGCCACTCCCAGCCACAGGCCTCTAAACAAAAACAACGGCGCTTTTCCCTGGAAAACAAAACTCGCCTGCCAACTTCTTGATGGCAGATTGCAGGAGCCACTTGGTACTATCAAACCAGCCCAACTTGGCACTGGTGCCACCATGGGTCTGGTCACCATCCTGCCTATCGTAGCTTTTCAGGAGCCAGCCACTCACTCCCAGCCATAGGCCCCCAGACAAATACCTCGGCACGTTTCCCTGGCAAACAAAAGTAGGCTGCCCCGCTTCTGGATGGCAAATTGCAGGACGCACTTGGTACTACGAAAACAGCCCGACTTGGCACTGATGCCACCTTGGGTCAGGGAACAATCCTGCGTATAGAGCTTTTTAAGGAGCCAGCCGGCCACGTCCAGTCATATACCCCCAAAAAAAAAACCACGGAACTTTTCTCCAGCAAACAAAAATCCGCTGCCCCGCGTCTGGATGGCAGATTGCAGGAGCTATTTAGTATTATCAAAGCAGCCCGACTTGGCACTGGTGGCACCATGAGTCTGGTAACCATCCTGCCTATCGTAGCTTTTCAGTAGTCAGCCGGTCACTCCCAGCCATAGGCCCCCAGACAAATACCTCGGCCCGTTTCCCTGGGAAACAAAATTAAGCTGTCCCGCTTCTGGATGGCAGATTGCAGGAGCCACTTGGTACTATCAAACCAGCCCAACTTGTTCCCAGACCCAAGGTGGCACCAGTGCCAAGTGGGGCTGGTTTGATGGTGCAACGTGGCTCCTGCAATCTGCCATCCAAAAGCGGGGCAGCTTACTTTTGTTTGCCAGGGAAACGGGCCGAGGTTTGTGTATGGGGGTCTATGGCTGGGAGTGACCGGCTGGCTCCTGAAAAGCTACGATAGGCAGGATGATTCCCAGACCAGACGTGGCACCAGTGCCAAGTTGGGCTGGTTTGATAGTACCAAGTGGCTCCTGCAATCTGCCATCAAAAAGTTGGCAGGCGAGTTTTGTTTTCCAGGGAAAAGCACCGTAGTTTTTGTTTGGGGGCCTGTGGCTCAGAGTGGCCGGGTGGCTGCTTAGAATCCACGATACGCAGGATGGTTCCCAGACCCAAGGTGGCACCAGTGCCAAGTCGGGCTGGTTTGACACAACCAAGTGGCTCCTGCAATCTGCCATCCAGAATCGGGGCAGCTTAATTTTGTTTGCCAGGGAAACGGTCCGAGGTTTGTGTCTGGGGGCCTATGGCTGGGAGTGACCGGCTGGCTCCTGAAATGCTACAATAGGCAGGATGGTTCCCAGACCCATAGTGGCACCAGTGCCAAGTTGGGATGATTTGATAGTACCAAGTGGCTCCTGCAATCTGCCATCAAAAAGTTGGCAGGCGAATTTTGTTTTCCAGGGAAAAGCGCCGTTGTTTGTGTTTGGGGGCCTGTGGCTGGGAGTGGCCGGCTGGCTCCTTAGAATCCACGATATGCAGGATTGTTCCCAGACCCAAGGTGGCACCAGTGCCAAGTCGGGCTGGTTTGATGGTGCAAAGTGGCTCCTGCAATCTGCCATACAGACGCGGGGCAGCGGATTTTTGTTTCCAAGAGAAATGGTCCGTGGTTTGTTTTTGGGGGTTTATGGCTGGGCGTGGCCGGCTGGCTCCTTAAAAAGCTCGATATGCAGGATGGTTCCCTGACACAAGGTGGCACCAGTGCCACGTCGGGCGGTTTTCGTAGTACAAAGTGCGTCCTAAAATTTGCCATCCAGAAGAGGGGCAGTTGAGTTTTGTTTGCCAGAGAAAAGGGCCGTGGTTTGTTTTTGGGGGCATATGGCTGAGAGTGGCCGGCTGGCTCCTGAAAAGCTACGATAGGCAGGATGTTTACCAGACCCATGGTGGCACCAGTGCCAAGTTGGGCTGATTTGATAGTACCAAGTGGCTCCTGCAATCTGCCATCCAGAATCGGGGTAGCTTACTTTTGTTTTCCAGGGAAACGGGCCGAGGTTTGTTTCTGGGGGTCTATGGTTGGGAGTGGCCGGCTGGCTCCTTAGAAACCACGATACGCAGCATGGTTCCCAGACCAGAGGTGGCACCAGTGCCAAGTTGGGCTGGTTTGATACTACCAAGTGGTTCCTGCAATCTGCCATCCAGAAGCGGGGCAGCTTACTTTTGTTTGCCAGGGAAACGGATCGTTGTTTGTGTTTGGGGGCCTATGGCTGGGACTGACCGGCTGGCTCCATAAAATCCACGATACGCAGGATGGTTCCCAGACCAGAGGTGGCACCAGTGCCAAGTCGGGCTGGTTTGATAGTACCAAGTGGCTCCTGCAATCTGCCATCCAGAAGCGGGGCAGCTTACTTTTGTTTGCCAGGGAAACGGGCCGAGGTTTGTGTCTCGGGGCCTATGGCAGGCAGTGACCGGCTGGCTCCTGAAAGCTACGATAGGCAGGATGGTGACAAGACCCATGGTGGCACCAGTGCCAAGTTGGGCTGGTTTGATAGTACCAAGTGGCTCCTGCAATCTGCCATCACAACGTTGGCAGGCGAGTTTTGTTTTCCAGGGAAAAGCGCCGTTGTTTGTGTTTGGGGGCCTGTGGTTGGGAGTGGCCGGCTGGCTCCTTAGAAACCACAATACGCAGGATGGTTCCCAGACCAGAGGTGGCACCAGTGCCAAGTCAGGCTGGTTTGATAGTACCAAGTGGCTCCTGCAATCTGCCATCCAGAAGCGGGGCAGCTTACTTTTGTTTGCCACGGAAACGGGCCGTTGTTTGTGTTTGGGGGCCTGTGGCTGGGAGTGGCCGACTGGCTCCTTAGAATCCACGATACGCAGGATGGTTCCCAGACCAGAGGTGGCACCAGTGCCAAGTCGGGCTGGTTTGATAGTACCAAGTGGCTCCTGCAATCTCTCATCCAGAAACGGGGCAGCTTAATTTCCTTTGCCAGGGAAACGGGCCGAGCTTTGTGTCTGGGGGCCTATGGCTGGGAGTGACCGGCTGGCTCCTGAAAAGTTACGATAGGCAGGATGGTGACCAGACCCATGGTGGCACCAGTGCCAAGTTGGGCTGGTTTGATAGTACCAAGTGGCTCCTGCAATCTGCCATCAAAACGTTGGTAGGCGAGTTTTGTTTTCCAGGGAAAAGCGCCGTTGTTTTTGTTTGGGGGCCTGTGGCTGGGAGTGGCCGGCTGGCTCCTTAGAATCCACGATACGCACCATGGTATCCAGACCCAAGGTGGCACCAGTGCCAAGTTTTGCTGGTTTGATAGTACCAAGTGGTTCCTGCAATCTGCCATCCAGAAGCAGGGCAGCTTACTTTTGTTTGCCAGGGAAACGGGCCGAGGTTTGTGTCTGGGGGCCTATGGCTGCGAGTGACCGGCTGGCTCCTGAAAAGCTACGATAGCCAGGATGGTGACCAGACCCATGGTGGCACCAGTCCCAAGTTGGGCTGGTTTGATAGTACCAAGTGGCTCCTGCAATCTGCCATCAAAAGTTTGGCAGGCGAGTTTTGTTTTCCAGGGAAAAGCGCCGTTGATGTGTTTAGGGGCCTGTGGCTGGGAGTGGCCGGCTGGCTCCTTAGAATCCACCATACGCAGGATGGTTCCCAGACCCAAGGTGGCACCAGTGCCTAGTCGGGATAGTTTGATGGTGCAAAGTGGCTCCTGCAATCTGCCATCCAGAAGCGGGGCAGCTTACTTTTGTTTGCCAGGGAAACGGGCCGAGGTTTGTGTCTGGGGGCCTATGGCTGGGAGTGACCGGCTGGCTCCTGAAAAGCTACGATAGGCAGGATGGTGACCAGACCCAAGGTGGCACCAGTGCCAAGTTGGGCTGGTTTGATGGTACCAAGTGGCTCCTGCAATCTGCCATCAAAAAGTTGGCAGGCGAGTTTTGTTTTCCAGGGAAAAGCGCCGTTGTTTTTGTTTGGGGGCCTGTGGCTGGGAGTGGCCGGCTGGTTCATTAGAATCCACGATACGCAGGATGGTTCCCAGACTTGTCGTGGCACCAGTGCCAAGTCGGGCTGGTTTGATAGTACCAAGTGGATCCTGCAATCTGCCATCCAGAATCGGGGCAGCTTACTTTTGTTTGCCAGGGAAACGGGCCGAGGTTTTTGTCTGGAGGCCTATGGCTGGGAGTGACCGGCTGGCTCCTGAAAAGCTACGATAGGCAGGATGGTGACCAGACCCATGGTGGCAGCAGTGCCAAGTTGGGCTGGTTTGATAGTACCAAGTGGCTCCTGCAATCTGCCATCAAAAAGTTGGCAGGCGAGTTTTGTTTTCCAGGGAAAAGTGCCGTTGTTTGTGTATGGGTGCCTGTGGCTGGGAGTGGCCGGCTGGCTCTTTAGAATCCACGATACGCAGGATGGTTCCCAGACCAGTGGTGGCACCAGTGCCAAGTCGGGCGGGTTTGATAGTAACAAATGCGTCCTACAATCTGCCATCCAGAAGCGGGGCAGCTTACTTTTGTTTTCCAGGGAAACGGGCCGAGGTTTTTGTCTGGGGTCCTATGGCTGGGAGTGACCGGCTGGCTCGTGAAAAGCTACGATAGGCAGGATGGTGACAAGACCCATGGCGGCACCAGTGCCAAGTTGGGCTGGTTTGATAGTACCAAGTGGCTCCTGCAATCTGCCATCAAAAAATTGGCAGGCGAGTTTTGTTTTCCAGGGAAAAGCGCCGTTGTTTGTGTTTGGGGGCCTGTGGCTGGGAGTGGCCAGCTGGCTCCTTAGAATCCACGATACGCAGGATGGTTCCCAGACCAGAGGTGGCACCAGTGCCAAGTCGGGCTGGTTTGATAGTACCAAGTGGTTCCTGCAATCTGCCATCCAGAAGCGGGGCAGCTTACTTTTGTTTGCCAGGGAAACGGGCCGAGCTTTGTGTCTGGGGGCCTATGGCTGGGAGTGACCGGCTGGCTCCTGAAAAGCTACGATAGGCAGGATGGTGACCAGACCCATGGTGGCACCAGTGCCAAGTTGGGCTGGTTTGATAGTACCAAGTGGCTCCTGCAATCTGCCATCAAAAAGTTGGCAGGCAAGTTTTCTTTACCAGGGAAAAGCGCCGTTGTTTTTGTTTAGAGGCCTATGGCTGGGAGTGGCAGGCTGGCTCCTTAGAATCCACGATACGCAGGATGGTTCCTAGACTTGACGTGGCACCAGTGCCAAGTTGGGCTGGTTTGATAGTACCAAGTGGCTCCTGCAATCTGCCATCCAGAAGTGGGGTAGATTACTCTTGTTTGCCAGGGAAACGGGCCGAGGTTTGTGTCCGGGGGCCTATGGCAGGGAGTGACCGGCTGGCTCCTGAAAAGCTACGATAGGCAGGATGTTTACCAGACCCATGGTGGCACCAGTGCCAAGTTGGGCTGATTTGATAGTACCAAGTGGCTCCTGCAATCTGCCATCCAGAATCGGGGTAACTTACTTTTGTTTTCCAGGGAAACGGGCCGAGGTTTGTGTCTGGGGGTCTATGGCTGGGAGTGACCGGCTGGCTCCTGAAAAGCTACGATAGGCAGGATGGTTCCCAGACCAGACGTGGCACCAGTGCCAAGTTGGGCTGGTTTGATAGTACCAAGTGGCTCCTGCAATCTGCCATCAAATTTGGCAGGCCAGTTTTGTTTTCCAGGGAAAAGCGCCGTTGTTTGTGTTTGGGGGCCTGTGGCTCAGAGTGGCCGGGTGGCTGCTTAGAATCCACGTTACGCAGGATGGTTCCCAGACCCAAGGTGGCACCAGTGCCAAGTCGGGCTGGTTTGACACAACCAAGTGGCTCCTGCAATCTGCCATCCAGAATCGGGGCAGCTTAATTTTGTTTGCCAGGGAAACGGTCCGAGGTTTGTGTCTGGGGGCCTATGGCTGGGAGTGACCGGCTGGCTCCTGAAATGCTACAATAGGCAGGATGGTTCCCAGACCCATAGTGGCACCAGTGCCAAGTTGGGATGATTTGATAGTACCAAGTGGCTCCTGCAATCTGCCATCAAAAAGCTGGCAGGCGAATTTTGTTTTCCAGGGAAAAGCGCCGTTGTTTGTGTTTGGGGGCCTGTGGCAGGGAGTGGCCGGCTGGCTCCTTAGAATCCACGATATGCAGGATTGTTCCCAGACCCAAGGTGGCACCAGTGCCAAGTCGGGCTGGTTTGATGGTGCAAAGTGGCTCCTGCAATCTGCCATACAGACGCGGGGCAGCGGATTTTTGTTTCCAAGAGAAATGGTCCGTGGTTTGTTTTTGGGGGTATATGGCTGGGCGTGTCCGGCTGGCTCCTTAAAAAGCTCGATATGCAGGATGGTTCCCTGACACAAGGTGGCACCAGTGCCACGTCGGGCGGTTTTCGTAGTACAAAGTGCGTCCTAAAATTTGCCATCCAGAAGAGGGGCAGTTGAGTTTTGTTTGCCAGAGAAAAGGGCCGTGGTTTGTTTTTGGGGCATATGGCTGAGAGTGGCCGGCTGGCCCCTGAAAATCCACGATAGGCAGGATGGTTCCCAGACCAGAGGTGTCACCAGTGCCAAGTCGGGCTGGTTTGATAGTACTAAGTAGCTCCTGCAATCTGCCATGCCATGCAGAAGCGGGGCAGCTTACTTTTGTTTGCCAGGGAAACGGGCCGAGGTTTGTGTCTGGGGGCCTATGGCTGGGAGTGACCGGCTGGCTCCTGAAAAGCTACGATAGGCAGGATGGTGACCAGACCCATGGTGGCACCAGTGCCAAGTTGGGCTGGTTTGATAGTACAAAGTGGCTCCTGCAATCTGCCATCAAAAAGTTGGCAGGCGAGTTTTGTTTTCCAGGGAAAAGCGCCGTTGTTTGTGTTTGGGGGCCTGTGGTTGGGAGTGGCCAGCTGGCTCCTTAGAACCCACGATACGCAGGATGGTTCCCAGACCTGAGTTGGCACCAGTGCCAAGTTGGGCTGGTTTGATGGTGCAAAGTGGCTCCTGCAATCTGCCATCCAGAAGCGGGGCAGCTTACTTTTGTTTGCCAGGGAAACGGGCCGAAATATTTGTCTGGGGGCCTCTGGCTGGGGGTGGCTGGCTGGCTCCTGAAAAGCTACGATAGGCAGGATGGTGACCAGACCCATGGTGGCACCAGTGCCAAGTTGGGCTGGTTTGATAATACCAAGTGGCTCCTGCAATCTGCCATCAAAAACTTGGCAGGCGAGTTTTGTTTTCCAGGGAAAAGCACCGTTGTGTGTGTTTTGGGGCCTGTGGCTGGGAGTGGCCAGCTGGCTCCTTTGAATCCACGATACGCAGGATGGTTCCCAGACCCAAGGTGGCATCAGTGCCAAGTCGGGCTGGTTTGTTAGTACCAAGTGGTTCCTGCAATCTGCCATCCAGAAGCGGGGCAGCTGAATTTTGTTTGCCAGAGAAAAAGGCTGTTGTTTGTGTTTCGGGGCCTGTGGCTGGCAGTGGCCGGCTGGCTCCTGAAAATCCATGATACGCCGCATGGTTCCCAGACCCAAGGTGGCATCAGTGCCAAGTAGGGCTGGTTTGATTGTACCCAGTGGCTCCTGCAATCTGCCATCCAGAAGAGGGGCAGTTGAGTTTTGTTTTCCAGAGAAAAGGGCCGTGGTTTGTGTTTGGGGCCTATGGCTGAGAGTGACCGGCTGGCCCCTGAAAATCCACGATAGGAAGGATGGTTCCCAGATCCAAGGTGGCAGCAGTGCCATGTTGTGCTGGTGTGATAGTCCCAAGTGGCTCCTGCAATCTGCCATCCAGAAGCGGGGCAGCTGAATTTTGTTTGCCAGACAAAAAGTCTGTGGTTTGTGTTTGGGGGCCTGTGGCTGGGAGTGGCCGGCTGGCTCCTGAAAATCCATGATACGCAGCATGGTTCCCAGACCCAAGGTGGCACCAGTGCCAAGTGGGGCTGGTTTCACAGTGTCAAGTGCCTCCTGCAATCTCCCATCCAGAAGCGGGGCAGCTGAGTTTTGTTTGCCTGTGAAACGGGCCGTTGTTTTTAATTGGGGTCTGTGGCCGAGAGTGTTCGGCTGGCTCCTGACAACCCACAATACGCAGGATGGTTCCCAGACCCAAGGTGGCACCAGTGCCAAGTCGGGCTGGTTTGATAGTACCAAGTGGCTCCTGCAATCTGCCATCCAGAAGCGGTGCAGTTGAGTTTTGTTTGCCAGAGAAAAGGGCCGTGGGTTGTGTTTGGGGGCATATGGCTGGGAGTGGCCGGCTGTCTCATTAAAAAGATCGATACGCAGGATGGTTCCCAGACCCAAGGGGGCACCAGTGCCAAGTCGGGCTGTTTTTATAGTACCAAGTGCGTCCTGCAATTTGCCATCCAGAAGAGGGGCAGTTGAGTTTTGTTTGCCAGAGAATAGCGCCGTTGTTTGTGTTTGGGGGCTTGTGGCTCGTAGTGGCCGACTGGCGCCTTAGAATCTGTGTTACGCAGCATGGTTCCCAGACCCAAGGTGGCACCAGTGCCAAGTTGGGCTGGTTTGATAGTACCAAGTGGCTCCTGCAATCTGCCATCCAGAAGCGGGGTAGCTTACTTTTGTTTGCCAGGGAAACGGGCCGAGGTTTGTGACTGGGGACCTATGGCTGGGAGTGACCGGCTGGCTCCTGGAAAGCTACAATAGGCAGGATGGTTACCAGACCCATGGTGGCACCAGTGCCAAGTTGGGCTGGTTTGATAGTACCAAGTGGCTCCTGCAATCTGCCATCAAAAAGTTGGCAGGCGAGTTTTGTTTTCCAGGGAAAAGCGACATTGTTTGTATTTGGGGGCCTGTGGCTGGGAGTGACCGGCTGGCTCCTTTGAACCCACGATACGCAGGATGGTTCCCAGACCCAAGGTGGCACCAGTGCCAAGTTTTGCTGGTTTGATACTACCAAGTGCGTCCTGCAATCTGCCATCCAGAAGCGGGGCAGCTTAATTTTGTTTGCCAGGGAAACGGGCCGTGGGTTTTGTTTGGGGGCATATAGCTGAGAGTGGCCGGCTGGCTCCTGAAAATCCACGCTAGGCAGCATGGTTCCCAGATGCAAGGTGGCACCAGTGCCAAGTCGGGCTGGTTTGATGGTGCAAAGTGGCTCCTGCAATCTGCCATCCAGAAGCGAGGCAGCTGATTTTTGTTTGCCAGAGGAAAATTCTGTGGATTGTTTTTGGGGGCATATTGCTGGGAGTGGCCGGCTGGCTCCTTAAAATGCTCGATACGCATGATGGTTCCCAGGCCCAAGGTGTCACCACTACCAAGTCGGCCTGCGGTTTTAGTATCAAGTTCATCCTGCAATTTGCCATCCAGAAGAGGGGCAGTTGAGTTTTGTTTGCCAGAGAAACGGGCCGAGGTTTCTGTTTGGGGACATATGGCTGAGAGTGGCCGGCTGGCCCCTGAATATCCACGATACAGAGCATGGTTCCCAGATCCAAGGTGGCACCAGTGCCAAGTCGGGCTGGTTTGATAGTACCAAGTGTCTCCTGCAATCTGCCATCCAGAAGCAGGGCAGCTTACTTTTGTTTGCCAGAGAAATAGGCCTAGGTTTTTGTTTGGGGGCCTGTGGCTAGGAGTGGCCGGCTGGCTCCTTAGAATCCACGATACGCAGGATGGTTCCCAGACCCAAGGTGGCACCAGTGCCAAGTCGGGCTGGTTTGATTACACCAAGTGCCTCCTGCAATCTCCCATCCAGAAGCGGGGCAGCTGAGTTTTGTTTGCCTGTGAAACGGGCCGTTGTTTTTAATTGGGGTCTGTGGCCGAGAGTGTTCGGCTGGCTCCTGACAACCCACAATACGCAGGATGGTTCCCAGACCCAAGGTGGCACCAGTGCCAAGTCGGGCTGGTTTGATAGTACCAAGTGGCTCCTGCAATCTGCCATCCAGAAGCGGTGCAGTTGAGTTTTGTTTGCCAGAGAAAAGGGCCGTGGGTTGTGTTTGGGGACATATGGCTGGGAGTGGCCGGCTGTCTCATTAAAAAGATCGATACGCAGGATGGTTCCCAGACCCAAGGGGGCACCAGTGCCAAGTCGGGCTGTTTTTATAGTACCAAGTGCGTCCTGCAATTTGCCATCCAGAAGAGGGGCAGTTGAGTTTTGTTTGCCAGAGAATAGCGCCGTTGTTTGTGTTTGGGGGCTTGTGGCTCGTAGTGGCCGACTGGCGCCTTAGAATCTGTGTTACGCAGCATGGTTCCCAGATCCAAGGTGGCACCAGTGCCAAGTTGGGCTGGTTTGATAGTACCAAGTGGCTCCTGCAATCTGCCATCCAGTAGCGGGGCAGCTGAATTTTGTTTGCCAGAGAAAAAGGCTGTTGTTTGTGTTTCGGGGCCTGTGGCTGGCAGTGGCCGGCTGGCTCCTGAAAATCCATGATACGCAGCATGGTTCCCAGACCCAAGGTGGCATCAGTGCCAAGTAGGGCTGGTTTCATAGTACCCAGTGGCTCCTGCAATCTGCCATCCAGAAGAGGGGCAGTTGAGTTTTGTTTACCAGAGAAAAGGGCCGTGGTTTGTGTTTGGGGCCTATGGCTGAGAGTGACCGGCTGGCCCCTGAAAATCCACGATAGGAAGGATGGTTCCCAGATCCAAGGTGGCAGCAGTGCCATGTTGTGCTGGTGTGATAGTCCCAAGTGGCTCCTGCAATCTGCCATCCAGAAGCGGGGCAGCTGAATTTTGTTTGCCAGACAAAAAGGCTGTGGTTTGTGTTTGGGGGCCTGTGGCTGGCAGTGGCCGGCTGGCTCCTGAAAATCCATGATACGCAGCATGGTTCCCAGACCCAAGGTGGCACCAGTGCCAAGTGGGGCTGGTTTCACAGTGTCAAGTGCCTCCTGCAATCTCCCATCCAGAAGCGGGGCAGCTGAGTTTTGTTTGCCTGTGAAACGGGCCGTTGTTTTTAATTGGGGTCTGTGGCCGAGAGTGTTCGGCTGGCTCCTGACAACCCACAATACGCAGGATGGTTCCCAGACCCAAGGTGGCACCAGTGCCAAGTCGGGCTGGTTTGATAGTACCAAGTGGCTCCTGCAATCTGCCATCCAGAAGCGGTGCAGTTGAGTTTTGTTTGCCAGAGAAAAGGGCCGTGGGTTGTGTTTGGGGGCATATGGCTGGGAGCGGCCGGCTGTCTCATTAAAAAGATCGATACGCAGGATGGTTCCCAGACCCAAGGGGGCACCAGTGCCAAGTCGGGCTGTTTTTATAGTACCAAGTGCGTCCTGCAATTTGCCATCCAGAAGAGGGGCAGTTGAGTTTTGTTTGCCAGAGAATAGCGCCGTTGTTTGTGTTTGGGGGCTTGTGGCTCGTAGTGGCCGACTGGCGCCTTAGAATCTGTGTTACGCAGCATGGTTCCCAGACCCAAGGTGGCACCAGTGCCAAGTTGGGCTGGTTTGATAGTACCAAGTGGCTCCTGCAATCTGCCATCCAGAAGCGGGGTAGCTTACTTTTGTTTGCCAGGGAAACGGGCCGAGGTTTGTGACTGGGGACCTATGGCTGGGAGTGACCGGCTGGCTCCTGGAAAGCTACAATAGGCAGGATGGTTACCAGACCCATGGTGGCACCAGTGCCAAGTTGGGCTGGTTTGATAGTACCAAGTGGCTCCTGCAATCTGCCATCAAAAAGTTGGCAGGCGAGTTTTGTTTTCCAGGGAAAAGCGACATTGTTTGTATTTGGGGGCCTGTGGCTGGGAGTGACCGGCTGGCTCCTTTGAACCCACGATACGCAGGATGGTTCCCAGACCCAAGGTGGCACCAGTGCCAAGTTTTGCTGGTTTGATACTACCAAGTGCGTCCTGCAATCTGCCATCCAGAAGCGGGGCAGCTTAATTTTGTTTGCCAGGGAAACGGGCCGTGGGTTTTGTTTGGGGGCATATAGCTGAGAGTGGCCGGCTGGCTCCTGAAAATCCACGCTAGGCAGCATGGTTCCCAGATGCAATGTGGCACCAGTGCCAAGTCGGGCTGGTTTGATGGTGCAAAGTGGCTCCTGCAATCTGCCATCCAGAAGCGAGGCAGCTGATTTTTGTTTGCCAGAGGAAAATTCCGTGGATTGTTTTTGGGGGCATATTGCTGGGAGTGGCCGGCTGGCTCCTTAAAATGCTCGATACGCATGATGGTTCCCAGGCCCAAGGTGTCACCACTACCAAGTCGGCCTGCGGTTTTAGTATCAAGTTCATCCTGCAATTTGCCATCCAGAAGAGGGGCAGTTGAGTTTTGTTTGCCAGAGAAACGGGCCGAGGTTTCTGTTTGGGGACATATGGCTGAGAGTGGCCGGCTGGCCCCTGAATATCCACGATACAGAGCATGGTTCCCAGATCCAAGGTGGCACCAGTGCCAAGTCGGGCTGGTTTGATAGTACCAAGTGTCTCCTGCAATCTGCCATCCAGAAGCAGGGCGGCTTACTTTTGTTTGCCAGAGAAATAGGCCTAGGTTTTTGTTTGGGGGCCTGTGGCTAGGAGTGGCCGGCTGGCTCCTAAGAATCCACGATACGCAGGATGTTTCCCAGACCCAAGGTGGCACCAGTGCCAAGTCGGGCTGGTTTGATAGTACCAAGTGGCTCCTGCAAACTCCATCAAAAAGTTGGCAGGCGTGTTTTGTTTTCCAGGGAACAGCGCCGTTGATTTTGTTTGGGGGCCTGTGGCTGGCAGTGGCCGGCTGGCTCCTTAGAATCCACGATACGCAGGATGGTTCCCAGACCCAAGGTGGCACCAGTGCCAAGTCGGGCTGGTTTGATAGTACCAAGTGGCTCCTGCAATCTGCCATCCAGAAGTGAGGCAGCTAAGTTTTGTTTGCGAGAAAAAAGGGCCGTGGTTTTTGTTGGGGGCCTGTGGCTGGGAGTAGCCGGCTGGCTCCTTAAAATCCACGATAGGCAGGATGGTTCCCAGACCCAAGGTGGCACCAGTGCCAAGTCGGGCTGGTTTGATAGTACCAAGTGGCACCTGCAATCTGCCATCCAGAAGCGGGGCAGCTGAGTTTTGTTTGCCAGAGAAAAAGGCTGTGGTTTGTGTTTGGGGGCCTGTGGCTGGCAGTGGCCGGCTGGCTCCTGAAAATCCACGATACGCAGCATGGTTCCCAGACCCAAGGTGGCACCAGTGCCAAGTGGGGCTCGTTTGACAGTGTCAAGTGCCTCCTGCAATCTCCCATCCAGAAGCGGGGCAGCTGAGTTTTTTTTGCCAGGGAAACGGACCTTTGTTTTTGATTGGGCTCTGTGGCCGAGAGTGGTCGGCTGTCTCCTGACAATCTACAATACGCAGGATGGTTCCCAGACCCAAGGTGGCACCAGTGCCAAGTCGGGCTGGTTTGATAGTACCAAGTGTCTCCTGCAATCTGCCATCCAGAAGCGGGGCAGCTGAGTTTTGTTTGCCAGAGAAAAGGGCCGTGGGTTGTGTTTGGGGGCATATGGCTGGGAGTGGCCACCTGGCTCCTTAAAATGCACGATACGCCGCATGGTAACCAGACGCAAGGTGGCACCACTACCAAGTCAGGCTGTTTTTGTAGTACCCAGTGGCTCCTGCAATTTGCCATCCAGAAGCGGGGCAGTTGAATTTTGTTTGCTAGAGAAAAGGGCTGTGGTTTGTGTTTGGGGGCCTATGGCTGAGAGTGGCCGGCTGGCCCCTGAAAATCAACGATAGGCAGGATGGTTCCCAGATCCAAGGTGGCACCAGTGCCAAGTAAGGCTGGTTGTATGGTTCAAAGTAACTCCTGCAATCTGCCATCCAGAAGCGGGACAGCTGAGTTTTTTTTGCCAGAGAAAAGGTCCATGGTTTCTTTTTGGGGCATACGGCTGGGAATGGCCGGCTGGCTCCTTAAAATGCTCGATACGCAGGATGGTTCCCAGAGCCAAGGTGGCACCACTGCCAAGTCGGGCTCTTTTTGTAGTACCAAGTGCGTCCTGCAATTTGCCATCCAGAAGAGGGGCAGTTGAGTTTTGTTTGCCAGAGAAAAGGGCCGTTGTTTGTGTTTGGGGGCCTGTGGCTGGGAGTGTTCGGCTGGTTCCTGAATATGTACGATACGCAGGATTGTTCCCAGATCCAAGGTGGCAGCAGTGCCATGTTGTGCTGGTGTGATAGTCCCAAGTGGCTCCTGCAATCTGCCATCCAGAAGTGGGGCAGCTGATTTTTGTTTGCCAGAGAAAAGGTCCGTTGTTTGTTTTTGGGGGCATATGGCTGAGAGTGGCCGGCTGGCCCCTGAAAATCCACGATACACAGGATGGTTCCCAGATCCAAGGTGGCACCTGTGCCAAGTCGGGCTGATTTGATAGTACTAAGTAGCTCCTGCAATCTGCCATGCAGAAGCGGGGCAGCTTACTTTTGTTTGCCAGGGAAACGGGCCGAGGTTTGTGTTGGGGGCCTATGGCTGAGAGTGACCGGCTGGCTCCTGAAAAGCTACAATAGGCAGGATGGTGACCAGACCCATGGTGGCACCAGTGCCAAGTTGGGCTGGTTTGATAGTACCAAGTGGCTCCTGCAATCTGCCATCCAGAAGCAGGGCAGCTGAGTTTTGTTTGCCAGAGAAAAGGGCCTTGGTTTGTGTTTGGGGGCATATGGCTGGGTGTGGCCAGCTGGCTCCTTAAAATGCACGATATGCAACATGGCTCCCAGACCCAAGGTGGCACCAGTGCCAAGTTGGGCTGGTTTGATAGTACCAAGTGGCTCCTGCAATCTTCCATGATCACGTGGAGAAATACTTTCTGGTTTCAGCCTCATGCTCTTTCTTCTCTCCCTCAACTTCTCTATCACCTCTCATCTGGTTCACATGCGCTGTCTTCAAGGTCCACAGGCTACTTTTCACAGAATCTTCTGGCCTGATGAAGTAAGGATGATGAATAGAACAGAGCTGGGATCTATTTTCCAGTTTGGATAAAATGCATTCTGCACACAAATCCAAGGAGAACGGGCTGCCCCGATGCCCAGAAAATCTTTCACTCCTGCTAGTGTTCTACGTCAACCGCAACTTAGTCTGAAAGAAAAGCTTTTTCTCTGAGAGCATCTGAGAGGTTTGCATGAAGCACTGATATCTGACATATGCAATTTTGAATAGGAGAGGAAAAAGAAAATGGCAAGGAGTTTTTAATTTTAGTGGTTTCAATTTTAATTTCCGTGCACTTTTTCAAAACTTGTCAGCTCAAATGCCCATCAACATCTTTTAGTCATCTGTAAGTCAGTATTCATATAAAATGTGCTTCAAATCCAAAGAATTTCAAATTTGCACTCCAAGCTTCTATGCCTAGATTTATGATTTCCTACACATATTAGATGAAAGGAAGGCCTTTTTTACTGTGGGAGTGCTGGAACACTGGAACAGGTTGCCCAGAGAAGTTGTGGGTGTCCCATCCCTGAAAGTATTCAAGGTCACCTTGGACGGGGCTTGGAGCAGCAACAAAGGAGAAGCTTGATGGTAGAGAAACAAAGTTGGACTATAGAAGAAACTCGGATTGAAGTATAGGATCAAGTTTTCTCTCAGCTCTTGGGGTAAATTCAAAGTTGTACAAAATGACATTTATCTGTGCTATTCACTACTGTAACAGAAAGTTTCATGAAAACTGTACAGAAGATAGTAAATTTTAAAAGAGATAAGAATTACAGCATAAAATCCATGGGATAGGTTACAACATGAGACACTCTCTAAGAGAAAATCTCTGTGTTTCAGCACTTCATCGGGGTAAGATTTCATGAAGTGCCAAAGAAGGCGGCAAAATATCATTCGGGACATTATTTACTGGAATTCAGCCTGGCCATTAGTAGGAACTGCCTTTGAACATATCATGTAGATATACCACACACGCTTTCCCTTCACTGAAAAATTACTGTTTACAACAAATAAGCAATTGACGATCAAAATTGATTGAAAGCATCTTAAACATGTCAAGTATTTCATTGTAGATGATCTGTGATCCAAATGCTTCTTCCACCTTCGAGAGGGACAGAAGAATTCTTCCATATCATGATGGTTTAAAATTGTATCAACCAATGTTTTCTGCTGAAAAGATATCATCTATTTTTTTCTATTTTTGGAAGAAAATATTCCTAGACATACAACAGGTGAGAACTAAGTAATTTTAAAGAAACAAATGAAATGAAAATATTCTGTAAATAGAATGAAATGAAAAGCTGTGTTTTAAATAGGAGCTAAATATTAAACAGAATTTTTGTACCAGGCATTTGAATTACTGCACCAGCTCTTTTGCCCATCAAGAGAGGCATTTAGCATTTCAGTCTTTTCCAAGGTGTTCATGATCTGCTATGCTGATCTCTGTGTGTGCCTAGGTGTGTGTGGAGGGGGGGGCATATGAAGGGGAGTGTGTATGTTTGCTTTACAATTGTTGTGGCAGATTCATGCCTCAGCTCCACATTTTGTTTTAAAAAGGTCACACCGAGTGGATATGAAGTTTACTATCAACAAGAGATCGATTCCCAAATCATCCATTTGACTCTCCCTTATAAATCATGTGCTTTGTTGCATATTTTATCAAATATACTTTCAAGCCAGATGGAGGAAGGAGGATGTGGGAATCCCTCCACCATCTTGCAACTTTTATGTAAGTAGGTTTTCAAGAAAATCATCATTTCTCTTTTAAATATGTCTGGAACAGGCATGATGGTAGTGTCAACCTGTTGGAGTTTTTGTTGCTGGAAGAAGTTGTACAAAAGGATTGGTTTTTACATTGACCAGTTACTGAATCAAGCGCAGGAATACATTGGAAATTTAGCTGGGGGTTCCTTTTCCCAGCAGACTACTTCTAGAACGAGCTTGTACACTGAAGCTGACTCTTTTGCTCTCTTTTTGTTTCTTTCCTATTTTCTTGGCTTCTTTGCCACTATCTAGACAATTTTGGAACTTTGTTCCCAACTAAAATGGTTTCAATAGTCTGATTGTGATCATACATTTTTACAAGGAATTTTTAAAATCTTTCCTCGAGTCCAGAAAGTCAAGGACTTAGATCTTTTTCTTCCCTTATCAATATTGCCATGAAATTGATAAATAAAGACCAACTCTTTATTTTTGTTTTTAACCCACGTAGATAATTCCCATCCATTAATCCATTTTGTGGACCAATAGCTGCCATTCTGATGGAAGCTGTCACTTCTTAACAATAGGCATTCTGTGACTATGTTGACAGCACTTTGGGTGAAGATCCTAACTGGTCTTAGATATACATAGGGAGAAATTTGCTCAGCCAGTGTCAGTCTTAAGCATGCGTATCAGAAGATCTTTCTAGAGCTGGGAATTTTCCCATGAAAGGGATTCAGTTAGGGAAGAGACACTTGTGCCAGAGTTTTACATTCTTCTTGAACACTGCTTAAGGAACTTAGATGCCATGTCCATTTGGATCTCTGTCTGCACAGAACTTTGTCATGCCAGTGCTTTGAAATGCATCTTGAAGAGAATTCACTAGCACAGAATGAAAGAGAGTGGAAGGGGTTGGTGGGGCTAACCAGGCCCAACCCCCCTGCCTAAACCAGGATACCTAGAGCCTCTTGCCCAGGATTCTATCTGGGTGTACTTTTAATGTCTTCAAAGATCCAGGCTCCACAATCTTTCTGGGCAGTCTGTGCCGTGGTTCAGTCACCCTGACAGTAAAGAAACATTTACTGATGTTCAAAGGCAATCTCCTGTATTTCAGTGTGTGCCCACTGCCTCTTGTCTTTTCCCTCAGCATCACTGAAAAGACACTGATTCCCTCCCCTTTGCACTATTGCTTCCATATGTATGTGTGATGCCATGTAGAGGTACGTCAAAAACCTCCCTGAAGCCCAGGCAGATAATATTCCCTTCATCTACCAGTCAAGTTGATTCATCAGAGGAGTTTAAAGTGATGTTCAGCATGAAATTCCCCTGAAAAATCATGCTAACTACATTATTTGGTCATCTGTCATGTGCCTGGCAAGGATTTCCAGGAAGAGCTGCTTCATCAACTTCCTGGGGATAAAAAAGAGGCTGGCTGGTTTGTACTATGGCGAGTCCTCTTAATTGCCTTTTTTGAAGATGGGTGTCATTTGCTAACATCCACTCTTTAGCCTCTCTTGTCGTCTACATCTTAGCAAAACGCTTTTCCACTATGTCTGGCTAGGAAAAACTGTGCCAGCACAGAAAACATCTCCCATCGTGTTCTAGAAGTTGCACGGATGTCTGCCAAGTGTTTGGCAGGAAGAAAAGAAAAGTTGTCCAAAACAGCTTCCAATCGAATGTTCCTGTGATTGGAAAAGTCAGGAGAGTGCAAAGGTACTGTTTTCTATCAGTTGGCAAGGTGCGCACACAATCCCAGTGTTGTACAGCTTGCTTCTTCACCTTCCCGAAGCTGCCGCTCTCGCCGGCTGCCGGAGCCCAAGAAGCGGCTTCTTCGCGCAAAGACGATTGTGCCGCTCACAGTGCTCTCCTTAGCGCGGCTTCTGCCGAAAGACGCCCGGCAGCGGCTCTTACCTCCGGAGAGCGCCCTACCTTCGTCTTTAGCTCCTCTTCTCATCTACACCTCGGCAAAAAGCTTCTCCACTATGTCTGGCTAGGAAAAACTGTGCCAGCACAGAAAACATCTCCCATCGTGTTCTAGAAGTTGCACGGATGTCTGCCAAGTGTTTGGCAGGAAGAAAAGAAAAGTTGTCCAAAACAGCTTCCAATCGAATGTTCCTGTGATTGGAAAAGTCAGGAGAGTGCAAAGGTACTGTTTTCTATCAGTTGGCAAGGTGCGCACACAATCCCAGTGTTGTACAGCTTGCTTCTTCACCTTCCCGAAGCTGCCGCTCTCGCCGGCTGCCGGAGCCCAAGAAGCGGCTTCTTCGCGCAAAGACGATTGTGCCGCTCACAGGGCTCTCCTTAGCGCGGCTTCTGCCGAAAGACGCCCGGCAGCGGCTCTTACCTCCGGAGAGCATCCTACCTTCGTCTTTCGCGTCTTTTGTAGTCTACATCTTAGCAAAACGCTTTTCCACTATGTCTGGCTAGGAAAAACTGTGCCAGCACAGAAAACATCTCCCATCGTGTTCTAGAAGTTGCACGGATGTCTGCCAAGTGTTTGGCAGGAAGAAAAGAAAAGTTGTCCAAAACAGCTTCCAATCGAATGTTCCTGTGATTGGAAAAGTCAGGAGAGTGCAAAGGTACTGTTTTCTATCAGTTGGCAAGGTGCGCACACAATCCCAGTGTTGTACAGCTTGCTTCTTCACCTTCCCGAAGCTGCCGCTCTCGCCGGCTGCCGGAGCCCAAGAAGCGGCTTCTTCGCGCAAAGACGATTGTGCCGCTCACAGTGCTCTCCTTAGCGCGGCTTCTGCCGAAAGACGCCCGGCAGCGGCTCTTACCTCCGGAGAGCATCCTACCTTCGTCTTTCGCGTCTTTTGTAGTCTACATCTTAGCAAAACGCTTTTCCACTATGTCTGGCTAGGAAAAACTGTGCCAGCACAGAAAACATCTCCCATCGTGTTCTAGAAGTTGCACGGATGTCTGCCAAGTGTTTGGCAGGAAGAAAAGAAAAGTTGTCCAAAACAGCTTCCAATCGAATGTTCCTGTGATTGGAAAAGTCAGGAGAGTGCAAAGGTACTGTTTTCTATCAGTTGGCAAGGTGCGCACACAATCCCAGTGTTGTACAGCTTGCTTCTTCACCTTCCCGAAGCTGCCGCTCTCGCCGGCTGCCGGAGCCCAAGAAGCGGCTTCTTCGCGCAAAGACGATTGTGCCGCTCACAGGGCTCTCCTTAGCGCGGCTTCTGCCGAAAGACGCCCGGCAGCGGCTCTTACCTCCGGAGAGCATCCTACCTTCGTCTTTCGCGTCTTTTGTAGTCTACATCTTAGCAAAACGCTTTTCCACTATGTCTGGCTAGGAAAAACTGTGCCAGCACAGAAAACATCTCCCATCGTGTTCTAGAAGTTGCACGGATGTCTGCCAAGTGTTTGGCAGGAAGAAAAGTTGTCCAAAACAGCTTCCAATCGAATGTTCATGTGATTGGAAAAGTCAGGAGAGTGCAAAGGTACTGTTTTCTATCAGTTGGCAAGGTGCGCACACAATCCCAGTGTTGTACAGCTTGCTTCTTCACCTTCCCGAAGCTGCCGCTCTCGCCGGCTGCCGGAGCCCAAGAAGCGGCTTCTTCGCGCAAAGACGATTGTGCCGCTCACAGTGCTCTCCTTAGCGCGGCTTCTGCCGAAAGACGCCCGGCAGCGGCTCTTACCTCCGGAGAGCATCCTACCTTCGTCTTTCGCGTCTTTTGTAGTCTACATCTTAGCAAAACGCTTTTCCACTATGTCTGGCTAGGAAAAACTGTGCCAGCACAGAAAACATCTCCCATCGTGTTCTAGAAGTTGCACGGATGTCTGCCAAGTGTTTGGCAGGAAGAAAAGAAAAGTTGTCCAAAACAGCTTCCAATCGAATGTTCCTGTGATTGGAAAAGTCAGGAGAGTGCAAAGGTACTGTTTTCTATCAGTTGGCAAGGTGCGCACACAATCCCAGTGTTGTACAGCTTGCTTCTTCACCTTCCCGAAGCTGCCGCTTTCGCCGGCTGCCGGAGCCCAAGAAGCGGCTTCTTCGCGCAAAGACGATTGTGCCGCTCACAGTGCTCTCCTTAGCGCAGCTTCTGCCGAAAGACGCCCGGCAGCGGCTCTTACCTCCTGAGAGTGGCAGCTTCGGGAAGGTGAAGAAGCAAGCTGTACAACACTGGGATTGTGTGCGCACCTTGCCAACTGATAGAAAACAGTTCCTTTGCACTCTCCTGACTTTTCCAATCACATGAACATTCGATTGGAAGCTGTTTTGGACAACTTTTCTTTTCTTCCTCCCAAACACTTGGCAGACATCCGTGCAACTTCTAGAACACGATGGGAGATGTTTTCTGTGCTGGCACGGGTTTTCCTAGCCAGACATAGTGGAAAAGCGTTTTGCTAAGATGTAGACTACAAACGACGCGAAAGACGAAGGTAGGATGCTCTCCGGAGGTAAGAGCCGCTGCCGGGCGTCTTTCGGCAGAAGCCGCGCTAAGGAGAGCCCTGTGAGCGGCACAATCGTCTTTGCGCGAAGAAGCCGCTTCTTGGGCTCCGGCAGCCGGCGAGAGCGGCAGCTTCGGGAAGGTGAAGAAGCAAGCTGTACAACACTGGGATTGTGTGCGCACCTTGCCAACTGATAGAAAACAGTACCTTTGCACTCTCCTGACTTTTCCAATCACAGGAACATTCGATTGGAAGCTGTTTTGGACAACTTTTCTTTTCTTCCTGCCAAACACTTGGCAGACATCCGTGCAACTTCTAGAACACGATGGGAGATGTTTTCTGTGCTGGCACAGTTTTTCCTAGCCAGACATAGTGGAAAAGCGTTTTGCTAAGATGTAGACTACAAAAGACGAGAAAGACGAAGGTAGGATGCTCTCCGGAGGTAAGAGCCGCTGCCGGGCGTCTTTCGGCAGAAGCCGCGCTAAGGAGAGCCCTGTGAGCGGCACAATCGTCTTTGCGCGAAGAAGCCGCTTCTTGGGCTCCGGCAGCCGGCGAGAGCGGCAGCTTCGGGAAGGTGAAGAAGCAAGCTGTACAACACTGGGATTGTGTGCGCACCTTGCCAACTGATAGAAAACAGTACCTTTGCACTCTCCTGACTTTTCCAATCACAGGAACATTCGATTGGAAGCTGTTTTGGACAACTTTTCTTTTCTTCCTGCCAAACACTTGGCAGACATCCGTGCAACTTCTAGAACACGATGGGAGATGTTTTCTGTGCTGGCACAGTTTTTCCTAGCCAGACATAGTGGAAAAGCGTTTTGCTAAGATGTAGACTACAAAAGACGCGAAAGACGAAGGTAGGATGCTCTCCGGAGGTAAGAGCCGCTGCCGGGCGTCTTTCGGCAGAAGCCGCGCTAAGGAGAGCACTGTGAGCGGCACAATCGTCTTTGCGCGAAGAAGCCGCTTCTTGGGCTCCGGCAGCCGGCGAGAGCGGCAGCTTCGGGAAGGTGAAGAAGCAAGCTGTACAACACTGGGATTGTGTGCGCACCTTGCCAACTGATAGAAAACAGTACCTTTGCACTCTCCTGACTTTTCCAATCACATGAACATTCGATTGGAAGCTGTTTTGGACAACTTTTCTTTTCTTCCTGCCAAACACTTGGCAGACATCCGTGCAACTTCTAGAACACGATGGGAGATGTTTTCTGTGCTGGCACAGTTTTTCCTAGCCAGACATAGTGGAGAAGCTTTTTGCCGAGGTGTAGATGAGAAGATGAGCTAAAGACGAAGGTAGGATGCTCTCCGGAGGTAAGAGCCGCTGCCGGGCGTCTTTCGGCAGAAGCCGCGCTAAGGAGAGCCCTGTGAGCGGCACAATCGTCTTTGCGCGAAGAAGCCGCTTCTTGGGCTCCGGCAGCCGGCGAGAGCGGCAGCTTCGGGAAGGTGAAGAAGCAAGCTGTACAACACTGGGATTGTGTGCGCACCTTGCCAACTGATAGAAAACAGTACCTTTGCACTCTCCTGACTTTTCCAATCACAGGAACATTCGATTGGAAGCTGTTTTGGACAACTTTTCTTTTCTTCCTGCCAAACACTTGGCAGACATCCGTGCAACTTCTAGAACACGATGGGAGATGTTTTCTGTGCTGGCACAGTTTTTCCTAGCCAGACATAGTGGAAAAGCTTGTTGCCGAGGTGTAGATGAGAAGAGGAGCTAAAGAGGAAGGTAGGATGCTCTCCGGAGGTAAGAGCCGCTGCCGGGCGTCTTTCGGCAGAAGCCGCGCTAAGGAGAGCCCTGTGAGCGGCACAATCGTCTTTGCGCGAAGAAGCCGCTTCTTGGGCTCCGGCAGCCGGCGAGAGCGGCAGCTTCGGGAAGGTGAAGAAGCAAGCTGTACAACACTGGGATTGTGTGCGCACCTTGCCAACTGATAGAAAACAGTACCTTTGCACTCTCCTGACTTTTCCAATCACAGGAACATTCGATTGGAAGCTGTTTTGGACAACTTTTCTTTTCTTCCTGCCAAACACTTGGCAGACATCCGTGCAACTTCTAGAACACGATGGGAGATGTTTTCTGTGCTGGCACAGTTTTTCCTAGCCAGACATAGTGGAAAAGCGTTTTGCTAAGATGTAGACTACAAAAGACGCGAAAGACGAAGGTAGGATGCTCTCCGGAGGTAAGAGCCGCTGCCGGGCGTCTTTCGGCAGAAGCCGCGCTAAGGAGAGCACTGTGAGCGGCACAATCGTCTTTGCGCGAAGAAGCCGCTTCTTGGGCTCCGGCAGCCGGCGAGAGCGGCAGCTTCGGGAAGGTGAAGAAGCAAGCTGTACAACACTGGGATTGTGTGCGCACCTTGCCAACTGATAGAAAACAGTACCTTTGCACTCTCCTGACTTTTCCAATCACAGGAACATTCGATTGGAAGCTGTTTTGGACAACTTTTCTTTTCTTCCTGCCAAACACTTGGCAGACATCCGTGCAACTTCTAGAACACGATGGGAGATGTTTTCTGTGCTGGCACAGTTTTTCCTAGCCAGACATAGTGGAAAAGCGTTTTGCTAAGATGTAGACTACAAAAGACGCGAAAGACGAAGGTAGGATGCTCTCCGGAGGTAAGAGCCGCTGCCGGGCGTCTTTCGGCAGAAGCCGCGCTAAGGAGAGCACTGTGAGCGGCACAATCGTCTTTGCGCGAAGAAGCCGCTTCTTGGGCTCCGGCAGCCGGCGAGAGCGGCAGCTTCGGGAAGGTGAAGAAGCAAGCTGTACAACACTGGGATTGTGTGCGCACCTTGCCAACTGATAGAAAACAGTATCTTTGCACTCTCCTGACTTTTCCAATCACAGGAACATTCGATTGGAAGCTGTTTTGGACAACTTTTCTTTTCTTCCTGCCAAACACTTGGCAGACATCCGTGCAACTTCTAGAACACGATGGGAGATGTTTTCTGTGCTGGCACAGTTTTTCCTAGCCAGACATAGTGGAAAAGCTTTTTGCCGAGGTGTAGATGAGAAGAGGAGCTAAAGACGAAGGTAGGATGCTCTCCGGAGGTAAGAGCCGCTGCCGGGCGTCTTTCGGCAGAAGCCGCGCTAAGGAGAGCCCTGTGAGCGGCACAATCGTCTTTGCGCGAAGAAGCCGCTTCTTGGGCTCCGGCAGCCGGCGAGAGCGGCAGCTTCGGGAAGGTGAAGAAGCAAGCTGTACAACACTGGGATTGTGTGCGCACCTTGCCAACTGATAGAAAACAGTACCTTTGCACTCTCCTGACTTTTCCAATCACAGGAACATTCGATTGGAAGCTGTTTTGGACAACTTTTCTTTTCTTCCTGCCAAACACTTGGCAGACATCCGTGCAACTTCTAGAACACGATGGGAGATGTTTTCTGTGCTGGCACAGTTTTTCCTAGCCAGACATAGTGGAAAAGCGTTTTGCTAAGATGTAGACTACAAAAGACGCGAAAGACGAAGGTAGGATGCTCTCCGGAGGTAAGAGCCGCTGCCGGGCGTCTTTCGGCAGAAGCCGCGCTAAGGAGAGCACTGTGAGCGGCACAATCGTCTTTGCGCGAAGAAGCCGCTTCTTGGGCTCCGGCAGCCGGCGAGAGCGGCAGCTTCGGGAAGGTGAAGAAGCAAGCTGTACAACACTGGGATTGTGTGCGCACCTTGCCAACTGATAGAAAACAGTACCTTTGCACTCTCCTGACTTTTCCAATCACAGGAACATTCGATTGGAAGCTGTTTTGGACAACTTTTCTTTTCTTCCTGCCAAACACTTGGCAGACATCCGTGCAACTTCTAGAACACGATGGGAGATGTTTTCTGTGCTGGCACAGTTTTTCCTAGCCAGACATAGTGGAGAAGCTTTTTGCCGAGGTGTAGATGAGAAGAGGAGCTAAAGACGAAGGTAGGGTGCTCTCCGGAGGTAAGAGCCGCTGCCGGGCGTCTTTCGGCAGAAGCCGCGCTAAGGAGAGCACTGTGAGCGGCACAATCGTCTTTGCGCGAAGAAGCCGCTTCTTGGGCTCCGGCAGCCGGCGAGAGCGGCAGCTTCGGGAAGGTGAAGAAGCAAGCTGTACAACACTGGGATTGTGTGCGCACCTTGCCAACTGATAGAAAACAGTACCTTTGCACTCTCCTGACTTTTCCAATCACAGGAACATTCGATTGGAAGCTGTTTTGGACAACTTTTCTTTTCTTCCTGCCAAACACTTGGCAGACATCCGTGCAACTTCTAGAACACGATGGGAGATGTTTTCTGTGCTGGCACAGTTTTTCCTAGCCAGACATAGTGGAAAAGCGTTTTGCTAAGATGTAGACGACAAGAGAGGCTAAAGAGTGGATGTTAGCAAATGACACCCATCTTCAAAAAAGGCAATTAAGAGGACTCGCCATAGTACAAACCAGCCAGCCTCTTTTTTATCCCCAGGAAGTTGATGAAGCAGCTCTTCCTGGAAATCCTTGCCAGGCACATGACAGATGACCAAATAATGTAGTTAGCATGATTTTTCAGGGGAATTTCATGCTGAACATCACTTTAAACTCCTCTGATGAATCAACTTGACTGGTAGATGAAGGGAATATTATCTGCCTGGGCTTCAGGGAGGTTTTTGACGTACCTCTACATGGCATCACACATACATATGGAAGCAATAGTGCAAAGGGGAGGGAATCAGTGTCTTTTCAGTGATGCTGAGGGAAAAGACAAGAGGCAGTGGGCACACACTGAAATACAGGAGATTGCCTTTGAACATCAGTAAATGTTTCTTTACTGTCAGGGTGACTGAACCACGGCACAGACTGCCCAGAAAGATTGTGGAGCCTGGATCTTTGAAGACATTAAAAGTACACCCAGATAGAATCCTGGGCAAGAGGCTCTAGGTATCCTGGTTTAGGCAGGGGGGTTGGGCCTGGTTAGCCCCACCAACCCCTTCCACTCTCTTTCATTCTGTGCTAGTGAATTCTCTTCAAGATGCATTTCAAAGCACTGGCATGACAAAGTTCTGTGCAGACAGAGATCCAAATGGACATGGCATCTAAGTTCCTTAAGCAGTGTTCAAGAAGAATGTAAAACTCTGGCACAAGTGTCTCTTCCCTAACTGAATCCCTTTCATGGGAAAATTCCCAGCTCTAGAAAGATCTTCTGATACGCATGCTTAAGACTGACACTGGCTGAGCAAATTTCTCCCTATGTATATCTAAGACCAGTTAGGATCTTCACCCAAAGTGCTGTCAACATAGTCACAGAATGCCTATTGTTAAGAAGTGACAGCTTCCATCAGAATGGCAGCTATTGGTCCACAAAATGGATTAATGGATGGGAATTATCTACGTGGGTTAAAAACAAAAATAAAGAGTTGGTCTTTATTTATCAATTTCATGGCAATATTGATAAGGGAAGAAAAAGATCTAAGTCCTTGACTTTCTGGACTCGAGGAAAGATTTTAAAAATTCCTTGTAAAAATGTATGATCACAATCAGACTATTGAAACCATTTTAGTTGGGAACAAAGTTCCAAAATTGTCTAGATAGTGGCAAAGAAGCCAAGAAAATAGGAAAGAAGCAAAAAGAGAGCAAAAGAGTCAGCTTCAGTGTACAAGCTCGTTCTAGAAGTAGTCTGCTGGGAAAAGGAACCCCCAGCTAAATTTCCAATGTATTCCTGCGCTTGATTCAGTAACTGGTCAATGTAAAAACCAATCCTTTTGTACAACTTCTTCCAGCAACAAAAACTCCAACAGGTTGACACTACCATCATGCCTGTTCCAGACATATTTAAAAGAGAAATGATGATTTTCTTGAAAACCTACTTACATAAAAGTTGCAAGATGGTGGAGGGATTCCCACATCCTCCTTCCTCCATCTGGCTTGAAAGTATATTTGATAAAATATGCAACAAAGCACATGATTTATAAGGGAGAGTCAAATGGATGATTTGGGAATCGATCTCTTGTTGATAGTAAACTTCATATCCACTCGGTGTGACCTTTTTAAAACAAAATGTGGAGCTGAGGCATGAATCTGCCACAACAATTGTAAAGCAAACATACACACTCCCCTTCATATGCCCCCCCCTCCACACACACCTAGGCACACACAGAGATCAGCATAGCAGATCATGAACACCTTGGAAAAGACTGAAATGCTAAATGCCTCTCTTGATGGGCAAAAGAGCTGGTGCAGTAATTCAAATGCCTGGTACAAAAATTCTGTTTAATATTTAGCTCCTATTTAAAACACAGCTTTTCATTTCATTCTATTTACAGAATATTTTCATTTCATTTGTTTCTTTAAAATTACTTAGTTCTCACCTGTTGTATGTCTAGGAATATTTTCTTCCAAAAATAGAAAAAAATAGATGATATCTTTTCAGCAGAAAACATTGGTTGATACAATTTTAAACCATCATGATATGGAAGAATTCTTCTGTCCCTCTCGAAGGTGGAAGAAGCATTTGGATCACAGATCATCTACAATGAAATACTTGACATGTTTAAGATGCTTTCAATCAATTTTGATCGTCAATTGCTTATTTGTTGTAAACAGTAATTTTTCAGTGAAGGGAAAGTGTGTGTGGTATATCTACATGATATGTTCAAAGGCAGTTCCTACTAATGGCCAGGCTGAATTCCAGTAAATAATGTCCCGAATGATATTTTGCCGCCTTCTTTGGCACTTCATGAAATCTTACCCCGATGAAGTGCTGAAACACAGAGATTTTCTCTTAGAGAGTGTCTCATGTTGTAACCTATCCCATGGATTTTATGCTGTAATTCTTATCTCTTTTAAAATTTACTATCTTCTGTACAGTTTTCATGAAACTTTCTGTTACAGTAGTGAATAGCACAGATAAATGTCATTTTGTACAACTTTGAATTTACCCCAAGAGCTGAGAGAAAACTTGATCCTATACTTCAATCCGAGTTTCTTCTATAGTCCAACTTTGTTTCTCTACCATCAAGCTTCTCCTTTGTTGCTGCTCCAAGCCCCGTCCAAGGTGACCTTGAATACTTTCAGGGATGGGACACCCACAACTTCTCTGGGCAACCTGTTCCAGTGTTCCAGCACTCCCACAGTAAAAAAGGCCTTCCTTTCATCTAATATGTGTAGGAAATCATAAATCTAGGCATAGAAGCTTGGAGTGCAAATTTGAAATTCTTTGGATTTGAAGCACATTTTATATGAATACTGACTTACAGATGACTAAAAGATGTTGATGGGCATTTGAGCTGACAAGTTTTGAAAAAGTGCACGGAAATTAAAATTGAAACCACTAAAATTAAAAACTCCTTGCCATTTTCTTTTTCCTCTCCTATTCAAAATTGCATATGTCAGATATCAGTGCTTCATGCAAACCTCTCAGATGCTCTCAGAGAAAAAGCTTTTCTTTCAGACTAAGTTGCGGTTGACGTAGAACACTAGCAGGAGTGAAAGATTTTCTGGGCATCGGGGCAGCCCGTTCTCCTTGGATTTGTGTGCAGAATGCATTTTATCCAAACTGGAAAATAGATCCCAGCTCTGTTCTATTCATCATTCTTACTTCATCAGGCCAGAAGATTCTGTGAAAAGTAGCCTGTGGACCTTGAAGACAGCGCATGTGAACCAGATGAGAGGTGATAGAGAAGTTGAGGGAGAGAAGAAAGAGCATGAGGCTGAAACCAGAAAGTATTTCTCCACGTGATCATGGAAGATTGCAGGAGCCACTTGGTACTATCAAACCAGCCCAACTTGGCACTGGTGCCACCTTGGGTCTGGGAGCCATGTTGCATATCGTGCATTTTAAGGAGCCAGCTGGCCACACCCAGCCATATGCCCCCAAACACAAACCAAGGCCCTTTTCTCTGGCAAACAAAACTCAGCTGCCCTGCTTCTGGATGGCAGATTGCAGGAACCACTTGGTACTATCAAACCAGCCCAACTTGGCACTGGTGCCACCATGGGTCTGGTCACCATCCTGCCTATTGTAGCTTTTCAGGAGCCAGCCGGTCACTCTCAGCCATAGGCCCCCAAACACAAACCTCGGCCCGTTTCCCTGGCAAACAAAAGTAAGCTGCCCCGCTTCTGCATGGCAGATTGCAGGAGCTACTTAGTACTATCAAATCAGCCCGACTTGGCACAGGTGCCACCTTGGATCTGGGAACCATCCTGTGTATCGTGGATTTTCAGGGGCCAGCCGGCCACTCTCAGCCATATGCCCCCAAAAACAAACCACGGACCTTTTCTCTGGCAAACAAAAATCAACTGCCCCACTTCTGGATGGCAGATTGCAGGAGCCACTTGGGACTATCACACCAGCACAACATGGCACTGCTGCCAACTTGGATCTCGGAACAATCCTACGTATCGTACATATTCAGGAACCAGCCGAACACTCCCAGCCACAGGCCCCCAAACACAAACAAAGGCCCATTTCCCTGGAAAACAAAACTCAGCTGCCCCGCTTCTGGATGGCAGTTTGCAGGAGCCACTTGGTACTATCAAACCAGCCCAACTTGGCACTGGTGCCACCTTGGGTCTGGGAACCATCCTGCCTATCGTGGATTTTAAGGAGCCAGCCGGCTACTCCCAGCCACAGGCCCCCAACAAAAACCACGGCCCTTTTTTCTGGCAAACAAAACTTAGCTGCCTCACTTCTGGATGGCAGATTGCAGGAGCCACTTGGTGTAATCAAACCAGCCCGACTTGGCACTGGTGCCACCTTGGGTCTGGGAACCATCCTGCGTATCGTGGATTCTAAGGAGCCAGCCGGCCACTGCCAGCCACAGGCCCCCAAACAAAATCAACGGCGCTGTTCCCTGGAAAACAAAACACGCCTGCCAACTTTTTGATGGAGTTTGCAGGAGCCACTTGGTACTATCAAACCAGCCCGACTTGGCACTGGTGCCACCATGGGTCTGGGAAACATCCTGCGTATCGTGGATTCTTAGGAGCCAGCCGGCCACTCCTAGCCACAGGCCCCCAAACAAAAACCTAGGCCTATTTCTCTGGCAAACAAAAGTAAGCTGCCCCGCTTCTGGATGGCAGATTGCAGGAGACACTTGGTACTATCAAACCAGCCCAACTTGGCACTGGTGCCACCTTGGATCTGGGAACCATGCTGTGTATCGTGGATATTCAGGGGCCAGCCGGCCACTCTCAGCCATATGTCCCCAAACAGAAACCTCGGCCCGTTTCTCTGGCAAACAAAACTCAACTGCCCCTCTTCTGGATGGCAAATTGCAGGATGAACTTGATACTAAAACCGCAGGCCGACTTGGTAGTGGTGACACCTTGGGCCTGGGAACCATCATGCGTATCGAGCATTTTAAGGAGCCAGCCGGCCACTCCCAGCAATATGCCCCCAAAAACAATCCACGGAATTTTTCTCTGGCAAACAAAATCAGCTGCCCCGCTTCTGGATGGCAGATTGCAGGAGCCACTTTGCACCATCAAACCAGCCCGACTTGGCACTGGTGCCACCTTGCATCTGGGAACCATGCTGCCTAGCGTGGATTTTCAGGAGCCAGCCGGCCACTCTCAGCCATAGGCCCCCAAACAAAACCCACGGCCCGTTTCCCTGGCAAACAAAATTAAGCTGCCCCGCTTCTGGATGGCAGATTGCAGGACGCACTTGGTAGTATCAAACCAGCCCGACTTGGCACTGGTGCCACCTTGGGTCTGGGAACCATCATGCGTATCGTGGGTTCAAAGGAGCCAGCCGGCCACTCCCAGCCACAGGCCCCCAAATACAAACAACGGCGCTTTTCCCTGGAAAACAAATCTCGCCTGCCAACTTTTTCATGGCAGATTGCAGGAGCCACTTGGTACTATCAAACCAGCCCAACTTGGCACTGGTGCCACCATGGGTCTGGTCACCATCCTGCCTATTGTAGCTTTCCAGGAGCCAGCCGGTCACTCCCAGCCATAGGTCCCCAGTCACAAACCTCGGCCCGTTTCCCTGGCAAACAAAAGTAAGCTGCCCCGCTTCTGGATGGCAGATTGCAGGAGCCCCTTGGTACTATCAAACCAGCCAAACTTGGCACTGGTGCCACCTCTGGTCTGGGAACCATGCTGCGTAACGCAGATTCTAAGGCGCCAGTCGGCCACTCCCAGCCACAAGCCCCCAAACACAAACAACGGCGCTATTCTCTGGCAAACAAAACTCCACTGCCCCTCTTCTGGATGGCAAATTGCAGGACGCACTTGGTACTATAAAAACAGCCCGACTTGGCACTGGTGCCACCTTGGGTCTGGGAACCATCCTGCGTACCGATCTTTTTAATGAGACAGCCGGTCACTCCCAGCCATATGCCCCCAAACACAACCCACGGCCCTTTTCTCTGGCAAACAAAACTCAACTGCACCGCTTCTGGATGGCAGATTGCAGGAGCCACTTGGTACTATCAAACCAGCCCGACTTGGCACTGGTGCCACCTTGGGTCTGGGAACCATCCTGCGTATTGTGGGTTGTCAGGAGCCAGCCGAACACTCTCGGCCACAGACCCCAATCAAAAACAACGGCCCGTTTCACAGGCAAACAAAACTCAGCTGCCCCGCTTCTGGATGGGAGATTGCAGGAGGCACTTGACACTGTGAAACCAGCCCCACTTGGCACTGGTGCCACCTTGGGTCTGGGAACCATGCTGCGTATCATGGATTTTCAGGAGCCAGCCGGCCACTCCCAGCCACAGGCCCCCAAACACAAACCACAGCCTTTTTCTCTGGCAAACAAAATTCAGCTGCCCCGCTTCTGGATGGCAGATTGCAGGAGCCACTTGGGACTATCACACCAGCACAACATGGCACTGCTGCCACCTTGGATCTGGGAACCATCCGTCCTATCGTGGATTTTCAGGGGCCAGCCGGTCACTCTCAGCCATAGGCCCCAAACACAAACCACGGCCCTTTTCTCTGGAAAACAAAACTCAACTGCCCCTCTTCTGGATGGCAGATTGCAGGAGCCACTGGGTACTATGAAACCAGCCCTACTTGGCACTGGTGCCACCTTGGGTCTGGGAACCATGCTGCGTATCATGGATTTTCAGGAGCCAGCCGGCCACTGCCAGCCACAGGCCCCGAAACACAAACAACAGCCTTTTTCTCTGGCAAACAAAATTCAGCTGCCCCGCTTCTGGATGGCAGATTGCAGGAACCACTTGGTACTAACAAACCAGCCCGACTTGGCACTGGTGCCACCTTGGGTCTGGGAACCATCCTGCGTATTGTGGGTTGTCAGGAGCCAGCCGAACACTCTCGGCCACAGACCCCAATCAAAAACAACGGCCCGTTTCACAGGCAAACAAAACTCAGCTGCCCCGCTTCTGGATGGGAGATTGCAGGAGGCACTTGACACTGTGAAACCAGCCCCACTTGGCACTGGTGCCACCTTGGGTCTGGGAACCATGCTGCGTATCATGGATTTTCAGGAGCCAGCCGGCCACTCCCAGCCACAGGCCCCCAAACACAAACCACAGACTTTTTGTCTGGCAAACAAAATTCAGCTGCCCCGCTTCTGGATGGCAGATTGCAGGAGCCACTTGGGACTATCACACCAGCACAACATGGCACTGCTGCCACCTTGGATCTGGGAACCATCCGTCCTATCGTGGATTTTCAGGGGCCAGCCGGTCACTCTCAGCCATAGGCCCCAAACACAAACCACGGCCCTTTTCTCTGGAAAACAAAACTCAACTGCCCCTCTTCTGGATGGCAGATTGCAGGAGCCACTGGGTACTATGAAACCAGCCCTACTTGGCACTGGTGCCACCTTGGGTCTGGGAACCATGCTGCGTATCATGGATTTTCAGGAGCCAGTCGGCCACTGCCAGCCACAGGCCCCGAAACACAAACAACAGCCTTTTTCTCTGGCAAACAAAATTCAGCTGCCCCGCTTCTGGATGGCAGATTGCAGGAACCACTTGGTACTAACAAACCAGCCCGACTTGGCACTGGTGCCACCTTGGGTCTGGGAACCATCCTGCGTATCGTGGATTCTAAGGAGCCAGCTGGCCAGTCCCAGCCACAGGCCCCAAAACACACACAACGGTGCTTTTCCCTGGAAAACAAAACTCGCCTGCCAAACATTTGATGGCAGATTGCAGGAGCCACTTGGTACTATCAAACCAGCCCAACTTGGCACTGGTGCCACCATGGGTCTGGTCACCATCCTGCCTATCGTAGCTTTTCAGGAGCCAGCCGGTCACTCCCAGCCATAGGCCCTGAGACACAAACCTCGGCCCGTTTCCCTGGCAAACAAAAGTAAGCTGCCCCGCTTCTGGATGGCAGATTGCAGGAACCACTTGGTAGTATCAAACCAGCCCGACTTTGCACTGTTGCCACCTTGGGTCTGGGAACCATCCGGCGTATCGTGTGTTGAATGGAGCCAGCCGGCCACTCCCAGCCACAGGCCTCCAATCAAAAACAACGGCGCTTTTCCCTGGAAAACAAAACTCAACTGCCCTTCTTCTGGATGGAAAATTGCAGGACGCACTTGGTACTACAAAAACAGCCAAACTAGGCAATGGTGCCACCATGGATCTGGGAACCATCCTGCGTATCGAGCTTCTTAAGGAGCCAGCCGGCCACTCCCAGCCATATGCCCCCAAAAACAAACCACGGAACTTTACTCTGGCAAACAAAGATCCGCTGCCCCCCGTCAGGATGGCAGATTGCAGGAGCCACTTGGTACTATCAAACGAGCCCGACTTGGCCCTGGTGCCACCTTGAGTCTGGGAACCATCCTGCGTATTGTGGATTGTCAGTAGCCAGTCGACCATTCTCGGCCACAGACCCCAATCAAAAACAACGACCGGTTCACAGGCAAAAGAACTCAGCTGCCCCGTTTCTGGATGGGAGACTGCATGAGGCACTTGACACTGTCAAACCAGCCCCACTTGGCACTGGTGCCATCTTGGGTCTGGGAACCATGCTGCGTATCATGGATTTTCAGGAGCCAACTGGCCACTGCCAGCCACAGGCCCCCAAACACAAACCTCGGCCCGTTTCCCTGGAAAACAAAAGTAAGCTACCCCGCTTCTGGATGGCAGATTGCAGGAACCACTTGGTACTATCAAACCAGCCCGACTTGGCACTGGTGCCATCTTGGGTCTGGGAACCATCCTGCGTATCGTGGATTCTAAGGAGCCAGCCGGCCACTCCCAGCCACAGGCCCGCAAACACAAACAACGGCGCTTTTCCCTGGAAAACAAAACTCGCCTGCCAACGTTTTGATGGCAGATTGCAGGAGCCACTTGGTACTATCAAATCAGCCCAACTTGGCACTGGTGCCACCATGGGTCTGGTCACCATCCTGCCTATCGTAGCTTTTCACGAGCCAGCCGGTCACTCCCAGCCATAGGCCTCTAGACAAAAACCTCGGCCCGTTTCCCTGGCAAAAAAAAGTAAGCTACCCCGCTACTGGATGGCAGATTGCAGGAGCCACTTTGCACCATCAAACTAGCCCGACTTGGCACTGGTGCCACCTCTGGTCTGGGAACAATGCTGCGTATCGTGGATTCTAAGGAGCCAGCCGGCCACTCCCAGCCACAGGCCCCCAAACACAAACAACGGCGCTTTTTCCTGGAAAACAAAACTCGCCTGCCAACTTTTTGATGGCAGATTGCAGGAGCCACTTGGTACTATCAAACCAGCCCAACTTGGCACTGGTGCCACCATGGGTCTGGTCACCATCCTGCCTATCGTAGCTTTTCAGGACCTAGCAGGTCACTCCCAGCCATAGGCCCCCAGACAAAAAGCTCGGCCCATTTCCCTGGCAAACAAAAGTAAGCTGCCCCGCTCCTGGATGGCAGATTGCAGGATCCACTTGTTATAATCAAACCAGCCCAACTTGGCACTGGTGCCACCTTGGGTCTGGGAACCATCCTGCGTATCGTGGATTCTAAGGAGCCAGCTGGCCACTCCCAGCCACAGGCCCCCAGGCACAAACAACGGCGCTTTTCCCTGGAAAACAAAACTCGCCTGCCAACTTTTTGATGGCAGATTGCAGGAGCTACTTGGTACTATCAAACCAGCCCAACTTGGCACTGGTGCCACCTCTGGTCGGGTCACCATCCTGCCTATCGTAGCTTTTCAGGAGCCAGCCGGTCACTCCCAGCCATAGGCCCCCAGACAAAAACCTCGGCCCGTTTCCCTGGCAAACAAAAGTAAGCTGCCCCGCTTCTGGATGGCAGATTGCAGGACGCAATTGGTACTATCAAACCAGCCCAACTTGGAAATGGTGCCACCTTGGGTCTGGGAACCATCCTGCGTATCGTGGATTCTAAGGAGCCAGCCGGTCACTCCCAGCCACAGGCCCCCAAATACAAACCACAGCGCTTTTCCCTGGAAAACAAAACTCGCCTGCCAACTTTTTGATGACAGATTGCAGGAGCCACTTGGTACTATCAAATCAGCCCAACTTGGCACTGGTGCCACCATGGGTCTGGTCACCATCCTGCCTATCGTAGCTTTTCAGGAGCCAGCCGGTCACTCCCAGCCATAGGCCCCCAGACACAAACCTCGGCCCGTTTCCCTGGCAAACAAAAGTAAGCTGCCCCGCTTCTGGATGGCAGATTGCAGGAGCCACTTTGCACCATCAAACTGGCCCGACTTGTCACTGGTGCCACCTCAGGTCTGGGAACCATCCTGAGTATCGTGGATTCCAATTAGCAAGACGACCACTCCCAGCCACAGGCCCCCAAACACAAAGAACGGCGCTTTTCCCTGGAAAACAAAACTCGCCTGCCAACTTTTTGATGGCAGATTGCAGGAGCCACTTGGTACTATCAAACCAGCCCAACTTGGCACTGGTGCCACCATGGGTCTGGTCACCATCCTGCCTATCGTAGCTTTTCAGGAGCCAGCCGGTCACTCCCAGCCATAGGCCCCCAGACACAAACCTCGGCCCGTTTCCCTGGCAAACAAAAGTAAGCTGCCCCGCTTCTGGATGGCAGATTGCAGGATCCACTTGTTATTATCAAACCAGCCCGACTTGGTACTGGTGCCACCTCTGGTCTGGGAACCATCCTGCGTATCGTGGATTCTAAGGAGCCAGCCGGCCACTCCCAGCCACAGGCCCCCAAAAAAAAACAACGGCGCTTTTCCCTGGAAAACAAAACTCGCCTGCCAACATTTTGATGGCAGATTGCAGGAACCACTTGGTACTATCAAACCAGCCCAACTTGGCACTGGTGCCACCTTGGGTCTGGGAACCATCCGGCGTATCGTGTGTTGAAAGGAGCCAGCCGGCCACTCCAGCCACAGGCCCGCAGACAAAAACAACGGCGCTTTTCCCTGGAAAACAAAACTCGCCTGCTGACTTTTTGATGGAAGATTGCAGGAGCCACTTTGTACTTTGAAATCAGCCGAACATGGCTCTGGTGCCACCATGGGTCTGGTCACCATCCTGCCTATCGTAGCTTTTCACGAGCCAGCCGGTCGCTCCCAGCCATAGGCCCCCAGACACAAAGCTCGGCCCGTTTCCCTGGCAAACAAAAGTAAGCTGCCCCGCTTCTGGATGGCAGATTGCAGGACGCACTTGGTACTATCAAACCAGCCCAACTTGGCACTGGTGCCACCTCAGGTCTGGGAACCATCCTGCGTATTGTGGATTCTAAGGAGCCAGCCGGCCACTCCCAGCCACAGGCCCCCAAACACAAACAACGGCGCTTTTCCCTAGAAAACAAAACTCGCCTGCCAAATTTTGATGGCAGATTACAGGAGCCACTTGGTACTATCAAACCAGCCCAACTTGGCACTGGTGCCACCATGGGTCTGGTCACCATCCTGCCTATCGTAGCTTTTCAGGAGCCAGCCGGTCACTCCCAGCCATAGACCCCAGACACAAAGCTCGGCCCGTTTCCCTGGCAAACAAAAGTAAGCTGCCCCGCTTCTGGATGCAGATTGCAGGAGCCACTTTGCACCATCAAACTAGCCGGACTTGGCACTGGTGCCACCTCAGGTCTGGGAACCATCCTGCGTATCGTGGATTCTAAGGAGCCAGCCGGCCACTCCCAGCCACAGGCCCTCAAACACAAACAACGGCGCTTTTCCCTGGAAAACAAAACTCGCCTGACAACTTTTTGATGGCAGATTGCAGGAGCCACTTGGTACTATCAAACCAGCCCAACTTGGCACTGGTGCCACCATGGGTCTGGTCACCATCCTGCCTATCGTAGCTTTTCAGGAGCCAGCCGGTCACTCCCAGCCATAGGCCCCCAGACAAATACCTCGGCCCGTTTCCCTGGAAAACAAAAGTAAGCTGCCCCACTTCTGGATGGCAGATTGCAGGACGCACTTGGTACTATCAAACCAGCCCGACTTGGCACTGGTGCCACGTCAAGTCTGGGAACCATCCTGCGTATCGTGGATTCTAAGGAGCCAGCCGGCCACTCCCAGCCACAGGCCCCCAAACACAAACAACGACGCTTTTCCCTGGAAAAGAAAACTCGCCTGCCAACTTTTTGATGGCAGATTGCAGGAGCCACTTGGTACTATCAAACCAGCCCAACTTGGCACTGGTGCCACCATGGGTCTGGTCACCATCCTGCCTATCGTAGCTTTTCAGGAGCCAGCCGGTCACTCCCAGCCATAGGCCCCAAGACACAAAGCTCGGCCCGTTTCCCTGGCAAAAAAAAGAAAGCTGCCCCGCTTCTGGATGGCAGATTGCCGGACGCACTTGGTACTATCAAACCAGCCCAATGTGGCACTGGTGCCACCTCTGGTCTGGGAACCATCCTGCGTATCGTGGATTCTAATTAGCCATCCGGCCACTCCCAGCCACAGGCCCCCAAACACAAACAACGACGCTTTTCCCTGGAAAACAAAACTCGCCTGCCAAATTTTGATGACAGATTGCAGGAGCCACTTGGTGCTATCAAACCAGCCCAACTTGGCACTGGTGCCACCATGGGTCTGGTCACCATCCTGCACATCGTAGCTCTTCAGGAACCAGCCGGTCATTCCCAGCCATAGGCCCCCAGACACAAAGCTCGACCCGTTTCCGTGGCAAACAAAAGTAAGCTGCCCCGCTTCTGGATGGCAGATTGCAGGAGCCACTTGGTATAATCAAACCAGCCCGACTTGGCACTGGTGCCACCTCTGGTCTGGGAACCATCCTGCGTATCGTGGATTCTAAGGAGCCAGCCGGCCACTCCCAGCCGCAGGCCCTCAAACCCAAAACACGGCGCTTTTCCCTGGAAAACAAAACTCGCCTGCCAAATTTTGATGGCAGATTGCAGGAGCCACTTGGTATTATCAAACCAGCCCAACTTGGCACTGGTGCCACCATGGGTCTGGTCACCATCCTGCCTATGGTAGCTTTTCAGGAGCCATCCGGTCACTCCCAGCCATAGGCCCCCAGACACAAACCTCGGCCCGTTTCCCTGGCAAACAAAAGTAAGCTGCCCCGCTTCTGGATGGCAGATTGCAGGAACCATTTGGTATTATCAAACCAGCCCAACTTGGCACTGGTGCCACCTTGGGTCTGGATACCATGCTGCGTATCGTGGATTCTAAGGAGCCAGCCGGCCACTCCCAGCCACAGGCCCCCAAACACAAACAACGGCGCTTTTCCCTGGAAAATAAAACTCGCCTGCCAACTTTTTGATGGCAGATTGCAGGAGCAACTTGCTACTATCAAATCAGCCCAACTTGGCACTGGTGACACCATGGGTCTGGTCACCATCCTGCCTATCGTAGCTTTTCAGGAGCCAGCCGGTCACTCCCAGCCATAGGCCCCCAGACACAAACCTCGGCCATTTTCCCTGGCAAACAAAAGTAAGCTACCCCGCTTCTGCTTGGCAGATTGCAGGAGCCACTTTGCAGCATCAAACTAGCCCGACTTGGCACTGGTGCCACGTCAGGTCTGGGAACCATCATGCGTATCGTGGATTCCAATTAGCAAGCCGGCCACTCTCAGCCACAGGCCCCCAAACACAAACAACGGCGCTTTTCCCTGGAAATCAAAACTCGCCTGCCAAATTTTTGATGGCAGATTGCAGGAGCCACTTGGTAATATCAAATCAGCCCAACTTGGCACTGGTGCCACCATGGGTCTGGTCACCATCCTGCCTATCGTAGCTTTTCAGGAGCCAGCCGGTCACTCCCAGCCATAGGCCCCCAGACACAAACCTCGGCCCGTTTCCCTGGAAAACAAAAGTAAGCTGCCCCGCTTCTGGATGGCAGATTGCAGGAGACACTTTGCACCATCAAACTGGCCCGACTTGTCACTGGTGCCACCTCAGGTCTGGGAACCATCCTGCGTATCGTGGATTCCAAATAGCAAGACGGCCACTCCCAGCCACAGGCCCCCAAACACAAAGAACGGCGCTTTTCCCTGGAAAACAAAACTCGCCTGCCAACATTTTGATGGCAGATTGCAGGAAGCACTTGGTACTATCAAACCAGCCCAACCTGGCACTGGTGCCACCTTGGGTCTGGGAACCATCCGGCGTATCGTGTGTTGAAAGGAGCCAGCCGGCCACTCCAGCCACAGGCCCGCAGACACAAACAACGGCGCTTTTCCCTGGAAAACAAAACTCAGCTGCCCTGCTTCTGGATGGCAGATTGCAGGAACCACTTGGTACTATCAAACCAGCCCAACTTGGCACTGGTGCCACCATGGGTCTGGTCACCATCCTGCCTATTGTAGCTTTTCATGAGCCAGCCGGTCACTCTCAGCCATAGGCCCCGAGACACAAAACTCGGCCCGTTTCCCTGGCAAACAAAAGTAAGCTGCCCCGCTTCTGGATGGCAGATTGCAGGAGCTACTTAGTACTATCAAATCAGCCCGACTTGGCACAGGTGCCACCTTGGATCTGGGAACCATCCTGTGTATCGTGGATTTTCAGGGGCCAGCCAGCCACTCTCAGCCATATGCCCCCAAAAACAAACCACGGACCTTTTCTCTGGCAAACAAAAATCAACTGCCCCACTTCTGGATGGCAGATTGCAGGAGCCACTTGGGACTATCACACCAGCACAACATGGCACTGCTGCCAACTTGGATCTTGGAACAATCCTACGTATCGTACATATTCAGGAACCAGCCGAACACTCCCAGCCACAGGCCCCCAAACACAAACAAAGGCCCATTTCCCTGGAAAACAAAACTCAGCTGCCCCGCTTCTGGATGGCTGTTTGCAGGAGCCACTTGGGACTATCAAACCAGCCCGACTTGGTAATGGTACCCCCTTGGATCTGGGAACCATCCGGCGTATCGTGGATTTTCAGGGGCCAGCCGGTCATTCCCAGCCATATGCCCCCAAACACAAACCTCGGCCCTTTTCTCTGGCAAACAAAACTCAACTGCCCCTCTTCTGGATGGCAAATTGCAGGACGCACTTGGTACTACAAAAAGAGCCCGACTTGGCAGTGGTGCCACCTTGGCTCTGGGAACCATCCTGCGTATCGAGCATTTTAAGGAGCCAGCCGGCAATTCCCAGCCGTATGCCCCAAAAAGAAACCATGGACATTTTCTCTGGCAAAAAAAACTCAGCTGTCCCGCTTCTGGATGGCAGATTGCAGGAGTCACTTTGAACCCTACAACCAGCCTTACTTGGCACTGGTGCCACCTTGGATCTGGGAACCATCCTGCCTATCGTTGATTTTCAGGGGCCAGCCGGCCACTCTCAGCCATAGGCCCCCAAACACAAACCACAGCCCTTTTCTCTAGCAAACAAAATTCAACTGCCCCGCTTCTGGATGGCAAATTGCAGGAGCCACTGGGTACTACAAAAACAGCCTGACTTGGCACTGGTGCCACCTTGCGTCTGGTTACCATGCGGCGTATCGTGCATTTTAAGGAGCCAGGTGGCCACTCCCAGCCATATGCCCCCAAACACAACCCACGGGCCTTTTCTCTGGCAAACAAAACTCAGCTGCCCCGCTTCTGGATGGCAGATTGCAGGAGCCACTTGGTACTATCAAACCAGCCCAATTTGGCACTGGTGCCACCATGGGTCTGGTCACCATCCTGCCTCTCGTAGCTTTTCAGGAGCCAGCCGGTCACTCCCAGCCGTAGGCCCACAGACACAAAACTCGGCCCGTTTCCCTGACAAACAAAAGTAAGCTGTCCCGCTTCTGGATGGCAGATTGCAGGAGCCACTTGCTACTATCAAACCACCCGACTTGGCACTGGTGCCACCTCTGGTCTGGGAACCATCCTGCGTATCGTAGATTCTAATTAGCCATCAGTCCACTCCCAGGCACAGGCCCCCAAACACAAACAACGGCGCTTTTCCCTGGAAAACAAAACTCGTCTGCCATCTTTTTGATGGCAGATTGCCGGAGCCACTTGGTACTATCAAACCAGCCCAACTTGGCACTGGTGCCACCATGGGTCTGGTCACCATCCTGCCTATCGTAGCTTTTCAGGAGCCAGCCGGCCACTCCCTGCCACAGGCCCCCAAACACAAACAACGGCGCTTTTCCCTGGAAAACAAAATTCGCCTGCCAACGTTTTGATGGCAGATTGCAGGAGCCACTTGGTACTATCAAATCAGCCCAACTTGGCACTGGTGCCACCATGGGTCTGGTCAACATCCTGCCTATCGTAGCTTTTCAGGAGCCAGCCGGTCACTCCCAGACATAGGCCCTCAGACCCAAACCTCGGCCCGTTTCCCTGGCAAACAAAAGTAAGCTGCCCCGCTTCTGGATGGCAGATTGCAGGAGCCACTTGGTAGTATCAAACCAGCCCTACTTGGTACTGGTGCCAACTTGGGTCTGGGAAACATCCTGCGTATCGTGGATTCTAAGGAGCCAGCCGGCCACTCCCAGCCACAGGCCCCCAAACACAAACAACGGCGCTTTTCCCTGGAAAACAAAACTCGCCTACCAACATTTTGATGGCAGATTGCAGGAGCCACTTGGTACTATCAAATCAGCCGAACTTGGCACTGGTGCCACCATGGGTCTGGTCACCATCCTGCCTATCGTACCTTTTCAGGAGCCAGCTGGTCACTCCCAGCCATAGGCCCCCAGACAAAAACCTCGGCTCCTTTCCCTGGCAAACAAAAGTAAGCAGCCCTGCTTCTGGATGGCAGATTGCAGGAGCCACTTTGCACCATCCAACTGGCCCGACTTGTCACTGTTGCCACCTCTGGTCTGGGAACCATCCTGCGTATCGTGGATTCTAATTAGCCAGCCGGCCACTCCCAGCCACAGGCCCCCAAACACAAACAACGGCACTTTTCCCTGGAAAACAAAACTCGCCTGACAACTTTTTGATGGCAGATTGCAGGAGCCACTTGGTACTATCAAACCAGCCCAACTTGGCACTGGTGCCACCATGGGTCTGGTCACCATCCTGCCTATCGTAGCTTTTCAGGAGCCAGCCGGTCACTCCCAGCCATAGGCCCCCAGACACAAAGCTCGGCCCGTTTCCCTGGCAAACAAAAGTAAGCTGCCCCGCTTCTGGATGGCAGATAGTAGGACGCACTTGTTACTATCAAACCAGCCCGACTTGGCACTGGTGCCACCACTGGTCTGGGAACCATCCTGCGTATCGTGGATTCTAAGGAGCCAGCCGGCCAATCCCAGCCACAGGCACCCAAACACAAACAACGGCGCTTTTCCCTGGAAAACAAAACTCGCCTGACAACTTTTTGATGGCAGATTGCAGGAGCCACTTGGTACTATCAAACCAGCCCAACTTGGCACTGGTGCCACCATGGGTCTGGTCACCATCCTGCCTATCGTAGCTTTTCAGGAGCCAGCCGGTCACTCCCAGCCATAGGCCCCCAGACAAATACCTCGGCCCGTTTCCCTGGAAAACAAAAGTAAGCTGCCCCGCTTCTGGATGGCAGATTCCAGGACGCACTTGGTAGTATCAAACCAGCCCAACTTGGCACTGGTGCCACCTTGGGTCTGGGAACCATCCTGCGTATCGTGGATTCTAAGGAGCCAGCCGGCCACTCCCTGCCACAGGCCCCCAAACACAAACAACGGCGCTTTTCCCTGGAAAACAAACTCGCCTGCCAACTTTTTGATGGCAGATTGCAGGAGCCACTTGGTACTATCAAACCAGCCCAACTTGGCACTGCTGCCACCATGGGTCTGGTCACCATCCTGCCTATCGTAACTTTTCAGGAGCCAGCCGGTCACTCCCAGCCATAGGCCCCCAGACAAAAACCTCGGCCCGTTTCCCTGGCAAACAAAAGTAAGCTGCCCCGCTTCTGGATGGCAGATTCCCGGACGCACTTGGTACTATCAAACCAGCCCAACTTGGCACTGGTGCCACCTCTGATCTGGGAACCATGCTGAGTATCGTGGATTCTAAGGAGCCAGCCGGCCACTCCCAGCCACAGGCCCCCAAACACAAACAACGGCGCTTTTCCCTGGAAAACAAAACTCGCCTGCCAAGTTTTTGATGGCAGATTGCAGGAGCCACTTGGTACTATCAAACCAGCCCAACTTGGCACTGGTGCAGTCATGGGTCTGGTCACCATCCTGCCTATCGTAGCTTTTCACGAGCCAGCCGGTCACTCCCAGCCATAGGCCCCCAGACAAAAACCTCGGCCCGTTTCCCTGGAAAACAAAAGTAAGCTGCCCCGCTTCTGGATGGCAGATGGCAGGAACCACTTGGTACTATCAAACCAGCCCAACTTGGCACTGGTGCCACCTTGGGTCTGGGAACCATCCTGCGTATCGTGGATTCTAAGGAGCCAGCCGGTCGCTCCCAGCCACAGGCCCCCAAACAAAACCACAGGGCTATTTCCTGGAAAACAAAACTCGCCTGCCAAGTTTTTGATGGTAGATTGCAGGAGCCACTTGGTACTATCAAACCAGCCCAACTTGGCACTGGTGCCACCATGGGTCTGGTCACCATCCTGCCTATCGTAGCTTTTCAGGAGCCAGCCGGTCACTCCCAGCCATAGGCCCCGAGACACAAACCTCGGCCCGTTTCCCTGGCAAACAAAAGTAAGCTACCCCGCTTCTGGATGGCAGATTGCAGGAGCCACTTGGTACTATCAAACCAGCCCGACTTGGCACTGGTGCCACCTCAGGTCTGGGAACCATCCTGCGTATCGTGGATTCTAAGGAGCCAGCCGGCCACTCCCAGCCATAGGCCCCCAAACAAAAACAACGGCGCTTTTCCCTGGAAAACAAAACTTGCCTGCTAACTTTTTGATGGCAGATTGCAGGAGCCACTTGGTACTATCAAACCAGCCCAACTTGGCACTGGTGCCACCATGGGTCTGGTCACCATCCTGCCTATCGTAGCTTTTCAGGAGCCAGCCGGTCACTCCCAGCCATAGGCCCCCAGACACAAAGCTCGACCCGTTTCCCTGGCAAACAAAAGCAAGCTGCCCCGCTTCTGGATGGCAGATTGCAGGAGCCACTTGGTACTATCAAACCAGCCCATCTTGGCATTGGTGCCACCTCTAGTCTGGGAACCATCCTGCGTATCGTGGATTCTAAGGAGCCAGCCGGTCACTCCCAGCCACAGGCCCCCAAACACAAACCACAGCGCTTTTCCCTGGAAAACAAAACTCGCCTGCCAACTTTTTGATGGCAGATTGCAGGAGCCACTTGCTACTATCAAATCAGCCCAACTTGGCACTGGTGCCACCATGGGTCTGGTCACCATCCTGCCTATCGTAGCTTTTCAGGAGACAGCCGGTCCCTCCCTGCCATAGGCCCCCAGAGAAAAACCTCGGCCCATTTCCCTGGCAAACAAAAGTAAGCTGCCCCGCTTCTGGATGGCAGATTCCAGGACGCACTTGGTAGTATCAAACCAGCCCAACTTGGCACTGGTGCCACCTTGGGTCTGGGAACCATCCTGCGTATCGTGGATTCTAAAGAGCCAGCCGGTCACTCCCAGCCACAGGCCCCCAGACACAAACAACGGCGCTTTTCCCTGGACAACAAAACTCGCCTGCCAAATTTTGATGGCAGATTCCCGGAGCCACTTGGTACTATCAAACCAGCCCAACTTGACACTGGTGCCGTCATGGGTCTGGTCACCATCCTGCCTATCGTAGCTTTTCAGGAGCCAGCCGGTCACTCCCAGCCATAGGCCCCCAGACACAAAGCTCGGCCCGTTTCCCTGGCAAACAAAAGTAAGTTATCCCGCTTCTGGATGGCAGATTGCAGGAGCCACTTTTCACCATCAAACCAGCCCGACTTGGCATTGCTGCCACCTCTGGTCTGGGAACCATCCTGCGTATCGTGGATTCTAAGGAGCCAGCCGGCCACTCCCAGCCACAGGCACCCAAACACAAACAACGGCGCTTTTCCCTGGAAAACAAAACTCGCCTGACAACTTTTTGATGGCAGATTGCAGGAGCCACTTGGTACTATCAAACCAGCCCAACTTGGCACTGGTGCCACCATGGGTCTGGGAACCATCCTGCCTATCGTAGCTTTTCAGGAGCCAGCCGGTCACTCCCAGCCATAGGCCCCCAGACACAAACCTCGGCCCGTTTCCCTGGCAAACAAAAGTAAGCTACCCCGCTTCTGGATGGCAGATTGCAGGACGCACTTGGTACTATCAAACCAGCCCAACTTGGCACTGGTGCCACCTCAGGTCTGGGAACCATCCTGCGTATCGTGGATTCTAAGGAGCCAGCCGGCCACTCCCAGCCATAGGCCCCCAAACAAAAACAACGGCGCTTTTCCCTGGAAAACAAAACTTGCCTGCCAACTTTTTGATGGCAGATTGCAGGAGCCACTTGGTACTATCAAACCAGCCCAACTTGGCACTGGTGCCACCATGGGTCTGGTCACCATCCTGCCTATCGTAGCTTTTCAGGAGCCAGCCGGTCACTCCCAGCCGTAGGCCCACAGACACAAACCTCGGCCGGTTTCCCTGACAAACAAAAGTAAGCTGTCCCGCTTCTGGATGGCAGATTGCAGGAGCCACTTGCTACTATCAAACCACCCGACTTGGCACTGGTGCCACCTCTGGTCTGGGAACCATCCTGCGTATCGTAGATTCTAATTAGCCATCCGTCCACTCCCAGGCACAGGCCCCCAAACACAAACAACGGCGCTTTTCCCTGGAAAACAAAACTCGTCTGCCATCTTTTTGATGGCAGATTGCCGGAGCCACTTGGTACTATCAAACCAGCCCAACTTGGCACTGGTGCCACCATGGGTCTGGTCACCATCCTGCCTATCGTAGCTTTTCAGGAGCCAGCCGGCCACTCCCTGCCACAGGCCCCCAAACACAAACAACGGCGCTTTTCCCTGGAAAACAAAATTCGCCTGCCAACTTTTTGATGGCAGATTGCAGGAGCCACTTGGTACTATCAAATCAGCCCAACTTGGCACTGGTGCCACCATGGGTCTGGTCAACATCCTGCCTATCGTAGCTTTTCAGGAGCCAGCCGGTCACTCCCAGCCATAGGCCCCCAGACCCAAACCTCGGCCCGTTTCCCTGGCAAACAAAAGTAAGCTGCCCCGCTTCTGGATGGCAGATTGCAGGAGCCACTTGGTAGTATCAAACCAGCCCTACTTGGTACTGGTGCCAACTTGGGTCTGGGAAACATCCTGCGTATCGTGGATTCTAAGGAGCCAGCCGGCCACTCCCAGCCACAGGCCCCCAAACACAAACAAGGGCGCTTTTCCCTGGAAAACAAAACTCGCCTGCCAACTTTTTGATGGCAGATTGCAGGAGCCACTTGGTACTATCAAACCAGCCCAACTTGGCACTGGTGCCACCATGGGTCTGGTCACCATCCTGCCTATCGTAGCTTTTCAGGAGCCAGCCGGCCACTCCCAGCCATAGGCCCCCAGACACAAACCTCGGCCCGTTTCCCTGGCAAACAAAAGTAAGCTGCCCCGCTTCTGGATGGCAGATTCCCGGACGCACTTGTTACAATCAAACCAGCCCAACTTGGCACTGGTGCCACCTCTGGTCTGGGAACCATGCTGCGTATCGTGGATTCTAAGGAGCCAGCTGGCCACTCCCAGCCACAGGCCCCCAAACACAAACAACGACGCTTTTCCCTGGAAATCAACACTCGCTTGCCGACTTTTTGATGGCAGATTGCAGGAGCCACTTGGTACTATCAAACCAGCCCAACTTGGCACTGGTGCCACCATGGGTCTGGTCACCATCCTGCCTATCGTAGCTTTTCAGGAGCCAGCCGGCCACTCCCAGCCATAGGCCCCCAGACACAAACCTCGGCCCGTTTCCCTGGCAAACAAAAGTAAGCTGCCCCGCTTCTGGATGGCAGATTGCAGGACGCACTTGTTACAATCAAACCAGCCCAACTTGGCACTGGTGCTACCTCTGGTCTGGGAACCATGCTGAGTATCGTGGATTCTAAGGAGCCAGCTGGCCACTCCAAGCCACAGGCCCCCAAACACAAACAACGGCGCTTTTCCCTGGAAAACAAAACTCGCCTGCCAACTTTTTGATGGCAGATTGCAGGAGCCACTTGGTACTATCAAACCAGCCCAACTTGGCACTGGTGCCACCATGGGTCTGGTCACCATCCTGCCTATCGTAGCTTTTCAGGAGCCAGCCAGCCACCCCCAGCCAGAGGCCCCCAGACAAATATTTCGGCCCGTTTCCCTGGCAAACAAAAGTAAGCTGCCCCGCTTCTGCATGGCACATTGCAGGAGCCACTTTGCACCGTCAAACCAGCCCAACTTGGCACTGGTGCCACCTCAGGTCTGGGAACCATCCTGCGTATCGTGGGTTCTAATTAGCCATCCGTCCACTCCAGGCCATAGGGCCCCAGGCACAAAAAACGGCGCTTTTCCCTGGAAAACAAAACTCGCCTGCCAACTTTTTGATGGCCGATTGCAGGAACCACTTGGTATTATCAAGCCAGCCCAACTTGGCACTGGTGCCACCATGGGTCTGGTCACCATCCTGCCTATCGTAGCTTTTCAGGAGCCAGCCGGTCACTCCCAGCCATAGGCCCCCAGACACAAACCTCGGACCGTTTCCCTGGCAAACAAAAGTAAGCTGCCCCGCTTCTGGATGGCAGATTGCAGGAACCACTTGGTACTATCAAACCAGCCCAACTTGGCACTGGTGCCACCATGGGTCTGGGAACCATCCTGTGTATCGTGGATTCTAATTAGCCATCCGTCCACTCCAGGCCATAGGGCCCCAGGCACAAACAACGGCGCTTTTCCCTGGAAAACAAAACTCGCCTGCCAACTTTTTGATGGCCGATTGCAGGAACCACTTGGTATTATCAAGCCAGCCCGACTTGGCACTGGTGCCACCTTGGTTCTGGGAACCATGCTGCGTATCGTGGATTCTAAGGAGCCAGCCGGCCACTCCCAGCCACAGGCCCCCAAACACAAACAACGACGCTTTTCCCTGGAAATCAACACTCGCTTGCCGACTTTTTGATGGCAGATTGCAGGAGCCACTTGGTACTATCAAACCAGCCCAACTTGGCACTGGTGCCACCATGGGTCTGGTCACCATCCTGCCTATCGTAGCTTTTCAGGAGCCAGCCGGCCACTCCCAGCCATAGGCCCCCAGACACAAACCTCGGCCCGTTTCCCTGGCAAACAAAAGTAAGCTGCCCCGCTTCTGGATGGCAGATTCCCGGACGCACTTGTTACAATCAAACCAGCCCAACTTGGCACTGGTGCCACCTCTGGTCTGGGAACCATGCTTAGTATCGTGGATTCTAAGGAGCCAGCCGGCCACTCCCAGCCACAGGCCCCCAAACACAAACAACGGCGCTTTTCCCTGGAAAACAAAACTCGCCTGCCAAGTTTTTGATGGCAGATTGCAGGAGCCACTTGGTACTATCAAACCAGCCCAACTTGGCACTGGTGCCGTCATGGGTCTGGTCCACATCCTGCCTATCGTAGCTTTTCACGAGCCAGCCGGTCACTTCCAGGCTTAGGCCCCCAGACACAATCCTCGGACCGTTTCCCTGGCAAACAAAAGTAAGCTGCCCCGCTTCTGGATGGCAGATTGCAGGAACCACTTGGTACTATCAAACCAGCCCAAGTTGGCACTGGTGCCACCATGGGTCTGGGAACCATCCTGCGTATCGTGGATTCTAATTAGCCATCCGTCCACTCCAGGCCATAGGGCCCCAGGCGCAAACAACGGCGCTTTTCCCTGGATAACAAACTCGCCTGCCAAATTTTTGATGGCAGATTGCAGGAGCCACTTGGTACTATCAAACCAGCCCAACTTGGCACTGGTGCCACCATGGGTCTGGTCACCATCCTGCCTATCGTAGCTTTTCAGGAGCCAGCCGGTCACTCCCAGCCATAGGCCCCGAGACACAAACCTCGGCCCGTTTCCCTGGCAAACAAAAGTAAGCTACCCCGCTTCTGGAAGGCAGATTGCAGGACGCACTTGGTACTATCAAACCAGCCCAACTTGGCACTGGTGCCACCTCAGGTCTGGGAACCATCCTGCGTCTCGTGGATTCTAAGGAGCCAGCCGGCCACTCCCACCCATAGGCCCCCAAACAAAAACAACGGCGCTTTTCCCTGGAAAACAAAACTCGCCTGCCAACTTTTTGATGGCCGATTGCAGGAACCACTTGGTATTATCAAGCCAGCCCGACTTGGCACTGGTGCCACCTTGGGTCTGGGAACCATGCTGCGTATCGTGGATTCTAAGGAGCCAGCCGGCCACTCCCTGCCACAGGCCCCCAAACACAAACAACGGCGCTTTTCCCTGGAAATCAACACTCGCTTGCCGACTTTTTGATGGCAGATTGCAGGAGCCACTTGGTACTATCAAACCAGCCCAACTTGGCACTGGTGCCACCATGGGTCTGGTCACCATCATGCCTCTCGTAGCTTTTCAGGACCTAGCCGGTCACTCACAGCCATAGGCCCCCAGACACAAACCTTGGCCCGTTTCCCTGGCAAACAAAAGTAAGCTGCCCCGTTTCTGGATGGCAGATTTCAGTAGCAACTTTGCACCATCAAACTGGCCCGACTTGTCACTGGTGCCACTTTAGGTCTGGGAACCATCCTGCGTATCGTGGATTCTAATTAGCCATCCGGCCACTCCCACCCACAGGCCCCCAAACACAAACAACGGCGCTTTTCCCTGGAAAACAAAACTCGCCTACCAACATTTTGATGGCAGATTGCAGGAGCCACTTGGTACTATCAAATCAGCCGAACTTGGCACTGGTGCCACCATGGGTCTGGTAACCATCCTGCCTATCGTACCTTTTCAGGAGCCAGCTGGTCACTCCCAGCCATAGGCCCCCAGACAAAAACCTCGGCTCCTTTCCCTGGCAAAGAAAAGTAAGCAGCCCTGCTTCTGGATGGCAGATTGCAGGAGCCACTTTGCACCATCAAACTGGCCCGACTTGTCACTGTTGCCACCTCTGGTCTGGGAACCATCCTGCGTATCGTGGATTCTAATTAGCCAGCCGGCCACTCCCAGCCACAGGCCCCCAAACACAAACAACGGCGCTTTTCCCTGGAAAACAAAACTCGCCTGACAACTTTTTGATGGCAGATTGCAGGAGCCACTTGGTACTATCAAACCAGCCCAACTTGGCACTGGTGCCACCATGGGTCTGGTCACCATCCTGCCTATCGTAGCTTTTCAGGAGCCAGCCGGTCACTCCCTGCCACAGGCCCCCAGACACAAAGCTCGGCCCGTTTCCCTGGCAAACAAAAGTAAGCTGCCCCGCTTCTGGATGGCAGATAGTAGGACGCACTTGTTACTATCAAACCAGCCCGACTTGGCACTGGTGCCACCACTGGTCTGGGAACCATCCTGCGTATCGTGGATTCTAAGGAGCCAGCCGGCCACTCCCAGCCTCAGGCACCCAAACACAAACAACGGCGCTTTTCCCTGGAAAACAAAACTCGCCTGACAACTTTTTGATGGCAGATTGCAGGAGCCACTTGGTACTATCAAACCAGCCCAACTAGGCACTGGTGCCACCATGGGTCTGGTCACCATCCTGCCTATCGTAGCTTTTCAGGAGCCAGCCGGCCACTCTCAGCCATATGCCCCCAAAAACAAACCACGGACCTTTTCTCTGGCAAACAAAAATCAGCTGCCCCACTTCTGGATGGCAGATTGCAGGAACCACTTGGGACTATCACACCAGCACAACATGGCACTGCTGCCACCTTGGATCTGGGAACAATCCTGCGTATCGTACATATTCAGGAACCAGCCGAACACTCCCAGCCACAGGCCCCCAAACACAAACAACGGCCCTTTTCTCTGGCAAACAAAACTCAACTGCCCCTCTTCTGGATGGCAAATTGCAGGACGCACTTGGTACTACAAAAAGAGCCCGACTTGGCAGTGGTGCCACCTTGGCTCTGGGAACCATCCTGCATATCGAGCATTTTAAGGAGCCAGCCGGCAATTCCCAGCCGTATGCCCCAAAAAGAAACCATGGACCTTTTCTCTGGCAAAAAAAACTCAGCTGTCCCGCTTCTGGATGGCAGATTGCAGGAGTTACTTTGAACCATACAACCAGCCTTACTTGGCACTGGTGCCACCTTGGATCTGGGAACCATCCTGCCTATCGTTGATTTTCAGGGGCCAGCCGGCCACTCTCAGCCATAGGCCCCCAAACACAAACCACAGCCCTTTTCTCTAGCAAACAAAATTCAACTGCCCCGCTTCTGGATGGCAAATTGCAGGAGCCACTGGGTACTACAAAAACAGCCTGACTTGGCACTGGTGCCACCTTGCGTCTGGTTACCATGCGGCGTATCGTGCATTTTAAGGAGCCAGGTGGCCACTCCCAGCCATATGCCCCCAAACACAACCCACGGCCCTTTTCTCTGGCAAACAAAACTCAGCTGCCCCGCTTCTGGATGGCAGATTGCAGGAGACACTTGGTACTATCAAACCAGCCCGACTTGGCACTGGTGCCACCTTGGGTCTGGGAACCATCCTGCGTATTGTGGATTGTCAGGAGACAGCCGACCACTCTCGGCCACAGAGCCCAATCAAAAACAAAGGTCCGTTTCCCTGGCAAAAAAAACTCAGCTGCCCCGCTTCTGGATGGGAGATTGCAGGAGGCACTTGACACTGTCAAACGAGCCCCACTTGGCACTGGTGCCACCTTGGGTCTGGGAACCATGCTGCGTATCGTGGATTTTCAGGAGCCAGCCGGCCACTCCCAGCCACAGGCCCCCAAACACAAACCACAGCCTTTTTCTCTGGCAAACAAAACTCAGCTGCCCCGCTTCTGGATGGCAGATTGCAGGAGCCACTTGGTACTATCAAACCAGCCCGACTTGGCACTGGTGCCACCTTGGGTCTGGGAACCATCCTGCCTATCGTGGATTTTAAGGAGCCAGCCGGCTACTCCCAGCCACAGGCCCCCAACAAAAACCACGGCCCTTTTTTCTCGCAAACAAAACTTAGCTGCCTCACTTCTGGATGGCAGATTGCAGGAGCCACTTGGTGTAATCAAACCAGCCCGACTTGGCACTGGTGCCACCTTGGGTCTGGGAACCATCCTGCGTATCGTGGATTCTAAGGAGCCAGCCGGCCACTCCCAGCCACAGGCCCCCAAACAAAATCAACGGCGCTGTTCCCTGGAAAACAAAACACGCCTGCCAACTTTTTGATGGAGTTTGCAGGAGCCACTTGGTACTATCAAACCAGCCCGACTTGGCACTGGTGCCACCTTGGGTCTGGGAAACATCCTGCGTATCGTGGATTCTTAGGAGCCAGCCGGCCACTCCTAGCCACAGGCCCCCAAACAAAAACCTAGGCCTATTTCTCTGGCAAACAAAAGTAAGCTGCCCTGCTTCTGGATGGCAGATTGCAGGAGACACTTGGTACTATCAAACCAGCCCGACTTGGCACTGGTGCCACCTTGGATCTGGGAACCATGCTCTGTATCGTGGATATTCAGGGGCCAGCCGGCCACTCTCAGCCATATGTCCCCAAACAGAAACCTCAGCCCGTTTCTCTGGCAAACAAAACTCAACTGCCCCTCTTCTGGATGGCAAATTGCAGGATGAACTTGATACTAAAACCGCAGGCCGACTTGGTAGTGGTGACACCTTGGGCCTGGGAACCATCATGCGTATCGAGCATTTTAAGGAGCCAGCCGGCCACTCCCAGCAATATGCCCCCAAAAACAATCCACGGAATTTTCCTCTGGCAAACAAAAATCAGCTGCCCCGCTTCTGGATGGCAGATTGCAGGAGCCACTTTGCACCATCAAACCAGCCCGACTTGGCACTGGTGCCACATTGCATCTGGGAACCATGCTGCCTAGCGTGGATTTTCAGGAGCCAGCCGGCCACTCTCAGATATATGCCCCCAAACAAAACCCACGGCCCGTTTCCCTGGCAAACAAAATTAAGCTGCCCCGCTTCTGGATGGCAGATTGCAGGACGCACTTGGTAGTATCAAACCAGCAAAACTTGGCACTGGTGCCACCTTGGGTCTGGGAACCATCCTGCATATCGTGGGTTCAAAGGAGCCAGCCGGCCACTCCCTGCCACAGGCCCCCAGACACAAACAACGGCGCTTTTCCCTGGAAAACAAAACTCGCCTGCCAACTTTTTGATGGCAGATTGCCGGAGCCACTTGGTACTATCAAACCAGCCCAACTTGGCACTGGTGCCACCATGGGTCTGGTAACCATCCTGCCTATTGTAGCTTTCCAGGAGCCAGCCGGTCTCTCCCAGCCATAGGTCCCCAGTCACAAACCTCGGCCCGTTTCCCTGGCAAACAAAAGTAAGCTACCCCGCTTCTGGATGGCAGATTGCAGGAGCCACTTGGTACTATCAAACCAGCAAAACTTGGCACTGGTGCCACCTTGGGTCTGGGAACCATGCTGCGTAACACAGATTCTAAGGCGCCAGTCGGCCACTACGAGCCACAAGCCCCCAAACACAAACAACGGCGCTATTCTCTGGCAAACAAAACTCAACTGCCCCTCTTCTGGATGGCAAATTGCAGGACGCACTTGGTACTAAAAAAACAGCCCGACTTGGCACTGGTGCCCCCTTGGGTCTGGGAACCATCCTGCGTATCGATCTTTTTAATGAGACAGCCGGCCACTCCCAGCCATATGCCCCCAAACACAACCCACGGCCCTTTTCTCTGGCAAACAAAACTCAACTGCACCGCTTCTGGATGGCAGATTGCAGGAGCCACTTGGTACTATCAAACCAGCCCGACTTGGCACTGGTGCCACCTTGGGTCTGGGAACCATCCTGCGTATTGTGGGTTGTCAGGAGCCAGCCGAACACTCTCGGCCACAGACCCCAATTAAAAACAACGGCCCGTTTCACAGGCAAACAAAACTCAGCTGCCCCGCTTCTGGATGGGAGATTGCAGGAGGCACTTGACACTGTGAAACCAGCCCCACTTGGCACTGGTGCCACCTTGGGTCTGGGAACCATACTGCGTATCATGGATTTTCAGGAGCCACCCGGCCACTCCCAGCCACAGGCCCCCAAACACAAACCACAGCCTTTTTGTCTGGCAAACAAAATTCAGCTGCCCCGCTTCTGGATGGCAGATTGCAGGAGCCACTTGGGACTATCACACCAGCACAACATGGCACTGCTGCCACCTTGGATCTGGGAACCATCCTTCCTATCGTGGATTTTCAGGGGCCAGCCGGTCACTCTCAGCCATAGGCCCCAAACACAAACCACGGCCCTTTTCTCTGGAAAACAAAACTCAACTGCCCCTCTTCTGGATGGCAGATTGCAGGAGCCACTGGGTACTATGAAACCAGCCCTACTTGGCACTGATGCCACCTTGGGTCTGGGAACCATGCTGCGTATCATGGATTTTCAGGAGCCAGCCGGCCACTGCCAGCCACAGGCACCGAAACACAAACAACAGCCTTTTTCTCTGGCAAACAAAATTCAGCTGCCCCGCTTCTGGATGGCAGATTGCAGGAACCACTTGGTACTAACAAACCAGCCCGACTTGGCACTGATGCCACCTTGGGTCTGGGAACCATCCTGCGTATCGTGGATTCCAATTAGCAAGCCGGCCACTCTCAGCCACAGGCCCCCAAACACAAACAACGGCGCTTTTCCCTGGAAATCAAAACTCGCCTGCCAAACATTTGATGGCAGATTGCAGGAGCCACTTGGTATTATCAAACCAGCCCAACTTGGCACTGGTGCCACCATGGGTCTGGTCACCATCCTGCCTATCGTAGCTTTTCAGGAGCCAGCCAGCCACCCCCAGCCAGAGGCCCCCAGACAAATATTTCGGCCCGTTTCCCTGGCAAACAAAAGTAAGCTGCCCCGCTTCTGGATGGCAGATTGCAGGAACCACTTTGCACCATCAAACCAGCCCAACTTGGCACTGGTGCCAACTCAGGTCTGGGAACCATCCTGCGTATCGTGGGTTCTAAGGAGCCAGCTGGCCACTCCCAGCCACAGGCCCCCAAACACAAACAACGGCGCTTTTCCCTGGAAAACAAAACTCGCCTGCCAACATTTTGATGGCAGATTGCAGGAGCCACTTGGTACTATCAAACCAGCCCAACTTGGCACTGGTGCCACCATGGGTCTGGTCACCATCCTGCCTATCGTAGCTTTTCAGGAGCCAGCCGGTCACTCCCAGCCATAGGCCCCCAGACACAAACCTCGGCCCGTTTCCCTGGCAAACAAAAGTAAGCTGCCCCGCTTCTGCATGGCAGATTGCAGGAGCTACTTAGTACTATCAAACCAGCCCGACTTGGCACTGGTGACACCTCTGGTCTGGGAACCATCCTGCCTATCGTGGATTTTCAGGGGCCAGCCGGCCACTCTCAGCCATATGCCCCAAAAACAAACCACGGCCCTTTTCTCTGGCAAACAAAACTCAACTGCCCCTCTTCTGGATGGCAAATTTTAGGACGCACTTTGTACTACGAAAACCGCCCGACGTGGCACTGGTGCCACCTTGTGTCAGGGAACCATCCTGCATATCGAGCTTTTTAAGGAGCCAGCCGGCCACGCCCAGCCATATACCCCCAAAAACAAACCACGGACCATTTCTCTTGGAAACAAAAATCCGCTGCCCCGCGTCTGGATGGCAGATTGCAGGAGCCACTTTGCACCATCAAACCAGCCCGACTTGGCACTGGTGCCACCTTGGGTCTGGGAACAATCCTGCATATCGTGGATTCTAAGGAGCCAGCCGGCCACTCCCTGCCACAGGCCCCCAAACACAAACAACGGCGCTTTTCCCTGGAAAATAAAATTCGCCTGCCAGCTTTTTGATGGCAGATTGCAGGAGCCACTTGGTACTATCAAATCATCCCAACTTGGCACTGGTGCCACTATGGGTCTGGGAACCATCCTGCCTATTGTAGCATTTCAGGAGCCAGCCGGTCACTCCCAGCCATAGGCCCCCAGACACAAACCTCGGACCGTTTCCCTGGCAAACAAAATTAAGCTGCCCCGATTCTGGAAGGCAGATTGCAGGAGCCACTTGGTTGTGTCAAACCAGCCCGACTTGGCACTGGTGCCACCTTGGGTCTGGGAACCATCCTGCGTAACGTGGATTCTAAGCAGCCACCCGGCCACTCTGAGCCACAGGCCCCCAAACACAAACAACGGCGCTTTTCCCTGGAAAACAAAACTCGCCTGCCAACTTTTTGATGGTAGATTGCAGGAGCCACTTGGTACTATCAAACCAGCCCAACTTGGCACTGGTGCCACCTCTGGTCTGGGAACCATCCTGCCTATCGTAGCTTTTCAGGAGCCAGCCGGTCACTCCCAGCCATAGACCCCCAGACACAAACCTCGGCCCGTTTCCCTGGAAAACAAAAGTAAGTTACCCCGATTCTGGATGGCAGATTGCAGGAGCCACTTGGTACTATCAAATCAGCCCAACTTGGCACTGGTGCCACCATGGGTCTGGTAAACATCCTGCCTATCGTAGCTTTTCAGGAGCCAGCCGGTCACTCCCTGCCATAGGCCCCCGGACAAAAACCTCGGCCCGTTTCCCTGGCAAACAAAAGTAAGCTGCCCCGCTTTTGGTGGCAGATTGCAGGATGCACTTGGTACTTACAAACCAGCCCGACTTGGCCCTGGTGCCACCTTGGCTCTGGGAACCATGCTGCGTAACGTAGATTCTACGAGGACAGGCGGCCACTCCCAGCCACAGGCCTCTAAACAAAAACAACGGCGCTTTTCCCTGGAAAACAAAACTCGCCTGCCAACTTCTTGATGGCAGATTGCAGGAGCCACTTGGTACTATCAAACCAGCCCAACTTGGCACTGGTGCCACCATGGGTCTGGTCACCATCCTGCCTATCGTAGCTTTTCAGGAGCCAGCCGCTCACTCCCAGCCATAGGCCCCCAGACAAATACCTCGGCACGTTTCCCTGGCAAACAAAAGTAGGCTGCCCCGCTTCTGGATGGCAAATTGCAGGACGCACTTGGTACTACGAAAACAGCCCGACTTTGCACTGATGCCACCTTGGGTCAGGGAACAATCCTGCGTATAGAGCTTTTTAAGGAGCCAGCCGGCCACGTCCTGTCATATACCCCCAAAAAAAAAACCACGGAACTTTTCTCCAGCAAACAAAAATCCGCTGCCCCGCGTCTGGATGGCAGATTGCAGGAGCTATTTAGTATTATCAAACCAGCCCGACTTGGCACTGGTGGCACCATGAGTCTGGTAACCATCCTGCCTATCGTAGCTTTTCAGTAGTCAGCCGGTCACTCCCAGCCATAGGCCCCCAGAAAAATACCTCGGCCCGTTTCCCTGGGAAACAAAAGTAAGCTGTCCCGCTTCTGGATGGCAGATTGCAGGAGGCACTTGGTACTATCAAACCAGCCCAACTTGTTCCCAGACCCAAGGTGGCACCAGTGCCAAGTGGGGCTGGTTTGATGGTGCAACGTGGCTCCTGCAATCTGCCATCCAAAAGCGGGGCAGCTTACTTTTGTTTGCCAGGGAAACGGGCCGAGGTTTGTGTCTGGGGGTCTATGGCTGGGAGTGACCGGCTGGCTCCTGAAAAGCTACGATAGGCAGGATGGTTCCCAGACCAGAGGTGGCACCAGTGCCAAGTTGGGCTGGTTTGATAGTACCAAGTGGCTCCTGCAATCTGCCATCAAAAGTTGGCAGGCGAGTTTTGTTTTCCAGGGAAAAGCGCCGTAGATTTTGTTTGGGGGCCTGTGGCTCAGAGTGGCCGGGTGGCTGCTTAGAATCCACGATACGCAGGATGGTTCCCAGACCCAAGGTGGCACCAGTGCCAAGTCGGGCTGGTTTGACACAACCAAGTGGCTCCTGCAATCTGCCATCCAGAATCGGGGCAGCTTAATTTTGTTTGCCAGGGAAACGGTCCGAGGTTTGTGTCTGGGGGCCTATGGCTGGGAGTGACCGGCTGGCTCCTGAAAAGCTACGATAGGCAGGATGGTTCCCAGACCCATAGTGGCACCAGTGCCAAGTTGGGATGATTTGATAGTACCAAGTGGCTCCTGCAATCTGCCATCAAAAAGTTGGCAGGCGAGTTTTGTTTTCCAGGGAAAAGCGCCGTTGTTTGTGTTTGGGGGCCTGTGGCTGGGAGTGGCCGGCTGGCTGCTTAGAATCCACGATACGCAGGATGGTTCCCAGACGTGAGGTGGCGCCAGTGCCAAGTCGGGCTGGTTTGATAGTACCAAGTGCGTCCTGCAATCTGCCATCCAGAAGCGGGGCAGCTTACTTTTGTTTGCCAGGGAAACGGGCCGAGGTTTGTGTCTCGGGGCCTATGGCAGGGAGTGACCGGCGGGCTCCTGAAAGCTACGATAGGCAGGATGGTGACCAGACCCATGGTGGCACCAGTGCCAAGTTGGGCTGGTTTGATAGTACCAAGTGGCTCCTGCAATCTGACATCAAAAAGTTGGCAGGCGAGTTTTGTTTTCCAGGGAAAAGCGCCGTTGTTTGTGTTTGGGGGCCTGTGGTTGGGAGTGGCCGGCTGGCTCCTTAGACACCACGATACGCAGGATGGTTCCCAGACCAGAGGTGGCACCAGTGCCAAGTCGGGCTGGTTTGATAGTACCAAGTGGCTCCTGCAATCTGCCATCCAGAAGCGGGGCAGCTTACTTTTGTTTGCCACGGAAACGGGCCGTTGTTTGTGTTTGGGGGCCTGTGGCTGGGAGTGGCCGGCTGGCTCATTAGAATCCACGATACGCAGGATGGTTCCCAGACTTGTCGTGGCACCAGTGCCAAGTCGGGCTGGTTTGATAGTACCAAGTGGATCCTGCAATCTGCCATCCAGAAGCGGGGCAGCTTACTTTTGTTTGCCAGGGAAACGGGCCGAGGATTTGTCTGGGGGCCTATGGCTGGGAGTGACCGGCAGGCTCGTGAAAACCTACGATAGGCAGGATGGTGACCAGACCCATGGTGGCAGCAGTGCCAAGTTGGGCTGGTTTGATAGTACCAAGTGGCTCCTGCAATCTGCCATCAAAAAGTTGGCAGGCGAGTTTTGTTTTCCAGGGAAAAGCGCCGTTGATTGTGTTTGGGAGCCTGTGGCTGGGAGTGGCCGGCTGGCTCTTTAGAATCCACGATACGCAGGATGGTTCCCAGACCAGTGGTGGCACCAGTGCCAAGTCGGGCTGGTTTGATAGTAACAAGTGCGTCCTCCAATCTGCCATCCAGAAGCGGGGCAGCTTACTTTTGTTTTCCAGGGAAACGGGCCGAGGTTTTTGTCTGGGGGCCTATGGCTGGGAGTGACCGGCTGGCTCGTGAAAAGCTACGATAGGCAGGATGGTGACCAGACCCATGGCGGCACCAGTGCCAAGTTGGGCTGGTTTGATAGTACCAAGTGGCTCCTGCAATCTGCCATCAAAAAGTTGGCAGGCGAGTTTTGTTTTCCAGGGAAAAGCGCCGTTGTTTGTGTTTGGGGGCCTGTGGCTGGGAGTGGCCGGCTGGCTCCTTAGAATCCACGATACGCAGGATAGTTCCCAGACCAGAGGTGGCACCAGTGCCAAGTCGGGCTGGTTTGATAGTACCAAGTGGCTCCTGCAATCTGCCATCCAGAAGCGGGGCAGCTTACTTTTGTTTGCCAGGGAAACGGGCCGAGCTTTGTGTCTGGGGGCCTATGGCTGGGAGTGACCGGCTGGCTCCTGAAAAGCTACGATAGGCAGGATGGTGACCAGACCCATGGTGGCACCAGTGCCAAGTTGGGCTGTTTTGATAGTACCAAGTGGCTCCTGCAATCTGCCATCAAAAAGTTGGCAGGCAAGTTTTCTTTACCAGGGAAAAGCGCCGTTGTTTTTGTTTGGGGGCCTATGGCTGGGAGTGGCCGGCTGGCTCCTTAGAATCCACGATACGCAGGATGGTTCCTAGACTTGACGTGGCACCAGTGCCAAGTTGGGCTGGTTTGATAGTACCAAGTGCGTCCTGCAATCTGCCATCCAGAAGTGGGGTAGCTTACTTTTGTTTGCCAGGGAAACGGGCCGAGGTTTGTGTCTCGGGGCATATGGCTGGGAGTGACCGGCTGGCTCCTGAAAAGCTACGATAGGCAGGATGGTGACCAGACCCATGGTGGCAGCAGTGCCAAGTTGGGCTGGTTTGATAGTACCAAGTGGCTCCTGCAATCTGCCATCAAAAAGTTGGCAGGCGAGTTTGTTATCCAGGGAAAAGCGCCGTTGTTTGTGCCTGGGGCCCTATGGCCTGGAGTGGACGGATGGCTAATTAGAACCCACGATACACAGGATGGTTCCCAGACCCATGGTGACACCAGTGCCAAGTTGGGCTGGTTTGATAGTACCAAGTGGATCCTGCAATCTGCCATCCAGAAGCGGGGCAGCTTACTTTTGTTTGCCAGGGAAACGGTCCGAGGATTGTGTCTGGGGGCCTAAGCCTGGAAGTGACCGGCTGGCTCGTGAAAAGCTACGATAGGCAGGATGGTGACCAGACCCATGACGGCACCAGTGCCAAGTTGGGCTGGTTTGATAGTACCAAGTGGCTCCTGCAATCTGCCATCAAAAACTTGGCAGGCGAGTTTTGTTTTCCAGGGAAAAGCGCCGTTGTTTGTGTTTGGGGGCCTGTGGCTGGGAGTGGCCGGCTGGCTCCTTAGAATCCATGATACTCAGCATGGTTCCCAGACCAGAGGTGGCACCAGTGCCAAGTTGGGCTGGTTTGATAGTACCAAGTGGTTGCTGCAATCTGCCATCCAGAAGCGGGGCTGCTTACTTTTGTTTGCCAGGGAAACGGGCGGAGGTTTGTGTCTGGGGGCCTATGGCTGGGAGTGACCGGCTGGCTCCTGAAAAGCTACGATAGGCAGGATGGTGACCAGACCCATGGTGGCACCAGTGCCAAGTTGGGCTGATTTGATAGTACCAAGTGGCTCCTGCAATCTGCCATCAAAAACTTGGCAGGCGAATTTTGTTTTCCAGGGAAAAGCGCCGTTGTTTGTGTTTGGGGGCCTGTGGCAGGGAGTGGCCGGCTGGCTCCTGAAAAGCTACGATAGGCAGGATGGTGACCAGACCCATGGTGGCACCAGTGCCAAGTTGGGCTGGTTTGATAGTAGCAAGTGGCTCCGGCAATCTGCCATGAAAAAGTTGGCAGACGAGTTTTGTTTTCCAGGGAAAAGCGCCGTTGTTTGTGTTTGGGGGCCTGTGGCTGGGAGTGGCCAGCTGGCTGCTTAGAATCTACCATACGCAGGATAGTTCCCAGACCAGAGGTGGCACCAGTGCCAAGTCGGGCTGGTTTGATAGTACCAAGTGCGTCCTGCAATCTGCCATCCAGAAGCGGGACAGCTTACTTTTGTTTGTCAGGGAAACGGGCCGAGCTTTGTGTCTCTGGGCCTACGGCTGGGAGTGACTGGCTGGCTCCTGAAAAGCTACGATAGGCAGGATGGTGACCAGACCCATGGTGGCACCAGTGCCAAGTTGGGCTGGTTTGATAGTACCAAGTGGCTCCTGCAATCTGCCATCAAAAAGTTGGCAGGCACGTTTTGTTTTCCAGGGAAAAGCGCCGTTGTTTTTGTTTGGGGGCCTATGGCTGGGAGTGGCCGGCTGGCTCCTTAGAATCCACGATACGCAGGATGGTTCCCAGACCTGAGGTGGCACCAGTGCCAAGTTGGGCTGGTTTGATAGTACCAAGTGCATCCTGCAATCTGCCATCCAGAAGCGGGGTAGCTTACTTTTGTTTGCCAGGGAAACGGGCCGAGGTTTGTGTCTCGGGGCCTATGGCTGGGAGTGACCGGCTGGCTCCTGAAAAGCTACGATAGGCAGGATGGTGACCAGACCCATGGTGGCACCAGTGCCAAGTTGGGCTGGTTTGATAGTACCAAGTGGCTCCTGCAATCTGCCATCAAAAACTTGGCAGGCGAGTTTGTTATCCAGGGAAAAGCGCCGTTGTTTGTGTTTGGGGGCCTGTGGCTGGGAGTGGCCGGCTGGCTCCTTAGAATCCATGATACGCAGGATGGTTCCCAGACCAGAGGTGGCACCAGTGCCAAGTCGGGCTGGTTTGATGGTGAAAAGTGGCTCCTGCAATCTGCCATCCAGAAGCGGGATAACTTACTTTTGTTTGCCAGGGAAACGGGCCGAGCTTTGTGTCTGGGGGCCTATGGCTGGGAGTGACCGGCTGGCTCCTGAAAAGCTACGATAGGCAGGATGGTGACCAGACCCATGGTGGCACCAGTGTCAAGGTGGGCTGGTTTGATAGTACCAAGTGGCTCCGGCAATCTGCCATCAAAATTTGGCAGGCGAGTTTCGTTTTGCAGGGAAAAGCGCCGTTGTTTGTGTTTGGGGGCCTGTGGGTGGGAGTGGCCGGCTGGCTGCTTAGAATCCACGATACGCAGGATGGTTCCCAGACGTGAGGTGGCGCCAGTGCCAAGTCGGGCTGGTTTGATACTACCAAGTGCGTCCTGCAATCTGCCATCCAGAAGCGGGACAGCTTACTTTTGCTTGCCAGGGAAACGGGCCGAGCTTTGTGTCTGGGGGCCTATGGCTGGGAGTGACCGGCTGGCTCCTGAAAAGCTACGATAGGCAGGATGGTGACCAGACCCATGGTGGCACCAGTGCCAAGTTGGGCTGGTTTGATAGTACCAAGTGGCTCCTGCAATCTGCCATCAAAAATTGGCAGGCGAGTTTTGTTTTCCAGGGAAAAGCGCCGTTGTTGTGTTTAGGGGCCTGTGGCTGGGAGTGGCCGGCTGGCTCCTTAGAATCCACCATACGCAGGATGGTTCCCAGACCCAAGGTGGCACCAGTGCCTAGTCGGGATAGTTTGATGGTGCAAAGTGGCTCCTGCAATCTGCCATCCAGAAGCGGGGCAGCTTACTTTTGTTTGCCAGGGAAAAGGGCCGAGGTTTGTGTCTGGGGGCCTATGGCTGGGAGTGACCGGCTGGCTCCTGAAAAGCTACGATAGGCAGGATGGTGACCAGACCCAAGGTGGCACCAGTGCCAAGTTGGGCTGGTTTGATAGTACCAAGTGGCTCCTGCAATCTGCCATCAAAAAGTTGGCAGGCGAGTTTTGTTTTCCAGGGAAAAGCTCCGTTGTTTGTGTTTGGGGGCCTGTGGCTGGGAGTGGCCGGCTGGCTCATTAGAATCCACGATACGCAGGATGGTTCCCAGACTTGTCGTGGCACCAGTGCCAAGTCGGGCTGGTTTGATAGTACCAAGTGGATCCTGCAATCTGCCATCCAGAAGCGGGGCAGCTTACTTTTGTTTGCCAGGGAAACGGGCCGAGCATTTGTCTGGGGGCCTATGGCTGGGAGTGACCGGCTGGCTCCTGAAAAGCTATGATAGGCAGGATGGTGACCAGACCCATGGTGGCAGCAGTGCCAAGTTGGGCTGGTTTGATAGTACCAAGTGGCTCCTGCAATCTGCCATCAAAAAGTCGGCAGGCGAGTTTTTTTTTCCAGGGAAAAGCGCCGTTGTTTGTGTTTGGGAGCCTGTGGCTGGGAGTGGCCGGCTGGCTCTTTAGAATCCACGATACGCAGGATGGTTCCCAGACCCAAGGTGGCACCAGTGCCAAGTCGGGCTGGTTTGATAGTAACAAGTGCGTCCTGCAATCTGCCATCCAGAAGCGGGGCAGCTTACTTTTGTTTTCCAGGGAAACGGGCCGAGGTTTTTGTCTGGGGGCCTATGGCTGGGAGTGACCGGCTGGCTCGTGAAAAGCTACGATAGGCAGGATGGTGACCAGACCCATGGCGGCACCAGTGCCAAGTTGGGCTGGTTTGATAGTACCAAGGGGCTCCTGCAATCTGCCATCAAAAAGTTGGCAGGCGAGTTTTGTTTTCCAGGGAAAAGCGCCGTTGTTTGTGTTTGGGGGCCTGTGGCTGGGAGTGGCCGGCTGGCTCCTTAGAATCCACGATACGCAGGATGGTTCCCAGACCAGAGGTGGCACCAGTGCCAAGTCGGGCTGGTTTGATAGTACCAAGTGGCTCCTGCAATCTGCCATCCAGAAGCGGGGCAGCTTACTTTTGTTTGCCAGGGAAACGGGCCGAGCTTTGTGTCTGGGGGCCTATGGCTGGGAGTGACCGGCTGGCTCCTGAAAAGCTACGATAGGCAGGATGGTGACCAGACCCATGGTGGCACCAGTGCCAAGTTGGGCTGGTTTGATAGTACCAAGTGGCTCCTGCAATCTGCCATCAAAAAGTTGGCAGGCAAGTTTTCTTTACCAGGGAAAAGCGCCGTTGTTTTTGTTTGGGGGCCTATGGCTGGGAGTGGCCGGCTGGCTCCTTAGAATCCACGATACGCAGGATGGTTCCTAGACTTGACGTGGCACCAGTGCCAAGTTGGGCTGGTTTGATAGTACCAAGTGCGTCCTGCAATCTGCCATCCAGAAGTGGGGTAGCTTACTTTTGTTTGCCAGGGAAACGGGCCGAGGTTTGTGTCTCGGGGCATATGGCTGGGAGTGACCGGCTGGCTCCTGAAAAGCTACGATAGGCAGGATGGTGACCAGACCCATGGTGGCAGCAGTGCCAAGTTGGGCTGGTTTGATAGTACCAAGTGGCTCCTGCAATCTGCCATCAAAAAGTTGGCAGGCGAGTTTGTTATCCAGGGAAAAGCGCCGTTGTTTGTGCCTGGGGCCCTATGGCCTGGAGTGGACGGATGGCTAATTAGAATCCACGATACACAGGATGGTTCCCAGACCCATGGTGACACCAGTGCCAAGTTGGGCTGGTTTGATAGTACCAAGTGGTTCCTGCAATCTGCCATCCAGAAGCGGGGCAGCTTACTTTTGTTTGCCAGGGAAACGGTCCGAGGATTGTGTCTGGGGGCCTAAGCCTGGAAGTGACCGGCTGGCTCGTGAAAAGCTACGATAGGCAGGATGGTGACCAGACCCATGACGGCACCAGTGCCAAGTTGGGCTGGTTTGATAGTACCAAGTGGCTCCTGCAATCTGCCATCAAAACTTGGCAGGCGAGTTTTGTTTTCCAGGGAAAAGCGCCGTTGTTTGTGTTTGGGGGCCTGTGGCTGGGAGTGGCCGGCTGGCTCCTTAGAATCCACGATACTCAGCATGGTTCCCAGACCCATGGTGGCACCAGTGCCAAGTTGGGCTGGTTTGATAGTACCAAGTGGTTGCTGCAATCTGCCATCCAGAAGCGGGGCAGCTTACTTTTGTTTGCCAGGGAAACGGGCCGAGGTTTATGTCTGGGGGCCTATGGCTGGGAGTGACCGGCTGGCTCCTGAAAAGCTACGATAGGCAGGATGGTGACCAGACCCATGGTGGCACCAGTGCCAAGTTGGGCTGATTTGATAGTACCAAGTGGCTCCTGCAATCTGCCATCAAAAAGTTGGCAGGTGAATTTTTTTTTCCAGGGAAAAGCGCCGTTGTTTGTGTTTGGGGGCCTGTGGCAGGGAGTGGCCGGCTGGCTCCTGAAAAGCTACGATAGGCAGGATGGTGACCAGACCCATGGTGGCACCAGTGCCAAGTTGGGCTGGTTTGATAGTACCAAGTGGCTCCGGCAATCTGCCATCAAAAAGTTGGCAGACGAGTTTTGTTTTCCAGGGAAAAGCGCCGTTGTTTGTGTTTAGGGGCCTGTGGCTGGGAGTGGCCGGCTGGCTGCTTAGAATCTACCATACGCAGGATGGTTCCCAGACCAGAGGTGGCACCAGTGCCAAGTCGGGCTAGTTTGATGGTGCAAAGTGGCTCCTGCAATCTGCCATCCAGAAGCGGGGCAGCTTGCTTTTGTTTGCCAGGGAAACGGGCCGAGGTTTGTGTCTGGGGGCCTATGGCTGGGAGTGACCGGCTGGCTCCTGAAAAGCTACGATAGGCAGGATGGTGACCAGACCCATGACGGCACCAGTGCCAAGTTGGGCTGGTTTGATAGTACCAAGTGGCTCCTGCAATCTGCCATCAAAAACTTGGCAGGCGAGTTTTGTTTTCCGGGGAAAAGCGCCGTTGTTTGTGTTTGGGGGCCTGTGGCTGGGAGTGGCCGGCTGGCTGCTTAGAATCCACGATATGCAGGATGGTTCCCAGACGTGAGGTGGCGCCAGTGCCAAGTCGCCTGGTTTGATACTACCAAGTGCGTCCTGCAATCTGCCATCCAGAAGCGGGACAGCTTACTTTTGCTTGCCAGGGAAACGGGCCGAGCTTTGTGTCTGGGGGCCTATGGCTGGGAGTGACCGGCTGGCTCCTGAAAAGCTACGATAGGCAGGATGGTGACCAGACCCATGGTGGCACCAGTGCCAAGTTGGGCTGGTTTGATAGTACCAAGTGGCTCCTGCAATCTGCCATCAAAAATTGGCAGGCGAGTTTTGTTTTCCAGGGAAAAGCGCCGTTGTTTGTGTTTGGGGGCCTGTGGCTGGGAGTGGCCGGATGGCTAATTAGAATCCACGATACGCAGGATGGTTCCCAGACCTGAGGTGGCACCAGTGCCAAGTCGGGCTAGTTGGATGGTGCAAAGTGGCTCCTGCAATCTGCCATCCAGAAGCGGGGCAGCTTACTTTTGTTTTCCAGGGAAACGGGCCGAGGTTTGTGTCTGGGGGCCTATGGCTGGGAGTGACCGGCTGGCTCCTGAAAAGCTACGATAGGCAGGATGGTGACCAGACCCATGGTGGCACCAGTGCCAAGTTGGGCTGATTTGATAGTAGCAAGTGGCTCCTGCAATCTGCCATCAAAAAGTCGGCAGGCGAGTTTTGTTTTCCAGGGAAAAGCGCCGTTGTTTGTGTCTGGGGGCCTGTGGCAGGGAGTGACCGGCTGGCTCCTTAGAATCCACGATACGCAGGATGGTTCCCAGACCCAAGGTGGCACCAGTGCCAAGTTGGGCTGGTTTGATAGTACCAAGTGCGTCCTGCAATCTGCCATCCAGAAGCGGGGCAGCTTACTTTTGTTTGCCAGGGAAACGGGTCGAGCTTTGTGTCTGGGGGCCTATGGCTGGGAGTGACCGGCTGGCTCCTGAAAAGCTACGATAGGCAGGATGGTGACCAGACCCATGGTGGCACCAGTGCCAAGTAGGGCTGGTTTGATAGTACCAAGTGGCTCCGGCAATCTGCCATCAAAAAGTTGGCAGGAAAGTTTTGTTTTCCAGGGAAAAGCGCGGTTGTTTTTTTTGGGGGGCCAATGGCTGGGAGTGGCCGGCTGGCTCCTTAGAATCTACGATACGCAGGATGGTTCCCAGACCAGAGGTGGCACCAGTGCCAAGTCGGGCTGGTTTGATAGTACCAAGTGCGTCCTGCAATCTGCCATCCAGAAGCGGGGTAGCTTACTTTTGTTTGCCCGGGAAACGGGCCGAGGTTTTTGTCTCGGGGCCTATGGCTGGGAGTGACCGGCTGGCTCCTGAAAAGCTACGATAGGCAGGATGTTGACCAGACCCATGGTGGCACAAGTGCCAAGTTCGGCTTTTTTGATAGTACCAAGTGGCTCCTGCAATCTGCCATCAAAATGTTGGCAGGCGAATTTTGCTTTCCAGGGAAAAGCGCCGTTGTTTGTGTTTGGGGGCCTGTGGCAGGGAGTGGCCGGCTGGCTCCTGAAAAGCTACGATAGGCAGGATGGTGACCAGATCCAAGGTGGCACCTGTGCCAAGTCGGGCTGATTTGATAGTACTAAGTAGCTCCTGCAATCTGCAATGCAGAAGCGGGGCAGCTTACTTTTGTTTGCCAGGGAAACGGGACGAGGTTTGTGTTTGGGGGCCTATGGCTGAGAGTGACCGGCTGGCTCCTGAAAATCCATGATACGCAGCATGGTTCCCAGACCCAAGGTGGCACCAGTGCCAAGTGGGGCTGGTTTCACAGTGTCAAGTGCCTCCTGCAATCTCCCATCCAGAAGCGGGGCAGCTGAGTTTTGTTTGCCTGTGAAACGGGCCGTTGTTTTTAATTGGGGTCTGTGGCCGAGAGTGTTCGGCTGGCTCCTGACAACCCACAATACGCAGGATGGTTCCCAGACCCAAGGTGGCACCAGTGCCAAGTCGGGCTGTTTTTATAGTACCAAGTGCGTCCTGCAATTTGCCATCCAGAAGAGGGGCAGTTGAGTTTTGTTTGCCAGAGAATAGCGCCGTTGTTTGTGTTTGGGGGCTTGTGGCTGGGAGTGGCCGACTGCCTCCTTAGAATCTGTGTTACGCAGCATGGTTCCCAGACCCAAGGTGGCACCAGTGCCAAGTTGGGCTGGTTTGATACTACCAAGTGGCTCCTGCAATCTGCCATCCAGAAGTGGGGCAGCTTACTTTAGTTTGCCAGGGAAACGGGCCGAGGTTTGTGACTGGGGACCTATGGCTGGGAGTGACCGGCTGGCTCCTGAAAAGCTACAATAGGCAGGATGGTTACCAGACCCATGGTGGCACCAGTGCCAAGTTGGGCTGGTTTGATAGTACCAAGTGGCTCCTGTAATCTGCCATCAAAAAGTTGGCAGGCGAGTTTTGTTTTCCAGGGAAAAGCGCCATTGTTTGTATTTGGGGGCCTGTGGCTGGGAGTGGCCGGCTGGCTCCTTTGAACCCACGATACGCAGGATGGTTCCCAGACCCAAGGTGGCACCAGTGCCAAGTCGGGCTGGTTTGATACTACCAAGTGCGTCCTGCAATCTGCCATCCAGAAGCGGGGCAGCTTAATTTTGTTTGCCAGGGAAACGGGCCGTGGGTTTTGTTTGGGGGCATATAGCTGAGAGTGGCCGGCTGGCTCCTGAAAATCCACGCTAGGCAGCATGGTTCCCAGATGCAAGGTGGCACCAGTGCCAAGTCGGGCTGGTTTGATGGTGCAAAGTGGCTCCTGCAATCTGCCATCCAGAAGCGGGGCAGCTGATTTTTGTTTGCCAGAGAAAAATTCCGTGGATTGTTTTTGGGGGCATATTGCTGGGAGTGGCCGGCTGGCTCCTTAAAATGCTCGATACGCATGATGGTTCCCAGGCCCAAGGTGTCACCACTACCAAGTCGGCCTGCGGTTTTAGTATCAAGTTCATCCTGCAATTTGCCATCCAGAAGAGGGGCAGTTGAGTTTTGTTTGCCAGAGAAACGGGCCGAGGTTTCTGTTTGGGGACATATGGCTGAGAGTGGCCAGCTGGCCCCTGAATATCCACGATACACAGCATGGTTCCCAGATCCAAGGTGGCACCAGTGCCAAGTTGGGCTGGTTTGATAGTACCAAGTGGCTCCTGCAATCTGCCATCAAAAATTGGCAGGCGAGTTTTGTTTTCCAGGGAAAAGCGCCGTTGTTTGTGTTTGGGGGCCTGTGGGTGGGAGTGGCCGGAAGGCTAATTAGAATCCACGATACGCAGGATGGTTCCCAGACCTGAGGTGGCACCAGTGCCAAGTCGGGCTAGTTGGATTGTGCAAAGTGGCTCCTGCAATCTGCCATCCAGAAGCGGGGCAGCTTACTTTTGTTTTCCAGGGAAACGGGCCGAGGTTTGTGTCTGGGGGCCTATGGCTGGGAGTGACCGGCTGGCTCCTGAAAAGCTACGATAGGCAGGATGGTGACCAGACCCATGGTGGCACCAGTGCCAAGTTGGGCTGATTTGATAGTAGCAAGTGGCTCCTGCAATCTGCCATCAAAAAGTCGGCAGGCGAGTTTTGTTTTCCAGGGAAAAGCGCCGTTGTTTGTGTCTGGGGGCCTGTGGCAGGGAGTGACCGGCTGGCTCCTTAGAATCCACGATACGCAGGATGGTTCCCAGACCCAAGGTGGCACCAGTGCCAAGTTGGGCTGGTTTGATAGTACCAAGTGCGTCCTGCAATCTGCCATCCAGAAGCGGGGCAGCTTACTTTTGTTTGCCAGGGAAACGGGTCGAGCTTTGTGTCTGGGGGCCTATGGCTGGGAGTGACCGGCTGGCTCCTGAAAAGCTACGATAGGCAGGATGGTTACCAGACCCATGGTGGCACCAGTGCCAAGTAGGGCTGGTTTGATAGTACCAAGTGGCTCCGGCAATCTGCCATCAAAAAGTTGGCAGGCAAGTTTTGTTTTCCAGGGAAAAGCGCCGTTGTTTTTTTTGGGGGGCCAATGGCTGGGAGTGGCCGGCTGGCTCCTTAGAATCTACGATACGCAGGATGGTTCCCAGACCAGAGGTGGCACCAGTGCCAAGTCGGGCTGGTTTGATAGTACCAAGTGCGTCCTGCAATCTGCCATCCAGAAGCGGGGTAGCTTACTTTTGTTTGCCCGGGAAACGGGCCGAGGTTTTTGTCTCGGGGCCTATGGCTGGGAGTGACCGGCTGGCTCCTGAAAAGCTACGATAGGCAGGATGTTGACCAGACCCATGGTGGCACAAGTGCCAAGTTCGGCTTGTTTGATAGTACCAAGTGGCTCCTGCAATCTGCCATCAAAATGTTGGCAGGCGAATTTTGCTTTCCAGGGAAAAGCGCCGTTGTTTGTGTTTGGGGGCCTGTGGCAGGGAGTGGCCGGCTGGCTCCTGAAAAGCTACGATAGGCAGGATGGTGACCAGATCCAAGGTGGCACCTGTGCCAAGTCGGGCTGATTTGATAGTACTAAGTAGCTCCTGCAATCTGCCATGCAGAAGCGGGGCAGCTTACTTTTGTTTGCCAGGGAAACGGGACGAGGTTTGTGTTTGGGGGCCTATGGCTGTGAGTGACCGGCTGGCTCCTGAAAATCCATGATACGCAGCATGGTTCCCAGACCCAAGGTGGCACCAGTGCCAAGTGGGGCTGGTTTCACAGTGTCAAGTGCCTCCTGCAATCTCCCATCCAGAAGCGGGGCAGCTGAGTTTTGTTTGCCTGTGAAACGGGCCGTTGTTTTTAATTGGGGTCTGTGGCCGAGAGTGTTCGGCTGGCTCCTGACAACCCACAATACGCAGGATGGTTCCCAGACCCAAGGTGGCACCAGTGCCAAGTCGGGCTGGTTTTATAGTACCAAGTGCGTCCTGCAATTTGCCATCCAGAAGAGGGGCAGTTGAGTTTTGTTTGCCAGAGAAAAGGGCCGTTGTTTGTGTTTGGGGGCTTGTGGCTGGGAGTGGCCGACTGCCTCCTTAGAATCTGTGTTACGCAGCATGGTTCCCAGACCCAAGGTGGCACCAGTGCCAAGTTGGGCTGGTTTGATAGTACCAAGTGCGTCCTGCAATCTGCCATCCAGAAGCGGGGCAGCTTACTTTAGTTTGCCAGGGAAACGGGCCGAGGTTTGTGACTGGGGACCTATGGCTGGGAGTGACCGGCTGGCTCCTGAAAAGCTACAATAGGCAGGATGGTTACCAGACCCATGGTGGCACCAGTGCCAAGTTGGGCTGGTTTGATAGTACCAAGTGGCTCCTGTAATCTGCCATCAAAAAGTTGGCAGGCGAGTTTTGTTTTCCAGGGAAAAGCGCCATTGTTTGTATTTGGGGGCCTGTGGCTGGGAGTGGCCGGCTGGCTCCTTTGAACCCACGATACGCAGGATGGTTCCCAGACCCAAGGTGGCACCAGTGCCAAGTCGGGCTGGTTTGATACTACCAAGTGCGTCCTGCAATCTGCCATCCAGAAGCGGGGCAGCTTAATTTTGTTTGCCAGGGAAACGGGCCGTGGGTTTTGTTTGGGGGCATATAGCTGAGAGTGGCCGGCTGGCTCCTGAAAATCCACGCTAGGCAGCATGGTTCCCAGATGCAAGGTGGCACCAGTGCCAAGTCGGGCTGGTTTGATGGTGCAAAGTGGCTCCTGCAATCTGCCATCCAGAAGCGGGGCAGCTGATTTTTGTTTGCCAGAGAAAAATTCCGTGGATTGTTTTTGGGGGCATATTGCTGGGAGTGGCCGGCTGGCTCCTTAAAATGCTCGATACGCATGATGGTTCCCAGGCCCAAGGTGTCACCACTACCAAGTCGGCCTGCGGTTTTAGTATCAAGTTCATCCTGCAATTTGCCATCCAGAAGAGGGGCAGTTGAGTTTTGTTTGCCAGAGAAACGGGCCGAGGTTTCTGTTTGGGGACATATGGCTGAGAGTGGCCAGCTGGCCCCTGAATATCCACGATACAGAGCATGGTTCCCAGATCCAAGGTGGCACCAGTGCCAAGTCGGGCTGGTTTGATAGTACCAAGTGTCTCCTGCAATCTGCCATCCAGAAGCAGGGCAGCTTACTTTTGTTTGCCAGAGAAATAGGCCTAGGTTTTTGTTTGGGGGCCTGTGGCTAGGAGTGGCCGGCAGGCTCCTAAGAATCCACGATACGCAGGATGTTTCCCAGACCCAAGGTGGCACCAGTGCCAAGTCGGGCTGGTTTGATAGTACCAAGTGGCTCCTGCAAACTCCATCAAAAAGTTGGCAGGCGTGTTTTGTTTTCCAGGGAACAGCGCCGTTGATTTTGTTTGGGGGCCTGTGGCTGGCAGTGGCCGGCTGGCTCCTTAGAATCCACGATACGCAGGATGGTTCCCAGACCCAAGGTGGCACCAGTGCCAAGTCGGGCTGGTTTGATTACACCAAGTGACTCCTGCAATCTGCCATCCAGAAGTGAGGCAGCTAAGTTTTGTTTGCGAGAAAAAAGGGCCGTGGTTTTTGTTGGGGGCCTGTGGCTGGGAGTAGCCGGCTGGCTCCTTAAAATCCACGATAGGCAGGATGGTTCCCAGACCAGAGGTGGCACCAGTGCCAAGTCGGGCTGGTTTGATAGTACCAAGTGGCTCCTGCAATCTGCCATCCAGAAGCGGGGCAGCTGAGTTTTGTTTGCCAGAGGAAAAGGCTGTGGTTTGTGTTTGGGGGCCTGTGGCTGGCAGTGGCCGGCTGGCTCCTGAAAATCCACGATACGCAGCATGGTTCCCAGACCCAAGGTGGCACCAGTGCCAAGTGGGGCTCGTTTGACAGTGTCAAGTGCGTCCTGCAATCTCCCATCCAGAAGCGGGGCAGCTGAGTTATTTTGCCAGGGAAACGGACCTTTGTTTTTGATTGGGCTCTGTGGCCGAGAGTGGTCGGCTGTCTCCGGACAATCCACAATACGCAGGATGGTTCCCAGACCAGTGGTGGCACCAGTGCCAAGTCGGGCTGGTTTGATAGTACCAAGTGTCTCCTGCAATCTGCCATCCAGAAGCGGGGCAGCTGAGTTTTGTTTGCCAGAGAAAAGGGCCGTGGGTTGTGTTTGGGGGCATATGGCTGGGAGTGGCCACCTGGCTCCTTAAAATGCACGATACGCCGCATGGTAACCAGACGCAAGGTGGCACCAGTGCCAAGTCAGGCTGTTTTTGTAGTACCAAGTGGCTCCTGCAATTTGCCATCCAGAAGCGGGGCAGTTGAATTTTGTTTGCTAGAGAAAAGGGCTGTGGTTTGTGTTTGGGGGCCTATGGCTGAGAGTGGCCGGCTGGCCCCTGAAAATCAACGATAGGCAGGATGGTTCCCAGATCCAAGGTGGCACCAGTGCCAAGTAAGGCTGGTTGTATGGTTCAAAGTGACTCCTGCAATCTGCCATCCAGAAGCGGGACAGCTGAGTTTTTTTTGCCAGAGAAAATGTCCATGGTTTCTTTTTGGGGCATACGGCTGGGAATTGCCGGCTGGCTCCTTAAAATGCTCGATACGCAGGATGGTTCCCAGAGCCAAGGTGGCACCACTGCCAAGTCGGGCTCTTTTTGTAGTACCAAGTGCGTCCTGCAATTTGCCATCCAGAAGAGGGGCAGTTGAGTTTTGTTTGCCAGAGAAAAGGGCCGAGGTTTGTGTTTGGGGGCATATGGCTGGGAATGACCGGCTGGCCCCTGAAAATCCACGATACGCCGGATGGTTCCCAGATCCAAGGTGGTACCATTACCAAGTCGGGCTGGTTTGATAGTCCCAAGTGGCTCCTGCAAACTGCCATCCAGAAGCGGGGCAGCTTACTTTTGTTTGCCAGGGAAACGGGCCGTTGTTTGTGTTTGGGGGCCTGTGGCTGGGAGTGTTCGGCTGGTTCCTGAATATGTACGATACGCAGGATTGTTCCCAGATCCAAGGTGGCAGCAGTGCCATGTTGTGCTGGTGTGATAGTCCCAAGTGGCTCCTGCAATCTGCCATCCAGAAGTGGGGCAGCTGATTTTTGTTTGCCAGAGAAAAGGTCCGTGGTTTGTTTTTGGGGGCATATGGCTGAGAGTGGCCGGCTGGCCCCTGAAAATCCACGATACACAGGATGGTTCCCAGATCCAAGGTGGCACCTGTGCCAAGTCAGGCTGATTTGATAGTACTAAGTAGCTCCTGCAATCTGCCATGCAGAAGCGGGGCAGCTTACTTTTGTTTGCCAGGGAAACGGGCCGAGGTTTGTGTTTGGGGGCCTATGGCTGAGAGTGACCGGCTGGCTCCTGAAAAGCTACAATAGGCAGGATGGTGACCAGACCCATGGTGGCACCAGTGCCAAGTTGGGCTGGTTTGATAGTACCAAGTGGTTCCTGCAATCTGCCATCCAGAAGCAGGGCAGCTGAGTTTTGTTTGCCAGAGAAAAGGGCCTTGGTTTGTGTTTGGGGGCATATGGCTGGGTGTGGCCAGCTGGCTCCTTAAAATGCACGATATGCAACATGGCTCCCAGACCCAAGGTGGCACCAGTGCCAAGTTGGGCTGGTTTGATAGTACCAAGTGGCTCCTGCAATCTTCCATGATCACGTGGAGAAATACTTTCTGGTTTCAGCCTCATGCTCTTTCTTCTCTCCCTCAACTTCTCTATCACCTCTCATCTGGTTCACATGCGCTGTCTTCAAGGTCCACAGGCTACTTTTCACAGAATCTTCTGGCCTGATGAAGTAAGAATGATGAATAGAACAGAGCTGGGATCTATTTTCCAGTTTGGATAAAATGCATTCTGCACACAAATCCAAGGAGAACGGGCTGCCCCGATGCCCAGAAAATCTTTCACTCCTGCTAGTGTTCTACGTCAACCGCAACTTAGTCTGAAAGAAAAGCTTTTTCTCTGAGAGCATCTGAGAGGTTTGCATGAAGCACTGATATCTGACATATGCAATTTTGAATAGGAGAGGAAAAAGAAAATGGCAAGGAGTTTTTAATTTTAGTGGTTTCAATTTTAATTTCCGTGCACTTTTTCAAAACTTGTCAGCTCAAATGCCCATCAACATCTTTTAGTCATCTGTAAGTCAGTATTCATATAAAATGTGCTTCAAATCCAAAGAATTTCAAATTTGCACTCCAAGCTTCTATGCCTAGATTTATGATTTCCTACACATATTAGATGAAAGGAAGGCCTTTTTTACTGTGGGAGTGCTGGAACACTGGAACAGGTTGCCCAGAGAAGTTGTGGGTGTCCCATCCCTGAAAGTATTCAAGGTCACCTTGGACAGGGCTTGGAGCAGCAACAAAGGAGAAGCTTGATGGTAGAGAAACAAAGTTGGACTATAGAAGAAACTCGGATTGAAGTATAGGATCAAGTTTTCTCTCAGCTCTTGGGGTAAATTCAAAGTTGTACAAAATGACATTTATCTGTGCTATTCACTACTGTAACAGAAAGTTTCATGAAAACTGTACAGAAGATAGTAAATTTTAAAAGAGATAAGAATTACAGCATAAAATCCATGGGATAGGTTACAACATGAGACACTCTCTAAGAGAAAATCTCTGTGTTTCAGCACTTCATCGGGGTAAGATTTCATGAAGTGCCAAAGAAGGCGGCAAAATATCATTCGGGACATTATTTACTGGAATTCAGCCTGGCCATTAGTAGGAACTGCCTTTGAACATATCATGTAGATATACCACACACACTTTCCCTTCACTGAAAAATTACTGTTTACAACAAATAAGCAATTGACGATCAAAATTGATTGAAAGCATCTTAAACATGTCAAGTATTTCATTGTAGATGATCTGTGATCCAAATGCTTCTTCCACCTTCGAGAGGGACAGAAGAATTCTTCCATATCATGATGGTTTAAAATTGTATCAACCAATGTTTTCTGCTGAAAAGATATCATCTATTTTTTTCTATTTTTGGAAGAAAATATTCCTAGACATACAACAGGTGAGAACTAAGTAATTTTAAAGAAACAAATGAAATGAAAATATTCTGTAAATAGAATGAAATGAAAAGCTGTGTTTTAAATAGGAGCTAAATATTAAACAGAATTTTTGTACCAGGCATTTGAATTACTGCACCAGCTCTTTTGCCCATCAAGAGAGGCATTTAGCATTTCAGTCTTTTCCAAGGTGTTCATGATCTGCTATGCTGATCTCTGTGTGTGCCTAGGTGTGTGTGGAGGGGGGGGCATATGAAGGGGAGTGTGTATGTTTGCTTTACAATTGTTGTGGCAGATTCATGCCTCAGCTCCACATTTTGTTTTAAAAAGGTCACACCGAGTGGATATGAAGTTTACTATCAACAAGAGATCGATTCCCAAATCATCCATTTGACTCTCCCTTATAAATCATGTGCTTTGTTGCATATTTTATCAAATATACTTTCAAGCCAGATGGAGGAAGGAGGATGTGGGAATCCCTCCACCATCTTGCAACTTTTATGTAAGTAGGTTTTCAAGAAAATCATCATTTCTCTTTTAAATATGTCTGGAACAGGCATGATGGTAGTGTCAACCTGTTGGAGTTTTTGTTGCTGGAAGAAGTTGTACAAAAGGATTGGTTTTTACATTGACCAGTTACTGAATCAAGCGCAGGAATACATTGGAAATTTAGCTGGGGGTTCCTTTTCCCAGCAGACTACTTCTAGAACGAGCTTGTACACTGAAGCTGACTCTTTTGCTCTCTTTTTGTTTCTTTCCTATTTTCTTGGCTTCTTTGCCACTATCTAGACAATTTTGGAACTTTGTTCCCAACTAAAATGGTTTCAATAGTCTGATTGTGATCATACATTTTTACAAGGAATTTTTAAAATCTTTCCTCGAGTCCAGAAAGTCAAGGACTTAGATCTTTTTCTTCCCTTATCAATATTGCCATGAAATTGATAAATAAAGACCAACTCTTTATTTTTGTTTTTAACCCACGTAGATAATTCCCATCCATTAATCCATTTTGTGGACCAATAGCTGCCATTCTGATGGAAGCTGTCACTTCTTAACAATAGGCATTCTGTGACTATGTTGACAGCACTTTGGGTGAAGATCCTAACTGGTCTTAGATATACATAGGGAGAAATTTGCTCAGCCAGTGTCAGTCTTAAGCATGCGTATCAGAAGATCTTTCTAGAGCTGGGAATTTTCCCATGAAAGGGATTCAGTTAGGGAAGAGACACTTGTGCCAGAGTTTTACATTCTTCTTGAACACTGCTTAAGGAACTTAGATGCCATGTCCATTTGGATCTCTGTCTGCACAGAGCTTTGTCATGCCAGTGCTTTGAAATGCATCTTGAAGAGAATTCACTAGCACAGAATGAAAGAGAGTGGAAGGGGTTGGTGGGGCTAACCAGGCCCAACCCCCCTGCCTAAACCAGGATACCTAGAGCCTCTTGCCCAGGATTCTATCTGGGTGTACTTTTAATGTCTTCAAAGATCCAGGCTCCACAATCTTTCTGGGCAGTCTGTGCCGTGGTTCAGTCACCCTGACAGTAAAGAAACATTTACTGATGTTCAAAGGCAATCTCCTGTATTTCAGTGTGTGCCCACTGCCTCTTGTCTTTTCCCTCAGCATCACTGAAAAGACACTGATTCCCTCCCCTTTGCACTATTGCTTCCATATGTATGTGTGATGCCATGTAGAGGTACGTCAAAAACCTCCCTGAAGCCCAGGCAGATAATATTCCCTTCATCTACCAGTCAAGTTGATTCATCAGAGGAGTTTAAAGTGATGTTCAGCATGAAATTCCCCTGAAAAATCATGCTAACTACATTATTTGGTCATCTGTCATGTGCCTGGCAAGGATTTCCAGGAAGAGCTGCTTCATCAACTTCCTGGGGATAAAAAAGAGGCTGGCTGGTTTGTACTATGGCGAGTCCTCTTAATTGCCTTTTTTGAAGATGGGTGTCATTTGCTAACATCCACTCTTTAGCCTCTCTTGTCGTCTACATCTTAGCAAAACGCTTTTCCACTATGTCTGGCTAGGAAAAACTGTGCCAGCACAGAAAACATCTCCCATCGTGTTCTAGAAGTTGCACGGATGTCTGCCAAGTGTTTGGCAGGAAGAAAAGAAAAGTTGTCCAAAACAGCTTCCAATCGAATGTTCCTGTGATTGGAAAAGTCAGGAGAGTGCAAAGGTACTGTTTTCTATCAGTTGGCAAGGTGCGCACACAATCCCAGTGTTGTACAGCTTGCTTCTTCACCTTCCCGAAGCTGCCGCTCTCGCCGGCTGCCGGAGCCCAAGAAGCGGCTTCTTCGCGCAAAGACGATTGTGCCGCTCACAGGGCTCTCCTTAGCGCGGCTTCTGCCGAAAGACGCCCGGCAGCGGCTCTTACCTCCGGAGAGCATCCTACCTTCGTCTTTAGCTCCTCTTCTCATCTACACCTCGGCAAAAAGCTTCTCCACTATGTCTGGCTAGGAAAAACTGTGCCAGCACAGAAAACATCTCCCATCGTGTTCTAGAAGTTGCACGGATGTCTGCCAAGTGTTTGGCAGGAAGAAAAGAAAAGTTGTCCAAAACAGCTTCCAATCGAATGTTCCTGTGATTGGAAAAGTCAGGAGAGTGCAAAGGTACTGTTTTCTATCAGTTGGCAAGGTGCGCACACAATCCCAGTGTTGTACAGCTTGCTTCTTCACCTTCCCGAAGCTGCCGCTCTCGCCGGCTGCCGGAGCCCAAGAAGCGGCTTCTTCGCGCAAAGACGATTGTGCCGCTCACAGTGCTCTCCTTAGCGCGGCTTCTGCCGAAAGACGCCCGGCAGCGGCTCTTACCTCCGGAGAGCATCCTACCTTCGTCTTTCGCGTCTTTTGTAGTCTACATCTTAGCAAAACGCTTTTCCACTATGTCTGGCTAGGAAAAACTGTGCCAGCACAGAAAACATCTCCCATCGTGTTCTAGAAGTTGCACGGATGTCTGCCAAGTGTTTGGCAGGAAGAAAAGAAAAGTTGTCCAAAACAGCTTCCAATCGAATGTTCCTGTGATTGGAAAAGTCAGGAGAGTGCAAAGGTACTGTTTTCTATCAGTTGGCAAGGTGCGCACACAATCCCAGTGTTGTACAGCTTGCTTCTTCACCTTCCCGAAGCTGCCGCTCTCGCCGGCTGCCGGAGCCCAAGAAGCGGCTTCTTCGCGCAAAGACGATTGTGCCGCTCACAGTGCTCTCCTTAGCGCAGCTTCTGCCGAAAGACGCCCGGCAGCGGCTCTTACCTCCTGAAAGTGGCAGCTTCGGGAAGGTGAAGAAGCAAGCTGTACAACACTGGGATTGTGTGCGCACCTTGCCAACTGATAGAAAACCGTACCTTTGCACTCTCCTGACTTTTCCAATCACAGGAACATTCGATTGGAAGCTGTTTTGGACAACTTTTCTTTTCTTCCTGCCAAACACTTGGCAGACATCCGTGCAACTTCTAGAACACGATGGGAGATGTTTTCTGTGCTGGCACAGTTTTTCCTAGCCAGACATAGTGGAGAAGCTTTTTGCCGAGGTGTAGATGAGAAGAGGAGCTTAAGACGAAGGTAGGATGCTCTCCGGAGGTAAGAGCCGCTGCCGGGCGTCTTTCGGCAGAAGCCGCGCTAAGGAGAGCCCTGTGAGCGGCACAATCGTCTTTGCGCGAAGAAGCCGCTTCTTGGGCTCCGGCAGCCGGCGAGAGCGGCAGCTTCGGGAAGGTGAAGAAGCAAGCTGTACAACACTGGGATTGTGTGCGCACCTTGCCAACTGATAGAAAACAGTACCTTTGCACTCTCCTGACTTTTCCAATCACAGGAACATTCGATTGGAAGCTGTTTTGGACAACTTTTCTTTTCTTCCTGCCAAACACTTGGCAGACATCCGTGCAACTTCTAGAACACGATGGGAGATGTTTTCTGTGCTGGCACAGTTTTTCCTAGCCAGACATAGTGGAGAAGCTTTTTGCCGAGGTGTAGATGAGAAGAGGAGCTAAAGACGAAGGTAGGATGCTCTCCGGAGGTAAGAGCCGCTGCCGGGCGTCTTTCGGCAGAAGCCGCGCTAAGGAGAGCCCTGTGAGCGGCACAATCGTCTTTGCGCGAAGAAGCCGCTTCTTGGGCTCCGGCAGCCGGCGAGAGCGGCAGCTTCGGGAAGGTGAAGAAGCAAGCTGTACAACACTGGGATTGTGTGCGCACCTTGCCAACTGATAGAAAACAGTACCTTTGCACTCTCCTGACTTTTCCAATCACAGGAACATTCGATTGGAAGCTGTTTTGGACAACTTTTCTTTTCTTCCTGCCAAACACTTGGCAGACATCCGTGCAACTTCTAGAACACGATGGGAGATGTTTTCTGTGCTGGCACAGTTTTTCCTAGCCAGACATAGTGGAAAAGCGTTTTGCTAAGATGTAGACGACAAGAGAGGCTAAAGAGTGGATGTTAGCAAATGACACCCATCTTCAAAAAAGGCAATTAAGAGGACTCGCCATAGTACAAACCAGCCAGCCTCTTTTTTATCCCCAGGAAGTTGATGAAGCAGCTCTTCCTGGAAATCCTTGCCAGGCACATGACAGATGACCAAATAATGTAGTTAGCATGATTTTTCAGGGGAATTTCATGCTGAACATCACTTTAAACTCCTCTGATGAATCAACTTGACTGGTAGATGAAGGGAATATTATCTGCCTGGGCTTCAGGGAGGTTTTTGACATACCTCTACATGGCATCACACATACATATGGAAGCAATAGTGCAAAGGGGAGGGAATCAGTGTCTTTTCAGTGATGCTGAGGGAAAAGACAAGAGGCAGTGGGCACACACTGAAATACAGGAGATTGCCTTTGAATATCAGTAAATGTTTCTTTACTGTCAGGGTGACTGAACCACGGCACAGACTGCCCAGAAAGATTGTGGAGCCTGGATCTTTGAAGACATTAAAAGTACACCCAGATAGAATCCTGGGCAAGAGGCTCTAGGTATCCTGGTTTAGGCAGGGGGGTTGGGCCTGGTTAGCCCCACCAACCCCTTCCACTCTCTTTCATTCTGTGCTAGTGAATTCTCTTCAAGATGCATTTCAAAGCACTGGCATGACAAAGTTCTGTGCAGACAGAGATCCAAATGGACATGGCATCTAAGTTCCTTAAGCAGTGTTCAAGAAGAATGTAAAACTCTGGCACAAGTGTCTCTTCCCTAACTGAATCCCTTTCATGGGAAAATTCCCAGCTCTAGAAAGATCTTCTGATACGCATGCTTAAGACTGACACTGGCTGAGCAAATTTCTCCCTATGTATATCTAAGACCAGTTAGGATCTTCACCCAAAGTGCTGTCAACATAGTCACAGAATGCCTATTGTTAAGAAGTGACAGCTTCCATCAGAATGGCAGCTATTGGTCCACAAAATGGATTAATGGATGGGAATTATCTACGTGGGTTAAAAACAAAAATAAAGAGTTGGTCTTTATTTATCAATTTCATGGCAATATTGATAAGGGAAGAAAAAGATCTAAGTCCTTGACTTTCTGGACTCGAGGAAAGATTTTAAAAATTCCTTGTAAAAATGTATGATCACAATCAGACTATTGAAACCATTTTAGTTGGGAACAAAGTTCCAAAATTGTCTAGATAGTGGCAAAGAAGCCAAGAAAATAGGAAAGAAACAAAAAGAGAGCAAAAGAGTCAGCTTCAGTGTACAAGCTCGTTCTAGAAGTAGTCTGCTGGGAAAAGGAACCCCCAGCTAAATTTCCAATGTATTCCTGCGCTTGATTCAGTAACTGGTCAATGTAAAAACCAATCCTTTTGTACAACTTCTTCCAGCAACAAAAACTCCAACAGGTTGACACTACCATCATGCCTGTTCCAGACATATTTAAAAGAGAAATGATGATTTTCTTGAAAACCTACTTACATAAAAGTTGCAAGATGGTGGAGGGATTCCCACATCCTCCTTCCTCCATCTGGCTTGAAAGTATATTTGATAAAATATGCAACAAAGCACATGATTTATAAGGGAGAGTCAAATGGATGATTTGGGAATCGATCTCTTGTTGATAGTAAACTTCATATCCACTCGGTGTGACCTTTTTAAAACAAAATGTGGAGCTGAGGCATGAATCTGCCACAACAATTGTAAAGCAAACATACACACTCCCCTTCATATGCCCCCCCCTCCACACACACCTAGGCACACACAGAGATCAGCATAGCAGATCATGAACACCTTGGAAAAGACTGAAATGCTAAATGCCTCTCTTGATGGGCAAAAGAGCTGGTGCAGTAATTCAAATGCCTGGTACAAAAATTCTGTTTAATATTTAGCTCCTATTTAAAACACAGCTTTTCATTTCATTCTATTTACAGAATATTTTCATTTCATTTGTTTCTTTAAAATTACTTAGTTCTCACCTGTTGTATGTCTAGGAATATTTTCTTCCAAAAATAGAAAAAAATAGATGATATCTTTTCAGCAGAAAACATTGGTTGATACAATTTTAAACCATCATGATATGGAAGAATTCTTCTGTCCCTCTCGAAGGTGGAAGAAGCATTTGGATCACAGATCATCTACAATGAAATACTTGACATGTTTAAGATGCTTTCAATCAATTTTGATCGTCAATTGCTTATTTGTTGTAAACAGTAATTTTTCAGTGAAGGGAAAGTGTGTGTGGTATATCTACATGATATGTTCAAAGGCAGTTCCTACTAATGGCCAGGCTGAATTCCAGTAAATAATGTCCCGAATGATATTTTGCCGCCTTCTTTGGCACTTCATGAAATCTTACCCTGATGAAGTGCTGAAACACAGAGATTTTCTCTTAGAGAGTGTCTCATGTTGTAACCTATCCCATGGATTTTATGCTGTAATTCTTATCTCTTTTAAAATTTACTATCTTCTGTACAGTTTTCATGAAACTTTCTGTTACAGTAGTGAATAGCACAGATAAATGTCATTTTGTACAACTTTGAATTTACCCCAAGAGCTGAGAGAAAACTTGATCCTATACTTCAATCCGAGTTTCTTCTATAGTCCAACTTTGTTTCTCTACCATCAAGCTTCTCCTTTGTTGCTGCTCCAAGCCCTGTCCAAGGTGACCTTGAATACTTTCAGGGATGGGACACCCACAACTTCTCTGGGCAACCTGTTCCAGTGTTCCAGCACTCTCACAGTAAAAAAGGCCTTCCTTTCATCTAATATGTGTAGGAAATCATAAATCTAGGCATAGAAGCTTGGAGTGCAAATTTGAAATTCTTTGGATTTGAAGCACATTTTATATGAATACTGACTTACAGATGACTAAAAGATGTTGATGGGCATTTGAGCTGACAAGTTTTGAAAAAGTGCACGGAAATTAAAATTGAAACCACTAAAATTAAAAACTCCTTGCCATTTTCTTTTTCCTCTCCTATTCAAAATTGCATATGTCAGATATCAGTGCTTCATGCAAACCTCTCAGATGCTCTCAGAGAAAAAGCTTTTCTTTCAGACTAAGTTGCGGTTGACGTAGAACACTAGCAGGAGTGAAAGATTTTCTGGGCATCGGGGCAGCCCGTTCTCCTTGGATTTGTGTGCAGAATGCATTTTATCCAAACTGGAAAATAGATCCCAGCTCTGTTCTATTCATCATTCTTACTTCATCAGGCCAGAAGATTCTGTGAAAAGTAGCCTGTGGACCTTGAAGACAGCGCATGTGAACCAGATGAGAGGTGATAGAGAAGTTGAGGGAGAGAAGAAAGAGCATGAGGCTGAAACCAGAAAGTATTTCTCCACGTGATCATGGAAGATTGCAGGAGCCACTTGGTACTATCAAACCAGCCCAACTTGGCACTGGTGCCACCTTGGGTCTGGGAGCCATGTTGCATATCGTGCATTTTAAGGAGCCAGCTGGCCACACCCAGCCATATGCCCCCAAACACAAACCAAGGCCCTTTTCTCTGGCAAACAAAACTCAGCTGCCCTGCTTCTGGATGGCAGATTGCAGGAACCACTTGGTACTATCAAACCAGCCCAACTTGGCACTGGTGCCACCATGGGTCTGGTCACCATCCTGCCTATTGTAGCTTTTCAGGAGCCAGCCGGTCACTCTCAGCCATAGGCCCCCAAACACAAACCTCGGCCCGTTTCCCTGGCAAACAAAAGTAAGCTGCCCCGCTTCTGCATGGCAGATTGCAGGAGCTACTTAGTACTATCAAATCAGCCCGACTTGGCACAGGTGCCACCTTGGATCTGGGAACCATCCTGTGTATCGTGGATTTTCAGGGGCCAGCCGGCCACTCTCAGCCATATGCCCCCAAAAACAAACCACGGACCTTTTCTCTGGCAAACAAAAATCAGCTGCCCCACTTCTGGATGGCAGATTGCAGGAGCCACTTGGGACTATCACACCAGCACAACATGGCACTGCTGCCACCTTGGATCTGGGAACAATCCTGCGTATCGTACATATTCAGGAACCAGCCGAACACTCCCAGCCACAGGCCCCCAAACACAAACAACGGCCCATTTCCCTGGCAAACAAAAGTAAGCTGCCCCGCTTCTGGATGGCAGTTTGCAGGAGCCACTTGGGACTATCAAACCAGCCCGACTTGGTAATGGTACCACCTTGGATCTGGGAACCATCCGGCGTATCGTGGATTTTCAGGGGCCAGCCGGTCATTCCCAGCCATATGCCCCCAAACACAAACCTCGGCCCTTTTCTCTGGCAAACAAAACTCAACTGCCCCTCTTCTGGATGGCAAATTGCAGGACGCACTTGGTACTACAAAAAGAGCCCGACTTGGCAGTGGTGCCACCTTGGCTCTGGGAACCATCCTGCGTATCGAGCATTTTAAGGAGCCAGCCGGCAATTCCCAGCCGTATGCCCCAAAAAGAAACCATGGACATTTTCTCTGGCAAAAAAAACTCAGCTGTCCCGCTTCTGGATGGCAGATTGCAGGAGTCACTTTGAACCATACAACCAGCCTTACTTGGCACTGGTGCCACCTTGGATCTGGGAACCATCCTGCCTATCGTTGATTTTCAGGGGCCAGCCGGCCACTCTCAGCCATAGGCCCCCAAACAGAAACCACAGCCCTTTTCTCTAGCAAACAAAATTCAACTGCCCCGCTTCTGGATGGCAAATTGCAGGAGCCACTGGGTACTACAAAAACAGCCTGACTTGGCACTGGTGCCACCTTGCGTCTGGTTACCATGCGGCGTATCGTGCATTTTAAGGAGCCAGGTGGCCACTCCCAGCCATATGCCCCCAAACACAACCCACGGCCCTTTTCTCTGGCAAACAAAACTCAGCTGCCCCGCTTCTGGATGGCAGATTGCAGGAGACACTTGGTACTATCAAACCAGCCCGACTTGGCACTGGTGCCACCACTGGTCTGGGAACCATCCTGCGTATTGTGGATTGTCCGGAGACAGCCGACCACTCTCGGCCACAGAGCCCAATCAAAAACAAAGGTCCGTTTCCCTGGCAAAAAAAACTCAGCTGCCCCGCTTCTGGATGGGAGATTGCAGGACGCACTTGACACTGTCAAACGAGCCCCACTTGGCACTGGTGCCACCTTGGGTCTGGGAACCATGCTGCGTATCGTGGATTTTCAGGAGCCAGCCGGCCACTGCCAGCCACAGGCCCCCAAACAGAAACCACAGCCTTTTCCTCTGGCAAACAAAACTCAGCTGCCCCGCTTCTGGATGGCAGATTGCAGGAGCCACTTGGTACTATCAAACCAGCCCGACTTGGCACTGGTGCCACCTCTGGTCTGGGAACCATCCTGCCTATCGTGGATTTTAAGGAGCCAGCCGGCTACTCCCAGCCACAGGCCCCCAACAAAAACCACGGCCCTTTTTTCTCGCAAACAAAACTTAGCTGCCTCACTTCTGGATGGCAGATTGCAGGAGCCACTTGGTGTAATCAAACCAGCCCGACTTGGCACTGGTGCCACCTTGGGTCTGGGAACCATCCTGCGTATCGTGGATTCTAAGGAGCCAGCCGGCCACTCCCAGCCACAGGCCCCCAAACAAAATCAACGGCGCTGTTCCCTGGAAAACAAAACACGCCTGCCAACTTTTTGATGGAGTTTGCAGGAGCCACTTGGTACTATCAAACCAGCCCGACTTGGCACTGGTGCCACCTTGGGTCTGGGAAACATCCTGCGTATCGTGGATTCTTAGGAGCCTGCCGGCCACTCCTAGCCATAGGCCCCCAAACAAAAACCTAGGCCTATTTCTCTGGCAAACAAAAGTAAGCTGCCCTGCTTCTGGATGGCAGATTGCAGGAGCCACTTGGTACTATCAAACCAGCCCAACTTGGCACTGGTGCCACCTTGGATCTGGGAACCATGCTGTGTATCGTGGATATTCAGGGGCCAGCTGGCCACTCTCAGCCATATGTCCCCAAACAGAAACCTCGGCCCGTTTCTCTGGCAAACAAAACTCAACTGCCCCTCTTCTGGATGGCAAATTGCAGGATGAACTTGATACTAAAACCGCAGGCCGACTTGGTAGTGGTGACACCTTGGGCCTGGGAACCATCATGCGTATCGAGCATTTTAAGGAGCCAGCCGGCCACTCCCAGCAATATGCCCCCAAAAACAATCCACGGAATTTTTCTCTGGCAAACAAAAATCAGCTGCCCCGCTTCTGGATGGCAGATTGCAGGAGCCACTTTGCACCATCAAACCAGCCCGACTTGGCACTGGTGCCACCTTGCATCTGGGAACCATGCTGCCTAGCGTGGATTTTCAGGAGCCAGCCGGCCACTCTCAGCTATATGCCCCCAAACAAAACCCACGGCCCGTTTCCCTGGCAAACAAAATTAAGCTGCCCCGCTTCTGGATGGCAGATTGCAGGACGCACTTGGTAGTATCAAACCAGCCCGACTTGGCACTGGTGCCACCTTGGGTCTGGGAACCATCCTGCGTATCGTGGGTTCAAAGGAGCCAGCCGGCCACTCCCAGCCACAGGCCCCCAAATACAAACAATGGCGCTTTTCCCTGGAAAACAAAACTCGCCTGCCAACTTTTTGATGGCAGATTACAGGAGCCACTTGGTACTATCAAACCAGCCCAACTTGGCACTGGTGCCACCATGGGTCTGGTAACCATCCTGCCTATTGTAGCTTTTCAGGAGCCAGCCGGTCACTCCCAGCCATAGGTCCCCAGTCACAAACCTCGGCCCGTTTCCCTGGCAAACTAAAGTAAGCTGCCCCGCTTCTGGATGGCAGATTGCAGGAGCCACTTGGTACTATCAAACCAGCCCAACTTGGCACTGGTGCCACCTTGGGTCTGGGAACCATGCTGCGTAACACAGATTCTAAGGAGGCAGTCGGCCACTCCCAGCCACAAGCCCCCAAACACAAACAACGGCGCTATTCTCTGGCAAACAAAACTCAACTGCCCCTCTTCTGGATGGCAAATTGCAGGACGCACTTGGTACTATAAAAACAGCCCGACTTGGCACTGGTGCCACCTTGGGTCTGGGAACCATCCTGCGTATTGTGGGTTGTCAGGAGCCAGCCGAACACTCTCGGCCACAGACCCCAATTAAAAACAACGGCCCGTTTCACAGGCAAACAAAACTCAGCTGCCCCGCTTCTGGATGGGAGATTGCAGGAGGCACTTGACACTGTGAAACCAGCCCCACTTGGCACTGGTGCCACCTTGGGTCTGGGAACCATGCTGCGTATCATGGATTTTCAGGAGCCAGCCGGTCACTCACAGCCATAGGCCCCCAAACACAAACCTCGTCCCGTTTCCCTGGCAAACAAAAGTAAGCTGCCCCGCTTCTGCATGGCAGATTGCAGGAGCTACTTAGTACTATCAAATCAGCCCGACTTGGCACAGGTGCCACCTTGGATCTGGTCACCATCCTGCCTATCGTAGCTTTTCAGGAGCCAGCCGGCCACTCCCTGCCACAGGCCCCCAAACACAAACAACGACGCTTTTCCCTGGAAAGCAAAATTCGCCTGCCAACATTTTGATGGCAGATTGCAGGAGCCACTTGGTACTATCAAACAAGCCGAACTTGGCACTTGTGCCACCATGGGTCTGGTCAACATCCTGCCTATCGTAGCTTTTCAGGAGCCAGCCGGTCACTCCCAGCCATAGGCCCCGAGACAAAAACCTCGGCCCGTTTCCCGGGCAAACAAAAGTAAGCTACCCCGCTTCTGGATGGCAGATTGCAGGACGCACTTGGTACTATCAAACCAGCCCGACTTGGCACTGGTGCCACCTCTGGTCTGGGAACCATCCTGCGTATCGTAGATTCAAAGGAGCCAGCCGGCCACTCCCAGCCATTGGCCCCCCAAAAAAAACAACGGCGCTTTTCCCTGGAAAACAAAACTTGCCTGCCAACTTTTTGATGGCAGATTGCCGGAGCCACTTGGTACTATCAAACCAGCCCTACTTGGCACTGGTGCCACCATGGGTCTGGTCACCATCCTGCCTATCGTAGCTTTTCAGGAGCCAGCCGGTCACTCCCAGCCATAGGCCCCCAGACACAAACCTCGACCCGTTTCCCTGGCAAACAAAAGTAAGCTGCCCCGCTTCTGGATGGCAGATTGCAGGACGCACTTGGTACTATCAAACCAGCCCAACTTGGCACTGGTGCCACCTTGGGTCTGGGAACCATCCTGCGTATCGTGGATTCTAAGGAGCCAGCCGGTCACTCCCTGCCACAGGCCCCCAGACACAAACAACGGCGCTTTTCCCTGGAAAACAAAACTCGCCTGCCGACTTTTTGATGGCAGATTGCAGGAGCCACTTGCTACTATCAAATCAGCCCAACTTGGCACTGGTGCCACCATGGGTCTGGTCACCATCCTGCCTATCGTAGCTTTTCAGGAGCCAGCCGGTCACTCCCAGCCATAGGCCCCCAGACACAAACCTCGGCCCGTTTCCCTGGAAAACAAAAGTAAGCTGCCCCGCTTCTGGATGGCAGATTGCAGGAGCCACTTTGCACCATCCAACTAGCCCGACTTGGCACTGGTGCCACCTCAGGTCTGGGAACCATCCTGCGTATCGTGGATTCTAATTAGCCATCCGGCCACTCCCACCCACAGGCCCCCAAACACAAACAACGGCGCTTTTCCCTGGAAAACAAAACTCGCCTGCCAATTTTTGATGGCAGATTGCAGGAGCCACTTGGTACTATCAAACCAGCCCAACTTGGCACTGGTGCCACCTTGGATCTGGGAACCATGCTGTGTATCGTGGATATTCAGGGGCCAGCTGGCCACTCTCAGCCATATGTCCCCAAACAGAAACCTCGGCCCGTTTCTCTGGCAAACAAAACTCAACTGCCCCTCTTCTGGATGGCAAATTGCAGGATGAACTTGATACTAAAACCGCAGGCCGACTTGGTAGTGGTGACACCTTGGGCCTGGGAACCATCATGCGTATCGAGCATTTTAAGGAGCCAGCCGGCCACTCCCAGCAATATGCCCCCAAAAACAATCCACGGAATTTTTCTCTGGCAAACAAAAATCAGCTGCCCCGCTTCTGGATGGCAGATTGCAGGAGCCACTTTGCACCATCAAACCAGCCCGACTTGGCACTGGTGCCACCTTGCATCTGGGAACCATGCTGCCTAGCGTGGATTTTCAGGAGCCAGCCGGCCACTCTCAGCTATATGCCCCCAAACAAAACCCACGGCCCGTTTCCCTGGCAAACAAAATTAAGCTGCCCCGCTTCTGGATGGCAGATTGCAGGACGCACTTGGTAGTATCAAACCAGCCCGACTTGGCACTGGTGCCACCTTGGGTCTGGGAACCATCCTGCGTATCGTGGGTTCAAAGGAGCCAGCCGGCCACTCCCAGCCACAGGCCCCCAAATACAAACAATGGCGCTTTTCCCTGGAAAACAAAACTCGCCTGCCAACTTTTTGATGGCAGATTACAGGAGCCACTTGGTACTATCAAACCAGCCCAACTTGGCACTGGTGCCACCATGGGTCTGGTAACCATCCTGCCTATTGTAGCTTTCCAGGAGCCAGCCGGTCACTCCCAGCCATAGGTCCCCAGTCACAAACCTCGGCCCGTTTCCCTGGCAAACTAAAGTAAGCTGCCCCGCTTCTGGATGGCAGATTGCAGGAGCCACTTGGTACTATCAAACCAGCCCAACTTGGCACTGGTGCCACCTTGGGTCTGGGAACCATGCTGCGTAACACAGATTCTAAGGAGGCAGTCGGCCACTCCCAGCCACAAGCCCCCAAACACAAACAACGGCGCTATTCTCTGGCAAACAAAACTCAACTGCCCCTCTTCTGGATGGCAAATTGCAGGACGCACTTGGTACTATAAAAACAGCCCGACTTGGCACTGGTGCCACCTTGGGTCTGGGAACCATCCTGCGTATTGTGGGTTGTCAGGAGCCAGCCGAACACTCTCGGCCACAGACCCCAATTAAAAACAACGGCCCGTTTCACAGGCAAACAAAACTCAGCTGCCCCGCTTCTGGATGGGAGATTGCAGGAGGCACTTGACACTGTGAAACCAGCCCCACTTGGCACTGGTGCCACCTTGGGTCTGGGAACCATGCTGCGTATCATGGATTTTCAGGAGCCAGCCGGTCACTCTCAGCCATAGGCCCCCAAACACAAACCTCGTCCCGTTTCCCTGGCAAACAAAAGTAAGCTGCCCCGCTTCTGCATGGCAGATTGCAGGAGCTACTTAGTACTATCAAATCAGCCCGACTTGGCACAGGTGCCACCTTGGATCTGGTCACCATCCTGCCTATCGTAGCTTTTCAGGAGCCAGCCGGCCACTCCCTGCCACAGGCCCCCAAACACAAACAACGGCGCTTTTCCCTGGAAAGCAAAATTCGCCTGCCAACATTTTGATGGCAGATTGCAGGAGCCACTTGGTACTATCAAACAAGCCGAACTTGGCACTTGTGCCACCATGGGTCTGGTCAACATCCTGCCTATCGTAGCTTTTCAGGAGCCAGCCGGTCACTCCCAGCCATAGGCCCCGAGACAAAAACCTCGGCCCGTTTCCCGGGCAAACAAAAGTAAGCTACCCCGCTTCTGGATGGCAGATAGCAGGACGCACTTGGTACTATCAAACCAGCCCGACTTGGCACTGGTGCCACCTCTGGTCTGGGAACCATCCTGCGTATCGTAGATTCTAAGGAGCCAGCCGGCCACTCCCAGCCATTGGCCCCCCAAAAAAAACAACGGCGCTTTTCCCTGGAAAACAAAACTTGCCTGCCAACTTTTTGATGGCAGATTGCCGGAGCCACTTGGTACTATCAAACCAGCCCTACTTGGCACTGGTGCCACCATGGGTCCGGTCACCATCCTGCCTATCGTAGCTTTTCAGGAGCCAGCCGGTCACTCCCAGCCATAGGCCCCCAGACACAAAGCTCGACCCGTTTCCCTGGCAAACAAAAGTAAGCTGCCCCGCTTCTGCATGGCAGATTGCAGGACGCACTTGGTACTATCAAACCAGCCCAACTTGGCACTGGTGCCACCTTGGGTCTGGGAACCATCCTGCGTATCGTGGATTCTAAGGAGCCAGCCGGTCACTCCCTGCCACAGGCCCCCAGACACAAACAACGGCGCTTTTCCCTGGAAAACAAAACTCGCCTGCCGACTTTTTGATGGCAGATTGCAGGAGCCACTTGCTACTATCAAATCAGCCCAACTTGGCACTGGTGCCACCATGGGTCTGGTCACCATCCTGCCTATCGTAGCTTTTCAGGAGCCAGCCGGTCACTCCCAGCCATAGGCCCCCAGACACAAACCTCGGCCCGTTTCCCTGGAAAACAAAAGTAAGCTGCCCCGCTTCTGGATGGCAGATTGCAGGAGCCACTTTGCACCATCCAACTAGCCCGACTTGGCACTGGTGCCACCTCAGGTCTGGGAACCATCCTGCGTATCGTGGATTCTAATTAGCCATCCGGCCACTCCCACCCACAGGCCCCCAAACACAAACAACGGCGCTTTTCCCTGGAAAGCAAAACTCGCCTGCCAATTTTTGATGGCAGATTGCAGGAGCCACTTGGTACTATCAAACCAGCCCAACTTGGCACTGCTGCCACCATGGGTCTGGTCACCATCCTGCCTATCGTAGCTTTTCAGGAGCCAGCCGGTCACTCCCAGCCATAGGCCCCCAGACACAAAGCTCGGCCCGTTTCCCTGGCAAGCAAAAGTAAGCTGTCCCGCTTCTGGATGGCAGATTGCAGGACGCACTTGGTAGTATCAAACCAGGCGACTTGGCACTGGCGCCACCTCACGTCTGGGAACCATCCTGCATATCGTGGATTCTAAGCAGCCAGCCGGCCACTCCCAGCCACAGGCCCCCAAACACAAACAACGGCGCTTTTCCCTGGAAAACAAAACTCGCCTGCCAAGTTTTTGATGGCAGATTGCAGGAGCCACTTGGTACTATCAAACCAGCCCAACTTGGCACTGGTGCCACCATGGGTCTGGTCACCATCCTGCCTATCGTAGCTTTTCAGGAGCCAGCCGGTCACTCCCAGCCATAGGCCCCCAGACACAAACCTCGGCCCGTTTCCCTGGCAAACAAAAGCAAGCTGCCCCGCTTCTGGATGGCAGATTGCAGGAGCCACTTTGCACCATCAAACTAGCCCGACTTGGCACTGGTGCCACCTCTGGTCTGGGAACCATCCTGCGTATGGTAGATTCTAAGCAGCCAGCCGGCCACTCCCAGCCACAGGCCCCCAAACACAAACAACGGCGCTTTTCCCTGGAAAACAAAACTCGTCTGCCAACTTTTTGATGGCAGATTGCCGGAGCCACTTGGTACTATCAAACCAGCCCAACTTGGCACTGGTGCCACCATGGGTCTGGTCACCATCCTGCCTATCGTAGCTTTTCAGGAGCCAGCCGGCCACTCCCTGCCACAGGCCCCCAAACACAAACAACAGCGCTTTTCCCTGGAAAAAAAAATTCGCCTGCCAACTTTTTGATGGCAGATTGCAGGAGCCACTTGGTACTATCAAATCAGCCCAACTTGGCACTGGTGCCACCTTGGGTCTGGTCACCATCCTGCCTATCGTAGCTTTTCAGGAGCCAGCCGGTCACTCCCAGCCATAGGCCCCCAGACATAAACCTCGGCCCGTTTCCCTGGCAAACAAAAGTAAGCTGCCCCGCTTCTGGATGGCAGATTGCAGCAACCACTTGGTACTATCAAACCAGCCCAACTTGGCACTGGTGCCACCTCTGGTCTGGGAACCATGCTGAGTATCGTGGATTCTAAGGAGCCAGCCGGCCACTCCCAGCCACAGGCCCCCAAACACAAACAACGGCGCTTTTCCCTGGAAAACAAAACTCGCCTGCCAAGTTTTGATGGCAGATTGCAGGAGCCACTTGGTACTATCAAACCAGCCCAACTTGGCACTGGTGCCGTCATGGGTCTGGTCACCATCCTGCCTATCGTAGCTTTTCACGAGCCAGCCGGTCACTTCCAGGCTTAGGCCCCCAGACACAATCCTCGGACCGTTTCCCTGGCAAACAAAAGTAAGCTGCCCCGCTTCTGGATGGCAGATTGCAGGAACCACTTGGTACTATCAAACCAGCCCAACTTGGCACTGGTGTCACCATGGGTCTGGGAACCATCCTGTGTATCGTGGATTCTAATTAGCCATCCGTCCACTCCAGGCCATAGGGCCCCAGGCACAAACAACGGCGCTTTTCCCTGGATAACAAACTCGCCTGCCAACATTTTGATGGCAGATTGCAGGAGCCACTTGGTACTATCAAACCAGCCCAACTTGGCACTGCTGCCACCATGGGTCTGGTCACCATCCTGCCTATCGTAGCTTTTCAGGAGCCAGCCGGTCACTCCCAGCCATATGCCCCGAGACACAAACCTCGGCCCGTTTCCCTGGCAAACAAAAGTAAGCTACCCCACTTCTGGATGGCAGATTGCAGGACGCACTTGGTACTATCAAACCAGCCCAACTTGGCACTGGTGCCACGTCAAGTCTAGGAACCATCCTGCGTATCGTGGATTCTAAGGAGCCAGCCGGCCACTCCCAGCCATAGGCCCCCAAACAAAAACAACGGCGCTTTTCCCTGGTAAAGAAAACTTGCCTGCCAACTTTTTGATGGCAGATTGCAGGAGCCACTTGGTACTATCAAACCAGCCCAACTTGGCACTGGTGCCACCATGGGTCTGGTCACCATCCTGCCTATCGTAGCTTTTCAGGAGCCAGCCGGTCACTCCCAGCCATAGGCCCCCAGACACAAAGCTCGGCCCGTTTCCCTGGCAAACAAAAGTAAGCTGCCCCGCTTCTGGATGGCAGATTGCAGGAGCCACTTGGTACTATCAAACCAGCCCGACTTGGCACTGGTGCCACCTCTGGTCTGGGAACCATCCTGCGTATCGTGGATTCTAAGGAGCCAGCCGGCCACTCCCAGCCACAGGCCCCCAAACACAAACAACGGCGCTTTTCCCTGGAAAACAAAACTCGCCTGCCAACTTTTTGATGGCAGATTGCAGGAGCCCCATGGTACTATCAAACCAGCCCAACTTGGCACTGGTGCCGCCATGGGTCTGGTCACCATCCTGCCTATCGTAGCTTTTCACGAGCCAGCCGGTCACTCCCAGCCATAGGCCCCCAGACAAAAACCTCGGCCCGTTTCCCTGGAAAACAAAAGTAAGCTGCCCCGCTTCTGGATGGCAGATTGCAGGATCCACTTGTTACTATCAAACCAGCCCGACTTGGCACTGGTGCCACCACTGGTCTGGGAACCATCCTGCGTATCGTGGATTCTAAAGAGCCAGCCGGCGACTCCCAGCCACAGGCTCCCAAACACAAACAACGGCGCTTTTCCCTGGAAAACAAAACTCGCCTGCCAACTTTTTGATGGCAGATTGCAGGAGCCACTTGGTACTATCAAACCAGCCCAACTTGGCACTGCTGCCACCATGGGTCTGGTCACCATCCTGCCTATCGTAGCTTTTCAGGAGCCAGCCGGTCACTCCCAGCCATAGGCCCCCAGACAAATCCTCGGCCCGTTTCCCTGGCAAACAAAAGTAAGCTGCCCCGCTTCTGGATGGCAGATTGCAGGATCCACTTGGTACTATCAAACCAGCCCGACTTGGCACTGGTGCCACGACAAGTCTGGGAACCATCCTGCGTATCGTGGATTCTAATGAGCCAGCCGGCCACTCCCAGCCACAGGCCCCCAAACACAAACAACGGAGCTTTTCCCTGGAAAACAAAACTCGCCTGCCAACTTTTTGATGGCAGATTGCAGGAGCCACTTGGTACTATCAAACCAGCCCAACTTGGCACTGGTGCCACCTTGGGTCTGGTCACCATCCTGCCTATCGTAGCTTTTCAGGAGCCAGCCGGTCACTCCCAGCCATAGGCCCCGAGACACAAAGCTCGGCCCTTTTCCCTGGCAAACAAAAGTAAGCTGCCCCGCTTCTGGATGGCAGATTGCAGGAGCCACTTTGCACCATCAAACTATCCCGACTAGGCACTGGTGCCACCTCACGTCTGGGAACCATCCTGCGTATCGTGGATTCTAAGCAGCCAGCCGGCCACTCCCAGCCACAGGCCCCTAAACACAACAACGGCGCTTTTCCCTGGAAAACAAAACTCGCCTGCCAATTTTTGATGGCAGATTGCAGGAGCCACTTGGTACTATCAAACCAGCCCAACTTGGCACTGGTGCCACCATGGGTCTGGTCACCATCCTGCCTATCGTAGCTTTTCAGGAGCCAGCCGGTCACTCCCAGCCATAGGCCCCCAGACACAAAGCTCGGCCCGTTTCCCTGGCAAGCAAAAGTAAGCTGTCCCGCTTCTGGATGGCAGATTGCAGGACGCACTTGGTAGTATCAAACCAGCCTGACTTGGCACTGGCGCCACCTCACGTCTGGGAACCATCCTGCGTATCGTGGATTCTAAGCAGCCAGCCGGCCACTCCCAGCCACAGGCCCCCAAACACAAACAACGGTGCTTTTCCCTGGAAAACAAAACTCGCCTGCCAACTTTTTGATGGCAGATTGCAGGAGCCACTTGGTACTATCAAACCAGCCCAACTTGGCACTGGTGCCACCATGGGTCTGGTCACCATCCTGCCTATCGTAGCTTTTCAGGAGCCAGCCGGTCACTCCCAGCCATAGGCCCCCAGACACAAACCTCGGCCCGTTTCCCTGGCAAACAAAAGCAAGCTGCCCCGCTACTGGATGGCAGATTGCAGGAGCCACTTTGCACCATCAAACTAGCCCGACTTGGCACTGGTGCCACCTCAGGTCTGGGAACCATGCTGCGTATCGTGGATTCTAATTAGCCATCCGGCCACTCCCACCCACAGGCCCCCAAACACAAACAACGGCGCTTTTCCCTGGAAAACAAAACTCGCCTGCCAAATTTTGATGGCAGATTGCCGGAGCCACTTGGTACTATCAAACCAGCCCACCTTGACACTGGTGCCACCATGGGTCTGGTCACCATCCTGCCTATCGTAGCTTTTCAGGAGCCAGCCGGTCACTCCCAGCCATAGGCCCCCAGACACAAAGCTCGGCCCGTTTCCCTGGCAAACAAAAGTAAGTTATCCCGCTTCTGGATGGCAGATTGCAGGAGCCACTTTTCACCATCAAACCAGCCCGACTTGCCACTGGTGCCACCTCTGGTCTGGGAACCATCCTGCGTATCATGGATTCTAAGGAGCCAGCCGGCCACTCCCAGCCACAGGCCCCCAAACACAAACAACGGCGCTTTTCCCTGGAAAACAAACTCGCCTGCCAAGTTTTTGATGGCAGATTGCAGGAGCCACTTGGTACTATCAAACCAGCCCAACTTGGCACTGGTGCCACCATGGGTCTGGTAACCATCCTGCCTATTGTAGCTTTTCAGGAGCCAGCCGGTCACTCCCAGCCATAGGTCCCCAGTCACAAACCTCGGCCCGTTTCCCTGGCAAACTAAAGTAAGCTGCCCCGCTTCTGGATGGCAGATTGCAGGAGCCACTTGGTACTATCAAACCAGCCCAACTTGGCACTGGTGCCACCTTGGGTCTGGGAACCATGCTGCGTAACACAGATTCTAAGGAGGCAGTCGGCCACTCCCAGCCACAAGCCCCCAAACACAAACAACGGCGCTATTCTCTGGCAAACAAAACTCAACTGCCCCTCTTCTGGATGGCAAATTGCAGGACGCACTTGGTACTATAAAAACAGCCCGACTTGGCACTGGTGCCACCTTGGGTCTGGGAACCATCCTGCGTATTGTGGGTTGTCAGGAGCCAGCCGAACACTCTCGGCCACAGACCCCAATTAAAAACAACGGCCCGTTTCACAGGCAAACAAAACTCAGCTGCCCCGCTTCTGGATGGGAGATTGCAGGAGGCACTTGACACTGTGAAACCAGCCCCACTTGGCACTGGTGCCACCTTGGGTCTGGGAACCATGCTGCGTATCATGGATTTTCAGGAGCCAGCCGGTCACTCACAGCCATAGGCCCCCAAACACAAACCTCGTCCCGTTTCCCTGGCAAACAAAAGTAAGCTGCCCCGCTTCTGCATGGCAGATTGCAGGAGCTACTTAGTACTATCAAATCAGCCCGACTTGGCACAGGTGCCACCTTGGATCTGGTCACCATCCTGCCTATCGTAGCTTTTCAGGAGCCAGCCGGCCACTCCCTGCCACAGGCCCCCAAACACAAACAACGGCGCTTTTCCCTGGAAAGCAAAATTCGCCTGCCAACATTTTGATGGCAGATTGCAGGAGCCACTTGGTACTATCAAACAAGCCGAACTTGGCACTTGTGCCACCATGGGTCTGGTCAACATCCTGCCTATCGTAGCTTTTCAGGAGCCAGCCGGTCACTCCCAGCCATAGGCCCCGAGACAAAAACCTCGGCCCGTTTCCCGGGCAAACAAAAGTAAGCTACCCCGCTTCTGGATGGCAGATTGCAGGACGCACTTGGTACTATCAAACCAGCCCGACTTGGCACTGGTGCCACCTCTGGTCTGGGAACCATCCTGCGTATCGTAGATTCTAAGGAGCCAGCCGGCCACTCCCAGCCATTGGCCCCCCAAAAAAAACAACGGCGCTTTTCCCTGGAAAACAAAACTTGCCTGCCAACTTTTTGATGGCAGATTGCCGGAGCCACTTGGTACTATCAAACCAGCCCTACTTGGCACTGGTGCCACCATGGGTCTGGTCACCATCCTGCCTATCGTAGCTTTTCAGGAGCCAGCCGGTCACTCCCAGCCATAGGCCCCCAGACACAAAGCTCGACCCGTTTCCCTGGCAAACAAAAGTAAGCTGCCCCGCTTCTGGATGGCAGATTGCAGGACGCACTTGGTACTATCAAACCAGCCCAACTTGGCACTGGTGCCACCTTGGGTCTGGGAACCATCCTGCGTATCGTGGATTCTAAGGAGCCAGCCGGTCACTCCCTGCCACAGGCCCCCAGACACAAACAACGGCGCTTTTCCCTGGAAAACAAAACTCGCCTGCCGACTTTTTGATGGCAGATTGCAGGAGCCACTTGCTACTATCAAATCAGCCCAACTTGGCACTGGTGCCACCATGGGTCTGGTCACCATCCTGCCTATCGTAGCTTTTCAGGAGCCAGCCGGTCACTCCCAGCCATAGGCCCCCAGACACAAACCTCGGCCCGTTTCCCTGGCAAACAAAAGTAAGCTGCCCCGCTTCTGGATGGCAGAGTGCAGGAGCCACTTTGCACCATCCAACTAGCCCGACTTGGCACTGGTGCCACCTCAGGTCTGGGAACCATCCTGCGTATCGTGGATTCTAATTAGCCATCCGGCCACTCCCACCCACAGGCCCCCAAACACAAACAACGGCGCTTTTCCCTGGAAAACAAAACTCGCCTGCCAATTTTTGATGGCAGATTGCAGGAGCCACTTGGTACTATCAAACCAGCCCAACTTGGCACTGGTGCCACCTTGGATCTGGGAACCATGCTGTGTATCGTGGATATTCAGGGGCCAGCTGGCCACTCTCAGCCATATGTCCCCAAACAGAAACCTCGGCCCGTTTCTCTGGCAAACAAAACTCAACTGCCCCTCTTCTGGATGGCAAATTGCAGGATGAACTTGATACTAAAACCGCAGGCCGACTTGGTAGTGGTGACACCTTGGGCCTGGGAACCATCATGCGTATCGAGCATTTTAAGGAGCCAGCCGGCCACTCCCAGCAATATGCCCCCAAAAACAATCCACGGAATTTTTCTCTGGCAAACAAAAATCAGCTGCCCCGCTTCTGGATGGCAGATTGCAGGAGCCACTTTGCACCATCAAACCAGCCCGACTTGGCACTGGTGCCACCTTGCATCTGGGAACCATGCTGCCTAGCGTGGATTTTCAGGAGCCAGCCGGCCACTCTCAGCTATATGCCCCCAAACAAAACCCACGGCCCGTTTCCCTGGCAAACAAAATTAAGCTGCCCCGCTTCTGGATGGCAGATTGCAGGACGCACTTGGTAGTATCAAACCAGCCCGACTTGGCACTGGTGCCACCTTGGGTCTGGGAACCATCCTGCGTATCGTGGGTTCAAAGGAGCCAGCCGGCCACTCCCAGCCACAGGCCCCCAAATACAAACAATGGCGCTTTTCCCTGGAAAACAAAACTCGCCTGCCAACTTTTTGATGGCAGATTACAGGAGCCACTTGGTACTATCAAACCAGCCCAACTTGGCACTGGTGCCACCATGGGTCTGGTAACCATCCTGCCTATTGTAGCTTTTCAGGAGCCAGCCGGTCACTCCCAGCCATAGGTCCCCAGTCACAAACCTCGGCCCGTTTCCCTGGCAAACTAAAGTAAGCTGCCCCGCTTCTGGATGGCAGATTGCAGGAGCCACTTGGTACTATCAAACCAGCCCAACTTGGCACTGGTGCCACCTTGGGTCTGGGAACCATGCTGCGTAACACAGATTCTAAGGAGGCAGTCGGCCACTCCCAGCCACAAGCCCCCAAACACAAACAACGGCGCTATTCTCTGGCAAACAAAACTCAACTGCCCCTCTTCTGGATGGCAAATTGCAGGACGCACTTGGTACTATAAAAACAGCCCGACTTGGCACTGGTGCCACCTTGGGTCTGGGAACCATCCTGCGTATTGTGGGTTGTCAGGAGCCAGCCGAACACTCTCGGCCACAGACCCCAATTAAAAACAACGGCCCGTTTCACAGGCAAACAAAACTCAGCTGCCCCGCTTCTGGATGGGAGATTGCAGGAGGCACTTGACACTGTGAAACCAGCCCCACTTGGCACTGGTGCCACCTTGGGTCTGGGAACCATGCTGCGTATCATGGATTTTCAGGAGCCAGCCGGTCATTCACAGCCATAGGCCCCCAAACACAAACCTCGTCCCGTTTCCCTGGCAAACAAAAGTAAGCTGCCCCGCTTCTGCATGGCAGATTGCAGGAGCTACTTAGTACTATCAAATCAGCCCGACTTGGCACAGCTGCCACCTTGGATCTGGTCACCATCCTGCCTATCGTAGCTTTTCAGGAGCCAGCCGGCCACTCCCTGCCACAGGCCCCCAAACACAAACAACGGCGCTTTTCCCTGGAAAGCAAAATTCGCCTGCCAACATTTTGATGGCAGATTGCAGGAGCCACTTGGTACTATCAAACAAGCCGAACTTGGCACTTGTGCCACCATGGGTCTGGTCAACATCCTGCCTATCGTAGCTTTTCAGGAGCCAGCCGGTCACTCCCAGCCATAGGCCCCGAGACAAAAACCTCGGCCCGTTTCCCGGGCAAACAAAAGTAAGCTACCCCGCTTCTGGATGGCAGATTGCAGGACGCACTTGGTACTATCAAACCAGCCCGACTTGGCACTGGTGCCACCTCTGGTCTGGGAACCATCCTGCGTATCGTAGATTCAAAGGAGCCAGCCGGCCACTCCCAGCCATTGGCCCCCCAAAAAAAACAACGGCGCTTTTCCCTGGAAAACAAAACTTGCCTGCCAACTTTTTGATGGCAGATTGCCGGAGCCACTTGGTACTATCAAACCAGCCCTACTTGGCACTGGTGCCACCATGGGTCTGGTCACCATCCTGCCTATCGTAGCTTTTCAGGAGCCAGCCGGTCACTCCCAGCCATAGGCCCCCAGACACAAACCTCGACCCGTTTCCCTGGCAAACAAAAGTAAGCTGCCCCGCTTCTGGATGGCAGATTGCAGGACGCACTTGGTACTATCAAACCAGCCCAACTTGGCACTGGTGCCACCTTGGGTCTGGGAACCATCCTGCGTATCGTGGATTCTAAGGAGCCAGCCGGTCACTCCCTGCCACAGGCCCCCAGACACAAACAACGGCGCTTTTCCCTGGAAAACAAAACTCGCCTGCCGACTTTTTGATGGCAGATTGCAGGAGCCACTTGCTACTATCAAATCAGCCCAACTTGGCACTGGTGCCACCATGGGTCTGGTCACCATCCTGCCTATCGTAGCTTTTCAGGAGCCAGCCGGTCACTCCCAGCCATAGGCCCCCAGACACAAACCTCGGCCCGTTTCCCTGGCAAACAAAAGTAAGCTGCCCCGCTTCTGGATGGCAGAGTGCAGGAGCCACTTTGCACCATCCAACTAGCCCGACTTGGCACTGGTGCCACCTCAGGTCTGGGAACCATCCTGCGTATCGTGGATTCTAATTAGCCATCCGGCCACTCCCACCCACAGGCCCCCAAACACAAACAACGGCGCTTTTCCCTGGAAAACAAAACTCGCCTGCCAATTTTTGATGGCAGATTGCAGGAGCCACTTGGTACTATCAAACCAGCCCAACTTGGCACTGGTGCCACCTTGGATCTGGGAACCATGCTGTGTATCGTGGATATTCAGGGGCCAGCTGGCCACTCTCAGCCATATGTCCCCAAACAGAAACCTCGGCCCGTTTCTCTGGCAAACAAAACTCAACTGCCCCTCTTCTGGATGGCAAATTGCAGGATGAACTTGATACTAAAACCGCAGGCCGACTTGGTAGTGGTGACACCTTGGGCCTGGGAACCATCATGCGTATCGAGCATTTTAAGGAGCCAGCCGGCCACTCCCAGCAATATGCCCCCAAAAACAATCCACGGAATTTTTCTCTGGCAAACAAAAATCAGCTGCCCCGCTTCTGGATGGCAGATTGCAGGAGCCACTTTGCACCATCAAACCAGCCCGACTTGGCACTGGTGCCACCTTGCATCTGGGAACCATGCTGCCTAGCGTGGATTTTCAGGAGCCAGCCGGCCACTCTCAGCTATATGCCCCCAAACAAAACCCACGGCCCGTTTCCCTGGCAAACAAAATTAAGCTGCCCCGCTTCTGGATGGCAGATTGCAGGACGCACTTGGTAGTATCAAACCAGCCCGACTTGGCACTGGTGCCACCTTGGGTCTGGGAACCATCCTGCGTATCGTGGGTTCAAAGGAGCCAGCCGGCCACTCCCAGCCACAGGCCCCCAAATACAAACAATGGCGCTTTTCCCTGGAAAACAAAACTCGCCTGCCAACTTTTTGATGGCAGATTACAGGAGCCACTTGGTACTATCAAACCAGCCCAACTTGGCACTGGTGCCACCATGGGTCTGGTAACCATCCTGCCTATTGTAGCTTTCCAGGAGCCAGCCGGTCACTCCCAGCCATAGGTCCCCAGTCACAAACCTCGGCCCGTTTCCCTGGCAAACTAAAGTAAGCTGCCCCGCTTCTGGATGGCAGATTGCAGGAGCCACTTGGTACTATCAAACCAGCCCAACTTGGCACTGGTGCCACCTTGGGTCTGGGAACCATCCTGCGTATCGTGGATTCTAAGGAGCCAGCCGGTCACTCCCTGCCACAGGCCCCCAGACACAAACAACGGCGCTTTTCCCTGGAAAACAAAACTCGCCTGCCGACTTTTTGATGGCAGATTGCAGGAGCCACTTGCTACTATCAAATCAGCCCAACTTGGCACTGGTGCCACCATGGGTCTGGTCACCATCCTGCCTATCGTAGCTTTTCAGGAGCCAGCCGGTCACTCCCAGCCATAGGCCCCCAGACACAAACCTCGGCCCGTTTCCCTGGAAAACAAAAGTAAGCTGCCCCGCTTCTGGATGGCAGATTGCAGGAGCCACTTTGCACCATCCAACTAGCCCGACTTGGCACTGGTGCCACCTCAGGTCTGGGAACCATCCTGCGTATCGTGGATTCTAATTAGCCATCCGGCCACTCCCACCCACAGGCCCCCAAACACAAACAACGGCGCTTTTCCCTGGAAAGCAAAACTCGCCTGCCAATTTTTGATGGCAGATTGCAGGAGCCACTTGGTACTATCAAACCAGCCCAACTTGGCACTGGTGCCACCATGGGTCTGGTCACCATCCTGCCTATCGTAGCTTTTCAGGAGCCAGCCGGTCACTCCCAGCCATAGGCCCCCAGACACAAAGCTCGGCCCGTTTCCCTGGCAAGCAAAAGTAAGCTGTCCCGCTTCTGGATGGCAGATTGCAGGACGCACTTGGTAGTATCAAACCAGGCGACTTGGCACTGGCGCCACCTCACGTCTGGGAACCATCCTGCATATCGTGGATTCTAAGCAGCCAGCCGGCCACTCCCAGCCACAGGCCCCCAAACACAAACAACGGCGCTTTTCCCTGGAAAACAAAACTCGCCTGCCAAGTTTTTGATGGCAGATTGCAGGAGCCACTTGGTACTATCAAACCAGCCCAACTTGGCACTGGTGCCACCATGGGTCTGGTCACCATCCTGCCTATCGTAGCTTTTCAGGAGCCAGCCGGTCACTCCCAGCCATAGGCCCCCAGACACAAACCTCGGCCCGTTTCCCTGGCAAACAAAAGCAAGCTGCCCCGCTTCTGGATGGCAGATTGCAGGAGCCACTTTGCACCATCAAACTAGCCCGACTTGGCACTGGTGCCACCTCTGGTCTGGGAACCATCCTGCGTATGGTAGATTCTAAGCAGCCAGCCGGCCACTCCCAGCCACAGGCCCCCAAACACAAACAACGGCGCTTTTCCCTGGAAAACAAAACTCGTCTGCCAACTTTTTGATGGCAGATTGCCGGAGCCACTTGGTACTATCAAACCAGCCCAACTTGGCACTGGTGCCACCATGGGTCTGGTCACCATCCTGCCTATCGTAGCTTTTCAGGAGCCAGCCGGCCACTCCCTTCCACAGGCCCCCAAACACAAACAACGGCGCTTTTCCCTGGAAAAAAAAATTCGCCTGCCAACTTTTTGATGGCAGATTGCAGGAGCCACTTGGTACTATCAAATCAGCCCAACTTGGCACTGGTGCCACCTTGGGTCTGGTCACCATCCTGCCTATCGTAGCTTTTCAGGAGCCAGCCGGTCACTCCCAGCCATAGGCCCCCAGACATAAACCTCGGCCCGTTTCCCTGGCAAACAAAAGTAAGCTGCCCCGCTTCTGGATGGCAGATTGCAGCAACCACTTGGTACTATCAAACCAGCCCAACTTGGCACTGGTGCCACCTCTGGTCTGGGAACCATGCTGAGTATCGTGGATTCTAAGGAGCCAGCCGGCCACTCCCAGCCACAGGCCCCCAAACACAAACAACGGCGCTTTTCCCTGGAAAACAAAACTCGCCTGCCAAGTTTTGATGGCAGATTGCAGGAGCCACTTGGTACTATCAAACCAGCCCAACTTGGCACTGGTGCCGTCATGGGTCTGGTCACCATCCTGCCTATCGTAGCTTTTCACGAGCCAGCCGGTCACTTCCAGGCTTAGGCCCCCAGACACAATCCTCGGACCGTTTCCCTGGCAAACAAAAGTAAGCTGCCCCGCTTCTGGATGGCAGATTGCAGGAACCACTTGGTACTATCAAACCAGCCCAACTTGGCACTGGTGTCACCATGGGTCTGGGAACCATCCTGTGTATCGTGGATTCTAATTAGCCATCCGTCCACTCCAGGCCATAGGGCCCCAGGCACAAACAACGGCGCTTTTCCCTGGATAACAAACTCGCCTGCCAACATTTTGATGGCAGATTGCAGGAGCCACTTGGTACTATCAAACCAGCCCAACTTGGCACTGCTGCCACCATGGGTCTGGTCACCATCCTGCCTATCGTAGCTTTTCAGGAGCCAGCCGGTCACTCCCAGCCATATGCCCCGAGACACAAACCTCGGCCCGTTTCCCTGGCAAACAAAAGTAAGCTACCCCACTTCTGGATGGCAGATTGCAGGACGCACTTGGTACTATCAAACCAGCCCAACTTGGCACTGGTGCCACGTCAAGTCTAGGAACCATCCTGCGTATCGTGGATTCTAAGGAGCCAGCCGGCCACTCCCAGCCATAGGCCCCCAAACAAAAACAACGGCGCTTTTCCCTGGTAAAGAAAACTTGCCTGCCAACTTTTTGATGGCAGATTGCAGGAGCCACTTGGTACTATCAAACCAGCCCAACTTGGCACTGGTGCCACCATGGGTCTGGTCACCATCCTGCCTATCGTAGCTTTTCAGGAGCCAGCCGGTCACTCCCAGCCATAGGCCCCCAGACACAAAGCTCGGCCCGTTTCCCTGGCAAGCAAAAGTAAGCTGTCCCGCTTCTGGATGGCAGATTGCAGGACGCACTTGGTAGTATCAAACCAGCCTGACTTGGCACTGGCGCCACCTCACGTCTGGGAACCATCCTGCGTATCGTGGATTCTAAGCAGCCAGCCGGCCACTCCCAGCCACAGGCCCCCAAACACAAACAACGGTGCTTTTCCCTGGAAAACAAAACTCGCCTGCCAACTTTTTGATGGCAGATTGCAGGAGCCACTTGGTACTATCAAACCAGCCCAACTTGGCACTGGTGCCACCATGGGTCTGGTCACCATCCTGCCTATCGTAGCTTTTCAGGAGCCAGCCGGTCACTCCCAGCCATAGGCCCCCAGACACAAACCTCGGCCCGTTTCCCTGGCAAACAAAAGCAAGCTGCCCCGCTACTGGATGGCAGATTGCAGGAGCCACTTTGCACCATCAAACTAGCCCGACTTGGCACTGGTGCCACCTCAGGTCTGGGAACCATGCTGCCTATCGTGGATTCTAATTAGCCATCCGGCCACTCCCACCCACAGGCCCCCAAACACAAACAACGGCGCTTTTCCCTGGAAAACAAAACTCGCCTGCCAAATTTTGATGGCAGATTGCCGGAGCCACTTGGTACTATCAAACCAGCCCACCTTGACACTGGTGCCACCATGGGTCTGGTCACCATCCTGCCTATCGTAGCTTTTCAGGAGCCAGCCGGTCACTCCCAGCCATAGGCCCCCAGACACAAAGCTCGGCCCGTTTCCCTGGCAAACAAAAGTAAGTTATCCCGCTTCTGGATGGCAGATTGCAGGAGCCACTTTTCACCATCAAACCAGCCCGACTTGGCACTGGTGCCACCTCTGGTCTGGGAACCATCCTGCGTATCATGGATTCTAAGGAGCCAGCCGGCCACTCCCAGCCACAGGCCCCCAAACACAAACAACGGCGCTTTTCCCTGGATAACAAACTCGCCTGCCAAGTTTTTGATGGCAGATTGCAGGAGCCACTTGGTACTATCAAACCAGCCCAACTTGGCACTGGTGCCACCATGGGTCTGGTAACCATCCTGCCTATTGTAGCTTTTCAGGAGCCAGCCGGTCACTCCCAGCCATAGGTCCCCAGTCACAAACCTCGGCCCGTTTCCCTGGCAAACTAAAGTAAGCTGCCCCGCTTCTGGATGGCAGATTGCAGGAGCCACTTGGTACTATCAAACCAGCCCAACTTGGCACTGGTGCCACCTTGGGTCTGGGAACCATGCTGCGTAACACAGATTCTAAGGAGGCAGTCGGCCACTCCCAGCCACAAGCCCCCAAACACAAACAACGGCGCTATTCTCTGGCAAACAAAACTCAACTGCCCCTCTTCTGGATGGCAAATTGCAGGACGCACATGGTACTATAAAAACAGCCCGACTTGGCACTGGTGCCACCTTGGGTCTGGGAACCATCCTGCGTATTGTGGGTTGTCAGGAGCCAGCCGAACACTCTCGGCCACAGACCCCAATTAAAAACAACGGCCCGTTTCACAGGCAAACAAAACTCAGCTGCCCCGCTTCTGGATGGGAGATTGCAGGAGGCACTTGACACTGTGAAACCAGCCCCACTTGGCACTGGTGCCACCTTGGGTCTGGGAACCATGCTGCGTATCATGGATTTTCAGGAGCCAGCCGGTCACTCTCAGCCATAGGCCCCCAAACACAAACCTCGTCCCGTTTCCCTGGCAAACAAAAGTAAGCTGCCCCGCTTCTGCATGGCAGATTGCAGGAGCTACTTAGTACTATCAAATCAGCCCGACTTGGCACAGGTGCCACCTTGGATCTGGTCACCATCCTGCCTATCGTAGCTTTTCAGGAGCCAGCCGGCCACTCCCTGCCACAGGCCCCCAAACACAAACAACGGCGCTTTTCCCTGGAAAGCAAAATTCGCCTGCCAACATTTTGATGGCAGATTGCAGGAGCCACTTGGTACTATCAAACAAGCCGAACTTGGCACTTGTGCCACCATGGGTCTGGTCAATATCCTGCCTATCGTAGCTTTTCAGGAGCCAGCCGGTCACTCCCAGCCATAGGCCCCGAGACAAAAACCTCGGCCCGTTTCCCGGGCAAACAAAAGTAAGCTACCCCGCTTCTGGATGGCAGATTGCAGGACGCACTTGGTACTATCAAACCAGCCCGACTTGGCACTGGTGCCACCTCTGGTCTGGGAACCATCCTGCGTATCGTAGATTCTAAGGAGCCAGCCGGCCACTCCCAGCCATTGGCCCCCCAAAAAAAACAACGGCGCTTTTCCCTGGAAAACAAAACTTGCCTGCCAACTTTTTGATGGCAGATTGCCGGAGCCACTTGGTACTATCAAACCAGCCCTACTTGGCACTGGTGCCACCATGGGTCCGGTCACCATCCTGCCTATCGTAGCTTTTCAGGAGCCAGCCGGTCACTCCCAGCCATAGGCCCCCAGACACAAAGCTCGACCCGTTTCCCTGGCAAACAAAAGTAAGCTGCCCCGCTTCTGGATGGCAGATTGCAGGACGCACTTGGTACTATCAAACCAGCCCAACTTGGCACTGGTGCCACCTTGGGTCTGGGAACCATCCTGCGTATCGTGGATTCTAAGGAGCCAGCCGGTCACTCCCTGCCACAGGCCCCCAGACACAAACAACGGCGCTTTTCCCTGGAAAACAAAACTCGCCTGCCGACTTTTTGATGGCAGATTGCAGGAGCCACTTGCTACTATCAAATCAGCCCAACTTGGCACTGGTGCCACCATGGGTCTGGTCACCATCCTGCCTATCGTAGCTTTTCAGGAGCCAGCCGGTCACTCCCAGCCATAGGCCCCCAGACACAAACCTCGGCCCGTTTCCCTGGAAAACAAAAGTAAGCTGCCCCGCTTCTGGATGGCAGATTGCAGGAGCCACTTTGCACCATCCAACTAGCCCGACTTGGCACTGGTGCCACCTCAGGTCTGGGAACCATCCTGCGTATCGTGGATTCTAATTAGCCATCCGGCCACTCCCACCCACAGGCCCCCAAACACAAACAACGGCGCTTTTCCCTGGAAAGCAAAACTCGCCTGCCAATTTTTGATGGCAGATTGCAGGAGCCACTTGGTACTATCAAACCAGCCCAACTTGGCACTGGTGCCACCATGGGTCTGGTCACCATCCTGCCTATCGTAGCTTTTCAGGAGCCAGCCGGTCACTCCCAGCCATAGGCCCCCAGACACAAAGCTCGGCCCGTTTCCCTGGCAAGCAAAAGTAAGCTGTCCCGCTTCTGGATGGCAGATTGCAGGACGCACTTGGTACTATCAAACCAGGCGACTTGGCACTGGCGCCACCTCACGTCTGGGAACCATCCTGCATATCGTGGATTCTAAGCAGCCAGCCGGCCACTCCCAGCCACAGGCCCCCAAACACAAACAACGGCGCTTGTCCCTGGAAAACAAAACTCGCCTGCCAAGTTTTTGATGGCAGATTGCAGGAGCCACTTGGTACTATCAAACCAGCCCAACTTGGCACTGGTGCCACCTTGGGTCTGGGAACCATCCTGCGTATGGTGGATTCTAAGGAGCCAGCCGGCCACTCCCAGCCACAGGCCCCTAAACACAACAACGGCGCTTTTCCCTGGAAAACAAAACTCGCCTGCCAATTTTTGATGGCAGATTGCAGGAGCCACTTGGTACTATCAAACCAGCCCAACTTGGCACTGGTGCCACCATGGGTCTGGTCACCATCCTGCCTATCGTAGCTTTTCAGGAGCCAGCCGGTCACTCCCAGCCATAGGCCCCCAGACACAAAGCTCGGCCCGTTTCCCTGGCAAGCAAAAGTAAGCTGTCCCGCTTCTGGATGGCAGATTGCAGGACGCACTTGGTAGTATCAAACCAGCCTGACTTGGCACTGGCGCCACCTCACGTCTGGGAACCATCCTGCGTATCGTGGATTCTAAGCAGCCAGCCGGCCACTCCCAGCCACAGGCCCCCAAACACAAACAACGGTGCTTTTCCCTGGAAAACAAAACTCGCCTGCCAACTTTTTGATGGCAGATTGCAGGAGCCACTTGGTACTATCAAACCAGCCCAACTTGGCACTGGTGCCACCATGGGTCTGGTCACCATCCTGCCTATCGTAGCTTTTCAGGAGCCAGCCGGTCACTCCCAGCCATAGGCCCCCAGACACAAACCTCGGCCCGTTTCCCTGGCAAACAAAAGCAAGCTGCCCCGCTACTGGATGGCAGATTGCAGGAGCCACTTTGCACCATCAAACTAGCCCGACTTGGCACTGGTGCCACCTCAGGTCTGGGAACCATGCTGCCTATCGTGGATTCTAATTAGCCATCCGGCCACTCCCACCCACAGGCCCCCAAACACAAACAACGGCGCTTTTCCCTGGAAAACAAAACTCGCCTGCCAAATTTTGATGGCAGATTGCCGGAGCCACTTGGTACTATCAAACCAGCCCACCTTGACACTGGTGCCACCATGGGTCTGGTCACCATCCTGCCTATCGTAGCTTTTCAGGAGCCAGCCGGTCACTCCCAGCCATAGGCCCCCAGACACAAAGCTCGGCCCGTTTCCCTGGCAAACAAAAGTAAGTTATCCCGCTTCTGGATGGCAGATTGCAGGAGCCACTTTTCACCATCAAACCAGCCCGACTTGGCACTGGTGCCACCTCTGGTCTGGGAACCATCCTGCGTATCATGGATTCTAAGGAGCCAGCCGGCCACTCCCAGCCACAGGCCCCCAAACACAAACAACGGCGCTTTTCCCTGGATAACAAACTCGCCTGCCAAGTTTTTGATGGCAGATTGCAGGAGCCACTTGGTACTATCAAACCAGCCCAACTTGGCACTGGTGCCACCATGGGTCTGGTAACCATCCTGCCTATTGTAGCTTTTCAGGAGCCAGCCGGTCACTCCCAGCCATAGGTCCCCAGTCACAAACCTCGGCCCGTTTCCCTGGCAAACTAAAGTAAGCTGCCCCGCTTCTGGATGGCAGATTGCAGGAGCCACTTGGTACTATCAAACCAGCCCAACTTGGCACTGGTGCCACCTTGGGTCTGGGAACCATGCTGCGTAACACAGATTCTAAGGAGGCAGTCGGCCACTCCCAGCCACAAGCCCCCAAACACAAACAACGGCGCTATTCTCTGGCAAACAAAACTCAACTGCCCCTCTTCTGGATGGCAAATTGCAGGACGCACATGGTACTATAAAAACAGCCCGACTTGGCACTGGTGCCACCTTGGGTCTGGGAACCATCCTGCGTATTGTGGGTTGTCAGGAGCCAGCCGAACACTCTCGGCCACAGACCCCAATTAAAAACAACGGCCCGTTTCACAGGCAAACAAAACTCAGCTGCCCCGCTTCTGGATGGGAGATTGCAGGAGGCACTTGACACTGTGAAACCAGCCCCACTTGGCACTGGTGCCACCTTGGGTCTGGGAACCATGCTGCGTATCATGGATTTTCAGGAGCCAGCCGGTCACTCTCAGCCATAGGCCCCCAAACACAAACCTCGTCCCGTTTCCCTGGCAAACAAAAGTAAGCTGCCCCGCTTCTGCATGGCAGATTGCAGGAGCTACTTAGTACTATCAAATCAGCCCGACTTGGCACAGGTGCCACCTTGGATCTGGTCACCATCCTGCCTATCGTAGCTTTTCAGGAGCCAGCCGGCCACTCCCTGCCACAGGCCCCCAAACACAAACAACGGCGCTTTTCCCTGGAAAGCAAAATTCGCCTGCCAACATTTTGATGGCAGATTGCAGGAGCCACTTGGTACTATCAAACAAGCCGAACTTGGCACTTGTGCCACCATGGGTCTGGTCAACATCCTGCCTATCGTAGCTTTTCAGGAGCCAGCCGGTCACTCCCAGCCATAGGCCCCGAGACAAAAACCTCGGCCCGTTTCCCGGGCAAACAAAAGTAAGCTACCCCGCTTCTGGATGGCAGATTGCAGGACGCACTTGGTACTATCAAACCAGCCCGACTTGGCACTGGTGCCACCTCTGGTCTGGGAACCATCCTGCGTATCGTAGATTCTAAGGAGCCAGCCGGCCACTCCCAGCCATTGGCCCCCCAAAAAAAACAACGGCGCTTTTCCCTGGAAAACAAAACTTGCCTGCCAACTTTTTGATGGCAGATTGCCGGAGCCACTTGGTACTATCAAACCAGCCCTACTTGGCACTGGTGCCACCATGGGTCCGGTCACCATCCTGCCTATCGTAGCTTTTCAGGAGCCAGCCGGTCACTCCCAGCCATAGGCCCCCAGACACAAAGCTCGACCCGTTTCCCTGGCAAACAAAAGTAAGCTGCCCCGCTTCTGGATGGCAGATTGCAGGACGCACTTGGTACTATCAAACCAGCCCAACTTGGCACTGGTGCCACCTTGGGTCTGGGAACCATCCTGCGTATCGTGGATTCTAAGGAGCCAGCCGGTCACTCCCTGCCACAGGCCCCCAGACACAAACAACGGCGCTTTTCCCTGGAAAACAAAACTCGCCTGCCGACTTTTTGATGGCAGATTGCAGGAGCCACTTGCTACTATCAAATCAGCCCAACTTGGCACTGGTGCCACCATGGGTCTGGTCACCATCCTGCCTATCGTAGCTTTTCAGGAGCCAGCCGGTCACTCCCAGCCATAGGCCCCCAGACACAAACCTCGGCCCGTTTCCCTGGAAAACAAAAGTAAGCTGCCCCGCTTCTGGATGGCAGATTGCAGGAGCCACTTTGCACCATCCAACTAGCCCGACTTGGCACTGGTGCCACCTCAGGTCTGGGAACCATCCTGCGTATCGTGGATTCTAATTAGCCATCCGGCCACTCCCACCCACAGGCCCCCAAACACAAACAACGGCGCTTTTCCCTGGAAAGCAAAACTCGCCTGCCAATTTTTGATGGCAGATTGCAGGAGCCACTTGGTACTATCAAACCAGCCCAACTTGGCACTGGTGCCACCATGGGTCTGGTCACCATCCTGCCTATCGTAGCTTTTCAGGAGCCAGCCGGTCACTCCCAGCCATAGGCCCCCAGACACAAAGCTCGGCCCGTTTCCCTGGCAAGCAAAAGTAAGCTGTCCCGCTTCTGGATGGCAGATTGCAGGACGCACTTGGTACTATCAAACCAGGCGACTTGGCACTGGCGCCACCTCACGTCTGGGAACCATCCTGCATATCGTGGATTCTAAGCAGCCAGCCGGCCACTCCCAGCCACAGGCCCCCAAACACAAACAACGGCGCTTGTCCCTGGAAAACAAAACTCGCCTGCCAAGTTTTTGATGGCAGATTGCAGGAGCCACTTGGTACTATCAAACCAGCCCAACTTGGCACTGGTGCCACCATGGGTCTGGTCACCATCCTGCCTATCGTAGCTTTTCAGGAGCCAGCCGGTCACTCCCAGCCATAGGCCCCCAGACACAAACCTCGGCCCGTTTCCCTGGCAAACAAAAGCAAGCTGCCCCGCTTCTGGATGGCAGATTGCAGGAGCCACTTTGCACCATCAAACTAGCCCGACTTGGCACTGGTGCCACCTCTGGTCTGGGAACCATCCTGCGTATGGTAGATTCTAAGCAGCCAGCCGGCCACTCCCAGCCACAGGCCCCCAAACACAAACAACGGCGCTTTTCCCTGGAAAACAAAACTCGTCTGCCAACTTTTTGATGGCAGATTGCCGGAGCCACTTGGTACTATCAAACCAGCCCAACTTGGCACTGGTGCCACCATGGGTCTGGTCACCATCCTGCCTATCGTAGCTTTTCAGGAGCCAGCCGGCCACTCCCTGCCACAGGCCCCCAAACACAAACAACGGCGCTTTTCCCTGGAAAAAAAAATTCGCCTGCCAAATTTTTGATGGCAGATTGCAGGAGCCACTTGGTACTATCAAATCAGCCCAACTTGGCACTGGTGCCACCATGGGTCTGGTCACCATCCTGCCTATCGTAGCTTTTCAGGAGCCAGCCGGTCACTCCCAGCCATAGGCCCCCAGACATAAACCTCGGCCCGTTTCCCTGGCAAACAAAAGTAAGCTGCCCCGCTTCTGGATGGCAGATTGCAGCAACCACTTGGTACTATCAAACCAGCCCAACTTGGCACTGGTGCCACCTCTGGTCTGGGAACCATGCTGAGTATCGTGGATTCTAAGGAGCCAGCCGGCCACTCCCAGCCACAGGCCCCCAAACACAAACAACGGCGCTTTTCCCTGGAAAACAAAACTCGCCTGCCAAGTTTTGATGGCAGATTGCAGGAGCCACTTGGTACTATCAAACCAGCCCAACTTGGCACTGGTGCCGTCATGGGTCTGGTCACCATCCTGCCTATCGTAGCTTTTCACGAGCCAGCCGGTCACTTCCAGGCTTAGGCCCCCAGACACAATCCTCGGACCGTTTCCCTGGCAAACAAAAGTAAGCTGCCCCGCTTCTGGATGGCAGATTGCAGGAACAACTTGGTACTATCAAACCAGCCCAACTTGGCACTGGTGTCACCATGGGTCTGGGAACCATCCTGTGTATCGTGGATTCTAATTAGCCATCCGTCCACTCCAGGCCATAGGGCCCCAGGCACAAACAACGGCGCTTTTCCCTGGATAACAAACTCGCCTGCCAACTTTTTGATGGCAGATTGCAGGAGCCACTTGGTACTATCAAACCAGCCCAACTTGGCACTGCTGCCACCATGGGTCTGGTCACCATCCTGCCTATCGTAGCTTTTCAGGAGCCAGCCGGTCACTCCCAGCCATATGCCCCGAGACACAAACCTCGGCCCGTTTCCCTGGCAAACAAAAGTAAGCTACCCCACTTCTGGATGGCAGATTGCAGGACGCACTTGGTACTATCAAACCAGCCCAACTTGGCACTGGTGCCACGTCAAGTCTAGGAACCATCCTGCGTATCGTGGATTCTAAGGAGCCAGCCGGCCACTCCCAGCCATAGGCCCCCAAACAAAAACAACGGCGCTTTTCCCTGGTAAAGAAAACTTGCCTGCCAACTTTTTGATGGCAGATTGCAGGAGCCACTTGGTACTATCAAACCAGCCCAACTTGGCACTGGTGCCACCATGGGTCTGGTCACCATCCTGCCTATCGTAGCTTTTCAGGAGCCAGCCGGTCACTCCCAGCCATAGGCCCCCAGACACAAAGCTCGGCCCGTTTCCCTGGCAAACAAAAGTAAGCTGCCCCGCTTCTGGATGGCAGATTGCAGGAGCCACTTGGTACTATCAAACCAGCCCGACTTGGCACTGGTGCCACCTCTGGTCTGGGAACCATCCTGCGTATCGTGGATTCTAAGGAGCCAGCCGGCCACTCCCAGCCACAGGCCCCCAAACACAAACAACGGCGCTTTTCCCTGGAAAACAAAACTCGCCTGCCAACTTTTTGATGGCAGATTGCAGGAGCCCCTTGGTACTATCAAACCAGCCCAACTTGGCACTGGTGCCGCCATGGGTCTGGTCACCATCCTGCCTATCGTAGCTTTTCACGAGCCAGCCGGTCACTCCCAGCCATAGGCCCCCAGACAAAAACCTCGGCCCGTTTCCCTGGAAAACAAAAGTAAGCTGCCCCGCTTCTGGATGGCAGATTGCAGGATCCACTTGTTACTATCAAACCAGCCCGACTTGGCACTGGTGCCACCTTGGGTCTGGGAACCATCCTGCGTATCGTGGATTCTAAAGAGCCAGCCGGCCACTCCCAGCCACAGGCTCCCAAACACAAACAACGGCGCTTTTCCCTGGAAAACAAAACTCGCCTGCCGACTTTTTGATGGCAGATTGCAGGAGCCACTTGGTACTATCAAACCAGCCCAACTTGGCACTGCTGCCACCATGGGTCTGGTCACCATCCTGCCTATCGTAGCTTTTCAGGAGCCAGCCGGTCACTCCCAGCCATAGGCCCCCAGACAAATCCTCGGCCCGTTTCCCTGGCAAACAAAAGTAAGCTGCCCCGCTTCTGGATGGCAGATTGCAGGATCCACTTGGTACTATCAAACCAGCCCGACTTGGCACTGGTGCCACGACAAGTCTGGGAACCATCCTGCGTATCGTGGATTCTAATGAGCCAGCTGGCCACTCCCAGCCACAGGCCCCCAAACACAAACAACGGAGCTTTTCCCTGGAAAACAAAACTCGCCTGCCAACTTTTTGATGGCAGATTGCAGGAGCCACTTGGTACTATCAAACCAGCCCAACTTGGCACTGGTGCCACCTTGGGTCTGGTCACCATCCTGCCTATCGTAGCTTTTCAGGAGCCAGCCGGTCACTCCCAGCCATAGGCCCCGAGACACAAAGCTCGGCCCTTTTCCCTGGCAAACAAAAGTAAGCTGCCCCGCTTCTGGATGGCAGATTGCAGGAGCCACTATGCACCATCAAACTATCCCGACTAGGCACTGGTGCCACCTTGGGTCTGGGAACCATCCTGCGTATGGTGGATTCTAAGGAGCCAGCCGGCCACTCCCAGCCACAGGCCCCTAAACACAACAACGGCGCTTTTCCCTGGAAAACAAAACTCGCCTGCCAATTTTTGATGGCAGATTGCAGGAGCCACTTGGTACTATCAAACCAGCCCAACTTGGCACTGGTGCCACCATGGGTCTGGTCACCATCCTGCCTATCGTAGCTTTTCAGGAGCCAGCCGGTCACTCCCAGCCATAGGCCCCCAGACACAAAGCTCGGCCCGTTTCCCTGGCAAGCAAAAGTAAGCTGTCCCGCTTCTGGATGGCAGATTGCAGGACGCACTTGGTAGTATCAAACCAGCCCGACTTGGCACTGGCGCCACCTCACGTCTGGGAACCATCCTGCGTATCGTGGATTCTAAGCAGCCAGCCGGCCACTCCCAGCCACAGGCCCCCAAACACAAACAACGGTGCTTTTCCCTGGAAAACAAAACTCGCCTGCCAACTTTTTGATGGCAGATTGCAGGAGCCACTTGGTACTATCAAACCAGCCCAACTTGGCACTGGTGCCACCATGGGTCTGGTCACCATCCTGCCTATCGTAGCTTTTCAGGAGCCAGCCGGTCACTCCCAGCCATAGGCCCCCAGACACAAACCTCGGCCCGTTTCCCTGGCAAACAAAAGCAAGCTGCCCCGCTACTGGATGGCAGATTGCAGGAGCCACTTTGCACCATCAAACTAGCCCGACTTGGCACTGGTGCCACCTCAGGTCTGGGAACCATGCTGCGTATCGTGGATTCTAATTAGCCATCCGGCCACTCCCACCCACAGGCCCCCAAACACAAACAACGGCGCTTTTCCCTGGAAAACAAAACTCGCCTGCCAAATTTTGATGGCAGATTGCCGGAGCCACTTGGTACTATCAAACCAGCCCACCTTGACACTGGTGCCACCATGGGTCTGGTCACCATCCTGCCTATCGTAGCTTTTCAGGAGCCAGCCGGTCACTCCCAGCCATAGGCCCCCAGACACAAAGCTCGGCCCGTTTCCCTGGCAAACAAAAGTAAGTTATCCCGCTTCTGGATGGCAGATTGCAGGAGCCACTTTTCACCATCAAACCAGCCCGACTTGGCACTGGTGCCACCTCTGGTCTGGGAACCATCCTGCGTATCATGGATTCTAAGGAGCCAGCCGGCCACTCCCAGCCACAGGCCCCCAAACACAAACAACGGCGCTTTTCCCTGGATAACAAACTCGCCTGCCAAGTTTTTGATGGCAGATTGCAGGAGCCACTTGGTACTATCAAACCAGCCCAACTTGTCACTGGTGCCACCATGTGTCTGGTCACCATCCTGCCTATCGTAGCTTTTCAGGAGCCAGCCGGTCACTCCCAGCCATAGGCCCCGAGACACAAACCTCGGCCCGTTTCCCTGGCAAACAAAAGTAAGCTACCCCGCTTCTGGATGGCAGATTGCAGGATGCACTTGGTACTATCAAACCAGCCCAACTTGGCACTGGTGCCACCACTGGTCTGGGAACCATCCTGCGTATCGTGGATTCTAAGGAGCCAGCCGGCCACTCCCAGCCATAGGCCCCCAAACAAAAACAACGGCGCTTTTCCCTGGAAAACAAAACGTGCCTGCCAAATTTTTGATGGCAGATTGCAGGAGCCACTTGGTACTATCAAACCAGCCCAACTTGGCACTGGTGCCACCATGGGTCTGGTCACCATCCTGCCTATCGTAGCTTTTCAGGAGCCAGCCAGTCACTCCCAGCCGTAGGCCCAGAGACACAAAGCTCGGCCCGTTTCCCTGACAAACAAAAGTAAGCTGTCCCGCTTCTGGATGGCAGATTGCAGGACGCACTTGGTACTATCAAACCAGCCCGACTTGGCACTGGTGCCACCTCTGGTCTGGGAACTATCCTGCGTATGGTAGATTCTAAGCAGCCAGCCGGCCACTCTCACCCACAGGCCCCCAAACACAAACAACGGCGCTTTTCCCTGGAAAACAAAACTCGTCTGCCAACTTTTTGATGGCAGATTGCCGGAGCCACTTGCTACTATCAAACCAGCCCAACTTGGCACTGGTGCCACCATGGGTCTGGTCACCATCCTGCCTATCGTAGCTTTTCAGGAGCCAGCCGGCCACTCCCTGCCACAGGCCCCCAAACACAAACAACGGCGCTTTTCCCTGGAAAACAAAATTCGCCTGCCAACATTTTGATGGCAGATTGCAGGAGCCACTTGGTACTATCAAATCAGCCCAACTTGGCACTGGTGCCACCATGGGTCTGGTCACCATCCTGCCTATCGTAGCTTTTCAGGAGCCAGCCGGTCACTCCCAGCCATAGGCCCCCAGACACAAACCTCGGCCCGTTTCCCTGGCAAACAAAAGTAAGCAGCCCCGCTTCTGGATGGCAGATTGCAGCAACCACTTGGTACTATCAAACCAGCCCAACTTGGCACTGGTGCCACCTCTGGTCTGGGAACCATGCTGAGTATCATGGATTCTAAGGAGCCAGCCGGCCACTCCCAGCCACAGGCCCCCAAACACAAACAACGGCGCTTTTCCCTGGAAAACAAAACTCGCCTGCCAAGTTTTTGATGGCAGATTGCAGGAGCCACTTGGTACTATCAAACCAGCCCAACTTGGCACTGGTGCCGTCATGGGTCTGGTCACCATCCTGCCTATCGTAGCTTTTCACGAGCCAGCCGGTCACTTCCAGGCTTAGGCCCCCAGACACAATCCTCGGACCGTTTCCCTGGCAAACAAAAGTAAGCTGCCCCGCTTCTGGATGGCAGATTGCAGGATCCACTTGGTACTATCAAACCAGCCCAACTTGGCACTGGTGTCACCATGGGTCTGGGAACCATCCTGTGTATCGTGGGTTCTAATTAGCCATCCGTCCACTCCAGGCCATAGGGCCCCAGGCACAAACAACGGCGCTTTTCCCTGGATAACAAACTCGCCTGCCAACTTTTTGATGGCAGATTGCAGGAGCCACTTGGTACTATCAAACCAGCCCAACTTGGCACTGCTGCCACCATGGGTCTGGTCACCATCCTGCCTATCGTAGCTTTTCAGGAGCCAGCCGGTCACTCCCAGCCATATGCCCCGAGACACAAACCTCGGCCCGTTTCCCTGGCAAACAAAAGTAAGCTACCCCACTTCTGGATGGCAGATTGCAGGACGCACTTGGTACTATCAAACCAGCCCAACTTGGCACTGGTGCCACGTCAAGTCTAGGAACCATCCTGCGTATCGTGGATTCTAAGGAGCCAGCCGGCCACTCCCAGCCATAGGCCCCCAAACAAAAACAACGGCGCTTTTCCCTGGTAAAGAAAACTTGCCTGCCAACTTTTTGATGGCAGATTGCAGGAGCCACTTGGTACTATCAAACCAGCCCAACTTGGCACTGGTGCCACCATGGGTCTGGTCACCATCCTGCCTATCGTAGCTTTTCAGGAGCCAGCCGGTCACTCCCAGCCATAGGCCCCCAGACACAAACCTCGGCCCGTTTCCCTGGCAAACAAAAGTAAGCTGCCCCGCTTCTGGATGGCAGATTGCAGGAGCCACTTGGTACTATCAAACCAGCCCGACTTGGCACTGGTGCCACCTCTGGTCTGGGAACCATCCTGCGTATCGTGGATTCTAAGGAGCCAGCCGGCCACTCCCAGCCACAGGCCCCCAAACACAAACAACGGCGCTTTTCCCTGGAAAACAAAACTCGCCTGCCAACTTTTTGATGGCAGATTGCAGGAGCCACTTGGTACTATCAAACCAGCCCAACTTGGCACTGGTGCCGCCATGGGTCTGGTCACCATCCTGCCTATCGTAGCTTTTCACGAGCCAGCCGGTCACTCCCAGCCATAGGCCCCCAGACAAAAACCTCGGCCCGTTTCCCTGGAAAACAAAAGTAAGCTGCCCCGCTTCTGGATGGCAGATTGGAGGACGCACTTGTTACTATCAAACCAGCCCGACTTGGCACTGGTGCCACCACTGGTCTGGGAACCATCCTGCGTATCGTGGATTCTCAAGAGCCAGCCGGCCACTCCCAGCCACAGGCTCCCAAACACAAACAACGGCGCTTTTCCCTGGAAAACAAAACTCGCCTGCCAACTTTTTGATGGCAGATTGCAGGAGCCACTTGGTACTATCAAACCAGCCCAACTTGGCACTGCTGCCACCATGGGTCTGGTCACCATCCTGCCTATCGTAGGTTTTCACGAGCCTGCCGGTCACTCCCAGCCATAGGCCCCCAGACAAATCCTCGGCCCGTTTCCCTGGCAAACAAAAGTAAGCTGCCCCGCTTCTGGATGGCAGATTGCAGGATCCACTTGGTACTATCAAACCAGCCCGACTTGGCACTGGTGCCATGACAAGTCTGGGAACCATCCTGCGTATCGTGGATTCTAATGAGCCAGCCGGCCACTCCCAGCCACAGGCCCCCAAACACAAACAACGGCGCTTTTCCCTGGAAAACAAAACTCGCCTGCCAACTTTTTGATGGCAGATTGCAGGAGCCACTTGGTACTATCAAACCAGCCCAACTTGGCACTGGTGCCACCTTGGGTCTGGTCACCATCCTGCCTATCGTAGCTTTTCAGGAGCCAGCCGGTCACTCCCAGCCATAGGCCCCGAGACACAAAGCTCGGCCCTTTTCCCTGGCAAACAAAAGTAAGCTACCCCGCTTCTGGATGGCAGATTGCAGGAGCCACTTTGCACCATCAAACTATCCCGACTAGGCACTGGTGCCACCTTGGGTCTGGGAACCATCCTGCGTATGGTGGATTCTAAGGAGCCAGCCGGCCACTCCCAGCCACAGGCCCCTAAACACAACAACGGCGCTTTTCCCTGGAAAAAAAAACTCGCCTGCCAAATTTTGATGGCAGATTGCAGGAGCCACTTGGTACTATCAAACCAGCCCAACTTGGGACTGGTGCCACCATGGGTCTGGTCACCATCCTGCCTATCGTAGCTTTTCAGGAGCCAGCCGGTCACTCGCAGCCATAGGCCCCCAGACAAAAACCTCGGCCCGTTTCCCTGGCAAACAAAAGTAAGCTGCCCTGCTTCTGGATGGCAGATTGCAGGAACCACTTGGTACTATCAAACCAGCCCGACTTGGCACTGGTGCCACCTCTGGTCTGGGAACCATCCTGCGTATCGTGGATTCTAAGGAGCCAGCCGGCCACTCCCAACCACAGGCCCCCAAACACAAACAACGGCGCTTTTCCCTGGAAAACAAAACTCGCCTGCCAACTTTTTGATGTCAGATTGCAGGAGCCACTTGGTACTATCAAACCAGCCCAACTTGGCACTGGTGCCACCATGGGTCTGGTCACCATCCTGCCTATCGTAGCTTTCAGGAGCCCGCCGGTCACTCCCTGCCATAGGCCCCGAGACACAAACCTCGGCCCGTTTCCCTGGCAAACAAAAGTAAGCTGCCCCGCTTCTGGATGGCAGATTGCAGGACGCACTTGGTACTATCAAACCAGCCCGACTTGGCACTGGCGCCACCTCACGTCTGGGAACCATCCTGCGTATCGTGGATTCTAAGCAGCCAGCCGGCCACTCCCAGCCACAGGCCCCCAAACACAAACAACGGCGCTTTTCCCTGGCAAACAAAAGTAAGCTGCCCCGCTTCTGGATGGCAGATTGCAGGAACCACTTGGTAGTATCAAACCAGCCCAACTTGGCACTGGTGGCACCTCTTGTCTGGGAACCATGCTGCGTATCGTGGTTTCTAAGGAGCCAGCCGGCCACTCCCAACCATAGACCCCCAGACACAAACCTCGGCCCGTTTCCCTGGAAAACAAAAGTAAGTTACCCCGATTCTGGATGGCAGATTGCAGGAGGCACTTGGTACTATCAAATCAGCCCAACTTGGCACTGGTGCCACAATGGGTCTGGTAAACATCCTGCCTATCGTAGCTTTTCAGGAGCCAGCCGGCCACTCTCAGCCATATGCCCCCAAAAACAAACCACGGCCCTTTTCTCTGGCAAACAAAACTCAACTGCCCCTCTTCTGGATGGCAAATTTTAGGACGCACTTTGTACTACGAAAACCGCCCGACGTGGCACTGGTGCCACCTTGTGTCAGGGAACCATCCTGCATATCGAGCTTTTTAAGGAGCCAGCCGGCCACGCCCAGCCATAAACCCCCGAAAAAAAACCACGGACCATTTCTCTTGGAAACAAAAATCCGCTGCCCCGCGTCTGTATGGCAGATTGCAGGAGCCACTTTGCACCATCAAACCAGCCCGACTTGGCACTGGTGCCACCTTGGGTGTGGGAACAATCCTGCATATCGTGGATTCTAAGGAGCCAGCCGGCCACTCCCAGCCACAGGACCCCAAACACAAACAACGGCGCTTTTCCCTGGAAAACAAAACTCGCCTGCCAACTTTTTGATGGCAGATTGCAGGAGCCACTTGGTACTATCAAATCATCCCAACTTGGCACTGGTGCCACTATGGGTCTGGGAACCATCCTGCCTATCGTAGCTTTTCAGGAGCCAGCCGGTCACTCCCAGCCATAGGCCCCCAGACACAAACCTCGGACCGTTTCCCTGGCAAACAAAATTAAGCTGCCCCGATTCTGGATGGCAGAATGCAGGAGCCACTTGGTTGTGTCAAACCAGCCCGACTTGGCACTGGTGCCACCTTGGGTCTGGGAACCATCCTGCGTATCGTGGATTCTAAGCAGCCACCCGGCCACTCTGAGCCACAGGCCCCCAAACAAAATCTACGGCGCTTTTCCCTGGAAAACAAAACTCGCCTGCCAACTTTTTGATGGCAGATTGCAGGAGCCACTTGGTACTATCAAACCAGCCCAACTTGGCACTGGTGCCACCTCTGGTCTGGGAACCATCCTGCCTATCGTAGCTTTTCAGGAGCCAGCCGGTCACTCCCAGCCATAGACCCCCAGACACAAACCTCGGCCCGTTTCCCTGGCAAACAAAAGTAAGCTGCCCCGCTTCTGGATGGCAGATTGCAGGAGCCACGTTGCACCATCAAACCAGCCCCACTTGGCACTGGTGCCACCTTGGGTCTGGGAACAAGTTGGGCTGGTTTGATAGTACCAAGTGCCTCCTGCAATCTGCCATCCAGAAGCGGGACAGCTTACTTTTGTTTCCCAGGGAAACGGGCCGAGGTATTTGTCTGGGGGCCTATGGCTGGGAGTGACCGGCTGACTACTGAAAAGCTACGATAGGCAGGATGGTTACCAGACTCATGGTGCCACCAGTGCCAAGTCGGGCTGGTTTGATAATACTAAATAGCTCCTGCAATCTGCCATCCAGACGCGGGGCAGCGGATTTTTGTTTGCTGGAGAAAAGTTCCGTGGTTTTTTTTTTGGGGGTATATGACTGGACGTGGCCGGCTGGCTCCTTAAAAAGCTCTATACGCAGGATTGTTCCCTGACCCAAGGTGGCATCAGTGCCAAGTCGGGCTGTTTTCGTAGTACCAAGTGCGTCCTGCAATTTGCCATCCAGAAGCGGGGCAGCCTACTTTCGTTTGCCAGGGAAACGTGCCGAGGTATTTGTCTGGGGGCCTATGGCTGGGAGTGAGCGGCTGGCTCCTGAAAAGCTACGATAGGCAGGATGGTGACCAGACCCATGGTGGCAGCAGTGCCAAGTTGGGCTGGTTTGATAGTACCAAGTGGCTCCTGCAATCTGCCATCAAGAAGTTGGCAGGCGAGTTTTGTTTTCCAGGGAAAAGCGCCGTTGTTTTTGTTTAGAGGCCTGTGGCTGGGAGTGGCCGCCTGTCCTCGTAGAATCTACGTTACGCAGCATGGTTCCCAGACCCAAGGTGGCACCAGGGCAAAGTCGGGCTGGTTTGTAAGTACCAAGTGCATCCTGCAATCTGCCACCAAAAGCGGGGCAGCTTACTTTTGTTTGCCAGGGAAACGGGCCGAGGTTTGTGTCCGGGGGCCTATGGCAGGGAGTGACCGGCTGGCTCCTGAAAAGCTACGATAGGCAGGATGTTTACCAGACCCATGGTGGCACCAGTGCCAAGTTGGGCTGATTTGATAGTACCAAGTGGCTCCTGCAATCTGCCATCCAGAATCGGGGTAACTTACTTTTGTTTTCCAGGGAAACGGGCCGAGGTTTGTGTCTGGGGGTCTATGGCTGGGAGTGACCGGCTGGCTCCTGAAAAGCTACGATAGGCAGGATGGTTCCCAGACCAGAGGTGGCACCAGTGCCAAGTTGGGCTGGTTTGATAGTACCAAGTGGCTCCTGCAATCTACCATCAAAAAGTTGGCAGGCGAGTTTTGTTTTCCAGGGAAAAGCGCCGTTGTTTGTGTTTGGGGGCCTGTGGCTCAGAGTGGCCGGGTGGCTGCTTAGAATCCACGTTACGCAGGATGGTTCCCAGACCCAAGGTGGCACCAGTGCCAAGTCGGGCTGGTTTGACACAACCAAGTGGCTCCTGCAATCTGCCATCCAGAATCGGGGCAGCTTAATTTTGTTTGCCAGGGAAACGGTCCGAGGTTTGTGTCTGGGGGCCTATGGCTGGGAGTGACCGGCTGGCTCCTGAAATGCTACAATAGGCAGGATGGTTCCCAGACCCATAGTGGCACCAGTGCAAAGTTGGGATGATTTGATAGTACCAAGTGGCTCCTGCAATCTGCCATCAAAAAGCTGGCAGGCGAATTTTATTTTCCAGGGAAAAGCGCCGTTGTTTGTGTTTGGGGGCCTGTGGCAGGGAGTGGCCGGCTGGCTCCTTAGAATCCACGATATGCAGGATTGTTCCCAGACCCAAGGTGGCACCAGTGCCAAGTCGGGCTGGTTTGATGGTGCAAAGTGGCTCCTGCAATCTGCCATCCAGACGCGGGGCAGCGGATTTTTGTTTCCAAGAGAAATGGTCCGTGGTTTGTTTTTGGGGGTATATGGCTGGGCGTGGCCGGCTGGCTCCTTAAAAAGCTCGATATGCAGGATGGTTCCCTGACACAAGGTGGCACCAGTGCCACGTCGGGCGGTTTTCGTAGTACAAAGTGCGTCCTAAAATTTGCCATCCAGAAGAGGGGCAGTTGAGTTTTGTTTGCCAGAGAAAAGGGCCGTGGTTTGTTTTTGGGGCATATGGCTGAGAGTGGCCGGCTGGCCCCTGAAAATCCACGATAGGCAGGATGGTTCCCAGACCAGAGGTGTCACCAGTGCCAAGTCGGGCTGGTTTGATAGTACTAAGTAGCTCCTGCAATCTGCCATGCAGAAGCGGGGCAGCTTACTTTTGTTTGCCAGGGAAACGGGCCGAGGTTTGTGTCTGGGGGCCTATGGCTGGGAGTGACCGGCTGGCTCCTGAAAAGCTACGATAGGCAGGATGGTGACCAGACCCATGGTGGCACCAGTGCCAAGTTGGGCTGGTTTGATAGTACCAAGTGGCTCCTGCAATCTGCCATCAAAAAGTTGGCAGGCGAGTTTTGTTTTCCAGGGAAAAGCGCCGTTGTTTGTGTTTGGGGGCCTGTGGCTGGGAGTGGCCAGCTGGCTCCTTAGAACCCACGATACGCAGGATGGTTCCCAGACCTGAGTTGGCACCAGTGCCAAGTTGGGCTGGTTTGATGGTGCAAAGTGGCTCCTGCAATCTGCCATCCAGAAGCGGGGCAGCTTACTTTTGTTTGCCAGGGAAACGGGCCGAAATATTTGTCTGGGGGCCTCTGGCTGGGGGTGGCTGGCTGGCTCCTGAAAAGCTACGATAGGCAGGATGGTGACCAGACCCATGGTGGCACCAGTGCCAAGTTGGGCTGGTTTGATAATACCAAGTGGCTCCTGCAATCTGCCATCAAATGTTTGGCAGGCGAGTTTTGTTTTCCAGGGAAAAGCACCCTTGTGTGTGTTTTGGGGCCTGTGGCTGGGAGTGGCCAGCTGGCTCCTTAGAATCCACGATACGCAGGATGGTTCCCAGACCCAAGGTGGCATCAGTGCCAAGTCGGGCTGGTTTGTTAGTACCAAGTGGTTCCTGCAATCTGCCATCCAGAAGCGGGGCAGCTGAATTTTGTTTGCCAGAGAAAAAGGCTGTTGTTTGTGTTTCGGGGCCTGTGGCTGGCAGTGGCCGGCTGGCTCCTGAAAATCCATGTTACGCAGCATGGTTCCCAGACCCAAGGTGGCATCAGTGCCAAGTAGGGCTGGTTTCATAGTACCCAGTGGCTCCTGCAATCTGCCATCCAGAAGAGGGGCAGTTGAGTTTTGTTTTCCAGAGAAAAGGGCCGTGGTTTGTGTTTGGGGCCTATGGCTGAGAGTGACCGGCTGGCCCCTGAAAATCCACGATAGGAAGGATGGTTCCCAGATCCAAGGTGGCAGCAGTGCCATGTTGTGCTGGTGTGATAGTCCCAAGTGGCTCCTGCAATCTGCCATCCAGAAGCGGGGCAGCTGAATTTTGTTTGCCAGACAAAAAGGCTGTGGTTTGTGTTTGGGGGCCTGTGGCTGGGAGTGGCCGGGTGGCTCCTGAAAATCCATGATACGCAGTATGGTTCCCAGACCCAAGGTGGCACCAGTGCCAAGTGGGGCTGGTTTCACAGTGTCAAGTGCCTCCTGCAATCTCCCATCCAGAAGCGGGGCAGCTGAGTTTTGTTTGCCTGTGAAACGGGCCGTTGTTTTTAATTGGGGTCTGTGGCCGAGAGTGTTCGGCTGGCTCCTGACAACCCACAATACGCAGGATGGTTCCCAGACCCAAGGTGGCACCAGTGCCAAGTCGGGCTGGTTTGATAGTACCAAGTGGCTCCTGCAATCTGCCATCCAGAAGCGGTGCAGTTGAGTTTTGTTTGCCAGAGAAAAGGGCCGTGGGTTGTGTTTGGGGGCATATGGCTGGGAGTGGCCGGCTGTCTCATTAAAAAGATCGATACGCAGGATGGTTCCCAGACCCAAGGGGGCACCAGTGCCAAGTCGGGCTGTTTTTATAGTACCAAGTGCGTCCTGCAATTTGCCATCCAGAAGAGGGGCAGTTGAGTTTTGTTTGCCAGAGAATAGCGCCGTTGTTTGTGTTTGGGGGCTTGTGGCTCGTAGTGGCCGACTGGCGCCTTAGAATCTGTGTTACGCAGCATGGTTCCCAGACCCAAGGTGGCACCAGTGCCAAGTTTTGCTGGTTTGATAGTACCAAGTGGCTCCTGCAATCTGCCATCCAGAAGCGGGGTAGCTTACTTTTGTTTGCCAGGGAAACGGGCCGAGGTTTGTGACTGGGGACCTATGGCTGGGAGAGACCGGCTGGCTCCTGGAAAGCTACAATAGGCAGGATGGTTACCAGACCCATGGTGGCACCAGTGCCAAGTTGGGCTGGTTTGATAGTACCAAGTGGCTCCGGCAATCTGCCATCAAAAAGTTGGCAGGCGAGTTTTGTTTTCCAGGGAAAAGCGACATTGTTTGTATTTGGGGGCCTGTGGCTGGGAGTGGCCGGCTGGCTCCTTTGAACCCACGATATGCAGGATGGTTCCCAGACCCAAGGTGGCACCAGTGCCAAGTTTTGCTGGTTTGATACTACCAAGTGCGTCCTGCAATCTGCCATCCAGAAGCGGGGCAGCTTAATTTTGTTTGCCAGGGAAACGGGCCGTGGGTTTTGTTTGGGGGCATATATCTGAGAGTGGCCGGCTGGCTCCTGAAAATCCACGCTAGGCAGCATGGTTCCCAGATGCAATGTGGCACCAGTGCCAAGTCGGGCTGGTTTGATGGTGCAAAGTGGCTCCTGCAATCTGCCATCCAGAAGCGGGGCAGCTGATTTTTGTTTGCCAGAGGAAAATTCCGTGGATTGTTTTTGGGGGCATATTGCTGGGAGTGGCCGGCTGGCTCCTTAAAATGCTCGATACGCATGATGGTTCCCAGGCCCAAGGTGTCACCACTACCAAGTCGGCCTGCGGTTTTAGTATCAAGTTCATCCTGCAATTTGCCATCCAGAAGAGGGGCAGTTGAGTTTTGTTTGCCAGAGAAACGGGCTGAGGTTTCTGTTTGGGGACATATGGCTGAGAGTGGCCGGCTGGCCCCTGAATATCCACGATACAGAGCATGGTTCCCAGATCCAAGGTGGCACCAGTGCCAAGTCGGGCTGGTTTGATAGTACCAAGTGTCTCCTGCAATCTGCCATCCAGAAGCAGGGCAGCTTACTTTTGTTTGCCAGAGAAATAGGCCTAGGTTTTTGTTTGGGGGCCTGTGGCTAGGAGTGGCCGGCTGGCTCCTAAGAATCCACGATACGCAGGATGTTTCCCAGACCCAAGGTGGCACCAGTGCCAAGTCGGGCTGGTTTGATAGTACCAAGTGGCTCCTGCAAACTCCATCAAAATGTTGGCAGGCGTGTTTTGTTTTCCAGGGAACAGCGCCGTTGATTTTGTTTGGGGGCCTGTGGCTGGGAGTGGCCGGCTGGCTCCTTAGAATCCACGATACGCAGGATGGTTCCCAGACCCAAGGTGGCACCAGTGCCAAGTCGGGCTGGTTTGATTACACCAAGTGGCTCCTGCAATCTGCCATCCAGAAGTGAGGCAGCTAAGTTTTGTTTGCGAGAAAAAAGGGCCGTGGTTTTTGTTGGGGGCCTGTGGCTGGGAGTAGCCGGCTGGCTCCTTAAAATCCACGATAGGCAGGATGGTTCCCAGACCCAAGGTGGCACCAGTGCCAAGTCGGGCTGGTTTGATAGTACCAAGTGGCTCCTGCAATTTGCCATCCAGAAGCGGGGCAGTTGAATTTTGTTTGCTAGAGAAAAGGGCTGTGGTTTGTGTTTGGGGGCCTATGGCTGAGAGTGGCCGGCTGGCCCCTGAAAATCAACGATAGGCAGGATGGTTCCCAGATCCAAGGTGGCACCAGTGCCAAGTAAGGCTGGTTGTATGGTTCAAAGTAACTCCTGCAATCTGCCATCCAGAAGCGGGACAGCTGAGATTTTTTTGCCAGAGAAAAGGTCCATGGTTTCTTTTTGGGGCATACGGCTGGGAATTGCCGGCTGGCTCCTTAAAATGCTCGATATGCAGGATGGTTCCCAGAGCCAAGGTGGCACCACTGCCAAGTCGGGCTCTTTTTGTAGTACCAAGTGCGTCCTGCAATTTGCCATCCAGAAGAGGGGCAGTTGAGTTTTGTTTGCCAGAGAAAAGGGCCGTTGTTTGTGTTTGGGGGCCTGTGGCTGGGAGTGTTCGGCTGGTTCCTGAATATGTACGATACGCAGGATTGTTCCCAGATCCAAGGTGGCAGCAGTGCCATGTTGTGCTGGTGTGATAGTCCCAAGTGGCTCCTGCAATCTGCCATCCAGAAGTGGGGCAGCTGATTTTTGTTTGCCAGAGAAAAGGTCCGTGGTTTGTTTTTGGGGGCATATGGCTGAGAGTGGCCGGCTGGCTCCTGAAAAGCTACGATAGGCAGGATGGTGACCAGACCCATGGTGGCACCAGTGCCAAGTTGGGCTGGTTTGATAGTACCAAGTGGCTCCTGCAATCTGCCATCAAAATTTGTCAGGCGAGTTTTGTTTTCCAGGGAAAAGCGCCGTTGTTTGTGTTTGGGTGCCTGAGGCTGGGAGTGGCCGGCTGGCTCCTTAGAATCCACGATACGCAGGATGGTTCCCAGACCAGTGGTGGCACCAGTGCCAAGTCGGGCTGGTTTGATAGTAACAAGTGCGTCCTACTATCTGCCATCCAGAAGCGGGGCAGCTTACTTTTGTTTGCCAGGGAAACGGGCCGAGCTTTGTGTCTGGGGGCCTGTGGCAGGGAGTGACCGGCTGGCTCCTGAAAAGCTACGATAGGCAGGATGGTGACCAGACCCATGGTGGCACCAGTGCCAAGTTGGGCTGGTTTGATAGTACCAAGTGGCTCCTGCAATCTGCCATCAAAAAGTTGTCAGGCGTGTTTTGTTTTCCAGGGAAAAGCGCCGTTGTTTGTGTTTGGGGGCCTGTGGCTGGGAGTGGCCGGCTGGCTAATTAGAATCCACGATACGCAGGATGGTTCCCAGACCAGAGGTGGCAACAGTGACAAGTCGGGCCAGTTTGATGGTGCAAAGTTGCTACTGAAATCTGCCATCCAGAAACGGGGCAGCTTACTTTTGTTTGCCAGGGAAACGGGCCAAGGTTTGTGTCTGGGGGCCTATGGCTGTGAGTGACCGGCTAGGTCCTGAAAAGCTACGAGAGGCATGATGGTGACCAGACCCATGGTGGCACCAGTGCCAAGTTGGGCTGGTTTGATAGTACCAAGTGGCTCCTGCAATCTGCCATCAAAAAGTCGGCAAGCGAGTGTTGATTTCCAGGGAAAAGCGCCGTTGTTTCTGTTTGGGGGCCTGTGGCTGGGAGTGGCCGGCTGGCTCCTTAGAATCCACGATACGCAGCATGATTCCCAGACCCAAGGTGGCACCAGTGCCAAGTCGGGCTGGCTTGATAATACCAAGTGGTTCCTGCAATCGGCCATCAAAAAGTTGGCAGGCGAGTTTTGTTTTCCAGGGAAAAGCGCCGTTGTTTTTGTTTGGGGGCCTATGGGTGGGAGTGGCCGGCTGGCTCCTTAGAATCCACGAGACGCAGGATGGTTCCCAGACCTGAGGTGGCACCAGTGCCAAGTTGGGCTGGTTTGATAGTACCAAGTGCGTCCTGCAATCTGCCATCCAGAAGTGGGGTAGCTTACTTTTGTTTGCCAGGGAAACGGGCCGAGGTTTGTGTCTCGGGGCCTATGGCTGGGAGTGACCGGCTGGCTCCTGAAAAGCTACGATAGGCAGGATGGTGACCAGACCCATGGTGGCACCAGTGCCAAGTTGGGCTGGTTTGATAGTACCAAGTGGCTCCTGAAATCTGCCATCAAAAATTTGGCAGGCGAGTTTGTTATCCAGGGAAAAGCGCCGTTGTTTGCGCCTGGGGCCCTATGGCCTGGAGTGGACGGATGGCTAATTAGAATCCACGATACACAGGATGGTTCCCAGACCCATGGTGGCACCAGTGCCAACTTGGGCTGGTTTGATAGTACCAAGTGGTTCCTGCAATCTGCCATCCAGAAGCGGGGCAGCTTACTTTTGTTTTCCAGGGAAACGGGCCGAGGTTTTTGTCTGGGGGCCTATGGCTGGGAGTGACCGGCTGGCTCCTGAAAAGCTACGATAGGCAGGATGGTGACCAGACCCATGACGGCACCAGTGCCAAGTTGGGCTGGTTTGATAGTACCAAGTGGCTCCTGCAATCTGCCATCAAAAACTTGGCAGGCGAGTTTTGTTTTCCAGGGAAAAGCGCCGTTGTTTGTGTTTGGGGGCCTGTGGCTGGGAGTGGCCGGCTGCCTCCTTAGAATCCACGATACTCAGCATGGTTCCCAGATCAGAGGTGGCACCAGTGCCAAGTTGGGCTGGTTTGATAGTACCAAGTGCGTCCGGGAATCTGCCATCCAGAAGCGGGGCAGCTTACTTTTGTTTGCCAGGGAAACGGGCCGAGGTTTTTGTCTGGGGGCCTATGGCTGGGAGTGACTGGCTGGCTCCTGAAAAGTTACGATAGGCAGGATGGTTCCCAGACCCATGGTGGCACCAGTGCCAAGTTGGGCTGGTTTGATAGTACCAAGTGGCTCCTGCAATCTGCCATCAAAAAGTTGGCAGGCGAGTTTTGTTTTCCAGGGAAAAGCGCCGTTGTTTGTGTTTGGGGAACTGTGGCAGGGAGTGGCCGGCTGGCTCCTTAGAATCCACGATACGCAGGATGGTTCCCAGACTTGACGTGGCACCAGTGCCAAGTCGGGCTGGTTTGATAGTACCAAGTGCGTCCTGCAATCTGCCATCCAGAAGCGGGGCAGCTTACTTTTGTTTTCCAGGGAAACGGGCCGAGGTATTTGTCTGGGGGCCTATGGCTGGGAGTGACCGGCTGGCTCCTGAAAAGCTACGATAGGCAGGATGGTGACCAGACCCATGGTGGCACCAGTGCCAAGTTGGGCTGGTTTGATAGTACCAAGTGGCTCCTGCAATCTGCCATCAAAAAGTTGTCAGGCGAGTTTTGTTTTCCAGGGAAAAGCGCCGTTGTTTGTGTTTGGGTGCCTGTGGCTGGGAGTGGCCGGCTGGCTCCTTAGAATCCACGATACGCAGGATGGTTCCCAGACCAGTGGTGGCACCAGTGCCAAGTCGGGCTGGTTTGATATTAACAAGTGCGTCCTACTATCTGCCATCCAGAAGCGGGGCATCTTACTTTTGTTTGCCAGGGAAACGGGCCGAGATTTGTGTCTGGGGGCCTATGGCTGGGAGTGACCGGCTGGCTCCTGAAAAGCTACGATAGGCAGGATGGTGACCAGACCCATGACGGCACCAGTGCCAAGTTGGGCTGGTTTGATAGTACCAAGTGGCTCCTGCAATCTGCCATCAAAAAGTTGTCAGGCGAGTTTTGTTTTCCAGGGAAAAGCGCCGTTGTTTGTGTTTGGGTGCCTGTGGCTGGGAGTGGCCGGCTGGCTCCTTAGAATCCACGATACGCAGGATGGTTCCCAGACCAGTGGTGGCACCAGTGCCGAGTCGGGCTGGTTTGATATTAACAAGTGCGTCCTACTATCTGCCATCCAGAAGCGGGGCAGCTTACTTTTGTTTGCCAGCTAAACGGGCCGAGCTTTGTGTCTGGGGGCCTATGGCTGGGAGTGACCGGCTGGCTCCTGAAAAGCTACGATAGGCAGGATGGTGACCAGACCCATGGTGGCACCAGTGCCAAGTTGGGCTGGTTTGATAGTACCAAGTGGCTCCTGCAATCTGCCATCAAAAAGTTGTCAGGCGAGTTTTGTTTTCCAGGGAAAAGCGCCATTGTTTGTGTTTGGGGGCCTGTGGCTGGGAGTGGCCGGCTGGCTAATTAGAATCCACGATACGCAGGATGGTTCCCAGACCAGAGGTGGCAACAATGACAAGTCGGGCCAGTTTGATGGTGCAAAGTGGCTCCTGCAATCTGCCATCCAGAAGCAGGGCTGCTTACTTTTGTTTGCCAGGGAAAGGAGCCGAGGTTTTTGTCTGGGGGCCTATGGCTGGGAGTAACCAGCTGGCTCCTGAAAAGGTACGATAGGCAGGATGGTTACCAGACCCATGGTGGCACCAGTGCCAAGTTCGGCTGATTTGATAGTACCAAGTGGCTCCTGCAATCTGCCATCAAAATGTTGGTAGGCGAGTTTTGTTTTCCAGGGAAAAGCGCCGTTGTTTGTGTTTGGGGGCCTGTGGGTGGGAGTGGCCGGATGGCTAATTACAATCCACGATACGCAGGGTGGTTCCCAGACCTAAAGTGGCACCAGTGACAAGTCGGGCCAGTTTGATGGTGCAAAGTTGCTACTGAAATCTGCCATCCAGAAACGGGGCAGCTTACTTTTGTTTGCCAGGGAAACGGGCCAAGGTTTGTGTCTGGGGGCCTATGGCTGTGAGTGACCGGCTAGGTCCTGAAAAGCTACGAGAGGCATGATGGTGACCAGACCCATGGTGGCACCAGTGCCAAGTTGGGCTGGTTTGATAGTACCAAGTGGCTCCTGCAATCTGCCATCAAAAAGTCGGCAAGCGAGTGTTGATTTCCAGGGAAAAGCGCCGTTGTTTGTGTTTGGGGGCCTGTGGCAGGGAGTGGCCGGCTGGCTCCTTAGAATCCACGATACGCAGCATGGTTCCCAGACCCAAGGTAGCACCAGTGCCAAGTCGGGCTGGCTTGATAATACCAAGTGGTTCCTGCAATCGGCCATCAAAAAGTTGGCAGGCGAGTTTTGTTTTCCAGGGAAAAGCGCCGTTGTTTTTGTTTGGGGGCCTATGGGTGGGAGTGGCCGGCTGGCTCCTTAGAATCCACGAGACGCAGGATGGTTCCCAGACCTGAGGTGGCACCAGTGCCAAGTTGGGCTGGTTTGATAGTACCAAGTGCGTCCTGCAATCTGCCATCCAGAAGCGGGGTAGCTTACTTTTGTTTGCCAGGGAAACGGGCCGAGGTTTGTGTCTCGGGGCCTATGGCTGGGAGTGACCGGCTGGCTCCTGAAAAGCTACGATAGGCAGGATGGTGACCAGACCCATGGTGGCACCAGTGCCAAGTTGGGCTGGTTTGATAGTACCAAGTGGCTCCTGCAATCTGCCATCAAAAAGTTGGCAGGCGAGTTTTGTTTTCCAGGGAAAAGCGCCGTTGTTTGTGTTTGGGGGCCTGTGGCTGGGAGTGGCCAGCTGGCTCCTTAGAACCCACGATACGCAGGATGGTTCCCAGACCTGAGTTGGCACCAGTGCCAAGTTGGGCTGGTTTGATGGTGCAAAGTGGCTCCTGCAATCTGCCATCCAGAAGCGGGGCAGCTTACTTTTGTTTGCCAGGGAAACGGGCCGAAATATTTGTCTGGGGGCCTCTGGCTGGGGGTGGCTGGCTGGCTCCTGAAAAGCTACGATAGGCAGGATGGTGACCAGACCCATGGTGGCACCAGTGCCAAGTTGGGCTGGTTTGATAATACCAAGTGGCTCCTGCAATCTGCCATCAAATGTTTGGCAGGCGAGTTTTGTTTTCCAGGGAAAAGCACCCTTATGTGTGTTTTGGGGCCTGTGGCTGGGAGTGGCCAGCTGGCTCCTTAGAATCCACGATACGCAGGATGGTTCCCAGACCCAAGGTGGCATCAGTGCCAAGTCGGGCTGGTTTGTTAGTACCAAGTGGTTCCTGCAATCTGCCATCCAGAAGCGGGGCAGCTGAATTTTGTTTGCCAGAGAAAAAGGCTGTTGTTTGTGTTTCGGTGCCTGTGGCTGGCAGTGGCCGGCTGGCTCCTGAAAATCCATGATACGCAGCATGGTTCCCAGACCCAAGGTGGCATCAGTGCCAAGTAGGGCTGGTTTCATAGTACCCAGTGGCTCCTGCAATCTGCCATCCAGAAGAGGGGCAGTTGAGTTTTGTTTTCCAGAGAAAAGGGCCGTGGTTTGTGTTTGGGGCCTATGGCTGAGAGTGACCGGCTGGCCCCTGAAAATCCACGATAGGAAGGATGGTTCCCAGATCCAAGGTGGCAGCAGTGCCATGTTGTGCTGGTGTGATAGTCCCAAGTGGCTCCTGCAATCTGCCATCCAGAAGCGGGGCAGCTGAATTTTGTTTGCCAGACAAAAAGTCTGTGGTTTGTGTTTGGGGGCCTGTGGCTGGGAGTGGCCGGGTGGCTCCTGAAAATCCATGATACGCAGCATGGTTCCCAGACCCAAGGTGGCACCAGTGCCAAGTGGGGCTGGTTTCACAGTGTCAAGTGCCTCCTGCAATCTCCCATCCAGAAGCGGGGCAGCTGAGTTTTGTTTGCCTGTGAAACGGGCCGTTGTTTTTAATTGGGGTCTGTGGCCGAGAGTGTTCGGCTGGCTCCTGACAACCCACAATACGCAGGATGGTTCCCAGACCCAAGGTGGCACCAGTGCCAAGTCGGGCTGGTTTGATAGTACCAAGTGGCTCCTGCAATCTGCCATCCAGAAGCGGTGCAGTTGAGTTTTGTTTGCCAGAGAAAAGGGCCGTGGGTTGTGTTTGGGGGCATATGGCTGGGAGTGGCCGGCTGTCTCATTAAAAAGATCGATACGCAGGATGGTTCCCAGACCCAAGGGGGCACCAGTGCCAAGTCGGGCTGTTTTTATAGTACCAAGTGCGTCCTGCAATTTGCCATCCAGAAGAGGGGCAGTTGAGTTTTGTTTGCCAGAGAATAGCGCCGTTGTTTGTGTTTGGGGGCTTGTGGCTCGTAGTGGCCGACTGGCGCCTTAGAATCTGTGTTACGCAGCATGGTTCCCAGACCCAAGGTGGCACCAGTGCCAAGTTTTGCTGGTTTGATAGTACCAAGTTGCTCCTGCAATCTGCCATCCAGAAGCGGGGTAGCTTACTTTTGTTTGCCAGGGAAACGGGCCGAGGTTTGTGACTGGGGACCTATGGCTGGGAGAGACCGGCTGGCTCCTGGAAAGCTACAATAGGCAGGATGGTTACCAGACCCATGGTGGCACCAGTGCCAAGTTGGGCTGGTTTGATAGTACCAAGTGGCTCCGGCAATCTGCCATCAAAAAGTTGGCAGGCGAGTTTTGTTTTCCAGGGAAAAGCGACATTGTTTGTATTTGGGGGCCTGTGGCTGGGAGTGGCCGGCTGGCTCCTTTGAACCCACGATATGCAGGATGGTTCCCAGACCCAAGGTGGCACCAGTGCCAAGTTTTGCTGGTTTGATACTACCAAGTGCGTCCTGCAATCTGCCATCCAGAAGCGGGGCAGCTTAATTTTGTTTGCCAGGGAAACGGGCCGTGGGTTTTGTTTGGGGGCATATATCTGAGAGTGGCCGGCTGGCTCCTGAAAATCCACGCTAGGCAGCATGGTTCCCAGATGCAATGTGGCACCAGTGCCAAGTCGGGCTGGTTTGATGGTGCAAAGTGGCTCCTGCAATCTGCCATCCAGAAGCGGGGCAGCTGATTTTTGTTTGCCAGAGGAAAATTCCGTGGATTGTTTTTGGGGGCATATTGCTGGGAGTGGCCGGCTGGCTCCTTAAAATGCTCGATACGCATGATGGTTCCCAGGCCCAAGGTGTCACCACTACCAAGTCGGCCTGCGGTTTTAGTATCAAGTTCATCCTGCAATTTGCCATCCAGAAGAGGGGCAGTTGAGTTTTGTTTGCCAGAGAAACGGGCTGAGGTTTCTGTTTGGGGACATATGGCTGAGAGTGGCCGGCTGGCCCCTGAATATCCACGATACAGAGCATGGTTCCCAGATCCAAGGTGGCACCAGTGCCAAGTCGGGCTGGTTTGATAGTACCAAGTGTCTCCTGCAATCTGCCATCCAGAAGCAGGGCAGCTTACTTTTGTTTGCCAGAGAAATAGGCCTAGGTTTTTGTTTGGGGGCCTGTGGCTAGGAGTGGCCGGCTGGCTCCTAAGAATCCACGATACGCAGGATGTTTCCCAGACCCAAGGTGGCACCAGTGCCAAGTCGGGCTGGTTTGATAGTACCAAGTGGCTCCTGCAAACTCCATCAAAAAGTTGGCAGGCGTGTTTTGTTTTCCAGGGAACAGCGCCGTTGATTTTGTTTGGGGGCCTGTGGCTGGGAGTGGCCGGCTGGCTCCTTAGAATCCACGATACGCAGGATGGTTCCCAGACCCAAGGTGGCACCAGTGCCAAGTCGGGCTGGTTTGATTACACCAAGTGGCTCCTGCAATCTGCCATCCAGAAGTGAGGCAGCTAAGTTTTGTTTGCGAGAAAAAAGGGCCGTGGTTTTTGTTGGGGGCCTGTGGCTGGGAGTAGCCGGCTGGCTCCTTAAAATCCACGATAGGCAGGATGGTTCCCAGACCCAAGGTGGCACCAGTGCCAAGTCGGGCTGGTTTGATAGTACCAAGTGGCTCCTGCAATTTGCCATCCAGAAGCGGGGCAGTTGAATTTTGTTTGCTAGAGAAAAGGGCTGTGGTTTGTGTTTGGGGGCCTATGGCTGAGAGTGGCCGGCTGGCCCCTGAAAATCAACGATAGGCAGGATGGTTCCCAGATCCAAGGTGGCACCAGTGCCAAGTAAGGCTGGTTGTATGGTTCAAAGTAACTCCTGCAATCTGCCATCCAGAAGCGGGACAGCTGAGATTTTTTTGCCAGAGAAAAGGTCCATGGTTTCTTTTTGGGGCATACGGCTGGGAATTGCCGGCTGGCTCCTTAAAATGCTCGATATGCAGGATGGTTCCCAGAGCCAAGGTGGCACCACTGCCAAGTCGGGCTCTTTTTGTAGTACCAAGTGCGTCCTGCAATTTGCCATCCAGAAGAGGGGCAGTTGAGTTTTGTTTGCCAGAGAAAAGGGCCGTTGTTTGTGTTTGGGGGCCTGTGGCTGGGAGTGTTCGGCTGGTTCCTGAATATGTACGATACGCAGGATTGTTCCCAGATCCAAGGTGGCAGCAGTGCCATGTTGTGCTGGTGTGATAGTCCCAAGTGGCTCCTGCAATCTGCCATCCAGAAGTGGGGCAGCTGATTTTTGTTTGCCAGAGAAAAGGTCCGTGGTTTGTTTTTGGGGGCATATGGCTGAGAGTGGCCGGCTGGCTCCTGAAAAGCTACGATAGGCAGGATGGTGACCAGACCCATGGTGGCACCAGTGCCAAGTTGGGCTGGTTTGATAGTACCAAGTGGCTCCTGCAATCTGCCATCAAAATTTGTCAGGCGAGTTTTGTTTTCCAGGGAAAAGCGCCGTTGTTTGTGTTTGGGTGCCTGAGGCTGGGAGTGGCCGGCTGGCTCCTTAGAATCCACGATACGCAGGATGGTTCCCAGACCTGAGGTGGCACCAGTGCCAAGTCGGGCTGGTTTGATAGTAACAAGTGCGTCCTACTATCTGCCATCCAGAAGCGGGGCAGCTTACTTTTGTTTGCCAGGGAAACGGGCCGAGCTTTGTGTCTGGGGGCCTGTGGCAGGGAGTGACCGGCTGGCTCCTGAAAAGCTACGATAGGCAGGATGGTGACCAGACCCATGGTGGCACCAGTGCCAAGTTGGGCTGGTTTGATAGTACCAAGTGGCTCCTGCAATCTGCCATCAAAAAGTTGTCAGGCGAGTTTTGTTTTCCAGGGAAAAGCGCCGTTGTTTGTGTTTGGGGGCCTGTGGCTGGGAGTGGCCGGCTGGCTAATTAGAATCCACGATACGCAGGATGGTTCCCAGACCAGAGGTGGCAACAGTGACAAGTCGGGCCAGTTTGATGGTGCAAAGTTGCTACTGAAATCTGCCATCCAGAAACAGGGCAGCTTACTTTTGTTTGCCAGGGAAACGGGCCAAGGTTTGTGTCTGGGGGCCTATGGCTGTGAGTGACCGGCTAGGTCCTGAAAAGCTACGAGAGGCATGATGGTGACCAGACCCATGGTGGCACCAGTGCCAAGTTGGGCTGGTTTGATAGTACCAAGTGGCTCCTGCAATCTGCCATCAAAAAGTCGGCAAGCGAGTGTTGATTTCCAGGGAAAAGCGCCGTTGTTTCTGTTTGGGGGCCTGTGGCAGGGAGTGGCCGGCTGGCTCCTTAGAATCCACGATACGCAGCATGATTCCCAGACCCAAGGTGGCACCAGTGCCAAGTCGGGCTGGCTTGATAATACCAAGTGGTTCCTGCAATCGGCCATCAAAAAGTTGGCAGGCGAGTTTTGTTTTCCAGGGAAAAGCGCCGTTGTTTTTGTTTGGGGGCCTATGGGTGGGAGTGGCCGGCTGGCTCCTTAGAATCCACGAGACGCAGGATGGTTCCCAGACCTGAGGTGGCACCAGTGCCAAGTTGGGCTGGTTTGATAGTACCAAGTGCGTCCTGCAATCTGCCATCCAGAAGTGGGGTAGCTTACTTTTGTTTGCCAGGGAAACGGGCCGAGGTTTGTGTCTCGGGGCATATGGCTGGGAGTGACCGGCTGGCTCCTGAAAAGCTACGATAGGCAGGATGGTGACCAGACCCATGGTGGCACCAGTGCCAAGTTGGGCTGGTTTGATAGTACCAAGTGGCTCCTGAAATCTGCCATCAAAAATTTGGCAGGCGAGTTTGTTATCCAGGGAAAAGCGCCGTTGTTTGCGCCTGGGACCCTATGGCCTGGAGTGGACGGATGGCTAATTAGAATCCACGATACACAGGATGGTTCCCAGACCCATGGTGGCACCAGTGCTAACTTGGGCTGGTTTGATAGTACCAAGTGGTTCCTGCAATCTGCCATCCAGAAGCGGGGCAGCTTACTTTTGTTTTCCAGGGAAACGGGCCGAGGTTTTTGTCTGGGGGCCTATGGCTGGGAGTGACCGGCTGGCTCCTGAAAAGCTACGATAGGCAGGATGGTGACCAGACCCATGACGGCACCAGTGCCAAGTTGGGCTGGTTTGATAGTACCAAGTGGCTCCTGCAATCTGCCATCAAAAAGTTGTCAGGCGAGTTTTGTTTTCCAGGGAAAAGCGCCGTTGTTTGTGTTTGGGGGCCTGTGGCTGGGAGTGGCCGGCTGCCTCCTTAGAATCCACGATACTCAGCATGGTTCCCAGATCAGAGGTGGCACCAGTGCCAAGTTGGGCTGGTTTGATAGTACCAAGTGCGTCCGGGAATCTGCCATCCAGAAGCGGGGCAGCTTACTTTTGTTTGCCAGGGAAACGGGCCGAGGTTTTTGTCTGGGGGCCTATGGCTGGGAGTGACTGGCTGGCTCCTGAAAAGTTACGATAGGCAGGATGGTTCCCAGACCCATGGTGGCACCAGTGCCAAGTTGGGCTGGTTTGATAGTACCAAGTGGCTCCTGCAATCTGCCATCAAAAAGTTGGCAGGCGAGTTTTGTTTTCCAGGGAAAAGCGCCGTTGTTTGTGTTTGGGGAACTGTGGCAGGGAGTGGCCGGCTGGCTCCTTAGAATCCACGATACGCAGGATGGTTCCCAGACTTGACGTGGCACCAGTGCCAAGTCGGGCTGGTTTGATAGTACCAAGTGCGTCCTGCAATCTGCCATCCAGAAGCGGGGCAGCTTACTTTTGTTTTCCAGGGAAACGGGCCGAGGTATTTGTCTGGGGGCCTATGGCTGGGAGTGACCGGCTGGCTCCTGAAAAGCTACGATAGGCAGGATGGTGACCAGACCCATGGTGGCACCAGTGCCAAGTTGGGCTGGTTTGATAGTACCAAGTGGCTCCTGCAATCTGCCATCAAAAAGTTGTCAGGCGAGTTTTGTTTTCCAGGGAAAAGCGCCGTTGTTTGTGTTTGGGTGCCTGTGGCTGGGAGTGGCCGGCTGGCTCCTTAGAATCCACGATACGCAGGATGGTTCCCAGACCAGTGGTGGCACCAGTGCCAAGTCGGGCTGGTTTGATATTAACAAGTGCGTCCTACTATCTGCCATCCAGAAGCGGGGCATCTTACTTTTGTTTGCCAGGGAAACGGGCCGAGCTTTGTGTCTGGGGGCCTATGGCTGGGAGTGACCGGCTGGCTCCTGAAAAGCTACGATAGGCAGGATGGTGACCAGACCCATGGTGGCACCAGTGCCAAGTTGGGCTGGTTTGATAGTACCAAGTGGCTCCTGCAATCTGCCATCAAAAAGTTGTCAGGCGAGTTTTGTTTTCCAGGGAAAAGCGCCGTTGTTTGTGTTTGGGTGCCTGTGGCTGGGAGTGGCCGGCTGGCTCCTTAGAATCCACGATACGCAGGATGGTTCCCAGACCAGTGGTGGCACCAGTGCCGAGTCGGGCTGGTTTGATATTAACAAGTGCGTCCTACTATCTGCCATCCAGAAGCGGGGCAGCTTACTTTTGTTTGCCAGCTAAACGGGCCGAGCTTTGTGTCTGGGGGCCTATGGCTGGGAGTGACCGGCTGGCTCCTGAAAAGCTACGATAGGCAGGATGGTGACCAGACCCATGGTGGCACCAGTGCCAAGTTGGGCTGGTTTGATAGTACCAAGTGGCTCCTGCAATCTGCCATCAAAAAGTTGTCAGGCGAGTTTTGTTTTCCAGGGAAAAGCGCCGTTGTTTGTGTTTGGGGGCCTGTGGCTGGGAGTGGCCGGCTGGCTAATTAGAATCCACGATACGCAGGATGGTTCCCAGACCAGAGGTGGCAACAATGACAAGTCGGGCCAGTTTGATGGTGCAAAGTGGCTCCTGCAATCTGCCATCCAGAAGCAGGGCTGCTTACTTTTGTTTGCCAGGGAAAGGAGCCGAGGTTTTTGTCTGGGGGCCTATGGCTGGGAGTGACCAGCTGGCTCCTGAAAAGGTACGATAGGCAGGATGGTTACCAGACCCATGGTGGCACCAGTGCCAAGTTCGGCTGATTTGATAGTACCAAGTGGCTCCTGCAATCTGCCATCAAAATGTTGGTAGGCGAGTTTTGTTTTCCAGGGAAAAGCGCCGTTGTTTGTGTTTGGGGGCCTGTGGCAGGGAGTGGCCGGCTGGCTCCTTATAATCCACGATACGCAGGATGGTTCCCAGACCTGAGTTGGCACCAGTGCCAAGTTGGGCTGGTTTGATGGTGCAAAGTGGCTCCTGCAATCTGCCATCCAGAAGCGGGGCAGCTTACTTTTGTTTGCCAGGGAAACGGGCCGAGGTTTTTGTCTGGGGGCCTATGGCTGGGAGTGACCGGCTGGCTCCTGAAAAGTTACGATAGGCAGGATGGTGACCAGACCCATGGTGGCACCAGTGCCAAGTTCGGCTGGTTTGATAGTACCAAGTGGCTCCTGCAATCTGCCATCAAAAAGTTGGCAGGCGAGTTTTGTTTTCCAGGGAAAAGCGCCGTTCTTTGTGTTTGGGGGCCTGTGGCAGGGAGTGGCCGGATGGCTCCTTAGAATCCACGATACGCAGGATGGTTCCCAGACCAGTGGTGGCACCAGTGCCAAGTCGGGCTGGTTTGATAGTACCAAGTGCGTCCTGCAATCTGCCATCCAGAAGCGGGGCAGCTTACTTTTGTTTGCCAGGGAAACGGGCCGAGGTATTTGTCTGGGGGCCTATGGCTGGGAGTGACCGGCTGGCTCCTGAAAAGCTACGATAGTCAGGATGGTGACCAGACCCATGGTGGCACCAGTGCCAAGTTGGGCTGGTTTGATAGTACCAAGTGGCTCCTGCAATCTGCCATCAAAAAGTTGGCAGGCGAGTTTTGTTTTCCAGGGAAAAGCGCCGTTGTTTGTGTTTGGGGGCCTGTGGGTGGGAGTGGCCGGCTGGCTCCTTAGAATCCACGATACGCAGGATGGTTCCCAGACCAGTGGTGGCACCAGTGCCAAGTCGGGCTGGTTTGATAGTAACAAGTGCGTCCTACTATCTGCCATCCAGAAGCGGGGCAGCTTACTTTTGTTTGCCAGGGAAACGGGCCGAGCTTTGTGTCTGGGGGCCTATGGCTGGGAGTGACCGGCTGGCTCCTGAAAAGCTACGATAGGCAGGATGGTGACCAGACCCATGGTGGCACCAGTGCCAAGTTGGGCTGGTTTGATAGTACCAAGTGGCTCCTGCAATCTGCCATCAAAAAGTTGTCAGGCGAGTTTTGTTTTCCAGGGAAAAGCGCCGTTGTTTGTGTTTGGGGGCCTGTGGCTGGGAGTGGCCGGCTGGCTAATTAGAATCCACGATACGCAGGATGGTTCCCAGACCAGAGGTGGCAACAGTGACAAGTCGGGCCAGTTTGATGGTGCAAAGTGGCTCCTGCAATCTGCCATCCAGAAGCAGGGCTTCTTACTTTTGTTTGCCAGGGAAAGGAGCCGAGGTTTTTGTCTGGGGGCCTATGGCTGGGAGTGACCAGCTGGCTCCTGAAAAGGTACGATAGGCAGGATGGTTACCAGACCCATGGTGGCACCAGTGCCAAGTTCGGCTGATTTGATAGTACCAAGTGGCTCCTGCAATCTGCCATCAAAAAGTTGGCAGGCGAGTTTTGTTTTCCAGGGAAAAGCGCCGTTGTTTGTGTTTGGGGGCCTGTGGGTGGGAGTGGCCGGATGGCTAATTAGAATCCACGATACGCAGGATGTTTCCCAGACCTAAAGTGGCACCAGTGACAAGTCGGGCCAGTTTGATGGTGCAAAGTTGCTACTGAAATCTGCCATCCAGAAACGGGGCAGCTTACTTTTGTTTGCCAGGGAAACGGGCCAAGGTTTGTGTCTGGGGGCCTATGGCTGTGAGTGACCGGCTAGGTCCTGAAAAGCTACGAGAGGCATGATGGTGACCAGACCCATGGTGGCACCAGTGCCAAGTTGGGCTGGTTTGATAGTACCAAGTGGCTCCTGCAATCTGCCATCAAAAAGTCGGCAAGCGAGTGTTGATTTCCAGGGAAAAGCGCCGTTGTTTGTGTTTGGGGGCCTGTGGCAGGGAGTGGCCGGCTGGCTCCTTAGAATCCACGATACGCAGCATGGTTCCCAGACCCAAGGTGGCACCAGTGCCAAGTCGGGCTGGCTTGATAATACCAAGTGGTTCCTGCAATCTGCCATCAAAAAGTTGGCAGGCGAGTTTTGTTTTCCAGGGAAAAGCGCCGTTGTTTTGTTTGGGGGCCTATGGGTGGGAGTGGCCGGCTGGCTCCTTAGAATCCACGAGACGCAGGATGGTTCACAGACCTGAGGTGGCACCAGTGCCAAGTTGGGCTGGTTTGATAGTACCAAGTGCGTCCTGCAATCTGCCATCCAGAAGCGGGGTAGCTTACTTTTGTTTGCCAGGGAAACGGGCCGAGGTTTGTGTCTGGGGGCCTATGGCGGGGAGTGACCGGCTGGCTCCTGAAAAGCTACGATAGGCAGGATGGTGACCAGACCCATGGTGGCACCAGTGCCAAGTTGGGCGGGTTTGATAGTACCAAGTGGCTCCTGCAATCTGCCATCAAAAACTTGGCAGGCGAGTTTTGTTTTCCAGGGAAAAGCGCCGTTGTTTGTGTTTGGGGGCCTGTGGCTGGGAGTGGCCGGCTGGCTCCTTAGAATCCACGATACTCAGCATGGTTCCCAGACCAGAGGTGGCACCAGTGCCAAGTTGGGCTGGTTTGATTGTAACAAGTGCGTCCGGGAATCTGCCATCCAGAAGCGGGGCAGCTTACTTTTGTTTGCCAGGGAAACGGGCCGAGGTTTGTGTCTGGGGGCCTATGGCTGGGAGTGGCCGGCTGGCTCCTGAAAAGCTACGATAGGCAGGATGGTGACCAGACCCATGGTGACACCAGTGCCAAGTTGGGCTGGTTTGATAGTACCAAGTGGCTCCTGCAATCTGCCATCAAAAAGTTGGCAGGAGAGTTTTGTTTTCCAGGGAAAAGCGCCGTTGTTTGTGTTTGGGGGCCTGTGGCAGGGAGTGGCCGGCTGGCTCCTTAGAATCCACGATACGCAGGATGTTTCCCAGACCCAAGTTGGCACCAGTACCAAGTAGGGCTGGTTTGATACTACCAAGTGGCTCCTGCAATCTGCCATCCAGAAGCGGGGCAGCTTACTTTTGTTTGCCAGGGAAACGGGCCGAGGTTTGGGTCTGGGGGCCTATGGCTGGGAGTGACCGGCTGGCTCCTGAAAAGCTACGATAGGCAGGATGTTGACCAGACCCATGGTGGCACCAGTGACAAGTTGGGCTGATTTGATAGTACCAAGTGGCTCCTGCAATCTGCCATCAAAAAGTTGGCAGGCGAATTTTGTTTTCCAGGGAAAAGCGCCGTTGTTTGTGTTTGGGAGCCTGTGGCAGGGAGTGGCCGGCTGGCTCCTGAAAAGCTACGATACCCAGGATGGTTCCCAGACCAGAGGTGGCACCAGTGCCAAGTCGGGTGGTTTGATAGTAGCAAGTGGCTCCTGCAATCTGCCATCCAGAAGCGGGACAGCTTACTTTTGTTTGTCAGGGAAACCGGCCGAGTTTTGTGTCTGTGGGCCTACGGCTGGGAGTGACCGGGTGGCTCCTGAAAAGCTACGATAGGCAGGATGGTGACCAGACCCATGGTGGCACCAGTGCCAAGTTGGGCTGGTTTGATAGTACCAAGTGGCTCCTGCAATCTGCCATCAAAAAGTTGGCAGGCAAGTTTTGTTTTCCAGGGAAAAGCGCCGTTGTTTTTGTTTGGGGGCCTATGGCTGGGAGTGGCCGGCTGGCTCCTTAGAATCCACGATACGCACGATGGTTCCCAGACCTGAGGTGGCACCAGTGCCAAGTTGGGCTGGTTTGATAGTACCAAGTGCGTCCTGCAATCTGCCATCCAGAAGCGGGGTAGCTTACTTTTGTTTGCCAGGGAAACGGGCCGAGGTTTGTGTCTGGGGGCCTATGGCTGGGAGTGACCGGCTGGCTCCTGAAAAGCTACGATAGGCAGGATGGTTCCCAGACCCATGGTGGCACCAGTGCCAAGTTGGGCTGGTTTGATAGTACCAAGTGGCTCCTGCAATCTGCCATCAAAAAGTTGTCAGGCGAGTTTTGTTTTCCAGGGAAAAGCGCCGTTGTTTTTGTTTGGGTGCCTGTGGCTGGGAGTGGCCGGCTGGCTCCTTAGAATCCACGATACGCAGGATGGTTCCCAGACCAGAGGTGGCAGCAATGCCAAGTCGGGCTGGTTTGATGGTGAAAAGTGGCTCCTGCAATCTGCCATCCAGAAGCGGTATAACTTACTTTTGTTTGCCAGGGAAACGGGCCGAGGTTTGTGTCTGGGGGCCTATGGCTGGGAGTGACCGGCTGGCTCCTGAAAAGCTACGATAGGCAGGATGGTGACCAGACACATGACGGCACCAGTGTCAAGTTGGGCTGGTTTGATAGTACCAAGTGGCTCCGGGAATCTGCCATCACAATCTGGCAGGCGAGTTTTGTTGTCCAGGGAAAAGCGCCGTTGTTTGTGTCTGGGGGCCTGTGGCTGGGAGTGACCGGCTGGCTCTTTAGAATCCACGATACGCAGGATGGTTCCCAGACCCAAGGTGGCACCAGTGCCAAGTTGGGCTGGTTTGATACTACCAAGTGCGTCCTGGAATCTGCCATCCAGAAGCGGGGCAGCTTACTTTTGTTTGCCAGGGAAATGGGCCGAGGTTTTTCTCTGGGGGCCTATGGCAGGGAGGGACCGGCTGTCTCCTGAAAAGCTACGATAGGCAGGATGGTGACCAGACCCATGGTGGCACCAGTGCCAAGTTGGGCTGATTTGATAGTAGCAAGTGGCTCCTGCAATCTGCCATCAAAAAGTTGGCAGGCGAGTTTTGTTTTCCAGGGAAAAGCGCTGTGGTTTGTGTTTGGGGGCCTGTGGCTGGGAGTGACCGGCTGGCTCCTTAGAATCCACGATACGCAGGATGGTTCCCAGACTAGAGGTGGCACCAATGCCAAGATGGGCTGGTTTGATAGTACCAAGTGGCTCCTGCAATCTGCCATCCAGAAGCGGGGCAGCTTGCTTTTGTTTGCCAGGGAAACGGGTCGAGCTTTGTGTCTGGGGGCCTATGGCTGGGAGTGACCGGCTGGCTCCTGAAAAGCTACGATAGGCAGGATGGTGACCAGACCCATGGTGGCACCAGTGCCAAGTTGGGCTGGTTTGATAGTACCAAGTGGCTCCTGCAATCTGCCATCAAAAAGTTAGCAGGCAAGTTTTGTTTTCCAGGGAAAAGCGCCGTTGTTTTTGTTTGGGGGCCTATGGCTGGGAGTGGCCGGCTGGCTCCTTAGAATCCACGATACGCAGGATGGTTCCCAGACCTGAGGTGGCACCAGTGCCAAGTCGGGCTGGTTTGATAGTACCAAGTGGCTCCTGCAATCTGCCATCCAGAAGCGGGGTAGCTTACTTTTGTTTGCCAGGGAAACGGGCCGAGGTTTGTGTCTGGGGGCCTATGGCTGGGAGTGACCGGCTGGCTCCTGAAAAGCTACGATAGGCAGGATGGTGACCAGACCCATGGTGGCACCAGTGCCAAGTTGGGCTGGTTTGATAGTACCAAGTGGCTCCTGCAATCTACCATCAAAAACTTGGCAGGCGAGTTTTGTTTTCCAGGAAATAGCCCTGTGGTTTTGTTTGGGGGCCTGTGGCTGGGAGCGACCGGCTGGCTCCTTAGAATCCACGATACGCAGGATGGTTCCCAGACCCAAGGTGGCACCAGTGCCAAGTTGGGCTGGTTTGATAGTACCAAGTGGTTCCTGCCATCTGCCATCCAGAAGCGGGGCAGCTTACTTTTGTTTTCCAGGGAAACGGGCCGAGGTTTTTGTCTGGGGGCCTATGGCTGGGAGTGACCGGCTGGCTCGTGAAAAGCTACGATAGGCAGGATGGTGACCAGACCCATGACGGCACCAGTGCCAAGTTGGGCTGGTTTGATAGTACCAAGTGGCTCCTGCAATCTGCCATCAAAAACTTGGCAGGCGAGTTTTGTTTTCCAGGGAAAAGCGCCGTTGTTTGTGTTTGGGGGCCTGTGGCTGGGAGTGGCCGGCTGGCTCCTTAGAATCCACGATACTCAGCATGGTTCCCAGACCTGAGTTGGCACCAGTGCCAAGTTGGGCTGGTTTGATAGTACCAAGTGCGTCCGGGAATCTGCCATCCAGAAGCGGGGCAGCTTACTTTTGTTTGCCAGGGAAACGGGCCGAGGTTTTTGTCTGGGGGCCTATGGCTGGGAGTGACCGGCTGGCTCCTGAAAAGTTACGATAGGCAGGATGGTGACCAGACCCATGGTGGCACCAGTGCCAAGTTGGGCTGGTTTGATAGTACCAAGTGGCTCCTGCAATCTGCCATCAAAAAGTTGGCAGGCGAGTTTGTTTTCCAGGGAAAAGCGCCGTTGTTTGTGTTTGGGGGCCTGTGGCAGGGAGTGGCCGGCTGGCTCCTTAGAATCCACGATACGCAGGATGGTTCCCAGACCCAAGGTGGCACCAGTGCCAAGTTGGGCTGGTTTGATAGTACCAAGTGCGTCCTGGAATCTGCCATCCAGAAGCGGGGCAGCTTACTTTTGTTTTCCAGGGAAACGGGCCGAGGTATTTGTCTGGGGGTTTATGGCTGGGAGTGACCGGCTGGCTCCTGAAAAGCTACGATAGGCAGGATGGTGACCAGACCCATGGTGGCACCAGTGCCAAGTTGGGCTGGTTTGATAGTACCAAGTGGCTCCTGCAATCTGCCATCAAAAAGTTGTCAGGCGAGTTTTGTTTTCCAGGGAAAAGCGCCGTTGTTTGTGTTTGGGTGCCTGTGGCTGGGAGTGGCCGGCTGGCTAATTAGAATCCACGATACGCAGGATGGTTCCCAGACCAGTGGTGGCACCAGTGCCAAGTCGGGCTGGTTTGATAGTAACAAGTGCGTCCTACTATCTGCCATCCAGAAGCGGGGCAGCTTACTTTTGTTTGCCAGGGAAACGGGCCGAGCTTTGTGTCTGGGGGCCTATGGCTGGGAGTGACCGGCTGGCTCCTGAAAAGCTACGATAGGCAGGATGGTGACCAGACCCATGGTGGCACCAGTGCCAAGTTGGGCTGGTTTGATAGTACCAAGTGGCTCCTGCAATCTGCCATCAAAAAGTTGTCAGGCGAGTTTTGTTTTCCAGGGAAAAGCGCCGTTGTTTGTGTTTGGGGGCCTGTGGCTGGGAGTGGCCGGCTGGCTAATTAGAATCCACGATACGCAGGAAGGTTCCCAGACCAGAGGTGGCAACAGTGACAAGTCGGGCCAGTTGGATGGTGCAAAGTGGCTCCTGCAATCTGCCATCCAGAAGCAGGGCTGCTTACTTTTGTTTGCCAGGGAAAGGAGCCGAGGTTTTTGTCTGGGGGCCTATGGCTGGGAGTGACCAGCTGGCTCCTGAAAAGGTACGATAGGCAGGATGGTTACCAGACCCATGGTGGCACCAGTGCCAAGTTCGGCTGATTTGATAGTACCAAGTGGCTCCTGCAATCTGCCATCAAAATGTTGGTAGGCGAGTTTTGTTTTCCAGGGAAAAGCGCCGTTGATTGTGTTTGGGGGCCTGTGGCTGGGAGTGGCCGGCTGGCTCCTTAGAATCCACGATACGCAGGATGTTTCCCAGACCCAAGTTGGCACCAGTACCAAGTAGGGCTGGTTTGATACTACCAAGTGGCTCCTGCAATCTGCCATCCAGAAGCGGGGCAGCTTACTTTTGTTTGCCAGGGAAACGGGCCGAGGTTTGTGTCTGGGGGCCTATGGCTGGGAGTGACCGGCTGGCTCCTGAAAAGCTACGATAGGAAGGATATTGACCAGACCCATGGTGGCACCAGTGCCAAGTTGGGCTGATTTGATAGTACCAAGTGGCTCCTGCAATCTGCCATCAAAAAGTTGGCAGGCGAATTTTGTTTTCCAGGGAAAAGCGCCGTTGTTTGTGTTTGGGGGCCTGTGGCAGGGAGTGGCCGGCTGGCTCCTGAAAAGCTACGATAGGCAGGATGGTGACCAGACCCATGGTGGCACCAGTGCCAAGTTGGGCTGGTTTGATAGTACCAAGTGGCTCCGGCAATCTGCCATCAAAAAGATGGCAGACGAGTTTTGTTTTCCAGGGAAAAGCGCCGTTGTTTGTGTTTGGGGGCCTGTGCCTGGGAGTGGACGGATGGCTAATTAGAATCTACGATACGCAGGATGGTTCCCAGACCAGAGGTGGCACCAGTGCCAAGTCGGGTGGTTTGATAGTAGCAAGTGGCTCCTGCAATCTGCCATCCAGAAGCGGGACAGCTTACTTTTGTTTGTCAGGGAAACGGGCCGAGTTTTGTGTCTGTGGGCCTATGGCTGGGAGTGACCGGCTGGCTCCTGAAAAGCTACAATAGGCAGGATGGTTACCAGACCCATGGTGGCACCAGGGCCAAATTGGGCTGGTTTGATAGTACCAAGTGGCTCCTGCAATCTGCCATCCAGATGCGGGACAGCTGAGTTTTTTTTGCCAGAGAAAATGTCCATGGTTTCTTTTTGGGGCATACGGCTGGGAATTGCCGGCTGGCTCCTTAAAATGCTCGATACGCAGGATGGTTCCCAGAGCCAAGGTGGCACCACTGCCAAGTCGGGCTCTTTTTGTAGTACCAAGTGCGTCCTGCAATTTGCCATCCAGAAGAGGGGCAGTTGAGTTTTGTTTGCCAGAGGAAAGGGCCGAGGTTTGTGTTTGGGGGCATATGGCTGGGAATGACCGGCTGGCCCCTGAAAATCCACGATACGCCGGATGGTTCCCAGATCCAAGGTGGTACCATTACCAAGTCGGGCTGGTTTGATAGTCCCAAGTGGCTCCTGCAAACTGCCATCCAGAAGCGGGGCAGCTTACTTTTGTTTGCCAGGGTAATGGGCCTTTGTTTGTGTTTGGGGGCCTGTGGCTGGGAGTGTTCGGCTGGTTCCTGAATATGTACGATACGTAGGATTGTTCTGAGATCCAAGTTGGCAGCAGTGCCATGTTGTGCTGGTGTGATAGTCCCAAGTGGCTCCTGCAATCTGCCATCCAGAAGTGGGGCAGTTGATTTTTGTTTGCCAGAGAAAAGGTCCTTGGTTTGTTTTTGGGGGCATATGGCTGAGAGTGGCTGGCTGGCCCCTGAAAATCCACGAGACGCAGGATGGTTCCCAGACCTGAGGTGGCACCAGTGACAAGTCGGGCCAGTTTGATGGTGCAAAGTGGCTCCTGCAATCTGCCATCCAGAAGCGGGGCAGCTTACTTTTGTTTTCCAGGGAAACGGGCCGAGGTTTGTGTCTGGGGGCCTATGGCTGGGAGTGACCGGCTGGCTCCTGAAAAGCTACGATAGGCAGGATGGTGACCAGACCCATGGTGGCACCAGTGCCAAGTTGGGCTGATTTGATATTACCAAGTGGCTCCTGCAATCTGCCATCAAAAATTTGGCAGGCGAGTTTTGATTTCCAGGGAAAAGCGCCGTTGTTTGTGTTTGGGGGCCTGTGGCTGAGAGTGGCCGGCTTGCTAATTGGAATCCACGATACGCAGGATGGTTCCCAGACCTGACGTGGCACCAGTGCCAAGTCGGGCTAGTTTGATGCTGCAAAGTGGCTCCTGCAATCTGCCAAGCAGAAGCGGGGTAGCTTACTTTTGTTTGCCAGGGAAAATGGCCGAGGTTTTTGTCTGGGGGCCTATGGCTGGGAGTGACCGGCTGGCTCCTGAAAAGCTACGATAGGCAGGATGGTGACCAGACCCATGGTGGCACCAGTGCCAAGTTGGGCTGATTTGATAGTAGCAAGTTGCTCCTGCAATCTGCCATCAAAAAGTTGGCAGGCGAGTTTTATTTTCCAGGGAAAAGCGCCGTTGTTTGTGTTTGGGGGCCTGTGGCTGGGAGTGGCCGGCTGGCTCCTTAGAATCCACGATACGCAGCATGGTATCCAGACCCAAGGTGGCACCAGTGCCAAGTCGGGCTGGTTTGATTATACCAAGTGGCTCCTGCAATCTGCCATCCAGAAGCGGGGCAGCTTACTTTTGTTTGCCACGGAAACGGGTCGAGCTTTGTGTCTGGGGGCCTATGGCTGGGAATGACCGGCTGGTTCCTGAAGAGCTACGATGTGCAGGATGGTGACCAGACCCATGGTGGCACCAGTGCCAAGTTGGGCTGGTTTGATAGCACCAAGTGGCTCCTGCAATCTGTCATCAAAATTTGGCAGGCGAGTTTTGTTTTCCAGGGAAAAGCGTCGTTGTTTGTGTTTGGGGGCCTGTGGCTGGGAGTGGCCGGATGGCTAATTAGAATCCACGATACGCAGGATGGTTCCCAGACCAGAGGTGGCACCAGTGCCACATTGGGCTGGTTAGATAGTACCAAGTGCGTCCGGCAATCTGCCATCCAGAAGCGGGGCAGCTTTCTTTTTTTTGCCAGGGAAACGGGCCGAGCTTTGTGTCTTGGGGCCTATGGCTGGGAGTGACCGGCTGGCTCCTGAAAAGCTACGATAGGCAGGATGGTGACCAGACCCATGGTGGCACCAGTGCCAAGTTGGGCTGGTTTGATAGTACCAAGTGGCTCCTGCAATCTGCCATCAAAAAGTTGGCAGGCGAGTTTTCTTTTCCAGGGAAAAGCGTCGTTGTTTGTGTTTGAGGGCCTGTGGCTGGGAGTGGCCGGCTGGCTCCTTAGAATCCACGATACGCAGGATGGTTCCCAGACTTGACGTGGCACCAGTGCCAAGTCGGGCTGGTTTGATAGTACCAAGTGCGTCCTGCAATCTGCCATCCAGAAGTGGGGCAGCTTACTTTTGTTTTCCAGGGAAACGGGCCGAGGTATTTGTCTGGGGGCCTATGGCTGGGAGTGACCGGCTGGCTCCTGAAAAGCTACGATAGGCAGGATGGTGACCAGACCCATGGTGGCACCAGTGCCAAGTTGGGCTGGTTTGATAGTACCAAGTGGCTCCTGCAATCTGCCATCAAAAAGTTGTCAGGCGAGTTTTGTTTTCCAGGGAAAAGCGCCGTTGTTTGTGTTTGAGGGCCTGTGGCTGGGAGTGGCCGGCTGGCTCCTTAGAATCCACGATACGCAGGATGGTTCCCAGACCTGAGGTGGCACCAGTGCCAAGTCCGGCTAGTTTGATGGTGCAAAGTGGCTCCTGCAATCTGCCATCCAGAAGCGGGGCAGCTTACTTTTGTTTGCCAGGGAAACGGGCCGAGCTTTGTGTCTGGGGTCTATGGCTGGGAGTGACCGGCTGGCTCCTGAAAAGCTACGATAGGCAGGATGGTGACCAGACCCATGGTGGCACCAGTGCCAAGTTGGGCTGGTTTGATAGTACCAAGTGGCTCCTGTAATCTGCCATCAAAATTTGGCAGGCGAGTTTTGTTTTCTAGGGAAAAGCGCCGTTGTTTGTGTTTGGGGGCCTGTGGCTGGGAGTGGCCGGCTGGCTCCTTAGAATCCACAATACGCAGGATGGTTCCCAGACCTGAGGTGGCACCAGTGCCAAGTTGGGCTGGTTTGATAGTACCAAGTGCGTCCTGCAATCTGCCATCCAGAAGCGGGGCAGCTTACTTTTGTTTGCCAGGGAAACGGGCCGAGGTTTGTGTCTGGGGGCCTATGGCTGGGAGTGACCGGCTGGCTCGTGAAAAGCTACGATAGGCAGGATGGTGACCAGACCCATGGTGGCACCAGAGCCATGTTCGGCTGATTTCAAAGTACAAAGTGGCTCCTGCAATCTTCCATCAAAAAGTCAGCAGGCGAGTTTTGTTTTCCAGGGAAAAGCGCCGTTGTTTTTGTCTGCGGGCCTGTGGCTGGAGTGGCCGGCTGGCTCCTTTCAACACACGATACGCCGGATGGTTCCCAGACCCAAGGTGGCACCAGTGCCAAGTTGGGCTGGTTTGATAGTACCAAGTGGTTCCTGCAATCTGCCATCAAAATGTTGGCAGGCGAGTTTTGTTTTCCAGGGAAAAGCGCCGTTGTTTTTTTTTGGGGGCCTGTGGCTGGGAGTGGCCGGCTGGCTCCTTAGAATCCACGATACGCAGGATGGTTCCCAGACCAGAGGTGGCACCAGTACCAAGTCGGGCTGGTTTGATAATAACAAGTGGATCCTGCAATCTGCCATCCAGAAGCGGGGCAGCTTACTTTTGTTTGCCAGGGAAACGGGCCGAGCTTTGTGTCTGGGGGCCTATGGCTGGGAGTGACCGGCTGGCTCCTGAAAAGCTACGATAGGCAGGATGGTGACCAGACCCATGGTGGCACCAGTGCCAAGTTGGGCTGGTTTGATAGTACCAAGTGGCTCCTGCAATCTGCCATCAAAAAGTTGGCAGGCGAGTTTTGTTTTCCAGGGAAAAGCGCCGTTCTTTGTGTTTGGGGGCCTGTGGCTGGGAGTGGTCGTCTTGCTAATTGGAATCCACGATACTCAGGATGGTTCCCAGACCTGAGGTGGCACCAGTGACAAGTCGGGCCAGTTTGATGGTGCAAAGTGGCTCCTGCAATCTGCCATCCAGAAGCGGGGCAGCTTACTTTTGTTTGCCAGGGAAACGGGCCGAGGTTTGTGTCTGGGGGCCTATGGCTGGGAGTGACCGGCTGGCTCCTGAAAAGCTACGATAGGCAGGATGGTGACCAGACCCATGGTGGCACCAGTGCCAAGTTGGGCTGATTTGATAGTACCAAGTGGCTCCTGCAATCTGTCATCAAAAAGTTGGCAGGCGAGTTTTGTTTTCCAGGGAAAAGCGCTGTGGTTTGTATTTGGGGGCCTGTGGCTGGGAGTGACCGGCTGGCTCCTTAGAATCCACGATACGCAGGATGGTTCCCAGACCCAAGGTGGCACCATTTCCAAGTTGGGCTGGTTTGATAGTACCAATTGCGTCCTGCAATCTGCCATCCAGAAGCGGGGCAGCTTACTTTTGTTTGCCAGGGAAACGGGCCGAGGTTTGTGTCTCGGGGCCTATGGCTGGGAGTGACCGGCTGGCTCCTGAAAAGCTACGATAGGCAGGATGGTGACCCGACCAGAGGTGGCACCAGTGCCAAGTTGGGCTGGTTTGATAGTACCAAGTAGCTCCTGCAATCTGCCATCAAAAAGTTGGCAGGCGAGTTTTGTTTTCCAGGGAAAAGCGCCGTTGTTTGTGTTTGGGGGCCTGTGGCTGGGAGTGGCCAGCTGGCTCCTTAGAATCCACGATACGCAGGATGGTTCCCAGACCCAAGGTGGCACCAGTGCCAAGTTGGGCTGGTTTGATTATAACAAGTGGATCCTGCAATCTGCCATCCAGAAGCGGGGCAGCTTACTTTTGTTTGCCAGGGAAATGGGCCGAGCTTTTTGTCTGGGGGCCTATGGCTGGGAGTGACCTGCTAGGTCCTGAAAAGCTACGATAGGCAGGATGGTGACCAGACCCATGGTGGCACCAGTGCCAAGTTGGGCTGGTTTGATAGTACCAAGTGGCTCCTGCAATCTGCCATCAAAAAGTTGGCAGGCGAGTTTTGTTTTCCAGGAAAAAGCGCCGTTGTTTGTGTTTGGGGGCCTGTGGCTGGGAGTGGCCGGCTGGCTCCTTAGAATCCACGATACGCAGCATTGTTCCCAGACCAGAGGTGGCACCAGTGCCAAGTCGGGCTAGTTTGATGGTGCAAAGTGGCTCCTGCAATCTGCCATCCAGTAGCGGGGTAGCTTACTTTTTTTTGCCAGGGAAACGGGCCGAGGTTTTTGTCTAGAGGCCTATGGCTGGGAGTGACCGGCTGGCTCGTGAAAAGCTACGATAGGCAGGATGGTGACCAGACCCATGGTGGCACCAGTGCCAAGTTGGGCTGATTTGATAGTACCAAGTGGCTCCTGCAATCTGCCATCAAAACGTTGGCAGGCGAGTTTTGTTTTCCAGGGAAAAGCGCCGTTGTTTGTGTTTGCGGGCCTGTGGCTGGGAGTGGCCGGCTGGCTCCTTAGAATCCACGATACGCAGGATGGTTCCCAGACCCAAGATGGCACCAGTGCCAAGTCGGGCTGGTTTGATAGTACCAAGTGGTTCCTGCAATCTGCCATCCAGAAGCGGGGTAGCTTACTTTTGTTTTCCAGGGAAACGGGCCGAGGTTTGTGTTTGGGGGCCTGTGGCTGGCAGTGGCCAGTTGGCTCCTGAAAATCCATGATACGCAGCATGGTTCCCAGACCCAAGATGGCACCAGTGCCAAGTGGGGCTGGTTTGACAGTGTCAAGTGCCTCATGCAGTCTCCCATCCAGAAACGGGGCAGCTGAGTTCTTTTGCCTGTGAACCGGCCGTTGTTTTTGATTGGGGTCTGTGGCCGAGAATGGTCGACTGGCTACTGACAATCCACAATACGCAGGATGGTTCCCAGACTCAAGGTGGCACCAGGGCCAAGTCGGGCTCGTTTGATAGTACCAAGTGGCTCCTGCAATCTGCCATCCTGACGGGGGGCAGCGGATCTTTGTTTGCCAGAGTAAAGTTCCGTGGTTTGTTTTTGGGGGCATATGGCTGGGAGTGGCCGGCTGGCTCCTTAAGAAGCTCGATACGCAGGATGGTTCCCAGATCCATGGTGGCACCATTGCCTAGTTTGGCTGTTTTTGTAGTACCAAGTGCGTCCTGCAATTTTCCATCCAGAAGAAGGGCAGTTGAGTTTTGTTTTCCAGGGAAAAGCGCCGTTGTTTTTGATTGGAGGCCTGTGGCTGGGAGTGGCCGGCTGGCTCCTTTCAACACACGATACGCCGGATGTTTCCCAGACCCAAGGTGGCAACAGTGCAAAGTCGGGCTGGTTTGATACTACCAAGTGGTTCCTGCAATCTGCCATCCAGAAGCGGGGCAGCTTACTTTTGTTTGCCAGGGAAACGGGCCGAGGTTTGTGTCTCAGGGCCTATGGCTGGGAGTGACCGGCTGGCTCCTGAAAAGCTACGATAGGCAGGATGGTGACCAGACCCATGGTGGCACCAGTGCCAAGTTGGGCTGGTTTGATAGTACCAAGTGGCTCCTGCAATCTGCCATCAAATGTTTGGCAGGCGAGTTTTGTTTTCCAGGGAAAAGCACCGTTGTGTGTGTTTTGGGGCCTGTGGCTGGGACTGGCCAGCTGGCTCCTTAGAATCCACGATACGCAGGATGGTTCCCAGACCCAAGGTGGCACCAGTGCCAAGTCGGGCTGGTTTGTTAGTACCAAGTGGTTCCTGCAATCTGCCATCCAGAAGCGGGGCAGCTGAATTTTGTTTGCCAGAGAAAAAGGCTGTTGTTTGTGTTTCGGGGCCTGTGGCTGGCAGTGGCCGACTGGCTCCTGAAAATCCATGATACGCAGCATGGTTCCCAGACCCAAGGTGGCACCAGTGCCAAGTAGGGCTGGTTTCATAGTACCCAGTGGCTCCTGCAATCTGCCATCCAGAAGAGGGGCAGTTGACTTTTGTTTTCCAGAGAAAAGGGCCGTGGTTTGTGTTTGGGGCCTATGGCTGAGAGTGACCGGCTGGCCCCTGAAAATCCACGATAGGACGGATGGTTCCCAGATCCAAGGTGGCAGCAGTGCCATGTTGTGCTGGTGTGATAGTCCCAAGTGGCTCCTGCAATCTGCCATCCTGAAGCGGGGCAGCTGAATTTTGTTTGCCAGAGAAAAAGGCTGTGGTTTGTGTTTGGGGGCCTGTGGCTGGGAGTGGCCGGCTGGCTCCTGAAAATCCATGATACGCAGCATGGTTCCCAGACCCAAGGTGGCACCAGTGCCAAGTGGGGCTGGTTTCACAGTGTCAAGTGCCTCCTGCAATCTCCCATCCAGAAGCGGGGCAGCTGAGTTTTGTTTGCCTGTGAAACGGGCCGTTGTTTTTGATTGGGGTCTGTGGCCGAGAGTGTTCGGCTGGCTCCTGACAACCCACAATACGCAGGATGGTTCCCAGACCCAAGGTGGCACCAGTGCCAAGTCGGGCTGGTTTGTTAGTACCAAGTGGTTCCTGCAATCTGCCATCCAGAAGCGGGGCAGCTGAATTTTGTTTGCCAGAGAAAAAGGCTGTTGTTTGTGTTTCGGGGCCTGTGGCTGGCAGTGGCCGGCTGGCTCCTGAAAATCCATGATACGCAGCATGGTTCCCAGACCCAAGGTGGCACCAGTGCCAAGTAGGGCTGGTTTCATAGTACCCAGTGGCTCCTGCAATCTGCCATCCAGAAGAGGGGCAGTTGAGTTTTGTTTTCCAGAGAAAAGGGCCGTGGTTTGTGTTTGGGGCCTATGGCTGAGAGTGACCGGCTGGCCCCTGAAAATCCACGATAGGACGGATGGTTCCCAGATCCAAGGTGGCAGCAGTGCCATGTTGTGCTGGTGTGATAGTCCCAAGTGGCTCCTGCAATCTGCCATCCAGAAGCGGGGCAGCTGAATTTTGTTTGCCAGAGAAAAAGGCTGTGGTTTGTGTTTGGGGGCCTGTGGCTGGGAGTGGCCGGCTGGCTCCTGAAAATCCATGATACGCAGCATGGTTCCCAGACCCAAGGTGGCACCAGTGCCAAGTGGGGCTGGTTTCACAGTGTCAAGTGCCTCCTGCAATCTCCCATCCAGAAGCGGGGCAGCTGAGTTTTGTTTGCCTGTGAAACGGGCCGTTGTTTTTGATTGGGGTCTGTGGCCGAGAGTGTTCGGCTGGCTCCTGACAACCCACAATACGCAGGATGGTTCCCAGACCCAAGGTGGCACCAGTGCCAAGTCGGGCTGGTTTGATAGTACCAAGTGGCTCCTGCAATCTGCCATCCAGAAGCAGTGCAGTTGAGTTTTGTTTGCCAGAGAAAAGGGCCGTGGGTTGTGTTTGGGGGCATATGGCTGGGAGTGACCGGCTGTCTCATTAAAAAGATCGGTACGCAGGATGGTTCCCAGACCCAAGGTGGCACCAGTGCCAAGTCGGGCTGTTTTTATAGTACCAAGTGCGTCCTGCAATTTGCCATCCAGAAGAGGGGCCGTGGAGTTTTGTTTGCCAGAGAATAGCGCCGTTGTTTGTGTTTGGGGGCTTGTGGCTGGGAGTGGCCGACTGGCGCCTTAGAATCTGTGTTACGCAGCATGGTTCCCAGACCAGAGGTGGCACCAGTGCCAAGTTTGGCTGGTTTGATAGTACCAAGGGGCTCCTGCAATCTGCCATCCAGAAGCGGGGCAGCTTACTTTTGTTTGCCAGGGAAACGGGCCGAGGTTTGTGACTGGGGACCTATGGCTGGGAGTGACCGGCTGGCTCCTGGAAAGCTACAATAGGCAGGATGGTGACCAGACCCATGGTGGCACCAGTGCCAAGTTGGGCTGGTTTGATAGTACCAAGTGGCTCCTGCAATCTGCCATGAAAAAGTTGGCAGGCGAGATTTGTTTTCCAGGGAAAAGCGCCGTTGTTTGTATTTGGGGGCCTGTGGCTGGGAGTGGCCGGCTGGCTCCTTTGAACCCACGATACGCATGATGGTTCCCAGACCCAAGGTGGCACCAGTGCCAAGTCGGGCTGGTTTGATACTACCAAGTGCGTCCTGCAATCTGCCATCCAGAAGCGGGGCAGCTTAATTTTGTTTGCCAGGGAAACGGGCCGTGGGTTTTGTTTGGGGGCCTATGGCTGAGAGTGGCCGGCTGGCTCCTGAAAATCCACGCTAGGCAGCATGGTTCCCAGATGCAAGGTGGCACCAGTGCCAAGTCGGGCTGGTTTGATGGTGCAAAGTGGCTCCTGCAATCTGCCATCCAGAAGCGGGGCAGCTGATTTTGTTTGCCAGAGAAAAATTCCGTGGATTGTTTTTGGGGGCATATTGCTGGGAGTGGCCGGCTGGCTCCTTAAAATGCTCGATACGCATGATGGTTCCCAGGCCCAAGGTGTCACCACTACCAAGTCGGCCTGCGGTTTTAGTATCAAGTTCATCCTGCAATTTGCCATCCAGAAGAGGGGCAGTTGAGTTTTGTTTGCCAGAGAAACGGGCCGAGGTTTCTGTTTGGGGACATATGGCTGAGAGTGGCCGGCTGGCCCCTGAATATCCACGATACACAGCATGGTTCCCAGATCCAAGGTGGCACCAGTGCCAAGTTGGGCTGGTTTGATAGTACCAAGTGTCTCCTGCAATCTGCCATCCAGAAGCGGGGCAGCTTACTTTTGTTTGCCAGAGAAATAGGCCTAGGTTTTTGTTTGGGGGCCTGTGGCTAGGAGTGGCCGGCTGGCTCCTAAGAATCCACGATACGCAGGATGTTTCCCAGACCCAAGGTGGCACCAGTGCCAAGTCGGGCTGGTTTGATAGTACCAAGTGGCTCCTGCAAACTCCATCAAAAAGTTGGCAGGCGTGTTTTGTTTTCCAGGGAACAGCGCCGTTGATTTTGTTTGGGGGCCTGTGGCTGGCAGTGGCCGGCTGGCTCCTTAGAATCCACGATACGCAGGATGGTTCCCAGACCCAAGGTGGCACCAGTGCCAAGTCGGGCTGGTTTGATTACACCAAGTGGCTCCTGCAATCTGCCATCCAGAAGTGAGGCAGCTAAGTTTTGTTTGCCAGAAAAAAGGGCCGTGGTTTTTGTTGGGGGCCTGTGGCTGGGAGTAGCCGGCTGGCTCCTTAAAATCCACGATACGCAGGATGGTTCCCAGACCCAAGGTGGCACCAGTGCCAAGTTGGGCTGGTTTGATAGTACCAAGTGGCTCCTGCAAACTGCCATCCAGAAGCGGGGCAGCTGAGTTTTGTTTTCCAGGGAAATGGGCCTTTGTTTGTTTTTGGGGGCCTGTGGCTGGGAGTGTTCGGCTGGTTCCTGAATATGTACGATACGTAGGATTGTTCCGAGATCCAAGTTGGCAGCAGTGCCATGTTGTGCTGGTGTGATAGTCCCAAGTGGCTCCTGCAATCTGCCATCCAGAAGTGGGGCAGTTGATTTTTGTTTGCCAGAGAAAAGGTCCGTGGTTTGTTTTTGGGGGCATATGGCTGAGAGTGGCTGGCTGGCCCCTGAAAATCCACGATACACAGGATGGTTCCCAGATCCAAGGTGGCACCTGTGCCAAGTCGGGCTGATTTGATAGTACTAAGTAGCTCCTGCAATCTGCCATCCAGAAGCGGGGCAGCTTACTTTTGTTTGCCAGGGAAACGGGCCGAGTTTTGTGTCTCGGGGCCTATGGCTGAGAGTGACCGGCTGGCTCCTGAAAAGCTACAATAGGCAGGATGGTGACCAGACCCATGGTGGCACCAGTGCCAAGTTGGGCTGGTTTGATAGTACCAAGTGGTTCCTGCAATCTGCCATCCAGAAGCAGGGCAGCTGAGTTTTGTTTGCCAGAGAAAAGGGCCTTGGTTTGTGTTTGGGGGCATATGGCTGGGTGTGGCCAGCTGGCTCCTTAAAATGCACGATATGCAACATGGCTCCCAGACCCAAGGTGGCACCAGTGCCAAGTTGGGCTGGTTTGATAGTACCAAGTGGCTCCTGCAATCTTCCATGATCACGTGGAGAAATACTTTCTGGTTTCAGCCTCATGCTCTTTCTTCTCTCCCTCAACTTCTCTATCACCTCTCATCTGGTTCACATGCGCTGTCTTCAAGGTCCACAGGCTACTTTTCACAGAATCTTCTGGCCTGATGAAGTAAGAATGATGAATAGAACAGAGCTGGGATCTATTTTCCAGTTTGGATAAAATGCATTCTGCACACAAATCCAAGGAGAACGGGCTGCCCCGATGCCCAGAAAATCTTTCACTCCTGCTAGTGTTCTACGTCAACCGCAACTTAGTCTGAAAGAAAAGCTTTTTCTCTGAGAGCATCTGAGAGGTTTGCATGAAGCACTGATATCTGACATATGCAATTTTGAATAGGAGAGGAAAAAGAAAATGGCAAGGAGTTTTTAATTTTAGTGGTTTCAATTTTAATTTCCGTGCACTTTTTCAAAACTTGTCAGCTCAAATGCCCATCAACATCTTTTAGTCATCTGTAAGTCAGTATTCATATAAAATGTGCTTCAAATCCAAAGAATTTCAAATTTGCACTCCAAGCTTCTATGCCTAGATTTATGATTTCCTACACATATTAGATGAAAGGAAGGCCTTTTTTACTGTGGGAGTGCTGGAACACTGGAACAGGTTGCCCAGAGAAGTTGTGGGTGTCCCATCCCTGAAAGTATTCAAGGTCACCTTGGACGGGGCTTGGAGCAGCAACAAAGGAGAAGCTTGATGGTAGAGAAACAAAGTTGGACTATAGAAGAAACTCGGATTGAAGTATAGGATCAAGTTTTCTCTCAGCTCTTGGGGTAAATTCAAAGTTGTACAAAATGACATTTATCTGTGCTATTCACTACTGTAACAGAAAGTTTCATGAAAACTGTACAGAAGATAGTAAATTTTAAAAGAGATAAGAATTACAGCATAAAATCCATGGGATAGGTTACAACATGAGACACTCTCTAAGAGAAAATCTCTGTGTTTCAGCACTTCATCGGGGTAAGATTTCATGAAGTGCCAAAGAAGGCGGCAAAATATCATTCGGGACATTATTTACTGGAATTCAGCCTGGCCATTAGTAGGAACTGCCTTTGAACATATCATGTAGATATACCACACACACTTTCCCTTCACTGAAAAATTACTGTTTACAACAAATAAGCAATTGACGATCAAAATTGATTGAAAGCATCTTAAACATGTCAAGTATTTCATTGTAGATGATCTGTGATCCAAATGCTTCTTCCACCTTCGAGAGGGACAGAAGAATTCTTCCATATCATGATGGTTTAAAATTGTATCAACCAATGTTTTCTGCTGAAAAGATATCATCTATTTTTTTCTATTTTTGGAAGAAAATACTCCTAGACATACAACAGGTGAGAACTAAGTAATTTTAAAGAAACAAATGAAATGAAAATATTCTGTAAATAGAATGAAATGAAAAGCTGTGTTTTAAATAGGAGCTAAATATTAAACAGAATTTTTGTACCAGGCATTTGAATTACTGCACCAGCTCTTTTGCCCATCAAGAGAGGCATTTAGCATTTCAGTCTTTTCCAAGGTGTTCATGATCTGCTATGCTGATCTCTGTGTGTGCCTAGGTGTGTGTGGAGGGGGGGGCATATGAAGGGGAGTGTGTATGTTTGCTTTACAATTGTTGTGGCAGATTCATGCCTCAGCTCCACATTTTGTTTTAAAAAGGTCACACCGAGTGGATATGAAGTTTACTATCAACAAGAGATCGATTCCCAAATCATCCATTTGACTCTCCCTTATAAATCATGTGCTTTGTTGCATATTTTATCAAATATACTTTCAAGCCAGATGGAGGAAGGAGGATGTGGGAATCCCTCCACCATCTTGCAACTTTTATGTAAGTAGGTTTTCAAGAAAATCATCATTTCTCTTTTAAATATGTCTGGAACAGGCATGATGGTAGTGTCAACCTGTTGGAGTTTTTGTTGCTGGAAGAAGTTGTACAAAAGGATTGGTTTTTACATTGACCAGTTACTGAATCAAGCGCAGGAATACATTGGAAATTTAGCTGGGGGTTCCTTTTCCCAGCAGACTACTTCTAGAACGAGCTTGTACACTGAAGCTGACTCTTTTGCTCTCTTTTTGTTTCTTTCCTATTTTCTTGGCTTCTTTGCCACTATCTAGACAATTTTGGAACTTTGTTCCCAACTAAAATGGTTTCAATAGTCTGATTGTGATCATACATTTTTACAAGGAATTTTTAAAATCTTTCCTCGAGTCCAGAAAGTCAAGGACTTAGATCTTTTTCTTCCCTTATCAATATTGCCATGAAATTGATAAATAAAGACCAACTCTTTATTTTTGTTTTTAACCCACGTAGATAATTCCCATCCATTAATCCATTTTGTGGACCAATAGCTGCCATTCTGATGGAAGCTGTCACTTCTTAACAATAGGCATTCTGTGACTATGTTGACAGCACTTTGGGTGAAGATCCTAACTGGTCTTAGATATACATAGGGAGAAATTTGCTCAGCCAGTGTCAGTCTTAAGCATGCGTATCAGAAGATCTTTCTAGAGCTGGGAATTTTCCCATGAAAGGGATTCAGTTAGGGAAGAGACACTTGTGCCAGAGTTTTACATTCTTCTTGAACACTGCTTAAGGAACTTAGATGCCATGTCCATTTGGATCTCTGTCTGCACAGAACTTTGTCATGCCAGTGCTTTGAAATGCATCTTGAAGAGAATTCACTAGCACAGAATGAAAGAGAGTGGAAGGGGTTGGTGGGGCTAACCAGGCCCAACCCCCCTGCCTAAACCAGGATACCTAGAGCCTCTTGCCCAGGATTCTATCTGGGTGTACTTTTAATGTCTTCAAAGATCCAGGCTCCACAATCTTTCTGGGCAGTCTGTGCCGTGGTTCAGTCACCCTGACAGTAAAGAAACATTTACTGATGTTCAAAGGCAATCTCCTGTATTTCAGTGTGTGCCCACTGCCTCTTGTCTTTTCCCTCAGCATCACTGAAAAGACACTGATTCCCTCCCCTTTGCACTATTGCTTCCATATGTATGTGTGATGCCATGTAGAGGTACGTCAAAAACCTCCCTGAAGCCCAGGCAGATAATATTCCCTTCATCTACCAGTCAAGTTGATTCATCAGAGGAGTTTAAAGTGATGTTCAGCATGAAATTCCCCTGAAAAATCATGCTAACTACATTATTTGGTCATCTGTCATGTGCCTGGCAAGGATTTCCAGGAAGAGCTGCTTCATCAACTTCCTGGGGATAAAAAAGAGGCTGGCTGGTTTGTACTATGGCGAGTCCTCTTAATTGCCTTTTTTGAAGATGGGTGTCATTTGCTAACATCCACTCTTTAGCCTCTCTTGTCGTCTACATCTTAGCAAAACGCTTTTCCACTATGTCTGGCTAGGAAAAACTGTGCCAGCACAGAAAACATCTCCCATCGTGTTCTAGAAGTTGCACGGATGTCTGCCAAGTGTTTGGCAGGAAGAAAAGAAAAGTTGTCCAAAACAGCTTCCAATCGAATGTTCCTGTGATTGGAAAAGTCAGGAGAGTGCAAAGGTACTGTTTTCTATCAGTTGGCAAGGTGCGCACACAATCCCAGTGTTGTACAGCTTGCTTCTTCACCTTCCCGAAGCTGCCGCTCTCGCCGGCTGCCGGAGCCCAAGAAGCGGCTTCTTCGCGCAAAGACGATTGTGCCGCTCACAGTGCTCTCCTTAGCGCGGCTTCTGCCGAAAGACGCCCGGCAGCGGCTCTTACCTCCGGAGAGCACCCTACCTTCGTCTTTAGCTCCTCTTCTCATCTACACCTCGGCAAAAAGCTTCTCCACTATGTCTGGCTAGGAAAAACTGTGCCAGCACAGAAAACATCTCCCATCGTGTTCTAGAAGTTGCACGGATGTCTGCCAAGTGTTTGGCAGGAAGAAAAGAAAAGTTGTCCAAAACAGCTTCCAATCGAATGTTCCTGTGATTGGAAAAGTCAGGAGAGTGCAAAGGTACTGTTTTCTATCAGTTGGCAAGGTGCGCACACAATCCCAGTGTTGTACAGCTTGCTTCTTCACCTTCCCGAAGCTGCCGCTCTCGCCGGCTGCCGGAGCCCAAGAAGCGGCTTCTTCGCGCAAAGACGATTGTGCCGCTCACAGTGCTCTCCTTAGCGCGGCTTCTGCCGAAAGACGCCCGGCAGCGGCTCTTACCTCCGGAGAGCATCCTACCTTCGTCTTTCGCGTCTTTTGTAGTCTACATCTTAGCAAAACGCTTTTCCACTATGTCTGGCTAGGAAAAACTGTGCCAGCACAGAAAACATCTCCCATCGTGTTCTAGAAGTTGCACGGATGTCTGCCAAGTGTTTGGCAGGAAGAAAAGAAAAGTTGTCCAAAACAGCTTCCAATCGAATGTTCCTGTGATTGGAAAAGTCAGGAGAGTGCAAAGGTACTGTTTTCTATCAGTTGGCAAGGTGCGCACACAATCCCAGTGTTGTACAGCTTGCTTCTTCACCTTCCCGAAGCTGCCGCTCTCGCCGGCTGCCGGAGCCCAAGAAGCGGCTTCTTCGCGCAAAGACGATTGTGCCGCTCACAGTGCTCTCCTTAGCGCGGCTTCTGCCGAAAGACGCCCGGCAGCGGCTCTTACCTCCGGAGAGCATCCTACCTTCGTCTTTAGCTCCTCTTCTCATCTACACCTCGGCAAAAAGCTTTTCCACTATGTCTGGCTAGGAAAAACTGTGCCAGCACAGAAAACATCTCCCATCGTGTTCTAGAAGTTGCACGGATGTCTGCCAAGTGTTTGGCAGGAAGAAAAGAAAAGTTGTCCAAAACAGCTTCCAATCGAATGTTCCTGTGATTGGAAAAGTCAGGAGAGTGCAAAGGTACTGTTTTCTATCAGTTGGCAAGGTGCGCACACAATCCCAGTGTTGTACAGCTTGCTTCTTCACCTTCCCGAAGCTGCCGCTCTCGCCGGCTGCCGGAGCCCAAGAAGCGGCTTCTTCGCGCAAAGACGATTGTGCCGCTCACAGGGCTCTCCTTAGCGCGGCTTCTGCCGAAAGACGCCCGGCAGCGGCTCTTACCTCCGGAGAGCATCCTACCTTCGTCTTTCGCGTCTTTTGTAGTCTACATCTTAGCAAAACGCTTTTCCACTATGTCTGGCTAGGAAAACCCGTGCCAGCACAGAAAACATCTCCCATCGTGTTCTAGAAGTTGCACGGATGTCTGCCAAGTGTTTGGCAGGAAGAAAAGAAAAGTTGTCCAAAACAGCTTCCAATCGAATGTTCCTGTGATTGGAAAAGTCAGGAGAGTGCAAAGGTACTGTTTTCTATCAGTTGGCAAGGTGCGCACACAATCCCAGTGTTGTACAGCTTGCTTCTTCACCTTCCCGAAGCTGCCGCTCTCGCCGGCTGCCGGAGCCCAAGAAGCGGCTTCTTCGCGCAAAGACGATTGTGCCGCTCACAGGGCTCTCCTTAGCGCGGCTTCTGCCGAAAGACGCCCGGCAGCGGCTCTTACCTCCGGAGAGCATCCTACCTTCGTCTTTCTCGTCTTTTGTAGTCTACATCTTAGCAAAACGCTTTTCCACTATGTCTGGCTAGGAAAAACTGTGCCAGCACAGAAAACATCTCCCATCGTGTTCTAGAAGTTGCACGGATGTCTGCCAAGTGTTTGGCAGGAAGAAAAGAAAAGTTGTCCAAAACAGCTTCCAATCGAATGTTCCTGTGATTGGAAAAGTCAGGAGAGTGCAAAGGTACGGTTTTCTATCAGTTGGCAAGGTGCGCACACAATCCCAGTGTTGTACAGCTTGCTTCTTCACCTTCCCGAAGCTGCCACTCTCAGGAGGTAAGAGCCGCTGCCGGGCGTCTTTCGGCAGAAGCTGCGCTAAGGAGAGCACTGTGAGCGGCACAATCGTCTTTGCGCGAAGAAACCGCTTCTTGGGCTCCGGCAGCCGGCGAAAGCGGCAGCTTCGGGAAGGTGAAGAAGCAAGCTGTACAACACTGGGATTGTGTGCGCACCTTGCCAACTGATAGAAAACAGTACCTTTGCACTCTCCTGACTTTTCCAATCACAGGAACATTCGATTGGAAGCTGTTTTGGACAACTTTTCTTTTCTTCCTGCCAAACACTTGGCAGACATCCGTGCAACTTCTAGAACACGATGGGAGATGTTTTCTGTGCTGGCACAGTTTTTCCTAGCCAGACATAGTGGAAAAGCGTTTTGCTAAGATGTAGACTACAAAAGACGCGAAAGACGAAGGTAGGATGCTCTCCGGAGGTAAGAGCCGCTGCCGGGCGTCTTTCGGCAGAAGCCGCGCTAAGGAGAGCCCTGTGAGCGGCACAATCGTCTTTGCGCGAAGAAGCCGCTTCTTGGGCTCCGGCAGCCGGCGAGAGCGGCAGCTTCGGGAAGGTGAAGAAGCAAGCTGTACAACACTGGGATTGTGTGCGCACCTTGCCAACTGATAGAAAACAGTACCTTTGCACTCTCCTGACTTTTCCAATCACATGAACATTCGATTGGAAGCTGTTTTGGACAACTTTTCTTTTCTTCCTCCCAAACACTTGGCAGACATCCGTGCAACTTCTAGAACACGATGGGAGATGTTTTCTGTGCTGGCACGGGTTTTCCTAGCCAGACATAGTGGAAAAGCGTTTTGCTAAGATGTAGACTACAAAAGACGCGAAAGACGAAGGTAGGATGCTCTCCGGAGGTAAGAGCCGCTGCCGGGCGTCTTTCGGCAGAAGCCGCGCTAAGGAGAGCCCTGTGAGCGGCACAATCGTCTTTGCGCGAAGAAGCCGCTTCTTGGGCTCCGGCAGCCGGCGAGAGCGGCAGCTTCGGGAAGGTGAAGAAGCAAGCTGTACAACACTGGGATTGTGTGCGCACCTTGCCAACTGATAGAAAACAGTACCTTTGCACTCTCCTGACTTTTCCAATCACAGGAACATTCGATTGGAAGCTGTTTTGGACAACTTTTCTTTTCTTCCTGCCAAACACTTGGCAGACATCCGTGCAACTTCTAGAACACGATGGGAGATGTTTTCTGTGCTGGCACAGTTTTTCCTAGCCAGACATAGTGGAAAAGCGTTTTGCTAAGATGTAGACTACAAAAGACGAGAAAGACGAAGGTAGGATGCTCTCCGGAGGTAAGAGCCGCTGCCGGGCGTCTTTCGGCAGAAGCCGCGCTAAGGAGAGCACTGTGAGCGGCACAATCGTCTTTGCGCGAAGAAGCCGCTTCTTGGGCTCCGGCAGCCGGCGAGAGCGGCAGCTTCGGGAAGGTGAAGAAGCAAGCTGTACAACACTGGGATTGTGTGCGCACCTTGCCAACTGATAGAAAACAGTACCTTTGCACTCTCCTGACTTTTCCAATCACAGGAACATTCGATTGGAAGCTGTTTTGGACAACTTTTCTTTTCTTCCTGCCAAACACTTGGCAGACATCCGTGCAACTTCTAGAACACGATGGGAGATGTTTTCTGTGCTGGCACAGTTTTTCCTAGCCAGACATAGTGGAAAAGCGTTTTGCTAAGATGTAGACTACAAAAGACGCGAAAGACGAAGGTAGGATGCTCTCCGGAGGTAAGAGCCGCTGCCGGGCGTCTTTCGGCAGAAGCCGCGCTAAGGAGAGCCCTGTGAGCGGCACAATCGTCTTTGCGCGAAGAAGCCGCTTCTTGGGCTCCGGCAGCCGGCGAGAGCGGCAGCTTCGGGAAGGTGAAGAAGCAAGCTGTACAACACTGGGATTGTGTGCGCACCTTGCCAACTGATAGAAAACAGTATCTTTGCACTCTCCTGACTTTTCCAATCACAGGAACATTCGATTGGAAGCTGTTTTGGACAACTTTTCTTTTCTTCCTGCCAAACACTTGGCAGACATCCGTGCAACTTCTAGAACACGATGGGAGATGTTTTCTGTGCTGGCACAGTTTTTCCTAGCCAGACATAGTGGAAAAGCGTTTTGCTAAGATGTAGACTACAAAAGACGCGAAAGACGAAGGTAGGATGCTCTCCGGAGGTAAGAGCCGCTGCCGGGCGTCTTTCGGCAGAAGCCGCGCTAAGGAGAGCACTGTGAGCGGCACAATCGTCTTTGCGCGAAGAAGCCGCTTCTTGGGCTCCGGCAGCCGGCGAGAGCGGCAGCTTCGGGAAGGTGAAGAAGCAAGCTGTACAACACTGGGATTGTGTGCGCACCTTGCCAACTGATAGAAAACATTATCTTTGCACTCTCCTGACTTTTCCAATCACAGGAACATTCGATTGGAAGCTGTTTTGGACAACTTTTCTTTTCTTCCTGCCAAACACTTGGCAGACATCCGTGCAACTTCTAGAACACGATGGGAGATGTTTTCTGTGCTGGCACAGTTTTTCCTAGCCAGACATAGTGGAAAAGCGTTTTGCTAAGATGTAGACTACAAAAGACGCGAAAGACGAAGGTAGGATGCTCTCCGGAGGTAAGAGCCGCTGCCGGGCGTCTTTCGGCAGAAGCCGCGCTAAGGAGAGCACTGTGAGCGGCACAATCGTCTTTGCGCGAAGAAGCCGCTTCTTGGGCTCCGGCAGCCGGCGAGAGCGGCAGCTTCGGGAAGGTGAAGAAGCAAGCTGTACAACACTGGGATTGTGTGCGCACCTTGCCAACTGATAGAAAACAGTATCTTTGCACTCTCCTGACTTTTCCAATCACAGGAACATTCGATTGGAAGCTGTTTTGGACAACTTTTCTTTTCTTCCTGCCAAACAGTTGGCAGACATCCGTGCAACTTCTAGAACACGATGGGAGATGTTTTCTGTGCTGGCACAGTTTTTCCTAGCCAGACATAGTGGAGAAGCTTTTTGCCGAGGTGTAGATGAGAAGAGGAGCGAAAGACGAAGGTAGGATGCTCTCCGGAGGTAAGAGCCGCTGCCGGGCGTCTTTCGGCAGAAGCCGCGCTAAGGAGAGCCCTGTGAGCGGCACAATCGTCTTTGCGCGAAGAAGCCGCTTCTTGGGCTCCGGCAGCCGGCGAGAGCGGCAGCTTCGGGAAGGTGAAGAAGCAAGCTGTACAACACTGGGATTGTGTGCGCACCTTGCCAACTGATAGAAAACAGTACCTTTGCACTCTCCTGACTTTTCCAATCACAGGAACATTCGATTGGAAGCTGTTTTGGACAACTTTTCTTTTCTTCCTGCCAAACACTTGGCAGACATCCGTGCAACTTCTAGAACACGATGGGAGATGTTTTCTGTGCTGGCACAGTTTTTCCTAGCCAGACATAGTGGAAAAGCGTTTTGCTAAGATGTAGACGACAAGAGAGGCTAAAGAGTGGATGTTAGCAAATGACACCCATCTTCAAAAAAGGCAATTAAGAGGACTCGCCATAGTACAAACCAGCCAGCCTCTTTTTTATCCCCAGGAAGTTGATGAAGCAGCTCTTCCTGGAAATCCTTGCCAGGCACATGACAGATGACCAAATAATGTAGTTAGCATGATTTTTCAGGGGAATTTCATGCTGAACATCACTTTAAACTCCTCTGATGAATCAACTTGACTGGTAGATGAAGGGAATATTATCTGCCTGGGCTTCAGGGAGGTTTTTGACGTACCTCTACATGGCATCACACATACATATGGAAGCAATAGTGCAAAGGGGAGGGAATCAGTGTCTTTTCAGTGATGCTGAGGGAAAAGACAAGAGGCAGTGGGCACACACTGAAATACAGGAGATTGCCTTTGAACATCAGTAAATGTTTCTTTACTGTCAGGGTGACTGAACCACGGCACAGACTGCCCAGAAAGATTGTGGAGCCTGGATCTTTGAAGACATTAAAAGTACACCCAGATAGAATCCTGGGCAAGAGGCTCTAGGTATCCTGGTTTAGGCAGGGGGGTTGGGCCTGGTTAGCCCCACCAACCCCTTCCACTCTCTTTCATTCTGTGCTAGTGAATTCTCTTCAAGATGCATTTCAAAGCACTGGCATGACAAAGTTCTGTGCAGACAGAGATCCAAATGGACATGGCATCTAAGTTCCTTAAGCAGTGTTCAAGAAGAATGTAAAACTCTGGCACAAGTGTCTCTTCCCTAACTGAATCCCTTTCATGGGAAAATTCCCAGCTCTAGAAAGATCTTCTGATACGCATGCTTAAGACTGACACTGGCTGAGCAAATTTCTCCCTATGTATATCTAAGACCAGTTAGGATCTTCACCCAAAGTGCTGTCAACATAGTCACAGAATGCCTATTGTTAAGAAGTGACAGCTTCCATCAGAATGGCAGCTATTGGTCCACAAAATGGATTAATGGATGGGAATTATCTACGTGGGTTAAAAACAAAAATAAAGAGTTGGTCTTTATTTATCAATTTCATGGCAATATTGATAAGGGAAGAAAAAGATCTAAGTCCTTGACTTTCTGGACTCGAGGAAAGATTTTAAAAATTCCTTGTAAAAATGTATGATCACAATCAGACTATTGAAACCATTTTAGTTGGGAACAAAGTTCCAAAATTGTCTAGATAGTGGCAAAGAAGCCAAGAAAATAGGAAAGAAACAAAAAGAGAGCAAAAGAGTCAGCTTCAGTGTACAAGCTCGTTCTAGAAGTAGTCTGCTGGGAAAAGGAACCCCCAGCTAAATTTCCAATGTATTCCTGCGCTTGATTCAGTAACTGGTCAATGTAAAAACCAATCCTTTTGTACAACTTCTTCCAGCAACAAAAACTCCAACAGGTTGACACTACCATCATGCCTGTTCCAGACATATTTAAAAGAGAAATGATGATTTTCTTGAAAACCTACTTACATAAAAGTTGCAAGATGGTGGAGGGATTCCCACATCCTCCTTCCTCCATCTGGCTTGAAAGTATATTTGATAAAATATGCAACAAAGCACATGATTTATAAGGGAGAGTCAAATGGATGATTTGGGAATCGATCTCTTGTTGATAGTAAACTTCATATCCACTCGGTGTGACCTTTTTAAAACAAAATGTGGAGCTGAGGCATGAATCTGCCACAACAATTGTAAAGCAAACATACACACTCCCCTTCATATGCCCCCCCCTCCACACACACCTAGGCACACACAGAGATCAGCATAGCAGATCATGAACACCTTGGAAAAGACTGAAATGCTAAATGCCTCTCTTGATGGGCAAAAGAGCTGGTGCAGTAATTCAAATGCCTGGTACAAAAATTCTGTTTAATATTTAGCTCCTATTTAAAACACAGCTTTTCATTTCATTCTATTTACAGAATATTTTCATTTCATTTGTTTCTTTAAAATTACTTAGTTCTCACCTGTTGTATGTCTAGGAATATTTTCTTCCAAAAATAGAAAAAAATAGATGATATCTTTTCAGCAGAAAACATTGGTTGATACAATTTTAAACCATCATGATATGGAAGAATTCTTCTGTCCCTCTCGAAGGTGGAAGAAGCATTTGGATCACAGATCATCTACAATGAAATACTTGACATGTTTAAGATGCTTTCAATCAATTTTGATCGTCAATTGCTTATTTGTTGTAAACAGTAATTTTTCAGTGAAGGGAAAGTGTGTGTGGTATATCTACATGATATGTTCAAAGGCAGTTCCTACTAATGGCCAGGCTGAATTCCAGTAAATAATGTCCCGAATGATATTTTGCCGCCTTCTTTGGCACTTCATGAAATCTTACCCCGATGAAGTGCTGAAACACAGAGATTTTCTCTTAGAGAGTGTCTCATGTTGTAACCTATCCCATGGATTTTATGCTGTAATTCTTATCTCTTTTAAAATTTACTATCTTCTGTACAGTTTTCATGAAACTTTCTGTTACAGTAGTGAATAGCACAGATAAATGTCATTTTGTACAACTTTGAATTTACCCCAAGAGCTGAGAGAAAACTTGATCCTATACTTCAATCCGAGTTTCTTCTATAGTCCAACTTTGTTTCTCTACCATCAAGCTTCTCCTTTGTTGCTGCTCCAAGCCCCGTCCAAGGTGACCTTGAATACTTTCAGGGATGGGACACCCACAACTTCTCTGGGCAACCTGTTCCAGTGTTCCAGCACTCCCACAGTAAAAAAGGCCTTCCTTTCATCTAATATGTGTAGGAAATCATAAATCTAGGCATAGAAGCTTGGAGTGCAAATTTGAAATTCTTTGGATTTGAAGCACATTTTATATGAATACTGACTTACAGATGACTAAAAGATGTTGATGGGCATTTGAGCTGACAAGTTTTGAAAAAGTGCACGGAAATTAAAATTGAAACCACTAAAATTAAAAACTCCTTGCCATTTTCTTTTTCCTCTCCTATTCAAAATTGCATATGTCAGATATCAGTGCTTCATGCAAACCTCTCAGATGCTCTCAGAGAAAAAGCTTTTCTTTCAGACTAAGTTGCGGTTGACGTAGAACACTAGCAGGAGTGAAAGATTTTCTGGGCATCGGGGCAGCCCGTTCTCCTTGGATTTGTGTGCAGAATGCATTTTATCCAAACTGGAAAATAGATCCCAGCTCTGTTCTATTCATCATCCTTACTTCATCAGGCCAGAAGATTCTGTGAAAAGTAGCCTGTGGACCTTGAAGACAGCGCATGTGAACCAGATGAGAGGTGATAGAGAAGTTGAGGGAGAGAAGAAAGAGCATGAGGCTGAAACCAGAAAGTATTTCTCCACGTGATCATGGAAGATTGCAGGAGCCACTTGGTACTATCAAACCAGCCCAACTTGGCACTTGTGCCACCTTGGGTCTGGGAGCCATGTTGCATATCGTGCATTTTAAGGAGCCAGCTGGCCACACCCAGCCATATGCCCCCAAACACAAACCAAGGCCCTTTTCTCTGGCAAACAAAACTCAGCTGCCCTGCTTCTGGATGGCAGATTGCAGGAACCACTTGGTACTATCAAACCAGCCCAACTTGGCACTGGTGCCACCATGGGTCTGGTCACCATCCTGCCTATTGTAGCTTTTCAGGAGCCAGCCGGTCACTCTCAGCCATAGGCCCCCAAACACAAACCTCGGCCCGTTTCCCTGGCAAACAAAAGTAAGCTGCCCCGCTTCTGCATGGCAGATTGCAGGAGCTACTTAGTACTATCAAATCAGCCCGACTTGGCACAGGTGCCACCTTGGATCTGGGAACCATCCTGTGTATCGTGGATTTTCAGGGGCCAGCCGGCCACTCTCAGCCACATGCCCCCAAAAACAAACCACGGACCTTTTCTCTGGCGAACAAAAATCAGCTGCCCCACTTCTGGATGGCAGATTGCAGGAGCCACTTGGGACTATCACACCAGCACAACATGGCACTGCTGCCACCTTGGATCTGGGAACAATCCTGCGTATTGTACATATTCAGGAACCAGCCGAACACTCCCAGCCACAGGCCCCCAAACACAAACAACGGCCCTTTTCTCTGGCAAACAAAACTCAACTGCCCCTCTTCTGGATGGCAAATTGCAGGACGCACTTGGTACTACAAAAAGAGCCCGACTTGGCAGTGGTGCCACCTTGGCTCTGGGAACCATCCTGCGTATCGAGCATTTTAAGGAGCCAACCGGCAATTCCCAGCCGTATGCCCCAAAAAGAAACCATGGACCTTTTCTCTGGCAAAAAAAACTCAGCTGTCCCGCTTCTGGATGGCAGATTGCAGGAGTTACTTTGAACCATACAACCAGCCTTACTTGGCACTGGTGCCACCTTGGATCTGGGAACCATCCTGCCTATCGTTGATTTTCAGGGGCCAGCCGGCCACTCTCAGCCATAGGCCCCCAAACCAAAACCTAGGCCTATTTCTCTGGCAAACAAAAGTAAGCTGCCCTGCTTCTGGATGGCAGATTGCAGGAGACACTTGGTACTATCAAACCAGCCCGACTTGGCACTGGTGCCACCTTGGATCTGGGAACCATGCTGTGTATCGTGGATATTCAGGGGCCAGCCGGCCACTCTCAGCCATATGTCCCCAAACAGAAACCTCGGCCCGTTTCTCTGGCAAACAAAACTCAACTGCCCCTCTTCTGGATGGCAAATTGCAGGATGAACTTGATACTAAAACCGCAGGCCGACTTGGTAGTGGTGACACCTTGGGCCTGGGAACCATCATGCGTATCGAGCATTTTAAGGAGCCAGCCGGCCACTCCCAGCAATATGCCCCCAAAAACAATCCACGAAATTTTCCTCTGGCAAACAAAAATCAGCTGCCTCGCTTCTGGATGGCAGATTGCAGGAGCCACTTTGCACCATCAAACCAGCCCGACTTGGCACTGGTGCCACATTGCATCTGGGAACCATGCTGCCTAGCGTGGATTTTCAGGAGCCAGCCGGCCACTCTCAGCTATATACCCCCAAACAAAACCCACGGCCCGTTTCCCTGGCAAACAAAATTAAGCTGCCCCGCTTCTGGATGGCAGATTGCAGGACGCACTTGGTAGTATCAAACCAGCAAAACTTGGCACTGGTGCCACCTTGGGTCTGGGAACCATCCTGCGTATCGTGGGTTCAAAGGAGCCAGCCGGTCACTCCCAGCCACAGGCCCCCAAATACAAACAATGTCGCTTTTCCCTGGAAAACAAAACTCGCCTGCCAACTTTTTGATGGCAGATTGCAGGAGCCACTTGGTACTATCAAACCAGCCCAACTTGGCACTGGTGCCACCATGGGTCTGGTAACCATCCTGCCTATTGTAGCTTTCCAGGAGCCAGCCGGTCACTCCCAGCCATAGGTCCCCAGTCACAAACCTCGGCCCGTTTCCCTGGCAAACAAAAGTAAGCTACCCCGCTTCTGGATGGCAGATTGCAGGAGCCACTTGGTACTATCAAACCAGCCCAACTTGGCACTGGTGCCACCTTGGGTCTGGGAACCATGCTGCGTAACACAGATTCTAAGGCGCCAGTCGGCCACTACGAGCCACAAGCCCCCAAACACAAACAACGGCGCTATTCTCTTGCAAACAAAACTCAACTGCCCCTCTTCTGGATGGCAAATTGCAGGACGCACTTGGTACTATAAAAACAGCCCGACTTGGCACTGGTGCCCCCTTGGGTCTGGGAACCATCCTGCGTATCGATCTTTTTAATGAGACAGCCGGCCACTCCCAGCCATATGCCCCCAAACACAACCCACGGCCCTTTTCTCTGGCAAACAAAACTCAACTGCACCGCTTCTGGATGGCAGATTGCAGGAGCCACTTGGTACTATCAAACCAGCCCGACTTGGCACTGGTGCCACCTTGGGTCTGGGAACCATCCTGCGTATTGTGGGTTGTCAGGAGCCAGCCGAACACTCTCGGCCACAGACCCCAATTAAAAACAACGGCCCGTTTCACAGGCAAACAAAACTCAGCTGCCCCGCTTCTGGATGGCAGATTGCAGGAGCCACTTGGTGTAATCAAACCAGCCCGACTTGGCACTGGTGCCACCTTGGGTCTGGGAACCATCCTGCGTATCGTGGATTCTAAGGAGCCAGCCGGCCACTCCTAGCCACAGGCCCCCAAACAAAAACCTAGGCCTATTTCTCTGGCAAACAAAAGTAAGCTGCCCTGCTTCTGGATGGCAGATTGCAGGAGACACTTGGTACTATCAAACCAGCCCGACTTGGCACTGGTGCCACCTTGGATCTGGGAACCATGCTCTGTATCGTGGATATTCAGGGGCCAGCCGGCCACTCTCAGCCATATGTCCCCAAACAGAAACCTCGGCCCGTTTCTCTGGCAAACAAAACTCAACTGCCCCTCTTCTGGATGGCAAATTGCAGGATGAACTTGATACTAAAACCGCAGGCCGACTTGGTAGTGGTGACACCTTGGGCCTGGGAACCATCATGCGTATCGAGCATTTTAAGGAGCCAGCCGGCCACTCCCAGCAATATGCCCCCAAAAACAATCCACGGAATTTTCCTCTGGCAAACAAAAATCAGCTGCCTCGCTTCTGGATGGCAGATTGCAGGAGCCACTTTGCACCATCAAACCAGCCCGACTTGGCACTGGTGCCACATTGCATCTGGGAACCATGCTGCCTAGCGTGGATTTTCAGGAGCCAGCCGGCCACTCTCAGCTATATGCCCCCAAACAAAACCCACGGCCCGTTTCCCTGGCAAACAAAATTAAGCTGCCCCGCTTCTGGATGGCAGATTGCAGGACGCACTTGGTAGTATCAAACCAGCAAAACTTGGCACTGGTGCCACCTTGGGTCTGGGAACCATCCTGCGTATCGTGGGTTCAAAGGAGCCAGCCGGTCACTCCCAGCCACAGGCCCCCAAATACAAACAATGTCGCTTTTCCCTGGAAAACAAATCTCGCCTGCCAACTTTTTGATGGCAGATTGCAGGAGCCACTTGGTACTATCAAACCAGCCCAACTTGGCACTGGTGCCACCATGGGTCTGGTCACCATCCTGCCTATTGTAGCTTTCCAGGAGCCAGCCGGTCACTCCCAGCCATAGGTCCCCAGTCACAAACCTCGGCCCGTTTCCCTGGCAAACAAAAGTAAGCTACCCCGCTTCTGGATGGCAGATTGCAGGAGCCACTTGGTACTATCAAACCAGCCCAACTTGGCACTGGTGCCACCTTGGGTCTGGGAACCATGCTGCGTAACACAGATTCTAAGGCGCCAGTCGGCCACTACGAGCCACAAGCCCCCAAACACAAACAACGGCGCTATTCTCTGGCAAACAAAACTCAACTGCCCCTCTTCTGGATGGCAAATTGCAGGACGCACTTGGTACTATAAAAACAGCCCGACTTGGCACTGGTGCCCCCTTGGGTCTGGGAACCATCCTGCGTATCGATCTTTTTAATGAGACAGCCGGCCACTCCCAGCCATATGCCCCCAAACACAACCCACGGCCCTTTTCTCTGGCAAACAAAACTCAACTGCACCGCTTCTGGATGGCAGATTGCAGGAGCCACTTGGTACTATCAAACCAGCCCGACTTGGCACTGGTGCCACCTTGGGTCTGGGAACCATCCTGCGTATTGTGGGTTGTCAGGAGCCAGCCGAACACTCTCGGCCACAGACCCCAATTAAAAACAACGGCCCGTTTCACAGGCAAACAAAACTCAGCTGCCCCGCTTCTGGATGGCAGATTGCAGGAGCCACTTGGTGTAATCAAACCAGCCCGACTTGGCACTGGTGCCACCTTGGGTCTGGGAACCATCCTGCGTATCGTGGATTCTAAGGAGCCAGCCGGCCACTCCTAGCCACAGGCCCCCAAACAAAAACCTAGGCCTATTTCTCTGGCAAACAAAAGTAAGCTGCCCTGCTTCTGGATGGCAGATTGCAGGAGACACTTGGTACTATCAAACCAGCCCGACTTGGCACTGGTGCCACCTTGGATCTGGGAACCATGCTCTGTATCGTGGATATTCAGGGGCCAGCCGGCCACTCTCAGCCATATGTCCCCAAACAGAAACCTCGGCCCGTTTCTCTGGCAAACAAAACTCAACTGCCCCTCTTCTGGATGGCAAATTGCAGGATGAACTTGATACTAAAACCGCAGGCCGACTTGGTAGTGGTGACACCTTGGGCCTGGGAACCATCATGCGTATCGAGCATTTTAAGGAGCCAGCCGGCCACTCCCAGCAATATGCCCCCAAAAACAATCCACGGAATTTTCCTCTGGCAAAAAAAATCAGCTGCCTCGCTTCTGGATGGCAGATTGCAGGAGCCACTTTGCACCATCAAACCAGCCCGACTTGGCACTGGTGCCACATTGCATCTGGGAACCATGCTGCCTAGCGTGGATTTTCAGGAGCCAGCCGGCCACTCTCAGCTATATACCCCCAAACAAAACCCACGGCCCGTTTCCCTGGCAAACAAAACTAAGCTGCCCCGCTTCTGGATGGCAGATTGCAGGACGCACTTGGTAGTATCAAACCAGCAAAACTTGGCACTGGTGCCACCTTGGGTCTGGGAACCATCCTGCGTATCGTGGGTTCAAAGGAGCCAGCCGGTCACTCCCAGCCACAGGCCCCCAAATACAAACAATGTCACTTTTCCCTGGAAAACAAAACTCGCCTGCCAACTTTTTGATGGCAGATTGCAGGAGCCACTTGGTACTATCAAACCAGCCCAACTTGGCACTGGTGCCACCATGGGTCTGGTAACCATCCTGCCTATTGTAGCTTTCCAGGAGCCAGCCGGTCACTCCCAGCCATAGGTCCCCAGTCACAAACCTCGGCCCGTTTCCCTGGCAAACAAAAGTAAGCTACCCCGCTTCTGGATGGCAGATTGCAGGAGCCACTTGGTACTATCAAACCAGCCCAACTTGGCACTGGTGCCACCTTGGGTCTGGGAACCATGCTGCGTAACACAGATTCTAAGGCGCCAGTCGGCCACTACGAGCCACAAGCCCCCAAACACAAACAACGGCGCTATTCTCTGGAAAACAAAACTCAACTGCCCCTCTTCTGGATGGCAAACTGCAGGACGCACTTGGTACTATAAAAACAGCCCGACTTGGCACTGGTGCCCCCTTGGGTCTGGGAACCATCCTGCGTATCGATCTTTTTAATGAGACAGCCGGCCACTCCCAGCCATATGCCCCCAAACACAACCCACGGCCCTTTTCTCTGGCAAACAAAACTCAACTGCACCGCTTCTGGATGGCAGATTGCAGGAGCCACTTGGTACTATCAAACCAGCCCGACTTGGCACTGGTGCCACCTTGGGTCTGGGAACCATCCTGCGTATTGTGGGTTGTCAGGAGCCAGCCGAACACTCTCGGCCACAGACCCCAATTAAAAACAACGGCCCGTTTCACAGGCAAACAAAACTCAGCTGCCCCGCTTCTGGATGGGAGATTGCAGGAGGCACTTGGTGTAATCAAACCAGCCCGACTTGGCACTGGTGCCACCTTGGGTCTGGGAACCATCCTGCGTATCGTGGATTCTAAGGAGCCAGCCGGCCACTCCTAGCCACAGGCCCCCAAACAAAAACCTAGGCCTATTTCTCTGGCAAACAAAAGTAAGCTGCCCTGCTTCTGGATGGCAGATTGCAGGAGACACTTGGTACTATCAAACCAGCCCGACTTGGCACTGGTGCCACCTTGGATCTGGGAACCATGCTCTGTATCGTGGATATTCAGGGGCCAGCCGGCCACTCTCAGCCATATGTCCCCAAACAGAAACCTCGGCCCGTTTCTCTGGCAAACAAAACTCAACTGCCCCTCTTCTGGATGGCAAATTGCAGGATGAACTTGATACTAAAACCGCAGGCCGACTTGGTAGTGGTGACACCTTGGGCCTGGGAACCATCATGCGTATCGAGCATTTTAAGGAGCCAGCCGGCCACTCCCAGCAATATGCCCCCAAAAACAATCCACGGAATTTTCCTCTGGCAAACAAAAATCAGCTGCCTCGCTTCTGGATGGCAGATTGCAGGAGCCACTTTGCACCATCAAACCAGCCCGACTTGGCACTGGTGCCACATTGCATCTGGGAACCATGCTGCCTAGCGTGGATTTTCAGGAGCCAGCCGGCCACTCTCAGCTATATGCCCCCAAACAAAACCCACGGCCCGTTTCCCTGGCAAACAAAATTAAGCTGCCCCGCTTCTGGATGGCAGATTGCAGGACGCACTTGGTAGTATCAAACCAGCAAAACTTGGCACTGGTGCCACCTTGGATCTGGGAACCATCCTTCCTATCGTGGATTTTCAGGGGCCAGCCGGTCACTCTCAGCCATAGGCCCCAAACACAAACCACGGCCCTTTTCTCTGGAAAACAAAACTCAACTGCCCCTCTTCTGGATGGCAGATTGCAGGAGCCACTGGGTACTATGAAACCAGCCCTACTTGGCAATGATGCCACCTTGGGTCTGGGAACCATGCTGCGTATCATGGATTTTCAGGAGCCAGCCGGCCACTGCCAGCCACAGGCCCCGAAACACACACAACGGTGCTTTTCCCTGGAAAACAAAACTCGCCTGCCAAACTTTTGATGGCAGATTGCAGGAGCCACTTGTTATTATCAAACCAGCCCAACTTGGCACTGGTGCCACCATGGGTCTGGTCACCATCCTGCCTATCGTAGCTTTTCAGGAGCCAGCCAGCCACCCCCAGCCAGAGGCCCCCAGACAAATATTTCGGCCCGTTTCCCTGGCAAACAAAAGTAAGCTGCCCCGCTTCTGGATGGCAGATTGCAGGAGCCACTTGGTACTATCAAACCAGCCCAACTTGGCACTGGTGCCAACTCAGGTCTGGGAACCATCCTGCGTATCGTGGGTTCTAAGGAGCCAGCTGGCCACTCCCAGCCACAGGCCCCCAAACACAAACAACGGCGCTTTTCCCTGGAAAACAAAACTCGCCTGCCAACTTTTTGATGGCAGATTGCAGGAGCCACTTGGTACTATCAAACCAGCCCAACTTGGCACTGGTGCCACCATGGGTCTGGTAACCATCCTGCCTATTGTAGCTTTCCAGGAGCCAGCCGGTCACTCCCAGCCATAGGTCCCCAGTCACAAACCTCGGCCCGTTTCCCTGGCAAACAAAAGTAAGCTACCCCGCTTCTGGATGGCAGATTGCAGGAGCCACTTGGTACTATCAAACCAGCCCAACTTGGCACTGGTGCCACCTTGGGTCTGGGAACCATGCTGCGTAACACAGATTCTAAGGCGCCAGTCGGCCACTACGAGCCACAAGCCCCCAAACACAAACAACGGCGCTATTCTCTGGCAAACAAAACTCAACTGCCCCTCTTCTGGATGGCAAATTGCAGGACGCACTTGGTACTATAAAAACAGCCCGACTTGGCACTGGTGCCCCCTTGGGTCTGGGAACCATCCTGCGTATCGATCTTTTTAATGAGACAGCCGGCCGCTCCCAGCCATATGCCCCCAAACACAACCCACGGCCCTTTTCTCTGGCAAACAAAACTCAACTGCACCGCTTCTGGATGGCAGATTGCAGGAGCCACTTGGTACTATCAAACCAGCCCGACTTGGCACTGGTGCCACCTTGGGTCTGGGAACCATCCTGCGTATCATGGATTTTCAGGAGCCAGCCGGCCACTCCCAGCCACAGGCCCCCAAACACAAACCACAGACTTTTTGTCTGGCAAACAAAATTCAGCTGCCCCGCTTCTGGATGGCAGATTGCAGGAGCCACTTGGGACTATCACACCAGCACAACATGGCACTGCTGCCACCTTGGATCTGGGAACCATCCTTCCTATCGTGGATTTTCAGGGGCCAGCCGGTCACTCTCAGCCATAGGCCCCAAACACAAACCACGGCCCTTTTCTCTGGAAAACAAAACTCAACTGCCCCTCTTCTGGATGGCAGATTGCAGGAGCCACTGGGTACTATGAAACCAGCCCTACTTGGCACTGATGCCACCTTGGGTCTGGGAACCATGCTGCGTATCATGGATTTTCAGGAGCCAGCCGGCCACTGCCAGCCACAGGCCCCGAAACACAAACAACAGCCTTTTTCTCTGGCAAACAAAATTCAGCTGCCCCGCTTCTGGATGGCAGATTGCAGGAACCACTTGGTACTAACAAAACAGCCCGACTTGGCACTGATGCCACCTTGGGTCTGGGAACCATCCTGCGTATCGTGGATTCAAAGGAGCCAGCTGGCCACTCCCAGCCACAGGCCCCAAAACACACACAACGGTGCTTTTCCCTGGAAAACAAAACTCGCCTGCCAAACATTTGATGGCAGATTGCAGGAGCCACTTGGTATTATCAAACCAGCCCAACTTGGCACTGGTGCCACCATGGGTCTGGTCACCATCCTGCCTATCGTAGCTTTTCAGGAGCCAGCCAGCCACCCCCAGCCAGAGGCCCCCAGACAAATATTTCGGCCCGTTTCCCTGGCAAACAAAAGTAAGCTGCCCCGCTTCTGGATGGCAGATTGCAGGAGCCACTTGGTACTATCAAACCAGCCCAACTTGGCACTGGTGCCAACTCAGGTCTGGGAACCATCCTGCGTATCGTGGGTTCTAAGGAGCCAGCTGGCCACTCCCAGCCACAGGCCCCCAAACACAAACAACGGCGCTTTTCCCTGGAAAACAAAACTCGCCTGCCAACTTTTTGATGGCAGATTGCAGGAGCCACTTGGTACTATCAAACCAGCCCAACTTGGCACTGCTGCCACCATGGGTCTGGTCACCATCCTGCCTATCGTAGCTTTTCAGGAGCCAGCCGGTCACTCCCAGCCATAGGCCCCCAGACACAAACCTCGGCCCGTTTCCCTGGCAAACAAAAGTAAGCTGCCCCGCTTCTGCATGGCAGATTGCAGGAGCTACTTAGTACTATCAAACCAGCCCGACTTGGCACTGGTGACACCTCTGGTCTGGGAACCATCCTGCCTATCGTGGATTTTCAGGGGCCAGCCGGCCACTCTCAGCCATATGCCCCAAAAACAAACCACGGCCCTTTTCTCTGGCAAACAAAACTCAACTGCCCCTCTTCTGGATGGCAAATTTTAGGACGCACTTTGTACTACGAAAACCGCCCGACGTGGCACTGGTGCCACCTTGTGTCAGGGAACCCTCCTGCATATCGAGCTTTTTAAGGAGCCAGCCGGCCACGCCCAGCCATATACCCCCAAAAACAAACCACGGACCATTTCTCTTGGAAACAAAAATCCGCTGCCCCGCGTCTGTATGGCAGATTGCAGGAGCCACTTTGCACCATCAAACCAGCCCGACTTGGCACTGGTGCCACCTTGGGTCTGGGAACAATCCTGCATATCGTGGATTCTAAGGAGCCAGCCGGCCACTCCCTGCCACAGGCCCCCAAACACAAACAACGGCGCTTTTCCCTGGAAAACAAAATTCGCCTGCCAGCTTTTTGATGGCAGATTGCAGGAGCCACTTGGTACTATCAAATCATCCCAACTTGGCACTGGTGCCACTATGGGTCTGGGAACCATCCTGCCTATTGTAGCATTTCAGGAGCCAGCCGGTCACTCCCAGCCATAGGCCCCCAGACACAAACCTCGGACCGTTTCCCTGGCAAACAAAATTAAGCTGCCCCGATTCTGGATGGCAGATTGCAGGAGCCACTTGGTTGTGTCAAACCAGCCCGACTTGGCACTGGTGCCACCTTGGGTCTGGGAACCATCCTGCGTAACGTGGATTCTAAGCAGCCACCCGGCCACTCTGAGCCACAGGCCCCCAAACACAAACAACGGCGCTTTTCCCTGGAAAACAAAACTCGCCTGCCAACTTTTTGATGGCAGATTGCAGGAGCCACTTGGTACTATCAAACCAGCCCAACTTGGCACTGGTGCCACCTCTGGTCTGGGAACCATCCTGCCTATTGTAGCTTTTCAGGAGCCAGCCGGTCACTCCCAGCCATAGACCCCCAGACACAAACCTCGGCCCGTTCCCCTGGAAAACAAAAGTAAGTTACCCCGATTCTGGATGGCAGATTGCAGGAGCCACTTGGTACTATCAAATCAGCCCAACTTGGCACTGGTGCCACCATGGGTCTGGTAAACATCCTGCCTATCGTAGCTTTTCAGGAGCCAGCCGGTCACTCCCTGCCATAGGCCCCCGGACACAAACCTCGGCCCGTTTCCCTGGCAAACAAAAGTAAGCTGCCCCGCTTTTGGATGGCAGATTGCAGGATGCACTTGGTACTTACAAACCAGCCCGACTTGGCCCTGGTGCCACCTTGGCTCTGGGAACCATGCTGCGTAACGTAGATTCTACGAGGACAGGCGGCCACTCCCAGCCACAGGCCTCTAAACAAAAACAACGGCGCTTTTCCCTGGAAAACAAAACTCGCCTGCCAACTTCTTGATGGCAGATTGCAGGAGCCACTTGGTACTATCAAACCAGCCCAACTTGGCACTGGTGCCACCATGGGTCTGGTCACCATCCTGCCTATCGTAGCTTTTCAGGAGCCAGCCGCTCACTCCCACCCATAGGCCCCCAGACAAATACCTCGGCACGTTTCCCTGGCAAACAAAAGTAGGCTGCCCCGCTTCTGGATGGCAAATTGCAGGACGCACTTGGTACTACGAAAACAGCCCGACTTGGCACTGATGCCACCTTGGGTCAGGGAACAATCCTGCGTATAGAGCTTTTTAAGGAGCCAGCCGGCCACGTCCAGTCATATACCCCCAAAAAAAAAACCACGGAACTTTTCTCCAGCAAACAAAAATCCGCTGCCCCGCGTCTGGATGGCAGATTGCAGGAACTATTTAGTATTATCAAAGCAGCCCCACTTGGCACTGGTGGCACCATGAGTCTGGTAACCATCCTGCCTATCGTAGCTTTTCAGTAGTCAGCCGGTCACTCCCAGCCATAGGCCCCCAGACAAATACCTCGGCCCGTTTCCCTGGGAAAAAAAAGTAAGCTGTCCCGCTTCTGGATGGCAGATTGCAGGAGCCACTTGGTACTATCAAACCAGCCCAACTTGTTCCCAGACCCAAGGTGGCACCAGTGCCACGTGGGGCTGGTTTGATGGTGCAACGTGGCTCCTGCAATCTGCCATCCAAAAGCGGGGAAGCTTACTTTTGTTTGCCAGGGAAATGGGCCGAGGTTTGTGTCTGGGGGTCTATGGCTGGGAGTGACCGGCTGGCTCCTGAAAAGCTACGATAGGCAGGATGGTTCCCAGACCAGACGTGGCACCAGTGCCAAGTTGGGCTGGTTTGATAGTACCAAGTGGCTCCTGCAATCTGCCATCAAAAAGTTGGCAGGCGAGTTTTGTTTTCCAGGGAAAAGCGCCGTAGTTTTTGTTTGGGGGCCTGTGGCTCAGAGTGGCCGGGTGGCTGCTTAGAATCCACGATACGCAGGATGGTTCCCAGACCCAAGGTGGCACCAGTGCCAAGTCGGGCTGGTTTGACACAACCAAGTGGCTCCTGCAATCTGCCATCCAGAATCGGGGCAGCTTAATTTTGTTTGCCAGGGAAACGGTCCGAGGTTTGTGTCTGGGGGCCTATGGCTGGGAGTGACCGGCTGGCTCCTGAAATGCTACAATAGGCAGGATGGTTCCCAGACCCATAGTGGCACCAGTGCCAAGTTGGGATGATTTGATAGTACCAAGTGGCTCCTGCAATCTGCCATCAAAAAGTTGGCAGGCGAATTTTGTTTTCCAGGGAAAAGCGCCGTTGTTTGTGTTTGGGGGCCTGTGGCTGGGAGTGGCCGGCTGGCTCCTTAGAATCCACGATATGCAGGATTGTTCCCAGACCCAAGGTGGCACCAGTGCCAAGTCGGGCTGGTTTGATGGTGCAAAGTGGCTCCTGCAATCTGCCATACAGACGCGGGGCAGCGGATTTTTTTTTCCAAGAGAAATGGTCCGTGGTTTGTTTTTGGGGGTTTATGGCTGGGCGTGGCCGGCTGGCTCCTTAAAAAGCTCGATATGCAGGATGGTTCCCTGACACAAGGTGGCACCAGTGCCACGTCGGGCGGTTTTCGTAGTACAAAGTGCGTCCTAAAATTTGTCATCCAGAAGAGGGGCAGTTGAGTTTTGTTTGCCAGAGAAAAGGGCCGTGGTTTGTTTTTGGGGGCATATGGCTGAGAGTGGCCGGCTGGCTCCTGAAAAGCTACGATAGGCAGGATGTTTACCAGACCCATGGTGGCACCAGTGCCAAGTTGGGCTGATTTGATAGTACCAAGTGGCTCCTGCAATCTGCCATCCAGAATCGGGGTAGCTTACTTTTGTTTTCCAGGGAAACGGGCCGAGGTTTGTGTCTGGGGGTCTATGGTTGGGAGTGGCCGGCTGGCTCCTTAGAAACCACGATACGCAGCATGGTTCCCAGACCAGAGGTGGCACCAGTGCCAAGTTGGGCTGGTTTGATACTACCAAGTGGTTCCTGCAATCTGCCATCCAGAAGCGGGGCAGCTTACTTTTGTTTGCCAGGGAAACGGATCGTTGTTTGTGTTTGGGGGCCTATGGCTGGGACTGACCGGCTGGCTCCATAAAATCCACGATACGCAGGATGGTTCCAAGACCAGAGGTGGCACCAGTGCCAAGTCGGGCTGGTTTGATAGTACCAAGTGGCTCCTGCAATCTGCCATCCAGAAGCGGGGCAGCTTAATTTCCTTTGCCAGGGAAACGGGCCGAGCTTTGTGTCTGGGGGCCTATGGCTGGGAGTGACCGGCTGGCTCCTGAAAAGTTACGATAGGCAGGATGGTGACCAGACCCATGGTGGCACCAGTGCCAAGTTGGGCTGGTTTGATAGTACCAAGTGGCTCCTGCAATCTGCCATCAAAACGTTGGTAGGCGAGTTTTGTTTTCCAGGGAAAAGCGCCGTTGTTTTTGTTTGGGGGCCTGTGGCTGGGAGTGGCCGGCTGGCTCCTTAGAATCCACGATACGCACCATGGTATCCAGACCCAAGGTGGCACCAGTGCCAAGTTTTGCTGGTTTGATAGTACCAAGTGGTTCCTGCAATCTGCCATCCAGAAGCAGGGCAGCTTACTTTTGTTTGCCAGGGAAACGGGCCGAGGTTTGTGTCTGGGGGCCTATGGCTGCGAGTGACCGGCTGGCTCCTGAAAAGCTACGATAGCCAGGATGGTGACCAGACCCATGGTGGCACCAGTCCCAAGTTGGGCTGGTTTGATAGTACCAAGTGGCTCCTGCAATCTGCCATCAAAAAGTTGGCAGGCGAGTTTTGTTTTCCAGGGAAAAGCGCCGTTGATGTGTTTAGGGGCCTGTGGCTGGGAGTGGCCGGCTGGCTCCTTAGAATCCACCATACGCAGGATGGTTCCCAGACCCAAGGTGGCACCAGTGCCTAGTCGGGATAGTTTGATGGTGCAAAGTGGCTCCTGCAATCTGCCATCCAGAAGCGGGGCAGCTTACTTTTGTTTGCCAGGGAAACGGGCCGAGGTTTGTGTCTGGGGGCCTATGGCTGGGAGTGACCGGCTGGCTCCTGAAAAGCTACGATAGGCAGGATGGTGACCAGACCCAAGGTGGCACCAGTGCCAAGTTGGGCTGGTTTGATGGTACCAAGTGGCTCCTGCAATCTGCCATCAAAAAGTTGGCAGGCGAGTTTTGTTTTCCAGGGAAAAGCGCCGTTGTTTTTGTTTGGGGGCCTGTGGCTGGGAGTGGCCGGCTGGCTCATTAGAATCCACGATACGCAGGATGGTTCCCAGACTTGTCGTGGCACCAGTGCCAAGTCGGGCTGGTTTGATAGTACCAAGTGGATCCTGCAATCTGCCATCCAGAAGCGGGGCAGCTTACTTTTGTTTGCCAGGGAAACGGGCCGAGGTTTTTGTCTGGGGGCCTATGGCTGGGAGTGACCGGCTGGCTCCTGAAAAGCTACGATAGGCAGGATGGTGACCAGACCCATGGTGGCAGCAGTGCCAAGTTGGGCTGGTTTGATAGTACCAAGTGGCTCCTGCAATCTGCCATCAAAAAGTTGGCAGGCGAGTTTTGTTTTCCAGGGAAAAGTGCCGTTGTTTGTGTATGGGTGCCTGTGGCTGGGAGTGGCCGGCTGGCTCTTTAGAATCCACGATACGCAGGATGGTTCCCAGACCAGTGGTGGCACCAGTGCCAAGTCGGGCGGGTTTGATAGTAACAAATGCGTCCTACAATCTGCCATCCAGAAGCGGGGCAGCTTACTTTTGTTTTCCAGGGAAACGGGCCGAGGTTTTTGTCTGGGGTCCTATGGCTGGGAGTGACCGGCTGGCTCGTGAAAAGCTACGATAGGCAGGATGGTGACAAGACCCATGGCGGCACCAGTGCCAAGTTGGGCTGGTTTGATAGTACCAAGTGGCTCCTGCAATCTGCCATCAAAAGTTTGGCAGGCGAGTTTTGTTTTCCAGGGAAAAGCGCCGTTGTTTGTGTTTGGGGGCCTGTGGCTGGGAGTGGCCAGCTGGCTCCTTAGAATCCACGATACGCAGGATGGTTCCCAGACCAGAGGTGGCACCAGTGCCAAGTCGGGCTGGTTTGATAGTACCAAGTGGCTCCTGCAATCTGCCATCAAAAAGTTGGCAGGCAAGTTTTCTTTACCAGGGAAAAGCGCCGTTGTTTTTGTTTAGAGGCCTATGGCTGGGAGTGGCAGGCTGGCTCCTTAGAATCCACGATACGCAGGATGGTTCCTAGACTTGACGTGGCACCAGTGCCAAGTTGGGCTGGTTTGATAGTACCAAGTGCGTCCTGCAATCTGCCATCCAGAAGTGGGGTAGATTACTTTTGTTTGCCAGGGAAACGGGCCGAGGTTTGTGTCCGGGGGCCTATGGCAGGGAGTGACCGGCTGGCTCCTGAAAAGCTACGATAGGCAGGATGTTTACCAGACCCATGGTGGCACCAGTGCCAAGTTGGGCTGATTTGATAGTACCAAGTGGCTCCTGCAATCTGCCATCCAGAATCGGGGTAACTTACTTTTGTTTTCCAGGGAAACGGGCCGAGGTTTGTGTCTGGGGGTCTATGGCTGGGAGTGACCGGCTGGCTCCTGAAAAGCTACGATAGGCAGGATGGTTCCCAGACCAGACGTGGCACCAGTGCCAAGTTGGGCTGGTTTGATAGTACCAAGTGGCTCCTGCAATCTGCCATCAAATTTGGCAGGCGAGTTTTGTTTTCCAGGGAAAAGCGCCGTTGTTTGTGTTTGGGGGCCTGTGGCTCAGAGTGGCCGGGTGGCTGCTTAGAATCCACGTTACGCAGGATGGTTCCCAGACCCAAGGTGGCACCAGTGCCAAGTCGGGCTGGTTTGACACAACCAAGTGGCTCCTGCAATCTGCCTTCCAGAATCGGGGCAGCTTAATTTTGTTTGCCAGGGAAACGGTCCGAGGTTTGTGTCTGGGGGCCTATGGCTGGGAGTGACCGGCTGGCTCCTGAAATGCTACAATAGGCAGGATGGTTCCCAGACCCATAGTGGCACCAGTGCCAAGTTGGGATGATTTGATAGTACCAAGTGGCTCCTGCAATCTGCCATCAAAAAGCTGGCAGGCGAATTTTGTTTTCCAGGGAAAAGCGCCGTTGTTTGTGTTTGGGGGCCTGTGGCAGGGAGTGGCCGGCTGGCTCCTTAGAATCCACGATATGCAGGATTGTTCCCAGACCCAAGGTGGCACCAGTGCCAAGTCGGGCTGGTTTGATGGTGCAAAGTGGCTCCTGCAATCTGCCATACAGACGCGGGGCAGCGGATTTTTGTTTCCAAGAGAAATGGTCCGTGGTTTGTTTTTGGGGGTATATGGCTGGGCGTGGCCGGCTGGCTCCTTAAAAAGCTCGATATGCAGGATGGTTCCCTGACACAAGGTGGCACCAGTGCCACGTCGGGCGGTTTTCGTAGTACAAAGTGCGTCCTAAAATTTGCCATCCAGAAGAGGGGCAGTTGAGTTTTGTTTGCCAGAGAAAAGGGCCGTGGTTTGTTTTTGGGGCATATGGCTGAGAGTGGCCGGCTGGCCCCTGAAAATCCACGATAGGCAGGATGGTTCCCAGACCAGAGGTGTCACCAGTGCCAAGTCGGGCTGGTTTGATAGTACTAAGTAGCTCCTGCAATCTGCCATGCAGAAGCGGGGCAGCTTACTTTTGTTTGCCAGGGAAACGGGCCGAGGTTTGTGTCTGGGGGCCTATGGCTGGGAGTGACCGGCTGGCTCCTGAAAAGCTACGATAGGCAGGATGGTGACCAGACCCATGGTGGCACCAGTGCCAAGTTGGGCTGGTTTGATAGTACCAAGTGGCTCCTGCAATCTGCCATCAAAAAGTTGGCAGGCGAGTTTTGTTTTCCAGGGAAAAGCGCCGTTGTTTGTGTTTGGGGGCCTGTGGTTGGGAGTGGCCAGCTGGCTCCTTAGAACCCACGATACGCAGGATGGTTCCCAGACCTGAGTTGGCACCAGTGCCAAGTTGGGCTGGTTTGATGGTGCAAAGTGGCTCCTGCAATCTGCCATCCAGAAGCGGGGCAGCTTACTTTTGTTTGCCAGGGAAACGGGCCGAAATATTTGTCTGGGGGCCTCTGGCTGGGGGTGGCTGGCTGGCTCCTGAAAAGCTACGATAGGCAGGATGGTGACCAGACCCATGGTGGCACCAGTGCCAAGTTGGGCTGGTTTGATAATACCAAGTGGCTCCTGCAATCTGCCATCAAAAGTTTGGCAGGCGAGTTTTGTTTTCCAGGGAAAAGCACCGTTGTGTGTGTTTTGGGGCCTGTGGCTGGGAGTGGCCGGCTGGCTCCTTTGAATCCACGATACGCAGGATGGTTCCCAGAGCCAAGGTGGCATCAGTGCCAAGTCGGGCTGGTTTGTTAGTACCAAGTGGTTCCTGCAATCTGCCATCCAGAAGCGGGGCAGCTGAATTTTGTTTGCCAGAGAAAAAGGCTGTTGTTTGTGTTTCGGGGCCTGTGGCTGGCAGTGGCCGGCTGGCTCCTGAAAATCCATGATACGCCGCATGGTTCCCAGACCCAAGGTGGCATCAGTGCCAAGTAGGGCTGGTTTCATAGTACCCAGTGGCTCCTGCAATCTGCCATCCAGAAGAGGGGCAGTTGAGTTTTGTTTTCCAGAGAAAAGGGCCGTGGTTTGTGTTTGGGGCCTATGGCTGAGAGTGACCGGCTGGCCCCTGAAAATCCACGATAGGAAGGATGGTTCCCAGATCCAAGGTGGCAGCAGTGCCATGTTGTGCTGGTGTGATAGTCCCAAGTGGCTCCTGCAATCTGCCATCCAGAAGCGGGGCAGCTGAATTTTGTTTGCCAGACAAAAAGTCTGTGGTTTGTGTTTGGGGGCCTGTGGCTGGCAGTGGCCGGCTGGCTCCTGAAAATCCATGATACGCAGCATGGTTCCCAGACCCAAGGTGGCACCAGTGCCAAGTGGGGCTGGTTTCACAGTGTCAAGTGCCTCCTGCAATCTCCCATCCAGAAGCGGGGCAGCTGAGTTTTGTTTGCCTGTGAAACGGGCCGTTGTTTTTAATTGGGGTCTGTGGCCGAGAGTGTTCGGCTGGCTCCTGACAACCCACAATACGCAGGATGGTTCCCAGACCCAAGGTGGCACCAGTGCCAAGTCGGGCTGGTTTGATAGTACCAAGTGGCTCCTGCAATCTGCCATCCAGAAGCGGTGCAGTTGAGTTTTGTTTGCCAGAGAAAAGGGCCGTGGGTTGTGTTTGGGGGCATATGGCTGGGAGTGGCCGGCTGTCTCATTAAAAAGATCGATACGCAGGATGGTTCCCAGACCCAAGGGGGCACCAGTGCCAAGTCGGGCTGTTTTTATAGTACCAAGTGCGTCCTGCAATTTGCCATCCAGAAGAGGGGCAGTTGAGTTTTGTTTGCCAGAGAATAGCGCCGTTGTTTGTGTTTGGGGGCTTGTGGCTCGTAGTGGCCGACTGGCGCCTTAGAATCTGTGTTACGCAGCATGGTTCCCAGACCCAAGGTGGCACCAGTGCCAAGTTGGGCTGGTTTGATAGTACCAAGTGGCTCCTGCAATCTGCCATCCAGTAGCGGGGCAGCTGAATTTTGTTTGCCAGAGAAAAAGGCTGTTGTTTGTGTTTCGGGGCCTGTGGCTGGCAGTGGCCGGCTGGCTCCTGAAAATCCATGATACGCAGCATGGTTCCCAGACCCAAGGTGGCATCAGTGCCAAGTAGGGCTGGTTTCATAGTACCCAGTGGCTCCTGCAATCTGCCATCCAGAAGAGGGGCAGTTGAGTTTTGTTTTCCAGAGAAAAGGGCCGTGGTTTGTGTTTGGGGCCTATGGCTGAGAGTGACCGGCTGGCCCCTGAAAATCCACGATAGGAAGGATGGTTCCCAGATCCAAGGTGGCAGCAGTGCCATGTTGTGCTGGTGTGATAGTCCCAAGTGGCTCCTGCAATCTGCCATCCAGAAGCGGGGCAGCTGAATTTTGTTTGCCAGACAAAAAGTCTGTGGTTTGTGTTTGGGGGCCTGTGGCTGGCAGTGGCCGGGTGGCTCCTGAAAATCCATGATACGCAGCATGGTTCCCAGACCCAAGGTGGCACCAGTGCCAAGTGGAGCTGGTTTCACAGTGTCAAGTGCCTCCTGCAATCTCCCATCCAGAAGCGGGGCAGCTGAGTTTTGTTTGCCTGTGAAACGGGCCGTTGTTTTTAATTGGGGTCTGTGGCCGAGAGTGTTCGGCTGGCTCCTGACAACCCACAATACGCAGGATGGTTCCCAGACCCAAGGTGGCACCAGTGCCAAGTCGGGCTGGTTTGATAGTACCAAGTGGCTCCTGCAATCTGCCATCCAGAAGCGGTGCAGTTGAGTTTTGTTTGCCAGAGAAAAGGGCCGTGGGTTGTGTTTGGGGGCATATGGCTGGGAGCGGCCGGCTGTCTCATTAAAAAGATCGATACGCAGGATGGTTCCCAGACCCAAGGGGGCACCAGTGCCAAGTCGGGCTGTTTTTATAGTACCAAGTGCGTCCTGCAATTTGCCATCCAGAAGAGGGGCAGTTGAGTTTTGTTTGCCAGAGAATAGCGCCGTTGTTTGTGTTTGGGGGCTTGTGGCTCGTAGTGGCCGACTGGCGCCTTAGAATCTGTGTTACGCAGCATGGTTCCCAGACCCAAGGTGGCACCAGTGCCAAGTTGGGCTGGTTTGATAGTACCAAGTGGCTCCTGCAATCTGCCATCCAGAAGCGGGGTAGCTTACTTTTGTTTGCCAGGGAAACGGGCCGAGGTTTGTGACTGGGGACCTATGGCTGGGAGTGACCGGCTGGCTCCTGGAAAGCTACAATAGGCAGGATGGTTACCAGACCCATGGTGGCACCAGTGCCAAGTTGGGCTGGTTTGATAGTACCAAGTGGCTCCTGCAATCTGCCATCAAAAAGTTGGCAGGCGAGTTTTGTTTTCCAGGGAAAAGCGACATTGTTTGTATTTGGGGGCCTGTGGCTGGGAGTGACCGGCTGGCTCCTTTGAACCCACGATACGCAGGATGGTTCCCAGACCCAAGGTGGCACCAGTGCCAAGTTTTGCTGGTTTGATACTACCAAGTGCGTCCTGCAATCTGCCATCCAGAAGCGGGGCAGCTTACTTTTGTTTGCCAGGGAAACGGGCCGTGGGTTTTGTTTGGGGGCATATAGCTGAGAGTGGCCGGCTGGCTCCTGAAAATCCACGCTAGGCAGCATGGTTCCCAGATGCAATGTGGCACCAGTGCCAAGTCGGGCTGGTTTGATGGTGCAAAGTGGCTCCTGCAATCTGCCATCCAGAAGCGAGGCAGCTGATTTTTGTTTGCCAGAGGAAAATTCCGTGGATTGTTTTTGGGGGCATATTGCTGGGAGTGGCCGGCTGGCTCCTTAAAATGCTCGATACGCATGATGGTTCCCAGGCCCAAGGTGTCACCACTACCAAGTCGGCCTGCGGTTTTAGTATCAAGTTCATCCTGCAATTTGCCATCCAGAAGAGGGGCAGTTGAGTTTTGTTTGCCAGAGAAACGGGCCGAGGTTTCTGTTTGGGGACATATGGCTGAGAGTGGCCGGCTGGCCCCTGAATATCCACGATACAGAGCATGGTTCCCAGATCCAAGGTGGCACCAGTGCCAAGTCGGGCTGGTTTGATAGTACCAAGTGTCTCCTGCAATCTGCCATCCAGAAGCAGGGCAGCTTACTTTTGTTTGCCAGAGAAATAGGCCTAGGTTTTTGTTTGGGGGCCTGTGGCTAGGAGTGGCCGGCTGGCTCCTAAGAATCCACGATACGCAGGATGTTTCCCAGACCCAAGGTGGCACCAGTGCCAAGTCGGGCTGGTTTGATAGTACCAAGTGGCTCCTGCAAACTCCATCAAAAAGTTGGCAGGCGTGTTTTGTTTTCCAGGGAACAGCGCCGTTGATTTTGTTTGGGGGCCTGTGGCTGGCAGTGGCCGGCTGGCTCCTTAGAATCCAAGATACGCAGGATGGTTCCCAGACCCAAGGTGGCACCAGTGCCAAGTCGGGCTGGTTTGATAGTACCAAGTGGCTCCTGCAATCTGCCATCCAGAAGTGAGGCAGCTAAGTTTTGTTTGCGAGAAAAAAGGGCCGTGGTTTTTGTTGGGGGCCTGTGGCTGGGAGTAGCCGGCTGGCTCCTTAAAATCCACGATAGGCAGGATGGTTCCCAGACCCAAGGTGGCACCAGTGCCAAGTCGGGCTGGTTTGACACAACCAAGTGGCTCCTGCAATCTGCCATCCAGAATCGGGGCAGCTTAATTTTGTTTGCCAGGGAAACGGTCCGAGGTTTGTGTCTGGGGGCCTATGGCTGGGAGTGACCGGCTGGCTCCTGAAATGCTACAATAGGCAGGATGGTTCCCAGACCCATAGTGGCACCAGTGCCAAGTTGGGATGATTTGATAGTACCAAGTGGCTCCTGCAATCTGCCATCAAAAAGTTGGCAGGCGAATTTTGTTTTCCAGGGAAAAGCGCCGTTGTTTGTGTTTGGGGGCCTGTGGCTGGGAGTGGCCGGCTGGCTCCTTAGAATCCACGATATGCAGGATTGTTCCCAGACCCAAGGTGGCACCAGTGCCAAGTCGGGCTGGTTTGATGGTGCAAAGTGGCTCCTGCAATCTGCCATACAGACGCGGGGCAGCGGATTTTTTTTTCCAAGAGAAATGGTCCGTGGTTTGTTTTTGGGGGTTTATGGCTGGGCGTGGCCGGCTGGCCCCTTAAAAAGCTCGATATGCAGGATGGTTCCCTGACACAAGGTGGCACCAGTGCCACGTCGGGCGGTTTTCGTAGTACAAAGTGCGTCCTAAAATTTGCCATCCAGAAGAGGGGCAGTTGAGTTTTGTTTGCCAGAGAAAAGGGCCGTGGTTTGTTTTTGGGGGCATATGGCTGAGAGTGGCCGGCTGGCTCCTGAAAAGCTACGATAGGCAGGATGTTTACCAGACCCATGGTGGCACCAGTGCCAAGTTGGGCTGATTTGATAGTACCAAGTGGCTCCTGCAATCTGCCATCCAGAATCGGGGTAGCTTACTTTTGTTTTCCAGGGAAACGGGCCGAGGTTTGTGTCTGGGGGTCTATGGTTGGGAGTGGCCGCCTGGCTCCTTAGAAACCACGATACGCAGCATGGTTCCCAGACCAGAGGTGGCACCAGTGCCAAGTTGGGCTGGTTTGATACTACCAAGTGGTTCCTGCAATCTGCCATCCAGAAGCGGGGCAGCTTACTTTTGTTTGCCAGGGAAACGGATCGTTGTTTGTGTTTGGGGGCCTATGGCTGGGACTGACCGGCTGGCTCCATAAAATCCACGATACGCAGGATGGTTCCCAGACCAGAAGTGGCACCAGTGCCAAGTCGGGCTGGTTTGATAGTACCAAGTGGCTCCTGCAATCTGCCATCCAGAAGCGGGGCAGCTTACTTTTGTTTGCCAGGGAAACGGGCCGAGGTTTGTGTCTCGGGGCCTATGGAAGGCAGTGACCGGCTGGCTCCTGAAAGCTACGATAGGCAGGATGGTGACAAGACCCATGGTGGCACCAGTGCCAAGTTGGGCTGGTTTGATAGTACCAAGTGGCTCCTGCAATCTGCCATCAAAACGTTGGCAGGCGAGTTTTGTTTTCCAGGGAAAAGCGCCGTTGTTTGTGTTTGGGGGCCTGTGGTTGGGAGTGGCCGGCTGGCTCCTTAGAAACCACAATACGCAGGATGGTTCCCAGACCAGAGGTGGCACCAGTGCCAAGTCGGGCTGGTTTGATAGTACCAAGTGGCTCCTGCAATCTGCCATCCAGAAGCGGGGCAGCTTAATTTGTTTGCCACGGAAACGGGCCGTTGTTTGTGTTTGGGGGCCTGTGGCTGGGAGTGGCCGACTGGCTCCTTAGAATCCACGATACGCAGGATGGTTCCAAGACCAGAGGTGGCACCAGTGCCAAGTCGGGCTGGTTTGATAGTACCAAGTGGCTCCTGCAATCTGCCATCCAGAAGCGGGGCAGCTTAATTTCCTTTGCCAGGGAAACGGGCCGAGCTTTGTGTCTGGGGGCCTATGGCTGGGAGTGACCGGCTGGCTCCTGAAAAGTTACGATAGGCAGGATGGTGACCAGACCCATGGTGGCACCAGTGCCAAGTTGGGCTGGTTTGATAGTACCAAGTGGCTCCTGCAATCTGCCATCAAAACGTTGGTAGGCGAGTTTTGTTTTCCAGGGAAAAGCGCCGTTGTTTTTGTTTGGGGGCCTGTGGCTGGGAGTGGCCGGCTGGCTCCTTAGAATCCACGATACGCACCATGGTATCCAGACCCAAGGTGGCACCAGTGCCAAGTTTTGCTGGTTTGATAGTACCAAGTGGTTCCTGCAATCTGCCATCCAGAAGCAGGGCAGCTTACTTTTGTTTGCCAGGGAAACGGGCCGAGGTTTGTGTCTGGGGGCCTATGGCTGTGAGTGACCGGCTGGCTCCTGAAAAGCTACGATAGCCAGGATGGTGACCAGACCCATGGTGGCACCAGTCCCAAGTTGGGCTGGTTTGATAGTACCAAGTGGCTCCTGCAATCTGCCATCAAAAAGTTGGCAGGCGAGTTTTGTTTTCCAGGGAAAAGCGCCGTTGATGTGTTTAGGGGCCTGTGGCTGGGAGTGGCCGGCTGGCTCCTTAGAATCCACCATACGCAGGATGGTTCCCAGACCCAAGGTGGCACCAGTGCCTAGTCGGGATAGTTTGATGGTGCAAAGTGGCTCCTGCAATCTGCCATCCAGAAGCGGGGCAGCTTACTTTTGTTTGCCAGGGAAACGGGCCGAGGTTTGTGTCTGGGGGCCTATGGCTGGGAGTGACCGGCTGGCTCCTGAAAAGCTATGATAGGCAGGATGGTGACCAGACCCAAGGTGGCACCAGTGCCAAGTTGGGCTGGTTTGATGGTACCAAGTGGCTCCTGCAATCTGCCATCAAAAAGTTGGCAGGCGAGTTTTGTTTTCCAGGGAAAAGCGCCGTTGTTTTTGTTTGGGGGCCTGTGGCTGGGAGTGCCCGGCTGGCTCATTAGAATCCACGATACGCAGGATGGTTCCCAGACTTGTCGTGGCACCAGTGCCAAGTCGGGCTGGTTTGATAGTACCAAGTGGATCCTGCAATCTGCCATCCAGAAGCGGGGCAGCTTACTTTTGTTTGCCAGGGAAACGGGCCGAGGTTTTTGTCTGGGGGCCTATGGCTGGGAGTGACCGGCTGGCTCCTGAAAAGCTACGATAGGCATGATGGTGACCAGACCCATGGTGGCAGCAGTGCCAAGTTGGGCTGGTTTGATAGTACCAAGTGGCTCCTGCAATCTGCCATCAAAAAGTTGGCAGGCGAGTTTTGTTTTCCAGGGAAAAGTGCCGTTGTTTGTGTATGGGTGCCTGTGGCTGGGAGTGGCCGGCTGGCTCTTTAGAATCCACGATACGCAGGATGGTTCCCAGACCAGTGGTGGCACCAGTGCCAAGTCGGGCGGGTTTGATAGTAACAAATGCGTCCTACAATCTGCCATCCAGAAGCGGGGCAGCTTACTTTTGTTTTCCAGGGAAACGGGCCGAGGTTTTTGTCTGGGGTCCTATGGCTGGGAGTGACCGGCTGGCTCGTGAAAAGCTACGATAGGCAGGATGGTGACAAGACCCATGGCGGCACCAGTGCCAAGTTGGGCTGGTTTGATAGTACCAAGTGGCTCCTGCAATCTGCCATCAAAAAATTGGCAGGCGAGTTTTGTTTTCCAGGGAAAAGCGCCGTTGTTTGTGTTTGGGGGCCTGTGGCTGGGAGTGGCCAGCTGGCTCCTTAGAATCCACGATACGCAGGATGGTTCCCAGACCAGAGGTGGCACCAGTGCCAAGTCGGGCTGGTTTGATAGTACCAAGTGGCTCCTGCAATCTGCCATCAAAAAGTTGGCAGGCAAGTTTTCTTTACCAGGGAAAAGCGCCGTTGTTTTTGTTTAGAGGCCTATGGCTGGGAGTGGCAGGCTGGCTCCTTAGAATCCACGATACGCAGGATGGTTCCTAGACTTGACGTGGCACCAGTGCCAAGTTGGGCTGGTTTGATAGTACCAAGTGCGTCCTGCAATCTGCCATCCAGAAGTGGGGTAGATTACTTTTGTTTGCCAGGGAAACGGGCCGAGGTTTGTGTCCGGGGGCCTATGGCAGGGAGTGACCGGCTGGCTCCTGAAAAGCTACGATAGGCAGGATGTTTACCAGACCCATGGTGGCACCAGTGCCAAGTTGGGCTGATTTGATAGTACCAAGTGGCTCCTGCAATCTGCCATCCAGAATCGGGGTAACTTACTTTTGTTTTCCAGGGAAACGGGCCGAGGTTTGTGTCTGGGGGTCTATGGCTGGGAGTGACCGGCTGGCTCCTGAAAAGCTACGATAGGCAGGATGGTTCCCAGACCAGACGTGGCACCAGTGCCAAGTTGGGCTGGTTTGATAGTACCAAGTGGCTCCTGCAATCTGCCATCAAATTTGGAAGGCGAGTTTTGTTTTCCAGGGAAAAGCGCCGTTGTTTGTGTTTGGGGGCCTGTGGCTCAGAGTGGCCGGGTGGCTGCTTAGAATCCACGTTACGCAGGATGGTTCCCAGACCCAAGGTGGCACCAGTGCCAAGTCGGGCTGGTTTGACACAACCAAGTGGCTCCTGCAATCTGCCATCCAGAATCGGGGCAGCTTAATTTTGTTTGCCAGGGAAACGGTCCGAGGTTTGTGTCTGGGGGCCTATGGCTGGGAGTGACCGGCTGGCTCCTGAAATGCTACAATAGGCAGGATGGTTCCCAGACCCATAGTGGCACCAGTGCCAAGTTGGGATGATTTGATAGTACCAAGTGGCTCCTGCAATCTGCCATCAAAAAGCTGGCAGGCGAATTTTGTTTTCCAGGGAAAAGCGCCGTTGTTTGTGTTTGGGGGCCTGTGGCAGGGAGTGGCCGGCTGGCTCCTTAGAATCCACGATATGCAGGATTGTTCCCAGACCCAAGGTGGCACCAGTGCCAAGTCGGGCTGGTTTGATGGTGCAAAGTGGCTCCTGCAATCTGCCATACAGACGCGGGGCAGCGGATTTTTGTTTCCAAGAGAAATGGTCCGTGGTTTGTTTTTGGGGGTATATGGCTGGGCGTGTCCGGCTGGCTCCTTAAAAAGCTCGATATGCAGGATGGTTCCCTGACACAAGGTGGCACCAGTGCCACGTCGGGCGGTTTTCGTAGTACAAAGTGCGTCCTAAAATTTGCCATCCAGAAGAGGGGCAGTTGAGTTTTGTTTGCCAGAGAAAAGGGCCGTGGTTTGTTTTTGGGGCATATGGCTGAGAGTGGCCGGCTGGCCCCTGAAAATCCACGATAGGCAGGATGGTTCCCAGACCAGAGGTGTCACCAGTGCCAAGTCGGGCTGGTTTGATAGTACTAAGTAGCTCCTGCAATCTGCCATGCAGAAGCGGGGCAGCTTACTTTTGTTTGCCAGGGAAACGGGCCGAGGTTTGTGTCTGGGGGCCTATGGCTGGGAGTGACCGGCTGGCTCCTGAAAAGCTACGATAGGCAGGATGGTGACCAGACCCATGGTGGCACCAGTGCCAAGTTGGGCTGGTTTGATAGTACCAAGTGGCTCCTGCAATCTGCCATCAAAAAGTTGGCAGGCGAGTTTTGTTTTCCAGGGAAAAGCGCCGTTGTTTGTGTTTGGGGGCCTGTGGTTGGGAGTGGCCAGCTGGCTCCTTAGAACCCACGATACGCAGGATGGTTCCCAGACCTGAGTTGGCACCAGTGCCAAGTTGGGCTGGTTTGATGGTGCAAAGTGGCTCCTGCAATCTGCCATCCAGAAGCGGGGCAGCTTACTTTTGTTTGCCAGGGAAACGGGCCGAAATATTTGTCTGGGGGCCTCTGGCTGGGGGTGGCTGGCTGGCTCCTGAAAAGCTACGATAGGCAGGATGGTGACCAGACCCATGGTGGCACCAGTGCCAAGTTGGGCTGGTTTGATAATACCAAGTGGCTCCTGCAATCTGCCATCAAAAGTTTGGCAGGCGAGTTTTGTTTTCCAGGGAAAAGCACCGTTGTGCGTGTTTTGGGGCCTGTGGCTGGGAGTGGCCGGCTGGCTCCTTTGAATCCACGATACGCAGGATGGTTCCCAGAGCCAAGGTGGCATCAGTGCCAAGTCGGGCTGGTTTGTTAGTACCAAGTGGTTCCTGCAATCTGCCATCCAGAAGCGGGGCAGCTGAATTTTGTTTGCCAGAGAAAAAGGCTGTTGTTTGTGTTTCGGGGCCTGTGGCTGGCAGTGGCCGGCTGGCTCCTGAAAATCCATGATACGCCGCATGGTTCCCAGACCCAAGGTGGCATCAGTGCCAAGTAGGGCTGGTTTCATAGTACCCAGTGGCTCCTGCAATCTGCCATCCAGAAGAGGGGCAGTTGAGTTTTGTTTTCCAGAGAAAAGGGCCGTGGTTTGTGTTTGGGGCCTATGGCTGAGAGTGACCGGCTGGCCCCTGAAAATCCACGATAGGAAGGATGGTTCCCAGATCCAAGGTGGCAGCAGTGCCATGTTGTGCTGGTGTGATAGTCCCAAGTGGCTCCTGCAATCTGCCATCCAGAAGCGGGGCAGCTGAATTTTGTTTGCCAGACAAAAATCTGTGGTTTGTGTTTGGGGGCCTGTGGCTGGGAGTGGCCGGCTGGCTCCTGAAAATCCATGATACGCAGCATGGTTCCCAGACCCAAGGTGGCACCAGTGCCAAGTGGGGCTGGTTTCACAGTGTCAAGTGCCTCCTGCAATCTCCCATCCAGAAGCGGGGCAGCTGAGTTTTGTTTGCCTGTGAAACGGGCCGTTGTTTTTAATTGGGGTCTGTGGCCGAGAGTGTTCGGCTGGCTCCTGACAACCCACAATACGCAGGATGGTTCCCAGACCCAAGGTGGCACCAGTGCCAAGTCGGGCTGGTTTGATAGTACCAAGTGGCTCCTGCAATCTGCCATCCAGAAGCGGTGCAGTTGAGTTTTGTTTGCCAGAGAAAAGGGCCGTGGGTTGTGTTTGGGGGCATATGGCTGGGAGTGGCCGGCTGTCTCATTAAAAAGATCGATACGCAGGATGGTTCCCAGACCCAAGGGGGCACCAGTGCCAAGTCGGGCTGTTTTTATAGTACCAAGTGCGTCCTGCAATTTGCCATCCAGAAGCGGGGCAGTTGAGTTTTGTTTGCCAGAGAATAGCGCCGTTGTTTGTGTTTGGGGGCTTGTGGCTCGTAGTGGCCGACTGGCGCCTTAGAATCTGTGTTACGCAGCATGGTTCCCAGACCCAAGGTGGCACCAGTGCCAAGTTGGGCTGGTTTGATAGTACCAAGTGGCTCCTGCAATCTGCCATCCAGTAGCGGGGCAGCTGAATTTTGTTTGCCAGAGAAAAAGGCTGTTGTTTGTGTTTCGGGGCCTGTGGCTGGCAGTGGCCGGCTGGCTCCTGAAAATCCATGATACGCAGCATGGTTCCCAGACCCAAGGTGGCATCAGTGCCAAGTAGGGCTGGTTTCATAGTACCCAGTGGCTCCTGCAATCTGCCATCCAGAAGAGGGGCAGTTGAGTTTTGTTTTCCAGAGAAAAGGGCCGTGGTTTGTGTTTGGGGCCTATGGCTGAGAGTGACCGGCTGGCCCCTGAAAATCCACGATAGGAAGGATGGTTCCCAGATCCAAGGTGGCAGCAGTGCCATGTTGTGCTGGTGTGATAGTCCCAAGTGGCTCCTGCAATCTGCCATCCAGAAGCGGGGCAGCTGAATTTTTTTTGCCAGACAAAAAGTCTGTGGTTTGTGTTTGGGGGCTTGTGGCTCGTAGTGGCCGACTGGCGCCTTAGAATCTGTGTTACGCAGCATGGTTCCCAGACCCAAGGTGGCACCAGTGCCAAGTTGGGCTGGTTTGATAGTACCAAGTGGCTCCTGCAATCTGCCATCCAGAAGCGGGGTAGCTTACTTTTGTTTGCCAGGGAAACGGGCCGAGGTTTGTGACTGGGGACCTATGGCTGGGAGTGACCGGCTGGCTCCTGGAAAGCTACAATAGGCAGGATGGTTACCAGACCCATGGTGGCACCAGTGCCAAGTTGGGCTGGTTTGATAGTACCAAGTGGCTCCTGCAATCTGCCATCAAAAAGTTGGCAGGCGAGTTTTGTTTTCCAGGGAAAAGCGACATTGTTTGTATTTGGGGGCCTGTGGCTGGGAGTGACCGGCTGGCTCCTTTGAACCCACGATACGCAGGATGGTTCCCAGACCCAAGGTGGCACCAGTGCCAAGTTTTGCTGGTTTGATACTACCAAGTGCGTCCTGCAATCTGCCATCCAGAAGCGGGGCAGCTTACTTTTGTTTGCCAGGGAAACGGGCCGTGGGTTTTGTTTGGGGGCATATAGCTGAGAGTGGCCGGCTGGCTCCTGAAAATCCACGCTAGGCAGCATGGTTCCCAGATGCAATGTGGCACCAGTGCCAAGTCGGGCTGGTTTGATGGTGCAAAGTGGCTCCTGCAATCTGCCATCCAGAAGCGAGGCAGCTGATTTTTGTTTGCCAGAGGAAAATTCCGTGGATTGTTTTTGGGGGCATATTGCTGGGAGTGGCCGGCTGGCTCCTTAAAATGCTCGATACGCATGATGGTTCCCAGGCCCAAGGTGTCACCACTACCAAGTCGGCCTGCGGTTTTAGTATCAAGTTCATCCTGCAATTTGCCATCCAGAAGAGGGGCAGTTGAGTTTTGTTTGCCAGAGAAATGGGCCGAGGTTTCTGTTTGGGGACATATGGCTGAGAGTGGCCGGCTGGCCCCTGAATATCCACGATACAGAGCATGGTTCCCAGATCCAAGGTGGCACCAGTGCCAAGTCGGGCTGGTTTGATAGTACCAAGTGTCTCCTGCAATCTGCCATCCAGAAGCAGGGCAGCTTACTTTTGTTTGCCAGAGAAATAGGCCTAGGTTTTTGTTTGGGGGCCTGTGGCTAGGAGTGGCCGGCTGGCTCCTAAGAATCCACGACACGCAGGATGTTTCCCAGACCCAAGGTGGCACCAGTGCCAAGTCGGGCTGGTTTGATAGTACCAAGTGGCTCCTGCAAACTCCATCAAAAAGTTGGCAGGCGTGTTTTGTTTTCCAGGGAACAGCGCCGTTGATTTTGTTTGGGGGCCTGTGGCTGGCAGTGGCCGGCTGGCTCCTTAGAATCCACGATACGCAGGATGGTTCCCAGACCCAAGGTGGCACCAGTGCCAAGTCGGGCTGGTTTGATAGTACCAAGTGGCTCCTGCAATCTGCCATCCAGAAGTGAGGCAGCTAAGTTTTGTTTGCGAGAAAAAAGGGCCGTGGTTTTTGTTGGGGGCCTGTGGCTGGGAGTAGCCGGCTGGCTCCTTAAAATCCACGATAGGCAGGATGGTTCCCAGACCCAAGGTGGCACCAGTGCCAAGTTGGGCTGGTTTGATAGTACCAAGTGGCTCCTGCAATCTGCCATCCAGAAGCGGGGCAGCTGAGTTTTGTTTGCCAGAGAAAAAGGCTGTGGTTTGTGTTTGGGGGCCTGTGGCTGGCAGTGGCCGGCTGGCTCCTGAAAATCCACGATACGCAGCATGGTTCCCAGACCCAAGGTGGCACCAGTGCCAAGTGGGGCTCGTTTGACAGTGTCAAGTGCCTCCTGCAATCTCCCATCCAGAAGCGGGGCAGCTGAGTTTTTTTTGCCAGGGAAACGGACCTTTGTTTTTGATTGGGCTCTGTGGCCGAGAGTGGTCGGCTGTCTCCTGACAATCCACAATACGCAGGATGGTTCCCAGACCCAAGGTGGCACCAGTGCCAAGTCGGGCTGGTTTGATAGTACCAAGTGTCTCCTGCAATCTGCCATCCAGAATCGGGGCAGCTGAGTTTTGTTTGCCAGAGAAAAGGGCCGTGGGTTGTGTTTGGGGGCATATGGCTGGGAGTGGCCACCTGGCTCCTTAAAATGCACGATACGCCGCATGGTAACCAGACGCAAGGTGGCACCAGTGCCAAGTCAGGCTGTTTTTGTAGTACCCAGTGGCTCCTGCAATTTGCCATCCAGAAGCGGGGCAGTTGAATTTTGTTTGCTAGAGAAAAGGGCTGTGGTTTGTGTTTGGGGGCCTATGGCTGAGAGTGGCCGGCTGGCCCCTGAAAATCAACGATAGGCAGGATGGTTCCCAGACCCAAGGTGGCACCAGTGCCAAGTAAGGCTGGTTGTATGGTTCAAAGTGACTCCTGCAATCTGCCATCCAGAAGCGGGACAGCTGAGTTTTTTTTGCCAGAGAAAAGGTCCATGGTTTCTTTTTGGGGCATACGGCTGGGAATTGCCGGCTGGCTCCTTAAAATGCTCGATACGCAGGATGGTTCCCAGAGCCAAGGTGGCACCACTGCCAAGTCGGGCTCTTTTTGTAGTACCAAGTGCGTCCTGCAATTTGCCATCCAGAAGAGGGGCAGTTGAGTTTTGTTTGCCAGAGAAAAGGGCCGTTGTTTGTGTTTGGGGGCCTGTGGCTGGGAGTGTTCGGCTGGTTCCTGAATATGTACGATACGCAGGATTGTTCCCAGATCCAAGGTGGCAGCAGTGCCATGTTGTGCTGGTGTGATAGTCCCAAGTGGCTCCTGCAATCTGCCATCCAGAAGTGGGGCAGCTGATTTTTGTTTGCCAGAGAAAAGGTCCGTGGTTTGTTTTTGGGGGCATATGGCTGAGAGTGGCCGGCTGGCCCCTGAAAATCCACGATACACAGGATGGTTCCCAGATCCAAGGTGGCACCTGTGCCAAGTCGGGCTGATTTGATAGTACTAAGTAGCTCCTGCAATCTGCCATGCAGAAGCGGGGCAGCTTACTTTTGTTTGCCAGGGAAACGGGCCGAGGTTTGTGTTGGGGGCCTATGGCTGAGAGTGACCGGCTGGCTCCTGAAAAGCTACGATAGGCAGGATGGTGACCAGACCCATGGTGGCACCAGTGCCAAGTTGGGCTGGTTTGATAGTACCAAGTGGTTCCTGCAATCTGCCATCCAGAAGCAGGGCAGCTGAGTTTTGTTTGCCAGAGAAAAGGGCCTTGGTTTGTGTTTGGGGGCATATGGCTGGGTGTGGCCAGCTGGCTCCTTAAAATGCACGATATGCAACATGGCTCCCAGACCCAAGGTGGCACAAGTGCCAAGTTGGGCTGGTTTGATAGTACCAAGTGGCTCCTGCAATCTTCCATGATCACGTGGAGAAATACTTTCTGGTTTCAGCCTCATGCTCTTTCTTCTCTCCCTCAACTTCTCTATCACCTCTCATCTGGTTCACATGCGCTGTCTTCAAGGTCCACAGGCTACTTTTCACAGAATCTTCTGGCCTGATGAAGTAAGGATGATGAATAGAACAGAGCTGGGATCTATTTTCCAGTTTGGATAAAATGCATTCTGCACACAAATCCAAGGAGAACGGGCTGCCCCGATGCCCAGAAAATCTTTCACTCCTGCTAGTGTTCTACGTCAACCGCAACTTAGTCTGAAAGAAAAGCTTTTTCTCTGAGAGCATCTGAGAGGTTTGCATGAAGCACTGATATCTGACATATGCAATTTTGAATAGGAGAGGAAAAAGAAAATGGCAAGGAGTTTTTAATTTTAGTGGTTTCAATTTTAATTTCCGTGCACTTTTTCAAAACTTGTCAGCTCAAATGCCCATCAACATCTTTTAGTCATCTGTAAGTCAGTATTCATATAAAATGTGCTTCAAATCCAAAGAATTTCAAATTTGCACTCCAAGCTTCTATGCCTAGATTTATGATTTCCTACACATATTAGATGAAAGGAAGGCCTTTTTTACTGTGGGAGTGCTGGAACACTGGAACAGGTTGCCCAGAGAAGTTGTGGGTGTCCCATCCCTGAAAGTATTCAAGGTCACCTTGGACGGGGCTTGGAGCAGCAACAAAGGAGAAGCTTGATGGTAGAGAAACAAAGTTGGACTATAGAAGAAACTCGGATTGAAGTATAGGATCAAGTTTTCTCTCAGCTCTTGGGGTAAATTCAAAGTTGTACAAAATGACATTTATCTGTGCTATTCACTACTGTAACAGAAAGTTTCATGAAAACTGTACAGAAGATAGTAAATTTTAAAAGAGATAAGAATTACAGCATAAAATCCATGGGATAGGTTACAACATGAGACACTCTCTAAGAGAAAATCTCTGTGTTTCAGCACTTCATCGGGGTAAGATTTCATGAAGTGCCAAAGAAGGCGGCAAAATATCATTCGGGACATTATTTACTGGAATTCAGCCTGGCCATTAGTAGGAACTGCCTTTGAACATATCATGTAGATATACCACACACACTTTCCCTTCACTGAAAAATTACTGTTTACAACAAATAAGCAATTGACGATCAAAATTGATTGAAAGCATCTTAAACATGTCAAGTATTTCATTGTAGATGATCTGTGATCCAAATGCTTCTTCCACCTTCGAGAGGGACAGAAGAATTCTTCCATATCATGATGGTTTAAAATTGTATCAACCAATGTTTTCTGCTGAAAAGATATCATCTATTTTTTTCTATTTTTGGAAGAAAATATTCCTAGACATACAACAGGTGAGAACTAAGTAATTTTAAAGAAACAAATGAAATGAAAATATTCTGTAAATAGAATGAAATGAAAAGCTGTGTTTTAAATAGGAGCTAAATATTAAACAGAATTTTTGTACCAGGCATTTGAATTACTGCACCAGCTCTTTTGCCCATCAAGAGAGGCATTTAGCATTTCAGTCTTTTCCAAGGTGTTCATGATCTGCTATGCTGATCTCTGTGTGTGCCTAGGTGTGTGTGGAGGGGGGGGCATATGAAGGGGAGTGTGTATGTTTGCTTTACAATTGTTGTGGCAGATTCATGCCTCAGCTCCACATTTTGTTTTAAAAAGGTCACACCGAGTGGATATGAAGTTTACTATCAACAAGAGATCGATTCCCAAATCATCCATTTGACTCTCCCTTATAAATCATGTGCTTTGTTGCATATTTTATCAAATATACTTTCAAGCCAGATGGAGGAAGGAGGATGTGGGAATCCCTCCACCATCTTGCAACTTTTATGTAAGTAGGTTTTCAAGAAAATCATCATTTCTCTTTTAAATATGTCTGGAACAGGCATGATGGTAGTGTCAACCTGTTGGAGTTTTTGTTGCTGGAAGAAGTTGTACAAAAGGATTGGTTTTTACATTGACCAGTTACTGAATCAAGCGCAGGAATACATTGGAAATTTAGCTGGGGGTTCCTTTTCCCAGCAGACTACTTCTAGAACGAGCTTGTACACTGAAGCTGACTCTTTTGCTCTCTTTTTGTTTCTTTCCTATTTTCTTGGCTTCTTTGCCACTATCTAGACAATTTTGGAACTTTGTTCCCAACTAAAATGGTTTCAATAGTCTGATTGTGATCATACATTTTTACAAGGAATTTTTAAAATCTTTCCTCGAGTCCAGAAAGTCAAGGACTTAGATCTTTTTCTTCCCTTATCAATATTGCCATGAAATTGATAAATAAAGACCAACTCTTTATTTTTGTTTTTAACCCACGTAGATAATTCCCATCCATTAATCCATTTTGTGGACCAATAGCTGCCATTCTGATGGAAGCTGTCACTTCTTAACAATAGGCATTCTGTGACTATGTTGACAGCACTTTGGGTGAAGATCCTAACTGGTCTTAGATATACATAGGGAGAAATTTGCTCAGCCAGTGTCAGTCTTAAGCATGCGTATCAGAAGATCTTTCTAGAGCTGGGAATTTTCCCATGAAAGGGATTCAGTTAGGGAAGAGACACTTGTGCCAGAGTTTTACATTCTTCTTGAACACTGCTTAAGGAACTTAGATGCCATGTCCATTTGGATCTCTGTCTGCACAGAACTTTGTCATGCCAGTGCTTTGAAATGCATCTTGAAGAGAATTCACTAGCACAGAATGAAAGAGAGTGGAAGGGGTTGGTGGGGCTAACCAGGCCCAACCCCCCTGCCTAAACCAGGATACCTAGAGCCTCTTGCCCAGGATTCTATCTGGGTGTACTTTTAATGTCTTCAAAGATCCAGGCTCCACAATCTTTCTGGGCAGTCTGTGCCGTGGTTCAGTCACCCTGACAGTAAAGAAACATTTACTGATGTTCAAAGGCAATCTCCTGTATTTCAGTGTGTGCCCACTGCCTCTTGTCTTTTCCCTCAGCATCACTGAAAAGACACTGATTCCCTCCCCTTTGCACTATTGCTTCCATATGTATGTGTGATGCCATGTAGAGGTATGTCAAAAACCTCCCTGAAGCCCAGGCAGATAATATTCCCTTCATCTACCAGTCAAGTTGATTCATCAGAGGAGTTTAAAGTGATGTTCAGCATGAAATTCCCCTGAAAAATCATGCTAACTACATTATTTGGTCATCTGTCATGTGCCTGGCAAGGATTTCCAGGAAGAGCTGCTTCATCAACTTCCTGGGGATAAAAAAGAGGCTGGCTGGTTTGTACTATGGCGAGTCCTCTTAATTGCCTTTTTTGAAGATGGGTGTCATTTGCTAACATCCACTCTTTAGCCTCTCTTGTCGTCTACATCTTAGCAAAACGCTTTTCCACTATGTCTGGCTAGGAAAAACTGTGCCAGCACAGAAAACATCTCCCATCGTGTTCTAGAAGTTGCACGGATGTCTGCCAAGTGTTTGGCAGGAAGAAAAGAAAAGTTGTCCAAAACAGCTTCCAATCGAATGTTCCTGTGATTGGAAAAGTCAGGAGAGTGCAAAGGTACTGTTTTCTATCAGTTGGCAAGGTGCGCACACAATCCCAGTGTTGTACAGCTTGCTTCTTCACCTTCCCGAAGCTGCCGCTCTCGCCGGCTGCCGGAGCCCAAGAAGCGGCTTCTTCGCGCAAAGACGATTGTGCCGCTCACAGGGCTCTCCTTAGCGCGGCTTCTGCCGAAAGACGCCCGGCAGCGGCTCTTACCTCCGGAGAGCATCCTACCTTCGTCTTTAGCTCCTCTTCTCATCTACACCTAGGCAAAAAGCTTCTCCACTATGTCTGGCTAGGAAAAACTGTGCCAGCACAGAAAACATCTCCCATCGTGTTCTAGAAGTTGCACGGATGTCTGCCAAGTGTTTGGCAGGAAGAAAAGAAAAGTTGTCCAAAACAGCTTCCAATCGAATGTTCCTGTGATTGGAAAAGTCAGGAGAGTGCAAAGGTACTGTTTTCTATCAGTTGGCAAGGTGCGCACACAATCCCAGTGTTGTACAGCTTGCTTCTTCACCTTCCCGAAGCTGCCGCTCTCGCCGGCTGCCGGAGCCCAAGAAGCGGCTTCTTCGCGCAAAGACGATTGTGCCGCTCACAGTGCTCTCCTTAGCGCGGCTTCTGCCGAAAGACGCCCGGCAGCGGCTCTTACCTCCGGAGAGCATCCTACCTTCGTCTTTCGCGTCTTTTGTAGTCTACATCTTAGCAAAACGCTTTTCCACTATGTCTGGCTAGGAAAAACTGTGCCAGCACAGAAAACATCTCCCATCGTGTTCTAGAAGTTGCACGGATGTCTGCCAAGTGTTTGGCAGGAAGAAAAGAAAAGTTGTCCAAAACAGCTTCCAATCGAATGTTCCTGTGATTGGAAAAGTCAGGAGAGTGCAAAGGTACTGTTTTCTATCAGTTGGCAAGGTGCGCACACAATCCCAGTGTTGTACAGCTTGCTTCTTCACCTTCCCGAAGCAGCCGCTTTCGCCGGCTGCCGGAGCCCAAGAAGCGGCTTCTTCGCGCAAAGACGATTGTGCCGCTCACAGTGCTCTCCTTAGCGCAGCTTCTGCCGAAAGACGCCCGGCAGCGGCTCTTACCTCCTGAGAGTGGCAGCTTCGGGAAGATGAAGAAGCAAGCTGTACAACACTGGGATTGTGTGCGCACCTTGCCAACTGATAGAAAACAGTACCTTTGCACTCTCCTGACTTTTCCAATCACATGAACATTCGATTGGAAGCTGTTTTGGACAACTTTTCTTTTCTTCCTGCCAAACACTTGGCAGACATCCGTGCAACTTCTAGAACACGATGGGAGATGTTTTCTGTGCTGGCACGGGTTTTCCTAGCCAGACATAGTGGAAAAGCGTTTTGCTAAGATGTAGACTACAAAAGACGCGAAAGACGAAGGTAGGATGCTCTCCGGAGGTAAGAGCCGCTGCCGGGCGTCTTTCGGCAGAAGCCGCGCTAAGGAGAGCCCTGTGAGCGGCACAATCGTCTTTGCGCGAAGAAGCCGCTTCTTGGGCTCCGGCAGCCGGCGAGAGCGGCAGCTTCGGGAAGGTGAAGAAGCAAGCTGTACAACACTGGGATTGTGTGCGCACCTTGCCAACTGATAGAAAACAGTACCTTTGCACTCTCCTGACTTTTCCAATCACAGGAACATTCGATTGGAAGCTGTTTTGGACAACTTTTCTTTTCTTCCTGCCAAACACTTGGCAGACATCCGTGCAACTTCTAGAACACGATGGGAGATGTTTTCTGTGCTGGCACAGTTTTTCCTAGCCAGACATAGTGGAAAAGCGTTTTGCTAAGATGTAGACTACAAAAGACGCGAAAGACGAAGGTAGGATGCTCTCCGGAGGTAAGAGCCGCTGCCGGGCGTCTTTCGGCAGAAGCCGCGCTAAGGAGAGCACTGTGAGCGGCACAATCGTCTTTGCGCGAAGAAGCCGCTTCTTGGGCTCCGGCAGCCGGCGAGAGCGGCAGCTTCGGGAAGGTGAAGAAGCAAGCTGTACAACACTGGGATTGTGTGCGCACCTTGCCAACTGATAGAAAACAGTACCTTTGCACTCTCCTGACTTTTCCAATCACAGGAACATTCGATTGGAAGCTGTTTTGGACAACTTTTCTTTTCTTCCTGCCAAACACTTGGCAGACATCCGTGCAACTTCTAGAACACGATGGGAGATGTTTTCTGTGCTGGCACAGTTTTTCCTAGCCAGACATAGTGGAGAAGCGTTTTGCTAAGATGTAGACTACAAAAGACGCGAAAGACGAAGGTAGGATGCTCTCCGGAGGTAAGAGCCGCTGCCGGGCGTCTTTCGGCAGAAGCCGCGCTAAGGAGAGCCCTGTGAGCGGCACAATCGTCTTTGCGCGAAGAAGCCGCTTCTTGGGCTCCGGCAGCCGGCGAGAGCGGCAGCTTCGGGAAGGTGAAGAAGCAAGCTGTACAACACTGGGATTGTGTGCGCACCTTGCCAACTGATAGAAAACAGTACCTTTGCACTCTCCTGACTTTTCCAATCACAGGAACATTCGATTGGAAGCTGTTTTGGACAACTTTTCTTTTCTTCCTGCCAAACACTTGGCAGACATCCGTGCAACATCTAGAAAACGATGGGAGATGTTTTCTGTGCTGGCACGGGTTTTCCTAGCCAGACATAGTGGAAAAGCGTTTTGCTAAGATGTAGACTACAAAAGACGCGAAAGACGAAGGTAGGATGCTCTCCGGAGGTAAGAGCCGCTGCCGGGCGTCTTTCGGCAGAAGCCGCGCTAAGGAGAGCCCTGTAAGCGGCACAATCGTCTTTGCGCGAAGAAGCCGCTTCTTGGGCTCCGGCAGCCGGCGAGAGCGGCAGCTTCGGGAAGGTGAAGAAGCAAGCTGTACAACACTGGGATTGTGTGCGCACCTTGCCAACTGATAGAAAACAGTACCTTTGCACTCTCCTGACTTTTCCAATCACAGGAACATTCGATTGGAAGCTGTTTTGGACAACTTTTCTTTTCTTCCTGCCAAACACTTGGCAGACATCCGTGCAACTTCTAGAACACGATGGGAGATGTTTTCTGTGCTGGCACAGTTTTTCCTAGCCAGACATAGTGGAAAAGCGTTTTGCTAAGATGTAGACTACAAAAGACGCGAAAGACGAAGGTAGGATGCTCTCCGGAGGTAAGAGCCGCTGCCGGGCGTCTTTCGGCAGAAGCCGCGCTAAGGAGAGCACTGTGAGCGGCACAATCGTCTTTGCGCGAAGAAGCCGCTTCTTGGGCTCCGGCAGCCGGCGAGAGCGGCAGCTTCGGGAAGGTGAAGAAGCAAGCTGTACAACACTGGGATTGTGTGCGCACCTTGCCAACTGATAGAAAACAGTACCTTTGCACTCTCCTGACTTTTCCAATCACAGGAACATTCGATTGGAAGCTGTTTTGGACAACTTTTCTTTTCTTCCTGCCAAACACTTGGCAGACATCCGTGCAACTTCTAGAAAACGATGGGAGATGTTTTCTGTGCTGGCACGGGTTTTCCTAGCCAGACATAGTGGAAAAGCGTTTTGCTAAGATGTAGACTACAAAAGACGCGAAAGACGAAGGTAGGATGCTCTCCGGAGGTAAGAGCCGCTGCCGGGCGTCTTTCGGCAGAAGCCGCGCTAAGGAGAGCCCTGTAAGCGGCACAATCGTCTTTGCGCGAAGAAGCCGCTTCTTGGGCTCCGGCAGCCGGCGAGAGCGGCAGCTTCGGGAAGGTGAAGAAGCAAGCTGTACAACACTGGGATTGTGTGCGCACCTTGCCAACTGATAGAAAACAGTACCTTTGCACTCTCCTGACTTTTCCAATCACAGGAACATTCGATTGGAAGCTGTTTTGGACAACTTTTCTTTTCTTCCTGCCAAACACTTGGCAGACATCCGTGCAACTTCTAGAACACGATGGGAGATGTTTTCTGTGCTGGCACAGTTTTTCCTAGCCAGACATAGTGGAGAAGCTTTTTGCCTAGGTGTAGATGAGAAGAGGAGTTAAAGACGAAGGTAGGATGCTCTCCGGAGGTAAGAGCCGCTGCCGGGCGTCTTTCGGCAGAAGCCGCGCTAAGGAGAGCCCTGTGAGCGGCACAATCGTCTTTGCGCGAAGAAGCCGCTTCTTGGGCTCCGGCAGCCGGCGAGAGCGGCAGCTTCGGGAAGGTGAAGAAGCAAGCTGTACAACACTGGGATTGTGTGCGCACCTTGCCAACTGATAGAAAACAGTACCTTTGCACTCTCCTGACTTTTCCAATCACAGGAACATTCGATTGGAAGCTGTTTTGGACAACTTTTCTTTTCTTCCTGCCAAACACTTGGCAGACATCCGTGCAACTTCTAGAACACGATGGGAGATGTTTTCTGTGCTGGCACAGTTTTTCCTAGCCAGACATAGTGGAAAAGCGTTTTGCTAAGATGTAGACGACAAGAGAGGCTAAAGAGTGGATGTTAGCAAATGACACCCATCTTCAAAAAAGGCAATTAAGAGGACTCGCCATAGTACAAACCAGCCAGCCTCTTTTTTATCCCCAGGAAGTTGATGAAGCAGCTCTTCCTGGAAATCCTTGCCAGGCACATGACAGATGACCAAATAATGTAGTTAGCATGATTTTTCAGGGGAATTTCATGCTGAACATCACTTTAAACTCCTCTGATGAATCAACTTGACTGGTAGATGAAGGGAATATTATCTGCCTGGGCTTCAGGGAGGTTTTTGACATACCTCTACATGGCATCACACATACATATGGAAGCAATAGTGCAAAGGGGAGGGAATCAGTGTCTTTTCAGTGATGCTGAGGGAAAAGACAAGAGGCAGTGGGCACACACTGAAATACAGGAGATTGCCTTTGAACATCAGTAAATGTTTCTTTACTGTCAGGGTGACTGAACCACGGCACAGACTGCCCAGAAAGATTGTGGAGCCTGGATCTTTGAAGACATTAAAAGTACACCCAGATAGAATCCTGGGCAAGAGGCTCTAGGTATCCTGGTTTAGGCAGGGGGGTTGGGCCTGGTTAGCCCCACCAACCCCTTCCACTCTCTTTCATTCTGTGCTAGTGAATTCTCTTCAAGATGCATTTCAAAGCACTGGCATGAGAAAGTTCTGTGCAGACAGAGATCCAAATGGACATGGCATCTAAGTTCCTTAAGCAGTGTTCAAGAAGAATGTAAAACTCTGGCACAAGTGTCTCTTCCCTAACTGAATCCCTTTCATGGGAAAATTCCCAGCTCTAGAAAGATCTTCTGATACGCATGCTTAAGACTGACACTGGCTGAGCAAATTTCTCCCTATGTATATCTAAGACCAGTTAGGATCTTCACCCAAAGTGCTGTCAACATAGTCACAGAATGCCTATTGTTAAGAAGTGACAGCTTCCATCAGAATGGCAGCTATTGGTCCACAAAATGGATTAATGGATGGGAATTATCTACGTGGGTTAAAAACAAAAATAAAGAGTTGGTCTTTATTTATCAATTTCATGGCAATATTGATAAGGGAAGAAAAAGATCTAAGTCCTTGACTTTCTGGACTCGAGGAAAGATTTTAAAAATTCCTTGTAAAAATGTATGATCACAATCAGACTATTGAAACCATTTTAGTTGGGAACAAAGTTCCAAAATTGTCTAGATAGTGGCAAAGAAGCCAAGAAAATAGGAAAGAAACAAAAAGAGAGCAAAAGAGTCAGCTTCAGTGTACAAGCTCGTTCTAGAAGTAGTCTGCTGGGAAAAGGAACCCCCAGCTAAATTTCCAATGTATTCCTGCGCTTGATTCAGTAACTGGTCAATGTAAAAACCAATCCTTTTGTACAACTTCTTCCAGCAACAAAAACTCCAACAGGTTGACACTACCATCATGCCTGTTCCAGACATATTTAAAAGAGAAATGATGATTTTCTTGAAAACCTACTTACATAAAAGTTGCAAGATGGTGGAGGGATTCCCACATCCTCCTTCCTCCATCTGGCTTGAAAGTATATTTGATAAAATATGCAACAAAGCACATGATTTATAAGGGAGAGTCAAATGGATGATTTGGGAATCGATCTCTTGTTGATAGTAAACTTCATATCCACTCGGTGTGACCTTTTTAAAACAAAATGTGGAGCTGAGGCATGAATCTGCCACAACAATTGTAAAGCAAACATACACACTCCCCTTCATATGCCCCCCCCTCCACACACACCTAGGCACACACAGAGATCAGCATAGCAGATCATGAACACCTTGGAAAAGACTGAAATGCTAAATGCCTCTCTTGATGGGCAAAAGAGCTGGTGCAGTAATTCAAATGCCTGGTACAAAAATTCTGTTTAATATTTAGCTCCTATTTAAAACACAGCTTTTCATTTCATTCTATTTACAGAATATTTTCATTTCATTTGTTTCTTTAAAATTACTTAGTTCTCACCTGTTGTATGTCTAGGAATATTTTCTTCCAAAAATAGAAAAAAATAGATGATATCTTTTCAGCAGAAAACATTGGTTGATACAATTTTAAACCATCATGATATGGAAGAATTCTTCTGTCCCTCTCGAAGGTGGAAGAAGCATTTGGATCACAGATCATCTACAATGAAATACTTGACATGTTTAAGATGCTTTCAATCAATTTTGATCGTCAATTGCTTATTTGTTGTAAACAGTAATTTTTCAGTGAAGGGAAAGCGTGTGTGGTATATCTACATGATATGTTCAAAGGCAGTTCCTACTAATGGCCAGGCTGAATTCCAGTAAATAATGTCCCGAATGATATTTTGCCGCCTTCTTTGGCACTTCATGAAATCTTACCCCGATGAAGTGCTGAAACACAGAGATTTTCTCTTAGAGAGTGTCTCATGTTGTAACCTATCCCATGGATTTTATGCTGTAATTCTTATCTCTTTTAAAATTTACTATCTTCTGTACAGTTTTCATGAAACTTTCTGTTACAGTAGTGAATAGCACAGATAAATGTCATTTTGTACAACTTTGAATTTACCCCAAGAGCTGAGAGAAAACTTGATCCTATACTTCAATCCGAGTTTCTTCTATAGTCCAACTTTGTTTCTCTACCATCAAGCTTCTCCTTTGTTGCTGCTCCAAGCCCCGTCCAAGGTGACCTTGAATACTTTCAGGGATGGGACACCCACAACTTCTCTGGGCAACCTGTTCCAGTGTTCCAGCACTCCCACAGTAAAAAAGGCCTTCCTTTCATCTAATATGTGTAGGAAATCATAAATCTAGGCATAGAAGCTTGGAGTGCAAATTTGAAATTCTTTGGATTTGAAGCACATTTTATATGAATACTGACTTACAGATGACTAAAAGATGTTGATGGGCATTTGAGCTGACAAGTTTTGAAAAAGTGCACGGAAATTAAAATTGAAACCACTAAAATTAAAAACTCCTTGCCATTTTCTTTTTCCTCTCCTATTCAAAATTGCATATGTCAGATATCAGTGCTTCATGCAAACCTCTCAGATGCTCTCAGAGAAAAAGCTTTTCTTTCAGACTAAGTTGCGGTTGACGTAGAACACTAGCAGGAGTGAAAGATTTTCTGGGCATCGGGGCAGCCCGTTCTCCTTGGATTTGTGTGCAGAATGCATTTTATCCAAACTGGAAAATAGATCCCAGCTCTGTTCTATTCATCATCCTTACTTCATCAGGCCAGAAGATTCTGTGAAAAGTAGCCTGTGGACCTTGAAGACAGCGCATGTGAACCAGATGAGAGGTGATAGAGAAGTTGAGGGAGAGAAGAAAGAGCATGAGGCTGAAACCAGAAAGTATTTCTCCACGTGATCATGGAAGATTGCAGGAGCCACTTGGTACTATCAAACCAGCCCAACTTGGCACTGGTGCCACCTTGGGTCTGGGAGCCATGTTGCATATCGTGCATTTTAAGGAGCCAGCTGGCCACACCCAGCCATATGCCCCCAAACACAAACCAAGGCCCTTTTCTCTGGCAAACAAAACTCAGCTGCCCTGCTTCTGGATGGCAGATTGCAGGAGCCACTTGGTACTATCAAACCAGCCCAACTTGGCACTGGTGCCACCATGGGTCTGGTCACCATCCTGCCTATTGTAGCTTTTCAGGAGCCAGCCGGTCACTCTCAGCCATAGGCCCCCAAACACAAACCTCGGCCCGTTTCCCTGGAAAACAAAAGTAAGCTGCCCCGCTTCTGCATGGCAGATTGCAGGAGCTACTTAGTACTATCAAATCAGCCCGACTTGGCACAGGTGCCACCTTGGATCTGGGAACCATCCTGTGTATCGTGGATTTTCAGGGGCCAGCCGGCCACTCTCAGCCATATGCCCCCAAACACAAACCACGGACCTTTTCTCTGGCAAACAAAAATCAGCTGCCCCACTTCTGGATGGCAGATTGCAGGAGCCACTTGGGACTATCACACCAGCACAACATGGCACTGCTGCCACCTTGGATCTGGGAACAATCCTGCGTATCGTACATATTCAGGAACCAGCCGAACACTCCCAGCCATATGCCCCCAAACACAAACCTCGGCCCTTTTCTCTGGCAAACAAAACTCAACTGCCCCTCTTCTGGATGGCAAATTGCAGGACGCACTTGGTACTACAAAAAGAGCCCGACTTGGCAGTGGTGCCACCTTGGCTCTGGGAACCATCCTGCGTATCGAGCATTTTAAGGAGCCAGCCGGCAATTCCCAGCCGTATGCCCCAAAAAGAAACCATGGACCTTTTCTCTGGCAAAAAAAACTCAGCTGTCCCGCTTCTGGATGGCAGATTGCAGGAGTCACTTTGAACCATACAACCAGCCTTACTTGGCACTGGTGCCACCTTGGATCTGGGAACCATCCTGCCTATCGTTGATTTTCAGGGGCCAGCCGGCCACTCTCAGCCATAGGCCCCCAAACACAAACCACAGCCCTTTTCTCTAGCAAACAAAATTTAGCTGCCCCGCTTCTGGATGGCAAATTGCAGAAGCCACTGGGTACTACAAAAACAGCCCGACTTGGCACTGGTGCCACCTTGCGTCTGGTTACCATGCGGCGTATCGTGCATTTTAAGGAGCCAGGTGGCCACTCCCAGCCATATGCCCCCAAACACAACCCACGGCCCTTTTCTCTGGCAAACAAAACTCAGCTGCCCCGCTTCTGGATGGCAGATTGCAGGAGACACTTGGTACTATCAAACCAGCCCGACTTGGCATTGGTGCCACCTTTGGTCTGGGAACCATCCTGCGTATTGTGGATTGTCAGGAGACAGCCGACCACTCTCGGCCACAGACCCCAATCAAAAACAAAGGTCCGTTTCCCTGGCAAAAAAAACTCAGCTGCCCCGCTTCTGGATGGGAGATTGCAGGAGGCACTTTACACTGTCAAACGAGACCCACTTGGCACTGGTGCCACCTTGGGTCTGGGAACCATGCTGCGTATCGTGGATTTTCAGGAGCCAGCCGGCCACTGCCAGCCACAGGCCCCCAAACACAAACCACAGCCTTTTTCTCTGGCAAACAAAACTCAGCTGCCCCGCTTCTGGATGGCAGATTGCAGGAGCCACTTGGTACTATCAAACCAGCCCGACTTGGCACTGGTGCCACCTTGGGTCTGGGAACCATCCTGCCTATCGTGGATTTTAAGGAGCCAGCCGGCTACTCCCAGCCACAGGCCCCCAACAAAAACCACGGCCCTTTTTTCTCGCAAACAAAACTTAGCTGCCTCACTTCTGGATGGCAGATTGCCGGAGCCACTTGGTACTATCAAACCAGCCCGACTTGCCACTGGTGCCACCTTGGGTCTGGGAACCATCCTGCGTATCGTGGATTCTAAGGAGCCAGCCGGCCACTCCCAGCCACAGGCCCCCAAACAAAATCAACGGCGCTGTTCCCTGGAAAACAAAACACGCCTGCCAACTTTTTGATGGAGTTTGCAGGAGCCACTTGGTACTATCAAACCAGCCCAACTTGGCACTGGTGCCACCATGGGTCATGTAAACATCCTGCGTATCGTGGATTCTTAGGAGCCAGCCGGCCACTCCTAGCCACAGGCCCCCAAACAAAAACCTAGGCCTATTTCTCTGGCAAACAAAAGTAAGCTGCCCCGCTTCTGGATGGCAGATTGCAGGAGACACTTGGGACTATCAAACCAGCCCAACTTGGCACTGGTGCCACCTCTGGTCTGGGAACCATCCTGCGTATCTTGTGTTCTAAGGAGCCAGCCGGCCACTCCCAGCCACAGTCCCCCAAACACAAACAACGGCGCTTTTCCCTGGAAAACAAAACTGGCCTGCCAACTTTTTGATGGCAGATTGCAGGAGCCAGTTGGTACCATCAAACCAGCCCAACTTGGCACTGGTGCCACCTTGGGTCTGGGAACCATCCTGCATATTGTAGCTTTTCAGGAGCCAGCCTGTCACTCCTAGCCCTAGGCCCCCAGTCATAAACCTCGGCCCGTTTCCCTGGCACACAAAAGTAAGCTACCCCGCTTCAGGATGGCAGATTGCAGGAGCCACTTTGCACCATCAAACTAGCCCGACGTGGCACTGGTGCCACCTTGGGTCTGGGAACCATCCTGCGTATCGTGTGTTCTAAGGAGCCAGCCGGCCACTCCCAGCCACAGTCCCCCAAACACAAACAACGGTGCTTTTCCCTGGAAAAGAAAACTGGCCTGCCAACTTTTTGATGGCAGATTGCAGGTGCTATTTAGTACTATCAAACCAGCCCGACTTGGCACTGGTGCCACCTCTGGTCTGGGAACCATCCTGCCTATCGTGGATTTTCAGGGGCCAGACGGCCACTCTCAGCCATATGCCCCCAAAAAAAAACCACGGCCCTTTTCTCTGATAAACAAAACTCAACTGCCCCTCTTCTGGATGGCAAATTTTAGGACGCACTTTGTACTACGAAAACCGCCCGACTTGGCACTGGTGCCACCTTGGGTCAGGGAACCATCCTGCCTATCGTAGCTTTTTAAGGAGCCAGCAGGCCACGCCCAGCCATATACCCCCAAAAACAAACCACGGACCATTTCTCTTGGAAACAAAAATCTGCTGCCCTGCGTCTGGATGGCAGATTGCAGGAGCCACTTTGCACCATCAAACCAGCCCGACTTGGCACTGGTGCCACCTCAGGTCTGGGAACCATCCTGCATATCGTGGATTCTAAGGAGCCAGCCGGCCACTCCCACCCACAGGCCCCCAAACACAAACAACGGCGCTTTTCCCTGGAAAACAAAACTCGCCTGCCAAGTTTTTGATGCCAGATTGCAGGAGCCACTTGGTACTATCAAACCAGCCCAACTTGGCACTGGTGCTACCATGGGTCTGGTCACCATCCTGCCTATCGTAGCTTTTCAGGAGCCAGCCGGTCACTCCCAGCCATAGGCCCCCAGTCACAAACCTCGGCCCGTTTCCCTGGCAAACAAAAGTAAGCTGCCCCGCTTCTGGATGGCAGATTGCAGGAGCCACTTGGTACTATCAAACCAGCCCAACTTGGCACTGGTGCCACCTTGGGTTGGGAACCATCCGGCGTATCGTGTGTTGAAAGGAGCCAGCCGGCCACTCCCAGCCACAGGCCTCCAAACAAAAACAACGGCGCTTTTCCCTGGAAAACAAAACTCAACTGCCCTTCTTCTGGATGGAAAATTGCAGGACGCACTTGGTACTACAAAAACAGCCAAACTAGGCAATGGTGCCACCATGGATCTGGGAACCATCCTGCGTATCGAGCTTCTTAAGGAGCCAGCCGGCCACTCCCAGCCATATGCCCCCAAAAACAAACCACGGAACTTTACTCTGGCAAACAAAGATCCGCTGCCCCGCGTCAGGATGGCAGATTGCAGGAGCCACTTGGTACTATCAAACGAGCCCGACTTGGCCCTGGTGCCACCTTGAGTCTGGGAACCATCCTGCGTATTGTGGATTGTCAGTAGCCAGTCGACCATTCTCGGCCACAGACCCCAATCAAAAACAACGGCCGGTTCACAGGCAAAAGAACTCAGCTGCCCCGTTTCTGGATGGGAGATTGCATGAGGCACTTGACACTGTCAAACCAGCCCCACTTGGCACTGGTGCCATCTTGGGTCTGGGAACCATGCTGCGTATCATGGATTTTCAGGAGCCAGCTGGCCACTGCCAGCCACAGGCCCCCAAAAACAAAGCTCGGCCCGTTTCCCTGGCAAACAAAAGTAAGCTACCCCGCTTCTGGATGGCAGATTGCAGGAACCACTTGGTACTATCAAACCAGCCCGACTTGGCACTGGTGCCATCTTGGGTCTGGGAACCATCCTGCGTATCGTGGATTCTAAGGAGCCAGCCGGCCACTCCCAGCCACAGGCCCGCAAACACAAACAACGGCGCTTTTCCCTGGAAAACAAAACTCGCCTGACAACGTTTTGATGGCAGATTGCAGGAGCCACTTGGTACTATCAAACCAGCCCAACTTGGCACTGGTGCCACCATGGGTCTGGTCACCATCCTGCCTATCGTAGCTTTTCAGGACCTAGCCGGTCACTCCCAGCCATAGGCCTCCAGACAAAAACCTCGGCCCGTTTCCCTGGCAAAAAAAAGTAAGCTACCCCGCTACTGGATGGCAGATTGCAGGAGCCACTTTGCACCATCAAACTAGCCCGACTTGGCACTGGTGCCACCTCTGGTCTGGGAACAATGCTGCGTATCGTGGATTCTAAGGAGCCAGCCGGCCACTCCCAGCCACAGGCCCCCAAACACAAACAACGGCGCTTTTTCCTGGAAAACAAAACTGGCCTGCCAACTTTTTGATGGCAGATTGCAGGAGCCACTTGGTACTATCAAACCAGCCCAACTTGGCACTGGTGCCACCATGGGTCTGGTCACCATCCTGCCTATCGTAGCTTTTCAGGACCTAGCAGGTCACTCCCAGCCATAGGCCCCCAGACACAAAGCTCGGCCCGTTTCCCTGGCAAACAAAAGTAAGCTGCCCCGCTTCTGGATGGCAGATTGCAGGAACCACTTGGTATAATCAAACCAGCCCAACTTGGCACTGGTGCCACCTTGGGTCTGGGAACCATCCTGCGTATCGTGGATTCTAAGGAGCCAGCCGGTCACTCCCAGCCACAGGCCCCCAAATACAAACAACAGCGCTTTTCCCTGGAAAACAAAACTCGCCTGCCAACTTTTTGATGGCAGATCGCAGGAGCCACTTGGTACTATCAAATCAGCCCAACTTGGCAGTGGTGCCACCATGGGTCTGGTCACCATCCTGATTATCGTAGCTTTTCAGGAGCCAGCCGGTCACTCCCAGCCATAGGCCCCCAGTCACAAACCTCGGCCCGTTTCCCTGGCAAACAAAAGTAAGCTGCCCCGCTTCTGGATGGCAGATTGCAGGAGCCACTTGGTACTATCAAACCAGCCCAACTTGGCACTGGTGCCACCTTGGGTTGGGAACCATCCGGCGTATCGTGTGTTGAAAGGAGCCAGCCGGCCACTCCCAGCCACAGGCCTCCAAACAAAAACAACGGCGCTTTTCCCTGGAAAACAAAACTCAACTGCCCTTCTTCTGGATGGAAAATTGCAGGACGCACTTGGTACTACAAAAACAGCCAAATTAGGCAATGGTGCCACCATGGATCTGGGAACCATCCTGCGTATCGAGCTTCTTAAGGAGCCAGCCGGCCACTCCCAGCCATATGCCCCCAAAAACAAACCACGGAACTTTACTCTGGCAAACAAAGATCCGCTGCCCCGCGTCAGGATGGCAGATTGCAGGAGCCACTTGGTACTATCAAACGAGCCCGACTTGGCCCTGGTGCCACCTTGAGTCTGGGAACCATCCTGCGTATTGTGGATTGTCAGTAGCCAGTCGACCATTCTCGGCCACAGACCCCAATCAAAAACAACGGCCGGTTCACAGGCAAAAGAACTCAGCTGCCCCGTTTCTGGATGGGAGATTGCATGAGGCACTTGACACTGTCAAACCAGCCCCACTTGGCACTGGTGCCATCTTGGGTCTGGGAACCATGCTGCGTATCATGGATTTTCAGGAGCCAGCTGGCCACTGCCAGCCACAGGCCCCCAAAAACAAAGCTCGGCCCGTTTCCCTGGCAAACAAAAGTAAGCTACCCCGCTTCTGGATGGCAGATTGCAGGAACCACTTGGTACTATCAAACCAGCCCGACTTGGCACTGGTGCCATCTTGGGTCTGGGAACCATCCTGCGTATCGTGGATTCTAAGGAGCCAGCCGGCCACTCCCAGCCACAGGCCCGCAAACACAAACAACGGCGCTTTTCCCTGGAAAACAAAACTCGCCTGACAACGTTTTGATGGCAGATTGCAGGAGCCACTTGGTACTATCAAACCAGCCCAACTTGGCACTGGTGCCACCATGGGTCTGGTCACCATCCTGCCTATCGTAGCTTTTCAGGACCTAGCCGGTCACTCCCAGCCATAGGCCTCCAGACAAAAACCTCGGCCCGTTTCCCTGGCAAAAAAAAGTAAGCTACCCCGCTACTGGATGGCAGATTGCAGGAGCCACTTTGCACCATCAAACTAGCCCGACTTGGCACTGGTGCCACCTCTGGTCTGGGAACAATGCTGCGTATCGTGGATTCTAAGGAGCCAGCCGGCCACTCCCAGCCACAGGCCCCCAAACACAAACAACGGCGCTTTTTCCTGGAAAACAAAACTGGCCTGCCAACTTTTTGATGGCAGATTGCAGGAGCCACTTGGTACTATCAAACCAGCCCAACTTGGCACTGGTGCCACCATGGGTCTGGTCACCATCCTGCCTATCGTAGCTTTTCAGGACCTAGCAGGTCACTCCCAGCCATAGGCCCCCAGACACAAAGCTCGGCCCGTTTCCCTGGCAAACAAAAGTAAGCTGCCCCGCTTCTGGATGGCAGATTGCAGGAACCACTTGGTATAATCAAACCAGCCCAACTTGGCACTGGTGCCACCTTGGGTCTGGGAACCATCCTGCGTATCGTGGATTCTAAGGAGCCAGCCGGTCACTCCCAGCCACAGGCCCCCAAATACAAACAACAGCGCTTTTCCCTGGAAAACAAAACTCGCCTGCCAACTTTTTGATGGCAGATCGCAGGAGCCACTTGGTACTATCAAATCAGCCCAACTTGGCACTGGTGCCACCATGGGTCTGGTCACCATCCTGATTATCGTAGCTTTTCAGGAGCCAGCCGGTCACTCCCAGCCATAGGCCCCCAGTCACAAACCTCGGCCCGTTTCCCTGGCAAACAAAAGTAAGCTGCCCCGCTTCTGGATGGCAGATTGCAGGAGCCACTTGGTACTATCAAACCAGCCCAACTTGGCACTGGTGCCACCTTGGGTTGGGAACCATCCGGCGTATCGTGTGTTGAAAGGAGCCAGCCGGCCACTCCCAGCCACAGGCCTCCAAACAAAAACAACGGCGCTTTTCCCTGGAAAACAAAACTCAACTGCCCTTCTTCTGGATGGAAAATTGCAGGACGCACTTGGTACTACAAAAACAGCCAAATTAGGCAATGGTGCCACCATGGATCTGGGAACCATCCTGCGTATCGAGCTTCTTAAGGAGCCAGCCGGCCACTCCCAGCCATATGCCCCCAAAAACAAACCACGGAACTTTACTCTGGCAAACAAAGATCCGCTGCCCCGCGTCAGGATGGCAGATTGCAGGAGCCACTTGGTACTATCAAACGAGCCCGACTTGGCCCTGGTGCCACCTTGAGTCTGGGAACCATCCTGCGTATTGTGGATTGTCAGTAGCCAGTCGACCATTCTCGGCCACAGACCCCAATCAAAAACAACGGCCGGTTCACAGGCAAAAGAACTCAGCTGCCCCGTTTCTGGATGGGAGATTGCATGAGGCACTTGACACTGTCAAACCAGCCCCACTTGGCACTGGTGCCATCTTGGGTCTGGGAACCATGCTGCGTATCATGGATTTTCAGGAGCCAGCTGGCCACTGCCAGCCACAGGCCCCCAAAAACAAAGCTCGGCCCGTTTCCCTGGCAAACAAAAGTAAGCTACCCCGCTTCTGGATGGCAGATTGCAGGAACCACTTGGTACTATCAAACCAGCCCGACTTGGCACTGGTGCCATCTTGGGTCTGGGAACCATCCTGCGTATCGTGGATTCTAAGGAGTCAGCCGGCCACTCCCAGCCACAGGCCCGCAAACACAAACAACGGCGCTTTTCCCTGGAAAACAAAACTCGCCTGACAACGTTTTGATGGCAGATTGCAGGAGCCACTTGGTACTATCAAACCAGCCCAACTTGGCACTGGTGCCACCATGGGTCTGGTCACCATCCTGCCTATCGTAGCTTTTCAGGACCTAGCCGGTCACTCCCAGCCATAGGCCTCCAGACAAAAACCTCGGCCCGTTTCCCTGGCAAAAAAAAGTAAGCTACCCCGCTACTGGATGGCAGATTGTAGGAGCCACTTTGCACCATCAAACTAGCCCGACTTGGCACTGGTGCCACCTCTGGTCTGGGAACAATGCTGCGTATCGTGGATTCTAAGGAGCCAGCCGGCCACTCCCAGCCACAGGCCCCCAAACACAAACAACGGCGCTTTTTCCTGGAAAACAAAACTCGCCTGCCAACTTTTTGATGGCAGATTGCAGGAGCCACTTGGTACTATCAAACCAGCCCAACTTGGCACTGGTGCCACCATGGGTCTGGTCACCATCCTGCCTATCGTAGCTTTTCAGGACCTAGCAGGTCACTCCCAGCCATAGGCCCCCAGACACAAAGCTCGGCCCGTTTCCCTGGCAAACAAAAGTAAGCTGCCCCGCTTCTGGATGGCAGATTGCAGGAACCACTTGGTATAATCAAACCAGCCCAACTTGGCACTGGTGCCACCTTGGGTCTGGGAACCATCCTGCGTATCGTGGATTCTAAGGAGCCAGCCGGTCACTCCCAGCCACAGGCCCCCAAATACAAACAACAGCGCTTTTCCCTGGAAAACAAAACTCGCCTGCCAACTTTTTGATGGCAGATCGCAGGAGCCACTTGGTACTATCAAATCAGCCCAACTTGGCACTGGTGCCACCATGGGTCTGGTCACCATCCTGATTATCGTAGCTTTTCAGGAGCCAGCCGGTCACTCCCAGCCATAGGCCCCCAGTCACAAACCTCGGCCCGTTTCCCTGGCAAACAAAAGTAAGCTGCCCCGCTTCTGGATGGCAGATTGCAGGAGCCACTTGGTACTATCAAACCAGCCCAACTTGGCACTGGTGCCACCTTGGGTTGGGAACCATCCGGCGTATCGTGTGTTGAAAGGAGCCAGCCGGCCACTCCCAGCCACAGGCCTCCAAACAAAAACAACGGCGCTTTTCCCTGGAAAACAAAACTCAACTGCCCTTCTTCTGGATGGAAAATTGCAGGACGCACTTGGTACTACAAAAACAGCCAAATTAGGCAATGGTGCCACCATGGATCTGGGAACCATCCTGCGTATCGAGCTTCTTAAGGAGCCAGCCGGCCACTCCCAGCCATATGCCCCCAAAAACAAACCACGGAACTTTACTCTGGCAAACAAAGATCCGCTGCCCCGCGTCAGGATGGCAGATTGCAGGAGCCACTTGGTACTATCAAACGAGCCCGACTTGGCCCTGGTGCCACCTTGAGTCTGGGAACCATCCTGCGTATTGTGGATTGTCAGTAGCCAGTCGACCATTCTCGGCCACAGACCCCAATCAAAAACAACGGCCGGTTCACAGGCAAAAGAACTCAGCTGCCCCGTTTCTGGATGGGAGATTGCATGAGGCACTTGACACTGTCAAACCAGCCCCACTTGGCACTGGTGCCATCTTGGGTCTGGGAACCATGCTGCGTATCATGGATTTTCAGGAGCCAGCTGGCCACTGCCAGCCACAGGCCCCCAAAAACAAAGCTCGGCCCGTTTCCCTGGCAAACAAAAGTAAGCTACCCCGCTTCTGGATGGCAGATTGCAGGAACCACTTGGTACTATCAAACCAGCCCGACTTGGCACTGGTGCCATCTTGGGTCTGGGAACCATCCTGCGTATCGTGGATTCTAAGGAGTCAGCCGGCCACTCCCAGCCACAGGCCCGCAAACACAAACAACGGCGCTTTTCCCTGGAAAACAAAACTCGCCTGACAACGTTTTGATGGCAGATTGCAGGAGCCACTTGGTACTATCAAACCAGCCCAACTTGGCACTGGTGCCACCATGGGTCTGGTCACCATCCTGCCTATCGTAGCTTTTCAGGACCTAGCCGGTCACTCCCAGCCATAGGCCTCCAGACAAAAACCTCGGCCCGTTTCCCTGGCAAAAAAAAGTAAGCTACCCCGCTACTGGATGGCAGATTGCAGGAGCCACTTTGCACCATCAAACTAGCCCGACTTGGCACTGGTGCCACCTCTGGTCTGGGAACAATGCTGCGTATCGTGGATTCTAAGGAGCCAGCCGGCCACTCCCAGCCACAGGCCCCCAAACACAAACAACGGCGCTTTTTCCTGGAAAACAAAACTCGCCTGCCAACTTTTTGATGGCAGATTGCAGGAGCCACTTGGTACTATCAAACCAGCCCAACTTGGCACTGGTGCCACCATGGGTCTGGTCACCATCCTGCCTATCGTAGCTTTTCAGGACCTAGCAGGTCACTCCCAGCCATAGGCCCCCAGACACAAAGCTCGGCCCGTTTCCCTGGCAAACAAAAGTAAGCTGCCCCGCTTCTGGATGGCAGATTGCAGGAACCACTTGGTATAATCAAACCAGCCCAACTTGGCACTGGTGCCACCTTGGGTCTGGGAACCATCCTGCGTATCGTGGATTCTAAGGAGCCAGCCGGTCACTCCCAGCCACAGGCCCCCAAATACAAACAACAGCGCTTTTCCCTGGAAAACAAAACTCGCCTGCCAACTTTTTGATGGCAGATCGCAGGAGCCACTTGGTACTATCAAATCAGCCCAACTTGGCACTGGTGCCACCATGGGTCTGGTCACCATCCTGATTATCGTAGCTTTTCAGGAGCCAGCCGGTCACTCCCAGCCATAGGCCCCCAGACACAAACCTCGGCCCGTTTCCCTGGCAAACAAAAGTAAGCTGCCCCGCTTCTGGATGGCAGATTGCAGGAGCCACTTTGCACCATCAAACTGGCCCGACTTGTCACTGGTGCCACCTCAGGTCTGGGAACCATCATGTGTATCGTGGATTCCAATTAGCAAGACGGCCACTCCCAGCCACAGGCCCCCAAACACAAACAACGACGCTTTTCCCTGGAAAACAAAACTCGCCTGCCAACTTTTTGATGGCAGATTGCAGGAGCCACTTGGTACTATCAAACCAGCCCAACTTGGCACTGGTGCCACCATGGGTCTGGTCACCATCCTGCCTATCGTAGCTTTTCAGGAGCCAGCCGGTCACTCCCAGCCATAGGCCCCCAGACACAAAGCTCGGCCCGTTTCCCTGGCAAACAAAAGTAAGCTGCCCCGCTTCTGGATGGCAGATTGCAGGAGCCACTTGTTATTATCAAACCAGCCCGACTTGGTACTGGTGCCACCTCTGGTCTGGGAACCATCCTGCGTATCGTGGATTCTAAGGAGCCAGCCGGCCACTCCCAGCCACAGGCCCCCAAAAAAAAACAACGGCGCTTTTCCCTGGAAAACAAAACTCGCCTGCCAACATTTTGATGGCAGATTGCAGGAACCACTTGGTACTATCAAACCAGTCCAACTTGGCACTGGTGCCACCTCAGGTCTGGGAACCATCCGGCGTATCGTGTGTTGAAAGGAGCCAGCCGGCCACTCCAGCCACAGGCCCGCAGACACAAACAACGGCGCTTTTCCCTGGAAAACAAAACTCGCCTGCTGACTTTTTGATGGAAGATTGCAGGAGCAACTTTGTACTTTGAAATCAGCCGAACATGGCTCTGGTGCCACCATGGGTCTGGTCACCATCCTGCCTATCGTAGCTTTTCAGGAGCCAGCCGGTCACTCCCAGCCATAGACCCCAGACAAAAAGCTCGGCCCGTTTCCCTGGAAAACAAAAGTAAGCTGCCCCGCTTCTGGATGGCAGATTGCAGGAGCCACTTTGCACCATCAAACTAGCCCGACTTGGCACTGGTGCCACCTCAGGTCTGGGAACCATCCTGCGTATCGTGGATTCTAAGGAGCCAGCCGGCCACTCCCAGCCACAGGCCCTCAAACACAAACAACGGCGCTTTTCCCTGGAAAACAAAACTCGCCTGCCAAATTTTGATGGCAGATTGCCGGAGCCACTTGGTACTATCAAACCAGCCCAACTTGGCACTGGTGCCACCATGGGTCTGGTCACCATCCTGCCTATCGTAGATTTTCAGGACCTAGCCGGTCACTCCCAGCCACAGGCCCCCAGACACAAACCTCGGCCCGTTTCCGTGGCAAACAAAACTAAGCGGCGCCGCTTGTGGATGGCAGATTGCAGGACGCACTTGGTACTATCAAACCAGCCCAACTTGGCACTGGTGCCACCTTGGGTCTGGGAACCATCCTGCGTATCGTGGATTCTAAGGAGCCAGCCGGCTTCTCCCAGCCACAGGCCCCCAATAAAAACCACGGCCCTTTATTCTGGCAAACAAAACTTAGCTTCCTCACTTCTGGATGGCAGATTGCAGGAGCCACTTGGTACTATCAAACCAGCCCGACTTGGCACTGGTGCCACCTTGGGTCTGGGAACCATCCTGCGTATCGTGGTCTCTAAGGAGCCAGCCGGCCACTCCCAGCCACAGGCCCCCAAACAAAATCAACGGCGCTGTTCCCTGGAAAACAAAACACGCCTGCCAACTTTTTGATGGAGTTTGCAGGAGCCAATGGTACTATCAAACCAGCCCAACTTGGCACTGGTGCCACCATGGGTCTGGTAAACATCCTGCGTATCGTGGATTCTTAGGAGCCAGCCGGCCACTCCTAGCCACAGGCCCCCAAACAAAAACCTAGGCCTATTTCTCTGGCAAACAAAAGTAAGCTGCCCCGCTTCTGGATGGCAGATTGCAGGAGACACTTGGGACTATCAAACCAGCCCAACTTGGCACTGGTGCCACCTCTGGTCTGGGAACCATCCTGCGTATCTTGTGTTCTAAGGAGCCACCTGGCCACTCCCAGCCACAGTCCCCCAAACACAAACAACGGCGCTTTTCCCTGGAAAACAAAACTGGCCTGCCAACTTTTTGATGGCAGATTGCAGGAGCCACTTGGTACCATCAAACCAGCCCAACTTGGCACTGGTGCCACCTTGGGTCTGGGAACCATCCTGCCTATTGTAGCTTTTCAGGAGCCAGCCTGTCACTCATAGCCCTAGGCCCCCAGTCATAAACCTCGGCCCGTTTCCCTGGCACACAAAAGTAAGCTACCCCGCTTCAGGATGGCAGATTGCAGGAGCCACTTTTCACCATCAAACCAGCCCGACGTGGCACTGGTGCCACCTTGGGTCTGGGAACCATCCTGCGTATCGTGTGTTCTAAGGAGCCAGCCGGCCACTCCCAGCCACAGTCCCCCAAACACAAACAACGGTGCTTTTCCTTGGAAAACAAAACTGGCCTGCCAACTTTTTGATGGCAGATTGCAGGTGCTATTTAGTACTATCAAACCAGCCCGACTTGGCACTGGTGCCACCTCTGGTCTGGGAACCATCCTGCCTATCGTGGATTTTCAGGGGCCAGACGGCCACTCTCAGCCATATGCCCCCAGACACAAAGCTCTGCCCGTTTCCCTGGCAAACAAAAGTAAGCTACCCCGCTTCTGGATGGCAGATTGCAGGGGCCACTTGGTACTATCAAACCAGCCCAACTTGGCACTGGTGCCACCATGGGTCTGGTCACCATCCTGCCTATCGCAGCTTTTCAGGACCTAGCAGGTCACTCCCAGCCATAGGCCCCCAGACACAAACCTCGGCCCGTTTCCCTGGCAAACAAAAGTAAGCTGCCCCGCTTCTGGATGGCAGATTGCAGGACGCACTTGGTACTATCAAACCAGCCCAACTTGGCAAAGGTGCCACCTCTGGTCTGGGAACCATCCTGCGTATCGTGGATTCTAAGGAGCCAGCCGGCCACTCCCAGCCACAGGCCCTCAAACACAAACAACGGCGCTTTTCCCTGGAAAACAAAACTCGCCTGCCAACATTTTGATGGCAGATTGCAGGAGCCACTTGGTACTATCAAACCAGCCCAACTTGGCACTGGTGCCACCATGGGTCTGGTCACCATCCTGCCTATCGTAGCTTTTCAGGAGCCAGCCGGTCACTCCCAGCCATAGGTCCCCAGTCACAAACCTCGGCCCGTTTCCCTGGCAAACAAAAGTAAGCTGCCCCGCTTCTGGATGGCAGATTGCAGGAGCCCCTTGGTACTATCAAACCAGCCCGACTTGGAACTGGTGCCACCTCTGGTCTGGGAACCATGCTGCGTAACACAGATTCTAAGGCGCCAGTCGGCCACTCCCAGCCACAAGCCCCCAAACACAAACAACGGCGCTATTCTCTGGCAAACAAAACTCCACTGCCCCTCTTCTGGATGGCAAATTGCAGGACGCACTTGGTACTATAAAAACAGCCCGACTTGGCACTGGTGCCACCTTGGGTCTCGGAACCATCCTGCGTATCGATCTTTTTAATGAGACAGCCGGCCACTCCCAGCCATATGCCCCCAAACACAACCCACGGCCCTTTTCTCTGGCAAACAAAACTCAACTGCACCGCTTCTGGATGGCAGATTGCAGGAGCCACTTGGTACTATCAAACCAGCCCGACTTGGCACTGGTGCCACCTTGGGTCTGGGAACCATCCTGCGTATTGTGGGTTGTCAGGAGCCAGCCGAACACTCTCGGCCACAGACCCCAATCAAAAACAACGGCCCGTTTCACAGGCAAACAAAACTCAACTGCCCCTCTTCTGGATGGCAAATTTTAGGACGCACTTTGTACTACGAAAACCGCCCGACGTGGCACTGGTGCCACCTTGTGTCAGGGAACCATCCTGCATATCGAGCTTTTTAAGGAGCCAGCCGGCCACGCCGAGCCATATACCCCCAAAAACAAACCACGGACCATTTCTCATGGAAACAAAAATCCGCTGCCCCGCGTCTGGATGGCAGATTGCAGGAGCCACTTTGCACCATCAAACCAGCCCGACTTGGCACTGGTGCCACCTTGGGTCTGGGAACAATCCTGCATATCGTGGATTCTAAGGAGCCAGCCGGCCACTCCCAGCCACAGGCCCCCAAACACAAACAACGGCGCTTTTCCCTGGAAAACAAAACTCGCCTGCCAGCTTTTTGATGGCAGATTGCAGGAGCCACTTGGTACTATCAAATCATCCCAACTTGGTACTGGTGCCACTATGGGTCTGGGAACCATCCTGCCTATTGTAGCATTTCAGGAGCCAGCCGGTCACTCCCAGCCATAGGCCCCCAGACACAAACCTCGGACCGTTTCCCTGGCAAACAAAATTAAGCTGCCCCGATTCTGGATGGCAGATTGCAGGAGCCACTTGGTAGTGTCAAACCAGCCCGACTTGGCACTGGTGCCACCTTGGGTCTGGGAACCATCCTGCGTATCGTGGATTCTAAGCAGCCACCCGGCCACTCTGAGCCACAGGCGCCCAAACACAAAATACGGCGCTTTTCCCTGGAAAACAAAACTCGCCTGCCAACATTTTGATGGCAGATTGCAGGAGGCACATGGTACTATCAGACCAGGCAAACATGGCACTGGTGCCACCTTGGGTCTGGGAACCATCCTGCCTATCGTGGATTTTCAGGGGCCAGCCGGCCAATCTCAGCCATATGGATCCAAACACATACCACGGCCCTTTTCTCTGACAAACAAAACTCAACTGCCCCTCTTCTGGATGGCAAATTGCAGGACGCACTTGGTACTACGAAAACAGCCCGACTTGGCACTGATGCTACCTTGGGTCAGGGAACAATCCTGCGTATCGATCTTTTTATGGAGCCAGCCGGCCACGTCCAGATATATACCCCCAAAAAAAAACCACGGAACTTTTCTCCAGCAAACAAAAATCCGCTGCCCCGCGTCTGAATGGCAGATTTCAGGAGCTATTTAGTATTATCAAACCAGCCCGACTTGGCACTGGTGCCACCATGAGTCTGGTAACCATCCTGCCTATCGTAGCTTTTCAGTAGCCAGCCGGTCACTCCCAGCCATAGGCCCCCAGACAAATACCTCGGCCCGTTTCCCTGGGAAACAAAAGTAAGCTGTCCCGCTTCTGGATGGCAGATTGCAGGAGCCACTTGGTACTATCAAACCAGCCCAACTTGGCACTGGTGCCACCTTGGCTCTGGGAACCATCCTGCGTATCCTGGGTTCAAAGGAGGCAGCCGGCCACTCCCAGCCACAGGCCTCTAAACAAGAACAACGGCGCTTTTCCCTGGAAAACAAAACTCGCCTGACAACTTTTGGATGGCAGATTGCAGGAGCCACTTGGTACTATCAAACCAGCCCAACTTGGCACTGGTGCCACCATGGGTCTGGTCACCATCCTGCCTATCGTAGCTTTTCAGGAGCCAGCCGGTCACTCCCAGCCATAGGCCCCCAGACAAATATCTCGGCCCGTTTCCCTGGCAAGCAAAAGTAAGCTGCCCCGCTTCTGGATGGCAGATTGCAGGAGCCACATGGTACTATCAAACCAGGCCAACATGGCACTGGTGCCACCTTGGTTCTGGGAACCATCCTGCCTATCGTGGATTTTCAGGGGCCAGCCGGCCACTCTCAGCCATATGCCCCCAAACATATACCACGGTCCTTTTCTCTGGCAAACAAAACTCAACTGCCCCTCTTCTGGATGGCAAATTGCAGGACGCACTTGGTACTACGAAAACAGCCCGACTTGGCCCTCATGCCACCTTGGGTCAGGGAACAATCCTGCGTATCGAGATTTTTAAGGAGCCAGCCGGCCACGTCCAGCCATATACCCCCAAAAAAAAACCACGGAACTTTTCTCCAGGAAACAGAAATCCGCTGCCCCGCGTCTGGATGGCAGATTTCAGGAGTTATTTAGTATTATCAAACCAGCCCGACTTGGCAGTGGGGCCACCATGAGCCTGGTAACCATCCTGCCTATCGTAGCTTTTCAGTAGCCAGCCAGTCACGCCCAGCCATAGGCCCCCAGACAAATACCTCGGCCCGTTTCCCTGGGAAACAAAATTAAGCTGTCCCGCTTCTGGATGGCAGTTTGCAGGATCCACTTGGTACTATCAAACCAGCCGAACTTGGCACTGGCGTAACCTTGGCTCTGGGAACCATCCTGCGTATCCTGGGTTCAAAGGAGGCAGCCGGCCACTCCCAGCCACAGGCCCCCAAACAGAAACAACGGCGCTTTTCCCTGGAAAACAAAACTGGCCTGCCAAGTTTTTGATGGCAGATTGCAGGAGCCACTTGGTACTATCAAACCAGCCCAACTTGGCACTGGTGCCACCATGGGTCTGGTCACCATCCTGCCTATCGTAGCTTTTCAGGCGCCAGCCGGTCACTCCCAGCCATAGGCCCCCAGTCACAAACCTCGGCCCGTTTCCCTGGCAAACAAAAGTAAGCTACCCCGCTTCTGGATGGCAGATTGCAGGACGCACTTGGTACTATCAAACCAGCCCAACTTGGCACTGGTGCCACCTCAGGTCTGGGAACCATCCTGCGTCTCGTGGATTCTAAGGAGCCAGCCGGCCACTCCCACCCATAGGCCCCCAAACAAAAACAACGGCGCTTTTCCCTGGAAAACAAAACTCGCCTGCCAACTTTTTGATGGCCGATTGCAGGAACCACTTGGTATTATCAAGCCAGCCCGACTTGGCACTGGTGCCACCTTGGGTCTGGGAACCATGCTGCGTATCGTGGATTCTAAGGAGCCAGCCGGCCACTCCCTGCCACAGGCCCCCAAACACAAACAACGGCGCTTTTCCCTGGAAATCAACACTCGCTTGCCGACTTTTTGATGGCAGATTGCAGGAGCCACTTGGTACTATCAAACCAGCCCAACTTGGCACTGGTGCCACCATGGGTCTGGTCACCATCATGCCTCTCGTAGCTTTTAAGGACCTAGCGGGTCACTCACAGCCATAGGCCCCCAGACACAAACCTTGGCCCGTTTCCCTGGCAAACAAAAGTAAGCTGCCCCGTTTCTGGATGGCAGATTTCAGTAGCAACTTTGCACCATCAAACTGGCCCGACTTGTCACTGGTGCCACTTTAGGTCTGGGAACCATCCTGCGTATCGTGGATTCTAATTAGCCATCCGGCCACTCCCACCCACAGGCCCCCAAACACAAACAACCGCGCTTTTCCCTGGAAAACAAAACTCGCCTACCAACATTTTGATGGCAGATTGCAGGAGCCACTTGGTACTATCAAATCAGCCCAACTTGGCACTGGTGCCACCATGGGTCTGGTAACCATCCTGCCTATCGTACCTTTTCAGGAGCCAGCTGGTCACTACCAGCCATAGGCCCCCAGACAAAAACCTCGGCTCCTTTCCCTGGCAAACAAAAGTAAGCAGCCCTGCTTCTGGATGGCAGATTGCAGGAGCCACTTTGCACCATCAAACTGGCCCGACTTGTCACTGTTGCCACCTCTGGTCTGGGAACCATCCTGCGTATCGTGGGTTCTAATTAGCCAGCCGGCCACTCCCAGCCACAGGCCCCCAAACACAAACAAAGGCGCTTTTCCCTGGAAAACAAAACTCGCCTGACAACTTTTTGATGGCAGATTGCAGGAGCCACTTGGTACTATCAAACCAGCCCAACTTGGCACTGGTGCCACCATGGGTCTGGTCACCATCCTGCCTATCGTAGCTTTTCAGGAGCCAGCCGGTCACTCCCAGCCATAGGCCCCCAGACACAAAGCTCGGCCCGTTTCCCTGGCAAACAAAAGTAAGCTGCCCCGCTTCTGGATGGCTGATTGCAGGAACCACTTGGTACTATCAAACCAGCCCAACTTGGCACTGGTGCCACCATGGGTCTGGGAACCATCCTGTGTATCGTGGATTCTAATTAGCCATCCGTCCACTCCAGGCCTTAGGGCCCCAGGCACAAACAACGGCGCTTTTCCCTGGAAAACAAAACTCGCCTGCCAACTTTTTGATGGCCGATTGCAGGAACCACTTGGTATTATCTAGCCAGCCCAACTTGGCACTGGTGCCACCATGGGTCTGGTCACCATCCTGCCTATCGTAACTTTTCAGGAGCCAGCCGGTCACTCTCAGCCATAGGCCCCCAAACAAAACCCACGGCCCGTTTCCCTGGCAAACAAAAGTAAGCTGCCCCGCTTCTGGATGGCAGATTCCCGGACGCACTTGGTACTATCAAACCAGCCCAACTTGGCACTGGTGCCACCTCTGATCTGGGAACCATGCTGAGTATCGTGGATTCTAAGGAGCCAGCCGGCCACTCCCAGCCACAGGCCCCCAAACACAAACAACGGCGCTTTTCCCTGGAAAACAAAACTCGCCCGCCAAGTTTGTGATGGCAGATTGCAGGAGCCACTTAGTACTATCAAACCAGCCCAATTTGGCACTGGTGCCACCATGGGTCTGGTCACCATCCTGCCTATCGTAGCTTTTCACGAGCCAGCCGGTCACTCCCAGCCATAGGCCCCCAGACAAAAACCTCGGCCTGTTTCCCTGGAAAACAAAAGTAAGCTGCCCCGCTTCTGGATGGCATATTGCAGGAACCACTTGGTACTATCAAACCAGCCCAACTTGGCACTGGTGCCGCCATGGGTCTGGGAACCATCCTTTGTATCGTGGATTCTAATTAGCCATCCGTCCACTCCAGGCCATAGGGCCCCAGGCACAAACAACAGCGCTTTTCCCTGGAAAACAAAACTCGCCTGCCAACTTTTTGATGGCCGATTGCAGGAACCACTTGGTATTATCTAGCCAGCCCAACTTGGCACTGGTGCCACCATGGGTCTGGTCACCATCCTGCCTATCGTAGCTTTTCAGGAGCCAGCCGGTCACTCCCAGCCATAGGCCCCCAGACACAAACCTCGGACCGTTTCCCTGGCAAACAAAAGTAAGCTGCCCCGCTTCTGGATGGCAGATTGCAGGAACCACTTGTTACTATCAAACCAGCCCAACTTGGCACTGGTGCCACCATGGGTCTGGGAACCATCCTGTGTATCGTGGATTCTAATTAGCCATCCGTCCACTCCAGGCCATAGGGCCCCAGGCACAAACAACGGCGCTTTTCCCTGGAAAACAAAACTCGCCTGCCAACTTTTTGATGGCCGATTGCAGGAACCACTTGGTATTATCAAGCCAGCCCGACTTGGCACTGGTGCCACCTTGGGTCTGGGAACCATGCTGCGTATCGTGGATTCTAAGGAGCCAGCCGGCCACTCCCTGCCACAGGCCCCCAAACACAAACAACGGCGCTTTTCCCTGGAAAACAAAACTCGCCTGCCAAGTTTTTGATGGCAGATTGCAGGAGCCACTTGGTACTATCAAACCAGCCCAACTTGGCACTGGTGCCACCATGGGTCTGGTCACCATCCTGCCTATCGTAGCTTTTCAGGAGCCAGCCAGCCACCCCCAGCCAGAGGCCCCCAGACAAATATTTCGGCCCGTTTCCCTGGCAAACAAAAGTAAGCTGCCCCGCTTCTGCATGGCAGATTGCAGGAGCCACTTTGCACCGTCAAACCAGCCCAACTTGGCACTGGTGCCACCTCAGGTCTGGGAACCATCCTGCGTCTCGTGGGTTCTAATTAGCCATCCGTCCACTCCAGGCCATAGGGCCCCAGGCACAAACAACGGCGCTTTTCCCTGGAAAACAAAACTCGCCTGCCAACATTTTGATGGCCGATTGCAGGAACCACTTGGTATTATCAAGCCAGCCCAACTTGGCACTGGTGCCACCATGGGTCTGGTCACCATCCTGCCTATCGTAGCTTTTCAGGAGCCAGCCGGTCACTCCCAGCCATAGGCCCCCAGACACAAACCTCGGACCGTTTCCCTGGCAAACAAAAGTAAGCTGCCCCGCTTCTGGATGGCAGATTGCAGGAACCACTTGGTACTATCAAACCAGCCCAACTTGGCACTGGTGCCACCATGGGTCTGGGAACCATCCTGTGTATCGTGGATTCTAATTAGCCATCCGTCCACTCCAGGCCATAGGGCCCCAGGCACAAACAACGGCGCTTTTCCCTGGAAAACAAAACTCGCCTGCGAACATTTTGATGGCCGATTGCAGGAACCACTTGGTATTATCAAGCCAGCCCGACTTGGCACTGGTGCCACCTTGGGTCTGGGAACCATGCTGCGTATCGTGGATTCTAAGGAGCCAGCCGGCCACTCCCAGCCACAGGCCCCCAAACACAAACAACGACGCTTTTCCCTGGAAATCAACACTCGCTTGCCGACTTTTTGATGGCAGATTGCAGGAGCCACTTGGTACTATCAAACCAGCCCAACTTGGCACTGGTGCCACCATGGGTCTGGTCACCATCCTGCCTATCGTAGCTTTTCATGAGCCAGCCGGCCACTCCCAGCCATAGGCCCCCAGACACAAACCTCGGCCCGTTTCCCTGGCAAACAAAAGTAAGCTGCCCCGCTTCTGGATGGCAGATTCCCGGACGCACTTGTTACAATCAAACCAGCCCAACTTGGCACTGGTGCCACCTCTGGTCTGGGAACCATGCTGAGTATCGTGGATTCTAAGGAGCCAGCCGGCCACTCCCAGCCACAGGCCCCCAAACACAAACAACGGCGCTTTTCCCTGGAAAACAAAACTCGCCTGCCAAGTTTTTGATGGCAGGTTGCAGGAGCCACTTGGTACTATCAAACCAGCCCAACTTGGCACTGGTGCCGTCATGGGTCTGGTCACCATCCTGCCTATCGTAGCTTTTCACGAGCCAGCCGGTCACTTCCAGGCTTAGGCCCCCAGACACAATCCTCGGACCGTTTCCCTGGCAAACAAAAGTAAGCTGCCCCGCTTCTGGATGGCAGATTGCAGGAACCACTTGGTACTATCAAACCAGCCCAAGTTGGCACTGGTGCCACCATGGGTCTGGGAACCATCCTGTGTATCGTGGATTCTAATTAGCCATCCGTCCACTCCAGGCCATAGGGCCCCAGGCACAAACAACGGCGCTTTTCCCTGGATAACAAACTCGCCTGCCAAATTTTTGATGGCAGATTGCAGGAGCCACTTGGTACTATCAAACCAGCCCAACTTGGCACTGGTGCCACCATGGGTCTGGTCACCATCCTGCCTATCGTAGCTTTTCACGAGCCAGCCGGTCACTCCCAGCCATAGGCCCCCAGACACAAACCTCGGCCCGTTTCCCTGGCAAACAAAAGTAAGCTGCCCCGCTTCTGGATGGCAGATTGCAGGAGCCACTTGGTACTATCAAACCAGCCCGACTTGGCACTGGTGCCACCACTGGTCTGGGAACCATCCTGCGTCTCGTGGATTCTAAGGAGCCAGCCGGCCACTCCCACCCATAGGCCCCCAAACAAAAACAACGGCGCTTTTCCCTGGAAATCAACAGTCGCTTCCCGACTTTTTGATGGCAGATTGCAGGAGCCACTTGGTACTATCAAACCAGCCCAACTTGGCACTGGTGCCACCATGGGTCTGGTCACCATCATGCCTCTCGTAGCTTTTCAGGACCTAGCCGGTCACGCACAGCCATAGGCCCCCAGACACAAACCTTGGCCCGTTTCCCTGGCAAACAAAAGTAAGCTGCCCCGTTTCTGGATGGCAGATTTCAGTAGCAACTTTGCACCATCAAACTGGCCCGACTTGTCACTGGTGCCACTTTAGGTCTGGGAACCATCCTGCGTATCGTGGATTCTAATTAGCCATCCGGCCACTCCCACCCACAGGCCCCCAAACACAAACAACGGCGCTTTTCTCTGGAAAACAAAACTCGCCTACCAACATTTTGATGGCAGATTGCAGGAGCCACTTGGTACTATCAAATCAGCCCAACTTGGCACTGGTGCCACCATGGGTCTGGTAACCATCCTGCCTATCGTACCTTTTCAGGAGCCAGCTGGTCACTCCCAGCCATAGGCCCCCAGACACAAACCTCGGCTCCTTTCCCTGGCAAACAAAAGTAAGCAGCCCTGCTTCTGGATGGCAGATTGCAGGAGCCACTTTGCACCATCAAACTGGCCCGACTTGTCACTGTTGCCACCTCTGGTCTGGGAACCATCCTGCGTATCGTGGATTCTAAGGAGCCAGCCGGCCACTCCCAGCCACAGGCCCCCAAACACAAACAACGGCGCTTTTCCCTGGAAAACAAAACTCGCCTGACAACTTTTTGATGGCAGATTGCAGGAACCACTTGGTACTATCAAACCAGGCCAACTTGGCACTGGTGCCACCATGGGTCTGGTCACCATCCTGCCTATCGTAGCTTTTCAGGAGCCAGCCGGTCACTCCCAGCCATAGGCCCCCAGACACAAAGCTCGGCCCGTTTCCCTGGCAAACAAAAGTAAGCTGCCCCGCTTCTGGATGGCAGATAGTAGGACGCACTTGTTACTATCAAACCAGCCCGACTTGGCACTGGTGCCACCACTGGTCTGGGAACCATCCTGCGTATCGTGGATTCTAAGGAGCCAGCCGGCCACTCCCAGCCACAGGCACCCAAACACAAACAACGGCGCTTTTCCCTGGAAAACAAAACTCGCCTGACAACTTTTTGATGGCAGATTGCAGGAGCCACTTGGTACTATCAAACCAGCCCAACTTGGCACTGGTGCCACCATGGGTCTGGTCACCATCCTGCCTATCGTAGCTTTTCAGGAGCCAGCCGGTCACTCCCAGCCATAGGCCCCCAGACAAATACCTCGGCCCGTTTCCCTGGAAAACAAAAGTAAGCTGCCCCGCTTCTGGATGGCAGATTGCAGGACGCACTTGGTACTATCAAACCAGCCCGACTTGGCACTGGTGCCACCTCTGGTCTGGGAACCATCCTGCGTATCGTGGATTCTAAGGAGCCAGCCGGCCACTCCCAGCCACAGGCCCCCAAACACAAACAACGGCGCTTTTCCCTGGAAAACAAAACTCGCCTGCCAACTTTTTGATGGCAGATTGCAGGAGCCACTTGGTACTATCAAACCAGCCCAACTTGGCACTGGTGCCACCATGGGTCTGGTCACCATCCTGCCTATCGTAACTTTTCAGGAGCCAGCGGGTCACTCCCAGCCATAGGCCCCCAGACAAATACCTCGGCCCGTTTCCCTGGCAAACAAAAGTAAGCTGCCCCTCTTCTGGATGGCAGATTCCCGGACGCACTTGGTACTATCAAACCAGCCCAACTTGGCACTGGTGCCACCTCTGATCTGGGAACCATGCTGAGTATCGTGGATTCTAAGGAGCCAGCCGGCCACTCCCAGCCACAGGCCCCCAAACACAAACAACGGCGCTTTTCCCTGGAAAACAAAACTCGCCTGCCAACTTTTTGATGGCAGATTGCAGGAGCCACTTGGTACTATCAAACCAGCCCAACTTGGCACTGGTGCCGTCATGGGTCTGGTCACCATCCTGCCTATCGTAGCTTTTCAGGAGCCAGCCGGTCACTCCCAGCCATAGGCCCCCAGACAAAAACCTCGGCCCGTTTCCCTGGAAAACAAAAGTAAGCTGCCCCGCTTCTGGATGGCAGATTGCAGGAACCACTTGGTACTATCAAACCAGCCCAACTTGGCACTGGTGCCACCATGGGTCTGGGAACCATCCTGTGTATCGTGGATTCTAATTAGCCATCCGTCCACTCCAGGCCTTAGGGCCCCAGGCACAAACAACGGCGCTTTTCCCTGGAAAACAAAACTCGCCTGCCAACTTTTTGATGGCCGATTGCAGGAACCACTTGGTATTATCTAGCCAGCCCAACTTGGCACTGGTGCCACCATGGGTCTGGTCACCATCCTGCCTATCGTAGCTTTTCAGGAGCCAGCCGGTCACTCCCAGCCATAGGCCCCCAGACACAAACCTCGGACCGTTTCCCTGGCAAACAAAAGTAAGCTGCCCCGCTTCTGGATGGCAGATTGCAGGAACCACTTGTTACTATCAAACCAGCCCAACTTGGCACTGGTGCCACCATGGGTCTGGGAACCATCCTGTGTATCGTGGATTCTAATTAGCCATCCGTCCACTCCAGGCCATAGGGCCCCAGGCACAAACAAAGGCGCTTTTCCCTGGAAAACAAAACTCGCCTGCGAACATTTTGATGGCCGATTGCAGGAACCACTTGGTATTATCAAGCCAGCCCGACTTGGCACTGGTGCCACCTTGGGTCTGGGAACCATGCTGCGTATCGTGGATTCTAAGGAGCCAGCCGGCCACTCCCAGCCACAGGCCCCCAAACACAAACAACGGCGCTTTTCCCTGGAAAACAAAACTCGCCTGCCAAGTTTTTGATGGCAGATTGCAGGAGCCACTTGGTACTATCAAACCAGCCCAACTTGGCACTGGTGCCACCATGGGTCTGGTCACCATCCTGCCTATCGTAGCTTTTCAGGAGCCAGCCAGCCACCCCCAGCCAGAGGCCCCCAGACAAATATTTCGGCCCGTTTCCCTGGCAAACAAAAGTAAGCTGCCCCGCTTCTGCATGGCAGATTACAGGAGCCACTTTGCACCGTCAAACCAGCCCAACTTGGCACTGGTGCCACCTCAGGTCTGGGAACCATCCTGCGTATCGTGGGTTCTAATTAGGCATCCGTCCACTCCAGGCCATAGGGCCCCAGGCACAAACAACGGCGCTTTTCCCTGGAAAACAAAACTCGCCTGCCAACTTTTTGATGGCCGATTGCAGGAACCACTTGGTATTATCAAGCCAGCCCAACTTGGCACTGGTGCCACCATGGGTCTGGTCACCATCCTGCCTATCGTAGCTTTTCAGGAGCCAGCCGGTCACTCCCAGCCATAGGCCCCCAGACACAAACCTCGGACCGTTTCCCTGGCAAACAAAAGTAAGCTGCCCCGCTTCTGGATGGCAGATTGCAGGAACCACTTGGTACTATCAAACCAGCCCAACTTGGCACTGGTGCCACCATGGGTCTGGGAACCATCCTGTGTATCGTGGATTCTAATTAGCCATCCGTCCACTCCAGGCCATAGGGCCCCAGGCACAAACAAAGGCGCTTTTCCCTGGAAAACAAAACTCGCCTGCGAACATTTTGATGGCCGATTGCAGGAACCACTTGGTATTATCAAGCCAGCCCGACTTGGCACTGGTGCCACCTTGGGTCTGGGAACCATGCTGCGTATCGTGGATTCTAAGGAGCCAGCCGGCCACTCCCAGCCACAGGCCCCCATACACAAACAACGACGCTTTTCCCTGGAAATCAACACTCGCTTGCCGATTTTTGATGGCAGATTGCAGGAGCCACTTGGTACTATCAAACCAGCCCAACTTGGCACTGGTGCCACCATGGGTCTGGTCACCATCATGCCTCTCGTAGCTTTTCAGGACCTAGCCGGTCACTCACAGCCATAGGCCCCCAGACACAAACCTTGGCCCGTTTCCCTGGCAAACAAAATTAAACTGCCCCGCTTCTGGATGGCAGATTGCAGGAGCCACTTGGTATTATCAAACCAGCCCAACTTGGCACTGGTGCCACCTCTGGTCTGGGAACCATCCTGCGTATCGTGGCTTCTAAGGAGCCTGTCGGCCACTCCCAGCCACAGGCCCCCAAACACAAACAACGGCCCGTTTCCGTGGCAAACAAAAGTAAGCTGCCCCGCTTCTGGATGGCAGATTGCAGGAACCACTTGGTACTATCAAACCAGCCCAACTTGGCACTGGTGGCACCTCTTGTCTGGGAACCATGCTGCGTATCGTGGTTTCTAAGGAGCCAGCCGGCCACTCCCAGCCACAGGCCCCCAAACACAAACAACGACGCTTTTCCCTGGAAAACAAAACTCGCCTGACAACATTTTGATGGCAGATTGCAGGAGCCACTTGGTACTATCAAAACAGCCCAACTTGGCACTGGTGCCACCATGGGTCTGGTCACCATCCTGCCTATCGAAGCTTTTCAGGAGCCAGCCGGTCACTCACAGCCATAGGCCCCGAGACACAAAGCTCGGCCCGTTTCCCTGGCAAACAAAAGTAAGCTGCCCCGCTTCTGGATGGCAGATTGCAGAAGCCACTTGGTACTATCAAACCAGCCCAACTTGGCACTGGTGCCACCTCTGGTCTGGGAACCATCCTGCGTATCGTAGATTTTAAGGAGCCAGCCGGTTGTCCCAGCCATAGGCCCCCAAACACAAACAACGGTCCGTTTCCCTGGCAAACAAAAGTAAGCTGCCCCGCTTCTGGATGGCAGATTGCAGGAACCACTTGGTAGTATCAAACCAGCCCAACTTGGCACTGGTGGCACCTCTTGTCTGGGAACCATGCTGCGTATCGTGGTTTCTAAGGAGCCAGCCGGCCACTCCCAACCATAGACCCCCAGACACAAAGCTCGGCCCGTTTCCCTGGAAAACAAAAGTAAGCTACCCCGATTCTGGATGGCAGATTGCAGGAGCCACTTGGTACTATCAAATCAGCCCAACTTGGCACTGGTGCCACCATGGGTCTGGTAAACATCCTGCCTATCGTAGCTTTTCAGGAGCCAGCCGGCCACTCTCAGCCATATGCCCCCAAAAACAAACCACGGCCCTTTTCTCTGGCAAACAAAACTCAACTGCCCCTCTTCTGGATGGCAAATTTTAGGACGCACTTTGTACTACGAAAACCGCCCGACGTGGCACTGGTGCCACCTTGTGTCAGGGAACCATCCTGCATATCGAGCTTTTTAAGGAGCCAGCCGGCCACGCCCAGCCATAAACCCCCAAAAACAAACCACGGACCATTTCTCTTGGAAACAAAAATCCGCTGCCCCGCGTCTGGATGGCAGATTGCAGGAGCCACTTTGCACCATCAAACCAGCCCGACTTGGCACTGGTGCCACCTTGGGTCTGGGAACAATCCTGCATATCGTGGATTCTAAGGAGCCAGCCGGCCACTCCCAGCCACAGGCCCCCAAACAAAAACAACGGCGCTTTTCCCTGGAAAACAAAATTCGCCTGCCAACTTTTTGATGGCAGATTGCAGGAGCCACTTGGTACTATCAAACCAGCCCAACTTGGCACTGGTGCCACCTCTGGTCTGGGAACCATCCTGCCTATCGTAGCTTTTCGGGAGCCAGCCGGTCACTCCCAGCCATAGACCCCCAGACACAAACCTCGGCCCGTTTCCCTGGAAAACAAAAGTAAGCTACCCCGATTCTGGATCGCAGATTGCAGGAGCCACTTGGTACTATCAAATCAGCCCAACTTGGCACTGGTGCCACCATGGGTCTGGTAAACATCCTGCCTATCGTTGCTTTTGAGGAGCCAGCCGGTCACTCCCTGCCATAGGCCCCCAGACACAAACCTCGGCCCGTTTTCCTGGCAAACAAAAGTAAGCTGCCCCGCTTTTGGATGGCAGATTGCAGGAGCCACGTTGCACCATCAAACCAGCCCGACTTGGCACTGGTGCCACCTTGGGTCTGGGAACAAGTTGGGCTGGTTTGAGAGTACCAAGTGGCTCCTGCAATCTTCCATCCAGAAGCGGGACAGCTTACTTTTGTTTCCCAGGGAAATGGGCCGAGGTATTTGTCTGGGGGCCTATGGCTGGGAGTGACCGGCTGGCTACTGAAAAGCTACGATAGGCAGGATGGTTACCAGACTCATGGTGCCACCAGTGCCAAGTCGGGCTGGTTTGATAATACTAAATAGCTCCTGCAATCTGCCATCCAGACGCGGGGCAGCGGATTTTTGTTTGCTGGAGAAATGTTCCGTGGTTTTTTTTGGGGGTATATGACTGGACGTGGCCGGCTGGCTCCTTAAAAACTCTATACGCAGGATTGTTCCCTGACCCAAGGTGGCATCAGTGCCAAGTCGGGCTGTTTTCGTAGTACCAAGTGCGTCCTGCAATTTGCCATCCAGAAGCGGGGCAGCCTACTTTTGTTTGCCAGGGAAACGTGCCGAGGTATTTGTCTGGAGGCCTATGGCTGGGAGTGAGCTGCTGGCTCCTAAAAAGCTACGATAGGCAGGATGGTGACCAGACCCATGGTGGCACCAGTGCCAAGTTGGGCTGGTTTGATAGTACCAAGTGGCTCCTGCAATCTGCCATCAAGAAGTTGGCAGGCGAGTTTTGTTTTCCAGGGAAAAGCGCCGTTGTTTTTGTTTAGAGGCCTGTGGCTGGGAGTGGCCGCCTGTCCTCGTAGAATCTACGTTACGCAGCATGGTTCCCAGAGCCAAGGTGGCACCAGGGCCAAGTCGGGCTGGTTTGTAAGTACCAAGTGCATCCTGCAATCTGCCATCCAAAAGCGGGGCAGCTTACTTTTGTTTGCCAGGGAAACGGGCCGAGGTTTGTGTCCAGGGGCCTATGGCAGGGAGTGACCGGCTGGCTCCTGAAAAGCTACGATAGGCAGGATGTTTACCAGACCCATGGTGGCACCAGTGCCAAGTTGGGCTGATTTGATAGTACCAAGTGGCTCCTGCAATCTGCCATCCAGAATTGGGGTAGCTTACTTTTGTTTTCCAGGGAAACGGGCCGAGGTTTGTGTCTGGGGGTCTATGGCTGGGAGTGACCGGCTGGCTCCTGAAAAGCTACGATAGGCAGGATGGTTCCCAGACCAGAGGTGGCACCAGTGCCAAGTTGGGCTGGTTTGATAGTACCAAGTGGCTCCTGCAATCTGCCATCAAAAAGTTGGCAGGCGAATTTTGTTTTCCAGGGAAAAGCGCCGTTGTTTGTGTTTGGGGGCCTGTGGCTGGGAGTGGCCGGCTGGCTCCTTAGAATCCACGATATGCAGGATTGTTCCCAGACCCAAGGTGGCACCAGTGCCAAGTCGGGCTGGTTTGATGGTGCAAAGTGGCTCCTGCAATCTGCCATCCAGACGCGGGGCAGCGGATTTTTGTTTCCAAGAGAAATAGTCCGTGGTTTGTTTTTGGGGGTTTATGGCTGGGCGTGGCCGTCTGGCTCCTTAAAAAGCTCGATATGCAGGATGGTTCCCTGACACAAGGTGGCACCAGGGCCACGTCGGGCGGTGTTCGTAGTACTAAGGGCGTCCTAAAATTTGCCATCCAGAAGAGGGGCAGTTGAGTTTTGTTTGCCAGAGAAAAGGGCCGTGGTTTGTTTTTGGGGGCATATGGCTGAGAGTGGCCGGCTGGCCCCTGAAAATCCACGATAGGCAGGATGGTTCCCAGACCTGAGGTGGCACCAGTGCCAAGTCGGGCTGGTTTGATAGTACTAAGCAGCTCCTGCAATCTGCCATGCAGAAGCGGGGCAGCTTACTTTTGTTTGCCAGGGAAACGGGCCGAGGTTTGTGTCTAGGGGCCTCTGGCTGGGGGTGGCTGGCTGGCTCCTGAAAAGCTACGATAGGCAGGATGGTGACCAGACCCATGGTGGCACCAGTGCCAAGTTGGGCTGGTTTGATAGTACCAAGTGGCTCCTGCAATCTGCCATCAAAAAGTTGGCAGGCGAGTTTTGTTTTCCAGGGAAAAGCGCCGTTGTTTGTGTTTGGGGGCCTGTGGCTGGGAGTGGCCGGCTGGCTCCTTAGAACCCACGATACGCAGGATGGTTCCCAGACCTGAGGTGGCACCAGTGCCAAGTTGGGCTGGTTTGATGGTGCAAAGTGGCTCCTGCAATCTGCCATGCAGAAGCGGGGCAGCTTACTTTTGTTTGCCAGGGAAACGGGCCGAAATATTTGTCTGGGGGCCTCTGGATTGGGGTGGCTGGCTGGCTCCTGAAAAGCTACGATAGGCAGGATGGTGACCAGACCCATGGTGGCACCAGTGCCAAGTTGGGCTGGTTTGATAGTACCAAGTGGCTCCTGCAATCTGCCATCAAAAGTTTGGCAGGCGAGTTTTGTTTTCCAGGGAAAAGCACCGTTGTGCGTGTTTTGGGGCCTGTGGCTGGGAGTGGCCAGCTGGCTCCTTAGAATCCACGATACGCAGGATGGTTCCCAGACCCAAGGTGGCACCAGTGCCAAGTCGGGCTGGTTTGTTAGTACCAAGTGGTTCCTGCAATCTGCCATCCAGAAGCGGGGCAGCTGAATTTTGTTTGCCAGAGAAAAAGGCTGTTGTTTGTGTTTCGGGGCCTGTGGCTGGCAGTGGCCGGCTGGCTCCTGAAAATCCATGATACGCAGGATGGTTCCCAGACCCAAGGTGGCATCAGTGCCAAGTAGGGCTGGTTTCATAGTACCCAGTGGCTCCTGCAATCTGCCATCCAGAAGAGGGGCAGTTGAGTTTTGTTTTCCAGAGAAAAGGGCCGTGGTTTGTGTTTGGGGCCTATGGCTGAGAGTGACCGGCTGGCCCCTGAAAATCCACGATAGGAAGGATGGTTCCCAGATCCAAGGTGGCAGCAGTGCCATGTTGTTCTGGTGTGATAGTCCCAAGTGGCTCCTGCAATCTGCCATCCAGAAGCGGGGCAGCTGAGTTTTGTTTGCCAGAGAAAAAGGCTTTGGTTTGTATTTGGGGGCCTGTGGCTGGGAGTGTTCGGCTGGCTCCTGACAACCCACAATACGCAGGATGGTTCCCAGACCCAAGGTGGCACCAGTGCCAAGTCGGGCTGTTTTTATAGTACCAAGTGCGTCCTGCAATTTGCCATCCAGAAGAGGGGCAGTTGAGTTTTGTTTGCCAGAGAATAGCGCCGTTGTTTGTGTTTGGGGGCTTGTGGCTGGTAGTGGCCGACTGGCTCCTTAGAATCTGTGTTACGCAGCATGGTTCCCAGACCCAAGGTGGCACCAGTGCCAAGTTGGGCTGGTTTGATAGTACCAAGTGGCTCCTGCAATCTGCCATCCAGAAGCGGGGCAGCTTACTTTTGTTTGCCAGGGAAACGGGCCGAGGTTTGTGACTGGGGACCTATGGCTGGGAGTGACCGGCTGGCTCCTGAAAATCTACAATAGGCAGGATGGTTACCAGACCCATGGTGGCACCAGTGCCAAGTTGGGCTGGTTTGATAGTAACAAGTGGCTCCGGCAATCTGCCATCAAAAAGTTGGCAGGCGAGTTTTGTTTTCCAGGGAAAAGCGCCATTGTTTGTATTTGGGGGCCTGTGGCTGGGAGTGGCCGGCTGGCTCCTTTGAACCCACGATACGCAGGATGGTTCCCAGACCCAAGGTGGCACCAGTGCCAAGTCGGGCTGGTTTGATACTACCAAGTGCGTCCTGCAATCTGCCATCCAGAAGCGGGGCAGCTTACTTTTGTTTGCCAGGGAAACGGGCCGTGGGTTTTGATTGGGGGCATATAGCTGAGAGTGGCCGGCTGGCTCCTGAAAATCCACGCTAGGCAGCATGGTTCCCAGATGCAAGGTGGCACCAGTGCCAAGTCGGGCTGGTTTGATGGTGCAAAGTGTCTCCTGCAATCTGCCATCCAGAAGCGGGGCAGCTGATTTTTGTTTGCCAGAGAAAAATTCCGTGGATTGTTTTTGGGGGCATATTGCTGGGAGTGGCCGGCTGGCTCCTTAAAATGCTCGATACGCATGATGGTTCCCAGGCCCAAGGTGTCACCACTACCAAGTCGGCCTGCGGTTTTAGTATCAAGTTCATCCTGCAATTTGCCATCCAGAAGAGGGGCAGTTGAGTTTTGTTTGCCAGAGAAACGGGCCGAGGTTTCTGTTTGGGGACATATGGCTGAGAGTGGCCGGCTGGCCCCTGAATATCCACGATACACAGCATGGTTCCCAGATCCAAGGTGGCACCAGTGCCAAGTTGGGCTGGTTTGATAGTACCAAGTGTCTCCTGCAATCTGCCATCCAGAAGCAGGGCAGCTTACTTTTGTTTGCCAGAGAAATAGGCCTAGGTTTTTGTTTGGGGGCCTGTGGCTAGGAGTGGCCGGCTGGCTCCTAAGAATCCACGATACGCAGGATGTTTCCCAGACCCAAGGTGGCACCAGTGCCAAGTCGGGCTGGTTTGATAGTACCAAGTGGCTCCTGCAAACTCCATCAAAAAGTTGGCAGGCGTGTTTTGTTTTCCAGGGAACAGCGCCGTTGATTTTGTTTGGGGGCCTGTGGCTGGGAGTGGCCGGCTGGCTCCTTAGAATCCACGATACGCAGGATGGTTCCCAGACCCAAGGTGGCACCAGTGCCAAGTCGGGCTGGTTTGATTACACCAAGTGGCTCCTGCAATCTGCCATCCAGAAGTGAGGCAGCTAAGTTTTGTTTGCGAGAAAAAAGGGCCGTGGTTTTTGTTGGGGGCCTGTGGCTGGGAGTAGCCGGCTGGCTCCTTAAAATCCACGATAGGCAGGATGGTTCCCAGACCCAAGGTGGCACCAGTGCCAAGTCGGGCTGGTTTGATAGTACCAAGTGGCTCCTGCAATGTGCCATCCAGAAGCGGGGCAGCTGAGTTTTGTTTGCCAGAGAAAAAGGCTGTGGTTTGTGTTTGGGGGCCTGTGGCTGGCAGTGGCCGGCTGGCTCCTGAAAATCCACGATACGCAGCATGGTTCCCAGACCCAAGGTGGCACCAGTGCCAAGTGGGGCTCGTTTGACAGTGTCAAGTGCCTCCTGCAATCTCCCATCCAGAAGCGGGGCGGCTGAGTTTTTTTTGCCAGGGAAACGGACCTTTGTTTTTGATTGGGCTCTGTGGCCGAGAGTGGTCGGCTGTCTCCTGACAATCCACAATACGCAGGATGGTTCCCAGACCCAAGGTGGCACCAGTGCCAAGTCGGGCTGGTTTGATAGTACCAAGTGTCTCCTGCAATCTGCCATCCAGAAGCGGGGCAGCTGAGTTTTGTTTGCCAGAGAAAAGGGCCGTGGGTTGTGTTTGGGGGCATACGGCTGGGAGTGGCCACCTGGCTCCTTAAAATGCACGATACGCCGCATGGTAACCAGACGCAAGGTGGCACCAGTGCCAAGTCAGGCTGTTTTTGTAGTACCCAGTGGCTCCTGCAATTTGCCATCCACAAGCGGGGCAGTTGAATTTTGTTTGCTAGAGAAAAGGGCTGTGGTTTGTGTTTGGGGGCCTATGGCTGAGAGTGGCCGGCTGGCCCCTGAAAATCAACGATAGGCAGGATGGTTCCCAGATCCAAGGTGGCACCAGTGCCAAGTAAGGCTGGTTGTATGGTTCAAAGTGACTCCTGCAATCTGCCATCCAGAAGCGGGACAGCTGAGTTTTTTTTGCCAGAGAAAAGGTCCATGGTTTCTTTTTGGGGCATACGGCATGGAATTGCCGGCTGGCTCCTTAAAATGCTCGATACGCAGGATGGTTCCCAGAGCCAAGGTGGCACCACTGCCAAGTCGGGCTCTTTTTGTAGTACCAAGTGCGTCCTGCAATTTGCCATCCAGAAGAGGGGCAGTTGAGTTTTGTTTGCCAGAGAAAAGGGCCGAGGTTTGTGTTTGGGGGCATATGGCTGGGAATGACCGGCTGGCGCCTGAAAATCCACGATACGCCGGATGGTTCCCAGATCCAAGGTGGTACCATTACCAAGTCGGGCTGGTTTGATAGTCCCAAGTGGCTCCTGCAAACTGCCATCCAGAAGCGGGGCAGCTTACTTTTGTTTGCCAGGGAAATGGGCCGTTGTTTGTGTTTGGGGGCCTGTGGCTGGGAGTGTTCGGCTGGTTCCTGAATATGTACGATACGCAGGATTGTTCCCAGATCCAAGGTGGCAGCAGTGCCATGTTGTGCTGGTGTGATAGTCCCAAGTGGCTCCTGCAATCTGCCATCCAGAAGTGGGGCAGCTGATTTTTGTTTGCCAGAGAAAAGGTCCGTGGTTTGTTTTTGGGGGCATATGGCTGAGAGTGGCCGGCTGGCCCCTGAAAATCCACGATACACAGGATGGTTCCCAGATCCAAGGTGGCACCTGTGCCAAGTCGGGCTGATTTGATAGTACTAAGTAGCTCCTGCAATCTGCCATGCAGAAGCGGGGCAGCTTACTTTTGTTTGCCAGGGAAACGGGCCGAGGTTTGTGTTTGGGGGCCTATGGCTGAGAGTGACCGGCTGGCTCCTGAAAATCCATGATACGCAGCATGGTTCCCAGACCCAAGGTGGCACCAGTGCCAAGTGGGGCTGGTTTCACAGTGTCAAGTGCCTCCTGCAATCTCCCATCCAGAAGCGGGGCAGCTGAGTTTTGTTTGCCTGTGAAACGGGCCGTTGTTTTTAATTGGGGTCTGTGGCCGAGAGTGTTCGGCTGGCTCCTGACAACCCACAATACGCAGGATGGTTCCCAGACCCAAGGTGGCACCAGTGCCAAGTCGGGCTGTTTTTATAGTACCAAGTGCGTCCTGCAATTTGCCATCCAGAAGAGGGGCAGTTGAGTTTTGTTTGCCAGAGAATAGCGCCGTTGTTTGTGTTTGGGGGCTTGTGGCTGGGAGTGGCCGACTGGCTCCTTAGAATCTGTGTTACGCAGCATGGTTCCCAGACCCAAGGTGGCACCAGTGCCAAGTTGGGCTGGTTTGATAGTACCAAGTGGCTCCTGCAATCTGCCATCCAGAAGCGGGGCAGCTTACTTTTGTTTGCCAGGGAAACGGGCCGAGGTTTGTGACTGGGGACCTATGGCTGGGAGTGACCGGCTGGCTCCTGAAAAGCTACAATAGGCAGGATGGTTACCAGACCCATGGTGGCAGCAGTGCCAAGTTGGGCTGATTTGATAGTACCAAGTGGCTCCTGCAATCTGCCATCAAAAAGTTGGCAGGCGAGTTTTGTTTTCCAGGGAAAAGCGCCATTGTTTGTATTTGGGGGCCTGTGGCTGGGAGTGGCCGGCTGGCTCCTTTGAACCCACGATACGCAGGATGGTTCCCAGACCCAAGGTGGCACCAGTGCCAAGTCGGGCTGGTTTGATACTACCAAGTGCGTCCTGCAATCTGCCATCCAGAAGCGGGGCAGCTTAATTTTGTTTGCCAGGGAAACGGGCCGTGGGTTTTGTTTGGGGGCATATAGCTGAGAGTGGCCGGCTGGCTCCTGAAAATCCACGCTAGGCAGCATGGTTCCCAGATGCAAGGTGGCACCAGTGCCAAGTCGGGCTGGTTTGATGGTGCAAAGTGGCTCCTGCAATCTGCCATCCAGAAGCGGGGCAGCTGATTTTTGTTTGCCAGAGAAAAATTCCGTGGATTGTTTTTGGGGGCATATTGCTGGGAGTGGCCGGCTGGCTCCTTAAAATGCTCGATACGCATGATGGTTCCCAGGCCCAAGGTGTCACCACTACCAAGTCGGCCTGCGGTTTTAGTATCAAGTTCATCCTGCAATTTGCCATCCAGAAGAGGGGCAGTTGAGTTTTGTTTGCCAGAGAAACGGGCCGAGGTTTCTGTTTGGGGACATATGGCTGAGAGTGGCCAGCTGGCCCCTGAATATCCACGATACACAGCATGGTTCCCAGATCCAAGGTGGCACCAGTGCCAAGTCGGGCTGGTTTGATTACACCAAGTGGCTCCTGCAATCTGCCATCCAGAAGCAGGGCAGCTTACTTTTGTTTGCCAGAGAAATAGGCCTAGGTTTTTGTTTGGGGGTCTGTGGCTAGGAGTGGCCGGCTGGCTCCTAAGAATCCACGATACGCAGGATGTTTCCCAGACCCAAGGTGGCACCAGTGCCAAGTCGGGCTGGTTTGATAGTACCAAGTGGCTCCTGCAAACTCCATCAAAAAGTTGGCAGGCGTGTTTTGTTTTCCAGGGAACAGCGCCGTTGATTTTGTTTGGGGGCCTGTGGCTGGGAGTGGCCGGCTGGCTCCTTAGAATCCACGATACGCAGGATGGTTCCCAGACCCAAGGTGGCACCAGTGCCAAGTCGGGCTGGTTTGATTACACCAAGTGGCTCCTGCAATCTGCCATCCAGAAGTGAGGCAGCTAAGTTTTGTTTGCGAGAAAAAAGGGCCGTGGTTTTTGTTGGGGGCCTGTGGCTGGGAGTAGCCGGCTGGCTCCTTAAAATCCACGATAGGCAGGATGGTTCCCAGACCCAAGGTGGCACCAGTGCCAAGTCGGGCTGGTTTGATAGTACCAAGTGGCTCCTGCAATCTGCCATCCAGAAGCGGGGCAGCTGAGTTTTGTTTGCCAGAGGAAAAGGCTGTGGTTTGTGTTTGGGGGCCTGTGGCTGGCAGTGGCCGGCTGGCTCCTGAAAATCCACGATACGCAGCATGGTTCCCAGACCCAAGGTGGCACCAGTGCCAAGTGGTGCTCGTTTGACAGTGTCAAGTGCCTCCTGCAATCTCCCATCCAGAAGCGGGGCAGCTGAGTTTTTTTTGCCAGGGAAACGGACCTTTGTTTTTGATTGGGCTCTGTGGCCGAGAGTGGTCGGCTGTCTCCGGACAATCCACAATACGCAGGATGGTTCCCAGACCCAAGGTGGCACCAGTGCCAAGTCGGGCTGGTTTGATAGTACCAAGTGTCTCCTGCAATCTGCCATCCAGAAGCGGGGCAGCTGAGTTTTGTTTGCCAGAGAAAAGGGCCGTGGGTTGTGTTTGGGGGCATATGGCTGGGAGTGGCCACCTGGCTCCTTAAAATGCACGATACGCCGCATGGTAACCAGACGCAAGGTGGCACCAGTGCCAAGTCAGGCTGTTTTTGTAGTACCCAGTGGCTCCTGCAATTTGCCATCCAGAAGCGGGGCAGTTGAATTTTGTTTGCTAGAGAAAAGGGCTGTGGTTTGTGTTTGGGGGCCTATGGCTGAGAGTGGCCGGCTGGCCCCTGAAAATCAACGATAGGCAGGATGGTTCCCAGATCCAAGGTGGCACCAGTGCCAAGTAAGGCTGGTTGTATGGTTCAAAGTGACTCCTGCAATCTGCCATCCAGAAGCGGGACAGCTGAGTTTTTTTTGCCAGAGAAAATGTCCATGGTCTCTTTTTGGGGCATACGGCTGGGAATTGCCGGCTGGCTCCTTAAAATGCTCGATACGCAGGATGGTTCCCAGAGCCAAGGTGGCACCACTGCCAAGTCGGGCTCTTTTTGTAGTACCAAGTGCGTCCTGCAATTTGCCATCCAGAAGAGGGGCAGTTGAGTTTTGTTTGCCAGAGGAAAGGGCCGAGGTTTGTGTTTGGGGGCATATGGCTGGGAATGACCGGCTGGCCCCTGAAAATCCACGATAGGAAGGATGGTTCCCAGATCCAAGGTGGTACCATTACCAAGTCGGGCTGGTTTGATAGTCCCAAGTGGCTCCTGCAAACTGCCATCCAGAAGCGGGGCAGCTGAGTTTTGTTTGCCAGGGAAATGGGCCGTTGTTTGTGTTTGGGGGCCTGTGGCTGGGAGTGTTCGGCTGGTTCCTGAATATGTACGATACGCAGGATTGTTCCCAGATCCAAGGTGGCAGCAGTGCCATGTTGTGCTGGTGTGAGAGTCCCAAGTGGCTCCTGCAATCTGCCATCCAGAAGTGGGGCAGCTGATTTTTGTTTGCCAGAGAAAAGGTCCGTGGTTTGTTTTTGGGGGCATATGGCTGAGAGTGGCCGGCTGGCCCCTGAAAATCCACGATACACAGGATGGTTCCCAGATCCAAGGTGGCACCTGTGCCAAGTCGGGCTGATTTGATAGTACTAAGTAGCTCCTGCAATCTGCCATGCAGAAGCGGGGCAGCTTACTTTTGTTTGCCAGGGAAACGGGCCGAGGTTTGTGTTTGGGGGCCTATGGCTGAGAGTGACCGGCTGGCTCCTGAAAAGCTACAATAGGCAGGATGGTGACCAGACCCATGGTGGCACCAGTGCCAAGTTCGGCTGGTTTGATAGTACCAAGTGGTTCCTGCAATCTGCCATCCAGAAGCAGGGCAGCTGAGTTTTGTTTGCCAGAGAAAAGGGCCTTGGTTTGTGTTTGGGGGCATATGGCTGGGTGTGGCCAGCTGGCTCCTTAAAATGCACGATATGCAACATGGCTCCCAGACCCAAGGTGGCACCAGTGCCAAGTTGGGCTGGTTTGATAGTACCAAGTGGCTCCTGCAATCTTCCATGATCACGTGGAGAAATACTTTCTGGTTTCAGCCTCATGCTCTTTCTTCTCTCCCTCAACTTCTCTATCACCTCTCATCTGGTTCACATGCGCTGTCTTCAAGGTCCACAGGCTACTTTTCACAGAATCTTCTGGCCTGATGAAGTAAGAATGATGAATAGAACAGAGCTGGGATCTATTTTCCAGTTTGGATAAAATGCATTCTGCACACAAATCCAAGGAGAACGGGCTGCCCCGATGCCCAGAAAATCTTTCACTCCTGCTAGTGTTCTACGTCAACCGCAACTTAGTCTGAAAGAAAAGCTTTTTCTCTGAGAGCATCTGAGAGGTTTGCATGAAGCACTGATATCTGACATATGCAATTTTGAATAGGAGAGGAAAAAGAAAATGGCAAGGAGTTTTTAATTTTAGTGGTTTCAATTTTAATTTCCGTGCACTTTTTCAAAACTTGTCAGCTCAAATGCCCATCAACATCTTTTAGTCATCTGTAAGTCAGTATTCATATAAAATGTGCTTCAAATCCAAAGAATTTCAAATTTGCACTCCAAGCTTCTATGCCTAGATTTATGATTTCCTACACATATTAGATGAAAGGAAGGCCTTTTTTACTGTGGGAGTGCTGGAACACTGGAACAGGTTGCCCAGAGAAGTTGTGGGTGTCCCATCCCTGAAAGTATTCAAGGTCACCTTGGACGGGGCTTGGAGCAGCAACAAAGGAGAAGCTTGATGGTAGAGAAACAAAGTTGGACTATAGAAGAAACTCGGATTGAAGTATAGGATCAAGTTTTCTCTCAGCTCTTGGGGTAAATTCAAAGTTGTACAAAATGACATTTATCTGTGCTATTCACTACTGTAACAGAAAGTTTCATGAAAACTGTACAGAAGATAGTAAATTTTAAAAGAGATAAGAATTACAGCATAAAATCCATGGGATAGGTTACAACATGAGACACTCTCTAAGAGAAAATCTCTGTGTTTCAGCACTTCATCGGGGTAAGATTTCATGAAGTGCCAAAGAAGGCGGCAAAATATCATTCGGGACATTATTTACTGGAATTCAGCCTGGCCATTAGTAGGAACTGCCTTTGAACATATCATGTAGATATACCACACACACTTTCCCTTCACTGAAAAATTACTGTTTACAACAAATAAGCAATTGACGATCAAAATTGATTGAAAGCATCTTAAACATGTCAAGTATTTCATTGTAGATGATCTGTGATCCAAATGCTTCTTCCACCTTCGAGTGGGACAGAAGAATTCTTCCATATCATGATGGTTTAAAATTGTATCAACCAATGTTTTCTGCTGAAAAGATATCATCTATTTTTTTCTATTTTTGGAAGAAAATATTCCTAGACATACAACAGGTGAGAACTAAGTAATTTTAAAGAAACAAATGAAATGAAAATATTCTGTAAATAGAATGAAATGAAAAGCTGTGTTTTAAATAGGAGCTAAATATTAAACAGAATTTTTGTACCAGGCATTTGAATTACTGCACCAGCTCTTTTGCCCATCAAGAGAGGCATTTAGCATTTCAGTCTTTTCCAAGGTGTTCATGATCTGCTATGCTGATCTCTGTGTGTGCCTAGGTGTGTGTGGAGGGGGGGGCATATGAAGGGGAGTGTGTATGTTTGCTTTACAATTGTTGTGGCAGATTCATGCCTCAGCTCCACATTTTGTTTTAAAAAGGTCACACCGAGTGGATATGAAGTTTACTATCAACAAGAGATCGATTCCCAAATCATCCATTTGACTCTCCCTTATAAATCATGTGCTTTGTTGCATATTTTATCAAATATACTTTCAAGCCAGATGGAGGAAGGAGGATGTGGGAATCCCTCCACCATCTTGCAACTTTTATGTAAGTAGGTTTTCAAGAAAATCATCATTTCTCTTTTAAATATGTCTGGAACAGGCATGATGGTAGTGTCAACCTGTTGGAGTTTTTGTTGCTGGAAGAAGTTGTACAAAAGGATTGGTTTTTACATTGACCAGTTACTGAATCAAGCGCAGGAATACATTGGAAATTTAGCTGGGGGTTCCTTTTCCCAGCAGACTACTTCTAGAACGAGCTTGTACACTGAAGCTGACTCTTTTGCTCTCTTTTTGTTTCTTTCCTATTTTCTTGGCTTCTTTGCCACTATCTAGACAATTTTGGAACTTTGTTCCCAACTAAAATGGTTTCAATAGTCTGATTGTGATCATACATTTTTACAAGGAATTTTTAAAATCTTTCCTCGAGTCCAGAAAGTCAAGGACTTAGATCTTTTTCTTCCCTTATCAATATTGCCATGAAATTGATAAATAAAGACCAACTCTTTATTTTTGTTTTTAACCCACGTAGATAATTCCCATCCATTAATCCATTTTGTGGACCAATAGCTGCCATTCTGATGGAAGCTGTCACTTCTTAACAATAGGCATTCTGTGACTATGTTGACAGCACTTTGGGTGAAGATCCTAACTGGTCTTAGATATACATAGGGAGAAATTTGCTCAGCCAGTGTCAGTCTTAAGCATGCGTATCAGAAGATCTTTCTAGAGCTGGGAATTTTCCCATGAAAGGGATTCAGTTAGGGAAGAGACACTTGTGCCAGAGTTTTACATTCTTCTTGAACACTGCTTAAGGAACTTAGATGCCATGTCCATTTGGATCTCTGTCTGCACAGAACTTTGTCATGCCAGTGCTTTGAAATGCATCTTGAAGAGAATTCACTAGCACAGAATGAAAGAGAGTGGAAGGGGTTGGTGGGGCTAACCAGGCCCAACCCCCCTGCCTAAACCAGGATACCTAGAGCCTCTTGCCCAGGATTCTATCTGGGTGTACTTTTAATGTCTTCAAAGATCCAGGCTCCACAATCTTTCTGGGCAGTCTGTGCCGTGGTTCAGTCACCCTGACAGTAAAGAAACATTTACTGATGTTCAAAGGCAATCTCCTGTATTTCAGTGTGTGCCCACTGCCTCTTGTCTTTACCCTCAGCATCACTGAAAAGACACTGATTCCCTCCCCTTTGCACTATTGCTTCCATATGTATGTGTGATGCCATGTAGAGGTATGTCAAAAACCTCCCTGAAGCCCAGGCAGATAATATTCCCTTCATCTACCAGTCAAGTTGATTCATCAGAGGAGTTTAAAGTGATGTTCAGCATGAAATTCCCCTGAAAAATCATGCTAACTACATTATTTGGTCATCTGTCATGTGCCTGGCAAGGATTTCCAGGAAGAGCTGCTTCATCAACTTCCTGGGGATAAAAAAGAGGCTGGCTGGTTTGTACTATGGCGAGTCCTCTTAATTGCCTTTTTTGAAGATGGGTGTCATATGCTAACATCCACTCTTTAGCCTCTCTTGTCGTCTACATCTTAGCAAAACGCTTTTCCACTATGTCTGGCTAGGAAAAACTGTGCCAGCACAGAAAACATCTCCCATCGTGTTCTAGAAGTTGCACGGATGTCTGCCAAGTGTTTGGCAGGAAGAAAAGAAAAGTTGTCCAAAACAGCTTCCAATCGAATGTTCCTGTGATTGGAAAAGTCAGCAGAGTGCAAAGGTACTGTTTTCTATCAGTTGGCAAGGTGCGCACACAATCCCAGTGTTGTACAGCTTGCTTCTTCACCTTCCCGAAGCTGCCGCTCTCGCCGGCTGCCGGAGCCCAAGAAGCGGCTTCTTCGCGCAAAGACGATTGTGCCGCTCACAGTGCTCTCCTTAGCGCGGCTTCTGCCGAAAGACGCCCGGCAGCGGCTCTTACCTCCGGAGAGCATCCTACCTTCGTCTTTAGCTCCTCTTCTCATCTACACCTCGGCAAAAAGCTTTTCCACTATGTCTGGCTAGGAAAAACTGTGCCAGCACAGAAAACATCTCCCATCGTGTTCTAGAAGTTGCACGGATGTCTGCCAAGTGTTTGGCAGGAAGAAAAGAAAAGTTGTCCAAAACAGCTTCCAATCGAATGTTCCTGTGATTGGAAAAGTCAGGAGAGTGCAAAGATACTGTTTTCTATCAGTTGGCAAGGTGCGCACACAATCCCAGTGTTGTACAGCTTGCTTCTTCACCTTCCCGAAGCTGCCGCTCTCGCCGGCTGCCGGAGCCCAAGAAGCGGCTTCTTCGCGCAAAGACGATTGTGCCGCTCACAGTGCTCTCCTTAGCGCGGCTTCTGCCGAAAGACGCCCGGCAGCGGCTCTTACCTCCGGAGAGCATCCTACCTTCGTCTTTCGCGTCTTTTGTAGTCTACATCTTAGCAAAACGCTTTTCCACTATGTCTGGCTAGGAAAAACTGTGCCAGCACAGAAAACATCTCCCATCGTGTTCTAGAAGTTGCACGGATGTCTGCCAAGTGTTTGGCAGGAAGAAAAGAAAAGTTGTCCAAAACAGCTTCCAATCGAATGTTCCTGTGATTGGAAAAGTCAGGAGAGTGCAAAGGTACTGTTTTCTATCAGTTGGCAAGGTGCGCACACAATCCCAGTGTTGTACAGCTTGCTTCTTCACCTTCCCGAAGCTGCCGCTCTCGCCGGCTGCCGGAGCCCAAGAAGCGGCTTCTTCGCGCAAAGACGATTGTGCCGTTCACAGTGCTCTCCTTAGCGCGGCTTCTGCCGAAAGACGCCCGGCAGCGGCTCTTACCTCCGGAGAGCATCCTACCTTCGTCTTTCGCGTCTTTTGTAGTCTACATCTTAGCAAAACGCTTTTCCACTATGTCTGGCTAGGAAAACCCGTGCCAGCACAGAAAACATCTCCCATCGTGTTCTAGAAGTTGCACGGATGTCTGCCAAGTGTTTGGGAGGAAGAAAAGAAAAGTTGTCCAAAACAGCTTCCAATCGAATGTTCATGTGATTGGAAAAGTCAGGAGAGTGCAAAGGTACTGTTTTCTATCAGTTGGCAAGGTGCGCACACAATCCCAGTGTTGTACAGCTTGCTTCTTCATCTTCCCGAAGCTGCCACTCTCAGGAGGTAAGAGCCGCTGCCGGGCGTCTTTCGGCAGAAGCTGCGCTAAGGAGAGCACTGTGAGCGGCACAATCGTCTTTGCGCGAAGAAGCCGCTTCTTGGGCTCCGGCAGCCGGCGAAAGCGGCTGCTTCGGGAAGGTGAAGAAGCAAGCTGTACAACACTGGGATTGTGTGCGCACCTTGCCAACTGATAGAAAACAGTACCTTTGCACTCTCCTGACTTTTCCAATCACAGGAACATTCGATTGGAAGCTGTTTTGGACAACTTTTCTTTTCTTCCTGCCAAACACTTGGCAGACATCCGTGCAACTTCTAGAACACGATGGGAGATGTTTTCTGTGCTGGCACAGTTTTTCCTAGCCAGACATAGTGGAAAAGCGTTTTGCTAAGATGTAGACTACAAAAGACGCGAAAGACGAAGGTAGGATGCTCTCCGGAGGTAAGAGCCGCTGCCGGGCGTCTTTCGGCAGAAGCCGCGCTAAGGAGAGCACTGTGAGCGGCACAATCGTCTTTGCGCGAAGAAGCCGCTTCTTGGGCTCCGGCAGCCGGCGAGAGCGGCAGCTTCGGGAAGGTGAAGAAGCAAGCTGTACAACACTGGGATTGTGTGCGCACCTTGCCAACTGATAGAAAACAGTACCTTTGCACTCTCCTGACTTTTCCAATCACAGGAACATTCGATTGGAAGCTGTTTTGGACAACTTTTCTTTTCTTCCTGCCAAACACTTGGCAGACATCCGTGCAACTTCTAGAACACGATGGGAGATGTTTTCTGTGCTGGCACAGTTTTTCCTAGCCAGACATAGTGGAAAAGCGTTTTGCTAAGATGTAGACTACAAAAGACGCGAAAGACGAAGGTAGGATGCTCTCCGGAGGTAAGAGCCGCTGCCGGGCGTCTTTCGGCAGAAGCCGCGCTAAGGAGAGCCCTGTGAGCGGCACAATCGTCTTTGCGCGAAGAAGCCGCTTCTTGGGCTCCGGCAGCCGGCGAGAGCGGCAGCTTCGGGAAGGTGAAGAAGCAAGCTGTACAACACTGGGATTGTGTGCGCACCTTGCCAACTGATAGAAAACAGTACCTTTGCACTCTCCTGACTTTTCCAATCACAGGAACATTCGATTGGAAGCTGTTTTGGACAACTTTTCTTTTCTTCCTGCCAAACACTTGGCAGACATCCGTGCAACTTCTAGAACACGATGGGAGATGTTTTCTGTGCTGGCACAGTTTTTCCTAGCCAGACATAGTGGAGAAGCTTTTTGCCGAGGTGTAGATGAGAAGAGGAGCTAAAGACGAAGGTAGGATGCTCTCCGGAGGTAAGAGCCGCTGCCGGGCGTCTTTCGGCAGAAGCCGCGCTAAGGAGAGCACTGTGAGCGGCACAATCGTCTTTGCGCGAAGAAGCCGATTCATCGGCTCCGGCAGTCGGCGAGAGCGGCAGCTTCGGGAAGGTGAAGAAGCAAGCTGTACAACACTGGGATTGTGTGCGCACCTTGCCAACTGATAGAAAACAGTACCTTTGCACTCTCCTGACTTTTCCAATCACAGGAACATTCGATTGGAAGCTGTTTTGGACAACTTTTCTTTTCTTCCTGCCAAACACTTGGCAGACATCCGTGCAACTTCTAGAACACGATGGGAGATGTTTTCTGTGCTGGCACAGTTTTTCCTAGCCAGACATAGTGGAAAAGCGTTTTGCTAAGATGTAGACTACAAAAGACGCGAAAGACGAAGGTAGGATGCTCTCCGGAGGTAAGAGCCGCTGCCGGGCGTCTTTCGGCAGAAGCCGCGCTAAGGAGAGCCCTGTGAGCGGCACAATCGTCTTTGCGCGAAGAAGCCGCTTCTTGGGCTCCGGCAGCCGGCGAGAGCGGCAGCTTCGGGAAGGTGAAGAAGCAAGCTGTACAACACTGGGATTGTGTGCGCACCTTGCCAACTGATAGAAAACAGTACCTTTGCACTCTCCTGACTTTTCCAATCACAGGAACATTCGATTGGAAGCTGTTTTGGACAACTTTTCTTTTCTTCCTGCCAAACACTTGGCAGACATCCGTGCAACTTCTAGAACACGATGGGAGATGTTTTCTGTGCTGGCACAGTTTTTCCTAGCCAGACATAGTGGAAAAGCGTTTTGCTAAGATGTAGACTACAAAAGACGCGAAAGACGAAGGTAGGATGCTCTCCGGAGGTAAGAGCCGCTGCCGGGCGTCTTTCGGCAGAAGCCGCGCTAAGGAGAGCCCTGTGAGCGGCACAATCGTCTTTGCGCGAAGAAGCCGCTTCTTGGGCTCCGGCAGCCGGCGAGAGCGGCAGCTTCGGGAAGGTGAAGAAGCAAGCTGTACAACACTGGGATTGTGTGCGCACCTTGCCAACTGATAGAAAACAGTACCTTTGCACTCTCCTGACTTTTCCAATCACAGGAACATTCGATTGGAAGCTGTTTTGGACAACTTTTCTTTTCTTCCTGCCAAACACTTGGCAGACATCCGTGCAACTTCTAGAACACGATGGGAGATGTTTTCTGTGCTGGCACAGTTTTTCCTAGCCAGACATAGTGGAAAAGCGTTTTGCTAAGATGTAGACTACAAAAGACGCGAAAGACGAAGGTAGGATGCTCTCCGGAGGTAAGAGCCGCTGCCGGGCGTCTTTCGGCAGAAGCCGCGCTAAGGAGAGCCCTGTGAGCGGCACAATCGTCTTTGCGCGAAGAAGCCGCTTCTTGGGCTCCGGCAGCCGGCGAGAGCGGCAGCTTCGGGAAGGTGAAGAAGCAAGCTGTACAACACTGGGATTGTGTGCGCACCTTGCCAACTGATAGAAAACAGTACCTTTGCACTCTCCTGACTTTTCCAATCACAGGAACATTCGATTGGAAGCTGTTTTGGACAACTTTTCTTTTCTTCCTGCCAAACACTTGGCAGACATCCGTGCAACTTCTAGAACACGATGGGAGATGTTTTCTGTGCTGGCACAGTTTTTCCTAGCCAGACATAGTGGAGAAGCTTTTTGCCGAGGTGTAGATGAGAAGAGGAGCTAAAGACGAAGGTAGGATGCTCTCCGGAGGTAAGAGCCGCTGCCGGGCGTCTTTCGGCAGAAGCCGCGCTAAGGAGAGCACTGTGAGCGGCACAATCGTCTTTGCGCGAAGAAGCCGATTCATCGGCTCCGGCAGTCGGCGAGAGCGGCAGCTTCGGGAAGGTGAAGAAGCAAGCTGTACAACACTGGGATTGTGTGCGCACCTTGCCAACTGATAGAAAACAGTACCTTTGCACTCTCCTGACTTTTCCAATCACAGGAACATTCGATTGGAAGCTGTTTTGGACAACTTTTCTTTTCTTCCTGCCAAACACTTGGCAGACATCCGTGCAACTTCTAGAACACGATGGGAGATGTTTTCTGTGCTGGCACAGTTTTTCCTAGCCAGACATAGTGGAAAAGCGTTTTGCTAAGATGTAGACTACAAAAGACGCGAAAGACGAAGGTAGGATGCTCTCCGGAGGTAAGAGCCGCTGCCGGGCGTCTTTCGGCAGAAGCCGCGCTAAGGAGAGCCCTGTGAGCGGCACAATCGTCTTTGCGCGAAGAAGCCGCTTCTTGGGCTCCGGCAGCCGGCGAGAGCGGCAGCTTCGGGAAGGTGAAGAAGCAAGCTGTACAACACTGGGATTGTGTGCGCACCTTGCCAACTGATAGAAAACAGTACCTTTGCACTCTCCTGACTTTTCCAATCACAGGAACATTCGATTGGAAGCTGTTTTGGACAACTTTTCTTTTCTTCCTGCCAAACACTTGGCAGACATCCGTGCAACTTTTAGAACACGATGGGAGATGTTTTCTGTGCTGGCACAGTTTTTCCTAGCCAGACATAGTGGAGAAGCTTTTTGCCGAGGTGTAGATGAGAAGAGGAGCTAAAGACGAAGGTAGGATGCTCTCCGGAGGTAAGAGCCGCTGCCGGGCGTCTTTCGGCAGAAGCCGCGCTAAGGAGAGCACTGTGAGCGGCACAATCGTCTTTGCGCGAAGAAGCCGATTCATCGGCTCCGGCAGTCGGCGAGAGCGGCAGCTTCGGGAAGGTGAAGAAGCAAGCTGTACAACACTGGGATTGTGTGCGCACCTTGCCAACTGATAGAAAACAGTACCTTTGCACTCTCCTGACTTTTCCAATCACAGGAACATTCGATTGGAAGCTGTTTTGGACAACTTTTCTTTTCTTCCTGCCAAACACTTGGCAGACATCCGTGCAACTTCTAGAACACGATGGGAGATGTTTTCTGTGCTGGCACAGTTTTTCCTAGCCAGACATAGTGGAAAAGCGTTTTGCTAAGATGTAGACTACAAAAGACGCGAAAGACGAAGGTAGGATGCTCTCCGGAGGTAAGAGCCGCTGCCGGGCGTCTTTCGGCAGAAGCCGCGCTAAGGAGAGCCCTGTGAGCGGCACAATCGTCTTTGCGCGAAGAAGCCGCTTCTTGGGCTCCGGCAGCCGGCGAGAGCGGCAGCTTCGGGAAGGTGAAGAAGCAAGCTGTACAACACTGGGATTGTGTGCGCACCTTGCCAACTGATAGAAAACAGTACCTTTGCACTCTCCTGACTTTTCCAATCACAGGAACATTCGATTGGAAGCTGTTTTGGACAACTTTTCTTTTCTTCCTGCCAAACACTTGGCAGACATCCGTGCAACTTCTAGAACACGATGGGAGATGTTTTCTGTGCTGGCACAGTTTTTCCTAGCCAGACATAGTGGAGAAGCTTTTTGCCGAGGTGTAGATGAGAAGAGGAGCTAAAGACGAAGGTAGGATGCTCTCCGGAGGTAAGAGCCGCTGCCGGGCGTCTTTCGGCAGAAGCCGCGCTAAGGAGAGCACTGTGAGCGGCACAATCGTCTTTGCGCGAAGAAGCCGATTCATCGGCTCCGGCAGTCGGCGAGAGCGGCAGCTTCGGGAAGGTGAAGAAGCAAGCTGTACAACACTGGGATTGTGTGCGCACCTTGCCAACTGATAGAAAACAGTACCTTTGCACTCTCCTGACTTTTCCAATCACAGGAACATTCGATTGGAAGCTGTTTTGGACAACTTTTCTTTTCTTCCTGCCAAACACTTGGCAGACATCCGTGCAACTTCTAGAACACGATGGGAGATGTTTTCTGTGCTGGCACAGTTTTTCCTAGCCAGACATAGTGGAAAAGCGTTTTGCTAAGATGTAGACTACAAAAGACGCGAAAGACGAAGGTAGGATGCTCTCCGGAGGTAAGAGCCGCTGCCGGGCGTCTTTCGGCAGAAGCCGCGCTAAGGAGAGCCCTGTGAGCGGCACAATCGTCTTTGCGCGAAGAAGCCGCTTCTTGGGCTCCGGCAGCCGGCGAGAGCGGCAGCTTCGGGAAGGTGAAGAAGCAAGCTGTACAACACTGGGATTGTGTGCGCACCTTGCCAACTGATAGAAAACAGTACCTTTGCACTCTCCTGACTTTTCCAATCACAGGAACATTCGATTGGAAGCTGTTTTGGACAACTTTTCTTTTCTTCCTGCCAAACACTTGGCAGACATCCGTGCAACTTCTAGAACACGATGGGAGATGTTTTCTGTGCTGGCACAGTTTTTCCTAGCCAGACATAGTGGAGAAGCTTTTTGCCGAGGTGTAGATGAGAAGAGGAGCTAAAGACGAAGGTAGGATGCTCTCCGGAGGTAAGAGCCGCTGCCGGGCGTCTTTCGGCAGAAGCCGCGCTAAGGAGAGCACTGTGAGCGGCACAATCGTCTTTGCGCGAAGAAGCCGATTCATCGGCTCCGGCAGTCGGCGAGAGCGGCAGCTTCGGGAAGGTGAAGAAGCAAGCTGTACAACACTGGGATTGTGTGCGCACCTTGCCAACTGATAGAAAACAGTACCTTTGCACTCTCCTGACTTTTCCAATCACAGGAACATTCGATTGGAAGCTGTTTTGGACAACTTTTCTTTTCTTCCTGCCAAACACTTGGCAGACATCCGTGCAACTTCTAGAACACGATGGGAGATGTTTTCTGTGCTGGCACAGTTTTTCCTAGCCAGACATAGTGGAAAAGCGTTTTGCTAAGATGTAGACTACAAAAGACGCGAAAGACGAAGGTAGGATGCTCTCCGGAGGTAAGAGCCGCTGCCGGGCGTCTTTCGGCAGAAGCCGCGCTAAGGAGAGCCCTGTGAGCGGCACAATCGTCTTTGCGCGAAGAAGCCGCTTCTTGGGCTCCGGCAGCCGGCGAGAGCGGCAGCTTCGGGAAGGTGAAGAAGCAAGCTGTACAACACTGGGATTGTGTGCGCACCTTGCCAACTGATAGAAAACAGTACCTTTGCACTCTCCTGACTTTTCCAATCACAGGAACATTCGATTGGAAGCTGTTTTGGACAACTTTTCTTTTCTTCCTGCCAAACACTTGGCAGACATCCGTGCAACTTCTAGAACACGATGGGAGATGTTTTCTGTGCTGGCACAGTTTTTCCTAGCCAGACATAGTGGAGAAGCTTTTTGCCGAGGTGTAGATGAGAAGAGGAGCTAAAGACGAAGGTAGGATGCTCTCCGGAGGTAAGAGCCGCTGCCGGGCGTCTTTCGGCAGAAGCCGCGCTAAGGAGAGCACTGTGAGCGGCACAATCGTCTTTGCGCGAAGAAGCCGATTCATCGGCTCCGGCAGTCGGCGAGAGCGGCAGCTTCGGGAAGGTGAAGAAGCAAGCTGTACAACACTGGGATTGTGTGCGCACCTTGCCAACTGATAGAAAACAGTACCTTTGCACTCTCCTGACTTTTCCAATCACAGGAACATTCGATTGGAAGCTGTTTTGGACAACTTTTCTTTTCTTCCTGCCAAACACTTGGCAGACATCCGTGCAACTTCTAGAACACGATGGGAGATGTTTTCTGTGCTGGCACAGTTTTTCCTAGCCAGACATAGTGGAAAAGCGTTTTGCTAAGATGTAGACTACAAAAGACGCGAAAGACGAAGGTAGGATGCTCTCCGGAGGTAAGAGCCGCTGCCGGGCGTCTTTCGGCAGAAGCCGCGCTAAGGAGAGCCCTGTGAGCGGCACAATCGTCTTTGCGCGAAGAAGCCGCTTCTTGGGCTCCGGCAGCCGGCGAGAGCGGCAGCTTCGGGAAGGTGAAGAAGCAAGCTGTACAACACTGGGATTGTGTGCGCACCTTGCCAACTGATAGAAAACAGTACCTTTGCACTCTCCTGACTTTTCCAATCACAGGAACATTCGATTGGAAGCTGTTTTGGACAACTTTTCTTTTCTTCCTGCCAAACACTTGGCAGACATCCGTGCAACTTCTAGAACACGATGGGAGATGTTTTCTGTGCTGGCACAGTTTTTCCTAGCCAGACATAGTGGAAAAGCGTTTTGCTAAGATGTAGACTACAAAAGACGCGAAAGACGAAGGTAGGATGCTCTCCGGAGGTAAGAGCCGCTGCCGGGCGTCTTTCGGCAGAAGCCGCGCTAAGGAGAGCACTGTGAGCGGCACAATCGTCTTTGCGCGAAGAAGCCGCTTCTTGGGCTCCGGCAGCCGGCGAGAGCGGCAGCTTCGGGAAGGTGAAGAAGCAAGCTGTACAACACTGGGATTGTGTGCGCACCTTGCCAACTGATAGAAAACAGTACCTTTGCACTCTCCTGACTTTTCCAATCACAGGAACATTCGATTGGAAGCTGTTTTGGACAACTTTTCTTTTCTTCCTGCCAAACACTTGGCAGACATCCGTGCAACTTCTAGAACACGATGGGAGATGTTTTCTGTGCTGGCACAGTTTTTCCTAGCCAGACATAGTGGAAAAGCGTTTTGCTAAGATGTAGACTACAAAAGACGCGAAAGACGAAGGTAGGATGCTCTCCGGAGGTAAGAGCCGCTGCCGGGCGTCTTTCGGCAGAAGCCGCGCTAAGGAGAGCACTGTGAGCGGCACAATCGTCTTTGCGCGAAGAAGCCGATTCATCGGCTCCGGCAGTCGGCGAGAGCGGCAGCTTCGGGAAGGTGAAGAAGCAAGCTGTACAACACTGGGATTGTGTGCGCACCTTGCCAACTGATAGAAAACAGTACCTTTGCACTCTCCTGACTTTTCCAATCACAGGAACATTCGATTGGAAGCTGTTTTGGACAACTTTTCTTTTCTTCCTGCCAAACACTTGGCAGACATCCGTGCAACTTCTAGAACACGATGGGAGATGTTTTCTGTGCTGGCACAGTTTTTCCTAGCCAGACATAGTGGAAAAGCGTTTTGCTAAGATGTAGACTACAAAAGACGCGAAAGACGAAGGTAGGATGCTCTTCGGAGGTTAGAGCCGCTGCCGGGCGTCTTTCGGCAGAAGCCGCGCTAAGGAGAGCACTGTGAGCGGCACAATCGTCTTTGCGCGAAGAAGCCGCTTCTTGGGCTCCGGCAGCCGGCGAGAGCGGCAGCTTCGGGAAGGTGAAGAAGCAAGCTGTACAACACTGGGATTGTGTGCGCACCTTGCCAACTGATAGAAAACAGTATCTTTGCACTCTCCTGACTTTTCCAATCACAGGAACATTCGATTGGAAGCTGTTTTGGACAACTTTTCTTTTCTTCCTGCCAAACACTTGGCAGACATCCGTGCAACTTCTAGAACACGATGGGAGATGTTTTCTGTGCTGGCACAGTTTTTCCTAGCCAGACATAGTGGAAAAGCGTTTTGCTAAGATGTAGACTACAAAAGACGCGAAAGACGAAGGTAGGATGCTCTCCGGAGGTAAGAGCCGCTGCCGGGCGTCTTTCGGCAGAAGCCGCGCTAAGGAGAGCACTGTGAGCGGCACAATCGTCTTTGCGCGAAGAAGCCGCTTCTTTGGCTCCGGCAGCCGGCGAGAGCGGCAGCTTCGGGAAGGTGAAGAAGCAAGCTGTACAACACTGGGATTGTGTGCGCACCTTGCCAACTGATAGAAAACAGTACCTTTGCACTCTCCTGACTTTTCCAATCACAGGAACATTCGATTGGAAGCTGTTTTGGACAACTTTTCTTTTCTTCCTGCCAAACACTTGGCAGACATCCGTGCAACTTCTAGAACACGATGGGAGATGTTTTCTGTGCTGGCACAGTTTTTCCTAGCCAGACATAGTGGAAAAGCGTTTTGCTAAGATGTAGACTACAAAAGACGCGAAAGACGAAGGTAGGATGCTCTCCGGAGGTAAGAGCCGCTGCCGGGCGTCTTTCGGCAGAAGCCGCGCTAAGGAGAGCCCTGTGAGCGGCACAATCGTCTTTGCGCGAAGAAGCCGCTTCTTGGGCTCCGGCAGCCGGCGAGAGCGGCAGCTTCGGGAAGGTGAAGAAGCAAGCTGTACAACACTGGGATTGTGTGCGCACCTTGCCAACTGATAGAAAACAGTACCTTTGCACTCTCCTGACTTTTCCAATCACAGGAACATTCGATTGGAAGCTGTTTTGGACAACTTTTCTTTTCTTCCTGCCAAACACTTGGCAGACATCCGTGCAACTTCTAGAACACGATGGGAGATGTTTTCTGTGCTGGCACAGTTTTTCCTAGCCAGACATAGTGGAGAAGCTTTTTGCCGAGGTGTAGATGAGAAGAGGAGCTAAAGACGAAGGTAGGATGCTCTCCGGAGGTAAGAGCCGCTGCCGGGCGTCTTTCGGCAGAAGCCGCGCTAAGGAGAGCACTGTGAGCGGCACAATCGTCTTTGCGCGAAGAAGCCGATTCATCGGCTCCGGCAGTCGGCGAGAGCGGCAGCTTCGGGAAGGTGAAGAAGCAAGCTGTACAACACTGGGATTGTGTGCGCACCTTGCCAACTGATAGAAAACAGTACCTTTGCACTCTCCTGACTTTTCCAATCACAGGAACATTCGATTGGAAGCTGTTTTGGACAACTTTTCTTTTCTTCCTGCCAAACACTTGGCAGACATCCGTGCAACTTCTAGAACACGATGGGAGATGTTTTCTGTGCTGGCACAGTTTTTCCTAGCCAGACATAGTGGAAAAGCGTTTTGCTAAGATGTAGACTACAAAAGACGCGAAAGACGAAGGTAGGATGCTCTCCGGAGGTAAGAGCCGCTGCCGGGCGTCTTTCGGCAGAAGCCGCGCTAAGGAGAGCCCTGTGAGCGGCACAATCGTCTTTGCGCGAAGAAGCCGCTTCTTGGGCTCCGGCAGCCGGCGAGAGCGGCAGCTTCGGGAAGGTGAAGAAGCAAGCTGTACAACACTGGGATTGTGTGCGCACCTTGCCAACTGATAGAAAACAGTACCTTTGCACTCTCCTGACTTTTCCAATCACAGGAACATTCGATTGGAAGCTGTTTTGGACAACTTTTCTTTTCTTCCTGCCAAACACTTGGCAGACATCCGTGCAACTTCTAGAACACGATGGGAGATGTTTTCTGTGCTGGCACAGTTTTTCCTAGCCAGACATAGTGGAGAAGCTTTTTGCCGAGGTGTAGATGAGAAGAGGAGCTAAAGACGAAGGTAGGATGCTCTCCGGAGGTAAGAGCCGCTGCCGGGCGTCTTTCGGCAGAAGCCGCGCTAAGGAGAGCACTGTGAGCGGCACAATCGTCTTTGCGCGAAGAAGCCGATTCATCGGCTCCGGCAGTCGGCGAGAGCGGCAGCTTCGGGAAGGTGAAGAAGCAAGCTGTACAACACTGGGATTGTGTGCGCACCTTGCCAACTGATAGAAAACAGTACCTTTGCACTCTCCTGACTTTTCCAATCACAGGAACATTCGATTGGAAGCTGTTTTGGACAACTTTTCTTTTCTTCCTGCCAAACACTTGGCAGACATCCGTGCAACTTCTAGAACACGATGGGAGATGTTTTCTGTGCTGGCACAGTTTTTCCTAGCCAGACATAGTGGAAAAGCGTTTTGCTAAGATGTAGACTACAAAAGACGCGAAAGACGAAGGTAGGATGCTCTCCGGAGGTAAGAGCCGCTGCCGGGCGTCTTTCGGCAGAAGCCGCGCTAAGGAGAGCCCTGTGAGCGGCACAATCGTCTTTGCGCGAAGAAGCCGCTTCTTGGGCTCCGGCAGCCGGCGAGAGCGGCAGCTTCGGGAAGGTGAAGAAGCAAGCTGTACAACACTGGGATTGTGTGCGCACCTTGCCAACTGATAGAAAACAGTACCTTTGCACTCTCCTGACTTTTCCAATCACAGGAACATTCGATTGGAAGCTGTTTTGGACAACTTTTCTTTTCTTCCTGCCAAACACTTGGCAGACATCCGTGCAACTTCTAGAACACGATGGGAGATGTTTTCTGTGCTGGCACAGTTTTTCCTAGCCAGACATAGTGGAGAAGCTTTTTGCCGAGGTGTAGATGAGAAGAGGAGCTAAAGACGAAGGTAGGATGCTCTCCGGAGGTAAGAGCCGCTGCCGGGCGTCTTTCGGCAGAAGCCGCGCTAAGGAGAGCACTGTGAGCGGCACAATCGTCTTTGCGCGAAGAAGCCGATTCATCGGCTCCGGCAGTCGGCGAGAGCGGCAGCTTCGGGAAGGTGAAGAAGCAAGCTGTACAACACTGGGATTGTGTGCGCACCTTGCCAACTGATAGAAAACAGTACCTTTGCACTCTCCTGACTTTTCCAATCACAGGAACATTCGATTGGAAGCTGTTTTGGACAACTTTTCTTTTCTTCCTGCCAAACACTTGGCAGACATCCGTGCAACTTCTAGAACACGATGGGAGATGTTTTCTGTGCTGGCACAGTTTTTCCTAGCCAGACATAGTGGAAAAGCGTTTTGCTAAGATGTAGACTACAAAAGACGCGAAAGACGAAGGTAGGATGCTCTCCGGAGGTAAGAGCCGCTGCCGGGCGTCTTTCGGCAGAAGCCGCGCTAAGGAGAGCCCTGTGAGCGGCACAATCGTCTTTGCGCGAAGAAGCCGCTTCTTGGGCTCCGGCAGCCGGCGAGAGCGGCAGCTTCGGGAAGGTGAAGAAGCAAGCTGTACAACACTGGGATTGTGTGCGCACCTTGCCAACTGATAGAAAACAGTACCTTTGCACTCTCCTGACTTTTCCAATCACAGGAACATTCGATTGGAAGCTGTTTTGGACAACTTTTCTTTTCTTCCTGCCAAACACTTGGCAGACATCCGTGCAACTTCTAGAACACGATGGGAGATGTTTTCTGTGCTGGCACAGTTTTTCCTAGCCAGACATAGTGGAAAAGCGTTTTGCTAAGATGTAGACGACAAGAGAGGCTAAAGAGTGGATGTTAGCAAATGACACCCATCTTCAAAAAAGGCAATTAAGAGGACTCGCCATAGTACAAACCAGCCAGCCTCTTTTTTATCCCCAGGAAGTTGATGAAGCAGCTCTTCCTGGAAATCCTTGCCAGGCACATGACAGATGACCAAATAATGTAGTTAGCATGATTTTTCAGGGGAATTTCATGCTGAACATCACTTTAAACTCCTCTGATGAATCAACTTGACTGGTAGATGAAGGGAATATTATCTGCCTGGGCTTCAGGGAGGTTTTTGACATACCTCTACATGGCATCACACATATATATGGAAGCAATAGTGCAAAGGGGAGGGAATCAGTGTCTTTTCAGTGATGCTGAGGGAAAAGACAAGAGGCAGTGGGCACACACTGAAATACAGGAGATTGCCTTTGAACATCAGTAAATGTTTCTTTACTGTCAGGGTGACTGAACCACGGCACAGACTGCCCAGAAAGATTGTGGAGCCTGGATCTTTGAAGACATTAAAAGTACACCCAGATAGAATCCTGGGCAAGAGGCTCTAGGTATCCTGGTTTAGGCAGGGGGGTTGGGCCTGGTTAGCCCCACCAACCCCTTCCACTCTCTTTCATTCTGTGCTAGTGAATTCTCTTCAAGATGCATTTCAAAGCACTGGCATGACAAAGTTCTGTGCAGACAGAGATCCAAATGGACATGGCATCTAAGTTCCTTAAGCAGTGTTCAAGAAGAATGTAAAACTCTGGCACAAGTGTCTCTTCCCTAACTGAATCCCTTTCATGGGAAAATTCCCAGCTCTAGAAAGATCTTCTGATACGCATGCTTAAGACTGACACTGGCTGAGCAAATTTCTCCCTATGTATATCTAAGACCAGTTAGGATCTTCACCCAAAGTGCTGTCAACATAGTCACAGAATGCCTATTGTTAAGAAGTGACAGCTTCCATCAGAATGGCAGCTATTGGTCCACAAAATGGATTAATGGATGGGAATTATCTACGTGGGTTAAAAACAAAAATAAAGAGTTGGTCTTTATTTATCAATTTCATGGCAATATTGATAAGGGAAGAAAAAGATCTAAGTCCTTGACTTTCTGGACTCGAGGAAAGATTTTAAAAATTCCTTGTAAAAATGTATGATCACAATCAGACTATTGAAACCATTTTAGTTGGGAACAAAGTTCCAAAATTGTCTAGATAGTGGCAAAGAAGCCAAGAAAATAGGAAAGAAACAAAAAGAGAGCAAAAGAGTCAGCTTCAGTGTACAAGCTCGTTCTAGAAGTAGTCTGCTGGGAAAAGGAACCCCCAGCTAAATTTCCAATGTATTCCTGCGCTTGATTCAGTAACTGGTCAATGTAAAAACCAATCCTTTTGTACAACTTCTTCCAGCAACAAAAACTCCAACAGGTTGACACTACCATCATGCCTGTTCCAGACATATTTAAAAGAGAAATGATGATTTTCTTGAAAACCTACTTACATAAAAGTTGCAAGATGGTGGAGGGATTCCCACATCCTCCTTCCTCCATCTGGCTTGAAAGTATATTTGATAAAATATGCAACAAAGCACATGATTTATAAGGGAGAGTCAAATGGATGATTTGGGAATCGATCTCTTGTTGATAGTAAACTTCATATCCACTCGGTGTGACCTTTTTAAAACAAAATGTGGAGCTGAGGCATGAATCTGCCACAACAATTGTAAAGCAAACATACACACTCCCCTTCATATGCCCCCCCCTCCACACACACCTAGGCACACACAGAGATCAGCATAGCAGATCATGAACACCTTGGAAAAGACTGAAATGCTAAATGCCTCTCTTGATGGGCAAAAGAGCTGGTGCAGTAATTCAAATGCCTGGTACAAAAATTCTGTTTAATATTTAGCTCCTATTTAAAACACAGCTTTTCATTTCATTCTATTTACAGAATATTTTCATTTCATTTGTTTCTTTAAAATTACTTAGTTCTCACCTGTTGTATGTCTAGGAATATTTTCTTCCAAAAATAGAAAAAAATAGATGATATCTTTTCAGCAGAAAACATTGGTTGATACAATTTTAAACCATCATGATATGGAAGAATTCTTCTGTCCCTCTCGAAGGTGGAAGAAGCATTTGGATCACAGATCATCTACAATGAAATACTTGACATGTTTAAGATGCTTTCAATCAATTTTGATCGTCAATTGCTTATTTGTTGTAAACAGTAATTTTTCAGTGAAGGGAAAGTGTGTGTGGTATATCTACATGATATGTTCAAAGGCAGTTCCTACTAATGGCCAGGCTGAATTCCAGTAAATAATGTCCCGAATGATATTTTGCCGCCTTCTTTGGCACTTCATGAAATCTTACCCCGATGAAGTGCTGAAACACAGAGATTTTCTCTTAGAGAGTGTCTCATGTTGTAACCTATCCCATGGATTTTATGCTGTAATTCTTATCTCTTTTAAAATTTACTATCTTCTGTACAGTTTTCATGAAACTTTCTGTTACAGTAGTGAATAGCACAGATAAATGTCATTTTGTACAACTTTGAATTTACCCCAAGAGCTGAGAGAAAACTTGATCCTATACTTCAATCCGAGTTTCTTCTATAGTCCAACTTTGTTTCTCTACCATCAAGCTTCTCCTTTGTTGCTGCTCCAAGCCCCGTCCAAGGTGACCTTGAATACTTTCAGGGATGGGACACCCACAACTTCTCTGGGCAACCTGTTCCAGTGTTCCAGCACTCCCACAGTAAAAAAGGCCTTCCTTTCATCTAATATGTGTAGGAAATCATAAATCTAGGCATAGAAGCTTGGAGTGCAAATTTGAAATTCTTTGGATTTGAAGCACATTTTATATGAATACTGACTTACAGATGACTAAAAGATGTTGATGGGCATTTGAGCTGACAAGTTTTGAAAAAGTGCACGGAAATTAAAATTGAAACCACTAAAATTAAAAACTCCTTGCCATTTTCTTTTTCCTCTCCTATTCAAAATTGCATATGTCAGATATCAGTGCTTCATGCAAACCTCTCAGATGCTCTCAGAGAAAAAGCTTTTCTTTCAGACTAAGTTGCGGTTGACGTAGAACACTAGCAGGAGTGAAAGATTTTCTGGGCATCGGGGCAGCCCGTTCTCCTTGGATTTGTGTGCAGAATGCATTTTATCCAAACTGGAAAATAGATCCCAGCTCTGTTCTATTCATCATCCTTACTTCATCAGGCCAGAAGATTCTGTGAAAAGTAGCCTGTGGACCTTGAAGACAGCGCATGTGAACCAGATGAGAGGTGATAGAGAAGTTGAGGGAGAGAAGAAAGAGCATGAGGCTGAAACCAGAAAGTATTTCTCCACGTGATCATGGAAGATTGCAGGAGCCACTTGGTACTATCAAACCAGCCCAACTTGGCACTTGTGCCACCTTGGGTCTGGGAGCCATGTTGCATATCGTGCATTTTAAGGAGCCAGCTGGCCACACCCAGCCATATGCCCCCAAACACAAACCAAGGCCCTTTTCTCTGGCAAACAAAACTCAGCTGCCCTGCTTCTGGATGGCAGATTGCAGGAACCACTTGGTACTATCAAACCAGCCCAACTTGGCACTGGTGCCACCATGGGTCTGGTCACCATCCTGCCTATTGTAGCTTTTCAGGAGCCAGCCGGTCACTCTCAGCCATAGGCCCCCAAACACAAACCTCGGCCCGTTTCCCTGGCAAACAAAAGTAAGCTGCCCCGCTTCTGCATGGCAGATTGCAGGAGCTACTTAGTACTATCAAATCAGCCCGACTTGGCACAGGTGCCACCTTGGATCTGGGAACCATCCTGTGTATCGTGGATTTTCAGGGGCCAGCCGGCCACTCTCAGCCACATGCCCCCAAAAACAAACCACGGACCTTTTCTCTGGCGAACAAAAATCAGCTGCCCCACTTCTGGATGGCAGATTGCAGGAGCCACTTGGGACTATCACACCAGCACAACATGGCACTGCTGCCACCTTGGATCTGGGAACAATCCTGCGTATTGTACATATTCAGGAACCAGCCGAACACTCCCAGCCACAGGCCCCCAAACACAAACAACGGCCCTTTTCTCTGGCAAACAAAACTCAACTGCCCCTCTTCTGGATGGCAAATTGCAGGACGCACTTGGTACTACAAAAAGAGCCCGACTTGGCAGTGGTGCCACCTTGGCTCTGGGAACCATCCTGCGTATCGAGCATTTTAAGGAGCCAACCGGCAATTCCCAGCCGTATGCCCCAAAAAGAAACCATGGACCTTTTCTCTGGCAAAAAAAACTCAGCTGTCCCGCTTCTGGATGGCAGATTGCAGGAGTTACTTTGAACCATACAACCAGCCTTACTTGGCACTGGTGCCACCTTGGATCTGGGAACCATCCTGCCTATCGTTGATTTTCAGGGGCCAGCCGGCCACTCTCAGCCATAGGCCCCCAAACCAAAACCTAGGCCTATTTCTCTGGCAAACAAAAGTAAGCTGCCCTGCTTCTGGATGGCAGATTGCAGGAGACACTTGGTACTATCAAACCAGCCCGACTTGGCACTGGTGCCACCTTGGATCTGGGAACCATGCTCTGTATCGTGGATATTCAGGGGCCAGCCGGCCACTCTCAGCCATATGTCCCCAAACAGAAACCTCGGCCCGTTTCTCTGGCAAACAAAACTCAACTGCCCCTCTTCTGGATGGCAAATTGCAGGATGAACTTGATACTAAAACCGCAGGCCGACTTGGTAGTGGTGACACCTTGGGCCTGGGAACCATCATGCGTATCGAGCATTTTAAGGAGCCAGCCGGCCACTCCCAGCAATATGCCCCCAAAAACAATCCACGAAATTTTCCTCTGGCAAACAAAAATCAGCTGCCTCGCTTCTGGATGGCAGATTGCAGGAGCCACTTTGCACCATCAAACCAGCCCGACTTGGCACTGGTGCCACATTGCATCTGGGAACCATGCTGCCTAGCGTGGATTTTCAGGAGCCAGCCGGCCACTCTCAGCTATATACCCCCAAACAAAACCCACGGCCCGTTTCCCTGGCAAACAAAATTAAGCTGCCCCGCTTCTGGATGGCAGATTGCAGGACGCACTTGGTAGTATCAAACCAGCAAAACTTGGCACTGGTGCCACCTTGGGTCTGGGAACCATCCTGCGTATCGTGGGTTCAAAGGAGCCAGCCGGTCACTCCCAGCCACAGGCCCCCAAATACAAACAATGTCGCTTTTCCCTGGAAAACAAAACTCGCCTGCCAACTTTTTGATGGCAGATTGCAGGAGCCACTTGGTACTATCAAACCAGCCCAACTTGGCACTGGTGCCACCATGGGTCTGGTAACCATCCTGCCTATTGTAGCTTTCCAGGAGCCAGCCGGTCACTCCCAGCCATAGGTCCCCAGTCACAAACCTCGGCCCGTTTCCCTGGCAAACAAAAGTAAGCTACCCCGCTTCTGGATGGCAGATTGCAGGAGCCACTTGGTACTATCAAACCAGCCCAACTTGGCACTGGTGCCACCTTGGGTCTGGGAACCATGCTGCGTAACACAGATTCTAAGGCGCCAGTCGGCCACTACGAGCCACAAGCCCCCAAACACAAACAACGGCGCTATTCTCTTGCAAACAAAACTCAACTGCCCCTCTTCTGGATGGCAAATTGCAGGACGCACTTGGTACTATAAAAACAGCCCGACTTGGCACTGGTGCCCCCTTGGGTCTGGGAACCATCCTGCGTATCGATCTTTTTAATGAGACAGCCGGCCACTCCCAGCCATATGCCCCCAAACACAACCCACGGCCCTTTTCTCTGGCAAACAAAACTCAACTGCACCGCTTCTGGATGGCAGATTGCAGGAGCCACTTGGTACTATCAAACCAGCCCGACTTGGCACTGGTGCCACCTTGGGTCTGGGAACCATCCTGCGTATTGTGGGTTGTCAGGAGCCAGCCGAACACTCTCGGCCACAGACCCCAATTAAAAACAACGGCCCGTTTCACAGGCAAACAAAACTCAGCTGCCCCGCTTCTGGATGGGAGATTGCAGGAGGCACTTGGTGTAATCAAACCAGCCCGACTTGGCACTGGTGCCACCTTGGGTCTGGGAACCATCCTGCGTATCGTGGATTCTAAGGAGCCAGCCGGCCACTCCTAGCCACAGGCCCCCAAACAAAAACCTAGGCCTATTTCTCTGGCAAACAAAAGTAAGCTGCCCTGCTTCTGGATGGCAGATTGCAGGAGACACTTGGTACTATCAAACCAGCCCGACTTGGCACTGGTGCCACCTTGGATCTGGGAACCATGCTCTGTATCGTGGATATTCAGGGGCCAGCCGGCCACTCTCAGCCATATGTCCCCAAACAGAAACCTCGGCCCGTTTCTCTGGCAAACAAAACTCAACTGCCCCTCTTCTGGATGGCAAATTGCAGGATGAACTTGATACTAAAACCGCAGGCCGACTTGGTAGTGGTGACACCTTGGGCCTGGGAACCATCATGCGTATCGAGCATTTTAAGGAGCCAGCCGGCCACTCCCAGCAATATGCCCCCAAAAACAATCCACGGAATTTTCCTCTGGCAAACAAAAATCAGCTGCCTCGCTTCTGGATGGCAGATTGCAGGAGCCACTTTGCACCATCAAACCAGCCCGACTTGGCACTGGTGCCACATTGCATCTGGGAACCATGCTGCCTAGCGTGGATTTTCAGGAGCCAGCCGGCCACTCTCAGCTATATGCCCCCAAACAAAACCCACGGCCCGTTTCCCTGGCAAACAAAATTAAGCTGCCCCGCTTCTGGATGGCAGATTGCAGGACGCACTTGGTAGTATCAAACCAGCAAAACTTGGCACTGGTGCCACCTTGGGTCTGGGAACCATCCTGCGTATCGTGGGTTCAAAGGAGCCAGCCGGTCACTCCCAGCCACAGGCCCCCAAATACAAACAATGTCGCTTTTCCCTGGAAAACAAATCTCGCCTGCCAACTTTTTGATGGCAGATTGCAGGAGCCACTTGGTACTATCAAACCAGCCCAACTTGGCACTGGTGCCACCATGGGTCTGGTCACCATCCTGCCTATTGTAGCTTTCCAGGAGCCAGCCGGTCACTCCCAGCCATAGGTCCCCAGTCACAAACCTCGGCCCGTTTCCCTGGCAAACAAAAGTAAGCTACCCCGCTTCTGGATGGCAGATTGCAGGAGCCACTTGGTACTATCAAACCAGCCCAACTTGGCACTGGTGCCACCTTGGGTCTGGGAACCATGCTGCGTAACACAGATTCTAAGGCGCCAGTCGGCCACTACGAGCCACAAGCCCCCAAACACAAACAACGGCGCTATTCTCTGGCAAACAAAACTCAACTGCCCCTCTTCTGGATGGCAAATTGCAGGACGCACTTGGTACTATAAAAACAGCCCGACTTGGCACTGGTGCCCCCTTGGGTCTGGGAACCATCCTGCGTATCGATCTTTTTAATGAGACAGCCGGCCACTCCCAGCCATATGCCCCCAAACACAACCCACGGCCCTTTTCTCTGGCAAACAAAACTCAACTGCACCGCTTCTGGATGGCAGATTGCAGGAGCCACTTGGTACTATCAAACCAGCCCGACTTGGCACTGGTGCCACCTTGGGTCTGGGAACCATCCTGCGTATTGTGGGTTGTCAGGAGCCAGCCGAACACTCTCGGCCACAGACCCCAATTAAAAACAACGGCCCGTTTCACAGGCAAACAAAACTCAGCTGCCCCGCTTCTGGATGGGAGATTGCAGGAGGCACTTGGTGTAATCAAACCAGCCCGACTTGGCACTGGTGCCACCTTGGGTCTGGGAACCATCCTGCGTATCGTGGATTCTAAGGAGCCAGCCGGCCACTCCTAGCCACAGGCCCCCAAACAAAAACCTAGGCCTATTTCTCTGGCAAACAAAAGGAAGCTGCCCTGCTTCTGGATGGCAGATTGCAGGAGACACTTGGTACTATCAAACCAGCCCGACTTGGCACTGGTGCCACCTTGGATCTGGGAACCATGCTCTGTATCGTGGATATTCAGGGGCCAGCCGGCCACTCTCAGCCATATGTCCCCAAACAGAAACCTCGGCCCGTTTCTCTGGCAAACAAAACTCAACTGCCCCTCTTCTGGATGGCAAATTGCAGGATGAACTTGATACTAAAACCGCAGGCCGACTTGGTAGTGGTGACACCTTGGGCCTGGGAACCATCATGCGTATCGAGCATTTTAAGGAGCCAGCCGGCCACTCCCAGCAATATGCCCCCAAAAACAATCCACGGAATTTTCCTCTGGCAAACAAAAATCAGCTGCCTCGCTTCTGGATGGCAGATTGCAGGAGCCACTTTGCACCATCAAACCAGCCCGACTTGGCACTGGTGCCACATTGCATCTGGGAACCATGCTGCCTAGCGTGGATTTTCAGGAGCCAGCCGGCCACTCTCAGCTATATGCCCCCAAACAAAACCCACGGCCCGTTTCCCTGGCAAACAAAATTAAGCTGCCCCGCTTCTGGATGGCAGATTGCAGGACGCACTTGGTAGTATCAAACCAGCAAAACTTGGCACTGGTGCCACCTTGGGTCTGGGAACCATCCTGCGTATCGTGGGTTCAAAGGAGCCAGCCGGTCACTCCCAGCCACAGGCCCCCAAATACAAACAATGTCGCTTTTCCCTGGAAAACAAATCTCGCCTGCCAACTTTTTGATGGCAGATTGCAGGAGCCACTTGGTACTATCAAACCAGCCCAACTTGGCACTGGTGCCACCATGGGTCTGGTCACCATCCTGCCTATTGTAGCTTTCCAGGAGCCAGCCGGTCACTCCCAGCCATAGGTCCCCAGTCACAAACCTCGGCCCGTTTCCCTGGCAAACAAAAGTAAGCTACCCCGCTTCTGGATGGCAGATTGCAGGAGCCACTTGGTACTATCAAACCAGCCCAACTTGGCACTGGTGCCACCTTGGGTCTGGGAACCATGCTGCGTAACACAGATTCTAAGGCGCCAGTCGGCCACTACGAGCCACAAGCCCCCAAACACAAACAACGGCGCTATTCTCTGGCAAACAAAACTCAACTGCCCCTCTTCTGGATGGCAAATTGCAGGACGCACTTGGTACTATAAAAACAGCCCGACTTGGCACTGGTGCCCCCTTGGGTCTGGGAACCATCCTGCGTATCGATCTTTTTAATGAGACAGCCGGCCACTCCCAGCCATATGCCCCCAAACACAACCCACGGCCCTTTTCTCTGGCAAACAAAACTCAACTGCACCGCTTCTGGATGGCAGATTGCAGGAGCCACTTGGTACTATCAAACCAGCCCGACTTGGCACTGGTGCCACCTTGGGTCTGGGAACCATCCTGCGTATTGTGGGTTGTCAGGAGCCAGCCGAACACTCTCGGCCACAGACCCCAATTAAAAACAACGGCCCGTTTCACAGGCAAACAAAACTCAGCTGCCCCGCTTCTGGATGGCAGATTGCAGGAGCCACTTGGTGTAATCAAACCAGCCCGACTTGGCACTGGTGCCACCTTGGGTCTGGGAACCATCCTGCGTATCGTGGATTCTAAGGAGCCAGCCGGCCACTCCTAGCCACAGGCCCCCAAACAAAAACCTAGGCCTATTTCTCTGGCAAACAAAAGTAAGCTGCCCTGCTTCTGGATGGCAGATTGCAGGAGACACTTGGTACTATCAAACCAGCCCGACTTGGCACTGGTGCCACCTTGGATCTGGGAACCATGCTCTGTATCGTGGATATTCAGGGGCCAGCCGGCCACTCTCAGCCATATGTCCCCAAACAGAAACCTCGGCCCGTTTCTCTGGCAAACAAAACTCAACTGCCCCTCTTCTGGATGGCAAATTGCAGGATGAACTTGATACTAAAACCGCAGGCCGACTTGGTAGTGGTGACACCTTGGGCCTGGGAACCATCATGCGTATCGAGCATTTTAAGGAGCCAGCCGGCCACTCCCAGCAATATGCCCCCAAAAACAATCCACGGAATTTTCCTCTGGCAAAAAAAATCAGCTGCCTCGCTTCTGGATGGCAGATTGCAGGAGCCACTTTGCACCATCAAACCAGCCCGACTTGGCACTGGTGCCACATTGCATCTGGGAACCATGCTGCCTAGCGTGGATTTTCAGGAGCCAGCCGGCCACTCTCAGCTATATACCCCCAAACAAAACCCACGGCCCGTTTCCCTGGCAAACAAAACTAAGCTGCCCCGCTTCTGGATGGCAGATTGCAGGACGCACTTGGTAGTATCAAACCAGCAAAACTTGGCACTGGTGCCACCTTGGGTCTGGGAACCATCCTGCGTATCGTGGGTTCAAAGGAGCCAGCCGGTCACTCCCAGCCACAGGCCCCCAAATACAAACAATGTCGCTTTTCCCTGGAAAACAAAACTCGCCTGCCAACTTTTTGATGGCAGATTGCAGGAGCCACTTGGTACTATCAAACCAGCCCAACTTGGCACTGGTGCCACCATGGGTCTGGTAACCATCCTGCCTATTGTAGCTTTCCAGGAGCCAGCCGGTCACTCCCAGCCATAGGTCCCCAGTCACAAACCTCGGCCCGTTTCCCTGGCAAACAAAAGTAAGCTACCCCGCTTCTGGATGGCAGATTGCAGGAGCCACTTGGTACTATCAAACCAGCCCAACTTGGCACTGGTGCCACCTTGGGTCTGGGAACCATGCTGCGTAACACAGATTCTAAGGCGCCAGTCGGCCACTACGAGCCACAAGCCCCCAAACACAAACAACGGCGCTATTCTCTTGCAAACAAAACTCAACTGCCCCTCTTCTGGATGGCAAATTGCAGGACGCACTTGGTACTATAAAAACAGCCCGACTTGGCACTGGTGCCCCCTTGGGTCTGGGAACCATCCTGCGTATCGATCTTTTTACTGAGACAGCCGGCCACTCCCAGCCATATGCCCCCAAACACAACCCACGGCCCTTTTCTCTGGCAAACAAAACTCAACTGCACCGCTTCTGGATGGCAGATTGCAGGAGCCACTTGGTACTATCAAACCAGCCCGACTTGGCACTGGTGCCACCTTGGGTCTGGGAACCATCCTGCGTATTGTGGGTTGTCAGGAGCCAGCCGAACACTCTCGGCCACAGACCCCAATTAAAAACAACGGCCCGTTTCACAGGCAAACAAAACTCAGCTGCCCCGCTTCTGGATGGGAGATTGCAGGAGGCACTTGGTGTAATCAAACCAGCCCGACTTGGCACTGGTGCCACCTTGGGTCTGGGAACCATCCTGCGTATCGTGGATTCTAAGGAGCCAGCCGGCCACTCCTAGCCACAGGCCCCCAAACAAAAACCTAGGCCTATTTCTCTGGCAAACAAAAGTAAGCTGCCCTGCTTCTGGATGGCAGATTGCAGGAGACACTTGGTACTATCACACCAGCCCGACTTGGCACTGGTGCCACCTTGGATCTGGGAACCATGCTCTGTATCGTGGATATTCAGGGGCCAGCCGGCCACTCTCAGCCATATGTCCCCAAACAGAAACCTCGGCCCGTTTCTCTGGCAAACAAAACTCAACTGCCCCTCTTCTGGATGGCAAATTGCAGGATGAACTTGATACTAAAACCGCAGGCCGACTTGGTAGTGGTGACACCTTGGGCCTGGGAACCATCATGCGTATCGAGCATTTTAAGGAGCCAGCCGGCCACTCCCAGCAATATGCCCCCAAAAACAATCCACGGAATTTTCCTCTGGCAAACAAAAATCAGCTGCCTCGCTTCTGGATGGCAGATTGCAGGAGCCACTTTGCACCATCAAACCAGCCCGACTTGGCACTGGTGCCACATTGCATCTGGGAACCATGCTGCCTAGCGTGGATTTTCAGGAGCCAGCCGGCCACTCTCAGCTATATGCCCCCAAACAAAACCCACGGCCCGTTTCCCTGGCAAACAAAATTAAGCTGCCCCGCTTCTGGATGGCAGATTGCAGGACGCACTTGGTAGTATCAAACCAGCAAAACTTGGCACTGGTGCCACCTTGGATCTGGGAACCATCCTTCCTATCGTGGATTTTCAGGGGCCAGCCGGTCACTCTCAGCCATAGGCCCCAAACACAAACCACGGCCCTTTTCTCTGGAAAACAAAACTCAACTGCCCCTCTTCTGGATGGCAGATTGCAGGAGCCACTGGGTACTATGAAACCAGCCCTACTTGGCACTGATGCCACCTTGGGTCTGGGAACCATGCTGCGTATCATGGATTTTCAGGAGCCAGCCGGCCACTGCCAGCCACAGGCCCCGAAACACACACAACGGTGCTTTTCCCTGGAAAACAAAACTCGCCTGCCAAACTTTTGATGGCAGATTGCAGGAGCCACTTGTTATTATCAAACCAGCCCAACTTGGCACTGGTGCCACCATGGGTCTGGTCACCATCCTGCCTATCGTAGCTTTTCAGGAGCCAGCCAGCCACCCCCAGCCAGAGGCCCCCAGACAAATATTTCGGCCCGTTTCCCTGGCAAACAAAAGTAAGCTGCCCCGCTTCTGGATGGCAGATTGCAGGAGCCACTTGGTACTATCAAACCAGCCCAACTTGGCACTGGTGCCAACTCAGGTCTGGGAACCATCCTGCGTATCGTGGGTTCTAAGGAGCCAGCTGGCCACTCCCAGCCACAGGCCCCCAAACACAAACAACGGCGCTTTTCCCTGGAAAACAAAACTCGCCTGCCAACTTTTTGATGGCAGATTGCAGGAGCCACTTGGTACTATCAAACCAGCCCAACTTGGCACTGCTGCCACCATGGGTCTGGTAACCATCCTGCCTATTGTAGCTTTCCAGGAGCCAGCCGGTCACTCCCAGCCATAGGTCCCCAGTCACAAACCTCGGCCCGTTTCCCTGGCAAACAAAAGTAAGCTACCCCGCTTCTGGATGGCAGATTGCAGGAGCCACTTGGTACTATCAAACCAGCCCAACTTGGCACTGGTGCCACCTTGGGTCTGGGAACCATGCTGCGTAACACAGATTCTAAGGCGCCAGTCGGCCACTACGAGCCACAAGCCCCCAAACACAAACAACGGCGCTATTCTCTGGCAAACAAAACTCAACTGCCCCTCTTCTGGATGGCAAATTGCAGGACGCACTTGGTACTATAAAAACAGCCCGACTTGGCACTGGTGCCCCCTTGGGTCTGGGAACCATCCTGCGTATCGATCTTTTTAATGAGACAGCCGGCCGCTCCCAGCCATATGCCCCCAAACACAACCCACGGCCCTTTTCTCTGGCAAACAAAACTCAACTGCACCGCTTCTGGATGGCAGATTGCAGGAGCCACTTGGTACTATCAAACCAGCCCGACTTGGCACTGGTGCCACCTTGGGTCTGGGAACCATCCTGCGTATCATGGATTTTCAGGAGCCAGCCGGCCACTCCCAGCCACAGGCCCCCAAACACAAACCACAGACTTTTTGTCTGGCAAACAAAATTCAGCTGCCCCGCTTCTGGATGGCAGATTGCAGGAGCCACTTGGGACTATCACACCAGCACAACATGGCACTGCTGCCACCTTGGATCTGGGAACCATCCTTCCTATCGTGGATTTTCAGGGGCCAGCCGGTCACTCTCAGCCATAGGCCCCAAACACAAACCACGGCCCTTTTCTCTGGAAAACAAAACTCAACTGCCCCTCTTCTGGATGGCAGATTGCAGGAGCCACTGGGTACTATGAAACCAGCCCTACTTGGCACTGATGCCACCTTGGGTCTGGGAACCATGCTGCGTATCATGGATTTTCAGGAGCCAGCCGGCCACTGCCAGCCACAGGCCCCGAAACACAAACAACAGCCTTTTTCTCTGGCAAACAAAATTCAGCTGCCCCGCTTCTGGATGGCAGATTGCAGGAACCACTTGGTACTAACAAAACAGCCCGACTTGGCACTGATGCCACCTTGGGTCTGGGAACCATCCTGCGTATCGTGGATTCAAAGGAGCCAGCTGGCCACTCCCAGCCACAGGCCCCAAAACACACACAACGGTGCTTTTCCCTGGAAAACAAAACTCGCCTGCCAAACATTTGATGGCAGATTGCAGGAGCCACTTGGTATTATCAAACCAGCCCAACTTGGCACTGGTGCCACCATGGGTCTGGTCACCATCCTGCCTATCGTAGCTTTTCAGGAGCCAGCCAGCCACCCCCAGCCAGAGGCCCCCAGACAAATATTTCGGCCCGTTTCCCTGGCAAACAAAAGTAAGCTGCCCCGCTTCTGGATGGCAGATTGCAGGAGCCACTTGGTACTATCAAACCAGCCCAACTTGGCACTGGTGCCAACTCAGGTCTGGGAACCATCCTGCGTATCGTGGGTTCTAAGGAGCCAGCTGGCCACTCCCAGCCACAGGCCCCCAAACACAAACAACGGCGCTTTTCCCTGGAAAACAAAACTCGCCTGCCAACTTTTTGATGGCAGATTGCAGGAGCCACTTGGTACTATCAAACCAGCCCAACTTGGCACTGGTGCCACCATGGGTCTGGTCACCATCCTGCCTATCGTAGCTTTTCAGGAGCCAGCCGGTCACTCCCAGCCATAGGCCCCCAGACACAAACCTCGGCCCGTTTCCCTGGAAAACAAAAGTAAGCTGCCCCGCTTCTGCATGGCAGATTGCAGGAGCTACTTAGTACTATCAAACCAGCCCGACTTGGCACTGGTGACACCTCTGGTCTGGGAACCATCCTGCCTATCGTGGATTTTCAGGGGCCAGCCGGCCACTCTCAGCCATATGCCCCAAAAACAAACCACGGCCCTTTTCTCTGGCAAACAAAACTCAACTGCCCCTCTTCTGGATGGCAAATTTTAGGACGCACTTTGTACTACGAAAACCGCCCGACGTGGCACTGGTGCCACCTTGTGTCAGGGAACCCTCCTGCATATCGAGCTTTTTAAGGAGCCAGCCGGCCACGCCCAGCCATATACCCCCAAAAACAAACCACGGACCATTTCTCTTGGAAACAAAAATCCGCTGCCCCGCGTCTGTATGGCAGATTGCAGGAGCCACTTTGCACCATCAAACCAGCCCGACTTGGCACTGGTGCCACCTTGGGTCTGGGAACAATCCTGCATATCGTGGATTCTAAGGAGCCAGCCGGCCACTCCCTGCCACAGGCCCCCAAACACAAACAACGGCGCTTTTCCCTGGAAAACAAAATTCGCCTGCCAGGTTTTTGATGGCAGATTGCAGGAGCCACTTGGTACTATCAAATCATCCCAACTTGGCACTGGTGCCACTATGGGTCTGGGAACCATCCTGCCTATTGTAGCATTTCAGGAGCCAGCCGGTCACTCCCAGCCATAGGCCCCCAGACACAAACCTCGGACCGTTTCCCTGGCAAACAAAATTAAGCTGCCCCGATTCTGGATGGCAGATTGCAGGAGCCACTTGGTTGTGTCAAACCAGCCCGACTTGGCACTGGTGCCACCTTGGGTCTGGGAACCATCCTGCGTAACGTGGATTCTAAGCAGCCACCCGGCCACTCTGAGCCACAGGCCCCCAAACACAAACAACGGCGCTTTTCCCTGGAAAACAAAACTCGCCTGCCAACTTTTTGATGGCAGATTGCAGGAGCCACTTGGTACTATCAAACCAGCCCAACTTGGCACTGGTGCCACCTCTGGTCTGGGAACCATCCTGCCTATTGTAGCTTTTCAGGAGCCAGCCGGTCACTCCCAGCCATAGACCCCCAGACACAAACCTCGGCCCGTTCCCCTGGAAAACAAAAGTAAGTTACCCCGATTCTGGATGGCAGATTGCAGGAGCCACTTGGTACTATCAAATCAGCCCAACTTGGCACTGGTGCCACCATGGGTCTGGTAAACATCCTGCCTATCGTAGCTTTTCAGGAGCCAGCCGGTCACTCCCTGCCATAGGCCCCCGGACACAAACCTCGGCCCGTTTCCCTGGCAAACAAAAGTAAGCTGCCCCGCTTTTGGATGGCAGATTGCAGGATGCACTTGGTACTTACAAACCAGCCCGACTTGGCCCTGGTGCCACCTTGGCTCTGGGAACCATGCTGCGTAACGTAGATTCTACGAGGACAGGCGGCCACTCCCAGCCACAGGCCTCTAAACAAAAACAACGGCGCTTTTCCCTGGAAAACAAAACTCGCCTGCCAACTTCTTGATGGCAGATTGCAGGAGCCACTTGGTACTATCAAACCAGCCCAACTTGGCACTGGTGCCACCATGGGTCTGGTCACCATCCTGCCTATCGTAGCTTTTCAGGAGCCAGCCGCTCACTCCCACCCATAGGCCCCCAGACAAATACCTCGGCACGTTTCCCTGGCAAACAAAAGTAGGCTGCCCCGCTTCTGGATGGCAAATTGCAGGACGCACTTGGTACTACGAAAACAGCCCGACTTGGCACTGATGCCACCTTGGGTCAGGGAACAATCCTGCGTATAGAGCTTTTTAAGGAGCCAGCCGGCCACGTCCAGTCATATACCCCCAAAAAAAAAACCACGGAACTTTTCTCCAGCAAACAAAAATCCGCTGCCCCGCGTCTGGATGGCAGATTGCAGGAGCTATTTAGTATTATCAAAGCAGCCCCACTTGGCACTGGTGGCACCATGAGTCTGGTAACCATCCTGCCTATCGTAGCTTTTCAGTAGTCAGCCGGTCACTCCCAGCCATAGGCCCCCAGACAAATACCTCGGCCCGTTTCCCTGGGAAAAAAAAGTAAGCTGTCCCGCTTCTGGATGGCAGATTGCAGGAGCCACTTGGTACTATCAAACCAGCCCAACTTGTTCCCAGACCCAAGGTGGCACCAGTGCCACGTGGGGCTGGTTTGATGGTGCAACGTGGCTCCTGCAATCTGCCATCCAAAAGCGGGGAAGCTTACTTTTGTTTGCCAGGGAAATGGGCCGAGGTTTGTGTCTGGGGGTCTATGGCTGGGAGTGACCGGCTGGCTCCTGAAAAGCTACGATAGGCAGGATGGTTCCCAGACCAGACGTGGCACCAGTGCCAAGTTGGGCTGGTTTGATAGTACCAAGTGGCTCCTGCAATCTGCCATCAAAAAGTTGGCAGGCGAGTTTTGTTTTCCAGGGAAAAGCGCCGTAGTTTTTGTTTGGGGGCCTGTGGCTCAGAGTGGCCGGGTGGCTGCTTAGAATCCACGATACGCAGGATGGTTCCCAGACCCAAGGTGGCACCAGTGCCAAGTCGGGCTGGTTTGACACAACCAAGTGGCTCCTGCAATCTGCCATCCAGAATCGGGGCAGCTTAATTTTGTTTGCCAGGGAAACGGTCCGAGGTTTGTGTCTGGGGGCCTATGGCTGGGAGTGACCGGCTGGCTCCTGAAATGCTACAATAGGCAGGATGGTTCCCAGACCCATAGTGGCACCAGTGCCAAGTTGGGATGATTTGATAGTACCAAGTGGCTCCTGCAATCTGCCATCAAAAAGTTGGCAGGCGAATTTTGTTTTCCAGGGAAAAGCGCCGTTGTTTGTGTTTGGGGGCCTGTGGCTGGGAGTGGCCGGCTGGCTCCTTAGAATCCACGATATGCAGGATTGTTCCCAGACCCAAGGTGGCACCAGTGCCAAGTCGGGCTGGTTTGATGGTGCAAAGTGGCTCCTGCAATCTGCCATACAGACGCGGGGCAGCGGATTTTTTTTTCCAAGAGAAATGGTCCGTGGTTTGTTTTTGGGGGTTTATGGCTGGGCGTGGCCGGCTGGCTCCTTAAAAAGCTCGATATGCAGGATGGTTCCCTGACACAAGGTGGCACCAGTGCCACGTCGGGCGGTTTTCGTAGTACAAAGTGCGTCCTAAAATTTGCCATCCAGAAGAGGGGCAGTTGAGTTTTGTTTGCCAGAGAAAAGGGCCGTGGTTTGTTTTTGGGGCATATGGCTGAGAGTGGCCGGCTGGCTCCTGAAAAGCTACGATAGGCAGGATGTTTACCAGACCCATGGTGGCACCAGTGCCAAGTTGGGCTGATTTGATAGTACCAAGTGGCTCCTGCAATCTGCCATCCAGAATCGGGGTAGCTTACTTTTGTTTTCCAGGGAAACGGGCCGAGGTTTGTGTCTGGGGGTCTATGGTTGGGAGTGGCCGGCTGGCTCCTTAGAAACCACGATACGCAGCATGGTTCCCAGACCAGAGGTGGCACCAGTGCCAAGTTGGGCTGGTTTGATACTACCAAGTGGTTCCTGCAATCTGCCATCCAGAAGCGGGGCAGCTTACTTTTGTTTGCCAGGGAAACGGATCGTTGTTTGTGTTTGGGGGCCTATGGCTGGGACTGACCGGCTGGCTCCATAAAATCCACGATACGCAGGATGGTTCCCAGACCAGAAGTGGCACCAGTGCCAAGTCGGGCTGGTTTGATAGTACCAAGTGGCTCCTGCAATCTGCCATCCAGAAGCGGGGCAGCTTAATTTGTTTGCCACGGAAACGGGCCGTTGTGTGTGTTTGGGGGCCTGTGGCTGGGAGTGGCCGACTGGCTCCTTAGAATCCACGATACGCAGGATGGTTCCAAGACCAGAGGTGGCACCAGTGCCAAGTCGGGCTGGTTTGATAGTACCAAGTGGCTCCTGCAATCTGCCATCCAGAAGCGGGGCAGCTTAATTTCCTTTGCCAGGGAAACGGGCCGAGCTTTGTGTCTGGGGGCCTATGGCTGGGAGTGACCGGCTGGCTCCTGAAAAGTTACGATAGGCAGGATGGTGACCAGACCCATGGTGGCACCAGTGCCAAGTTGGGCTGGTTTGATAGTACCAAGTGGCTCCTGCAATCTGCCATCAAAACGTTGGTAGGCGAGTTTTGTTTTCCAGGGAAAAGCGCCGTTGTTTTTGTTTGGGGGCCTGTGGCTGGGAGTGGCCGGCTGGCTCCTTAGAATCCACGATACGCACCATGGTATCCAGACCCAAGGTGGCACCAGTGCCAAGTTTTGCTGGTTTGATAGTACCAAGTGGTTCCTGCAATCTGCCATCCAGAAGCAGGGCAGCTTACTTTTGTTTGCCAGGGAAACGGGCCGAGGTTTGTGTCTGGGGGCCTATGGCTGCGAGTGACCGGCTGGCTCCTGAAAAGCTACGATAGCCAGGATGGTGACCAGACCCATGGTGGCACCAGTCCCAAGTTGGGCTGGTTTGATAGTACCAAGTGGCTCCTGCAATCTGCCATCAAAAAGTTGGCAGGCGAGTTTTGTTTTCCAGGGAAAAGCGCCGTTGATGTGTTTAGGGGCCTGTGGCTGGGAGTGGCCGGCTGGCTCCTTAGAATCCACCATACGCAGGATGGTTCCCAGACCCAAGGTGGCACCAGTGCCTAGTCGGGATAGTTTGATGGTGCAAAGTGGCTCCTGCAATCTGCCATCCAGAAGCGGGGCAGCTTACTTTTGTTTGCCAGGGAAACGGGCCGAGGTTTGTGTCTGGGGGCCTATGGCTGGGAGTGACCGGCTGGCTCCTGAAAAGCTACGATAGGCAGGATGGTGACCAGACCCAAGGTGGCACCAGTGCCAAGTTGGGCTGGTTTGATGGTACCAAGTGGCTCCTGCAATCTGCCATCAAAAAGTTGGCAGGCGAGTTTTGTTTTCCAGGGAAAAGCGCCGTTGTTTTTGTTTGGGGGCCTGTGGCTGGGAGTGGCCGGCTGGCTCATTAGAATCCACGATACGCAGGATGGTTCCCAGACTTGTCGTGGCACCAGTGCCAAGTCGGGCTGGTTTGATAGTACCAAGTGGATCCTGCAATCTGCCATCCAGAAGCGGGGCAGCTTACTTTTGTTTGCCAGGGAAACGGGCCGAGGTTTTTGTCTGGGGGCCTATGGCTGGGAGTGACCGGCTGGCTCCTGAAAAGCTACGATAGGCAGGATGGTGACCAGACCCATGGTGGCAGCAGTGCCAAGTTGGGCTGGTTTGATAGTACCAAGTGGCTCCTGCAATCTGCCATCAAAAAGTTGGCAGGCGAGTTTTGTTTTCCAGGGAAAAGTGCCGTTGTTTGTGTATGGGTGCCTGTGGCTGGGAGTGGCCGGCTGGCTCTTTAGAATCCACGATACGCAGGATGGTTCCCAGACCAGTGGTGGCACCAGTGCCAAGTTGGGCTGATTTGATAGTACCAAGTGGCTCCTGCAATCTGCCATCCAGAATCGGGGTAACTTACTTTTGTTTTCCAGGGAAACGGGCCGAGGTTTGTGTCTGGGGGTCTATGGCTGGGAGTGACCGGCTGGCTCCTGAAAAGCTACGATAGGCAGGATGGTTCCCAGACCAGACGTGGCACCAGTGCCAAGTTGGGCTGGTTTGATAGTACCAAGTGGCTCCTGCAATCTGCCATCAAATTTGGCAGGCGAGTTTTGTTTTCCAGGGAAAAGCGCCGTTGTTTGTGTTTGGGGGCCTGTGGCTCAGAGTGGCCGGGTGGCTGCTTAGAATCCACGTTACGCAGGATGGTTCCCAGACCCAAGGTGGCACCAGTGCCAAGTCGGGCTGGTTTGACACAACCAAGTGGCTCCTGCAATCTGCCATCCAGAATCGGGGCAGCTTAATTTTGTTTGCCAGGGAAACGGTCCGAGGTTTGTGTCTGGGGGCCTATGGCTGGGAGTGACCGGCTGGCTCCTGAAATGCTACAATAGGCAGGATGGTTCCCAGACCCATAGTGGCACCAGTGCCAAGTTGGGATGATTTGATAGTACCAAGTGGCTCCTGCAATCTGCCATCAAAAAGCTGGCAGGCGAATTTTGTTTTCCAGGGAAAAGCGCCGTTGTTTGTGTTTGGGGGCCTGTGGCAGGGAGTGGCCGGCTGGCTCCTTAGAATCCACGATATGCAGGATTGTTCCCAGACCCAAGGTGGCACCAGTGCCAAGTCGGGCTGGTTTGATGGTGCAAAGTGGCTCCTGCAATCTGCCATACAGACGCGGGGCAGCGGATTTTTGTTTCCAAGAGAAATGGTCCGTGGTTTGTTTTTGGGGGTATATGGCTGGGCGTGGCCGGCTGGCTCCTTAAAAAGCTCGATATGCAGGATGGTTCCCTGACACATGGTGGCACCAGTGCCACGTCGGGCGGTTTTCGTAGTACAAAGTGCGTCCTAAAATTTGCCATCCAGAAGAGGGGCAGTTGAGTTTTGTTTGCCAGAGAAAAGGGCCGTGGTTTGTTTTTGGCGCATATGGCTGAGAGTGGCCAGCTGGCCCCTGAAAATCCACGATAGGCAGGATGGTTCCCAGACCAGAGGTGTCACCAGTGCCAAGTCGGGCTGGTTTGATAGTACTAAGTAGCTCCTGCAATCTGCCATGCAGAAGCGGGGCAGCTTACTTTTGTTTGCCAGGGAAACGGGCCGAGGTTTGTGTCTGGGGGCCTATGGCTGGGAGTGACCGGCTGGCTCCTGAAAAGCTACGATAGGCAGGATGGTGACCAGACCCATGGTGGCACCAGTGCCAAGTTGGGCTGGTTTGATAGTACCAAGTGGCTCCTGCAATCTGCCATCAAAAAGTTGGCAGGCGAGTTTTGTTTTCCAGGGAAAAGCGCCGTTGTTTGTGTTTGGGGGCCTGTGGTTGGGAGTGGCCAGCTGGCTCCTTAGAACCCACGATACGCAGGATGGTTCCCAGACCTGAGTTGGCACCAGTGCCAAGTTGGGCTGGTTTGATGGTGCAAAGTGGCTCCTGCAATCTGCCATCCAGAAGCGGGGCAGCTTACTTTTGTTTGCCAGGGAAACGGGCCGAAATATTTGTCTGGGGGCCTCTGGCTGGGGGTGGCTGGCTGGCTCCTGAAAAGCTACGATAGGCAGGATGGTGACCAGACCCATGGTGGCACCAGTGCCAAGTTGGGCTGGTTTGATAATACCAAGTGGCTCCTGCAATCTGCCATCAAAAGTTTGGCAGGCGAGTTTTGTTTTCCAGGGAAAAGCACCGTTGTGTGTGTTTTGGGGCCTGTGGCTGGGAGTGGCCGGCTGGCTCCTTTGAATCCACGATACGCAGGATGGTTCCCAGAGCCAAGGTGGCATCAGTGCCAAGTCGGGCTGGTTTGTTAGTACCAAGTGGTTCCTGCAATCTGCCATCCAGAAGCGGGGCAGCTGAATTTTGTTTGCCAGAGAAAAAGGCTGTTGTTTGTGTTTCGGGGCCTGTGGCTGGCAGTGGCCGGCTGGCTCCTGAAAATCCATGATACGCCGCATGGTTCCCAGACCCAAGGTGGCATCAGTGCCAAGTAGGGCTGGTTTCATAGTACCCAGTGGCTCCTGCAATCTGCCATCCAGAAGAGGGGCAGTTGAGTTTTGTTTTCCAGAGAAAAGGGCCGTGGTTTGTGTTTGGGGCCTATGGCTGAGAGTGACCGGCTGGCCCCTGAAAATCCACGATAGGAAGGATGGTTCCCAGATCCAAGGTGGCAGCAGTGCCATGTTGTGCTGGTGTGATAGTCCCAAGTGGCTCCTGCAATCTGCCATCCAGAAGCGGGGCAGCTGAATTTTGTTTGCCAGACAAAAAGTCTGTGGTTTGTGTTTGGGGGCCTGTGGCTGGCAGTGGCCGGCTGGCTCCTGAAAATCCATGATACGCAGCATGGTTCCCAGACCCAAGGTGGCACCAGTGCCAAGTGGGGCTGGTTTCACAGTGTCAAGTGCCTCCTGCAATCTCCCATCCAGAAGCGGGGCAGCTGAGTTTTGTTTGCCTGTGAAACGGGCCGTTGTTTTTAATTGGGGTCTGTGGCCGAGAGTGTTCGGCTGGCTCCTGACAACCCACAATACGCAGGATGGTTCCCAGACCCAAGGTGGCACCAGTGCCAAGTCGGGCTGGTTTGATAGTACCAAGTGGCTCCTGCAATCTGCCATCCAGAAGCGGTGCAGTTGAGTTTTGTTTGCCAGAGAAAAGGGCCGTGGGTTGTGTTTGGGGGCATATGGCTGGGAGTGGCCGGCTGTCTCATTAAAAAGATCGATACGCAGGATGGTTCCCAGACCCAAGGGGGCACCAGTGCCAAGTCGGGCTGTTTTTATAGTACCAAGTGCGTCCTGCAATTTGCCATCCAGAAGAGGGGCAGTTGAGTTTTGTTTGCCAGAGAATAGCGCCGTTGTTTGTGTTTGGGGGCTTGTGGCTCGTAGTGGCCGACTGGCGCCTTAGAATCTGTGTTACGCAGCATGGTTCCCAGACCCAAGGTGGCACCAGTGCCAAGTTGGGCTGGTTTGATAGTACCAAGTGGCTCCTGCAATCTGCCATCCAGTAGCGGGGCAGCTGAATTTTGTTTGCCAGAGAAAAAGGCTGTTGTTTGTGTTTCGGGGCCTGTGGCTGGCAGTGGCCGGCTGGCTCCTGAAAATCCATGATACGCAGCATGGTTCCCAGACCCAAGGTGGCATCAGTGCCAAGTAGGGCTGGTTTCATAGTACCCAGTGGCTCCTGCAATCTGCCATCCAGAAGAGGGGCAGTTGAGTTTTGTTTTCCAGAGAAAAGGGCCGTGGTTTGTGTTTGGGGCCTATGGCTGAGAGTGACCGGCTGGCCCCTGAAAATCCACGATAGGAAGGATGGTTCCCAGATCCAAGGTGGCAGCAGTGCCATGTTGTGCTGGTGTGATAGTCCCAAGTGGCTCCTGCAATCTGCCATCCAGAAGCGGGGCAGCTGAATTTTGTTTGCCAGACAAAAAGTCTGTGGTTTGTGTTTGGGGGCCTGTGGCTGGCAGTGGCCGGCTGGCTCCTGAAAATCCATGATACGCAGCATGGTTCCCAGACCCAAGGTGGCACCAGTGCCAAGTGGAGCTGGTTTCACAGTGTCAAGTGCCTCCTGCAATCTCCCATCCAGAAGCGGGGCAGCTGAGTTTTGTTTGCCTGTGAAACGGGCCGTTGTTTTTAATTGGGGTCTGTGGCCGAGAGTGTTCGGCTGGCTCCTGACAACCCACAATACGCAGGATGGTTCCCAGACCCAAGGTGGCACCAGTGCCAAGTCGGGCTGGTTTGATAGTACCAAGTGGCTCCTGCAATCTGCCATCCAGAAGCGGTGCAGTTGAGTTTTGTTTGCCAGAGAAAAGGGCCGTGGGTTGTGTTTGGGGGCATATGGCTGGGAGCGGCCGGCTGTCTCATTAAAAAGATCGATACGCAGGATGGTTCCCAGACCCAAGGGGGCACCAGTGCCAAGTCGGGCTGTTTTTATAGTACCAAGTGCGTCCTGCAATTTGCCATCCAGAAGAGGGGCAGTTGAGTTTTGTTTGCCAGAGAATAGCGCCGTTGTTTGTGTTTGGGGGCTTGTGGCTCGTAGTGGCCGACTGGCGCCTTAGAATCTGTGTTACGCAGCATGGTTCCCAGACCCAAGGTGGCACCAGTGCCAAGTTGGGCTGGTTTGATAGTACCAAGTGGCTCCTGCAATCTGCCATCCAGAAGCGGGGTAGCTTACTTTTGTTTGCCAGGGAAACGGGCCGAGGTTTGTGACTGGGGACCTATGGCTGGGAGTGACCGGCTGGCTCCTGGAAAGCTACAATAGGCAGGATGGTTACCAGACCCATGGTGGCACCAGTGCCAAGTTGGGCTGGTTTGATAGTACCAAGTGGCTCCTGCAATCTGCCATCAAAAAGTTGGCAGGCGAGTTTTGTTTTCCAGGGAAAAGCGACATTGTTTGTATTTGGGGGCCTGTGGCTGGGAGTGACCGGCTGGCTCCTTTGAACCCACGATACGCAGGATGGTTCCCAGACCCAAGGTGGCACCAGTGCCAAGTTTTGCTGGTTTGATACTACCAAGTGCGTCCTGCAATCTGCCATCCAGAAGCGGGGCAGCTTACTTTTGTTTGCCAGGGAAACGGGCCGTGGGTTTTGTTTGGGGGCATATAGCTGAGAGTGGCCGGCTGGCTCCTGAAAATCCACGCTAGGCAGCATGGTTCCCAGATGCAATGTGGCACCAGTGCCAAGTCGGGCTGGTTTGATGGTGCAAAGTGGCTCCTGCAATCTGCCATCCAGAAGCGAGGCAGCTGATTTTTGTTTGCCAGAGGAAAATTCCGTGGATTGTTTTTGGGGGCATATTGCTGGGAGTGGCCGGCTGGCTCCTTAAAATGCTCGATACGCATGATGGTTCCCAGGCCCAAGGTGTCACCACTACCAAGTCGGCCTGCGGTTTTAGTATCAAGTTCATCCTGCAATTTGCCATCCAGAAGAGGGGCAGTTGAGTTTTGTTTGCCAGAGAAACGGGCCGAGGTTTCTGTTTGGGGACATATGGCTGAGAGTGGCCGGCTGGCCCCTGAATATCCACGATACAGAGCATGGTTCCCAGATCCAAGGTGGCACCAGTGCCAAGTCGGGCTGGTTTGATAGTACCAAGTGTCTCCTGCAATCTGCCATCCAGAAGCAGGGCAGCTTACTTTTGTTTGCCAGAGAAATAGGCCTAGGTTTTTGTTTGGGGGCCTGTGGCTAGGAGTGGCCGGCTGGCTCCTAAGAATCCACGATACGCAGGATGTTTCCCAGACCCAAGGTGGCACCAGTGCCAAGTCGGGCTGGTTTGATAGTACCAAGTGGCTCCTGCAAACTCCATCAAAAAGTTGGCAGGCGTGTTTTGTTTTCCAGGGAACAGCGCCGTTGATTTTGTTTGGGGGCCTGTGGCTGGCAGTGGCCGGCTGGCTCCTTAGAATCCAAGATACGCAGGATGGTTCCCAGACCCAAGGTGGCACCAGTGCCAAGTCGGGCTGGTTTGATAGTACCAAGTGGCTCCTGCAATCTGCCATCCAGAAGTGAGGCAGCTAAGTTTTGTTTGCGAGAAAAAAGGGCCGTGGTTTTTGTTGGGGGCCTGTGGCTGGGAGTAGCCGGCTGGCTCCTTAAAATCCACGATAGGCAGGATGGTTCCCAGACCCAAGGTGGCACCAGTGCCAAGTCGGGCTGGTTTGACACAACCAAGTGGCTCCTGCAATCTGCCATCCAGAATCGGGGCAGCTTAATTTTGTTTGCCAGGGAAACGGTCCGAGGTTTGTGTCTGGGGGCCTATGGCTGGGAGTGACCGGCTGGCTCCTGAAATGCTACAATAGGCAGGATGGTTCCCAGACCCATAGTGGCACCAGTGCCAAGTTGGGATGATTTGATAGTACCAAGTGGCTCCTGCAATCTGCCATCAAAAAGTTGGCAGGCGAATTTTGTTTTCCAGGGAAAAGCGCCGTTGTTTGTGTTTGGGGGCCTGTGGCTGGGAGTGGCCGGCTGGCTCCTTAGAATCCACGATATGCAGGATTGTTCCCAGACCCAAGGTGGCACCAGTGCCAAGTCGGGCTGGTTTGATGGTGCAAAGTGGCTCCTGCAATCTGCCATACAGACGCGGGGCAGCGGATTTTTTTTTCCAAGAGAAATGGTCCGTGGTTTGTTTTTGGGGGTTTATGGCTGGGCGTGGCCGGCTGGCTCCTTAAAAAGCTCGATATGCAGGATGGTTCCCTGACACAAGGTGGCACCAGTGCCACGTCGGGCGGTTTTCGTAGTACAAAGTGCGTCCTAAAATTTGCCATCCAGAAGAGGGGCAGTTGAGTTTTGTTTGCCAGAGAAAAGGGCCGTGGTTTGTTTTTGGGGGCATATGGCTGAGAGTGGCCGGCTGGCTCCTGAAAAGCTACGATAGGCAGGATGTTTACCAGACCCATGGTGGCACCAGTGCCAAGTTGGGCTGATTTGATAGTACCAAGTGGCTCCTGCAATCTGCCATCCAGAATCGGGGTAGCTTACTTTTGTTTTCCAGGGAAACGGGCCGAGGTTTGTGTCTGGGGGTCTATGGTTGGGAGTGGCCGGCTGGCTCCTTAGAAACCACGATACGCAGCATGGTTCCCAGACCAGAGGTGGCACCAGTGCCAAGTTGGGCTGGTTTGATACTACCAAGTGGTTCCTGCAATCTGCCATCCAGAAGCGGGGCAGCTTACTTTTGTTTGCCAGGGAAACGGATCGTTGTTTGTGTTTGGGGGCCTATGGCTGGGACTGACCGGCTGGCTCCATAAAATCCACGATACGCAGGATGGTTCCCAGACCAGAAGTGGCACCAGTGCCAAGTCGGGCTGGTTTGATAGTACCAAGTGGCTCCTGCAATCTGCCATCCAGAAGCGGGGCAGCTTACTTTTGTTTGCCAGGGAAACGGGCCGAGGTTTGTGTCTCGGGGCCTATGGAAGGCAGTGACCGGCTGGCTCCTGAAAGCTACCATAGGCAGGATGGTGACAAGACCCATGGTGGCACCAGTGCCAAGTTGGGCTGGTTTGATAGTACCAAGTGGCTCCTGCAATCTGCCATCAAAACGTTGGCAGGCGAGTTTTGTTTTCCAGGGAAAAGCGCCGTTGTTTGTGTTTGGGGGCCTGTGGTTGGGAGTGGCCGGCTGGCTCCTTAGAAACCACAATACGCAGGATGGTTCCCAGACCAGAGGTGGCACCAGTGCCAAGTCGGGCTGGTTTGATAGTACCAAGTGGCTCCTGCAATCTGCCATCCAGAAGCGGGGCAGCTTAATTTGTTTGCCACGGAAACGGGCCGTTGTTTGTGTTTGGGGGCCTGTGGCTGGGAGTGGCCGACTGGCTCCTTAGAATCCACGATACGCAGGATGGTTCCAAGACCAGAGGTGGCACCAGTGCCAAGTCGGGCTGGTTTGATAGTACCAAGTGGCTCCTGCAATCTGCCATCCAGAAGCGGGGCAGCTTAATTTCCTTTGCCAGGGAAACGGGCCGAGCTTTGTGTCTGGGGGCCTATGGCTGGGAGTGACCGGCTGGCTCCTGAAAAGTTACGATAGGCAGGATGGTGACCAGACCCATGGTGGCACCAGTGCCAAGTTGGGCTGGTTTGATAGTACCAAGTGGCTCCTGCAATCTGCCATCAAAACGTTGGTAGGCGAGTTTTGTTTTCCAGGGAAAAGCGCCGTTGTTTTTGTTTGGGGGCCTGTGGCTGGGAGTGGCCGGCTGGCTCCTTAGAATCCACGATACGCACCATGGTATCCAGACCCAAGGTGGCACCAGTGCCAAGTTTTGCTGGTTTGATAGTACCAAGTGGTTCCTGCAATCTGCCATCCAGAAGCAGGGCAGCTTACTTTTGTTTGCCAGGGAAACGGGCCGAGGTTTGTGTCTGGGGGCCTATGGCTGCGAGTGACCGGCTGGCTCCTGAAAAGCTACGATAGCCAGGATGGTGACCAGACCCATGGTGGCACCAGTCCCAAGTTGGGCTGGTTTGATAGTACCAAGTGGCTCCTGCAATCTGCCATCAAAAAGTTGGCAGGCGAGTTTTGTTTTCCAGGGAAAAGCGCCGTTGATGTGTTTAGGGGCCTGTGGCTGGGAGTGGCCGGCTGGCTCCTTAGAATCCACCATACGCAGGATGGTTCCCAGACCCAAGGTGGCACCAGTGCCTAGTCGGGATAGTTTGATGGTGCAAAGTGGCTCCTGCAATCTGCCATCCAGAAGCGGGGCAGCTTACTTTTGTTTGCCAGGGAAACGGGCCGAGGTTTGTGTCTGGGGGCCTATGGCTGGGAGTGACCGGCTGGCTCCTGAAAAGCTACGATAGGCAGGATGGTGACCAGACCCAAGGTGGCACCAGTGCCAAGTTGGGCTGGTTTGATGGTACCAAGTGGCTCCTGCAATCTGCCATCAAAAAGTTGGCAGGCGAGTTTTGTTTTCCAGGGAAAAGCGCCGTTGTTTTTGTTTGGGGGCCTGTGGCTGGGAGTGGCCGGCTGGCTCATTAGAATCCACGATACGCAGGATGGTTCCCAGACTTGTCGTGGCACCAGTGCCAAGTCGGGCTGGTTTGATAGTACCAAGTGGATCCTGCAATCTGCCATCCAGAAGCGGGGCAGCTTACTTTTGTTTGCCAGGGAAACGGGCCGAGGTTTTTGTCTGGGGGCCTATGGCTGGGAGTGACCGGCTGGCTCCTGAAAAGCTACGATAGGCATGATGGTGACCAGACCCATGGTGGCAGCAGTGCCAAGTTGGGCTGGTTTGATAGTACCAAGTGGCTCCTGCAATCTGCCATCAAAAAGTTGGCAGGCGAGTTTTGTTTTCCAGGGAAAAGTGCCGTTGTTTGTGTATGGGTGCCTGTGGCTGGGAGTGGCCGGCTGGCTCTTTAGAATCCACGATACGCAGGATGGTTCCCAGACCAGTGGTGGCACCAGTGCCAAGTCGGGCGGGTTTGATAGTAACAAATGCGTCCTACAATCTGCCATCCAGAAGCGGGGCAGCTTACTTTTGTTTTCCAGGGAAACGGGCCGAGGTTTTTGTCTGGGGGCCTATGGCTGGGAGTGACCGGCTGGCTCGTGAAAAGCTACGATAGGCAGGATGGTGACAAGACCCATGGCGGCACCAGTGCCAAGTTGGGCTGGTTTGATAGTACCAAGTGGCTCCTGCAATCTGCCATCAAAAAATTGGCAGGCGAGTTTTGTTTTCCAGGGAAAAGCGCCGTTGTTTGTGTTTGGGGGCCTGTGGCTGGGAGTGGCCAGCTGGCTCCTTAGAATCCACGATACGCAGGATGGTTCCCAGACCAGAGGTGGCACCAGTGCCAAGTCGGGCTGGTTTGATAGTACCAAGTGGCTCCTGCAATCTGCCATCAAAAAGTTGGCAGGCAAGTTTTCTTTACCAGGGAAAAGCGCCGTTGTTTTTGTTTAGAGGCCTATGGCTGGGAGTGGCAGGCTGGCTCCTTAGAATCCACGATACGCAGGATGGTTCCTAGACTTGACGTGGCACCAGTGCCAAGTTGGGCTGGTTTGATAGTACCAAGTGCGTCCTGCAATCTGCCATCCAGAAGTGGGGTAGATTACTTTTGTTTGCCAGGGAAACGGGCCGAGGTTTGTGTCCGGGGGCCTATGGCAGGGAGTGACCGGCTGGCTCCTGAAAAGCTACGATAGGCAGGATGTTTACCAGACCCATGGTGGCACCAGTGCCAAGTTGGGCTGATTTGATAGTACCAAGTGGCTCCTGCAATCTGCCATCCAGAATCGGGGTAACTTACTTTTGTTTTCCAGGGAAACGGGCCGAGGTTTGTGTCTGGGGGTCTATGGCTGGGAGTGACCGGCTGGCTCCTGAAAAGCTACGATAGGCAGGATGGTTCCCAGACCAGACGTGGCACCAGTGCCAAGTTGGGCTGGTTTGATAGTACCAAGTGGCTCCTGCAATCTGCCATCAAATTTGGAAGGCGAGTTTTGTTTTCCAGGGAAAAGCGCCGTTGTTTGTGTTTGGGGGCCTGTGGCTCAGAGTGGCCGGGTGGCTGCTTAGAATCCACGTTACGCAGGATGGTTCCCAGACCCAAGGTGGCACCAGTGCCAAGTCGGGCTGGTTTGACACAACCAAGTGGCTCCTGCAATCTGCCATCCAGAATCGGGGCAGCTTAATTTTGTTTGCCAGGGAAACGGTCCGAGGTTTGTGTCTGGGGGCCTATGGCTGGGAGTGACCGGCTGGCTCCTGAAATGCTACAATAGGCAGGATGGTTCCCAGACCCATAGTGGCACCAGTGCCAAGTTGGGATGATTTGATAGTACCAAGTGGCTCCTGCAATCTGCCATCAAAAAGCTGGCAGGCGAATTTTGTTTTCCAGGGAAAAGCGCCGTTGTTTGTGTTTGGGGGCCTGTGGCAGGGAGTGGCCGGCTGGCTCCTTAGAATCCACGATATGCAGGATTGTTCCCAGACCCAAGGTGGCACCAGTGCCAAGTCGGGCTGGTTTGATGGTGCAAAGTGGCTCCTGCAATCTGCCATACAGACGCGGGGCAGCGGATTTTTGTTTCCAAGAGAAATGGTCCGTGGTTTGTTTTTGGGGGTATATGGCTGGGCGTGGCCGGCTGGCTCCTTAAAAAGCTCGATATGCAGGATGGTTCCCTGACACAAGGTGGCACCAGTGCCACGTCGGGCGGTTTTCGTAGTACAAAGTGCGTCCTAAAATTTGCCATCCAGAAGAGGGGCAGTTGAGTTTTGTTTGCCAGAGAAAAGGGCCGTGGTTTGTTTTTGGGGCATATGGCTGAGAGTGGCCGGCTGGCCCCTGAAAATCCACGATAGGCAGGATGGTTCCCAGACCAGAGGTGTCACCAGTGCCAAGTCGGGCTGGTTTGATAGTACTAAGTAGCTCCTGCAATCTGCCATGCAGAAGCGGGGCAGCTTACTTTTGTTTGCCAGGGAAACGGGCCGAGGTTTGTGTCTGGGGGCCTATGGCTGGGAGTGACCGGCTGGCTCCTGAAAAGCTACGATAGGCAGGATGGTGACCAGACCCATGGTGGCACCAGTGCCAAGTTGGGCTGGTTTGATAGTACCAAGTGGCTCCTGCAATCTGCCATCAAAAAGTTGGCAGGCGAGTTTTGTTTTCCAGGGAAAAGCGCCGTTGTTTGTGTTTGGGGGCCTGTGGTTGGGAGTGGCCAGCTGGCTCCTTAGAACCCACGATACGCAGGATGGTTCCCAGACCTGAGTTGGCACCAGTGCCAAGTTGGGCTGGTTTGATGGTGCAAAGTGGCTCCTGCAATCTGCCATCCAGAAGCGGGGCAGCTTACTTTTGTTTGCCAGGGAAACGGGCCGAAATATTTGTCTGGGGGCCTCTGGCTGGGGGTGGCTGGCTGGCTCCTGAAAAGCTACGATAGGCAGGATGGTGACCAGACCCATGGTGGCACCAGTGCCAAGTTGGGCTGGTTTGATAATACCAAGTGGCTCCTGCAATCTGCCATCAAAAGTTTGGGAGGCGAGTTTTGTTTTCCAGGGAAAAGCACCGTTGTGCGTGTTTTGGGGCCTGTGGCTGGGAGTGGCCGGCTGGCTCCTTTGAATCCACGATACGCAGGATGGTTCCCAGAGCCAAGGTGGCATCAGTGCCAAGTCGGGCTGGTTTGTTAGTACCAAGTGGTTCCTGCAATCTGCCATCCAGAAGCGGGGCAGCTGAATTTTGTTTGCCAGAGAAAAAGGCTGTTGTTTGTGTTTCGGGGCCTGTGGCTGGCAGTGGCCGGCTGGCTCCTGAAAATCCATGATACGCCGCATGGTTCCCAGACCCAAGGTGGCATCAGTGCCAAGTAGGGCTGGTTTCATAGTACCCAGTGGCTCCTGCAATCTGCCATCCAGAAGAGGGGCAGTTGAGTTTTGTTTTCCAGAGAAAAGGGCCGTGGTTTGTGTTTGGGGCCTATGGCTGAGAGTGACCGGCTGGCCCCTGAAAATCCACGATAGGAAGGATGGTTCCCAGATCCAAGGTGGCAGCAGTGCCATGTTGTGCTGGTGTGATAGTCCCAAGTGGCTCCTGCAATCTGCCATCCAGAAGCGGGGCAGCTGAATTTTGTTTGCCAGACAAAAAGTCTGTGGTTTGTGTTTGGGGGCCTGTGGCTGGGAGTGGCCGGCTGGCTCCTGAAAATCCATGATACGCAGCATGGTTCCCAGACCCAAGGTGGCACCAGTGCCAAGTGGGGCTGGTTTCACAGTGTCAAGTGCCTCCTGCAATCTCCCATCCAGAAGCGGGGCAGCTGAGTTTTGTTTGCCTGTGAAACGGGCCGTTGTTTTTAATTGGGGTCTGTGGCCGAGAGTGTTCGGCTGGCTCCTGACAACCCACAATACGCAGGATGGTTCCCAGACCCAAGGTGGCACCAGTGCCAAGTCGGGCTGGTTTGATAGTACCAAGTGGCTCCTGCAATCTGCCATCCAGAAGCGGTGCAGTTGAGTTTTGTTTGCCAGAGAAAAGGGCCGTGGGTTGTGTTTGGGGGCATATGGCTGGGAGTGGCCGGCTGTCTCATTAAAAAGATCGATACGCAGGATGGTTCCCAGACCCAAGGGGGCACCAGTGCCAAGTCGGGCTGTTTTTATAGTACCAAGTGCGTCCTGCAATTTGCCATCCAGAAGAGGGGCAGTTGAGTTTTGTTTGCCAGAGAATAGCGCCGTTGTTTGTGTTTGGGGGCTTGTGGCTCGTAGTGGCCGACTGGCGCCTTAGAATCTGTGTTACGCAGCATGGTTCCCAGACCCAAGGTGGCACCAGTGCCAAGTTGGGCTGGTTTGATAGTACCAAGTGGCTCCTGCAATCTGCCATCCAGTAGCGGGGCAGCTGAATTTTGTTTGCCAGAGAAAAAGGCTGTTGTTTGTGTTTCGGGGCCTGTGGCTGGCAGTGGCCGGCTGGCTCCTGAAAATCCATGATACGCAGCATGGTTCCCAGACCCAAGGTGGCATCAGTGCCAAGTAGGGCTGGTTTCATAGTACCCAGTGGCTCCTGCAATCTGCCATCCAGAAGAGGGGCAGTTGAGTTTTGTTTTCCAGAGAAAAGGGCCGTGGTTTGTGTTTGGGGCCTATGGCTGAGAGTGACCGGCTGGCCCCTGAAAATCCACGATAGGAAGGATGGTTCCCAGATCCAAGGTGGCAGCAGTGCCATGTTGTGCTGGTGTGATAGTCCCAAGTGGCTCCTGCAATCTGCCATCCAGAAGCGGGGCAGCTGAATTTTTTTTGCCAGACAAAAAGTCTGTGGTTTGTGTTTGGGGGCCTGTGGCTGGCAGTGGCCGGCTGGCTCCTGAAAATCCATGATACGCAGCATGGTTCCCAGACCCAAGGTGGCACCAGTGCCAAGTGGAGCTGGTTTCACAGTGTCAAGTGCCTCCTGCAATCTCCCATCCAGAAGCGGGGCAGCTGAGTTTTGTTTGCCTGTGAAACGGGCCGTTGTTTTTAATTGGGGTCTGTGGCCGAGAGTGTTCGGCTGGCTCCTGACAACCCACAATACGCAGGATGGTTCCCAGACCCAAGGTGGCACCAGTGCCAAGTCGGGCTGGTTTGATAGTACCAAGTGGCTCCTGCAATCTGCCATCCAGAAGCGGTGCAGTTGAGTTTTGTTTGCCAGAGAAAAGGGCCGTGGGTTGTGTTTGGGGGCATATGGCTGGGAGCGGCCGGCTGTCTCATTAAAAAGATCGATACGCAGGATGGTTCCCAGACCCAAGGGGGCACCAGTGCCAAGTCGGGCTGTTTTTATAGTACCAAGTGCGTCCTGCAATTTGCCATCCAGAAGAGGGGCAGTTGAGTTTTGTTTGCCAGAGAATAGCGCCGTTGTTTGTGTTTGGGGGCTTGTGGCTCGTAGTGGCCGACTGGCGCCTTAGAATCTGTGTTACGCAGCATGGTTCCCAGACCCAAGGTGGCACCAGTGCCAAGTTGGGCTGGTTTGATAGTACCAAGTGGCTCCTGCAATCTGCCATCCAGAAGCGGGGTAGCTTACTTTTGTTTGCCAGGGAAACGGGCCGAGGTTTGTGACTGGGGACCTATGGCTGGGAGTGACCGGCTGGCTCCTGGAAAGCTACAATAGGCAGGATGGTTACCAGACCCATGGTGGCACCAGTGCCAAGTTGGGCTGGTTTGATAGTACCAAGTGGCTCCTGCAATCTGCCATCAAAAAGTTGGCAGGCGAGTTTTGTTTTCCAGGGAAAAGCGACATTGTTTGTATTTGGGGGCCTGTGGCTGGGAGTGACCGGCTGGCTCCTTTGAACCCACGATACGCAGGATGGTTCCCAGACCCAAGGTGGCACCAGTGCCAAGTTTTGCTGGTTTGATACTACCAAGTGCGTCCTGCAATCTGCCATCCAGAAGCGGGGCAGCTTACTTTTGTTTGCCAGGGAAACGGGCCGTGGGTTTTGTTTGGGGGCATATAGCTGAGAGTGGCCGGCTGGCTCCTGAAAATCCACGCTAGGCAGCATGGTTCCCAGATGCAATGTGGCACCAGTGCCAAGTCGGGCTGGTTTGATGGTGCAAAGTGGCTCCTGCAATCTGCCATCCAGAAGCGAGGCAGCTGATTTTTGTTTGCCAGAGGAAAATTCCGTGGATTGTTTTTGGGGGCATATTGCTGGGAGTGGCCGGCTGGCTCCTTAAAATGCTCGATACGCATGATGGTTCCCAGGCCCAAGGTGTCACCACTACCAAGTCGGCCTGCGGTTTTAGTATCAAGTTCATCCTGCAATTTGCCATCCAGAAGAGGGGCAGTTGAGTTTTGTTTGCCAGAGAAATGGGCCGAGGTTTCTGTTTGGGGACATATGGCTGAGAGTGGCCGGCTGGCCCCTGAATATCCACGATACAGAGCATGGTTCCCAGATCCAAGGTGGCACCAGTGCCAAGTCGGGCTGGTTTGATAGTACCAAGTGTCTCCTGCAATCTGCCATCCAGAAGCAGGGCAGCTTACTTTTGTTTGCCAGAGAAATAGGCCTAGGTTTTTGTTTGGGGGCCTGTGGCTAGGAGTGGCCGGCTGGCTCCTAAGAATCCACGACACGCAGGATGTTTCCCAGACCCAAGGTGGCACCAGTGCCAAGTCGGGCTGGTTTGATAGTACCAAGTGGCTCCTGCAAACTCCATCAAAAAGTTGGCAGGCGTGTTTTGTTTTCCAGGGAACAGCGCCGTTGATTTTGTTTGGGGGCCTGTGGCTGGCAGTGGCCGGCTGGCTCCTTAGAATCCACGATACGCAGGATGGTTCCCAGACCCAAGGTGGCACCAGTGCCAAGTCGGGCTGGTTTGATAGTACCAAGTGGCTCCTGCAATCTGCCATCCAGAAGTGAGGCAGCTAAGTTTTGTTTGCGAGAAAAAAGGGCCGTGGTTTTTGTTGGGGGCCTGTGGCTGGGAGTAGCCGGCTGGCTCCTTAAAATCCACGATAGGCAGGATGGTTCCCAGACCCAAGGTGGCACCAGTGCCAAGTTGGGCTGGTTTGATAGTACCAAGTGGCTCCTGCAATCTGCCATCCAGAAGCGGGGCAGCTGAGTTTTGTTTGCCAGAGAAAAAGGCTGTGGTTTGTGTTTGGGGGCCTGTGGCTGGCAGTGGCCGGCTGGCTCCTGAAAATCCACGATACGCAGCATGGTTCCCAGACCCAAGGTGGCACCAGTGCCAAGTGGGGCTCGTTTGACAGTGTCAAGTGCCTCCTGCAATCTCCCATCCAGAAGCGGGGCAGCTGAGTTTTTTTTGCCAGGGAAACGGACCTTTGTTTTTGATTGGGCTCTGTGGCCGAGAGTGGTCGGCTGTCTCCTGACAATCCACAATACGCAGGATGGTTCCCAGACCCAAGGTGGCACCAGTGCCAAGTCGGGCTGGTTTGATAGTACCAAGTGTCTCCTGCAATCTGCCATCCAGAAGCGGGGCAGCTGAGTTTTGTTTGCCAGAGAAAAGGGCCGTGGGTTGTGTTTGGGGGCATATGGCTGGGAGTGGCCACCTGGCTCCTTAAAATGCACGATACGCCGCATGGTAACCAGACGCAAGGTGGCACCAGTGCCAAGTCAGGCTGTTTTTGTAGTACCCAGTGGCTCCTGCAATTTGCCATCCAGAAGCGGGGCAGTTGAATTTTGTTTGCTAGAGAAAAGGGCTGTGGTTTGTGTTTGGGGGCCTATGGCTGAGAGTGGCCGGCTGGCCCCTGAAAATCAACGATAGGCAGGATGGTTCCCAGACCCAAGGTGGCACCAGTGCCAAGTAAGGCTGGTTGTATGGTTCAAAGTGACTCCTGCAATCTGCCATCCAGAAGCGGGACAGCTGAGTTTTTTTTGCCAGAGAAAAGGTCCATGGTTTCTTTTTGGGGCATACGGCTGGGAATTGCCGGCTGGCTCCTTAAAATGCTCGATACGCAGGATGGTTCCCAGAGCCAAGGTGGCACCACTGCCAAGTCGGGCTCTTTTTGTAGTACCAAGTGCGTCCTGCAATTTGCCATCCAGAAGAGGGGCAGTTGAGTTTTGTTTGCCAGAGAAAAGGGCCGTTGTTTGTGTTTGGGGGCCTGTGGCTGGGAGTGTTCGGCTGGTTCCTGAATATGTACGATACGCAGGATTGTTCCCAGATCCAAGGTGGCAGCAGTGCCATGTTGTGCTGGTGTGATAGTCCCAAGTGGCTCCTGCAATCTGCCATCCAGAAGTGGGGCAGCTGATTTTTGTTTGCCAGAGAAAAGGTCCGTGGTTTGTTTTTGGGGCATATGGCTGAGAGTGGCCGGCTGGCCCCTGAAAATCCACGATACACAGGATGGTTCCCAGATCCAAGGTGGCACCTGTGCCAAGTCGGGCTGATTTGATAGTACTAAGTAGCTCCTGCAATCTGCCATGCAGAAGCGGGGCAGCTTACTTTTGTTTGCCAGGGAAACGGGCCGAGGTTTGTGTTGGGGGCCTATGGCTGAGAGTGACCGGCTGGCTCCTGAAAAGCTACAATAGGCAGGATGGTGACCAGACCCATGGTGGCACCAGTGCCAAGTTGGGCTGGTTTGATAGTACCAAGTGGTTCCTGCAATCTGCCATCCAGAAGCAGGGCAGCTGAGTTTTGTTTGCCAGAGAAAAGGGCCTTGGTTTGTGTTTGGGGGCATATGGCTGGGTGTGGCCAGCTGGCTCCTTAAAATGCACGATATGCAACATGGCTCCCAGACCCAAGGTGGCACAAGTGCCAAGTTGGGCTGGTTTGATAGTACCAAGTGGCTCCTGCAATCTTCCATGATCACGTGGAGAAATACTTTCTGGTTTCAGCCTCATGCTCTTTCTTCTCTCCCTCAACTTCTCTATCACCTCTCATCTGGTTCACATGCGCTGTCTTCAAGGTCCACAGGCTACTTTTCACAGAATCTTCTGGCCTGATGAAGTAAGGATGATGAATAGAACAGAGCTGGGATCTATTTTCCAGTTTGGATAAAATGCATTCTGCACACAAATCCAAGGAGAACGGGCTGCCCCGATGCCCAGAAAATCTTTCACTCCTGCTAGTGTTCTACGTCAACCGCAACTTAGTCTGAAAGAAAAGCTTTTTCTCTGAGAGCATCTGAGAGGTTTGCATGAAGCACTGATATCTGACATATGCAATTTTGAATAGGAGAGGAAAAAGAAAATGGCAAGGAGTTTTTAATTTTAGTGGTTTCAATTTTAATTTCCGTGCACTTTTTCAAAACTTGTCAGCTCAAATGCCCATCAACATCTTTTAGTCATCTGTAAGTCAGTATTCATATAAAATGTGCTTCAAATCCAAAGAATTTCAAATTTGCACTCCAAGCTTCTATGCCTAGATTTATGATTTCCTACACATATTAGATGAAAGGAAGGCCTTTTTTACTGTGGGAGTGCTGGAACACTGGAACAGGTTGCCCAGAGAAGTTGTGGGTGTCCCATCCCTGAAAGTATTCAAGGTCACCTTGGACGGGGCTTGGAGCAGCAACAAAGGAGAAGCTTGATGGTAGAGAAACAAAGTTGGACTATAGAAGAAACTCGGATTGAAGTATAGGATCAAGTTTTCTCTCAGCTCTTGGGGTAAATTCAAAGTTGTACAAAATGACATTTATCTGTGCTATTCACTACTGTAACAGAAAGTTTCATGAAAACTGTACAGAAGATAGTAAATTTTAAAAGAGATAAGAATTACAGCATAAAATCCATGGGATAGGTTACAACATGAGACACTCTCTAAGAGAAAATCTCTGTGTTTCAGCACTTCATCGGGGTAAGATTTCATGAAGTGCCAAAGAAGGCGGCAAAATATCATTCGGGACATTATTTACTGGAATTCAGCCTGGCCATTAGTAGGAACTGCCTTTGAACATATCATGTAGATATACCACACACACTTTCCCTTCACTGAAAAATTACTGTTTACAACAAATAAGCAATTGACGATCAAAATTGATTGAAAGCATCTTAAACATGTCAAGTATTTCATTGTAGATGATCTGTGATCCAAATGCTTCTTCCACCTTCGAGAGGGACAGAAGAATTCTTCCATATCATGATGGTTTAAAATTGTATCAACCAATGTTTTCTGCTGAAAAGATATCATCTATTTTTTTCTATTTTTGGAAGAAAATATTCCTAGACATACAACAGGTGAGAACTAAGTAATTTTAAAGAAACAAATGAAATGAAAATATTCTGTAAATAGAATGAAATGAAAAGCTGTGTTTTAAATAGGAGCTAAATATTAAACAGAATTTTTGTACCAGGCATTTGAATTACTGCACCAGCTCTTTTGCCCATCAAGAGAGGCATTTAGCATTTCAGTCTTTTCCAAGGTGTTCATGATCTGCTATGCTGATCTCTGTGTGTGCCTAGGTGTGTGTGGAGGGGGGGGCATATGAAGGGGAGTGTGTATGTTTGCTTTACAATTGTTGTGGCAGATTCATGCCTCAGCTCCACATTTTGTTTTAAAAAGGTCACACCGAGTGGATATGAAGTTTACTATCAACAAGAGATCGATTCCCAAATCATCCATTTGACTCTCCCTTATAAATCATGTGCTTTGTTGCATATTTTATCAAATATACTTTCAAGCCAGATGGAGGAAGGAGGATGTGGGAATCCCTCCACCATCTTGCAACTTTTATGTAAGTAGGTTTTCAAGAAAATCATCATTTCTCTTTTAAATATGTCTGGAACAGGCATGATGGTAGTGTCAACCTGTTGGAGTTTTTGTTGCTGGAAGAAGTTGTACAAAAGGATTGGTTTTTACATTGACCAGTTACTGAATCAAGCGCAGGAATACATTGGAAATTTAGCTGGGGGTTCCTTTTCCCAGCAGACTACTTCTAGAACGAGCTTGTACACTGAAGCTGACTCTTTTGCTCTCTTTTTGTTTCTTTCCTATTTTCTTGGCTTCTTTGCCACTATCTAGACAATTTTGGAACTTTGTTCCCAACTAAAATGGTTTCAATAGTCTGATTGTGATCATACATTTTTACAAGGAATTTTTAAAATCTTTCCTCGAGTCCAGAAAGTCAAGGACTTAGATCTTTTTCTTCCCTTATCAATATTGCCATGAAATTGATAAATAAAGACCAACTCTTTATTTTTGTTTTTAACCCACGTAGATAATTCCCATCCATTAATCCATTTTGTGGACCAATAGCTGCCATTCTGATGGAAGCTGTCACTTCTTAACAATAGGCATTCTGTGACTATGTTGACAGCACTTTGGGTGAAGATCCTAACTGGTCTTAGATATACATAGGGAGAAATTTGCTCAGCCAGTGTCAGTCTTAAGCATGCGTATCAGAAGATCTTTCTAGAGCTGGGAATTTTCCCATGAAAGGGATTCAGTTAGGGAAGAGACACTTGTGCCAGAGTTTTACATTCTTCTTGAACACTGCTTAAGGAACTTAGATGCCATGTCCATTTGGATCTCTGTCTGCACAGAACTTTGTCATGCCAGTGCTTTGAAATGCATCTTGAAGAGAATTCACTAGCACAGAATGAAAGAGAGTGGAAGGGGTTGGTGGGGCTAACCAGGCCCAACCCCCCTGCCTAAACCAGGATACCTAGAGCCTCTTGCCCAGGATTCTATCTGGGTGTACTTTTAATGTCTTCAAAGATCCAGGCTCCACAATCTTTCTGGGCAGTCTGTGCCGTGGTTCAGTCACCCTGACAGTAAAGAAACATTTACTGATGTTCAAAGGCAATCTCCTGTATTTCAGTGTGTGCCCACTGCCTCTTGTCTTTTCCCTCAGCATCACTGAAAAGACACTGATTCCCTCCCCTTTGCACTATTGCTTCCATATGTATGTGTGATGCCATGTAGAGGTACGTCAAAAACCTCCCTGAAGCCCAGGCAGATAATATTCCCTTCATCTACCAGTCAAGTTGATTCATCAGAGGAGTTTAAAGTGATGTTCAGCATGAAATTCCCCTGAAAAATCATGCTAACTACATTATTTGGTCATCTGTCATGTGCCTGGCAAGGATTTCCAGGAAGAGCTGCTTCATCAACTTCCTGGGGATAAAAAAGAGGCTGGCTGGTTTGTACTATGGCGAGTCCTCTTAATTGCCTTTTTTGAAGATGGGTGTCATTTGCTAACATCCACTCTTTAGCCTCTCTTGTCGTCTACATCTTAGCAAAACGCTTTTCCACTATGTCTGGCTAGGAAAAACTGTGCCAGCACAGAAAACATCTCCCATCGTGTTCTAGAAGTTGCACGGATGTCTGCCAAGTGTTTGGCAGGAAGAAAAGAAAAGTTGTCCAAAACAGCTTCCAATCGAATGTTCCTGTGATTGGAAAAGTCAGGAGAGTGCAAAGGTACTGTTTTCTATCAGTTGGCAAGGTGCGCACACAATCCCAGTGTTGTACAGCTTGCTTCTTCACCTTCCCGAAGCTGCCGCTCTCGCCGGCTGCCGGAGCCCAAGAAGCGGCTTCTTCGCGCAAAGACGATTGTGCCGCTCACAGTGCTCTCCTTAGCGCGGCTTCTGCCGAAAGACGCCCGGCAGCGGCTCTTACCTCCGGAGAGCACCCTACCTTCGTCTTTAGCTCCTCTTCTCATCTACACCTCGGCAAAAAGCTTCTCCACTATGTCTGGCTAGGAAAAACTGTGCCAGCACAGAAAACATCTCCCATCGTGTTCTAGAAGTTGCACGGATGTCTGCCAAGTGTTTGGCAGGAAGAAAAGAAAAGTTGTCCAAAACAGCTTCCAATCGAATGTTCCTGTGATTGGAAAAGTCAGGAGAGTGCAAAGATACTGTTTTCTATCAGTTGGCAAGGTGCGCACACAATCCCAGTGTTGTACAGCTTGCTTCTTCACCTTCCCGAAGCTGCCGCTCTCGCCGGCTGCCGGAGCCCAAGAAGCGGCTTCTTCGCGCAAAGACGATTGTGCCGCTCACAGTGCTCTCCTTAGCGCGGCTTCTGCCGAAAGACGCCCGGCAGCGGCTCTTACCTCCGGAGAGCATCCTACCTTCGTCTTTCGCGTCTTTTGTAGTCTACATCTTAGCAAAACGCTTTTCCACTATGTCTGGCTAGGAAAAACTGTGCCAGCACAGAAAACATCTCCCATCGTGTTCTAGAAGTTGCACGGATGTCTGCCAAGTGTTTGGCAGGAAGAAAAGAAAAGTTGTCCAAAACAGCTTCCAATCGAATGTTCCTGTGATTGGAAAAGTCAGGAGAGTGCAAAGGTACTGTTTTCTATCAGTTGGCAAGGTGCGCACACAATCCCAGTGTTGTACAGCTTGCTTCTTCACCTTCCCGAAGCTGCCGCTCTCGCCGGCTGCCGGAGCCCAAGAAGCGGCTTCTTCGCGCAAAGACGATTGTGCCGCTCACAGGGCTCTCCTTAGCGCGGCTTCTGCCGAAAGACGCCCGGCAGCGGCTCTTACCTCCGGAGAGCATCCTACCTTCGTCTTTAGCTCCTCTTCTCATCTACACCTCGGCAAAAAGCTTTTCCACTATGTCTGGCTAGGAAAAACTGTGCCAGCACAGAAAACATCTCCCATCGTGTTCTAGAAGTTGCACGGATGTCTGCCAAGTGTTTGGCAGGAAGAAAAGAAAAGTTGTCCAAAACAGCTTCCAATCGAATGTTCCTGTGATTGGAAAAGTCAGGAGAGTGCAAAGATAATGTTTTCTATCAGTTGGCAAGGTGCGCACACAATCCCAGTGTTGTACAGCTTGCTTCTTCACCTTCCCGAAGCTGCCGCTCTCGCCGGCTGCCGGAGCCCAAGAAGCGGCTTCTTCGCGCAAAGACGATTGTGCCGCTCACAGTGCTCTCCTTAGCGCGGCTTCTGCCGAAAGACGCCCGGCAGCGGCTCTTACCTCCGGAGAGCATCCTACCTTCGTCTTTCGCGTCTTTTGTAGTCTACATCTTAGCAAAACGCTTTTCCACTATGTCTGGCTAGGAAAAACTGTGCCAGCACAGAAAACATCTCCCATCGTGTTCTAGAAGTTGCACGGATGTCTGCCAAGTGTTTGGCAGGAAGAAAAGAAAAGTTGTCCAAAACAGCTTCCAATCGAATGTTCCTGTGATTGGAAAAGTCAGGAGAGTGCAAAGGTACTGTTTTCTATCAGTTGGCAAGGTGCGCACACAATCCCAGTGTTGTACAGCTTGCTTCTTCACCTTCCCGAAGCTGCCGCTCTCGCCGGCTGCCGGAGCCCAAGAAGCGGCTTCTTCGCGCAAAGACGATTGTGCCGCTCACAGGGCTCTCCTTAGCGCGGCTTCTGCCGAAAGACGCCCGGCAGCGGCTCTTACCTCCGGAGAGCATCCTACCTTCGTCTTTCGCGTCTTTTGTAGTCTACATCTTAGCAAAACGCTTTTCCACTATGTCTGGCTAGGAAAAACTGTGCCAGCACAGAAAACATCTCCCATCGTGTTCTAGAAGTTGCACGGATGTCTGCCAAGTGTTTGGCAGGAAGAAAAGAAAAGTTGTCCAAAACAGCTTCCAATCGAATGTTCCTGTGATTGGAAAAGTCAGGAGAGTGCAAAGATAATGTTTTCTATCAGTTGGCAAGGTGCGCACACAATCCCAGTGTTGTACAGCTTGCTTCTTCACCTTCCCGAAGCTGCCGCTCTCGCCGGCTGCCGGAGCCCAAGAAGCGGCTTCTTCGCGCAAAGACGATTGTGCCGCTCACAGTGCTCTCCTTAGCGCGGCTTCTGCCGAAAGACGCCCGGCAGCGGCTCTTACCTCCGGAGAGCATCCTACCTTCGTCTTTCGCGTCTTTTGTAGTCTACATCTTAGCAAAACGCTTTTCCACTATGTCTGGCTAGGAAAAACTGTGCCAGCACAGAAAACATCTCCCATCGTGTTCTAGAAGTTGCACGGATGTCTGCCAAGTGTTTGGCAGGAAGAAAAGAAAAGTTGTCCAAAACAGCTTCCAATCGAATGTTCCTGTGATTGGAAAAGTCAGGAGAGTGCAAAGATACTGTTTTCTATCAGTTGGCAAGGTGCGCACACAATCCCAGTGTTGTACAGCTTGCTTCTTCACCTTCCCGAAGCTGCCGCTCTCGCCGGCTGCCGGAGCCCAAGAAGCGGCTTCTTCGCGCAAAGACGATTGTGCCGCTCACAGGGCTCTCCTTAGCGCGGCTTCTGCCGAAAGACGCCCGGCAGCGGCTCTTACCTCCGGAGAGCATCCTACCTTCGTCTTTCGCGTCTTTTGTAGTCTACATCTTAGCAAAACGCTTTTCCACTATGTCTGGCTAGGAAAAACTGTGCCAGCACAGAAAACATCTCCCATCGTGTTCTAGAAGTTGCACGGATGTCTGCCAAGTGTTTGGCAGGAAGAAAAGAAAAGTTGTCCAAAACAGCTTCCAATCGAATGTTCCTGTGATTGGAAAAGTCAGGAGAGTGCAAAGGTACTGTTTTCTATCAGTTGGCAAGGTGCGCACACAATCCCAGTGTTGTACAGCTTGCTTCTTCACCTTCCCGAAGCTGCCGCTCTCGCCGGCTGCCGGAGCCCAAGAAGCGGCTTCTTCGCGCAAAGACGATTGTGCCGCTCACAGTGCTCTCCTTAGCGCGGCTTCTGCCGAAAGACGCCCGGCAGCGGCTCTTACCTCCGGAGAGCATCCTACCTTCGTCTTTCTCGTCTTTTGTAGTCTACATCTTAGCAAAACGCTTTTCCACTATGTCTGGCTAGGAAAAACTGTGCCAGCACAGAAAACATCTCCCATCGTGTTCTAGAAGTTGCACGGATGTCTGCCAAGTGTTTGGCAGGAAGAAAAGAAAAGTTGTCCAAAACAGCTTCCAATCGAATGTTCCTGTGATTGGAAAAGTCAGGAGAGTGCAAAGGTACTGTTTTCTATCAGTTGGCAAGGTGCGCACACAATCCCAGTGTTGTACAGCTTGCTTCTTCACCTTCCCGAAGCTGCCGCTCTCGCCGGCTGCCGGAGCCCAAGAAGCGGCTTCTTCGCGCAAAGACGATTGTGCCGCTCACAGGGCTCTCCTTAGCGCGGCTTCTGCCGAAAGACGCCCGGCAGCGGCTCTTACCTCCGGAGAGCATCCTACCTTCGTCTTTCGCGTCTTTTGTAGTCTACATCTTAGCAAAACGCTTTTCCACTATGTCTGGCTAGGAAAACCCGTGCCAGCACAGAAAACATCTCCCATCGTGTTCTAGAAGTTGCACGGATGTCTGCCAAGTGTTTGGGAGGAAGAAAAGAAAAGTTGTCCAAAACAGCTTCCAATCGAATGTTCATGTGATTGGAAAAGTCAGGAGAGTGCAAAGGTACTGTTTTCTATCAGTTGGCAAGGTGCGCACACAATCCCAGTGTTGTACAGCTTGCTTCTTCACCTTCCCGAAGCTGCCGCTCTCGCCGGCTGCCGGAGCCCAAGAAGCGGCTTCTTCGCGCAAAGACGATTGTGCCGCTCACAGGGCTCTCCTTAGCGCGGCTTCTGCCGAAAGACGCCCGGCAGCGGCTCTTACCTCCGGAGAGCATCCTACCTTCGTCTTTCGCGTCTTTTGTAGTCTACATCTTAGCAAAACGCTTTTCCACTATGTCTGGCTAGGAAAAACTGTGCCAGCACAGAAAACATCTCCCATCGTGTTCTAGAAGTTGCACGGATGTCTGCCAAGTGTTTGGCAGGAAGAAAAGAAAAGTTGTCCAAAACAGCTTCCAATCGAATGTTCCTGTGATTGGAAAAGTCAGGAGAGTGCAAAGGTACTGTTTTCTATCAGTTGGCAAGGTGCGCACACAATCCCAGTGTTGTACAGCTTGCTTCTTCACCTTCCCGAAGCTGCCGCTTTCGCCGGCTGCCGGAGCCCAAGAAGCGGTTTCTTCGCGCAAAGACGATTGTGCCGCTCACAGTGCTCTCCTTAGCGCAGCTTCTGCCGAAAGACGCCCGGCAGCGGCTCTTACCTCCTGAGAGTGGCAGCTTCGGGAAGGTGAAGAAGCAAGCTGTACAACACTGGGATTGTGTGCGCACCTTGCCAACTGATAGAAAACCGTACCTTTGCACTCTCCTGACTTTTCCAATCACAGGAACATTCGATTGGAAGCTGTTTTGGACAACTTTTCTTTTCTTCCTGCCAAACACTTGGCAGACATCCGTGCAACTTCTAGAACACGATGGGAGATGTTTTCTGTGCTGGCACAGTTTTTCCTAGCCAGACATAGTGGAAAAGCGTTTTGCTAAGATGTAGACTACAAAAGACGAGAAAGACGAAGGTAGGATGCTCTCCGGAGGTAAGAGCCGCTGCCGGGCGTCTTTCGGCAGAAGCCGCGCTAAGGAGAGCCCTGTGAGCGGCACAATCGTCTTTGCGCGAAGAAGCCGCTTCTTGGGCTCCGGCAGCCGGCGAGAGCGGCAGCTTCGGGAAGGTGAAGAAGCAAGCTGTACAACACTGGGATTGTGTGCGCACCTTGCCAACTGATAGAAAACAGTACCTTTGCACTCTCCTGACTTTTCCAATCACAGGAACATTCGATTGGAAGCTGTTTTGGACAACTTTTCTTTTCTTCCTGCCAAACACTTGGCAGACATCCGTGCAACTTCTAGAACACGATGGGAGATGTTTTCTGTGCTGGCACAGTTTTTCCTAGCCAGACATAGTGGAAAAGCGTTTTGCTAAGATGTAGACTACAAAAGACGCGAAAGACGAAGGTAGGATGCTCTCCGGAGGTAAGAGCCGCTGCCGGGCGTCTTTCGGCAGAAGCCGCGCTAAGGAGAGCACTGTGAGCGGCACAATCGTCTTTGCGCGAAGAAGCCGCTTCTTGGGCTCCGGCAGCCGGCGAGAGCGGCAGCTTCGGGAAGGTGAAGAAGCAAGCTGTACAACACTGGGATTGTGTGCGCACCTTGCCAACTGATAGAAAACATTATCTTTGCACTCTCCTGACTTTTCCAATCACAGGAACATTCGATTGGAAGCTGTTTTGGACAACTTTTCTTTTCTTCCTGCCAAACACTTGGCAGACATCCGTGCAACTTCTAGAACACGATGGGAGATGTTTTCTGTGCTGGCACAGTTTTTCCTAGCCAGACATAGTGGAAAAGCTTTTTGCCGAGGTGTAGATGAGAAGAGGAGCTAAAGACGAAGGTAGGATGCTCTCCGGAGGTAAGAGCCGCTGCCGGGCGTCTTTCGGCAGAAGCCGCGCTAAGGAGAGCCCTGTGAGCGGCACAATCGTCTTTGCGCGAAGAAGCCGCTTCTTGGGCTCCGGCAGCCGGCGAGAGCGGCAGCTTCGGGAAGGTGAAGAAGCAAGCTGTACAACACTGGGATTGTGTGCGCACCTTGCCAACTGATAGAAAACATTATCTTTGCACTCTCCTGACTTTTCCAATCACAGGAACATTCGATTGGAAGCTGTTTTGGACAACTTTTCTTTTCTTCCTGCCAAACACTTGGCAGACATCCGTGCAACTTCTAGAACACGATGGGAGATGTTTTCTGTGCTGGCACAGTTTTTCCTAGCCAGACATAGTGGAGAAGCTTTTTGCCGAGGTGTAGATGAGAAGAGGAGCTAAAGACGAAGGTAGGGTGCTCTCCGGAGGTAAGAGCCGCTGCCGGGCGTCTTTCGGCAGAAGCCGCGCTAAGGAGAGCACTGTGAGCGGCACAATCGTCTTTGCGCGAAGAAGCCGCTTCTTGGGCTCCGGCAGCCGGCGAGAGCGGCAGCTTCGGGAAGGTGAAGAAGCAAGCTGTACAACACTGGGATTGTGTGCGCACCTTGCCAACTGATAGAAAACAGTACCTTTGCACTCTCCTGACTTTTCCAATCACAGGAACATTCGATTGGAAGCTGTTTTGGACAACTTTTCTTTTCTTCCTGCCAAACACTTGGCAGACATCCGTGCAACTTCTAGAACACGATGGGAGATGTTTTCTGTGCTGGCACAGTTTTTCCTAGCCAGACATAGTGGAAAAGCGTTTTGCTAAGATGTAGACGACAAGAGAGGCTAAAGAGTGGATGTTAGCAAATGACACCCATCTTCAAAAAAGGCAATTAAGAGGACTCGCCATAGTACAAACCAGCCAGCCTCTTTTTTATCCCCAGGAAGTTGATGAAGCAGCTCTTCCTGGAAATCCTTGCCAGGCACATGACAGATGACCAAATAATGTAGTTAGCATGATTTTTCAGGGGAATTTCATGCTGAACATCACTTTAAACTCCTCTGATGAATCAACTTGACTGGTAGATGAAGGGAATATTATCTGCCTGGGCTTCAGGGAGGTTTTTGACGTACCTCTACATGGCATCACACATACATATGGAAGCAATAGTGCAAAGGGGAGGGAATCAGTGTCTTTTCAGTGATGCTGAGGGAAAAGACAAGAGGCAGTGGGCACACACTGAAATACAGGAGATTGCCTTTGAACATCAGTAAATGTTTCTTTACTGTCAGGGTGACTGAACCACGGCACAGACTGCCCAGAAAGATTGTGGAGCCTGGATCTTTGAAGACATTAAAAGTACACCCAGATAGAATCCTGGGCAAGAGGCTCTAGGTATCCTGGTTTAGGCAGGGGGGTTGGGCCTGGTTAGCCCCACCAACCCCTTCCACTCTCTTTCATTCTGTGCTAGTGAATTCTCTTCAAGATGCATTTCAAAGCACTGGCATGACAAAGTTCTGTGCAGACAGAGATCCAAATGGACATGGCATCTAAGTTCCTTAAGCAGTGTTCAAGAAGAATGTAAAACTCTGGCACAAGTGTCTCTTCCCTAACTGAATCCCTTTCATGGGAAAATTCCCAGCTCTAGAAAGATCTTCTGATACGCATGCTTAAGACTGACACTGGCTGAGCAAATTTCTCCCTATGTATATCTAAGACCAGTTAGGATCTTCACCCAAAGTGCTGTCAACATAGTCACAGAATGCCTATTGTTAAGAAGTGACAGCTTCCATCAGAATGGCAGCTATTGGTCCACAAAATGGATTAATGGATGGGAATTATCTACGTGGGTTAAAAACAAAAATAAAGAGTTGGTCTTTATTTATCAATTTCATGGCAATATTGATAAGGGAAGAAAAAGATCTAAGTCCTTGACTTTCTGGACTCGAGGAAAGATTTTAAAAATTCCTTGTAAAAATGTATGATCACAATCAGACTATTGAAACCATTTTAGTTGGGAACAAAGTTCCAAAATTGTCTAGATAGTGGCAAAGAAGCCAAGAAAATAGGAAAGAAACAAAAAGAGAGCAAAAGAGTCAGCTTCAGTGTACAAGCTCGTTCTAGAAGTAGTCTGCTGGGAAAAGGAACCCCCAGCTAAATTTCCAATGTATTCCTGCGCTTGATTCAGTAACTGGTCAATGTAAAAACCAATCCTTTTGTACAACTTCTTCCAGCAACAAAAACTCCAACAGGTTGACACTACCATCATGCCTGTTCCAGACATATTTAAAAGAGAAATGATGATTTTCTTGAAAACCTACTTACATAAAAGTTGCAAGATGGTGGAGGGATTCCCACATCCTCCTTCCTCCATCTGGCTTGAAAGTATATTTGATAAAATATGCAACAAAGCACATGATTTATAAGGGAGAGTCAAATGGATGATTTGGGAATCGATCTCTTGTTGATAGTAAACTTCATATCCACTCGGTGTGACCTTTTTAAAACAAAATGTGGAGCTGAGGCATGAATCTGCCACAACAATTGTAAAGCAAACATACACACTCCCCTTCATATGCCCCCCCCTCCACACACACCTAGGCACACACAGAGATCAGCATAGCAGATCATGAACACCTTGGAAAAGACTGAAATGCTAAATGCCTCTCTTGATGGGCAAAAGAGCTGGTGCAGTAATTCAAATGCCTGGTACAAAAATTCTGTTTAATATTTAGCTCCTATTTAAAACACAGCTTTTCATTTCATTCTATTTACAGAATATTTTCATTTCATTTGTTTCTTTAAAATTACTTAGTTCTCACCTGTTGTATGTCTAGGAGTATTTTCTTCCAAAAATAGAAAAAAATAGATGATATCTTTTCAGCAGAAAACATTGGTTGATACAATTTTAAACCATCATGATATGGAAGAATTCTTCTGTCCCTCTCGAAGGTGGAAGAAGCATTTGGATCACAGATCATCTACAATGAAATACTTGACATGTTTAAGATGCTTTCAATCAATTTTGATCGTCAATTGCTTATTTGTTGTAAACAGTAATTTTTCAGTGAAGGGAAAGTGTGTGTGGTATATCTACATGATATGTTCAAAGGCAGTTCCTACTAATGGCCAGGCTGAATTCCAGTAAATAATGTCCCGAATGATATTTTGCCGCCTTCTTTGGCACTTCATGAAATCTTACCCCGATGAAGTGCTGAAACACAGAGATTTTCTCTTAGAGAGTGTCTCATGTTGTAACCTATCCCATGGATTTTATGCTGTAATTCTTATCTCTTTTAAAATTTACTATCTTCTGTACAGTTTTCATGAAACTTTCTGTTACAGTAGTGAATAGCACAGATAAATGTCATTTTGTACAACTTTGAATTTACCCCAAGAGCTGAGAGAAAACTTGATCCTATACTTCAATCCGAGTTTCTTCTATAGTCCAACTTTGTTTCTCTACCATCAAGCTTCTCCTTTGTTGCTGCTCCAAGCCCCGTCCAAGGTGACCTTGAATACTTTCAGGGATGGGACACCCACAACTTCTCTGGGCAACCTGTTCCAGTGTTCCAGCACTCCCACAGTAAAAAAGGCCTTCCTTTCATCTAATATGTGTAGGAAATCATAAATCTAGGCATAGAAGCTTGGAGTGCAAATTTGAAATTCTTTGGATTTGAAGCACATTTTATATGAATACTGACTTACAGATGACTAAAAGATGTTGATGGGCATTTGAGCTGACAAGTTTTGAAAAAGTGCACGGAAATTAAAATTGAAACCACTAAAATTAAAAACTCCTTGCCATTTTCTTTTTCCTCTCCTATTCAAAATTGCATATGTCAGATATCAGTGCTTCATGCAAACCTCTCAGATGCTCTCAGAGAAAAAGCTTTTCTTTCAGACTAAGTTGCGGTTGACGTAGAACACTAGCAGGAGTGAAAGATTTTCTGGGCATCGGGGCAGCCCGTTCTCCTTGGATTTGTGTGCAGAATGCATTTTATCCAAACTGGAAAATAGATCCCAGCTCTGTTCTATTCATCATTCTTACTTCATCAGGCCAGAAGATTCTGTGAAAAGTAGCCTGTGGACCTTGAAGACAGCGCATGTGAACCAGATGAGAGGTGATAGAGAAGTTGAGGGAGAGAAGAAAGAGCATGAGGCTGAAACCAGAAAGTATTTCTCCACGTGATCATGGAAGATTGCAGGAGCCACTTGGTACTATCAAACCAGCCCAACTTGGCACTGGTGCCACCTTGGGTCTGGGAGCCATGTTGCATATCGTGCATTTTAAGGAGCCAGCTGGCCACACCCAGCCATATGCCCCCAAACACAAACCAAGGCCCTTTTCTCTGGCAAACAAAACTCAGCTGCCCTGCTTCTGGATGGCAGATTGCAGGAACCACTTGGTACTATCAAACCAGCCCAACTTGGCACTGGTGCCACCATGGGTCTGGTCACCATCCTGCCTATTGTAGCTTTTCAGGAGCCAGCCGGTCACTCTCAGCCATAGGCCCCGAGACACAAAACTCGGCCCGTTTCCCTGGCAAACAAAAGTAAGCTGCCCCGCTTCTGGATGGCAGATTGCAGGAGCTACTTAGTACTATCAAATCAGCCCGACTTGGCACAGGTGCCACCTTGGATCTGGGAACCATCCTGTGTATCGTGGATTTTCAGGGGCCAGCCAGCCACTCTCAGCCATATGCCCCCAAAAACAAACCACGGACCTTTTCTCTGGCAAACAAAAATCAACTGCCCCACTTCTGGATGGCAGATTGCAGGAGCCACTTGGGACTATCACACCAGCACAACATGGCACTGCTGCCAACTTGGATCTCGGAACAATCCTACGTATCGTACATATTCAGGAACCAGCCGAACACTCCCAGCCACAGGCCCCCAAAAACAAACAAAGGCCCATTTCCCTGGAAAACAAAACTCAGCTGCCCCGCTTCTGGATGGCAGTTTGCAGGAGCCACTTGGTACTATCAAACCAGCCCAACTTGGCACTGGTGCCACCTTGGGTCTGGGAACCATCCTGCGTATCGTGGATTTTAAGGAGCCAGCCGGCTACTCCCAGCCACAGGCCCCCAACAAAAACCACGGCCCTTTTTTCTGGCAAACAAAACTTAGCTGCCTCACTTCTGGATGGCAGATTGCAGGAGCCACTTGGTGTAATCAAACCAGCCCGACTTGGCACTGGTGCCACCTTGGGTCTGGGAACCATCCTGCGTATCGTGGATTCTAAGGAGCCAGCCGGCCACTGCCAGCCACAGGCCCCCAAACAAAATCAACGGCGCTGTTCCCTGGAAAACAAAACACGCCTGCCAACTTTTTGATGGAGTTTGCAGGAGCCACTTGGTACTATCAAACCAGCCCGACTTGGCACTGGTGCCACCTTGGGTCTGGGAAACATCCTGCGTATCGTGGATTCTTAGGAGCCAGCCGGCCACTCCTAGCCACAGGCCCCCAAACAAAAACCTAGGCCTATTTCTCTGGCAAACAAAAGTAAGCTGCCCCGCTTCTGGATGGCAGATTGCAGGAGACACTTGGTACTATCAAACCAGCCCAACTTGGCACTGGTGCCACCTTGGATCTGGGAACCATGCTGTGTATCGTGGATATTCAGGGGCCAGCCGGCCACTCTCAGCCATATGTCCCCAAACAGAAACCTCGGCCCGTTTCTCTGGCAAACAAAACTCAACTGCCCCTCTTCTGGATGGCAAATTGCAGGATGAACTTGATACTAAAACCGCAGGCCGACTTGGTAGTGGTGACACCTTGGGCCTGGGAACCATCATGCGTATCGAGCATTTTAAGGAGCCAGCCGGCCACTCCCAGCAATATGCCCCCAAAAACAATCCACGGAATTTTTCTCTGGCAAACAAAATCAGCTGCCCCGCTTCTGGATGGCAGATTGCAGGAGCCACTTTGCACCATCAAACCAGCCCGACTTGGCACTGGTGCCACCTTGCATCTGGGAACCATGCTGCCTAGCGTGGATTTTCAGGAGCCAGCCGGCCACTCTCAGCCATAGGCCCACAAACAAAACCCACGGCCCGTTTCCCTGGCAAACAAAATTAAGCTGCCCCGCTTCTGGATGGCAGATTGCAGGACGCACTTGGTAGTATCAAACCAGCCCGACTTGGCACTGGTGCCACCTTGGGTCTGGGAACCATCATGCGTATCGTGGGTTCAAAGGAGCCAGCCGGCCACTCCCAGCCACAGGCCCCCAAATACAAACAACGGCGCTTTTCCCTGGAAAACAAATCTCGCCTGCCAACTTTTTCATGGCAGATTGCAGGAGCCACTTGGTACTATCAAACCAGCCCAACTTGGCACTGGTGCCACCATGGGTCTGGTCACCATCCTGCCTATTGTAGCTTTCCAGGAGCCAGCCGGTCACTCCCAGCCATAGGTCCCCAGTCACAAACCTCGGCCCGTTTCCCTGGCAAACAAAAGTAAGCTGCCCCGCTTCTGGATGGCAGATTGCAGGAGCCCCTTGGTACTATCAAACCAGCCAAACTTGGCACTGGTGCCACCTCTGGTCTGGGAACCATGCTGCGTAACGCAGATTCTAAGGCGCCAGTCGGCCACTCCCAGCCACAAGCCCCCAAACACAAACAACGGCGCTATTCTCTGGCAAACAAAACTCCACGGCCCCTCTTCTGGATGGCAAATTGCAGGACGCACTTGGTACTATAAAAACAGCCCGACTTGGCACTGGTGCCACCTTGGGTCTGGGAACCATCCTGCGTACCGATCTTTTTAATGAGACAGCCGGTCACTCCCAGCCATATGCCCCCAAACACAACCCACGGCCCTTTTCTCTGGCAAACAAAACTCAACTGCACCGCTTCTGGATGGCAGATTGCAGGAGCCACTTGGTACTATCAAACCAGCCCGACTTGGCACTGGTGCCACCTTGGGTCTGGGAACCATCCTGCGTATTGTGGGTTGTCAGGAGCCAGCCGAACACTCTCGGCCACAGACCCCAATCAAAAACAACGGCCCGTTTCACAGGCAAACAAAACTCAGCTGCCCCGCTTCTGGATGGGAGATTGCAGGAGGCACTTGACACTGTGAAACCAGCCCCACTTGGCACTGGTGCCACCTTGGGTCTGGGAACCATGCTGCGTATCATGGATTTTCAGGAGCCAGCCGGCCACTCCCAGCCACAGGCCCCCAAACACAAACCACAGCCTTTTTCTCTGGCAAACAAAATTCAGCTGCCCCGCTTCTGGATGGCAGATTGCAGGAGCCACTTGGGACTATCACACCAGCACAACATGGCACTGCTGCCACCTTGGATCTGGGAACCATCCGTCCTATCGTGGATTTTCAGGGGCCAGCCGGTCACTCTCAGCCATAGGCCCCAAACACAAACCACGGCCCTTTTCTCTGGAAAACAAAAGTCAACTGCCCCTCTTCTGGATGGCAGATTGCAGGAGCCACTGGGTACTATGAAACCAGCCCTACTTGGCACTGGTGCCACCTTGGGTCTGGGAACCATGCTGCGTATCATGGATTTTCAGGAGCCAGCCGGCCACTGCCAGCCACAGGCCCCGAAACACAAACAACAGCCTTTTTCTCTGGCAAACAAAATTCAGCTGCCCCGCTTCTGGATGGCAGATTGCAGGAACCACTTGGTACTAACAAACCAGCCCGACTTGGCACTGGTGCCACCTTGGGTCTGGGAACCATCCTGCGTATTGTGGGTTGTCAGGAGCCAGCCGAACACTCTCGGCCACAGACCCCAATCAAAAACAACGGCCCGTTTCACAGGCAAACAAAACTCAGCTGCCCCGCTTCTGGATGGGAGATTGCAGGAGGCACTTGACACTGTGAAACCAGCCCCACTTGGCACTGGTGCCACCTTGGGTCTGGGAACCATGCTGCGTATCATGGATTTTCAGGAGCCAGCCGGCCACTCCCAGCCACAGGCCCCCAAACACAAACCACAGCCTTTTTCTCTGGCAAACAAAATTCAGCTGCCCCGCTTCAGGATGGCAGATTGCAGGAGCCACTTGGGACTATCACACCAGCACAACATGGCACTGCTGCCACCTTGGATCTGGGAACCATCCGTCCTATCGTGGATTTTCAGGGGCCAGCCGGTCACTCTCAGCCATAGGCCCCAAACACAAACCACGGCCCTTTTCTCTGGAAAACAAAAGTCAACTGCCCCTCTTCTGGATGGCAGATTGCAGGAGCCACTGGGTACTATGAAACCAGCCCTACTTGGCACTGGTGCCACCTTGGGTCTGGGAACCATGCTGCGTATCATGGATTTTCAGGAGCCAGTCGGCCACTGCCAGCCACAGGCCCCGAAACACAAACAACAGCCTTTTTCTCTGGCAAACAAAATTCAGCTGCCCCGCTTCTGGATGGCAGATTGCAGGAACCACTTGGTACTAACAAACCAGCCCGACTTGGCACTGGTGCCACCTTGGGTCTGGGAACCATCCTGCGTATCGTGGATTCTAAGGAGCCAGCTGGCCAGTCCCAGCCACAGGCCCCAAAACACACACAACGGTGCTTTTCCCTGGAAAACAAAACTCGCCTGCCAAACATTTGATGGCAGATTGCAGGAGCCACTTGGTACTATCAAACCAGCCCAACTTGGCACTGGTGCCACCATGGGTCTGGTCACCATCCTGCCTATCGTAGCTTTTCAGGAGCCAGCCGGTCACTCCCAGCCATAGGCCCTGAGACACAAACCTCGGCCCGTTTCCCTGGCAAACAAAAGTAAGCTGCCCCGCTTCTGGATGGCAGATTGCAGGAACCACTTGGTAGTATCAAACCAGCCCGACTTTGCACTGTTGCCACCTTGGGTCTGGGAAACATCCGGCGTATCGTGTGTTGAAAGGAGCCAGCCGGCCACTCCCAGCCACAGGCCTCCAATCAAAAACAACGGCGCTTTTCCCTGGAAAACAAAACTCAACTGCCCTTCTTCTGGATGGAAAATTGCAGGACGCACTTGGTACTACAAAAACAGCCAAACTAGGCAATGGTGCCACCATGGATCTGGGAACCATCCTGCGTATCGAGCTTCTTAAGGAGCCAGCCGGCCACTCCCAGCCATATGCCCCCAAAAACAAACCACGGAACTTTACTCTGGCAAACAAAGATCCGCTGCCCCCCGTCAGGATGGCAGATTGCAGGAGCCACTTGGTACTATCAAACGAGCCCGACTTGGCCCTGGTGCCACCTTGAGTCTGGGAACCATCCTGCGTATTGTGGATTGTCAGTAGCCAGTCGACCATTCTCGGCCACAGACCCCAATCAAAAACAACGGCCGGTTCACAGGCAAAAGAACTCAGCTGCCCCGTTTCTGGATGGGAGACTGCATGAGGCACTTGACACTGTCAAACCAGCCCCACTTGGCACTGGTGCCATCTTGGGTCTGGGAACCATGCTGCGTATCATGGATTTTCAGGAGCCAACTGGCCACTGCCAGCCACAGGCCCCCAAACACAAACCTCGGCCCGTTTCCCTGGAAAACAAAAGTAAGCTACCCCGCTTCTGGATGGCAGATTGCAGGAACCACTTGGTACTATCAAACCAGCCCGACTTGGCACTGGTGCCATCTTGGGTCTGGGAACCATCCTGCGTATCGTGGATTCTAAGGAGCCAGCCGGCCACTCCCAGCCACAGGCCCGCAAACACAAACAACGGCGCTTTTCCCTGGAAAACAAAACTCGCCTGCCAACGTTTTGATGGTAGATTGCAGGAGCCACTTGGTACTATCAAATCAGCCCAACTTGGCACTGGTGCCACCATGGGTCTGGTCACCATCCTGCCTATCGTAGCTTTTCACGAGCCAGCCGGTCACTCCCAGCCATAGGCCTCTAGACAAAAACCTCGGCCCGTTTCCCTGGCAAAAAAAAGTAAGCTACCCCGCTACTGGATGGCAGATTGCAGGAGCCACTTTGCACCATCAAACTAGCCCGACTTGGCACTGGTGCCACCTCTGGTCTGGGAACAATGCTGCGTATCGTGGATTCTAAGGAGCCAGCCGGCCACTCCCAGCCACAGGCCCCCAAACACAAACAACGGCGCTTTTTCCTGGAAAACAAAACTCGCCTGCCAACTTTTTGATGGCAGATTGCAGGAGCCACTTGGTACTATCAAACCAGCCCAACTTGGCACTGGTGCCACCATGGGTCTGGTCACCATCCTGCCTATCGTAGCTTTTCAGGACCTAGCAGGTCACTCCCAGCCATAGGCCCCCAGACAAAAAGCTCGGCCCATTTCCCTGGCAAACAAAAGTAAGCTGCCCCGCTTCTGGATGGCAGATTGCAGGATCCACTTGTTATAATCAAACCAGCCCAACTTGGCACTGGTGCCACCTTGGGTCTGGGAACCATCCTGCGTATCGTGGATTCTAAGGAGCCAGCTGGCCACTCCCAGCCACAGGCCCCCAAACACAAACAACGGCGCTTTTCCCTGGAAAACAAAACTCGCCTGCCAACTTTTTGATGGCAGATTGCAGGAGCTACTTGGTACTATCAAACCAGCCCAACTTGGCACTGGTGCCACCTCTGGTCGGGTCACCATCCTGCCTATCGTAGCTTTTCAGGAGCCAGCCGGTCACTCCCAGCCATAGGCCCCCAGACAAAAACCTCGGCCCGTTTCCCTGGCAAACAAAAGTAAGCTGCCCCGCTTCTGGATGGCAGATTGCAGGACGCAATTGGTACTATCAAACCAGCCCAACTTGGAAATGGTGCCACCTTGGGTCTGGGAACCATCCTGCGTATCGTGGATTCTAAGGAGCCAGCCGGTCACTCCCAGCCACAGGCCCCCAAATACAAACCACAGCGCTTTTCCCTGGAAAACAAAACTCGCCTGCCAACTTTTTGATGACAGATTGCAGGAGCCACTTGGTACTATCAAATCAGCCCAACTTGGCACTGGTGCCACCATGGGTCTGGTCACCATCCTGCCTATCGTAGCTTTTCAGGAGCCAGCCGGTCACTCCCAGCCATAGGCCCCCAGACACAAACCTCGGCCCGTTTCCCTGGCAAACAAAAGTAAGCTGCCCCGCTTCTGGATGGCAGATTGCAGGAGCCACTTTGCACCATCAAACTGGCCCGACTTGTCACTGGTGCCACCTCAGGTCTGGGAACCATCCTGAGTATCGTGGATTCCAATTAGCAAGACGACCACTCCCAGCCACAGGCCCCCAAACACAAAGAACGGCGCTTTTCCCTGGAAAACAAAACTCGCCTGCCAACATTTTGATGGCAGATTGCAGGAGCCACTTGGTACTATCAAACCAGCCCAACTTGGCACTGGTGCCACCATGGGTCTGGTCACCATCCTGCCTATCGTAGCTTTTCAGGAGCCAGCCGGTCACTCCCAGCCATAGGCCCCCAGACACAAAGCTCGGCCCGTTTCCCTGGCAAACAAAAGTAAGCTGCCCCGCTTCTGGATGGCAGATTGCAGGATCCACTTGTTATTATCAAACCAGCCCGACTTGGTACTGGTGCCACCTCTGGTCTGGGAACCATCCTGCGTATCGTGGATTCTAAGGAGCCAGCCGGCCACTCCCAGCCACAGGCCCCCAAAAAAAAACAACGGCGCTTTTCCCTGGAAAACAAAACTCGCCTGCCAACATTTTGATGGCAGATTGCAGGAACCACTTGGTACTATCAAACCAGCCCAACTTGGCACTGGTGCCACCTTGGGTCTGGGAACCATCCGGCGTATCGTGTGTTGAAAGGAGCCAGCCGGCCACTTCAGCCACAGGCCCGCAGACAAAAACAACGGCGCTTTTCCCTGGAAAACAAAACTCGCCTGCTGACTTTTTGATGGAAGATTGCAGGAGCCACTTTGTACTTTGAAATCAGCCGAACATGGCTCTGGTGCCACCATGGGTCTGGTCACCATCCTGCCTATCGTAGCTTTTCACGAGCCAGCCGGTCACTCCCAGCCATAGGCCCCCAGACACAAACCTCGGCCCGTTTCCCTGGCAAACAAAAGTAAGCTGCCCCGCTTCTGGATGGCAGATTGCAGGACGCACTTGGTACTATCAAACCAGCCCAACTTGGCACTGGTGCCACCTCAGGTCTGGGAACCATCCTGCGTATTGTGGATTCTAAGGAGCCAGCCGGCCACTCCCAGCCACAGGCCCCCAAACACAAACAACGGCGCTTTTCCCTAGAAAACAAAACTCGCCTGCCAAATTTTGATGGCAGATTACAGGAGCCACGTGGTACTATCAAACCAGCCCAACTTGGCACTGGTGCCACCATGGGTCTGGTCACCATCCTGCCTATCGTAGCTTTTCAGGAGCCAGCCGGTCACTCCCAGCCATAGACCCCAGACACAAAGCTCGGCCCGTTTCCCTGGCAAACAAAAGTAAGCTGCCCCGCTTCTGGATGGCAGATTGCAGGAGCCACTTTGCACCATCAAACTAGCCGGACTTGGCACTGGTGCCACCTCAGGTCTGGGAACCATCCTGCGTATCGTGGATTCTAAGGAGCCAGCCGGCCACTCCCAGCCACAGGCCCTCAAACACAAACAACGGCGCTTTTCCCTGGAAAACAAAACTCGCCTGACAACTTTTTGATGGCAGATTGCAGGAGCCACTTGGTACTATCAAACCAGCCCAACTTGGCACTGGTGCCACCATGGGTCTGGTCACCATCCTGCCTATCGTAGCTTTTCAGGAGCCAGCCGGTCACTCCCAGCCATAGGCCCCCAGACAAATACCTCGGCCCGTTTCCCTGGAAAACAAAAGTAAGCTGCCCCACTTCTGGATGGCAGATTGCAGGACGCACTTGGTACTATCAAACCAGCCCGACTTGGCACTGGTGCCACGTCAAGTCTGGGAACCATCCTGCGTATCGTGGATTCTAAGGAGCCAGCCGGCCACTCCCAGCCACAGGCCCTCAAACACAAACAACGACGCTTTTCCCTGGAAAAGAAAACTCGCCTGCCAACTTTTTGATGGCAGATTGCAGGAGCCACTTGGTACTATCAAACCAGCCCAACTTGGCACTGGTGCCACCATGGGTCTGGTCACCATCCTGCCTATCGTAGCTTTTCAGGAGCCAGCCGGTCACTCCCAGCCATAGGCCCCAAGACACAAAGCTCGGCCCGTTTCCCTGGCAAAAAAAAGAAAGCTGCCCCGCTTCTGGATGGCAGATTGCCGGACGCACTTGGTACTATCTAACCAGCCCAATGTGGCACTGGTGCCACCTCTGGTCTGGGAACCATCCTGCGTATCGTGGATTCTAATTAGCCATCCGGCCACTCCCAGCCACAGGCCCCCAAACACAAACAACGACGCTTTTCCCTGGAAAACAAAACTCGCCTGCCAAATTTTGATGACAGATTGCAGGAGCCACTTGGTGCTATCAAACCAGCCTAACTTGGCACTGGTGCCACCATGGGTCTGGTCACCATCCTGCACATCGTAGCTCTTCAGGAACCAGCCGGTCATTCCCAGCCATAGGCCCCCAGACACAAAGCTCGACCCGTTTCCGTGGCAAACAAAAGTAAGCTGCCCCGCTTCTGGATGGCAGATTGCAGGAGCCACTTGGTATAATCAAACCAGCCCGACTTGGCACTGGTGCCACCTTGGGTCTGGATACCATGCTGCGTATCGTGGATTCTAAGGAGCCAGCCGGCCACTCCCAGCCACAGGCCCCCAAACACAAACAACGGCGCTTTTCCCTGGAAAATAAAACTCGCCTGCCAACTTTTTGATGGCAGATTGCAGGAGCAACTTGCTACTATCAAATCAGCCCAACTTGGCACTGGTGCCACCATGGGTCTGGTCACCATCCTGCCTATCGTAGCTTTTCAGGAGCCAGCCGGTCACTCCCAGCCATAGGCCCCCAGACAAAAACCTCGGCCATTTTCCCTGGCAAACAAAAGTAAGCTACCCCGCTTCTGCTTGGCAGATTGCAGGAGCCACTTTGCAGCATCAAACTAGCCCGACTTGGCACTGGTGCCACGTCAGGTCTGGGAACCATCCTGCGTATCGTGGATTCCAATTAGCAAGCCGGCCACTCTCAGCCACAGGCCCCCAAACACAAACAACGGCGCTTTTCCCTGGAAATCAAAACTCGCCTGCCAAATTTTTGATGGCAGATTGCAGGAGCCACTTGGTAATATCAAATCAGCCCAACTTGGCACTGGTGCCACCATGGGTCTGGTCACCATCCTGCCTATCGTAGCTTTTCAGGAGCCAGCCGGTCACTCCCAGCCATAGGCCCCCAGACACAAACCTCGGCCCGTTTCCCTGGAAAACAAAAGTAAGCTGCCCCGCTTCTGGATGGCAGATTGCAGGAGCCACTTTGCACCATCAAACTGGCCCGACTTGTCACTGGTGCCACCTCAGGTCTGGGAACCATCCTGCGTCTCGTGGATTTTCAGGGGCCAGCCAGCCACTCTCAGCCATATGCCCCCAAAAACAAACCAAGGACCTTTTCTCTGGCAAACAAAAATCAACTGCCCCACTTCTGGATGGCAGATTGCAGGAGCCACTTGGGACTATCACACCAGCACAACATGGCACTGCTGCCAACTTGGATCTCGGAACAATCCTACGTATCGTACATATTCAGGAACCAGCCGAACACTCCCAGCCACAGGCCCCCAAACACAAACAAAGGCCCATTACCCTGGCAAACAAAAGTAAGCTGCCCCGCTTCTGGATGGCAGTTTGCAGGAGCCACTTGGGACTATCAAACCAGCCCGACTTGGTAATGGTACCACCTTGGATCTGGGAACCATCCGGCGTATCGTGGATTTTCAGGGGCCAGCCGGTCATTCCCAGCCATATGCCCCCAAACACAAACCTCGGCCCTTTTCTCTGGCAAACAAAACTCAACTGCCCCTCTTCTGGATGGCAAATTGCAGGACGCACTTGGTACTACAAAAAGAGCCCGACTTGGCAGTGGTGCCACCTTGGCTCTGGGAACCATCCTGCGTATCGAGCATTTTAAGGAGCCAGCCGGCAATTCCCAGCCGTATGCCCCAAAAAGAAACCATGGACATTTTCTCTGGCAAAAAAAACTCAGCTGTCCCGCTTCTGGATGGCAGATTGCAGGAGCCACTTGGTACTATCAAACCAGCCCAATTTGGCCCTGGTGCCACCATGGGTCTGGTAACCATCCTGCCTATTGTAGCTTTTCAGGAGCCAGCCGGTCACTCCCAGCCATAGGCCCACAGACACAAAACTCGGCCCGTTTCCCTGACAAACAAAAGTAAGCTGTCCCGCTTCTGGATGGCAGATTGCAGGAGCCACTTGCTACTATCAAACCACCCGACTTGGCACTGGTGCCACCTCTGGTCTGGGAACCATCCTGCGTATCGTAGATTCTAATTAGCCATCCGTCCACTCCCAGGCACAGGCCCCCAAACACAAACAACGGCGCTTTTCCCTGGAAAACAAAACTCGTCTGCCATCTTTTTGATGGCAGATTGCCGGAGCCACTTGGTACTATCAAACCAGCCCAACTTGGCACTGGTGCCACCATGGGTCTGGTCACCATCCTGCCTATCGTAGCTTTTCAGGAGCCAGCCGGCCACTCCCTGCCACAGGCCCCCAAACACAAACAACGGCGCTTTTCCCTGGAAAACAAAATTCGCCTGCCAACTTTTTGATGGCAGATTGCAGGAGCCACTTGGTACTATCAAATCAGCCCAACTTGGCACTGGTGCCACCATGGGTCTGGTCAACATCCTTCCTATCGTAGCTTTTCAGGAGCCAGCCGGTCACTCCCAGCCATAGGCACCCAGACACAAACCTCGGCCCGTTTCCCTGGCAAACAAAAGTAAGCTGCCCCGCTTCTGGATGGCAGATTGCAGGAGCCACTTGGTAGTATCAAACCAGCCCTACTTGGTACTGGTGCCAACTTGGGTCTGGGAAACATCCTGCGTATCGTGGATTCTAAGGAGCCAGCCGGCCACTCCCAGCCACAGGCCCCCAAACACAAACAACGGCGCTTTTCCCTGGAAAACAAAACTCGCCTACCAACATTTTGATGGCAGATTGCAGGAGCCACTTGGTACTATCAAATCAGCCGAACTTGGCACTGGTGCCACCATGGGTCTGGTAACCATCCTGCCTATCGTACCTTTTCAGGAGCCAGCTGGTCACTCCCAGCCATAGGCCCCCAGACAAAAACCTCGGCTCCTTTCCCTGGCAAACAAAAGTAAGCAGCCCTGCTTCTGGATGGCAGATTGCAGGAGCCACTTTGCACCATCCAACTGGCCCGACTTGTCACTGTTGCCACCTCTGGTCTGGGAACCATCCTGCGTATCGTGGATTCTAATTAGCCAGCCGGCCACTCCCAGCCACAGGCCCCCAAACACAAACAACGGCGCTTTTCCCTGGAAAACAAAACTCGCCTGACAACTTTTTGATGGCAGATTGCAGGAGCCACTTGGTACTATCAAACCAGCCCAACTTGGCACTGGTGCCACCATGGGTCTGGTCACCATCCTGCCTATCGTAGCTTTTCAGGAGCCAGCCGGTCACTCCCAGCCATAGGCCCCCAGACACAAAGCTCGGCCCGTTTCCCTGGCAAACAAAAGTAAGCTGCCCCGCTTCTGGATGGCAGATAGTAGGACGCACTTGTTACTATCAAACCAGCCCGACTTGGCACTGGTGCCACCACTGGTCTGGGAACCATCCTGCGTATCGTGGATTCTAATTAGCCAGCCGGCCAATCCCAGCCACAGGCACCCAAACACAAACAACGGCGCTTTTCCCTGGAAAACAAAACTCGCCTGACAACTTTTTGATGGCAGATTGCAGGAGCCACTTGGTACTATCAAACCAGCCCAACTTGGCACTGGTGCCACCATGGGTCTGGTCACCATCCTGCCTATCGTAGCTTTTCAGGAGCCAGCCGGTCACTCCCAGCCATAAACCCCCAGACAAATACCTCGGCCCGTTTCCCTGGAAAACAAAAGTAAGCTGCCCCGCTTCTGGATGGCAGATTCCAGGACGCACTTGGTACTATCAAACCAGCCCAACTTGGCACTGGTGCCACCTTGGGTCTGGGAACCATCCTGCGTATCGTGGATTCTAAGGAGCCAGCCGGCCACTCCCTGCCACAGGCCCCCAAACACAAACAACGGCGCTTTTCCCTGGAAAACAAACTCGCCTGCCAACTTTTTGATGGCAGATTGCAGGAGCCACTTGGTACTATCAAACCAGCCCAACTTGGCACTGGTGCCACCATGGGTCTGGTCACCATCCTGCCTATCGTAACTTTTCAGGAGCCAGCCGGTCACTCCCAGCCATAGGCCCCCAGACAAAAACCTCGGCCCGTTTCCCTGGCAAACAAAAGTAAGCTGCCCCGCTTCTGGATGGCAGATAGTAGGACGCACTTGGTACTATCAAACCAGCCCAACTTGGCACTGGTGCCACCTCTGATCTGGGAACCATGCTGAGTATCGTGGATTCTAAGGAGCCAGCCGGCCACTCCCAGCCACAGGCCCCCAAACACAAACAACGGCGCTTTTCCCTGGAAAACAAAACTCGCCTGCCAAGTTTTTGATGGCAGATTGCAGGAGCCACTTGGTACTATCAAACCAGCCCAACTTGGCACTGGTGCCGTCATGGGTCTGGTCACCATCCTGCCTATCGTAGCTTTTCACGAGCCAGCCGGTCACTCCCAGCCATAGGCCCCCAGACAAAAACCTCGGCCCGTTTCCCTGGAAAACAAAAGTAAGCTGCCCCGCTTCTGGATGGCAGATGGCAGGAACCACTTGGTACTATCAAACCAGCCCAACTTGGCACTGGTGCCACCTTGGGTCTGGGAACCATCCTGCGTATCGTGGATTCTAAGGAGCCAGCCGGTCGCTCCCAGCCACAGGCCCCCAAACAAAACCACAGGGCTATTTCCTGGAAAACAAAACTCGCCTGCCAAGTTTTTGATGGTAGATTGCAGGAGCCACTTGGTACTATCAAACCAGCCCAACTTGGCACTGGTGCCACCATGGGTCTGGTCACCATCCTGCCTATCGTAGCTTTTCAGGAGCCAGCCGGTCACTCCCAGCCATAGGCCCCCAGACACAAACCTCGGCCCGTTTCCCTGGCAAACAAAAGTAAGCTACCCCGCTTCTGGATGGCAGATTGCAGGAGCCACTTGGTACTATCAAACCAGCCCGACTTGGCACTGGTGCCACCTCAGGTCTGGGAACCATCCTGCGTATCGTGGATTCTAAGGAGCCAGCCGGCCACTCCCAGCCATAGGCCCCCAAACAAAAACAACGGCGCTTTTCCCTGGAAAACAAAACTTGCCTGCTAACTTTTTGATGGCAGATTGCAGGAGCCACTTGGTACTATCAAACCAGCCCAACTTGGCACTGGTGCCACCATGGGTCTGGTCACCATCCTGCCTATCGTAGCTTTTCAGGAGCCAGCCGGTCACTCCCAGCCATAGGCCCCCAGACACAAAGCTCGACCCGTTTCCCTGGCAAACAAAAGCAAGCTGCCCCGCTTCTGGATGGCAGATTGCAGGAGCCACTTGGTACTATCAAACCAGCCCATCTTGGCATTGGTGCCACCTCTAGTCTGGGAACCATCCTGCGTATCGTGGATTCTAAGGAGCCAGCCGGTCACTCCCAGCCACAGGCCCCCAAACACAAACCACAGCGCTTTTCCCTGGAAAACAAAACTCGCCTGCCAACTTTTTGATGGCAGATTGCAGGAGCCACTTGCTACTATCAAATCAGCCCAACTTGGCACTGGTGCCACCATGGGTCTGGTCACCATCCTGCCTATCGTAGCTTTTCAGGAGACAGCCGGTCCCTCCCTGCCATAGGCCCCCAGAGAAAAACCTCGGCCCATTTCCCTGGCAAACAAAAGTAAGCTGCCCCGCTTCTGGATGGCAGATTCCAGGACGCACTTGGTAGTATCAAACCAGCCCAACTTGGCACTGGTGCCACCTTGGGTCTGGGAACCATCCTGCGTATCGTGGATTCTAAAGAGCCAGCCGGTCACTCCCAGCCACAGGCCCCCAGACACAAACAACGGCGCTTTTCCCTGGACAACAAAACTCGCCTGCCAGATTGTGATGGCAGATTCCCGGAGCCACTTGGTACTATCAAACCAGCCCAACTTGACACTGGTGCCGTCATGGGTCTGGTCACCATCCTGCCTATCGTAGCTTTTCAGGAGCCAGCCGGTCACTCCCAGCCATAGGCCCCCAGACACAAACCTCGGCCCGTTTCCCTGGCAAACAAAAGTAAGTTATACCGCTTCTGGATGGCAGATTGCAGGAGCCACTTTTCACCATCAAACCAGCCCGACTTGGCATTGCTGCCACCTCTGGTCTGGGAACCATCCTGCGTATCGTGGATTCTAAGGAGCCAGCCGGCCACTCCCAGCCACAGGCACCCAAGCAAAAACAACGGCGCTTTTCCCTGGAAAACAAAACTCGCCTGACAACTTTTTGATGGCAGATTGCAGGAGCCACTTGGTACTATCAAACCAGCCCAACTTGGCACTGGTGCCACCATGGGTCTGGTCACCATCCTGCCTATCGTAGCTTTTCAGGAGCCAGCCGGTCACTCCCAGCCATAGGCCCCCAGACACAAACCTCGGCCCGTTTCCCTGGCAAACAAAAGTAAGCTACCCCGCTTCTGGATGGCAGATTGCAGGACGCACTTGGTACTATCAAACCAGCCCAACTTGGCACTGGTGCCACCTCAGGTCTGGGAACCATCGTGCGTATCGTGGATTCTAAGGAGCCAGCCGGCCACTCCCAGCCATAGGCCCCCAAACAAAAACAACGGCGCTTTTCCCTGGAAAACAAAACTTGCCTGCCAACTTTTTGATGGCAGATTGCAGGAGCCACTTGGTACTATCAAACCAGCCCAACTTGGCACTGGTGCCACCATGGGTCTGGTCACCATCCTGCCTATTGTAGCTTTTCAGGAGCCACCCGGTCACTCCCAGCCGTAGGCCCACAGACACAAAACTCGGCCGGTTTCCCTGACAAACAAAAGTAAGCTGTCCCGCTTCTGGATGGCAGATTGCAGGAGCCACTTGCTACTATCAAACCACCCGACTTGGCACTGGTGCCACCTCTGGTCTGGGAACCATCCTGGGTATCGTAGCTTTTCAGGAGCCAGCCGGCCACTCCCTGCCACAGGCTCCCAAACACAAACAACGGCGCTTTTCCCTGGAAAACAAAATTCGCCTGCCAACTTTTTGATGGCAGATTGCAGGAGCCACTTGGTACTATCAAATCAGCCCAACTTGTCACTGGTGCCACCATGGGTCTGGTCAACATCCTGCCTATCGTAGCTTTTCAGGAGCCAGCCGGTCACTCCCAGCCATAGGCCCCCAGACCCAAACCTCGGCCCGTTTCCCTGGCAAACAAAAGTAAGCTGCCCCGCTTCTGGATGGCAGATTGCAGGAGCCACTTGGTAGTATCAAACCAGCCCTACTTGGTACTGGTGCCAACTTGGGTCTGGGAAACATCCTGCGTATCGTGGATTCTAAGGAGCCAGCCGGCCACTCCCTGCCACAGGCCCCCAAACACAAACAACGGCGCTTTTCCCTGGAAAACAAAACTCTCCTGACAACTTTTTGATGGCAGATTGCAGGAGCCACTTGGTACTATCAAACCAGCCCAACTTGGCACTGGTGTCACCATGGGTCTGGTCACCATCCTGCCTATCGTAGCTTTTCAGGAGCCAGCCGGCCACTCCCAGCCATAGGCCCCCAGACACAAACCTCGGCCCGTTTCCCTGGCAAACAAAAGTAAGCTGCCCCGCTTCTGGATGGCAGATTCCCGGACGCACTTGTTACAATCAAACCAGCCCAACTTGGCACTGGTGCCACCTCTGGTCTGGGAACCATGCTGAGTATCGTGGATTCTAAGGAGCCAGCCGGCCACTCCCAGCCACAGGCCCCCAAACACAAACAACGGCGCTTTTCCCTGGAAAACAAAACTCGCCTGCCAAGTTTTTGATGGCAGATTGCAGGAGCCACTTGGTACTATCAAACCCGCCCAACTTGGCACTGGTGCCACCATGGGTCTGGTCACCATCCTGCCTATCGTAGCTTTTCAGGAGCCAGCCGGTCACTCCCCGCCATAGGCCCCCAGACACAAACCTCGGCCCGTTTCCCTGGCAAACAAAAGTAAGCTACCCCGCTTCTGGATGGCAGATTGCAGGACGCACTTGGTACTATCAAACCAGCCCAACTTGGCACTGGTGCCACCTCAGGTCTGTGAACCATCCTGCGTCTCGTGGATTCTAAGGAGCCAGCCGGCCACTCCCACCCATAGGCCCCCAAACAAAACAACGGCGCTTTTCCCTGGAAAACAAAACTCGCCTGCCAACTTTTTGATGGCAGATTGCAGGAACCACTTGGTATTATCAAGCCAGCCCGACTTGGCACTGGTGCCACCTTGGGTCTGGGAACCATGCTGCGTATCGTGGATTCTAAGGAGCCAGCCGGCCACTCCCTGCCACAGGCCCCCAAACACAAACAACGGCGCTTTTCCCTGGAAATCAACACTCGCTTGCCGACTTTTTGATGGCAGATTGCAGGAGCCACTTGGTACTATCAAACCAGCCCAACTTGGCACTGGTGCCACCATGGGTCTGGTCACCATCATGCCTCTCGTAGCTTTTCAGGACCTAGCCGGTCACTCACAGCCATAGGCCCCCAGACACAAACCTTGGCCCGTTTCCCTGGCAAACAAAAGTAAGCTGCCCCGTTTCTGGATGGCAGATTTCAGTAGCAACTTTGCACCATCAAACTGGCCCGACTTGTCACTGGTGCCACTTTAGGTCTGGGAAACATCCTGCGTATCGTGGATTCTAATTAGCCATCCGGCCACTCCCACCCACAGGCCCCCAAACACAAACAACGGCGCTTTTCCCTGGAAAACAAAACTCGCCTGCCAACTTTTTGATGGCAGATTGCAGGAGCCACTTGGTACTATCAAATCAGCCGAACTTGGCACTGGTGCCACCATGGGTCTGGTAACCATCCTGCCTATCGTACCTTTTCAGGAGCCAGCTGGTCACTCCCAGCCATAGGCCCCCAGACAAAAACCTCGGCTCCTTTCCCTGGCAAACAAAAGTAAGAAGCCCTGCTTCTGGATGGCAGATTGCAGGAGCCACTTTGCACCATCAAACTGGCCCGACTTGTCACTGTTGCCACCTCTGGTCTGGGAACCATCCTGCGTATCGTGGATTCTAATTAGCCAGCCGGCCACTCCCAGCCACAGGCCCCCAAACACAAACAACGGCGCTTTTCCCTGGAAAACAAAACTCGCCTGACAACTTTTTGATGGCAGATTGCAGGAGCCACTTGGTACTATCAAACCAGCCCAACTTGGCACTGGTGCCACCATGGGTCTGGTCACCATCCTGCCTATCGTAGCTTTTCAGGAGCCAGCCGGTCACTCCCAGCCATAGGCCCCCAGACACAAAGCTCGGCCCGTTTCCCTGGCAAACAAAAGTAAGCTGCCCCGCTTCTGGATGGCAGATAGTAGGACGCACTTGTTACTATCAAACCAGCCCGACTTGGCACTGGTGCCACCACTGGTCTGGGAACCATCCTGCGTATCGTGGATTCTAAGGAGCCAGCCGGCCACTCCCACCCACAGGCCCCCAAACACAAACAACGGCGCTTTTCCCTGGAAAACAAAACTCGCCTGCCAACTTTTTGATGGCAGATTGCAGGAGCCACTTGGTACTATCAAACCAGCCCAACTTGGCACTGGTGCCACCATGGGTCTGGTCACCATCCTGACTATCGTAGCTTTTCAGGAGCCAGCCGGTCACTCCCAGCCATAGGCCCCCAGACAAATACCTCGGCCCGTTTCCCTGGCAAACAAAAGTAAGCTGCCCCGCTTCTGGATGGCAGATTGCAGGACGCACTTGGTACTATCAAACCAGCCCGACTTGGCACTGGTGCCACCACTGGTCTGGGAACCATCCTGCGTATCGTGGATTCTAAGGAGCCATCCGGCCACTCCCTGCCACAGGCCCCCAAACAAAAAGAACGGCGCTTTTCCCTGGAAAACAAAACTCGCCTGCCAAGTTTTTGATGGCAGATTGCAGGAGCCACTTGGTACTATCAAACCAGCCGAACTTGGCACTGGTGCCACCATGGGTCTGGTCACCATCCTGCCTATCGTAACTTTTCAGGAGCCAGCCGGTCACTCCCAGCCATAGGCCCCCAGACAAAAACCTCGGCCCGTTTCCCTGGCAAACAAAAGTAAGCTGCCCCGCTTCTGGATGGCAGATTGCAGGAGCCACTTTGCACCATCAAACCAGCCCAACTTGGCACTGGTGCCAACTCAGGTCTGGGAACCATCCTGCGTATCGTGGATTCTAAGGAGCCAGCCGGCCACTCCCTGCCACAGGCCCCCAAACACAAACAACGGCGCTTTTCCCTGGAAAACAAAACTCGCCTACCAACATTTTGATGGCAGATTGCAGGAGCCACTTGGTACTATCAAATCAGCCGAACGTGGCACTGGTGCCACCATGGGTCTGGTAACCATCCTGCCTATCGTACCTTTTCAGGAGCCAGCTGGTCACTCCCAGCCATAGGCCCCCAGACAAAAACCTCGGCTCCTTTCCCTGGCAAACAAAAGTAAGCAGCCCTGCTTCTGGATGGCAGATTGCAGGAGCCACTTTGCACCATCAAACTGGCCCGACTTGTCATTGTTGCCACCTCTGGTCTGGGAACCATCCTGCGTATCGTGGATTCTAATTAGCCAGCCGGCCACTCCCAGCCACAGGCCCCCAAACACAAACAACGGCGCTTTTCCCTGGAAAACAAAACTCGCCTGACAACTTTTTGATGGCAGATTGCAGGAGCCACTTGGTACTATCAAACCAGCCCAACTTGGCACTGGTGCCACCATGGGTCTGGTCACCATCCTGCCTATCGTAGCTTTTCAGGAGCCAGCCGGTCACTCCCAGCCATAGGCCCCCAGACACAAAGCTCGGCCCGTTTAGCTGGCAAACAAAAGTAAGCTGCCCCGCTTCTGGATGGCAGATAGTAGGACGCACTTGTTAATATCAAACCAGCCCGACTCGGCACTGGTGCCACCACTGGTCTGGGAACCATCCTGCGTATCGTGGATTCTAAGGAGCCAGCCGGCCACTCCCAGCCACAGGCACCCAAACACAAACAACGGCGCTTTTCCCTGGAAAACAAAACTCGCCTGACAACTTTTTGATGGCAGATTGCAGGAGCCACTTGGTACTATCAAACCAGCCCAACTTGGCACTGGTGCCACCATGGGTCTGGTCACCATCCTGCCTATCGTAGCTTTTCAGGAGCCAGCCGGTCACTCCCAGCCATAGGCCCCCAGACACAAAGCTCGGCCCGTTTCCCTGGCAAACAAAAGTAAGATGCCCCGCTTCTGGATGGCAGATAGTAGGACGCACTTGTTAATATCAAACCAGCCCGACTTGGCACTGGTGCCACCACTGGTCTGGGAACCATCCTGCGTATCGTGGATTCTAAGGAGCCAGCCGGCCACTCCCAGCCACAGGCACCCAAACACAAACAACGGCGCTTTTCCCTGGAAAACAAAACTCGCCTGACAACTTTTTGATGGCAGATTGCAGGAGCCACTTGGTACTATCAAACCAGCCCAACTTGGCACTGGTGCCACCATGGGTCTGGTCACCATCCTGCCTATCGTAGCTTTTCAGGAGCCAGCCGGTCACTCCCAGCCATAGGCCCCCAGACAAATACCTCGGCCCGTTTCCCTGGAAAACAAAAGTAAGCTGCCCCGCTTCTGGATGGCAGATTGCAGGACGCACTTGGTACTATCAAACCAGCCCGACTTGGCACTGGTGCCACGTCAAGTCTGGGAACCATCCTGCGTATCGTGGATTCTAAGGAGCCAGCCGGCCACTCCCTGCCACAGTTCCCCAAACACAAACAACGGCGCTTTTCCCTGGAAAACAAAACTCGCCTGCCAACTTTTTGATGGCAGATTGCAGGAGCCACTTGGTACTATCAAACCAGCCCAACTTGGCACTGGTGCCACCATGGGTCTGGGAACCATCCTGCCTATCGTAACTTTTCAGGAGCCAGCCAGTCACTCCCAGCCATAGGCCCCCAGACAAAAACCTCGGCCCGTTTCCCTGGCAAACAAAAGTAAGCTGCCCCGCTTCTGGATGGCAGATTCCCGGACGCACTTGGTACTATCAAACCAGCCCAACTTGGCACTGGTGCCACCTCTGATCTGGGAACCATGCTGAGTATCGTGGATTCTAAGGAGGCAGCCGGCCACTCCCAGCCACAGGCCCCCAAACACAAACAACGGCGCTTTTCCCTGGAAAACAAAACTCGCCTGCCAAGTTTTTGATGGCAGATTGCAGGAGCCACTTGGTACTATCAAACCAGCCCAACTTGGCACTGGTGCCGTCATGGGTCTGGTCACCATCCTGCCTATCGTAGCTTTTCAGGAGCCAGCCGGTCACTCCCAGCCATAGGCCCCCAGACAAAAACCTCGGCCCGTTTCCCTGGAAAACAAAAGTAAGCTGCCCCGCTTCTGGATGGCAGATTGCAGGAACCACTTGGTACTATCAAACCAGCCCAAGTTAGCACTGGTGCCACCATGGGTCTGGGAACCATCCTGTGTATCGTGGATTCTAATTAGCCATCCGTCCACTCCAGGCCATAGGGCCCCAGGCGCAAACAACGGCGCTTTTCCCTGGATAACAAACTCGCCTGCCAAATTTTTGATGGCAGATTTCAGGAGCCACTTGGTACTATCAAACCAGCCCAACTTGGCACTGGTGCCACCATGGGTCTGGTCACCATCCTGCCTATCGTAGCTTTTCAGGAGCCAGCCGGTCACTCCCAGCCATAGGCCCCGAGACACAAACCTCGGCCCGTTTCCCTGGCAAACAAAAGTAAGCTACCCCACTTCTGGATGGCAGATTGCAGGACGCACTTGGTACTATCAAACCAGCCCAACTTGGCACTGGTGCCACCTCAGGTCTGGGAACCATCCTGCGTCTCGTGGATTCTAAGGAGCCAGCCGGCCACTCCCACCCATAGGCCCCCAAACAAAAACAACGGCGCTTTTCCCTGGAAAACAAAACTCGCCTGCCAACTTTTTGATGGCCGATTGCAGGAACCACTTGGTATTATCAAGCCAGCCCGACTTGGCACTGGTGCCACCTTGGGTCTGGGAATCATGCTGCGTATCGTGGATTCTAAGGAGCCAGCCGGCCACTCCCTGCCACAGGCCCCCAAACAGAAACAACGGCGCTTTTCCCTGGAAATCAACACTCGCTTGCCGACTTTTTGATGGCAGATTGCAGGAGCCACTTGGTACTATCAAACCAGCCCAACTTGGCACTGGTGCCACCATGGGTCTGGTCACCATCATGCCTCTCGTAGCTTTTCAGGACCTAGCCGGTCACTCACAGCCATAGGCCCCCAGACACAAACCTTGGCCCGTTTCCCTGGCAAACAAAAGTAAGCTGCCCCGTTTCTGGATGGCAGATTTCAGTAGCAACTTTGCACCATCAAACTGGCCCGACTTGTCACTGTTGCCACCTCTGGTCTGGGAACCATCCTGCGTATCGTGGATTCTAATTAGCCAGCCGGCCACTCCCAGCCACAGGCCCCCAAACACAAACAACGGCGCTTTTCCCTGGAAAACAAAACTCGCCTGACAACTTTTTGATGGCAGATTGCAGGAGCCACTTGGTACTATCAAACCAGCCCAACTTGGCACTGGTGCCACCATGGGTCTGGTCACCATCCTGCCTATCGTAGCTTTTCAGGAGCCAGCCGGTCACTCCCTGCCACAGGCCCCCAGACACAAAGCTCGGCCCGTTTCCCTGGCAAACAAAAGTAAGCTGCCCCGCTTCTGGATGGCAGATAGTAGGACGCACTTGTTACTATCAAACCAGCCCGACTTGGCACTGGTGCCACCACTGGTCTGGGAACCATCCTGCGTATCGTGGATTCTAAGGAGCCAGCCGGCCACTCCCAGCCTCAGGCACCCAAACACAAACAACGGCGCTTTTCCCTGGAAAACAAAACTCGCCTGACAAATTTTGATGGCAGATTGCAGGAGCCACTTGGTACTATCAAACCAGCCCAACTTGGCACTGGTGCCACCATGGGTCTGGTCACCATCCTGCCTATCGTAGCTTTTCAGGAGCCAGCCGGCCACTCTCAGCCATATGCCCCCAAAAACAAACCACGGACCTTTTCTCTGGCAAACAAAAATCAGCTGCCCCACTTCTGGATGGCAGATTGCAGGAGCCACTTGGGACTATCACACCAGCACAACATGGCACTGCTGCCACCTTGGATCTGGGAACAATCCTGCGTATCGTACATATTCAGGAACCAGCCGAACACTCCCAGCCACAGGCCCCCAAACACAAACAACGGCCCTTTTCTCTGGCAAACAAAACTCAACTGCCCCTCTTCTGGATGGCAAATTGCAGGACGCACTTGGTACTACAAAAAGAGCCCGACTTGGCAGTGGTGCCACCTTGGCTCTGGGAACCATCCTGCATATCGAGCATTTTAAGGAGCCAGCCGGCAATTCCCAGCCGTATGCCCCAAAAAGAAACCATGGACCTTTTCTCTGGCAAAAAAATCTCAGCTGTCCCGCTTCTGGATGGCAGATTGCAGGAGTTACTTTGAACCATACAACCAGCCTTACTTGGCACTGGTGCCACCTTGGATCTGGGAACCATCCTGCCTATCGTTGATTTTCAGGGGCCAGCCGGCCACTCTCAGCCATAGGCCCCCAAACACAAACCACAGCCCTTTTCTCTAGCAAACAAAATTCAACTGCCCCGCTTCTGGATGGCAAATTGCAGGAGCCACTTGGTACTATCAAACCAGCCCGACTTGGCACTGGTGCCACCTTGGGTCTGGGAACCATCCTGCCTATCGTGGATTTTAAGGAGCCAGCCGGCTACTCCCAGCCACAGGCCCCCAACAAAAACCACGGCCCTTTTTTCTCGCAAACAAAACTTAGCTGCCTCACTTCTGGATGGCAGATTGCAGGAGCCACTTGGTGTAATCAAACCAGCCCGACTTGGCACTGGTGCCACCTTGGGTCTGGGAACCATCCTGCGTATCGTGGATTCTAAGGAGCCAGCCGGCCACTCCCAGCCACAGGCCCCCAAACAAAATCAACGGCGCTGTTCCCTGGAAAACAAAACACGCCTGCCAACTTTTTGATGGAGTTTGCAGGAGCCACTTGGTACTATCAAACCAGCCCGACTTGGCACTGGTGCCACCTTGGGTCTGGGAAACATCCTGCGTATCGTGGATTCTTAGGAGCCAGCCGGCCACTCCTAGCCACAGGCCCCCAAACAAAAACCTAGGCCTATTTCTCTGGCAAACAAAAGTAAGCTGCCCTGCTTCTGGATGGCAGATTGCAGGAGACACTTGGTACTATCAAACCAGCCCGACTTGGCACTGGTGCCACCTTGGATCTGGGAACCATGCTCTGTATCGTGGATATTCAGGGGCCAGCCGGCCACTCTCAGCCATATGTCCCCAAACAGAAACCTCAGCCCGTTTCTCTGGCAAACAAAACTCAACTGCCCCTCTTCTGGATGGCAAATTGCAGGATGAACTTGATACTAAAACCGCAGGCCGACTTGGTAGTGGTGACACCTTGGGCCTGGGAACCATCATGCGTATCGAGCATTTTAAGGAGCCAGCCGGCCACTCCCAGCAATATGCCCCCAAAAACAATCCACGGAATTTTCCTCTGGCAAACAAAAATCAGCTGCCCCGCTTCTGGATGGCAGATTGCAGGAGCCACTTTGCACCATCAAACCAGCCCGACTTGGCACTGGTGCCACATTGCATCTGGGAACCATGCTGCCTAGCGTGGATTTTCAGGAGCCAGCCGGCCACTCTCAGATATATGCCCCCAAACAAAACCCACGGCCCGTTTCCCTGGCAAACAAAATTAAGCTGCCCCGCTTCTGGATGGCAGATTGCAGGACGCACTTGGTAGTATCAAACCAGCAAAACTTGGCACTGGTGCCACCTTGGGTCTGGGAACCATCCTGCATATCGTGGGTTCAAAGGAGCCAGCCGGCCACTCCCAGCCACAGGCCCCCAAATACAAACAATGTCGCTTTTCCCTGGAAAACAAAACTCGCCTGCCAACTTTTTGATGGCAGATTGCCGGAGCCACTTGGTACTATCAAACCAGCCCAACTTGGCACTGGTGCCACCATGGGTCTGGTAACCATCCTGCCTATTGTAGCTTTCCAGGAGCCAGCCGGTCTCTCCCAGCCATAGGTCCCCAGTCACAAACCTCGGCCCGTTTCCCTGGCAAACAAAAGTAAGCTACCCCGCTTCTGGATGGCAGATTGCAGGAGCAACTTGGTACTATCAAACCAGCAAAACTTGGCACTGGTGCCACCTTGGGTCTGGGAACCATGCTGCGTAACACAGATTCTAAGGCGCCAGTCGGCCACTACGAGCCACAAGCCCCCAAACACAAACAACGGCGCTCTTCTCTGGCAAACAAAACTCAACTGCCCCTCTTCTGGATGGCAAATTGCAGGACGCACTTGGTACTATAAAAACAGCCCGACTTGGCACTGGTGCCCCCTTGGGTCTGGGAACCATCCTGCGTATCGATCTTTTTAATGAGACAGCCGGCCACTCCCAGCCATATGCCCCCAAACACAACCCACGGCCCTTTTCTCTGGCAAACAAAACTCAACTGCACCGCTTCTGGATGGCAGATTGCAGGAGCCACTTGGTACTATCAAACCAGCCCGACTTGGCACTGGTGCCACCTTGGGTCTGGGAACCATCCTGCGTATTGTGGGTTGTCAGGAGCCAGCCGAACACTCTCGGCCACAGACCCCAATTAAAAACAACGGCCCGTTTCACAGGCAAACAAAACTCAGCTGCCCCGCTTCTGGATGGGAGATTGCAGGAGGCACTTGACACTGTGAAACCAGCCCCACTTGGCACTGGTGCCACCTTGGGTCTGGGAACCATACTGCGTATCATGGATTTTCAGGAGCCACCCGGCCACTCCCAGCCACAGGCCCCCAAACACAAACCACAGCCTTTTTGTCTGGCAAACAAAATTCAGCTGCCCCGCTTCTGGATGGCAGATTGCAGGAGCCACTTGGGACTATCACACCAGCACAACATGGCACTGCTGCCACCTTGGATCTGGGAACCATCCTTCCTATCGTGGATTTTCAGGGGCCAGCCGGTCACTCTCAGCCATAGGCCCCAAACACAAACCACGGCCCTTTTCTCTGGAAAACAAAACTCAACTGCCCCTCTTCTGGATGGCAGATTGCAGGAGCCACTGGGTACTATGAAACCAGCCCTACTTGGCACTGATGCCACCTTGGGTCTGGGAACCATGCTGCGTATCATGGATTTTCAGGAGCCAGCCGGCCACTGCCAGCCACAGGCACCGAAACACAAACAACAGCCTTTTTCTCTGGCAAACAAAATTCAGCTGCCCCGCTTCTGGATGGCAGATTGCAGGAACCACTTGGTACTAACAAACCAGCCCGACTTGGCACTGATGCCACCTTGGGTCTGGGAACCATCCTGCGTATCGTGGATTCTAAGGAGCCAGCTGGCCACTCCCAGCCACAGGCCCCAAAACACACACAAGGGTGCTTTTCCCTGGAAAACAAAACTCGCCTGCCAAACATTTGATGGCAGATTGCAGGAGCCACTTGGTACTATCAAACCAGCCCAACTTGGCACTGGTGCCACCATGGGTCTGGTCACCATCCTGCCTATCGTAGCTTTTCAGGAGCCAGCCAGCCACCCCCAGCCAGAGGCCCCCAGACAAATATTTCGGCCCGTTTCCCTGGCAAACAAAAGTAAGCTGCCCCGCTTCTGGATGGCAGATTGCAGGAGCCACTTTGCACCATCAAACCAGCCCAACTTGGCACTGGTGCCAACTCAGGTCTGGGAACCATCCTGCGTATCGTGGGTTCTAAGGAGCCAGCTGGCCACTCCCAGCCACAGGCCCCCAAACACAAACAACGGCGCTTTTCCCTGGAAAACAAAACTCGCCTGCCAACTTTTTGATGGCAGATTGCAGGAGCCACTTGGTACTATCAAACCAGCCCAACTTGGCACTGGTGCCACCATGGGTCTGGTCACCATCCTGCCTATCGTAGCTTTTCAGGAGCCAGCCGGTCACTCCCAGCCATAGGCCCCGAGACACAAACCTCGGCCCGTTTCCCTGGCAAACAAAAGTAAGCTACCCCGCTTCTGGATGGCAGATTGCAGGACGCACTTGGTACTATCAAACCAGCCCAACTTGGCACTGGTGCCACCTCAGGTCTGGGAACCATCCTGCGTCTCGTGGATTCTAAGGAGCCAGCCGGCCACTCCCACCCATAGGCCCCCAAACAAAAACAACGGCGCTTTTCCCTGGAAAACAAAACTCGCCTGCCAACTTTTTGATGGCCGATTGCAGGAACCACTTGGTATTATCAAGCCAGCCCGACTTGGCACTGGTGCTACCTTGGGTCTGGGAACCATGCTGCGTATCGTGGATTCTAAGGAGCCAGCCGGCCACTCCCTGCCACAGGCCCCCAAACACAAACAACGGCGCTTTTCCCTGGAAATCAACACTCGCTTGCCGACTTTTTGATGGCAGATTGCAGGAGCCACTTGGTACTATCAAACCAGCCCAACTTGGCACTGGTGCCACCATGGGTCTGGTCACCATCATGCCTCTCGTAGCTTTTCAGGACCTAGCCGGTCACTCACAGCCATAGGCCCCCAGACACAAACCTTGGCCCGTTTCCCTGGCAAACAAAAGTAAGCTGCCCCGTTTCTGGATGGCAGATTTCAGTAGCAACTTTGCACCATCAAACTGGCCCGACTTGTCACTGTTGCCACCTCTGGTCTGGGAACCATCCTGCGTATCGTGGATTCTAATTAGCCATCCGGCCACTCCCACCCACAGGCCCCCAAACACAAACAACGGCGCTTTTCCCTGGAAAACAAAACTCGCCTACCAACATTTTGATGGCAGATTGCAGGAGCCACTTGGTACTATCAAATCAGCCGAACTTGGCACTGGTGCCACCATGGGTCTGGTAACCATCCTGCCTATCGTACCTTTTCAGGAGCCAGCTGGTCACTCCCAGCCATAGGCCCCCAGACAAAAACCTCGGCTCCTTTCCCTGGCAAACAAAAGTAAGCAGCCCTGCTTCTGGATGGCAGATTGCAGGAGCCACTTTGCACCATCAAACTGGCCCGACTTGTCATTGTTGCCACCTCTGGTCTGGGAACCATCCTGCGTATCGTGGATTCTAATTAGCCAGCCGGCCACTCCCAGCCACAGGCCCCCAAACACAAACAACGGCGCTTTTCCCTGGAAAACAAAACTCGCCTGACAACTTTTTGATGGCAGATTGCAGGAGCCACTTGGTACTATCAAACCAGCCCAACTTGGCACTGGTGCCACCATGGGTCTGGTCACCATCCTGCCTATCGTAGCTTTTCAGGAGCCAGCCGGTCACTCCCAGCCATAGGCCCCCAGACACAAAGCTCGGCCCGTTTAGCTGGCAAACAAAAGTAAGCTGCCCCGCTTCTGGATGGCAGATAGTAGGACGCACTTGTTAATATCAAACCAGCCCGACTCGGCACTGGTGCCACCACTGGTCTGGGAACCATCCTGCGTATCGTGGATTCTAAGGAGCCAGCCGGCCACTCCCAGCCACAGGCACCCAAACACAAACAACGGCGCTTTTCCCTGGAAAACAAAACTCGCCTGACAACTTTTTGATGGCAGATTGCAGGAGCCACTTGGTACTATCAAACCAGCCCAACTTGGCACTGGTGCCACCATGGGTCTGGTCACCATCCTGCCTATCGTAGCTTTTCAGGAGCCAGCCGGTCACTCCCAGCCATAGGCCCCCAGACACAAATCTCGGCCCGTTTCCCTGGCAAACAAAAGTAAGATGCCCCGCTTCTGGATGGCAGATAGTAGGACGCACTTGTTAATATCAAACCAGCCCGACTTGGCACTGGTGCCACCACTGGTCTGGGAACCATCCTGCGTATCGTGGATTCTAAGGAGCCAGCCGGCCACTCCCAGCCACAGGCACCCAAACACAAACAACGGCGCTTTTCCCTGGAAAACAAAACTCGCCTGACAACTTTTTGATGGCAGATTGCAGGAGCCACTTGGTACTATCAAACCAGCCCAACTTGGCACTGGTGCCACCATGGGTCTGGTCACCATCCTGCCTATCGTAGCTTTTCAGGAGCCAGCCGGTCACTCCCAGCCATAGGCCCCCAGACAAATACCTCGGCCCGTTTCCCTGGAAAACAAAAGTAAGCTGCCCCGCTTCTGGATGGCAGATTGCAGGACGCACTTGGTACTATCAAACCAGCCCGACTTGGCACTGGTGCCACGTCAAGTCTGGGAACCATCCTGCGTATCGTGGATTCTAAGGAGCCAGCCGGCCACTCCCTGCCACAGTTCCCCAAACACAAACAACGGCGCTTTTCCCTGGAAAACAAAACTCGCCTGCCAACTTTTTGATGGCAGATTGCAGGAGCCACTTGGTACTATCAAACCAGCCCAACTTGGCACTGGTGCCACCATGGGTCTGGGAACCATCCTGCCTATCGTAACTTTTCAGGAGCCAGCCAGTCACTCCCAGCCATAGGCCCCCAGACAAAAACCTCGGCCCGTTTCCCTGGCAAACAAAAGTAAGCTGCCCCGCTTCTGGATGGCAGATTCCCGGACGCACTTGGTACTATCAAACCAGCCCAACTTGGCACTGGTGCCACCTCTGATCTGGGAACCATGCTGAGTATCGTGGATTCTAAGGAGGCAGCCGGCCACTCCCAGCCACAGGCCCCCAAACACAAACAACGGCGCTTTTCCCTGGAAAACAAAACTCGCCTGCCAAGTTTTTGATGGCAGATTGCAGGAGCCACTTGGTACTATCAAACCAGCCCAACTTGGCACTGGTGCCGTCATGGGTCTGGTCACCATCCTGCCTATCGTAGCTTTTCAGGAGCCAGCCGGTCACTCCCAGCCATAGGCCCCCAGACAAAAACCTCGGCCCGTTTCCCTGGAAAACAAAAGTAAGCTGCCCCGCTTCTGGATGGCAGATTGCAGGAACCACTTGGTACTATCAAACCAGCCCAAGTTGGCACTGGTGCCACCATGGGTCTGGGAACCATCCTGTGTATCGTGGATTCTAATTAGCCATCCGTCCACTCCAGGCCATAGGGCCCCAGGCGCAAACAACGGCGCTTTTCCCTGGATAACAAACTCGCCTGCCAAATTTTTGATGGCAGATTTCAGGAGCCACTTGGTACTATCAAACCAGCCCAACTTGGCACTGGTGCCACCATGGGTCTGGTCACCATCCTGCCTATCGTAGCTTTTCAGGAGCCAGCCGGTCACTCCCAGCCATAGGCCCCGAGACACAAACCTCGGCCCGTTTCCCTGGCAAACAAAAGTAAGCTACCCCACTTCTGGATGGCAGATTGCAGGACGCACTTGGTACTATCAAACCAGCCCAACTTGGCACTGGTGCCACCTTGGGTCTGGGAACCATCCTGCGTCTCGTGGATTCTAAGGAGCCAGCCGGCCACTCCCACCCATAGGCCCCCAAACAAAAACAACGGCGCTTTTCCCTGGAAAACAAAACTCGCCTGCCAACTTTTTGATGGCCGATTGCAGGAACCACTTGGTATTATCAAGCCAGCCCGACTTGGCACTGGTGCCACCTTGGGTCTGGGAATCATGCTGCGTATCGTGGATTCTAAGGAGCCAGCCGGCCACTCCCTGCCACAGGCCCCCAAACAGAAACAACGGCGCTTTTCCCTGGAAATCAACACTCGCTTGCCGACTTTTTGATGGCAGATTGCAGGAGCCACTTGGTACTATCAAACCAGCCCAACTTGGCACTGGTGCCACCATGGGTCTGGTCACCATCATGCCTCTCGTAGCTTTTCAGGACCTAGCCGGTCACTCACAGCCATAGGCCCCCAGACACAAACCTTGGCCCGTTTCCCTGGCAAACAAAAGTAAGCTGCCCCGTTTCTGGATGGCAGATTTCAGTAGCAACTTTGCACCATCAAACTGGCCCGACTTGTCACTGTTGCCACCTCTGGTCTGGGAACCATCCTGCGTATCGTGGATTCTAATTAGCCAGCCGGCCACTCCCAGCCACAGGCCCCCAAACACAAACAACGGCGCTTTTCCCTGGAAAACAAAACTCGCCTGACAACTTTTTGATGGCAGATTGCAGGAGCCACTTGGTACTATCAAACCAGCCCAACTTGGCACTGGTGCCACCATGGGTCTGGTCACCATCCTGCCTATCGTAGCTTTTCAGGAGCCAGCCGGTCACTCCCTGCCACAGGCCCCCAGACACAAAGCTCGGCCCGTTTCCCTGGCAAACAAAAGTAAGCTGCCCCGCTTCTGGATGGCAGATAGTAGGACGCACTTGTTACTATCAAACCAGCCCGACTTGGCACTGGTGCCACCACTGGTCTGGGAACCATCCTGCGTATCGTGGATTCTAAGGAGCCAGCCGGCCACTCCCAGCCTCAGGCACCCAAACACAAACAACGGCGCTTTTCCCTGGAAAACAAAACTCGCCTGACAAATTTTGATGGCAGATTGCAGGAGCCACTTGGTACTATCAAACCAGCCCAACTTGGCACTGGTGCCACCATGGGTCTGGTCACCATCCTGCCTATCGTAGCTTTTCAGGAGCCAGCCGGCCACTCTCAGCCATATGCCCCCAAAAACAAACCACGGACCTTTTCTCTGGCAAACAAAAATCAGCTGCCCCACTTCTGGATGGCAGATTGCAGGAGCCACTTGGGACTATCACACCAGCACAACATGGCACTGCTGCCACCTTGGATCTGGGAACAATCCTGCGTATCGTACATATTCAGGAACCAGCCGAACACTCCCAGCCACAGGCCCCCAAACACAAACAACGGCCCTTTTCTCTGGCAAACAAAACTCAACTGCCCCTCTTCTGGATGGCAAATTGCAGGACGCACTTGGTACTACAAAAAGAGCCCGACTTGGCAGTGGTGCCACCTTGGCTCTGGGAACCATCCTGCATATCGAGCATTTTAAGGAGCCAGCCGGCAATTCCCAGCCGTATGCCCTAAAAAGAAACCATGGACCTTTTCTCTGGCAAAAAAATCTCAGCTGTCCCGCTTCTGGATGGCAGATTGCAGGAGTTACTTTGAACCATACAACCAGCCTTACTTGGCACTGGTGCCACCTTGGATCTGGGAACCATCCTGCCTATCGTTGATTTTCAGGGGCCAGCCGGCCACTCTCAGCCATAGGCCCCCAAACACAAACCACAGCCCTTTTCTCTAGCAAACAAAATTCAACTGCCCCGCTTCTGGATGGCAAATTGCAGGAGCCACTTGGTACTATCAAACCAGCCCGACTTGGCACTGGTGCCACCTTGGGTCTGGGAAACATCCTGCCTATCGTGGATTTTAAGGAGCCAGCCGGCTACTCCCAGCCACAGGCCCCCAACAAAAACCACGGCCCTTTTTTCTCGCAAACAAAACTTAGCTGCCTCACTTCTGGATGGCAGATTGCAGGAGCCACTTGGTGTAATCAAACCAGCCCGACTTGGCACTGGTGCCACCTTGGGTCTGGGAACCATCCTGCGTATCGTGGATTCTAAGGAGCCAGCCGGCCACTCCCAGCCACAGGCCCCCAAACAAAATCAACGGCGCTGTTCCCTGGAAAACAAAACACGCCTGCCAACTTTTTGATGGAGTTTGCAGGAGCCACTTGGTACTATCAAACCAGCCCGACTTGGCACTGGTGCCACCTTGGGTCTGGGAAACATCCTGCGTATCGTGGATTCTTAGGAGCCAGCCGGCCACTCCTAGCCACAGGCCCCCAAACAAAAACCTAGGCCTATTTCTCTGGCAAACAAAAGTAAGCTGCCCTGCTTCTGGATGGCAGATTGCAGGAGACACTTGGTACTATCAAACCAGCCCGACTTGGCACTGGTGCCACCTTGGATCTGGGAACCATGCTCTGTATCGTGGATATTCAGGGGCCAGCCGGCCACTCTCAGCCATATGTCCCCAAACAGAAACCTCAGCCCGTTTCTCTGGCAAACAAAACTCAACTGCCCCTCTTCTGGATGGCAAATTGCAGGATGAACTTGATACTAAAACCGCAGGCCGACTTGGTAGTGGTGACACCTTGGGCCTGGGAACCATCATGCGTATCGAGCATTTTAAGGAGCCAGCCGGCCACTCCCAGCAATATGCCCCCAAAAACAATCCACGGAATTTTCCTCTGGCAAACAAAAATCAGCTGCCCCGCTTCTGGATGGCAGATTGCAGGAGCCACTTTGCACCATCAAACCAGCCCGACTTGGCACTGGTGCCACATTGCATCTGGGAACCATGCTGCCTAGCGTGGATTTTCAGGAGCCAGCCGGCCACTCTCAGATATATGCCCCCAAACAAAACCCACGGCCCGTTTCCCTGGCAAACAAAATTAAGCTGCCCCGCTTCTGGATGGCAGATTGCAGGACGCACTTGGTAGTATCAAACCAGCAAAACTTGGCACTGGTGCCACCTTGGGTCTGGGAACCATCCTGCATATCGTGGGTTCAAAGGAGCCAGCCGGCCACTCCCAGCCACAGGCCCCCAAATACAAACAATGTCGCTTTTCCCTGGAAAACAAAACTCGCCTGCCAACTTTTTGATGGCAGATTGCCGGAGCCACTTGGTACTATCAAACCAGCCCAACTTGGCACTGGTGCCACCATGGGTCTGGTAACCATCCTGCCTATTGTAGCTTTCCAGGAGCCAGCCGGTCTCTCCCAGCCATAGGTCCCCAGTCACAAACCTCGGCCCGTTTCCCTGGCAAACAAAAGTAAGCTACCCCGCTTCTGGATGGCAGATTGCAGGAGCCACTTGGTACTATCAAACCAGCAAAACTTGGCACTGGTGCCACCTTGGGTCTGGGAACCATGCTGCGTAACACAGATTCTAAGGCGCCAGTCGGCCACTACGAGCCACAAGCCCCCAAACACAAACAACGGCGCTATTCTCTGGCAAACAAAACTCAACTGCCCCTCTTCTGGATGGCAAATTGCAGGACGCACTTGGTACTATAAAAACAGCCCGACTTGGCACTGGTGCCCCCTTGGGTCTGGGAACCATCCTGCGTATCGATCTTTTTAATGAGACAGCCGGCCACTCCCAGCCATATGCCCCCAAACACAACCCACGGCCCTTTTCTCTGGCAAACAAAACTCAACTGCACCGCTTCTGGATGGCAGATTGCAGGAGCCACTTGGTACTATCAAACCAGCCCGACTTGGCACTGGTGCCACCTTGGGTCTGGGAACCATCCTGCGTATTGTGGGTTGTCAGGAGCCAGCCGAACACTCTCGGCCACAGACCCCAATTAAAAACAACGGCCCGTTTCACAGGCAAACAAAACTCAGCTGCCCCGCTTCTGGATGGGAGATTGCAGGAGGCACTTGACACTGTGAAACCAGCCCCACTTGGCACTGGTGCCACCTTGGGTCTGGGAACCATACTGCGTATCATGGATTTTCAGGAGCCACCCGGCCACTCCCAGCCACAGGCCCCCAAACACAAACCACAGCCTTTTTGTCTGGCAAACAAAATTCAGCTGCCCCGCCTCTGGATGGCAGATTGCAGGAGCCACTTGGGACTATCACACCAGCACAACATGGCACTGCTGCCACCTTGGATCTGGGAACCATCCTTCCTATCGTGGATTTTCAGGGGCCAGCCGGTCACTCTCAGCCATAGGCCCCAAACACAAACCACGGCCCTTTTCTCTGGAAAACAAAACTCAACTGCCCCTCTTCTGGATGGCAGATTGCAGGAGCCACTGGGTACTATGAAACCAGCCCTACTTGGCACTGATGCCACCTTGGGTCTGGGAACCATGCTGCGTATCATGGATTTTCAGGAGCCAGCCGGCCACTGCCAGCCACAGGCCCCGAAACACAAACAACAGCCTTTTTCTCTGGCAAACAAAATTCAGCTGCCCCGCTTCTGGATGGCAGATTGCAGGAACCACTTGGTACTAACAAACCAGCCCGACTTGGCACTGATGCCACCTTGGGTCTGGGAACCATCCTGCGTATCGTGGATTCTAAGGAGCCAGCTGGCCACTCCCAGCCACAGGCCCCAAAACACACACAAGGGTGCTTTTCCCTGGAAAACAAAACTCGCCTGCCAAACATTTGATGGCAGATTGCAGGAGCCACTTGGTATTATCAAACCAGCCCAACTTGGCACTGGTGCCACCATGGGTCTGGTCACCATCCTGCCTATCGTAGCTTTTCAGGAGCCAGCCAGCCACCCCCAGCCAGAGGCCCCCAGACAAATATTTCGGCCCGTTTCCCTGGCAAACAAAAGTAAGCTGCCCCGCTTCTGGATGGCAGATTGCAGGAGCCACTTTGCACCATCAAACCAGCCCAACTTGGCACTGGTGCCAACTCAGGTCTGGGAACCATCCTGCGTATCGTGGGTTCTAAGGAGCCAGCTGGCCACTCCCAGCCACAGGCCCCCAAACACAAACAACGGCGCTTTTCCCTGGAAAACAAAACTCGCCTGCCAACTTTTTGATGGCAGATTGCAGGAGCCACTTGGTACTATCAAACCAGCCCAACTTGGCACTGGTGCCACCATGGGTCTGGTCACCATCCTGCCTATCGTAGCTTTTCAGGAGCCAGCCGGTCACTCCCAGCCATAGGCCCCCAGACACAAACCTCGGCCCGTTTCCCTGGCAAACAAAAGTAAGCTGCCCCGCTTCTGCATGGCAGATTGCAGGAGCTACTTAGTACTATCAAACCAGCCCGACTTGGCACTGGTGACACCTCTGGTCTGGGAACCATCCTGCCTATCGTGGATTTTCAGGGGCCAGCCGGCCACTCTCAGCCATATGCCCCAAAAACAAACCACGGCCCTTTTCTCTGGCAAACAAAACTCAACTGCCCCTCTTCTGGATGGCAAATTTTAGGACGCACTTTGTACTACGAAAACCGCCCGACGTGGCACTGGTGCCACCTTGTGTCAGGGAACCATCCTGCATATCGAGCTTTTTAAGGAGCCAGCCGGCCACGCCCAGCCATATACCCCCAAAAACAAACCACGGACCATTTCTCTTGGAAACAAAAATCCGCTGCCCCGCGTCTGGATGGCAGATTGCAGGAGCCACTTTGCACCATCAAACCAGCCCGACTTGGCACTGGTGCCACCTTGGGTCTGGGAACAATCCTGCATATCGTGGATTCTAAGGAGCCAGCCGGCCACTCCCTGCCACAGGCCCCCAAACACAAACAACGGCGCTTTTCCCTGGAAAATAAAATTCGCCTGCCAGCTTTTTGATGGCAGATTGCAGGAGCCACTTGGTACTATCAAATCATCCCAACTTTGCACTGGTGCCACTATGGGTCTGGGAACCATCCTGCCTATTGTAGCATTTCAGGAGCCAGCCGGTCACTCCCAGCCATAGGCCCCCAGACACAAACCTCGGACCGTTTCCCTGGCAAACAAAATTAAGCTGCCCCGATTCTGGATGGCAGATTGCAGGAGCCACTTGGTTGTGTCAAACCAGCCCGACTTGGCACTGGTGCCACCTTGGGTCTGGGAACCATCCTGCGTAACGTGGATTCTAAGCAGCCACCCGGCCACTCTGAGCCACAGGCCCCCAAACACAAACAACGGCGCTTTTCCCTGGAAAACAAAACTCGCCTGCCAACTTTTTGATGGTAGATTGCAGGAGCCACTTGGTACTATCAAACCAGCCCAACTTGGCACTGGTGCCACCTCTGGTCTGGGAACCATCCTGCCTATCGTAGCTTTTCAGGAGCCAGCCGGTCACTCCCAGCCATAGACCCCCAGACACAAACCTCGGCCCGTTTCCCTGGAAAACAAAAGTAAGTTACCCCGATTCTGGATGGCAGATTGCAGGAGCCACTTGGTACTATCAAATCAGCCCAACTTGGCACTGGTGCCACCATGGGTCTGGTAAACATCCTGCCTATCGTAGCTTTTCAGGAGCCAGCCGGTCACTCCCTGCCATAGGCCCCCGGACACAAACCTCGGCCCGTTTCCCTGGCAAACAAAAGTAAGCTGCCCCGCTTTTGGTGGCAGATTGCAGGATGCACTTGGTACTTACAAACCAGCCCGACTTGGCCCTGGTGCCACCTTGGGTCTGGGAACCATGCTGCGTAACGTAGATTCTACGAGGACAGGCGGCCACTCCCAGCCACAGGCCTCTAAACAAAAACAACGGCGCTTTTCCCTGGAAAACAAAACTCGCCTGCCAACTTCTTGATGGCAGATTGCAGGAGCCACTTGGTACTATCAAACCAGCCCAACTTGGCACTGGTGCCACCATGGGTCTGGTCACCATCCTGCCTATCGTAGCTTTTCAGGAGCCAGCCGCTCACTCCCAGCCATAGGCCCCCAGACAAATACCTCGGCACGTTTCCCTGGCAAACAAAAGTAGGCTGCCCCGCTTCTGGATGGCAAATTGCAGGACGCACTTGGTACTACGAAAACAGCCCGACTTGGCACTGATGCCACCTTGGGTCAGGGAACAATCCTGCGTATAGAGCTTTTTAAGGAGCCAGCCGGCCACGACCAGTCATATACCCCCAAAAAAAAAACCACGGAACTTTTCTCCAGCAAACAAAAATCCGCTGCCCCGCGTCTGGATGGCAGATTGCAGGAGCTATTTAGTATTATCAAACCAGCCCGACTTGGCACTGGTGGCACCATGAGTCTGGTAACCATCCTGCCTATCGTAGCTTTTCAGTAGTCAGCCGGTCACTCCCAGCCATAGGCCCCCAGACAAATACCTCGGCCCGTTTCCCTGGGAAACAAAAGTAAGCTGTCCCGCTTCTGGATGGCAGATTGCAGGAGGCACTTGGTACTATCAAACCAGCCCAACTTGTTCCCAGACCCAAGGTGGCACCAGTGCCAAGTGGGGCTGGTTTGATGGTGCAACGTGGCTCCTGCAATCTGCCATCCAGAAGCGGGGCAGCTTACTTTTGTTTGCCAGGGAAACGGGCCGAGGTTTGTGTCTGGGGGTCTATGGCTGGGAGTGACCGGCTGGCTCCTGAAAAGCTACGATAGGCAGGATGGTTCCCAGACCAGAGGTGGCACCAGTGCCAAGTTGGGCTGGTTTGATAGTACCAAGTGGCTCCTGCAATCTGCCATCAAAAAGTTGGCAGGCGAGTTTTGTTTTCCAGGGAAAAGCGCCGTAGATTTTGTTTGGGGGCCTGTGGCTCAGAGTGGCCGGGTGGCTGCTTAGAATCCACGATACGCAGGATGGTTCCCAGACCCAAGGTGGCACCAGTGCCAAGTCGGGCTGGTTTGACACAACCAAGTGGCTCCTGCATTCTGCCATCCAGAATCGGGGCAGCTTAATTTTGTTTGCCAGGGAAACGGTCCGAGGTTTGTGTCTGGGGGCCTATGGCTGGGAGTGACCGGCTGGCTCCTGAAAAGCTACGATAGGCAGGATGGTTCCCAGACCCATAGTGGCACCAGTGCCAAGTTGGGATGATTTGATAGTACCAAGTGGCTCCTGCAATCTGCCATCAAAAAGTTGGCAGGCGAGTTTTGTTTTCCAGGGAAAAGCGCCGTTGTTTGTGTTTGGGGGCCTGTGGCTGGGAGTGGCCGGCTGGCTCCTTAGAATCCACGATACGCAGGATGGTTCCTAGACTTGACGTGGCACCAGTGCCAAGTTGGGCTGGTTTGATAGTACCAAGTGCGTCCTGCAATCTGCCATCCAGAAGTGGGGTAGCTTACTTTTGTTTGCCAGGGAAACGGGCCGAGGTTTGTGTCTCGGGGCATATGGCTGGGAGTGACCGGCTGGCTCCTGAAAAGCTACGATAGGCAGGATGGTGACCAGACCCATGGTGGCAGCAGTGCCAAGTTGGGCTGGTTTGATAGTACCAAGTGGCTCCTGCAATCTGCCATCAAAAAGTTGGCAGGCGAGTTTGTTATCCAGGGAAAAGCGCCGTTGTTTGTGCCTGGGGCCCTATGGCCTGGAGTGGAGGGATGGCTAATTAGAACCCACGATACACAGGATGGTTCCCAGACCCATGGTGACACCAGTGCCAAGTTGGGCTGGTTTGATAGTACCAAGTGGATCCTGCAATCTGCCATCCAGAAGCGGGGCAGCTTACTTTTGTTTGCCAGGGAAACGGTCCGAGGATTGTGTCTGGGGGCCTAAGCCTGGAAGTGACCGGCTGGCTCGTGAAAAGCTACGATAGGCAGGATGGTGACCAGACCCATGACGGCACCAGTGCCAAGTTGGGCTGGTTTGATAGTACCAAGTGGCTCCTGCAATCTGCCATCAAAAACTTGGCAGGCGAGTTTTGTTTTCCAGGGAAAAGCGCCGTTGTTTGTGTTTGGGGGCCTGTGGCTGGGAGTGGCCGGCTGGCTCCTTAGAATCCATGATACTCAGCATGGTTCCCAGACCAGAGGTGGCACCAGTGCCAAGTTGGGCTGGTTTGATAGTACCAAGTGGTTGCTGCAATCTGCCATCCAGAAGCGGGGCTGCTTACTTTTGTTTGCCAGGGAAACGGGCCGAGGTTTGTGTCTGGGGGCCTATGGCTGGGAGTGACCGGCTGGCTCCTGAAAAGCTACGATAGGCAGGATGGTGACCAGACCCATGGTGGCACCAGTGCCAAGTTGGGCTGATTTGATAGTACCAAGTGGCTCCTGCAATCTGCCATCAAAATGTTGGCAGGCGAATTTTGTTTTCCAGGGAAAAGCGCCGTTGTTTGTGTTTGGGGGCCTGTGGCAGGGAGTGGCCGGCTGGCTCCTGAAAAGCTACGATAGGCAGGATGGTGACCAGACCCATGGTGGCACCAGTGCCAAGTTGGGCTGGTTTGATAGTAGCAAGTGGCTCCGGCAATCTGCCATCAAAAAGTTGGCAGACGAGTTTTGTTTTCCAGGGAAAAGCGCCGTTGTTTGTGTTTGGGGGCCTGTGGGTGAGAGTGGCCGGCTGGCTGCTTAGAATCTACCATACGCAGGATAGTTCCCAGACCAGAGGTGGCACCAGTGCCAAGTCGGGCTGGTTTGATAGTACCAAGTGCGTCCTGCAATCTGCCATCCAGAAGCGGGACAGCTTACTTTTGTTTGTCAGGGAAACGGGCCGAGCTTTGTGTCTCTGGGCCTACGGCTGGGAGTGACTGGCTGGCTCCTGAAAAGCTACGATAGGCAGGATGGTGACCAGACCCATGGTGGCACCAGTGCCAAGTTGGGCTGGTTTGATAGTACCAAGTGGCTCCTGCAATCTGCCATCAAAAATTTGGCAGGCACGTTTTGTTTTCCAGGGAAAAGCGCCGTTGTTTTTGTTTGGGGGCCTATGGCTGGGAGTGGCCGGCTGGCTCCTTAGAATCCACGATACGCAGGATGGTTCCCAGACCTGAGGTGGCACCAGTGCCAAGTTGGGCTGGTTTGATAGTACCAAGTGCATCCTGCAATCTGCCATCCAGAAGCGGGGTAGCTTACTTTTGTTTGCCAGGGAAACGGGCCGAGGTTTGTGTCTCGGGGCCTATGGCTGGGAGTGACCGGCTGGCTCCTGAAAAGCTACGATAGGCAGGATGGTGACCAGACACATGGTGGCACCAGTGCCAAGTTGGGCTGGTTTGATAGTACCAAGTGGCTCCTGCAATCTGCCATCAAAAACTTGGCAGGCGAGTTTGTTATCCAGGGAAAAGCGCCGTTGTTTGTGTTTGGGGGCCTGTGGCTGGGAGTGGCCGGCTGGCTCCTTAGAATCCATGATACGCAGGATGGTTCCCAGACCAGAGGTGGCACCAGTGCCAAGTCGGGCTGGTTTGATGGTGAAAAGTGGCTCCTGCAATCTGCCATCCAGAAGCGGGATAACTTACTTTTGTTTGCCAGGGAAACGGGCCGAGCTTTGTGTCTGGGGGCCTATGGCTGGGAGTGACCGGCTGGCTCCTGAAAAGCTACGATAGGCAGGATGGTGACCAGACCCATGGTGGCACCAGTGTCAAGGTGGGCTGGTTTGATAGTACCAAGTGGCTCCGGCAATCTGCCATCAAAATTTGGCAGGCGAGTTTTGTTTTCCAGGGAAAAGCGCCGTTGTTTGTGTTTGGGGGCCTGTGGGTGGGAGTGGCCGGATGGCTAATTAGAATCCACGATACGCAGCATGGTTCCCAGACCTGAGGTGGCACCAGTGCCAAGTCGGGCTAGTTTGATGGTGCAAATGGCTCCTGCAATCTGCCATCCAGTAGCGGGGCAGCTTGCTTTTGTTTGCCAGGGAAACGGGCCGAGGTTTGTGTCTGGGGGCCTATGGCTGGGAGTGACCGGCTGGCTCCTGAAAAGCTACGATAGGCAGGATGGTGACCAGACCCATGGTGGCACCAGTGCCAAGTTGGGCTGGTTTGATAGTACCAAGTGGCTCCTGCAATCTGCCATCAAAAAGTTGGCAGGCGAGTTTTGTTTTCCAGGGAAAAGCACCGTTGTTTGTGTTTGGGGGCCTGTGGCTGGGAGTGGCCGGCTGGCTGCTTAGAATCCACGATACGCAGGATGGTTCCCAGACGTGAGGTGGCGCCAGTGCCAAGTCGGGCTGGTTTGATACTACCAAGTGCGTCCTGCAATCTGCCATCCAGAAGCGGGACAGCTTACTTTTGCTTGCCAGGGAAACGGGCCGAGCTTTGTGTCTGGGGGCCTATGGCTGGGAGTGACCGGCTGGCTCCTGAAAAGCTACGATAGGCAGGATGGTGACCAGACCCATGGTGGCACCAGTGCCAAGTTGGGCTGGTTTGATAGTACCAAGTGGCTCCTGCAATCTGCCATCAAAAATTGGCAGGCGAGTTTTGTTTTCCAGGGAAAAGCGCCGTTGTTGTGTTTAGGGGCCTGTGGCTGGGAGTGGCCGGCTGGCTCCTTAGAATCCACCATACGCAGGATGGTTCCCAGACCCAAGGTGGCACCAGTGCCTAGTCGGGATAGTTTGATGGTGCAAAGTGGCTCCTGCAATCTGCCATCCAGAAGCGGGGCAGCTTACTTTTGTTTGCCAGGGAAAAGGGCCGAGCTTTGTGTCTCGGGGCCTATGGCTGGGAGTGACCGGCTGGCTCCTGAAAAGCTACGATAGGCAGGATGGTGACCAGACCCAAGGTGGCACCAGTGCCAAGTTGGGCTGGTTTGATAGTACCAAGTGGCTCCTGCAATCTGCCATCAAAAAGTTGGCAGGCGAGTTTTGTTTTCCAGGGAAAAGCTCCGTTGTTTGTGTTTGGGGGCCTGTGGCTGGGAGTGGCCAGCTGGCTCATTAGAATCCACGATACGCAGGATGGTTCCCAGACTTGTCGTGGCACCAGTGCCAAGTCGGGCTGGTTTGATAGTACCAAGTGGATCCTGCAATCTGCCATCCAGAAGCGGGGCAGCTTACTTTTGTTTGCCAGGGAAACGGGCCGAGGATTTGTCTGGGGGCCTATGGCTGGGAGTGACCGGCTGGCTCCTGAAAAGCTACGATAGGCAGGATGGTGACCAGACCCATGGTGGCAGCAGTGCCAAGTTGGGCTGGTTTGATAGTACCAAGTGGCTCCTGCAATCTGCCATCAAAAAGTCGGCAGGCGAGTTTTGTTTTCCAGGGAAAAGCGCCGTTGTTTGTGTTTGGGAGCCTGTGGCTGGGAGTGGCCGGCTGGCTCTTTAGAATCCACGATACGCAGGATGGTTCCCAGACCAGTTGTGGCACCAGTGCCAAGTCGGGCTGGTTTGATAGTAACAAGTGGATCCTGCAATCTGCCATCCAGAAGCGGGGCAGCTTACTTTTGTTTTCCAGGGAAACGGGCCGAGGTTTTTGTCTGGGGGCCTATGGCTGGGAGTGACCGGCTGGCTCGTGAAAAGCTACGATAGGCAGGATGGTGACCAGACCCATGGCGGCACCAGTGCCAAGTTGGGCTGGTTTGATAGTACCAAGGGGCTCCTGCAATCTGCCATCAAAAAGTTGGCAGGCGAGTTTTGTTTTCCAGGGAAAAGCGCCGTTGTTTGTGTTTGGGGGCCTGTGGCTGGGAGTGGCCGGCTGGCTCCTTAGAATCCACGATACGCAGGATGGTTCCCAGACCAGAGGTGGCACCAGTGCCAAGTCGGGCTGGTTTGATAGTACCAAGTGGCTCCTGCAATCTGCCATCCAGAAGCGGGGCAGCTTACTTTTGTTTGCCAGGGAAACGGGCCGAGCTTTGTGTCTGGGGGCCTATGGCTGGGAGTGACCGGCTGGCTCCTGAAAAGCTACGATAGGCAGGATGGTGACCAGACCCATGGTGGCACCAGTGCCAAGTTGGGCTGGTTTGATAGTACCAAGTGGCTCCTGCAATCTGCCATCAAAAAGTTGGCAGGCAAGTTTTCTTTACCAGGGAAAAGCGCCGTTGTTTTTGTTTGGGGGCCTATGGCTGGGAGTGGCCGGCTGGCTCCTTAGAATCCACGATACGCAGGATGGTTCCTAGACTTGACGTGGCACCAGTGCCAAGTTGGGCTGGTTTGATAGTACCAAGTGCGTCCTGCAATCTGCCATCCAGAAGTGGGGTAGCTTACTTTTGTTTGCCAGGGAAACGGGCCGAGGTTTGTGTCTCGGGGCATATGGCTGGGAGTGACCGGCTGGCTCCTGAAAAGCTACGATAGGCAGGATGGTGACCAGACCCATGGTGGCAGCAGTGCCAAGTTGGGCTGGTTTGATAGTACCAAGTGGCTCCTGCAATCTGCCATCAAAAAGTTGGCAGGCGAGTTTGTTATCCAGGGAAAAGCGCCGTTGTTTGTGCCTGGGGCCCTATGGCCTGGAGTGGACGGATGGCTAATTAGAATCCACGATACACAGGATGGTTCCCAGACCCATGGTGACACCAGTGCCAAGTTGGGCTGGTTTGATAGTACCAAGTGGTTCCTGCAATCTGCCATCCAGAAGCGGGGCAGCTTACTTTTGTTTGCCAGGGAAACGGTCCGAGGATTGTGTCTGGGGGCCTAAGCCTGGAAGTGACCGGCTGGCTCGTGAAAAGCTACGATAGGCAGGATGGTGACCAGACCCATGACGGCACCAGTGCCAAGTTGGGCTGGTTTGATAGTACCAAGTGGCTCCTGCAATCTGCCATCAAAACTTGGCAGGCGAGTTTTGTTTTCCAGGGAAAAGCGCCGTTGTTTGTGTTTGGGGGCCTGTGGCTGGGAGTGGCCGGCTGGCTCCTTAGAATCCACGATACTCAGCATGGTTCCCAGACCAGAGGTGGCACCAGTGCCAAGTTGGGCTGGTTTGATAGTACCAAGTGGTTGCTGCAATCTGCCATCCAGAAGCGGGGCAGCTTACTTTTGTTTGCCAGGGAAACGGGCCGAGGTTTATGTCTGGGGGCCTATGGCTGGGAGTGACCGGCTGGCTCCTGAAAAGCTACGATAGGCAGGATGGTGACCAGACCCATGGTGGCACCAGTGCCAAGTTGGGCTGATTTGATAGTACCAAGTGGCTCCTGCAATCTGCCATCAAAAATTTGGCAGGCGAATTTTTTTTTCCAGGGAAAAGCGCCGTTGTTTGTGTTTGGGGGCCTGTGGCAGGGAGTGGCCGGCTGGCTCCTGAAAAGCTACGATAGGCAGGATGGTGACCAGACCCATGGTGGCACCAGTGCCAAGTTGGGCTGGTTTGATAGTACCAAGTGGCTCCGGCAATCTGCCATCAAAAAGTTGGCAGACGAGTTTTGTTTTCCAGGGAAAAGCGCCGTTGTTTGTGTTTGGGGGCCTGTGGCTGGGAGTGGCCGGCTGGCTGCTTAGAATCTACCATACGCAGGATGGTTCCCAGACCAGAGGTGGCACCAGTGCCAAGTCGGGCTAGTTTGATGGTGCAAAGTGGCTCCTGCAATCTGCCATCCAGAAGCGGGGCAGCTTGCTTTTGTTTGCCAGGGAAACGGGCCGAGGTTTGTGTCTGGGGGCCTATGGCTGGGAGTGACCGGCTGGCTCCTGAAAAGCTACGATAGGCAGGATGGTGACCAGACCCATGGTGGCACCAGTGCCAAGTTGGGCTGGTTTGATAGTACCAAGTGGCTCCTGCAATCTGCCATCAAAAACTTGGCAGGCGAGTTTTGTTTTCCAGGGACAAGCGCCGTTGTTTGTGTTTGGGGGCCTGTGGCTGGGAGTGGCCGGCTGGCTGCTTAGAATCCACGATATGCAGGATGGTTCCCAGACGTGAGGTGGCGCCAGTGCCAAGTCGCCTGGTTTGATAGTACCAAGTGCGTCCTGCAATCTGCCATCCAGAAGCGGGACAGCTTACTTTTGCTTGCCAGGGAAACGGGCCGAGCTTTGTGTCTGGGGGCCTATGGCTGGGAGTGACCGGCTGGCTCCTGAAAAGCTACGATAGGCAGGATGGTGACCAGACCCATGGTGGCACCAGTGCCAAGTTGGGCTGGTTTGATAGTACCAAGTGGCTCCTGCAATCTGCCATCAAAAATTGGCAGGCGAGTTTTGCTTTCCAGGGAAAAGCGCCGTTGTTTGTGTTTGGGGGCCTGTGGGTGGGAGTGGCCGGATGGCTAATTAGAATCCACGATACGCAGGATGGTTCCCAGACCTGAGGTGGCACCAGTGCCAAGTCGGGCTAGTTGGATGGTGCAAAGTGGCTCCTGCAATCTGCCATCCAGAAGCGGGGCAGCTTACTTTTGTTTTCCAGGGAAACGGGCCGAGGTTTGTGTCTGGGGGCCTATGGCTGGGAGTGACCGGCTGGCTCCTGAAAAGCTACGATAGGCAGGATGGTGACCAGACCCATGGTGGCACCAGTGCCAAGTTGGGCTGATTTGATAGTAGCAAGTGGCTCCTGCAATCTGCCATCAAAAAGTCGGCAGGCGAGTTTTGTTTTCCAGGGAAAAGCGCCGTTGTTTGTGTCTGGGGGCCTGTGGCAGGGAGTGACCGGCTGGCTCCTTAGAATCCACGATACGCAGGATGGTTCCCAGACCCAAGGTGGCACCAGTGCCAAGTTGGGCTGGTTTGATAGTACCAAGTGCGTCCTGCAATCTGCCATCCAGAAGCGGGGCAGCTTACTTTTGTTTGCCAGGGAAACGGGTCGAGCTTTGTGTCTGGGGGCCTATGGCTGGGAGTGACCGGCTGGCTCCTGAAAAGCTACGATAGGCAGGATGGTGACCGGACCCATGGTGGCACCAGTGCCAAGTAGGGCTGGTTTGATAGTACCAAGTGGCTCCGGCAATCTGCCATCAAAAAGTTGGCAGGCAAGTTTTGTTTTCCAGGGAAAAGCGCCGTTGTTTTTTTTGGGGGGCCAATGGCTGGGAGTGGCCGGCTGGCTCCTTAGAATCTACGATACGCAGGATGGTTCCCAGACCAGAGGTGGCACCAGTGCCAAGTCGGGCTGGTTTGATAGTACCAAGTGCGTCCTGCAATCTGCCATCCAGAAGCGGGGTAGCTTACTTTTGTTTGCCCGGGAAACGGGCCGAGGTTTTTGTCTCGGGGCCTATGGCTGGGAGTGACCGGCTGGCTCCTGAAAAGCTACGATAGGCAGGATGTTGACCAGACCCATGGTGGCACAAGTGCCAAGTTCGGCTTGTTTGATAGTACCAAGTGGCTCCTGCAATCTGCCATCAAAATGTTGGCAGGCGAATTTTGCTTTCCAGGGAAAAGCGCCGTTGTTTGTGTTTGGGGGCCTGTGGCAGGGAGTGGCCGGCTGGCTCCTGAAAAGCTACGATAGGCAGGATGGTGACCAGATCCAAGGTGGCACCTGTGCCAAGTCGGGCTGATTTGATAGTACTAAGTAGCTCCTGCAATCTGCCATGCAGAAGCGGGGCAGCTTACTTTTGTTTGCCAGGGAAACGGGACGAGGTTTGTGTTTGGGGGCCTATGGCTGAGAGTGACCGGCTGGCTCCTGAAAATCCATGATACGCAGCATGGTTCCCAGACCCAAGGTGGCACCAGTGCCAAGTGGGGCTGGTTTCACAGTGTCAAGTGCCTCCTGCAATCTCCCATCCAGAAGCGGGGCAGCTGAGTTTTGTTTGCCTGTGAAACGGGCCGTTGTTTTTAATTGGGGTCTGTGGCCGAGAGTGTTCGGCTGGCTCCTGACAACCCACAATACGCAGGATGGTTCCCAGACCCAAGGTGGCACCAGTGCCAAGTCGGGCTGTTTTTATAGTACCATGTGCGTCCTGCAATTTGCCATCCAGAAGAGGGGCAGTTGAGTTTTGTTTGCCAGAGAATAGCGCCGTTGTTTGTGTTTGGGGGCTTGTGGCTGGGAGTGGCCGACTGCCTCCTTAGAATCTGTGTTACGCAGCATGGTTCCCAGACCCAAGGTGGCACCAGTGCCAAGTTGGGCTGGTTTGATAGTACCAAGTGGCTCCTGCAATCTGCCATCCAGAAGCGGGGCAGCTTACTTTAGTTTGCCAGGGAAACGGGCCGAGGTTTGTGACTGGGGACCTATGGCTGGGAGTGACCGGCTGGCTCCTGAAAAGCTACAATAGGCAGGATGGTTACCAGACCCATGGTGGCACCAGTGCCAAGTTGGGCTGGTTTGATAGTACCAAGTGGCTCCTGCAATCTGCCATCAAAAACTTGGCAGGCGAGTTTGTTATCCAGGGAAAAGCGCCGTTGTTTGTGTTTGGGGGCCTGTGGCTGGGAGTGGCCGGCTGGCTCCTTAGAATCCATGATACGCAGGATGGTTCCCAGACCAGAGGTGGCACCAGTGCCAAGTCGGGCTGGTTTGATGGTGAAAAGTGGCTCCTGCAATCTGCCATCCAGAAGCGGGATAACTTACTTTTGTTTGCCAGGGAAACGGGCCGAGCTTTGTGTCTGGGGGCCTATGGCTGGGAGTGACCGGCTGGCTCCTGAAAAGCTACGATAGGCAGGATGGTGACCAGACCCATGGTGGCACCAGTGTCAAGGTGGGCTGGTTTGATAGTACCAAGTGGCTCCGGCAATCTGCCATCAAAATTTGGCAGGCGAGTTTTGTTTTCCAGGGAAAAGCGCCGTTGTTTGTGTTTGGGGGCCTGTGGGTGGGAGTGGCCGGATGGCTAATTAGAATCCACGATACGCAGCATGGTTCCCAGACCTGAGGTGGCACCAGTGCCAAGTCGGGCTAGTTTGATGGTGCAAAGTGGCTCCTGCAATCTACCATCCAGTAGCGGGGCAGCTTGCTTTTGTTTGCCAGGGAAACGGGCCGAGGTTTGTGTCTGGGGGCCTATGGCTGGGAGTGACCGGCTGGCTCCTGAAAAGCTACGATAGGCAGGATGGTGACCAGACCCATGGTGGCACCAGTGCCAAGTTGGGCTGGTTTGATAGTACCAAGTGGCTCCTGCAATCTGCCATCAAAAAGTTGGCAGGCGAGTTTTGTTTTCCAGGGAAAAGCACCGTTGTTTGTGTTTGGGGGCCTGTGGCTGGGAGTGGCCGGCTGGCTGCTTAGAATCCACGATACGCAGGATGGTTCCCAGACGTGAGGTGGCGCCAGTGCCAAGTCAGGCTGGTTTGATACTACCAAGTGCGTCCTGCAATCTGCCATCCAGAAGCGGGACAGCTTACTTTTGCTTGCCAGGGAAACGGGCCGAGCTTTGTGTCTGGGGGCCTATGGCTGGGAGTGACCGGCTGGCTCCTGAAAAGCTACGATAGGCAGGATGGTGACCAGACCCATGGTGGCACCAGTGCCAAGTTGGGCTGGTTTGATAGTACCAAGTGGCTCCTGCAATCTGCCATCAAAAAGTTGTCAGGCGAGTTTTGTTTTCCAGGGAAAAGCGCCGTTGTTGTGTTTAGGGGCCTGTGGCTGGGAGTGGCCGGCTGGCTCCTTAGAATCCACCATACGCAGGATGGTTCCCAGACCCAAGGTGGCACCAGTGCCTAGTCGGGATAGTTTGATGGTGCAAAGTGGCTCCTGCAATCTGCCATCCAGAAGCGGGGCAGCTTACTTTTGTTTGCCAGGGAAAAGGGCCGAGCTTTGTGTCTCGGGGCCTATGGCTGGGAGTGACCGGCTGGCTCCTGAAAAGCTACGATAGGCAGGATGGTGACCAGACCCAAGGTGGCACCAGTGCCAAGTTGGGCTGGTTTGATAGTACCAAGTGGCTCCTGCAATCTGCCATCAAAAAGTTGGCAGGCGAGTTTTGTTTTCCAGGGAAAAGCTCCGTTGTTTGTGTTTGGGGGCCTGTGGCTGGGAGTGGCCGGCTGGCTCATTAGAATTCACGATACGCAGGATGGTTCCCAGACTTGTCGTGGCACCAGTGCCAAGTCGGGCTGGTTTGATAGTACCAAGTGGATCCTGCAATCTGCCATCCAGAAGCGGGGCAGCTTACTTTTGTTTGCCAGGGAAACGGGCCGAGGATTTGTCTGGGGGCCTATGGCTGGGAGTGACCGGCTGGCTCCTGAAAAGCTACGATAGGCAGGATGGTGACCAGACCCATGGTGGCAGCAGTGCCAAGTTGGGCTGGTTTGATAGTACCAAGTGGCTCCTGCAATCTGCCATCAAAAAGTCGGCAGGCGAGTTTTGTTTTCCAGGGAAAAGCGCCGTTGTTTGTGTTTGGGGGCCTGTGGCTGGGAGTGGCCGGCTGGCTCTTTAGAATCCACGATACGCAGGATGGTTCCCAGACCAGTGGTGGCACCAGTGCCAAGTCGGGCTGGTTTGATAGTAACAAGTGGATCCTGCAATCTGCCATCCAGAAGCGGGGCAGCTTACTTTTGTTTGCCAGGGAAACGGGCCGAGGTTTTTGTCTGGGGGCCTATGGCTGGGAGTGACCGGCTGGCTCGTGAAAAGCTACGATAGGCAGGATGGTGACCAGACCCATGGCGGCACCAGTGCCAAGTTGGGCTGGTTTGATAGTACCATGGGGCTCCTGCAATCTGCCATCAAAAAGTTGGCAGGCGAGTTTTGTTTTCCAGGGAAAAGCGCCGTTGTTTGTGTTTGGGGGCCTGTGGCTGGGAGTGGCCGGCTGGCTCCTTAGAATCCATGATACGCAGGATGGTTCCCAGACCAGAGGTGGCACCAGTGCCAAGTCGGGCTGGTTTGATAGTACCAAGTGGCTCCTGCAATCTGCCATCCAGAAGCGGGGCAGCTTACTTTTGTTTGCCAGGGAAACGGGCTGAGCTTTGTGTCTGGGGGCCTATGGCTGGGAGTGACCGGCTGGCTCCTGAAAAGCTACGATAGGCAGGATGGTGACCAGACCCATGGTGGCACCAGTGCCAAGTTGGGCTGGTTTGATAGTACCAAGTGGCTCCTGCAATCTGCCATCAAAAAGTTGGCAGGCAAGTTTTCTTTACCAGGGAAAAGCGCCGTTGTTTTTGTTTGGGGGCCTATGGCTGGGAGTGGCCGGCTGGCTCCTTAGAATCCACGATACGCAGGATGGTTCCTAGACTTGACGTGGCACCAGTGCCAAGTTGGGCTGGTTTGATAGTACCAAGTGCGTCCTGCAATCTGCCATCCAGAAGTGGGGTAGCTTACTTTTGTTTGCCAGGGAAACGGGCCGAGGTTTGTGTCTCGGGGCATATGGCTGGGAGTGACCGGCTGGCTCCTGAAAAGCTACGATAGGCAGGATGGTGACCAGACCCATGGTGGCAGCAGTGCCAAGTTGGGCTGGTTTGATAGTACCAAGTGGCTCCTGCAATCTGCCATCAAAATGTTGGCAGGCGAGTTTGTTATCCAGGGAAAAGCGCCGTTGTTTGTGCCTGGGGCCCTATGGCCTGGAGTGGACGGATGGCTAATTAGAATCCACGATACACAGGATGGTTCCCAGACCCATGGTGACACCAGTGCCAAGTTGGGCTGGTTTGATAGTACCAAGTGGTTCCTGCAATCTGCCATCCAGAAGCGGGGCAGCTTACTTTTGTTTGCCAGGGAAACGGTCCGAGGATTGTGTCTGGGGGCCTAAGCCTGGAAGTGACCGGCTGGCTCGTGAAAAGCTACGATAGGCTGGATGGTGACCAGACCCATGACGGCACCAGTGCCAAGTTGGGCTGGTTTGATAGTACCAAGTGGCTCCTGCAATCTGCCATCAAAACTTGGCAGGCGAGTTTTGTTTTCCAGGGAAAAGCGCCGTTGTTTGTGTTTGGGGGCCTGTGGCTGGGAGTGGCCGGCTGGCTCCTTAGAATCCACGATACTCAGCATGGTTCCCAGACCAGAGGTGGCACCAGTGCCAAGTTGGGCTGGTTTGATAGTACCAAGTGATTGCTGCAATCTGCCATCCAGAAGCGGGGCAGCTTACTTTTGTTTGCCAGGGAAACGGGCCGAGGTTTATGTCTGGGGGCCTATGGCTGGGAGTGACCGGCTGGCTCCTGAAAAGCTACGATAGGCAGGATGGTGACCAGACCCAAGGTGGCACCAGTGCCAAGTTGGGCTGATTTGATAGTACCAAGTGGCTCCTGCAATCTGCCATCAAAAAGTTGGCAGGCGAATTTTTTTTTCCAGGGAAAAGCGCCGTTGTTTGTGTTTGGGGGCCTGTGGCAGGGAGTGGCCGGCTGGCTCCTGAAAAGCTACGATAGGCAGGATGGTGACCAGACCCATGGTGGCACCAGTGCCAAGTTGGGCTGGTTTGATAGTACCAAGTGGCTCCGGCAATCTGCCATCAAAAAGTTGGCAGACGAGTTTTGTTTTCCAGGGAAAAGCGCCGTTGTTTGTGTTTGGGGGCCTGTGGCTGGGAGTGGCCGGCTGGCTGCTTAGAATCTACCATACGCAGGATGGTTCCCAGACCAGAGGTGGCACCAGTGCCAAGTCGGGCTAGTTTGATGGTGCAAAGTGGCTCCTGCAATCTGCCATCCAGAAGCGGGACAGCTTGCTTTTGTTTGCCAGGGAAACGGGCCGAGGTTTGTGTCTGGGGGCCTATGGCTGGGAGTGACCGGCTGGCTCCTGAAAAGCTACGATAGGCAGGATGGTGACCAGACCCATGGTGGCACCAGTGCCAAGTTGGGCTGGTTTGATAGTACCAAGTGGCTCCTGCAATCTGCCATCAAAAACTTGGCAGGCGAGTTTTGTTTTCCAGGGAAAAGCGCCGTTGTTTGTGTTTGGGGGCCTGTGGCTGGGAGTGGCCGGCTGGCTGCTTAGAATCCACGATATGCAGGATGGTTCCCAGACGTGAGGTGGCGCCAGTGCCAAGTCGCCTGGTTTGATACTACCAAGTGCGTCCTGCAATCTGCCATCCAGAAGCGGGACAGCTTACTTTTGCTTGCCAGGGAAACGGGCCGAGCTTTGTGTCTGGGGGCCTATGGCTGGGAGTGACCGGCTGGCTCCTGAAAAGCTACGATAGGCAGGATGGTGACCAGACCCATGGTGGCACCAGTGCCAAGTTGGGCTGGTTTGATAGTACCAAGTGGCTCCTGCAATCTGCCATCAAAAATTGGCAGGCGAGTTTTGCTTTCCAGGGAAAAGCGCCGTTGTTTGTGTTTGGGGGCCTGTGGGTGGGAGTGGCCGGATGGCTAATTAGAATCCACGATACGCAGGATGGTTCCCAGACCTGAGGTGGCACCAGTGCCAAGTCGGGCTAGTTGGATGGTGCAAAGTGGCTCCTGCAATCTGCCATCCAGAAGCGGGGCAGCTTACTTTTGTTTTCCAGGGAAACGGGCCGAGGTTTGTGTCTGGGGGCCTATGGCTGGGAGTGACCGGCTGGCTCCTGAAAAGCTACGATAGGCAGGATGGTGACCAGACCCATGGTGGCACCAGTGCCAAGTTGGGCTGATTTGATAGTAGCAAGTGGCTCCTGCAATCTGCCATCAAAAAGTCGGCAGGCGAGTTTTGTTTTCCAGGGAAAAGCGCCGTTGTTTGTGTCTGGGGGCCTGTGGCAGGGAGTGACCGGCTGGCTCCTTAGAATCCACGATACGCAGGATGGTTCCCAGACCCAAGGTGGCACCAGTGCCAAGTTGGGCTGGTTTGATAGTACCAAGTGCGTCCTGCAATCTGCCATGCAGAAGCGGGGCAGCTTACTTTTGTTTGCCAGGGAAACGGGTCGAGCTTTGTGTCTGGGGGCCTATGGCTGGGAGTGACCGGCTGGCTCCTGAAAAGCTACGATAGGCAGGATGGTGACCGGACCCATGGTGGCACCAGTGCCAAGTAGGGCTGGTTTGATAGTACCAAGTGGCTCCGGCAATCTGCCATCAAAAAGTTGGCAGGCAAGTTTTGTTTTCCAGGGAAAAGCGCCGTTGTTTTTTTTGGGGGGCCAATGGCTGGGAGTGGCCGGCTGGCTCCTTAGAATCTACGATACGCAGGATGGTTCCCAGACCAGAGGTGGCACCAGTGCCAAGTCGGGCTGGTTTGATAGTACCAAGTGCGTCCTGCTATCTGCCATCCAGAAGCGGGGTAGCTTACTTTTGTTTGCCCGGGAAACGGGCCGAGGTTTTTGTCTCGGGGCCTATGGCTGGGAGTGACCGGCTGGCTCCTGAAAAGCTACGATAGGCAGGATGTTGACCAGACCCATGGTGGCACAAGTGCCAAGTTCGGCTTGTTTGATAGTACCAAGTGGCTCCTGCAATCTGCCATCAAAATGTTGGCAGGCGAATTTTGCTTTCCAGGGAAAAGCGCCGTTGTTTGTGTTTGGGGGCCTGTGGCAGGGAGTGGCCGGCTGGCTCCTGAAAAGCTACGATAGGCAGGATGGTGACCAGATCCAAGGTGGCACCTGTGCCAAGTCGGGCTGATTTGATAGTACTAAGTAGCTCCTGCAATCTGCCATGCAGAAGCGGGGCAGCTTACTTTTGTTTGCCAGGGAAACGGGACGAGGTTTGTGTTTGGGGGCCTATGGCTGAGAGTGACCGGCTGGCTCCTGAAAATCCATGATACGCAGCATGGTTCCCAGACCCAAGGTGGCACCAGTGCCAAGTGGGGCTGGTTTCACAGTGTCAAGTGCCTCCTGCAATCTCCCATCCAGAAGCGGGGCAGCTGAGTTTTGTTTGCCTGTGAAACGGGCCGTTGTTTTTAATTGGGGTCTGTGGCCGAGAGTGTTCGGCTGGCTCCTGACAACCCACAATACGCAGGATGGTTCCCAGACCCAAGGTGGCACCAGTGCCAAGTCGGGCTGTTTTTATAGTACCAAGTGCGTCCTGCAATTTGCCATCCAGAAGAGGGGCAGTTGAGTTTTGTTTGCCAGAGAATAGCGCCGTTGTTTGTGTTTGGGGGCTTGTGGCTGGGAGTGGCCGACTGCCTCCTTAGAATCTGTGTTACGCAGCATGGTTCCCAGACCCAAGGTGGCACCAGTGCCAAGTTGGGCTGGTTTGATAGTACCAAGTGGCTCCTGCAATCTGCCATCCAGAAGCGGGGCAGCTTACTTTAGTTTGCCAGGGAAACGGGCCGAGGTTTGTGACTGGGGACCTATGGCTGGGAGTGACCGGCTGGCTCCTGGAAAGCTACAATAGGCAGGATGGTTACCAGACCCATGGTGGCACCAGTGCCAAGTTGGGCTGGTTTGATAGTACCAAGTGGCTCCTGTAATCTGCCATCAAAAAGTTGGCAGGCGAGTTTTGTTTTCCAGGGAAAAGCGCCATTGTTTGTATTTGGGGGCCTGTGGCTGGGAGTGGCCGGCTGGCTCCTTTGAACCCACGATACGCAGGATGGTTCCCAGACCCAAGGTGGCACCAGTGCCAAGTCGGGCTGGTTTGATACTACCAAGTGCGTCCTGCAATCTGCCATCCAGAAGCGGGGCAGCTTAATTTTGTTTGCCAGGGAAACGGGCCGTGGGTTTTGTTTGGGGGCATATAGCTGAGAGTGGCCGGCTGGCTCCTGAAAATCCACGCTAGGCAGCATGGTTCCCAGATGCAAGGTGGCACCAGTGCCAAGTCGGGCTGGTTTGATGGTGCAAAGTGGCTCCTGCAATCTGCCATCCAGAAGCGGGGCAGCTGATTTTTGTTTGCCAGAGAAAAATTCCGTGGATTGTTTTTGGGGGCATATTGCTGGGAGTGGCCGGCTGGCTCCTTAAAATGCTCGATACGCATGATGGTTCCCAGGCCCAAGGTGTCACCACTACCAAGTCGGCCTGCGGTTTTAGTATCAAGTTCATCCTGCAATTTGCCATCCAGAAGAGGGGCAGTTGAGTTTTGTTTGCCAGAGAAACGGGCCGAGGTTTCTGTTTGGGGACATATGGCTGAGAGTGGCCAGCTGGCCCCTGAATATCCACGATACACAGCATGGTTCCCAGATCCAAGGTGGCACCAGTGCCAAGTTGGGCTGGTTTGATAGTACCAAGTGGCTCCTGCAATCTGCCATCAAAAATTGGCAGGCGAGTTTTGTTTTCCAGGGAAAAGCGCCGTTGTTTGTGTTTGGGGGCCTGTGGGTGGGAGTGGCCGGATGGCTAATTAGAATCCACGATACGCAGGATGGTTCCCAGACCTGAGGTGGCACCAGTGCCAAGTCGGGCTAGTTGGATGGTGCAAAGTGGCTCCTGCAATCTGCCATCCAGAAGCGGGGCAGCTTACTTTTGTTTTCCAGGGAAACGGGCCGAGGTTTGTGTCTGGGGGCCTATGGCTGGGAGTGACCGGCTGGCTCCTGAAAAGCTACGATAGGCAGGATGGTGACCAGACCCATGGTGGCACCAGTGCCAAGTTGGGCTGATTTGATAGTAGCAAGTGGCTCCTGCAATCTGCCATCAAAAAGTCGGCAGGCGAGTTTTGTTTTCCAGGGAAAAGCGCCGTTGTTTGTGTCTGGGGGCCTGTGGCAGGGAGTGACCGGCTGGCTCCTTAGAATCCACGATACGCAGGATGGTTCCCAGACCCAAGGTGGCACCAGTGCCAAGTTGGGCTGGTTTGATAGTACCAAGTGCGTCCTGCAATCTGCCATCCAGAAGCGGGGCAGCTTACTTTTGTTTGCCAGGGAAACGGGTCGAGCTTTGTGTCTGGGGGCCTATGGCTGGGAGTGACCGGCTGGCTCCTGAAAAGCTACGATAGGCAGGATGGTGACCAGACCCATGGTGGCACCAGTGCCAAGTAGGGCTGGTTTGATAGTACCAAGTGGCTCCGGCAATCTGCCATCAAAAAGTTGGCAGGCAAGTTTTGTTTTCCAGGGAAAAGCGCCGTTGTTTTTTTTGGGGGGCCAATGGCTGGGAGTGGCCGGCTGGCTCCTTAGAATCTACGATACGCAGGATGGTTCCCAGACCAGAGGTGGCACCAGTGCCAAGTCGGGCTGGTTTGATAGTACCAAGTGCGTCCTGCAATCTGCCATCCAGAAGCGGGGTAGCTTACTTTTGTTTGCCCGGGAAACGGGCCGAGGTTTTTGTCTCGGGGCCTATGGCTGGGAGTGACCGGCTGGCTCCTGAAAAGCTACGATAGGCAGGATGTTGACCAGACCCATGGTGGCACCAGTGCCAAGTTGGGCTGGTTTGATAGTACCAAGTGGCTCCTGCAATCTGCCATCAAAAACTTGGCAGGCGAGTTTGTTTTCCAGGGAAAAGCGCCGTTGTTTGTGTTTGGGGGCCTGTGGCTGGGAGTGGCCGGCTGGCTCCTTAGAATCCATGATACGCAGGATGGTTCCCAGACCAGAGGTGGCACCAGTGCCAAGTCGGGCTGGTTTGATGGTGAAAAGTGGCTCCTGCAATCTGCCATCCAGAAGCGGGATAACTTACTTTTGTTTGCCAGGGAAACGGGCCGAGCTTTGTGTCTGGGGGCCTATGGCTGGGAGTGACCGGCTGGCTCCTGAAAAGCTACGATAGGCAGGATGGTGACCAGACCCATGGTGGCACCAGTGTCAAGGTGGGCTGGTTTGATAGTACCAAGTGGCTCCGGCAATCTGCCATCAAAATTTGGCAGGCGAGTTTTGTTTTCCAGGGAAAAGCGCCGTTGTTTGTGTTTGGGGGCCTGTGGGTGGGAGTGGCCGGATGGCTAATTAGAATCCACGATACGCAGCATGGTTCCCAGACCTGAGGTGGCACCAGTGCCAAGTCGGGCTAGTTTGATGGTGCAAAGTGGCTCCTGCAATCTGCCATCCAGTAGCGGGGCAGCTTGCTTTTGTTTGCCAGGGAAACGGGCCGAGGTTTGTGTCTGGGGGCCTATGGCTGGGAGTGACCGGCTGGCTCCTGAAAAGCTACGATAGGCAGGATGGTGACCAGACCCATGGTGGCACCAGTGCCAAGTTGGGCTGGTTTGATAGTACCAAGTGGCTCCTGCAATCTGCCATCAAAAAGTTGGCAGGCGAGTTTTGTTTTCCAGGGAAAAGCACCGTTGTTTGTGTTTGGGGGCCTGTGGCTGGGAGTGGCCGGCTGGCTGCTTAGAATCCACGATACGCAGGATGGTTCCCAGACGTGAGGTGGCGCCAGTGCCAAGTCAGGCTGGTTTGATACTACCAAGTGCGTCCTGCAATCTGCCATCCAGAAGCGGGACAGCTTACTTTTGCTTGCCAGGGAAACGGGCCGAGCTTTGTGTCTGGGGGCCTATGGCTGGGAGTGACCGGCTGGCTCCTGAAAAGCTACGATAGGCAGGATGGTGACCAGACCCATGGTGGCACCAGTGCCAAGTTGGGCTGGTTTGATAGTACCAAGTGGCTCCTGCAATCTGCCATCAAAAATTGGCAGGCGAGTTTTGTTTTCCAGGGAAAAGCGCCGTTGTTGTGTTTAGGGGCCTGTGGCTGGGAGTGGCCGGCTGGCTGCTTAGAATCCACGATACGCAGGATGGTTCCCAGACGTGAGGTGGCACCAGTGCCTAGTCGGGATAGTTTGATGGTGCAAAGTGGCTCCTGCAATCTGCCATCCAGAAGCGGGGCAGCTTACTTTTGTTTGCCAGGGAAAAGGGCCGAGGTTTGTGTCTCGGGGCCTATGGCTGGGAGTGACCGGCTGGCTCCTGAAAAGCTACGATAGGCAGGATGGTGACCAGACCCAAGGTGGCACCAGTGCCAAGTTGGGCTGGTTTGATAGTACCAAGTGGCTCCTGCAATCTGCCATCAAAAAGTTGGCAGGCGAGTTTTGTTTTCCAGGGAAAAGCTCCGTTGTTTGTGTTTGGGGGCCTGTGGCTGGGAGTGGCCGGCTGGCTCATTAGAATCCACGATACGCAGGATGGTTCCCAGACTTGTCGTGGCACCAGTGCCAAGTCGGGCTGGTTTGATAGTACCAAGTGGATCCTGCAATCTGCCATCCAGAAGCGGGGCAGCTTACTTTTGTTTGCCAGGGAAACGGGCCGAGGATTTGTCTGGGGGCCTATGGCTGGGAGTGACCGGCTGGCTCCTGAAAAGCTACGATAGGCAGGATGGTGACCAGACCCATGGTGGCAGCAGTGCCAAGTTGGGCTGGTTTGATAGTACCAAGTGGCTCCTGCAATCTGCCATCAAAAAGTCGGCAGGCGAGTTTTGTTTTCCAGGGAAAAGCGCCGTTGTTTGTGTTTGGGAGCCTGTGGCTGGGAGTCGCCGGCTGGCTCTTTAGAATCCACGATACGCAGGATGGTTCCCAGACCAGTGGTGGCACCAGTGCCAAGTCGGGCTGGTTTGATAGTAACAAGTGGATCCTGCAATCTGCCATCCAGAAGCGGGGCAGCTTACTTTTGTTTTCCAGGGAAACGGGCCGAGGTTTTTGTCTGGGGGCCTATGGCTGGGAGTGACCGGCTGGCTCGTGAAAAGCTACGATAGGCAGGATGGTGACCAGACCCATGGCGGCACCAGTGCCAAGTTGGGCTGGTTTGATAGTACCATGGGGCTCCTGCAATCTGCCATCAAAAAGTTGGCAGGCGAGTTTTGTTTTCCAGGGAAAAGCGCCGTTGTTTGTGTTTGGGGGCCTGTGGCTGGGAGTGGCCGGCTGGCTCCTTAGAATCCACGATACGCAGGATGGTTCCCAGACCAGAGGTGGCACCAGTGCCAAGTCGGGCTGGTTTGATAGTACCAAGTGGCTCCTGCAATCTGCCATCCAGAAGCGGGGCAGCTTACTTTTGTTTGCCAGGGAAACGGGCCGAGCTTTGTGTCTGGGGGCCTATGGCTGGGAGTGACCGGCTGGCTCCTGAAAAGCTACGATAGGCAGGATGGTGACCAGACCCATGGTGGCACCAGTGCCAAGTTGGGCTGGTTTGATAGTACCAAGTGGCTCCTGCAATCTGCCATCAAAAAGTTGGCAGGCAAGTTTTCTTTACCAGGGAAAAGCGCCGTTGTTTTTGTTTGGGGGCCTATGGCTGGGAGTGGCCGGCTGGCTCCTTAGAATCCACGATACGCAGGATGGTTCCTAGACTTGACGTGGCACCAGTGCCAAGTTGGGCTGGTTTGATAGTACCAAGTGCGTCCTGCAATCTGCCATCCAGAAGTGGGGTAGCTTACTTTTGTTTGCCAGGGAAACGGGCCGAGGTTTGTGTCTCGGGGCATATGGCTGGGAGTGACCGGCTGGCTCCTGAAAAGCTACGATAGGCAGGATGGTGACCAGACCCATGGTGGCAGCAGTGCCAAGTTGGGCTGGTTTGATAGTACCAAGTGGCTCCTGCAATCTGCCATCAAAATGTTGGCAGGCGAGTTTGTTATCCAGGGAAAAGCGCCGTTGTTTGTGCCTGGGGCCCTATGGCCTGGAGTGGACGGATGGCTAATTAGAATCCACGATACACAGGATGGTTCCCAGACCCATGGTGACACCAGTGCCAAGTTGGGCTGGTTTGATAGTACCAAGTGGTTCCTGCAATCTGCCATCCAGAAGCGGGGCAGCTTACTTTTGTTTGCCAGGGAAACGGTCCGAGGATTGTGTCTGGGGGCCTAAGCCTGGAAGTGACCGGCTGGCTCGTGAAAAGCTACGATAGGCAGGATGGTGACCAGACCCATGACGGCACCAGTGCCAAGTTGGGCTGGTTTGATAGTACCAAGTGGCTCCTGCAATCTGCCATCAAAACTTGGCAGGCGAGTTTTGTTTTCCAGGGAAAAGCGCCGTTGTTTGTGTTTGGGGGCCTGTGGCTGGGAGTGGCCGGCTGGCTCCTTAGAATCCACGATACTCAGCATGGTTCCCAGACCAGAGGTGGCACCAGTGCCAAGTTGGGCTGGTTTGATAGTACCAAGTGGTTGCTGCAATCTGCCATCCAGAAGCGGGGCAGCTTACTTTTGTTTGCCAGGGAAACGGGCCGAGGTTTATGTCTGGGGGCCTATGGCTGGGAGTGACCGGCTGGCTCCTGAAAAGCTACGATAGGCAGGATGGTGACCAGACCCAAGGTGGCACCAGTGCCAAGTTGGGCTGATTTGATAGTACCAAGTGGCTCCTGCAATCTGCCATCAAAAAGTTGGCAGGCGAATTTTTTTTTCCAGGGAAAAGCGCCGTTGTTTGTGTTTGGGGGCCTGTGGCAGGGAGTGGCCGGCTGGCTCCTGAAAAGCTACGATAGGCAGGATGGTGACCAGACCCATGGTGGCACCAGTGCCAAGTTGGGCTGGTTTGATAGTACCAAGTGGCTCCGGCAATCTGCCATCAAAAAGTTGGCAGACGAGTTTTGTTTTCCAGGGAAAAGCGCCGTTGTTTGTGTTTGGGGGCCTGTGGCTGGGAGTGGCCGGCTGGCTGCTTAGAATCTACCATACGCAGGATGGTTCCCAGACCAGAGGTGGCACCAGTGCCAAGTCGGGCTAGTTTGATGGTGCAAAGTGGCTCCTGCAATCTGCCATCCAGAAGCGGGGCAGCTTGCTTTTGTTTGCCAGGGAAACGGGCCGAGGTTTGTGTCTGGGGGCCTATGGCTGGGAGTGACCGGCTGGCTCCTGAAAAGCTACGATAGGCAGGATGGTGACCAGACCCATGGTGGCACCAGTGCCAAGTTGGGCTGGTTTGATAGTACCAAGTGGCTCCTGCAATCTGCCATCAAAAACTTGGCAGGCGAGTTTTGTTTTCCAGGGAAAAGCGCCGTTGTTTGTGTTTGGGGGCCTGTGGCTGGGAGTGGCCGGCTGGCTGCTTAGAATCCACGATATGCAGGATGGTTCCCAGACGTGAGGTGGCGCCAGTGCCAAGTCGCCTGGTTTGATACTACCAAGTGCGTCCTGCAATCTGCCATCCAGAAGCGGGACAGCTTACTTTTGCTTGCCAGGGAAACGGGCCGAAATATTTGTCTGGGGGCCTCTGGCTGGGAGTGACCGGCTGGCTCCTGAAAAGCTACGATAGGCAGGATGGTGACCAGACCCATGGTGGCACCAGTGCCAAGTTGGGCTGGTTTGATAGTACCAAGTGGCTCCTGCAATCTGCCATCAAAAATTGGCAGGCGAGTTTTGCTTTCCAGGGAAAAGCGCCGTTGTTTGTGTTTGGGGGCCTGTGGGTGGGAGTGGCCGGATGGCTAATTAGAATCCACGATACGCAGGATGGTTCCCAGACCTGAGGTGGCACCAGTGCCAAGTCGGGCTAGTTGGATGGTGCAAAGTGGCTCCTGCAATCTGCCATCCAGAAGCGGGGCAGCTTACTTTTGTTTTCCAGGGAAACGGGCCGAGGTTTGTGTCTGGGGGCCTATGGCTGGGAGTGACCGGCTGGCTCCTGAAAAGCTACGATAGGCAGGATGGTGACCAGACCCATGGTGGCACCAGTGCCAAGTTGGGCTGATTTGATAGTAGCAAGTGGCTCCTGCAATCTGCCATCAAAAAGTTGGCAGGCGAGTTTTGTTTTCCAGGGAAAAGCGCCGTTGTTTGTGTCTGGGGGCCTGTGGCAGGGAGTGACCGGCTGGCTCCTTAGAATCCACGATACGCAGGATGGTTCCCAGACCCAAGGTGGCACCAGTGCCAAGTTGGGCTGGTTTGATAGTACCAAGTGCGTCCTGCAATCTGCCATGCAGAAGCGGGGCAGCTTACTTTTGTTTGCCAGGGAAACGGGTCGAGCTTTGTGTCTGGGGGCCTATGGCTGGGAGTGACCGGCTGGCTCCTGAAAAGCTACGATAGGCAGGATGGTGACCGGACCCATGGTGGCACCAGTGCCAAGTAGGGCTGGTTTGATAGTACCAAGTGGCTCCGGCAATCTGCCATCAAAAAGTTGGCAGGCAAGTTTTGTTTTCCAGGGAAAAGCGCCGTTGTTTTTTTTGGGGGGCCAATGGCTGGGAGTGGCCGGCTGGCTCCTTAGAATCTACGATACGCAGGATGGTTCCCAGACCAGAGGTGGCACCAGTGCCAAGTCGGGCTGGTTTGATAGTACCAAGTGCGTCCTGCTATCTGCCATCCAGAAGCGGGGTAGCTTACTTTTGTTTGCCCGGGAAACGGGCCGAGGTTTTTGTCTCGGGGCCTATGGCTGGGAGTGACCGGCTGGCTCCTGAAAAGCTACGATAGGCAGGATGTTGACCAGACCCATGGTGGCACAAGTGCCAAGTTCGGCTTGTTTGATAGTACCAAGTGGCTCCTGCAATCTGCCATCAAAATGTTGGCAGGCGAATTTTGCTTTCCAGGGAAAAGCGCCGTTGTTTGTGTTTGGGGGCCTGTGGCAGGGAGTGGCCGGCTGGCTCCTGAAAAGCTACGATAGGCAGGATGGTGACCAGATCCAAGGTGGCACCTGTGCCAAGTCGGGCTGATTTGATAGTACTAAGTAGCTCCTGCAATCTGCCATGCAGAAGCGGGGCAGCTTACTTTTGTTTGCCAGGGAAACGGGACGAGGTTTGTGTTTGGGGGCCTATGGCTGAGAGTGACCGGCTGGCTCCTGAAAATCCATGATACGCAGCATGGTTCCCAGACCCAAGGTGGCACCAGTGCCAAGTGGGGCTGGTTTCACAGTGTCAAGTGCCTCCTGCAATCTCCCATCCAGAAGCGGGGCAGCTGAGTTTTGTTTGCCTGTGAAACGGGCCGTTGTTTTTAATTGGGGTCTGTGGCCGAGAGTGTTCGGCTGGCTCCTGACAACCCACAATACGCAGGATGGTTCCCAGACCCAAGGTGGCACCAGTGCCAAGTCGGGCTGTTTTTATAGTACCAAGTGCGTCCTGCAATTTGCCATCCAGAAGAGGGGCAGTTGAGTTTTGTTTGCCAGAGAATAGCGCCGTTGTTTGTGTTTGGGGGCTTGTGGCTGGGAGTGGCCGACTGCCTCCTTAGAATCTGTGTTACGCAGCATGGTTCCCAGACCCAAGGTGGCACCAGTGCCAAGTTGGGCTGGTTTGATAGTACCAAGTGGCTCCTGCAATCTGCCATCCAGAAGCGGGGCAGCTTACTTTAGTTTGCCAGGGAAACGGGCCGAGGTTTGTGACTGGGGACCTATGGCTGGGAGTGACCGGCTGGCTCCTGGAAAGCTACAATAGGCAGGATGGTTACCAGACCCATGGTGGCACCAGTGCCAAGTTGGGCTGGTTTGATAGTACCAAGTGGCTCCTGTAATCTGCCATCAAAAAGTTGGCAGGCGAGTTTTGTTTTCCAGGGAAAAGCGCCATTGTTTGTATTTGGGGGCCTGTGGCTGGGAGTGGCCGGCTGGCTCCTTTGAACCCACGATACGCAGGATGGTTCCCAGACCCAAGGTGGCACCAGTGCCAAGTCGGGCTGGTTTGATACTACCAAGTGCGTCCTGCAATCTGCCATCCAGAAGCGGGGCAGCTTAATTTTGTTTGCCAGGGAAACGGGCCGTGGGTTTTGTTTGGGGGCATATAGCTGAGAGTGGCCGGCTGGCTCCTGAAAATCCACGCTAGGCAGCATGGTTCCCAGATGCAAGGTGGCACCAGTGCCAAGTCGGGCTGGTTTGATGGTGCAAAGTGGCTCCTGCAATCTGCCATCCAGAAGCGGGGCAGCTGATTTTTGTTTGCCAGAGAAAAATTCCGTGGATTGTTTTTGGGGGCATATTGCTGGGAGTGGCCGGCTGGCTCCTTAAAATGCTCGATACGCATGATGGTTCCCAGGCCCAAGGTGTCACCACTACCAAGTCGGCCTGCGGTTTTAGTATCAAGTTCATCCTGCAATTTGCCATCCAGAAGAGGGGCAGTTGAGTTTTGTTTGCCAGAGAAACCGGCCGAGGTTTCTGTTTGGGGACATATGGCTGAGAGTGGCCAGCTGGCCCCTGAATATCCACGATACACAGCATGGTTCCCAGATCCAAGGTGGCACCAGTGCCAAGTTGGGCTGGTTTGATAGTACCAAGTGGCTCCTGCAATCTGCCATCAAAAATTGGCAGGCGAGTTTTGTTTTCCAGGGAAAAGCGCCGTTGTTTGTGTTTGGGGGCCTGTGGGTGGGAGTGGCCGGATGGCTAATTAGAATCCACGATACGCAGGATGGTTCCCAGACCTGAGGTGGCACCAGTGCCAAGTCGGGCTAGTTGGATGGTGCAAAGTGGCTCCTGCAATCTGCCATCCAGAAGCGGGGCAGCTTACTTTTGTTTTCCAGGGAAACGGGCCGAGGTTTGTGTCTGGGGGCCTATGGCTGGGAGTGACCGGCTGGCTCCTGAAAAGCTACGATAGGCAGGATGGTGACCAGACCCATGGTGGCACCAGTGCCAAGTTGGGCTGATTTGATAGTAGCAAGTGGCTCCTGCAATCTGCCATCAAAAAGTCGGCAGGCGAGTTTTGTTTTCCAGGGAAAAGCGCCGTTGTTTGTGTCTGGGGGCCTGTGGCAGGGAGTGACCGGCTGGCTCCTTAGAATCCACGATACGCAGGATGGTTCCCAGACCCAAGGTGGCACCAGTGCCAAGTTGGGCTGGTTTGATAGTACCAAGTGCGTCCTGCAATCTGCCATCCAGAAGCGGGGCAGCTTACTTTTGTTTGCCAGGGAAACGGGTCGAGGTTTGTGTCTGGGGGCCTATGGCTGGGAGTGACCGGCTGGCTCCTGAAAAGCTACGATAGGCAGGATGGTGACCAGACCCATGGTGGCACCAGTGCCAAGTAGGGCTGGTTTGATAGTACCAAGTGGCTCCGGCAATCTGCCATCAAAAAGTTGGCAGGCAAGTTTTGTTTTCCAGGGAAAAGCGCCGTTGTTTTTTTTGGGGGGCCAATGGCTGGGAGTGGCCGGCTGGCTCCTTAGAATCTACGATACGCAGGATGGTTCCCAGACCAGAGGTGGCACCAGTGCCAAGTCGGGCTGGTTTGATAGTACCAAGTGCGTCCTGCAATCTGCCATCCAGAAGCGGGGTAGCTTACTTTTGTTTGCCCGGGAAACGGGCCGAGGTTTTTGTCTCGGGGCCTATGGCTGGGAGTGACCGGCTGGCTCCTGAAAAGCTACGATAGGCAGGATGTTGACCAGACCCATGGTGGCACAAGTGCCAAGTTCGGCTTGTTTGATAGTACCAAGTGGCTCCTGCAATCTGCCATCAAAATGTTGGCAGGCGAATTTTGCTTTCCAGGGAAAAGCGCCGTTGTTTGTGTTTGGGGGCCTGTGGCAGGGAGTGGCCGGCTGGCTCCTGAAAAGCTACGATAGGCAGGATGGTGACCAGACCCATGGTGGCACCAGTGCCAAGTTGGGCTGATTTGATAGTAGCAAGTGGCTCCTGCAATCTGCCATCAAAAAGTCGGCAGGCGAGTTTTGTTTTCCAGGGAAAAGCGCCGTTGTTTGTGTCTGGGGGCCTGTGGCAGGGAGTGACCGGCTGGCTCCTTAGAATCCACGATACGCAGGATGGTTCCCAGACCCAAGGTGGCACCAGTGCCAAGTTGGGCTGGTTTGATAGTACCAAGTGCGTCCTGCAATCTGCCATCCAGAAGCGGGGCAGCTTACTTTTGTTTGCCAGGGAAACGGGTCGAGGTTTGTGTCTGGGGGCCTATGGCTGGGAGTGACCGGCTGGCTCCTGAAAAGCTACGATAGGCAGGATGGTGACCAGACCCATGGTGGCACCAGTGCCAAGTAGGGCTGGTTTGATAGTACCAAGTGGCTCCGGCAATCTGCCATCAAAAAGTTGGCAGGCAAGTTTTGTTTTCCAGGGAAAAGCGCCGTTGTTTTTTTTGGGGGGCCAATGGCTGGGAGTGGCCGGCTGGCTCCTTAGAATCTACGATACGCAGGATGGTTCCCAGACCAGAGGTGGCACCAGTGCCAAGTCGGGCTGGTTTGATAGTACCAAGTGCGTCCTGCAATCTGCCATCCAGAAGCGGGGTAGCTTACTTTTGTTTGCCCGGGAAACGGGCCGAGGTTTTTGTCTCGGGGCCTATGGCTGGGAGTGACCGGCTGGCTCCTGAAAAGCTACGATAGGCAGGATGTTGACCAGACCCATGGTGGCACAAGTGCCAAGTTCGGCTTGTTTGATAGTACCAAGTGGCTCCTGCAATCTGCCATCAAAATGTTGGCAGGCGAATTTTGCTTTCCAGGGAAAAGCGCCGTTGTTTGTGTTTGGGGGCCTGTGGCAGGGAGTGGCCGGCTGGCTCCTGAAAAGCTACGATAGGCAGGATGGTGACCAGATCCAAGGTGGCAGCTGTGCCAAGTCGGGCTGATTTGATAGTACTAAGTAGCTCCTGCAATCTGCCATGCAGAAGCGGGGCAGCTTACTTTTGTTTTCCAGGGAAACGGGACGAGGTTTGTGTTTGGGGGCCTATGGCTGTGAGTGACCGGCTGGCTCCTGAAAATCCATGATACGCAGCATGGTTCCCAGACCCAAGGTGGCACCAGTGCCAAGTGGGGCTGGTTTCACAGTGTCAAGTGCCTCCTGCAATCTCCCATCCAGAAGCGGGGCAGCTGAGTTTTGTTTGCCTGTGAAACGGGCCGTTGTTTTTAATTGGGGTCTGTGGCCGAGAGTGTTCGGCTGGCTCCTGACAACCCACAATACGCAGGATGGTTCCCAGACCCAAGGTGGCACCAGTGCCAAGTCGGGCTGTTTTTATAGTACCAAGTGCGTCCTGCAATTTGCCATCCAGAAGAGGGGCAGTTGAGTTTTGTTTGCCAGAGAATAGCGCCGTTGTTTGTGTTTGGGGGCTTGTGGCTGGGAGTGGCCGACTGCCTCCTTAGAATCTGTGTTACGCAGCATGGTTCCCAGACCCAAGGTGGCACCAGTGCCAAGTTGGGCTGGTTTGATAGTACCAAGTGGCTCCTGCAATCTGCCATCCAGAAGCGGGGCAGCTTACTTTAGTTTGCCAGGGAAACGGGCCGAGGTTTGTGACTGGGGGCCTATGGCTGGGAGTGACCGGCTGGCTCCTGAAAAGCTACAATAGGCAGGATGGTTACCAGACCCATGGTGGCACCAGTGCCAAGTTGGGCTGGTTTGATAGTACCAAGTGGCTCCTGTAATCTGCCATCAAAAAGTTGGCAGGCGAGTTTTGTTTTCCAGGGAAAAGCGCCATTGTTTGTATTTGGGGGCCTGTGGCTGGGAGTGGCCGGCTGGCTCCTTTGAACCCACGATACGCAGGATGGTTCCCAGACCCAAGGTGGCACCAGAGCCAAGTCGGGCTGGTTTGATACTACCAAGTGCGTCCTGCAATCTGCCATCCAGAAGCGGGGCAGCTTAATTTTGTTTGCCAGGGAAACGGGCCGTGGGTTTTGTTTGGGGGCATATAGCTGAGAGTGGCCGGCTGGCTCCTGAAAATCCACGCTAGGCAGCATGGTTCCCAGATGCAAGGTGGCACCAGTGCCAAGTCGGGCTGGTTTGATGGTGCAAAGTGGCTCCTGCAATCTGCCATCCAGAAGCGGGGCAGCTGATTTTTGTTTGCCAGAGAAAAATTCCGTGGATTGTTTTTGGGGGCATATTGCTGGGAGTGGCCGGCTGGCTCCTTAAAATGCTCGATACGCATGATGGTTCCCAGGCCCAAGGTGTCACCACTACCAAGTCGGCCTGCGGTTTTAGTATCAAGTTCATCCTGCAATTTGCCATCCAGAAGAGGGGCAGTTGAGTTTTGTTTGCCAGAGAAACGGGCCGAGGTTTCTGTTTGGGGACATATGGCTGAGAGTGGCCAGCTGGCCCCTGAATATCCACGATACACAGCATGGTTCCCAGATCCAAGGTGGCACCAGTGCCAAGTTGGGCTGGTTTGATAGTACCAAGTGGCTCCTGCAATCTGCCATCCAGAAGCAGGGCAGCTTACTTTTGTTTGCCAGAGAAATAGGCCTAGGTTTTTGTTTGGGGGCCTATGGCAGGGAGTGACCGGCTGGCTCCTTAGAATCCACGATACGCAGGATGGTGACCAGACCCATGGTGGCACCAGTGCCAAGTAGGGCTGGTTTGATAGTACCAAGTGCGTCCTGCAATCTGCCATCCAGAAGCGGGGCAGCTTACTTTTGTTTGCCAGGGAAACGGGTCGAGCTTTGTGTCTGGGGGCCTATGGCTGGGAGTGACCGGCTGGCTCCTGAAAAGCTACGATAGGCAGGATGGTGACCAGACCCATGGTGGCACCAGTGCCAAGTAGGGCTGGTTTGATAGTACCAAGTGGCTCCGGCAATCTGCCATCAAAAAGTTGGCAGGCAAGTTTTGTTTTCCAGGGAAAAGCGCCGTTGTTTTTTTTGGGGGGCCAATGGCTGGGAGTGGCCGGCTGGCTCCTTAGAATCTACGATACGCAGGATGGTTCCCAGACCAGAGGTGGCACCAGTGCCAAGTCGGGCTGGTTTGATAGTACCAAGTGCGTCCTGCAATCTGCCATCCAGAAGCGGGGTAGCTTACTTTTGTTTGCCCGGGAAACGGGCCGAGGTTTTTGTCTCGGGGCCTATGGCTGGGAGTGACCGGCTGGCTCCTGAAAAGCTACGATAGGCAGGATGTTGACCAGACCCATGGTGGCACAAGTGCCAAGTTCGGCTTGTTTGATAGTACCAAGTGGCTCCTGCAATCTGCCATCAAAATGTTGGCAGGCGAATTTTGCTTTCCAGGGAAAAGCGCCGTTGTTTGTGTTTGGGGGCCTGTGGCAGGGAGTGGCCGGCTGGCTCCTGAAAAGCTACGATAGGCAGGATGGTGACCAGATCCAAGGTGGCACCTGTGCCAAGTCGGGCTGATTTGATAGTACTAAGTAGCTCCTGCAATCTGCCATGCAGAAGCGGGGCAGCTTACTTTTGTTTGCCAGGGAAACGGGACGAGGTTTGTGTTTGGGGGCCTATGGCTGTGAGTGACCGGCTGGCTCCTGAAAATCCATGATACGCAGCATGGTTCCCAGACCCAAGGTGGCACCAGTGCCAAGTGGGGCTGGTTTCACAGTGTCAAGTGCCTCCTGCAATCTCCCATCCAGAAGCGGGGCAGCTGAGTTTTGTTTGCCTGTGAAACGGGCCGTTGTTTTTAATTGGGGTCTGTGGCCGAGAGTGTTCGGCTGGCTCCTGACAACCCACAATACGCAGGATGGTTCCCAGACCCAAGGTGGCACCAGTGCCAAGTCGGGCTGTTTTTAGAGTACCAAGTGCGTCCTGCAATTTGCCATCCAGAAGAGGGGCAGTTGAGTTTTGTTTGCCAGAGAATAGCGCCGTTGTTTGTGTTTGGGGGCTTGTGGCTGGGAGTGGCCGACTGCCTCCTTAGAATCTGTGTTACGCAGCATGGTTCCCAGACCCAAGGTGGCACCAGTGCCAAGTTGGGCTGGTTTGATAGTACCAAGTGGCTCCTGCAATCTGCCATCCAGAAGCGGGGCAGCTTACTTTAGTTTGCCAGGGAAACGGGCCGAGGTTTGTGACTGGGGACCTATGGCTGGGAGTGACCGGCTGGCTCCTGAAAAGCTACAATAGGCAGGATGGTTACCAGACCCATGGTGGCACCAGTGCCAAGTTGGGCTGGTTTGATAGTACCAAGTGGCTCCTGTAATCTGCCATCAAAAAGTTGGCAGGCGAGTTTTGTTTTCCAGGGAAAAGCGCCATTGTTTGTATTTGGGGGCCTGTGGCTGGGAGTGGCCGGCTGGCTCCTTTGAACCCACGATACGCAGGATGGTTCCCAGACCCAAGGTGGCACCAGTGCCAAGTCGGGCTGGTTTGATACTACCAAGTGCGTCCTGCAATCTGCCATCCAGAAGCGGGGCAGCTTAATTTTGTTTGCCAGGGAAACGGGCCGTGGGTTTTGTTTGGGGGCATATAGCTGAGAGTGGCCGGCTGGCTCCTGAAAATCCACGCTAGGCAGCATGGTTCCCAGATGCAAGGTGGCACCAGTGCCAAGTCGGGCTGGTTTGATGGTGCAAAGTGGCTCCTGCAATCTGCCATCCAGAAGCGGGGCAGCTGATTTTTGTTTGCCAGAGAAAAATTCCGTGGATTGTTTTTGGGGGCATATTGCTGGGAGTGGCCGGCTGGCTCCTTAAAATGCTCGATACGCATGATGGTTCCCAGGCCCAAGGTGTCACCACTACCAAGTCGGCCTGCGGTTTTAGTATCAAGTTCATCCTGCAATTTGCCATCCAGAAGAGGGGCAGTTGAGTTTTGTTTGCCAGAGAAACGGGCCGAGGTTTCTGTTTGGGGACATATGGCTGAGAGTGGCCAGCTGGCCCCTGAATATCCACGATACACAGCATGGTTCCCAGATCCAAGGTGGCACCAGTGCCAAGTTGGGCTGGTTTGATAGTACCAAGTGGCTCCTGCAATCTGCCATCCAGAAGCAGGGCAGCTTACTTTTGTTTGCCAGAGAAATAGGCCTAGGTTTTTGTTTGGGGGCCTATGGCTAGGAGTGGCCGGCAGGCTCCTAAGAATCCACGATACGCAGGATGTTTCCCAGACCCAAGGTGGCACCAGTGCCAAGTCGGGCTGGTTTGATACTACCAAGTGGCTCCTGCAAACTCCATCAAAAAGTTGGCAGGCGTGTTTTGTTTTCCAGGGAACAGCGCCGTTGATTTTGTTTGGGGGCCTGTGGCTGGGAGTGGCCGGCTGGCTCCTTAGAATCCACGATACGCAGGATGGTTCCCAGACCCAAGGTGGCACCAGTGCCAAGTCGGGCTGGTTTGATTACACCAAGTGGCTCCTGCAATCTGCCATCCAGAAGTGAGGCAGCTAAGTTTTGTTTGCGAGAAAAAAGGGCCGTGGTTTTTGTTGGGGGCCTGTGGCTGGGAGTAGCCGGCTGGCTCCTTAAAATCCACGATAGGCAGGATGGTTCCCAGACCAGAGGTGGCACCAGTGCCAAGTCGGGCTGGTTTGATAGTACCAAGTGGCTCCTGCAATCTGCCATCCAGAAGCGGGGCAGCTGAGTTTTGTTTGCCAGAGGAAAAGGCTGTGGTTTCTGTTTGGGGGCCTGTGGCTGGCAGTGGCCGGCTGGCTCCTGAAAATCCACGATACGCAGCATGGTTCCCAGACCCAAGGTGGCACCAGTGCCAAGTGGGGCTCGTTTGACAGTGTCAAGTGCGTCCTGCAATCTCCCATCCAGAAGCGGGGCAGCTGAGTTTTTTTTGCCAGGGAAACGGACCTTTGTTTTTGATTGGGCTCTGTGGCCGAGAGTGGTCGGCTGTCTCCGGACAATCCACAATACGCAGGATGGTTCCCAGACCCAAGGTGGCACCAGTGCCAAGTCGGGCTGGTTTGATAGTACCAAGTGTCTCCTGCAATCTGCCATCCAGAAGCGGGGCAGCTGAGTTTTGTTTGCCAGAGAAAAGGGCCGTGGGTTGTGTTTGGGGGCATATGGCTGGGAGTGGCCACCTGGCTCCTTAAAATGCACGATACGCCGCATGGTAACCAGACGCAAGGTGGCACCAGTGCCAAGTCAGGCTGTTTTTGTAGTACCCAGTGGCTCCTGCAATTTGCCATCCAGAAGCGGGGCAGTTGAATTTTGTTTGCTAGAGAAAAGGGCTGTGGTTTCTGTTTGGGGGCCTATGGCTGAGAGTGGCCGGCTGGCCCCTGAAAATCAACGATAGGCAGGATGGTTCCCAGATCCAAGGTGGCACCAGTGCCAAGTAAGGCTGGTTGTATGGTTCAAAGTGACTCCTGCAATCTGCCATCCAGAAGCGGGACAGCTGAGTTTTTTTTGCCAGAGAAAATGTCCATGGTTTCTTTTTGGGGCATACGGCTGGGAATTGCCGGCTGGCTCCTTAAAATGCTCGATACGCAGGATGGTTCCCAGAGCCAAGGTGGCACCACTGCCAAGTCGGGCTCTTTTTGTAGTACCAAGTGCGTCCTGCAATTTGCCATCCAGAAGAGGGGCAGTTGAGTTTTGTTTGCCAGAGAAAAGGGCCGAGGTTTGTGTTTGGGGGCATATGGCTGGGAATGACCGGCTGGCCCCTGAAAATCCACGATACGCCGGATGGTTCCCAGATCCAAGGTGGTACCATTACCAAGTCGGGCTGGTTTGATAGTCCCAAGTGGCTCCTGCAAACTGCCATCCAGAAGCGGGGCAGCTTACTTTTGTTTGCCAGGGAAATGGGCCGTTGTTTGTGTTTGGGGGCCTGTGGCTGGGAGTGTTCGGCTGGTTCCTGAATATGTACGATACGCAGGATTGTTCCCAGATCCAAGGTGGCAGCAGTGCCATGTTGTGCTGGTGTGATAGTCCCAAGTGGCTCCTGCAATCTGCCATCCAGAAGTGGGGCAGCTGATTTTTGTTTGCCAGAGAAAAGGTCCGTGGTTTGTTTTTGGGGGCATATGGCTGAGAGTGGCCGGCTGGCCCCTGAAAATCCACGATACACAGGATGGTTCCCAGATCCAAGGTGGCACCTGTGCCAAGTCGGGCTGATTTGATAGTACTAAGTAGCTCCTGCAATCTGCCATGCAGAAGCGGGGCAGCTTACTTTTGTTTGCCAGGGAAACGGGCCGAGGTTTGTGTTTGGGGGCCTATGGCTGAGAGTGACCGGCTGGCTCCTGAAAAGCTACAATAGGCAGGATGGTGACCAGACCCATGGTGGCACCAGTGCCAAGTTGGGCTGGTTTGATAGTACCAAGTGGTTCCTGCAATCTGCCATCCAGAAGCAGGGCAGCTGAGTTTTGTTTGCCAGAGAAAAGGGCCTTGGTTTGTGTTTGGGGGCATATGGCTGGGTGTGGCCAGCTGGCTCCTTAAAATGCACGATATGCAACATGGCTCCCAGACCCAAGGTGGCACCAGTGCCAAGTTGGGCTGGTTTGATAGTACCAAGTGGCTCCTGCAATCTTCCATGATCACGTGGAGAAATACTTTCTGGTTTCAGCCTCATGCTCTTTCTTCTCTCCCTCAACTTCTCTATCACCTCTCATCTGGTTCACATGCGCTGTCTTCAAGGTCCACAGGCTACTTTTCACAGAATCTTCTGGCCTGATGAAGTAAGAATGATGAATAGAACAGAGCTGGGATCTATTTTCCAGTTTGGATAAAATGCATTCTGCACACAAATCCAAGGAGAACGGGCTGCCCCGATGCCCAGAAAATCTTTCACTCCTGCTAGTGTTCTACGTCAACCGCAACTTAGTCTGAAAGAAAAGCTTTTTCTCTGAGAGCATCTGAGAGGTTTGCATGAAGCACTGATATCTGACATATGCAATTTTGAATAGGAGAGGAAAAAGAAAATGGCAAGGAGTTTTTAATTTTAGTGGTTTCAATTTTAATTTCCGTGCACTTTTTCAAAACTTGTCAGCTCAAATGCCCATCAACATCTTTTAGTCATCTGTAAGTCAGTATTCATATAAAATGTGCTTCAAATCCAAAGAATTTCAAATTTGCACTCCAAGCTTCTATGCCTAGATTTATGATTTCCTACACATATTAGATGAAAGGAAGGCCTTTTTTACTGTGAGAGTGCTGGAACACTGGAACAGGTTGCCCAGAGAAGTTGTGGGTGTCCCATCCCTGAAAGTATTCAAGGTCACCTTGGACAGGGCTTGGAGCAGCAACAAAGGAGAAGCTTGATGGTAGAGAAACAAAGTTGGACTATAGAAGAAACTCGGATTGAAGTATAGGATCAAGTTTTCTCTCAGCTCTTGGGGTAAATTCAAAGTTGTACAAAATGACATTTATCTGTGCTATTCACTACTGTAACAGAAAGTTTCATGAAAACTGTACAGAAGATAGTAAATTTTAAAAGAGATAAGAATTACAGCATAAAATCCATGGGATAGGTTACAACATGAGACACTCTCTAAGAGAAAATCTCTGTGTTTCAGCACTTCATCAGGGTAAGATTTCATGAAGTGCCAAAGAAGGCGGCAAAATATCATTCGGGACATTATTTACTGGAATTCAGCCTGGCCATTAGTAGGAACTGCCTTTGAACATATCATGTAGATATACCACACACACTTTCCCTTCACTGAAAAATTACTGTTTACAACAAATAAGCAATTGACGATCAAAATTGATTGAAAGCATCTTAAACATGTCAAGTATTTCATTGTAGATGATCTGTGATCCAAATGCTTCTTCCACCTTCGAGAGGGACAGAAGAATTCTTCCATATCATGATGGTTTAAAATTGTATCAACCAATGTTTTCTGCTGAAAAGATATCATCTATTTTTTTCTATTTTTGGAAGAAAATATTCCTAGACATACAACAGGTGAGAACTAAGTAATTTTAAAGAAACAAATGAAATGAAAATATTCTGTAAATAGAATGAAATGAAAAGCTGTGTTTTAAATAGGAGCTAAATATTAAACAGAATTTTTGTACCAGGCATTTGAATTACTGCACCAGCTCTTTTGCCCATCAAGAGAGGCATTTAGCATTTCAGTCTTTTCCAAGGTGTTCATGATCTGCTATGCTGATCTCTGTGTGTGCCTAGGTGTGTGTGGAGGGGGGGGCATATGAAGGGGAGTGTGTATGTTTGCTTTACAATTGTTGTGGCAGATTCATGCCTCAGCTCCACATTTTGTTTTAAAAAGGTCACACCGAGTGGATATGAAGTTTACTATCAACAAGAGATCGATTCCCAAATCATCCATTTGACTCTCCCTTATAAATCATGTGCTTTGTTGCATATTTTATCAAATATACTTTCAAGCCAGATGGAGGAAGGAGGATGTGGGAATCCCTCCACCATCTTGCAACTTTTATGTAAGTAGGTTTTCAAGAAAATCATCATTTCTCTTTTAAATATGTCTGGAACAGGCATGATGGTAGTGTCAACCTGTTGGAGTTTTTGTTGCTGGAAGAAGTTGTACAAAAGGATTGGTTTTTACATTGACCAGTTACTGAATCAAGCGCAGGAATACATTGGAAATTTAGCTGGGGGTTCCTTTTCCCAGCAGACTACTTCTAGAACGAGCTTGTACACTGAAGCTGACTCTTTTGCTCTCTTTTTGTTTCTTTCCTATTTTCTTGGCTTCTTTGCCACTATCTAGACAATTTTGGAACTTTGTTCCCAACTAAAATGGTTTCAATAGTCTGATTGTGATCATACATTTTTACAAGGAATTTTTAAAATCTTTCCTCGAGTCCAGAAAGTCAAGGACTTAGATCTTTTTCTTCCCTTATCAATATTGCCATGAAATTGATAAATAAAGACCAACTCTTTATTTTTGTTTTTAACCCACGTAGATAATTCCCATCCATTAATCCATTTTGTGGACCAATAGCTGCCATTCTGATGGAAGCTGTCACTTCTTAACAATAGGCATTCTGTGACTATGTTGACAGCACTTTGGGTGAAGATCCTAACTGGTCTTAGATATACATAGGGAGAAATTTGCTCAGCCAGTGTCAGTCTTAAGCATGCGTATCAGAAGATCTTTCTAGAGCTGGGAATTTTCCCATGAAAGGGATTCAGTTAGGGAAGAGACACTTGTGCCAGAGTTTTACATTCTTCTTGAACACTGCTTAAGGAACTTAGATGCCATGTCCATTTGGATCTCTGTCTGCACAGAACTTTGTCATGCCAGTGCTTTGAAATGCATCTTGAAGAGAATTCACTAGCACAGAATGAAAGAGAGTGGAAGGGGTTGGTGGGGCTAACCAGGCCCAACCCCCCTGCCTAAACCAGGATACCTAGAGCCTCTTGCCCAGGATTCTATCTGGGTGTACTTTTAATGTCTTCAAAGATCCAGGCTCCACAATCTTTCTGGGCAGTCTGTGCCGTGGTTCAGTCACCCTGACAGTAAAGAAACATTTACTGATATTCAAAGGCAATCTCCTGTATTTCAGTGTGTGCCCACTGCCTCTTGTCTTTTCCCTCAGCATCACTGAAAAGACACTGATTCCCTCCCCTTTGCACTATTGCTTCCATATGTATGTGTGATGCCATGTAGAGGTATGTCAAAAACCTCCCTGAAGCCCAGGCAGATAATATTCCCTTCATCTACCAGTCAAGTTGATTCATCAGAGGAGTTTAAAGTGATGTTCAGCATGAAATTCCCCTGAAAAATCATGCTAACTACATTATTTGGTCATCTGTCATGTGCCTGGCAAGGATTTCCAGGAAGAGCTGCTTCATCAACTTCCTGGGGATAAAAAAGAGGCTGGCTGGTTTGTACTATGGCGAGTCCTCTTAATTGCCTTTTTTGAAGATGGGTGTCATTTGCTAACATCCACTCTTTAGCCTCTCTTGTCGTCTACATCTTAGCAAAACGCTTTTCCACTATGTCTGGCTAGGAAAAACTGTGCCAGCACAGAAAACATCTCCCATCGTGTTCTAGAAGTTGCACGGATGTCTGCCAAGTGTTTGGCAGGAAGAAAAGAAAAGTTGTCCAAAACAGCTTCCAATCGAATGTTCCTGTGATTGGAAAAGTCAGGAGAGTGCAAAGGTACTGTTTTCTATCAGTTGGCAAGGTGCGCACACAATCCCAGTGTTGTACAGCTTGCTTCTTCACCTTCCCGAAGCTGCCGCTCTCGCCGGCTGCCGGAGCCCAAGAAGCGGCTTCTTCGCGCAAAGACGATTGTGCCGCTCACAGGGCTCTCCTTAGCGCGGCTTCTGCCGAAAGACGCCCGGCAGCGGCTCTTACCTCCGGAGAGCATCCTACCTTCGTCTTTAGCTCCTCTTCTCATCTACACCTCGGCAAAAAGCTTCTCCACTATGTCTGGCTAGGAAAAACTGTGCCAGCACAGAAAACATCTCCCATCGTGTTCTAGAAGTTGCACGGATGTCTGCCAAGTGTTTGGCAGGAAGAAAAGAAAAGTTGTCCAAAACAGCTTCCAATCGAATGTTCCTGTGATTGGAAAAGTCAGGAGAGTGCAAAGGTACTGTTTTCTATCAGTTGGCAAGGTGCGCACACAATCCCAGTGTTGTACAGCTTGCTTCTTCACCTTCCCGAAGCTGCCGCTCTCGCCGGCTGCCGGAGCCCAAGAAGCGGCTTCTTCGCGCAAAGACGATTGTGCCGCTCACAGGGCTCTCCTTAGCGCGGCTTCTGCCGAAAGACGCCCGGCAGCGGCTCTTACCTCCGGAGAGCATCCTACCTTCGTCTTTAGCTCCTCTTCTCATCTACACCTCGGCAAAAAGCTTCTCCACTATGTCTGGCTAGGAAAAACTGTGCCAGCACAGAAAACATCTCCCATCGTGTTCTAGAAGTTGCACGGATGTCTGCCAAGTGTTTGGCAGGAAGAAAAGAAAAGTTGTCCAAAACAGCTTCCAATCGAATGTTCCTGTGATTGGAAAAGTCAGGAGAGTGCAAAGGTACGGTTTTCTATCAGTTGGCAAGGTGCGCACACAATCCCAGTGTTGTACAGCTTGCTTCTTCACCTTCCCGAAGCTGCCACTTTCAGGAGGTAAGAGCCGCTGCCGGGCGTCTTTCGGCAGAAGCTGCGCTAAGGAGAGCACTGTGAGCGGCACAATCGTCTTTGCGCGAAGAAGCCGCTTCTTGGGCTCCGGCAGCCGGCGAGAGCGGCAGCTTCGGGAAGGTGAAGAAGCAAGCTGTACAACACTGGGATTGTGTGCGCACCTTGCCAACTGATAGAAAACAGTACCTTTGCACTCTCCTGACTTTTCCAATCACAGGAACATTCGATTGGAAGCTGTTTTGGACAACTTTTCTTTTCTTCCTGCCAAACACTTGGCAGACATCCGTGCAACTTCTAGAACACGATGGGAGATGTTTTCTGTGCTGGCACAGTTTTTCCTAGCCAGACATAGTGGAAAAGCGTTTTGCTAAGATGTAGACTACAAAAGACGCGAAAGACGAAGGTAGGATGCTCTCCGGAGGTAAGAGCCGCTGCCGGGCGTCTTTCGGCAGAAGCCGCGCTAAGGAGAGCACTGTGAGCGGCACAATCGTCTTTGCGCGAAGAAGCCGCTTCTTGGGCTCCGGCAGCCGGCGAGAGCGGCAGCTTCGGGAAGGTGAAGAAGCAAGCTGTACAACACTGGGATTGTGTGCGCACCTTGCCAACTGATAGAAAACAGTACCTTTGCACTCTCCTGACTTTTCCAATCACAGGAACATTCGATTGGAAGCTGTTTTGGACAACTTTTCTTTTCTTCCTGCCAAACACTTGGCAGACATCCGTGCAACTTCTAGAACACGATGGGAGATGTTTTCTGTGCTGGCACAGTTTTTCCTAGCCAGACATAGTGGAGAAGCTTTTTGCCGAGGTGTAGATGAGAAGAGGAGCTAAAGACGAAGGTAGGATGCTCTCCGGAGGTAAGAGCCGCTGCCGGGCGTCTTTCGGCAGAAGCCGCGCTAAGGAGAGCACTGTGAGCGGCACAATCGTCTTTGCGCGAAGAAGCCGCTTCTTGGGCTCCGGCAGCCGGCGAGAGCGGCAGCTTCGGGAAGGTGAAGAAGCAAGCTGTACAACACTGGGATTGTGTGCGCACCTTGCCAACTGATAGAAAACAGTACCTTTGCACTCTCCTGACTTTTCCAATCACAGGAACATTCGATTGGAAGCTGTTTTGGACAACTTTTCTTTTCTTCCTGCCAAACACTTGGCAGACATCCGTGCAACTTCTAGAACACGATGGGAGATGTTTTCTGTGCTGGCACAGTTTTTCCTAGCCAGACATAGTGGAAAAGCGTTTTGCTAAGATGTAGACGACAAGAGAGGCTAAAGAGTGGATGTTAGCAAATGACACCCATCTTCAAAAAAGGCAATTAAGAGGACTCGCCATAGTACAAACCAGCCAGCCTCTTTTTTATCCCCAGGAAGTTGATGAAGCAGCTCTTCCTGGAAATCCTTGCCAGGCACATGACAGATGACCAAATAATGTAGTTAGCATGATTTTTCAGGGGAATTTCATGCTGAACATCACTTTAAACTCCTCTGATGAATCAACTTGACTGGTAGATGAAGGGAATATTATCTGCCTGGGCTTCAGGGAGGTTTTTGACGTACCTCTACATGGCATCACACATACATATGGAAGCAATAGTGCAAAGGGGAGGGAATCAGTGTCTTTTCAGTGATGCTGAGGGAAAAGACAAGAGGCAGTGGGCACACACTGAAATACAGGAGATTGCCTTTGAACATCAGTAAATGTTTCTTTACTGTCAGGGTGACTGAACCACGGCACAGACTGCCCAGAAAGATTGTGGAGCCTGGATCTTTGAAGACATTAAAAGTACACCCAGATAGAATCCTGGGCAAGAGGCTCTAGGTATCCTGGTTTAGGCAGGGGGGTTGGGCCTGGTTAGCCCCACCAACCCCTTCCACTCTCTTTCATTCTGTGCTAGTGAATTCTCTTCAAGATGCATTTCAAAGCACTGGCATGACAAAGTTCTGTGCAGACAGAGATCCAAATGGACATGGCATCTAAGTTCCTTAAGCAGTGTTCAAGAAGAATGTAAAACTCTGGCACAAGTGTCTCTTCCCTAACTGAATCCCTTTCATGGGAAAATTCCCAGCTCTAGAAAGATCTTCTGATACGCATGCTTAAGACTGACACTGGCTGAGCAAATTTCTCCCTATGTATATCTAAGACCAGTTAGGATCTTCACCCAAAGTGCTGTCAACATAGTCACAGAATGCCTATTGTTAAGAAGTGACAGCTTCCATCAGAATGGCAGCTATTGGTCCACAAAATGGATTAATGGATGGGAATTATCTACGTGGGTTAAAAACAAAAATAAAGAGTTGGTCTTTATTTATCAATTTCATGGCAATATTGATAAGGGAAGAAAAAGATCTAAGTCCTTGACTTTCTGGACTCGAGGAAAGATTTTAAAAATTCCTTGTAAAAATGTATGATCACAATCAGACTATTGAAACCATTTTAGTTGGGAACAAAGTTCCAAAATTGTCTAGATAGTGGCAAAGAAGCCAAGAAAATAGGAAAGAAACAAAAAGAGAGCAAAAGAGTCAGCTTCAGTGTACAAGCTCGTTCTAGAAGTAGTCTGCTGGGAAAAGGAACCCCCAGCTAAATTTCCAATGTATTCCTGCGCTTGATTCAGTAACTGGTCAATGTAAAAACCAATCCTTTTGTACAACTTCTTCCAGCAACAAAAACTCCAACAGGTTGACACTACCATCATGCCTGTTCCAGACATATTTAAAAGAGAAATGATGATTTTCTTGAAAACCTACTTACATAAAAGTTGCAAGATGGTGGAGGGATTCCCACATCCTCCTTCCTCCATCTGGCTTGAAAGTATATTTGATAAAATATGCAACAAAGCACATGATTTATAAGGGAGAGTCAAATGGATGATTTGGGAATCGATCTCTTGTTGATAGTAAACTTCATATCCACTCGGTGTGACCTTTTTAAAACAAAATGTGGAGCTGAGGCATGAATCTGCCACAACAATTGTAAAGCAAACATACACACTCCCCTTCATATGCCCCCCCCTCCACACACACCTAGGCACACACAGAGATCAGCATAGCAGATCATGAACACCTTGGAAAAGACTGAAATGCTAAATGCCTCTCTTGATGGGCAAAAGAGCTGGTGCAGTAATTCAAATGCCTGGTACAAAAATTCTGTTTAATATTTAGCTCCTATTTAAAACACAGCTTTTCATTTCATTCTATTTACAGAATATTTTCATTTCATTTGTTTCTTTAAAATTACTTAGTTCTCACCTGTTGTATGTCTAGGAATATTTTCTTCCAAAAATAGAAAAAAATAGATGATATCTTTTCAGCAGAAAACATTGGTTGATACAATTTTAAACCATCATGATATGGAAGAATTCTTCTGTCCCTCTCGAAGGTGGAAGAAGCATTTGGATCACAGATCATCTACAATGAAATACTTGACATGTTTAAGATGCTTTCAATCAATTTTGATCGTCAATTGCTTATTTGTTGTAAACAGTAATTTTTCAGTGAAGGGAAAGTGTGTGTGGTATATCTACATGATATGTTCAAAGGCAGTTCCTACTAATGGCCAGGCTGAATTCCAGTAAATAATGTCCCGAATGATATTTTGCCGCCTTCTTTGGCACTTCATGAAATCTTACCCCGATGAAGTGCTGAAACACAGAGATTTTCTCTTAGAGAGTGTCTCATGTTGTAACCTATCCCATGGATTTTATGCTGTAATTCTTATCTCTTTTAAAATTTACTATCTTCTGTACAGTTTTCATGAAACTTTCTGTTACAGTAGTGAATAGCACAGATAAATGTCATTTTGTACAACTTTGAATTTACCCCAAGAGCTGAGAGAAAACTTGATCCTATACTTCAATCCGAGTTTCTTCTATAGTCCAACTTTGTTTCTCTACCATCAAGCTTCTCCTTTGTTGCTGCTCCAAGCCCTGTCCAAGGTGACCTTGAATACTTTCAGGGATGGGACACCCACAACTTCTCTGGGCAACCTGTTCCAGTGTTCCAGCACTCCCACAGTAAAAAAGGCCTTCCTTTCATCTAATATGTGTAGGAAATCATAAATCTAGGCATAGAAGCTTGGAGTGCAAATTTGAAATTCTTTGGATTTGAAGCACATTTTATATGAATACTGACTTACAGATGACTAAAAGATGTTGATGGGCATTTGAGCTGACAAGTTTTGAAAAAGTGCACGGAAATTAAAATTGAAACCACTAAAATTAAAAACTCCTTGCCATTTTCTTTTTCCTCTCCTATTCAAAATTGCATATGTCAGATATCAGTGCTTCATGCAAACCTCTCAGATGCTCTCAGAGAAAAAGCTTTTCTTTCAGACTAAGTTGCGGTTGACGTAGAACACTAGCAGGAGTGAAAGATTTTCTGGGCATCGGGGCAGCCCGTTCTCCTTGGATTTGTGTGCAGAATGCATTTTATCCAAACTGGAAAATAGATCCCAGCTCTGTTCTATTCATCATTCTTACTTCATCAGGCCAGAAGATTCTGTGAAAAGTAGCCTGTGGACCTTGAAGACAGCGCATGTGAACCAGATGAGAGGTGATAGAGAAGTTGAGGGAGAGAAGAAAGAGCATGAGGCTGAAACCAGAAAGTATTTCTCCACGTGATCATGGAAGATTGCAGGAGCCACTTGGTACTATCAAACCAGCCCAACTTGGCACTGGTGCCACCTTGGGTCTGGGAGCCATGTTGCATATCGTGCATTTTAAGGAGCCAGCTGGCCACACCCAGCCATATGCCCCCAAACACAAACCAAGGCCCTTTTCTCTGGCAAACAAAACTCAGCTGCCCTGCTTCTGGATGGCAGATTGCAGGAACCACTTGGTACTATCAAACCAGCCCAACTTGGCACTGGTGCCACCATGGGTCTGGTCACCATCCTGCCTATTGTAGCTTTTCAGGAGCCAGCCGGTCACTCTCAGCCATAGGCCCCCAAACACAAACCTCGGCCCGTTTCCCTGGCAAACAAAAGTAAGCTGCCCCGCTTCTGCATGGCAGATTGCAGGAGCTACTTAGTACTATCAAATCAGCCTGACTTGGCACAGGTGCCACCTTGGATCTGGGAACCATCCTGTGTATCGTGGATTTTCAGGGGCCAGCCGGCCACTCTCAGCCATATGCCCCCAAAAACAAACCACGGACCTTTTCTCTGGCAAACAAAAATCAGCTGCCCCACTTCTGGATGGCAGATTGCAGGAGCCACTTGGGACTATCACACCAGCACAACATGGCACTGCTGCCACCTTGGATCTGGGAACAATCCTGCGTATCGTACATATTCAGGAACCAGCCGAACACTCCCAGCCACAGGCCCCCAAACACAAACAACGGCCCGTTTCCCTGGCAAACAAAAGTAAGCTGCCCCGCTTCTGGATGGCAGTTTGCAGGAGCCACTTGGGACTATCAAACCAGCCCGACTTGGTAATGGTACCACCTTGGATCTGGGAACCATCCGGCGTATCGTGGATTTTCAGGGGCCAGCCGGTCATTCCCAGCCATATGCCCCCAAACACAAACCTCGGCCCTTTTCTCTGGCAAACAAAACTCAACTGCCCCTCTTCTGGATGGCAAATTGCAGGACGCACTTGGTACTACAAAAAGAGCCCGACTTGGCAGTGGTGCCACCTTGGCTCTGGGAACCATCCTGCGTATCGAGCATTTTAAGGAGCCAGCCGGCAATTCCCAGCCGTATGCCCCAAAAAGAAACCATGGACATTTTCTCTGGCAAAAAAAACTCAGCTGTCCCGCTTCTGGATGGCAGATTGCAGGAGTCACTTTGAACCATACAACCAGCCTTACTTGGCACTGGTGCCACCTTGGATCTGGGAACCATCCTGCCTATCGTTGATTTTCAGGGGCCAGCCGGCCACTCTCAGCCATAGGCCCCCAAACACAAACCACAGCCCTTTTCTCTAGCAAACAAAATTCAACTGCCCCGCTTCTGGATGGCAAATTGCAGGAGCCACTTGGTACTACAAAAACAGCCTGACTTGGCACTGGTGCCACCTTGCGTCTGGTTACCATGCGGCGTATCGTGCATTTTAAGGAGCCAGGTGGCCACTCCCAGCCATATGCCCCCAAACACAACCCACGGCCCTTTTCTCTGGCAAACAAAACTCAGCTGCCCCGCTTCTGGATGGCAGATTGCAGGAGACACTTGGTACTATCAAACCAGCCCGACTTGGCACTGGTGCCACCTTGGGTCTGGGAACCATCCTGCGTATTGTGGATTGTCCGGAGACAGCCGACCACTCTCGGCCACAGAGCCCAATCAAAAACAAAGGTCCGTTTCCCTGGCAAAATAACTCAGCTGCCCCGCTTCTGGATGGGAGATTGCAGGACGCACTTGACACTGTCAAACGAGCCCCACTTGGCACTGGTGCCACCTTGGGTCTGGGAACCATGCTGCGTATCGTGGATTTTCAGGAGCCAGCCGGCCACTGCCAGCCACAGGCCCCCAAACACAAACCACAGCCTTTTCCTCTGGCAAACAAAACTCAGCTGCCCCGCTTCTGGATGGCAGATTGCAGGAGCCACTTGGTACTATCAAACCAGCCCGACTTGGCACTGGTGCCACCTCTGGTCTGGGAACCATCCTGCCTATCGTGGATTTTAAGGAGCCAGCCGGCTACTCCCAGCCACAGGCCCCCAACAAAAACCACGGCCCTTTTTTCTCGCAAACAAAACTTAGCTGCCTCACTTCTGGATGGCAGATTGCAGGAGTCACTTGGTGTAATCAAACCAGCCCGACTTGGCACTGGTGCCACCTTGGGTCTGGGAACCATCCTGCGTATCGTGGATTCTAAGGAGCCAGCCGGCCACTGCCAGCCACAGGCCCCCAAACAAAATCAACGGCGCTGTTCCCTGGAAAACAAAACACGCCTGCCAACTTTTTGATGGAGTTTGCAGGAGCCACTTGGTACTATCAAACTAGCCCGACTTGGCACTGGTGCCACCTTGGGTCTGGGAAACATCCTGCGTATCGTGGATTCTTAGGAGCCTGCCGGCCACTCCTAGCCACAGGCCCCCAAACAAAAACCTAGGCCTATTTCTCTGGCAAACAAAAGTAAGCTGCCCTGCTTCTGGATGGCAGATTGCAGGAGACACTTGGTACTATCAAACCAGCCCGACTTGGCACTGGTGCCACCTTGGATCTGGGAACCATGCTGTGTATCGTGGATATTCAGGGGCCAGCTGGCCACTCTCAGCCATATGTCCCCAAACAGAAACCTCGGCCCGTTTCTCTGGCAAACAAAACTCAACTGCCCCTCTTCTGGATGGCAAATTGCAGGATGAACTTGATACTAAAACCGCAGGCCGACTTGGTAGTGGTGACACCTTGGGCCTGGGAACCATCATGCGTATCGAGCATTTTAAGGAGCCAGCCGGCCACTCCCAGCAATATGCCCCCAAAAACAATCCACGGAATTTTTCTCTGGCAAACAAAAATCAGCTGCCCCGCTTCTGGATGGCAGATTGCAGGAGCCACTTTGCACCATCAAACCAGCCCGACTTGGCACTGGTGCCACCTTGCATCTGGGAACCATGCTGCCTAGCGTGGATTTTCAGGAGCCAGCCGGCCACTCTCAGCTATATGCCCCCAAACAAAACCCACGGCCCGTTTCCCTGGCAAACAAAATTAAGCTGCCCCGCTTCTGGATGGCAGATTGCAGGACGCACTTGGTAGTATCAAACCAGCCCGACTTGGCACTGGTGCCACCTTGGGTCTGGGAACCATCCTGCGTATCGTGGGTTCAAAGGAGCCAGCCGGCCACTCCCAGCCACAGGCCCCCAAATACAAACAATGGCGCTTTTCCCTGGAAAACAAAACTCGCCTGCCAACTTTTTGATGGCAGATTACAGGAGCCACTTGGTACTATCAAACCAGCCCAACTTGGCACTGGTGCCACCATGGGTCTGGTAACCATCCTGCCTATTGTAGCTTTTCAGGAGCCAGCCGGTCACTCCCAGCCATAGGTCCCCAGTCACAAACCTCGGCCCGTTTCCCTGGCAAACTAAAGTAAGCTGCCCCGCTTCTGGATGGCAGATTGCAGGACGCACTTGGTACTATCAAACCAGCCCAACTTGGCACTGGTGCCACCTTGGGTCTGGGAACCATGCTGCGTAACACAGATTCTAAGGAGGCAGTCGGCCACTCCCAGCCACAAGCCCCCAAACACAAACAACGGCCCTTTTCTCTGGCAAACAAAACTCAACTGCCCCTCTTCTGGATGGCAAATTGCAGGACGCACTTGGTACTATAAAACCAGCCCGACTTGGCACTGGTGCCACCTTGGGTCTGGGAACCATCCTGCGTATTGTGGGTTGTCAGGAGCCAGCCGAACACTCTCGGCCACAGACCCCAATTAAAAACAACGGCCCGTTTCACAGGCAAACAAAACTCAGCTGCCCCGCTTCTGGATGGGAGATTGCAGGAGGCACTTGACACTGTGAAACCAGCCCCACTTGGCACTGGTGCCACCTTGGGTCTGGGAACCATGCTGCGTATCATGGATTTTCAGGAGCCAGCCGGTCACTCACAGCCATAGGCCCCCAAACACAAACCTCGTCCCGTTTCCCTGGCAAACAAAAGTAAGCTGCCCCGCTTCTGCATGGCAGATTGCAGGAGCTACTTAGTACTATCAAATCAGCCCGACTTGGCACAGGTGCCACCTTGGATCTGGTCACCATCCTGCCTATCGTAGCTTTTCAGGAGCCAGCCGGCCACTCCCTGCCACAGGCCCCCAAACACAAACAACGGCGCTTTTCCCTGGAAAGCAAAATTCGCCTGCCAACATTTTGATGGCAGATTGCAGGAGCCACTTGGTACTATCAAACAAGCCGAACTTGGCACTTGTGCCACCATGGGTCTGGTCAACATCCTGCCTATCGTAGCTTTTCAGGAGCCAGCCGGTCACTCCCAGCCATAGGCCCCGAGACAAAAACCTCGGCCCGTTTCCCGGGCAAACAAAAGTAAGCTACCCCGCTTCTGGATGGCAGATTGCAGGACGCACTTGGTACTATCAAACCAGCCCGACTTGGCACTGGTGCCACCTCTGGTCTGGGAACCATCCTGCGTATCGTAGATTCTAAGGAGCCAGCCGGCCACTCCCAGCCATTGGCCCCCCAAAAAAAACAACGGCGCTTTTCCCTGGAAAACAAAACTTGCCTGCCAACTTTTTGATGGCAGATTGCCGGAGCCACTTGGTACTATCAAACCAGCCCTACTTGGCACTGGTGCCACCATGGGTCTGGTAACCATCCTGCCTATCGTAGCTTTTCAGGAGCCAGCCGGTCACTCCCAGCCATAGGCCCCCAGACACAAAGCTCGACCCGTTTCCCTGGCAAACAAAAGTAAGCTGCCCCGCTTCTGGATGGCAGATTGCAGGACGCACTTGGTACTATCAAACCAGCCCAACTTGGCACTGGTGCCACCTTGGGTCTGGGAACCATCCTGCGTATCGTGGATTCTAAGGAGCCAGCCGGTCACTCCCTGCCACAGGCCCCCAGACACAAACAACGGCGCTTTTCCCTGGAAAACAAAACTCGCCTGCCGACTTTTTGATGGCAGATTGCAGGAGCCACTTGCTACTATCAAATCAGCCCAACTTGGCACTGGTGCCACCATGGGTCTGGTCACCATCCTGCCTATCGTAGCTTTTCAGGAGCCAGCCGGTCACTCCCAGCCATAGGCCCCCAGACACAAACCTCGGCCCGTTTCCCTGGAAAACAAAAGTAAGCTGCCCCGCTTCTGGATGGCAGATTGCAGGAGCCACTTTGCACAATCCAACTAGCCCGACTTGGCACTGGTGCCACCTCAGGTCTGGGAACCATCCTGCGTATCGTGGATTCTAATTAGCCTTCCGGCCACTCCCACCCACAGGCCCCCAAACACAAACAACGGCGCTTTTCCCTGGAAAACAAAACTCGCCTGCCAATTTTTGATGGCAGATTGCAGGAGCCACTTGGTACTATCAAACCAGCCCAACTTGGCACTGGTGCCACCTTGGATCTGGGAACCATGCTGTGTATCGTGGATATTCAGGGGCCAGCTGGCCACTCTCAGCCATATGTCCCCAAACAGAAACCTCGGCCCGTTTCTCTGGCAAACAAAACTCAACTGCCCCTCTTCTGGATGGCAAATTGCAGGATGAACTTGATACTAAAACCGCAGGCCGACTTGGTAGTGGTGACACCTTGGGCCTGGGAACCATCATGCGTATCGAGCATTTTAAGGAGCCAGCCGGCCACTCCCAGCAATATGCCCCCAAAAACAATCCACGGAATTTTTCTCTGGCAAACAAAAATCAGCTGCCCCGCTTCTGGATGGCAGATTGCAGGAGCCACTTTGCACCATCAAACCAGCCCGACTTGGCACTGGTGCCACCTTGCATCTGGGAACCATGCTGCCTAGCGTGGATTTTCAGGAGCCAGCCGGCCACTCTCAGCTATATGCCCCCAAACAAAACCCACGGCCCGTTTCCCTGGCAAACAAAATTAAGCTGCCCCGCTTCTGGATGGCAGATTGCAGGACGCACTTGGTAGTATCAAACCAGCCCGACTTGGCACTGGTGCCACCTTGGGTCTGGGAACCATCCTGCGTATCGTGGGTTCAAAGGAGCCAGCCGGCCACTCCCAGCCACAGGCCCCCAAATAAAAACAATGGCGCTTTTCCCTGGAAAACAAAACTCGCCTGCCAACTTTTTGATGGCAGATTACAGGAGCCACTTGGTACTATCAAACCAGCCCAACTTGGCACTGGTGCCACCATGGGTCTGGTAACCATCCTGCCTATTGTAGCTTTTCAGGAGCCAGCCGGTCACTCCCAGCCATAGGTCCCCAGTCACAAACCTCGGCCCGTTTCCCTGGCAAACTAAAGTAAGCTGCCCCACTTCTGGATGGCAGATTGCAGGAGCCACTTGGTAGTATCAAACCAGCCCAACTTGGCACTGGTGCCACCTTGGGTCTGGGAACCATGCTGCGTAACACAGATTCTAAGGAGGCAGTCGGCCACTCCCAGCCACAAGCCCCCAAACACAAACAACGGCGCTATTCTCTGGCAAACAAAACTCAACTGCCCCTCTTCTGGATGGCAAATTGCAGGACGCACTTGGTACTATAAAAACAGCCCGACTTGGCACTGGTGCCACCTTGGGTCTGGGAACCATCCTGCGTATTGTGGGTTGTCAGGAGCCAGCCGAACACTCTCGGCCACAGACCCCAATTAAAAACAACGGCCCGTTTCACAGGCAAACAAAACTCAGCTGCCCCGCTTCTGGATGGGAGATTGCAGGAGGCACTTGACACTGTGAAACCAGCCCCACTTGGCACTGGTGCCACCTTGGGTCTGGGAACCATGCTGCGTATCATGGATTTTCAGGAGCCAGCCGGTCACTCTCAGCCATAGGCCCCCAAACACAAACCTCGTCCCGTTTCCCTGGCAAACAAAAGTAAGCTGCCCCGCTTCTGCATGGCAGATTGCAGGAGCTACTTAGTACTATCAAATCAGCCCGACTTGGCACAGGTGCCACCTTGGATCTGGTCACCATCCTGCCTATCGTAGCTTTTCAGGAGCCAGCCGGCCACTCCCTGCCACAGGCCCCCAAACACAAACAACGGCGCTTTTCCCTGGAAAGCAAAATTCGCCTGCCAACATTTTGATGGCAGATTGCAGGAGCCACTTGGTACTATCAAACAAGCCGAACTTGGCACTTGTGCCACCATGGGTCTGGTCAACATCCTGCCTATCGTAGCTTTTCAGGAGCCAGCCGGTCACTCCCAGCCATAGGCCCCGAGACAAAAACCTCGGCCCGTTTCCCGGGCAAACAAAAGTAAGCTACCCCGCTTCTGGATGGCAGATTGCAGGACGCACTTGGTACTATCAAACCAGCCCGACTTGGCACTGGTGCCACCTCTGGTCTGGGAACCATCCTGCGTATCGTAGATTCTAAGGAGCCAGCCGGCCACTCCCAGCCATTGGCCCCCCAAAAAAAACAACCGCGCTTTTCCCTGGAAAACAAAACTTTCCTGCCAACTTTTTGATGGCAGATTGCCGGAGCCACTTTGTACTATCAAACCAGCCCTACTTGGCACTGGTGCCACCATGGGTCTGGTCACCATCCTGCCTATCGTAGCTTTTCAGGAGCCAGCCGGTCACTCCCAGCCATAGGCCCCCAGACACAAAGCTCGACCCGTTTCCCTGGCAAACAAAAGTAAGCTGCCCCGCTTCTGGATGGCAGATTGCAGGACGCACTTGGTACTATCAAACCAGCCCAACTTGGCACTGGTGCCACCTTGGGTCTGGGAACCATCCTGCGTATCGTGGATTCTAAGGAGCCAGCCGGTCACTCCCTGCCACAGGCCCCCAGACACAAACAACGGCGCTTTTCCCTGGAAAACAAAACTCGCCTGCCGACTTTTTGATGGCAGATTGCAGGAGCCACTTGCTACTATCAAATCAGCCCAACTTGGCACTGGTGCCACCATGGGTCTGGTCACCATCCTGCCTATCGTAGCTTTTCAGGAGCCAGCCGGTCACTCCCAGCCATAGGCCCCCAGACACAAACCTCGGCCCGTTTCCCTGGAAAACAAAAGTAAGCTGCCCCGCTTCTGGATGGCAGATTGCAGGAGCCACTTTGCACCATCCAACTAGCCCGACTTGGCACTGGTGCCACCTCAGGTCTGGGAACCATCCTGCGTATCGTGGATTCTAATTAGCCATCCGGCCACTCCCAGCCACAGGCCCCCAAACACAAACAACGGCGCTTTTCCCTGGAAAACAAAACTCGCCTGCCAATTTTTGATGGCAGATTGCAGGAGCCACTTGGTACTATCAAACCAGCCCAACTTGGCACTGGTGCCACCATGGGTCTGGTCACCATCCTGCCTATCGTAGCTTTTCAGGAGCCAGCCGGTCACTCCCAGCCATAGGCCCCCAGACACAAAGCTCGGCCCGTTTCCCTGGCAAGCAAAAGTAAGCTGTCCCGCTTCTGGATGGCAGAGTGCAGGACGCACTTGGTAGTATCAAACCAGGCGACTTGGCACTGGCGCCACCTCACGTCTGGGAACCATCCTGCATATCGTGGATTCTAAGCAGCCAGCCGGCCACTCCCAGCCACAGGCCCCCAAACATAAACAACGGCGCTTTTCCCTGGAAAACAAAACTCGCCTGCCAAGTTTTTGATGGCAGATTGCAGGAGCCACTTGGTACTATCAAACCAGCCCAACTTGGCACTGGTGCCGTCATGGGTCTGGTCACCATCCTGCCTATCGTAGCTTTTCAGGAGCCAGCCGGTCACTCCCAGCCATAGGCCCCCAGACACAAACCTCGGCCCGTTTCCCTGGCAAACAAAAGCAAGCTGCCCCGCTTCTGGATGGCAGATTGCAGGAGCCACTTTGCACCATCAAACTAGCCCGACTTGGCACTGGTGCCACCTCTGGTCTGGGAACCATCCTGCGTATGGTAGATTCTAAGCAGCCAGCCGGCCACTCCCAGCCACAGGCCCCTAAACACAAACAACGGCGCTTTTCCCTGGAAAACAAAACTCGTCTGCCAACTTTTTGATGGCAGATTGCCGGAGCCACTTGGTACTATCAAACCAGCCCAACTTGGCACTGGTGCCACCATGGGTCTGGTCACCATCCTGCCTATCGTAGCTTTTCAGGAGCCAGCCGGCCACTCCCTGCCACAGGCCCCCAAACACAAACAACGGCGCTTTTCCCTGGAAAAAAAAATTCGCCTGCCAACTTTTTGATGGCAGATTGCAGGAGCCACTTGGTACTATCAAATCAGCCCAACTTGGCACTGGTGCCACCATGGGTCTGGTCACCATCCTGCCTATCGTAGCTTTTCAGGAGCCAGCCGGTCACTCCCAGCCATAGGCCCCCAGACATAAACCTCGGCCCGTTTCCCTGGCAAACAAAAGTAAGCTGCCCCGCTTCTGGATGGCAGATTGCAGCAACCACTTGGTACTATCAAACCAGCCCAACTTGGCACTGGTGCCACCTCTGGTCTGGGAACCATGCTGAGTATCGTGGATTCTAAGGAGCCAGCCGGCCACTCCCAGCCACAGGCCCCCAAACACAAACAACGGCGCTTTTCCCTGGAAAACAAAACTCGCCTGCCAAGTTTTGATGGCAGATTGCAGGAGCCACTTGGTACTATCAAACCAGCCCAACTTGGCACTGGTGCCGTCATGGGTCTGGTCACCATCCTGCCTATCGTAGCTTTTCACGAGCCAGCCGGTCACTTCCAGGCTTAGGCCCCCAGACACAATCCTCGGACCGTTTCCCTGGCAAACAAAAGTAAGCTGCCCCGCTTCTGGATGGCAGATTGCAGGAACCACTTGGTACTATCAAACCAGCCCAACTTGGCACTGGTGTCACCATGGGTCTGGGAACCATCCTGTGTATCGTGGATTCTAATTAGCCATCCGTCCACTCCAGGCCATAGGGCCCCAGGCACAAACAACGGCGCTTTTCCCTGGATAACAAACTCGCCTGCCAACTTTTTGATGGCAGATTGCAGGAGCCACTTGGTACTATCAAACCAGCCCAACTTGGCACTGCTGCCACCATGGGTCTGGTCACCATCCTGCCTATCGTAGCTTTTCAGGAGCCAGCCGGTCACTCCCAGCCATATGCCCCGAGACACAAACCTCGGCCCGTTTCCCTGGCAAACAAAAGTAAGCTACCCCACTTCTGGATGGCAGATTGCAGGACGCACTTGGTACTATCAAACCAGCCCAACTTGGCACTGGTGCCACGTCAAGTCTAGGAACCATCCTGCGTATCGTGGATTCTAAGGAGCCAGCCGGCCACTCCCAGCCATAGGCCCCCAAACAAAAACAACGGCGCTTTTCCCTGGTAAAGAAAACTTGCCTGCCAACTTTTTGATGGCAGATTGCAGGAGCCACTTGGTACTATCAAACCAGCCCAACTTGGCACTGGTGCCACCATGGGTCTGGTCACCATCCTGCCTATCGTAGCTTTTCAGGAGCCAGCCGGTCACTCCCAGCCATAGGCCCCCAGACACAAAGCTCGGCCCGTTTCCCTGGCAAACAAAAGTAAGCTGCCCCGCTTCTGGATGGCAGATTGCAGGAGCCACTTGGTACTATCAAACCAGCCCGACTTGGCACTGGTGCCACCTCTGGTCTGGGAACCATCCTGCGTATCGTGGATTCTAAGGAGCCAGCCGGCCACTCCCAGCCACAGGCCCCCAAACACAAACAACGGCGCTTTTCCCTGGAAAACAAAACTCGCCTGCCAACTTTTTGATGGCAGATTGCAGGAGCCCCTTGGTACTATCAAACCAGCCCAACTTGGCACTGGTGCCGCCATGGGTCTGGTCACCATCCTGCCTATCGTAGCTTTTCACGAGCCAGCCGGTCACTCCCAGCCATAGGCCCCCAGACAAAAACCTCGGCCCGTTTCCCTGGAAAACAAAAGTAAGCTGCCCCGCTTCTGGATGGCAGATTGCAGGACGCACTTGTTACTATCAAACCAGCCCGACTTGGCACTGGTGCCACCTTGGGTCTGGGAACCATCCTGCGTATCGTGGATTCTAAAGAGCCAGCCGGCCACTCCCAGCCACAGGCTCCCAAACACAAACAACGGCGCTTTTCCCTGGAAAAAAAAACTCGCCTGCCGACTTTTTGATGGCAGATTGCAGGAGCCACTTGGTACTATCAAACCAGCCCAACTTGGCACTGCTGCCACCATGGGTCTGGTCACCATCCTGCCTATCATAGCTTTTCAGGAGCCAGCCGGTCACTCCCAGCCATAGGCCCCCAGACAAATGCTCGGCCCGTTTCCCTGGCAAACAAAAGTAAGCTGCCCCGCTTCTGGATGGCAGATTGCAGGATCCACTTGGTACTATCAAACCAGCCCGACTTGGCACTGGTGCCACGACAAGTCTGGGAACCATCCTGCGTATCGTGGATTCTAATGAGCCAGCCGGCCACTCCCAGCCACAGGCCCCCAAACACAATCAACGGAGCTTTTCCCTGGAAAACAAAACTCGCTTGCCAACTTTTTGATGGCAGATTGCAGGAGCCACTTGGTACTATCAAACCAGCCCAACTTGGCACTGGTGCCACCTTGGGTCTGGTCACCATCCTGCCTATCGTAGCTTTTCAGGAGCCAGCCGGTCACTCCCAGCCATAGGCCCCGAGACACAAAGCTCGGCCCTTTTCCCTGGCAAACAAAAGTAAGCTGCCCCGCTTCTGGATGGCAGATTGCAGGAGCCACTTTGCACCATCAAACTATCCCGACTAGGCACTGGTGCCACCTTGGGTCTGGGAACCATCCTGCGTATGGTGGATTCTAAGGAGCCAGCCGGCCACTCCCAGCCACAGGCCCCTAAACACAACAACGGCGCTTTTCCCTGGAAAACAAAACTCGCCTGCCAATTTTTGATGGCAGATTGCAGGAGCCACTTGGTACTATCAAACCAGCCCAACTTGGCACTGGTGCCACCATGGGTCTGGTCACCATCCTGCCTATCGTAGCTTTTCAGGAGCCAGCCGGTCACTCCCAGCCATAGGCCCCCAGACACAAAGCTCGGCCCGTTTCCCTGGCAAGCAAAAGTAAGCTGTCCCGCTTCTGGATGGCAGATTGCAGGACGCACTTGGTAGTATCAAACCAGCCCGACTTGGCACTGGCGCCACCTCACGTCTGGGAACCATCCTGCGTATCGTGGATTCTAAGCAGCCAGCCGGCCACTCCCACCCACAGGCCCCCAAACACAAACAACGGCGCTTTTCCCTGCAAAACAAAACTCGCCTGCCAAATTTTGATGGCAGATTGCCGGAGCCACTTGGTACTATCAAACCAGCCCACCTTGACACTGGTGCCACCATGGGTCTGGTCACCATCCTGCCTATCGTAGCTTTTCAGGAGCCAGCCGGTCACTCCCAGCCATAGGCCCCCAGACACAAAGCTCGGCCCGTTTCCCTGGCAAACAAAAGTAAGTTATCCCGCTTCTGGATGGCAGATTGCAGGAGCCACTTTTCACCATCAAACCAGCCCGACTTGGCACTGGTGCCACCTCTGGTCTGGGAACCATCCTGCGTATCATGGATTCTAAGGAGCCAGCCGGCCACTCCCAGCCACAGGCCCCCAAACACAAACAACGGCGCTTTTCCCTGGATAACAAACTCGCCTGCCAAGTTTTTGATGGCAGATTGCCGGAGCCACTTGCTACTATCAAACCAGCCCAACTTGGCACTGGTGCCACCATGGGTCTGGTCACCATCCTGCCTATCGTAGCTTTTCAGGAGCCAGCCGGCCACTCCCTGCCACAGGCCCCCAAACACAAACAACGGCGCTTTTCCCTGGAAAACAAAATTCGCCTGCCAACTTTTTGATGGCAGATTGCAGGAGCCACTTGGTACTATCAAATCAGCCCAACTTGGCACTGGTGCCACCATGGGTCTGGTCACCATCCTGCCTATCGTAGCTTTTCAGGAGCCAGCCGGTCACTCCCAGCCATAGGCCCCCAGACACAAACCTCGGCCCGTTTCCCTGGCAAACAAAAGTAAGCAGCCCCGCTTCTGGATGGCAGATTGCAGCAACCACTTGGTACTATCAAACCAGCCCAACTTGGCACTGGTGCCACCTCTGGTCTGGGAACCATGCTGAGTATCATGGATTCTAAGGAGCCAGCCGGCCACTCCCAGCCACAGGCCCCCAAACACAAACAACGGCGCTTTTCCCTGGAAAACAAAACTCGCCTGCCAAGTTTTTGATGGCAGATTGCAGGAGCCACTTGGTACTATCAAACCAGCCCAACTTGGCACTGGTGCCGTCATGGGTCTGGTCACCATCCTGCCTATCGTAGCTTTTCACGAGCCAGCCGGTCACTTCCAGGCTTAGGCCCCCAGACACAATCCTCGGACCGTTTCCCTGGCAAACAAAAGTAAGCTGCCCCGCTTCTGGATGGCAGATTGCAGGATCCACTTGGTACTATCAAACCAGCCCAACTTGGCACTGGTGTCACCATGGGTCTGGGAACCATCCTGCGTATCGTGGGTTCTAATTAGCCATCCGTCCACTCCAGGCCATAGGGCCCCAGGCACAAACAACGGCGCTTTTCCCTGGATAACAAACTCGCCTGCCAACTTTTTGATGGCAGATTGCAGGAGCCACTTGGTACTATCAAACCAGCCCAACTTGGCACTGCTGCCACCATGGGTCTGGTCACCATCCTGCCTATCGTAGCTTTTCAGGAGCCAGCCGGTCACTCCCAGCCATATGCCCCGAGACACAAACCTCGGCCCGTTTCCCTGGCAAACAAAAGTAAGCTACCCCACTTCTGGATGGCAGATTGCAGGACGCACTTGGTACTATCAAACCAGCCCAACTTGGCACTGGTGCCACGTCAAGTCTAGGAACCATCCTGCGTATCGTGGATTCTAAGGAGCCAGCCGGCCACTCCCAGCCATAGGCCCCCAAACAAAAACAACGGCGCTTTTCCCTGGTAAAGAAAACTTGCCTGCCAACTTTTTGATGGCAGATTGCAGGAGCCACTTGGTACTATCAAAACAGCCCAACTTGGCACTGGTGCCACCATGGGTCTGGTCACCATCCTGCCTATCGTAGCTTTTCAGGAGCCAGCCGGTCACTCCCAGCCATAGGCCCCCAGACACAAAGATCGGCCCGTTTCCCTGGCAAACAAAAGTAAGCTGCCCCGCTTCTGGATGGCAGATTGCAGGAGCCACTTGGTACTATCAAACCAGCCCGACTTGGCACTGGTGCCACCTCTGGTCTGGGAACTATCCTGCGTATCGTGGATTCTAAGGAGCCAGCCGGCCACTCCCAGCCACAGGCCCCCAAACACAAACAACGGCGCTTTTCCCTGGAAAACAAAACTCGCCTGCCAACTTTTTGATGGCAGATTGCAGGAGCCACTTGGTACTATCAAACCAGCCCAACTTGGCACTGGTGCCGCCATGGGTCTGGTCACCATCCTGCCTATCGTAGCTTTTCACGAGCCAGCCGGTCACTCCCAGCCATAGGCCCCCAGACAAAAACCTCGGCCCGTTTCCCTGGAAAACAAAAGTAAGCTGCCCCGCTTCTGGATGGCAGATTGGAGGACGCACTTGTTACTATCAAACCAGCCCGACTTGGCACTGGTGCCACCACTGGTCTGGGAACCATCCTGCGTATCGTGGATTCTAAAGAGCCAGCCGGCCACTCCCAGCCACAGGCTCCCAAACACAATCAACGGCGCTTTTCCCTGGAAAACAAAACTCGCCTGCCAACTTTTTGATGGCAGATTGCAGGAGCCACTTGGTACTATCAAACCAGCCCAACTTGGCACTGCTGCCACCATGGGTCTGGTCACCATCCTGCCTATCGTAGGTTTTCACGAGCCTGCCGGTCACTCCCAGCCATAGGCCCCCAGACAAATCCTCGGCCCGTTTCCCTGGCAAACAAAAGTAAGCTGCCCCGCTTCTGGATGGCAGATTGCAGGATCCACTTGGTACTATCAAACCAGCCCGACTTGGCACTGGTGCCACGACAAGTCTGGGAACCATCCTGCGTATCGTGGATTCTAATGAGCCAGCCGGCCACTCCCAGCCACAGGCCCCCAAACACAAACAACGGCGCTTTTCCCTGGAAAACAAAACTCGCCTGCCAACTTTTTGATGGCAGATTGCAGGAGCCACTTGGTACTATCAAACCAGCCCAACTTGGCACTGGTGCCACCTTGGGTCTGGTCACCATCCTGCCTATCGTAGCTTTTCAGGAGCCAGCCGGTCACTCCCAGCCATAGGCCCCGAGACACAAAGCTCGGCCCTTTTCCCTGGCAAACAAAAGTAAGCTGCCCCGCTTCTGGATGGCAGATTGCAGGAGCCACTTTGCACCATCAAACTATCCCGACTAGGCACTGGTGCCACCTTGGGTCTGGGAACCATCCTGCGTATGGTGGATTCTAAGGAGCCAGCCGGCCACTCCCAGCCACAGGCCCCTAAACACAACAACGGCGCTTTTCCCTGGAAAAAAAAACTCGCCTGCCAAATTTTGATGGCAGATTGCAGGAGCCACTTGGTACTATCAAACCAGCCCAACTTGGGACTGGTGCCACCATGGGTCTGGTCACCATCCTGCCTATCGTAGCTTTTCAGGAGCCAGCCGGTCACTCGCAGCCATAGGCCCCCAGACAAAAACCTCGGCCCGTTTCCCTGGCAAACAAAAGTAAGCTGCCCTGCTTCTGGATGGCAGATTGCAGGAACCACTTGGTACTATCAAACCAGCCCGACTTGGCACTGGTGCCACCTCTGGTCTGGGAACCATCCTGCGTATCGTGGATTCTAAGGAGCCAGTCGGCCACTCCCAGCCACAGGCCCCCAAACACAAACAACGGCCCGTTTCCGTGGCAAACAAAAGTAAGCTGCCCCGCTTCTGGATGGCAGATTGCAGGAGCCACTTGGTACTATCAAACCAGCCCGACTTGGCACTGGTGCCACCTCTGGTCTGGGAACCATCCTGCGTATCGTGGTGTCTAAGGAGCCAGCCGGCCACTCCCAACCACAGGCCCCCAAACACAAACAACGGCGCTTTTCCCTGGAAAACAAAACTCGCCTGCCAACTTTTTGATGTCAGATTGCAGGAGCCACTTGGTACTATCAAACCAGCCCAACTTGGCACTGGTGCCACCATGGGTCTGGTCACCATCCTGCCTATCGTAGCTTTCAGGAGCCCGCCGGTCACTCCCTGCCATAGGCCCCGAGACACAAACCTCGGCCCGTTTCCCTGGCAAACAAAAGTAAGCTGCCCCGCTTCTGGATGGCAGATTGCAGGACGCACTTGGTACTATCAAACCAGCCCGACTTGGCACTGGCGCCACCTCACGTCTGGGAACCATCCTGCGTATCGTGGATTCTAAGCAGCCAGCCGGCCACTCCCAGCCACAGGCCCCCAAACACAAACAACAGCGCTTTTCCCTGGAAAACAAAACTCGCCTGCCAACTTTTTGATGGCAGATTGCAGGAGCCACTTGGTACTATCAAATCATCCCAACTTGGCACTGGTGCCACTATGGGTCTGGGAACCATCCTGCCTATCGTAGCTTTTCAGGAGCCAGCCGGTCACTCCCAGCCATAGGCCCCCAGACACAAACCTCGGACCGTTTCCCTGGCAAACAAAATTAAGCTGCCCCGATTCTGGATGGCAGATTGCAGGAGCCACTTGGTTGTGTCAAACCAGCCCGACTTGGCACTGGTGCCACCTTGGGTCTGGGAACCATCCTGCGTATCGTGGATTCTAAGCAGCCACCCGGCCACTCTGAGCCACAGGCCCCCAAACAAAATCTACGGCGCTTTTCCCTGGAAAACAAAACTCGCCTGCCAACTTTTGATGGCAGATTGCAGGAGCCACTTGGTACTATCAAACCAGCCCAACTTGGCACTGGTGCCACCTCTGGTCTGGGAACCATCCTGCCTATCGTAGCTTTTCAGGAGCCAGCCGGTCACTCCCAGCCATAGACCCCCAGACACAAACCTCGGCCCGTTTCCCTGGCAAACAAAAGTAAGCTGCCCCGCTTTTGGATGGCAGATTGCAGGAGCCACGTTGCACCATCAAACCAGCCCCACTTGGCACTGGTGCCACCTTGGGTCTGGGAACAAGTTGGGCTGGTTTGATAGTACCAAGTGCCTCCTGCAATCTGCCATCCAGAAGCGGGACAGCTTACTTTTGTTTCCCAGGGAAACGGGCCGAGGTATTTTTCTGGGGGCCTATGGCTGGGAGTGACCGGCTGACTACTGAAAAGCTACGATAGGCAGGATGGTTACCAGACTCATGGTGCCACCAGTGCCAAGTCGGGCTGGTTTGATAATACTAAATAGCTCCTGCAATCTGCCATCCAGACGCGGGGCAGCGGATTTTTGTTTGCTGGAGAAAAGTTCCGTGGTTTTTTTTTTGGGGGTATATGACAGGACGTGGCCGGCTGGCTCCTTAAAAAGCTCTATACGCAGGATTGTTCCCTGACCCAAGGTGGCATCAGTGCAAAGTCGGGCTGTTTTCGTAGTACCAAGTGCGTCCTGCAATTTGCCATCCAGAAGCGGGGCAGCCTACTTTTGTTTGCCAGGGAAACGTGCCGAGGTATTTGTCTGGGGGCCTATGGCTGGGAGTGAGCGGCTGGCTCCTGAAAAGCTACGATAGGCAGGATGGTGACCAGACCCATGGTGGCACCAGTGCCAAGTTGGGCTGGTTTGATAGTACCAAGTGGCTCCTGCAATCTGCCATCAAGAAGTTGGCAGGCGAGTTTTGTTTTCCAGGGAAAAGCGCCGTTGTTTTTGTTTAGAGGCCTGTGGCTGGGAGTGGCCGCCTGTCCTCGTAGAATCTACGTTACGCAGCATGGTTCCCAGAGCCAAGGTGGCACCAGGGCCAAGTCGGGCTGGTTTGTAAGTACCAAGTGCATCCTGCAATCTGCCACCAAAAGCGGGGCAGCTTACTTTTGTTTGCCAGGGAAACGGGCCGAGGTTTTTGTCCGGGGGCCTATGGCAGGGAGTGACCGGCTGGCTCCTGAAAAGCTACGATAGGCAGGATGTTTACCAGACCCATGGTGGCACCAGTGCCAAGTTGGGCTGATTTGATAGTACCAAGTGGCTCCTGCAATCTGCCATCCAGAATCGGGGTAACTTACTTTTGTTTTCCAGGGAAACGGGCCGAGGTTTGTGTCTGGGGGTCTATGGCTGGGAGTGACCGGCTGGCTCCTGAAAAGCTACGATAGGCAGGATGGTTCCCAGACCAGAGGTGGCACCAGTGCCAAGTTGGGCTGGTTTGATAGTACCAAGTGGCTCCTGCAATCTACCATCAAAAAGTTGGCAGGCGAGTTTTGTTTTCCAGGGAAAAGCGCCGTTGTTTGTGTTTGGGGGCCTGTGGCTCAGAGTGGCCGGGTGGCTGCTTAGAATCCACGTTACGCAGGATGGTTCCCAGACCCAAGGTGGCACCAGTGCCAAGTCGGGCTGGTTTGACACAACCAAGTGGCTCCTGCAATCTGCCTTCCAGAATCGGGGCAGCTTAATTTTGTTTGCCAGGGAAACGGTCCGAGGTTTGTGTCTGGGGGCCTATGGCTGGGAGTGACCGGCTGGCTCCTGAAATGCTACAATAGGCAGGATGGTTCCCAGACCCATAGTGGCACCAGTGCCAAGTTGGGCTGATTTGATAGTACCAAGTGGCTCCTGCAATCTGCCATCAAAAAGCTGGCAGGCGAATTTTATTTTCCAGGGAAAAGCGCCGTTGTTTGTGTTTGGGGGCCTGTGGCAGGGAGTGGCCGGCTGGCTCCTTAGAATCCACGATATGCAGGATTGTTCCCAGACCCAAGGTGGCACCAGTGCCAAGTCGGGCTGGTTTGATGGTGCAAAGTGGCTCCTGCAATCTGCCATCCAGACGCGGGGCAGCGGATTTTTGTTTCCAAGAGAAATGGTCCGTGGTTTGTTTTTGGGGGTATATGGCTGGGCGTGGCCGGCTGGCTCCTTAAAAAGCTCGATATGCAGGATGGTTCCCTGACACAAGGTGGCACCAGTGCCACGTCGGGCGGTTTTCGTAGTACAAAGTGCGTCCTAAAATTTGCCATCCAGAAGAGGGGCAGTTGAGTTTTGTTTGCCAGAGAAAAGGGCCGTGGTTTGTTTTTGGGGCATATGGCTGAGAGTGGCCGGCTGGCCCCTGAAAATCCACGATAGGCAGGATGGTTCCCAGACCAGAGGTGTCACCAGTGCCAAGTCGGGCTGGTTTGATAGTACTAAGTAGCTCCTGCAATCTGCCATGCAGAAGCGGGGCAGCTTACTTTTGTTTGCCAGGGAAACGGGCCGAGGTTTGTGTCTGGGGGCCTATGGCTGGGAGTGACCGGCTGGCTCCTGAAAAGCTACGATAGGCAGGATGGTGACCAGACCCATGGTGGCACCAGTGCCAAGTTGGGCTGGTTTGATAGTACCAAGTGGCTCCTGCAATCTGCCATCAAAAAGTTGGCAGGCGAGTTTTGTTTTCCAGGGAAAAGCGCCGTTGTTTGTGTTTGGGGGCCTGTGGCTGGGAGTGGCCAGCTGGCTCCTTAGAACCCACGATACGCAGGATGGTTCCCAGACCTGAGTTGGCACCAGTGCCAAGTTGGGCTGGTTTGATGGTGCAAAGTGGTTCCTGCAATCTGCCATCCAGAAGCGGGGCAGCTTACTTTTGTTTGCCAGGGAAACGGGCCGAAATATTTGTCTGGGGGCCTCTGGCTGGGGGTGGCTGGCTGGCTCCTGAAAAGCTACGATAGGCAGGATGGTGACCAGACCCATGGTGGCACCAGTGCCAAGTTGGGCTGGTTTGATAATACCAAGTGGCTCCTGCAATCTGCCATCAAATGTTTGGCAGGCGAGTTTTGTTTTCCAGGGAAAAGCACCGTTGTGTGTGTTTTGGGGCCTGTGGCTGGGAGTGGCCAGCTGGCTCCTTAGAATCCACGATACGCAGGATGGTTCCCAGACCCAAGGTGGCATCAGTGCCAAGTCGGGCTGGTTTGTTAGTACCAAGTGGTTCCTGCAATCTGCCATCCAGAAGCGGGGCAGCTGAATTTTGTTTGCCAGAGAAAAAGGCTGTTGTTTGTGTTTCGGTGCCTGTGGCTGGCAGTGGCCGGCTGGCTCCTGAAAATCCATGATACGCAGCATGTTTCCCAGACCCAAGGTGGCATCAGTGCCAAGTAGGGCTGGTTTCATAGTACCCAGTGGCTCCTGCAATCTGCCATCCAGAAGAGGGGCAGTTGAGTTTTGTTTTCCAGAGAAAAGGGCCGTGGTTTGTGTTTGGGGCCTATGGCTGAGAGTGACCGGCTGGCCCCTGAAAATCCACGATAGGAAGGATGGTTCCCAGATCCAAGGTGGCAGCAGTGCCATGTTGTGCTGGTGTGATAGTCCCAAGTGGCTCCTGCAATCTGCCATCCAGAAGCGGGGCAGCTGAATTTTGTTTGCCAGACAAAAAGGCTGTGGTTTGTGTTTGGGGGCCTGTGGCTGGGAGTGGCCGGGTGGCTCCTGAAAATCCATGATACGCAGTATGGTTCCCAGACCCAAGGTGGCACCAGTGCCAAGTGGGGCTGGTTTCACAGTGTCAAGTGCCTCCTGCAATCTCCCATCCAGAAGCGGGGCAGCTGAGTTTTGTTTGCCTGTGAAACGGGCCGTTGTTTTTAATTGGGGTCTGTGGCCGAGAGTGTTCGGCTGGCTCCTGACAACCCACAATACGCAGGATGGTTCCCAGACCCAAGGTGGCACCAGTGCCAAGTCGGGCTGGTTTGATAGTACCAAGTGTCTCCTGCAATCTGCCATCCAGAAGCGGGGCAGTTGAGTTTTGTTTGCCAGAGAAAAGGGCCGTGGGTTGTGTTTGGGGGCATATGGCTGGGAGTGGCCGGCTGTCTCATTAAAAAGATCGATACGCAGGATGGTTCCCAGACCCAAGGGGGCACCAGTGCCAAGTCGGGCTGTTTTTTTAGTACCAAGTGCGTCCTGCAATTTGCCATCCAGAAGAGGGGCAGTTGAGTTTTGTTTGCCAGAGAATAGCGCCGTTGTTTGTGTTTGGGGGCTTGTGGCTCGTAGTGGCCGACTGGCGCCTTAGAATCTGTGTTACGCAGCATGGTTCCCAGACCCAAGGTGGCACCAGTGCCAAGTTTTGCTGGTTTGATAGTACCAAGTGGCTCCTGCAATCTGCCATCCAGAAGCGGGGTAGCTTACTTTTGTTTGCCAGGGAAACGGGCCGAGGTTTGTGACTGGGGACCTATGGCTGGGAGAGACCGGCTGGCTCCTGGAAAGCTACAATAGGCAGGATGGTTACCAGACCCATGGTGGCACCAGTGCCAAGTTGGGCTGGTTTGATAGTACCAAGTGGCTCCGGCAATCTGCCATCAAAAAGTTGGCAGGCGAGTTTTGTTTTCCAGGGAAAAGCGCCGTTGTTTGTGTCTGGGGGCCTGTGGCAGGGAGTGGCCGGCTGGCTCCTTTGAACCCACGATATGCAGGATGGTTCCCAGACCCAAGGTGGCACCAGTGCCAAGTTTTGCTGGTTTGATACTACCAAGTGCGTCCTGCAATCTGCCATCCAGAAGCGGGGCAGCTTAATTTTGTTTGCCAGGGAAACGGGCCGTGGGTTTTGTTTGGGGGCATATATCTGAGAGTGGCCGGCTGGCTCCTGAAAATCCACGCTAGGCAGCATGGTTCCCAGATGCAATGTGGCACCAGTGCCAAGTCGGGCTGGTTTGATGGTGCAAAGTGGCTCCTGCAATCTGCCATCCAGAAGCGGGGCAGCTGATTTTTGTTTGCCAGAGGAAAATTCCGTGGATTGTTTTTGGGGGCATATTGCTGGGAGTGGCCGGCTGGCTCCTTAAAATGCTCGATACGCATGATGGTTCCCAGGCCCAAGGTGTCACCACTACCAAGTCGGCCTGCGGTTTTAGTATCAAGTTCATCCTGCAATTTGCCATCCAGAAGAGGGGCAGTTGAGTTTTGTTTGCCAGAGAAACGGGCTGAGGTTTCTGTTTGGGGACATATGGCTGAGAGTGGCCGGCTGGCCCCTGAATATCCACGATACAGAGCATGGTTCCCAGATCCAAGGTGGCACCAGTGCCAAGTCGGGCTGGTTTGATAGTACCAAGTGTCTCCTGCAATCTGCCATCCAGAAGCAGGGCAGCTTACTTTTGTTTGCCAGAGAAATAGGCCTAGGTTTTTGTTTGGGGGCCTGTGGCTAGGAGTGGCCGGCTGGCTCCTAAGAATCCACGATACGCAGGATGTTTCCCAGACCCAAGGTGGCACCAGTGCCAAGTCGGGCTGGTTTGATAGTACCAAGTGGCTCCTGCAAACTCCATCAAAAAGTTGGCAGGCGTGTTTTGTTTTCCAGGGAACAGCGCCGTTGATTTTGTTTCGGGGCCTGTGGCTGGGAGTGGCCGGCTGGCTCCTTAGAATCCACGATACGCAGGATGGTTCCCAGACCCAAGGTGGCACCAGTGCCAAGTCGGGCTGGTTTGATTACACCAAGTGGCTCCTGCAATCTGCCATCCAGAAGTGAGGCAGCTAAGTTTTGTTTGCGAGAAAAAAGGGCCGTGGTTTTTGTTGGGGGCCTGTGGCTGGGAGTAGCCGGCTGGCTCCTTAAAATCCACGATAGGCAGGATGGTTCCCAGACCCAAGGTGGCACCAGTGCCAAGTCGGGCTGGTTTGATAGTACCAAGTGGCTCCTGCAATCTGCCATCCAGAAGCGGGGCAGCTGAGTTTTGTTTGCCAGAGAAAAAGGCTGTGGTTTGTGTTTGGGGGCCTGTGGCTGGGAGTGGCCGGCTGGCTCCTGAAAATCCACGATACGCAGCATGGTTCCCAGACCCAAGGTGGCACCAGTGCCAAGTGGGGCTCGTTTGACAGTGTCAAGTGCCTCCTGCAATCTCCCATCCAGAAGCGGGGCAGCTGAGTTTTTTTTGCCAGGGAAACGGACCTTTGTTTTTGATTGGGCTCTGTGGCCGAGAGTGGTCGGCTGTCTCCTGACAATCCACAATACGCAGGATGGTTCCCAGACCCAAGGTGGCACCAGTGCCAAGTCGGGCTGGTTTGATAGTACCAAGTGTCTCCTGCAATCTGCCATCCAGAAGCGGGGCAGCTGAGTTTTGTTTGCCAGAGAAAAGGGCCGTGGGTTGTGTTTGGGGGCATATGGCTGGGAGTGGCCACCTGGCTCCTTAAAATGCACGATACGCCGCATGGTAACCAGACGCAAGGTGGCACCAGTGCCAAGTCAGGCTGTTTTTGTAGTACCCAGTGGCTCCTGCAATTTGCCATCCAGAAGCGGGGCAGTTGAATTTTGTTTGCTAGAGAAAAGGGCTGTGGTTTGTGTTTGGGGGCCTATGGCTGAGAGTGGCCGGCTGGCCCCTGAAAATCAACGATAGGCAGGATGGTTCCCAGATCCAAGGTGGCACCAGTGCCAAGTAAGGCTGGTTGTATGGTTCAAAGTAACTCCTGCAATCTGCCATCCAGAAGCGGGACAGCTGAGTTTTTTTTGCCAGAGAAAAGGTCCATGGTTTCTTTTTGGGGCATACGGCTGGGAATTGCCGGCTGGCTCCTTAAAATGCTCGATATGCAGGATGGTTCCCAGAGCCAAGGTGGCACCACTGCCAAGTCGGGCTCTTTTTGTAGTACCAAGTGCGTCCTGCAATTTGCCATCCAGAAGAGGGGCAGTTGAGTTTTGTTTGCCAGAGAAAAGGGCCGTTGTTTGTGTTTGGGGGCCTGTGGCTGGGAGTGTTCGGCTGGTTCCTGAATATGTACGATACGCAGGATTGTTCCCAGATCCAAGGTGGCAGCAGTGCCATGTTGTGCTGGTGTGATAGTCCCAAGTGGTTCCTGCAATCTGCCATCCAGAAGTGGGGCAGCTGATTTTTGTTTGCCAGAGAAAAGGTCCGTGGTTTGTTTTTGGGGGCATATGGCTGAGAGTGGCCGGCTGGCTCCTGAAAAGCTACGATAGGCAGGATGGTGACCAGACCCATGGTGGCACCAGTGCCTAGTTGGGCTGGTTTGATAGTACCAAGTGGCTCCTGCAATCTGCCATCAAAAAGTTGTCAGGCGAGTTTTGTTTTCCAGGGAAAAGCGCCGTTGTTTGTGTTTGGGTGCCTGAGGCTGGGAGTGGCCGGCTGGCTCCTTAGAATCCACGATACGCAGGATGGTTCCCAGACCAGTGGTGGCACCAGTGCCAAGTCGGGCTGGTTTGATAGTAACAAGTGCGTCCTACTATCTGCCATCCAGAAGCGGGGCAGCTTACTTTTGTTTGCCAGGGAAACGGGCCGAGCTTTGTGTCTGGGGGCCTGTGGCAGGGAGTGACCGGCTGGCTCCTGAAAAGCTACGATAGGCAGGATGGTGACCAGACCCATGGTGGCACCAGTGCCAAGTTGGGCTGGTTTGATAGTACCAAGTGGCTCCTGCAATCTGCCATCAAAAAGTTGTCAGGCGAGTTTTGTTTTCCAGGGAAAAGCGCCGTTGTTTGTGTTTGGGGGCCTGTGGCTGGGAGTGGCCGGCTGGCTAATTAGAATCCACGATACGCAGGATGGTTCCCAGACCAGAGGTGGCAACAGTGACAAGTCGGGCCAGTTTGATGGTGCAAAGTGGCTCCTGCAATCTGCCATCCAGAAGCAGGGCTGCTTACTTTTCTTTGCCAGGGAAAGGAGCCGAGGTTTTTGTCTGGGGGCCTATGGCTGGGAGTGACCAGCTGGCTCCTGAAAAGGTACGATAGGCAGGATGGTTACCAGACCCATGGTGGCACCAGTGCCAAGTTCGGCTGATTTGATAGTACCAAGTGGCTCCTGCAATCTGCCATCAAAATGTTGGTAGGCGAGTTTTGTTTTCCAGGGAAAAGCGCCGTTGTTTGTGTTTGGGGGCCTGTGGGTGGGAGTGGCCGGATGGCTAATTAGAATCCACGATACGCAGGATGGTTCCCAGACCTAAAGTGGCACCAGTGACAAGTCGGGCCAGTTTGATGGTGCAAAGTTGCTACTGAAATCTGCCATCCAGAAACGGGGCAGCTTACTTTTGTTTGCCAGGGAAACGGGCCAAGGTTTGTGTCTGGGGGCCTATGGCTGTGAGTGACCGGCTAGGTCCTGAAAAGCTACGAGAGGCATGATGGTGACCAGACCCATGGTGGCACCAGTGCCAAGTTGGGCTGGTTTGATAGTACCAAGTGGCTCCTGCAATCTGCCATCAAAAAGTCGGCAAGCGAGTGTTGATTTCCAGGGAAAAGCGCCGTTGTTTGTGTTTGGGGGCCTGTGGCAGGGAGTGGCCGGCTGGCTCCTTAGAATCCACGATACGCAGCATGGTTCCCAGACCCAAGGTGGCACCAGTGCCAAGTCGGGCTGGCTTGATAATACCAAGTGTTTCCTGCAATCGGCCATCAAAAAGTTGGCAGGCGAGTTTTGTTTTCCAGGGAAAAGCGCCGTTGTTTTTGTTTGGGGGCCTATGGGTGGGAGTGGCCGGCTGGCTCCTTAGAATCCACGAGACGCAGGATGGTTCCCAGACCTGAGGTGGCACCAGTGCCAAGTTGGGCTGGTTTGATAGTACCAAGTGCGTCCTGCAATCTGCCTTCCAGAAGCGGGGTAGCTTACTTTTGTTTGCCAGGGAAACGGGCCGAGGTTTGTGTCTCGGGGCCTATGGCTGGGAGTGACCGGCTGGCTCCTGAAAAGCTACGATAGGCAGGATGGTGACCAGACCCATGGTGGCACCAGTGCCAAGTTGGGCTGGTTTGATAGTACCAAGTGGCTCCTGCAATCTGCCATCAAAAATTTGGCAGGCGAGTTTGTTATCCAGGGAAAAGCGCCGTTGTTTGCGCCTGGGGCCCTATGGCCTGGAGTGGACGGATGGCTAATTAGAATCCACGATACACAGGATGGTTCCCAGACCCATGGTGGCACCAGTGCCAACTTGGGCTGGTTTGATAGTACCAAGTGGTTCCTGCAATCTGCCATCCAGAAGCGGGGCAGCTTACTTTTGTTTGCCAGGGAAACGGTCCGAGGATTGTGTCTGGGGGCCTAAGCCTGGAAGTGACCGGCTGGCTCGTGAAAAGCTACGATAGGCAGGATGTGGACCAGACCCATGACGGCACCAGTGCCAAGTTGGGCTGGTTTGATAGTACCAAGTGGCTCCTGCAATCTGCCATCAAAAACTTGGCAGGCGAGTTTTGTTTTCCAGGGAAAAGCGCCGTTGTTTGTGTTTGGGGGCCTGTGGCTGGGAGTGGCCGGCTGGCTCCTTAGAATCCACGATACTAAGCATGGTTCCCAGACCAGAGGTGGCACCAGTGCCAAGTTGGGCTGGTTTGATTGTAACAAGTGCGTCCGGGAATCTGCCATCCAGAAGCGGGGCAGCTTACTTTTGTTTGCCAGGGAAACGGGCCGAGGTTTGTGTCTGGGGGCCTATGGCTGGGAGTGGCCGGCTGGCTCCTGAAAAGCTACGATAGGCAGGATGGTGACCAGACCCATGGTGGCACCAGTGCCAAGTTGGGCTGGTTTGATAGTACCAAGTGGCTCCTGCAATCTGCCATCAAAAAGTCGGCAAGCGAGTGTTGATTTCCAGGGAAAAGCGTCGTTGTTTGTGTTTGGGGGCCTGTGGCTGGGAGTGGCCGGCTGGCTCCTTAGAATCCACGATACGCAGCATGGTTCCCAGACCCAAGGTGGCACCAGTGCCAAGTCGGGCTGGCTTGATAATACCAAGTGGTTCCTGCAATCGGCCATCAAAAAGTTGGCAGGCGAGTTTTGTTTTCCAGGGAAAAGCGCCGTTGTTTGTGCCTGGGGCCCTATGGCCTGGAGTGGACGGATGGCTAATTAGAATCCACGATACACAGGATGGTTCCCAGACCCATGGTGGCACCAGTGCCAAGTTGGGCTGGTTTGATAGTACCAAGTGGTTCCTGCAATCTGCCATCCAGAAGCGGGGCAGCTTACTTTTGTTTGCCAGGGAAACGGTCCGAGGTTTGTGTCTGGGGGCCTATGGCTGGGAGTGACCGGCTGGCTCCTGAAAAGCTACGATAGGCAGGATGGTGACCAGACCCATGGTGGCACCAGTGCCAAGTTGGGCTGGCTTGATAATACCAAGTGGTTCCTGCAATCGGCCATCAAAAAGTTGGCAGGCGAGTTTTGTTTTCCAGGGAAAAGCGCCGTTTTTTGTGCCTGGGGCCCTATGGCCTGGAGTGGACGGATGGCTAATTAGAACCCACGATACGCAGGATGGTTCCCAGACCTGAGGTGGCACCAGTGCCAAGTTGGGCTGGTTTGACGGTGCAAAGTGGCTCCTGCAATGTGCCATGCAGAAGCGGGGCAGCTTACTTTTGTTTGCCAGGGAAACGGGCCGAAATATTTGTCTGGGGGCCTCTGGCTGGGGGTGGCTGGCTGGCTCCTGAAAAGCTACGATAGGCAGGATGGTGACCAGACCCATGGTGGCACCAGTGCCAAGTTGGGCTGGTTTGATAGTACCAAGTGGCTCCTGCAATCTGCCATCAAAAAGTTGGCAGGCGAGTTTTGTTTTCCAGGGAAAAGCGCCGTTGTTTGTGTTTGGGGGCCTGTGGCTTGGAGTGGCCAGCTGGCTCCTTAGAATCCACGATACTCAGCATGGTTCCCAGACCAGAGGTAGCACCAGTGCCAAGTTGGGCTGGTTTGATTGTAACAAGTGCGTCCTGCAATCTGCCATCCAGAAGCGGGGCAGCTTACTTTTGTTTGCCAGGGAAACGGGCCGAGGTTTGTGTCTGGGGGCCTATGGCTGGGAGTGGCCGGCTGGCTCCTGAAAAGCTACGATAGGCAGGATGGTGACCAGACCCATGGTGGCACCAGTGCCAAGTTGGGCTGGTTTGATAGTACCAAGTGGCTCCTGCAATCTGCCATCAAAAAGTCGGCAAGCGAGTGTTGATTTCCAGGGAAAAGCGTCGTTGTTTGTGTTTGGGGGCCTGTGGCTGGGAGTGGCCAGCTGGCTCCTTAGAATCCACGATACGCAGCATGGTTCCCAGACCAGAGGTGGCACCAGTGCCAAGTTGGGCTGGTTTGATTGTAACAAGTGCGTCCGGGAATCTGCCATCCAGAAGCGGGGCAGCTTACTTTTGTTTGCCAGGGAAACGGGCCGAGGTTTGTGTCTGGGGGCCTATGGCTGGGAGTGGCCGGCTGGCTCCTGAAAAGCTACGATAGGCAGGATGGTGACCAGACCCATGGTGGCACCAGTGCCAAGTTGGGCTGGTTTGATAGTACCAAGTGGCTCCTGCAATCTGCCATCAAAAAGTTGGCAGGCGAGTTTTGTTTTCCAGGGAAAAGCGCCCTTGTTTGTGTTTGGGGGCCTGTGGCTGGGAGTGGCCGGCTGGCTCCTTAGAATCCACGATACGCAGGATGTTTCCCAGACCCAAGTTGGCACCAGTACCAAGTAGGGCTGGTTTGATACTACCAAGTGGCTCCTGCAATCTGCTATCCAGAAGCGGGGCAGCTTACTTTTGTTTGCCAGGGAAACGGGCCGAGGTTTGGGTCTGGGGGCCTATGGCTGGGAGTGACCGGCTGGCTCCTGAAAAGCTACGATAGGCAGGATGTTGACCAGACCCATGGTGGCACCAGTGCCAAGTTGGGCTGATTTGATAGTACCAAGTGGCTCCTGCAATCTGCCATCAAAAAGTTGGCAGGCGAATTTTCTTTTCCAGGGAAAAGCGCCGTTGTTTGTGTTTGGGGGCCTGTGGCAGGGAGTGGCCGGCTGGCTCCTGAAAAGCTACGATAGGCAGGATGGTGACCAGACCCATGGTGGCACCAGTGCCAAGTTGGGCTGGTTTGATAGTACCAAGTGGCTCCGGCAATCTGCCATCAAAAAGATGGCAGACGAGTTTTGTTTTCCAGGGAAAAGCGCCGTTGTTTGTGTTTGGGGGCCTGTGCCTGGGAGTGGACGGATGGCTAATTAGAATCTACGATACGCAGGATGGTTCCCAGACCAGAGGTGGCACCAGTGCCAAGTCGGGTGGTTTGATAGTAGCAAGTGGCTCCTGCAATCTGCCATCCAGAAGCGGGACAGCTTACTTTTGTTTGTCAGGGAAACCGGCCGAGTTTTGTGTCTGTGGGCCTACGGCTGGGAGTGACCGGCTGGCTCCTGAAAAGCTACGATAGGCAGGATGGTGACCAGACCCATGGTGGCACCAGTGCCAAGTTGGGCTGATTTGATAGTAGCAAGTGGCTCCTGCAATCTGCCATCAAAAAGTTGGCAGGCGAGTTTTGTTTTCCAGGGAAAAGCGCTGTGGTTTGTGTTTGGGGGCCTGTGGCTGGGAGTGACCGGCTGGCTCCTTAGAATCCACGATACGCAGGATGGTTCCCAGACCTGAGGTGGCACCAGTGCCAAGTTGGGCTGGTTTGATAGTACCAAGTGCGTCCTGCAATCTGCCATCCAGAAGCGGGGTAGCTTACTTTTGTTTGCCAGGGAAACGGGCCGAGGTTTGTGTCTGGGGGCCTATGGCTGGGAGTGACCGGCTGGCTCCTGAAAAGCTACGATAGGCAGGATGGTTCCCAGACCCATGGTGGCACCAGTGCCAAGTTGGGCTGGTTTGATAGTACCAAGTGGCTCCTGCAATCTGCCATCAAAAAGTTGTCAGGCGAGTTTTGTTTTCCAGGGAAAAGCGCCGTTGTTTGTGTTTGGGTGCCTGTGGCTGGGAGTGGCCGGCTGGCTCCTTAGAATCCACGATACGCAGGATGGTTCCCAGACCAGAGGTGGCAGCAATGCCAAGTCGGGCTGGTTTGATGGTGAAAAGTGGCTCCTGCAATCTGCCATCCAGAAGCGGGATAACTTACTTTTGTTTGCCAGGGAAACGGGCCGAGCTTTGTGTCTGGGGGCCTATGGCTGGGAGTGACCGGCTGGCTCCTGAAAAGCTACGATAGGCAGGATGGTGACCAGACCCATGACGGCACCAGTGTCAAGTTGGGCTGGTTTGATAGTACCAAGTGGCTCCGGGAATCTGCCATCAAAATTTGGCAGGCGAGTTTTGTTGTCCAGGGAAAAGCGCCGTTGTTTGTGTCTGGGGGCCTGTGGCTGGGAGTGACCGGCTGGCTCTTTAGAATCCACGATACGCAGGATGGTTCCCAGACCCAAGGTGGCACCAGTGCCAAGTTGGGCTGGTTTGATACTACCAAGTGCGTCCTGGAATCTGCCATCCAGAAGCGGGGCAGCTTACTTTTGTTTGCCAGGGAAATGGGCCGAGGTTTTTCTCTGGGGGCCTATGGCAGGGAGGGACCGGCTGTCTCCTGAAAAGCTACGATAGGCAGGATGGTGACCAGACCCATGGTGGCACCAGTGCCAAGTTGGGCTGATTTGATAGTAGCAAGTGGCTCCTGCAATCTGCCATCAAAAAGTTGGCAGGCGAGTTTTGTTTTCCAGGGAAAAGCGCTGTGGTTTGTGTTTGGGGGCCTGTGGCTGGGAGTGACCGGCTGGCTCCTTAGAATCCACGATACGCAGGATGGTTCCCAGACTAGAGGTGGCACCAATGCCAAGATGGGCTGGTTTGATAGTACCAAGTGGCTCCTGCAATCTGCCATCCAGAAGCGGGGCAGCTTGCTTTTGTTTGCCAGGGAAACGGGTCGAGCTTTGTGTCTGGGGGCCTATGGCTGGGAGTGACCGGCTGGCTCCTGAAAAGCTACGATAGGCAGGATGGTGACCAGACCCATGGTGGCACCAGTGCCAAGTTGGGCTGGTTTGATAGTACCAAGTGGCTCCTGCAATCTGCCATCAAAAAGTTAGCAGGCAAGTTTTGTTTTCCAGGGAAAAGCGCCGTTGTTTTTGTTTGGGGGCCTATGGCTGGGAGTGGCCGGCTGGCTCCTTAGAATCCACGATACGCAGGATGGTTCCCAGACCTGAGGTGGCACCAGTGCCAAGTCGGGCTGGTTTGATAGTACCAAGTGGCTCCTGCAATCTGCCATCCAGAAGCGGGGTAGCTTACTTTTGTTTGCCAGGGAAACGGGCCGAGGTTTGTGTCTCGGGGCCTATGGCTGGGAGTGACCGGCTGGCTCCTGAAAAGCTACGATAGGCAGGATGGTGACCAGACCCATGGTGGCACCAGTGCCAAGTTGGGCTGGTTTGATAGTACCAAGTGGCTCCTGCAATCTACCATCAAAAACTTGGCAGGCGAGTTTTGTTTTCCAGGAAATAGCCCTGTGGTTTTGTTTGGGGACCTGTGGCTGGGAGCGACCGGCTGGCTCCTTAGAATCCACGATACGCAGGATGGTTCCCAGACCCAAGGTGGCACCAGTGCCAAGTTGGGCTGGTTTGATAGTACCAAGTGGTTCCTGCCATCTGCCATCCAGAAGCGGGGCAGCTTACTTTTGTTTTCCAGGGAAACGGGCCGAGGTTTTTGTCTGGGGGCCTATGGCTGGGAGTGACCGGCTGGCTCGTGAAAAGCTACGATAGGCAGGATGGTGACCAGACCCATGGTGGCACCAGTGCCAAGTTGGGCTGGTTTGATAGTACCAAGTGGCTCCTGCAATCTGCCATCAAAAACTTGGCAGGCGAGTTTTGTTTTCCAGGGAAAAGCGCCGTTGTTTGTGTTTGGGGGCCTGTGGCTGGGAGTGGCCGGCTGGCTCCTTAGAATCCACGATACTCAGCATGGTTCCCAGATCAGAGGTGGCACCAGTGCCAAGTTGGGCTGGTTTGATAGTACCAAGTGCGTCCGGGAATCTGCCATCCAGAAGCGGGGCAGCTTACTTTTGTTTGCCAGGGAAACGGGCCGAGGTTTTTGTCTGGGGGCCTATGGCTGGGAGTGACCGGCTGGCTCCTGAAAAGTTACGATAGGCAGGATGGTGACCAGACCCATGGTGGCAGCAGTGCCAAGTTGGGCTGGTTTGATAGTACCAAGTGGCTCCTGCAATCTGCCATCAAAAAGTTGGCAGGCGAGTTTGTTTTCCAGGGAAAAGCGCCGTTGTTTGTGTTTGGGGGCCTGTGGCAGGGAGTGGCCGGCTGGCTCCTTAGAATCCACGATACGCAGGATGGTTCCCAGACCCAAGGTGGCACCAGTGCCAAGTTGGGCTGGTTTGATACTACCAAGTGCGTCCTGGAATCTGCCATCCAGAAGCGGGGCAGCTTACTTTTGTTTTCCAGGGAAACGGGCCGAGGTATTTGTCTGGGGGCCTATGGCTGGGAGTGACCGGCTGGCTCCTGAAAAGCTACGATAGGCAGGATGGTGACCAGACCCATGGTGGCACCAGTGCCAAGTTGGGCTGGTTTGATAGTACCAAGTGGCTCCTGCAATCTGCCATCAAAAAGTTGTCAGGCGAGTTTTGTTTTCCAGGGAAAAGCGCCGTTGTTTGTGTTTGGGTGCCTGTGGCTGGGATTGGCCGGCTGGCTCCTTAGAATCCACGATACGCAGGATGGTTCCCAGACCAGTGGTGGCACCAGTGCCAAGTCGGGCTGGTTTGATAGTAACAAGTGCGTCCTACTATCTGCCATCCAGAAGCGGGGCAGCTTACTTTTGTTTGCCAGGGAAACGGGCCGAGCTTTGTGTCTGGGGGCCTATGGCTGGGAGTGACCGGCTGGCTCCTGAAAAGCTACGATAGGCAGGATGGTGACCAGACCCATGGTGGCACCAGTGCCAAGTTGGGCTGGTTTGATAGTACCAAGTGGCTCCTGCAATCTGCCATCAAAAAGTTGTCAGGCGAGTTTTGTTTTCCAGGGAAAACTGCCGTTGTTTGTGTTTGGGGGCCTGTGGCTGGGAGTGGCCGGCTGGCTAATTAGAATCCACGATACGCAGGATGGTTCCCAGACCAGAGGTGGCAACAGTGACAAGTCGGGCCAGTTGGATGGTGCAAAGTGGCTCCTGCAATCTGCCATCCAGAAGCAGGGCTGCTTACTTTTGTTTGCCAGGGAAAGGAGCCGAGGTTTTGTCTGGGGGCCTATGGCTGGGAGTGACCAGCTGGCTCCTGAAAAGGTACGATAGGCAGGATGGTGACCAGACCCATGGTGGCACCAGTGCCAAGTTCGGCTGATTTGATAGTACCAAGTGGCTCCTGCAATCTGCCATCAAAATGTTGGTAGGCGAGTTTTGTTTTCCAGGGAAAAGCGCCGTTGTTTGTGTTTGGGGGCCTGTGGCTGGGAGTGGCCGGCTGGCTCCTTAGAATCCACGATACGCAGGATGTTTCCCAGACCCAAGTTGGCACCAGTACCAAGTAGGGCTGGTTTGATACTACCAAGTGGCTCCTGCAATCTGCCATCCAGAAGCGGGGCAGCTTACTTTTGTTTGCCAGGGAAACGGGCCGAGGTTTGGGTCTGAGGGCCTATGTCTGGGAGTGACCGGCTGGCTCCTGAAAAGCTACGATAGGCAGGATGTTGACCAGACCCATGGTGGCACCAGTGCCAAGTTGGGCTGATTTGATAGTACCAAGTGGCTCCTGCAATCTGCCATCAAAACGTTGGCAGGCGAATTTTGTTTTCCAGGGAAAAGCGCCGTTGTTTGTGTTTGGGGGCCTGTGGCAGGGAGTGGCCGGCTGGCTCCTGAAAAGCTACGATAGGCAGGATGGTGACCAGACCCATGGTGGCACCAGTGCCAAGTTGGGCTGGTTTGATAGTACCAAGTGGCTCCGGCAATCTGCCATCAAAAAGATGGCAGACGAGTTTTGTTTTCCAGGGAAAAGCGCCGTTGTTTGTGTTTGGGGGCCTGTGCCTGGGAGTGGACGGATGGCTAATTAGAATCTACGATACGCAGGATGGTTCCCAGACCAGAGGTGGCACCAGTGCCAAGTCGGGTGGTTTGATAGTAGCAAGTGGCTCCTGCAATCTGCCATCCAGAAGCGGGACAGCTTACTTTTGTTTGTCAGGGAAACGGGCCGAGTTTTGTGTCTGTGGGCCTACGGCTGGGAGTGACCGGCTGGCTCCTGAAAAGCTACGAGAGGCAGGATGGTGACCAGACCCATGGTGGCACCAGTGCCAAATTGGGCTGGTTTGATAGTACCAAGTGGCTCCTGCAATCTGCCATCCAGAAGCGGGGCAGCTGAGTTTTGTTTGCCAGAGAAAAGGCCCGTGGGTTGTGTTTGGGGGCATATGGCTGGGAGTGGCCACCTGGCTCCTTAAAATGCACGATACGCCGCATGGTAACCAGACGCAAGGTGGCACCAGTGCCAAGTCAGGCTGTTTTTGTAGTACCCAGTGGCTCCTGCAATTTGCCATCCAGAAGCGGGGCAGTTGAATTTTGTTTGCTAGAGAAAAGGGCTGTGGTTTGTGTTTGGGGGCCTATGGCTGAGAGTGGCCGGCTGGCCCCTGAAAATCAACGATAGGCAGGATGGTTCCCAGATCCAAGGTGGCACCAGTGCCAAGTAAGGCTGGTTGTAGGGTTCAAAGTGACTCCTGCAATCTGCCATCCAGAAGCGGGACAGCTGAGTTTTTTTTGCCAGAGAAAATGTCCATGGTTTCTTTTTGGGGCATACGGCTGGGAATTGCCGGCTGGCTCCTTAAAATGCTCGATACGCAGGATGGTTCCCAGAGCCAAGGTGGCACCACTGCCAAGTCGGGCTCTTTTTGTAGTACCAAGTGCGTCCTGCAATTTGCCATCCAGAAGAGGGGCAGTTGAGTTTTGTTTGCCAGAGAAAAGGGCCGAGGTTTGTGTTTGGGGGCATATGGCTGGGAATGACCGGCTGGCCCCTGAAAATCCACGATACGCCGGATGGTTCCCAGATCCAAGGGGGTACCATTACCAAGTCGGGCTGGTTTGATAGTCCCAAGTGGCTCCTGCAAACAGCCATCCAGAAGCGGGGCAGCTGAGTTTTGTTTTCCAGGGAAATGGGCCTTTGTTTGTGTTTGGGGGCCTGTGGCTGGGAGTGTTCGGCTGGTTCCTGAATATGTACGATACGTAGGATTGTTCCGAGATCCAAGTTGGCAGCAGTGCCATGTTGTGCTGGTGTGATAGTCCCAAGTGGCTCCTGCAATCTGCCATCCAGAAGTGGGGCAGTTGATTTTTGTTTGCCAGAGAAAAGGTCCGTGGTTTGTTTTTGGGGGCATATGGCTGAGAGTGGCTGGCTGGCCCCTGAAAATCCACGATACACAGGATGGTTCCCAGATCCAAGGTGGCACCTGTGCCAAGTCGGGCTGATTTGATAGTACTAAGTAGCTCCTGCAATCTGCCATCCAGAAGCGGGGCAGCTTACTTTTGTTTGCCAGGGAAACGGGCCGAGTTTTGTGTCTCGGGGCCTATGGCTGAGAGTGACCGGCTGGCTCATGAAAAGCTACAATAGGCAGGATGGTGACCAGACCCATGGTGGCACCAGTGCCAAGTTGGGCTGGTTTGATAGTACCAAGTGGTTCCTGCAATCTGCCATCCAGAAGCAGGGCAGCTGAGTTTTGTTTTCCAGGGAAAAGCGCCGTTGTTTGTGTCTGCGGGCCTGTGGCTGGAGTGGCCGGCTGGCTCCTTTCAACACACGATACGCCGGATGGTTCCCAGACCCAAGGTGGCACCAGTGCCAGGTTGGGCTGGTTTGATAGTACCAAGTGCTTCCTGCAATCTGCCATCAAAATTTTGGCAGGCGAGTTTTGTTTTCCAGGGAAAAGCGCCGTTCTTTGTGTTTGGGGGCCTGTGGCTGGGAGTGGCCGTCTTGCTATTTGGAATCCACGATACGCAGGATGGTTCCCAGACCTGAGGTGGCACCAGTGACAAGTCGGGCCAGTTTGATGGTGCAAAGTGGCTCCTGCAATCTGCCATCCAGAAGCGGGGCAGCTTACTTTTGTTTTCCAGGGAAACGGGCCGAGGTTTGTGTCTGGGGGCCTATGGCTGGGAGTGACCGGCTGGCTCCTGAAAAGCTACGATAGGCAGGATGGTGACCAGACCCATGGTGGCACCAGTGCCAAGTTGGGCTGATTTGATATTACCAAGTGGCTCCTGCAATCTGCCATCAAAAATTTGGCAGGCGAGTTTTGATTTCCAGGGAAAAGCGCCGTTGTTTGTGTTTGGGGGCCTGTGGCTGAGAGTGGCCGGCTTGCTAATTGGAATCCACGATACGCATGATGGTTCCCAGACCTGACGTGGCACCAGTGCCAAGTCGGGCTAGTTTGATGCTGCAAAGTGGCTCCTGCAATCTGCCAAGCAGAAGCGGGGTAGCTTACTTTTGTTTGCCAGGGAAAATGGCCGAGGTTTTTGTCTGGGGGCCTATGGCTGGGAGTGACCGGCTGGCTCCTGAAAAGCTACGATAGGCAGGATGGTGACCAGACCCATGGTGTCACCAGTGCCAAGTTGGGCTGATTTGATAGTAGCAAGTTGCTCCTGCAATCTGCCATCAAAAAGTTGGCAGGCGAGTTTTATTTTCCAGGGAAAAGCGCCGTTGTTTGTGTTTGGGGGCCTGTGGCTGGGAGTGGCCGGCTGGCTCCTTAGAATCCACGATACGCAGCATGGTATCCAGACCCAAGGTGGCACCAGTGCCAAGTTGGGCTGGTTTGATAATACCAAATGGTTCCTGCAATCTGCCATCCAGAAGCGGGGCAGCTTACTTTTGTTTGCCAGGGAAACGGGCCGAGGTTTGTGTCTGGGGGCCTATGGCTGGGAGTGACCGGATGGCTCCTGAAAAGCTACCATAGGCAGGATGGTGACCAGACCCATGGTGGCACCAGTGCCAAGTTGGGCTGGTTTGATAATACCAAGTGGCTCCTGCAATCTGCCATCAAAATTTGGCAGGCGAGTTTTGTTTTCCAGGGAAAAGCGCCGTGTTTTGGGTTTGAGGGCCTGCGGCTGGGAGTGGCCGGCTGGCTCCTTAGAATCCACGATACGCAGGATGGTTCCCAGACCAGAGGTGGCACCAGTGCCAAGTCGGGCTGGTTTGATTATACCAAGTGGCTCCTGCAATCTGCCATCCAGAAGCGGGGCAGCTTACTTTTGTTTGCCACGGAAACGGGTCGAGCTTTGTGTCTGGGGGCCTATGGCTGGGAATGACCGGCTGGTTCCTGAAGAGCTACGATGTGCAGGATGGTGACCAGACCCATGGTGGCACCAGTGCCAAGTTGGGCTGGTTTGATAGCACCAAGTGGCTCCTGCAATCTGTCATCAAAATTTGGCAGGCGAGTTTTGTTTTCCAGGGAAAAGCGTCGTTGTTTGTGTTTGGGGGCCTGTGGCTGGGAGTGGCCGGATGGCTAATTAGAATCCACGATACGCAGGATGGTTCCCAGACCTGAGGTGGCACCAGTGCCACATTGGGCTGGTTTGATAGTACCAAGTGCGTCCGGCAATCTGCCATCCAGAAGCGGGGCAGCTTTCTTTTTTTTGCCAGGGAAACGGGCCGAGCTTTGTGTCTTGGGGCCTATGGCTGGGAGTGACCGGCTGGCTCCTGAAAAGCTACGATAGGCAGGATGGTGACCAGACCCATGGTGGCACCAGTGCCAAGTTGGGCTGGTTTGATAGTACCAAGTGGCTCCTGCAATCTGCCATCAAAAAGTTGGCAGGCGAGTTTTCTTTTCCAGGGAAAAGCGTCGTTGTTTGTGTTTGGGGGCCTGTGGCTGGGAGTGGCCGGCTGGCTCCTTAGAATCCACGATACGCAGGATGGTTCCCAGACTTGACGTGGCACCAGTGCCAAGTCGGGCTGGTTTGATAGTACCAAGTGCGTCCTGCAATCTGCCATCCAGAAGTGGGGCAGCTTACTTTTGTTTTCCAGGGAAACGGGCCGAGGTATTTGTCTGGGGGCCTATGGCTGGGAGTGACCGGCTGGCTCCTGAAAAGCTACGATAGGCAGGATGGTGACCAGACCCATGGTGGCACCAGTGCCAAGTTGGGCTGGTTTGATAGTACCAAGTGGCTCCTGCAATCTGCCATCAAAAAGTTGTCAGGCGAGTTTTGTTTTCCAGGGAAAAGCGCCGTTGTTTGTGTTTGAGGGCCTGTGGCTGGGAGTGGCCGGCTGGCTCCTTAGAATCCACGATACGCAGGATGGTTCCCAGACCTGAGGTGGCACCAGTGCCAAGTCCGGCTAGTTTGATGGTGCAAAGTGGCTCCTGCAATCTGCATCCAGAAGCGGGGCAGCTTACTTTTGTTTGCCAGGGAAACGGGCCGAGCTTTGTGTCTGGGGTCTATGGCTGGGAGTGACCGGCTGGCTCCTGAAAAGCTACGATAGGCAGGATGGTGACCAGACCCATGGTGGCACCAGTGCCAAGTTGGGCTGGTTTGATAGTACCAAGTGGCTCCTGTAATCTGCCATCAAAATTTGGCAGGCGAGTTTTGTTTTCTAGGGAAAAGCGCCGTTGTTTGTGTTTGGGGGCCTGTGGCTGGGAGTGGCCGGCTGGCTCCTTAGAATCCACAATACGCAGGATGGTTCCCAGACCTGAGGTGGCACCAGTGCCAAGTTGGGCTGGTTTGATAGTACCAAGTGCGTCCTGCAATCTGCCATCCAGAAGCGGGGCAGCTTACTTTTGTTTGCCAGGGAAACGGGCCGAGCTTTGTGTCTGGGGGCCTATGGCTGGGAGCGACCGGCTGGCTCGTGAAAAGCTACGATAGGCAGGATGGTGACCAGACCCATGGTGGCACCAGAGCCATGTTCGGCTGATTTCAAAGTACAAAGTGGCTCCTGCAATCTTCCATCAAAAAGTCAGCAGGCGAGTTTTGTTTTCCAGGGAAAAGCGCCGTTGTTTTTGTCTGCGGGCCTGTGGCTGGAGTGGCCGGCTTGCTCCTTTCAACACACGATACGCCGGATGGTTCCCAGACCCAAGGTGGCACCAGTGCCAAGTTGGGCTGGTTTGATAGTACCAAGTGGTTCCTGCAATCTGCCATCAAAATGTTGGCAGGCGAGTTTTGTTTTCCAGGGAAAAGCGCCGTTGTTTTTTTTTGGGGGCCTGTGGCTGGGAGTGGCCGGCTGGCTCCTTAGAATCCACGATACGCAGGATGGTTCCCAGACCAGAGGTGGCACCAGTACCAAGTCGGGCTGGTTTGATAATAACAAGTGGATCCTGCAATCTGCCATCCAGAAGCGGGGCAGCTTACTTTTGTTTGCCAGGGAAACGGGCCGAGGTTTGTGTCTGGGGGCCTATGGCTGGGAGTGACCGGCTGGCTCCTGAAAAGCTACGATAGGCAGGATGGTGACCAGACCCATGGTGGCACCAGTGCCAAGTTGGGCTGGTTTGATAGTACCAAGTGGCTCCTGCAATCTGCCATCAAAAAGTTGGCAGGCGAGTTTTGTTTTCCAGGGAAAAGCGCCGTTCTTTGTGTTTGGGGGCCTGTGGCTGGGAGTGGTCGTCTTGCTAATTGGAATCCACGATACTCAGGATGGTTCCCAGACCTGAGGTGGCACCAGTGACAAGTCGGGCCAGTTTGATGGTGCAAAGTGGCTCCTGCAATCTGCCATCCAGAAGCGGGGCAGCTTACTTTTGTTTGCCAGGGAAACGGGCCGAGGTTTGTGTCTGGGGGCCTATGGCTGGGAGTGACCGGCTGGCTCCTGAAAAGCTACGATAGGCAGGATGGTGACCAGACCCATGGTGGCACCAGTGCCAAGTTGGGCTGATTTGATAGTACCAAGTGGCTCCTGCAATCTGTCATCAAAAAGTTGGCAGGCGAGTTTTGTTTTCCAGGGAAAAGCGCTGTGGTTTGTATTTGGGGGCCTGTGGCTGGGAGTGACCGGCTGGCTCCTTAGAATCCACGATACGCAGGATGGTTCCCAGACCCAAGGTGGCACCATTTCCAAGTTGGGCTGGTTTGATAGTACCAATTGCGTCCTGCAATCTGCCATCCAGAAGCGGGGCAGCTTACTTTTGTTTGCCAGGGAAACGGGCCGAGGTTTTTGTCTGGGGGCCTATGGCTGGGAGTGACCGGCTGGCTCCTGAAAAGCTACGATAGGCAGGATGGTGACCCGACCAGAGGTGGCACCAGTGCCAAGTTGGGCTGGTTTGATAGTACCAAGTAGCTCCTGCAATCTGCCATCAAAAAGTTGGCAGGCGAGTTTTGTTTTCCAGGGAAAAGCGCCGTTGTTTGTGTTTGGGGGCCTGTGGCTGGGAGTGGCCAGCTGGCTCCTTAGAATCCACGATACGCAGGATGGTTCCCAGACCCAAGGTGGCACCAGTGCCAAGTTGGGCTGGTTTGATTATAACAAGTGGATCCTGCAATCTGCCATCCAGGAGCGGGGCAGCTTACTTTTGTTTGCCAGGGAAATGGGCCGAGCTTTTTGTCTGGGGGCCTATGGCTGGGAGTGACCTGCTAGGTCCTGAAAAGCTACGATAGGCAGGATGGTGACCAGACCCATGGTGGCACCAGTGCCAAGTTGGGCTGGTTTGATAGTACCAAGTGGCTCCTGCAATCTGCCATCAAAAAGTTGGCAGGCGAGTTTTGTTTTCCAGGAAAAAGCGCCGTTGTTTGTGTTTGGGGGCCTGTGGCTGGGAGTGGCCGGCTGGCTCCTTAGAATCCACGATACGCAGCATTGTTCCCAGACCAGAGGTGGCACCAGTGCCAAGTCGGGCTAGTTTGATGGTGCAAAGTGGCTCCTGCAATCTGCCATCCAGTAGCGGGGTAGCTTACTTTTTTTTGCCAGGGAAACGGGCCGAGGTTTTTGTCTAGAGGCCTATGGCTGGGAGTGACCGGCTGGCTCGTGAAAAGCTACGATAGGCAGGATGGTGACCAGACCCATGGTGGCACCAGTGCCAAGTTGGGCTGATTTGATAGTACCAAGTGGCTCCTGCAATCTGCCATCAAAACGTTGTCAGGCGAGTTTTGTTTTCCAGGGAAAAGCGCCGTTGTTTGTGTTTGCGGGCCTGTGGCTGGGAGTGGCCGGCTGGCTCCTTAGAATCCACGATACGCAGGATGGTTCCCAGACCCAAGATGGCACCAGTGCCAAGTCGGGCTGGTTTGATAGTACCAAGTGGTTCCTGCAATCTGCCATCCAGAAGCGGGGTAGCTTACTTTTGTTTTCCAGGGAAACGGGCCGAGGTTTGTGTTTGGGGGCCTGTGGCTGGCAGTGGCCAGTTGGCTCCTGAAAATCCATGATACGCAGCATGGTTCCCAGACCCAAGATGGCACCAGTGCCAAGTGGGGCTGGTTTGACAGTGTCAAGTGCCTCATGCAGTCTCCCATCCAGAAACGGGGCAGCTGAGTTCTTTTGCCTGTGAACCGGTCGTTGTTTTTGATTGGGGTCTGTGGCCGAGAATGGTCGACTGGCTACTGACAATCCACAATACGCAGGATGGTTCCCAGACTCAAGGTGGCACCAGGGCCAAGTCGGGCTCGTTTGATAGTACCAAGTGGCTCCTGCAATCTGCCATCCTGACGGGGGGCAGCGGATCTTTGTTTGCCAGAGTAAAGTTCCGTGGTTTGTTTTTGGGGGCATATGGCTGGGAGTGGCCGGCTGGCTCCTTAAGAAGCTCGATACGCAGGATGGTTCCCAGATCCATGGTGGCACCATTGCCTAGTTCGGCTGTTTTTGTAGTACCAAGTGCGTCCTGCAATTTTCCATCCAGAAGAAGGGCAGTTGAGTTTTGTTTTCCAGGGAAAAGCGCCGTTGTTTTTGATTGGAGGCCTGTGGCTGGGAGTGGCCGGCTGGCTCCTTTCAACACACGATACGCCGGATGGTTCCCAGACCCAAGGTGGCAACAGTGCAAAGTCGGGCTGGTTTGATACTACCAAGTGGTTCCTGCAATCTGCCATCCAGAAGCGGGGCAGCTTACTTTTGTTTGCCAGGGAAACGGGCCGAGGTTTGTGTCTCAGGGCCTATGGCTGGGAGTGACCGGCTGGCTCCTGAAAAGCTACGATAGGCAGGATGGTGACCAGACCCATGGTGGCACCAGTGCCAAGTTGGGCTGGTTTGATAGTACCAAGTGGCTCCTGCAATCTGCCATCAAATGTTTGGCAGGCGAGTTTTGTTTTCCAGGGAAAAGCACCGTTGTGTGTGTTTTGGGGCCTGTGGCTGGGACTGGCCAGCTGGCTCCTTAGAATCCACGATACGCAGGATGGTTCCCAGACCCAAGGTGGCACCAGTGCCAAGTCGGGCTGGTTTGTTAGTACCAAGTGGTTCCTGCAATCTGCCATCCAGAAGCGGGGCAGCTGAATTTTGTTTGCCAGAGAAAAAGGCTGTTGTTTGTGTTTCGGGGCCTGTGGCTGGCAGTGGCCGGCTGGCTCCTGAAAATCCATGATACGCAGCATGGTTCCCAGACCCAAGGTGGCACCAGTGCCAAGTAGGGCTGGTTTCATAGTACCCAGTGGCTCCTGCAATCTGCCATCCAGAAGAGGGGCAGTTGAGTTTTGTTTTCCAGAGAAAAGGGCCGTGGTTTGTGTTTGGGGCCTATGGCTGAGAGTGACCGGCTGGCCCCTGAAAATCCACGATAGGACGGATGGTTCCCAGATCCAAGGTGGCAGCAGTGCCATGTTGTGCTGGTGTGATAGTCCCAAGTGGCTCCTGCAATCTGCCATCCAGAAGCGGGGCAGCTGAATTTTGTTTGCCAGAGAAAAAGGCTGTGGTTTGTGTTTGGGGGCCTGTGGCTGGGAGTGGCCGGCTGGCTCCTGAAAATCCATGATACGCAGCATGGTTCCCAGACCCAAGGTGGCACCAGTGCCAAGTGGGGCTGGTTTCACAGTGTCAAGTGCCTCCTGCAATCTCCCATCCAGAAGCGGGGCAGCTGAGTTTTGTTTGCCTGTGAAACGGGCCGTTGTTTTTGATTGGGGTCTGTGGCCGAGAGTGTTCGGCTGGCTCCTGACAACCCACAATACGCAGGATGGTTCCCAGACCCAAGGTGGCACCAGTGCCAAGTCGGGCTGGTTTGATAGTACCAAGTGGCTCCTGCAATCTGCCATCCAGAAGCGGTGCAGTTGAGTTTTGTTTGCCAGAGAAAAGGGCCGTGGGTTGTGTTTGGGGGCATATGGCTGGGAGTGACCGGCTGTCTCATTAAAAAGATCGGTACGCAGGATGGTTCCCAGACCCAAGGTGGCACCAGTGCCAAGTCGGGCTGTTTTTATAGTACCAAGTGCGTCCTGCAATTTGCCATCCAGAAGAGGGGCAGTGGAGTTTTGTTTGCCAGAGAATAGCGCCGTTGTTTGTGTTTGGGGGCTTGTGGCTGGGAGTGGCCGACTGGCGCCTTAGAATCTGCGTTACGCAGCATGGTTCCCAGACCAGAGGTGGCACCAGTGCCAAGTTTGGCTGGTTTGATAGTACCAAGGGGCTCCTGCAATCTGCCATCCAGAAGCGGGGCAGCTTACTTTTGTTTGCCAGGGAAACGGGCCGAGGTTTGTGACTGGGGACCTATGGCTGGGAGTGACCGGCTGGCTCCTGGAAAGCTACAATAGGCAGGATGGTGACCAGACCCATGGTGGCACCAGTGCCAAGTTGGGCTGGTTTGATAGTACCAAGTGGCTCCTGCAATCTGCCATGAAAAAGTTGGCAGGCGAGATTTGTTTTCCAGGGAAAAGCGCCGTTGTTTGTATTTGGGGGCCTGTGGCTGGGAGTGGCCGGCTGGCTCCTTTGAACCCACGATACGCATGATGGTTCCCAGACCCAAGGTGGCACCAGTGCCAAGTCGGGCTGGTTTGATACTACCAAGTGCGTCCTGCAATCTGCCATCCAGAAGCGGGGCAGCTTAATTTTGTTTGCCAGGGAAACGGGCCGTGGGTTTTGTTTGGGGGCCTATGGCTGAGAGTGGCCGGCTGGCTCCTGAAAATCCACGCTAGGCAGCATGGTTCCCAGATGCAAGGTGGCACCAGTGCCAAGTCGGGCTGGTTTGATGGTGCAAAGTGGCTCCTGCAATCTGCCATCCAGAAGCGGGGCAGCTGATTTTGTTTGCCAGAGAAAAATTCCGTGGATTGTTTTTGGGGGCATATTGCTGGGAGTGGCCGGCTGGCTCCTTAAAATGCTCGATACGCATGATGGTTCCCAGGCCCAAGGTGTCACCACTACCAAGTCGGCCTGCGGTTTTAGTATCAAGTTCATCCTGCAATTTGCCATCCAGAAGAGGGGCAGTTGAGTTTTGTTTGCCAGAGAAACGGGCCGAGGTTTCTGTTTGGGGACATATGGCTGAGAGTGGCCGGCTGGCCCCTGAATATCCACGATACACAGCATGGTTCCCAGATCCAAGGTGGCACCAGTGCCAAGTTGGGCTGGTTTGATAGTACCAAGTGTCTCCTGCAATCTGCCATCCAGAAGCGGGGCAGCTTACTTTTGTTTGCCAGAGAAATAGGCCTAGGTTTTTGTTTGGGGGCCTGTGGCTAGGAGTGGCCGGCTGGCTCCTAAGAATCCACGATACGCAGGATGTTTCCCAGACCCATGGTGGCACCAGTGCCAAGTCGGGCTGGTTTGATAGTACCAAGTGGCTCCTGCAAACTCCATCAAAAAGTTGGCAGGCGTGTTTTGTTTTCCAGGGAACAGCGCCGTTGATTTTGTTTGGGGGCCTGTGGCTGGCAGTGGCCGGCTGGCTCCTTAGAATCCACGATACGCAGGATGGTTCCCAGACCCAAGGTGGCACCAGTGCCAAGTCGGGCTGGTTTGATTACACCAAGTGGCTCCTGCAATCTGCCATCCAGAAGTGAGGCAGCTAAGTTTTGTTTGCCAGAAAAAAGGGCCGTGGTTTTTGTTGGGGGCCTGTGGCTGGGAGTAGCCGGCTGGCTCCTTAAAATCCACGATACGCAGGATGGTTCCCAGACCCAAGGTGGCACCAGTGCCAAGTTGGGCTGGTTTGATAGTACCAAGTGGCTCCTGCAAACTGCCATCCAGAAGCGGGGCAGCTGAGTTTTGTTTTCCAGGGAAATGGGCCTTTGTTTGTGTTTGGGGGCCTGTGGCTGGGAGTGTTCGGCTGGTTCCTGAATATGTACGATACGTAGGATTGTTCCGAGATCCAAGTTGGCAGCAGTGCCATGTTGTGCTGGTGTGATAGTCCCAAGTGGCTCCTGCAATCTGCCATCCAGAAGTGGGGCAGTTGATTTTTGTTTGCCAGAGAAAAGGTCCGTGGTTTGTTTTTGGGGGCATATGGCTGAGAGTGGCCGGCTGGCCCCTGAAAATCCACGATACACAGGATGGTTCCCAGATCCAAGGTGGCACCTGTGCCAAGTCGGGCTGATTTGATAGTACTAAGTAGCTCCTGCAATCTGCCATGCAGAAGCGGGGCAGCTTACTTTTGTTTGCCAGGGAAACGGGCCGAGGTTTGTGTTTGGGGGCCTATGGCTGAGAGTGACCGGCTGGCTCCTGAAAAGCTACAATAGGCAGGATGGTGACCAGACCCATGGTGGCACCAGTGCCAAGTTGGGCTGGTTTGATAGTACCAAGTGGTTCCTGCAATCTGCCATCCAGAAGCAGGGCAGCTGAGTTTTGTTTGCCAGAGAAAAGGGCCTTGGTTTGTGTTTGGGGGCATATGGCTGGGTGTGGCCAGCTGGCTCCTTAAAATGCACGATATGCAACATGGCTCCCAGACCCAAGGTGGCACCAGTGCCAAGTTGGGCTGGTTTGATAGTACCAAGTGGCTCCTGCAATCTTCCATGATCACGTGGAGAAATACTTTCTGGTTTCAGCCTCATGCTCTTTCTTCTCTCCCTCAACTTCTCTATCACCTCTCATCTGGTTCACATGCGCTGTCTTCAAGGTCCACAGGCTACTTTTCACAGAATCTTCTGGCCTGATGAAGTAAGAATGATGAATAGAACAGAGCTGGGATCTATTTTCCAGTTTGGATAAAATGCATTCTGCACACAAATCCAAGGAGAACGGGCTGCCCCGATGCCCAGAAAATCTTTCACTCCTGCTAGTGTTCTACGTCAACCGCAACTTAGTCTGAAAGAAAAGCTTTTTCTCTGAGAGCATCTGAGAGGTTTGCATGAAGCACTGATATCTGACATATGCAATTTTGAATAGGAGAGGAAAAAGAAAATGGCAAGGAGTTTTTAATTTTAGTGGTTTCAATTTTAATTTCCGTGCACTTTTTCAAAACTTGTCAGCTCAAATGCCCATCAACATCTTTTAGTCATCTGTAAGTCAGTATTCATATAAAATGTGCTTCAAATCCAAAGAATTTCAAATTTGCACTCCAAGCTTCTATGCCTAGATTTATGATTTCCTACACATATTAGATGAAAGGAAGGCCTTTTTTACTGTGGGAGTGCTGGAACACTGGAACAGGTTGCCCAGAGAAGTTGTGGGTGTCCCATCCCTGAAAGTATTCAAGGTCACCTTGGACGGGGCTTGGAGCAGCAACAAAGGAGAAGCTTGATGGTAGAGAAACAAAGTTGGACTATAGAAGAAACTCGGATTGAAGTATAGGATCAAGTTTTCTCTCAGCTCTTGGGGTAAATTCAAAGTTGTACAAAATGACATTTATCTGTGCTATTCACTACTGTAACAGAAAGTTTCATGAAAACTGTACAGAAGATAGTAAATTTTAAAAGAGATAAGAATTACAGCATAAAATCCATGGGATAGGTTACAACATGAGACACTCTCTAAGAGAAAATCTCTGTGTTTCAGCACTTCATCGGGGTAAGATTTCATGAAGTGCCAAAGAAGGCGGCAAAATATCATTCGGGACATTATTTACTGGAATTCAGCCTGGCCATTAGTAGGAACTGCCTTTGAACATATCATGTAGATATACCACACACACTTTCCCTTCACTGAAAAATTACTGTTTACAACAAATAAGCAATTGACGATCAAAATTGATTGAAAGCATCTTAAACATGTCAAGTATTTCATTGTAGATGATCTGTGATCCAAATGCTTCTTCCACCTTCGAGAGGGACAGAAGAATTCTTCCATATCATGATGGTTTAAAATTGTATCAACCAATGTTTTCTGCTGAAAAGATATCATCTATTTTTTTCTATTTTTGGAAGAAAATATTCCTAGACATACAACAGGTGAGAACTAAGTAATTTTAAAGAAACAAATGAAATGAAAATATTCTGTAAATAGAATGAAATGAAAAGCTGTGTTTTAAATAGGAGCTAAATATTAAACAGAATTTTTGTACCAGGCATTTGAATTACTGCACCAGCTCTTTTGCCCATCAAGAGAGGCATTTAGCATTTCAGTCTTTTCCAAGGTGTTCATGATCTGCTATGCTGATCTCTGTGTGTGCCTAGGTGTGTGTGGAGGGGGGGGCATATGAAGGGGAGTGTGTATGTTTGCTTTACAATTGTTGTGGCAGATTCATGCCTCAGCTCCACATTTTGTTTTAAAAAGGTCACACCGAGTGGATATGAAGTTTACTATCAACAAGAGATCGATTCCCAAATCATCCATTTGACTCTCCCTTATAAATCATGTGCTTTGTTGCATATTTTATCAAATATACTTTCAAGCCAGATGGAGGAAGGAGGATGTGGGAATCCCTCCACCATCTTGCAACTTTTATGTAAGTAGGTTTTCAAGAAAATCATCATTTCTCTTTTAAATATGTCTGGAACAGGCATGATGGTAGTGTCAACCTGTTGGAGTTTTTGTTGCTGGAAGAAGTTGTACAAAAGGATTGGTTTTTACATTGACCAGTTACTGAATCAAGCGCAGGAATACATTGGAAATTTAGCTGGGGGTTCCTTTTCCCAGCAGACTACTTCTAGAACGAGCTTGTACACTGAAGCTGACTCTTTTGCTCTCTTTTTGTTTCTTTCCTATTTTCTTGGCTTCTTTGCCACTATCTAGACAATTTTGGAACTTTGTTCCCAACTAAAATGGTTTCAATAGTCTGATTGTGATCATACATTTTTACAAGGAATTTTTAAAATCTTTCCTCGAGTCCAGAAAGTCAAGGACTTAGATCTTTTTCTTCCCTTATCAATATTGCCATGAAATTGATAAATAAAGACCAACTCTTTATTTTTGTTTTTAACCCACGTAGATAATTCCCATCCATTAATCCATTTTGTGGACCAATAGCTGCCATTCTGATGGAAGCTGTCACTTCTTAACAATAGGCATTCTGTGACTATGTTGACAGCACTTTGGGTGAAGATCCTAACTGGTCTTAGATATACATAGGGAGAAATTTGCTCAGCCAGTGTCAGTCTTAAGCATGCGTATCAGAAGATCTTTCTAGAGCTGGGAATTTTCCCATGAAAGGGATTCAGTTAGGGAAGAGACACTTGTGCCAGAGTTTTACATTCTTCTTGAACACTGCTTAAGGAACTTAGATGCCATGTCCATTTGGATCTCTGTCTGCACAGAACTTTGTCATGCCAGTGCTTTGAAATGCATCTTGAAGAGAATTCACTAGCACAGAATGAAAGAGAGTGGAAGGGGTTGGTGGGGCTAACCAGGCCCAACCCCCCTGCCTAAACCAGGATACCTAGAGCCTCTTGCCCAGGATTCTATCTGGGTGTACTTTTAATGTCTTCAAAGATCCAGGCTCCACAATCTTTCTGGGCAGTCTGTGCCGTGGTTCAGTCACCCTGACAGTAAAGAAACATTTACTGATGTTCAAAGGCAATCTCCTGTATTTCAGTGTGTGCCCACTGCCTCTTGTCTTTTCCCTCAGCATCACTGAAAAGACACTGATTCCCTCCCCTTTGCACTATTGCTTCCATATGTATGTGTGATGCCATGTAGAGGTACGTCAAAAACCTCCCTGAAGCCCAGGCAGATAATATTCCCTTCATCTACCAGTCAAGTTGATTCATCAGAGGAGTTTAAAGTGATGTTCAGCATGAAATTCCCCTGAAAAATCATGCTAACTACATTATTTGGTCATCTGTCATGTGCCTGGCAAGGATTTCCAGGAAGAGCTGCTTCATCAACTTCCTGGGGATAAAAAAGAGGCTGGCTGGTTTGTACTATGGCGAGTCCTCTTAATTGCCTTTTTTGAAGATGGGTGTCATTTGCTAACATCCACTCTTTAGCCTCTCTTGTCGTCTACATCTTAGCAAAACGCTTTTCCACTATGTCTGGCTAGGAAAAACTGTGCCAGCACAGAAAACATCTCCCATCGTGTTCTAGAAGTTGCACGGATGTCTGCCAAGTGTTTGGCAGGAAGAAAAGAAAAGTTGTCCAAAACAGCTTCCAATCGAATGTTCCTGTGATTGGAAAAGTCAGGAGAGTGCAAAGGTACTGTTTTCTATCAGTTGGCAAGGTGCGCACACAATCCCAGTGTTGTACAGCTTGCTTCTTCACCTTCCCGAAGCTGCCGCTCTCGCCGGCTGCCGGAGCCCAAGAAGCGGCTTCTTCGCGCAAAGACGATTGTGCCGCTCACAGTGCTCTCCTTAGCGCGGCTTCTGCCGAAAGACGCCCGGCAGCGGCTCTTACCTCCGGAGAGCACCCTACCTTCGTCTTTAGCTCCTCTTCTCATCTACACCTCGGCAAAAAGCTTCTCCACTATGTCTGGCTAGGAAAAACTGTGCCAGCACAGAAAACATCTCCCATCGTGTTCTAGAAGTTGCACGGATGTCTGCCAAGTGTTTGGCAGGAAGAAAAGAAAAGTTGTCCAAAACAGCTTCCAATCGAATGTTCCTGTGATTGGAAAAGTCAGGAGAGTGCAAAGGTACTGTTTTCTATCAGTTGGCAAGGTGCGCACACAATCCCAGTGTTGTACAGCTTGCTTCTTCACCTTCCCGAAGCTGCCGCTCTCGCCGGCTGCCGGAGCCCAAGAAGCGGCTTCTTCGCGCAAAGACGATTGTGCCGCTCACAGTGCTCTCCTTAGCGCGGCTTCTGCCGAAAGACGCCCGGCAGCGGCTCTTACCTCCGGAGAGCATCCTACCTTCGTCTTTCGCGTCTTTTGTAGTCTACATCTTAGCAAAACGCTTTTCCACTATGTCTGGCTAGGAAAAACTGTGCCAGCACAGAAAACATCTCCCATCGTGTTCTAGAAGTTGCACGGATGTCTGCCAAGTGTTTGGCAGGAAGAAAAGAAAAGTTGTCCAAAACAGCTTCCAATCGAATGTTCCTGTGATTGGAAAAGTCAGGAGAGTGCAAAGGTACTGTTTTCTATCAGTTGGCAAGGTGCGCACACAATCCCAGTGTTGTACAGCTTGCTTCTTCACCTTCCCGAAGCTGCCGCTCTCGCCGGCTGCCGGAGCCCAAGAAGCGGCTTCTTCGCGCAAAGACGATTGTGCCGCTCACAGGGCTCTCCTTAGCGCGGCTTCTGCCGAAAGACGCCCGGCAGCGGCTCTTACCTCCGGAGAGCATCCTACCTTCGTCTTTAGCTCCTCTTCTCATCTACACCTCGGCAAAAAGCTTTTCCACTATGTCTGGCTAGGAAAAACTGTGCCAGCACAGAAAACATCTCCCATCGTGTTCTAGAAGTTGCACGGATGTCTGCCAAGTGTTTGGCAGGAAGAAAAGAAAAGTTGTCCAAAACAGCTTCCAATCGAATGTTCCTGTGATTGGAAAAGTCAGGAGAGTGCAAAGATACTGTTTTCTATCAGTTGGCAAGGTGCGCACACAATCCCAGTGTTGTACAGCTTGCTTCTTCACCTTCCCGAAGCTGCCGCTCTCGCCGGCTGCCGGAGCCCAAGAAGCGGCTTCTTCGCGCAAAGACGATTGTGCCGCTCACAGTGCTCTCCTTAGCGCGGCTTCTGCCGAAAGACGCCCGGCAGCGGCTCTTACCTCCGGAGAGCATCCTACCTTCGTCTTTCGCGTCTTTTGTAGTCTACATCTTAGCAAAACGCTTTTCCACTATGTCTGGCTAGGAAAAACTGTGCCAGCACAGAAAACATCTCCCATCGTGTTCTAGAAGTTGCACGGATGTCTGCCAAGTGTTTGGCAGGAAGAAAAGAAAAGTTGTCCAAAACAGCTTCCAATCGAATGTTCCTGTGATTGGAAAAGTCAGGAGAGTGCAAAGGTACTGTTTTCTATCAGTTGGCAAGGTGCGCACACAATCCCAGTGTTGTACAGCTTGCTTCTTCACCTTCCCGAAGCTGCCGCTCTCGCCGGCTGCCGGAGCCCAAGAAGCGGCTTCTTCGCGCAAAGACGATTGTGCCGCTCACAGTGCTCTCCTTAGCGCGGCTTCTGCCGAAAGACGCCCGGCAGCGGCTCTTACCTCCGGAGAGCATCCTACCTTCGTCTTTCGCGTCTTTTGTAGTCTACATCTTAGCAAAACGCTTTTCCACTATGTCTGGCTAGGAAAAACTGTGCCAGCACAGAAAACATCTCCCATCGTGTTCTAGAAGTTGCACGGATGTCTGCCAAGTGTTTGGCAGGAAGAAAAGAAAAGTTGTCCAAAACAGCTTCCAATCGAATGTTCCTGTGATTGGAAAAGTCAGGAGAGTGCAAAGGTACTGTTTTCTATCAGTTGGCAAGGTGCGCACACAATCCCAGTGTTGTACAGCTTGCTTCTTCACCTTCCCGAAGCTGCCGCTCTCGCCGGCTGCCGGAGCCCAAGAAGCGGCTTCTTCGCGCAAAGACGATTGTGCCGCTCACAGGGCTCTCCTTAGCGCGGCTTCTGCCGAAAGACGCCCGGCAGCGGCTCTTACCTCCGGAGAGCATCCTACCTTCGTCTTTCTCGTCTTTTGTAGTCTACATCTTAGCAAAACGCTTTTCCACTATGTCTGGCTAGGAAAAACTGTGCCAGCACAGAAAACATCTCCCATCGTGTTCTAGAAGTTGCACGGATGTCTGCCAAGTGTTTGGCAGGAAGAAAAGAAAAGTTGTCCAAAACAGCTTCCAATCGAATGTTCCTGTGATTGGAAAAGTCAGGAGAGTGCAAAGGTACTGTTTTCTATCAGTTGGCAAGGTGCGCACACAATCCCAGTGTTGTACAGCTTGCTTCTTCACCTTCCCGAAGCTGCCGCTCTCGCCGGCTGCCGGAGCCCAAGAAGCGGCTTCTTCGCGCAAAGACGATTGTGCCGCTCACAGGGCTCTCCTTAGCGCGGCTTCTGCCGAAAGACGCCCGGCAGCGGCTCTTACCTCCGGAGAGCATCCTACCTTCCTCTTTAGCTCCTCTTCTCATCTACACCTCGGCAACAAGCTTTTCCACTATGTCTGGCTAGGAAAAACTGTGCCAGCACAGAAAACATCTCCCATCGTGTTCTAGAAGTTGCACGGATGTCTGCCAAGTGTTTGGCAGGAAGAAAAGAAAAGTTGTCCAAAACAGCTTCCAATCGAATGTTCCTGTGATTGGAAAAGTCAGGAGAGTGCAAAGGTACTGTTTTCTATCAGTTGGCAAGGTGCGCACACAATCCCAGTGTTGTACAGCTTGCTTCTTCACCTTCCCGAAGCTGCCGCTCTCGCCGGCTGCCGGAGCCCAAGAAGCGGCTTCTTCGCGCAAAGACGATTGTGCCGCTCACAGTGCTCTCCTTAGCGCGGCTTCTGCCGAAAGACGCCCGGCAGCGGCTCTTACCTCCGGAGAGCATCCTACCTTCGTCTTTCGCGTCTTTTGTAGTCTACATCTTAGCAAAACGCTTTTCCACTATGTCTGGCTAGGAAAAACTGTGCCAGCACAGAAAACATCTCCCATCGTGTTCTAGAAGTTGCACGGATGTCTGCCAAGTGTTTGGCAGGAAGAAAAGTTGTCCAAAACAGCTTCCAATCGAATGTTCCTGTGATTGGAAAAGTCAGGAGAGTGCAAAGGTACTGTTTTCTATCAGTTGGCAAGGTGCGCACACAATCCCAGTGTTGTACAGCTTGCTTCTTCACCTTCCCGAAGCTGCCGCTCTCGCCGGCTGCCGGAGCCCAAGAAGCGGCTTCTTCGCGCAAAGACGATTGTGCCGCTCACAGGGCTCTCCTTAGCGCGGCTTCTGCCGAAAGACGCCCGGCAGCGGCTCTTACCTCCGGAGAGCATCCTACCTTCGTCTTTAGCTCATCTTCTCATCTACACCTCGGCAAAAAGCTTCTCCACTATGTCTGGCTAGGAAAAACTGTGCCAGCACAGAAAACATCTCCCATCGTGTTCTAGAAGTTGCACGGATGTCTGCCAAGTGTTTGGCAGGAAGAAAAGAAAAGTTGTCCAAAACAGCTTCCAATCGAATGTTCATGTGATTGGAAAAGTCAGGAGAGTGCAAAGGTACTGTTTTCTATCAGTTGGCAAGGTGCGCACACAATCCCAGTGTTGTACAGCTTGCTTCTTCACCTTCCCGAAGCTGCCGCTCTCGCCGGCTGCCGGAGCCCAAGAAGCGGCTTCTTCGCGCAAAGACGATTGTGCCGCTCACAGTGCTCTCCTTAGCGCGGCTTCTGCCGAAAGACGCCCGGCAGCGGCTCTTACCTCCGGAGAGCATCCTACCTTCGTCTTTCGCGTCTTTTGTAGTCTACATCTTAGCAAAACGCTTTTCCACTATGTCTGGCTAGGAAAAACTGTGCCAGCACAGAAAACATCTCCCATCGTGTTCTAGAAGTTGCACGGATGTCTGCCAAGTGTTTGGCAGGAAGAAAAGAAAAGTTGTCCAAAACAGCTTCCAATCGAATGTTCCTGTGATTGGAAAAGTCAGGAGAGTGCAAAGGTACTGTTTTCTATCAGTTGGCAAGGTGCGCACACAATCCCAGTGTTGTACAGCTTGCTTCTTCACCTTCCCGAAGCTGCCGCTCTCGCCGGCTGCCGGAGCCCAAGAAGCGGCTTCTTCGCGCAAAGACGATTGTGCCGCTCACAGGGCTCTCCTTAGCGCGGCTTCTGCCGAAAGACGCCCGGCAGCGGCTCTTACCTCCGGAGAGCATCCTACCTTCGTCTTTCTCGTCTTTTGTAGTCTACATCTTAGCAAAACGCTTTTCCACTATGTCTGGCTAGGAAAAACTGTGCCAGCACAGAAAACATCTCCCATCGTGTTCTAGAAGTTGCACGGATGTCTGCCAAGTGTTTGGCAGGAAGAAAAGAAAAGTTGTCCAAAACAGCTTCCAATCGAATGTTCCTGTGATTGGAAAAGTCAGGAGAGTGCAAAGGTACTGTTTTCTATCAGTTGGCAAGGTGCGCACACAATCCCAGTGTTGTACAGCTTGCTTCTTCACCTTCCCGAAGCTGCCGCTCTCGCCGGCTGCCGGAGCCCAAGAAGCGGCTTCTTCGCGCAAAGACGATTGTGCCGCTCACAGGGCTCTCCTTAGCGCGGCTTCTGCCGAAAGACGCCCGGCAGCGGCTCTTACCTCCGGAGAGCATCCTACCTTCGTCTTTCGCGTCGTTTGTAGTCTACATCTTAGCAAAACGCTTTTCCACTATGTCTGGCTAGGAAAACCCGTGCCAGCACAGAAAACATCTCCCATCGTGTTCTAGAAGTTGCACGGATGTCTGCCAAGTGTTTGGGAGGAAGAAAAGAAAAGTTGTCCAAAACAGCTTCCAATCGAATGTTCATGTGATTGGAAAAGTCAGGAGAGTGCAAAGGTACTGTTTTCTATCAGTTGGCAAGGTGCGCACACAATCCCAGTGTTGTACAGCTTGCTTCTTCACCTTCCCGAAGCTGCCACTCTCAGGAGGTAAGAGCCGCTGCCGGGCGTCTTTCGGCAGAAGCTGCGCTAAGGAGAGCACTGTGAGCGGCACAATCGTCTTTGCGCGAAGAAGCCGCTTCTTGGGCTCCGGCAGCCGGCGAAAGCGGCAGCTTCGGGAAGGTGAAGAAGCAAGCTGTACAACACTGGGATTGTGTGCGCACCTTGCCAACTGATAGAAAACAGTACCTTTGCACTCTCCTGACTTTTCCAATCACAGGAACATTCGATTGGAAGCTGTTTTGGACAACTTTTCTTTTCTTCCTGCCAAACACTTGGCAGACATCCGTGCAACTTCTAGAACACGATGGGAGATGTTTTCTGTGCTGGCACAGTTTTTCCTAGCCAGACATAGTGGAAAAGCGTTTTGCTAAGATGTAGACTACAAAAGACGCGAAAGACGAAGGTAGGATGCTCTCCGGAGGTAAGAGCCGCTGCCGGGCGTCTTTCGGCAGAAGCCGCGCTAAGGAGAGCACTGTGAGCGGCACAATCGTCTTTGCGCGAAGAAGCCGCTTCTTGGGCTCCGGCAGCCGGCGAGAGCGGCAGCTTCGGGAAGGTGAAGAAGCAAGCTGTACAACACTGGGATTGTGTGCGCACCTTGCCAACTGATAGAAAACAGTACCTTTGCACTCTCCTGACTTTTCCAATCACATGAACATTCGATTGGAAGCTGTTTTGGACAACTTTTCTTCCTGCCAAACACTTGGCAGACATCCGTGCAACTTCTAGAACACGATGGGAGATGTTTTCTGTGCTGGCACAGTTTTTCCTAGCCAGACATAGTGGAAAAGCGTTTTGCTAAGATGTAGACTACAAAAGACGCGAAAGACGAAGGTAGGATGCTCTCCGGAGGTAAGAGCCGCTGCCGGGCGTCTTTCGGCAGAAGCCGCGCTAAGGAGAGCCCTGTGAGCGGCACAATCGTCTTTGCGCGAAGAAGCCGCTTCTTGGGCTCCGGCAGCCGGCGAGAGCGGCAGCTTCGGGAAGGTGAAGAAGCAAGCTGTACAACACTGGGATTGTGTGCGCACCTTGCCAACTGATAGAAAACAGTACCTTTGCACTCTCCTGACTTTTCCAATCACAGGAACATTCGATTGGAAGCTGTTTTGGACAACTTTTCTTTTCTTCCTGCCAAACACTTGGCAGACATCCGTGCAACTTCTAGAACACGATGGGAGATGTTTTCTGTGCTGGCACAGTTTTTCCTAGCCAGACATAGTGGAAAAGCGTTTTGCTAAGATGTAGACTACAAAAGACGCGAAAGACGAAGGTAGGATGCTCTCCGGAGGTAAGAGCCGCTGCCGGGCGTCTTTCGGCAGAAGCCGCGCTAAGGAGAGCACTGTGAGCGGCACAATCGTCTTTGCGCGAAGAAGCCGCTTCTTGGGCTCCGGCAGCCGGCGAGAGCGGCAGCTTCGGGAAGGTGAAGAAGCAAGCTGTACAACACTGGGATTGTGTGCGCACCTTGCCAACTGATAGAAAACAGTACCTTTGCACTCTCCTGACTTTTCCAATCACAGGAACATTCGATTGGAAGCTGTTTTGGACAACTTTTCTTTTCTTCCTGCCAAACACTTGGCAGACATCCGTGCAACTTCTAGAACACGATGGGAGATGTTTTCTGTGCTGGCACAGTTTTTCCTAGCCAGACATAGTGGAAAAGCGTTTTGCTAAGATGTAGACTACAAAAGACGCGAAAGACGAAGGTAGGATGCTCTCCGGAGGTAAGAGCCGCTGCCGGGCGTCTTTCGGCAGAAGCCGCGCTAAGGAGAGCACTGTGAGCGGCACAATCGTCTTTGCGCGAAGAAGCCGCTTCTTGGGCTCCGGCAGCCGGCGAGAGCGGCAGCTTCGGGAAGGTGAAGAAGCAAGCTGTACAACACTGGGATTGTGTGCGCACCTTGCCAACTGATAGAAAACAGTACCTTTGCACTCTCCTGACTTTTCCAATCACAGGAACATTCGATTGGAAGCTGTTTTGGACAACTTTTCTTTTCTTCCTGCCAAACACTTGGCAGACATCCGTGCAACTTCTAGAACACGATGGGAGATGTTTTCTGTGCTGGCACAGTTTTTCCTAGCCAGACATAGTGGAAAAGCGTTTTGCTAAGATGTAGACTACAAAAGACGCGAAAGACGAAGGTAGGATGCTCTCCGGAGGTAAGAGCCGCTGCCGGGCGTCTTTCGGCAGAAGCCGCGCTAAGGAGAGCACTGTGAGCGGCACAATCGTCTTTGCGCGAAGAAGCCGCTTCTTGGGCTCCGGCAGCCGGCGAGAGCGGCAGCTTCGGGAAGGTGAAGAAGCAAGCTGTACAACACTGGGATTGTGTGCGCACCTTGCCAACTGATAGAAAACAGTACCTTTGCACTCTCCTGACTTTTCCAATCACAGGAACATTCGATTGGAAGCTGTTTTGGACAACTTTTCTTTTCTTCCTGCCAAACACTTGGCAGACATCCGTGCAACTTCTAGAACACGATGGGAGATGTTTTCTGTGCTGGCACAGTTTTTCCTAGCCAGACATAGTGGAGAAGCTTTTTGCCGAGGTGTAGATGAGAAGAGGAGCTAAAGACGAAGGTAGGGCGCTCTCCGGAGGTAAGAGCCGCTGCCGGGCGTCTTTCGGCAGAAGCCGCGCTAAGGAGAGCACTGTGAGCGGCACAATCGTCTTTGCGCGAAGAAGCCGCTTCTTGGGCTCCGGCAGCCGGCGAGAGCGGCAGCTTCGGGAAGGTGAAGAAGCAAGCTGTACAACACTGGGATTGTGTGCGCACCTTGCCAACTGATAGAAAACAGTACCTTTGCACTCTCCTGACTTTTCCAATCACAGGAACATTCGATTGGAAGCTGTTTTGGACAACTTTTCTTTTCTTCCTGCCAAACACTTGGCAGACATCCGTGCAACTTCTAGAACACGATGGGAGATGTTTTCTGTGCTGGCACAGTTTTTCCTAGCCAGACATAGTGGAAAAGCGTTTTGCTAAGATGTAGACGACAAGAGAGGCTAAAGAGTGGATGTTAGCAAATGACACCCATCTTCAAAAAAGGCAATTAAGAGGACTCGCCATAGTACAAACCAGCCAGCCTCTTTTTTATCCCCAGGAAGTTGATGAAGCAGCTCTTCCTGGAAATCCTTGCCAGGCACATGACAGATGACCAAATAATGTAGTTAGCATGATTTTTCAGGGGAATTTCATGCTGAACATCACTTTAAACTCCTCTGATGAATCAACTTGACTGGTAGATGAAGGGAATATTATCTGCCTGGGCTTCAGGGAGGTTTTTGACGTACCTCTACATGGCATCACACATACATATGGAAGCAATAGTGCAAAGGGGAGGGAATCAGTGTCTTTTCAGTGATGCTGAGGGAAAAGACAAGAGGCAGTGGGCACACACTGAAATACAGGAGATTGCCTTTGAACATCAGTAAATGTTTCTTTACTGTCAGGGTGACTGAACCACGGCACAGACTGCCCAGAAAGATTGTGGAGCCTGGATCTTTGAAGACATTAAAAGTACACCCAGATAGAATCCTGGGCAAGAGGCTCTAGGTATCCTGGTTTAGGCAGGGGGGTTGGGCCTGGTTAGCCCCACCAACCCCTTCCACTCTCTTTCATTCTGTGCTAGTGAATTCTCTTCAAGATGCATTTCAAAGCACTGGCATGACAAAGTTCTGTGCAGACAGAGATCCAAATGGACATGGCATCTAAGTTCCTTAAGCAGTGTTCAAGAAGAATGTAAAACTCTGGCACAAGTGTCTCTTCCCTAACTGAATCCCTTTCATGGGAAAATTCCCAGCTCTAGAAAGATCTTCTGATACGCATGCTTAAGACTGACACTGGCTGAGCAAATTTCTCCCTATGTATATCTAAGACCAGTTAGGATCTTCACCCAAAGTGCTGTCAACATAGTCACAGAATGCCTATTGTTAAGAAGTGACAGCTTCCATCAGAATGGCAGCTATTGGTCCACAAAATGGATTAATGGATGGGAATTATCTACGTGGGTTAAAAACAAAAATAAAGAGTTGGTCTTTATTTATCAATTTCATGGCAATATTGATAAGGGAAGAAAAAGATCTAAGTCCTTGACTTTCTGGACTCGAGGAAAGATTTTAAAAATTCCTTGTAAAAATGTATGATCACAATCAGACTATTGAAACCATTTTAGTTGGGAACAAAGTTCCAAAATTGTCTAGATAGTGGCAAAGAAGCCAAGAAAATAGGAAAGAAACAAAAAGAGAGCAAAAGAGTCAGCTTCAGTGTACAAGCTCGTTCTAGAAGTAGTCTGCTGGGAAAAGGAACCCCCAGCTAAATTTCCAATGTATTCCTGCGCTTGATTCAGTAACTGGTCAATGTAAAAACCAATCCTTTTGTACAACTTCTTCCAGCAACAAAAACTCCAACAGGTTGACACTACCATCATGCCTGTTCCAGACATATTTAAAAGAGAAATGATGATTTTCTTGAAAACCTACTTACATAAAAGTTGCAAGATGGTGGAGGGATTCCCACATCCTCCTTCCTCCATCTGGCTTGAAAGTATATTTGATAAAATATGCAACAAAGCACATGATTTATAAGGGAGAGTCAAATGGATGATTTGGGAATCGATCTCTTGTTGATAGTAAACTTCATATCCACTCGGTGTGACCTTTTTAAAACAAAATGTGGAGCTGAGGCATGAATCTGCCACAACAATTGTAAAGCAAACATACACACTCCCCTTCATATGCCCCCCCCTCCACACACACCTAGGCACACACAGAGATCAGCATAGCAGATCATGAACACCTTGGAAAAGACTGAAATGCTAAATGCCTCTCTTGATGGGCAAAAGAGCTGGTGCAGTAATTCAAATGCCTGGTACAAAAATTCTGTTTAATATTTAGCTCCTATTTAAAACACAGCTTTTCATTTCATTCTATTTACAGAATATTTTCATTTCATTTGTTTCTTTAAAATTACTTAGTTCTCACCTGTTGTATGTCTAGGAATATTTTCTTCCAAAAATAGAAAAAAATAGATGATATCTTTTCAGCAGAAAACATTGGTTGATACAATTTTAAACCATCATGATATGGAAGAATTCTTCTGTCCCTCTCGAAGGTGGAAGAAGCATTTGGATCACAGATCATCTACAATGAAATACTTGACATGTTTAAGATGCTTTCAATCAATTTTGATCGTCAATTGCTTATTTGTTGTAAACAGTAATTTTTCAGTGAAGGGAAAGCGTGTGTGGTATATCTACATGATATGTTCAAAGGCAGTTCCTACTAATGGCCAGGCTGAATTCCAGTAAATAATGTCCCGAATGATATTTTGCCGCCTTCTTTGGCACTTCATGAAATCTTACCCCGATGAAGTGCTGAAACACAGAGATTTTCTCTTAGAGAGTGTCTCATGTTGTAACCTATCCCATGGATTTTATGCTGTAATTCTTATCTCTTTTAAAATTTACTATCTTCTGTACAGTTTTCATGAAACTTTCTGTTACAGTAGTGAATAGCACAGATAAATGTCATTTTGTACAACTTTGAATTTACCCCAAGAGCTGAGAGAAAACTTGATCCTATACTTCAATCCGAGTTTCTTCTATAGTCCAACTTTGTTTCTCTACCATCAAGCTTCTCCTTTGTTGCTGCTCCAAGCCCCGTCCAAGGTGACCTTGAATACTTTCAGGGATGGGACACCCACAACTTCTCTGGGCAACCTGTTCCAGTGTTCCAGCACTCCCACAGTAAAAAAGGCCTTCCTTTCATCTAATATGTGTAGGAAATCATAAATCTAGGCATAGAAGCTTGGAGTGCAAATTTGAAATTCTTTGGATTTGAAGCACATTTTATATGAATACTGACTTACAGATGACTAAAAGATGTTGATGGGCATTTGAGCTGACAAGTTTTGAAAAAGTGCACGGAAATTAAAATTGAAACCACTAAAATTAAAAACTCCTTGCCATTTTCTTTTTCCTCTCCTATTCAAAATTGCATATGTCAGATATCAGTGCTTCATGCAAACCTCTCAGATGCTCTCAGAGAAAAAGCTTTTCTTTCAGACTAAGTTGCGGTTGACGTAGAACACTAGCAGGAGTGAAAGATTTTCTGGGCATCGGGGCAGCCCGTTCTCCTTGGATTTGTGTGCAGAATGCATTTTATCCAAACTGGAAAATAGATCCCAGCTCTGTTCTATTCATCATCCTTACTTCATCAGGCCAGAAGATTCTGTGAAAAGTAGCCTGTGGACCTTGAAGACAGCGCATGTGAACCAGATGAGAGGTGATAGAGAAGTTGAGGGAGAGAAGAAAGAGCATGAGGCTGAAACCAGAAAGTATTTCTCCACGTGATCATGGAAGATTGCAGGAGCCACTTGGTACTATCAAACCAGCCCAACTTGGCACTTGTGCCACCTTGGGTCTGGGAGCCATGTTGCATATCGTGCATTTTAAGGAGCCAGCTGGCCACACCCAGCCATATGCCCCCAAACACAAACCAAGGCCCTTTTCTCTGGCAAACAAAACTCAGCTGCCCTGCTTCTGGATGGCAGATTGCAGGAGCCACTTGGTACTATCAAACCAGCCCAACTTGGCACTGGTGCCACCATGGGTCTGGTCACCATCCTGCCTATTGTAGCTTTTCAGGAGCCAGCCGGTCACTCTCAGCCATAGGCCCCCAACACAAACCTCGGCCCGTTTCCCTGGCAAACAAAAGTAAGCTGCCCCGCTTCTGCATGGCAGATTGCAGGAGCTACTTAGTACTATCAAATCAGCCCGACTTGGCACAGGTGCCACCTTGGATCTGGGAACCATCCTGTGTATCGTGGATTTTCAGGGGCCAGCCGGCCACTCTCAGCCATATGCCCCCAAAAACAAACCACGGACCTTTTCTCTGGCAAACAAAAATCAGCTGCCCCACTTCTGGATGGCAGATTGCAGGAGCCACTTGGGACTATCACACCAGCACAACATGGCACTGCTGCCACCTTGGATCTGGGAACAATCCTGCGTATCGTACATATTCAGGAACCAGCCGAACACTCCCAGCCACAGGCCCCCAAACACAAACAACGGCCCTTTTCTCTGGAAAACAAAACTCAACTGCCCCTCTTCTGGATGGCAAATTGCAGGACGCACTTGGTACTACAAAAAGAGCCCGACTTGGCAGTGGTGCCACCTTGGCTCTGGGAACCATCCTGCGTATCGAGCATTTTAAGGAGCCAGCCGGCAATTCCCAGCCGTATGCCCCAAAAAGAAACCATGGACCTTTTCTCTGGCAAAAAAAACTCAGCTGTCCCGCTTCTGGATGGCAGATTGCAGGAGTTACTTTGAACCATACAACCAGCCTTACTTGGCACTGGTGCCACCTTGGATCTGGGAACCATCCTGCCTATCGTTGATTTTCAGGGGCCAGCCGGCCACTCTCAGCCATAGGCCCCCAAACAAAAACCACAGCCCTTTTCTCTAGCAAACAAAATTCAACTGCCCCGCTTCTGGATGGCAAATTGCAGGAGCCACTGGGTACTACAAAAACAGCCTGACTTGGTAGTGGTGCCACCTTGCGTCTGGTTACCATGCGGCGTATCGTGCACTTTAAGGAGCCAGGTGGCCACTCCCAGCCATATGCCCCCAAACACAACCCACGGCCCTTTTCTCTGGCAAACAAAACTCAGCTGCCCCGCTTCTGGATGGCAGATTGCAGGAGACACTTGGTACTATCAAACCAGCCCGACTTGGCACTGGTGCCACCTTGGGTCTGGGAACCATCCTGCGTATTGTAGATTGTCAGGAGACAGCCGACCACTCTCGGCCACAGAGCCCAATCAAAAACAAAGGTCCGTTTCCCTGGCAAAAAAAACTCAGCTGCCCCGCTTCTGGATGGGAGATTGCAGGAGGCACTTGACACTGTCAAACGAGCCCCACTTGGCACTGGTGCCACCTTGGGTCTGGGAACCATGCTGCGTATCGTGGATTTTCAGGAGCCAGCCGGCCACTGCCAGCCACAGGCCCCCAAACACAAACCACAGCCTTTTTCTCTGGCAAACAAAACTCAGCTGCCCCGCTTCTGGATGGCAGATTGCAGGAGCCACTTGGTACTATCAAACCAGCCCGACTTGGCACTGGTGCCACCTTGGGTCTGGGAACCATCCTGCCTATCGTGGATTTTAAGGAGCCAGCCGGCTACTCCCAGCCACAGGCCCCCAACAAAAACCACGGCCCTTTTTTCTCGCAAACAAAACTTAGCTGCCTCACTTCTGGATGGCAGATTGCAGGAGCCACTTGGTACTATCAAACCAGCCCGACTTGGCACTGGTGCCACCTTGGGTCTGGGAACCATCCTGCGTATCGTGGATTCTAAGGAGCCAGCCGGCCACTGCCAGCCACAGGCCCCCAAACAAAATCAACGGCGCTGTTCCCTGGAAAACAAAACACGCCTGCCAACTTTTTGATGGAGTTTGCAGGAGCCACTTGGTACTATCAAACCAGCCCGACTTGGCACTGGTGCCACCTTGGGTCTGGGAAACATCCTGCGTATCGTGGATTCTTAGGAGCCAGCCGGCCACTCCTAGCCACAGGCCCCCAAACAAAAACCTAGGCCTATTTCTCTGGCAAACAAAAGTAAGCCGCCCTGCTTCTGGATGGCAGATTGCAGGAGACACTTGGTACTATCAAACCAGCCCGACTTGGCACTGGTGCCACCTTGGATCTGGGAACCATGCTCTGTATCGTGGATATTCAGGGGCCAGCCGGCCACTCTCAGCCATATGTCCCCAAACAGAAACCTCGGCCCGTTTCTCTGGCAAACAAAACTCAACTGCCCCTCTTGTGGATGGCAAATTGCAGGATGAACTTGATACTAAAACCGCAGGCCGACTTGGTAGTGGTGACACCTTGGGCCTGGGAACCATCATGCGTATCGAGCATTTTAAGGAGCCAGCCGGCCACTCCCAGCAATATGCCCCCAAAAACAATCCACGGAATTTTCCTCTGGCAAACAAAAATCAGCTGCCTCGCTTCTGGATGGCAGATTGCAGGAGCCACTTTGCACCATCAAACCAGCCCGACTTGGCACTGGTGCCACATTGCATCTGGGAACCATGCTGCCTAGCGTGGATTTTCAGGAGCCAGCCGGCCACTCTCAGCTATATGCCCCCAAACAAAACCCACGGCCCGTTTCCCTGGCAAACAAAATTAAGCTGCCCCGCTTCTGGATGGCAGATTGCAGGACGCACTTGGTAGTATCAAACCAGCAAAACTTGGCACTGGTGCCACCTTGGGTCTGGGAACCATCCTGCGTATCGTGGGTTCAAAGGAGCCAGCCGGTCACTCCCAGCCACAGGCCCCCAAATACAAACAATGTCGCTTTTCCCTGGAAAACAAAACTCGCCTGCCAACTTTTTGATGGCAGATTGCAGGAGCCACTTGGTACTATCAAACCAGCCCAACTTGGCACTGGTGCCACCATGGGTCTGGTAACCATCCTGCCTATTGTAGCTTTCCAGGAGCCAGCCGGTCACTCCCAGCCATAGGTCCCCAGTCACAAACCTCGGCCCGTTTCCCTGGCAAACAAAAGTAAGCTACCCCGCTTCTGGATGGCAGATTGCAGGAGCCACTTGGTACTATCAAACCAGCCCAACTTGGCACTGGTGCCACCTTGGGTCTGGGAACCATGCTGCGTAACACAGATTCTAAGGCGCCAGTCGGCCACTACGAGCCACAAGCCCCCAAACACAAACAACGGCGCTATTCTCTGGCAAACAAAACTCAACTGCCCCTCTTCTGGATGGCAAATTGCAGGACGCACTTGGTACTATAAAAACAGCCCGACTTGGCACTGGTGCCCCCTTGGGTCTGGGAACCATCCTGCGTATCGATCTTTTTAATGAGACAGCCGGCCGCTCCCAGCCATATGCCCCCAAACACAACCCACGGCCCTTTTCTCTGGCAAACAAAACTCAACTGCACCGCTTCTGGATGGCAGATTGCAGGAGCCACTTGGTACTATCAAACCAGCCCGACTTGGCACTGGTGCCACCTTGGGTCTGGGAACCATCCTGCGTATTGTGGGTTGTCAGGAGCCAGCCGAACACTCTCGGCCACAGACCCCAATTAAAAACAACGGCCCGTTTCACAGGCAAACAAAACTCAGCTGCCCCGCTTCTGGATGGGAGATTGCAGGAGGCACTTGACACTGTGAAACCAGCCCCACTTGGCACTGGTGCCACCTTGGGTCTGGGAACCATGCTGCGTATCATGGATTTTCAGGAGCCAGCCGGCCACTGCCAGCCACAGGCCCCCAAACACAAACCACAGCCTTTTTGTCTGGCAAACAAAATTCAGCTGCCCCGCTTCTGGATGGCAGATTGCAGGAGCCACTTGGGACTATCACACCAGCACAACATGGCACTGCTGCCACCTTGGATCTGGGAACCATCCTTCCTATCGTGGATTTTCAGGGGCCAGCCGGTCACTCTCAGCCATAGGCCCCAAACACAAACCACGGCCCTTTTCTCTGGAAAACAAAACTCAACTGCCCCTCTTCTGGATGGCAGATTGCAGGAGCCACTGGGTACTATGAAACCAGCCCTACTTGGCACTGATGCCACCTTGGGTCTGGGAACCATGCTGCGTATCATGGATTTTCAGGAGCCAGCCGGCCACTGCCAGCCACAGGCCCCGAAACACAAACAACAGCCTTTTTCTCTGGCAAACAAAATTCAGCTGCCCCGCTACTGGATGGCAGATTGCAGGAGCCACTTGGTACTATCAAACCAGCCCAACTTGGCACTGGTGCCACCTTGGGTCTGGGAACCATGCTGCGTAACACAGATTCTAAGGCGCCAGTCGGCCACTACGAGCCACAAGCCCCCAAACACAAACAACGGCGCTATTCTCTGGCAAACAAAACTCAACTGCCCCTCTTCTGGATGGCAAATTGCAGGACGCACTTGGTACTATAAAAACAGCCCGACTTGGCACTGGTGCCCCCTTGGGTCTGGGAACCATCCTGCGTATCGATCTTTTTAATGAGACAGCCGGCCACTCCCAGCCATATGCCCCCAAACACAACCCACGGCCCTTTTCTCTGGCAAACAAAACTCAACTGCACCGCTTCTGGATGGCAGATTGCAGGAGCCACTTGGTACTATCAAACCAGCCCGACTTGGCACTGGTGCCACCTTGGGTCTGGGAACCATCCTGCGTATTGTGGGTTGTCAGGAGCCAGCCGAACACTCTCGGCCACAGACCCCAATTAAAAACAACGGCCCGTTTCACAGGCAAACAAAACTCAGCTGCCCCGCTTCTGGATGGGAGATTGCAGGAGGCACTTGGTGTAATCAAACCAGCCCGACTTGGCACTGGTGCCACCTTGGGTCTGGGAACCATCCTGCGTATCGTGGATTCTAAGGAGCCAGCCGGCCACTCCTAGCCACAGGCCCCCAAACAAAAACCTAGGCCTATTTCTCTGGCAAACAAAAGTAAGCTGCCCTGCTTCTGGATGGCAGATTGCAGGAGACACTTGGTACTATCAAACCAGCCCGACTTGGCACTGGTGCCACCTTGGATCTGGGAACCATGCTCTGTATCGTGGATATTCAGGGGCCAGCCGGCCACTCTCAGCCATATGTCCCCAAACAGAAACCTCGGCCCGTTTCTCTGGCAAACAAAACTCAACTGCCCCTCTTCTGGATGGCAAATTGCAGGATGAACTTGATACTAAAACCGCAGGCCGACTTGGTAGTGGTGACACCTTGGGCCTGGGAACCATCATGCGTATCGAGCATTTTAAGGAGCCAGCCGGCCACTCCCAGCAATATGCCCCCAAAAACAATCCACAGAATTTTCCTCTGGCAAACAAAAATCAGCTGCCTCGCTTCTGGATGGCAGATTGCAGGAGCCACTTTGCACCATCAAACCAGCCCGACTTGGCACTGGTGCCACCTTGCATCTGGGAACCATGCTGCCTAGCGTGGATTTTCAGGAGCCAGCCGGCCACTCTCAGCCATAGGCCCCCAAACAAAACCCACGGCCCGTTTCCCTGGCAAACAAAATTAAGCTGCCCCGCTTCTGGATGGCAGATTGCAGGACGCACTTGGTAGTATCAAACCAGCAAAACTTGGCACTGGTGCCACCTTGGGTCTGGGAACCATCCTGCGTATCGTGGGTTCAAAGGAGCCAGCCGGTCACTCCCAGCCACAGGCCCCCAAATACAAACAATGTCGCTTTTCCCTGGAAAACAAAACTCGCCTGCCAACTTTTTGATGGCAGATTGCAGGAGCCACTTGGTACTATCAAACCAGCCCAACTTGGCACTGGTGCCACCATGGGTCTGGTAACCATCCTGCCTATTGTAGCTTTCCAGGAGCCAGCCGGTCACTCCCAGCCATAGGTCCCCAGTCACAAACCTCGGCCCGTTTCCCTGGCAAACAAAAGTAAGCTACCCCGCTTCTGGATGGCAGATTGCAGGAGCCACTTGGTACTATCAAACCAGCCCAACTTGGCACTGGTGCCACCTTGGGTCTGGGAACCATGCTGCGTAACACAGATTCTAAGGCGCCAGTCGGCCACTACGAGCCACAAGCCCCCAAACACAAACAACGGCGCTATTCTCTGGCAAACAAAACTCAACTGCCCCTCTTCTGGATGGCAAATTGCAGGACGCACTTGGTACTATAAAAACAGCCCGACTTGGCACTGGTGCCCCCTTGGGTCTGGGAACCATCCTGCGTATCGATCTTTTTAATGAGACAGCCGGCCACTCCCAGCCATATGCCCCCAAACACAACCCACGGCCCTTTTCTCTGGCAAACAAAACTCAACTGCACCGCTTCTGGATGGCAGATTGCAGGAGCCACTTGGTACTATCAAACCAGCCCGACTTGGCACTGGTGCCACCTTGGGTCTGGGAACCATCCTGCGTATTGTGGGTTGTCAGGAGCCAGCCGAACACTCTCGGCCACAGACCCCAATTAAAAACAACGGCCCGTTTCACAGGCAAACAAAACTCAGCTGCCCCGCTTCTGGATGGGAGATTGCAGGAGGCACTTGACACTGTGAAACCAGCCCCACTTGGCACTGGTGCCACCTTGGGTCTGGGAACCATGCTGCGTATCATGGATTTTCAGGAGCCAGCCGGCCACTCCCAGCCACAGGCCCCCAAACACAAACCACAGACTTTTTGTCTGGCAAACAAAATTCAGCTGCCCCGCTTCTGGATGGCAGATTGCAGGAGCCACTTGGGACTATCACACCAGCACAACATGGCACTGCTGCCACCTTGGATCTGGGAACCATCCTTCCTATCGTGGATTTTCAGGGGCCAGCCGGTCACTCTCAGCCATAGGCCCCAAACACAAACCACGGCCCTTTTCTCTGGAAAACAAAACTCAACTGCCCCTCTTCTGGATGGCAGATTGCAGGAGCCACTGGGTACTATGAAACCAGCCCTACTTGGCACTGATGCCACCTTGGGTCTGGGAACCATGCGGCGTATCATGGATTTTCAGGAGCCAGCCGGCCACTGCCAGCCACAGGCCCCGAAACACAAACAACAGCCTTTTTCTCTGGCAAACAAAATTCAGCTGCCCCGCTTCTGGATGGCAGATTGCAGGAACCACTTGGTACTAACAAACCAGCCCGACTTGGCACTGATGCCACCTTGGGTCTGGGAACCATCCTGCGTATCGTGGATTCAAAGGAGCCAGCTGGCCACTCCCAGCCACAGGCCCCAAAACACACACAACGGTGCTTTTCCCTGGAAAACAAAACTCGCCTGCCAAACTTTTGATGGCAGATTGCAGGAGCCACTTGGTATTATCAAACCAGCCCAACTTGGCACTGGTGCCACCATGGGTCTGGTCACCATCCTGCCTATCGTAGCTTTTCAGGAGCCAGCCAGCCACCCCCAGCCAGAGGCCCCCAGACAAATATTTCGGCCCGTTTCCCTGGCAAACAAAAGTAAGCTGCCCCGCTTCTGGATGGCAGATTGCAGGAGCCACTTTGCACCATCAAACCAGCCCAACTTGGCACTGGTGCCAACTCAGGTCTGGGAACCATCCTGCGTATCGTGGGTTCTAAGGAGCCAGCTGGCCACTCCCAACCACAGGCCCCCAAACACAAACAACGGCGCTTTTCCCTGGAAAACAAAACTCGCCTGCCAACTTTTTGATGGCAGATTGCAGGAGCCACTTTGTACTATCAAACCAGCCCAACTTGGCACTGGTGCCACCATGGGTCTGGTCACCATCCTGCCTATCGTAGCTTTTCAGGAGCCAGCCGGTCACTCCCAGCCATAGGCCCCCAGACACAAACCTCGGCCCGTTTCCCTGGCAAACAAAAGTAAGCTGCCCCGCTTCTGCATGGCAGATTGCAGGAGCTACTTAGTACTATCAAACCAGCCCGACTTGGCACTGGTGACACCTCTGGTCTGGGAACCATCCTGCCTATCGTGGATTTTCAGGGGCGAGCCGGCCACTCTCAGCCATATGCCCCAAAAACAAACCACGGCCCTTTTCTCTGGCAAACAAAACTCAACTGCCCCTCTTCTGGATGGCAAATTTTAGGACGCACTTTGTACTACGAAAACCGCCCGACGTGGCACTGGTGCCACCTTGTGTCAGGGAACCATCCTGCATATCGAGCTTTTTAAGGAGCCAGCCGGCCACGCCCAGCCATATACCCCCAAAAACAAACCACGGACCATTTCTCTTGGAAACAAAAATCCGCTGCCCCGCGTCTGTATGGCAGATTGCAGGAGCCACTTTGCACCATCAAACCAGCCCGACTTGGCACTGGTGCCACCTTGGGTCTGGGAACAATCCTGCATATCGTGGATTCTAAGGAGCCAGCCGGCCACTCCCTGCCACAGGCCCCCAAACACAAACAACGGCGCTTTTCCCTGGAAAACAAAATTCGCCTGCCAGCTTTTTGATGGCAGATTGCAGGAGCCACTTGGTACTATCAAATCATCCCAACTTGGCACTGGTGCCACTATGGGTCTGGGAACCATCCTGCCTATTGTAGCATTTCAGGAGCCAGCCGGTCACTCCCAGCCATAGGCCCCCAGACACAAACCTCGGACCGTTTCCCTGGCAAACAAAATTAAGCTGCCCCGATTCTGGATGGCAGATTGCAGGAGCCACTTGGTTGTGTCAAACCAGCCCGACTTGGCACTGGTGCCACCTTGGGTCTGGGAACCATCCTGCGTAACGTGGATTCTAAGCAGCCACCCGGCCACTCTGAGCCACAGGCCCCCAAACACAAACAACGGCGCTTTTCCCTGGAAAACAAAACTGGCCTGCCAAATTTGATGGCAGATTGCAGGAGCCACTTGGTACTATCAAACCAGCCCAACTTGGCACTGGTGCCACGTCTGGTCTGGGAACCATCCTGCCTATCGTAGCTTTTCAGGAGCCAGCCGGTCACTCCCAGCCATAGACCCCCAGACACAAACCTCGGCCCGTTTCCCTGGAAAACAAAAGTAAGTTACCCCGATTCTGGATGGCAGATTGCAGGAGCCACTTGGTACTATCAAATCAGCCCAACTTGGCACTGGTGCCACCATGGGTCTGGTAAACATCCTGCCTATTGTAGCTTTTCAGGAGCCAGCCGGTCACTCCCTGCCATAGGCCCCCGGACACAAACCTCGGCCCGTTTCCCTGGCAAACAAGAGTAATCTACCCCACTTCTGGATGGCAGATTGCAGGAGCCACTTGGTACTATCAAACCAGCCCAACTTGGCACTGGTGCCACGTCAAGTCTAGGAACCATCCTGCGTATCGTGGATTCTAAGGAGCCAGCCTGCCACTCCCAGCCATAGGCCTCTAAACAAAAACAACGGCGCTTTTCCCTGGTAAAGAAAACTTGCCTGCCAACTTTTTGATGGCAGATTGCAGGAGCCACTTGGTACTATCAAACCAGCCCAACTTGGCACTGGTGCCACCATGGGTCTGGTCACCATCCTGCCTATCGTAGCTTTTCAGGAGCCAGCCGGTCACTCCCAGCCATAGGCCCCCAGACACAAAGCTCGGCCCGTTTCCCTGGCAAACAAAAGTAAGCTGCCCCGCTTCTGGATGGCAGATTGCAGGAACCACTTGGTACTATCAAACCAGCCCAACTTGGCACTGGTGCCACCTCTGGTCTGGGAACCATCCTGCGTATCGTGGATTCTAAGGAGCCAGCTGGCCACTCCCAGCCACAGGCCCCCAAACACAAACAACGGCGCTTTTCCCTGGAAAACAAAACTCGCCTGCCAATTTTTTGATGGCAGATTGCAGGAGCCACTTGGTACTATCAAACCAGCCCAACTTGGCACTGGTGCCGCCATGGGTCTTGTCACCATCCTGCCTATCGTAGCTTTTCACGAGCCAGCCGGTCACTCCCAGCCATAGGACCCCAGACAAAAACCTCGGCCCGTTTCCCTGGAAAACAAAAGTAAGCTGCCCCGCTTCTGGATGGCAGATTGTAGGACGCATTTGTTACTATCAAACCAGCCCGACTTGGCACTGGTGCCACCACTGGTCTGGGAACCATCCTGCGTATCGTGGATTCTAAAGAGCCAGCCGGCCACTCCCAGCCACAGGCACCCATACACAAACAACGGCACTTTTCCCTGGAAAACAAAACTCGCCTGCCAACTTTTTGATGGCAGATTGCAGGAGCCACTTGGTACTATCAAACCAGCCCAACTTGGCACTGCTGCCACCATGGGTCTGGTCACCATCCTGCCTATCGTAGCTTTTCAGGAGCCAGCCGGTCACTCCCAGCCATAGGCCCCCAGACAAAAACCTCGGCCCGTTTCCCTGGCAAACAAAAGTAAGCTGCCCCGATTCTGGATGGCAGATTGCAGGAACCACTTGGTACTATCAAACCAGCCCGACTTGGCACTGGTGCCACGACAAGTCTGGGAACCATCCTGCGTATCGTGGATTCTAATGAACCAGCCGGCCACTCCCAGCCACAGGCCCCCAAACAAAAACAACGGCGCTTTTCCCTGGAAAACAAAACTCGCCTGCCAACTTTTTGATGGCAGATTGCAGGAGCCACTTGGTACCATCAAACCAGCCCAACTTGGCACTGGTGCCACCTTGGGTCTGGTCACCATCCTGCCTATCGTAGCTTTTCAGGAGCCAGCCGGTCACTGCCTGCCATAGGCCCCGAGACACAAACCTCGGCCCGTTTCCCTGGCAAACAAAAGTAAGCTGCCCCGCTTCTGGATGGCAGATTGCAGGAGCCACTTTGCACCATCAAACTATCCCGACTAGGCACTGGTGCCACCTTGGGTCTGGGAACCATCCTGCGTATGGTGGATTCTAAGGAGCCAGCCGGCCACTCCCAGCCATAGGCCCCTAAACACATCAACGGCGCTTTTCCCTGGAAAACAAAACTCGCCTGCCAAACTTTTGATGGCAGATTGCAGGAGCCACTTGGTACTATCAAACCAGCCCAACTTGGGACTGGTGCCACCATGGGTCTGGTCACCATCCTGGCTATCGTAGCTTTTCAGGAGCCAGCCGGTCACTCGCAGCCATAGGCCCCCAGACACAAACCTCGGCCCGTTTCCCTGGCAAACAAAAGTAAGCTGCCCTGCTTCTGGATGGCAGATTGCAGGAACCACTTGGTACTATCAAACCAGCAAAACTTGGCACTGGTGCCACCTTGGGTCTGGATACCATGGTGCGTATCGTGGATTCTAAGGAGCCAGCCGGCCACTCCCAGCCACAGGCCCCCAAACAAAAACAACGGCGCTTTTCCCTGGAAAACAAAACTCGCCTACCAACGTTTTGATGGCAGATTGCAGGAGCCACTTGGTACTATCAAACCAGCCCAACTTGGCACTGGTGCCACCATGGGTCTGGTCACCATCCTGCCTATCGTAACTTTTCAGGAGCCAGCCGGTCACTCCCAGCCATAGGCCCCCAGACACAAAGCTCGGCCCGTTTCCCTGGCAAAGGAAATTAAGCTGCCCCGTTTCTGGATGAGAGATTGCAGGAGCCACTTGGTACTATCAAACCAGCCCGACTTGGCACTGGTGCCACCTCTGGTCTGGGAACCATCCTGCGTATCGTGGATTCTAAGGAGCCAGTCGGCCACTCCCAGCCACAGGCCCCCAAACACAAACAACGGCCCGTTTCCGTGGCAAACAAAAGTAAGCTGCCCCGCTTCTGGATGGCAGATTGCAGGAGCCACTTGGTACTATCAAACCAGCCTGACTTGGCACTGGTGCCACCTCTGGTCTGGGAACCATCCTGCGTATTGTGGTTTCTAAGGAGCCAGCCGGCCACTCCCAACCACAGGCCCCCAAACACAAACAACGGCGCTTTTCCCTGGAAAACAAAACTCGCCTGCCAACGTTTTGATGGCAGATTGCAGGAGCCACTTGGTACTATCAAACCAGCCCAACTTGGCACTGGTGCCACCATGGGTCTTGTCACCATCCTGCCTATCGTAGCTTTCAGGAGCCAGCCGGTCACTGCCTGCCATAGGCCCCGAGACACAAACCTCGGCCCGTTTCCCTGGCAAACAAAAGTAAGCTGCCCCGCTTCTGGATGGCAGATTGCAGGAGCCACTTGGTACTATCAAACCAGCCCGACTTGGCACTGGTGCCACCTCTGGTCTGGGAACCATCCTGCGTATCGTGGATTTTATGGAGCCAGCCGGTCAGTCCCAGCCATAGGCCCCCAAACACAAACAACGATCCGTTTCCCTGGCAAACAAAAGTAAGCTGCCCCGCTTCTGGATGGCAGATTGCAGGAACCACTTGGTAGTATCAAACCAGCCCAACTTGGCACTGGTGCCACCTCTGGTCTGGGAACCATGCTGCGTATCGTGGTTTCTAAGGAGCCAGCCGGCCACTCCCAACCATAGACCCCCAGAAACAAACCTCGGCCCGTTTCCCTGGAAAACAAAAGTAAGCTACCCCGATTCTGGATGGCAGATTGCAGGAGCCACTTGGTACTATCAAATCAGCCCAACTTGGCACTGGTGCCACCATGGGTCTGGTAAACATCCTGCCTATCGTAGCTTTTCAGGAGCCAGCCGGCCACTCTCAGCCATATGCCCCCAAAAACAAACCACGGCCCTTTTCTCTGGCAAACAAAACTCAACTGCCCCTCTTCTGGATGGCAAATTTTAGGACGCACTTTGTACTACGAAAACCGCCCGACGTGGCACTGGTGCCACCTTGTGTCAGGGAACCATCCTGCATATCGAGCTTTTTAAGGAGCCAGCCGGCCACGCCCAGCCATAAACCCCCAAAAACAAACCACGGACCATTTCTCTTGGAAACAAAAATCCGCTGCCCCGCGTCTGTATGGCAGATTGCAGGAGCCACTTTGCACCATCAAACCAGCCCGACTTGGCACTGGTGCCACCTTGGGTCTGGGAACAATCCTGCATATCGTGGATTCTAAGGAGCCAGCCGGCCACTCCCTGCCACAGGCCCCCAAACACAAACAACGGCGCTTTTCCCTGGAAAACAAAATTCGCCTGCCAGCTTTTTGATGGCAGATTGCAGGAGCCACTTGGTACTATCAAATCATCCCAACTTGGCACTGGTGCCACTATGGGTCTGGGAACCATCCTGCCTATTGTAGCATTTCAGGAGCCAGCCGGTCACTCCCAGCCATAGGCCCCCAGACACAAACCTCGGACCGTTTCCCTGGCAAACAAAATTAAGCTGCCCCGATTCTGGATGGCAGATTGCAGGAGCCACTTGGTTGTGTCAAACCAGCCCGACTTGGCACTGGTGCCACCTTGGGTCTGGGAACCATCCTGCGTATCGTGGATTCTAAGCAGCCACCCGGCCACTCTGAGCCACAGGCCCCCAAACAAAAACTACGGTGCTTTTCCCTGGAAAACAAAACTCGCCTGCCAACTTTTTGATGGCAGATTGCAGGAGCCACTTGGTACTATCAAACCAGCCCAACTTGGCACTGGTGCCACGTCTGGTCTGGGAACCATCCTGCCTATCGTAGCTTTTCAGGAGCCAGCCGGTCACTCCCAGCCATAGACCCCCATACACAAACCTCGGCCCGTTTCCCTGGCAAACAAAAGTAAGCTGCCCCGCTTTTGGATGGCAGATTGCAGGAGCCACGTTGCACCATCAAACCAGCCCCACTTGGCACTGGTGCCACCTTGGGTCTGGGAACAAGTTGGGCTGGTTTGATAGTACCAAGTGGCTCCTGCAATCTGCCATCCAGAAGCGGGACAGCTTACTTTTGTTTCCCAGGGAAACGGGCCGAGGTATTTGTCTGGGGGCCTATGGCTGGGAGTGACCGGCTGACTACTGAAAAGCTACGATAGGCAGGATGGTTACCAGACTCATGGTGCCACCAGTGCCAAGTCGGGCTGCTTTGATAATACTAAATAGCTCCTGCAATCTGCCATCCAGACGCGGGGCAGCGGATTTTTGTTTGCTGGAGAAAAGTTCCGTGGTTTTTTTTTTGGGGGTATATGACTGGACGTGGCCGGCTGGCTCCTTAAAAAGCTCTATACGCAGGATTGTTCCCTGACCCAAGGTGGCATCAGTGCCAAGTCGGGCTGTTTTCGTAGTACCAAGTGCGTCCTGCAATTTGCCATCCAGAAGCGGGGCAGCCTACTTTTGTTTGCCAGGGAAACGTGCCGAGGTATTTGTCTGGGGGCCTATGGCTGGGAGTGAGCGGCTGGCTCCTGAAAAGCTACGATAGGCAGGATGGTGACCAGACCCATGGTGGCACCAGTGCCAAGTTGGGCTGGTTTGATAGTACCAAGTGGCTCCTGCAATCTGCCATCAAGAAGTTGGCAGGCGAGTTTTGTTTTCCAGGGAAAAGCGCCGTTGTTTTTGTTTAGAGGCCTGTGGCTGGGAGTGGCCGCCTGTCCTCGTAGAATCTACGTTACGCAGCATGGTTCCCAGAGCCAAGGTGGCACCAGGGCCAAGTCGGGCTGGTTTGTAAGTACCAAGTGCATCCTGCAATCTGCCATCCAAAAGCGGGGCAGCTTACTTTTGTTTTCCAGGGAAACGGGCCGAGGTTTGTGTCCGGGGGCCTATGGCAGGGAGTGACCGGCTGGCTCCTGAAAAGCTACGATAGGCAGGATGTTTACCAGACCCATGGTGGCACCAGTGCCAAGTCGGGCTGATTTGATAGTACCAAGTGGCTCCTGCAATCTGCCATCCAGAATCGGGGTAACTTACTTTTGTTTTCCAGGGAAACGGGCCGAGGTTTGTGTCTGGGGGTCTATGGCTGGGAGTGACCGGCTGGCTCCTGAAAAGCTACAATAGGCAGGATGGTTCCCAGACCAGAGGTGGCACCAGTGCCAAGTTGGGCTGGTTTGATAGTACCAAGTGGCTCCTGCAATCTGCCATCAAAAAATTGGCAGGCGAGTTTTGTTTTCCAGGGAAAAGCGCCGTTGTTTGTGTTTGGGGGCCTGTGGCTCAGAGTGGCCGGGTGGCTGCTTAGAATCCACGTTACGCAGGATGGTTCCCAGACCCAAGGTGGCACCAGTGCCAAGTCGGGCTGGTTTGACACAACCAAGTGGCTCCTGCAATCTGCCATCCAGAATCGGGGCAGCTTAATTTTGTTTGCCAGGGAAACGGTCCGAGGTTTGTGTCTGGGGGCCTATGGCTGGGAGTGACCGGCTGGCTCCTGAAATGCTACAATAGGCAGGATGGTTCCCAGACCCATAGTGGCACCAGTGCCAAGTTGGGATGATTTGATAGTACCAAGTGGCTCCTGCAATCTGCCATCAAAAAGCTGGCAGGCGAATTTTGTTTTCCAGGGAAAAGCGCCGTTGTTTGTGTTTGGGGGCCTGTGGCAGGGAGTGGCCGGCTGGCTCCTTAGAATCCACGATATGCAGGATTGTTCCCAGACCCAAGGTGGCACCAGTGCCAAGTCGGGCTGGTTTGATGGTGCAAAGTGGCTCCTGCAATCTGCCATACAGACGCGGGGCAGCGGATTTTTGTTTCCAAGAGAAATGGTCCGTGGTTTGTTTTTGGGGGTATATGGCTGGGCGTGGCCGGCTGGCTCCTTAAAAAGCTCGATATGCAGGATGGTTCCCTGACACAAGGTGGCACCAGTGCCACGTCGGGCGGTTTTCGTAGTACAAAGTGCGTCCTAAAATTTGCCATCCAGAAGAGGGGCAGTTGAGTTTTGTTTGCCAGAGAAAAGGGCCGTGGTTTGTTTTTGGGGCATATGGCTGAGAGTGGCCGGCTGGCCCCTGAAAATCCACGATAGGCAGGATGGTTCCCAGACCAGAGGTGTCACCAGTGCCAAGTCGGGCTGGTTTGATAGTACTAAGTAGCTCCTGCAATCTGCCATGCAGAAGCGGGGCAGCTTACTTTTGTTTGCCAGGGAAACGGGCCGAGGTTTGTGTCTGGGGGCCTATGGCTGGGAGTGACCGGCTGGCTCCTGAAAAGCTACGATAGGCAGGATGGTGACCAGACCCATGGTGGCAGCAGTGCCAAGTTGGGCTGGTTTGATAGTACCAAGTGGCTCCTGCAATCTGCCATCAAAAAGTTGGCAGGCGAGTTTTGTTTTCCAGGGAAAAGCGCCGTTGTTTGTGTTTGGGGGCCTGTGGCTGGGAGTGGCCAGCTGGCTCCTTAGAACCCACGATACGCAGGATGGTTCCCAGACCTGAGTTGGCACCAGTGCCAAGTTGGGCTGGTTTGATAGTACCAAGTGGCTCCTGCAATCTGCCATCCAGAAGCGGGGTAGCTTACTTTTGTTTGCCAGGGAAACGGGCCGAAATATTTGTCTGGGGGCCTCTGGCTGGGGGTGGCTGGCTGGCTCCTGAAAAGCTACGATAGGCAGGATGGTGACCAGACCCATGGTGGCACCAGTGCCAAGTTGGGCTGGTTTGATAATACCAAGTGGCTCCTGCAATCTGCCATCAAATGTTTGGCAGGCGAGTTTTGTTTTCCAGGGAAAAGCACCGTTGTGTGTGTTTTGGGGCCTGTGGCTGGGAGTGGCCAGCTGGCTCCTTTGAATCCACGATACGCAGGATGGTTCCCAGACCCAAGGTGGCATCAGTGCCAAGTCGGGCTGTTTTGTTAGTACCAAGTGGTTCCTGCAATCTGCCATCCAGAAGCGGGGCAGCTGAATTTTGTTTGCCAGAGAAAAAGGCTGTTGTTTGTGTTTCGGGGCCTGTGGCTGGCAGTGGCCGGCTGGCTCCTGAAAATCCATGATACGCAGCATGGTTCCCAGACCCAAGGTGGCATCAGTGCCAAGTAGGGCTGGTTTCATAGTACCCAGTGGCTCCTGCAATCTGCCATCCAGAAGAGGGGCAGTTGAGTTTTGTTTTCCAGAGAAAAGGGCCGTGGTTTGTGTTTGGGGCCTATGGCTGAGAGTGACCGGCTGGCCCCTGAAAATCCACGATAGGAAGGATGGTTCCCAGATCCAAGGTGGCAGCAGTGCCATGTTGTGCTGGTGTGATAGTCCCAAGTGGCTCCTGCAATCTGCCATCCAGAAGCGGGGCAGCTGAATTTTGTTTGCCAGACAAAAAGTCTGTGGTTTGTGTTTGGGGGCCTGTGGCTGGGAGTGGCCGGCTGGCTCATTAAAAAGATCGATACGCAGGATGGTTCCCAGACCCAAGGGGGCACCAGTGCCAAGTCGGGCTGTTTTTATAGTACCAAGTGCGTCCTGCAATTTGCCATCCAGAAGAGGGGCAGTTGAGTTTTGTTTGCCAGAGAATAGCGCCGTTGTTTGTGTTTGGGGGCTTGTGGCTCGTAGTGGCCGACTGGCGCCTTAGAATCTGTGTTACGCAGCATGGTTCCCAGACCCAAGGTGGCACCAGTGCCAAGTTGGGCTGGTTTGATAGTACCAAGTGGCTCCTGCAATCTGCCATCCAGAAGCGGGGTAGCTTACTTTTGTTTGCCAGGGAAACGGGCCGAGGTTTGTGACTGGGGACCTATGGCTGGGAGTGACCGGCTGGCTCCTGGAAAGCTACAATAGGCAGGATGGTGACCAGACCCATGGTGGCACCAGTGCCAAGTTGGGCTGGTTTGATAGTACCAAGTGGCTCCTGCAATCTGCCATCAAAAAGTTGGCAGGCGAGTTTTGTTTTCCAGGGAAAAGCGCCGTTGTTTGTGTTTGGGGGCCTGTGGCTGGGAGTGGCCAGCTGGCTCCTTAGAACCCACGATACGCAGGATGGTTCCCAGACCTGAGTTGGCACCAGTGCCAAGTTGGGCTGGTTTGATAGTACCAAGTGGCTCCTGCAATCTGCCATCCAGAAGCGGGGCAGCTTACTTTTGTTTGCCAGGGAAACGGGCCGAAATATTTGTCTGGGGGCCTCTGGCTGGGGGTGGCTGGCTGGCTCCTGAAAAGCTACGATAGGCAGGATGGTGACCAGACCCATGGTGGCACCAGTGCCAAGTTGGGCTGGTTTGATAATACCAAGTGGCTCCTGCAATCTGCCATCAAAAGTTTGGCAGGCGAGTTTTGTTTTCCAGGGAAAAGCACCGTTGTGTGTGTTTTGGGGCCTGTGGCTGGGAGTGGCCAGCTGGCTCCTTTGAATCCACGATACGCAGGATGGTTCCCAGACCCAAGGTGGCATCAGTGCCAAGTCGGGCTGGTTTGTTAGTACCAAGTGGTTCCTGCAATCTGCCATCCAGAAGCGGGGCAGCTGAATTTTGTTTGCCAGAGAAAAAGGCTGTTGTTTGTGTTTCGGGGCCTGTGGCTGGCAGTGGCCGGCTGGCTCCTGAAAATCCATGATACGCAGCATGGTTCCCAGACCCAAGGTGGCATCAGTGCCAAGTAGGGCTGGTTTCATAGTACCCAGTGGCTCCTGCAATCTGCCATCCAGAAGAGGGGCAGTTGAGTTTTGTTTTCCAGAGAAAAGGGCCGTGGTTTGTGTTTGGGGCCTATGGCTGAGAGTGACCGGCTGGCCCCTGAAAATCCACGATAGGAAGGATGGTTCCCAGATCCAAGGTGGCACCAGTGCCAAGTTTTGCTGGTTTGATACTACCAAGTGCGTCCTGCAATCTGCCATCCAGAAGCGGGGCAGCTTAATTTTGTTTGCCAGGGAAACGGGCCGTGGGTTTTGTTTGGGGGCATATAGCTGAGAGTGGCCGGCTGGCTCCTGAAAATCCACGCTAGGCAGCATGGTTCCCAGATGCAATGTGGCACCAGTGCCAAGTCGGGCTGGTTTGATGGTGCAAAGTGGCTCCTGCAATCTGCCATCCAGAAGCGAGGCAGCTGATTTTTGTTTGCCAGAGGAAAATTCCGTGGATTGTTTTTGGGGGCATATTGCTGGGAGTGGCCGGCTGGCTCCTTAAAATGCTCGATACGCATGATGGTTCCCAGGCCCAAGGTGTCACCACTACCAAGTCGGCCTGCGGTTTTAGTATCAAGTTCATCCTGCAATTTGCCATCCAGAAGAGGGGCAGTTGAGTTTTGTTTGCCAGAGAAACGGGCCGAGGTTTCTGTTTGGGGACATATGGCTGAGAGTGGCTGGCTGGCCCCTGAATATCCACGATACAGAGCATGGTTCCCAGATCCAAGGTGGCACCAGTGCCAAGTCGGGCTGGTTTGATAGTACCAAGTGTCTCCTGCAATCTGCCATCCAGAAGCAGGGCAGCTTACTTTTGTTTGCCAGAGAAATAGGCCTAGGTTTTTGTTTGGGGGCCTGTGGCTAGGAGTGGCCGGCTGGCTCCTTAGAATCCACGATACGCAGGATGGTTCCCAGACCCAAGGTGGCACCAGTGCCAAGTCGGGCTGGTTTGATTACACCAAGTGCCTCCTGCAATCTCCCATCCAGAAGCGGGGCAGCTGAGTTTTGTTTGCCTGTGAAACGGGCCGTTGTTTTTAATTGGGGTCTGTGGCCGAGAGTGTTCGGCTGGCTCCTGACAACCCACAATACGCAGGATGGTTCCCAGACCCAAGGTGGCACCAGTGCCAAGTCGGGCTGGTTTGATAGTACCAAGTGGCTCCTGCAATCTGCCATCCAGAAGCGGTGCAGTTGAGTTTTGTTTGCCAGAGAAAAGGGCCGTGGGTTGTGTTTGGGGGCATATGGCTGGGAGTGGCCGGCTGTCTCAGTAAAAAGATCGATACGCAGGATGGTTCCCAGACCCAAGGGGGCACCAGTGCCAAGTCGGGCTGTTTTTATAGTACCAAGTGCGTCCTGCAGTTTGCCATCCAGAAGAGGGGCAGTTGAGTTTTGTTTTCCAGAGAATAGCGCCGTTGTTTGTGTTTGGGGGCTTGTGGCTCGTAGTGGCCGACTGGCGCCTTAGAATCTGTGTTACGCAGCATGGTTCCCAGACCCAAGGTGGCACCAGTGCCAAGTTGGGCTGGTTTGATAGTACCAAGTGGCTCCTGCAATCTGCCATCCAGAAGCGGGGTAGCTTACTTTTGTTTGCCAGGGAAACGGGCCGAGGTTTGTGACTGGGGACCTATGGCTGGGAGTGACCGGCTGGCTCCTGGAAAGCTACAATAGGCAGGATGGTTACCAGACCCATGGTGGCACCAGTGCCAAGTTGGGCTGGTTTGATAGTACCAAGTGGCTCCTGCAATCTGCCATCAAAAAGTTGGCAGGCGAGTTTTGTTTTCCAGGGAAAAGCGACATTGTTTGTATTTGGGGGCCTGTGGCTGGGAGTGACCGGCTGGCTCCTTTGAACCCACGATACGCAGGATGGTTCCCAGACCCAAGGTGGCACCAGTGCCAAGTTTTGCTGGTTTGATACTACCAAGTGCGTCCTGCAATCTGCCATCCAGAAGCGGGGCAGCTTAGTTTTGTTTGCCAGGGAAACGGGCCGTGGGTTTTGTTTGGGGGTATATAGCTGAGAGTGGCCGGCTGGCTCCTGAAAATCCACGCTAGGCAGCATGGTTCCCAGATGCAATGTGGCACCAGTGCCAAGTCGGGCTGGTTTGATGGTGCAAAGTGGCTCCTGCAATCTGCCATCCAGAAGCGAGGCAGCTGATTTTTGTTTGCCAGAGGAAAATTCCGTGGATTGTTTTTGGGGGCATATTGCTGGGAGTGGCCGGCTGGCTCCTTAAAATGCTCGATACGCATGATGGTTCCCAGGCCCAAGGTGTCACCACTACCAAGTCGGCCTGCGGTTTTAGTATCAAGTTCATCCTGCAATTTGCCATCCAGAAGAGGGGCAGTTGAGTTTTGTTTGCCAGAGAAACGGGCCGAGGTTTCTGTTTGGGGACATATGGCTGAGAGTGGCCGGCTGGCCCCTGAATATCCACGATACAGAGCATGGTTCCCAGATCCAAGGTGGCACCAGTGCCAAGTCGGGCTGGTTTGATAGTACCAAGTGTCTCCTGCAATCTGCCATCCAGAAGCAGGGCAGCTTACTTTTGTTTGCCAGAGAAATAGGCCTAGGTTTTTGTTTGGGGGCCTGTGGCTAGGAGTGGCCGGCTGGCTCCTTAGAATCCACGATACGCAGGATGGTTCCCAGACCCAAGGTGGCACCAGTGCCAAGTCGGGCTGGTTTGATTACACCAAGTGCCTCCTGCAATCTCCCATCCAGAAGCGGGGCAGCTGAGTTTTGTTTGCCTGTGAAACGGGCCGTTGTTTTTAATTGGGGTCTGTGGCCGAGAGTGTTCGGCTGGCTCCTGACAACCCACAATACGCAGGATGGTTCCCAGACCCAAGGTGGCACCAGTGCCAAGTCGGGCTGGTTTGATAGTACCAAGTGGCTCCTGCAATCTGCCATCCAGAAGCGGTGCAGTTGAGTTTTGTTTGCCAGAGAAAAGGGCCGTGGGTTGTGTTTGGGGGCATATGGCTGGGAGTGGCCGGCTGTCTCATTAAAAAGATCGATACGCAGGATGGTTCCCAGACCCAAGGGGGCACCAGTGCCAAGTCGGGCTGTTTTTATAGTACCAAGTGCGTCCTGCAATTTGCCATCCAGAAGAGGGGCAGTTGAGTTTTGTTTGCCAGAGAATAGCGCCGTTGTTTGTGTTTGGGGGCTTGTGGCTCGTAGTGGCCGACTGGCGCCTTAGAATCTGTGTTACGCAGCATGGTTCCCAGACCCAAGGTGGCACCAGTGCCAAGTTGGGCTGGTTTGATAGTACCAAGTGGCTCCTGCAATCTGCCATCCAGAAGCGGGGTAGCTTACTTTTGTTTGCCAGGGAAACGGGCCGAGGTTTGTGACTGGGGACCTATGGCTGGGAGTGACCGGCTGGCTCCTGGAAAGCTACAATAGGCAGGATGGTGACCAGACCCATGGTGGCACCAGTGCCAAGTTGGGCTGGTTTGATAGTACCAAGTGGCTCCTGCAATCTGCCATCAAAAAGTTGGCAGGCGAGATTTGTTTTCCAGGGAAAAGCGACATTGTTTGTATTTGGGGGCCTGTGGCTGGGAGTGACCGGCTGGCTCCTTTGAACCCACGATACGCAGGATGGTTCCCAGACCCAAGGTGGCACCAGTGCCAAGTTTTGCTGGTTTGATACTACCAAGTGCGTCCTGCAATCTGCCATCCAGAAGCGGGGCAGCTTAATTTTGTTTGCCAGGGAAACGGGCCGTGGGTTTTGTTTGGGGGCATATAGCTGAGAGTGGCCGGCTGGCTCCTGAAAATCCACGCTAGGCAGCATGGTTCCCAGATGCAATGTGGCACCAGTGCCAAGTCGGGCTGGTTTGATGGTGCAAAGTGGCTCCTGCAATCTGCCATCCAGAAGCGAGGCAGCTGATTTTTGTTTGCCAGAGGAAAATTCCGTGGATTGTTTTTGGGGGCATATTGCTGGGAGTGGCCGGCTGGCTCCTTAAAATGCTCGATACGCATGATGGTTCCCAGGCCCAAGGTGTCACCACTACCAAGTCGGCCTGCGGTTTTAGTATCAAGTTCATCCTGCAATTTGCCATCCAGAAGAGGGGCAGTTGAGTTTTGTTTGCCAGAGAAACGGGCCGAGGTTTCTGTTTGGGGACATATGGCTGAGAGTGGCCGGCTGGCCCCTGAATATCCACGATACAGAGCATGGTTCCCAGATCCAAGGTGGCACCAGTGCCAAGTCGGGCTGGTTTGATAGTACCAAGTGTCTCCTGCAATCTGCCATCCAGAAGCAGGGCAGCTTACTTTTGTTTGCCAGAGAAATAGGCCTAGGTTTTTGTTTGGGGGCCTGTGGCTAGGAGTGGCCGGCTGGCTCCTTAGAATCCACGATACGCAGGATGGTTCCCAGACCCAAGGTGGCACCAGTGCCAAGTCGGGCTGGTTTGATTACACCAAGTGCCTCCTGCAATCTCCCATCCAGAAGCGGGGCAGCTGAGTTTTGTTTGCCTGTGAAACGGGCCGTTGTTTTTAATTGGGGTCTGTGGCCGAGAGTGTTCGGCTGGCTCCTGACAACCCACAATACGCAGGATGGTTCCCAGACCCAAGGTGGCACCAGTGCCAAGTCGGGCTGGTTTGATAGTACCAAGTGGCTCCTGCAATCTGCCATCCAGAAGCGGTGCAGTTGAGTTTTGTTTGCCAGAGAAAAGGGCCGTGGGTTGTGTTTGGGGGCATATGGCTGGGAGTGGCCGGCTGTCTCATTAAAAAGATCGATACGCAGGATGGTTCCCAGACCCAAGGGGGCACCAGTGCCAAGTCGGGCTGTTTTTATAGTACCAAGTGCGTCCTGCAATTTGCCATCCAGAAGAGGGGCAGTTGAGTTTTGTTTGCCAGAGAATAGCGCCGTTGTTTGTGTTTGGGGGCTTGTGGCTCGTAGTGGCCGACTGGCGCCTTAGAATCTGTGTTACGCAGCATGGTTCCCAGACCCAAGGTGGCACCAGTGCCAAGTTGGGCTGGTTTGATAGTACCAAGTGGCTCCTGCAATCTGCCATCCAGAAGCGGGGTAGCTTACTTTTGTTTGCCAGGGAAACGGGCCGAGGTTTGTGACTGGGGACCTATGGCTGGGAGTGACCGGCTGGCTCCTGGAAAGCTACAATAGGCAGGATGGTTACCAGACCCATGGTGGCACCAGTGCCAAGTTGGGCTGGTTTGATAGTACCAAGTGGCTCCTGCAATCTGCCATCAAAAAGTTGGCAGGCGAGTTTTGTTTTCCAGGGAAAAGCGACATTGTTTGTATTTGGGGGCCTGTGGCTGGGAGTGACCGGCTGGCTCCTTTGAACCCACGATACGCAGGATGGTTCCCAGACCCAAGGTGGCACCAGTGCCAAGTTTTGCTGGTTTGATACTACCAAGTGCGTCCTGCAATCTGCCATCCAGAAGCGGGGCAGCTTAGTTTTGTTTGCCAGGGAAACGGGCCGTGGGTTTTGTTTGGGGGTATATAGCTGAGAGTGGCCGGCTGGCTCCTGAAAATCCACGCTAGGCAGCATGGTTCCCAGATGCAATGTGGCACCAGTGCCAAGTCGGGCTGGTTTGATGGTGCAAAGTGGCTCCTGCAATCTGCCATCCAGAAGCGAGGCAGCTGATTTTTGTTTGCCAGAGGAAAATTCCGTGGATTGTTTTTGGGGGCATATTGCTGGGAGTGGCCGGCTGGCTCCTTAAAATGCTCGATACGCATGATGGTTCCCAGGCCCAAGGTGTCACCACTACCAAGTCGGCCTGCGGTTTTAGTATCAAGTTCATCCTGCAATTTGCCATCCAGAAGAGGGGCAGTTGAGTTTTGTTTGCCAGAGAAACGGGCCGAGGTTTCTGTTTGGGGACATATGGCTGAGAGTGGCCGGCTGGCCCCTGAATATCCACGATACAGAGCATGGTTCCCAGATCCAAGGTGGCACCAGTGCCAAGTCGGGCTGGTTTGATAGTACCAAGTGTCTCCTGCAATCTGCCATCCAGAAGCAGGGCAGCTTACTTTTGTTTGCCAGAGAAATAGGCCTAGGTTTTTGTTTGGGGGCCTGTGGCTAGGAGTGGCCGGCTGGCTCCTTAGAATCCACGATACGCAGGATGGTTCCCAGACCCAAGGTGGCACCAGTGCCAAGTCGGGCTGGTTTGATTACACCAAGTGCCTCCTGCAATCTCCCATCCAGAAGCGGGGCAGCTGAGTTTTGTTTGCCTGTGAAACGGGCCGTTGTTTTTAATTGGGGTCTGTGGCCGAGAGTGTTCGGCTGGCTCCTGACAACCCACAATACGCAGGATGGTTCCCAGACCCAAGGTGGCACCAGTGCCAAGTCGGGCTGGTTTGATAGTACCAAGTGGCTCCTGCAATCTGCCATCCAGAAGCGGTGCAGTTGAGTTTTGTTTGCCAGAGAAAAGGGCCGTGGGTTGTGTTTGGGGGCATATGGCTGGGAGTGGCCGGCTGTCTCATTAAAAAGATCGATACGCAGGATGGTTCCCAGACCCAAGGGGGCACCAGTGCCAAGTCGGGCTGTTTTTATAGTACCAAGTGCGTCCTGCAATTTGCCATCCAGAAGAGGGGCAGTTGAGTTTTGTTTGCCAGAGAATAGCGCCGTTGTTTGTGTTTGGGGGCTTGTGGCTCGTAGTGGCCGACTGGCGCCTTAGAATCTGTGTTACGCAGCATGGTTCCCAGACCCAAGGTGGCACCAGTGCCAAGTTGGGCTGGTTTGATAGTACCAAGTGGCTCCTGCAATCTGCCATCCAGAAGCGGGGTAGCTTACTTTTGTTTGCCAGGGAAACGGGCCGAGGTTTGTGACTGGGGACCTATGGCTGGGAGTGACCGGCTGGCTCCTGGAAAGCTACAATAGGCAGGATGGTGACCAGACCCATGGTGGCACCAGTGCCAAGTTGGGCTGGTTTGATAGTACCAAGTGGCTCCTGCAATCTGCCATCAAAAAGTTGGCAGGCGAGATTTGTTTTCCAGGGAAAAGCGACATTGTTTGTATTTGGGGGCCTGTGGCTGGGAGTGACCGGCTGGCTCCTTTGAACCCACGATACGCAGGATGGTTCCCAGACCCAAGGTGGCACCAGTGCCAAGTTTTGCTGGTTTGATACTACCAAGTGCGTCCTGCAATCTGCCATCCAGAAGCGGGGCAGCTTAATTTTGTTTGCCAGGGAAACGGGCCGTGGGTTTTGTTTGGGGGCATATAGCTGAGAGTGGCCGGCTGGCTCCTGAAAATCCACGCTAGGCAGCATGGTTCCCAGATGCAATGTGGCACCAGTGCCAAGTCGGGCTGGTTTGATGGTGCAAAGTGGCTCCTGCAATCTGCCATCCAGAAGCGAGGCAGCTGATTTTTGTTTGCCAGAGGAAAATTCCGTGGATTGTTTTTGGGGGCATATTGCTGGGAGTGGCCGGCTGGCTCCTTAAAATGCTCGATACGCATGATGGTTCCCAGGCCCAAGGTGTCACCACTACCAAGTCGGCCTGCGGTTTTAGTATCAAGTTCATCCTGCAATTTGCCATCCAGAAGAGGGGCAGTTGAGTTTTGTTTGCCAGAGAAACGGGCCGAGGTTTCTGTTTGGGGACATATGGCTGAGAGTGGCCGGCTGGCCCCTGAATATCCACGATACAGAGCATGGTTCCCAGATCCAAGGTGGCACCAGTGCCAAGTCGGGCTGGTTTGATAGTACCAAGTGTCTCCTGCAATCTGCCATCCAGAAGCAGGGCAGCTTACTTTTGTTTGCCAGAGAAATAGGCCTAGGTTTTTGTTTGGGGGCCTGTGGCTAGGAGTGGCCGGCTGGCTCCTTAGAATCCACGATACGCAGGATGGTTCCCAGACCCAAGGTGGCACCAGTGCCAAGTCGGGCTGGTTTGATTACACCAAGTGCCTCCTGCAATCTCCCATCCAGAAGCGGGGCAGCTGAGTTTTGTTTGCCTGTGAAACGGGCCGTTGTTTTTAATTGGGGTCTGTGGCCGAGAGTGTTCGGCTGGCTCCTGACAACCCACAATACGCAGGATGGTTCCCAGACCCAAGGTGGCACCAGTGCCAAGTCGGGCTGGTTTGATAGTACCAAGTGGCTCCTGCAATCTGCCATCCAGAAGCGGTGCAGTTGAGTTTTGTTTGCCAGAGAAAAGGGCCGTGGGTTGTGTTTGGGGGCATATGGCTGGGAGTGGCCGGCTGTCTCATTAAAAAGATCGATACGCAGGATGGTTCCCAGACCCAAGGGGGCACCAGTGCCAAGTCGGGCTGTTTTTATAGTACCAAGTGCGTCCTGCAATTTGCCATCCAGAAGAGGGGCAGTTGAGTTTTGTTTGCCAGAGAATAGCGCCGTTGTTTGTGTTTGGGGGCTTGTGGCTCGTAGTGGCCGACTGGCGCCTTAGAATCTGTGTTACGCAGCATGGTTCCCAGACCCAAGGTGGCACCAGTGCCAAGTTGGGCTGGTTTGATAGTACCAAGTGGCTCCTGCAATCTGCCATCCAGAAGCGGGGTAGCTTACTTTTGTTTGCCAGGGAAACGGGCCGAGGTTTGTGACTGGGGACCTATGGCTGGGAGTGACCGGCTGGCTCCTGGAAAGCTACAATAGGCAGGATGGTGACCAGACCCATGGTGGCACCAGTGCCAAGTTGGGCTGGTTTGATAGTACCAAGTGGCTCCTGCAATCTGCCATCAAAAAGTTGGCAGGCGAGATTTGTTTTCCAGGGAAAAGCGACATTGTTTGTATTTGGGGGCCTGTGGCTGGGAGTGACCGGCTGGCTCCTTTGAACCCACGATACGCAGGATGGTTCCCAGACCCAAGGTGGCACCAGTGCCAAGTTTTGCTGGTTTGATACTACCAAGTGCGTCCTGCAATCTGCCATCCAGAAGCGGGGCAGCTTAATTTTGTTTGCCAGGGAAACGGGCCGTGGGTTTTGTTTGGGGGCATATAGCTGAGAGTGGCCGGCTGGCTCCTGAAAATCCACGCTAGGCAGCATGGTTCCCAGATGCAATGTGGCACCAGTGCCAAGTCGGGCTGGTTTGATGGTGCAAAGTGGCTCCTGCAATCTGCCATCCAGAAGCGAGGCAGCTGATTTTTGTTTGCCAGAGGAAAATTCCGTGGATTGTTTTTGGGGGCATATTGCTGGGAGTGGCCGGCTGGCTCCTTAAAATGCTCGATACGCATGATGGTTCCCAGGCCCAAGGTGTCACCACTACCAAGTCGGCCTGCGGTTTTAGTATCAAGTTCATCCTGCAATTTGCCATCCAGAAGAGGGGCAGTTGAGTTTTGTTTGCCAGAGAAACGGGCCGAGGTTTCTGTTTGGGGACATATGGCTGAGAGTGGCCGGCTGGCCCCTGAATATCCACGATACAGAGCATGGTTCCCAGATCCAAGGTGGCACCAGTGCCAAGTCGGGCTGGTTTGATAGTACCAAGTGTCTCCTGCAATCTGCCATCCAGAAGCAGGGCAGCTTACTTTTGTTTGCCAGAGAAATAGGCCTAGGTTTTTGTTTGGGGGCCTGTGGCTAGGAGTGGCCGGCTGGCTCCTTAGAATCCACGATACGCAGGATGGTTCCCAGACCCAAGGTGGCACCAGTGCCAAGTCGGGCTGGTTTGATTACACCAAGTGCCTCCTGCAATCTCCCATCCAGAAGCGGGGCAGCTGAGTTTTGTTTGCCTGTGAAACGGGCCGTTGTTTTTAATTGGGGTCTGTGGCCGAGAGTGTTCGGCTGGCTCCTGACAACCCACAATACGCAGGATGGTTCCCAGACCCAAGGTGGCACCAGTGCCAAGTCGGGCTGGTTTGATAGTACCAAGTGGCTCCTGCAATCTGCCATCCAGAAGCGGTGCAGTTGAGTTTTGTTTGCCAGAGAAAAGGGCCGGGGGTTGTGTTTGGGGGCATATGGCTGGGAGTGGCCGGCTGTCTCATTAAAAAGATCGATACGCAGGATGGTTCCCAGACCCAAGGGGGCACCAGTGCCAAGTCGGGCTGTTTTTATAGTACCAAGTGCGTCCTGCAATTTGCCATCCAGAAGAGGGGCAGTTGAGTTTTGTTTGCCAGAGAATAGCGCCGTTGTTTGTGTTTGGGGGCTTGTGGCTCGTAGTGGCCGACTGGCGCCTTAGAATCTGTGTTACGCAGCATGGTTCCCAGACCCAAGGTGGCACCAGTGCCAAGTTGGGCTGGTTTGATAGTACCAAGTGGCTCCTGCAATCTGCCATCCAGAAGCGGGGTAGCTTACTTTTGTTTGCCAGGGAAACGGGCCGAGGTTTGTGACTGGGGACCTATGGCTGGGAGTGACCGGCTGGCTCCTGGAAAGCTACAATAGGCAGGATGGTTACCAGACCCATGGTGGCACCAGTGCCAAGTTGGGCTGGTTTGATAGTACCAAGTGGCTCCTGCAATCTGCCATCAAAAAGTTGGCAGGCGAGTTTTGTTTTCCAGGGAAAAGCGACATTGTTTGTATTTGGGGGCCTGTGGCTGGGAGTGACCGGCTGGCTCCTTTGAACCCACGATACGCAGGATGGTTCCCAGACCCAAGGTGGCACCAGTGCCAAGTTTTGCTGGTTTGATACTACCAAGTGCGTCCTGCAATCTGCCATCCAGAAGCGGGGCAGCTTAATTTTGTTTGCCAGGGAAACGGGCCGTGGGTTTTGTTTGGGGGTATATAGCTGAGAGTGGCCGGCTGGCTCCTGAAAATCCACGCTAGGCAGCATGGTTCCCAGATGCAATGTGGCACCAGTGCCAAGTCGGGCTGGTTTGATGGTGCAAAGTGGCTCCTGCAATCTGCCATCCAGAAGCGAGGCAGCTGATTTTTGTTTGCCAGAGGAAAATTCCGTGGATTGTTTTTGGGGGCATATTGCTGGGAGTGGCCGGCTGGCTCCTTAAAATGCTCGATACGCATGATGGTTCCCAGGCCCAAGGTGTCACCACTACCAAGTCGGCCTGCGGTTTTAGTATCAAGTTCATCCTGCAATTTGCCATCCAGAAGAGGGGCAGTTGAGTTTTGTTTGCCAGAGAAACGGGCCGAGGTTTCTGTTTGGGGACATATGGCTGAGAGTGGCCGGCTGGCCCCTGAATATCCACGATACAGAGCATGGTTCCCAGATCCAAGGTCGCACCAGTGCCAAGTCGGGCTGGTTTGATAGTACCAAGTGTCTCCTGCAATCTGCCATCCAGAAGCAGGGCAGCTTACTTTTGTTTGCCAGAGAAATAGGCCTAGGTTTTGGTTTGGGGGCCTATGGCTGAGAGTGGCCGGCTGGCCCCTGAAAATCAACGATAGGCAGGATGGTTCCCAGATCCAAGGTGGCACCAGTGCCAAGTAAGGCTGGTTGTATGGTTCAAAGTAACTCCTGCAATCTGCCATCCAGAAGCGGGACAGCTGAGTTTTTTTTGCCAGAGAAAAGGTCCATGGTTTCTTTTTGGGGCATACGGCTGGGAATTGCCGGCTGGCTCCTTAAAATGCTCGATACGCAGGATGGTTCCCAGAGCCAAGGTGGCACCACTGCCAAGTCGGGCTCTTTTTGTAGTACCAAGTGCGTCCTGCAATTTGCCATCCAGAAGAGGGGCAGTTGAGTTTTGTTTGCCAGAGAAAAGGGCCGTTGTTTGTGTTTGGGGGCCTGTGGCTGGGAGTGTTCGGCTGGTTCCTGAATATGTACAATACGCAGGATTGTTCCCAGATCCAAGGTGGCAGCAGTGCCATGTTGTGCTGGTGTGATAGTCCCAAGTGGCTCCTGCAATCTGCCATCCAGAAGTGGGGCAGCTGATTTTTGTTTGCCAGAGAAAAGGTCCGTGGTTTGTTTTTGGGGGCATGTGGCTGAGAGTGGCCGGCTGGCCCCTGAAAATCCACGATACACAGGATGGTTCCCAGATCCAAGGTGGCACCTGTGCCAAGTCGGGCTGATTTGATAGTACTAAGTAGCTCCTGCAATCTGCCATGCAGAAGCGGGGCAGCTTACTTTTGTTTGCCAGGGAAACGGGCCGAGGTTTGTGTTTGGGGGCCTATGGCTGAGAGTGACCGGCTGGCTCCTGAAAAGCTACAATAGGCAGGATGGTGACCAGACCCATGGTGGCACCAGTGCCAAGTTGGGCTGGTTTGATAGTACCAAGTGGTTCCTGCAATCTGCCATCCAGAAGCAGGGCAGCTGAGTTTTGTTTGCCAGAGAAAAGGGCCTTGGTTTGTGTTTGGGGGCATATGGCTGGGTGTGGCCAGCTGGCTCCTTAAAATGCACGATATGCAACATGGCTCCCAGACCCAAGGTGGCACAAGTGCCAAGTTGGGCTGGTTTGATAGTACCAAGTGGCTCCTGCAATCTTCCATGATCACGTGGAGAAATACTTTCTGGTTTCAGCCTCATGCTCTTTCTTCTCTCCCTCAACTTCTCTATCACCTCTCATCTGGTTCACATGCGCTGTCTTCAAGGTCCACAGGCTACTTTTCACAGAATCTTCTGGCCTGATGAAGTAAGGATGATGAATAGAACAGAGCTGGGATCTATTTTCCAGTTTGGATAAAATGCATTCTGCACACAAATCCAAGGAGAACGGGCTGCCCCGATGCCCAGAAAATCTTTCACTCCTGCTAGTGTTCTACGTCAACCGCAACTTAGTCTGAAAGAAAAGCTTTTTCTCTGAGAGCATCTGAGAGGTTTGCATGAAGCACTGATATCTGACATATGCAATTTTGAATAGGAGAGGAAAAAGAAAATGGCAAGGAGTTTTTAATTTTAGTGGTTTCAATTTTAATTTCCGTGCACTTTTTCAAAACTTGTCAGCTCAAATGCCCATCAACATCTTTTAGTCATCTGTAAGTCAGTATTCATATAAAATGTGCTTCAAATCCAAAGAATTTCAAATTTGCACTCCAAGCTTCTATGCCTAGATTTATGATTTCCTACACATATTAGATGAAAGGAAGGCCTTTTTTACTGTGGGAGTGCTGGAACACTGGAACAGGTTGCCCAGAGAAGTTGTGGGTGTCCCATCCCTGAAAGTATTCAAGGTCACCTTGGACGGGGCTTGGAGCAGCAACAAAGGAGAAGCTTGATGGTAGAGAAACAAAGTTGGACTATAGAAGAAACTCGGATTGAAGTATAGGATCAAGTTTTCTCTCAGCTCTTGGGGTAAATTCAAAGTTGTACAAAATGACATTTATCTGTGCTATTCACTACTGTAACAGAAAGTTTCATGAAAACTGTACAGAAGATAGTAAATTTTAAAAGAGATAAGAATTACAGCATAAAATCCATGGGATAGGTTACAACATGAGACACTCTCTAAGAGAAAATCTCTGTGTTTCAGCACTTCATCGGGGTAAGATTTCATGAAGTGCCAAAGAAGGCGGCAAAATATCATTCGGGACATTATTTACTGGAATTCAGCCTGGCCATTAGTAGGAACTGCCTTTGAACATATCATGTAGATATACCACACACACTTTCCCTTCACTGAAAAATTACTGTTTACAACAAATAAGCAATTGACGATCAAAATTGATTGAAAGCATCTTAAACATGTCAAGTATTTCATTGTAGATGATCTGTGATCCAAATGCTTCTTCCACCTTCGAGAGGGACAGAAGAATTCTTCCATATCATGATGGTTTAAAATTGTATCAACCAATGTTTTCTGCTGAAAAGATATCATCTATTTTTTTCTATTTTTGGAAGAAAATATTCCTAGACATACAACAGGTGAGAACTAAGTAATTTTAAAGAAACAAATGAAATGAAAATATTCTGTAAATAGAATGAAATGAAAAGCTGTGTTTTAAATAGGAGCTAAATATTAAACAGAATTTTTGTACCAGGCATTTGAATTACTGCACCAGCTCTTTTGCCCATCAAGAGAGGCATTTAGCATTTCAGTCTTTTCCAAGGTGTTCATGATCTGCTATGCTGATCTCTGTGTGTGCCTAGGTGTGTGTGGAGGGGGGGGCATATGAAGGGGAGTGTGTATGTTTGCTTTACAATTGTTGTGGCAGATTCATGCCTCAGCTCCACATTTTGTTTTAAAAAGGTCACACCGAGTGGATATGAAGTTTACTATCAACAAGAGATCGATTCCCAAATCATCCATTTGACTCTCCCTTATAAATCATGTGCTTTGTTGCATATTTTATCAAATATACTTTCAAGCCAGATGGAGGAAGGAGGATGTGGGAATCCCTCCACCATCTTGCAACTTTTATGTAAGTAGGTTTTCAAGAAAATCATCATTTCTCTTTTAAATATGTCTGGAACAGGCATGATGGTAGTGTCAACCTGTTGGAGTTTTTGTTGCTGGAAGAAGTTGTACAAAAGGATTGGTTTTTACATTGACCAGTTACTGAATCAAGCGCAGGAATACATTGGAAATTTAGCTGGGGGTTCCTTTTCCCAGCAGACTACTTCTAGAACGAGCTTGTACACTGAAGCTGACTCTTTTGCTCTCTTTTTGTTTCTTTCCTATTTTCTTGGCTTCTTTGCCACTATCTAGACAATTTTGGAACTTTGTTCCCAACTAAAATGGTTTCAATAGTCTGATTGTGATCATACATTTTTACAAGGAATTTTTAAAATCTTTCCTCGAGTCCAGAAAGTCAAGGACTTAGATATTTTTCTTCCCTTATCAATATTGCCATGAAATTGATAAATAAAGACCAACTCTTTATTTTTGTTTTTAACCCACGTAGATAATTCCCATCCATTAATCCATTTTGTGGACCAATAGCTGCCATTCTGATGGAAGCTGTCACTTCTTAACAATAGGCATTCTGTGACTATGTTGACAGCACTTTGGGTGAAGATCCTAACTGGTCTTAGATATACATAGGGAGAAATTTGCTCAGCCAGTGTCAGTCTTAAGCATGCGTATCAGAAGATCTTTCTAGAGCCGGGAATTTTCCCATGAAAGGGATTCAGTTAGGGAAGAGACACTTGTGCCAGAGTTTTACATTCTTCTTGAACACTGCTTAAGGAACTTAGATGCCATGTCCATTTGGATCTCTGTCTGCACAGAACTTTGTCATGCCAGTGCTTTGAAATGCATCTTGAAGAGAATTCACTAGCACAGAATGAAAGAGAGTGGAAGGGGTTGGTGGGGCTAACCAGGCCCAACCCCCCTGCCTAAACCAGGATACCTAGAGCCTCTTGCCCAGGATTCTATCTGGGTGTACTTTTAATGTCTTCAAAGATCCAGGCTCCACAATCTTTCTGGGCAGTCTGTGCCGTGGTTCAGTCACCCTGACAGTAAAGAAACATTTACTGATGTTCAAAGGCAATCTCCTGTATTTCAGTGTGTGCCCACTGCCTCTTGTCTTTTCCCTCAGCATCACTGAAAAGACACTGATTCCCTCCCCTTTGCACTATTGCTTCCATATGTATGTGTGATGCCATGTAGAGGTATGTCAAAAACCTCCCTGAAGCCCAGGCAGATAATATTCCCTTCATCTACCAGTCAAGTTGATTCATCAGAGGAGTTTAAAGTGATGTTCAGCATGAAATTCCCCTGAAAAATCATGCTAACTACATTATTTGGTCATCTGTCATGTGCCTGGCAAGGATTTCCAGGAAGAGCTGCTTCATCAACTTCCTGGGGATAAAAAAGAGGCTGGCTGGTTTGTACTATGGCGAGTCCTCTTAATTGCCTTTTTTGAAGATGGGTGTCATTTGCTAACATCCACTCTTTAGCCTCTCTTGTCGTCTACATCTTAGCAAAACGCTTTTCCACTATGTCTGGCTAGGAAAAACTGTGCCAGCACAGAAAACATCTCCCATCGTGTTCTAGAAGTTGCACGGATGTCTGCCAAGTGTTTGGCAGGAAGAAAAGAAAAGTTGTCCAAAACAGCTTCCAATCGAATGTTCCTGTGATTGGAAAAGTCAGGAGAGTGCAAAGGTACTGTTTTCTATCAGTTGGCAAGGTGCGCACACAATCCCAGTGTTGTACAGCTTGCTTCTTCACCTTCCCGAAGCTGCCGCTCTCGCCGGCTGCCGGAGCCCAAGAAGCGGCTTCTTCGCGCAAAGACGATTGTGCCGCTCACAGGGCTCTCCTTAGCGCGGCTTCTGCCGAAAGACGCCCGGCAGCGGCTCTTACCTCCGGAGAGCATCCTACCTTCGTCTTTAGCTCCTCTTCTCATCTACACCTCGGCAAAAAGCTTCTCCACTATGTCTGGCTAGGAAAAACTGTGCCAGCACAGAAAACATCTCCCATCGTGTTCTAGAAGTTGCACGGATGTCTGCCAAGTGTTTGGCAGGAAGAAAAGAAAAGTTGTCCAAAACAGCTTCCAATCGAATGTTCCTGTGATTGGAAAAGTCAGGAGAGTGCAAAGGTACTGTTTTCTATCAGTTGGCAAGGTGCGCACACAATCCCAGTGTTGTACAGCTTGCTTCTTCACCTTCCCGAAGCTGCCGCTCTCGCCGGCTGCCGGAGCCCAAGAAGCGGCTTCTTCGCGCAAAGATGATTGTGCCGCTCACAGGGCTCTCCTTAGCGCGGCTTCTGCCGAAAGACGCCCGGCAGCGGCTCTTACCTCCGGAGAGCATCCTACCTTCGTCTTTCGCGTCTTTTGTAGTCTACATCTTAGCAAAACGCTTTTCCACTATGTCTGGCTAGGAAAAACTGTGCCAGCACAGAAAACATCTCCCATCGTGTTCTAGAAGTTGCACGGATGTCTGCCAAGTGTTTGGCAGGAAGAAAAGAAAAGTTGTCCAAAACAGCTTCCAATCGAATGTTCCTGTGATTGGAAAAGTCAGGAGAGTGCAAAGGTACTGTTTTCTATCAGTTGGCAAGGTGCGCACACAATCCCAGTGTTGTACAGCTTGCTTCTTCACCTTCCCGAAGCTGCCGCTCTCGCCGGCTGCCGGAGCCCAAGAAGCGGCTTCTTCGCGCAAAGACGATTGTGCCGCTCACAGTGCTCTCCTTAGCGCGGCTTCTGCCGAAAGACGCCCGGCAGCGGCTCTTACCTCCGGAGAGCATCCTACCTTCGTCTTTCGCGTCTTTTGTAGTCTACATCTTAGCAAAACGCTTTTCCACTATGTCTGGCTAGGAAAAACTGTGCCAGCACAGAAAACATCTCCCATCGTGTTCTAGAAGTTGCACGGATGTCTGCCAAGTGTTTGGCAGGAAGAAAAGAAAAGTTGTCCAAAACAGCTTCCAATCGAATGTTCCTGTGATTGGAAAAGTCAGGAGAGTGCAAAGGTACTGTTTTCTATCAGTTGGCAAGGTGCGCACACAATCCCAGTGTTGTACAGCTTGCTTCTTCACCTTCCCTAGCCAGACATAGTGGAAAAGCGTTTTGCTAAGATGTAGACTACAAAAGACGCGAAAGACGAAGGTAGGATGCTCTCCGGAGGTAAGAGCCGCTGCCGGGCGTCTTTCGGCAGAAGCCGCGCTAAGGAGAGCACTGTGAGCGGCACAATCGTCTTTGCGCGAAGAAGCCGCTTCTTGGGCTCCGGCAGCCGGCGAGAGCGGCAGCTTCGGGAAGGTGAAGAAGCAAGCTGTACAACACTGGGATTGTGTGCGCACCTTGCCAACTGATAGAAAACAGTACCTTTGCACTCTCCTGACTTTTCCAATCATAGGAACATTCGATTGGAAGCTGTTTTGGACAACTTTTCTTTTCTTCCTGCCAAACACTTGGCAGACATCCGTGCAACTTCTAGAACACGATGGGAGATGTTTTCTGTGCTGGCACAGTTTTTCCTAGCCAGACATAGTGGAGAAGCTTTTTGCCGAGGTGTAGATGAGAAGAGGAGCTAAAGACGAAGGTAGGGTGCTCTCCGGAGGTAAGAGCCGCTGCCGGGCGTCTTTCGGCAGAAGCCGCGCTAAGGAGAGCACTGTGAGCGGCACAATCGTCTTTGCGCGAAGAAGCCGCTTCTTGGGCTCCGGCAGCCGGCGAGAGCGGCAGCTTCGGGAAGGTGAAGAAGCAAGCTGTACAACACTGGGATTGTGTGCGCACCTTGCCAACTGATAGAAAACAGTACCTTTGCACTCTCCTGACTTTTCCAATCACAGGAACATTCGATTGGAAGCTGTTTTGGACAACTTTTCTTTTCTTCCTGCCAAACACTTGGCAGACATCCGTGCAACTTCTAGAACACGATGGGAGATGTTTTCTGTGCTGGCACAGTTTTTCCTAGCCAGACATAGTGGAAAAGCGTTTTGCTAAGATGTAGACGACAAGAGAGGCTAAAGAGTGGATGTTAGCATATGACACCCATCTTCAAAAAAGGCAATTAAGAGGACTCGCCATAGTACAAACCAGCCAGCCTCTTTTTTATCCCCAGGAAGTTGATGAAGCAGCTCTTCCTGGAAATCCTTGCCAGGCACATGACAGATGACCAAATAATGTAGTTAGCATGATTTTTCAGGGGAATTTCATGCTGAACATCACTTTAAACTCCTCTGATGAATCAACTTGACTGGTAGATGAAGGGAATATTATCTGCCTGGGCTTCAGGGAGGTTTTTGACATACCTCTACATGGCATCACACATACATATGGAAGCAATAGTGCAAAGGGGAGGGAATCAGTGTCTTTTCAGTGATGCTGAGGGTAAAGACAAGAGGCAGTGGGCACACACTGAAATACAGGAGATTGCCTTTGAACATCAGTAAATGTTTCTTTACTGTCAGGGTGACTGAACCACGGCACAGACTGCCCAGAAAGATTGTGGAGCCTGGATCTTTGAAGACATTAAAAGTACACCCAGATAGAATCCTGGGCAAGAGGCTCTAGGTATCCTGGTTTAGGCAGGGGGGTTGGGCCTGGTTAGCCCCACCAACCCCTTCCACTCTCTTTCATTCTGTGCTAGTGAATTCTCTTCAAGATGCATTTCAAAGCACTGGCATGACAAAGTTCTGTGCAGACAGAGATCCAAATGGACATGGCATCTAAGTTCCTTAAGCAGTGTTCAAGAAGAATGTAAAACTCTGGCACAAGTGTCTCTTCCCTAACTGAATCCCTTTCATGGGAAAATTCCCAGCTCTAGAAAGATCTTCTGATACGCATGCTTAAGACTGACACTGGCTGAGCAAATTTCTCCCTATGTATATCTAAGACCAGTTAGGATCTTCACCCAAAGTGCTGTCAACATAGTCACAGAATGCCTATTGTTAAGAAGTGACAGCTTCCATCAGAATGGCAGCTATTGGTCCACAAAATGGATTAATGGATGGGAATTATCTACGTGGGTTAAAAACAAAAATAAAGAGTTGGTCTTTATTTATCAATTTCATGGCAATATTGATAAGGGAAGAAAAAGATCTAAGTCCTTGACTTTCTGGACTCGAGGAAAGATTTTAAAAATTCCTTGTAAAAATGTATGATCACAATCAGACTATTGAAACCATTTTAGTTGGGAACAAAGTTCCAAAATTGTCTAGATAGTGGCAAAGAAGCCAAGAAAATAGGAAAGAAACAAAAAGAGAGCAAAAGAGTCAGCTTCAGTGTACAAGCTCGTTCTAGAAGTAGTCTGCTGGGAAAAGGAACCCCCAGCTAAATTTCCAATGTATTCCTGCGCTTGATTCAGTAACTGGTCAATGTAAAAACCAATCCTTTTGTACAACTTCTTCCAGCAACAAAAACTCCAACAGGTTGACACTACCATCATGCCTGTTCCAGACATATTTAAAAGAGAAATGATGATTTTCTTGAAAACCTACTTACATAAAAGTTGCAAGATGGTGGAGGGATTCCCACATCCTCCTTCCTCCATCTGGCTTGAAAGTATATTTGATAAAATATGCAACAAAGCACATGATTTATAAGGGAGAGTCAAATGGATGATTTGGGAATCGATCTCTTGTTGATAGTAAACTTCATATCCACTCGGTGTGACCTTTTTAAAACAAAATGTGGAGCTGAGGCATGAATCTGCCACAACAATTGTAAAGCAAACATACACACTCCCCTTCATATGCCCCCCCCTCCACACACACCTAGGCACACACAGAGATCAGCATAGCAGATCATGAACACCTTGGAAAAGACTGAAATGCTAAATGCCTCTCTTGATGGGCAAAAGAGCTGGTGCAGTAATTCAAATGCCTGGTACAAAAATTCTGTTTAATATTTAGCTCCTATTTAAAACACAGCTTTTCATTTCATTCTATTTACAGAATATTTTCATTTCATTTGTTTCTTTAAAATTACTTAGTTCTCACCTGTTGTATGTCTAGGAATATTTTCTTCCAAAAATAGAAAAAAATAGATGATATCTTTTCAGCAGAAAACATTGGTTGATACAATTTTAAACCATCATGATATGGAAGAATTCTTCTGTCCCACTCGAAGGTGGAAGAAGCATTTGGATCACAGATCATCTACAATGAAATACTTGACATGTTTAAGATGCTTTCAATCAATTTTGATCGTCAATTGCTTATTTGTTGTAAACAGTAATTTTTCAGTGAAGGGAAAGCGTGTGTGGTATATCTACATGATATGTTCAAAGGCAGTTCCTACTAATGGCCAGGCTGAATTCCAGTAAATAATGTCCCGAATGATATTTTGCCGCCTTCTTTGGCACTTCATGAAATCTTACCCTGATGAAGTGCTGAAACACAGAGATTTTCTCTTAGAGAGTGTCTCATGTTGTAACCTATCCCATGGATTTTATGCTGTAATTCTTATCTCTTTTAAAATTTACTATCTTCTGTACAGTTTTCATGAAACTTTCTGTTACAGTAGTGAATAGCACAGATAAATGTCATTTTGTACAACTTTGAATTTACCCCAAGAGCTGAGAGAAAACTTGATCCTATACTTCAATCCGAGTTTCTTCTATAGTCCAACTTTGTTTCTCTACCATCAAGCTTCTCCTTTGTTGCTGCTCCAAGCCCCGTCCAAGGTGACCTTGAATACTTTCAGGGATGGGACACCCACAACTTCTCTGGGCAACCTGTTCCAGTGTTCCAGCACTCCCACAGTAAAAAAGGCCTTCCTTTCATCTAATATGTGTAGGAAATCATAAATCTAGGCATAGAAGCTTGGAGTGCAAATTTGAAATTCTTTGGATTTGAAGCACATTTTATATGAATACTGACTTACAGATGACTAAAAGATGTTGATGGGCATTTGAGCTGACAAGTTTTGAAAAAGTGCACGGAAATTAAAATTGAAACCACTAAAATTAAAAACTCCTTGCCATTTTCTTTTTCCTCTCCTATTCAAAATTGCATATGTCAGATATCAGTGCTTCATGCAAACCTCTCAGATGCTCTCAGAGAAAAAGCTTTTCTTTCAGACTAAGTTGCGGTTGACGTAGAACACTAGCAGGAGTGAAAGATTTTCTGGGCATCGGGGCAGCCCGTTCTCCTTGGATTTGTGTGCAGAATGCATTTTATCCAAACTGGAAAATAGATCCCAGCTCTGTTCTATTCATCATTCTTACTTCATCAGGCCAGAAGATTCTGTGAAAAGTAGCCTGTGGACCTTGAAGACAGCGCATGTGAACCAGATGAGAGGTGATAGAGAAGTTGAGGGAGAGAAGAAAGAGCATGAGGCTGAAACCAGAAAGTATTTCTCCACGTGATCATGGAAGATTGCAGGAGCCACTTGGTACTATCAAACCAGCCCAACTTGGCACTGGTGCCACCTTGGGTCTGGGAGCCATGTTGCATATCGTGCATTTTAAGGAGCCAGCTGGCCACACCCAGCCATATGCCCCCAAACACAAACCAAGGCCCTTTTCTCTGGCAAACAAAACTCAGCTGCCCTGCTTCTGGATGGCAGATTGCAGGAACCACTTGGTACTATCAAACCAGCCGAACTTGGCACTGGTGCCACCATGGGTCTGGTCACCATCCTGCCTATTGTAGCTTTTCAGGAGCCAGCCGGTCACTCTCAGCCATAGGCCCCCAAACACAAACCTCGGCCCGTTTCCCTGGCAAACAAAAGTAAGCTGCCCCGCTTCTGCATGGCAGATTGCAGGAGCTACTTAGTACTATCAAATCAGCCCGACTTGGCACAGGTGCCACCTTGGATCTGGGAACCATCCTGTGTATCGTGGATTTTCAGGGGCCAGCCGGCCACTCTCAGCCATATGCCCCCAAAAACAAACCACGGACCTTTTCTCTGGCAAACAAAAATCAGCTGCCCCACTTCTGGATGGCAGATTGCAGGAGCCACTTGGGACTATCACACCAGCACAACATGGCACTGCTGCCACCTTGGATCTGGGAACAATCCTGCGTATCGTACATATTCAGGAACCAGCCGAACACTCCCAGCCACAGGCCCCCAAACACAAACAACGGCCCATTTCCCTGGCAAACAAAACTCAGCTGCCCCGCTTCTGGATGGCAGTTTGCAGGAGCCACTTGGGACTATCAAACCAGCCCGACTTGGTAATGGTACCACCTTGGATCTGGGAACCATCCTTCCTATCGTGGATTTTCAGGGGCCAGCCGGTCATTCCCAGCCATATGCCCCCAAACACAAACCTCGGCCCTTTCCTCTGGCAAACAAAACTCAACTGCCCCTCTTCTGGATGGCAAATTGCAGGACGCACTTGGTACTACAAAAAGAGCCCGACTTGGCAGTGGTGCCACCTTGGCTCTGGGAACCATCCTGCGTATCGAGCATTTTAAGGAGCCAGCCGGCAATTCCCAGCCGTATGCCCCAAAAAGAGACCATGGACATTTTCTCTGGCAAAAAAAACTCAGCTGTCCCGCTTCTGGATGGCAGATTGCAGGAGTCACTTTGAACCATACAACCAGCCTTACTTGGCACTGGTGCCACCTTGGATCTGGGAACCATCCTGCCTATCGTTGATTTTCAGGGGCCAGCCGGCCACTCTCAGCCATAGGCCCCCAAACACAAACCACAGCCCTTTTCTCTAGCAAACAAAATTCAACTGCCCCGCTTCTGGATGGCAAATTGCAGGAGCCACTGGGTACTACAAAAACAGCCTGACTTGGCACTGGTGCCACCTTGCGTCTGGTTACCATGCGGCGTATCGTGCATTTTAAGGAGCCAGGTGGCCACTCCCAGCCATATGCCCCCAAACACAACCCACGGCCCTTTTCTCTGGTAAACAAAACTCAGCTGCCCCGCTTCTGGATGGCAGATTGCAGGAGACACTTGGTACTATCAAACCAGCCCGACTTGGCACTGGTGCCACCTTGGGTCTGGGAACCATCCTGCGTATTGTGGATTGTCCGGAGACAGCCGACCACTCTCGGCCACAGAGCCCAATCAAAAACAAAGGTCCGTTTCCCTGGCAAAAAAAACTCAGCTGCCCCGCTTCTGGATGGGAGATTGCAGGAGGCACTTGACACTGTCAAACGAGCCCCACTTGGCACTGGTGCCACCTTGGGTCTGGGAACCATGCTGCGTATCGTGGATTTTCAGGAGCCAGCCGGCCACTGCCAGCCACAGGCCCCCAAACACAAACCACAGCCTTTTCCTCTGGCAAACAAAACTCAGCTGCCCCGCTTCTGGATGGCAGATTGCAGGAGCCACTTGGTACTATCAAACCAGCCCGACTTGGCACTGGTGCCACCTTGGGTCTGGGAACCATCCTGCCTATCGTGGATTGTAAGGAGCCAGCCGGCTACTCCCAGCCACAGGCCCCCAACAAAAACCACGGCCCTTTTTTCTCGCAAACAAAACTTAGCTGCCTCACTTCTGGATGGCAGATTGCAGGAGCCACTTGGTGTAATCAAACCAGCCCGACTTGGCACTGGTGCCACCTTGGGTCTGGGAACCATCCTGCGTATCGTGGATTCTAAGGAGCCAGCCGGCCACTCCCAGCCACAGGCCTCCAAACAAAATCAACGGCGCTGTTCCCTGGAAAACAAAACACGCCTGCCAACTTTTTGATGGAGTTTGCAGGAGCCACTTGGTACTATCAAACCAGCCCGACTTGGCACTGGTGCCACCTTGGGTCTGGGAAACATCCTGCGTATCGTGGATTCTTAGGAGCCAGCCGGCCACTCCCAGCCACAGGCCCCCAAATACAAACAATGGCGCTTTTCCCTGGAAAACAAAACTCGCCTGCCAACTTTTTGATGGCAGATTGCAGGAGCCACTTGGTACTATCAAATCAGCCCAACTTGGCACTGCTGCCACCATGGGTCTGGTAACCATCCTGCCTATTGTAGCTTTTCAGGAGCCAGCCGGTCACTCCCAGCCATAGGTCCCCAGTCACAAACCTCGGCCCGTTTCCCTGGCAAACAAAAGTAAGCTGCCCCGCTTCTGGATGGCAGATTGCAGGAGCCACTTGGTACTATCAAACCAGCCCAACTTGGCACTGGTGCCACCTTGGGTCTGGGAACCATGCTGCGTAACACAGATTCTAAGGAGCCAGTCGGCCACTCCCAGCCACAAGCCCCCAAACACAAACAACGGCGCTATTCTCTGGCAAACAAAACTCAACTGCCCCTCTTCTGGATGGCAAATTGCAGGACGCACTTGGTACTATAAAAACAGCCCGACTTGGCACTGGTGCCACCTTGGGTCTGGGAACCATCCTGCGTATTGTGGGTTGTCAGGAGCCAGCCGAACACTCTCGGCCACAGACCCCAATTAAAAACAACGGCCCGTTTCACAGGCAAACAAAACTCAGCTGCCCCGCTTCTGGATGGGAGATTGCAGGAGGCACTTGACACTGTGAAACCAGCCCCACTTGGCACTGGTGCCACCTTGGGTCTGGGAACCATGCTGCGTATCATGGATTTTCAGGAGCCAGCCGGTCACTCTCAGCCTTAGGCCCCCAAACACAAACCTCGGCCCGTTTCCCTGGCAAACAAAAGTAAGCTGCCCCGCTTCTGGATGGCAGATTGCAGGAGCTACTTAGTACTATCAAATCAGCCCGACTTGGCACAGGTGCCACCTTGGATCTGGGAACCATCCTGTGTATCGTGGATTTTCAGGGGCCAGCCGGCCACTCTCAGCCATATGCCCCCAAAAACAAACCACGGACCTTTTCTCTGGCAAACAAAAATCAGCTGCCCCACTTCTGGATGGCAGATTGCAGGAGCCACTTGGGACTATCACACCAGCACAACATGGCACTGCTGCCACCTTGGATCTGGGAACAATCCTGCGTATCGTACATATTCAGGAACCAGCCGAACACTCCCAGCCACAGGCCCCCAAACACAAACAACGGCCCATTTCCCTGGCAAACAAAAGTAAGCTGCCCCGCTTCTGGATGGCAGTTTGCAGGAGCCACTTGGGACTATCAAACCAGCCCGACTTGGTAATGGTACCACCTTGGATCTGGGAACCATCCTTCCTATCGTGGATTTTCAGGGGCCAGCCGGTCATTCCCAGCCATATGCCCCCAAACACAAACCTCGGCCCTTTCCTCTGGCAAACAAAACTCAACTGCCCCTCTTCTGGATGGCAAATTGCAGGACGCACTTGGTACTACAAAAAGAGCCCGACTTGGCAGTGGTGCCACCTTGGCTCTGGGAACCATCCTGCGTATCGAGCATTTTAAGGAGCCAGCCGGCAATTCCCAGCCGTATGCCCCAAAAAGAGACCATGGACATTTTCTCTGGCAAAAAAAACTCAGCTGTCCCGCTTCTGGATGGCAGATTGCAGGAGTCACTTTGAACCATACAACCAGCCTTACTTGGCACTGGTGCCACCTTGGATCTGGGAACCATCCTGCCTATCGTTGATTTTCAGGGGCCAGCCGGCCACTCTCAGCCATAGGCCCCCAAACACAAACCACAGCCCTTTTCTCTAGCAAACAAAATTCAACTGCCCCGCTTCTGGATGGCAAATTGCAGGAGCCACTGGGTACTACAAAAACAGCCTGACTTGGCACTGGTGCCACCTTGCGTCTGGTTACCATGCGGCGTATCGTGCATTTTAAGGAGCCAGGTGGCCACTCCCAGCCATATGCCCCCAAACACAACCCACGGCCCTTTTCTCTGGCAAACAAAACTCAGCTGCCCCGCTTCTGGATGGCAGATTGCAGGAGACACTTGGTACTATCAAACCAGCCCGACTTGGCACTGGTGCCACCTTGGGTCTGGGAACCATCCTGCGTATTGTGGATTGTCCGGAGACAGCCGACCACTCTCGGCCACAGAGCCCAATCAAAAACAAAGGTCCGTTTCCCTGGCAAAAAAAACTCAGCTGCCCCGCTTCTGGATGGGAGATTGCAGGAGGCACTTGACACTGTCAAACGAGCCCCACTTGGCACTGGTGCCACCTTGGGTCTGGGAACCATGCTGCGTATCGTGGATTTTCAGGAGCCAGCCGGCCACTGCCAGCCACAGGCCCCCAAACACAAACCACAGCCTTTTCCTCTGGCAAACAAAACTCAGCTGCCCCGCTTCTGGATGGCAGATTGCAGGAGCCACTTGGTACTATCAAACCAGCCCGACTTGGCACTGGTGCCACCTTGGGTCTGGGAACCATCCTGCCTATCGTGGATTGTAAGGAGCCAGCCGGCTACTCCCAGCCACAGGCCCCCAACAAAAACCACGGCCCTTTTTTCTCGCAAACAAAATTTAGCTGCCTCACTTCTGGATGGCAGATTGCAGGAGCCACTTGGTGTAATCAAACCAGCCCGACTTGGCACTGGTGCCACCTTGGGTCTGGGAACCATCCTGCGTATCGTGGATTCTAAGGAGCCAGCCGGCCACTCCCAGCCACAGGCCCCCAAACAAAATCAACGGCGCTGTTCCCTGGAAAACAAAACACGCCTGCCAACTTTTTGATGGAGTTTGCAGGAGCCACTTGGTACTATCAAACCAGCCCGACTTGGCACTGGTGCCACCTTGGGTCTGGGAAACATCCTGCGTATCGTGGATTCTTAGGAGCCAGCCGGCCACTCCTAGCCACAGACCCCCAAACAAAAACCTAGGCCTATTTCTCTGGCAAACAAAAGTAAGCTGCCCTGCTTCTGGATGGCAGATTGCAGGAGACACTTGGTACTATCAAACCAGCCCGACTTGGCACTGGTGCCACCTTGGATCTGGGAACCATGCTGTGTATCGTGGATATTCAGGGGCCAGCTGGCCACTCTCAGCCATATGTCCCCAAACAGAAACCTCGGCCCGTTTCTCTGGCAAACAAAACTCAACTGCCCCTCTTCTGGATGGCAAATTGCAGGATGAACTTGATACTAAAACCGCAGGCCGACTTGGTAGTGGTGACACCTTGGGCCTGGGAACCATCATGCGTATCGAGCATTTTAAGGAGCCAGCCGGCCACTCCCAGCAATATGCCCCCAAAAACAATCCACGGAATTTTTCTCTGGCAAACAAAAATCAGCTGCCCCGCTTCTGGATGGCAGATTGCAGGAGCCACTTTGCACCATCAAACCAGCCCGACTTGGCACTGGTGCCACCTTGCATCTGGGAACCATGCTGCCTAGCGTGGATTTTCAGGAGCCAGCCGGCCACTCTCAGCTATATGCCCCCAAAAAAAACCCACGGCCCGTTTCCCTGGCAAACAAAATTAAGCTGCCCCGCTTCTGGATGGCAGATTGCAGGACGCACTTGGTAGTATCAAACCAGCCCGACTTGGCACTGGTGCCACCTTGGGTCTGGGAACCATCCTGCGTATCGTGGGTTCAAAGGAGCCAGCCGGCCACTCCCAGCCACAGGCCCCCAAATACAAACAATGGCGCTTTTCCCTGGAAAACAAAACTCGCCTGCCAACTTTTTGATGGCAGATTGCAGGAGCCACTTGGTACTATCAAATCAGCCCAACTTGGCACTGCTGCCACCATGGGTCTGGTAACCATCCTGCCTATTGTAGCTTTTCAGGAGCCAGCCGGTCACTCCCAGCCATAGGTCCCCAGTCACAAACCTCGGCCCGTTTCCCTGGCAAACAAAAGTAAGCTGCCCCGCTTCTGGATGGCAGATTGCAGGAGCCACTTGGTACTATCAAACCAGCCCGACTTGGCACTGGTGCCACCTTGGGTCTGGGAACCATGCTGCGTAACACAGATTCTAAGGAGCCAGTCGGCCACTCCCAGCCACAAGCCCCCAAACACAAACAACGGCGCTATTCTCTGGCAAACAAAACTCAACTGCCCCTCTTCTGGATGGCAAATTGCAGGACGCACTTGGTACTATAAAAACAGCCCGACTTGGCACTGGTGCCACCTTGGGTCTGGGAACCATCCTGCGTATTGTGGGTTGTCAGGAGCCAGCCGAACACTCTCGGCCACAGACCCCAATTAAAAACAACGGCCCGTTTCACAGGCAAACAAAACTCAGCTGCCCCGCTTCTGGATGGGAGATTGCAGGAGGCACTTGACACTGTGAAACCAGCCCCACTTGGCACTGGTGCCACCTTGGGTCTGGGAACCATGCTGCGTATCATGGATTTTCAGGAGCCAGCCGGTCACTCTCAGCCATAGGCCCCCAAACACAAACCTCGGCCCGTTTCCCTGGCAAACAAAAGTAAGCTGCCCCGCTTCTGCATGGCAGATTGCAGGAGCTACTTAGTACTATCAAATCAGCCCGACTTGGCACAGGTGCCACCTTGGATCTGGGAACCATCCTGTGTATCGTGGATTTTCAGGGGCCAGCCGGCCACTCTCAGCCATATGCCCCCAAAAACAAACCACGGACCTTTTCTCTGGCAAACAAAAATCAGCTGCCCCACTTCTGGATGGCAGATTGCAGGAGCCACTTGGGACTATCACACCAGCACAACATGGCACTGCTGCCACCTTGGATCTGGGAACAATCCTGCGTATCGTACATATTCAGGAACCAGCCGAACACTCCCAGCCACAGGCCCCCAAACACAAACAACGGCCCATTTCCCTGGCAAACAAAACTCAGCTGCCCCGCTTCTGGATGGCAGTTTGCAGGAGCCACTTGGGACTATCAAACCAGCCCGACTTGGTAATGGTACCACCTTGGATCTGGGAACCATCCTTCCTATCGTGGATTTTCAGGGGCCAGCCGGTCATTCCCAGCCATATGCCCCCAAACACAAACCTCGGCCCTTTCCTCTGGCAAACAAAACTCAACTGCCCCTCTTCTGGATGGCAAATTGCAGGACGCACTTGGTACTACAAAAAGAGCCCGACTTGGCAGTGGTGCCACCTTGGCTCTGGGAACCATCCTGCGTATCGAGCATTTTAAGGAGCCAGCCGGCAATTCCCAGCCGTATGCCCCAAAAAGAGACCATGGACATTTTCTCTGGCAAAAAAAACTCAGCTGTCCCGCTTCTGGATGGCAGATTGCAGGAGTCACTTTGAACCATACAACCAGCCTTACTTGGCACTGGTGCCACCTTGGATCTGGGAACCATCCTGCCTATCGTTGATTTTCAGGGGCCAGCCGGCCACTCTCAGCCATAGGCCCCCAAACACAAACCACAGCCCTTTTCTCTAGCAAACAAAATTCAACTGCCCCGCTTCTGGATGGCAAATTGCAGGAGCCACTGGGTACTACAAAAACAGCCTGACTTGGCACTGGTGCCACCTTGCGTCTGGTTACCATGCGGCGTATCGTGCATTTTTAGGAGCCAGGTGGCCACTCCCAGCCATATGCCCCCAAACACAACCCACGGCCCTTTTCTCTGGCAAACAAAACTCAGCTGCCCCGCTTCTGGATGGCAGATTGCAGGAGACACTTGGTACTATCAAACCAGCCCGACTTGGCACTGGTGCCACCTTGGGTCTGGGAACCATCCTGCGTATTGTGGATTGTCCGGAGACAGCCGACCACTCTCGGCCACAGAGCCCAATCAAAAACAAAGGTCCGTTTCCCTGGCAAAAAAAACTCAGCTGCCCCGCTTCTGGATGGGAGATTGCAGGAGGCACTTGACACTGTCAAACGAGCCCCACTTGGCACTGGTGCCACCTTGGGTCTGGGAACCATGCTGCGTATCGTGGATTTTCAGGAGCCAGCCGGCCACTGCCAGCCACAGGCCCCCAAACACAAACCACAGCCTTTTCCTCTGGCAAACAAAACTCAGCTGCCCCGCTTCTGGATGGCAGATTGCAGGAGCCACTTGGTACTATCAAACCAGCCCGACTTGGCACTGGTGCCACCTTGGGTCTGGGAACCATCCTGCCTATCGTGGATTGTAAGGAGCCAGCCGGCTACTCCCAGCCACAGGCCCCCAACAAAAACCACGGCCCTTTTTTCTCGCAAACAAAATTTAGCTGCCTCACTTCTGGATGGCAGATTGCAGGAGCCACTTGGTGTAATCAAACCAGCCCGACTTGGCACTGGTGCCACCTTGGGTCTGGGAACCATCCTGCGTATCGTGGATTCTAAGGAGCCAGCCGGCCACTCCCAGCCACAGGCCCCCAAACAAAATCAACGGCGCTGTTCCCTGGAAAACAAAACACGCCTGCCAACTTTTTGATGGAGTTTGCAGGAGCCACTTGGTACTATCAAACCAGCCCGACTTGGCACTGGTGCCACCTTGGGTCTGGGAAACATCCTGCGTATCGTGGATTCTTAGGAGCCAGCCGGCCACTCCTAGCCACAGACCCCCAAACAAAAACCTAGGCCTATTTCTCTGGCAAACAAAAGTAAGCTGCCCTGCTTCTGGATGGCAGATTGCAGGAGACACTTGGTACTATCAAACCAGCCCGACTTGGCACTGGTGCCACCTTGGATCTGGGAACCATGCTGTGTATCGTGGATATTCAGGGGCCAGCTGGCCACTCTCAGCCATATGTCCCCAAACAGAAACCTCGGCCCGTTTCTCTGGCAAACAAAACTCAACTGCCCCTCTTCTGGATGGCAAATTGCAGGATGAACTTGATACTAAAACCGCAGGCCGACTTGGTAGTGGTGACACCTTGGGCCTGGGAACCATCATGCGTATCGAGCATTTTAAGGAGCCAGCCGGCCACTCCCAGCAATATGCCCCCAAAAACAATCCACGGAATTTTTCTCTGGCAAACAAAAATCAGCTGCCCCGCTTCTGGATGGCAGATTGCAGGAGACACTTTGCACCATCAAACCAGCCCGACTTGGCACTGGTGCCACCTTGCATCTGGGAACCATGCTGCCTAGCGTGGATTTTCAGGAGCCAGCCGGCCACTCTCAGCTATATGCCCCCAAAAAAAACCCACGGCCCGTTTCCCTGGCAAACAAAATTAAGCTGCCCCGCTTCTGGATGGCAGATTGCAGGACGCACTTGGTAGTATCAAACCAGCCCGACTTGGCACTGGTGCCACCTTGGGTCTGGGAACCATCCTGCGTATCGTGGGTTCAAAGGAGCCAGCCGGCCACTCCCAGCCACAGGCCCCCAAATACAAACAATGGCGCTTTTCCCTGGAAAACAAAACTCGCCTGCCAACTTTTTGATGGCAGATTGCAGGAGCCACTTGGTACTATCAAATCAGCCCAACTTGGCACTGCTGCCACCATGGGTCTGGTAACCATCCTGCCTATTGTAGCTTTTCAGGAGCCAGCCGGTCACTCCCAGCCATAGGTCCCCAGTCACAAACCTCGGCCCGTTTCCCTGGCAAACAAAAGTAAGCTGCCCCGCTTCTGGATGGCAGATTGCAGGAGCCACTTGGTACTATCAAACCAGCCCGACTTGGCACTGGTGCCACCTTGGGTCTGGGAACCATGCTGCGTAACACAGATTCTAAGGAGCCAGTCGGCCACTCCCAGCCACAAGCCCCCAAACACAAACAACGGCGCTATTCTCTGGCAAACAAAACTCAACTGCCCCTCTTCTGGATGGCAAATTGCAGGACGCACTTGGTACTATAAAAACAGCCCGACTTGGCACTGGTGCCACCTTGGGTCTGGGAACCATCCTGCGTATTGTGGGTTGTCAGGAGCCAGCCGAACACTCTCGGCCACAGACCCCAATTAAAAACAACGGCCCGTTTCACAGGCAAACAAAACTCAGCTGCCCCGCTTCTGGATGGGAGATTGCAGGAGGCACTTGACACTGTGAAACCAGCCCCACTTGGCACTGGTGCCACCTTGGGTCTGGGAACCATGCTGCGTATCATGGATTTTCAGGAGCCAGCCGGTCACTCTCAGCCATAGGCCCCCAAACACAAACCTCGGCCCGTTTCCCTGGCAAACAAAAGTAAGCTGCCCCGCTTCTGCATGGCAGATTGCAGGAGCTACTTAGTACTATCAAATCAGCCCGACTTGGCACAGGTGCCACCTTGGATCTGGGAACCATCCTGTGTATCGTGGATTTTCAGGGGCCAGCCGGCCACTCTCAGCCATATGCCCCCAAAAACAAACCACGGACCTTTTCTCTGGCAAACAAAAATCAGCTGCCCCACTTCTGGATGGCAGATTGCAGGAGCCACTTGGGACTATCACACCAGCACAACATGGCACTGCTGCCACCTTGGATCTGGGAACAATCCTGCGTATCGTACATATTCAGGAACCAGCCGAACACTCCCAGCCACAGGCCCCCAAACACAAACAACGGCCCATTTCCCTGGCAAACAAAACTCAGCTGCCCCGCTTCTGGATGGCAGTTTGCAGGAGCCACTTGGGACTATCAAACCAGCCCGACTTGGTAATGGTACCACCTTGGATCTGGGAACCATCCTTCCTATCGTGGATTTTCAGGGGCCAGCCGGTCATTCCCAGCCATATGCCCCCAAACACAAACCTCGGCCCTTTCCTCTGGCAAACAAAACTCAACTGCCCCTCTTCTGGATGGCAAATTGCAGGACGCACTTGGTACTACAAAAAGAGCCCGACTTGGCAGTGGTGCCACCTTGGCTCTGGGAACCATCCTGCGTATCGAGCATTTTAAGGAGCCAGCCGGCAATTCCCAGCCGTATGCCCCAAAAAGAGACCATGGACATTTTCTCTGGCAAAAAAAACTCAGCTGTCCCGCTTCTGGATGGCAGATTGCAGGAGTCACTTTGAACCATACAACCAGCCTTACTTGGCACTGGTGCCACCTTGGATCTGGGAACCATCCTGCCTATCGTTGATTTTCAGGGGCCAGCCGGCCACTCTCAGCCATAGGCCCCCAAACACAAACCACAGCCCTTTTCTCTAGCAAACAAAATTCAACTGCCCCGCTTCTGGATGGCAAATTGCAGGAGCCACTGGGTACTACAAAAACAGCCTGACTTGGCACTGGTGCCACCTTGCGTCTGGTTACCATGCGGCGTATCGTGCATTTTAAGGAGCCAGGTGGCCACTCCCAGCCATATGCCTCCAAACACAACCCACGGCCCTTTTCTCTGGCAAACAAAACTCAGCTGCCCCGCTTCTGGATGGCAGATTGCAGGAGACACTTGGTACTATCAAACCAGCCCGACTTGGCACTGGTGCCACCTTGGGTCTGGGAACCATCCTGCGTATTGTGGATTGTCCGGAGACAGCCGACCACTCTCGGCCACAGAGCCCAATCAAAAACAAAGGTCCGTTTCCCTGGCAAAAAAAACTCAGCTGCCCCGCTTCTGGATGGGAGATTGCAGGAGGCACTTGACACTGTCAAACGAGCCCCACTTGGCACTGGTGCCACCTTGGGTCTGGGAACCATGCTGCGTATCGTGGATTTTCAGGAGCCAGCCGGCCACTGCCAGCCACAGGCCCCCAAACACAAACCACAGCCTTTTCCTCTGGCAAACAAAACTCAGCTGCCCCGCTTCTGGATGGCAGATTGCAGGAGCCACTTGGTACTATCAAACCAGCCCGACTTGGCACTGGTGCCACCTTGGGTCTGGGAACCATCCTGCCTATCGTGGATTGTAAGGAGCCAGCCGGCTACTCCCAGCCACAGGCCCCCAACAAAAACCACGGCCCTTTTTTCTCGCAAACAAAATTTAGCTGCCTCACTTCTGGATGGCAGATTGCAGGAGCCACTTGGTGTAATCAAACCAGCCCGACTTGGCACTGGTGCCACCTTGGGTCTGGGAACCATCCTGCGTATCGTGGATTCTAAGGAGCCAGCCGGCCACTCCCAGCCACAGGCCCCCAAACAAAATCAACGGCGCTGTTCCCTGGAAAACAAAACACGCCTGCCAACTTTTTGATGGAGTTTGCAGGAGCCACTTGGTACTATCAAACCAGCCCGACTTGGCACTGGTGCCACCTTGGGTCTGGGAAACATCCTGCGTATCGTGGATTCTTAGGAGCCAGCCGGCCACTCCTAGCCACAGACCCCCAAACAAAAACCTAGGCCTATTTCTCTGGCAAACAAAAGTAAGCTGCCCTGCTTCTGGATGGCAGATTGCAGGAGACACTTGGTACTATCAAACCAGCCCGACTTGGCACTGGTGCCACCTTGGATCTGGGAACCATGCTGTGTATCGTGGATATTCAGGGGCCAGCTGGCCACTCTCAGCCATATGTCCCCAAACAGAAACCTCGGCCCGTTTCTCTGGCAAACAAAACTCAACTGCCCCTCTTCTGGATGGCAAATTGCAGGATGAACTTGATACTAAAACCGCAGGCCGACTTGGTAGTGGTGACACCTTGGGCCTGGGAACCATCATGCGTATCGAGCATTTTAAGGAGCCAGCCGGCCACTCCCAGCAATATGCCCCCAAAAACAATCCACGGAATTTTTCTCTGGCAAACAAAAATCAGCTGCCCCGCTTCTGGATGGCAGATTGCAGGAGACACTTTGCACCATCAAACCAGCCCGACTTGGCACTGGTGCCACCTTGCATCTGGGAACCATGCTGCCTAGCGTGGATTTTCAGGAGCCAGCCGGCCACTCTCAGCTATATGCCCCCAAAAAAAACCCACGGCCCGTTTCCCTGGCAAACAAAATTAAGCTGCCCCGCTTCTGGATGGCAGATTGCAGGACGCACTTGGTAGTATCAAACCAGCCCGACTTGGCACTGGTGCCACCTTGGGTCTGGGAACCATCCTGCGTATCGTGGGTTCAAAGGAGCCAGCCGGCCACTCCCAGCCACAGGCCCCCAAATACAAACAATGGCGCTTTTCCCTGGAAAACAAAACTCGCCTGCCAACTTTTTGATGGCAGATTGCAGGAGCCACTTGGTACTATCAAATCAGCCCAACTTGGCACTGCTGCCACCATGGGTCTGGTAACCATCCTGCCTATTGTAGCTTTTCAGGAGCCAGCCGGTCACTCCCAGCCATAGGTCCCCAGTCACAAACCTCGGCCCGTTTCCCTGGCAAACAAAAGTAAGCTGCCCCGCTTCTGGATGGCAGATTGCAGGAGCCACTTGGTACTATCAAACCAGCCCGACTTGGCACTGGTGCCACCTTGGGTCTGGGAACCATGCTGCGTAACACAGATTCTAAGGAGCCAGTCGGCCACTCCCAGCCACAAGCCCCCAAACACAAACAACGGCGCTATTCTCTGGCAAACAAAACTCAACTGCCCCTCTTCTGGATGGCAAATTGCAGGACGCACTTGGTACTATAAAAACAGCCCGACTTGGCACTGGTGCCACCTTGGGTCTGGGAACCATCCTGCGTATTGTGGGTTGTCAGGAGCCAGCCGAACACTCTCGGCCACAGACCCCAATTAAAAACAACGGCCCGTTTCACAGGCAAACAAAACTCAGCTGCCCCGCTTCTGGATGGGAGATTGCAGGAGGCACTTGACACTGTGAAACCAGCCCCACTTGGCACTGGTGCCACCTTGGGTCTGGGAACCATGCTGCGTATCATGGATTTTCAGGAGCCAGCCGGTCACTCTCAGCCATAGGCCCCCAAACACAAACCTCGGCCCGTTTCCCTGGCAAACAAAAGTAAGCTGCCCCGCTTCTGCATGGCAGATTGCAGGAGCTACTTAGTACTATCAAATCAGCCCGACTTGGCACAGGTGCCACCTTGGATCTGGGAACCATCCTGTGTATCGTGGATTTTCAGGGGCCAGCCGGCCACTCTCAGCCATATGCCCCCAAAAACAAACCACGGACCTTTTCTCTGGCAAACAAAAATCAGCTGCCCCACTTCTGGATGGCAGATTGCAGGAGCCACTTGGGACTATCACACCAGCACAACATGGCACTGCTGCCACCTTGGATCTGGGAACAATCCTGCGTATCGTACATATTCAGGAACCAGCCGAACACTCCCAGCCACAGGCCCCCAAACACAAACAACGGCCCATTTCCCTGGCAAACAAAACTCAGCTGCCCCGCTTCTGGATGGCAGTTTGCAGGAGCCACTTGGGACTATCAAACCAGCCCGACTTGGTAATGGTACCACCTTGGATCTGGGAACCATCCTTCCTATCGTGGATTTTCAGGGGCCAGCCGGTCATTCCCAGCCATATGCCCCCAAACACAAACCTCGGCCCTTTCCTCTGGCAAACAAAACTCAACTGCCCCTCTTCTGGATGGCAAATTGCAGGACGCACTTGGTACTACAAAAAGAGCCCGACTTGGCAGTGGTGCCACCTTGGCTCTGGGAACCATCCTGCGTATCGAGCATTTTAAGGAGCCAGCCGGCAATTCCCAGCCGTATGCCCCAAAAAGAGACCATGGACATTTTCTCTGGCAAAAAAAACTCAGCTGTCCCGCTTCTGGATGGCAGATTGCAGGAGTCACTTTGAACCATACAACCAGCCTTACTTGGCACTGGTGCCACCTTGGATCTGGGAACCATCCTGCCTATCGTTGATTTTCAGGGGCCAGCCGGCCACTCTCAGCCATAGGCCCCCAAACACAAACCACAGCCCTTTTCTCTAGCAAACAAAATTCAACTGCCCCGCTTCTGGATGGCAAATTGCAGGAGCCACTGGGTACTACAAAAACAGCCTGACTTGGCACTGGTGCCACCTTGCGTCTGGTTACCATGCGGCGTATCGTGCATTTTAAGGAGCCAGGTGGCCACTCCCAGCCATATGCCTCCAAACACAACCCACGGCCCTTTTCTCTGGCAAACAAAACTCAGCTGCCCCGCTTCTGGATGGCAGATTGCAGGAGACACTTGGTACTATCAAACCAGCCCGACTTGGCACTGGTGCCACCTTGGGTCTGGGAACCATCCTGCGTATTGTGGATTGTCCGGAGACAGCCGACCACTCTCGGCCACAGAGCCCAATCAAAAACAAAGGTCCGTTTCCCTGGCAAAAAAAACTCAGCTGCCCCGCTTCTGGATGGGAGATTGCAGGAGGCACTTGACACTGTCAAACGAGCCCCACTTGGCACTGGTGCCACCTTGGGTCTGGGAACCATGCTGCGTATCGTGGATTTTCAGGAGCCAGCCGGCCACTGCCAGCCACAGGCCCCCAAACACAAACCACAGCCTTTTCCTCTGGCAAACAAAACTCAGCTGCCCCGCTTCTGGATGGCAGATTGCAGGAGCCACTTGGTACTATCAAACCAGCCCGACTTGGCACTGGTGCCACCTTGGGTCTGGGAACCATCCTGCCTATCGTGGATTGTAAGGAGCCAGCCGGCTACTCCCAGCCACAGGCCCCCAACAAAAACCACGGCCCTTTTTTCTCGCAAACAAAATTTAGCTGCCTCACTTCTGGATGGCAGATTGCAGGAGCCACTTGGTGTAATCAAACCAGCCCGACTTGGCACTGGTGCCACCTTGGGTCTGGGAACCATCCTGCGTATCGTGGATTCTAAGGAGCCAGCCGGCCACTCCCAGCCACAGGCCCCCAAACAAAATCAACGGCGCTGTTCCCTGGAAAACAAAACACGCCTGCCAACTTTTTGATGGAGTTTGCAGGAGCCACTTGGTACTATCAAACCAGCCCGACTTGGCACTGGTGCCACCTTGGGTCTGGGAAACATCCTGCGTATCGTGGATTCTTAGGAGCCAGCCGGCCACTCCTAGCCACAGACCCCCAAACAAAAACCTAGGCCTATTTCTCTGGCAAACAAAAGTAAGCTGCCCTGCTTCTGGATGGCAGATTGCAGGAGACACTTGGTACTATCAAACCAGCCCGACTTGGCACTGGTGCCACCTTGGATCTGGGAACCATGCTGTGTATCGTGGATATTCAGGGGCCAGCTGGCCACTCTCAGCCATATGTCCCCAAACAGAAACCTCGGCCCGTTTCTCTGGCAAACAAAACTCAACTGCCCCTCTTCTGGATGGCAAATTGCAGGATGAACTTGATACTAAAACCGCAGGCCGACTTGGTAGTGGTGACACCTTGGGCCTGGGAACCATCATGCGTATCGAGCATTTTAAGGAGCCAGCCGGCCACTCCCAGCAATATGCCCCCAAAAACAATCCACGGAATTTTTCTCTGGCAAACAAAAATCAGCTGCCCCGCTTCTGGATGGCAGATTGCAGGAGCCACTTTGCACCATCAAACCAGCCCGACTTGGCACTGGTGCCACCTTGCATCTGGGAACCATGCTGCCTAGCATGGATTTTCAGGAGCCAGCCGGCCACTCTCAGCTATATGCCCCCAAACAAAACCCACGGCCCGTTTCCCTGGCAAACAAAATTAAGCTGCCCCGCTTCTGGATGGCAGATTGCAGGACGCACTTGGTAGTATCAAACCAGCCCGACTTGGCACTGGTGCCACCTTGGGTCTGGGAACCATCCTGCGTATCGTGGGTTCAAAGGAGCCAGCCGGCCACTCCCAGCCACAGGCCCCCAAATACAAACAATGGCGCTTTTCCCTGGAAAACAAAACTCGCCTGCCAACTTTTTGATGGCAGATTGCAGGAGCCACTTGGTACTATCAAATCAGCCCAACTTGGCACTGCTGCCACCATGGGTCTGGTAACCATCCTGCCTATTGTAGCTTTTCAGGAGCCAGCCGGTCACTCCCAGCCATAGGTCCCCAGTCACAAACCTCGGCCCGTTTCCCTGGCAAACAAAAGTAAGCTGCCCCGCTTCTGGATGGCAGATTGCAGGAGCCACTTGGTACTATCAAACCAGCCCGACTTGGCACTGGTGCCACCTTGGGTCTGGGAACCATGCTGCGTAACACAGATTCTAAGGAGCCAGTCGGCCACTCCCAGCCACAAGCCCCCAAACACAAACAACGGCGCTATTCTCTGGCAAACAAAACTCAACTGCCCCTCTTCTGGATGGCAAATTGCAGGACGCACTTGGTACTATAAAAACAGCCCGACTTGGCACTGGTGCCACCTTGGGTCTGGGAACCATCCTGCGTATTGTGGGTTGTCAGGAGCCAGCCGAACACTCTCGGCCACAGACCCCAATTAAAAACAACGGCCCGTTTCACAGGCAAACAAAACTCAGCTGCCCCGCTTCTGCATGGGAGATTGCAGGAGGCACTTGACACTGTGAAACCAGCCCCACTTGGCACTGGTGCCACCTTGGGTCTGGGAACCATGCTGCGTATCATGGATTTTCAGGAGCCAGCCGGTCACTCTCAGCCATAGGCCCCCAAACACAAACCTCGGCCCGTTTCCCTGGCAAACAAAAGTAAGCTGCCCCGCTTCTGCATGGCAGATTGCAGGAGCTACTTAGTACTATCAAATCAGCCCGACTTGGCACAGGTGCCACCTTGGATCTGGGAACCATCCTGTGTATCGTGGATTTTCAGGGGCCAGCCGGCCACTCTCAGCCATATGCCCCCAAAAACAAACCACGGACCTTTTCTCTGGCAAACAAAAATCAGCTGCCCCACTTCTGGATGGCAGATTGCAGGAGCCACTTGGGACTATCACACCAGCACAACATGGCACTGCTGCCACCTTGGATCTGGGAACAATCCTGCGTATCGTACATATTCAGGAACCAGCCGAACACTCCCAGCCACAGGCACCCAAACACAAACAACGGCCCATTTCCCTGGCAAACAAAAGTAAGCTGCCCCGCTTCTGGATGGCAGTTTGCAGGAGCCACTTGGGACTATCAAACCAGCCCGACTTGGTAATGGTACCACCTTGGATCTGGGAACCATCCGGCGTATCGTGGATTTTCAGGGGCCAGCCGGTCATTCCCAGCCATATGCCCCCAAACACAAACCTCGGCCCTTTCCTCTGGCAAACAAAACTCAACTGCCCCTCTTCTGGATGGCAAATTGCAGGACGCACTTGGTACTACAAAAAGAGCCCGACTTGGCAGTGGTGCCACCTTGGCTCTGGGAACCATCCTGCGTATCGAGCATTTTAAGGAGCCAGCCGGCAATTCCATGCTGTATGCCCCATAAAGAAACCATGGACCTTTTCTCTGGCAAAAAAAACTCAGCTGTCCCGCTTCTGGATGGCAGATTGCAGGAGTCACTTTGAACCATACAACCAGCCTTACTTGGCACTGGTGCCACCTTGGATCTGGGAACCATCCTGCCTATCGTTGATTTTCAGGGGCCAGCCGGCCACTCTCAGCCATAGGCCCCCAAACACAAACCACAGCCCTTTTCTCTAGCAAACAAAATTCAACTGCCCCGCTTGTGGATGGCAAATTGCAGGAGCCACTGGGTACTACAAAAACAGCCTGACTTGGCACTGGTGCCACCTTGCGTCTGGTTACCATGCGGCGTATCGTGCATTTTAAGGAGCCAGGTGGCCACTCCCAGCCATATGCCCCCAAACACAACCCACGGCCCTTTTCTCTGGCAAACAAAACTCAGCTGCCCCGCTTCTGGATGGCAGATTGCAGGAGACACTTGGTACTATCAAACCAGCCCGACTTGGCACTGGTGCCACCTTGGGTCTGGGAACCATCCTGCGTATTGTGGATTGTCAGGAGACAGCCGACCACTCTCGGCCACAGAGCCCAATCAAAAACAAAGGTCCGTTTCCCTGGCAAAAAAAACTCAGCCGCCCCGCTTCTGGATGGGAGATTGCAGGAGGCACTTGACACTGTCAAACGAGCCCCACTTGGCACTGGTGCCACCTTGGGTCTGGGAACCATGCTGCGTATCGTGGATTTTCAGGAGCCAGCCGGCCACTGCCAGCCACAGGCCCCCAAACACAAACCACAGCCTTTTTCTCTGGCAAACAAAACTCAGCTGCCCCGCTTCTGGATGGCAGATTGCAGGAGCCACTTGGTACTATCAAACCAGCCCGACTTGGCACTGGTGCCACCTTGGGTCTGGGAACCATCCTGCCTATCGTGGATTTTAAGGAGCCAGCCGGCTACTCCCAGCCACAGGCCCCCAACAAAAACCACGGCCCTTTTTTCTCGCAAACAAAACTTATCTGCCTCACTTCTGGATGGCAGATTGCAGGAGCCACTTGGTGTAATCAAACCAGCCCGACTTGGCACTGGTGCCACCTTGGGTCTGGGAACCATCCTGCGTATCGTGGATTCTAAGGAGCCAGCCGGCCACTCCCAGCCACAGGCCCCCAAACAAAATCAACGGCGCTGTTCCCTGGAAAACAAAACACGCCTGCCAACTTTTTGATGGAGTTTGCAGGAGCCACTTGGTACTATCAAACCAGCCCGACTTGGCACTGGTGCCACCTTGGGTCTGGGAAACATCCTGCGTATCGTGGATTCTTAGGAGCCAGCCTGCCACTCCTAGCCACAGGCCCCCAAACAAAAACCTAGGCCTATTTCTCTGGCAAACAAAAGTAAGCTGCCCTGCTTCTGGATGGCAGATTGCAGGAGACACTTGGTACTATCAAACCAGCCCGACTTGGCACTGGTGCCACCTTGGATCTGGGAACCATGCTGTGTATCGTGGATATTCAGGGGCCAGCCGGCCACTCTCAGCCATATGTCCCCAAACAGAAACCTCGGCCCGTTTCTCTGGCAAACAAAACTCAACTGCCCCTCTTCTGGATGGCAAATTGCAGGATGAACTTGATACTAAAACCGCAGGCCGACTTGGTAGTGGTGACACCTTGGGCCTGGGAACCATCATGCGTATCGAGCATTTTAAGGAGCCAGCCGGCCACTCCCAGCAATATGCCCCCAAAAACAATCCACGGAATTTTTCTCTGGCAAACAAAAATCAGCTGCCCCGCTTCTGGATGGCAGATTGCAGGAGACACTTTGCACCATCAAACCAGCCCGACTTGGCACTGGTGCCACCTTGCATCTGGGAACCATGCTGCCTAGCGTGGATTTTCAGGAGCCAGCCGGCCACTCTCAGCTATATGCCCCCAATCAAAACCCACGGCCCGTTTCCCTGGCAAACAAAAGTAAGCTGCCCCGCTTCTGGATGGCATATTGCAGGACGCACTTGGTAGTATCAAACCAGCCCGACTTGGCACTGGTGCCACCTTGGGTCTGGGAACCATCCTGCGTATCGTGGGTTCAAAGGAGCCAGCCGGCCACTCCCAGCCACAGGCCCCCAAATACAAACAATGGCGCTTTTCCCTGGAAAACAAAACTCGCCTGCCAACTTTTTGATGGCAGATTGCCGGAGCCACTTGTTACTATCAAACCAGCCCAACTTGGCACTGGTGCCACCATGGGTCTGGTAACCATCCTGCCTATTGTAGATTTTCAGGAGCCAGCCGGTCACTCCCAGCCATAGGTCCCCAGTCACAAACCTCGGCCCGTTTCCCTGGCAAACAAAAGTAAGCTGCCCCGCTTCTGGATGGCAGATTGCAGGAGCCACTTGGTACTATCAAACCAGCCCAACTTGGCACTGGTGCCACCTTGGGTCTGGGAACCATGCTGCGTAACACAGATTCTAAGGAGCCAGTCGGCCACTACCAGCCACAAGCCCCCAAACACAAACAACGGCGCTATTCTCTGGCAAACAAAACTCAACTGCCCCTCTTCTGGATGGCAAATTGCAGGACGCACTTGGTACTATAAAAACAGCCCGACTTGGCACTGGTGCCACCTTGGGTCTGGGAACCATCCTGCGTATTGTGGGTTGTCAGGAGCCAGCCGAACACTCCCAGCCACAGGCCCCCAAATACAAACCAAAGCCTTTTTCTCTGGCAAACAAAACTCAGCTGCCCCGCTTCTGGATGGCAGATTGCAGGAGCCACTTGGGACTATCACACCAGAAAAACATGGCACTGCTGCCACCTTGGATCTGGGAACCATCCTTCCTATCGTGGATTTTCAGTGGCCAGCCGGTCACTCTCAGCCATAGGCCCCAAACACAAACCACGGCCCTTTTCTCTGGAAAACAAAACTCAACTGCCCCTCTTCTGGATGGCAGATTGCAGGAGCCACTGGGTACTATGAAACCAGCCCTACTTGGCACTGATGCCACCTTGGGTCTGGGAACCATCCTGCGTATCATGGATTTTCAGGAGCCAGCCGGCCACTGCCAGCCACAGGCCCCGAAACACAAACAACAGCCTTTTTCTCTGGCAAACAAAATTCAGCTGCCCCGCTTCTGGATGGCAGATTGCAGGAACCACTTGGTACTAACAAACCAGCCTGACTTGGCACTGGTGCCACCTTGCGTCTGGGAACCATCCTGCGTATCGTGGATTCTAAGGAGCCAGCTGGCCACTCCCAGCCACAGGCCCCAAAACACGCACAACGGTGCTTTTCCCTGGAAAACAAAACTCGCCTGCCAAACTTTTGATGGCAGATTGCAGGAGCCACTTGGTACTATCAAACCAGCCCAACTTGGCACTGGTGCCACCATGGGTCTGGTCACCATCCTGCCTATCGTAGCTTTTCAGGAGCCAGCCAGCCACCCCAATCCAGAGGCCCCCAGACAAATATTTCGGCCCGTTTCCCTGGCAAACAAAAGTAAGCTGCCCCGCTTCTGCATGGCAGATTGCAGGAGCCACTTTGCACCATCAAACCAGCCCAACTTGGCACTGGTGCCACCTCAGGTCTGGGAACCATCCTGCGTATCGTGGGTTCTAAGGAGCCAGCCGGCCACTCCCAGCCACAGGCCCCCAAACACAAACAACGGCGCTTTTCCCTGGAAAACAAAACTCGCCTGCCAACATTTTGATGGCAGATTGCAGGAGCCACTTGGTACTATCAAACCAGCCCAACTTGGCACTGGTGCCACCATGGGTCTGGTCACCATCCTGCCTATCGTAGCTTTTCAGGAGCCAGCCAGCCACCCCCAGCCAGAGGCCCCTAGACACAAACCTCGGCCCGTTTCCCTGGCAAACAAAAGTAAGCTGCCCCGCTTCTGCATGGCAGATTGCAGGAGCTGCTTAGTACTATCAAACCAGCCCGACTTGGCACTGGTGCCACCTCAGGTCTGGGAACCATCCTGCCTATCGTGGATTTTCAGGGGCCAGCCGGCCACTCTCAGCCATATGCCCCCAAAAACAAACCACGGCCCTTTTCTCTGGCAAACAAAACTCAACTGCCCCTCTTCTGGATGGCAAATTTTAGGACGCCCTTAGTACTACGAACACCGCCCGACGTGGCCCTGGTGCCACCTTGTGTCAGGGAACCATCCTGCATATCGAGCTTTTTAAGGAGCCAGACGGCCACGCCCAGCCATAAACCCCCAAAAACAAACCACGGACTATTTCTCTTGGAAACAAAAATCCGCTGCCCCGCGTCTGGATGGCAGATTGCAGGAGCCACTTTGCACCATCAAACCAGCCCGACTTGGCACTGGTGCCACCTTGGGTCTGGGAACAATCCTGCATATCGTGGATTCTAAGGAGCCAGCCGGCCACTCCCAGCCACAGGCCCCCAAACACAAACAACGGCGCTTTTCCCTGGAAAACAAAATTCGCCTGCCAACTTTTTGATGGCAGATTGCAGGAGCCACTTGGTACTATCAAACCAGCCCAACTTGGCACTGGTGCCACCTCTGGTCTGGGAACCATCCTGCCTATCGTAGCTTTTCAGGAGCCAGCCGGTCACTCCCAGCCATAGACCCCCAGACACAAACCTCGGCCCGTTTCCCTGGAAAACAAAAGTAAGCTACCCCAATTCTGGATGGCAGATTGCAGGAGCCACTTGGTACTATCAAATCAGCCCAACTTGGCACTGGTGCCACCATGGGTCTGGTAAACATCCTGCCTATCGTAGCTTTTCAGGAGCCAGCCGGTCACTCCCTGCCATAGGCCCCTGGACACAAACCTCGGCCCGTTTCCCTGGCAAACAAAAGTAAGCTGCCCCGCTTTTGGATGGCAGATTGCAGGATGCACTTGGTACTTACAAACCAGCCCGACTTGGCCCTGGTGCCACCTTGGCTCTGGGAACCATGCTGCGTAACGTAGATTCTACGAGGACAGGCGGCCACTCCCAGCCACAGGCCTCTAAACAAAAACAACGGCGCTTTTCCCTGGAAAACAAAACTCGCCTGCCAACTTCTTGATGGCAGATTGCAGGAGCCACTTGGTACTATCAAACCAGCCCAACTTGGCACTGGTGCCACCATGGGTCTGGTCACCATCCTGCCTATCGTAGCTTTTTAGGAGCCAGCAGCTCACTCCCAGCCATAGGCCTCCAGACAAATACCTCGGCACATTTCCCTGGCAAACAAAAGTAGGCTGCCCCGCTTCTGGATGGCAAATTGCAGGACGCACTTGGTACTACGAAAACAGCCCGACTTGGCACTGATGCCACCTTGGGTCAGGGAACAATCCTGCGTATAGAGCTTTTTAAGGAGCCAGCCGGCCACGTCCAGTCATATACCCCCAAAAAAAACCACGGAACATTTCTCCAGCAAACAAAAATCCGCTGCCCCGCGTCTGGATGGCAGATTGCAGGAGCTATTTAGTATTATCAAACCAGCCCGACTTGGCACTGGTGGCACCATGAGTCTGGTAACCATCCTGCCTATCGTAGCTTTTCAGTAGCCAGCCGGTCACTCCCAGCCATAGGCCCCCAGACAAATACCTCGGCCCGTTTCCCTGGGAAACAAAAGTAAGCTGTCCCGCTTCTGGATGGAAGATTGCAGGAGCCACTTGGTACTCTCAAACCAGCCCAACTTGTTCCCAGACCCAAGGTGGCACCAGTGCCAAGTCGGGCTGGTTTGATGGTGCAACGTGGCTCCTGCAATCTGCCATCCAAAAGCGGGGCAGCTTACTTTTGTTTGCCAGGGAAACGGGCCGAGGTTTGTGTCTGGGGGCCTAGGGCAGGGAGTGACCGGCTGGCTCCTCAAAAGCTACGATAGGCAGGATGTTTACCAGACCCATGGTGGCACCAGTGCCAAGTTGGGCTGATTTGATAGTACCAAGTGGCTCCTGCAATCTGCGATCCAGAATCGGGGTAGCTTACTTTTGTTTTCCAGGGAAACGGGCCGAGGTTTGTGTCTGGGGGTCTATGGCTGGGAGTGACCGGCTGGCTCCCGAAAAGCTACGATAGGCAGGATGGTTCCCAGACCAGAGGTGGCACCAGTGCCAAGTTGGGCTGGTTTGATAGTACCAAGTGGCTCCTGCAATCTGCCATCAAAAAGTTGGCAGGCGAATTTTGTTTTCCAGGGAAAAGCGCCGTTGTTTTTGTTTGGGGGCCTGTGGCTGGGAGTGGCCGGCTGGCTCCTTAGAATCCACGATATGCAGGATTGTTCCCAGACCCAAGGTGGCACCAGTGCCAAGTCGGGCTGGTTTGATGGTGCAAAGTGGCTCCTGCAATCTGCCATCCAGACGCGGGGCAGCGGATTTTTGTTTCCAAGAGAAATGGTCCGTGGTTTGTTTTTGGGGGTTTATGGCTTGGCGTGGCCGGCTGGCTCCTTAAAAAGCTCGATATGCAGGATGGTTCCCTGACACAAGGTGGCACCAGTGCCACGTCGGGCGGTTTTCGTAGTACAAAGTGCGTCCTAAAATTTGCCATCCAGAAGAGGGGCAGTTGAGTTTTGTTTGCCAGAGAAAAGGGCCGTGGTTTGTTTTTGGGGGCATATGGCTGAGAGTGGCCGGCTGGCTCCTGAAAAGCTACGATAGGCAGGATGTTTACCAGACCCATGGTGGCACCAGTGCCAAGTTGGGCTGATTTGATAGTACCAAGTGGCTCCTGCAATCTGCCATCCAGAATCGGGGTAGCTTACTTTTGTTTTCCAGGGAAACGGGCCGAGCTTTGTGTCTGGGGGTCTATGGTTGGGAGTGGCCGGCTGGCTCCTTAGAAACCACGATACGCAGCATGGTTCCCAGACAAGAGGTGCCACCAGTGCCAAGTTGGGCTGGTTTGATACTACCAAGTGGTTCCTGCAATCTGCCATCCTGAAGCGGGGCATCTTACTTTTGTTTGCCAGGGAAACGGACCGTTGTTTGTGTTTGGGGGCCTATGGCTGGGACAACCTACTGGCTCCTTAAAATATACGATACGCAGGATGGTTCCCAGACCAGAGGTGGCACCAGTGCCAAGTTGGGCTGGTTTGATAGTACCAAGTGGCTTCTGCAATCTGCCATCCAGAAGCGGGGCAGCTTACTTTTGTTTGCCAGGGAAACGGGCCGAGCTTTGTGTCTCGGGGCCTATGGCTGTGAGTGACCGGCTGGCTCCTGAAAAGCTTCGATAGGCAGGATGGTGACCAGACCCATGGTGGCACCAGTGCCAAGTTGGCCTGGTTTGATAGTACCAAGTGGCTCCTGCAATCTGCCATCAAAATGTTGTCAGGCGAGTTTTGTTTTCCAGGGAAAAGCGTCGTTGTTTGTGTTTGGGGGCCTGTGGTTGGGAGTGGCCGGCTGGCTCCTTAGAAACCACGATACGCAGCATGGTTCCCAGACAAGAGGTGCCACAAGTGCCAAGTTGGGCTGGTTTGATAGTACCAAGTGGTTCCTGCAATCTGCCATCCAGAAGCGGGGCAGCTTACTTTTGTTTGCCACGGAAACGGGCCGTTGTTGGTGTTTGGGGGCCTGTGGCTGGGAGTGGCCGACTGGCTCCTTAGAATCCACGATACGCAGGATGGTTCCCAGACCAGAGGTGGCACCAGTGCCAAGTTGGGCTGGTTTGATAATACCAAGTGGCTCCTGCAATCTGCCATCCAGAAGCGGGGCAGCTTAATTTTGTTTGCCAGGGAAACGGGCCAAGGTTTGTGTCTGGGGGCCTATGGCTGTGAGTGACCGGCTAGGTCCTGAAAAGCTACGAGAGGCATGATGGTGACCAGACCCATGGTGGCACCAGTGCCAAGTTGGGCTGGTTTGATAGTACCAAGTGGCTCCTGCAATCTGCCATCAAAAATCGGCAAGCGAGTGTTGATTTCCAGGGAAAAGCGTCGTTGTTTGTGTTTGGGGGCCTGTGGCTGGGAGTGGCCGGCTGGCTCCTTAGAATCCACGATACGCAGCATGGTTCCCAGACCCAAGGTGGCACCAGTGCCAAGTCGGGCTGGCTTGATAATACCAAGTGGTTCCTGCAATCGGCCATCAAAATGTTCGCAGGCGAGTTTTGTTTTCCAGGGAAAAGCGCCGTTGTTTGTGCCTGGGGCCCTATGGCCTGGAGTGGACAGATGGCTAATTAGAATCCACGATACACAGGATGGTTCCCAGACCCATGGTGGCACCAGTGCCAAGTTGGGCTGGTTTGATAGTACCAAGTGGTTCCTGCAATCTGCCATCCAGAAGCGGGGCAGCTTACTTTTGTTTGCCAGGGAAACGGTCCGAGGTTTGTGTCTGGGGGCCTATGGCTGGGAGTGACCGGCTGGCTCCTGAAAAGCTACGATAGGCAGGATGGTGACCAGACCCATGGTGGCACCAGTGCCAAGTTGGGCTGGCTTGATAATACCAAGTGGTTCCTGCAATCGGCCATCAAAAAGTTGGCAGGCGAGTTTTGTTTTCCAGGGAAAAGCGCCGTTGTTTGTGCCTGGGGCCCTATGGCCTGGAGTGGACGGATGCCTAATTAGAACCCACGATACGCAGGATGGTTCCCAGACCTGAGGTGGCACCAGTGCCAAGTTGGGCTGGTTTGACGGTGCAAAGTGGCTCCTGCAATCTGCCATGCAGAAGCGGGGCAGCTTACTTTTGTTTGCCAGGGAAACGGGCCGAAATATTTGTCTGGGGGCCTCTGGCTGGGGGTGGCTGGCTGGCTCCTGAAAAGCTACGATAGTCAGGATGGTGACCAGACCCATGGTGGCACCAGTGCCAAGTTGGGCTGGTTTGATAGTACCAAGTTGCTCCTGCAATCTGCCATCAAAAACTTGGCAGGCGAGTTTTGTTTTCCAGGGAAAAGCGCCGTTGTTTGTGTTTGGGGGCCTGTGGCTGGGAGTGGCCGGCTGGCTCCTTAGAATCCACGATACGCAGCATGGTTCCCAGACCCAAGGTGGCACCAGTGCCAAGTCGGGCTGGCTTGATAATACCAAGTGGTTCCTGCAATCGGCCATCAAAATGTTCGCAGGCGAGTTTTGTTTTCCAGGGAAAAGCGCCTTTGTTTGTGCCTGGGGCCCTATGGCCTGGAGTGGACGGATGGCTAATTAGAATCCATGATACACAGGATGGTTCCCAGACCCATGGTGGCACCAGTGCCAAGTTGGGCTGGTTTGATAGTAACAAGTGGTTCCTGCAATCTGCCATCCAGAAGCGGGGCAGCTTACTTTTGTTTGCCAGGGAAACGGTCCGAGGTTTGTGTCTGGGGGCCTATGGCTGGGAGTGACCGGCTGGCTCCTGAAAAGCTACGATAGGCAGGATGGTGACCAGACCCATGGTGGCACCAGTGCCAAGTTGGGCTGGCTAGATAATGCCAAGTGGTTCCTGCAATCGGCCATCAAAAAGTTGGCAGGCGAGTTTTGTTTTCCAGGGAAAAGCGCCGTTGTTTGTGCCTGGGGCCCTAAGGCCTGGAGTGGACGGATGGCTAATTAGAATCCACGATACACAGGATGGCTCCCAGACCCATGGTGGCACCAGTGCCAAGTTGGGCTGGTTTGATAGTACCAAGTGGTTCCTGCAATCTGCCATCCAGAAGCGGGGCAGCTTACTTTTGTTTTCCAGGGAAACGGGCCGAGGTTTTTGTCTGGGGGCCTATGGCTGGGAGTGACCGGCTGGCTCCTGAAAAGCTACGATAGGCAGGATGGTGACCAGACCCATGACGGCACCAGTGCCAAGTTGGGCTGGTTTGATAGTACCAAGTGGCTCCTGCAATCTGCCATCAAAAAGTTGGCAGGCGAGTTTTGTTTTCCAGGGAAAAGCGCCGTTGTTTGTGTTTGGGGGCCTGTGGCTGGGAGTGGCCGGCTGGCTCCTTAGAATCCACGATACTCAGCATGGTTCCCAGATCAGAGGTGGCACCAGTGCCAAGTCGGGCTGGTTTGATAGTACCAAGTGCGTCCGGGAATCTGCCATCCAGAAGCGGGGCAGCTTACTTTTGTTTGCCAGGGAAACGGGCCGAGGTATTTGTCTGGGGGCCTATGGCTGGGAGTGACCCGCTGGCTCCTGAAAAGTTACGATAGGCAGGATGGTGACCAGACCCATGGTGGCACCAGTGCCAAGTTGGGCTGGTTTGATAGTACCAAGTGGCTCCTGCAATCTGCCATCAAAAAGTTGGCAGGCGAGTTTTGTTTTCCAGGGAAAAGCGCCGTTGTTTGTGTTTGGGGGCCTGTGGCTGGGAGTGGCCGGCTGGCTCCTTAGAATCCACGATACGCAGGATGGTTCCCAGACTTGACGTGGCACCAGTGCCAAGTCGGGCTGGTTTGATAGTACCAAGTGCGTCCTGCAATCTGCCATCCAGAAGCGGGGCAGCTTACTTTTGTTTTCCAGGGAAACGGGCCGAGGTATTTGTCTGGGGGCCTATGGCTGGGAGTGACCGGCTGGCTCCTGAAAAGCTACGATAGGCAGGATGGTGACCAGACCCATGGTGGCACCAGTGCCAGGTTGGGCTGGTTTGATAGTACCAAGTGGCTCCTGCAATCTGCCATCAAAAAGTTGTCAGGCGAGTTTTGTTTTCCAGGGAAAAGCGCCGTTGTTTGTGTTTGGGGGCCTGTGGCAGGGAGTGGCCGGCTGGCTCCTTAGAATCCACGATACGCAGGATGGTTCCCAGACCAGTGGTGGCACCAGTGCCAAGTCGGGCTGGTTTGATAGTAACAAGTGCGTCCTACTATCTGCCATCCAGAAGCGGGGCAGCTTACTTTTGTTTGCCAGGGAAAAGGGCCGAGCTTTGTGTCTGGGGGCCTATGGCTGGGAGTGACCGGCTGGCTCCTGAAAAGCTACGATAGGCAGGATGGTGACCAGACCCATGGTGGCACCAGTGCCAAGTTGGGCTGGTTTGATAGTACCAAGTGACTCCTGCAATCTGCCATCAAAAAGTTGTCAGGCGAGTTTTGTTTTCCAGGGAAAAGCGCCGTTGTTTGTGTTTGGGGGCCTGTGGCTGGGAGTGGCCGGCTGGCTAATTAGAATCCACGATACGCAGGATGGTTCCCAGACCAGAGGTGGCAACAGTGACAAGTCGGGTCAGTTTGATGGTGCAAAGTGGCTCCTGCAATCTGCCATCCAGAAGCAGGGCTGCTTACTTTTTTTTGCCAGGGAAAGGAGCCGAGGTTTGTGTCTGGGGGCCTATGGCTGGGAGTGACCAGCTGGCTCCTGAAAAGGTACGATAGGCAGGATGGTTACCAGACCCATGGTGGCACCAGTGCCAAGTTCGGCTGATTTGATAGTACCAAGTGGCTCCTGCAATCTGCCATCAAAATGTTGGTAGGCGAGTTTTGTTTTCCAGAGAAAAGCGCCGTTGTTTGTGTTTGGGGGCCTGTGGGTGGGAGTGGCCGGATGGCTAATTAGAATCCACGATACGCAGGATGGTTCCCAGACCTAAAGTGGCACCAGTGACAAGTCGGGCCAGTTTGATGGTGCAAAGTTGCTACTGAAATCTGCCATCCAGAAACGGGGCAGCTTACATTTGTTTGCCAGGGAAACGGGCCAAGGTTTGTGTCTGGGGGCCTATGGCTGTGCGTGACCGGCTAGGTCCTGAAAAGCTACGATAGCCAGGATGGTGACCAGACCCATGGTGGCACCAGTGCCAAGTTGGGCTGGTTTGATAGTACCAAGTGGCTCCTGCAATCTGCCATCAAAAAGTCGGGAAGCGAGTGTTGATTTCCAGGGAAAAGCGCCGTTGTTTTTGTTTGGGGGCCTGTGGCAGGGAGTGGCCGGCTGGCTCCTTAGAATCCACGAGACGCAGGATGGTTCCCAGACCTGAGGTGGCACCAGTGCCAAGTTGGGCTGGTTTGATAGTACCAAGTGCGTCCTGCAATCTGCCATCCAGAAGCGGGGTAGCTTACTTTTGTTTGCCAGGGAAACGGTCCGAGGTTTGTGTCTCGGGGCCTATGGCTGGGAGTGACCGGCTGGCTCCTGAAAAGCTACGATAGGCAGGATGGTGACCAGACCCATGGTGGCACCAGTGCCAAGTTGGGCTGGTTTGATAGTACCAAGTGGCTCCTGCAATCTGCCATCAAAAATTTGGCAGGCGAGTTTGTTATCCAGGGAAAAGCGCCGTTGTTTGTGCCTGGGGCCCTATGGCCTGGAGTGGACGGATGGCTAATTAGAATCCACGATACACAGGATGGTTCCCAGACCCATGGTGGCACCAGTGCCAAGTTGGGCTGGTTTGATAGTACCAAGTGGTTCCTGCAATCTGCCATCCAGAAGCGGGGCAGCTTACTTTTGTTTGCCAGGGAAACGGTCCGAGGATTGTGTCTGGGGGCCTAAGCCTGGAAGTGACCGGCTGGCTCGTGAAAAGCTACGATAGGCAGGATGGTGACCAGACCCATGACGGCACCAGTGCCAAGTTGGGCTGGTTTGATAGTACCAAGTGGCTCCTGCAATCTGCCATCAAAAACTTGGCAGGCGAGTTTTGTTTTCCAGGGAAAAGCGCCGTTGTTTGTGTTTGGGGGCCTGTGGCTGGGAGTGGCCGGCTGGCTCCTTAGAATCCACGATACTCAGCATGGTTCCCAGACCAGAGGTGGCACCAGTGCCAAGTTGGGCTGGTTTGATTGTAACAAGTGCGTCCGGGAATCTGCCATCCAGAAGCGGGGCAGCTTACTTTTGTTTGCCAGGGAAACGGGCCGAGGTTTGTGTCTGGGGGCCTATGGCTGGGAGTGGCCGGCTGGCTCATGAAAAGCTACGATAGGCAGGATGGTGACCAGACCCATGGTGGCACCAGTGCCAAGTTGGGCTGGTTTGATAGTACCAAGTGGCTCCTGCAATCTGCCATCAAAAAGTCAGCAAGCGAGTGTTGATTTCCAGGGAAAAGCGTCGTTGTTTGTGTTTGGGGGCCTGTGGCTGGGAGTGGCCGGCTGGCTCCTTAGAATCCACGATACGCAGCATGGTTCCCAGACCCAAGGTGGCACCAGTGCCAAGTCGGGCTGGCTTGATAATACCAAGTGGTTCCTGCAATCGGCCATCAAAATGTTCGCAGGCGAGTTTTGTTTTCCAGGGAAAAGCGCCGTTGTTTGTGCCTGGGGCCCTATGGCCTGGAGTGGACGGATGGCTAATTAGAATCCACGATACACAGGATGGTTCCCAGACCCATGGTGGCACCAGTGCCAAGTTGGGCTGGTTTGATAGTACCAAGTGGTTCCTGCAATCTGCCATCCAGAAGCGGGGCAGCTTACATTTGTTTGCCAGGGAAACGGTCCGAGGTTTGTGTCTGGGGGCCTATGGCTGGGAGTGACCGGCTGGCTCCTGAAAAGCTACGATAGGCAGGATGGTGACCAGACCCATGGTGGCACCAGTGCCAAGTTGGGCTGATTTGATAGTACCAAGTGGCTCCTGCAATCTGCCATCAAAACTTGGCAGGCGAGTTTTGTTTTCCAGGGAAAAGCGCCGTTGTTTGTGTTTGGGGGCCTGTGGCAGGGAGTGGCCGGCTGGCTCCTTAGAATCCATGATACGCAGCATGGTTCCCAGACCCAAGGTGGCACCAGTGCCAAGTCGGGCTGGCTTGATAATACCAAGTGGTTCCTGCAATCGGCCATCAAAAAGTTGGCAGGCGAGTTTTGTTTTCCAGGGAAAAGCGCCGTTGTTTGTGCCTGGGGCCCTATGGCCTGGAGTGGACGGATGGCTAATTAGAATCCAAGATACACAGGATGGTTCCCAGACCCATGGTGGCACCAGTTGCAAGTTGGGCTGGTTTGATAGTAACAAGTGGTTCCTGCAATCTGCCATCCAGAAGCGGGGCAGCTTACTTTTGTTTGCCAGGGAAACGGTCCGAGGTTTGTGTCTGGGGGCCTATGGCTGGGAGTGACCGGCTGGCTCCTGAAAAGCTACGATAGGCAGGATGGTGACCAGACCCATGGTGGCACCAGTGCCAAGTTGGGCTGGCTAGATAATACCAAGTGGTTCCTGCAATCGGCCATCAAAAAGTTGGCAGGCGAGTTTTGTTTTCCAGGGAAAAGCGCTGTTGTTTGTGCCTGGGGCCCTATGGCCTGGAGTGGACGGATGGCTAATTAGAATCCACGATACACAGGATGGTTCCCAGACCCATGGTGGCACCAGTGCCAAGTTGGGCTGGTTTGATAGTACCAAGTGGTTCCTGCAATCTGCCATCCAGAAGCGGGGCAGCTTACTTTTGTTTTCCAGGGAAACGGGCCGAGGTTTTTGTCTGGGGGCCTATGGCTGGGAGTGACCGGCTGGCTCGTGAAAAGCTACGATAGGCAGGATGGTGACCAGACCCATGACGGCACCAGTGCCAAGTTGGGCTGGTTTGATAGTACCAAGTGGCTCCTGCAATCTGCCATCACAAACTTGGCGGGCGAGTTTTGTTTTCCAGGGAAAAGCGCCGTTGTTTGTGTTTGGGGGCCTGTGGCTGGGAGTGGCCGGCTGGCTCCTTAGAATCCACGATACTCAGCATGGTTCCCAGATCAGAGGTGGAACCAGTGCCAAGTTGGGCTGGTTTGATAGTACCAAGTGCGTCCGGGAATCTGCCATCCAGAAGCGGGGCAGCTTACTTTTGTTTGCCAGGGAAACGGGCCGTGGGTTTTGTTTGGGGGCCTATGGCTGAGAGTGACCGGCTGGCTCCTGAAAAGTTACGATAGGCAGGATGGTGACCAGACCCATGGTGGCACCAGTGCCAACTTGGGCTGGTTTGATAGTACCAAGTGGCTCCTGCAATCTGCCATCAAAAAGTTGGCAGGCGAGTTTTGTTTTCCAGGGAAAAGCGCCGTTGTTTGTGTTTGGGGGCCTGTGGCAGGGAGTGGCCGGCTGGCTCCTTAGAATCCATGATACGCAGCATGGTTCCCAGACCCAAGGTGGCACCAGTGCCAAGTCGGGCTGGCTTGATAATACCAAGTGGTTCCTGCAATCGGCCATCAAAAAGTTGGCAGGCGAGTTTTGTTTTCCAGGGAAAAGCGCCGTTGTTTGTGCCTGGGGCCCTATGGCCTGGAGTGGACGGATGGCTAATTAGAATCCACGATACACAGGATGGTTCCCAGACCCATGGTGGCACCAGTGCCAAGTTGGGCTGGTTTGATAGTAACAAGTGGTTCCTGCAATCTGCCATCCAGAAGCGGGGCAGCTTACTTTTGTTTGCCAGGGAAACGGTCCGAGGTTTGTGTCTGGGGGCCTATGGCTGGGAGTGACCGGCTGGCTCCTGAAAAGCTACGATAGGCAGGATGGTGACCAGACCCATGGTGGCACCAGTGCCAAGTTGGGCTGGCTAGATAATACCAAGTGGTTCCTGCAATCGGCCATCAAAAAGTTGGCAGGCGAGTTTTGTTTTCCAGGGAAAAGCGCTGTTGTTTGTGCCTGGGGCCCTATGGCCTGGAGTGGACGGATGGCTAATTAGAATCCACGATACACAGGATGGTTCCCAGACCCATGGTGGCACCAGTGCCAAGTTGGGCTGGTTTGATAGTACCAAGTGGTTCCTGCAATCTGCCATCCAGAAGCGGGGCAGCTTACTTTTGTTTTCCAGGGAAACGGGCCGAGGTTTTTGTCTGGGGGCCTATGGCTGGGAGTGACCGGCTGGCTCGTGAAAAGCTACGATAGGCAGGATGGTGACCAGACCCATGACGGCACCAGTGCCAAGTTGGGCTGGTTTGATAGTACCAAGTGGCTCCTGCAATCTGCCATCACAAACTTGGCGGGCGAGTTTTGTTTTCCAGGGAAAAGCGCCGTTGTTTGTGTTTGGGGGCCTGTGGCTGGGAGTGGCCGGCTGGCTCCTTAGAATCCACGATACTCAGCATGGTTCCCAGATCAGAGGTGGAACCAGTGCCAAGTTGGGCTGGTTTGATAGTACCAAGTGCGTCCGGGAATCTGCCATCCAGAAGCGGGGCAGCTTACTTTTGTTTGCCAGGGAAACGGGCCGTGGGTTTTGTTTGGGGGCCTATGGCTGAGAGTGACCGGCTGGCTCCTGAAAAGTTACGATAGGCAGGATGGTGACCAGACCCATGGTGGCACCAGTGCCAAGTTGGGCTGGTTTGATAGTACCAAGTTGCTCCTGCAATCTGCCATCAAAAAGTTGGCAGGCGAGTTTTGTTTTCCAGGGAAAAGCGCCGTTGTTTGTGTTTGGGGGCCTGTGGCAGGGAGTGGCCGGCTGGCTCCTTAGAATCCACGATACGCAGGATGGTTCCCAGACTTGACGTGGCACCAGTGCCAAGTCGGGCTGGTTTGATAGTACCAAGTGCGTCCTGCAATCTGCCATCCAGAAGCGGGGCAGCTTACTTTTGTTTTCCAGGGAAACGGGCCGAGGTATTTGTCTGGGGGCCTATGGCTGGGAGTGACCGGCTGGCTCCTGAAAAGCTACGATAGGCAGGATGGTGACCAGACCCATGGTGGCACCAGTGCCAAGTTGGGCTGGTTTGATAGTACCAAGTGGCTCCTGCAATCTGCCATCAAAAAGTTGTCAGGCGAGTTTTGTTTTCCAGGGAAAAGCGCCGTCGTTTGTGTTTGGGTGCCTGTGGCTGGGAGTGGCCAGCTGGCTAATTAGAATCCACGATACGCAGGATGGTTCCCAGACCAGTGGTGGCACCAGTGCCAAGTCGGGCTGGTTTGATAGTACCAAGTGGCTCCTGCAATCTGCCATCCAGAAGCGGGGCAGCTTACTTTTGTTTGCCAGGGAAACGGGCCGAGGTTTGTGTCTCGGGGCCTATGGCTGGGAGTGACCGGCTGGCTCCTGAAAAGCTACGATAGGCAGGATGGTGACCAGACCCATGGTGGCACCAGTGCCAAGTTGGGCTGGTTTGATAGTACCAAGTGGCTCCTGCAATCTGCCATCAAAAATTTGGCAGGCGAGTTTGTTATCCAGGGAAAAGCGCCGTTGTTTGTGCCTGGGGCCCTAAGGCCTGGAGTGGACGGATGGCTAATTAGAATCCACGATACACAGGATGGTTCCCAGACCCATGGTAGCACCAGTGCCAACTTGGGCTGGTTTGATAGTACCAAGTGGTTCCTGCAATCTGCCATCCAGAAGCGGGGCAGCTTACTTTTGTTTGCCAGGGAAACGGTCCGAGGATTGTGTCTGGGGGCCTAAGCCTGGAAGTGACCGGCTGGCTCCTGAAAAGCTACGATAGGCAGGATGGTGACCAGACCCATGACGGCACCAGTGCCAAGTTGGGCTGGTTTGATAGTACCAAGTGGCTCCTGCAATCTGCCATCAAAAACTTGGCAGGCGAGTTTTGTTTTCCAGGGAAAAGCGCCGTTGTTTGTGTTTGGGGGCCTGTGGCTGGGAGTGGCCGGCTGGCTCCTTAGAATCCACGATACTCAGCATGGTTCCCAGACCAGAGGTGGCACCAGTGCCAAGTTGGGCTGGTTTGATTGTAACAAGTGCGTCCGGGAATCTGCCATCCAGAAGCGGGGCAGCTTACTTTTGTTTGCCAGGGAAACGGGCCGAGGTTTGTGTCTGGGGGCCTATGGCTGGGAGTGGCCGGCTGGCTCATGAAAAGCTACGATAGGCAGGATGGTGACCAGACCCATGGTGGCACCAGTGCCAAGTTGGGCTGGTTTGATAGTACCAAGTGGCTCCTGCAATCTGCCATCAAAAAGTCGGCAAGCGAGTGTTGATTTCCAGGGAAAAGCGTCGTTGTTTGTGTTTGGGGGCCTGTGGCTGGGAGTGGCCGGCTGGCTCCTTAGAATCCACGATACGCAGCATGGTTCCCAGACCCAAGGTGGCACCAGTGCCAAGTCGGGCTGGCTTGATAATACCAAGTGGTTCCTGCAATCGGCCATCAAAATGTTCGCAGGCGAGTTTTGTTTTCCAGGGAAAAGCGCCGTTGTTTGTGCCTGGGGCCCTATGGCCTGGAGTGGACGGATGGCTAATTAGAATCCACGATACACAGGATGGTTCCCAGACCCATGGTGGCACCAGTGCCAAGTTGGGCTGGTTTGATAGTACCAAGTGGTTCCTGCAATCTGCCATCCAGAAGCGGGGCAGCTTACTTTTGTTTGCCAGGGAAACGGTCCGAGGTTTGTGTCTGGGGGCCTATGGCTGGGAGTGACCGGCTGGCTCCTGAAAAGCTACGATAGGCAGGATGGTGACCAGACCCATGGTGGCACCAGTGCCAAGTTGGGCTGGCTTGATAATACCAAGTGGTTCCTGCAATCGGCCATCAAAATGTTGGCAGGCGAGTTTTGTTTTCCAGGGAAAAGCGCCGTTGTTTGTGCCTGGGGCCCTATGGCCTGGAGTGGACGGATGGCTAATTAGAACCCACGAGACGCAGGATGGTTCCCAGACCTGAGGTGGCACCAGTGCCAAGTTGGGCTGGTTTGACGGTGCAAAGTGGCTCCTGCAATCTGCCATGCAGAAGCGGGGCAGCTTACTTTTGTTTGCCAGGGAAACGGGCCGAAATATTTGTCTGGGGGCCTCTGGCTGGGGGTGGCTGGCTGGCTCCTGAAAAGCTACGATAGGCAGGATGGTGACCAGACCCATGGTGGCACCAGTGCCAAGTTGGGCTGGTTTGATAGTACCAAGTGGCTCCTGCAATCTGCCATCAAAAACTTGGCAGGCGAGTTTTGTTTTCCAGGGAAAAGCGCCGTTGTTTGTGTTTGGGGGCCTGTGGCAGGGAGTGGCCGGCTGGCTCCTTAGAATCCACGATACGCAGCATGGTTCCCAGACCCAAGGTGGCACCAGTGCCAAGTGGGGCTGGCTTGATAATACCAAGTGGTTCCTGCAATCGGCCATCAAAAAGTTGGCAGGCGAGTTTTGTTTTCCAGGGAAAAGCGCCGTTGTTTGTGCCTGGGGCCCTATGGCCTGGAGTGGACGGATGGCTAATTAGAATCCACGATACAAAGGATGGTTCCCAGACCCATGGTGGCACCAGTGCCAAGTTGGGCTGGTTTGATAGTAACAAGTGGTTCCTGCAATCTGCCATCCAGAAGCGGGGCAGCTTACTTTTGTTTGCCAGGGAAACGGGCCGAGGTTTTTGTCTGGGGGCCTATGGCTGGGAGTGACCGGCTGGCTCGTGAAAAGCTACGATAGGCAGGATGGTGACCAGACCCATGACGGCACCAGTGCCAAGTTGGGCTGGTTTGATAGTACCAAGTGGCTCCTGCAATCTGCCATCACAAACTTGGCGGGCGAGTTTTGTTTTCCAGGGAAAAGCGCCGTTGTTTGTGTTTGGGGGCCTGTGGCTGGGAGTGGCCGGCTGGCTCCTTAGAATCCACGATACTCAGCATGGTTCCCAGATCAGAGGTGGAACCTGTGCCAAGTTGGGCTGGTTTGATAGTACCAAGTGCGTCCGGGAATCTGCCATCCAGAAGCGGGGCAGCTTACTTTTGTTTGCCAGGGAAACGGGCCGTGGGTTTTGTTTGGGGGCCTATGTCTGAGAGTGACCGGCTGGCTCCTGAAAAGTTACGATAGGCAGGATGGTGACCAGACCCATGGTGGCACCAGTGCCAAGTTGGGCTGGTTTGATAGTACCAAGTTGCTCCTGCAATCTGCCATCAAAAAGTTGGCAGGCGAGTTTTGTTTTCCAGGGAAAAGCGCCGTTGTTTGTGTTTGGGGGCCTGTGGCTGGGAGTGGCCGGCTGGCTCCTTAGAATCCACGATACGCAGGATGGTTCCCAGACTTGACGTGGCACCAGTGCCAAGTCGGGCTGGTTTGATAGTACCAAGTGCGTCCTGCAATCTGCCATCCAGAAGCGGGGCAGCTTACTTTTGTTTGCCAGGGAAACGGGCAGAGCTTTGTGTCTGGGGGCATATGGCTGAGAGTGGCCGTCTGGCCCCTGAAAATCCACGATAGGCAGGATGGTTCCCAGACCAGAGGTGGCACCAGTGCCAAGTTCGGCTTGTTTGATAGTACCAAGTGGCTCCTGCAATCTGCCATCAAAAAGTTGTCAGGCGAGTTTTGTTTTCCAGGGAAAAGCGCCGTCGTTTGTGTTTGGGTGCCTGTGGCTGGGAGTGGCCGGCTGGCTAATTAGAATCCACGATACGCAGGATGGTTCCCAGACCAGTGGTGGCACCAGTGCCAAGTCGGGCTGGTTTGATAGTACCAAGTGGCTCCTGCAATCAGCCATCCAGAAGCGGGGCAGCTTACTTTTGTTTGCCAGGGAAACGGGCCGAGCTTTGTGTCTGGGGGCCTATGGCTGGGAGTGACCGGCTGGCTCCTGAAAAGCTACGATAGGCAGGATGGTGACCAGACCCATGGTGGCACCAGTGCCAAGTTGGGCTGGTTTGATAGTACCAAGTGGCTCCTGCAATCTGCCATCAAAAAGTTGTCAGGCGAGTTTTGTTTTCCAGGGAAAAGCGCCGTTGTTTGTGTTTGGGGGCCTGTGGCTGGGAGTGGCCGGCTGGCTAATTAGAACCCACGATACGCAGGATGGTTCCCAGACCAGAGGTGGCAACAGTGACAAGTCGGGCCAGTTTGATGGTGCAAAGTGGCTCCTGCAATCTGCCATCCAGAAGCAGGGCAGCTTACTTTTGTTTGCCAGGGAAAGGAGCCGAGGTTTTTGTCTGGGGGCCTATGGCTGGGAGTGACCAGCTGGCTCCTGAAAAGGTACGATAGGCAGGATGGTTACCAGACCCATGGTGGCACCAGTGCCAAGTTGGGCTGATTTGATAGTACCAAGTGGCTCCTGCAATCTGCCATCAAAATGTTGGTAGGCGAGTTTTGTTTTCCAGGGAAAAGCGCCGTTGTTTGTGTTTGGGGGCCTGTGGGTGGGAGTGGCCGGATGGCTAATTAGAATCCACGATACGCAGGATGGTTCCCAGACCTAAAGTGGCACCAGTGACAAGTCGGGCCAGTTTGATGGTGCAAAGTTGCTACTGAAATCTGCCATCCAGAAACGGGGCAGCTTACTTTTGTTTGCCAGGGAAACGGGCCAAGGTTTGTGTCTGGGGGCCTATGGCTGTGAGTGACCCGCTAGGTCCTTAAAAGCTACGAGAGGCATGATGGTGACCAGACCCATGGTGGCACCAGTGCCAAGTTGGGCTGGTTTGATAGTACCAAGTGGCTCCTGCAATCTGCCATCAAAAAGTCGGCAAGCGAGTGTTGATTTCCAGGGAAAAGCGCCGTTGTTTGTGTTTGGGGGCCTGTGGCAGGGAGTGGCCGGCTGGCTCCTTAGAATCCACGATACGCAGCATGGTTCCCAGACCCAAGGTGGCACCAGTGCCAAGTCGGGCTGGCTTGATAATACCAAGTGGTTCCTGCAATCGGCCATCAAAAAGTTGGCAGGCGAGTTTTGTTTTCCAGGGAAAAGCGCCGTTGTTTTTGTTTGGGGGCCTATGGGTGGGAGTGGCCGGCTGGCTCCTTAGAATCCACGAGACGCAGGATGGTTCCCAGACCTGAGGTGGCACCAGTGCCAAGTTGGGCTGGTTTGATAGTACCAAGTGCGTCCTGCAATCTGCCATCCAGAAGCGGGGTAGCTTACTTTTGTTTGCCAGGGAAACGGGCCGAGGTTTGTGTCTCGGGGCCTATGGCTGGGAGTGACCGGCTGGCTCCTGAAAAGCTACGATAGGCAGGATGGTGACCAGACCCATGGTGGCACCAGTGCCAAGTTGGGCTGGTTTGATAGTACCAAGTGGCTCCTGCAATCTGCCATCAAAAAGTTGGCAGGTGAGTTTTGTTTTCCAGAGAAAAGCGCCGTTGTTTGTGTTTGGGGGCCTGTGGTTGGGAGTGGCCAGCTGGCTCCTTAGAATCCACGATACGCAGGATGGTTCCCAGACCAGAGGTCGCAGCAGTGCCAAGTCGGGCTGGTTTGATGGTGCAAAGTGGCTCCTGCAATCTGCCATCCAGAAGCGGGGTAGCTTACTTTTGTTTGCCAGGGAAACGGGCCGAGGTTTGTGACTGGGGGCCTATGGCTGGGAGTGACCGGCTGGCGCCTGAAAAGCGACGATAGGCAGGATGGTGACCAGACCCATGGTGGCACCAGTGCCAAGTTGGGCTGGTTTGATAGTACCAAGTGGCTCCTGCAATCTGCCATCAAAAACTTGGCAGGCCAGTTTTGTTTTCCAGGGAAAAGCGCCGTTGTTTCTGTTTGGGGGCCTGTGGCTGGGAGTGGCCGGCTGCCTCCTTTGAACCCAGGATACGCAGGATGGTTCCCAGAGCCAAGGTTACGCCAGTGCCAAGTTCGGCTGGTTTGATAGTACCAAGTGGATCCTGCAAACTGCCATCCAGAAGCGGGACAGCTTAATTTTGTTTCCCAGGGAAACGGGCCGAGGTATTTGTCTGGGGGCCTATGGCTGGGCGTGACTGGCTGGCTACTGAAAAGCTACGATAGGCAGGATGGTTACCAGGCTCATGGTGGCCCCACTGCCAAGTCGGGCTGGTTTGATAATACTAAATAACTCCTGAAATCTGCCATCCAGACGCGGGGCAGCGGATTTCTGTTTGCTGGAGAAAAGTTCCGTGGTTTTTTTTGGGGGGTATATGGCTGGACGTGGCCGGCTGGCTCCTTAAAAATCTCGATACGCAGGATTGTTCCCTGACCCAAGGTGGCATGAGTGCCAAGTCGGGCTGTTTTCGTAGTACCAAGTGCGTCCTGCAATTTGCCATCCAGAAGAGGGGCAGTTGAGTTTTGTTTGCCAGAGAAAAGGACCGTGGTATATGTTTGGGGGCATATGGCTGAGAGTGGCCGGCTGGCCCCTGAAAATCCACGATAGGCAGGATGGTTCCCAGAACCAAGGTGGCACCAGTGCCATGTTGGCCTGGTTTGATAGTACCATGTGGCTCCTGCAATCTGCCATCCAGAAGCGGGGCTGCTTACTTTTGCTTGCCAGGGAAACGGGCCGAGATATTTGTCTGGGGGCCTATGGCTGGGAGTGACCGGCTGGCTCCTGAAAAGCTACGATAGGCAGGATGGTGACCAGACCCATGGTGGCACCAGTGCCAAGTTGGGCTGGTTTGATAGTACCAAGTGGCTCCTGCAATCTGCCATCAAAAACTTGGCAGGCCAGTTTTGTTTTCCAGGGAAAAGCGCCGTTGTTTCTGTTTGGGGGCCTGTGGCTGGGAGTGGCCGGCTGCCTCCTTTGAACCCAGGATACGCAGGATGGTTCCCAGAGCCAAGGTTACGCCAGTGCCAAGTTCGGCTGGTTTGATAGTACCAAGTGGATCCTGCAAACTGCCATCCAGAAGCGGGACAGCTTAATTTTGTTTCCCAGGGAAACGGGCCGAGGTATTTGTCTGGGGGCCTATGGCTGGGCGTGACTGGCTGGCTACTGAAAAGCTACGATAGGCAGGATGGTTACCAGGCTCATGGTGGCCCCACTGCCAAGTCGGGCTGGTTTGATAATACTGAATAACTCCTGAAATCTGCCATCCAGACGCGGGGCAGCGGATTTCTGTTTGCTGGAGAAAAGTTCCGTGGTTTTTTTTGGGGGTATATGGCTGGACGTGGCCGGCTGGCTCCTTAAAAATCTCGATACGCAGGATTGTTCCCTGACCCAAGGTGGCATGAGTGCCAAGTCGGGCTGTTTTCGTAGTACCAAGTGCGTCCTGCAATTTGCCATCCAGAAGAGGGGCAGTTGAGTTTTGTTTGCCAGAGAAAAGGACCGTGGTATATGTTTGGGGGCATATGGCTGAGGGTGGCCGGCTGGCCCCTGAAAATCCACGATAGGCAGGATGGTTCCCAGAACCAAGGTGGCACCAGTGCCATGTTGGCCTGGTTTGATAGTACCATGTGGCTCCTGCAATCTGCCATCCAGAAGCGGGGCTGCTTACTTTTGCTTGCCAGGGAAACGGGCCGAGATATTTGTCTGGGGGCCTATGGCTGGGAGTGACCGGCTGGCTCCTGAAAAGCTACGATAGGCAGGATGGTGACCAGACCCATGGTGGCACCAGTGCCAAGTTGGGCTGGTTTGATAGTACCAAGTGGCTCCTGCAATCTGCCATCCAAAAGTTGTCAGGCGAGTTTTGTTTTCCAGGGAAAAGCGCCGTTGTTCTTGTTTAGAGGCCTGTGGCTGGGAGTGGCCGGCTGCCTCCTTTGAACCCAGGATACGCAGGATGGTTCCCAGAGCCAAGGTGGCACCAGTGCCAAGTTGGGCTGGTTTGATAGTACCAAGTGGCTCCTGCAATCTGCCATCCAGAAGCGGGACAGCTTACTTTTGTTTCCCAGGGAAACGGGCCGAGGTGTTTGTCTGGGGGCCTATGGCTGGGAGTGACCGGCTGGCTACTGAAAAGCTACGATAGGCAGGATGGTTACCAGACTCATGGTGGCACCAGTGCCAAGTCGGGCTGGTTTGATAATACTAAATAGCTCCTGAAATCTGCCATTCAGACGCGGGGCAGCGGATTTTTGTTTGCTGGAGAAAAGTTCCGTGGTTTTTTTTTGGGGGTATATGGCTGGACGTGGCCGGCTGGCTCCATAAAAAGATCGATACGCAGGATTGTTCCCTGACCCAAGGTGGCATCAGTGCCAAGTCGGGCTGTTTTCGTAGTACCAAGTGCGTCCTGCAATTTCCCATCCAGAAGAGGGGCAGTTGAGTTTTGTTTGTCATAGAAAAGGGCCGTGGTATGTGTTTGGATCCATATGGCTGAGATTGGCCGGCTGGCCCCTGAAAATCCACGATAGGCAGGATGGTTCCCAGAGCCAAGGTGGCACCAGTGCCATGTTTGCCTGGTCTGATAGTACCATGTGCCTCCTGCAATCTGCCATCAAAATGTTGGCAGGCGAGTTTTGTTTTCCAGGGAAAAGCGCCGTATTTTGTGTTTGGGCGCCTGTGGCTCAGAGTGGCCGGGTGGCTGCTTAGAATCCACGATACGCAGGATGGTTCCCAGACCCAAGGTGGCACCAGTGCCAAGTCGGGCTGGTTTGACACTACCAAGTGGCTCCTGCAATCTGCCATCCAGAATCGGGGCAGCTTAATTTTGTTTGCCAGGGAAACGGTCCGAGGTTTGTGTCTGGGGGCCTATGGCTGGGAGTGACCGGCTGGCTCCTGAACTGCTACAATAGGCAGGATGTTTCCCAGACCCATAGTGGCACCAGTACCAAGTTGGGATGATTTGATAGTACCAAGTGGCTCCTGCAATCTGCCATCAAAAAGCTGGCAGGCGAGTTTTGTTTTCCAGGGAAAAGCGCCGTTGTTTGTGTTTGGGGGCCTGTGGCTGGGAGTGGCCGGCTGGCTCCTTAGAATCCACGATATGCAGGATTGTTCCCAGACCCAAGGTGGCACCAGTGCCAAGTCGGGCTGGTTTGATGGTGCAAAGTGGCTCCTGCAATCTGCCATCCAGACGCGGGGCAGCGGATTTTTGTTTCCATGAGAAATGGTCCGTGGTTTGTTTTTGGGGGTATATGGCTCAGCGTGGCCGGCTGGCTCCTTAAAAAGCTCAATATGCAGGATGGTTCCCTGACACAAGGTGGCACCAGTGCCACGTCGGGCGGTTTTCGTAGTACAAAGTGCGTCCTAAAATTTGCCATCCAGAAGAGGGGCAGTTGAGTTTTGTTTGCCTGTGAAACGGGCCGTTGTTTTTGATTGGGGTCTGTGGCCGAGAGTGTTCGGCTGGCTCCTGACAACCCACAATACGCAGGATGGTTCCCAGACCCAAGGTGGCACCAGTGCCAAGTCGGGCTGGTTTGATAGTACCAAGTGGCTCCTGCAATCTGCCATCCAGAAGCGGTGCAGTTGAGTTTTGTTTGCCAGAGAAAAGGGCCGTGGGTTGTGTTTGGGGGCATATGGCTTGGAGTGGCCGGCTGTCTCATTAAAAAGATCGATACGCAGGATGGTTCCGAGACCCAAGGTGGCACCAGTGCCAAGTCGGGCTGTTTTTATAGTACCAAGTGCGTCCTGCAATCTGCCATCCAGAAGAGGGGCAGTGGAGTTTTGTTTGCCAGAGAATAGCGCCGTTGTTTGTGTTTGGGGGCTTGTGGCTGGGAGTGGCCGACTGGCGCCTTAGAATCTGTGTTACGCAGCATGGTTCCCAGACCAGAGGTGGCACCAGTTCCAAGTCGGGCTGGTTTGATAGTACCAAGGGGCTCCTGCAATCTGCCATCCAGAAGCGGGGCAGCTTACTTTTGTTTGCCAGGGAAACGGGCCGAGGTTTGTGACTGGGGACCTATGGCTGGGAGTGACCGGCTGGCTCCTGAAAAGCTACGATAGGCAGGATGGTGACCAGACCCATGGTGGCACCAGTGCCAAGTTGGGCTGGTTTGATAGTACCAAGTGGCTCCTGCAATCTGCCATCAAAAAGTTGGCAGGCGAGTTTTGTTTTCCAGGGAAAAGCGCCGTTGTTTGTGTTTGAGGGCCTGTGGCTGGGAGTGGCCGGCTGGCTCCTTAGAATCCACGATACGCAGGATGGTTCCCAGACCAGAGGTGGCACCTTTGCCAAGTTGGGCTGGTTTGATAGTACCAAGTGCGTCCTGCAATCTGCCATCCAGAAGCGGGGCAGCTTACTTTTGTTTGCCAGGGAAACGGGCCGAGGTTTGTGTCTGGGGGCCTATGGCTGGGAGTGACCTGCTAGGTCCTGAAAAGCTGCGATAGGCAGGATGGTGACCAGACCCATGGTGGCACCAGTGCCAAGTTGGGCTGGTTTGATAGTACCAAGTGGCTCCTGCAATCTGCCATCCAGAAGCGGGGTAGCTTACTTTTGTTTGCCAGGGAAACGGGCAGAGCTTTGTGTCTGGGGGCATATGGCTGAGAGTGGCCGTCTGGCCCCTGAAAATCCACGATAGGCAGGATGGTTCCCAGACCAGAGGTGGCACCAGTGCCAAGTCGGGCTGGTTTGATAGTACTAAATAGCACCTGCAATCTGCCATCAAAAAGTTGGCAGGCCAGTTTTGTTTTCCAAGGAAAAGCACCGTTGTTTGTGTTTGGGGGACTGTGGCTGGGAGTGGCCGGCTGGCTCCTTAGAACACACGATACGCAGGATGGTTCCCAGACCCAAGGTGGCACCAGTGCCACGTCGGGCTGGTTTGATGGTGAAAAGTGGCTCCTGCAATCTGCCATCCTGAAGCGGGGTAGCTTACTTTTGTGTGCCAGGGAAACGGGCCGAGGTTTATGACTGGGGGCCTAGGGCTAGGAGTGACAGGCTGGCTCCTGAAAAGCTACAATAGGCAGGATGGTTCCCAGACCCAAGGTGGCACCAGTGCCAAGTTGGGCTGGTTTGATGGTACCAAGTGGCTCCTGCAATCTGCCATCAAAAAGTTGGCAGGCCAGTTTTGTTTTCCAGGGAAAAGCGCCGTTGTTTGTGTTTGGGGGACTGTGGCTGGGAGTGGCCAGGTGGCTCCTTAGAACACAAGATACGCAGGATGGTTCCCAGACCAGAGGTGGCACCAGTGCCAAGTTGGGCTGGTTTGATAGTCCCAAGTGTCTCCTGCAATCTGCCATCCAGAAGCGGGGCAGCTTACTTTTGTTTGCCAGAGAAATAGGCCTAGGTTTTTGTTTGGGGGCCTGTGGCTAGGAGTGGCCGGCTGGCTCCTAAGAATCCACGATACGCAGGATGTTTACCAGACCCATGGTGGCACCAGTGCCAAGTTGGGCTGGTTTGATAGTACCATTGGCTCCTGCAAACTCCATCAAAAAGTTGGCAGGCGTGTTTTGTTTTCCAGGGAACAGCGCCGTTGATTTTGTTTGGGGGCCTGTGGCTGGGAGTGACCGGCTGGCTCCTGAAAAGCTACGATAGGCAGGATGGTGACCAGACCCATGGTGGCACCAGTGCCAAGTTGGGCTGGCTAGATAATACCAAGTGGTTCCTGCAATCGGCCATCAAAAAGTTGGCAGGCGAGTTTTGTTTTCCAGGGAAAAGCGCTGTTGTTTGTGCCTGGGGCCCTATGGCCTGGAGTGGACGGATGGCTAATTAGAATCCACGATACACAGGATGGTTCCCAGACCCATGGTGGCACCAGTGCCAAGTTGGGCTGGTTTGATAGTACCAAGTGGTTCCTGCAATCTGCCATCCAGAAGCGGGGCAGCTTACTTTTGTTTTCCAGGGAAACGGGCCGAGGTTTTTGTCTGGGGGCCTATGGCTGGGAGTGACCGGCTGGCTCGTGAAAAGCAACGATAGGCAGGATGGTGACCAGACCCATGACGGCACCAGTGCCAAGTTGGGCTGGTTTGATAGTACCAAGTGGCTCCTGCAATCTGCCATCACAAACTTGGCGGGCGAGTTTTGTTTTCCAGGGAAAAGCGCCGTTGTTTGTATTTGGGGGCCTGTGGCTGGGAGTGGCCGGCTGGCTCCTTAGAATCCTCGATACTCAGCATGGTTCCCAGATCAGAGGTGGAACCAGTGCCAAGTTGGGCTGGTTTGATAGTACCAAGTGCGTCCGGGAATCTGCCATCCAGAAGCGGGGCAGCTTACTTTTGTTTGCCAGGGAAACGGGCCGTGGGTTTTGTTTGGGGGCCTATGGCTGAGAGTGACCGGCTGGCTCCTGAAAAGTTACGATAGGCAGGATGGTGACCAGACCCATGGTGGCACCAGTGCCAAGTTGGGCTGGTTTGATAGTACCAAGTTGCTCCTGCAATCTGCCATCAAAAAGTTGGCAGGCGAGTTTTGTTTTCCAGGGAAAAGCGCCGTCGTTTGTGTTTGGGTGCCTGTGGCTGGGAGTGGCCAGCTGGCTAATTAGAATCCACGATACGCAGGATGGTTCCCAGACCAGTGGTGGCACCAGTGCCAAGTCGGGCTGGTTTGATAGTACCAAGTGGCTCCTGCAATCTGCCATCCAGAAGCGGGGCAGCTTACTTTTGTTTGCCAGGGAAACGGGCCGAGGTTTGTGTCTCGGGGCCTATGGCTGGGAGTGACCGGCTGGCTCCTGAAAAGCTACGATAGGCAGGATGGTGACCAGACCCATGGTGGCACCAGTGCCAAGTTGGGCTGGTTTGATAGTACCAAGTGGCTCCTGCAATCTGCCATCAAAAATTTGGCAGGCGAGTTTGTTATCCAGGGAAAAGCGCCGTTGTTTGTGCCTGGGGCCCTATGGCCTGGAGTGGACGGATGGCTAATTAGAATCCACGATACACAGGATGGTTCCCAGACCCATGGTGGCACCAGTGCCAACTTGGGCTGGTTTGATAGTACCAAGTGGTTCCTGCAATCTGCCATCCAGAAGCGGGGCAGCTTACTTTTGTTTGCCAGGGAAACGGTCCGAGGATTGTGTCTGGGGGCCTAAGCCTGGAAGTGACCGGCTGGCTCGTGAAAAGCTACGATAGGCAGTATGGTGACCAGACCCATGACGGCACCAGTGCCAAGTTGGGCTGGTTTGATAGTACCAAGTGGCTCCTGCAATCTCCCATCCAGAAGCGGGGCAGCTGAGTTTTTTTTGCCAGGGAAACGTACCTTTGTTTTTGATTGGGCTCTGTGGCCGAGAGTGGTCGGCTGTCTCCGGACAATCCACAATACGCAGGATGGTTCCCAGACCCAAGGTGGCACCAGTGCCAAGTCGGGCTGGTTTGATAGTACCAAGTGTCTCCTGCAATCTGCCATCCAGAAGCGGGGCAGCTGAGTTTTGTTTGCCAGAGAAAAGGGCCGTGGGTTGTGTTTGGGGGCATATGGCTGGGAGTGGCCACCTGGCTCCTTAAAATGCACGATACGCCGCATGGTAACCAGACGCAAGGTGGCACCAGTGCCAAGTCAGGCTGTTTTTGTAGTACCCAGTGGCTCCTGCAATTTGCCATCCACAAGCGGGGCAGTTGAATTTTGTTTGCTAGAGAAAAGGGCTGTGGTTTGTGTTTGGGGGCCTATGGCTGAGAGTGGCCGGCTGGCCCCTGAAAATCAACGATAGGCAGGATGGTTCCCAGATCCAAGGTGGCACCAGTGCCAAGTAAGGCTGGTTGTATGGTTCAAAGTGACTCCTGCAATCTGCCATCCAGAAGCGGGACAGCTGAGTTTTTTTTGCCAGAGAAAAGGTCCATGGTTTCTTTTTGGGGCATACGGCTGGGAATTGCCGGCTGGCTCCTTAAAATGCTCGATACACAGGATGGTTCCCAGAGCCAAGGTGGCACCACTGCCAAGTCGGGCTCTTTTTGTAGTACCAAGTGCGTCCTGCAATTTGCCATCCAGAAGAGGGGCAGTTGAGTTTTGTTTGCCAGAGAAAAGGGCCGAGGTTTGTGTTTGGGGGCATATGGCTGGGAATGACCGGCTGGCCCCTGAAAATCCACGATACGCCGGATGGTTCCCAGATCCAAGGTGGTACCATTACCAAGTCGGGCTGGTTTGATAGTCCCAAGTGGCTCCTGCAAACTGCCATCCAGAAGCGGGGCAGCTGAGTTTTGTTTGCCAGGGAAATGGGCCGTTGTTTGTGTTTGGGGGCCTGTGGCTGGGAGTGTTCGGCTGGTTCCTGAATATGTACGATACGCAGGATTGTTCCCAGATCCAAGGTGGCAGCAGTGCCATGTTGTGCTGGTGTGATAGTCCCAAGTGGCTCCTGCAATCTGCCATCCAGAAGTGGGGCAGCTGATTTTTGTTTGCCAGAGAAAAGGTCCGTGGTTTGTTTTTGGGGGCATATGGCTGAGAGTGGCCGGCTGGCCCCTGAAAATCCACGATACACAGGATGGTTCCCAGATCCAAGGTGGCACCTGTGCCAAGTCGGGCTGATTTGATAGTACTAAGTAGCTCCTGCAATCTGCCATGCAGAAGCGGGGCAGCTTACTTTTGTTTGCCAGGGAAACGGGCCGAGGTTTGTGTTTGGGGGCCTATGGCTGAGAGTGACCGGCTGGCTCCTGAAAAGCTACAATAGGCAGGATGGTGACCAGACCCATGGTGGCACCAGTGCCAAGTTGGGCTGGTTTGATAGTACCAAGTGGTTCCTGCAATCTGCCATCCAGAAGCAGGGCAGCTGAGTTTTGTTTGCCAGAGAAAAGGGCCTTGGTTTGTGTTTGGGGGCATATGGCTGGGTGTGGCCAGCTGGCTCCTTAAAATGCACGATATGCAACATGGCTCCCAGACCCAAGGTGGCACCAGTGCCAAGTTGGGCTGGTTTGATAGTACCAAGTGGCTCCTGCAATCTTCCATGATCACGTGGAGAAATACTTTCTGGTTTCAGCCTCATGCTCTTTCTTCTCTCCCTCAACTTCTCTATCACCTCTCATCTGGTTCACATGCGCTGTCTTCAAGGTCCACAGGCTACTTTTCACAGAATCTTCTGGCCTGATGAAGTAAGAATGATGAATAGAACAGAGCTGGGATCTATTTTCCAGTTTGGATAAAATGCATTCTGCACACAAATCCAAGGAGAACGGGCTGCCCCGATGCCCAGAAAATCTTTCACTCCTGCTAGTGTTCTACGTCAACCGCAACTTAGTCTGAAAGAAAAGCTTTTTCTCTGAGAGCATCTGAGAGGTTTGCATGAAGCACTGATATCTGACATATGCAATTTTGAATAGGAGAGGAAAAAGAAAATGGCAAGGAGTTTTTAATTTTAGTGGTTTCAATTTTAATTTCCGTGCACTTTTTCAAAACTTGTCAGCTCAAATGCCCATCAACATCTTTTAGTCATCTGTAAGTCAGTATTCATATAAAATGTGCTTCAAATCCAAAGAATTTCAAATTTGCACTCCAAGCTTCTATGCCTAGATTTATGATTTCCTACACATATTAGATGAAAGGAAGGCCTTTTTTACTGTGGGAGTGCTGGAACACTGGAACAGGTTGCCCAGAGAAGTTGTGGGTGTCCCATCCCTGAAAGTATTCAAGGTCACCTTGGACAGGGCTTGGAGCAGCAACAAAGGAGAAGCTTGATGGTAGAGAAACAAAGTTGGACTATAGAAGAAACTCGGATTGAAGTATAGGATCAAGTTTTCTCTCAGCTCTTGGGGTAAATTCAAAGTTGTACAAAATGACATTTATCTGTGCTATTCACTACTGTAACAGAAAGTTTCATGAAAACTGTACAGAAGATAGTAAATTTTAAAAGAGATAAGAATTACAGCATAAAATCCATGGGATAGGTTACAACATGAGACACTCTCTAAGAGAAAATCTCTGTGTTTCAGCACTTCATCAGGGTAAGATTTCATGAAGTGCCAAAGAAGGCGGCAAAATATCATTCGGGACATTATTTACTGGAATTCAGCCTGGCCATTAGTAGGAACTGCCTTTGAACATATCATGTAGATATACCACACACACTTTCCCTTCACTGAAAAATTACTGTTTACAACAAATAAGCAATTGACGATCAAAATTGATTGAAAGCATCTTAAACATGTCAAGTATTTCATTGTAGATGATCTGTGATCCAAATGCTTCTTCCACCTTCGAGAGGGACAGAAGAATTCTTCCATATCATGATGGTTTAAAATTGTATCAACCAATGTTTTCTGCTGAAAAGATATCATCTATTTTTTTCTATTTTTGGAAGAAAATATTCCTAGACATACAACAGGTGAGAACTAAGTAATTTTAAAGAAACAAATGAAATGAAAATATTCTGTAAATAGAATGAAATGAAAAGCTGTGTTTTAAATAGGAGCTAAATATTAAACAGAATTTTTGTACCAGGCATTTGAATTACTGCACCAGCTCTTTTGCCCATCAAGAGAGGCATTTAGCATTTCAGTCTTTTCCAAGGTGTTCATGATCTGCTATGCTGATCTCTGTGTGTGCCTAGGTGTGTGTGGAGGGGGGGGCATATGAAGGGGAGTGTGTATGTTTGCTTTACAATTGTTGTGGCAGATTCATGCCTCAGCTCCACATTTTGTTTTAAAAAGGTCACACCGAGTGGATATGAAGTTTACTATCAACAAGAGATCGATTCCCAAATCATCCATTTGACTCTCCCTTATAAATCATGTGCTTTGTTGCATATTTTATCAAATATACTTTCAAGCCAGATGGAGGAAGGAGGATGTGGGAATCCCTCCACCATCTTGCAACTTTTATGTAAGTAGGTTTTCAAGAAAATCATCATTTCTCTTTTAAATATGTCTGGAACAGGCATGATGGTAGTGTCAACCTGTTGGAGTTTTTGTTGCTGGAAGAAGTTGTACAAAAGGATTGGTTTTTACATTGACCAGTTACTGAATCAAGCGCAGGAATACATTGGAAATTTAGCTGGGGGTTCCTTTTCCCAGCAGACTACTTCTAGAACGAGCTTGTACACTGAAGCTGACTCTTTTGCTCTCTTTTTGTTTCTTTCCTATTTTCTTGGCTTCTTTGCCACTATCTAGACAATTTTGGAACTTTGTTCCCAACTAAAATGGTTTCAATAGTCTGATTGTGATCATACATTTTTACAAGGAATTTTTAAAATCTTTCCTCGAGTCCAGAAAGTCAAGGACTTAGATCTTTTTCTTCCCTTATCAATATTGCCATGAAATTGATAAATAAAGACCAACTCTTTATTTTTGTTTTTAACCCACGTAGATAATTCCCATCCATTAATCCATTTTGTGGACCAATAGCTGCCATTCTGATGGAAGCTGTCACTTCTTAACAATAGGCATTCTGTGACTATGTTGACAGCACTTTGGGTGAAGATCCTAACTGGTCTTAGATATACATAGGGAGAAATTTGCTCAGCCAGTGTCAGTCTTAAGCATGCGTATCAGAAGATCTTTCTAGAGCTGGGAATTTTCCCATGAAAGGGATTCAGTTAGGGAAGAGACACTTGTGCCAGAGTTTTACATTCTTCTTGAACACTGCTTAAGGAACTTAGATGCCATGTCCATTTGGATCTCTGTCTGCACAGAACTTTGTCATGCCAGTGCTTTGAAATGCATCTTGAAGAGAATTCACTAGCACAGAATGAAAGAGAGTGGAAGGGGTTGGTGGGGCTAACCAGGCCCAACCCCCCTGCCTAAACCAGGATACCTAGAGCCTCTTGCCCAGGATTCTATCTGGGTGTACTTTTAATGTCTTCAAAGATCCAGGCTCCACAATCTTTCTGGGCAGTCTGTGCCGTGGTTCAGTCACCCTGACAGTAAAGAAACATTTACTGATGTTCAAAGGCAATCTCCTGTATTTCAGTGTGTGCCCACTGCCTCTTGTCTTTTCCCTCAGCATCACTGAAAAGACACTGATTCCCTCCCCTTTGCACTATTGCTTCCATATGTATGTGTGATGCCATGTAGAGGTACGTCAAAAACCTCCCTGAAGCCCAGGCAGATAATATTCCCTTCATCTACCAGTCAAGTTGATTCATCAGAGGAGTTTAAAGTGATGTTCAGCATGAAATTCCCCTGAAAAATCATGCTAACTACATTATTTGGTCATCTGTCATGTGCCTGGCAAGGATTTCCAGGAAGAGCTGCTTCATCAACTTCCTGGGGATAAAAAAGAGGCTGGCTGGTTTGTACTATGGCGAGTCCTCTTAATTGCCTTTTTTGAAGATGGGTGTCATTTGCTAACATCCACTCTTTAGCCTCTCTTGTCGTCTACATCTTAGCAAAACGCTTTTCCACTATGTCTGGCTAGGAAAAACTGTGCCAGCACAGAAAACATCTCCCATCGTGTTCTAGAAGTTGCACGGATGTCTGCCAAGTGTTTGGCAGGAAGAAAAGAAAAGTTGTCCAAAACAGCTTCCAATCGAATGTTCCTGTGATTGGAAAAGTCAGGAGAGTGCAAAGGTACTGTTTTCTATCAGTTGGCAAGGTGCGCACACAATCCCAGTGTTGTACAGCTTGCTACTTCACCTTCCCGAAGCTGCCGCTCTCGCCGGCTGCCGGAGCCCAAGAAGCGGCTTCTTCGCGCAAAGACGATTGTGCCGCTCACAGGGCTCTCCTTAGCGCGGCTTCTGCCGAAAGACGCCCGGCAGCGGCTCTTACCTCCGGAGAGCATCCTACCTTCGTCTTTAGCTCCTCTTCTCATCTACACCTCGGCAAAAAGCTTCTCCACTATGTCTGGCTAGGAAAAACTGTGCCAGCACAGAAAACATCTCCCATCGTGTTCTAGAAGTTGCACGGATGTCTGCCAAGTGTTTGGCAGGAAGAAAAGAAAAGTTGTCCAAAACAGCTTCCAATCGAATGTTCATGTGATTGGAAAAGTCAGGAGAGTGCAAAGGTACTGTTTTCTATCAGTTGGCAAGGTGCGCACACAATCCCAGTGTTGTACAGCTTGCTTCTTCACCTTCCCGAAGCTGCCACTCTCAGGAGGTAAGAGCCGCTGCCGGGCGTCTTTCGGCAGAAGCTGCGCTAAGGAGAGCACTGTGAGCGGCACAATCGTCTTTGCGCGAAGAAGCCGCTTCTTGGGCTCCGGCAGCCGGCGAAAGCGGCAGCTTCGGGAAGGTGAAGAAGCAAGCTGTACAACACTGGGATTGTGTGCGCACCTTGCCAACTGATAGAAAACAGTACCTTTGCACTCTCCTGACTTTTCCAATCACAGGAACATTCGATTGGAAGCTGTTTTGGACAACTTTTCTTTTCTTCCTGCCAAACACTTGGCAGACATCCGTGCAACTTCTAGAACACGATGGGAGATGTTTTCTGTGCTGGCACAGTTTTTCCTAGCCAGACATAGTGGAAAAGCGTTTTGCTAAGATGTAGACTACAAAAGACGCGAAAGACGAAGGTAGGATGCTCTCCGGAGGTAAGAGCCGCTGCCAGGCGTCTTTCGGCAGAAGCCGCGCTAAGGAGAGCCCTGTGAGCGGCACAATCGTCTTTGCGCGAAGAAGCCGCTTCTTGGGCTCCGGCAGCCGGCGAGAGCGGCAGCTTCGGGAAGGTGAAGAAGCAAGCTGTACAACACTGGGATTGTGTGCGCACCTTGCCAACTGATAGAAAACAGTACCTTTGCACTCTCCTGACTTTTCCAATCACAGGAACATTCGATTGGAAGCTGTTTTGGACAACTTTTCTTTTCTTCCTGCCAAACACTTGGCAGACATCCGTGCAACTTCTAGAACACGATGGGAGATGTTTTCTGTGCTGGCACAGTTTTTCCTAGCCAGACATATTGGAAAAGCTTTTTGCCGAGGTGTAGATGAGAAGAGGAGCTAAAGACGAAGGTAGGATGCTCTCCGGAGGTAAGAGCCGCTGCCGGGCGTCTTTCGGCAGAAGCCGCGCTAAGGAGAGCCCTGTGAGCGGCACAATCGTCTTTGCGCGAAGAAGCCGCTTCTTGGGCTCCGGCAGCCGGCGAGAGCGGCAGCTTCGGGAAGGTGAAGAAGCAAGCTGTACAACACTGGGATTGTGTGCGCACCTTGCCAACTGATAGAAAACAGTACCTTTGCACTCTCCTGACTTTTCCAATCACAGGAACATTCGATTGGAAGCTGTTTTGGACAACTTTTCTTTTCTTCCTGCCAAACACTTGGCAGACATCCGTGCAACTTCTAGAACACGATGGGAGATGTTTTCTGTGCTGGCACAGTTTTTCCTAGCCAGACATAGTGGAAAAGCTTTTTGCCGAGGTGTAGATGAGAAGAGGAGCTAAAGACGAAGGTAGGATGCTCTCCGGAGGTAAGAGCCGCTGCCGGGCGTCTTTCGGCAGAAGCCGCGCTAAGGAGAGCCCTGTGAGCGGCACAATCGTCTTTGCGCGAAGAAGCCGCTTCTTGGGCTCCGGCAGCCGGCGAGAGCGGCAGCTTCGGGAAGGTGAAGAAGCAAGCTGTACAACACTGGGATTGTGTGCGCACCTTGCCAACTGATAGAAAACAGTACCTTTGCACTCTCCTGACTTTTCCAATCACAGGAACATTCGATTGGAAGCTGTTTTGGACAACTTTTCTTTTCTTCCTGCCAAACACTTGGCAGACATCCGTGCAACTTCTAGAACACGATGGGAGATGTTTTCTGTGCTGGCACAGTTTTTCCTAGCCAGACATAGTGGAGAAGCTTTTTGCCGAGGTGTAGATGAGAAGAGGAGCTAAAGACGAAGGTAGGATGCTCTCCGGAGGTAAGAGCCGCTGCCGGGCGTCTTTCGGCAGAAGCCGCGCTAAGGAGAGCCCTGTGAGCGGCACAATCGTCTTTGCGCGAAGAAGCCGCTTCTTGGGCTCCGGCAGCCGGCGAGAGCGGCAGCTTCGGGAAGGTGAAGAAGCAAGCTGTACAACACTGGGATTGTGTGCGCACCTTGCCAACTGATAGAAAACAGTACCTTTGCACTCTCCTGACTTTTCCAATCACAGGAACATTCGATTGGAAGCTGTTTTGGACAACTTTTCTTTTCTTCCTGCCAAACACTTGGCAGACATCCGTGCAACTTCTAGAACACGATGGGAGATGTTTTCTGTGCTGGCACAGTTTTTCCTAGCCAGACATAGTGGAAAAGCTTTTTGCCGAGGTGTAGATGAGAAGAGGAGCTAAAGACGAAGGTAGGATGCTCTCCGGAGGTAAGAGCCGCTGCCGGGCGTCTTTCGGCAGAAGCCGCGCTAAGGAGAGCCCTGTGAGCGGCACAATCGTCTTTGCGCGAAGAAGCCGCTTCTTGGGCTCCGGCAGCCGGCGAGAGCGGCAGCTTCGGGAAGGTGAAGAAGCAAGCTGTACAACACTGGGATTGTGTGCGCACCTTGCCAACTGATAGAAAACAGTACCTTTGCACTCTCCTGACTTTTCCAATCACAGGAACATTCGATTGGAAGCTGTTTTGGACAACTTTTCTTTTCTTCCTGCCAAACACTTGGCAGACATCCGTGCAACTTCTAGAACACGATGGGAGATGTTTTCTGTGCTGGCACAGTTTTTCCTAGCCAGACATAGTGGAGAAGCTTTTTGCCGAGGTGTAGATGAGAAGAGGAGCTAAAGACGAAGGTAGGATGCTCTCCGGAGGTAAGAGCCGCTGCCGGGCGTCTTTCGGCAGAAGCCGCGCTAAGGAGAGCCCTGTGAGCGGCACAATCGTCTTTGCGCGAAGAAGCCGCTTCTTGGGCTCCGGCAGCCGGCGAGAGCGGCAGCTTCGGGAAGGTGAAGAAGCAAGCTGTACAACACTGGGATTGTGTGCGCACCTTGCCAACTGATAGAAAACAGTACCTTTGCACTCTCCTGACTTTTCCAATCACAGGAACATTCGATTGGAAGCTGTTTTGGACAACTTTTCTTTTCTTCCTGCCAAACACTTGGCAGACATCCGTGCAACTTCTAGAACACGATGGGAGATGTTTTCTGTGCTGGCACAGTTTTTCCTAGCCAGACATAGTGGAGAAGCTTTTTGCCGAGGTGTAGATGAGAAGAGGAGCTAAAGACGAAGGTAGGATGCTCTCCGGAGGTAAGAGCCGCTGCCGGGCGTCTTTCGGCAGAAGCCGCGCTAAGGAGAGCCCTGTGAGCGGCACAATCGTCTTTGCGCGAAGAAGCCGCTTCTTGGGCTCCGGCAGCCGGCGAGAGCGGCAGCTTCGGGAAGGTGAAGAAGCAAGCTGTACAACACTGGGATTGTGTGCGCACCTTGCCAACTGATAGAAAACAGTACCTTTGCACTCTCCTGACTTTTCCAATCACAGGAACATTCGATTGGAAGCTGTTTTGGACAACTTTTCTTTTCTTCCTGCCAAACACTTGGCAGACATCCGTGCAACTTCTAGAACACGATGGGAGATGTTTTCTGTGCTGGCACAGTTTTTCCTAGCCAGACATAGTGGAAAAGCGTTTTGCTAAGATGTAGACGACAAGAGAGGCTAAAGAGTGGATGTTAGCAAATGACACCCATCTTCAAAAAAGGCAATTAAGAGGACTCGCCATAGTACAAACCAGCCAGCCTCTTTTTTATCCCCAGGAAGTTGATGAAGCAGCTCTTCCTGGAAATCCTTGCCAGGCACATGACAGATGACCAAATAATGTAGTTAGCATGATTTTTCAGGGGAATTTCATGCTGAACATCACTTTAAACTCCTCTGATGAATCAACTTGACTGGTAGATGAAGGGAATATTATCTGCCTGGGCTTCAGGGAGGTTTTTGACATACCTCTACATGGCATCACACATATATATGGAAGCAATAGTGCAAAGGGGAGGGAATCAGTGTCTTTTCAGTGATGCTGAGGGAAAAGACAAGAGGCAGTGGGCACACACTGAAATACAGGAGATTGCCTTTGAACATCAGTAAATGTTTCTTTACTGTCAGGGTGACTGAACCACGGCACAGACTGCCCAGAAAGATTGTGGAGCCTGGATCTTTGAAGACATTAAAAGTACACCCAGATAGAATCCTGGGCAAGAGGCTCTAGGTATCCTGGTTTAGGCAGGGGGGTTGGGCCTGGTTAGCCCCACCAACCCCTTCCACTCTCTTTCATTCTGTGCTAGTGAATTCTCTTCAAGATGCATTTCAAAGCACTGGCATGACAAAGTTCTGTGCAGACAGAGATCCAAATGGACATGGCATCTAAGTTCCTTAAGCAGTGTTCAAGAAGAATGTAAAACTCTGGCACAAGTGTCTCTTCCCTAACTGAATCCCTTTCATGGGAAAATTCCCAGCTCTAGAAAGATCTTCTGATACGCATGCTTAAGACTGACACTGGCTGAGCAAATTTCTCCCTATGTATATCTAAGACCAGTTAGGATCTTCACCCAAAGTGCTGTCAACATAGTCACAGAATGCCTATTGTTAAGAAGTGACAGCTTCCATCAGAATGGCAGCTATTGGTCCACAAAATGGATTAATGGATGGGAATTATCTACGTGGGTTAAAAACAAAAATAAAGAGTTGGTCTTTATTTATCAATTTCATGGCAATATTGATAAGGGAAGAAAAAGATCTAAGTCCTTGACTTTCTGGACTCGAGGAAAGATTTTAAAAATTCCTTGTAAAAATGTATGATCACAATCAGACTATTGAAACCATTTTAGTTGGGAACAAAGTTCCAAAATTGTCTAGATAGTGGCAAAGAAGCCAAGAAAATAGGAAAGAAACAAAAAGAGAGCAAAAGAGTCAGCTTCAGTGTACAAGCTCGTTCTAGAAGTAGTCTGCTGGGAAAAGGAACCCCCAGCTAAATTTCCAATGTATTCCTGCGCTTGATTCAGTAACTGGTCAATGTAAAAACCAATCCTTTTGTACAACTTCTTCCAGCAACAAAAACTCCAACAGGTTGACACTACCATCATGCCTGTTCCAGACATATTTAAAAGAGAAATGATGATTTTCTTGAAAACCTACTTACATAAAAGTTGCAAGATGGTGGAGGGATTCCCACATCCTCCTTCCTCCATCTGGCTTGAAAGTATATTTGATAAAATATGCAACAAAGCACATGATTTATAAGGGAGAGTCAAATGGATGATTTGGGAATCGATCTCTTGTTGATAGTAAACTTCATATCCACTCGGTGTGACCTTTTTAAAACAAAATGTGGAGCTGAGGCATGAATCTGCCACAACAATTGTAAAGCAAACATACACACTCCCCTTCATATGCCCCCCCCTCCACACACACCTAGGCACACACAGAGATCAGCATAGCAGATCATGAACACCTTGGAAAAGACTGAAATGCTAAATGCCTCTCTTGATGGGCAAAAGAGCTGGTGCAGTAATTCAAATGCCTGGTACAAAAATTCTGTTTAATATTTAGCTCCTATTTAAAACACAGCTTTTCATTTCATTCTATTTACAGAATATTTTCATTTCATTTGTTTCTTTAAAATTACTTAGTTCTCACCTGTTGTATGTCTAGGAATATTTTCTTCCAAAAATAGAAAAAAATAGATGATATCTTTTCAGCAGAAAACATTGGTTGATACAATTTTAAACCATCATGATATGGAAGAATTCTTCTGTCCCTCTCGAAGGTGGAAGAAGCATTTGGATCACAGATCATCTACAATGAAATACTTGACATGTTTAAGATGCTTTCAATCAATTTTGATCGTCAATTGCTTATTTGTTGTAAACAGTAATTTTTCAGTGAAGGGAAAGTGTGTGTGGTATATCTACATGATATGTTCAAAGGCAGTTCCTACTAATGGCCAGGCTGAATTCCAGTAAATAATGTCCCGAATGATATTTTGCCGCCTTCTTTGGCACTTCATGAAATCTTACCCTGATGAAGTGCTGAAACACAGAGATTTTCTCTTAGAGAGTGTCTCATGTTGTAACCTATCCCATGGATTTTATGCTGTAATTCTTATCTCTTTTAAAATTTACTATCTTCTGTACAGTTTTCATGAAACTTTCTGTTACAGTAGTGAATAGCACAGATAAATGTCATTTTGTACAACTTTGAATTTACCCCAAGAGCTGAGAGAAAACTTGATCCTATACTTCAATCCGAGTTTCTTCTATAGTCCAACTTTGTTTCTCTACCATCAAGCTTCTCCTTTGTTGCTGCTCCAAGCCCTGTCCAAGGTGACCTTGAATACTTTCAGGGATGGGACACCCACAACTTCTCTGGGCAACCTGTTCCAGTGTTCCAGCACTCCCACAGTAAAAAAGGCCTTCCTTTCATCTAATATGTGTAGGAAATCATAAATCTAGGCATAGAAGCTTGGAGTGCAAATTTGAAATTCTTTGGATTTGAAGCACATTTTATATGAATACTGACTTACAGATGACTAAAAGATGTTGATGGGCATTTGAGCTGACAAGTTTTGAAAAAGTGCACGGAAATTAAAATTGAAACCACTAAAATTAAAAACTCCTTGCCATTTTCTTTTTCCTCTCCTATTCAAAATTGCATATGTCAGATATCAGTGCTTCATGCAAACCTCTCAGATGCTCTCAGAGAAAAAGCTTTTCTTTCAGACTAAGTTGCGGTTGACGTAGAACACTAGCAGGAGTGAAAGATTTTCTGGGCATCGGGGCAGCCCGTTCTCCTTGGATTTGTGTGCAGAATGCATTTTATCCAAACTGGAAAATAGATCCCAGCTCTGTTCTATTCATCATTCTTACTTCATCAGGCCAGAAGATTCTGTGAAAAGTAGCCTGTGGACCTTGAAGACAGCGCATGTGAACCAGATGAGAGGTGATAGAGAAGTTGAGGGAGAGAAGAAAGAGCATGAGGCTGAAACCAGAAAGTATTTCTCCACGTGATCATGGAAGATTGCAGGAGCCACTTGGTACTATCAAACCAGCCCAACTTGGCACTGGTGCCACCTTGGGTCTGGGAGCCATGTTGCATATCGTGCATTTTAAGGAGCCAGCTGGCCACACCCAGCCATATGCCCCCAAACACAAACCAAGGCCCTTTTCTCTGGCAAACAAAACTCAGCTGCCCTGCTTCTGGATGGCAGATTGCAGGAACCACTTGGTACTATCAAACCAGCCCAACTTGGCACTGGTGCCACCATGGGTCTGGTCACCATCCTGCCTATTGTAGCTTTTCAGGAGCCAGCCGGTCACTCTCAGCCATAGGCCCCCAAACACAAACCTCGGCCCGTTTCCCTGGCAAACAAAAGTAAGCTGCCCCGCTTCTGCATGGCAGATTGCAGGAGCTACTTAGTACTATCAAATCAGCCCGACTTGGCACAGGTGCCACCTTGGATCTGGGAACCATCCTGTGTATCGTGGATTTTCAGGGGCCAGCCGGCCACTCTCAGCCATATGCCCCCAAAAACAAACCACGGACCTTTTCTCTGGCAAACAAAAATCAGCTGCCCCACTTCTGGATGGCAGATTGCAGGAGCCACTTGGGACTATCACACCAGCACAACATGGCACTGCTGCCACCTTGGATCTGGGAACAATCCTGCGTATCGTACATATTCAGGAACCAGCCGAACACTCCCAGCCACAGGCCCCCAAACACAAACAACGGCCCATTTCCCTGGCAAACAAAACTCAGCTGCCCCGCTTCTGGATGGCAGTTTGCAGGAGCCACTTGGGACTATCAAACCAGCCCGACTTGGTAATGGTACCACCTTGGATCTGGGAACCATCCGGCGTATCGTGGATTTTCAGGGGCCAGCCGGTCATTCCCAGCCATATGCCCCCAAACACAAACCTCGGCCCTTTTCTCTGGCAAACAAAACTCAACTGCCCCTCTTCTGGATGGCAAATTGCAGGACGCACTTGGTACTACAAAAAGAGCCCGACTTGGCAGTGGTGCCACCTTGGCTCTGGGAACCATCCTGCGTATCGAGCATTTTAAGGAGCCAGCCGGCAATTCCCAGCCGTATGCCCCAAAAAGAAACCATGGACATTTTCTCTGGCAAAAAAAACTCAGCTGTCCCGCTTCTGGATGGCAGATTGCAGGAGTCACTTTGAACCATACAACCAGCCTTACTTGGCACTGGTGCCACCTTGGATCTGGGAACCATCCTGCCTATCGTTGATTTTCAGGGGCCAGCCGGCCACTCTCAGCCATAGGCCCCCAAACACAAACCACAGCCCTTTTCTCTAGCAAACAAAATTCAACTGCCCCGCTTCTGGATGGCAAATTGCAGGAGCCACTGGGTACTACAAAAACAGCCTGACTTGGCACTGGTGCCACCTTGCGTCTGGTTACCATGCGGCGTATCGTGCATTTTAAGGAGCCAGGTGGCCACTCCCAGCCATATGCCCCCAAACACAACCCACGGCCCTTTTCTCTGGCAAACAAAACTCAGCTGCCCCGCTTCTGGATGGCAGATTGCAGGAGACACTTGGTACTATCAAACCAGCCCGACTTGGCACTGGTGCCACCTTGGGTCTGGGAACCATCCTGCGTATTGTGGATTGTCCGGAGACAGCCGACCACTCTCGGCCACAGAGCCCAATCAAAAACAAAGGTCCGTTTCCCTGGCAAAAAAAACTCAGCTGCCCCGTTTCTGGATGGGAGATTGCAGGACGCACTTGACACTGTCAAACGAGCCCCACTTGGCACTGGTGCCACCTTGGGTCTGGGAACCATGCTGCGTATCGTGGATTTTCAGGAGCCAGCCGGCCACTGCCAGCCACAGGCCCCCAAACACAAACCACAGCCTTTTCCTCTGGCAAACAAAACTCAGCTGCCCCGCTTCTGGATGGCAGATTGCAGGAGCCACTTGGTACTATCAAACCAGCCCGACTTGGCACTGGTGCCACCTCTGGTCTGGGAACCATCCTGCCTATCGTGGATTTTAAGGAGCCAGCCGGCTACTCCCAGCCACAGGCCCCCAACAAAAACCACGGCCCTTTTTTCTCGCAAACAAAACTTAGCTGCCTCACTTCTGGATGGCAGATTGCAGGAGCCACTTGGTGTAATCAAACCAGCCCGACTTGGCACTGGTGCCACCTTGGGTCTGGGAACCATCCTGCGTATCGTGGATTCTAAGGAGCCAGCCGGCCACTCCCAGCCACAGGCCCCCAAACAAAATCAACGGCGCTGTTCCCTGGAAAACAAAACACGCCTGCCAACTTTTTGATGGAGTTTGCAGGAGCCACTTGGTACTATCAAACCAGCCCGACTTGGCATAGGTGCCACCTTGGGTCTGGGAAACATCCTGCGTATCGTGGATTCTTAGGAGCCTGCCGGCCACTCCTAGCCACAGGCCCCCAAACAAAAACCTAGGCCTATTTCTCTGGCAAACAAAAGTAAGCTGCCCTGCTTCTGGATGGCAGATTGCAGGAGACACTTGGTACTATCAAACCAGCCCGACTTGGCACTGGTGCCACCTTGGATCTGGGAACCATGCTGTGTATCGTGGATATTCAGGGGCCAGCTGGCCACTCTCAGCCATATGTCCCCAAACAGAAACCTCGGCCCGTTTCTCTGGCAAACAAAACTCAACTGCCCCTCTTCTGGATGGCAAATTGCAGGATGAACTTGATACTAAAACCGCAGGCCGACTTGGTAGTGGTGACACCTTGGGCCTGGGAACCATCATGCGTATCGAGCATTTTAAGGAGCCAGCCGGCCACTCCCAGCAATATGCCCCCAAAAACAATCCACGGAATTTTTCTCTGGCAAACAAAAATCAGCTGCCCCGCTTCTGGATGGCAGATTGCAGGAGCCACTTTGCACCATCAAACCAGCCCGACTTGGCACTGGTGCCACCTTGCATCTGGGAACCATGCTGCCTAGCGTGGATTTTCAGGAGCCAGCCGGCCACTCTCAGCTATATGCCCCCAAACAAAACCCACGGCCCGTTTCCCTGGCAAACAAAATTAAGCTGCCCCGCTTCTGGATGGCAGATTGCAGGACGCACTTGGTAGTATCAAACCAGCCCGACTTGGCACTGGTGCCACCTTGGGTCTGGGAACCATCCTGCGTATCGTGGGTTCAAAGGAGCCAGCCGGCCACTCCCAGCCACAGGCCCCCAAATAAAAACAATGGCGCTTTTCCCTGGAAAACAAAACTCGCCTGCCAACTTTTTGATGGCAGATTGCAGGAGCCACTTGGTACTATCAAACCAGCCCAACTTGGCACTGGTGCCACCTTGGGTCTGGGAACCATGCTGCGTAACACAGATTCTAAGGAGGCAGTCGGCCACTCCCAGCCACAAGCCCCCAAACACAAACAACGGCGCTATTCTCTGGCAAACAAAACTCAACTGCCCCTCTTCTGGATGGCAAATTGCAGGACGCACTTGGTACTATAAAAACAGCCCGACTTGGCACTGGTGCCACCTTGGGTCTGGGAACCATCCTGCGTATTGTGGGTTGTCAGGAGCCAGCCGAACACTCTCGGCCACAGACCCCAATTAAAAACAACGGCCCGTTTCACAGGCAAACAAAACTCAGCTGCCCCGCTTCTGGATGGGAGATTGCAGGAGGCACTTGACACTGTGAAACCAGCCCCACTTGGCACTGGTGCCACCTTGGGTCTGGGAACCATGCTGCGTATCATGGATTTTCAGGAGCCAGCCGGTCACTCTCAGCCATAGGCCCCCAAACACAAACCTCGTCCCGTTTCCCTGGCAAACAAAAGTAAGCTGCCCCGCTTCTGCATGGCAGATTGCAGGAGCTACTTAGTACTATCAAATCAGCCCGACTTGGCACAGGTGCCACCTTGGATCTGGTCACCATCCTGCCTATCGTAGCTTTTCAGGAGCCAGCCGGCCACTCCCTGCCACAGGCCCCCAAACACAAACAACGGCGCTTTTCCCTGGAAAGCAAAATTCGCCTGCCAACATTTTGATGGCAGATTGCAGGAGCCACTTGGTACTATCAAACAAGCCGAACTTGGCACTTGTGCCACCATGGGTCTGGTCAACATCCTGCCTATCGTAGCTTTTCAGGAGCCAGCCGGTCACTCCCAGCCATAGGCCCCGAGACAAAAACCTCGGCCCGTTTCCCGGGCAAACAAAAGTAAGCTACCCCGCTTCTGGATGGCAGATTGCAGGACGCACTTGGTACTATCAAACCAGCCCGACTTGGCACTGGTGCCACCTCTGGTCTGGGAACCATCCTGCGTATCGTAGATTCTAAGGAGCCAGCCGGCCACTCCCAGCCATTGGCCCCCCAAAAAAAACAACGGCGCTTTTCCCTGGAAAACAAAACTTGCCTGCCAACTTTTTGATGGCAGATTGCCGGAGCCACTTGGTACTATCAAACCAGCCCTACTTGGCACTGGTGCCACCATGGGTCTGGTCACCATCCTGCCTATCGTAGCTTTTCAGGAGCCAGCCGGTCACTCCCAGCCATAGGCCCCCAGACACAAAGCTCGACCCGTTTCCCTGGCAAACAAAAGTAAGCTGCCCCGCTTCTGGATGGCAGATTGCAGGAACCACTTGGTACTATCAAACCAGCCCAACTTGGCACTGGTGCCACCTTGGGTCTGGGAACCATCCTGCGTATCGTGGATTCTAAGGAGCCAGCCGGTCACTCCCTGCCACAGGCCCCCAGACACAAACAACGGCGCTTTTCCCTGGAAAACAAAACTCGCCTGCCGACCTTTTGATGGCAGATTGCAGGAGCCACTTGCTACTATCAAATCAGCCCAACTTGGCACTGGTGCCACCATGGGTCTGGTCACCATCCTGCCTATCGTAGCTTTTCAGGAGCCAGCCGGTCACTCCCAGCCATAGGCCCCCAGACACAAACCTCGGCCCGTTTCCCTGGAAAACAAAAGTAAGCTGCCCCGCTTCTGGATGGCAGATTGCAGGAGCCACTTTGCACCATCCAACTAGCCCGACTTGGCACTGGTGCCACCTCAGGTCTGGGAACCATCCTGCGTATCGTGGATTCTAATTATCCATCCGGCCACTCCCACCCACAGGCCCCCAAACACAAACAACGGCGCTTTTCCCTGGAAAACAAAACTCGCCTGCCAATTTTTGATGGCAGATTGCAGGAGCCACTTGGTACTATCAAACCAGCCCAACTTGGCACTGGTGCCACCATGGGTCTGGTCACCATCCTACCTATCGTAGCTTTTCAGGAGCCAGCCGGTCACTCCCAGCCATAGGCCCCCAGACACAAAGCTCGGCCCGTTTCCCTGGCAAGCAAAAGTAAGCTGTCCCGCTTCTGGATGGCAGATTGCAGGACGCACTTGGTAGTATCAAACCAGGCGGCTTGGCACTGGCGCCACCTCACGTCTGGGAACCATCCTGCATATCGTGGATTCTAAGCAGCCAGCCGGCCACTCCCAGCCACAGGCCCCCAAACACAAACAACGGCGCTTTTCCCTGGAAAACAAAACTCGCCTGCCAAGTTTTTGATGGCAGATTGCAGGAGCCACTTGGTACTATCAAACCAGCCCAACTTGGCACTGGTGCCACCATGGGTCTGGTCACCATCCTGCCTATCGTAGCTTTTCAGGAGCCAGCCGGTCACTCCCAGCCATAGGTCCCCAGTCACAAACCTCGGCCCGTTTCCCTGGCAAACAAAAGCAAGCTGCCCCGCTTCTGGATGGCAGATTGCAGGAGCCACTTTGCACCATCAAACTAGCCCGACTTGGCACTGGTGCCACCTCTGGTCTGGGAACCATCCTGCGTATGGTAGATTCTAAGCAGCCAGCCGGCCACTCCCACCCACAGGCCCCCAAACACAAACAACGGCGCTTTTCCCTGGAAAACAAAACTCGTCTGCCAACTTTTTGATGGCAGATTGCCGGAGCCACTTGGTACTATCAAACCAGCCCAACTTGGCACTGGTGCCACCATGGGTCTGGTCACCATCCTGCCTATCGTAGCTTTTCAGGAGCCAGCCGGCCACTCCCTGCCACAGGCCCCCAAACACAAACAACGGCGCTTTTCCCTGGAAAAAAAAATTCGCCTGCCAACTTTTTGATGGCAGATTGCAGGAGCCACTTGGTACTATCAAATCAGCCCAACTTGGCACTGGTGCCACCATGGGTCTGGTCACCATCCTGCCTATCGTAGCTTTTCAGGAGCCAGCCGGTCACTCCCAGCCATAGGCCCCCAGACATAAACCTCGGCCCGTTTCCCTGGCAAACAAAAGTAAGCTGCCCCGCTTCTGGATGGCAGATTGCAGCAACCACTTGGTACTATCAAACCAGCCCAACTTGGCACTGGTGCCACCTCTGGTCTGGGAACCATGCTGAGTATCGTGGATTCTAAGGAGCCAGCCGGCCACTCCCAGCCACAGGCCCCCAAACACAAACAACGGCGCTTTTCCCTGGAAAACAAAACTCGCCTGCCAAGTTTTTGATGGCAGATTGCTGGAGCCACTTGGTACTATCAAACCAGCCCAACTTGGCACTGGTGCCGTCATGGGTCTGGTCACCATCCTGCCTATCGTAGCTTTTCACGAGCCAGCCTGTCACTTCCATGCTTAGGCCCCCAGACACAATCCTCGGACCGTTTCCCTGGCAAACAAAAGTAAGCTGCCCCGCTTCTGGATGGCAGATTGCAGGAACCACTTGGTACTATCAAACCAGCCCAACTTGGCACTGGTGTCACCATGGGTCTGGGAACCATCCTGTGTATCGTGGATTCTAATTAGCCATCCGTCCACTCCAGGCCATAGGGCCCCAGGCACAATCAACGGCGCTTTTCCCTGGATAACAAACTCGCCTGCCAACTTTTTGATGGCAGATTGCAGGAGCCACTTGGTACTATCAAACCAGCCCAACTTGGCACTGCTGCCACCATGGGTCTGGTCACCATCCTGCCTATCGTAGCTTTTCAGGAGCCAGCCGGTCACTCCCAGCCATATGCCCCGAGACACAAACCTCGGCCCGTTTCCCTGGCAAACAAAAGTAAGCTACCCCACTTCTGGATGGCAGATTGCAGGACGCACTTGGTACTATCAAACCAGCCCAACTTGGCACTGGTGCCACGTCAAGTCTAGGAACCATCCTGCGTATCGTGGATTCTAAGGAGCCAGCCGGCCACTCCCAGCCATAGGCCCCCAAACAAAAACAACGGCGCTTTTCCCTGGTAAAGAAAACTTGCCTGCCAACTTTTTGATGGCAGATTGCAGGAGCCACTTGGTACTATCAAACCAGCCCGACTTGGCACTGGTGCCACGACAAGTCTGGGAACCATCCTGCGTATCGTGGATTCTAATGAGCCAGCCGGCCACTCCCAGCCACAGGCCCCCAAACACAAACAACGGAGCTTTTCCCTGGAAAACAAAACTCGCCTGCCAACTTTTTGATGGCAGATTGCAGGAGCCACTTGGTACTATCAAACCAGCCCAACTTGGCACTGGTGCCACCTTGAGTCTGGTCACCATCCTGCCTATCGTAGCTTTTCAGGAGCCAGCCGGTCACTCCCAGCCATAGGCCCCGAGACACAAAGCTCGGCCCTTTTCCCTGGCAAACAAAAGTAAGCTGCCCCGCTTCTGGATGGCAGATTGCAGGAGCCACTTTGCACCATCAAACTATCCCGACTAGGCACTGGTGCCACCTTGGGTCTGGGAACCATCCTGCGTATGGTGGATTCTAAGGAGCCAGCCGGCCACTCCCAGCCACAGGCCCCTAAACACAACAACGGCGCTTTTCCCTGGAAAACAAAACTCGCCTGCCAATTTTTGATGGCAGATTGCAGGAGCCACTTGGTACTATCAAACCAGCCCAACTTGGCACTGGTGCCACCATGGGTCTGGTCACCATCCTGCCTATCGTAGCTTTTCAGGAGCCAGCCGGTCACTCCCAGCCATAGGCCCCCAGACACAAAGCTCGGCCCGTTTCCCTGGCAAGCAAAAGTAAGCTGTCCCGCTTCTGGATGGCAGATTGCAGGACGCACTTGGTAGTATCAAACCAGCCCGACTTGGCACTGGCGCCACCTCACGTCTGGGAACCATCCTGCGTATCGTGGATTCTAAGCAGCCAGCCGGCCACTCCCAGCCACAGGCCCCCAAACACAAACAACGGTGCTTTTCCCTGGAAAACAAAACTCGCCTGCCAACTTTTTGATGGCAGATTGCAGGAGCCACTTGGTACTATCAAACCAGCCCAACTTGGCACTGGTGCCACCATGGGTCTGGTCACCATCCTGCCTATCGTAGCTTTTCAGGAGCCAGCCGGTCACTCCCAGCCATAGGCCCCCAGACACAAACCTCGGCCCGTTTCCCTGGCAAACAAAAGCAAGCTGCCCCGCTACTGGATGGCAGATTGCAGGAGCCACTTTGCACCATCAAACTAGCCCGACTTGGCACTGGTGCCACCTCAGGTCTGGGAACCATGCTGCGTATCGTGGATTCTAATTAGCCATCCGGCCACTCCCACCCACAGGCCCCCAAACACAAACAACGGCGCTTTTCCCTGGAAAACAAAACTCGCCTGCCAAATTTTGATGGCAGATTGCCGGAGCCACTTGGTACTATCAAACCAGCCCACCTTGACACTGGTGCCACCATGGGTCTGGTCACCATCCTGCCTATCGTAGCTTTTCAGGAGCCAGCCGGTCACTCCCAGCCATAGGCCCCCAGACACAAAGCTCGGCCCGTTTCCCTGGCAAACAAAAGTAAGTTATCCCGCTTCTGGATGGCAGATTGCAGGAGCCACTTTTCACCATCAAACCAGCCCGACTTGGCACTGGTGCCACCTCTGGTCTGGGAACCATCCTGCGTATCATGGATTCTAAGGAGCCAGCCGGCCACTCCCAGCCACAGGCCCCCAAACACAAACAACGGCGCTTTTCCCTGGATAACAAACTCGCCTGCCAAGTTTTTGATGGCAGATTGCAGGAGCCACTTGGTACTATCAAACCAGCCCAACTTGGCACTGGTGCCACCATGGGTCTGGTCACCATCCTGCCTATCGTAGCTTTTCAGGAGCCAGCCGGTCACTCCCAGCCATAGGCCCCGAGACACAAACCTCGGCCCGTTTCCCTGGCAAACAAAAGTAAGCTACCCCGCTTCTGGATGGCAGATTGCAGGATGCACTTGGTACTATCAAACCAGCCCAACTTGGCACTGGTGCCACCTCAGGTCTGGGAACCATCCTGCGTATCGTGGATTCTAAGGAGCCAGCCGGCCACTCCCAGCCATAGGCCCCCAAACAAAAACAACGGCGCTTTTCCCTGGAAAACAAAACGTGCCTGCCAACTTTTTGATGGCAGATTGCAGGAGCCACTTGGTACTATCAAACCAGCCCAACTTGGCACTGGTGCCGTCATGGGTCTGGTCACCATCCTGCCTATCGTAGCTTTTCAGGAGCCAGCCAGTCACTCCCAGCCGTAGGCCCAGAGACACAAATCTCGGCCCGTTTCCCTGACAAACAAAAGTAAGCTGTCCCGCTTCTGGATGGCAGATTGCAGGACGCACTTGGTACTATCAAACCAGCCCGACTTGGCACTGGTGCCACCTCTGGTCTGGGAACTATCCTGCGTATGGTAGATTCTAAGCAGCCAGCCGGCCACTCCCAGCCACAGGCCCCCAAACACAAACAACGGCGCTTTTCCCTGGAAAACAAAACTCGTCTGCCAACTTTTTGATGGCAGATTGCCGGAGCCACTTGCTACTATCAAACCAGCCCAACTTGGCACTGGTGCCACCATGGGTCTGGTCACCATCCTGCCTATCGTAGCTTTTCAGGAGCCAGCCGGCCACTCCCTGCCACAGGCCCCCAAACACAAACAACGGCGCTTTTCCCTGGAAAACAAAATTCGCCTGCCAACATTTTGATGGCTGATTGCAGGAGCCACTTGGTACTATCAAATCAGCCCAACTTGGCACTGGTGCCACCATGGGTCTGGTCACCATCCTGCCTATCGTAGCTTTTCAGGAGCCAGCCGGTCACTCCCAGCCATAGGCCCCCAGACACAAACCTCGGCCCGTTTCCCTGGCAAACAAAAGTAAGCAGCCCCGCTTCTGGATGGCAGATTGCAGCAACCACTTGGTACTATCAAACCAGCCCAACTTGGCACTGGTGCCACCTCTGGTCTGGGAACCATGCTGAGTATCATGGATTCTAAGGAGCCAGCCGGCCACTCCCAGCCACAGGCCCCCAAACACAAACAACGGCGCTTTTCCCTGGAAAACAAAACTCGCCTGCCAAGTTTTTGATGGCAGATTGCAGGAGCCACTTGGTACTATCAAACCAGCCCAACTTGGCACTGGTGCCGTCATGGGTCTGGTCACCATCCTGCCTATCGTAGCTTTTCACGAGCCAGCCGGTCACTTCCAGGCTTAGGCCCCCAGACACAATCCTCGGACCGTTTCCCTGGCAAACAAAAGTAAGCTGCCCCGCTTCTGGATGGCAGATTGCAGGATCCACTTGGTACTATCAAACCAGCCCAACTTGGCACTGGTGTCACCATGGGTCTGGGAACCATCCTGTGTATCGTGGGTTCTAATTAGCCATCCGTCCACTCCCAGCCATAGGCCCCCAAACAAAAACAGCGGCGCTTTTCCCTGGTAAAGAAAACTTGCCTGCCAACTTTTTGATGGCAGATTGCAGGAGCCACTTGGTACTATCAAACCAGCCCAACTTGGCACTGGTGCCACCATGGGTCTGGTCACCATCCTGCCTATCGTAGCTTTTCAGGAGCCAGCCGGTCACTCCCAGCCATAGGCCCCCAGACACAAAGCTCGGCCCGTTTCCCTGGCAAACAAAAGTAAGCTGCCCCGCTTCTGGATGGCAGATTGCAGGAGCCACTTGGTACTATCAAACCAGCCCGACTTGGCACTGGTGCCACCTCTGGTCTGGGAACCAGCCTGCGTATCGTGGATTCTAAGGAGCCAGCCGGCCACTCCCAGCCACAGGCCCCCAAACACAAACAACGGCGCTTTTCCCTGGAAAACAAAACTCGCCTGCCAACTTTTTGATGGCAGATTGCAGGAGCCACTTGGTACTATCAAACCAGCCCAACTTGGCACTGGTGCCGCCATGGGTCTGGTCACCATCCTGCCTATCGTAGCTTTTCACGAGCCAGCCGGTCACTCCCAGCCATAGGCCCCCAGACAAAAACCTCGGCCCGTTTCCCTGGAAAACAAAAGTAAGCTGCCCCGCTTCTGGATGGCAGATTGGAGGACGCACTTGTTACTATCAAACCAGCCCGACTTGGCACTGGTGCCACCACTGGTCTGGGAACCATCCTGCGTATCGTGGATTCTAAAGAGCCAGCCGGCCACTCCCAGCGACAGGCTCCCAAACACAAACAACGGCGCTTTTCCCTGGAAAACAAAACTCGCCTGCCAACTTTTTGATGGCAGATTGCAGGAGCCACTTGGTACTATCAAACCAGCCCAACTTGGCACTGCTGCCACCATGGGTCTGGTCACCATCCTGCCTATCGTAGCTTTTCACGAGCCTGCCGGTCACTCCCAGCCATAGGCCCCCAGACAAATCCTCGGCCCGTTTCCCTGGCAAACAAAAGTAAGCTGCCCCGCTTCTGGATGGCAGATTGCAGGATCCACTTGGTACTATCAAACCAGCCCGACTTGGCACTGGTGCCACGACAAGTCTGGGAACCATCCTGCGTATCGTGGATTCTAATGAGCCAGCCGGCCACTCCCAGCCACAGGCCCCCAAACACAAACAACGGCGCCTTTCCCTGGAAAACAAAACTCGCCTGCCAACTTTTTGATGGCAGATTGCAGGAGCCACTTGGTACTATCAAACCAGCCCAACTTGGCACTGGTGCCACCTTGGGTCTGGTCACCATCCTGCCTATAGTAGCTTTTCAGGAGCCAGCCGGTCACTCCCAGCCATAGGCCCCGAGACACAAAGCTCGGCCCTTTTCCCTGGCAAACAAAAGTAAGCTGCCCCGCTTCTGGATGGCAGATTGCAGGAGCCACTTTGCACCATCAAACTATCCCGACTAGGCACTGGTGCCACCTTGGGTCTGGGAACCATCCTGCGTATGGTGGATTCTAAGGAGCCAGCCGGCCACTCCCAGCCACAGGCCCCTAAACACAACAACGGCGCTTTTCCCTGGAAAAAAAAACTCGCCTGCCAAATTTTGATGGCAGATTGCAGGAGCCACTTGGTACTATCAAACCAGCCCAACTTGGGACTGGTGCCACCATGGGTCTGGTCACCATCCTGCCTATCGTAGCTTTTCAGGAGCCAGCCGGTCACTCGCAGCCATAGGCCCCCAGACAAAAACCTCGGCCCGTTTCCCTGGCAAACAAAAGTAAGCTGCCCTGCTTCTGGATGGCAGATTGCAGGAACCACTTGGTACTATCAAACCAGCCCGACTTGGCACTGGTGCCACCTCTGGTCTGGGAACCATCCTGCGTATCGTGGATTCTAAGGAGCCAGTCGGCCACTCCCAGCCACAGGCCCCCAAACACAAACAACGGCCCGTTTCCGTGGCAAACAAAAGTAAGCTGCCCCGCTTCTGGATGGCAGATTGCAGGAGCCACTTGGTACTATCAAACCAGCCCGACTTGGCACTGGTGCCACCTCTGGTCTGGGAACCATCCTGCGTATCGTGGTGTCTAAGGAGCCAGCCGGCCACTCCCAACCACAGGCCCCCAAACACAAACAACGGCGCTTTTCCCTGGAAAACAAAACTCGCCTGCCAACTTTTTGATGTCTGATTGCAGGAGCCACTTGGTACTATCAAACCAGCCCAACTTGGCACTGGTGCCACCATGGGTCTGGTCACCATCCTGCCTATCGTAGCTTTCAGGAGCCCGCCGGTCACTCCCTGCCATAGGCCCCGAGACACAAACCTCGGCCCGTTTCCCTGGCAAACAAAAGTAAGCTGCCCCGCTTCTGGATGGCAGATTGCAGGACGCACTTGGTACTATCAAACCAGCCCGACTTGGCACTGGCGCCACCTCACGTCTGGGAACCATCCTGCGTATCGTGGATTCTAAGCAGCCAGCCGGCCACTCCCAGCCACAGGCCCCCAAACACAAACAACGGCGCTTTTCCCTGGCAAACAAAAGTAAGCTGCCCCGCTTCTGGATGGCAGATTGCAGGAACCACTTGGTAGTATCAAACCAGCCCAACTTGGCACTGGTGGCACCTCTTGTCTGGGAACCATGCTGCGTATCGTGGTTTCTAAGGAGCCAGCCGGCCACTCCCAACCATAGACCCCCAGACACAAACCTCGGCCCGTTTCCCTGGAAAACAAAAGTAAGCTACCCCGATTCTGGATGGCAGATTGCAGGAGCCACTTGGTACTATCAAATCAGCCCAACTTGGCACTGGTGCCACAATGGGTCTGGTAAACATCCTGCCTATCGTAGCTTTTCAGGAGCCAGCCGGCCACTCTCAGCCATATGCCCCCAAAAACAAACCACGGCCCTTTTCTCTGGCAAACAAAACTCAACTGCCCCTCTTCTGGATGGCAAATTTTAGGACGCACTTTGTACTACGAAAACCGCCCGACGTGGCACTGGTGCCACCTTGTGTCAGGGAACCATCCTGCATATCGAGCTTTTTAAGGAGCCAGCCGGCCACGCCCAGCCATAAACCCCCGAAAAAAAACCACGGACCATTTCTCTTGGAAACAAAAATCCGCTGCCCCGCGTCTGTATGGCAGATTGCAGGAGCCACTTTGCACCATCAAACCAGCCCGACTTGGCACTGGTGCCACCTTGGGTGTGGGAACAATCCTGCATATCGTGGATTCTAAGGAGCCAGCCGGCCACTCCCAGCCACAGGCCCCCAAACACAAACAACGGCGCTTTTCCCTGGAAAACAAAACTCGCCTGCCAACTTTTTGATGGCAGATTGCAGGAGCCACTTGGTACTATCAAATCATCCCAACTTGGCACTGGTGCCACTATGGGTCTGGGAACCATCATGCCTATCGTAGCTTTTCAGGAGCCAGCCGGTCACTCCCAGCCATAGGCCCCCAGACACAAACCTCGGACCGTTTCCCTGGCAAACAAAAGTAAGCTGCCCCGATTCTGGATGGCAGATTGCAGGAGCCACTTGGTTGTGTCAAACCAGCCCGACTTGGCACTGGTGCCACCTTGGGTCTGGGAACCATCCTGCGTATCGTGGATTCTAAGCAGCCACCCGGCCACTCTGAGCCACAGGCCCCCAAACAAAATCTACGGCGCTTTTCCCTGGAAAACAAAACTCGCCTGCCAACTTTTTGATGGCAGATTGCAGGAGCCACTTGGTACTATCAAACCAGCCCAACTTGGCACTGGTGCCACCTCTGGTCTGGGAACCATCCTGCCTATCGTAGCTTTTCAGGAGCCAGCCGGTCACTCCCAGCCATAGACCCCCAGACACAAACCTCGGCCCGTTTCCCTGGCAAACAAAAGTAAGCTGCCCCGCTTTTGGATGGCAGATTGCAGGAGACACGTTGCACCATCAAACCAGCCCCACTTGGCACTGGTGCCACCTTGGGTCTGGGAACAAGTTGGGCTGGTTTGATAGTACCAAGTGCCTCCTGCAATCTGCCATCCAGAAGCGGGACAGCTTACTTTTGTTTCCCAGGGAAACGGGCCGAGGTATTTGTCTGGGGGCCTATGGCTGGGAGTGACCGGCTGACTACTGAAAAGCTACGATAGGCAGGATGGTTACCAGACTCATGGTGCCACCAGCGCCAAGTCGGGCTGGTTTGATAATACTAAATAGCTCCTGCAATCTGCCATCCAGACGCGGGGCAGCGGATTTTTGTTTGCTGGAGAAACGTTCCGTGGTTTTTTTTTTGGGGGTATATGACTGGACGTGGCCGGCTGGCTCCTTAAAAAGCTCTATACGCAGGATTGTTCCCTGACCCAAGGTGGCATCAGTGCCAAGTCGGGCTGTTTTCGTAGTACCAAGTGCGTCCTGCAATTTGCCATCCAGAAGCGGGGCAGCCTACTTTTGTTTGCCAGGGAAACGTGCCGAGGTATTTGTCTGGGGGCCTATGGCTGGGAGTGAGCGGCTGGCTCCTGAAAAGCTACGATAGGCAGGATGGTGACCAGACCCATGGTGGCACCAGTGCCAAGTTGGGCTGGTTTGATAGTACCAAGTGGCTCCTGCAATCTGCCATCAAAAACTTGGCAGGCGAGTTTTGTTTTCCAGGGAAAAGCGCCGTTGTTTTTGTTTAGAGGCCTGTGGCTGGGAGTGGCCGCCTGTCCTCGTAGAATCTACGTTACGCAGCATGGTTCCCAGAGCCAAGGTGGCACCAGTGCCAAGTCGGGCTGGTTTGTAAGTACCAAGTGCATCCTGCAATCTGCCACCAAAAGCGGGGCAGCTTACTTTTGTTTGCCAGGGAAACGGGCCGAGGTTTGTGTCCGGGGGCCTATGGCAGGGAGTGACCGGCTGGCTCCTGAAAAGCTACGATAGGCAGGATGTTTACCAGACCCATGGTGGCACCAGTGCCAAGTTGGGCTGATTTGATAGTACCAAGTGGCTCCTGCAATCTGCCATCCAGAATCGGGGCAGCTTAATTTTGTTTGCCAGGGAAACGGTCCGAGGTTTGTGTCTGGGGGCCTATGGCTGGGAGTGACCGGCTGGCTCCTGAAATGCTACATTAGGCAGGATGGTTCCCAGACCCATAGTGGCACCAGTGCCAAGTTGGGATGATTTGATAGTACCAAGTGGCTCCTGCAATCTGCCATCAAAAATCTGGCAGGCGAATTTTATTTTCCAGGGAAAAGCGCCGTTGTTTGTGTTTGGGGGCCTGTGGCAGGGAGTGGCCGGCTGGCTCCTTAGAATCCACGATATGCAGGATTGTTCCCAGACCCAAGGTGGCACCAGTGCCAAGTCGGGCTGGTTTGATGGTGCAAAGTGGCTCCTGCAATCTGCCATCCAGACGCGGGGCAGCGGATTTTTGTTTCCAAGAGAAATGGTCCGTGGTTTGTTTTTGGGGGTATATGGCTGGGCGTGGCCGGCTGGCTCCTTAAAAAGCTCGATATGCAGGATGGTTCCCTGACACAAGGTGGCACCAATGCCACGTCGGGCGGTTTTCGTAGTAAATAGTGCGTCCTAAAATTTGCCATCCAGAAGAGGGGCAGTTGAGTTTTGTTTGCCAGAGAAAAGGGCCGTGGTTTGTTTTTGGGGCATATGGCTGAGAGTGGCCGGCTGGCCCCTGAAAATCCACGATAGGCAGGATGGTTCCCAGACCAGAGGTGTCACCAGTGCCAAGTCGGGCTGGTTTGATAGTACTAAGTAGCTCCTGCAATCTGCCATGCAGAAGCGGGGCAGCTTACTTTTGTTTGCCAGGGAAACGGGCCGAGGTTTGTGTCTGGGGGCCTATGGCTGGGAGTGACCGGCTGGCTCCTGAAAAGCTACGATAGGCAGGATGGTGACCAGACCCATGGTGGCAGCAGTGCCAAGTTGGGCTGGTTTGATAGTACCAAGTGGCTCCTGCAATCTGCCATCAAAAAGTTGGCAGGCGAGTTTTGTTTTCCAGGGAAAAGCGCCGTTGTTTGTGTTTGGGGGCCTGTGGCTGGGAGTGGCCAGCTGGCTCCTTAGAACCCACGATACGCAGGATGGTTCCCAGACCTGAGTTGGCACCAGTGCCAAGTTGGGCTGGTTTGATGGTGCAAAGTGGCTCCTGCAATCTGCCATCCAGAAGCGGGGCAGCTTACTTTTGTTTGCCAGGGAAACGGGCCGAAATATTTGTCTGGGGGCCTCTGGCTGGGGGTGGCTGGCTGGCTCCTGAAAAGCTACGATAGGCAGGATGGTGACCAGACCCATGGTGGCAGCAGTGCCAAGTTGGGCTGGTTTGATAATACCAAGTGGCTCCTGCAATCTGCCATCAAATGTTTGGCAGGCGAGTTTTGTTTTCCAGGGAAAAGCACCGTTGTGTGTGTTTTGGGGCCTGTGGCTGGGAGTGGCCGGCTGGCTCCTTAGAATCCACGATACGCAGGATGGTTCCCAGACCCAAGGTGGCATCAGTGCCAAGTCGGGCTGGTTTGTTAGTACCAAGTGGTTCCTGCAATCTGCCATCCAGAAGCGGGGCAGCTGAATTTTGTTTGCCAGAGAAAAAGGCTGTTGTTTGTGTTTCGGTGCCTGTGGCTGGCAGTGGCCGGCTGGCTCCTGAAAATCCATGATACGCAGCATGGTTCCCAGACCCAAGGTGGCATCAGTGCCAAGTAGGGCTGGTTTCATAGTACCCAGTGGCTCCTGCAATCTGCCATCCAGAAGAGGGGCAGTTGAGTTTTGTTTTCCAGAGAAAAGGGCCGTTGTTTGTGTTTGGGGCCTATGGCTGAGAGTGACCGGCTGGCCCCTGAAAATCCACGATAGGAAGGATGGTTCCCAGATCCAAGGTGGCAGCAGTGCCATGTTGTGCTGGTGTGATAGTCCCAAGTGGCTCCTGCAATCTGCCATCCAGAAGCGGGGCAGCTGAATTTTGTTTGCCAGACAAAAAGGCTGTGGTTTGTGTTTGGGGGCCTGTGGCTGGGAGTGGCCGGGTGGCTCCTGAAAATCCATGATACGCAGTATGGTTCCCAGACCCAAGGTGGCACCAGTGCCAAGTGGAGCTGGTTTCACAGTGTCAAGTGCCTCCTGCAATCTCCCATCCAGAAGCGGGGCAGCTGAGTTTTGTTTGCCTGTGAAACGGGCCGTTGTTTTTAATTGGGGTCTGTGGCCGAGAGTGTTCGGCTGGCTCCTGACAACCCACAATACGCAGGATGGTTCCCAGACCCAAGGTGGCACCAGTGCCAAGTCGGGCTGGTTTGATAGTACCAAGTGGCTCCTGCAATCTGCCATCCAGAAGCGGTGCAGTTGAGTTTTGTTTGCCAGAGAAAAGGGCCGTGGGTTGTGTTTGGGGGCATATGGCTGGGAGTGGCCGGCTGTCTCATTAAAAAGATCGATACGCAGGATGGTTCCCAGACCCAAGGGGGCACCAGTGCCAAGTCGGGCTGTTTTTATAGTACCAAGTGCGTCCTGCAATTTGCCATCCAGAAGAGGGGCAGTTGAGTTTTGTTTGCCAGAGAATAGCGCCGTTGTTTGTGTTTGGGGGCTTGTGGCTCGTAGTGGCCGACTGGCGCCTTAGAATCTGTGTTACGCAGCATGGTTCCCAGACCCAAGGTGGCACCAGTGCCAAGTTTTGCTGGTTTGATAGTACCAAGTGGCTCCTGCAATCTGCCATCCAGAAGCGGGGTAGCTTACTTTTGTTTGCCAGGGAAACGGGCCGAGGTTTGTGACTGGGGACCTATGGCTGGGAGAGACCGGCTGGCTCCTGGAAAGCTACAATAGGCAGGATGGTTACCAGACCCATGGTGGCACCAGTGCCAAGTTGGGCTGGTTTGATAGTACCAAGTGGCTCCGGCAATCTGCCATCAAAAAGTTGGCAGGCGAGTTTTGTTTTCCAGGGAAAAGCGACATTGTTTGTATTTGGGGGCCTGTGGCTGGGAGTGGCCGGCTGGCTCCTTTGAACCCACGATATGCAGGATGGTTCCCAGACCCAAGGTGGCACCAGTGCCAAGTCGGGCTGGTTTGATACTACCAAGTGCGTCCTGCAATCTGCCATCCAGAAGCGGGGCAGCTTAATTTTGTTTGCCAGGGAAACGGGCCGTGGGTTTTGTTTGGGGGCATATAGCTGAGAGTGGCCGGCTGGCTCCTGAAAATCCACGCTAGGCAGCATGGTTCCCAGATGCAATGTGGCACCAGTGCCAAGTCGGGCTGGTTTGATGGTGCAAAGTGGCTCCTGCAATCTGCCATCCAGAAGCGGGGCAGCTGATTTTTGTTTGCCAGAGGAAAATTCCGTGGATTGTTTTTGGGGGCATATTGCTGGGAGTGGCCGGCTGGCTCCTTAAAATGCTCGATACGCATGATGGTTCCCAGGCCCAAGGTGTCACCACTACCAAGTCGGCCTGCGGTTTTAGTATCAAGTTCATCCTGCAATTTGCCATCCAGAAGAGGGGCAGTTGAGTTTTGTTTGCCAGAGAAACGGGCTGAGGTTTCTGTTTGGGGACATATGGCTGAGAGTGGCCGGCTGGCCCCTGAATATCCACGATACAGAGCATGGTTCCCAGATCCAAGGTGGCACCAGTGCCAAGTCGGGCTGGTTTGATAGTACCAAGTGTCTCCTGCAATCTGCCATCCAGAAGCAGGGCAGCTTACTTTTGTTTGCCAGAGAAATAGGCCTAGGTTTTTGTTTGGGGGCCTGTGGCTAGGAGTGGCCGGCTGGCTCCTAAGAATCCACGATACGCAGGATGTTTCCCAGACCCAAGGTGGCACCAGTGCCAAGTCGGGCTGGTTTGATAGTACCAAGTGGCTCCTGCAAACTCCATCAAAAAGTTGGCAGGCGTGTTTTGTTTTCCAGGGAACAGCGCCGTTGATTTTGTTTGGGGGCCTGTGGCTGGGAGTGGCCGGCTGGCTCCTTAGAATCCACGATACGCAGGATGGTTCCCAGACCCAAGGTGGCACCAGTGCCAAGTCGGGCTGGTTTGATTACACCAAGTGGCTCCTGCAATCTGCCATCCAGAAGTGAGGCAGCTAAGTTTTGTTTGCGAGAAAAAAGGGCCGTGGTTTTTGTTGGGGGCCTGTGGCTGGGAGTAGCCGGCTGGCTCCTTAAAATCCACGATAGGCAGGATGGTTCCCAGACCCAAGGTGGCACCAGTGCCAAGTCGGGCTGGTTTGATAGTACCAAGTGGCTCCTGCAATCTGCCATCCAGAAGCGGGGCAGCTGAGTTTTGTTTGCCAGAGAAAAAGGCTGTGGTTTGTGTTTGGGGGCCTGTGGCTGGGAGTGGCCGGCTGGCTCCTGAAAATCCACGATACGCAGCATGGTTCCCAGACCCAAGGTGGCACCAGTGCCAAGTGGGGCTCGTTTGACAGTGTCAAGTGCCTCCTGCAATCTCCCATCCAGAAGCGGGGCAGCTGAGTTTTTTTTGCCAGGGAAACCGACCTTTGTTTTTGATTGGGCTCTGTGGCCGAGAGTGGTCGGCTGTCTCCTGACAATCCACAATACGCAGGATGGTTCCCAGACCCAAGGTTGCACCAGTGCCAAGTCGGGCTGGTTTGATAGTACCAAGTGTCTCCTGCAATCTGCCATCCAGAAGCGGGGCAGCTGAGTTTTGTTTGCCAGAGAAAAGGGCCGTGGGTTGTGTTTGGGGGCATATGGCTGGGAGTGGCCACCTGGCTCCTTAAAATGCACGATACGCCGCATGGTAACCAGACGCAAGGTGGCACCAGTGCCAAGTCAGGCTGTTTTTGTAGTACCCAGTGGCTCCTGCAATTTGCCATCCAGAAGCGGGGCAGTTGAATTTTGTTTGCTAGAGAAAAGGGCTGTGGTTTGTGTTTGGGGGCCTATGGCTGAGAGTGGCCGGCTGGCCCCTGAAAATCAACGATAGGCAGGATGGTTCCCAGATCCAAGGTGGCACCAGTGCCAAGTAAGGCTGGTTGTAGGGTTCAAAGTAACTCCTGCAATCTGCCATCCAGAAGCGGGACAGCTGAGTTTTTTTTGCCAGAGAAAAGGTCCATGGTTTCTTTTTGGGGCATACGGCTGGGAATTGCCGGCTGGCTCCTTAAAATGCTCGATATGCAGGATGGTTCCCAGAGCCAAGGTGGCACCACTGCCAAGTCGGGCTCTTTTTGTAGTACCAAGTGCGTCCTGCAATTTGCCATCCAGAAGAGGGGCAGTTGAGTTTTGTTTGCCAGAGAAAAGGGCCGTTGTTTGTGTTTGGGGGCCTGTGGCTGGGAGTGTTCGGCTGGTTCCTGAATATGTACGATACGCAGGATTGTTGCCAGATCCAAGGTGGCAGCAGTGCCATGTTGTGCTGGTGTGATAGCCCCAAGTGGCTCCTGCAATCTGCCATCCAGAAGTGGGGCAGCTGATTTTTGTTTGCCAGAAAAAAGGTCCGTGGTTTGTTTTTGGGGGCATATGGCTGAGAGTGGCCGGCTGGCTCCTGAAAAGCTACGATAGGCAGGATGGTGACCAGACCCATGGTGGCACCAGTGCCAAGTTGGGCTGGTTTGATAGTACCAAGTGGCTCCTGCAATCTGCCATCAAAAAGTTGTCAGGCGAGTTTTGTTTTCCAGGGAAAAGCGCCGTTGTTTGTGTTTGGGTGCCTGAGGCTGGGAGTGGCCGGCTGGCTCCTTAGAATCCACGATACGCAGGATGGTTCCCAGACCAGTGGTGGCACCAGTGCCAAGTCGGGCTGGTTTGATAGTAACAGGTGCGTCCTACTATCTGCCATCCAGAAGCGGGGCAGCTTACTTTTGTTTGCCAGGGAAACGGGCAGAGCTTTGTGTCTGGGGGCCTGTGGCAGGGAGTGACCGGCTGGCTCCTGAAAAGCTACGATAGGCAGGATGGTGACCAGACCCATGGTGGCACCAGTGCCAAGTTGGGCTGGTTTGATAGTACCAAGTGGCTCCTGCAATCTGCCATCAAAAAGTTGTCAGGCGAGTTTTGTTTTCCAGGGAAAAGCGCCGTTGTTTGTGTTTGGGGGCCTGTGGCTGGGAGTGGCCGGCTGGCTAATTAGAATCCACGATACGCAGGGTGGTTCCCAGACCAGAGGTGGCAACAGTGACAAGTCGGGCCAGTTTGATGGTGCAAAGTGGCTCCTGCAATCTGCCATCCAGAAGCGGGGCAGCTTACTTTTGTTTGCCAGGGAAACGGGCCGAGGTTTGTGTCTGGGGGCCTATGGCTGGGAGTGGCCGGCTGGCTCCTGAAAAGCTACGATAGGCAGGATGGTGACCAGACCCATGGTGGCACCAGTGCCAAGTTGGGCTGGTTTGATAGTACCAAGTGGCTCCTGCAATCTGCCATCAAAAAGTCGGCAAGCGAGTGTTGATTTCCAGGGAAAAGCGTCGTTCTTTGTGTTTGGGGGCCTGTGGCTGGGAGTGGCCGGCTGGATCCTTAGAATCCACGATACGCAGCATGGTTCCCAGACCCAAGGTGGCACCAGTGCCAAGTCGGGCTGGCTTGATAATACCAAGTGGTTCCTGCAATCGGCCATCAAAAAGTTGGCAGGCGAGTTTTGTTTTCCAGGGAAAAGCGCCGTTGTTTGTGCCTGGGGCCCTATGGCCTGGAGTGGACGGATGGCTAATTAGAATCCACGATACACAGGATGGTTCCCAGACCCATGGTGGCACCAGTGCCAAGTTGGGCTGGTTTGATAGTACCAAGTGGTTCCTGCAATCTGCCATCCAGAAGCGGGGCAGCTTACTTTTGTTTGCCAGGGAAACGGTCCGAGGTTTGTGTCTGGGGGCCTATGGCTGGGAGTGACCGGCTGGCTCCTGAAAAGCTACGATAGGCAGGATGGTGACCAGACCCATGGTGGCACCAGTGCCAAGTTGGGCTGGCTTGATAATACCAAGTGGTTCCTGCAATCGGCCATCAAAAAGTTGGCAGGCGAGTTTTGTTTTCCAGGGAAAAGCGCCGTTTTTTGTGCCTGGGGCCCTATGGCCTGGAGTGGACGGATGGCTAATTAGAACCCACGATACGCAGGATGGTTCCCAGACCTGAGGTGGCACCAGTGCCAAGTTGGGCTGGTTTGACGGTGCAAAGTGGCTCCTGCAATGTGCCATGCAGAAGCGGGGCAGCTTACTTTTGTTTGCCAGGGAAACGGGCCGAAATATTTGTCTGGGGGCCTCTGGCTGGGGGTGGCTGGCTGGCTCCGGAAAAGCTACGATAGGCAGGATGGTGACCAGACCCATGGTGGCACCAGTGCCAAGTTGGGCTGGTTTGATAGTACCAAGTGGCTCCTGTAATCTGCCATCAAAAACTTGGCAGGCGAGTTTTGTTTTCCAGGGAAAAGCGCCGTTGTTTGTGTTTGGGGGCCTGTGGCAGGGAGTGGCCGGCTGGCTACTTAGAATCCACGATACGCAGCATGGTTCCCAGACCCAAGGTGGCACCAGTGCCAAGTCGGGCTGGCTTGATAATACCAAGTGGTTCCTGCAATCGGCCATCAAAAAGTTGGCAGGCAAGTTTTGTTTTCCAGGGAAAAGCGCCGTTGTTTGTGCCTGGGGCCCTATGGCCTGGAGTGGACGGATGGCTAATTAGAATCCACGATACACAGGATGGTTCCCAGACCCATGGTGGCACCAGTGCCAAGTTGGGCTGGTTTGATAGTAACAAGTGGTTCCTGCAATCTGCCATCCAGAAGCGGGGCAGCTTACTTTTGTTTGCCAGGGAAACGGTCCGAGGTTTGTGTCTGGGGGCCTATGGCTGGGAGTGACCGGCTGGCTCCTGAAAAGCTACGATAGGCAGGATGGTGACCAGACCCATGGTGGCACCAGTGCCAAGTTGGGCTGGCTAGATAATACCAAGTGGTTCCTGCAATCGGCCATCAAAAAGTTGTCAGGCGAGTTTTGTTTTCCAGGGAAAAGCGCCGTTGTTTGTGCCTGGGGCCCTATGGCCTGGAGTGGACGGATGGCTAATTAGAATCCACGATACACAGGATGGTTCCCAGACCCATGGTGGCACCAGTGCCAAGTTGGGCTGGTTTGATAGTACCAAGTGGTTCCTGCAATCTGCCATCCAGAAGCGGGGCAGCTTACTTTTGTTTTCCAGGGAAACGGGCCGAGGTTTTTGTCTGGGGGCCTATGGCTGGGAGTGACCGGCTGGCTCCTGAAAAGCTACGATAGGCAGGATGGTGACCAGACCCATGACGGCACCAGTGCCAAGTTGGGCTGGTTTGATAGTACCAAGTGGCTCTTGCAATCTGCCATCAAAAACTTGGCAGGCGAGTTTTGTTTTCCAGGGAAAAGCGCCGTTGTTTGTGTTTGGGGGCCTGTGGCTGGGAGTGGCCGGCTGGCTCCTTAGAATCCACGATACTCAGCATGGTTCCCAGACCAGAGGTGGCACCAGTGCCAAGTTGGGCTGGTTTGATAGTACCAAGTGCGTCCGGGAATCTGCCATCCAGAAGCGGGGCAGCTTACTTTTGTTTGCCAGGGAAACGGGCCGAGGTTTTTGTCTGGGGGCCTATGGCTGGGAGTGACTGGCTGGCTCCTGAAAAGTTACGATAGGCAGGATGGTTCCCAGACCCATGGTGGCACCAGTGCCAAGTTGGGCTGGTTTGATAGTACCAAGTGGCTCCTGCAATCTGCCATCAAAAAGTTGGCAGGCGAGTTTTGTTTTCCAGGGAAAAGCGCCGTTGTTTGTGTTTGGGGGCCTGTGGGTGCGAGTGGCCGGCTGGCTCCTTAGAATCCACGATACGCAGGATGGTTCCCAGACTTGACGTGGCACCAGTGCCAAGTCGGGCTGGTTTGATAGTACCAAGTGCGTCCTGCAATCTGCCATCCAGAAGCGGGGCAGCTTACTTTTGTTTTCCAGGGAAACGGGCCGAGGTATTTGTCTGGGGGCCTATGGCTGGGAGTGACCGGCTGGCTCCTGAAAAGCTACGATAGGCAGGATGGTGACCAGACCCATGGTGGCACCAGTGCCAAGTTGGGCTGGTTTGATAGTACCAAGTGGCTCCTGCAATCTGCCATCAAAAAGTTGTCAGGCGAGTTTTGTTTTCCAGGGAAAAGCGCCGTTGTTTGTGTTTGGGTGCCTGTGGTTGGGAGTGGCCGGCTGGCTCCTTAGAATCCACGATACGCAGGATGGTTCCCAGACCAGTGGTGGCACCAGTGCCAAGTCGGGCTGGTTTGATATTAACAAGTGCGTCCTACTATCTGCCATCCAGAAGCGGGGCAGCTTACTTTTGTTTTCCAGGGAAACGGGCCGAGCTTTGTGTCTGGGGGCCTATGGCTGGGAGTGACCGGCTGGCTCCTGAAAAGCTACGATAGGCAGGATGGTGACCAGACCCATGGTGGCACCAGTGCCAAGTTGGGCTGGTTTGATAGTACCAAGTGGCTCCTGCAATCTGCCATCAAAAAGTTGTCAGGCGAGTTTTGTTTTCCAGGGAAAAGCGCCGTTGTTTGTGTTTGGGGGCCTGTGGCTGGGAGTGGCCGGCTGGCTAATTAGAATCCACGATACGCAGGATGGTTCCCAGACCAGAGGTGGCAACAATGACAAGTCGGGCCAGTTTGATGGTGCAAAGTGGCTCCTGCAATCTGCCATCCAGAAGCAGGGCTGCTTACTTTTGTTTGCCAGGGAAAGGAGCCGAGGTTTTTGTCTGGGGGCCTATGGCTGGGAGTGACCAGCTGGCTCCTGAAAAGGTACGATAGGCAGTATGGTTACCAGACCCATGGTGGCACCAGTGCCAAGTTCGGCTGATTTGATAGTACCAAGTGGCTCCTGCAATCTGCCATCAAAATGTTGGTAGGCGAGTTTTGTTTTCCAGGGAAAAGCGCCGTTGTTTGTGTTTGGGGGCCTGTGGGTGGGAGTGGCCGGATGGCTAATTACAATCCACGATACGCAGGGTGGTTCCCAGACCTAAAGTGGCACCAGTGACAAGTCGGGCCAGTTTGATGGTGCAAAGTTGCTACTGAAATCTGCCATCCAGAAACGGGGCAGCTTACTTTTGTTTGCCAGGGAAACGGGCCAAGGTTTGTGTCTGGGGGCCTATGGCTGTGAGTGACCGGCTAGGTCCTGAAAAGCTACGAGAGGCATGATGGTGACCAGACCCATGGTGGCACCAGTGCCAAGTTGGGCTGGTTTGATAGTACCAAGTGGCTCCTGCAATGTGCCATCAAAAAGTCGGCAAGCGAGTGTTGATTTCCAGGGAAAAGCGCCGTTGTTTGTGTTTGGGGGCCTGTGGCAGGGAGTGGCCGGCTGGCTCCTTAGAATCCACGATACGCAGCATGGTTCCCAGACCCAAGGTAGCACCAGTGCCAAGTCGGGCTGGCTTGATAATACCAAGTGGTTCCTGCAATCGGCCATCAAAAAGTTGGCAGGCGAGTTTTGTTTTCCAGGGAAAAGCGCCGTTGTTTTTGTTTGGGGGCCTATGGGTGGGAGTGGCCGGCTGGCTCCTTAGAATCCACGAGACGCAGGATGGTTCCCAGACCTGAGGTGGCACCAGTGCCAAGTTGGGCTGGTTTGATAGTACCAAGTGCGTCCTGCAATCTGCCATCCAGAAGCGGGGCAGCTTACTTTTTTTTGCCAGGGAAACGGGCCGAGGTTTGTGTCTGGGGGCCTATGGCTGGGAGTGGCCGGCTGGCTCATGAAAAGCTACGATAGGCAGGATGGTGACCAGACCCATGGTGGCACCAGTGCCAAGTTGGGCTGGTTTGATAGTACCAAGTGGCTCCTGCAATCTGCCATCAAAAAGTCGGCAAGCGACTGTTGATTTCCAGGGAAAAGCGTCGTTGTTTGTGTTTGGGGGCCTGTGGCTGGGAGTGGCCAGCTGGCTCCTTAGAATCCACGATACGCAGCATGGTTCCCAGACCCAAGGTGGCACCAGTGCCAAGTCGGGCTGGCTTGATAATACCAAGTGGTTCCTGCAATCGGCCATCAAAATGTTCGCAGGCGAGTTTTGTTTTCCAGGGAAAAGCGCCGTTGTTTTTGCCTGGGGCCCTATGGCCTGGAGTGGACGGATGGCTAATTAGAATCCACGATACACAGGATGGTTCCCAGACCCATGGTGGCACCAGTGCCAAGTTGGGCTGGTTTGATAGTAACAAGTGCGTCCGGGAATCTGCCATCCAGAAGCGGGGCAGCTTACTTTTGTTTGCCAGGGAAACGGTCCGAGGTTTGTGTCTGGGGGCCTATGGCTGGGAGTGACCGGCTGGCTCCTGAAAAGCTACGATAGGCAGGATGGTGACCAGACCCATGGTGGCACCAGTGCCAAGTTGGGCTGGCTTGATAATACCAAGTGGTTCCTGCGATCGGCCATCAAAAAGTTGGCAGGCGAGTTTGTTTTCCAGGGAAAAGCGCCGTTGTTTGTGCCTGGGGCCCTATGGCCTGGAGTGGACGGATGGCTAATTAGAACCCACGATACGCAGGATGGTTCCCAGACCTGAGGTGGCACCAGTGCCAAGTTGGGCTGGTTTGACGGTGCAAAGTGGCTCCTGCAATCTGCCATGCAGAAGCGGGGCAGCTTACTTTTGTTTGCCAGGGAAACGGGCCGAAATATTTGTCTGGGGGCCTCTGGCTGGGGGTGGCTGGCTGGCTCCTGAAAAGCTACGATAGGCAGGATGGTGACCAGACCCATGGTGGCACCAGTGCCAAGTTGGGCTGGTTTGATAGTACCAAGTGGCTCCTGCAATCTGCCATCAAAAACTTGGCAGGCGAGTTTTGTTTTCCAGGGAAAAGCGCCGTTGTTTGTGTTTGGGGGCCTGTGGCAGGGAGTGGCCGGCTGGCTCCTTAGAATCCACGATACGCAGCATGGTTCCCAGACCCAAGGTGGCACCAGTGCCAAGTCGGGCTGGCTTGATAATACCAAGTGGTTCCTGCAATCGGCCATCAAAAAGTTGGCAGGCGAGTTTTGTTTTCCAGGGAAAAGCGCCGTTGTTTGTGCCTGGGGCCCTATGGCCTGGAGTGGACGGATGGCTAATTAGAATCCACGATACACAGGATGGTTCCCAGACCCATGGTGGCACCAGTGCCAAGTTGGGCTGGTTTGATAGTACCAAGTGGTTCCTGCAATCTGCCATCCAGAAGCGGGGCAGCTTACTTTTGTTTGCCAGGGAAACGGTCCGAGGTTTGTGTCTGGGGGCCTATGGCAGGGAGTGACCGGCTGGCTCCTGAAAAGCTACGATAGGCAGGATGGTGACCAGACCCATGGTGGCACCAGTGCCAAGTTGGGCTGGCTAGATAATACCAAGTGGTTCCTGCAATCGGCCATCAAAAAGTTGGCAGGCGAGTTTTGTTTTCCAGGTAAAAGCGCCGTTGTTTGTGCCTGGGGCCCTATGGCCTCGAGTGGACGGATGGCTAATTAGAATCCACGATACACAGGATGGTTCCCAGACCCATGGTGGCACCAGTGCCAAGTTGGGCTGGTTTGATAGTACCAAGTGCGTCCTGCAATCTGCCATCCAGAAGCGGGGCAGCTTACTTTTGTTTGCCAGGGAAACGGGCCGAGGTTTTTGTCTGGGGGCCTATGGCTGGGAGTGACCGGCTGGCTCCTGAAAAGTTACGATAGGCAGGATGGTGACCAGACCCATGGTGGCACCAGTGCCAAGTTGGGCTGGTTTGATAGTACCAAGTGGCTCCTGCAATCTGCCATCAAAAAGTTGGCAGGCGAGTTTTGTTTTCCAGGGAAAAGCGCCGTTGTTTGTGTTTGGGGGCCTGTGGCAGGGAGTGGCCGGCTGGCTCCTTAGAATCCACGATACGCAGGATGGTTCCCAGACTAGTGGTGGCACCAGTGCCAAGTCGGGCTGGTTTGATAGTACCAAGTGCGTCCTGCAATCTGCCATCCAGAAGCGGGGCAGCTTACTTTTGTTTGCCAGGGAAACGGGCCGAGGTATTTGTCTGGGGGCCTATGGCTGGGAGTGACCGGCTGGCTCCTGAAAAGCTACGATAGTCAGGATGGTGACCAGACCCATGGTGGCACCAGTGCCAAGTTGGGCTGGTTTGATAGTACCAAGTGGCTCCTGCAATCTGCCATCAAAAAGTTGGCAGGCGAGTTTTGTTTTCCAGGGAAAAGCGCCGTTGTTTGTGTTTGGGGGCCTGTGGGTGCGAGTGGCCGGCTGGCTCCTTAGAATCCACGATACGCAGGATGGTTCCCAGACCAGTGGTGGCACCAGTGCCAAGTCGGGCTGGTTTGATAGTAACAAGTGCGTCCTACTATCTGCCATCCAGAAGCGGGGCAGCTTACTTTTGTTTGCCAGGGAAACGGGCCAAGGTTTGTGTCTGGGGGCCTATGGCTGTGAGTGACCGGCTAGGTCCTGAAAAGCTACGAGAGGCATGATGGTGACCAGACCCATGGTGGCACCAGTGCCAAGTTGGGCTGGTTTGATAGTACCAAGTGGCTCCTGCAATCTGCCATCAAAAAGTCGGCAAGCGAGTGTTGATTTCCAGGGAAAAGCGCCGTTGTTTGTGTTTGGGGGCCTGTGGCTGGGAGTGGCCGGCTGGCTCCTTAGAATCCACGATACGCAGCATGGGTCCCAGACCCAAGGTGGCACCAGTGCCAAGTCGGGCTGGCTTGATAATACCAAGTGGTTCCTGCAATCTGCCATCAAAAAGTTGGCAGGCGAGTTTTGTTTTCCAGGGAAAAGCGCCGTTGTTTTTGTTTGGGGGCCTATGGGTGGGAGTGGCCGGCTGGCTCCTTAGAATCCACGAGACGCAGGATGGTTCACAGACCTGAGGTGGCACCAGTGCCAAGTTGGGCTGGTTTGATAGTACCAAGTGCGTCCTGCAATCTGCCATCCAGAAGCGGGGTAGCTTACTTTTGTTTGCCAGGGAAACGGGCCGAGGTTTGTGTCTGGGGGCCTATGGCGGGGAGTGACCGGCTGGCTCCTGAAAAGCTACGATAGGCAGGATGGTGACCAGACCCATGGTGGCACCAGTGCCAAGTTGGGCGGGTTTGATAGTACCAAGTGGCTCCGGGAATCTGCCATCAAAAACTTGGCAGGCGAGTTTTGTTTTCCAGGGAAAAGCGCCGTTGTTTGTGTTTGGGGGCCTGTGGCTGGGAGTGGCCGGCTGGCTCCTTAGAATCCACGATACTCAGCATGGTTCCCAGACCAGAGGTGGCACCAGTGCCAAGTTGGGCTGGTTTGATTGTAACAAGTGCGTCCGGGAATCTGCCATCCAGAAGCGGGGCAGCTTACTTTTGTTTGCCAGGGAAACGGGCCGAGGTTTGTGTCTGGGGGCCTATGGCTGGGAGTGGCCGGCTGGCTCCTGAAAAGCTACGATAGGCAGGATGGTGACCAGACCCATGGTGGCACCAGTGCCAAGTTGGGCTGGTTTGATAGTACCAAGTGGCTCCTGCAATCTGCCATCAAAAAGTTGGCAGGAGAGTTTTGTTTTCCAGGGAAAAGCGCCCTTGTTTGTGTTTGGGGGCCTGTGGCTGGGAGTGGCCGGCTGGCTCCTTAGAATCCACGATACGCAGGATGTTTCCCAGACCCAAGTTGGCACCAGTACCAAGTAGGGCTGGTTTGATACTACCAAGTGGCTCCTGCAATCTGCCATCCAGAAGCGGGGCAGCTTACTTTTGTTTGCCAGGGAAACGGGCCGAGGTTTGGGTCTGGGGGCCTATGGCTGGGAGTGACCGGCTGGCTCCTGAAAAGCTACGATAGGCAGGATGTTGACCAGACCCATGGTGGCACCAGTGCCAAGTTGGGCTGATTTGATAGTACCAAGTGGCTCCTGCAATCTGCCATCAAAAAGTTGGCAGGCGAATTTTGTTTTCCAGGGAAAAGCGCCGTTGTTTGTGTTTGGGGGCCTGTGGCAGGGAGTGGCCGGCTGGCTCCTGAAAAGCTACGATAGGCAGGATGGTGACCAGACCCATGGTGGCACCAGTGCCAAGTTGGGCTGGTTTATAGTACCAAGTGGCTCCGGAAATCTGCCATCAAAAAGATGGCAGACGAGTTTTGTTTTCCAGGGAAAAGCGCCGTTGTTTGTGTTTGGGGGCCTGTGCCTGGGAGTGGACGGATGGCTAATTAGAATCTACGATACGCAGGATGGTTCCCAGACCAGAGGTGGCACCAGTGCCAAGTCGGGTGGTTTGATAGTAGCAAGTGGCTCCTGCAATCTGCCATCCAGAAGCAGGACAGCTTACTTTTGTTTGTCAGGGAAACGGGCCGAGTTTTGTGTCTGTGGGCCTACGGCTGGGAGTGACCGGCTGGCTCCTGAAAAGCTACGATAGGCAGGATGGTGACCAGACCCATGGTGGCACCAGTGCCAAGTTGGGCTGGTTTGATAGTACCAAGTGGCTCCTGCAATCTGCCATCAAAAAGTTGGCAGGCAAGTTTTGTTTTCCAGGGAAAAGCGCCGTTGTTTTTGTTTGGGGGCCTATGGCTGGGAGTGGCCGGCTGGCTCCTTAGAATCCACGATACGCAGGATGGTTCCCAGACCTGAGGTGGCACCAGTGCCAAGTTGGGCTGGTTTGATAGTACCAAGTGCGTCCTGCAATCTGCCATCCAGAAGCGGGGTAGCTTACTTTTGTTTGCCAGGGAAACGGGCCGAGGTTTGTGTCTGGGGGCCTATGGCTGGGAGTGACCGGCTGGCTCCTGAAAAGCTACGATAGGCAGGATGGTTCCCAGACCCATGGTGGCACCAGTGCCAAGTTGGGCTGGTTTGATAGTACCAAGTGGCTCCTGCAATCTGCCATCAAAAAGTTGTCAGGCGAGTTTTGTTTTCCAGGGAAAAGCGCCGTTGTTTGTGTTTGGGTGCCTGTGGCTGGGAGTGGCCGGCTGGCTCCTTAGAATCCACGATACGCAGGATGGTTCCCAGACCAGAGGTGGCAGCAATGCCAAGTCGGGCTGGTTTGATGGTGAAAAGTGGCTCCTGCAATCTGCCATCCAGAAGCGGGATAACTTACTTTTGTTTGCCACGGAAACGGGCCGAGCTTTGTGTCTGGGGGCCTATGGCTGGGAGTGACCGGCTGGCTCCTGAAAAGCTACGATAGGCAGGATGGTGACCAGACCCATGACGGCACCAGTGTCAAGTTGGGCTGGTTTGATAGTACCAAGTGGCTCCGGGAATCTGCCATCAAAATTTGGCAGGCGAGTTTTGTTGTCCAGGGAAAAGCGCCGTTGTTTGTGTCTGGGGGCCTGTGGCTGGGAGTGACCGGCTGGCTCTTTAGAATCCACGATACGCAGGATGGTTCCCAGACCAGAGGTGGCACCAGTGCCAAGTTGGGCTGGTTTGATACTACCAAGTGCGTCCTGGAATCTGCCATCCAGAAGCGGGGCAGCTTACTTTTGTTTGCCAGGGAAATGGGCCGAGGTTTTTCTCTGGGGGCCTATGGCAGGGAGGGACCGGCTGTCTCCTGAAAAGCTACGATAGGCAGGATGGTGACCAGACCCATGGTGGCACCAGTGCCAAGTTGGGCTGATTTGATAGTAGCAAGTGGCTCCTGCAATCTGCCATCAAAAAGTTGGCAGGCGAGTTTTGTTTTCCAGGGAAAAGCGCTGTGGTTTGTGTTTGGGGGCCTGTGGCTGAGAGTGACCGGCTGGCTCCTTAGAATCCACGATACGCAGGATGGTTCCCAGACTAGAGGTGGCACCAATGCCAAGATGGGCTGGTTTGATAGTACCAAGTGGCTCCTGCAATCTGCCATCCAGAAGCGGGGCAGCTTGCTTTTGTTTGCCAGGGAAACGGGTCGAGCTTTGTGTCTGGGGGCCTATGGCTGGGAGTGACCGGCTGGCTCCTGATAAGCTACGATAGGCAGGATGGTGACCAGACCCATGGTGGCACCAGTGCCAAGTAGGGCTGGTTTGATAGTACCAAGTGGCTCCTGCAATCTGCCATCAAAAAGTTAGCAGGCAAGTTTTGTTTTCCAGGGAAAAGCGCCGTTGTTTTTGTTTGGGGGCCTATGGCTGGGAGTGGCCGGCTGGCTCCTTAGAATCCACGATACGCAGGATGGTTCCCAGACCTGAGGTGGCACCAGTGCCAAGTCGGGCTGGTTTGATAGTACCAAGTGGCTCCTGCAATCTGCCATCCAGAAGCGGGGTAGCTTACTTTTGTTTGCCAGGGAAACGGGCCGAGGTTTGTGTCTCGGGGCCTATGGCTGGGAGTGACCGGCTGGCTCCTGAAAAGCTACGATAGGCAGGATGGTGACCAGACCCATGGTGGCACCAGTGCCAAGTTGGGCTGGTTTGATAGTACCAAGTGGCTCCTGCAATCTACCATCAAAAACTTGGCAGGCGAGTTTTGTTTTCCAGGAAATAGCCCTGTGGTTTTGTTTGGGGGCCTGTGGCTGGGAGCGACCGGCTGGCTCCTTAGAATCCACGATACGCAGGATGGTTCCCAGACCCAAGGTGGCACCAGTGCCAAGTTGGGCTGGTTTGATAGTACCAAGTGGTTCCTGCCATCTGCCATCCAGAAGCGGGGCAGCTTACTTTTGTTTTCCAGGGAAACGGGCCGAGGTTTTTGTCTGGGGGCCTATGGCTGGGAGTGACCGGCTGGCTCGTGAAAAGCTACGATAGGCAGGATGGTGACCAGACCCATGACGGCACCAGTGCCAAGTTGGGCTGGTTTGATAGTACCAAGTGGCTCCTGCAATCTGCCATCAAAAACTTGGCAGGCGAGTTTTGTTTTCCAGGGAAAAGCGCCGTTGTTTGTGTTTGGGGGCCTGTGGCTGGGAGTGGCCGGCTGGCTCCTTAGAATCCACGATACTCAGCATGGTTCCCAGATCAGAGGTGGCACCAGTGCCAAGTTGGGCTGGTTTGATAGTACCAAGTGCGTCCGGGAATCTGCCATCCAGAAGCGGGGCAGCTTACTTTTGTTTGCCAGGGAAACGGGCCGAGGTTTTTGTCTGGGGGCCTATGGCTGGGAGTGACCGGCTGGCTCCTGAAAAGTTACGATAGGCAGGATGGTGACCAGACCCATGGTGGCACCAGTGCCAAGTTGGGCTGGTTTGATAGTACCAAGTGGCTCCTGCAATCTGCCATCAAAAAGTTGGCAGGCGAGTTTGTTTTCCAGGGAAAAGCGCCGTTGTTTGTGTTTGGGGGCCTGTGGCAGGGAGTGGCCGGCTGGCTCCTTAGAATCCACGATACGCAGGATGGTTCCCAGACCTGAGGTGGCACCAGTGCCAAGTTGGGCTGGTTTGATACTACCAAGTGCGTCCTGGAATCTGCCATCCAGAAGCGGGGCAGCTTACTTTTGTTTTCCAGGGAAACGGGCCGAGGTATTTGTCTGGGGGCCTATGGCTGGGAGTGACCGGCTGGCTCCTGAAAAGCTACGATAGGCAGGATGGTGACCAGACCCATGGTGGCACCAGTGCCAAGTTGGGCTGGTTTGATAGTACCAAGTGGCTCCTGCAATCTGCCATCAAAAAGTTGTCAGGCGAGTTTTGTTTTCCAGGGAAAAGCGCCGTTGTTTGTGTTTGGGGGCCTGTGGCTGGGAGTGGCCGGCTGGCTAATTAGAATCCACGATACGCAGGATGGTTCCCAGACCAGAGGTGGCAACAGTGACAAGTCGGGCCAGTTTGATGGTGCAAAGTGGCTCCTGCAATCTGCCATCCAGAAGCAGGGCTGCTTACTTTTGTTTGCCAGGGAAAGGAGCCGAGGTTTTTGTCTGGGGGCCTATGGCTGGGAGTGACCAGCTGGCTCCTGAAAAGCTACGATAGGCAGGATGGTTACCAGACCCATGGTGGCACCAGTGCCAAGTTCGGCTGATTTGATAGTACCAAGTGGCTCCTGCAATCTGCCATCAAAATGTTGGTAGGCGAGTTTTGTTTTCCAGGGAAAAGCGCCGTTGTTTGTGTTTGGGGGCCTGTGGCTGGGAGTGGCCGGCTGGCTCCTTAGAATCCACGATACGCAGGATGTTTCCCAGACCCAAGTTGGCACCAGTACCAAGTAGGGCTGGTTTGATACTACCAAGTGGCTCCTGCAATCTGCCATCCAGAAGCGGGGCAGCTTACTTTTGTTTGCCAGGGAAACGGGCCGAGGTTTGGGTCTGAGGGCCTATGGCTGGGAGTGACCGGCTGGCTCCTGAAAAGCTACGATAGGCAGGATGTTGACCAGACCCATGGTGGCACCAGTGCCAAGTTGGGCTGATTTGATAGTACCAAGTGGCTCCTGCAATCTGCCATCAAAAAGTTGGCAGGCGAATTTTGTTTTCCAGGGAAAAGCGCCGTTGTTTGTGTTTGGGGGCCTGTGGCAGGGAGTGGCCGGCTGGCTCCTGAAAAGCTACGATAGGCAGGATGGTGACCAGACCCATGGTGGCACCAGTGCCAAGTTGGGCTGGTTTGATAGTACCAAGTGGCTCCGGCAATCTGCCATCAAAAAGATGGCAGACGAGTTTTGTTTTCCAGGGAAAAGCGCCGTTGTTTGTGTTTGGGGGCCTGTGCCTGGGAGTGGACGGATGGCTAATTAGAATCTACGATACGCAGGATGGTTCCCAGACCAGAGGTGGCACCAGTGCCAAGTCGGGTGGTTTGATAGTAGCAAGTGGCTCCTGCAATCTCCCATCCAGAAGCGGGACACCTTACTTTTGTTTGTCAGGGAAACGGGCCGAGTTTTGTGTCTGTGGGCCTACGGCTGGGAGTGACCGGCTGGCTCCTGAAAAGCTACGATAGGCAGGATGGTGACCAGACCCATGGTGGCACCAGTGCAAAATTGGGCTGGTTTGATAGTACCAAGTGGCTCCTGCAATCTGCCATCCAGAAGCGGGGCAGCTGAGTTTTGTTTGCCAGAGAAAAGGGCCGTGGGTTGTGTTTGGGGGCATATGGCTGGGAGTGGCCACCTGGCTCCTTAAAATGCACGATACGCCGCATGGTAACCAGACGCAAGGTGGCACCAGTGCCAAGTCAGGCTGTTTTTGTAGTACCCAGTGGCTCCTGCAATTTGCCATCCAGAAGCGGGGCAGTTGAATTTTGTTTGCTAGAGAAAAGGGCTGTGGTTTGTGTTTGGGGGCCTATGGCTGAGAGTGGCCGGCTGGCCCCTGAAAATCAACGATAGGCAGGATGGTTCCCAGATCCAAGGTGGCACCAGTGCCAAGTAAGGCTGGTTGTAGGGTTCAAAGTGACTCCTGCAATCTGCCATCCAGAAGCGGGACAGCTGAGTTTTTTTTGCCAGAGAAAATGTCCATGGTTTCTTTTTAGGGCATACGGCTGGGAATTGCCGGCTGGCTCCTTAAAATGCTCGATACGCAGGATGGTTCCCAGAGCCAAGGTGGCACCACTGCCAAGTCGGGCTCTTTTTGTAGTACCAAGTGCGTCCTGCAATTTGCCATCCAGAAGAGGGGCAGTTGAGTTTTGTTTGCCAGAGAAAAGGGCCGAGGTTTGTGTTTGGGGGCATATGGCTGGGAATGACCGGCTGGCCCCTGAAAATCCACGATACGCCGGATGGTTCCCAGATCCAAGGTGGTACCATTACCAAGTCGGGCTGGTTTGATAGTCCCAAGTGGCTCCTGCAAACTGCCATCCAGAAGCGGGGCAGCTGAGTTTTGTTTTCCAGGGAAATGGGCCTTTGTTTGTGTTTGGGGGCCTGTGGCTGGGAGTGTTCGGCTGGTTCCTGAATATGTACGATACGTAGGATTGTTCCGAGATCCAAGTTGGCAGCAGTGCCATGTTGTGCTGGTGTGATAGTCCCAAGTGGCTCCTGCAATCTGCCATCCAGAAGTGGGGCAGTTGATTTTTGTTTGCCAGAGAAAAGGTCCGTGGTTTGTTTTTGGGGGCATATGGCTGAGAGTGGCTGGCTGGCCCCTGAAAATCCACGATACACAGGATGGTTCCCAGATCCAAGGTGGCACCTGTGCCAAGTCGGGCTGATTTGATAGTACTAAGAAGCTCCTGCAATCTGCCATCCAGAAGCGGGGCAGCTTACTTTTGTTTGCCAGGGAAACGGGCCGAGTTTTGTGTCTCGGGGCCTATGGCTGAGAGTGACCGGCTGGCTCATGAAAAGCTACAATAGGCAGGATGGTGACCAGACCCATGGTGGCACCAGTGCCAAGTTGGGCTGGTTTGATAGTACCAAGTGGTTCCTGCAATCTGCCATCCAGAAGCAGGGCAGCTGAGTTTTGTTTTCCAGGGAAAAGCGCCGTTGTTTGTGTCTGCTGGCCTGTGGCTGGAGTGGCCGGCTGGCTCCTTTCAACACACGATACGCCGGATGGTTCCCAGACCCAAGGTGGCACCAGTGCCAGGTTGGGCTGGTTTGATAGTACCAAGTGCTTCCTGCAATCTGCCATCAAAATGTTGGCAGGCGAGTTTTGTTTTCCAGGGAAAAGCGCCGTTCTTTGTGTTTGGGGGCCTGTGGCTGGGAGTGGCCGTCTTGCTAATTGGAATCCACGATACGCAGGATGGTTCCCAGACCTGAGGTGGCACCAGTGACAAGTCGGGCCAGTTTGATGGTGCAAAGTGGCTCCTGCAATCTGCCATCCAGAAGCGGGGCAGCTTACTTTTGTTTGCCAGGGAAACGGGCCGAGGTTTGTGTCTGGGGGCCTATGGCTGGGAGTGACCGGCTGGCTCCTGAAAAGCTACGATAGGCAGGATGGTGACCAGACCCATGGTGGCACCAGTGCCAAGTTGGGCTGATTTGATATTACCAAGTGGCTCCTGCAATCTGCCATCAAAAATTTGGCAGGCGAGTTTTGATTTCCAGGGAAAAGCGCCGTTGTTTGTGTTTGGGGGCCTGTGGCTGAGAGTGGCCGGCTTGCTAATTGGAATCCACGATACGCAGGATGGTTCCCAGACCTGACGTGGCACCAGTGCCAAGTCGGGCTAGTTTGAGGCTGCAAAGTGGCTCCTGCAATCTGCCAAGCAGAAGCGGGGTAGCTTACTTTTGTTTGCCAGGGAAAATGGCCGAGGTTTTTGTCTGGGGGCCTATGGCTGGGAGTGACCGGCTGGCTCCTGAAAAGCTACGATAGGCAGGATGGTGACCAGACCCATGGTGGCACCAGTGCCAAGTTGGGCTGATTTGATAGTAGCAAGTTGCTCCTGCAATCTGCCATCAAAAAGTTGGCAGGCGAGTTTTATTTTCCAGGGAAAAGCGCCGTTGTTTGTGTTTGGGGGCCTGTGCCTGGGAGTGGACGGATGGCTAATTAGAATCCACGATACGCAGGATGGTTCCCAGACCAGAGGTGGCACCAGTGCCACATTGGGCTGGTTTGATAGTACCAAGTGCGTCCGGCAATCTGCCATCCAGAAGCGGGGCAGCTTTCTTTTTTTTGCCAGGGAAGCGGGCCGAGCTTTGTGTATTGGGGCCTATGGCTGGGAGTGACCGGCTGGCTCCTGGAAAGCTACGATAGGCAGGATGGTGACCAGACCCATGGTGGCACCAGTGCCAAGTTGGGCTGGTTTGATAGTACCAAGTGGCTCCTGCAATCTGCCATCAAAAAGTTGGCAGGCGAGTTTTGTTTTCCAGGGAAAAGCGTCGTTGTTTGTGTTTTAGGGCCTGTGGCTGGGAGTGGCCGGCTAGCTCCTTAGAATCCACGATACGCAGGATGGTTCCCAGACTTGACGTGGCACCAGTGCCAAGTCGGGCTGGTTTGATAGTACCAAGTGCGTCCTGCAATCTGCCATCCAGAAGTGGGGCAGCTTACTTTTGTTTTCCAGGGAAACGGGCCGAGGTATTTGTCTGGGGGCCTATGGCTGGGAGTGACCGGCTGGCTCCTGAAAAGCTACGATAGGCAGGATGGTGACCAGACCCATGGTGGCACCAGTGCCAAGTTGGGCTGGTTTGATAGTACCAAGTGGCTCCTGCAATCTGCCATCAAAAAGTTGTCAGGCGAGTTTTGTTTTCCAGGGAAAAGCGCCGTTGTTTGTGTTTGAGGGCCTGTGGCTGGGAGTGGCCGGCTGGCTCCTTAGAATCCACGATACGCAGGATGGTTCCCAGACCTGAGGTGGCACCAGTGCCAAGTCCGGCTAGTTTGATGGTGCAAAGTGGCTCCTGCAATCTGCCATCCAGAAGCGGGGCAGCTTACTTTTGTTTGCCAGGGAAACGGGCCGAGATTTGTGTCTGGGGTCTATGGCTGGGAGTGACCGGCTGGCTCCTGAAAAGCTACGATAGGCAGGATGGTGACCAGACCCATGGTGGCACCAGTGCCAAGTTGGGCTGGTTTGATAGTACCAAGTGGCTCCTGTAATCTGCCATCAAAATTTGGCAGGCGAGTTTTGTTTTCTAGGGAAAAGCGCCGTTGTTTGTGTTTGGGGGCCTGTGGCTGGGAGTGGCCGGCTGGCTCCTTAGAATCCACAATACGCAGGATGGTTCCCAGACCTGAGGTGGCACCAGTGCCAAGTTGGGCTGGTTTGATAGTACCAAGTGCGTCCTGCAATCTGCCATCCAGAAGCGGGGCAGCTTACTTTTGTTTGCCAGGGAAACGGGCCGAGCTTTGTGTCTGGGGGCCTATGGCTGGGAGTGACCGGCTGGCTCGTGAAAAGCTGCGATAGGCAGGATGGTGACCAGACCCATGGTGGCACCAGAGCCATGTTCGGCTGATTTCAAAGTACAAAGTGGCTCCTGCAATCTTCCATCAAAAAGTCAGCAGGCGAGTTTTCTTTTCCAGGGAAAAGCGCCGTTGTTTTTGTCTGCGGGCCTGTGGCTGGAGTGGCCGGCTGGCTCCTTTCAACACACGATACGCCGGATGGTTCCCAGACCCAAGGTGGCACCAGTGCCAAGTTGGGCTGGTTTGATAGTACCAAGTGATTCCTGCAATCTGCCATCAAAATGTTGGCAGGCGAGTTTTGTTTTCCAGGGAAAAGCGCCGTTGTTTGTGTTTGGGGGCCTGTGGCTGGGAGTGGCCGGCTGGCTCCTTAGAATCCACGATACGCAGGATGGTTCCCAGACCAGAGGTGGCACCAGTACCAAGTCGGGCTGGTTTGATAATAACAAGTGGATCCTGCAATCTGCCATCCAGAAGCGGGGCAGCTTACTTTTGTTTGCCAGGGAAACGGGCCGAGGTTTGTGTCTGGGGGCCTATGGCTGGGAGTGACCGGCTGGCTCCTGAAAAGCTACGATAGGCAGGATGGTGACCAGACCCATGGTGGCACCAGTGCCAAGTTGGGCTGATTTGATAGTACCAAGTGGCTCCTGCAATCTGTCATCAAAAAGTTGGCAGGCGAGTTTTGTTTTCCAGGGAAAAGCGCTGTGGTTTGTATTTGGGGGCCTGTGGCTGGGAGTGACCGGCTGGCTCCTTAGAATCCACGATACGCAGGATGGTTCCCAGACCCAAGGTGGCACCATTTCCAAGTTGGGCTGGTTTGATAGTACCAATTGCGTCCTGCAATCTGCCATCCAGAAGCGGGGCAGCTTACTTTTGTTTGCCAGGGAAACGGGCCGAGGTTTTTGTCTGGGGGCCTATGGCTGGGAGTGACCGGCTGGCTCCTGAAAAGCTACGATAGGCAGGATGGTGACCCGACCAGAGGTGGCACCAGTGCCAAGTTGGGCTGGTTTGATAGTACCAAGTAGCTCCTGCAATCTGCCATCAAAAAGTTGGCAGGCGAGTTTTGTTTTCCAGGGAAAAGCGCCGTTGTTTGTGTTTGGGGGCCTGTGGCTGGGAGTGGCCAGCTGGCTCCTTAGAATCCACGATACGCAGGATGGTTCCCAGACCTGAGGTGGCACCAGTGCCAAGTTGGGCTGGTTTGATTATAACAAGTGGATCCTGCAATCTGCCATCCAGAAGCGGGGCAGCTTACTTTTGTTTGCCAGGGATATGGGCCGAGCTTTTTGTCTGGGGGCCTATGGCTGGGAGTGACCTGCTAGGTCCTGAAAAGCTACGATAGGCAGGATGGTGACCAGACCCATGGTGGCACCAGTGCCAAGTTGGGCTGGTTTGATAGTACCAAGTGGCTCCTGCAATCTGCCATCAAAAAGTTGGCAGGCGAGTTTTGTTTTCCAGGAAAAAGCGCCGTTGTTTGTGTTTGGGGGCCTGTGGCTGGGAGTGGCCGGCTGGCTCCTTAGAATCCACGATACGCAGCATTGTTCCCAGACCAGAGGTGGCCCCAGTGCCAAGTCGGGCTAGTTTGATGGTGCAAAGTGGCTCCTGCAATCTGCCATCCAGTAGCGGGGTAGCTTACTTTTTTTTGCCAGGGAAACGGGCCGAGGTTTTTGTCTAGAGGCCTATGGCTGGGAGTGACCGGCTGGCTCCTGAAAAGCTACGATAGGCAGGATGGTGACCAGACCCATGGTGGCACCAGTGCCAAGTTGGGCTGATTTGATAGTACCAAGTGGCTCCTGCAATCTGCCATCAAAACGTTGGCAGGCGAGTTTTGTTTTCCAGGGAAAAGCGCCGTTGTTTGTGTTTGCGGGCCTGTGGCTGGGAGTGGCCGGCTGGCTCCTTAGAATCCACGATACGCAGGATGGTGACCAGACCCAAGATGGCACCAGTGCCAAGTCGGGCTGGTTTGATAGTACCAAGTGGTTCCTGCAATCTGCCATCCAGAAGCGGGGTAGCTTACTTTTGTTTTCCAGGGTAACGGGCCGAGGTTTGTGTTTGGGGGCCTGTGGCTGGCAGTGGCCAGTTGGCTCCTGAAAATCCATGATACGCAGCATGGTTCCCAGACCCAAGATGGCACCAGTGCCAAGTGGGGCTGGTTTGACAGTGTCAAGTGCCTCATGCAGTCTCCCATCCAGAAACGGGGCAGCTGAGTTCTTTTGCCTGTGAACCGGCCGTTGTTTTTGATTGGGGTCTGTGGCCGAGAATGGTCGACTGGCTACTGACAATCCACAATACGCAGGATGGTTCCCAGACTCAAGGTGGCACCAGGGCCAAGTCGGGCTCGTTTGATAGTACCAAGTGGCTCCTGCAATCTGCCATCCTGACGGGGGGCAGCGGATCTTTGTTTGCCAGAGTAAAGTTCCGTGGTTTGTTTTTGGGGGCATATGGCTGGGAGTGGCCGGCTGGCTCCTTAAGAAGCTCGATACGCAGGATGGTTCCCAGATCCATGGTGGCACCATTGCCTAGTTTGGCTGTTTTTGTAGTACCAAGTGCGTCCTGCAATTTTCCATCCAGAAGAAGGGCAGTTGAGTTTTGTTTTCCAGGGAAAAGCGCCGTTGTTTTTGATTGGAGGCCTGTGGCTGGGAGTGGCCGGCTGGCTCCTTTCAACACACGATACGCCGGATGGTTCCCAGACCCAAGGTGGCAACAGTGACAAGTCGGGCTGGTTTGATACTACCAAGTGGTTCCTGCAATCTGCCATCCAGAAGCGGGGCAGCTTACTTTTGTTTGCCAGGGAAACGGGCCGAGGTTTGTGTCTCAGGGCCTATGGCTGGGAGTGACCGGCTGGCTCCTGAAAAGCTACAATAGGCAGGATGGTGACCAGACCCATGGTGGCACCAGTGCCAAGTAGGGCTGGTTTGATAGTACCAAGTGGCTCCTGCAATCTACCATGAAATAGTTGGCAGGCGAGTTTTGTTTTCCAGGGAAAAGTGCCGTTGTTTGTGTTTGGGGGCCTGTGGCTGGGAGTGGCCGGCTGGCTCCTTAGAATCCACGATACGCAGCATGGTATCCAGACCCAAGGTGGCACCAGTGCCAAGTTGGGCTGGTTTGATAATACCAAGTGGTTCCTGCAATCTGCCATCCAGAAGCGGGGCAGCTTACTTTTGTTTGCCAGGGAAACGGGCCGAGGTTTGTGTCTGGGGGCCTATGGCTTCGAGTGACCGGCTGGCTCCTGAAAAGCTACGATAGGCAGGATGGTGACCAGACCCATGGTGGCACCAGTGCCAAGTTGGGCTGGTTTGATAGTACCAAGTGGCTCCTGCAATCTGCCATCAAAAAGTTGGCAGGCGAGTTTTGTTTTCCAGGGAAAAGCGCCGTTGTTTGTGTTTGGGGGCCTGTGGCTGGGAGTGGCCGGCTGGCTCCTTAGAACCCACGATACGGAGGATGGTTCCCAGACTTGAGGTGGCACCAGTGCCAAGTTGGGCTGGTTTGATGGTGCAAAGTGGCTCCTGCAATCTGCCATCCAGAAGCGGGGTAGCTTACTTGTGTTTGCCAGGGAAACGGGCCGAAATATTTGTCTACGGGCCTCTGGCTGGGGGTGGCTGGCTGGCTCCTGAAAAGCTACGATAGGCAGGATGGTGACCAGACCCATGGTGGCACCAGTGCCAAGTTGGGCTGGTTTGATAATACCAAGTGGTTCCTGCAATCTGCCATCCAGAAGCGGGGCAGCTGAATTTTGTTTGCCAGAGAAAAAGGCTGTTGTTTGTGTTTCGGGGCCTGTGGCTGGCAGTGGCCGACTGGCTCCTGAAAATCCATGATACGCAGCATGGTTCCCAGACCCAAGGTGGCACCAGTGCCAAGTAGGGCTGGTTTCATAGTACCCAGTGGCTCCTGCAATCTGCCATCCAGAAGAGGGGCAGTTGAGTTTTGTTTTCCAGAGAAAAGGGCCGTGGTTTGTGTTTGGGGCCTATGGCTGAGAGTGACCGGCTGGCCCCTGAAAATCCACGATAGGACGGATGGTTCCCAGATCCAAGGTGGCAGCAGTGCCATGTTGTGCTGGTGTGATAGTCCCAAGTGGCTCCTGCAATCTGCCATCCAGAAACGGGGCAGCTGAATTTTGTTCGCCAGAGAAAAAGGCTGTGGTTTGTGTTTGGGGGCCTGTGGCTGGGAGTGGCCGGCTGGCTCCTGAAAATCCATGATACGCAGCATGGTTCCCAGACCCAAGGTGGCACCAGTGCCAAGTGGGGCTGGTTTCACAGTGTCAAGTGCCTCCTGCAATCTCCCATCCAGAAGCGGGGCAGCTGAGTTTTGTTTGCCTGTGAAACGGGCCGTTGTTTTTGATTGGGGTCTGTGGCCGAGAGTGTTCGGCTGGCTCCTGACAACCCACAATACGCAGGATGGTTCCCAGACCCAAGGTGGCACCAGTGCCAAGTCGGGCTGGTTTGTTAGTACCAAGTGGTTCCTGCAATCTGCCATCCAGAAGCGGGGCAGCTGAATTTTGTTTGCCAGAGAAAAAGGCTGTTGTTTGTGTTTCGGGGCCTGTGGCTGGCAGTGGCCGGCTGGCTCCTGAAAATCCATGATACGCAGCATGGTTCCCAGACCCAAGGTGGCACCAGTGCCAAGTAGGGCTGGTTTCATAGTACCCAGTGGCTCCTGCAATCTGCCATCCAGAAGAGGGGCAGTTGAGTTTTGTTTTCCAGAGAAAAGGGCCGTGGTTTGTGTTTGGGGCCTATGGCTGAGAGTGACCGGCTGGCCCCTGAAAATCCACGATAGGACGGATGGTTCCCAGATCCAAGGTGGCAGCAGCGCCATGTTGTGCTGGTGTGATAGTCCCAAGTGGCTCCTGCAATCTGCCATCCAGAAGCGGGGCAGCTGAATTTTGTTTGCCAGAGAAAAAGGCTGTGGTTTGTGTTTGGGGGCCTGTGGCTGGGAGTGGCCGGCTGGCTCCTGAAAATCCATGATACGCAGCATGGTTCCCAGACCCAAGGTGGCACCAGTGCCAAGTGGGGCTGGTTTCACAGTGTCAAGTGCCTCCTGCAATCTCCCATCCAGAAGAGGGGCAGCTGAGTTTTGTTTGCCTGTGAAACGGGCCGTTGTTTTTGATTGGGGTCTGTGGCCGAGAGTGTTCGGCTGGCTCCTTTGAACCCACGATACGCAGGATGGTTCCCAGACCCAAGGTGGCACCAGTGCCAAGTCGGGCTGGTTTGATAGTACCAAGTGGCTCCTGCAATCTGCCATCCAGAAGCGGTGCAGTTGAGTTTTGTTTGCCAGAGAAAAGGGCCGTGGGTTGCGTTTGGGGGCATATGGCTGGGAGTGACCGGCTGTCTCATTAAAAAGATCGGTACGCAGGATGGTTCCCAGACCCAAGGTGGCACCAGTGCCAAGTCGGGCTGTTTTTATAGTACCAAGTGCGTCCTGCAATTTGCCATCCAGAAGAGGGGCAGTGGAGTTTTGTTTGCCAGAGAATAGCGCCGTTGTTTGTGTTTGGGGGCTTGTGGCTGGGAGTGGCCGACTGGCGCCTTAGAATCTGCGTTACGCAGCATGGTTCCCAGACCAGAGGTGGCACCAGTGCCAAGTTTGGCTGGTTTGATAGTACCAAGGGGCTCCTGCAATCTGCCATCCAGAAGCGGGGCAGCTTACTTTTGTTTGCCAGGGAAACCGGCTGAGGTTTGTGACTGGGGACCTATGGCTGGGAGTGACCGGCTGGCTCCTGGAAAGCTACAATAGGCAGGATGGTTACCAGACCCATGGTGGCACCAGTGCCAAGTTGGGCTGGTTTGATAGTACCAAGTGGCTCCTGCAATCTGCCATGAAAAAGTTGGCAGGCGAGATTTGTTTTCCAGGGAAAAGCGCCGTTGTTTGTATTTGGGGGCCTGTGGCTGGGAGTGGCCGGCTGGCTCCTTTGAACCCACGATACGCATGATGGTTCCCAGACCCAAGGTGGCACCAGTGCCAAGTCGGGCTGGTTTGATACTACCAAGTGTGTCCTGCAATCTGCCATCCAGAAGCGGGGCAGCTTAATTTTGTTTGCCAGGGAAACGGGCCGTGGGTTTTGTTTGGGGGCCTATGGCTGAGAGTGGCCGGCTGGCTCCTGAAAATCCACGCTAGGCAGCATGGTTCCCAGATGCAAGGTGGCACCAGTGCCAAGTCGGGCTGGTTTGATGGTGCAAAGTGGCTCCTGCAATCTGCCATCCAGAAGCGGGGCAGCTGATTTTGTTTGCCAGAGAAAAATTCCGTGGATTGTTTTTGGGGGCATATTGCTGGGAGTGGCCGGCTGGCTCCTTAAAATGCTCGATACGCATGATGGTTCCCAGGCCCAAGGTGTCACCACTACCAAGTCGGCCTGCGGTTTTAGTATCAAGTTCATCCTGCAATTTGCCATCCAGAAGAGGGGCAGTTGAGTTTTGTTTGCCAGAGAAACGGGCCGAGGTTTCTGTTTGGGGACATATGGCTGAGAGTGGCCGGCTGGCCCCTGAATATCCACGATACACAGCATGGTTCCCAGATCCAAGGTGGCACCAGTGCCAAGTTGGGCTGGTTTGATAGTACCAAGTGTCTCCTGCAATCTGCCATCCAGAAGCGGGGCAGCTTACTTTTGTTTGCCAGAGAAATAGGCCTAGGTTTTTGTTTGGGGGCCTGTGGCTAGGAGTGGCCGGCTGGCTCCTAAGAATCCACGATACGCAGGATGTTTCCCAGACCCAAGGTGGCACCAGTGCCAAGTCGGGCTGGTTTGATAGTACCAAGTGGCTCCTGCAAACTCCATCAAAAAGTTGGCAGGCGTGTTTTGTTTTCCAGGGAACAGCGCCGTTGATTTTGTTTGGGGGCCTGTGGCTGGGAGTGGCCGGCTGGCTCCTTAGAATCCACGATACGCAGGATGGTTCCCAGACCCAAGGTGGCACCAGTGCCAAGTCGGGCTGGTTTGATTACACCAAGTGGCTCCTGCAATCTGCCATCCAGAAGTGAGGCAGCTAAGTTTTGTTTGCCAGAAAAAAGGGCCGTGGTTTTTGTTGGGGGCCTGTGGCTGGGAGTAGCCGGCTGGCTCCTTAAAATCCACGATACGCAGGATGGTTCCCAGACCCAAGGTGGCACCAGTGCCAAGTTGGGCTGGTTTGATAGTACCAAGTGGCTCCTGCAAACTGCCATCCAGAAGCGGGGCAGCTGAGTTTTGTTTTCCAGGGAAATGGGCCTTTGTTTGTGTTTGGGGGCCTGTGGCTGGGAGTGTTCGGCTGGTTCCTGAATATGTACGATACGTAGGATTGTTCCGAGATCCAAGTTGGCAGCAGTGCCATGTTGTGCTGGTGTGATAGTCCCAAGTGGCTCCTGCAATCTGCCATCCAGAAGTGGGGCAGTTGATTTTTGTTTGCCAGAGAAAAGGTCCGTGGTTTTTTTTTGGGGGCATATGGCTGAGAGTGGCTGGCTGGCCCCTGGAAATCCACGATACACAGGATGGTTCCCAGATCCAAGGTGGCACCTGTGCCAAGTCGGGCTGATTTGATAGTACTAAGTAGCTCCTGCAATCTGCCATCCAGAAGCGGGGCAGCTTACTTTTGTTTGCCAGGGAAACGGGCCGAGTTTTGTGTCTCGGGGCCTATGGCTGAGAGTGACCGGCTGGCTCCTGAAAAGCTACAATAGGCAGGATGGTGACCAGACCCATGGTGGCACCAGTGCCAAGTTGGGCTGGTTTGATAGTACCAAGTGGTTCCTGCAATCTGCCATCCAGAAGCAGGGCAGCTGAGTTTTGTTTGCCAGAGAAAAGGGCCTTGGTTTGTGTTTGGGGGCATATGGCTGGGTGTGGCCAGCTGGCTCCTTAAAATGCACGATATGCAACATGGCTCCCAGACCCAAGGTGGCACCAGTGCCAAGTTGGGCTGGTTTGATAGTACCAAGTGGCTCCTGCAATCTTCCATGATCACGTGGAGAAATACTTTCTGGTTTCAGCCTCATGCTCTTTCTTCTCTCCCTCAACTTCTCTATCACCTCTCATCTGGTTCACATGCGCTGTCTTCAAGGTCCACAGGCTACTTTTCACAGAATCTTCTGGCCTGATGAAGTAAGAATGATGAATAGAACAGAGCTGGGATCTATTTTCCAGTTTGGATAAAATGCATTCTGCACACAAATCCAAGGAGAACGGGCTGCCCCGATGCCCAGAAAATCTTTCACTCCTGCTAGTGTTCTACGTCAACCGCAACTTAGTCTGAAAGAAAAGCTTTTTCTCTGAGAGCATCTGAGAGGTTTGCATGAAGCACTGATATCTGACATATGCAATTTTGAATAGGAGAGGAAAAAGAAAATGGCAAGGAGTTTTTAATTTTAGTGGTTTCAATTTTAATTTCCGTGCACTTTTTCAAAACTTGTCAGCTCAAATGCCCATCAACATCTTTTAGTCATCTGTAAGTCAGTATTCATATAAAATGTGCTTCAAATCCAAAGAATTTCAAATTTGCACTCCAAGCTTCTATGCCTAGATTTATGATTTCCTACACATATTAGATGAAAGGAAGGCCTTTTTTACTGTGGGAGTGCTGGAACACTGGAACAGGTTGCCCAGAGAAGTTGTGGGTGTCCCATCCCTGAAAGTATTCAAGGTCACCTTGGACGGGGCTTGGAGCAGCAACAAAGGAGAAGCTTGATGGTAGAGAAACAAAGTTGGACTATAGAAGAAACTCGGATTGAAGTATAGGATCAAGTTTTCTCTCAGCTCTTGGGGTAAATTCAAAGTTGTACAAAATGACATTTATCTGTGCTATTCACTACTGTAACAGAAAGTTTCATGAAAACTGTACAGAAGATAGTAAATTTTAAAAGAGATAAGAATTACAGCATAAAATCCATGGGATAGGTTACAACATGAGACACTCTCTAAGAGAAAATCTCTGTGTTTCAGCACTTCATCGGGGTAAGATTTCATGAAGTGCCAAAGAAGGTGGCAAAATATCATTCGGGACATTATTTACTGGAATTCAGCCTGGCCATTAGTAGGAACTGCCTTTGAACATATCATGTAGATATACCACACACGCTTTCCCTTCACTGAAAAATTACTGTTTACAACAAATAAGCAATTGACGATCAAAATTGATTGAAAGCATCTTAAACATGTCAAGTATTTCATTGTAGATGATCTGTGATCCAAATGCTTCTTCCACCTTCGAGAGGGACAGAAGAATTCTTCCATATCATGATGGTTTAAAATTGTATCAACCAATGTTTTCTGCTGAAAAGATATCATCTATTTTTTTCTATTTTTGGAAGAAAATATTCCTAGACATACAACAGGTGAGAACTAAGTAATTTTAAAGAAACAAATGAAATGAAAATATTCTGTAAATAGAATGAAATGAAAAGCTGTGTTTTAAATAGGAGCTAAATATTAAACAGAATTTTTGTACCAGGCATTTGAATTACTGCACCAGCTCTTTTGCCCATCAAGAGAGGCATTTAGCATTTCAGTCTTTTCCAAGGTGTTCATGATCTGCTATGCTGATCTCTGTGTGTGCCTAGGTGTGTGTGGAGGGGGGGGCATATGAAGGGGAGTGTGTATGTTTGCTTTACAATTGTTGTGGCAGATTCATGCCTCAGCTCCACATTTTGTTTTAAAAAGGTCACACCGAGTGGATATGAAGTTTACTATCAACAAGAGATCGATTCCCAAATCATCCATTTGACTCTCCCTTATAAATCATGTGCTTTGTTGCATATTTTATCAAATATACTTTCAAGCCAGATGGAGGAAGGAGGATGTGGGAATCCCTCCACCATCTTGCAACTTTTATGTAAGTAGGTTTTCAAGAAAATCATCATTTCTCTTTTAAATATGTCTGGAACAGGCATGATGGTAGTGTCAACCTGTTGGAGTTTTTGTTGCTGGAAGAAGTTGTACAAAAGGATTGGTTTTTACATTGACCAGTTACTGAATCAAGCGCAGGAATACATTGGAAATTTAGCTGGGGGTTCCTTTTCCCAGCAGACTACTTCTAGAACGAGCTTGTACACTGAAGCTGACTCTTTTGCTCTCTTTTTGTTTCTTTCCTATTTTCTTGGCTTCTTTGCCACTATCTAGACAATTTTGGAACTTTGTTCCCAACTAAAATGGTTTCAATAGTCTGATTGTGATCATACATTTTTACAAGGAATTTTTAAAATCTTTCCTCGAGTCCAGAAAGTCAAGGACTTAGATCTTTTTCTTCCCTTATCAATATTGCCATGAAATTGATAAATAAAGACCAACTCTTTATTTTTGTTTTTAACCCACGTAGATAATTCCCATCCATTAATCCATTTTGTGGACCAATAGCTGCCATTCTGATGGAAGCTGTCACTTCTTAACAATAGGCATTCTGTGACTATGTTGACAGCACTTTGGGTGAAGATCCTAACTGGTCTTAGATATACATAGGGAGAAATTTGCTCAGCCAGTGTCAGTCTTAAGCATGCGTATCAGAAGATCTTTCTAGAGCTGGGAATTTTCCCATGAAAGGGATTCAGTTAGGGAAGAGACACTTGTGCCAGAGTTTTACATTCTTCTTGAACACTGCTTAAGGAACTTAGATGCCATGTCCATTTGGATCTCTGTCTGCACAGAACTTTGTCATGCCAGTGCTTTGAAATGCATCTTGAAGAGAATTCACTAGCACAGAATGAAAGAGAGTGGAAGGGGTTGGTGGGGCTAACCAGGCCCAACCCCCCTGCCTAAACCAGGATACCTAGAGCCTCTTGCCCAGGATTCTATCTGGGTGTACTTTTAATGTCTTCAAAGATCCAGGCTCCACAATCTTTCTGGGCAGTCTGTGCCGTGGTTCAGTCACCCTGACAGTAAAGAAACATTTACTGATGTTCAAAGGCAATCTCCTGTATTTCAGTGTGTGCCCACTGCCTCTTGTCTTTTCCCTCAGCATCACTGAAAAGACACTGATTCCCTCCCCTTTGCACTATTGCTTCCATATGTATGTGTGATGCCATGTAGAGGTACGTCAAAAACCTCCCTGAAGCCCAGGCAGATAATATTCCCTTCATCTACCAGTCAAGTTGATTCATCAGAGGAGTTTAAAGTGATGTTCAGCATGAAATTCCCCTGAAAAATCATGCTAACTACATTATTTGATCATCTGTCATGTGCCTGGCAAGGATTTCCAGGAAGAGCTGCTTCATCAACTTCCTGGGGATAAAAAAGAGGCTGGCTGGTTTGTACTATGGCGAGTCCTCTTAATTGCCTTTTTTGAAGATGGGTGTCATTTGCTAACATCCACTCTTTAGCCTCTCTTGTCGTCTACATCTTAGCAAAACGCTTTTCCACTATGTCTGGCTAGGAAAAACTGTGCCAGCACAGAAAACATCTCCCATCGTGTTCTAGAAGTTGCACGGATGTCTGCCAAGTGTTTGGCAGGAAGAAAAGAAAAGTTGTCCAAAACAGCTTCCAATCGAATGTTCCTGTGATTGGAAAAGTCAGGAGAGTGCAAAGGTACTGTTTTCTATCAGTTGGCAAGGTGCGCACACAATCCCAGTGTTGTACAGCTTGCTTCTTCACCTTCCCGAAGCTGCCGCTCTCGCCGGCTGCCGGAGCCCAAGAAGCGGCTTCTTCGCGCAAAGACGATTGTGCCGCTCACAGTGCTCTCCTTAGCGCGGCTTCTGCCGAAAGACGCCCGGCAGCGGCTCTTACCTCCGGAGAGCATCCTACCTTCCTCTTTAGCTCCTCTTCTCATCTACACCTCGGCAACAAGCTTTTCCACTATGTCTGGCTAGGAAAAACTGTGCCAGCACAGAAAACATCTCCCATCGTGTTCTAGAAGTTGCACGGATGTCTGCCAAGTGTTTGGCAGGAAGAAAAGAAAAGTTGTCCAAAACAGCTTCCAATCGAATGTTCCTGTGATTGGAAAAGTCAGGAGAGTGCAAAGGTACTGTTTTCTATCAGTTGGCAAGGTGCGCACACAATCCCAGTGTTGTACAGCTTGCTTCTTCACCTTCCCGAAGCTGCCGCTCTCGCCGGCTGCCGGAGCCCAAGAAGCGGCTTCTTCGCGCAAAGACGATTGTGCCGCTCACAGTGCTCTCCTTAGCGCGGCTTCTGCCGAAAGACGCCCGGCAGCGGCTCTTACCTCCGGAGAGCATCCTACCTTCCTCTTTAGCTCCTCTTCTCATCTACACCTCGGCAACAAGCTTTTCCACTATGTCTGGCTAGGAAAAACTGTGCCAGCACAGAAAACATCTCCCATCGTGTTCTAGAAGTTGCACGGATGTCTGCCAAGTGTTTGGCAGGAAGAAAAGAAAAGTTGTCCAAAACAGCTTCCAATCGAATGTTCCTGTGATTGGAAAAGTCAGGAGAGTGCAAAGGTACTGTTTTCTATCAGTTGGCAAGGTGCGCACACAATCCCAGTGTTGTACAGCTTGCTTCTTCACCTTCCCGAAGCTGCCGCTCTCGCCGGCTGCCGGAGCCCAAGAAGCGGCTTCTTCGCGCAAAGACGATTGTGCCGCTCACAGTGCTCTCCTTAGCGCGGCTTCTGCCGAAAGACGCCCGGCAGCGGCTCTTACCTCCGGAGAGCATCCTACCTTCGTCTTTCGCGTCTTTTGTAGTCTACATCTTAGCAAAACGCTTTTCCACTATGTCTGGCTAGGAAAAACTGTGCCAGCACAGAAAACATCTCCCATCGTGTTCTAGAAGTTGCACGGATGTCTGCCAAGTGTTTGGCAGGAAGAAAAGAAAAGTTGTCCAAAACAGCTTCCAATCGAATGTTCCTGTGATTGGAAAAGTCAGGAGAGTGCAAAGGTACTGTTTTCTATCAGTTGGCAAGGTGCGCACACAATCCCAGTGTTGTACAGCTTGCTTCTTCACCTTCCCGAAGCTGCCGCTCTCGCCGGCTGCCGGAGCCCAAGAAGCGGCTTCTTCGCGCAAAGACGATTGTGCCGCTCACAGGGCTCTCCTTAGCGCGGCTTCTGCCGAAAGACGCCCGGCAGCGGCTCTTACCTCCGGAGAGCATCCTACCTTCGTCTTTAGCTCCTCTTCTCATCTACACCTCGGCAAAAAGCTTTTCCACTATGTCTGGCTAGGAAAAACTGTGCCAGCACAGAAAACATCTCCCATCGTGTTCTAGAAGTTGCACGGATGTCTGCCAAGTGTTTGGCAGGAAGAAAAGAAAAGTTGTCCAAAACAGCTTCCAATCGAATGTTCCTGTGATTGGAAAAGTCAGGAGAGTGCAAAGGTACTGTTTTCTATCAGTTGGCAAGGTGCGCACACAATCCCAGTGTTGTACAGCTTGCTTCTTCACCTTCCCGAAGCTGCCGCTCTCGCCGGCTGCCGGAGCCCAAGAAGCGGCTTCTTCGCGCAAAGACGATTGTGCCGCTCACAGTGCTCTCCTTAGCGCGGCTTCTGCCGAAAGACGCCCGGCAGCGGCTCTTACCTCCGGAGAGCATCCTACCTTCGTCTTTCGCGTCTTTTGTAGTCTACATCTTAGCAAAACGCTTTTCCACTATGTCTGGCTAGGAAAAACTGTGCCAGCACAGAAAACATCTCCCATCGTGTTCTAGAAGTTGCACGGATGTCTGCCAAGTGTTTGGCAGGAAGAAAAGAAAAGTTGTCCAAAACAGCTTCCAATCGAATGTTCCTGTGATTGGAAAAGTCAGGAGAGTGCAAAGGTACTGTTTTCTATCAGTTGGCAAGGTGCGCACACAATCCCAGTGTTGTACAGCTTGCTTCTTCACCTTCCCGAAGCTGCCGCTCTCGCCGGCTGCCGGAGCCCAAGAAGCGGCTTCTTCGCGCAAAGACGATTGTGCCGCTCACAGGGCTCTCCTTAGCGCGGCTTCTGCCGAAAGACGCCCGGCAGCGGCTCTTACCTCCGGAGAGCATCCTACCTTCGTCTTTCTCGTCTTTTGTAGTCTACATCTTAGCAAAACGCTTTTCCACTATGTCTGGCTAGGAAAAACTGTGCCAGCACAGAAAACATCTCCCATCGTGTTCTAGAAGTTGCACGGATGTCTGCCAAGTGTTTGGCAGGAAGAAAAGAAAAGTTGTCCAAAACAGCTTCCAATCGAATGTTCCTGTGATTGGAAAAGTCAGGAGAGTGCAAAGGTACTGTTTTCTATCAGTTGGCAAGGTGCGCACACAATCCCAGTGTTGTACAGCTTGCTTCTTCACCTTCCCGAAGCTGCCGCTCTCGCCGGCTGCCGGAGCCCAAGAAGCGGCTTCTTCGCGCAAAGACGATTGTGCCGCTCACAGGGCTCTCCTTAGCGCGGCTTCTGCCGAAAGACGCCCGGCAGCGGCTCTTACCTCCGGAGAGCATCCTACCTTCGTCTTTCTCGTCTTTTGTAGTCTACATCTTAGCAAAACGCTTTTCCACTATGTCTGGCTAGGAAAAACTGTGCCAGCACAGAAAACATCTCCCATCGTGTTCTAGAAGTTGCACGGATGTCTGCCAAGTGTTTGGCAGGAAGAAAAGAAAAGTTGTCCAAATCAGCTTCCAATCGAATGTTCCTGTGATTGGAAAAGTCAGGAGAGTGCAAAGGTACTGTTTTCTATCAGTTGGCAAGGTGCGCACACAATCCCAGTGTTGTACAGCTTGCTTCTTCACCTTCCCGAAGCTGCCGCTCTCGCCGGCTGCCGGAGCCCAAGAAGCGGCTTCTTCGCGCAAAGACGATTGTGCCGCTCACAGGGCTCTCCTTAGCGCGGCTTCTGCCGAAAGACGCCCGGCAGCGGCTCTTACCTCCGGAGAGCATCCTACCTTCGTCTTTCGCGTCTTTTGTAGTCTACATCTTAGCAAAACGCTTTTCCACTATGTCTGGCTAGGAAAACCCGTGCCAGCACAGAAAACATCTCCCATCGTGTTCTAGAAGTTGCACGGATGTCTGCCAAGTGTTTGGCAGGAAGAAAAGAAAAGTTGTCCAAAACAGCTTCCAATCGAATGTTCATGTGATTGGAAAAGTCAGGAGAGTGCAAAGGTACTGTTTTCTATCAGTTGGCAAGGTGCGCACACAATCCCAGTGTTGTACAGCTTGCTTCTTCACCTTCCCGAAGCTGCCACTCTCAGGAGGTAAGAGCCGCTGCCGGGCGTCTTTCGGCAGAAGCTGCGCTAAGGAGAGCCCTGTGAGCGGCACAATCGTCTTTGCGCGAAGAAGCCGCTTCTTGGGCTCCGGCAGCCGGCGAGAGCGGCAGCTTCGGGAAGGTGAAGAAGCAAGCTGTACAACACTGGGATTGTGTGCGCACCTTGCCAACTGATAGAAAACAGTACCTTTGCACTCTCCTGACTTTTCCAATCACATGAACATTCGATTGGAAGCTGTTTTGGACAACTTTTCTTCCTGCCAAACACTTGGCAGACATCCGTGCAACTTCTAGAACACGATGGGAGATGTTTTCTGTGCTGGCACAGTTTTTCCTAGCCAGACATAGTGGAAAAGCGTTTTGCTAAGATGTAGACTACAAAAGACGAGAAAGACGAAGGTAGGATGCTCTCCGGAGGTAAGAGCCGCTGCCGGGCGTCTTTCGGCAGAAGCCGCGCTAAGGAGAGCACTGTGAGCGGCACAATCGTCTTTGCGCGAAGAAGCCGATTCTTCGGCTCCGGCAGCCGGCGAGAGCGGCAGCTTCGGGAAGGTGAAGAAGCAAGCTGTACAACACTGGGATTGTGTGCGCACCTTGCCAACTGATAGAAAACAGTACCTTTGCACTCTCCTGACTTTTCCAATCACAGGAACATTCGATTGGAAGCTGTTTTGGACAACTTTTCTTTTCTTCCTGCCAAACACTTGGCAGACATCCGTGCAACTTCTAGAACACGATGGGAGATGTTTTCTGTGCTGGCACAGTTTTTCCTAGCCAGACATAGTGGAAAAGCGTTTTGCTAAGATGTAGACTACAAAAGACGCGAAAGACGAAGGTAGGATGCTCTCCGGAGGTAAGAGCCGCTGCCGGGCGTCTTTCGGCAGAAGCCGCGCTAAGGAGAGCCCTGTGAGCGGCACAATCGTCTTTGCGCGAAGAAGCCGCTTCTTGGGCTCCGGCAGCCGGCGAGAGCGGCAGCTTCGGGAAGGTGAAGAAGCAAGCTGTACAACACTGGGATTGTGTGCGCACCTTGCCAACTGATAGAAAACAGTATCTTTGCACTCTCCTGACTTTTCCAATCACAGGAACATTCGATTGGAAGCTGTTTTGGACAACTTTTCTTTTCTTCCTGCCAAACACTTGGCAGACATCCGTGCAACTTCTAGAACACGATGGGAGATGTTTTCTGTGCTGGCACAGTTTTTCCTAGCCAGACATAGTGGAAAAGCGTTTTGCTAAGATGTAGACTACAAAAGACGCGAAAGACGAAGGTAGGATGCTCTCCGGAGGTAAGAGCCGCTGCCGGGCGTCTTTCGGCAGAAGCCGCGCTAAGGAGAGCACTGTGAGCGGCACAATCGTCTTTGCGCGAAGAAGCCGCTTCTTGGGCTCCGGCAGCCGGCGAGAGCGGCAGCTTCGGGAAGGTGAAGAAGCAAGCTGTACAACACTGGGATTGTGTGCGCACCTTGCCAACTGATAGAAAACAGTACCTTTGCACTCTCCTGACTTTTCCAATCACAGGAACATTCGATTGGAAGCTGTTTTGGACAACTTTTCTTTTCTTCCTGCCAAACACTTGGCAGACATCCGTGCAACTTCTAGAACACGATGGGAGATGTTTTCTGTGCTGGCACAGTTTTTCCTAGCCAGACATAGTGGAAAAGCGTTTTGCTAAGATGTAGACTACAAAAGACGCGAAAGACGAAGGTAGGATGCTCTCCGGAGGTAAGAGCCGCTGCCGGGCGTCTTTCGGCAGAAGCCGCGCTAAGGAGAGCACTGTGAGCGGCACAATCGTCTTTGCGCGAAGAAGCCGCTTCTTGGGCTCCGGCAGCCGGCGAGAGCGGCAGCTTCGGGAAGGTGAAGAAGCAAGCTGTACAACACTGGGATTGTGTGCGCACCTTGCCAACTGATAGAAAACAGTACCTTTGCACTCTCCTGACTTTTCCAATCACAGGAACATTCGATTGGAAGCTGTTTTGGACAACTTTTCTTTTCTTCCTGCCAAACACTTGGCAGACATCCGTGCAACTTCTAGAACACGATGGGAGATGTTTTCTGTGCTGGCACAGTTTTTCCTAGCCAGACATAGTGGAGAAGCTTTTTGCCGAGGTGTAGATGAGAAGAGGAGCTAAAGACGAAGGTAGGGCGCTCTCCGGAGGTAAGAGCCGCTGCCGGGCGTCTTTCGGCAGAAGCCGCGCTAAGGAGAGCACTGTGAGCGGCACAATCGTCTTTGCGCGAAGAAGCCGCTTCTTGGGCTCCGGCAGCCGGCGAGAGCGGCAGCTTCGGGAAGGTGAAGAAGCAAGCTGTACAACACTGGGATTGTGTGCGCACCTTGCCAACTGATAGAAAACAGTACCTTTGCACTCTCCTGACTTTTCCAATCACAGGAACATTCGATTGGAAGCTGTTTTGGACAACTTTTCTTTTCTTCCTGCCAAACACTTGGCAGACATCCGTGCAACTTCTAGAACACGATGGGAGATGTTTTCTGTGCTGGCACAGTTTTTCCTAGCCAGACATAGTGGAAAAGCGTTTTGCTAAGATGTAGACGACAAGAGAGGCTAAAGAGTGGATGTTAGCAAATGACACCCATCTTCAAAAAAGGCAATTAAGAGGACTCGCCATAGTACAAACCAGCCAGCCTCTTTTTTATCCCCAGGAAGTTGATGAAGCAGCTCTTCCTGGAAATCCTTGCCAGGCACATGACAGATGACCAAATAATGTAGTTAGCATGATTTTTCAGGGGAATTTCATGCTGAACATCACTTTAAACTCCTCTGATGAATCAACTTGACTGGTAGATGAAGGGAATATTATCTGCCTGGGCTTCAGGGAGGTTTTTGACGTACCTCTACATGGCATCACACATACATATGGAAGCAATAGTGCAAAGGGGAGGGAATCAGTGTCTTTTCAGTGATGCTGAGGGAAAAGACAAGAGGCAGTGGGCACACACTGAAATACAGGAGATTGCCTTTGAACATCAGTAAATGTTTCTTTACTGTCAGGGTGACTGAACCACGGCACAGACTGCCCAGAAAGATTGTGGAGCCTGGATCTTTGAAGACATTAAAAGTACACCCAGATAGAATCCTGGGCAAGAGGCTCTAGGTATCCTGGTTTAGGCAGGGGGGTTGGGCCTGGTTAGCCCCACCAACCCCTTCCACTCTCTTTCATTCTGTGCTAGTGAATTCTCTTCAAGATGCATTTCAAAGCACTGGCATGACAAAGTTCTGTGCAGACAGAGATCCAAATGGACATGGCATCTAAGTTCCTTAAGCAGTGTTCAAGAAGAATGTAAAACTCTGGCACAAGTGTCTCTTCCCTAACTGAATCCCTTTCATGGGAAAATTCCCAGCTCTAGAAAGATCTTCTGATACGCATGCTTAAGACTGACACTGGCTGAGCAAATTTCTCCCTATGTATATCTAAGACCAGTTAGGATCTTCACCCAAAGTGCTGTCAACATAGTCACAGAATGCCTATTGTTAAGAAGTGACAGCTTCCATCAGAATGGCAGCTATTGGTCCACAAAATGGATTAATGGATGGGAATTATCTACGTGGGTTAAAAACAAAAATAAAGAGTTGGTCTTTATTTATCAATTTCATGGCAATATTGATAAGGGAAGAAAAAGATCTAAGTCCTTGACTTTCTGGACTCGAGGAAAGATTTTAAAAATTCCTTGTAAAAATGTATGATCACAATCAGACTATTGAAACCATTTTAGTTGGGAACAAAGTTCCAAAATTGTCTAGATAGTGGCAAAGAAGCCAAGAAAATAGGAAAGAAACAAAAAGAGAGCAAAAGAGTCAGCTTCAGTGTACAAGCTCGTTCTAGAAGTAGTCTGCTGGGAAAAGGAACCCCCAGCTAAATTTCCAATGTATTCCTGCGCTTGATTCAGTAACTGGTCAATGTAAAAACCAATCCTTTTGTACAACTTCTTCCAGCAACAAAAACTCCAACAGGTTGACACTACCATCATGCCTGTTCCAGACATATTTAAAAGAGAAATGATGATTTTCTTGAAAACCTACTTACATAAAAGTTGCAAGATGGTGGAGGGATTCCCACATCCTCCTTCCTCCATCTGGCTTGAAAGTATATTTGATAAAATATGCAACAAAGCACATGATTTATAAGGGAGAGTCAAATGGATGATTTGGGAATCGATCTCTTGTTGATAGTAAACTTCATATCCACTCGGTGTGACCTTTTTAAAACAAAATGTGGAGCTGAGGCATGAATCTGCCACAACAATTGTAAAGCAAACATACACACTCCCCTTCATATGCCCCCCCCTCCACACACACCTAGGCACACACAGAGATCAGCATAGCAGATCATGAACACCTTGGAAAAGACTGAAATGCTAAATGCCTCTCTTGATGGGCAAAAGAGCTGGTGCAGTAATTCAAATGCCTGGTACAAAAATTCTGTTTAATATTTAGCTCCTATTTAAAACACAGCTTTTCATTTCATTCTATTTACAGAATATTTTCATTTCATTTGTTTCTTTAAAATTACTTAGTTCTCACCTGTTGTATGTCTAGGAATATTTTCTTCCAAAAATAGAAAAAAATAGATGATATCTTTTCAGCAGAAAACATTGGTTGATACAATTTTAAACCATCATGATATGGAAGAATTCTTCTGTCCCTCTCGAAGGTGGAAGAAGCATTTGGATCACAGATCATCTACAATGAAATACTTGACATGTTTAAGATGCTTTCAATCAATTTTGATCGTCAATTGCTTATTTGTTGTAAACAGTAATTTTTCAGTGAAGGGAAAGTGTGTGTGGTATATCTACATGATATGTTCAAAGGCAGTTCCTACTAATGGCCAGGCTGAATTCCAGTAAATAATGTCCCGAATGATATTTTGCCGCCTTCTTTGGCACTTCATGAAATCTTACCCTGATGAAGTGCTGAAACACAGAGATTTTCTCTTAGAGAGTGTCTCATGTTGTAACCTATCCCATGGATTTTATGCTGTAATTCTTATCTCTTTTAAAATTTACTATCTTCTGTACAGTTTTCATGAAACTTTCTGTTACAGTAGTGAATAGCACAGATAAATGTCATTTTGTACAACTTTGAATTTACCCCAAGAGCTGAGAGAAAACTTGATCCTATACTTCAATCCGAGTTTCTTCTATAGTCCAACTTTGTTTCTCTACCATCAAGCTTCTCCTTTGTTGCTGCTCCAAGCCCTGTCCAAGGTGACCTTGAATACTTTCAGGGATGGGACACCCACAACTTCTCTGGGCAACCTGTTCCAGTGTTCCAGCACTCCCACAGTAAAAAAGGCCTTCCTTTCATCTAATATGTGTAGGAAATCATAAATCTAGGCATAGAAGCTTGGAGTGCAAATTTGAAATTCTTTGGATTTGAAGCACATTTTATATGAATACTGACTTACAGATGACTAAAAGATGTTGATGGGCATTTGAGCTGACAAGTTTTGAAAAAGTGCACGGAAATTAAAATTGAAACCACTAAAATTAAAAACTCCTTGCCATTTTCTTTTTCCTCTCCTATTCAAAATTGCATATGTCAGATATCAGTGCTTCATGCAAACCTCTCAGATGCTCTCAGAGAAAAAGCTTTTCTTTCAGACTAAGTTGCGGTTGACGTAGAACACTAGCAGGAGTGAAAGATTTTCTGGGCATCGGGGCAGCCCGTTCTCCTTGGATTTGTGTGCAGAATGCATTTTATCCAAACTGGAAAATAGATCCCAGCTCTGTTCTATTCATCATTCTTACTTCATCAGGCCAGAAGATTCTGTGAAAAGTAGCCTGTGGACCTTGAAGACAGCACATGTGAACCAGATGAGAGGTGATAGAGAAGTTGAGGGAGAGAAGAAAGAGCATGAGGCTGAAACCAGAAAGTATTTCTCCACGTGATCATGGAAGATTGCAGGAGCCACTTGGTACTATCAAACCAGCCCAACTTGGCACTGGTGCCACCTTGGGTCTGGGAGCCATGTTGCATAAAGTGCATTTTAAGGAGCCAGCTGGCCACACCCAGCCATATGCCCCCAAACACAAACCAAGGCCCTTTTCTCTGGCAAACAAAACTCAGCTGCCCTGCTTCTGGATGGCAGATTGCAGGAACCACTTGGTACTATCAAACCAGCCCAACTTGGCACTGGTGCCACCATGGGTCTGGTCACCATCCTGCCTATTGTAGCTTTTCAGGAGCCAGCCGGTCACTCTCAGCCATAGGCCCCCAAACACAAACCTCGGCCCGTTTCCCTGGCAAACAAAAGTAAGCTGCCCCGCTTCTGCATGGCAGATTGCAGGAGCTACTTAGTACTATCAAATCAGCCCGACTTGGCACAGGTGCCACCTTGGATCTGGGAACCATCCTGTGTATCGTGGATTTTCAGGGGCCAGCCGGCCACTCTCAGCCATATGCCCCCAAAAACAAACCACGGACCTTTTCTCTGGCAAACAAAAATCAGCTGCCCCACTTCTGGATGGCAGATTGCAGGAGCCACTTGGGACTATCACACCAGCACAACATGGCACTGCTGCCACCTTGGATCTGGGAACAATCCTGCGTATCGTACATATTCAGGAACCAGCCGAACACTCCCAGCCACAGGCCCCCAAACACAAACAACGGCCCATTTCCCTGGCAAACAAAAGTAAGCTGCCCCGCTTCTGGATGGCAGTTTGCAGGAGCCACTTGGGACTATCAAACCAGCCCGACTTGGTAATGGTACCACCTTGGATCTGGGAACCATCCGGCGTATCGTGGATTTTCAGGGGCCAGCCGGTCATTCCCAGCCATATGCCCCCAAACACAAACCTCGGCCCTTTTCTCTGGCAAACAAAACTCAACTGCCCCTCTTCTGGATGGCAAATTGCAGGACGCACTTGGTACTACAAAAAGAGCCCGACTTGGCAGTGGTGCCACCTTGGCTCTGGGAACCATCCTGCGTATCGAGCATTTTAAGGAGCCAGCCGGCAATTCCCAGCCGTATGCCCCAAAAAGAAACCATGGACATTTTCTCTGGCAAAAAAAACTCAGCTGTCCCGCTTCTGGATGGCAGATTGCAGGAGTCACTTTGAACCATACAACCAGCCTTACTTGGCACTGGTGCCACCTTGGATCTGGGAACCATCCTGCCTATCGTTGATTTTCAGGGGCCAGCCGGCCACTCTCAGCCATAGGCCCCCAAACACAAACCACAGCCCTTTTCTCTAGCAAACAAAATTCAACTGCCCCGCTTCTGGATGGCAAATTGCAGGAGCCACTGGGTACTACAAAAACAGCCTGACTTGGCACTGGTGCCACCTTGCGTCTGGTTACCATGCGGCGTATCGTGCATTTTAAGGAGCCAGGTGGCCACTCCCAGCCATATGCCCCCAAACACAACCCACGGCCCTTTTCTCTGGCAAACAAAACTCAGCTGCCCCGCTTCTGGATGGCAGATTGCAGGAGACACTTGGTACTATCAAACCAGCCCGACTTGGCACTGGTGCCACCTTGGGTCTGGGAACCATCCTGCGTATTGTGGATTGTCCGGAGACAGCCGACCACTCTCGGCCACAGAGCCCAATCAAAAACAAAGGTCCGTTTCCCTGGCAAAAAAAACTCAGCTGCCCCGCTTCTGGATGGGAGATTGCAGGACGCACTTGACACTGTCAAACGAGCCCCACTTGGCACTGGTGCCACTTTGGGTCTGGGAACCATGCTGCGTATCGTGGATTTTCAGGAGCCAGCCGGCCACTGCCAGCCACAGGCCCCCAAACACAAACCACAGCCTTTTCCTCTGGCAAACAAAACTCAGCTGCCCCGCTTCTGGATGGCAGATTGCAGGAGCCACTTGGTACTATCAAACCAGCCCGACTTGGCACTGGTGCCACCTCTGGTCTGGGAACCATCCTGCCTATCGTGGATTTTAAGGAGCCAGCCGGCTACTCCCAGCCACAGGCCCCCAACAAAAACCACGGCCCTTTTTTCTCGCAAACAAAACTTAGCTGCCTCACTTCTGGATGGCAGATTGCAGGAGCCACTTGGTGTAATCAAACCAGCCCGACTTGGCACTGGTGCCACCTTGGGTCTGGGAACCATCCTGCGTATCGTGGATTCTAAGGAGCCAGCCGGCCACTCCCAGCCACAGGCCCCCAAACAAAATCAACGGCGCTGTTCCCTGGAAAACAAAACACGCCTGCCAACTTTTTGATGGAGTTTGCAGGAGCCACTTGGTACTATCAAACCAGCCCGACTTGGCACTGGTGCCACCTTGGGTCTGGGAAACATCCTGCGTATCCTGGATTCTTAGGAGCCTGCCGGCCACTCCTAGCCACAGGCCCCCAAACAAAAACCTAGGCCTATTTCTCTGGCAAACAAAAGTAAGCTGCCCTGCTTCTGGATGGCAGATTGCAGGAGACACTTGGTACTATCAAACCAGCCCGACTTGGCACTGGTGCCACCTTGGATCTGGGAACCATGCTGTGTATCGTGGATATTCAGGGGCCAGCTGGCCACTCTCAGCCATATGTCCCCAAACAGAAACCTCGGCCCGTTTCTCTGGCAAACAAAACTCAACTGCCCCTCTTCTGGATGGCAAATTGCAGGATGAACTTGATACTAAAACCGCAGGCCGACTTGGTAGTGGTGACACCTTGGGCCTGGGAACCATCATGCGTATCGAGCATTTTAAGGAGCCAGCCGGCCACTCCCAGCAATATGCCCCCAAAAACAATCCACGGAATTTTTCTCTGGCAAACAAAAATCAGCTGCCCCGCTTCTGGATGGCAGATTGCAGGAGCCACTTTGCACCATCAAACCAGCCCGACTTGGCACTGGTGCCACCTTGCATCTGGGAACCATGCTGCCTAGCGTGGATTTTCAGGAGCCAGCCGGCCACTCTCAGCTATATGCCCCCAAACAAAACCCACGGCCCGTTTCCCTGGCAAACAAAATTAAGCTGCCCCGCTTCTGGATGGCAGATTGCAGGACGCACTTGGTAGTATCAAACCAGCCCGACTTGGCACTGGTGCCACCTTGGGTCTGGGAACCATCCTGCGTATCGTGGGTTCAAAGGAGCCAGCCGGCCACTCCCAGCCACAGGCCCCCAAATACAAACAATGGCGCTTTTCCCTGGAAAACAAAACTCGCCTGCCAACTTTTTGATGGCAGATTACAGGAGCCACTTGGTACTATCAAACCAGCCCAACTTGGCACTGGTGCCACCATGGGTCTGGTAACCATCCTGCCTATTGTAGCTTTTCAGGAGCCAGCCGGTCACTCCCAGCCATAGGCCCCCAGACACAAACCTCGGCCCGTTTCCCTGGCAAACTAAAGTAAGCTGCCCCGCTTCTGGATGGCAGATTGCAGGAGCCACTTGGTACTATCAAACCAGCCCAACTTGGCACTGGTGCCACCTTGGGTCTGGGAACCATGCTGCGTAACACAGATTCTAAGGAGGCAGTCGGCCACTCCCAGCCACAAGCCCCCAAACACAAACAACGGCGCTATTCTCTGGCAAACAAAACTCAACTGCCCCTCTTCTGGATGGCAAATTGCAGGACGCACTTGGTACTATAAAAACAGCCCGACTTGGCACTGGTGCCCCCTTGGGTCTGGGAACCATCCTGCGTATTGTGGGTTGTCAGGAGCCAGCCGAACACTCTCGGCCACAGACCCCAATTAAAAACAACGGCCCGTTTCACAGGCAAACAAAACTCAGCTGCCCCGCTTCTGGATGGGAGATTGCAGGAGGCACTTGACACTGTGAAACCAGCCCCACTTGGCACTGGTGCCACCTTGGGTCTGGGAACCATGCTGCGTATCATGGATTTTCAGGAGCCAGCCGGTCACTCACAGCCATAGGCCCCCAAACACAAACCTCGTCCCGTTTCCCTGGCAAACAAAAGTAAGCTGCCCCGCTTCTGCATGGCAGATTGCAGGAGCTACTTAGTACTATCAAATCAGCCCGACTTGGCACAGGTGCCACCTTGGATCTGGTCACCATCCTGCCTATCGTAGCTTTTCAGGAGCCAGCCGGCCACTCCCTGCCACAGGCCCCCAAACACAAACAACGGCGCTTTTCCCTGGAAAGCAAAATTCGCCTGCCAACATTTTGATGGCAGATTGCAGGAGCCACTTGGTACTATCTAACAAGCCGAACTTGGCACTTGTGCCACCATGGGTCTGGTCAACATCCTGCCTATCGTAGCTTTTCAGGAGCCAGCCGGTCACTCCCAGCCATAGGCCCCGAGACAAAAACCTCGGCCCGTTTCCCGGGCAAACAAAAGTAAGCTACCCCGCTTCTGGATGGCAGATTGCAGGACGCACTTGGTACTATCAAACCAGCCCGACTTGGCACTGGTGCCACCTCTGGTCTGGGAACCATCCTGCGTATCGTAGATTCTAAGGAGCCAGCCGGCCACTCCCAGCCATTGGCCCCCCAAAAAAAACAACGGCGCTTTTCCCTGGAAAACAAAACTTGCCTGCCAACTTTTTGATGGCAGATTGCCGGAGCCACTTTGTACTATCAAACCAGCCCTACTTGGCACTGGTGCCACCATGGGTCTGGTCACCATCCTGCCTATCGTAGCTTTTCAGGAGCCAGCCGGTCACTCCCAGCCATAGGCCCCCAGACACAAAGCTCGACCCGTTTCCCTGGCAAACAAAAGTAAGCTGCCCCGCTTCTGGATGGCAGATTGCAGGACGCACTTGGTACTATCAAACCAGCCCAACTTGGCACTGGTGCCACCTTGGGTCTGGGAACCATCCTGCGTATCGTGGATTCTAAGGAGCCAGCCGGTAACTCCCTGCCACAGGCCCCCAGACACAAACAACGGCGCTTTTCCCTGGAAAACAAAACTCGCCTGCCGACTTTTTGATGGCAGATTGCAGGAGCCACTTGCTACTATCAAATCAGCCCAACTTGGCACTGGTGCCACCATGGGTCTGGTCACCATCCTGCCTATCGTAGCTTTTCAGGAGCCAGCCGGTCACTCCCAGCCATAGGCCCCCAGACACAAACCTCGGCCCGTTTCCCTGGAAAACAAAAGTAAGCTGCCCCGCTTCTGGATGGCAGATTGCAGGAGCCACTTTGCACCATCCAACTAGCCCGACTTGGCACTGGTGCCACCTCAGGTCTGGGAACCATCCTGCGTATCGTGGATTCTAATTAGCCATCCGGCCACTCCCACCCACAGGCCCCCAAACACAAACAACGGCGCTTTTCCCTGGAAAACAAAACTCGCCTGCCAATTTTTGATGGCAGATTGCAGGAGCCACTTGGTACTATCAAACCAGCCCAACTTGGCACTGGTGCCACCTTGGATCTGGGAACCATGCTGTGTATCGTGGATATTCAGGGGCCAGCTGGCCACTCTCAGCCATATGTCCCCAAACAGAAACCTCGGCCCGTTTCTCTGGCAAACAAAACTCAACTGCCCCTCTTCTGGATGGCAAATTGCAGGATGAACTTGATACTAAAACCGCAGGCCGACTTGGTAGTGGTGACACCTTGGGCCTGGGAACCATCATGCGTATCGAGCATTTTAAGGAGCCAGCCGGCCACTCCCAGCAATATGCCCCCAAAAACAATCCACGGAATTTTTCTCTGGCAAACAAAAATCAGCTGCCCCGCTTCTGGATGGCAGATTGCAGGAGCCACTTTGCACCATCAAACCAGCCCGACTTGGCACTGGTGCCACCTTGCATCTGGGAACCATGCTGCCTAGCGTGGATTTTCAGGAGCCAGCCGGCCACTCTCAGCTATATGCCCCCAAACAAAACCCACGGCCCGTTTCCCTGGCAAACAAAATTAAGCTGCCCCGCTTCTGGATGGCAGATTGCAGGACGCACTTGGTAGTATCAAACCAGCCCGACTTGGCACTGGTGCCACCTTGGGTCTGGGAACCATCCTGCGTATCGTGGGTTCAAAGGAGCCAGCCGGCCACTCCCAGCCACAGGCCCCCAAATACAAACAATGGCGCTTTTAACTGGAAAACAAAACTCGCCTGCCAACTTTTTGATGGCAGATTACAGGAGCCACTTGGTACTATCAAACCAGCCCAACTTGGCACTGGTGCCACCATGGGTCTGGTAACCATCCTGCCTATTGTAGCTTTTCAGGAGCCAGCCAGTCACTCCCAGCCATAGGTCCCCAGTCACAAACCTCGGCCCGTTTCCCTGGCAAACTAAAGTAAGCTGCCCCGCTTCTGGATGGCAGATTGCAGGAGCCACTTGGTACTATCAAACCAGCCCAACTTGGCACTGGTGCCACCTTGGGTCTGGGAACCATGCTGCGTAACACAGATTCTAAGGAGGCAGTCGGCCACTCCCAGCCACAAGCCCCCAAACACAAACAACGGTGCTATTCTCTGGCAAACAAAACTCAACTGCCCCTCTTCTGGATGGCAAATTGCAGGACGCACTTGGTACTATAAAAACAGCCCGACTTGGCACTGGTGCCACCTTGGGTCTGGGAACCATCCTGCGTATTGTGGGTTGTCAGGAGCCAGCCGAACACTCTCGGCCACAGACCCCAATTAAAAACAACGGCCCGTTTCACAGGCAAACAAAACTCAGCTGCCCCGCTTCTGGATGGGAGATTGCAGGAGGCACTTGACACTGTGAAACCAGCCCCACTTGGCACTGGTGCCACCTTGGGTCTGGGAACCATGCTGCGTATCATGGATTTTCAGGAGCCAGCCGGTCACTCTCAGCCATAGGCCCCCAAACACAAAGCTCGGCCCGTTTCCCTGGCAAGCAAAAGTAAGCTGTCCCGCTTCTGGATGGCAGATTGCAGGACGCACTTGGTAGTATCAAACCAGGCGACTTGGCACTGGCGCCACCTCACGTCTGGGAACCATCCTGCATATCGTGGATTCTAAGCAGCCAGCCGGCCACTCCCAGCCACAGGCCCCCAAACACAAACAACGGCGCTTTTCCCTGGAAAACAAAACTCGCCTGCCAACTTTTTGATGGCAGATTGCAGGAGCCACTTGGTACTATCAAACCAGCCCAACTTGGCACTGGTGCCACCATGGGTCTGGTCACCATCCTGCCTATCGTAGCTTTTCAGGAGCCAGCCGGTCACTCCCAGCCATAGGCCCCCAGACACAAACCTCGGCCCGTTTCCCTGGCAAACAAAAGCAAGCTGCCCCGCTTCTGGATGGCAGATTGCAGGAGCCACTTTGCACCATCAAACTAGCCCGACTTGGCACTGGTGCCACCTCTGGTCTGGGAACCATCCTGCGTATGGTAGATTCTAAGCAGCCAGCCGGCCACTCCCAGCCACAGGCCCCCAAACACAAACAACGGCGCTTTTCCCTGGAAAACAAAACTCGTCTGCCAACTTTTTGATGGCAGATTGCCGGAGCCACTTGGTACTATCAAACCAGCCCAACTTGGCACTGGTGCCACCATGGGTCTGGTCACCATCCTGCCTATCGTAGCTTTTCAGGAGCCAGCCGGCCACTCCCTGCCACAGGCCCCCAAACACAAACAACGGCGCTTTTCCCTGGAAAAAAATATTCGCCTGCCAACTTTTTGATGGCAGATTGCAGGAGCCACTTGGTACTATCAAATCAGCCCAACTTGGCACTGGTGCCACCATGGTTCTGGTCACCATCCTGCCTATCGTAGCTTTTCAGGAGCCAGCCGGTCACTCCCAGCCATAGGCCCCCAGACATAAACCTCGGCCCGTTTCCCTGGCAAACAAAAGTAAGCTGCCCCGCTTCTGGATGGCAGATTGCAGCAACCACTTGGTACTATCAAACCAGCCCAACTTGGCACTGGTGCCACCTCTGGTCTGGGAACCATGCTGAGTATCGTGGATTCTAAGGAGCCAGCCGGCCACTCCCAGCCACAGGCCCCCAAACACAAACAACGGCGCTTTTCCCTGGAAAACAAAACTCGCCTGCCAAGTTTTGATGGCAGATTGCAGGAGCCACTTGGTACTATCAAACCAGCCCAACTTGGCACTGGTGCCGTCATGGGTCTGGTCACCATCCTGCCTATCGTAGCTTTTCACGAGCCAGCCGGTCACTTCCAGGCTTAGGCCCCCAGACACAATCCTCGGACCGTTTCCCTGGCAAACAAAAGTAAGCTGCCCCGCTTCTGGATGGCAGATTGCAGGAACCACTTGGTACTATCAAACCAGCCCAACTTGGCACTGGTGTCACCATGGGTCTGGGAACCATCCTGTGTATCGTGGATTCTAATTAGCCATCCGTCCACTCCAGGCCATAGGGCCCCAGGCACAAACAACGGCGCTTTTCCCTGGATAACAAACTCGCCTGCCAACTTTTTGATGGCAGATTGCAGGAGCCACTTGGTACTATCAAACCAGCCCAACTTGGCACTGCTGCCACCATGGGTCTGGTCACCATCCTGCCTATCGTAGCTTTTCAGGAGCCAGCCGGTCACTCCCAGCCATATGCCCCGAGACACAAACCTCGGCCCGTTTCCCTGGCAAACAAAAGTAAGCTACCCCACTTCTGGATGGCAGATTGCAGGACGCACTTGGTACTATCAAACCAGCCCAACTTGGCACTGGTGCCACGTCAAGTCTAGGAACCATCCTGCGTATCGTGGATTCTAAGGAGCCAGCCGGTCACTCCCAGCCATAGGCCCCCAAACAAAAACAACGGCGCTTTTCCCTGGTAAAGAAAACTTGCCTGCCAACTTTTTGATGGCAGATTGCAGGAGCCACTTGGTACTATCAAACCAGCCCAACTTGGCACTGGTGCCACCATGGGTCTGGTCACCATCCTGCCTATCGTAGCTTTTCAGGAGCCAGCCGGTCACTCCCAGCCATAGGCCCCCAGACACAAAGCTCGGCCCGTTTCCCTGGCAAACAAAAGTAAGCTGCCCCGCTTCTGGATGGCAGATCGCAGGAGCCACTTGGTACTATCAAACCAGCCCGACTTGGCACTGGTGCCACCTCTGGTCTGGGAACCATCCTGCGTATCGTGGATTCTAAGGAGCCAGCCGGCCACTCCCAGCCACAGGCCCCCAAACACAAACAACGGCGCTTTTCCCTGGAAAACAAAACTCGCCTGCCAACTTTTTGATGGCAGATTGCAGGAGCCACTTGGTACTATCAAACCAGCCCAACTTGGCACTGGTGCCGCCATGGGTCTGGTCACCATCCTGCCTATCGTAGCTTTTCACGAGCCAGCCGGTCACTCCCAGCCATAGGCCCCCAGTCACAAACCTCGGCCCGTTTCCCTGGCAAACAAAAGTAAGCTGCCCCGCTTCTGGATGGCAGATTGCAGGACGCACTTGTTACTATCAAACCAGCCCGACTTGGCACTGGTGCCACCACTGGTCTGGGAACCATCCTGCGTATCGTGGATTCTAAAGAGCCAGCCGGCCACTCCCAGCCACAGGCTCCCAAACACAAACAACGGCGCTTTTCCCTGGAAAACAAAACTCGCCTGCCGACTTTTTGATGGCAGATTGCAGGAGCCACTTGGTACTATCAAACCAGCCCAACTTGGCACTGGTGCCACCATGGGTCTGGTCACCATCCTGCCTATCGTAGCTTTTCAGGAGCCAGCCGGTCACTCCCAGCCATAGGCCCCCAGACAAATCCTCGGCCCGTTTCCCTGGCAAACAAAAGTAAGCTGCCCCGCTTCTGGATGGCAGATTGCAGGATCCACTTGGTACTATCAAACCAGCCCGACTTGGCACTGGTGCCACGACAAGTCTGGGAACCATCCTGCGTATCGTGGATTCTAATGAGCCAGCCGGCCACTCCCAGCCACAGGCCCCCAAACACAAACAACGGAGCTTTTCCCTGGAAAACAAAACTCGCCTGCCAACTTTTTGATGGCAGATTGCAGGAGCCACTTGGTACTATCAAACCAGCCCAACTTGGCACTGGTGCCACCTTGGGTCTGGTCACCATCCTGCCTATCGTAGCTTTTCAGGAGCCAGCCGGTCACTCCCAGCCATAGGCCCCGAGACACAAAGCTCGGCCCTTTTCCCTGGCAAACAAAAGTAAGCTGCCCCGCTTCTGGATGGCAGATTGCAGGAGCCACTTTGCACCATCAAACTATCCCGACTAGGCACTGGTGCCACCTTGGGTCTGGGAACCATCCTGCGTATGGTGGATTCTAAGGAGCCAGCCGGCCACTCCCAGCCACAGGCCCCTAAACACAACAACGGCGCTTTTCCCTGGAAAACAAAACTCGCCTGCCAATTTTTGATGGCAGATTGCAGGAGCCACTTGGTACTATCAAACCAGCCCAACTTGGCACTGGTGCCACCATGGGTCTGGTCACCATCCTGCCTATCGTAGCTTTTCAGGAGCCAGCCGGTCACTCCCAGCCATAGGCCCCCAGACACAAAGCTCGGCCCGTTTCCCTGGCAAGCAAAAGTAAGCTGTCCCGCTTCTGGATGGCAGATTGCAGGACGCACTTGGTAGTATCAAACCAGCCCGACTTGGCACTGGCGCCACCTCACGTCTGGGAACCATCCTGCGTATCGTGGATTCTAAGCAGCCAGCCGGCCACTCCCAGCCACAGGCCCCCAAACACAAACAACGGTGCTTTTCCCTGGAAAACAAAACTCGCCTTCCAACTTTTTGATGGCAGATTGCAGGAGCCACTTGGTACTATCAAACCAGCCCAACTTGGCACTGGTGCCACCATGGGTCTGGTCACCATCCTGCCTATCGTAGCTTTTCAGGAGCCAGCCGGTCACTCCCAGCCATAGGCCCCCAGACACAAACCTCGGCCCGTTTCCCTGGCAAACAAAAGCAAGCTGCCCCGCTACTGGATGGCAGATTGCAGGAGCCACTTTGCACCATCAAACTAGCCCGACTTGGCACTGGTGCCACCTCAGGTCTGGGAACCATGCTGCGTATCGTGGATTCTAATTAGCCATCCGGCCACTCCCACCCACAGGCCCCCAAACACAAACAACGGCGCTTTTCCCTGGAAAACAAAACTCGCCTGCCAAATTTTGATGGCAGATTGCCGGAGCCACTTGGTACTATCAAACCAGCCCACCTTGACACTGGTGCCACCATGGGTCTGGTCACCATCCTGCCTATCGTAGCTTTTCAGGAGCCAGCCGGTCACTCCCAGCCATAGGCCCCCAGACACAAAGCTCGGCCCGTTTCCCTGGCAAACAAAAGTAAGTTATCCCGCTTCTGGATGGCAGATTGCAGGAGCCACTTTTCACCATCAAACCAGCCCGACTTGGCACTGGTGCCACCTCTGGTCTGGGAACCATCCTGCGTATCGTGGATTCTAAGGAGCCAGCCGGCCACTCCCAGCCATAGGCCCCCAAACAAAAACAACGGCGCTTTTCCCTGGAAAACAAAACGTGCCTGCCAACTTTTTGATGGCAGATTGCAGGAGCCACTTGGTACTATCAAACCAGCCCAACTTGGCACTGGTGCCACCATGGGTCTGGTCACCATCCTGCCTATCGTAGCTTTTCAGGAGCCAGCCAGTCACTCCCAGCCGTAGGCCCAGAGACACAAAGCTCGGCCCGTTTCCCTGACAAACAAAAGTAAGCTGTCCCGCCTCTGGATGGCAGATTGCAGGACGCACTTGGTAGTATCAAACCAGCCCGACTTGGCACTGGTGCCACCTCTGGTCTGGGAACTATCCTGCGTATGGTAGATTCTAAGCAGCCAGCCGGCCACTCCCAGCCACAGGCCCCCAAACACAAACAACGGCGCTTTTCCCTGGAAAACAAAACTCGTCTGCCAACTTTTTGATGGCAGATTGCCGGAGCCACTTGCTACTATCAAACCAGCCCAACTTGGCACTGGTGCCACCATGGGTCTGGTCACCATCCTGCCTATCGTAGCTTTTCAGGAGCCAGACGGCCACTCCCTGCCACAGGCCCCCAAACACAAACAACGGAGCTTTTCCCTGGAAAAAAAAATTCGCCTGCCAACATTTTGATGGCAGATTGCAGGAGCCACTTGGTACTATCAAATCAGCCCAACTTGGCACTGGTGCCACCATGGGTCTGGTCACCATCCTGCCTATCGTAGCTTTTCAGGAGCCAGCCGGTCACTCCCAGCCATAGGCCCCCAGACACAAACCTCGGCCCGTTTCCCTGGCAAACAAAAGTAAGCAGCCCCGCTTCTGGATGGCAGATTGCAGCAACCACTTGGTACAATCAAACCAGCCCAACTTGGCACTGGTGCCACCTCTGGTCTGGGAACCATGCTGAGTATCATGGATTCTAAGGAGCCAGCCGGCCACTCCCTGCCACAGGCCCCCAAACACAAACAACGGCGCTTTTCCCTGGAAAACAAAACTCGCCTGCCAAGTTTTTGATGGCAGATTGCAGGAGCCACTTGGTACTATCAAACCAGCCCAACTTGGCACTGGTGCCGTCATGGGTCTGGTCACCATCCTGCCTATCGTAGCTTTTCACGAGCCAGCCGGTCACTTCCAGGCTTAGGCCCCCAGACACAATCCTCGGACCGTTTCCCTGGCAAACAAAAGTAAGCTGCCCCGCTTCTGGATGGCAGATTGCAGGATCCACTTGGTACTATCAAACCAGCCCAACTTGGCACTGGTGTCACCATGGGTCTGGGAACCATCCTGTGTATCGTGGGTTCTAATTAGCCATCCGTCCACTCCAGGCCATAGGGCCCCAGGCACAAACAATGGCGCTTTTCCCTGGATAACAAACTCGCCTGCCAACTTTTTGATGGCAGATTGCAGGAGCCACTTGGTACTATCAAACCAGCCCAACTTGGCACTGCTGCCACCATGGGTCTGGTCACCATCCTGCCTATCGTAGCTTTTCAGGAGCCAGCCGGTCACTCCCAGCCATATGCCCCGAGACACAAACCTCGGCCCGTTTCCCTGGCAAACAAAAGTAAGCTACCCCACTTCTGGATGGCAGATTGCAGGACGCACTTGGTACTATCAAACCAGCCCAACTTGGCACTGGTGCCACGTCAAGTCTAGGAACCATCCTGCGTATCGTGGATTCTAAGGAGCAAGCCGGCCACTCCCAGCCATAGGCCCCCAAACAAAAACAACGGCGCTTTTCCCTGGTAAAGAAAACTTGCCTGCCAACTTTTTGATGGCAGATTGCAGGAGCCACTTGGTACTATCAAACCAGCCCAACTTGGCACTGGTGCCACCATGGGTCTGGTCACCATCCTGCCTATCGTAGCTTTTCAGGAGCCAGCCGGTCACTCCCAGCCATAGGCCCCCAGACACAAAGCTCGGCCCGTTTCCCTGGCAAACAAAAGTAAGCTGCCCCGCTTCTGGATGGCAGATTGCAGGAGCCACTTGGTACTATCAAACCAGCCCGACTTGGCACTGGTGCCACCTCTGGTCTGGGAACCATCCTGCGTATCGTGGATTCTAAGGAGCCAGCCGGCCACTCCCAGCCACAGGCCCCCAAACACAAACAACGGCGCTTTTCCCTGGAAAACAAAACTCGCCTGCCAAGTTTTTGATGGCAGATTGCAGGAGCCACTTGGTACTATCAAACCAGCCCAACTTGGCACTGGTGCCGCCATGGGTCTGGTCACCATCCTGCCTATCGTAGCTTTTCACGAGCCAGCCGGTCACTCCCAGCCATAGGCCCCCAGACAAAAACCTCGGCCCGTTTCCCTGGAAAACAAAAGTAAGCTGCCCCGCTTCTGGATGGCAGATTGGAGGACGCACTTGTTACTATCAAACCAGCCCGACTTGGCACTGGTGCCACCACTGGTCTGGGAACCATCCTGCGTATCGTGGATTCTAAAGAGCCAGCCGGCCACTCCCAGCCACAGGCTCCCAAACACAAACAACGGCGCTTTTCCCTGGAAAACAAAACTCGCCTGCCAATTTTTGATGGCAGATTGCAGGAGCCACTTGGTACTATCAAACCAGCCCAACTTGGCACTGCTGCCACCATGGGTCTGGTCACCATCCTGCCTATCGTAGGTTTTCACGAGCCTGCGGGTCACTCCCAGCCATAGGCCCCCAGACAAATCCTCGGCCCGTTTCCCTGGCAAACAAAAGTAAGCTGCCCCGCTTCTGGATGGCAGATTGCAGGATCCACTTGGTACTATCAAACCAGCCCGACTTGGCACTGGTGCCACGACAAGTCTGGGAACCATCCTGCGTATCGTGGATTCTAATGAGCCAGCCGGCCACTCCCAGCCACAGGCCCCCAAACACAAACAACGGCGCTTTTCCCTGGAAAACAAAACTCGCCTGCCAACTTTTTGATGGCAGATTGCAGGAGCCACTTGGTACTATCAAACCAGCCCAACTTGGCACTGGTGCCACCTTGGGTCTGGTCACCATCCTGCCTATCGTAGCTTTTCAGGAGCCAGCCGGTCACTCCCAGCCATAGGCCCCGAGACACAAAGCTCGGCCCTTTTCCCTGGCAAACAAAAGTAAGCTGCCCCGCTTCTGGATGGCAGATTGCAGGAGCCACTTTGCACCATCAAACTAGCCCGACTAGGCACTGGTGCCACCTTGGGTCTGGGAACCATCCTGCGTATGGTGGATTCTAAGGAGCCAGCCGGCCACTCCCAGCCACAGGCCCCTAAACACAACAACGGCGCTTTTCCCTGGAAAAAAAAACTCGCCTGCCAAATTTTGATGGCAGATTGCAGGAGCCACTTGGTACTATCAAACCAGCCCAACTTGGGACTGGTGCCACCATGGGTCTGGTCACCATCCTGCCTATCGTAGCTTTTCAGGAGCCAGCCGGTCACTCGCAGCCATAGGCCCCCAGACAAAAACCTCGGCCCGTTTCCCTGGCAAACAAAAGTAAGCTGCCCTGCTTCTGGATGGCAGATTGCAGGAACCACTTGGTACTATCAAAACAGCCCGACTTGGCACTGGTGCCACCTCTGGTCTGGGAACCATCCTGCGTATCGTGGATTCTAAGGAGCCAGTCGGCCACTCCCAGCCACAGGCCCCCAAACACAAACAACGGCCCGTTTCCGTGGCAAACAAAAGTAAGCTGCCCCGCTTCTGGATGGCAGATTGCAGGAGCCACTTGGTACTATCAAACCAGCCCGACTTGGCACTGGTGCCACCTCTGGTCTGGGAACCATCCTGCGTATCGTGGTGTCTAAGGAGCCAGCCGGCCACTCCCAACCACAGGCCCCCAAACACAAACAACGGCGCTTTTCCCTGGAAAACAAAACTCGCCTGCCAACTTTTTGATGTCAGATTGCAGGAGCCACTTGGTACTATCAAACCAGCCCAACTTGGCACTGGTGCCACCATGGGTCTGGTCACCATCCTGCCTATCGTAGCTTTCAGGAGCCCGCCGGTCAGTCCCTGCCATAGGCCCCGAGACACAAACCTCGGCCCGTTTCCCTGGCAAACAAAAGTAAGCTGCCCCGCTTCTGGATGGCAGATTGCAGGACGCACTTGGTACTATCAAACCAGCCCGACTTGGCACTGGCGCCACCTCACGTCTGGAAACCATCCTGCGTATCGTGGATTCTAAGCAGCCAGCCGGCCACTCCCAGCCACAGGCCCCCAAACACAAACAACGGCGCTTTTCCCTGGCAAACAAAAGTAAGCTGCCCCGCTTCTGGATGGCAGATTGCAGGAACCACTTGGTAGTATCAAACCAGCCCAACTTGGCACTGGTGGCACCTCTTGTCTGGGAACCATGCTGCGTATCGTGGTTTCTAAGGAGCCAGCCGGCCACTCCCAACCATAGACCCCCAGACACAAACCTCGGCCCGTTTCCCTGGAAAACAAAAGTAAGCTACCCCGATTCTGGATGGCAGATTGCAGGAGGCACTTGGTACTATCAAATCAGCCCAACTTGGAACTGGTGCCACAATGGGTCTGGTAAACATCCTGCCTATCGTAGCTTTTCAGGAGCCAGCCGGCCACTCTCAGCCATATGCCCCCAAAAACAAACCACGGCCCTTTTCTCTGGCAAACAAAACTCAACTGCCCCTCTTCTGGATGGCAAATTTTAGGACGCACTTTGTACTACGAAAACCGCCCGACGTGGCACTGGTGCCACCTTGGCTCTGGGAACCATCCTGCGTATCGAGCATTTTAAGGAGCCAGCCGGCAATTCCCAGCCGTATGCCCCAAAAAGAGACCATGGACATTTTCTCTGGCAAAAAAAACTCAGCTGTCCCGCTTCTGGATGGCAGATTGCAGGAGTCACTTTGAACCATACAACCAGCCTTACTTGGCACTGGTGCCACCTTGGATCTGGGAACCATCCTGCCTATCGTTGATTTTCAGGGGCCAGCCGGCCACTCTCAGCCATAGGCCCCCAAACACAAACCACAGCCCTTTTCTCTAGCAAACAAAATTCAACTGCCCCGCTTCTGGATGGCAAATTGCAGGAGCCACTGGGTACTACAAAAACAGCCTTACTTGGCACTGGTGCCACCTTGCGTCTGGTTACCATGCGGCGTATCGTGCATTTTAAGGAGCCAGGTGGCCACTCCCAGCCATATGCCCCCAAACACAACCCACGGCCCTTTTCTCTGGCAAACAAAACTCAGCTGCCCCGCTTCAGGATGGCAGATTGCAGGAGACACTTGGTACTATCAAACCAGCCCGACTTGGCACTGGTGCCACCTTGGGTCTGGGAACCATCCTGCGTATTGTGGATTGTCCGGAGACAGCCGACCACTCTCGGCCACAGAGCCCAATCAAAAACAAAGGTCCGTTTCCCTGGCAAAAAAAACTCAGCTGCCCCGCTTCTGGATGGGAGATTGCAGGAGGCACTTGACACTGTCAAACGAGCCCCACTTGGCACTGGTGCCACCTTGGGTCTGGGAACCATGCTGCGTATCGTGGATTTTCAGGAGCCAGCCGGCCACTGCCAGCCACAGGCCCCCAAACACAAACCACAGCCTTTTCCTCTGGCAAACAAAACTCAGCTGCCCCGCTTCTGGATGGCAGATTGCAGGAGCCACTTGGTACTATCAAACCAGCCCGACTTGGCACTGGTGCCACCTTGGGTCTGGGAACCATCCTGCCTATCGTGGATTGTAAGGAGCCAGCCGGCTACTCCCAGCCACAGGCCCCCAACAAAAACCACGGCCCTTTTTTCTCGCAAACAAAACTTAGCTGCCTCACTTCTGGATGGCAGATTGCAGGAGCCACTTGGTGTAATCAAACCAGCCCGACTTGGCACTGGTGCCACCTTGGGTCTGGGAACCATCCTGCGTATCGTGGATTCTAAGGAGCCAGCCGGCCACTCCCAGCCACAGGCCCCCAAACAAAATCAACGGCGCTGTTCCCTGGAAAACAAAACACGCCTGCCAACTTTTTGATGGAGTTTGCAGGAGCCACTTGGTACTATCAAACCAGCCCGACTTGGCACTGGTGCCACCTTGGGTCTGGGAAACATCCTGCGTATCGTGGATTCTTAGGAGCCAGCCGGCCACTCCTAGCCACAGACCCCCAAACAAAAACCTAGGCCTATTTCTCTGGCAAACAAAAGTAAGCTGCCCTGCTTCTGGATGGCAGATTGCAGGAGACACTTGGTACTATCAAACCAGCCCGACTTGGCACTGGTGCCACCTTGGATCTGGGAACCATGCTGTGTATCGTGGATATTCAGGGGCCAGCTGGCCACTCTCAGCCATATGTCCCCAAACAGAAACCTCGGCCCGTTTCTCTGGCAAACAAAACTCAACTGCCCCTCTTCTGGATGGCAAATTGCAGGATGAACTTGATACTAAAACCGCAGGCCGACTTGGTAGTGGTGACACCTTGGGCCTGGGAACCATCATGCGTATCGAGCATTTTAAGGAGCCAGCCGGCCACTCCCAGCAATATGCCCCCAAAAACAATCCACGGAATTTTTCTCTGGCAAACAAAAATCAGCTGCCCCGCTTCTGGATGGCAGATTGCAGGAGCCACTTTGCACCATCAAACCAGCCCGACTTGGCACTGGTGCCACCTTGCATCTGGGAACCATGCTGCCTAGCGTGGATTTTCAGGAGCCAGCCGGCCACTCTCAGCTATATGCCCCCAAACAAAACCCACGGCCCGTTTCCCTGGCAAACAAAATTAAGCTGCCCCGCTTCTGGATGGCAGATTGCAGGACGCACTTGGTAGTATCAAACCAGCCCGACTTGGCACTGGTGCCACCTTGGGTCTGGGAACCATCCTGCGTATCGTGGGTTCAAAGGAGCCAGCCGGCCACTCCCAGCCACAGGCCCCCAAATACAAACAATGGCGCTTTTCCCTGGAAAACAAAACTCGCCTGCCAACTTTTTGATGGCAGATTGCAGGAGCCACTTGGTACTATCAAATCAGCCCAACTTGGCACTGCTGCCACCATGGGTCTGGTAACCATCCTGCCTATTGTAGCTTTTCAGGAGCCAGCCGGTCACTCCCAGCCATAGGTCCCCAGTCACAAACCTCGGCCCGTTTCCCTGGCAAACAAAAGTAAGCTGCCCCGCTTCTGGATGGCAGATTGCAGGAGCCACTTGGTACTATCAAACCAGCCCAACTTGGCACTGGTGCCACCTTGGGTCTGGGAACCATGCTGCGTAACACAGATTCTAAGGAGCCAGTCGGCCACTCCCAGCCACAAGCCCCCAAACACAAACAACGGCGCTATTCTCTGGCAAACAAAACTCAACTTCCCCTCTTCTGGATGGCAAATTGCAGGACGCACTTGGTACTATAAAAACAGCCCGACTTGGCACTGGTGCCACCTTGGGTCTGGGAACCATCCTGCGTATTGTGGGTTGTCAGGAGCCAGCCGAACACTCTCGGCCACAGACCCCAATTAAAAACAACGGCCCGTTTCACAGGCAAACAAAACTCAGCTGCCCCGCTTCTGGATGGGAGATTGCAGGAGGCACTTGACACTGTGAAACCAGCCCCACTTGGCACTGGTGCCACCTTGGGTCTGGGAACCATGCTGCGTATCATGGATTTTCAGGAGCCAGCCGGTCACTCTCAGCCATAGGCCCCCAAACACAAACCTCGGCCCGTTTCCCTGGCAAACAAAAGTAAGCTGCCCCGCTTCTGCATGGCAGATTGCAGGAGCTACTTAGTACTATCAAATCAGCCCGACTTGGCACAGGTGCCACCTTGGATCTGGGAACCATCCTGTGTATCGTGGATTTTCAGGGGCCAGCCGGCCACTCTCAGCCATATGCCCCCAAAAACAAACCACGGACCTTTTCTCTGGCAAACAAAAATCAGCTGCCCCACTTCTGGATGGCAGATTGCAGGAGCCACTTGGGACTATCACACCAGCACAACATGGCACTGCTGCCACCTTGGATCTGGGAACAATCCTGCGTATCGTACATATTCAGGAACCAGCCGAACTCTCCCAGCCACAGGCACCCAAACACAAACAACGGCCCATTTCCCTGGCAAACAAAACTCAGCTGCCCCGCTTCTGGATGGCAGTTTGCAGGAGCCACTTGGGACTATCAAACCAGCCCGACTTGGTAATGGTACCACCTTGGATCTGGGAACCATCCGGCGTATCGTGGATTTTCAGGGGCCAGCCGGTCATTCCCAGCCATATGCCCCCAAACACAAACCTCGGCCCTTTTCTCTGGCAAACAAAACTCAACTGCCCCTCTTCTGGATGGCAAATTGCAGGACGCACTTGGTACTACAAAAAGAGCCCGACTTGGCAGTGGTGCCACCTTGGCTCTGGGAACCATCCTGCGTATCGAGCATTTTAAGGAGCCAGCCGGCAATTCCATGCCGTATGCCCCAAAAAGAAACCATGGACCTTTTCTCTGGCAAAAAAAACTCAGCTGTCCCGCTTCTGGATGGCAGATTGCAGGAGTCACTTTGAACCATACAACCAGCCTTACTTGGCACTGGTGCCACCTTGGATCTGGGAACCATCCTGCCTATCGTTGATTTTCAGGGGCCAGCCGGCCACTCTCAGCCATAGGCCCCCAAACACAAACCACAGCCCTTTTCTCTAGCAAACAAAATTCAACTGCCCCGCTTCTGGATGGCAAATTGCAGGAGCCACTGGGTACTACAAAAACAGCCTGACTTGGCACTGGTGCCACCTTGCGTCTGGTTACCATGCGGCGTATCGTGCATTTTAAGGAGCCAGGTGGCCACTCCCAGCCATATGCCCCCAAACACAACCCACGGCCCTTTTCTCTGGCAAACAAAACTCAGCTGCCCCGCTTCTGGATGGCAGATTGCAGGAGACACTTGGTACTATCAAACCAGCCCGACTTGGCACTGGTGCCACCTTGGGTCTGGGAACCATCCTGCGTATTGTGGATTGTCAGGAGACAGACGACCACTCTCAGCCACAGAGCCCAATCACAAACAAAGGTCCGTTTCCCTGGCAAAAAAAACTCAGCCGCCCCGCTTCTGGATGGGAGATTGCAGGAGGCACTTGACACTGTCAAACGAGCCCCACTTGGCACTGGTGCCACCTTGGGTCTGGGAACCATGCTGCGTATCGTGGATTTTCAGGAGCCAGCCGGCCACTGCCAGCCACAGGCCCCCAAACACAAACCACAGCCTTTTCCTCTGGCAAACAAAACTCAGCTGCCCCGCTTCTGGATGGCAGATTGCAGGAGCCACTTGGTACTATCAAACCAGCCCGACTTGGCACTGGTGCCACCTTGGGTCTGGGAACCATCCTGCCTATCGTGGATTGTAAGGAGCCAGCCGGCTACTCCCAGCCACAGGCCCCCAACAAAAACCACGGCCCTTTTTTCTCGCAAACAAAACTTAGCTGCCTCACTTCTGGATGGCAGATTGCAGGAGCCACTTGGTGTAATCAAACCAGCCCGACTTGGCACTGGTGCCACCTTGGGTCTGGGAACCATCCTGCGTATCGTGGATTCTAAGGAGCCAGCCGGCCACTCCCAGCCACAGGCCCCCAAACAAAATCAACGGCGCTGTTCCCTGGAAAACAAAACACGCCTGCCAACTTTTTGATGGAGTTTGCAGGAGCCACTTGGTACTATCAAACCAGCCCGACTTGGCACTGGTGCCACCTTGGGTCTGGGAAACATCCTGCGTATCGTGGATTCTTAGGAGCCAGCCTGCCACTCCTAGCCACAGGCCCCCAAACAAAAACCTAGGCCTATTTCTCTGGCAAACAAAAGTAAGCTGCCCTGCTTCTGGATGGCAGATTGCAGGAGACACTTGGTACTATCAAACCAGCCCGACTTGGCACTGGTGCCACCTTGGATCTGGGAACCATGCTGTGTATCGTGGATATTCAGGGGCCAGCCGGCCACTCTCAGCCATATGTCCCCAAACAGAAACCTCGGCCCGTTTCTCTGGCAAACAAAACTCAACTGCCCCTCTTCTGGATGGCAAATTGCAGGATGAACTTGATACTAAAACCGCAGGCCGACTTGGTAGTGGTGACACCTTGGGCCTGGGAACCATCATGCGTATCGAGCATTTTAAGGAGCCAGCCGGCCACTCCCAGCAATATGCCCCCAAAAACAATCCACGGAATTTTTCTCTGGCAAACAAAAATCAGCTGCCCCGCTTCTGGATGGCAGATTGCAGGAGACACTTTGCACCATCAAACCAGCCCGACTTGGCACTGGTGCCACCTTGCATCTGGGAACCATGCTGCCTAGCGTGGATTTTCAGGAGCCAGCCGGCCACTCTCAGCTATATGCCCCCAATCAAAACCCACGGCCCGTTTCCCTGGCAAACAAAAGTAAGCTGCCCCGCTTCTGGATGGCAGATTGCAGGACGCACTTGGTAGTATCAAACCAGGCCGACTTGGCACTGGTGCCACCTTGGGTCTGGGAACCATCCTGCGTATCGTGGGTTCAAAGGAGCCAGCCGGCCACTCCCAGCCACAGGCCCCCAAATACAAACAATGGCGCTTTTCCCTGGAAAACAAAACTCGCCTGCCAACTTTTTGATGGCAGATTGCCGGAGCCACTTGGTACTATCAAACCAGCCCAACTTGGCACTGGTGCCACCATGGGTCTGGTAACCATCCTGCCTATTGTAGATTTTCAGGAGCCAGCCGGTCACTCCCAGCCATAGGTCCCCAGTCACAAACCTCGGCCCGTTTCCCTGGCAAACAAAAGTAAGCTGCCCCGCTTCTGGATGGCAGATTGCAGGAGCCACTTGGTACTATCAAACCAGCCCAACTTGGCACTGGTGCCACCTTGGGTCTGGGAACCATGCTGCGTAACACAGATTCTAAGGAGCCAGTCGGCCACTACCAGCCACAAGCCCCCAAACACAAACAACGGCGCTATTCTCTGGCAAACAAAACTCAACTGCCCCTCTTCTGGATGGCAAATTGCAGGACGCACTTGGTACTATAAAAACAGCCCGACTTGGCACTGGTGCCACCTTGGGTCTGGGAACCATCCTGCGTATTGTGGGTTGTCAGGAGCCAGCCGAACACTCCCAGCCACAGGCCCCCAAATACAAACCAAAGCCTTTTTCTCTGGCAAACAAAACTCAGCTGCCCCGCTTCTGGATGGCAGATTGCAGGAGCCACTTGGGACTATCACACCAGAACAACATGGCACTGCTGCCACCTTGGATCTGGGAACCATCCTTCCTATCGTGGATTTTCAGGGGCCAGCCGGTCACTCTCAGCCATAGGCCCCAAACACAAACCACGGCCCTTTTCTCTGGAAAACAAAACTCAACTGCCCCTCTTCTGGATGGCAGATTGCAGGAGCCACTGGGTACTATGAAACCAGCCCTACTTGGCACTGATGTCACCTTGGGTCTGGGAACCATCCTGCGTATCATGGATTTTCAGGAGCCAGCCGGCCACTGCCAGCCACAGGCCCCGAAACACAAACAACAGCCTTTTTCTCTGGCAAACAAAATTCAGCTGCCCCGCTTCTGGATGGCAGATTGCAGGAACCACTTGGTACTAACAAACCAGCCCGACTTGGCACTGGTGCCACCTTGGGTCTGGGAACCATCCTGCGTATCGTGGATTCTAAGGAGCCAGCTGGCCACTCCCAGCCACAGGCCCCAAAACACGCACAACGGTGCTTTTCCCTGGAAAACAAAACTCGCCTGCCAAACTTTTGATGGCAGATTGCAGGAGCCACTTGGTACTATCAAACCAGCCCAACTTGGCACTGGTGCCACCATGGGTCTGGTCACCATCCTGCCTATCGTAGCTTTTCAGGAGCCAGCCAGCCACCCCAATCCAGAGGCCTCCAGACAAATATTTCGGCCCGTTTCCCTGGCAAACAAAAGTAAGCTGCCCCGCTTCTGCATGGCAGATTGCAGGAGCCACTTTGCACCATCAAACCAGCCCAACTTGGCACTGGTGCCACCTCAGGTCTGGGAACCATCCTGCGTATCGTGGGTTCTAAGGAGCCAGCCGGCCACTCCCAGCCACAGGCCCCCAAACACAAACAACGGCGCTTTTCCCTGGAAAACACAACTCGCCTGCCAACTTTTTGATGGCAGATTGCAGGAGCCACTTGGTACTATCAAACCAGCCCAACTTGGCACTGGTGCCACCATGGGTCTGGTCACCATCCTGCCTATCGTAGCTTTTCAGGAGCCAGCCAGCCACCCCCAGCCAGAGGCCCCTAGACACAAACCTCGGCCCGTATCCCTGGCAAACAAAAGTAAGCTGCCCCGCTTCTGCATGGCAGATTGCAGGAGCTGCTTAGTACTATCAAACCAGCCCGACTTGGCACTGGTGCCACCTCAGGTCTGGGAACCATCCTGCCTATCGTGGATTTTCAGGGGCCAGCCGGCCACTCTCAGCCATATGCCCCCAAAAACAAACCACGGCCCTTTTCTCTGGCAAACAAAACTCAACTGCCCCTCTTCTGGATGGCAAATTTTAGGACGCCCTTAGTACTACGAACACCGCCCGACGTGGCCCTGGTGCCACCTTGTGTCAGGGAACCATCCTGCATATCGAGCTTTTTAAGGAGCCAGACGGCCACGCCCAGCCATAAACCCCCAAAAACAAACCACGGACTATTTCTCTTGGAAACAAAAATCCGCTGCCCCGCGTCTGGATGGCAGATTGCAGGAGCCACTTTGCACCATCAAACCAGCCCGACTTGGCACTGGTGCCACCTTGGGTCTGGGAACAATCCTGCATATCGTGGATTCTAAGGAGCCAGCCGGCCACTCCCAGCCACAGGCCCCCAAACACAAACAACGGCGCTTTTCCCTGGAAAACAAAATTCGCCTGCCAACTTTTTGATGGCAGATTGCAGGAGCCACTTGGTACTATCAAACCAGCCCAACTTGGCACTGGTGCCACCTCTGGTCTGGCAACCATCCTGCCTATCGTAGCTTTTCAGGAGCCAGCCGGTCACTCCCAGCCATAGACCCCCAGACACAAACCTCGGCCCGTTTCCCTGGAAAACAAAAGTAAGCTACCCCAATTCTGGATGGCAGATTGCAGGAGCCACTTGGTACTATCAAATCAGCCCAACTTGGCACTGGTGCCACCATGGGTCTGGTAAACATCCTGCCTATCGTAGCTTTTCAGGAGCCAGCCGGTCACTCCCTGCCATAGGACCCTGGACACAAACCTCGGCCCGTTTCCCTGGCAAACAAAAGTAAGCTGCCCCGCTTTTGGATGGCAGATTGCAGGATGCACTTGGTACTTACAAACCAGCCCGACTTGGCCCTGGTGCCACCTTGGCTCTGGGAACCATGCTGCGTAACGTAGATTCTACGAGGACAGGCGGCCACTCCCAGCCACAGGCCTCTAAACAAAAACAACGGCGCTTTTCCCTGGAAAACAAAACTCGCCTGCAAACTTCTTGATGGCAGATTGCAGGAGCCACTTGGTACTATCAAACCAGCCCAACTTGGCACTGGTGCCACCATGGGTCTGGTCACCATCCTGCCTATCGTAGCTTTTTAGGAGCCAGCAGCTCACTCCCAGCCATAGGCCTCCAGACAAATACCTCGGCACGTTTCCCTGGCAAACAAAAGTAGGCTGCCCCGCTTCTGGATGGCAAATTGCAGGACGCACTTGGTACTACGAAAACAGCCCGACTTGGCACTGATGCCACCTTGGGTCAGGGAACAATCCTGCGTATAGAGCTTTTTAAGGAGCCAGCCGGCCACGTCCAGTCATATACCCCCAAAAAATACCACGGAACATTTCTCCAGCAAACAAAAATCCGCTGCCCCGCGTCTGGATGGCAGATTGCAGGAGCTATTTAATATTATCAAAGCAGCCCGACTTGGCACTGGTGGCACCATGAGTCTGGTAACCATCCTGCCTATCGTAGCTTTTCAGTAGCCAGCCGGTCACTCCCAGCCATAGGCCCCCAGACAAATACCTCGGCCCGTTTCCCTGGGAAACAAAAGTAAGCTGTCCCGCTTCTGGATGGAAGATTGCAGGAGCCACTTGGTACTCTCAAACCAGCCCAACTTGTTCCCAGACCCAAGGTGGCACCAGTGCCAAGTCGGGCTGGTTTGATGGTGCAACGTGGCTCCTGCAATCTGCCATCCAAAAGCGGGGCAGCTTACTTTTGTTTGCCAGGGAAACGGGCCAAGGTTTGTGTCTGGGGGCCTATGGCAGGGAGTGACCGGCTGGCTCCTCAAAAGCTACGATAGGCAGGATGTTTACCAGACCCATGGTGGCACCAGTGCCAAGTTGGGCTGATTTGATAGTACCAAGTGGCTCCTGCAATCTGCGATCCAGAATCGGGGTAGCTTACTTTTGTTTTCCAGGGAAACGGGCCGAGGTTTGTGTCTGGGGTCTATGGCTGGGAGTGACCGGCTGGCTCCCGAAAAGCTACGATAGGCAGGATGGTTCCCAGACCAGAGCTGGCACCAGTGCCAAGTTGGGCTGGTTTGATAGTACCAAGTGGCTCCTGCAATCTGCCATCAAAAAGTTGGCAGGCGAATTTTGTTTTCCAGGGAAAAGCGCCGTTGTTTTTGTTTGGGGGCCTGTGGCTGGGAGTGGCCGGCTGGCTCCTTAGAATCCACGATATGCAGGATTGTTCCCAGACCCAAGGTGGCACCAGTGCCAAGTCGGGCTGGTTTGATGGTGCAAAGTGGCTCCTGCAATCTGCCATCCAGACGCGGGGCAGCGGATTTTTGTTTCCAAGAGAAATGGTCCGTGGTTTGTTTTTGGGGGTTTATGGCTGGGCGTGGCCGGCTGGCTCCTTAAAAAGCTCGATATGCAGGATGGTTCCCTGACACAAGGTGGCACCAGTGCCACGTCGGGCGGTTTTCGTAGTACAAAGTGCGTCCTAAAATTTGCCATCCAGAAGAGGGGCAGTTGAGTTTTGTTTGCCAGAGAAAAGGGCCGTGGTTTGTTTTTGGGGGCATATGGCTGAGAGTGGCCGGCTGGCTCCTGAAAAGCTACGATAGGCAGGATGTTTACCAGACCCATGGTGGCACCAGTGCCAAGTTGGGCTGATTTGATAGTACCAAGTGGCTCCTGCAATCTGCCATCCAGAATCGGGGTAGCTTACTTTTGTTTTCCAGGGAAACGGGCCGAGCTTTGTGTCTGGGGGTCTATGGTTGGGAGTGGCCGGCTGGCTCCTTAGAAACCACGATACGCAGCATGGTTCCCAGACAAGAGGTGCCACCAGTGCCAAGTTGGGCTGGTTTGATACTACCAAGTGGTTCCTGCAATCTGCCATCCAGAAGCGGGGCAGCTTACTTTTGTTTGCCAGGGAAACGGACCGTTGTTTGTGTTTGGGGGCCTATGGCTGGGACAACCGGCTGGCTCCTTAAAATCTACGATACGCAGGATGGTTCCCAGACCAGAGGTGGCACCAGTGCCAAGTTGGGCTGGTTTGATAGTACCAAGTGGCTTCTGCAATCTGCCATCCAGAAGCGGGGTAGCTTACTTTTGTTTGCCAGGGAAACGGGCCGAGCTTTGTGTCTCGGGGCCTATGGCTGTGAGTGACCGGCTGGCTCCTTAAAAGCTTCGATAGGCAGGATGGTGACCAGACCCATGGTGGCACCAGTGCCAAGTTGGGCTGGTTTGATAGTACCAAGTGGCTCCTGCAATCTGCCATCAAAATGTTGTCAGGCGAGTTTTGTTTTCCAGGGAAAAGCGTCGTTGTTTGTGTTTGGGGGCCTGTGGTTGGGAGTGGCCGGCTGGCTCCTTAGAAACCACGATACGCAGCATGGTTCCCAGACAAGAGGTGCCGCCAGTGCCAAGTTGGGCTGGTTTGATAGTACCAAGTGGTTCCTGCAATCTGCCATCCAGAAGCGGGGCAGCTTACTTTTGTTTGCCACGGAAACGGGCCGTTGTTTGTGTTTGGGGGCCTGTGGCTGGGAGTGGCCGACTGGCTCCTTAGAATCCACGATACGCAGGATGGTTCCCAGACCAGAGGTGGCACCAGTGCCAAGTTGGGCTGGTTTGATAATACCAAGTGGCTCCTGCAATCTGCCATCCAGAAGCGGGGCAGCTTAATTTTGTTTGCCAGGGAAACGGGCCAAGGTTTGTGTCTGGGGGCCTATGGCTGTGAGTGACCGGCTAGGTCCTGAAAAGCTACGAGAGGCATGATGGTGACCAGACCCATGGTGGCACCAGTGCCAAGTTGGGCTGGTTTGATAGTACCAAGTGGCTCCTGCAATCTGCCATCAAAAATCGGCAAGCGAGTGTTGATTTCCAGGGAAAAGCGTCGTTGTTTGTGTTTGGGGGCCTGTGGCTGGGAGTGGCCGGCTGGCTCCTTAGAATCCATGATACGCAGCATGGTTCCCAGACCCAAGGTGGCACCAGTGCCAAGTCGGGCTGGCTTGATAATACCAAGTGGTTCCTGCAATCGGCCATCAAAATGTTCGCAGGCGAGTTTTGTTTTCCAGGGAAAAGCGCCGTTGTTTGTGCCTGGGGCCCTATGGCCTGGAGTGGACGGATGGCTAATTAGAATCCACGATACACAGGATGGTTCCCAGACCCATGGTGGCACCAGTGCCAAGTTGGGCTGGTTTGATAGTAACAAGTGGTTCCTGCAATCTGCCATCCAGAAGCGGGGCAGCTTACTTTTGTTTGCCAGGGAAACGGTCCGAGGTTTGTGTCTGGGGGCCTATGGCTGGGAGTGACCGGCTGGCTCCTGAAAAGCTACGATAGGCAGGATGGTGACCAGACCCATGGTGGCACCAGTGCCAAGTTGGGCTGGCTTGATAATACCAAGTGGTTCCTGCAATCGGCCATCAAAAAGTTGGCAGGCGAGTTTTGTTTTCCAGGGAAAAGCGCCGTTGTTTGTGCCTGGGGCCCTATGGCCTGGAGTGGACGGATGCCTAATTAGAACCCACGATACGCAGGATGGTTCCCAGACCTGAGGTGGCACCAGTGCCAAGTTGGGCTGGTTTGACGGTGCAAAGTGGCTCCTGCAATCTGCCATGCAGAAGCGGGGCAGCTTACTTTTGTTTGCCAGGGAAACGGGCCGAAATATTTGTCTGGGGGCCTCTGGCTGGGGGTGGCTGGCTGGCTCCTGAAAAGCTACGATAGGCAGGATGGTGACCAGACCCATGGTGGCACCAGTGCCAAGTTGGGCTGGTTTGATAGTACCAAGTGGCTCCTGCAATCTGCCATCAAAAACTTGGCAGGCGAGTTTTGTTTTCCAGGGAAAAGCGCCGTTGTTTGTGTTTGGGGGCCTGTGGCTGGGAGTGGCCGGCTGGCTCCTTAGAATCCACGATACGCAGCATGGTTCCCAGACCCAAGGTGGCACCAGTGCCAAGTCGGGCTGGCTTGATAATACCAAGTGGTTCCTGCAATCGGCCATCAAAATGTTCGCAGGCGAGTTTTGTTTTCCAGGGAAAAGCGCCTTTGTTTGTGCCTGGGGCCCTATGGCCTGGAGTGGACGGATGGCTAATTAGAATCCACGATACACAGGATGGTTCCCAGACCCATGGTGGCACCAGTGCCAAGTTGGGCTGGTTTGATAGTAACAAGTGGTTCCTGCAATCTGCCATCCAGAAGCGGGGCAGCTTACTTTTGTTTGCCAGGGAAACGGTCCGAGGTTTGTGTCTGGGGGCCTATGGCTGGGAGTGACCGGCTGGCTCCTGAAAAGCTACGATAGGCAGGATGGTGACCAGACCCATGGTGGCACCAGTGCCAAGTTGGGCTGGCTAGATAACACCAAGTGGTTCCTGCAATCGGCCATCAAAAAGTTGGCAGGCGAGTTTTGTTTTCCAGGGAAAAGCGCCGTTGTTTGTGCCTGGGGCCCTAAGGCCTGGAGTGGACGGATGGCTAATTAGAATCCACGATACACAGGATGGTTCCCAGACCCATGGTGGCACCAGTGCCAAGTTGGGCTGGTTTGATAGTACCAAGTGGTTCCTGCAATCTGCCATCCAGAAGCGGGGCAGCTTACTTTTGTTTTCCAGGGAAACGGGCCGAGGTTTTTGTCTGGGGGCCTATGGCTGGGAGTGACCGGCTGGCTCCTGAAAAGCTACGATAGGCAGGATGGTGACCAGACCCATGACGGCACCAGTGCCAAGTTGGGCTGGTTTGATAGTACCAAGTGGCTCCTGCAATCTGCCATCAAAAAGTTGGCAGGCGAGTTTTGTTTTCCAGGGAAAAGCGCCGTTGTTTGTGTTTGGGGGCCTGTGGCTGGGAGTGGCCAGCTGGCTCCTTAGAATCCACGATACTCAGCATGGTTCCCAGATCAGAGGTGGCACCAGTGCCAAGTTGGGCTGGTTTGATAGTACCAAGTGCGTCCGGGAATCTGCCATCCAGAAGCGGGGCAGCTTACTTTTGTTTGCCAGGGAAACGGGCCGAGGTATTTGTCTGGGGGCCTATGGCTGGGAGTGACCCGCTGGCTCCTGAAAAGTTACGATAGGCAGGATGGTGACCAGACCCATGGTGGCACCAGTGCCAAGTTGGGCTGGTTTGATAGTACCAAGTGGCTCCTGCAATCTGCCATCAAAAAGTTGTCAGGCGAGTTTTGTTTTCCAGGGAAAAGCGCCGTTGTTTGTGTTTGGGGGCCTGTGGCAGGGAGTGGCCGGCTGGCTCCTTAGAATCCACGATACGCAGGATGGTTCCCAGACCAGTGGTGGCACCAGTGCCAAGTCGGGCTGGTTTGATAGTAACAAGTGCGTCCTCCTATCTGCCATCCAGAAGCGGGGCAGCTTACTTTTGTTTGCCAGGGAAACGGGCCGAGCTTTGTGTCTGGGGGCCTATGGCTGGGAGTGACCGGCTGGCTCCTGAAAAGCTACGATAGGCAGGATGGTGACCAGACCCATGGTGGCACCAGTGCCAAGTTGGGCTGGTTTGATAGTACCAAGTGGCTCCAGCAATCTGCCATCAAAAAGTTGTCAGGCGAGTTTTGTTTTCCAGGGAAAAGCGCCGTTGTTTGTGTTTGGGGGCCTGTGGCTGGGAGTGGCCGGCTGGCTAATTAGAATCCACGATACGCAGGATGGTTCCCAGACCAGAGGTGGCAACAGTGACAAGTCGGGCCAGTTTGATGGTGCAAAGTGGCTCCTGCAATCTGCCATCCAGAAGCAGGGCTGCTTACTTTTGTTTGCCAGGGAAAGGAGCCGAGGTTTGTGTCTGGGGGCCTATGGCTGGGAGTGACCAGCTGGCTCCTGAAAAGGTACGATAGGCAGGATGGTGACCAGACCCATGGTGGCACCAGTGCCAAGTTCGGCTGATTTGATAGTACCAAGTGGCTCCGGCAATCTGCCATCAAAATGTTGGTAGGCGAGTTTTGTTTTCCAGAGAAAAGCGCCGTTGTTTGTGTTTGGGGGCCTGTGGGTGGGAGTGGCCGGATGGCTAATTAGAATCCACGATACGCAGGATGGTTCCCAGACCTAAAGTGGCACCAGTGACAAGTCGGGCCAGTTTGATGGTGCAAAGTTGCTACTGAAATCTGCCATCCAGAAACGGGGCAGCTTACTTTTGTTTGCCAGGGAAACGGGCCAAGGTTTGTGTCTGGGGGCCTATGGCTGTGCGTGACCGGCTAGGTCCTGAAAAGCTACGAGAGGCATAATGGTGACCAGACCCATGGTGGCACCAGTGCCAAGTTGGGCTGGTTTGATAGTACCAAGTGGCTCCTGCAATCTGCCATCAAAAAGTCGGGAAGCGAGTGTTGATTTCCAGGGAAAAGCGCCGTTGTTTTTGTTTGGGGGCCTATGGGTGGGAGTGGCCGGCTGGCTCCTTAGAATCCACGAGACGCAGGATGGTTCCCAGACCTGAGGTGGCACCAGTGCCAAGTTGGGCTGGTTTGATAGTACCAAGTGCGTCCTGCAATCTGCCATCCAGAAGCGGGTTAGCTTACTTTTGTTTGCCAGGGAAACGGTCCGAGGTTTGTGTCTCGGGGCCTATGGCTGGGAGTGACCGGCTGGCTCCTGAAAAGCTACGATAGGCAGGATGGTGACCAGACCCATGGTGGCACCAGTGCCAAGTTGGGCTGGTTTGATAGTACCAAGTGGCTCCTGCAATCTGCCATCAAAAATTTGGCAGGCGAGTTTGTTATCCAGGGAAAAGCGCCGTTGTTTGTGCCTGGGGCCCTATGGCCTGGAGTGGACGGATGGCTAATTAGAATCCACGATACACAGGATGGTTCCCAGACCCATGGTGGCACCAGTGCCAAGTTGGGCTGGTTTGATAGTACCAAGTGGTTCCTGCAATCTGCCATCCAGAAGCGGGGCAGCTTACTTTTGTTTGCCAGGGAAACGGTCCGAGGATTGTGTCTGGGGGCCTAAGCCTGGAAGTGACCGGCTGGCTCGTGAAAAGCTACGATAGGCAGGATGGTGACCAGACCCATGACGGCACCAGTGCCAAGTTGGGCTGGTTTGATAGTACCAAGTGGCTCCTGCAATCTGCCATCAAAAAGTTGTCAGGCGAGTTTTGTTTTCCAGGGAAAAGCGCCGTTGTTTGTGTTTGGGGGCCTGTGGCTGGGAGTGGCCGGCTGGCTCCTTAGAATCCACGATACTCAGCATGGTTCCCAGACCAGAGGTGGCACCAGTGCCAAGTTGGGCTGGTTTGATTGTAACAAGTGCGTCCGGGAATCTGCCATCCAGAAGCGGGGCAGCTTACTTTTGTTTGCCAGGGAAACGGGCCGAGGTTTGTGTCTGGGGGCCTATGGCTGGGAGTGGCCGGCTGGCTCATGAAAAGCTACGATAGGCAGGATGGTGACCAGACCCATGGTGGCACCAGTGCCAAGTTGGGCTGGTTTGATAGTACCAAGTGGCTCCTGCAATCTGCCATCAAAAACTTGGCAGGCGAGTTTTGTTTTCCAGGGAAAAGCGTCGTTGTTTGTGTTTGGGGGCCTGTGGCTGGGAGTGGCCGGCTGGCTCCTTAGAATCCACGATACGCAGCATGGTTCCCCGACCCAAGGTGGCACCAGTGCCAAGTCGGGCTGGCTTGATAATACCAAGTGATTCCTGCAATCGGCCATCAAAATGTTCGCAGGCGAGTTTTGTTTTCCAGGGAAAAGCGCCGTTGTTTGTGCCTGGGGCCCTATGGCCTGGAGTGGACGGATGGCTAATTAGAATCCACGATACACAGGATGGTTCCCAGACCCATGGTGGCACCAGTGCCAAGTTGGGCTGGTTTGATAGTACCAAGTGGTTCCTGCAATCTGCCATCCAGAAGCGGGGCAGCTTACTTTTGTTTGCCAGGGAAACGGTCCGAGGTTTGTGTCTGGGGGCCTATGGCTGGGAGTGACCGGCTGGCTCCTGAAAAGCTACGATAGGCAGGATGGTGACCAGACCCATGGTGGCACCAGTGCCAAGTTGGGCTGGCTTGATAATACCAAGTGGTTCCTGCAATCGGCCATCAAAAAGTTGGCAGGCGAGTTTTGTTTTCCAGGGAAAAGCGCCGTTGTTTGTGCCTGGGGCCCTATGGCCTGGAGTGGACGGATGGCTAATTAGAACCCACGAGACGCAGGATGGTTCCCAGACCTGAGGTGGCACCAGTGCCAAGTTGGGCTGGTTTGACGGTGCAAAGTGGCTCCTGCAATCTGCCATGCAGAAGCGGGGCAGCTTACTTTTGTTTGCCAGGGAAACGGGCCGAAATATTTGTCTGGGGGCCTCTGGCTGGGGGTGGCTGGCTGGCTCCTGAAAAGCTACGATAGGCAGGATGGTGACCAGACCCATGGTGGCACCAGTGCCAACTTGGGCTGGTTTGATAGTACCAAGTGGCTCCTGCAATCTGCCATCAAAAACTTGGCAGGCGAGTTTTGTTTTCCAGGGAAAAGCGCCGTTGTTTGTGTTTGGGGGCCTGTGGCAGGGAGTGGCCGGCTGGCTCCTTAGAATCCATGATACGCAGCATGGTTCCCAGACCCAAGGTGGCACCAGTGCCAAGTCGGGCTGGCTTGATAATACCAAGTGGTTCCTGCAATCGGCCATCAAAAAGTTGGCAGGCGAGTTTTGTTTTCCAGGGAAAAGCGCCGTTGTTTGTGCCTGGGGCCCTATGGCCTGGAGTGGACGGATGGCTAATTAGAATCCACGATACACAGGATGGTTCCCAGACCCATGGTGGCACCAGTGCCAAGTTGGGCTGGTTTGATAGTAACAAGTGGTTCCTGCAATCTGCCATCCAGAAGCGGGGCAGCTTACTTTTGTTTGCCAGGGAAACGGTCCGAGGTTTGTGTCTGGGGGCCTATGGCTGGGAGTGACCGGCTGGCTCCTGAAAAGCTACGATAGGCAGGATGGTGACCAGACCCATGGTGGCACCAGTGCCAAGTTGGGCTGGCTAGATAATACCAAGTGGTTCCTGCAATCGGCCATCAAAAAGTTGGCAGGCGAGTTTTGTTTTCCAGGGAAAAGCGCTGTTGTTTGTGCCTGGGGCCCTATGGCCTGGAGTGGACGGATGGCTAATTAGAATCCACGATACACAGGATGGTTCCCAGACCCATGGTGGCACCAGTGCCAAGTTGGGCTGGTTTGATAGTACCAAGTGGTTCCTGCAATCTGCCATCCAGAAGCGGGGCAGCTTACTTTTGTTTGCCAGGGAAACGGTCCGAGGTTTGTGTCTGGGGGCCTATGGCTGGGAGTGACCGGCTGGCTCCTGAAAAGCTACGATAGGCAGGATGGTGACCAGACCCATGGTGGCACCAGTGCCAAGTTGGGCTGGCTTGATAATACCAAGTGGTTCCTGCAATCGGCCATCAAAATGTTGGCAGGCGAGTTTTGTTTTCCAGGGAAAAGCGCCGTTGTTTGTGCCTGGGGCCCTATGGCCTGGAGTGGACGGATGGCTAATTAGAACCCACGAGACGCAGGATGGTTCCCAGACCTGAGGTGGCACCAGTGCCAAGTTGGGCTGGTTTGACGGTGCAAAGTGGCTCCTGCAATCTGCCATGCAGAAGCGGGGCAGCTTACTTTTGTTTGCCAGGGAAACGGGCCGAAATATTTGTCTGGGGGCCTCTGGCTGGGGGTGGCTGGCTGGCTCCTGAAAAGCTACGATAGGCAGGATGGTGACCAGACCCATGGTGGCACCAGTGCCAAGTTGGGCTGGTTTGATAGTACCAAGTGGCTCCTGCAATCTGCCATCAAAAACTTGGCAGGCGAGTTTTGTTTTCCAGGGAAAAGCGCCGTTGTTTGTGTTTGGGGGCCTGTGGCAGGGAGTGGCCGGCTGGCTCCTTAGAATCCACGATACGCAGCATGGTTCCCAGACCCAAGGTGGCACCAGTGCCAAGTCGGGCTGGCTTGATAATACCAAGTGGTTCCTGCAATCGGCCATCAAAATGTTCGCAGGCGAGTTTTGTTTTCCAGGGAAAAGCGCCGTTGTTTGTGCCTGGGGCCCTATGGCCTGGAGTGGACGGATGGCTAATTAGAATCCACGATACACAGGATGGTTCCCAGACCCATGGTGGCACCAGTGCCAAGTTGGGCTGGTTTGATAGTACCAAGTGGTTCCTGCAATCTGCCATCCAGAAGCGGGGCAGCTTACTTTTGTTTGCCAGGGAAACGGTCCGAGGTTTGTGTCTGGGGGCCTATGGCTGGGAGTGACCGGCTGGCTCCTGAAAAGCTACGATAGGCAGGATGGTGACCAGACCCATGGTGGCACCAGTGCCAAGTTGGGCTGGCTTGATAATACCAAGTGGTTCCTGATATCGGCCATCAAAAAGTTGGCAGGCGAGTTTTGTTTTCCAGGGAAAAGCGCCGTTGTTTGTGCCTGGGGCCCTATGGCCTGGAGTGGACGGATGGCTAATTAGAACCCACGAGACGCAGGATGGTTCCCAGACCTGAGGTGGCACCAGTGCCAAGTTGGGCTGGTTTGACGGTGCAAAGTGGCTCCTGCAATCTGCCATGCAGAAGCGGGGCAGCTTACTTTTGTTTGCCAGGGAAACGGGCCGAAATATTTGTCTGGGGGCCTCTGGCTGGGGGTGGCTGGCTGGCTCCTGAAAAGCTACGATAGGCAGGATGGTGACCAGACCCATGGTGGCACCAGTGCCAAGTTGGGCTGGTTTGATAGTACCAAGTGGCTCCTGCAATCTGCCATCAAAAACTTGGCAGGCGAGTTTTGTTTTCCAGGGAAAAGCGCCGTTGTTTGTGTTTGGGGGCCTGTGGCAGGGAGTGGCCGGCTGGCTCCTTAGAATCCATGATACGCAGCATGGTTCCCAGACCCAAGGTGGCACCAGTGCCAAGTCGGGCTGGCTTGATAATACCAAGTGGTTCCTGCAATCGGCCATCAAAAAGTTGGCAGGCGAGTTTTGTTTTCCAGGGAAAAGCGCCGTTGTTTGTGCCTGGGGCCCTATGGCCTGGAGTGGACGGATGGCTAATTAGAATCCACGATACACAGGATGGTTCCCAGACCCATGGTGGCACCAGTGCCAAGTTGGGCTGGTTTGATAGTAACAAGTGGTTCCTGCAATCTGCCATCCAGAAGCGGGGCAGCTTACTTTTGTTTGCCAGGGAAACGGTCCGAGGTTTGTGTCTGGGGGCCTATGGCTGGGAGTGACCGGCTGGCTCCTGAAAAGCTACGATAGGCAGGATGGTGACCAGACCCATGGTGGCACCAGTGCCAAGTTGGGCTGGCTAGATAATACCAAGTGGTTCCTGCAATCGGCCATCAAAAAGTTGGCAGGCGAGTTTTGTTTTCCAGGGAAAAGCGCTGTTGTTTGTGCCTGGGGCCCTATGGCCTGGAGTGGACGGATGGCTAATTAGAATCCACGATACACAGGATGGTTCCCAGACCCATGGTGGCACCAGTGCCAAGTTGGGCTGGTTTGATAGTACCAAGTGGTTCCTGCAATCTGCCATCCAGAAGCGGGGCAGCTTACTTTTGTTTGCCAGGGAAACGGTCCGAGGTTTGTGTCTGGGGGCCTATGGCTGGGAGTGACCGGCTGGCTCCTGAAAAGCTACGATAGGCAGGATGGTGACCAGACCCATGGTGGCACCAGTGCCAAGTTGGGCTGGCTTGATAATACCAAGTGGTTCCTGCAATCGGCCATCAAAATGTTGGCAGGCGAGTTTTGTTTTCCAGGGAAAAGCGCCGTTGTTTGTGCCTGGGGCCCTATGGCCTGGAGTGGACGGATGGCTAATTAGAACCCACGAGACGCAGGATGGTTCCCAGACCTGAGGTGGCACCAGTGCCAAGTTGGGCTGGTTTGACGGTGCAAAGTGGCTCCTGCAATCTGCCATGCAGAAGCGGGGCAGCTTACTTTTGTTTGCCAGGGAAACGGGCCGAAATATTTGTCTGGGGGCCTCTGGCTGGGGGTGGCTGGCTGGCTCCTGAAAAGCTACGATAGGCAGGATGGTGACCAGACCCATGGTGGCACCAGTGCCAAGTTGGGCTGGTTTGATAGTACCAAGTGGCTCCTGCAATCTGCCATCAAAAACTTGGCAGGCGAGTTTTGTTTTCCAGGGAAAAGCGCCGTTGTTTGTGTTTGGGGGCCTGTGGCAGGGAGTGGCCGGCTGGCTCCTTAGAATCCACGATACGCAGCATGGTTCCCAGACCCAAGGTGGCACCAGTGCCAAGTCGGGCTGGCTTGATAATACCAAGTGGTTCCTGCAATCGGCCATCAAAATGTTCGCAGGCGAGTTTTGTTTTCCAGGGAAAAGCGCCGTTGTTTGTGCCTGGGGCCCTATGGCCTGGAGTGGACGGATGGCTAATTAGAATCCACGATACACAGGATGGTTCCCAGACCCATGGTGGCACCAGTGCCAAGTTGGGCTGGTTTGATAGTACCAAGTGGTTCCTGCAATCTGCCATCCAGAAGCGGGGCAGCTTACTTTTGTTTGCCAGGGAAACGGTCCGAGGTTTGTGTCTGGGGGCCTATGGCTGGGAGTGACCGGCTGGCTCCTGAAAAGCTACGATAGGCAGGATGGTGACCAGACCCATGGTGGCACCAGTGCCAAGTTGGGCTGGCTTGATAATACCAAGTGGTTCCTGATATCGGCCATCAAAAAGTTGGCAGGCGAGTTTTGTTTTCCAGGGAAAAGCGCCGTTGTTTGTGCCTGGGGCCCTATGGCCTGGAGTGGACGGATGGCTAATTAGAACCCACGAGACGCAGGATGGTTCCCAGACCTGAGGTGGCACCAGTGCCAAGTTGGGCTGGTTTGACGGTGCAAAGTGGCTCCTGCAATCTGCCATGCAGAAGCGGGGCAGCTTACTTTTGTTTGCCAGGGAAACGGGCCGAAATATTTGTCTGGGGGCCTCTGGCTGGGGGTGGCTGGCTGGCTCCTGAAAAGCTACGATAGGCAGGATGGTGACCAGACCCATGGTGGCACCAGTGCCAAGTTGGGCTGGTTTGATAGTACCAAGTGGCTCCTGCAATCTGCCATCAAAAACTTGGCAGGCGAGTTTTGTTTTCCAGGGAAAAGCGCCGTTGTTTGTGTTTGGGGGCCTGTGGCAGGGAGTGGCCGGCTGGCTCCTTAGAATCCATGATACGCAGCATGGTTCCCAGACCCAAGGTTGCACCAGTGCCAAGTCGGGCTGGCTTGATAATACCAAGTGGTTCCTGCAATCGGCCATCAAAAGGTTGGCAGGCGAGTTTTGTTTTCCAGGGTAAAGCGCCGTTGTTTGTGCCTGGGGCCCTATGGCCTGGAGTGGACGAATGGCTAATTAGAATCCACGATACACAGGATGGTTCCCAGACCCATGGTGGCACCAGTGCCAAGTTGGGCTGGTTTGATAGTACCAAGTGGTTCCTGCAATCTGCCATCCAGAAGCGGGGCAGCTTACTTTTGTTTTCCAGGGAAACGGGCCGAGGTTTTTGTCTGGGGGCCTATGGCTGGGAGTGACCGGCTGGCTCGTGAAAAGCTACGATAGGCAGGATGGTGACCAGACCCATGACGGCACCAGTGCCAAGTTGGGCTGGTTTGATAGTACCAAGTGGCTCCTGCAATCTGCCATCACAAACTTGGCGGGCGAGTTTTGTTTTCCAGGGAAAAGCGCCGTTGTTTGTGTTTGGGGGCCTGTGGGTGGGAGTGGCCGGCTGGCTCCTTAGAATCCACGATACTCAGCATGGTTCCCAGATCAGAGGTGGAACCAGTGCCAAGTTGGGCTGGTTTGATAGTACCAAGTGCGTCCGGGAATCTGCCATCCAGAAGCGGGGCAGCTTACTTTTGTTTGCCAGGGAAACGGGCCGTGGGTTTTGTTTGGGGGCCTATGGCTGAGAGTGACCGGCTGGCTCCTGAAAAGTTACGATAGGCAGGATGGTGACCAGACCCATGGTGGCACCAGTGCCAAGTTGGGCTGGTTTGATAGTACCAAGTTGCTCCTGCAATCTGCCATCAAAAAGTTGGCAGGCGAGTTTTGTTTTCCAGGGAAAAGCGCCGTTGTTTGTGTTTGGGGGCCTGTGGCTGGGAGTGGCCGGCTGGCTCCTTAGAATCCACGATACGCAGGATGGTTCCCAGACTTGACGTGGCACCAGTGCCAAGTCGGGCTGGTTTGATAGTACCAAGTGCGTCCTGCAATCTGCCATCCAGAAGCGGGGCAGCTTACTTTTGTTTGCCAGGGAAACGGGCAGAGGTATTTGTCTGGGGGCCTATGGCTGGGAGTGACCGGCTGGCTCCTGAAAAGCTACGATAGGCAGGATGGTGACCAGACCCATGGTGGCACCAGTGCCAAGTTGGGCTGGTTTGATAGTACCAAGTGGCTCCTGCAATCTGCCATCAAAAAGTTGTCAGGCGAGTTTTGTTTTCCAGGGAAAAGCGCCGTCGTTTGTGTTTGGGTGCCTGTGGCTGGGAGTGGCCAGCTGGCTAATTAGAATCCACGATACGCAGGATGGTTCCCAGACCAGTGGTGGCACCAGTGCCAAGTCGGGCTGGTTTGATAGTACCAAGTGGCTCCTGCAATCTGCCATCCAGAAGCGGGGCAGCTTACTTTTGTTTGCCAGGGAAACGGGCCGAGGTTTGTGTCTCGGGGCCTATGGCTGAGAGTGACCGGCTGGCTCCTGAAAAGCTACGATAGGCAGGATGGTGACCAGACCCATGGTGGCACCAGTGCCAAGTTGGGCTGGTTTGATAGTACCAAGTGGCTCCTGCAATCTGCCATCAAAAATTTGGCAGGCGAGTTTGTTATCCAGGGAAAAGCGCCGTTGTTTGTGCCTGGGGCCCTATGGCCTGGAGTGGACGGATGGCTAATTAGAATCCACGATACACAGGATGGTTCCCAGACCCATGGTGGCACCAGTGCCAACTTGGGCTGGTTTGATAGTACCAAGTGGTTCCTGCAATCTGCCATCCAGAAGCGGGGCAGCTTACTTTTGTTTGCCAGGGAAACGGTCCGAGGATTGTGTCTGGGGGCCTAAGCCTGGAAGTGACCGGCTGGCTCGTGAAAAGCTACGATAGGCAGGATGGTGACCAGACCCATGACGGCACCAGTGCCAAGTTGGGCTGGTTTGATAGTACCAAGTGGCTCCTGCAATCTGCCATCAAAAACTTGGCAGGCGAGTTTTGTTTTCCAGGGAAAAGCGCCGTTGTTTGTGTTTGGGGGCCTGTGGCTGGGAGTGGCCGGCTGGCTCCTTAGAATCCACGATACGCAGGATGGTTCCCAGACCAGAGGTGGCACCAGTGCCAAGTTGGGCTGGTTTGATTGTAACAAGTGCGTCCGGGAATCTGCCATCCAGAAGCGGGGCAGCTTACTTTTGTTTGCCAGGGAAACGGGCCGAGGTTTGTGTCTGGGGGCCTATGGCTGGGAGTGGCCGGCTGGCTCATGAACAGCTACGATAGGCAGGATGGTGACCAGACCCATGGTGGCACCAGTGCCAAGTTGGGCTGGTTTGATAGTACCAAGTGGCTCCTGCAATCTGCCATCAAAAAGTCGGGAAGCGAGTGTTGATTTCCAGGGAAAAGCGTCGTTGTTTGTGTTTGGGGGCCTGTGGCTGGGAGTGGCCGGCTGGCTCCTTAGAATCCACGATACGCAGCATGGTTCCCAGACCCAAGGTGGCACCAGTGCCAAGTCGGGCTGGCTTGATAATACCAAGTGGTTCCTGCAATCGGCCATCAAAATCTTCGCAGGCGAGTTTTGTTTTCCAGGGAAAAGCGCCGTTGTTTGTGCCTGGGGCCCTATGGCCTGGAGTGGACGGATGGCTAATTAGAATCCACGATACACAGGATGGTTCCCAGACCCATGGTGGCACCAGTGCCAAGTTGGGCTGGTTTGATAGTACCAAGTGGTTCCTGCAATCTGCCATCCAGAAGCGGGGCAGCTTACTTTTGTTTGCCAGGGAAACGGTCCGAGGTTTGTGTCTGGGGGCCTATGGCTGGGAGTGACCGGCTGGCTCCTGAAAAGCTACGATAGGCAGGATGGTGACCAGACCCATGGTGGCACCAGTGCCAAGTTGGGCTGGCTTGATAATACCAAGTGGTTCCTGATATCGGCCATCAAAAAGTTGGCAGGCGAGTTTTGTTTTCCAGGGAAAAGCGCCGTTGTTTGTGCCTGGGGCCCTATGGCCTGGAGTGGACGGATGGCTAATTAGAACCCACGAGACGCAGGATGGTTCCCAGACCTGAGGTGGCACCAGTGCCAAGTTGGGCTGGTTTGACGGTGCAAAGTGGCTCCTGCAATCTGCCATGCAGAAGCGGGGCAGCTTACTTTTGTTTGCCAGGGAAACGGGCCGAAATATTTGTCTGGGGGCCTCTGGCTGGGGGTGGCTGGCTGGCTCCTGAAAAGCTACGATAGGCAGGATGGTGACCAGACCCATGGTGGCACCAGTGCCAAGTTGGGCTGGTTTGATAGTACCAAGTGGCTCCTGCAATCTGCCATCAAAAACTTGGCAGGCGAGTTTTGTTTTCCAGGGAAAAGCGCCGTTGTTTGTGTTTGGGGGCCTGTGGCAGGGAGTGGCCGGCTGGCTCCTTAGAATCCACGATACGCAGCATGGTTCCCAGACCCAAGGTTGCACCAGTGCCAAGTCGGGCTGGCTTGATAATACCAAGTGGTTCCTGCAATCGGCCATCAAAAGGTTGGCAGGCGAGTTTTGTTTTCCAGGGAAAAGCGCCGTTGTTTGTGCCTGGGGCCCTATGGCCTGGAGTGGACGAATGGCTAATTAGAATCCACGATACAAAGGATGGTTCCCAGACCCATGGTGGCACCAGTGCCATGTTGGGCTGGTTTGATAGTACCAAGTGGTTCCTGCAATCTGCCATCCAGAAGCAGGGCTGCTTACTTTTGTTTGCCAGGGAAAGGAGCCGAGGTTTTTGTCTGGGGGCCTATGGCTGGGAGTGACCAGCTGGCTCCTGAAAAGGTACGATAGGCAGGATGGTTACCAGACCCATGGTGGCACCAGTGCCAAGTTGGGCTGATTTGATAGTACCAAGTGGCTCCTGCAATCTGCCATCAAAATGTTGGTAGGCGAGTTTTGTTTTCCAGGGAAAAGCGCCGTTGTTTGTGTTTGGGGGCCTGTGGGTGGGAGTGGCCGGATGGCTAATTAGAATCCACGATACGCAGGATGGTTCCCAGACCTAAAGTGGCACCAGTGACAAGTCGGGCCAGTTTGATGGTGCAAAGTTGCTACTGAAATCTGCCATCCAGAAACGGGGCAGCTTACTTTTGTTTGCCAGGGAAACGGGCCAAGGTTTGTGTCTGGGGGCCTATGGCTGTGAGTGACCCGCTAGGTCCTTAAAAGCTACGAGAGGCATGATGGTGACCAGACCCATGGTGGCACCAGTGCCAAGTTGGGCTGGTTTGATAGTACCAAGTGGCTCCTGCAATCTGCCATCAAAAAGTCGGCAAGCGAGTGTTGATTTCCAGGGAAAAGCGCCGTTGTTTGTGTTTGGGGGCCTGTGGCAGGGAGTGGCCGGCTGGCTCCTTAGAATCCACGATACGCAGCATGGTTCCCAGACCCAAGGTGGCACCAGTGCCAAGTCGGGCTGGCTTGATAATACCAAGTGGTTCCTGCAATCGGCCATCAAAAAGTTGGCAGGCGAGTTTTGTTTTCCAGGGAAAAGCGCCGTTGTTTTTGTTTGGGGGCCTATGGGTGGGAGTGGCCGGCTGGCTCCTTAGAATCCACGAGACGCAGGATGGTTCCCAGACCTGAGGTGGCACCAGTGCCAAGTTGGGCTGGTTTGATAGTACCAAGTGCGTCCTGCAATCTGCCATCCAGAAGCGGGGTAGCTTACTTTTGTTTGCCAGGGAAACGGGCCGAGGTTTGTGTCTGGGGGCCTATGGCTGGGAGTGACCGGCTGGCTCCTGAAAAGCTACGATAGGCAGGATGGTGACCAGACCCATGGTGGCACCAGTGCCAAGTTGGGCTGGTTTGATAGTACCAAGTGGCTCCTGCAATCTGCCATCACAAACTTGGCGGGCGAGTTTTGTTTTCCAGGGAAAAGCGCCGTTGTTTGTGTTTGGGGGCCTGTGGCTGGGAGTGGCCGGCTGGCTCCTTAGAATCCACGATACTCAGCATGGTTCCCAGATCAGAGGTGGAACCTGTGCCAAGTTGGGCTGGTTTGATAGTACCAAGTGCGTCCGGGAATCTGCCATCCAGAAGCGGGGCAGCTTACTTTTGTTTGCCAGGGAAACGGGCCGTGGGTTTTGTTTGGGGGCCTATGGCTGAGAGTGACCGGCTGGCTCCTGAAAAGTTACGATAGGCAGGATGGTGACCAGACCCATGGTGGCACCAGTGCCAAGTTGGGCTGGTTTGATAGTACCAAGTTGCTCCTGCAATCTGCCATCAAAAAGTTGGCAGGCGAGTTTTGTTTTCCAGGGAAAAGCGCCGTTGTTTGTGTTTGGGGGCCTGTGGCTGGGAGTGGCCGGCTGGCTCCTTAGAATCCACGATACGCAGGATGGTTCCCAGACTTGACGTGGCACCAGTGCCAAGTCGGGCTGGTTTGATAGTACCAAGTGCGTCCTGCAATCTGCCATCCAGAAGCGGGGCAGCTTACTTTTGTTTGCCAGGGAAACGGGCAGAGCTTTGTGTCTGGGGGCATATGGCTGAGAGTGGCCGTCTGGCCCCTGAAAATCCACGATAGGCAGGATGGTTCCCAGACCAGAGGTGGCACCAGTGCCAAGTCGGGCTGGTTTGATAGTACCAAGTGGCTCCTGCAATCTGCCATCAAAAAGTTGTCAGGCGAGTTTTGTTTTCCAGGGAAAAGCGCCGTCGTTTGTGTTTGGGTGCCTGTGGCTGGGAGTGGCCGGCTGGCTAATTAGAATCCACGATACGCAGGATGGTTCCCAGACCAGTGGTGGCACCAGTGCCAAGTCGGGCTGGTTTGATAGTACCAAGTGGCTCCTGCAATCAGCCATCCAGAAGCGGGGCAGCTTACTTTTGTTTGCCAGGGAAACGGGCCGAGCTTTGTGTCTGGGGGCCTATGGCTGGGAGTGACCGGCTGGCTCCTGAAAAGCTACGATAGGCAGGATGGTGACCAGACCCATGGTGGCACCAGTGCCAAGTTGGGCTGGTTTGATAGTACCAAGTGGCTCCTGCAATCTGCCATCAAAAAGTTGTCAGGCGAGTTTTGTTTTCCAGGGAAAAGCGCCGTTGTTTGTGTTTGGGGGCCTGTGGCTGGGAGTGGCCGGCTGGCTAATTAGAACCCACGATACGCAGGATGGTTCCCAGACCAGAGGTGGCAACAGTGACAAGTCGGGCCAGTTTGATGGTGCAAAGTGGCTCCTGCAATCTGCCATCCAGAAGCAGGGCTGCTTACTTTTGTTTGCCAGGGAAAGGAGCCGAGGTTTTTGTCTCGGGGCCTATGGCTGGGAGTGACCAGCTGGCTCCTGAAAAGGTACGATAGGCAGGATGGTTACCAGACCCATGGTGGCACCAGTGCCAAGTTGGGCTGATTTGATAGTACCAAGTGGCTCCTGCAATCTGCCATCAAAATGTTGGTAGGCGAGTTTTGTTTTCCAGGGAAAAGCGCCGTTGTTTGTGTTTGGGGGCCTGTGGGTGGGAGTGGCCGGATGGCTAATTAGAATCCACGATACGCAGGATGGTTCCCAGACCTAAAGTGGCACCAGTGACAAGTCGGGCCAGTTTGATGGTGCAAAGTTGCTACTGAAATCTGCCATCCAGAAACGGGGCAGCTTACTTTTGTTTGCCAGGGAAACGGGCCAAGGTTTGTGTCTGGGGGCCTATGGCTGTGAGTGACCCGCTAGGTCCTTAAAAGCTACGATAGGCATGATGGTGACCAGACCCATGGTGGCACCAGTGCCAAGTTGGGCTGGTTTGATAGTACCAAGTGGCTCCTGCAATCTGCCATCAAAAAGTCGGCAAGCGAGTGTTGATTTCCAGGGAAAAGCGCCGTTGTTTGTGTTTGGGGGCCTGTGGCAGGGAGTGGCCGGCTGGCTCCTTAGAATCCACGATACGCAGCATGGTTCCCAGACCCAAGGTGGCACCAGTGCCAAGTCGGGCTGGCTTGATAATACCAAGTGGTTCCTGCAATCGGCCATCAAAATGTTGGCAGGCGAGTTTTGTTTTCCAGGGAAAAGCGCCGTTGTTTTTGTTTGGGGGCCTATGGGTGGGAGTGGCCGGCTGGCTCCTTAGAATCCACGAGACGCAGGATGGTTCCCAGACCTGAGGTGGCACCAGTGCCAAGTTGGGCTGGTTTGATAGTACCAAGTGCGTCCTGCAATCTGCCATCCAGAAGCGGGGTAGCTTACTTTTGTTTGCCAGGGAAACGGGCCGAGGTTTGTGTCTGGGGGCCTATGGCTGGGAGTGACCGGCTGGCTCCTGAAAAGCTACGATAGGCAGGATGGTGACCAGACCCATGGTGGCACCAGTGCCAAGTTGGGCTGGTTTGATAGTACCAAGTGGCTCCTGCAATCTGCCATCAAAAAGTTGGCAGGTGAGTTTTGTTTTCCAGGGAAAAGCGCCGTTGTTTGTGTTTGGGGGCCTGTGGTTGGGAGTGGCCAGCTGGCTCCTTAGAATCCACGATACGCAGGATGGTTCCCAGACCAGAGGTCGCAGCAGTGCCAAGTTGGGCTGGTTTGATGGTGCAAAGTGGCTCCTGCAATCTGCCATCCAGAAGCGGGGTAGCTTACTTTTGTTTGCCAGGGAAACGGGCCGAGGTTTGTGACTGGGGGCCTATGGCTGGGAGTGACCGGCTGGCGCCTGAAAAGCTACGATAGGCAGGATGGTGACCAGACCCATGGTGGCACCAGTGCCAAGTTGGGCTGTTTGATAGTACCAAGTGGCTCCTGCAATCTGCCATCAAAAAGTTGGCAGGCCAGTTTTGTTTTCCAGGGAAAAGCGCCGTTGTTTCTGTTTGGGGGCCTGTGGCTGGGAGTGGCCGGCTGCCTCCTTTGAACCCAGGATACGCAGGATGGTTCCCAGAGCCAAGGTTACGCCAGTGCCAAGTTCGGCTGGTTTGATAGTACCAAGTGGATCCTGCAAACTGCCATCCAGAAGCGGGACAGCTTAATTTTGTTTCCCAGGGAAACGGGCCGAGGTATTTGTCTGGGGGCCTATGGCTGGGCGTGACTGGCTGGCTACTGAAAAGCTACGATAGGCAGGATGGTTACCAGGCTCATGGTGGCCCCACTGCCAAGTCGGGCTGGTTTGATAATACTAAATAACTCCTGAAATCTGCCATCCAGACGCGGGGCAGCGGATTTCTGTTTGCTGGAGAAAAGTTCCGTGGTTTTTTTTGGGGGGTATATGGCTGGACGTGGCCGGCTGGCTCCTTAAAAATCTCGATACGCAGGATTGTTCCCTGACCCAAGGTGGCATGAGTGCCAAGTCGGGCTGTTTTCGTAGTACCAAGTGCGTCCTGCAATTTGCCATCCAGAAGAGGGGCAGTTGAGTTTTGTTTGCCAGAGAAAAGGACCGTGGCATATGTTTGGGGGCATATGGCTGAGAGTGGCCGGCTGGCCCCTGAAAATCCACGATAGGCAGGATGGTTCCCAGAACCAAGGTGGCACCAGTGCCATGTTGGCCTGGTTTGATAGTACCATGTGGCTCCTGCAATCTGCCATCCAGAAGCGGGGCTGCTTACTTTTGCTTGCCAGGGAAACGGGCCGAGATATTTGTCTGGGGGCCTATGGCTGGGAGTGACCGGCTGGCTCCTGAAAAGCTACGATAGGCAGGATGGTGACCAGACCCATGGTGGCACCAGTGCCAAGTTGGGCTGGTTTGATAGTACCAAGTGGCTCCTGCAATCTGCCATCCAAAAGTTGTCAGGCGAGTTTTGTTTTCCAGGGAAAAGCGCCGTTGTTCTTGTTTAGAGGCCTGTGGCTGGGAGTGGCCGGCTGCCTCCTTTGAACCCAGGATACGCAGGATGGTTCCCAGAGCCAAGGTGGCACCAGTGCCAAGTTGGGCTGGTTTGATAGTACCAAGTGGCTCCTGCAATCTGCCATCCAGAAGCGGGACAGCTTACTTTTGTTTCCCAGGGAAACGGGCCGAGGTATTTGTCTGGGGGCCTATGGCTGGGAGTGACCGGCTGGCTACTGAAAAGCTACGATAGGCAGGATGGTTACCAGACTCATGGTGGCACCAGTGCCAAGTCGGGCTGGTTTGATAATACTAAATAGCTCCTGAAATCTGCCATTCAGACGCGGGGCAGCGGATTTTTGTTTGCTGGAGAAAAGTTCCGTGGTTTTTTTTTGGGGGTATATGGCTGGACGTGGCCGGCTGGCTCCATAAAAAGATCGATACGCAGGATTGTTCCCTGACCCAAGGTGGCATCAGTGCCAAGTCGGGCTGTTTTCGTAGTACCAAGTGCGTCCTGCAATTTGCCATCCAGAAGAGGGGCAGTTGAGTTTTGTTTGTCAGAGAAAAGGGCCGTGGTATGTGTTTGGATCCATATGGCTGAGATTGGCCGGCTGGCCCCTGAAAATCCACGATAGGCAGGATGGTTCCCAGAGCCAAGGTGGCACCAGTGCCATGTTTGCCTGGTCTGATAGTACCATGTGCCTCCTGCAATCTGCCATCAAAATGTTGGCAGGCGAGTTTTGTTTTCCAGGGAAAAGCGCCGTATTTTGTGTTTGGGCGCCTGTGGCTCAGAGTGGCCGGGTGGCTGCTTAGAATCCACGATACGCAGGATGGTTCCCAGACCCAAGGTGGCACCAGTGCCAAGTCGGGCTGGTTTGACACTACCAAGTGGCTCCTGCAATCTGCCATCCAGAATCGGGGCAGCTTAATTTTGTTTGCCAGGGAAACGGTCCGAGGTTTGTGTCTGGGGGCCTATGGCTGGGAGTGACCGGCTGGCTCCTGAAATGCTACAATAGGCAGGATGGTTCCCAGACCCATAGTGGCACCAGTACCAAGTTGGGATGATTTGATAGTACCAAGTGGCTCCTGCAATCTGCCATCAAAAAGCTGGCAGGCGAGTTTTGTTTTCCAGGGAAAAGCGCCGTTGTTTGTGTTTGGGGGCCTGTGGCTGGGAGTGGCCGGCTGGCTCCTTAGAATCCACGATATGCAGGATTGTTCCCAGACCCAAGGTGGCACCAGTGCCAAGTCGGGCTGGTTTGATGGTGCAAAGTGGCTCCTGCAATCTGCCATCCAGACGCGGGGCAGCGGATTTTTGTTTCCATGAGAAATGGTCCGTGGTTTGTTTTTGGGGGTATATGGCTCAGCGTGGCCGGCTGGCTCCTTAAAAAGCTCGATATGCAGGATGGTTCCCTGACACAAGGTGGCACCAGTGCCACGTCGGGCGGTTTTCGTAGTACAAAGTGCGTCCTAAAATTTGCCATCCAGAAGAGGGGCAGTTGAGTTTTGTTTGCCTGTGAAACTGGCCGTTGTTTTTGATTGGGGTCTGTGGCCGAGAGTGTTCGGCTGGCTCCTGACAACCCACAATACGCAGGATGGTTCCCAGACCCAAGGTGGCACCAGTGCCAAGTCGGGCTGGTTTGATAGTACCAAGTGGCTCCTGCAATCTGCCATCCAGAAGCGGTGCAGTTGAGTTTTGTTTGCCAGAGAAAAGGGCCGTGGGTTGTGTTTGGGGGCATATGGCTTGGAGTGGCCGGCTGTCTCATTAAAAAGATCGATACGCAGGATGGTTCCGAGACCCAAGGTGGCACCAGTGCCAAGTCGGGCTGTTTTTATAGTACCAAGTGCGTCCTGCAATTTGCCATCCAGAAGAGGGGCAGTGGAGTTTTGTTTGCCAGAGAATAGCGCCGTTGTTTGTGTTTGGGGGCTTGTGGCTGGGAGTGGCCGACTGGCGCCTTAGAATCTGTGTTACGCAGCATGGTTCCCAGACCAGAGGTGGCACCAGTTCCAAGTCGGGCTGGTTTGATAGTACCAAGGGGCTCCTGCAATCTGCCATCCAGAAGCGGGGCAGCTTACTTTTGTTTGCCAGGGAAACGGGCCGAGGTTTGTGACTGGGGACCTATGGCTGGGAGTGACCGGCTGGCTCCTGAAAAGCTACGATAGGCAGGATGGTGACCAGACCCATGGTGGCACCAGTGCCAAGTTGGGCTGGTTTGATAGTACCAAGTGGCTCCTGCAATCTGCCATCAAAAAGTTGGCAGGCGAGTTTTGTTTTCCAGGGAAAAGCGCCGTTGTTTGTGTTTGAGGGCCTGTGGCTGGGAGTGGCCGGCTGGCTCCTTAGAATCCACGATACGCAGGATGGTTCCCAGACCAGAGGTGGCACCTTTGCCAAGTTGGGCTGGTTTGATAGTACCAAGTGCGTCCTGCAATCTGCCATCCAGAAGAGGGGCAGTTGAGTTTTGTTTGCCAGAGAAAAGGACCGTGGCATATGTTTGGGGGCATATGGCTGAGAGTGGCCGGCTGGCCCCTGAAAATCCACGATAGGCAGGATGGTGACCAGACCCATGGTGGCACCAGTGCTAAGTTGGGCTGGTTTGATAGTACCAAGTGGCTCCTGCAATCTGCCATCCAGAAGCGGGGTAGCTTACTTTTGTTTGCCAGGGAAACGGGCAGAGCTTTGTGTCTGGGGGCATATGGCTGAGAGTGGCCGTCTGGCCCCTGAAAATCCACGATAGGCAGGATGGTGACCAGACCCATGGTGGCACCAGTGCCAAGTTGGGCTGGTTTGATAGTACCAAGTGGCTCCTGCAATCTGCCATCAAAAACTTGGCAGGCCAGTTTTGTTTTCCAAGGAAAAGCACCGTTGTTTGTGTTTGGGAGACTGTGGCTGGGAGTGGCCGGCTGGCTCCTTAGAACACACGATACGCAGGATGGTTCCCAGACCCAAGGTGGCACCAGTGCCACGTCGGGCTGGTTTGATGGTGAAAAGTGGCTCCTGCAATCTGCCATCCAGAAGCGGGGTAGCTTACTTTTGTGTGCCAGGGAAACGGGCCGAGGTTTATGACTGGGGGCCTAGGGCTAGGAGTGACAGGCTGGCTCCTGAAAAGCTACAATAGGCAGGATGGTTCCCAGACCCAAGGTGGCACCAGTGCCAAGTTGGGCTGGTTTGATGGTACCAAGTGGCTCCTGCAATCTGCCATCAAAAAGTTGGCAGGCCAGTTTTGTTTTCCAGGGAAAAGCGCCGTTGTTTGTGTTTGGGGGACTGTGGCTGGGAGTGGCCGGCTGGCTCCTTAGAACACAAGATACGCAGGATGGTTCCCAGACCAGAGGTGGCACCAGTGCCAAGTTGGGCTGGTTTGATAGTCCCAAGTGTCTCCTGCAATCTGCCATCCAGAAGCGGGGCAGCTTACTTTTGTTTGCCAGAGAAATAGGCCTAGGTTTTTGTTTGGGGGCCTGTGGCTAGGAGTGGCCGGCTGGCTCCTAAGAATCCACGATACGCAGGATGTTTACATGACCCATGGTGGCACCAGTGCCAAGTTGGGCTGGTTTGATAGTACCATTGGCTCCTGCAAACTCCATCAAAAAGTTGGCAGGCGTGTTTTGTTTTCCAGGGGACAGCGCCGTTGATTTTGTTTGGGGGCCTGTGGCTGGGAGTGGCCGGCTGGCTCCTTAGAGACCACGATACGCAGGATGGTTCCCAGACCCAAGGTGGCACCAGTGCCAAGTCGGGCTGGTTTGATAGTACCAAGTGGCTCCTGCAATCTGCCATCCAGAAGTGAGGAAGCTAAGTTTTGTTTGCCAGAAAAAAGGGCCGTGGTTTTTGTTGGGGACCTGTGGCTGGGAGTAGCCGGCTGGCTCCTTAGAATCCACGATACGCAGGATGGTTCCCAGACCCAAGGTGGCCCCAGTGCCAAGTTGGGCTGGTTTGATAGTACCAAGTGCGTCCTGCAATCTGCCATCCACAAGCGGCGCCGCTTAGTTTTGTTTGCCACGGAAACGGGCCGAGGTTTGTGTCTGGGGGCCTATGGCTGGGAGTGACCGGCTAGGTCCTGAAAATCTACGATAGGCAGGATGGTGACCAGACCCATGGTGGCACCAGTGCCAAGTTGGGCTGGTTTGATAGTACCAAGTGGCTCCGGCAATCTGCCATCAAAATTTGGCAGGCGAGTTTTGTTTTCCAGGGAAAAGCGCCGTTGTTTGTGTTTGAGGGCCTGTGGCTGGGAGTGGCCGGCTGGCTCCTTAGAATCCACGATACGCAGGATGGTTCCCAGACCTGAGGTGGCACCAGTGCCAAGTCGGGCTAGTTTGATGGTGCAAAGTGGCTCCTGCAATCTGCCATCCAGAAGCGGGGCAGCTTACTTTTGTTTTCCAGGGAAACGGGCCGAGCTTTTTGTCTGGGGTCTATGGCTGGGAGTGACCGGCTGGCTCCTGAAAAGCTACGATAGGCAGGATGGTGACCAGACCCATGGTGGCACCAGAGCCATGTTCGGCTGATTTCAAAGTACAAAGTTGCTCCTGCAATCTTCCATCAAAAAGTCAGCAGGCGAGTTTTGTTTTCCAGGGAAAAGCGCCGTTGTTTGTGTCTGCGGGCCAGTGGCTGGAGTGGCCGGCTGGCTCCTTTCAACACACGATACGCCGGATGGTTCCCAGACCTGAGGTGGCACCAGTGCCAAGTTGGGCTGGTTTGATAGTACCAAGTGGTTCCTGCAATCTGCCATCAAAATGTTGGCAGGCGAGTTTTGTTTTCCAGGGAAAAGCGCCGTTGTTTTTTTTGGGGGCCTGTGGCTGGGAGTGGCCGGCTGGCTCCTTAGAATCCACGATACGCAGGATGGTTCCCAGACCAGAGGTGGCACCAGTACCAAGTCGGGCTGGTTTGATAATAACAAGTGGATCCTGCAATCTGCCATCCAGAAGCGGGGCAGCTTACTTTTGTTTGCCAGGGAAACGGGCCGAGCTTTGTGTCTGGGGGCCTATGGCTGGGAGTGACCGGCTGGCTCCTGAAAAGCTACGATAGGCAGGATGGTGACCAGACCCATGGTGGCACCAGTGCCAAGTTGGGCTGGTTTGATAGTACCAAGTGGCTCCTGCAATCTGCCATCAAAAAGTTGGCAGGCGAGTTTTGTTTTCCAGGGAAAAGCGTCGTTGTTTGTGTTTGGGGGCCTGTGGCTGGGAGTGGCCGTCTTGCTAATTGGAATCCACGATACGCATGATGGTTCCCAGACCTGAGGTGGCACCAGTGACAAGTCGGGCCAGTTTGATGGTGCAAAGTGGCTCCTGCAATCTGCCATCCAGAAGCGGGGCAGCTTACTTTTGTTTTCCAGGGAAACGGGCCGAGGTTTGTGTCTGGGGGCCTATGGCTGGGAGTGACCGGCTGGCTCCTGAAAAGCTACGATAATCAGGATGGTGACCAGACCCATGGTGGCACCAGTGCCAAGTTGGGCTGATTTGATAGTACCAAGTGGCTCCTGCGATCTGCCATCAAAAAGTTGGCAGGCGAGTTTTGTTTTCCAGGGAAAAGCGCTGTTGTTTGTATTTGGGGGCCTGTGGCTGGGAGTGACCGGCTGGCTCCTTAGAATCCACGATACGCAGGATGGTTCCCAGACCCAAGGTGGCACCAGTGCCAAGTTGGGCTGGTTTGATTATACCAAGTGGTTCCTGCAATCTGCCATCCAGAAGCGGGGCAGCTTACTTTTGTTTGCCAGGGAAACGGGCCGAGCTTTGTGTCTGGGGGCCTATGGCTGGGAGTGACCTGCTAGGTCCTGAAAAGCTACGATAGGCAGGATGGTGACCAGACCCATGGTGGCAACAGTGCCAAGTTGGGCTGGTTTGATAGTACCAAGTGGCTCCTGCAATCTGCCATCAAAAAGTTGGCAGGCGAGTTTTGTTTTCCAGGAAAAAGCGCCGTTGTTTGTGTTTGGGGGCCTGTGGCTGGGAGTGGCCGGCTGGCTCCTTAGAATCCACGATACGCAGCATTGTTCCCAGACCAGAGGTGGCACCAGTGCCAAGTCGGGCTAGTTTGATGGTGCAAAGTGGCTCCTGCAATCTGCCATCCAGTAGCGGGGTAGCTTACTTTTTTTTGCCAGGGAAACGGGCCGAGGTTTTTGTCTGGAGGCCTATGGCTGGGAGTGACCGGCTAGGTCCTGAAAAGCTACGATAGGCAGGATGGTGACCAGACCCATGGTGGCACCAGTGCCAAGTTGGGCTGGTTTGATAGTACCAAGTGGCTCCTGCAATCTGCCATCAAAACGTTGTCAGGCGAGTTTTGTTTTCCAGGGAAAAGCGCCGTTGTTTGTGTTTGCGGGCCTGTGGCTGGGAGTGGCCGGCTGACTCCTTAGAATCCACGATACGCAGGATGGTTCCCAGACCCAAGATGGCACCAGTGCCAAGTCGGGCTGGTTTGATAGTACCAAGTGGTTCCTGCAATCTGCCATCCAGAAGCGGGGTAGCTTACTTTTGTTTGCCAGGGAAACGGGCCGAGCTTTGTTTTTGGGGGCCTGTGGCTGGCAGTGGCCAGCTGGCTCCTGAAAATCCATGATACGCAGCATGGTTCCCAGACCCAAGATGGCACCAGTGCCAAGTGGGGCTGGTTTGACAGTGTCAAGTGCCTCATGCAATCTCCCATCCAGAAATGGGGCAGCTGAGTTCTTTTGCCTGTGAACCGGCCGTTGTTTTTGATTGGGGTCTGTGGCCGAGAATGGTCGACTGGCTACTGACAATCCACAATACGCAGGATGGTTCCCAGACTCAAGGTGGCACCAGGGCCAAGTCGGGCTCGTTTGATAGTACCAAGTGGCTCCTGCAATCTGCCATCCTGACGCGGGGCAGCGGATCTTTGTTTGCCAGAGTAAAGTTCCGTGGTTTGTTTTTGGGGGCATATGGCTGGGAGTGGCCGGCTGGCTCCTTAAGAAGCTCGATACGCAGGATGGTTCCCAGATCCATGGTGGCACCATTGCCTAGTTTGGCTGTTTTTGTAGTACCAAGTGCGTCCTGCAATTTTCCATCCAGAAGAAGGGCAGTTGAGTTTTGTTTTCCAGGGAAAAGCGCCGTTGTTTTTGTTTGGAGGCCTGTGGCTGGGAGTGGCCGGCTGGCTCCTTTCAACACACGATACGCCGGATGGTTCCCAACCCAAGGTGGCACCAGTGCCAAGTTGGGCTGGTTTGATAGTACCAAGTGGCTCCTGCAATCTGCCATCCAGAAGCGGGGCAGCTTACTTTTGTTTGCCAGGGAAACGGGCCGAGGTTTGTGACTGGGGGCCTATGGCTGGGAGTGACCGGCTGGCTCCTGAAAAGCTACGATAATCAGGATGGTGACCAGACCCATGGTGGCACCAGTGCCAAGTTGGGCTGATTTGATAGTACCAAGTGGCTCCTGCGATCTGCCATCAAAAACTTGGCAGGCGAGTTTTGTTTTCCAGGGAAAAGCGCTGTTGTTTGTATTTGGGGGCCTGTGGCTGGGAGTGACCGGCTGGCTCCTTAGAATCCACGATACGCAGGATGGTTCCCAGACCCAAGGTGGCACCAGTGCCAAGTTGGGCTGGTTTGATTATACCAAGTGGTTCCTGCAATCTGCCATCCAGAAGCGGGGCAGCTTACTTTTGTTTGCCAGGGAAACGGGCCGAGCTTTGTGTCTGGGGGCCTATGGCTGGGAGTGACCTGCTAGGTCCTGAAAAGCTACGATAGGCAGGATGGTGACCAGACCCATGGTGGCACCAGTGCCAAGTTGGGCTGGTTTGATAGTACCAAGTGGCTCCTGCAATCTGCCATCAAAAAGTTGGCAGGCGAGTTTTGTTTTCCAGGAAAAAGCGCCGTTGTTTGTGTTTGGGGGCCTGTGGCTGGGAGTGGCCGGCTGGCTCCTTAGAATCCACGATACGCAGCATTGTTCCCAGACCAGAGGTGGCACCAGTGCCAAGTCGGGCTAGTTTGATGGTGCAAAGTGGCTCCTGCAATCTGCCATCCAGTAGCGGGGTAGCTTACTTTTTTTTGCCAGGGAAACGGGCCGAGGTTTTTGTCTGGAGGCCTATGGCTGGGAGTGACCGGCTAGGTCCTGAAAAGCTACGATAGGCAGGATGGTGACCAGACCCATGGTGGCACCAGTGCCAAGTTGGGCTGGTTTGATAGTACCAAGTGGCTCCTGCAATCTGCCATCAAAACGTTGTCAGGCGAGTTTTGTTTTCCAGGGAAAAGCGCCGTTGTTTGTGTTTGCGGGCCTGTGGCTGGGAGTGGCCGGCTGGCTCCTTAGAATCCACGATACGCAGGATGGTTCCCAGACCCAAGATGGCACCAGTGCCAAGTCGGGCTGGTTTGATAGTACCAAGTGGTTCCTGCAATCTGCCATCCAGAAGCGGGGTAGCTTACTTTTGTTTGCCAGGGAAACGGGCCGAGCTTTGTTTTTGGGGGCCTGTGGCTGGCAGTGGCCAGCTGGCTCCTGAAAATCCATGATACGCAGCATGGTTCCCAGACCCAAGATGGCACCAGTGCCAAGTGGGGCTGGTTTGACAGTGTCAAGTGCCTCATGCAATCTCCCATCCAGAAATGGGGCAGCTGAGTTCTTTTGCCTGTGAACCGGCCGTTGTTTTTGATTGGGGTCTGTGGCCGAGAATGGTCGACTGGCTACTGACAATCCACAATACGCAGGATGGTTCCCAGACTCAAGGTGGCACCAGGGCCAAGTCGGGCTCGTTTGATAGTACCAAGTGGCTCCTGCAATCTGCCATCCTGACGCGGGGCAGCGGATCTTTGTTTGCCAGAGTAAAGTTCCGTGGTTTGTTTTTGGGGGCATATGGCTGGGAGTGGCCGGCTGGCTCCTTAAGAAGCTCGATACGCAGGATGGTTCCCAGATCCATGGTGGCACCATTGCCTAGTTTGGCTGTTTTTGTAGTACCAAGTGCGTCCTGCAATTTTCCATCCAGAAGAAGGGCAGTTGAGTTTTGTTTTCCAGGGAAAAGCGCCGTTGTTTTTGTTTGGAGGCCTGTGGCTGGGAGTGGCCGGCTGGCTCCTTTCAACACACGATACGCCGGATGGTTCCCAACCCAAGGTGGCACCAGTGCCAAGTTGGGCTGGTTTGATAGTACCAAGTGGCTCCTGCAATCTGCCATCCAGAAGCGGGGCAGCTTACTTTTGTTTGCCAGGGAAACGGGCCGAGGTTTGTGACTGGGGGCCTATGGCTGGGAGTGACCGGCTGGCTCCTGAAAAGCTACGATAATCAGGATGGTGACCAGACCCATGGTGGCACCAGTGCCAAGTTGGGCTGATTTGATAGTACCAAGTGGCTCCTGCGATCTGCCATCAAAAAGTTGGCAGGCGAGTTTTGTTTTCCAGGGAAAAGCGCTGTTGTTTGTATTTGGGGGCCTGTGGCTGGGAGTGACCGGCTGGCTCCTTAGAATCCACGATACGCAGCATGGTTCCCAGACCCAAGGTGGCACCAGTGCCAAGTTGGGCTGGTTTGATTATACCAAGTGGTTCCTGCAATCTGCCATCCAGAAGCGGGGCAGCTTACTTTTGTTTGCCAGGGAAACGGGCCGAGCTTTGTGTCTGGGGGCCTATGGCTGGGAGTGACCTGCTAGGTCCTGAAAAGCTACGATAGGCAGGATGGTGACCAGACCCATGGTGGCACCAGTGCCAAGTTGGGCTGGTTTGATAGTACCAAGTGGCTCCTGCAATCTGCCATCAAAAAGTTGGCAGGCGAGTTTTGTTTTCCAGGAAAAAGCGCCGTTGTTTGTGTTTGGGGGCCTGTGGCTGGGAGTGGCCGGCTGGCTCCTTAGAATCCACGATACGCAGCATTGTTCCCAGACCAGAGGTGGCACCAGTGCCAAGTCGGGCTAGTTTGATGGTGCAAAGTGGCTCCTGCAATCTGCCATCCAATAGCGGGGTAGCTTACTTTTTTTTGCCAGGGAAACGGGCCGAGGTTTTTGTCTGGAGGCCTATGGCTGGGAGTGACCGGCTAGGTCCTGAAAAGCTACGATAGGCAGGATGGTGACCAGACCCATGGTGGCACCAGTGCCAAGTTGGGCTGGTTTGATAGTACCAAGTGGCTCCTGCAATCTGCCATCAAAACGTTGTCAGGCGAGTTTTGTTTTCCAGGGAAAAGCGCCGTTGTTTGTGTTTGCGGGCCTGTGGCTGGGAGTGGCCGGCTGGCTCCTTAGAATCCACGATACGCAGGATGGTTCCCAGACCCAAGATGGCACCAATGCCAAGTCGGGCTGGTTTGATAGTACCAAGTGGTTCCTGCAATCTGCCATCCAGAAGCGGGGTAGCTTACTTTTGTTTGCCAGGGAAACGGGCCGAGCTTTGTTTTTGGGGGCCTGTGGCTGGCAGTGGCCAGCTGGCTCCTGAAAATCCATGATACGCAGCATGGTTCCCAGACCCAAGATGGCACCAGTGCAAAGTGGGGCTGGTTTGACAGTGTCAAGTGCCTCATGCAATCTCCCATCCAGAAACGGGGCAGCTGAGTTCTTTTGCCTGTGGACCGGCCGTTGTTTTTGATTGGGGTCTGTGGCCGAGAATGGTCGACTGGCTACTGACAATCCACAATACGCAGGATGGTTCCCAGACTCAAGGTGGCACCAGGGCCAAGTCGGGCTCGTTTGATAGTACCAAGTGGCTCCTGCAATCTGCCATCCTGACGCGGGGCAGCGGATCTTTGTTTGCCAGAGTAAAGTTCCGTGGTTTGTTTTTGGGGGCATATGGCTGGGAGTGGCCGGCTGGCTCCTTAAGAAGCTCGATACGCAGGATGGTTCCCAGATCCATGGTGGCACCATTGCCTAGTTTGGCTGTTTTTGTAGTACCAAGTGCGTCCTGCAATTTTCCATCCAGAAGAAGGGCAGTTGAGTTTTGTTTTCCAGGGAAAAGCGCCGTTGTTTTTGTTTGGAGGCCTGTGGCTGGGAGTGGCCGGCTGGCTCCTTTCAACACACGATACGCCGGATGGTTCCCAACCCAAGGTGGCACCAGTGCCAAGTTGGGCTGGTTTGATAGTACCAAGTGGCTCCTGCAATCTGCCATCCAGAAGCGGGGCAGCTTACTTTTGTTTGCCAGGGAAACGGGCCGAGGTTTGTGACTGGGGGCCTATGGCTGGGAGTGACCGGCTGGCTCCTGAAAAGCTACGATAGGCAGGATGGTGACCAGACACATGGTAGCACCAGTGCCAAGTTGGGCTGGTTTGATAGTACCAAGTGGCTCCTGCAATCTGCCATCAAAAACTTGGCAGGCGAGTTTTGTTTTCCAGGGAAAAGCGCCGTTGTTTGTGTTTGGGGGCCTGTGGGTGGGAGTGGCCGGCTGGCTCCTTAGAATCCACGATATGCAGGATGGTTCCCAGACCTGAGGTGGCACCAGTGCCAAGTCGGGCTGGTTTGATGGTGCAAAGTGGCTCCTGCGATCTGCCATCCAGACGCAGGGCAGCAGATTTTTGTTTCCAAGAGAAATGGTCCGTGGTTTGTTTTTGGGGGTATATGGCTGGGCGTGGCCTGCTGGCTCCTTAAAAAGCTACGATAGGCAGGATGGTTCCCTGACCCAAGGTGGCACCAGTGCCAAGTCGGGCGGTTTTCGTAGTACAAAGTGCGTCCTAAAATTTGCCATCCAGAAGAGGGGCAGTTGAGTTTTGTTTATCAGAGAAAAGGGCCGTGGTTTTTTTTTGGGGGCATATGGCTGAGAGTTGCCGTCTGGCCCCTGAAAATCCACGATAGGCAGGATGGTTCCCAGACCAGAGGTGGCACCAGTGCCAAGTCGGGCTGGTTTGATAGTACTAAATAGCACCTGCAATCTGCCATCAAAAAGTTGGCAGGCCAGTTTTCTTTTCCAGGGAAAAGCACCGTTGTTTGTGTTTGGGGGACTGTGGCTGGGAGTGGCCGGCTGGCTCCTTAGAACACACGATACGCAGGATGGTTCCCAGACCCAAGGTGGCACCAGTGCCACGTCGGGCTAGTTTGATGGTGCAAAGTGGCTCCTGCAATCTGCCATCCTGAAGCGGGGTAGCTTACTTTTGTGTGCCAGGGAAACGGGCCGAGGTTTATGACTGGGGGCCTAGGGCTAGGAGTGACAGGCTGGCTCCTGAAAAGCTACAATAGGCAGGATGGTTCCCAGACCCAAGGTGGCACCAGTGCCAAGTTGGGCTGGTTTGATGGTACCAAGTGGCTCCTGCAATCTGCCATCAAAAAGTTGGCAGGCCAGTTTTGTTTTCCAGGGAAAAGCGCCGTTGTTTGTGTTTGGGGGACTGTGGCTGGGAGTGGCCGGCTGGCTCCTTAGAACACAAGATACGCAGGATGGTTCCCAGACCAGAGGTGGCACCAGTGCCAAGTTGGGCTGGTTTGATAGTCCCAAGTGTCTCCTGCAATCTGCCATCCAGAAGCGGGGCAGCTTACTTTTGTTTGCCAGAGAAATAGGCCTAGGTTTTTGTTTGGGGGCCTGTGGCTAGGAGTGGCCGGCTGGCTCCTAAGAATCCACGATACGCAGGATGTTTACATGACCCATGGTGGCACCAGTGCCAAGTTGGGCTGGTTTGATAGTACCAAGTGGCTCCTGCAAACTCCATCAAAAAGTTGGCAGGCGTGTTTTGTTTTCCAGGGAACAGCGCCGTTGATTTTGTTTGGGGGCCTGTGGCTGGGAGTGGCCGGCTGGCTCCTTAGAATCCACGATACGCAGGATGGTTCCCAGACCCAAGGTGGCACCAGTGGCAAGTCGGGCTGGTTTGATAGTACCAAGTGGCTCCGGCAATCTGCCATCCAGAAGTGAGGCAGCTAAGTTTTGTTTGCCAGAAAAAAGGGCCGTGGTTTTTGTTGGGGGCCTGTGGCTGGGAGTAGCCGGCTGGCTCCTTAAAATCCACGATAGGCAGGATGGTTCCCAGACCCAAGGTGGCACCAGTGCCAAGTCGGGCTGGTTTGATAGTACCAAGTGGCTCCTGCAATCTGCCATCCAGAAGCGGGGCAGCTGAGTTTTGTTTGCCAGAGAAAAAGGCTGTGGTTTGTGTTTGGGGGCCTGTGGCTGGCAGTGGCCGGCTGGCTCCTGAAAATCCACGATACGCAGCATGGTTCCCAGACCCAAGGTGGCACCAGTGCCAAGTGGGTCTCGTTTGACAGTGTAAAGTGCCTCCTGCAATCTCCCATCCAGAAGCGGGGCAGCTGAGTTTTTTTTGCCAGGGAAACGGAACTTTGTTTTTGATTGGGGTCTGTGGCCGAGAGTGGTCGGCTGTCTCCGGACAATCCACAATACGCAGGATGGTTCCCAGACCAAAGGTGGCACCAATGCCAAGTCGCGCTGGTTTGATAGTACCAAGTGTCTCCTGCAATCTGCCATCCAGAAGCGGGGCAGCTGAGTTTTGTTTGCCAGAGAAAAGGGCCGTGGGTTGTGTTTGGGGGCATATGGCTGGGAGTGGCCACCTGGCTCCTTAAAATGCACGATACGCCGCATGGTAACCAGACGCAAGGTGGCACCAGTGCCAAGTCGGGCTGTTTTTGTAGTACCCAGTGGCTTCTGCAATTTGCCATCCAGAAGCGGGGCAGTTGAATTTTGTTTGCTAGAGAAAAGGGCTGTGGTTTGTGTTTGGGGGCCTATGGCTGAGAGTGGCCGGCTGGCCCCTGAAAATCAACGATAGGCAGGATGGTTCCCAGATCCAAGGTGGCACCAGTGCCAAGTAAGGCTGGTTGTATGGTTCAAAGTGACTCCTGCAATCTGCCATCCAGAAGCGGGACAGCTGAGTTTTTTTTGCCAGAGAAAAGGTCCATGGTTTCTTTTTGGGGCATACGGCTGGGAATTGCCGGCTGGCTCCTTAAAATGCTCGATACGCAGGATGGTTCCCAGAGCCAAGGTGGCACCACTGCCAAGTCGGGCTCTTTTTGTAGTACCAAGTACGTCCTGCAATTTGCCATCCAGAAGAGGGGCAGTTGAGTTTTGTTTGCCAGAGAAAAGGGCCGAGGTTTGTGTTTGGGGGCATATGGCTGGGAGTGTTCGGCTGGTTCCTGAATATGTACGATACGCAGGATTGTTCCCAGATCCAAGGTGGCAGCAGTGCCATGTTGTGCTGGTGTGATAGTCCCAAGTGGCTCCTGCAATCTGCCATCCAGAAGTGGGGCAGCTGATTTTTGTTTGCCAGAGAAAAGGTCCGTGGTTTGTGTTTGGGGGCATATGGCTGAGAGTGGCCGGCTGGCCCCTGAAAATCCACGATACACAGGATGGTTCCCAGATCCAAGGTGGCACCTGTGCCAAGTCGGGCTGATTTGATAGTACTAAGTAGCTCCTGCAATCTGCCATGCAGAAGCGGGGCAGCTTACTTTTGTTTTCCAGGGAAACGGGCCGAGGTTTGTGTTTGGGGGCCTATGGCTGAGAGTGACCGGCTGGCTCCTGAAAAGCTACAATAGGCAGGATGGTGACCAGACCCATGGTGGCACCAGTGCCAAGTTGGGCTGGTTTGATAGTACCAAGTGGCTCCTGCAATCTGCCATCCAGAAGCAGGGCAGCTGAGTTTTGTTTGCCAGAGAAAAGGGCCTTGGTTTGTGTTTGGGGGCATATGGCTGGGTGTGGCCAGCTGGCTCCTTAAAATGCACGATATGCAACATGGCTCCCAGACCCAAGGTGGCACAAGTGCCAAGTTGGGCTGGTTTGATAGTACCAAGTGGCTCCTGCCATCTTCCATGATCACGTGGAGAAATACTTTCTGGTTTCAGCCTCATGCTCTTTCTTCTCTCCCTCAACTTCTCTATCACCTCTCATCTGGTTCACATGCGCTGTCTTCAAGGTCCACAGGCTACTTTTCACAGAATCTTCTGGCCTGATGAAGTAAGGATGATGAATAGAACAGAGCTGGGATCTATTTTCCAGTTTGGATAAAATGCATTCTGCACACAAATCCAAGGAGAACGGGCTGCCCCGATGCCCAGAAAATCTTTCACTCCTGCTAGTGTTCTACGTCAACCGCAACTTAGTCTGAAAGAAAAGCTTTTTCTCTGAGAGCATCTGAGAGGTTTGCATGAAGCACTGATATCTGACATATGCAATTTTGAATAGGAGAGGAAAAAGAAAATGGCAAGGAGTTTTTAATTTTAGTGGTTTCAATTTTAATTTCCGTGCACTTTTTCAAAACTTGTCAGCTCAAATGCCCATCAACATCTTTTAGTCATCTGTAAGTCAGTATTCATATAAAATGTGCTTCAAATCCAAAGAATTTCAAATTTGCACTCCAAGCTTCTATGCCTAGATTTATGATTTCCTACACATATTAGATGAAAGGAAGGCCTTTTTTACTGTGGGAGTGCTGGAACACTGGAACAGGTTGCCCAGAGAAGTTGTGGGTGTCCCATCCCTGAAAGTATTCAAGGTCACCTTGGACGGGGCTTGGAGCAGCAACAAAGGAGAAGCTTGATGGTAGAGAAACAAAGTTGGACTATAGAAGAAACTCGGATTGAAGTATAGGATCAAGTTTTCTCTCAGCTCTTGGGGTAAATTCAAAGTTGTACAAAATGACATTTATCTGTGCTATTCACTACTGTAACAGAAAGTTTCATGAAAACTGTACAGAAGATAGTAAATTTTAAAAGAGATAAGAATTACAGCATAAAATCCATGGGATAGGTTACAACATGAGACACTCTCTAAGAGAAAATCTCTGTGTTTCAGCACTTCATCGGGGTAAGATTTCATGAAGTGCCAAAGAAGGCGGCAAAATATCATTCGGGACATTATTTACTGGAATTCAGCCTGGCCATTAGTAGGAACTGCCTTTGAACATATCATGTAGATATACCACACACGCTTTCCCTTCACTGAAAAATTACTGTTTACAACAAATAAGCAATTGACGATCAAAATTGATTGAAAGCATCTTAAACATGTCAAGTATTTCATTGTAGATGATCTGTGATCCAAATGCTTCTTCCACCTTCGAGAGGGACAGAAGAATTCTTCCATATCATGATGGTTTAAAATTGTATCAACCAATGTTTTCTGCTGAAAAGATATCATCTATTTTTTTCTATTTTTGGAAGAAAATATTCCTAGACATACAACAGGTGAGAACTAAGTAATTTTAAAGAAACAAATGAAATGAAAATATTCTGTAAATAGAATGAAATGAAAAGCTGTGTTTTAAATAGGAGCTAAATATTAAACAGAATTTTTGTACCAGGCATTTGAATTACTGCACCAGCTCTTTTGCCCATCAAGAGAGGCATTTAGCATTTCAGTCTTTTCCAAGGTGTTCATGATCTGCTATGCTGATCTCTGTGTGTGCCTAGGTGTGTGTGGAGGGGGGGGCATATGAAGGGGAGTGTGTATGTTTGCTTTACAATTGTTGTGGCAGATTCATGCCTCAGCTCCACATTTTGTTTTAAAAAGGTCACACCGAGTGGATATGAAGTTTACTATCAACAAGAGATCGATTCCCAAATCATCCATTTGACTCTCCCTTATAAATCATGTGCTTTGTTGCATATTTTATCAAATATACTTTCAAGCCAGATGGAGGAAGGAGGATGTGGGAATCCCTCCACCATCTTGCAACTTTTATGTAAGTAGGTTTTCAAGAAAATCATCATTTCTCTTTTAAATATGTCTGGAACAGGCATGATGGTAGTGTCAACCTGTTGGAGTTTTTGTTGCTGGAAGAAGTTGTACAAAAGGATTGGTTTTTACATTGACCAGTTACTGAATCAAGCGCAGGAATACATTGGAAATTTAGCTGGGGGTTCCTTTTCCCAGCAGACTACTTCTAGAACGAGCTTGTACACTGAAGCTGACTCTTTTGCTCTCTTTTTGTTTCTTTCCTATTTTCTTGGCTTCTTTGCCACTATCTAGACAATTTTGGAACTTTGTTCCCAACTAAAATGGTTTCAATAGTCTGATTGTGATCATACATTTTTACAAGGAATTTTTAAAATCTTTCCTCGAGTCCAGAAAGTCAAGGACTTAGATCTTTTTCTTCCCTTATCAATATTGCCATGAAATTGATAAATAAAGACCAACTCTTTATTTTTGTTTTTAACCCACGTAGATAATTCCCATCCATTAATCCATTTTGTGGACCAATAGCTGCCATTCTGATGGAAGCTGTCACTTCTTAACAATAGGCATTCTGTGACTATGTTGACAGCACTTTGGGTGAAGATCCTAACTGGTCTTAGATATACATAGGGAGAAATTTGCTCAGCCAGTGTCAGTCTTAAGCATGCGTATCAGAAGATCTTTCTAGAGCTGGGAATTTTCCCATGAAAGGGATTCAGTTAGGGAAGAGACACTTGTGCCAGAGTTTTACATTCTTCTTGAACACTGCTTAAGGAACTTAGATGCCATGTCCATTTGGATCTCTGTCTGCACAGAACTTTGTCATGCCAGTGCTTTGAAATGCATCTTGAAGAGAATTCACTAGCACAGAATGAAAGAGAGTGGAAGGGGTTGGTGGGGCTAACCAGGCCCAACCCCCCTGCCTAAACCAGGATACCTAGAGCCTCTTGCCCAGGATTCTATCTGGGTGTACTTTTAATGTCTTCAAAGATCCAGGCTCCACAATCTTTCTGGGCAGTCTGTGCCGTGGTTCAGTCACCCTGACAGTAAAGAAACATTTACTGATGTTCAAAGGCAATCTCCTGTATTTCAGTGTGTGCCCACTGCCTCTTGTCTTTTCCCTCAGCATCACTGAAAAGACACTGATTCCCTCCCCTTTGCACTATTGCTTCCATATGTATGTGTGATGCCATGTAGAGGTATGTCAAAAACCTCCCTGAAGCCCAGGCAGATAATATTCCCTTCATCTACCAGTCAAGTTGATTCATCAGAGGAGTTTAAAGTGATGTTCAGCATGAAATTCCCCTGAAAAATCATGCTAACTACATTATTTGGTCATCTGTCATGTGCCTGGCAAGGATTTCCAGGAAGAGCTGCTTCATCAACTTCCTGGGGATAAAAAAGAGGCTGGCTGGTTTGTACTATGGCGAGTCCTCTTAATTGCCTTTTTTGAAGATGGGTGTCATTTGCTAACATCCACTCTTTAGCCTCTCTTGTCGTCTACATCTTAGCAAAACGCTTTTCCACTATGTCTGGCTAGGAAAAACTGTGCCAGCACAGAAAACATCTCCCATCGTGTTCTAGAAGTTGCACGGATGTCTGCCAAGTGTTTGGCAGGAAGAAAAGAAAAGTTGTCCAAAACAGCTTCCAATCGAATGTTCCTGTGATTGGAAAAGTCAGGAGAGTGCAAAGGTACTGTTTTCTATCAGTTGGCAAGGTGCGCACACAATCCCAGTGTTGTACAGCTTGCTTCTTCACCTTCCCGAAGCTGCCGCTCTCGCCGGCTGCCGGAGCCCAAGAAGCGGCTTCTTCGCGCAAAGACGATTGTGCCGCTCACAGGGCTCTCCTTAGCGCGGCTTCTGCCGAAAGACGCCCGGCAGCGGCTCTTACCTCCGGAGAGCATCCTACCTTCGTCTTTAGCTCCTCTTCTCATCTACACCTAGGCAAAAAGCTTCTCCACTATGTCTGGCTAGGAAAAACTGTGCCAGCACAGAAAACATCTCCCATCGTGTTCTAGAAGTTGCACGGATGTCTGCCAAGTGTTTGGCAGGAAGAAAAGAAAAGTTGTCCAAAACAGCTTCCAATCGAATGTTCCTGTGATTGGAAAAGTCAGGAGAGTGCAAAGGTACTGTTTTCTATCAGTTGGCAAGGTGCGCACACAATCCCAGTGTTGTACAGCTTGCTTCTTCACCTTCCCGAAGCTGCCGCTCTCGCCGGCTGCCGGAGCCCAAGAAGCGGCTTCTTCGCGCAAAGACGATTGTGCCGCTCACAGTGCTCTCCTTAGCGCGGCTTCTGCCGAAAGACGCCCGGCAGCGGCTCTTACCTCCGGAGAGCATCCTACCTTCGTCTTTCGCGTCTTTTGTAGTCTACATCTTAGCAAAACGCTTTTCCACTATGTCTGGCTAGGAAAAACTGTGCCAGCACAGAAAACATCTCCCATCGTGTTCTAGAAGTTGCACGGATGTCTGCCAAGTGTTTGGCAGGAAGAAAAGAAAAGTTGTCCAAAACAGCTTCCAATCGAATGTTCCTGTGATTGGAAAAGTCAGGAGAGTGCAAAGGTACTGTTTTCTATCAGTTGGCAAGGTGCGCACACAATCCCAGTGTTGTACAGCTTGCTTCTTCACCTTCCCGAAGCTGCCGCTCTCGCCGGCTGCCGGAGCCCAAGAAGCGGCTTCTTCGCGCAAAGACGATTGTGCCGCTTACAGGGCTCTCCTTAGCGCGGCTTCTGCCGAAAGACGCCCGGCAGCGGCTCTTACCTCCGGAGAGCATCCTACCTTCGTCTTTCGCGTCTTTTGTAGTCTACATCTTAGCAAAACGCTTTTCCACTATGTCTGGCTAGGAAAACCCGTGCCAGCACAGAAAACATCTCCCATCGTTTTCTAGAAGTTGCACGGATGTCTGCCAAGTGTTTGGCAGGAAGAAAAGAAAAGTTGTCCAAAACAGCTTCCAATCGAATGTTCCTGTGATTGGAAAAGTCAGGAGAGTGCAAAGGTACTGTTTTCTATCAGTTGGCAAGGTGCGCACACAATCCCAGTGTTGTACAGCTTGCTTCTTCACCTTCCCGAAGCTGCCGCTCTCGCCGGCTGCCGGAGCCCAAGAAGCGGCTTCTTCGCGCAAAGACGATTGTGCCGCTTACAGGGCTCTCCTTAGCGCGGCTTCTGCCGAAAGACGCCCGGCAGCGGCTCTTACCTCCGGAGAGCATCCTACCTTCGTCTTTCGCGTCTTTTGTAGTCTACATCTTAGCAAAACGCTTTTCCACTATGTCTGGCTAGGAAAAACTGTGCCAGCACAGAAAACATCTCCCATCGTGTTCTAGAAGTTGCACGGATGTCTGCCAAGTGTTTGGCAGGAAGAAAAGAAAAGTTGTCCAAAACAGCTTCCAATCGAATGTTCCTGTGATTGGAAAAGTCAGGAGAGTGCAAAGGTACTGTTTTCTATCAGTTGGCAAGGTGCGCACACAATCCCAGTGTTGTACAGCTTGCTTCTTCACCTTCCCGAAGCTGCCGCTCTCGCCGGCTGCCGGAGCCCAAGAAGCGGCTTCTTCGCGCAAAGACGATTGTGCCGCTCACAGTGCTCTCCTTAGCGCGGCTTCTGCCGAAAGACGCCCGGCAGCGGCTCTTACCTCCGGAGAGCATCCTACCTTCGTCTTTCGCGTCTTTTGTAGTCTACATCTTAGCAAAACGCTTTTCCACTATGTCTGGCTAGGAAAAACTGTGCCAGCACAGAAAACATCTCCCATCGTGTTCTAGAAGTTGCACGGATGTCTGCCAAGTGTTTGGCAGGAAGAAAAGAAAAGTTGTCCAAAACAGCTTCCAATCGAATGTTCCTGTGATTGGAAAAGTCAGGAGAGTGCAAAGATACTGTTTTCTATCAGTTGGCAAGGTGCGCACACAATCCCAGTGTTGTACAGCTTGCTTCTTCACCTTCCCGAAGCTGCCGCTCTCGCCGGCTGCCGGAGCCCAAGAAGCGGCTTCTTCGCGCAAAGACGATTGTGCCGCTCACAGTGCTCTCCTTAGCGCGGCTTCTGCCGAAAGACGCCCGGCAGCGGCTCTTACCTCCGGAGAGCATCCTACCTTCGTCTTTCGCGTCTTTTGTAGTCTACATCTTAGCAAAACGCTTTTCCACTATGTCTGGCTAGGAAAAACTGTGCCAGCACAGAAAACATCTCCCATCGTGTTCTAGAAGTTGCACGGATGTCTGCCAAGTGTTTGGCAGGAAGAAAAGAAAAGTTGTCCAAAACAGCTTCCAATCGAATGTTCCTGTGATTGGAAAAGTCAGGAGAGTGCAAAGGTACTGTTTTCTATCAGTTGGCAAGGTGCGCACACAATCCCAGTGTTGTACAGCTTGCTTCTTCACCTTCCCGAAGCTGCCGCTCTCGCCGGCTGCCGGAGCCCAAGAAGCGGCTTCTTCGCGCAAAGACGATTGTGCCGCTTACAGGGCTCTCCTTAGCGCGGCTTCTGCCGAAAGACGCCCGGCAGCGGCTCTTACCTCCGGAGAGCATCCTACCTTCGTCTTTCGCGTCTTTTGTAGTCTACATCTTAGCAAAACGCTTTTCCACTATGTCTGGCTAGGAAAACCCGTGCCAGCACAGAAAACATCTCCCATCGTGTTCTAGAAGTTGCACGGATGTCTGCCAAGTGTTTGGCAGGAAGAAAAGAAAAGTTGTCCAAAACAGCTTCCAATCGAATGTTCCTGTGATTGGAAAAGTCAGGAGAGTGCAAAGGTACTGTTTTCTATCAGTTGGCAAGGTGCGCACACAATCCCAGTGTTGTACAGCTTGCTTCTTCACCTTCCCGAAGCTGCCGCTCTCGCCGGCTGCCGGAGCCCAAGAAGCGGCTTCTTCGCGCAAAGACGATTGTGCCGCTTACAGGGCTCTCCTTAGCGCGGCTTCTGCCGAAAGACGCCCGGCAGCGGCTCTTACCTCCGGAGAGCATCCTACCTTCGTCTTTCGCGTCTTTTGTAGTCTACATCTTAGCAAAACGCTTTTCCACTATGTCTGGCTAGGAAAAACTGTGCCAGCACAGAAAACATCTCCCATCGTGTTCTAGAAGTTGCACGGATGTCTGCCAAGTGTTTGGCAGGAAGAAAAGAAAAGTTGTCCAAAACAGCTTCCAATCGAATGTTCCTGTGATTGGAAAAGTCAGGAGAGTGCAAAGGTACTGTTTTCTATCAGTTGGCAAGGTGCGCACACAATCCCAGTGTTGTACAGCTTGCTTCTTCACCTTCCCGAAGCTGCCGCTCTCGCCGGCTGCCGGAGCCCAAGAAGCGGCTTCTTCGCGCAAAGACGATTGTGCCGCTCACAGGGCTCTCCTTAGCGCGGCTTCTGCCGAAAGACGCCCGGCAGCGGCTCTTACCTCCGGAGAGCATCCTACCTTCGTCTTTCGCGTCTTTTGTAGTCTACATCTTAGCAAAACGCTTTTCCACTATGTCTGGCTAGGAAAACCCGTGCCAGCACAGAAAACATCTCCCATCGTGTTCTAGAAGTTGCACGGATGTCTGCCAAGTGTTTGGCAGGAAGAAAAGAAAAGTTGTCCAAAACAGCTTCCAATCGAATGTTCCTGTGATTGGAAAAGTCAGGAGAGTGCAAAGGTACTGTTTTCTATCAGTTGGCAAGGTGCGCACACAATCCCAGTGTTGTACAGCTTGCTTCTTCACCTTCCCGAAGCTGCCGCTCTCGCCGGCTGCCGGAGCCCAAGAAGCGGCTTCTTCGCGCAAAGACGATTGTGCCGCTCACAGTGCTCTCCTTAGCGCGGCTTCTGCCGAAAGACGCCCGGCAGCGGCTCTTACCTCCGGAGAGCATCCTACCTTCGTCTTTCGCGTCTTTTGTAGTCTACATCTTAGCAAAACGCTTCTCCACTATGTCTGGCTAGGAAAAACTGTGCCAGCACAGAAAACATCTCCCATCGTTTTCTAGAAGTTGCACGGATGTCTGCCAAGTGTTTGGCAGGAAGAAAAGAAAAGTTGTCCAAAACAGCTTCCAATCGAATGTTCCTGTGATTGGAAAAGTCAGGAGAGTGCAAAGGTACTGTTTTCTATCAGTTGGCAAGGTGCGCACACAATCCCAGTGTTGTACAGCTTGCTTCTTCACCTTCCCGAAGCTGCCGCTCTCGCCGGCTGCCGGAGCCCAAGAAGCGGCTTCTTCGCGCAAAGACGATTGTGCCGCTCACAGTGCTCTCCTTAGCGCGGCTTCTGCCGAAAGACGCCCGGCAGCGGCTCTTACCTCCGGAGAGCATCCTACCTTCGTCTTTAGCTCCTCTTCTCATCTACACCTCGGCAAAAAGCTTTTCCACTATGTCTGGCTAGGAAAAACTGTGCCAGCACAGAAAACATCTCCCATCGTGTTCTAGAAGTTGCACGGATGTCTGCCAAGTGTTTGGCAGGAAGAAAAGAAAAGTTGTCCAAAACAGCTTCCAATCGAATGTTCCTGTGATTGGAAAAGTCAGGAGAGTGCAAAGGTACTGTTTTCTATCAGTTGGCAAGGTGCGCACACAATCCCAGTGTTGTACAGCTTGCTTCTTCACCTTCCCGAAGCTGCCGCTCTCGCCGGCTGCCGGAGCCGAAGAAGCGGCTTCTTCGCGCAAAGACGATTGTGCCGCTCACAGTGCTCTCCTTAGCGCGGCTTCTGCCGAAAGACGCCCGGCAGCGGCTCTTACCTCCGGAGAGCATCCTACCTTCGTCTTTCGCGTCTTTTGTAGTCTACATCTTAGCAAAACGCTTTTCCACTATGTCTGGCTAGGAAAAACTGTGCCAGCACAGAAAACATCTCCCATCGTGTTCTAGAAGTTGCACGGATGTCTGCCAAGTGTTTGGCAGGAAGAAAAGAAAAGTTGTCCAAAACAGCTTCCAATCGAATGTTCCTGTGATTGGAAAAGTCAGGAGAGTGCAAAGGTACTGTTTTCTATCAGTTGGCAAGGTGCGCACACAATCCCAGTGTTGTACAGCTTGCTTCTTCACCTTCCCGAAGCTGCCGCTCTCGCCGGCTGCCGGAGCCCAAGAAGCGGCTTCTTCGCGCAAAGACGATTGTGCCGCTCACAGGGCTCTCCTTAGCGCGGCTTCTGCCGAAAGACGCCCGGCAGCGGCTCTTACCTCCGGAGAGCATCCTACCTTCGTCTTTCGCGTCTTTTGTAGTCTACATCTTAGCAAAACGCTTTTCCACTATGTCTGGCTAGGAAAACCCGTGCCAGCACAGAAAACATCTCCCATCGTGTTCTAGAAGTTGCACGGATGTCTGCCAAGTGTTTGGGAGGAAGAAAAGAAAAGTTGTCCAAAACAGCTTCCAATCGAATGTTCATGTGATTGGAAAAGTCAGGAGAGTGCAAAGGTACTGTTTTCTATCAGTTGGCAAGGTGCGCACACAATCCCAGTGTTGTACAGCTTGCTTCTTCATCTTCCCGAAGCTGCCACTCTCAGGAGGTAAGAGCCGCTGCCGGGCGTCTTTCGGCAGAAGCTGCGCTAAGGAGAGCACTGTGAGCGGCACAATCGTCTTTGCGCGAAGAAGCCGCTTCTTGGGCTCCGGCAGCCGGCGAAAGCGGCTGCTTCGGGAAGGTGAAGAAGCAAGCTGTACAACACTGGGATTGTGTGCGCACCTTGCCAACTGATAGAAAACAGTACCTTTGCACTCTCCTGACTTTTCCAATCACAGGAACATTCGATTGGAAGCTGTTTTGGACAACTTTTCTTTTCTTCCTGCCAAACACTTGGCAGACATCCGTGCAACTTCTAGAACACGATGGGAGATGTTTTCTGTGCTGGCACAGTTTTTCCTAGCCAGACATAGTGGAAAAGCGTTTTGCTAAGATGTAGACTACAAAAGACGCGAAAGACGAAGGTAGGATGCTCTCCGGAGGTAAGAGCCGCTGCCGGGCGTCTTTCGGCAGAAGCCGCGCTAAGGAGAGCCCTGTGAGCGGCACAATCGTCTTTGCGCGAAGAAGCCGCTTCTTGGGCTCCGGCAGCCGGCGAGAGCGGCAGCTTCGGGAAGGTGAAGAAGCAAGCTGTACAACACTGGGATTGTGTGCGCACCTTGCCAACTGATAGAAAACAGTACCTTTGCACTCTCCTGACTTTTCCAATCACAGGAACATTCGATTGGAAGCTGTTTTGGACAACTTTTCTTTTCTTCCTGCCAAACACTTGGCAGACATCCGTGCAACTTCTAGAACACGATGGGAGATGTTTTCTGTGCTGGCACAGTTTTTCCTAGCCAGACATAGTGGAGAAGCTTTTTGCCTAGGTGTAGATGAGAAGAGGAGCTAAAGACGAAGGTAGGATGCTCTCCGGAGGTAAGAGCCGCTGCCGGGCGTCTTTCGGCAGAAGCCGCGCTAAGGAGAGCACTGTGAGCGGCACAATCGTCTTTGCGCGAAGAAGCCGCTTCTTGGGCTCCGGCAGCCGGCGAGAGCGGCAGCTTCGGGAAGGTGAAGAAGCAAGCTGTACAACACTGGGATTGTGTGCGCACCTTGCCAACTGATAGAAAACAGTACCTTTGCACTCTCCTGACTTTTCCAATCACAGGAACATTCGATTGGAAGCTGTTTTGGACAACTTTTCTTTTCTTCCTGCCAAACACTTGGCAGACATCCGTGCAACTTCTAGAACACGATGGGAGATGTTTTCTGTGCTGGCACAGTTTTTCCTAGCCAGACATAGTGGAAAAGCGTTTTGCTAAGATGTAGACGACAAGAGAGGCTAAAGAGTGGATGTTAGCAAATGACACCCATCTTCAAAAAAGGCAATTAAGAGGACTCGCCATAGTACAAACCAGCCAGCCTCTTTTTTATCCCCAGGAAGTTGATGAAGCAGCTCTTCCTGGAAATCCTTGCCAGGCACATGACAGATGACCAAATAATGTAGTTAGCATGATTTTTCAGGGGAATTTCATGCTGAACATCACTTTAAACTCCTCTGATGAATCAACTTGACTGGTAGATGAAGGGAATATTATCTGCCTGGGCTTCAGGGAGGTTTTTGACATACCTCTACATGGCATCACACATACATATGGAAGCAATAGTGCAAAGGGGAGGGAATCAGTGTCTTTTCAGTGATGCTGAGGGAAAAGACAAGAGGCAGTGGGCACACACTGAAATACAGGAGATTGCCTTTGAACATCAGTAAATGTTTCTTTACTGTCAGGGTGACTGAACCACGGCACAGACTGCCCAGAAAGATTGTGGAGCCTGGATCTTTGAAGACATTAAAAGTACACCCAGATAGAATCCTGGGCAAGAGGCTCTAGGTATCCTGGTTTAGGCAGGGGGGTTGGGCCTGGTTAGCCCCACCAACCCCTTCCACTCTCTTTCATTCTGTGCTAGTGAATTCTCTTCAAGATGCATTTCAAAGCACTGGCATGACAAAGTTCTGTGCAGACAGAGATCCAAATGGACATGGCATCTAAGTTCCTTAAGCAGTGTTCAAGAAGAATGTAAAACTCTGGCACAAGTGTCTCTTCCCTAACTGAATCCCTTTCATGGGAAAATTCCCAGCTCTAGAAAGATCTTCTGATACGCATGCTTAAGACTGACACTGGCTGAGCAAATTTCTCCCTATGTATATCTAAGACCAGTTAGGATCTTCACCCAAAGTGCTGTCAACATAGTCACAGAATGCCTATTGTTAAGAAGTGACAGCTTCCATCAGAATGGCAGCTATTGGTCCACAAAATGGATTAATGGATGGGAATTATCTACGTGGGTTAAAAACAAAAATAAAGAGTTGGTCTTTATTTATCAATTTCATGGCAATATTGATAAGGGAAGAAAAAGATCTAAGTCCTTGACTTTCTGGACTCGAGGAAAGATTTTAAAAATTCCTTGTAAAAATGTATGATCACAATCAGACTATTGAAACCATTTTAGTTGGGAACAAAGTTCCAAAATTGTCTAGATAGTGGCAAAGAAGCCAAGAAAATAGGAAAGAAACAAAAAGAGAGCAAAAGAGTCAGCTTCAGTGTACAAGCTCGTTCTAGAAGTAGTCTGCTGGGAAAAGGAACCCCCAGCTAAATTTCCAATGTATTCCTGCGCTTGATTCAGTAACTGGTCAATGTAAAAACCAATCCTTTTGTACAACTTCTTCCAGCAACAAAAACTCCAACAGGTTGACACTACCATCATGCCTGTTCCAGACATATTTAAAAGAGAAATGATGATTTTCTTGAAAACCTACTTACATAAAAGTTGCAAGATGGTGGAGGGATTCCCACATCCTCCTTCCTCCATCTGGCTTGAAAGTATATTTGATAAAATATGCAACAAAGCACATGATTTATAAGGGAGAGTCAAATGGATGATTTGGGAATCGATCTCTTGTTGATAGTAAACTTCATATCCACTCGGTGTGACCTTTTTAAAACAAAATGTGGAGCTGAGGCATGAATCTGCCACAACAATTGTAAAGCAAACATACACACTCCCCTTCATATGCCCCCCCCTCCACACACACCTAGGCACACACAGAGATCAGCATAGCAGATCATGAACACCTTGGAAAAGACTGAAATGCTAAATGCCTCTCTTGATGGGCAAAAGAGCTGGTGCAGTAATTCAAATGCCTGGTACAAAAATTCTGTTTAATATTTAGCTCCTATTTAAAACACAGCTTTTCATTTCATTCTATTTACAGAATATTTTCATTTCATTTGTTTCTTTAAAATTACTTAGTTCTCACCTGTTGTATGTCTAGGAATATTTTCTTCCAAAAATAGAAAAAAATAGATGATATCTTTTCAGCAGAAAACATTGGTTGATACAATTTTAAACCATCATGATATGGAAGAATTCTTCTGTCCCTCTCGAAGGTGGAAGAAGCATTTGGATCACAGATCATCTACAATGAAATACTTGACATGTTTAAGATGCTTTCAATCAATTTTGATCGTCAATTGCTTATTTGTTGTAAACAGTAATTTTTCAGTGAAGGGAAAGCGTGTGTGGTATATCTACATGATATGTTCAAAGGCAGTTCCTACTAATGGCCAGGCTGAATTCCAGTAAATAATGTCCCGAATGATATTTTGCCGCCTTCTTTGGCACTTCATGAAATCTTACCCCGATGAAGTGCTGAAACACAGAGATTTTCTCTTAGAGAGTGTCTCATGTTGTAACCTATCCCATGGATTTTATGCTGTAATTCTTATCTCTTTTAAAATTTACTATCTTCTGTACAGTTTTCATGAAACTTTCTGTTACAGTAGTGAATAGCACAGATAAATGTCATTTTGTACAACTTTGAATTTACCCCAAGAGCTGAGAGAAAACTTGATCCTATACTTCAATCCGAGTTTCTTCTATAGTCCAACTTTGTTTCTCTACCATCAAGCTTCTCCTTTGTTGCTGCTCCAAGCCCCGTCCAAGGTGACCTTGAATACTTTCAGGGATGGGACACCCACAACTTCTCTGGGCAACCTGTTCCAGTGTTCCAGCACTCCCACAGTAAAAAAGGCCTTCCTTTCATCTAATATGTGTAGGAAATCATAAATCTAGGCATAGAAGCTTGGAGTGCAAATTTGAAATTCTTTGGATTTGAAGCACATTTTATATGAATACTGACTTACAGATGACTAAAAGATGTTGATGGGCATTTGAGCTGACAAGTTTTGAAAAAGTGCACGGAAATTAAAATTGAAACCACTAAAATTAAAAACTCCTTGCCATTTTCTTTTTCCTCTCCTATTCAAAATTGCATATGTCAGATATCAGTGCTTCATGCAAACCTCTCAGATGCTCTCAGAGAAAAAGCTTTTCTTTCAGACTAAGTTGCGGTTGACGTAGAACACTAGCAGGAGTGAAAGATTTTCTGGGCATCGGGGCAGCCCGTTCTCCTTGGATTTGTGTGCAGAATGCATTTTATCCAAACTGGAAAATAGATCCCAGCTCTGTTCTATTCATCATCCTTACTTCATCAGGCCAGAAGATTCTGTGAAAAGTAGCCTGTGGACCTTGAAGACAGCGCATGTGAACCAGATGAGAGGTGATAGAGAAGTTGAGGGAGAGAAGAAAGAGCATGAGGCTGAAACCAGAAAGTATTTCTCCACGTGATCATGGAAGATTGCAGGAGCCACTTGGTACTATCAAACCAGCCCAACTTGGCACTTGTGCCACCTTGGGTCTGGGAGCCATGTTGCATATCGTGCATTTTAAGGAGCCAGCTGGCCACACCCAGCCATATGCCCCCAAACACAAACCAAGGCCCTTTTCTCTGGCAAACAAAACTCAGCTGCCCTGCTTCTGGATGGCAGATTGCAGGAGCCACTTGGTACTATCAAACCAGCCCAACTTGGCACTGGTGCCACCATGGGTCTGGTCACCATCCTGCCTATTGTAGCTTTTCAGGAGCCAGCCGGTCACTCTCAGCCATAGGCCCCCAAACACAAACCTCGGCCCGTTTCCCTGGAAAACAAAAGTAAGCTGCCCCGCTTCTGCATGGCAGATTGCAGGAGCTACTTAGTACTATCAAATCAGCCCGACTTGGCACAGGTGCCACCTTGGATCTGGGAACCATCCTGTGTATCGTGGATTTTCAGGGGCCAGCCGGCCACTCTCAGCCATATGCCCCCAAACACAAACCACGGACCTTTTCTCTGGCAAACAAAAATCAGCTGCCCCACTTCTGGATGGCAGATTGCAGGAGCCACTTGGGACTATCACACCAGCACAACATGGCACTGCTGCCACCTTGGATCTGGGAACAATCCTGCGTATCGTACATATTCAGGAACCAGCCGAACACTCCCAGCCATATGCCCCCAAACACAAACCTCGGCCCTTTTCTCTGGCAAACAAAACTCAACTGCCCCTCTTCTGGATGGCAAATTGCAGGACGCACTTGGTACTACAAAAAGAGCCCGACTTGGCAGTGGTGCCACCTTGGCTCTGGGAACCATCCTGCGTATCGAGCATTTTAAGGAGCCAGCCGGCAATTCCCAGCCGTATGCCCCAAAAAGAAACCATGGACCTTTTCTCTGGCAAAAAAAACTCAGCTGTCCCGCTTCTGGATGGCAGATTGCAGGAGTCACTTTGAACCATACAACCAGCCTTACTTGGCACTGGTGCCACCTTGGATCTGGGAACCATCCTGCCTATCGTTGATTTTCAGGGGCCAGCCGGCCACTCTCAGCCATAGGCCCCCAAACACAAACCACAGCCCTTTTCTCTAGCAAACAAAATTTAGCTGCCCCGCTTCTGGATGGCAAATTGCAGAAGCCACTGGGTACTACAAAAACAGCCCGACTTGGCACTGGTGCCACCTTGCGTCTGGTTACCATGCGGCGTATCGTGCATTTTAAGGAGCCAGGTGGCCACTCCCAGCCATATGCCCCCAAACACAACCCACGGCCCTTTTCTCTGGCAAACAAAACTCAGCTGCCCCGCTTCTGGATGGCAGATTGCAGGAGACACTTGGTACTATCAAACCAGCGCGACTTGGCATTGGTGCCACCTTTGGTCTGGGAACCATCCTGCGTATTGTGGATTGTCAGGAGACAGCCGACCACTCTCGGCCACAGACCCCAATCAAAAACAAAGGTCCGTTTCCCTGGCAAAAAAAACTCAGCTGCCCCGCTTCTGGATGGGAGATTGCAGGAGGCACTTTACACTGTCAAACGAGACCCACTTGGCACTGGTGCCACCTTGGGTCTGGGAACCATGCTGCGTATCGTGGATTTTCAGGAGCCAGCCGGCCACTGCCAGCCACAGGCCCCCAAACACAAACCACAGCCTTTTTCTCTGGCAAACAAAACTCAGCTGCCCCGCTTCTGGATGGCAGATTGCAGGAGCCACTTGGTACTATCAAACCAGCCCGACTTGGCACTGGTGCCACCTTGGGTCTGGGAACCATCCTGCCTATCGTGGATTTTAAGGAGCCAGCCGGCTACTCCCAGCCACAGGCCCCCAACAAAAACCACGGCCCTTTTTTCTGGCAAACAAAACTTAGCTGCCTCACTTCTGGATGGCAGATTGCCGGAGCCACTTGGTACTATCAAACCAGCCCGACTTGCCACTGGTGCCACCTTGGGTCTGGGAACCATCCTGCGTATCGTGGATTCTAAGGAGCCAGCCGGCCACTCCCAGCCACAGGCCCCCAAACAAAATCAACGGCGCTGTTCCCTGGAAAACAAAACACGCCTGCCAACTTTTTGATGGAGTTTGCAGGAGCCACTTGGTACTATCAAACCAGCCCAACTTGGCACTGGTGCCACCATGGGTCATGTAAACATCCTGCGTATCGTGGATTCTTAGGAGCCAGCCGGCCACTCCTAGCCACAGGCCCCCAAACAAAAACCTAGGCCTATTTCTCTGGCACACAAAAGTAAGCTACCCCGCTTCAGGATGGCAGATTGCAGGAGCCACTTTTCACCATCAAACCAGCCCGACGTGGCACTGGTGCCACCTTGGGTCTGGGAACCATCCTGCGTATCGTGTGTTCTCAGGAGCCAGCCGGCCACTCCCAGCCACAGTCCCCCAAACACAAACAACGGTGCTTTTCCCTGGAAAAGAAAACTGGCCTGCCAACTTTTTGATGGCAGATTGCAGGTGCTATTTAGTACTATCAAACCAGCCCGACTTGGCACTGGTGCCACCTCTGGTCTGGGAACCATCCTGCCTATCGTGGATTTTCAGGGGCCAGACGGCCACTCTCAGCCATATGCCCCCAAAAAAAAACCACGGCCCTTTTCTCTGATAAACAAAACTCAACTGCCCCTCTTCTGGATGGCAAATTTTAGGACGCACTTTGTACTACGAAAACCGCCCGACTTGGCACTGGTGCCACCTTGGGTCAGGGAACCATCCTGCCTATCGTAGCTTTTTAAGGAGCCAGCAGGCCACGCCCAGCCATATACCCCCAAAAACAAACCACGGACCATTTCTCTTGGAAACAAAAATCTGCTGCCCTGCGTCTGGATGGCAGATTGCAGGAGCCACTTTGCACCATCAAACCAGCCCGACTTGGCACTGGTGCCACCTTGGATCTGGGAACCATCCTGCCTATCGTAGCTTTTCAGGAGCCAGCCGGTTACTCCCAACCATAGGCCCCCAGACACAAACCTCGGCCCGTTTCCCTGGCAAACAAAAGTAAGCTACCCCACTTCTGGATGGCAGATTGCAGGAGCCACTTGGTACTATCAAACCAGTCCGACTTGGCACTGGTGCCACCTTGGGTCTGGGAACCATCCTGCATATCGTGGATTCTAAGGAGCCAGCCGGCCACTCCCACCCACAGGCCCCCAAACACAAACAACGGCGCTTTTCCCTGGAAAACAAAACTCGCCTGCCAAGTTTTTGATGGCAGATTGCAGGAGCCACTTGGTACTATCAAACCAGCCCAACTTGGCACTGGTGCCACCATGGGTCTGGTCACCATCCTGCCTATCGTAGCTTTTCAGGAGCCAGCCGGTCACTCCCAGCCATAGGCCCCCAGTCACAAACCTCGGCCCGTTTCCCTGGCAAACAAAAGTAAGCTGCCCCGCTTCTGGATGGCAGATTGCAGGAGCCACTTGGTACTATCAAACCAGCCCAACTTGGCACTGGTGCCACCTTGGGTTGGGAACCATCCGGCGTATCGTGTGTTGAAAGGAGCCAGCTGGCCACTCCCAGCCACAGGCCTCCAAACAAAAACAACGGCGCTTTTCCCTGGAAAACAAAACTCAACTGCCCTTCTTCTGGATGGAAAATTGCAGGACGCACTTGGTACTACAAAAACAGCCAAACTAGGCAATGGTGCCACCATGGATCTGGGAACCATCCTGCGTATCGAGCTTCTTAAGGAGCCAGCCGGCCACTCCCAGCCATATGCCCCCAAAAACAAACCACGGAACTTTACTCTGGCAAACAAAGATCCGCTGCCCCGCGTCAGGATGGCAGATTGCAGGAGCCACTTGGTACTATCAAACGAGCCCGACTTGGCCCTGGTGCCACCTTGAGTCTGGGAACCATCCTGCGTATTGTGGATTGTCAGTAGCCAGTCGACCATTCTCGGCCACAGACCCCAATCAAAAACAACGGCCGGTTCACAGGCAAAAGAACTCAGCTGCCCCGTTTCTGGATGGGAGATTGCATGAGGCACTTGACACTGTCAAACCAGCCCCACTTGGCACTGGTGCCATCTTGGGTCTGGGAACCATGCTGCGTATCATGGATTTTCAGGAGCCAGCTGGCCACTGCCAGCCACAGGCCCCCAAAAACAAAGCTCGGCCCGTTTCCCTGGCAAACAAAAGTAAGCTGCCCCGCTTCTGGATGGCAGATTGCAGGAACCACTTGGTACTATCAAACCAGCCCGACTTGGCACTGGTGCCATCTTGGGTCTGGGAACCATCCTGCGTATCGTGGATTCTAAGGAGCCAGCCGGCCACTCCCAGCCACAGGCCCGCAAACACAAACAACGGCGCTTTTCCCTGGAAAACAAAACTCGCCTGACAACGTTTTGATGGCAGATTGCAGGAGCCACTTGGTACTATCAAACCAGCCCAACTTGGCACTGGTGCCACCATGGGTCTGGTCACCATCCTGCCTATCGTAGCTTTTCAGGACCTAGCCGGTCACTCCCAGCCATAGGCCTCCAGACAAAAACCTCGGCCCGTTTCCCTGGCAAAAAAAAGTAAGCTACCCCGCTACTGGATGGCAGATTGCAGGAGCCACTTTGCACCATCAAACTAGCCCGACTTGGCACTGGTGCCACCTCTGGTCTGGGAACAATGCTGCGTATCGTGGATTCTAAGGAGCCAGCCGGCCACTCCCAGCCACAGGCCCCCAAACACAAACAACGGCGCTTTTTCCTGGAAAACAAAACTCGCCTGCCAACTTTTTGATGGCAGATTGCAGGAGCCACTTGGTACTATCAAACCAGCCCAACTTGGCACTGGTGCCACCATGGGTCTGGTCACCATCCTGCCTATCGTAGCTTTTCAGGACCTAGCAGGTCACTCCCAGCCATAGGCCCCCAGACACAAAGCTCGGCCCGTTTCCCTGGCAAACAAAAGTAAGCTGCCCCGCTTCTGGATGGCAGATTGCAGGAACCACTTGGTATAATCAAACCAGCCCAACTTGGCACTGGTGCCACCTTGGGTCTGGGAACCATCCTGCGTATCGTGGATTCTAAGGAGCCAGCCGGTCACTCCCAGCCACAGGCCCCCAAATACAAACAACAGCGCTTTTCCCTGGAAAACAAAACTCGCCTGCCAACTTTTTGATGGCAGATCGCAGGAGCCACTTGGTACTATCAAATCAGCCCAACTTGGCACTGGTGCCACCATGGGTCTGGTCACCATCCTGATTATCGTAGCTTTTCAGGAGCCAGCCGGTCACTCCCAGCCATAGGCCCCCAGTCACAAACCTCGGCCCGTTTCCCTGGCAAACAAAAGTAAGCTGCCCCGCTTCTGGATGGCAGATTGCAGGAGCCACTTGGTACTATCAAACCAGCCCAACTTGGCACTGGTGCCACCTTGGGTTGGGAACCATCCGGCGTATCGTGTGTTGAAAGGAGCCAGCCGGCCACTCCCAGCCACAGGCCTCCAAACAAAAACAACGGCGCTTTTCCCTGGAAAACAAAACTCAACTGCCCTTCTTCTGGATGGAAAATTGCAGGACGCACTTGGTACTACAAAAACAGCCAAACTAGGCAATGGTGCCACCATGGATCTGGGAACCATCCTGCGTATCGAGCTTCTTAAGGAGCCAGCCGGCCACTCCCAGCCATATGCCCCCAAAAACAAACCACGGAACTTTACTCTGGCAAACAAAGATCCGCTGCCCCGCGTCAGGATGGCAGATTGCAGGAGCCACTTGGTACTATCAAACGAGCCCGACTTGGCCCTGGTGCCACCTTGAGTCTGGGAACCATCCTGCGTATTGTGGATTGTCAGTAGCCAGTCGACCATTCTCGGCCACAGACCCCAATCAAAAACAACGGCCGGTTCACAGGCAAAAGAACTCAGCTGCCCCGTTTCTGGATGGGAGATTGCATGAGGCACTTGACACTGTCAAACCAGCCCCACTTGGCACTGGTGCCATCTTGGGTCTGGGAACCATGCTGCGTATCATGGATTTTCAGGAGCCAGCTGGCCACTGCCAGCCACAGGCCCCCAAAAACAAAGCTCGGCCCGTTTCCCTGGCAAACAAAAGTAAGCTACCCCGCTTCTGGATGGCAGATTGCAGGAACCACTTGGTACTATCAAACCAGCCCGACTTGGCACTGGTGCCATCTTGGGTCTGGGAACCATCCTGCGTATCGTGGATTCTAAGGAGTCAGCCGGCCACTCCCAGCCACAGGCCCGCAAACACAAACAACGGCGCTTTTCCCTGGAAAACAAAACTCGCCTGACAACGTTTTGATGGCAGATTGCAGGAGCCACTTGGTACTATCAAACCAGCCCAACTTGGCACTTGTGCCACCATGGGTCTGGTCACCATCCTGCCTATCGTAGCTTTTCAGGACCTAGCCGGTCACTCCCAGCCATAGGCCTCCAGACAAAAACCTCGGCCCGTTTCCCTGGCAAAAAAAAGTAAGCTACCCCGCTACTGGATGGCAGATTGCAGGAGCCACTTTGCACCATCAAACTAGCCCGACTTGGCACTGGTGCCACCTCTGGTCTGGGAACAATGCTGCGTATCGTGGATTCTAAGGAGCCAGCCGGCCACTCCCAGCCACAGGCCCCCAAACACAAACAACGGCGCTTTTTCCTGGAAAACAAAACTCGCCTGACAACGTTTTGATGGCAGATTGCAGGAGCCACTTGGTACTATCAAACCAGCCCAACTTGGCACTGGTGCCACCATGGGTCTGGTCACCATCCTGCCTATCGTAGCTTTTCAGGACCTAGCAGGTCACTCCCAGCCATAGGCCCCCAGACACAAAGCTCGGCCCGTTTCCCTGGCAAACAAAAGTAAGCTGCCCCGCTTCTGGATGGCAGATTGCAGGAACCACTTGGTATAATCAAACCAGCCCAACTTGGCACTGGTGCCACCTTGGGTCTGGGAACCATCCTGCGTATCGTGGATTCTAAGGAGCCAGCCGGTCACTCCCAGCCACAGGCCCCCAAATACAAACAACAGCGCTTTTCCCTGGAAAACAAAACTCGCCTGCCAACTTTTTGATGGCAGATCGCAGGAGCCACTTGGTACTATCAAATCAGCCCAACTTGGCACTGGTGCCACCATGGGTCTGGTCACCATCCTGATTATCGTAGCTTTTCAGGAGCCAGCCGGTCACTCCCAGCCATAGGCCCCCAGACACAAACCTCGGCCCGTTTCCCTGGCAAACAAAAGTAAGCTGCCCCGCTTCTGGATGGCAGATTGCAGGAGCCACTTTGCACCATCAAACTGGCCCGACTTGTCACTGGTGCCACCTCAGGTCTGGGAACCATCATGCGTATCGTGGATTCCAATTAGCAAGACGGCCACTCCCAGCCACAGGCCCCCAAACACAAACAACGACGCTTTTCCCTGGAAAACAAAACTCGCCTGCCAACTTTTTGATGGCAGATTGCAGGAGCCACTTGGTACTATCAAACCAGCCCAACTTGGCACTGGTGCCACCATGGGTCTGGTCACCATCCTGCCTATCGTAGCTTTTCAGGAGCCAGCCGGTCACTCCCAGCCATAGGCCCCCAGACACAAAGCTCGGCCCGTTTCCCTGGCAAACAAAAGTAAGCTGCCCCGCTTCTGGATGGCAGATTGCAGGATCCACTTGTTATTATCAAACCAGCCCGACTTGGTACTGGTGCCACCTCTGGTCTGGGAACCATCCTGCGTATCGTGGATTCTAAGGAGCCAGCCGGCCACTCCCAGCCACAGGCCCCCAAAAAAAAACAACGGCGCTTTTCCCTGGAAAACAAAACTCGTCTGCCAACATTTTGATGGCAGATTGCAGGAACCACTTGGTACTATCAAACCAGCCCAACTTGGCACTGGTGCCACCTCAGGTCTGGGAACCATCCGGCGTATCGTGTGTTGAAAGGAGCCAGCCGGCCACTCCAGCCACAGGCCCGCAGACACAAACAACGGCGCTTTTCCCTGGAAAACAAAACTCGCCTGCTGACTTTTTGATGGAAGATTGCAGGAGCTACTTTGTACTTTGAAATCAGCCGAACATGGCTCTGGTGCCACCATGGGTCTGGTCACCATCCTGCCTATCGTAGCTTTTCAGGAGCCAGCCGGTCACTCCCAGCCATAGACCCCAGACAAAAAGCTCGGCCCGTTTCCCTGGAAAACAAAAGTAAGCTGCCCCGCTTCTGGATGGCAGATTGCAGGAGCCACTTTGCACCATCAAACTAGCCCGACTTGGCACTGGTGCCACCTCAGGTCTGGGAACCATCCTGCGTATCGTGGATTCTAAGGAGCCAGCCGGCCACTCCCAGCCACAGGCCCTCAAACACAAACAACGGCGCTTTTCCCTGGAAAACAAAACTCGCCTGCCAAATTTTGATGGCAGATTGCCGGAGCCACTTGGTACTATCAAACCAGCCCAACTTGGCACTGGTGCCACCATGGGTCTGGTCACCATCCTGCCTATCGTAGATTTTCAGGACCTAGCCGGTCACTCCCAGCCATAGGCCCCCAGACACAAACCTCGGCCCGTTTCCGTGGCAAACAAAACTAAGCGGCGCCGCTTGTGGATGGCAGATTGCAGGACGCACTTGGTACTATCAAACCAGCCCAACTTGGCACTGGTGCCACCTTGGGTCTGGGAACCATCCTGCGTATCGTGGATTTTAAGGAGCCAGCCGGCTACTCCCAGCCACAGGCCCCCAACAAAAACCACGGCCCTTTTTTCTGGCAAACAAAACTTAGCTTCCTCACTTCTGGATGGCAGATTGCAGGAGCCACTTGGTACTATCAAACCAGCCCGACTTGGCACTGGTGCCACCTTGGGTCTGGGAACCATCCTGCGTATCGTGGTCTCTAAGGAGCCAGCCGGCCACTCCCAGCCACAGGCCCCCAAACAAAATCAACGGCGCTGTTCCCTGGAAAACAAAACACGCCTGCCAACTTTTTGATGGAGTTTGCAGGAGCCAATGGTACTATCAAACCAGCCCAACTTGGCACTGGTGCCACCATGGGTCTGGTAAACATCCTGCGTATCGTGGATTCTTAGGAGCCAGCCGGCCACTCCTAGCCACAGGCCCCCAAACAAAAACCTAGGCCTATTTCTCTGGCAAACAAAAGTAAGCTGCCCCGCTTCTGGATGGCAGATTGCAAGAGACACTTGGGACTATCAAACCAGCCCAACTTGGCACTGGTGCCACCATGGGTCTGGTCACCATCCTGCCTATTGTAGCTTTTCAGGAGCCAGCCTGTCACTCCTAGCCCTAGGCCCCCAGTCATAAACCTCGGCCCGTTTCCCTGGCACACAAAAGTAAGCTACCCCGCTTCAGGATGGCAGATTGCAGGAGCCACTTTTCACCATCAAACCAGCCCGACGTGGCACTGGTGCCACCTTGGGTCTGGGAACCATCCTGCGTATCGTGTGTTCTAAGGAGCCAGCCGGCCACTCCCAGCCACAGTCCCCCAAACACAAACAACGGTGCTTTTCCTTGGAAAACAAAACTGGCCTGCCAACTTTTTGATGGCAGATTGCAGGTGCTATTTAGTACTATCAAACCAGCCCGACTTGGCACTGGTGCCACCTCTGGTCTGGGAACCATCCTGCCTATCGTGGATTTTCAGGGGCCAGACGGCCACTCTCAGCCATATGCCCCCAGACACAAAGCTCTGCCCGTTTCCCTGGCAAACAAAAGTAAGCTACCCCGCTTCTGGATGGCAGATTGCAGGAGCCACTTGGTACTATCAAACCAGCCCAACTTGGCACTGGTGCCACCATGGGTCTGGTCACCATCCTGCCTATCGCAGCTTTTCAGGACCTAGCAGGTCACTCCCAGCCATAGGCCCCCAGACACAAACCTCGGCCCGTTTCCCTGGCAAACAAAAGTAAGCTGCCCCGCTTCTGGATGGCAGATTGCAGGACGCACTTGGTACTATCAAACCAGCCCAACTTGGCAAAGGTGCCACCTCTGGTCTGGGAACCATCCTGCGTATCGTGGATTCTAAGGAGCCAGCCGGCCACTCCCAGCCACAGGCCCTCAAACACAAACAACGGCGCTTTTCCCTGGAAAACAAAACTCGCCTGCCAACTTTTTGATGGCAGATTGCAGGAGCCACTTGGTACTATCAAACCAGCCCAACTTGGCACTGGTGCCACCATGGGTCTGGTCACCATCCTGCCTATCGTAGCTTTTCAGGAGCCAGCCGGTCACTCCCAGCCATAGGTCCCCAGTCACAAACCTCGGCCCGTTTCCCTGGCAAACAAAAGTAAGCTGCCCCGCTTCTGGATGGCAGATTGCAGGAGCCCCTTGGTACTATCAAACCAGCCCGACTTGGAACTGGTGCCACCTCTGGTCTGGGAACCATGCTGCGTAACACAGATTCTAAGGCGCCAGTCGGCCACTCCCAGCCACAAGCCCCCAAACACAAACAACGGCGCTATTCTCTGGCAAACAAAACTCCACTGCCCCTCTTCTGGATGGCAAATTGCAGGACGCACTTGGTACTATAAAAACAGCCCGACTTGGCACTGGTGCCACCTTGGGTCTCGGAACCATCCTGCGTATCGATCTTTTTAATGAGACAGCCGGCCACTCCCAGCCATATGCCCCCAAACACAACCCACGGCCCTTTTCTCTGGCAAACAAAACTCAACTGCACCGCTTCTGGATGGCAGATTGCAGGAGCCACTTGGTACTATCAAACCAGCCCGACTTGGCACTGGTGCCACCTTGGGTCTGGGAACCATCCTGCGTATTGTGGGTTGTCAGGAGCCAGCCGAACACTCTCGGCCACAGACCCCAATCAAAAACAACGGCCCGTTTCACAGGCAAACAAAACTCAACTGCCCCTCTTCTGGATGGCAAATTTTAGGACGCACTTTGTACTACGAAAACCGCCCGACGTGGCACTGGTCCCACCTTGTGTCAGGGAACCATCCTGCATATCGAGCTTTTTAAGGAGCCAGCCGGCCACGCCGAGCCATATACCCCCAAAAACAAACCACGGACCATTTCTCATGGAAACAAAAATCCGCTGCCCCGCGTCTGGATGGCAGATTGCAGGAGCCACTTTGCACCATCAAACCAGCCCGACTTGGCACTGGTGCCACCTTGGGTCTGGGAACAATCCTGCGTATCGTGGATTCTAAGGAGCCAGCCGGCCACTCCCAGCCATAGGCCCCCAGACACAAACCTTGGCCCGTTTCCCTGGCAAACAAAAGTAAGCTGCCCCGTTTCTGGATGGCAGATTTCAGTAGCAACTTTGCACCATCAAACTGGCCCGACTTGTCACTGGTGCCACTTTAGGTCTGGGAACCACCCTGCGTATCGTGGATTGTAATTAGCCATCCGGCCACTCCCACCCACAGGCCCCCAAACACAAACAACGGCGCTTTTCCCTGGAAAACAAAACTCGCCTACCAACATTTTGATGGCAGATTGCAGGAGCCACTTGGTACTATCAAATCAGCCGAACTTGGCACTGGTGCCACCATGGGTCTGGTAACCATCCTGCCTATCGTACCTTTTCAGGAGCCAGCTGGTCACTCCCAGCCATAGGCCCCCAGACAAAAACCTCGGCTCCTTTCCCTGGCAAACAAAAGTAAGCAGCCCTGCTTCTGGATGGCAGATTGCAGGAGCCACTTTGCACCATCAAACTGGCCCGACTTGTCATTGTTGCCACCTCTGGTCTGGGAACCATCCTGCGTATCGTGGATTCTAATTAGCCAGCCGGCCACTCCCAGCCACAGGCCCCCAAACACAAACAACGGCGCTTTTCCCTGGAAAACAAAACTCGCCTGACAACTTTTTGATGGCAGATTGCAGGAGCCACTTGGTACTATCAAACCAGCCCAACTTGGCACTGGTGCCACCATGGGTCTGGTCACCATCCTGCCTATCGTAGCTTTTCAGGAGCCAGCCGGTCACTCCCAGCCATAGGCCCCCAGACACAAAGCTCGGCCCGTTTCCCTGGCAAACAAAAGTAAGCTGCCCCGCTTCTGGATGGCAGATAGTAGGACGCACTTGTTAATATCAAACCAGCCCGACTTGGCACTGGTGCCACCACTGGTCTGGGAACCATCCTGCGTATCGTGGATTCTAAGGAGCCAGCCGGCCACTCCCAGCCACAGGCACCCAAACACAAACAACGGCGCTTTTCCCTGGAAAACAAAACTCGCCTGACAACTTTTTGATGGCAGATTGCAGGAGCCACTTGGTACTATCAAACCAGCCCAACTTGGCACTGGTGCCACCATGGGTCTGGTCACCATCCTGCCTATCGTAGCTTTTCAGGAGCCAGCCGGTCACTCCCAGCCATAGGCCCCCAGACAAATACCTCGGCCCGTTTCCCTGGAAAACAAAAGTAAGCTGCCCCGCTTCTGGATGGCAGATTGCAGGACGCACTTGGTACTATCAAACCAGCCCGACTTGGCACTGGTGCCACGTCAAGTCTGGGAACCATCCTGCGTATCGTGGATTCTAAGGAGCCAGCCGGCCACTCCCTGCCACAGGCCCCCAAACACAAACAACGGCGCTTTTCCCTGGAAAACAAAACTCGCCTGCCAACTTTTTGATGGCAGATTGCAGGAGCCACTTGGTACTATCAAACCAGCCCAACTTGGCACTGGTGCCACCATGGGTCTGGGAACCATCCTGCCTATCGTAACTTTTCAGGAGCCAGCCAGTCACTCCCAGCCATAGGCCCCCAGACAAAAACCTCGGCCCGTTTCCCTGGCAAACAAAAGTAAGCTGCCCCGCTTCTGGATGGCAGATTCCCGGACGCACTTGGTACTATCAAACCAGCCCAACTTGGCACTGGTGCCACCTCTGATCTGGGAACCATGCTGAGTATCGTGGATTCAAGGAGCCAGCCGGCCACTCCCAGCCACAGGCCCCCAAACACAAACAACGGCACTTTTCCCTGGAAAACAAAACTCGCCTGCCAACTTTTTGATGGCAGATTGCAGGAGCCACTTGGTACTATCAAACCAGCCCAACTTGGCACTGGTGCCGTCATGGGTCTGGTCACCATCCTGCCTATCGTAGCTTTTCAGGAGCCAGCCGGTCACTCCCAGCCATAGGCCCCCAGACAAAAACCTCGGCCCGTTTCCCTGGAAAACAAAAGTAAGCTGCCCCGCTTCTGGATGGCAGATTGCAGGAACCACTTGTTACTATCAAACCAGCCCAACTTGGCACTGGTGCCACCATGGGTCTGGGAACCATCCTGTGTATCGTGGATTCTAATTAGCCATCCGTCCACTCCAGGCCATAGGGCCCCAGGCACAAACAACGGCGCTTTTCCCTGGAAAACAAAACTTGCCTGCCAACTTTTTGATGGCCGATTGCAGGAACCACTTGGTATTATCAAGCCAGCCCGACTTGGCACTGGTGCCACCTTGGGTCTGGGAACCATGCTGCGTATCGTGGATTCTAAGTAGCCAGCCGGCCACTCCCTGCCACAGGCCCCCAAACACAAACAACGGCGCTTTTCCCTGGAAAACAAAACTCGCCTGCCAAGTTTTTGATGGCAGATTGCAGGAGCCACTTGGTACTATCAAACCAGCCCAACTTGGCACTGGTGCCACCATGGGTCTGGTCACCATCCTGCCTATCGTAGCTTTTCAGGAGCCAGCCAGCCACCCCCAGCCAGAGGCCCCCAGACAAATATTTCGGCCCGTTTCCCTGGCAAACAAAAGTAAGCTGCCCCGCTTCTGCATGGCACATTGCAGGAGCCACTTTGCACCGTCAAACCAGCCCAACTTGGCACTGGTGTCACCATGGGTCTGGGAACCATCCTGTGTATCGTGGGTTCTAATTAGCCATCCGTCCACTCCAGGCCATAGGGCCCCAGGCACAAACAACGGCGCTTTTCCCTGGAAAACAAAACTCGCCTGCCAACTTTTTGATGGCCGATTGCAGGAACCACTTGGTATTATCAAGACAGCCCAACTTGGCACTGGTGCCACCATGGGTCTGGTCACCATCCTGCCTATCGTAGCTTTTCAGGAGCCAGCCGGTCACTCCCAGCCATAGGCCCCCAGACACAAACCTCGGACCGTTTCCCTGGCAAACAAAAGTAAGCTGCCCCGCTTCTGGATGGCAGATTGCAGGAACCACTTGGTACTATCAAACCAGCCCAACTTGGCACTGGTGCCACCATGGGTCTGGGAACCATCCTGTGTATCGTGGATTCTAATTAGCCATCCGTCCACTCCAGGCCATAGGGCCCCAGGCACAAACAACGGCGCTTTTCCCTGGAAAACAAAACTCGCCTGCCAACTTTTTGATGGCCGATTGCAGGAACCACTTGGTATTATCAAGCCAGCCCGACTTGGCACTGGTGCCACCTTGGGTCTGGGAACCATGCTGCGTATCGTGGATTCTAAGGAGCCAGCCGGCCGCTCCCAGCCACAGGCCCCCAAACACCAACAACGACGCTTTTCCCTGGAAATCAACACTCGCTTGCCGACTTTTTGATGGCAGATTGCAGGAGCCACTTGGTACTATCAAACCAGCCCAACTTGGCACTGGTGCCACCATGGGTCTGGTCACCATCCTGCCTATCGTAGCTTTTCAGGAGCCAGCCGGCCACTCCCAGCCATAGGCCCCCAGACACAAACCTCGGCCCGTTTCCCTGGCAAACAAAAGTAAGCTGCCCCGCTTCTGGATGGCAGATTCCCGGACGCACTTGTTACAATCAAACCAGCCCAACTTGGCACTGGTGCCACCTCTGGTCTGGGAACCATGCTGAGTATCGTGGATTCTAAGGAGCCAGCCGGCCACTCCCAGCCACAGGCCCCCAAACACAAACAACGGCGCTTTTCCCTGGAAAACAAAACTCGCCTGCCAAGTTTTTGATGGCAGATTGCAGGAGCCACTTGGTACTATCAAACCAGCCCAACTTGGCACTGGTGCCGTCATGGGTCTGGTCCACATCCTGCCTATCGTAGCTTTTCACGAGCCAGCCGGTCACTTCCAGGCTTAGGCCCCCAGACACAATCCTCGGACCGTTTCCCTGGCAAACAAAAGTAAGCTGCCCCGCTTCTGGATGGCAGATTGCAGGAACCACTTGGTACTATCAAACCAGCCCAAGTTGGCACTGGTGCCACCATGGGTCTGGGAACCATCCTGTGTATCGTGGATTCTAATTAGCCATCCGTCCACTCCAGGCCATAGGGCCCCAGGCGCACTCAACGGCGCTTTTCCCTGGATAACAAACTCGCCTGCCAAATTTTTGATGGCAGATTGCAGGACGCACTTGGTACTATCAAACCAGCCCAACTTGGCACTGGTGCCACCTCAGGTCTGGGAACCATCCTGCGTCTCGTGGATTCTAAGGAGCCAGCCGGCCACTCCCACCCATAGGCCCCCAAACAAAAACAACGGCGCTTTTCCCTGGAAAACAAAACTCGCCTGCCAACTTTTTGATGGCCGATTGCAGGAACCACTTGGTATTATCAAGCCAGCCCGACTTGGCACTGGTGCCACCTTGGGTCTGGGAACCATGCTGCGTATCGTGGATTCTAAGGAGCCAGCCGGCCACTCCCTGCCACAGGCCCCCAAACACAAACAACGGCGCTTTTCCCTGGAAATCAACACTCGCTTGCCGACTTTTTGATGGCAGATTGCAGGAGCCACTTGGTACTATCAAACCAGCCCAACTTGGCACTGGTGCCACCATGGGTCTGGTCACCATCATGCCTCTCGTAGCTTTTCAGGACCTAGCCGGTCACTCACAGCCATAGGCCCCCAGACACAAACCTTGGCCCGTTTCCCTGGCAAACAAAAGTAAGCTGCCCCGTTTCTGGATGGCAGATTTCAGTAGCAACTTTGCACCATCAAACTGGCCCGACTTGTCACTGGTGCCACTTTAGGTCTGGGAACCATCCTGCGTATCGTGGATTCTAATTAGCCATCCGGCCACTCCCACCCACAGGCCCCCAAACACAAACAACGGCGCTTTTCCCTGGAAAACAAAACTCGCCTGCCAACTTTTTGATGGCAGATTGCAGGAGCCACTTGGTACTATAAAATCAGCCGAACTTGGCACTGGTGCCACCATGGGTCTGGTAACCATCCTGCCTATCGTACCTTTTCAGGAGCCAGCTGGTCACTCCCAGCCATAGGCCCCCAGACAAAAACCTCGGCTCCTTTCCCTGGCAAACAAAAGTAAGCAGCCCTGCTTCTGGATGGCAGATTGCAGGAGCCACTTTGCACCATCAAACTGGCCCGACTTGTCACTGTTGCCACCTCTGGTCTGGGAACCATCCTGCGTATCGTGGATTCTAATTAGCCAGCCGGCCACTCCCAGCCACAGGCCCCCAAACACAAACAACGGCGCTTTTCCCTGGAAAACTAAACTCGCCTGACAACTTTTTGATGGCAGATTGCAGGAGCCACTTGGTACTATCAAACCAGCCCGACTTGGCACTGGTGCCACCTTGGGTCTGGGAACCATCCTGCGTATTGTGGGTTGTCAGGAGCCAGCCGAACACTCTCGGCCACAGACCCCAATTAAAAACAACGGCCCGTTTCACAGGCAAACAAAACTCAGCTGCCCCGCTTCTGGATGGGAGATTGCAGGAGGCACTTGACACTGTGAAACCAGCCCCACTTGGCACTGGTGCCACCTTGGGTCTGGGAACCATGCTGCGTATCATGGATTTTCAGGAGCCAGCCGGTCACTCACAGCCATAGGCCCCCAAACACAAACCTCGTCCCGTTTCCCTGGCAAACAAAAGTAAGCTGCCCCGCTTCTGCATGGCAGATTGCAGGAGCTACTTAGTACTATCAAATCAGCCCGACTTGGCACAGGTGCCACCTTGGATCTGGTCACCATCCTGCCTATCGTAGCTTTTCAGGAGCCAGCCGGCCACTCCCTGCCACAGGCCCCCAAACAGAAACAACGGCGCTTTTCCCTGGAAAGCAAAATTCGCCTGCCAACATTTTGATGGCAGATTGCAGGAGCCACTTGGTACTATCTAACAAGCCGAACTTGGCACTTGTGCCACCATGGGTCTGGTCAACATCCTGCCTATCGTAGCTTTTCAGGAGCCAGCCGGTCACTCCCAGCCATAGGCCCCGAGACAAAAACCTCGGCCCGTTTCCCGGGCAAACAAAAGTAAGCTACCCCGCTTCTGGATGGCAGATTGCAGGACGCACTTGGTACTATCAAACCAGCCCGACTTGGCACTGGTGCCACCTCTGGTCTGGGAACCATCCTGCGTATCGTAGATTCTAAGGAGCCAGCCGGCCACTCCCAGCCATTGGCCCCCCAAAAAAAACAACGGCGCTTTTCCCTGGAAAACAAAACTTGCCTGCCAACTTTTTGATGGCAGATTGCCGGAGCCACTTGGTACTATCAAACCAGCCCTACTTGGCACTGGTGCCACCATGGGTCTGGTCACCATCCTGCCTATCGTAGCTTTTCAGGAGCCAGCCGGTCACTCCCAGCCATAGGCCCCCAGACACAAAGCTCGACCCGTTTCCCTGGCAAACAAAAGTAAGCTGCCCCGCTTCTGGATGGCAGATTGCAGGACGCACTTGGTACTATCAAACCAGCCCAACTTGGCACTGGTGCCACCTTGGGTCTGGGAACCATCCTGCGTATCGTGGATTCTAAGGAGCCAGCCGGTAACTCCCTGCCACAGGCCCCCAGACACAAACAACGGCGCTTTTCCCTGGAAAACAAAACTCGCCTGCCGACTTTTTGATGGAGTTTGCAGGAGCCACTTGGTACTATCAAACCAGCCCGACTTGGCACTGGTGCCACCTTGGGTCTGGGAAACATCCTGCGTATCGTGGATTCTTAGGAGCCTGCCGGCCACTCCTAGCCATAGGCCCCCAAACAAAAACCTAGGCCTATTTCTCTGGCAAACAAAAGTAAGCTGCCCTGCTTCTGGATGGCAGATTGCAGGAGCCACTTGGTACTATCAAACCAGCCCAACTTGGCACTGGTGCCACCTTGGATCTGGGAACCATGCTGTGTATCGTGGATATTCAGGGGCCAGCTGGCCACTCTCAGCCATATGTCCCCAAACAGAAACCTCGGCCCGTTTCTCTGGCAAACAAAACTCAACTGCCCCTCTTCTGGATGGCAAATTGCAGGATGAACTTGATACTAAAACCGCAGGCCGACTTGGTAGTGGTGACACCTTGGGCCTGGGAACCATCATGCGTATCGAGCATTTTAAGGAGCCAGCCGGCCACTCCCAGCAATATGCCCCCAAAAACAATCCACGGAATTTTTCTCTGGCAAACAAAAATCAGCTGCCCCGCTTCTGGATGGCAGATTGCAGGAGCCACTTTGCACCATCAAACCAGCCCGACTTGGCACTGGTGCCACCTTGCATCTGGGAACCATGCTGCCTAGCGTGGATTTTCAGGAGCCAGCCGGCCACTCTCAGCTATATGCCCCCAAACAAAACCCACGGCCCGTTTCCCTGGCAAACAAAATTAAGCTGCCCCGCTTCTGGATGGCAGATTGCAGGACGCACTTGGTAGTATCAAACCAGCCCGACTTGGCACTGGTGCCACCTTGGGTCTGGGAACCATCCTGCGTATCGTGGGTTCAAAGGAGCCAGCCGGCCACTCCCAGCCACAGGCCCCCAAATACAAACAATGGCGCTTTTCCCTGGAAAACAAAACTCGCCTGCCAACTTTTTGATGGCAGATTACAGGAGCCACTTGGTACTATCAAACCAGCCCAACTTGGCACTGGTGCCACCATGGGTCTGGTAACCATCCTGCCTATTGTAGCTTTTCAGGAGCCAGCCGGTCACTCCCAGCCATAGGTCCCCAGTCACAAACCTCGGCCCGTTTCCCTGGCAAACTAAAGTAAGCTGCCCCGCTTCTGGATGGCAGATTGCAGGAGCCACTTGGTACTATCAAACCAGCCCAACTTGGCACTGGTGCCACAGTGGGTCTGGGAACCATGCTGCGTAACACAGATTCTAAGGAGGCAGTCGGCCACTCCCAGCCACAAGCCCCCAAACACAAACAACGGCGCTATTCTCTGGCAAACAAAACTCAACTGCCCCTCTTCTGGATGGCAAATTGCAGGACGCACTTGGTACTATAAAAACAGCCCGACTTGGCACTGGTGCCACCTTGGGTCTGGGAACCATCCTGCGTATTGTGGGTTGTCAGGAGCCAGCCGAACACTCTCGGCCACAGACCCCAATTAAAAACAACGGCCCGTTTCACAGGCAAACAAAACTCAGCTGCCCCGCTTCTGGATGGGAGATTGCAGGAGGCACTTGACACTGTGAAACCAGCCCCACTTGGCACTGGTGCCACCTTGGGTCTGGGAACCATGCTGCGTATCATGGATTTTCAGGAGCCAGCCGGTCACTCTCAGCCATAGGCCCCCAAACACAAACCTCGTCCCGTTTCCCTGGCAAACAAAAGTAAGCTGCCCCGCTTCTGCATGGCAGATTGCAGGAGCTACTTAGTACTATCAAATCAGCCCGACTTGGCACAGGTGCCACCTTGGATCTGGTCACCATCCTGCCTATCGTAGCTTTTCAGGAGCCAGCCGGCCACTCCCTGCCACAGGCCCCCAAACACAAACAACGGCGCTTTTCCCTGGAAAGCAAAATTCGCCTGCCAACATTTTGATGGCAGATTGCAGGAGCCACTTGGTACTATCAAACAAGCCGAACTTGGCACTTGTGCCACCATGGGTCTGGTCAACATCCTGCCTATCGTAGCTTTTCAGGAGCCAGCCGGTCACTCCCAGCCATAGGCCCCGAGACAAAAACCTCGGCCCGTTTCCCGGGCAAACAAAAGTAAGCTACCCCGCTTCTGGATGGCAGATTGCAGGACGCACTTGGTACTATCAAACCAGCCCGACTTGGCACTGGTGCCACCTCTGGTCTGGGAACCATCCTGCGTATCGTAGATTCTAAGGAGCCAGCCGGCCACTCCCAGCCATTGGCCCCCCAAAAAAAACAACGGCGCTTTTCCCTGGAAAACAAAACTTGCCTGCCAACTTTTTGATGGCAGATTGCCGGAGCCACTTGGTACTATCAAACCAGCCCTACTTGGCACTGGTGCCACCATGGGTCCGGTCACCATCCTGCCTATCGTAGCTTTTCAGGAGCCAGCCGGTCACTCCCAGCCATAGGCCCCCAGACACAAAGCTCGACCCGTTTCCCTGGCAAACAAAAGTAAGCTGCCCCGCTTCTGGATGGCAGATTGCAGGACGCACTTGGTACTATCAAACCAGCCCAACTTGGCACTGGTGCCACCTTGGGTCTGGGAACCATCCTGCGTATCGTGGATTCTAAGGAGCCAGCCGGTCACTCCCTGCCACAGGCCCCCAGACAAAAACAACGGCGCTTTTCCCTGGAAAACAAAACTCGCCTGCCGACTTTTTGATGGCAGATTGCAGGAGCCACTTGCTACTATCAAATCAGCCCAACTTGGCACTGGTGCCACCATGGGTCTGGTCACCATCCTGCCTATCGTAGCTTTTCAGGAGCCAGCCGGTCACTCCCAGCCATAGGCCCCCAGACACAAACCTCGGCCCGTTTCCCTGGAAAACAAAAGTAAGCTGCCCCGCTTCTGGATGGCAGATTGCAGGAGCCACTTTGCACCATCCAGCTAGCCCGACTTGGCACTGGTGCCACCTCAGGTCTGGGAACCATCCTGCGTATCGCGGATTCTAATTAGCCATCCGGCCACTCCCACCCACAGGCCCCCAAACACAAACAACGGCGCTTTTCCCTGGAAAGCAAAACTCGCCTGCCAATTTTTGATGGCAGATTGCAGGAGCCACTTGGTACTATCAAACCAGCCCAACTTGGCACTGGTGCCACCATGGGTCTGGTCACCATCCTGCCTATCGTAGCTTTTCAGGAGCCAGCCGGTCACTCCCAGCCATAGGCCCCCAGACACAAAGCTCGGCCCGTTTCCCTGGCAAGCAAAAGTAAGCTGTCCCGCTTCTGGATGGCAGATTGCAGGACGCACTTGGTAGTATCAAACCAGGCGACTTGGCACTGGTGCCACCTCTGGTCTGGGAACCATCCTGCATATCGTGGATTCTAAGCAGCCAGCCGGCCACTCCCAGCCACAGGCCCCCAAACACAAACAACGGCGCTTTTCCCTGGAAAACAAAACTCGCCTGCCAAGTTTTTGATGGCAGATTGCAGGAGCCACTTGGTACTATCAAACCAGCCCAACTTGGCACTGGTGCCACCATGGGTCTGGTCACCATCCTGCCTATCGTAGCTTTTCAGGAGCCATCCGGTCACTCCCAGCCATAGGCCCCCAGACACAAACCTCGGCCCGTTTCCCTGGCAAACAAAAGCAAGCTGCCCCGCTTCTGGATGGCAGATTGCAGGAGCCACTTTGCACCATCAAACTAGCCCGACTTGGCACTGGTGCCACCTCTGGTCTGGGAACCATCCTGCGTATGGTAGATTCTAAGCAGCCAGCCGGCCACTCCCAGCCACAGGCCCCCAAACACAAACAACGGCGCTTTTCCCTGGAAAACAAAACTCGTCTGCCAACTTTTTGATGGCAGATTGCCGGAGCCACTTGGTACTATCAAACCAGCCCAACTTGGCACTGGTGCCACCATGGGTCTGGTCACCATCCTGCCTATCGTAGCTTTTCAGGAGCCAGCCGGCCACTCCCTGCCACAGGCCCCCAAACACAAACAACGGCGCTTTTCCCTGGAAAAAAAAATTCGCCTGCCAACTTTTTGATGGCAGATTGCAGGAGCCACTTGGTACTATCAAATCAGCCCAACTTGGCACTGGTGCCACCATGGGTCTGGTCACCATCCTGCCTATCGTAGCTTTTCAGGAGCCAGCCGGTCACTCCCAGCCATAGGCCCCCAGACATAAACCTCGGCCCGTTTCCCTGGCAAACAAAAGTAAGCTGCCCCGCTTCTGGATGGCAGATTGCAGCAACCACTTGGTACTATCAAACCAGCCCAACTTGGCACTGGTGCCACCTCTGGTCTGGGAACCATGCTGAGTATCGTGGATTCTAAGGAGCCAGCCGGCCACTCCCAGCCATAGGCCCCCAAACACAAACAACGGCGCTTTTCCCTGGAAAACAAAACTCGCCTGCCAAGTTTTGATGGCAGATTGCAGGAGCCACTTGGTACTATCAAACCAGCCCAACTTGGCACTGGTGCCGTCATGGGTCTGGTCACCATCCTGCCTATCGTAGCTTTTCACGAGCCAGCCGGTCACTTCCAGGCTTAGGCCCCCAGACACAATCCTCGGACCGTTTCCCTGGCAAACAAAAGTAAGCTGCCCCGCTTCTGGATGGCAGATTGCAGGAACCACTTGGTACTATCAAACCAGCCCAACTTGGCACTGGTGTCACCATGGGTCTGGGAACCATCCTGTGTATCGTGGATTCTAATTAGCCATCCGTCCACTGCAGGCCATAGGGCCCCAGGCACAAACAACGGCGCTTTTCCCTGGATAACAAACTCGCCTGCCAACTTTTTGATGGCAGATTGCAGGAGCCACTTGGTACTATCAAACCAGCCCAACTTGGCACTGCTGCCACCATGGGTCTGGTCACCATCCTGCCTATCGTAGCTTTTCAGGAGCCAGCCGGTCACTCCCAGCCATATGCCCCGAGACACAAACCTCGGCCCGTTACCCTGGCAAACAAAAGTAAGCTACCCCACTTCTGGATGGCAGATTGCAGGACGCACTTGGTACTATCAAACCAGCCCAACTTGGCACTGGTGCCACGTCAAGTCTAGGAACCATCCTGCGTATCGTGGATTCTAAGGAGCCAGCCGGTCACTCCCAGCCATAGGCCCCCAAACAAAAACAACGGCGCTTTTCCCTGGTAAAGAAAACTTGCCTGCCAACTTTTTGATGGCAGATTGCAGGAGCCACTTGGTACTATCAAACCAGCCCAACTTGGCACTGGTGCCACCATGGGTCTGGTCACCATCCTGCCTATCGTAGCTTTTCAGGAGCCAGCCGGTCACTCCCAGCCATAGGCCCCCAGACACAAAGCTCGGCCCGTTTCCCTGGCAAACAAAAGTAAGCTGCCCCGCTTCTGGATGGCAGATTGCAGGAGCCACTTGGTACTATCAAACCAGCCCGACTTGGCACTGGTGCCACCTCTGGTCTGGGAACCATCCTGCGTATCGTGGATTCTAAGGAGCCAGCCGGCCACTCCCAGCCACAGGCCCCCAAACACAAACAACGGCGCTTTTCCCTGGAAAACAAAACTCGCCTGCCAACTTTTTGATGGCAGATTGCAGGAGCCCCTTGGTACTATCAAACCAGCCCAACTTGGCACTGGTGCCGCCATGGGTCTGGTCACCATCCTGCCTATCGTAGCTTTTCACGAGCCAGCCGGTCACTCCCAGCCATAGGCCCCCAGACAAAAACCTCGGCCCGTTTCCCTGGAAAACAAAAGTAAGCTGCCCCGCTTCTGGATGGCAGATTGCAGGACGTACTTGTTACTATCAAACCAGCCCGACTTGGCACTGGTGCCACCACTGGTCTGGGAACCATCCTGCGTATCGTGGATTCTAAAGAGCCAGCCGGCCACTCCCAGCCACAGGCTCCCAAACACAAACAACGGCGCTTTTCCCTGGAAAACAAAACTCGCCTGCCGACTTTTTGATGGCAGATTGCAGGAGCCACTTGGTACTATCAAACCAGCCCAACTTGGCACTGCTGCCACCATGGGTCTGGTCACCATCCTGCCTATCGTAGCTTTTCAGGAGCCAGCCGGTCACTCCCAGCCATAGGCCCCCAGACAAATCCTCGGCCCGTTTCCCTGGCAAACAAAAGTAAGCTGCCCCGCTTCTGGATGGCAGATTGCAGGATCCACTTGGTACTATCAAACCAGCCCGACTTGGCACTGGTGCCACGACAAGTCTGGGAACCATCCTGCGTATCGTGGATTCTAATGAGCCAGCCGGCCACTCCCAGCCACAGGCCCCCAAACACAAACAACGGAGCTTTTCCCTGGAAAACAAAACTCGCCTGCCAAGTTTTTGATGGCAGATTGCAGGAGCCACTTGGTACTATCAAACCAGCCCAACTTGGCACTGGTGCCACCTTGGGTCTGGTCACCATCCTGCCTATCGTAGCTTTTCAGGAGCCAGCCGGTCACTCCCAGCCATAGGCCCCGAGACACAAAGCTCGGCCCTTTTCCCTGGCAAACAAAAGTAAGCTGCCCCGCTTCTGGATGGCAGATTGCAGGAGCCACTTTGCACCATCAAACTATCCCGACTAGGCACTGGTGCCACCTTGGGTCTGGGAACCATCCTGCGTATGGTGGATTCTAAGGAGCCAGCCGGCCACTCCCAGCCACAGGCCCCTAAACACAACAACGGCGCTTTTCCCTGGAAAACAAAACTCGCCTGCCAATTTTTGATGGCAGATTGCAGGAGCCACTTGGTACTATCAAACCAGCCCAACTTGGCACTGGTGCCACCATGGGTCTGGTCACCATCCTGCCTATCGTAGCTTTTCAGGAGCCAGCCGGTCACTCCCAGCCATAGGCCCCCAGACACAAAGCTCGGCCCGTTTCCCTGGCAAGCAAAAGTAAGCTGTCCCGCTTCTGGATGGCAGATTGCAGGACGCACTTGGTAGTATCAAACCAGCCCGACTTGGCACTGGCGCCACCTCACGTCTGGGAACCATCCTGCGTATCGTGGATTCTAAGCAGCCAGCCGGCCACTCCCAGCCACAGGCCCCCAAACACAAACAACGGTGCTTTTCCCTGGAAAACAAAACTCGCCTGACAACTTTTTGATGGCAGATTGCAGGAGCCACTTGGTACTATCAAACCAGCCCAACTTGGCACTGGTGCCACCATGGGTCTGGTCACCATCCTGCCTATCGTAGCTTTTCAGGAGCCAGCCGGTCACTCCCAGCCATAGGCCCCCAGACACAAACCTCGGCCCGTTTCCCTGGCAAACAAAAGCAAGCTGCCCCGCTACTGGATGGCAGATTGCAGGAGCCACTTTGCACCATCAAACTAGCCCGACTTGGCACTGGTGCCACCTCAGGTCTGGGAACCATGCTGCGTATCGTGGATTCTAATTAGCCATCCGGCCACTCCCACCCACAGGCCCCCAAACACAAACAACGGCGCTTTTCCCTGGAAAACAAAAGTCGCCTGCCAAATTTTGATGGCAGATTGCCGGAGCCACTTGGTACTATCAAACCAGCCCACCTTGACACTGGTGCCACCATGGGTCTGGTCACCATCCTGCCTATCGTAGCTTTTCAGGAGCCAGCCGGTCACTCCCAGCCATAGGCCCCCAGACACAAAGCTCGGCCCGTTTCCCTGGCAAACAAAAGTAAGTTATCCCGCTTCTGGATGGCAGATTGCAGGAGCCACTTTTCACCATCAAACCAGCCCGACTTGGCACTGGTGCCACCTCTGGTCTGGGAACCATCCTGCGTATCATGGATTCTAAGGAGCCAGCCGGCCACTCCCAGCCACAGGCCCCCAAACACAAACAACGGCGCTTTTCCCTGGATAACAAACTCGCCTGCCAAGTTTTTGATGGCAGATTGCAGGAGCCACTTGGTACTATCAAACCAGCCCAACTTGGCACTGGTGCCACCATGGGTCTGGTAACCATCCTGCCTATCGTAGCTTTTCAGGAGCCAGCCGGTCACTCCCAGCCATAGGCCCCGAGACACAAACCTCGGCCCGTTTCCCTGGCAAACAAAAGTAAGCTACCCCGCTTCTGGATGGCAGATTGCAGGATGCACTTGGTACTATCAAACCAGCCCAACTTGGCACTGGTGCCACCTCAGGTCTGGGAACCATCCTGCGTATCGTGGATTCTAAGGGGCCAGCCGGCCACTCCCAGCCATAGGCCCCCAAACAAAAACAACGGCGCTTTTCCCTGGAAAACACAACGTGCCTGCCAACTTTTTGATGGCAGATTGCAGGAGCCACTTGGTACTATCAAACCAGCCCAACTTGGCACTGGTGCCACCATGGATCTGGGAACCATCCTGCCTATCGTAGCTTTTCAGGAGCCAGCCAGTCACTCCCAGCCGTAGGCCCAGAGACACAAAGCTCGGCCCGTTTCCCTGACAAACAAAAGTAAGCTGTCCCGCTTCTGGATGGCAGATTGCAGGACGCACTTGGTACTATCAAACCAGCCCGACTTGGCACTGGTGCCACCTCTGGTCTGGGAACTATCCTGCGTATGGTAGATTCTAAGCAGCCAGCCGGCCACTCCCAGCCACAGGCCCCCAAACACAAACAACGGCGCTTTTCCCTGGAAAACAAAACTCGTCTGCCAACTTTTTGATGGCAGATTGCCGGAGCCACTTGCTACTATCAAACCAGCCCAACTTGGCACTGGTGCCACCATGGGTCTGGTCACCATCCTGCCTATCGTAGCTTTTCAGGAGCCAGCCGGCCACTCCCTGCCACAGGCCCCCAAACACAAACAACGGCGCTTTTCCCTGGAAAAAAAAATTCGCCTGCCAACATTTTGATGGCAGATTCCAGGAGCCACTTGGTACTTTCAAATCAGCCCAACTTGGCACTGGTGCCACCATGGGTCTGGTCACCATCCTGCCTATCGTAGCTTTTCAGGAGCCAGCCGGTCACTCCCAGCCATAGGCCCCCAGACACAAACCTCGGCCCGTTTCCCTGGCAAACAAAAGTAAGCAGCCCCGCTTCTGGATGGCAGATTGCAGCAACCACTTGGTACTATCAAACCAGCCCAACTTGGCACTGGTGCCACCTCTGGTCTGGGAACCATGCTGAGTATCATGGATTCTAAGGAGCCAGCCGGCCACTCCCAGCCACAGGCCCCCAAACACAAACAACGGCGCTTTTCCCTGGAAAACAAAACTCGCCTGCCAAGTTTTTGATGGCAGATTGCAGGAGCCACTTGGTACTATCAAACCAGCCCAACTTGGCACTGGTGCCGTCATGGGTCTGGTCACCATCCTGCCTATCGTAGCTTTTCACGAGCCAGCCGGTCACTTCCAGGCTTAGGCCCCCAGACACAATCCTCGGACCGTTTCCCTGGCAAACAAAAGTAAGCTGCCCCGCTTCTGGATGGCAGATTGCAGGATCCACTTGGTACTATCAAACCAGCCCAACTTGGCACTGGTGTCACCATGGGTCTGGGAACCATCCTGTGTATCGTGGGTTCTAATTAGCCATCCGTCCACTCCAGGCCATAGGGCCCCAGGCACAAACAATGGCGCTTTTCCCTGGATAACAAACTCGCCTGCCAACTTTTTGATGGCAGATTGCAGGAGCCACTTGGTACTATCAAACCAGCCCAACTTGGCACTGCTGCCACCATGGGTCTGGTCACCATCCTGCCTATCGTAGCTTTTCAGGAGCCAGCCGGTCACTCCCAGCCATATGCCCCGAGACACATACCTCGGCCCGTTTCCCTGGCAAACAAAAGTAAGCTACCCCACTTCTGGATGGCAGATTGCAGGACGCACTTGGTACTATCAAACCAGCCCAACTTGGCACTGGTGCCACGTCAAGTCTAGGAACCATCCTGCGTATCGTGGATTCTAAGGAGCAAGCCGGCCACTCCCAGCCATAGGCCCCCAAACAAAAACAACGGCGCTTTTCCCTGGTAAAGAAAACTTGCCTGCCAACTTTTTGATGGCAGATTGCAGGAGCCACTTGGTACTATCAAACCAGCCCAACTTGGCACTGGTGCCACCATGGGTCTGGTCACCATCCTGCCTATCGTAGCTTTTCAGGAGCCAGCCGGTCACTCCCAGCCATAGGCCCCCAGACAAAAACCTCGGCCCGTTTCCCTGGAAAACAAAAGTAAGCTGCCCCGCTTCTGGATGGCAGATTGGAGGACGCACTTGTTACTATCAAACCAGCCCGACTTGGCACTGGTGCCACCACTGGTCTGGGAACCATCCTGCGTATCGTGGATTCTAAAGAGCCAGCCGGCCACTCCCAGCCACAGGCTCCCAAACACAAACAACGGCGCTTTTCCCTGGAAAACAAAACTCGCCTGCCAACTTTTTGATGGCAGATTGCAGGAGCCACTTGGTACTATCAAACCAGCCCAACTAGGGACTGGTGCCACCATGGGTCTGGTCACCATCCTGCCTATCGTAGCTTTTCAGGAGCCAGCCGGTCACTCGCAGCCATAGGCCCCCAGACAAAAACCTCGGCCCGTTTCCCTGGCAAACAAAAGTAAGCTGCCCTGCTTCTGGATGGCAGATTGCAGGAACCACTTGGTACTATCAAACCAGCCCGACTTGGCACTGGTGCCACCTCTGGTCTGGGAACCATCCTGCGTATCGTGGATTCTAAGGAGCCAGTCGGCCACTCCCAGCCACAGGCCCCCAAACACAAACAACGGCCCGTTTCCGTGGCAAACAAAAGTAAGCTGCCCCGCTTCTGGATGGCAGATTGCAGGAGCCACTTGGTACTATCAAACCAGCCCGACTTGGCACTGGTGCCACCTCTGGTCTGGGAACCATCCTGCGTATCGTGGTGTCTAAGGAGCCAGCCGGCCACTCCCAACCACAGGCCCCCAAACACAAACAACGGCGCTTTTCCCTGGAAAACAAAACTCGCCTGCCAACTTTTTGATGTCTGATTGCAGGAGCCACTTGGTACTATCAAACCAGCCCAACTTGGCACTGGTGCCACCATGGGTCTGGTCACCATCCTGCCTATCGTAGCTTTCAGGAGCCAGCCGGTCACTCCCTGCCATAGGCCCCGAGACACAAACCTCGGCCCGTTTCCCTGGCAAACAAAAGTAAGCTGCCCCGCTTCTGGATGGCAGATTGCAGGACGCACTTGGTACTATCAAACCAGCCCGACTTGGCACTGGCGCCACCTCATGTCTGGAAACCATCCTGCGTATCGTGGATTCTAAGCAGCCAGCCGGCCACTCCCAGCCACAGGCCCCCAAACACAAACAACGGCGCTTTTCCCTGGCAAACAAAAGTAAGCTGCCCCGCTTCTGGATGGCAGATTGCAGGAACCACTTGGTAGTATCAAACCAGCCCAACTTGGCACTGGTGGCACCTCTTGTCTGGGAACCATGCTGCGTATCGTGGTTTCTAAGGAGCCAGCCGGCCACTCCCAACCATAGACCCCCAGACACAAACCTCGGCCCGTTTCCCTGGAAAACAAAAGTAAGCTACCCCGATTCTGGATGGCAGATTGCAGGAGGCACTTGGTACTATCAAATCAGCCCAACTTGGCACTGGTGCCACAATGGGTCTGGTAAACATCCTGCCTATCGTAGCTTTTCAGGAGCCAGCCGGCCACTCTCAGCCATATGCCCCCAAAAACAAACCACGGCCCTTTTCTCTGGCAAACAAAACTCAACTGCCCCTCTTCTGGATGGCAAATTTTAGGACGCACTTTGTACTACGAAAACCGCCCGACGTGGCACTGGTGCCACCTTGTGTCAGGGAACCATCCTGCATATCGAGCTTTCTAAGGAGCCAGACGGCCACGCCCAGCCATAAACCCCCGAAAAAAAACCACGGACCATTTCTCTTGGAAACAAAAATCCGCTGCCCCGCGTCTGTATGGCAGATTGCAGGAGCCACTTTGCACCATCAAACCAGCCCGACTTGGCACTGGTGCCACCTTGGGTGTGGGAACAATCCTGCATATCGTGGATTCTAAGGAGCCAGCCGGCCACTCCCAGCCACAGGCCCCCAAACACAAACAACGGCGCTTTTCCCTGGAAAACAAAACTCGCCTGCCAACTTTTTGATGGCAGATTGCAGGAGCCACTTGGTACTATCAAATCATCCCAACTTGGCACTGGTGCCACTATGGGTCTGGGAACCATCCTGCCTATCGTAGCTTTTCAGGAGCCAGCCGGTCACTCCCAGCCATAGGGCCCCAGACACAAACCTCGGACCGTTTCCCTGGCAAACAAAATTAAGCTGCCCCGATTCTGGATGGCAGATTGCAGGAGCCACTTGGTTGTGTCAAACCAGCCCGACTTGGCACTGGTGCCACCTTGGGTCTGGGAACCATCCTGCGTATCGTGGATTCTAAGCAGCCACCCGGCCACTCTGAGCCACAGGCCCCCAAACAAAATCTACGGCGCTTTTCCCTGGAAAACAAAACTCGCCTGCCAACATTTTGATGGCAGATTGCAGGAGCCACTTGGTACTATCAAACCAGCCCAACTTGGCACTGGTGCCACCTCTGGTCTGGGAACCATCCTGCCTATCGTAGCTTTTCAGGAGCCAGCCGGTCACTCCCAGCCATAGACCCCCAGACACAAACCTCGGCCCGTTTCCCTGGCAAACAAAAGTAAGCTGCCCCGCTTTTGGATGGCAGATTGCAGGAGCCACGTTGCACCATCAAACCAGCCCCACTTGGCACTGGTGCCACCTTGGGTCTGGGAACAAGTTGGGCTGGTTTGATAGTACCAAGTGCCTCCTGCAATCTGCCATCCAGAAGCGGGACAGCTTACTTTTGTTTCCCAGGGAAACGGGCCGAGGTATTTGTCTGGGGGCCTATGGCTGGGAGTGACCGGCTGACTACTGAAAAGCTACGATAGGCAGGATGGTTACCAGACTCATGGTGCCACCAGTGCCAAGTCGGGCTGGTTTGATAATACTAAATAGCTCCTGCAATCTGCCATCCAGACGCGGGGCAGCGGATTTTTGTTTGCTGGAGAAAAGTTCCGTGGTTTTTTTTTTGGGGGTATATGACTGGACGTGGCCGGCTGGCTCCTTAAAAAGCTCTATACGCAGGATTGTTCCCTGACCCAAGGTGGCATCAGTGCCAAGTCGGGCTGTTTTCGTAGTACCAAGTGCGTCCTGCAATTTGCCATCCAGAAGCGGGGCAGCCTACTTTTGTTTGCCAGGGAAACGTGCCGAGGTATTTGTCTGGGGGCCTATGGCTGGGAGTGAGCGGCTGGCTCCTGAAAAGCTACGATAGGCAGGATGGTGACCAGACCCATGGTGGCACCAGTGCCAAGTTGGGCTGGTTTGATAGTACCAAGTGGCTCCTGCAATCTGCCATCAAGAAGTTGGCAGGCGAGTTTTGTTTTCCAGGGAAAAGCGCCGTTGTTTTTGTTTAGAGGCCTGTGGCTGGGAGTGGCCGCCTGTCCTCGTAGAATCTACGTTACGCAGCATGGTTCCCAGAGCCAAGGTGGCACCAGGGCCAAGTCGGGCTGGTTTGTAAGTACCAAGTGCATCCTGCAATCTGCCACCAAAAGCGGGGCAGCTTACTTTTGTTTGCCAGGGAAACGGGCCGAGGTTTGTGTCCGGGGGCCTATGGCAGGGAGTGACCGGCTGGCTCCTGAAAAGCTACGATAGGCAGGATGTTTACCAGACCCATGGTGGCACCAGTGCCAAGTTGGGCTGATTTGATAGTACCAAGTGGCTCCTGCAATCTGCCATCCAGAATCGGGGTAACTTACTTTTGTTTTCCAGGGAAACGGGCCGAGGTTTGTGTCTGGGGGTCTATGGCTGGGAGTGACCGGCTGGCTCCTGAAAAGCTACGATAGGCAGGATGGTTCCCAGACCAGAGGTGGCACCAGTGCCAAGTTGGGCTGGTTTGATAGTACCAAGTGGCTCCTGCAATCTACCATCAAAAAGTTGGCAGGCGAGTTTTGTTTTCCAGGGAAAAGCGCCGTTGTTTGTGTTTGGGGGCCTGTGGCTCAGAGTGGCCGGGTGGCTGCTTAGAATCCACGTTACGCAGGATGGTTCCCAGACCCAAGGTGGCACCAATGCCAAGTCGGGCTGGTTTGACACAACCAAGTGGCTCCTGCAATCTGCCATCCAGAATCGGGGGAGCTTAATTTTGTTTGCCAGGGAAACGGTCCGAGGTTTGTGTCTGGGGGCCTATGGCTGGGAGTGACCGGCTGGCTCCTGAAATGCTACAATAGGCAGGATGGTTCCCAGACCCATAGTGGCACCAGTGCCAAGTTGGGATGATTTGATAGTACCAAGTGGCTCCTGCAATCTGCCATCAAAAAGCTGGCAGGCGAATTTTATTTTCCAGGGAAAAGCGCCGTTGTTTGTGTTTGGGGGCCTGTGGCAGGGAGTGGCCGGCTGGCTCCTTAGAATCCACGATATGCAGGATTGTTCCCAGACCCAAGGTGGCACCAGTGCCAAGTCGGGCTGGTTTGATGGTGCAAAGTGGCTCCTGCAATCTGCCATCCAGACGCGGGGCAGCGGATTTTTGTTTCCAAGAGAAATGGTCCGTGGTTTGTTTTTGGGGGCATATGGCTGGGCGTGGCCGGCTGGCTCCTTAAAAAGCTCGATATGCAGGATGGTTCCCTGACACAAGGTGGCACCAGTGCCACGTCGGGCGGTTTTCGTAGTACAAAGTGCGTCCTAAAATTTGCCATCCAGAAGAGGGGCAGTTGAGTTTTGTTTGCCAGAGAAAAGGGCCGTGGTTTGTTTTTGGGGCATATGGCTGAGAGTGGCCGGCTGGCCCCTGAAAATCCACGATAGGCAGGATGGTTCCCAGACCAGAGGTGTCACCAGTGCCAAGTCGGGCTGGTTTGATAGTACTAAGTAGCTCCTGCAATCTGCCATGCAGAAGCGGGGCAGCTTACTTTTGTTTGCCAGGGAAACGGGCCGAGGTTTGTGTCTGGGGGCCTATGGCTGGGAGTGACCGGCTGGCTCCTGAAAAGCTACAATAGGCAGGATGGTGACCAGACCCATGGTGGCACCAGTGCCAAGTTGGGCTGGTTTGATAGTACCAAGTGGCTCCTGCAATCTGCCATCAAAAAGTTGGCAGGCGAGTTTTGTTTTCCAGGGAAAAGCGCCGTTGTTTGTGTTTGGGGGCCTGTGGCTGGGAGTGGCCAGCTGGCTCCTTAGAACCCACGATACGCAGGATGGTTCCCAGACCTGAGTTGGCACCAGTGCCAAGTCGGGCTGGTTTGATGGTGCAAAGTGGCTCCTGCAATCTGCCATCCAGAAGCGGGGCAGCTTACTTTTGTTTGCCAGGGAAACGGGCCGAAATATTTGTCTGGGGGCCTCTGGCTGGGGGTGGCTGGCTGGCTCCTGAAAAGCTACGATAGGCAGGATGGTGACCAGACCCATGGTGGCACCAGTGCCAAGTTGGGCTGGTTTGATAATACCAAGTGGCTCCTGCAATCTGCCATCAAATGTTTGGCAGGCGAGTTTTGTTTTCCAGGGAAAAGCACCGTTGTGTGTGTTTTGGGGCCTGTGGCTGGGAGTGGCCAGCTGGCTCCTTAGAATCCACGATACGCAGGATGGTTCCCAGACCCAAGGTGGCATCAGTGCCAAGTCGGGCTGGTTTGTTAGTACCAAGTGGTTCCTGCAATCTGCCATCCAGAAGCGGGGCAGCTGAATTTTGTTTGCCAGAGAAAAAGGCTGTTGTTTGTGTTTCGGTGCCTGTGGCTGGCAGTGGCCGGCTGGCTCCTGAAAATCCATGATACGCAGCATGGTTCCCAGACCCAAGGTGGCATCAGTGCCAAGTAGGGCTGGTTTCATAGTACCCAGTGGCTCCTGCAATCTGCCATCCAGAAGAGGGGCAGTTGAGTTTTGTTTTCCAGAGAAAAGGGCCGTGGTTTGTGTTTGGGGCCTATGGCTGAGAGTGACCGGCTGGCCCCTGAAAATCCACGATAGGAAGGATGGTTCCCAGATCCAAGGTGGCAGCAGTGCCATGTTGTGCTGGTGTGATAGTCCCAAGTGGCTCCTGCAATCTGCCATCCAGAAGCGGGGCAGCTGAATTTTGTTTGCCAGACAAAAAGGCTGTGGTTTGTGTTTGGGGGCCTGTGGCTGGGAGTGGCCGGCTGGCTCCTGAAAATCCATGATACGCAGTATGGTTCCCAGACCCAAGGTGGCACCAGTGCCAAGTGGGGCTGGTTTCACAGTGTCAAGTGCCTCCTGCAATCTCCCATCCAGAAGCGGGGCAGCTGAGTTTTGTTTGCCTGTGAAACGGGCCGTTGTTTTTAATTGGGGTCTGTGGCCGAGAGTGTTCGGCTGGCTCCTGACAACCCACAATACGCAGGATGGTTCCCAGACCCAAGGTGGCACCAGTGCCAAGTCGGGCTGGTTTGATAGTACCAAGTGGCTCCTGCAATCTGCCATCCAGAAGCGGTGCAGTTGAGTTTTGTTTGCCAGAGAAAAGGGCCGTGGGTTGTGTTTGGGGGCATATGGCTGGGAGTGGCCGGCTGTCTCATTAAAAAGATCGATACGCAGGATGGTTCCCAGACCCAAGGGGGCACCAGTGCCAAGTCGGGCTGTTTTTGTAGTACCAAGTGCGTCCTGCAATTTGCCATCCAGAAGAGGGGCAGTTGAGTTTTGTTTGCCAGAGAATAGCGCCGTTGTTTGTGTTTGGGGGCTTGTGGCTCGTAGTGGCCGACTGGCGCCTTAGAATCTGTGTTACGCAGCATGGTTCCCAGACCCAAGGTGGCACCAGTGCCAAGTTTTGCTGGTTTGATAGTACCAAGTGGCTCCTGCAATCTGCCATCCAGAAGCGGGGTAGCTTACTTTTGTTTGCCAGGGAAACGGGCCGAGGTTTGTGACTGGGGACCTATGGCTGGGAGAGACCGGCTGGCTCCTGGAAAGCTACAATAGGCAGGATGGTTACCAGACCCATGGTGGCACCAGTGCCAAGTTGGGCTGGTTTGATAGTACCAAGTGGCTCCGGCAATCTGCCATCAAAAAGTTGGCAGGCGAGTTTTGTTTTCCAGGGAAAAGCGACATTGTTTGTATTTGGGGGCCTGTGGCTGGGAGTGGCCGGCTGGCTCCTTTGAACCCACGATATGCAGGATGGTTCCCAGACCCAAGGTGGCACCAGTGCCAAGTTTTGCTGGTTTGATAGTACCAAGTGCGTCCTGCAATCTGCCATCCAGAAGCGGGGCAGCTTAATTTTGTTTGCCAGGGAAACGGGCCGTGGGTTTTGTTTGGGGGCATATATCTGAGAGTGGCCGGCTGGCTCCTGAAAATCCACGCTAGGCAGCATGGTTCCCAGATGCAATGTGGCACCAGTGCCAAGTCGGGCTGGTTTGATGGTGCAAAGTGGCTCCTGCAATCTGCCATCCAGAAGCGGGGCAGCTGATTTTTGTTTGCCAGAGGAAAATTCCGTGGATTGTTTTTGGGGGCATATTGCTGGGAGTGGCCGGCTGGCTCCTTAAAATGCTCGATACGCATGATGGTTCCCAGGCCCAAGGTGTCACCACTACCAAGTCGGCCTGCGGTTTTAGTATCAAGTTCATCCTGCAATTTGCCATCCAGAAGAGGGGCAGTTGAGTTTTGTTTGCCAGAGAAACGGGCTGAGGTTTCTGTTTGGGGACATATGGCTGAGAGTGGCCGGCTGGCCCCTGAATATCCACGATACAGAGCATGGTTCCCAGATCCAAGGTGGCACCAGTGCCAAGTCGGGCTGGTTTGATAGTACCAAGTGTCTCCTGCAATCTGCCATCCAGAAGCAGGGCAGCTTACTTTTGTTTGCCAGAGAAATAGGCCTAGGTTTTTGTTTGGGGGCCTGTGGCTAGGAGTGGCCGGCTGGCTCCTAAGACTCCACGATACGCAGGATGTTTCCCAGACCCAAGGTGGCACCAGTGCCAAGTCGGGCTGGTTTGATAGTACCAAGTGGCTCCTGCAAACTCCATCAAAAAGTTGGCAGGCGTGTTTTGTTTTCCAGGGAACAGCGCCGTTGATTTTGTTTGGGGGCCTGTGGCTGGGAGTGGCCGGCTGGCTCCTTAGAATCCACGATACGCAGGATGGTTCCCAGACCTGAGGTGGCACCAGTGCCAAGTCGGGCTGGTTTGATTACACCAAGTGGCTCCTGCAATCTGCCATCCAGAAGTGAGGCAGCTAAGTTTTGTTTGCGAGAAAAAAGGGCCGTGGTTTTTGTTGGGGGCCTGTGGCTGGGAGTAGCCGGCTGACTCCTTAAAATCCACGATAGGCAGGATGGTTCCCAGACCCAAGGTGGCACCAGTGCCAAGTCGGGCTGGTTTGATAGTACCAAGTGGCTCCTGCAATCTGCCATCCAGAAGCGGGGCAGCTGAGTTTTGTTTGCCAGAGAAAAAGGCTGTGGTTTGTGTTTGGGGGCCTGTGGCTGGGAGTGGCCGGCTGGCTCCTGAAAATCCACGATACGCAGCATGGTTCCCAGACCCAAGGTGGCACCAGTGCCAAGTGGGGCTCGTTTGACAGTGTCAAGTGCCTCCTGCAATCTCCCATCCAGAAGCGGGGCAGCTGAGTTTTTTTTGCCAGGGAAACGGACCTTTGTTTTTGATTGGGCTCTGTGGCCGAGAGTGGTCGGCTGTCTCCTGACAATCCACAATACGCAGGATGGTTCCCAGACCCAAGGTGGCACCAGTGCCAAGTCGGGCTGGTTTGATAGTACCAAGTGTCTCCTGCAATCTGCCATCCAGAAGCGGGGCAGCTGAGTTTTGTTTGCCAGAGAAAAGGGCCGTGGGTTGTGTTTGGGGGCATATGGCTGGGAGTGGCCACCTGGCTCCTTAAAATGCACGATACGCCGCATGGTAACCAGACGCAAGGTGGCACCAGTGCCAAGTCAGGCTGTTTTTGTAGTACCCAGTGGCTCCTGCAATTTGCCATCCAGAAGCGGGGCAGTTGAATTTTGTTTGCTAGAGAAAAGGGCTGTGGTTTGTGTTTGGGGGCCTATGGCTGAGAGTGGCCGGCTGGCCCCTGAAAATCAACGATAGGCAGGATGGTTCCCAGATCCAAGGTGGCACCAGTGCCAAGTAAGGCTGGTTGTATGGTTCAAAGTAACTCCTGCAATCTGCCATCCAGAAGCGGGACAGCTGAGTTTTTTTTGCCAGAGAAAAGGTCCATGGTTTCTTTTTGGGGCATACGGCTGGGAATTGCCGGCTGGCTCCTTAAAATGCTCGATATGCAGGATGGTTCCCAGAGCCAAGGTGGCACCACTGCCAAGTCGGGCTCTTTTTGTAGTACCAAGTGCGTCCTGCAATTTGCCATTCAGAAGAGGGGCAGTTGAGTTTTGTTTGCCAGAGAAAAGGGCCGTTGTTTGTGTTTGGGGGCCTGTGGCTGGGAGTGTTCGGCTGGTTCCTGAATATGTACGATACGCAGGATTGTTCCCAGATCCAAGGTGGCAGCAGTGCCATGTTGTGCTGGTGTGATAGTCCCAAGTGGCTCCTGCAATCTGCCATCCAGAAGTGGGGCAGCTGATTTTTGTTTGCCAGAGAAAAGGTCCGTGGTTTGTTTTTGGGGGCATATGGCTGAGAGTGGCCGGCTGGCTCCTGAAAAGCTACGATAGGCAGGATGGTGACCAGACCCATGGTGGCACCAGTGCCAAGTTGGGCTGGTTTGATAGTACCAAGTGGCTCCTGCAATCTGACATCAAAAAGTTGTCAGGCGAGTTTTGTTTTCCAGGGAAAAGCGCCGTTGTTTGTGTTTGGGTGCCTGAGGCTGGGAGTGGCCGGCTGGCTCCTTAGAATCCACGATACGCAGGATGGTTCCCAGACCAGTGGTGGCACCAGTGCCAAGTCGGGCTGGTTTGATAGTAACAAGTGCGTCCTACTATCTGCCATCCAGAAGCGGGGCAGCTTACTTTTGTTTGCCAGGGAAACGGGCCGAGCTTTGTGTCTGGGGGCCTGTGGCAGGGAGTGACCGGCTGGCTCCTGAAAAGCTACGATAGGCAGGATGGTGACCAGACCCATGGTGGCACCAGTGCCAAGTTGGGCTGGTTTGATAGTACCAAGTGGCTCCTGCAATCTGCCATCAAAAAGTTGTCAGGCGAGTTTAGTTTTCCAGGGAAAAGCGCCGTTGTTTGTGTTTGGGGGCCTGTGGCTGGGAGTGGCCGGCTGGCTAATTAGAATCCACGATACGCAGGATGGTTCCCAGACCAGAGGTGGCAACAGTGACAAGTCGGGCCAGTTTGATGGTGCAAAGTGGCTCCTGCAATCTGCCATCCAGAAGCAGGGCTGCTTACTTTTGTTTGCCAGGGAAAGGAGCCGAGGTTTTTGTCTGGGGGCCTATGGCTGGGAGTGACCAGCTGGCTCCTGAAAAGGTACGATAGGCAGGATGATTACCAGACCCATGGTGGCACCAGTGCCAAGTTCGGCTGATTTGATAGTACCAAGTGGCTCCTGCAATCTGCCATCAAAATGTTGGTAGGCGAGTTTTGTTTTCCAGGGAAAAGCGCCGTTGTTTGTGTTTGGGGGCCTGTGGGTGGGAGTGGCCGGCTGGCTAATTAGAATCCACGATACGTAGGATGGTTCCCAGACCTAAAGTGGCACCAGTGACAAGTCGGGCCAGTTTGATGGTGCAAAGTTGCTACTGAAATCTGCCATCCAGAAACGGGGCAGCTTACTTTTGTTTGCCAGGGAAACGGGCCAAGGTTTGTGTCTGGGGGCCTATGGCTGTGAGTGACCGGCTAGGTCCTGAAAAGCTACGAGAGGCATGATGGTGACCAGACCCATGGTGGCACCAGTGCCAAGTTGGGCTGGTTTGATAGTACCAAGTGGCTCCTGCAATCTGCCATCAAAAAGTCGGCAAGCGAGTGTTGATTTCCAGGGAAAAGCGCCGTTGTTTGTGTTTGGGGGCCTGTGGCAGGGAGTGGCCGGCTGGCTCCTTAGAATCCACGATACGCAGCATGGTTCCCAGACCCAAGGTGGCACCAGTGCCAAGTCGGGCTGGCTTGATAATACCAAGTGGTTCCTGCAATCGGCCATCAAAAAGTTGGCAGGCGAGTTTTGTTTTCCAGGGAAAAGCGCCGTTGTTTTTGTTTGGGGGCCTATGGGTGGGAGTGGCCGGCTGGCTCCTTAGAATCCACGAGACGCAGGATGGTTCCCAGACCTGAGGTGGCACCAGTGCCAAGTTGGGCTGGTTTGATAGTACCAAGTGCGTCCTGCAATCTGCCATCCAGAAGCGGGGTAGCTTACTTTTGTTTGCCAGGGAAACGGGCCGAGGTTTGTGTCTCGGGGCCTATGGCTGGGAGTGACCGGCTGGCTCCTGAAAAGCTACGATAGGCAGGATGGTGACCAGACCCATGGTGGCACCAGTGCCAAGTTGGGCTGGTTTGATAGTACCAAGTGGCTCCTGCAATCTGCCATCAAAAATTTGGCAGGCGAGTTTGTTATCCAGGGAAAAGCGGCGTTGTTTGCGCCTGGGGCCCTATGGCCTGGAGTGGACGGATGGCTAATTAGAATCCACGATACACAGGATGGTTCCCAGACCCATGGTGGCACCAGTGCCAACTTGGGCTGGTTTGATAGTACCAAGTGGTTCCTGCAATCTGCCATCCAGAAGCGGGGCAGCTTACTTTTGTTTTCCAGGGAAACGGGCCGAGGTTTTTGTCTGGGGGCCTATGGCTGGGAGTGACCGGCTGGCTCCTGAAAAGCTACGATAGGCAGGATGGTGACCAGACCCATGACGGCACCAGTGCCAAGTTGGGCTGGTTTGATAGTACCAAGTGGCTCCTGCAATCTGCCATCAAAAACTTGGCAGGCGAGTTTTGTTTTCCAGGGAAAAGCGCCGTTGTTTGTGTTTGGGGGCCTGTGGCTGGGAGTGGCCGGCTGGCTCCTTAGAATCCACGATACTCAGCATTGTTCCCAGATCAGAGGTGGCACCAGTGCCAAGTTGGGCTGGTTTGATAGTACCAAGTGCGTCCGGGAATCTGCCATCCAGAAGCGGGGCAGCTTACTTTTGTTTGCCAGGGAAACGGGCCGAGGTTTTTGTCTGGGGGCCTATGGCTGGGAGTGACTGGCTGGCTCCTGAAAAGTTACGATAGGCAGGATGGTTCCCAGACCCATGGTGGCACCAGTGCCAAGTTGGGCTGGTTTGATAGTACCAAGTGGCTCCTGCAATCTGCCATCAAAATGTTGGCAGGCGAGTTTTGTTTTCCAGGGAAAAGCGCCGTTGTTTGTGTTTGGGGGCCTGTGGCAGGGAGTGGCCGGTTGGCTCTTTAGAATCCACGATACGCAGGATGGTTCCCAGACTTGACGTGGCACCAGTGCCAAGTCGGGCTGGTTTGATAGTACCAAGTGCGTCCTGCAATCTGCCATCCAGAAGCGGGGCAGCTTACTTTTGTTTTCCAGGGAAACGGGCCGAGGTATTTGTCTGGGGGCCTATGGCTGGGAGTGACCGGCTGGCTCCTGAAAAGCTACGATAGGCAGGATGGTGACCAGACCCATGGTGGCACCAGTGCCAAGTTGGGCTGGTTTGATAGTACCAAGTGGCTCCTGCAATCTGCCATCAAAAAGTTGTCAGGCGAGTTTTGTTTTCCAGGGAAAAGCGCCGTTGTTTGTGTTTGGGTGCCTGAGGCTGGGAGTGGCCGGCTGGCTCCTTAGAATCCACGATACGCAGGATGGTTCCCAGACCAGTGGTGGCACCAGTGCCAAGTCGGGCTGGTTTGATAGTAACAAGTGCGTCCTACTATCTGCCATCCAGAAGCGGGGCAGCTTACTTTTGTTTGCCAGGGAAACGGGCCGAGCTTTGTGTCTGGGGGCCTATGGCTGGGAGTGACCGGCTGGCTCCTGAAAAGCTACGATAGGCAGGATGGTGACCAGACCCATGGTGGCACCAGTGCCAAGTTGGGCTGGTTTGATAGTACCAAGTGGCTCCTGCAATCTGCCATCAAAAAGTTGGCAGGCGAGTTTTGTTTTCCAGGGAAAAGCGCCGTTGTTTGTGTTTGGGGGCCTGTGGCTGGGAGTGGCCGGCTGGCTAATTAGAATCCACGATACGCAGGATGGTTCCCAGACCAGAGGTGGCAACAATGACAAGTCGGGCCAGTTTGATGGTGCAAAGTGGCTCCTGCAATCTGCCATCCAGAAGCAGGGCTGCTTACTTTTGTTTGCCAGGGAAAGGAGCCGAGGTTTTTGTCTGGGGGCCTATGGCTGGGAGTGACCAGCTGGCTCCTGAAAAGGTACGATAGGCAGTATGGTTACCAGACCCATGGTGGCACCAGTGCCAAGTTCGGCTGATTTGATAGTACCAAGTGGCTCCTGCAATCTGCCATCAAAATGTTGGTAGGCGAGTTTTGTTTTCCAGGGAAAAGCGCCGTTGTTTGTGTTTGGGGGCCTGTGGGTGGGAGTGGCCGGATGGCTAATTACAATCCATGATACGCAGGGTGGTTCCCAGACCTAAAGTGGCAACAGTGACAAGTCGGGCCAGTTTGATGGTGCAAAGTTGCTACTGAAATCTGCCATCCAGAAACGGGGCAGCTTACTTTTGTTTGCCAGGGAAACGGGCCAAGGTTTGTGTCTGGGGGCCTATGGCTGTGAGTGACCGGCTAGGTCCTGAAAAGCTACGAGAGGCATGATGGTGACCAGACCCATGGTGGCACCAGTGCCAAGTTGGGCTGGTTTGATAGTACCAAGTGGCTCCTGCAATCTGCCATCAAAAAGTCGGCAAGCGAGTGTTGATTTCCAGGGAAAAGCGCCGTTGTTTGTGTTTGGGGGCCTGTGGCAGGGAGTGGCCGGCTGGCTCCTTAGAATCCACGATACGCAGCATGGTTCCCAGACCCAAGGTAGCACCAGTGCCAAGTCGGGCTGGCTTGATAATACCAAGTGGTTCCTGCAATCGGCCATCAAAAAGTTGGCAGGCGAGTTTTGTTTTCCAGGGAAAAGCGCCGTTGTTTTTGTTTGGGGGCCTATGGGTGGGAGTGGCCGGCTGGCTCCTTAGAATCCACGAGACGCAGGATGGTTCCCAGACCTGAGGTGGCACCAGTGCCAAGTTGGGCTGGTTTGATTGTAACAAGTGCGTCCGGGAATCTGCCATCCAGAAGCGGGGCAGCTTACTTTTGTTTGCCAGGGAAACGGGCCGAGCTTTGTGTCTCGGGGCCTATGGCTGGGAGTGACCGGCTGGCTCCTGAAAAGCTACGATAGGCAGGATGGTGACCAGACCCATGGTGGCACCAGTGCCAAGTTGGGCTGGTTTGATAGTACCAAGTGGCTCCTGCAATCTGCCATCAAAAATTTGGCAGGCGAGTTTGTTTTCCAGGGAAAAGCGCCGTTGTTTGCGCCTGGGGCCCTATGGCCTGGAGTGGACGGATGGCTAATTAGAATCCACGATACACAGGATGGTTCCCAGACCCATGGTGGCACCAGTGCCAACTTGGGCTGGTTTGATAGTAACAAGTGGTTCCTGCAATCTGCCATCCAGAAGCGGGGCAGCTTACTTTTGTTTGCCAGGGAAACGGGCCGAAATATTTGTCTGGGGGCCTCTGGCTGGGGGTGGCTGGCTGGCTCCTGAAAAGCTACGATAGGCAGGATGGTGACCAGACCCATGGTGGCACCAGTGCCAAGTTGGGCTGGATTGATAGTACCAAGTGGCTCCTGCAATCTACCATCAAAAAGTTGGCAGGCGAGTTTTGTTTTCCAGGGAAAAGCGCCGTTGTTTGTGTTTGGGGGCCTGTGGCAGGGAGTGGCCGGCTGGCTCCTTAGAATCCACGATACGCAGCATGGTTCCCAGACCCAAGGTGGCACCAATGCCAAGTCGGGCTGGCTTGATAATACCAAGTGGTTCCTGCAATCGGCCATCAAAAAGTTGGCTGGCGAGTTTTGTTTTCCAGGGAAAAGCGCCGTTGTTTTTGCCTGGGGCCCTATGGCCTGGAGTGGACGGATGGCTAATTAGAATCCACGATACACAGGATGGTTCCCAGACCCATGGTGGCACCAGTGCCAAGTTGGGCTGGTTTGATAGTAACAAGTGGTTCCTGCAATCTGCCATCCAGAAGCGGGGCAGCTTAATTTCGTTTGCCAGGGAAACGGTCCGAGGTTTGTGTCTGGGGGCCTATGGCAGGGAGTGACCGGCTGGCTCCTGAAAAGCTACGATAGGCAGGATGGTGACCAGACCCATGGTGGCACCAGTGCCAAGTTGGGCTGGCTAGATAATACCAAGTGGTTCCTGCAATCGGCCATCAAAAAGTTGGCAGGCGAGTTTTGTTTTCCAGGTAAAAGCGCAGTTGTTTGTGCCTGGGGCCCTATGGCCTGGAGTGGACGGATGGCTAATTAGAATCCACGATACAGAGGATGGTTCCCAGACCCATGGTGGCACCAGTGCCAAGTTGGGCTGGTTTGATAGTACCAAGTGGTTCCTGCAATCTGCCATCCAGAAGCGGGGCAGCTTACTTTTGTTTGCCAGGGAAACGGGCCGAGGTTTTTGTCTGGGGGCCTATGGCTGGGAGTGACCGGCTGGCTCCTGAAAAGCTACGATAGGCAGGATGGTGACCAGACCCATGACGGCACCAGTGCCAAGTTGGGCTGGTTTGATAGTACCAAGTGGCTCCTGCAATCTGCCATCAAAAACTTGGCAGGCGAGTTTTGTTTTCCAGGGAAAAGCGCCGTTGTTTGTGTTTGGGGGCCTGTGGCTGGGAGTGGCCGGCTGGCTCCTTAGAATCCACGATACTCAGCATGGTTCGAAGATCAGAGTTGGCACCAGTGCCAAGTTGGGCTGGTTTGATAGTACCAAGTGCGTCCGGGAATCTGCCATCCAGAAGCGGGGCAGCTTACTTTTGTTTGCCAGGGAAACGGGCCGAGGTTTTTGTCTGGGGGCCTATGGCTGGGAGTGACCGGCTGGCTCCTGAAAAGTTACGATAGGCAGGATGGTGACCAGACCCATGGTGGCACCAGTGCCAAGTTGGGCTGGTTTGATAGTACCAAGTGGCTCCTGCAATCTGCCATCAAAAAGTTGGCAGGCGAGTTTTGTTTTCCAGGGAAAAGCGCCGTTGTTTGTGTTTGGGGGCCTGTGGCAGGGAGTGGCCGGCTGGCTCCTTAGAATCCACGATACGCAGGATGGTTCCCAGACCAGTGGTGGCACCAGTGCCAAGTCGGGCTGGTTTGATAGTACCAAGTGCGTCCTGCAATCTGCCATCCAGAAGCGGGGCAGCTTACTTTTGTTTGCCAGGGAAACGGGCCGAGGTATTTGTCTGAGGGCCTATGGCTGGGAGTGACCGGCTGGCTCCTGAAAAGCTACGATAGTCAGGATGGTGACCAGACCCATGGTGGCACCAGTGCCAAGTTGGGCTGGTTTGATAGTACCAAGTGGCTCCTGCAATCTGCCATCAAAAAGTTGGCAGGCGAGTTTTGTTTTCCAGGGAAAAGCGCCGTTGTTTGTGTTTGGGGGCCTGTGGGTGGGAGTGGCCGGCTGGCTCCTTAGAATCCACGATACGCAGGATGGTTCCCAGACCAGTGGTGGCACCAGTGCCAAGTCGGGCTGGTTTGATAGTAACAAGTGCGTCCTACTATCTGCCATCCAGAAGCGGGGCAGCTTACTTTTGTTTGCCAGGGAAACGGGCCGAGCTTTGTGTCTGGGGGCCTATGGCTGGGAGTGACCGGCTGGCTCCTGAAAAGCTACGATAGGCAGGATGGTGACCAGACCCATGGTGGCACCAGTGCCAAGTTGGGCTGGTTTGATAGTACCAAGTGGCTCCTGCAATCTGCCATCAAAAAGTTGTCAGGCGAGTTTTGTTTTCCAGGGAAAAGCGCCGTTGTTTGTGTTTGGGGGCCTGTGGCTGGGAGTGGCCGGTTGGCTAATTAGAATCCACGATACGCAGGATGGTTCCCAGACCAGAGGTGGCAACAGTGACAAGTCGGGCCAGTTTGATGGTGCAAAGTGGCTCCTGCAATCTGCCATCCAGAAGCAGGGCTGCTTACTTTTGCTTGCCAGGGAAAGGAGCCGAGGTTTTTGTCTGGGGGCCTATGGCTGGGAGTGACCAGCTGGCTCCTGAAAAGGTACGATAGGCAGGATGGTTCCCAGACCCATGGTGGCACCAGTGCCAAGTTCGGCTGATTTGATAGTACCAAGTGGCTCCTGCAATCTGCCATCAAAAAGTTGGCAGGCGAGTTTTGTTTTCCAGGGAAAAGCGCCGTTGTTTGTGTTTGGGGGCCTGTGGGTGGGAGTGGCCGGATGGCTAATTAGAATCCACGATACGCAGGATGTTTCCCAGACCTAAAGTGGCACCAGTGACAAGTCGGGCCAGTTTGATGGTGCAAAGTTGCTACTGAAATCTGCCATCCAGAAACGGGGCAGCTTACTTTTGTTTGCCAGGGAAACGGGCCAAGGTTTGTGTCTGGGGGCCTATGGCTGTGAGTGACCGGCTAGGTCCTGAAAAGCTACGAGAGGCATGATGGTGACCAGACCCATGGTGGCACCAGTGCCAAGTTGGGCTGGTTTGATAGTACCAAGTGGCTCCTGCAATCTGCCATCAAAAAGTCGGCAAGCGAGTGTTGATTTCCAGGGAAAAGCGCCGTTGTTTGTGTTTGGGGGCCTGTGGCAGGGAGTGGCCGGCTGGCTCCTTAGAATCCACGATACGCAGCATGGTTCCCAGACCCAAGGTGGCACCAGTGCCAAGTCGGGCTGGCTTGATAATACCAAGTGGTTCCTGCAATCTGCCATCAAAAAGTTGGCAGGCGAGTTTTGTTTTCCAGGGAAAAGCGCCGTTGTTTTTGTTTGGGGGCCTATGGGTGGGAGTGGCCGGCTGGCTCCTTAGAATCCACGAGACGCAGGATGGTTCACAGACCTGAGGTGGCACCAGTGCCAAGTTGGGCTGGTTTGATAGTACCAAGTGCGTCCTGCAATCTGCCATCCAGAAGCGGGGTAGCTTACTTTTGTTTGCCAGGGAAACGGGCCGAGGTTTGTGTCTGGGGGCCTATGGCGGGGAGTGACCGGCTGGCTCCTGAAAAGCTACGATAGGCAGGATGGTGACCAGACCCATGGTGGCACCAGTGCCAAGTTGGGCTGGTTTGATAGTACCAAGTGGCTCCTGCAATCTGCCATCAAAAACTTGGCAGGCGAGTTTTGTTTTCCAGGGAAAAGCGCCGTTGTTTGTGTTTGGGGGCCTGTGGCTGGGAGTGGCCGGCTGGCTCCTTAGAATCCACGATACTCAGCATGGTTCCCAGACCAGAGGTGGCACCAGTGCCAAGTTGGGCTGGTTTGATTGTAACAAGTGCGTCCGGGAATCTGCCATCCAGAAGCGGGGCAGCTTACTTTTGTTTGCCAGGGAAACGGGCCGAGGTTTGTGTCTGGGGGCCTATGGCTGGGAGTGGCCGGCTGGCTCCTGAAAAGCTACGATAGGCAGGATGGTGACCAGACCCATGGTGGCACCAGTGCCAAGTTGGGCTGGTTTGATAGTACCAAGTGGCTCCTGCAATCTGCCATCAAAAAGTTGGCAGGAGAGTTTTGTTTTCCAGGGAAAAGCGCCCTTGTTTGTGTTTGGGGGCCTGTGGCTGGGAGTGGCCGGCTGGCTTCTTAGAATCCACGATACGCAGGATGTTTCCCAGACCCAAGTTGGCACCAGTACCAAGTAGGGCTGGTTTGATACTACCAAGTGGCTCCTGCAATCTGCCATCCAGAAGCGGGGCAGCTTACTTTTGTTTGCCAGGGAAACGGGCCGAGGTTTGGGTCTGGGGGCCTATGGCTGGGAGTGACCGGCTGGCTCCTGAAAAGCTACGATAGGCAGGATGTTGACCAGACCCATGGTGGCACCAGTGCCAAGTTGGGCTGATTTGATAGTACCAAGTGGCTCCTGCAATCTGCCATCAAAAAGTTGGCAGGCGAATTTTGTTTTCCAGGGAAAAGCGCCGTTGTTTGTGTTTGGGGGCCTGTGGCAGGGAGTGGCCGGCTGGCTCCTGAAAAGCTACGATGGGCAGGATGGTGACCAGACCCATGGTGGCACCAGTGCCAAGTTGGGCTGGTTTGATAGTACCAAGTGGCTCCGGCAATCTGCCATCAAAAAGATGGCAGACGAGTTTTGTTTTCCAGGGAAAAGCGCCGTTGTTTGTGTTTGGGGGCCTGTGCCTGGGAGTGGACGGATGGCTAATTAGAATCTACGATACGCAGGATGGTTCCCAGACCAGAGGTGGCACCAGTGCCAAGTCGGGTGGTTTGATAGTAGCAAGTGGCTCCTGCAATCTGCCATCCAGAAGCGGGACAGCTTACTTTTGTTTGTCAGGGAAACCGGCCGAGTTTTGTGTCTGTGGGCCTACGGCTGGGAGTGACCGGGTGGCTCCTGAAAAGCTACGATAAGCAGGATGGTGACCAGACCCATGGTGGCACCAGTGCCAAGTTGGGCTGGTTTGATAGTACCAAGTGGCTCCTGTAATCTGCCATCAAAAAGTTGGCAGGCAAGTTTTGTTTTCCAGGGAAAAGCGCCGTTGTTTTTGTTTGGGGGCCTATGGCTGGGAGTGGCCGGCTGGCTCCTTAGAATCCACGATACGCAGGATGGTTCCCAGACCTGAGGTGGCACCAGTGCCAAGTTGGGCTGGTTTGATAGTACCAAGTGCGTCCTGCAATCTGCCATCCAGAAGCGGGGTAGCTTACTTTTGTTTGCCAGGGAAACGGGCCGAGGTTTGTGTCTCGGGGCCTATGGCTGGGAGTGACCGGCTGGCTCCTGAAAAGCTACGATAGGCAGGATGGTTCCCAGACCCATGGTGGCACCAGTGCCAAGTTGGGCTGGTTTGATAGTACCAAGTGGCTCCTGCAATCTGCCATCAAAAAGTTGTCAGGCGAGTTTTGTTTTCCAGGGAAAAGCGCCGTTGTTTGTGTTTGGGTGCCTGTGGCTGGGAGTGGCCGGCTGGCTCCTTAGAATCCACGATACGCAGGATGGTTCCCAGACCAGAGGTGGCAGCAATGCCAAGTCGGGCTGGTTTGATGGTGAAAAGTGGCTCCTGCAATCTGCCATCCAGAAGCGGGATAACTTACTTTTGTTTGCCAGGGAAACGGGCCGAGCTTTGTGTCTGGGGGCCTATGGCTGGGAGTGACCGGCTGGCTCCTGAAAAGCTACGATAGGCAGGATGGTGACCAGACCCATGACGGCACCAGTGTCAAGTTGGGCTGGTTTGATAGTACCAAGTGGCTCCGGGAATCTGCCATCAAAATTTGGCAGGCGAGTTTTGTTGTCCAGGGAAAAGCGCCGTTGTTTGTGTCTGGGGGCCTGTGGCTGGGAGTGACCGGCTGGCTCTTTAGAATCCACGATACGCAGGATGGTTCCCAGACCCAAGGTGGCACCAGTGCCAAGTTGGGCTGGTTTGATACTACCAAGTGCGTCCTGGAATCTGCCATCCAGAAGCGGGGCAGCTTACTTTTGTTTGCCAGGGAAATGGGCCGAGGTTTTTCTCTGGGGGCCTATGGCAGGGAGGGACCGGCTGTCTCCTGAAAAGCTACGATAGGCAGGATGGTGACCAGACCCATGGTGGCACCAGTGCCAAGTTGGGCTGATTTGATCGTAGCAAGTGGCTCCTGCAATCTGCCATCAAAAAGTTGGCAGGCGAGTTTTGTTTTCCAGGGAAAAGCGCTGTGGTTTGTGTTTGGGGGCCTGTGGCTGGGAGTGACCGGCTGGCTCCTTAGAATCCACGATACGCAGGATGGTTCCCAGACTAGAGGTGGCACCAATGCCAAGATGGGCTGGTTTGATAGTACCAAGTGGCTCCTGCAATCTGCCATCCAGAAGCGGGGCAGCTTGCTTTTGTTTGCCAGGGAAACGGGTCGAGCTTTGTGTCTGGGGGCCTATGGCTGGGAGTGACCGGCTGGCTCCTGAAAAGCTACGATAGGCAGGATGGTGACCAGACCCATGGTGGCACCAGTGCCAAGTTGGGCTGGTTTGATAGTACCAAGTGGCTCCTGCAATCTGCCATCAAAAAGTTAGCAGGCAAGTTTTGTTTTCCAGGGAAAAGCGCCGTTGTTTTTGTTTGGGGCCCTATGGCTGGGAGTGGCCGGCTGGCTCCTTAGAATCCACGATACGCAGGATGGTTCCCAGACCTGAGGTGGCACCAGTGCCAAGTCGGGCTGGTTTGATAGTACCAAGTGGCTCCTGCAATCTGCCATCCAGAAGCGGGGTAGCTTACTTTTGTTTGCCAGGGAAACGGGCCGAGGTTTGTGTCTGGGGGCCTATGGCTGGGAGTGACCGGCTGGCTCCTGAAAAGCTACGATAGGCAGGATGGTGACCAGACACATGGTGGCACCAGTGCCAAGTTGGGCTGGTTTGATAGTACCAAGTGGCTCCTGCAATCTGCCATCCAGAAGCGGGACAGCTTACTTTTGTTTGTCAGGGAAACCGGCCGAGATTTGTGTCTGTGGGCCTACGGCTGGGAGTGACCGGGTGGCTCCTGAAAAGCTACGATAGGCAGGATGGTGACCAGACCCATGGTGGCACCAGTGCCAAGTTGGGCTGGTTTGATAGTACCAAGTGGCTCCTGCAATCTGCCATCAAAAAGTTAGCAGGCAAGTTTTGTTTTCCAGGGAAAAGCGCCGTTGTTTTTGTTTGGGGGCCTATGGCTGGGAGTGGCCGGCTGGCTCCTTAGAATCCACGATACGCAGGATGGTTCCCAGACCTGAGGTGGCACCAGTGCCAAGTTGGGCTGGTTTGATAGTACCAAGTGCGTCCTGCAATCTGCCATCCAGAAGCGGGGTAGCTTACTTTTGTTTGCCAGGGAAACGGGCCGAGGTTTGTGTCTGGGGGCCTATGGCTGGGAGTGACCGGCTGGCTCCTGAAAAGCTACGATAGGCAGGATGGTTCCCAGACCCATGGTGGCACCAGTGCCAAGTTGGGCTGGTTTGATAGTACCAAGTGGCTCCTGCAATCTGCCATCAAAAAGTTGTCAGGCGAGTTTTGTTTTCCAGGGAAAAGCGCCGTTGTTTGTGTTTGGGTGCCTGTGGCTGGGAGTGGCCGGCTGGCTCCTTAGAATCCACGATACGCAGGATGGTTCCCAGACCAGAGGTGGCAGCAATGCCAAGTCGGGCTGGTTTGATGGTGAAAAGTGGCTCCTGCAATCTGCCATCCAGAAGCGGGATAACTTACTTTTGTTTGCCAGGGAAACGGGCCGAGCTTTGTGTCTGGGGGCCTATGGCTGGGAGTGACCGGCTGGCTCCTGAAAAGCTACGATAGGCAGGATGGTGACCAGACCCATGACGGCACCAGTGTCAAGTTGGGCTGGTTTGATAGTACCAAGTGGCTCCGGGAATCTGCCATCAAAATTTGGCAGGCGAGTTTTGTTGTCCAGGGAAAAGCGCCGTTGTTTGTGTCTGGGGGCCTGTGGCTGGGAGTGACCGGCTGGCTCTTTAGAATCCACGATACGCAGGATGGTTCCCAGACCCAAGGTGGCACCAGTGCCAAGTTGGGCTGGTTTGATACTACCAAGTGCGTCCTGGAATCTGCCATCCAGAAGCGGGGCAGCTTACTTTTGTTTGCCAGGGAAATGGGCCGAGGTTTTTCTCTGGGGGCCTATGGCAGGGAGGGACCGGCTGTCTCCTGAAAAGCTACGATAGGCAGGATGGTGACCAGACCCATGGTGGCACCAGTGCCAAGTTGGGCTGATTTGATAGTAGCAAGTGGCTCCTGCAATCTGCCATCAAAAAGTTGGCAGGCGAGTTTTGTTTTCCAGGGAAAAGCGCTGTGGTTTGTGTTTGGGGGCCTGTGGCTGGGAGTGACCGGCTGGCTCCTTAGAATCCACGATACGCAGGATGGTTCCCAGACTAGAGGTGGCACCAATGCCAAGATGGGCTGGTTTGATAGTACCAAGTGGCTCCTGCAATCTGCCATCCAGAAGCGGGGCAGCTTGCTTTTGTTTGCCAGGGAAACGGGTCGAGCTTTGTGTCTGGGGGCCTATGGCTGGGAGTGACCGGCTGGCTCCTGAAAAGCTACGATAGGCAGGATGGTGACCAGACCCATGGTGGCACCAGTGCCAAGTTGGGCTGGTTTGATAGTACCAAGTGGCTCCTGCAATCTGCCATCAAAAAGTTAGCAGGCAAGTTTTGTTTTCCAGGGAAAAGCGCCGTTGTTTTTGTTTGGGGGCCTATGGCTGGGAGTGGCCGGCTGGCTCCTTAGAATCCACGATACGCAGGATGGTTCCCAGACCTGAGGTGGCACCAGTGCCAAGTCGGGCTGGTTTGATAGTACCAAGTGGCTCCTGCAATCTGCCATCCAGAAGCGGGGTAGCTTACTTTTGTTTGCCAGGGAAACGGGCCGAGGTTTGTGTCTGGGGGCCTATGGCTGGGAGTGACCGGCTGGCTCCTGAAAAGCTACGATAGGCAGGATGGTGACCAGACCCATGGTGGCACCAGTGCCAAGTTGGGCTGGTTTGATAGTACCAAGTGGCTCCTGCAATCTACCATCAAAAACTTGGCAGGCGAGTTTTGTTTTCCAGGAAATAGCCCTGTGGTTTTGTTTGGGGGCCTGTGGCTGGGAGCGACCGGCTGGCTCCTTAGAATCCACGATACGCAGGATGGTTCCCAGACCCAAGGTGGCACCAGTGCCAAGTTGGGCTGGTTTGATAGTACCAAGTGGTTCCTGCCATCTGCCATCCAGAAGCGGGGCAGCTTACTTTTGTTTTCCAGGGAAACGGGCCGAGGTTTTTGTCTGGGGGCCTATGGCTGGGAGTGACCGGCTGGCTCGTGAAAAGCTACGATAGGCAGGATGGTGACCAGACCCATGACGGCACCAGTGCCAAGTTGGGCTGGTTTGATAGTACCAAGTGGCTCCTGCAATCTGCCATCAAAAACTTGGCAGGCGAGTTTTGTTTTCCAGGGAAAAGCGCCGTTGTTTGTGTTTGGGGGCCTGTGGTTGGGAGTGGCCGGCTGGCTCCTTAGAATCCACGATACTCAGCATGGTTCCCAGATCAGAGGTGGCACCAGTGCCAAGTTGGGCTGGTTTGATAGTACCAAGTGCGTCCGGGAATCTGCCATCCAGAAGCGGGGCAGCTTACTTTTGTTTGCCAGGGAAACGGGCCGAGGTTTTTGTCTGGGGGCCTATGGCTGGGAGTGACCGGCTGGCTCCTGAAAAGTTACGATAGGCAGGATGGTGACCAGACCCATGGTGGCACCAGTGCCAAGTTGGGCTGGTTTGATAGTACCAAGTGGCTCCTGCAATCTGCCATCAAAAAGTTGGCAGGCGAGTTTGTTTTCCAGGGATAAGCGCCGTTGTTTGTGTTTGGGGGCCTGTGGCAGGGAGTGGCCGGCTGGCTCCGTAGAATCCACGATACGCAGGATGGTTCCCAGACCCAAGGTGGCACCAGTGCCAAGTTGGGCTGGTTTGATACTACCAAGTGCGTCCTGGAATCTGCCATCCAGAAGCGGGGCAGCTTACTTTTGTTTTCCAGGGAAACGGGCCGAGGTATTTGTCTGGGGGCCTATGGCTGGGAGTGACCGGCTGGCTCCTGAAAAGCTACGATAGGCAGGATGGTGACCAGACCCATGGTGGCACCAGTGCCAAGTTGGGCTGGTTTGATAGTACCAAGTGGCTCCTGCAATCTGCCATCAAAAAGTTGTCAGGCGAGTTTTGTTTTCCAGGGAAAGGCGCCGTTGTTTGTGTTTGGGTGCCTGTGGCTGGGATTGGCCGGCTGGCTAATTAGAATCCACGATACGCAGGATGGTTCCCAGACCAGTGGTGGCACCAGTGCCAAGTCGGGCTGGTTTGATAGTAACAAGTGCGTCCTACTATCTGCCATCCAGAAGCGGGGCAGCTTACTTTTGTTTGCCAGGGAAACGGGCCGAGCTTTGTGTCTGGGGGCCTATGGCTGGGAGTGACCGGCTGGCTCCTGAAAAGCTACGATAGGCAGGATGGTGACCAGACCCATGGTGGCACCAGTGCCAAGTTGGGCTGGTTTGATAGTACCAAGTGGCTCCTGCAATCTGCCATCAAAAAGTTGTCAGGCGAGTTTTGTTTTCCAGGGAAAAGCGCCGTTGTTTGTGTTTGGGGGCCTGTGGCTGGGAGTGGCCGGCTGGCTAATTAGAATCCACGATACGCAGGATGGTTCCCAGACCAGAGGTGGCAACAGTGATAAGTCGGGCCAGTTGGATGGTGCAAAGTGGCTCCTGCAATCTGCCATCCAGAAGCAGGGCTGCTTACTTTTGTTTGCCAGGGAAAGGGGCCGAGGTTTTTGTCTGGGGGCCTATGGCTGGGAGTGACCAGCTGGCTCCTGAAAAGGTACGATAGGCAGGATGGTTACCAGACCCATGGTGGCACCAGTGCCAAGTTCGGCTGATTTGATAGTACCAAGTGGCTCCTGCAATCTGCCATCAAAATGTTGGTAGGCGAGTTTTGTTTTCCAGGGAAAAGCGCCGTTGTTTGTGTTTGGGGGCCTGTGGCTGGGAGTGGCCGGCTGGCTCCTTAGAATCCACGATACGCAGGATGTTTCCCAGACCCAAGTTGGCACCAGTACCAAGTAGGGCTGGTTTGATACTACCAAGTGGCTCCTGCAATCTGCCATCCAGAAGGGGGGCAGCTTACTTTTGTTTGCCAGGGAAACGGGCCGAGGTTTGGGTCTGAGGGCCTATGGCTGGGAGTGACCGGCTGGCTCCTGAAAAGCTACGATAGGCAGGATGTTGACCAGACCCATGGTGGCACCAGTGCCAAGTTGGGCTGATTTGATAGTACCAAGTGGCTCCTGCAATCTGCCATCAAAAAGTTGGCAGGCGAATTTTGTTTTCCAGGGAAAAGCGCCGTTGTTTGTGTTTGGGGGCCTGTGGCAGGGAGTGGCCGGCTGGCTCCTGAAAAGCTACGATAGGCAGGATGGTGACCAGACCCATGGTGGCACCAGTGCCAAGTTGGGCTGGTTTGATAGTACCAAGTGGCTCCAGCAATCTGCCATCAAAAAGATGGCAGACGAGTTTTGTTTTCCAGGGAAAAGCGCCGTTGTTTGTGTTTGGGGGCCTGTGCCTGGGAGTGGACGGATGGCTAATTAGAATCTACGATACGCAGGATGGTTCCCAGACCAGAGGTGGCACCAGTGCCAAGTCGGGTGGTTTGATAGTAGCAAGTGGCTCCTGCAATCTGCCATCCAGAAGCGGGACAGCTTACTTTTGTTTGTCAGGGAAACGGGCCGAGTTTTGTGTCTGTGGGCCTACGGCTGGGAGTGACCGGCTGGCTCCTGAAAAGCTACGATAGGCAGGATGGTGACCAGACCCATGGTGGCACCAGTGCCAAATTGGGCTGGTTTGATAGTACCAAGTGGCTCCTGCAATCTGCCATCCAGAAGCGGGGCAGCTGAGTTTTGTTTGCCAGAGAAAAGGCCCGTGGGTTGTGTTTGGGGGCATATGGCTGGGAGTGGCCACCTGGCTCCTTAAAATGCACGATACGCCGCATGGTAACCAGACGCAAGGTGGCACCAGTGCCAAGTCAGGCTGTTTTTGTAGTACCCAGTGGCTCCTGCAATTTGCCATCCAGAAGCGGGGCAGTTGAATTTTGTTTGCTAGAGAAAAGGGCTGTGGTTTGTGTTTGGGGGCCTATGGCTGAGAGTGGCCGGCTGGCCCCTGAAAATCAACGATAGGCAGGATGGTTCCCAGATCCAAGGTGGCACCAGTGCCAAGTAAGGCTGGTTGTAGGGTTCAAAGTGACTCCTGCAATCTGCCATCCAGAAGCGGGACAGCTGAGTTTTTTTTGCCAGAGAAAATGTCCATGGTTTCTTTTTGGGGCATACGGCTGGGAATTGCCGGCTGGCTCCTTAAAATGCTCGATACGCAGGATGGTTCCCAGAGCCAAGGTGGCACCACTGCCAAGTCGGGCTCTTTTTGTAGTACCAAGTGCGTCCTGCAATTTGCCATCCAGAAGAGGGGCAGTTGAGTTTTGTTTGCCAGAGAAAAGGGCCGAGGTTTGTGTTTGGGGGCATATGGCTGGGAATGACCGGCTGGCCCCTGAAAATCCACGATACGCCGGATGGTTCCCAGATCCAAGGTGGTACCATTACCAAGTCGGGCTGGTTTGATAGTCCCAAGTGGCTCCTGCAAACTGCCATCCAGAAGCGGGGCAGCTGAGTTTTGTTTTCCAGGGAAATGGGCCTTTGTTTGTGTTTGGGGGCCTGTGGCTGTGAGTGTTCGGCTGGTTCCTGAATATGTACGATACGTAGGATTGTTCCGAGATCCAAGTTGGCAGCAGTGCCATGTTGTGCTGGTGTGATAGTCCCAAGTGGCTCCTGCAATCTGCCATCCAGAAGTGGGGCAGTTGATTTTTGTTTGCCAGAGAAAAGGTCCGTGGTTTGTTTTTGGGGGCATATGGCTGAGAGTGGCTGGCTGGCCCCTGAAAATCCACGATACGCAGGATGGTTCCCAGACCTGAGGTGGCACCAGTGACAAGTCGGGCCAGTTTGATGGTGCAAAGTGGCTCCTGCAATCTGCCATCCAGAAGCGGGGCAGCTTACTTTTGTTTTCCAGGGAAAAGCGCCGTTGTTTGTGTTTGGGGGCCTGTGGCTGGGAGTGGCCGGCTGGCTCCTTAGAATCCACGATACGCAGGATGTTTCCCAGACCCAAGTTGGCACCAGTACCAAGTAGGGCTGGTTTGATACTACCAAGTGGCTCCTGCAATCTGCCATCCAGAAGGGGGGCAGCTTACTTTTGTTTGCCAGGGAAACGGGCCGAGGTTTGGGTCTGAGGGCCTATGGCTGGGAGTGACCGGCTGGCTCCTGAAAAGCTACGATAGGCAGGATGTTGACCAGACCCATGGTGGCACCAGTGCCAAGTTGGGCTGATTTGATAGTACCAAGTGGCTCCTGCAATCTGCCATCAAAAAGTTGGCAGGCGAATTTTGTTTTCCAGGGAAAAGCGCCGTTGTTTGTGTTTGGGGGCCTGTGGCAGGGAGTGGCCGGCTGGCTCCTGAAAAGCTACGATAGGCAGGATGGTGACCAGACCCATGGTGGCACCAGTGCCAAGTTGGGCTGGTTTGATAGTACCAAGTGGCTCCAGCAATCTGCCATCAAAAAGATGGCAGACGAGTTTTGTTTTCCAGGGAAAAGCGCCGTTGTTTGTGTTTGGGGGCCTGTGCCTGGGAGTGGACGGATGGCTAATTAGAATCTACGATACGCAGGATGGTTCCCAGACCAGAGGTGGCACCAGTGCCAAGTCGGGTGGTTTGATAGTAGCAAGTGGCTCCTGCAATCTGCCATCCAGAAGCGGGACAGCTTACTTTTGTTTGTCAGGGAAACGGGCCGAGTTTTGTGTCTGTGGGCCTACGGCTGGGAGTGACCGGCTGGCTCCTGAAAAGCTACGATAGGCAGGATGGTGACCAGACCCATGGTGGCACCAGTGCCAAATTGGGCTGGTTTGATAGTACCAAGTGGCTCCTGCAATCTGCCATCCAGAAGCGGGGCAGCTGAGTTTTGTTTGCCAGAGAAAAGGCCCGTGGGTTGTGTTTGGGGGCATATGGCTGGGAGTGGCCACCTGGCTCCTTAAAATGCACGATACGCCGCATGGTAACCAGACGCAAGGTGGCACCAGTGCCAAGTCAGGCTGTTTTTGTAGTACCCAGTGGCTCCTGCAATTTGCCATCCAGAAGCGGGGCAGTTGAATTTTGTTTGCTAGAGAAAAGGGCTGTGGTTTGTGTTTGGGGGCCTATGGCTGAGAGTGGCCGGCTGGCCCCTGAAAATCAACGATAGGCAGGATGGTTCCCAGATCCAAGGTGGCACCAGTGCCAAGTAAGGCTGGTTGTAGGGTTCAAAGTGACTCCTGCAATCTGCCATCCAGAAGCGGGACAGCTGAGTTTTTTTTGCCAGAGAAAATGTCCATGGTTTCTTTTTGGGGCATACGGCTGGGAATTGCCGGCTGGCTCCTTAAAATGCTCGATACGCAGGATGGTTCCCAGAGCCAAGGTGGCACCACTGCCAAGTCGGGCTCTTTTTGTAGTACCAAGTGCGTCCTGCAATTTGCCATCCAGAAGAGGGGCAGTTGAGTTTTGTTTGCCAGAGAAAAGGGCCGAGGTTTGTGTTTGGGGGCATATGGCTGGGAATGACCGGCTGGCCCCTGAAAATCCACGATACGCCGGATGGTTCCCAGATCCAAGGTGGTACCATTACCAAGTCGGGCTGGTTTGATAGTCCCAAGTGGCTCCTGCAAACTGCCATCCAGAAGCGGGGCCGCTGAGTTTTGTTTTCCAGGGAAATGGGCCTTTGTTTGTGTTTGGGGGCCTGTGGCTGTGAGTGTTCGGCTGGTTCCTGAATATGTACGATACGTAGGATTGTTCCGAGATCCAAGTTGGCAGCAGTGCCATGTTGTGCTGGTGTGATAGTCCCAAGTGGCTCCTGCAATCTGCCATCCAGAAGTGGGGCAGTTGATTTTTGTTTGCCAGAGAAAAGGTCCGTGGTTTGTTTTTGGGGGCATATGGCTGAGAGTGGCTGGCTGGCCCCTGAAAATCCACGATACGCAGGATGGTTCCCAGACCTGAGGTGGCACCAGTGACAAGTCGGGCCAGTTTGATGGTGCAAAGTGGCTCCTGCAATCTGCCATCCAGAAGCGGGGCAGCTTACTTTTGTTTTCCAGGGAAACGGGCCGAGGTTTGTGTCTGGGGGCCTATGGCTGGGAGTGACCAGCTGGCTCCTGAAAAGCTACGATAGGCAGGATGGTGACCAGACCCATGGTGGCACCAGTGCCAAGTTGGGCTGATTTGATATTACCAAGTGGCTCCTGCAATCTGCCATCAAAAATTTGGCAGGCGAGTTTTGATTTCCAGGGAAAAGCGCCGTTGTTTGTGTTTGGGGGCCTGTGGCTGAGAGTGGCCGGCTTGCTAATTGGAATCCACGATACGCAGGATGGTTCCCAGACCTGACGTGGCACCAGTGCCAAGTCGGGCTAGTTTGATGCTGCAAAGTGGCTCCTGCAATCTGCCAAGCAGAAGCGGGGTAGCTTACTTTTGTTTGCCAGGGAAAATGGCCGAGGTTTTTGTCTGGGGGCCTATGGCTGGGAGTGACCGGCTGGCTCCTGAAAAGCTACGATAGGCAGGATGGTGACCAGACCCATGGTGGCACCAGTGCCAAGTTGGGCTGATTTGATAGTAGCAAGTTGCTCCTGCAATCTGCCATCAAAAAGTTGGCAGGCGAGTTTTATTTTCCAGGGAAAAGCGCCGTTGTTTGTGTTTGGGGGCCTGTGGCTGGGAGTGGCCGGCTGGCTCCTTAGAATCCACGATACGCAGCATGGTATCCAGACCCAAGGTGGCACCAGTGCCAAGTTGGGCTGGTTTGATAATACCAAGTGGTTCCTGCAATCTGCCATCAAGAAGCGGGGCAGCTTACTTTTGTTTGCCAGGGAAACGGGCCGAGGTTTGTGTCTGGGGGCCTATGGCTGGGAGTGACCGGATGGCTCCTGAAAAGCTACCATAGGCAGGATGGTGACCAGACCCATGGTGGCACCAGTGCCAAGTTGGGCTGGTTTGATAGTACCAAGTGGCTCCTGCAATCTGCCATCAAAATTTGGCAGGCGAGTTTTGTTTTCCAGGGAAAAGCGCCGTGTTTTGGGTTTGAGGGCCTGCGGCTGGGAGTGGCCGGCTGGCTCCTTAGAATCCACGATACGCAGGATGGTTCCCAGACCAGAGGTGGCACCAGTGCCAAGTCGGGCTGGTTTGATTATACCAAGTGGCTCCTGCAATCTGCCATCCAGAAGCGGGGCAGCTTACTTTTGTTTGCCACGGAAACGGGTCGAGCTTTGTGTCTGGGGGCCGATGGCTGGGAATGACCGGCTGGTTCCTGAAGAGCTACGATGTGCAGGATGGTGACCAGACCCATGGTGGCACCAGTGCCAAGTTGGGCTGGTTTGATAGCACCAAGTGGCTCCTGCAATCTGTCATCAAAATTTGGCAGGCGAGTTTTGTTTTCCAGGGAAAAGCGTCGTTGTTTGTGTTTGGGGGCCTGTGGCTGGGAGTGGCCGGATGGCTAATTAGAATCCACGATACGCAGGATGGTTCCCAGACCAGAGGTGGCACCAGTGCCACATTGGGCTGGTTTGATAGTACCAAGTGCGTCCGGCAATCTGCCATCCAGAAGCGGGGCAGCTTTCTTTTTTTTGCCAGGGAAACGGGCCGAGCTTTGTGTCTTGGGGCCTATGGCTGGGAGTGACCGGCTGGCTCCTGAAAAGCTACGATAGGCAGGATGTTGACCAGACCCATGGTGGCACCAGTGCCAAGTTGGGCTGGTTTGATAGTACCAAGTGGCTCCTGCAATCTGCCATCAAAAAGTTGGCAGGCGAGTTTTCTTTTCCAGGGAAAAGCGTCGTTGTTTGTGTTTGAGGGCCTGTGGCTGGGAGTGGCCGGCTGGCTCCTTAGAATCCACGATACGCAGGATGGTTCCCAGACTTGACGTGGCACCAGTGCCAAGTTGGGCTGGTTTGATAGTACCAAGTGCGTCCTGCAATCTGCCATCCAGAAGTGGGGCAGCTTACTTTTGTTTTCCAGGGAAACGGGCCGAGGTATTTGTCTGGGGGCCTATGGCTGGGAGTGACCGGCTGGCTCCTGAAAAGCTACGATAGGCAGGATGGTGACCAGACCCATGGTGGCACCAGTGCCAAGTTGGGCTGGTTTGATAGTACCAAGTGGCTCCTGTAATCTGCCATCAAAATTTGGCAGGCGAGTTTTGTTTTCTAGGGAAAAGCGCCGTTGTTTGTGTTTGGGGGCCTGTGGCTGGGAGTGGCCGGCTGGCTCCTTAGAATCCACAATACGCAGGATGGTTCCCAGACCTGAGGTGGCACCAGTGCCAAGTTGGGCTGGTTTGATAGTACCAAGTGCGTCCTGCAATCTGCCATCCAGAAGCGGGGAAGCTTACTTTTGTTTGCCAGGGAAACGGGCCGAGCTTTGTGTCTGGGGGCCTATGGCTGGGAGTGACCGGCTGGCTCCTGAAAAGCTACGATAGGCAGGATGGTGACCAGACCCATGGTGGCACCAGAGCCATGTTCGGCTGATTTCAAAGTACAAAGTGGCTCCTGCAATCTTCCATCAAAAAGTCAGCAGGCGAGTTTTGTTTTCCAGGGAAAAGCGCCGTTGTTTTTGTCTGCGGGCCTGTGGCTGGAGTGGCCGGCTGGCTCCTTTCAACACACGATACGCCGGATGGTTCCCAGACCCAAGGTGGCACCAGTGCCAAGTTGGGCTGGTTTGATAGTACCAAGTGGTTCCTGCAATCTGCCATCAAAATGTTGGCAGGCGAGTTTTGCTTTCCAGGGAAAAGCGCCGTTGATTTTTTTTGGGGGCCTGTGGCTGGGAGTGGCCGGCTGGCTCCTTAGAATCCACGATACGCAGGATGGTTCCCAGACCAGAGGTGGCACCAGTACCAAGTCGGGCTGGTTTGATAATAACAAGTGGATCCTGCAATCTGCCATCCAGAAGCGGGGCAGCTTACTTTTGTTTGCCAGGGAAACGGGCCGAGCTTTGTGTCTGGGCTCCTATGGCTGGGAGTGACCGGCTGGCTCCTGAAAAGCTACGATAGGCAGGATGGTGACCAGACCCATGGTGGCACCAGTGCCAAGTTGGGCTGGTTTGATAGTACCAAGTGGCTCCTGCAATCTGCCATCAAAAAGTTGGCAGGCGAGTTTTGTTTTCCAGGGAAAAGCGCCGTTCTTTGTGTTTGGGGGCCTGTGGCTGGGAGTGGTCTTCTTGCTAATTGGAATCCACGATACTCAGGATGGTTCCCAGACCTGAGGTGGCACCAGTGACAAGTCGGGCCAGTTGGATGGTGCAAAGTGGCTCCTGCAATCTGCCATCCAGAAGCGGGGCATCTTACTTTTGTTTGCCAGGGAAACGGGCCGAGGTTTGTGTCTGGGGGCCTATGGCTGGGAGTGACCGGCTGGCTCCTGAAAAGCTACGATAGGCAGGATGGTGACCAGACCCATGGTGGCACCAGTGCCAAGTTGGGCTGATTTGATAGTACCAAGTGGCTCCTGCAATCTGTCATCAAAAAGTTGGCAGGCGAGTTTTGTTTTCCAGGGAAAAGCGCTGTGGTTTGTATTTGGGGGCCTGTGGCTGGGAGTGACCGGCTGGCTCCTTAGAATCCACGATACGCAGGATGGTTCCCAGACCCAAGGTGGCACCATTTCCAAGTTGGGCTGGTTTGATAGTACCAATTGCGTCCTGCAATCTGCCATCCAGAAGCGGGGCAGCTTACTTTTGTTTGCCAGGGAAACGGGCCGAGGTTTTTGTCTGGGGGCCTATGGCTGGGAGTGACCGGCTGGCTCCTGAAAAGCTACGATAGGCAGGATGGTGACCCGACCAGAGGTGGCACCAGTGCCAAGTTGGGCTGGTTTGATAGTACCAAGTAGCTCCTGCAATCTGCCATCAAAAAGTTGGAAGGCGAGTTTTGTTTTCCAGGGAAAAGCGCCGTTGTTTGTGTTTGGGGGCCTGTGGCAGTGAGTGGCCAGCTGGCTCCTTAGAATCCACGATACGCAGGATGGTTCCCAGACCCAAGGTGGCACCAGTGCCAAGTTGGGCTGGTTTGATTATAACAAGTGGATCCTGCAATCTGCCATCCAGAAGCGGGGCAGCTTACTTTTGTTTGCCAGGGAAATGGGCCGAGCTTTTTGTCTGGGGGCCTATGGCTGGGAGTGACCTGCTAGGTCCTGAAAAGCTACGATAGGCAGGATGGTGACCAGACCCATGGTGGCACCAGTGCCAAGTTGGGCTGGTTTGATAGTACCAAGTGGCTCCTGCAATCTGCCATCAAAAAGTTGGCAGGCGAGTTTTGTTTTCCAGGAAAAAGCGCCGTTGTTTATGTTTGGGGGCCTGTGGCTGGGAGTGGCCGGCTGGCTCCTTAGAATCCACGATACGCAGGATGGTTCCCAGACCAGAGGTGGCACCAGTGCCAAGTCGGGCTAGTTTGATGGTGCAAAGTGGCTCCTGCAATCTGCCATCCAGTAGCGGGGTAGCTTACTTTTTTTTGCCAGGGAAACGGGCCGAGGTTTTTGTCTAGAGGCCTATGGCTGGGAGTGACCGGCTGGCTCGTGAAAAGCTACGATAGGCAGGATGGTGACCAGACCCATGGTGGCACCAGTGCCAAGTTGGGCTGATTTGATAGTACCAAGTGGCTCCTGCAATCTGCCATCAAAACGTTGGCAGGCGAGTTTTGTTTTCCAGGGAAAAGCGCCGTTGTTTGTGTTTGCGGGCCTGTGGCTGGGAGTGGCCGGCTGGCTCCTTAGAATCCACGATACGCAGGATGGTTCCCAGACCCAAGATGGCACCAGTGCCAAGTTGGGCTGGTTTGATAGTACCAAGTGGTTCCTGCAATCTGCCATCCAGAAGCGGGGTAGCTTACTTTTGTTTTCCAGGGAAACGGGCCGAGGTTTGTGTTTGGGGGCCTGTGGCTGGCAGTGGCCAGTTGGCTCCTGAAAATCCATGATACGCAGCATGGTTCCCAGACCCAAGATGGCACCAGTGCCAAGTGGGGCTGGTTTGACAGTGTCAAGTGCCTCATGCAGTCTCCCATCCAGAAACGGGGCAGCTGAGTTCTTTTGCCTGTGAACCGGCCGTTGTTTTTGATTGGGGTCTGTGGCCGAGAATGGTCGACTGGCTACTGACAATCCACAATACGCAGGATGGTTCCCAGACTCAAGGTGGCACCAGGGCCAAGTCGGGCTCGTTTGATAGTACCAAGTGGCTCCTGCAATCTGCCATCCTGACGGGGGGCAGCGGATCTTTGTTTGCCAGAGTAAAGTTCCGTGGTTTGTTTTTGGGGGCATATGGCTGGGAGTGGCCGGCTGGCTCCTTAAGAAGCTCGATACGCAGGATGGTTCCCAGATCCATGGTGGCACCATTGCCTAGTTTGGCTGTTTTTGTAGTACCAAGTGCGTCCTGCAATTTTCCATCCAGAAGAAGGGCAGTTGAGTTTTGTTTTCCAGGGAAAAGCGCCGTTGTTTTTGATTGGAGGCCTGTGGCTGGGAGTGGCCGGCTGGCTCCTTTCAACACACGATACGCCGGATGGTTCCCAGACCCAAGGTGGCAACAGTGCAAAGTCGGGCTGGTTTGATACTACCAAGTGGTTCCTGCAATCTGCCATCCAGAAGCGGGGCAGCTTACTTTTGTTTGCCAGGGAAACGGGCCGAGGTTTGTGTCTCAGGGCCTATGGCTGGGAGTGACCGGCTGGCTCCTGAAAAGCTACGATAGGCAGGATGGTGACCAGACCCATGGTGGCACCAGTGCCAAGTTGGGCTGGTTTGATAGTACCAAGTGGCTCCTGCAATCTGCCATCAAATGTTTGGCAGGCGAGTTTTGTTTTCCAGGGAAAAGCACCGTTGTGTGTGTTTTGGGGCCTGTGGCTGGGACTGGCCAGCTGGCTCCTTAGAATCCACGATACGCAGGATGGTTCCCAGACCCAAGGTGGCACCAGTGCCAAGTCGGGCTGGTTTGTTAGTACCAAGTGCGTCCTGCAATCTGCCATCCAGAAGCGGGGCAGCTGAATTTTGTTTGCCAGAGAAAAAGGCTGTTGTTTGTGTTTCGGGGCCTGTGGCTGGCAGTGGCCGACTGGCTCCTGAAAATCCATGATACGCAGCATGGTTCCCAGACCCAAGGTGGCACCAGTGCCAAGTAGGGCTGGTTTCATAGTACCCAGTGGCTCCTGCAATCTGCCATCCAGAAGAGGGGCAGTTGAGTTTTGTTTTCCAGAGAAAAGGGCCGTGGTTTGTGTTTGGGGCCTATGGCTGAGAGTGACCGGCTGGCCCCTGAAAATCCACGATAGGACGGATGGTTCCCAGATCCAAGGTGGCAGCAGTGCCATGTTGTGCTGGTGTGATAGTCCCAAGTGGCTCCTGCAATCTGCCATCCAGAAGCGGGGCAGCTGAATTTTGTTTGCCAGAGAAAAAGGCTGTGGTTTGTGTTTGGGGGCCTGTGGCTGGGAGTGGCCGGCTGGCTCCTGAAAATCCATGATACGCAGCATGGTTCCCAGACCCAAGGTGGCACCAGTGCCAAGTGGGGCTGGTTTCACAGTGTCAAGTGCCTCCTGCAATCTCCCATCCAGAAGCGGGGCAGCTGAGTTTTGTTTGCCTGTGAAACGGGCCGTTGTTTTTGATTGGGGTCTGTGGCCGAGAGTGTTCGGCTGGCTCCTGACAACCCACAATACGCAGGATGGTTCCCAGACCCAAGGTGGCACCAGTGCCAAGTCGGGCTGGTTTGATAGTACCAAGTGGCTCCTGCAATCTGCCATCCAGAAGCGGTGCAGTTGAGTTTTGTTTGCCAGAGAAAAGGGCCGTGGGTTGTGTTTGGGGGCATATGGCTGGGAGTGACCGGCTGTCTCATTAAAAAGATCGGTACGCAGGATGGTTCCCAGACCCAAGGTGGCACCAGTGCCAAGTCGGGCTGTTTTTATAGTACCAAGTGCGTCCTGCAATTTGCCATCCAGAAGAGGGGCAGTGGAGTTTTGTTTGCCAGAGAATAGCGCCGTTGTTTGTGTTTGGGGGCTTGTGGCTGGGAGTGGCCGACTGGCGCCTTAGAATCTGCGTTACGCAGCATGGTTCCCAGACCAGAGGTGGCACCAGTGCCAAGTTTGGCTGGTTTGATAGTACCAAGGGGCTCCTGCAATCTGCCATCCAGAAGCGGGGCAGCTTACTTTTGTTTGCCAGGGAAACGGGCCGAGGTTTGTGACTGGGGGTCTATGGCTGGGAGTGACCGGCTGGCTCCTGGAAAGCTACAATAGGCAGGATGGTGACCAGACCCATGGTGGCACCAGTGCCAAGTTGGGCTGGTTTGATAGTACCAAGTGGCTCCTGCAATCTGCCATGAAAAAGTTGGCAGGCGAGATTTGTTTTCCAGGGAAAAGCGCCGTTGTTTGTATTTGGGGGCCTGTGGCTGGGAGTGGCCGGCTGGCTCCTTTGAACCCACGATACGCATGATGGTTCCCAGACCCAAGGTCGCACCAGTGCCAAGTCGGGCTGGTTTGATACTACCAAGTGCGTCCTGCAATCTGCCATCCAGAAGCGGGGCAGCTTAATTTTGTTTGCCAGGGAAACGGGCCGTGGGTTTTGTTTGGGGGCCTATGGCTGAGAGTGGCCGGCTGGCTCCTGAAAATCCACGCTAGGCAGCATGGTTCCCAGATGCAAGGTGGCACCAGTGCCAAGTCGGGCTGGTTTGATGGTGCAAAGTGGCTCCTGCAATCTGCCATCCAGAAGCGGGGCAGCTGATTTTGTTTGCCAGAGAAAAATTCCGTGGATTGTTTTTGGGGGCATATTGCTGGGAGTGGCCGGCTGGCTCCTTAAAATGCTCGATACGCATGATGGTTCCCAGGCCCAAGGTGTCACCACTACCAAGTCGGCCTGCGGTTTTAGTATCAAGTTCATCCTGCAATTTGCCATCCAGAAGAGGGGCAGTTGAGTTTTGTTTGCCAGAGAAACGGGCCGAGGTTTCTGTTTGGGGACATATGGCTGAGAGTGGCCGGCTGGCCCCTGAATATCCACGATACACAGCATGGTTCCCAGATCCAAGGTGGCACCAGTGCCAAGTTGGGCTGGTTTGATAGTACCAAGTGTCTCCTGCAATCTGCCATCCAGAAGCGGGGCAGCTTACTTTTGTTTGCCAGAGAAATAGGCCTAGGTTTTTGTTTGGGGGCCTGTGGCTAGGAGTGGCCGGCTGGCTCCTAAGAATCCACGATACGCAGGATGTTTCCCAGACCCAAGGTGGCACCAGTGCCAAGTCGGGCTGGTTTGATAGTACCAAGTGGCTCCTGCAAACTCCATCAAAAAGTTGGCAGGCGTGTTTTGTTTTCCAGGGAACAGCGCCGTTGATTTTGTTTGGGGGCCTGTGGCTGGCAGTGGCCGGCTGGCTCCTTAGAATCCACGATACGCAGGATGGTTCCCAGACCCAAGGTGGCACCAGTGCCAAGTCGGGCTGGTTTGATTACACCAAGTGGCTCCTGCAATCTGCCATCCAGAAGTGAGGCAGCTAAGTTTTGTTTGCGAGAAAAAAGGGCCGTGGTTTTTGTTGGGGGCCTGTGGCTGGGAGTAGCCGGCTGGCTCCTTAAAATCCACGATACGCAGGATGGTTCCCAGACCCAAGGTGGCACCAGTGCCAAGTTGGGCTGGTTTGATAGTACCAAGTGGCTCCTGCAAACTGCCATCCAGAAGCGGGGCAGCTGAGTTTTGTTTTCCAGGGAAATGGGCCTTTGTTTGTGTTTGGGGGCCTGTGGCTGGGAGTGTTCGGCTGGTTCCTGAATATGTACGATACGTAGGATTGTTCCGAGATCCAAGTTGGCAGCAGTGCCATGTTGTGCTGGTGTGATAGTCCCAAGTGGCTCCTGCAATCTGCCATCCAGAAGTGGGGCAGTTGATTTTTGTTTGCCAGAGAAAAGGTCCGTGGTTTGTTTTTGGGGGCATATGGCTGAGAGTGGCTGGCTGGCCCCTGAAAATCCACGATACACAGGATGGTTCCCAGATCCAAGGTGGCACCTGTGCCAAGTCGGGCTGATTTGATAGTACTAAGTAGCTCCTGCAATCTGCCATCCAGAAGCGGGGCAGCTTACTTTTGTTTGCCAGGGAAACGGGCCGAGTTTTGTGTCTCGGGGCCTATGGCTGAGAGTGACCGGCTGGCTCCTGAAAAGCTACAATAGGCAGGATGGTGACCAGACCCATGGTGGCACCAGTGCCAAGTTGGGCTGGTTTGATAGTACCAAGTGGTTCCTGCAATCTGCCATCCAGAAGCAGGGCAGCTGAGTTTTGTTTGCCAGAGAAAAGGGCCTTGGTTTGTGTTTGGGGGCATATGGCTGGGTGTGGCCAGCTGGCTCCTTAAAATGCACGATATGCAACATGGCTCCCAGACCCAAGGTGGCACCAGTGCCAAGTTGGGCTGGTTTGATAGTACCAAGTGGCTCCTGCAATCTTCCATGATCACGTGGAGAAATACTTTCTGGTTTCAGCCTCATGCTCTTTCTTCTCTCCCTCAACTTCTCTATCACCTCTCATCTGGTTCACATGCGCTGTCTTCAAGGTCCACAGGCTACTTTTCACAGAATCTTCTGGCCTGATGAAGTAAGGATGATGAATAGAACAGAGCTGGGATCTATTTTCCAGTTTGGATAAAATGCATTCTGCACACAAATCCAAGGAGAACGGGCTGCCCCGATGCCCAGAAAATCTTTCACTCCTGCTAGTGTTCTACGTCAACCGCAACTTAGTCTGAAAGAAAAGCTTTTTCTCTGAGAGCATCTGAGAGGTTTGCATGAAGCACTGATATCTGACATATGCAATTTTGAATAGGAGAGGAAAAAGAAAATGGCAAGGAGTTTTTAATTTTAGTGGTTTCAATTTTAATTTCCGTGCACTTTTTCAAAACTTGTCAGCTCAAATGCCCATCAACATCTTTTAGTCATCTGTAAGTCAGTATTCATATAAAATGTGCTTCAAATCCAAAGAATTTCAAATTTGCACTCCAAGCTTCTATGCCTAGATTTATGATTTCCTACACATATTAGATGAAAGGAAGGCCTTTTTTACTGTGGGAGTGCTGGAACACTGGAACAGGTTGCCCAGAGAAGTTGTGGGTGTCCCATCCCTGAAAGTATTCAAGGTCACCTTGGACGGGGCTTGGAGCAGCAACAAAGGAGAAGCTTGATGGTAGAGAAACAAAGTTGGACTATAGAAGAAACTCGGATTGAAGTATAGGATCAAGTTTTCTCTCAGCTCTTGGGGTAAATTCAAAGTTGTACAAAATGACATTTATCTGTGCTATTCACTACTGTAACAGAAAGTTTCATGAAAACTGTACAGAAGATAGTAAATTTTAAAAGAGATAAGAATTACAGCATAAAATCCATGGGATAGGTTACAACATGAGACACTCTCTAAGAGAAAATCTCTGTGTTTCAGCACTTCATCGGGGTAAGATTTCATGAAGTGCCAAAGAAGGCGGCAAAATATCATTCGGGACATTATTTACTGGAATTCAGCCTGGCCATTAGTAGGAACTGCCTTTGAACATATCATGTAGATATACCACACACACTTTCCCTTCACTGAAAAATTACTGTTTACAACAAATAAGCAATTGACGATCAAAATTGATTGAAAGCATCTTAAACATGTCAAGTATTTCATTGTAGATGATCTGTGATCCAAATGCTTCTTCCACCTTCGAGAGGGACAGAAGAATTCTTCCATATCATGATGGTTTAAAATTGTATCAACCAATGTTTTCTGCTGAAAAGATATCATCTATTTTTTTCTATTTTTGGAAGAAAATATTCCTAGACATACAACAGGTGAGAACTAAGTAATTTTAAAGAAACAAATGAAATGAAAATATTCTGTAAATAGAATGAAATGAAAAGCTGTGTTTTAAATAGGAGCTAAATATTAAACAGAATTTTTGTACCAGGCATTTGAATTACTGCACCAGCTCTTTTGCCCATCAAGAGAGGCATTTAGCATTTCAGTCTTTTCCAAGGTGTTCATGATCTGCTATGCTGATCTCTGTGTGTGCCTAGGTGTGTGTGGAGGGGGGGGCATATGAAGGGGAGTGTGTATGTTTGCTTTACAATTGTTGTGGCAGATTCATGCCTCAGCTCCACATTTTGTTTTAAAAAGGTCACACCGAGTGGATATGAAGTTTACTATCAACAAGAGATCGATTCCCAAATCATCCATTTGACTCTCCCTTATAAATCATGTGCTTTGTTGCATATTTTATCAAATATACTTTCAAGCCAGATGGAGGAAGGAGGATGTGGGAATCCCTCCACCATCTTGCAACTTTTATGTAAGTAGGTTTTCAAGAAAATCATCATTTCTCTTTTAAATATGTCTGGAACAGGCATGATGGTAGTGTCAACCTGTTGGAGTTTTTGTTGCTGGAAGAAGTTGTACAAAAGGATTGGTTTTTACATTGACCAGTTACTGAATCAAGCGCAGGAATACATTGGAAATTTAGCTGGGGGTTCCTTTTCCCAGCAGACTACTTCTAGAACGAGCTTGTACACTGAAGCTGACTCTTTTGCTCTCTTTTTGTTTCTTTCCTATTTTCTTGGCTTCTTTGCCACTATCTAGACAATTTTGGAACTTTGTTCCCAACTAAAATGGTTTCAATAGTCTGATTGTGATCATACATTTTTACAAGGAATTTTTAAAATCTTTCCTCGAGTCCAGAAAGTCAAGGACTTAGATCTTTTTCTTCCCTTATCAATATTGCCATGAAATTGATAAATAAAGACCAACTCTTTATTTTTGTTTTTAACCCACGTAGATAATTCCCATCCATTAATCCATTTTGTGGACCAATAGCTGCCATTCTGATGGAAGCTGTCACTTCTTAACAATAGGCATTCTGTGACTATGTTGACAGCACTTTGGGTGAAGATCCTAACTGGTCTTAGATATACATAGGGAGAAATTTGCTCAGCCAGTGTCAGTCTTAAGCATGCGTATCAGAAGATCTTTCTAGAGCTGGGAATTTTCCCATGAAAGGGATTCAGTTAGGGAAGAGACACTTGTGCCAGAGTTTTACATTCTTCTTGAACACTGCTTAAGGAACTTAGATGCCATGTCCATTTGGATCTCTGTCTGCACAGAACTTTGTCATGCCAGTGCTTTGAAATGCATCTTGAAGAGAATTCACTAGCACAGAATGAAAGAGAGTGGAAGGGGTTGGTGGGGCTAACCAGGCCCAACCCCCCTGCCTAAACCAGGATACCTAGAGCCTCTTGCCCAGGATTCTATCTGGGTGTACTTTTAATGTCTTCAAAGATCCAGGCTCCACAATCTTTCTGGGCAGTCTGTGCCGTGGTTCAGTCACCCTGACAGTAAAGAAACATTTACTGATGTTCAAAGGCAATCTCCTGTATTTCAGTGTGTGCCCACTGCCTCTTGTCTTTTCCCTCAGCATCACTGAAAAGACACTGATTCCCTCCCCTTTGCACTATTGCTTCCATATGTATGTGTGATGCCATGTAGAGGTACGTCAAAAACCTCCCTGAAGCCCAGGCAGATAATATTCCCTTCATCTACCAGTCAAGTTGATTCATCAGAGGAGTTTAAAGTGATGTTCAGCATGAAATTCCCCTGAAAAATCATGCTAACTACATTATTTGGTCATCTGTCATGTGCCTGGCAAGGATTTCCAGGAAGAGCTGCTTCATCAACTTCCTGGGGATAAAAAAGAGGCTGGCTGGTTTGTACTATGGCGAGTCCTCTTAATTGCCTTTTTTGAAGATGGGTGTCATTTGCTAACATCCACTCTTTAGCCTCTCTTGTCGTCTACATCTTAGCAAAACGCTTTTCCACTATGTCTGGCTAGGAAAAACTGTGCCAGCACAGAAAACATCTCCCATCGTGTTCTAGAAGTTGCACGGATGTCTGCCAAGTGTTTGGCAGGAAGAAAAGAAAAGTTGTCCAAAACAGCTTCCAATCGAATGTTCCTGTGATTGGAAAAGTCAGGAGAGTGCAAAGGTACTGTTTTCTATCAGTTGGCAAGGTGCGCACACAATCCCAGTGTTGTACAGCTTGCTTCTTCACCTTCCCGAAGCTGCCGCTCTCGCCGGCTGCCGGAGCCCAAGAAGCGGCTTCTTCGCGCAAAGACGATTGTGCCGCTCACAGTGCTCTCCTTAGCGCGGCTTCTGCCGAAAGACGCCCGGCAGCGGCTCTTACCTCCGGAGAGCACCCTACCTTCGTCTTTAGCTCCTCTTCTCATCTACACCTCGGCAAAAAGCTTCTCCACTATGTCTGGCTAGGAAAAACTGTGCCAGCACAGAAAACATCTCCCATCGTGTTCTAGAAGTTGCACGGATGTCTGCCAAGTGTTTGGCAGGAAGAAAAGAAAAGTTGTCCAAAACAGCTTCCAATCGAATGTTCCTGTGATTGGAAAAGTCAGCAGAGTGCAAAGGTACTGTTTTCTATCAGTTGGCAAGGTGCGCACACAATCCCAGTGTTGTACAGCTTGCTTCTTCACCTTCCCGAAGCTGCCGCTCTCGCCGGCTGCCGGAGCCCAAGAAGCGGCTTCTTCGCGCAAAGACGATTGTGCCGCTCACAGTGCTCTCCTTAGCGCGGCTTCTGCCGAAAGACGCCCGGCAGCGGCTCTTACCTCCGGAGAGCATCCTACCTTCGTCTTTCGCGTCTTTTGTAGTCTACATCTTAGCAAAACGCTTTTCCACTATGTCTGGCTAGGAAAAACTGTGCCAGCACAGAAAACATCTCCCATCGTGTTCTAGAAGTTGCACGGATGTCTGCCAAGTGTTTGGCAGGAAGAAAAGAAAAGTTGTCCAAAACAGCTTCCAATCGAATGTTCCTGTGATTGGAAAAGTCAGGAGAGTGCAAAGGTACTGTTTTCTATCAGTTGGCAAGGTGCGCACACAATCCCAGTGTTGTACAGCTTGCTTCTTCACCTTCCCGAAGCTGCCGCTCTCGCCGGCTGCCGGAGCCCAAGAAGCGGCTTCTTCGCGCAAAGACGATTGTGCCGCTCACAGGGCTCTCCTTAGCGCGGCTTCTGCCGAAAGACGCCCGGCAGCGGCTCTTACCTCCGGAGAGCATCCTACCTTCGTCTTTAGCTCCTCTTCTCATCTACACCTCGGCAAAAAGCTTCTCCACTATGTCTGGCTAGGAAAAACTGTGCCAGCACAGAAAACATCTCCCATCGTGTTCTAGAAGTTGCACGGATGTCTGCCAAGTGTTTGGCAGGAAGAAAAGAAAAGTTGTCCAAAACAGCTTCCAATCGAATGTTCCTGTGATTGGAAAAGTCAGGAGAGTGCAAAGATACTGTTTTCTATCAGTTGGCAAGGTGCGCACACAATCCCAGTGTTGTACAGCTTGCTTCTTCACCTTCCCGAAGCTGCCGCTCTCGCCGGCTGCCGGAGCCCAAGAAGCGGCTTCTTCGCGCAAAGACGATTGTGCCGCTCACAGGGCTCTCCTTAGCGCGGCTTCTGCCGAAAGACGCCCGGCAGCGGCTCTTACCTCCGGAGAGCATCCTACCTTCGTCTTTCGCGTCTTTTGTAGTCTACATCTTAGCAAAACGCTTTTCCACTATGTCTGGCTAGGAAAAACTGTGCCAGCACAGAAAACATCTCCCATCGTGTTCTAGAAGTTGCACGGATGTCTGCCAAGTGTTTGGCAGGAAGAAAAGAAAAGTTGTCCAAAACAGCTTCCAATCGAATGTTCCTGTGATTGGAAAAGTCAGGAGAGTGCAAAGGTACTGTTTTCTATCAGTTGGCAAGGTGCGCACACAATCCCAGTGTTGTACAGCTTGCTTCTTCACCTTCCCGAAGCTGCCGCTCTCGCCGGCTGCCGGAGCCCAAGAAGCGGCTTCTTCGCGCAAAGACGATTGTGCCGCTCACAGGGCTCTCCTTAGCGCGGCTTCTGCCGAAAGACGCCCGGCAGCGGCTCTTACCTCCGGAGAGCATCCTACCTTCGTCTTTCTCGTCTTTTGTAGTCTACATCTTAGCAAAACGCTTTTCCACTATGTCTGGCTAGGAAAAACTGTGCCAGCACAGAAAACATCTCCCATCGTGTTCTAGAAGTTGCACGGATGTCTGCCAAGTGTTTGGCAGGAAGAAAAGAAAAGTTGTCCAAAACAGCTTCCAATCGAATGTTCCTGTGATTGGAAAAGTCAGGAGAGTGCAAAGGTACTGTTTTCTATCAGTTGGCAAGGTGCGCACACAATCCCAGTGTTGTACAGCTTGCTTCTTCACCTTCCCGAAGCTGCCACTCTCAGGAGGTAAGAGCCGCTGCCGGGCGTCTTTCGGCAGAAGCTGCGCTAAGGAGAGCACTGTGAGCGGCACAATCGTCTTTGCGCGAAGAAGCCGCTTCTTGGGCTCCGGCAGCCGGCGAGAGCGGCAGCTTCGGGAAGGTGAAGAAGCAAGCTGTACAACACTGGGATTGTGTGCGCACCTTGCCAACTGATAGAAAACAGTACCTTTGCACTCTCCTGACTTTTCCAATCACAGGAACATTCGATTGGAAGCTGTTTTGGACAACTTTTCTTTTCTTCCTGCCAAACACTTGGCAGACATCCGTGCAACTTCTAGAACACGATGGGAGATGTTTTCTGTGCTGGCACAGTTTTTCCTAGCCAGACATAGTGGAAAAGCGTTTTGCTAAGATGTAGACTACAAAAGACGCGAAAGACGAAGGTAGGATGCTCTCCGGAGGTAAGAGCCGCTGCCGGGCGTCTTTCGGCAGAAGCCGCGCTAAGGAGAGCCCTGTGAGCGGCACAATCGTCTTTGCGCGAAGAAGCCGCTTCTTGGGCTCCGGCAGCCGGCGAGAGCGGCAGCTTCGGGAAGGTGAAGAAGCAAGCTGTACAACACTGGGATTGTGTGCGCACCTTGCCAACTGATAGAAAACAGTACCTTTGCACTCTCCTGACTTTTCCAATCACATGAACATTCGATTGGAAGCTGTTTTGGACAACTTTTCTTTTCTTCCTGCCAAACACTTGGCAGACATCCGTGCAACTTCTAGAACACGATGGGAGATGTTTTCTGTGCTGGCACGGGTTTTCCTAGCCAGACATAGTGGAAAAGCGTTTTGCTAAGATGTAGACTACAAAAGACGCGAAAGACGAAGGTAGGATGCTCTCCGGAGGTAAGAGCCGCTGCCGGGCGTCTTTCGGCAGAAGCCGCGCTAAGGAGAGCCCTGTGAGCGGCACAATCGTCTTTGCGCGAAGAAGCCGCTTCTTGGGCTCCGGCAGCCGGCGAGAGCGGCAGCTTCGGGAAGGTGAAGAAGCAAGCTGTACAACACTGGGATTGTGTGCGCACCTTGCCAACTGATAGAAAACAGTACCTTTGCACTCTCCTGACTTTTCCAATCACAGGAACATTCGATTGGAAGCTGTTTTGGACAACTTTTCTTTTCTTCCTGCCAAACACTTGGCAGACATCCGTGCAACTTCTAGAACACGATGGGAGATGTTTTCTGTGCTGGCACAGTTTTTCCTAGCCAGACATAGTGGAAAAGCGTTTTGCTAAGATGTAGACTACAAAAGACGAGAAAGACGAAGGTAGGATGCTCTCCGGAGGTAAGAGCCGCTGCCGGGCGTCTTTCGGCAGAAGCCGCGCTAAGGAGAGCACTGTGAGCGGCACAATCGTCTTTGCGCGAAGAAGCCGCTTCTTGGGCTCCGGCAGCCGGCGAGAGCGGCAGCTTCGGGAAGGTGAAGAAGCAAGCTGTACAACACTGGGATTGTGTGCGCACCTTGCCAACTGATAGAAAACAGTACCTTTGCACTCTCCTGACTTTTCCAATCACAGGAACATTCGATTGGAAGCTGTTTTGGACAACTTTTCTTTTCTTCCTGCCAAACACTTGGCAGACATCCGTGCAACTTCTAGAACACGATGGGAGATGTTTTCTGTGCTGGCACAGTTTTTCCTAGCCAGACATAGTGGAAAAGCGTTTTGCTAAGATGTAGACTACAAAAGACGCGAAAGACGAAGGTAGGATGCTCTCCGGAGGTAAGAGCCGCTGCCGGGCGTCTTTCGGCAGAAGCCGCGCTAAGGAGAGCCCTGTGAGCGGCACAATCGTCTTTGCGCGAAGAAGCCGCTTCTTGGGCTCCGGCAGCCGGCGAGAGCGGCAGCTTCGGGAAGGTGAAGAAGCAAGCTGTACAACACTGGGATTGTGTGCGCACCTTGCCAACTGATAGAAAACAGTATCTTTGCACTCTCCTGACTTTTCCAATCACAGGAACATTCGATTGGAAGCTGTTTTGGACAACTTTTCTTTTCTTCCTGCCAAACACTTGGCAGACATCCGTGCAACTTCTAGAACACGATGGGAGATGTTTTCTGTGCTGGCACAGTTTTTCCTAGCCAGACATAGTGGAAAAGCGTTTTGCTAAGATGTAGACTACAAAAGACGCGAAAGACGAAGGTAGGATGCTCTCCGGAGGTAAGAGCCGCTGCCGGGCGTCTTTCGGCAGAAGCCGCGCTAAGGAGAGCACTGTGAGCGGCACAATCGTCTTTGCGCGAAGAAGCCGCTTCTTGGGCTCCGGCAGCCGGCGAGAGCGGCAGCTTCGGGAAGGTGAAGAAGCAAGCTGTACAACACTGGGATTGTGTGCGCACCTTGCCAACTGATAGAAAACAGTACCTTTGCACTCTCCTGACTTTTCCAATCACAGGAACATTCGATTGGAAGCTGTTTTGGACAACTTTTCTTTTCTTCCTGCCAAACACTTGGCAGACATCCGTGCAACTTCTAGAACACGATGGGAGATGTTTTCTGTGCTGGCACAGTTTTTCCTAGCCAGACATAGTGGAGAAGCTTTTTGCCGAGGTGTAGATGAGAAGAGGAGCTAAAGACGAAGGTAGGGTGCTCTCCGGAGGTAAGAGCCGCTGCCGGGCGTCTTTCGGCAGAAGCCGCGCTAAGGAGAGCACTGTGAGCGGCACAATCGTCTTTGCGCGAAGAAGCCGCTTCTTGGGCTCCGGCAGCCGGCGAGAGCGGCAGCTTCGGGAAGGTGAAGAAGCAAGCTGTACAACACTGGGATTGTGTGCGCACCTTGCCAACTGATAGAAAACAGTACCTTTGCACTCTCCTGACTTTTCCAATCACAGGAACATTCGATTGGAAGCTGTTTTGGACAACTTTTCTTTTCTTCCTGCCAAACACTTGGCAGACATCCGTGCAACTTCTAGAACACGATGGGAGATGTTTTCTGTGCTGGCACAGTTTTTCCTAGCCAGACATAGTGGAGAAGCTTTTTGCCGAGGTGTAGATGAGAAGAGGAGCTAAAGACGAAGGTAGGGTGCTCTCCGGAGGTAAGAGCCGCTGCCGGGCGTCTTTCGGCAGAAGCCGCGCTAAGGAGAGCACTGTGAGCGGCACAATCGTCTTTGCGCGAAGAAGCCGCTTCTTGGGCTCCGGCAGCCGGCGAGAGCGGCAGCTTCGGGAAGGTGAAGAAGCAAGCTGTACAACACTGGGATTGTGTGCGCACCTTGCCAACTGATAGAAAACAGTACCTTTGCACTCTCCTGACTTTTCCAATCACAGGAACATTCGATTGGAAGCTGTTTTGGACAACTTTTCTTTTCTTCCTGCCAAACACTTGGCAGACATCCGTGCAACTTCTAGAACACGATGGGAGATGTTTTCTGTGCTGGCACAGTTTTTCCTAGCCAGACATAGTGGAAAAGCGTTTTGCTAAGATGTAGACGACAAGAGAGGCTAAAGAGTGGATGTTAGCAAATGACACCCATCTTCAAAAAAGGCAATTAAGAGGACTCGCCATAGTACAAACCAGCCAGCCTCTTTTTTATCCCCAGGAAGTTGATGAAGCAGCTCTTCCTGGAAATCCTTGCCAGGCACATGACAGATGACCAAATAATGTAGTTAGCATGATTTTTCAGGGGAATTTCATGCTGAACATCACTTTAAACTCCTCTGATGAATCAACTTGACTGGTAGATGAAGGGAATATTATCTGCCTGGGCTTCAGGGAGGTTTTTGACGTACCTCTACATGGCATCACACATACATATGGAAGCAATAGTGCAAAGGGGAGGGAATCAGTGTCTTTTCAGTGATGCTGAGGGAAAAGACAAGAGGCAGTGGGCACACACTGAAATACAGGAGATTGCCTTTGAACATCAGTAAATGTTTCTTTACTGTCAGGGTGACTGAACCACGGCACAGACTGCCCAGAAAGATTGTGGAGCCTGGATCTTTGAAGACATTAAAAGTACACCCAGATAGAATCCTGGGCAAGAGGCTCTAGGTATCCTGGTTTAGGCAGGGGGGTTGGGCCTGGTTAGCCCCACCAACCCCTTCCACTCTCTTTCATTCTGTGCTAGTGAATTCTCTTCAAGATGCATTTCAAAGCACTGGCATGACAAAGTTCTGTGCAGACAGAGATCCAAATGGACATGGCATCTAAGTTCCTTAAGCAGTGTTCAAGAAGAATGTAAAACTCTGGCACAAGTGTCTCTTCCCTAACTGAATCCCTTTCATGGGAAAATTCCCAGCTCTAGAAAGATCTTCTGATACGCATGCTTAAGACTGACACTGGCTGAGCAAATTTCTCCCTATGTATATCTAAGACCAGTTAGGATCTTCACCCAAAGTGCTGTCAACATAGTCACAGAATGCCTATTGTTAAGAAGTGACAGCTTCCATCAGAATGGCAGCTATTGGTCCACAAAATGGATTAATGGATGGGAATTATCTACGTGGGTTAAAAACAAAAATAAAGAGTTGGTCTTTATTTATCAATTTCATGGCAATATTGATAAGGGAAGAAAAAGATCTAAGTCCTTGACTTTCTGGACTCGAGGAAAGATTTTAAAAATTCCTTGTAAAAATGTATGATCACAATCAGACTATTGAAACCATTTTAGTTGGGAACAAAGTTCCAAAATTGTCTAGATAGTGGCAAAGAAGCCAAGAAAATAGGAAAGAAACAAAAAGAGAGCAAAAGAGTCAGCTTCAGTGTACAAGCTCGTTCTAGAAGTAGTCTGCTGGGAAAAGGAACCCCCAGCTAAATTTCCAATGTATTCCTGCGCTTGATTCAGTAACTGGTCAATGTAAAAACCAATCCTTTTGTACAACTTCTTCCAGCAACAAAAACTCCAACAGGTTGACACTACCATCATGCCTGTTCCAGACATATTTAAAAGAGAAATGATGATTTTCTTGAAAACCTACTTACATAAAAGTTGCAAGATGGTGGAGGGATTCCCACATCCTCCTTCCTCCATCTGGCTTGAAAGTATATTTGATAAAATATGCAACAAAGCACATGATTTATAAGGGAGAGTCAAATGGATGATTTGGGAATCGATCTCTTGTTGATAGTAAACTTCATATCCACTCGGTGTGACCTTTTTAAAACAAAATGTGGAGCTGAGGCATGAATCTGCCACAACAATTGTAAAGCAAACATACACACTCCCCTTCATATGCCCCCCCCTCCACACACACCTAGGCACACACAGAGATCAGCATAGCAGATCATGAACACCTTGGAAAAGACTGAAATGCTAAATGCCTCTCTTGATGGGCAAAAGAGCTGGTGCAGTAATTCAAATGCCTGGTACAAAAATTCTGTTTAATATTTAGCTCCTATTTAAAACACAGCTTTTCATTTCATTCTATTTACAGAATATTTTCATTTCATTTGTTTCTTTAAAATTACTTAGTTCTCACCTGTTGTATGTCTAGGAATATTTTCTTCCAAAAATAGAAAAAAATAGATGATATCTTTTCAGCAGAAAACATTGGTTGATACAATTTTAAACCATCATGATATGGAAGAATTCTTCTGTCCCTCTCGAAGGTGGAAGAAGCATTTGGATCACAGATCATCTACAATGAAATACTTGACATGTTTAAGATGCTTTCAATCAATTTTGATCGTCAATTGCTTATTTGTTGTAAACAGTAATTTTTCAGTGAAGGGAAAGTGTGTGTGGTATATCTACATGATATGTTCAAAGGCAGTTCCTACTAATGGCCAGGCTGAATTCCAGTAAATAATGTCCCGAATGATATTTTGCCGCCTTCTTTGGCACTTCATGAAATCTTACCCCGATGAAGTGCTGAAACACAGAGATTTTCTCTTAGAGAGTGTCTCATGTTGTAACCTATCCCATGGATTTTATGCTGTAATTCTTATCTCTTTTAAAATTTACTATCTTCTGTACAGTTTTCATGAAACTTTCTGTTACAGTAGTGAATAGCACAGATAAATGTCATTTTGTACAACTTTGAATTTACCCCAAGAGCTGAGAGAAAACTTGATCCTATACTTCAATCCGAGTTTCTTCTATAGTCCAACTTTGTTTCTCTACCATCAAGCTTCTCCTTTGTTGCTGCTCCAAGCCCCGTCCAAGGTGACCTTGAATACTTTCAGGGATGGGACACCCACAACTTCTCTGGGCAACCTGTTCCAGTGTTCCAGCACTCCCACAGTAAAAAAGGCCTTCCTTTCATCTAATATGTGTAGGAAATCATAAATCTAGGCATAGAAGCTTGGAGTGCAAATTTGAAATTCTTTGGATTTGAAGCACATTTTATATGAATACTGACTTACAGATGACTAAAAGATGTTGATGGGCATTTGAGCTGACAAGTTTTGAAAAAGTGCACGGAAATTAAAATTGAAACCACTAAAATTAAAAACTCCTTGCCATTTTCTTTTTCCTCTCCTATTCAAAATTGCATATGTCAGATATCAGTGCTTCATGCAAACCTCTCAGATGCTCTCAGAGAAAAAGCTTTTCTTTCAGACTAAGTTGCGGTTGACGTAGAACACTAGCAGGAGTGAAAGATTTTCTGGGCATCGGGGCAGCCCGTTCTCCTTGGATTTGTGTGCAGAATGCATTTTATCCAAACTGGAAAATAGATCCCAGCTCTGTTCTATTCATCATCCTTACTTCATCAGGCCAGAAGATTCTGTGAAAAGTAGCCTGTGGACCTTGAAGACAGCGCATGTGAACCAGATGAGAGGTGATAGAGAAGTTGAGGGAGAGAAGAAAGAGCATGAGGCTGAAACCAGAAAGTATTTCTCCACGTGATCATGGAAGATTGCAGGAGCCACTTGGTACTATCAAACCAGCCCAACTTGGCACTTGTGCCACCTTGGGTCTGGGAGCCATGTTGCATATCGTGCATTTTAAGGAGCCAGCTGGCCACACCCAGCCATATGCCCCCAAACACAAACCAAGGCCCTTTTCTCTGGCAAACAAAACTCAGCTGCCCTGCTTCTGGATGGCAGATTGCAGGAACCACTTGGTACTATCAAACCAGCCCAACTTGGCACTGGTGCCACCATGGGTCTGGTCACCATCCTGCCTATTGTAGCTTTTCAGGAGCCAGCCGGTCACTCTCAGCCATAGGCCCCCAACACAAACCTCGGCCCGTTTCCCTGGCAAACAAAACTCAACTGCCCCTCTTCTGGATGGCAAATTGCAGGACGCACTTGGTACTACAAAAAGAGCCCGACTTGGCAGTGGTGCCACCTTGGCTCTGGGAACCATCCTGCGTATCGAGCATTTTAAGGAGCCAGCCGGCAATTCCCAGCCGTATGCCCCAAAAAGAAACCATGGACCTTTTCTCTGGCAAAAAAAACTCAGCTGTCCCGCTTCTGGATGGCAGATTGCAGGAGTTACTTTGAACCATACAACCAGCCTTACTTGGCACTGGTGCCACCTTGGATCTGGGAACCATCCTGCCTATCGTTGATTTTCAGGGGCCAGCCGGCCACTCTCAGCCATAGGCCCCCAAACACAAACCACAGCCCTTTTCTCTAGCAAACAAAATTCAACTGCCCCGCTTCTGGATGGCAAATTGCAGGAGCCACTGGGTACTACAAAAACAGCCTGACTTGGCACTGGTGCCACCTTGCGTCTGGTTACCATGCGGCGTATCGTGCATTTTAAGGAGCCAGGTGGCCACTCCCAGCCATATGCCCCCAAACACAACCCACGGCCCTTTTCTCTGGCAAACAAAACTCAGCTGCCCCGCTTCTGGATGGCAGATTGCAGGAGACACTTGGTACTATCAAACCAGCCCGACTTGGCACTGGTGCCACCTTGGGTCTGGGAACCATCCTGCGTATTGTGGATTGTCAGGAGACAGCCGACCACTCTCGGCCACAGAGCCCAATCAAAAACAAAGGTCCGTTTCCCTGGCAAAAAAAACTCAGCTGCCCCGCTTCTGGATGGGAGATTGCAGGAGGCACTTGACACTGTCAAACGAGCCCCACTTGGCACTGGTGCCACCTTGGGTCTGGGAACCATGCTGCGTATCGTGGATTTTCAGGAGCCAGCCGGCCACTGCCAGCCACAGGCCCCCAAACACAAACCACAGCCTTTTTCTCTGGCAAACAAAACTCAGCTGCCCCGCTTCTGGATGGCAGATTGCAGGAGCCACTTGGTACTATCAAACCAGCCCGACTTGGCACTGGTGCCACCTTGGGTCTGGGAACCATCCTGCCTATCGTGGATTTTAAGGAGCCAGCCGGCTACTCCCAGCCACAGGCCCCCAACAAAAACCACGGCCCTTTTTTCTCGCAAACAAAACTTAGCTGCCTCACTTCTGGATGGCAGATTGCAGGAGCCACTTGGTACTATCAAACCAGCCCGACTTGGCACTGGTGCCACCTTGGGTCTGGGAACCATCCTGCGTATCGTGGATTCTAAGGAGCCAGCCGGCCACTGCCAGCCACAGGCCCCCAAACAAAATCAACGGCGCTGTTCCCTGGAAAACAAAACACGCCTGCCAACTTTTTGATGGAGTTTGCAGGAGCCACTTGGTACTATCAAACCAGCCCGACTTGGCACTGGTGCCACCTTGGGTCTGGGAAACATCCTGCGTATCGTGGATTCTTAGGAGCCAGCCGGCCACTCCTAGCCACAGGCCCCCAAACAAAAACCTAGGCCTATTTCTCTGGCAAACAAAAGTAAGCTGCCCTGCTTCTGGATGGCAGATTGCAGGAGACACTTGGTACTATCAAACCAGCCCGACTTGGCACTGGTGCCACCTTGGATCTGGGAACCATGCTGTGTATCGTGGATATTCAGGGGCCAGCCGGCCACTCTCAGCCATATGTCCCCAAACAGAAACCTCGGCCCGTTTCTCTGGCAAACAAAACTCAACTGCCCCTCTTCTGGATGGCAAATTGCAGGATGAACTTGATACTAAAACCGCAGGCCGACTTGGTAGTGGTGACACCTTGGGCCTGGGAACCATCATGCGTATCGAGCATTTTAAGGAGCCAGCCGGCCACTCCCAGCAATATGCCCCCAAAAACAATCCACGGAATTTTCCTCTGGCAAACAAAAATCAGCTGCCTCGCTTCTGGATGGCAGATTGCAGGAGCCACTTTGCACCATCAAACCAGCCCGACTTGGCACTGGTGCCACATTGCATCTGGGAACCATGCTGCCTAGCGTGGATTTTCAGGAGCCAGCCGGCCACTCTCAGCTATATGCCCCCAAACAAAACCCACGGCCCGTTTCCCTGGCAAACAAAATTAAGCTGCCCCGCTTCTGGATGGCAGATTGCAGGACGCACTTGGTAGTATCAAACCAGCAAAACTTGGCACTGGTGCCACCTTGGGTCTGGGAACCATCCTGCGTATCGTGGGTTCAAAGGAGCCAGCCGGTCACTCCCAGCCACAGGCCCCCAAATACAAACAATGTCGCTTTTCCCTGGAAAACAAAACTCGCCTGCCAACTTTTTGATGGCAGATTGCAGGAGCCACTTGGTACTATCAAACCAGCCCAACTTGGCACTGGTGCCACCATGGGTCTGGTAACCATCCTGCCTATTGTAGCTTTCCAGGAGCCAGCCGGTCACTCCCAGCCATAGGTCCCCAGTCACAAACCTCGGCCCGTTTCCCTGGCAAACAAAAGTAAGCTACCCCGCTTCTGGATGGCAGATTGCAGGAGCCACTTGGTACTATCAAACCAGCCCAACTTGGCACTGGTGCCACCTTGGGTCTGGGAACCATGCTGCGTAACACAGATTCTAAGGCGCCAGTCGGCCACTACGAGCCACAAGCCCCCAAACACAAACAACGGCGCTATTCTCTGGCAAACAAAACTCAACTGCCCCTCTTCTGGATGGCAAATTGCAGGACGCACTTGGTACTATAAAAACAGCCCGACTTGGCACTGGTGCCCCCTTGGGTCTGGGAACCATCCTGCGTATCGATCTTTTTAATGAGACAGCCGGCCACTCCCAGCCATATGCCCCCAAACACAACCCACGGCCCTTTTCTCTGGCAAACAAAACTCAACTGCACCGCTTCTGGATGGCAGATTGCAGGAGCCACTTGGTACTATCAAACCAGCCCGACTTGGCACTGGTGCCACCTTGGGTCTGGGAACCATCCTGCGTATTGTGGGTTGTCAGGAGCCAGCCGAACACTCTCGGCCACAGACCCCAATTAAAAACAACGGCCCGTTTCACAGGCAAACAAAACTCAGCTGCCCCGCTTCTGGATGGGAGATTGCAGGAGGCACTTGGTGTAATCAAACCAGCCCGACTTGGCACTGGTGCCACCTTGGGTCTGGGAACCATCCTGCGTATCGTGGATTCTAAGGAGCCAGCCGGCCACTCCTAGCCACAGGCCCCCAAACAAAAACCTAGGCCTATTTCTCTGGCAAACAAAAGTAAGCTGCCCTGCTTCTGGATGGCAGATTGCAGGAGACACTTGGTACTATCAAACCAGCCCGACTTGGCACTGGTGCCACCTTGGATCTGGGAACCATGCTCTGTATCGTGGATATTCAGGGGCCAGCCGGCCACTCTCAGCCATATGTCCCCAAACAGAAACCTCGGCCCGTTTCTCTGGCAAACAAAACTCAACTGCCCCTCTTCTGGCTGGCAAATTGCAGGATGAACTTGATACTAAAACCGCAGGCCGACTTGGTAGTGGTGACACCTTGGGCCTGGGAACCATCATGCGTATCGAGCATTTTAAGGAGCCAGCCGGCCACTCCCAGCAATATGCCCCCAAAAACAATCCACAGAATTTTCCTCTGGCAAACAAAAATCAGCTGCCTCGCTTCTGGATGGCAGATTGCAGGAGCCACTTTGCACCATCAAACCAGCCCGACTTGGCACTGGTGCCACATTGCATCTGGGAACCATGCTGCCTAGCGTGGATTTTCAGGAGCCAGCCGGCCACTCTCAGCTATATGCCCCCAAACAAAACCCACGGCCCGTTTCCCTGGCAAACAAAATTAAGCTGCCCCGCTTCTGGATGGCAGATTGCAGGACGCACTTGGTACTATCAAACCAGCCCGACTTGGCACTGGTGACACCTTGGATCTGGGAACAATCCTGCGTATCGTACATATTCAGGAACCAGCCGAACACTCCCAGCCACAGGCCCCCAAACACAAACCACAGACTTTTTGTCTGGCAAACAAAATTCAGCTGCCCCGCTTCTGGATGGCAGATTGCAGGAGCCACTTGGGACTATCACACCAGCACAACATGGCACTGCTGCCACCTTGGATCTGGGAACCATCCTTCCTATCGTGGATTTTCAGGGGCCAGCCGGTCACTCTCAGCCATAGGCCCCAAAAACAAACCACGGCCCTTTTCTCTGGAAAACAAAACTCAACTGCCCCTCTTCTGGATGGCAGATTGCAGGAGCCACTGGGTACTATGAAACCAGCCCTACTTGGCACTGATGCCACCTTGGGTCTGGGAACCATGCGGCGTATCATGGATTTTCAGGAGCCAGCCGGCCACTGCCAGCCACAGGCCCCGAAACACAAACAACAGCCTTTTTCTCTGGCAAACAAAATTCAGCTGCCCCGCTTCTGGATGGCAGATTGCAGGAACCACTTGGTACTAACAAACCAGCCCGACTTGGCACTGATGCCACCTTGGGTCTGGGAACCATCCTGCGTATCGTGGATTCAAAGGAGCCAGCTGGCCACTCCCAGCCACAGGCCCCAAAACACACACAACGGTGCTTTTCCCTGGAAAACAAAACTCGCCTGCCAAACTTTTGATGGCAGATTGCAGGAGCCACTTGGTATTATCAAACCAGCCCAACTTGGCACTGGTGCCACCATGGGTCTGGTCACCATCCTGCCTATCGTAGCTTTTCAGGAGCCAGCCAGCCACCCCCAGCCAGAGGCCCCCAGACAAATATTTCGGCCCGTTTCCCTGGCAAACAAAAGTAAGCTGCCCCGCTTCTGGATGGCAGATTGCAGGAGCCACTTTGCACCATCAAACCAGCCCAACTTGGCACTGGTGCCAACTCAGGTCTGGGAACCATCCTGCGTATCGTGGGTTCTAAGGAGCCAGCTGGCCACTCCCAACCACAGGCCCCCAAACACAAACAACGGCGCTTTTCCCTGGAAAACAAAACTCGCCTGCCAACTTTTTGATGGCAGATTGCAGGAGCCACTTGGTACTATCAAACCAGCCCAACTTGGCACTGCTGCCACCATGGGTCTGGTCACCATCCTGCCTATCGTAGCTTTTCAGGAGCCAGCCGGTCACTCCCAGCCATAGGCCCCCAGACACAAACCTCGGCCCGTTTCCCTGGCAAACAAAAGTAAGCTGCCCCGCTTCTGCATGGCAGATTGCAGGAGCTACTTAGTACTATCAAACCAGCCCGACTTGGCACTGGTGACACCTCTGGTCTGGGAACCATCCTGCCTATCGTGGATTTTCAGGGGCCAGCCGGCCACTCTCAGCCATATGCCCCAAAAACAAACCACGGCCCTTTTCTCTGGCAAACAAAACTCAACTGCCCCTCTTCTGGATGGCAAATTTTAGGACGCACTTTGTACTACGAAAACCGCCCGACGTGGCACTGGTGCCACCTTGTGTCAGGGAACCATCCTGCATATCGAGCTTTTTAAGGAGCCAGCCGGCCACGCCCAGCCATATACCCCCAAAAACAAACCACGGACCATTTCTCTTGGAAACAAAAATCCGCTGCCCCGCGTCTGTATGGCAGATTGCAGGAGCCACTTTGCACCATCAAACCAGCCCGACTTGGCACTGGTGCCACCTTGGGTCTGGGAACAATCCTGCATATCGTGGATTCTAAAGAGCCAGCCGGCCACTCCCTGCCACAGGCCCCCAAACACAAACAACGGCGCTTTTCCCTGGAAAACAAAATTCGCCTGCCAGCTTTTTGATGGCAGATTGCAGGAGCCACTTGGTACTATCAAATCATCCCAACTTGGCACTGGTGCCACTATGGGTCTGGGAACCATCCTGCCTATTGTAGCATTTCAGGAGCCAGCCGGTCACTCCCAGCCATAGGCCCCCAGACACAAACCTCGGACCGTTTCCCTGGCAAACAAAATTAAGCTGCCCCGATTCTGGATGGCAGATTGCAGGAGCCACTTGGTTGTGTCAAACCAGCCCGACTTGGCACTGGTGCCACCTTGGGTCTGGGAACCATCCTGCGTAACGTGGATTCTAAGCAGCCACCCGGCCACTCTGAGCCACAGGCCCCCAAACACAAACAACGGCGCTTTTCCCTGGAAAACAAAACTCGCCTGCCAAATTTGATGGCAGATTGCAGGAGCCACTTGGTACTATCAAACCAGCCCAACTTGGCACTGGTGCCACGTCTGGTCTGGGAACCATCCTGCCTATCGTAGCTTTTCAGGAGCCAGCCGGTCACTCCCAGCCATAGACCCCCAGACACAAACCTCGGCCCGTTTCCCTGGAAAACAAAAGTAAGTTACCCCGATTCTGGATGGCAGATTGCAGGAGCCACTTGGTACTATCAAATCAGCCCAACTCGGCACTGGTGCCACCATGGGTCTGGTAAACATCCTGCCTATCGTAGCTTTTCAGGAGCCAGCCGGTCACTCCCTGCCATAGGCCCCCGGACACAAACCTCGGCCCGTTTCCCTGGCAAACAAAAGTAATCTACCCCACTTCTGGATGGCAGATTGCAGGACGCACTTGGTACTATCAAACCAGCAAAACTTGGCACTGGTGCCACGTCAAGTCTAGGAACCATCCTGCGTATCGTGGATTCTAAGGAGCCAGCCTGCCACTCCCAGCCATAGGCCTCTAAACAAAAACAACGGCGCTTTTCCCTGGTAAAGAAAACTTGCCTGCCAACTTTTTGATGGCAGATTGCAGGAGCCACTTGGTACTATCAAACCAGCCCAACTTGGCACTGGTGCCACCATGGGTCTGGTCACCATCCTGCCTATCGTAGCTTTTCAGGAGCCAGCCGGTCACTCCCAGCCATAGGCCCCCAGACACAAAGCTCGGCCCGTTTCCCTGGCAAACAAAAGTAAGCTGCCCCGCTTCTGGATGGCAGATTGCAGGAACCACTTGGTACTATCAAACCAGCCCGACTTGGCACTGGTGCCACCTCTGGTCTGGGAACCATCCTGCGTATCGTGGATTCTAAGGAGCCAGCTGAACACTCCCAGCCACAGGCCCCCAAACACAAACAACGGCGCTTTTCCCTGGAAAACAAAACTCGCCTGCCAATTTTTTGATGGCAGATTGCAGGAGCCACTTGGTACTATCAAACCAGCCCAACTTGGCACTGGTGCCGCCATGGGTCTTGTCACCATCCTGCCTATCGTAGCTTTTCACGAGCCAGCCGGTCACTCCCAGCCATAGGACCCCAGACAAAAACCTCGGCCCGTTTCCCTGGAAAACAAAAGTAAGCTGCCCCGCTTCTGGATGGCAGATTGTAGGACGCATTTGTTACTATCAAACCCGCCCGACTTGGCACTGGTGCCACCACTGGTCTGGGAACCATCCTGCGTATCGTGGATTCTAAAGAGCCAGCCGGCCACTCCCAGCCACAGGCACCCATACACAAACAACGGCACTTTTCCCTGGAAAACAAAACTCGCCTGCCAACTTTTTGATGGCAGATTGCAGGAGCCACTTGGTACTATCAAACCAGCCCAACTTGGCACTGGTGCCACCATGGGTCTGGTCACCATCCTGCCTATCGTAGCTTTTCAGGAGCCAGCCGGTCACTCCCAGCCATAGGCCCCCAGACAAAAACCTCGGCCCGTTTCCCTGGCAAACAAAAGTAAGCTGCCCCGCTTCTGGATGGCAGATTGCAGGATCCACTTGGTACTATCAAACCAGCCCGACTTGGCACTGGTGCCACGACAAGTCTGGGAACCATCCTGCGTATCGTGGATTCTAATGAGCCAGCCGGCCACTCCCAGCCACAGGCCCCCAAACAAAAACAACGGCTCTTTTCCCTGGAAAACAAAACTCGCCTGCCAACTTTTTGATGGCAGATTGCAGGAGCCACTTGGTACCATCAAACCAGCCCAACTTGGCACTGGTGCCACCATGGGTCTGGTCACCATCCTGCCTATCGTAGCTTTTCAGGAGCCAGCCGGTCACTCCCAGCCATAGGCCCCCAGACACAAACCTCGGCCCGTTTCCCTGGCAAACAAAAGTAAGCTGCCCCGCTTCTGGATGGCAGATTGCAGGAGCCACTTTGCACCATCAAACTATCCCGACTAGGCACTGGTGCCACCTTGGGTCTGGGAACCATCCTGCGTATGGTGGATTCTAAGGAGCCAGCCGGCCACTCCCAGCCACAGGCCCCTAAACACATCAACGGCGCTTTTCCCTGGAAAACAAAACTCGCCTGCCAAACTTTTGATGGCAGATTGCAGGAGCCACTTGGTACTATCAAACCAGCCCAACTTGGGACTGGTGCCACCATGGGTCTGGTCACCATCCTGGCTATCGTAGCTTTTCAGGAGCCAGCCGGTCACTCGCAGCCATAGGCCCCCAGACACAAACCTCGGCCCGTTTCCCTGGCAAACAAAAGTAAGCTGCCCTGCTTCTGGATGGCAGATTGCAGGAACCACTTGGTACTATCAAACCAGCAAAACTTGGCACTGGTGCCACCTTGGGTCTGGATACCATGGTGCGTATCGTGGATTCTAAGGAGCCAGCCGGCCACTCCCAGCCACAGGCCCCCAAACAAAAACAACGGTGCTTTTCCCTGGAAAAAAAAACTCGCCTACCAACGTTTTGATGGCAGATTGCAGGAGCCACTTGGTACTATCAAACCAGCCCAACTTGGCACTGGTGCCACCATGGGTCTGGTCACCATCCTGCCTATCGTAACTTTTCAGGAGCCAGCCGGTCACTCCCAGCCATAGGCCCCCAGACACAAAGCTCGGCCCGTTTCCCTGGCAAAGGAAATTAAGCTGCCCCGCTACTGGATGGCAGATTGCAGGAGCCACTTGGTACTATCAAACCAGCCCGACTTGGCACTGGTGCCACCTCTGGTCTGGGAACCATCCTGCGTATCGTGGATTCTAAGGAGCCAGTCGGCCACTCCCAGCCACAGGCCCCCAAACACAAACAACGGCCCGTTTCCGTGGCAAACAAAAGTAAGCTGCCCCGCTTCTGGATGGCAGATTGCAGGAGCCACTTGGTACTATCAAACCAGCCCGACTTGGCACTGGTGCCACCGCTGGTCTGGGAACCATCCTGCGTATTGTGGTTTCTAAGGAGCCAGCCGGCCACTCCCAACCACAGGCCCCCAAACACAAACAACGGCGCTTTTCCCTGGAAAACAAAACTCGCCTGCCAACGTTTTGATGGCAGATTGCAGGAGCCACTTGGTACTATCAAACCAGCCCAACTTGGCACTGGTGCCACCATGGGTCTTGTCACCATCCTGCCTATCGTAGCTTTCAGGAGCCAGCAGGTCACTGCCTGCCATAGGCCCCGAGACACAAACCTCGGCCCGTTTCCCTGGCAAACAAAAGTAAGCTGCCCCGCTTCTGGATGGCAGATTGCAGGAGCCACTTGGTACTATCAAACCAGCCCGACTTGGCACTGGTGCCACTTCTGGTCTGGGAACCATCCTGCGTATCGTGGATTTTATGGAGCCAGCCGGTCAGTCCCAGCCATAGGCCCCCAAACACAAACAACGATCCGTTTCCCTGGCAAACAAAAGTAAGCTGCCCCGCTTCTGGATGGCAGATTGCAGGAACCACTTGGTAGTATCAAACCAGCCCAACTTGGCACTGGTGCCACCTCTGGTCTGGGAACCATGCTGCGTATCGTGGTTTCTAAGGAGCCAGCCGGCCACTCCCAACCATAGACCCCCAGACACAAACCTCGGCCCGTTTCCCTGGAAAACAAAAGTAAGCTACCCCGATTCTGGATGGCAGATTGCAGGAGCCACTTGGTACTATCAAATCAGCCCAACTTGGCACTGGTGCCACCATGGGTCTGGTAAACATCCTGCCTATCGTAGCTTTTCAGGAGCCAGCCGGCCACTCTCAGCCATATGCCCCCAAAAACAAACCACGGCCCTTTTCTCTGGCAAACAAAACTCAACTGCCCCTCTTCTGGATGGCAAATTTTAGGACGCACTTTGTACTACGAAAACCGCCCGACGTGGCACTGGTGCCACCTTGTGTCAGGGAACCATCCTGCATATCGAGCTTTTTAAGGAGCCAGCCGGCCACGCCCAGCCATAAACCCCCAAAAACAAACCACGGACCATTTCTCTTGGAAAAAAAAAATCCGCTGCCCCGCGTCTGTATGGCAGATTGCAGGAGCCACTTTGCACCATCAAACCAGCCCGACTTGGCACTGGTGCCACCTTGGGTCTGGGAACAATCCTGCATATCGTGGATTCTAAGGAGCCAGCCGGCCACTCCCAGCCACAGGCCCCCAAACACAAACAACGGCGCTTTTCCCTGGAAAACAAAATTCGCCTGCCAACTTTTTGATGGCAGATTGCAGGAGCCACTTGGTACTATCAAATCATCCCAACTTGGCACTGGTGCCACTATGGGTCTGGGAACCATCCTGCCTATTGTAGCATTTCAGGAGCCAGCCGGTCACTCCCAGCCATAGGCCCCCAGACACAAACCTCGGACCGTTTCCCTGGCAAACAAAATTAAGCTGCCCCGATTCTGGATGGCAGATTGCAGGAGCCACTTGGTTGTGTCAAACCAGCCCGACTTGGCACTGGTGCCACCTTGGGTCTGGGAACCATCCTGCGTATCGTGGATTCTAAGCAGCCACCCGGCCACTCTGAGCCACAGGCCCCCAAACAAAAACTACGGCGCTTTTCCCTGGAAAACAAAACTCGCCTGCCAACTTTTTGATGGCAGATTGCAGGAGCCACTTGGTACTATCAAACCAGCCCAACTTGGCACTGGTGCCACGTCTGGTCTGGGAACCATCCTGCCTATCGTAGCTTTTCAGGAGCCAGCCGGTCACTCCCAGCCATAGACCCCCAGACACAAACCTCGGCCCGTTTCCCTGGCAAACAAAAGTAAGCTGCCCCGCTTTTGGATGGCAGATTGCAGGAGCCACGTTGCACCATCAAACCAGCCCCACGTGGCACTGGTGCCACCTTGGGTCTGGGAACAAGTTGGGCTGGTTTGATAGTACCAAGTGGCTCCTGCAATCTGCCATCCAGAAGCGGGACAGCTTACTTTTTTTTCCCAGGGAAACGGGCCGAGGTATTTGTCTGGGGGCCTATGGCTGGGAGTGACCGGCTGACTACTGAAAAGCTACGATAGGCAGGATGGTTACCAGACTCATGGTGCCACCAGTGCCAAGTGGGGCTGCTTTGATAATACTAAATAGCTCCTGCAATCTGCCATCCAGACGCGGGGCAGCGGATTTTTGTTTGCTGGAGAAAAGTTCCGTGGTTTTTTTTTTGGGGGTATATGACTGGACGTGGCCGGCTGGCTCCTTAAAAAGCTCTATACGCAGGATTGTTCCCTGACCCAAGGTGGCATCAGTGCCAAGTCGGGCTGTTTTCGTAGTACCAAGTGCGTCCTGCAATTTGCCATCCAGAAGCGGGGCAGCCTACTTTTGTTTGCCAGGGAAACGTGCCGAGGTATTTGTCTGGGGGCCTATGGGTGGGAGTGAGCGGCTGGCTCCTGAAAAGCTACGATAGGCAGGATGGTGACCAGACCCATGGTGGCACCAGTGCCAAGTTGGGCTGGTTTGATAGTACCAAGTGGCTCCTGCAATCTGCCATCAAGAAGTTGGCAGGCGAGTTTTGTTTTCCAGGGAAAAGCGCCGTTGTTTTTGTTTAGAGGCCTGTGGCTGGGAGTGGCCGCCTGTCCTCGTAGAATCTACGTTACGCAGCATGGTTCCCAGAGCCAAGGTGGCACCAGGGCCAAGTCGGGCTGGTTTGTAAGTACCAAGTGCATCCTGCAATCTGCCATCCAAAAGCGGGGCAGCTTACTTTTGTTTGCCAGGGAAACGGGCCGAGGTTTGTGTCCGGGGGCCTATGGCAGGGAGTGACCGGCTGGCTCCTGAAAAGCTACGATAGGCAGGATGTTTACCAGACCCATGGTGGCACCAGTGCCAAGTTGGGCTGATTTGATAGTACCAAGTGGCTCCTGCAATCTGCCATCCAGAATCGGGGTAACTTACTTTTGTTTTCCAGGGAAACGGGCCGAGGTTTGTGTCTGGGGGTCTATGGCTGGGAGTGACCGGCTGGCTCCTGAAAAGCTACAATAGGCAGGATGGTTCCCAGACCAGAGGTGGCACCAGTGCCAAGTTGGGCTGGTTTGATAGTACCAAGTGGCTCCTGCAATCTGCCATCAAAAAGTTGGCAGGCGAGTTTTGTTTTCCAGGGAAAAGCGCCGTTGTTTGTGTTTGGGGGCCTGTGGCTCAGGGTGGCCGGGTGGCTGCTTAGAATCCACGTTACGCAGGATGGTTCCCAGACCCAAGGTGGCACCAGTGCCAAGTCGGGCTGGTTTGACACAACCAAGTGGCTCCTGCAATCTGCCATCCAGAATCGGGGCAGCTTAATTTTGTTTGCCAGGGAAACGGTCCGAGGTTTGTGTCTGGGGGCCTATGGCTGGGAGTGACCGGCTGGCTCCTGAAATGCTACAATAGGCAGGATGGTTCCCAGACCCATAGTGGCACCAGTGCCAAGTTGGGATGATTTGATAGTACCAAGTGGCTCCTGCAATCTGCCATCAAAAAGCTGGCAGGCGAATTTTGTTTTCCAGGGAAAAGCGCCGTTGTTTGTGTTTGGGGGCCTGTGGCAGGGAGTGGCCGGCTGGCTCCTTAGAATCCACGATATGCAGGATTGTTCCCAGACCCAAGGTGGCACCAGTGCCAAGTCGGGCTGGTTTGATGGTGCAAAGTGGCTCCTGCAATCTGCCATACAGACGCGGGGCAGCGGATTTTTGTTTCCAAGAGAAATGGTCCGTGGTTTGTTTTTGGGGGTATATGGCTGGGCGTGGCCGGCTGGCTCCTTAAAAAGCTCGATATGCAGGATGGTTCCCTGACACAAGGTGGCACCAGTGCCACGTCGGGCGGTTTTCGTAGTACAAAGTGCGTCCTAAAATTTGCCATCCAGAAGAGGGGCAGTTGAGTTTTGTTTGCCAGAGAAAAGGGCCGTGGTTTGTTTTTGGGGCATATGGCTGAGAGTGGCCGGCTGGCCCCTGAAAATCCACGATAGGCAGGATGGTTCCCAGACCAGAGGTGTCACCAGTGCCAAGTCGGGCTGGTTTGATAGTACTAAGTAGCTCCTGCAATCTGCCATGCAGAAGCGGGGCAGCTTACTTTTGTTTGCCAGGGAAACGGGCCGAGGTTTGTGTCTGGGGGCCTATGGCTGGGAGTGACCGGCTGGCTCCTGAAAAGCTACGATAGGCAGGATGGTGACCAGACCCATGGTGGCAGCAGTGCCAAGTTGGGCTGGTTTGATAGTACCAAGTGGCTCCTGCAATCTGCCATCAAAAAGTTGGCAGGCGAGTTTTGTTTTCCAGGGAAAAGCGCCGTTGTTTGTGTTTGGGGGCCTGTGGCTGGGAGTGGCCAGCTGGCTCCTTAGAACCCACGATACGCAGGATGGTTCCCAGACCTGAGTTGGCACCAGTGCCAAGTTGGGCTGGTTTGATAGTACCAAGTGGCTCCTGCAATCTGCCATCCAGAAGCGGGGCAGCTTACTTTTGTTTGCCAGGGAAACGGGCCGAAATATTTGTCTGGGGGCCTCTGGCTGGGGGTGGCTGGCTGGCTCCTGAAAAGCTACGATAGGCAGGATGGTGACCAGACCCATGGTGGCACCAGTGCCAAGTTGGGCTGGTTTGATAATACCAAGTGGCTCCTGCAATCTGCCATCAAATGTTTGGCAGGCGAGTTTTGTTTTCCAGGGAAAAGCACCGTTGTGTGTGTTTTGGGGCCTGTGGCTGGGAGTGGCCAGCTGGCTCCTTTGAATCCACGATACGCAGGATGGTTCCCAGACCCAAGGTGGCATCAGTGCCAAGTCGGGCTGTTTTGTTAGTACCAAGTGGTTCCTGCAATCTGCCATCCAGAAGCGGGGCAGCTGAATTTTGTTTGCCAGAGAAAAAGGCTGTTGTTTGTGTTTCGGGGCCTGTGGCTGGCAGTGGCCGGCTGGCTCCTGAAAATCCATGATACGCAGCATGGTTCCCAGACCCAAGGTGGCATCAGTGCCAAGTAGGGCTGGTTTCATAGTACCCAGTGGCTCCTGCAATCTGCCATCCAGAAGAGGGGCAGTTGAGTTTTGTTTTCCAGAGAAAAGGGCCGTGGTTTGTGTTTGGGGCCTATGGCTGAGAGTGACCGGCTGGCCCCTGAAAATCCACGATAGGAAGGATGGTTCCCAGATCCAAGGTGGCAGCAGTGCCATGTTGTGCTGGTGTGATAGTCCCAAGTGGCTCCTGCAATCTGCCATCCAGAAGCGGGGCAGCTGAATTTTGTTTGCCAGACAAAAAGTCTGTGGTTTGTGTTTGGGGGCCTGTGGCTGGGAGTGGCCGGCTGGCTCCTGAAAATCCATGATACGCAGCATGGTTCCCAGACCCAAGGTGGCACCAGTGCCAAGTGGGGCTGGTTTGATTACACCAAGTGCCTCCTGCAATCTCCCATCCAGAAGCGGGGCAGCTGAGTTTTGTTTGCCTGTGAAACGGGCCGTTGTTTTTAATTGGGGTCTGTGGCCGAGAGTGTTCGGCTGGCTCCTGACAACCCACAATACGCAGGATGGTTCCCAGACCCAAGGTGGCACCAGTGCCAAGTCGGGCTGGTTTGATAGTACCAAGTGGCTCCTGCAATCTGCCATCCAGAAGCGGTGCAGTTGAGTTTTGTTTGCCAGAGAAAAGGGCCGTGGGTTGTGTTTGGGGGCATATGGCTGGGAGCGGCCGGCTGTCTCATTAAAAAGATCGATACGCAGGATGGTTCCCAGACCCAAGGGGGCACCAGTGCCAAGTCGGGCTGTTTTTATAGTACCAAGTGCGTCCTGCAATTTGCCATCCAGAAGAGGGGCAGTTGAGTTTTGTTTGCCAGAGAATAGCGCCGTTGTTTGTGTTTGGGGGCTTGTGGCTCGTAGTGGCCGACTGGCGCCTTAGAATCTGTGTTACGCAGCATGGTTCCCAGACCCAAGGTGGCACCAGTGCCAAGTTGGGCTGGTTTGATAGTACCAAGTGGCTCCTGCAATCTGCCATCCAGAAGCGGGGTAGCTTACTTTTGTTTGCCAGGGAAACGGGCCGAGGTTTGTGACTGGGGACCTATGGCTGGGAGTGACCGGCTGGCTCCTGGAAAGCTACAATAGGCAGGATGGTTACCAGACCCATGGTGGCACCAGTGCCAAGTTGGGCTGGTTTGATAGTACCAAGTGGCTCCTGCAATCTGCCATCAAAAAGTTGGCAGGCGAGTTTTGTTTTCCAGGGAAAAGCGCCGTTGTTTGTGTTTGGGGGCCTGTGGCTGGGAGTGGCCAGCTGGCTCCTTAGAACCCACGATACGCAGGATGGTTCCCAGACCTGAGTTGGCACCAGTGCCAAGTTGGGCTGGTTTGATAGTACCAAGTGGCTCCTGCAATCTGCCATCCAGAAGCGGGGCAGCTTACTTTTGTTTGCCAGGGAAACGGGCCGAAATATTTGTCTGGGGGCCTCTGGCTGGGGGTGGCTGGCTGGCTCCTGAAAAGCTACGATAGGCAGGATGGTGACCAGACCCATGGTGGCACCAGTGCCAAGTTGGGCTGGTTTGATAATAACAAGTGGCTCCTGCAATCTGCCATCAAAAGTTTGGCAGGCGAGTTTTGTTTTCCAGGGAAAAGCACCGTTGTGTGTGTTTTGGGGCCTGTGGCTGGGAGTGGCCAGCTGGCTCCTTTGAATCCACGATACGCAGGATGGTTCCCAGACCCAAGGTGGCATCAGTGCCAAGTCGGGCTGTTTTGTTAGTACCAAGTGGTTCCTGCAATCTGCCATCCAGAAGCGGGGCAGCTGAATTTTGTTTGCCAGAGAAAAAGGCTGTTGTTTGTGTTTCGGGGCCTGTGGCTGGCAGTGGCCGGCTGGCTCCTGAAAATCCATGATACGCAGCATGGTTCCCAGACCCAAGGTGGCATCAGTGCCAAGTAGGGCTGGTTTCATAGTACCCAGTGGCTCCTGCAATCTGCCATCCAGAAGAGGGGCAGTTGAGTTTTGTTTTCCAGAGAAAAGGGCCGTGGTTTGTGTTTGGGGCCTATGGCTGAGAGTGACCGGCTGGCCCCTGAAAATCCACGATAGGAAGGATGGTTCCCAGATCCAAGGTGGCACCAGTGCCAAGTTTTGCTTCTTTGATACTACCAAGTGCGTCCTGCAATCTGCCATCCAGAAGCGGGGCAGCTTAATTTTGTTTGCCAGGGAAACGGGCCGTGGGTTTTGTTTGGGGGCATATAGCTGAGAGTGGCCGGCTGGCTCCTGAAAATCCACGCTAGGCAGCATGGTTCCCAGATGCAATGTGGCACCAGTGCCAAGTCGGGCTGGTTTGATGGTGCAAAGTGGCTCCTGCAATCTGCCATCCAGAAGCGAGGCAGCTGATTTTTGTTTGCCAGAGGAAAATTCCGTGGATTGTTTTTGGGGGCATATTGCTGGGAGTGGCCGGCTGGCTCCTTAAAATGCTCGATACGCATGATGGTTCCCAGGCCCAAGGTGTCACCACTACCAAGTCGGCCTGCGGTTTTAGTATCAAGTTCATCCTGCAATTTGCCATCCAGAAGAGGGGCAGTTGAGTTTTGTTTGCCAGAGAAACGGGCCGAGGTTTCTGTTTGGGGACATATGGCTGAGAGTGGCCGGCTGGCCCCTGAATATCCACGATACAGAGCATGGTTCCCAGATCCAAGGTGGCACCAGTGCCAAGTCGGGCTGGTTTGATAGTACCAAGTGTCTCCTGCAATCTGCCATCCAGAAGCAGGGCAGCTTACTTTTGTTTGCCAGAGAAATAGGCCTAGGTTTTTGTTTGGGGGCCTGTGGCTAGGAGTGGCCGGCTGGCTCCTTAGAATCCACGATACGCAGGATGGTTCCCAGACCCAAGGTGGCACCAGTGCCAAGTCGGGCTGGTTTGATTACACCAAGTGCCTCCTGCAATCTCCCATCCAGAAGCGGGGCAGCTGAGTTTTGTTTGCCTGTGAAACGGGCCGTTGTTTTTAATTGGGGTCTGTGGCCGAGAGTGTTCGGCTGGCTCCTGACAACCCACAATACGCAGGATGGTTCCCAGACCCAAGGTGGCACCAGTGCCAAGTCGGGCTGGTTTGATAGTACCAAGTGGCTCCTGCAATCTGCCATCCAGAAGCGGTGCAGTTGAGTTTTGTTTGCCAGAGAAAAGGGCCGTGGGTTGTGTTTGGGGGCATATGGCTGGGAGTGGCCGGCTGTCTCAGTAAAAAGATCGATACGCAGGATGGTTCCCAGACCCAAGGGGGCACCAGTGCCAAGTCGGGCTGTTTTTATAGTACCAAGTGCGTCCTGCAATTTGCCATCCAGAAGAGGGGCAGTTGAGTTTTGTTTGCCAGAGAATAGCGCCGTTGTTTGTGTTTGGGGGCTTGTGGCTCGTAGTGGCCGACTGGCGCCTTAGAATCTGTGTTACGCAGCATGGTTCCCAGACCCAAGGTGGCACCAGTGCCAAGTTGGGCTGGTTTGATAGTACCAAGTGGCTCCTGCAATCTGCCATCCAGAAGCGGGGTAGCTTACTTTTGTTTGCCAGGGAAACGGGCCGAGGTTTGTGACTGGGGACCTATGGCTGGGAGTGACCGGCTGGCTCCTGGAAAGCTACAATAGGCAGGATGGTTACCAGACCCATGGTGGCACCAGTGCCAAGTTGGGCTGGTTTGATAGTACCAAGTGGCTCCTGCAATCTGCCATCAAAAAGTTGGCAGGCGAGTTTTGTTTTCCAGGGAAAAGCGACATTGTTTGTATTTGGGGGCCTGTGGCTGGGAGTGACCGGCTGGCTCCTTTGAACCCACGATACGCAGGATGGTTCCCAGACCCAAGGTGGCACCAGTGCCAAGTTTTGCTGGTTTGATACTACCAAGTGCGTCCTGCAATCTGCCATCCAGAAGCGGGGCAGCTTAGTTTTGTTTGCCAGGGAAACGGGCCGTGGGTTTTGTTTGGGGGTATATAGCTGAGAGTGGCCGGCTGGCTCCTGAAAATCCACGCTAGGCAGCATGGTTCCCAGATGCAATGTGACACCAGTGCCAAGTCGGGCTGGTTTGATGGTGCAAAGTGGCTCCTGCAATCTGCCATCCAGAAGCGAGGCAGCTGATTTTTGTTTGCCAGAGGAAAATTCCGTGGATTGTTTTTGGGGGCATATTGCTGGGAGTGGCCGGCTGGCTCCTTAAAATGCTCGATACGCATGATGGTTCCCAGGCCCAAGGTGTCACCACTACCAAGTCGGCCTGCGGTTTTAGTATCAAGTTCATCCTGCAATTTGCCATCCAGAAGAGGGGCAGTTGAGTTTTGTTTGCCAGAGAAACGGGCCGAGGTTTCTGTTTGGGGACATATGGCTGAGAGTGGCCGGCTGGCCCCTGAATATCCACGATACAGAGCATGGTTCCCAGATCCAAGGTGGCACCAGTGCCAAGTCGGGCTGGTTTGATTACACCAAGTGTCTCCTGCAATCTGCCATCCAGAAGCAGGGCAGCTTACTTTTGTTTGCCAGAGAAATAGGCCTAGGTTTTTGTTTGGGGGCCTGTGGCTAGGAGTGGCCGGCTGGCTCCTTAGAATCCACGATACGCAGGATGGTTCCCAGACCCAAGGTGGCACCAGTGCCAAGTCGGGCTGGTTTGATTACACCAAGTGCCTCCTGCAATCTCCCATCCAGAAGCGGGGCAGCTGAGTTTTGTTTGCCTGTGAAACGGGCCGTTGTTTTTAATTGGGGTCTGTGGCCGAGAGTGTTCGGCTGGCTCCTGACAACCCACAATACGCAGGATGGTTCCCAGACCCAAGGTGGCACCAGTGCCAAGTCGGGCTGGTTTGATAGTACCAAGTGGCTCCTGCAATCTGCCATCCAGAAGCGGTGCAGTTGAGTTTTGTTTGCCAGAGAAAAGGGCCGTGGGTTGTGTTTGGGGGCATATGGCTGGGAGTGGCCGGCTGTCTCATTAAAAAGATCGATACGCAGGATGGTTCCCAGACCCAAGGGGGCACCAGTGCCAAGTCGGGCTGTTTTTATAGTACCAAGTGCGTCCTGCAATTTGCCATCCAGAAGAGGGGCAGTTGAGTTTTGTTTGCCAGAGAATAGCGCCGTTGTTTGTGTTTGGGGGCTTGTGGCTCGTAGTGGCCGACTGGCGCCTTAGAATCTGTGTTACGCAGCATGGTTCCCAGACCCAAGGTGGCACCAGTGCCAAGTTGGGCTGGTTTGATAGTACCAAGTGGCTCCTGCAATCTGCCATCCAGAAGCGGGGTAGCTTACTTTTGTTTGCCAGGGAAACGGGCCGAGGTTTGTGACTGGGGACCTATGGCTGGGAGTGACCGGCTGGCTCCTGGAAAGCTACAATAGGCAGGATGGTGACCAGACCCATGGTGGCACCAGTGCCAAGTTGGGCTGGTTTGATAGTACCAAGTGGCTCCTGCAATCTGCCATCAAAAAGTTGGCAGGCGAGATTTGTTTTCCAGGGAAAAGCGACATTGTTTGTATTTGGGGGCCTGTGGCTGGGAGTGACCGGCTGGCTCCTTTGAACCCACGATACGCAGGATGGTTCCCAGACCCAAGGTGGCACCAGTGCCAAGTTTTGCTGGTTTGATACTACCAAGTGCGTCCTGCAATCTGCCATCCAGAAGCGGGGCAGCTTAATTTTGTTTGCCAGGGAAACGGGCCGTGGGTTTTGTTTGGGGGCATATAGCTGAGAGTGGCCGGCTGGCTCCTGAAAATCCACGCTAGGCAGCATGGTTCCCAGATGCAATGTGGCACCAGTGCCAAGTCGGGCTGGTTTGATGGTGCAAAGTGGCTCCTGCAATCTGCCATCCAGAAGCGAGGCAGCTGATTTTTGTTTGCCAGAGGAAAATTCCGTGGATTGTTTTTGGGGGCATATTGCTGGGAGTGGCCGGCTGGCTCCTTAAAATGCTCGATACGCATGATGGTTCCCAGGCCCAAGGTGTCACCACTACCAAGTCGGCCTGCGGTTTTAGTATCAAGTTCATCCTGCAATTTGCCATCCAGAAGAGGGGCAGTTGAGTTTTGTTTGCCAGAGAAACGGGCCGAGGTTTCTGTTTGGGGACATATGGCTGAGAGTGGCCGGCTGGCCCCTGAATATCCACGATACAGAGCATGGTTCCCAGATCCAAGGTGGCACCAGTGCCAAGTCGGGCTGGTTTGATAGTACCAAGTGTCTCCTGCAATCTGCCATCCAGAAGCAGGGCAGCTTACTTTTGTTTGCCAGAGAAATAGGCCTAGGTTTTTGTTTGGGGGCCTGTGGCTAGGAGTGGCCGGCTGGCTCCTTAGAATCCACGATACGCAGGATGGTTCCCAGACCCAAGGTGGCACCAGTGCCAAGTCGGGCTGGTTTGATTACACCAAGTGCCTCCTGCAATCTCCCATCCAGAAGCGGGGCAGCTGAGTTTTGTTTGCCTGTGAAACGGGCCGTTGTTTTTAATTGGGGTCTGTGGCCGAGAGTGTTCGGCTGGCTCCTGACAACCCACAATACGCAGGATGGTTCCCAGACCCAAGGTGGCACCAGTGCCAAGTCGGGCTGGTTTGATAGTACCAAGTGGCTCCTGCAATCTGCCATCCAGAAGCGGTGCAGTTGAGTTTTGTTTGCCAGAGAAAAGGGCCGTGGGTTGTGTTTGGGGGCATATGGCTGGGAGTGGCCGGCTGTCTCATTAAAAAGATCGATACGCAGGATGGTTCCCAGACCCAAGGGGGCACCAGTGCCAAGTCGGGCTGTTTTTATAGTACCAAGTGCGTCCTGCAATTTGCCATCCAGAAGAGGGGCAGTTGAGTTTTGTTTGCCAGAGAATAGCGCCGTTGTTTGTGTTTGGGGGCTTGTGGCTCGTAGTGGCCGACTGGCGCCTTAGAATCTGTGTTACGCAGCATGGTTCCCAGACCCAAGGTGGCACCAGTGCCAAGTTGGGCTGGTTTGATAGTACCAAGTGGCTCCTGCAATCTGCCATCCAGAAGCGGGGTAGCTTACTTTTGTTTGCCAGGGAAACGGGCCGAGGTTTGTGACTGGGGACCTATGGCTGGGAGTGACCGGCTGGCTCCTGGAAAGCTACAATAGGCAGGATGGTGACCAGACCCATGGTGGCACCAGTGCCAAGTTGGGCTGGTTTGATAGTACCAAGTGGCTCCTGCAATCTGCCATCAAAAAGTTGGCAGGCGAGATTTGTTTTCCAGGGAAAAGCGACATTGTTTGTATTTGGGGGCCTGTGGCTGGGAGTGACCGGCTGGCTCCTTTGAACCCACGATACGCAGGATGGTTCCCAGACCCAAGGTGGCACCAGTGCCAAGTTTTGCTGGTTTGATACTACCAAGTGCGTCCTGCAATCTGCCATCCAGAAGCGGGGCAGCTTAATTTTGTTTGCCAGGGAAACGGGCCGTGGGTTTTGTTTGGGGGCATATAGCTGAGAGTGGCCGGCTGGCTCCTGAAAATCCACGCTAGGCAGCATGGTTCCCAGATGCAATGTGGCACCAGTGCCAAGTCGGGCTGGTTTGATGGTGCAAAGTGGCTCCTGCAATCTGCCATCCAGAAGCGAGGCAGCTGATTTTTGTTTGCCAGAGGAAAATTCCGTGGATTGTTTTTGGGGGCATATTGCTGGGAGTGGCCGGCTGGCTCCTTAAAATGCTCGATACGCATGATGGTTCCCAGGCCCAAGGTGTCACCACTACCAAGTCGGCCTGCGGTTTTAGTATCAAGTTCATCCTGCAATTTGCCATCCAGAAGAGGGGCAGTTGAGTTTTGTTTGCCAGAGAAACGGGCCGAGGTTTCTGTTTGGGGACATATGGCTGAGAGTGGCCGGCTGGCCCCTGAATATCCACGATACAGAGCATGGTTCCCAGATCCAAGGTGGCACCAGTGCCAAGTCGGGCTGGTTTGATTACACCAAGTGTCTCCTGCAATCTGCCATCCAGAAGCAGGGCAGCTTACTTTTGTTTGCCAGAGAAATAGGCCTAGGTTTTTGTTTGGGGGCCTGTGGCTAGGAGTGGCCGGCTGGCTCCTTAGAATCCACGATACGCAGGATGGTTCCCAGACCCAAGGTGGCACCAGTGCCAAGTCGGGCTGGTTTGATTACACCAAGTGCCTCCTGCAATCTCCCATCCAGAAGCGGGGCAGCTGAGTTTTGTTTGCCTGTGAAACGGGCCGTTGTTTTTAATTGGGGTCTGTGGCCGAGAGTGTTCGGCTGGCTCCTGACAACCCACAATACGCAGGATGGTTCCCAGACCCAAGGTGGCACCAGTGCCAAGTCGGGCTGGTTTGATAGTACCAAGTGGCTCCTGCAATCTGCCATCCAGAAGCGGTGCAGTTGAGTTTTGTTTGCCAGAGAAAAGGGCCGTGGGTTGTGTTTGGGGGCATATGGCTGGGAGTGGCCGGCTGTCTCATTAAAAAGATCGATACGCAGGATGGTTCCCAGACCCAAGGGGGCACCAGTGCCAAGTCGGGCTGTTTTTATAGTACCAAGTGCGTCCTGCAATTTGCCATCCAGAAGAGGGGCAGTTGAGTTTTGTTTGCCAGAGAATAGCGCCGTTGTTTGTGTTTGGGGGCTTGTGGCTCGTAGTGGCCGACTGGCGCCTTAGAATCTGTGTTACGCAGCATGGTTCCCAGACCCAAGGTGGCACCAGTGCCAAGTTGGGCTGGTTTGATAGTACCAAGTGGCTCCTGCAATCTGCCATCCAGAAGCGGGGTAGCTTACTTTTGTTTGCCAGGGAAACGGGCCGAGGTTTGTGACTGGGGACCTATGGCTGGGAGTGACCGGCTGGCTCCTGGAAAGCTACAATAGGCAGGATGGTGACCAGACCCATGGTGGCACCAGTGCCAAGTTGGGCTGGTTTGATAGTACCAAGTGGCTCCTGCAATCTGCCATCAAAAAGTTGGCAGGCGAGATTTGTTTTCCAGGGAAAAGCGACATTGTTTGTATTTGGGGGCCTGTGGCTGGGAGTGACCGGCTGGCTCCTTTGAACCCACGATACGCAGGATGGTTCCCAGACCCAAGGTGGCACCAGTGCCAAGTTTTGCTGGTTTGATACTACCAAGTGCGTCCTGCAATCTGCCATCCAGAAGCGGGGCAGCTTAATTTTGTTTGCCAGGGAAACGGGCCGTGGGTTTTGTTTGGGGGCATATAGCTGAGAGTGGCCGGCTGGCTCCTGAAAATCCACGCTAGGCAGCATGGTTCCCAGATGCAATGTGGCACCAGTGCCTAGTCGGGCTGGTTTGATGGTGCAAAGTGGCTCCTGCAATCTGCCATCCAGAAGCGAGGCAGCTGATTTTTGTTTGCCAGAGGAAAATTCCGTGGATTGTTTTTGGGGGCATATTGCTGGGAGTGGCCGGCTGGCTCCTTAAAATGCTCGATACGCATGATGGTTCCCAGGCCCAAGGTGTCACCACTACCAAGTCGGCCTGCGGTTTTAGTATCAAGTTCATCCTGCAATTTGCCATCCAGAAGAGGGGCAGTTGAGTTTTGTTTGCCAGAGAAACGGGCCGAGGTTTCTGTTTGGGGACATATGGCTGAGAGTGGCCGGCTGGCCCCTGAATATCCACGATACAGAGCATGGTTCCCAGATCCAAGGTGGCACCAGTGCCAAGTCGGGCTGGTTTGATAGTACCAAGTGTCTCCTGCAATCTGCCATCCAGAAGCAGGGCAGCTTACTTTTGTTTGCCAGAGAAATAGGCCTAGGTTTTTGTTTGGGGGCCTGTGGCTAGGAGTGGCCGGCTGGCTCCTTAGAATCCACGATACGCAGGATGGTTCCCAGACCCAAGGTGGCACCAGTGCCAAGTCGGGCTGGTTTGATTACACCAAGTGCCTCCTGCAATCTCCCATCCAGAAGCGGGGCAGCTGAGTTTTGTTTGCCTGTGAAACGGGCCGTTGTTTTTAATTGGGGTCTGTGGCCGAGAGTGTTCGGCTGGCTCCTGACAACCCACAATACGCAGGATGGTTCCCAGACCCAAGGTGGCACCAGTGCCAAGTCGGGCTGGTTTGATAGTACCAAGTGGCTCCTGCAATCTGCCATCCAGAAGCGGTGCAGTTGAGTTTTGTTTGCCAGAGAAAAGGGCCGTGGGTTGTGTTTGGGGGCATATGGCTGGGAGTGGCCGGCTGTCTCATTAAAAAGATCGATACGCAGGATGGTTCCCAGACCCAAGGGGGCACCAGTGCCAAGTCGGGCTGTTTTTATAGTACCAAGTGCGTCCTGCAATTTGCCATCCAGAAGAGGGGCAGTTGAGTTTTGTTTGCAAGAGAATAGCGCCGTTGTTTGTGTTTGGGGGCTTGTGGCTCGTAGTGGCCGACTGGCGCCTTAGAATCTGTGTTACGCAGCATGGTTCCCAGACCCAAGGTGGCACCAGTGCCAAGTTGGGCTGGTTTGATAGTACCAAGTGGCTCCTGCAATCTGCCATCCAGAAGCGGGGTAGCTTACTTTTGTTTGCCAGGGAAACGGGCCGAGGTTTGTGACTGGGGACCTATGGCTGGGAGTGACCGGCTGGCTCCTGGAAAGCTACAATAGGCAGGATGGTTACCAGACCCATGGTGGCACCAGTGCCAAGTTGGGCTGGTTTGATAGTACCAAGTGGCTCCTGCAATCTGCCATCAAAAAGTTGGCAGGCGAGTTTTGTTTTCCAGGGAAAAGCGACATTGTTTGTATTTGGGGGCCTGTGGCTGGGAGTGACCGGCTGGCTCCTTTGAACCCACGATACGCAGGATGGTTCCCAGACCCAAGGTGGCACCAGTGCCAAGTTTTGCTGGTTTGATACTACCAAGTGCGTCCTGCAATCTGCCATCCAGAAGCGGGGCAGCCTAATTTTGTTTGCCAGGGAAACGGGCCGTGGGTTTTGTTTGGGGGTATATAGCTGAGAGTGGCCAGCTGGCTCCTGAAAATCCACGCTAGGCAGCATGGTTCCCAGATGCAATGTGGCACCAGTGCCAAGTCGGGCTGGTTTGATGGTGCAAAGTGGCTCCTGCAATCTGCCATCCAGAAGCGAGGCAGCTGATTTTTGTTTGCCAGAGGAAAATTCCGTGGATTGTTTTTGGGGGCATATTGCTGGGAGTGGCCGGCTGGCTCCTTAAAATGCTCGATACGCATGATGGTTCCCAGGCCCAAGGTGTCACCACTACCAAGTCGGCCTGCGGTTTTAGTATCAAGTTCATCCTGCAATTTGCCATCCAGAAGAGGGGCAGTTGAGTTTTGTTTGCCAGAGAAACGGGCCGAGGTTTCTGTTTGGGGACATATGGCTGAGAGTGGCCGGCTGGCCCCTGAATATCCACGATACAGAGCATGGTTCCCAGATCCAAGGTCGCACCAGTGCCAAGTCGGGCTGGTTTGATAGTACCAAGTGTCTCCTGCAATCTGCCATCCAGAAGCAGGGCAGCTTACTTTTGTTTGCCAGAGAAATAGGCCTAGGTTTTGGTTTGGGGGCCTATGGCTGAGAGTGGCCGGCTGGCCCCTGAAAATCAACGATAGGCAGGATGGTTCCCAGATCCAAGGTGGCACCAGTGCCAAGTAAGGCTGGTTGTATGGTTCAAAGTAACTCCTGCAATCTGCCATCCAGAAGCGGGACAGCTGAGTTTTTTTTGCCAGAGAAAAGGTCCATGGTTTCTTTTTGGGGCATACGGCTGGGAATTGCCGGCTGGCTCCTTAAAATGCTCGATACGCAGGATGGTTCCCAGAGCCAAGGTGGCACCACTGCCAAGTCGGGCTCTTTTTGTAGTACCAAGTGCGTCCTGCAATTTGCCATCCAGAAGAGGGGCAGTTGAGTTTTGTTTGCCAGAGAAAAGGGCCGTTGTTTGTGTTTGGGGGCCTGTGGCTGGGAGTGTTCGGCTGGTTCCTGAATATGTACAATACGCAGGATTGTTCCCAGATCCAAGGTGGCAGCAGTGCCATGTTGTGCTGCTGTGATAGTCCCAAGTGGCTCCTGCAATCTGCCATCCAGAAGTGGGGCAGCTGATTTTTGTTTGCCAGAGAAAAGGTCCGTGGTTTGTTTTTGGGGGCATGTGGCTGAGAGTGGCCGGCTGGCCCCTGAAAATCCACGATACACAGGATGGTTCCCAGATCCAAGGTGGCACCTGTGCCAAGTCGGGCTGATTTGATAGTACTAAGTAGCTCCTGCAATCTGCCATGCAGAAGCGGGGCAGCTTACTTTTGTTTGCCAGGGAAACGGGCCGAGGTTTGTGTTTGGGGGCCTATGGCTGAGAGTGACCGGCTGGCTCCTGAAAAGCTACAATAGGCAGGATGGTGACCAGACCCATGGTGGCACCAGTGCCAAGTTGGGCTGGTTTGATAGTACCAAGTGGTTCCTGCAATCTGCCATCCAGAAGCAGGGCAGCTGAGTTTTGTTTGCCAGAGAAAAGGGCCTTGGTTTGTGTTTGGGGGCATATGGCTGGGTGTGGCCAGCTGGCTCCTTAAAATGCACGATATGCAACATGGCTCCCAGACCCAAGGTGGCACAAGTGCCAAGTTGGGCTGGTTTGATAGTACCAAGTGGCTCCTGCAATCTTCCATGATCACGTGGAGAAATACTTTCTGGTTTCAGCCTCATGCTCTTTCTTCTCTCCCTCAACTTCTCTATCACCTCTCATCTGGTTCACATGCGCTGTCTTCAAGGTCCACAGGCTACTTTTCACAGAATCTTCTGGCCTGATGAAGTAAGGATGATGAATAGAACAGAGCTGGGATCTATTTTCCAGTTTGGATAAAATGCATTCTGCACACAAATCCAAGGAGAACGGGCTGCCCCGATGCCCAGAAAATCTTTCACTCCTGCTAGTGTTCTACGTCAACCGCAACTTAGTCTGAAAGAAAAGCTTTTTCTCTGAGAGCATCTGAGAGGTTTGCATGAAGCACTGATATCTGACATATGCAATTTTGAATAGGAGAGGAAAAAGAAAATGGCAAGGAGTTTTTAATTTTAGTGGTTTCAATTTTAATTTCCGTGCACTTTTTCAAAACTTGTCAGCTCAAATGCCCATCAACATCTTTTAGTCATCTGTAAGTCAGTATTCATATAAAATGTGCTTCAAATCCAAAGAATTTCAAATTTGCACTCCAAGCTTCTATGCCTAGATTTATGATTTCCTACACATATTAGATGAAAGGAAGGCCTTTTTTACTGTGGGAGTGCTGGAACACTGGAACAGGTTGCCCAGAGAAGTTGTGGGTGTCCCATCCCTGAAAGTATTCAAGGTCACCTTGGACGGGGCTTGGAGCAGCAACAAAGGAGAAGCTTGATGGTAGAGAAACAAAGTTGGACTATAGAAGAAACTCGGATTGAAGTATAGGATCAAGTTTTCTCTCAGCTCTTGGGGTAAATTCAAAGTTGTACAAAATGACATTTATCTGTGCTATTCACTACTGTAACAGAAAGTTTCATGAAAACTGTACAGAAGATAGTAAATTTTAAAAGAGATAAGAATTACAGCATAAAATCCATGGGATAGGTTACAACATGAGACACTCTCTAAGAGAAAATCTCTGTGTTTCAGCACTTCATCGGGGTAAGATTTCATGAAGTGCCAAAGAAGGCGGCAAAATATCATTCGGGACATTATTTACTGGAATTCAGCCTGGCCATTAGTAGGAACTGCCTTTGAACATATCATGTAGATATACCACACACACTTTCCCTTCACTGAAAAATTACTGTTTACAACAAATAAGCAATTGACGATCAAAATTGATTGAAAGCATCTTAAACATGTCAAGTATTTCATTGTAGATGATCTGTGATCCAAATGCTTCTTCCACCTTCGAGAGGGACAGAAGAATTCTTCCATATCATGATGGTTTAAAATTGTATCAACCAATGTTTTCTGCTGAAAAGATATCATCTATTTTTTTCTATTTTTGGAAGAAAATATTCCTAGACATACAACAGGTGAGAACTAAGTAATTTTAAAGAAACAAATGAAATGAAAATATTCTGTAAATAGAATGAAATGAAAAGCTGTGTTTTAAATAGGAGCTAAATATTAAACAGAATTTTTGTACCAGGCATTTGAATTACTGCACCAGCTCTTTTGCCCATCAAGAGAGGCATTTAGCATTTCAGTCTTTTCCAAGGTGTTCATGATCTGCTATGCTGATCTCTGTGTGTGCCTAGGTGTGTGTGGAGGGGGGGGCATATGAAGGGGAGTGTGTATGTTTGCTTTACAATTGTTGTGGCAGATTCATGCCTCAGCTCCACATTTTGTTTTAAAAAGGTCACACCGAGTGGATATGAAGTTTACTATCAACAAGAGATCGATTCCCAAATCATCCATTTGACTCTCCCTTATAAATCATGTGCTTTGTTGCATATTTTATCAAATATACTTTCAAGCCAGATGGAGGAAGGAGGATGTGGGAATCCCTCCACCATCTTGCAACTTTTATGTAAGTAGGTTTTCAAGAAAATCATCATTTCTCTTTTAAATATGTCTGGAACAGGCATGATGGTAGTGTCAACCTGTTGGAGTTTTTGTTGCTGGAAGAAGTTGTACAAAAGGATTGGTTTTTACATTGACCAGTTACTGAATCAAGCGCAGGAATACATTGGAAATTTAGCTGGGGGTTCCTTTTCCCAGCAGACTACTTCTAGAACGAGCTTGTACACTGAAGCTGACTCTTTTGCTCTCTTTTTGTTTCTTTCCTATTTTCTTGGCTTCTTTGCCACTATCTAGACAATTTTGGAACTTTGTTCCCAACTAAAATGGTTTCAATAGTCTGATTGTGATCATACATTTTTACAAGGAATTTTTAAAATCTTTCCTCGAGTCCAGAAAGTCAAGGACTTAGATCTTTTTCTTCCCTTATCAATATTGCCATGAAATTGATAAATAAAGACCAACTCTTTATTTTTGTTTTTAACCCACGTAGATAATTCCCATCCATTAATCCATTTTGTGGACCAATAGCTGCCATTCTGATGGAAGCTGTCACTTCTTAACAATAGGCATTCTGTGACTATGTTGACAGCACTTTGGGTGAAGATCCTAACTGGTCTTAGATATACATAGGGAGAAATTTGCTCAGCCAGTGTCAGTCTTAAGCATGCGTATCAGAAGATCTTTCTAGAGCTGGGAATTTTCCCATGAAAGGGATTCAGTTAGGGAAGAGACACTTGTGCCAGAGTTTTACATTCTTCTTGAACACTGCTTAAGGAACTTAGATGCCATGTCCATTTGGATCTCTGTCTGCACAGAACTTTGTCATGCCAGTGCTTTGAAATGCATCTTGAAGAGAATTCACTAGCACAGAATGAAAGAGAGTGGAAGGGGTTGGTGGGGCTAACCAGGCCCAACCCCCCTGCCTAAACCAGGATACCTAGAGCCTCTTGCCCAGGATTCTATCTGGGTGTACTTTTAATGTCTTCAAAGATCCAGGCTCCACAATCTTTCTGGGCAGTCTGTGCCGTGGTTCAGTCACCCTGACAGTAAAGAAACATTTACTGATGTTCAAAGGCAATCTCCTGTATTTCAGTGTGTGCCCACTGCCTCTTGTCTTTTCCCTCAGCATCACTGAAAAGACACTGATTCCCTCCCCTTTGCACTATTGCTTCCATATATATGTGTGATGCCATGTAGAGGTATGTCAAAAACCTCCCTGAAGCCCAGGCAGATAATATTCCCTTCATCTACCAGTCAAGTTGATTCATCAGAGGAGTTTAAAGTGATGTTCAGCATGAAATTCCCCTGAAAAATCATGCTAACTACATTATTTGGTCATCTGTCATGTGCCTGGCAAGGATTTCCAGGAAGAGCTGCTTCATCAACTTCCTGGGGATAAAAAAGAGGCTGGCTGGTTTGTACTATGGCGAGTCCTCTTAATTGCCTTTTTTGAAGATGGGTGTCATTTGCTAACATCCACTCTTTAGCCTCTCTTGTCGTCTACATCTTAGCAAAACGCTTTTCCACTATGTCTGGCTAGGAAAAACTGTGCCAGCACAGAAAACATCTCCCATCGTGTTCTAGAAGTTGCACGGATGTCTGCCAAGTGTTTGGCAGGAAGAAAAGAAAAGTTGTCCAAAACAGCTTCCAATCGAATGTTCCTGTGATTGGAAAAGTCAGGAGAGTGCAAAGGTACTGTTTTCTATCAGTTGGCAAGGTGCGCACAACAATCCCAGTGTTGTACAGCTTGCTTCTTCACCTTCCCGAAGCTGCCGCTCTCGCCGACTGCCGGAGCCGATGAATCGGCTTCTTCGCGCAAAGACGATTGTGCCGCTCACAGTGCTCTCCTTAGCGCGGCTTCTGCCGAAAGACGCCCGGCAGCGGCTCTTACCTCCGGAGAGCATCCTACCTTCGTCTTTCGCGTCTTTTGTAGTCTACATCTTAGCAAAACGCTTTTCCACTATGTCTGGCTAGGAAAAACTGTGCCAGCACAGAAAACATCTCCCATCGTGTTCTAGAAGTTGCACGGATGTCTGCCAAGTGTTTGGCAGGAAGAAAAGAAAAGTTGTCCAAAACAGCTTCCAATCGAATGTTCCTGTGATTGGAAAAGTCAGGAGAGTGCAAAGGTACTGTTTTCTATCAGTTGGCAAGGTGCGCACACAATCCCAGTGTTGTACAGCTTGCTTCTTCACCTTCCCGAAGCTTGCCGCTCTCGCCGGCTGCCGGAGCCCAAGAAGCGGCTTCTTCGCGCAAAGACGATTGTGCCGCTCACAGGGCTCTCCTTAGCGCGGCTTCTGCCGAAAGACGCCCGGCAGCGGCTCTTACCTCCGGAGAGCATCCTACCTTCGTCTTTCGCGTCTTTTGTAGTCTACATCTTAGCAAAACGCTTTTCCACTATGTCTGGCTAGGAAAAACTGTGCCAGCACAGAAAACATCTCCCATCGTGTTCTAGAAGTTGCACGGATGTCTGCCAAGTGTTTGGCAGGAAGAAAAGAAAAGTTGTCCAAAACAGCTTCCAATCGAATGTTCCTGTGATTGGAAAAGTCAGGAGAGTGCAAAGATACTGTTTTCTATCAGTTGGCAAGGTGCGCACACAATCCCAGTGTTGTACAGCTTGCTTCTTCACCTTCCCGAAGCTGCCGCTCTCAGCCGGCTGCCGGAGCCCAAGAAGCGGCTTCTTCGCGCAAAGACGATTGTGCCGCTCACAGTGCTCTCCTTAGCGCGGCTTCTGCCGAAAGACGCCCGGCAGCGGCTCTTACCTCCGGAGAGCATCCTACCTTCGTCTTTCGCGTCTTTTGTAGTCTACATCTTAGCAAAACGCTTTTCCACTATGTCTGGCTAGGAAAAACTGTGCCAGCACAGAAAACATCTCCCATCGTGTTCTAGAAGTTGCACGGATGTCTGCCAAGTGTTTGGCAGGAAGAAAAGAAAAGTTGTCCAAAACAGCTTCCAATCGAATGTTCCTGTGATTGGAAAAGTCAGGAGAGTGCAAAGGTACTGTTTTCTATCAGTTGGCAAGGTGCGCACACAATCCCAGTGTTGTACAGCTTGCTTCTTCACCTTCCCGAAGCTGCCGCTCTCGCCGGCTGCCGGAGCCCAAGAAGCGGCTTCTTCGCGCAAAGACGATTGTGCCGCTCACAGGGCTCTCCTTAGCGCGGCTTCTGCCGAAAGACGCCCGGCAGCGGCTCTTACCTCCGGAGAGCATCCTACCTTCGTCTTTCGCGTCTTTTGTAGTCTACATCTTAGCAAAACGCTTTTCCACTATGTCTGGCTAGGAAAAACTGTGCCAGCACAGAAAACATCTCCCATCGTGTTCTAGAAGTTGCACGGATGTCTGCCAAGTGTTTGGCAGGAAGAAAAGAAAAGTTGTCCAAAACAGCTTCCAATCGAATGTTCCTGTGATTGGAAAAGTCAGGAGAGTGCAAAGGTACTGTTTTCTATCAGTTGGCAAGGTGCGCACACAATCCCAGTGTTGTACAGCTTGCTTCTTCACCTTCCCGAAGCTGCCCGCTCTCCGCCGGCTGCCGGAGCCCAAGAAGCGGCTTCTTCGCGCAAAGACGATTGTGCCGCTCACAGTGCTCTCCTTAGCGCGGCTTCTGCCGAAAGACGCCCGGCAGCGGCTCTTACCTCCGGAGAGCATCCTACCTTCGTCTTTCGCGTCTTTTGTAGTCTACATCTTAGCAAAACGCTTTTCCACTATGTCTGGCTAGGAAAAACTGTGCCAGCACAGAAAACATCTCCCATCGTGTTCTAGAAGTTGCACGGATGTCTGCCAAGTGTTTGGCAGGAAGAAAAGAAAAGTTGTCCAAAACAGCTTCCAATCGAATGTTCCTGTGATTGGAAAAGTCAGGAGAGTGCAAAGGTACTGTTTTCTATCAGTTGGCAAGGTGCGCACACAATCCCAGTGTTGTACAGCTTGCTTCTTCACCTTCCCGAAGCTGCCGCTCTCGCCGGCTGCCGGAGCCCAAGAAGCGGCTTCTTCGCGCAAAGACGATTGTGCCGCTCACAGTGCTCTCCTTAGCGCGGCTTCTGCCGAAAGACGCCCGGCAGCGGCTCTTACCTCCGGAGAGCATCCTACCTTCGTCTTTCGCGTCTTTTGTAGTCTACATCTTAGCAAAACGCTTTTCCACTATGTCTGGCTAGGAAAAACTGTGCCAGCACAGAAAACATCTCCCATCGTGTTCTAGAAGTTGCACGGATGTCTGCCAAGTGTTTGGCAGGAAGAAAAGAAAAGTTGTCCAAAACAGCTTCCAATCGAATGTTCCTGTGATTGGAAAAGTCAGGAGAGTGCAAAGGTACTGTTTTCTATCAGTTGGCAAGGTGCGCACACAATCCCAGTGTTGTACAGCTTGCTTCTTCACCTTCCCCGAAGCAGCCGCTTTTCGCCGGCTGCCGGAGCCCAAGAAGCGGCTTCTTCGCGCAAAGACGATTGTGCCGCTCACAGTGCTCTCCTTAGCGCAGCTTCTGCCGAAAGACGCCCGGCAGCGGCTCTTACCTCCTGAGAGTGGCAGCTTCGGGAAGATGAAGAAGCAAGCTGTACAACACTGGGATTGTGTGCGCACCTTGCCAACTGATAGAAAACAGTACCTTTGCACTCTCCTGACTTTTCCAATCACATGAACATTCGATTGGAAGCTGTTTTGGACAACTTTTCTTTTCTTCCTCCCAAACACTTGGCAGACATCCGTGCAACTTCTAGAACACGATGGGAGATGTTTTCTGTGCTGGCACGGGTTTTCCTAGCCAGACATAGTGGAAAAGCGTTTTGCTAAGATGTAGACTACAAAAGACGCGAAAGACGAAGGTAGGATGCTCTCCGGAGGTAAGAGCCGCTGCCGGGCGTCTTTCGGCAGAAGCCGCGCTAAGGAGAGCACTGTGAACGGCACAATCGTCTTTGCGCGAAGAAGCCGCTTCTTGGGCTCCGGCAGCCGGCGAGAGCGGCAGCTTCGGGAAGGTGAAGAAGCAAGCTGTACAACACTGGGATTGTGTGCGCACCTTGCCAACTGATAGAAAACAGTACCTTTGCACTCTCCTGACTTTTCCAATCACAGGAACATTCGATTGGAAGCTGTTTTGGACAACTTTTCTTTTCTTCCTGCCAAACACTTGGCAGACATCCGTGCAACTTCTAGAACACGATGGGAGATGTTTTTCTGTGCTGGCACAGTTTTTCCTAGCCAGACATAGTGGAAAAGCGTTTTGCTAAGATGTAGACTACAAAAGACGCGAAAGACGAAGGTAGGATGCTCTCCGGAGGTAAGAGCCGCTGCCGGGCGTCTTTCGGCAGAAGCCGCGCTAAGGAGAGCACTGTGAGCGGCACAATCGTCTTTGCGCGAAGAAGCCGCTTCTTCGGCTCCGGCAGCCGGCGAGAGCGGCAGCTTCGGGAAGGTGAAGAAGCAAGCTGTACAACACTGGGATTGTTGTGCGCACCTTGCCAACTGATAGAAAACAGTATCTTTGCACTCTCCTGACTTTTCCAATCACAGGAACATTCGATTGGAAGCTGTTTTGGACAACTTTTCTTTTCTTCCTGCCAAACACTTGGCAGACATCCGTGCAACTTCTAGAACACGATGGGAGATGTTTTCTGTGCTGGCACAGTTTTTCCTAGCCAGACATAGTGGAGAAGCTTTTTTGCCGAGGTGTAGATGAGAAGAGGAGCTAAAGACGAAGGTAGGGTGCTCTCCGGAGGTAAGAGCCGCTGCCGGGCGTCTTTCGGCAGAAGCCGCGCTAAGGAGAGCACTGTGAGCGGCACAATCGTCTTTGCGCGAAGAAGCCGCTTCTTGGGCTCCGGCAGCCGGCGAGAGCGGCAGCTTCGGGAAGGTGAAGAAGCAAGCTGTACAACACTGGGATTGTGGTGCGCACCTTGCCAACTGATAGAAAACAGTACCTTTGCACTCTCCTGACTTTTCCAATCACAGGAACATTCGATTGGAAGCTGTTTTGGACAACTTTTCTTTTCTTCCTGCCAAACACTTGGCAGACATCCGTGCAACTTCTAGAACACGATGGGAGATGTTTTCTGTGCTGGCACAGTTTTTCCTAGCCAGACATAGTGGAAAAGCGTTTTGCTAAGATGTAGACGACAAGAGAGTCCTAAAGAGTGGATGTTAGCATATGACACCCATCTTCAAAAAAGGCAATTAAGAGGACTCGCCATAGTACAAACCAGCCAGCCTCTTTTTTATCCCCAGGAAGTTGATGAAGCAGCTCTTCCTGGAAATCCTTGCCAGGCACATGACAGATTTGACCAAATAATGTAGTTAGCATGATTTTTCAGGGGAATTTCATGCTGAACATCACTTTAAACTCCTCTGATGAATCAACTTGACTGGTAGATGAAGGGAATATTATCTGCCTGGGCTTCAGGGAGGTTTTTGACATACCTCTACATGGCATCACACATACATATGGAAGCAATAGTGCAAAGGGGAGGGAATCAGTGTCTTTTCAGTGATGCTGAGGGTAAAGACAAGAGGCAGTGGGCACACACTGAAATACAGGAGATTGCCTTTGAACATCAGTAAATGTTTCTTTACTGTCAGGGTGACTGAACCACGGCACAGACTGCCCAGAAAGATTGTGGAGCCTGGATCTTTGAAGACATTAAAAGTACACCCAGATAGAATCCTGGGCAAGAGGCTCTAGGTATCCTGGTTTAGGCAGGGGGGTTGGGCCTGGTTAGCCCCACCAACCCCTTCCACTCTCTTTCATTCTGTGCTAGTGAATTCTCTTCAAGATGCATTTCAAAGCACTGGCATGACAAAGTTCTGTGCAGACAGAGATCCAAATGGACATGGCATCTAAGTTCCTTAAGCAGTGTTCAAGAAGAATGTAAAACTCTGGCACAAGTGTCTCTTCCCTAACTGAATCCCTTTCATGGGAAAATTCCCAGCTCTAGAAAGATCTTCTGATACGCATGCTTAAGACTGACACTGGCTGAGCAAATTTCTCCCTATGTATATCTAAGACCAGTTAGGATCTTCACCCAAAGTGCTGTCAACATAGTCACAGAATGCCTATTGTTAAGAAGTGACAGCTTCCATCAGAATGGCAGCTATTGGTCCACAAAATGGATTAATGGATGGGAATTATCTACGTGGGTTAAAAACAAAAATAAAGAGTTGGTCTTTATTTATCAATTTCATGGCAATATTGATAAGGGAAGAAAAAGATCTAAGTCCTTGACTTTCTGGACTCGAGGAAAGATTTTAAAAATTCCTTGTAAAAATGTATGATCACAATCAGACTATTGAAACCATTTTAGTTGGGAACAAAGTTCCAAAATTGTCTAGATAGTGGCAAAGAAGCCAAGAAAATAGGAAAGAAACAAAAAGAGAGCAAAAGAGTCAGCTTCAGTGTACAAGCTCGTTCTAGAAGTAGTCTGCTGGGAAAAGGAACCCCCAGCTAAATTTCCAATGTATTCCTGCGCTTGATTCAGTAACTGGTCAATGTAAAAACCAATCCTTTTGTACAACTTCTTCCAGCAACAAAAACTCCAACAGGTTGACACTACCATCATGCCTGTTCCAGACATATTTAAAAGAGAAATGATGATTTTCTTGAAAACCTACTTACATAAAAGTTGCAAGATGGTGGAGGGATTCCCACATCCTCCTTCCTCCATCTGGCTTGAAAGTATATTTGATAAAATATGCAACAAAGCACATGATTTATAAGGGAGAGTCAAATGGATGATTTGGGAATCGATCTCTTGTTGATAGTAAACTTCATATCCACTCGGTGTGACCTTTTTAAAACAAAATGTGGAGCTGAGGCATGAATCTGCCACAACAATTGTAAAGCAAACATACACACTCCCCTTCATATGCCCCCCCCTCCACACACACCTAGGCACACACAGAGATCAGCATAGCAGATCATGAACACCTTGGAAAAGACTGAAATGCTAAATGCCTCTCTTGATGGGCAAAAGAGCTGGTGCAGTAATTCAAATGCCTGGTACAAAAATTCTGTTTAATATTTAGCTCCTATTTAAAACACAGCTTTTCATTTCATTCTATTTACAGAATATTTTCATTTCATTTGTTTCTTTAAAATTACTTAGTTCTCACCTGTTGTATGTCTAGGAATATTTTCTTCCAAAAATAGAAAAAAATAGATGATATCTTTTCAGCAGAAAACATTGGTTGATACAATTTTAAACCATCATGATATGGAAGAATTCTTCTGTCCCTCTCGAAGGTGGAAGAAGCATTTGGATCACAGATCATCTACAATGAAATACTTGACATGTTTAAGATGCTTTCAATCAATTTTGATCGTCAATTGCTTATTTGTTGTAAACAGTAATTTTTCAGTGAAGGGAAAGTGTGTGTGGTATATCTACATGATATGTTCAAAGGCAGTTCCTACTAATGGCCAGGCTGAATTCCAGTAAATAATGTCCCGAATGATATTTTGCCGCCTTCTTTGGCACTTCATGAAATCTTACCCCGATGAAGTGCTGAAACACAGAGATTTTCTCTTAGAGAGTGTCTCATGTTGTAACCTATCCCATGGATTTTATGCTGTAATTCTTATCTCTTTTAAAATTTACTATCTTCTGTACAGTTTTCATGAAACTTTCTGTTACAGTAGTGAATAGCACAGATAAATGTCATTTTGTACAACTTTGAATTTACCCCAAGAGCTGAGAGAAAACTTGATCCTATACTTCAATCCGAGTTTCTTCTATAGTCCAACTTTGTTTCTCTACCATCAAGCTTCTCCTTTGTTGCTGCTCCAAGCCCCGTCCAAGGTGACCTTGAATACTTTCAGGGATGGGACACCCACAACTTCTCTGGGCAACCTGTTCCAGTGTTCCAGCACTCCCACAGTAAAAAAGGCCTTCCTTTCATCTAATATGTGTAGGAAATCATAAATCTAGGCATAGAAGCTTGGAGTGCAAATTTGAAATTCTTTGGATTTGAAGCACATTTTATATGAATACTGACTTACAGATGACTAAAAGATGTTGATGGGCATTTGAGCTGACAAGTTTTGAAAAAGTGCACGGAAATTAAAATTGAAACCACTAAAATTAAAAACTCCTTGCCATTTTCTTTTTCCTCTCCTATTCAAAATTGCATATGTCAGATATCAGTGCTTCATGCAAACCTCTCAGATGCTCTCAGAGAAAAAGCTTTTCTTTCAGACTAAGTTGCGGTTGACGTAGAACACTAGCAGGAGTGAAAGATTTTCTGGGCATCGGGGCAGCCCGTTCTCCTTGGATTTGTGTGCAGAATGCATTTTATCCAAACTGGAAAATAGATCCCAGCTCTGTTCTATTCATCATCCTTACTTCATCAGGCCAGAAGATTCTGTGAAAAGTAGCCTGTGGACCTTGAAGACAGCGCATGTGAACCAGATGAGAGGTGATAGAGAAGTTGAGGGAGAGAAGAAAGAGCATGAGGCTGAAACCAGAAAGTATTTCTCCACGTGATCATGGAAGATTGCAGGAGCCACTTGGTACTATCAAACCAGCCCAACTTGGCACTTGTGCCACCTTGGGTCTGGGAGCCATGTTGCATATCGTGCATTTTAAGGAGCCAGCTGGCCACACCCAGCCATATGCCCCCAAACACAAACCAAGGCCCTTTTCTCTGGCAAACAAAACTCAGCTGCCCTGCTTCTGGATGGCAGATTGCAGGAACCACTTGGTACTATCAAACCAGCCCAACTTGGCACTGGTGCCACCATGGGTCTGGTCACCATCCTGCCTATTGTAGCTTTTCAGGAGCCAGCCGGTCACTCTCAGCCATAGGCCCCCAAACACAAACCTCGGCCCGTTTCCCTGGAAAACAAAAGTAAGCTGCCCCGCTTCTGCATGGCAGATTGCAGGAGCTACTTAGTACTATCAAATCAGCCCGACTTGGCACAGGTGCCACCTTGGATCTGGGAACCATCCTGTGTATCGTGGATTTTCAGGGGCCAGCCGGCCACTCTCAGCCATATGCCCCCAAACACAAACCACGGACCTTTTCTCTGGCAAACAAAAATCAGCTGCCCCACTTCTGGATGGCAGATTGCAGGAGCCACTTGGGACTATCACACCAGCACAACATGGCACTGCTGCCACCTTGGATCTGGGAACAATCCTGCGTATGGTACATATTCAGGAACCAGCCGAACACTCCCAGCCATATGCCCCCAAACACAAACCTCGGCCCTTTTCTCTGGCAAACAAAACTCAACTGCCCCTCTTCTGGATGGCAAATTGCAGGACGCACTTGGTACTACAAAAAGAGCCCGACTTGGCAGTGGTGCCACCTTGGCTCTGGGAACCATCCTGCGTATCGAGCATTTTAAGGAGCCAGCCGGCAATTCCCAGCCGTATGCCCCAAAAAGAAACCATGGACCTTTTCTCTGGCAAAAAAAACTCAGCTGTCCCGCTTCTGGATGGCAGATTGCAGGAGTCACTTTGAACCATACAACCAGCCTTACTTGGCACTGGTGCCACCTTGGATCTGGGAACCATCCTGCCTATCGTTGATTTTCAGGGGCCAGCCGGCCACTCTCAGCCATAGGCCCCCAAACACAAACCACAGCCCTTTTCTCTAGCAAACAAAATTTAGCTGCCCCGCTTCTGGATGGCAAATTGCAGAAGCCACTGGGTACTACAAAAACAGCCCGACTTGGCACTGGTGCCACCTTGCGTCTGGTTACCATGCGGCGTATCGTGCATTTTAAGGAGCCAGGTGGCCACTCCCAGCCATATGCCCCCAAACACAACCCACGGCCCTTTTCTCTGGCAAACAAAACTCAGCTGCCCCGCTTCTGGATGGCAGATTGCAGGAGACACTTGGTACTATCAAACCAGCGCGACTTGGCATTGGTGCCACCTTTGGTCTGGGAACCATCCTGCGTATTGTGGATTGTCAGGAGACAGCCGACCACTCTCGGCCACAGACCCCAATCAAAAACAAAGGTCCGTTTCCCTGGCAAAAAAAACTCAGCTGCCCCGCTTCTGGATGGGAGATTGCAGGAGGCACTTTACACTGTCAAACGAGACCCACTTGGCACTGGTGCCACCTTGGGTCTGGGAACCATGCTGCGTATCGTGGATTTTCAGGAGCCAGCCGGCCACTGCCAGCCACAGGCCCCCAAACACAAACCACAGCCTTTTTCTCTGGCAAACAAAACTCAGCTGCCCCGCTTCTGGATGGCAGATTGCAGGAGCCACTTGGTACTATCAAACCAGCCCGACTTGGCACTGGTGCCACCTTGGGTCTGGGAACCATCCTGCCTATCGTGGATTTTAAGGAGCCAGCCGGCTACTCCCAGCCACAGGCCCCCAACAAAAACCACGGCCCTTTTTTCTGGCAAACAAAACTTAGCTGCCTCACTTCTGGATGGCAGATTGCCGGAGCCACTTGGTACTATCAAACCAGCCCGACTTGCCACTGGTGCCACCTTGGGTCTGGGAACCATCCTGCGTATCGTGGATTCTAAGGAGCCAGCCGGCCACTCCCAGCCACAGGCCCCCAAACAAAATCAACGGCGCTGTTCCCTGGAAAACAAAACACGCCTGCCAACTTTTTGATGGAGTTTGCAGGAGCCACTTGGTACTATCAAACCAGCCCAACTTGGCACTGGTGCCACCATGGGTCATGTAAACATCCTGCGTATCGTGGATTCTTAGGAGCCAGCCGGCCACTCCTAGCCACAGGCCCCCAAACAAAAACCTAGGCCTATTTCTCTGGCAAACAAAAGTAAGCTGCCCCGCTTCTGGATGGCAGATTGCAGGAGACACTTGGGACTATCAAACCAGCCCAACTTGGCACTGGTGCCACCTCTGGTCTGGGAACCATCCTGCATATCTTGTGTTCTAAGGAGCCAGCCGGCCACTCCCAGCCGCAGTCCCCCAAACACAAACAACGGCGCTTTTCCCTGGAAAACAAAACTGGCCTGCCAACTTTTTGATGGCAGATTGCAGGAGCCACTTGGTACCATCAAACCAGCCCAACTTGGCACTGGTGCCACCTTGGGTCTGGGAACCATCCTGCGTATTGTAGCTTTTCAGGAGCCAGCCTGTCACTCCTAGCCCTAGGCCCCCAGTCATAAACCTCGGCCCGTTTCCCTGGCACACAAAAGTAAGCTACCCCGCTTCAGGATGGCAGATTGCAGGAGCCACTTTGCACCATCAAACTAGCCCGACGTGGCAGTGGTGCCACCTTGGGTCTGGGAACCATCCTGCGTATCGTGTGTTCTAAGGAGCCAGCCGGCCACTCCCAGCCACAGTCCCCCAAACACAAACAACGGTGCTTTTCCCTGGAAAAGAAAACTGGCCTGCCAACTTTTTGATGGCAGATTGCAGGTGCTATTTAGTACTATCAAACCAGCCCGACTTGGCACTGGTGCCACCTCTGGTCTGGGAACCATCCTGCCTATCGTGGATTTTCAGGGGCCAGACGGCCACTCTCAGCCATATGCCCCCAAAAAAAAACCACGGCCCTTTTCTCTGATAAACAAAACTCAACTGCCCCTCTTCTGGATGGCAAATTTTAGGACGCACTTTGTACTACGAAAACCGCCCGACTTGGCACTGGTGCCACCTTGGGTCAGGGAACCATCCTGCCTATCGTAGCTTTTTAAGGAGCCAGCAGGCCACGCCCAGCCATATACCCCCAAAAACAAACCACAGACCATTTCTCTTGGAAACAAAAATCTGCTGCCCTGCGTCTGGATGGCAGATTGCAGGAGCCACTTTGCACCATCAAACCAGCCCGACTTGGCACTGGTGCCACCTCAGGTCTGGGAACCATCCTGCATATCGTGGATTCTAAGGAGCCAGCCGGCCACTCCCACCCACAGGCCCCCAAACACAAACAACGGCGCTTTTCCCTGGAAAACAAAACTCGCCTGCCAAGTTTTTGATGGCAGATTGCAGGAGCCACTTGGTACTATCAAACCAGCCCAACTTGGCACTGGTGCTACCATGGGTCTGGTCACCATCCTGCCTATCGTAGCTTTTCAGGAGCCAGCCGGTCACTCCCAGCCATAGGCCCCCAGTCACAAACCTCGGACCGTTTCCCTGGCAAACAAAAGTAAGCTGCCCCGCTTCTGGATGGCAGATTGCAGGAGCCACTTGGTACTATCAAACCAGCCCAACTTGGCACTGGTGCCACCTTTGGTTGGGAACCATCCGGCGTATCGTGTGTTGAAAGGAGCCAGCCGGCCACTCCCAGCCACAGGCCTCCAAACAAAAACAACGGCGCTTTTCCCTGGAAAACAAAATTCAACTGCCCTTCTTCTGGATGGAAAATTGCAGGACGCACTTGGTACTACAAAAACAGCCAAACTAGGCAATGGTGCCACCATGGATCTGGGAACCATCCTGCGTATCGAGCTTCTTAAGGAGCCAGCCGGCCACTCCCAGCCATATGCCCCCAAAAACAAACCACGGAACTTTACTCTGGCAAACAAAGATCCGCTGCCCCGCGTCAGGATGGCAGATTGCAGGAGCCACTTGGTACTATCAAACGAGCCCGACTTGGCCCTGGTGCCACCTTGAGTCTGGGAACCATCCTGCGTATTGTGGATTGTCAGTAGCCAGTCGACCATTCTCGGCCACAGACCCCAATCAAAAACAACGGCCGGTTCACAGGCAAAAGAACTCAGCTGCCCCGTTTCTGGATGGGAGATTGCATGAGGCACTTGACACTGTCAAACCAGCCCCACTTGGCACTGGTGCCATCTTGGGTCTGGGAACCATGCTGCGTATCATGGATTTTCAGGAGCCAGCTGGCCACTGCCAGCCACAGGCCCCCAAAAACAAAGCTCGGCCCGTTTCCCTGGCAAACAAAAGTAAGCTACCCCGCTTCTGGATGGCAGATTGCAGGAACCACTTGGTACTATCAAACCAGCCCGACTTGGCACTGGTGCCATCTTGGGTCTGGGAACCATCCTGCGTATCGTGGATTCTAAGGAGCCAGCCGGCCACTCCCAGCCACAGGCCCGCAAACACAAACAACGGCGCTTTTCCCTGGAAAACAAAACTCGCCTGACAACGTTTTGATGGCAGATTGCAGGAGCCACTTGGTACTATCAAACCAGCCCAACTTGGCACTGGTGCCACCATGGGTCTGGTCACCATCCTGCCTATCGTAGCTTTTCAGGACCTAGCCGGTCACTCCCAGCCATAGGCCTCCAGACAAAAACCTCGGCCCGTTTCCCTGGCAAAAAAAAGTAAGCTACCCCGCTACTGGATGGCAGATTGCAGGAGCCACTTTGCACCATCAAACTAGCCCGACTTGGCACTGGTGCCACCTCTGGTCTGGGAACAATGCTGCGTATCGTGGATTCTAAGGAGCCAGCCGGCCACTCCCAGCCACAGGCCCCCAAACACAAACAACGGCGCTTTTTCCTGGAAAACAAAACTTGCCTGCCAACTTTTTGATGGCAGATTGCAGGAGCCACTTGGTACTATCAAACCAGCCCAACTTGGCACTGGTGCCACCATGGGTCTGGTCACCATCCTGCCTATCGTAGCTTTTCAGGACCTAGCAGGTCACTCCCAGCCATAGGCCCCCAGACACAAAGCTCGGCCCGTTTCCCTGGCAAACAAAAGTAAGCTGCCCCGCTTCTGGATGGCAGATTGCAGGAACCACTTGGTATAATCAAACCAGCCCAACTTGGCACTGGTGCCACCTTGGGTCTGGGAACCATCCTGCGTATCGTGGATTCTAAGGAGCCAGCCGGTCACTCCCAGCCACAGGCCCCCAAATACAAACAACAGCGCTTTTCCCTGGAAAACAAAACTCGCCTGCCAACTTTTTGATGGCAGATCGCAGGAGCCACTTGGTACTATCAAATCAGCCCAACTTGGCACTGGTGCCACCATGGGTCTGGTCACCATCCTGATTATCGTAGCTTTTCAGGAGCCAGCCGGTCACTCCCAGCCATAGGCCCCCAGACACAAACCTCGGCCCGTTTCCGTGGCAAACAAAACTAAGCGGCGCCGCTTGTGGATGGCAGATTGCAGGACGCACTTGGTACTATCAAACCAGCCCAACTTGGCACTGGGGCCACCTTGGGTCTGGGAACCATCCTGCGTATCGTGGATTCTAAGGAGCCAGCCGGCTACTCCCAGCCACAGGTCCCCAACAAAAACAACGGCCCTTTTTTCTGGCAAACAAAACTTAGCTTCCTCACTTCTGGATGGCAGATTGCAGGAGCCACTTGGTACTACAAACCAGCCCGACTTGGCACTGGTGCCACCTTGGGTCTGGGAACCATCCTGCGTATCGTGGTCTCTAAGGAGCCAGCCGGCCACTCCCAGCCACAGGCCCCCAAACAAAATCAACGGCGCTGTTCCCTGGAAAACAAAACACGCCTGCCAACTTTTTGATGGAGTTTGCAGGAGCCAATGGTACTATCAAACCAGCCCAACTTGGCACTGGTGCCACCATGGGTCTGGTAAACATCCTGCGTATCGTGGATTCTTAGGAGCCAGCCGGCCACTCCTAGCCACAGGCCCCCAAACAAAAACCTAGGCCTATTTCTCTGGCAAACAAAAGTAAGCTGCCCCGCTTCTGGATGGCAGATTGCAGGAGACACTTGGGACTATCAAACCAGCCCAACTTGGCACTGGTGCCACCTCTGGTCTGGGAACCATCCTGCGTATCTTGTGTTCTAAGGAGCCAGCCGGCCATCCCAGCCACAGTCCCCCAAACACAAACAACGGCGCTTTTCCCTGGAAAACAAAACTGGCCTGCCAACTTTTTGATGGCAGATTGCTGGAGCCACTTGGTACCATCAAACCAGCCCAACTTGGCACTGGTGCCACCTTGGGTCTGGGAACCATCCTGCCTATTGTAGCTTTTCAGGAGCCAGCCTGTCACTCCTAGCCCTAGGCCCCCAGTCATAAACCTCGGCCCGTTTCCCTGGCACACAAAAGTAAGCTACCCCGCTTCAGGATGGCAGATTGCAGGAGCCACTTTTCACCATCAAACCAGCCCGACGTGGCACTGGTGCCACCTTGGGTCTGGGAACCATCCTGCGTATCGTGTGTTCTAAGGAGCCAGCCGGCCACTCCCAGCCACAGTCCCCCAAACACAAACAACGGTGCTTTTCCTTGGAAAACAAAACTGGCCTGCCAACTTTTTGATGGCAGATTGCAGGTGCTATTTAGTACTATCAAACCAGCCCGACTTGGCACTGGTGCCACCTCTGGTCTGGGAACCATCCTGCCTATCGTGGATTTTCAGGGGCCAGACGGCCACTCTCAGCCATATGCCCCCAGACACAAAGCTCTGCCCGTTTCCCTGGCAAACAAAAGTAAGCTACCCCGCTTCTGGATGGCAGATTGCAGGAGCCACTTGGTACTATCAAACCAGCCCAACTTGGCACTGGTGCCACCATGGGTCTGGTCACCATCCTGCCTATCGCAGCTTTTCAGGACCTAGCAGGTCACTCCCAGCCATAGGCCCCGAGACACAAACCTCGGCCCGTTTCCCTGGCAAACAAAAGTAAGCTGCCCCGCTTCTGGATGGCAGATTGCAGGACGCACTTGGTACTATCAAACCAGCCCAACTTGGCAAAGGTGCCACCTCTGGTCTGGGAACCATCCTGCGTATCGTGGATTCTAAGGAGCCAGCCGGCCACTCCCAGCCACAGGCCCTCAAACACAAACAACGGCGCTTTTCCCTGGAAAACAAAACTCGCCTGCCAACTTTTTGATGGCAGATTGCAGGAGCCACTTGGTACTATCAAACCAGCCCGACTTGGCACTGGTGCGACCTTGGGTCTCGGAACCATCCTGCGTATCGATCTTTTTAATGAGACAGCCGGCCACTCCAAGCCATATGCCCCCAAACACAACCCACGGCCCTTTTCTCTGGCAAACAAAACTCAACTGCACCGCTTCTGGATGGCAGATTGCAGGAGCCACTTGGTACTATCAAACCAGCCCGACTTGGCACTGGTGCCACCTTGGGTCTGGGAACCATCCTGCGTATTGTGGGTTGTCAGGAGCCAGCCGAACACTCTCGGCCACAGACCCCAATCAAAAACAACGGCCCGTTTCACAGGCAAACAAAACTCAACTGCCCCTCTTCTGGATGGCAAATTTTAGGACGCACTTTGTACTACGAAAACCGCCCGACGTGGCACTGGTGCCACCTTGTGTCAGGGAACCATCCTGCATATCGAGCTTTTTAAGGAGCCAGCCGGCCACGCTGAGCCATATACCCCCAAAAACAAACCACGGACCATTTCTCATGGAAACAAAAATCCGCTGCCCCGCGTCTGGATGGCAGATTGCAGGAGCCACTTTGCACCATCAAACCAGCCCGACTTGGCACTGGTGCCACCTTGGGTCTGGGAACAATCCTGCATATCGTGGATTCTAAGGAGCCAGCCGGCCACTCCCAGCCACAGGCCCCCAAACACAAACAACGGCGCTTTTCCCTGGAAAACAAAACTCGCCTGCCAGCTTTTTGATGGCAGATTGCAGGAGCCACTTGGTACTATCAAATCATCCCAACTTGGTACTGGTGCCACTATGGGTCTGGGAACCATCCTGCCTATTGTAGCATTTCAGGAGCCAGCCGGTCACTCCCAGCCATAGGCCCCCAGACACAAACCTCGGACCGTTTCCCTGGCAAACAAAATTAAGCTGCCCCGATTCTGGATGGCAGATTGCAGGAGCCACTTGGTAGTGTCAAACCAGCCCGACTTGGCACTGGTGCCACCTTGGGTCTGGGAACCATCCTGCGTATCGTGGATTCTAAGCAGCCACCCGGCCACTCTGAGCCACAGGCGCCCAAACACAAAATACGGCGCTTTTCCCTGGAAAACAAAACTCGCCTGCCAACATTTTGATGGCAGATTGCAGGAGGCACATGGTACTATCAGACCAGGCAAACATGGCACTGGTGCCACCTTGGCTCTGGGAATCATCCTGCCTATCGTGGATTTTCAGGGGCCAGCCGGCCAATCTCAGCCATATGGATCCAAACACATACCACGGCCCTTTTCTCTGACAAACAAAACTCAACTGCCCCTCTTCTGGATGGCAAATTGCAGGACGCACTTGGTACTACGAAAACAGCCCGACTTGGCACTGATGCCACCTTGGGTCAGGGAACAATCCTGCGTATCGATCTTTTTATGGAGCCAGCCGGCCACGTGCAGCCATATACCCCCAAAAAAAAACCACGGAACTTTTCTCCAGCAAACAAAAATCCGCTGCCCCGCGTCTGAATGGCAGATTTCAGGAGCTATTTAGTATTATCAAACCAGCCCGACTTGGCACTGGTGCCACCATGAGTCTGGTAACCATCCTGCCTATCGTAGCTTTTCAGTAGCCAGCCGGTCACTCCCAGCCATAGGCCCCCAGACAAATACCTCGGCCCGTTTCCCTGGGAAACAAAAGTAAGCTGTCCCGCTTCTGGATGGCAGATTGCAGGAGCCACTTGGTACTATCAAACCAGCCCAACTTGGCACTGGTGCCACCTCTGGTCTGGGAACCATCCTGCGTATCCTGGGTTCAAAGGAGGCAGCCGGCCACTCCCAGCCACAGGCCTCTAAACAAGAACAACGGCGCTTTTCCCTGGAAAACAAAACTCGCCTGACAACATTTGGATGGCAGATTGCAGGAGCCACTTGGTACTATCAAACCAGCCCAACTTGGCACTGGTGCCACCATGGGTCTGGTCACCATCCTGCCTATCGTAGCTTTTCAGGAGCCAGCCGGTCACTCCCAGCCATAGGCCCCCAGACAAATATCTCGGCCCGTTTCCCTGGCAAGCAAAAGTAAGCAGCCCCGCTTCTGGATGGCAGATTGCAGGAGCCACATGGTACTATCAAACCAGGCCAACATGGCACTGGTGCCACCTTGGTTCTGGGAACCATCCTGCCTATCGTGGATTTTCAGGGGCCAGCCGGCCACTCTCAGCCATATGCCCCCAAACATATACCACGGTCCTTTTCTCTGGCAAACAAAACTCAACTGCCCCTCTTCTGGATGGCAAATTGCAGGACGCACTTGGTACTACGAAAACAGCCCGACTTGGCACTCATGCCACCTTGGGTCAGGGAACAATCCTGCGTATCGAGATTTTTAAGGAGCCAGCCGGCCACGTCCAGCCATATACCCCCAAAAAAAACCACGGAACTTTTCTCCAGCAAACAGAAATCCGCTGCCCCGCGTCTGGATGGCAGATTTCAGGAGTTATTTAGTATTATCAAACCAGCCCGACTTGGCAGTGGGGCCACCATGAGCCTGGTAACCATCCTGCCTATCGTAGCTTTTCAGTAGCCAGCCAGTCACGCCCAGCCATAGGCCCCCAGACAAATACCTCGGCCCGTTTCCCTGGGAAACAAAATTAAGCTGTCCCGCTTCTGGATGGCAGTTTGCAGGATCCACTTGGTACTATCAAACCAGCCGAACTTGGCACTGGCGTAACCTTGGCTCTGGGAACCATCCTGCGTATCCTGGGTTCAAAGGAGGCAGCCGGCCACTCCCAGCCACAGGCCCCCAAACAGAAACAACGGCGCTTTTCCCTGGAAAACAAAACTGGCCTGCCAAGTTTTTGATGGCAAATTGCAGGAGCCACTTGGTACTATCAAACCAGCCCAACTTGGCACTGGTGCCACCATGGGTCTGGTCACCATCCTGCCTATCGTAGCTTTTCAGGAGCCAGCCGGTCACTCCCAGCCATAGGCCCCCAGACAAATATCTCGGCCCGTTTCCCTGGCAAGCAAAAGTAAGCAGCCACGCTTCTGGATGGCAGATTGCAGGAGCCACATGGTACTATCAAACCAGGCCAACATGGCACTTGTGCCACCTTGGTTCTGGGAACCATCCTGCCTATCGTGGATTTTCAGGGGCCAGCCGGCCACTCTCAGCCATATGCCCCCAAACATATACCACGGTCCTTTTCTCTGGCAAACAAAACTCAACTGCCCCTCTTCTGGATGGCAAATTGCAGGACGCACTTGGTACTACGAAAACAGCCCGACTTGGCACTCATGCCACCTTGGGTCAGGGAACAATCCTGCGTATCGTGGATTTTTAAGGAGCCAGCCGGCCACGTCCAGCCATATACCCCCAAAAAAAAACCACGGAACTTTTCTCCAGCAAACAGAAATCCGCTGCCCCGCGTCTGGATGGCAGATTTCAGGAGTTATTTAGTATTATCAAACCAGCCCGACTTGGCAGTGGGGCCACCATGAGCCTGGTAACCATCCTGCCTATCGTAGCTTTTCAGTAGCCAGCCAGTCACGCCCAGCCATAGGCCCCCAGACAAATACCTCGGCCCGTTTCCCTGGGAAACAAAATTAAGCTGTCCCGCTTCTGGATGGCAGGTTGCAGGATCCACTTGGTACTATCAAACCAGCCGAACTTGGCACTGGCGTAACCTTGGCTCTGGGAACCATCCTGCGTATCCTGGGTTCAAAGGAGGCAGCCGGCCACTCCCAGCCACAGGCCCCCAAACAGAAACAACGGCGCTTTTCCCTGGAAAACAAAACTGGCCTGCCAAGTTTTTGATGGCAGATTGCAGGAGCCACTTGGTACTATCAAACCAGCCCAACTTGGCACTGGTGCCACCATGGGTCTGGTCACCATCCTGCCTATCGTAGCTTTTCAGGCGCCAGCCGGTCACTCCCAGCCATAGGCCCCCAGTCACAAACCTCGGCCCGTTTCCCTGGCAAACAAAAGTAAGCTACCCCGCTTCTGGATGGCAGATTGCAGGAGCCACTTTGCACCATCAAACCAGCCCGACTTGGCACTGCTGCGACCTCTGGTCTGGGAACCATCCTGCGTATCATGGATTCTAAGGAGCCAGCTGGCCACTCCCAACCACAGGCCCCCAAACACAAACAACGGCGCTTTTCCCTGGAAAACAAAACTCACCTGCCAACTTTTTGATGGCAGATTGCAGGAGCCACTTGGTACTATCAAACCAGCCCAACTTGGCACTGGTGCCACCATGGGTCTGGTCACCATCCTGCCTATCGTAGCTTTTCAGGAGCCAGCCGGTCACTCCCAGCCATAGGCCCCGAGACACAAACCTCGGCCCGTTTCCCTGGCAAACAAAAGTAAGCTACCCCGCTTCTGGATGGCATATTGCAGGACGCACTTGGTACTATCAAACCAGCCCAACTTGGCACTGGTGCCACCTCAGGTCTGGGAACCATCCTGCGTCTCGTGGATTCTAAGGAGCCAGCCGGCCACTCCCACCCATAGGCCCCCAAACAAAAACAACGGCGCTTTTCCCTGGAAAACAAAACTCGCCTGCCAACTTTTTGATGGCCGATTGCAGGAACCACTTGGTATTATCAAGCCAGCCCGACTTGGCACTGGTGCCACCTTGGGTCTGGGAACCATGCTGCGTATCGTGGATTCTAAGGAGCCAGCCGGCCACTCCCTGCCACAGGCCCCCAAACACAAACAACGGCGCTTTTCCCTGGAAATCAACACTCGCTTGCCGACTTTTTGATGGCAGATTGCAGGAGCCACTTGGTACTATCAAACCAGCCCAACTTGGCACTGGTGCCACCATGGGTCTGGTCACCATCATGCCTCTCGTAGCTTTTAAGGACCTAGCGGGTCACTCACAGCCATAGGCCCCCAGACACAAACCTTGGCCCGTTTCCCTGGCAAACAAAAGTAAGCTGCCCCGTTTCTGGATGGCAGATTTCAGTAGCAACTTTGCACCATCAAACTGGCCCGACTTGTCACTGGTGCCACTTTAGGTCTGGGAACCATCCTGCGTATCGTGGATTCTAATTAGCCATCCGGCCACTCCCACCCACAGGCCCCCAAACACAAACAACGGCGCTTTTCCCTGGAAAACAAAACTCGCCTACCAACATTTTGATGGCAGATTGCAGGAGCCACTTGGTACTATCAAATCAGCCGAACTTGGCACTGGTGCCACCATGGGTCTGGTAACCATCCTGCCTATCGTACCTTTTCAGGAGCCAGCTGGTCACTCCCAGCCATAGGCCCCCAGACAAAAACCTCGGCTCCTTTCCCTGGCAAACAAAAGTAAGCAGCCCTGCTTCTGGATGGCAGATTGCAGGAGCCACTTTGCACCATCAAACTGGCCCGACTTGTCACTGTTGCCACCTCTGGTCTGGGAACCATCCTGCGTATCGTGGGTTCTAATTAGCCAGCCGGCCACTCCCAGCCACAGGCCCCCAAACACAAACAACGGCGCTTTTCCCTGGAAAACAAAACTCGCCTGACAACTTTTTGATGGCAGATTGCAGGAGCCACTTGGTACTATCAAACCAGCCCAACTTGGCACTGGTGCCACCATGGGTCTGGTCACCATCCTGCCTATCGTAGCTTTTCAGGAGCCAGCCGGTCACTCCCAGCCATAGGCCCCCAGACACAAAGCTCGGCCCGTTTCCCTGGCAAACAAAAGTAAGCTGCCCCGCTTCTGGATGGCTGATTGCAGGAGCCACTTGGTACTATCAAACCAGCCCGACTTGGCACTGGTGCCACCACTGGTCTGGGAACCATCCTGCGTATCGTGGATTCTAATTAGCCAGCCGGCCACTCCCAGCCACAGGCACCCAAACACAAACGACGGCGCTTTTCCCTGGAAAACAAAACTCGCCTGACAACTTTTTGATGGCAGATTGCAGGAGCAACTTGGTACTATCAAACCAGCCCGACTTGGCACTGGTGCCACCTCTGGTCTGGGAACCATCCTGCCTATCGTGGATTTTCAGGGGCCAGACGGCCACTCTCAGCCATATGCCCCCAGACACAAAGCTCTGCCCGTTTCCCTGGCAAACAAAATAAGCTGCCCCGCTTCTGGATGGCAGATTGCAGGACGCACTTGGTACTATCAAACCAGCCCGACTTGGCACTGGTGCCACGTCAAGTCTGGGAACCATCCTGCGTATCGTGGATTCTAAGGAGCCAGCCGGCCACTCCCAGCCACAGGCCCCCAAACACAAACAACGGCGCTTTTCCCTGGAAAACAAAACTCGCCTGCCAACTTTTTGATGGCAGATTGCAGGAGCAACTTGGTACTATCAAACCAGCCCAACTTGGCACTGGTGCCACCATGGGTCTGGTCACCATCCTGCCTGTCGTAACTTTTCAGGAGCCAGCCGGTCACTCTCAGCCATAGGCCCCCAAACAAAACCCACGGCCCGTTTCCCTGGCAAACAAAAGTAAGCTGCCCCGCTTCTGGATGGCAGATTCCCGGACGCACTTGGTACTATCAAACCAGCCCAACTTGGCACAGGTTCCACCTCTGATCTGGGAACCATGCTGAGTATCGTGGATTCTAAGGAGCCAGCCGGCCACTCCCAGCCACAGGCCCCCAAACACAAACAACGGCGCTTTTCCCTGGAAAACAAAACTCGCCCGCCAAGTTTGTGATGGCAGATTGCAGGAGCCACTTGGTACTATCAAACCAGCCCAACTTGGCACTGGTGCCGTCATGGGTCTGGTCACCATCCTGCCTATCGTAGCTTTTCACGAGCCAGCCGGTCACTCCCAGCCATAGGCCCCCAGACAAAAACCTCGGCCCGTTTCCCTGGCAAACAAAAGTAAGCTGCCCCGCTTCTGGATGGCAGATTGCAGGAACCACTTGTTACTATCAAACCAGCCCAACTTGGCACTGGTGCCACCATGGGTCTGGGAACCATCCTTTGTATCGTGGATTCTAATTAGCCATCCGTCCACTCCAGGCCATAGGGCCCCAGGCACAAACAACGGCGCTTTTCCCTGGAAAACAAAACTCGCCTGCCAACTTTTTGATGGCCGATTGCAGGAACCACTTGGTATTATCAAGCCAGCCCGACTTGGCACTGGTGCCACCTTGGGTCTGGGAACCATGCTGCGTATCGTGGATTCTAAGGAGCCAGCCGGCCACTCCCTGCCACAGGCCCCCAAACACAAACAACGGCGCTTTTCCCTGGAAAACAAAACTCGCCTGCCAAGTTTTTGATGGCAGATTGCAGGAGCCACTTGGTACTATCAAACCAGCCCAACTTGGCACTGGTGCCACCATGGGTCTGGTCACCATCCTGCCTATCATAGCTTTTCAGGAGCCAGCCAGCCACCCCCAGCCAGAGGCCCCCAGACAAATATTTCGGCCCGTTTCCCTGGCAAACAAAAGTAAGCTGCCCCGCTTCTGCATGGCAGATTGCAGGAGCCACTTTGCACCGTCAAACCAGCCCAACTTGGCACTGGTGCCCCCTCAGGTCTGGGAACCATCCTGCGTCTCGTGGGTTCTAATTAGCCATCCGTCCACTCCAGGCCATAGGGCCCCAGGCACAAACAACGGCGCTTTTCCCTGGAAAACAAAACTCGCCTGCCAACATTTTGATGGCCGATTGCAGGAACCACTTGGTATTATCAAGCCAGCCCAACTTGGCACTGGTGCCACCATGGGTCTGGTCACCATCCTGCCTATCGTAGCTTTTCAGGAGCCAGCCGGTCACTCCCAGCCATAGGCCCCCAGACACAAACCTCGGACCGTTTCCCTGGCAAACAAAAGTAAGCTGCCCCGCTTCTGGATGGCAGATTGCAGGAACCACTTGGTACTATCAAACCAGCCCAACTTGGCACTGGTGCCACCATGGGTCTGGGAACCATCCTGTGTATCGTGGATTCTAATTAGCCATCCGTCCACTCCAGGCCATAGGGCCCCAGGCACAAACAACGGCGCTTTTCCCTGGAAAACAAAACTCGCCTGCGAACATTTTGATGGCCGATTGCAGGAACCACTTGGTATTATCAAGCCAGCCCGACTTGGCACTGGTACCACCTTGGGTCTGGGAACCATGCTGCGTATCGTGGATTCTAAGGAGCCAGCCGGCCACTCCCAGCCACAGGCCCCCAAACACAAACAACGACGCTTTTCCCTGGAAATCAACACTCGCTTGCCGACTTTTTGATGGCAGATTGCAGGAGCCACTTGGTACTATCAAACCAGCCCAACTTGGCACTGGTGCCACCATGGGTCTGGTCACCATCCTGCCTATCGTAGCTTTTCATGAGCCAGCCGGCCACTCCCAGCCATAGGCCCCCAGACACAAACCTCAGCCCGTTTCCCTGGCAAACAAAAGTAAGCTGCCCCGCTTCTGGATGGCAGATTCCCGGACGCACTTGTTACAATCAAACCAGCCCAACTTGGCACTGGTGCCACCTCTGGTCTGGGAACCATCCTGCGTATCGTGGATTCTAAGGAGCCAGCCGGCCACTCCCAGCCACAGGCCCCCAAACACAAACAACGGCGCTTTTCCCTGGAAAACAAAACTCGCCTGCCAAGTTTTTGATGGCAGATTGCAGGAGCCACTTGGTACTATCAAACCAGCCCAACTTGGCACTGGTGCCGTCATGGGTCTGGTCACCATCCTGCCTATCGTAGCTTTTCACGAGCCAGCCGGTCACTTCCAGGCTTAGGCCCCCAGACACAATCCTCGGACCGTTTCCCTGGCAAACAAAAGTAAGCTGCCCCGCTTCTGGATGGCAGATTGCAGGAACCACTTGGTACTATCAAACCAGCCCAAGTTGGCACTGGTGCCACCATGGGTCTGGGAACCATCCTGTGTATCGTGGATTCTAATTAGCCATCCGTCCACTCCAGGCCATAGGGCCCCAGGCACAAACAACGGCGCTTTTCCCTGGATAACAAACTCGCCTGCCAAATTTTTGATGGCAGATTGCAGGAGCCACTTGGTACTATCAAACCAGCCCAACTTGGCACTGGTACCACCATGGGTCTGGTCACCATCCTGCCTATCGTAGCTTTTCAGGAGCCAGCCGGTCACTCCCAGCCATAGGCCCCGAGACACAAACCTCGGCCCGTTTCCCTGGCAAACAAAAGTAAGCTGCCCCGCTTCTGGATGGCAGATTGCAGGAGCCACTTGGTACTATCAAACCAGCCCGACTTGGCACTGGTGCCACCACTGGTCTGGGAACCATCCTGCGTATCGTGGATTCTAATTAGCCAGCTGGCCACTCCCAGCCACAGGCACCCAAACACAAACGACGGCGCTTTTCCCTGGAAAACAAAACTCGCCTGACAACTTTTTGATGGCAGATTGCAGGAGCCACTTGGTACTATCAAACCAGCCCAACTTGGCACTGGTGCCGTCATGGGTCTGGTCACCATCCTGCCTATCGTAGCTTTTCAGGAGCCAGCCGGTCACTCCCAGCCATAGGCCCCCAGACAAATACCTCGGCCCGTTTCCCTGGAAAACAAAAGTAAGCTGCCCCGCTTCTGGATGGCAGATTGCAGGACGCACTTGGTACTATCAAACCAGCCCGACTTGGCACTGGTGCCACGTCAAGTCTGGGAACCATCCTGCGTATCGTGGATTCTAAGGAGCCAGCCGGCCACTCCCAGCCACAGGCCCCCAAACACAAACAACGGCGCTTTTCCCTGGAAAACAAAACTCGCCTGCCAACTTTTTGATGGCAGATTGCAGGAGCCACTTGGTACTATCAAACCAGCCCAACTTGGCACTGGTGCCACCATGGGTCTGGTCACCATCCTGCCTATCGTAACTTTTCAGGAGCCAGCGGGTCACTCCCAGCCATAGGCCCCCAGACAAATACCTCGGCCCGTTTCCCTGGCAAACAAAAGTAAGCTGCCCCGCTTCTGGATGGCAGATTCCCGGACGCACTTGGTACTATCAAACCAGCCCAACTTGGCACTGGTGCCACCTCTGATCTGGGAACCATGCTGAGTATCGTGGATTCTAAGGAGCCAGCCGGCCACTCCCAGCCACAGGCCCCCAAACACAAACAACGGCGCTTTTCCCTGGAAAACAAAACTCGCCTGCCAACTTTTTGATGGCAGATTGCAGGAGCCACTTGGTACTATCAAACCAGCCCAACTTGGCACTGGTGCCGTCATGGGTCTGGTCACCATCCTGCCTATCGTAGCTTTTCAGGAGCCAGCCGGTCACTCCCAGCCATAGGCCCCCAGACAAAAACCTCGGCCCGTTTCCCTGGAAAACAAAAGTAAGCTGCCCCGCTTCTGGATGGCAGATTGCAGGAACCACTTGGTACTATCAAACCAGCCCAACTTGGCACTGGTGCCACCATGGGTCTGGGAACCATCCTGTGTATCGTGGATTCTAATTAGCCATCCGTCCACTCCAGGCCTTAGGGCCCCAGGCACAAACAACGGCGCTTTTCCCTGGAAAACAAAACACCCCTGCCAACTTTTTGATGGCCGATTGCAGGAACCACTTGGTATTATCTAGCCAGCCCAACTTGGCACTGGTGCCACCATGGGTCTGGTCACCATCCTGCCTATCGTAGCTTTTCAGGAGCCAGCCGGTCACTCCCAGCCATAGGCCCCCAGACACAAACCTCGGACCGTTTCCCTGGCAAACAAAAGTAAGCTGCCCCGCTTCTGGATGGCAGATTGCAGGAACCACTTGGTACTATCAAACCAGCCCAACTTGGCACTGGTGCCACCATGGGTCTGGGAACCATCCTGTGTATCGTGGATTCTAATTAGCCATCCGTCCACTCCAGGCCATAGGGCCCCAGGCACAAACAAAGGCGCTTTTCCCTGGAAAACAAAACTCGCCTGCGAACATTTTGATGGCCGATTGCAGGAACCACTTGGTATTATCAAGCCAGCCCGACTTGGCACTGGTGCCACCTTGGGTCTGGGAACCATGCTGCGTATCGTGGATTCTAAGGAGCCAGCCGGCCACTCCCAGCCACAGGCCCCCAAACACAAACAACGGCGCTTTTCCCTGGAAAAAAAAACTCGCCTGCCAAGTTTTTGATGGCAGATTGCAGGAGCCACTTGGTACTATCAAACCAGCCCAACTTGGCACTGGTGCCACCATGGGTCTGGTCACCATCCTGCCTATCGTAGCTTTTCAGGAGCCAGCCAGCCACCCCCAGCCAGAGGCCCCCAGACAAATATTTCGGCCCGTTTCCCTGGCAAACAAAAGTAAGCTGCCCCGCTTCTGCATGGCAGATTGCAGGAGCCACTTTGCACCGTCAAACCAGCCCAACTTGGCACTGGTGCCACCTCAGGTCTGGGAACCATCCTGCGTATCGTGGGTTCTAATTAGGCATCCGTCCACTCCAGGCCATAGGGCCCCAGGCACAAACAACGGCGCTTTTCCCTGGAAAACAAAACTCGCCTGCCAACTTTTTGATGGCCGATTGCAGGAACCACTTGGTATTATCAAGCCAGCCCAACTTGGCACTGGTGCCACCATGGGTCTGGTCACCATCCTGCCTATCGTAGCTTTTCAGGAGCCAGCCGGTCACTCCCAGCCATAGGCCCCCAGACACAAACCTCGGACCGTTTCCCTGGAAAACAAAAGTAAGCTGCCCCGCTTCTGGATGGCAGATTGCAGGAACCACTTGGTACTATCAAACCAGCCCAACTTGGCACTGGTGCCACCATGGGTCTGGGAACCATCCTGTGTATCGTGGATTCTAATTAGCCATCCGTCCAGTCCAGGCCATAGGGCCCCAGGCACAAACAACGGCGCTTTTCCCTGGAAAACAAAACTCGCCTGCGAACATTTTGATGGCCGATTGCAGGAACCACTTGGTATTATCAAGCCAGCCCGACTTGGCACTGGTGCCACCTTGGGTCTGGGAACCATGCTGCGTATCGTGGATTCTAAGGAGCCAGCCGGCCACTCCCAGCCACAGGCCCCCAAACACAAACAACGACGCTTTTCCCTGGAAATCAACACTCGCTTGCCGATTTTTGATGGCAGATTGCAGGAGCCACTTGGTACTATCAAACCAGCCCAACTTGGCACTGGTGCCACCATGGGTCTGGTCACCATCATGCCTCTCGTAGCTTTTCAGGACCTAGCCGGTCACTCACAGCCATAGGCCCCCAGACACAAACCTTGGCCCGTTTCCCTGGCAAACAAAATTAAGCTGCCCCGCTTCTGGATGGCAGATTGCAGGAGCCACTTGGTATTATCAAACCAGCCCAACTTGGCACTGGTGCCACCTCTGGTCTGGGAACCATCCTGCGTATCGTGGATTCTAAGGAGCCAGTCGGCCACTCCCAGCCACAGGCCCCCAAACACAAACAACGGCCCGTTTCCGTGGCAAACAAAAGTAAGCTGCCCCGCTTCTGGATGGCAGATTGCAGGAACCACTTGGTACTATCAAACCAGCCCAACTTGGCACTGGTGGCACCTCTTGTCTGGGAACCATGCTGCGTATCGTGGTTTCTAAGGAGCCAGCCGGCCACTCCCAACCACAGGCCCCCAAACACAAACAACGACGCTTTTCCCTGGAAAACAAAACTCGCCTGACAACATTTTGATGGCAGATTGCAGGAGCCACTTGGTACTATCAAACCAGCCCAACTTGGCACTGGTGCCACCATGGGTCTGGTCACCATCCTGCCTATCGAAGCTTTTCAGGAGCCAGCCGGTCACTCACAGCCATAGGCCCCGAGACACAAAGCTCGGCCCGTTTCCCTGGCAAACAAAAGTAAGCTGCCCCGCTTCTGGATGGCAGATTGCAGAAGCCACTTGGTACTATCAAACCAGCCCAACTTGGCACTGGTGCCACCTCTGGTCTGGGAACCATCCTGCGTATCGTAGATTTTAAGGAGCCAGCCGGTTGTCCCAGCCATAGGCCCCCAAACACAAACAACGGTCCGTTTCCCTGGCAAACAAAAGTAAGCTGCCCCGCTTCTGGATGGCAGATTGCAGGAACCACTTGGTAGTATCAAACCAGCCCAACTTGGCACTGGTGGCACCTCTTGTCTGGGAACCATGCTGCGTATCGTGGTTTCTAAGGAGCCAGCCGGCCACTCCCAACCATAGACCCCCAGACACAAAGCTCGGCCCGTTTCCCTGGAAAACAAAAGTAAGCTACCCCGATTCTGGATGGCAGATTGCAGGAGCCACTTGGTACTATCAAATCAGCCCAACTTGGCACTGGTGCCACCATGGGTCTGGTAAACATCCTGCCTATCGTAGCTTTTCAGGACCCAGCCGGCCACTCTCAGCCATATGCCCCCAAAAACAAACCACGGCCCTTTTCTCTGGCAAACAAAACTCAACTGCCCCTCTTCTGGATGGCAAATTTTAGGACGCACTTTGTACTACGAAAACCGCCCGACGTGGCACTGGTGCCACCTTGTGTCAGGGAACCATCCTGCATATCGAGCTTTTTAAGGAGCCAGCCGGCCACGCCCAGCCATAAACCCCCAAAAACAAACCACGGACCATTTCTCTTGGAAACAAAAATCCGCTGCCCCGCGTCTGGATGGCAGATTGCAGGAGCCACTTTGCACCATCAAACCAGCCCGACTTGGCACTGGTGCCACCTTGGGTCTGGGAACAATCCTGCATATCGTGGATTCTAAGGAGCCAGCCGGCCACTCCCAGCCACAGGCCCCCAAACAAAAACAACGGCGCTTTTCCCTGGAAAACAAAATTCGCCTGCCAACTTTTTGATGGCAGATTGCAGGAGCCACTTGGTACTATCAAACCAGCCCAACTTGGCACTGGTGCCACCTCTGGTCTGGGAACCATCCTGCCTATCGTAGCTTTTCGGGAGCCAGCCGGTCACTCCCAGCCATAGACCCCCAGACACAAACCTCGGCCCGTTTCCCTGGAAAACAAAAGTAAGCTACCCCGATTCTGGATCGCAGATTGCAGGAGCCACTTGGTACTATCAAACCAGCCCAACTTGGCACTGGTGCCACCATGGGTCTGGTAAACATCCTGCCTATCGTAGCTTTTGAGGAGCCAGCCGGTCACTCCCTGCCATAGGCCCCCAGACACAAACCTCGGCCCGTTTCCCTGGCAAACAAAAGTAAGCTGCCCCGCTTTTGGATGGCAGATTGCAGGAGCCACGTTGCACCATCAAACCAGCCCGACTTGGCACTGGTGCCACCTTGGGTCTGGGAACAAGTTGGGCTGGTTTGAGAGTACCAAGTGGCTCCTGCAATCTTCCATCCAGAAGCGGGACAGCTTACTTTTGTTTCCCAGGGAAACGGGCCGAGGTATTTGTCTGGGGGCCTATGGCTGGGAGTGACCGGCTGGCTACTGAAAAGCTACGATAGGCAGGATGGTTACCAGACTCATGGTGCCACCAGTGCCCAGTCGGGCTGGTTTGATAATACTAAATAGCTCCTGCAATCTGCCATCCAGACGCGGGGCAGCGGATTTTTGTTTGCTGGAGAAATGTTCCGTTGTTTTTTTTGGGGGTATATGACTGGACGTGGCCGGCTGGCTCCTTAAAAAGCACTATACGCAGGATTGTTCCCTTACCCAAGGTGGCATCAGTGCCAAGTCGGGCTGTTTTCGTAGTACCAAGTGCGTCCTGCAATTTGCCATCCAGAAGCGGGGCAGCCTACTTTTGTTTGCCAGGGAAACGTGCCGAGGTATTTGTCTGGAGGCCTATGGCTGGGAGTGAGCTGCTGGCTCCTAAAAAGCTACGATAGGCAGGATGGTGACCAGACCCATGGTGGCACCAGTGCCAAGTTGGGCTGGTTTGATAGTACCAAGTGGCTCCTGCAATCTGCCATCAAGAAGTTGGCAGGCGAGTTTTGTTTTCCAGGGAAAAGCGCCGTTGTTTTTGTTTAGAGGCCTGTGGCTGGGAGTGGCCGCCTGTCCTCGTAGAATCTACGTTACGCAGCATGGTTCCCAGAGCCAAGGTGGCACCAGGGCCAAGTCGGGCTGGTTTGTAAGTACCAAGTGCATCCTGCAATCTGCCATCCAAAAGCGGGGCAGCTTACTTTTGTTTGCCAGGGAAACGGGCCGAGGTTTGTGTCCAGGGGCCTATGGCAGGGAGTGACCGGCTGGCTCCTGAAAAGCTACGATAGGCAGGATGTTTACCAGACCCATGGTGGCACCAGTGCCAAGTTGGGCTGATTTGATAGTACCAAGTGGCTCCTGCAATCTGCCATCCAGAATTGGGGTAGCTTACTTTTGTTTTCCAGGGAAACGGGCCGAGGTTTGTGTCTGGGGGTCTATGGCTGGGAGTGACCGGCTGGCTCCTGAAAAGCTACGATAGGCAGGATGGTTCCCAGACCAGAGGTGGCACCAGTGCCAAGTTGGGCTGGTTTGATAGTACCAAGTGGCTCCTGCAATCTGCCATCAAAAACTTGGCAGGCGAGTTTTGTTTTCCAGGGAAAAGCGCCGTTGTTTGTGTTTGGGGGCCTGTGGCTGGGAGTGGCCGGCTGGCTCCTTAGAATCCACGATATGCAGGATTGTTCCCAGACCCAAGGTGGCACCAGTGCCATGTCGGGCTGGTTTGATGGTGCAAAGTGGCTCCTGCAATCTGCCATCCAGACGCGGGGCAGCGGATTTTTGTTTCCAAGAGAAATAGTCCGTGGTTTGTTTTTGGGGGTTTATGGCTGGGCGTGGCCGTCTGGCTCCTTAAAAAGCTCGATATGCAGGATGGTTCCCTGACACAAGGTGGCACCAGGGCCACGTCGGGCGGTGTTCGTAGTACTAAGGGCGTCCTAAAATTTGCCATCCAGAAGAGGGGCAGTTGAGTTTTGTTTGCCAGAGAAAAGGGCCGTGGTTTGTTTTTGGGGGCATATGGCTGAGAGTGGCCGGCTGGCCCCTGAAAATCCACGATAGGCAGGATGGTTCCCAGACCTGAGGTGGCACCAGTGCCAAGTCGGGCTGGTTTGATAGTACTAAGCAGCTCCTGCAATCTGCCATGCAGAAGCGGGGCAGCTTACTTTTGTTTGCCAGGGAAACGGGCCGAGGTTTGTGTCTAGGGGCCTCTGGCTGGGGGTGGCTGGCTGGCTCCTGAAAAGCTACGATAGGCAGGATGGTGACCAGACCCATGGTGGCACCAGTGCCAAGTTGGGCTGGTTTGATAGTACCAAGTGGCTCCTGCAATCTGCCATCAAAAAGTTGGCAGGCGAGTTGTGTTTTCCAGGGAAAAGCGCCGTTGTTTGTGTTTGGGGGCCTGTGGCTGGGAGTGGCCGGCTGGCTCCTTAGAACCCACGATACGCAGGATGGTTCCCAGACCTGAGGTGGCACCAGTGCCAAGTTGGGCTGGTTTGATGGTGCAAAGTGGCTCCTGCAATCTGCCATGCAGAAGCGGGGCAGCTTACTTTTGTTTGCCAGGGAAACGGGCCGAAATATTTGTCTGGGGGCCTCTGGATTGGGGTGGCTGGCTGGCTCCTGAAAAGCTACGATAGGCAGGATGGTGACCAGACCCATGGTGGCACCAGTGCCAAGTTGGGCTGGTTTGATAGTACCAAGTGGCTCCTGCAATCTGCCATCAAAAGTTTGGCAGGCGAGTTTTGTTTTCCAGGGAAAAGCACCGTTGTGCGTGTTTTGGGGCCTGTGGCTGGGAGTGGCCAGCTGGCTCCTTAGAATCCACGATACGCAGGATGGTTTCCAGACCAAAGGTGGCACCAGTGCCAAGTCGGGCTGGTTTGTTAGTACCAAGTGGTTCCTGCAATCTGCCATCCAGAAGCGGGGCAGCTGAATTTTGTTTGCCAGAGAAAAAGGCTGTTGTTTGTGTTTCGGGGCCTGTGGCTGGCAGTGGCCGGCTGGCTCCTGAAAATCCATGATACGCAGGATGGTTCCCAGACCCAAGGTGGCATCAGTGCCAAGTAGGGCTGGTTCCATAGTACCCAGTGGCTCCTGCAATCTGCCATCCAGAAGAGGGGCAGTTGAGTTTTGTTTTCCAGAGAAAAGGGCCGTGGTTTGTGTTTGGGGCCTATGGCTGAGAGTGACCGGCTGGCCCCTGAAAATCCACGATAGGAAGGATGGTTCCCAGATCCAAGGTGGCAGCAGTGCCATGTTGTTCTGGTGTGATAGTCCCAAGTGGCTCCTGCAATCTGCCATCCAGAAGCGGGGCAGCTGAGTTTTGTTTGCCAGAGAAAAAGGCTTTGGTTTGTATTTGGGGGCCTGTGGCTGGGAGTGTTCGGCTGGCTCCTGACAACCCACAATACGCAGGATGGTTCCCAGACCCAAGGTGGCACCAGTGCCAAGTCGGGCTGTTTTTATAGTACCAAGTGCGTCCTGCAATTTGCCATCCAGAAGAGGGGCAGTTGAGTTTTGTTTGCCAGAGAATAGCGCCGTTGTTTGTGTTTGGGGGCTTGTGGCTGGTAGTGGCCGACTGGCTCCTTAGAATCTGTGTTACGCAGCATGGTTCCCAGACCCAAGGTGGCACCAGTGCCAAGTTGGGCTGGTTTGATAGTACCAAGTGGCTCCTGCAATCTGCCATCCAGAAGCGGGGCAGCTTACTTTTGTTTGCCAGGGAAACGGGCCGAGGTTTGTGACTGGGGACCTATGGCTGGGAGTGACCGGCTGGCTCCTGAAAATCTACAATAGGCAGGATGGTTACCAGACCCATGGTGGCACCAGTGCCAAGTTGGGCTGGTTTGATAGTAACAAGTGGCTCCGGCAATCTGCCATCAAAAAGTTGGCAGGCGAGTTTTGTTTTCCAGGGAAAAGCGCCATTGTTTGTATTTGGGGGCCTGTGGCTGGGAGTGGCCGGCTGGCTCCTTTGAACCCACGATACGCAGGATGGTTCCCAGACCCAAGGTGGCACCAGTGCCAAGTCGGGCTGGTTTGATACTACCAAGTGCGTCCTGCAATCTGCCATCCAGAAGCGGGGCAGCTTACTTTTGTTTGCCAGGGAAACGGGCCGTGGGTTTTGATTGGGGGCATATAGCTGAGAGTGGCCGGCTGGCTCCTGAAAATCCATGCTAGGCAGCATGGTTCCCAGATGCAAGGTGGCACCAGTGCCAAGTCGGGCTGGTTTGATGGTGCAAAGTGTCTCCTGCAATCTGCCATCCAGAAGCGGGGCAGCTGATTTTTGTTTGCCAGAGCAAAAATTCCGTGGATTGTTTTTGGGGGCATATTGCTGGGAGTGGCCGGCTGGCTCCTTAAAATGCTCGATACGCATGATGGTTCCCAGGCCCAAGGTGTCACCACTACCAAGTCGGCCTGCGGTTTTAGTATCAAGTTCATCCTGCAATTTGCCATCCAGAAGAGGGGCAGTTGAGTTTTGTTTGCCAGAGAAACGGGCCGAGGTTTCTGTTTGGGGACATATGGCTGAGAGTGGCCGGCTGGCCCCTGAATATCCACGATACACAGCATGGTTCCCAGATCCAAGGTGGCACCAGTGCCAAGTCGGGCTGGTTTGATAGTACCAAGTGTCTCCTGCAATCTGCCATCCAGAAGCAGGGCAGCTTACTTTTGTTTGCCAGAGAAATAGGCCTAGGTTTTTGTTTGGGGGCCTGTGGCTAGGAGTGGCAGGCTGGCTCCTAAGAATCCACGATACGCAGGATGTTTCCCAGACCCAAGGTGGCAACAGTGCCAAGTCGGGCTGGTTTGATAGTACCAAGTGGCTCCTGCAAACTCCATCAAAAAGTTGGCAGGCGTGTTTTGTTTTCCAGGGAACAGCGCCGTTGATTTTATTTGGGGGCCTGTGGCTGGGAGTGGCCGGCTGGCTCCTTAGAATCCACGATACGCAGGATGGTTCCCAGACCCAAGGTGGCACCAGTGCCAAGTCGGGCTGGTTTGATTACACCAAGTGGCTCCTGCAATCTGCCATCCAGAAGTGAGGCAGCTAAGTTTTGTTTGCGAGAAAAAAGGGCCGTGGTTTTTGTTGGGGGCCTGTGGCTGGGAGTAGCCGGCTGGCTCCTTAAAATCCACGATAGGCAGGATGGTTCCCAGACCCAAGGTGGCACCAGTGCCAAGTCGGGCTGGTTTGATAGTACCAAGTGGCTCCTGCAATCTGCCATCCAGAAGCGGGGCAGCTGAGTTTTGTTTGCCAGAGAAAAAGGCTGTGGTTTGTGTTTGGGGGCCTGTGGCTGGCAGTGGCCGGCTGGCTCCTGAAAATCCACGATACGCAGCATGGTTCCCAGACCCAAGGTGGCACCAGTGCCAAGTGGGGCTCGTTTGACAGTGTCAAGTGCCTCCTGCAATCTCCCATCCAGAAGCGGGGCGGCTGAGTTTTTTTTGCCAGGGAAACGGACCTTTGTTTTTGATTGGGCTCTGTGGCCGAGAGTGGTCGGCTGTCTCCTGACAATCCACAATACGCAGGATGGTTCCCAGACCCAAGGTGGCACCAGTGCCAAGTCGGGCTGGTTTGATAGTACCAAGTCCGACTTGGCACTGGTGCCACCTTGGCGTCTGGAACCCCATCCCTAGCGGCAGCTGATTTGTGGCCATCTGTGTTTGGGGGCATATGGCTGGGAGTGGCCACCTGGATCCTTAAAATGCACGATACGCCGCATGGTAACCAGACGCAAGGTGGCACCAGTGCCAAGTCAGGCTGTTTTTGTAGTAACCCAGTGGCTCCTGCAATTTGCCATCCACAAGCGGGGCAGTTGAATTTTGTTTGCTAGAGAAAAGGGCTGTGGTTTGTGTTTGGGGGCCTATGGCTGAGAGTGGCCGGCTGGCCCCTGAAAATCAACGATAGGCAGGATGGTTCCCAGATCCAAGGTGGCACCAGTGCCAAGTAAGGCTGGTTGTATGGTTCAAAGTGACTCCTGCAATCTGCCATCCAGAAGCGGGACAGCTGAGTTTTTTTTGCCAGAGAAAAGGTCCATGGTTTCTTTTTGGGGCATACGGCATGGAATTGCCGGCTGGCTCCTTAAAATGCTCGATACGCAGGATGGTTCCCAGAGCCAAGGTGGCACCACTGCCAAGTCGGGCTCTTTTTGTAGTACCAAGTGCGTCCTGCAATTTGCCATCCAGAAGAGGGGCAGTTGAGTTTTGTTTGCCAGAGAAAAGGGCCGAGGTTTGTGTTTGGGGGCATATGGCTGGGAATGACCGGCTGGCCCCTGAAAATCCACGATACGCCGGATGGTTCCCAGATCCAAGGTGGTACCATTACCAAGTCGGGCTGGTTTGATAGTCCCAAGTGGCTCCTGCAAACTGCCATCCAGAAGCGGGGCAGCTTACTTTTGTTTGCCAGGGAAATGGGCCGTTGTTTGTGTTTGGGGGCCTGTGGCTGGGAGTGTTCGGCTGGTTCCTGAATATGTACGATACGCAGGATTGTTCCCAGATCCAAGGTGGCAGCAGTGCCATGTTGTGCTGGTGTGATAGTCCCAAGTGGCTCCTGCAATCTGCCATCCAGAAGTGGGGCAGCTGATTTTTGTTTGCCAGAGAAAAGGTCCGTGGTTTGTTTTTGGGGGCATATGGCTGAGAGTGGCCGGCTGGCCCCTGAAAATCCACGATACACAGGATGGTTCCCAGATCCAAGGTGGCACCTGTGCCAAGTCGGGCTGATTTGATAGTACTAAGTAGCTCCTGCAATCTGCCATGCAGAAGCGGGGCAGCTTACTTTTGTTTGCCAGGGAAACGGGACGAGGTTTGTGTTTGGGGGCCTATGGCTGAGAGTGCCCGGCTGGCTCCTGAAAATCCATGATACGCAGCATGGTTCCCAGACCCAAGGTGGCACCAGTGCCAAGTGGGGCTGGTTTCACAGTGTCAAGTGCCTCCTGCAATCTCCCATCCAGAAGCGGGGCAGCTGAGTTTTGTTTGCCTGTGAAACGGGCCGTTGTTTTTAATTGGGGTCTGTGGCCGAGAGTGTTCGGCTGGCTCCTGACAACCCACAATACGCAGGATGGTTCCCAGACCCAAGGTGGCACCAGTGCCAAGTCGGGCTGTTTTTATAGTACCAAGTGCGTCCTGCAATTTGCCATCCAGAAGAGGGGCAGTTGAGTTTTGTTTGCCAGAGAATAGCGCCGTTGTTTGTGTTTGGGGGCTTGTGGCTGGGAGTGTCCGACTGGCTCCTTAGAATCTGTGTTACGCAGCATGGTTCCCAGACCCAAGGTGGCACCAGTGCCAAGTCGGGCTGGTTTGATAGTACCAAGTGGCTCCTGCAATCTGCCATCCAGAAGCGGGGCAGCTTACTTTTGTTTGCCAGGGAAACGGGCCGAGGTTTGGGTCTGGGGGCCTATGGCTGGGAGTGACCGGCTGGCTCCTGAAAAGCTACAATAGGCAGGATGGTTACCAGACCCATGGTGGCAGCAGTGCCAAGTTGGGCTGATTTGATAGTACCAAGTGGCTCCTGCAATCTGCCATCAAAAAGTTGGCAGGCGAGTTTTGTTTTCCAGGGAAAAGCGCCATTGTTTGTATTTGGGGGCCTGTGGCTGGGAGTGGCCGGCTGGCTCCTTTGAACCCACGATACGCAGGATGGTTCCCAGACCCAAGGTGGCACCAGTGCCAAGTCGGGCTGGTTTGATACTACCAAGTGCGTCCTGCAATCTGCCATCCAGAAGCGGGGCAGCTTAATTTTGTTTGCCAGGGAAACGGGCCGTGGGTTTTGTTTGGGGGCATATAGCTGAGAGTGGCCGGCTGGCTCCTGAAAATCCACGCTAGGCAGCATGGTTCCCAGATGCAAGGTGGCACCAGTGCCAAGTCGGGCTGGTTTGATGGTGCAAAGTGTCTCCTGCAATCTGCCATCCAGAAGCGGGGCAGCTGATTTTTGTTTGCCAGAGAAAAATTCCGTGGATTGTTTTTGGGGGCATATTGCTGGGAGTGGCCGGCTGGCTCCTTAAAATGCTCGATACGCATGATGGTTCCCAGGCCCAAGGTGTCACCACTACCAAGTCGGCCTGCGGTTTTAGTATCAAGTTCATCCTGCAATTTGCCATCCAGAAGAGGGGCAGTTGAGTTTTGTTTGCCAGAGAAACGGGCCGAGGTTTCTGTTTGGGGACATATGGCTGAGAGTGGCCAGCTGGCCCCTGAATATCCACGATACACAGCATGGTTCCCAGATCCAAGGTGGCACCAGTGCCAAGTCGGGCTGGTTTGATAGTACCAAGTGTCTCCTGCAATCTGCCATCCAGAAGCAGGGCAGCTTACTTTTGTTTGCCAGAGAAATAGGCCTAGGTTTTTGTTTGGGGGTCTGTGGCTAGGAGTGGCCGGCTGGCTCCTAAGAATCCACGATACGCAGGATGTTTCCCAGACCCAAGGTGGCACCAGTGCCAAGTCGGGCTGGTTTGATAGTACCAAGTGGCTCCTGCAAACTCCATCAAAAAGTTGGCAGGCGTGTTTTGTTTTCCAGGGAACAGCACCGTTGATTTTGTTTGGGGGCCTGTGGCTGGGAGTGGCCGGCTGGCTCCTTAGAATCCACGATACGCAGGATGGTTCCCAGACCCAAGGTGGCACCAGTGCCAAGTCGGGCTGGTTTGATTACACCAAGTGGCTCCTGCAATCTGCCATCCAGAAGTGAGGCAGCTAAGTTTTGTTTGCGAGAAAAAAGGGCCGTGGTTTTTGTTGGGGGCCTGTGGCTGGGAGTAGCCGGCTGGCTCCTTACAATCCACGATAGGCAGGATGGTTCCCAGACCCAAGGTGGCACCAGTGCCAAGTCGGGCTGGTTTGATAGTACCAAGTGGCTCCTGCAATCTGCCATCCAGAAGCGGGGCAGCTGAGTTTTGTTTGCCAGAGGAAAAGGCTGTGGTTTGTGTTTGGGGGCCTGTGGCTGGCAGTGGCCGGCTGGCTCCTGAAAATCCACGATACGCAGCATGGTTCCCAGACCCAAGGTGGCACCAGTGCCAAGTGGGGCTCGTTTGACAGTGTCAAGTGCCTCCTGCAATCTCCCATCCAGAAGCGGGGCAGCTGAGTTTTTTTTGCCAGGGAAACGGACCTTTGTTTTTGATTGGGCTCTGTGGCCGAGAGTGGTCGGCTGTCTCCGGACAATCCACAATACGCAGGATGGTTCCCAGACCCAAGGTGGCACCAGTGCCAAGTCGGGCTGGTTTGATAGTACCAAGTGTCTCCTGCAATCTGCCATCCAGAAGCGGGGCAGCTGAGTTTTGTTTGCCAGAGAAAAGGGCCGTGGGTTGTGTTTGGGGGCATATGGCTGGGAGTGGCCACCTGGCTCCTTAAAATGCACGATACGCCGCATGGTAACCAGACGCAAGGTGGCACCAGTGCCAAGTCAGGCTGTTTTTGTAGTACCCAGTGGCTCCTGCAATTTGCCATCCAGAAGCGGGGCAGTTGAATTTTGTTTGCTAGAGAAAAGGGCTGTGGTTTGTGTTTGGGGGCCTATGGCTGAGAGTGGCCGGCTGGCCCCTGAAAATCAACGATAGGCAGGATGGTTCCCAGATCCAAGGTGGCACCAGTGCCAAGTAAGGCTGGTTGTATGGTTCAAAGTGACTCCTGCAATCTGCCATCCAGAAGCGGGACAGCTGAGTTTTTTTTGCCAGAGAAAATGTCCATGGTCTCTTTTTGGGGCATACGGCTGGGAATTGCCGGCTGGCTCCTTAAAATGCTCGATACGCAGGATGGTTCCCAGAGCCAAGGTGGCACCACTGCCAAGTCGGGCTCTTTTTGTAGTACCAAGTGCGTCCTGCAATTTGCCATCCAGAAGAGGGGCAGTTGAGTTTTGTTTGCCAGAGGAAAGGGCCGAGGTTTGTGTTTGGGGGCATATGGCTGGGAATGACCGGCTGGCCCCTGAAAATCCACGATAGGAAGGATGGTTCCCAGATCCAAGGTGGTACCATTACCAAGTCGGGCTGGTTTGATAGTCCCAAGTGGCTCCTGCAAACTGCCATCCAGAAGCGGGGCAGCTGAGTTTTGTTTGCCAGGGAAATGGGCCGTTGTTTGTGTTTGGGGGCCTGTGGCTGGGAGTGTTCGGCTGGTTCCTGAATATGTACGATACGCAGGATTGTTCCCAGATCCAAGGTGGCAGCAGTGCCATGTTGTGCTGGTGTGATAGTCCCAAGTGGCTCCTGCAATCTGCCATCCAGAAGTGGGGCAGCTGATTTTTGTTTGCCAGAGAAAAGGTCCGTGGTTTGTTTTTGGGGGCATATGGCTGAGAGTGGCCGGCTGGCCCCTGAAAATCCACGATACACAGGATGGTTCCCAGATCCAAGGTGGCACCTGTGCCAAGTCGGGCTGATTTGATAGTACTAAGTAGCTCCTGCAATCTGCCATGCAGAAGCGGGGCAGCTTACTTTTGTTTGCCAGGGAAACGGGCCGAGGTTTGTGTTTGGGGGCCTATGGCTGAGAGTGACCGGCTGGCTCCTGAAAATCCATGATACGCAGCATGGTTCCCAGACCCAAGGTGGCTCCAGTGCCAAGTGGGGCTGGTTTCACAGTGTCAAGTGCCTCCTGCAATCTCCCATCCAGAAGCGGGGCAGCTGAGTTTTGTTTGCCTGTGAAACGGGCCGTTGTTTTTAATTGGGGTCTGTGGCCGAGAGTGTTCGGCTGGCTCCTGACAACCCACAATACGCAGGATGGTTCCCAGACCCAAGGTGGCACCAGTGCCAAGTCGGGCTGTTTTTATAGTACCAAGTGCGTCCTGCAATTTGCCATCCAGAAGAGGGGAAGTTGAGTTTTGTTTGCCAGAGAATAGCGCCGTTGTTTGTGTTTGGGGGCTTGTGGCTGGGAGTGGCCGACTGGCTCCTTAGAATCTGTGTTACGCAGCATGGTTCCCAGACCCAAGGTGGCACCAGTGCCAAGTTGGGCTGGTTTGATAGTACCAAGTGGCTCCTGCAATCTGCCATCCAGAAGCGGGGCAGCTTACTTTTGTTTGCCAGGGAAACGGGCCGAGGTTTGTGACTGGGGACCTATGGCTGGGAGTGACCGGCTGGCTCCTGAAAAGCTACAATAGGCAGGATGGTTACCAGACCCATGGTGGCAGCAGTGCCAAGTTGGGCTGATTTGATAGTACCAAGTGGCTCCTGCAATCTGCCATCAAAAAGTTGGCAGGCGAGTTTTGTTTTCCAGGGAAAAGCGCCATTGTTTGTATTTGGGGGCCTGTGGCTGGGAGTGGCCGGCTGGCTCCTTTGAACCCACGATACGCAGGATGGTTCCCAGACCCAAGGTGGCACCAGTGCCAAGTCGGGCTGGTTTGATACTACCAAGTGCGTCCTGCAATCTGCCATCCAGAAGCGGGGCAGCTTAATTTTGTTTGCCAGGGAAACGGGCCGTGGGTTTTGTTTGGGGGCATATAGCTGAGAGTGGCCGGCTGGCTCCTGAAAATCCACGCTAGGCAGCATGGTTCCCAGATGCAAGGTGGCACCAGTGCCAAGTCGGGCTGGTTTGATGGTGCAAAGTGGCTCCTGCAATCTGCCATCCAGAAGCGGGGCAGCTGATTTTTGTTTGCCAGAGAAAAATTCCGTGGATTGTTTTTGGGGGCATATTGCTGGGAGTGGCCGGCTGGCTCCTTAAAATGCTCGATACGCATGATGGTTCCCAGGCCCAAGGTGTCACCACTACCAAGTCGGCCTGCGGTTTTAGTATCAAGTTCATCCTGCAATTTGCCATCCAGAAGAGGGGCAGTTGAGTTTTGTTTGCCAGAGAAACGGGCCGAGGTTTCTGTTTGGGGACATATGGCTGAGAGTGGCCAGCTGGCCCCTGAATATCCACGATACACAGCATGGTTCCCAGATCCAAGGTGGCACCAGTGCCAAGTCGGGCTGGTTTGATAGTACCAAGTGTCTCCTGCAATCTGCCATCCAGAAGCAGGGCAGCTTACTTTTGTTTGCCAGAGAAATAGGCCTAGGTTTTTGTTTGGGGGTCTGTGGCTAGGAGTGGCCGGCTGGCTCCTAAGAATCCACGATACGCAGGATGTTTCCCAGACCCAAGGTGGCACCAGTGCCAAGTCGGGCTGGTTTGATAGTACCAAGTGGCTCCTGCAAACTCCATCAAAAAGTTGGCAGGCGTGTTTTGTTTTCCAGGGAACAGCGCCGTTGATTTTGTTTGGGGGCCTGTGGCTGGGAGTGGCCGGCTGGCTCCTTAGAATCCACGATACGCAGGATGGTTCCCAGACCCAAGGTGGCACCAGTGCCAAGTCGGGCTGGTTTGATTACACCAAGTGGCTCCTGCAATCTGCCATCCAGAAGTGAGGCAGCTAAGTTTTGTTTGCGAGAAAAAAGGGCCGTGGTTTTTGTTGGGGGCCTGTGGCTGGGAGTAGCCGGCTGGCTCCTTAAAATCCACGATAGGCAGGATGGTTCCCAGACCCAAGGTGGCACCAGTGCCAAGTCGGGCTGGTTTGATAGTACCAAGTGGCTCCTGCAATCTGCCATCCAGAAGCGGGGCAGCTGAGTTTTGTTTGCCAGAGGAAAAGGCTGTGGTTTGTGTTTGGGGGCCTGTGGCTGGCAGTGGCCGGCTGGCTCCTGAAAATCCACGATACGCAGCATGGTTCCCAGACCCAAGGTGGCACCAGTGCCAAGTGGGGCTCGTTTGACAGTGTCAAGTGCCTCCTGCAATCTCCCATCCAGAAGCGGGGCAGCTGAGTTTTTTTTGCCAGGGAAACGGACCTTTGTTTTTGATTGGGCTCTGTGGCCGAGAGTGGTCGGCTGTCTCCGGACAATCCACAATACGCAGGATGGTTCCCAGACCCAAGGTGGCACCAGTGCCAAGTCGGGCTGGTTTGATAGTACCAAGTGTCTCCTGCAATCTGCCATCCAGAAGCGGGGCAGCTGAGTTTTGTTTGCCAGAGAAAAGGGCCGTGGGTTGTGTTTGGGGGCATATGGCTGGGAGTGGCCACCTGGCTCCTTAAAATGCACGATACGCCGCATGGTAACCAGACGCAAGGTGGCACCAGTGCCAAGTCAGGCTGTTTTTGTAGTACCCAGTGGCTCCTGCAATTTGCCATCCAGAAGCGGGGCAGTTGAATTTTGTTTGCTAGAGAAAAGGGCTGTGGTTTGTGTTTGGGGGCCTATGGCTGAGAGTGGCCGGCTGGCCCCTGAAAATCAACGATAGGCAGGATGGTTCCCAGATCCAAGGTGGCACCAGTGCCAAGTAAGGCTGGTTGTATGGTTCAAAGTGACTCCTGCAATCTGCCATCCAGAAGCGGGACAGCTGAGTTTTTTTTGCCAGAGAAAATGTCCATGGTCTCTTTTTGGGGCATACGGCTGGGAATTGCCGGCTGGCTCCTTAAAATGCTCGATACGCAGGATGGTTCCCAGAGCCAAGGTGGCACCACTGCCAAGTCGGGCTCTTTTTGTAGTACCAAGTGCGTCCTGCAATTTGCCATCCAGAAGAGGGGCAGTTGAGTTTTGTTTGCCAGAGGAAAGGGCCGAGGTTTGTGTTTGGGGGCATATGGCTGGGAATGACCGGCTGGCCCCTGAAAATCCACGATAGGAAGGATGGTTCCCAGATCCAAGGTGGTACCATTACCAAGTCGGGCTGGTTTGATAGTCCCAAGTGGCTCCTGCAAACTGCCATCCAGAAGCGGGGCAGCTGAGTTTTGTTTGCCAGGGAAATGGGCCGTTGTTTGTGTTTGGGGGCCTGTGGCTGGGAGTGTTCGGCTGGTTCCTGAATATGTACAATACGCAGGATTGTTCCCAGATCCAAGGTGGCAGCAGTGCCATGTTGTGCTGGTGTGATAGTCCCAAGTGGCTCCTGCAATCTGCCATCCAGAAGTGGGGCAGCTGATTTTTGTTTGCCAGAGAAAAGGTCCGTGGTTTGTTTTTGGGGGCATATGGCTGAGAGTGGCCGGCTGGCCCCTGAAAATCCACGATACACAGGATGGTTCCCAGATCCAAGGTGGCACCTGTGCCAAGTCGGGCTGATTTGATAGTACTAAGTAGCTCCTGCAATCTGCCATGCAGAAGCGGGGCAGCTTACTTTTGTTTGCCAGGGAAACGGGCCGAGGTTTGTGTTTGGGGGCCTATGGCTGAGAGTGACCGGCTGGCTCCTGAAAAGCTACAATAGGCAGGATGGTGACCAGACCCATGGTGGCACCAGTGCCAAGTTCGGCTGGTTTGATAGTACCAAGTGGTTCCTGCAATCTGCCATCCAGAAGCAGGGCAGCTGAGTTTTGTTTGCCAGAGAAAAGGGCCTTGGTTTGTGTTTGGGGGCATATGGCTGGGTGTGGCCAGCTGGCTCCTTAAAATGCACGATATGCAACATGGCTCCCAGACCCAAGGTGGCACCAGTGCCAAGTTGGGCTGGTTTGATAGTACCAAGTGGCTCCTGCAATCTTCCATGATCACGTGGAGAAATACTTTCTGGTTTCAGCCTCATGCTCTTTCTTCTCTCCCTCAACTTCTCTATCACCTCTCATCTGGTTCACATGCGCTGTCTTCAAGGTCCACAGGCTACTTTTCACAGAATCTTCTGGCCTGATCAAGTAAGAATGATGAATAGAACAGAGCTGGGATCTATTTTCCAGTTTGGATAAAATGCATTCTGCACACAAATCCAAGGAGAACGGGCTGCCCCGATGCCCAGAAAATCTTTCACTCCTGCTAGTGTTCTACGTCAACCGCAACTTAGTCTGAAAGAAAAGCTTTTTCTCTGAGAGCATCTGAGAGGTTTGCATGAAGCACTGATATCTGACATATGCAATTTTGAATAGGAGAGGAAAAAGAAAATGGCAAGGAGTTTTTAATTTTAGTGGTTTCAATTTTAATTTCCGTGCACTTTTTCAAAACTTGTCAGCTCAAATGCCCATCAACATCTTTTAGTCATCTGTAAGTCAGTATTCATATAAAATGTGCTTCAAATCCAAAGAATTTCAAATTTGCACTCCAAGCTTCTATGCCTAGATTTATGATTTCCTACACATATTAGATGAAAGGAAGGCCTTTTTTACTGTGGGAGTGCTGGAACACTGGAACAGGTTGCCCAGAGAAGTTGTGGGTGTCCCATCCCTGAAAGTATTCAAGGTCACCTTGGACGGGGCTTGGAGCAGCAACAAAGGAGAAGCTTGATGGTAGAGAAACAAAGTTGGACTATAGAAGAAACTCGGATTGAAGTATAGGATCAAGTTTTCTCTCAGCTCTTGGGGTAAATTCAAAGTTGTACAAAATGACATTTATCTGTGCTATTCACTACTGTAACAGAAAGTTTCATGAAAACTGTACAGAAGATAGTAAATTTTAAAAGAGATAAGAATTACAGCATAAAATCCATGGGATAGGTTACAACATGAGACACTCTCTAAGAGAAAATCTCTGTGTTTCAGCACTTCATCAGGGTAAGATTTCATGAAGTGCCAAAGAAGGCGGCAAAATATCATTCGGGACATTATTTACTGGAATTCAGCCTGGCCATTAGTAGGAACTGCCTTTGAACATATCATGTAGATATACCACACACACTTTCCCTTCACTGAAAAATTACTGTTTACAACAAATAAGCAATTGACGATCAAAATTGATTGAAAGCATCTTAAACATGTCAAGTATTTCATTGTAGATGATCTGTGATCCAAATGCTTCTTCCACCTTCGAGTGGGACAGAAGAATTCTTCCATATCATGATGGTTTAAAATTGTATCAACCAATGTTTTCTGCTGAAAAGATATCATCTATTTTTTTCTATTTTTGGAAGAAAATATTCCTAGACATACAACAGGTGAGAACTAAGTAATTTTAAAGAAACAAATGAAATGAAAATATTCTGTAAATAGAATGAAATGAAAAGCTGTGTTTTAAATAGGAGCTAAATATTAAACAGAATTTTTGTACCAGGCATTTGAATTACTGCACCAGCTCTTTTGCCCATCAAGAGAGGCATTTAGCATTTCAGTCTTTTCCAAGGTGTTCATGATCTGCTATGCTGATCTCTGTGTGTGCCTAGGTGTGTGTGGAGGGGGGGGCATATGAAGGGGAGTGTGTATGTTTGCTTTACAATTGTTGTGGCAGATTCATGCCTCAGCTCCACATTTTGTTTTAAAAAGGTCACACCGAGTGGATATGAAGTTTACTATCAACAAGAGATCGATTCCCAAATCATCCATTTGACTCTCCCTTATAAATCATGTGCTTTGTTGCATATTTTATCAAATATACTTTCAAGCCAGATGGAGGAAGGAGGATGTGGGAATCCCTCCACCATCTTGCAACTTTTATGTAAGTAGGTTTTCAAGAAAATCATCATTTCTCTTTTAAATATGTCTGGAACAGGCATGATGGTAGTGTCAACCTGTTGGAGTTTTTGTTGCTGGAAGAAGTTGTACAAAAGGATTGGTTTTTACATTGACCAGTTACTGAATCAAGCGCAGGAATACATTGGAAATTTAGCTGGGGGTTCCTTTTCCCAGCAGACTACTTCTAGAACGAGCTTGTACACTGAAGCTGACTCTTTTGCTCTCTTTTTGTTTCTTTCCTATTTTCTTGGCTTCTTTGCCACTATCTAGACAATTTTGGAACTTTGTTCCCAACTAAAATGGTTTCAATAGTCTGATTGTGATCATACATTTTTACAAGGAATTTTTAAAATCTTTCCTCGAGTCCAGAAAGTCAAGGACTTAGATCTTTTTCTTCCCTTATCAATATTGCCATGAAATTGATAAATAAAGACCAACTCTTTATTTTTGTTTTTAACCCACGTAGATAATTCCCATCCATTAATCCATTTTGTGGACCAATAGCTGCCATTCTGATGGAAGCTGTCACTTCTTAACAATAGGCATTCTGTGACTATGTTGACAGCACTTTGGGTGAAGATCCTAACTGGTCTTAGATATACATAGGGAGAAATTTGCTCAGCCAGTGTCAGTCTTAAGCATGCGTATCAGAAGATCTTTCTAGAGCTGGGAATTTTCCCATGAAAGGGATTCAGTTAGGGAAGAGACACTTGTGCCAGAGTTTTACATTCTTCTTGAACACTGCTTAAGGAACTTAGATGCCATGTCCATTTGGATCTCTGTCTGCACAGAACTTTGTCATGCCAGTGCTTTGAAATGCATCTTGAAGAGAATTCACTAGCACAGAATGAAAGAGAGTGGAAGGGGTTGGTGGGGCTAACCAGGCCCAACCCCCCTGCCTAAACCAGGATACCTAGAGCCTCTTGCCCAGGATTCTATCTGGGTGTACTTTTAATGTCTTCAAAGATCCAGGCTCCACAATCTTTCTGGGCAGTCTGTGCCGTGGTTCAGTCACCCTGACAGTAAAGAAACATTTACTGATGTTCAAAGGCAATCTCCTGTATTTCAGTGTGTGCCCACTGCCTCTTGTCTTTACCCTCAGCATCACTGAAAAGACACTGATTCCCTCCCCTTTGCACTATTGCTTCCATATGTATGTGTGATGCCATGTAGAGGTATGTCAAAAACCTCCCTGAAGCCCAGGCAGATAATATTCCCTTCATCTACCAGTCAAGTTGATTCATCAGAGGAGTTTAAAGTGATGTTCAGCATGAAATTCCCCTGAAAAATCATGCTAACTACATTATTTGGTCATCTGTCATGTGCCTGGCAAGGATTTCCAGGAAGAGCTGCTTCATCAACTTCCTGGGGATAAAAAAGAGGCTGGCTGGTTTGTACTATGGCGAGTCCTCTTAATTGCCTTTTTTGAAGATGGGTGTCATATGCTAACATCCACTCTTTAGCCTCTCTTGTCGTCTACATCTTAGCAAAACGCTTTTCCACTATGTCTGGCTAGGAAAAACTGTGCCAGCACAGAAAACATCTCCCATCGTTTTCTAGAAGTTGCACGGATGTCTGCCAAGTGTTTGGCAGGAAGAAAAGAAAAGTTGTCCAAAACAGCTTCCAATCGAATGTTCCTGTGATTGGAAAAGTCAGGAGAGTGCAAAGGTACTGTTTTCTATCAGTTGGCAAGGTGCGCACACAATCCCAGTGTTGTACAGCTTGCTTCTTCACCTTCCCGAAGCTGCCGCTCTCGCCGGCTGCCGGAGCCCAAGAAGCGGCTTCTTCGCGCAAAGACGATTGTGCCGCTCACAGTGCTCTCCTTAGCGCGGCTTCTGCCGAAAGACGCCCGGCAGCGGCTCTTACCTCCGGAGAGCACCCTACCTTCGTCTTTAGCTCCTCTTCTCATCTACACCTCGGCAAAAAGCTTCTCCACTATGTCTGGCTAGGAAAAACTGTGCCAGCACAGAAAACATCTCCCATCGTGTTCTAGAAGTTGCACGGATGTCTGCCAAGTGTTTGGCAGGAAGAAAAGAAAAGTTGTCCAAAACAGCTTCCAATCGAATGTTCCTGTGATTGGAAAAGTCAGGAGAGTGCAAAGGTACTGTTTTCTATCAGTTGGCAAGGTGCGCACACAATCCCAGTGTTGTACAGCTTGCTTCTTCACCTTCCCGAAGCTGCCGCTCTCGCCGGCTGCCGGAGCCCAAGAAGCGGCTTCTTCGCGCAAAGACGATTGTGCCGCTCACAGTGCTCTCCTTAGCGCGGCTTCTGCCGAAAGACGCCCGGCAGCGGCTCTTACCTCCGGAGAGCATCCTACCTTCGTCTTTCGCGTCTTTTGTAGTCTACATCTTAGCAAAACGCTTTTCCACTATGTCTGGCTAGGAAAAACTGTGCCAGCACAGAAAACATCTCCCATCGTGTTCTAGAAGTTGCACGGATGTCTGCCAAGTGTTTGGCAGGAAGAAAAGAAAAGTTGTCCAAAACAGCTTCCAATCGAATGTTCCTGTGATTGGAAAAGTCAGGAGAGTGCAAAGGTACTGTTTTCTATCAGTTGGCAAGGTGCGCACACAATCCCAGTGTTGTACAGCTTGCTTCTTCACCTTCCCGAAGCTGCCGCTCTCGCCGGCTGCCGGAGCCCAAGAAGCGGCTTCTTCGCGCAAAGACGATTGTGCCGCTCACAGTGCTCTCCTTAGCGCGGCTTCTGCCGAAAGACGCCCGGCAGCGGCTCTTACCTCCGGAGAGCATCCTACCTTCGTCTTTAGCTCCTCTTCTCATCTACACCTCGGCAAAAAGCTTTTCCACTATGTCTGGCTAGGAAAAACTGTGCCAGCACAGAAAACATCTCCCATCGTGTTCTAGAAGTTGCACGGATGTCTGCCAAGTGTTTGGCAGGAAGAAAAGAAAAGTTGTCCAAAACAGCTTCCAATCGAATGTTCCTGTGATTGGAAAAGTCAGGAGAGTGCAAAGATACTGTTTTCTATCAGTTGGCAAGGTGCGCACACAATCCCAGTGTTGTACAGCTTGCTTCTTCACCTTCCCGAAGCTGCCGCTCTCGCCGGCTGCCGGAGCCCAAGAAGCGGCTTCTTCGCGCAAAGACGATTGTGCCGCTCACAGGGCTCTCCTTAGCGCGGCTTCTGCCGAAAGACGCCCGGCAGCGGCTCTTACCTCCGGAGAGCATCCTACCTTCGTCTTTCGCGTCTTTTGTAGTCTACATCTTAGCAAAACGCTTTTCCACTATGTCTGGCTAGGAAAAACTGTGCCAGCACAGAAAACATCTCCCATCGTGTTCTAGAAGTTGCACGGATGTCTGCCAAGTGTTTGGCAGGAAGAAAAGAAAAGTTGTCCAAAACAGCTTCCAATCGAATGTTCCTGTGATTGGAAAAGTCAGGAGAGTGCAAAGGTACTGTTTTCTATCAGTTGGCAAGGTGCGCACACAATCCCAGTGTTGTACAGCTTGCTTCTTCATCTTCCCGAAGCTGCCACTCTCAGGAGGTAAGAGCCGCTGCCGGGCGTCTTTCGGCAGAAGCTGCGCTAAGGAGAGCACTGTGAGCGGCACAATCGTCTTTGCGCGAAGAAGCCGCTTCTTGGGCTCCGGCAGCCGGCGAGAGCGGCAGCTTCGGGAAGGTGAAGAAGCAAGCTGTACAACACTGGGATTGTGTGCGCACCTTGCCAACTGATAGAAAACAGTATCTTTGCACTCTCCTGACTTTTCCAATCACAGGAACATTCGATTGGAAGCTGTTTTGGACAACTTTTCTTTTCTTCCTGCCAAACACTTGGCAGACATCCGTGCAACTTCTAGAACACGATGGGAGATGTTTTCTGTGCTGGCACAGTTTTTCCTAGCCAGACATAGTGGAAAAGCGTTTTGCTAAGATGTAGACTACAAAAGACGCGAAAGACGAAGGTAGGATGCTCTCCGGAGGTAAGAGCCGCTGCCGGGCGTCTTTCGGCAGAAGCCGCGCTAAGGAGAGCCCTGTGAGCGGCACAATCGTCTTTGCGCGAAGAAGCCGCTTCTTGGGCTCCGGCAGCCGGCGAGAGCGGCAGCTTCGGGAAGGTGAAGAAGCAAGCTGTACAACACTGGGATTGTGTGCGCACCTTGCCAACTGATAGAAAACAGTACCTTTGCACTCTCCTGACTTTTCCAATCACAGGAACATTCGATTGGAAGCTGTTTTGGACAACTTTTCTTTTCTTCCTGCCAAACACTTGGCAGACATCCGTGCAACTTCTAGAACACGATGGGAGATGTTTTCTGTGCTGGCACAGTTTTTCCTAGCCAGACATAGTGGAAAAGCGTTTTGCTAAGATGTAGACTACAAAAGACGCGAAAGACGAAGGTAGGATGCTCTCCGGAGGTAAGAGCCGCTGCCGGGCGTCTTTCGGCAGAAGCCGCGCTAAGGAGAGCACTGTGAGCGGCACAATCGTCTTTGCGCGAAGAAGCCGCTTCTTGGGCTCCGGCAGCCGGCGAGAGCGGCAGCTTCGGGAAGGTGAAGAAGCAAGCTGTACAACACTGGGATTGTGTGCGCACCTTGCCAACTGATAGAAAACAGTACCTTTGCACTCTCCTGACTTTTCCAATCACAGGAACATTCGATTGGAAGCTGTTTTGGACAACTTTTCTTTTCTTCCTGCCAAACACTTGGCAGACATCCGTGCAAATTCTAGAACACGATGGGAGATGTTTTCTGTGCTGGCACAGTTTTTCCTAGCCAGACATAGTGGAGAAGCTTTTTGCCGAGGTGTAGATGAGAAGAGGAGCTAAAGACGAAGGTAGGATGCTCTCCGGAGGTAAGAGCCGCTGCCGGGCGTCTTTCGGCAGAAGCCGCGCTAAGGAGAGCCCTGTGAGCGGCACAATCGTCTTTGCGCGAAGAAGCCGCTTCTTGGGCTCCGGCAGCCGGCGAGAGCGGCAGCTTCGGGAAGGTGAAGAAGCAAGCTGTACAACACTGGGATTGTGTGCGCACCTTGCCAACTGATAGAAAACAGTACCTTTGCACTCTCCTGACTTTTCCAATCACAGGAACATTCGATTGGAAGCTGTTTTGGACAACTTTTCTTTTCTTCCTGCCAAACACTTGGCAGACATCCGTGCAACTTCTAGAACACGATGGGAGATGTTTTCTGTGCTGGCACAGTTTTTCCTAGCCAGACATAGTGGAGAAGCTTTTTGCCGAGGTGTAGATGAGAAGAGGAGCTAAAGACGAAGGTAGGATGCTCTCCGGAGGTAAGAGCCGCTGCCGGGCGTCTTTCGGCAGAAGCCGCGCTAAGGAGAGCCCTGTGAGCGGCACAATCGTCTTTGCGCGAAGAAGCCGCTTCTTGGGCTCCGGCAGCCGGCGAGAGCGGCAGCTTCGGGAAGGTGAAGAAGCAAGCTGTACAACACTGGGATTGTGTGCGCACCTTGCCAACTGATAGAAAACAGTACCTTTGCACTCTCCTGACTTTTCCAATCACAGGAACATTCGATTGGAAGCTGTTTTGGACAACTTTTCTTTTCTTCCTGCCAAACACTTGGCAGACATCCGTGCAACTTCTAGAACACGATGGGAGATGTTTTCTGTGCTGGCACAGTTTTTCCTAGCCAGACATAGTGGAAAAGCGTTTTGCTAAGATGTAGACGACAAGAGAGGCTAAAGAGTGGATGTTAGCAAATGACACCCATCTTCAAAAAAGGCAATTAAGAGGACTCGCCATAGTACAAACCAGCCAGCCTCTTTTTTATCCCCAGGAAGTTGATGAAGCAGCTCTTCCTGGAAATCCTTGCCAGGCACATGACAGATGACCAAATAATGTAGTTAGCATGATTTTTCAGGGGAATTTCATGCTGAACATCACTTTAAACTCCTCTGATGAATCAACTTGACTGGTAGATGAAGGGAATATTATCTGCCTGGGCTTCAGGGAGGTTTTTGACATACCTCTACATGGCATCACACATACATATGGAAGCAATAGTGCAAAGGGGAGGGAATCAGTGTCTTTTCAGTGATGCTGAGGGAAAAGACAAGAGGCAGTGGGCACACACTGAAATACAGGAGATTGCCTTTGAACATCAGTAAATGTTTCTTTACTGTCAGGGTGACTGAACCACGGCACAGACTGCCCAGAAAGATTGTGGAGCCTGGATCTTTGAAGACATTAAAAGTACACCCAGATAGAATCCTGGGCAAGAGGCTCTAGGTATCCTGGTTTAGGCAGGGGGGTTGGGCCTGGTTAGCCCCACCAACCCCTTCCACTCTCTTTCATTCTGTGCTAGTGAATTCTCTTCAAGATGCATTTCAAAGCACTGGCATGACAAAGTTCTGTGCAGACAGAGATCCAAATGGACATGGCATCTAAGTTCCTTAAGCAGTGTTCAAGAAGAATGTAAAACTCTGGCACAAGTGTCTCTTCCCTAACTGAATCCCTTTCATGGGAAAATTCCCAGCTCTAGAAAGATCTTCTGATACGCATGCTTAAGACTGACACTGGCTGAGCAAATTTCTCCCTATGTATATCTAAGACCAGTTAGGATCTTCACCCAAAGTGCTGTCAACATAGTCACAGAATGCCTATTGTTAAGAAGTGACAGCTTCCATCAGAATGGCAGCTATTGGTCCACAAAATGGATTAATGGATGGGAATTATCTACGTGGGTTAAAAACAAAAATAAAGAGTTGGTCTTTATTTATCAATTTCATGGCAATATTGATAAGGGAAGAAAAAGATCTAAGTCCTTGACTTTCTGGACTCGAGGAAAGATTTTAAAAATTCCTTGTAAAAATGTATGATCACAATCAGACTATTGAAACCATTTTAGTTGGGAACAAAGTTCCAAAATTGTCTAGATAGTGGCAAAGAAGCCAAGAAAATAGGAAAGAAACAAAAAGAGAGCAAAAGAGTCAGCTTCAGTGTACAAGCTCGTTCTAGAAGTAGTCTGCTGGGAAAAGGAACCCCCAGCTAAATTTCCAATGTATTCCTGCGCTTGATTCAGTAACTGGTCAATGTAAAAACCAATCCTTTTGTACAACTTCTTCCAGCAACAAAAACTCCAACAGGTTGACACTACCATCATGCCTGTTCCAGACATATTTAAAAGAGAAATGATGATTTTCTTGAAAACCTACTTACATAAAAGTTGCAAGATGGTGGAGGGATTCCCACATCCTCCTTCCTCCATCTGGCTTGAAAGTATATTTGATAAAATATGCAACAAAGCACATGATTTATAAGGGAGAGTCAAATGGATGATTTGGGAATCGATCTCTTGTTGATAGTAAACTTCATATCCACTCGGTGTGACCTTTTTAAAACAAAATGTGGAGCTGAGGCATGAATCTGCCACAACAATTGTAAAGCAAACATACACACTCCCCTTCATATGCCCCCCCCTCCACACACACCTAGGCACACACAGAGATCAGCATAGCAGATCATGAACACCTTGGAAAAGACTGAAATGCTAAATGCCTCTCTTGATGGGCAAAAGAGCTGGTGCAGTAATTCAAATGCCTGGTACAAAAATTCTGTTTAATATTTAGCTCCTATTTAAAACACAGCTTTTCATTTCATTCTATTTACAGAATATTTTCATTTCATTTGTTTCTTTAAAATTACTTAGTTCTCACCTGTTGTATGTCTAGGAATATTTTCTTCCAAAAATAGAAAAAAATAGATGATATCTTTTCAGCAGAAAACATTGGTTGATACAATTTTAAACCATCATGATATGGAAGAATTCTTCTGTCCCTCTCGAAGGTGGAAGAAGCATTTGGATCACAGATCATCTACAATGAAATACTTGACATGTTTAAGATGCTTTCAATCAATTTTGATCGTCAATTGCTTATTTGTTGTAAACAGTAATTTTTCAGTGAAGGGAAAGTGTGTGTGGTATATCTACATGATATGTTCAAAGGCAGTTCCTACTAATGGCCAGGCTGAATTCCAGTAAATAATGTCCCGAATGATATTTTGCCGCCTTCTTTGGCACTTCATGAAATCTTACCCTGATGAAGTGCTGAAACACAGAGATTTTCTCTTAGAGAGTGTCTCATGTTGTAACCTATCCCATGGATTTTATGCTGTAATTCTTATCTCTTTTAAAATTTACTATCTTCTGTACAGTTTTCATGAAACTTTCTGTTACAGTAGTGAATAGCACAGATAAATGTCATTTTGTACAACTTTGAATTTACCCCAAGAGCTGAGAGAAAACTTGATCCTATACTTCAATCCGAGTTTCTTCTATAGTCCAACTTTGTTTCTCTACCATCAAGCTTCTCCTTTGTTGCTGCTCCAAGCCCCGTCCAAGGTGACCTTGAATACTTTCAGGGATGGGACACCCACAACTTCTCTGGGCAACCTGTTCCAGTGTTCCAGCACTCCCACAGTAAAAAAGGCCTTCCTTTCATCTAATATGTGTAGGAAATCATAAATCTAGGCATAGAAGCTTGGAGTGCAAATTTGAAATTCTTTGGATTTGAAGCACATTTTATATGAATACTGACTTACAGATGACTAAAAGATGTTGATGGGCATTTGAGCTGACAAGTTTTGAAAAAGTGCACGGAAATTAAAATTGAAACCACTAAAATTAAAAACTCCTTGCCATTTTCTTTTTCCTCTCCTATTCAAAATTGCATATGTCAGATATCAGTGCTTCATGCAAACCTCTCAGATGCTCTCAGAGAAAAAGCTTTTCTTTCAGACTAAGTTGCGGTTGACGTAGAACACTAGCAGGAGTGAAAGATTTTCTGGGCATCGGGGCAGCCCGTTCTCCTTGGATTTGTGTGCAGAATGCATTTTATCCAAACTGGAAAATAGATCCCAGCTCTGTTCTATTCATCATCCTTACTTCATCAGGCCAGAAGATTCTGTGAAAAGTAGCCTGTGGACCTTGAAGACAGCGCATGTGAACCAGATGAGAGGTGATAGAGAAGTTGAGGGAGAGAAGAAAGAGCATGAGGCTGAAACCAGAAAGTATTTCTCCACGTGATCATGGAAGATTGCAGGAGCCACTTGGTACTATCAAACCAGCCCAACTTGGCACTTGTGCCACCTTGGGTCTGGGAGCCATGTTGCATATCGTGCATTTTAAGGAGCCAGCTGGCCACACCCAGCCATATGCCCCCAAACACAAACCAAGGCCCTTTTCTCTGGCAAACAAAACTCAGCTGCCCTGCTTCTGGATGGCAGATTGCAGGAACCACTTGGTACTATCAAACCAGCCCAACTTGGCACTGGTGCCACCATGGGTCTGGTCACCATCCTGCCTATTGTAGCTTTTCAGGAGCCAGCCGGTCACTCTCAGCCATAGGCCCCCAACACAAACCTCGGCCCGTTTCCCTGGCAAACAAAAGTAAGCTGCCCCGCTTCTGCATGGCAGATTGCAGGAGCTACTTAGTACTATCAAATCAGCCCGACTTGGCACAGGTGCCACCTTGGATCTGGGAACCATCCTGTGTATCGTGGATTTTCAGGGGCCAGCCGGCCACTCTCAGCCATATGCCCCCAAAAACAAACCACGGACCTTTTCTCTGGCAAACAAAAATCAGCTGCCCCACTTCTGGATGGCAGATTGCAGGAGCCACTTGGGACTATCACACCAGCACAACATGGCACTGCTGCCACCTTGGATCTGGGAACAATCCTGCGTATCGTACATATTCAGGAACCAGCCGAACACTCCCAGCCACAGGCCCCCAAACACAAACAACGGCCCTTTTCTCTGGCAAACAAAACTCAACTGCCCCTCTTCTGGATGGCAAATTGCAGGACGCACTTGGTACTACAAAAAGAGCCCGACTTGGCAGTGGTGCCACCTTGGCTCTGGGAACCATCCTGCGTATCGAGCATTTTAAGGAGCCAGCCGGCAATTCCCAGCCGTATGCCCCAAAAAGAAACCATGGACCTTTTCTCTGGCAAAAAAAACTCAGCTGTCCCGCTTCTGGATGGCAGATTGCAGGAGTGACTTTGAACCATACAACCAGCCTTACTTGGCACTGGTGCCACCTTGGATCTGGGAACCATCCTGCCTATCGTTGATTTTCAGGGGCCAGCCGGCCACTCTCAGCCATAGGCCCCCAAACACAAACCACAGCCCTTTTCTCTAGCAAACAAAATTCAACTGCCCCGCTTCTGGATGGCAAATTGCAGGAGCCACTGGGTACTACAAAAACAGCCTGACTTGGCACTGGTGCCACCTTGCGTCTGGTTACCATGCGGCGTATCGTGCATTTTAAGGAGCCAGGTGGCCACTCCCAGCCATATGCCCCCAAACACAACCCACGGCCCTTTTCTCTGGCAAACAAAACTCAGCTGCCCCGCTTCTGGATGGCAGATTGCAGGAGACACTTGGTACTATCAAACCAGCCCGACTTGGCACTGGTGCCACCTTGGGTCTGGGAACCATCCTGCGTATTGTGGATTGTCAGGAGACAGCCGACCACTCTCGGCCACAGAGCCCAATCAAAAACAAAGGTCCGTTTCCCTGGCAAAAAAAACTCAGCTGCCCCGCTTCTGGATGGGAGATTGCAGGAGGCACTTGACACTGTCAAACGAGCCCCACTTGGCACTGGTGCCACCTTGGGTCTGGGAACCATGCTGCGTATCGTGGATTTTCAGGAGCCAGCCGGCCACTGCCAGCCACAGGCCCCCAAACACAAACCACAGCCTTTTTCTCTGGCAAACAAAACTCAGCTGCCCCGCTTCTGGATGGCAGATTGCAGGAGCCACTTGGTACTATCAAACCAGCCCGACTTGGCACTGGTGCCACCTTGGGTCTGGGAACCATCCTGCCTATCGTGGATTTTAAGGAGCCAGCCGGCTACTCCCAGCCACAGGCCCCCAACAAAAACCACGGCCCTTTTTTCTCGCAAACAAAACTTAGCTGCCTCACTTCTGGATGGCAGATTGCAGGAGCCACTTGGTACTATCAAACCAGCCCGACTTGGCACTGGTGCCACCTTGGGTCTGGGAACCATCCTGCGTATCGTGGATTCTAAGGAGCCAGCTGGCCACTCCCAGCCACAGGCCCCCAAACAAAATCAACGGCGCTGTTCCCTGGAAAACAAAACACGCCTGCCAACTTTTTGATGGAGTTTGCAGGAGCCACTTGGTACTATCAAACCAGCCCGACTTGGCACTGGTGCCACCTTGGGTCTGGGAAACATCCTGCGTATCGTGGATTCTTAGGAGCCAGCCGGCCACTCCTAGCCACAGGCCCCCAAACAAAAACCTAGGCCTATTTCTCTGGCAAACAAAAGTAAGCTGCCCTGCTTCTGGATGGCAGATTGCAGGAGACACTTGGTACTATCAAACCAGCCCGACTTGGCACTGGTGCCACCTTGGATCTGGGAACCATGCTCTGTATCGTGGATATTCAGGGGCCAGCCGGCCACTCTCAGCCATATGTCCCCAAACAGAAACCTCGGCCCGTTTCTCTGGCAAACAAAACTCAACTGCCCCTCTTCTGGATGGCAAATTGCAGGATGAACTTGATACTAAAACCGCAGGCCGACTTGGTAGTGGTGACACCTTGTGCCTGGGAACCATCATGCGTATCGAGCATTTTAAGGAGCCAGCCGGCCACTCCCAGCAATATGCCCCCAAAAACAATCCACGGAATTTTCCTCTGGCAAACAAAAATCAGCTGCCTCGCTTCTGGATGGCAGATTGCAGGAGCCACTTTGCACCATCAAACCAGCCCGACTTGGCACTGGTGCCACATTGCATCTGGGAACCATGCTGCCTAGCGTGGATTTTCAGGAGCCAGCCGGCCACTCTCAGCTATATGCCCCCAAACAAAACCCACGGCCCGTTTCCCTGGCAAACAAAATTAAGCTGCCCCGCTTCTGGATGGCAGATTGCAGGACGCACTTGGTAGTATCAAACCAGCTAAACTTGGCACTGGTGCCACCTTGGGTCTGGGAACCATCCTGCGTATCGTGGGTTCAAAGGAGCCAGCCAGTCACTCCCAGCCACAGGCCCCCAAATACAAACAATGTCGCTTTTCCCTGGAAAACAAAACTCGCCTGCCAACTTTTTGATGGCAGATTGCAGGAGCCACTTGGTACTATCAAACCAGCCCAACTTGGCACTGGTGCCACCATGGGTCTGGTAACCATCCTGCCTATTGTAGCTTTCCAGGAGCCAGCCGGTCACTCCCAGCCATAGGTCCCCAGTCACAAACCTCGGCCCGTTTCCCTGGCAAACAAAAGTAAGCTACCCCGCTTCTGGATGGCAGATTGCAGGAGCCACTTGGTACTATCAAACCAGCCCAACTTGGCACTGGTGCCACCTTGGGTCTGGGAACCATGCTGCGTAACACAGATTCTAAGGCGCCAGTCGGCCACTACGAGCCACAAGCCCCCAAACACAAACAACGGCGCTATTCTCTGGCAAACAAAACTCAACTGCCCCTCTTCTGGATGGCAAATTGCAGGACGCACTTGGTACTATAAAAACAGCCCGACTTGGCACTGGTGCCCCCTTGGGTCTGGGAACCATCCTGCGTATCGATCTTTTTAATGAGACAGCCGGCCGCTCCCAGCCATATGCCCCCAAACACAACCCACGGCCCTTTTCTCTGGCAAACAAAACTCAACTGCACCGCTTCTGGATGGCAGATTGCAGGAGCCACTTGGTACTATCAAACCAGCCCGACTTGGCACTGGTGCCACCTTGGGTCTGGGAACCATCCTGCGTATTGTGGGTTGTCAGGAGCCAGCCGAACACTCTCGGCCACAGACCCCAATTAAAAACAACGGCCCGTTTCACAGGCAAACAAAACTCAGCTGCCCCGCTTCTGGATGGGAGATTGCAGGAGGCACTTGACACTGTGAAACCAGCCCCACTTGGCACTGGTGCCACCTTGGGTCTGGGAACCATGCTGCGTATCATGGATTTTCAGGAGCCAGCCGGCCACTCCCAGCCACAGGCCCCCAAACACAAACCACAGCCTTTTTGTCTGGCAAACAAAATTCAGCTGCCCCGCTTCTGGATGGCAGATTGCAGGAGCCACTTGGGACTATCACACCAGCACAACATGGCACTGCTGCCACCTTGGATCTGGGAACCATCCTTCCTATCGTGGATTTTCAGGGGCCAGCCGGTCACTCTCAGCCATAGGCCCCAAACACAAACCACGGCCCTTTTCTCTGGAAAACAAAACTCAACTGCCCCTCTTCTGGATGGCAGATTGCAGGAGCCACTGGGTACTATGAAACCAGCCCTACTTGGCACTGATGCCACCTTGGGTCTGGGAACCATGCTGCGTATCATGGATTTTCAGGAGCCAGCCGGCCACTGCCAGCCACAGGCCCCGAAACACAAACAACAGCCTTTTTCTCTGGCAAACAAAATTCAGCTGCCCCGCTACTGGATGGCAGATTGCAGGAGCCACTTGGTACTATCAAACCAGCCCAACTTGGCACTGGTGCCACCTTGGGTCTGGGAACCATGCTGCGTAACACAGATTCTAAGGCGCCAGTCGGCCACTACGAGCCACAAGCCCCCAAACACAAACAACGGCGCTATTCTCTGGCAAACAAAACTCAACTGCCCCTCTTCTGGATGGCAAATTGCAGGACGCACTTGGTACTATAAAAACAGCCCGACTTGGCACTGGTGCCCCCTTGGGTCTGGGAACCATCCTGCGTATCGATCTTTTTAATGAGACAGCCGGCCACTCCCAGCCATATGCCCCCAAACACAACCCACGGCCCTTTTCTCTGGCAAACAAAACTCAACTGCACCGCTTCTGGATGGCAGATTGCAGGAGCCACTTGGTACTATCAAACCAGCCCGACTTGGCACTGGTGCCACCTTGGGTCTGGGAACCATCCTGCGTATTGTGGGTTGTCAGGAGCCAGCCGAACACTCTCGGCCACAGACCCCAATTAAAAACAACGGCCCGTTTCACAGGCAAACAAAACTCAGCTGCCCCGCTTCTGGATGGGAGATTGCAGGAGGCACTTGACACTGTGAAACCAGCCCCACTTGGCACTGGTGCCACCTTGGGTCTGGGAACCATGCTGCGTATCATGGATTTTCAGGAGCCAGCCGGCCACTCCCAGCCACAGGCCCCCAAACACAAACCACAGACTTTTTGTCTGGCAAACAAAATTCAGCTGCCCCGCTTCTGGATGGCAGATTGCAGGAGCCACTTGGGACTATCACACCAGCACAACATGGCACTGCTGCCACCTTGGATCTGGGAACCATCCTTCCTATCGTGGATTTTCAGGGGCCAGCCGGTCACTCTCAGCCATAGGCCCCAAACACAAACCACGGCCCTTTTCTCTGGAAAACAAAACTCAACTGCCCCTCTTCTGGATGGCAGATTGCAGGAGCCACTGGGTACTATGAAACCAGCCCTACTTGGCACTGATGCCACCTTGGGTCTGGGAACCATGCGGCGTATCATGGATTTTCAGGAGCCAGCCGGCCACTGCCAGCCACAGGCCCCGAAACACAAACAACAGCCTTTTCCTCTGGCAAACAAAATTCAGCTGCCCCGCTTCTGGATGGCAGATTGCAGGAACCACTTGGTACTAACAAACCAGCCCGACTTGGCACTGATGCCACCTTGGGTCTGGGAACCATCCTGCGTATCGTGGATTCAAAGGAGCCAGCTGGCCAGTCCCAGCCACAGGCCCCAAAACACACACAACGGTGCTTTTCCCTGGAAAACAAAACTCGCCTGCCAAACTTTTGATGGCAGATTGCAGGAGCCACTTGGTATTATCAAACCAGCCCAACTTGGCACTGGTGCCACCATGGGTCTGGTCACCATCCTGCCTATCGTAGCTTTTCAGGAGCCAGCCAGCCACCCCCAGCCAGAGGCCCCCAGACAAATATTTCGGCCCGTTTCCCTGGCAAACAAAAGTAAGCTGCCCCGCTTCTGGATGGCAGATTGCAGGAGCCACTTTGCACCATCAAACCAGCCCAACTTGGCACTGGTGCCAACTCAGGTCTGGGAACCATCCTGCGTATCGTGGGTTCTAAGGAGCCAGCTGGCCACTCCCAACCACAGGCCCCCAAACACAAACAACGGCGCTTTTCCCTGGAAAACAAAACTCGCCTGCCAACTTTTTGATGGCAGATTGCAGGAGCCACTTGGTACTATCAAACCAGCCCAACTTGGCACTGGTGCCACCATGGGTCTGGTCACCATCCTGCCTATCGTAGCTTTTCAGGAGCCAGCCGGTCACTCGCAGCCATAGGCCCCCAGACACAAACCTCGGCCCGTTTCCCTGGCAAACAAAAGTAAGCTGCCCCGCTTCTGCATGGCAGATTGCAGGAGCTACTTAGTACTATCAAACCAGCCCGACTTGGCACTGGTGACACCTCTGGTCTGGGAACCATCCTGCCTATCGTGGATTTTCAGGGGCCAGCCGGCCACTCTCAGCCATATGCCCCAAAAACAAACCACGGCCCTTTTCTCTGGCAAACAAAACTCAACTGCCCCTCTTCTGGATGGCAAATTTTAGGACGCACTTTGTACTACGAAAACCGCCCGACGTGGCACTGGTGCCACCTTGTGTCAGGGAACCATCCTGCATATCGAGCTTTTTAAGGAGCCAGCCGGCCACGCCCAGCCATATACCCCCAAAAACAAACCACGGACCATTTCTCTTGGAAAAAAAAATCCGCTGCCCCGCGTCTGTATGGCAGATTGCAGGAGCCACTTTGCACCATCAAACCAGCCCGACTTGGCACTGGTGCCACCTTGGGTCTGGGAACAATCCTGCATATCGTGGATTCTAAGGAGCCAGCCGGCCACTCCCTGCCACAGGCCCCCAAACACAAACAACGGCGCTTTTCCCTGGAAAACAAAATTCGCCTGCCAGCTTTTTGATGGCAGATTGCAGGAGCCACTTGGTACTATCAAATCATCCCAACTTGGCACTGGTGCCACTATGGGTCTGGGAACCATCCTGCCTATTGTAGCATTTCAGGAGCCAGCCGGTCACTCCCAGCCATAGGCCCCCAGACACAAACCTCGGACCGTTTCCCTGGCAAACAAAATTAAGCTGCCCCGATTCTGGATGGCAGATTGCAGGAGCCACTTGGTTGTGTCAAACCAGCCCGACTTGGCACTGGTGCCACCTTGGGTCTGGGAACCATCCTGCGTAACGTGGATTCTAAGCAGCCACCCGGCCACTCTGAGCCACAGGCCCCCAAACACAAACAACGGCGCTTTTCCCTGGAAAACAAAACTCGCCTGCCAAATTTGATGGCAGATTGCAGGAGCCACTTGGTACTATCAAACCAGCCCAACTTGGCACTGGTGCCACCATGGGTCTGGTCACCATCCTGCCTATCGTAGCTTTTCAGGAGCCAGCCGGTCACTCCCAGCCATAGGCCCCCAGACACAAAGCTCGGCCCGTTTCCCTGGCAAACAAAAGTAAGCTGCCCCGCTTCTGGATGGCAGATTGCAGGAACCACTTGGTACTATCAAACCAGCCCGACTTGGCACTGGTGCCACCTCTGGTCTGGGAACCATCCTGCGTATCGTGGATTCTAAGGAGCCAGCTGGCCACTCCCAGCCACAGGCCCCCAAACACAAACAACGGCGCTTTTCCCTGGAAAACAAAACTCGCCTGCCAAGTTTTTGATGGCAGATTGCAGGAGCCACTTGGTACCATCAAACCAGCCCAACTTGGCACTGGTGCCGCCATGGGTCTTGTCACCATCCTGCCTATCGTAGCTTTTCAGGAGCCAGCCGGTCACTCCCAGCCATAGGACCCCAGACAAAACCTCGGCCCGTTTCCCTGGAAAACAAAAGTAAGCTGCCCCGCTTCTGGATGGCAGATTGTAGGACGCATTTGTTACTATCAAACCCGCCCGACTTGGCACTGGTGCCACCACTGGTCTGGGAACCATCCTGCGTATCGTGGATTCTAAAGAGCCAGCCGGCCACTCCCAGCCACAGGCACCCATACACAAACAACGGCACTTTTCCCTGGAAAACAAAACTCGCCTGCCAACATTTTGATGGCAGATTGCAGGAGCCACTTGGTACTATCAAACCAGCCCAACTTGGCACTGCTGCCACCATGGGTCTGGTCACCATCCTGCCTATCGTAGCTTTTCAGGAGCCAGCCGGTCACTCCCAGCCATAGGCCCCCAGACAAAAACCTCGGCCCGTTTCCCTGGCAAACAAAAGTAAGCTGCCCCGCTTCTGGATGGCAGATTGCAGGATCCACTTGGTACTATCAAACCAGCCCGACTTGGCACTGGTGCCACGACAAGTCTGGGAACCATCCTGCGTATCGTGGATTCTAATGAGCCAGCCGGCCACTCCCAGCCACAGGCCCCCAAACAAAAACAACGGCGCTTTTCCCTGGAAAACAAAACTTGCCTGCCAACTTTTTGATGGCAGATTGCAGGAGCCACTTGGTACCATCAAACCAGCCCAACTTGGCACTGGTGCCACCTTGGGTCTGGTCACCATCCTGCCTATCGTAGCTTTTCAGGAGCCAGCCGGTCACTCCCAGCCATAGGCCCCCAGACACAAACCTCGGCCCGTTTCCCTGGCAAACAAAAGTAAGCTGCCCCGCTTCTGGATGGCAGATTGCAGGAGCCACTTTGCACCATCAAACTATCCCGACTAGGCACTGGTGCCACCTTGGGTCTGGGAACCATCCTGCGTATGGTGGATTCTAAGGAGCCAGCCGGCCACTCCCAGCCACAGGCCCCTAAACACATCAACGGCGCTTTTCCCTGGAAAACAAAACTCGCCTGCCAAACTTTTGATGGCAGATTGCAGGAGCCACTTGGTACTATCAAACCAGCCCAACTTGGGACTGGTGCCACCATGGGTCTGGTCACCATCCTGGCTATCGTAGCTTTTCAGGAGCCAGCCGGTCACTCGCAGCCATAGGCCCCCAGACACAAACCTCGGCCCGTTTCCCTGGCAAACAAAAGTAAGCTGCCCTGCTTCTGGATGGCAGATTGCAGGAACCACTTGGTACTATCAAACCAGCAAAACTTGGCACTGGTGCCACCTTGGGTCTGGATACCATGGTGCGTATCGTGGATTCTAAGGAGCCAGCCGGCCACTCCCAGCCACAGGCCCCCAAACAAAAACAACGGCGCTTTTCCCTGGAAAACAAAACTCGCCTACCAACGTTTTGATGGCAGATTGCAGGAGCCACTTGGTACTATCAAACCAGCCCAACTTGGCACTGGTGCCACCATGGGTCTGGTCACCATCCTGCCTATCGTAACTTTTCAGGAGCCAGCCGGTCACTCCCAGCCATAGGCCCCCAGACACAAAGCTCGGCCCGTTTCCCTGGCAAAGGAAATTAAGCTGCCCCGCTTCTGGATGGCAGATTGCAGGAGCCACTTGGTACTATCAAACCAGCCCGACTTGGCACTGGTGCCACCTCTGGTCTGGGAACCATCCTGCGTATCGTGGATTCTAAGGAGCCAGTCGGCCACTCCCAAGCCACAGGCCCCCAAACACAAACAACGGCCCGTTTCCGTGGCAAACAAAATTAAGCTGCCCCGCTTCTGGATGGCAGATTGCAGGAGCCACTTGGTACTATCAAACCAGCCCGACTTGGCACTGGTGCCACCTCTGGTCTGGGAACCATCCTGCGTATTGTGGTTTCTAAGGAGCCAGCCGGCCACTCCCAACCACAGGCCCCCAAACACAAACAACGGCGCTTTTCCCTGGAAAACAAAACTCGCCTGCCAACGTTTTGATGGCAGATTGCAGGAGCCACTTGGTACTATCAAACCAGCCCAACTTGGCACTGGTGCCACCATGGGTCTTGTCACCATCCTGCCTATCGTAGCTTTCAGGAGCCAGCCGGTCACTGCCTGCCATAGGCCCCGAGACACAAACCTCGGCCCGTTTCCCTGGCAAACAAAAGTAAGCTGCCCCGCTTCTGGATGGCAGATTGCAGGAGCCACTTGGTACTATCAAACCAGCCCGACTTGGCACTGGTGCCACCTCTGGTCTGGGAACCATCCTGCGTATCGTGGATTTTATGGAGCCAGCCGGTCAGTCCCAGCCATAGGCCCCCAAACACAAACAACGATCCGTTTCCCTGGCAAACAAAAGTAAGCTGCCCCGCTTCTGGATGGCAGATTGCAGGAACCACTTGGTAGTATCAAACCAGCCCAACTTGGCACTGGTGCCACCTCTGGTCTGGGAACCATCCTGCGTATCGTGGTTTCTAAGGAGCCAGCCGGCCACTCCCAACCATAGACCCCCAGACACAAACCTCGGCCCGTTTCCCTGGAAAACAAAAGTAAGCTACCCCGATTCTGGATGGCAGATTGCAGGAGCCACTTGGTACTATCAAATCAGCCCAACTTGGCACTGGTGCCACCATGGGTCTGGTAAACATCCTGCCTATCGTAGCTTTTCAGGAGCCAGCCGGCCACTCTCAGCCATATGCCCCCAAAAACAAACCACGGCCCTTTTCTCTGGCAAACAAAACTCAACTGCCCCTCTTCTGGATGGCAAATTTTAGGACGCACTTTGTACTACGAAAACCGCCCGACGTGGCACTGGTGCCACCTTGTGTCAGGGAACCATCCTGCATATCGAGCTTTTTAAGGAGCCAGCCGGCCACGCCCAGCCATAAACCCCCAAAAACAAACCACGGACCATTTCTCTTGGAAACAAAAATCCGCTGCCCCGCGTCTGGATGGCAGATTGCAGGAGCCACTTTGCACCATCAAACCAGCCCGACTTGGCACTGGTGCCACCTTGGGTCTGGGAACAATCCTGCATATCGTGGATTCTAAGGAGCCAGCCGGCCACTCCCAGCCATATGCCCCCAAACACAAACAACGGCGCTTTTCCCTGGAAAACAAAATTCGCCTGCCAACTTTTTGATGGCAGATTGCAGGAGCCACTTGGTACTATCAAATCATCCCAACTTGGCACTGGTGCCACTATGGGTCTGGGAACCATCCTGCCTATTGTAGCATTTCAGGAGCCAGCCGGTCACTCCCAGCCATAGGCCCCCAGACACAAACCTCGGACCGTTTCCCTGGCAAACAAAATTAAGCTGCCCCGATTCTGGATGGCAGATTGCAGGAGCCACTTGGTTGTGTCAAACCAGCCCGACTTGGCACTGGTGCCACCTTGGGTCTGGGAACCATCCTGCGTATCGTGGATTCTAAGCAGCCACCCGGCCACTCTGAGCCACAGGCCCCCAAACAAAAACTACGGTGCTTTTCCCTGGAAAACAAAACTCGCCTGCCAACTTTTTGATGGCAGATTGCAGGAGCCACTTGGTACTATCAAACCAGCCCAACTTGGCACTGGTGCCACGTCTGGTCTGGGAACCATCCTGCCTATCGTAGCTTTTCAGGAGCCAGCCGGTCACTCCCAGCCATAGACCCCCAGACACAAACCTCGGCCCGTTTCCCTGGCAAACAAAAGTAAGCTGCCCCGCTTTTGGATGGCAGATTGCAGGAGCCACGTTGCACCATCAAACCAGCCCCACGTGGCACTGGTGCCACCTTGGGTCTGGGAACAAGTTGGGCTGGTTTGATAGTACCAAGTGGCTCCTGCAATCTGCCATCCAGAAGCGGGACAGCTTACTTTTGTTTCCCAGGGAAACGGGCCGAGGTATTTGTCTGGGGGCCTATGGCTGGGAGTGACCGGCTGACTACTGAAAAGCCACGATAGGCAGGATGGTTACCAGACTCATGGTGCCACCAGTGCCAAGTCGGGCTGCTTTGATAATACTAAATAGCTCCTGCAATCTGCCATCCAGACGCGGGGCAGCGGATTTTTGTTTGCTGGAGAAAAGTTCCGTGGTTTTTTTTTTGGGGGTATATGACTGGACGTGGCCGGCTGGCTCCTTAAAAAGCTCTATACGCAGGATTGTTCCCTGACCCAAGGTGGCATCAGTGCCAAGTCGGGCTGTTTTCGTAGTACCAAGTGCGTCCTGCAATTTGCCATCCAGAAGCGGGGCAGCCTACTTTTGTTTGCCAGGGAAACGTGCCGAGGTATTTGTCTGGGGGCCTATGGCTGGGAGTGAGCGGCTGGCTCCTGAAAAGCTACGATAGGCAGGATGGTGACCAAACCCATGGTGGCACCAGTGCCAAGTTGGGCTGGTTTGATAGTACCAAGTGGCTCCTGCAATCTGCCATCAAGAAGTTGGCAGGCGAGTTTTGTTTTCCAGGGAAAAGCGCCGTTGTTTTTGTTTAGAGGCCTGTGGCTGGGAGTGGCCGCCTGTCCTCGTAGAATCTACGTTACGCAGCATGGTTCCCAGAGCCAAGGTGGCACCAGGGCCAAGTCGGGCTGGTTTGTAAGTACCAAGTGCATCCTGCAATCTGCCATCCAAAAGCGGGGCAGCTTACTTTTGTTTGCCAGGGAAACGGGCCGAGGTTTGTGTCCGGGGGCCTATGGCAGGGAGTGACCGGCTGGCTCCTGAAAAGCTACGATAGGCAGGATGTTTACCAGACCCATGGTGGCACCAGTGCCAAGTTGGGCTGATTTGATAGTACCAAGTGGCTCCTGCAATCTGCCATCCAGAATCGGGGTAACTTACTTTTGTTTTCCAGGGAAACGGGCCGAGGTTTGTGTCTGGGGGTCTATGGCTGGGAGTGACCGGCTGGCTCCTGAAAAGCTACAATAGGCAGGATGGTTCCCAGACCAGAGGTGGCACCAGTGCCAAGTTGGGCTGGTTTGATAGTACCAAGTGGCTCCTGCAATCTGCCATCAAAAAGTTGGCAGGCGAGTTTTGTTTTCCAGGGAAAAGCGCCGTTGTTTGTGTTTGGGGGCCTGTGGCTCAGAGTGGCCGGGTGGCTGCTTAGAATCCACGTTACGCAGGATGGTTCCCAGACCCAAGGTGGCACCAGTGCCAAGTCGGGCTGGTTTGACACAACCAAGTGGCTCCTGCAATCTGCCATCCAGAATCGGGGCAGCTTAATTTTGTTTGCCAGGGAAACGGTCCGAGGTTTGTGTCTGGGGGCCTATGGCTGGGAGTGACCGGCTGGCTCCTGAAATGCTACAATAGGCAGGATGGTTCCCAGACCCATAGTGGCACCAGTGCCAAGTTGGGATGATTTGATAGTACCAAGTGGCTCCTGCAATCTGCCATCAAAAAGCTGGCAGGCGAATTTTGTTTTCCAGGGAAAAGCGCCGTTGTTTGTGTTTGGGGGCCTGTGGCAGGGAGTGGCCGGCTGGCTCCTTAGAATCCACGATATGCAGGATTGTTCCCAGACCCAAGGTGGCACCAGTGCCAAGTCGGGCTGGTTTGATGGTGCAAAGTGGCTCCTGCAATCTGCCATACAGACGCGGGGCAGCGGATTTTTGTTTCCAAGAGAAATGGTCCGTGGTTTGTTTTTGGGGGTATATGGCTGGGCGTGGCCGGCTGGCTCCTTAAAAAGCTCGATATGCAGGATGGTTCCCTGACACAAGGTGGCACCAGTGCCACGTCGGGCGGTTTTCGTAGTACAAAGTGCGTCCTAAAATTTGCCATCCAGAAGAGGGGCAGTTGAGTTTTGTTTGCCAGAGAAAAGGGCCGTGGTTTGTTTTTGGGGCATATGGCTGAGAGTGGCCGGCTGGCCCCTGAAAATCCACGATAGGCAGGATGGTTCCCAGACCAGAGGTGTCACCAGTGCCAAGTCGGGCTGGTTTGATAGTACTAAGTAGCTCCTGCAATCTGCCATGCAGAAGCGGGGCAGCTTACTTTTGTTTGCCAGGGAAACGGGCCGAGGTTTGTGTCTGGGGGCCTATGGCTGGGAGTGACCGGCTGGCTCCTGAAAAGCTACGATAGGCAGGATGGTGACCAGACCCATGGTGGCAGCAGTGCCAAGTTGGGCTGGTTTGATAGTACCAAGTGGCTCCTGCAATCTGCCATCAAAAAGTTGGCAGGCGAGTTTTGTTTTCCAGGGAAAAGCGCCGTTGTTTGTGTTTGGGGGCCTGTGGCTGGGAGTGGCCAGCTGGCTCCTTAGAACCCACGATACGCAGGATGGTTCCCAGACCTGAGTTGGCACCAGTGCCAAGTTGGGCTGGTTTGATAGTACCAAGTGGCTCCTGCAATCTGCCATCCAGAAGCGGGGCAGCTTACTTTTGTTTGCCAGGGAAACGGGCCGAAATATTTGTCTGGGGGCCTCTGGCTGGGGGTGGCTGGCTGGCTCCTGAAAAGCTACGATAGGCAGGATGGTGACCAGACCCATGGTGGCACCAGTGCCAAGTTGGGCTGGTTTGATAATACCAAGTGGCTCCTGCAATCTGCCATCAAATGTTTGGCAGGCGAGTTTTGTTTTCCAGGGAAAAGCACCGTTGTGTGTGTTTTGGGGCCTGTGGCTGGGACTGGCCAGCTGGCTCCTTTGAATCCACGATACGCAGGATGGTTCCCAGACCCAAGGTGGCATCAGTGCCAAGTCGGGCTGTTTTGTTAGTACCAAGTGGTTCCTGCAATCTGCCATCCAGAAGCGGGGCAGCTGAATTTTGTTTGCCAGAGAAAAAGGCTGTTGTTTGTGTTTCGGGGCCTGTGGCTGGCAGTGGCCGGCTGGCTCCTGAAAATCCATGATACGCAGCATGGTTCCCAGACCCAAGGTGGCATCAGTGCCAAGTAGGGCTGGTTTCATAGTACCCAGTGGCTCCTGCAATCTGCCATCCAGAAGAGGGGCAGTTGAGTTTTGTTTTCCAGAGAAAAGGGCCGTGGTTTGTGTTTGGGGCCTATGGCTGAGAGTGACCGGCTGGCCCCTGAAAATCCACGATAGGAAGGATGGTTCCCAGATCCAAGGTGGCAGCAGTGCCATGTTGTGCTGGTGTGATAGTCCCAAGTGGCTCCTGCAATCTGCCATCCAGAAGCGGGGCAGCTGAATTTTGTTTGCCAGACAAAAAGTCTGTGGTTTGTGTTTGGGGGCCTGTGGCTGGGAGTGGCCGGCTGGCTCCTGAAAATCCATGATACGCAGCATGGTTCCCAGACCCAAGGTGGCACCAGTGCCAAGTGGGGCTGGTTTCACAGTGTCAAGTGCCTCCTGCAATCTCCCATCCAGAAGCGGGGCAGCTGAGTTTTGTTTGCCTGTGAAACGGGCCGTTGTTTTTAATTGGGGTCTGTGGCCGAGAGTGTTCGGCTGGCTCCTGACAACCCACAATACGCAGGATGGTTCCCAGACCCAAGGTGGCACCAGTGCCAAGTCGGGCTGGTTTGATAGTACCAAGTGGCTCCTGCAATCTGCCATCCAGAAGCGGTGCAGTTGAGTTTTGTTTGCCAGAGAAAAGGGCCGTGGGTTGTGTTTGGGGGCATATGGCTGGGAGTGGCCGGCTGTCTCATTAAAAAGATCGATACGCAGGATGGTTCCCAGACCCAAGGGGGCACCAGTGCCAAGTCGGGCTGTTTTTATAGTACCAAGTGCGTCCTGCAATTTGCCATCCAGAAGAGGGGCAGTTGAGTTTTGTTTGCCAGAGAATAGCGCCGTTGTTTGTGTTTGGGGGCTTGTGGCTCGTAGTGGCCGACTGGCGCCTTAGAATCTGTGTTACGCAGCATGGTTCCCAGACCCAAGGTGGCACCAGTGCCAAGTTGGGCTGGTTTGATAGTACCAAGTGGCTCCTGCAATCTGCCATCCAGAAGCGGGGTAGCTTACTTTTGTTTGCCAGGGAAACGGGCCGAGGTTTGTGACTGGGGACCTATGGCTGGGAGTGACCGGCTGGCTCCTGGAAAGCTACAATAGGCAGGATGGTGACCAGACCCATGGTGGCACCAGTGCCAAGTTGGGCTGGTTTGATAGTACCAAGTGGCTCCTGCAATCTGCCATCAAAAAGTTGGCAGGCGAGATTTGTTTTCCAGGGAAAAGCGACATTGTTTGTATTTGGGGGCCTGTGGCTGGGAGTGACCGGCTGGCTCCTTTGAACCCACGATACGCAGGATGGTTCCCAGACCCAAGGTGGCACCAGTGCCAAGTTTTGCTGGTTTGATACTACCAAGTGCGTCCTGCAATCTGCCATCCAGAAGCGGGGCAGCTTAATTTTGTTTGCCAGGGAAACGGGCCGTGGGTTTTGTTTGGGGGCATATAGCTGAGTGTGGCCGGCTGGCTCCTGAAAATCCACGCTAGGCAGCATGGTTCCCAGATGCAATGTGGCACCAGTGCCAAGTCGGGCTGGTTTGATGGTGCAAAGTGGCTCCTGCAATCTGCCATCCAGAAGCGAGGCAGCTGATTTTTGTTTGCCAGAGGAAAATTCCGTGGATTGTTTTTGGGGGCATATTGCTGGGAGTGGCCGGCTGGCTCCTTAAAATGCTCGATACGCATGATGGTTCCCAGGCCCAAGGTGTCACCACTACCAAGTCGGCCTGCGGTTTTAGTATCAAGTTCATCCTGCAATTTGCCATCCAGAAGAGGGGCAGTTGAGTTTTGTTTGCCAGAGAAACGGGCCGAGGTTTCTGTTTGGGGACATATGGCTGAGAGTGGCCGGCTGGCCCCTGAATATCCACGATACAGAGCATGGTTCCCAGATCCAAGGTGGCACCAGTGCCAAGTCGGGCTGGTTTGATAGTACCAAGTGTCTCCTGCAATCTGCCATCCAGAAGCAGGGCAGCTTACTTTTGTTTGCCAGAGAAATAGGCCTAGGTTTTTGTTTGGGGGCCTGTGGCTAGGAGTGGCCGGCTGGCTCCTTAGAATCCACGATACGCAGGATGGTTCCCAGACCCAAGGTGGCACCAGTGCCAAGTCGGGCTGGTTTGATTACACCAAGTGCCTCCTGCAATCTCCCATCCAGAAGCGGGGCAGCTGAGTTTTGTTTGCCTGTGAAACGGGCCGTTGTTTTTAATTGGGGTCTGTGGCCGAGAGTGTTCGGCTGGCTCCTGACAACCCACAATACGCAGGATGGTTCCCAGACCCAAGGTGGCACCAGTGCCAAGTCGGGCTGGTTTGATAGTACCAAGTGGCTCCTGCAATCTGCCATCCAGAAGCGGTGCAGTTGAGTTTTGTTTGCCAGAGAAAAGGGCCGTGGGTTGTGTTTGGGGGCATATGGCTGGGAGTGGCCGGCTGTCTCATTAAAAAGATCGATACGCAGGATGGTTCCCAGACCCAAGGGGGCACCAGTGCCAAGTCGGGCTGTTTTTATAGTACCAAGTGCGTCCTGCAATTTGCCATCCAGAAGAGGGGCAGTTGAGTTTTGTTTGCCAGAGAATAGCGCCGTTGTTTGTGTTTGGGGGCTTGTGGCTCGTAGTGGCCGACTGGCGCCTTAGAATCTGTGTTACGCAGCATGGTTCCCAGACCCAAGGTGGCACCAGTGCCAAGTTGGGCTGGTTTGATAGTACCAAGTGGCTCCTGCAATCTGCCATCCAGAAGCGGGGTAGCTTACTTTTGTTTGCCAGGGAAACGGGCCGAGGTTTGTGACTGGGGACCTATGGCTGGGAGTGACCGGCTGGCTCCTGGAAAGCTACAATAGGCAGGATGGTTACCAGACCCATGGTGGCACCAGTGCCAAGTTGGGCTGGTTTGATAGTACCAAGTGGCTCCTGCAATCTGCCATCAAAAAGTTGGCAGGCGAGTTTTGTTTTCCAGGGAAAAGCGACATTGTTTGTATTTGGGGGCCTGTGGCTGGGAGTGACCGGCTGGCTCCTTTGAACCCACGATACGCAGGATGGTTCCCAGACCCAAGGTGGCACCAGTGCCAAGTTTTGCTGGTTTGATACTACCAAGTGCGTCCTGCAATCTGCCATCCAGAAGCGGGGCAGCTTAATTTTGTTTGCCAGGGAAACGGGCCGTGGGTTTTGTTTGGGGGTATATAGCTGAGAGTGGCCGGCTGGCTCCTGAAAATCCACGCTAGGCAGCATGGTTCCCAGATGCAATGTGGCACCAGTGCCAAGTCGGGCTGGTTTGATGGTGCAAAGTGGCTCCTGCAATCTGCCATCCAGAAGCGAGGCAGCTGATTTTTGTTTGCCAGAGGAAAATTCCGTGGATTGTTTTTGGGGGCATATTGCTGGGAGTGGCCGGCTGGCTCCTTAAAATGCTCGATACGCATGATGGTTCCCAGGCCCAAGGTGTCACCACTACCAAGTCGGCCTGCGGTTTTAGTATCAAGTTCATCCTGCAATTTGCCATCCAGAAGAGGGGCAGTTGAGTTTTGTTTGCCAGAGAAACGGGCCGAGGTTTCTGTTTGGGGACATATGGCTGAGAGTGGCCGGCTGGCCCCTGAATATCCACGATACAGAGCATGGTTCCCAGATCCAAGGTCGCACCAGTGCCAAGTCGGGCTGGTTTGATAGTACCAAGTGTCTCCTGCAATCTGCCATCCAGAAGCAGGGCAGCTTACTTTTGTTTGCCAGAGAAATAGGCCTAGGTTTTGGTTTGGGGGCCTATGGCTGAGAGTGGCCGGCTGGCCCCTGAAAATCAACGATAGGCAGGATGGTTCCCAGATCCAAGGTGGCACCAGTGCCAAGTAAGGCTGGTTGTATGGTTCAAAGTAACTCCTGCAATCTGCCATCCAGAAGCGGGACAGCTGAGTTTTTTTTGCCAGAGAAAAGGTCCATGGTTTCTTTTTGGGGCATACGGCTGGGAATTGCCGGCTGGCTCCTTAAAATGCTCGATACGCAGGATGGTTCCCAGAGCCAAGGTGGCACCACTGCCAAGTCGGGCTCTTTTTGTAGTACCAAGTGCGTCCTGCAATTTGCCATCCAGAAGAGGGGCAGTTGAGTTTTGTTTGCCAGAGAAAAGGGCCGTTGTTTGTGTTTGGGGGCCTGTGGCTGGGAGTGTTCGGCTGGTTCCTGAATATGTACAATACGCAGGATTGTTCCCAGATCCAAGGTGGCAGCAGTGCCATGTTGTGCTGGTGTGATAGTCCCAAGTGGCTCCTGCAATCTGCCATCCAGAAGTGGGGCAGCTGATTTTTGTTTGCCAGAGAAAAGGTCCGTGGTTTGTTTTTGGGGGCATGTGGCTGAGAGTGGCCGGCTGGCCCCTGAAAATCCACGATACACAGGATGGTTCCCAGATCCAAGGTGGCACCTGTGCCAAGTCGGGCTGATTTGATAGTACTAAGTAGCTCCTGCAATCTGCCATGCAGAAGCGGGGCAGCTTACTTTTGTTTGCCAGGGAAACGGGCCGAGGTTTGTGTTTGGGGGCCTATGGCTGAGAGTGACCGGCTGGCTCCTGAAAAGCTACAATAGGCAGGATGGTGACCAGACCCATGGTGGCACCAGTGCCAAGTTGGGCTGGTTTGATAGTACCAAGTGGTTCCTGCAATCTGCCATCCAGAAGCAGGGCAGCTGAGTTTTGTTTGCCAGAGAAAAGGGCCTTGGTTTGTGTTTGGGGGCATATGGCTGGGTGTGGCCAGCTGGCTCCTTAAAATGCACGATATGCAACATGGCTCCCAGACCCAAGGTGGCACAAGTGCCAAGTTGGGCTGGTTTGATAGTACCAAGTGGCTCCTGCAATCTTCCATGATCACGTGGAGAAATACTTTCTGGTTTCAGCCTCATGCTCTTTCTTCTCTCCCTCAACTTCTCTATCACCTCTCATCTGGTTCACATGCGCTGTCTTCAAGGTCCACAGGCTACTTTTCACAGAATCTTCTGGCCTGATGAAGTAAGGATGATGAATAGAACAGAGCTGGGATCTATTTTCCAGTTTGGATAAAATGCATTCTGCACACAAATCCAAGGAGAACGGGCTGCCCCGATGCCCAGAAAATCTTTCACTCCTGCTAGTGTTCTACGTCAACCGCAACTTAGTCTGAAAGAAAAGCTTTTTCTCTGAGAGCATCTGAGAGGTTTGCATGAAGCACTGATATCTGACATATGCAATTTTGAATAGGAGAGGAAAAAGAAAATGGCAAGGAGTTTTTAATTTTAGTGGTTTCAATTTTAATTTCCGTGCACTTTTTCAAAACTTGTCAGCTCAAATGCCCATCAACATCTTTTAGTCATCTGTAAGTCAGTATTCATATAAAATGTGCTTCAAATCCAAAGAATTTCAAATTTGCACTCCAAGCTTCTATGCCTAGATTTATGATTTCCTACACATATTAGATGAAAGGAAGGCCTTTTTTACTGTGGGAGTGCTGGAACACTGGAACAGGTTGCCCAGAGAAGTTGTGGGTGTCCCATCCCTGAAAGTATTCAAGGTCACCTTGGACGGGGCTTGGAGCAGCAACAAAGGAGAAGCTTGATGGTAGAGAAACAAAGTTGGACTATAGAAGAAACTCGGATTGAAGTATAGGATCAAGTTTTCTCTCAGCTCTTGGGGTAAATTCAAAGTTGTACAAAATGACATTTATCTGTGCTATTCACTACTGTAACAGAAAGTTTCATGAAAACTGTACAGAAGATAGTAAATTTTAAAAGAGATAAGAATTACAGCATAAAATCCATGGGATAGGTTACAACATGAGACACTCTCTAAGAGAAAATCTCTGTGTTTCAGCACTTCATCGGGGTAAGATTTCATGAAGTGCCAAAGAAGGCGGCAAAATATCATTCGGGACATTATTTACTGGAATTCAGCCTGGCCATTAGTAGGAACTGCCTTTGAACATATCATGTAGATATACCACACACACTTTCCCTTCACTGAAAAATTACTGTTTACAACAAATAAGCAATTGACGATCAAAATTGATTGAAAGCATCTTAAACATGTCAAGTATTTCATTGTAGATGATCTGTGATCCAAATGCTTCTTCCACCTTCGAGAGGGACAGAAGAATTCTTCCATATCATGATGGTTTAAAATTGTATCAACCAATGTTTTCTGCTGAAAAGATATCATCTATTTTTTTCTATTTTTGGAAGAAAATATTCCTAGACATACAACAGGTGAGAACTAAGTAATTTTAAAGAAACAAATGAAATGAAAATATTCTGTAAATAGAATGAAATGAAAAGCTGTGTTTTAAATAGGAGCTAAATATTAAACAGAATTTTTGTACCAGGCATTTGAATTACTGCACCAGCTCTTTTGCCCATCAAGAGAGGCATTTAGCATTTCAGTCTTTTCCAAGGTGTTCATGATCTGCTATGCTGATCTCTGTGTGTGCCTAGGTGTGTGTGGAGGGGGGGGCATATGAAGGGGAGTGTGTATGTTTGCTTTACAATTGTTGTGGCAGATTCATGCCTCAGCTCCACATTTTGTTTTAAAAAGGTCACACCGAGTGGATATGAAGTTTACTATCAACAAGAGATCGATTCCCAAATCATCCATTTGACTCTCCCTTATAAATCATGTGCTTTGTTGCATATTTTATCAAATATACTTTCAAGCCAGATGGAGGAAGGAGGATGTGGGAATCCCTCCACCATCTTGCAACTTTTATGTAAGTAGGTTTTCAAGAAAATCATCATTTCTCTTTTAAATATGTCTGGAACAGGCATGATGGTAGTGTCAACCTGTTGGAGTTTTTGTTGCTGGAAGAAGTTGTACAAAAGGATTGGTTTTTACATTGACCAGTTACTGAATCAAGCGCAGGAATACATTGGAAATTTAGCTGGGGGTTCCTTTTCCCAGCAGACTACTTCTAGAACGAGCTTGTACACTGAAGCTGACTCTTTTGCTCTCTTTTTGTTTCTTTCCTATTTTCTTGGCTTCTTTGCCACTATCTAGACAATTTTGGAACTTTGTTCCCAACTAAAATGGTTTCAATAGTCTGATTGTGATCATACATTTTTACAAGGAATTTTTAAAATCTTTCCTCGAGTCCAGAAAGTCAAGGACTTAGATCTTTTTCTTCCCTTATCAATATTGCCATGAAATTGATAAATAAAGACCAACTCTTTATTTTTGTTTTTAACCCACGTAGATAATTCCCATCCATTAATCCATTTTGTGGACCAATAGCTGCCATTCTGATGGAAGCTGTCACTTCTTAACAATAGGCATTCTGTGACTATGTTGACAGCACTTTGGGTGAAGATCCTAACTGGTCTTAGATATACATAGGGAGAAATTTGCTCAGCCAGTGTCAGTCTTAAGCATGCGTATCAGAAGATCTTTCTAGAGCTGGGAATTTTCCCATGAAAGGGATTCAGTTAGGGAAGAGACACTTGTGCCAGAGTTTTACATTCTTCTTGAACACTGCTTAAGGAACTTAGATGCCATGTCCATTTGGATCTCTGTCTGCACAGAACTTTGTCATGCCAGTGCTTTGAAATGCATCTTGAAGAGAATTCACTAGCACAGAATGAAAGAGAGTGGAAGGGGTTGGTGGGGCTAACCAGGCCCAACCCCCCTGCCTAAACCAGGATACCTAGAGCCTCTTGCCCAGGATTCTATCTGGGTGTACTTTTAATGTCTTCAAAGATCCAGGCTCCACAATCTTTCTGGGCAGTCTGTGCCGTGGTTCAGTCACCCTGACAGTAAAGAAACATTTACTGATGTTCAAAGGCAATCTCCTGTATTTCAGTGTGTGCCCACTGCCTCTTGTCTTTTCCCTCAGCATCACTGAAAAGACACTGATTCCCTCCCCTTTGCACTATTGCTTCCATATGTATGTGTGATGCCATGTAGAGGTACGTCAAAAACCTCCCTGAAGCCCAGGCAGATAATATTCCCTTCATCTACCAGTCAAGTTGATTCATCAGAGGAGTTTAAAGTGATGTTCAGCATGAAATTCCCCTGAAAAATCATGCTAACTACATTATTTGGTCATCTGTCATGTGCCTGGCAAGGATTTCCAGGAAGAGCTGCTTCATCAACTTCCTGGGGATAAAAAAGAGGCTGGCTGGTTTGTACTATGGCGAGTCCTCTTAATTGCCTTTTTTGAAGATGGGTGTCATTTGCTAACATCCACTCTTTAGCCTCTCTTGTCGTCTACATCTTAGCAAAACGCTTTTCCACTATGTCTGGCTAGGAAAAACTGTGCCAGCACAGAAAACATCTCCCATCGTGTTCTAGAAGTTGCACGGATGTCTGCCAAGTGTTTGGCAGGAAGAAAAGAAAAGTTGTCCAAAACAGCTTCCAATCGAATGTTCCTGTGATTGGAAAAGTCAGGAGAGTGCAAAGGTACTGTTTTCTATCAGTTGGCAAGGTGCGCACACAATCCCAGTGTTGTACAGCTTGCTTCTTCACCTTCCCGAAGCTGCCGCTCTCGCCGGCTGCCGGAGCCCAAGAAGCGGCTTCTTCGCGCAAAGACGATTGTGCCGCTCACAGTGCTCTCCTTAGCGCGGCTTCTGCCGAAAGACGCCCGGCAGCGGCTCTTACCTCCGGAGAGCATCCTACCTTCGTCTTTCGCGTCTTTTGTAGTCTACATCTTAGCAAAACGCTTTTCCACTATGTCTGGCTAGGAAAAACTGTGCCAGCACAGAAAACATCTCCCATCGTGTTCTAGAAGTTGCACGGATGTCTGCCAAGTGTTTGGCAGGAAGAAAAGAAAAGTTGTCCAAAACAGCTTCCAATCGAATGTTCCTGTGATTGGAAAAGTCAGGAGAGTGCAAAGGTACTGTTTTCTATCAGTTGGCAAGGTGCGCACACAATCCCAGTGTTGTACAGCTTGCTTCTTCACCTTCCCGAAGCTGCCGCTCTCGCCGGCTGCCGGAGCCCAAGAAGCGGCTTCTTCGCGCAAAGACGATTGTGCCGCTCACAGTGCTCTCCTTAGCGCGGCTTCTGCCGAAAGACGCCCGGCAGCGGCTCTTACCTCCGGAGAGCATCCTACCTTCGTCTTTCGCGTCTTTTGTAGTCTACATCTTAGCAAAACGCTTTTCCACTATGTCTGGCTAGGAAAAACTGTGCCAGCACAGAAAACATCTCCCATCGTGTTCTAGAAGTTGCACGGATGTCTGCCAAGTGTTTGGCAGGAAGAAAAGAAAAGTTGTCCAAAACAGCTTCCAATCGAATGTTCCTGTGATTGGAAAAGTCAGGAGAGTGCAAAGATACTGTTTTCTATCAGTTGGCAAGGTGCGCACACAATCCCAGTGTTGTACAGCTTGCTTCTTCACCTTCCCGAAGCTGCCGCTCTCGCCGGCTGCCGGAGCCCAAGAAGCGGCTTCTTCGCGCAAAGACGATTGTGCCGCTCACAGGGCTCTCCTTAGCGCGGCTTCTGCCGAAAGACGCCCGGCAGCGGCTCTTACCTCCGGAGAGCATCCTACCTTCGTCTTTCGCGTCTTTTGTAGTCTACATCTTAGCAAAACGCTTTTCCACTATGTCTGGCTAGGAAAAACTGTGCCAGCACAGAAAACATCTCCCATCGTGTTCTAGAAGTTGCACGGATGTCTGCCAAGTGTTTGGCAGGAAGAAAAGAAAAGTTGTCCAAAACAGCTTCCAATCGAATGTTCCTGTGATTGGAAAAGTCAGGAGAGTGCAAAGGTACTGTTTTCTATCAGTTGGCAAGGTGCGCACACAATCCCAGTGTTGTACAGCTTGCTTCTTCACCTTCCCGAAGCAGCCGCTTTCGCCGGCTGCCGGAGCCCAAGAAGCGGCTTCTTCGCGCAAAGACGATTGTGCCGCTCACAGTGCTCTCCTTAGCGCAGCTTCTGCCGAAAGACGCCCGGCAGCGGCTCTTACCTCCTGAGAGTGGCAGCTTCGGGAAGGTGAAGAAGCAAGCTGTACAACACTGGGATTGTGTGCGCACCTTGCCAACTGATAGAAAACAGTACCTTTGCACTCTCCTGACTTTTCCAATCACAGGAACATTCGATTGGAAGCTGTTTTGGACAACTTTTCTTTTCTTCCTCCCAAACACTTGGCAGACATCCGTGCAACTTCTAGAACACGATGGGAGATGTTTTCTGTGCTGGCACGGGTTTTCCTAGCCAGACATAGTGGAAAAGCGTTTTGCTAAGATGTAGACTACAAAAGACGCGAAAGACGAAGGTAGGATGCTCTCCGGAGGTAAGAGCCGCTGCCGGGCGTCTTTCGGCAGAAGCCGCGCTAAGGAGAGCCCTGTGAGCGGCACAATCGTCTTTGCGCGAAGAAGCCGCTTCTTGGGCTCCGGCAGCCGGCGAGAGCGGCAGCTTCGGGAAGGTGAAGAAGCAAGCTGTACAACACTGGGATTGTGTGCGCACCTTGCCAACTGATAGAAAACAGTACCTTTGCACTCTCCTGACTTTTCCAATCACAGGAACATTCGATTGGAAGCTGTTTTGGACAACTTTTCTTTTCTTCCTGCCAAACACTTGGCAGACATCCGTGCAACTTCTAGAACACGATGGGAGATGTTTTCTGTGCTGGCACAGTTTTTCCTAGCCAGACATAGTGGAAAAGCGTTTTGCTAAGATGTAGACTACAAAAGACGCGAAAGACGAAGGTAGGATGCTCTCCGGAGGTAAGAGCCGCTGCCGGGCGTCTTTCGGCAGAAGCCGCGCTAAGGAGAGCACTGTGAGCGGCACAATCGTCTTTGCGCGAAGAAGCCGCTTCTTGGGCTCCGGCAGCCGGCGAGAGCGGCAGCTTCGGGAAGGTGAAGAAGCAAGCTGTACAACACTGGGATTGTGTGCGCACCTTGCCAACTGATAGAAAACAGTACCTTTGCACTCTCCTGACTTTTCCAATCACAGGAACATTCGATTGGAAGCTGTTTTGGACAACTTTTCTTTTCTTCCTGCCAAACACTTGGCAGACATCCGTGCAACTTCTAGAACACGATGGGAGATGTTTTCTGTGCTGGCACAGTTTTTCCTAGCCAGACATAGTGGAAAAGCTTTTTGCCGAGGTGTAGATGAGAAGAGGAGCTAAAGACGAAGGTAGGATGCTCTCCGGAGGTAAGAGCCGCTGCCGGGCGTCTTTCGGCAGAAGCCGCGCTAAGGAGAGCCCTGTGAGCGGCACAATCGTCTTTGCGCGAAGAAGCCGCCTCTTGGGCTCCGGCAGCCGGCGAGAGCGGCAGCTTCGGGAAGGTGAAGAAGCAAGCTGTACAACACTGAGATTGTGTGCGCACCTTGCCAACTGATAGAAAACAGTACCTTTGCACTCTCCTGACTTTTCCAATCACAGGAACATTCGATTGGAAGCTGTTTTGGACAACTTTTCTTTTCTTCCTGCCAAACACTTGGCAGACATCCGTGCAACTTCTAGAACACGATGGGAGATGTTTTCTGTGCTGGCACAGTTTTTCCTAGCCAGACATAGTGGAAAAGCGTTTTGCTAAGATGTAGACTACAAAAGACGCGAAAGACGAAGGTAGGATGCTCTCCGGAGGTAAGAGCCGCTGCCGGGCGTCTTTCGGCAGAAGCCGCGCTAAGGAGAGCCCTGTGAGCGGCACAATCGTCTTTGCGCGAAGAAGCCGCTTCTTGGGCTCCGGCAGCCGGCGAGAGCGGCAGCTTCGGGAAGGTGAAGAAGCAAGCTGTACAACACTGGGATTGTGTGCGCACCTTGCCAACTGATAGAAAACAGTACCTTTGCACTCTCCTGACTTTTCCAATCACAGGAACATTCGATTGGAAGCTGTTTTGGACAACTTTTCTTTTCTTCCTGCCAAACACTTGGCAGACATCCGTGCAACTTCTAGAACACGATGGGAGATGTTTTCTGTGCTGGCACAGTTTTTCCTAGCCAGACATAGTGGAAAAGCTTGTTGCCGAGGTGTAGATGAGAGGAGGAGCTAAAGAGGAAGGTAGGATGCTCTCCGGAGGTAAGAGCCGCTGCCGGGCGTCTTTCGGCAGAAGCCGCGCTAAGGAGAGCCCTGTGAGCGGCACAATCGTCTTTGCGCGAAGAAGCCGCTTCTTGGGCTCCGGCAGCCGGCGAGAGCGGCAGCTTCGGGAAGGTGAAGAAGCAAGCTGTACAACACTGGGATTGTGTGCGCACCTTGCCAACTGATAGAAAACAGTACCTTTGCACTCTCCTGACTTTTCCAATCACAGGAACATTCGATTGGAAGCTGTTTTGGACAACTTTTCTTTTCTTCCTGCCAAACACTTGGCAGACATCCGTGCAACTTCTAGAACACGATGGGAGATGTTTTCTGTGCTGGCACAGTTTTTCCTAGCCAGACATAGTGGAAAAGCGTTTTGCTAAGATGTAGACGACAAGAGAGGCTAAAGAGTGGATGTTAGCAAATGACACCCATCTTCAAAAAAGGCAATTAAGAGGACTCGCCATAGTACAAACCAGCCAGCCTCTTTTTTATCCCCAGGAAGTTGATGAAGCAGCTCTTCCTGGAAATCCTTGCCAGGCACATGACAGATGATCAAATAATGTAGTTAGCATGATTTTTCAGGGGAATTTCATGCTGAACATCACTTTAAACTCCTCTGATGAATCAACTTGACTGGTAGATGAAGGGAATATTATCTGCCTGGGCTTCAGGGAGGTTTTTGACGTACCTCTACATGGCATCACACATACATATGGAAGCAATAGTGCAAAGGGGAGGGAATCAGTGTCTTTTCAGTGATGCTGAGGGAAAAGACAAGAGGCAGTGGGCACACACTGAAATACAGGAGATTGCCTTTGAACATCAGTAAATGTTTCTTTACTGTCAGGGTGACTGAACCACGGCACAGACTGCCCAGAAAGATTGTGGAGCCTGGATCTTTGAAGACATTAAAAGTACACCCAGATAGAATCCTGGGCAAGAGGCTCTAGGTATCCTGGTTTAGGCAGGGGGGTTGGGCCTGGTTAGCCCCACCAACCCCTTCCACTCTCTTTCATTCTGTGCTAGTGAATTCTCTTCAAGATGCATTTCAAAGCACTGGCATGACAAAGTTCTGTGCAGACAGAGATCCAAATGGACATGGCATCTAAGTTCCTTAAGCAGTGTTCAAGAAGAATGTAAAACTCTGGCACAAGTGTCTCTTCCCTAACTGAATCCCTTTCATGGGAAAATTCCCAGCTCTAGAAAGATCTTCTGATACGCATGCTTAAGACTGACACTGGCTGAGCAAATTTCTCCCTATGTATATCTAAGACCAGTTAGGATCTTCACCCAAAGTGCTGTCAACATAGTCACAGAATGCCTATTGTTAAGAAGTGACAGCTTCCATCAGAATGGCAGCTATTGGTCCACAAAATGGATTAATGGATGGGAATTATCTACGTGGGTTAAAAACAAAAATAAAGAGTTGGTCTTTATTTATCAATTTCATGGCAATATTGATAAGGGAAGAAAAAGATCTAAGTCCTTGACTTTCTGGACTCGAGGAAAGATTTTAAAAATTCCTTGTAAAAATGTATGATCACAATCAGACTATTGAAACCATTTTAGTTGGGAACAAAGTTCCAAAATTGTCTAGATAGTGGCAAAGAAGCCAAGAAAATAGGAAAGAAACAAAAAGAGAGCAAAAGAGTCAGCTTCAGTGTACAAGCTCGTTCTAGAAGTAGTCTGCTGGGAAAAGGAACCCCCAGCTAAATTTCCAATGTATTCCTGCGCTTGATTCAGTAACTGGTCAATGTAAAAACCAATCCTTTTGTACAACTTCTTCCAGCAACAAAAACTCCAACAGGTTGACACTACCATCATGCCTGTTCCAGACATATTTAAAAGAGAAATGATGATTTTCTTGAAAACCTACTTACATAAAAGTTGCAAGATGGTGGAGGGATTCCCACATCCTCCTTCCTCCATCTGGCTTGAAAGTATATTTGATAAAATATGCAACAAAGCACATGATTTATAAGGGAGAGTCAAATGGATGATTTGGGAATCGATCTCTTGTTGATAGTAAACTTCATATCCACTCGGTGTGACCTTTTTAAAACAAAATGTGGAGCTGAGGCATGAATCTGCCACAACAATTGTAAAGCAAACATACACACTCCCCTTCATATGCCCCCCCCTCCACACACACCTAGGCACACACAGAGATCAGCATAGCAGATCATGAACACCTTGGAAAAGACTGAAATGCTAAATGCCTCTCTTGATGGGCAAAAGAGCTGGTGCAGTAATTCAAATGCCTGGTACAAAAATTCTGTTTAATATTTAGCTCCTATTTAAAACACAGCTTTTCATTTCATTCTATTTACAGAATATTTTCATTTCATTTGTTTCTTTAAAATTACTTAGTTCTCACCTGTTGTATGTCTAGGAATATTTTCTTCCAAAAATAGAAAAAAATAGATGATATCTTTTCAGCAGAAAACATTGGTTGATACAATTTTAAACCATCATGATATGGAAGAATTCTTCTGTCCCTCTCGAAGGTGGAAGAAGCATTTGGATCACAGATCATCTACAATGAAATACTTGACATGTTTAAGATGCTTTCAATCAATTTTGATCGTCAATTGCTTATTTGTTGTAAACAGTAATTTTTCAGTGAAGGGAAAGTGTGTGTGGTATATCTACATGATATGTTCAAAGGCAGTTCCTACTAATGGCCAGGCTGAATTCCAGTAAATAATGTCCCGAATGATATTTTGCCGCCTTCTTTGGCACTTCATGAAATCTTACCCCGATGAAGTGCTGAAACACAGAGATTTTCTCTTAGAGAGTGTCTCATGTTGTAACCTATCCCATGGATTTTATGCTGTAATTCTTATCTCTTTTAAAATTTACTATCTTCTGTACAGTTTTCATGAAACTTTCTGTTACAGTAGTGAATAGCACAGATAAATGTCATTTTGTACAACTTTGAATTTACCCCAAGAGCTGAGAGAAAACTTGATCCTATACTTCAATCCGAGTTTCTTCTATAGTCCAACTTTGTTTCTCTACCATCAAGCTTCTCCTTTGTTGCTGCTCCAAGCCCCGTCCAAGGTGACCTTGAATACTTTCAGGGATGGGACACCCACAACTTCTCTGGGCAACCTGTTCCAGTGTTCCAGCACTCCCACAGTAAAAAAGGCCTTCCTTTCATCTAATATGTGTAGGAAATCATAAATCTAGGCATAGAAGCTTGGAGTGCAAATTTGAAATTCTTTGGATTTGAAGCACATTTTATATGAATACTGACTTACAGATGACTAAAAGATGTTGATGGGCATTTGAGCTGACAAGTTTTGAAAAAGTGCACGGAAATTAAAATTGAAACCACTAAAATTAAAAACTCCTTGCCATTTTCTTTTTCCTCTCCTATTCAAAATTGCATATGTCAGATATCAGTGCTTCATGCAAACCTCTCAGATGCTCTCAGAGAAAAAGCTTTTCTTTCAGACTAAGTTGCGGTTGACGTAGAACACTAGCAGGAGTGAAAGATTTTCTGGGCATCGGGGCAGCCCGTTCTCCTTGGATTTGTGTGCAGAATGCATTTTATCCAAACTGGAAAATAGATCCCAGCTCTGTTCTATTCATCATTCTTACTTGATCAGGCCAGAAGATTCTGTGAAAAGTAGCCTGTGGACCTTGAAGACAGCGCATGTGAACCAGATGAGAGGTGATAGAGAAGTTGAGAGAGAGAAGAAAGAGCATGAGGCTGAAACCAGAAAGTATTTCTCCACGTGATCATGGAAGATTGCAGGAGCCACTTGGTACTATCAAACCAGCCCAACTTGGCACTGGTGCCACCTTGGGTCTGGGAGCCATGTTGCATATCGTGCATTTTAAGGAGCCAGCTGGCCACACCCAGCCATATGCCCCCAAACACAAACCAAGGCCCTTTTCTCTGGCAAACAAAACTCAGCTGCCCTGCTTCTGGATGGCAGATTGCAGGAACCACTTGGTACTATCAAACCAGCCCAACTTGGCACTGGTGCCACCATGGGTCTGGTCACCATCCTGCCTATTGTAGCTTTTCAGGAGCCAGCCGGTCACTCTCAGCCATAGGCCCCGAGACACAAAACTCGGCCCGTTTCCCTGGCAAACAAAAGTAAGCTGCCCCGCTTCTGGATGGCAGATTGCAGGAGCTACTTAGTACTATCAAATCAGCCCGACTTGGCACAGGTGCCACCTTGGATCTGGGAACCATCCTGTGTATCGTGGATTTTCAGGGGCCAGCCAGCCACTCTCAGCCATATGCCCCCAAAAACAAACCACGGACCTTTTCTCTGGCAAACAAAAATCAACTGCCCCACTTCTGGATGGCAGATTGCAGGAGCCACTTGGGACTATCACACCAGCACAACATGGCACTGCTGCCAACTTGGATCTCGGAACAATCCTACGTATCGTACATATTCAGGAACCAGCCGAACACTCCCAGCCACAGGCCCCCAAACACAAACAAAGGCCCATTTCCCTGGAAAACAAAACTCAGCTGCCCCGCTTCTGGATGGCAGTTTGCAGGAGCCACTTGGTACTATCAAACCAGCCCAACTTGGCACTGGTGCCACCTTGGGTCTGGGAACCATCCTGCGTATCGTGGATTTTAAGGAGCCAGCCGGCTACTCCCAGCCACAGGCCCCCAACAAAAACCACGGCCCTTTTTTCTGGCAAACAAAACTTAGCTGCCTCACTTCTGGATGGCAGATTGCAGGAGCCACTTGGTGTAATCAAACCAGCCCGACTTGGCACTGGTGCCACCTTGGGTCTGGGAACCATCCTGCGTATCGTGGATTCTAAGGAGCCAGCCGGCCACTGCCAGCCACAGGCCCCCAAACAAAATCAACGGCGCTGTTCCCTGGAAAACAAAACACGCCTGCCAACTTTTTGATGGAGTTTGCAGGAGCCACTTGGTACTATCAAACCAGCCCGACTTGGCACTGGTGCCACCTTGGGTCTGGGAAACATCCTGCGTATCGTGGATTCTTAAGGGCCAGCCGGCCACTCCTAGCCACAGGCCCCCAAACAAAAACCTAGGCCTATTTCTCTGGCAAACAAAAGTAAGCTGCCCCGCTTCTGGATGGCAGATTGCAGGAGACACTTGGTACTATCAAACCAGCCCAACTTGGCACTGGTGCCACCTTGGATCTGGGAACCATGCTGTGTATCGTGGATATTCAGGGGCCAGCCGGCCACTCTCAGCCATATGTCCCCAAACAGAAACCTCGGCCCGTTTCTCTGGCAAACAAAACTCAACTGCCCCTCTTCTGGATGGCAAATTGCAGGATGAACTTGATACTAAAACCGCAGGCCGACTTGGTAGTGGTGACACCTTGGGCCTGGGAACCATCATGCGTATCGAGCATTTTAAGGAGCCAGCCGGCCACTCCCAGCAATATGCCCCCAAAAACAATCCACGGAATTTTTCTCTGGCAAACAAAATCAGCTGCCCCGCTTCTGGATGGCAGATTGCAGGAGCCACTTTGCACCATCAAACCAGCCCGACTTGGCACTGGTGCCACCTTGCATCTGGGAACCATGCTGCCTAGCGTGGATTTTCAGGAGCCAGCCGGCCACTCTCAGCCATAGGCCCCCAAACAAAACCCACGGCCCGTTTCCCTGGCAAACAAAATTAAGCTGCCCCGCTTCTGGATGGCAGATTGCAGGACGCACTTGGTAGTATCAAACCAGCCCGACTTGGCACTGGTGCCACCTTGGGTCTGGGAACCATCATGCGTATCGTGGGTTCAAAGGAGCCAGCCGGCCACTCCCAGCCACAGGCCCCCAAATACAAACAACGGCGCTTTTCCCTGGAAAACAAATCTCGCCTGCCAACTTTTTCATGGCAGATTGCAGGAGCCACTTGGTACTATCAAACCAGCCCAACTTGGCACTGGTGCCACCATGGGTCTGGTCACCATCCTGCCTATTGTAGCTTTCCAGGAGCCAGCCGGTCACTCCCAGCCATAGGTCCCCAGTCACAAACCTCGGCCCGTTTCCCTGGCAAACAAAAGTAAGCTGCCCCGCTTCTGGATGGCAGATTGCAGGAGCCCCTTGGTACTATCAAACCAGCCAAACTTGGCACTGGTGCCACCTCTGGTCTGGGAACCATGCTGCGTAACGCAGATTCTAAGGCGCCAGTCGGCCACTCCCAGCCACAAGCCCCCAAACACAAACAACGGCGCTATTCTCTGGCAAACAAAACTCCACTGCCCCTCTTCTGGATGGCAAATTGCAGGACGCACTTGGTACTATAAAAACAGCCCCACTTGGGACTGGTGCCACCTTGGGTCTGGGAACCATCCTGCGTACCGATCTTTTTAATGAGACAGCCGGTCACTCCCAGCCATATGCCCCCAAACACAACCCACGGCCCTTTTCTCTGGCAAACAAAACTCAACTGCACCGCTTCTGGATGGCAGATTGCAGGAGCCACTTGGTACTATCAAACCAGCCCGACTTGGCACTGGTGCCACCTTGGGTCTGGGAACCATCCTGCGTATTGTGGGTTGTCAGGAGCCAGCCGAACACTCTCGGCCACAGACCCCAATCAAAAACAACGGCCCGTTTCACAGGCAAACAAAACTCAGCTGCCCCGCTTCTGGATGGGAGATTGCAGGAGGCACTTGACACTGTGAAACCAGCCCCACTTGGCACTGGTGCCACCTTGGGTCTGGGAACCATGCTGCGTATCATGGATTTTCAGGAGCCAGCCGGCCACTCCCAGCCACAGGCCCCCAAACACAAACCACAGCCTTTTTCTCTGGCAAACAAAATTCAGCTGCCCCGCTTCTGGATGGCAGATTGCAGGAGCCACTTGGGACTATCACACCAGCACAACATGGCACTGCTGCCACCTTGGATCTGGGAACCATCCGTCCTATCGTGGATTTTCAGGGGCCAGCCGGTCACTCTCAGCCATAGGCCCCAAACACAAACCACGGCCCTTTTCTCTGGAAAACAAAACTCAACTGCCCCTCTTCTGGATGGCAGATTGCAGGAGCCACTGGGTACTATGAAACCAGCCCTACTTGGCACTGGTGCCACCTTGGGTCTGGGAACCATGCTGCGTATCATGGATTTTCAGGAGCCAGCCGGCCACTGCCAGCCACAGGCCCCGAAACACAAACAACAGCCTTTTTCTCTGGCAAACAAAATTCAGCTGCCCCGCTTCTGGATGGCAGATTGCAGGAACCACTTGGTACTAACAAACCAGCCCGACTTGGCACTGGTGCCACCTTGGGTCTGGGAACCATCCTGCGTATTGTGGGTTGTCAGGAGCCAGCCGAACACTCTCGGCCACAGACCCCAATCAAAAACAACGGCCCGTTTCACAGGCAAACAAAACTCAGCTGCCCCGCTTCTGGATGGGAGATTGCAGGAGGCACTTGACACTGTGAAACCAGCCCCACTTGGCACTGGTGCCACCTTGGGTCTGGGAACCATGCTGCGTATCATGGATTTTCAGGAGCCAGCCGGCCACTCCCAGCCACAGGCCCCCAAACACAAACCACAGCCTTTTTCTCTGGCAAACAAAATTCAGCTGCCCCGCTTCTGGATGGCAGATTGCAGGAGCCACTTGGGACTATCACACCAGCACAACATGGCACTGCTGCCACCTTGGATCTGGGAACCATCCGTCCTATCGTGGATTTTCAGGGGCCAGCCGGTCACTCTCAGCCATAGGCCCCAAACACAAACCACCACCCTTTTCTCTGGAAAACAAAACTCAACTGCCCCTCTTCTGGATGGCAGATTGCAGGAGCCACTGGGTACTATGAAACCAGCCCTACTTGGCACTGGTGCCACCTTGGGTCTGGGAACCATGCTGCGTATCATGGATTTTCAGGAGCCGGTCGGCCACTGCCAGCCACAGGCCCCGAAACACAAACAACAGCCTTTTTCTCTGGCAAACAAAATTCAGCTGCCCCGCTTCTGGATGGCAGATTGCAGGAACCACTTGGTACTAACAAACCAGCCCGACTTGGCACTGGTGCCACCTTGGGTCTGGGAACCATCCTGCGTATCGTGGATTCTAAGGAGCCAGCTGGCCAGTCCCAGCCACAGGCCCCAAAACACACACAACGGTGCTTTTCCCTGGAAAACAAAACTCGCCTGCCAAACATTTGATGGCAGATTGCAGGAGCCACTTGGTACTATCAAACCAGCCCAACTTGGCACTGGTGCCACCATGGGTCTGGTCACCATCCTGCCTATCGTAGCTTTGCAGGTGCCAGCCAGCCACCCCCAGCCAGAGGCCCGTAGACAAATATTTCGGCCCGTTTCCCTGGCAAACACAAGTAAGCTACCCCGCTTCTGGATGGCAGATTGCAGGAGCCACTTTGCACCATCAAACCAGCCCAACTTGGCACTGGTGCCACCTCAAGTCTGGGAACCATCCTCCGTATCGTGGGTTCTAAGGAGCCAGCCGGCCACTCCCAGCCACAGGCCCCCAAACACAAACAACGGCGCTTTTCCCTGGAAAACAAAACTCGCCTGCCAAGTTTTTGATGGCAGATTGCAGGAGCCACTTGGTACTATCAAACCAGCCCAACTTGGCACTGGTGCCGTCATGGGTCTGGTCACCATCATGCCTATCGTAGCTTTTCAGGAGCCAGCCGGTCACTCGCAGCCATAGGCCCCCAGACACAAACCTCGGCCCGTTTCCCTGGCAAACAAAAGTAAGCTGCCCCGCTTCTGGATGGCAGATTGCAGGAACCACTTGGTATTATCAAACCAGCCCAACTTGGCACTGGTGCCACCTTGGGTCTGGATACCATGCTGCGTATCGTGGATTCTAAGGAGCCAGCCGGCCACTCCCAGCCACAGGCCCCCAAACACAAACAACGGCACTTTTCCCTGGAAAACAAAACTCGCCTGCCAACTATTTCATGGTAGATTGCAGGAGCCACTTGGTACTATCAAACCAGCCCTACTTGGCACTGGTGCCACCATGGGTCTGGTCACCATCCTGCCTATCGTAGCTTTTCAGGAGCCAGCCGGTCACTCCCAGCCATAGGCCCTGAGACACAAACCTCGGCCCGTTTCCCTGGCAAACAAAAGTAAGCTGCCCCGCTTCTGGATGGCAGATTGCAGGAACCACTTGGTAGTATCAAACCAGCCCGACTTTGCACTGTTGCCACCTTGGGTCTGGGAACCATCCGGCGTATCGTGTGTTGAAAGGAGCCAGCCGGCCACTCCCAGCCACAGGCCTCCAATCAAAAACAACGGCGCTTTTCCCTGGAAAACAAAACTCAACTGCCCTTCTTCTGGATGGAAAATTGCAGGACGCACTTGGTACTACAAAAACAGCCAAACTAGGCAATGGTGCCACCATGGATCTGGGAACCATCCTGCGTATCGAGCTTCTTAAGGAGCCAGCCGGCCACTCCCAGCCATATGCCCCCAAAAACAAACCACGGAACTTTACTCTGGCAAACAAAGATCCGCTGCCCCCCGTCAGGATGGCAGATTGCAGGAGCCACTTGGTACTATCAAACGAGCCCGACTTGGCCCTGGTGCCACCTTGAGTCTGGGAACCATCCTGCGTATTGTGGATTGTCAGTAGCCAGTCGACCATTCTCGGCCACAGACCCCAATCAAAAACAACGGCCGGTTCACAGGCAAAAGAACTCAGCTGCCCCGTTTCTGGATGGGAGACTGCATGAGGCACTTGACACTGTCAAACCAGCCCCACTTGGCACTGGTGCCATCTTGGGTCTGGGAACCATGCTGCGTATCATGGATTTTCAGGAGCCAACTGGCCACTGCCAGCCACAGGCCCCCAAACACAAACCTCGGCCCGTTTCCCTGGAAAACAAAAGTAAGCTACCCCGCTTCTGGATGGCAGATTGCAGGAACCACTTGGTACTATCAAACCAGCCCGACTTGGCACTGGTGCCATCTTGGGTCTGGGAACCATCCTGCGTATCGTGGATTCTAAGGAGCCAGCCGGCCACTCCCAGCCACAGGACCGCAAACACAAACAACGGCGCTTTTCCCTGGAAAACAAAACTCGCCTGCCAACGTTTTGATGGCAGATTGCAGGAGCCACTTGGTACTATCAAATCAGCCCAACTTGGCACTGGTGCCACCATGGGTCTGGTCACCATCCTGCCTATCGTAGCTTTTCACGAGCCAGCCGGTCACTCCCAGCCATAGGCCTCTAGACAAAAACCTCGGCCCGTTTCCCTGGCAAAAAAAAGTAAGCTACCCCGCTACTGGATGGCAGATTGCAGGAGCCACTTTGCACCATCAAACTAGCCCGACTTGGCACTGGTGCCACCTCTGGTCTGGGAACAATGCTGCGTATCGTGGATTCTAAGGAGCCAGCCGGCCACTCCCAGCCACAGGCCCCCAAACACAAACAACGGCGCTTTTTCCTGGAAAACAAAACTCGCCTGCCAACTTTTTGATGGCAGATTGCAGGAGCCACTTGGTACTATCAAACCAGCCCAACTTGGCACTGGTGCCACCATGGGTCTGGTCACCATCCTGCCTATCGTAGCTTTTCAGGACCTAGCAGGTCACTCCCAGCCATAGGCCCCCAGACAAAAAGCTCGGCCCATTTCCCTGGCAAACAAAAGTAAGCTGCCCCGCTTCTGGATGGCAGATTGCAGGATCCACTTGTTATAATCAAACCAGCCCAACTTGGCACTGGTGCCACCTTGGGTCTGGGAACCATCCTGCGTATCGTGGATTCTAAGGAGCCAGCTGGCCACTCCCAGCCACAGGCCCCCAAACACAAACAACGGCGCTTTTCCCTGGAAAACAAAACTCGCCTGCCAACTTTTTGATGGCAGATTGCAGGAGCTACTTGGTACTATCAAACCAGCCCAACTTGGCACTGGTGCCACCTCTGGTCGGGTCACCATCCTGCCTATCGTAGCTTTTCAGGAGCCAGCCGGTCACTCCCAGCCATAGGCCCCCAGAGAAAAACCTCGGCCCGTTTCCCTGGCAAACAAAAGTAAGCTGCCCCGCTTCAGGATGGCAGATTGCAGGACGCAATTGGTACTATCAAACCAGCCCAACTTGGAAATGGTGCCACCTTGGGTCTGGGAACCATCCTGCGTATCGTGGATTCTAAGGAGCCAGCCGGTCACTCCCAGCCACAGGCCCCCAAATACAAACCACAGCGCTTTTCCCTGGAAAACAAAACTCGCCTGCCAACTTTTTGATGACAGATTGCAGGAGCCACTTGGTACTATCAAATCAGCCCAACTTGGCACTGGTGCCACCATGGGTCTGGTCACCATCCTGCCTATCGTAGCTTTTCAGGAGCCAGCCGGTCACTCCCAGCCATAGGCCCCCAGACACAAACCTCGGCCCGTTTCCCTGGCAAACAAAAGTAAGCTGCCCCGCTTCTGGATGGCAGATTGCAGGAGCCACTTTGCACCATCAAACTGGCCCGACTTGTCACTGGTGCCACCTCAGGTCTGGGAACCATCCTGAGTATCGTGGATTCCAATTAGCAAGACGACCACTCCCAGCCACAGGCCCCCAAACACAAAGAACGGCGCTTTTCCCTGGAAAACAAAACTCGCCTGCCAACTTTTTGATGGCAGATTGCAGGAGCCACTTGGTACTATCAAACCAGCCCAACTTGGCACTGGTGCCACCATGGGTCTGGTCACCATCCTGCCTATCGTAGCTTTTCAGGAGCCAGCCGGTCACTCCCAGCCATAGGCCCCCAGACACAAAGCTCGGCCCGTTTCCCTGGCAAACAAAAGTAAGCTGCCCCGCTTCTGGATGGCAGATTGCAGGATCCACTTGTTATTATCAAACCAGCCCGACTTGGTACTGGTGCCACCTCTGGTCTGGGAACCATCCTGCGTATCGTGGATTCTAAGGAGCCAGCCGGCCACTCCCAGCCACAGGCCCCCAAACACAAACAACGGCGCTTTTCCCTGGAAAACAAAACTCGCCTGCCAACATTTTGATGGCAGATTGCAGGAACCACTTGGTACTATCAAACCAGCCCAACTTGGCACTGGTGCCACCTTGGGTCTGGGAACCATCCGGCGTATCGTGTGTTGAAAGGAGCCAGCCGGCCACTCCAGCCACAGGCCCGCAGACAAAAACAACGGCGCTTTCCCCTGGAAAACAAAACTCGCCTGCTGACTTTTTGATGGAAGATTGCAGGAGCCACTTTGTACTTTGAAATCAGCCGAACATGGCTCTGGTGCCACCATGGGTCTGGTCACCATCCTGCCTATCGTAGCTTTTCACGAGCCAGCCGGTCACTCCCAGCCATAGGCCCCCAGACACAAAGCTCGGCCCGTTTCCCTGGCAAACAAAAGTAAGCTGCCCCGCTTCTGGATGGCAGATTGCAGGACGCACTTGGTACTATCAAACCAGCCCAACTTGGCACTGGTGCCACCTCAGGTCTGGGAACCATCCTGCGTATTGTGGATTCTAAGGAGCCAGCCGGCCACTCCCAGCCATATGCCCCCAAAAACAAACCACGGAACTTTACTCTGGCAAACAAAGATCCGCTGCCCCCCGTCAGGATGGCAGATTGCAGGAGCCACTTGGTACTATCAAACGAGCCCGACTTGGCCCTGGTGCCACCTTGAGTCTGGGAACCATCCTGCGTATTGTGGATTGTCAGTAGCCAGTCGACCATTCTCGGCCACAGACCCCAATCAAAAACAACGGCCGGTTCACAGGCAAAAGAACTCAGCTGCCCCGTTTCTGGATGGGAGACTGCATGAGGCACTTGACACTGTCAAACCAGCCCCACTTGGCACTGGTGCCATCTTGGGTCTGGGAACCATGCTGCGTATCATGGATTTTCAGGAGCCAACTGGCCACTGCCAGCCACAGGCCCCCAAACACAAACCTCGGCCCGTTTCCCTGGAAAACAAAAGTAAGCTACCCCGCTTCTGGATGGCAGATTGCAGGAACCACTTGGTACTATCAAACCAGCCCGACTTGGCACTGGTGCCATCTTGGGTCTGGGAACCATCCTGCGTATCGTGGATTCTAAGGAGCCAGCCGGCCACTCCCAGCCACAGGACCGCAAACACAAACAACGGCGCTTTTCCCTGGAAAACAAAACTCGCCTGCCAACGTTTTGATGGCAGATTGCAGGAGCCACTTGGTACTATCAAATCAGCCCAACTTGGCACTGGTGCCACCATGGGTCTGGTCACCATCCTGCCTATCGTAGCTTTTCACGAGCCAGCCGGTCACTCCCAGCCATAGGCCTCTAGACAAAAACCTCGGCCCGTTTCCCTGGCAAAAAAAAGTAAGCTACCCCGCTACTGGATGGCAGATTGCAGGAGCCACTTTGCACCATCAAACTAGCCCGACTTGGCACTGGTGCCACCTCTGGTCTGGGAACAATGCTGCGTATCGTGGATTCTAAGGAGCCAGCCGGCCACTCCCAGCCACAGGCCCCCAAACACAAACAACGGCGCTTTTTCCTGGAAAACAAAACTCGCCTGCCAACTTTTTGATGGCAGATTGCAGGAGCCACTTGGTACTATCAAACCAGCCCAACTTGGCACTGGTGCCACCATGGGTCTGGTCACCATCCTGCCTATCGTAGCTTTTCAGGACCTAGCAGGTCACTCCCAGCCATAGGCCCCCAGACAAAAAGCTCGGCCCATTTCCCTGGCAAACAAAAGTAAGCTGCCCCGCTTCTGGATGGCAGATTGCAGGATCCACTTGTTATAATCAAACCAGCCCAACTTGGCACTGGTGCCACCTTGGGTCTGGGAACCATCCTGCGTATCGTGGATTCTAAGGAGCCAGCTGGCCACTCCCAGCCACAGGCCCCCAAACACAAACAACGGCGCTTTTCCCTGGAAAACAAAACTCGCCTGCCAACTTTTTGATGGCAGATTGCAGGAGCTACTTGGTACTATCAAACCAGCCCAACTTGGCACTGGTGCCACCTCTGGTCGGGTCACCATCCTGCCTATCGTAGCTTTTCAGGAGCCAGCCGGTCACTCCCAGCCATAGGCCCCCAGAGAAAAACCTCGGCCCGTTTCCCTGGCAAACAAAAGTAAGCTGCCCCGCTTCAGGATGGCAGATTGCAGGACGCAATTGGTACTATCAAACCAGCCCAACTTGGAAATGGTGCCACCTTGGGTCTGGGAACCATCCTGCGTATCGTGGATTCTAAGGAGCCAGCCGGTCACTCCCAGCCACAGGCCCCCAAATACAAACCACAGCGCTTTTCCCTGGAAAACAAAACTCGCCTGCCAACTTTTTGATGACAGATTGCAGGAGCCACTTGGTACTATCAAATCAGCCCAACTTGGCACTGGTGCCACCATGGGTCTGGTCACCATCCTGCCTATCGTAGCTTTTCAGGAGCCAGCCGGTCACTCCCAGCCATAGGCCCCCAGACACAAACCTCGGCCCGTTTCCCTGGCAAACAAAAGTAAGCTGCCCCGCTTCTGGATGGCAGATTGCAGGAGCCACTTTGCACCATCAAACTGGCCCGACTTGTCACTGGTGCCACCTCAGGTCTGGGAACCATCCTGAGTATCGTGGATTCCAATTAGCAAGACGACCACTCCCAGCCACAGGCCCCCAAACACAAAGAACGGCGCTTTTCCCTGGAAAACAAAACTCGCCTGCCAACTTTTTGATGGCAGATTGCAGGAGCCACTTGGTACTATCAAACCAGCCCAACTTGGCACTGGTGCCACCATGGGTCTGGTCACCATCCTGCCTATCGTAGCTTTTCAGGAGCCAGCCGGTCACTCCCAGCCATAGGCCCCCAGACACAAAGCTCGGCCCGTTTCCCTGGCAAACAAAAGTAAGCTGCCCCGCTTCTGGATGGCAGATTGCAGGATCCACTTGTTATTATCAAACCAGCCCGACTTGGTACTGGTGCCACCTCTGGTCTGGGAACCATCCTGCGTATCGTGGATTCTAAGGAGCCAGCCGGCCACTCCCAGCCACAGGCCCCCAAACACAAACAACGGCGCTTTTCCCTGGAAAACAAAACTCGCCTGCCAACATTTTGATGGCAGATTGCAGGAACCACTTGGTACTATCAAACCAGCCCAACTTGGCACTGGTGCCACCTTGGGTCTGGGAACCATCCGGCGTATCGTGTGTTGAAAGGAGCCAGCCGGCCACTCCAGCCACAGGCCCGCAGACAAAAACAACGGCGCTTTCCCCTGGAAAACAAAACTCGCCTGCTGACTTTTTGATGGAAGATTGCAGGAGCCACTTTGTACTTTGAAATCAGCCGAACATGGCTCTGGTGCCACCATGGGTCTGGTCACCATCCTGCCTATCGTAGCTTTTCACGAGCCAGCCGGTCACTCCCAGCCATAGGCCCCCAGACACAAAGCTCGGCCCGTTTCCCTGGCAAACAAAAGTAAGCTGCCCCGCTTCTGGATGGCAGATTGCAGGACGCACTTGGTACTATCAAACCAGCCCAACTTGGCACTGGTGCCACCTCAGGTCTGGGAACCATCCTGCGTATTGTGGATTCTAAGGAGCCAGCCGGCCACTCCCTGCCACAGGCCCCCAAACACAAACAACGGCGCTTTTCCCTAGAAAACAAAACTCGCCTGCCAAATTTTGATGGCAGATTACAGGAGCCACTTGGTACTATCAAACCAGCCCAACTTGGCACTGGTGCCACCATGGGTCTGGTCACCATCCTGCCTATCGTAGCTTTTCAGGAGCCAGCCGGTCACTCCCAGCCATAGACCCCAGACACAAAGCTCGGCCCGTTTCCCTGGCAAACAAAAGTAAGCTGCCCCGCTTCTGGATGGCAGATTGCAGGAGCCACTTTGCACCATCAAACTAGCCGGACTTGGCACTGGTGCCACCTCAGGTCTGGGAACCATCCTGCGTATCGTGGATTCTAAGGAGCCAGCCGGCCACTCCCAGCCACAGGCCCTCAAACACAAACAACGGCGCTTTTCCCTGGAAAACAAAACTCGCCTGACAACTTTTTGATGGCAGATTGCAGGAGCCACTTGGTACTATCAAACCAGCCCAACTTGGCACTGGTGCCACCATGGGTCTGGTCACCATCCTGCCTATCGTAGCTTTTCAGGAGCCAGCCGGTCACTCCCAGCCATAGGCCCCCAGACAAATACCTCGGCCCGTTTCCCTGGAAAACAAAAGTAAGCTGCCCCACTTCTGGATGGCAGATTGCAGGACGCACTTGGTACTATCAAACCAGCCCGACTTGGCACTGGTGCCCCGTCAAGTCTGGGAACCATCCTGCGTATCGTGGATTCTAAGGAGCCAGCCGGCCACTCCCAGCCACAGGCCCTCAAACACAAACAACGACGCTTTTCCCTGGAAAACAAAACTCGCCTGCTGACTTTTTGATGGAAGATTGCAGGAGCCACTTGGTACTATCAAACCAGCCCAACTTGGCACTGGTGCCACCATGGGTCTGGTCACCATCCTGCCTATCGTAGCTTTCCAGGAGCCAGCCGGTCACTCCCAGCCATAGGCCCCAAGACACAAAGCTCGGCCCGTTTCCCTGGCAAAAAAAAGAAAGCTGCCCCGCTTCTGGATGGCAGATTGCCGGACGCACTTGGTACTATCAAACCAGCCCAATGTGGCACTGGTGCCACCTCTGGTCTGGGAACCATCCTGCGTATCGTGGATTCTAATTAGCCATCCGGCCACTCCCAGCCACAGGCCCCCAAACACAAACAACGACGCTTTTCCCTGGAAAACAAAACTCGCCTGCCAAATTTTGATGACAGATTGCAGGAGCCACTTGGTGCTATCAAACCAGCCCAACTTGGCACTGGTGCCACCATAGGTCTGGTCACCATCCTGCACATCGTAGCTCTTCAGGAACCAGCTGGTCATTCCCAGCCATAGGCCCCCAGACACAAAGCTCGACCCGTTTCCGTGGCAAACAAAAGTAAGCTGCCCCGCTTCTGGATGGCAGATTGCAGGAGCCACTTGGTATAATCAAACCAGCCCGACTTGGCACTGGTGCCACCTCTGGTCTGGGAACCATCCTGCGTATCGTGGATTCTAAGGAGCCAGCCGGCCACTCCCAGCCGCAGGCCCTCAAAACCAAAACACGGCGCTTTTCCCTGGAAAACAAAACTCGCCTGCCAAATTTTGATGGCAGATTGCAGGAGCCACTTGGTACTATCAAACCAGCCCAACTTGGCACTGGTGCCACCATGGGTCTGGTCACCATCCTGCCTATGGTAGCTTTTCAGGAGCCATCCGGTCACTCCCAGCCATAGGCCCCCAGACACAAACCTCGGCCCGTTTCCCTGGCAAACAAAAGTAAGCTGCCCCACTTCTGGATGGCAGATTGCAGGACGCACTTGTTACTATCAAACCAGCCCGACTTGGCACTGGTGCCACGTCAAGTCTGGGAACCATCCTGCGTATCGTGGATTCTAAGGAGCCAGCCGGCCACTCCCAGCCACAGGCCCTCAAACAAACAACGACGCTTTTCCCTGGAAAACAAAACTCGCCTGCCAACTTTTTGATGGCAGATTGCAGGAGCCACTTGGTACTATCAAACCAGCCCAACTTGGCACTGGTGCCACCATGGGTCTGGTCACCATCCTGCCTATCGTAGCTTTCCAGGAGCCAGCCGGTCACTCCCAGCCATAGGCCCCAAGACACAAAGCTCGGCCCGTTTCCCTGGCAAAAAAAAGAAAGCTGCCCCGCTTCTGGATGGCAGATTGCCGGACGCACTTGGTACTATCAAACCAGCCCAATGTGGCACTGGTGCCACCTCTGGTCTGGGAACCATCCTGCGTATCGTGGATTCTAATTAGCCATCCGGCCACTCCCAGCCACAGGCCCCCAAACACAAACAACGACGCTTTTCCCTGGAAAACAAAACTCGCCTGCCAAATTTTGATGACAGATTGCAGGAGCCACTTGGTGCTATCAAACCAGCCCAACTTGGCACTGGTGCCACCATGGGTCTGGTCACCATCCTGCACATCGTAGCTCTTCAGGAACCAGCCGGTCATTCCCAGCCATAGGCCCCCAGACACAAAGCTCGACCCGTTTCCGTGGCAAACAAAAGTAAGCTGCCCCGCTTCTGGATGGCAGATTGCAGGAGCCACTTGGTATAATCAAACCAGCCCGACTTGGCACTGGTGCCACCTCTGGTCTGGGAACCATCCTGCGTATCGTGGATTCTAAGGAGCCAGCCGGCCACTCCCAGCCACAGGCCCTCAAACCCAAAACACGGCGCTTTTCCCTGGAAAACAAAACTCGCCTGCCAACATTTTGATGGCAGATTGCAGGAGCCACTTGGTACTATCAAACCAGCCCAACTTGGCACTGGTGCCACCATGGGTCTGGTCACCATCCTGCCTATGGTAGCTTTTCAGGAGCCATCCGGTCACTCCCAGCCATAGGCCCCCAGACACAAACCTCGGCCCGTTTCCCTGGCAAACAAAAGTAAGCTGCCCCGCTTCTGGATGGCAGATTGCAGGAACCACTTGGTATTATCAAACCAGCCCAACTTGGCACTGGTGCCACCTTGGGTCTGGATACCATGCTGCGTATCGTGGATTCTAAGGAGCCAGCCGGCCACTCCCAGCCACAGGCCCCCAAACACAAACAACGGCGCTTTTCCCTGGAAAATAAAACTCGCCTGCCAACTTTTTGATGGCAGATTGCAGGAGCAACTTGCTACTATCAAATCAGCCCAACTTGGCACTGGTGCCACCATGGGTCTGGTCACCATCCTGCCTATCGTAGCTTTTCAGGAGCCAGCCGGTCACTCCCAGCCATAGGCCCCCAGACAAAAACCTCGGCCATTTTCCCTGGCAAACAAAAGTAAGCTACCCCGCTTCTGCTTGGCAGATTGCAGGAGCCACTTTGCAGCATCAAACTAGCCCGACTTGGCACTGGTGCCACGTCAGGTCTGGGAACCATCCTGCGTATCGTGGATTCCAATTAGCAAGCCGGCCACTCTCAGCCACAGGCCCCCAAACACAAACAACGGCGCTTTTCCCTGGAAATCAAAACTCGCCTGCCAAATTTTTGATGGCAGATTGCAGGAGCCACTTGGTAATATCAAATCAGCCCAACTTGGCACTGGTGCCACCATGGGTCTGGTCACCATCCTGCCTATCGTAGCTTTTCAGGAGCCAGCCGGTCACTCCCAGCCATAGGCCCCCAGACACAAACCTCGGCCCGTTTCCCTGGAAAACAAAAGTAAGCTGCCCCGCTTCTGGATGGCAGATTGCAGGAGCCACTTTGCACCATCAAACTGGCCCGACTTGTCACTGGTGCCACCTCAGGTCTGGGAACCATCCTGCGTATCGTGGATTCCAATTAGCAAGACGGCCACTCCCAGCCACAGGCCCCCAAACACAAAGAACGGCGCTTTTCCCTGGAAAACAAAACTCGCCTGCCAACATTTTGATGGCAGATTGCAGGAAGCACTTGGTACTATCAAACCAGCCCAACCTGGCACTGGTGCCACCTTGGGTCTGGGAACCATCCGGCGTATCGTGTGTTGAAAGGAGCCAGCCGGCCACTCCAGCCACAGGCCCGCAGACACAAACAACGGCGCTTTTCCCTGGAAAACAAAACTCAGCTGCCCTGCTTCTGGATGGCAGATTGCAGGAACCACTTGGTACTATCAAACCAGCCCAACTTGGCACTGGTGCCACCATGGGTCTGGTCACCATCCTGCCTATTGTAGCTTTTCATGAGCCAGCCGGTCACTCTCAGCCATAGGCCCCGAGACACAAAACTCGGCCCGTTTCCCTGGCAAACAAAAGTAAGCTGCCCCGCTTCTGGATGGCAGATTGCAGGAGCTACTTAGTACTATCAAATCAGCCCGACTTGGCACAGGTGCCACCTTGGATCTGGGAACCATCCTGTGTATCGTGGATTTTCAGGGGCCAGCCAGCCACTCTCAGCCATATGCCCCCAAAAACAAACCACGGACCTTTTCTCTGGCAAACAAAAATCAACTGCCCCACTTCTGGATGGCAGATTGCAGGAGCCACTTGGGACTATCACACCAGCACAACATGGCACTGCTGCCAACTTGGATCTCGGAACAATCCTACGTATCGTACATATTCAGGAACCAGCCGAACACTCCCAGCCACAGGCCCCCAAACACAAACAAAGGCCCATTTCCCTGGCAAACAAAACTCAGCTGCCCCGCTTCTGGATGGCAGTTTGCAGGAGCCACTTGGGACTATCAAACCAGCCCGACTTGGTAATGGTACCACCTTGGATCTGGGAACCATCCGGCGTATCGTGGATTTTCAGGGGCCAGCCGGTCATTCCCAGCCATATGCCCCCAAACACAAACCTCGGCCCTTTTCTCTGGCAAACAAAACTCAACTGCCCCTCTTCTGGATGGCAAATTGCAGGACGCACTTGGTACTACAAAAAGAGCCCGACTTGGCAGTGGTGCCACCTTGGCTCTGGGAACCATCCTGCGTATCGAGCATTTTAAGGAGCCAGCCGGCAATTCCCAGCCGTATGCCCCAAAAAGAAACCATGGACATTTTCTCTGGCAAAAAAAACTCAGCTGTCCCGCTTCTGGATGGCAGATTGCAGGAGTCACTTTGAACCCTACAACCAGCCTTACTTGGCACTGGTGCCACCTTGGATCTGGGAACCATCCTGCCTATCGTTGATTTTCAGGGGCCAGCCGGCCACTCTCAGCCATAGGCCCCCAAACACAAACCACAGCCCTTTTCTCTAGCAAACAAAATTCAACTGCCCCGCTTCTGGATGGCAAATTGCAGGAGCCACTGGGTACTACAAAAACAGCCTGACTTGGCACTGGTGCCACCTTGCGTCTGGTTACCATGCGGCGTATCGTGCATTTTAAGGAGCCAGGTGGCCACTCCCAGCCATATGCCCCCAAACACAACCCACGGGCCTTTTCTCTGGCAAACAAAACTCAGCTGCTCCGCTTCTGGATGGCAGATTGCAGGAGCCACTTGGTACTATCAAACCAGCCCAACTTGGCACTGGTGCCACCATGGGTCTGGTCACCATCCTGCCTATCGTAGCTTTCCAGGAGCCAGCCGGTCACTCCCAGCCATAGGCCCACAGACACAAAACTCGTCCCGTTTCCCTGACAAACAAAAGTAAGCTGTCCCGCTTCTGGATGGCAGATTGCAGGAGCCACTTGCTACTATCAAACCACCCGACTTGGCACTGGTGCCACCTCTGGTCTGGGAACCATCCTGCGTATCGTAGATTCTAATTAGCCATCCGTCCACTCCCAGGCACAGGCCCCCAAACACAAACAACGGCGCTTTTCCCTGGAAAACAAAACTCGTCTGCCATCTTTTTGATGGCAGATTGCCGGAGCCACTTGGTACTATCAAACCAGCCCAACTTGGCACTGGTGCCACCATGGGTCTGGTCACCATCCTGCCTATCGTAGCTTTTCAGGAGCCAGCCGGCCACTCCCTGCCACAGGCCCCCAAACACAAACAACGGCGCTTTTCCCTGGAAAACAAAATTCGCCTGCCAACTTTTTGATGGCAGATTGCAGGAGCCACTTGGTACTATCAAATCAGCCCAACTTGGCACTGGTGCCACCATGGGTCTGGTCAACATCCTGCCTATCGTAGCTTTTCAGGAGCCAGCCGGTCACTCCCAGCCATAGGCCCTCAGACCCAAATCTCGGCCCGTTTCCCTGGCAAACAAAAGTAAGCTGCCCCGCTTCTGGATGGCAGATTGCAGGAGCCACTTGGTAGTATCAAACCAGCCCTACTTGGTACTGGTGCCAACTTGGGTCTGGGAAACATCCTGCGTATCGTGGATTCTAAGGAGCCAGCCGGCCACTCCCAGCCACAGGCCCCCAAACACAAACAACGGCGCTTTTCCCTGGAAAACAAAACTCGCCTACCAACATTTTGATGGCAGATTGCAGGAGCCACTTGGTACTATCAAATCAGCCGAACTTGGCACTGGTGCCACCATGGGTCTGGTAACCATACTGCCTATCGTACCTTTTCAGGAGCCAGCTGGTCACTCCCAGCCATAGGCCCCCAGACAAAAACCTCGGCTCCTTTCCCTGGCAAACAAAAGTAAGCAGCCCTGCTTCTGGATGGCAGATTGCAGGAGCCACTTTGCACCATCAAACTGGCCCGACTTGTCACTGTTGCCACCTCTGGTCTGGGAACCATCCTGCGTATCGTGGATTCTAATTAGCCAGCCGGCCACTCCCAGCCACAGGCCCCCAAACACAAACAACGGCGCTTTTCCCTGGAAAACAAAACTCGCCTGCCAACTTTTTGATGGCAGATTGCAGGAGCCACTTGGTACTATCAAACCAGCCCAACTTGGCACTGGTGCCACCATGGGTCTGGTCACCATCCTGACTATCGTAGCTTTTCAGGAGCCAGCCGGTCACTCCCAGCCATAGGCCCCCAGACACAAAGCTCGGCCCGTTTCCCTGGCAAACAAAAGTAAGCTGCCCCGCTTCTGGATGGCAGATAGTAGGACGCACTTGTTACTATCAAACCAGCCCGACTTGGCACTGGTGCCACCACTGGTCTGGGAACCATCCTGCGTATCGTGGATTCTAAGGAGCCAGCCGGCCAATCCCAGCCACAGGCACCCAAACACAAACAACGGCGCTTTTCCCTGGAAAACAAAACTCGCCTGACAACTTTTTGATGGCAGATTGCAGGAGCCACTTGGTACTATCAAACCAGCCCAACTTGGCACTGGTGCCACCATGGGTCTGGTCACCATCCTGCCTATCGTAGCTTTTCAGGAGCCAGCCGGTCACTCCCAGCCATAGGCCCCCAGACAAATACCTCGGCCCGTTTCCCTGGAAAACAAAAGTAAGCTGCCCCGCTTCTGGATGGCAGATTCCAGGACGCACTTGGTAGTATCAAACCAGCCCAACTTGGCACTGGTGCCACCTTGGGTCTGGGAACCATCCTGCGTATCGTGGATTCTAAGGAGCCAGCCGGCCACTCCCTGCCACAGGCCCCCAAACACAAACAACGGCGCTTTTCCCTGGAAAACAAACTCGCCTGCCAACTTTTTGATGGCAGATTGCAGGAGCCACTTGGTACTATCAAACCAGCCCAACTTGGCACTGGTGCCACCATGGGTCTGGTCACCATCCTGCCTATCGTAACTTTTCAGGAGCCAGCCGGTCACTCCCAGCCATAGGCCCCCAGACAAAAACCTCGGCCCGTTTCCCTGGCAAACAAAAGTAAGCTGCCCCGCTTCTGGATGGCAGATTCCCGGACGCACTTGGTACTATCAAACCAGCCCAACTTGGCACTGGTGCCACCTCTGATCTGGGAACCATGCTGAGTATCGTGGATTCTAAGGAGCCAGCCGGCCACTCCCAGCCACAGGCCCCCAAACACAAACAACGGCGCTTTTCCCTGGAAAACAAAACTCGCCTGACAACTTTTTGATGGCAGATTGCAGGAGCCACTTGGTACTATCAAACCAGCCCAACTTGGCACTGGTGCCGTCATGGGTCTGGTCACCATCCTGCCTATCGTAGCTTTTCACGAGCCAGCCGGTCACTCCCAGCCATAGGCCCCCAGACAAAAACCTCGGCCCGTTTCCCTGGAAAACAAAAGTAAGCTGCCCCGCTTCTGGATGGCAGATGGCAGGAACCACTTGGTACTATCAAACCAGCCCAACTTGGCACTGGTGCCACCACTGGTCTGGGAACCATCCTGCGTATCGTGGATTCTAAGGAGCCAGCCGGTCGCTCCCAGCCACAGGCCCCCAAACAAAACCACAGGGCTATTTCCTGGAAAACAAAACTCGCCTGCCAAGTTTTTGATGGTAGATTGCAGGAGCCACTTGGTACTATCAAACCAGCCCAACTTGGCACTGGTGCCACCATGGGTCTGGTCACCATCCTGCCTATCGTAGCTTTTCAGGAGCCAGCCGGTCACTCCCAGCCATAGGCCCCGAGACACAAACCTCGGCCCGTTTCCCTGGCAAACAAAAGTAAGCTACCCCGCTTCTGGATGGCAGATTGCAGGAGCCACTTGGTACTATCAAACCAGCCCGACTTGGCACTGGTGCCACCTCAGGTCTGGGAACCATCCTGCGTATCGTGGATTCTAAGGAGCCAGCCGGCCACTCCCAGCCATAGGCCCCCAAACAAAAACAACGGCGCTTTTCCCTGGAAAACAAAACTTGCCTGCTAAATTTTGATGGCAGATTGCAGGAACCACTTGGTACTATCAAACCAGCCCTACTTGGCACTGGTGCCACCATGGGTCTGGTCACCATCCTGCCTATCGTAGCTTATCAGGAGCCAGCCGGTCACTCCCAGCCATAGGCCCCCAGACACAAAGCTCGACCCGTTTCCCTGGCAAACAAAAGCAAGCTGCCCCGCTTCTGGATGGCAGATTGCAGGAGCCACTTGGTACTATCAAACCAGCCCATCTTGGCATTGGTGCCACCTCTAGTCTGGGAACCATCCTGCGTATCGTGGATTCTAAGGAGCCAGCCGGTCACTCCCAGCCACAGGCCCCCAAACAAAATCCACAGCGCTTTTCCCTGGAAAACAAAACTCGCCTGCCAACTTTTTGATGGCAGATTGCAGGAGCCACTTGCTACTATCAAATCAGCCCAACTTGGCACTGGTGCCACCATGGGTCTGGTCACCATCCTGCCTATCGTAGCTTTTCAGGAGACAGCCGGTCCCTCCCTGCCATAGGCCCCCAGAGAAAAACCTCGGCCCATTTCCCTGGCAAACAAAAGTAAGCTGCCCCGCTTCTGGATGGCAGATTCCAGGACGCACTTGGTAGTATCAAACCAGCCCAACTTGGCACTGGTGCCACCTCTGGTCTGGGAACCATCCTGCGTATCGTGGATTCTAAAGAGCCAGCCGGTCACTCCCAGCCACAGGCCCCCAGACACAAACAACGGCGCTTTTCCCTGGACAACAAAACTCGCCTGCAAAATTTTGATGGCAGATTCCCGGAGCCACTTGGTACTATCAAACCAGCCCAACTTGACGCTGGTGCCGTCATGGGTCTGGTCACCATCCTGCCTATCGTAGCTTTTCAGGAGCCAGCCGGTCACTCCCAGCCATAGGCCCCCAGACACAAAGCTCGGCCCGTTTCCGTGGCAAACAAAAGTAAGTTATCCCGCTTCTGGATGGCAGATTGCAGGAGCCACTTTTCACCATCAAACCAGCCCGACTTGGCATTGCTGCCACCTCTGGTCTGGGAACCATCCTGCGTATCGTGGATTCTAAGGAGCCAGCCGGCCACTCCCAGCCACAGGCACCCAAACACAAACAACGGCGCTTTTCCCTGGAAAACAAAACTCGCCTGACAACTTTTTGATGGCAGATTGCAGGAGCCACTTGGTACTATCAAACCAGCCCAACTTGGCACTGGTGCCACCATGGGTCTGGGAACCATCCTGCCTATCGTAGCTTTTCAGGAGCCAGCCGGTCACTCCCAGCCATAGGCCCCCAGACACAAACCTCGGCCCGTTTCCCTGGCAAACAAAAGTAAGCTACCCCGCTTCTGGATGGCAGATTGCAGGACGCACTTGGTACTATCAAACCAGCCCAACTTGGCACTGGTGCCACCTCAGGTCTGGGAACCATCCTGCGTATCGTGGATTCTAAGGAGCCAGCCGGCCACTCCCAGCCATAGGCCCCCAAACAAAAACAACGGCGCTTTTCCCTGGAAAACAAAACTTGCCTGCCAACTTTTTGATGGCAGATTGCAGGAGCCACTTGGTACTATCAAACCAGCCCAACTTGGCACTGGTGCCACCATGGGTCTGGTCACCATCCTGCCTATCGTAGCTTTTCAGGAGCCAGCCGGTCACTCCCAGCCGTAGGCCCACAGACACAAACCTCGGCCGGTTTCCCTGACAAACAAAAGTAAGCTGTCCCGCTTCTGGATGGCAGATTGCAGGAGCCACTTGCTACTATCAAACCACCCGACTTGGCACTGGTGCCACCTCTGGTCTGGGAACCATCCTGCGTATCGTAGATTCTAATTAGCCATCCGTCCACTCCCAGGCACAGGCCCCCAAACACAAACAACGGCGCTTTTCCCTGGAAAACAAAACTCGTCTGCCATCTTTTTGATGGCAGATTGCCGGAGCCACTTGGTACTATAATCCAGCCCAACTTGGCACTGGTGCCACCATGGGTCTGGTCACCATCCTGCCTATCGTAGCTTTTCAGGAGCCAGCCGGCCACTCCCTGCCACAGGCCCCCAAACACAAACAACGGCGCTTTTCCCTGGAAAACAAAATTCGCCTGCCAACTTTTTGATGGCAGATTGCAGGAGCCACTTGGTACTATCAAATCAGCCCAACTTGGCACTGGTGCCACCATGGGTCTGGTCAACATCCTGCCTATCGTAGCTTTTCAGGAGCCAGCCGGTCACTCCCAGCCATAGGCCCCCAGACCCAAACCTCGGCCCGTTTCCCTGGCAAACAAAAGTAAGCTGCCCCGCTTCTGGATGGCAGATTGCAGGAGCCACTTGGTAGTATCAAACCAGCCCTACTTGGTACTGGTGCCAACTTGGGTCTGGGAAACATCCTGCGTATCGTGGATTCTAAGGAGCCAGCCGGCCACTCCCAGCCACAGGCCCCCAAACACAAACAAGGGCGCTTTTCCCTGGAAAACAAAACTCTCCTGCCAACTTTTAGATGGCAGATTGCAGGAGCCACTTGGTACTATCAAACCAGCCCAACTTGGCACTGGTGCCACCATGGGTCTGGTCACCATCCTGCCTATCGTAGCTTTTCAGGAGCCAGCCGGCCACTCCCTGCCACAGGCCCCCAAACACAAACCTCGGCCCGTTTCCCTGGCAAACAAAAGTAAGCTGCCTCGCTTCTGGATGGCAGATTGCAGGAGCCACTTGGGACTATCAAACCAGCCCGACTTGGTAATGGTACCACCTTGGATCTGGGAACCATCCGGCGTATCGTGGATTTTCAGGGGCCAGCCGGTCATTCCCAGCCATATGCCCCCAAACACAAACCTCGGCCCTTTTCTCTGGCAAACAAAACTCAACTGCCCCTCTTCTGGATGGCAAATTGCAGGACGCACTTGGTACTACAAAAAGAGCCCGACTTGGCAGTGGTGCCACCTTGGCTCTGGGAACCATCCTGCGTATCGAGCATTTTAAGGAGCCAGCCGGCAATTCCCAGCCGTATGCCCCAAAAAGAAACCATGGACATTTTCTCTGGCAAAAAAAACTCAGCTGTCCCGCTTCTGGATGGCAGATTGCAGGAGTCACTTTGAACCCTACAACCAGCCTTACTTGGCACTGGTGCCACCTTGGATCTGGGAACCATCCTGCCTATCGTTGATTTTCAGGGGCCAGCCGGCCACTCTCAGCCATAGGCCCCCAAACACAAACCACAGCCCTTTTCTCTAGCAAACAAAATTCAACTGCCCCGCTTCTGGATGGCAAATTGCAGGAGCCACTGGGTACTACAAAAACAGCCTGACTTGGCACTGGTGCCACCTTGCGTCTGGTTACCATGCGGCGTATCGTGCATTTTAAGGAGCCAGGTGGCCACTCCCAGCCATATGCCCCCAAACACAACCCACGGGCCTTTTCTCTGGCAAACAAAACTCAGCTGCTCCGCTTCTGGATGGCAGATTGCAGGAGCCACTTGGTACTATCAAACCAGCCCAACTTGGCACTGGTGCCACCATGGGTCTGGTCACCATCCTGCCTATCGTAGCTTTCCAGGAGCCAGCCGGTCACTCCCAGCCATAGGCCCACAGACACAAAACTCGTCCCGTTTCCCTGACAAACAAAAGTAAGCTGTCCCGCTTCTGGATGGCAGATTGCAGGAGCCACTTGCTACTATCAAACCACCCGACTTGGCACTGGTGCCACCTCTGGTCTGGGAACCATCCTGCGTATCGTAGATTCTAATTAGCCATCCGTCCACTCCCAGGCACAGGCCCCCAAACACAAACAACGGCGCTTTTCCCTGGAAAACAAAACTCGTCTGCCATCTTTTTGATGGCAGATTGCCGGAGCCACTTGGTACTATCAAACCAGCCCAACTTGGCACTGGTGCCACCATGGGTCTGGTCACCATCCTGCCTATCGTAGCTTTTCAGGAGCCAGCCGGCCACTCCCTGCCACAGGCCCCCAAACACAAACAACGGCGCTTTTCCCTGGAAAACAAAATTCGCCTGCCAACTTTTTGATGGCAGATTGCAGGAGCCACTTGGTACTATCAAATCAGCCCAACTTGGCACTGGTGCCACCATGGGTCTGGTCAACATCCTGCCTATCGTAGCTTTTCAGGAGCCAGCCGGTCACTCCCAGCCATAGGCCCTCAGACCCAAATCTCGGCCCGTTTCCCTGGCAAACAAAAGTAAGCTGCCCCGCTTCTGGATGGCAGATTGCAGGAGCCACTTGGTAGTATCAAACCAGCCCTACTTGGTACTGGTGCCAACTTGGGTCTGGGAAACATCCTGCGTATCGTGGATTCTAAGGAGCCAGCCGGCCACTCCCAGCCACAGGCCCCCAAACACAAACAACGGCGCTTTTCCCTGGAAAACAAAACTCGCCTACCAACATTTTGATGGCAGATTGCAGGAGCCACTTGGTACTATCAAATCAGCCGAACTTGGCACTGGTGCCACCATGGGTCTGGTAACCATACTGCCTATCGTACCTTTTCAGGAGCCAGCTGGTCACTCCCAGCCATAGGCCCCCAGACAAAAACCTCGGCTCCTTTCCCTGGCAAACAAAAGTAAGCAGCCCTGCTTCTGGATGGCAGATTGCAGGAGCCACTTTGCACCATCAAACTGGCCCGACTTGTCACTGTTGCCACCTCTGGTCTGGGAACCATCCTGCGTATCGTGGATTCTAATTAGCCAGCCGGCCACTCCCAGCCACAGGCCCCCAAACACAAACAACGGCGCTTTTCCCTGGAAAACAAAACTCGCCTGCCAACTTTTTGATGGCAGATTGCAGGAGCCACTTGGTACTATCAAACCAGCCCAACTTGGCACTGGTGCCACCATGGGTCTGGTCACCATCCTGCCTATCGTAGCTTTTCAGGAGCCAGCCGGTCACTCCCAGCCATAGGCCCCCAGACACAAAGCTCGGCCCGTTTCCCTGGCAAACAAAAGTAAGCTGCCCCGCTTCTGGATGGCAGATAGTAGGACGCACTTGTTACTATCAAACCAGCCCGACTTGGCACTGGTGCCACCACTGGTCTGGGAACCATCCTGCGTATCGTGGATTCTAAGGAGCCAGCCGGCCAATCCCAGCCACAGGCCCCCAAACAAAACCACAGGGCTATTTCCTGGAAAACAAAACTCGCCTGACAACTTTTTGATGGTAGATTGCAGGAGCCACTTGGTACTATCAAACCAGCCCAACTTGGCACTGGTGCCACCATGGGTCTGGTCACCATCCTGCCTATCGTAGCTTTTCAGGAGCCAGCCGGTCACTCCCAGCCATAGGCCCCGAGACACAAACCTCGGCCCGTTTCCCTGGCAAACAAAAGTAAGCTACCCCGCTTCTGGATGGCAGATTGCAGGAGCCACTTGGTACTATCAAACCAGCCCGACTTGGCACTGGTGCCACCTCAGGTCTGGGAACCATCCTGCGTATCGTGGATTCTAAGGAGCCAGCCGGCCACTCCCAGCCATAGGCCCCCAAACAAAAACAACGGCGCTTTTCCCTGGAAAACAAAACTTGCCTGCTAAATTTTGATGGCAGATTGCAGGAACCACTTGGTACTATCAAACCAGCCCTACTTGGCACTGGTGCCACCATGGGTCTGGTCACCATCCTGCCTATCGTAGCTTATCAGGAGCCAGCCGGTCACTCCCAGCCATAGGCCCCCAGACACAAAGCTCGACCCGTTTCCCTGGCAAACAAAAGCAAGCTGCCCCGCTTCTGGATGGCAGATTGCAGGAGCCACTTGGTACTATCAAACCAGCCCATCTTGGCATTGGTGCCACCTCTAGTCTGGGAACCATCCTGCGTATCGTGGATTCTAAGGAGCCAGCCGGTCACTCCCAGCCACAGGCCCCCAAACAAAATCCACAGCGCTTTTCCCTGGAAAACAAAACTCGCCTGCCAACTTTTTGATGGCAGATTGCAGGAGCCACTTGCTACTATCAAATCAGCCCAACTTGGCACTGGTGCCACCATGGGTCTGGTCACCATCCTGCCTATCGTAGCTTTTCAGGAGACAGCCGGTCCCTCCCTGCCATAGGCCCCCAGAGAAAAACCTCGGCCCATTTCCCTGGCAAACAAAAGTAAGCTGCCCCGCTTCTGGATGGCAGATTCCAGGACGCACTTGGTAGTATCAAACCAGCCCAACTTGGCACTGGTGCCACCTCTGGTCTGGGAACCATCCTGCGTATCGTGGATTCTAAAGAGCCAGCCGGTCACTCCCAGCCACAGGCCCCCAGACACAAACAACGGCGCTTTTCCCTGGACAACAAAACTCGCCTGCAAAATTTTGATGGCAGATTCCCGGAGCCACTTGGTACTATCAAACCAGCCCAACTTGACGCTGGTGCCGTCATGGGTCTGGTCACCATCCTGCCTATCGTAGCTTTTCAGGAGCCAGCCGGTCACTCCCAGCCATAGGCCCCCAGACACAAAGCTCGGCCCGTTTCCGTGGCAAACAAAAGTAAGTTATCCCGCTTCTGGATGGCAGATTGCAGGAGCCACTTTTCACCATCAAACCAGCCCGACTTGGCATTGCTGCCACCTCTGGTCTGGGAACCATCCTGCGTATCGTGGATTCTAAGGAGCCAGCCGGCCACTCCCAGCCACAGGCCCCCAAACACAAACAACGGCGCTTTTCCCTGGAAAACAAAACTCGCCTGACAACTTTTTGATGGCAGATTGCAGGAGCCACTTGGTACTATCAAACCAGCCCAACTTGGCACTGGTGCCACCATGGGTCTGGGAACCATCCTGCCTATCGTAGCTTTTCAGGAGCCAGCCGGTCACTCCCAGCCATAGGCCCCCAGACACAAACCTCGGCCCGTTTCCCTGGCAAACAAAAGTAAGCTACCCCGCTTCTGGATGGCAGATTGCAGGACGCACTTGGTACTATCAAACCAGCCCAACTTGGCACTGGTGCCACCTCAGGTCTGGGAACCATCCTGCGTATCGTGGATTCTAAGGAGCCAGCCGGCCACTCCCAGCCATAGGCCCCCAAACAAAAACAACGGCGCTTTTCCCTGGAAAACAAAACTTGCCTGCCAACTTTTTGATGGCAGATTGCAGGAGCCACTTGGTACTATCAAACCAGCCCAACTTGGCACTGGTGCCACCATGGGTCTGGTCACCATCCTGCCTATCGTAGCTTTTCAGGAGCCAGCCGGTCACTCCCAGCCGTAGGCCCACAGACACAAACCTCGGCCGGTTTCCCTGACAAACAAAAGTAAGCTGTCCCGCTTCTGGATGGCAGATTGCAGGAGCCACTTGCTACTATCAAACCACCCGACTTGGCACTGGTGCCACCTCTGGTCTGGGAACCATCCTGCGTATCGTAGATTCTAATTAGCCATCCGTCCACTCCCAGGCACAGGCCCCCAAACACAAACAACGGCGCTTTTCCCTGGAAAACAAAACTCGTCTGCCATCTTTTTGATGGCAGATTGCCGGAGCCACTTGGTACTATAATCCAGCCCAACTTGGCACTGGTGCCACCATGGGTCTGGTCACCATCCTGCCTATCGTAGCTTTTCAGGAGCCAGCCGGCCACTCCCTGCCACAGGCCCCCAAACACAAACAACGGCGCTTTTCCCTGGAAAACAAAATTCGCCTGCCAACTTTTTGATGGCAGATTGCAGGAGCCACTTGGTACTATCAAATCAGCCCAACTTGGCACTGGCGCCACCATGGGTCTGGTCAACATCCTGCCTATCGTAGCTTTTCAGGAGCCAGCCGGTCACTCCCAGCCATAGGCCCCCAGACCCAAACCTCGGCCCGTTTCCCTGGCAAACAAAAGTAAGCTGCCCCGCTTCTGGATGGCAGATTGCAGGAGCCACTTGGTAGTATCAAACCAGCCCTACTTGGTACTGGTGCCAACTTGGGTCTGGGAAACATCCTGCGTATCGTGGATTCTAAGGAGCCAGCCGGCCACTCCCAGCCACAGGCCCCCAAACACAAACAAGGGCGCTTTTCCCTGGAAAACAAAACTCTCCTGCCAACTTTTAGATGGCAGATTGCAGGAGCCACTTGGTACTATCAAACCAGCCCAACTTGGCACTGGTGCCACCATGGGTCTGGTCACCATCCTGCCTATCGTAGCTTTTCAGGAGCCAGCCGGCCACTCCCAGCCATAGGCCCCCAGACACAAACCTCGGCCCGTTTCCCTGGCAAACAAAAGTAAGCTGCCTCGCTTCTGGATGGCAGATTCCCGGACGCACTTGTTACAATCAAACCAGCCCAACTTGGCACTGGTGCCACCTTGGGTCTGGGAACCATGCTGAGTATCGTGGATTCTAAGGAGCCAGCCGGCCACTCCCAGCCACAGGCCCCCAAACACAAACAACGGCGCTTTTCCCTGGAAAACAAAACTCGCCTGCCAAGATTTTGATGGCAGATTGCAGGAGCCACTTGGTACTATCAAACCCGCCCAACTTGGCACTGGTGCCACCATGGGTCTGGTCACCATTCTGCCTATCGTAGCTTTTCAGGAGCCAGCCGGTCACTCCCCGCCATAGGCCCCCAGACACAAACCTCGGCCCGTTTCCCTGGCAAACAAAAGTAAGCTACCCCGCTTCTGGATGGCAGATTGCAGGACGCACTTGGTACTATCAAACCAGCCCAACTTGGCACTGGTGCCACCTCAGGTCTGTGAACCATCCTGCGTCTCGTGGATTCTAAGGAGCCAGCCGGCCACTCCCACCCATAGGCCCCCAAACAAAAACAACGGCGCTTTTTCCTGGAAAACAAAACTCGCCTGCCAACTTTTTGATGGCAGATTGCAGGAACCACTTGGTATTATCAAGCCAGCCCGACTTGGCACTGGTGCCACCTTGGGTCTGGGAACCATGCTGCGTATCGTGGATTCTAAGGAGCCAGCCGGCCACTCCCTGCCACAGGCCCTCAAACACAAACAACGGCGCTTTTCCCTGGAAATCAACACTCGCTTGCCGACTTTTTGATGGCAGATTGCAGGAGCCACTTGGTACTATCAAACCAGCCCAACTTGGCACTGGTGCCACCATGGGTCTGGTCACCATCATGCCTCTCGTAGCTTTTCAGGACCTAGCCGGTCACTCACAGCCATAGGCCCCCAGACACAAACCTTGGCCCGTTTCCCCGGCAAACAAAAGTAAGCTGCCCCGTTTCTGGATGGCAGATTTCAGTAGCAACTTTGCACCATCAAACTGGCCCGACTTGTCACTGGTGCCACTTTAGGTCTGGGAAACATCCTGCGTATCGTGGATTCTAATTAGCCATCCGGCCACTCCCACCCACAGGCCCCCAAACACAAACAACGGCGCTTTTCCCTGGAAAACAAAACTCGCCTGCCAACTTTTTGATGGCAGATTGCAGGAGCCACTTGGTACTATCAAATCAGCCGAACTTGGCACTGGTGCCACCATGGGTCTGGTAACCATCCTGCCTATCGTACCTTTTCAGGAGCCAGCTGGTCACTCCCAGCCATAGGCCCCCAGACAAAAACCTCGGCTCCTTTCCCTGGCAAACAAAAGTAAGCAGCCCTGCTTCTGGATGGCAGATTGCAGGAGCCACTTTGCACCATCAAACTGGCCCGACTTGTCACTGTTGCCACCTCTGGTCTGGGAACCATCCTGCGTATCGTGGATTCTAATTAGCCAGCCGGCCACTCCCAGCCACAGGCCCCCAAACACAAACAACGGCGCTTTTCCCTGGAAAACAAAACTCGCCTGACAACTTTTTGATGGCAGATTGCAGGAGCCACTTGGTACTATCAAACCAGCCCAACTTGGCACTGGTGCCACCATGGGTCTGGTCACCATCCTGCCTATCGTAGCTTTTCAGGAGCCAGCCGGTCACTCCCAGCCATAGGCCCCCAGACACAAAGCTCGGCCCGTTTCCCTGGCAAACAAAAGTAAGCTGCCCCGCTTCTGGATGGCAGATAGTAGGACGCACTTGTTACTATCAAACCAGCCCGACTTGGCACTGGTGCCACCACTGGTCTGGGAACCATCCTGCGTATCGTGGATTCTAAGGAGCCAGCCGGCCACTCCCACCCACAGGCCCCCAAACACAAACAACGGCGCTTTTCCCTGGAAAACAAAACTCGCCTGCCAACTTTTTGATGGCAGATTGCAGGAGCCACTTGGTACTATCAAACCAGCCCAACTTGGCACTGGTGCCACCATGGGTCTGGTCACCATCCTGACTATCGTAGCTTTTCAGGAGCCAGCCGGTCACTCCCAGCCATAGGCCCCCAGACAAATACCTCGGCCCGTTTCCCTGGCAAACAAAAGTAAGCTGCCCCGCTTCTGGATGGCAGATTGCAGGACGCACTTGGTACTATCAAACCAGCCCGACTTGGCACTGGTGCCACCACTGGTCTGGGAACCATCCTGCGTATCGTGGATTCTAAGGAGCCAGCCGGCCACTCCCAGCCACAGGCCCCCAAACACAAACAACGGCGCTTTTCCCTGGAAAACAAAACTCGCCTGCCAACTTTTTGATGGCAGATTGCAGGAGCCACTTGGTACTATCAAACCAGCCCAACTTGGCACTGGTGCCACCATGGGTCTGGTCACCATCCTGCCTATCGTAACTTTTCAGGAGCCAGCCGGTCACTCCCAGCCATAGGCCCCCAGACAAAAACCTCGGCCCGTTTCCCTGGCAAACAAAAGTAAGCTGCCCCGCTTCTGGATGGCAGATTCCCGGACGCACTTGGTACTATCAAACCAGCCCAACTTGGCACTGGTGCCACCTCTGATCTTCGAACCATGCTGAGTATCGTGGATTCTAAGGAGCCAGCTGGCCACTCCCAGCCACAGGCCCCCAAACACAAACAACGGCGCTTTTCCCTGGAAAACAAAACTCGCCTGCCAAGTTTTTGATGGCAGATTGCAGGAGCCACTTGGTACTATCAAACCAGCCCAACTTGGCACTGGTGCCGTCATGGGTCTGGTCACCATCCTGCCTATCGTAGCTTTTCAGGAGCCAGCCGGTCACTCCCAGCCATAGGCCCCCAGACAAAAACCTCGGACCGTTTCCCTGGCAAACAAAAGTAAGCTGCCCCGCTTCTGGATGGCAGATTGCAGGAACCACTTGGTACTATCAAACCAGCCCAACTTGGCACTGGTGCCACCATGGGTCTGGGAACCATCCTGTGTATCGTGGATTCTAATTAGCCATCCGTCCACTCCAGGCCATAGGGCCCCAGGCACAAACAACGGCGCTTTTACCTGGAAAACAAAACTCGCCTGCCAACTTTTTGATGGCCGATTGCAGGAACCACTTGGTATTATCTAGCCAGCCCAACTTGGCACTGGTGCCACCATGGGTCTGGTCACCATCCTGCCTATCGTAGCTTTTCAGGAGCCAGCCGGTCACTCCCAGCCATAGGCCCCCAGACACAAACCTCGGCCCGTTTCCCTGGCAAACAAAAGTAAGCTGCCCCGCTTCTGGATGGCAGATTGCAGGAACCACTTGTTACTATCAAACCAGCCCAACTTGGCACTGGTGCCACCATGGGTCTGGGAACCATCCTGTGTATCGTGGATTCTAATTAGCCATCCGTCCACTCCAGGCCATAGGGCCCCAGGCACAAACAACGGCGCTTTTCCCTGGAAAACAAAACTCGCCTGCCAACTTTTTGATGGCCGATTGCAGGAACCACTTGGTATTATCAAGCCAGCCCGACTTGGCACTGGTGCCACCTTGGGTCTGGGAACCATGCTGCGTATCGTGGATTCTAAGGAGCCAGCCGGCCACTCCCACCCACAGGCCCCCAAACACAAACAACGGCGCTTTTCCCTGGAAAACAAAACTCGCCTGCCAACTTTTTGATGGCAGATTGCAGGAGCCACTTGGTACTATCAAACCAGCCCAACTTGGCACTGGTGCCACCATGGGTCTGGTCACCATCCTGCCTATCGTAGCTTTTCAGGAGCCAGCCAGCCACCCCCAGCCAGAGGCCCCCAGACAAATATTTCGGCCCGTTTCCCTGGCAAACAAAAGTAAGCTGCCCCGCTTCTGCATGGCAGATTGCAGGAGCCACTTTGCACCGTCAAACCAGCCCAACTTGGCACTGGTGCCACCTCAGGTCTGGGAACCATCCTGCGTATCGTGGGTTCTAATTAGGCATCCGTCCACTCCAGGCCATAGGGCCCCAGGCACAAACAACGGCACTTTTCCCTGGAAAACAAAACTCGCCTGCCAACTTTTTGATGGCCGATCGCAGGAACCACTTGGTATTATCAAGCCAGCCCAACTTGGCACTGGTGCCACCATGGGTCTGGTCACCATCCTGCCTATCGTAGCTTTTCAGGAGCCAGCCGGTCACTCCCAGCCATAGGACCCCAGACACAAACCTCGGACCGTTTCCCTGGCAAACAAAAGTAAGCTGCCCCGCTTCTGGATGGCAGATTCCCGGACGCACTTGTTACTATCAAACCAGCCCAACTTGGCACTGGTGCCACCATGGGTCTGGGAACCATCCTGTGTATCGTGGATTCTAATTAGCCATCCGTCCACTCCAGGCCATAGGGCCCCAGGCACAAACAACGGCGCTTTTCCCTGGAAAACAAAACTCGCCTGCGAACATTTTGATGGCCGATTGCAGGAACCACTTGGTATTATCAAGCCAGCCCGACTTGGCACTGGTGCCACCTTGGGTCTGGGAACCATGCAGCGTATCGTGGATTCTAAGGAGCCAGCTGGCCACTCCCAGCCACAGGCCCCCAAACACAAACAACGACGCTTTTCCCTGGAAATCAACACTCGCTTGCCGACTTTTTGATGGCAGATTGCAGGAGCCACTTGGTACTATCAAACCAGCCCAACTTGGCACTGGTGCCACCATGGGTCTGGTCACCATCCTGCCTATCGTAGCTTTTCATGAGCCAGCCGGCCACTCCCAGCCATAGGCCCCCAGACACAAACCTCGGCCCGTTTCCCTGGCAAAAAAAAGTAAGCTGCCCCGCTTCTGGATGGCAGATTGCAGGACGCACTTGTTACAATCAAACCAGCCCAACTTGGCACTGGTGCTACCTCTGGTCTGGGAACCATGCTGAGTATCGTGGATTCTAAGGAGCCAGCTGGCCACTCCCAGCCACAGGCCCCCAAACACAAACAACGGCGCTTTTCCCTGGAAAACAAAACTCGCCTGCCAACTTTTTGATGGCAGATTGCAGGAGCCACTTGGTACTATCAAACCAGCCCAACTTGGCACTGGTGCCGTCATGGGTCTGGTCACCATCATGCCTATCGTAGCTTTTCAGGAGCCAGCCGGTCACTTCCAGGCTTAGGCCCCCAGACACAATCCTCGGACCGTTTCCCTGGCAAACAAAAGTAAGCTGCCCCGCTTCTGGATGGCAGATTGCAGGAACCACTTGTTACTATCAAACCAGCCCAAGTTGGCACTGGTGCCACCATGGGTCTGGGAACCATCCTGTGTATCGTGGATTCTAATTAGCCATCCGTCCACTCCAGGCCATAGGGCCCCAGGCGCAAACAACGGCGCTTTTCCCTGGAAAACAAACTCGCCTGCCAAATTTTTGATGGCAGATTGCAGGAGCCACTTGGTACTATCAAACCAGCCCAACTTGGCACTGGTGCCACCATGGGTCTGGTCACCATCCTGCCTATCGTAGCTTTTCAGGAGCCAGCCGGTCACTCCCAGCCATAGGCCCCGAGACACAAACCTCGGCCCGTTTCCCTGGCAAACAAAAGTAATCTACCCCGCTTCTGGATGGCAGATTGCAGGACGCACTTGGTACTATCAAACCAGCCCAACTTGGCACTGGTGCCACCTCAGGTCTGGGAACCATCCTGCGTCTCGTGGATTCTAAGGAGCCAGCCGGCCACTCCCACCCATAGGCCCCCAAACAAAAACAACGGCGCTTTTCCCTGGAAAACAAAACTCGCCTGCCAACTTTTTGATGGCCGATTGCAGGAACCACTTGGTATTATCAAGCCAGCCCGACTTGGCACTGGTGCTACCTTGGGTCTGGGAACCATGCTGCGTATCGTGGATTCTAAGGAGCCAGCCGGCCACTCCCTGCCACAGGCCCCCAAACACAAACAACGGCGCTTTTCCCTGGAAATCAACACTCGCTTGCCGACTTTTTGATGGCAGATTGCAGGAGCCACTTGGTACTATCAAACCAGCCCAACTTGGCACTGGTGCCACCATGGGTCTGGTCACCATCATGCCTCTCGTAGCTTTTCAGGACCTAGCCGGTCACTCACAGCCATAGGCCCCCAGACACAAACCTTGGCCCGTTTCCCTGGCAAACAAAAGTAAGCTGCCCCGTTTCTGGATGGCAGATTTCAGTAGCAACTTTGCACCATCAAACTGGCCCGACTTGTCACTGGTGCCACTTCAGGTCTGGGAACCACCCTGCGTATCGTGGATTGTAATTAGCCATCCGGCCACTCCCACCCACAGGCCCCCAAACACAAACAACGGCGCTTTTCCCTGGAAAACAAAACTCGCCTACCAACATTTTGATGGCAGATTGCAGGAACCACTTGGTACTATCAAATCAGCCGAACTTGGCACTGGTGCCACCATGGGTCTGGTAACCATACTGCCTATCGTACCTTTTCAGGAGCCAGCTGGTCACTCCCAGCCATAGGCCCCCAGACAAAAACCTCGGCTCCTTTCCCTGGCAAACAAAAGTAAGCAGCCCTGCTTCTGGATGGCAGATTGCAGGAGCCACTTTGCACCATCAAACTGGCCCGACTTGTCATTGTTGCCACCTCTGGTCTGGGAACCATCCTGCGTATCGTGGATTGTAATTAGCCATCCGGCCACTCCCAGCCACAGGCCCCCAAACACAAACAACGGCGCTTTTCCCTGGAAAACAAAACTCGCCTGACAACTTTTTGATGGCAGATTGCAGGAGCCACTTGGTACTATCAAACCAGCCCAACTTGGCACTGGTGCCACCATGGGTCTGGTCACCATCCTGCCTGTCGTAGCTTTTCAGGAGCCAGCCGGTCACTCCCAGCCATAGGCCCCCAGACACAAAGCTCGGCCCGTTTCCCTGGCAAACAAAAGTAAGCTGCCCCGCTTCTGGATGGCAGATAGTAGGACGCACTTGTTAATATCAAACCAGCCCGACTTGGCACTGGTGCCACCACTGGTCTGGGAACCATCCTGCGTATCGTGGATTCTAAGGAGCCAGCCGGCCACTCCCAGCCACAGGCACCCAAACACAAACAACGGCGCTTTTCCCTGGAAAACAAAACTCGCCTGACAACTTTTTGATGGCAGATTGCAGGAGCCACTTGGTACTATCAAACCAGCCCAACTTGGCACTGGTGCCACCATGGGTCTGGTCACCATCCTGCCTATCGTAGCTTTTCAGGAGCCAGCCGGTCACTCCCAGCCATAGGCCCCCAGACAAATACCTCGGCCCGTTTCCCTGGAAAACAAAAGTAAGCTGCCCCGCTTCTGGATGGCAGATTGCAGGACGCACTTGGTACTATCAAACCAGCCCGACTTGGCACTGGTGCCACGTCAAGTCTGGGAACCATCCTGCGTATCGTGGATTCTAAGGAGCCAGCCGGCCACTCCCTGCCACAGGCCCCCAAACACAAACAACGGCGCTTTTCCCTGGAAAACAAAACTCGCCTGCCAACTTTTTGATGGCAGATTGCAGGAGCCACTTGGTACTATCAAACCAGCCCAACTTGGCACTGGTGCCACCATGGGTCTGGGAACCATCCTGCCTATCGTAACTTTTCAGGAGCCAGCCAGTCACTCCCAGCCATAGGCCCCCAGACAAAAACCTCGGCCCGTTTCCCTGGCAAACAAAAGTAAGCTGCCCCGCTTCTGGATGGCAGATTCCCGGACGCACTTGGTACTATCAAACCAGCCCAACTTGGCACTGGTGCCACCTCTGATCTGGGAAACATGCTGAGTATCGTGGATTCTAAGGAGCCAGCCGGCCACTCCCAGCCACAGGCACCCAAACACAAACAACGGCGCTTTTCCCTGGAAAACAAAACTCGCCTGCCAAGTTTTTGATGGCAGATTGCAGGAGCCACTTGGTACTATCAAACCAGCCCAACTTGGCACTGGTGCCACCATGGGTCTGGGAACCATCCTGTGTATCGTGGATTCTAATTAGCCATCCGTCCACTCCAGGCCATAGGGCCCCAGGCACAAACAACGGCGCTTTTCCCTGGAAAACAAAACTCGCCTGACAACTTTTTGATGGCCGATTGCAGGAACCACTTGGTATTATCTAGCCAGCCCAACTTGGCACTGGTGCCACCATGGGTCTGGTCACCATCCTGCCTATCGTAGCTTTTCAGGAGCCAGCCGGTCACTCCCAGCCATAGGCCCCCAGACACAAACCTCGGACCGTTTCCCTGGCAAACAAAAGTAAGCTGCCCCGCTTCTGGATGGCAGATTGCAGGAACCACTTGTTACTATCAAACCAGCCCAACTTGGCACTGGTGCCACCATGGGTCTGGGAACCATCCTGTGTATCGTGGATTCTAATTAGCCATCCGTCCACTCCAGGCCATAGGGCCCCAGGCACAAACAACGGCGCTTTTCCCTGGAAAACAAAACTTGCCTGCCAACTTTTTGATGGCCGATTGCAGGAACCACTTGGTATTATCAAGCCAGCCCGACTTGGCACTGGTGCCACCTTGGGTCTGGGAACCATGCTGCGTATCGTGGATTCTAAGTAGCCAGCCGGCCACTCCCTGCCACAGGCCCCCAAACACAAACAACGGCGCTTTTCCCTGGAAAACAAAACTCGCCTGCCAAGTTTTTGATGGCAGATTGCAGGAGCCACTTGGTACTATCAAACCAGCCCAACTTGGCACTGGTGCCACTATGGGTCTGGTCACCATCCTGCATATCGTAGCTTTTCAGGAGCCAGCCAGCCACCCCCAGCCAGAGGCCCCCAGACAAATATTTCGGCCCGTTTCCCTGGCAAACAAAAGTAAGCTGCCCCGCTTCTGCATGGCAGGTTGCAGGAGCCACTTTGCACCGTCAAACCAGCCCAACTTGGCACTGGTGCCACCTCAGGTCTGGGAACCATCCTGCGTATCGTGGGTTCTAATTAGCCATCCGTCCACTCCAGGCCATAGGGCCCCAGGCACAAAAAACGGCGCTTTTCCCTGGAAAACAAAACTCGCCTGCCAACTTTTTGATGGCCGATTGCAGGAACCACTTGGTATTATCAAGCCAGCCCAACTTGGCACTGGTGCCACCATGGGTCTGGTCACCATCCTGCCTATCGTAGCTTTTCAGGAGCCAGCCGGTCACTCCCAGCCATAGGCCCCCAGACACAAACCTCGGACCGATTCCCTGGCAAACAAAAGTAAGCTGCCCCGCTTCTGGATGGCAGATTGCAGGAACCACTTGGTACTATCAAACCAGCCCAACTTGGCACTGGTGCCACCATGGGTCTGGGAACCATCCTGTGTATCGTGGATTCTAATTAGCCATCCGTCCACTCCAGGCCATAGGGCCCCAGGCACAAACAACGGCGCTTTTCCCTGGAAAACAAAACTCGCCTGCCAACTTTTTGATGGCCGATTGCAGGAACCACTTGGTATTATCAAGCCAGCCCGACTTGGCACTGGTGCCACCTTGGGTCTGGGAACCATGCTGCGTATTGTGGATTCTAAGGAGCCAGCCGGCCACTCCCAGCCACAGGCCCCCAAACACAAACAACGACGCTTTTCCCTGGAAATCAACACTCGCTTGCCGACTTTTTGATGGCAGATTGCAGGAGCCACTTGGTACTATCAAACCAGCCCAACTTGGCACTGGTGCCACCATGGGTCTGGTCACCATCCTGCCTATCGTAGCTTTTCAGGAGCCAGCCGGCCACTCCCAGCCATAGGCCCCCAGACACAAACCTCGGCCCGTTTCCCTGGCAAACAAAAGTAAGCTGCCCCGCTTCTGGATGGCAGATTCCCGGACGCACTTGTTACAATCAAACCAGCCCAACTTGGCACTGGTGCCACCTCTGGTCTGGGAACCATGCTGAGTATCGTGGATTCTAAGGAGCCAGCCGGCCACTCCCAGCCACAGGCCCCCAAACACAAACAACGGCGCTTTTCCCTGGAAAACAAAACTCGCCTGCCAAGTTTTTGATGGCAGATTGCAGGAGCCACTTGGTACTATCAAACCAGCCCAACTTGGCACTGGTGCCGTCATGGGTCTGGTCCACATCCTGCCTATCGTAGCTTTTCACGAGCCAGCCGGTCACTTCCAGGCTTAGGCCCCCAGACACAATCCTCGGACCGTTTCCCTGGCAAACAAAAGTAAGCTGCCCCGCTTCTGGATGGCAGATTGCAGGAACCACTTGGTACTATCAAACCAGCCCAAGTTGGCACTGGTGCCACCATGGGTCTGGGAACCATCCTGTGTATCGTGGATTCTAATTAGCCATCCGTCCACTCCAGGCCATAGGGCCCCAGGCGCAAACAACGGCGCTTTTCCCTGGATAACAAACTCGCCTGCCAAATTTTTGATGGCAGATTGCAGGAGCCACTTGGTACTATCAAACCAGCCCAACTTGGCACTGGTGCCACCATGGGTCTGGTCACCATCCTGCCTATCGTAGCTTTTCAGGAGCCAGCCGGTCACTCCCAGCCATAGGCCCCGAGACACAAACCTCGGCCCGTTTCCCTGGCAAACAAAAGTAAGCTACCCCGCTTCTGGATGGCAGATTGCAGGACGCACTTGGTACTATCAAACCAGCCCAACTTGGCACTGGTGCCACCTCAGGTCTGGGAACCATCCTGCGTCTCGTGGATTCTAAGGAGCCAGCCGGCCACTCCCACCCATAGGCCCCCAAACATAAACAACGGCGCTTTTCCCTGGAAAACAAAACTCGCCTGCCAACTTTTTGATGGCCGATTGCAGGAACCACTTGGTATTATCAAGCCAGCCCGACTTGGCACTGGTGCCACCTTGGGTCTGGGAACCATGCTGCGTATCGTGGATTCTAAGGAGCCAGCCGGCCACTCCCTGCCACAGGCCCCCAAACACAAACAACGGCGCTTTTCCCTGGAAATCAACACTCGCTTGCCGACTTTTTGATGGCAGATTGCAGGAGCCACTTGGTACTATCAAACCAGCCCAACTTGGCACTGGTGCCACCATGGGTCTGGTCACCATCATGCCTCTCGTAGCTTTTCAGGACCTAGCCGGTCACTCACAGCCATAGGCCCCCAGACACAAACCTTGGCCCGTTTCCCTGGCAAACAAAAGTAAGCTGCCCCGTTTCTGGATGGCAGATTTCAGTAGCAACTTTGCACCATCAAACTGGCCCGACTTGTCACTGGTGCCACTTTAGGTCTAGGAACCATCCTGCGTATCGTGGATTCTAATTAGCCATCCGGCCACTCCCACCCACAGGCCCCCAAACACAAACAACGGCGCTTTTCCCTGGAAAACAAAACTCGCCTACCAACATTTTGATGGCAGATTGCAGGAGCCACTTGGTACTATCAAATCAGCCGAACTTGGCACTGGTGCCACCATGGGTCTGGTAACCATCCTGCCTATCGTACCTTTTCAGGAGCCAGCTGGTCACTCCCAGCCATAGGCCCCCAGACAAAAACCTCGGCTCCTTTCCCTGGCAAACAAAAGTAAGCAGCCCTGCTTCTGGATGGCAGATTGCAGGAGCCACTTTGCACCATCAAACTGGCCCGACTTGTCACTGTTGCCACCTCTGGTCTGGGAACCATCCTGCGTATCGTGGATTCTAATTAGCCAGCCGGCCACTCCCAGCCACAGGCCCCCAAACACAAACAACGGCGCTTTTCCCTGGAAAACAAAACTCGCCTGACAACTTTTTGATGGCAGATTGCAGGAGCCACTTGGTACTATCAAACCAGCCCAACTTGGCACTGGTGCCACCATGGGTCTGGTCACCATCCTGCCTATCGTAGCTTTTCAGGAGCCAGCCGGTCACTCCCTGCCACAGGCCCCCAGACACAAAGCTCGGCCCGTTTCCCTGGCAAACAAAAGTAAGCTGCCCCGCTTCTGGATGGCAGATAGTAGGACGCACTTGTTACTATCAAACCAGCCCGACTTGGCACTGGTGCCACCACTGGTCTGGGAACCATCCTGCGTATCGTGGATTCTAAGGAGCCAGCCGGCCACTCCCAGCCTCAGGCACCCAAACACAAACAACGGCGCTTTTCCCTGGAAAACAAAACTCGCCTGACAACTTTTTGATGGCAGATTGCAGGAGCCACTTGGTACTATCAAACCAGCCCAACTTGGCACTGGTGCCACCATGGGTCTGGTCACCATCCTGCCTATCGTAGCTTTTCAGGAGCCAGCCGGCCACTCTCAGCCATATGCCCCCAAAAACAAACCACGGACCTTTTCTCTGGCAAACAAAAATCAGCTGCCCCACTTCTGGATGGCAGATTGCAGGAGCCACTTGGGACTATCACACCAGCACAACATGGCACTGCTGCCACCTTGGATCTGGGAACAATCCTGCGTATCGTACATATTCAGGAACCAGCCGAACACTCCCAGCCACAGGCCCCCAAACACAAACAACGGCCCTTTTCTCTGGCAAACAAAACTCAACTGCCCCTCTTCTGGATGGCAAATTGCAGGACGCACTTGGTACTACAAAAAGAGCCCGACTTGGCAGTGGTGCCACCTTGGCTCTGGGAACCATCCTGCATATCGAGCATTTTAAGGAGCCAGCCGGCAATTCCCAGCCGTATGCCCCAAAAAGAAACCATGGACCTTTTCTCTGGCAAAAAAAACTCAGCTGTCCCGCTTCTGGATGGCAGATTGCAGGAGTTACTTTGAACCATACAACCAGCCTTACTTGGCACTGGTGCCACCTTGGATCTGGGAACCATCCTGCCTATCGTTGATTTTCAGGGGCCAGCTGGCCACTCTCAGCCATAGGCCCCCAAACACAAACCACAGCCCTTTTCTCTAGCAAACAAAATTCAACTGCCCCGCTTCTGGATGGCAAATTGCAGGAGCCACTGGGTACTACAAAAACAGCCTGACTTGGCACTGGTGCCACCTTGCGTCTGGTTACCATGCGGCGTATCGTGCATTTTAAGGAGCCAGGTGGCCACTCCCAGCCATATGCCCCCAAACACAACCCACGGCCCTTTTCTCTGGCAAACAAAACTCAGCTGTCCCGCTTCTGGATGGCAGATTGCAGGAGACACTTGGTACTATCAAACCAGCCCGACTTGGCACTGGTGCCACCTTGGGTCTGGGAACCATCCTGCGTATTGTGGATTGTCAGGAGACAGCCGACCACTCTCGGCCACAGAGCCCAATCAAAAACAAAGGTCCGTTTCCCTGGCAAAAAAAACTCAGCTGCCCCGCTTCTGGATGGGAGATTGCAGGAGGCACTTGACACTGTCAAACGAGCCCCACTTGGCACTGGTGCCACCTCTGGTCTGGGAACCATCCTGCGTATCGTGGATTTTCAGGAGCCAGCCGGCCACTCCCAGCCACAGGCCCCCAAACACAAACCACAGCCTTTTTCTCTGGCAAACAAAACTCAGCTGCCCCGCTTCTGGATGGCAGATTGCAGGAGCCACTTGGTACTATCAAACCAGCCCGACTTGGCACTGGTGCCACCTTGGGTCTGGGAACCATCCTGCCTATCGTGGATTTTAAGGAGCCAGCCGGCTACTCCCAGCCACAGGCCCCCAACAAAAACCACGGCCCTTTTTTCTCGCAAACAAAACTTAGCTGCCTCACTTCTGGATGGCAGATTGCAGGAGCCACTTGGTGTAATCAAACCAGCCCGACTTGGCACTGGTGCCACCTTGGGTCTGGGAACCATCCTGCGTATCGTGGATTCTAAGGAGCCAGCCGGCCACTCCCAGCCACAGGCCCCCAAACAAAATCAACGGCGCTGTTCCCTGGAAAACAAAACACGCCTGCCAACTTTTTGATGGAGTTTGCAGGAGCCACTTGGTACTATCAAACCAGCCCGACTTGGCACTGGTGCCACCTTGGGTCTGGGAAATATCCTGCGTATCGTGGATTCTTAGGAGCCAGCCGGCCACTCCTAGCCACAGGCCCCCAAACAAAAACCTAGGCCTATTTCTCTGGCAAACAAAAGTAAGCTGCCCTGCTTCTGGATGGCAGATTGCAGGAGACACTTGGTACTATCAAACCAGCCCGACTTGGCACTGGTGCCACCTTGGATCTGGGAACCATGCTCTGTATCGTGGATATTCAGGGGCCAGCCGGCCACTCTCAGCCATATGTCCCCAAACAGAAACCTCAGCCCGTTTCTCTGGCAAACAAAACTCAACTGCCCCTCTTCTGGATGGCAAATTGCAGGATGAACTTGATACTAAAACCGCAGGCCGACTTGGTAGTGGTGACACCTTGGGCCTGGGAACCATCATGCGTATCGAGCATTTTAAGGAGCCAGCCGGCCACTCCCAGCAATATGCCCCCAAAAACAATCCACGGAATTTTCCTCTGGCAAACAAAAATCAGCTGCCCCGCTTCTGGATGGCAGATTGCAGGAGCCACTTTGCACCATCAAACCAGCCCGACTTGGCACTGGTGCCACATTGCATCTGGGAACCATGCTGCCTAGCGTGGATTTTCAGGAGCCAGCCGGCCACTCTCAGCTATATGCCCCCAAACAAAACCCACGGCCCGTTTCCCTGGCAAACAAAATTAAGCTGCCCCGCTTCTGGATGGCAGATTGCAGGACGCACTTGGTAGTATCAAACCAGCAAAACTTGGCACTGGTGCCACCTTGGGTCTGGGAACCATCCTGCATATCGTGGGTTCAAAGGAGCCAGCCGGCCACTCCCAGCCACAGGCCCCCAAATACAAACAATGTCGCTTTTCCCTGGAAAACAAAACTCGCCTGCCAACTTTTTGATGGCAGATTGCCGGAGCCACTTGGTACTATCAAACCAGCCCAACTTGGCACTGGTGCCACCATGGGTCTGGTAACCATCCTGCCTATTGTAGCTTTCCAGGAGCCAGCCGGTCTCTCCCAGCCATAGGTCCCCAGTCACAAACCTCGGCCCGTTTCCCTGGCAAACTAAAGTAAGCTACCCCGCTTCTGGATGGCAGATTGCAGGAGCCACTTGGTACTATCAAACCAGCAAAACTTGGCACTGGTGCCACCTTGGGTCTGGGAACCATGCTGCGTAACACAGATTCTAAGGCGCCAGTCGGCCACTACGAGCCACAAGCCCCCAAACACAAACAACGGCGCTATTCTCTGGCAAACAAAACTCAACTGCCCCTCTTCTGGATGGCAAATTGCAGGACGCACTTGGTACTATAAAAACAGCCCGACTTGGCACTGGTGCCCCCTTGGGTCTGGGAACCATCCTGCGTATCGATCTTTTTAATGAGACAGCCGGCCACTCCCAGCCATATGCCCCCAAACACAACCCACGGCCCTTTTCTCTGGCAAACAAAACTCAACTGCACCGCTTCTGGATGGCAGATTGCAGGAGCCACTTGGTACTATCAAACCAGCCCGACTTGGCACTGGTGCCACCTTGGGTCTGGGAACCATCCTGCGTATTGTGGGTTGTCAGGAGCCAGCCGAACACTCTCGGCCACAGACCCCAATTAAAAACAACGGCCCGTTTCACAGGCAAACAAAACTCAGCTGCCCCGCTTCTGGATGGGAGATTGCAGGAGGCACTTGACACTGTGAAACCAGCCCCACTTGGCACTGGTGCCACCTTGGGTCTGGGAACCATACTGCGTATCATGGATTTTCAGGAGCCACCCGGCCACTCCCAGCCACAGGCCCCCAAACACAAACCACAGCCTTTTTGTCTGGCAAACAAAATTCAGCTGCCCCGCTTCTGGATGGCAGATTGCAGGAGCCACTTGGGACTATCACACCAGCACAACATGGCACTGCTGCCACCTTGGATCTGGGAACCATCCTTCCTATCGTGGATTTTCAGGGGCCAGCCGGTCACTCTCAGCCATAGGCCCCAAACACAAACCACGGCCCTTTTCTCTGGAAAACAAAACTCAACTGCCCCTCTTCTGGATGGCAGATTGCAGGAGCCACTGGGTACTATGAAACCAGCCCTACTTGGCACTGATGCCACCTTGGGTCTGGGAACCATGCTGCGTATCATGGATTTTCAGGAGCCAGCCGGCCACTGCCAGCCACAGGCACCGAAACACAAACACAGCCTTTTTCTCTGGCAAACAAAATTCAGCTGCCCCGCTTCTGGATGGCAGATTGCAGGAACCACTTGGTACTAACAAACCAGCCCGACTTGGCACTGATGCCACCTTGGGTCTGGGAACCATCCTGCGTATCGTGGATTCTAAGGAGCCAGCTGGCCACTCCCAGCCACAGGCCCCAAAACACACACAACGGTGCTTTTCCCTGGAAAACAAAACTCGCCTGCCAAACATTTGATGGCAGATTGCAGGAGCCACTTGGTATTATCAAACCAGCCCAACTTGGCACTGGTGCCACCATGGGTCTGGTCACCATCCTGCCTATCGTAGCTTTTCAGGAGCCAGCCAGCCACCCCCAGCCAGAGGCCCCCAGACAAATATTTCGGCCCGTTTCCCTGGCAAACAAAAGTAAGCTGCCCCGCTTCTGGATGGCAGATTGCAGGAGCCACTTTGCACCATCAAACCAGCCCAACTTGGCACTGGTGCCAACTCAGGTCTGGGAACCATCCTGCGTATCGTGGGTTCTAAGGAGCCAGCTGGCCACTCCCAGCCACAGGCCCCCAAACACAAACAACGGCGCTTTTCCCTGGAAAACAAAACTCGCCTGCCAACTTTTTGATGGCAGATTGCAGGAGCCACTTGGTACTATCAAACCAGCCCAACTTGGCACTGGTGCCACCATGGGTCTGGTCACCATCCTGCCTATCGTAGCTTTTCAGGAGCCAGCCGGTCACTCCCAGCCATAGGCCCCCAGACACAAACCTCGGCCCGTTTCCCTGGCAAACAAAAGTAAGCTGCCCCGCGTCTGTATGGCAGATTGCAGGAGCTACTTAGTACTATCAAACCAGCCCGACTTGGCACTGGTGACACCTCTGGTCTGGGAACCATCCTGCCTATCGTGGATTTTCAGGGGCCAGCCAGCCACTCTCAGCCATATGCCCCAAAAACAAACCACGGCCCTTTTCTCTGGCAAACAAAACTCAACTGCCCCTCTTCTGGATGGCAAATTTTAGGACGCACTTTGTACTACGAAAACCGCCCGACGTGGCACTGGTGCCACCTTGTGTCAGGGAACCATCCTGCATATCGAGCTTTTTAAGGAGCCAGCCGGCCACGCCCAGCCATATACCCCCAAAAACAAACCACGGACCATTTCTCTTGGAAACAAAAATCCGCTGCCCCGCGTCTGGATGGCAGATTGCAGGAGCCACTTTGCACCATCAAACCAGCCCGACTTGGCACTGGTGCCACCTTGGGTCTGGGAACAATCCTGCATATCGTGGATTCTAAGGAGCCAGCCGGCCACTCCCTGCCACAGGCCCCCAAACACAAACAACGGCGCTTTTCCCTGGAAAATAAAATTCGCCTGCCAGCTTTTTGATGGCAGATTGCAGGAGCCACTTGGTACTATCAAATCATCCCAACTTGGCACTGGTGCCACTATGGGTCTGGGAACCATCCTGCCTATTGTAGCATTTCAGGAGCCAGCCGGTCACTCCCAGCCATAGGCCCCCAGACACAAACCTCGGACCGTTTCCCTGGCAAACAAAATTAAGCTGCCCCGATTCTGGATGGCAGATTGCAGGAGCCACTTGGTTGTGTCAAACCAGCCCGACTTGGCACTGGTGCCACCTTGGGTCTGGGAACCATCCTGCGTAACGTGGATTCTAAGCAGCCACCCGGCCACTCTGAGCCACAGGCCCCCAAACAAAAACAACGGCGCTTTTCCCTGGAAAACAAAACTCGCCTGCCAACTTTTTGATGGTAGATTGCAGGAGCCACTTGGTACTATCAAACCAGCCCAACTTGGCACTGGTGCCACCTCTGGTCTGGGAACCATCCTGCCTATCGTAGCTTTTCAGGAGCCAGCCGGTCACTCCCAGCCATAGACCCCCAGACACAAACCTCGGCCCGTTTCCCTGGAAAACAAAAGTATGTTACCCCGATTCTGGATGGCAGATTGCAGGAGCCACTTGGTACTATCAAATCAGCCCAACTTGGCACTGGTGCCACCATGGGTCTGGTAAACATCCTGCCTATCGTAGCTTTTCAGGAGCCAGCCGGTCACTCCCTGCCATAGGCCCCCGGACACAAACCTCGGCCCGTTTCCCTGGCAAACAAAAGTAAGCTGCCCCGCTTTTGGTGGCAGATTGCAGGATGCACTTGGTACTTACAAACCAGCCCGACTTGGCCCTGGTGCCACCTTGGCTCTGGGAACCATGCTGCGTAACGTAGATTCTACGAGGACAGGGGGCCACTCCCAGCCACAGGCCTCTAAACAAAAACAACGGCGCTTTTCCCTGGAAAACCAAACTCGCCTGCCAACTTCTTGATGGCAGATTGCAGGAGCCACTTGGTACTATCAAACCAGCCCAACTTGGCACTGCTGCCACCATGGGTCTGGTCACCATCCTGCCTATCGTAGCTTTTCAGGAGCCAGCCGCTCACTCCCAGCCATAGGCCCCCAGACAAACACCTCGGCACGTTTCCCTGGCAAACAAAAGTAGGCTGCCCCGCTTCTGGATGGCAAATTGCAGGACGCACTTGGTACTACGAAAACAGCCCGACTTGGCACTGATGCCACCTTGGGTCAGGGAACAATCCTGCGTATAGAGCTTTTTAAGGAGCCAGCCGGCCACGTCCAGTCATATACCCCCAAAAATAAACCACGGAACTTTTCTCCAGCAAACAAAAATCCGCTGCCCCGCGTCTGGATGGCAGATTGCAGGAGCTATTTAGTATTATCAAACCAGCCCGACTTGGCACTGGTGGCACCATGAGTCTGGTAACCATCCTGCCTATCGTAGCTTTTCAGTAGTCAGCCGGTCACTCCCAGCCATAGGCCCCCAGACAAATACCTCGGCCCGTTTCCCTGGGAAACAAAAGTAAGCTGTCCCGCTTCTGGATGGCAGATTGCAGGAGGCACTTGGTACTATCAAACCAGCCCAACTTGTTCCCAGACCCAAGGTGGCACCAGTGCCAAGTGGGGCTGGTTTGATGGTGCAACGTGGCTCCTGCAATCTGCCATCCAAAAGCGGGGCAGCTTACTTTTGTTTGCCAGGGAAACGGGCCGAGGTTTGTGTCTGGGGGTCTATGGCTGGGAGTGACCGGCTGGCTCCTGAAAAGCTACGATAGGCAGGATGGTTCCCAGACCAGAGGTGGCACCAGTGCCAAGTTGGGCTGGTTTGATAGTACCAAGTGGCTCCTGCAATCTGCCATCAAAAAGTTGGCAGGCGAGTTTTGTTTTCCAGGGAAAAGCGCCGTAGATTTTGTTTGGGGGCCTGTGGCTCAGAGTGGCCGGGTGGCTGCTTAGAATCCACGATACGCAGGATGGTTCCCAGACCCAAGGTGGCACCAGTGCCAAGTCGGGCTGGTTTGACACAACCAAGTGGCTCCTGCAATCTGCCATCCAGAATCGGGGCAGCTTACTTTTGTTTGCCAGGGAAACGGTCCGAGGTTTGTGTCTGGGGGCCTATGGCTGGGAGTGACCGGCTGGCTCCTGAAAAGCTACGATAGGCAGGATGGTTCCCAGACCCATAGTGGCACCAGTGCCAAGTTGGGATGATTTGATAGTACCAAGTGGCTCCTGCAATCTGCCATCAAAAAGTTGGCAGGCGAGTTTTGTTTTCCAGGGAAAAGCGCCGTTGTTTGTGTTTGGGGGCCTGTGGCTGGGAGTGGCCGGCTGGCTCCTTAGAATCCACGATATGCAGGATTGTTCCCACACCCAAGGTGGCACCAGTGCCAAGTCGGGCTGGTTTGATGGTGCAAAGTGGCTCCTGCAATCTGCCATACAGACGCGGGGCAGCGGATTTTTGTTTCCAAGAGAAATGGTCCGTGGTTTTTTTTCGGGGGTTTATGGCTGGGCGTGGCCGGCTGGCTCCTTAAAAAGCTCGATATGCAGGATGGTTCCCTGACACAAGGTGGCACCAGTGCCACGTCGGGCGGTTTTCGTAGTACAAAGTGCGTCCTAAAATTTGCCATCCAGAAGAGGGGCAGTTGAGTTTTGTTTGCCAGAGAAAAGGGCCGTGGTTTGTTTTTGGGGGCATATGGCTGAGAGTGGCCGGCTGGCTCCTGAAAAGCTACGATAGGCAGGATGTTTACCAGACCCATTGTGGCACCAGTGCCAAGTTGGGCTGATTTGATAGTACCAAGTGCCTCCTGCAATCTGCCATCCAGAATCGGGGTAGCTTACTTTTGTTTTCCAGGGAAACGGGCCGAGGTTTGTGTCTGGGGGTCTATGGTTGGGAGTGGCCGGCTGGCTCCTTAGAAACCACGATACGCAGCCTGGTTCCCAGACAAGAGGTGCCACCAGTGCCAAGTTGGGCTGGTTTGATACTACCAAGTGGTTCCTGCAATCTGCCATCCAGAAGCGGGGCAGCTTACTTTTGTTTGCCAGGGAAAAGCGCCGTTGTTTGTGTTTGGGGGCCTGTGGCTCGGAGTGGCCGGCTGGCTGCTTAGAATCCACGATACGCAGGATGGTTCCCAGACGTGAGGTGGCGCCAGTGCCAAGTCGGGCTGGTTTGATAGTACCAAGTGCGTCCTGCAATCTGCCATCCAGAAGCGGGGCAGCTTACTTTTGTTTGCCAGGGAAACGGGCCGAGGTTTGTGTCTCGGGGCCTATGGCAGGGAGTGACCGGCGGGCTCCTGAAAGCTACGATAGGCAGGATGGTGACCAGACCCATGGTGGCACCAGTGCCAAGTTGGGCTGGTTTGATAGTACCAAGTGGCTCCTGCAATCTGACATCAAAAAGTTGGCAGGCGAGTTTTGTTTTCCAGGGAAAAGCGCCGTTGTTTGTGTTTGGGGGCCTGTGGTTGGGAGTGGCCGGCTGGCTCCTTAGACACCACGATACGCAGGATGGTTCCCAGACCAGAGGTGGCACCAGTGCCAAGTCGGGCTGGTTTGATAGTACCAAGTGGCTCCTGCAATCTGCCATCCAGAAGCGGGGCAGCTTACTTTTGTTTGCCACGGAAACGGGCCGTTGTTTGTGTTTGGGGGCCTGTGGCTGGGAGTGGCCGACTGGCTCCTTAGAATCCACGATACGCAGGATGGTTCCCAGACCAGAGGTGGCACCAGTGCCAAGTCGGGCTGGTTTGATAGTACCAAGTGGTTCCTGCAATCTGCCATCCAGAAGCAGGGCAGCTTACTTTTGTTTGCCAGGGAAACGGGCCGAGGTTTTTGTCTGGGGGCCTATGGCTGCGAGTGACCGGCTGGCTCCTGAAAAGCTACGATAGGCAGGATGGTGACCAGACCCATGGTGGCACCAGTCCCAAGTTGGGCTGGTTTGGTAGTACCAAGTGGCTCCTGCAATCTGCCATCAAAATTTGGCAGGCGAGTTTTTTTTTCCAGGGAAAAGCGCCGTTGTTGTGTTTAGGGGCCTGTGGCTGGGAGTGGCCGGCTGGCTCCTTAGAATCCACCATACGCAGGATGGTTCCCAGACCCAAGGTGGCACCAGTGCCTAGTCGGGATAGTTTGATGGTGCAAAGTGGCTCCTGCAATCTGCCATCCAGAAGCGGGGCAGCTTACTTTTGTTTGCCAGGGAAAAGGGCCGAGGTTTGTGTCTGGGGGCCTATGGCTGGGAGTGACCGGCTGGCTCCTGAAAAGCTACGATAGGCAGGATGGTGACCAGACCCAAGGTGGCACCAGTGCCAAGTTGGGCTGGTTTGATAGTACCAAGTGGCTCCTGCAATCTGCCATCAAAATGTTGGCAGGCGAGTTTTGTTTTCCAGGGAAAAGCACCGTTGTTTGTGTTTGGGGGCCTGTGGCTGGGAGTGGCCGGCTGGCTCATTAGAATCCACGATACGCAGGATGGTTCCCAGACTTGTCGTGGCACCAGTGCCAAGTCGGGCTGGTTTGATAGTACCAAGTGGATCCTGCAATCTGCCATCCAGAAGCGGGGCAGCTTACTTTTGTTTGCCAGGGAAACGGGCCGAGGATTTGTCTGGGGGCCTATGGCTGGGAGTGACCGGCAGGCTCGTGAAAACCTACGATAGGCAGGATGGTGACCAGACCCATGGTGGCAGCAGTGCCAAGTTGGGCTGGTTTGATAGTACCAAGTGGCTCCTGCAATCTGCCATCAAAAAGTTGGCAGGCGAGTTTTGTTTTCCAGGGAAAAGCGCCGTTGTTTGTGTTTGGGAGCCTGTGGCTGGGAGTGGCCGGCTGGCTCTTTAGAATCCACGATACGCAGGATGGTTCCCAGACCAGTGGTGGCACCAGTGCCAAGTCGGGCTGGTTTGATAGTAACAAGTGCGTCCTCCAATCTGCCATCCAGAAGCGGGGCAGCTTACTTTTGTTTTCCAGGGAAACGGGCCGAGGTTTTTGTCTGGGGGCCTATGGCTGGGAGTGCCTGGCTGGCTCGTGAAAAGCTACGATAGGCAGGATGGTGACCAGACCCATGGCGGCACCAGTGCCAAGTTGGGCTGGTTTGATAGTACCAAGTGGCTCCTGCAATCTGCCATCAAAAAGTTGGCAGGCGAGTTTTGTTTTCCAGGGAAAAGCGCCGTTGTTTGTGTTTGGGGGCCTGTGGCTGGGAGTGGCCGGCTGGCTCCTTAGAATCCACGATACGCAGGATGGTTCCCAGACCAGAGGTGGCACCAGTGCCAAGTCGGGCTGGTTTGATAGTACCAAGTGGCTCCTGCAATCTGCCATCCAGAAGCGGGGCAGCTTACTTTTGTTTGCCAGGGAAACGGGCCGAGCTTTGTGTCTGGGGGCCTATGGCTGGGAGTGACCGGCTGGCTCCTGAAAAGCTACGATAGGCAGGATGGTGACCAGACCCATGGTGGCACCAGTGCCAAGTTGGGCTGGTTTGATAGTACCAAGTGGCTCCTGCAATCTGCCATCAAAAAGTTGGCAGGCAAGTTTTCTTTACCAGGGAAAAGCGCCGTTGTTTTTGTTTGGGGGCCTATGGCTGGGAGTGGCCGGCTGGCTCCTTAGAATCCACGATACGCAGGATGGTTCCTAGACTTGACGTGGCACCAGTGCCAAGTTGGGCTGGTTTGATAGTACCAAGTGCGTCCTGCAATCTGCCATCCAGAAGTGGGGTAGCTTACTTTTGTTTGCCAGGGAAACGGGCCGAGGTTTTTGTCTCGGGGCATATGGCTGGGAGTGACCGGCTGGCTCCTGAAAAGCTACGATAGGCAGGATGGTGACCAGACCCATGGTGGCAGCAGTGCCAAGTTGGGCTGGTTTGATAGTACCAAGTGGCTCCTGCAATCTGCCATCAAAAAGTTGGCAGGCGAGTTTGTTATCCAGGGAAAAGCGCCGTTGTTTGTGCCTGGGGCCCTATGGCCTGGAGTGGACGGATGGCTAATTAGAACCCACGATACACAGGATGGTTCCCAGACCCATGGTGACACCAGTGCCAAGTTGGGCTGGTTTGATAGTACCAAGTGGATCCTGCAATCTGCCATCCAGAAGCGGGGCAGCTTACTTTTGTTTGCCAGGGAAACGGTCCGAGGATTGTGTCTGGGGGCCTAAGCCTGGAAGTGACCGGCTGGCTCGTGAAAAGCTACGATAGGCAGGATGGTGACCAGACCCATGACGGCACCAGTGCCAAGTTGGGCTGGTTTGATAGTACCAAGTGGCTCCTGCAATCTGCCATCAAAAACTTGGCAGGCGAGTTTTGTTTTCCAGGGAAAAGCGCCGTTGTTTTTGTTTGGGGGCCTGTGGCTGGGAGTGGCCGGCTGGCTCCTTAGAATCCATGATACTCAGCATGGTTCCCAGACCAGAGGTGGCACCAGTGCCAAGTTGGGCTGGTTTGATAGTACCAAGTGGTTGCTGCAATCTGCCATCCAGAAGCGGGGCTGCTTACTTTTGTTTGCCAGGGAAACGGGCCGAGGTTTGTGTCTGGGGGCCTATGGCTGGGAGTGACCGGCTGGCTCCTGAAAAGCTACGATAGGCAGGATGGTGACCAGACCCATGGTGGCACCAGTGCCAAGTTGGGCTGATTTGATAGTACCAAGTGGCTCCTGCAATCTGCCATCAAAATGTTGGCAGGCGAATTTTGTTTTCCAGGGAAAAGCGCCGTTGTTTGTGTTTGGGGGCCTGTGGCAGGGAGTGGCCGGCTGGCTCCTGAAAAGCTACGATAGGCAGGATGGTGACCAGACCCATGGTGGCACCAGTGCCAAGTTGGGCTGGTTTGATAGTAGCAAGTGGCTCCGGCAATCTGCCATCAAAAAGTTGGCAGACGAGTTTTGTTTTCCAGGGAAAAGCGCCGTTGTTTGTGTTTGGAGGCCTGTGGCTGGGAGTGGCCGGCTGGCTGCTTAGAATCTACCATACGCAGGATAGTTCCCAGACCAGAGGTGGCACCAGTGCCAAGTCGGGCTGGTTTGATAGTACCAAGTGCGTCCTGCAATCTGCCATCCAGAAGCGGGACAGCTTACTTTTGTTTGTCAGGGAAACGGGCCGAGCTTTGTGTCTCTGGGCCTATGGCTGGGAGTGACTGGCTGGCTCCTGAAAAGCTACGATAGGCAGGATGGTGACCAGACCCATGGTGGCACCAGTGCCAAGTTGGGCTGGTTTGATAGTACCAAGTGGCTCCTGCAATCTGCCATCAAAAAGTTGGCAGGCACGTTTTGTTTTCCAGGGAAAAGCGCCGTTGTTTTTGTTTGGGGGCCTATGGCTGGGAGTGGCCGGCTGGCTCCTTAGAATCCACGATACGCAGGATGGTTCCCAGACCTGAGGTGGCACCAGTGCCAAGTTGGGCTGGTTTGATAGTACCAAGTGCATCCTGCAATCTGCCATCCAGAAGCGGGGTAGCTTACTTTTGTTTGCCAGGGAAACGGGCCGAGGTTTGTGTCTCGGGGCCTATGGCTGGGAGTGACCGGCTGGCTCCTGAAAAGCTACGATAGGCAGGATGGTGACCAGACCCATGGTGGCACCAGTGCCAAGTTGGGCTGGTTTGATAGTACCAAGTGGCTCCTGCAATCTGCCATCAAAAACTTGGCAGGCGAGTTTGTTATCCAGGGAAAAGCGCCGTTGTTTGTGTTTGGGGGCCTGTGGCTGGGAGTGGCCGGCTGGCTCCTTAGAATCCATGATACGCAGGATGGTTCCCAGACCAGAGGTGGCACCAGTGCCAAGTCGGGCTGGTTTGATGGTGAAAAGTGGCTCCTGCAATCTGCCATCCAGAAGCGGGATAACTTACTTTTGTTTGCCAGGGAAACGGGCCGAGCTTTGTGTCTGGGGGCCTATGGCTGGGAGTGACCGGCTGGCTCCTGAAAAGCTACGATAGGCAGGATGGTGACCAGACCCATGGTGGCACCAGTGTCAAGGTGGGCTGGTTTGATAGTACCAAGTGGCTCCGGCAATCTGCCATCAAAATTTGGCAGGCGAGTTTTGTTTTCCAGGGAAAAGCGCCGTTGTTTGTGTTTGGGGGCCTGTGGGTGGGAGTGGCCGGATGGCTAATTAGAATCCACGATACGCAGCATGGTTCCCAGACCTGAGGTGGCACCAGTGCCAAGTCGGGCTAGTTTGATGGTGCAAAGTGGCTCCTGCAATCTGCCATCCAGTAGCGGGGCGGCTTGCTTTTGTTTGCCAGGGAAACGGGCCGAGGTTTGTGTCTGGGGCCCTATGGCTGGGAGTGACCGGCTGGCTCCTGAAAAGCTACGATAGGCAGGATGGTGACCAGACCCATGGTGGCACCAGTGCCAAGTTGGGCTGGTTTGATAGTACCAAGTGGCTCCTGCAATCTGCCATCAAAAAGTTGGCAGGCGAGTTTTGTTTTCCAGGGAAAAGCACCGTTGTTTGTGTTTGGGGGCCTGTGGCTGGGAGTGGCCGGCTGGCTGCTTAGAATCCACGATACGCAGGATGGTTCCGAGACGTGAGGTGGCGCCAGTGCCAAGTCGGGCTGGTTTGATACTACCAAGTGCGTCCTGCAATCTGCCATCCAGAAGCGGGACAGCTTACTTTTGCTTGCCAGGGAAACGGGCCGAGCTTTGTGTCTGGGGGCCTATGGCTGGGAGTGACCGGCTGGCTCCTGAAAAGCTACGATAGGCAGGATGGTGACCAGACCCATGGTGGCACCAGTGCCAAGTTGGGCTGGTTTGATAGTACCAAGTGGCTCCTGCAATCTGCCATCAAAAATTGGCAGGCGAGTTTTGTTTTCCAGGGAAAAGCGCCGTTGTTGTGTTTAGGGGCCTGTGGCTGGGAGTGACCGGCTGGCTCCTTAGAATCCACCATACGCAGGATGGTTCCCAGACCCAAGGTGGCACCAGTGCCTAGTCGGGATAGTTTGATGGTGCAAAGTGGCTCCTGCAATCTGCCATCCAGAAGCGGGGCAGCTTACTTTTGTTTGCCAGGGAAAAGGGCCGAGATTTGTGTCTCGGGGCCTATGGCTGGGAGTGACCGGCTGGCTCCTGAAAAGCTACGATAGGCAGGATGGTGACCAGACCCAAGGTGGCACCAGTGCCAAGTTGGGCTGGTTTGATAGTACCAAGTGGCTCCTGCAATCTGCCATCAAAAAGTTGGCAGGCGAGTTTTGTTTTCCAGGGAAAAGCTCCGTTGTTTGTGTTTGGGGGCCTGTGGCTGGGAGTGGCCGGCTGGCTCATTAGAATCCACGATACGCAGGATGGTTCCCAGACTTGTCGTGGCACCAGTGCCAAGTCGGGCTGGTTTGATAGTACCAAGTGGCTCCTGCAATCTGCCATCAAAAAGTTGGCAGGCAAGTTTTCTTTACCAGGGAAAAGCGCCGTTGTTTTTGTTTGGGGGCCTATGGCTGGGAGTGGCCGGCTGGCTCCTTAGAATCCACGATACGCAGGATGGTTCCTAGACTTGACGTGGCACCAGTGCCAAGTTGGGCTGGTTTGATAGTACCAAGTGCGTCCTGCAATCTGCCATCCAGAAGTGGGGTAGCTTACTTTTGTTTGCCAGGGAAACGGGCCGAGGTTTGTGTCTCGGGGCATATGGCTGGGAGTGACCGGCTGGCTCCTGAAAAGCTACGATAGGCAGGATGGTGACCAGACCCATGGTGGCAGCAGTGCCAAGTTGGGCTGGTTTGATAGTACCAAGTGGCTCCTGCAATCTGCCATCAAAAAGTTGGCAGGCGAGTTTGTTATCCAGGGAAAAGCGCCGTTGTTTGTGCCTGGGGCCCTATGGCCTGGAGTGGACGGATGGCTAATTAGAATCCACGATACACAGGATGGTTCCCAGACCCATGGTGACACCAGTGCCAAGTTGGGCTGGTTTGATAGTACCAAGTGGTTCCTGCAATCTGCCATCCAGTAGCGGGGCAGCTTACTTTTGTTTGCCAGGGAAACGGTCCGAGGATTGTGTCTGGGGGCCTAAGCCTGGAAGTGACCGGCTGGCTCGTGAAAAGCTACGATAGGCAGGATGGTGACCAGACCCATGACGGCACCAGTGCCAAGTTGGGCTGGTTTGATAGTACCAAGTGGCTCCTGCAATCTGCCATCAAAAACTTGGCAGGCGAGTTTTGTTTTCCAGGGAAAAGCGCCGTTGTTTGTGTTTGGGGGCCTGTGGCTGGGAGTGGCCGGCTGGCTCCTTAGAATCCACGATACTCAGCATGGTTCCCAGACCAGAGGTGGCACCAGTGCCAAGTTGGGCTGGTTTGATAGTACCAAGTGGTTGCTGCAATCTGCCATCCAGAAGCGGGGCAGCTTACTTTTGTTTGCCAGGGAAACGGGCCGAGGTTTATGTCTGGGGGCCTATGGCTGGGAGTGACCGGCTGGCTCCTGAAAAGCTACGATAGGCAGGATGGTGACCAGACCCATGGTGGCACCAGTGCCAAGTTGGGCTGATTTGATAGTACCAAGTGGCTCCTGCAATCTGCCATCAAAAAGTTGGCAGGCGAATTTTTTTTTCCAGGGAAAAGCGCCGTTGTTTGTGTTTGGGGGCCTGTGGCAGGGAGTGGCCGGCTGGCTCCTGAAAAGCTACGATAGGCAGGATGGTGACCAGACCCATGGTGGCACCAGTGCCAAGTTGGGCTGGTTTGATAGTACCAAGTGGCTCCGGCAATCTGCCATCAAAAAGTTGGCAGACGAGTTTTGTTTTCCAGGGAAAAGCGCCGTTGTTTGTGTTTGGGGGCCTGTGGCTGGGAGTGGCCGGCTGGCTGCTTAGAATCTACCATACGCAGGATGGTTCCCAGACCAGAGGTGGCACCAGTGCCAAGTCGGGCTAGTTTGATGGTGCAAAGTGGCTCCTGCAATCTGCCATCCAGAAGCGGGGCAGCTTGCTTTTGTTTGCCAGGGAAACGGGCCGAGGTTTGTGTCTGGGGGCCTATGGCTGGGAGTGACCGGCTGGCTCCTGAAAAGCTACGATAGGCAGGATGGTGACCAGACCCATGGTGGCACCAGTGCCAAGTTGGGCTGGTTTGATAGTACCAAGTGGCTCCGGCAATCTGCCATCAAAAAGTTGGCAGGCGAGTTTTGTTTTCCAGGGAAAAGCGCCGTTGTTTGTGTTTGGGGGCCTGTGGCTGGGAGTGGCCGGCTGGCTGCTTAGAATCCACGATATGCAGGATGGTTCCCAGACGTGAGGTGGCGCCAGTGCCAAGTCGCCTGGTTTGATACTACCAAGTGCGTCCTGCAATCTGCCATCCAGAAGCGGGACAGCTTACTTTTGCTTGCCAGGGAAACGGGCCGAGCTTTGTGTCTGGGGGCCTATGGCTGGGAGTGACCGGCTGGCTCCTGAAAAGCTACGATAGGCAGGATGGTGACCAGACCCATGGTGGCACCAGTGCCAAGTTGGGCTGGTTTGATAGTACCAAGTGGCTCCTGCAATCTGCCATCAAAAATTGGCAGGCGAGTTTTGTTTTCCAGGGAAAAGCGCCGTTGTTTGTGTTTGGGGGCCTGTGGGTGGGAGTGGCCGGATGGATAATTAGAATCCACGATACGCAGGATGGTTCCCAGACCTGAGGTGGCACCAGTGCCAAGTCGGGCTAGTTGGATGGTGCAAAGTGGCTCCTGCAATCTGCCATCCAGAAGCGGGGCAGCTTACTTTAGTTTGCCAGGGAAACGGGCCGAGGTTTGTGACTGGGGACCTATGGCTGGGAGTGACCGGCTGGCTCCTGAAAAGCTACAATAGGCAGGATGGTGACCAGACCCATGGTGGCACCAGTGCCAAGTTGGGCTGGTTTGATAGTACCAAGTGGCTCCTGTAATCTGCCATCAAAAACTTGGGAGGCGAGTTTTGTTTTCCAGGGAAAAGCGCCATTGTTTGTATTTGGGGGCCTGTGGCTGGGAGTGGCCGGCTGGCTCCTTTGAACCCACGATACGCAGGATGGTTCCCAGACCCAAGGTGGCACCAGTGCCAAGTCGGGCTGGTTTGATACTACCAAGTGCGTCCTGCAATCTGCCATCCAGAAGCGGGGCAGCTTAATTTTGTTTGCCAGGGAAACGGGCCGTGGGTTTTGTTTGGGGGCATATAGCTGAGAGTGGCCGGCTGGCTCCTGAAAATCCACGCTAGGCAGCATGGTTCCCAGATGCAAGGTGGCACCAGTGCCAAGTCGGGCTGGTTTGATGGTGCAAAGTGGCTCCTGCAATCTGCCATCCAGAAGCGGGGCAGCTGATTTTTGTTTGCCAGAGAAAAATTCCGTGGATTGTTTTTGGGGGCATATTGCTGGGAGTGGCCGGCTGGCTCCTTAAAATGCTCGATACGCATGATGGTTCCCAGGCCCAAGGTGTCACCACTACCAAGTCGGCCTGCGGTTTTAGTATCAAGTTCATCCTGCAATTTGCCATCCAGAAGAGGGGCAGTTGAGTTTTGTTTGCCAGAGAAACGGGCCGAGGTTTCTGTTTGGGGACATATGGCTGAGAGTGGCCAGCTGGCCCCTGAATATCCACGATACACAGCATGGTTCCCAGATCCAAGGTGGCACCAGTGCCAAGTTGGGCTGGTTTGATAGTACCAAGTGGCTCCTGCAATCTGCCATCAAAAATTGGCAGGCGAGTTTTGTTTTCCAGGGAAAAGCGCCGTTGTTTGTGTTTGGGGGCCTGTGGGTGGGAGTGGCCGGATGGCTAATTAGAATCCACGATACGCAGGATGGTTCCCAGACCTGAGGTGGCACCAGTGCCAAGTCGGGCTAGTTGGATGGTGCAAAGTGGCTCCTGCAATCTGCCATCCAGAAGCGGGGCAGCTTACTTTTGTTTTCCAGGGAAACGGGCCGAGGTTTGTGTCTGGGGGCCTATGGCTGGGAGTGACCGGCTGGCTCCTGAAAAGCTACGATAGGCAGGATGGTGACCAGACCCATGGTGGCACCAGTGCCAAGTTGGGCTGATTTGATAGTAGCAAGTGGCTCCTGCAATCTGCCATCAAAAAGTCGGCAGGCGAGTTTTGTTTTCCAGGGAAAAGCGCCGTTGTTTGTGTCTGGGGGCCTGTGGCAGGGAGTGACCGGCTGGCTCCTTAGAATCCACGATACGCAGGATGGTTCCCAGACCCAAGGTGGCACCAGTGCCAAGTCGGGCTGGTTTGATAGTACCAAGTGCGTCCTGCAATCTGCCATCCAGAAGCGGGGCAGCTTACTTTTGTTTGCCAGGGAAACGGGTCGAGCTTTGTGTCTGGGGGCCTATGGCTGGGAGTGACCGGCTGGCTCCTGAAAAGCTACGATAGGCAGGATGGTGACCAGACCCATGGTGGCACCAGTGCCAAGTAGGGCTGGTTTGATAGTACCAAGTGGCTCCGGCAATCTGCCATCAAAAAGTTGGCAGGCAAGTTTTGTTTTCCAGGGAAAAGCGCCGTTGATTTTTTTGGGGGGCCAATGGCTGGGAGTGGCCGGCTGGCTCCTTAGAATCTACGATACGCAGGATGGTTCCCAGACCAGAGGTGGCACCAGTGCCAAGTCGGGCTGGTTTGATAGTACCAAGTGCGTCCTGCAATCTGCCATCCAGAAGCGGGGTAGCTTACTTTTGTTTGCCCGGGAAACGGGCCGAGGTTTTTGTCTCGGGGCCTATGGCTGGGAGTGACCGGCTGGCTCCTGAAAAGCTACGATAGGCAGGATGTTGACCAGACCCATGGTGGCACAAGTGCCAAGTTCGGCTTGTTTGATAGTACCAAGTGGCTCCTGCAATCTGCCATCAAAATGTTGGCAGGCGAATTTTGCTTTCCAGGGAAAAGCGCCGTTGTTTGTGTTTGGGGGCCTGTGGCAGGGAGTGGCCGGCTGGCTCCTGAAAAGCTACGATAGGCAGGATGGTGACCAGATCCAAGGTGGCACCTGTGCCAAGTCGGGCTGATTTGATAGTACTAAGTAGCTCCTGCAATCTGCCATGCAGAAGCGGGGCAGCTTACTTTTGTTTGCCAGGGAAACGGGACGAGGTTTGTGTTTGGGGGCCTATGGCTGAGAGTGACCGGCTGGCTCCTGAAAATCCATGATACGCAGCATGGTTCCCAGACCCAAGGTGGCACCAGTGCCAAGTGGGGCTGGTTTCACAGTGTCAAGTGCCTCCTGCAATCTCCCATCCAGAAGCGGGGCAGCTGATTTTTGTTTGCCAGAGAAAAATTCCGTGGATTGTTTTTGGGGGCATATTGCTGGGAGTGGCCGGCTGGCTCCTTAAAATGCTCGATACGCATGATGGTTCCCAGGCCCAAGGTGTCACCACTACCAAGTCGGCCTGCGGTTTTAGTATCAAGTTCATCCTGCAATTTGCCATCCAGAAGAGGGGCAGTTGAGTTTTGTTTGCCAGAGAAACGGGCCGAGGTTTCTGTTTGGGGACATATGGCTGAGAGTGGCCAGCTGGCCCCTGAATATCCACGATACACAGCATGGTTCCCAGATCCAAGGTGGCACCAGTGCCAAGTCGGGCTGGTTTGATAGTACCAAGTGTCTCCTGCAATCTGCCATCCAGAAGCAGGGCAGCTTACTTTTGTTTGCCAGAGAAATAGGCCTAGGTTTTTGTTTGGGGGCCTGTGGCTAGGAGTGGCCGGCAGGCTCCTAAGAATCCACGATACGCAGGATGTTTCCCAGACCCAAGGTGGCACCTGTGCCAAGTCGGGCTGGTTTGATAGTACCAAGTGGCTCCTGCAAACTCCATCAAAAAGTTGGCAGGCGTGTTTTGTTTTCCAGGGAACAGCGCCGTTGATTTTGTTTGGGGGCCTGTGGCTGGGAGTGGCCTGCTGGCTCCTTAGAATCCACGATACGCAGGATGGTTCCCAGACCCAAGGTGGCACCAGTGCCAAGTCGGGCTGGTTTGATTACACCAAGTGGCTCCTGCAATCTGCCATCCAGAAGTGAGGCAGCTAAGTTTTGTTTGCGAGAAAAAAGGGCCGTGGTTTTTGTTGGGGGCCTGTGGCTGGGAGTAGCCGGCTGGCTCCTTAAAATCCACGATAGGCAGGATGGTTCCCAGACCAGAGGTGGCACCAGTGCCAAGTCGGGCTGGTTTGATGGTGAAAAGTGGCTCCTGCAATCTGCCATCCAGAAGCGGGATAACTTACTTTTGTTTGCCAGGGAAACGGGCCGAGCTTTGTGTCTGGGGGCCTATGGCTGGGAGTGACCGGCTGGCTCCTGAAAAGCTACGATAGGCAGGATGGTGACCAGACCCATGGTGGCACCAGTGTCAAGGTGGGCTGGTTTGATAGTACCAAGTGGCTCCGGCAATCTGCCATCAAAATTTGGCAGGCGAGTTTTGTTTTCCAGGGAAAAGCGCCGTTGTTTGTGTTTGGGGGCCTGTGGGTGGGAGTGGCCGGATGGCTAATTAGAATCCACGATACGCAGCATGGTTCCCAGACCTGAGGTGGCACCAGTGCCAAGTCGGGCCAGTTTGATGGTGCAAAGTGGCTCCTGCAATCTGCCATCCAGTAGCGGGGCGGCTTGCTTTTGTTTGCCAGGGAAACGGGCCGAGGTTTGTGTCTGGGGCCCTATGGCTGGGAGTGACCGGCTGGCTCCTGAAAAGCTACGATAGGCAGGATGGTGACCAGACCCATGGTGGCACCAGTGCCAAGTTGGGCTGGTTTGATAGTACCAAGTGGCTCCTGCAATCTGCCATCAAAAAGTTGGCAGGCGAGTTTTGTTTTCCAGGGAAAAGCACCGTTGTTTGTGTTTGGGGGCCTGTGGCTGGGAGTGGCCGGCTGGCTGCTTAGAATCCACGGTACGCAGGATGGTTCCGAGACGTGAGGTGGCGCCAGTGCCAAGTCGGGCTGGTTTGATACTACCAAGTGCGTCCTGCAATCTGCCATCCAGAAGCGGGACAGCTTACTTTTGCTTGCCAGGGAAACGGGCCGAGCTTTGTGTCTGGGGGCCTATGGCTGGGAGTGACCGGCAGGCTCCTGAAAAGCTACGATAGGCAGGATGGTGACCAGACCCATGGTGGCACCAGTGCCAAGTTGGGCTGGTTTGATAGTACCAAGTGGCTCCTGCAATCTGCCATCAAAAATTGGCAGGCGAGTTTTGTTTTCCAGGGAAAAGCGCCGTTGTTGTGTTTAGGGGCCTGTGGCTGGGAGTGACCGGCTGGCTCCTTAGAATCCACCATACGCAGGATGGTTCCCAGACCCAAGGTGGCACCAGTGCCTAGTCGGGATAGTTTGATGGTGCAAAGTGGCTCCTGCAATCTGCCATCCAGAAGCGGGGCAGCTTACTTTTGTTTGCCAGGGAAAAGGGCCGAGATTTGTGTCTCGGGGCCTATGGCTGGGAGTGACCGGCTGGCTCCTGAAAAGCTACGATAGGCAGGATGGTGACCAGACCCAAGGTGGCACCAGTGCCAAGTTGGGCTGGTTTGATAGTACCAAGTGGCTCCTGCAATCTGCCATCAAAAAGTTGGCAGGCGAGTTTTGTTTTCCAGGGAAAAGCTCCGTTGTTTGTGTTTGGGGGCCTGTGGCTGGGAGTGGCCGGCTGGCTCATTAGAATCCACGATACGCAGGATGGTTCCCAGACTTGTCGTGGCACCAGTGCCAAGTCGGGCTGGTTTGATAGTACCAAGTGGCTCCTGCAATCTGCCATCAAAAAGTTGGCAGGCAAGTTTTCTTTACCAGGGAAAAGCGCCGTTGTTTTTGTTTGGGGGCCTATGGCTGGGAGTGGCCGGCTGGCTCCTTAGAATCCACGATACGCAGGATGGTTCCTAGACTTGACGTGGCACCAGTGCCAAGTTGGGCTGGTTTGATAGTACCAAGTGCGTCCTGCAATCTGCCATCCAGAAGTGGGGTAGCTTACTTTTGTTTGCCAGGGAAACGGGCCGAGGTTTGTGTCTCGGGGCATATGGCTGGGAGTGACCGGCTGGCTCCTGAAAAGCTACGATAGGCAGGATGGTGACCAGACCCATGGTGGCAGCAGTGCCAAGTTGGGCTGGTTTGATAGTACCAAGTGGCTCCTGCAATCTGCCATCAAAAAGTTGGCAGGCGAGTTTGTTATCCAGGGAAAAGCGCCGTTGTTTGTGCCTGGGGCCCTATGGCCTGGAGTGGACGGATGGCTAATTAGAATCCACGATACACAGGATGGTTCCCAGACCCATGGTGACACCAGTGCCAAGTTGGGCTGGTTTGATAGTACCAAGTGGTTCCTGCAATCTGCCATCCAGAAGCGGGGCAGCTTACTTTTGTTTGCCAGGGAAACGGTCCGAGGATTGTGTCTGGGGGCCTAAGCCTGGAAGTGACCGGCTGGCTCGTGAAAAGCTACGATAGGCAGGATGGTGACCAGACCCATGACGGCACCAGTGCCAAGTTGGGCTGGTTTGATAGTACCAAGTGGCTCCTGCAATCTGCCATCAAAAACTTGGCGGGCGAGTTTTGTTTTCCAGGGAAAAGCGCCGTTGTTTGTGTTTGGGGGCCTGTGGCTGGGAGTGGCCGGCTGGCTCCTTAGAATCCACGATACTCAGCATGGTTCCCAGACCAGAGGTGGCACCAGTGCCAAGTTGGGCTGGTTTGATAGTACCAAGTGGTTGCTGCAATCTGCCATCCAGAAGCGGGGCAGCTTACTTTTGTTTGCCAGGGAAACGGGCCGAGGTTTATGTCTGGGGGCCTATGGCTGGGAGTGACCGGCTGGCTCCTGAAAAGCTACGATAGGCAGGATGGTGACCAGACCCATGGTGGCACCAGTGCCAAGTTGGGCTGATTTGATAGTACCAAGTGGCTCCTGCAATCTGCCATCAAAAAGTTGGCAGGCGAATTTTTTTTTCCAGGGAAAAGCGCCGTTGTTTGTGTTTGGGGGCCTGTGGCAGGGAGTGGCCGGCTGGCTCCTGAAAAGCTACGATAGGCAGGATGGTGACCAGACCCATGGTGGCACCAGTGCCAAGTTGGGCTGGTTTGATAGTACCAAGTGGCTCCGGCAATCTGCCATCAAAAAGTTGGCAGACGAGTTTTGTTTTCCAGGGAAAAGCGCCGTTGTTTGTGTTTGGGGGCCTGTGGCTGGGAGTGGCCGGCTGGCTGCTTAGAATCTACCATACGCAGGATGGTTCCCAGACCAGAGGTGGCACCAGTGCCAAGTCGGGCTAGTTTGATGGTGCAAAGTGGCTCCTGCAATCTGCCATCCAGAAGCGGGGCAGCTTGCTTTTGTTTGCCAGGGAAACGGGCCGAGGTTTGTGTCTGGGGGCCTATGGCTGGGAGTGACCGGCTGGCTCCTGAAAAGCTACGATAGGCAGGATGGTGACCAGACCCATGGTGGCACCAGTGCCAAGTTGGGCTGGTTTGATAGTACCAAGTGGCTCCTGCAATCTGCCATCAAAAACTTGGCAGGCGAGTTTTGTTTTCCAGGGAAAAGCGCCGTTGTTTGTGTTTGGGGGCCTGTGGCTGGGAGTGGCCGGCTGGCTGCTTAGAATCCACGATATGCAGGATGGTTCCCAGACGTGAGGTGGCGCCAGTGCCAAGTCGCCTGGTTTGATACTACCAAGTGCGTCCTGCAATCTGCCATCCAGAAGCGGGACAGCTTACTTTTGCTTGCCAGGGAAACGGGCCGAGCTTTGTGTCTGGGGGCCTATGGCTGGGAGTGACCGGCTGGCTCCTGAAAAGCTACGATAGGCAGGATGGTGACCAGACCCATGGTGGCACCAGTGCCAAGTTGGGCTGGTTTGATAGTACCAAGTGGCTCCTGCAATCTGCCATCAAAAATTGGCAGGCGAGTTTTGTTTTCCAGGGAAAAGCGCCGTTGTTTGTGTTTGGGGGCCTGTGGGTGGGAGTGGCCGGATGGATAATTAGAATCCACGATACGCAGGATGGTTCCCAGACCTGAGGTGGCACCAGTGCCAAGTCGGGCTAGTTGGATGGTGCAAAGTGGCTCCTGCAATCTGCCATCCAGAAGCGGGGCAGCTTACTTTAGTTTGCCAGGGAAACGGGCCGAGGTTTGTGACTGGGGACCTATGGCTGGGAGTGACCGGCTGGCTCCTGAAAAGCTACAATAGGCAGGATGGTGACCAGACCCATGGTGGCACCAGTGCCAAGTTGGGCTGGTTTGATAGTACCAAGTGGCTCCTGTAATCTGCCATCAAAAACTTGGGAGGCGAGTTTTGTTTTCCAGGGAAAAGCGCCATTGTTTGTATTTGGGGGCCTGTGGCTGGGAGTGGCCGGCTGGCTCCTTTGAACCCACGATACGCAGGATGGTTCCCAGACCCAAGGTGGCACCAGTGCCAAGTCGGGCTGGTTTGATACTACCAAGTGCGTCCTGCAATCTGCCATCCAGAAGCGGGGCAGCTTAATTTTGTTTGCCAGGGAAACGGGCCGTGGGTTTTGTTTGGGGGCATATAGCTGAGAGTGGCCGGCTGGCTCCTGAAAATCCACGCTAGGCAGCATGGTTCCCAGATGCAAGGTGGCACCAGTGCCAAGTCGGGCTGGTTTGATGGTGCAAAGTGGCTCCTGCAATCTGCCATCCAGAAGCGGGGCAGCTGATTTTTGTTTGCCAGAGAAAAATTCCGTGGATTGTTTTTGGGGGCATATTGCTGGGAGTGGCCGGCTGGCTCCTTAAAATGCTCGATACGCATGATGGTTCCCAGGCCCAAGGTGTCACCACTACCAAGTCGGCCTGCGGTTTTAGTATCAAGTTCATCCTGCAATTTGCCATCCAGAAGAGGGGCAGTTGAGTTTTGTTTGCCAGAGAAACGGGCCGAGGTTTCTGTTTGGGGACATATGGCTGAGAGTGGCCAGCTGGCCCCTGAATATCCACGATACACAGCATGGTTCCCAGATCCAAGGTGGCACCAGTGCCAAGTTGGGCTGGTTTGATAGTACCAAGTGGCTCCTGCAATCTGCCATCAAAAATTGGCAGGCGAGTTTTGTTTTCCAGGGAAAAGCGCCGTTGTTTGTGTTTGGGGGCCTGTGGGTGGGAGTGGCCGGATGGCTAATTAGAATCCACGATACGCAGGATGGTTCCCAGACCTGAGGTGGCACCAGTGCCAAGTCGGGCTAGTTGGATGGTGCAAAGTGGCTCCTGCAATCTGCCATCCAGAAGCGGGGCAGCTTACTTTTGTTTTCCAGGGAAACGGGCCGAGGTTTGTGTCTGGGGGCCTATGGCTGGGAGTGACCGGCTGGCTCCTGAAAAGCTACGATAGGCAGGATGGTGACCAGACCCATGGTGGCACCAGTGCCAAGTTGGGCTGATTTGATAGTAGCAAGTGGCTCCTGCAATCTGCCATCAAAAAGTCGGCAGGCGAGTTTTGTTTTCCAGGGAAAAGCGCCGTTGTTTGTGTCTGGGGGCCTGTGGCAGGGAGTGACCGGCTGGCTCCTTAGAATCCACGATACGCAGGATGGTTCCCAGACCCAAGGTGGCACCAGTGCCAAGTTGGGCTGGTTTGATAGTACCAAGTGCGTCCTGCAATCTGCCATCCAGAAGCGGGGCAGCTTACTTTTGTTTGCCAGGGAAACGGGTCGAGCTTTGTGTCTGGGGGCCTATGGCTGGGAGTGACCGGCTGGCTCCTGAAAAGCTACGATAGGCAGGATGGTGACCAGACCCATGGTGGCACCAGTGCCAAGTAGGGCTGGTTTGATAGTACCAAGTGGCTCCGGCAATCTGCCATCAAAAAGTTGGCAGGCAAGTTTTGTTTTCCAGGGAAAAGCGCCGTTGATTTTTTTGGGGGGCCAATGGCTGGGAGTGGCCGGCTGGCTCCTTAGAATCTACGATACGCAGGATGGTTCCCAGACCAGAGGTGGCACCAGTGCCAAGTCGGGCTGGTTTGATAGTACCAAGTGCGTCCTGCAATCTGCCATCCAGAAGCGGGGTAGCTTACTTTTGTTTGCCCGGGAAACGGGCCGAGGTTTTTGTCTCGGGGCCTATGGCTGGGAGTGACCGGCTGGCTCCTGAAAAGCTACGATAGGCAGGATGTTGACCAGACCCATGGTGGCACAAGTGCCAAGTTCGGCTTGTTTGATAGTACCAAGTGGCTCCTGCAATCTGCCATCAAAATGTTGGCAGGCGAATTTTGCTTTCCAGGGAAAAGCGCCGTTGTTTGTGTTTGGGGGCCTGTGGCAGGGAGTGGCCGGCTGGCTCCTGAAAAGCTACGATAGGCAGGATGGTGACCAGATCCAAGGTGGCACCTGTGCCAAGTCGGGCTGATTTGATAGTACTAAGTAGCTCCTGCAATCTGCCATGCAGAAGCGGGGCAGCTTACTTTTGTTTGCCAGGGAAACGGGACGAGGTTTGTGTTTGGGGGCCTATGGCTGAGAGTGACCGGCTGGCTCCTGAAAATCCATGATACGCAGCATGGTTCCCAGACCCAAGGTGGCACCAGTGCCAAGTGGGGCTGGTTTCACAGTGTCAAGTGCCTCCTGCAATCTCCCATCCAGAAGCGGGGCAGCTGATTTTTGTTTGCCAGAGAAAAATTCCGTGGATTGTTTTTGGGGGCATATTGCTGGGAGTGGCCGGCTGGCTCCTTAAAATGCTCGATACGCATGATGGTTCCCAGGCCCAAGGTGTCACCACTACCAAGTCGGCCTGCGGTTTTAGTATCAAGTTCATCCTGCAATTTGCCATCCAGAAGAGGGGCAGTTGAGTTTTGTTTGCCAGAGAAACGGGCCGAGGTTTCTGTTTGGGGACATATGGCTGAGAGTGGCCAGCTGGCCCCTGAATATCCACGATACACAGCATGGTTCCCAGATCCAAGGTGGCACCAGTGCCAAGTCGGGCTGGTTTGATAGTACCAAGTGTCTCCTGCAATCTGCCATCCAGAAGCAGGGCAGCTTACTTTTGTTTGCCAGAGAAATAGGCCTAGGTTTTTGTTTGGGGGCCTGTGGCTAGGAGTGGCCGGCAGGCTCCTAAGAATCCACGATACGCAGGATGTTTCCCAGACCCAAGGTGGCACCTGTGCCAAGTCGGGCTGGTTTGATAGTACCAAGTGGCTCCTGCAAACTCCATCAAAAAGTTGGCAGGCGTGTTTTGTTTTCCAGGGAACAGCGCCGTTGATTTTGTTTGGGGGCCTGTGGCTGGGAGTGGCCTGCTGGCTCCTTAGAATCCACTCCAAACACAAACAACGGCGCTTTTCCCTGGAAAACAAAACTCGTCTGCCAACTTTTTGATGGCAGATTGCCGGAGCCACTTGCTACTATCAAACCAGCCCAACTTGGCACTGGTGCCACCATGGGTCTGGTCACCATCCTGCCTATCGTAGCTTTTCAGGAGCCAGCCGGGCACTCCCTGCCACAGGCCCCCAAACACAAACAACGGCGCTTTTCCCTGGAAAACAAAATTCGCCTGCCAACATTTTGATGGCAGATTGCAGGAGCCACTTGGTACTATCAAATCAGCCCAACTTGGCACTGGTGCCACCATGGGTCTGGTCACCATCCTGCCTATCGTAGCTTTTCAGGAGCCAGCCGGTCACTCCCAGCCATAGGCCCCCAGACACAAACCTCGGCCCGTTTCCCTGGCAAACAAAAGTAAGCAGCCCCGCTTCTGGATGGCAGATTGCAGCAACCACTTGGTACTATCAAACCAGCCCAACTTGGCACTGGTGCCACCTCTGGTCTGGGAACCATGCTGAGTATCATGGATTCTAAGGAGCCAGCCGGCCACTCCCAGCCACAGGCCCCCAAACAAAAACAACGGCGCTTTTCCCTGGAAAACAAAACTCGCCTGCCAAGTTTTTGATGGCAGATTGCAGGAGCCACTTGGTACTATCAAACCAGCCCAACTTGGCACTGGTGCCGTCATGGGTCTGGTCACCATCCTGCCTATCGTAGCTTTTCACGAGCCAGCCGGTCACTTCCAGGCTTAGGCCCCCAGACACAATCCTCGGACCGTTTCCCTGGCAAACAAAAGTAAGCTGCCCCGCTTCTGGATGGCAGATTGCAGGATCCACTTGGTACTATCAAACCAGCCCAACTTGGCACTGGTGTCACCATGGGTCTGGGAACCATCCTGTGTATCGTGGGTTCTAATTAGCCATCCGTCCACTCCAGGCCATAGGGCCCCAGGCACAAACAACGGCGCTTTTCCCTGGATAACAAACTCGCCTGCCAACTTTTTGATGGCAGATTGCAGGAGCCACTTGGTACTATCAAACCAGCCCAACTTGGCACTGCTGCCACCATGGGTCTGGTCACCATCCTGCCTATCGTAGCTTTTCAGGAGCCAGCCGGTCACTCCCAGCCATATGCCCCGAGACAAAAACCTCGGCCCGTTTCCCTGGCAAACAAAAGTAAGCTACCCCACTTCTGGATGGCAGATTGCAGGACGCACTTGGTACTATCAAACCAGCCCAACTTGGCACTGGTGCCACGTCAAGTCTAGGAACCATCCTGCGTATCGTGGATTCTAAGGAGCCAGCCGGCCACTCCCAGCCATAGGCCCCCAAACAAAAACAACGGTGCTTTTCCCTGGTAAAGAAAACTTGCCTGCCAACTTTTTGATGGCAGATTGCAGGAGCCACTTGGTACTATCAAACCAGCCCAACTTGGCACTGGTGCCACCATGGGTCTGGTCACCATCCTGCCTATCGTAGCTTTTCAGGAGCCAGCCGGTCACTCCCAGCCATAGGCCCCCAGACACAAAGCTCGGCCCGTTTCCCTGGCAAACAAAAGTAAGCTGCCCCGCTTCTGGATGGCAGATTGCAGGAGCCACTTGGTACTATCAAACCAGCCCGACTTGGCACTGGTGCCACCTCTGGTCTGGGAACCATCCTGCGTATCGTGGATTCTAAGGAGCCAGCCGGCCACTCCCAGCCACAGGCCCCCAAACACAAACAACGGCGCTTTTCCCTGGAAAACAAAACTCGCCTGCCAACTTTTTGATGGCAGATTGCAGGAGCCACTTGGTACTATCAAACCAGCCCAACTTGGCACTGGTGCCGCCATGGGTCTGGTCACCATCCTGCCTATCGTAGCTTTTCACGAGCCAGCCAGGCACTCCCAGCCATAGGCCCCCAGACTAAAACCTCGGCCCGTTTCCCTGGAAAACAAAAGTAAGCTGCCCCGCTTCTGGATGGCAGATTGGAGGACGCACTTGTTACTATCAAACCAGCCCGACTTGGCACTGGTGCCACCACTGGTCTGGGAACCATCCTGCGTATCGTGGATTCTAAAGAGCCAGCCGGCCACTCCCAGCCACAGGCTCCCAAACACAAACAACGGCGCTTTTCCCTGGAAAACAAAACTCGCCTGCCAACTTTTTGATGGCAGATTGCAGGAGCCACTTGGTACTATCAAACCAGCCCAACTTGGCACTGCTGCCACCATGGGTCTGGTCACCATCCTGCCTATCGTAGGTTTTCACGAGCCTGCCGGTCACTCCCAGCCATAGGCCCCCAGACAAATCCTCGGCCCGTTTCCCTGGCAAACAAAAGTAAGCTGCCCCGCTTCTGGATGGCAGATTGCAGGATCCACTTGGTACTATCAAACCAGCCCGACTTGGCACTGGTGCCACGACAAGTCTGGGAACCATCCTGCGTATCGTGGATTCTAATGAGCCAGCCGGCCACTCCCAGCCACAGGCCCCCAAACACAAACAACGGTGCTTTTCCCTGGAAAACAAAACTCGCCTGCCAACATTTTGATGGCAGATTGCAGGAGCCACTTGGTACTATCAAACCAGCCCAACTTGGCACTGGTGCCACCTTGGGTCTGGTCACCATCCTGCCTATCGTAGCTTTTCAGGAGCCAGCCGGTCACTCCCAGCCATAGGCCCCCAGACACAAACCTCGGCCCTTTTCCCTGGCAAACAAAAGTAAGCTGCCCCGCTTCTGGATGGCAGATTGCAGGAGCCACTTTGCACCATCAAACTATCCCGACTAGGCACTGGTGCCACCTTGGGTCTGGGAACCATCCTGCGTATGGTGGATTCTAAGGAGCCAGCCGGCCACTCCCAGCCACAGGCCCCTAAACACAACAACGGCGCTTTTCCCTGGAAAAAAAAACTCGCCTGCCAAATTTTGATGGCAGATTGCAGGAGCCACTTGGTACTACCAAACCAGCCCAACTTGGGACTGGTGCCACCATGGGTCTGGTCACCATCCTGCCTATCGTAGCTTTTCAGGAGCCAGCCGGTCACTCGCAGCCATAGGCCCCCAGACAAAAACCTCGGCCCGTTTCCCTGGCAAACAAAAGTAAGCTGCCCTGCTTCTGGATGGCAGATTGCAGGAACCACTTGGTACTATCAAACCAGCCCGACTTGGCACTGGTGCCACCTCTGGTCTGGGAACCATCCTGCGTATCGTGGATTCTAAGGAGCCAGTCGGCCACTCCCAGCCACAGGCCCCCAAACACAAACAACGGCCCGTTTCCGTGGCAAACAAAAGTAAGCTGCCCCGCTTCTGGATGGCAGATTGCAGGAGCCACTTGGTACTATCAAACCAGCCCGACTTGGCACTGGTGCCACCTCTGGTCTGGGAACCATCCTGCGTATCGTGGTGTCTAAGGAGCCAGCCGGCCACTCCCAACCACAGGCCCCCAAACACAAACAACGGCGCTTTTCCCTGGAAAACAAAACTCGCCTGCCAACTTTTTGATGTCAGATTGCAGGAGCCACTTGGTACTATCAAACCAGCCCAACTTGGCACTGGTGCCACCATGGGTCTGGTCACCATCCTGCCTATCGTAGCTTTCAGGAGCCCGCCGGTCACTCCCTGCCATAGGCCCCGAGACACAAACCTCGGCCCGTTTCCCTGGCAAACAAAAGTAAGCTGCCCCGCTTCTGGATGGCAGATTGCAGGACGCACTTGGTACTATCAAACCAGCCCGACTTGGCACTGGCGCCACCTCACGTCTGGGAACCATCCTGCGTATCGTGGATTCTAAGCAGCCAGCCGGCCACTCCGAGCCACAGGCCCCCAAACACAAACAACGGCGCTTTTCCCTGGCAAACAAAAGTAAGCTGCCCCGCTTCTGGATGGCAGATTGCAGGAACCACTTGGTAGTATCAAACCAGCCCAACTTGGCACTGGTGGCACCTCTTGTCTGGGAACCAGGCTGCGTATCGTGGTTTCTAAGGAGCCAGCCGGCCACTCCCAACCATAGACCCCCAGACACAAACCTCGGCCCGTTTCCCTGGAAAACAAAAGTAAGCTACCCCGATTCTGGATGGCAGATTGCAGGAGGCACTTGGTACTATCAAATCAGCCCAACTTGGCACTGGTGCCACAATGGGTCTGGTAAACATCCTGCCTATCGTAGCTTTTCAGGAGCCAGCCGGCCACTCTCAGCCATATGCCCCCAAAAACAAACCACGGCCCTTTTCTCTGGCAAACAAAACTGAACTGCCCCTCTTCTGGATGGCAAATTTTAGGACGCACTTTGTACTACGAAAACCGCCCGACGTGGCACTGGTGCCACCTTGTGTCAGGGAACCATCCTGCATATCGAGCTTTTTAAGGAGCCAGCCGGCCACGCCCAGCCATAAACCCCCGAAAAAAAACCACGGACCATTTCTCTTGGAAACAAAAATCCGCTGCCCCGCGTCTGTATGGCAGATTGCAGGAGCCACTTTGCACCATCAAACCAGCCCGACTTGGCACTGGTGCCACCTTGGGTGTGGGAACAATCCTGCATATCGTGGATTCTAAGGAGCCAGCCGGCCACTCCCAGCCACAGGCCCCCAAACACAAACAACGGCGCTTTTCCCTGGAAAACAAAACTCGCCTGCCAACTTTTTGATGGCAGATTGCAGGAGCCACTTGGTACTATCAAATCATCCCAACTTGGCACTGGTGCCACTATGGGTCTGGGAACCATCCTGCCTATCGTAGCTTTTCAGGAGCCAGCCGGTCACTCCCAGCCATAGGCCCCCAGACACAAACCTCGGACCGTTTCCCTGGCAAACAAAAGTAAGCTGCCCCGATTCTGGATGGCAGATTGCAGGAGCCACTTGGTTGTGTCAAACCAGCCCGACTTGGCACTGGTGCCACCTTGGGTCTGGGAACCATCCTGCGTATCGTGGATTCTAAGCAGCCACCCGGCCACTCTGAGCCACAGGCCCCCAAACAAAATCTACGGCGCTTTTCCCTGGAAAACAAAACTCGCCTGCCAACTTTTTGATGGCAGATTGCAGGAGCCACTTGGTACTATCAAACCAGCCCAACTTGGCACTGGTGCCACCTCTGGTCTGGGAACCATCCTGCCTATCGTAGCTTTTCAGGAGCCAGCCGGTCACTCCCAGCCATAGACCCCCAGACACAAACCTCGGCCCGTTTCCCTGGCAAACAAAAGTAAGCTGCCCCGCTTTTGGATGGCAGATTGCAGGAGCCACGTTGCACCATCAAACCAGCCCCACGTGGCACTGGTGCCACCTTGGGTCTGGGAACAAGTTGGGCTGGTTTGATAGTGCCAAGTGCCTCCTGCAATCTGCCATCCAGAAGCGGGACAGCTTACTTTTGTTTCCCAGGGAAACGGGCCGAGGTATTTGTCTGGGGGCCTATGGCTGGGAGTGACCGGCTGACTACTGAAAAGCTACGATAGGCAGGATGGTTACCAGACTCATGGTGCCACCAGTGCCAAGTCGGGCTGGTTTGATAATACTAAATAGCTCCTGCAATCTGCCATCCAGACGCGGGGCAGCGGATTTTTGTTTGCTGGAGAAAAGTTCCGTGGTTTATTTTTGGGGGTATATGACTGGACGTGGCCGGCTGGCTCCTTAAAAAGCTCTATACGCAGGATTGTTCCCTGACCCAAGGTGGCATCAGTGCCAAGTCGGGCTGTTTTCGTAGTACCAAGTGCGTCCTGCAATTTGCCATCCAGAAGCGGGGCAGCCTACTTTTGTTTGCCAGGGAAACGTGCCGAGGTGTTTGTCTGGGGGCCTATGGCTGGGAGTGAGCGGCTGGCTCCTGAAAAGCTACGATAGGCAGGATGGTGACCAGACCCATGGTGGCAGCAGTGCCAAGTTGGGCTGGTTTGATAGTACCAAGTGGCTCCTGCAATCTGCCATCAAGAAGTTGGCAGGCGAGTTTGGTTTTCCAGGGAAAAGCGCCGTTGTTTTTGTTTAGAGGCCTGTGGCTGGGAGTGGCCCCCTGTCCTCGTAGAATCTACGTTACGCAGCATGGTTCCCAGAGCCAAGGTGGCACCAGGGCCAAGTCGGGCTGGTTTGTAAGTACCAAGTGCATCCTGCAATCTGCCACCAAAAGCGGGGCAGCTTACTTTTGTTTGCCAGGGAAACGGGCCGAGGTTTGTGTCCGGGGGCCTATGGCAGGGAGTGACCGGCTGGCTCCTGAAAAGCTACGATAGGCAGGATGTTTACCAGACCCATGGTGGCACCAGTGCCAAGTTGGGCTGATTTGATAGTACCAAGTGGCTCCTGCAATCTGCCATCCAGAATCGGGGTAACATACTTTTGTTTTCCAGGGAAACGGGCCGAGGTTTGTGTCTGGGGGTCTATGGCTGGGAGTGACCGGCTGGCTCCTGAAAAGCTACGATAGGCAGGATGGTTCCCAGACCAGAGGTGGCACCAGTGCCAAGTTGGGCTGGTTTGATAGTACCAAGTGGCTCCTGCAATCTACCCTCAAAAAGTTGGCAGGCGAGTTTTGTTTTCCAGGGAAAAGCGCCGTTGTTTTTGTTTGGGGGCCTGTGGCTCAGAGTGGCCGGGTGGCTGCTTAGAATCCACGTTACGCAGGATGGTTCCCAGACCCAAGGTGGCACCAGTGCCAAGTCGGGCTGGTTTGATGGTGCAAAGTGGCTCCTGCAATCTGCCATCCAGACGCGGGGCAGCGGATTTTTGTTTCCAAGAGAAATGGTCCGTGGTTTGTTTTTGGGGGTATATGGCTGGGCGTGGCCGGCTGGCTCCTTAAAAAGCTCGATATGCAGGATGGTTCCCTGACACAAGGTGGCACCAGTGCCACGTCGGGCGGTTTTCGTAGTACAAAGTGCGTCCTAAAATTTGCCATCCAGAAGAGGGGCAGTTGAGTTTTGTTTGCCAGAGAAAAGGGCCGTGGTTTGTTTTTGGGGCATATGGCTGAGAGTGGCTGGCTGGCCCCTGAAAATCCACGATAGGCAGGATGGTTCCCAGACCAGAGGTGTCACCAGTGCCAAGTCGGGCTGGTTTGATAGTACTAAGTAGCTCCTGCAATCTGCCATACAGACGCGGGGCAGCTTACTTTTGTTTGCCAGGGAAACGGGCCGAGGTTTGTGTCTGGGGGCCTATGGCTGGGAGTGACCGGCTGGCTCCTGAAAAGCTACGATAGGCAGGATGGTGACCAGACCCATGGTGGCACCAGTGCCAAGTTGGGCTGGTTTGATAGTACCAAGTGGCTCCTGCAATCTGCCATCAAAAAGTTGGCAGGCGAGTTTTGTTTTCCAGGGAAAAGCGCCGTTGTTTGTGTTTGGGGGCCTGTGGCTGGGAGTGGCCAGCTGGCTCCTTAGAACCCACGATACGCAGGATGGTTCCCAGACCTGAGTTGGCACCAGTGCCAAGTTGGGCTGGTTTGATGGTGCAAAGTGGCTCCTGCAATCTGCCATCCAGAAGCGGGGCAGCTTACTTTTGTTTGCCAGGGAAACGGGCCGAAATATTTGTCTGGGGGCCTCTGGCTGGGGGTGGCTGGCTGGCTCCTGAAAAGCTACGATAGGCAGGATGGTGACCAGACCCATGGTGGCACCAGTGCCAAGTTGGGCTGGTTTGATAATACCAAGTGGCTCCTGCAATCTGCCATCAAATGTTTGGCAGGCGAGTTTTGTTTTCCAGGGAAAAGCACCGTTGTGTGTGTTTTGGGGCCTGTGGCTGGGAGTGGCCAGCTGGCTCCTTAGAATCCACGATACGCAGGATGGTTCCCAGACCCAAGGTGGCATCAGTGCCAAGTCGGGCTGGTTTGTTAGTACCAAGTGGTTCCTGCAATCTGCCATCCAGAAGCGGGGCAGCTGAATTTTGTTTGCCAGAGAAAAAGGCTGTGTTTGTGTTTCGGTGCCTGTGGCTGGCAGTGGCCGGCTGGCTCCTGAAAATCCATGATACGCAGCATGGTTCCCAGACCCAAGGTGGCATCAGTGCCAAGTAGGGCTGGTTTCATAGTACCCAGTGGCTCCTGCAATCTGCCATCCAGAAGAGGGGCAGTTGAGTTTTGTTTTCCAGAGAAAAGGGCCGTGGTTTGTGTTTGGGGCCTATGGCTGAGAGTGACCGGCTGGCCCCTGAAAATCCACGATAGGAAGGATGGTTCCCAGATCCAAGGTGGCAGCAGTGCCATGTTGTGCTGGTGTGATAGTCCCAAGTGGCTCCTGCAATCTGCCATCCAGAAGCGGGGCAGCTGAATTTTGTTTGCCAGACAAAAAGGCTGTGGTTTGTGTTTGGGGGCCTGTGGCTGGGAGTGGCCGGGTGGCTCCTGAAAATCCATGATACGCAGTATGGTTCCCAGACCCAAGGTGGCACCAGTGCCAAGTGGGGCTGGTTTCACAGTGTCAAGTGCCTCCTGCAATCTCCCATCCAGAAGCGGGGCAGCTGAGTTTTGTTTGCCTGTGAAACGGGCCGTTGTTTTTAATTGGGGTCTGTGGCCGAGAGTGTTCGGCTGGCTCCTGACAACCCACAATACGCAGGATGGTTCCCAGACCCAAGGTGGCACCAGTGCCAAGTCGGGCTGGTTTGATAGTACCAAGTGGCTCCTGCAATCTGCCATCCAGAAGCGGTGCAGTTGAGTTTTGTTTGCCAGAGAAAAGGGCCGTGGGTTGTGTTTGGGGGCATATGGCTGGGAGTGGCCGGCTGTCTCATTAAAAAGATCGATACGCAGGATGGTTCCCAGACCCAAGGGGGCACCAGTGCCAAGTCGGGCTGTTTTTATAGTACCAAGTGCGTCCTGCAATTTGCCATCCAGAAGAGGGGCAGTTGAGTTTTGTTTGCCAGAGAATAGCGCCGTTGTTTGTGTTTGGGGGCTTGTGGCTCGTAGTGGCCGACTGGCGCCTTAGAATCTGTGTTACGCAGCATGGTTCCCAGACCCAAGGTGGCACCAGTGCCAAGTTTTGCTGGTTTGATAGTACCAAGTGGCTCCTGCAATCTGCCATCCAGAAGCGGGGTAGCTTACTTTAGTTTGCCAGGGAAACGGGCCGAGGTTTGTGACTGGGGACCTATGGCTGGGAGAGACCGGCTGGCTCCTGGAAAGCTACAATAGGCAGGATGGTTACCAGACCCATGGTGGCACCAGTGCCAAGTTGGGCTGGTTTGATAGTACCAAGTGGCTCCGGCAATCTGCCATCAAAAAGTTGGCAGGCGAGTTTTGTTTTCCAGGGAAAAGCGACATTGTTTGTATTTGGGGGCCTGTGGCTGGGAGTGGCCGGCTGGCTCCTTTGAACCCACGATATGCAGGATGGTTCCCAGACCCAAGGTGGCACCAGTGCCAAGTTTTGCTGGTTTGATACTACCAAGTGCGTCCTGCAATCTGCCATCCAGAAGCGGGGCAGCTTAATTTTGTTTGCCAGGGAAACGGGCCGTGGGTTTTGTTTGGGGGCATATAGCTGAGAGTGGCCGGCTGGCTCCTGAAAATCCACGCTAGGCAGCATGGTTCCCAGATGCAATGTGGCACCAGTGCCAAGTCGGGCTGGTTTGATGGTGCAAAGTGGCTCCTGCAATCTGCCATCCAGAAGCGGGGCAGCTGATTTTTGTTTGCCAGAGGAAAATTCCGTGGATTGTTTTTGGGGGCATATTGCTGGGAGTGGCCGGCTGGCTCCTTAAAATGCTCGATACGCATGATGGTTCCCAGGCCCAAGGTGTCACCACTACCAAGTCGGCCTGCGGTTTTAGTATCAAGTTCATCCTGCAATTTGCCATCCAGAAGAGGGGCAGTTGAGTTTTGTTTGCCAGAGAAACGGGCTGAGGTTTCTGTTTGGGGACATATGGCTGAGAGTGGCCGGCTGGCCCCTGAATATCCACGATACAGAGCATGGTTCCCAGATCCAAGGTGGCACCAGTGCCAAGTCGGGCTGGTTTGATAGTACCAAGTGTCTCCTGCAATCTGCCATCCAGAAGCAGGGCAGCTTACTTTTGTTTGCCAGAGAAATAGGCCTAGGTTTTTGTTTGGGGGCCTGTGGCTAGGAGTGGCCGGCTGGCTCCTAAGAATCCACGATACGCAGGATGTTTCCCAGACCCAAGGTGGCACCAGTGCCAAGTCGGGCTGGTTTGATAGTACCAAGTGGCTCCTGCAAACTCCATCAAAAAGTTGGCAGGCGTGTTTTGTTTTCCAGGGAACAGCGCCGTTGATTTTGTTTGGGGGCCTGTGGCTGGGAGTGGCCGGCTGGCTCCTTAGAATCCACGATACGCAGGATGGTTCCCAGACCCAAGGTGGCACCAGTGCCAAGTCGGGCTGGTTTGATTACACCAAGTGGCTCCTGCAATCTGCCATCCAGAAGTGAGGCAGCTAAGTTTTGTTTGCGAGAAAAAAGGGCCGTGGTTTTTGTTGGGGGCCTGTGGCTGGGAGTAGCCGGCTGGCTCCTTAAAATCCACGATAGGCAGGATGGTTCCCAGACCCAAGGTGGCACCAGTGCCAAGTCGGGCTGGTTTGATAGTACCAAGTGGCTCCTGCAATCTGCCATCCAGAAGCGGGGCAGCTGAGTTTTGTTTGCCAGAGAAAAAGGCTGTGGTTTGTGTTTGGGGGCCTGTGGCTGGGAGTGGCCGGCTGGCTCCTGAAAATCCACGATACGCAGCATGGTTCCCAGACCCAAGGTGGCACCAGTGCCAAGTGGGGCTCGTTTGACAGTGTCAAGTGCCTCCTGCAATCTCCCATCCAGAAGCGGGGCAGCTGAGTTTTTTTTGCCAGGGAAACGGACCTTTGTTTTTGATTGGGCTCTGTGGCCGAGAGTGGTCGGCTGTCTCCTGACAATCCACAATACGCAGGATGGTTCCCAGACCCAAGGTGGCACCAGTGCCAAGTCGGGCTGGTTTGATAGTACCAAGTGTCTCCTGCAATCTGCCATCCAGAAGCGGGACAGCTGAGTTTTGTTTGCCAGAGAAAAGGGCCGTGGGTTGTGTTTGGGGGCATATGGCTGGGAGTGGCCACCTGGCTCCTTAAAATGCACGATACGCCGCATGGTAACCAGACGCAAGGTGGCACCAGTGCCAAGTCAGGCTGTTTTTGTAGTACCCAGTGGCTCCTGCAATTTGCCATCCAGAAGCGGGGCAGTTGAATTTTGTTTGCTAGAGAAAAGGGCTGTGGTTTGTGTTTGGGGGCCTATGGCTGAGAGTGGCCAGCTGGCCCCTGAAAATCAACGATAGGCAGGATGGTTCCCAGATCCAAGGTGGCACCAGTGCCAAGTAAGGCTGGTTGTATGGTTCAAAGTAACTCCTGCAATCTGCCATCCAGAAGCGGGACAGCTGAGTTTTTTTTGCCAGAGAAAAGGTCCATGGTTTCTTTTTGGGGCATACGGCTGGGAATTGCCGGCTGGCTCCTTAAAATGCTCGATATGCAGGATGGTTCCCAGAGCCAAGGTGGCACCACTGCCAAGTCGGGCTCTTTTTGTAGTACCAAGTGCGTCCTGCAATTTGCCATCCAGAAGAGGGGCAGTTGAGTTTTGTTTGCCAGAGAAAAGGGCCGTTGTTTGTGTTTGGGGGCCTGTGGCTGGGAGTGTTCGGCTGGTTCCTGAATATGTACGATACGCAGGATTGTTCCCAGATCCAAGGTGGCAGCAGTGCCATGTTGTGCTGGTGTGATAGTCCCAAGTGGCTCCTGCAATCTGCCATCCAGAAGTGGGGCAGCTGATTTTTGTTTGCCAGAGAAAAGGTCCGTGGTTTGTTTTTGGGGGCATATGGCTGAGAGTGGCCGGCTGGCTCCTGAAAAGCTACGATAGGCAGGATGGTGACCAGACCCATGGTGGCACCAGTGCCAAGTTGGGCTGGTTTGATAGTACCAAGTGGCTCCTGCAATCTGCCATCAAAAAGTTGTCAGGCGAGTTTTGTTTTCCAGGGAAAAGCGCCGTTGTTTGTGTTTGGGTGCCTGAGGCTGGGAGTGGCCGGCTGGCTCCTTAGAATCCACGATACGCAGGATGGTTCCCAGACCAGTGGTGGCACCAGTGCCAAGTCGGGCTGGTTTGATAGTAACAAGTGCGTCCTACTATCTGCCATCCAGAAGCGGGGCAGCTTACTTTTGTTTGCCAGGGAAACGGGCCGAGCTTTGTGTCTGGGGGCCTGTGGCAGGGAGTGACCGGCTGGCTCCTGAAAAGGTACGATAGGCAGGATGGTTACCAGACCCATGGTGGCACCAGTGCCAAGTTCGGCTGATTTGATAGTACCAAGTGGCTCCTGCAATCTGCCATCAAAATGTTGGTAGGCGAGTTTTGTTTTCCAGGGAAAAGCGCCGTTGTTTGTGTTTGGGGGCCTGTGGGTGGGAGTGGCCGGATGGCTAATTAGAATCCACGATACGCAGGATGGTTCCCAGACCTAAAGTGGCACCAGTGACAAGTCGGGCCAGTTTGATGGTGCAAAGTTGCTACTGAAATCTGCCATCCAGAAACGGGGCAGCTTACTTTTGTTTGCCAGGGAAACGGGCCAAGGTTTGTGTCTGGGGGCCTATGGCTGTGAGTGACCGGCTAGGTCCTGAAAAGCTACGAGAGGCATGATGGTGACCAGACCCATGGTGGCACCAGTGCCAAGTTGGGCTGGTTTGATAGTACCAAGTGGCTCCTGCAATCTGCCATCAAAAAGTCGGCAAGCGAGTGTTGATTTCCAGGGAAAAGCGCCGTTGTTTGTGTTTGGGGGCCTGTGGCAGGGAGTGGCCGGCTGGCTCCTTAGAATCCACGATACGCAGCATGGTTCCCAGACCCAAGGTGGCACCAGTGCCAAGTCGGGCTGGCTTGATAATACCAAGTGGTTCCTGCAATCGGCCATCAAAAAGTTGGCAGGCGAGTTTTGTTTTCCAGGGAAAAGCGCCGTTGTTTATGTTTGGGGGCCTATGGGTGGGAGTGGCCGGCTGGCTCCTTAGAATCCACGAGACGCAGGATGGTTCCCAGACCTGAGGTGGCACCAGTGCCAAGTTGGGCTGGTTTGATAGTACCAAGTGCGTCCTGCAATCTGCCATCCAGAAGCGGGGTAGCTTACTTTTGTTTGCCAGGGAAACGGGCCGAGGTTTGTGTCTCGGGGCCTATGGCTGGGAGTGACCGGCTGGCTCCTGAAAAGCTACGATAGGCAGGATGGTGACCAGACCCATGGTGGCACCAGTGCCAAGTTGGGCTGGTTTGATAGTACCAAGTGGCTCCTGCAATCTGCCATCAAAAATTTGGCAGGCGAGTTTGTTATCCAGGGAAAAGCGCCGTTGTTTGCGCCTGGGGCCCTATGGCATGGAGTGGACGGATGGCTAATTAGAATCCACGATACACAGGATGGTTCCCAGACCCATGGTGGCACCAGTGCCAACTTGGGCTGGTTTGATAGTACCAAGTGGTTCCTGCAATCTGCCATCCAGAAGCGGGGCAGCTTACTTTTGTTTGCCAGGGAAACGGTCCGAGGATTGTGTCTGGGGGCCTAAGCCTGGAAGTGACCGGCTGGCTCGTGAAAAGCTACGATAGGCAGGATGTGGACCAGACCCATGACGGCACCAGTGCCAAGTTGGGCTGGTTTGATAGTACCAAGTGGCTCCTGCAATCTGCCATCAAAAACTTGGCAGGCGAGTTTTGTTTTCCAGGGAAAAGCGCCGTTGTTTGAGTTTGGGGGCCTGTGGCTGGGAGTGGCCGGCTGGCTCCTTAGAATCCACGATACTCAGCATGGTTCCCAGACCAGAGGTGGCACCAGTGCCAAGTTGGGCTGGTTTGATTGTAACAAGTGCGTCCGGGAATCTGCCATCCAGAAGCGGGGCAGCTTACTTTTGTTTGCCAGGGAAACGGGCCGAGGTTTGTGTCTGGGGGCCTATGGCTGGGAGTGGCCGGCTGGCTCCTGAAAAGCTACGATAGGCAGGATGGTGACCAGACCCATGGTGGCACCAGTGCCAAGTTGGGCTGGTTTGATAGTACCAAGTGGCTCCTGCAATCTGCCATCAAAAAGTCGGCAAGCGAGTGTTGATTTCCAGGGAAAAGCGTCGTTGTTTGTGTTTGGGGGCCTGTGGCTGGGAGTGGCCGGCTGGCTCCTTAGAATCCACAATACGCAGCATGGTTCCCAGACCCAAGGTGGCACCAGTGCCAAGTCGGGCTGGCTTGATAATACCAAGTGGTTCCTGCAATCGGCCATCAAAAAGTTGGCAGGCGAGTTTTGTTTTCCAGGGAAAAGCGCCGTTGTTTGTGCCTGGGGCCCTATGGCCTGGAGTGGACGGATGGCTAATTAGAATCCACGATACACAGGATGGTTCCCAGACCCATGGTGGCACCAGTGCCAAGTTGGGCTGGTTTGATAGTACCAAGTGGTTCCTGCAATCTGCCATCCAGAAGCGGGGCAGCTTACTTTTGTTTGCCAGGGAATCGGTCCGAGGTTTGTGTCTGGGGGCCTATGGCTGGGAGTGACCGGCTGGCTCCTGAAAAGCTACGATAGGCAGGATGGTGACCAGACCCATGGTGGCACCAGTGCCAAGTTGGGCTGGCTTGATAATACCAAGTGGTTCCTGCAATCGGCCATCAAAAAGTTGGCAGGCGAGTTTTGTTTTCCAGGGAAAAGCGCCGTTTTTTGTGCCTGGGGCCCTATGGCCTGGAGTGGACGGATGGCTAATTAGAACCCACGATACGCAGGATGGTTCCCAGACCTGAGGTGGCACCAGTGCCAAGTTGGGCTGGTTTGACGGTGCAAAGTGGCTCCTGCAACCTGCCATGCAGAAGCGGGGCAGCTTACTTTTGTTTGCCAGGGAAACGGGCCGAAATATTTGTCTGGGGGCCTCTGGCTGGGGGTGGCTGGCTGGCTCCTGAAAAGCTACGATATGCAGGATGGTGACCAGACCCATGGTGGCACCAGTGCCAAGTTGGGCTGGTTTGATAGTACCAAGTGGCTCCTGCAATCTGCCATCAAAAACTTGGCAGGCGAGTTTTGTTTTCCAGGGAAAAGCGCCGTTGTTTGTGTTTGGGGGCCTGTGGCAGGGAGTGGCCGGCTGGCTACTTAGAATCCACGATACGCAGCATGGTTCCCAGACCCAAGGTGGCACCAGTGCCAAGTCGGGCTGGCTTGATAATACCAAGTGGTTCCTGCAATCGGCCATCAAAAAGTTGGCAGGCAAGTTTTGTTTTCCAGGGAAAAGCGCCGTTGTTTGTGCCTGGGGCCCTATGGCCTGGAGTGGACGGATGGCTAATTAGAATCCACGATACACAGGATGGTTCCCAGACCCATGGTGGCACCAGTGCCAAGTTGGGCTGGTTTGATAGTAACAAGTGGTTCCTGCAATCTGCCATCCAGAAGCGGGGCAGCTTACTTTTGTTTGCCAGGGAAACGGTCCGAGGTTTGTGTCTGGGGGCCTATGGCTGGGAGTGACCGGCTGGCTCCTGAAAAGCTACGATAGGCAGGATGGTGACCAGACCCATGGTGGCACCAGTGCCAAGTTGGGCTGGCTAGATAATACCAAGTGGTTCCTGCAATCGGCCATCAAAAAGTTGTCAGGCGAGTTTTGTTTTCCAGGGAAAAGCGCCGTTGTTTGTGCCTGGGGCCCTATGGCCTGGAGTGGACGGATGGCTAATTAGAATCCACGATACACAGGATGGTTCCCAGACCCATGGTGGCACCAGTGCCAAGTTGGGCTGGTTTGATAGTACCAAGTGGTTCCTGCAATCTGCCATCCAGAAGCGGGGCAGCTTACTTTTGTTTTCCAGGGAAACGGGCCGAGGTTTTTGTCTGGGGGCCTATGGCTGGGAGTGACCGGCTGGCTCCTGAAAAGCTACGATAGGCAGGATGGTGACCAGACCCATGACGGCACCAGTGCCAAGTTGGGCTGGTTTGATAGTACCAAGTGGCTCCTGCAATCTGCCATCAAAAACTTGGCAGGCGAGTTTTGTTTTCCAGGGAAAAGCGCCGTTGTTTGTGTTTGGGTGCCTGTGGCTGGGAGTGGCCGGCTGGCTCCTTAGAATCCACGATACTCAGCATGTTTCCCAGATCAGAGGTGGCACCAGTGCCAAGTTGGGCTGGTTTGATAGTACCAAGTGCGTCCGGGAATCTGCCATCCAGAAGCGGGGCAGCTTACTTTTGTTTGCCAGGGAAACGGGCCGAGGTTTTTGTCTGGGGGCCTATGGCTGGGAGTGACTGGCTGGCTCCTGAAAAGTTACGATAGGCAGGATGGTTCCCAGACCCATGGTGGCACCAGTGCCAAGTTGGGCTGGTTTGATAGTACCAAGTGGCTCCTGCAATCTGCCATCAAAAAGTTGGCAGGCGAGTTTTGTTTTCCAGGGAAAAGCGCCGTTGTTTGTGTTTGGGGGCCTGTGGCAGGGAGTGGCCGGCTGGCTCCTTAGAATCCACGATACGCAGGATGGTTCCCAGACTTGACGTGGCACCAGTGCCAAGTCGGGCTGGTTTGATAGTACCAAGTGGTTCCTGCAATCTGCCATCCAGAAGCGGGGCAGCTTACTTTTGTTTTCCAGGGAAACGGGCCGAGGTATTTGTCTGGGGGCCTATGGCTGGGAGTGACCGGCTGGCTCCTGAAAAGCTACGATAGGCAGGATGGTGACCAGACCCATGGTGGCACCAGTGCCAAGTTGGGCTGGTTTGATAGTACCAAGTGGCTCCTGCAATCTGCCATCAAAAAGTTGTCAGGCGAGTTTTGTTTTCCAGGGAAAAGCGCCGTTGTTTGTGTTTGGGTGCCTGTGGCTGGGAGTGGCCGGCTGGCTCCTTAGAATCCACGATACGCAGGATGGTTCCCAGACCAGTGGTGGCACCAGTGCCAAGTCGGGCTGGTTTGATATTAACAAGTGCGTCCTACTATCTGCCATCCAGAAGCGGGGCAGCTTACTTTTGTTTGCCAGGGAAACGGGCCGAGCTTTGTGTCTGGGGGCCTATGGCTGGGAGTGACCGGCTGGCTCCTGAAAAGCTACGACAGGCAGGATGGTGACCAGACCCATGGTGGCACCAGTGCCAAGTTGGGCTGGTTTGATAGTACCAAGTGGCTCCTGCAATCTGCCATCAAAAAGTTGTCAGGCGAGTTTTGTTTTCCAGGGAAAAGCGCCGTTGTTTGTGTTTGGGGGCCTGTGGCTGGGAGTGGCCGGATGGCTAATTACAATCCACGATACGCAGGATGGTTCCCAGACCAGAGGTGGCAACAATGACAAGTCGGGCCAGTTTGATGGTGCAAAGTGGCTCCTGCAATCTGCCATCCAGAAGCAGGGCTGCTTACTTTTGTTTGCCAGGGAAAGGAGCCGAGGTTTTTGTCTGGGGGCCTATGGCTGGGAGTGACCAGCTGGCTCCTGAAAAGGTACGATAGGCAGTATGGTTACCAGACCCATGGTGGCACCAGTGCCAAGTTCGGCTGATTTGATAGTACCAAGTGGCTCCTGCAATCTGCCATCAAAATGTTGGTAGGCGAGTTTTGTTTTCCAGGGAAAAGCGCCGTTGTTTGTGTTTGGGGGCCTGTGGGTGGGAGTGGCCGGATGGCTAATTACAATCCACGATACGCAGGGTGGTTCCCAGACCTGAAGTGGCACCAGTGACAAGTCGGGCCAGTTTGATGGTGCAAAGTTGCTACTGAAATCTGCCATCCAGAAACGGGGCAGCTTACTTTTGTTTGCCAGGGAAACGGGCCAAGGTTTGTGTCTGGGGGCCTATGGCTGTGAGTGACCGGCTAGGTCCTGAAAAGCTACGAGAGGCATGATGGTGACCAGACCCATGGTGGCACCAGTGCCAAGTTGGGCTGGTTTGATAGTACCAAGTGGCTCCTGCAATCTGCCATCAAAAAGTCGGCAAGCGAGTGTTGATTTCCAGGGAAAAGCGCCGTTGTTTGTGTTTGGGGGCCTGTGGCAGGGAGTGGCCGGCTGGCTCCTTAGAATCCACGATACGCAGCATGGTTCCCAGACCCAAGGTAGCACCAGTGCCAAGTCGGGCTGGCTTGATAATACCAAGTGGTTCCTGCAATCGGCCATCAAAAAGTTGGCAGGCGAGTTTTGTTTTCCAGGGAAAAGCGCCGTTGTTTTTGTTTGGGGGCCTATGGGTGGGAGTGGCCGGCCGGCTCCTTAGAATCCACGAGACGCAGGATGGTTCCCAGACCTGAGGTGGCACCAGTGCCAAGTTGGGCTGGTTTGATAGTACCAAGTGCGTCCTGCAATCTGCCATCCAGAAGCGGGGTAGATTACTTTTGTTTGCCAGGGAAACGGGCCGAGGTTTGTGTCTCGGGGCCTATGGCTGGGAGTGACCGGCTGGCTCCTGAAAAGCTACGATAGGCAGGATGGTGACCAGACCCATGGTGGCACCAGTGCCAAGTTGGGCTGGTTTGATAGTACCAAGTGGCTCCTGCAATCTGCCATCAAAAATTTGGCAGGCGAGTTTGTTATCCAGGGAAAAGCGCCGTTGTTTGCGCCTGGGGCCCTATGGCCTGGAGTGGACGGATGGCTAATTAGAATCCACGATACACAGGATGGTTCCCAGACCCATGGTGGCACCAGTGCCAACTTGGGCTGGTTTGATAGTAACAAGTGGTTCCTGCAATCTGCCATCCAGAAGCGGGGCAGCTTACTTTTGTTTGCCAGGGAAACGGTCCGAGGATTGTGTCTGGGGGCCTAAGCCTGGAAGTGACCGGCTGGCTCCTGAAAAGCTACGATAGGCATGATGGTGACCAGACCCATGACGGCACCAGTGCCAAGTTGGGCTGGTTTGATAGTACCAAGTGGCTCCTGCAATCTGCCATCAAAAAGTTGGCAGGCGAGTTTTGTTTTCCAGGGAAAAGCGCCGTTGTTTGTGTTTGGGGGCCTGTGGCTGGGAGTGGCCAGCTGGCTCCTTAGAATCCACGATACTCAGCATGGTTCCCAGACCAGAGGTAGCACCAGTGCCAAGTTGGGCTGGTTTGATTGTAACAAGTGCGTCCTGCAATCTGCCATCCAGAAGCGGGGCAGCTTACTTTTTTTTGCCAGGGAAACGGGCCGAGGTTTGTGTCTGGGGGCCTATGGCTGGGAGTGGCCGGCTGGCTCCTGAAAAGCTACGATAGGCAGGATGGTGACCAGACCCATGGTGGCACCAGTGCCAAGTTGGGCTGGTTTGATAGTACCAAGTGGCTCCTGCAATCTGCCATCAAAAAGTCGGCAAGCGAGTGTTGATTTCCAGGGAAAAGCGTCGTTGTTTGTGTTTGGGGGCCTGTGGCTGGGAGTGGCCAGCTGGCTCCTTAGAATCCACGATACGCAGCATGGTTCCCAGACCCAAGGTGGCACCAGTGCCAAGTCGGGCTGGCTTGATAATACCAAGTGGTTCCTGCAATCGGCCATCAAAATGTTCGCAGGCGAGTTTTGTTTTCCAGGGAAAAGCGCCGTTGTTTGTGCCTGGGGCCCTATGGCCTGGAGTGGACGGATGGCTAATTAGAATCCACGATACACAGGATGGTTCCCAGACCCATGGTGGCACCAGTGCCAAGTTGGGCTGGTTTGATAGTAACAAGTGCGTCCGGGAATCTGCCATCCAGAAGCGGGGCAGCTTACTTTTGTTTGCCAGGGAAACGGTCCGAGGTTTGTGTCTGGGGTCCTATGGCTGGGAGTGACCGGCTGGCTCCTGAAAAGCTACGATAGGCAGGATGGTGACCAGACCCATGGTGGCACCAGTGCCAAGTTGGGCTGGCTTGATAATACCAAGTGGTTCCTGCGATCGGCCATCAAAAAGTTGGCAGGCGAGTTTTGTTTTCCAGGGAAAAGTGCCGTTGTTTGTGCCTGGGGCCCTATGGCCTGGAGTGGACGGATGCCTAATTAGAACCCACGATACGCAGGATGGTTCCCAGACCTGAGGTGGCACCAGTGCCAAGTTGGGCTGGTTTGACGGTGCAAAGTGGCTCCTGCAATCTGCCATGCAGAAGCGGGGCAGCTTACTTTTGTTTGCCAGGGAAACGGGCCGAAATATTTGTCTGGGGGCCTCTGGCTGGGGGTGGCTGGCTGGCTCCTGAAAAGCTACGATAGGCAGGATGGTGACCAGACCCATGGTGGCACCAGTGCCAAGTTGGGCTGGTTTGATAGTACCAAGTGGCTCCTGCAATCTGCCATCAAAAAGTTGGCAGGCGAGTTTTGTTTTCCAGGGAAAAGCGCCGTTGTTTGTGTTTGGGGGCCTGTGGGTGGGAGTGGCCGGCTGGCTCCTTAGAATCCACGATACGCAGCATGGTTCCCAGACCCAAGGTGGCACCAGTGCCAAGTCGGGCTGGCTTGATAATACCAAGTGGTTCCTGCAATCGGCCATCAAAAAGTTGGCAGGCGAGTTTTGTTTTCCAGGGAAAAGCGCCGTTGTTTGTGCCTGGGGCCCTATGGCCTGGAGTGGACGGATGGCTAATTAGAATCCACGATACACAGGATGGTTCCCAGACCCATGGTGGCACCAGTGCCAAGTTGGGCTGGTTTGATAGTACCAAGTGGTTCCTGCAATCTGCCATCCAGAAGCGGGGCAGCTTACTTTTGTTTGCCAGGGAAACGGGCCGAGGTTTGTGTCTGGGGGCCTATGGCTGGGAGTGACCGGCTGGCTCCTGAAAAGCTACGATAGGCAGGATGGTGACCAGACCCATGACGGCACCAGTGCCAAGTTGGGCTGGTTTGATAGTACCAAGTGGCTCCTGCAATCTGCCATCAAAAACTTGGCAGGCGAGTTTTGTTTTCCAGGGAAAAGCGCCGTTGTTTGTGTTTGGGGGCCTGTGGCTGGGAGTGGCCAGCTGGCTCCTTAGAATCCACGATACTCAGCATGGTTCGAAGATCAGAGGTGGCACCAGTGCCAAGTTGGGCTGGTTTGATAGTACCAAGTGCGTCCGGGAATCTGCCATCCAGAAGCGGGGCAGCTTACTTTTGTTTGCCAGGGAAACGGGCCGAGGTATTTGTCTGGGGGCCTATGGCTGGGAGTGACCGGCTGGCTCCTGAAAAGCTACGATAGTCAGGATGGTGACCAGACCCATGGTGGCACCAGTGCCAAGTTGGGCTGGTTTGATAGTACCAAGTGGCTCCTGCAATCTGCCATCAAAAAGTTGGCAGGCGAGTTTTGTTTTCCAGGGAAAAGCGCCGTTGTTTGTGTTTGGGGGCCTGTGGGTGGGAGTGGCCGGCTGGCTCCTTAGAATCCACGATACGCAGGATGGTTCCCAGACCAGTGGTGGCACCAGTGCCAAGTCGGGCTGGTTTGATAGTAACAAGTGCGTCCTACTATCTGCCATCCAGAAGCGGGGCAGCTTACTTTTGTTTGCCAGGGAAACGGGCCGAGCTTTGTGTCTGGGGGCCTATGGCTGGGAGTGACCGGCTGGCTCCTGAAAAGCTACGATAGGCAGGATGGTGACCAGACCCATGGTGGCACCAGTGCCAAGTTGGGCTGGTTTGATAGTACCAAGTGGCTCCTGCAATCTGCCATCAAAAAGTTGTCCGGCGAGTTTTGTTTTCCAGGGAAAAGCGCCGTTGTTTGTGTTTGGGGGCCTGTGGCTGGGAGTGGCCGGCTGGCTAATTAGAATCCACGATACGCAGGATGGTTCCCAGACCAGAGGTGGCAACAGTGACAAGTCGGGCCAGTTTGATGGTGCAAAGTGGCTCCTGCAATCTGCCATCCAGAAGCAGGGCTGCTTACTTTTGTTTGCCAGGGAAAGGAGCCGAGGTTTTTGTCTGGGGGCCTATGGCTGGGAGTGACCAGCTGGCTCCTGAAAAGGTACGATAGGCAGGATGGTTACCAGACCCATGGTGGCACCAGTGCCAAGTTCGGCTGATTTGATAGTACCAAGTGGCTCCTGCAATCTGCCATCAAAAAGTTGGCAGGCGAGTTTTGTTTTCCAGGGAAAAGCGCCGTTGTTTGTGTTTGGGGGCCTGTGGGTGGGAGTGGCCGGATGGCTAATTAGAATCCACGATACGCAGGATGTTTCCCAGACCTAAAGTGGCACCAGTGACAAGTCGGGCCAGTTTGATGGTGCAAAGTTGCTACTGAAATCTGCCATCCAGAAACGGGGCAGCTTACTTTTGTTTGCCGGGGAAACGGGCCAAGGTTTGTGTCTGGGGGCCTATGGCTGTGAGTGACCGGCTAGGTCCTGAAAAGCTACGAGAGGCATGATGGTGACCAGACCCATGGTGGCACCAGTGCCAAGTTGGGCTGGTTTGATAGTACCAAGTGGCTCCTGCAATCTGCCATCAAAAAGTCGGCAAGCGAGTGTTGATTTCCAGGGAAAAGCGCCGTTGTTTGTGTTTGGGGGCCTGTGGCAGGGAGTGGCCGGCTGGCTCCTTAGAATCCACGATACGCAGCATGGTTCCCAGACCCAAGGTGGCACCAGTGCCAAGTCGGGCTGGCTTGATAATACCAAGTGGTTCCTGCAATCTGCCTTCAAAAAGTTGGCAGGCGAGTTTTGTTTTCCAGGGAAAAGCGCCGTTGTTTTTGTTTGGGGGCCTATGGGTGGGAGTGGCCGGCTGGCTCCTTAGAATCCACGAGACGCAGGATGGTTCACAGACCTGAGGTGGCACCAGTGCCAAGTTGGGCTGGTTTGATAGTACCAAGTGCGTCCTGCAATCTGCCATCCAGAAGCGGGGTAGCTTACTTTTGTTTGCCAGGGAAACGGGCCGAGGTTTGTGTCTGGGGGCCTATGGCGGGGAGTGACCGGCTGGCTCCTGAAAAGCTACGATAGGCAGAATGGTGACCAGACCCATGGTGGCACCAGTGCCAAGTTGGGCGGGTTTGATAGTACCAAGTGGCTCCTGCAATCTGCCATCAAAATCTTGGCAGGCGAGTTTTGTTTTCCAGGGAAAAGCGCCGTTGTTTGTGTTTGGGGGCCTGTGGCTGGGAGTGGCCGGCTGGCTCCTTAGAATCCACGATACTCAGCATGGTTCCCAGACCAGAGGTGGCACCAGTGCCAAGTTGGGCTGGTTTGATTGTAACAAGTGCGTCCGGGAATCTGCCATCCAGAAGCGAGGCAGCTTACTTTTGTTTGCCAGGGAAACGGGCCGAGGTTTGTGTCTGGGGGCCTATGGCTGGGAGTGGCCGGCTGGCTCCTGAAAAGCTACGATAGGCAGGATGGTGACCAGACCCATGGTGGCACCAGTGCCAAGTTGGGCTGGTTTGATAGTACCAAGTGGCTCCTGCAATCTGCCATCTAAAAGTTGGCAGGAGAGTTTTGTTTTCCAGGGAAAAGCGCCCTTGTTTGTGTTTGGGGGCCTGTGGCTGGGAGTGGCCGGCTGGCTCCTTAGAATCCACGATACGCAGGATGTTTCCCAGACCCAAGTTGGCACCAGTACCAAGTAGGGCTGGTTTGATACTACCAAGTGGCTCCTGCAATCTGCCATCCAGAAGCGGGGCAGCTTACTTTTGTTTGCCAGGGAAACGGGCCGAGGTTTGGGTCTGGGGGCCTATGGCTGGGAGTGACCGGCTGGCTCCTGAAAAGCTACGATAGGCAGGATGTTGACCAGACCCATGGTGGCACCAGTGCCAAGTTGGGCTGATTTGATAGTACCAAGTGGCTCCTGCAATCTGCCATCAAAAAGTTGGCAGGCGAATTTTGTTTTCCAGGGAAAAGCGCCGTTGTTTGTGTTTGGGGGCCTGTGGCAGGGAGTGGCCGGCTGGCTCCTTAGAATCCACGATACGCAGGATGGTTCCCAGACCAGAGGTGGCACCAGTGCCAAGTTGGGCTGGATTATAGTACCAAGTGGCTCCGGCAATCTGCCATCAAAAAGATGGCAGACGAGTTTTGTTTTCCAGGGAAAAGCGCCGTTGTTTGTGTTTGGGGGCCTGTGCCTGGGAGTGGACGGATGGCTAATTAGAATCTACGATACGCAGGATGGTTCCCAGACCAGAGGTGGCACCAGTGCCAAGTCGGGTGGTTTGATAGTAGCAAGTGGCTCCTGCAATCTGCCATCCAGAAGCGGGACAGCTTACTTTTGTTTGTCAGGGAAACCGGCCGAGGTTTGTGTCTGTGGGCCTACGGCTGGGAGTGACCGGCTGGCTCCTGAAAAGCTACGATAGGCAGGATGGTGACCAGACCCATGGTGGCACCAGTGCCAAGTTGGGCTGGTTTGATAGTACCAAGTGGCTCCTGCAATCTGCCATCAAAAAGTTGGCAGGCAAGTTTTGTTTTCCAGGGAAAAGCGCCGTTGTTTTTGTTTGGGGGCCTGTGGCTGGGAGTGGCCGGCTGGCTCCTTAGAATCCACGATACGCAGGATGGTTCCCAGACCTGAGGTGGCACCAGTGCCAAGTTGGGCTGGTTTGATAGTACCAAGTGCGTCCTGCAATCTGCCATCCAGAAGCGGGGTAGCTTACTTTTGTTTGCCAGGGAAACGGGCCGAGGTTTGTGTCTGGGGGCCTATGGCTGGGAGTGACCGGCTGGCTCCTGAAAAGCTACGATAGGCAGGATGGTTCCCAGACCCATGGTGGCACCAGTGCCAAGTTGGGCTGGTTTGATAGTACCAAGTGGCTCCTGCAATCTGCCATCAAAAAGTTGTCAGGCGAGTTTTGTTTTCCAGGGAAAAGCGCCGTTGTTTGTGTTTGGGTGCCTGTGGCTGGGAGTGGCCGGCTGGCTCCTTAGAATCCACGATACGCAGGATGGTTCCCAGACCAGAGGTGGCAGCAATGCCAAGTCGGGCTGGTTTGATGGTGAAAAGTGGCTCCTGCAATCTGCCATCCAGAAGCGGGATAACTTACTTTTGTTTGCCACGGAAACGGGCCGAGCTTTGTGTCTGGGGGCCTATGGCTGGGAGTGACCGGCTGGCTCCTGAAAAGCTACGATAGGCAGGATGGTGACCAGACCCATGACGGCACCAGCGTCAAGTTGGGCTGGTTTGATAGTACCAAGTGGCTCCGGGAATCTGCCATCAAAATTTTGCAGGCGAGTTTTGTTGTCCAGGGAAAAGCGCCGTTGTTTGTGTCTGGGGGCCTGTGGCTGGGAGTGACCGGCTGGCTCTTTAGAATCCACGATACGCAGGATGGTTCCCAGACCAGAGGTGGCACCAGTGCCAAGTTGGGCTGGTTTGATACTACCAAGTGCGTCCTGGAATCTGCCATCCAGAAGCGGGGCAGCTTACTTTTGTTTGCCAGGGAAATGGGCCGAGGTTTTTCTCTGGGGGCCTATGGCAGGGAGGGACCGGCTGTCTCCTGAAAAGCTACGATAGGCAGGATGGTGACCAGACCCATGGTGGCACCAGTGCCAAGTTGGGCTGATTTGATAGTAGCAAGTGGCTCCTGCAATCTGCCATCAAAAAGTTGGCAGGCGAGTTTTGTTTTCCAGGGAAAAGCGCTGTGGATTTTGTTTGGGGGCCTGTGGCTGGGAGTGACCGGCTGGCTCCTTAGAATCCACGATACGCAGGATGGTTCCCAGAATAGAGGTGGCACCAATGCCAAGATGGGCTGGTTTGATAGTACCAAGTGGCTCCTGCAATCTGCCATCCAGAAGCGGGGCAGCTTGCTTTTGTTTGCCAGGGAAACGGGTCGAGCTTTGTGTCTGGGGGCCTATGGCTGGGAGTGACCGGCTGGCTCCTGATAAGCTACGATAGGCAGGATGGTGACCAGACCCATGGTGGCACCAGTGCCAAGTAGGGCTGGTTTGATAGTACCAAGTGGTTCCTGCAATCTGCCATCAAAATTTAGCAGGCAAGTTTTGTTTTCCAGGGAAAAGCGCCGTTGTTTTTGTTTGGGGGCCTATGGCTGGGAGTGGCCGGCTGGCTCCTTAGAATCCACGATACGCAGGATGGTTCCCAGACCTGAGGTGGCACCAGTGCCAAGTCGGGCTGGTTTGATAGTACCAAGTGGCTCCTGCAATCTGCCATCCAGAAGCGGGGTAGCTTACTTTTGTTTGCCAGGGAAACGGGCCGAGGTTTGTGTCTCGGGGCCTATGGCTGGGAGTGACCGGCTGGCTCCTGAAAAGCTACGATAGGCAGGATGGTGACCAGACCCATGGTGGCACCAGTGCCAAGTTGGGCTGGTTTGATAGTACCAAGTGGCTCCTGCAATCTACCATCAAAAACTTGGCAGGCGAGTTTTGTTTTCCAGGAAATAGCCCTGTGGTTTTGTTTGGGGGCCTGTGGCTGGGAGCGACCGGCTGGCTCCTTAGAATCCACGATACGCAGGATGGTTCCCAGACCAGTGGTGGCACCAGTGCCAAGTTGGGCTGGTTTGATAGTACCAAGTGGTTCCTGCCATCTGCCATCCAGAAGCGGGGCAGCTTACTTTTGTTTTCCAGGGAAACGGGCCGAGGTTTTTGTCTGGGGGCCTATGGCTGGGAGTGACCGGCTGGCTCGTGAAAAGCTACGATAGGCAGGATGGTGACCAGACCCATGACGGCACCAGTGCCAAGTTGGGCTGGTTTGATAGTACCAAGTGGCTCCTGCAATCTGCCATCAAAAACTTGGCAGGCGAGTTTTGTTTTCCAGGGAAAAGCGCCGTTGTTTGTGTTTGGGGGCCTGTGGCTGGGAGTGGCCGGCTGGCTCCTTAGAATCCACGATACTCAGCATGGTTCCCAGATCAGAGGTGGCACCAGTGCCAAGTTGGGCTGGTTTGATAGTACCAAGTGCGTCCGGGAATCTGCCATCCAGAAGCGGGGCAGCTTACTTTTGTTTGCCAGGGAAACGGGCCGAGGTTTTTGTCTGGGGGCCTATGGCTGGGAGTGACCGGCTGGCTCCTGAAAAGTTACGATAGGCAGGATGGTGACCAGACCCATGGTGGCACCAGTGCCAAGTTGGGCTGGTTTGATAGTACCAAGTGGCTCCTGCAATCTGCCATCAAAAAGTTGGCAGGCGAGTTTGTTTTCCAGGGAAAAGCGCCGTTGTTTGTGTTTGGGGGCCTGTGGCAGGGAGTGGCCGGCTGGCTCCTTAGAATCCACGATACGCAGGATGGTTCCCAGACCCAAGGTGGCACCAGTGCCAAGTTGGGCTGGTTTGATACTACCAAGTGCGTCCTGGAATCTGCCATCCAGAAGCGGGGCAGCTTACTTTTGTTTTCCAGGGAAACGGGCCGAGGTATTTGTCTGGGGGCCTATGGCTGGGAGTGACCGGCTGGCTCCTGAAAAGCTACGATAGGCAGGATGGTGACCAGACCCATGGTGGCACCAGTGCCAAGTTGGGCTGGTTTGATAGTACCAAGTGGCTCCTGCAATCTGCCATCAAAAAGTTGTCAGGCGAGTTTTGTTTTCCAGGGAAAAGCGCCGTTGTTTGTGTTTGGGTGCCTGTGGCTGGGATTGGCCGGCTGGCTCCTTAGAATCCACGATACGCAGGATGGTTCCCAGACCAGTGGTGGCACCAGTGCCAAGTCGGGCTGGTTTGATAGTAACAAGTGCGTCCTACTATCTGCCATCCAGAAGCGGGGCAGCTTACTTTTGTTTGCCAGGGAAACGGGCCGAGCTTTGTGTCTGGGGGCCTATGGCTGGGAGTGACCGGCTGGCTCCTGAAAAGCTACGATAGTCAGGATGGTGACCAGACCCATGGTGGCACCAGTGCCAAGTTGGGCTGGTTTGATAGTACCAAGTGGCTCCTGCAATCTGCCATCAAAAAGTTGGCAGGCGAGTTTTGTTTTCCAGGGAAAAGCGCCGTTGTTTGTGTTTGGGGGCCTGTGGCTGGGAGTGGCCGGCTGGCTAATTAGAATCCACGATACGCAGGATGGTTCCCAGACCAGAGGTGGCAACAGTGACAAGTCGGGCCAGTTTGATGGTGCAAAGTGGCTCCTGCAATCTGCCATCCAGAAGCAGGGCTGCTTACTTTTGTTTGCCAGGGAAAGGAGCCGAGGTTTTTGTCTGGGGGCCTATGGCTGGGAGTGACCAGCTGGCTCCTGAAAAGGTACGATAGGCAGTATGGTTACCAGACCCATGGTGGCACCAGTGCCAAGTTCGGCTGATTTGATAGTACCAAGTGGCTCCTGCAATCTGCCATCAAAATGTTGGTAGGCGAGTTTTGTTTTCCAGGGAAAAGCGCCGTTGTTTGTGTTTGGGGGCCTGTGGCTGGGAGTGGCCGGCTGGCTCCTTAGAATCCACGATACGCAGGATGTTTCCCAGACCCAAGTTGGCACCAGTACCAAGTAGGGCTGGTTTGATACTACCAAGTGGCTCCTGCAATCTGCCATCCAGAAGCGGGGCAGCTTACTTTTGTTTGCCAGGGAAACGGGCCGAGATTTGGGTCTGAGGGCCTATGGCTGGGAGTGACCGGCTGGCTCCTGAAAAGCTACGATAGGCAGGATGTTGACCAGACCCATGGTGGCACCAGTGCCAAGTTGGGCTGATTTGATAGTACCAAGTGGCTCCTGCAATCTGCCATCAAAAAGTTGGCAGGCGAATTTTGTTTTCCAGGGAAAAGCGCCGTTGTTTGTGTTTGGGGGCCTGTGGCAGGGAGTGGCCGGCTGGCTCCTGAAAAGCTACGATAGGCAGGATGGTGACCAGACCCATGGTGGCACCAGTGCCAAGTTGGGCTGGTTTGATAGTACCAAGTGGCTCCGGCAATCTGCCATCAAAAAGATGGCAGACGAGTTTTGTTTTCCAGGGAAAAGCGCCGTTGTTTGTGTTTGGGGGCCTGTGCCTGGGAGTGGACGGATGGCTAATTAGAATCTACGATACGCAGGATGGTTCCCAGACCAGAGGTGGCACCAGTGCCAAGTCGGGTGGTTTGATAGTAGCAAGTGGCTCCTGCAATCTGCCATCCAGAAGCGGGACAGCTTACTTTTGTTTGTCAGGGAAACGGGACGAGTTTTGTGTCTGTGGGCCTATGGCTGGGAGTGACCGGCTGGCTCCTGGAAAGCTACGATAGGCAGGATGGTGACCAGACCCATGGTGGCACCAGTGCCAAGTTGGGCTGGTTTGATAGTACCAAGTGGCTCCTGCAATCTGCCATCCAGAAGCGGAGCAGCTGAGTTTTGTTTGCCAGAGAAAAGGCCCGTGGGTTGTGTTTGGGGGCATATGGCTGGGAGTGGCCACCTGGCTCCTTAAAATGCACGATACGCCGCATGGTAACCAGACGCAAGGTGGCACCAGTGCCAAGTCAGGCTGTTTTTGTAGTACCCAGTGGCTCCTGCAATTTGCCATCCAGAAGCGGGGCAGTTGAATTTTGTTTGCTAGAGAAAAGGGCTGTGGTTTGTGTTTGGGGGCCTATGGCTGAGAGTGGCCGGCTGGCCCCTGAAAATCAACGATAGGCAGGATGGTTCCCAGATCCAAGGTGGCACCAGTGCCAAGTAAGGCTGGTTGTAGGGTTCAAAGTGACTCCTGCAATCTGCCATCCAGAAGCGGGACAGCTGAGTTTTTTTTGCCAGAGAAAATGTCCATGGTTTCTTTTTGGGGCATACGGCTGGGAATTGCCGGCTGGCTCCTTAAAATGCTCGATACGCAGGATGGTTCCCAGAGCCAAGGTGGCACCACTGCCAAGTCGGGCTCTTTTTGTAGTACCAAGTGCGTCCTGCAATTTGCCATCCAGAAGAGGGGCAGTTGAGTTTTGTTTGCCAGAGAAAAGGGCCGAGGTTTGTGTTTGGGGGCATATGGCTGGGAATGACCGGCTGGCCCCTGAAAATCCACGATACGCCGGATGGTTCCCAGATCCAAGGTCGTACCATTACCAAGTCGGGCTGGTTTGATAGTCCCAAGTGGCTCCTGCAAACTGCCATCCAGAAGCGGGGCAGCTGAGTTTTGTTTGCCAGGGAAATGGGCCTTTGTTTGTGTTTGGGGGCCTGTGGCTGGGAGTGTTCGGCTGGTTCCTGAATATGTACGATACGTAGGATTGTTCCGAGATCCAAGTTGGCAGCAGTGCCATGTTGTGCTGGTGTGATAGTCCCAAGTGGCTCCTGCAATCTGCCATCCAGAAGTGGGGCAGTTGATTTTTGTTTGCCAGAGAAAAGGTCCGTGGTTTGTTTTTGGGGGCATATGGCTGAGAGTGGCTGGCTGGCCCCTGAAAATCCACGATACACAGGATGGTTCCCAGATCCAAGGTGGCACCTGTGCCAAGTCGGGCTGATTTGATAGTACTAAGTAGCTCCTGCAATCTGCCATCCAGAAGCGGGGCAGCTTACTTTTGTTTGCCAGGGAAACGGGCCGAGTTTTGTGTCTCGGGGCCTATGGCTGAGAGTGACCGGCTGGCTCATGAAAAGCTACAATAGGCAGGATGGTGACCAGACCCATGGTGGCACCAGTGCCAAGTTGGGCTGGTTTGATAGTACCAAGTGGTTCCTGCAATCTGCCATCCAGAAGCAGGGCAGCTGAGTTTTGTTTTCCAGGGAAAAGCGCCGTTGTTTGTGTCTGCGGGCCTGTGGCTGGAGTGGCCGGCTGGCTCCTTTCAACACACGATACGCCGGATGGTTCCCAGACCCAAGGTGGCACCAGTGCCAGGTTGGGCTGGTTTGATAGTACCAAGTGCTTCCTGCAATCTGCCATCAAAATGTTGGCAGGCGAGTTTTGTTTTCCAGGGAAAAGCGCCGTTCTTTGTGTTTGGGGGCCTGTGGCTGGGAGTGGCCGTCTTGCTAATTGGAATCCACGATACGCAGGATGGTTCCCAGACCTGAGGTGGCACCAGTGACAAGTCGGGCCAGTTTGATGGTGCAAAGTGGCTCCTGCAATCTGCCATCCAGAAGCGGGGCAGCTTACTTTTGTTTTCCAGGGAAACGGGCCGAGGTTTGTGTCTGGGGGCCTATGGCTGGGAGTGACCGGCTGGCTCCTGAAAAGCTACGATAGGCAGGATGGTGACCAGACCCATGGTGGCACCAGTGCCAAGTTGGGCTGATTTGATATTACCAAGTGGCTCCTGCAATCTGCCATCAAAAATTTGGCAGGCGAGTTTTGATTTCCAGGGAAAAGCGCCGTTGTTTGTGTTTGGGGGCCTGTGGCTGAGAGTGGCCGGCTTGCTAATTGGAATCCACGATACGCAGGATGGTTCCCAGACCTGACGTGGCACCAGTGCCAAGTCGGGCTAGTTTGATGCTGCAAAGTGGCTCCTGCAATCTGCCAAGCAGAAGCGGGGTAGCTTACTTTTGTTTGCCAGGGAAAATGGCCGAGGTTTTTGTCTGGGGGCCTATGGCTGGGAGTGACCGGCTGGCTCCTGAAAAGCTACGATAGGCAGGATGGTGACCAGACCCATGGTGGCACCAGTGCCAAGTTGGGCTGATTTGATAGTAGCAAGTTGCTCCTGCAATCTGCCATCAAAAAGTTGGCAGGCGAGTTTTATTTTCCAGGGAAAAGCGCCGTTGTTTGTGTTTGGGGGCCTGTGGCTGGGAGTGGCCGGCTGGCTCCTTAGAATCCACGATACGCAGCATGGTATCCAGACCCAAGGTGGCACCAGTGCCAAGTTGGGCTGGTTTGATAATACCAAGTGGTTCCTGCAATCTGCCATCCAGAAGCGGGGCAGCTTACTTTTGTTTGCCAGGGAAACGGGCCGAGGTTTGTGTCTGGGGGCCTATGGCTGGGAGTGACCGGATGGCTCCTGAAAAGCTACCATAGGCAGGATGGTGACCAGACCCATGGTGGCACCAGTGCCAAGTTGGGCTGGTTTGATAGTACCAAGTGGCTCCTGCAATCTGCCATCAAAATGTTGGCAGGCGAGTTTTGTTTTCCAGGGAAAAGCGCCGTGTTTTGGGTTTGAGGGCCTGTGGCTGGGAGTGGCCGGCTGGCTCCTTAGAATCCACGATACGCAGGATGGTTCCCAGACCAGAGGTGGCACCAGTGCCAAGTCGGGCTGGTTTGATTATACCAAGTGGCTCCTGCAATCTGCCATCCAGAAGCGGGGCAGCTTACTTTTGTTTGCCACGGAAACGGGTCGAGCTTTGTGTCTGGGGGCCTATGGCTGGGAATGACCGGCTGGTTCCTGAAGAGCTACGATGTGCAGGATGGTGACCAGACCCATGGTGGCACCAGTGCCAAGTTGGGCTGGTTTGATAGCACCAAGTGGCTCCTGCAATCTGTCATCAAAATTTGGCAGGCGAGTTTTGTTTTCCAGGGAAAAGCGTCGTTGTTTGTGTTTGGGGGCCTGTGGCTGGGAGTGGCCGGATGGCTAATTAGAATCCACGATACGCAGGATGGTTCCCAGACCAGAGGTGGCACCAGTGCCACATTGGGCTGGTTTGATAGTACCAAGTGCGTCCGGCAATCTGCCATCCAGAAGCGGGGCAGCTTTCTTTTTTTTGCCAGGGAAACGGGCCGAGCTTTGTGTCTTGGGGCCTATGGCTGGGAGTGACCGGCTGGCTCCTGGAAAGCTACGATAGGCAGGATGGTGACCAGACCCATGGTGGCACCAGTGCCAAGTTGGGCTGGTTTGATAGTACCAAGTGGCTCCTGCAATCTGCCATCAAAAAGTTGGCAGGCGAGTTTTGTTTTCCAGGGAAAAGCGTCGTTGTTTGTTTGAGGGCCTGTGGCTGGGAGTGGCCGGCTGGCTCCTTAGAATCCACGATACGCAGGATGGTTCCCAGACTTGACGTGGCACCAGTGCCAAGTCGGGCTGGTTTGATAGTACCAAGTGCGTCCTGCAATCTGCCATCCAGAAGTGGGGCAGCTTACTTTTGTTTTCCAGGGAAACGGGCCGAGGCATTTGTCTGGGGGCCTATGGCTGGGAGTGACCGGCTGGCTCCTGAAAAGCTACGATAGGCAGGATGGTGACCAGACCCATGGTGGCACCAGTGCCAAGTTGGGCTGGTTTGATAGTACCAAGTGGCTCCTGCAATCTGCCATCAAAAAGTTGTCAGGCGAGTTTTGTTTTCCAGGGAAAAGCGCCGTTGTTTGTGTTTGAGGGCCTGTGGCTTGGAGTGGCCGGCTGGCTCCTTAGAATCCACGATACGCAGCATGGTATCCAGACCCAAGGTGGCACCAGTGCCAAGTTGGGCTGGTTTGATAATACCAAGTGGTTCCTGCAATCTGCCATCCAGAAGCGGGGCAGCTTACTTTTGTTTGCCAGGGAAACGGGCCGAGGTTTGTGTCTGGGGGCCTATGGCTGGGAGTGACCGGATGGCTCCTGAAAAGCTACCATAGGCAGGATGGTGACCAGACCCATGGTGGCACCAGTGCCAAGTTGGGCTGGTTTGATAGTACCAAGTGGCTCCTGCAATCTGCCATCAAAATTTGGCAGGCGAGTTTTGTTTTCCAGGGAAAAGCGCCGTGTTTTGGGTTTGAGGGCCTGCGGCTGGGAGTGGCCGGCTGGCTCCTTAGAATCCACGATACGCAGGATGGTTCCCAGACCAGAGGTGGCACCAGTGCCAAGTCGGGCTGGTTTGATTATACCAAGTGGCTCCTGCAATCTGCCATCCAGAAGCGGGGCAGCTTACTTTTGTTTGCCACGGAAACGGGTCGAGCTTTGTGTCTGGGGGCCTATGGCTGGGAATGACCAGCTGGTTCCTGAAGAGCTACGATGTGCAGGATGGTGACCAGACCCATGGTGGCACCAGTGCCAAGTTGGGCTGGTTTGATAGCACCAAGTGGCTCCTGCAATCTGTCATCAAAATTTGGCAGGCGAGTTTTGTTTTCCAGGGAAAAGCGTCGTTGTTTGTGTTTGGGGGCCTGTGGCTGGGAGTGGCCGGATGGCTAATTAGAATCCACGATACGCAGGATGGTTCCCAGACCAGAGGTGGCACCAGTGCCACATTGGGCTGGTTTGATAGTACCAAGTGCGTCCGGCAATCTGCCATCCAGAAGCGGGGCAGCTTTCTTTTTTTTGCCAGGGAAACGGGCCGAGCTTTGTGTCTTGGGGCCTATGGCTGGGAGTAACCGGCTGGCTCCTGGAAAGCTACGATAGGCAGGATGGTGACCAGACCCATGGTGGCACCAGTGCCAAGTTGGGCTGGTTTGATAGTACCAAGTGGCTCCTGCAATCTGCCATCAAAAAGTTGGCAGGCGAGTTTTGTTTTCCAGGGAAAAGCGTCGTTGTTTGTGTTTGAGGGCCTGTGGCTGGGAGTGGCCGGCTGGCTCCTTAGAATCCACGATACGCAGGATGGTTCCCAGACTTGACGTGGCACCAGTGCCAAGTCGGGCTGGTTTGATAGTACCAAGTGCGTCCTGCAATCTGCCATCCAGAAGTGGGGCAGCTTACTTTTGTTTTCCAGGGAAACGGGCCGAGGTATTTGTCTGGGGGCCTATGGCTGGGAGTGACCGGCTGGCTCCTGAAAAGCTACGATAGGCAGGATGGTGACCAGACCCATGGTGGCACCAGTGCCAAGTTGGGCTGGTTTGATAGTACCAAGTGGCTCCTGCAATCTGCCATCAAAAAGTTGTCAGGCGAGTTTTGTTTTCCAGGGAAAAGCGCCGTTGTTTGTGTTTGAGGGCCTGTGGCTGGGAGTGGCCGGCTGGCTCCTTAGAATCCACGATACGCAGGATGGTTCCCAGACCTGAGGTGGCACCAGTGCCAAGTCCGGCTAGTTTGATGGTGCAAAGTGGCTCCTGCAATCTGCCATCCAGAAGCGGGGCAGCTTACTTTTGTTTGCCAGGGAAACGGGCCGAGCTTTGTGTCTGGGGTCTATGGCTGGGAGTGACCGGCTGGCTCCTGAAAAGCTACGATAGGCAGGATGGTGACCAGACCCATGGTGGCACCAGTGCCAAGTTGGGCTGGTTTGATAGTACCAAGTGGCTCCTGTAATCTGCCATCAAAATTTGGCAGGCGAGTTTTGTTTTCTAGGGAAAAGCGCCGTTGTTTGTGTTTGGGGGCCTGTGGCAGGGAGTGGCCGGCTGGCTCCTTAGAATCCACAATACGCAGGATGGTTCCCAGACCTGAGGTGGCACCAGTGCCAAGTTGGGCTGGTTTGATAGTACCAAGTGCGTCCTGCAATCTGCCATCCAGAAGCGGGGCAGCTTACTTTTGTTTGCCAGGGAAACGGGCCGAGCTTTGTGTCTGGGGGCCTATGGCTGGGAGTGACCGGCTGGCTCGTGAAAAGCTACGATAGGCAGGATGGTGACCAGACCCATGGTGGCACCAGAGCCATGTTCGGCTGATTTCAAAGTACAAAGTGGCTCCTGCAATCTTCCATCAAAAAGTCAGCAGGCGAGTTTTGTTTTCCAGGGGAAAGCGCCGTTGTTTTTGTCTGCGGGCCTGTGGCTGGAGTGGCCGGCTGGCTCCTTTCAACACACGATACGCCGGATGGTTCCCAGACCCAAGGTGGCACCAGTGCCAAGTTGGGCTGGTTTGATAGTACCAAGTGGTTCCTGCAATCTGCCATCAAAATGTTGGCAGGCGAGTTTTGTTTTCCAGGGAAAAGCGCCGTTGTTTGTGTTTGGGGGCCTGTGGCTGGGAGTGGCCGGCTGGCTCCTTAGAATCCACGATACGCAGGATGGTTCCCAGACCAGAGGTGGCACCAGTACCAAGTCGGGCTGGTTTGATAATAACAAGTGGATCCTGCAATCTGCCATCCAGAAGCGGGGCAGCTTACTTTTGTTTGCCAGGGAAACGGGCCGAGCTTTGTGTCTGGGGGCCTATGGCTGGGAGTGACCGGCTGGCTCCTGAAAAGCTACGATAGGCAGGATGGTGACCAGACCCATGGTGGCACCAGTGCCAAGTTGGGCTGGTTTGATAGTACCAAGTGGCTCCTGCAATCTGCCATCAAAAAGTTGGCAGGCGAGTTTTGTTTTCCAGGGAAAAGCGCCGTTCTTTGTGTTTGGGGGCCTGTGGCTGGGAGTGGTCGTCTTGCTAATTGGAATCCACGATACTCAGGATGGTTCCCAGACCTGAGGTGGCACCAGTGACAAGTCGGGCCAGTTTGATGGTGCAAAGTGGCTCCTGCAATCTGCCATCCAGAAGCGGGGCAGCTTACTTTTGTTTGCCAGGGAAACGGGCCGAGGTTTGTGTCTGGGGGCCTATGGCTGGGAGTGACCGGCTGGCTCCTGAAAAGCTACGATAGGCAGGATGGTGACCAGACCCATGGTGGCACCAGTGCCAAGTTGGGCTGATTTGATAGTACCAAGTGGCTCCTGCAATCTGTCATCAAAAAGTTGGCAGGCGAGTTTTGTTTTCCAGGGAAAAGCGCTGTGGTTTGTATTTGGGGGCCTGTGGCTGGGAGTGACCGGCTGGCTCCTTAGAATCCACGATACGCAGGATGGTTCCCAGACCCAAGGTGGCACCATTTCCAAGTTGGGCTGGTTTGATAGTACCAATTGCGTCCTGCAATCTGCCATCCTGAAGCGGGGCAGCTTACTTTTGTTTGCCAGGGAAACGGGCCGAGGTTTTTCTCTGGGGGCCTATGGCTGGGAGTGACCGGCTGGCTCCTGAAAAGCTACGATAGGCAGGATGGTGACCCGACCAGAGGTGGCACCAGTGCCAAGTTGGGCTGGTTTGATAGTACCAAGTAGCTCCTGCAATCTGCCATCAAAAAGTTGGCAGGCGAGTTTTGTTTTCCAGGGAAAAGCGCCGTTGTTTGTGTTTGGGGGCCTGTGGCTGGGAGTGGCCAGCTGGCTCCTTAGAATCCACGATACGCAGGATGGTTCCCAGACCCAAGGTGGCACCAGTGCCAAGTTGGGCTGGTTTGATTATAACAAGTGGATCCTGCAATCTGCCATCCAGAAGCGGGGCAGCTTACTTTTGTTTGCCAGGGAAATGGGCCGAGCTTTTTGTCTGGGGGCCTATGGCTGGGAGTGACCTGCTAGGTCCTGAAAAGCTACGATAGGCAGGATGGTGACCAGACCCATGGTGGCACCAGTGCCAAGTTGGGCTGGTTTGATAGTACCAAGTGGCTCCTGCAATCTGCCATCAAAAAGTTGGCAGGCGAGTTTTGTTTTCCAGGAAAAAGCGCCGTTGTTTGTGTTTGGGGGCCTGTGGCTGGGAGTGGCCGGCTGGCTCCTTAGAATCCACGATACGCAGCATTGTTCCCAGACCAGAGGTGGCACCAGTGCCAAGTCGGGCTAGTTTGATGGTGCAAAGTGGCTCCTGCAATCTGCCATCCAGTAGCGGGGTAGCTTACTTTTTTTTGCCAGGGAAACGGGCCGAGGTTTTTGTCTAGAGGCCTATGGCTGGGAGTGACCGGCTGGCTCGTGAAAAGCTACGATAGGCAGGATGGTGACCAGACCCATGGTGGCACCAGTGCCAAGTTGGGCTGATTTGATAGTACCAAGTGGCTCCTGCAATCTGCCATCAAAACGTTGGCAGGCGAGTTTTGTTTTCCAGGGAAAAGCGCCGTTGTTTGTGTTTGCGGTCCTGTGGCTGGGAGTGGCCGGCTGGCTCCTTAGAATCCACGATACGCAGGATGGTTCCCAGACCCAAGATGGCACCAGTGCCAAGTCGGGCTGGTTTGATAGTACCAAGTGGTTCCTGCAATCTGCCATCCAGAAGCGGGGTAGCTTACTTTTGTTTTCCAGGGAAACGGGCCGAGGTTTGTGTTTGGGGGCCTGTGGCTGGCAGTGGCCAGTTGGCTCCTGAAAATCCATGATACGCAGCATGGTTCCCAGACCCAAGATGGCACCAGTGCCAAGTGGGGCTGGTTTGACAGTGTCAAGTGCCTCATGCAGTCTCCCATCCAGAAACGGGGCAGCTGAGTTCTTTTGCCTGTGAACCGGCCGTTGTTTTTGATTGGGGTCTGTGGCCGAGAATGGTCGACTGGCTACTGACAATCCACAATACGCAGGATGGTTCCCAGACTCAAGGTGGCACCAGGGCCAAGTCGGGCTCGTTTGATAGTACCAAGTGGCTCCTGCAATCTGCCATCCTGACGGGGGGCAGCGGATCTTTGTTTGCCAGAGTAAAGTTCCGTGGTTTGTTTTTGGGGGCATATGGCTGGGAGTGGCCGGCTGGCTCCTTAAGAAGCTCGATACGCAGGATGGTTCCCAGATCCATGGTGGCACCATTGCCTAGTTTGGCTGTTTTTGTAGTACCAAGTGCGTCCTGCAATTTTCCATCCAGAAGAAGGGCAGTTGAGTTTTGTTTTCCAGGGAAAAGCGCCGTTGTTTTTGATTGGAGGCCTGTGGCTGGGAGTGGCCGGCTGGCTCCTTTCAACACACGATACGCCGGATGGTTCCCAGACCCAAGGTGGCAACAGTGCAAAGTCGGGCTGGTTTGATACTACCAAGTGGTTCCTGCAATCTGCCATCCAGAAGCGGGGCAGCTTACTTTTGTTTGCCAGGGAAACGGGCCGAGGTTTGTGTCTCAGGGCCTATGGCTGGGAGTGACCGGCTGGCTCCTGAAAAGCTACGATAGGCAGGATGGTGACCAGACCCATGGTGGCACCAGTGCCAAGTAGGGCTGGTTTGATAGTACCAAGTGGCTCCTGCAATCTACCATGAAATAGTTGGCAGGCGAGTTTTGTTTTCCAGGGAAAAGTGCCGTTGTTTGTGTTTGGGGGCCTGTGGCTGGGAGTGGCCGGCTGGCTCCTTAGAATCCACGATACGCAGCATGGTATCCAGACCCAAGGTGGCACCAGTGCCAAGTTGGGCTGGTTTGATAATACCAAGTGGTTCCTGCAATCTGCCATCCAGAAGCGGGGCAGCTTACTTTTGTTTGCCAGGGAAACGGGCCGAGGTTTGTGTCTGGGGGCCTATGGCTGCGAGTGACCGGCTGGCTCCTGAAAAGCTACGATAGGCATGATGGTGACCAGACCCATGACGGCACCAGTGCCAAGTTGGGCTGGTTTGATAGTACCAAGTGGCTCCTGCAATCTGCCATCAAAAACTTGGCAGGCGAGTTTTGTTTTCCAGGGAAAAGCGCCGTTGTTTGTGTTTGGGGGCCTGTGGCTGGGAGTGGCCGGCTGGCTCCTTAGAACCCACGATACGGAGGATGGTTCCCAGACTTGAGGTGGCACCAGTGCCAAGTTGGGCTGGTTTGATGGTGCAAAGTGGCTCCTGCAATCTGCCATCCAGAAGCGGGGTAGCTTACTTGTGTTTGCCAGGGAAACGGGCCGAAATATTTGTCTACGGGCCTCTGGCTGGGGGTGGCTGGCTGGCACCTGCAAAGCTACGATAGGCAGGATGGTGACCAGACCCATGGTGGCACCAGTGCCAAGTTGGGCTGGTTTGATAGTACCAAGTGGCTCCTGCAATCTGCCATCAAATGTTTGGCAGGCGAGTTTTGTTTTCCAGGGAAAAGCACCGTTGTGTGTGTTTTGGGGCCTGTGGCTGGGAGTGGCCAGCTGGCTCCTTAGAATCCACGATACGCAGGATGGTTCCCAGACCCAAGGTGGCACCAGTGCCAAGTCGGGCTGGTTTGTTAGTACCAAGTGGTTCCTGCAATCTGCCATCCAGAAGCGGGGCAGCTGAATTTTGTTTGCCAGAGAAAAAGGCTGTTGTTTGTGTTTCGGGGCCTGTGGCTGGCAGTGGCCGACCGGCTCCTGAAAATCCATGATACGCAGCATGGTTCCCAGACCCAAGGTGGCACCAGTGCCAAGTAGGGCTGGTTTCATAGTACCCAGTGGCTCCTGCAATCTGCCATCCAGAAGAGGGGCAGTTGAGTTTTGTTTTCCAGAGAAAAGGGTGGTGGTTTGTGTTTGGGGCCTATGGCTGAGAGTGACCGGCTGGCCCCTGAAAATCCACGATAGGACGGATGGTTCCCAGATCCAAGGTGGCAGCAGTGCCATGTTGTGCTGGTGTGATAGTCCCAAGTGGCTCCTGCAATCTGCCATCCAGAAGCGGGGCAGCTGAATTTTGTTTGCCAGAGAAAAAGGCTGTGGTTTGTGTTTGGGGGCCTGTGGCTGGGAGTGGCCGGCTGGCTCCTGAAAATCCATGATACGCAGCATGGTTCCCAGACCCAAGGTGGCACCAGTGCCAAGTGGGGCTGGTTTCACAGTGTCAAGTGCCTCCTGCAATCTCCCATCCAGAAGCGGGGCAGCTGAGTTTTGTTTGCCTGTGAAACGGGCCGTTGTTTTTGATTGGGGTCTGTGGCCGAGAGTGTTCGGCTGGCTCCTGACAACCCACAATACGCAGGATGGTTCCCAGACCCAAGGTGGCACCAGTGCCAAGTCGGGCTGGTTTGTTAGTACCAAGTGGTTCCTGCAATCTGCCATCCAGAAGCGGGGCAGCTGAATTTTGTTTGCCAGAGAAAAAGGCTGTTGTTTGTGTTTCGGGGCCTGTGGCTGGCAGTGGCCGGCTGGCTCCTGAAAATCCATGATACGCAGCATGGTTCCCAGACCCAAGGTGGCACCAGTGCCAAGTAGGGCTGGTTTCATAGTACCCAGTGGCTCCTGCAATCTGCCATCCAGAAGAGGGGCAGTTGAGTTTTGTTTTCCAGAGAAAAGGGCCGTGGTTTGTGTTTGGGGCCTATGGCTGAGAGTGACCGGCTGGCCCCTGAAAATCCACGATAGGACGGATGGTTCCCAGATCCAAGGTGGCAGCAGTGCCATGTTGTGCTGGTGTGATAGTCCCAAGTGGCTCCTGCAATCTGCCATCCAGAAGCGGGGCAGCTGAATTTTGTTTGCCAGAGAAAAAGGCTGTGGTTTGTGTTTGGGGGCCTGTGGCTGGGAGTGGCCGGCTGGCTCCTGAAAATCCATGATACGCAGCATGGTTCCCAGACCCAAGGTGGCACCAGTGCCAAGTGGGGCTGGTTTCACAGTGTCAAGTGCCTCCTGCAATCTCCCATCCAGAAGCGGGGCAGCTGAGTTTTGTTTGCCTGTGAAACGGGCCGTTGTTTTTGATTGGGGTCTGTGGCCGAGAGTGTTCGGCTGGCTCCTGACAACCCACAATACGCAGGATGGTTCCCAGACCCAAGGTGGCACCAGTGCCAAGTCGGGCTGGTTTGATAGTACCAAGTGGCTCCTGCAATCTGCCATCCAGAAGCGGTGCAGTTGAGTTTTGTTTGCCAGAGAAAAGGGCCGTGGGTTGTGTTTGGGGGCATATGGCTGGGAGTGACCGGCTGTCTCATTAAAAAGATCGGTACGCAGGATGGTTCCCAGACCCAAGGTGGCACCAGTGCCAAGTCGGGCTGTTTTTATAGTACCAAGTGCGTCCTGCAATTTGCCATCCAGAAGAGGGGCAGTGGAGTTTTGTTTGCCAGAGAATAGCGCCGTTGTTTGTGTTTGGGGGCTTGTGGCTGGGAGTGGCCGACTGGCGCCTTAGAATCTGCGTTACGCAGCATGGTTCCCAGACCAGAGGTGGCACCAGTGCCAAGTTTGGCTGGTTTGATAGTACCAAGGGGCTCCTGCAATCTGCCATCCAGAAGCGGGGCAGCTTACTTTTGTTTGCCAGGGAAACGGGCCGAGGTTTGTGACTGGGGACCTATGGCTGGGAGTGACCGGCTGGCTCCTGGAAAGCTACAATAGGCAGGATGGTGACCAGACCCATGGTGGCACCAGTGCCAAGTTGGGCTGGTTTGATAGTACCAAGTGGCTCCTGCAATCTGCCATGAAAAAGTTGGCAGGCGAGATTTGTTTTCCAGGGAAAAGCGCCGTTGTTTGTATTTGGGGGCCTGTGGCTGGGAGTGGCCGGCTGGCTCCTTTGAACCCACGATACGCATGATGGTTCCCAGACCCAAGGTGGCACCAGTGCCAAGTCGGGCTGGTTTGATACTACCAAGTGCGTCCTGCAATCTGCCATCCAGAAGCGGGGCAGCTTAATTTTGTTTGCCAGGGAAACGGGCCGTGGGTTTTGTTTGGGGGCCTATGGCTGAGAGTGGCCGGCTGGCTCCTGAAAATCCACGCTAGGCAGCATGGTTCCCAGATGCAAGGTGGCACCAGTGCCAAGTCGGGCTGGTTTGATGGTGCAAAGTGGCTCCTGCAATCTGCCATCCAGAAGCGGGGCAGCTGATTTTGTTTGCCAGAGAAAAATTCCGTGGATTGTTTTTGGGGGCATATTGCTGGGAGTGGCCGGCTGGCTCCTTAAAATGCTCGATACGCATGATGGTTCCCAGGCCCAAGGTGTCACCACTACCAAGTCGGCCTGCGGTTTTAGTATCAAGTTCATCCTGCAATTTGCCATCCAGAAGAGGGGCAGTTGAGTTTTGTTTGCCAGAGAAACGGGCCGAGGTTTCTGTTTGGGGACATATGGCTGAGAGTGGCCGGCTGGCCCCTGAATATCCACGATACACAGCATGGTTCCCAGATCCAAGGTGGCACCAGTGCCAAGTTGGGCTGGTTTGATAGTACCAAGTGTCTCCTGCAATCTGCCATCCAGAAGCGGGGCAGCTTACTTTTGTTTGCCAGAGAAATAGGCCTAGGTTTTTGTTTGGGGGCCTGTGGCTAGGAGTGGCCGGCTGGCCCTTAAGAATCCACGATACGCAGGATGTTTCCCAGACCCAAGGTGGCACCAGTGCCAAGTCGGGCTGGTTTGATAGTACCAAGTGGCTCCTGCAAACTCCATCAAAAAGTTGGCAGGCGTGTTTTGTTTTCCAGGGAACAGCGCCGTTGATTTTGTTTGGGGGCCTGTGGCTGGCAGTGGCCGGCTGGCTCCTTAGAATCCACGATACGCAGGATGGTTCCCAGACCCAAGGTGGCACCAGTGCCAAGTCGGGCTGGTTTGATTACACCAAGTGGCTCCTGCAATCTGCCATCCAGAAGTGAGGCAGCTAAGTTTTGTTTGCCAGAAAAAAGGGCCGTGGTTTTTGTTGGGGGCCTGTGGCTGGGAGTAGCCGGCTGGCTCCTTAAAATCCACGATACGCAGGATGGTTCCCAGACCCAAGGTGGCACCAGTGCCAAGTTGGGCTGGTTTGATAGTACCAAGTGGCTCCTGCAAACTGCCATCCAGAAGCGGGGCAGCTGAGTTTTGTTTTCCAGGGAAATGGGCCTTTGTTTGTGTTTGGGGGCCTGTGGCTGGGAGTGTTCGGCTGGTTCCTGAATATGTACGATACGTAGGATTGTTCCGAGATCCAAGTTGGCAGCAGTGCCATGTTGTGCTGGTGTGATAGTCCCAAGTGGCTCCTGCAATCTGCCATCCAGAAGTGGGGCAGTTGATTTTTGTTTGCCAGAGAAAAGGTCCGTGGTTTGTTTTTGGGGGCATATGGCTGAGAGTGGCTGGCTGGCCCCTGAAAATCCACGATACACAGGATGGTTCCCAGATCCAAGGTGGCACCTGTGCCAAGTCGGGCTGATTTGATAGTACTAAGTAGCTCCTGCAATCTGCCATGCAGAAGCGGGGCAGCTTACTTTTGTTTGCCAGGGAAACGGGCCGAGGTTTGTGTTGGGGGCCTATGGCTGAGAGTGACCGGCTGGCTCCTGAAAAGCTACAATAGGCAGGATGGTGACCAGACCCATGGTGGCACCAGTGCCAAGTTGGGCTGGTTTGATAGTACCAAGTGGTTCCTGCAATCTGCCATCCAGAAGCAGGGCAGCTGAGTTTTGTTTGCCAGAGAAAAGGGCCTTGGTTTGTGTTTGGGGGCATATGGCTGGGTGTGGCCAGCTGGCTCCTTAAAATGCACGATATGCAACATGGCTCCCAGACCCAAGGTGGCACCAGTGCCAAGTTGGGCTGGTTTGATAGTACCAAGTGGCTCCTGCAATCTTCCATGATCACGTGGAGAAATACTTTCTGGTTTCAGCCTCATGCTCTTTCTTCTCTCTCTCAACTTCTCTATCACCTCTCATCTGGTTCACATGCGCTGTCTTCAAGGTCCACAGGCTACTTTTCACAGAATCTTCTGGCCTGATCAAGTAAGAATGATGAATAGAACAGAGCTGGGATCTATTTTCCAGTTTGGATAAAATGCATTCTGCACACAAATCCAAGGAGAACGGGCTGCCCCGATGCCCAGAAAATCTTTCACTCCTGCTAGTGTTCTACGTCAACCGCAACTTAGTCTGAAAGAAAAGCTTTTTCTCTGAGAGCATCTGAGAGGTTTGCATGAAGCACTGATATCTGACATATGCAATTTTGAATAGGAGAGGAAAAAGAAAATGGCAAGGAGTTTTTAATTTTAGTGGTTTCAATTTTAATTTCCGTGCACTTTTTCAAAACTTGTCAGCTCAAATGCCCATCAACATCTTTTAGTCATCTGTAAGTCAGTATTCATATAAAATGTGCTTCAAATCCAAAGAATTTCAAATTTGCACTCCAAGCTTCTATGCCTAGATTTATGATTTCCTACACATATTAGATGAAAGGAAGGCCTTTTTTACTGTGGGAGTGCTGGAACACTGGAACAGGTTGCCCAGAGAAGTTGTGGGTGTCCCATCCCTGAAAGTATTCAAGGTCACCTTGGACGGGGCTTGGAGCAGCAACAAAGGAGAAGCTTGATGGTAGAGAAACAAAGTTGGACTATAGAAGAAACTCGGATTGAAGTATAGGATCAAGTTTTCTCTCAGCTCTTGGGGTAAATTCAAAGTTGTACAAAATGACATTTATCTGTGCTATTCACTACTGTAACAGAAAGTTTCATGAAAACTGTACAGAAGATAGTAAATTTTAAAAGAGATAAGAATTACAGCATAAAATCCATGGGATAGGTTACAACATGAGACACTCTCTAAGAGAAAATCTCTGTGTTTCAGCACTTCATCGGGGTAAGATTTCATGAAGTGCCAAAGAAGGCGGCAAAATATCATTCGGGACATTATTTACTGGAATTCAGCCTGGCCATTAGTAGGAACTGCCTTTGAACATATCATGTAGATATACCACACACACTTTCCCTTCACTGAAAAATTACTGTTTACAACAAATAAGCAATTGACGATCAAAATTGATTGAAAGCATCTTAAACATGTCAAGTATTTCATTGTAGATGATCTGTGATCCAAATGCTTCTTCCACCTTCGAGAGGGACAGAAGAATTCTTCCATATCATGATGGTTTAAAATTGTATCAACCAATGTTTTCTGCTGAAAAGATATCATCTATTTTTTTCTATTTTTGGAAGAAAATATTCCTAGACATACAACAGGTGAGAACTAAGTAATTTTAAAGAAACAAATGAAATGAAAATATTCTGTAAATAGAATGAAATGAAAAGCTGTGTTTTAAATAGGAGCTAAATATTAAACAGAATTTTTGTACCAGGCATTTGAATTACTGCACCAGCTCTTTTGCCCATCAAGAGAGGCATTTAGCATTTCAGTCTTTTCCAAGGTGTTCATGATCTGCTATGCTGATCTCTGTGTGTGCCTAGGTGTGTGTGGAGGGGGGGGCATATGAAGGGGAGTGTGTATGTTTGCTTTACAATTGTTGTGGCAGATTCATGCCTCAGCTCCACATTTTGTTTTAAAAAGGTCACACCGAGTGGATATGAAGTTTACTATCAACAAGAGATCGATTCCCAAATCATCCATTTGACTCTCCCTTATAAATCATGTGCTTTGTTGCATATTTTATCAAATATACTTTCAAGCCAGATGGAGGAAGGAGGATGTGGGAATCCCTCCACCATCTTGCAACTTTTATGTAAGTAGGTTTTCAAGAAAATCATCATTTCTCTTTTAAATATGTCTGGAACAGGCATGATGGTAGTGTCAACCTGTTGGAGTTTTTGTTGCTGGAAGAAGTTGTACAAAAGGATTGGTTTTTACATTGACCAGTTACTGAATCAAGCGCAGGAATACATTGGAAATTTAGCTGGGGGTTCCTTTTCCCAGCAGACTACTTCTAGAACGAGCTTGTACACTGAAGCTGACTCTTTTGCTCTCTTTTTGTTTCTTTCCTATTTTCTTGGCTTCTTTGCCACTATCTAGACAATTTTGGAACTTTGTTCCCAACTAAAATGGTTTCAATAGTCTGATTGTGATCATACATTTTTACAAGGAATTTTTAAAATCTTTCCTCGAGTCCAGAAAGTCAAGGACTTAGATCTTTTTCTTCCCTTATCAATATTGCCATGAAATTGATAAATAAAGACCAACTCTTTATTTTTGTTTTTAACCCACGTAGATAATTCCCATCCATTAATCCATTTTGTGGACCAATAGCTGCCATTCTGATGGAAGCTGTCACTTCTTAACAATAGGCATTCTGTGACTATGTTGACAGCACTTTGGGTGAAGATCCTAACTGGTCTTAGATATACATAGGGAGAAATTTGCTCAGCCAGTGTCAGTCTTAAGCATGCGTATCAGAAGATCTTTCTAGAGCTGGGAATTTTCCCATGAAAGGGATTCAGTTAGGGAAGAGACACTTGTGCCAGAGTTTTACATTCTTCTTGAACACTGCTTAAGGAACTTAGATGCCATGTCCATTTGGATCTCTGTCTGCACAGAACTTTGTCATGCCAGTGCTTTGAAATGCATCTTGAAGAGAATTCACTAGCACAGAATGAAAGAGAGTGGAAGGGGTTGGTGGGGCTAACCAGGCCCAACCCCCCTGCCTAAACCAGGATACCTAGAGCCTCTTGCCCAGGATTCTATCTGGGTGTACTTTTAATGTCTTCAAAGATCCAGGCTCCACAATCTTTCTGGGCAGTCTGTGCCGTGGTTCAGTCACCCTGACAGTAAAGAAACATTTACTGATGTTCAAAGGCAATCTCCTGTATTTCAGTGTGTGCCCACTGCCTCTTGTCTTTTCCCTCAGCATCACTGAAAAGACACTGATTCCCTCCCCTTTGCACTATTGCTTCCATATGTATGTGTGATGCCATGTAGAGGTACGTCAAAAACCTCCCTGAAGCCCAGGCAGATAATATTCCCTTCATCTACCAGTCAAGTTGATTCATCAGAGGAGTTTAAAGTGATGTTCAGCATGAAATTCCCCTGAAAAATCATGCTAACTACATTATTTGATCATCTGTCATGTGCCTGGCAAGGATTTCCAGGAAGAGCTGCTTCATCAACTTCCTGGGGATAAAAAAGAGGCTGGCTGGTTTGTACTATGGCGAGTCCTCTTAATTGCCTTTTTTGAAGATGGGTGTCATTTGCTAACATCCACTCTTTAGCCTCTCTTGTCGTCTACATCTTAGCAAAACGCTTTTCCACTATGTCTGGCTAGGAAAAACTGTGCCAGCACAGAAAACATCTCCCATCGTGTTCTAGAAGTTGCACGGATGTCTGCCAAGTGTTTGGCAGGAAGAAAAGAAAAGTTGTCCAAAACAGCTTCCAATCGAATGTTCCTGTGATTGGAAAAGTCAGGAGAGTGCAAAGGTACTGTTTTCTATCAGTTGGCAAGGTGCGCACACAATCTCAGTGTTGTACAGCTTGCTTCTTCACCTTCCCGAAGCTGCCGCTCTCGCCGGCTGCCGGAGCCCAAGAGGCGGCTTCTTCGCGCAAAGACGATTGTGCCGCTCACAGGGCTCTCCTTAGCGCGGCTTCTGCCGAAAGACGCCCGGCAGCGGCTCTTACCTCCGGAGAGCATCCTACCTTCGTCTTTAGCTCCTCTTCTCATCTACACCTCGGCAAAAAGCTTTTCCACTATGTCTGGCTAGGAAAAACTGTGCCAGCACAGAAAACATCTCCCATCGTGTTCTAGAAGTTGCACGGATGTCTGCCAAGTGTTTGGCAGGAAGAAAAGAAAAGTTGTCCAAAACAGCTTCCAATCGAATGTTCCTGTGATTGGAAAAGTCAGGAGAGTGCAAAGGTACTGTTTTCTATCAGTTGGCAAGGTGCGCACACAATCCCAGTGTTGTACAGCTTGCTTCTTCACCTTCCCGAAGCTGCCGCTCTCGCCGGCTGCCGGAGCCCAAGAAGCGGCTTCTTCGCGCAAAGACGATTGTGCCGCTCACAGTGCTCTCCTTAGCGCGGCTTCTGCCGAAAGACGCCCGGCAGCGGCTCTTACCTCCGGAGAGCATCCTACCTTCGTCTTTCGCGTCTTTTGTAGTCTACATCTTAGCAAAACGCTTTTCCACTATGTCTGGCTAGGAAAAACTGTGCCAGCACAGAAAACATCTCCCATCGTGTTCTAGAAGTTGCACGGATGTCTGCCAAGTGTTTGGCAGGAAGAAAAGAAAAGTTGTCCAAAACAGCTTCCAATCGAATGTTCCTGTGATTGGAAAAGTCAGGAGAGTGCAAAGGTACTGTTTTCTATCAGTTGGCAAGGTGCGCACACAATCCCAGTGTTGTACAGCTTGCTTCTTCACCTTCCCGAAGCTGCCGCTCTCGCCGGCTGCCGGAGCCCAAGAAGCGGCTTCTTCGCGCAAAGACGATTGTGCCGCTCACAGGGCTCTCCTTAGCGCGGCTTCTGCCGAAAGACGCCCGGCAGCGGCTCTTACCTCCGGAGAGCATCCTACCTTCGTCTTTCGCGTCTTTTGTAGTCTACATCTTAGCAAAACGCTTTTCCACTATGTCTGGCTAGGAAAACCCGTGCCAGCACAGAAAACATCTCCCATCGTGTTCTAGAAGTTGCACGGATGTCTGCCAAGTGTTTGGGAGGAAGAAAAGAAAAGTTGTCCAAAACAGCTTCCAATCGAATGTTCCTGTGATTGGAAAAGTCAGGAGAGTGCAAAGGTACTGTTTTCTATCAGTTGGCAAGGTGCGCACACAATCCCAGTGTTGTACAGCTTGCTTCTTCACCTTCCCGAAGCTGCCACTCTCAGGAGGTAAGAGCCGCTGCCGGGCGTCTTTCGGCAGAAGCTGCGCTAAGGAGAGCACTGTGAGCGGCACAATCGTCTTTGCGCGAAGAAGCCGCTTCTTGGGCTCCGGCAGCCGGCGAAAGCGGCTGCTTCGGGAAGGTGAAGAAGCAAGCTGTACAACACTGGGATTGTGTGCGCACCTTGCCAACTGATAGAAAACAGTACCTTTGCACTCTCCTGACTTTTCCAATCACAGGAACATTCGATTGGAAGCTGTTTTGGACAACTTTTCTTTTCTTCCTGCCAAACACTTGGCAGACATCCGTGCAACTTCTAGAACACGATGGGAGATGTTTTCTGTGCTGGCACAGTTTTTCCTAGCCAGACATAGTGGAAAAGCGTTTTGCTAAGATGTAGACTACAAAAGACGCGAAAGACGAAGGTAGGATGCTCTCCGGAGGTAAGAGCCGCTGCCGGGCGTCTTTCGGCAGAAGCCGCGCTAAGGAGAGCCCTGTGAGCGGCACAATCGTCTTTGCGCGAAGAAGCCGCTTCTTGGGCTCCGGCAGCCGGCGAGAGCGGCAGCTTCGGGAAGGTGAAGAAGCAAGCTGTACAACACTGGGATTGTGTGCGCACCTTGCCAACTGATAGAAAACAGTATCTTTGCACTCTCCTGACTTTTCCAATCACAGGAACATTCGATTGGAAGCTGTTTTGGACAACTTTTCTTTTCTTCCTGCCAAACACTTGGCAGACATCCGTGCAACTTCTAGAACACGATGGGAGATGTTTTCTGTGCTGGCACAGTTTTTCCTAGCCAGACATAGTGGAAAAGCGTTTTGCTAAGATGTAGACTACAAAAGACGCGAAAGACGAAGGTAGGATGCTCTCCGGAGGTAAGAGCCGCTGCCGGGCGTCTTTCGGCAGAAGCCGCGCTAAGGAGAGCACTGTGAGCGGCACAATCGTCTTTGCGCGAAGAAGCCGCTTCTTGGGCTCCGGCAGCCGGCGAGAGCGGCAGCTTCGGGAAGGTGAAGAAGCAAGCTGTACAACACTGGGATTGTGTGCGCACCTTGCCAACTGATAGAAAACAGTACCTTTGCACTCTCCTGACTTTTCCAATCACAGGAACATTCGATTGGAAGCTGTTTTGGACAACTTTTCTTTTCTTCCTGCCAAACACTTGGCAGACATCCGTGCAACTTCTAGAACACGATGGGAGATGTTTTCTGTGCTGGCACAGTTTTTCCTAGCCAGACATAGTGGAAAAGCGTTTTGCTAAGATGTAGACTACAAAAGACGCGAAAGACGAAGGTAGGATGCTCTCCGGAGGTAAGAGCCGCTGCCGGGCGTCTTTCGGCAGAAGCCGCGCTAAGGAGAGCACTGTGAGCGGCACAATCGTCTTTGCGCGAAGAAGCCGCTTCTTGGGCTCCGGCAGCCGGCGAGAGCGGCAGCTTCGGGAAGGTGAAGAAGCAAGCTGTACAACACTGGGATTGTGTGCGCACCTTGCCAACTGATAGAAAACAGTACCTTTGCACTCTCCTGACTTTTCCAATCACAGGAACATTCGATTGGAAGCTGTTTTGGACAACTTTTCTTTTCTTCCTGCCAAACACTTGGCAGACATCCGTGCAACTTCTAGAACACGATGGGAGATGTTTTCTGTGCTGGCACAGTTTTTCCTAGCCAGACATAGTGGAAAAGCGTTTTGCTAAGATGTAGACGACAAGAGAGGCTAAAGAGTGGATGTTAGCAAATGACACCCATCTTCAAAAAAGGCAATTAAGAGGACTCGCCATAGTACAAACCAGCCAGCCTCTTTTTTATCCCCAGGAAGTTGATGAAGCAGCTCTTCCTGGAAATCCTTGCCAGGCACATGACAGATGACCAAATAATGTAGTTAGCATGATTTTTCAGGGGAATTTCATGCTGAACATCACTTTAAACTCCTCTGATGAATCAACTTGACTGGTAGATGAAGGGAATATTATCTGCCTGGGCTTCAGGGAGGTTTTTGACGTACCTCTACATGGCATCACACATACATATGGAAGCAATAGTGCAAAGGGGAGGGAATCAGTGTCTTTTCAGTGATGCTGAGGGAAAAGACAAGAGGCAGTGGGCACACACTGAAATACAGGAGATTGCCTTTGAACATCAGTAAATGTTTCTTTACTGTCAGGGTGACTGAACCACGGCACAGACTGCCCAGAAAGATTGTGGAGCCTGGATCTTTGAAGACATTAAAAGTACACCCAGATAGAATCCTGGGCAAGAGGCTCTAGGTATCCTGGTTTAGGCAGGGGGGTTGGGCCTGGTTAGCCCCACCAACCCCTTCCACTCTCTTTCATTCTGTGCTAGTGAATTCTCTTCAAGATGCATTTCAAAGCACTGGCATGACAAAGTTCTGTGCAGACAGAGATCCAAATGGACATGGCATCTAAGTTCCTTAAGCAGTGTTCAAGAAGAATGTAAAACTCTGGCACAAGTGTCTCTTCCCTAACTGAATCCCTTTCATGGGAAAATTCCCAGCTCTAGAAAGATCTTCTGATACGCATGCTTAAGACTGACACTGGCTGAGCAAATTTCTCCCTATGTATATCTAAGACCAGTTAGGATCTTCACCCAAAGTGCTGTCAACATAGTCACAGAATGCCTATTGTTAAGAAGTGACAGCTTCCATCAGAATGGCAGCTATTGGTCCACAAAATGGATTAATGGATGGGAATTATCTACGTGGGTTAAAAACAAAAATAAAGAGTTGGTCTTTATTTATCAATTTCATGGCAATATTGATAAGGGAAGAAAAAGATCTAAGTCCTTGACTTTCTGGACTCGAGGAAAGATTTTAAAAATTCCTTGTAAAAATGTATGATCACAATCAGACTATTGAAACCATTTTAGTTGGGAACAAAGTTCCAAAATTGTCTAGATAGTGGCAAAGAAGCCAAGAAAATAGGAAAGAAACAAAAAGAGAGCAAAAGAGTCAGCTTCAGTGTACAAGCTCGTTCTAGAAGTAGTCTGCTGGGAAAAGGAACCCCCAGCTAAATTTCCAATGTATTCCTGCGCTTGATTCAGTAACTGGTCAATGTAAAAACCAATCCTTTTGTACAACTTCTTCCAGCAACAAAAACTCCAACAGGTTGACACTACCATCATGCCTGTTCCAGACATATTTAAAAGAGAAATGATGATTTTCTTGAAAACCTACTTACATAAAAGTTGCAAGATGGTGGAGGGATTCCCACATCCTCCTTCCTCCATCTGGCTTGAAAGTATATTTGATAAAATATGCAACAAAGCACATGATTTATAAGGGAGAGTCAAATGGATGATTTGGGAATCGATCTCTTGTTGATAGTAAACTTCATATCCACTCGGTGTGACCTTTTTAAAACAAAATGTGGAGCTGAGGCATGAATCTGCCACAACAATTGTAAAGCAAACATACACACTCCCCTTCATATGCCCCCCCCTCCACACACACCTAGGCACACACAGAGATCAGCATAGCAGATCATGAACACCTTGGAAAAGACTGAAATGCTAAATGCCTCTCTTGATGGGCAAAAGAGCTGGTGCAGTAATTCAAATGCCTGGTACAAAAATTCTGTTTAATATTTAGCTCCTATTTAAAACACAGCTTTTCATTTCATTCTATTTACAGAATATTTTCATTTCATTTGTTTCTTTAAAATTACTTAGTTCTCACCTGTTGTATGTCTAGGAATATTTTCTTCCAAAAATAGAAAAAAATAGATGATATCTTTTCAGCAGAAAACATTGGTTGATACAATTTTAAACCATCATGATATGGAAGAATTCTTCTGTCCCTCTCGAAGGTGGAAGAAGCATTTGGATCACAGATCATCTACAATGAAATACTTGACATGTTTAAGATGCTTTCAATCAATTTTGATCGTCAATTGCTTATTTGTTGTAAACAGTAATTTTTCAGTGAAGGGAAAGTGTGTGTGGTATATCTACATGATATGTTCAAAGGCAGTTCCTACTAATGGCCAGGCTGAATTCCAGTAAATAATGTCCCGAATGATATTTTGCCGCCTTCTTTGGCACTTCATGAAATCTTACCCCGATGAAGTGCTGAAACACAGAGATTTTCTCTTAGAGAGTGTCTCATGTTGTAACCTATCCCATGGATTTTATGCTGTAATTCTTATCTCTTTTAAAATTTACTATCTTCTGTACAGTTTTCATGAAACTTTCTGTTACAGTAGTGAATAGCACAGATAAATGTCATTTTGTACAACTTTGAATTTACCCCAAGAGCTGAGAGAAAACTTGATCCTATACTTCAATCCGAGTTTCTTCTATAGTCCAACTTTGTTTCTCTACCATCAAGCTTCTCCTTTGTTGCTGCTCCAAGCCCCGTCCAAGGTGACCTTGAATACTTTCAGGGATGGGACACCCACAACTTCTCTGGGCAACCTGTTCCAGTGTTCCAGCACTCCCACAGTAAAAAAGGCCTTCCTTTCATCTAATATGTGTAGGAAATCATAAATCTAGGCATAGAAGCTTGGAGTGCAAATTTGAAATTCTTTGGATTTGAAGCACATTTTATATGAATACTGACTTACAGATGACTAAAAGATGTTGATGGGCATTTGAGCTGACAAGTTTTGAAAAAGTGCACGGAAATTAAAATTGAAACCACTAAAATTAAAAACTCCTTGCCATTTTCTTTTTCCTCTCCTATTCAAAATTGCATATGTCAGATATCAGTGCTTCATGCAAACCTCTCAGATGCTCTCAGAGAAAAAGCTTTTCTTTCAGACTAAGTTGCGGTTGACGTAGAACACTAGCAGGAGTGAAAGATTTTCTGGGCATCGGGGCAGCCCGTTCTCCTTGGATTTGTGTGCAGAATGCATTTTATCCAAACTGGAAAATAGATCCCAGCTCTGTTCTATTCATCATTCTTACTTGATCAGGCCAGAAGATTCTGTGAAAAGTAGCCTGTGGACCTTGAAGACAGCGCATGTGAACCAGATGAGAGGTGATAGAGAAGTTGAGGGAGAGAAGAAAGAGCATGAGGCTGAAACCAGAAAGTATTTCTCCACGTGATCATGGAAGATTGCAGGAGCCACTTGGTACTATCAAACCAGCCCAACTTGGCACTTGTGCCACCTTGGGTCTGGGAGCCATGTTGCATATCGTGCATTTTAAGGAGCCAGCTGGCCACACCCAGCCATATGCCCCCAAACACAAACCAAGGCCCTTTTCTCTGGCAAACAAAACTCAGCTGCCCTGCTTCTGGATGGCAGATTGCAGGAACCACTTGGTACTATCAAACCAGCCCAACTTGGCACTGGTGCCACCATGGGTCTGGTCACCATCCTGCCTATTGTAGCTTTTCAGGAGCCAGCCGGTCACTCTCAGCCATAGGCCCCCAAACACAAACCTCGGCCCGTTTCCCTGGCAAACAAAAGTAAGCTGCCCCGCTTCTGCATGGCAGATTGCAGGAGCTACTTAGTACTATCAAATCAGCCCGACTTGGCACAGGTGCCACCTTGGATCTGGGAACCATCCTGTGTATCGTGGATTTTCAGGGGCCAGCCGGCCACTCTCAGCCACATGCCCCCAAAAACAAACCACGGACCTTTTCTCTGGCAAACAAAAATCAGCTGCCCCACTTCTGGATGGCAGATTGCAGGAGCCACTTGGGACTATCACACCAGCACAACATGGCACTGCTGCCACCTTGGATCTGGGAACAATCCTGCGTATTGTACATATTCAGGAACCAGCCGAACACTCCCAGCCACAGGCCCCCAAACACAAACAACGGCCCTTTTCTCTGGCAAACAAAACTCAACTGCCCCTCTTCTGGATGGCAAATTGCAGGACGCACTTGGTACTACAAAAAGAGCCCGACTTGGCAGTGGTGCCACCTTGGCTCTGGGAACCATCCTGCGTATCGAGCATTTTAAGGAGCCAGCCGGCAATTCCCAGCCGTATGCCCCAAAAAGAAACCATGGACCTTTTCTCTGGCAAAAAAAACTCAGCTGTCCCGCTTCTGGATGGCAGATTGCAGGAGTTACTTTGAACCATACAACCAGCCTTACTTGGCACTGGTGCCACCTTGGATCTGGGAACCATCCTGCCTATCGTTGATTTTCAGGGGCCAGCCGGCCACTCTCAGCCATAGGCCCCCAAACCAAAACCTAGGCCTATTTCTCTGGCAAACAAAAGTAAGCTGCCCTGCTTCTGGATGGCAGATTGCAGGAGACACTTGGTACTATCAAACCAGCCCGACTTGGCACTGGTGCGACCTTGGATCTGGGAACCATGCTCTGTATCGTGGATATTCAGGGGCCAGCCGGCCACTCTCAGCCATATGTCCCCAAACAGAAACCTCGGCCCGTTTCTCTGGCAAACAAAACTCAACTGCCCCTCTTCTGGATGGCAAATTGCAGGATGAACTTGATACTAAAACCGCAGGCCGACTTGGTAGTGGTGACACCTTGGGCCTGGGAACCATCATGCGTATCGAGCATTTTAAGGAGCCAGCCGGCCACTCCCAGCAATATGCCCCCAAAAACAATCCACGGAATTTTCCTCTGGCAAACAAAAATCAGCTGCCTCGCTTCTGGATGGCAGATTGCAGGAGCCACTTTGCACCATCAAACCAGCCCGACTTGGCACTGGTGCCACATTGCATCTGGGAACCATGCTGCCTAGCGTGGATTTTCAGGAGCCAGCCGGCCACTCTCAGCTATATACCCCCAAACAAAACCCACGGCCCGTTTCCCTGGCAAACAAAATTAAGCTGCCCCGCTTCTGGATGGCAGATTGCAGGACGCACTTGGTAGTATCAAACCAGCAAAACTTGGCACTGGTGCCACCTTGGGTCTGGGAACCATCCTGCGTATCGTGGGTTCAAAGGAGCCAGCCGGTCACTCCCAGCCACAGGCCCCCAAATACAAACAATGTCGCTTTTCCCTGGAAAACAAAACTCGCCTGCCAACTTTTTGATGGCAGATTGCAGGAGCCACTTGGTACTATCAAACCAGCCCAACTTGGCACTGGTGCCACCATGGGTCTGGTAACCATCCTGCCTATTGTAGCTTTCCAGGAGCCAGCCGGTCACTCCCAGCCATAGGTCCCCAGTCACAAACCTCGGCCCGTTTCCCTGGCAAACTAAAGTAAGCTACCCCGCTTCTGGATGGCAGATTGCAGGACGCACTTGGTACTATCAAACCAGCCCAACTTGGCACTGGTGCCACCTTGGGTCTGGGAACCATGCTGCGTAACACAGATTCTAAGGCGCCAGTCGGCCACTACGAGCCACAAGCCCCCAAACACAAACAACGGCGCTATTCTCTGGCAAACAAAACTCAACTGCCCCTCTTCTGGATGGCAAATTGCAGGACGCACTTGGTACTATAAAAACAGCCCGACTTGGCACTGGTGCCCCCTTGGGTCTGGGAACCATCCTGCGTATCGATCTTTTTAATGAGACAGCCGGCCACTCCCAGCCATATGCCCCCAAACACAACCCACGGCCCTTTTCTCTGGCAAACAAAACTCAACTGCACCGCTTCTGGATGGCAGATTGCAGGAGCCACTTGGTACTATCAAACCAGCCCGACTTGGCACTGGTGCCACCTTGGGTCTGGGAACCATCCTGCGTATTGTGGGTTGTCAGGAGCCAGCCGAACACTCTCGGCCACAGACCCCAATTAAAAACAACGGCCCGTTTCACAGGCAGACAAAACTCAGCTGCCCCGCTTCTGGATGGGAGATTGCAGGAGGCACTTGGTGTAATCAAACCAGCCCGACTTGGCACTGGTGCCACCTTGGGTCTGGGAACCATGCTGCGTATCATGGATTTTCAGGAGCCAGCCGGCCACTCCTAGCCACAGGCCCCCAAACAAAAACCTAGGCCTATTTCTCTGGCAAACAAAAGTAAGCTGCCCTGCTTCTGGATGGCAGATTGCAGGAGACACTTGGTACTATCAAACCAGCCCGACTTGGCACTGGTGCCACCTTGGATCTGGGAACCATGCTCTGTATCGTGGATATTCAGGGGCCAGCCGGCCACTCTCAGCCATATGTCCCCAAACAGAAACCTCGGCCCGTTTCTCTGGCAAACAAAACTCAACTGCCCCTCTTCTGGATGGCAAATTGCAGGATGAACTTGATACTAAAACCGCAGGCCGACTTGGTAGTGGTGACACCTTGGGCCTGGGAACCATCATGCGTATCGAGCATTTTAAGGAGCCAGCCGGCCACTCCCAGCAATATGCCCCCAAAAACAATCCACGGAATTTTCCTCTGGCAAACAAAAATCAGCTGCCTCGCTTCTGGATGGCAGATTGCAGGAGCCACTTTGCACCATCAAACCAGCCCGACTTGGCACTGGTGCCACATTGCATCTGGGAACCATGCTGCCTAGCGTGGATTTTCAGGAGCCAGCCGGCCACTCTCAGCTATATGCCCCCAAACAAAACCCACGGCCCGTTTCCCTGGCAAACAAAATTAAGCTGCCCCGCTTCTGGATGGCAGATTGCAGGACGCACTTGGTAGTATCAAACCAGCAAAACTTGGCACTGGTGCCACCTTGGGTCTGGGAACCATCCTGCGTATCGTGGGTTCAAAGGAGCCAGCCGGTCACTCCCAGCCACAGGCCCCCAAATACAAACAATGTCGCTTTTCCCTGGAAAACAAATCTCGCCTGCCAACTTTTTGATGGCAGATTGCAGGAGCCACTTGGTACTATCAAACCAGCCCAACTTGGCACTGGTGCCACCATGGGTCTGGTCACCATCCTGCCTATTGTAGCTTTCCAGGAGCCAGCCGGTCACTCCCAGCCATAGGTCCCCAGTCACAAACCTCGGCCCGTTTCCCTGGCAAACAAAAGTAAGCTACCCCGCTTCTGGATGGCAGATTGCAGGAGCCACTTGGTACTATCAAACCAGCCCAACTTGGCACTGGTGCCACCTTGGGTCTGGGAACCATGCTGCGTAACACAGATTCTAAGGCGCCAGTCGGCCACTACGAGCCACAAGCCCCCAAACACAAACAACGGCGCTATTCTCTGGCAAACAAAACTCAACTGCCCCTCTTCTGGATGGCAAATTGCAGGACGCACTTGGTACTATAAAAACAGCCCGACTTGGCACTGGTGCCCCCTTGGGTCTGGGAACCATCCTGCGTATCGATCTTTTTAATGAGACAGCCGGCCACTCCCAGCCATATGCCCCCAAACACAACCCACGGCCCTTTTCTCTGGCAAACAAAACTCAACTGCACCGCTTCTGGATGGCAGATTGCAGGAGCCACTTGGTACTATCAAACCAGCCCGACTTGGCACTGGTGCCACCTTGGGTCTGGGAACCATCCTGCGTATTGTGGGTTGTCAGGAGCCAGCCGAACACTCTCGGCCACAGACCCCAATTAAAAACAACGGCCCGTTTCACAGGCAAACAAAACTCAGCTGCCCCGCTTCTGGATGGGAGATTGCAGGAGGCACTTGACACTGTGAAACCAGCCCCACTTGGCACTGGTGCCACCTTGGGTCTGGGAACCATGCTGCGTATCATGGATTTTCAGGAGCCAGCCGGCCACTCCCAGCCACAGGCCCCCAAACACAAACCACAGCCTTTTTGTCTGGCAAACAAAATTCAGCTGCCCCGCTTCTGGATGGCAGATTGCAGGAGCCACTTGGGACTATCACACCAGCACAACATGGCACTGCTGCCACCTTGGATCTGGGAACCATCCTTCCTATCGTGGATTTTCAGGGGCCAGCCGGTCACTCTCAGCCATAGGCCCCAAACACAAACCACGGCCCTTTTCTCTGGAAAACAAAACTCAACTGCCCCTCTTCTGGATGGCAGATTGCAGGAGCCACTGGGTACTATGAAACCAGCCCTACTTGGCACTGATGCCACCTTGGGTCTGGGAACCATGCTGCGTATCATGGATTTTCAGGAGCCAGCCGGCCACTGCCAGCCACAGGCCCCGAAACACAAACAACAGCCTTTTTCTCTGGCAAACAAAATTCAGCTGCCCCGCTTCTGGATGGCAGATTGCAGGAACCACTTGGTACTAACAAAACAGCCCGACTTGGCACTGATGCCACCTTGGGTCTGGGAACCATCCTGCGTATCGTGGATTCAAAGGAGCCAGCTGGCCAGTCCCAGCCACAGGCCCCAAAACACACACAACGGTGCTTTTCCCTGGAAAACAAAACTCGCCTGCCAAACATTTGATGGCAGATTGCAGGAGCCACTTGGTATTATCAAACCAGCCCAACTTGGCACTGGTGCCACCATGGGTCTGGTCACCATCCTGCCTATCGTAGCTTTTCAGGAGCCAGCCAGCCACCCCCAGCCAGAGGCCCCCAGACAAATATTTCGGCCCGTTTCCCTGGCAAACAAAAGTAAGCTGCCCCGCTTCTGGATGGCAGATTGCAGGAGCCACTTGGTACTATCAAACCAGCCCAACTTGGCACTGGTGCCAACTCAGGTCTGGGAACCATCCTGCGTATCGTGGGTTCTAAGGAGCCAGCTGGCCACTCCCAGCCACAGGCCCCCAAACACAAACAACGGCGCTTTTCCCTGGAAAACAAAACTCGCCTGCCAACTTTTTGATGGCAGATTGCAGGAGCCACTTGGTACTATCAAACCAGCCCAACTTGGCACTGCTGCCACCATGGGTCTGGTCACCATCCTGCCTATCGTAGCTTTTCAGGAGCCAGCCGGTCACTCCCAGCCATAGGCCCCCAGACACAAACCTCGGCCCGTTTCCCTGGCAAACAAAAGTAAGCTGCCCCGCTTCTGCATGGCAGATTGCAGGAGCTACTTAGTACTATCAAACCAGCCCGACTTGGCACTGGTGACACCTCTGGTCTGGGAACCATCCTGCCTATCGTGGATTTTCAGGGGCCAGCCGGCCACTCTCAGCCATATGCCCCAAAAACAAACCACGGCCCTTTTCTCTGGCAAACAAAACTCAACTGCCCCTCTTCTGGATGGCAAATTTTAGGACGCACTTTGTACTACGAAAACCGCCCGACGTGGCACTGGTGCCACCTTGTGTCAGGGAACCATCCTGCATATCGAGCTTTTTAAGGAGCCAGCCGGCCACGCCCAGCCATATACCCCCAAAAACAAACCACGGACCATTTCTCTTGGAAACAAAAATCCGCTGCCCCGCGTCTGTATGGCAGATTGCAGGAGCCACTTTGCACCATCAAACCAGCCCGACTTGGCACTGGTGCCACCTTGGGTCTGGGAACAATCCTGCATATCGTGGATTCTAAGGAGCCAGCCGGCCACTCCCTGCCACAGGCCCCCAAACACAAACAACGGCGCTTTTCCCTGGAAAACAAAATTCGCCTGCCAGCTTTTTGATGGCAGATTGCAGGAGCCACTTGGTACTATCAAATCATCCCAACTTGGCACTGGTGCCACTATGGGTCTGGGAACCATCCTGCCTATTGTAGCATTTCAGGAGCCAGCCGGTCACTCCCAGCCATAGGCCCCCAGACACAAACCTCGGACCGTTTCCCTGGCAAACAAAATTAAGCTGCCCCGATTCTGGATGGCAGATTGCAGGAGCCACTTGGTTGTGTCAAACCAGCCCGACTTGGCACTGGTGCCACCTTGGGTCTGGGAACCATCCTGCGTAACGTGGATTCTAAGCAGCCACCCGGCCACTCTGAGCCACAGGCCCCCAAACACAAACAACGGCGCTTTTCCCTGGAAAACAAAACTCGCCTGCCAACTTTTTGATGGCAGATTGCAGGAGCCACTTGGTACTATCAAACCAGCCCAACTTGGCACTGGTGCCACCTCTGGTCTGGGAACCATCCTGCCTATTGTAGCTTTTCAGGAGCCAGCCGGTCACTCCCAGCCATAGACCCCCAGACACAAACCTCGGCCCGTTTCCCTGGAAAACAAAAGTAAGTTACCCCGATTCTGGATGGCAGATTGCAGGAGACACTTGGTACTATCAAATCAGCCCAACTTGGCACTGGTGCCACCATGGGTCTGGTAAACATCCTGCCTATCGTAGCTTTTCAGGAGCCAGCCGGTCACTTCCCTGCCATAGGCCCCCGGACACAAACCTCGGCCCGTTTCCCTGGCAAACAAAAGTAAGCTGCCCCGCTTTTGGATGGCAGATTGCAGGATGCACTTGGTACTTACAAACCAGCCCGACTTGGCCCTGGTGCCACCTTGGCTCTGGGAACCATGCTGCGTAACGTAGATTCTACGAGGACAGGCGGCCACTCCCAGCCACAGGCCTCTAAACAAAAACAACGGCGCTTTTCCTTGGAAAACAAAACTCGCCTGCCAACTTCTTGATGGCAGATTGCAGGAGCCACTTGGTACTATCAAACCAGCCCAACTTGGCACTGGTGCCACCATGGGTTTGGTCACCATCCTGCCTATCGTAGCTTTTCAGGAGCCAGCCGCTCACTCCCAGCCATAGGCCCCCAGACAAATACCTCGGCACGTTTCCCTGGCAAACAAAAGTAGGCTGCCCCGCTTCTGGATGGCAAATTGCAGGACGCACTTGGTACTACGAAAACAGCCCGACTTGGCACTGATGCCACCTTGGGTCAGGGAACAATCCTGCGTATAGAGCTTTTTAAGGAGCCAGCCGGCCACGTCCAGTCATATACCCCCAAAAAAAAAACCACGGAACTTTTCTCCAGCAAACAAAAATCCGCTGCCCCGCGTCTGGATGGCAGATTGCAGGAGCTATTTAGTATTATCAAAGCAGCCCGACTTGGCACTGGTGGCACCATGAGTCTGGTAACCATCCTGCCTATCGTGGCTTATCAGTAGTCAGCCGGTCACTCCCAGCCATAGGCCCCCAGACAAATACCTCGGCCCGTTTCCCTGGGAAACAAAAGTAAGCTGTCCCGCTTCTGGATGGCAGATTGCAGGAGCCACTTGGTACTATCAAACCAGCCCAACTTGTTCCCAGACCCAAGGTGGCACCAGTGCCACGTGGGGCTGGTTTGATGGTGCAACGTGGCTCCTGCAATCTGCCATCCAAAAGCGGGGCAGCTTACTTTTGTTTGCCAGGGAAACGGGCCGAGGTTTGTGTCTGGGGGTCTATGGCTGGGAGTGACCGGCTGGCTCCTGAAAAGCTACGATAGGCAGGATGGTTCCCAGACCAGACGTGGCACCAGTGCCAAGTTGGGCTGGTTTGATAGTACCAAGTGGCTCCTGCAATCTGCCATCAAAAAGTTGGCAGGCGAGTTTTGTTTTCCAGGGAAAAGCACCGTAGTTTTTGTTTGGGGGCCTGTGGCTCAGAGTGGCCGGGTGGCTGCTTAGAATCCACGATACGCAGGATGGTTCCCAGACCCAAGGTGGCACCAGTGCCAAGTCGGGCTGGTTTGACACAACCAAGTGGCTCCTGCAATCTGCCATCCAGAATCGGGGCAGCTTAATTTTGTTTGCCAGGGAAACGGTCCGAGGTTTGTGTCTGGGGGCCTATGGCTGGGAGTGACCGGCTGGCTCCTGAAATGCTACAATAGGCAGGATGGTTCCCAGACCCATAGTGGCACCAGTGCCAAGTTGGGATGATTTGATAGTACCAAGTGGCTCCTGCAATCTGCCATCAAAAAGTTGGCAGGCGAATTTTGTTTTCCAGGGAAAAGCGCCGTTGTTTGTGTTTGGGGGCCTGTGGCTGGGAGTGGCCGGCTGGCTCCTTAGAATCCACGATATGCAGGATTGTTCCCAGACCCAAGGTGGCACCAGTGCCAAGTCGGGCTGGTTTGATGGTGCAAAGTGGCTCCTGCAATCTGCCATCCAGACGCGGGGCAGCGGATTTTTGTTTCCAAGAGAAATGGTCCGTGGTTTGTTTTTGGGGGTTTATGGCTGGGCGTGGCCGGCTGGCTCCTTAAAAAGCTCGATATGCAGGATGGTTCCCTGACACAAGGTGGCACCAGTGCCACGTCGGGCGGTTTTCGTAGTACAAAGTGCGTCCTAAAATTTGCCATCCAGAAGAGGGGCAGTTGAGTTTTGTTTGCCAGAGAAAAGGGCCGTGGTTTGTTTTTGGGGGCATATGGCTGAGAGTGGCCGGCTGGCTCCTGAAAAGCTACGATAGGCAGGATGTTTACCAGACCCATGGTGGCACCAGTGCCAAGTTGGGCTGATTTGATAGTACCAAGTGGCTCCTGCAATCTGCCATCCAGAATCGGGGTAGCTTACTTTTGTTTTCCAGGGAAACGGGCCGAGGTTTGTGTCTGGGGGTCTATGGTTGGGAGTGGCCGGCTGGCTCCTTAGAAACCACGATACGCAGGATGGTTCCCAGACCAGAGGTGGCACCAGTGCCAAGTTGGGCTGGTTTGATACTACCAAGTGGTTCCTGCAATCTGCCATCCAGAAGCGGGGCAGCTTACTTTTGTTTGCCAGGGAAACGGATCGTTGTTTGTGTTTGGGGGCCTATGGCTGGGACTGACCGGCTGGCTCCATAAAATCCACGATACGCAGGATGGTTCCCAGACCAGAGGTGGCACCAGTGCCAAGTCGGGCTGGTTTGATAGTACCAAGTGGCTCCTGCAATCTGCCATCCAGAAGCGGGGCAGCTTACTTTTGTTTGCCAGGGAAACGGGCCGAGGTTTGTGTCTCGGGGCCTATGGCAGGCAGTGACCGGCTGGCTCCTGAAAGCTACGATAGGCAGGATGGTGACAAGACCCATGGTGGCACCAGTGCCAAGTTGGGCTGGTTTGATAGTACCAAGTGGCTCCTGCAATCTGCCATCAAAACGTTGGCAGGCGAGTTTTGTTTTCCAGGGAAAAGCGCCGTTGTTTGTGTTTGGGGGCCTGTGGTTGGGAGTGGCCGGCTGGCTCCTTAGAAACCACAATACGCAGGATGGTTCCCAGACCAGAGGTGGCACCAGTGCCAAGTCGGGCTGGTTTGATAGTACCAAGTGGCTCCTGCAATCTGCCATCCAGAAGCGGGGCAGCTTAATTTTGTTTGCCACGGAAACGGGCCGTTGTTTGTGTTTGGGGGCCTGTGGCTTGGGAGTGGCCGACTGGCTCCTTAGAATCCACGATACGCAGGATGGTTCCCAGACCAGAGGTGGCACCAGTGCCAAGTCGGGCTGGTTTGATAGTACCAAGTGGCTCCTGCAATCTGCCATCCAGAAGCGGGGCAGCTTAATTTCCTTTGCCAGGGAAACGGGCCGAGCTTTGTGTCTGGGGGCCTATGGCTGGGAGTGACCGGCTGGCTCCTGAAAAGTTACGATAGGCAGGATGGTGACCAGACCCATGGTGGCACCAGTGCCAAGTTGGGCTGGTTTGATAGTACCAAGTGGCTCCTGCAATCTGCCATCAAAACGTTGGTAGGCGAGTTTTGTTTTCCAGGGAAAAGCGCCGTTGTTTTTGTTTGGGGGCCTGTGGCTGGGAGTGGCCGGCTGGCTCCTTAGAATCCACGATACGCACCATGGTATCCAGACCCAAGGTGGCACCAGTGCCAAGTTTTGCTGGTTTGATAGTACCAAGTGGTTCCTGCAATCTGCCATCCAGAAGCAGGGCAGCTTACTTTTGTTTGCCAGGGAAACGGGCCGAGGTTTGTGTCTGGGGGCCTATGGCTGCGAGTGACCGGCTGGCTCCTGAAAAGCTACGATAGCCAGGATGGTGACCAGACCCATGGTGGCACCAGTCCCAAGTTGGGCTGGTTTGATAGTACCAAGTGGCTCCTGCAATCTGCCATCAAAAGTTTGGCAGGCGAGTTTTGTTTTCCAGGGAAAAGCGCCGTTGATGTGTTTAGGGGCCTGTGGCTGGGAGTGGCCGGCTGGCTCCTTAGAATCCACCATACGCAGGATGGTTCCCAGACCCAAGGTGGCACCAGTGCCTAGTCGGGATAGTTTGATGGTGCAAAGTGGCTCCTGCAATCTGCCATCCAGAAGCGGGGCAGCTTACTTTTGTTTGCCAGGGAAACGGGCCGAGGTTTGTGTCTGGGGGCCTATGGCTGGGAGTGACCGGCTGGCTCCTGAAAAGCTACGATAGGCAGGATGGTGACCAGACCCAAGGTGGCACCAGTGCCAAGTTGGGCTGGTTTGATGGTACCAAGTGGCTCCTGCAATCTGCCATCAAAAAGTTGGCAGGCAAGTTTTGTTTTCCAGGGAAAAGCGCCGTTGTTTTTGTTTGGGGGCCTGTGGCTGGGAGTGGCCGGCTGGCTCATTAGAATCCACGATACGCAGGATGGTTCCCAGACTTGTCGTGGCACCAGTGCCAAGTCGGGCTGGTTTGATAGTACCAAGTGGATCCTGCAATCTGCCATCCAGAAGCGGGGCAGCTTACTTTTGTTTGCCAGGGAAACGGGCCGAGGTTTTTGTCTGGGGGCCTATGGCTGGGAGTGACCGGCTGGCTCCTGAAAAGCTACGATAGGCAGGATGGTGACCAGACCCATGGTGGCAGCAGTGCCAAGTTGGGCTGGTTTGATAGTACCAAGTGGCTCCTGCAATCTGCCATCAAAATGTTGGCAGGCGAGTTTTGTTTTCCAGGGAAAAGTGCCGTTGTTTGTGTATGGGTGCCTGTGGCTGGGAGTGGCCGGCTGGCTCTTTAGAATCCACGATACGCAGGATGGTTCCCAGACGAGTGGTGGCACCAGTGCCAAGTCGGGCGGGTTTGATAGTAAAAAATGCGTCCTACAATCTGCCATCCAGAAGCGGGGCAGCTTACTTTTGTTTTCCAGGGAAACGGGCCGAGGTTTTTGTCTGGGGTCCTATGGCTGGGAGTGACCGGCTGGCTCCTGAAAAGCTACGATAGGCAGGATGGTGACAAGACCCATGGCGGCACCAGTGCCAAGTTGGGCTGGTTTGATAGTACCAAGTGGCTCCTGCAATCTGCCATCAAAAACTTGGCAGGCGAGTTTTGTTTTCCAGGGAAAAGCGCCGTTGTTTGTGTTTGGGGGCCTGTGGCTGGGAGTGGCCAGCTGGCTCCTTAGAATCCACGATACGCAGGATGGTTCCCAGACCAGAGGTGGCACCAGTGCCAAGTCGGGCTGGTTTGATAGTACCAAGTGGTTCCTGCAATCTGCCATCCAGAAGCGGGGCAGCTTACTTTTGTTTGCCAGGGAAACGGGCCGAGCTTTGTGTCTGGGGGCCTATGGCTGGGAGTGACCGGCTGGCTCCTGAAAAGCTACGATAGGCAGGATGGTGACCAGACCCATGGTGGCACCAGTGCCAAGTTGGGCTGGTTTGATAGTACCAAGTGGCTCCTGCAATCTGCCATCAAATTTGGCAGGCGAGTTTTGTTTTCCAGGGAAAAGCGCCGTTGTTTGTGTTTGGGGGCCTGTGGCTCAGAGTGGCCGGGTGGCTGCTTAGAATCCACGTTACGCAGGATGGTTCCCAGACCCAAGGTGGCACCAGTGCCAAGTCGGGCTGGTTTGACACAACCAAGTGGCTCCTGCAATCTGCCATCCAGAATCGGGGCAGCTTAATTTTGTTTGCCAGGGAAACGGTCCGAGGTTTGTGTCTGGGGGCCTATGGCTGGGAGTGACCGGCTGGCTCCTGAAATGCTACAATAGGCAGGATGGTTCCCAGACCCATAGTGGCACCAGTGCCAAGTTGGGATGATTTGATAGTACCAAGTGGCTCCTGCAATCTGCCATCAAAAAGCTGGCAGGCGAATTTTGTTTTCCAGGGAAAAGCGCCGTTGTTTGTGTTTGGGGGCCTGTGGCAGGGAGTGGCCGGCTGGCTCCTTAGAATCCACGATATGCAGGATTGTTCCCAGACCCAAGGTGGCACCAGTGCCAAGTCGGGCTGGTTTGATGGTGCAAAGTGGCTCCTGCAATCTGCCATACAGACGCGGGGCAGCGGATTTTTTTTTCCAAGAGAAATGGTCCGTGGTTTGTTTTTGGGGGTATATGGCTGGGCGTGGCCGGCTGGCTCCTTAAAAAGCTCGATATGCAGGATGGTTCCCTGACACAAGGTGGCACCAGTGCCACGTCGGGCGGTTTTCGTAGTACAAAGTGCGTCCTAAAATTTGCCATCCAGAAGAGGGGCAGTTGAGTTTTGTTTGCCAGAGAAAAGGGCCGTGGTTTGTTTTTGGGGCATATGGCTGAGAGTGGCCGGCTGGCCCCTGAAAATCCACGATAGGCAGGATGGTTCCCAGACCAGAGGTGTCACCAGTGCCAAGTCGGGCTGGTTTGATAGTACTAAGTAGCTCCTGCAATCTGCCATGCAGAAGCGGGGCAGCTTACTTTTGTTTGCCAGGGAAACGGGCCGAGGTTTGTGTCTGGGGGCCTATGGCTGCGAGTGACCGGCTGGCTCCTGAAAAGCTACGATAGGCAGGATGGTGACCAGACCCATGGTGGCACCAGTGCCAAGTTGGGCTGGTTTGATAGTACCAAGTGGCTCCTGCAATCTGCCATCAAAAAGTTGGCAGGCGAGTTTTGTTTTCCAGGGAAAAGCGCCGTTGTTTGTGTTTGGGGGCCTGTGGTTGGGAGTGGCCAGCTGGCTCCTTAGAACCCACGATACGCAGGATGGTTCCCAGACCTGAGTTGGCACCAGTGCCAAGTTGGGCTGGTTTGATGGTGCAAAGTGGCTCCTGCAATCTGCCATCCAGAAGCGGGGCAGCTTACTTTTGTTTGCCAGGGAAACGGGCCGAAATATTTGTCTGGGGGCCTCTGGCTGGGGGTGGCTGGCTGGCTCCTGAAAAGCTACGATAGGCAGGATGGTGACCAGACCCATGGTGGCACCAGTGCCAAGTTGGGCTGGTTTGATAATACCAAGTGGCTCCTGCAATCTGCCATCAAAAGTTTGGCAGGCGAGTTTTGTTTTCCAGGGAAAAGCACCGTTGTGTGTGTTTTGGGGCCTGTGGCTGGGAGTGGCCAGCTGGCTCCTTTGAATCCACGATACGCAGGATGGTTCCCAGACCCAAGGTGGCATCAGTGCCAAGTCGGGCTGGTTTGTTAGTAGCAAGTGGTTCCTGCAATCTGCCATCCAGAAGCGGGGCAGCTGAATTTTGTTTGCCAGAGGAAAAGGCTGTTGTTTGTGTTTCGGGGCCTGTGGCTGGCAGTGGCCGGCTGGCTCCTGAAAATCCATGATACGCCGCATGGTTCCCAGACCCAAGGTGGCATCAGTGCCAAGTAGGGCTGGTTTCATAGTACCCAGTGGCTCCTGCAATCTGCCATCCAGAAGAGGGGCAGTTGAGTTTTGTTTTCCAGAGAAAAGGGCCGTGGTTTGTGTTTGGGGCCTATGGCTGAGAGTGACCGGCTGGCCCCTGAAAATCCACGATAGGAAGGATGGTTCCCAGATCCAAGGTGGCAGCAGTGCCATGTTGTGCTGGTGTGATAGTCCCAAGTGGCTCCTGCAATCTGCCATCCAGAAGCGGGGCAGCTGAATTTTGTTTGCCAGACAAAAAGTCTGTGGTTTGTGTTTGGGGGCCTGTGGCTGGGAGTGGCCGGCTGGCTCCTGAAAATCCATGATACGCAGCATGGTTCCCAGACCCAAGGTGGCACCAGTGCCAAGTGGGGCTGGTTTCACAGTGTCAAGTGCCTCCTGCAATCTCCCATCCAGAAGCGGGGCAGCTGAGTTTTGTTTGCCTGTGAAACGGGCCGTTGTTTTTAATTGGGGTCTGTGGCCGAGAGTGTTCGGCTGGCTCCTGACAACCCACAATACGCAGGATGGTTCCCAGACCCAAGGTGGCACCAGTGCCAAGTCGGGCTGGTTTGATAGTACCAAGTGGCTCCTGCAATCTGCCATCCAGAAGCGGTGCAGTTGAGTTTTGTTTGCCAGAGAAAAGGGCCGTGGGTTGTGTTTGGGGGCATATGGCTGGGAGTGGCCGGCTGTCTCATTAAAAAGATCGATACGCAGGATGGTTCCCAGACCCAAGGGGGCACCAGTGCCAAGTCGGGCTGTTTTTATAGTACCAAGTGCGTCCTGCAATTTGCCATCCAGAAGAGGGGCAGTTGAGTTTTGTTTGCCAGAGAATAGCGCCGTTGTTTGTGTTTGGGGGCTTGTGGCTCGTAGTGGCCGACTGGCGCCTTAGAATCTGTGTTACGCAGCATGGTTCCCAGACCCAAGGTGGCACCAGTGCCAAGTTGGGCTGGTTTGATAGTACCAAGTGGCTCCTGCAATCTGCCATCCAGTAGCGGGGCAGCTGAATTTTGTTTGCCAGAGAAAAAGGCTGTTGTTTGTGTTTCGGGGCCTGTGGCTGGCAGTGGCCGGCTGGCTCCTGAAAATCCATGATACGCAGCATGGTTCCCAGACCCAAGGTGGCATCAGTGCCAAGTAGGGCTGGTTTCATAGTACCCAGTGGCTCCTGCAATCTGCCATCCAGAAGAGGGGCAGTTGAGTTTTGTTTTCCAGAGAAAAGGGCCGTGGTTTGTGTTTGGGGCCTATGGCTGAGAGTGACCGGCTGGCCCCTGAAAATCCACGATAGGAAGGATGGTTCCCAGATCCAAGGTGGCAGCAGTGCCATGTTGTGCTGGTGTGATAGTCCCAAGTGGCTCCTGCAATCTGCCATCCAGAAGCGGGGCAGCTGAATTTTGTTTGCCAGACAAAAAGGCTGTGGTTTGTGTTTGGGGGCCTGTGGCTGGCAGTGGCCGGCTGGCTCCTGAAAATCCATGATACGCAGCATGGTTCCCAGACCCAAGGTGGCACCAGTGCCAAGTGGGGCTGGTTTCACAGTGTCAAGTGCCTCCTGCAATCTCCCATCCAGAAGCGGGGCAGCTGAGTTTTGTTTGCCTGTGAAACGGGCCGTTGTTTTTAATTGGGGTCTGTGGCCGAGAGTGTTCGGCTGGCTCCTGACAACCCACAATACGCAGGATGGTTCCCAGACCCAAGGTGGCACCAGTGCCAAGTCGGGCTGGTTTGATAGTACCAAGTGGCTCCTGCAATCTGCCATCCAGAAGCGGTGCAGTTGAGTTTTGTTTGCCAGAGAAAAGGGCCGTGGGTTGTGTTTGGGGGCATATGGCTGGGAGCGGCCGGCTGTCTCATTAAAAAGATCGATACGCAGGATGGTTCCCAGACCCAAGGGGGCACCAGTGCCAAGTCGGGCTGTTTTTATAGTACCAAGTGCGTCCTGCAATTTGCCATCCAGAAGAGGGGCAGTTGAGTTTTGTTTGCCAGAGAATAGCGCCGTTGTTTGTGTTTGGGGGCTTGTGGCTCGTAGTGGCCGACTGGCGCCTTAGAATCTGTGTTACGCAGCATGGTTCCCAGACCCAAGGTGGCACCAGTGCCAAGTTGGGCTGGTTTGATAGTACCAAGTGGCTCCTGCAATCTGCCATCCAGAAGCGGGGTAGCTTACTTTTGTTTGCCAGGGAAACGGGCCGAGGTTTGTGACTGGGGACCTATGGCTGGGAGTGACCGGCTGGCTCCTTTGAACCCACGATACGCAGGATGGTTCCCAGACCCAAGGTGGCACCAGTGCCAAGTTTAGCTGGTTTGATACTACCAAGTGCGTCCTGCAATCTGCCATCCAGAAGCGGGGCAGCTTAATTTTGTTTGCCAGGGAAACGGGCCGTGGGTTTTGTTTGGGGGCATATAGCTGAGAGTGGCCGGCTGGCTCCTGAAAATCCACGCTAGGCAGCATGGTTCCCAGATGCAATGTGGCACCAGTGCCAAGTCGGGCTGGTTTGATGGTGCAAAGTGGCTCCTGCAATCTGCCATCCAGAAGCGAGGCAGCTGATTTTTGTTTGCCAGAGGAAAATTCCGTGGATTGTTTTTGGGGGCATATTGCTGGGAGTGGCCGGCTGGCTCCTTAAAATGCTCGATACGCATGATGGTTCCCAGGCCCAAGGTGTCACCACTACCAAGTCGGCCTGCGGTTTTAGTATCAAGTTCATCCTGCAATTTGCCATCCAGAAGAGGGGCAGTTGAGTTTTGTTTGCCAGAGAAACGGGCCGAGGTTTCTGTTTGGGGACATATGGCTGAGAGTGGCCGGCTGGCCCCTGAATATCCACGATACAGAGCATGGTTCCCAGATCCAAGGTGGCACCAGTGCCAAGTCGGGCTGGTTTGATAGTACCAAGTGTCTCCTGCAATCTGCCATCCAGAAGCAGGGCAGCTTACTTTTGTTTGCCAGAGAAATAGGCCTAGGTTTTTGTTTGGGGGCCTGTGGCTAGGAGTGGCCGGCTGGCTCCTAAGAATCCACGATACGCAGGATGTTTCCCAGACCCAAGGTGGCACCAGTGCCAAGTCGGGCTGGTTTGATAGTACCAAGTGGCTCCTGCAAACTCCATCAAAAAGTTGGCAGGCGTGTTTTGTTTTCCAGGGAACAGCGCCGTTGATTTTGTTTGGGGGCCTGTGGCTGGGAGTGGCCAGCTGGCTCCTTAGAATCCACGATACGCAGGATGGTTCCCAGACCCAAGGTGGCACCAGTGCCAAGTCGGGCTGGTTTGATAGTACCAAGTGGCTCCTGCAATCTGCCATCCAGAAGTGAGGCAGCTAAGTTTTGTTTGCGAGAAAAAAGGGCCGTGGTTTTTGTTGGGGGCCTGTGGCTGGGAGTAGCCGGCTGGCTCCTTAAAATCCACGATAGGCAGGATGGTTCCCAGACCCAAGGTGGCACCAGTGCCAAGTCGGGCTGGTTTGATAGTACCAAGTGGCTCCTGCAATCTGCCATCCAGAAGCGGGGCAGCTGAGTTTTGTTTGCCAGAGAAAAAGGCTGTGGTTTGTGTTTGGGGGCCTGTGGCTGGCAGTGGCCGGCTGGCTCCTGAAAATCCACGATACGCAGGATGGTTCCCAGACCCAAGGTGGCACCAGTGCCAAGTGGGGCTCGTTTGACAGTGTCAAGTGCCTCCTGCAATCTCCCATCCAGAAGCGGGGCAGCTGAGTTTTTTTTGCCAGGGAAACGGACCTTTGTTTTTGATTGGGCTCTGTGGCCGAGAGTGGTCGGCTGTCTCCTGACAATCCACAATACGCAGGATGGTTCCCAGACCCAAGGTGGCACCAGTGCCAAGTCGGGCTGGTTTGATAGTACCAAGTGTCTCCTGCAATCTGCCATCCAGAAGCGGGGCAGCTGAGTTTTGTTTGCCAGAGAAAAGGGCCGTGGGTTGTGTTTGGGGGCATATGGCTGGGAGTGGCCACCTGGCTCCTTAAAATGCACGATACGCCGCATGGTAACCAGACGCAAGGTGGCACCAGTGCCAAGTCAGGCTGTTTTTGTAGTACCCAGTGGCTCCTGCAATTTGCCATCCAGAAGCGGGGCAGTTGAATTTTGTTTGCTAGATAAAAGGGCTGTGGTTTGTGTTTGGGGGCCTATGGCTGAGAGTGGCCGGCTGGCCCCTGAAAATCAACGATAGGCAGGATGGTTCCCAGATCCAAGGTGGCACCAGTGCCAAGTAAGGCTGGTTGTATGGTTCAAAGTCACTCCTGCAATCTGCCATCCAGAAGCGGGACAGCTGAGTTTTTTTTGCCAGAGAAAAGGTCCATGGTTTCTTTTTGGGGCATACGGCTGGGAATTGCCGGCTGGCTCCTTAAAATGCTCGATACGCAGGATGGTTCCCAGACCCAAGGTGGCACCACTGCCAAGTCGGGCTCTTTTTGTAGTACCAAGTGCGTCCTGCAATTTGCCATCCAGAAGAGGGGCAGTTGAGTTTTGTTTGCCAGAGAAAAGGGCCGTTGTTTGTGTTTGGGGGCCTGTGGCTGGGAGTGTTCGGCTGGTTCCTGAATATGTACGATACGCAGGATTGTTCCCAGATCCAAGGTGGCAGCAGTGCCATGTTGTGCTGGTGTGATAGTCCCAAGTGGCTCCTGCAATCTGCCATCCAGAAGTGGGGCAGCTGATTTTTGTTTGCCAGAGAAAAGGTCCGTGGTTTGTTTTTGGGGGCATATGGCTGAGAGTGGCCGGCTGGCCCCTGAAAATCCACGATACACAGGATGGTTCCCAGATCCAAGGTGGCACCTGTGCCAAGTCGGGCTGATTTGATAGTACTAAGTAGCTCCTGCAATCTGCCATGCAGAAGCGGGGCAGCTTACTTTTGTTTGCCAGGGAAACGGGCCGAGGTTTGTGTTGGGGGCCTATGGCTGAGAGTGACCGGCTGGCTCCTGAAAAGCTACAATAGGCAGGATGGTGACCAGACCCATGGTGGCACCAGTGCCAAGTTGGGCTGGTTTGATAGTACCAAGTGGTTCCTGCAATCTGCCATCCAGAAGCAGGGCAGCTGAGTTTTGTTTGCCAGAGAAAAGGGCCTTGGTTTGTGTTTGGGGGCATATGGCTGGGTGTGGCCAGCTGGCTCCTTAAAATGCACGATATGCAACATGGCTCCCAGACCCAAGGTGGCACAAGTGCCAAGTTGGGCTGGTTTGATAGTACCAAGTGGCTCCTGCAATCTTCCATGATCACGTGGAGAAATACTTTCTGGTTTCAGCCTCATGCTCTTTCTTCTCTCCCTCAACTTCTCTATCACCTCTCATCTGGTTCACATGCGCTGTCTTCAAGGTCCACAGGCTACTTTTCACAGAATCTTCTGGCCTGATGAAGTAAGGATGATGAATAGAACAGAGCTGGGATCTATTTTCCAGTTTGGATAAAATGCATTCTGCACACAAATCCAAGGAGAACGGGCTGCCCCGATGCCCAGAAAATCTTTCACTCCTGCTAGTGTTCTACGTCAACCGCAACTTAGTCTGAAAGAAAAGCTTTTTCTCTGAGAGCATCTGAGAGGTTTGCATGAAGCACTGATATCTGACATATGCAATTTTGAATAGGAGAGGAAAAAGAAAATGGCAAGGAGTTTTTAATTTTAGTGGTTTCAATTTTAATTTCCGTGCACTTTTTCAAAACTTGTCAGCTCAAATGCCCATCAACATCTTTTAGTCATCTGTAAGTCAGTATTCATATAAAATGTGCTTCAAATCCAAAGAATTTCAAATTTGCACTCCAAGCTTCTATGCCTAGATTTATGATTTCCTACACATATTAGATGAAAGGAAGGCCTTTTTTACTGTGGGAGTGCTGGAACACTGGAACAGGTTGCCCAGAGAAGTTGTGGGTGTCCCATCCCTGAAAGTATTCAAGGTCACCTTGGACGGGGCTTGGAGCAGCAACAAAGGAGAAGCTTGATGGTAGAGAAACAAAGTTGGACTATAGAAGAAACTCGGATTGAAGTATAGGATCAAGTTTTCTCTCAGCTCTTGGGGTAAATTCAAAGTTGTACAAAATGACATTTATCTGTGCTATTCACTACTGTAACAGAAAGTTTCATGAAAACTGTACAGAAGATAGTAAATTTTAAAAGAGATAAGAATTACAGCATAAAATCCATGGGATAGGTTACAACATGAGACACTCTCTAAGAGAAAATCTCTGTGTTTCAGCACTTCATCAGGGTAAGATTTCATGAAGTGCCAAAGAAGGCGGCAAAATATCATTCGGGACATTATTTACTGGAATTCAGCCTGGCCATTAGTAGGAACTGCCTTTGAACATATCATGTAGATATACCACACACACTTTCCCTTCACTGAAAAATTACTGTTTACAACAAATAAGCAATTGACGATCAAAATTGATTGAAAGCATCTTAAACATGTCAAGTATTTCATTGTAGATGATCTGTGATCCAAATGCTTCTTCCACCTTCGAGAGGGACAGAAGAATTCTTCCATATCATGATGGTTTAAAATTGTATCAACCAATGTTTTCTGCTGAAAAGATATCATCTATTTTTTTCTATTTTTGGAAGAAAATATTCCTAGACATACAACAGGTGAGAACTAAGTAATTTTAAAGAAACAAATGAAATGAAAATATTCTGTAAATAGAATGAAATGAAAAGCTGTGTTTTAAATAGGAGCTAAATATTAAACAGAATTTTTGTACCAGGCATTTGAATTACTGCACCAGCTCTTTTGCCCATCAAGAGAGGCATTTAGCATTTCAGTCTTTTCCAAGGTGTTCATGATCTGCTATGCTGATCTCTGTGTGTGCCTAGGTGTGTGTGGAGGGGGGGGCATATGAAGGGGAGTGTGTATGTTTGCTTTACAATTGTTGTGGCAGATTCATGCCTCAGCTCCACATTTTGTTTTAAAAAGGTCACACCGAGTGGATATGAAGTTTACTATCAACAAGAGATCGATTCCCAAATCATCCATTTGACTCTCCCTTATAAATCATGTGCTTTGTTGCATATTTTATCAAATATACTTTCAAGCCAGATGGAGGAAGGAGGATGTGGGAATCCCTCCACCATCTTGCAACTTTTATGTAAGTAGGTTTTCAAGAAAATCATCATTTCTCTTTTAAATATGTCTGGAACAGGCATGATGGTAGTGTCAACCTGTTGGAGTTTTTGTTGCTGGAAGAAGTTGTACAAAAGGATTGGTTTTTACATTGACCAGTTACTGAATCAAGCGCAGGAATACATTGGAAATTTAGCTGGGGGTTCCTTTTCCCAGCAGACTACTTCTAGAACGAGCTTGTACACTGAAGCTGACTCTTTTGCTCTCTTTTTGTTTCTTTCCTATTTTCTTGGCTTCTTTGCCACTATCTAGACAATTTTGGAACTTTGTTCCCAACTAAAATGGTTTCAATAGTCTGATTGTGATCATACATTTTTACAAGGAATTTTTAAAATCTTTCCTCGAGTCCAGAAAGTCAAGGACTTAGATCTTTTTCTTCCCTTATCAATATTGCCATGAAATTGATAAATAAAGACCAACTCTTTATTTTTGTTTTTAACCCACGTAGATAATTCCCATCCATTAATCCATTTTGTGGACCAATAGCTGCCATTCTGATGGAAGCTGTCACTTCTTAACAATAGGCATTCTGTGACTATGTTGACAGCACTTTGGGTGAAGATCCTAACTGGTCTTAGATATACATAGGGAGAAATTTGCTCAGCCAGTGTCAGTCTTAAGCATGCGTATCAGAAGATCTTTCTAGAGCTGGGAATTTTCCCATGAAAGGGATTCAGTTAGGGAAGAGACACTTGTGCCAGAGTTTTACATTCTTCTTGAACACTGCTTAAGGAACTTAGATGCCATGTCCATTTGGATCTCTGTCTGCACAGAACTTTGTCATGCCAGTGCTTTGAAATGCATCTTGAAGAGAATTCACTAGCACAGAATGAAAGAGAGTGGAAGGGGTTGGTGGGGCTAACCAGGCCCAACCCCCCTGCCTAAACCAGGATACCTAGAGCCTCTTGCCCAGGATTCTATCTGGGTGTACTTTTAATGTCTTCAAAGATCCAGGCTCCACAATCTTTCTGGGCAGTCTGTGCCGTGGTTCAGTCACCCTGACAGTAAAGAAACATTTACTGATGTTCAAAGGCAATCTCCTGTATTTCAGTGTGTGCCCACTGCCTCTTGTCTTTTCCCTCAGCATCACTGAAAAGACACTGATTCCCTCCCCTTTGCACTATTGCTTCCATATGTATGTGTGATGCCATGTAGAGGTACGTCAAAAACCTCCCTGAAGCCCAGGCAGATAATATTCCCTTCATCTACCAGTCAAGTTGATTCATCAGAGGAGTTTAAAGTGATGTTCAGCATGAAATTCCCCTGAAAAATCATGCTAACTACATTATTTGGTCATCTGTCATGTGCCTGGCAAGGATTTCCAGGAAGAGCTGCTTCATCAACTTCCTGGGGATAAAAAAGAGGCTGGCTGGTTTGTACTATGGCGAGTCCTCTTAATTGCCTTTTTTGAAGATGGGTGTCATTTGCTAACATCCACTCTTTAGCCTCTCTTGTCGTCTACATCTTAGCAAAACGCTTTTCCACTATGTCTGGCTAGGAAAAACTGTGCCAGCACAGAAAACATCTCCCATCGTGTTCTAGAAGTTGCACGGATGTCTGCCAAGTGTTTGGCAGGAAGAAAAGAAAAGTTGTCCAAAACAGCTTCCAATCGAATGTTCCTGTGATTGGAAAAGTCAGGAGAGTGCAAAGGTACTGTTTTCTATCAGTTGGCAAGGTGCGCACACAATCCCAGTGTTGTACAGCTTGCTTCTTCACCTTCCCGAAGCTGCCGCTCTCGCCGGCTGCCGGAGCCCAAGAAGCGGCTTCTTCGCGCAAAGACGATTGTGCCGCTCACAGGGCTCTCCTTAGCGCGGCTTCTGCCGAAAGACGCCCGGCAGCGGCTCTTACCTCCGGAGAGCATCCTACCTTCGTCTTTAGCTCCTCTTCTCATCTACACCTCGGCAAAAAGCTTCTCCACTATGTCTGGCTAGGAAAAACTGTGCCAGCACAGAAAACATCTCCCATCGTGTTCTAGAAGTTGCACGGATGTCTGCCAAGTGTTTGGCAGGAAGAAAAGAAAAGTTGTCCAAAACAGCTTCCAATCGAATGTTCCTGTGATTGGAAAAGTCAGGAGAGTGCAAAGGTACTGTTTTCTATCAGTTGGCAAGGTGCGCACACAATCCCAGTGTTGTACAGCTTGCTTCTTCACCTTCCCGAAGCTGCCGCTCTCGCCGGCTGCCGGAGCCCAAGAAGCGGCTTCTTCGCGCAAAGACGATTGTGCCGCTCACAGGGCTCTCCTTAGCGCGGCTTCTGCCGAAAGACGCCCGGCAGCGGCTCTTACCTCCGGAGAGCATCCTACCTTCGTCTTTAGCTCCTCTTCTCATCTACACCTCGGCAAAAAGCTTCTCCACTATGTCTGGCTAGGAAAAACTGTGCCAGCACAGAAAACATCTCCCATCGTGTTCTAGAATTTGCACGGATGTCTGCCAAGTGTTTGGCAGGAAGAAAAGAAAAGTTGTCCAAAACAGCTTCCAATCGAATGTTCCTGTGATTGGAAAAGTCAGGAGAGTGCAAAGGTACTGTTTTCTATCAGTTGGCAAGGTGCGCACACAATCCCAGTGTTGTACAGCTTGCTTCTTCACCTTCCCGAAGCTGCCGCTCTCGCCGGCTGCCGGAGCCCAAGAAGCGGCTTCTTCGCGCAAAGACGATTGTGCCGCTCACAGTGCTCTCCTTAGCGCGGCTTCTGCCGAAAGACGCCCGGCAGCGGCTCTTACCTCCGGAGAGCATCCTACCTTCGTCTTTCGCGTCTTTTGTAGTCTACATCTTAGCAAAACGCTTTTCCACTATGTCTGGCTAGGAAAAACTGTGCCAGCACAGAAAACATCTCCCATCGTGTTCTAGAAGTTGCACGGATGTCTGCCAAGTGTTTGGCAGGAAGAAAAGAAAAGTTGTCCAAAACAGCTTCCAATCGAATGTTCCTGTGATTGGAAAAGTCAGGAGAGTGCAAAGGTACTGTTTTCTATCAGTTGGCAAGGTGCGCACACAATCCCAGTGTTGTACAGCTTGCTTCTTCACCTTCCCGAAGCTGCCGCTCTCGCCGGCTGCCGGAGCCCAAGAAGCGGCTTCTTCGCGCAAAGACGATTGTGCCGCTCACAGTGCTCTCCTTAGCGCGGCTTCTGCCGAAAGACGCCCGGCAGCGGCTCTTACCTCCGGAGAGCATCCTACCTTCGTCTTTCGCGTCTTTTGTAGTCTACATCTTAGCAAAACGCTTTTCCACTATGTCTGGCTAGGAAAAACTGTGCCAGCACAGAAAACATCTCCCATCGTTTTCTAGAAGTTGCACGGATGTCTGCCAAGTGTTTGGCAGGAAGAAAAGAAAAGTTGTCCAAAACAGCTTCCAATCGAATGTTCCTGTGATTGGAAAAGTCAGGAGAGTGCAAAGGTACTGTTTTCTATCAGTTGGCAAGGTGCGCACACAATCCCAGTGTTGTACAGCTTGCTTCTTCACCTTCCCGAAGCTGCCGCTCTCGCCGGCTGCCGGAGCCCAAGAAGCGGCTTCTTCGCGCAAAGACGATTGTGCCGCTCACAGGGCTCTCCTTAGCGCGGCTTCTGCCGAAAGACGCCCGGCAGCGGCTCTTACCTCCGGAGAGCATCCTACCTTCGTCTTTCGCGTCTTTTGTAGTCTACATCTTAGCAAAACGCTTTTCCACTATGTCTGGCTAGGAAAAACTGTGCCAGCACAGAAAACATCTCCCATCGTGTTCTAGAAGTTGCACGGATGTCTGCCAAGTGTTTGGCAGGAAGAAAAGAAAAGTTGTCCAAAACAGCTTCCAATCGAATGTTCCTGTGATTGGAAAAGTCAGGAGAGTGCAAAGATACTGTTTTCTATCAGTTGGCAAGGTGCGCACACAATCCCAGTGTTGTACAGCTTGCTTCTTCACCTTCCCGAAGCTGCCGCTCTCGCCGGCTGCCGGAGCCCAAGAAGCGGCTTCTTCGCGCAAAGACGATTGTGCCGCTCACAGTGCTCTCCTTAGCGCAGCTTCTGCCGAAAGACGCCCGGCAGCGGCTCTTACCTCCTGAGAGTGGCAGCTTCGGGAAGATGAAGAAGCAAGCTGTACAACACTGGGATTGTGTGCGCACCTTGCCAACTGATAGAAAACAGTACCTTTGCACTCTCCTGACTTTTCCAATCACAGGAACATTCGATTGGAAGCTGTTTTGGACAACTTTTCTTTTCTTCCTGCCAAACACTTGGCAGACATCCGTGCAACTTCTAGAACACGATGGGAGATGTTTTCTGTGCTGGCACAGTTTTTCCTAGCCAGACATAGTGGAAAAGCGTTTTGCTAAGATGTAGACTACAAAAGACGCGAAAGACGAAGGTAGGATGCTCTCCGGAGGTAAGAGCCGCTGCCGGGCGTCTTTCGGCAGAAGCCGCGCTAAGGAGAGCCCTGTGAGCGGCACAATCGTCTTTGCGCGAAGAAGCCGCTTCTTGGGCTCCGGCAGCCGGCGAGAGCGGCAGCTTCGGGAAGGTGAAGAAGCAAGCTGTACAACACTGGGATTGTGTGCGCACCTTGCCAACTGATAGAAAACAGTATCTTTGCACTCTCCTGACTTTTCCAATCAAAGGAACATTCGATTGGAAGCTGTTTTGGACAACTTTTCTTTTCTTCCTGCCAAACACTTGGCAGACATCCGTGCAACTTCTAGAACACGATGGGAGATGTTTTCTGTGCTGGCACAGTTTTTCCTAGCCAGACATAGTGGAAAAGCTTTTTGCCGAGGTGTAGATGAGAAGAGGAGCTAAAGACGAAGGTAGGATGCTCTCCGGAGGTAAGAGCCGCTGCCGGGCGTCTTTCGGCAGAAGCCGCGCTAAGGAGAGCACTGTGAGCGGCACAATCGTCTTTGCGCGAAGAAGCCGCTTCTTGGGCTCCGGCAGCCGGCGAGAGCGGCAGCTTCGGGAAGGTGAAGAAGCAAGCTGTACAACACTGGGATTGTGTGCGCACCTTGCCAACTGATAGAAAACAGTACCTTTGCACTCTCCTGACTTTTCCAATCACAGGAACATTCGATTGGAAGCTGTTTTGGACAACTTTTCTTTTCTTCCTGCCAAACACTTGGCAGACATCCGTGCAACTTCTAGAACACGATGGGAGATGTTTTCTGTGCTGGCACAGTTTTTCCTAGCCAGACATAGTGGAAAAGCGTTTTGCTAAGATGTAGACTACAAAAGACGCGAAAGACGAAGGTAGGATGCTCTCCGGAGGTAAGAGCCGCTGCCGGGCGTCTTTCGGCAGAAGCCGCGCTAAGGAGAGCACTGTGAACGGCACAATCGTCTTTGCGCGAAGAAGCCGCTTCTTGGGCTCCGGCAGCCGGCGAGAGCGGCAGCTTCGGGAAGGTGAAGAAGCAAGCTGTACAACACTGGGATTGTGTGCGCACCTTGCCAACTGATAGAAAACAGTACCTTTGCACTCTCCTGACTTTTCCAATCACAGGAACATTCGATTGGAAGCTGTTTTGGACAACTTTTCTTTTCTTCCTGCCAAACACTTGGCAGACATCCGTGCAACTTCTAGAACACGATGGGAGATGTTTTCTGTGCTGGCACAGTTTTTCCTAGCCAGACATAGTGGAGAAGCTTTTTGCCGAGGTGTAGATGAGAAGAGGAGCTAAAGACGAAGGTAGGGTGCTCTCCGGAGGTAAGAGCCGCTGCCGGGCGTCTTTCGGCAGAAGCCGCGCTAAGGAGAGCACTGTGAGCGGCACAATCGTCTTTGCGCGAAGAAGCCGCTTCTTGGGCTCCGGCAGCCGGCGAGAGCGGCAGCTTCGGGAAGGTGAAGAAGCAAGCTGTACAACACTGGGATTGTGTGCGCACCTTGCCAACTGATAGAAAACAGTACCTTTGCACTCTCCTGACTTTTCCAATCACAGGAACATTCGATTGGAAGCTGTTTTGGACAACTTTTCTTTTCTTCCTGCCAAACACTTGGCAGACATCCGTGCAACTTCTAGAAAACGATGGGAGATGTTTTCTGTGCTGGCACAGTTTTTCCTAGCCAGACATAGTGGAAAAGCGTTTTGCTAAGATGTAGACGACAAGAGAGGCTAAAGAGTGGATGTTAGCATATGACACCCATCTTCAAAAAAGGCAATTAAGAGGACTCGCCATAGTACAAACCAGCCAGCCTCTTTTTTATCCCCAGGAAGTTGATGAAGCAGCTCTTCCTGGAAATCCTTGCCAGGCACATGACAGATGACCAAATAATGTAGTTAGCATGATTTTTCAGGGGAATTTCATGCTGAACATCACTTTAAACTCCTCTGATGAATCAACTTGACTGGTAGATGAAGGGAATATTATCTGCCTGGGCTTCAGGGAGGTTTTTGACATACCTCTACATGGCATCACACATACATATGGAAGCAATAGTGCAAAGGGGAGGGAATCAGTGTCTTTTCAGTGATGCTGAGGGTAAAGACAAGAGGCAGTGGGCACACACTGAAATACAGGAGATTGCCTTTGAACATCAGTAAATGTTTCTTTACTGTCAGGGTGACTGAACCACGGCACAGACTGCCCAGAAAGATTGTGGAGCCTGGATCTTTGAAGACATTAAAAGTACACCCAGATAGAATCCTGGGCAAGAGGCTCTAGGTATCCTGGTTTAGGCAGGGGGGTTGGGCCTGGTTAGCCCCACCAACCCCTTCCACTCTCTTTCATTCTGTGCTAGTGAATTCTCTTCAAGATGCATTTCAAAGCACTGGCATGACAAAGTTCTGTGCAGACAGAGATCCAAATGGACATGGCATCTAAGTTCCTTAAGCAGTGTTCAAGAAGAATGTAAAACTCTGGCACAAGTGTCTCTTCCCTAACTGAATCCCTTTCATGGGAAAATTCCCAGCTCTAGAAAGATCTTCTGATACGCATGCTTAAGACTGACACTGGCTGAGCAAATTTCTCCCTATGTATATCTAAGACCAGTTAGGATCTTCACCCAAAGTGCTGTCAACATAGTCACAGAATGCCTATTGTTAAGAAGTGACAGCTTCCATCAGAATGGCAGCTATTGGTCCACAAAATGGATTAATGGATGGGAATTATCTACGTGGGTTAAAAACAAAAATAAAGAGTTGGTCTTTATTTATCAATTTCATGGCAATATTGATAAGGGAAGAAAAAGATCTAAGTCCTTGACTTTCTGGACTCGAGGAAAGATTTTAAAAATTCCTTGTAAAAATGTATGATCACAATCAGACTATTGAAACCATTTTAGTTGGGAACAAAGTTCCAAAATTGTCTAGATAGTGGCAAAGAAGCCAAGAAAATAGGAAAGAAACAAAAAGAGAGCAAAAGAGTCAGCTTCAGTGTACAAGCTCGTTCTAGAAGTAGTCTGCTGGGAAAAGGAACCCCCAGCTAAATTTCCAATGTATTCCTGCGCTTGATTCAGTAACTGGTCAATGTAAAAACCAATCCTTTTGTACAACTTCTTCCAGCAACAAAAACTCCAACAGGTTGACACTACCATCATGCCTGTTCCAGACATATTTAAAAGAGAAATGATGATTTTCTTGAAAACCTACTTACATAAAAGTTGCAAGATGGTGGAGGGATTCCCACATCCTCCTTCCTCCATCTGGCTTGAAAGTATATTTGATAAAATATGCAACAAAGCACATGATTTATAAGGGAGAGTCAAATGGATGATTTGGGAATCGATCTCTTGTTGATAGTAAACTTCATATCCACTCGGTGTGACCTTTTTAAAACAAAATGTGGAGCTGAGGCATGAATCTGCCACAACAATTGTAAAGCAAACATACACACTCCCCTTCATATGCCCCCCCCTCCACACACACCTAGGCACACACAGAGATCAGCATAGCAGATCATGAACACCTTGGAAAAGACTGAAATGCTAAATGCCTCTCTTGATGGGCAAAAGAGCTGGTGCAGTAATTCAAATGCCTGGTACAAAAATTCTGTTTAATATTTAGCTCCTATTTAAAACACAGCTTTTCATTTCATTCTATTTACAGAATATTTTCATTTCATTTGTTTCTTTAAAATTACTTAGTTCTCACCTGTTGTATGTCTAGGAATATTTTCTTCCAAAAATAGAAAAAAATAGATGATATCTTTTCAGCAGAAAACATTGGTTGATACAATTTTAAACCATCATGATATGGAAGAATTCTTCTGTCCCACTCGAAGGTGGAAGAAGCATTTGGATCACAGATCATCTACAATGAAATACTTGACATGTTTAAGATGCTTTCAATCAATTTTGATCGTCAATTGCTTATTTGTTGTAAACAGTAATTTTTCAGTGAAGGGAAAGTGTGTGTGGTATATCTACATGATATGTTCAAAGGCAGTTCCTACTAATGGCCAGGCTGAATTCCAGTAAATAATGTCCCGAATGATATTTTGCCGCCTTCTTTGGCACTTCATGAAATCTTACCCTGATGAAGTGCTGAAACACAGAGATTTTCTCTTAGAGAGTGTCTCATGTTGTAACCTATCCCATGGATTTTATGCTGTAATTCTTATCTCTTTTAAAATTTACTATCTTCTGTACAGTTTTCATGAAACTTTCTGTTACAGTAGTGAATAGCACAGATAAATGTCATTTTGTACAACTTTGAATTTACCCCAAGAGCTGAGAGAAAACTTGATCCTATACTTCAATCCGAGTTTCTTCTATAGTCCAACTTTGTTTCTCTACCATCAAGCTTCTCCTTTGTTGCTGCTCCAAGCCCCGTCCAAGGTGACCTTGAATACTTTCAGGGATGGGACACCCACAACTTCTCTGGGCAACCTGTTCCAGTGTTCCAGCACTCCCACAGTAAAAAAGGCCTTCCTTTCATCTAATATGTGTAGGAAATCATAAATCTAGGCATAGAAGCTTGGAGTGCAAATTTGAAATTCTTTGGATTTGAAGCACATTTTATATGAATACTGACTTACAGATGACTAAAAGATGTTGATGGGCATTTGAGCTGACAAGTTTTGAAAAAGTGCACGGAAATTAAAATTGAAACCACTAAAATTAAAAACTCCTTGCCATTTTCTTTTTCCTCTCCTATTCAAAATTGCATATGTCAGATATCAGTGCTTCATGCAAACCTCTCAGATGCTCTCAGAGAAAAAGCTTTTCTTTCAGACTAAGTTGCGGTTGACGTAGAACACTAGCAGGAGTGAAAGATTTTCTGGGCATCGGGGCAGCCCGTTCTCCTTGGATTTGTGTGCAGAATGCATTTTATCCAAACTGGAAAATAGATCCCAGCTCTGTTCTATTCATCATTCTTACTTGATCAGGCCAGAAGATTCTGTGAAAAGTAGCCTGTGGACCTTGAAGACAGCGCATGTGAACCAGATGAGAGGTGATAGAGAAGTTGAGGGAGAGAAGAAAGAGCATGAGGCTGAAACCAGAAAGTATTTCTCCACGTGATCATGGAAGATTGCAGGAGCCACTTGGTACTATCAAACCAGCCCAACTTGGCACTGGTGCCACCTTGGGTCTGGGAGCCATGTTGCATATCGTGCATTTTAAGGAGCCAGCTGGCCACACCCAGCCATATGCCCCCAAACACAAACCAAGGCCCTTTTCTCTGGCAAACAAAACTCAGCTGCCCTGCTTCTGGATGGCAGATTGCAGGAACCACTTGGTACTATCAAACCAGCCGAACTTGGCACTGGTGCCACCATGGGTCTGGTCACCATCCTGCCTATTGTAGCTTTTCAGGAGCCAGCCGGTCACTCTCAGCCATAGGCCCCCAAACACAAACCTCGGCCCGTTTCCCTGGCAAACAAAAGTAAGCTGCCCCGCTTCTGCATGGCAGATTGCAGGAGCTACTTAGTACTATCAAATCAGCCCGACTTGGCACAGGTGCCACCTTGGATCTGGGAACCATCCTGTGTATCGTGGATTTTCAGGGGCCAGCCGGCCACTCTCAGCCATATGCCCCCAAAAACAAACCACGGACCTTTTCTCTGGCAAACAAAAATCAGCTGCCCCACTTCTGGATGGCAGATTGCAGGAGCCACTTGGGACTATCACACCAGCACAACATGGCACTGCTGCCACCTTGGATCTGGGAACAATCCTGCGTATTGTACATATTCAGGAACCAGCCGAACACTCCCAGCCACAGGCCCCCAAACACAAACAACGGCCCATTTCCCTGGCAAACAAAACTCAGCTGCCCCGCTTCTGGATGGCAGTTTGCAGGAGCCACTTGGGACTATCAAACCAGCCCGACTTGGTAATGGTACCACCTTGGATCTGGGAACCATCCTTCCTATCGTGGATTTTCAGGGGCCAGCCGGTCATTCCCAGCCATATGCCCCCAAACACAAACCTCGGCCCTTTCCTCTGGCAAACAAAACTCAACTGCCCCTCTTCTGGATGGCAAATTGCAGGACGCACTTGGTACTACAAAAAGAGCCCGACTTGGCAGTGGTGCCACCTTGGCTCTGGGAACCATCCTGCGTATCGAGCATTTTAAGGAGCCAGCCGGCAATTCCCAGCCGTATGCCCCAAAAAGAGACCATGGACATTTTCTCTGGCAAAAAAAACTCAGCTGTCCCGCTTCTGGATGGCAGATTGCAGGAGTCACTTTGAACCATACAACCAGCCTTACTTGGCACTGGTGCCACCTTGGATCTGGGAACCATCCTGCCTATCGTTGATTTTCAGGGGCCAGCCGGCCACTCTCAGCCATAGGCCCCCAAACACAAACCACAGCCCTTTTCTCTAGCAAACAAAATTCAACTGCCCCGCTTCTGGATGGCAAATTGCAGGAGCCACTGGGTACTACAAAAACAGCCTGACTTGGCACTGGTGCCACCTTGCGTCTGGTTACCATGCGGCGTATCGTGCATTTTAAGGAGCCAGGTGGCCACTCCCAGCCATATGCCCCCAAACACAACCCACGGCCCTTTTCTCTGGCAAACAAAACTCAGCTGCCCCGCTTCTGGATGGCAGATTGCAGGAGACACTTGGTACTATCAAACCAGCCCGACTTGGCACTGGTGCCACCTTGGGTCTGGGAACCATCCTGCGTATTGTGGATTGTCCGGAGACAGCCGACCACTCTCGGCCACAGAGCCCAATCAAAAACAAAGGTCCGTTTCCCTGGCAAAAAAAACTCAGCTGCCCCGCTTCTGGATGGGAGATTGCAGGAGGCACTTGACACTGTCAAACGAGCCCCACTTGGCACTGGTGCCACCTTGGGTCTGGGAACCATGCTGCGTATCGTGGATTTTCAGGAGCCAGCCGGCCACTGCCAGCCACAGGCCCCCAAACACAAACGACAGCCTTTTCCTCTGGCAAACAAAACTCAGCTGCCCCGCTTCTGGATGGCAGATTGCAGGAGCCACTTGGTACTATCAAACCAGCCCGACTTGGCACTGGTGCCACCTTGGGTCTGGGAACCATCCTGCCTATCGTGGATTTTAAGGAGCCAGCCGGCTACTCCCAGCCACAGGCCCCCAACAAAAACCACGGCCCTTTTTTCTCGCAAACAAAACTTAGCTGCCTCACTTCTGGATGGCAGATTGCAGGAGCCACTTGGTGTAATCAAACCAGCCCGACTTGGCACTGGTGCCACCTTGGGTCTGGGAACCATCCTGCGTATCGTGGATTCTAAGGAGCCAGCCGGCCACTCCCAGCCACAGGCCCCCAAACAAAATCAACGGCGCTGTTCCCTGGAAAACAAAACACGCCTGCCAACTTTTTGATGGAGTTTGCAGGAGCCACTTGGTACTATCAAACCAGCCCGACTTGGCACTGGTGCCACCTTGGGTCTGGGAAACATCCTGCGTATCGTGGATTCTTAGGAGCCAGCCGGCCACTCCTAGCCACAGACCCCCAAACAAAAACCTAGGCCTATTTCTCTGGCAAACAAAAGTAAGCTGCCCTGCTTCTGGATGGCAGATTGCAGGAGACACTTGGTACTATCAAACCAGCCCGACTTGGCACTGGTGCCACCTTGGATCTGGGAACCATGCTGTGTATCGTGGATATTCAGGGGCCAGCTGGCCACTCTCAGCCATATGTCCCCAAACAGAAACCTCGGCCCGTTTCTCTGGCAAACAAAACTCAACTGCCCCTCTTCTGGATGGCAAATTGCAGGATGAACTTGATACTAAAACCGCAGGCCGACTTGGTAGTGGTGACACCTTGGGCCTGGGAACCATCATGCGTATCGAGCATTTTAAGGAGCCAGCCGGCCACTCCCAGCAATATGCCCCCAAAAACAATCCACGGAATTTTTCTCTGGCAAACAAAAATCAGCTGCCCCGCTTCTGGATGGCAGATTGCAGGAGCCACTTTGCACCATCAAACCAGCCCGACTTGGCACTGGTGCCACCTTGCATCTGGGAACCATGCTGCCTAGCGTGGATTTTCAGGAGCCAGCCGGCCACTCTCAGCTATATGCCCCCAAACAAAACCCACGGCCCGTTTCCCTGGCAAACAAAATTAAGCTGCCCCGCTTCTGGATGGCAGATTGCAGGACGCACTTGGTAGTATCAAACCAGCCCGACTTGGCACTGGTGCCACCTTGGGTCTGGGAACCATCCTGCGTATCGTGGGTTCAAAGGAGCCAGCCGGCCACTCCCAGCCACAGGCCCCCAAATACAAACAATGGCGCTTTTCCCTGGAAAACAAAACTCGCCTGCCAACTTTTTGATGGCAGATTGCAGGAGCCACTTGGTACTATCAAATCAGCCCAACTTGGCACTGCTGCCACCATGGGTCTGGTAACCATCCTGCCTATTGTAGCTTTTCAGGAGCCAGCCGGTCACTCCCAGCCATAGGTCCCCAGTCACAAACCTCGGCCCGTTTCCCTGGCAAACAAAAGTAAGCTGCCCCGCTTCTGGATGGCAGATTGCAGGAGCCACTTGGTACTATCAAACCAGCCCAACTTGGCACTGGTGCCACCTTGGGTCTGGGAACCATGCTGCGTAACACAGATTCTAAGGAGCCAGTCGGCCACTCCCAGCCACAAGCCCCCAAACACAAACAACGGCGCTATTCTCTGGCAAACAAAACTCAACTTCCCCTCTTCTGGATGGCAAATTGCAGGACGCACTTGGTACTATAAAAACAGCCCGACTTGGCACTGGTGCCACCTTGGGTCTGGGAACCATCCTGCGTATTGTGGGTTGTCAGGAGCCAGCCGAACACTCTCGGCCACAGACCCCAATTAAAAACAACGGCCCGTTTCACAGGCAAACAAAACTCAGCTGCCCCGCTTCTGGATGGGAGATTGCAGGAGGCACTTGACACTGTGAAACCAGCCCCACTTGGCACTGGAGCCACCTTGGGTCTGGGAACCATGCTGCGTATCATGGATTTTCAGGAGCCAGCCGGTCACTCTCAGCCATAGGCCCCCAAACACAAACCTCGGCCCGTTTCCCTGGCAAACAAAAGTAAGCTGCCCCGCTTCTGCATGGCAGATTGCAGGAGCTACTTAGTACTATCAAATCAGCCCGACTTGGCACAGGTGCCACCTTGGATCTGGGAACCATCCTGTGTATCGTGGATTTTCAGGGGCCAGCCGGCCACTCTCAGCCATATGCCCCCAAAAACAAACCACGGACCTTTTCTCTGGCAAACAAAAATCAGCTGCCCCACTTCTGGATGGCAGATTGCAGGAGCCACTTGGGACTATCACACCAGCACAACATGGCACTGCTGCCACCTTGGATCTGGGAACAATCCTGCGTATTGTACATATTCAGGAACCAGCCGAACACTCCCAGCCACAGGCCCCCAAACACAAACAACGGCCCATTTCCCTGGCAAACAAAACTCAGCTGCCCCGCTTCTGGATGGCAGTTTGCAGGAGCCACTTGGGACTATCAAACCAGCCCGACTTGGTAATGGTACCACCTTGGATCTGGGAACCATCCTTCCTATCGTGGATTTTCAGGGGCCAGCCGGTCATTCCCAGCCATATGCCCCCAAACACAAACCTCGGCCCTTTCCTCTGGCAAACAAAACTCAACTGCCCCTCTTCTGGATGGCAAATTGCAGGACGCACTTGGTACTACAAAAAGAGCCCGACTTGGCAGTGGTGCCACCTTGGCTCTGGGAACCATCCTGCGTATCGAGCATTTTAAGGAGCCAGCCGGCAATTCCCAGCCGTATGCCCCAAAAAGAGACCATGGACATTTTCTCTGGCAAAAAAAACTCAGCTGTCCCGCTTCTGGATGGCAGATTGCAGGAGTCACTTTGAACCATACAACCAGCCTTACTTGGCACTGGTGCCACCTTGGATCTGGGAACCATCCTGCCTATCGTTGATTTTCAGGGGCCAGCCGGCCACTCTCAGCCATAGGCCCCCAAACACAAACCACAGCCCTTTTCTCTAGCAAACAAAATTCAACTGCCCCGCTTCTGGATGGCAAATTGCAGGAGCCACTGGGTACTACAAAAACAGCCTGACTTGGCACTGGTGCCACCTTGCGTCTGGTTACCATGCGGCGTATCGTGCATTTTAAGGAGCCAGGTGGCCACTCCCAGCCATATGCCCCCAAACACAACCCACGGCCCTTTTCTCTGGCAAACAAAACTCAGCTGCCCCGCTTCTGGATGGCAGATTGCAGGAGACACTTGGTACTATCAAACCAGCCCGACTTGGCACTGGTGCCACCTTGGGTCTGGGAACCATCCTGCGTATTGTGGATTGTCCGGAGACAGCCGACCACTCTCGGCCACAGAGCCCAATCAAAAACAAAGGTCCGTTTCCCTGGCAAAAAAAACTCAGCTGCCCCGCTTCTGGATGGGAGATTGCAGGAGGCACTTGACACTGTCAAACGAGCCCCACTTGGCACTGGTGCCACCTTGGGTCTGGGAACCATGCTGCGTATCGTGGATTTTCAGGAGCCAGCCGGCCACTGCCAGCCACAGGCCCCCAAACACAAACCACAGCCTTTTCCTCTGGCAAACAAAACTCAGCTGCCCCGCTTCTGGATGGCAGATTGCAGGAGCCACTTGGTACTATCAAACCAGCCCGACTTGGCACTGGTGCCACCTTGGGTCTGGGAACCATCCTGCCTATCGTGGATTTTAAGGAGCCAGCCGGCTACTCCCAGCCACAGGCCCCCAACAAAAACCACGGCCCTTTTTTCTCGCAAACAAAACTTAGCTGCCTCACTTCTGGATGGCAGATTGCAGGAGCCACTTGGTGTAATCAAACCAGCCCGACTTGGCACTGGTGCCACCTTGGGTCTGGGAACCATCCTGCGTATCGTGGATTCTAAGGAGCCAGCCGGCCACTCCCAGCCACAGGCCCCCAAACAAAATCAACGGCGCTGTTCCCTGGAAAACAAAACACGCCTGCCAACTTTTTGATGGAGTTTGCAGGAGCCACTTGGTACTATCAAACCAGCCCGACTTGGCACTGGTGCCACCTTGGGTCTGGGAAACATCCTGCGTATCGTGGATTCTTAGGAGCCAGCCGGCCACTCCTAGCCACAGACCCCCAAACAAAAACCTAGGCCTATTTCTCTGGCAAACAAAAGTAAGCTGCCCTGCTTCTGGATGGCAGATTGCAGGAGACACTTGGTACTATCAAACCAGCCCGACTTGGCACTGGTGCCACCTTGGATCTGGGAACCATGCTGTGTATCGTGGATATTCAGGGGCCAGCTGGCCACTCTCAGCCATATGTCCCCAAACAGAAACCTCGGCCCGTTTCTCTGGCAAACAAAACTCAACTGCCCCTCTTCTGGATGGCAAATTGCAGGATGAACTTGATACTAAAACCGCAGGCCGACTTGGTAGTGGTGACACCTTGGGCCTGGGAACCATCATGCGTATCGAGCATTTTAAGGAGCCAGCCGGCCACTCCCAGCAATATGCCCCCAAAAACAATCCACGGAATTTTTCTCTGGCAAACAAAAATCAGCTGCCCCGCTTCTGGATGGCAGATTGCAGGAGCCACTTTGCACCATCAAACCAGCCCGACTTGGCACTGGTGCCACCTTGCATCTGGGAACCATGCTGCCTAGCGTGGATTTTCAGGAGCCAGCCGGCCACTCTCAGCTATATGCCCCCAAACAAAACCCACGGCCCGTTTCCCTGGCAAACAAAATTAAGCTGCCCCGCTTCTGGATGGCAGATTGCAGGACGCACTTGGTAGTATCAAACCAGCCCGACTTGGCACTGGTGCCACCTTGGGTCTGGGAACCATCCTGCGTATCGTGGGTTCAAAGGAGCCAGCCGGCCACTCCCAGCCACAGGCCCCCAAATACAAACAATGGCGCTTTTCCCTGGAAAACAAAACTCGCCTGCCAACTTTTTGATGGCAGATTGCAGGAGCCACTTGGTACTATCAAATCAGCCCAACTTGGCACTGCTGCCACCATGGGTCTGGTAACCATCCTGCCTATTGTAGCTTTTCAGGAGCCAGCCGGTCACTCCCAGCCATAGGTCCCCAGTCACAAACCTCGGCCCGTTTCCCTGGCAAACAAAAGTAAGCTGCCCCGCTTCTGGATGGCAGATTGCAGGAGCCACTTGGTACTATCAAACCAGCCCAACTTGGCACTGGTGCCACCTTGGGTCTGGGAACCATGCTGCGTAACACAGATTCTAAGGAGCCAGTCGGCCACTCCCAGCCACAAGCCCCCAAACACAAACAACGGCGCTATTCTCTGGCAAACAAAACTCAACTTCCCCTCTTCTGGATGGCAAATTGCAGGACGCACTTGGTACTATAAAAACAGCCCGACTTGGCACTGGTGCCACCTTGGGTCTGGGAACCATCCTGCGTATTGTGGGTTGTCAGGAGCCAGCCGAACACTCTCGGCCACAGACCCCAATTAAAAACAACGGCCCGTTTCACAGGCAAACAAAACTCAGCTGCCCCGCTTCTGGATGGGAGATTGCAGGAGGCACTTGACACTGTGAAACCAGCCCCACTTGGCACTGGAGCCACCTTGGGTCTGGGAACCATGCTGCGTATCATGGATTTTCAGGAGCCAGCCGGTCACTCTCAGCCATAGGCCCCCAAACACAAACCTCGGCCCGTTTCCCTGGCAAACAAAAGTAAGCTGCCCCGCTTCTGCATGGCAGATTGCAGGAGCTACTTAGTACTATCAAATCAGCCCGACTTGGCACAGGTGCCACCTTGGATCTGGGAACCATCCTGTGTATCGTGGATTTTCAGGGGCCAGCCGGCCACTCTCAGCCATATGCCCCCAAAAACAAACCACGGACCTTTTCTCTGGCAAACAAAAATCAGCTGCCCCACTTCTGGATGGCAGATTGCAGGAGCCACTTGGGACTATCACACCAGCACAACATGGCACTGCTGCCACCTTGGATCTGGGAACAATCCTGCGTATCGTACATATTCAGGAACCAGCCGAACACTCCCAGCCACAGGCCCCCAAACACAAACAACGGCCCATTTCCCTGGCAAACAAAACTCAGCTGCCCCGCTTCTGGATGGCAGTTTGCAGGAGCCACTTGGGACTATCAAACCAGCCCGACTTGGTAATGGTACCACCTTGGATCTGGGAACCATCCTTCCTATCGTGGATTTTCAGGGGCCAGCCGGTCATTCCCAGCCATATGCCCCCAAACACAAACCTCGGCCCTTTCCTCTGGCAAACAAAACTCAACTGCCCCTCTTCTGGATGGCAAATTGCAGGACGCACTTGGTACTACAAAAAGAGCCCGACTTGGCAGTGGTGCCACCTTGGCTCTGGGAACCATCCTGCGTATCGAGCATTTTAAGGAGCCAGCCGGCAATTCCCAGCCGTATGCCCCAAAAAGAGACCATGGACATTTTCTCTGGCAAAAAAAACTCAGCTGTCCCGCTTCTGGATGGCAGATTGCAGGAGTCACTTTGAACCATACAACCAGCCTTACTTGGCACTGGTGCCACCTTGGATCTGGGAACCATCCTGCCTATCGTTGATTTTCAGGGGCCAGCCGGCCACTCTCAGCCATAGGCCCCCAAACACAAACCACAGCCCTTTTCTCTAGCAAACAAAATTCAACTGCCCCGCTTCTGGATGGCAAATTGCAGGAGCCACTGGGTACTACAAAAACAGCCTGACTTGGCACTGGTGCCACCTTGCGTCTGGTTACCATGCGGCGTATCGTGCATTTTAAGGAGCCAGGTGGCCACTCCCAGCCATATGCCCCCAAACACAACCCACGGCCCTTTTCTCTGGCAAACAAAACTCAGCTGCCCCGCTTCTGGATGGCAGATTGCAGGAGACACTTGGTACTATCAAACCAGCCCGACTTGGCACTGGTGCCACCTTGGGTCTGGGAACCATCCTGCGTATTGTGGATTGTCCGGAGACAGCCGACCACTCTCGGCCACAGAGCCCAATCAAAAACAAAGGTCCGTTTCCCTGGCAAAAAAAACTCAGCTGCCCCGCTTCTGGATGGGAGATTGCAGGAGGCACTTGACACTGTCAAACGAGCCCCACTTGGCACTGGTGCCACCTTGGGTCTGGGAACCATGCTGCGTATCGTGGATTTTCAGGAGCCAGCCGGCCACTGCCAGCCACAGGCCCCCAAACACAAACCACAGCCTTTTCCTCTGGCAAACAAAACTCAGCTGCCCCGCTTCTGGATGGCAGATTGCAGGAGCCACTTGGTACTATCAAACCAGCCCGACTTGGCACTGGTGCCACCTTGGGTCTGGGAACCATCCTGCCTATCGTGGATTGTAAGGAGCCAGCCGGCTACTCCCAGCCACAGGCCCCCAACAAAAACCACGGCCCTATTTTCTCGCAAACAAAACTTAGCTGCCTCACTTCTGGATGGCAGATTGCAGGAGCCACTTGGTGTAATCAAACCAGCCCGACTTGGCACTGGTGCCACCTTGGGTCTGGGAACCATCCTGCGTATCGTGGATTCTAAGGAGCCAGCCGGCCACTCCCAGCCACAGGCCCCCAAACAAAATCAACGGTGCTGTTCCCTGGAAAACAAAACACGCCTGCCAACTTTTTGATGGAGTTTGCAGGAGCCACTTGGTACTATCAAACCAGCCCGACTTGGCACTGGTGCCACCTTGGGTCTGGGAAACATCCTGCGTATCGTGGATTCTTAGGAGCCAGCCGGCCACTCCTAGCCACAGACCCCCAAACAAAAACCTAGGCCTATTTCTCTGGCAAACAAAAGTAAGCTGCCCTGCTTCTGGATGGCAGATTGCAGGAGACACTTGGTACTATCAAACCAGCCCGACTTGGCACTGGTGCCACCTTGGATCTGGGAACCATGCTGTGTATCGTGGATATTCAGGGGCCAGCTGGCCACTCTCAGCCATATGTCCCCAAACAGAAACCTCGGCCCGTTTCTCTGGCAAACAAAACTCAACTGCCCCTCTTCTGGATGGCAAATTGCAGGATGAACTTGATACTAAAACCGCAGGCCGACTTGGTAGTGGTGACACCTTGGGCCTGGGAACCATCATGCGTATCGAGCATTTTAAGGAGCCAGCCGGCCACTCCCAGCAATATGCCCCCAAAAACAATCCACGGAATTTTTCTCTGGCAAACAAAAATCAGCTGCCCCGCTTCTGGATGGCAGATTGCAGGAGACACTTTGCACCATCAAACCAGCCCGACTTGGCACTGGTGCCACCTTGCATCTGGGAACCATGCTGCCTAGCGTGGATTTTCAGGAGCCAGCCGGCCACTCTCAGCTATATGCCCCCAAACAAAACCCACGGCCCGTTTCCCTGGCAAACAAAATTAAGCTGCCCCGCTTCTGGATGGCAGATTGCAGGACGCACTTGGTAGTATCAAACCAGCCCGACTTGGCACTGGTGCCACCTTGGGTCTGGGAACCATCCTGCGTATCGTGGGTTCAAAGGAGCCAGCCGGCCACTCCCAGCCACAGGCCCCCAAATAAAAACAATGGCGCTTTTCCCTGGAAAACAAAACTCGCCTGCCAACTTTTTGATGGCAGATTGCAGGAGCCACTTGGTACTATCAAATCAGCCCAACTTGGCACTGCTGCCACCATGGGTCTGGTCACCATCCTGCCTATTGTAGCTTTTCAGGAGCCAGCCGGTCACTCCCAGCCATAGGTCCCCAGTCACAAACCTCGGCCCGTTTCCCTGGCAAACAAAAGTAAGCTGCCCCGCTTCTGGATGGCAGATTGCAGGAGCCACTTGGTACTATCAAACCAGCCCGACTTGGCACTGGTGCCACCTTGGGTCTGGGAACCATGCTGCGTAACACAGATTCTAAGGAGCCAGTCGGACACTCCCAGCCACAAGCCCCCAAACACAAACAACGGCGCTATTCTCTGGCAAACAAAACTCAACTGCCCCTCTTCTGGATGGCAAATTGCAGGACGCACTTGGTACTATAAAAACAGCCCGACTTGGCACTGGTGCCACCTTGGGTCTGGGAACCATCCTGCGTATTGTGGGTTGTCAGGAGCCAGCCGAACACTCTCGGCCACAGACCCCAATTAAAAACAACGGCCCGTTTCACAGGCAAACAAAACTCAGCTGCCCCGCTTCTGGATGGGAGATTGCAGGAGGCACTTGACACTGTGAAACCAGCCCCACTTGGCACTGGTGCCACCTTGGGTCTGGGAACCATGCTGCGTATCATGGATTTTCAGGAGCCAGCCGGTCACTCTCAGCCATAGGCCCCCAAACACAAACCTCGTCCCGTTTCCCTGGCAAACAAAAGTAAGCTGCCCCGCTTCTGCATGGCAGATTGCAGGAGCTACTTAGTACTATCAAATCAGCCCGACTTGGCACAGGTGCCACCTTGGATCTGGGAACCATCCTGTGTATCGTGGATTTTCAGGGGCCAGCCGGCCACTCTCAGCCATATGCCCCCAAAAACAAACCACGGACCTTTTCTCTGGCAAACAAAAATCAGCTGCCCCACTTCTGGATGGCAGATTGCAGGAGCCACTTGGGACTATCACACCAGCACAACATGGCACTGCTGCCACCTTGGATCTGGGAACAATCCTGCGTATCGTACATATTCAGGAACCAGCCGAACACTCCCAGCCACAGGCCCCCAAACACAAACAACGGCCCATTTCCCTGGCAAACAAAAGTAAGCTGCCCCGCTTCTGGATGGCAGTTTGCAGGAGCCACTTGGGACTATCAAACCAGCCCGACTTGGTAATGGTACCACCTTGGATCTGGGAACCATCCGGCGTATCGTGGATTTTCAGGGGCCAGCCGGTCATTCCCAGCCATATGCCCCCAAACACAAACCTCGGCCCTTTTCTCTGGCAAACAAAACTCAACTGCCCCTCTTCTGGATGGCAAATTGCAGGACGCACTTGGTACTACAAAAAGAGCCCGACTTGGCAGTGGTGCCACCTTGGCTCTGGGAACCATCCTGCGTATCGAGCATTTTAAGGAGCCAGCCGGCAATTCCATGCCGTATGCCCCAAAAAGAAACCATGGACCTTTTCTCTGGCAAAAAAAACTCAGCTGTCCCGCTTCTGGATGGCAGATTGCAGGAGTCACTTTGAACCATACAACCAGCCTTACTTGGCACTGGTGCCACCTTGGATCTGGGAACCATCCTGCCTATCGTTGATTTTCAGGGGCCAGCCGGCCACTCTCAGCCATAGGCCCCCAAACACAAACCACAGCCCTTTTCTCTAGCAAACAAAATTCAACTGCCCCGCTTCTGGATGGCAAATTGCAGGAGCCACTGGGTACTACAAAAACAGCCTGACTTGGCACTGGTGCCACCTTGCGTCTGGTTACCATGCGGCGTATCGTGCATTTTAAGGATCCAGGTGGCCACTCCCAGCCATATGCCCCCAAACACAACCCACGGCCCTTTTCTCTGGCAAACAAAACTCAGCTGCCCCGCTTCTGGATGGCAGATTGCAGGAGACACTTGGTACTATCAAACCAGCCCGACTTGGCACTGGTGCCACCTTGGGTCTGGGAACCATCCTGCGTATTGTGGATTGTCAGGAGACAGCCGACCACTCTCGGCCACAGAGCCCAATCAAAAACAAAGGTCCGTTTCCCTGGCAAAAAAAACTCAGCCGCCCCGCTTCTGGATGGGAGATTGCAGGAGGCACTTGACACTGTCAAACGAGCCCCACTTGGCACTGGTGCCACCTTGGGTCTGGGAACCATGCTGCGTATCGTGGATTTTCAGGAGCCAGCCGGCCACTGCCAGCCACAGGCCCCCAAACACAAACCACAGCCTTTTTCTCTGGCAAACAAAACTCAGCTGCCCCGCTTCTGGATGGCAGATTGCAGGAGCCACTTGGTACTATCAAACCAGCCCGACTTGGCACTGGTGCCACCTTGGGTCTGGGAACCATCCTGCCTATCGTGGATTTTAAGGAGCCAGCCGGCTACTCCCAGCCACAGGCCCCCAACAAAAACCACGGCCCTTTTTTCTCGCAAACAAAACTTAGCTGCCTCACTTCTGGATGGCAGATTGCAGGAGCCACTTGGTGTAATCAAACCAGCCCGACTTGGCACTGGTGCCACCTTGGGTCTGGGAACCATCCTGCGTATCGTGGATTCTAAGGAGCCAGCCGGCCACTGCCAGCCACAGGCCCCCAAATAAAATCAACGGCGCTGTTCCCTGGAAAACAAAACACGCCTGCCAACTTTTTGATGGAGTTTGCAGGAGCCACTTGGTACTATCAAACCAGCCCGACTTGGCACTGTTGCCACCTTGGGTCTGGGAAACATCCTGCGTATCGTGGATTCTTAGGAGCCAGCCTGCCACTCCTAGCCACAGGCCCCCAAACAAAAACCTAGGCCTATTTCTCTGGCAAACAAAAGTAAGCTGCCCTGCTTCTGGATGGCAGATTGCAGGAGACACTTGGTACTATCAAACCAGCCCGACTTGGCACTGGTGCCACCTTGGATCTGGGAACCATGCTGTGTATCGTGGATATTCAGGGGCCAGCCGGCCACTCTCAGCCATATGTCCCCAAACAGAAACCTCGGCCCGTTTCTCTGGCAAACAAAACTCAACTGCCCCTCTTCTGGATGGCAAATTGCAGGATGAACTTGATACTAAAACCGCAGGCCGACTTGGTAGTGGTGACACCTTGGGCCTGGGAACCATCATGCGTATCGAGCATTTTAAGGAGCCAGCCGGCCACTCCCAGCAATATGCCCCCAAAAACAATCCACGGAATTTTTCTCTGGCAAACAAAAATCAGCTGCCCCGCTTCTGGATGGCAGATTGCAGGAGACACTTTGCACCATCAAACCAGCCCGACTTGGCACTGGTGCCACCTTGCATCTGGGAACCATGCTGCCTAGCGTGGATTTTCAGGAGCCAGCCGGCCACTCTCAGCTATATGCCCCCAATCAAAACCCACGGCCCGTTTCCCTGGCAAACAAAAGTAAGCTGCCCCGCTTCTGGATGGCAGATTGCAGGACGCACTTGGTAGTATCAAACCAGCCCGACTTGGCACTGGTGCCACCTTGGGTCTGGGAACCATCCTGCGTATCGTGGGTTCAAAGGCGCCAGCCGGCCACTCCCAGCCACAGGCCCCCAAATACAAACAATGGCGCTTTTCCCTGGAAAACAAAACTCGCCTGCCAACTTTTTGATGGCAGATTGCCGGAGCCACTTGTTACTATCAAACCAGCCCAACTTGGCACTGGTGCCACCATGGGTCTGGTAACCATCCTGCCTATTGTAGATTTTCAGGAGCCAGCCGGTCACTCCCAGCCATAGGTCCCCAGTCACAAACCTCGGCCCGTTTCCCTGGCAAACAAAAGTAAGCTGCCCCGCTTCTGGATGGCAGATTGCAGGAGCCACTTGGTACTATCAAACCAGCCCAACTTGGCACTGGTGCCACCTTGGGTCTGGGAACCATGCTGCGTAACACAGATTCTAAGGAGCCAGTCGGCCACTACCAGCCACAAGCCCCCAAACACAAACAACGGCGCTATTCTCTGGCAAACAAAACTCAACTGCCCCTCTTCTGGATGGCAAATTGCAGGACGCACTTGGTACTATAAAAACAGCCCGACTTGGCACTGGTGCCACCTTGGGTCTGGGAACCATCCTGCGTATTGTGGGTTGTCAGGAGCCAGCCGAACACTCCCAGCCACAGGCCCCCAAATACAAACCAAAGCCTTTTTCTCTGGCAAACAAAACTCAGCTGCCCCGCTTCTGGATGGCAGATTGCAGGAGCCACTTGGGACTATCACACCAGAACAACATGGCACTGCTGCCACCTTGGATCTGGGAACCATCCTTCCTATCGTGGATTTTCAGGGGCCAGCCGGTCACTCTCAGCCATAGGCCCCAAACACAAACCACGGCCCTTTTCTCTGGAAAACAAAACTCAACTGCCCCTCTTCTGGATGGCAGATTGCAGGAGCCACTGGGTACTATGAAACCAGCCCTACTTGGCACTGATGCCACCTTGGGTCTGGGAACCATCCTGCGTATCATGGATTTTCAGGAGCCAGCCGGCCACTGCCAGCCACAGGCCCCGAAACACAAACAACAGCCTTTTTCTCTGGCAAACAAAATTCAGCTGCCCCGCTTCTGGATGGCAGATTGCAGGAACCACTTGGTACTAACAAACCAGCCCGACTTGGCACTGTTGCCACCTTGGGTCTGGGAACCATCCTGCGTATCGTGGATTCTAAGGAGCCAGCTGGCCACTCCCAGCCACAGGCCCCAAAACACGCACAACGGTGCTTTTCCCTGGAAAACAAAACTCGCCTGCCAAACTTTTGATGGCAGATTGCAGGAGCCACTTGGTACTATCAAACCAGCCCAACTTGGCACTGGTGCCACCATGGGTCTGGTCACCATCCTGCCTATCGTAGCTTTTCAGGAGCCAGCCAGCCACCCCAATCCAGAGGCCCCCAGACAAATATTTCGGCCCGTTTCCCTGGCAAACAAAAGTAAGCTGCCCCGCTTCTGCATGGCAGATTGCAGGAGCCACTTTGCACCATCAAACCAGCCCAACTTGGCACTGGTGCCACCTCAGGTCTGGGAACCATCCTGCGTATCGTGGGTTCTAAGGAGCCAGCCGGCCACTCCCAGCCACAGGCCCCCAAACACAAACAACGGCGCTTTTCCCTGGAAAACACAACTCGCCTGCCAACTTTTTGATGGCAGATTGCAGGAGCCACTTGGTACTATCAAACCAGCCCAACTTGGCACTGGTGCCACCATGGGTCTGGTCACCATCCTGCCTATCGTAGCTTTTCAGGAGCCAGCCAGCCACCCCCAGCCAGAGGCCCCTAGACACAAACCTCGGCCCGTTTCCCTGGCAAACAAAAGTAAGCTGCCCCGCTTCTGCATGGCAGATTGCAGGAGCTGCTTAGTACTATCAAACCAGCCCGACTTGGCACTGGTGCCACCTCAGGTCTGGGAACCATCCTGCCTATCGTGGATTTTCAGGGGCCAGCCGGCCACTCTCAGCCATATGCCCCCAAAAACAAACCACGGCCCTTTTCTCTGGCAAACAAAACTCAACTGCCCCTCTTCTGGATGGCAAATTTTAGGACGCCCTTAGTACTACGAACACCGCCCGACGTGGCCCTGGTGCCACCTTGTGTCAGGGAACCATCCTGCATATCGAGCTTTTTAAGGAGCCAGACGGCCACGCCCAGCCATAAACCCCCAAAAACAAACCACGGACTATTTCTCTTGGAAACAAAAATCCGCTGCCCCGCGTCTGGATGGCAGATTGCAGGAGCCACTTTGCACCATCAAACCAGCCCGACTTGGCACTGGTGCCACCTTGGGTCTGGGAACAATCCTGCATATCGTGGATTCTAAGGAGCCAGCCGGCCACTCCCAGCCACAGGCCCCCAAACACAAACAACGGCGCTTTTCCCTGGAAAACAAAATTCGCCTGCCAACTTTTTGATGGCAGATTGCAGGAGCCACTTGGTACTATCAAATCAGCCCAACTTGGCACTGGTGCCACCATGGGTCTGGTAAACATCCTGCCTATCGTAGCTTTTCAGGAGCCAGCCGGTCACTCCCTGCCATAGGCCCCTGGACACAAACCTCGGCCCGTTTCCCTGGCAAACAAAAGTAAGCTGCCCCGCTTTTGGATGGCAGATTGCAGGATGCACTTGGTACTTACAAACCAGCCCGACTTGGCCCTGGTGCCACCTTGGCTCTGGGAACCATGCTGCGTAACGTAGATTCTACGAGGACAGGCGGCCACTCCCAGCCACAGGCCTCTAAACAAAAACAACGGCGCTTTTCCCTGGAAAACAAAACTCGCCTGCCAACTTCTGGATGGCAGATTGCAGGAGCCACTTGGTACTATCAAACCAGCCCAACTTGGCACTGGTGCCACCATGGGTCTGGTCACCATCTTGCCTATCGTAGCTTTTTAGGAGCCAGCAGCTCACTCCCAGCCATAGGCCTCCAGACAAATACCTCGGCACGTTTCCCTGGCAAACAAAAGTAGGCTGCCCCGCTTCTGGATGGCAAATTGCAGGACGCACTTGGTACTACGAAAACAGCCCGACTTGGCACTGATGCCACCTTGGGTCAGGGAACAATCCTGCGTATAGAGCTTTTTAAGGAGCCAGCCGGCCACGTCCAGTCATATACCCCCAAAAAAAACAACGGAACATTTCTCCAGCAAACAAAAATCCGCTGCCCCGCGTCTGGATGGCAGATTGCAGGAGCTATTTAGTATTATCAAACCAGCCCGACTTGGCACTGGTGGCACCATGAGTCTGGTAACCATCCTGCCTATCGTAGCTTTTCAGTAGCCAGCCGGTCACTCCCAGCCATAGGCCCCCAGACAAATACCTCGGCCCGTTTCCCTGGGAAACAAAAGTAAGCTGTCCCGCTTCTGGATGGAAGATTGCAGGAGCCACTTGGTACTCTCAAACCAGCCCAACTTGTTCCCAGACCCAAGGTGGCACCAGTGCCAAGTCGGGCTGGTTTGATGGTGCAACGTGGCTCCTGCAATCTGCCATCCAAAAGCGGGGCAGCTTACTTTTGTTTGCCAGGGAAACGGGCCGAGGTTTGTGTCTGGGGGCCTATGGCAGGGAGTGACCGGCTGGCTCCTCAAAAGCTACGATAGGCAGGATGTTTACCAGACCCATGGTGGCACCAGTGCCAAGTTGGGCTGATTTGATAGTACCAAGTGGCTCCTGCAATCTGCGATCCAGAATCGGGGTAGCTTACTTTTGTTTTCCAGGGAAACGGGCCGAGGTTTGTGTCTGGGGGTCTATGGCTGGGAGTGACCGGCTGGCTCCCGAAAAGCTACGATAGGCAGGATGGTTCCCAGACCAGAGGTGGCACCAGTGCCAAGTTGGGCTGGTTTGATAGTACCAAGTGGCTCCTGCAATCTGCCATCAAAAAGTTGGCAGGCGAATTTTGTTTTCCAGGGAAAAGCGCCGTTGTTTTTGTTTGGGGGCCTGTGGCTGGGAGTGGCCGGCTGGCTCCTTAGAATCCACGATATGCAGGATTGTTCCCAGACCCAAGGTGGCACCAGTGCCAAGTCGGGCTGGTTTGATGGTGCAAAGTGGCTCCTGCAATCTGCCATCCAGACGCGGGGCAGCGGATTTTTGTTTCCAAGAGAAATGGTCCGTGGTTTGTTTTTGGGGGTTTATGGCTGGGCGTGGCCGGCTGGCTCCTTAAAAAGCTCGATATGCAGGATGGTTCCCTGACACAAGGTGGCACCAGTGCCACGTCGGGCGGTTTTCGTAGTACAAAGTGCGTCCTAAAATTTGCCATCCAGAAGAGGGGCAGTTGAGTTTTGTTTGCCAGAGAAAAGGGCCGTGGTTTGTTTTTGGGGGCATATGGCTGAGAGTGGCCGGCTGGCTCCTGAAAAGCTACGATAGGCAGGATGTTTACCAGACCCATGGTGGCACCAGTGCCAAGTTGGGCTGATTTGATAGTACCAAGTGGCTCCTGCAATCTGCCATCCAGAATCGGGGTAGCTTACTTTTGTTTTCCAGGGAAACGGGCCGAGCTTTGTGTCTGGGGGTCTATGGTTGGGAGTGGCCGGCTGGCTCCTTAGAAACCACGATACGCAGCATGGTTCCCAGACAAGAGGTGCCACCAGTGCCAAGTTGGGCTGGTTTGATACTACCAAGTGGTTCCTGCAATCTGCCATCCAGAAGCGGGGCAGCTTACTTTTGTTTGCCAGGGAAACGGACCGTTGTTTGTGTTTGGGGGCCTATGGCTGGGACAACCGGCTGGCTCCTTAAAATCTACGATACGCAGGATGGTTCCCAGACCAGAGGTGGCACCAGTGCCAAGTTGGGCTGGTTTGATAGTACCAAGTGGCTTCTGCAATCTGCCATCCAGAAGCGGGGCAGCTTACTTTTGTTTGCCAGGGAAACGGGCCGAGCTTTGTGTCTCGGGGCCTATGGCTGTGAGTGACCGGCTGGCTCCTGAAAAGCTTCGATAGGCAGGATGGTGACCAGACCCATGGTGGCACCAGTGCCAAGTTGGGCTGGTTTGATAGTACCAAGTGGCTCCTGCAATCTGCCATCAAAATGTTGTCAGGCGAGTTTTGTTTTCCAGGGAAAAGCGTCGTTGTTTGTGTTTGGGGGCCTGTGGTTGGGAGTGGCCGGCTGGCTCCTTAGAAACCACGATACGCAGCATGGTTCCCAGAGAAGAGGTGCCACCAGTGCCAAGTTGGGCTGGTTTGATAGTACCAAGTGGTTCCTGCAATCTGCCATCCAGAAGCGGGGCAGCTGACTTTTGTTTGCCACGGAAACGGGCCGTTGTTTGTGTTTGGGGGCCTGTGGCTGGGAGTGGCCGACTGGCTCCTTAGAATCCACGATACGCAGGATGGTTCCCAGACCAGAGGTGGCACCAGTGCCAAGTTGGGCTGGTTTGATAATACCAAGTGGCTCCTGCAATCTGCCATCCAGAAGCGGGGCAGCTTAATTTTGTTTGCCAGGGAAACGGGCCAAGGTTTGTGTCTGGGGGCCTATGGCTGTGAGTGACCGGCTAGGTCCTGAAAAGCTACGAGAGGCATGATGGTGACCAGACCCATGGTGGCACCAGTGCCAAGTTGGGCTGGTTTGATAGTACCAAGTGGCTCCTGCAATCTGCCATCAAAAATCGGCAAGCGAGTGTTGATTTCCAGGGAAAAGCGTCGTTGTTTGTGTTTGGGGGCCTGTGGCTGGGAGTGGCCGGCTGGCTCCTTAGAATCCACGATACGCAGCATGGTTCCCAGACCCAAGGTGGCACCAGTGCCAAGTCGGGCTGGCTTGATAATACCAAGTGGTTCCTGCAATCGGCCATCAAAATGTTCGCAGGCGAGTTTTGTTTTCCAGGGAAAAGCGCCGTTGTTTGTGCCTGGGGCCCTATGGCCTGGAGTGGACGGATGGCTAATTAGAATCCACGATACACAGGATGGTTCCCAGACCCATGGTGGCACCAGTGCCAAGTTGGGCTGGTTTGATAGTACCAAGTGGTTCCTGCAATCTGCCATCCAGAAGCGGGGCAGCTTACTTTTGTTTGCCAGGGAAACGGTCCGAGGTTTGTGTCTGGGGGCCTATGGCTGGGAGTGACCGGCTGGCTCCTGAAAAGCTACGATAGGCAGGATGGTGACCAGACCCATGGTGGCACCAGTGCCAAGTTGGGCTGGCTTGATAATACCAAGTGGTTCCTGCAATCGGCCATCAAAAAGTTGGCAGGCGAGTTTTGTTTTCCAGGGAAAAGCGCCGTTGTTTGTGCCTGGGGCCCTATGGCCTGGAGTGGACGGATGCCTAATTAGAACCCACGATACGCAGGATGGTTCCCAGACCTGAGGTGGCACCAGTGCCAAGTTGGGCTGGTTTGACGGTGCAAAGTGGCTCCTGCAATCTGCCATCCAGAAGCGGGGCAGCTTACTTTTGTTTGCCAGGGAAACGGTCCGAGGTTTGTGTCTGGGGGCCTATGGCTGGGAGTGACCGGCTGGCTCCTGAAAAGCTACGATAGGCAGGATGGTGACCAGACCCATGGTGGCACCAGTGCCAAGTTGGGCTGGCTAGATAATACCAAGTGGTTCCTGCAATCGGCCATCAAAAAGTTGGCAGGGGTGTTTTGTTTTCCAGGGAAAAGCGCCGTTGTTTGTGCCTGGGGCCCTAAGGCCTGGAGTGGACGGATGGCTAATTAGAATCCACGATACACAGGATGGTTCCCAGACCCATGGTGGCACCAGTGCCAAGTTGGGCTGGTTTGATAGTACCAAGTGGTTCCTGCAATCTGCCATCCAGAAGCGGGGCAGCTTACTTTTGTTTTCCAGGGAAACGGGCCGAGGTTTTTGTCTGGGGGCCTATGGCTGGGAGTGACCGGCTGGCTCCTGAAAAGCTACGATAGGCAGGATGGTGACCAGACCCATGACGGCACCAGTGCCAAGTTGGGCTGGTTTGATAGTACCAAGTGGCTCCTGCAATCTGCCATCAAAAAGTTGGCAGGCGAGTTTTGTTTTCCAGGGAAAAGCGCCGTTGTTTGTGTTTGGGGGCCTGTGGCTGGGAGTGGCCGGCTGGCTCCTTAGAATCCACGATACTCAGCATGGTTCCCAGATCAGAGGTGGCACCAGTGCCAAGTTGGGCTGGTTTGATAGTACCAAGTGCGTCCGGGAATCTGCCATCCAGAAGCGGGGCAGCTTACTTTTGTTTGCCAGGGAAACGGGCCGAGGTATTTGTCTGGGGGCCTATGGCTGGGAGTGACCCGCTGGCTCCTGAAAAGTTACGATAGGCAGGATGGTGACCAGACCCATGGTGGCACCAGTGCCAAGTTGGGCTGGTTTGATAGTACCAAGTGGCTCCTGCAATCTGCTATCAAAAAGTTGGCAGGCGAGTTTTGTTTTCCAGGGAAAAGCGCCGTTGTTTGTGTTTGGGGGCCTGTGGCTGGGAGTGGCCGGCTGGCTCCTTAGAATCCACGATACGCAGGATGGTTCCCAGACTTGACGTGGCACCAGTGCCAAGTCGGGCTGGTTTGATAGTACCAAGTGCGTCCTGCAATCTGCCATCCAGAAGCGGGGCAGCTTACTTTTGTTTTCCAGGGAAACGGGCCGAGGTATTTGTCTGGGGGCCTGTGGCAGGGAGTGGCCGGCTGGCTCCTTAGAATCCACGATACGCAGCATTGTTCCCAGACCAGTGGTGGCACCAGTGCCAAGTCGGGCTGGTTTGATAGTAACAAGTGCGTCCTACTATCTGCCATCCAGAAGCGGGGCAGCTTACTTTTGTTTGCCAGGGAAACGGGCCGAGCTTTGTGTCTGGGGGCCTATGGCTGGGAGTGACCGGCTGGCTCCTGAAAAGCTACGATAGGCAGGATGGTGACCAGACCCATGGTGGCACCAGTGCCAAGTTGGGCTGGTTTGATAGTACCAAGTGGCTCCTGCAATCTGCCATCAAAAAGTTGTCAGGCGAGTTTTGTTTTCCAGGGAAAAGCGCCGTTGTTTGTGTTTGGGGGCCTGTGGCTGGGAGTGGCCGGCTGGCTAATTAGAATCCACGATACGCAGGATGGTTCCCAGACCAGAGGTGGCAACAGTGACAAGTCGGGCCAGTTTGATGGTGCAAAGTGGCTCCTGCAATCTGCCATCCAGAAGCAGGGCTGCTTACTTTTGTTTGCCAGGGAAAGGAGCCGAGGTTTGTGTCTGGGGGCCTATGGCTGGGAGTGACCAGCTGGCTCCTGAAAAGGTACGATAGGCAGGATGGTTCCCAGACCCATGGTGGCACCAGTGCCAAGTTCGGCTGATTTGATAGTACCAAGAGGCTCCTGCAATCTGCCATCAAAATGTTGGTAGGCGAGTTTTGTTTTCCAGAGAAAAGCGCCGTTGTTTGTGTTTGGGGGCCTGTGGGTGGGAGTGGCCGGATGGCTAATTAGAATCCACGATACGCAGGATGGTTCCCAGACCTAAAGTGGCACCAGTGACAAGTCGGGCCAGTTTGATGGTGCAAAGTTGCTACTGAAATCTGCCATCCAGAAACGGGGCAGCTTACTTTTGTTTGCCAGGGAAACGGGCCAAGGTTTGTGTCTGGGGGCCTATGGCTGTGCGTGACCGGCTAGGACCTGAAAAGCTACGAGAGGCATGATGGTGACCAGACCCATGGTGGCACCAGTGCCAAGTTGGGCTGGTTTGATAGTACCAAGTGGCTCCTGCAATCTGCCATCAAAAAGTCGGGAAGCGAGTGTTGATTTCCAGGGAAAAGCGCCGTTGTTTTTGTTTGGGGGCCTATGGGTGGGAGTGGCCGGCTGGCTCCTTAGAATCCACGAGACGCAGGATGGTTCCCAGACCTGAGGTGGCACCAGTGCCAAGTTGGGCTGGTTTGATAGTACCAAGTGCGTCCTGCAATCTGCCATCCAGAAGCGGGGTAGCTTACTTTTGTTTGCCAGGGAAACGGTCCGAGGTTTGTGTCTCGGGGCCTATGGCTGGGAGTGACCGGCTGGCTCCTGAAAAGCTACGATAGGCAGGATGGTGACCAGACCCATGGTGGCACCAGTGCCAAGTTGGGCTGGTTTGATAGTACCAAGTGGCTCCTGCAATCTGCCATCAAAAATTTGGCAGGCGAGTTTGTTATCCAGGGAAAAGCGCCGTTGTTTGTGCCTGGGGCCCTATGGCCTGGAGTGGACGGATGGCTAATTAGAATCCACGATACACAGGATGGTTCCCAGACCCATGGTGGCACCAGTGCCAAGTTGGGCTGGTTTGATAGTACCAAGTGGTTCCTGCAATCTGCCATCCAGAAGCGGGGCAGCTTACTTTTGTTTGCCAGGGAAACGGTCCGAGGATTGTGTCTGGGGGCCTAAGCCTGGAAGTGACCGGCTGGCTCGTGAAAAGCTACGATAGGCAGGATGGTGACCAGACCCATGACGGCACCAGTGCCAAGTTGGGCTGGTTTGATAGTACCAAGTGGCTCCTGCAATCTGCCATCAAAAAGTTGTCAGGCGAGTTTTGTTTTCCAGGGAAAAGCGCCGTTGTTTGTGTTTGGGGGCCTGTGGCTGGGAGTGGCCGGCTGGCTCCTTAGAATCCACGATACTCAGCATGGTTCCCAGACCAGAGGTGGCACCAGTGCCAAGTTGGGCTGGTTTGATTGTAACAAGTGCGTCCGGGAATCTGCCATCCAGAAGCGGGGCAGCTTACTTTTGTTTGCCAGGGAAACGGGCCGAGGTTTGTGTCTGGGGGCCTATGGCTGGGAGTGGCCGGCTGGCTCATGAAAAGCTACGATAGGCAGGATGGTGACCAGACCCATGGTGGCACCAGTGCCAAGTTGGGCTGGTTTGATAGTACCAAGTGGCTCCTGCAATCTGCCATCAAAAAGTCGGCAAGCGAGTGTTGATTTCCAGGGAAAAGCGTCGTTGTTTGTGTTTGGGGGCCTGTGGCTGGGAGTGGCCGGCTGGCTCCTTAGAATCCACGATACGCAGCATGGTTCCCAGACCCAAGGTGGCACCAGTGCCAAGTCGGGCTGGCTTGATAATACCAAGTGGTTCCTGCAATCGGCCATCAAAATGTTCGCAGGCGAGTTTTGTTTTCCAGGGAAAAGCGCCGTTGTTTGTGCCTGGGGCCCTATGGCCTGGAGTGGACGGATGGCTAATTAGAATCCACGATACACAGGATGGTTCCCAGACCCATGGTGGCACCAGTGCCAAGTTGGGCTGGTTTGATAGTACCAAGTGGTTCCTGCAATCTGCCATCCAGAAGCGGGGCAGCTTACTTTTGTTTGCCAGGGAAACGGTCCGAGGTTTTTGTCTGGGGGCCTATGGCTGGGAGTGACCGGCTGGCTCCTGAAAAGCTACGATAGGCAGGATGGTGACCAGACCCATGGTGGCACCAGTGCCAAGTTGGGCTGGCTTGATAATACCAAGTGGTTCCTGATATTGGCCATCAAAAAGTTGGCAGGCGAGTTTTGTTTTCCAGGGAAAAGCGCCGTTGTTTGTGCCTGGGGCCCTATGGCCTGGAGTGGACGGATGGCTAATTAGAACCCACGAGACGCAGGATGGTTCCCAGACCTGAGGTGGCACCAGTGCCAAGTTGGGCTGGTTTGACGGTGCAAAGTGGCTCCTGCAATCTGCCATGCAGAAGCGGGGCAGCTTACTTTTGTTTGCCAGGGAAACGGGCCGAAATATTTGTCTGGGGGCCTCTGGCTGGGGGTGGCTGGCTGGCTCCTGAAAAGCTACGATAGGCAGGATGGTGACCAGACCCATGGTGGCACCAGTGCCAAGTTGGGCTGGTTTGATAGTACCAAGTGGCTCCTGCAATCTGCCATCAAAAACTTGGCAGGCGAGTTTTGTTTTCCAGGGAAAAGCGCCGTTGTTTGTGTTTGGGGGCCTGTGGCAGGGAGTGGCCGGCTGGCTCCTTAGAATCCATGATACGCAGCATGATTCCCAGACCCAAGGTGGCACCAGTGCCAAGTCGGGCTGGCTTGATAATACCAAGTGGTTCCTGCAATCGGCCATCAAAAAGTTGGCAGGCGAGTTTTGTTTTCCAGGGAAAAGCGCCGTTGTTTGTGCCTGGGGCCCTATGGCCTGGAGTGGACGGATGGCTAATTAGAATCCACGATACACAGGATGGTTCCCAGACCCATGGTGGCACCAGTGCCAAGTTGGGCTGGTTTGATAGTAACAAGTGGTTCCTGCAATCTGCCATCCAGAAGCGGGGCAGCTTACTTTTGTTTGCCAGGGAAACGGTCCGAGGTTTGTGTCTGGGGGCCTATGGCTGGGAGTGACCGGCTGGCTCCTGAAAAGCTACGATAGGCAGGATGGTGACCAGACCCATGGTGGCACCAGTGCCAAGTTGGGCTGGCTAGATAATACCAAGTGGTTCCTGCAATCGGCCATCAAAAAGTTGGCAGGCGAGTTTTGTTTTCCAGGGAAAAGCGCTGTTGTTTGTGCCTGGGGCCCTATGGCCTGGAGTGGACGGATGGCTAATTAGAATCCACGATACACAGGATGGTTCCCAGACCCATGGTGGCACCAGTGCCAAGTTGGGCTGGTTTGATAGTACCAAGTGGTTCCTGCAATCTGCCATCCAGAAGCGGGGCAGCTTACTTTTGTTTTCCAGGGAAACGGGCCGAGGTTTTTGTCTGGGGGCCTATGGCTGGGAGTGACCGGCTGGCTCGTGAAAAGCTACGATAGGCAGGATGGTGACCAGACCCATGACGGCACCAGTGCCAAGTTGGGCTGGTTTGATAGTACCAAGTGGCTCCTGCAATCTGCCATCACAAACTTGGCGGGCGAGTTTTGTTTTCCAGGGAAAAGCGCCGTTGTTTGTGTTTGGGGGCCTGTGGCTGGGAGTGGCCGGCTGGCTCCTTAGAATCCACGATACTCAGCATGGTTCCCAGATCAGAGGTGGAACCAGTGCCAAGTTGGGCTGGTTTGATAGTACCAAGTGCGTCCGGGAATCTGCCATCCAGAAGCGGGGCAGCTTACTTTTGTTTGCCAGGGAAACGGGCCGTGGGTTTTGTTTGGGGGCCTATGGCTGAGAGTGACCGGCTGTCTCCTGAAAAGTTACGATAGGCAGGATGGTGACCAGACCCATGGTGGCACCAGTGCCAAGTTGGGCTGGTTTGATAGTACCAAGTTGCTCCTGCAATCTGCCATCAAAAAGTTGGCAGGCGAGTTTTGTTTTCCAGGGAAAAGCGCCGTTGTTTGTGTTTGGGGGCCTGTGGCAGGGAGTGGCCGGCTGGCTCCTTAGAATCCACGATACGCAGGATGGTTCCCAGACTTGACGTGGCACCAGTGCCAAGTCGGGCTGGTTTGATAGTACCAAGTGCGTCCTGCAATCTGCCATCCAGAAGCGGGGCAGCTTACTTTTGTTTTCCAGGGAAACGGGCCGAGGTATTTGTCTGGGGGCCTATGGCTGGGAGTGACCGGCTGGCTCCTGAAAAGCTACGATAGGCAGGATGGTGACCAGACCCATGACGGCACCAGTGCCAAGTTGGGCTGGTTTGATAGTACCAAGTGGCTCCTGCAATCTGCCATCAAAAAGTTGTCAGGCGAGTTTTGTTTTCCAGGGAAAAGCGCCGTCGTTTGTGTTTGGGTGCCTGTGGCTGGGAGTGGCCAGCTGGCTAATTAGAATCCACGATACGCAGGATGGTTCCCAGACCAGTGGTGGCACCAGTGCCAAGTCGGGCTGGTTTGATAGTACCAAGTGGCTCCTGCAATCTGCCATCCAGAAGCGGGGCAGCTTACTTTTTTTTGCCAGGGAAACGGGCCGAGGTTTGTGTCTCGGGGCCTATGGCTGGGAGTGACCGGCTGGCTCCTGAAAAGCTACGATAGGCAGGATGGTGACCAGACCCATGGTGGTACCAGTGCCAAGTTGGGCTGGTTTGATAGTACCAAGTGGCTCCTGCAATCTGCCATCAAAAATTTGGCAGGCGAGTTTGTTATCCAGGGAAAAGCGCCGTTGTTTGTGCCTGGGGCCCTATGGCCTGGAGTGGACGGATGGCTAATTAGAATCCACGATACACAGGATGGTTCCCAGACCCATGGTGGCACCAGTGCCAACTTGGGCTGGTTTGATAGTACCAAGTGGTTCCTGCAATCTGCCATCCAGAAGCGGGGCAGCTTACTTTTGTTTGCCAGGGAAACGGTCCGAGGATTGTGTCTGGGGGCCTATGGCTGGGAGTGACCGGCTGGCTCGTGAAAAGCTACGATAGGCAGGATGGTGACCAGACCCATGACGGCACCAGTGCCAAGTTGGGCTGGTTTGATAGTACCAAGTGGCTCCTGCAATCTGCCATCAAAAACTTGGCAGGCGAGTTTTGTTTTCCAGGGAAAAGCGCCGTTGTTTGTGTTTGGGGGCCTGTGGCTGGGAGTGGCCGGCTGGCTCCTTAGAATCCACGATACGCAGGATGGTTCCCAGACCAGAGGTGGCACCAGTGCCAAGTTGGGCTGGTTTGATTGTAACAAGTGCGTCCGGGAATCTGCCATCCAGAAGCGGGGCAGCTTACTTTTGTTTGCCAGGGTAACGGGCCGAGGTTTGTGTCTGGGGGCCTATGGCTGGGAGTGGCCGGCTGGCTCATGAAAAGCTACGATAGGCAGGATGGTGACCAGACCCATGGTGGCACCAGTGCCAAGTTGGGCTGGTTTGATAGTACCAAGTGGCTCCTGCAATCTGCCATCAAAAAGTCGGCAAGCGAGTGTTGATTTCCAGGGAAAAGCGTCGTTGTTTGTGTTTGGGGGCCGGTGGCTGGGAGTGGCCGGCTGGCTCCTTAGAATCCACGATACGCAGCATGGTTCCCAGACCCAAGGTGGCACCAGTGCCAAGTCGGGCTGGCTTGATAATACCAAGTGGTTCCTGCAATCGGCCATCAAAATGTTCGCAGGCGAGTTTTGTTTTCCAGGGAAAAGCGCCGTTGTTTGTGCCTGGGGCCCTATGGCCTGGAGTGGACGGATGGCTAATTAGAATCCACGATACACAGGATGGTTCCCAGACCCATGGTGGCACCAGTGCCAAGTTGGGCTGGTTTGATAGTACCAAGTGGTTCCTGCAATCTGCCATCCAGAAGCGGGGCAGCTTACTTTTGTTTGCCAGGGAAACGGTCCGAGGTTTGTGTCTGGGGGCCTATGGCTGGGAGTGACCGGCTGGCTCCTGAAAAGCTACGATAGGCAGGATGGTGACCAGACCCATGGTGGCACCAGTGCCAAGTTGGGCTGGCTTGATAATACCAAGTGGTTCCTGCAATCGGCCATCAAAATGTTGGCAGGCGAGTTTTGTTTTCCAGGGAAAAGCGCCGTTGTTTGTGCCTGGGGCCCTATGGCCTGGAGTGGACGGATGGCTAATTAGAACCCACGAGACGCAGGATGGTTCCCAGACCTGAGGTGGCACCAGTGCCAAGTTGGGCTGGTTTGACGGTGCAAAGTGGCTCCTGCAATCTGCCATGCAGAAGCGGGGCAGCTTACTTTTGTTTGCCAGGGAAACGGGCCGAAATATTTGTCTGGGGGCCTCTGGCTGGGGGTGGCTGGCTGGCTCCTGAAAAGCTACGATAGGCAGGATGGTGACCAGACCCATGGTGGCACCAGTGCCAAGTTGGGCTGGTTTGATAGTACCAAGTGGCTCCTGCAATCTGCCATCAAAAACTTGGCAGGCGAGTTTTGTTTTCCAGGGAAAAGCGCCGTTGTTTGTGTTTGGGGGCCTGTGGCAGGGAGTGGCCGGCTGGCTCCTTAGAATCCACGATACGCAGCATGGTTCCCAGACCCAAGGTGGCACCAGTGCCAAGTCGGGCTGGCTTGATAATACCAAGTGGTTCCTGCAATCGGCCATCAAAAAGTTGGCAGGCGAGTTTTGTTTTCCAGGGAAAAGCGCCGTTGTTTGTGCCTGGGGCCCTATGGCCTGGAGTGGACGGATGGCTAATTAGAATCCACGATACAAAGGATGGTTCCCAGACCCATGGTGGCACCAGTGCCAAGTTGGGCTGGTTTGATAGTAACAAGTGGTTCCTGCAATCTGCCATCCAGAAGCGGGGCAGCTTACTTTTGTTTGCCAGGGAAACGGGCCGAGGTTTTTGTCTGGGGGCCTATGGCTGGGAGTGACCGGCTGGCTCGTGAAAAGCTACGATAGGCAGGATGGTGACCAGACCCATGACGGCACCAGTGCCAAGTTGGGCTGGTTTGATAGTACCAAGTGGCTCCTGCAATCTGCCATCACAAACTTGGCGGGCGAGTTTTGTTTTCCAGGGAAAAGCGCCGTTGTTTGTGTTTGGGGGCCTGTGGCTGGGAGTGGCCGGCTGGCTCCTTAGAATCCACGATACTCAGCATGGTTCCCAGATCAGAGGTGGAACCTGTGCCAAGTTGGGCTGGTTTGATAGTACCAAGTGCGTCCGGGAATCTGCCATCCAGAAGCGGGGCAGCTTACTTTTGTTTGCCAGGGAAACGGGCCGTGGGTTTTGTTTGGGGGCCTATGGCTGAGAGTGACCGGCTGGCTCCTGAAAAGTTACGATAGGCAGGATGGTGACCAGACCCATGGTGGCACCAGTGCCAAGTTGGGCTGGTTTGATAGTACCAAGTTGCTCCTGCAATCTGCCATCAAAAAGTTGGCAGGCGAGTTTTGTTTTCCAGGGAAAAGCGCCGTTGTTTGTGTTTGGGGGCCTGTGGCTGGGAGTGGCCGGCTGGCTCCTTAGAATCCACGATACGCAGGATGGTTCCCAGACTTGACGTGGCACCAGTGCCAAGTCGGGCTGGTTTGATAGTACCAAGTGCGTCCTGCAATCTGCCATCCAGAAGCGGGGCAGCTTACTTTTGTTTGCCAGGGAAACGGGCAGAGCTTTGTGTCTGGGGGCATATGGCTGAGAGTGGCCGTCTGGCCCCTGAAAATCCACGATAGGCAGGATGGTTCCCAGACCAGAGGTGGCACCAGTGCCAAGTCGGGCTGGTTTGATAGTACCAAGTTGCTCCTGCAATCTGCCATCAAAAAGTTGTCAGGCGAGTTTTGTTTTCCAGGGAAAAGCGCCGTCGTTTGTGTTTGGGTGCCTGTGGCTGGGAGTGGCCGGCTGGCTAATTAGAATCCACGATACGCAGGATGGTTCCCAGACCAGTGGTGGCACCAGTGCCAAGTCGGGCTGGTTTGATAGTACCAAGTGGCTCCTGCAATCAGCCATCCAGAAGCGGGGCAGCTTACTTTTGTTTGCCAGGGAAACGGGCCGAGCTTTGTGTCTGGGGGCCTATGGCTGGGAGTGACCGGCTGGCTCCTGAAAAGCTACGATAGGCAGGATGGTGACCAGACCCATGGTGGCACCAGTGCCAAGTTGGGCTGGTTTGATAGTACCAAGTGGCTCCTGCAATCTGCCATCAAAAAGTTGTCAGGCGAGTTTTGTTTTCCAGGGAAAAGCGCCGTTGTTTGTGTTTGGGGGCCTGTGGCTGGGAGTGGCCGGCTGGCTAATTAGAACCCACGATACGCAGGATGGTTCCCAGACCAGAGGTGGCAACAGTGACAAGTCGGGCCAGTTTGATGGTGCAAAGTGGCTCCTGCAATCTGCCATCCAGAAGCAGGGCTGCTTACTTTTGTTTGCCAGGGAAAGGAGCCGAGGTTTTTGTCTGGGGGCCTATGGCTGTGAGTGACCCGCTAGGTCCTTAAAAGCTACGAGAGGCATGATGGTGACCAGACCCATGGTGGCACCAGTGCCAAGTTGGGCTGGTTTGATAGTACCAAGTGGCTCCTGCAATCTGCCATCAAAAAGTCGGCAAGCGAGTGTTGATTTCCAGGGAAAAGCGCCGTTGTTTGTGTTTGGGGGCCTGTGGCAGGGAGTGGCCGGCTGGCTCCTTAGAATCCACGATACGCAGCATGGTTCCCAGACCCAAGGTGGCACCAGTGCCAAGTCGGGCTGGCTTGATAATACCAAGTGGTTCCTGCAATCGGCCATCAAAAAGTTGGCAGGCGAGTTTTGTTTTCCAGGGAAAAGCGCCGTTGTTTTTGTTTGGGGGCCTATGGGTGGGAGTGGCCGGCTGGCTCCTTAGAATCCACGAGACGCAGGATGGTTCCCAGACCTGAGGTGGCACCAGTGCCAAGTTGGGCTGGTTTGATAGTACCAAGTGCGTCCTGCAATCTGCCATCCAGAAGCGGGGTAGCTTACTTTTGTTTGCCAGGGAAACGGGCCGAGGTTTGTGTCTCGGGGCCTATGGCTGGGAGTGACCGGCTGGCTCCTGAAAAGCTACGATAGGCAGGATGGTGACCAGACCCATGGTGGCACCAGTGCCAAGTTGGGCTGGTTTGATAGTACCAAGTGGCTCCTGCAATCTGCCATCAAAAAGTTGGCAGGTGAGTTTTGTTTTCCAGGGAAAAGCGCCGTTGTTTGTGTTTGGGGGCCTGTGGTTGGGAGTGGCCAGCTGGCTCCTTAGAATCAATGATACGCAGGATGGTTCCCAGACCAGAGGTCGCAGCAGTGCCAAGTCGGGCTGGTTTGATGGTGCAAAGTGGCTCCTGCAATCTGCCATCCAGAAGCGGGGTAGCTTACTTTTGTTTGCCAGGGAAACGGGCCGAGGTTTGTGACTGGGGGCCTATGGCTGGGAGTGACCGGCTGGCGCCTGAAAAGCTACGATAGGCAGGATGGTGACCAGACCCATGGTGGCACCAGTGCCAAGTTGGGCTGGTTTGATAGTACCAAGTGGCTCCTGCAATCTGCCATCAAAAACTTGGCAGGCCAGTTTTGTTTTCCAGGGAAAAGCGCCGTTGTTTCTGTTTGGGGGCCTGTGGCTGGGAGTGGCCGGCTGCCTCCTTTGAACCCAGGATACGCAGGATGGTTCCCAGAGCCAAGGTTACGCCAGTGCCAAGTTCGGCTGGTTTGATAGTACCAAGTGGATCCTGCAAACTGCCATCCAGAAGCGGGACAGCTTAATTTTGTTTCCCAGGGAAACGGGCCGAGGTATTTGTCTGGGGGCCTATGGCTGGGCGTGACTGGCTGGCTACTGAAAAGCTACGATAGGCAGGATGGTTACCAGGCTCATGGTGGCCCCACTGCCAAGTCGGGCTGGTTTGATAATACTAAATAACTCCTGAAATCTGCCATCCAGACGCGGGGCAGCGGATTTCTGTTTGCTGGAGAAAAGTTCCGTGGTTTTTTTTTGGGGGTATATGGCTGGACGTGGCCGGCTGGCTCCTTAAAAATCCACGATACGCAGGATTGTTCCCTGACCCAAGGTGGCATGAGTGCCAAGTCGGGCTGTTTTCGTAGTACCAAGTGCGTCCTGCAATTTGCCATCCAGAAGAGGGGCAGTTGAGTTTTGTTTGCCAGAGAAAAGGACCGTGGTATATGTTTGGGGGCATATGGCTGAGAGTGGCCGGCTGGCCCCTGAAAATCCACGATAGGCAGGATGGTTCCCAGAACCAAGGTGGCACCAGTGCCATGTTGGCCTGGTTTGATAGTACCATGTGGCTCCTGCAATCTGCCATCCAGAAGCGTGGCTGCTTACTTTTGCTTGCCAGGGAAACGGGCCGAGATATTTGTCTGGGGGCCTATGGCTGGGAGTGACCGGCTGGCTCCTGAAAAGCTACGATAGGCAGGATGGTGACCAGACCCATGGTGGCACCAGTGCCAAGTTGGGCTGGTTTGATAGTACCAAGTGGCTCCTGCAATTTGCCATCAAAAACTTGGCAGGCCAGTTTTGTTTTCCAGGGAAAAGCGCCGTTGTTTCTGTTTGGGGGCCTGTGGCTGGGAGTGGCCGGCTGCCTCCTTTGAACCCAGGATACGCAGGATGGTTCCCAGAGCCAAGGTTACGCCAGTGCCAAGTTTGGCTGGTTTGATAGTACCAAGTGGATCCTGCAAACTGCCATCCAGAAGCGGGACAGCTTAATTTTGTTTCCCAGGGAAACGGGCCGAGGTATTTGTCTGGGGGCCTATGGCTGGGCGTGACTGGCTGGCTACTGAAAAGCTACGATAGGCAGGATGGTTACCAGGCTCATGGTGGCCCCACTGCCAAGTCGGGCTGGTTTGATAATACTAAATAACTCCTGAAATCTGCCATCCAGACGCGGGGCAGCGGATTTCTGTTTGCTGGAGAAAAGTTCCGTGGTTTTTTTTGGGGGTATATGGCTGGACGTGGCCGGCTGGCTCCTTAAAAATCTCGATACGCAGGATTGTTCCCTGACCCAAGGTGGCATGAGTGCCAAGTCGGGCTGTTTTCGTAGAACCAAGTGCGTCCTGCAATTTGCCATCCAGAAGAGGGGCAGTTGAGTTTTGTTTGCCAGAGAAAAGGACCGTGGTATATGTTTGGGGGCATATGGCTGAGAGTGGCCAGCTGGCCCCTGAAAATCCACGATAGGCAGGATGGTTCCCAGAACCAAGGTGGCACCAGTGCCATGTTGGCCTGGTTTGATAGTACCATGTGGCTCCTGCAATCTGCCATCCAGAAGCGGGGCTGCTTACTTTTGCTTGCCAGGGAAACGGGCCGAGATATTTGTCTGGGGGCCTATGGCTGGGAGTGACCGGCTGGCTCCTGAAAAGCTACGATAGGCAGGATGGTGACCAGACCCATGGTGGCACCAGTGCCAAGTTGGGCTGGTTTGATAGTACCAAGTGGCTCCTGCAATCTGCCATCCAAAAGTTGTCAGGCGAGTTTTGTTTTCCAGGGAAAAGCGCCGTTGTTCTTGTTTAGAGGCCTGTGGCTGGGAGTGGCCGGCTGCCTCCTTTGAACCCAGGATACGCAGGATGGTTCCCAGACCAGAGGTGGCACCAGTGCCAAGTTGGGCTGGTTTGATAGTACCAAGTGGCTCCTGCAATCTGCCATCCAGAAGCGGGACAGCTTACTTTTGTTTCCCAGGGAAACGGGCCGAGGTATTTGTCTGGGGGCCTATGGCTGGGAGTGACCGGCTGGCTACTGAAAAGCTACGATAGGCAGGATGGTTACCAGACTCATGGTGGCACCAGTGCCAAGTCGGGCTGGTTTGATAATACTAAATAGCTCCTGAAATCTGCCATTCAGACGCGGGGCAGCGGATTTTTGTTTGCTGGAGAAAAGTTCCGTGGTTTTTTTTTGGGGGTATATGGCTGGACGTGGCCGGCTGGCTCCATAAAAAGATCGATACGCAGGATTGTTCCCTGACCCAAGGTGGCATCAGTGCCAAGTCGGGCTGTTTTCGTAGTACCAAGTGCGTCCTGCAATTTGCCATCCAGAAGAGGGGCAGTTGAGTTTTGTTTGTCAGAGAAAAGGGCCGTGGTATGTGTTTGGATCCATATGGCTGAGATTGGCCGGCTGGCCCCTGAAAATCCACGATAGGCAGGATGATTCCCAGAGCCAAGGTGGCACCAGTGCCATGTTTGCCTGGTCTGATAGTACCATGTGCCTCCTGCAATCTGCCATCAAAATGTTGGCAGGCGAGTTTTGTTTTCCAGGGAAAAGCGCCGTATTTTGTGTTTGGGCGCCTGTGGCTCAGAGTGGCCGGGTGGCTGCTTAGAATCCACGATACGCAGGATGGTTCCCAGACCCAAGGTGGCACCAGTGCCAAGTCGGGCTGGTTTGACACTACCAAGTGGCTCCTGCAATCTGCCATCCAGAATCGGGGCAGCTTAATTTTGTTTGCCAGGGAAACGGTCCGAGGTTTGTGTCTGGGGGCCTATGGCTGGGAGTGACCGGCTGGCTCCTGAAATGCTACAATAGGCAGGATGGTTCCCAGACCCATAGTGGCACCAGTACCAAGTTGGGATGATTTGATAGTACCAAGTGGCTCCTGCAATCTGCCATCAAAAAGCTGGCAGGCGAGTTTTGTTTTCCAGGGAAAAGCGCCGTTGTTTGTGTTTGGGGGCCTGTGGCTGGGAGTGGCCGGCTGGCTCCTTAGAATCCACGATATGCAGGATTGTTCCCAGACCCAAGGTGGCACCAGCGCCAAGTCGGGCTGGTTTGATGGTGCAAAGTGGCTCCTGCAATCTGCCATCCAGACGCGGGGCAGCGGATTTTTGCTTCCATGAGAAATGGTCCGTGGTTTGTTTTTGGGGGTATATGGCTCAGCGTGGCCGGCTGGCTCCTTAAAAAGCTCGATATGCAGGATGGTTCCCTGACACAAGGTGGCACCAGTGCCACGTCGGGCGGTTTTCGTAGTACAAAGTGCGTCCTAAAATTTGCCATCCAGAAGAGGGGCAGTTGAGTTTTGTTTGCCTGTGAAACGGGCCGTTGTTTTTGATTGGGGTCTGTGGCCGAGAGTGTTCGGCTGGCTCCTGACAACCCACAATACGCAGGATGGTTCCCAGACCCAAGGTGGCACCAGTGCCAAGTCGGGCTGGTTTGATAGTACCAAGTGGCTCCTGCAATCTGCCATCCAGAAGCGGTGCAGTTGAGTTTTGTTTGCCAGAGAAAAGGGCCGTGGGTTGTGTTTGGGGGCATATGGCTTGGAGTGGCCGGCTGTCTCATTAAAAAGATCGATACGCAGGATGGTTCCGAGACCCAAGGTGGCACCAGTGCCAAGTCGGGCTGTTTTTATAGTACCAAGTGCGTCCTGCAATTTGCCATCCAGAAGAGGGGCAGTGGAGTTTTGTTTGCCAGAGAATAGCGCCGTTGTTTGTGTTTGGGGGCTTGTGGCTGGGAGTGGCCGACTGGCGCCTTAGAATCTGTGTTACGCAGCATGGTTCCCAGACCAGAGGTGGCACCAGTTCCAAGTCGGGCTGGTTTGATAGTACCAAGGGGCTCCTGCAATCTGCCATCCAGAAGCGGGGCAGCTTACTTTTGTTTGCCAGGGAAACGGGCCGAGGTTTGTGACTGGGGACCTATGGCTGGGAGTGACCGGCTGGCTCCTGAAAAGCTACGATAGGCAGGATGGTGACCAGACCCATGGTGGCACCAGTGCCAAGTTGGGCTGGTTTGATAGTACCAAGTGGCTCCTGCAATCTGCCATCAAAAAGTTGGCAGGCGAGTTTTGTTTTCCAGGGAAAAGCGCCGTTGTTTGTGTTTGAGGGCCTGTGGCTGGGAGTGGCCGGCTGGCTCCTTAGAATCCACGATACGCAGGATGGTTCCCAGACCAGAGGTGGCACCTTTGCCAAGTTGGGCTGGTTTGATAGTACCAAGTGCGTCCTGCAATCTGCCATCCAGAAGCGGGGCAGCTTACTTTTGTTTGCCAGGGAAACGGGCCGAGGTTTGTGTCTGGGGGCCTATGGCTGGGAGTGACCTGCTAGGTCCTGAAAAGCTGCGATAGGCAGGATGGTGACCAGACCCATGGTGGCACCAGTGCCAAGTTGGGCTGGTTTGATAGTACCAAGTGGCTCCTGCAATCTGCCATCCAGAAGCGGGGTAGCTTACTTTTGTTTGCCAGGGAAACGGGCAGAGCTTTGTGTCTGGGGGCATATGGCTGAGAGTGGCCGTCTGGCCCCTGAAAATCCACGATAGGCAGGATGGTTCCCAGACCAGAGGTGGCACCAGTGCCAAGTCGGGCTGGTTTGATAGTACTAAATAGCACCTGCAATCTGCCATCAAAAAGTTGGCAGGCCAGTTTTGTTTTCCAAGGAAAAGCACCGTTGTTTGTGTTTGGGGGACTGTGGCTGGGAGTGGCCGGCTGGCTCCTTAGAACACACGATACGCAGGATGGTTCCCAGACCCAAGGTGGCACCAGTGCCACGTCGGGCTGGTTTGATGGTGAAAAGTGGCTCCTGCAATCTGCCATCCTGAAGCGGGGTAGCTTACTTTTGTGTGCCAGGGAAACGGGCCGAGGTTTATGACTGGGGGCCTAGGGCTAGGAGTGACAGGCTGGCTCCTGAAAAGCTACAATAGGCAGGATGGTTCCCAGACCCAAGGTGGCACCAGTGCCAAGTTGGGCTGGTTTGATGGTACCAAGTGGCTCCTGCAATCTGCCATCAAAAAGTTGGCAGGCCAGTTTTGTTTTCCAGGGAAAAGCGCCGTTGTTTGTGTTTGGGGGACTGTGGCTGGGAGTGGCCGGCTGGCTCCTTAGAACACAAGATACGCAGGATGGTTCCCAGACCAGAGGTGGCACCAGTGCCAAGTTGGGCTGGTTTGATAGTCCCAAGTGTCTCCTGCAATCTGCCATCCAGAAGCGGGGCAGCTTACTTTTGTTTGCCAGAGAAATAGGCCTAGGTTTTTGTTTGGGGGCCTGTGGCTAGGAGTGGCCGGCTGGCTCCTAAGAATCCACGATACGCAGGATGTTTCCCAGACCCATGGTGGCACCAGTGCCAAGTTGGGCTGGTTTGATAGTACCATTGGCTCCTGCAAACTCCATCAAAAAGTTGGCAGGCGTGTTTTGTTTTCCAGGGAACAGCGCCGTTGATTTTGTTTGGGGGCCTGTGGCTGGGAGTGGCCGGCTGGCTCCTTAGAGACCACGATACGCAGGATGGTTCCCAGACCCAAGGTGGCACCAGTGCCAAGTCGGGCTGGTTTGATAGTACCAAGTGGCTCCTGCAATCTGCCATCCAGAAGTGAGGAAGCTAAGTTTTGTTTGCCAGAAAAAAGGGCCGTTGTTTTTGTTGGGGACCTGTGGTTGGGAGTAGCCGGCTGGCTCCTTAGAATCCACGATACGCAGGATGGTTCCCAGACCCAAGGTGGCCCCAGTGCCAAGTTGGGCTGGTTTGATAGTACCAAGTGCGTCCTGCAATCTGCCATCCACAAGCGGCGCCGCTTAGTTTTGTTAGCCACGGAAACGGGCCGAGGTTTGTGTCTGGGGGCCTATGGCTGGGAGTGACCGGCTAGGTCCTGAAAATCTACGATAGGCAGGATGGTGACCAGACCCATGGTGGCACCAGTGCCAAGTTGGGCTGGTTTGATAGTACCAAGTGGCTCCGGCAATCTGCCATCAAAATTTGGCAGGCGAGTTTTGTTTTCCAGGGAAAAGCGCCGTTGTTTGTGTTTGAGGGCCTGTGGCTGGGAGTGGCCGGCTGGCTCCTTAGAATCCACGATACGCAGGATGGTTCCCAGACCCAAGTTGGCACCAGTGCCAAGTCGGGCTGGTTTGATAGTACCAAGTGGTTCCTGCAATCTGCCATCCAGAAGCGGGGTAGCTTACTTTTGTTTGCCAGGGAAACGGGCCGAGCTTTGTTTTTGGGGGCCTGTGGCTGGCAGTGGCCAGCTGGCTCCTGAAAATCCATGATACGCAGCATGGTTCCCAGACCCAAGATGGCACCAGTGCCAAGTGGGGCTGGTTTGACAGTGTCAAGTGCCTCATGCAATCTCCCATCCAGAAACGGGGCAGCTGAGTTCTTTTGCCTGTGAACCGGCCGTTGTTTTTGATTGGGGTCTGTGGCCGAGAATGGTCGACTGGCTACTGACAATCCACAATACGCAGGATGGTTCCCAGACTCAAGGTGGCACCAGGGCCAAGTCGGGCTCGTTTGATAGTACCAAGTGGCTCCTGCAATCTGCCATCCTGACGCGGGGCAGCGGATCTTTGTTTGCCAGAGTAAAGTTCCGTGGTTTGTTTTTGGGGGCATATGGCTGGGAGTGGCCGGCTGGCTCCTTAAGAAGCTCGATACGCAGGATGGTTCCCAGATCCATGGTGGCACCATTGCCTAGTTTGGCTGTTTTTGTAGTACCAAGTGCGTCCTGCAATTTTCCATCCAGAAGAAGGGCAGTTGAGTTTTGTTTTCCAGGGAAAAGCGCCGTTGTTTTTGTTTGGAGGCCTGTGGCTGGGAGTGGCCGGCTGGCTCCTTAGAACACACGATACGCAGGATGGTTCCCAACCCAAGGTGGCACCAGTGCCAAGTTGGGCTGGTTTGATAGTACCAAGTGGCTCCTGCAATCTGCCATCCAGAAGCGGGGCAGCTTACTTTTGTTTGCCAGGGAAACGGGCCGAGGTTTGTGACTGGGGGCCTATGGCTGGGAGTGACCGGCTGGCTCCTGAAAAGCTACGATAATCAGGATGGTGACCAGACCCATGGTGGCACCAGTGCCAAGTTGGGCTGATTTGATAGTACCAAGTGGCTCCTGCGATCTGCCATCAAAAAGTTGGCAGGCGAGTTTTGTTTTCCAGGGAAAAGCGCTGTTGTTTGTATTTGGGGGCCTGTGGCTGGGAGTGACCGGCTGGCTCCTTAGAATCCACGATACGCAGGATGGTTCCCAGACCCAAGGTGGCACCAGTGCCAAGTTGGGCTGGTTTGATTATACCAAGTGGTTCCTGCAATCTGCCATCCAGAAGCGGGGCAGCTTACTTTTGTTTGCCAGGGAAACGGGCCGAGCTTTGTGTCTGGGGGCCTATGGCTGGGAGTGACCTGCTAGGTCCTGAAAAGCTACGATAGGCAGGATGGTGACCAGACCCATGGTGGCACCAGTGCCAAGTTGGGCTGGTTTGATAGTACCAAGTGGCTCCTGCAATCTGCCATCAAAAAGTTGGCAGGCGAGTTTTGTTTTCCAGGAAAAAGCGCCGTTGTTTGTGTTTGGGGGCCTGTGGCTGGGAGTGGCCGCCTGGCTCCTTAGAATCCACGATACGCAGCATTGTTCCCAGACCAGAGGTGGCACCAGTGCCAAGTCGGGCTAGTTTGATGGTGCAAAGTGGCTCCTGCAATCTGCCATCCAGTAACGGGGTAGCTTACTTTTTTTTGCCAGGGAAACGGGCCGAGGTTTTTGTCTGGAGGCCTATGGCTGGGAGTGACCGGCTAGGTCCTGAAAAGCTACGATAGGCAGGATGGTGACCAGACCCATGGTGGCACCAGTGCCAAGTTGGGCTGGTTTGATAGTACCAAGTGGCTCCTGCAATCTGCCATCAAAACGTTGTCAGGCGAGTTTTGTTTTCCAGGGAGAAGCGCCGTTGTTTGTGTTTGCGGGCCTGTGGCTGGGAGTGGCCGGCTGGCTCCTTAGAATCCACGATACGCAGGATGGTTCCCAGACCCAAGATGGCACCAGTGCCAAGTCGGGCTGGTTTGATAGTACCAAGTGGTTCCTGCAATCTGCCATCCAGAAGCGGGGTAGCTTACTTTTGTTTGCCAGGGAAACGGGCCGAGCTTTGTTTTTGGGGGCCTGTGGCTGGCAGTGGCCAGCTGGCTCCTGAAAATCCATGATACGCAGCATGGTTCCCAGACCCAAGATGGCACCAGTGCCAAGTGGGGCTGGTTTGACAGTGTCAAGTGCCTCATGCAATCTCCCATCCAGAAACGGGGCAGCTGAGTTCTTTTGCCTGTGAACCGGCCGTTGTTTTTGATTGGGGTCTGTGGCCGAGAATGGTCGACTGGCTACTGACAATCCACAATACGCAGGATGGTTCCCAGACTCAAGGTGGCACCAGGGCCAAGTCGGGCTCGTTTGATAGTACCAAGTGGCTCCTGCAATCTGCCATCCTGACGCGGGGCAGCGGATCTTTGTTTGCCAGAGTAAAGTTCCGTGGTTTGTTTTTGGGGGCATATGGCTGGGAGTGGCCGGCTGGCTCCTTAAGAAGCTCGATACGCAGGATGGTTCCCAGATCCATGGTGGCACCATTGCCTAGTTTGGCTGTTTTTGTAGTACCAAGTGCGTCCTGCAATTTTCCATCCAGAAGAAGGGCAGTTGAGTTTTGTTTTCCAGGGAAAAGCGCCGTTGTTTTTGTTTGGAGGCCTGTGGCTGGGAGTGGCCGGCTGGCTCCTTTCAACACACGATACGCCGGATGGTTCCCAACCCAAGGTGGCACCAGTGCCAAGTTGGGCTGGTTTGATAGTACCAAGTGGCTCCTGCAATCTGCCATCCAGAAGCGGGGCAGCTTACTTTTGTTTGCCAGGGAAACGGTCCGAGGTTTGTGACTGGGGGCCTATGGCTGGGAGTGACCGGCTGGCTCCTGAAAAGCTACGATAGGCAGGATGGTGACCAGACCCATGGTAGCACCAGTGCCAAGTTGGGCTGGTTTGATAGTACCAAGTGGCTCCTGCAATCTGCCATCAAAAACTTGGCAGGCGAGTTTTGTTTTCCAGGGAAAAGCGCCGTTGTTTGTGTTTGGGGGCCTGTGGGTGGGAGTGGCCGGCTGGCTCCTTAGAATCCACGATATGCAGGATGGTTCCCAGACCTGAGGTGGCACCAGTGCCAAGTCGGGCTGGTTTGATGGTGCAAAGTGGCTCCTGCAATCTGCCATCCAGACGCAGGGCAGCAGATTTTTGTTTCCAAGAGAAATGGTCCGTGGTTTGTTTTTGGGGGTATATGGCTGGGCGTGGCCTGCTGGCTCCTTAAAAAGCTACGATAGGCAGGATGGTTCCCTGACCCAAGGTGGCACCAGTGCCAAGTCGGGCGGTTTTCGTAGTACAAAGTGCGTCCTAAAATTTGCCATCCAGAAGAGGGGCAGTTGAGTTTTGTTTATCAGAGAAAAGGGCCGTGGTTTTTTTTTGGGGGCATATGGCTGAGAGTGGCCGTCTGGCCCCTGAAAATCCACGATAGGCAGGATGGTTCCCAGACCAGAGGTGGCACCAGTGCCAAGTCGGGCTGGTTTGATAGTACTAAATAGCACCTGCAATCTGCCATCAAAAAGTTGGCAGGCCAGTTTTCTTTTCCAGGGAAAAGCACCGTTGTTTGTGTTTGGGGGACTGTGGCTGGGAGTGGCCGGCTGGCTCCTTAGAACACACGATACGCAGGATGGTTCCCAGACCCAAGGTGGCACCACTGCCACGTCGGGCTAGTTTGATGGTGCAAAGTGGCTCCTGCAATCTGCCATCCTGAAGCGGGGTAGCTTACTTTTGTGTGCCAGGGAAACGGGCCGAGGTTTATGACTGGGGGCCTAGGGCTAGGAGTGACAGGCTGGCTCCTGAAAAGCTACAATAGGCAGGATGGTTCCCAGACCCAAGGTGGCACCAGTGCCAAGTTGGGCTGGTTTGATGGTACCAAGTGGCTCCTGCAATCTGCCATCAAAAAGTTGGCAGGCCAGTTTTGTTTTCCAGGGAAAAGCGCCGTTGTTTGTGTTTGGGGGACTGTGGCTGGGAGTGGCCGGCTGGCTCCTTAGAACACAAGATACGCAGGATGGTTCCCAGACCAGAGGTGGCACCAGTGCCAAGTTGGGCTGGTTTGATAGTCCCAAGTGTCTCCTGCAATCTGCCATCCAGAAGCGGGGCAGCTTACTTTTGTTTGCCAGAGAAATAGGCCTAGGTTTTTGTTTGGGGGCCTGTGGCTAGGAGTGGCCGGCTGGCTCCTAAGAATCCACGATACGCAGGATGTTTACATGACCCATGGTGGCACCAGTGCCAAGTTGGGCTGGTTTGATAGTACCAAGTGGCTCCTGCAAACTCCATCAAAAAGTTGGCAGGCGTGTTTTGTTTTCCAGGGAACAGCGCCGTTGATTTTGTTTGGGGGCCTGTGGCTGGGAGTGGCCGGCTGGCTCCTTAGAATCCACGATACGCAGGATGGTTCCCAGACCCAAGGTGGCACCAGTGGCAAGTCGGGCTGGTTTGATAGTACCAAGTGGCTCCGGCAATCTGCCATCCAGAAGTGAGGCAGCTAAGTTTTGTTTGCCAGAAAAAAGGGCCGTGGTTTTTGTTGGGGGCCTGTGGCTGGGAGTAGCCGGCTGGCTCCTTAAAATCCACGATAGGCAGGATGGTTCCCAGACCCAAGGTGGCACCAGTGCCAAGTCGGGCTGGTTTGATAGTACCAAGTGGCTCCTGCAATCTGCCATCCAGAAGCGGGGCAGCTGAGTTTTGTTTGCCAGAGAAAAAGGCTGTGGTTTGTGTTTGGGGGCCTGTGGCTGGCAGTGGCCGGCTGGCTCCTGAAAATCCACGATACGCAGCATGGTTCCCAGACCCAAGGTGGCACCAGTGCCAAGTGGGTCTCGTTTGACAGTGTAAAGTGCCTCCTGCAATCTCCCATCCAGAAGCGGGGCAGCTGAGTTTTTTTTGCCAGGGAAACGGACCTTTGTTTTTGATTGGGGTCTGTGGCCGAGAGTGGTCGGCTGTCTCCTGACAATCCACAATACGCAGGATGGTTCCCAGACCAAAGGTGGCACCAATGCCAAGTCGGGCTGGTTTGATAGTACCAAGTGTCTCCTGCAATCTGCCATCCAGAAGCGGGGCAGCTGAGTTTTGTTTGCCAGAGAAAAGGGCCGTGGGTTGTGTTTGGGGGCATATGGCTGGGAGTGGCCACCTGGCTCCTTAAAATGCACGATACGCCGCATGGTAACCAGACGCAAGGTGGCACCAGTGCCAAGTCGGGCTGTTTTTGTAGTACCCAGTGGCTTCTGCAATTTGCCATCCAGAAGCGGGGCAGCTAAATTTTGTTTGCTAGAGAAAAGGGCTGTGGTTTGTGTTTGGGGGCCTATGGCTGAGAGTGGCCGGCTGGCCCCTGAAAATCAACGATAGGCAGGATGGTTCCCAGATCCAAGGTGGCACCAGTGCCAAGTAAGGCTGGTTGTATGGTTCAAAGTGACTCCTGCAATCTGCCATCCAGAAGCGGGACAGCTGAGTTTTTTTTGCCAGAGAAAAGGTCCATGGTTTCTTTTTGGGGCATACGGCTGGGAATTGCCGGCTGGCTCCTTAAAATGCTCGATACGCAGGATGGTTCCCAGAGCCAAGGTGGCACCACTGCCAAGTCGGGCTCTTTTTGTAGTACCAAGTGCGTCCTGCAATTTGCCATCCAGAAGAGGGGCAGTTGAGTTTTGTTTGCCAGAGAAAAGGGCCGAGGTTTGTGTTTGGGGGCATATGGCTGGGAGTGTTCGGCTGGTTCCTGAATATGTACCATACGCAGGATTGTTCCCAGATCCAAGGTGGCAGCAGTGCCATGTTGTGCTGGTGTGATAGTCCCAAGTGGCTCCTGCAATCTGCCATCCAGAAGTGGGGCAGCTGATTTTTGTTTGCCAGAGAAAAGGTCCGTGGTTTGTGTTTGGGGGCATATGGCTGAGAGTGGCCGGCTGGCCCCTGAAAATCCACGATACACAGGATGGTTCCCAGATCCAAGGTGGCACCTGTGCCAAGTCGGGCTGATTTGATAGTACTAAGTAGCTCCTGCAATCTGCCATGCAGAAGCGGGGCAGCTTACTTTTGTTTTCCAGGGAAACGGGCCGAGGTTTGTGTTTGGGGGCCTATGGCTGAGAGTGACCGGCTGGCTCCTGAAAAGCTACAATAGGCAGGATGGTGACCAGACCCATGGTGGCACCAGTGCCAAGTTGGGCTGGTTTGATAGTACCAAGTGGTTCCTGCAATCTGCCATCCAGAAGCAGGGCAGCTGAGTTTTGTTTGCCAGAGAAAAGGGCCTTGGTTTGTGTTTGGGGGCATATGGCTGGGTGTGGCCAGCTGGCTCCTTAAAATGCACGATATGCAACATGGCTCCCAGACCCAAGGTGGCACAAGTGCCAAGTTGGGCTGGTTTGATAGTACCAAGTGGCTCCTGCAATCTTCCATGATCACGTGGAGAAATACTTTCTGGTTTCAGCCTCATGCTCTTTCTTCTCTCCCTCAACTTCTCTATCACCTCTCATCTGGTTCACATGCGCTGTCTTCAAGGTCCACAGGCTACTTTTCACAGAATCTTCTGGCCTGATGAAGTAAGGATGATGAATAGAACAGAGCTGGGATCTATTTTCCAGTTTGGATAAAATGCATTCTGCACACAAATCCAAGGAGAACGGGCTGCCCCGATGCCCAGAAAATCTTTCACTCCTGCTAGTGTTCTACGTCAACCGCAACTTAGTCTGAAAGAAAAGCTTTTTCTCTGAGAGCATCTGAGAGGTTTGCATGAAGCACTGATATCTGACATATGCAATTTTGAATAGGAGAGGAAAAAGAAAATGGCAAGGAGTTTTTAATTTTAGTGGTTTCAATTTTAATTTCCGTGCACTTTTTCAAAACTTGTCAGCTCAAATGCCCATCAACATCTTTTAGTCATCTGTAAGTCAGTATTCATATAAAATGTGCTTCAAATCCAAAGAATTTCAAATTTGCACTCCAAGCTTCTATGCCTAGATTTATGATTTCCTACACATATTAGATGAAAGGAAGGCCTTTTTTACTGTGGGAGTGCTGGAACACTGGAACAGGTTGCCCAGAGAAGTTGTGGGTGTCCCATCCCTGAAAGTATTCAAGGTCACCTTGGACGGGGCTTGGAGCAGCAACAAAGGAGAAGCTTGATGGTAGAGAAACAAAGTTGGACTATAGAAGAAACTCGGATTGAAGTATAGGATCAAGTTTTCTCTCAGCTCTTGGGGTAAATTCAAAGTTGTACAAAATGACATTTATCTGTGCTATTCACTACTGTAACAGAAAGTTTCATGAAAACTGTACAGAAGATAGTAAATTTTAAAAGAGATAAGAATTACAGCATAAAATCCATGGGATAGGTTACAACATGAGACACTCTCTAAGAGAAAATCTCTGTGTTTCAGCACTTCATCGGGGTAAGATTTCATGAAGTGCCAAAGAAGGCGGCAAAATATCATTCGGGACATTATTTACTGGAATTCAGCCTGGCCATTAGTAGGAACTGCCTTTGAACATATCATGTAGATATACCACACACACTTTCCCTTCACTGAAAAATTACTGTTTACAACAAATAAGCAATTGACGATCAAAATTGATTGAAAGCATCTTAAACATGTCAAGTATTTCATTGTAGATGATCTGTGATCCAAATGCTTCTTCCACCTTCGAGAGGGACAGAAGAATTCTTCCATATCATGATGGTTTAAAATTGTATCAACCAATGTTTTCTGCTGAAAAGATATCATCTATTTTTTTCTATTTTTGGAAGAAAATATTCCTAGACATACAACAGGTGAGAACTAAGTAATTTTAAAGAAACAAATGAAATGAAAATATTCTGTAAATAGAATGAAATGAAAAGCTGTGTTTTAAATAGGAGCTAAATATTAAACAGAATTTTTGTACCAGGCATTTGAATTACTGCACCAGCTCTTTTGCCCATCAAGAGAGGCATTTAGCATTTCAGTCTTTTCCAAGGTGTTCATGATCTGCTATGCTGATCTCTGTGTGTGCCTAGGTGTGTGTGGAGGGGGGGGCATATGAAGGGGAGTGTGTATGTTTGCTTTACAATTGTTGTGGCAGATTCATGCCTCAGCTCCACATTTTGTTTTAAAAAGGTCACACCGAGTGGATATGAAGTTTACTATCAACAAGAGATCGATTCCCAAATCATCCATTTGACTCTCCCTTATAAATCATGTGCTTTGTTGCATATTTTATCAAATATACTTTCAAGCCAGATGGAGGAAGGAGGATGTGGGAATCCCTCCACCATCTTGCAACTTTTATGTAAGTAGGTTTTCAAGAAAATCATCATTTCTCTTTTAAATATGTCTGGAACAGGCATGATGGTAGTGTCAACCTGTTGGAGTTTTTGTTGCTGGAAGAAGTTGTACAAAAGGATTGGTTTTTACATTGACCAGTTACTGAATCAAGCGCAGGAATACATTGGAAATTTAGCTGGGGGTTCCTTTTCCCAGCAGACTACTTCTAGAACGAGCTTGTACACTGAAGCTGACTCTTTTGCTCTCTTTTTGTTTCTTTCCTATTTTCTTGGCTTCTTTGCCACTATCTAGACAATTTTGGAACTTTGTTCCCAACTAAAATGGTTTCAATAGTCTGATTGTGATCATACATTTTTACAAGGAATTTTTAAAATCTTTCCTCGAGTCCAGAAAGTCAAGGACTTAGATCTTTTTCTTCCCTTATCAATATTGCCATGAAATTGATAAATAAAGACCAACTCTTTATTTTTGTTTTTAACCCACGTAGATAATTCCCATCCATTAATCCATTTTGTGGACCAATAGCTGCCATTCTGATGGAAGCTGTCACTTCTTAACAATAGGCATTCTGTGACTATGTTGACAGCACTTTGGGTGAAGATCCTAACTGGTCTTAGATATACATAGGGAGAAATTTGCTCAGCCAGTGTCAGTCTTAAGCATGCGTATCAGAAGATCTTTCTAGAGCTGGGAATTTTCCCATGAAAGGGATTCAGTTAGGGAAGAGACACTTGTGCCAGAGTTTTACATTCTTCTTGAACACTGCTTAAGGAACTTAGATGCCATGTCCATTTGGATCTCTGTCTGCACAGAACTTTGTCATGCCAGTGCTTTGAAATGCATCTTGAAGAGAATTCACTAGCACAGAATGAAAGAGAGTGGAAGGGGTTGGTGGGGCTAACCAGGCCCAACCCCCCTGCCTAAACCAGGATACCTAGAGCCTCTTGCCCAGGATTCTATCTGGGTGTACTTTTAATGTCTTCAAAGATCCAGGCTCCACAATCTTTCTGGGCAGTCTGTGCCGTGGTTCAGTCACCCTGACAGTAAAGAAACATTTACTGATGTTCAAAGGCAATCTCCTGTATTTCAGTGTGTGCCCACTGCCTCTTGTCTTTACCCTCAGCATCACTGAAAAGACACTGATTCCCTCCCCTTTGCACTATTGCTTCCATATGTATGTGTGATGCCATGTAGAGGTATGTCAAAAACCTCCCTGAAGCCCAGGCAGATAATATTCCCTTCATCTACCAGTCAAGTTGATTCATCAGAGGAGTTTAAAGTGATGTTCAGCATGAAATTCCCCTGAAAAATCATGCTAACTACATTATTTGGTCATCTGTCATGTGCCTGGCAAGGATTTCCAGGAAGAGCTGCTTCATCAACTTCCTGGGGATAAAAAAGAGGCTGGCTGGTTTGTACTATGGCGAGTCCTCTTAATTGCCTTTTTTGAAGATGGGTGTCATATGCTAACATCCACTCTTTAGACTCTCTTGTCGTCTACATCTTAGCAAAACGCTTTTCCACTATGTCTGGCTAGGAAAAACTGTGCCAGCACAGAAAACATCTCCCATCGTGTTCTAGAAGTTGCACGGATGTCTGCCAAGTGTTTGGCAGGAAGAAAAGAAAAGTTGTCCAAAACAGCTTCCAATCGAATGTTCCTGTGATTGGAAAAGTCAGGAGAGTGCAAAGGTACTGTTTTCTATCAGTTGGCAAGGTGCGCACACAATCCCAGTGTTGTACAGCTTGCTTCTTCACCTTCCCGAAGCTGCCGCTCTCGCCGGCTGCCGGAGCCCAAGAAGCGGCTTCTTCGCGCAAAGACGATTGTGCCGCTCACAGTGCTCTCCTTAGCGCGGCTTCTGCCGAAAGACGCCCGGCAGCGGCTCTTACCTCCGGAGAGCACCCTACCTTCGTCTTTAGCTCCTCTTCTCATCTACACCTCGGCAAAAAGCTTCTCCACTATGTCTGGCTAGGAAAAACTGTGCCAGCACAGAAAACATCTCCCATCGTGTTCTAGAAGTTGCACGGATGTCTGCCAAGTGTTTGGCAGGAAGAAAAGAAAAGTTGTCCAAAACAGCTTCCAATCGAATGTTCCTGTGATTGGAAAAGTCAGGAGAGTGCAAAGGTACTGTTTTCTATCAGTTGGCAAGGTGCGCACACAATCCCAGTGTTGTACAGCTTGCTTCTTCACCTTCCCGAAGCTGCCGCTCTCGCCGGCTGCCGGAGCCGAAGAAGCGGCTTCTTCGCGCAAAGACGATTGTGCCGCTCACAGTGCTCTCCTTAGCGCGGCTTCTGCCGAAAGACGCCCGGCAGCGGCTCTTACCTCCGGAGAGCATCCTACCTTCGTCTTTCGCGTCTTTTGTAGTCTACATCTTAGCAAAACGCTTTTCCACTATGTCTGGCTAGGAAAAACTGTGCCAGCACAGAAAACATCTCCCATCGTGTTCTAGAAGTTGCACGGATGTCTGCCAAGTGTTTGGCAGGAAGAAAAGAAAAGTTGTCCAAAACAGCTTCCAATCGAATGTTCCTGTGATTGGAAAAGTCAGGAGAGTGCAAAGGTACTGTTTTCTATCAGTTGGCAAGGTGCGCACACAATCCCAGTGTTGTACAGCTTGCTTCTTCACCTTCCCGAAGCTGCCGCTCTCGCCGGCTGCCGGAGCCCAAGAAGCGGCTTCTTCGCGCAAAGACGATTGTGCCGTTCACAGTGCTCTCCTTAGCGCGGCTTCTGCCGAAAGACGCCCGGCAGCGGCTCTTACCTCCGGAGAGCATCCTACCTTCGTCTTTCGCGTCTTTTGTAGTCTACATCTTAGCAAAACGCTTTTCCACTATGTCTGGCTAGGAAAACCCGTGCCAGCACAGAAAACATCTCCCATCGTGTTCTAGAAGTTGCACGGATGTCTGCCAAGTGTTTGGCAGGAAGAAAAGAAAAGTTGTCCAAAACAGCTTCCAATCGAATGTTCATGTGATTGGAAAAGTCAGGAGAGTGCAAAGGTACTGTTTTCTATCAGTTGGCAAGGTGCGCACACAATCCCAGTGTTGTACAGCTTGCTTCTTCATCTTCCCGAAGCTGCCACTCTCAGGAGGTAAGAGCCGCTGCCGGGCGTCTTTCGGCAGAAGCTGCGCTAAGGAGAGCACTGTGAGCGGCACAATCGTCTTTGCGCGAAGAAGCCGCTTCTTGGGCTCCGGCAGCCGGCGAAAGCGGCTGCTTCGGGAAGGTGAAGAAGCAAGCTGTACAACACTGGGATTGTGTGCGCACCTTGCCAACTGATAGAAAACAGTACCTTTGCACTCTCCTGACTTTTCCAATCACAGGAACATTCGATTGGAAGCTGTTTTGGACAACTTTTCTTTTCTTCCTGCCAAACACTTGGCAGACATCCGTGCAACTTCTAGAACACGATGGGAGATGTTTTCTGTGCTGGCACAGTTTTTCCTAGCCAGACATAGTGGAAAAGCGTTTTGCTAAGATGTAGACTACAAAAGACGCGAAAGACGAAGGTAGGATGCTCTCCGGAGGTAAGAGCCGCTGCCGGGCGTCTTTCGGCAGAAGCCGCGCTAAGGAGAGCACTGTGAGCGGCACAATCGTCTTTGCGCGAAGAAGCCGCTTCTTGGGCTCCGGCAGCCGGCGAGAGCGGCAGCTTCGGGAAGGTGAAGAAGCAAGCTGTACAACACTGGGATTGTGTGCGCACCTTGCCAACTGATAGAAAACAGTACCTTTGCACTCTCCTGACTTTTCCAATCACAGGAACATTCGATTGGAAGCTGTTTTGGACAACTTTTCTTTTCTTCCTGCCAAACACTTGGCAGACATCCGTGCAACTTCTAGAACACGATGGGAGATGTTTTCTGTGCTGGCACAGTTTTTCCTAGCCAGACATAGTGGAAAAGCGTTTTGCTAAGATGTAGACTACAAAAGACGCGAAAGACGAAGGTAGGATGCTCTCCGGAGGTAAGAGCCGCTGCCGGGCGTCTTTCGGCAGAAGCCGCGCTAAGGAGAGCACTGTGAGCGGCACAATCGTCTTTGCGCGAAGAAGCCGCTTCTTGGGCTCCGGCAGCCGGCGAGAGCGGCAGCTTCGGGAAGGTGAAGAAGCAAGCTGTACAACACTGGGATTGTGTGCGCACCTTGCCAACTGATAGAAAACAGTACCTTTGCACTCTCCTGACTTTTCCAATCACAGGAACATTCGATTGGAAGCTGTTTTGGACAACTTTTCTTTTCTTCCTGCCAAACACTTGGCAGACATCCGTGCAACTTCTAGAACACGATGGGAGATGTTTTCTGTGCTGGCACAGTTTTTCCTAGCCAGACATAGTGGAAAAGCGTTTTGCTAAGATGTAGACTACAAAAGACGCGAAAGACGAAGGTAGGATGCTCTCCGGAGGTAAGAGCCGCTGCCGGGCGTCTTTCGGCAGAAGCCGCGCTAAGGAGAGCACTGTGAGCGGCACAATCGTCTTTGCGCGAAGAAGCCGATTCATCGGCTCCGGCAGTCGGCGAGAGCGGCAGCTTCGGGAAGGTGAAGAAGCAAGCTGTACAACACTGGGATTGTGTGCGCACCTTGCCAACTGATAGAAAACAGTACCTTTGCACTCTCCTGACTTTTCCAATCACAGGAACATTCGATTGGAAGCTGTTTTGGACAACTTTTCTTTTCTTCCTGCCAAACACTTGGCAGACATCCGTGCAACTTCTAGAACACGATGGGAGATGTTTTCTGTGCTGGCACAGTTTTTCCTAGCCAGACATAGTGGAAAAGCGTTTTGCTAAGATGTAGACTACAAAAGACGCGAAAGACGAAGGTAGGATGCTCTCCGGAGGTAAGAGCCGCTGCCGGGCGTCTTTCGGCAGAAGCCGCGCTAAGGAGAGCCCTGTGAGCGGCACAATCGTCTTTGCGCGAAGAAGCCGCTTCTTGGGCTCCGGCAGCCGGCGAGAGCGGCAGCTTCGGGAAGGTGAAGAAGCAAGCTGTACAACACTGGGATTGTGTGCGCACCTTGCCAACTGATAGAAAACAGTACCTTTGCACTCTCCTGACTTTTCCAATCACAGGAACATTCGATTGGAAGCTGTTTTGGACAACTTTTCTTTTCTTCCTGCCAAACACTTGGCAGACATCCGTGCAACTTCTAGAACACGATGGGAGATGTTTTCTGTGCTGGCACAGTTTTTCCTAGCCAGACATAGTGGAAAAGCGTTTTGCTAAGATGTAGACTACAAAAGACGCGAAAGACGAAGGTAGGATGCTCTCCGGAGGTAAGAGCCGCTGCCGGGCGTCTTTCGGCAGAAGCCGCGCTAAGGAGAGCACTGTGAGCGGCACAATCGTCTTTGCGCGAAGAAGCCGCTTCTTGGGCTCCGGCAGCCGGCGAGAGCGGCAGCTTCGGGAAGGTGAAGAAGCAAGCTGTACAACACTGGGATTGTGTGCGCACCTTGCCAACTGATAGAAAACAGTACCTTTGCACTCTCCTGACTTTTCCAATCACAGGAACATTCGATTGGAAGCTGTTTTGGACAACTTTTCTTTTCTTCCTGCCAAACACTTGGCAGACATCCGTGCAACTTCTAGAACACGATGGGAGATGTTTTCTGTGCTGGCACAGTTTTTCCTAGCCAGACATAGTGGAAAAGCGTTTTGCTAAGATGTAGACTACAAAAGACGCGAAAGACGAAGGTAGGATGCTCTCCGGAGGTAAGAGCCGCTGCCGGGCGTCTTTCGGCAGAAGCCGCGCTAAGGAGAGCCCTGTGAGCGGCACAATCGTCTTTGCGCGAAGAAGCCGCTTCTTGGGCTCCGGCAGCCGGCGAGAGCGGCAGCTTCGGGAAGGTGAAGAAGCAAGCTGTACAACACTGGGATTGTGTGCGCACCTTGCCAACTGATAGAAAACAGTACCTTTGCACTCTCCTGACTTTTCCAATCACAGGAACATTCGATTGGAAGCTGTTTTGGACAACTTTTCTTTTCTTCCTGCCAAACACTTGGCAGACATCCGTGCAACTTCTAGAACACGATGGGAGATGTTTTCTGTGCTGGCACAGTTTTTCCTAGCCAGACATAGTGGAAAAGCGTTTTGCTAAGATGTAGACTACAAAAGACGCGAAAGACGAAGGTAGGATGCTCTCCGGAGGTAAGAGCCGCTGCCGGGCGTCTTTCGGCAGAAGCCGCGCTAAGGAGAGCACTGTGAGCGGCACAATCGTCTTTGCGCGAAGAAGCCGATTCATCGGCTCCGGCAGTCGGCGAGAGCGGCAGCTTCGGGAAGGTGAAGAAGCAAGCTGTACAACACTGGGATTGTGTGCGCACCTTGCCAACTGATAGAAAACAGTACCTTTGCACTCTCCTGACTTTTCCAATCACAGGAACATTCGATTGGAAGCTGTTTTGGACAACTTTTCTTTTCTTCCTGCCAAACACTTGGCAGACATCCGTGCAACTTCTAGAACACGATGGGAGATGTTTTCTGTGCTGGCACAGTTTTTCCTAGCCAGACATAGTGGAGAAGCTTTTTGCCGAGGTGTAGATGAGAAGAGGAGCTAAAGACGAAGGTAGGATGCTCTCCGGAGGTAAGAGCCGCTGCCGGGCGTCTTTCGGCAGAAGCCGCGCTAAGGAGAGCCCTGTGAGCGGCACAATCGTCTTTGCGCGAAGAAGCCGCTTCTTGGGCTCCGGCAGCCGGCGAGAGCGGCAGCTTCGGGAAGGTGAAGAAGCAAGCTGTACAACACTGGGATTGTGTGCGCACCTTGCCAACTGATAGAAAACAGTACCTTTGCACTCTCCTGACTTTTCCAATCACAGGAACATTCGATTGGAAGCTGTTTTGGACAACTTTTCTTTTCTTCCTGCCAAACACTTGGCAGACATCCGTGCAACTTCTAGAACACGATGGGAGATGTTTTCTGTGCTGGCACAGTTTTTCCTAGCCAGACATAGTGGAAAAGCGTTTTGCTAAGATGTAGACGACAAGAGAGGCTAAAGAGTGGATGTTAGCAAATGACACCCATCTTCAAAAAAGGCAATTAAGAGGACTCGCCATAGTACAAACCAGCCAGCCTCTTTTTTATCCCCAGGAAGTTGATGAAGCAGCTCTTCCTGGAAATCCTTGCCAGGCACATGACAGATGACCAAATAATGTAGTTAGCATGATTTTTCAGGGGAATTTCATGCTGAACATCACTTTAAACTCCTCTGATGAATCAACTTGACTGGTAGATGAAGGGAATATTATCTGCCTGGGCTTCAGGGAGGTTTTTGACATACCTCTACATGGCATCACACATATATATGGAAGCAATAGTGCAAAGGGGAGGGAATCAGTGTCTTTTCAGTGATGCTGAGGGAAAAGACAAGAGGCAGTGGGCACACACTGAAATACAGGAGATTGCCTTTGAACATCAGTAAATGTTTCTTTACTGTCAGGGTGACTGAACCACGGCACAGACTGCCCAGAAAGATTGTGGAGCCTGGATCTTTGAAGACATTAAAAGTACACCCAGATAGAATCCTGGGCAAGAGGCTCTAGGTATCCTGGTTTAGGCAGGGGGGTTGGGCCTGGTTAGCCCCACCAACCCCTTCCACTCTCTTTCATTCTGTGCTAGTGAATTCTCTTCAAGATGCATTTCAAAGCACTGGCATGACAAAGTTCTGTGCAGACAGAGATCCAAATGGACATGGCATCTAAGTTCCTTAAGCAGTGTTCAAGAAGAATGTAAAACTCTGGCACAAGTGTCTCTTCCCTAACTGAATCCCTTTCATGGGAAAATTCCCAGCTCTAGAAAGATCTTCTGATACGCATGCTTAAGACTGACACTGGCTGAGCAAATTTCTCCCTATGTATATCTAAGACCAGTTAGGATCTTCACCCAAAGTGCTGTCAACATAGTCACAGAATGCCTATTGTTAAGAAGTGACAGCTTCCATCAGAATGGCAGCTATTGGTCCACAAAATGGATTAATGGATGGGAATTATCTACGTGGGTTAAAAACAAAAATAAAGAGTTGGTCTTTATTTATCAATTTCATGGCAATATTGATAAGGGAAGAAAAAGATCTAAGTCCTTGACTTTCTGGACTCGAGGAAAGATTTTAAAAATTCCTTGTAAAAATGTATGATCACAATCAGACTATTGAAACCATTTTAGTTGGGAACAAAGTTCCAAAATTGTCTAGATAGTGGCAAAGAAGCCAAGAAAATAGGAAAGAAACAAAAAGAGAGCAAAAGAGTCAGCTTCAGTGTACAAGCTCGTTCTAGAAGTAGTCTGCTGGGAAAAGGAACCCCCAGCTAAATTTCCAATGTATTCCTGCGCTTGATTCAGTAACTGGTCAATGTAAAAACCAATCCTTTTGTACAACTTCTTCCAGCAACAAAAACTCCAACAGGTTGACACTACCATCATGCCTGTTCCAGACATATTTAAAAGAGAAATGATGATTTTCTTGAAAACCTACTTACATAAAAGTTGCAAGATGGTGGAGGGATTCCCACATCCTCCTTCCTCCATCTGGCTTGAAAGTATATTTGATAAAATATGCAACAAAGCACATGATTTATAAGGGAGAGTCAAATGGATGATTTGGGAATCGATCTCTTGTTGATAGTAAACTTCATATCCACTCGGTGTGACCTTTTTAAAACAAAATGTGGAGCTGAGGCATGAATCTGCCACAACAATTGTAAAGCAAACATACACACTCCCCTTCATATGCCCCCCCCTCCACACACACCTAGGCACACACAGAGATCAGCATAGCAGATCATGAACACCTTGGAAAAGACTGAAATGCTAAATGCCTCTCTTGATGGGCAAAAGAGCTGGTGCAGTAATTCAAATGCCTGGTACAAAAATTCTGTTTAATATTTAGCTCCTATTTAAAACACAGCTTTTCATTTCATTCTATTTACAGAATATTTTCATTTCATTTGTTTCTTTAAAATTACTTAGTTCTCACCTGTTGTATGTCTAGGAATATTTTCTTCCAAAAATAGAAAAAAATAGATGATATCTTTTCAGCAGAAAACATTGGTTGATACAATTTTAAACCATCATGATATGGAAGAATTCTTCTGTCCCTCTCGAAGGTGGAAGAAGCATTTGGATCACAGATCATCTACAATGAAATACTTGACATGTTTAAGATGCTTTCAATCAATTTTGATCGTCAATTGCTTATTTGTTGTAAACAGTAATTTTTCAGTGAAGGGAAAGTGTGTGTGGTATATCTACATGATATGTTCAAAGGCAGTTCCTACTAATGGCCAGGCTGAATTCCAGTAAATAATGTCCCGAATGATATTTTGCCGCCTTCTTTGGCACTTCATGAAATCTTACCCCGATGAAGTGCTGAAACACAGAGATTTTCTCTTAGAGAGTGTCTCATGTTGTAACCTATCCCATGGATTTTATGCTGTAATTCTTATCTCTTTTAAAATTTACTATCTTCTGTACAGTTTTCATGAAACTTTCTGTTACAGTAGTGAATAGCACAGATAAATGTCATTTTGTACAACTTTGAATTTACCCCAAGAGCTGAGAGAAAACTTGATCCTATACTTCAATCCGAGTTTCTTCTATAGTCCAACTTTGTTTCTCTACCATCAAGCTTCTCCTTTGTTGCTGCTCCAAGCCCCGTCCAAGGTGACCTTGAATACTTTCAGGGATGGGACACCCACAACTTCTCTGGGCAACCTGTTCCAGTGTTCCAGCACTCCCACAGTAAAAAAGGCCTTCCTTTCATCTAATATGTGTAGGAAATCATAAATCTAGGCATAGAAGCTTGGAGTGCAAATTTGAAATTCTTTGGATTTGAAGCACATTTTATATGAATACTGACTTACAGATGACTAAAAGATGTTGATGGGCATTTGAGCTGACAAGTTTTGAAAAAGTGCACGGAAATTAAAATTGAAACCACTAAAATTAAAAACTCCTTGCCATTTTCTTTTTCCTCTCCTATTCAAAATTGCATATGTCAGATATCAGTGCTTCATGCAAACCTCTCAGATGCTCTCAGAGAAAAGCTTTTCTTTCAGACTAAGTTGCGGTTGACGTAGAACACTAGCAGGAGTGAAAGATTTTCTGGGCATCGGGGCAGCCCGTTCTCCTTGGATTTGTGTGCAGAATGCATTTTATCCAAACTGGAAAATAGATCCCAGCTCTGTTCTATTCATCATCCTTACTTCATCAGGCCAGAAGATTCTGTGAAAAGTAGCCTGTGGACCTTGAAGACAGCGCATGTGAACCAGATGAGAGGTGATAGAGAAGTTGAGGGAGAGAAGAAAGAGCATGAGGCTGAAACCAGAAAGTATTTCTCCACGTGATCATGGAAGATTGCAGGAGCCACTTGGTACTATCAAACCAGCCCAACTTGGCACTTGTGCCACCTTGGGTCTGGGAGCCATGTTGCATATCGTGCATTTTAAGGAGCCAGCTGGCCACACCCAGCCATATGCCCCCAAACACAAACCAAGGCCCTTTTCTCTGGCAAACAAAACTCAGCTGCCCTGCTTCTGGATGGCAGATTGCAGGAACCACTTGGTACTATCAAACCAGCCCAACTTGGCACTGGTGCCACCATGGGTCTGGTCACCATCCTGCCTATTGTAGCTTTTCAGGAGCCAGCCGGTCACTCTCAGCCATAGGCCCCCAAACACAAACCTCGGCCCGTTTCCCTGGCAAACAAAAGTAAGCTGCCCCGCTTCTGCATGGCAGATTGCAGGAGCTACTTAGTACTATCAAATCAGCCCGACTTGGCACAGGTGCCACCTTGGATCTGGGAACCATCCTGTGTATCGTGGATTTTCAGGGGCCAGCAGGCCACTCTCAGCCACATGCCCCCAAAAACAAACCACGGACCTTTTCTCTGGCAAACAAAAATCAGCTGCCCCACTTCTGGATGGCAGATTGCAGGAGCCACTTGGGACTATCACACCAGCACAACATGGCACTGCTGCCACCTTGGATCTGGGAACAATCCTGCGTATTGTACATATTCAGGAACCAGCCGAACACTCCCAGCCACAGGCCCCCAAACACAAACAACGGCCCTTTTCTCTGGCAAACAAAACTCAACTGCCCCTCTTCTGGATGGCAAATTGCAGGACGCACTTGGTACTACAAAAAGAGCCCGACTTGGCAGTGGTGCCACCTTGGCTCTGGGAACCATCCTGCGTATCGAGCATTTTAAGGAGCCAGCCGGCAATTCCCAGCCGTATGCCCCAAAAAGAAACCATGGACCTTTTCTCTGGCAAAAAAAACTCAGCTGTCCCGCTTCTGGATGGCAGATTGCAGGAGTTACTTTGAAACATACAACCAGCCTTACTTGGCACTGGTGCCACCTTGGATCTGGGAAACATCCTGCCTATCGTTGATTTTCAGGGGCCAGCCGGCCACTCTCAGCCATAGGCCCCCAAACCAAAACCTAGGCCTATTTCTCTGGCAAACAAAAGTAAGCTGCCCTGCTTCTGGATGGCAGATTGCAGGAGACACTTGGTACTATCAAACCAGCCCGACTTGGCACTGGTGCGACCTTGGATCTGGGAACCATGCTCTGTATCGTGGATATTCAGGGGCCAGCCGGCCACTCTCAGCCATATGTCCCCAAACAGAAACCTCGGCCCGTTTCTCTGGCAAACAAAACTCAACTGCCCCTCTTCTGGATGGCAAATTGCAGGATGAACTTGATACTAAAACCGCAGGCCGACTTGGTAGTGGTGACACCTTGGGCCTGGGAACCATCATGCGTATCGAGCATTTTAAGGAGCCAGCCGGCCACTCCCAGCAATATGCCCCCAAAAACAATCCACGGAATTTTCCTCTGGCAAACAAAAATCAGCTGCCTCGCTTCTGGATGGCAGATTGCAGGAGCCACTTTGCACCATCAAACCAGCCCGACTTGGCACTGGTGCCACATTGCATCTGGGAACCATGCTGCCTAGCGTGGATTTTCAGGAGCCAGCCGGCCACTCTCAGCTATATACCCCCAAACAAAACCCACGGCCCGTTTCCCTGGCAAACAAAATTAGGCTGCCCCGCTTCTGGATGGCAGATTGCAGGACGCACTTGGTAGTATCAAACCAGCAAAACTTGGCACTGGTGCCACCTTGGGTCTGGGAACCATCCTGCGTATCGTGGGTTCAAAGGAGCCAGCCAGTCACTCCCAGCCACAGGCCCCCAAATACAAACAATGTCGCTTTTCCCTGGAAAACAAAACTCGCCTGCCAACTTTTTGATGGCAGATTGCAGGAGCCACTTGGTACTATCAAACCAGCCCAACTTGGCACTGGTGCCACCATGGGTCTGGTAACCATCCTGCCTATTGTAGCTTTCCAGGAGCCAGCCGGTCACTCCCAGCCATAGGTCCCCAGTCACAAACCTCGGCCCGTTTCCCTGGCAAACAAAAGTAAGCTACCCCGCTTCTGGATGGCAGATTGCAGGAGCCACTTGGTACTATCAAACCAGCCCAACTTGGCACTGGTGCCACCTTGGGTCTGGGAACCATGCTGCGTAACACAGATTCTAAGGCGCCAGTCGGCCACTACGAGCCACAAGCCCCCAAACACAAACAACGGCGCTATTCTCTTGCAAACAAAACTCAACTGCCCCTCTTCTGGATGGCAAATTGCAGGACGCACTTGGTACTATAAAAACAGCCCGACTTGGCACTGGTGCCCCCTTGGGTCTGGGAACCATCCTGCGTATCGATCTTTTTAATGAGACAGCCGGCCGCTCCCAGCCATATGCCCCCAAACACAACCCACGGCCCTTTTCTCTGGCAAACAAAACTCAACTGCACCGCTTCTGGATGGCAGATTGCAGGAGCCACTTGGTACTATCAAACCAGCCCGACTTGGCACTGGTGCCACCTTGGGTCTGGGAACCATCCTGCGTATTGTGGGTTGTCAGGAGCCAGCCGAACACTCTCGGCCACAGACCCCAATTAAAAACAACGGCCCGTTTCACAGGCAAACAAAACTCAGCTGCCCCGCTTCTGGATGGGAGATTGCAGGAGGCACTTGGTGTAATCAAACCAGCCCGACTTGGCACTGGTGCCACCTTGGGTCTGGGAACCATCCTGCGTATCGTGGATTCTAAGGAGCCAGCCGGCCACTCCTAGCCACAGGCCCCCAAACAAAAACCTAGGCCTATTTCTCTGGCAAACAAAAGTAAGCTGCCCTGCTTCTGGATGGCAGATTGCAGGAGACACTTGGTACTATCAAACCAGCCCGACTTGGCACTGGTGCCACCTTGGATCTGGGAACCATGCTCTGTATCGTGGATATTCAGGGGCCAGCCGGCCACTCTCAGCCATATGTCCCCAAACAGAAACCTCGGCCCGTTTCTCTGGCAAACAAAACTCAACTGCCCCTCTTCTGGATGGCAAATTGCAGGATGAACTTGATACTAAAACCGCAGGCCGACTTGGTAGTGGTGACACCTTGGGCCTGGGAACCATCATGCGTATCGAGCATTTTAAGGAGCCAGCCGGCCACTCCCAGCAATATGCCCCCAAAAACAATCCACGGAATTTTCCTCTGGCAAACAAAAATCAGCTGCCTCGCTTCTGGATGGCAGATTGCAGGAGCCACTTTGCACCATCAAACCAGCCCGACTTGGCACTGGTGCCACATTGCATCTGGGAACCATGCTGCCTAGCGTGGATTTTCAGGAGCCAGCCGGCCACTCTCAGCTATATGCCCCCAAACAAAACCCACGGCCCGTTTCCCTGGCAAACAAAATTAAGCTGCCCCGCTTCTGGATGGCAGATTGCAGGACGCACTTGGTAGTATCAAACCAGCAAAACTTGGCACTGGTGCCACCTTGGGTCTGGGAACCATCCTGCGTATCGTGGGTTCAAAGGAGCCAGCCGGTCACTCCCAGCCACAGGCCCCCAAATACAAACAATGTCGCTTTTCCCTGGAAAACAAATCTCGCCTGCCAACTTTTTGATGGCAGATTGCAGGAGCCACTTGGTACTATCAAACCAGCCCAACTTGGCACTGGTGCCACCATGGGTCTGGTCACCATCCTGCCTATTGTAGCTTTCCAGGAGCCAGCCGGTCACTCCCAGCCATAGGTCCCCAGTCACAAACCTCGGCCCGTTTCCCTGGCAAACAAAAGTAAGCTACCCCGCTTCTGGATGGCAGATTGCAGGAGCCACTTGGTACTATCAAACCAGCCCAACTTGGCACTGGTGCCACCTTGGGTCTGGGAACCATGCTGCGTAACACAGATTCTAAGGCGCCAGTCGGCCACTACGAGCCACAAGCCCCCAAACACAAACAACGGCGCTATTCTCTGGCAAACAAAACTCAACTGCCCCTCTTCTGGATGGCAAATTGCAGGACGCACTTGGTACTATAAAAACAGCCCGACTTGGCACTGGTGCCCCCTTGGGTCTGGGAACCATCCTGCGTATCGATCTTTTTACTGAGACAGCCGGCCACTCCCAGCCATATGCCCCCAAACACAACCCACGGCCCTTTTCTCTGGCAAACAAAACTCAACTGCACCGCTTCTGGATGGCAGATTGCAGGAGCCACTTGGTACTATCAAACCAGCCCGACTTGGCACTGGTGCCACCTTGGGTCTGGGAACCATCCTGCGTATTGTGGGTTGTCAGGAGCCAGCCGAACACTCTCGGCCACAGACCCCAATTAAAAACAACGGCCCGTTTCACAGGCAAACAAAACTCAGCTGCCCCGCTTCTGGATGGGAGATTGCAGGAGGCACTTGGTGTAATCAAACCAGCCCGACTTGGCACTGGTGCCACCTTGGGTCTGGGAACCATCCTGCGTATCGTGGATTCTAAGGAGCCAGCCGGCCACTCCTAGCCACAGGACCCCAAACAAAAACCTAGGCCTATTTCTCTGGCAAACAAAAGTAAGCTGCCCTGCTTCTGGATGGCAGATTGCAGGAGACACTTGGTACTATCAAACCAGCCCGACTTGGCACTGGTGCCACCTTGGATCTGGGAACCATGCTCTGTATCGTGGATATTCAGGGGCCAGCCGGCCACTCTCAGCCATATGTCCCCAAACAGAAACCTCGGCCCGTTTCTCTGGCAAACAAAACTCAACTGCCCCTCTTCTGGATGGCAAATTGCAGGATGAACTTGATACTAAAACCGCAGGCCGACTTGGTAGTGGTGACACCTTGGGCCTGGGAACCATCATGCGTATCGAGCATTTTAAGGAGCCAGCCGGCCACTCCCAGCAATATGCCCCCAAAAACAATCCACGGAATTTTCCTCTGGCAAACAAAAATCAGCTGCCTCGCTTCTGGATGGCAGATTGCAGGAGCCACTTTGCACCATCAAACCAGCCCGACTTGGCACTGGTGCCACATTGCATCTGGGAACCATGCTGCCTAGCGTGGATTTTCAGGAGCCAGCCGGCCACTCTCAGCTATATACCCCCAAACAAAACCCACGGCCCGTTTCCCTGGCAAACAAAACTAAGCTGCCCCGCTTCTGGATGGCAGATTGCAGGACGCACTTGGTAGTATCAAACCAGCAAAACTTGGCACTGGTGCCACCTTGGGTCTGGGAACCATCCTGCGTATCGTGGGTTCAAAGGAGCCAGCCGGTCACTCCCAGCCACAGGCCCCCAAATACAAACAATGTCGCTTTTCCCTGGAAAACAAAACTCGCCTGCCAACTTTTTGATGGCAGATTGCAGGAGCCACTTGGTACTATCAAACCAGCCCAACTTGGCACTGGTGCCACCATGGGTCTGGTCACCATCCTGCCTATTGTAGCTTTCCAGGAGCCAGCCGGTCACTCCCAGCCATAGGTCCCCAGTCACAAACCTCGGCCCGTTTCCCTGGCAAACAAAAGTAAGCTACCCCGCTTCTGGATGGCAGATTGCAGGAGCCACTTGGTACTATCAAACCAGCCCAACTTGGCACTGGTGCCACCTTGGGTCTGGGAACCATGCTGCGTAACACAGATTCTAAGGCGCCAGTCGGCCACTACGAGCCACAAGCCCCCAAACACAAACAACGGCGCTATTCTCTGGCAAACAAAACTCAACTGCCCCTCTTCTGGATGGCAAATTGCAGGACGCACTTGGTACTATAAAAACAGCCCGACTTGGCACTGGTGCCCCCTTGGGTCTGGGAACCATCCTGCGTATCGATCTTTTTACTGAGACAGCCGGCCACTCCCAGCCATATGCCCCCAAACACAACCCACGGCCCTTTTCTCTGGCAAACAAAACTCAACTGCACCGCTTCTGGATGGCAGATTGCAGGAGCCACTTGGTACTATCAAACCAGCCCGACTTGGCACTGGTGCCACCTTGGGTCTGGGAACCATCCTGCGTATTGTGGGTTGTCAGGAGCCAGCCGAACACTCTCGGCCACAGACCCCAATTAAAAACAACGGCCCGTTTCACAGGCAAACAAAACTCAGCTGCCCCGCTTCTGGATGGGAGATTGCAGGAGGCACTTGGTGTAATCAAACCAGCCCGACTTGGCACTGGTGCCACCTTGGGTCTGGGAACCATCCTGCGTATCGTGGATTCTAAGGAGCCAGCCGGCCACTCCTAGCCACAGGCCCCCAAACAAAAACCTAGGCCTATTTCTCTGGCAAACAAAAGTAAGCTGCCCTGCTTCTGGATGGCAGATTGCAGGAGACACTTGGTACTATCAAACCAGCCCGACTTGGCACTGGTGCCACCTTGGATCTGGGAACCATGCTCTGTATCGTGGATATTCAGGGGCCAGCCGGCCACTCTCAGCCATATGTCCCCAAACAGAAACCTCGGCCCGTTTCTCTGGCAAACAAAACTCAACTGCCCCTCTTCTGGATGGCAAATTGCAGGATGAACTTGATACTAAAACCGCAGGCCGACTTGGTAGTGGTGACACCTTGGGCCTGGGAACCATCATGCGTATCGAGCATTTTAAGGAGCCAGCCGGCCACTCCCAGCAATATGCCCCCAAAAACAATCCACGGAATTTTCCTCTGGCAAACAAAAATCAGCTGCCTCGCTTCTGGATGGCAGATTGCAGGAGCCACTTTGCACCATCAAACCAGCCCGACTTGGCACTGGTGCCACATTGCATCTGGGAACCATGCTGCCTAGCGTGGATTTTCAGGAGCCAGCCGGCCACTCTCAGCTATATGCCCCCAAACAAAACCCACGGCCCGTTTCCCTGGCAAACAAAATTAAGCTGCCCCGCTTCTGGATGGCAGATTGCAGGACGCACTTGGTAGTATCAAACCAGCAAAACTTGGCACTGGTGCCACCTTGGATCTGGGAACCATCCTTCCTATCGTGGATTTTCAGGGGCCAGCCGGTCACTCTCAGCCATAGGCCCCAAACACAAACCACGGCCCTTTTCTCTGGAAAACAAAACTCAACTGCCCCTCTTCTGGATGGCAGATTGCAGGAGCCACTGGGTACTATGAAACCAGCCCTACTTGGCACTGATGCCACCTTGGGTCTGGGAACCATGCTGCGTATCATGGATTTTCAGGAGCCAGCCGGCCACTGCCAGCCACAGGCCCCGAAACACAAACAACAGCCTTTTTCTCTGGCAAACAAAATTCAGCTGCCCCGCTTCTGGATGGCAGATTGCAGGAACCACTTGGTACTAACAAACCAGCCCGACTTGGCACTGATGCCACCTTGGGTCTGGGAACCATCCTGCGTATCGTGGATTCAAAGGAGCCAGCTGGCCACTCCCAGCCACAGGCCCCAAAACACACACAACGGTGCTTTTCCCTGGAAAACAAAACTCGCCTGCCAAACTTTTGATGGCAGATTGCAGGAGCCACTTGTTATTATCAAACCAGCCCAACTTGGCACTGGTGCCACCATGGGTCTGGTCACCATCCTGCCTATCGTAGCTTTTCAGGAGCCAGCCAGCCACCCCCAGCCAGAGGCCCCCAGACAAATATTTCGGCCCGTTTCCCTGGCAAACAAAAGTAAGCTGCCCCGCTTCTGGATGGCATATTGCAGGAGCCACTTGGTACTATCAAACCAGCCCAACTTGGCACTGGTGCCAACTCAGGTCTGGGAACCATCCTGCGTATCGTGGGTTCTAAGGAGCCAGCTGGCCACTCCCAGCCACAGGCCCCCAAACACAAACAACGGCGCTTTTCCCTGGAAAACAAAACTCGCCTGCCAACTTTTTGATGGCAGATTGCAGGAGCCACTTGGTACTATCAAACCAGCCCAACTTGGCACTGGTGCCACCATGGGTCTGGTAACCATCCTGCCTATTGTAGCTTTCCAGGAGCCAGCCGGTCACTCCCAGCCATAGGTCCCCAGTCACAAACCTCGGCCCGTTTCCCTGGCAAACAAAAGTAAGCTACCCCGCTTCTGGATGGCAGATTGCAGGAGCCACTTGGTACTATCAAACCAGCCCAACTTGGCACTGGTGCCACCTTGGGTCTGGGAACCATGCTGCGTAACACAGATTCTAAGGCGCCAGTCGGCCACTACGAGCCACAAGCCCCCAAACACAAACAACGGCGCTATTCTCTGGCAAACAAAACTCAACTGCCCCTCTTCTGGATGGCAAATTGCAGGACGCACTTGGTACTATAAAAACAGCCCGACTTGGCACTGGTGCCCCCTTGGGTCTGGGAACCATCCTGCGTATCGATCTTTTTAATGAGACAGCCGGCCACTCCCAGCCATATGCCCCCAAACACAACCCACGGCCCTTTTCTCTGGCAAACAAAACTCAACTGCACCGCTTCTGGATGGCAGATTGCAGGAGCCACTTGGTACTATCAAACCAGCCCGACTTGGCACTGGTGCCACCTTGGGTCTGGGAACCATCCTGCGTATTGTGGGTTGTCAGGAGCCAGCCGAACACTCTCGGCCACAGACCCCAATTAAAAACAACGGCCCGTTTCACAGGCAAACAAAACTCAGCTGCCCCGCTTCTGGATGGGAGATTGCAGGAGGCACTTGACACTGTGAAACCAGCCCCACTTGGCACTGGTGCCACCTTGGGTCTGGGAACCATGCTGCGTATCATGGATTTTCAGGAGCCAGCCGGCCACTCCCAGCCACAGGCCCCCAAACACAAACCACAGACTTTTTGTCTGGCAAACAAAATTCAGCTGCCCCGCTTCTGGATGGCAGATTGCAGGAGCCACTTGGGACTATCACACCAGCACAACATGGCACTGCTGCCACCTTGGATCTGGGAACCATCCTTCCTATCGTGGATTTTCAGGGGCCAGCCGGTCACTCTCAGCCATAGGCCCCAAACACAAACCACGGCCCTTTTCTCTGGAAAACAAAACTCAACTGCCCCTCTTCTGGATGGCAGATTGCAGGAGCCACTGGGTACTATGAAACCAGCCCTACTTGGCACTGATGCCACCTTGGGTCTGGGAACCATGCTGCGTATCATGGATTTTCAGGAGCCAGCCGGCCACTGCCAGCCACAGGCCCCGAAACACAAACAACAGCCTTTTTCTCTGGCAAACAAAATTCAGCTGCCCCGCTTCTGGATGGCAGATTGCAGGAACCACTTGGTACTAACAAAACAGCCCGACTTGGCACTGATGCCACCTTGGGTCTGGGAACCATCCTGCGTATCGTGGATTCAAAGGAGCCAGCTGGCCACTCCCAGCCACAGGCCCCAAAACACACACAACGGTGCTTTTCCCTGGAAAACAAAACTCGCCTGCCAAACATTTGATGGCAGATTGCAGGAGCCACTTGGTATTATCAAACCAGCCCAACTTGGCACTGGTGCCACCATGGGTCTGGTCACCATCCTGCCTATCGTAGCTTTTCAGGAGCCAGCCAGCCACCCCCAGCCAGAGGCCCCCAGACAAATATTTCGGCCCGTTTCCCTGGCAAACAAAAGTAAGCTGCCCCGCTTCTGGATGGCAGATTGCAGGAGCCACTTGGTACTATCAAACCAGCCCAACTTGGCACTGGTGCCAACTCAGGTCTGGGAACCATCCTGCGTATCGTGGGTTCTAAGGAGCCAGCTGGCCACTCCCAGCCACAGGCCCCCAAACACAAACAACGGCGCTTTTCCCTGGAAAACAAAACTCGCCTGCCAACTTTTTGATGGCAGATTGCAGGAGCCACTTGGTACTATCAAACCAGCCCAACTTGGCACTGCTGCCACCATGGGTCTGGTCACCATCCTGCCTATCGTAGCTTTTCAGGAGCCAGCCGGTCACTCCCAGCCATAGGCCCCCAGACACAAACCTCGGCCCGTTTCCCTGGCAAACAAAAGTAAGCTGCCCCGCTTCTGCATGGCAGATTGCAGGAGCTACTTAGTACTATCAAACCAGCCCGACTTGGCACTGGTGACACCTCTGGTCTGGGAACCATCCTGCCTATCGTGGATTTTCAGGGGCCAGCCGGCCACTCTCAGCCATATGCCCCAAAAACAAACCACGGCCCTTTTCTCTGGCAAACAAAACTCAACTGCCCCTCTTCTGGATGGCAAATTTTAGGACGCACTTTGTACTACGAAAACCGCCCGACGTGGCACTGGTGCCACCTTGTGTCAGGGAACCATCCTGCATATCGAGCTTTTTAAGGAGCCAGCCGGCCACGCCCAGCCATATACCCCCAAAAACAAACCACGGACCATTTCTCTTGGAAACAAAAATCCGCTGCCCCGCGTCTGTATGGCAGATTGCAGGAGCCACTTTGCACCATCAAACCAGCCCGACTTGGCACTGGTGCCACCTTGGGTCTGGGAACAATCCTGCATATCGTGGATTCTAAGGAGCCAGCCGGCCACTCCCTGCCACAGGCCCCCAAACACAAACAACGGCGCTTTTCCCTGGAAAACAAAATTCGCCTGCCAGCTTTTTGATGGCAGATTGCAGGAGCCACTTGGTACTATCAAATCATCCCAACTTGGCACTGGTGCCACTATGGGTCTGGGAACCATCCTGCCTATTGTAGCATTTCAGGAGCCAGCCGGTCACTCCCAGCCATAGGCCCCCAGACACAAACCTCGGACCGTTTCCCTGGCAAACAAAATTAAGCTGCCCCGATTCTGGATGGCAGATTGCAGGAGCCACTTGGTTGTGTCAAACCAGCCCGACTTGGCACTGGTGCCACCTTGGGTCTGGGAACCATCCTGCGTAACGTGGATTCTAAGCAGCCACCCGGCCACTCTGAGCCACAGGCCCCCAAACACAAACAACGGCGCTTTTCCCTGGAAAACAAAACTCGCCTGCCAACTTTTTGATGGCAGATTGCAGGAGCCACTTGGTACTATCAAACCAGCCCAACTTGGCACTGGTGCCACCTCTGGTCTGGGAACCATCCTGCCTATTGTAGCTTTTCAGGAGCCAGCCGGTCACTCCCAGCCATAGACCCCCAGACACAAACCTCGGCCCGTTTCCCTGGAAAACAAAAGTAAGTTACCCCGATTCTGGATGGCAGATTGCAGGAGCCACTTGGTACTATCAAATCAGCCCAACTTGGCACTGGTGCCACCATGGGTCTGGTAAACATCCTGCCTATCGTAGCTTTTCAGGAGCCAGCCGGTCACTCCCTGCCATAGGCCCCCGGACACAAACCTCGGCCCGTTTCCCTGGCAAACAAAAGTAAGCTGCCCCGCTTTTGGATGGCAGATTGCAGGATGCACTTGGTACTTACAAACCAGCCCGACTTGGCCCTGGTGCCACCTTGGCTCTGGGAACCATGCTGCGTAACGTAGATTCTACGAGGACAGGCGGCCACTCCCAGCCACAGGCCTCTAAACAAAAACAACGGCGCTTTTCCCTGGAAAACAAAATTCGCCTGCCAACTTCTTGATGGCAGATTGCAGGAGCCACTTGGTACTATCAAACCAGCCCAACTTGGCACTGGTGCCACCATGGGTCTGGTCACCATCCTGCCTATCGTAGCTTTTCAGGAGCCAGCCGCTCACTCCCACCCATAGGCCCCCAGACAAATACCTCGGCACGTTTCCCTGGCAAACAAAAGTAGGCTGCCCCGCTTCTGGATGGCAAATTGCAGGACGCACTTGGTACTACGAAAACAGCCCGACTTGGCACTGATGCCACCTTGGGTCAGGGAACAATCCTGCGTATAGAGCTTTTTAAGGAGCCAGCCGGCCACGTCCAGTCATATACCCCCAAAAAAAAAACCACGGAACTTTTCTCCAGCAAACAAAAATCCGCTGCCCCGCGTCTGGATGGCAGATTGCAGGAGCTATTTAGTATTATCAAAGCAGCCCCACTTGGCACTGGTGGCACCATGAGTCTGGTAACCATCCTGCCTATCGTAGCTTTTCAGTAGTCAGCCGGTCACTCCCAGCCATAGGCCCCCAGACAAATACCACGGCCCGTTTCCCTGGGAAAAAAAAGTAAGCTGTCCCGCTTCTGGATGGCAGATTGCAGGAGCCACTTGGTACTATCAAACCAGCCCAACTTGTTCCCAGACCCAAGGTGGCACCAGTGCCACGTGGGGCTGGTTTGATGGTGCAACGTGGCTCCTGCAATCTGCCATCCAAAAGCGGGGCAGCTTACTTTTGTTTGCCAGGGAAACGGTCCGAGGTTTGTGTCTGGGGGTCTAAGGCTGGGAGTGACCGGCTGGCTCCTGAAAAGCTACGATAGGCAGGATGGTTCCCAGACCAGACGTGGCACCAGTGCCAAGTTGGGCTGGTTTGATAGTACCAAGTGGCTCCTGCAATCTGCCATCAAAAAGTTGGCAGGCGAGTTTTGTTTTCCAGGGAAAAGCGCCGTAGTTTTTGTTTGGGGGCCTGTGGCTCAGAGTGGCCGGGTGGCTGCTTAGAATCCACGATACGCAGGATGGTTCCCAGACCCAAGGTGGCACCAGTGCCAAGTCGGGCTGGTTTGACACAACCAAGTGGCTCCTGCAATCTGCCATCCAGAATCGGGGCAGCTTAATTTTGTTTGCCAGGGAAACGGTCCGAGGTTTGTGTCTGGGGGCCTATGGCTGGGAGTGACCGGCTGGCTCCTGAAATGCTACAATAGGCAGGATGGTTCCCAGACCCATAGTGGCACCAGTGCCAAGTTGGGATGATTTGATAGTACCAAGTGGCTCCTGCAATCTGCCATCAAAAAGTTGGCAGGCGAATTTTGTTTTCCAGGGAAAAGCGCCGTTGTTTGTGTTTGGGGGCCTGTGGCTGGGAGTGGCCGGCTGGCTCCTTAGAATCCACGATATGCAGGATTGTTCCCAGACCCAAGGTGGCACCAGTGCCAAGTCGGGCTGGTTTGATGGTGCAAAGTGGCTCCTGCAATCTGCCATACAGACGCGGGGCAGCGGATTTTTTTTTCCAAGAGAAATGGTCCGTGGTTTGTTTTTGGGGGTTTATGGCTGGGCGTGGCCGGCTGGCTCCTTAAAAAGCTCGATATGCAGGATGGTTCCCTGACACAAGGTGGCACCAGTGCCACGTCGGGCGGTTTTCGTAGTACAAAGTGCGTCCTAAAATTTGCCATCCAGAAGAGGGGCAGTTGAGTTTTGTTTGCCAGAGAAAAGGGCCGTGGTTTGTTTTTGGGGGCATATGGCTGAGAGTGGCCGGCTGGCTCCTGAAAAGCTACGATAGGCAGGATGTTTACCAGACCCATGGTGGCACCAGTGCCAAGTTGGGCTGATTTGATAGTACCAAGTGGCTCCTGCAATCTGCCATCCAGAATCGGGGTAGCTTACTTTTGTTTTCCAGGGAAACGGGCCGAGGTTTGTGTCTGGGGGTCTATGGTTGGGAGTGGCCGGCTGGCTCCATAGAAACCACGATACGCAGCATGGTTCCCAGACCAGAGGTGGCACCAGTGCCAAGTTGGGCTGGTTTGATACTACCAAGTGGTTCCTGCAATCTGCCATCCAGAAGCGGGGCAGCTTACTTTTGTTTGCCAGGGAAACGGATCGTTGTTTGTGTTTGGGGGCCTATGGCTGGGACTGACCGGCTGGCTCCATAAAATCCACGATACGCAGGATGGTTCCCAGACCAGAAGTGGCACCAGTGCCAAGTCGGGCTGGTTTGATAGTACCAAGTGGCTCCTGCAATCTGCCATCCAGAAGCGGGGCAGCTTACTTTTGTTTGCCAGGGAAACGGGCCGAGGTTTGTGTCTCGGGGCCTATGGCAGGCAGTGACCGGCTGGCTCCTGAAAGCTACGATAGGCAGGATGGTGACAAGACCCATGGTGGCACCAGTGCCAAGTTGGGCTGGTTTGATAGTACCAAGTGGCTCCTGCAATCTGCCATCAAAACGTTGGCAGGCGAGTTTTGTTTTCCAGGGAAAAGCGCCGTTGTTTGTGTTTGGGGGCCTGTGGTTGGGAGTGGCCGGCTGGCTCCTTAGAAACCACAATACGCAGGATGGTTCCCAGACCAGCGGTGGCACCAGTGCCAAGTCGGGCTGGTTTGATAGTACCAAGTGGCTCCTGCAATCTGCCATCCAGAAGCGGGGCAGCTTACTTTTGTTTGCCACGGAAACGGGCCGTTGTTTGTGTTTGGGGGCCTGTGGCTGGGAGTGGCCGACTGGCTCCTTAGAATCCACGATACGCAGGATGGTTCCCAGACCAGAGGTGGCACCAGTGCCAAGTCGGGCTGGTTTGATAGTACCAAGTGGCTCCTGCAATCTGCCATCCAGAAGCGGGGCAGCTTAATTTCCTTTGCCAGGGAAACGGGCCGAGCTTTGTGTCTGGGGGCCTATGGCTGGGAGTGACCGGCTGGCTCCTGAAAAGTTACGATAGGCAGGATGGTGACCAGACCCATGGTGGCACCAGTGCCAAGTTGGGCTGGTTTGATAGTACCAAGTGGCTCCTGCAATCTGCCATCAAAACGTTGGTAGGCGAGTTTTGTTTTCCAGGGAAAAGCGCCGTTGTTTTTGTTTGGGGGCCTGTGGCTGGGAGTGGCCGGCTGGCTCCTTAGAATCCACGATACGCACCATGGTATCCAGACCCAAGGTGGCACCAGTGCCAAGTTTTGCTGGTTTGATAGTACCAAGTGGTTCCTGCAATCTGCCATCCAGAAGCAGGGCAGCTTACTTTTGTTTGCCAGGGAAACGGGCCGAGGTTTGTGTCTGGGGGCCTATGGCTGCGAGTGACCGGCTGGCTCCTGAAAAGCTACGATAGCCAGGATGGTGACCAGACCCATGGTGGCACCAGTCCCAAGTTGGGCTGGTTTGATAGTACCAAGTGGCTCCTGCAATCTGCCATCAAAAGTTTGGCAGGCGAGTTTTGTTTTCCAGGGAAAAGCGCCGTTGATGTGTTTAGGGGCCTGTGGCTGGGAGTGGCCGGCTGGCTCCTTAGAATCCACCATACGCAGGATGGTTCCCAGACCCAAGGTGGCACCATTGCCTAGTCGGGATAGTTTGATGGTGCAAAGTGGCTCCTGCAATCTGCCATCCAGAAGCGGGGCAGCTTACTTTTGTTTGCCAGGGAAACGGGCCGAGGTTTGTGTCTGGGGGCCTATGGCTGGGAGTGACCGGCTGGCTCCTGAAAAGCTACGATAGGCAGGATGGTGACCAGACCCAAGGTGGCACCAGTGCCAAGTTGGGCTGGTTTGATGGTACCAAGTGGCTCCTGCAATCTGCCATCAAAAAGTTGGCAGGCGAGTTTTGTTTTCCAGGGAAAAGAGCCGTTGTTTTTGTTTGGGGGCCTGTGGCTGGGAGTGGCCGGCTGGCTCATTAGAATCCACGATACGCAGGATGGTTCCCAGACTTGTCGTGGCACCAGTGCCAAGTTGGGCTGGTTTGATGGTGCAAAGTGGCTCCTGCAATCTGCCATCCAGAAGCGGGGCAGCTTACTTTTGTTTGCCAGGGAAACGGGCCGAGGTTTTTGTCTGGGGGCCTATGGCTGGGAGTGACCGGCTGGCTCCTGAAAAGCTACGATAGGCAGGATGGTGACCAGACCCATGGTGGCACCAGTGCCAAGTTGGGCTGGTTTGATAGTACCAAGTGGCTCCTGCAATCTGCCATCAAAAAGTTGGCAGGCGAGTTTTGTTTTCCAGGGAAAAGTGCCGTTGTTTGTGTATGGGTGCCTGTGGCTGGGAGTGGCCGGCTGGCTCTTTAGAATCCACGATACGCAGGATGGTTCCCAGACCAGTGGTGGCACCAGTGCCAAGTCGGGCGGGTTTGATAGTAACAAATGCGTCCTACAATCTGCCATCCAGAAGCGGGGCAGCTTACTTTTGTTTTCCAGGGAAACGGGCCGAGGTTTTTGTCTGGGGTCCTATGGCTGGGAGTGACCGGCTGGCTCGTGAAAAGCTACGATAGGCAGGATGGTGACAAGACCCATGGCGGCACCAGTGCCAAGTTGGGCTGGTTTGATAGTACCAAGTGGCTCCTGCAATCTGCCATCAAAAAATTGGCAGGCGAGTTTTGTTTTCCAGGGAAAAGCGCCGTTGTTTGTGTTTGGGGGCCTGTGGCTGGGAGTGTTCAGCTGGCTCCTTAGAATCCACGATACGCAGGATGGTTCCCAGACCAGAGGTGGCACCAGTGCCAAGTCGGGCTGGTTTGATAGTACCAAGTGGTTCCTGCAATCTGCCATCCAGAAGCGGGGCAGCTTACTTTTGTTTGCCAGGGAAACGGGCCGAGCTTTGTGTCTGGGGGCCTATGGCTGGGAGTGACCGGCTGGCTCCTGAAAAGCTACGATAGGCAGGATGGTGACCAGACCCATGGTGGCACCAGTGCCAAGTTGGGCTGGTTTGATAGTACCAAGTGGCTCCTGCAATCTGCCATCAAAAAGTTGGCAGGCAAGTTTTCTTTACCAGGGAAAAGCGCCGTTGTTTTTGTTTAGAGGCCTATGGCTGGGAGTGGCAGGCTGGCTCCTTAGAATCCACGATACGCAGGATGGTTCCTAGACTTGACGTGGCACCAGTGCCAAGTTGGGCTGGTTTGATAGTACCAAGTGCGTCCGGGAATCTGCCATCCAGAAGTGGGGTAGATTACTTTTGTTTGCCAGGGAAACGGGCCGAGGTTTGTGTCCGGGGGCCTATGGCAGGGAGTGACCGGCTGGCTCCTGAAAAGCTACGATAGGCAGGATGTTTACCAGACCCATGGTGGCACCAGTGCCAAGTTGGGCTGATTTGATAGTACCAAGTGGCTCCTGCAATCTGCCATCCAGAATCGGGGTAACTTACTTTTGTTTTCCAGGGAAACGGGCCGAGGTTTGTGTCTGGGGGTCTATGGCTGGGAGTGACCGGCTGGCTCCTGAAAAGCTACGATAGGCAGGATGGTTCCCAGACCAGACGTGGCACCAGTGCCAAGTTGGGCTGGTTTGATAGTACCAAGTGGCTCCTGCAATCTGCCATCAAATTTGGCAGGCGAGTTTTGTTTTCCAGGGAAAAGCGCCGTTGTTTGTGTTTGGGGGCCTGTGGCTCAGAGTGGCCGGGTGGCTGCTTAGAATCCACGTTACGCAGGATGGTTCCCAGACCCAAGGTGGCACCAGTGCCAAGTCGGGCTGGTTTGACACAACCAAGTGGCTCCTGCAATCTGCCATCCAGAATCGGGGCAGCTTAATTTTGTTTGCCAGGGAAACGGTCCGAGGTTTGTGTCTGGGGGCCTATGGCTGGGAGTGACCGGCTGGCTCCTGAAATGCTACAATAGGCAGGATGGTTCCCAGACCCATAGTGGCACCAGTGCCAAGTTGGGATGATTTGATAGTACCAAGTGGCTCCTGCAATCTGCCATCAAAAAGCTGGCAGGCGAATTTTGTTTTCCAGGGAAAAGCGCCGTTGTTTGTGTTTGGGGGCCTGTGGCAGGGAGTGGCCGGCTGGCTCCTTAGAATCCACGATATGCAGGATTGTTCCCAGACCCAAGGTGGCACCAGTGCCAAGTCGGGCTGGTTTGATGGTGCAAAGTGGCTCCTGCAATCTGCCATACAGACGCGGGGCAGCGGATTTTTGTTTCCAAGAGAAATGGTCCGTGGTTTGTTTTTGGGGGTATATGGCTGGGCGTGGCCGGCTGGCTCCTTAAAAAGCTCGATATGCAGGATGGTTCCCTGACACAAGGTGGCACCAGTGCCACGTCGGGCGGTTTTCGTAGTACAAAGTGCGTCCTAAAATTTGCCATCCAGAAGAGGGGCAGTTGAGTTTTGTTTGCCAGAGAAAAGGGCCGTGGTTTGTTTTTGGGGCATATGGCTGAGAGTGGCCGGCTGGCCCCTGAAAATCCACGATAGGCAGGATGGTTCCCAGACCAGAGGTGTCACCAGTGCCAAGTCGGGCTGGTTTGATAGTACTAAGTAGCTCCTGCAATCTGCCATGCAGAAGCGGGGCAGCTTACTTTTGTTTGCCAGGGAAACGGGCCGAGGTTTGTGTCTGGGGGCCTATGGCTGGGAGTGACCGGCTGGCTCCTGAAAAGCTACGATAGGCAGGATGGTGACCAGACCCATGGTGGCAGCAGTGCCAAGTTGGGCTGGTTTGATAGTACCAAGTGGCTCCTGCAATCTGCCATCAAAAAGTTGGCAGGCGAGTTTTGTTTTCCAGGGAAAAGCGCCGTTGTTTGTGTTTGGGGGCCTGTGGTTGGGAGTGGCCAGCTGGCTCCTTAGAACCCACGATACGCAGGATGGTTCCCAGACCTGAGTTGGCACCAGTGCCAAGTTGGGCTGGTTTGATGGTGCAAAGTGGCTCCTGCAATCTGCCATCCAGAAGCGGGGCAGCTTACTTTTGTTTGCCAGGGAAACGGGCCGAAATATTTGTCTGGGGGCCTCTGGCTGGGGGTGGCTGGCTGGCTCCTGAAAAGCTACGATAGGCAGGATGGTGACCAGACCCATGGTGGCACCAGTGCCAAGTTGGGCTGGTTTGATAATACCAAGTGGCTCCTGCAATCTGCCATCAAAAGTTTGGCAGGCGAGTTTTGTTTTCCAGGGAAAAGCACCGTTGTGTGTGTTTTGGGGCCTGTGGCTGGGAGTGGCCAGCTGGCTCCTTTGAATCCACGATACGCAGGATGGTTCCCAGACCCAAGGTGGCATCAGTGCCAAGTCGGGCTGGTTTGTTAGTACCAAGTGGTTCCTGCAATCTGCCATCCAGAAGCGGGGCAGCTGAATTTTGTTTGCCAGAGAAAAAGGCTGTTGTTTGTGTTTCGGGGCCTGTGGCTGGCAGTGGCCGGCTGGCTCCTGAAAATCCATGATACGCCGCATGGTTCCCAGACCCAAGGTGGCATCAGTGCCAAGTAGGGCTGGTTTCATAGTACCCAGTGGCTCCTGCAATCTGCCATCCAGAAGAGGGGCAGTTGAGTTTTGTTTTCCAGAGAAAAGGGCCGTGGTTTGTTTTTGGGGCCTATGGCTGAGAGTGACCGGCTGGCCCCTGAAAATCCACGATAGGAAGGATGGTTCCCAGATCCAAGGTGGCAGCAGTGCCATGTTGTGCTGGTGTGATAGTCCCAAGTGGCTCCTGCAATCTGCCATCCAGAAGCGGGGCAGCTGAATTTTGTTTGCCAGACAAAAAGTCTGTGGTTTGTGTTTGGGGGCCTGTGGCTGGGAGTGGCCGGCTGGCTCCTGAAAATCCATGATACGCAGCATGGTTCCCAGACCCAAGGTGGCACCAGTGCCAAGTGGGGCTGGTTTCACAGTGTCAAGTGCCTCCTGCAATCTCCAATCCAGAAGCGGGGCAGCTGAGTTTTGTTTGCCTGTGAAACGGGCCGTTGTTTTTGATTGGGGTCTGTGGCCGAGAGTGTTCGGCTGGCTCCTGACAACCCACAATACGCAGGATGGTTCCCAGACCCAAGGTGGCACCAGTGCCAAGTCGGGCTGGTTTGATAGTACCAAGTGGCTCCTGCAATCTGCCATCCAGAAGCGGTGCAGTTGAGTTTTGTTTGCCAGAGAAAAGGGCCGTGGGTTGTGTTTGGGGGCATATGGCTGGGAGTGGCCGGCTGTCTCATTAAAAAGATCGATACGCAGGATGGTTCCCAGACCCAAGGGGGCACCAGTGCCAAGTCGGGCTGTTTTTATAGTACCAAGTGCGTCCTGCAATTTGCCATCCAGAAGAGGGGCAGTTGAGTTTTGTTTGCCAGAGAATAGCGCCGTTGTTTGTGTTTGGGGGCTTGTGGCTCGTAGTGGCCGACTGGCGCCTTAGAATCTGTGTTACGCAGCATGGTTCCCAGACCCAAGGTGGCACCAGTGCCAAGTTGGGCTGGTTTGATAGTACCAAGTGGCTCCTGCAATCTGCCATCCAGAAGCGGGGTAGCTTACTTTTGTTTGCCAGGGAAACGGGCCGAGGTTTGTGACTGGGGGCCTATGGCTGGGAGTGACCGGCTGGCTCCTGGAAAGCTACAATAGGCAGGATGGTTACCAGACCCATGGTGGCACCAGTGCCAAGTTGGGCTGGTTTGATAGTACCAAGTGGCTCCTGCAATCTGCCATCAAAAAGTTGGCAGGCGAGTTTTGTTTTCCAGGGAAAAGCGACATTGTTTGTATTTGGGGGCCTGTGGCTGGGAGTGACCGGCTGGCTCCTTTGAACCCACGATACGCAGGATGGTTCCCAGACCCAAGGTGGCACCAGTGCCAAGTTTTGCTGGTTTGATACTACCAAGTGCGTCCTGCAATCTGCCATCCAGAAGCGGGGCAGCTTAATTTTGTTTGCCAGGGAAACGGGCCGTGGGTTTTGTTTGGGGGCATATAGCTGAGAGTGGCCGGCTGGCTCCTGAAAATCCACGCTAGGCAGCATGGTTCCCAGATGCAATGTGGCACCAGTGCCAAGTCGGGCTGGTTTGATGGTGCAAAGTGGCTCCTGCAATCTGCCATCCAGAAGCGAGGCAGCTGATTTTTGTTTGCCAGAGGAAAATTCTGTGGATTGTTTTTGGGGGCATATTGCTGGGAGTGGCCGGCTGGCTCCTTAAAATGCTCGATACGCATGATGGTTCCCAGGCCCAAGGTGTCACCACTACCAAGTCGGCCTGCGGTTTTAGTATCAAGTTCATCCTGCAATTTGCCAGCAAGAAGAGGGGCAGTTGAGTTTTGTTTGCCAGAGAAACGGGCCGAGGTTTCTGTTTGGGGACATATGGCTGAGAGTGGCCGGCTGGCCCCTGAATATCCACGATACAGAGCATGGTTCCCAGATCCAAGGTGGCACCAGTGCCAAGTCGGGCTGGTTTGATAGTACCAAGTGTCTCCTGCAATCTGCCATCCAGAAGCAGGGCAGCTTACTTTTGTTTGCCAGAGAAATAGGCCTAGGTTTTTGTTTGGGGGCCTGTGGCTAGGAGTGGCCGGCTGGCTCCTTAGAATCCACGATACGCAGGATGGTTCCCAGACCCAAGGTGGCACCAGTGCCAAGTCGGGCTGGTTTGATTACACCAAGTGCCTCTTGCAATCTCCCATCCAGAAGCGGGGCAGCTGAGTTTTGTTTGCCTGTGAAACGGGCCGTTGTTTTTAATTGGGGTCTGTGGCCGAGAGTGTTCGGCTGGCTCCTGACAACCCACAATACGCAGGATGGTTCCCAGACCCAAGGTGGCACCAGTGCCAAGTCGGGCTGGTTTGATAGTACCAAGTGGCTCCTGCAATCTGCCATCCAGAAGCGGTGCAGTTGAGTTTTGTTTGCCAGAGAAAAGGGCCGTGGGTTGTGTTTGGGGGCATATGGCTGGGAGTGGCCGGCTGTCTCATTAAAAAGATCGATACGCAGGATGGTTCCCAGACCCAAGGGGGCACCAGTGCCAAGTCGGGCTGTTTTTATAGTACCAAGTGCGTCCTGCAATTTGCCATCCAGAAGAGGGGCAGTTGAGTTTTGTTTGCCAGAGAATAGCGCCGTTGTTTGTGTTTGGGGGCTTGTGGCTCGTAGTGGCCGACTGGCGCCTTAGAATCTGTGTTACGCAGCATGGTTCCCAGACCCAAGGTGGCACCAGTGCCAAGTTGGGCTGGTTTGATAGTACCAAGTGGCTCCTGCAATCTGCCATCCAGAAGCGGGGTAGCTTACTTTTGTTTGCCAGGGAAACGGGCCGAGGTTTGTGACTGGGGACCTATGGCTGGGAGTGACCGGCTGGCTCCTGGAAAGCTACAATAGGCAGGATGGTTACCAGACCCATGGTGGCACCAGTGCCAAGTTGGGCTGGTTTGATAGTACCAAGTGGCTCCTGCAATCTGCCATCAAAAAGTTGGCAGGCGAGTTTTGTTTTCCAGGGAAAAGCGACATTGTTTGTATTTGGGGGCCTGTGGCTGGGAGTGACCGGCTGGCTCCTTTGAACCCACGATACGCAGGATGGTTCCCAGACCCAAGGTGGCACCAGTGCCAAGTTTTGCTGGTTTGATACTACCAAGTGCGTCCTGCAATCTGCCATCCAGAAGCGGGGCAGCTTAATTTTGTTTGCCAGGGAAACGGGCCGTGGGTTTTGTTTGGGGGCATATAGCTGAGAGTGGCCGGCTGGCTCCTGAAAATCCACGCTAGGCAGCATGGTTCCCAGATGCAATGTGGCACCAGTGCCAAGTCGGGCTGGTTTGATGGTGCAAAGTGGCTCCTGCAATCTGCCATCCAGAAGCGAGGCAGCTGATTTTTGTTTGCCAGAGGAAAATTCTGTGGATTGTTTTTGGGGGCATATTGCTGGGAGTGGCCGGCTGGCTCCTTAAAATGCTCGATACGCATGATGGTTCCCAGGCCCAAGGTGTCACCACTACCAAGTCGGCCTGCGGTTTTAGTATCAAGTTCATCCTGCAATTTGCCATCCAGAAGAGGGGCAGTTGAGTTTTGTTTGCCAGAGAAACGGGCCGAGGTTTCTGTTTGGGGACATATGGCTGAGAGTGGCCGGCTGGCCCCTGAATATCCACGATACACAGCATGGTTCCCAGATCCAAGGTGGCACCAGTGCCAAGTCGGGCTGGTTTGATAGTACCAAGTGTCTCCTGCAATCTGCCATCCAGAAGCAGGGCAGCTTACTTTTGTTTGCCAGAGAAATAGGCCTAGGTTTTTGTTTGGGGGCCTGTGGCTAGGAGTGGCCGGCTGGCTCCTAAGAATCCACAATACGCAGGATGTTTCCCAGACCCAAGGTGGCACCAGTGCCAAGTCGGGCTGGTTTGATAGTACCAAGTGGCTCCTGCAAACTCCATCAAAAAGTTGGCAGGCGTGTTTTGTTTTCCAGGGAACAGCGCCGTTGATTTTGTTTGGGGGCCTGTGGCTGGCAGTGGCCGGCTGGCTCCTTAGAATCCACGATACGCAGGATGGTTCCCAGACCCAAGGTGGCACCAGTGCCAAGTCGGGCTGGTTTGATAGTACCAAGTGGCTCCTGCAATCTGCCATCCAGAAGTGAGGCAGCTAAGTTTTGTTTGCGAGAAAAAAGGGCCGTGGTTTTTGTTGGGGGCCTGTGGCTGGGAGTAGCCGGCTGGCTCCTTAAAATCCACGATAGGCAGGATGGTTCCCAGACCCAAGGTGGCACCAGTGCCAAGTCGGGCTGGTTTGATACTACCAAGTGGCTCCTGCAATCTGCCATCCAGAAGCGGGGCAGCTGAGTTTTGTTTGCCAGAGAAAAAGGCTGTGGTTTGTGTTTGGGGGCCTGTGGCTGGCAGTGGCCGGCTGGCTCCTGAAAATCCACGATACGCAGCATGGTTCCCAGACCCAAGGTGGCACCAGTGCCAAGTGGGGCTCGTTTGACAGTGTCAAGTGCCTCCTGCAATCTCCCATCCAGAAGCGGGGCAGCTGAGTTTTTTTTGCCAGGGAAACGGACCTTTGTTTTTGATTGGGCTCTGTGGCCGAGAGTGGTCGGCTGTCTCCTGACAATCCACAATACGCAGGATGGTTCCCAGACCCAAGGTGGCACCAGTGCCAAGTCGGGCTGGTTTGATAGTACCAAGTGTCTCCTGCAATCTGCCATCCAGAAGCGGGGCAGCTGAGTTTTGTTTGCCAGAGAAAAGGGCCGTGGGTTGTGTTTGGGGGCATATGGCTGGGAGTGGCCACCTGGCTCCTTAAAATGCACGATACGCCGCATGGTAACCAGACGCAAGGTGGCACCAGTGCCAAGTCAGGCTGTTTTTGTAGTACCCAGTGGCTCCTGCAATTTGCCATCCAGAAGCGGGGCAGTTGAATTTTGTTTGCTAGAGAAAAGGGCTGTGGTTTGTGTTTGGGGGCCTATGGCTGAGAGTGGCCGGCTGGCCCCTGAAAATCAACGATAGGCAGGATGGTTCCCAGATCCAAGGTGGCACCAGTGCCAAGTAAGGCTGGTTGTATGGTTCAAAGTAACTCCTGCAATCTGCCATCCAGAAGCGGGACAGCTGAGTTTTTTTTGCCAGAGAAAAGGTCCATGGTTTCTTTTTGGGGCATACGGCTGGGAATTGCCGGCTGGCTCCTTAAAATGCTCGATACGCAGGATGGTTCCCAGAGCCAAGGTGGCACCACTGCCAAGTCGGGCTCTTTTTGTAGTACCAAGTGCGTCCTGCAATTTGCCATCCAGAAGAGGGGCAGTTGAGTTTTGTTTGCCAGAGAAAAGGGCCGTTGTTTGTGTTTGGGGGCCTGTGGCTGGGAGTGTTCGGCTGGTTCCTGAATATGTACGATACGCAGGATTGTTCCCAGATCCAAGGTGGCAGCAGTGCCATGTTGTGCTGGTGTGATAGTCCCAAGTGGCTCCTGCAATCTGCCATCCAGAAGTGGGGCAGCTGATTTTTGTTTGCCAGAGAAAAGGTCCGTGGTTTGTTTTTGGGGGCATATGGCTGAGAGTGGCCGGCTGGCCCCTGAAAATCCACGATACACAGGATGGTTCCCAGATCCAAGGTGGCACCTGTGCCAAGTCGGGCTGATTTGATAGTACTAAGTAGCTCCTGCAATCTGCCATGCAGAAGCGGGGCAGCTTACTTTTGTTTGCCAGGGAAACGGGCCGAGGTTTGTGTTGGGGGCCTATGGCTGAGAGTGACCGGCTGGCTCCTGAAAAGCTACAATAGGCAGGATGGTGACCAGACCCATGGTGGCACCAGTGCCAAGTTGGGCTGGTTTGATAGTACCAAGTGGTTCCTGCAATCTGCCATCCAGAAGCAGGGCAGCTGAGTTTTGTTTGCCAGAGAAAAGGGCCTTGGTTTGTGTTTGGGGGCATATGGCTGGGTGTGGCCAGCTGGCTCCTTAAAATGCACGATATGCAACATGGCTCCCAGACCCAAGGTGGCACAAGTGCCAAGTTGGGCTGGTTTGATAGTACCAAGTGGCTCCTGCAATCTTCCATGATCACGTGGAGAAATACTTTCTGGTTTCAGCCTCATGCTCTTTCTTCTCTCCCTCAACTTCTCTATCACCTCTCATCTGGTTCACATGCGCTGTCTTCAAGGTCCACAGGCTACTTTTCACAGAATCTTCTGGCCTGATGAAGTAAGGATGATGAATAGAACAGAGCTGGGATCTATTTTCCAGTTTGGATAAAATGCATTCTGCACACAAATCCAAGGAGAACGGGCTGCCCCGATGCCCAGAAAATCTTTCACTCCTGCTAGTGTTCTACGTCAACCGCAACTTAGTCTGAAAGAAAAGCTTTTTCTCTGAGAGCATCTGAGAGGTTTGCATGAAGCACTGATATCTGACATATGCAATTTTGAATAGGAGAGGAAAAAGAAAATGGCAAGGAGTTTTTAATTTTAGTGGTTTCAATTTTAATTTCCGTGCACTTTTTCAAAACTTGTCAGCTCAAATGCCCATCAACATCTTTTAGTCATCTGTAAGTCAGTATTCATATAAAATGTGCTTCAAATCCAAAGAATTTCAAATTTGCACTCCAAGCTTCTATGCCTAGATTTATGATTTCCTACACATATTAGATGAAAGGAAGGCCTTTTTTACTGTGGGAGTGCTGGAACACTGGAACAGGTTGCCCAGAGAAGTTGTGGGTGTCCCATCCCTGAAAGTATTCAAGGTCACCTTGGACGGGGCTTGGAGCAGCAACAAAGGAGAAGCTTGATGGTAGAGAAACAAAGTTGGACTATAGAAGAAACTCGGATTGAAGTATAGGATCAAGTTTTCTCTCAGCTCTTGGGGTAAATTCAAAGTTGTACAAAATGACATTTATCTGTGCTATTCACTACTGTAACAGAAAGTTTCATGAAAACTGTACAGAAGATAGTAAATTTTAAAAGAGATAAGAATTACAGCATAAAATCCATGGGATAGGTTACAACATGAGACACTCTCTAAGAGAAAATCTCTGTGTTTCAGCACTTCATCGGGGTAAGATTTCATGAAGTGCCAAAGAAGGCGGCAAAATATCATTCGGGACATTATTTACTGGAATTCAGCCTGGCCATTAGTAGGAACTGCCTTTGAACATATCATGTAGATATACCACACACACTTTCCCTTCACTGAAAAATTACTGTTTACAACAAATAAGCAATTGACGATCAAAATTGATTGAAAGCATCTTAAACATGTCAAGTATTTCATTGTAGATGATCTGTGATCCAAATGCTTCTTCCACCTTCGAGAGGGACAGAAGAATTCTTCCATATCATGATGGTTTAAAATTGTATCAACCAATGTTTTCTGCTGAAAAGATATCATCTATTTTTTTCTATTTTTGGAAGAAAATATTCCTAGACATACAACAGGTGAGAACTAAGTAATTTTAAAGAAACAAATGAAATGAAAATATTCTGTAAATAGAATGAAATGAAAAGCTGTGTTTTAAATAGGAGCTAAATATTAAACAGAATTTTTGTACCAGGCATTTGAATTACTGCACCAGCTCTTTTGCCCATCAAGAGAGGCATTTAGCATTTCAGTCTTTTCCAAGGTGTTCATGATCTGCTATGCTGATCTCTGTGTGTGCCTAGGTGTGTGTGGAGGGGGGGGCATATGAAGGGGAGTGTGTATGTTTGCTTTACAATTGTTGTGGCAGATTCATGCCTCAGCTCCACATTTTGTTTTAAAAAGGTCACACCGAGTGGATATGAAGTTTACTATCAACAAGAGATCGATTCCCAAATCATCCATTTGACTCTCCCTTATAAATCATGTGCTTTGTTGCATATTTTATCAAATATACTTTCAAGCCAGATGGAGGAAGGAGGATGTGGGAATCCCTCCACCATCTTGCAACTTTTATGTAAGTAGGTTTTCAAGAAAATCATCATTTCTCTTTTAAATATGTCTGGAACAGGCATGATGGTAGTGTCAACCTGTTGGAGTTTTTGTTGCTGGAAGAAGTTGTACAAAAGGATTGGTTTTTACATTGACCAGTTACTGAATCAAGCGCAGGAATACATTGGAAATTTAGCTGGGGGTTCCTTTTCCCAGCAGACTACTTCTAGAACAAGCTTGTACACTGAAGCTGACTCTTTTGCTCTCTTTTTGTTTCTTTCCTATTTTCTTGGCTTCTTTGCCACTATCTAGACAATTTTGGAACTTTGTTCCCAACTAAAATGGTTTCAATAGTCTGATTGTGATCATACATTTTTACAAGGAATTTTTAAAATCTTTCCTCGAGTCCAGAAAGTCAAGGACTTAGATCTTTTTCTTCCCTTATCAATATTGCCATGAAATTGATAAATAAAGACCAACTCTTTATTTTTGTTTTTAACCCACGTAGATAATTCCCATCCATTAATCCATTTTGTGGACCAATAGCTGCCATTCTGATGGAAGCTGTCACTTCTTAACAATAGGCATTCTGTGACTATGTTGACAGCACTTTGGGTGAAGATCCTAACTGGTCTTAGATATACATAGGGAGAAATTTGCTCAGCCAGTGTCAGTCTTAAGCATGCGTATCAGAAGATCTTTCTAGAGCTGGGAATTTTCCCATGAAAGGGATTCAGTTAGGGAAGAGACACTTGTGCCAGAGTTTTACATTCTTCTTGAACACTGCTTAAGGAACTTAGATGCCATGTCCATTTGGATCTCTGTCTGCACAGAACTTTGTCATGCCAGTGCTTTGAAATGCATCTTGAAGAGAATTCACTAGCACAGAATGAAAGAGAGTGGAAGGGGTTGGTGGGGCTAACCAGGCCCAACCCCCCTGCCTAAACCAGGATACCTAGAGCCTCTTGCCCAGGATTCTATCTGGGTGTACTTTTAATGTCTTCAAAGATCCAGGCTCCACAATCTTTCTGGGCAGTCTGTGCCGTGGTTCAGTCACCCTGACAGTAAAGAAACATTTACTGATGTTCAAAGGCAATCTCCTGTATTTCAGTGTGTGCCCACTGCCTCTTGTCTTTACCCTCAGCATCACTGAAAAGACACTGATTCCCTCCCCTTTGCACTATTGCTTCCATATGTATGTGTGATGCCATGTAGAGGTACGTCAAAAACCTCCCTGAAGCCCAGGCAGATAATATTCCCTTCATCTACCAGTCAAGTTGATTCATCAGAGGAGTTTAAAGTGATGTTCAGCATGAAATTCCCCTGAAAAATCATGCTAACTACATTATTTGGTCATCTGTCATGTGCCTGGCAAGGATTTCCAGGAAGAGCTGCTTCATCAACTTCCTGGGGATAAAAAAGAGGCTGGCTGGTTTGTACTATGGCGAGTCCTCTTAATTGCCTTTTTTGAAGATGGGTGTCATTTGCTAACATCCACTCTTTAGCCTCTCTTGTCGTCTACATCTTAGCAAAACGCTTTTCCACTATGTCTGGCTAGGAAAAACTGTGCCAGCACAGAAAACATCTCCCATCGTGTTCTAGAAGTTGCACGGATGTCTGCCAAGTGTTTGGCAGGAAGAAAAGAAAAGTTGTCCAAAACAGCTTCCAATCGAATGTTCCTGTGATTGGAAAAGTCAGGAGAGTGCAAAGGTACTGTTTTCTATCAGTTGGCAAGGTGCGCACACAATCCCAGTGTTGTACAGCTTGCTTCTTCACCTTCCCGAAGCTGCCGCTCTCGCCGGCTGCCGGAGCCCAAGAAGCGGCTTCTTCGCGCAAAGACGATTGTGCCGCTCACAGGGCTCTCCTTAGCGCGGCTTCTGCCGAAAGACGCCCGGCAGCGGCTCTTACCTCCGGAGAGCATCCTACCTTCGTCTTTCGCGTCTTTTGTAGTCTACATCTTAGCAAAACGCTTTTCCACTATGTCTGGCTAGGAAAAACTGTGCCAGCACAGAAAACATCTCCCATCGTGTTCTAGAAGTTGCACGGATGTCTGCCAAGTGTTTGGCAGGAAGAAAAGAAAAGTTGTCCAAAACAGCTTCCAATCGAATGTTCCTGTGATTGGAAAAGTCAGGAGAGTGCAAAGGTACTGTTTTCTATCAGTTGGCAAGGTGCGCACACAATCCCAGTGTTGTACAGCTTGCTTCTTCACCTTCCCGAAGCTGCCGCTCTCGCCGGCTGCCGGAGCCCAAGAAGCGGCTTCTTCGCGCAAAGACGATTGTGCCGCTCACAGGGCTCTCCTTAGCGCGGCTTCTGCCGAAAGACGCCCGGCAGCGGCTCTTACCTCCGGAGAGCATCCTACCTTCGTCTTTCGCGTCTTTTGTAGTCTACATCTTAGCAAAACGCTTCTCCACTATGTCTGGCTAGGAAAAACTGTGCCAGCACAGAAAACATCTCCCATCGTGTTCTAGAAGTTGCACGGATGTCTGCCAAGTGTTTGGCAGGAAGAAAAGAAAAGTTGTCCAAAACAGCTTCCAATCGAATGTTCCTGTGATTGGAAAAGTCAGGAGAGTGCAAAGGTACTGTTTTCTATCAGTTGGCAAGGTGCGCACACAATCCCAGTGTTGTACAGCTTGCTTCTTCACCTTCCCGAAGCTGCCGCTCTCGCCGGCTGCCGGAGCCCAAGAAGCGGCTTCTTCGCGCAAAGACGATTGTGCCGCTCACAGGGCTCTCCTTAGCGCGGCTTCTGCCGAAAGACGCCCGGCAGCGGCTCTTACCTCCGGAGAGCATCCTACCTTCGTCTTTCGCGTCTTTTGTAGTCTACATCTTAGCAAAACGCTTTTCCACTATGTCTGGCTAGGAAAAACTGTGCCAGCACAGAAAACATCTCCCATCGTGTTCTAGAAGTTGCACGGATGTCTGCCAAGTGTTTGGCAGGAAGAAAAGAAAAGTTGTCCAAAACAGCTTCCAATCGAATGTTCCTGTGATTGGAAAAGTCAGGAGAGTGCAAAGATACTGTTTTCTATCAGTTGGCAAGGTGCGCACACAATCCCAGTGTTGTACAGCTTGCTTCTTCACCTTCCCGAAGCTGCCGCTCTCGCCGGCTGCCGGAGCCCAAGAAGCGGCTTCTTCGCGCAAAGACGATTGTGCCGCTCACAGGGCTCTCCTTAGCGCGGCTTCTGCCGAAAGACGCCCGGCAGCGGCTCTTACCTCCGGAGAGCATCCTACCTTCGTCTTTCGCGTCTTTTGTAGTCTACATCTTAGCAAAACGCTTTTCCACTATGTCTGGCTAGGAAAAACTGTGCCAGCACAGAAAACATCTCCCATCGTGTTCTAGAAGTTGCACGGATGTCTGCCAAGTGTTTGGCAGGAAGAAAAGAAAAGTTGTCCAAAACAGCTTCCAATCGAATGTTCCTGTGATTGGAAAAGTCAGGAGAGTGCAAAGGTACTGTTTTCTATCAGTTGGCAAGGTGCGCACACAATCCCAGTGTTGTACAGCTTGCTTCTTCACCTTCCCGAAGCTGCCGCTCTCGCCGGCTGCCGGAGCCCAAGAAGCGGCTTCTTCGCGCAAAGACGATTGTGCCGCTCACAGTGCTCTCCTTAGCGCGGCTTCTGCCGAAAGACGCCCGGCAGCGGCTCTTACCTCCGGAGAGCATCCTACCTTCGTCTTTCGCGTCTTTTGTAGTCTACATCTTAGCAAAACGCTTTTCCACTATGTCTGGCTAGGAAAAACTGTGCCAGCACAGAAAACATCTCCCATCGTGTTCTAGAAGTTGCACGGATGTCTGCCAAGTGTTTGGCAGGAAGAAAAGAAAAGTTGTCCAAAACAGCTTCCAATCGAATGTTCCTGTGATTGGAAAAGTCAGGAGAGTGCAAAGGTACTGTTTTCTATCAGTTGGCAAGGTGCGCACACAATCCCAGTGTTGTACAGCTTGCTTCTTCACCTTCCCGAAGCTGCCGCTCTCGCCGGCTGCCGGAGCCCAAGAAGCGGCTTCTTCGCGCAAAGACGATTGTGCCGCTCACAGGGCTCTCCTTAGCGCGGCTTCTGCCGAAAGACGCCCGGCAGCGGCTCTTACCTCCGGAGAGCATCCTACCTTCGTCTTTCGCGTCTTTTGTAGTCTACATCTTAGCAAAACGCTTTTCCACTATGTCTGGCTAGGAAAACCCGTGCCAGCACAGAAAACATCTCCCATCGTGTTCTAGAAGTTGCACGGATGTCTGCCAAGTGTTTGGGAGGAAGAAAAGAAAAGTTGTCCAAAACAGCTTCCAATCGAATGTTCATGTGATTGGAAAAGTCAGGAGAGTGCAAAGGTACTGTTTTCTATCAGTTGGCAAGGTGCGCACACAATCCCAGTGTTGTACAGCTTGCTTCTTCACCTTCCCGAAGCTGCCGCTCTCGCCGGCTGCCGGAGCCCAAGAAGCGGCTTCTTCGCGCAAAGACGATTGTGCCGCTCACAGTGCTCTCCTTAGCGCGGCTTCTGCCGAAAGACGCCCGGCAGCGGCTCTTACCTCCGGAGAGCATCCTACCTTCGTCTTTCGCGTCTTTTGTAGTCTACATCTTAGCAAAACGCTTTTCCACTATGTCTGGCTAGGAAAAACTGTGCCAGCACAGAAAACATCTCCCATCGTGTTCTAGAAGTTGCACGGATGTCTGCCAAGTGTTTGGCAGGAAGAAAAGAAAAGTTGTCCAAAACAGCTTCCAATCGAATGTTCCTGTGATTGGAAAAGTCAGGAGAGTGCAAAGGTACTGTTTTCTATCAGTTGGCAAGGTGCGCACACAATCCCAGTGTTGTACAGCTTGCTTCTTCACCTTCCCGAAGCTGCCGCTTTCGCCGGCTGCCGGAGCCCAAGAAGCGGCTTCTTCGCGCAAAGACGATTGTGCCGCTCACAGTGCTCTCCTTAGCGCAGCTTCTGCCGAAAGACGCCCGGCAGCGGCTCTTACCTCCTGAGAGTGGCAGCTTCGGGAAGGTGAAGAAGCAAGCTGTACAACACTGGGATTGTGTGCGCACCTTGCCAACTGATAGAAAACAGTACCTTTGCACTCTCCTGACTTTTCCAATCACAGGAACATTCGATTGGAAGCTGTTTTGGACAACTTTTCTTTTCTTCCTGCCAAACACTTGGCAGACATCCGTGCAACTTCTAGAACACGATGGGAGATGTTTTCTGTGCTGGCACAGTTTTTCCTAGCCAGACATAGTGGAAAAGCGTTTTGCTAAGATGTAGACTACAAAAGACGCGAAAGACGAAGGTAGGATGCTCTCCGGAGGTAAGAGCCGCTGCCGGGCGTCTTTCGGCAGAAGCCGCGCTAAGGAGAGCCCTGTGAGCGGCACAATCGTCTTTGCGCGAAGAAGCCGCTTCTTGGGCTCCGGCAGCCGGCGAGAGCGGCAGCTTCGGGAAGGTGAAGAAGCAAGCTGTACAACACTGGGATTGTGTGCGCACCTTGCCAACTGATAGAAAACAGTACCTTTGCACTCTCCTGACTTTTCCAATCACAGGAACATTCGATTGGAAGCTGTTTTGGACAACTTTTCTTTTCTTCCTGCCAAACACTTGGCAGACATCCGTGCAACTTCTAGAACACGATGGGAGATGTTTTCTGTGCTGGCACAGTTTTTCCTAGCCAGACATAGTGGAAAAGCGTTTTGCTAAGATGTAGACTACAAAAGACGCGAAAGACGAAGGTAGGATGCTCTCCGGAGGTAAGAGCCGCTGCCGGGCGTCTTTCGGCAGAAGCCGCGCTAAGGAGAGCACTGTGAGCGGCACAATCGTCTTTGCGCGAAGAAGCCGCTTCTTGGGCTCCGGCAGCCGGCGAGAGCGGCAGCTTCGGGAAGGTGAAGAAGCAAGCTGTACAACACTGGGATTGTGTGCGCACCTTGCCAACTGATAGAAAACAGTATCTTTGCACTCTCCTGACTTTTCCAATCACAGGAACATTCGATTGGAAGCTGTTTTGGACAACTTTTCTTTTCTTCCTGCCAAACACTTGGCAGACATCCGTGCAACTTCTAGAACACGATGGGAGATGTTTTCTGTGCTGGCACAGTTTTTCCTAGCCAGACATAGTGGAAAAGCTTTTTGCCGAGGTGTAGATGAGAAGAGGAGCTAAAGACGAAGGTAGGATGCTCTCCGGAGGTAAGAGCCGCTGCCGGGCGTCTTTCGGCAGAAGCCGCGCTAAGGAGAGCACTGTGAGCGGCACAATCGTCTTTGCGCGAAGAAGCCGCTTCTTGGGCTCCGGCAGCCGGCGAGAGCGGCAGCTTCGGGAAGGTGAAGAAGCAAGCTGTACAACACTGGGATTGTGTGCGCACCTTGCCAACTGATAGAAAACAGTACCTTTGCACTCTCCTGACTTTTCCAATCACAGGAACATTCGATTGGAAGCTGTTTTGGACAACTTTTCTTTTCTTCCTGCCAAACACTTGGCAGACATCCGTGCAACTTCTAGAACACGATGGGAGATGTTTTCTGTGCTGGCACAGTTTTTCCTAGCCAGACATAGTGGAAAAGCGTTTTGCTAAGATGTAGACTACAAAAGACGCGAAAGACGAAGGTAGGATGCTCTCCGGAGGTAAGAGCCGCTGCCGGGCGTCTTTCGGCAGAAGCCGCGCTAAGGAGAGCCCTGTGAGCGGCACAATCGTCTTTGCGCGAAGAAGCCGCTTCTTGGGCTCCGGCAGCCGGCGAGAGCGGCAGCTTCGGGAAGGTGAAGAAGCAAGCTGTACAACACTGGGATTGTGTGCGCACCTTGCCAACTGATAGAAAACAGTACCTTTGCACTCTCCTGACTTTTCCAATCACAGGAACATTCGATTGGAAGCTGTTTTGGACAACTTTTCTTTTCTTCCTGCCAAACACTTGGCAGACATCCGTGCAACTTCTAGAACACGATGGGAGATGTTTTCTGTGCTGGCACAGTTTTTCCTAGCCAGACATAGTGGAAAAGCGTTTTGCTAAGATGTAGACTACAAAAGACGCGAAAGACGAAGGTAGGATGCTCTCCGGAGGTAAGAGCCGCTGCCGGGCGTCTTTCGGCAGAAGCCGCGCTAAGGAGAGCACTGTGAGCGGCACAATCGTCTTTGCGCGAAGAAGCCGCTTCTTGGGCTCCGGCAGCCGGCGAGAGCGGCAGCTTCGGGAAGGTGAAGAAGCAAGCTGTACAACACTGGGATTGTGTGCGCACCTTGCCAACTGATAGAAAACAGTATCTTTGCACTCTCCTGACTTTTCCAATCACAGGAACATTCGATTGGAAGCTGTTTTGGACAACTTTTCTTTTCTTCCTGCCAAACACTTGGCAGACATCCGTGCAACTTCTAGAACACGATGGGAGATGTTTTCTGTGCTGGCACAGTTTTTCCTAGCCAGACATAGTGGAAAAGCTTTTTGCCGAGGTGTAGATGAGAAGAGGAGCTAAAGACGAAGGTAGGATGCTCTCCGGAGGTAAGAGCCGCTGCCGGGCGTCTTTCGGCAGAAGCCGCGCTAAGGAGAGCCCTGTGAGCGGCACAATCGTCTTTGCGCGAAGAAGCCGCTTCTTGGGCTCCGGCAGCCGGCGAGAGCGGCAGCTTCGGGAAGGTGAAGAAGCAAGCTGTACAACACTGGGATTGTGTGCGCACCTTGCCAACTGATAGAAAACAGTACCTTTGCACTCTCCTGACTTTTCCAATCACAGGAACATTCGATTGGAAGCTGTTTTGGACAACTTTTCTTTTCTTCCTGCCAAACACTTGGCAGACATCCGTGCAACTTCTAGAACACGATGGGAGATGTTTTCTGTGCTGGCACAGTTTTTCCTAGCCAGACATAGTGGAAAAGCGTTTTGCTAAGATGTAGACTACAAAAGACGCGAAAGACGAAGGTAGGATGCTCTCCGGAGGTAAGAGCCGCTGCCGGGCGTCTTTCGGCAGAAGCCGCGCTAAGGAGAGCACTGTGAGCGGCACAATCGTCTTTGCGCGAAGAAGCCGCTTCTTGGGCTCCGGCAGCCGGCGAGAGCGGCAGCTTCGGGAAGGTGAAGAAGCAAGCTGTACAACACTGGGATTGTGTGCGCACCTTGCCAACTGATAGAAAACAGTACCTTTGCACTCTCCTGACTTTTCCAATCACAGGAACATTCGATTGGAAGCTGTTTTGGACAACTTTTCTTTTCTTCCTGCCAAACACTTGGCAGACATCCGTGCAACTTCTAGAACACGATGGGAGATGTTTTCTGTGCTGGCACAGTTTTTCCTAGCCAGACATAGTGGAAAAGCTTTTTGCCGAGGTGTAGATGAGAAGAGGAGCTAAAGACGAAGGTAGGATGCTCTCCGGAGGTAAGAGCCGCTGCCGGGCGTCTTTCGGCAGAAGCCGCGCTAAGGAGAGCCCTGTGAGCGGCACAATCGTCTTTGCGCGAAGAAGCCGCTTCTTGGGCTCCGGCAGCCGGCGAGAGCGGCAGCTTCGGGAAGGTGAAGAAGCAAGCTGTACAACACTGGGATTGTGTGCGCACCTTGCCAACTGATAGAAAACAGTACCTTTGCACTCTCCTGACTTTTCCAATCACAGGAACATTCGATTGGAAGCTGTTTTGGACAACTTTTCTTTTCTTCCTGCCAAACACTTGGCAGACATCCGTGCAACTTCTAGAACACGATGGGAGATGTTTTCTGTGCTGGCACAGTTTTTCCTAGCCAGACATAGTGGAAAAGCGTTTTGCTAAGATGTAGACTACAAAAGACGCGAAAGACGAAGGTAGGATGCTCTCCGGAGGTAAGAGCCGCTGCCGGGCGTCTTTCGGCAGAAGCCGCGCTAAGGAGAGCACTGTGAGCGGCACAATCGTCTTTGCGCGAAGAAGCCGCTTCTTGGGCTCCGGCAGCCGGCGAGAGCGGCAGCTTCGGGAAGGTGAAGAAGCAAGCTGTACAACACTGGGATTGTGTGCGCACCTTGCCAACTGATAGAAAACAGTACCTTTGCACTCTCCTGACTTTTCCAATCACAGGAACATTCGATTGGAAGCTGTTTTGGACAACTTTTCTTTTCTTCCTGCCAAACACTTGGCAGACATCCGTGCAACTTCTAGAACACGATGGGAGATGTTTTCTGTGCTGGCACAGTTTTTCCTAGCCAGACATAGTGGAGAAGCTTTTTGCCGAGGTGTAGATGAGAAGAGGAGCTAAAGACGAAGGTAGGGTGCTCTCCGGAGGTAAGAGCCGCTGCCGGGCGTCTTTCGGCAGAAGCCGCGCTAAGGAGAGCACTGTGAGCGGCACAATCGTCTTTGCGCGAAGAAGCCGCTTCTTGGGCTCCGGCAGCCGGCGAGAGCGGCAGCTTCGGGAAGGTGAAGAAGCAAGCTGTACAACACTGGGATTGTGTGCGCACCTTGCCAACTGATAGAAAACAGTACCTTTGCACTCTCCTGACTTTTCCAATCACAGGAACATTCGATTGGAAGCTGTTTTGGACAACTTTTCTTTTCTTCCTGCCAAACACTTGGCAGACATCCGTGCAACTTCTAGAACACGATGGGAGATGTTTTCTGTGCTGGCACAGTTTTTCCTAGCCAGACATAGTGGAAAAGCGTTTTGCTAAGATATAGACGACAAGAGAGGCTAAAGAGTGGATGTTAGCAAATGACACCCATCTTCAAAAAAGGCAATTAAGAGGACTCGCCATAGTACAAACCAGCCAGCCTCTTTTTTATCCCCAGGAAGTTGATGAAGCAGCTCTTCCTGGAAATCCTTGCCAGGCACATGACAGATGACCAAATAATGTAGTTAGCATGATTTTTCAGGGGAATTTCATGCTGAACATCACTTTAAACTCCTCTGATGAATCAACTTGACTGGTAGATGAAGGGAATATTATCTGCCTGGGCTTCAGGGAGGTTTTTGACGTACCTCTACATGGCATCACACATACATATGGAAGCAATAGTGCAAAGGGGAGGGAATCAGTGTCTTTTCAGTGATGCTGAGGGAAAAGACAAGAGGCAGTGGGCACACACTGAAATACAGGAGATTGCCTTTGAACATCAGTAAATGTTTCTTTACTGTCAGGGTGACTGAACCACGGCACAGACTGCCCAGAAAGATTGTGGAGCCTGGATCTTTGAAGACATTAAAAGTACACCCAGATAGAATCCTGGGCAAGAGGCTCTAGGTATCCTGGTTTAGGCAGGGGGGTTGGGCCTGGTTAGCCCCACCAACCCCTTCCACTCTCTTTCATTCTGTGCTAGTGAATTCTCTTCAAGATGCATTTCAAAGCACTGGCATGACAAAGTTCTGTGCAGACAGAGATCCAAATGGACATGGCATCTAAGTTCCTTAAGCAGTGTTCAAGAAGAATGTAAAACTCTGGCACAAGTGTCTCTTCCCTAACTGAATCCCTTTCATGGGAAAATTCCCAGCTCTAGAAAGATCTTCTGATACGCATGCTTAAGACTGACACTGGCTGAGCAAATTTCTCCCTATGTATATCTAAGACCAGTTAGGATCTTCACCCAAAGTGCTGTCAACATAGTCACAGAATGCCTATTGTTAAGAAGTGACAGCTTCCATCAGAATGGCAGCTATTGGTCCACAAAATGGATTAATGGATGGGAATTATCTACGTGGGTTAAAAACAAAAATAAAGAGTTGGTCTTTATTTATCAATTTCATGGCAATATTGATAAGGGAAGAAAAAGATCTAAGTCCTTGACTTTCTGGACTCGAGGAAAGATTTTAAAAATTCCTTGTAAAAATGTATGATCACAATCAGACTATTGAAACCATTTTAGTTGGGAACAAAGTTCCAAAATTGTCTAGATAGTGGCAAAGAAGCCAAGAAAATAGGAAAGAAACAAAAAGAGAGCAAAAGAGTCAGCTTCAGTGTACAAGCTCGTTCTAGAAGTAGTCTGCTGGGAAAAGGAACCCCCAGCTAAATTTCCAATGTATTCCTGCGCTTGATTCAGTAACTGGTCAATGTAAAAACCAATCCTTTTGTACAACTTCTTCCAGCAACAAAAACTCCAACAGGTTGACACTACCATCATGCCTGTTCCAGACATATTTAAAAGAGAAATGATGATTTTCTTGAAAACCTACTTACATAAAAGTTGCAAGATGGTGGAGGGATTCCCACATCCTCCTTCCTCCATCTGGCTTGAAAGTATATTTGATAAAATATGCAACAAAGCACATGATTTATAAGGGAGAGTCAAATGGATGATTTGGGAATCGATCTCTTGTTGATAGTAAACTTCATATCCACTCGGTGTGACCTTTTTAAAACAAAATGTGGAGCTGAGGCATGAATCTGCCACAACAATTGTAAAGCAAACATACACACTCCCCTTCATATGCCCCCCCCTCCACACACACCTAGGCACACACAGAGATCAGCATAGCAGATCATGAACACCTTGGAAAAGACTGAAATGCTAAATGCCTCTCTTGATGGGCAAAAGAGCTGGTGCAGTAATTCAAATGCCTGGTACAAAAATTCTGTTTAATATTTAGCTCCTATTTAAAACACAGCTTTTCATTTCATTCTATTTACAGAATATTTTCATTTCATTTGTTTCTTTAAAATTACTTAGTTCTCACCTGTTGTATGTCTAGGAATATTTTCTTCCAAAAATAGAAAAAAATAGATGATATCTTTTCAGCAGAAAACATTGGTTGATACAATTTTAAACCATCATGATATGGAAGAATTCTTCTGTCCCTCTCGAAGGTGGAAGAAGCATTTGGATCACAGATCATCTACAATGAAATACTTGACATGTTTAAGATGCTTTCAATCAATTTTGATCGTCAATTGCTTATTTGTTGTAAACAGTAATTTTTCAGTGAAGGGAAAGTGTGTGTGGTATATCTACATGATATGTTCAAAGGCAGTTCCTACTAATGGCCAGGCTGAATTCCAGTAAATAATGTCCCGAATGATATTTTGCCGCCTTCTTTGGCACTTCATGAAATCTTACCCCGATGAAGTGCTGAAACACAGAGATTTTCTCTTAGAGAGTGTCTCATGTTGTAACCTATCCCATGGATTTTATGCTGTAATTCTTATCTCTTTTAAAATTTACTATCTTCTGTACAGTTTTCATGAAACTTTCTGTTACAGTAGTGAATAGCACAGATAAATGTCATTTTGTACAACTTTGAATTTACCCCAAGAGCTGAGAGAAAACTTGATCCTATACTTCAATCCGAGTTTCTTCTATAGTCCAACTTTGTTTCTCTACCATCAAGCTTCTCCTTTGTTGCTGCTCCAAGCCCCGTCCAAGGTGACCTTGAATACTTTCAGGGATGGGACACCCACAACTTCTCTGGGCAACCTGTTCCAGTGTTCCAGCACTCCCACAGTAAAAAAGGCCTTCCTTTCATCTAATATGTGTAGGAAATCATAAATCTAGGCATAGAAGCTTGGAGTGCAAATTTGAAATTCTTTGGATTTGAAGCACATTTTATATGAATACTGACTTACAGATGACTAAAAGATGTTGATGGGCATTTGAGCTGACAAGTTTTGAAAAAGTGCACGGAAATTAAAATTGAAACCACTAAAATTAAAAACTCCTTGCCATTTTCTTTTTCCTCTCCTATTCAAAATTGCATATGTCAGATATCAGTGCTTCATGCAAACCTCTCAGATGCTCTCAGAGAAAAAGCTTTTCTTTCAGACTAAGTTGCGGTTGACGTAGAACACTAGCAGGAGTGAAAGATTTTCTGGGCATCGGGGCAGCCCGTTCTCCTTGGATTTGTGTGCAGAATGCATTTTATCCAAACTGGAAAATAGATCCCAGCTCTGTTCTATTCATCATCCTTACTTCATCAGGCCAGAAGATTCTGTGAAAAGTAGCCTGTGGACCTTGAAGACAGCGCATGTGAACCAGATGAGAGGTGATAGAGAAGTTGAGGGAGAGAAGAAAGAGCATGAGGCTGAAACCAGAAAGTATTTCTCCACGTGATCATGGAAGATTGCAGGAGCCACTTGGTACTATCAAACCAGCCCAACTTGGCACTGGTGCCACCTTGGGTCTGGGAGCCATGTTGCATATCGTGCATTTTAAGGAGCCAGCTGGCCACACCCAGCCATATGCCCCCAAACACAAACCAAGGCCCTTTTCTCTGGCAAACAAAACTCAGCTGCCCTGCTTCTGGATGGCAGATTGCAGGAACCACTTGGTACTATCAAACCAGCCCAACTTGGCACTGGTGCCACCATGGGTCTGGTCACCATCCTGCCTATTGTAGCTTTTCAGGAGCCAGCCGGTCACTCTCAGCCATAGGCCCCGAGACACAAAACTCGGCCCGTTTCCCTGGCAAACAAAAGTAAGCTGCCCCGCTTCTGGATGGCAGATTGCAGGAGCTACTTAGTACTATCAAATCAGCCCGACTTGGCACAGGTGCCACCTTGGATCTGGGAACCATCCTGTGTATCGTGGATTTTCAGGGGCCAGCCAGCCACTCTCAGCCATATGCCCCCAAAAACAAACCACGGACCTGTTCTCTTGCAAACAAAAATCAACTGCCCCACTTCTGGATGGCAGATTGCAGGAGCCACTTGGGACTATCACACCAGCACAACATGGCACTGCTGCCAACTTGGATCTCGGAACAATCCTACGTATCGTACATATTCAGGAACCAGCCGAACACTCCCAGCCACAGGCCCCCAAACACAAACAAAGGCCCATTTCCCTGGAAAACAAAACTCAGCTGCCCCGCTTCTGGATGGCAGTTTGCAGGAGCCACTTGGTACTATCAAACCAGCCCAACTTGGCACTGGTGCCACCTTGGGTCTGGGAACCATCCTGCGTATCGTGGATTTTAAGGAGCCAGCCGGCTACTCCCAGCCACAGGCCCCCAACAAAAACCACGGCCCTTTTTTCTCGCAAACAAAACTTAGCTGCCTCACTTCTGGATGGCAGATTGCAGGAGCCACTTGGTGTAATCAAACCAGCCCGACTTGGCACTGGTGCCACCTTGGGTCTGGGAACCATCCTGCGTATCGTGGATTCTAAGGAGCCAGCCGGCCACTGCCAGCCACAGGCCCCCAAACAAAATCAACGGCGCTGTTCCCTGGAAAACAAAACACGCCTGCCAACTTTTTGATGGAGTTTGCAGGAGCCACTTGGTACTATCAAACCAGCCCGACTTGGCACTGGTGCCACCTTGGGTCTGGGAAACATCCTGCGTATCGTGGATTCTTAGGAGCCAGCCGGCCACTCCTAGCCACAGGCCCCCAAACAAAAACCTAGGCCTATTTCTCTGGCAAACAAAAGTAAGCTGCCCCGCTTCTGGATGGCAGACTGCAGGAGACACTTGGTACTATCAAACCAGCCCAACTTGGCACTGGTGCCACCTTGGATCTGGGAACCATGCTGTGTATCGTGGATATTCAGGGGCCAGCCGGCCACTCTCAGCCATATGTCCCCAAACAGAAACCTCGGCCCGTTTCTCTGGCAAACAAAACTCAACTGCCCCTCTTCTGGATGGCAAATTGCAGGATGAACTTGATACTAAAACCGCAGGCCGACTTGGTAGTGGTGACACCTTGGGCCTGGGAACCATCATGCGTATCGAGCATTTTAAGGAGCCAGCCGGCCACTCCCAGCAATATGCCCCCAAAAACAATCCACGGAATTTTTCTCTGGCAAACAAAATCAGCTGCCCCGCTTCTGGATGGCAGATTGCAGGAGCCACTTTGCACCATCAAACCAGCCCGACTTGGCACTGGTGCCACCTTGCATCTGGGAACCATGCTGCCTAGCGTGGATTTTCAGGAGCCAGCCGGCCACTCTCAGCCATAGGCTCCCAAACAAAACCCACGGCCCGTTTCCCTGGCAAACAAAATTAAGCTGCCCCGCTTCTGGATGGCAGATTGCAGGACGCACTTGGTAGTATCAAACCAGCCCGACTTGGCACTGGTGCCACCTTGGGTCTGGGAACCATCATGCGTATCGTGGGTTCAAAGGAGCCAGCCGGCCACTCCCAGCCACAGGCCCCCAAATACAAACAACGGCGCTTTTCCCTGGAAAACAAATCTCGCCTGCCAACTTTTTCATGGCAGATTGCAGGAGCCACTTGGTACTATCAAACCAGCCCAACTTGGCACTGGTGCCACCATGGGTCTGGTCACCATCCTGCCTATTGTAGCTTTCCAGGAGCCAGCCGGTCACTCCCAGCCATAGACCCCCAGTCACAAACCTCGGCCCGTTTCCCTGGCAAACAAAAGTAAGCTGCCCCGCTTCTGGATGGCAGATTGCAGGAGCCCCTTGGTACTATCAAACCAGCCAAACTTGGCACTGGTGCCACCTCTGGTCTGGGAACCATGCTGCGTAACGCAGATTCTAAGGCGCCAGTCGGCCACTCCCAGCCACAAGCCCCCAAACACAAACAACGGCGCTATTCTCTGGCAAACAAAACTCCACTGCCCCTCTTCTGGATGGCAAATTGCAGGACGCACTTGGTACTATAAAAACAGCCCGACTTGGCACTGGTGCCACCTTGGGTCTGGGAACCATCCTGCGTACCGATCTTTTTAATGAGACAGCCGGTCACTCCCAGCCATATGCCCCCAAACACAACCCACGGCCCTTTTCTCTGGCAAACAAAACTCAACTGCACCGCTTCTGGATGGCAGATTGCAGGAGCCACTTGGTACTATCAAACCAGCCCGACTTGGCACTGGTGCCACCTTGGGTCTGGGAACCATCCTGCGTATTGTGGGTTGTCAGGAGCCAGCCGAACACTCTCGGCCACAGACCCCAATCAAAAACAACGGCCCGTTTCACAGGCAAACAAAACTCAGCTGCCCCGCTTCTGGATGGGAGATTGCAGGAGGCACTTGACACTGTGAAACCAGCCCCACTTGGCACTGGTGCCACCTTGGGTCTGGGAACCATGCTGCGTATCATGGATTTTCAGGAGCCAGCCGGCCACTCCCAGCCACAGGCCCCCAAACACAAACCACAGCCTTTTTCTCTGGCAAACAAAATTCAGCTGCCCCGCTTCTGGATGGCAGATTGCAGGAGCCACTTGGGACTATCACACCAGCACAACATGGCACTGCTGCCACCTTGGATCTGGGAACCATCCGTCCTATCGTGGATTTTCAGGGGCCAGCCGGTCACTCTCAGCCATAGGCCCCAAACACAAACCACGGCCCTTTTCTCTGGAAAACAAAACTCAACTGCCCCTCTTCTGGATGGCAGATTGCAGGAGCCACTGGTTACTATGAAACCAGCCCTACTTGGCACTGGTGCCACCTTGGGTCTGGGAACCATGCTGCGTATCATGGATTTTCAGGAGCCAGCCGGCCACTGCCAGCCACAGGCCCCGAAACACAAACAACAGCCTTTTTCTCTGGCAAACAAAATTCAGCTGCCCCGCTTCTGGATGGCAGATTGCAGGAACCACTTGGTACTAACAAACCAGCCCGACTTGGCACTGGTGCCACCTTGGGTCTGGGAACCATCCTGCGTATTGTGGGTTGTCAGGAGCCAGCCGAACACTCTCGGCCACAGACCCCAATCAAAAACAACGGCCCGTTTCACAGGCAAACAAAACTCAGCTGCCCCGCTTCTGGATGGGAGATTGCAGGAGGCACTTGACACTGTGAAACCAGCCCCACTTGGCACTGGTGCCACCTTGGGTCTGGGAACCATGCTGCGTATCATGGATTTTCAGGAGCCAGCCGGCCACTCCCAGCCACAGGCCCCCAAACACAAACCACAGCCTTTTTCTCTGGCAAACAAAATTCAGCTGCCCCGCTTCTGGATGGCAGATTGCAGGAGCCACTTGGGACTATCACACCAGCACAACATGGCACTGCTGCCACCTTGGATCTGGGAACCATCCTGCCTATCGTGGATTTTCAGGGGCCAGCCGGTCACTCTCAGCCATAGGCCCCAAACACAAACCACGGCCCTTTTCTCTGGAAAACAAAACTCAACTGCCCCTCTTCTGGATGGCAGATTGCAGGAGCCACTGGGTACTATGAAACCAGCCCTACTTGGCACTGGTGCCACCTTGGGTCTGGGAACCATGCTGCGTATCATGGATTTTCAGGAGCCAGTCGGCCACTGCCAGCCACAGGCCCCGAAACACAAACAACAGCCTTTTTCTCTGGCAAACAAAATTCAGCTGCCCCGCTTCTGGATGGCAGATTGCAGGACGCACTTGGTACTAACAAACCAGCCCGACTTGGCACTGGTGCCACCTTGGGTCTGGGAACCATCCTGCGTATCGTGGATTCTAAGGAGCCAGCTGGCCAGTCCCAGCCACAGGCCCCAAAACACACACAACGGTGCTTTTCCCTGGAAAACAAAACTCGCCTGCCAAACATTTGATGGCAGATTGCAGGAGCCACTTGGTACTATCAAACCAGCCCAACTTGGCACTGGTGCCACCATGGGTCTGGTCACCATCCTGCCTATCGTAGCTTTTCAGGAGCCAGCCGGTCACTCCCAGCCATAGGCCCTGAGACACAAACCTCGGCCCGTTTCCCTGGCAAACAAAAGTAAGCTGCCCCGCTTCTGGATGGCAGATTGCAGGAACCACTTGGTAGTATCAAACCAGCCCGACTTTGCACTGTTGCCACCTTGGGTCTGGGAACCATCCGGCGTATCGTGTGTTGAAAGGAGCCAGCCGGCCACTCCCAGCCACAGGCCTCCAATCAAAAACAACGGCGCTTTTCCCTGGAAAACAAAACTCAACTGCCCTTCTTCTGGATGGAAAATTGCAGGACGCACTTAGTACTACAAAAACAGCCAAACTAGGCAATGGTGCCACCATGGATCTGGGAACCATCCTGCGTATCGAGCTTCTTAAGGAGCCAGCCGGCCACTCCCAACCATATGCCCCCAAAAACAAACCACGGAACTTTACTCTGGCAAACAAAGATCCGCTGCCCCCCGTCAGGATGGCAGATTGCAGGAGCCACTTGGTACTATCAAACGAGCCCGACTTGGCCCTGGTGCCACCTTGAGTCTGGGAACCATCCTGCGTATTGTGGATTGTCAGTAGCCAGTCGACCATTCTCGGCCACAGACCCCAATCAAAAACAACGGCCGGTTCACAGGCAAAAGAACTCAGCTGCCCCGTTTCTGGATGGGAGACTGCATGAGGCACTTGACACTGTCAAACCAGCCCCACTTGGCACTGGTGCCATCTTGGGTCTGGGAACCATGCTGCGTATCATGGATTTTCAGGAGCCAACTGGCCACTGCCAGCCACAGGCCCCCAAACACAAACCTCGGCCCGTTTCCCTGGAAAACAAAAGTAAGCTACCCCGCTTCTGGATGGCAGATTGCAGGAACCACTTGGTACTATCAAACCAGCCCGACTTGGCACTGGTGCCATCTTGGGTCTGGGAACCATCCTGCGTATCGTGGATTCTAAGGAGCCAGCCGGCCACTCCCAGCCACAGGCCCGCAAACACAAACAACGGCGCTTTTCCCTGGAAAACAAAACTCGCCTGCCAACGTTTTGATGGCAGATTGCAGGAGCCACTTGGTACTATCAAATCAGCCCAACTTGGCACTGGTGCCACCATGGGTCTGGTCACCATCCTGCCTATCGTAGCTTTTCACGAGCCAGCCGGTCACTCCCAGCCATAGGCCTCTAGACAAAAACCTCGGCCCGTTTCCCTGGCAAAAAAAAGTAAGCTACCCCGCTACTGGATGGCAGATTGCAGGAGCCACTTTGCACCATCAAACTAGCCCGACTTGGCACTGGTGCCACCTCTGGTCTGGGAACAATGCTGCGTATCGTGGATTCTAAGGAGCCAGCCGGCCACTCCCAGCCACAGGCCCCCAAACACAAACAACGGCGCTTTTTCCTGGAAAACAAAACTCGCCTGCCAACTTTTTGATGGCAGATTGCAGGAGCCACTTGGTACTATCAAACCAGCCCAACTTGGCACTGGTGCCACCATGGGTCTGGTCACCATCCTGCCTATCGTAGCTTTTCAGGACCTAGCAGGTCACTCCCAGCCATAGGCCCCCAGACAAAAAGCTCGGCCCATTTCCCTGGCAAACAAAAGTAAGCTGCCCCGCTTCTGGATGGCAGATTGCAGGATCCACTTGTTATAATCAAACCAGCCCAACTTGGCACTGGTGCCACCTTGGGTCTGGGAACCATCCTGCGTATCGTGGATTCTAAGGAGCCAGCTGGCCACTCCCTGCCACAGGCCCCCAAACACAAACAACGGCGCTTTTCCCTGGAAAACAAAACTCGCCTGCCAACTTTTTGATGGCAGATTGCAGGAGCTACTTGGTACTATCAAACCAGCCCAACTTGGCACTGGTGCCACCTCTGGTCGGGTCACCATCCTGCCTATCGTAGCTTTTCAGGAGCCAGCCGGTCACTCCCAGCCATAGGCCCCCAGACAAAAACCTCGGCCCGTTTCCCTGGCAAACAAAAGTAAGCTGCCCCGCTTCTGGATGGCAGATTGCAGGACGCAATTGGTACTATCAAACCAGCCCAACTTGGAAATGGTGCCACCTTGGGTCTGGGAACCATCCTGCGTATCGTGGATTCTAAGGAGCCAGCCGGTCACTCCCAGCCACAGGCCCCCAAATACAAACCACAGCGCTTTTCCCTGGAAAACAAAACTCGCCTGCCAACTTTTTGATGACAGATTGCAGGAGCCACTTGGTACTATCAAATCAGCCCAACTTGGCACTGGTGCCACCATGGGTCTGGTCACCATCCTGCCTATCGTAGCTTTTCAGGAGCCAGCCGGTCACTCCCAGCCATAGGCCCCCAGACACAAACCTCGGCCCGTTTCCCTGGCAAACAAAAGTAAGATGCCCCGCTTCTGGATGGCAGATTGCAGGAGCCACTTTGCACCATCAAACTGGCCCGACTTGTCACTGGTGCCACCTCAGGTCTGGGAACCATCCTGAGTATCGTGGATTCCAATTAGCAAGAAGACCACTCCCAGCCACAGGCCCCCAAACACAAAGAACGGCGCTTTTCCCTGGAAAACAAAACTCGCCTGCCAACTTTTTGATGGCAGATTGCAGGAGCCACTTGGTACTATCAAACCAGCCCAACTTGGCACTGGTGCCACCATGGGTCTGGTCACCATCCTGCCTATCGTAGCTTTTCAGGAGCCAGCCGGTCACTCCCAGCCATAGGCCCCCAGACACAAAGCTCGGCCCGTTTCCCTGGCAAACAAAAGTAAGCTGCCCCGCTTCTGGATGGCAGATTGCAGGATCCACTTGTTATTATCAAACCAGCCCGACTTGGTACTGGTGCCACCTCTGGTCTGGGAACCATCCTGCGTATCGTGGATTCTAAGGAGCCAGCCGGCCACTCCCAGCCACAGGCCCCCAAAAAAAAACAACGGCGCTTTTCCCTGGAAAACAAAACTCGCCTGCCAACATTTTGATGGCAGATTGCAGGAACCACTTGGTACTATCAAACCAGCCCAACTTGGCACTGGTGCCACCTTGGGTCTGGGAACCATCCGGCGTATCGTGTGTTGAAAGGAGCCAGCCGGCCACTCCAGCCACAGGCCCGCAGACAAAAACAACGGCGCTTTTCCCTGGAAAACAAAACTCGCCTGCTGACTTTTTGATGGAAGATTGCAGGAGCCACTTTGTACTTTGAAATCAGCCGAACATGGCTCTGGTGCCACCATGGGTCTGGTCACCATCCTGCCTATCGTAGCTTTTCAGGAGCCAGCCGGTCACTCCCAGCCATAGGCCCCCAGACACAAAGCTCGGCCCGTTTCCCTGGCAAACAAAAGTAAGCTGCCCCGCTTCTGGATGGCAGATTGCAGGACGCACTTGGTACTATCAAACCAGCCCAACTTGGCACTGGTGCCACCTCAGGTCTGGGAACCATCCTGCGTATTGTGGATTCTAAGGAGCCAGCCGGCCACTCCCAGCCACAGGCCCCCAAACACAAACAACGGCGCTTTTCCCTAGAAAACAAAACTCGCCTGCCAAATTTTGATGGCAGATTACAGGAGCCACTTGGTACTATCAAACCAGCCCAACTTGGCACTGGTGCCACCATGGGTCTGGTCACCATCCTGCCTATCGTAGCTTTTCAGGAGCCAGCCGGTCACTCCCAGCCATAGACCCCAGACACAAAGCTCGGCCCGTTTCCCTGGCAAACAAAAGTAAGCTGCCCCGCTTCTGGATGGCAGATTGCAGGAGCCACTTTGCACCATCAAACTAGCCGGACTTGGCACTGGTGCCACCTCAGGTCTGGGAACCATCCTGCGTATCGTGGATTCTAAGGAGCCAGCCGGCCACTCCCAGCCACAGGCCCTCAAACACAAACAACGGCGCTTTTCCCTGGAAAACAAAACTCGCCTGACAACTTTTTGATGGCAGATTGCAGGAGCCACTTGGTACTATCAAACCAGCCCAACTTGGCACTGGTGCCACCATGGGTCTGGTCACCATCCTGCCTATCGTAGCTTTTCAGGAGCCAGCCGGTCACTCCCAGCCATAGGCCCCCAGACAAATACCTCGGCCCGTTTCCCTGGAAAACAAAAGTAAGCTGCCCCACTTCTGGATGGCAGATTGCAGGACGCACTTGGTACTATCAAACCAGCCCAACTTGGCACTGGTGCCACGTCAAGTCTGGGAACCATCCTGCGTATCGTGGATTCTAAGGAGCCAGCCGGCCACTCCCAGCCACAGGCCCTCAAACACAAACAACGACGCTTTTCCCTGGAAAAGAAAACTCGCCTGCCAACTTTTTGATGGCAGATTGCAGGAGCCACTTGGTACTATCAAACCAGCCCAACTTGGCACTGGTGCCACCATGGGTCTGGTCAACATCCTGCCTATCGTAGCTTTTCAGGAGCCAGCCGGTCACTCCCAGCCATAGGCCCCAAGACACAAAGCTCGGCCCGTTTCCCTGGCAAAAAAAAGAAAGCTGCCCCGCTTCTGGATGGCAGATTGCCGGACGCACTTGGTACTATCAAACCAGCCCAATGTGGCACTGGTGCCACCTCTGGTCTGGGAACCATCCTGCGTATCGTGGATTCTAATTAGCCATCCGGCCACTCCCAGCCACAGGCCCCCAAACACAAACAACGACGCTTTTCCCTGGAAAACAAAACTCGCCTGCCAAATTTTGATGACAGATTGCAGGAGCCACTTGGTGCTATCAAACCAGCCCAACTTGGCACTGGTGCCACCATGGGTCTGGTCACCATCCTGCACATCGTAGCTCTTCAGGAACCAGCCGGTCATTCCCAGCCATAGGCCCCCAGACACAAAGCTCGACCCGTTTCCGTGGCAAACAAAAGTAAGCTGCCCCGCTTCTGCATGGCAGATTGCAGGAGCCACTTGGTATAATCAAACCAGCCCGACTTGGCACTGGTGCCACCTCTGGTCTGGGAACCATCCTGCGTATCGTGGATTCTAAGGAGCCAGCCGGCCACTCCCAGCCGCAGGCCCTCAAACCCAAAACACGGCGCTTTTCCCTGGAAAACAAAACTCGCCTGCCAAATTTTGATGGCAGATTGCAGGAGCCACTTGGTACTATCAAACCAGCCCAACTTGGCACTGGTGCCACCATGGGTCTGGTCACCATCCTGCCTATGGTAGCTTTTCAGGAGCCATCCGGTCACTCCCAGCCATAGGCCCCCAGACACAAACCTCGGCCCGTTTCCCTGGCAAACAAAAGTAAGCTGCCCCGCTTCTTGATGGCAGATTGCAGGAACCACTTGGTATTATCAAACCAGCCCAACTTGGCACTGGTGCCACCTTGGGTCTGGATACCATGCTGCGTATCGTGGATTCTAAGGAGCCAGCCGGCCACTCCCAGCCACAGGCCCCCAAACACAAACAACGGCGCTTTTCCCTGGAAAATAAAACTCGCCTGCCAACTTTTTGATGGCAGATTGCAGGAGCAACTTGCTACTATCAAATCAGCCCAACTTGGCACTGGTGCCACCATGGGTCTGGTCACCATCCTGCCTATCGTAGCTTTTCAGGAGCCAGCCGGTCACTCCCAGCCATAGGCCCCCAGACAAAAACCTCGGCCATTTTCCCTGGCAAACAAAAGTAAGCTACCCCGCTTCTGCTTGGCAGATTGCAGGAGCCACTTTGCAGCATCAAACTAGCCCGACTTGCCACTGGTGCCACGTCAGGTCTGGGAACCATCCTGCGTATCGTGGATTCCAATTAGCAAGCCGGCCACTCTCAGCCACAGGCCCCCAAACACAAACAACGGCGCTTTTCCCTGGAAATCAAAACTCGCCTGCCAAATTTTTGATGGCAGATTGCAGGAGCCACTTGGTAATATCAAATCAGCCCAACTTGGCACTGGTGCCACCATGGGTCTGGTCACCATCCTGCCTATCGTAGCTTTTCAGGAGCCAGCCGGTCACTCCCAGCCATAGGCCCCCAGACACAAACCTCGGCCCGTTTCCCTGGAAAACAAAAGTAAGCTGCCCCGCTTCTGGATGGCAGATTGCAGGAGCCACTTTGCACCATCAAACTGGCCCGACTTGTCACTGGTGCCACCTCAGGTCTGGGAACCATCCTGCGTATCGTGGATTTTCAGGGGCCAGCCAGCCACTCTCAGCCATATGCCCCCAAAAACAAACCACGGACCTTTTCTCTGGCAAACAAAAATCAACTGCCCCACTTCTGGATGGCAGATTGCAGGAGCCACTTGGGACTATCACACCAGCACAACATGGCACTGCTGCCAACTTGGATCTCGGAACAATCCTACGTATCGTACATATTCAGGAACCAGCCGAACACTCCCAGCCACAGGCCCCCAAACACAAACAAAGGCCCATTTCCCTGGAAAACAAAACTCAGCTGCCCCGCTTCTGGATGGCAGTTTGCAGGAGCCACTTGGTACTATCAAACCAGCCCGACTTGGTAATGGTACCACCTTGGATCTGGGAACCATCCGGCGTATCGTGGATTTTCAGGGGCCAGCCGGTCATTCCCAGCCATATGCCCCCAAACACAAACCTCGGCCCTTTTCTCTGGCAAACAAAACTCAACTGCCCCTCTTCTGGATGGCAAATTGCAGGACGCACTTGGTACTACAAAAAGAGCCCGACTTGGCAGTGGTGCCACCTTGGCTCTGGGAACCATCCTGCGTATCGAGCATTTTAAGGAGCCAGCCGGCAATTCCCAGCCGTATGCCCCAAAAAGAAACCATGGACATTTTCTCTGGCAAAAAAAACTCAGCTGTCCCGCTTCTGGATGGCAGATTGCAGGAGTCACTTTGAACCCTACAACCAGCCTTACTTGGCACTGGTGCCACCTTGGATCTGGGAACCATCCTGCCTATCGTTGATTTTCAGGGGCCAGCCGGCCACTCTCAGCCATAGGCCCCCAAACACAAACCACAGCCCTTTTCTCTAGCAAACAAAATTCAACTGCCCCGCTTCTGGATGGCAAATTGCAGGAGCCACTGGGTACTACAAAAACAGCCTGACTTGGCACTGGTGCCACCTTGCGTCTGGTTACCATGCGGCGTATCGTGCATTTTAAGGAGCCAGGTGGCCACTCCCAGCCATATGCCCCCAAACACAACCCACGGGCCTTTTCTCTGGCAAACAAAACTCAGCTGCCCCGCTTCTGGATGGCAGATTGCAGGAGCCACTTGGTACTATCAAACCAGCCCAATTTGGCACTGGTGCCACCATGGGTCTGGTCACCATCCTGCCTATCGTAGCTTTTCAGGAGCCAGCCGGTCACTCCCAGCCGTAGGCCCACAGACACAAAACTCGGCCCGTTATCCTGACAAACAAAAGTAAGCTGTCCCGCTTCTGGATGGCAGATTGCAGGAGCCACTTGCTACTATCAAACCACCCGACTTGGCACTGGTGCCACCTCTGGTCTGGGAACCATCCTGCGTATCGTAGATTCTAATTAGCCATCCGTCCACTCCCAGGCACAGGCCCCCAAACACAAACAACGGCGCTTTTCCCTGGAAAACAAAACTCGTCTGCCATCTTTTTGATGGCAGATTGCTGGAGCCACTTGGTACTATCAAACCAGCCCAACTTGGCACTGGTGCCACCATGGGTCTGGTCACCATCCTGCCTATCGTAGCTTTTCAGGAGCCAGCCGGCCACTCCCTGCCACAGGCCCCCAAACACAAACAACGGCGCTTTTCCCTGGAAAACAAAATTCGCCTGCCAACTTTTTGATGGCAGATTGCAGGAGCCACTTGGTACTATCAAATCAGCCCAACTTGGCACTGGTGCCACCATGGGTCTGGTCAACATCCTGCCTATCGTAGCTTTTCAGGAGCCAGCCGGTCACTCCCAGCCATAGGCCCTCAGACCCAAATCTCGGCCCGTTTCCCTGGCAAACAAAAGTAAGCTGCCCCCCTTCTGGATGGCAGATTGCAGGAGCCACTTGGTAGTATCAAACCAGCCCTACTTGGTACTGGTGCCAACTTGGGTCTGGGAAACATCCTGCGTATCGTGGATTCTAAGGAGCCAGCCGGCCACTCCCAGCCACAGGCCCCCAAACACAAACAACGGCGCTTTTCCCTGGAAAACAAAACTCGCCTACCAACATTTTGATGGCAGATTGCAGGAGCCACTTGGTACTATCAAATCAGCCGAACTTGGCACTGGTGCCACCATGGGTCTGGTAACCATCCTGCCTATCGTACCTGTTCAGGAGCCAGCTGGTCACTCCCAGCCATAGGCCCCCAGACAAAAACCTCGGCTCCTTTCCCTGGCAAACAAAAGTAAGCAGCCCTGCTTCTGGATGGCAGATTGCAGGAGCCACTTTGCACCATCCAACTGGCCCGACTTATCACTGTTGCCACCTCTGGTCTGGGAACCATCCTGCGTATCGTGGATTCTAATTAGCCAGCCGGCCACTCCCAGCCACAGGCCCCCAAACACAAACAACGGCGCTTTTCCCTGGAAAACAAAACTCGCCTGACAACTTTTTGATGGCAGATTGCAGGAGCCACTTGGTACTATCAAACCAGCCCAACTTGGCACTGGTGCCACCATGGGTCTGGGAACCATCCTGCCTATCGTAGCTTTTCAGGAGCCAGCCGGTCACTCCCAGCCATAGGCCCCCAGACACAAAGCTCGGCCCGTTTCCCTGGCAAACAAAAGTAAGCTGCCCCGCTTCTGGATGGCAGATAGTAGGACGCACTTGTTACTATCAAACCAGCCCGACTTGGCACTGGTGCCACCACTGGTCTGGGAACCATCCTGCGTATCGTGGATTCTAATTAGCCAGCCGGCCAATCCCAGCCACAGGCACCCAAACACAAACAACGGCGCCTTTCCCTGGAAAACAAAACTCGCCTGACAACTTTTTGATGGCAGATTGCAGGAGCCACTTGGTACTATCAAACCAGCCCAACTTGGCACTGGTGCCACCATGGGTCTGGTCACCATCCTGCCTATCGTAGCTTTTCAGGAGCCAGCCGGTCACTCCCAGCCATAGGCCCCCAGACAAATACCTCGGCCCGTTTCCCTGGAAAACAAAAGTAAGCTGCCCCGCTTCTGGATGGCAGATTCCAGGACGCACTTGGTAGTATCAAACCAGCCCAACTTGGCACTGGTGCCACCTTGGGTCTGGGAACCATCCTGCGTATCGTGGATTCTAAGGAGCCAGCCGGCCACTCCCTGCCACAGGCCCCCAAACACAAACAACGGCGCTTATCCCTGGAAAACAAACTCGCCTGCCAAATTTTGATGGCAGATTGCAGGAGCCACTTGGTACTATCAAACCAGCCCAACTTGGCACTGGTGCCACCATGGGTCTGGTCACCATCCTGCCTATCGTAACTTTTCAGGAGCCAGCCGGTCACTCCCAGCCATAGGCCCCCAGACAAAAACCTCGGCCCGTTTCCCTGGCAAACAAAAGTAAGCTGCCCCGCTTCTGGATGGCAGATTCCCGGACGCACTTGGTACTATCAAACCAGCCCAACTTGGCACTGGTGCCACCTCTGATCTGGGAACCATGCTGAGTATCGTGGATTCTAAGGAGCCAGCCGGCCACTCCCAACCACAGGCCCCCAAACACAAACAACGGCGCTTTTCCCTGGAAAACAAAACTCGCCTGCCAAGTTTTTGATGGCAGATTGCAGGAGCCACTTGGTACTATCAAACCAGCCCAACTTGGCACTGGTGCCGTCATGGGTCTGGTCACCATCCTGCCTATCGTAGCTTTTCACGAGCCAGCTGGTCACTCCCAGCCATAGGCCCCCAGACAAAAACCTCGGCCCGTTTCCCTGGAAAACAAAAGTAAGCTGCCCCGCTTCTGGATGGCAGATGGCAGGAACCACTTGGTACTATCAAACCAGCCCAACTTGGCACTGGTGCCACCTTGGGTCTGGGAACCATCCTGCGTATCGTGGATTCTAAGGAGCCAGCCGGTCGCTCCCAGCCACAGGCCCCCAAACAAAACCACAGGGCTATTTCCTGGAAAACAAAACTCGCCTGCCAAGTTTTTGATGGTAGATTGCAGGAGCCACTTGGTACTATCAAACCAGCCCAACTTGGCACTGGTGCCACCATGGGTCTGGTCACCATCCTGCCTATCGTAGCTTTTCAGGAGCCAGCCGGTCACTCCCAGCCATAGGCCCCCAGACACAAACCTCGGCCCGTTTCCCTGGCAAACAAAAGTAAGCTACCCCGCTTCTGGATGGCAGATTGCAGGAGCCACTTGGTACTATCAAACCAGCCCGACTTGGCACTGGTGCCACCTCAGGTCTGGGAACCATCCTGCGTATCGTGGATTCTAAGGAGCCAGCCGGCCACTCCCAGCCATAGGCCCCCAAACAAAAACAACGGCGCTTTTCCCTGGAAAACAAAACTTGCCTGCTAACTTTTTGATGGCAGATTGCAGGAGCCACTTGGTACTATCAAACCAGCCCAACTTGGCACTGGTGCCACCATGGGTCTGGTCACCATCCTGCCTATCGTAGCTTTTCAGGAGCCAGCCGGTCACTCCCAGCCATAGGCCCCCAGACACAAAGCTCGACCCGTTTCCCTGGCAAACAAAAGCAAGCTGCCCCGCTTCTGGATGGCAGATTGCAGGAGCCACTTGGTACTATCAAACCAGCCCATCTTGGCATTGGTGCCACCTCTAGTCTGGGAACCATCCTGCGTATCGTGGATTCTAAGGAGCCAGCCGGTCACTCCCAGCCACAGGCCCCCAAACACAAACCACAGCGCTTTTCCCTGGAAAACAAAACTCGCCTGCCAACTTTTTGATGGCAGATTGCAGGAGCCACTTGGTACTATCAAACCAGCCCAACTTGGCACTGGTGCCACCATGGGTCTGGTCACCATCCTGCCTATCGTGGCTTTTCAGGAGACAGCCGGTCCCTCCCTGCCATAGGCCCCCAGAGAAAAACCTCGGCCCATTTCCCTGGCAAACAAAAGTAAGCTGCCCCGCTTCTGGATGGCAGATTCCAGGACGCACTTGGTAGTATCAAACCAGCCCAACTTGGCACTGGTGCCACCTTGGGTCTGGGAACCATCCTGCGTATCGTGGATTCTAAAGAGCCAGCCGGTCACTCCCAGGCACAGGCCCCCAAACACAAACAACGGCGCTTTTCCCTGGACAACAAAACTCGCCTGCCAAATTTTGATGGCAGATTCCCGGAGCCACTTGGTACTATCAAACCAGCCCAACTTGACACTGGTGCCGTCATGGGTCTGGTCACCATCCTGCCTATCGTAGCTTTTCAGGAGCCAGCCGGTCACTCCCAGCCATAGGCCCCCAGACACAAAGCTCGGCCCGTTTCCCTGGCAAACAAAAGTAAGTTATCCCGCTTCTGGATGGCAGATTGCAGGAGCCACTTTTCACCATCAAACCAGCCCGACTTGGCATTGCTGCCACCTCTGGTCTGGGAACCATCCTGCGTATCGTGGATTCTAAGGAGCCAGCCGGCCACTCCCAGCCACAGGCACCCAAACACAAACAACGGCGCTTTTCCCTGGAAAACAAAACTCGCCTGACAACTTTTTGATGGCAGATTGCAGGAGCCACTTGGTACTATCAAACCAGCCCAACTTGGCACTGGTGCCACCATGGGTCTGGGAACCATCCTGCCTATCGTAGCTTTTCAGGAGCCAGCCGGTCACTCCCAGCCATAGGCCCCCAGACACAAACCTCGGCCCGTTTCCCTGGCAAACAAAAGTAAGCTACCCCGCTTCTGGATGGCAGATTGCAGGACGCACTTGGTACTATCAAACCAGCCCAACTTGGCACTGGTGCCACCTCAGGTCTGGGAACCATCCTGCGTATCGTGGATTCTAAGGAGCCAGCCGGCCACTCCCAGCCATAGGCCCCCAAACAAAAACAACGGCGCTTTTCCCTGGAAAACAAAACTTGCCTGCTAACTTTTTGATGGCAGATTGCAGGAGCCACTTGGTACTATCAAACCAGCCCAACTTGGCACTGGTGCCACCATGGGTCTGGTCACCATCCTGCCTATCGTAGCTTTTCAGGAGCCACCCGGTCACTCCCAGCCGTAGGCCCACAGACACAAAAGTCGGCCGGTTTCCCTGACAAACAAAAGTAAGCTGTCCCGCTTCTGGATGGCAGATTGCAGGAGCCACTTGGTACTATCAAACCAGCCCAACTTGGCACTGGTGCCACCATGGGTCTGGTCACCATCCTGCCTATCGTAGCTTTTCAGGAGCCAGCCGGTCACTCCCAGCCATAGGCCCCCAGACACAAACCTCGGCCCGTTTCCCTGGCAAACAAAAGTAAGCTACCCCGCTTCTGGATGGCAGATTGCAGGAGCCACTTGGTACTATCAAACCAGCCCGACTTGGCACTGGTGCCACCTCAGGTCTGGGAACCATCCTGCGTATCGTGGATTCTAAGGAGCCAGCCGGCCACTCCCAGCCATAGGCCCCCAAACAAAAACAACGGCGCTTTTCCCTGGAAAACAAAACTTGCCTGCTAACTTTTTGATGGCAGATTGCAGGAGCCACTTGGTACTATCAAACCAGCCCAACTTGGCACTGGTGCCACCATGGGTCTGGTCACCATCCTGCCTATCGTAGCTTTTCAGGAGCCAGCCGGTCACTCCCAGCCATAGGCCCCCAGACACAAAGCTCGACCCGTTTCCCTGGCAAACAAAAGCAAGCTGCCCCGCTTCTGGATGGCAGATTGCAGGAGCCACTTGGTACTATCAAACCAGCCCATCTTGGCATTGGTGCCACCTCTAGTCTGGGAACCATCCTGCGTATCGTGGATTCTAAGGAGCCAGCCGGTCACTCCCAGCCACAGGCCCCCAGACACAAACAACGGCGCTTTTCCCTGGACAACAAAACTCGCCTGCCAAATTTTGATGGCAGATTCCCGGAGCCACTTGGTACTATCAAACCAGCCCAACTTGACACTGGTGCCGTCATGGGTCTGGTCACCATCCTGCCTATCGTAGCTTTTCAGGAGCCAGCCGGTCACTCCCAGCCATAGGCCCCCAGACACAAAGCTCGGCCCGTTTCCCTGGCAAACAAAAGTAAGTTATCCCGCTTCTGGATGGCAGATTGCAGGAGCCACTTTTCACCATCAAACCAGCCCGACTTGGCATTGCTGCCACCTCTGGTCTGGGAACCATCCTGCGTATCGTGGATTCTAAGGAGCCAGCCGGCCACTCCCAGCCACAGGCACCCAAACACAAACAACGGCGCTTTTCCCTGGAAAACAAAACTCGCCTGACAACTTTTTGATGGCAGATTGCAGGAGCCACTTGGTACTATCAAACCAGCCCAACTTGGCACTGGTGCCACCATGGGTCTGGGAACCATCCTGCCTATCGTAGCTTTTCAGGAGCCAGCCGGTCACTCCCAGCCATAGGCCCCCAGACACAAACCTCGGCCCGTTTCCCTGGCAAACAAAAGTAAGCTACCCCGCTTCTGGATGGCAGATTGCAGGACGCACTTGGTACTATCAAACCAGCCCAACTTGGCACTGGTGCCACCTCAGGTCTGGGAACCATCCTGCGTATCGTGGATTCTAAGGAGCCAGCCGGCCACTCCCAGCCATAGGCCCCCAAACAAAAACAACGGCGCTTTTCCCTGGAAAACAAAACTTGCCTGCTAACTTTTTGATGGCAGATTGCAGGAGCCACTTGGTACTATCAAACCAGCCCAACTTGGCACTGGTGCCACCATGGGTCTGGTCACCATCCTGCCTATCGTAGCTTTTCAGGAGCCACCCGGTCACTCCCAGCCGTAGGCCCACAGACACAAAACTCGGCCGGTTTCCCTGACAAACAAAAGTAAGCTGTCCCGCTTCTGGATGGCAGATTGCAGGAGCCACTTGGTACTATCAAACCAGCCCAACTTGGCACTGGTGCCACCATGGGTCTGGTCACCATCCTGCCTATCGTAGCTTTTCAGGAGCCAGCCGGTCACTCCCAGCCATAGGCCCCCAGACACAAACCTCGGCCCGTTTCCCTGGCAAACAAAAGTAAGCTACCCCGCTTCTGGATGGCAGATTGCAGGAGCCACTTGGTACTATCAAACCAGCCCGACTTGGCACTGGTGCCACCTCAGGTCTGGGAACCATCCTGCGTATCGTGGATTCTAAGGAGCCAGCCGGCCACTCCCAGCCATAGGCCCCCAAACAAAAACAACGGCGCTTTTCCCTGGAAAACAAAACTTGCCTGCTAACTTTTTGATGGCAGATTGCAGGAGCCACTTGGTACTATCAAACCAGCCCAACTTGGCACTGGTGCCACCATGGGTCTGGTCACCATCCTGCCTATCGTAGCTTTTCAGGAGCCAGCCGGTCACTCCCAGCCATAGGCCCCCAGACACAAAGCTCGACCCGTTTCCCTGGCAAACAAAAGCAAGCTGCCCCGCTTCTGGATGGCAGATTGCAGGAGCCACTTGGTACTATCAAACCAGCCCATCTTGGCATTGGTGCCACCTCTAGTCTGGGAACCATCCTGCGTATCGTGGATTCTAAGGAGCCAGCCGGTCACTCCCAGCCACAGGCCCCCAAACACAAACCACAGCGCTTTTCCCTGGAAAACAAAACTCGCCTGCCAACTTTTTGATGGCAGATTGCAGGAGCCACTTGCTACTATCAAATCAGCCCAACTTGGCACTGGTGCCACCATGGGTCTGGTCACCATCCTGCCTATCGTAGCTTTTCAGGAGACAGCCGGTCCCTCCCTGCCATAGGCCCCCAGAGAAAAACCTCGGCCCATTTCCCTGGCAAACAAAAGTAAGCTGCCCCGCTTCTGGATGGCAGATTCCAGGACGCACTTGGTAGTATCAAACCAGCCCAACTTGGCACTGGTGCCACCTTGGGTCTGGGAACCATCCTGCGTATCGTGGATTCTAAAGAGCCAGCCGGTCACTCCCAGCCACAGGCCCCCAGACACAAACAACGGCGCTTTTCCCTGGACAACAAAACTCGCCTGCCAAATTTTGATGGCAGATTCCCGGAGCCACTTGGTACTATCAAACCAGCCCAACTTGACACTGGTGCCGTCATGGGTCTGGTCACCATCCTGCCTATCGTAGCTTTTCAGGAGCCAGCCGGTCACTCCCAGCCATAGGCCCCCAGACACAAAGCTCGGCCCGTTTCCCTGGCAAACAAAAGTAAGTTATCCCGCTTCTGGATGGCAGATTGCAGGAGCCACTTTTCACCATCAAACCAGCCCGACTTGGCATTGCTGCCACCTCTGGTCTGGGAACCATCCTGCGTATCGTGGATTCTAAGGAGCCAGCCGGCCACTCCCAGCCACAGGCACCCAAACACAAACAACGGCGCTTTTCCCTGGAAAACAAAACTCGCCTGACAACTTTTTGATGGCAGATTGCAGGAGCCACTTGGTACTATCAAACCAGCCCAACTTGGCACTGGTGCCACCATGGGTCTGGGAACCATCCTGCCTATCGTAGCTTTTCAGGAGCCAGCCGGTCACTCCCAGCCATAGGCCCCCAGACACAAACCTCGGCCCGTTTCCCTGGCAAACAAAAGTAAGCTACCCCGCTTCTGGATGGCAGATTGCAGGACGCACTTGGTACTATCAAACCAGCCCAACTTGGCACTGGTGCCACCTCAGGTCTGGGAACCATCCTGCGTATCGTGGATTCTAAGGAGCCAGCCGGCCACTCCCAGCCATAGGCCCCCAAACAAAAACAACGGCGCTTTTCCCTGGAAAACAAAACTTGCCTGCCAACTTTTTGATGGCAGATTACAGGAGCCACTTGGTACTATCAAACCAGCCCAACTTGGCACTGGTGCCACCATGGGTCTGGTCACCATCCTGCCTATCGTAGCTTTTCAGGAGCCACCCGGTCACTCCCAGCCGTAGGCCCACAGACACAAAACTCGGCCGGTTTCCCTGACAAACAAAAGTAAGCTGTCCCGCTTCTGGATGGCAGATTGCAGGAGCCACTTGCTACTATCAAACCACCCGACTTGGCACTGGTGCCACCTCTGGTCTGGGAACCATCCTGCGTATCGTAGATTCTAATTAGCCATCCGTCCACTCCCAGGCACAGGCCCCCAAACACAAACAACGGCGCTTTTCCCTGGAAAACAAAACTCGTCTGCCATCTTTTTGATGGCAGATTGCCGGAGCCACTTGGTACTATCAAACCAGCCCAACTTGGCACTGGTGCCACCATGGGTCTGGTCACCATCCTGCCTATCGTAGCTTTTCAGGAGCCAGCCGGCCACTCCCTGCCACAGGCCCCCAAACACAAACAACGGCGCTTTTCCCTGGAAAACAAAATTCGCCTGCCAACTTTTTGATGGCAGATTGCAGGAGCCACTTGGTACTATCAAATCAGCCCAACTTGGCACTGGTGCCACCATGGGTCTGGTCAACATCCTGCCTATCGTAGCTTTTCAGGAGCCAGCCGGTCACTCCCAGCCATAGGCCCCCAGACCCAAACCTCGGCCCGTTTCCCTGGCAAACAAAAGTAAGCTGCCCCGCTTCTGGATGGCAGATTGCAGGAGCCACTTGGTAGTATCAAACCAGCCCTACTTGGTACTGGTGCCAACTTGGGTCTGGGAAACATCCTGCGTATCGTGGATTCTAAGAAGCCAGCCGGCCACTCCCAGCCACAGGCCCCCAAACACAAACAAGGGCGCTTTTCCCTGGAAAACAAAACTCTCCTGCCAACTTTTTGATGGCAGATTGCAGGAGCCACTTGGTACTATCAAACCAGCCCAACTTGGCACTGGTGCCACCATGGGTCTGGTCACCATCCTGCCTATCGTAGCTTTTCAGGAGCCAGCCGGCCACTCCCAGCCATAGGCCCCCAGACACAAACCTCGGCCCGTTTCCCTGGCAAACAAAAGTAAGCTGCCCCGCTTCTGGATGGCAGATTCCCGGACGCACTTGTTACTATCAAACCAGCCCAACTTGGCACTGGTGCCACCTCTGGTCTGGGAACCATGCTGAGTATCGTGGATTCTAAGGAGCCAGCCGGCCACTCCCAGCCACAGGCCCCCAAACACAAACAACGGCGCTTTTCCCTGGAAAACAAAACTCGCCTGCCAAGTTTTTGATGGCAGATTGCAGGAGCCACTTGGTACTATCAAACCAGCCCAACTTGGCACTGGTGCCACCATGGGTCTGGTCACCATCCTGCCTATCGTAGCTTTTCAGGAGCCAGCCGGTCACTCCCCGCCATAGGCCCCCAGACACAAACCTCGGCCCGTTTCCCTGGCAAACAAAAGTAAGCTACCCCGCTTCTGGATGGCAGATTGCAGGACGCACTTGGTACTATCAAACCAGCCCAACTTGGCACTGGTGCCACCTCAGGTCTGTGAACCATCCTGCGTCTCGTGGATTCTAAGGAGCCAGCCGGCCACTCCCACCCATAGGCCCCCAAACAAAAACAACGGCGCTTTTCCCTGGAAAACAAAACTCGCCTGCCAACTTTTTGATGGCAGATTGCAGGAACCACTTGGTATTATCAAGCCAGCCCGACTTGGCACTGGTGCCACCTTGGGTCTGGGAACCATGCTGCGTATCGTGGATTCTAAGGAGCCAGCCGGCCACTCCCTGCCACAGGCCCCCAAACACAAACAACGGCGCTTTTCCCTGGAAATCAACACTCGCTTGCCGACTTTTTGATGGCAGATTGCAGGAGCCACTTGGTACTATCAAACCAGCCCAACTTGGCACTGGTGCCACCATGGGTCTGGTCACCATCATGCCTCTCGTAGCTTTTCAGGACCTAGCCGGTCACTCACAGCCATAGGCCCCCAGACACAAACCTTGGCCCGTTTCCCTGGCAAACAAAAGTAAGCTGCCCCGTTTCTGGATGGCAGATTTCAGTAGCAACTTTGCACCATCAAACTGGCCCGACTTGTCACTGGTGCCACTTTAGGTCTGGGAAACATCCTGCGTATCGTGGATTCTAATTAGCCATCCGGCCACTCCCACCCACAGGCCCCCAAACACAAACAACGGCGCTTTTCCCTGGAAAACAAAACTCGCCTGCCAACTTTTTGATGGCAGATTGCAGGAGCCACTTGGTACTATCAAATCAGCCGAACTTGGCACTGGTGCCACCATGGGTCTGGGAACCATCCTGCCTATCGTACCTTTTCAGGAGCCAGCTGGTCACTCCCAGCCATAGGCCCCCAGACAAAAACCTCGGCTCCTTTCCCTGGCAAACAAAAGTAAGCAGCCCTGCTTCTGGATGGCAGATTGCAGGAGCCACTTTGCACCATCAAACTGGCCCGACTTGTCACTGTTGCCACCTCTGGTCTGGGAACCATCCTGCGTATCGTGGATTCTAATTAGCCAACCGGCCACTCCCAGCCACAGGCCCCCAAACACAAACAACGGCGCTTTTCCCTGGAAAACAAAACTCGCCTGACAACTTTTTGATGGCAGATTGCAGGAGCCACTTGGTACTATCAAACCAGCCCAACTTGGCACTGGTGCCACCATGGGTCTGGTCACCATCCTGCCTATCGTAGCTTTTCAGGAGCCAGCCGGTCACTCCCAGCCATAGGCCCCCAGACACAAAGCTCGGCCCGTTTCCCTGGCAAACAAAAGTAAGCTGCCCCGCTTCTGGATGGCAGATAGTAGGACGCACTTGTTACTATCAAACCAGCCCGACTTGGCACTGGTGCCACCACTGGTCTGGGAACCATCCTGCGTATCGTGGATTCTAAGGAGCCAGCCGGCCACTCCCACCCACAGGCCCCCAAACACAAACAACGGCGCTTTTCCCTGGAAAACAAAACTCGCCTGCCAACTTTTTGATGGCAGATTGCAGGAGCCACTTGGTACTATCAAACCAGCCCAACTTGGCACTGGTGCCACCATGGGTCTGGTCACCATCCTGACTATCGTAGCTTTTCAGGAGCCAGCCGGTCACTCCCAGCCATAGGCCCTCAGACAAATACCTCGGCCCGTTTCCCTGGCAAACAAAAGTAAGCTGCCCCGCTTCTGGATGGCAGATTGCAGGACGCACTTGGTATTATCAAACCAGCCCGACTTGGCACTGGTGCCACCACTGGTCTGGGAACCACCCTGCGTATCGTGGATTCTAAGGAGCCAGCCGGCCACTCCCTGCCACAGGCCCCCAAACACAAACAACGGCGCTTTTCCCTGGAAAACAAAACTCGCCTGACAACTTTTTGATGGCAGATTGCAGGAGCCACTTGGTACTATCAAACCAGCCCAACTTGGCACTGGTGCCACCATGGGTCTGGTCACCATCCTGCCTATCGTAACTTTTCAGGAGCCAGCCGGTCACTCCCAGCCATAGGCCCCCAGACAAAAACCTCGGCCCGTTTCCCTGGCAAACAAAAGTAAGCTGCCCCGCTTCTGGATGGCAGATTCCCGGACGCACTTGGTAGTATCAAACCAGCCCAACTTGGCACTGGTGCCACCTCTGATCTTCGAACCATGCTGAGTATCGTGGATTCTAAGGAGCCAGCCGGCCACTCCCAGCCACAGGCCCCCAAACACAAACAACGGCGCTTTTCCCTGGAAAACAAAACTCGCCTGCCAAGTTTTTGATGGCAGATTGCAGGAGCCACTTGGTACTATCAAACCAGCCCAACTTGGCACTGGTGCCGTCATGGGTCTGGTCACCATCCTGCCTATCGTAGCTTTTCAGGAGCCAGCCGGTCACTCCCAGCCATAGGCCCCCAGACAAAAACCTCGGCCCGTTTCCCTGGCAAACAAAAGTAAGCTGCCCCGCTTCTGGATGGCAGATTGCAGGAACCACTTGGTACTATCAAACCAGCCCAACTTGGCACTGGTGCCACCATGGGTCTGGGAACCATCCTGTGTATCGTGGATTCTAATTAGCCATCCGTCCACTCCAGGCCATAGGGCCCCAGGCACAAACAACGGCGCTTTTACCTGGAAAACAAAACTCGCCTGCCAACTTTTTGATGGCCGATTGCAGGAACCACTTGGTATTATCTAGCCAGCCCAACTTGGCACTGGTGCCACCATGGGTCTGGTCACCATCCTGCCTATCGTAGCTTTTCAGGAGCCAGCCGGTCACTCCCTGCCATAGGCCCCCAGACACAAACCTCGGACCGTTTCCCTGGCAAACGAAAGTAAGCTGCCCCGCTTCTGGATGGCAGATTGCAGGAACCACTTGTTACTATCAAACCAGCCCAACTTGGCACAGGTGCCACCATGGGTCTGGGAACCATCCTGTGTATCGTGGATTCTAATTAGCCATCCGTCCACTCCAGGCCATAGGGCCCCAGGCAAAAACAACGGCGCTTTTCCCTGGAAAACAAAACTCGCCAGCCAACTTTTTGATGGCCGATTGCAGGAACCACTTGGTATTATCAAGCCAGCCCGACTTGGCACTGGTGCCACCTTGGGTCTGGGAACCATGCTGCGTATCGTGGATTCTAAGGAGCCAGCCGGCCACTCCCTGCCACAGGCCCCCAAACACAAACAACGGCGCTTTTCCCTGGAAAACAAAACTCGCCTGCCAAGTTTTTGATGGCAGATTGCAGGAGCCACTTGGTACTATCAAACCAGCCCAACTTGGCACTGGTGCCACCATGGGTCTGGTCACCATCCTGCCTATCGTAGCTTTTCAGGAGCCAGCCAGCCACCCCCAGCCAGAGGCCCCCAGACAAATATTTCGGCCCGTTTCCCTGGCAAACAAAAGTAAGCTGCCCCGCTTCTGCATGGCAGATTGCAGGAGCCACTTTGCACCGTCAAACCAGCCCAACTTGGCACTGGTGCCATCTCAGGTCTGGGAACCATCCTGCGTATCGTGGGTTCTAATTAGCCATCCGTCCACTCCAGGCCCTAGGGCCCCAGGCACAAACAACGGCGCTTTTCCCTGGAAAACAAAACTCGCCTGCCAACTTTTTGATGGCCGATCGCAGGAACCACTTGGTATTATCAAGCCAGCCCAACTTGGCACTGGTGCCACCATGGGTCTGGTCACCATCCTGCCTATCGTAGCTTTTCAGGAGCCAGCCGGTCACTCCCAGCCATAGGCCCCCAGACACAAACCTCGGACCGTTTCCCTGGCAAACAAAAGTAAGCTGCCCCGCTTCTGGATGGCAGATTCCCGGACGCACTTGTTACTATCAAACCAGCCCAACTTGGCACTGGTGCCACCATGGGTCTGGGAACCATCCTGTGTATCGTGGATTCTAATTAGCCATCCGTCCACTCCAGGCCATAGGGCCCCAGGCACAAACAACGGCGCTTTTCCCTGGAAAACAAAACTCGCCTGCGAACATTTTGATGGCCGATTGCAGGAACCACTTGGTATTATCAAGCCAGCCCGACTTGGCACTGGTGCCACCTTGGGTCTGGGAACCATGCTGCGTATCGTGGATTCTAAGGAGCCAGCTGGCCACTCCCAGCCACAGGCCCCCAAACACAAACAACGACGCTTTTCCCTGGAAATCAACACTCGCTTGCCGACTTTTTGATGGCAGATTGCAGGAGCCACTTGGTACTATCAAACCAGCCCAACTTGGCACTGGTGCCACCATGGGTCTGGTCACCATCATGCCTATCGTAGCTTTTCAGGAGCCAGCCGGTCACTTCCAGGCTTAGGCCCCCAGACACAATCCTCGGCCCGTTTCCCTGGCAAACAAAAGTAAGCTGCCCCGCTTCTGGATGGCAGATTGCAGGAACCACTTGTTACTATCAAACCAGCCCAAGTTGGCACTGGTGCCACCATGGGTCTGGGAACCATCCTGTGTATCGTGGATTCTAATTAGCCATCCGTCCACTCCAGGCCATAGGGCCCCAGGCGCAAACAACGGCGCTTTTCCCTGGAAAACAAACTCGCCTGCCAAATTTTTGATGGCAGATTGCAGGAGCCACTTGGTACTATCAAACCAGCCCAACTTGGCACTGGTGCCACCATGGGTCTGGTCACCATCCTGCCTATCGTAGCTTTTCAGGAGCCAGCCGGTCACTCCCGGCCATAGGCCCCGAGACACAAACCTCGGCCCGTTTCCCTGGCAAACAAAAGTAAGCTACCCCGCTTCTGGATGGCAGATTGCAGGACGCACTTGGTACTATCAAACCAGCCCAACTTGGCACTGGTGCCACCTCAGGTCTGTGAACCATCCTGCGTCTCGTGGATTCTAAGGAGCCAGCCGGCCACTCCCACCCATAGGCCCCCAAACAAAAACAACGGCGCTTTTCCCTGGAAAACAAAACTCGCCTGCCAACTTTTTGATGGCCGATTGCAGGAACCACTTGGTATTATCAAGCCAGCCCGACTTGGCACTGGTGCTACCTTGGGTCTGGGAACCATGCTGCGTATCGTGGATTCTAAGGAGCCAGCCGGCCACTCCCTGCCACAGGCCCCCAAACACAAACAACGGCGCTTTTCCCTGGAAATCAACACTCGCTTGCCGACTTTTTGATGGCAGATTGCAGGAGCCACTTGGTACTATCAAACCAGCCCAACTTGGCACTGGTGCCACCATGGGTCTGGTCACCATCATGCCTCTCGTAGCTTTTCAGGACCTAGCCGGTCACTCACAGCCATAGGCCCCCAGACACAAACCTTGGCCCGTTTCCCTGGCAAACAAAAGTAAGCTGCCCCGTTTCTGGATGGCAGATTTCAGTAGCAACTTTGCACCATCAAACTGGCCCGACTTGTCACTGGTGCCACTTTAGGTCTGGGAACCACCCTGCGTATCATGGATTGTAATTAGCCATCCGGCCACTCCCACCCACAGGCCCCCAAACACAAACAACGGCGCTTTTCCCTGGAAAACAAAACTCGCCTACCAACATTTTGATGGCAGATTGCAGGAGCCACTTGGTACTATCAAATCAGCCGAACTTGGCACTGGTGCCACCATGGGTCTGGTAACCATACTGCCTATCGTACCTTTTCAGGAGCCAGCTGGTCACTCCCAGCCATAGGCCCCCAGACAAAAACCTCGGCTCCTTTCCCTGGCAAACAAAAGTAAGCAGCCCTGCTTCTGGATGGCAGATTGCAGGAGCCACTTTGCACCATCAAACTGGCCCGACTTGTCATTGTTGCCACCTCTGGTCTGGGAACCATCCTGCGTATCGTGGATTCTAATTAGCCAGCCGGCCACTCCCAGCCACAGGCCCCCAAACACAAACAACGGCGCTTTTCCCTGGAAAACAAAACTCGCCTGACAACTTTTTGATGGCAGATTGCAGGAGCCACTTGGTACTATCAAACCAGCCCAACTTGGCACTGGTGCCACCATGGGTCTGGTCACCATCCTGCCTATCGTAGCTTTTCAGGAGCCAGCCGGTCACTCCCAGCCATAGGCCCCCAGACACAAAGCTCGGCCCGTTTCCCTGGCAAACAAAAGTAAGCTGCCCCGCTTCTGGATGGCAGATAGTAGGACGCACTTGTTACTATCAAACCAGCCCGACTTGGCACTGGTGCCACCACTGGTCTGGGAACCATCCTGCGTATCGTGGATTCTAAGGAGCCAGCCGGCCACTCCCAGCCACAGGCACCCAAACACAAACAACGGCGCTTTTCCCTGGAAAACAAAACTCGCCTGACAACTTTTTGATGGCAGATTGCAGGAGCCACTTGGTACTATCAAACCAGCCCAACTTGGCACTGGTGCCACCATGGGTCTGGTCACCATCCTGCCTATCGTAGCTTTTCAGGAGCCAGCCGCTCACTCCCAGCCATAGGCCCCCAGACAAATACCTCGGCCCGTTTCCCTGGAAAACAAAAGTAAGCTGCCCCGCTTCTGGATGGCAGATTGCAGGACGCACTTGGTACTATCAAACCAGCCCGACTTGGCACTGGTGCCACGTCAAGTCTGGGAACCATCCTGCGTATCGTGGATTCTAAGGAGCCAGCCGGCCACTCCCTGCCACAGGCCCCCAAACACAAACAACGGCGCTTTTCCCTGGAAAACAAAACTCGCCTGCCAACTTTTTGATGGCAGATTGCAGGAGCCACTTGGTACTATCAAACCAGCCCAACTTGGCACTGGTGCCACCATGGGTCTGGGAACCATCCTGCCTATCGTAACTTTTCAGGAGCCAGCCAGTCACTCCCAGCCATAGGCCCCCAGACAAAAACCTCGGCCCGTTTCCCTGGCAAACAAAAGTAAGCTGCCCCGCTTCTGGATGGCAGATTCCCGGACGCACTTGGTACTATCAAACCAGCCCAACTTGGCACTGGTGCCACCTCTGATCTGGGAACCATGCTGAGTATCGTGGATTCTAAGGAGCCAGCCGGCCACTCCCAGCCACAGGCCCCCAAACACAAACAACGGCGCTTTTCCCTGGAAAACAAAACTCGCCTGCCAAGTTTTTGATGGCAGATTGCAGGAGCCACTTGGTACTATCAAACCAGCCCAACTTGGCACTGGTGCCGTCATGGGTCTGGTCACCATCCTGCCTATCGTAGCTTTTCAGGAGCCAGCCGGTCACTCCCAGCCATAGGCCCCCAGACAAAAACCTCGGCCCGTTTCCCTGGAAAACAAAAGTAAGCTGCCCCGCTTCTGGATGGCAGATTGCAGGAACCACTTGGTACTATCAAACCAGCCCAAGTTGGCACTGGTGCCACCATGCGTCTGGGAACCATCCTGTGTATCGTGGATTCTAATTAGCCATCCGTCCACTCCAGGCCATAGGGCCCCAGGCACAAACAACGCCGCTTTTCCCTGGATAACAAACTCGCCTGCCAAATTTTTGATGGCAGATTGCAGGAGCCACTTGGTACTATCAAACCAGCCCAACTTGGCACTGGTGCCACCATGGGTCTGGTCACCATCCTGCCTATCGTAGCTTTTCAGGAGCCAGCCGGTCACTCCCAGCCATAGGCCCCGAGACACAAACCTTGGCCCGTTTCCCTGGCAAACAAAAGTAAGCTACCCCGCTTCTGGATGGCAGATTGCAGGACGCACTTGGTACTATCAAACCAGCCCAACTTGGCACTGGTGCCACCTCAGGTCTGGGAACCATCCTGCGTCTCGTGGATTCTAAGGAGCCAGCCGGCCACTCCCACCCATAGGCCCCCAAACAAAAACAACGGCGCTTTTCCCTGGAAAACAAAACTCGCCTGCCAACTTTTTGATGGCCGATTGCAGGAACCACTTGGTATTATCAAGCCAGCCCGACTTGGCACTGGTGCCACCTTGGGTCTGGGAACCATGCTGCGTATCGTGGATTCTAAGGAGCCAGCCGGCCACTCCCTGCCACAGGCCCCCAAACACAAACAACGGCGCTTTTCCCTGGAAATCAACACTCGCTTGCCGACTTTTTGATGGCAGATTGCAGGAGCCACTTGGTACTATCAAACCAGCCCAACTTGGCACTGGTGCCACCATGGGTCTGGTCACCATCATGCCTCTCGTAGCTTTTCAGGACCTAGCCGGTCACTCACAGCCATAGGCCCCCAGACACAAACCTTGGCCCGTTTCCCTGGCAAACAAAAGTAAGCTGCCCCGTTTCTGGATGGCAGATTTCAGTAGCAACTTTGCACCATCAAACTGGCCCGACTTGTCACTGGTGCCACTTTAGGTCTGGGAACCATCCTACGTATCGTGGATTCTAATTAGCCAGCCGGCCACTCCCACCCACAGGCCCCCAAACACAAACAACGGCGCTTTTCCCTGGAAAACAAAACTCGCCTACCAACATTTTGATGGCAGATTGCAGGAGCCACTTGGTACTATCAAATCAGCCGAACTTGGCACTGGGGCCACCATGGGTCTGGTAACCATCCTGCCTATCGTACCTTTTCAGGAGCCAGCTGGTCACTCCCAGCCATAGGCCCCCAGACAAAAACCTCGGCTCCTTTCCCTGGCAAACAAAAGTAAGCAGCCCTGCTTCTGGATGGCAGATTGCAGGAGCCACTTTGCACCATCAAACTGGCCCGACTTGTCACTGTTGCCACCTCTGGTCTGGGAACCATCCTGCGTATCGTGGATTCTAATTAGCCAGCCGGCCACTCCCAGCCACAGGCCCCCAAACACAAACAACGGCGCTTTTCCCTGGAAAACTAAACTCGCCTGACAACTTTTTGATGGCAGATTGCAGGAGCCACTTGGTACTATCAAACCAGCCCAACTTGGCACTGGTGCCACCATGGGTCTGGTCACCATCCTGCCTATCGTAGCTTTTCAGGAGCCAGCCGGTCACTCCCTGCCACAGGCCCCCAGACACAAAGCTCGGCCCGTTTCCCTGGCAAACAAAAGTAAGCTGCCCCGCTTCTGGATGGCAGATAGTAGGACGCACTTGTTACTATCAAACCAGCCCGACTTGGCACTGGTGCCACCACTGGTCTGGGAACCATCCTGCGTATCGTGGATTCTAAGGAGCCAGCCGGCCACTCCCAGCCTCAGGCACCCAAACACAAAAAGCGGCGCTTTTCCCTGGAAAACAAAACTCGCCTGACAACTTTTTGATGGCAGATTGCAGGAGCCACTTGGTACTATCAAACCAGCCCAACTTGGCACTGGTGCCACCATGGGTCTGGTCACCATCCTGCCTATCGTAGCTTTTCAGGAGCCAGCCGGCCACTCTCAGCCATATGCCCCCAAAAACAAACCACGGACCTTTTCTCTGGCAAACAAAAATCAGCTGCCCCACTTCTGGATGGCAGATTGCAGGAGCCACTTGGGACTATCACACCAGCACAACATGGCACTGCTGCCACCTTGGATCTGGGAACAATCCTGCGTATCGTACATATTCAGGAACCAGCCGAACACTCCCAGCCACAGGCCCCCAAACACAAACAACGGCCCTTTTCTCTGGCAAACAAAACTCAACTGCCCCTCTTCTGAATGGCAAATTGCAGGACGCACTTGGTACTACAAAAAGAGCCCGACTTGGCAGTGGTGCCACCTTGGCTCTGGGAACCATCCTGCATATCGAGCATTTTAAGGAGCCAGCCGGCAATTCCCAGCCGTATGCCCCAAAAAGAAACCATGGACCTTTTCTCTGGCAAAAAAAACTCAGCTGTCCCGCTTCTGGATGGCAGATTGCAGGAGTTACTTTGAACCATACAACCAGCCTTACTTGGCACTGGTGCCACCTTGGATCTGGGAACCATCCTGCCTATCGTTGATTTTCAGGGGCCAGCCGGCCACTCTCAGCCATAGGCCCCCAAACACAAACCACAGCCCTTTTCTCTAGCAAACAAAATTCAACTGCCCCGCTTCTGGATGGCAAATTGCAGGAGCCACTGGGTACTACAAAAACAGCCTGACTTGGCACTGGTGCCACCTTGCGTCTGGTTACCATGCGGCGTATCGTGCATTTTAAGGAGCCAGGTGGCCACTCCCAGCCATATGCCCCCAAACACAACCCACGGCCCTTTTCTCTGGCAAACAAAACTCAGCTGCCCCGCTTCTGGATGGCAGATTGCAGGAGACACTTGGTACTATCAAACCAGCCCGACTTGGCACTGGTGCCACCTTGGGTCTGGGAACCATCCTGCGTATTGTGGATTGTCAGGAGACAGCCGACCACTCTCGGCCACAGAGCCCAATCAAAAACAAAGGTCCGTTTCCCTGGCAAAAAAAACTCAGCTGCCCCGCTTCTGGATGGGAGATTGCAGGAGGCACTTGACACTGTCAAACGAGCCCCACTTGGCACTGGTGCCACCTTGGGTCTGGGAACCATGCTGCGTATCGTGGATTTTCAGGAGCCAGCCGGCCACTCCCAGCCACAGGCCCCCAAACACAAACCACAGCCTTTTTCTCTGGCAAACAAAACTCAGCTGCCCCGCTTCTGGATGGCAGATTGCAGGAGCCACTTGGTACTATCAAACCAGCCCGACTTGGCACTGGTGCCACCTTGGGTCTGGGAACCATCCTGCCTATCGTGGATTTTAAGGAGCCAGCCGGCTACTCCCAGCCACAGGCCCCCAACAAAAACCACGGCCCTTTTTTCTCGCAAACAAAACTTAGCTGCCTCACTTCTGGATGGCAGATTGCAGGAGCCACTTGGTACTATCAAACCAGCCCGACTTGGCACTGGTGCCACCTTGGGTCTGGGAACCATCCTGCGTATCGTGGATTCTAAGGAGCCAGCCGGCCACTCCCAGCCACAGGCCCCCAAACAAAATCAACGGCGCTGTTCCCTGGAAAACAAAACACGCCTGCCAACTTTTTGATGGAGTTTGCAGGAGCCACTTGGTACTATCAAACCAGCCCGACTTGGCACTGGTGCCACCTTGGGTCTGGGAAACATCCTGCGTATCGTGGATTCTTAGGAGCCAGCCGGCCACTCCTAGCCACAGGCCCCCAAACAAAAACCTAGGCCTATTTCTCTGGCAAACAAAAGTAAGCTGCCCTGCTTCTGGATGGCAGATTGCAGGAGACACTTGGTACTATCAAACCAGCCCGACTTGGCACTGGTGCCACCTTGGATCTGGGAACCATGCTCTGTATCGTGGATATTCAGGGGCCAGCCGGCCACTCTCAGCCATATGTCCCCAAACAGAAACCTCAGCCCGTTTCTCTGGCAAACAAAACTCAACTGCCCCTCTTCTGGATGGCAAATTGCAGGATGAACTTGATACTAAAACCGCAGGCCGACTTGGTAGTGGTGACACCTTGGGCCTGGGAACCATCATGCGTATCGAGCATTTTAAGGAGCCAGCCGGCCACTCCCAGCAATATGCCCCCAAAAACAATCCACGGAATTTTCCTCTGGCAAACAAAAATCAGCTGCCCCGCTTCTGGATGGCAGATTGCAGGAGCCACTTTGCACCATCAAACCAGCCCGACTTGGCACTGGTGCCACATTGCATCTGGGAACCATGCTGCCTAGCGTGGATTTTCAGGAGCCAGCCGGCCACTCTCAGATATATGCCCCCAAACAAAACCCACGGCCCGTTTCCCTGGCAAACAAAATTAAGCTGCCCCGCTTCTGGATGGCAGATTGCAGGACGCACTTGGTACTATCAAACCAGCAAAACTTGGCACTGGTGCCACCTTGGGTCTGGGAACCATCCTGCATATCGTGGGTTCAAAGGAGCCAGCCGGCCACTCCCAGCCACAGGCCCCCAAATACAAACAATGTCGCTTTTCCCTGGAAAACAAAACTCGCCTGCCAACTTTTTGATGGCAGATTGCCGGAGCCACTTGGTACTATCAAACCAGCCCAACTTGGCACTGGTGCCACCATGGGTCTGGTAACCATCCTGCCTATTGTAGCTTTCCAGGAGCCAGCCGGTCTCTCCCAGCCATAGGTCCCCAGTCACAAACCTCGGCCCGTTTCCCTGGCAAACAAAAGTAAGCTACCCCGCTTCTGGATGGCAGATTGCAGGAGCCACTTGGTACTATCAAACCAGCAAAACTTGGCACTGGTGCCACCTTGGGTCTGGGAACCATGCTGCGTAACACAGATTCTAAGGCGCCAGTCGGCCACTACGAGCCACAAGCCCCCAAACACAAACAACGGCGCTATTCTCTGGCAAACAAAACTCAACTGCCCCTCTTCTGGATGGCAAATTGCAGGACGCACTTGGTACTACAAAAACAGCCCGACTTGGCACTGGTGCCCCCTTGGGTCTGGGAACCATCCTGCGTATCGATCTTTTTAATGAGACAGCCGGCCACTCCCAGCCATATGCCCCCAAACACAACCCACGGCCCTTTTCTCTGGCAAACAAAACTCAACTGCACCGCTTCTGGATGGCAGATTGCAGGAGCCACTTGGTACTATCAAACCAGCCCGACTTGGCACTGGTGCCACCTTGGGTCTGGGAACCATCCTGCGTATTGTGGGTTGTCAGGAGCCAGCCGAACACTCTCGGCCACAGACCCCAATTAAAAACAACGGCCCGTTTCACAGGCAAACAAAACTCAGCTGCCCCGCTTCTGGATGGGAGATTGCAGGAGGCACTTGACACTGTGAAACCAGCCCCACTTGGCACTGGTGCCACCTTGGGTCTGGGAACCATACTGCGTATCATGGATTTTCAGGAGCCAGCCGGCCACTCCCAGCCACAGGCCCCCAAACACAAACCACAGCCTTTTTGTCTGGCAAACAAAATTCAGCTGCCCCGCTTCTGGATGGCAGATTGCAGGAGCCACTTGGGACTATCACACCAGCACAACATGGCACTGCTGCCACCTTGGATCTGGGAACCATCCTTCCTATCGTGGATTTTCAGGGGCCAGCCGGTCACTCTCAGCCATAGGCCCCAAACACAAACCACGGCCCTTTTCTCTGGAAAACAAAACTCAACTGCCCCTCTTCTGGATGGCAGATTGCAGGAGCCACTGGGTACTATGAAACCAGCCCTACTTGGCACTGATGCCACCTTGGGTCTGGGAACCATGTTGCGTATCATGGATTTTCAGGAGCCAGCCGGCCACTGCCAGCCACAGGCACCGAAACACAAACAACAGCCTTTTTCTCTGGCAAACAAAATTCAGCTGCCCCGCTTCTGGATGGCAGATTGCAGGAACCACTTGGTACTAACAAACCAGCCCGACTTGGCACTGATGCCACCTTGGGTCTGGGAACCATCCTGCGTATCGTGGATTCTAAGGAGCCAGCTGGCCACTCCCAGCCACAGGCCCCAAAACACACACAACGGTGCTTTTCCCTGGAAAACAAAACTCGCCTGCCAAACATTTGATGGCAGATTGCAGGAGCCACTTGGTATTATCAAACCAGCCCAACTTGGCACTGGTGCCACCATGGGTCTGGTCACCATCCTGCCTATCGTAGCTTTTCAGGAGCCAGCCAGCCACCCCCAGCCAGAGGCCCCCAGACAAATATTTCGGCCCGTTTCCCTGGCAAACAAAAGTAAGCTGCCCCGCTTCTGGATGGCAGATTGCAGGAGCCACTTTGCACCATCAAACCAGCCCAACTTGGCACTGGTGCCAACTCAGGTCTGGGAACCATCCTGCGTATCGTGGGTTCTAAGGAGCCAGCTGGCCACTCCCAGCCACAGGCCCCCAAACACAAACAACGGCGCTTTTCCCTGGAAAACAAAACTCGCCTGCCAACTTTTTGATGGCAGATTGCAGGAGCCACTTGGTACTATCAAACCAGCCCAACTTGGCACTGGTGCCACCATGGGTCTGGTCACCATCCTGCCTATTGTAGCTTTTCAGGAGCCAGCCGGTCACTCCCAGCCATAGGCCCCCAGACACAAACCTCGGCCCGTTTCCCTGGCAAACAAAAGTAAGCTGCCCCGCTTCTGCATGGCAGATTGCAGGAGCTACTTAGTACTATCAAACCAGCCCGACTTGGCACTGGTGACACCTCTGGTCTGGGAACCATCCTGCCTATCGTGGATTTTCAGGGGCCAGCCGGCCACTCTCAGCCATATGCCCCAAAAACAAACCACGGCCCTTTTCTCTGGCAAACAAAACTCAACTGCCCCTCTTCTGGATGGCAAATTTTAGGACGCACTTTGTACTACGAAAACCGCCCGACGTGGCACTGGTGCCACCTTGTGTCAGGGAACCATCCTGCATATCGAGCTTTTTAAGGAGCCAGCCGGCCACGCCCAGCCATATACCCCCAAAAACAAACCACGGACCATTTCTCTTGGAAAAAAAAATCCGCTGCCCCGCGTCTGGATGGCAGATTGCAGGAGCCACTTTGCACCATCAAACCAGCCCGACTTGGCACTGGTGCCACCTTGGGTCTGGGAACAATCCTGCATATCGTGGATTCTAAGGAGCCAGCCGGCCACTCCCTGCCACAGGCCCCCAAACACAAACAACGGCGCTTTTCCCTGGAAAATAAAATTCGCCTGCCAGCTTTTTGATGGCAGATTGCAGGAGCCACTTGGTACTATCAAATCATCCCAACTTGGCACTGGTGCCACTATGGGTCTGGGAACCATCCTGCCTATTGTAGCATTTCAGGAGCCAGCCGGTCACTCCCAGCCATAGGCCCCCAGACACAAACCTCGGACCGTTTCCCTGGCAAACAAAATTAAGCTCCCCCGATTCTGGATGGCAGATTGCAGGAGCCACTTGGTTGTGTCAAACCAGCCCGACTTGGCACTGGTGCCACCTTGGGTCTGGGAACCATCCTGCGTAACGTGGATTCTAAGCAGCCACCCGGCCACTCTGAGCCACAGGCCCCCAAACACAAACAACGGCGCTTTTCCCTGGAAAACAAAACTCGCCTGCCAACTTTTTGATGGTAGATTGCAGGAGCCACTTGGTACTATCAAACCAGCCCAACTTGGCACTGGTGCCACCTCTGGTCTGGGAACCATCCTGCCTATCGTAGCTTTTCAGGAGCCAGCCGGTCACTCCCAGCCATAGACCCCCAGACACAAACCTCGGCCCGTTTCCCTGGAAAACAAAAGTAAGTTACCCCGATTCTGGATGGCAGATTGCAGGAGCCACTTGGTACTATCAAATCAGCCCAACTTGGCACTGGTGCCACCATGGGTCTGGTAAACATCCTGCCTATCGTAGCTTTTCAGGAGCCAGCCGGTCACTCCCTGCCATAGGCCCCCGGACACAAACCTCGGCCCGTTTCCCTGGCAAACAAAAGTAAGCTGCCCCGCTTTTGGTGGCAGATTGCAGGATGCACTTGGTACTTACAAACCAGCCCGACTTGGCCCTGGTGCCACCTTGGCTCTGGGAACCATGCTGCGTAACGTAGATTCTACGAGGACAGGCGGCCACTCCCAGCCACAGGCCTCTAAACAAAAACAACGGCGCTTTTCCCTGGAAAACAAAACTCGCCTGCCAACTTCTTGATGGCAGATTGCAGGAGCCACTTGGTACTATCAAACCAGCCCAACTTGGCACTGGTGCCACCATGGGTCTGGTCACCATCCTGCCTATCGTAGCTTTTCAGGAGCCAGCCGCTCACTCCCAGCCATAGGCCCCCAGAGAAATACCTCGGCACGTTTCCCTGGCAAACAAAAGTAGGCTGCCCCGCTTCTGGATGGCAAATTGCAGGACGCACTTGGTACTACGAAAACAGCCCGACTTGGCACTGATGCCACCTTGGGTCAGGGAACAATCCTGCGTATAGAGCTTTTTAAGGAGCCAGCCGGCCACGTCCAGTCATATACCCCCAAAAAAAAAACCACGGAACTTTTCTCCAGCAAACAAAAATCCGCTGCCCCGCGTCTGGATGGCAGATTGCAGGAGCTATTTAGTATTATCAAACCAGCCCGACTTGGCACTGGTGGCACCATGAGTCTGGTAACCATCCTGCCTATCGTAGCTTTTCAGTAGTCAGCCGGTCACTCCCAGCCATAGGCCCCCAGACAAATACCTCGGCCCGTTTCCCTGGGAAACAAAAGTAAGCTGTCCCGCTTCTGGATGGCAGATTGCAGGAGGCACTTGGTACTATCAAACCAGCCCAACTTGTTCCCAGACCCAAGGTGGCACCAGTGCCAAGTGGGGCTGGTTTGATGGTGCAACGTGGCTCCTGCAATCTGCCATCCAAAAGCGGGGCAGCTTACTTTTGTTTGCCAGGGAAACGGGCCGAGGTTTGTGTCTGGGGGTCTATGGCTGGGAGTGACCGGCTGGCTCCTGAAAAGCTACGATAGGCAGGATGGTTCCCAGACCAGAGGTGGCACCAGTGCCAAGTTGGGCTGGTTTGATAGTACCAAGTGGCTCCTGCAATCTGCCATCAAAAAGTTGGCAGGCGAGTTTTGTTTTCCAGGGAAAAGCGCCGTAGATTTTGTTTGGGGGCCTGTGGCTCAGAGTGGCCGGGTGGCTGCTTAGAATCCACGATACGCAGGATGGTTCCCAGACTTGTCGTGGCACCAGTGCCAAGTCGGGCTGGTTTGACACAACCAAGTGGCTCCTGCAATCTGCCATCCAGAATCGGGGCAGCTTAATTTTGTTTGCCAGGGAAACGGTCCGAGGTTTGTGTCTGGGGGCCTATGGCTGGGAGTGACCGGCTGGCTCCTGAAAAGCTACGATAGGCAGGATGGTTCCCAGACCCATAGTGGCACCAGTGCCAAGTTGGGATGATTTGATAGTACCAAGTGGCTCCTGCAATCTGCCATCAAAAAGTTGGCAGGCGAGTTTTGTTTTCCAGGGAAAAGCGCCGTTGTTTGTGTTTGGGGGCCTGTGGCTGGGAGTGGCCGGCTGGCTCCTTAGAATCCACGATATGCAGGATTGTTCCCACACCCAAGGTGGCACCAGTGCCAAGTCGGGCTGGTTTGATGGTGCAAAGTGGCTCCTGCAATCTGCCATACAGACGCGGGGCAGCGGATTTTTGTTTCCAAGAGAAATGGTCCGTGGTTTTTTTTCGGGGGTTTATGGCTGGGCGTGGCCGTTTGGCTCCTTAAAAAGCTCGATATGCAGGATGGTTCCCTGACACAAGGTGGCACCAGTGCCACGTCGGGCGGTTTTCGTAGTACAAAGTGCGTCCTAAAATTTGCCATCCAGAAGAGGGGCAGTTGAGTTTTGTTTGCCAGAGAAAAGGGCCGTGGTTTGTTTTTGGGGGCATATGGCTGAGAGTGGCCGGCTGGCTCCTGAAAAGCTACGATAGGCAGGATGTTTACCAGACCCATTGTGGCACCAGTGCCAAGTTGGGCTGATTTGATAGTACCAAGTGCCTCCTGCAATCTGCCATCCAGAATCGGGGTAGCTTACTTTTGTTTTCCAGGGAAACGGGCCGAGGTTTGTGTCTGGGGGTCTATGGTTGGGAGTGGCCGGCTGGCTCCTTAGAAACCACGATACGCAGCATGGTTCCCAGACAAGAGGTGCCACCAGTGCCAAGTTGGGCTGGTTTGATACTACCAAGTGGTTCCTGCAATCTGCCATCCAGAAGCGGGGCAGCTTACTTTTGTTTGCCAGGGAAAAGCGCCGTTGTTTGTGTTTGGGGGCCTGTGGCTGGGAGTGGCCGGCTGGCTGCTTAGAATCCACGATACGCAGGATGGTGTCCAGACGTGAGGTGGCGCCAGTGCCAAGTCGGGCTGGTTTGATAGTACCAAGTGCGTCCTGCAATCTGCCATCCAGAAGCGGGGCAGCTTACTTTTGTTTGCCAGGGAAACGGGCCGAGGTTTGGGTCTCGGGGCCTATGGCAGGGAGTGACCGGCGGGCTCCTGAAAGCTACGATAGGCAGGATGGTGACCAGACCCATGGTGGCACCAGTGCCAAGTTGGGCTGGTTTGATAGTACCAAGTGGCTCCTGCAATCTGACATCAAAAAGTTGGCAGGCGAGTTTTGTTTTCCAGGGAAAAGCGCCGTTGTTTGTGTTTGGGGGCCTGTGGTTGGGAGTGGCCGGCTGGCTCCTTAGACACCACGATACGCAGGATGGTTCCCAGACCAGAGGTGGCACCAGTGCCAAGTCGGGCTGGTTTGATAGTACCAAGTGGCTCCTGCAATCTGCCATCCAGAAGCGGGGCAGCTTACTTTTGTTTGCCACGGAAACGGGCCGTTGTTTGTGTTTGGGGGCCTGTGGCTGGGAGTGGCCGACTGGCTCCTTAGAATCCACGATACGCAGGATGGTTCCCAGACCAGAGGTGGCACCAGTGCCAAGTCGGGCTGGTTTGATAGTACCAAGTGGTTCCTGCAATCTGCCATCCAGAAGCAGGGCAGCTTACTTTTGTTTGCCAGGGAAACGGGCCGAGGTTTTTGTCTGGGGGCCTATGGCTGCGAGTGACCGGCTGGCTCCTGAAAAGCTACGATAGGCAGGATGGTGACCAGACCCATGGTGGCACCAGTCCCTAGTTGGGCTGGTTTGATAGTACCAAGTGGCTCCTGCAATCTGCCATCAAAATTTGGCAGGCGAGTTTTTTTTTCCAGGGAAAAGCGCCGTTGTTGTGTTTAGGGGCCTGTGGCTGGGAGTGGCCGGCTGGCTCCTTAGAATCCACCATACGCAGGATGGTTCCCAGACCCAAGGTGGCACCAGTGCCTAGTCGGGATAGTTTGATGGTGCAAAGTGGCTCCTGCAATCTGCCATCCAGAAGCGGGACAGCTTACTTTTGTTTGCCAGGGAAAAGGGCCGAGCTTTGTGTCTCGGGGCCTATGGCTGGGAGTGACCGGCTGGCTCCTGAAAAGCTACGATAGGCAGGATGGTGACCAGACCCAAGGTGGCACCAGTGCCAAGTTGGGCTGGTTTGATAGTACCAAGTGGCTCCTGCAATCTGCCATCAAAAAGTTGTCAGGCGAGTTTTGTTTTCCAGGGAAAAGCGCCGTTGTTTGTGTTTGGGGGCCTGTGGCTGGGAGTGGCCGGCTGGCTCATTAGAATCCACGATACGCAGGATGGTTCCCAGACTTGTCGTGGCACCAGTGCCAAGTCGGGCTGGTTTGATAGTACCAAGTGGATCCTGCAATCTGCCATCCAGAAGCGGGGCAGCTTACTTTTGTTTGCCAGGGAAACGGGCCGAGGATTTGTCTGGGGGCCTATGGCTGGGAGTGACCGGCAGGCTCGTGAAAACCTACGATAGGCAGGATGGTGACCAGACCCATGGTGGCACCAGTGCCAAGTTGGGCTGGTTTGATAGTACCAAGTGGCTCCTGCAATCTGCCATCAAAAAGTTGGCAGGCGAGTTTTGTTTTCCAGGGAAAAGCGCCGTTGTTTGTGTTTGGGAGCCTGTGGCTGGGAGTGGCCGGCTGGCTCTTTAGAATCCACGATACGCAGGATGGTTCCCAGACCAGTGGTGGCACCAGTGCCAAGTCGGGCTGGTTTGATAGTAACAAGTGGCTCCTGCAATCTGCCATCCAGAAGCGGGGCAGCTTACTTTTGTTTGCCAGGGAAACGGGCCGAGCTTTGTGTCTGGGGGCCTATGGCTGGGAGTGACCGGCTGGCTCCTGAAAAGCTACGATAGGCAGGATGGTGACCAGACCCATGGTGGCACCAGTGCCAAGTTGGGCTGGTTTGATAGTACCAAGTGGCTCCTGCAATCTGCCATCAAAAAGTTGGCAGGCAAGTTTTCTTTACCAGGGAAAAGCGCCGTTGTTTTTGTTTGGGGGCCTATGGCTGGGAGTGGCCGGCTTGCTCCTTAGAATCCACGATACGCAGGATGGTTCCTAGACTTGACGTGGCACCAGTGCCAAGTTGGGCTGGTTTGATAGTACCAAGTGCGTCCTGCAATCTGCCATCCAGAAGTGGGGTAGCTTACTTTTGTTTGCCAGGGAAACGGGCCGAGGTATGTGTCTCGGGGCATATGGCTGGGAGTGACCGGCTGGCTCCTGAAAAGCTACGATAGGCAGGATGGTGACCAGACCCATGGTGGCAGCAGTGCCAAGTTGGGCTGGTTTGATAGTACCAAGTGGCTCCTGCAATCTGCCATTAAAAAGTTGGCAGGCGAGTTTGTTATCCAGGGAAAAGCGCCATTGTTTGTGCCTGGGGCCCTATGGCCTGGAGTGGACGGATGGCTAATTAGAACCCACGATACACAGGATGGTTCCCAGACCCATGGTGACACCAGTGCCAAGTTGGGCTGGTTTGATAGTACCAAGTGGATCCTGCAATCTGCCATCCAGAAGCGGGGCAGCTTACTTTTGTTTGCCAGGGAAACGGTCCGAGGATTGTGTCTGGGGGCCTAAGCCTGGAAGTGACCGGCTGGCTCGTGAAAAGCTACGATAGGCAGGATGGTGACCAGACCCATGACGGCACCAGTGCCAAGTTGGGCTGGTTTGATAGTACCAAGTGGCTCCTGCAATCTGCCATCAAAAACTTGGCAGGCGAGTTTTGTTTTCCAGGGAAAAGCGCCGTTGTTTGTGTTTGGGGGCCTGTGGCTGGGAGTGGCCGGCTGGCTCCTTAGAATCCATGATACTCAGCATGGTTCCCAGACCAGAGGTGGCACCAGTGCCAAGTTGGGCTGGTTTGATAGTACCAAGTGGTTGCTGCAATCTGCCATCCAGAAGCGGGGCTGCTTACTTTTGTTTGCCAGGGAAACGGGCCGAGGTTTGTGTCTGGGGGCCTATGGCTGGGAGTGACCGGCTGGCTCCTGAAAAGCTACGATAGGCAGGATGGTGACCAGACCCATGGTGGCACCAGTGCCAAGTTGGGCTGATTTGATAGTACCAAGTGGCTCCTGCAATCTGCCATCAAAATGTTGGCAGGCGAATTTTTTTTTCCAGGGAAAAGCGCCGTTGTTTGTGTTTGGGGGCCTGTGGCAGGGAGTGGCCGGCTGGCTCCTGAAAAGCTACGATAGGCAGGATGGTGACCAGACCCATGGTGGCACCAGTGCCAAATTGGGCTGGTTTGATAGTAGCAAGTGGCTCCGGCAATCTGCCATCAAAATGTTGGCAGACGAGTTTTGTTTTCCAGGGAAAAGCGCCGTTGTTTGTGTTTGGGGGCCTGTGGCTGGGAGTGGCCGGCTGGCTGCTTAGAATCTACCATACGCAGGATAGTTCCCAGACCAGAGGTGGCACCAGTGCCAAGTCGGGCTGGTTTGATAGTACCAAGTGCGTCCTGCAATCTGCCATCTAGAAGCGGGACAGCTTACTTTTGTTTGTCAGGGAAACGGGCCGAGCTTTGTGTCTCTGGGCCTACGGCTGGGAGTGACTGGCTGGCTCCTGAAAAGCTACGATAGGCAGGATGGTGACCAGACCCATGGTGGCACCAGTGCCAAGTTGGGCTGGTTTGATAGTACCAAGTGGCTCCTGCAATCTGCCATCAAAAAGTTGGCAGGCACGTTTTGTTTTCCAGGGAAAAGCGCCGTTGTTTTTGTTTGGGGGCCTATGGCTGGGAGTGGCCGGCTGGCTCCTTAGAATCCACGATACGCAGGATGGTTCCCAGACCTGAGGTGGCACCAGTGCCAAGTTGGGCTGGTTTGATAGTACCAAGTGCATCCTGCAATCTGCCATCCAGAAGCGGGGTAGCTTACTTTTGTTTGCCAGGGAAACGGGCCGAGGTTTGTGTCTCGGGGCCTATGGCTGGGAGTGACCGGCTGGCTCCTGAAAAGCTACGATAGGCAGGATGGTGACCAGACCCATGGTGGCACCAGTGCCAAGTTGGGCTGGTTTGATAGTACCAAGTGGCTCCTGCAATCTGCCATCAAAAACTTGGCAGGCGAGTTTGTTATCCAGGGAAAAGCGCCGTTGTTTGTGTTTGGGGGCCTGTGGCTGGGAGTGGCCGGCTGGCTCCTTAGAATCCATGATACGCAGGATGGTTCCCAGACCAGAGGTGGCACCAGTGCCAAGTCGGGCTGGTTTGATGGTGAAAAGTGGCTCCTGCAATCTGCCATCCAGAAGCGGGATAACTTACTTTTGTTTGCCAGGGAAACGGGCCGAGCTTTGTGTCTGGGGGCCTATGGCTGGGAGTGACCGGCTGGCTCCTGAAAAGCTACGATAGGCAGGATGGTGACCAGACCCATGGTGGCACCAGTGTCAAGGTGGGCTGGTTTGATAGTACCAAGTGGCTCCGGCAATCTGCCATCAAAATTTGGCAGGCGACTTTTGTTTTCCAGGGAAAAGCGCCGTTGTTTGTGTTTGGGGGCCTGTGGGTGGGAGTGGCCGGATGGCTAATTAGAATCCACGATACGCAGCATGGTTCCCAGACCTGAGGTGGCACCAGTGCCAAGTCGGGCTAGTTTGATGGTGCAAAGTGGCTCCTGCAATCTGCCATCCAGTAGCGGGGCAGCTTGCTTTTGTTTGCCAGGGAAACGGGCCGAGGTTTGTGTCTGGGGGCCTATGGCTGGGAGTGACCGGCTGGCTCCTGAAAAGCTACGATAGGCAGGATGGTGACCAGACCCATGGTGGCACCAGTGCCAAGTTGGGCTGGTTTGATAGTACCAAGTGGCTCCTGCAATCTGCCATCAAAAAGTTGGCAGGCGAGTTTTGTTTTCCAGGGAAAAGCACCGTTGTTTGTGTTTGGGGGCCTGTGGCTGGGAGTGGCCGGCTGGCTGCTTAGAATCCACGATACGCAGGATGGTTCCCAGACGTGAGGTGGCGCCAGTGCCAAGTCGGGCTGGTTTGATACTACCAAGTGCGTCCTGCAATCTGCCATCCAGAATCGGGACAGCTTACTTTTGCTTGCCAGGGAAACGGGCCGAGCTTTGTGTCTGGGGGCCTATGGCTGGGAGTGACCGGCTGGCTCCTGAAAAGCTACGATAGGCAGGATGGTGACCAGACCCATGGTGGCACCAGTGCCAAGTTGGGCTGGTTTGATAGTACCAAGTGGCTCCTGCAATCTGCCATCAAAAATTGGCAGGCGAGTTTTGTTTTCCAGGGAAAAGCGCCGTTGTTGTGTTTAGGGGCCTGTGGCTGGGAGTGGCCGGCTGGCTCCTTAGAATCCACCATACGCAGGATGGTTCCCAGACCCAAGGTGGCACCAGTGCCTAGTCGGGATAGTTTGATGGTGCAAAGTGGCTCCTGCAATCTGCCATCCAGAAGCGGGGCAGCTTACTTTTGTTTGCCAGGGAAAAGGGCCGAGCTTTGTGTCTGGGGGCCTATGGCTGGGAGTGACCGGCTGGCTCCTGAAAAGCTACGATAGGCAGGATGGTGACCAGACCCAAGGTGGCACCAGTGCCAAGTTGGGCTGGTTTGATAGTACCAAGTGGCTCCTGCAATCTGCCATCAAAAAGTTGGCAGGCGAGTTTTGTTTTCCAGGGAAAAGCTCCGTTGTTTGTGTTTGGGGGCCTGTGGCTGGGAGTGGCCGGCTGGCTCATTAGAATCCACGATACGCAGGATGGTTCCCAGACTTGTCGTGGCACCAGTGCCAAGTCGGGCTGGTTTGATAGTACCAAGTGGATCCTGCAATCTGCCATCCAGAAGCGGGGCAGCTTACTTTTGTTTGCCAGGGAAACGGGCGGAGGATTTGTCTGGGGGCCTATGGCTGGGAGTGACCGGCTGGCTCCTGAAAAGCTACGATAGGCAGGATGGTGACCAGACCCATGGTGGCAGCAGTGCCAAGTTGGGCTGGTTTGATAGTACCAAGTGGCTCCTGCAATCTGCCATCAAAAAGTCGGCAGGCGAGTTTTGTTTTCCAGGGAAAAGCGCCGTTGTTTGTGTTTGGGGGCCTGTGGCTGGGAGTGGCCGGCTGGCTCCTTAGAATCCACGATACGCAGGATGGTTCCCAGACCAGAGGTGGCACCAGTGCCAAGTCGGGCTGGTTTGATAGTACCAAGTGGCTCCTGCAATCTGCCATCCAGAAGCGGGGCAGCTTACTTTTGTTTGCCAGGGAAACGGGCCGAGCTTTGTGTCTGGGGGCCTATGGCTGGGAGTGACCGGCTGGCTCCTGAAAAGCTACGATAGGCAGGATGGTGACCAGACCCATGGTGGCACCAGTGCCAAGTTGGGCTGGTTTGATAGTACCAAGTGGCTCCTGCAATCTGCCATCAAAAAGTTGGCAGGCAAGTTTTCTTTACCAGGGAAAAGCGCCGTTGTTTTTGTTTGGGGGCCTATGGCTGGGAGTGACCGGCTGGCTCCTTAGAATCCACGATACGCAGGATGGTTCCTAGACTTGACGTGGCACCAGTGCCAAGTTGGGCTGGTTTGATAGTACCAAGTGCGTCCTGCAATCTGCCATCCAGAAGTGGGGTAGCTTACTTTTGTTTGCCAGGGAAACGGGCCGAGGTTTGTGTCTCGGGGCATATGGCTGGGAGTGACCGGCTGGCTCCTGAAAAGCTACGATAGGCAGGATGGTGACCAGACCCATGGTGGCAGCAGTGCCAAGTTGGGCTGGTTTGATAGTACCAAGTGGCTCCTGCAATCTGCCATCAAAAAGTTGGCAGGCGAGTTTGTTATCCAGGGAAAAGCGCCGTTGTTTGTGCCTGGGGCCCTATGGCCTGGAGTGGACGGATGGCTAATTAGAATCCACGATACACAGGATGGTTCCCAGACCCATGGTGACACCAGTGCCAAGTTGGGCTGGTTTGATAGTACCAAGTGGTTCCTGCAATCTGCCATCCAGAAGCGGGGCAGCTTACTTTTGTTTGCCAGGGAAACGGGCCGAGGATTGTGTCTGGGGGCCTAAGCCTGGAAGTGACCGGCTGGCTCCTGAAAAGCTACGATAGGCAGGATGGTGACCAGACCCATGACGGCACCAGTGCCAAGTTGGGCTGGTTTGATAGTACCAAGTGGCTCCTGCAATCTGCCATCAAAAAGTCGGCAGGCGAGTTTTGTTTTCCAGGGAAAAGCGCCGTTGTTTGTGTTTGGGGGCCTGTGGCTGGGAGTGGCCGGCTGGCTCCTTAGAATCCACGATACTCAGCATGGTTCCCAGACCAGAGGTGGCACCAGTGCCAAGTTGGGCTGGTTTGATAGTACCAAGTGGTTGCTGCAATCTGCCATCCAGAAGCGGGGCAGCTTACTTTTGTTTGCCAGGGAAACGGGCCGAGGTTTATGTCTGGGGGCCTATGGCTGGGAGTGACCGGCTGGCTCCTGAAAAGCTACGATAGGCAGGATGGTGACCAGACCCATGGTGGCACCAGTGCCAAGTTGGGCTGATTTGATAGTACCAAGTGGCTCCTGCAATCTGCCATCAAAAAGTTGGCAGGCGAATTTTTTTTTCCAGGGAAAAGCGCCGTTGTTTGTGTTTGGGGGCCTGTGGCAGGGAGTGGCCGGCTGGCTCCTGAAAAGCTACGATAGGCAGGATGGTGACCAGACCCATGGTGGCACCAGTGCCAAGTTGGGCTGGTTTGATAGTACCAAGTGGCTCCGGCAATCTGCCATCAAAAAGTTGGCAGACGAGTTTTGTTTTCCAGGGAAAAGCGCCGTTGTTTGTGTTTGGGGGCCTGTGGCTGGGAGTGGCCGGCTGGCTGCTTAGAATCTACCATACGCAGGATGGTTCCCAGACCAGAGGTGGCACCAGTGCCAAGTCGGGCTAGTTTGATGGTGCAAAGTGGCTCCTGCAATCTGCCATCCAGAAGCGGGGCAGCTTGCTTTTGTTTGCCAGGGAAACGGGCCGAGGTTTGTGTCTGGGGGCCTATGGCTGGGAGTGACCGGCTGGCTCCTGAAAAGCTACGATAGGCAGGATGGTGACCAGACCCATGGTGGCACCAGTGCCAAGTTGGGCTGGTTTGATAGTACCAAGTGGCTCCTGCAATCTGCCATCAAAAACTTGGCAGGCGAGTTTTGTTTTCCAGGGAAAAGCGCCGTTGTTTGTGTTTGGGGGCCTGTGGCTGGGAGTGGCCGGCTGGCTGCTTAGAATCCACGATATGCAGGATGGTTCCCAGACGTGAGGTGGCGCCAGTGCCAAGTCGCCTGGTTTGATACTACCAAGTGCGTCCTGCAATCTGCCATCCAGAAGCGGGACAGCTTACTTTTGCTTGCCAGGGAAACGGGCCGAGCTTTGTGTCTGGGGGCCTATGGCTGGGAGTGACCGGCTGGCTCCTGAAAAGCTACGATAGGCAGGATGGTGACCAGACCCATGGTGGCACCAGTGCCAAGTTGGGCTGGTTTGATAGTACCAAGTGGCTCCTGCAATCTGCCATCAAAAATTGGCAGGCGAGTTTTGCTTTCCAGGGAAAAGCGCCGTTGTTTGTGTTTGGGGGCCTGTGGGTGGGAGTGGCCGGATGGCTAATTAGAATCCACGATACGCAGGATGGTTCCCAGACCTGAGGTGGCACCAGTGCCAAGTCGGGCTAGCTGGATGGTGCAAAGTGGCTCCTGCAATCTGCCATCCAGAAGCGGGGCAGCTTACTTTTGTTTTCCAGGGAAACGGGCCGAGGTTTGTGTCTGGGGGCCTATGGCTGGGAGTGACCGGCTGGCTCCTGAAAAGCTACGATAGGCAGGATGGTGACCAGACCCATGGTGGCACCAGTGCCAAGTTGGGCTGATTTGATAGTAGCAAGTGGCTCCTGCAATCTGCCATCAAAAAGTCGGCAGGCGAGTTTTGTTTTCCAGGGAAAAGCGCCGTTGTTTGTGTCTGGGGGCCTGTGGCAGGGAGTGACCGGCTGGCTCCTTAGAATCCACGATACGCAGGATGGTTCCCAGACCCAAGGTGGCACCAGTGCCAAGTTGGGCTGGTTTGATAGTACCAAGTGCGTCCTGCAATCTGCCATCTAGAAGCGGGGCAGCTTACTTTTGTTTGCCAGGGAAACGGGTCGAGCTTTGTGTCTGGGGGCCTATGGCTGGGAGTGACCGGCTGGCTCCTGAAAAGCTATGATAGGCAGGATGGTGACCGGACCCATGGTGGCACCAGTGCCAAGTAGGGCTGGTTTGATAGTACCAAGTGGCTCCGGCAATCTGCCATCAAATAGTTGGCAGGCAAGTTTTGTTTTCCAGGGAAAAGCGCCGTTGTTTTTTTTGGGGGGCCAATGGCTGGGAGTGGCCGGCTGGCTCCTTAGAATCTACGATACGCAGGATGGTTCCCAGACCAGAGGTGGCACCAGTGCCAAGTCGGGCTGGTTTGATAGTACCAAGTGCGTCCTGCAATCTGCCATCCAGAAGCGGGGTAGCTTACTTTTGTTTGCCCGGGAAACGGGCCGAGGTTTTTGTCTCGGGGCCTATGGCTGGGAGTGACCGGCTGGCTCCTGAAAAGCTACGATAGGCAGGATGTTGACCAGACCCATGGTGGCACAAGTGCCAAGTTCGGCTTGTTTGATAGTACCAAGTGGCTCCTGCAATCTGCCATCAAAATGTTGGCAGGCGAATTTTGCTTTCCAGGGAAAAGCGCCGTTGTTTGTGTTTGGGGGCCTGTGGCAGGGAGTGGCCGGCTGGCTCCTGAAAAGCTACGATAGGCAGGATGGTGACCAGATCCAAGGTGGCACCTGTGCCAAGTCGGGCTGATTTGATAGTACTAAGTAGCTCCTGCAATCTGCCATGCAGAAGCGGGGCAGCTTACTTTTGTTTGCCAGGGAAACGGGACGAGGTTTGTATTTGGGGGCCTATGGCTGAGAGTGACCGGCTGGCTCCTGAAAATCCATGATACGCAGCATGGTTCCCAGACCCAAGGTGGCACCAGTGCCAAGTGGGGCTGGTTTCACAGTGTCAAGTGCCTCCTGCAATCTCCCATCCAGAAGCGGGGCAGCTGAGTTTTGTTTGCCTGTGAAACAGGCCGTTGTTTTTAATTGGGGTCTGTGGCCGAGAGTGTTCGGCTGGCTCCTGACAACCCACAATACGCAGGATGGTTCCCAGACCCAAGGTGGCACCAGTGCCAAGTCGGGCTGTTTTTATAGTACCAAGTGCGTCCTGCAATTTGCCATCCAGAAGAGGGGCAGTTGAGTTTTGTTTGCCAGAGAATAGCGCCGTTGTTTGTGTTTGGGGGCTTGTGGCTGGGAGTGGCCGACTGCCTCCTTAGAATCTGTGTTACGCAGCATGGTTCCCAGACCCAAGGTGGCACCAGTGCCAAGTTGGGCTGGTTTGATAGTACCAAGTGGCTCCTGCAATCTGCCATCCAGAAGCGGGGCAGCTTACTTTAGTTTGCCAGGGAAACGGGCCGAGGTTTGTGACTGGGGACCTATGGCTGGGAGTGACCGGCTGGCTCCTGAAAAGCTACAATAGGCAGGATGGTTACCAGACCCATGGTGGCACCAGTGCCAAGTTGGGCTGGTTTGATAGTACCAAGTGGCTCCTGTAATCTGCCATCAAAAAGTTGGCAGGCGAGTTTTGTTTTCCAGGGAAAAGCGCCATTGTTTGTATTTGGGGGCCTGTGGCTGGGAGTGGCCGGCTGGCTCCTTTGAACCCACGATACGCAGGATGGTTCCCAGACCCAAGGTGGCACCAGTGCCAAGTCGGGCTGGTTTGATACTACCAAGTGCGTCCTGCAATCTGCCATCCAGAAGCGGGGCAGCTTAATTTTGTTTGCCAGGGAAACGGGCCGTGGGTTTTGTTTGGGGGCATATAGCTGAGAGTGGCCGGCTGGCTCCTGAAAATCCACGCTAGGCAGCATGGTTCCCAGATGCAAGGTGGCACCAGTGCCAAGTCGGGCTGGTTTGATGGTGCAAAGTGGCTCCTGCAATCTGCCATCCAGAAGCGGGGCAGCTGATTTTTGTTTGCCAGAGAAAAATTCCGTGGATTGTTTTTGGGGGCATATTGCTGGGAGTGGCCGGCTGGCTCCTTAAAATGCTCGATACGCATGATGGTTCCCAGGCCCAAGGTGTCACCACTACCAAGTCGGCCTGCGGTTTTAGTATCAAGTTCATCCTGCAATTTGCCATCCAGAAGAGGGGCAGTTGAGTTTTGTTTGCCAGAGAAACGGGCCGAGGTTTCTGTTTGGGGACATATGGCTGAGAGTGGCCAGCTGGCCCCTGAATATCCACGATACACAGCATGGTTCCCAGATCCAAGGTGGCACCAGTGCCAAGTTGGGCTGGTTTGATAGTACCAAGAGGCTCCTGCAATCTGCCATCCAGAAGCAGGGCAGCTTACTTTTGTTTGCCAGAGAAATAGGCCTAGGTTTTTGTTTGGGGGCCTATGGCTAGGAGTGGCCGGCAGGCTCCTAAGAATCCACGATACGCAGGATGTTTCCCAGACCCAAGGTGGCACCAGTGCCAAGTCGGGCTGGTTTGATAGTACCAAGTGGCTCCTGCAAACTCCATCAAAAAGTTGGCAGGCGAGTTTTGTTTTCCAGGGAAAAGCGCCGTTGTTTGTGTTTGGGGGCCTGTGGGTGGGAGTGGCCGGATGGCTAATTAGAATCCACGATACGCAGGATGGTTCCCAGACCTGAGGTGGCACCAGTGCCAAGTCGGGCTAGTTGGATGGTGCAAAGTGGCTCCTGCAATCTGCCATCCAGAAGCGGGGCAGCTTACTTTTGTTTGCCAGGGAAACGGGCCGAGGTTTGTGTCTGGGGGCCTATGGCTGGGAGTGACCGGCTGGCTCCTGAAAAGCTACGATAGGCAGGATGGTGACCAGACCCATGGTGGCACCAGTGCCAAGTTGGGCTGATTTGATAGTAGCAAGTGGCTCCTGCAATCTGCCATCAAAAAGTCGGCAGGCGAGTTTTGTTTTCCAGGGAAAAGCGCCGTTGTTTGTGTCTGGGGGCCTGTGGCAGGGAGTTACCGGCTGGCTCCTTAGAATCCACGATACGCAGGATGGTTCCCAGACCCAAGGTGGCACCAGTGCCAAGTTGGGCTGGTTTGATAGTACCAAGTGCGTCCTGCAATCTGCCATCCAGAAGCGGGGCAGCTTACTTTTGTTTGCCAGGGAAACGGGTCAAGATTTGTGTCTGGGGGCCTATGGCTGGGAGTGACCGGCTGGCTCCTGAAAAGCTACGATAGGCAGGATGGTGACCAGACCCATGGTGGCACCAGTGCCAAGTAGGGCTGGTTTGATAGTACCAAGTGGCTCCGGCAATCTGCCATCAAAAAGTTGGCAGGCAAGTTTTGTTTTCCAGGGAAAAGCGCCGTTGTTTTATTTGGGGGGCCAATGGCTGGGAGTGGCCGGCTGGCTCCTTAGAATCTACGATACGCAGGATGGTTCCCAGACCAGAGGTGGCACCAGTGCCAAGTCGGGCTGGTTTGATAGTACCAAGTGCGTCCTGCAATCTGCCATCCAGAAGCGGGGTAGCTTACTTTTGTTTGCCCGGGAAACGGGCCGAGGTTTTTGTCTCGGGGCCTATGGCTGGGAGTGACCGGCTGGCTCCTGAAAAGCTACGATAGGCAGGATGTTGACCAGACCCATGGTGGCACAAGTGCCAAGTTCGGCTTGTTTGATAGTACCAAGTGGCTCCTGCAATCTGCCATCAAAATGTTGGCAGGCGAATTTTGCTTTCCAGGGAAAAGCGCCGTTGTTTGTGTTTGGGGGCCTGTGGCAGGGAGTGGCCGGCTGGCTCCTGAAAAGCTACGATAGGCAGGATGGTGACCAGATCCAAGGTGGCACCTGTGCCAAGTCGGGCTGATTTGATAGTACTAAGTAGCTCCTGCAATCTGCCATGCAGAAGCGGGGCAGCTTACTTTTGTTTGCCAGGGAAACGGGACGAGGTTTGTGTTTGGGGGCCTATGGCTGAGAGTGACCGGCTGGCTCCTGAAAATCCATGATACGCAGCATGGTTCCCAGACCCAAGGTGGCACCAGTGCCAAGTGGGGCTGGTTTCACAGTGTCAAGTGCCTCCTGCAATCTCCCATCCAGAAGCGGGGCAGCTGAGTTTTGTTTGCCTGTGAAACAGGCCGTTGTTTTTAATTGGGGTCTGTGGCCGAGAGTGTTCGGCTGGCTCCTGACAACCCACAATACGCAGGATGGTTCCCAGACCCAAGGTGGCACCAGTGCCAAGTCGGGCTGTTTTTATAGTACCAAGTGCGTCCTGCAATTTGCCATCCAGAAGAGGGGCAGTTGAGTTTTGTTTGCCAGAGAATAGCGCCGTTGTTTGTGTTTGGGGGCTTGTGGCTGGGAGTGGCCGACTGCCTCCTTAGAATCTGTGTTACGCAGCATGGTTCCCAGACCCAAGGTGGCACCAGTGCCAAGTTGGGCTGGTTTGATAGTACCAAGTGGCTCCTGCAATCTGCCATCCAGAAGCGGGGCAGCTTACTTTAGTTTGCCAGGGAAACGGGCCGAGGTTTGTGACTGGGGACCTATGGCTGGGAGTGACCGGCTGGCTCCTGAAAAGCTACAATAGGCAGGATGGTTACCAGACCCATGGTGGCACCAGTGCCAAGTTGGGCTGGTTTGATAGTACCAAGTGGCTCCTGTAATCTGCCATCAAAAAGTTGGCAGGCGAGTTTTGTTTTCCAGGGAAAAGCGCCATTGTTTGTATTTGGGGGCCTGTGGCTGGGAGTGGCCGGCTGGCTCCTTTGAACCCACGATACGCAGGATGGTTCCCAGACCCAAGGTGGCACCAGTGCCAAGTCGGGCTGGTTTGATACTACCAAGTGCGTCCTGCAATCTGCCATCCAGAAGCGGGGCAGCTTAATTTTGTTTGCCAGGGAAACGGGCCGTGGGTTTTGTTTGGGGGCATATAGCTGAGAGTGGCCGGCTGGCTCCTGAAAATCCACGCTAGGCAGCATGGTTCCCAGATGCAAGGTGGCACCAGTGCCAAGTCGGGCTGGTTTGATGGTGCAAAGTGGCTCCTGCAATCTGCCATCCAGAAGCGGGGCAGCTGATTTTTGTTTGCCAGAGAAAAATTCCGTGGATTGTTTTTGGGGGCATATTGCTGGGAGTGGCCGGCTGGCTCCTTAAAATGCTCGATACGCATGATGGTTCCCAGGCCCAAGGTGTCACCACTACCAAGTCGGCCTGCGGTTTTAGTATCAAGTTCATCCTGCAATTTGCCATCCAGAAGAGGGGCAGTTGAGTTTTGTTTGCCAGAGAAACGGGCCGAGGTTTCTGTTTGGGGACATATGGCTGAGAGTGGCCAGCTGGCCCCTGAATATCCACGATACACAGCATGGTTCCCAGATCCAAGGTGGCACCAGTGCCAAGTTGGGCTGGTTTGATAGTACCAAGAGGCTCCTGCAATCTGCCATCCAGAAGCAGGGCAGCTTACTTTTGTTTGCCAGAGAAATAGGCCTAGGTTTTTGTTTGGGGGCCTATGGCTAGGAGTGGCCGGCAGGCTCCTAAGAATCCACGATACGCAGGATGTTTCCCAGACCCAAGGTGGCACCAGTGCCAAGTCGGGCTGGTTTGATAGTACCAAGTGGCTCCTGCAAACTCCATCAAAAAGTTGGCAGGCGAGTTTTGTTTTCCAGGGAAAAGCGCCGTTGTTTGTGTTTGGGGGCCTGTGGGTGGGAGTGGCCGGATGGCTAATTAGAATCCACGATACGCAGGATGGTTCCCAGACCTGAGGTGGCACCAGTGCCAAGTCGGGCTAGTTGGATGGTGCAAAGTGGCTCCTGCAATCTGCCATCCAGAAGCGGGGCAGCTTACTTTTGTTTGCCAGGGAAACGGGCCGAGGTTTGTGTCTGGGGGCCTATGGCTGGGAGTGACCGGCTGGCTCCTGAAAAGCTACGATAGGCAGGATGGTGACCAGACCCATGGTGGCACCAGTGCCAAGTTGGGCTGATTTGATAGTAGCAAGTGGCTCCTGCAATCTGCCATCAAAAAGTCGGCAGGCGAGTTTTGTTTTCCAGGGAAAAGCGCCGTTGTTTGTGTCTGGGGGCCTGTGGCAGGGAGTTACCGGCTGGCTCCTTAGAATCCACGATACGCAGGATGGTTCCCAGACCCAAGGTGGCACCAGTGCCAAGTTGGGCTGGTTTGATAGTACCAAGTGCGTCCTGCAATCTGCCATCCAGAAGCGGGGCAGCTTACTTTTGTTTGCCAGGGAAACGGGTCAAGCTTTGTGTCTGGGGGCCTATGGCTGGGAGTGACCGGCTGGCTCCTGAAAAGCTACGATAGGCAGGATGGTGACCAGACCCATGGTGGCACCAGTGCCAAGTAGGGCTGGTTTGATAGTACCAAGTGGCTCCGGCAATCTGCCATCAAAAAGTTGGCAGGCAAGTTTTGTTTTCCAGGGAAAAGCGCCGTTGTTTTATTTGGGGGGCCAATGGCTGGGAGTGGCCGGCTGGCTCCTTAGAATCTACGATACGCAGGATGGTTCCCAGACCAGAGGTGGCACCAGTGCCAAGTCGGGCTGGTTTGATAGTACCAAGTGCGTCCTGCAATCTGCCATCCAGAAGCGGGGTAGCTTACTTTTGTTTGCCCGGGAAACGGGCCGAGGTTTTTGTCTCGGGGCCTATGGCTGGGAGTGACCGGCTGGCTCCTGAAAAGCTACGATAGGCAGGATGTTGACCAGACCCATGGTGGCACAAGTGCCAAGTTCGGCTTGTTAGATAGTACCAAGTGGCTCCTGCAATCTGCCATCAAAATGTTGGCAGGCGAATTTTGCTTTCCAGGGAAAAGCGCCGTTGTTTGTGTTTGGGGGCCTGTGGCAGGGAGTGGCCGGCTGGCTCCTGAAAAGCTACGATAGGCAGGATGGTGACCAGATCCAAGGTGGCACCTGTGCCAAGTCGGGCTGATTTGATAGTACTAAGTAGCTCCTGCAATCTGCCATGCAGAAGCGGGGCAGCTTACTTTTGTTTGCCAGGGAAACGGGACGAGGTTTGTGTTTGGGGGCCTATGGCTGTGAGTGACCGGCTGGCTCCTGAAAATCCATGATACGCAGCATGGTTCCCAGACCCAAGGTGGCACCAGTGCCAAGTGGGGCTGGTTTCACAGTGTCAAGTGCCTCGTGCAATCTCCCATCCAGAAGCGGGGCAGCTGAGTTTTGTTTGCCTGTGAAACGGGCCGTTGTTTTTAATTGGGGTCTGTGGCCGAGAGTGTTCGGCTGGCTCCTGACAACCCACAATACGCAGGATGGTTCCCAGACCCAAGGTGGCACCAGTGCCAAGTCGGGCTGTTTTTATAGTACCAAGTGCGTCCTGCAATTTGCCATCCAGAAGAGGGGCAGTTGAGTTTTGTTTGCCAGAGAATAGCGCCGTTGTTTGTGTTTGGGGGCTTGTGGCTGGGAGTGGCCGACTGCCTCCTTAGAATCTGTGTTACGCAGCATGGTTCCCAGACCCAAGGTGGCACCAGTGCCAAGTTGGGCTGGTTTGATAGTACCAAGTGGCTCCTGCAATCTGCCATCCAGAAGCGGGGCAGCTTACTTTAGTTTGCCAGGGAAACGGGCCGAGGTTTGTGTCTGGGGGCCTATGGCTGGGAGTGACCGGCTGGCTCCTGAAAAGCTACAATAGGCAGGATGGTTACCAGACCCATGGTGGCACCAGTGCCAAGTTGGGCTGGTTTGATAGTACCAAGTGGCTCCTGTAATCTGCCATCAAAAAGTTGGCAGGCGAGTTTTGTTTTCCAGGGAAAAGCGCCATTGTTTGTATTTGGGGGCCTGTGGCTGGGAGTGGCCGGCTGGCTCCTTTGAACCCACGATACGCAGGATGGTTCCCAGACCCAAGGTGGCACCAGTGCCAAGTCGGGCTGGTTTGATACTACCAAGTGCGTCCTGCAATCTGCCATCCAGAAGCGGGGCAGCTTAATTTTGTTTGCCAGGGAAACGGGCCGTGGGTTTTGTTTGGGGGCATATAGCTGAGAGTGGCCGGCTGGCTCCTGAAAATCCACGCTAGGCAGCATGGTTCCCAGATGCAAGGTGGCACCAGTGCCAAGTCGGGCTGGTTTGATGGTGCAAAGTGGCTCCTGCAATCTGCCATCCAGAAGCGGGGCAGCTGATTTTTGTTTGCCAGAGAAAAATTCCGTGGATTGTTTTTGGGGGCATATTGCTGGGAGTGGCCGGCTGGCTCCTTAAAATGCTCGATACGCATGATGGTTCCCAGGCCCAAGGTGTCACCACTACCAAGTCGGCCTGCGGTTTTAGTATCAAGTTCATCCTGCAATTTGCCATCCAGAAGAGGGGCAGTTGAGTTTTGTTTGCCAGAGAAACGGGCCGAGGTTTCTGTTTGGGGACATATGGCTGAGAGTGGCCAGCTGGCCCCTGAATATCCACGATACACAGCATGGTTCCCAGATCCAAGGTGGCACCAGTGCCAAGTCGGGCTGGTTTGATAGTACCAAGTGTCTCCTGCAATCTGCCATCCAGAAGCAGGGCAGCTTACTTTTGTTTGCCAGAGAAATAGGCCTAGGTTTTTGTTTGGGGGCCTGTGGCTAGGAGTGGCCGGCAGGCTCCTAAGAATCCAGGATACGCAGGATGTTTCCCAGACCCAAGGTGGCACCAGTGCCAAGTCGGGCTGGTTTGATAGTACCAAGTGGCTCCTGCAAACTCCATCAAAAAGTTGGCAGGCGTGTTTTGTTTTCCAGGGAACAGCGCCGTTGATTTTGTTTGGGGGCCTGTGGCTGGGAGTGGCTGGCTGGCTCCTTAGAATCCACGATACGCAGGATGGTTCCCAGACCCAAGGTGGCACCAGTGCCAAGTCGGGCTGGTTTGATTACACCAAGTGGCTCCTGCAATCTGCCATCCAGAAGTGAGGCAGCTAAGTTTTGTTTGCGAGAAAAAAGGGCCGTGGTTTTTGTTGGGGGCCTGTGGCTGGGAGTAGCCGGCTGGCTCCTTAAAATCCACGATAGGCAGGATGGTTCCCAGACCCAAGGTGGCACCAGTGCCAAGTTGGGCTGGTTTGATAGTACCAAGTGGCTCCTGCAATCTGCCATCCAGAAGCGGGGCAGCTGAGTTTTGTTTGCCAGAGGAAAAGGCTGTGGTTTGTGTTTGGGGGCCTGTGGCTGGCAGTGGCCGGCTGGCTCCTGAAAATCCACGATACGCAGCATGGTTCCCAGACCCAAGGTGGCACCAGTGCCAAGTGGGGCTCGTTTGACAGTGTCAAGTGCCTCCTGCAATCTCCCATCCAGAAGCGGGGCAGCTGAGTTTTGTTTGCCAGAGAAAAGGGCCGTGGGTTGTGTTTGGGGGCATATGGCTGGGAGTGGCCACCTGGCTCCTTAAAATGCACGATACGCCGCATGGTAACCAGACGCAAGGTGGCACCAGTGCCAAGTCAGGCTGTTTTTGTAGTACCCAGTGGCTCCTGCAATTTGCCATCCAGAAGCGGGGCAGTTGAATTTTGTTTGCTAGAGAAAAGGGCTGTGGTTTGTGTTTGGGGGCCTATGGCTGAGAGTGGCCGGCTGGCCCCTGAAAATCAACGATAGGCAGGATGGTTCCCAGATCCAAGGTGGCACCAGTGCCAAGTAAGGCTGGTTGTATGGTTCAAAGTGACTCCTGCAATCTGCCATCCAGAAGCGGGACAGCTGAGTTTTTTTTGCCAGAGAAAATGTCCATGGTTTCTTTTTGGGGCATACGGCTGGGAATTGCCGGCTGGCTCCTTAAAATGCTCGATACGCAGGATGGTTCCCAGAGCCAAGGTGGCACCACTGCCAAGTCGGGCTCTTTTTGTAGTACCAAGTGCGTCCTGCAATTTGCCATCCAGAAGAGGGGCAGTTGAGTTTTGTTTGCCAGAGAAAAGGGCCGAGGTTTGTGTTTGGGGGCATATGGCTGGGAATGACCGGCTGGCCCCTGAAAATCCACGATACGCCGGATGGTTCCCAGATCCAAGGTGGTACAATTACCAAGTCGGGCTGGTTTGATAGTCCCAAGTGGCTCCTGCAAACTGCCACCCAGAAGCGGGGCAGCTGAGTTTTGTTTGCCAGGGAAATGGGCCGTTGTTTGTGTTTGGGGGCCTGTGGCTGGGAGTGTTCGGCTGGTTCCTGAATATGTACGATACGCAGGATTGTTCCCAGATCCAAGGTGGCAGCAGTGCCATGTTGTGCTGGTGTGATAGTCCCAAGTGGCTCCTGCAATCTGCCATCCAGAAGTGGGGCAGCTGATTTTTGTTTGCCAGAGAAAAGGTCCGTGGTTTGTTTTTGGGGGCATATGGCTGAGAGTGGCCGGCTGGCCCCTGAAAATCCACGATACACAGGATGGTTCCCAGATCCAAGGTGGCACCTGTGCCAAGTCGGGCTGATTTGATAGTACTAAGTAGCTCCTGCAATCTGCCATGCAGAAGCGGGGCAGCTTACTTTTGTTTGCCAGGGAAACGGGCCGAGGTTTGTGTTTGGGGGCCTATGGCTGAGAGTGACCGGCTGGCTCCTGAAAAGCTACAATAGGCAGGATGGTGACCAGACCCATGGTGGCACCAGTGCCAAGTTGGGCTGGTTTGATAGTACCAAGTGGTTCCTGCAATCTGCCATCCAGAAGCAGGGCAGCTGAGTTTTGTTTGCCAGAGAAAAGGGCCTTGGTTTGTGTTTGGGGGCATATGGCTGGGTGTGGCCAGCTGGCTCCTTAAAATGCACGATATGCAACATGGCTCCCAGACCCAAGGTGGCACCAGTGCCAAGTTGGGCTGGTTTGATAGTACCAAGTGGCTCCTGCAATCTTCCATGATCACGTGGAGAAATACTTTCTGGTTTCAGCCTCATGCTCTTTCTTCTCTCCCTCAACTTCTCTATCACCTCTCATCTGGTTCACATGCGCTGTCTTCAAGGTCCACAGGCTACTTTTCACAGAATCTTCTGGCCTGATGAAGTAAGAATGATGAATAGAACAGAGCTGGGATCTATTTTCCAGTTTGGATAAAATGCATTCTGCACACAAATCCAAGGAGAACGGGCTGCCCCGATGCCCAGAAAATCTTTCACTCCTGCTAGTGTTCTACGTCAACCGCAACTTAGTCTGAAAGAAAAGCTTTTTCTCTGAGAGCATCTGAGAGGTTTGCATGAAGCACTGATATCTGACATATGCAATTTTGAATAGGAGAGGAAAAAGAAAATGGCAAGGAGTTTTTAATTTTAGTGGTTTCAATTTTAATTTCCGTGCACTTTTTCAAAACTTGTCAGCTCAAATGCCCATCAACATCTTTTAGTCATCTGTAAGTCAGTATTCATATAAAATGTGCTTCAAATCCAAAGAATTTCAAATTTGCACTCCAAGCTTCTATGCCTAGATTTATGATTTCCTACACATATTAGATGAAAGGAAGGCCTTTTTTACTGTGGGAGTGCTGGAACACTGGAACAGGTTGCCCAGAGAAGTTGTGGGTGTCCCATCCCTGAAAGTATTCAAGGTCACCTTGGACAGGGCTTGGAGCAGCAACAAAGGAGAAGCTTGATGGTAGAGAAACAAAGTTGGACTATAGAAGAAACTCGGATTGAAGTATAGGATCAAGTTTTCTCTCAGCTCTTGGGGTAAATTCAAAGTTGTACAAAATGACATTTATCTGTGCTATTCACTACTGTAACAGAAAGTTTCATGAAAACTGTACAGAAGATAGTAAATTTTAAAAGAGATAAGAATTACAGCATAAAATCCATGGGATAGGTTACAACATGAGACACTCTCTAAGAGAAAATCTCTGTGTTTCAGCACTTCATCAGGGTAAGATTTCATGAAGTGCCAAAGAAGGCGGCAAAATATCATTCGGGACATTATTTACTGGAATTCAGCCTGGCCATTAGTAGGAACTGCCTTTGAACATATCATGTAGATATACCACACACACTTTCCCTTCACTGAAAAATTACTGTTTACAACAAATAAGCAATTGACGATCAAAATTGATTGAAAGCATCTTAAACATGTCAAGTATTTCATTGTAGATGATCTGTGATCCAAATGCTTCTTCCACCTTCGAGAGGGACAGAAGAATTCTTCCATATCATGATGGTTTAAAATTGTATCAACCAATGTTTTCTGCTGAAAAGATATCATCTATTTTTTTCTATTTTTGGAAGAAAATATTCCTAGACATACAACAGGTGAGAACTAAGTAATTTTAAAGAAACAAATGAAATGAAAATATTCTGTAAATAGAATGAAATGAAAAGCTGTGTTTTAAATAGGAGCTAAATATTAAACAGAATTTTTGTACCAGGCATTTGAATTACTGCACCAGCTCTTTTGCCCATCAAGAGAGGCATTTAGCATTTCAGTCTTTTCCAAGGTGTTCATGATCTGCTATGCTGATCTCTGTGTGTGCCTAGGTGTGTGTGGAGGGGGGGGCATATGAAGGGGAGTGTGTATGTTTGCTTTACAATTGTTGTGGCAGATTCATGCCTCAGCTCCACATTTTGTTTTAAAAAGGTCACACCGAGTGGATATGAAGTTTACTATCAACAAGAGATCGATTCCCAAATCATCCATTTGACTCTCCCTTATAAATCATGTGCTTTGTTGCATATTTTATCAAATATACTTTCAAGCCAGATGGAGGAAGGAGGATGTGGGAATCCCTCCACCATCTTGCAACTTTTATGTAAGTAGGTTTTCAAGAAAATCATCATTTCTCTTTTAAATATGTCTGGAACAGGCATGATGGTAGTGTCAACCTGTTGGAGTTTTTGTTGCTGGAAGAAGTTGTACAAAAGGATTGGTTTTTACATTGACCAGTTACTGAATCAAGCGCAGGAATACATTGGAAATTTAGCTGGGGGTTCCTTTTCCCAGCAGACTACTTCTAGAACGAGCTTGTACACTGAAGCTGACTCTTTTGCTCTCTTTTTGTTTCTTTCCTATTTTCTTGGCTTCTTTGCCACTATCTAGACAATTTTGGAACTTTGTTCCCAACTAAAATGGTTTCAATAGTCTGATTGTGATCATACATTTTTACAAGGAATTTTTAAAATCTTTCCTCGAGTCCAGAAAGTCAAGGACTTAGATCTTTTTCTTCCCTTATCAATATTGCCATGAAATTGATAAATAAAGACCAACTCTTTATTTTTGTTTTTAACCCACGTAGATAATTCCCATCCATTAATCCATTTTGTGGACCAATAGCTGCCATTCTGATGGAAGCTGTCACTTCTTAACAATAGGCATTCTGTGACTATGTTGACAGCACTTTGGGTGAAGATCCTAACTGGTCTTAGATATACATAGGGAGAAATTTGCTCAGCCAGTGTCAGTCTTAAGCATGCGTATCAGAAGATCTTTCTAGAGCTGGGAATTTTCCCATGAAAGGGATTCAGTTAGGGAAGAGACACTTGTGTCAGAGTTTTACATTCTTCTTGAACACTGCTTAAGGAACTTAGATGCCATGTCCATTTGGATCTCTGTCTGCACAGAACTTTGTCATGCCAGTGCTTTGAAATGCATCTTGAAGAGAATTCACTAGCACAGAATGAAAGAGAGTGGAAGGGGTTGGTGGGGCTAACCAGGCCCAACCCCCCTGCCTAAACCAGGATACCTAGAGCCTCTTGCCCAGGATTCTATCTGGGTGTACTTTTAATGTCTTCAAAGATCCAGGCTCCACAATCTTTCTGGGCAGTCTGTGCCGTGGTTCAGTCACCCTGACAGTAAAGAAACATTTACTGATGTTCAAAGGCAATCTCCTGTATTTCAGTGTGTGCCCACTGCCTCTTGTCTTTTCCCTCAGCATCACTGAAAAGACACTGATTCCCTCCCCTTTGCACTATTGCTTCCATATGTATGTGTGATGCCATGTAGAGGTATGTCAAAAACCTCCCTGAAGCCCAGGCAGATAATATTCCCTTCATCTACCAGTCAAGTTGATTCATCAGAGGAGTTTAAAGTGATGTTCAGCATGAAATTCCCCTGAAAAATCATGCTAACTACATTATTTGGTCATCTGTCATGTGCCTGGCAAGGATTTCCAGGAAGAGCTGCTTCATCAACTTCCTGGGGATAAAAAAGAGGCTGGCTGGTTTGTACTATGGCGAGTCCTCTTAATTGCCTTTTTTGAAGATGGGTGTCATTTGCTAACATCCACTCTTTAGCCTCTCTTGTCGTCTACATCTTAGCAAAACGCTTTTCCACTATGTCTGGCTAGGAAAAACTGTGCCAGCACAGAAAACATCTCCCATCGTGTTCTAGAAGTTGCACGGATGTCTGCCAAGTGTTTGGCAGGAAGAAAAGAAAAGTTGTCCAAAACAGCTTCCAATCGAATGTTCCTGTGATTGGAAAAGTCAGGAGAGTGCAAAGGTACTGTTTTCTATCAGTTGGCAAGGTGCGCACACAATCCCAGTGTTGTACAGCTTGCTTCTTCACCTTCCCGAAGCTGCCGCTCTCGCCGGCTGCCGGAGCCCAAGAAGCGGCTTCTTCGCGCAAAGACGATTGTGCCGCTCACAGGGCTCTCCTTAGCGCGGCTTCTGCCGAAAGACGCCCGGCAGCGGCTCTTACCTCCGGAGAGCATCCTACCTTCGTCTTTAGCTCCTCTTCTCATCTACACCTCGGCAAAAAGCTTCTCCACTATGTCTGGCTAGGAAAAACTGTGCCAGCACAGAAAACATCTCCCATCGTGTTCTAGAAGTTGCACGGATGTCTGCCAAGTGTTTGGCAGGAAGAAAAGAAAAGTTGTCCAAAACAGCTTCCAATCGAATGTTCCTGTGATTGGAAAAGTCAGGAGAGTGCAAAGGTACTGTTTTCTATCAGTTGGCAAGGTGCGCACACAATCCCAGTGTTGTACAGCTTGCTTCTTCACCTTCCCGAAGCTGCCGCTCTCGCCGGCTGCCGGAGCCCAAGAAGCGGCTTCTTCGCGCAAAGACGATTGTGCCGCTCACAGGGCTCTCCTTAGCGCGGCTTCTGCCGAAAGACGCCCGGCAGCGGCTCTTACCTCCGGAGAGCATCCTACCTTCGTCTTTAGCTCCTCTTCTCATCTACACCTCGGCAAAAAGCTTCTCCACTATGTCTGGCTAGGAAAAACTGTGCCAGCACAGAAAACATCTCCCATCGTGTTCTAGAAGTTGCACGGATGTCTGCCAAGTGTTTGGCAGGAAGAAAAGAAAAGTTGTCCAAAACAGCTTCCAATCGAATGTTCCTGTGATTGGAAAAGTCAGGAGAGTGCAAAGGTACTGTTTTCTATCAGTTGGCAAGGTGCGCACACAATCCCAGTGTTGTACAGCTTGCTTCTTCACCTTCCCGAAGCTGCCACTTTCAGGAGGTAAGAGCCGCTGCCGGGCGTCTTTCGGCAGAAGCTGCGCTAAGGAGAGCACTGTGAGCGGCACAATCGTCTTTGCGCGAAGAAGCCGCTTCTTGGGCTCCGGCAGCCGGCGAGAGCGGCAGCTTCGGGAAGGTGAAGAAGCAAGCTGTACAACACTGGGATTGTGTGCGCACCTTGCCAACTGATAGAAAACAGTACCTTTGCACTCTCCTGACTTTTCCAATCACAGGAACATTCGATTGGAAGCTGTTTTGGACAACTTTTCTTTTCTTCCTGCCAAACACTTGGCAGACATCCGTGCAACTTCTAGAACACGATGGGAGATGTTTTCTGTGCTGGCACAGTTTTTCCTAGCCAGACATAGTGGAAAAGCGTTTTGCTAAGATGTAGACTACAAAAGACGCGAAAGACGAAGGTAGGATGCTCTCCGGAGGTAAGAGCCGCTGCCGGGCGTCTTTCGGCAGAAGCCGCGCTAAGGAGAGCACTGTGAGCGGCACAATCGTCTTTGCGCGAAGAAGCCGCTTCTTGGGCTCCGGCAGCCGGCGAGAGCGGCAGCTTCGGGAAGGTGAAGAAGCAAGCTGTACAACACTGGGATTGTGTGCGCACCTTGCCAACTGATAGAAAACAGTACCTTTGCACTCTCCTGACTTTTCCAATCACAGGAACATTCGATTGGAAGCTGTTTTGGACAACTTTTCTTTTCTTCCTGCCAAACACTTGGCAGACATCCGTGCAACTTCTAGAACACGATGGGAGATGTTTTCTGTGCTGGCACAGTTTTTCCTAGCCAGACATAGTGGAGAAGCTTTTTGCCGAGGTGTAGATGAGAAGAGGAGCTAAAGACGAAGGTAGGATGCTCTCCGGAGGTAAGAGCCGCTGCCGGGCGTCTTTCGGCAGAAGCCGCGCTAAGGAGAGCACTGTGAGCGGCACAATCGTCTTTGCGCGAAGAAGCCGCTTCTTGGGCTCCGGCAGCCGGCGAGAGCGGCAGCTTCGGGAAGGTGAAGAAGCAAGCTGTACAACACTGGGATTGTGTGCGCACCTTGCCAACTGATAGAAAACAGTACCTTTGCACTCTCCTGACTTTTCCAATCACAGGAACATTCGATTGGAAGCTGTTTTGGACAACTTTTCTTTTCTTCCTGCCAAACACTTGGCAGACATCCGTGCAACTTCTAGAACACGATGGGAGATGTTTTCTGTGCTGGCACAGTTTTTCCTAGCCAGACATAGTGGAAAAGCGTTTTGCTAAGATGTAGACGACAAGAGAGGCTAAAGAGTGGATGTTAGCAAATGACACCCATCTTCAAAAAAGGCAATTAAGAGGACTCGCCATAGTACAAACCAGCCAGCCTCTTTTTTATCCCCAGGAAGTTGATGAAGCAGCTCTTCCTGGAAATCCTTGCCAGGCACATGACAGATGACCAAATAATGTAGTTAGCATGATTTTTCAGGGGAATTTCATGCTGAACATCACTTTAAACTCCTCTGATGAATCAACTTGACTGGTAGATGAAGGGAATATTATCTGCCTGGGCTTCAGGGAGGTTTTTGACATACCTCTACATGGCATCACACATACATATGGAAGCAATAGTGCAAAGGGGAGGGAATCAGTGTCTTTTCAGTGATGCTGAGGGAAAAGACAAGAGGCAGTGGGCACACACTGAAATACAGGAGATTGCCTTTGAACATCAGTAAATGTTTCTTTACTGTCAGGGTGACTGAACCACGGCACAGACTGCCCAGAAAGATTGTGGAGCCTGGATCTTTGAAGACATTAAAAGTACACCCAGATAGAATCCTGGGCAAGAGGCTCTAGGTATCCTGGTTTAGGCAGGGGGGTTGGGCCTGGTTAGCCCCACCAACCCCTTCCACTCTCTTTCATTCTGTGCTAGTGAATTCTCTTCAAGATGCATTTCAAAGCACTGGCATGACAAAGTTCTGTGCAGACAGAGATCCAAATGGACATGGCATCTAAGTTCCTTAAGCAGTGTTCAAGAAGAATGTAAAACTCTGGCACAAGTGTCTCTTCCCTAACTGAATCCCTTTCATGGGAAAATTCCCAGCTCTAGAAAGATCTTCTGATACGCATGCTTAAGACTGACACTGGCTGAGCAAATTTCTCCCTATGTATATCTAAGACCAGTTAGGACCTTCACCCAAAGTGCTGTCAACATAGTCACAGAATGCCTATTGTTAAGAAGTGACAGCTTCCATCAGAATGGCAGCTATTGGTCCACAAAATGGATTAATGGATGGGAATTATCTACGTGGGTTAAAAACAAAAATAAAGAGTTGGTCTTTATTTATCAATTTCATGGCAATATTGATAAGGGAAGAAAAAGATCTAAGTCCTTGACTTTCTGGACTCGAGGAAAGATTTTAAAAATTCCTTGTAAAAATGTATGATCACAATCAGACTATTGAAACCATTTTAGTTGGGAACAAAGTTCCAAAATTGTCTAGATAGTGGCAAAGAAGCCAAGAAAATAGGAAAGAAACAAAAAGAGAGCAAAAGAGTCAGCTTCAGTGTACAAGCTCGTTCTAGAAGTAGTCTGCTGGGAAAAGGAACCCCCAGCTAAATTTCCAATGTATTCCTGCGCTTGATTCAGTAACTGGTCAATGTAAAAACCAATCCTTTTGTACAACTTCTTCCAGCAACAAAAACTCCAACAGGTTGACACTACCATCATGCCTGTTCCAGACATATTTAAAAGAGAAATGATGATTTTCTTGAAAACCTACTTACATAAAAGTTGCAAGATGGTGGAGGGATTCCCACATCCTCCTTCCTCCATCTGGCTTGAAAGTATATTTGATAAAATATGCAACAAAGCACATGATTTATAAGGGAGAGTCAAATGGATGATTTGGGAATCGATCTCTTGTTGATAGTAAACTTCATATCCACTCGGTGTGACCTTTTTAAAACAAAATGTGGAGCTGAGGCATGAATCTGCCACAACAATTGTAAAGCAAACATACACACTCCCCTTCATATGCCCCCCCCTCCACACACACCTAGGCACACACAGAGATCAGCATAGCAGATCATGAACACCTTGGAAAAGACTGAAATGCTAAATGCCTCTCTTGATGGGCAAAAGAGCTGGTGCAGTAATTCAAATGCCTGGTACAAAAATTCTGTTTAATATTTAGCTCCTATTTAAAACACAGCTTTTCATTTCATTCTATTTACAGAATATTTTCATTTCATTTGTTTCTTTAAAATTACTTAGTTCTCACCTGTTGTATGTCTAGGAATATTTTCTTCCAAAAATAGAAAAAAATAGATGATATCTTTTCAGCAGAAAACATTGGTTGATACAATTTTAAACCATCATGATATGGAAGAATTCTTCTGTCCCTCTCGAAGGTGGAAGAAGCATTTGGATCACAGATCATCTACAATGAAATACTTGACATGTTTAAGATGCTTTCAATCAATTTTGATCGTCAATTGCTTATTTGTTGTAAACAGTAATTTTTCAGTGAAGGGAAAGTGTGTGTGGTATATCTACATGATATGTTCAAAGGCAGTTCCTACTAATGGCCAGGCTGAATTCCAGTAAATAATGTCCCGAATGATATTTTGCCGCCTTCTTTGGCACTTCATGAAATCTTACCCTGATGAAGTGCTGAAACACAGAGATTTTCTCTTAGAGAGTGTCTCATGTTGTAACCTATCCCATGGATTTTATGCTGTAATTCTTATCTCTTTTAAAATTTACTATCTTCTGTACAGTTTTCATGAAACTTTCTGTTACAGTAGTGAATAGCACAGATAAATGTCATTTTGTACAACTTTGAATTTACCCCAAGAGCTGAGAGAAAACTTGATCCTATACTTCAATCCGAGTTTCTTCTATAGTCCAACTTTGTTTCTCTACCATCAAGCTTCTCCTTTGTTGCTGCTCCAAGCCCTGTCCAAGGTGACCTTGAATACTTTCAGGGATGGGACACCCACAACTTCTCTGGGCAACCTGTTCCAGTGTTCCAGCACTCCCACAGTAAAAAAGGCCTTCCTTTCATCTAATATGTGTAGGAAATCATAAATCTAGGCATAGAAGCTTGGAGTGCAAATTTGAAATTCTTTGGATTTGAAGCACATTTTATATGAATACTGACTTACAGATGACTAAAAGATGTTGATGGGCATTTGAGCTGACAAGTTTTGAAAAAGTGCACGGAAATTAAAATTGAAACCACTAAAATTAAAAACTCCTTGCCATTTTCTTTTTCCTCTCCTATTCAAAATTGCATATGTCAGATATCAGTGCTTCATGCAAACCTCTCAGATGCTCTCAGAGAAAAAGCTTTTCTTTCAGACTAAGTTGCGGTTGACGTAGAACACTAGCAGGAGTGAAAGATTTTCTGGGCATCGGGGCAGCCCGTTCTCCTTGGATTTGTGTGCAGAATGCATTTTATCCAAACTGGAAAATAGATCCCAGCTCTGTTCTATTCATCATTCTTACTTCATCAGGCCAGAAGATTCTGTGAAAAGTAGCCTGTGGACCTTGAAGACAGCGCATGTGAACCAGATGAGAGGTGATAGAGAAGTTGAGGGAGAGAAGAAAGAGCATGAGGCTGAAACCAGAAAGTATTTCTCCACGTGATCATGGAAGATTGCAGGAGCCACTTGGTACTATCAAACCAGCCCAACTTGGCACTGGTGCCACCTTGGGTCTGGGAGCCATGTTGCATATCGTGCATTTTAAGGAGCCAGCTGGCCACACCCAGCCATATGCCCCCAAACACAAACCAAGGCCCTTTTCTCTGGCAAACAAAACTCAGCTGCCCTGCTTCTGGATGGCAGATCGCAGGAACCACTTGGTACTATCAAACCAGCCGAACTTGGCACTGGTGCCACCATGGGTCTGGTCACCATCCTGCCTATTGTAGCTTTTCAGGAGCCAGCCGGTCACTCTCAGCCATAGGCCCCCAAACACAAACCTCGTCCCGTTTCCCTGGCAAACAAAAGTAAGCTGCCCCGCTTCTGCATGGCAGATTGCAGGAGCTACTTAGTACTATCAAATCAGCCCGACTTGGCACAGGTGCCACCTTGGATCTGGTCACCATCCTGCCTATCGTAGCTTTTCAGGAGCCAGCCGGCCACTCCCTGCCACAGGCCCCCAAACACAAACAACGGCGCTTTTCCCTGGAAAGCAAAATTCGCCTGCCAACATTTTGATGGCAGATTGCAGGAGCCACTTGGTACTATCAAACAAGCCGAACTTGGCACTTGTGCCACCATGGGTCTGGTCAACATCCTGCCTATCGTAGCTTTTCAGGAGCCAGCCGGTCACTCCCAGCCATAGGCCCCGAGACAAAAACCTCGGCCCGTTTCCCGGGCAAACAAAAGTAAGCTACCCCGCTTCTGGATGGCAGATTGCAGGACGCACTTGGTACTATCAAACCAGCCCGACTTGGCACTGGTGCCACCTCTGGTCTGGGAACCATCCTGCGTATCGTAGATTCTAAGGAGCCAGCCGGCCACTCCCAGCCATTGGCCCCCCAAAAAAAACAACGGCGCTTTTCCCTGGAAAACAAAACTTGCCTGCCAACTTTTTGATGGCAGATTGCCGGAGCCACTTGGTACTATCAAACCAGCCCTACTTGGCACTGTTGCCACCATGGGTCCGGTCACCATCCTGCCTATCGTAGCTTTTCAGGAGCCAGCCGGTCACTCCCAGCCATAGGCCCCCAGACACAAAGCTCGACCCGTTTCCCTGGCAAACAAAAGTAAGCTGCCCCGCTTCTGGATGGCAGATTGCAGGACGCACTTGGTACTATCAAACCAGCCCAACTTGGCACTGGTGCCACCTTGGGTCTGGGAACCATCCTGCGTATCGTGGATTCTAAGGAGCCAGCCGGTCACTCCCTGCCACAGGCCCCCAGACACAAACAACGGCGCTTTTCCCTGGAAAACAAAACTCGCCTGCCGACTTTTTGATGGCAGATTGCAGGAGCCACTTGCTACTATCAAATCAGCCCAACTTGGCACTGGTGCCACCATGGGTCTGGTCACCATCCTGCCTATCGTAGCTTTTCAGGAGCCAGCCGGTCACTCCCAGCCATAGGCCCCCAGACACAAACCTCGGCCCGTTTCCCTGGAAAACAAAAGTAAGCTGCCCCGCTTCTGGATGGCAGATTGCAGGAGCCACTTTGCACCATCCAACTAGCCCGACTTGGCACTGGTGCCACCTCAGGTCTGGGAACCATCCTGCGTATCGTGGATTCTAAGGAGCCAGCCGGCCACTCCCACCCACAGGCCCCCAAACACAAACAACGGCGCTTTTCCCTGGAAAACAAAACTCGCCTGCCAATTTTTGATGGCAGATTGCAGGAGCCACTTGGTACTATCAAACCAGCCCAACTTGGCACTGGTGCCACCATGGGTCTGGTCACCATCCTGCCTATCGTAGCTTTTCAGGAGCCAGCCGGTCACTCCCAGCCATAGGCCCCCAGACACAAAGCTCGGCCCGTTTCCCTGGCAAGCAAAAGTAAGCTGTCCCGCTTCTGGATGGCAGATTGCAGGACGCACTTGGTAGTATCAAACCAGGCGACTTGGCACTGGCGCCACCTCACGTCTGGGAACCATCCTGCATATCGTGGATTCTAAGCAGCCAGCCGGCCACTCCCAGCCACAGGCCCCCAAACACAAACAACGGCGCTTTTCCCTGGAAAACAAAACTCGCCTGCCAAGTTTTTGATGGCAGATTGCAGGAGCCACTTGGTACTATCAAACCAGCCCAACTTGGCACTGGTGCCACCATGGGTCTGGTCACCATCCTGCCTATCGTAGCTTTTCAGGAGCCAGCCGGTCACTCCCAGCCATAGGCCCCCAGACACAAACCTCGGCCCGTTTCCCTGGCAAACAAAAGCAAGCTGCCCCGCTTCTGGATGGCAGATTGCAGGAGCCACTTTGCACCATCAAACTAGCCCGACTTGGCACTGGTGCCACCTCTGGTCTGGGAACCATCCTGCGTATGGTAGATTCTAAGCAGCCAGCCGGCCACTCCCAGCCACAGGCCCCCAAACACAAACAACGGCGCTTTTCCCTGGAAAACAAAACTCGTCTGCCAACTTTTTGATGGCAGATTGCCGGAGCCACTTGGTACTATCAAACCAGCCCAACTTGGCACTGGTGCCACCATGGGTCTGGTCACCATCCTGCCTATCGTAGCTTTTCAGGAGCCAGCCGGCCACTCCCTGCCACAGGCCCCCAAACACAAACAACGGCGCTTTTCCCTGGAAAAAAAAATTCGCCTGCCAACTTTTTGATGGCAGATTGCAGAAGCCACTTGGTACTACCAAATCAGCCCAACTTGGCACTGGTGCCACCATGGGTCTGGTCACCATCCTGCCTATCGTAGCTTTTCAGGAGCCAGCCGGTCACTCCCAGCCATAGGCCCCCAGACATAAACCTCGGCCCGTTTCCCTGGCAAACAAAAGTAAGCTGCCCCGCTTCTGGATGGCAGATTGCAGCAACCACTTGGTACTATCAAACCAGCCCAACTTGGCACTGGTGCCACCTCTGGTCTGGGAACCATGCTGAGTATCGTGGATTCTAAGGAGCCAGCCGGCCACTCCCAGCCACAGGCCCCCAAACACAAACAACGGCGCTTTTCCCTGGAAAACAAAACTCGCCTGCCAAGTTTTGATGGCAGATTGCAGGAGCCACTTGGTACTATCAAACCAGCCCAACTTGGCACTGGTGCCGTCATGGGTCTGGTCACCATCCTGCCTATCGTAGCTTTTCAGGAGCCAGCCGGTCACTTCCAGGCTTAGGCCCCCAGACACAATCCTCGGACCGTTTCCCTGGCAAACAAAAGTAAGCTGCCCCGCTTCTGGATGGCAGATTGCAGGAACCACTTGGTACTATCAAACCAGCCCAACTTGGCACTGGTGTCACCATGGGTCTGGGAACCATCCTGTGTATCGTGGATTCTAATTAGCCATCCGTCCACTCCAGGCCATAGGGCCCCAGGCACAAACAACGGCGCTATTCCCTGGATAACAAACTCGCCTGCCAACTTTTTGATGGCAGATTGCAGGAGCCACTTGGTACTATCAAACCAGCCCAACTTGGCACTGGTGCCACCATGGGTCTGGTCACCATCCTGCCTATCGTAGCTTTTCAGGAGCCAGCCGGTCACTCCCAGCCATAGGCCCCCAGACACAAAGCTCGGCCCGTTTCCCTGGCAAACAAAAGTAAGCTGCCCCGCTTCTGGATGGCAGATTGCAGGAGCCACTTGGTACTATCAAACCAGCCCGACTTGGCACTGGTGCCACCTCTGGTCTGGGAACCATCCTGCGTATCGTGGATTCTAAGGAGCCAGCCGGCCACTCCCAGCCACAGGCCCCCAAACACAAACAACGGCGCTTTTCCCTGGAAAACAAAACTCGCCTGCCAAGTTTTTGATGGCAGATTGCAGGAGCCCCTTGGTACTATCAAACCAGCCCAACTTGGCACTGGTGCCGCCATGGGTCTGGTCACCATCCTGCCTATCGTAGCTTTTCACGAGCCAGCCGGTCACTCCCAGCCATAGGCCCCCAGACAAAAACCTCGGACCGTTTCCCTGGAAAACAAAAGTAAGCTGCCCCGCTTCTGGATGGCAGATTGCAGGACGCACTTGTTACTATCAAACCAGCCCGACTTGGCACTGGTGCCACCACTGGTCTGGGAACCATCCTGCGTATCGTGGATTCTAAAGAGCCAGCCGGCCACTCCCAGCCACAGGCACCCAAACACAAACAACGGCGCTTTTCCCTGGAAAACAAAACTCGCCTGCCGACTTTTTGATGGCAGATTGCAGGAGCCACTTGGTACTATCAAACCAGCCCAACTTGGCACTGCTGCCACCATGGGTCTGGTCACCATCCTGCCTATCGTAGCTTTTCAGGAGCCAGCCGGTCACTCCCAGCCATAGGCCCCCAGACAAATCCTCGGCCCGTTTCCCTGGCAAACAAAAGTAAGCTGCCCCGCTTCTGGATGGCAGATTGCAGGATCCACTTGGTACTATCAAACCAGCCCGACTTGGCACTGGTGCCACGACAAGTCTGGGAACCATCCTGCGTATCGTGGATTCTAATGAGCCAGTCGGCCACTCCCAGCCACAGGCCCCCAAACACAAACAACGGAGCTTTTCCCTGGAAAACAAAACTCGCCTGCCAACTTTTTGATGGCAGATTGCAGGAGCCACTTGGTACTATCAAACCAGCCCAACTTGGCACTGGTGCCACCTTGGGTCTGGTCACCATCCTGCCTATCGTAGCTTTTCAGGAGCCAGCCGGTCACTCCCAGCCATAGGCCCCGAGACACAAAGCTCGGCCCTTTTCCCTGGCAAACAAAAGTAAGCTGCCCCGCTTCTGGATGGCAGATTGCAGGAGCCACTTTGCACCATCAAACTATCCCGACTAGGCACTGGTGCCACCTTGGGTCTGGGGACCATCCTGCGTATGGTGGATTCTAATTAGCCATCCGGCCACTCCCACCCACAGGCCCCCAAACACAAACAACGGCGCTTTTCCCTGGAAAACAAAACTCGCCTGCCAATTTTTGATGGCAGATTGCAGGAGCCACTTGGTACTATCAAACCAGCCCAACTTGGCACTGGTGCCACCATGGGTCTGGTCACCATCCTGCCTATCGTAGCTTTTCAGGAGCCAGCCGGTCACTCCCAGCCATAGGCCCCCAGACACAAAGCTCGGCCCGTTTCCCTGGCAAGCAAAAGTAAGCTGTCCCGCTTCTGGATGGCAGATTGCAGGACGCACTTGGTAGTATCAAACCAGGCGACTTGGCACTGGCGCCACCTCACGTCTGGGAACCATCCTGCATATCGTGGATTCTAAGCAGCCAGCCGGCCACTCCCAGCCACAGGCCCCCAAACACAAACAACGGCGCTTTTCCCTGGAAAACAAAACTCGCCTGCCAAGTTTTTGATGGCAGATTGCAGGAGCCACTTGGTACTATCAAACCAGCCCAACTGGGCACTGGTGCCACCATGGGTCTGGTCACCATCCTGCCTATCGTAGCTTTTCAGGAGCAAGCCGGTCACTCCCAGCCATAGGCCCCCAGACACAAACCTCGGCCCGTTTCCCTGGCAAACAAAAGCAAGCTGCCCCGCTTCTGGATGGCAGATTGCAGGAGCCACTTTGCACCATCAAACTAGCCCGACTTGGCACTGGTGCCACCTCTGGTCTGGGAACCATCCTGCGTATGGTAGATTCTAAGCAGCCAGCCGGCCACTCCCAGCCACAGGCCCCCAAACACAAACAACGGCGCTTTTCCCTGGAAAACAAAACTCGTCTGCCAACTTTTTGATGGCAGATTGCCGGAGCCACTTGGTACTATCAAACCAGCCCAACTTGGCACTGGTGCCACCATGGGTCTGGTCACCATCCTGCCTATCGTAGCTTTTCAGGAGCCAGCCGGCCACTCCCTGCCACAGGCCCCCAAACACAAACAACGGCGCTTTTCCCTGGAAAAAAAAATTCGCCTGCCAACTTTTTGATGGCAGATTGCAGGAGCCACTTGGTACTACCAAATCAGCCCAACTTGGCACTGGTGCCACCATGGGTCTGGTCACCATCCTGCCTATCGTAGCTTTTCAGGAGCCAGCCGGTCACTCCCAGCCATAGGCCCCCAGACATAAACCTCGGCCCGTTTCCCTGGCAAACAAAAGTAAGCTGCCCCGCTTCTGGATGGCAGATTGCAGCAACCACTTGGTACTATCAAACCAGCCCAACTTGGCACTGGTGCCACCTCTGGTCTGGTAACCATGCTGAGTATCGTGGATTCTAAGGAGCCAGCCGGCCACTCCCAGCCACAGGCCCCCAAACACAAACAACGGCGCTTTTCCCTGGAAAACAAAACTCGCCTGCCAAGTTTTGATGGCAGATTGCAGGAGCCACTTGGTACTATCAAACCAGCCCAACTTGGCACTGGTGCCGTCATGGGTCTGGTCACCATCCTGCCTATCGTAGCTTTTCACGAGCCAGCCGGTCACTTCCAGGCTTAGGCCCCCAGACACAATCCTCGGACCGTTTCCCTGGCAAACAAAAGTAAGCTGCCCCGCTTCTGGATGGCAGATTGCAGGAACCACTTGGTACTATCAAACCAGCCCAACTTGGCACTGGTGTCACCATGGGTCTGGGAACCATCCTGTGTATCGTGGATTCTAATTAGCCATCCGTCCACTCCAGGCCATAGGGCCCCAGGCACAAACAACGGCGCTTTTCCCTGGATAACAAACTCGCCTGCCAACTTTTTGATGGCAGATTGCAGGAGCCACTTGGTACTATCAAACCAGCCCAACTTGGCACTGGTGCCACCATGGGTCTGGTCACCATCCTGCCTATCGTAGCTTTTCAGGAGCCAGCCGGTCACTCCCAGCCATAGGCCCCCAGACACAATGCTCGGCCCGTTTCCCTGGCAAACAAAAGTAAGCTGCCCCGCTTCTGGATGGCAGATTGCAGGAGCCACTTGGTACTATCAAACCAGCCCGACTTGGCACTGGTGCCACCTCTGGTCTGGGAACCATCCTGCGTATCGTGGATTCTAAGGAGCCAGCCGGCCACTCCCAGCCACAGGCCCCCAAACACAAACAACGGCGCTTTTCCCTGGAAAACAAAACTGGCCTGCCAACTTTTTGATGGCAGATTGCAGGAGCCCCTTGGTACTATCAAACCAGCCCAACTTGGCACTGGTGCCGCCATGGGTCTGGTCACCATCCTGCCTATCGTAGCTTTTCACGAGCCAGCCGGTCACTCCCAGCCATAGGCCCCCAGACAAAAACCTCGGACCGTTTCCCTGGAAAACAAAAGTAAGCTGCCCCGCTTCTGGATGGCAGATTGCAGGACGCACTTGGTACTATCAAACCAGCCCGACTTGGCACTGGTGCCACCACTGGTCTGGGAACCATCCTGCGTATCGTGGATTCTAAAGAGCCAGCCGGCCACTCCCAGCCACAGGCTCCCAAACACAAACAACGGCGCTTTTCCCTGGAAAACAAAACTCGCCTGCCGACTTTTTGATGGCAGATTGCAGGAGCCACTTGGTACTATCAAACCAGCCCAACTTGGCACTGCTGCCACCATGGGTCTGGTCACCATCCTGCCTATCGTAGCTTTTCAGGAGCCAGCCGGTCACTCCCAGCCATAGGCCCCCAGACAAATCCTCGGCCCGTTTCCCTGGCAAACAAAAGTAAGCTGCCCCGCTTCTGGATGGCAGATTGCAGGATCCACTTGGTACTATCAAACCAGCCCGACTTGGCACTGGTGCCACGACAAGTCTGGGAACCATCCTGCGTATCGTGGATTCTAATGAGCCAGTCGGCCACTCCCAGCCACAGGCCCCCAAACACAAACAACGGAGCTTTTCCCTGGAAAACAAAACTCGCCTGCCAACTTTTTGATGGCAGATTGCAGGAGCCACTTGGTACTATCAAACCAGCCCAACTTGGCACTGGTGCCACCTTGGGTCTGGTCACCATCCTGCCTATCGTAGCTTTTCAGGAGCCAGCCGGTCACTCCCAGCCATAGGCCCCGAGACACAAAGCTCGGCCCTTTTCCCTGGCAAACAAAAGTAAGCTGCCCCGCTTCTGGATGGCAGATTGCAGGAGACACTTTGCACCATCAAACTATCCCGACTAGGCACTGGTGCCACCTTGGGTCTGGGAACCATCCTGCGTATGGTGGATTCTAAGGAGCCAGCCGGCCACTCCCAGCCACAGGCCCCTAAACACAACAACGGCGCTTTTCCCTGGAAAACAAAACTCGCCTGCCAATTTTTGATGGCAGATTGCAGGAGCCACTTGGTACTATCAAACCAGCCCAACTTGGCACTGGTGCCACCATGGGTCTGGTCACCATCCTGCCTATCGTAGCTTTTCAGGAGCCAGCCGGTCACTCCCAGCCATAGGCCCCCAGACACAAAGCTCGGCCCGTTTCCCTGGCAAGCAAAAGTAAGCTGTCCCGCTTCTGGATGGCAGATTGCAGGACGCACTTGGTAGTATCAAACCAGCCCGACTTGGCACTGGCGCCACCTCACGTCTGGGAACCATCCTGCGTATCGTGGATTCTAAGCAGCCAGCCGGCCACTCCCAGCCACAGGCCCCCAAACACAAACAACGGTGCTTTTCCCTGGAAAACAAAACTCGCCTGCCAACTTTTTGATGGCAGATTGCAGGAGCCACTTGGTACTATCAAACCAGCCCAACTTGGCACTGGTGCCACCATGGGTCTGGTCACCATCCTGCCTATCGTAGCTTTTCAGGAGCCAGCCGGTCACTCCCAGCCATAGGCCCCCAGACACAAACCTCGGCCCGTTTCCCTGGCAAACAAAAGCAAGCTGCCCCGCTACTGGATGGCAGATTGCAGGAGCCACTTTGCACCATCAAACTAGCCCGACTTGGCACTGGTGCCACCTCAGGTCTGGGAACCATGCTGCGTATCGTGGATTCTAATTAGCCATCCGGCCACTCCCACCCACAGGCCCCCAAACACAAACAACGGCGCTTTTCCCTGGAAAACAAAACTCGCCTGCCAAATTTTGATGGCAGATTGCCGGAGCCACTTGGTACTATCAAACCAGCCCACCTTGACACTGGTGCCACCATGGGTCTGGTCACCATCCTGCCTATCGTAGCTTTTCAGGAGCCAGCCGGTCACTCCCAGCCATAGGCCCCCAGACACAAAGCTCGGCCCGTTTCCCTGGCAAACAAAAGTAAGTTATCCCGCTTCTGGATGGCAGATTGCAGGAGCCACTTTTCACCATCAAACCAGCCCGACTTGGCACTGGTGCCACCTCTGGTCTGGGAACCATCCTGCGTATCATGGATTCTAAGGAGCCAGCCGGCCACTCCCAGCCACAGGCCCCCAAACACAAACAACGGCGCTTTTCCCTGGATAACAAACTCGCCTGCCAAGTTTTTGATGGCAGATTGCAGGAGCCACTTGGTACTATCAAACCAGCCCAACTTGGCACTGGTGCCACCATGGGTCTGGTCACCATCCTGCCTATCGTAGCTTTTCAGGAGCCAGCCGGTCACTCCCAGCCATAGGCCCCGAGACACAAACCTCGGCCCGTTTCCCTGGCAAACAAAAGTAAGCTACCCCGCTTCTGGATGGCAGATTGTAGGATGCACTTGGTACTATCAAACCAGCCCAACTTGGCACTGGTGCCACCTCAGGTCTGGGAACCATCCTGCGTATCGTGGATTCTAAGGAGCCAGCCGGCCACTCCCAGCCATAGGCCCCCAAACAAAAACAACGGCGCTTTTCCCTGGAAAACAAAACGTGCCTGCCAACTTTTTGATGGCAGATTGCAGGAGCCACTTGGTACTATCAAACCAGCCCAACTTGGCACTGGTGCCACCATGGGTCTGGTCACCATCCTGCCTATCGTAGCTTTTCAGGAGCCAGCCAGTCACTCCCAGCCGTAGGCCCAGAGACACAAAGCTCGGCCCGTTTCCCTGACAAACAAAAGTAAGCTGTCCCGCTTCTGGATGGCAGATTGCAGGACGCACTTGGTACTATCAAACCAGCCCGACTTGGCACTGGTGCCACCTCTGGTCTGGGAACTATCCTGCGTATGGTAGATTCTAAGCAGCCAGCCGGCCACTCCCAGCCACAGGCCCCCAAACACAAACAACGGCGCTTTTCCCTGGAAAACAAAACTCGTCTGCCAACTTTTTGATGGCAGATTGCCGGAGCCACTTGCTACTATCAAACCAGCCCAACTTGACACTTGTGCCACCATGGGTCTGGTCAACATCCTGCCTATCGTAGCTTTTCAGGAGCCAGCCGGCCACTCCCTGCCACAGGCCCCCAAACACAAACAACGGCGCTTTTCCCTGGAAAACAAAATTCGCCTGCCAATATTTTGATGGCAGATTGCAGGAGCCACTTGGTACTATCAAATCAGCCCAACTTGGCACTGGTGCCACCATGGGTCTGGTCACCATCCTGCCTATCGTAGCTTTTCAGGAGCCAGCCGGTCACTCCCAGCCATAGGCCCCCAGACACAATACTCGGCCCGTTTCCCTGGCAAACAAAAGTAAGCAGCCCCGCTTCTGGATGGCAGATTGCAGCAACCACTTGGTACTATCAAACCAGCCCAACTTGGCACTGGTGCCACCTCTGGTCTGGGAACCATGCTGAGTATCATGGATTCTAAGGAGCCAGCCGGCCACTCCCAGCCACAGGCCCCCAAACACAAACAACGGCGCTTTTCCCTGGAAAACAAAACTCGCCTGCCAAGTTTTTGATGGCAGATTGCAGGAGCCACTTGGTACTATCAAACCAGCCCAACTTGGCACTGGTGCCGTCATGGGTCTGGTCACCATCCTGCCTATCGTAGCTTTTCACGAGCCAGCCGGTCACTTCCAGGCTTAGGCCCCCAGACACAATCCTCGGACCGTTTCCCTGGCAAACAAAAGTAAGCTGCCCCGCTTCTGGATGGCAGATTGCAGGATCCACTTGGTACTATCAAACCAGCCCAACTTGGCACTGGTGTCACCATGGGTCTGGGAACCATCCTGTGTATCGTGGGTTCTAATTAGCCATCCGTCCACTCCAGGCCATAGGGCCCCAGGCACAAACAACGGCGCTTTTCCCTGGATAACAAACTCGCCTGCCAACTTTTTGATGGCAGATTGCAGGAGCCACTTGGTACTATCAAACCAGCCCAACTTGGCACTGCTGCCACCATGGGTCTGGTCACCATCCTGCCTATCGTAGCTTTTCAGGAGCCAGCCGGTCACTCCCAGCCATATGCCCCGAGACACAAACCTCGGCCCGTTTCCCTGGCAAACAAAAGTAAGCTACCCCACTTCTGGATGGCAGATTGCAGGACGCACTTGGTACTATCAAACCAGCCCAACTTGGCACTGGTGCCACGTCAAGTCTAGGAACCATCCTGCGTATCGTGGATTCTAAGGAGCCAGCCGGCCACTCCCAGCCATAGGCCCCCAAACAAAAACAACGGCGCTTTTCCCTGGTAAAGAAAACTTGCCTGCCAACTTTTTGATGGCAGATTGCAGGAGCCACTTGGTACTATCAAACCAGCCCAACTTGGCACTGGTGCCACCATGGGTCTGGTCACCATCCTGCCTATCGTAGCTTTTCAGGAGCCAGCCGGTCACTCCCAGCCATAGGCCCCCAGACACAAACCTCGGCCCGTTTCCCTGGCAAACAAAAGTAAGCAGCCCCGCTTCTGGATGGCAGATTGCAGCAACCACTTGGTACTATCAAACCAGCCCAACTTGGCACTGGTGCCACCTCTGGTCTGGGAACCATGCTGAGTATCATGGATTCTAAGGAGCCAGCCGGCCACTCCCAGCCACAGGCCCCCAAACACAAACAACGGCGCTTTTCCCTGGAAAACAAAACTCGCCTGCCAAGTTTTTGATGGCAGATTGCAGGAGCCACTTGGTACTATCAAACCAGCCCAACTTGGCACTGGTGCCGTCATGGGTCTGGTCACCATCCTGCCTATCGTAGCTTTTCACGAGCCAGCCGGTCACTTCCAGGCTTAGGCCCCCAGACACAATCCTCGGACCGTTTCCCTGGCAAACAAAAGTAAGCTGCCCCGCTTCTGGATGGCAGATTGCAGGATCCACTTGGTACTATCAAACCAGCCCAACTTGGCACTGGTGTCACCATGGGTCTGGGAACCATCCTGTGTATCGTGGGTTCTAATTAGCCATCCGTCCACTCCAGGCCATAGGGCCCCAGGCACAAACAACGGCGCTTTTCCCTGGATAACAAACTCGCCTGCCAACTTTTTGATGGCAGATTGCAGGAGCCACTTGGTACTATCAAACCAGCCCAACTTGGCACTGCTGCCACCATGGGTCTGGTCACCATCCTGCCTATCGTAGCTTTTCAGGAGCCAGCCGGTCACTCCCGGCCATATGCCTCGAGACACAAACCTCGGCCCGTTTCCCTGGCAAACAAAAGTAAGCTACCCCACTTCTGGATGGCAGATTGCAGGACGCACTTGGTACTATCAAACCAGCCCAACTTGGCACTGGTGCCACGTCAAGTCTAGGAACCATCCTGCGTATCGTGGATTCTAAGGAGCCAGCCGGCCACTCCCAGCCATAGGCCCCCAAACAAAAACAACGGCGCTTTTCCCTGGTAAAGAAAACTTGCCTGCCAACTTTTTGATGGCAGATTGCAGGAGCCACTTGGTACTATCAAACCAGCCCAACTTGGCACTGGTGCCACCATGGGTCTGGTCACCATCCTGCCTATCGTAGCTTTTCAGGAGCCAGCCGGTCACTCCCAGCCATAGGCCCCCAGACACAAACCTCGGCCCGTTTCCCTGGCAAACAAAAGTAAGCTGCCCCGCTTCTGGATGGCAGATTGCAGGAGCCACTTGGTACTATCAAACCAGCCCGACTTGGCACTGGTGCCACCTCTGGTCTGGGAACCATCCTGCGTATCGTGGATTCTAAGGAGCCAGCCGGCCACTCCCAGCCACAGGCCCCCAAACACAAACAACGGCGCTTTTCCCTGGAAAACAAAACTCGCCTGCCAACTTTTTGATGGCAGATTGCAGGAGCCACTTGGTACTATCAAACCAGCCCAACTTGGCACTGGTGCCGCCATGGGTCTGGTCACCATCCTGCCTATCGTAGCTTTTCACGAGCCAGCCGGTCACTCCCAGCCATAGGCCCCCAGACAAAAACCTCGGCCCGTTTCCCTGGGAAACAAAAGTAAGCTGTCCCGCTTCTGGATGGCAGATTGCAGGAGGCACTTGGTACTATCAAACCAGCCCAACTTGTTCCCAGACCCAAGGTGGCACCAGTGCCAAGTGGGGCTGGTTTGATGGTGCAACGTGGCTCCTGCAATCTGCCATCCAAAAGCGGGGCAGCTTACTTTTGTTTGCCAGGGAAACGGGCCGAGGTTTGTGTCTGGGGGTCTATGGCTGGGAGTGACCGGCTGGCTCCTGAAAAGCTACGATAGGCAGGATGGTTCCCAGACCAGAGGTGGCACCAGTGCCAAGTTGGGCTGGTTTGATAGTACCAAGTGGCTCCTGCAATCTGCCATCAAAAAGTTGGCAGGCGAGTTTTGTTTTCCAGGGAAAAGCGCCGTAGATTTTGTTTGGGGGCCTGTGGCTCAGAGTGGCCGGGTGGCTGCTTAGAATCCACGATACGCAGGATGGTTCCCAGACCCAAGGTGGCACCAGTGCCAAGTCGGGCTGGTTTGACACAACCAAGTGGCTCCTGCAATCTGCCATCCAGAATCGGGGCAGCTTAATTTTGTTTGCCAGGGAAACGGTCCGAGGTTTGTGTCTGGGGGCCTATGGCTGGGAGTGACCGGCTGGCTCCTGAAAAGCTACGATAGGCAGGATGGTTCCCAGACCCATAGTGGCACCAGTGCCAAGTTGGGATGATTTGATAGTACCAAGTGGCTCCTGCAATCTGCCATCAAAAAGTTGGCAGGCGAGTTTTGTTTTCCAGGGAAAAGCGCCGTTCTTTGTGTTTGGGGGCCTGTGGCTGGGAGTGGCCGGCTGGCTCCTTAGAATCCACGATATGCAGGATTGTTCCCACACCCAAGGTGGCACCAGTGCCAAGTCGGGCTGGTTTGATGGTGCAAAGTGGCTCCTGCAATCTGCCATACAGACGCGGGGCAGCGGATTTTTGTTTCCAAGAGAAATGGTCCGTGGTTTTTTTTCGGGGGTTTATGGCTGGGCGTGGCCGGCTGGCTCCTTAAAAAGCTCGATATGCAGGATGGTTCCCTGACACAAGGTGGCACCAGTGCCACGTCGGGCGGTTTTCGTAGTACAAAGTGCGTCCTAAAATTTGCCATCCAGAAGAGGGGCAGTTGAGTTTTGTTTGCCAGAGAAAAGGGCCGTGGTTTGTTTTTGGGGGCATATGGCTGAGAGTGGCCGGCTGGCTCCTGAAAAGCTACGATAGGCAGGATGTTTACCAGACCCATTGTGGCACCAGTGCCAAGTTGGGCTGATTTGATAGTTCCAAGTGCCTCCTGCAATCTGCCATCCAGAATCGGGGTAGCTTACTTTTGTTTTCCAGGGAAACGGGCCGAGGTTTGTGTCTGGGGGTCTATGGTTGGGAGTGGCCGGCTGGCTCCTTAGAAACCACGATACGCAGCATGGTTCCCAGACAAGAGGTGGCACCAGTGCCAAGTTGGGCTGGTTTGATACTACCAAGTGGTTCCTGCAATCTGCCATCCAGAAGCGGGGCAGCTTACTTTTGTTTGCCAGGGAAAAGCGCCGTTGTTTGTGTTTGGGGGCCTGTGGCTGGGAGTGGCCGGCTGGCTGCTTAGAATCCACGATACGCAGGATGGTTCCCAGACGTGAGGTGGCGCCAGTGCCAAGTCGGGCTGGTTTGATAGTACCAAGTGCGTCCTGCAATCTGCCATCCAGAAGCGGGGCAGCTTACTTTTGTTTGCCAGGGAAACGGGCCGAGGTTTGTGTCTCGGGGCCTATGGCAGGGAGTGACCGGCGGGCTCCTGAAAGCTACGATAGGCAGGATGGTGACCAGACCCATGGTGGCACCAGTGCCAAGTTGGGCTGGTTTGATAGTACCAAGTGGCTCCTGCAATCTGACATCAAAAAGTTGGCAGGCGAGTTTTGTTTTCCAGGGAAAAGCGCCGTTGTTTGTGTTTGGGGGCCTGTGGTTGGGAGTGGCCGGCTGGCTCCTTAGACACCACGATACGCAGGATGGTTCCCAGACCAGAGGTGGCACCAGTGCCAAGTCCGGCTGGTTTGATAGTACCAAGTGGCTCCTGCAATCTGCCATCCAGAAGCGGGGCAGCTTACTTTTGTTTGCCACGGAAACGGGCCGTTGTTTGTGTTTGGGGGCCTGTGGCTGGGAGTGGCCGACTGGCTCCTTAGAATCCACGATACGCAGGATGGTTCCCAGACCAGAGGTGGCACCAGTGCCAAGTCGGGCTGGTTTGATAGTACCAAGTGGTTCCTGCAATCTGCCATCCAGAAGCAGGGCAGCTTACTTTTGTTTGCCAGGGAAACGGGCCGAGGTTTTTGTCTGGGGGCCTATGGCTGCGAGTGACCGGCTGGCTCCTGAAAAGCTACGATAGGCAGGATGGTGACCAGACCCATGTTGGCACCAGTCCCAAGTTGGGCTGGTTTGATAGTACCAAGTGGCTCCTGCAATCTGCCATCAAAATTTGGCAGGCGAGTTTTTTTTTCCAGGGAAAAGCGCCGTTGTTGTGTTTAGCGGCCTGTGGCTGGGAGTGGCCGGCTGGCTCCTTAGAATCCACCATACGCAGGATGGTTCCCAGACCCAAGGTGGCACCAGTGCCTAGTCGGGATAGTTTGATGGTGCAAAGTGGCTCCTGCAATCTGCCATCCAGAAGCGGGGCAGCTTACTTTTGTTTGCCAGGGAAAAGGGCCGAGCTTTGTGTCTCGGGGCCTATGGCTGGGAGTGACCGGCTGGCTCCTGAAAAGCTACGATAGGCAGGATGGTGACCAGACCCAAGGTGGCACCAGTGCCAAGTTGGGCTGGTTTGATAGTACCAAGTGGCTCCTGCAATCTGCCATCAAAAAGTTGGCAGGCGAGTTTTGTTTTCCAGGGAAAAGCGCCGTTGTTTGTGTTTGGGGGCCTGTGGCTGGGAGTGGCCGGCTGGCTCATTAGAATCCACGATACGCAGGATGGTTCCCAGACTTGTCGTGGCACCAGTGCCAAGTCGGGCTGGTTTGATAGTACCAAGTGGATCCTGCAATCTGCCATCCAGAAGCGGGGCAGCTTACTTTTGTTTGCCAGGGAAACGGGCCGAGGATTTGTCTGGGGGCCTATGGCTGGGAGTGACCGGCAGGCTCGTGAAAACCTACGATAGGCAGGATGGTGACCAGACCCATGGTGGCAGCAGTGCCAAGTTGGGCTGGTTTGATAGTACCAAGTGGCTCCTGCAATCTGCCATCAAAAAGTTGGCAGGCGAGTTTTGTTTTCCAGGGAAAAGCGCCGTTGTTTGTGTTTGGGAGCCTGTGGCTGGGAGTGGCCGGCTGGCTCTTTAGAATCCACGATACGCAGGATGGTTCCCAGACCAGTGGTGGCACCAGTGCCAAGTCGGGCTGGTTTGATAGTAACAAGTGCGTCCTCCAATCTGCCATCCAGAAGCGGGGCAGCTTACTTTTGTTTTCCAGGGAAACGGGCCGAGGTTTTTGTCTGGGGGCCTATGGCTGGGAGTGACCGGCTGGCTCGTGAAAAGCTACGATAGGCAGGATGGTGACCAGACCCATGGCGGCACCAGTGCCAAGTTGGGCTGGTTTGATAGTACCAAGTGGCTCCTGCAATCTGCCATCAAGAAGTTGGCAGGCGAGTTTTGTTTTCCAGGGAAAAGCGCCGTTGTTTTTGTTTAGAGGCCTGTGGCTGGGAATGGCCGCCTGTCCTCGTAGAATCTACGTTACGCAGCATGGTTCCCAGAGCCAAGGTGGCACCAGGGCCAAGTCGGGCTGGTTTGTAAGTACCAAGTGCATCCTGCAATCTGCCACCAAAAGCGGGGCAGCTTACTTTTGTTTGCCAGGGAAACGGGCCGAGGTTTGTGTCCGGGGGCCTATGGCAGGGAGTGACCGGCTGGCTCCTGAAAAGCTACGATAGGCAGGATGTTTACCAGACCCATGGTGGCACCAGTGCCAAGTTGGGCTGATTTGATAGTACCAAGTGGCTCCTGCAATCTGCCATCCAGAATCGGGGTAACTTACTTTTGTTTTCCAGGGAAACGGGCCGAGGTTTGTGTCTGGGGGTCTATGGCTGGGAGTGACCGGCTGGCTCCTGAAAAGCTACGATAGGCAGGATGGTTCCCAGACCAGAGGTGGCACCAGTGCCAAGTTGGGCTGGTTTGATAGTACCAAGTGGCTCCTGCAATCTACCATCAAAAAGTTGGCAGGCGAGTTTTGTTTTCCAGGGAAAAGCGCCGTTGTTTGTGTTTGGGGGCCTGTGGCTCAGAGTGGCCGGGTGGCTGCTTAGAATCCACGTTACGCAGGATGGTTCCCAGACCCAAGGTGGCACCAGTGCCAAGTCGGGCTGGTTTGACACAACCAAGTGGCTCCTGCAATCTGCCATCCAGAATCGGGGCAGCTTAATTTTGTTTGCCAGGGAAACGGTCCGAGGTTTGTGTCTGGGGGCCTATGGCTGGGAGTGACCGGCTGGCTCCTGAAATGCTACAATAGGCAGGATGGTTCCCAGACCCATAGTGGCACCAGTGCCAAGTTGGGATGATTTGATAGTACCAAGTGGCTCCTGCAATCTGCCATCAAAAAGCTGGCAGGCGAATTTTATTTTCCAGGGAAAAGCGCCGTTGTTTGTGTTTGGGGGCCTGTGGCAGGGAGTGGCCGGCTGGCTCCTTAGAATCCACGATATGCAGGATTGTTCCCAGACCCAAGGTGGCACCAGTGCCAAGTCGGGCTGGTTTGATGGTGCAAAGTGGCTCCTGCAATCTGCCATCCAGACGCGGGGCAGCGGATTTTTGTTTCCAAGAGAAATGGTCCGTGGTTTGTTTTTGGGGGTATATGGCTGGGCGTGGCCGGCTGGCTCCTTAAAAAGCTCGATATGCAGGATGGTTCCCTGACACAAGGTGGCACCAGTGCCACGTCGGGCGGTTTTCGTAGTACAAAGTGCGTCCTAAAATTTGCCATCCAGAAGAGGGGCAGTTGAGTTTTGTTTGCCAGAGAAAAGGGCCGTGGTTTGTTTTTGGGGCATATGGCTGAGAGTGGCCGGCTGGCCCCTGAAAATCCACGATAGGCAGGATGGTTCCCAGACCAGAGGTGTCACCAGTGCCAAGTCGGGCTGGTTTGATAGTACTAAGTAGCTCCTGCAATCTGCCATGCAGAAGCGGGGCAGCTTACTTTTGTTTGCCAGGGAAACGGGCCGAGGTTTGTGTCTGGGGGCCTATGGCTGGGAGTGACCGGCTGGCTCCTGAAAAGCTACGATAGGCAGGATGGTGACCAGACCCATGGTGGCACCAGTGCCAAGTTGGGCTGGTTTGATAGTACCAAGTGGCTCCTGCAATCTGCCATCAAAAAGTTGGCAGGCGAGTTTTGTTTTCCAGGGAAAAGCGCCGTTGTTTGTGTTTGGGGGCCTGTGGCTGGGAGTGGCCAGCTGGCTCCTTAGAACCCACGATACGCAGGATGGTTCCCAGACCTGAGTTGGCACCAGTGCCAAGTTGGGCTGGTTTGATGGTGCAAAGTGGCTCCTGCAATCTGCCATCCAGAAGCGGGGCAGCTTACTTTTGTTTGCCAGGGAAACGGGCCGAAATATTTGTCTGGGGGCCTCTGGCTGGGGGTGGCTGGCTGGCTCCTGAAAAGCTACGATAGGCAGGATGGTGACCAGACCCAAGGTGGCACCAGTGCCAAGTTGGGCTGGTTTGATAGTACCAAGTGGCTCCTGCAATCTGCCATCAAATGTTTGGCAGGCGAGTTTTGTTTTCCAGGGAAAAGCACCGTTGTGTGTGTTTTGGGGCCTGTGGCTGGGAGTGGCCAGCTGGCTCCTTAGAATCCACGATACGCAGGATGGTTCCCAGACCCAAGGTGGCATCAGTGCCAAGTCGGGCTGGTTTGTTAGTACCAAGTGGTTCCTGCAATCTGCCATCCAGAAGCGGGGCAGCTGAATTTTGTTTGCCAGAGAAAAAGGCTGTTGTTTGTGTTTCGGTGCCTGTGGCTGGCAGTGGCCGGCTGGCTCCTGAAAATCCATGATACGCAGCATGGTTCCCAGACCCAAGGTGGCATCAGTGCCAAGTAGGGCTGGTTTCATAGTACCCAGTGGCTCCTGCAATCTGCCATCCAGAAGAGGGGCAGTTGAGTTTTGTTTTCCAGAGAAAAGGGCCGTGGTTTGTGTTTGGGGCCTATGGCTGAGAGTGACCGGCTGGCCCCTGAAAATCCACGATAGGAAGGATGGTTCCCAGATCCAAGGTGGCAGCAGTGCCATGTTGTGCTGGTGTGATAGTCCCAAGTGGCTCCTGCAATCTGCCATCCAGAAGCGGGGCAGCTGAATTTTGTTTGCCAGACAAAAAGGCTGTGGTTTGTGTTTGGGGGCCTGTGGCTGGGAGTGGCCGGCTGGCTCCTGAAAATCCATGATACGCAGTATGGTTCCCAGACCCAAGGTGGCACCAGTGCCAAGTGGGGCTGGTTTCACAGTGTCAAGTGCCTCCTGCAATCTCCCATCCAGAAGCGGGGCAGCTGAGTTTTGTTTGCCTGTGAAACGGGCCGTTGTTTTTAATTGGGGTCTGTGGCCGAGAGTGTTCGGCTGGCTCCTGACAACCCACAATACGCAGGATGGTTCCCAGACCCAAGGTGGCACCAGTGCCAAGTCGGGCTGGTTTGATAGTACCAAGTGGCTCCTGCAATCTACCATCCAGAAGCGGTGCAGTTGAGTTTTGTTTGCCAGAGAAAAGGGCCGTGGGTTGTGTTTGGGGGCATATGGCTGGGAGTGGCCGGCTGTCTCATTAAAAAGATCGATACGCAGGATGGTTCCCAGACCCAAGGGGGCACCAGTGCCAAGTCGGGCTGTTTTTTTAGTACCAAGTGCGTCCTGCAATTTGCCATCCAGAAGAGGGGCAGTTGAGTTTTGTTTGCCAGAGAATAGCGCCGTTGTTTGTGTTTGGGGGCTTGTGGCTCGTAGTGGCCGACTGGCGCCTTAGAATCTGTGTTACGCAGCATGGTTCCCAGACCCAAGGTGGCACCAGTGCCAAGTTTTGCTGGTTTGATAGTACCAAGTGGCTCCTGCAATCTGCCATCCAGAAGCGGGGTAGCTTACTTTTGTTTGCCAGGGAAACGGGCCGAGGTTTGTGACTGGGGACCTATGGCTGGGAGAGACCGGCTGGCTCCTGGAAAGCTACAATAGGCAGGATGGTTACCAGACCCATGGTGGCACCAGTGCCAAGTTGGGCTGGTTTGATAGTACCAAGTGGCTCCGGCAATCTGCCATCAAAAAGTTGGCAGGCGAGTTTTGTTTTCCAGGGAAAAGCGACATTGTTTGTATTTGGGGGCCTGTGGCTGGGAGTGGCCGGCTGGCTCCTTTGAACCCACGATATGCAGGATGGTTCCCAGACCCAAGGTGGCACCAGTGCCAAGTTTTGCTGGTTTGATACTACCAAGTGCGTCCTGCAATCTGCCATCCAGAAGCGGGGCAGCTTAATTTTGTTTGCCAGGGAAACGGGCCGTGGGTTTTGTTTGGGGGCATATATCTGAGAGTGGCCGGCTGGCTCCTGAAAATCCACGCTAGGCAGCATGGTTCCCAGATGCAATGTGGCACCAGTGCCAAGTCGGGCTGGTTTGATGGTGCAAAGTGGCTCCTGCAATCTGCCATCCAGAAGCGGGGCAGCTGATTTTTGTTTGCCAGAGAAAAATTCCGTGGATTGTTTTTGGGGGCATATTGATGGGAGTGGCCGGCTGGCTCCTTAAAATGCTCGATACGCATGATGGTTCCCAGGCCCAAGGTGTCACCACTACCAAGTCGGCCTGCGGTTTTAGTATCAAGTTCATCCTGCAATTTGCCATCCAGAAGAGGGGCAGTTGAGTTTTGTTTGCCAGAGAAACGGGCTGAGGTTTCTGTTTGGGGACATATGGCTGAGAGTGGCCGGCTGGCCCCTGAATATCCACGATACAGAGCATGGTTCCCAGATCCAAGGTGGCACCAGTGCCAAGTCGGGCTGGTTTGATAGTACCAAGTGTCTCCTGCAATCTGCCATCCAGAAGCAGGGCAGCTTACTTTTGTTTGCCAGAGAAATAGGCCTAGGTTTTTGTTTGGGGGCCTGTGGCTAGGAGTGGCCGGCTGGCTCCTAAGAATCCACGATACGCAGGATGTTTCCCAGACCCAAGGTGGCACCAGTGCCAAGTCGGGCTGGTTTGATAGTACCAAGTGGCTCCTGCAAACTCCATCAAAAAGTTGGCAGGCGTGTTTTGTTTTCCAGGGAACAGCGCCGTTGATTTTGTTTGGGGGCCTGTGGCTGGGAGTGGCCGGCTGGCTCCTTAGAATCCACGATACGCAGGATGGTTCCCAGACCCAAGGTGGCACCAGTGCCAAGTCGGGCTGGTTTGATTACACCAAGTGGCTCCTGCAATCTGCCATCCAGAAGTGAGGCAGCTAAGTTTTGTTTGCGAGAAAAAAGGGCCGTGGTTTTTGTTGGGGGCCTGTGGCTGGGAGTAGCCGGCTGGCTCCTTAAAATCCACGATAGGCAGGATGGTTCCCAGACCCAAGGTGGCACCAGTGCCAAGTCGGGCTGGTTTGATAGTACCAAGTGGCTCCTGCAATCTGCCATCCAGAAGCGGGGCAGCTGAGTTTTGTTTGCCAGAGAAAAAGGCTCTGGTTTGTGTTTGGGGGCCTGTGGCTGGGAGTGGCCGGCTGGCTCCTGAAAATCCACGATACGCAGCATGGTTCCCAGACCCAAGGTGGCACCAGTGCCAAGTGGGGCTCGTTTGACAGTGTCAAGTGCCTCCTGCAATCTCCCATCCAGAAGCGGGGCAGCTGAGTTTTTTTTGCCAGGGAAACGGACCTTTGTTTTTGATTGGGCTCTGTGGCCGAGAGTGGTCGGCTGTCTCCTGACAATCCACAATACGCAGGATGGTTCCCAGACCCAAGGTGGCACCAGTGCCAAGTCGGGCTGGTTTGATAGTACCAAGTGTCTCCTGCAATCTGCCATCCAGAAGCGGGGCAGCTGAGTTTTGTTTGCCAGAGAAAAGGCCCGTGGGTTGTGTTTGGGGGCATATGGCTGGGAGTGGCCACCTGGCTCCTTAAAATGCACGATACGCCGCATGGTAACCAGACGCAAGGTGGCACCAGTGCCAAGTCAGGCTGTTTTTGTAGTACCCAGTGGCTCCTGCAATTTGCCATCCAGAAGCGGGGCAGTTGAATTTTGTTTGCTAGAGAAAAGGGCTGTGGTTTGTGTTTGGGGGCCTATGGCTGAGAGTGGCCGGCTGGCCCCTGAAAATCAACGATAGGCAGGATGGTTCCCAGATCCAAGGTGGCACCAGTGCCAAGTAAGGCTGGTTGTATGGTTCAAAGTAACTCCTGCAATCTGCCATCCAGAAGCGGGACAGCTGAGTTTTTTTTGCCAGAGAAAAGGTCCATGGTTTCTTTTTGGGGCATACGGCTGGGAATTGCCGGCTGGCTCCTTAAAATGCATGATATGCAGGATGGTTCCCAGAGCCAAGGTGGCACCACTGCCAAGTCGGGCTCTTTTTGTAGTACCAAGTGCGTCCTGCAATTTGCCATCGAGAAGAGGGGCAGTTGAGTTTTGTTTGCCAGAGAAAAGGGCCGTTGTTTGTGTTTGGGGGCCTGTGGCTGGGAGTGTTCGGCTGGTTCCTGAATATGTACGATACGCAGGATTGTTCCCAGATCCAAGGTGGCAGCAGTGCCATGTTGTGCTGGTGTGATAGTCCCAAGTGGCTCCTGCAATCTGCCATCCAGAAGTGGGGCAGCTGATTTTTGTTTGCCAGAGAAAAGGTCCGTGGTTTGTTTTTGGGGGCATATGGCTGAGAGTGGCCGGCTGGCTCCTGAAAAGCTACGATAGGCAGGATGGTGACCAGACCCATGGTGGCACCAGTGCCAAGTTGGGCTGGTTTGATAGTACCAAGTGGCTCCTGCAATCTGCCATCAAAAAGTTGTCAGGCGAGTTTTGTTTTCCAGGGAAAAGCGCCGTTGTTTGTGTTTGGGTGCCTGAGGCTGGGAGTGGCCGGCTGGCTCCTTAGAATCCACGATACGCAGGATGGTTCCCAGACCAGTGGTGGCACCAGTGCCAAGTCGGGCTGGTTTGATAGTAACAAGTGCGTCCTACTATCTGCCATCCAGAAGCGGGGCAGCTTACTTTTGTTTGCCAGGGAAACGGGCCGAGCTTTGTGTCTGGGGGCCTGTGGCAGGGAGTGACCGGCTGGCTCCTGAAAAGCTACGATAGGCAGGATGGTGACCAGACCCATGGTGGCACCAGTGCCAAGTTGGGCTGGTTTGATAGTACCAAGTGGCTCCTGCAATCTGCCATCAAAAAGTTGTCAGGCGAGTTTAGTTTTCCAGGGAAAAGCGCCGTTGTTTGTGTTTGGGGGCCTGTGGCTGGGAGTGGCCGGCTGGCTAATTAGAATCCACGATACGCAGGATGGTTCCCAGACCAGAGGTGGCAACAGTGACAAGTCGGGCCAGTTTGATGGTGCAAAGTGGCTCCTGCAATCTGCCATCCAGAAGCAGGGCTGCTTACTTTTGTTTGCCAGGGAAAGGAGCCGAGGTTTTTGTCTGGGGGCCTATGGCTGGGAGTGACCAGCTGGCTCCTGAAAAGGTACGATAGGCAGGATGGTTACCAGACCCATGGTGGCACCAGTGCCAAGTTCGGCTGATTTGATAGTACCAAGTGGCTCCTGCAATCTGCCATCAAAATGTTGGTAGGCGAGTTTTGTTTTCCAGGGAAAAGCGCCGTTGTTTGTGTTTGGGGGCCTGTGGGTGGGAGTGGCCGGATGGCTAATTAGAATCCACGATACGCAGGATGGTTCCCAGACCTAAAGTGGCACCAGTGACAAGTCGGGCCAGTTTGATGGTGCAAAGTTGCTACTGAAATCTGCCATCCAGAAACGGGGCAGCTTACTTTTGTTTGCCAGGGAAACGGGCCAAGGTTTGTGTCTGGGGGCCTATGGCTGTGAGTGACCGGCTAGGTCCTGAAAAGCTACGAGAGGCATGATGGTGACCAGACCCATGGTGGCACCAGTGCCAAGTTGGGCTGGTTTGATAGTACCAAGTGGCTCCTGCAATCTGCCATCAAAAAGTCGGCAAGCGAGTGTTGATTTCCAGGGAAAAGCGCCGTTGTTTGTGTTTGGGGGCCTGTGGCAGGGAGTGGCCGGCTGGCTCCTTAGAATCCACGATACGCAGCATGGTTCCCAGACCCAAGGTGGCACCAGTGCCAAGTCGGGCTGGCTTGATAATACCAAGTGGTTCCTGCAATCGGCCATCAAAAAGTTGGCAGGCGAGTTTTGTTTTCCAGGGAAAAGCGCCGTTGTTTTTGTTTGGGGGCCTATGGGTGGGAGTGGCCGGCTGGCTCCTTAGAATCCACGAGACGCAGGATGGTTCCCAGACCTGAGGTGGCACCAGTGCCAAGTTGGGCTGGTTTGATAGTACCAAGTGCGTCCTGCAATCTGCCATCAAAAATTTGGCAGGCGAGTTTGTTATCCAGGGAAAAGCGCCGTTGTTTGCGCCTGGGGCCCTATGGCCTGGAGTGGACGGATGGCTAATTAGAATCCACGATACACAGGATGGTTCCCAGACCCATGGTGGCACCAGTGCCAAGTTGGGCTGGTTTGATAGTACCAAGTGGTTCCTGCAATCTGCCATCCAGAAGCGGGGCAGCTTACTTTTGTTTGCCAGGGAAAAGGTCCGAGGATTGTGTCTGGGGGCCTAAGCCTGGAAGTGACCGGCTGGCTCGTGAAAAGCTACGATAGGCAGGATGTGGACCAGACCCATGACGGCACCAGTGCCAAGTTGGGCTGGTTTGATAGTACCAAGTGGCTCCTGCAATCTGCCATCAAAAACTTGGCAGGCGAGTTTTGTTTTCCAGGGAAAAGCGCCGTTGTTTGTGTTTGGGGGCCTGTGGCTGGGAGTGGCCGGCTGGCTCCTTAGAATCCACGATACTCAGCATGGTTCCCAGACCAGAGGTGGCACCAGTGCCAACTTGGGCTGGTTTGATTGTAACAAGTGCGTCCGGGAATCTGCCATCCAGAAGCGGGGCAGCTTACTTTTGTTTGCCAGGGAAACGGGCCGAGGTTTGTGTCTGGGGGCCTATGGCTGGGAGTGGCCGGCTGGCTCCTGAAAAGCTACGATAGGCAGGATGGTGACCAGACCCATGGTGGCACCAGTGCCAAGTTGGGCTGGTTTGATAGTACCAAGTGGCTCCTGCAATCTGCCATCAAAAAGTCGGCAAGCGAGTGTTGATTTCCAGGGAAAAGCGTCGTTGTTTGTGTTTGGGGGCCTGTGGCTGGGAGTGGCCGGCTGGCTCCTTAGAATCCACGATACGCAGCATGGTTCCCAGACCCAAGGTGGCACCAGTGCCAAGTCGGGCTGGCTTGATAATACCAAGTGGTTCCTGCAATCGGCCATCAAAAAGTTGGCAGGCGAGTTTTGTTTTCCAGGGAAAAGCGCCGTTGTTTGTGCCTGGGGCCCTATGGCCTGGAGTGGACGGATGGCTAATTAGAATCCACGATACACAGGATGGTTCCCAGACCCATGGTGGCACCAGTGCCAAGTTGGGCTGGTTTGATAGTACCAAGTGGTTCCTGCAATCTGCCATCCAGAAGCGGGGCAGCTTACTTTTGTTTGCCAGGGAAACGGTCCGAGGTTTGTGTCTGGGGGCCTATGGCTGGGAGTGACCGGCTGGCTCCTGAAAAGCTACGATAGGCAGGATGGTGACCAGACCCATGGTGGCACCAGTGCCAAGTTGGGCTGTCTTGATAATACCAAGTGGTTCCTGCAATCGGCCATCAAAAAGTTGGCAGGCGAGTTTTGTTTTCCAGGGAAAAGCGCCGTTGTTTGTGCCTGGGGCCCTATGGCCTGGAGTGGACGGATGGCTAATTAGAACCCACGATACACAGGATGGTTCCCAGACCCATGGTGACACCAGTGCCAAGTTGGGCTGGTTTGACGGTGCAAAGTGGCTCCTGCAATGTGCCATGCAGAAGCGGGGCAGCTTACTTTTGTTTGCCAGGGAAACGGGCCGAAATATTTGTCTGGGGGCCTCTGGCTGGGGGTGGCTGGCTGGCTCCTGAAAAGCTACGATAGGCAGGATGGTGACCAGACCCATGGTGGCACCAGTGCCAAGTTGGGCTGGTTTGATAGTACCAAGTGGCTCCTGCAATCTGCCATCAAAAACTTGGCAGGCGAGTTTTGTTTTCCAGGGAAAAGCGCCGTTGTTTGTGTTTGGGGGCCTGTGGCAGGGAGTGGCCGGCTGGCTACTTAGAATCCACGATACGCAGCATGGTTCCCAGACCCAAGGTGGCACCAGTGCCAAGTCGGGCTGGCTTGATAATACCAAGTGGTTCCTGCAATCGGCCATCAAAAAGTTGGCAGGCAAGTTTTGTTTTCCAGGGAAAAGCGCCGTTGTTTGTGCCTGGGGCCCTATGGCCTGGAGTGGACGGATGGCTAATTAGAATCCACGATACACAGGATGGTTCCCAGACCCATGGTGGCACCAGTGCCAAGTTGGGCTGGTTTGATAGTAACAAGTGGGTCCTGCAATCTGCCATCCAGAAGCGGGGCAGCTTACTTTTGTTTTCCAGGGAAACGGGCCGAGGTTTTTGTCTGGGGGCCTATGGCTGGGAGTGACCGGCTGGCTCCTGAAAAGCTACGATAGGCAGGATGGTGACCAGACCCATGACGGCACCAGTGCCAAGTTGGGCTGGTTTGATAGTACCAAGTGGCTCCTGCAATCTGCCATCAAAAACTTGGCAGGCGAGTTTTGTTTTCCAGGGAAAAGTGCCGTTGTTTGTGTTTGGGGGCCTGTGGCTGGGAGTGGCCGGCTGGCTCCTTGAATCCACGATACTCAGCATGGTTCCCAGATCAGAGGTGGCACCAGTGCCAAGTTGGGCTGGTTTGATAGTACCAAGTGCGTCCGGGAATCTGCCATCCAGAAGCGGGGCAGCTTACTTTTGTTTGCCAGGGAAACGGGCCGAGGTTTTTGTCTGGGGGCCTATGGCTGGGAGTGACTGGCTGGCTCCTGAAAAGTTACGATAGGCAGGATGGTTCCCAGACCAGAGGTGGCACCAGTGCCAAGTTGGGCTGGTATGATAGTACCAAGTGGCTACTGCAATCTGCCATCAAAAAGTTGGCAGGCGAGTTTTGTTTTCCAGGGAAAAGCGCCGTTGTTTGTGTTTGGGGGCCTGTGGCAGGGAGTGGCCGGCTGGCTCCTTAGAATCCACGATACGCAGGATGGTTCCCAGACTTGACGTGGCACCAGTGCCAAGTCGGGCTGGTTTGATAGTACCAAGTGCGTCCTGCAATCTGCCATCCAGAAGCGGGGCAGCTTACTTTTGTTTTCCAGGGAAACGGGCCGAGGTATTTGTCTGGGGGCCTATGGCTGGGAGTGACCGGCTGGCTCCTGAAAAGCTACGATAGGCAGGATGGTGACCAGACCCATGGTGGCACCAGTGCCAAGTTGGGCTGGTTTGATAGTACCAAGTGGCTCCTGCAATCTGCCATCAAAAAGTTGTCAGGCGAGTTTTGTTTTCCAGGGAAAAGCGCCGTTGTTTGTGTTTGGGTGCCTGTGGCTGGGAGTGGCCGGCTGGCTCCTTAGAATCCACGATACGCAGGATGGTTCCCAGACCAGTGGTGGCACCAGTGCCAAGTCGGGCTGGTTTGATATTAACAAGTGCGTCCTACTATCTGCCATCCAGAAGCGGGGCAGCTTACTTTTGTTTGCCAGGGAAACGGGCCGAGCTTTGTGTCTGGGGGCCTATGGCTGGGAGTGACCGGCTGGCTCCTGAAAAGCTACGATAGGCAGGATGGTGACCAGACCCATGGTGGCACCAGTGCCAAGTTGGGCTGGTTTGATAGTACCAAGTGGCTCCTGCAATCTGCCATCAAAAAGTTGTCAGGCGAGTTTTGTTTTCCAGGGAAAAGCGCCGTTGTTTGTGTTTGGGGGCCTGTGGCTGGGAGTGGCCGGCTGGCTAATTAGAATCCACGATACGCAGGATGGTTCCCAGACCAGAGGTGGCAACAATGACAAGTCGGGCCAGTTTGATGGTGCAAAGTGGCTCCTGCAATCTGCCATCCAGAAGCAGGGCTGCTTACTTTTGTTTGCCAGGGAAAGGAGCCGAGGTTTTTGTCTGGGGGCCTATGGCTGGGAGTGACCAGCTGGCTCCTGAAAAGGTACGATAGGCAGGATGGTTACCAGACCCATGGTGGCACCAGTGCCAAGTTCGGCTGATTTGATAGTACCAAGTGGCTCCTGCAATCTGCCATCAAAATGTTGGTAGGCGAGTTTTGTTTTCCAGGGAAAAGCGCCGTTGTTTGTGTTTGGGGGCGTGTGGGTGGGAGTGGCCGGATGGCTAATTACAATCCACGATACGCAGGGTGGTTCCCAGACCTAAAGTGGCACCAGTGACAAGTCGGGCCAGTTTGATGGTGCAAAGTTGCTACTGAAATCTGCCATCCAGAAACGGGGCAGCTTACTTTTGTTTGCCAGGGAAACGGGCCAAGGTTTGTGTCTGGGGGCCTATGGCTGTGAGTGACCGGCTAGGTCCTGAAAAGCTACGAGAGGCATGATGGTGACCAGACCCATGGTGGCACCAGTGCCAAGTTGGGCTGGTTTGATAGTACCAAGTGGCTCCTGCAATCTGCCATCAAAAAGTCGGCAAGCGAGTGTTGATTTCCAGGGAAAAGCGCCGTTGTTTGTGTTTGGGGGCCTGTGGCAGGGAGTGGCCGGCTGGCTCCTTAGAATCCACGATACGCAGCATGGTTCCCAGACCCAAGGTAGCACCAGTGCCAAGTCGGGCTGGCTTGATAATACCAAGTGGTTCCTGCAATCGGCCATCAAAAAGTTGGCAGGCGAGTTTTGTTTTCCAGGGAAAAGCGCCGTTGTTTTTGTTTGGGGGCCTATGGGTGGGAGTGGCCGGCTGGCTCCTTAGAATCCACGAGACGCAGGATGGTTCCCAGACCTGAGGTGGCACCAGTGCCAAGTTGGGCTGGTTTGATAGTACCAAGTGCGTCCTGCAATCTGCCATCCAGAAGCGGGGCAGCTTACTTTTGTTTGCCAGGGAAACGGGCCGAAATATTTGTCTGGGGGCCTCTGGCTGGGGGTGGCTGGCTGGCTCCTGAAAAGCTACGATAGGCAGGATGGTGACCAGACCCATGGTGGCACCAGTGCCAAGTTGGGCTGGTTTGATAGTACCAAGTGGCTCCTGCAATCTGCCATCAAAAACTTGGCAGGCGAGTTTTGTTTTCCAGGGAAAAGCGCCGTTGTTTGTGTTTGGGGGCCTGTGGCAGGGAGTGGCCGGCTGGCTACTTAGAATCCACGATACGCAGCATGGTTCCCAGACCCAAGGTGGCACCAGTGCCAAGTCGGGCTGGCTTGATAATACCAAGTGGTTCCTGCAATCGGCCATCAAAAAGTTGGCAGGCAAGTTTTGTTTTCCAGGGAAAAGCGCCGTTGTTTGTGCCTGGGGCCCTATGGCCTGGAGTGGACGGATGGCTAATTAGAATCCACGATACACAGGATGGTTCCCAGACCCATGGTGGCACCAGTGCCAAGTTGGGCTGGTTTGATAGTAACAAGTGGTTCCTGCAATCTGCCATCCAGAAGCGGGGCAGCTTACTTTTGTTTGCCAGGGAAACGGGCCGAGGTTTTTGTCTGGGGGCCTATGGCTGGGAGTGACCGGCTGGCTCCTGAAAAGCTACGATAGGCAGGATGGTGACCAGACCCATGACGGCACCAGTGCCAAGTTGGGCTGGTTTGATAGTACCAAGTGGCTCCTGCAATCTGCCATCAAAAACTTGGCAGGCGAGTTTTGTTTTCCAGGGAAAAGTGCCGTTGTTTGTGTTTGGGGGCCTGTGGCTGGGAGTGGCCGGCTGGCTCCTTGAATCCACGATACTCAGCATGGTTCCCAGATCAGAGGTGGCACCAGTGCCAAGTTGGGCTGGTTTGATAGTACCAAGTGCGTCCGGGAATCTGCCATCCAGAAGCGGGGCAGCTTACTTTTGTTTGCCAGGGAAACGGGCCGAGGTTTTTGTCTGGGGGCCTATGGCTGGGAGTGACTGGCTGGCTCCTGAAAAGTTACGATAGGCAGGATGGTTCCCAGACCCATGGTGGCACCAGTGCCAAGTTGGGCTGGTTTGATAGTACCAAGTGGCTCCTGCAATCTGCCATCAAAAAGTTGGCAGGCGAGTTTTGTTTTCCAGGGAAAAGCGCCGTTGTTTGTGTTTGGGGGCCTGTGGCAGGGAGTGGCCGGCTGGCTCCTTAGAATCCACGATACGCAGGATGGTTCCCAGACTTGACGTGGCACCAGTGCCAAGTCGGGCTGGTTTGATAGTACCAAGTGCGTCCTGCAATCTGCCATCCAGAAGCGGGGCAGCTTACTTTTGTTTTCCAGGGAAACGGGCCGAGGTATTTGTCTGGGGGCCTATGGCTGGGAGTGACCGGCTGGCTCCTGAAAAGCTACGATAGGCAGGATGGTGACCAGACCCATGGTGGCACCAGTGCCAAGTTGGGCTGGTTTGATAGTACCAAGTGGCTCCTGCAATCTGCCATCAAAAAGTTGTCAGGCGAGTTTTGTTTTCCAGGGAAAAGCGCCGTTGTTTGTGTTTGGGTGCCTGTGGCTGGGAGTGGCCGGCTGGCTCCTTAGAATCCACGATACGCAGGATGGTTCCCAGACCAGTGGTGGCACCAGTGCCAAGTCGGGCTGGTTTGATATTAACAAGTGCGTCCTACTGTCTGCCATCCAGAAGCGGGGCAGCTTACTTTTGTTTGCCAGGGAAACGGGCCGAGCTTTGTGTCTGGGGGCCTATGGCTGGGAGTGACCGGCTGGCTCCTGAAAAGCTACGATAGGCAGGATGGTGACCAGACCCATGGTGGCACCAGTGCCAAGTTGGGCTGGTTTGATAGTACCAAGTGGCTCCTGCAATCTGCCATCAAAAAGTTGTCAGGCGAGTTTTGTTTTCCAGGGAAAAGCGCCGTTGTTTGTGTTTGGGGGCCTGTGGCTGGGAGTGGCCGGCTGGCTAATTAGAATCCACGATACGCAGGATGGTTCCCAGACCAGAGGTGGCAACAATGACAAGTCGGGCCAGTTTGATGGTGCAAAGTGGCTCCTGCAATCTGCCATCCAGAAGCAGGGCTGCTTACTTTTGTTTGCCAGGGAAAGGAGCCGAGGTTTTTGTCTGGGGGCCTATGGCTGGGAGTGACCAGCTGGCTCCTGAAAAGGTACGATAGGCAGGATGGTTACCAGACCCATGGTGGCACCAGTGCCAAGTTGGGCTGATTTGATAGTACCAAGTGGCTCCTGCAATCTGCCATCAAAATGTTGGTAGGCGAGTTTTGTTTTCCAGGGAAAAGCGCCGTTGTTTGTGTTTGGGGGCCTGTGGGTGGGAGTGGCCGGATGGCTAATTACAATCCACGATACGCAGGGTGGTTCCCAGACCTAAAGTGGCACCAGTGACAAGTCGGGCCAGTTTGATGGTGCAAAGTTGCTACTGAAATCTGCCATCCAGAAACGGGGCAGCTTACTTTTGTTTGCCAGGGAAACGGGCCAAGGTTTGTGTCTGGGGGCCTATGGCTGTGAGTGACCGGCTAGGTCCTGAAAAGCTACGAGAGGCATGATGGTGACCAGACCCATGGTGGCACCAGTGCCAAGTTGGGCTGGTTTGATAGTACCAAGTGGCTCCTGCAATCTGCCATCAAAAAGTCGGCAAGCGAGTGTTGATTTCCAGGGAAAAGCGCCGTTGTTTGTGTTTGGGGGCCTGTGGCAGGGAGTGGCCGGCTGGCTCCTTAGAATCCACGATACGCAGCATGGTTCCCAGACCCAAGGTAGCACCAGTGCCAAGTCGGGCTGGCTTGATAATACCAAGTGGTTCCTGCAATCGGCCATCAAAAAGTTGGCAGGCGAGTTTTGTTTTCCAGGGAAAAGCGCCGTTGTTTTTGTTTGGGGGCCTATGGGTGGGAGTGGCCGGCTGGCTCCTTAGAATCCACGAGACGCAGGATGGTTCCCAGACCTGAGGTGGCACCAGTGCCAAGTTGGGCTGGTTTGATAGTACCAAGTGCGTCCTGCAATCTGCCATCCAGAAGCGGGGCAGCTTACTTTTGTTTGCCAGGGAAACGGGCCGAGGTTTGTGTCTCGGGGCCTATGGCTGGGAGTGACCGGCTGGCTCCTGAAAAGCTACGATAGGCAGGATGGTGACCAGACCCATGGTGGCACCAGTGCCAAGTTGGGCTGGTTTGATAGTACCAAGTGGCTCCTGCAATCTGCCATCAAAAATTTGGCAGGCGAGTTTGTTTTCCAGGGAAAAGCGCCGTTGTTTGCGCCTGGGGCCCTATGGCCTGGAGTGGACGGATGGCTAATTAGAATCCACGATACACAGGATGGTTCCCAGACCCATGGTGGCACCAGTGCCAACTTGGGCTGGTTTGATAGTAACAAGTGGTTCCTGCAATCTGCCATCCAGAAGCGGGGCAGCTTACTTTTGTTTGCCAGGGAAACGGTCCGAGGATTGTGTCTGGGGGCCTAAGCCTGGAAGTGACCGGCTGGCTCCTGAAAAGCTACGATAGGCATGATGGTGACCAGACCCATGACGGCACCAGTGCCAAGTTGGGCTGGTTTGATAGTACCAAGTGGCTCCTGCAATCTGCCATCAAAAACTTGGCAGGCGAGTTTTGTTTTCCAGGGAAAAGCGCCGTTGTTTGTGTTTGGGGGCCTGTGGCTGGGAGTGGCCAGCTGGCTCCTTAGAATCCACGATACTCAGCATGGTTCCCAGACCAGAGGTAGCACCAGTGCCAAGTAGGGCTGGTTTGATTGTAACAAGTGCGTCCTGCAATCTGCCATCCAGAAGCGGGGCAGCTTACTTTTGTTTGCCAGGGAAACGGGCCGAGGTTTGTGTGTGGGGGCCTATGGCTGGGAGTGGCCGGCTGGCTCATGAAAAGCTACGATAGGCAGGATGGTGACCAGACCCATGGTGGCACCAGTGCCAAGTTGGGCTGGTTTGATAGTACCAAGTGGCTCCTGCAATCTGCCATCAAAAAGTCGGCAAGCGAGTGTTGATTTCCAGGGAAAAGCGTCGTTGTTTGTGTTTGGGGGCCTGTGGCTGGGAGTGGCCAGCTGGCTCCTTAGAATCCACGATACGCAGCATGGTTCCCAGACCCAAGGTGGCACCAGTGCCAAGTCGGGCTGGCTTGATAATACCAAGTGGTTCCTGCAATCGGCCATCAAAATGTTCGCAGGCGAGTTTTGTTTTCCAGGGAAAAGCGCCGTTGTTTTTGCCTGGGGCCCTATGGCCTGGAGTGGACGGATGGCTAATTAGAATCCACGATACACAGGATGGTTCCCAGACCCATGGTGGCACCAGTGCCAAGTTGGGCTGGTTTGATAGTAACAAGTGCGTCCGGGAATCTGCCATCCAGAAGCGGGGCAGCTTACTTTTGTTTGCCAGGGAAACGGGCCGAGGTTTTTGTCTGGGGGCCTATGGCTGGGAGTGACCGGCTGGCTCCTGAAAAGCTACGATAGGCAGGATGGTGACCAGACCCATGGTGGCACCAGTGCCAAGTTGGGCTGGCTTGATAATACCAAGTGGTTCCTGCGATCGGCCATCAAAAAGTTGGCAGGCGAGTTTTGTTTTCCAGGGAAAAGCGCCGTTGTTTGTGCCTGGGGCCCTATGGCCTGGAGTGGACGGATGGCTAATTAGAACCCACGATACGCAGGATGTTTCCCAGACCTGAGGTGGCACCAGTGCCAAGTTGGGCTGGTTTGACGGTGCAAAGTGGCTCCTGCAATCTGCCATGCAGAAGCGGGGCAGCTTACTTTTGTTTGCCAGGGAAACGGGCCGAAATATTTGTCTGGGGGCCTCTGGCTGGGGGTGGCTGGCTGGCTCCTGAAAAGCTACGATAGGCAGGATGGTGACCAGACCCATGGTGGCACCAGTGCCAAGTTGGGCTGGTTTGATAGTACCAAGTGGCTCCTGCAATCTGCCATCAAAAACTTGGCAGGCGAGTTTTGTTTTCCAGGGAAAAGCGCCGTTGTTTGTGTTTGGGGGCCTGTGGCAGGGAGTGGCCGGCTGGCTCCTTAGAATCCACGATACGCAGCATGGTTCCCAGACCCAAGGTGGCACCAGTGCCAAGTCGGGCTGGCTTGATAATACCAAGTGGTTCCTGCAATCGGCCATCAAAAAGTTGGCTGGCGAGTTTTGTTTTCCAGGGAAAAGCGCCGTTGTTTGTGCCTGGGGCCCTATGGCCTGGAGTGGACGGATGGCTAATTAGAATCCACGATACACAGGATGGTTCCCAGACCCATGGTGGCACCAGTGCCAAGTTGGGCTGGTTTGATAGTAACAAGTGGTTCCTGCAATCTGCCATCCAGAAGCGGGGCAGCTTACTTTTGTTTGCCAGGGAAACGGTCCGAGGTTTGTGTCTGGGGGCCTATGGCAGGGAGTGACCGGCTGGCTCCTGAAAAGCTACGATAGGCAGGATGGTGACCAGACCCATGGTGGCACCAGTGCCAAGTTGGGCTGGCTAGATAATACCAAGTGGTTCCTGCAATCGGCCATCAAAAAGTTGGCAGGCGAGTTTTGTTTTCCAGGTAAAAGCGCCGTTGTTTGTGCCTGGGGCCCTATGGCCTGGAGTGGACGGATGGCTAATTAGAATCCACGATACACAGGATGGTTCCCAGACCCATGGTGGCACCAGTGCCAAGTTGGGCTGGTTTGATAGTACCAAGTGGTTCCTGCAATCTGCCATCCAGAAGCGGGGCAGCTTACTTTTGTTTGCCAGGGAAACGGGCCGAGGTTTTTGTCTGGGGGCCTATGGCTGGGAGTGACCGGCTGGCTCCTGAAAAGCTACGATAGGCAGGATGGTGACCAGACCCATGACGGCACCAGTGCCAAGTTGGGCTGGTTTGATAGTACCAAGTGGCTCCTGCAATCTGCCATCAAAAACTTGGCAGGCGAGTTTTGTTTTCCAGGGAAAAGCGCCGTTGTTTGTGTTTGGGGGCCTGTGGCGGGGAGTGGCCGGCTGGCTCCTTAGAATCCACGATACTCAGCATGGTTCGAAGATCAGAGGTGGCACCAGTGCCAAGTTGGGCTGGTTTGATAGTACCAAGTGCGTCCGGGAATCTGCCATCCAGAAGCAAGGCAGCTTACTTTTGTTTGCCAGGGAAACGGGCCGAGGTTTTTGTCTGGGGGCCTATGGATGGGAGTGACCGGCTGGCTCCTGAAAAGTTACGATAGGCAGGATGGTGACCAGACCCATGGTGGCACCAGTGCCAAGTTGGGCTGGTTTGATAGTACCAAGTGGCTCCTGCAATCTGCCATCAAAAAGTTGGCAGGCGAGTTTTGTTTTCCAGGGAAAAGCGCCGTTGTTTGTGTTTGGGGGCCTGTGGCAGGGAGTGGCCGGCTGGCTCCTTAGAATCCACGAGACGCAGGATGGTTCCCAGACCAGTGGTGGCACCAGTGCCAAGTCGGGCTGGTTTGATAGTACCAAGTGCGTCCTGCAATCTGCCATCCAGAAGCGGGGCAGCTTACTTTTGTTTGCCAGGGAAACGGGCCGAGGTATTTGTCTGGGGGCCTATGGCTGGGAGTGACCGGCTGGCTCCTGAAAAGCTACGATAGGCAGGATGGTGACCAGACCCATGGTGGCACCAGTGCCAAGTTGGGCTGGTTTGATAGTACCAAGTGGCTCCTGCAATCTGCCATCAAAAAGTTGGCAGGCGAGTTTTGTTTTCCAGGGAAAAGCGCCGTTGTTTGTGTTTGGGGTCCTGTGGGTGGGAGTGGCCGGCTGGCTCCTTAGAATCCACGATATGCAGGATGGTTCCCAGACCAGTGGTGGCACCAGTGCCAAGTCGGGCTGGTTTGATAGTAACAAGTGCGTCCTACTATCTGCCATCCAGAAGCGGGGCAGCTTACTTTTGTTTGCCAGGGAAACGGGCCGAGCTTTGTGTCTGGGGGCCTATGGCTGGGAGTGACCGGCTGGCTCCTGAAAAGCTACGATAGGCAGGATGGTGACCAGACCCATGGTGGCACCAGTGCCAAGTTGGGCTGGTTTGATAGTACCAAGTGGCTCCTGCAATCTGCCATCAAAAAGTTGTCAGGCGAGTTTTGTTTTCCAGGGAAAAGCGCCGTTGTTTGTGTTTGGGGGCCTGTGGCTGGGAGTGGCCGGCTGGCTAATTAGAATCCACGATACGCAGGATGGTTCCCAGACCAGAGGTGGCAACAGTGACAAGTCGGGCCAGTTTGATGGTGCAAAGTGGCTCCTGCAATCTGACATCCAGAAGCAGGGCTGCTTACTTTTGTTTGCCAGGGAAAGGAGCCGAGGTTTTTGTCTGGGGGCCTATGGCTGGGAGTGACCAGCTGGCTCCTGAAAAGGTACGATAGGCAGGATGGTTACCAGACCCATGGTGGCACCAGTGCCAAGTTCGGCTGATTTTATAGTACCAAGTGGCTCCTGCAATCTGCCATCAAAAAGTTGGCAGGCGAGTTTTGTTTTCCAGGGAAAAGCGCCGTTGTTTGTGTTTGGGGGCCTGTGGGTGGGAGTGGCCGGATGGCTAATTAGAATCCACGATACGCAGGATGGTTCCCAGACCTAAAGTGGCACCAGTGACAAGTCGGGCCAGTTTGATGGTGCAAAGTTGCTACTGAAATCTGCCATCCAGAAACGGGGCAGCTTACTTTTGTTTGCCAGGGAAACGGGCCAAGGTTTGTGTCTGGGGGCCTAGGGCTGTGAGTGACCGGCTAGGTCCTGAAAAGCTACGAGAGGCATGATGGTGACCAGACCCATGGTGGCACCAGTGCCAAGTTGGGCTGGTTTGATAGTACCAAGTGGCTCCTGCAATCTGCCATCAAAAAGTCGGCAAGCGAGTGTTGATTTCCAGGGAAAAGCGCCGTTGTTTGTGTTTGGGGGCCTGTGGCAGGGAGTGACCGGCTGGCTCCTTAGAATCCACGATACGCAGCATGGTTCCCAGACCCAAGGTGGCACCAGTGCCAAGTCGGGCTGGCTTGATAATACCAAGTGGTTCCTGCAATCTGCCATCAAAAAGTTGGCAGGCGAGTTTTGTTTTCCAGGGAAAAGCGCCGTTGTTTTTGTTTGGGGGCCTATGGGTGGGAGTGGCCGGCTGGCTCCTTAGAATCCACGAGACGCAGGATGGTTCACAGACCTGAGGTGGCACCAGTGCCAAGTTGGGCTGGTTTGATAGTACCAAGTGCGTCCTGCAATCTGCCATCCAGAAGCGGGGTAGCTTACTTTTGTTTGCCAGGGAAACGGGCCGAGGTTTGTGTCTGGGGGCCTATGGCGGGGAGTGACCGGCTGGCTCCTGAAAAGCTACGATAGGCAGGATGGTGACCAGACCCATGGTGGCACCAGTGCCAAGTTGGGCGGGTTTGATAGTACCAAGTGGCTCCTGCAATCTGCCATCAAAAAGTTGGCAGGCGAGTTTTGTTTTCCAGGGAAAAGCGCCGTTGTTTGTGTTTGGGGGCCTGTGGCTGGGAGTGGCCGGCTGGCTCCTTAGAATCCACGATACTCAGCATGGTTCCCAGACCAGAGGTGGCACCAGTGCCAAGTTGGGCTGGTTTGATTGTAACAAGTGCGTCCGGGAATCTGCCATCCAGAAGCGGGGCAGCTTACTTTTGTTTGCCAGGGAAACGGGCCGAGCTTTGTGTCTGGGGGCCTATGGCTGGGAGTGGCCGGCTGGCTCCTGAAAAGCTACGATAGGCAGGATGGTGACCAGACCCATGGTGGCACCAGTGCCAAGTTGGGCTGGTTTGATAGTACCAAGTGGCTCCTGCAATCTGCCATCAAAAAGTTGGCAGGAGAGTTTTGTTTTCCAGGGAAAAGCGCCCTTGTTTGTGTTTGGGGGCCTGTGGCTGGGAGTGGCCGGCTGGCTCCTTAGAGTCCACGATACGCAGGATGTTTCCCAGACCCAAGTTGGCACCAGTACCAAGTAGGGCTGGTTTGATACTACCAAGTGGCTCCTGCAATCTGCCATCCAGAAGCGGGGCAGCTTACTTTTGTTTGCCAGGGAAACGGGCCGAGGTTTGGGTCTGGGGGCCTATGGCTGGGAGTGACCGGCTGGCTCCTGAAAAGCTACGATAGGCAGGATGTTGACCAGACCCATGGTGGCACCAGTGCCAAGTTGGGCTGATTTGATAGTACCAAGTGGCTCCTGCAATCTGCCATCAAAAAGTTGGCAGGCGAATTTTGTTTTCCAGGGAAAAGCGCCGTTGTTTGTGTTTGGGGGCCTGTGGCAGGGAGTGGCCGGCTGGCTCCTGAAAAGCTACGATAGGCAGGATGGTGACCAGACCCATGGTGGCACCAGTGCCAAGTTGGGCTGGTTTGATAGTACCAAGTGGCTCCGGCAATCTGCCATCAAAAAGATGGCAGACGAGTTTTCTTTTCCAGGGAAAAGCGCCGTTGTTTGTGTTTGGGGGCCTGTGCCTGGGAGTGGACGGATGGCTAATTAGAATCTACGATACGCAGGATGGTTCCCAGACCAGAGGTGGCACCAGTGCCAAGTCGGGTGGTTTGATAGTAGCAAGTGGCTCCTGCAATCTGCCATCCAGAAGCGGGACAGCTTACTTTTGTTTGTCAGGGAAACCGGCCGAGTTTTGTGTCTGTGGGCCTACGGCTGGGAGTGACCGGCTGGCTCCTGAAAAGCTACGATAGGCAGGATGGTGACCAGACCCATGGTGGCACCAGTGCCAAGTCGGGTGGTTTGATAGTACCAAGTGGCTCCTGCAATCTGCCATCAAAAACTTGGCAGGCGAGTTTTGTTTTCCAGGGAAAAGCGCCGTTGTTTGTGTTTGGGGGCCTGTGGCAGGGAGTGGCCGGCTGGCTCCTTAGAATCCACGATACGCAGCATGGTTCCCAGACCCAAGGTGGCACCAGTGCCAAGTCGGGCTGGCTTGATAATACCAAGTGGTTCCTGCAATCGGCCATCAAAAAGTTGGCTGGCGAGTTTTGTTTTCCAGGGAAAAGCGCCGTTGTTTGTGCCTGGGGCCCTATGGCCTGGAGTGGACGGATGGCTAATTAGAATCCACGATACACAGGATGGTTCCCAGACCCATGGTGGCACCAGTGCCAAGTTGGGCTGGTTTGATAGTAACAAGTGGTTCCTGCAATCTGCCATCCAGAAGCGGGGCAGCTTACTTTTGTTTGCCAGGGAAACGGTCCGAGGTTTGTGTCTGGGGGCCTATGGCAGGGAGTGACCGGCTGGCTCCTGAAAAGCTACGATAGGCAGGATGGTGACCAGACCCATGGTGGCACCAGTGCCAAGTTGGGCTGGCTAGATAATACCAAGTGGTTCCTGCAATCGGCCATCAAAAAGTTGGCAGGCGAGTTTTGTTTTCCAGGTAAAAGCGCCGTTGTTTGTGCCTGGGGCCCTATGGCCTGGAGTGGACGGATGGCTAATTAGAATCCACGATACACAGGATGGTTCCCAGACCCATGGTGGCACCAGTGCCAAGTTGGGCTGGTTTGATAGTACCAAGTGGTTCCTGCAATCTGCCATCCAGAAGCGGGGCAGCTTACTTTTGTTTGCCAGGGAAACGGGCCGAGGTTTTTGTCTGGGGGCCTATGGCTGGGAGTGACCGGCTGGCTCCTGAAAAGCTACGATAGGCAGGATGGTGACCAGACCCATGACGGCACCAGTGCCAAGTTGGGCTGGTTTGATAGTACCAAGTGGCTCCTGCAATCTGCCATCAAAAACTTGGCAGGCGAGTTTTGTTTTCCAGGGAAAAGCGCCGTTGTTTGTGTTTGGGGGCCTGTGGCGGGGAGTGGCCGGCTGGCTCCTTAGAATCCACGATACTCAGCATGGTTCGAAGATCAGAGGTGGCACCAGTGCCAAGTTGGGCTGGTTTGATAGTACCAAGTGCGTCCGGGAATCTGCCATCCAGAAGCAAGGCAGCTTACTTTTGTTTGCCAGGGAAACGGGCCGAGGTTTTTGTCTGGGGGCCTATGGATGGGAGTGACCGGCTGGCTCCTGAAAAGTTACGATAGGCAGGATGGTGACCAGACCCATGGTGGCACCAGTGCCAAGTTGGGCTGGTTTGATAGTACCAAGTGGCTCCTGCAATCTGCCATCAAAAAGTTGGCAGGCGAGTTTTGTTTTCCAGGGAAAAGCGCCGTTGTTTGTGTTTGGGGGCCTGTGGCAGGGAGTGGCCGGCTGGCTCCTTAGAATCCACGAGACGCAGGATGGTTCCCAGACCAGTGGTGGCACCAGTGCCAAGTCGGGCTGGTTTGATAGTACCAAGTGCGTCCTGCAATCTGCCATCCAGAAGCGGGGCAGCTTACTTTTGTTTGCCAGGGAAACGGGCCGAGGTATTTGTCTGGGGGCCTATGGCTGGGAGTGACCGGCTGGCTCCTGAAAAGCTACGATAGGCAGGATGGTGACCAGACCCATGGTGGCACCAGTGCCAAGTTGGGCTGGTTTGATAGTACCAAGTGGCTCCTGCAATCTGCCATCAAAAAGTTGGCAGGCGAGTTTTGTTTTCCAGGGAAAAGCGCCGTTGTTTGTGTTTGGGGGCCTGTGGCTGGGAGTGGCCGGCTGGCTCCTTAGAATCCACGATACTCAGCATGGTTCCCAGACCAGAGGTGGCACCAGTGCCAAGTTGGGCTGGTTTGATTGTAACAAGTGCGTCCGGGAATCTGCCATCCAGAAGCGGGGCAGCTTACTTTTGTTTGCCAGGGAAACGGGCCGAGCTTTGTGTCTGGGGGCCTATGGCTGGGAGTGGCCGGCTGGCTCCTGAAAAGCTACGATAGGCAGGATGGTGACCAGACCCATGGTGGCACCAGTGCCAAGTTGGGCTGGTTTGATAGTACCAAGTGGCTCCTGCAATCTGCCATCAAAAAGTTGGCAGGAGAGTTTTGTTTTCCAGGGAAAAGCGCCCTTGTTTGTGTTTGGGGGCCTGTGGCTGGGAGTGGCCGGCTGGCTCCTTAGAGTCCACGATACGCAGGATGTTTCCCAGACCCAAGTTGGCACCAGTACCAAGTAGGGCTGGTTTGATACTACCAAGTGGCTCCTGCAATCTGCCATCCAGAAGCGGGGCAGCTTACTTTTGTTTGCCAGGGAAACGGGCCGAGGTTTGGGTCTGGGGGCCTATGGCTGGGAGTGACCGGCTGGCTCCTGAAAAGCTACGATAGGCAGGATGTTGACCAGACCCATGGTGGCACCAGTGCCAAGTTGGGCTGATTTGATAGTACCAAGTGGCTCCTGCAATCTGCCATCAAAAAGTTGGCAGGCGAATTTTGTTTTCCAGGGAAAAGCGCCGTTGTTTGTGTTTGGGGGCCTGTGGCAGGGAGTGGCCGGCTGGCTCCTGAAAAGCTACGATAGGCAGGATGGTGACCAGACCCATGGTGGCACCAGTGCCAAGTTGGGCTGGTTTGATAGTACCAAGTGGCTCCGGCAATCTGCCATCAAAAAGATGGCAGACGAGTTTTCTTTTCCAGGGAAAAGCGCCGTTGTTTGTGTTTGGGGGCCTGTGCCTGGGAGTGGACGGATGGCTAATTAGAATCTACGATACGCAGGATGGTTCCCAGACCAGAGGTGGCACCAGTGCCAAGTCGGGTGGTTTGATAGTAGCAAGTGGCTCCTGCAATCTGCCATCCAGAAGCGGGACAGCTTACTTTTGTTTGTCAGGGAAACCGGCCGAGTTTTGTGTCTGTGGGCCTACGGCTGGGAGTGACCGGCTGGCTCCTGAAAAGCTACGATAGGCAGGATGGTGACCAGACCCATGGTGGCACCAGTGCCAAGTCGGGTGGTTTGATAGTACCAAGTGGCTCCTGCAATCTGCCATCAAAAACTTGGCAGGCGAGTTTTGTTTTCCAGGGAAAAGCGCCGTTGTTTGTGTTTGGGGGCCTGTGGCAGGGAGTGGCCGGCTGGCTCCTTAGAATCCACGATACGCAGCATGGTTCCCAGACCCAAGGTGGCACCAGTGCCAAGTCGGGCTGGCTTGATAATACCAAGTGGTTCCTGCAATCGGCCATCAAAAAGTTGGCTGGCGAGTTTTGTTTTCCAGGGAAAAGCGCCGTTGTTTGTGCCTGGGGCCCTATGGCCTGGAGTGGACGGATGGCTAATTAGAATCCACGATACACAGGATGGTTCCCAGACCCATGGTGGCACCAGTGCCAAGTTGGGCTGGTTTGATAGTAACAAGTGGTTCCTGCAATCTGCCATCCAGAAGCGGGGCAGCTTACTTTTGTTTGCCAGGGAAACGGTCCGAGGTTTGTGTCTGGGGGCCTATGGCAGGGAGTGACCGGCTGGCTCCTGAAAAGCTACGATAGGCAGGATGGTGACCAGACCCATGGTGGCACCAGTGCCAAGTTGGGCTGGCTAGATAATACCAAGTGGTTCCTGCAATCGGCCATCAAAAAGTTGGCAGGCGAGTTTTGTTTTCCAGGTAAAAGCGCCGTTGTTTGTGCCTGGGGCCCTATGGCCTGGAGTGGACGGATGGCTAATTAGAATCCACGATACACAGGATGGTTCCCAGACCCATGGTGGCACCAGTGCCAAGTTGGGCTGGTTTGATAGTACCAAGTGGTTCCTGCAATCTGCCATCCAGAAGCGGGGCAGCTTACTTTTGTTTGCCAGGGAAACGGGCCGAGGTTTTTGTCTGGGGGCCTATGGCTGGGAGTGACCGGCTGGCTCCTGAAAAGCTACGATAGGCAGGATGGTGACCAGACCCATGACGGCACCAGTGCCAAGTTGGGCTGGTTTGATAGTACCAAGTGGCTCCTGCAATCTGCCATCAAAAACTTGGCAGGCGAGTTTTGTTTTCCAGGGAAAAGCGCCGTTGTTTGTGTTTGGGGGCCTGTGGCGGGGAGTGGCCGGCTGGCTCCTTAGAATCCACGATACTCAGCATGGTTCGAAGATCAGAGGTGGCACCAGTGCCAAGTTGGGCTGGTTTGATAGTACCAAGTGCGTCCGGGAATCTGCCATCCAGAAGCAAGGCAGCTTACTTTTGTTTGCCAGGGAAACGGGCCGAGGTTTTTGTCTGGGGGCCTATGGATGGGAGTGACCGGCTGGCTCCTGAAAAGTTACGATAGGCAGGATGGTGACCAGACCCATGGTGGCACCAGTGCCAAGTTGGGCTGGTTTGATAGTACCAAGTGGCTCCTGCAATCTGCCATCAAAAAGTTGGCAGGCGAGTTTTGTTTTCCAGGGAAAAGCGCCGTTGTTTGTGTTTGGGGGCCTGTGGCAGGGAGTGGCCGGCTGGCTCCTTAGAATCCACGAGACGCAGGATGGTTCCCAGACCAGTGGTGGCACCAGTGCCAAGTCGGGCTGGTTTGATAGTACCAAGTGCGTCCTGCAATCTGCCATCCAGAAGCGGGGCAGCTTACTTTTGTTTGCCAGGGAAACGGGCCGAGGTATTTGTCTGGGGGCCTATGGCTGGGAGTGACCGGCTGGCTCCTGAAAAGCTACGATAGGCAGGATGGTGACCAGACCCATGGTGGCACCAGTGCCAAGTTGGGCTGGTTTGATAGTACCAAGTGGCTCCTGCAATCTGCCATCAAAAAGTTGGCAGGCGAGTTTTGTTTTCCAGGGAAAAGCGCCGTTGTTTGTGTTTGGGGTCCTGTGGGTGGGAGTGGCCGGCTGGCTCCTTAGAATCCACGATATGCAGGATGGTTCCCAGACCAGTGGTGGCACCAGTGCCAAGTCGGGCTGGTTTGATAGTAACAAGTGCGTCCTACTATCTGCCATCCAGAAGCGGGGCAGCTTACTTTTGTTTGCCAGGGAAACGGGCCGAGCTTTGTGTCTGGGGGCCTATGGCTGGGAGTGACCGGCTGGCTCCTGAAAAGCTACGATAGGCAGGATGGTGACCAGACCCATGGTGGCACCAGTGCCAAGTTGGGCTGGTTTGATAGTACCAAGTGGCTCCTGCAATCTGCCATCAAAAAGTTGTCAGGCGAGTTTTGTTTTCCAGGGAAAAGCGCCGTTGTTTGTGTTTGGGGGCCTGTGGCTGGGAGTGGCCGGCTGGCTAATTAGAATCCACGATACGCAGGATGGTTCCCAGACCAGAGGTGGCAACAGTGACAAGTCGGGCCAGTTTGATGGTGCAAAGTGGCTCCTGCAATCTGACATCCAGAAGCAGGGCTGCTTACTTTTGTTTGCCAGGGAAAGGAGCCGAGGTTTTTGTCTGGGGGCCTATGGCTGGGAGTGACCAGCTGGCTCCTGAAAAGGTACGATAGGCAGGATGGTTACCAGACCCATGGTGGCACCAGTGCCAAGTTCGGCTGATTTTATAGTACCAAGTGGCTCCTGCAATCTGCCATCAAAAAGTTGGCAGGCGAGTTTTGTTTTCCAGGGAAAAGCGCCGTTGTTTGTGTTTGGGGGCCTGTGGGTGGGAGTGGCCGGATGGCTAATTAGAATCCACGATACGCAGGATGGTTCCCAGACCTAAAGTGGCACCAGTGACAAGTCGGGCCAGTTTGATGGTGCAAAGTTGCTACTGAAATCTGCCATCCAGAAACGGGGCAGCTTACTTTTGTTTGCCAGGGAAACGGGCCAAGGTTTGTGTCTGGGGGCCTAGGGCTGTGAGTGACCGGCTAGGTCCTGAAAAGCTACGAGAGGCATGATGGTGACCAGACCCATGGTGGCACCAGTGCCAAGTTGGGCTGGTTTGATAGTACCAAGTGGCTCCTGCAATCTGCCATCAAAAAGTCGGCAAGCGAGTGTTGATTTCCAGGGAAAAGCGCCGTTGTTTGTGTTTGGGGGCCTGTGGCAGGGAGTGACCGGCTGGCTCCTTAGAATCCACGATACGCAGCATGGTTCCCAGACCCAAGGTGGCACCAGTGCCAAGTCGGGCTGGCTTGATAATACCAAGTGGTTCCTGCAATCTGCCATCAAAAAGTTGGCAGGCGAGTTTTGTTTTCCAGGGAAAAGCGCCGTTGTTTTTGTTTGGGGGCCTATGGGTGGGAGTGGCCGGCTGGCTCCTTAGAATCCACGAGACGCAGGATGGTTCACAGACCTGAGGTGGCACCAGTGCCAAGTTGGGCTGGTTTGATAGTACCAAGTGCGTCCTGCAATCTGCCATCCAGAAGCGGGGTAGCTTACTTTTGTTTGCCAGGGAAACGGGCCGAGGTTTGTGTCTGGGGGCCTATGGCGGGGAGTGACCGGCTGGCTCCTGAAAAGCTACGATAGGCAGGATGGTGACCAGACCCATGGTGGCACCAGTGCCAAGTTGGGCGGGTTTGATAGTACCAAGTGGCTCCTGCAATCTGCCATCAAAAAGTTGGCAGGCGAGTTTTGTTTTCCAGGGAAAAGCGCCGTTGTTTGTGTTTGGGGGCCTGTGGCTGGGAGTGGCCGGCTGGCTCCTTAGAATCCACGATACTCAGCATGGTTCCCAGACCAGAGGTGGCACCAGTGCCAAGTTGGGCTGGTTTGATTGTAACAAGTGCGTCCGGGAATCTGCCATCCAGAAGCGGGGCAGCTTACTTTTGTTTGCCAGGGAAACGGGCCGAGCTTTGTGTCTGGGGGCCTATGGCTGGGAGTGGCCGGCTGGCTCCTGAAAAGCTACGATAGGCAGGATGGTGACCAGACCCATGGTGGCACCAGTGCCAAGTTGGGCTGGTTTGATAGTACCAAGTGGCTCCTGCAATCTGCCATCAAAAAGTTGGCAGGAGAGTTTTGTTTTCCAGGGAAAAGCGCCCTTGTTTGTGTTTGGGGGCCTGTGGCTGGGAGTGGCCGGCTGGCTCCTTAGAGTCCACGATACGCAGGATGTTTCCCAGACCCAAGTTGGCACCAGTACCAAGTAGGGCTGGTTTGATACTACCAAGTGGCTCCTGCAATCTGCCATCCAGAAGCGGGGCAGCTTACTTTTGTTTGCCAGGGAAACGGGCCGAGGTTTGGGTCTGGGGGCCTATGGCTGGGAGTGACCGGCTGGCTCCTGAAAAGCTACGATAGGCAGGATGTTGACCAGACCCATGGTGGCACCAGTGCCAAGTTGGGCTGATTTGATAGTACCAAGTGGCTCCTGCAATCTGCCATCAAAAAGTTGGCAGGCGAATTTTGTTTTCCAGGGAAAAGCGCCGTTGTTTGTGTTTGGGGGCCTGTGGCAGGGAGTGGCCGGCTGGCTCCTGAAAAGCTACGATAGGCAGGATGGTGACCAGACCCATGGTGGCACCAGTGCCAAGTTGGGCTGGTTTGATAGTACCAAGTGGCTCCGGCAATCTGCCATCAAAAAGATGGCAGACGAGTTTTCTTTTCCAGGGAAAAGCGCCGTTGTTTGTGTTTGGGGGCCTGTGCCTGGGAGTGGACGGATGGCTAATTAGAATCTACGATACGCAGGATGGTTCCCAGACCAGAGGTGGCACCAGTGCCAAGTCGGGTGGTTTGATAGTAGCAAGTGGCTCCTGCAATCTGCCATCCAGAAGCGGGACAGCTTACTTTTGTTTGTCAGGGAAACCGGCCGAGTTTTGTGTCTGTGGGCCTACGGCTGGGAGTGACCGGCTGGCTCCTGAAAAGCTACGATAGGCAGGATGGTGACCAGACCCATGGTGGCACCAGTGCCAAGTTGGGCTGGTTTGATAGTACCAAGTGGCTCCTGCAATCTGCCATCAAAAAGTTGGCAGGCAAGTTTTGTTTTCCAGGGAAAAGCGCCGTTGTTTTTGTTTGGGGGCCTATGGCTGGGAGTGGCCGGCTGGCTCCTTAGAATCCACGATACGCAGGATGGTTCCCAGACCTGAGGTGGCACCAGTGCCAAGTTGGGCTGGTTTGATAGTACCAAGTGCGTCCTGCAATCTGCCATCCAGAAGCGGGGTAGCTTACTTTTGTTTGCCAGGGAAACGGGCCGAGGTTTGTGTCTGGGGGCCTATGGCTGGGAGTGACCGGCTGGCTCCTGAAAAGCTACGATAGGCAGGATGGTTCCCAGACCCATGGTGGCACCAGTGCCAAGTTGGGCTGGTTTGATAGTACCAAGTGGCTCCTGCAATCTGCCATCAAAAAGTTGTCAGGCGAGTTTTGTTTTCCAGGGAAAAGCGCCGTTGTTTGTGTTTGGGTGCCTGTGGCTGGGAGTGGCCGGCTGGCTCCTTAGAATCCACGATACGCAGGATGGTTCCCAGACCAGAGGTGGCAGCAATGCCAAGTCGGGCTGGTTTGATGGTGAAAAGTGGCTCCTGCAATCTGCCATCCAGAAGCGGGATAACTTACTTTTGTTTGCCAGGGAAACGGGCCGAGCTTTGTGTCTGGGGGCCTATGGCTGGGAGTGACCGGCTGGCTCCTGAAAAGCTACGATAGGCAGGATGGTGACCAGACCCATGACGGCACCAGTGTCAAGTTGGGCTGGTTTGATAGTACCAAGTGGCTCCGGGAATCTGCCATCAAAATTTGGCAGGCGAGTTTTGTTGTCCAGGGAAAAGCGCCGTTGTTTGTGTCTGGGGGCCTGTGGCTGGGAGTGACCGGCTGGCTCTTTAGAATCCACGATACGCAGGATGGTTCCCAGACCCAAGGTGGCACCAGTGCCAAGTTGGGCTGGTTTGATACTACCAAGTGCGTCCTGGAATCTGCCATCCAGAAGCGGGGCAGCTTACTTTTGTTTGCCAGGGAAATGGGCCGAGGTTTTTCTCTGGGGGCCTATGGCAGGGAGGGAGCGGCTGTCTCCTGAAAAGCTACGATAGGCAGGATGGTGACCAGACCCATGGTGGCACCAGTGCCAAGTTGGGCTGATTTGATAGTAGCAAGTGGCTCCTGCAATCTGCCATCAAAATGTTGGCAGGCGAGTTTTGTTTTCCAGGGAAAAGCGCTGTGGTTTGTGTTTGGGGGCCTGTGGCTGGGAGTGACCGGCTGGCTCCTTAGAATCCACGATACGCAGGATGGTTCCCAGACTAGAGGTGGCACCAATGCCAAGATGGGCTGGTTTGATAGTACCAAGTGGCTCCTGCAATCTGCCATCCAGAAGCGGGGCAGCTTGCTTTTGTTTGCCAGGGAAACGGGTCGAGCTTTGTGTCTGGGGGCCTATGGCTGGGAGTGACCGGCTGGCTCCTGAAAAGCTACGATAGGCAGGATGGTGACCAGACCCATGGTGGCACCAGTGCCAAGTTGGGCTGGTTTGATAGTACCAAGTGGCTCCTGCAATCTGCCATCAAAATGTTAGCAGGCAAGTTTTGTTTTCCAGGGAAAAGCGCCGTTGTTTTTGTTTGGGGGCCTATGGCTGGGAGTGGCCGGCTGGCTCCTTAGAATCCACGATACGCAGGATGGTTCCCAGACCTGAGGTGGCACCAGTGCCAAGTCGGGCTGGTTTGATAGTACCAAGTGGCTCCTGCAATCTGCCATCCAGAAGCGGGGTAGCTTACTTTTGTTTGCCAGGGAAACGGGCCGAGGTTTGTGTCTCGGGGCCTATGGCTGGGAGTGACCGGCTGGCTCCTGAAAAGCTACGATAGGCAGGATGGTGACCAGACCCATGGTGGCACCAGTGCCAAGTTGGGCTGGTTTGATAGTACCAAGTGGCTCCTGCAATCTACCATCAAAAACTTGGCAGGCGAGTTTTGTTTTCCAGGAAATAGCCCTGTGGTTTTGTTTGGGGGCCTGTGGCTGGGAGCGACCGGCTGGCCCCTTAGAATCCACGATACGCAGGATGGTTCCCAGACCCAAGGTGGCACCAGTGCCAAGTTGGGCTGGTTTGATAGTACCAAGTGGTTCCTGCCATCTGCCATCCAGAAGCGGGGCAGCTTACTTTTGTTTTCCAGGGAAACGGGCCGAGGTTTTTGTCTGCGGGCCTATGGCTGGGAGTGACCGGCTGGCTCGTGAAAAGCTACGATAGGCAGGATGGTGACCAGACCCATGACGGCACCAGTGCCAAGTTGGGCTGGTTTGATAGTACCAAGTGGCTCCTGCAATCTGCCATCAAAAACTTGGCAGGCGAGTTTTGTTTTCCAGGGAAAAGCGCCGTTGTTTGTGTTTGGGGGCTTGTGGCTGGGAGTGGCCGGCTGGCTCCTTAGAATCCACGATACTCAGCATGGTTCCCAGATCAGAGGTGGCACCAGTGCCAAGTTGGGCTGGTTTGATAGTACCAAGTGCGTCCGGGAATCTGCCATCCAGAAGCGGGGCAGCTTACTTTTGTTTGCCAGGGAAACGGGCCGAGGTTTTTGTCTGGGGGCCTATGGCTGGGAGTGACCGGCTGGCTCCTGAAAAGTTACGATAGGCAGGATGGTGACCAGACCCATGGTGGCACCAGTGCCAAGTTGGGCTGGTTTGATAGTACCAAGTGGCTCCTGCAATCTGCCATCAAAAAGTTGGCAGGCGAGTTTGTTTTCCAGGGAAAAGCGCCGTTGTTTGTGTTTGGGGGCCTGTGGCAGGGAGTGGCCGGCTGGCTCCTTAGAATCCACGATACGCAGGATGGTTCCCAGACCCAAGGTGGCACCAGTGCCAAGTTGGGCTGGTTTGATACTACCAAGTGCGTCCTGGAATCTGCCATCCAGAAGCGGGGCAGCTTACTTTTGTTTTCCAGGGAAACGGGCCGAGGTATTTGTCTGGGGGCCTATGGCTGGGAGTGACCGGCTGGCTCCTGAAAAGCTACGATAGGCAGGATGGTGACCAGACCCATGGTGGCACCAGTGCCAAGTTGGGCTGGTTTGATAGTACCAAGTGGCTCCTGCAATCTGCCATCAAAAAGTTGTCAGGCGAGTTTTGTTTTCCAGGGAAAAGCGCCGTTGTTTGTGTTTGGGTGCCTGTGGCTGGGATTGGCCGGCTGGCTCCTTAGAATCCACGATACGCAGGATGGTTCCCAGACCAGTGGTGGCACCAGTGCCAAGTCGGGCTGGTTTGATAGTAACAAGTGCGTCCTACTATCTGCCATCCAGAAGCGGGGCAGCTTACTTTTGTTTGCCAGGGAAACGGGCCGAGCTTTGTGTCTGGGGGCCTATGGCTGGGAGTGACCGGCTGGCTCCTGAAAAGCTACGATAGGCAGGATGGTGACCAGACCCATGGTGGCACCAGTGCCAAGTTGGGCTGGTTTGATAGTACCAAGTGGCTCCTGCAATCTGCCATCAAAAAGTTGTCAGGCGAGTTTTGTTTTCCAGGGAAAAGCGCCGTTGTTTGTGTTTGGGGGCCTGTGGCTGGGAGTGGCCGGCTGGCTAATTAGAATCCACGATACGCAGGATGGTTCCCAGACCAGAGGTGGCAACAGTGACAAGTCGGGCCAGTTGGATGGTGCAAAGTGGCTCCTGCAATCTGCCATCCAGAAGCAGGGCTGCTTACTTTTGTTTGCCAGGGAAAGGAGCCGAGGTTTTTGTCTGGGGGCCTATGGCTGGGAGTGACCAGCTGGCTCCTGAAAAGGTACGATAGGCAGGATGGTTACCAGACCCATGGTGGCACCAGTGCCAAGTTCGGCTGATTTGATAGTACCAAGTGGCTCCTGCAATCTGCCATCAAAATGTTGGTAGGCGAGTTTTGTTTTCCAGGGAAAAGCGCCGTTGTTTGTGTTTGGGGGCCTGTGGCTGGGAGTGGCCGGCTGGCTCCTTAGAATCCACGATACGCAGGATGTTTCCCAGACCCAAGTTGGCACCAGTACCAAGTAGGGCTGGTTTGATACTACCAAGTGGCTCCTGCAATCTGCCATCCAGAAGCGGGGCAGCTTACTTTTGTTTGCCAGGGAAACGGGCCGAGGTTTGGGTCTGAGGGCCTATGGCTGGGAGTGACCGGCTGGCTCCTGAAAAGCTACGATAGGCAGGATGTTGGCCAGACCCATGGTGGCACCAGTGCCAAGTTGGGCTGATTTGATAGTACCAAGTGGCTCCTGCAATCTGCCATCAAAAAGTTGGCAGGCGAATTTTGTTTTCCAGGGAAAAGCGCCGTTGTTTGTGTTTGGGGGCCTGTGGCAGGGAGTGGCCGGCTGGCTCCTGAAAAGCTACGATAGGCAGGATGGTGACCAGACCCATGGTGGCACCAGTGCCAAGTTGGGCTGGTTTGATAGTACCAAGTGGCTCCGGCAATCTGCCATCAAAAAGATGGCAGACGAGTTTTGTTTTCCAGGGAAAAGCGCCGTTGTTTTGTGTTTGGGGGCCTGTGCCTGGGAGTGGACGGATGGCTAATTAGAATCTACGATACGCAGGATGGTTCCCAGACCAGAGGTGGCACCAGTGCCAAGTCGGGTGGTTTGATAGTAGCAAGTGGCTCCTGCAATCTGCCATCCAGAAGCGGGACAGCTTACTTTTGTTTGTCAGGGAAACGGGCCGAGTTTTGTGTCTGTGGGCCTACGGCTGGGAGTGACCGGCTGGCTCCTGAAAAGCTACGATAGGCAGGATGGTGACCAGACCCATGGTGGCACCAGTGCCAAATTGGGCTGGTTTGATAGTACCAAGTGGCTCCTGCAATCTGCCATCCAGAAGCGGGGCAGCTGAGTTTTGTTTGCCAGAGAAAAGGCCCGTGGGTTGTGTTTGGGGGCATATGGCTGGGAGTGGCCACCTGGCTCCTTAAAATGCACGATACGCCGCATGGTAACCAGACGCAAGGTGGCACCAGTGCCAAGTCAGGCTGTTTTTGTAGTACCCAGTGGCTCCTGCAATTTGCCATCCAGAAGCGGGGCAGTTGAATTTTGTTTGCTAGAGAAAAGGGCTGTGGTTTGTGTTTGGGGGCCTATGGCTGAGAGTGGCCGGCTGGCCCCTGAAAATCAACGATAGGCAGGATGGTTCCCAGATCCAAGGTGGCACCAGTGCCAAGTAAGGCTGGTTGTAGGGTTCAAAGTGACTCCTGCAATCTGCCATCCAGAAGCGGGACAGCTGAGTTTTTTTTGCCAGAGAAAATGTCCATGGTTTCTTTTTGGGGCATACGGCTGGGAATTGCCGGCTGGCTCCTTAAAATGCTCGATACGCAGGATGGTTCCCAGAGCCAAGGTGGCACCACTGCCAAGTCGGGCTCTTTTTGTAGTACCAAGTGCGTCCTGCAATTTGCCATCCAGAAGAGGGGCAGTTGAGTTTTGTTTGCCAGAGAAAAGGGCCGAGGTTTGTGTTTGGGGGCATATGGCTGGGAATGACCGGCTGGCCCCTGAAAATCCACGATACGCCGGATGGTTCCCAGATCCAAGGTGGTACCATTACCAAGTCGGGCTGGTTTGATAGTCCCAAGTGGCTCCTGCAAACTGCCATCCAGAAGCGGGGCAGCTGAGTTTTGTTTTCCAGGGAAATGGGCCTTTGTTTGTGTTTGGGGGCCTGTGGCTGGGAGTGTTTGGCTGGTTCCTGAATATGTACGATACGTAGGATTGTTCCGAGATCCAAGTTGGCAGCAGTGCCATGTTGTGCTGGTGTGATAGTCCCAAGTGGCTCCTGCAATCTGCCATCCAGAAGTGGGGCAGTTGATTTTTGTTTGCCAGAGAAAAGGTCCGTGGTTTGTTTTTGGGGGCATATGGCTGAGAGTGGCTGGCTGGCCCCTGAAAATCCACGATACACAGGATGGTTCCCAGATCCAAGGTGGCACCTGTGCCAAGTCGGGCTGATTTGATAGTACTAAGTAGCTCCTGCAATCTGCCATGCAGAAGCGGGGCAGCTTACTTTTGTTTGCCAGGGAAACGGGCCGAGTTTTGTGTCTCGGGGCCTATGGCTGAGAGTGACCGGCTGGCTCATGAAAAGCTACAATAGGCAGGATGGTGACCAGACCCATGGTGGCACCAGTGCCAAGTTGGGCTGGTTTGATAGTACCAAGTGGTTCCTGCAATCTGCCATCCAGAAGCAGGGCAGCTGAGTTTTGTTTTCCAGGGAAAAGCGCCGTTGTTTGTGTCTGCGGGCCTGTGGCTGGAGTGGCCGGCTGGCTCCTTTCAACACACGATACGCCGGATGGTTCCCAGACCCAAGGTGGCACCAGTGCCAGGTTGGGCTGGTTTGATAGTACCAAGTGCTTCCTGCAATCTGCCATCAAAATGTTGGCAGGCGAGTTTTGTTTTCCAGGGAAAAGCGCCGTTCTTTGTGTTTGGGGGCCTGTGGCTGGGAGTGGCCGTCTTGCTAATTGGAATCCACGATACGCAGGATGGTTCCCAGACCTGAGGTGGCACCAGTGACAAGTCGGGCCAGTTTGATGGTGCAAAGTGGCTCCTGCAATCTGCCATCCAGAAGCGGGGCAGCTTACTTTTGTTTGCCAGGGAAACGGGCCGAGGTTTGTGTCTGGGGGCCTATGGCTGGGAGTGACCGGCTGGCTCCTGAAAAGCTACGATAGGCAGGATGGTGACCAGACCCATGGTGGCACCAGTGCCAAGTTGGGCTGATTTGATATTACCAAGTGGCTCCTGCAATCTGCCATCAAAAATTTGGCAGGCGAGTTTTGATTTCCAGGGAAAAGCGCCGTTGTTTGTGTTTGGGGGCCTGTGGCTGAGAGTGGCCGGCTTGCTAATTGGAATCCACGATACGCAGGATGGTTCCCAGACCTGACGTGGCACCAGTGCCAAGTCGGGCTAGTTTGATGCTGCAAAGTGGCTCCTGCAATCTGCCAAGCAGAAGCGGGGTAGCTTACTTTTGTTTGCCAGGGAAAATGGCCGAGGTGTTTGTCTGGGGGCCTATGGCTGGGAGTGACCGGCTGGCTCCTGAAAAGCTACGATAGGCAGGATGGTGACCAGACCCATGGTGGCACCAGTGCCAAGTTGGGCTGATTTGATAGTAGCAAGTTGCTCCTGCAATCTGCCATCAAAAATTTGGCAGGCGAGTTTTATTTTCCAGGGAAAAGCGCCGTTGTTTGTGTCTGGGGGCCTGTGGCTGGGAGTGGCCGGCTGGCTCCTTAGAATCCACGATACGCAGCATGGTATCCAGACCCAAGGTGGCACCAGTGCCAAGTTGGGCTGGTTTGATAATACCAAGTGGTTCCGGCAATCTGCCATCCAGAAGCGGGGCAGCTTACTTTTGTTTTCCAGGGAAACGGGCCGAGGTTTGTGTCTGGGGGCCTATGGCTGGGAGTGACCGGATGGCTCCTGAAAAGCTACCATAGGCAGGATGGTGACCAGACCCATGGTGGCACCAGTGCCAAGTTGGGCTGGTTTGATAGTACCAAGTGGCTCCTGCAATCTGCCATCAAAATTTGGCAGGCGAGTTTTGTTTTCCAGGGAAAAGCGCCGTGTTTTGGGTTTGAGGGCCTGCGGCTGGGAGTGGCCGGCTGGCTCCTTAGAATCCACGATACGCAGGATGGTTCCCAGACCAGAGGTGGCACCAGTGCCAAGTCGGGCTGGTTTGATTATACCAAGTGGCTCCTGCAATCTGCCATCCAGAAGCGGGGCAGCTTACTTTTGTTTGCCACGGAAACGGGTCGAGCTTTGTGTCTGGGGGCCTATGGCTGGGAATGACCGGCTGGTTCCTGAAGAGCTACGATGTGCAGGATGGTGACCAGACCCATGGTGGCACCAGTGCCAAGGTGGGCTGGTTTGATAGCACCAAGTGGCTCCTGCAATCTGTCATCAAAATTTGGCAGGCGAGTTTTGTTTTCCAGGGAAAAGCGTCGTTGTTTGTGTTTGGGGGCCTGTGGCTGGGAGTGGCCGGATGGCTAATTAGAATCCACGATACGCAGGATGGTTCCCAGACCAGAGGTGGCACCAGTGCCACATTGGGCTGGTTTGATAGTACCAAGTGCGTCCGGCAATCTGCCATCCAGAAGCGGGGCAGCTTTCTTTTTTTTGCCAGGGAAACGGGCCGAGCTTTTTGTCTTGGGGCCTATGGCTGGGAGTGACCGGCTGGCTCCTGAAAAGCTACGATAGGCAGGATGGTGACCAGACCCATGGTGGCACCAGTGCCAAGTTGGGCTGGTTTGATAGTACCAAGTGGCTCCTGCAATCTGCCATCAAAAAGTTGGCAGGCGAGTTTTCTTTTCCAGGGAAAAGCGTCGTTGTTTGTGTTTGAGGGCCTGTGGCTGGGAGTGGCCGGCTGGCTCCTTAGAATCCACGATACGCAGGATGGTTCCCAGACTTGACGTGGCACCAGTGCCAAGTCGGGCTGGTTTGATAGTACCAAGTGCGTCCTGCAATCTGCCATCCAGAAGTGGGGCAGCTTACTTTTGTTTTCCAGGGAAACGGGCCGAGGTATTTGTCTGGGGGCCTATGGCTGGGAGTGACCGGCTGGCTCCTGAAAAGCTACGATAGGCAGGATGGTGACCAGACCCATGGTGGCACCAGTGCCAAGTTGGGCTGGTTTGATAGTACCAAGTGGCTCCTGCAATCTGCCATCAAAACGTTGGCAGGCGAGTTTTGTTTTCCAGGGAAAAGCGCCGTTGTTTGTGTTTGAGGGCCTGTGGCTGGGAGTGGCCAGCTGGCTCCTTAGAATCCACGATACGCAGGATGGTTCCCAGACCTGAGGTGGCACCAGTGCCAAGTCCGGCTAGTTTGATGGTGCAAAGTGGCTCCTGCAATCTGCCATCCAGAAGCGGGGCAGCTTACTTTTGTTTGCCAGGGAAACGGGCCGAGCTTTGTGTCTGGGGTCTATGGCTGGGAGTGACCGGCTGGCTCCTGAAAAGCTACGATAGGCAGGATGGTGACCAGACCCATGGTGGCACCAGTGCCAAGTTGGGCTGGTTTGATAGTACCAAGTGGCTCCTGTAATCTGCCATCAAAATTTGGCAGGCGAGTTTTGTTTTCTAGGGAAAAGCGCCGTTGTTTGTGTTTGGGGGCCTGTGGCTGGGAGTGGCCGGCTGGCTCCTTAGAATCCACAATACGCAGGATGGTTCCCAGACCTGAGGTGGCACCAGTGCCAAGTTGGGCTGGTTTGATAGTACCAAGTGCGTCCTGCAATCTGCCATCCAGAAGCGGGGCAGCTTACTTTTGTTTGCCAGGGAAACGGGCCGAGCTTTGTGTCTGGGGGCCTATGGCTGGGAGTGACCGGCTGGCTCGTGAAAAGCTACGATAGGCAGGATGGTGACCAGACCCATGGTGGCACCAGAGCCATGTTCGGCTGATTTCAAAGTACAAAGTGGCTCCTGCAATCTTCCATCAAAAAGTCAGCAGGCGAGTTTTGTTTTCCAGGGAAAAGCGCCGTTGTTTGTGTTTGGGGGCCTGTGGCTGGAGTGGCCGGCTGGCTCCTTTCAACACACGATACGCCGGATGGTTCCCAGACCCAAGGTGGCACCAGTGCCAAGTTGGGCTGGTTTGATAGTACCAAGTGGTTCCTGCAATCTGCCATCAAAATGTTGGAAGGCGAGTTTTGTTTTCCAGGGAAAAGCGCCGTTGTTTTTTTTTGGGGGCCTGTGGCTGGGAGTGGCCGGCTGGCTCCTTAGAATCCACGATACGCAGGATGGTTCCCAGACCAGAGGTGGCACCAGTACCAAGTCGGGCTGGTTTGATAATAACAAGTGGATCCTGCAATCTGCCATCCAGAAGCGGGGCAGCTTACTTTTGTTTGCCAGGGAAACGGGCCGAGCTTTGTGTCTGGGGGCCTATGGCTGGGAGTGACCGGCTGGCTCCTGAAAAGCTACGATAGGCAGGATGGTGACCAGACCCATGGTGGCACCAGTGCCAAGTTGGGCTGGTTTGATAGTACCAAGTGGCTCCTGCAATCTGCCATCAAAAAGTTGGCAGGCGAGTTTTGTTTTCCAGGGAAAAGCGCCGTTCTTTGTGTTTGGGGGCCTGTGGCTGGGAGTGGTCGTCTTGCTAATTGGAATCCACGATACTCAGGATGGTTCCCAGACCTGAGGTGGCACCAGTGACAAGTCGGGCCAGTTTGATGGTGCAAAGTGGCTCCTGCAATCTGCCATCCAGAAGCGGGGCAGCTTACTTTTGTTTGCCAGGGAAACGGGCCGAGGTTTGGGTCTGGGGGCCTATGGCTGGGAGTGACCGGCTGGCTCCTGAAAAGCTACGATAGGCAGGATGGTGACCAGACCCATGGTGGCACCAGTGCCAAGTTGGGCTGATTTGATAGTACCAAGTGGCTCCTGCAATCTGTCATCAAAAAGTTGGCAGGCGAGTTTTGTTTTCCAGGGAAAAGCGCTGTGGTTTGTATTTGGGGGCCTGTGGCTGGGAGTGACCGGCTGGCTCCTTAGAATCCACGATACGCAGGATGGTTCCCAGACCCAAGGTGGCACCATTTCCAAGTTGGGCTGGTTTGATAGTACCAATTGCGTCCTGCAATCTGCCATCCAGAAGCGGGGCAGCTTACTTTTGTTTGCCAGGGAAACGGGCCGAGGTTTTTGTCTGGGGGCCTATGGCTGGGAGTGACCGGCTGGCTCCTGAAAAGCTACGATAGGCAGGATGGTGACCCGACCAGAGGTGGCACCAGTGCCAAGTTGGGCTGGTTTGATAGTACCAAGTAGCTCCTGCAATCTGCCATCAAAAAGTTGGCAGGCGAGTTTTGTTTTCCAGGGAAAAGCGCCGTTGTTTGTGTCTGGGGGCCTGTGGCTGGGAGTGGCCAGCTGGCTCCTTAGAATCCACGATACGCAGGATGGTTCCCAGACCCAAGGTGGCACCAGTGCCAAGTTGGGCTGGTTTGATTATAACAAGTGGATCCTGCAATCTGCCATCCAGAAGCGGGGCAGCTTACTTTTGTTTGCCAGGGAAATGGGCCGAGCTTTTTGTCTGGGGGCCTATGGCTGGGAGTGACCTGCTAGGTCCTGAAAAGCTACGATAGGCAGGATGGTGACCAGACCCATGGTGGCACCAGTGCCAAGTTGGGCTGGTTTGATAGTACCAAGTGGCTCCTGCAATCTGCCATCAAAAAGTTGGCAGGCGAGTTTTGTTTTCCAGGAAAAAGCGCCGTTGTTTGTGTTTGGGGGCCTGTGGCTGGGAGTGGCCGGCTGGCTCCTTAGAATCCACGATACGCAGCATTGTTCCCAGACCAGAGGTGGCACCAGTGCCAAGTCGGGCTAGTTTGATGGTGCAAAGTGGCTCCTGCAATCTGCCATCCAGTAGCGGGGTAGCTTACTTTTTTTTGCCAGGGAAACGGGCCGAGGTTTTTGTCTAGAGGCCTATGGCTGGGAGTGACCGGCTGGCTCCTGAAAAGCTACGATAGGCAGGATGGTGACCAGACCCATGGTGGCACCAGTGCCAAGTTGGGCTGATTTGATAGTACCAAGTGGCTCCTGCAATCTGCCATCAAAACGTTGGCAGGCGAGTTTTGTTTTCCAGGGAAAAGCGCCGTTGTTTGTGTTTGCGGGCCTGAGGCTGGGAGTGGCCGGCTGGCTCCTTAGAATCCACGATACGCAGGATGGTTCCCAGACCCAAGATGGCACCAGTGCCAAGTCGGGCTGGTTTGATAGTACCAAGTGGTTCCTGCAATCTGCCATCCAGAAGCGGGGTAGCTTACTTTTGTTTTCCAGGGAAACGGGCCGAGGTTTGTGTTTGGGGGCCTGTGGCTGGCAGTGGCCAGTTGGCTCCTGAAAATCCATGATACGCAGCATGGTTCCCAGACCCAAGATGGCACCAGTGCCAAGTGGGGCTGGTTTGACAGTGTCAAGTGCCTCATGCAGTCTCCCATCCAGAAACGGGGCAGCTGAGTTCTTTTGCCTGTGAACCGGCCGTTGTTTTTGATTGGGGTCTGTGGCCGAGAATGGTCGACTGGCTACTGACAATCCACAATACGCAGGATGGTTCCCAGACTCAAGGTGGCACCAGGGCCAAGTCGGGCTCGTTTGATAGTACCAAGTGGCTCCTGCAATCTGCCATCCTGACGGGGGGCAGCGGATCTTTGTTTGCCAGAGTAAAGTTCCGTGGTTTGTTTTTGGGGGCATATGGCTGGGAGTGGCCGGCTGGCTCCTTAAGAAGCTCGATACGCAGGATGGTTCCCAGATCCATGGTGGCACCATCGCCTAGTTTGGCTGTTTTTGTAGTACCAAGTGCGTCCTGCAATTTTCCATCCAGAAGAAGGGCAGTTGAGTTTTGTTTTCCAGGGAAAAGCGCCGTTGTTTTTGATTGGAGGCCTGTGGCTGGGAGTGGCCGGCTGGCTCCTTTCAACACACGATACGCCGGATGGTTCCCAGACCCAAGGTGGCAACAGTGCAAAGTCGGGCTGGTTTGATACTACCAAGTGGTTCCTGCAATCTGCCATCCAGAAGCGGGGCAGCTTACTTTTGTTTGCCAGGGAAACGGGCCGAGGTTTGTGTCTCAGGGCCTATGGCTGGGAGTGACCGGCTGGCTCCTGAAAAGCTACGATAGGCAGGATGGTGACCAGACCCATGGTGGCACCAGTGCCAAGTTGGGCTGGTTTGATAGTACCAAGTGGCTCCTGCAATCTGCCATCAAATGTTTGGCAGGCGAGTTTTGTTTTCCAGGGAAAAGCACCGTTGTGTGTGTTTTGGGGCCTGTGGCTGGGACTGGCCAGCTGGCTCCTTAGAATCCACGATACGCAGGATGGTTCCCAGACCCAAGGTGGCACCAGTGCCAAGTCGGGCTGGTTTGTTAGTACCAAGTGGTTCCTGCAATCTGCCATCCAGAAGCGGGGCAGCTGAATTTTGTTTGCCAGAGAAAAAGGCTGTTGTTTGTGTTTCGGGGCCTGTGGCTGGCAGTGGCCGACTGGCTCCTGAAAATCCATGATACGCAGCATGGTTCCCAGACCCAAGGTGGCACCAGTGCCAAGTAGGGCTGGTTTCATAGTACCCAGTGGCTCCTGCAATCTGCCATCCAGAAGAGGGGCAGTTGAGTTTTGTTTTCCAGAGAAAAGGGCCGTGGTTTGTGTTTGGGGCCTATGGCTGAGAGTGACCGGCTGGCCCCTGAAAATCCACGATAGGACGGATGGTTCCCAGATCCAAGGTGGCAGCAGTGCCATGTTGTGCTGGTGTGATAGTCCCAAGTGGCTCCTGCAATCTGCCATCCAGAAGCGGGGCAGCTGAATTTTGTTTGCCAGACAAAAAGGCTGTGGTTTGTGTTTGGGGGCCTGTGGCTGGGAGTGGCCGGCTGGCTCCTGAAAATCCATGATACGCAGCATGGTTCCCAGACCCAAGGTGGCACCAGTGCCAAGTGGGGCTGGTTTCACAGTGTCAAGTGCCTCCTGCAATCTCCCATCCAGAAGCGGGGCAGCTGAGTTTTGTTTGCCTGTGAAACGGGCCGTTGTTTTTGATTGGGGTCTGTGGCCGAGAGTGTTCGGCTGGCTCCTGACAACCCACAATACGCAGGATGGTTCCCAGACCCAAGGTGGCACCAGTGCCAAGTCGGGCTGGTTTGTTAGTACCAAGTGGTTCCTGCAATCTGCCATCCAGAAGCGGGGCAGCTGAATTTTGATGGCAGAGAAAAAGGCTGTTGTTTGTGTTTCGGGGCCTGTGGCTGGCAGTGGCCGGCTGGCTCCTGAAAATCCATGATACGCAGCATGGTTCCCAGACCCAAGGTGGCACCAGTGCCAAGTAGGGCTGGTTTCATAGTACCCAGTGGCTCCTGCAATCTGCCATCCAGAAGAGGGGCAGTTGAGTTTTGTTTTCCAGAGAAAAGGGCCGTGGTTTGTGTTTGGGGCCTATGGCTGAGAGTGACCGGCTGGCCCCTGAAAATCCACGATAGGAAGGATGGTTCCCAGATCCAAGGTGGCAGCAGTGCCATGTTGTGCTGGTGTGATAGTCCCAAGTGGCTCCTGCAATCTGCCATCCAGAAGCGGGGCAGCTGAATTTTGTTTGCCAGAGAAAAAGGCTGTGGTTTGTGTTTGGGGGCCTGAGGCTGGGAGTGGCCGGCTGGCTCCTGAAAATCCATGATACGCAGCATGGTTCCCAGACCCAAGGTGGCACCAGTGCCAAGTGGGGCTGGTTTGACAGTGTCAAGTGCCTCCTGCAATCTCCCATCCAGAAGCGGGGCAGCTGAGTTTTGTTTGCCTGTGAAACGGGCCGTTGTTTTTGATTGGAGTCTGTGGCCGAGAGTGTTCGGCTGGCTCCTGACAACCCACAATACGCAGGATGGTTCCCAGACCCAAGGTGGCACCAGTGCCAAGTCGGGCTGGTTTGATAGTACCAAGTGGCTCCTGCAATCTGCCATCCAGAAGCGGTGCAGTTGAGTTTTGTTTGCCAGAGTAAAGGGCCGTGGGTTGTGTTTGGGGGCATATGGCTGGGAGTGACCGGCTGTCTCATTAAAAAGATCGGTACGCAGGATGGTTCCCAGACCCAAGGTGGCACCAGTGCCAAGTCGGGCTGTTTTTATAGTACCAAGTGCGTCCTGCAATTTGCCATCCAGAAGAGGGGCAGTGGAGTTTTGTTTGCCAGAGAATAGCGCCGTTGTTTGTGTTTGGGGGCTTGTGGCTGGGAGTGGCCGACTGGCGCCTTAGAATCTGCGTTACGCAGCATGGTTCCCAGACCAGAGGTGGCACCAGTGCCAAGTTTGGCTGGTTTGATAGTACCAAGGGGCTCCTGCAATCTGCCATCCAGAAGCGGGGCAGCTTACTTTTGTTTGCCAGGGAAACGGGCCGAGGTTTGTGACTGGGGACCTATGGCTGGGAGTGACCGGCTGGCTCCTGGAAAGCTACAATAGGCAGGATGGTGACCAGACCCATGGTGGCACCAGTGCCAAGTTGGGCTGGTTTGATAGTACCAAGTGGCTCCTGCAATCTGCCATGAAAAAGTTGGCAGGCGAGATTTGTTTTCCAGGGAAAAGCGCCGTTGTTTGTATTTGGGGGCCTGTGGCTGGGAGTGGCCGGCTGGCTCCTTTGAACCCACGATACGCATGATGGTTCCCAGACCCAAGGTGGCACCAGTGCCAAGTCGGGCTGGTTTGATACTACCAAGTGCGTCCTGCAATCTGCCATCCAGAAGCGGGGCAGCTTAATTTTGTTTGCCAGGGAAACGGGCCGTGGGTTTTGTTTGGGGGCCTATGGCTGAGAGTGGCCGGCTGGCTCCTGAAAATCCACGCTAGGCAGCATGGTTCCCAGATGCAAGGTGGCACCAGTGCCAAGTCGGGCTGGTTTGATGGTGCAAAGTGGCTCCTGCAATCTGCCATCCAGAAGCGGGGCAGCTGATTTTGTTTGCCAGAGAAAAATTCCGTGGATTGTTTTTGGGGGCATATTGCTGGGAGTGGCCGGCTGGCTCCTTAAAATGCTCGATACGCATGATGGTTCCCAGGCCCAAGGTGTCACCACTACCAAGTCGGCCTGCGGTTTTAGTATCAAGTTCATCCTGCAATTTGCCATCCAGAAGAGGGGCAGTTGAGTTTTGTTTGCCAGAGAAACGGGCCGAGGTTTCTGTTTGGGGACATATGGCTGAGAGTGGCCGGCTGGCCCCTGAATATCCACGATACACAGCATGGTTCCCAGATCCAAGGTGGCACCAGTGCCAAGTTGGGCTGGTTTGATAGTACCAAGTGTCTCCTGCAATCTGCCATCCAGAAGCGGGGCAGCTTACTTTTGTTTGCCAGAGAAATAGGCCTAGGTTTTTGTTTGGGGGCCTGTGGCTAGGAGTGGCCGGCTGGCTCCTAAGAATCCACGATACGCAGGATGTTTCCCAGACCCAAGGTGGCACCAGTGCCAAGTCGGGCTGGTTTGATAGTACCAAGTGGCTCCTGCAAACTCCATCAAAAAGTTGGCAGGCGTGTTTTGTTTTCCAGGGAACAGCGCCGTTGATTTTGTTTGGGGGCCTGTGGCTGGCAGTGGCCGGCTGGCTCCTTAGAATCCACGATACGCAGGATGGTTCCCAGACCCAAGGTGGCACCAGTGCCAAGTCGGGCTGGTTTGATTACACCAAGTGGCTCCTGCAATCTGCCATCCAGAAGTGAGGCAGCTAAGTTTTGTTTGCGAGAAAAAAGGGCCGTGGTTTTTGTTGGGGGCCTGTGGCTGGGAGTAGCCGGCTGGCTCCTTAAAATCCACGATAGGCAGGATGGTTCCCAGACCCAAGGTGGCACCAGTGCCAAGTTGGGCTGGTTTGATAGTACCAAGTGGCTCCTGCAAACTGCCATCCAGAAGCGGGGCAGCTGAGTTTTGTTTTCCAGGGAAATGGGCCTTTGTTTGTGTTTGGGGGCCTGTGGCTGGGAGTGTTCGGCTGGTTCCTGAATATGTACGATACGTAGGATTGTTCCGAGATCCAAGTTGGCAGCAGTGCCATGTTGTGCTGGTGTGATAGTCCCAAGTGGCTCCTGCAATCTGCCATCCAGAAGTGGGGCAGTTGATTTTTGTTTGCCAGAGAAAAGGTCCGTGGTTTGTTTTTGGGGGCATATGGCTGAGAGTGGCTGGCTGGCCCCTGAAAATCCACGATACACAGGATGGTTCCCAGATCCAAGGTGGCACCTGTGCCAAGTCGGGCTGATTTGATAGTACTAAGTAGCTCCTGCAATCTGCCATCCAGAAGCGGGGCAGCTTACTTTTGTTTGCCAGGGAAACGGGCCAAGTTTTGTGTCTCGGGGCCTATGGCTGAGAGTGACCAGCTGGCTCCTGAAAAGCTACAATAGGCAGGATGGTGACCAGACCCATGGTGGCACCAGTGCCAAGTTCGGCTGGTTTGATAGTACCAAGTGGTTCCTGCAATCTGCCATCCAGAAGCAGGGCAGCTGAGTTTTGTTTGCCAGAGAAAAGGGCCTTGGTTTGTGTTTGGGGGCATATGGCTGGGTGTGGCCAGCTGGCTCCTTAAAATGCACGATATGCAACATGGCTCCCAGACCCAAGGTGGCACCAGTGCCAAGTTGGGCTGGTTTGATAGTACCAAGTGGCTCCTGCAATCTTCCATGATCACGTGGAGAAATACTTTCTGGTTTCAGCCTCATGCTCTTTCTTCTCTCCCTCAACTTCTCTATCACCTCTCATCTGGTTCACATGCGCTGTCTTCAAGGTCCACAGGCTACTTTTCACAGAATCTTCTGGCCTGATGAAGTAAGAATGATGAATAGAACAGAGCTGGGATCTATTTTCCAGTTTGGATAAAATGCATTCTGCACACAAATCCAAGGAGAACGGGCTGCCCCGATGCCCAGAAAATCTTTCACTCCTGCTAGTGTTCTACGTCAACCGCAACTTAGTCTGAAAGAAAAGCTTTTTCTCTGAGAGCATCTGAGAGGTTTGCATGAAGCACTGATATCTGACATATGCAATTTTGAATAGGAGAGGAAAAAGAAAATGGCAAGGAGTTTTTAATTTTAGTGGTTTCAATTTTAATTTCCGTGCACTTTTTCAAAACTTGTCAGCTCAAATGCCCATCAACATCTTTTAGTCATCTGTAAGTCAGTATTCATATAAAATGTGCTTCAAATCCAAAGAATTTCAAATTTGCACTCCAAGCTTCTATGCCTAGATTTATGATTTCCTACACATATTAGATGAAAGGAAGGCCTTTTTTACTGTGGGAGTGCTGGAACACTGGAACAGGTTGCCCAGAGAAGTTGTGGGTGTCCCATCCCTGAAAGTATTCAAGGTCACCTTGGACGGGGCTTGGAGCAGCAACAAAGGAGAAGCTTGATGGTAGAGAAACAAAGTTGGACTATAGAAGAAACTCGGATTGAAGTATAGGATCAAGTTTTCTCTCAGCTCTTGGGGTAAATTCAAAGTTGTACAAAATGACATTTATCTGTGCTATTCACTACTGTAACAGAAAGTTTCATGAAAACTGTACAGAAGATAGTAAATTTTAAAAGAGATAAGAATTACAGCATAAAATCCATGGGATAGGTTACAACATGAGACACTCTCTAAGAGAAAATCTCTGTGTTTCAGCACTTCATCGGGGTAAGATTTCATGAAGTGCCAAAGAAGGCGGCAAAATATCATTCGGGACATTATTTACTGGAATTCAGCCTGGCCATTAGTAGGAACTGCCTTTGAACATATCATGTAGATATACCACACACACTTTCCCTTCACTGAAAAATTACTGTTTACAACAAATAAGCAATTGACGATCAAAATTGATTGAAAGCATCTTAAACATGTCAAGTATTTCATTGTAGATGATCTGTGATCCAAATGCTTCTTCCACCTTCGAGAGGGACAGAAGAATTCTTCCATATCATGATGGTTTAAAATTGTATCAACCAATGTTTTCTGCTGAAAAGATATCATCTATTTTTTTCTATTTTTGGAAGAAAATATTCCTAGACATACAACAGGTGAGAACTAAGTAATTTTAAAGAAACAAATGAAATGAAAATATTCTGTAAATAGAATGAAATGAAAAGCTGTGTTTTAAATAGGAGCTAAATATTAAACAGAATTTTTGTACCAGGCATTTGAATTACTGCACCAGCTCTTTTGCCCATCAAGAGAGGCATTTAGCATTTCAGTCTTTTCCAAGGTGTTCATGATCTGCTATGCTGATCTCTGTGTGTGCCTAGGTGTGTGTGGAGGGGGGGGCATATGAAGGGGAGTGTGTATGTTTGCTTTACAATTGTTGTGGCAGATTCATGCCTCAGCTCCACATTTTGTTTTAAAAAGGTCACACCGAGTGGATATGAAGTTTACTATCAACAAGAGATCGATTCCCAAATCATCCATTTGACTCTCCCTTATAAATCATGTGCTTTGTTGCATATTTTATCAAATATACTTTCAAGCCAGATGGAGGAAGGAGGATGTGGGAATCCCTCCACCATCTTGCAACTTTTATGTAAGTAGGTTTTCAAGAAAATCATCATTTCTCTTTTAAATATGTCTGGAACAGGCATGATGGTAGTGTCAACCTGTTGGAGTTTTTGTTGCTGGAAGAAGTTGTACAAAAGGATTGGTTTTTACATTGACCAGTTACTGAATCAAGCGCAGGAATACATTGGAAATTTAGCTGGGGGTTCCTTTTCCCAGCAGACTACTTCTAGAACGAGCTTGTACACTGAAGCTGACTCTTTTGCTCTCTTTTTGTTTCTTTCCTATTTTCTTGGCTTCTTTGCCACTATCTAGACAATTTTGGAACTTTGTTCCCAACTAAAATGGTTTCAATAGTCTGATTGTGATCATACATTTTTACAAGGAATTTTTAAAATCTTTCCTCGAGTCCAGAAAGTCAAGGACTTAGATCTTTTTCTTCCCTTATCAATATTGCCATGAAATTGATAAATAAAGACCAACTCTTTATTTTTGTTTTTAACCCACGTAGATAATTCCCATCCATTAATCCATTTTGTGGACCAATAGCTGCCATTCTGATGGAAGCTGTCACTTCTTAACAATAGGCATTCTGTGACTATGTTGACAGCACTTTGGGTGAAGATCCTAACTGGTCTTAGATATACATAGGGAGAAATTTGCTCAGCCAGTGTCAGTCTTAAGCATGCGTATCAGAAGATCTTTCTAGAGCTGGGAATTTTCCCATGAAAGGGATTCAGTTAGGGAAGAGACACTTGTGCCAGAGTTTTACATTCTTCTTGAACACTGCTTAAGGAACTTAGATGCCATGTCCATTTGGATCTCTGTCTGCACAGAACTTTGTCATGCCAGTGCTTTGAAATGCATCTTGAAGAGAATTCACTAGCACAGAATGAAAGAGAGTGGAAGGGGTTGGTGGGGCTAACCAGGCCCAACCCCCCTGCCTAAACCAGGATACCTAGAGCCTCTTGCCCAGGATTCTATCTGGGTGTACTTTTAATGTCTTCAAAGATCCAGGCTCCACAATCTTTCTGGGCAGTCTGTGCCGTGGTTCAGTCACCCTGACAGTAAAGAAACATTTACTGATGTTCAAAGGCAATCTCCTGTATTTCAGTGTGTGCCCACTGCCTCTTGTCTTTTCCCTCAGCATCACTGAAAAGACACTGATTCCCTCCCCTTTGCACTATTGCTTCCATATGTATGTGTGATGCCATGTAGAGGTACGTCAAAAACCTCCCTGAAGCCCAGGCAGATAATATTCCCTTCATCTACCAGTCAAGTTGATTCATCAGAGGAGTTTAAAGTGATGTTCAGCATGAAATTCCCCTGAAAAATCATGCTAACTACATTATTTGGTCATCTGTCATGTGCCTGGCAAGGATTTCCAGGAAGAGCTGCTTCATCAACTTCCTGGGGATAAAAAAGAGGCTGGCTGGTTTGTACTATGGCGAGTCCTCTTAATTGCCTTTTTTGAAGATGGGTGTCATTTGCTAACATCCACTCTTTAGCCTCTCTTGTCGTCTACATCTTAGCAAAACGCTTTTCCACTATGTCTGGCTAGGAAAAACTGTGCCAGCACAGAAAACATCTCCCATCGTGTTCTAGAAGTTGCACGGATGTCTGCCAAGTGTTTGGCAGGAAGAAAAGAAAAGTTGTCCAAAACAGCTTCCAATCGAATGTTCCTGTGATTGGAAAAGTCAGGAGAGTGCAAAGGTACTGTTTTCTATCAGTTGGCAAGGTGCGCACACAATCCCAGTGTTGTACAGCTTGCTTCTTCACCTTCCCGAAGCTGCCGCTCTCGCCGGCTGCCGGAGCCCAAGAAGCGGCTTCTTCGCGCAAAGACGATTGTGCCGCTCACAGTGCTCTCCTTAGCGCGGCTTCTGCCGAAAGACGCCCGGCAGCGGCTCTTACCTCCGGAGAGCACCCTACCTTCGTCTTTAGCTCCTCTTCTCATCTACACCTCGGCAAAAAGCTTCTCCACTATGTCTGGCTAGGAAAAACTGTGCCAGCACAGAAAACATCTCCCATCGTGTTCTAGAAGTTGCACGGATGTCTGCCAAGTGTTTGGCAGGAAGAAAAGAAAAGTTGTCCAAAACAGCTTCCAATCGAATGTTCCTGTGATTGGAAAAGTCAGGAGAGTGCAAAGGTACTGTTTTCTATCAGTTGGCAAGGTGCGCACACAATCCCAGTGTTGTACAGCTTGCTTCTTCACCTTCCCGAAGCTGCCGCTCTCGCCGGCTGCCGGAGCCCAAGAAGCGGCTTCTTCGCGCAAAGACGATTGTGCCGCTCACAGTGCTCTCCTTAGCGCGGCTTCTGCCGAAAGACGCCCGGCAGCGGCTCTTACCTCCGGAGAGCATCCTACCTTCGTCTTTCGCGTCTTTTGTAGTCTACATCTTAGCAAAACGCTTTTCCACTATGTCTGGCTAGGAAAAACTGTGCCAGCACAGAAAACATCTCCCATCGTGTTCTAGAAGTTGCACGGATGTCTGCCAAGTGTTTGGCAGGAAGAAAAGAAAAGTTGTCCAAAACAGCTTCCAATCGAATGTTCCTGTGATTGGAAAAGTCAGGAGAGTGCAAAGGTACTGTTTTCTATCAGTTGGCAAGGTGCGCACACAATCCCAGTGTTGTACAGCTTGCTTCTTCACCTTCCCGAAGCTGCCGCTCTCGCCGGCTGCCGGAGCCCAAGAAGCGGCTTCTTCGCGCAAAGACGATTGTGCCGCTCACAGGGCTCTCCTTAGCGCGGCTTCTGCCGAAAGACGCCCGGCAGCGGCTCTTACCTCCGGAGAGCATCCTACCTTCGTCTTTAGCTCCTCTTCTCATCTACACCTCGGCAAAAAGCTTTTCCACTATGTCTGGCTAGGAAAAACTGTGCCAGCACAGAAAACATCTCCCATCGTGTTCTAGAAGTTGCACGGATGTCTGCCAAGTGTTTGGCAGGAAGAAAAGAAAAGTTGTCCAAAACAGCTTCCAATCGAATGTTCCTGTGATTGGAAAAGTCAGGAGAGTGCAAAGGTACTGTTTTCTATCAGTTGGCAAGGTGCGCACACAATCCCAGTGTTGTACAGCTTGCTTCTTCACCTTCCCGAAGCTGCCGCTTTCGCCGGCTGCCGGAGCCCAAGAAGCGGCTTCTTCGCGCAAAGACGATTGTGCCGCTCACAGGGCTCTCCTTAGCGCGGCTTCTGCCGAAAGACGCCCGGCAGCGGCTCTTACCTCCGGAGAGCATCCTACCTTCGTCTTTCCCGTCTTTTGTAGTCTACATCTTAGCAAAACGCTTTTCCACTATGTCTGGCTAGGAAAAACTGTGCCAGCACAGAAAACATCTCCCATCGTGTTCTAGAAGTTGCACGGATGTCTGCCAAGTGTTTGGCAGGAAGAAAAGAAAAGTTGTCCAAAACAGCTTCCAATCGAATGTTCCTGTGATTGGAAAAGTCAGCAGAGTGCAAAGGTACTGTTTTCTATCAGTTGGCAAGGTGCGCACACAATCCCAGTGTTGTACAGCTTGCTTCTTCACCTTCCCGAAGCTGCCGCTCTCGCCGGCTGCCGGAGCCCAAGAAGCGGCTTCTTCGCGCAAAGACGATTGTGCCGCTCACAGTGCTCTCCTTAGCGCGGCTTCTGCCGAAAGACGCCCGGCAGCGGCTCTTACCTCCGGAGAGCATCCTACCTTCGTCTTTCGCGTCTTTTGTAGTCTACATCTTAGCAAAACGCTTTTCCACTATGTCTGGCTAGGAAAACCCGTGCCAGCACAGAAAACATCTCCCATCGTGTTCTAGAAGTTGCACGGATGTCTGCCAAGTGTTTGGGTGGAAGAAAAGAAAAGTTGTCCAAAACAGCTTCCAATCGAATGTTCATGTGATTGGAAAAGTCAGGAGAGTGCAAAGGTACTGTTTTCTATCAGTTGGCAAGGTGCGCACACAATCCCAGTGTTGTACAGCTTGCTTCTTCACCTTCCCGAAGCTGCCACTCTCAGGAGGTAAGAGCCGCTGCCGGGCGTCTTTCGGCAGAAGCTGCGCTAAGGAGAGCACTGTGAGCGGCACAATCGTCTTTGCGCGAAGAAGCCGCTTCTTGGGCTCCGGCAGCCGGCGAAAGCGGCAGCTTCGGGAAGGTGAAGAAGCAAGCTGTACAACACTGGGATTGTGTGCGCACCTTGCCAACTGATAGAAAACAGTACCTTTGCACTCTCCTGACTTTTCCAATCACAGGAACATTCGATTGGAAGCTGTTTTGGACAACTTTTCTTTTCTTCCTGCCAAACACTTGGCAGACATCCGTGCAACTTCTAGAACACGATGGGAGATGTTTTCTGTGCTGGCACAGTTTTTCCTAGCCAGACATAGTGGAAAAGCGTTTTGCTAAGATGTAGACTACAAAAGACGCGAAAGACGAAGGTAGGATGCTCTCCGGAGGTAAGAGCCGCTGCCGGGCGTCTTTCGGCAGAAGCCGCGCTAAGGAGAGCCCTGTGAGCGGCACAATCGTCTTTGCGCGAAGAAGCCGCTTCTTGGGCTCCGGCAGCCGGCGAGAGCGGCAGCTTCGGGAAGGTGAAGAAGCAAGCTGTACAACACTGGGATTGTGTGCGCACCTTGCCAACTGATAGAAAACAGTACCTTTGCACTCTCCTGACTTTTCCAATCACAGGAACATTCGATTGGAAGCTGTTTTGGACAACTTTTCTTTTCTTCCTCCCAAACACTTGACAGACATCCGTGCAACTTCTAGAACACGATGGGAGATGTTTTCTGTGCTGGCACGGGTTTTCCTAGCCAGACATAGTGGAAAAGCGTTTTGCTAAGATGTAGACTACAAAAGACGCGAAAGACGAAGGTAGGATGCTCTCCGGAGGTAAGAGCCGCTGCCGGGCGTCTTTCGGCAGAAGCCGCGCTAAGGAGAGCCCTGTGAGCGGCACAATCGTCTTTGCGCGAAGAAGCCGCTTCTTGGGCTCCGGCAGCCGGCGAGAGCGGCAGCTTCGGGAAGGTGAAGAAGCAAGCTGTACAACACTGGGATTGTGTGCGCACCTTGCCAACTGATAGAAAACAGTACCTTTGCACTCTCCTGACTTTTCCAATCACAGGAACATTCGATTGGAAGCTGTTTTGGACAACTTTTCTTTTCTTCCTGCCAAACACTTGGCAGACATCCGTGCAACTTCTAGAACACGATGGGAGATGTTTTCTGTGCTGGCACAGTTTTTCCTAGCCAGACATAGTGGAAAAGCGTTTTGCTAAGATGTAGACTACAAAAGACGCGAAAGACGAAGGTAGGATGCTCTCCGGAGGTAAGAGCCGCTGCCGGGCGTCTTTCGGCAGAAGCCGCGCTAAGGAGAGCCCTGTGAGCGGCACAATCGTCTTTGCGCGAAGAAGCCGCTTCTTGGGCTCCGGCAGCCGGCGAGAGCGGCAGCTTCGGGAAGGTGAAGAAGCAAGCTGTACAACACTGGGATTGTGTGCGCACCTTGCCAACTGATAGAAAACAGTACCTTTGCACTCTCCTGACTTTTCCAATCACAGGAACATTCGATTGGAAGCTGTTTTGGACAACTTTTCTTTTCTTCCTGCCAAACACTTGGCAGACATCCGTGCAACTTCTAGAACACGATGGGAGATGTTTTCTGTGCTGGCACAGTTTTTCCTAGCCAGACATAGTGGAAAAGCGTTTTGCTAAGATGTAGACTACAAAAGACGCGAAAGACGAAGGTAGGATGCTCTCCGGAGGTAAGAGCCGCTGCCGGGCGTCTTTCGGCAGAAGCCGCGCTAAGGAGAGCACTGTGAGCGGCACAATCGTCTTTGCGCGAAGAAGCCGCTTCTTGGGCTCCGGCAGCCGGCGAGAGCGGCAGCTTCGGGAAGGTGAAGAAGCAAGCTGTACAACACTGGGATTGTGTGCGCACCTTGCCAACTGATAGAAAACAGTACCTTTGCACTCTCCTGACTTTTCCAATCACAGGAACATTCGATTGGAAGCTGTTTTGGACAACTTTTCTTTTCTTCCTGCCAAACACTTGGCAGACATCCGTGCAACTTCTAGAACACGATGGGAGATGTTTTCTGTGCTGGCACAGTTTTTCCTAGCCAGACATAGTGGAAAAGCGTTTTGCTAAGATGTAGACTACAAAAGACGCGAAAGACGAAGGTAGGATGCTCTCCGGAGGTAAGAGCCGCTGCCGGGCGTCTTTCGGCAGAAGCCGCGCTAAGGAGAGCACTGTGAGCGGCACAATCGTCTTTGCGCGAAGAAGCCGCTTCTTGGGCTCCGGCAGCCGGCGAGAGCGGCAGCTTCGGGAAGGTGAAGAAGCAAGCTGTACAACACTGGGATTGTGTGCGCACCTTGCCAACTGATAGAAAACAGTATCTTTGCACTCTCCTGACTTTTCCAATCACAGGAACATTCGATTGGAAGCTGTTTTGGACAACTTTTCTTTTCTTCCTGCCAAACACTTGGCAGACATCCGTGCAACTTCTAGAACACGATGGGAGATGTTTTCTGTGCTGGCACAGTTTTTCCTAGCCAGACATAGTGGAGAAGCTTTTTGCCGAGGTGTAGATGAGAAGAGGAGCTAAAGACGAAGGTAGGGTGCTCTCCGGAGGTAAGAGCCGCTGCCGGGCGTCTTTCGGCAGAAGCCGCGCTAAGGAGAGCACTGTGAGCGGCACAATCGTCTTTGCGCGAAGAAGCCGCTTCTTGGGCTCCGGCAGCCGGCGAGAGCGGCAGCTTCGGGAAGGTGAAGAAGCAAGCTGTACAACACTGGGATTGTGTGCGCACCTTGCCAACTGATAGAAAACAGTACCTTTGCACTCTCCTGACTTTTCCAATCACAGGAACATTCGATTGGAAGCTGTTTTGGACAACTTTTCTTTTCTTCCTGCCAAACACTTGGCAGACATCCGTGCAACTTCTAGAACACGATGGGAGATGTTTTCTGTGCTGGCACAGTTTTTCCTAGCCAGACATAGTGGAAAAGCGTTTTGCTAAGATGTAGACTACAAAAGACGCGAAAGACGAAGGTAGGATGCTCTCCGGAGGTAAGAGCCGCTGCCGGGCGTCTTTCGGCAGAAGCCGCGCTAAGGAGAGCCCTGTGAGCGGCACAATCGTCTTTGCGCGAAGAAGCCGCTTCTTGGGCTCCGGCAGCCGGCGAGAGCGGCAGCTTCGGGAAGGTGAAGAAGCAAGCTGTACAACACTGGGATTGTGTGCGCACCTTGCCAACTGATAGAAAACAGTACCTTTGCACTCTCCTGACTTTTCCAATCACAGGAACATTCGATTGGAAGCTGTTTTGGACAACTTTTCTTTTCTTCCTGCCAAACACTTGGCAGACATCCGTGCAACTTCTAGAACACGATGGGAGATGTTTTCTGTGCTGGCACAGTTTTTCCTAGCCAGACATAGTGGAAAAGCGTTTTGCTAAGATGTAGACTACAAAAGACGCGAAAGACGAAGGTAGGATGCTCTCCGGAGGTAAGAGCCGCTGCCGGGCGTCTTTCGGCAGAAGCCGCGCTAAGGAGAGCACTGTGAGCGGCACAATCGTCTTTGCGCGAAGAAGCCGCTTCTTGGGCTCCGGCAGCCGGCGAGAGCGGCAGCTTCGGGAAGGTGAAGAAGCAAGCTGTACAACACTGGGATTGTGTGCGCACCTTGCCAACTGATAGAAAACAGTATCTTTGCACTCTCCTGACTTTTCCAATCACAGGAACATTCGATTGGAAGCTGTTTTGGACAACTTTTCTTTTCTTCCTGCCAAACACTTGGCAGACATCCGTGCAACTTCTAGAACACGATGGGAGATGTTTTCTGTGCTGGCACAGTTTTTCCTAGCCAGACATAGTGGAGAAGCTTTTTGCCGAGGTGTAGATGAGAAGAGGAGCTAAAGACGAAGGTAGGGTGCTCTCCGGAGGTAAGAGCCGCTGCCGGGCGTCTTTCGGCAGAAGCCGCGCTAAGGAGAGCACTGTGAGCGGCACAATCGTCTTTGCGCGAAGAAGCCGCTTCTTGGGCTCCGGCAGCCGGCGAGAGCGGCAGCTTCGGGAAGGTGAAGAAGCAAGCTGTACAACACTGGGATTGTGTGCGCACCTTGCCAACTGATAGAAAACAGTACCTTTGCACTCTCCTGACTTTTCCAATCACAGGAACATTCGATTGGAAGCTGTTTTGGACAACTTTTCTTTTCTTCCTGCCAAACACTTGGCAGACATCCGTGCAACTTCTAGAACACGATGGGAGATGTTTTCTGTGCTGGCACAGTTTTTCCTAGCCAGACATAGTGGAAAAGCGTTTTGCTAAGATGTAGACTACAAAAGACGCGAAAGACGAAGGTAGGATGCTCTCCGGAGGTAAGAGCCGCTGCCGGGCGTCTTTCGGCAGAAGCCGCGCTAAGGAGAGCACTGTGAGCGGCACAATCGTCTTTGCGCGAAGAAGCCGCTTCTTGGGCTCCGGCAGCCGGCGAGAGCGGCAGCTTCGGGAAGGTGAAGAAGCAAGCTGTACAACACTGGGATTGTGTGCGCACCTTGCCAACTGATAGAAAACAGTACCTTTGCACTCTCCTGACTTTTCCAATCACAGGAACATTCGATTGGAAGCTGTTTTGGACAACTTTTCTTTTCTTCCTGCCAAACACTTGGCAGACATCCGTGCAACTTCTAGAACACGATGGGAGATGTTTTCTGTGCTGGCACAGTTTTTCCTAGCCAGACATAGTGGAGAAGCTTTTTGCCGAGGTGTAGATGAGAAGAGGAGCTAAAGACGAAGGTAGGGTGCTCTCCGGAGGTAAGAGCCGCTGCCGGGCGTCTTTCGGCAGAAGCCGCGCTAAGGAGAGCACTGTGAGCGGCACAATCGTCTTTGCGCGAAGAAGCCGCTTCTTGGGCTCCGGCAGCCGGCGAGAGCGGCAGCTTCGGGAAGGTGAAGAAGCAAGCTGTACAACACTGGGATTGTGTGCGCACCTTGCCAACTGATAGAAAACAGTACCTTTGCACTCTCCTGACTTTTCCAATCACAGGAACATTCGATTGGAAGCTGTTTTGGACAACTTTTCTTTTCTTCCTGCCAAACACTTGGCAGACATCCGTGCAACTTCTAGAACACGATGGGAGATGTTTTCTGTGCTGGCACAGTTTTTCCTAGCCAGACATAGTGGAAAAGCGTTTTGCTAAGATGTAGACTACAAAAGACGCGAAAGACGAAGGTAGGATGCTCTCCGGAGGTAAGAGCCGCTGCCGGGCGTCTTTCGGCAGAAGCCGCGCTAAGGAGAGCACTGTGAGCGGCACAATCGTCTTTGCGCGAAGAAGCCGCTTCTTGGGCTCCGGCAGCCGGCGAGAGCGGCAGCTTCGGGAAGGTGAAGAAGCAAGCTGTACAACACTGGGATTGTGTGCGCACCTTGCCAACTGATAGAAAACAGTACCTTTGCACTCTCCTGACTTTTCCAATCACAGGAACATTCGATTGGAAGCTGTTTTGGACAACTTTTCTTTTCTTCCTGCCAAACACTTGGCAGACATCCGTGCAACTTCTAGAACACGATGGGAGATGTTTTCTGTGCTGGCACAGTTTTTCCTAGCCAGACATAGTGGAAAAGCGTTTCGCTAAGATGTAGACGACAAGAGAGGCTAAAGAGTGGATGTTAGCAAATGACACCCATCTTCAAAAAAGGCAATTAAGAGGACTCGCCATAGTACAAACCAGCCAGCCTCTTTTTTATCCCCAGGAAGTTGATGAAGCAGCTCTTCCTGGAAATCCTTGCCAGGCACATGACAGATGACCAAATAATGTAGTTAGCATGATTTTTCAGGGGAATTTCATGCTGAACATCACTTTAAACTCCTCTGATGAATCAACTTGACTGGTAGATGAAGGGAATATTATCTGCCTGGGCTTCAGGGAGGTTTTTGACGTACCTCTACATGGCATCACACATACATATGGAAGCAATAGTGCAAAGGGGAGGGAATCAGTGTCTTTTCAGTGATGCTGAGGGAAAAGACAAGAGGCAGTGGGCACACACTGAAATACAGGAGATTGCCTTTGAACATCAGTAAATGTTTCTTTACTGTCAGGGTGACTGAACCACGGCACAGACTGCCCAGAAAGATTGTGGAGCCTGGATCTTTGAAGACATTAAAAGTACACCCAGATAGAATCCTGGGCAAGAGGCTCTAGGTATCCTGGTTTAGGCAGGGGGGTTGGGCCTGGTTAGCCCCACCAACCCCTTCCACTCTCTTTCATTCTGTGCTAGTGAATTCTCTTCAAGATGCATTTCAAAGCACTGGCATGACAAAGTTCTGTGCAGACAGAGATCCAAATGGACATGGCATCTAAGTTCCTTAAGCAGTGTTCAAGAAGAATGTAAAACTCTGGCACAAGTATCTCTTCCCTAACTGAATCCCTTTCATGGGAAAATTCCCAGCTCTAGAAAGATCTTCTGATACGCATGCTTAAGACTGACACTGGCTGAGCAAATTTCTCCCTATGTATATCTAAGACCAGTTAGGATCTTCACCCAAAGTGCTGTCAACATAGTCACAGAATGCCTATTGTTAAGAAGTGACAGCTTCCATCAGAATGGCAGCTATTGGTCCACAAAATGGATTAATGGATGGGAATTATCTACGTGGGTTAAAAACAAAAATAAAGAGTTGGTCTTTATTTATCAATTTCATGGCAATATTGATAAGGGAAGAAAAAGATCTAAGTCCTTGACTTTCTGGACTCGAGGAAAGATTTTAAAAATTCCTTGTAAAAATGTATGATCACAATCAGACTATTGAAACCATTTTAGTTGGGAACAAAGTTCCAAAATTGTCTAGATAGTGGCAAAGAAGCCAAGAAAATAGGAAAGAAACAAAAAGAGAGCAAAAGAGTCAGCTTCAGTGTACAAGCTCGTTCTAGAAGTAGTCTGCTGGGAAAAGGAACCCCCAGCTAAATTTCCAATGTATTCCTGCGCTTGATTCAGTAACTGGTCAATGTAAAAACCAATCCTTTTGTACAACTTCTTCCAGCAACAAAAACTCCAACAGGTTGACACTACCATCATGCCTGTTCCAGACATATTTAAAAGAGAAATGATGATTTTCTTGAAAACCTACTTACATAAAAGTTGCAAGATGGTGGAGGGATTCCCACATCCTCCTTCCTCCATCTGGCTTGAAAGTATATTTGATAAAATATGCAACAAAGCACATGATTTATAAGGGAGAGTCAAATGGATGATTTGGGAATCGATCTCTTGTTGATAGTAAACTTCATATCCACTCGGTGTGACCTTTTTAAAACAAAATGTGGAGCTGAGGCATGAATCTGCCACAACAATTGTAAAGCAAACATACACACTCCCCTTCATATGCCCCCCCCTCCACACACACCTAGGCACACACAGAGATCAGCATAGCAGATCATGAACACCTTGGAAAAGACTGAAATGCTAAATGCCTCTCTTGATGGGCAAAAGAGCTGGTGCAGTAATTCAAATGCCTGGTACAAAAATTCTGTTTAATATTTAGCTCCTATTTAAAACACAGCTTTTCATTTCATTCTATTTACAGAATATTTTCATTTCATTTGTTTCTTTAAAATTACTTAGTTCTCACCTGTTGTATGTCTAGGAATATTTTCTTCCAAAAATAGAAAAAAATAGATGATATCTTTTCAGCAGAAAACATTGGTTGATACAATTTTAAACCATCATGATATGGAAGAATTCTTCTGTCCCTCTCGAAGGTGGAAGAAGCATTTGGATCACAGATCATCTACAATGAAATACTTGACATGTTTAAGATGCTTTCAATCAATTTTGATCGTCAATTGCTTATTTGTTGTAAACAGTAATTTTTCAGTGAAGGGAAAGTGTGTGTGGTATATCTACATGATATGTTCAAAGGCAGTTCCTACTAATGGCCAGGCTGAATTCCAGTAAATAATGTCCCGAATGATATTTTGCCGCCTTCTTTGGCACTTCATGAAATCTTACCCCGATGAAGTGCTGAAACACAGAGATTTTCTCTTAGAGAGTGTCTCATGTTGTAACCTATCCCATGGATTTTATGCTGTAATTCTTATCTCTTTTAAAATTTACTATCTTCTGTACAGTTTTCATGAAACTTTCTGTTACAGTAGTGAATAGCACAGATAAATGTCATTTTGTACAACTTTGAATTTACCCCAAGAGCTGAGAGAAAACTTGATCCTATACTTCAATCCGAGTTTCTTCTATAGTCCAACTTTGTTTCTCTACCATCAAGCTTCTCCTTTGTTGCTGCTCCAAGCCCCGTCCAAGGTGACCTTGAATACTTTCAGGGATGGGACACCCACAACTTCTCTGGGCAACCTGTTCCAGTGTTCCAGCACTCCCACAGTAAAAAAGGCCTTCCTTTCATCTAATATGTGTAGGAAATCATAAATCTAGGCATAGAAGCTTGGAGTGCAAATTTGAAATTCTTTGGATTTGAAGCACATTTTATATGAATACTGACTTACAGATGACTAAAAGATGTTGATGGGCATTTGAGCTGACAAGTTTTGAAAAAGTGCACGGAAATTAAAATTGAAACCACTAAAATTAAAAACTCCTTGCCATTTTCTTTTTCCTCTCCTATTCAAAATTGCATATGTCAGATATCAGTGCTTCATGCAAACCTCTCAGATGCTCTCAGAGAAAAAGCTTTTCTTTCAGACTAAGTTGCGGTTGACGTAGAACACTAGCAGGAGTGAAAGATTTTCTGGGCATCGGGGCAGCCCGTTCTCCTTGGATTTGTGTGCAGAATGCATTTTATCCAAACTGGAAAATAGATCCCAGCTCTGTTCTATTCATCATCCTTACTTCATCAGGCCAGAAGATTCTGTGAAAAGTAGCCTGTGGACCTTGAAGACAGCGCATGTGAACCAGATGAGAGGTGATAGAGAAGTTGAGGGAGAGAAGAAAGAGCATGAGGCTGAAACCAGAAAGTATTTCTCCACGTGATCATGGAAGATTGCAGGAGCCACTTGGTACTATCAAACCAGCCCAACTTGGCACTTGTGCCACCTTGGGTCTGGGAGCCATGTTGCATATCGTGCATTTTAAGGAGCCAGCTGGCCACACCCAGCCATATGCCCCCAAACACAAACCAAGGCCCTTTTCTCTGGCAAACAAAACTCAGCTGCCCTGCTTCTGGATGGCAGATTGCAGGAACCACTTGGTACTATCAAACCAGCCCAACTTGGCACTGGTGCCACCATGGGTCTGGTCACCATCCTGCCTATTGTAGCTTTTCAGGAGCCAGCCGGTCACTCTCAGCCATAGGCCCCCAACACAAACCTCGGCCCGTTTCCCTGGCAAACAAAAGTAAGCTGCCCCGCTTCTGCATGGCAGATTGCAGGAGCTACTTAGTACTATCAAATCAGCCCGACTTGGCACAGGTGCCACCTTGGATCTGGGAACCATCCTGTGTATCGTGGATTTTCAGGGGCCAGCCGGCCACTCTCAGCCATATGCCCCCAAAAACAAACCACGGACCTTTTCTCTGGCAAACAAAAATCAGCTGCCCCACTTCTGGATGGCAGATTGCAGGAGCCACTTGGGACTATCACACCAGCACAACATGGCACTGCTGCCACCTTGGATCTGGGAACAATCCTGCGTATCGTACATATTCAGGAACCAGCCGAACACTCCCAGCCACAGGCCCCCAAACACAAACAACGGCCCTTTTCTCTGGCAAACAAAACTCAACTGCCCCTCTTCTGGATGGCAAATTGCAGGACGCACTTGGTACTACAAAAAGAGCCCGACTTGGCAGTGGTGCCACCTTGGCTCTGGGAACCATCCTGCGTATCGAGCATTTTAAGGAGCCAGCCGGCAATTCCCAGCCGTATGCCCCAAAAAGAAACCATGGACCTTTTCTCTGGCAAAAAAAACTCAGCTGTCCCGCTTCTGGATGGCAGATTGCAGGAGTTACTTTGAACCATACAACCAGCCTTACTTGGCACTGGTGCCACCTTGGATCTGGGAACCATCCTGCCTATCGTTGATTTTCAGGGGCCAGCCGGCCACTCTCAGCCATAGGCCCCCAAACACAAACCACAGCCCTTTTCTCTAGTAAACAAAATTCAACTGCCCCGCTTCTGGATGGCAAATTGCAGGAGCCACTGGGTACTACAAAAACAGCCTGACTTGGCACTGGTGCCACCTTGCGTCTGGTTACCATGCGGCGTATCGTGCATTTTAAGGAGCCAGGTGGCCACTCCCAGCCATATGCCCCCAAACACAACCCACGGCCCTTTTCTCTGGCAAACAAAACTCAGCTGCCCCGCTTCTGGATGGCAGATTGCAGGAGACACTTGGTACTATCAAACCAGCCCGACTTGGCACTGGTGCCACCTTGGGTCTGGGAACCATCCTGCGTATTGTGGATTGTCAGGAGACAGCCGACCACTCTCGGCCACAGAGCCCAATCAAAAACAAAGGTCCGTTTCCCTGGCAAAAAAAACTCAGCTGCCCCGCTTCTGGATGGGAGATTGCAGGAGGCACTTGACACTGTCAAACGAGCCCCACTTGGCACTGGTGCCACCTTGGGTCTGGGAACCATGCTGCGTATCGTGGATTTTCAGGAGCCAGCCGGCCACTGCCAGCCACAGGCCCCCAAACACAAACCAGAGCCTTTTTCTCTGGCAAACAAAACTCAGCTGCCCCGCTTCTGGATGGCAGATTGCAGGAGCCACTTGGTACTATCAAACCAGCCCGACTTGGCACTGGTGCCACCTTGGGTCTGGGAACCATCCTGCCTATCGTGGATTTTAAGGAGCCAGCCGGCTACTCCCAGCCACAGGCCCCCAACAAAAACCACGGCCCTTTTTTCTCGCAAACAAAACTTAGCTGCCTCACTTCTGGATGGCAGATTGCAGGAGCCACTTGGTACTATCAAACCAGCCCGACTTGGCACTGGTGCCACCTTGGGTCTGGGAACCATCCTGCGTATCGTGGATTCTAAGGAGCCAGCCGGCCACTGCCAGCCACAGGCCCCCAAACAAAATCAACGGCGCTGTTCCCTGGAAAACAAAACACGCCTGCCAACTTTTTGATGGAGTTTGCAGGAGCCACTTGGTACTATCAAACCAGCCCGACTTGGCACTGGTGCCACCTTGGGTCTGGGAAACATCCTGCGTATCGTGGATTCTTAGGAGCCAGCCGGCCACTCCTAGCCACAGGCCCCCAAACAAAAACCTAGGCCTATTTCTCTGGCAAACAAAAGTAAGCTGCCCTGCTTCTGGATGGCAGATTGCAGGAGACACTTGGTACTATCAAACCAGCCCGACTTGGCACTGGTGCCACCTTGGATCTGGGAACCATGCTCTGTATCGTGGATATTCAGGGGCCAGCCGGCCACTCTCAGCCATATGTCCCCAAACAGAAACCTCGGCCCGTTTCTCTGGCAAACAAAACTCAACTGCCCCTCTTCTGGATGGCAAATTGCAGGATGAACTTGATACTAAAACCGCAGGCCGACTTGGTAGTGGTGACACCTTGGGCCTGGGAACCATCATGCGTATCGAGCATTTTAAGGAGCCAGCCGGCCACTCCCAGCAATATGCCCCCAAAAACAATCCACGGAATTTTCCTCTGGCAAACAAAAATCAGCTGCCTCGCTTCTGGATGGCAGATTGCAGGAGCCACTTTGCACCATCAAACCAGCCCGACTTGGCACTGGTGCCACATTGCATCTGGGAACCATGCTGCCTAGCGTGGATTTTCAGGAGCCAGCCGGCCACTCTCAGCTATATGCCCCCAAACAAAACCCACGGCCCGTTTCCCTGGCAAACAAAATTAAGCTGCCCCGCTTCTGGATGGCAGATTGCAGGACGCACTTGGTAGTATCAAACCAGCAAAACTTGGCACTGGTGCCACCTTGGGTCTGGGAACCATCCTGCGTATCGTGGGTTCAAAGGAGCCAGCCGGTCACTCCCAGCCACAGGCCCCCAAATACAAACAATGTCGCTTTTCCCTGGAAAACAAAACTCGCCTGCCAACTTTTTGATGGCAGATTGCAGGAGCCACTTGGTACTATCAAACCAGCCCAACTTGGCACTGGTGCCACCATGGGTCTGGTAACCATCCTGCCTATTGTAGCTTTCCAGGAGCCAGCCGGTCACTCCCAGCCATAGGTCCCCAGTCACAAACCTCGGCCCGTTTCCCTGGCAAACAAAAGTAAGCTACCCCGCTTCTGGATGGCAGATTGCAGGAGCCACTTGGTACTATCAAACCAGCCCAACTTGGCACTGGTGCCACCTTGGGTCTGGGAACCATGCTGCGTAACACAGATTCTAAGGCGCCAGTCGGCCACTACGAGCCACAAGCCCCCAAACACAAACAACGGCGCTATTCTCTGGCAAACAAAACTCAACTGCCCCTCTTCTGGATGGCAAATTGCAGGACGCACTTGGTACTATAAAAACAGCCCGACTTGGCACTGGTGCCCCCTTGGGTCTGGGAACCATCCTGCGTATCGATCTTTTTAATGAGACAGCCGGCCGCTCCCAGCCATATACCCCCAAACACAACCCACGGCCCTTTTCTCTGGCAAACAAAACTCAACTGCACCGCTTCTGGATGGCAGATTGCAGGAGCCACTTGGTACTATCAAACCAGCCCGACTTGGCACTGGTGCCACCTTGGGTCTGGGAACCATCCTGCGTATTGTGGGTTGTCAGGAGCCAGCCGAACACTCTCGGCCACAGACCCCAATTAAAAACAACGGCCCGTTTCACAGGCAAACAAAACTCAGCTGCCCCGCTTCTGGATGGGAGATTGCAGGAGGCACTTGACACTGTGAAACCAGCCCCACTTGGCACTGGTGCCACCTTGGGTCTGGGAACCATGCTGCGTATCATGGATTTTCAGGAGCCAGCCGGCCACTGCCAGCCACAGGCCCCCAAACACAAACCACAGCCTTTTTGTCTGGCAAACAAAATTCAGCTGCCCCGCTTCTGGATGGCAGATTGCAGGAGCCACTTGGGACTATCACACCAGCACAACATGGCACTGCTGCCACCTTGGATCTGGGAACCATCCTTCCTATCGTGGATTTTCAGGGGCCAGCCGGTCACTCTCAGCCATAGGCCCCAAACACAAACCACGGCCCTTTTCTCTGGAAAACAAAACTCAACTGCCCCTCTTCTGGATGGCAGATTGCAGGAGCCACTGGGTACTATGAAACCAGCCCTACTTGGCACTGATGCCACCTTGGGTCTGGGAACCATGCTGCGTATCATGGATTTTCAGGAGGCAGCCGGCCACTGCCAGCCACAGGCCCCGAAACACAAACAACAGCCTTTTTCTCTGGCAAACAAAATTCAGCTGCGCCGCTACTGGATGGCAGATTGCAGGAGCCACTTGGTACTATCAAACCAGCCCAACTTGGCACTGGTGCCACCTTGGGTCTGGGAACCATGCTGCGTAACACAGATTCTAAGGCGCCAGTCGGCCACTACGAGCCACAAGCCCCCAAACACAAACAACGGCGCTATTCTCTGGCAAACAAAACTCAACTGCCCCTCTTCTGGATGGCAAATTGCAGGACGCACTTGGTACTATAAAAACAGCCCGACTTGGCACTGGTGCCCCCTTGGGTCTGGGAACCATCCTGCGTATCGATCTTTTTAATGAGACAGCCGGCCACTCCCAGCCATATGCCCCCAAACACAACCCACGGCCCTTTTCTCTGGCAAACAAAACTCAACTGCACCGCTTCTGGATGGCAGATTGCAGGAGCCACTTGGTACTATCAAACCAGCCCGACTTGGCACTGGTGCCACCTTGGGTCTGGGAACCATCCTGCGTATTGTGGGTTGTCAGGAGCCAGCCGAACACTCTCGGCCACAGACCCCAATTAAAAACAACGGCCCGTTTCACAGGCAAACAAAACTCAGCTGCCCCGCTTCTGGATGGGAGATTGCAGGAGGCACTTGGTGTAATCAAACCAGCCCGACTTGGCACTGGTGCCACCTTGGGTCTGGGAAACATCCTGCGTATCGTGGATTCTAAGGAGCCAGCCGGCCACTCCTAGCCACAGGCCCCCAAACAAAAACCTAGGCCTATTTCTCTGGCAAACAAAAGTAAGCTGCCCTGCTTCTGGATGGCAGATTGCAGGAGACACTTGGTACTATCAAACCAGCCCGACTTGGCACTGGTGCCACCTTGGATCTGGGAACCATGCTCTGTATCGTGGATATTCAGGGGCCAGCCGGCCACTCTCAGCCATATGTCCCCAAACAGAAACCTCGGCCCGTTTCTCTGGCAAACAAAACTCAACTGCCCCTCTTCTGGATGGCAAATTGCAGGATGAACTTGATACTAAAACCGCAGGCCGACTTGGTAGTGGTGACACCTTGGGCCTGGGAACCATCATGCGTATCGAGCATTTTAAGGAGCCAGCCGGCCACTCCCAGCAATATGCCCCCAAAAACAATCCACAGAATTTTCCTCTGGCAAACAAAAATCAGCTGCCTCGCTTCTGGATGGCAGATTGCAGGAGCCACTTTGCACCATCAAACCAGCCCGACTTGGCACTGGTGCCACATTGCATCTGGGAACCATGCTGCCTAGCGTGGATTTTCAGGAGCCAGCCGGCCACTCTCAGCTATATGCCCCCAAACAAAACCCACGGCCCGTTTCCCTGGCAAACAAAATTAAGCTGCCCCGCTTCTGGATGGCAGATTGCAGGACGCACTTGGTAGTATCAAACCAGCAAAACTTGGCACTGGTGCCACCTTGGGTCTGGGAACCATCCTGCGTATCGTGGGTTCAAAGGAGCCAGCCGGTCACTCCCAGCCACAGGCCCCCAAATACAAACAATGTCGCTTTTCCCTGGAAAACAAAACTCGCCTGCCAACTTTTTGATGGCAGATTGCAGGAGCCACTTGGTACTATCAAACCAGCCCAACTTGGCACTGGTGCCACCATGGGTCGGGTAACCATCCTGCCTATTGTAGCTTTCCAGGAGCCAGCCGGTCACTCCCAGCCATAGGTCCCCAGTCACAAACCTCGGCCCGTTTCCCTGGCAAACAAAAGTAAGCTACCCCGCTTCTGGATGGCAGATTGCAGGAGCCACTTGGTACTATCAAACCAGCCCAACTTGGCACTGGTGCCACCTTGGGTCTGGGAACCATGCTGCGTAACACAGATTCTAAGGCGCCAGTCGGCCACTACGAGCCACAAGCCCCCAAACACAAACAACGGCGCTATTCTCTGGCAAACAAAACTCAACTGCCCCTCTTCTGGATGGCAAATTGCAGGACGCACTTGGTACTATAAAAACAGCCCGACTTGGCACTGGTGCCCCCTTGGGTCTGGGAACCATCCTGCGTATCGATCTTTTTAATGAGACAGCCGGCCACTCCCAGCCATATGCCCCCAAACACAACCCACGGCCCTTTTCTCTGGCAAACAAAACTCAACTGCACCGCTTCTGGATGGCAGATTGCAGGAGCCACTTGGTACTATCAAACCAGCCCGACTTGGCACTGGTGCCACCTTGGGTCTGGGAACCATCCTGCGTATTGTGGGTTGTCAGGAGCCAGCCGAACACTCTCGGCCACAGACCCCAATTAAAAACAACGGCCCGTTTCACAGGCAAACAAAACTCAGCTGCCCCGCTTCTGGATGGGAGATTGCAGGAGGCACTTGACACTGTGAAACCAGCCCCACTTGGCACTGGTGCCACCTTGGGTCTGGGAACCATGCTGCGTATCATGGATTTTCAGGAGCCAGCCGGCCACTCCCAGCCACAGGCCCCCAAACACAAACCACAGCCTTTTTGTCTGGCAAACAAAATTCAGCTGCCCCGCTTCTGGATGGCAGATTGCAGGAGCCACTTGGGACTATCACACCAGCACAACATGGCACTGCTGCCACCTTGGATCTGGGAACCATCCTTCCTATCGTGGATTTTCAGGGGCCAGCCGGTCACTCTCAGCCATAGGCCCCAAACACAAACCACGGCCCTTTTCTCTGGAAAACAAAACTCAACTGCCCCTCTTCTGGATGGCAGATTGCAGGAGCCACTGGGTACTATGAAACCAGCCCTACTTGGCACTGATGCCACCTTGGGTCTGGGAACCATGCGGCGTATCATGGATTTTCAGGAGCCAGCCGGCCACTGCCAGCCACAGGCCCCGAAACACAAACAACAGCCTTTTTCTCTGGCAAACAAAATTCAGCTGCCCCGCTTCTGGATGGCAGATTGCAGGAACCACTTGGTACTAACAAACCAGCCCGACTTGGCACTGATGCCACCTTGGGTCTGGGAACCATCCTGCGTATCGTGGATTCAAAGGAGCCAGCTGGCCACTCCCAGCCACAGGCCCCAAAACACACACAACGGTGCTTTTCCCTGGAAAACAAAACTCGCCTGCCAAACTTTTGATGGCAGATTGCAGGAGCCACTTGGTATTATCAAACCAGCCCAACTTGGCACTGGTGCCACCATGGGTCTGGTCACCATCCTGCCTATCGTAGCTTTTCAGGAGCCAGCCAGCCACCCCCAGCCAGAGGCCCCCAGACAAATATTTCGGCCCGTTTCCCTGGCAAACAAAAGTAAGCTGCCCCGCTTCTGGATGGCAGATTGCAGGAGCCACTTTGCACCATCAAACCAGCCCAACTTGGCACTGGTGCCAACTCAGGTCTGGGAACCATCCTGCGTATCGTGGGTTCTAAGGAGCCAGCTGGCCACTCCCAACCACAGGCCCCCAAACACAAACAACGGCGCTTTTCCCTGGAAAACAAAACTCGCCTGCCAACTTTTTGATGGCAGATTGCAGGAGCCACTTGGTACTATCAAACCAGCCCAACTTGGCACTGGTGCCACCATGGGTCTGGTCACCATCCTGCCTATCGTAGCTTTTCAGGAGCCAGCCGGTCACTCCCAGCCATAGGCCCCCAGACACAAACCTCGGCCCGTTTCCCTGGCAAACAAAAGTAAGCTGCCCCGCTTCTGCATGGCAGATTGCAGGAGCTACTTAGTACTATCAAACCAGCCCGACTTGGCACTGGTGACACCTCTGGTCTGGGAACCATCCTGCCTATCGTGGATTTTCAGGGGCCAGCCGGCCACTCTCAGCCATATGCCCCAAAAACAAACCACGGCCCTTTTCTCTGGCAAACAAAACTCAACTGCCCCTCTTCTGGATGGCAAATTTTAGGACGCACTTTGTACTACGAAAACCGCCCGACGTGGCACTGGTGCCACCTTGTGTCAGGGAACCATCCTGCATATCGAGCTTTTTAAGGAGCCAGCCGGCCACGCCCAGCCATATACCCCCAAAAACAAACCACGGACCATTTCTCTTGGAAACAAAAATCCGCTGCCCCGCGTCTGTATGGCAGATTGCAGGAGCCACTTTGCACCATCAAACCAGCCCGACTTGGCACTGGTGCCACCTTGGGTCTGGGAACAATCCTGCATATCGTGGATTCTAAGGAGCCAGCCGGCCACTCCCTGCCACAGGCCCCCAAACACAAACAACGGCGCTTTTCCCTGGAAAACAAAATTCGCCTGCCAGCTTTTTGATGGCAGATTGCAGGAGCCACTTGGTACTATCAAATCATCCCAACTTGGCACTGGTGCCACTATGGGTCTGGGAACCATCCTGCCTATTGTAGCATTTCAGGAGCCAGCCGGTCACTCCCAGCCATAGGCCCCCAGACACAAACCTCGGCCCGTTTCCCTGGCAAACAAAATTAAGCTGCCCCGATTCTGGATGGCAGATTGCAGGAGCCACTTGGTTGTGTCAAACCAGCCCGACTTGGCACTGGTGCCACCTTGGGTCTGGGAACCATCCTGCGTAACGTGGATTCTAAGCAGCCACCCGGCCACTCTGAGCCACAGGCCCCCAAACACAAACAACGGCGCTTTTCCCTGGAAAACAAAACTCGCCTGCCAAATTTGATGGCAGATTGCAGGAGACACTTGGTACTATCAAACCAGCCCAACTTGGCACTGGTGCCACGTCTGGTCTGGGAACCATCCTGCCTATCGTAGCTTTTCAGGAGCCAGCCGGTCACTCCCAGCCATAGACCCCCAGACACAAACCTCGGCCCGTTTCCCTGGAAAACAAAAGTAAGTTACCCCGATTCTGGATGGCAGATTGCAGGAGCCACTTGGTACTATCAAATCAGCCCAACTTGGCACTGGTGCCACCATGGGTCTGGTAAACATCCTGCCTATCGTAGCTTTTCAGGAGCCAGCCGGTCACTCCCTGCCATAGGCCCCCGGACACAAACCTCGGCCCGTTTCCCTGGCAAACAAAAGTAATCTACCCCACTTCTATATGGCAGATTGCAGGACGCACTTGGTACTATCAAACCAGCCCAACTTGGCACTGGTGCCACGTCAAGTCTAGGAACCATCCTGCGTATCGTGGATTCTAAGGAGCCAGCCTGCCACTCCCAGCCATAGGCCTCTAAACAAAAACAACGGCGCTTTTCCCTGGTAAAGAAAACTTGCCTGCCAACTTTTTGATGGCAGATTGCAGGAGCCACTTGGTACTATCAAACCAGCCCAACTTGGCACTGGTGCCACCATGGGTCTGGTCACCATCCTGCCTATCGTAGCTTTTCAGGAGCCAGCCGGTCACTCCCAGCCATAGGCCCCCAGACACAAAGCTCGGCCCGTTTCCCTGGCAAACAAAAGTAAGCTGCCCCGCTTCTGGATGGCAGATTGCAGGAACCACTTGGTACTATCAAACCAGCCCGACTTGGCACTGGTGCCACCTCTGGTCTGGGAACCATCCTGCGTATCGTGGATTCTAAGGAGCCAGCTGGCCACTCCCAGCCACAGGCCCCCAAACACAAACAACGGCGCTTTTCCCTGGAAAACAAAACTCGCCTGCCAATTTTTTGATGGCAGATTGCAGGAGCCACTTGGTACTATCAAACCTGCCCAACTTGGCACTGGTGCCGCCATGGGTCTTGTCACCATCCTGCCTATCGTAGCTTTTCACGAGCCAGCCGGTCACTCCCAGCCATAGGACCCCAGACAAAAACCTCGGCCCGTTTCCCTGGAAAACAAAAGTAAGCTGCCCCGCTTCTGGATGGCAGATTGTAGGACGCATTTGTTACTATCAAACCCGCCCGACTTGGCACTGGTGCCACCACTGGTCTGGGAACCATCCTGCGTATCGTGGATTCTAAAGAGCCAGCCGGCCACTCCCAGCCACAGGCACCCATACACAAACAACGGCACTTTTCCCTGGAAAACAAAACTCGCCTGCCAACTTTTTGATGGCAGATTGCAGGAGCCACTTGGTACTATCAAACCAGCCCAACTTGGCACTGGTGCCACCATGGGTCTGGTCACCATCCTGCCTATCGTAGCTTTTCAGGAGCCAGCCGGTCACTCCCAGCCATAGGCCCCCAGACAAAAACCTCGGCCCGTTTCCCTGGCAAACAAAAGTAAGCTGCCCCGCTTCTGGATGGCAGATTGCAGGATCCACTTGGTACTATCAAACCAGCCCGACTTGGCACTGGTGCCACGACAAGTCTGGGAACCATCCTGCGTATCGTGGATTCTAATGAGCCAGCCGGCCACTCCCAGCCACAGGCCCCCAAACAAAAACAACGGCGCTTTTCCCTGGAAAACAAAACTCGCCTGCCAAGTTTTTGATGGCAGATTGCAGGAGCCACTTGGTACCATCAAACCAGCCCAACTTGGCACTGGTGCCACCTTGGGTCTGGTCACCATCCTGCCTATCGTAACTTTTCAGGAGCCAGCCGGTCACTCCCAGCCATAGGCCCCCAGTAACAAACCTCGGCCCGTTTCCCTGGCAAACAAAAGTAAGCTGCCCCGCTTCTGGATGGCAGATTGCAGGAGCCACTTTGCACCATCAAACTATCCCGACTAGGCACGGGTGCCACCTTGGGTCTGGGAACCATCCTGCGTATGGTGGATTCTAAGGAGCCAGCCGGCCACTCCCAGCCACAGGCCCCTAAACACATCAACGGCGCTTTTCCCTGGAAAACAAAACTCGCCTGCCAAACTTTTGATGGCAGATTGCAGGAGCCACTTGGTACTATCAAACCAGCCCAACTTGGGACTGGTGCCACCATGGGTCTGGTCACCATCCTGGCTATCGTAGCTTTTCAGGAGCCAGCCGGTCACTCGCAGCCATAGGCCCCCAGACACAAACCTCGGCCCGTTTCCCTGGCAAACAAAAGTAAGCTGCCCTGCTTCTGGATGGCAGATTGCAGGAACCACTTGGTACTATCAAACCAGCAAAACTTGGCACTGGTGCCACCTTGGGTCTGGATACCATGGTGCGTATCGTGGATTCTAAGGAGCCAGCCGGCCACTCCCAGCCACAGGCCCCCAAACAAAAACAACGGCGCTTTTCCCTGGAAAACAAAACTCGCCTACCAAAGTTTTGATGGCAGATTGCAGGAGCCACTTGGTACTATCAAACCAGCCCAACTTGGCACTGGTGCCACCATGGGTCTGGTCACCATCCTGCCTATCGTAACTTTTCAGGAGCCAGCCGGTCACTCCCAGCCATAGGCCCCCAGACACAAAGCTCGGCCCGTTTCCCTGGCAAAGGAAATTAAGCTGCCCCGCTTCTGGATGGCAGATTGCAGGAGCCACTTGGTACTATCAAACCAGCCCGACTTGGCACTGGTGCCACCTCTGGTCTGGGAACCATCCTGCGTATCGTGGATTCTAAGGAGCCAGTCGGCCACTCCCAGCCACAGGCCCCCAAACACAAACAACGGCCCGTTTCCGTGGCAAACAAAAGTAAGCTGCCCCGCTTCTGGATGGCAGATTGCAGGAGCCACTTGGTACTATCAAACCAGCCCGACTTGGCACTGGTGCCACCTCTGGTCTGGGAACCATCCTGCGTATTGTGGTTTCTAAGGAGCCAGCCGGCCACTCCCAACCACAGGCCCCCAAACACAAACAACGGCGCTTTTCCCTGGAAAACAAAACTCGCCTGCCAACGTTTTGATGGCAGATTGCAGGAGCCACTTGGTACTATCAAACCAGCCCAACTTGGCACTGGTGCCACCATGGGTCTTGTCACCATCCTGCCTATCGTAGCTTTCAGGAGCCAGCCGGTCACTGCCTGCCATAGGCCCCGAGACACAAACCTCGGCCCGTTTCCCTGGCAAACAAAAGTAAGCTGCCCCGCTTCTGGATGGCAGATTGCAGGAGCCACTTGGTACTATCAAACCAGCCCGACTTGGCACTGGTGCCACTTCTGGTCTGGGAACCATCCTGCGTATCGTGGATTTTATGGAGCCAGCCGGTCAGTCCCAGCCATAGGCCCCCAAACACAAACAACGATCCGTTTCCCTGGCAAACAAAAGTAAGCTGCCCCGCTTCTGGATGGCAGATTGCAGGAACCACTTGATAGTATCAAACCAGCCCAACTTGGCACTGGTGCCACCTCTGGTCTGGGAACCATGCTGCGTATCGTGGTTTCTAAGGAGCCAGCCGGCCACTCCCAACCATAGACCCCCAGACACAAACCTCGGCCCGTTTCCCTGAAAAACAAAAGTAAGCTACCCCGATTCTGGATGGCAGATTGCAGGAGCCACTTGGTACTATCAAATCAGCCCAACTTGGCACTGGTGCCACCATGGGTCTGGTAAACATCCTGCCTATCGTAGCTTTTCAGGAGCCAGCCGGCCACTCTCAGCCATATGCCCCCAAAAACAAACCACGGCCCTTTTCTCTGGCAAACAAAACTCAACTGCCCCTCTTCTGGATGGCAAATTTTAGGACGCACTTTGTACTACGAAAACCGCCCGACGTGGCACTGGTGCCACCTTGTGTCAGGGAACCATCCTGCATATCGAGCTTTTTAAGGAGCCAGCCGGCCACGCCCAGCCATAAACCACCAAAAACAAACCACGGACTATTTCTCTTGGAAAAAAAAATCCGCTGCCCCGCGTCTGTATGGCAGATTGCAGGAGCCACTTTGCACCATCAAACCAGCCCGACTTGGCACTGGTGCCACCTTGGGTCTGGGAACAATCCTGCATATCGTGGATTCTAAGGAGCCAGCCGGCCACTCCCAGCCACAGGCCCCCAAACACAAACAACGGCGCTTTTCCCTGGAAAACAAAATTCGCCTGCCAACTTTTTGATGGCAGATTGCAGGAGCCACTTGGTACTATCAAATCATCCCAACTTGGCACTGGTGCCACTATGGGTCTGGGAACCATCCTGCCTATTGTAGCATTTCAGGAGCCAGCCGGTCACTCCCAGCCATAGGCCCCCAGACACAAACCTCGGACCGTTTCCCTGGCAAACAAAATTAAGCTGCCCCGATTCTGGATGGCAGATTGCAGGAGCCACTTGGTTGTGTCAAACCAGCCCGACTTGGCACTGGTGCCACCTTGGGTCTGGGAACCATCCTGCGTATCGTGGATTCTAAGCAGCCACCCGGCCACTCTGAGCCACAGGCCCCCAAACAAAAACTACGGCGCTTTTCCCTGGAAAACAAAACTCGCCTGCCAACTTTTTGATGGCAGATTGCAGGAGCCACTTGGTACTATCAAACCAGCCCAACTTGGCACTGGTGCCACGTCTGGTCTGGGAACCATCCTGCCTATCGTAGCTTTTCAGGAGCCAGCCGGTCACTCCCAGCCATAGACCCCCAGACACAAACCTCGGCCCGTTTCCCTGGCAAACAAAAGTAAGCTGCCCCGCTTTTGGATGGCAGATTGCAGGAGCCACGTTGCACCATTAACCAGCCCCACGTGGCACTGGTGCCACCTTGGGTCTGGGAACAAGTTGGGCTGGTTTGATAGTACCAAGTGGCTCCTGCAATCTGCCATCCAGAAGCGGGACAGCTTACTTTTTTTTCCCAGGGAAACGGGCCGAGGTATTTGTCTGGGGGCCTATGGCTGGGACTGACCGGCTGACTACTGAAAAGCTACGATAGGCAGGATGGTTACCAGACTCATGGTGCCACCAGTGCCAAGTCGGGCTGCTTTGATAATACTAAATAGCTCCTGCAATCTGCCATCCAGACGCGGGGCAGCGGATTTTTGTTTGCTGGAGAAAAGTTCCGTGGTTTTATTTTTGGGGGTATATGACTGGACGTGGCCGGCTGGCTCCTTAAAAAGCTCTATACGCAGGATTGTTCCCTGACCCAAGGTGGCATCAGTGCCAAGTCGGGCTGTTTTCGTAGTACCAAGTGCGTCCTGCAATTTGCCATCCAGAAGCGGGGCAGCCTACTTTTGTTTGCCAGGGAAACGTGCCGAGGTATTTGTCTGGGGGCCTATGGGTGGGAGTGAGCGGCTGGCTCCTGAAAAGCTACGATAGGCAGGATGGTGACCAGACCCATGGTGGCACCAGTGCCAAGTTGGGGTGGTTTGATAGTACCAAGTGGCTCCTGCAATCTGCCATCAAGAAGTTGGCAGGCGAGTTTTGTTTTCCAGGGAAAAGCGCCGTTGTTTTTGTTTAGAGGCCTGTGGCTGGGAGTGGCCGCCTGTCCTCGTAGAATCTACGTTACGCAGCATGGTTCCCAGAGCCAAGGTGGCACCAGGGCCAAGTCGGGCTGGTTTGTAAGTACCAAGTGCATCCTGCAATCTGCCATCCAAAAGCGGGGCAGCTTACTTTTGTTTGCCAGGGAAACGGGCCGAGGTTTGTGTCCGGGGGCCTATGGCAGGGAGTGACCGGCTGGCTCCTGAAAAGCTACGATAGGCAGGATGTTTACCAGACCCATGGTGGCACCAGTGCCAAGTTGGGCTGATTTGATAGTACCAAGTGGCTCCTGCAATCTGCCATCCAGAATCGGGGTAACTTACTTTTGTTTTCCAGGGAAACGGGCCGAGGTTTGTGTCTGGGGGTCTATGGCTGGGAGTGACCGGCTGGCTCCTGAAAAGCTACAATAGGCAGGATGGTTCCCAGACCAGAGGTGGCACCAGTGCCAAGTTGGGCTGGTTTGATAGTACCAAGTGGCTCCTGCAATCTGCCATCAAAAAGTTGGCAGGCGAGTTTTGTTTTCCAGGGAAAAGCGCCGTTGTTTGTGTTTGGGGGCCTGTGGCTCAGAGTGGCCGGGTGGCTCCTTAGAATCCACGTTACGCAGGATGGTTCCCAGACCCAAGGTGGCACCAGTGCCAAGTCGGGCTGGTTTGACACAACCAAGTGGCTCCTGCAATCTGCCATCCAGAATCGGGGCAGCTTAATTTTGTTTGCCAGGGAAACGGTCCGAGGTTTGTGTCTGGGGGCCTATGGCTGGGAGTGACCGGCTGGCTCCTGAAATGCTACAATAGGCAGGATGGTTCCCAGACCCATAGTGGCACCAGTGCCAAGTTGGGATGATTTGATAGTACCAAGTGGCTCCTGCAATCTGCCATCAAAAAGCTGGCAGGCGAATTTTGTTTTCCAGGGAAAAGCGCCGTTGTTTGTGTTTGGGGGCCTGTGGCAGGGAGTGGCCGGCTGGCTCCTTAGAATCCACGATATGCAGGATTGTTCCCAGACCCAAGGTGGCACCAGTGCCAAGTCGGGCTGGTTTGATGGTGCAAAGTGGCTCCTGCAATCTGCCATACAGACGCGGGGCAGCGGATTTTTGTTTCCAAGAGAAATGGTCCGTGGTTTGTTTTTGGGGGTATATGGCTGGGCGTGGCCGGCTGGCTCCTTAAAAAGCTCGATATGCAGGATGGTTCCCTGACACAAGGTGGCACCAGTGCCACGTCGGGCGGTTTTCGTAGTACAAAGTGCGTCCTAAAATTTGCCATCCAGAAGAGGGGCAGTTGAGTTTTGTTTGCCAGAGAAAAGGGCCGTGGTTTGTTTTTGGGGCATATGGCTGAGAGTGGCCGGCTGGCCCCTGAAAATCCACGATAGGCAGGATGGTTCCCAGACCAGAGGTGTCACCAGTGCCAAGTCGGGCTGGTTTGATAGTACTAAGTAGCTCCTGCAATCTGCCATGCAGAAGCGGGGCAGCTTACTTTTGTTTGCCAGGGAAACGGGCCGAGGTTTGTGTCTGGGGGCCTATGGCTGGGAGTGACCGGCTGGCTCCTGAAAAGCTACGATAGGCAGGATGGTGACCAGACCCATGGTGGCAGCAGTGCCAAGTTGGGCTGGTTTGATAGTACCAAGTGGCTCCTGCAATCTGCCATCAAAAAGTTGGCAGGCGAGTTTTGTTTTCCAGGGAAAAGCGCCGTTGTTTGTGTTTGGGGGCCTGTGGCTGGGAGTGGCCAGCTGGCTCCTTAGAACCCACGATACGCAGGATGGTTCCCAGACCTGAGTTGGCACCAGTGCCAAGTTGGGCTGGTTTGATAGTACCAAGTGGCTCCTGCAATCTGCCATGCAGAAGCGGGGCAGCTTACTTTTGTTTGCCAGGGAAACGGGCCGAAATATTTGTCTGGGGGCCTCTGGCTGGGGGTGGCTGGCTGGCTCCTGAAAAGCTACGATAGGCAGGATGGTGACCAGACCCATGGTGGCACCAGTGCCAAGTTGGGCTGGTTTGATAATACCAAGTGGCTCCTGCAATCTGCCATCAAATGTTTGGCAGGCGAGTTTTGTTTTCCAGGGAAAAGCACCGTTGTGTGTGTTTTGGGGCCTGTGGCTGGGAGTGGCCAGCTGGCTCCTTTGAATCCACGATACGCAGGATGGTTCCCAGACCCAAGGTGGCATCAGTGCCAAGTCGGGCTGGTTTGTTAGTACCAAGTGGTTCCTGCAATCTGCCATCCAGAAGCGGGGCAGCTGAATTTTGTTTGCCAGAGAAAAAGGCTGTTGTTTGTGTTTCGGGGCCTGTGGCTGGCAGTGGCCGGCTGGCTCCTGAAAATCCATGATACGCAGCATGGTTCCCAGACCCAAGGTGGCATCAGTGCCAAGTAGGGCTGATTTCATAGTACCCAGTGGCTCCTGCAATCTGCCATCCAGAAGAGGGGCAGTTGAGTTTTGTTTTCCAGAGAAAAGGGCCGTGGTTTGTGTTTGGGGCCTATGGCTGAGAGTGACCGGCTGGCCCCTGAAAATCCACGATAGGAAGGATGGTTCCCAGATCCAAGGTGGCAGCAGTGCCATGTTGTGCTGGTGTGATAGTCCCAAGTGGCTCCTGCAATCTGCCATCCAGAAGCGGGGCAGCTGAATTTTGTTTGCCAGACAAAAAGTCTGTGGTTTGTGTTTGGGGGCCTGTGGCTGGGAGTGGCCGGCTGGCTCCTGAAAATCCATGATACGCAGCATGGTTCCCAGACCCAAGGTGGCACCAGTGCCAAGTGGGGCTGGTTTCACAGTGTCAAGTGCCTCCTGCAATCTCCCATCCAGAAGCGGGGCAGCTGAGTTTTGTTTGCCTGTGAAACGGGCCGTTGTTTTTAATTGGGGTCTGTGGCCGAGAGTGTTCGGCTGGCTCCTGACAACCCACAATACGCAGGATGGTTCCCAGACCCAAGGTGGCACCAGTGCCAAGTCGGGCTGGTTTGATAGTACCAAGTGGCTCCTGCAATCTGCCATCCAGAAGCGGTGCAGTTGAGTTTTGTTTGCCAGAGAAAAGGGCCGTGGGTTGTGTTTGGGGGCATATGGCTGGGAGCGGCCGGCTGTCTCATTAAAAAGATCGATACGCAGGATGGTTCCCAGACCCAAGGGGGCACCAGTGCCAAGTCGGGCTGCTTTTATAGTACCAAGTGCGTCCTGCAATTTGCCATCCAGAAGAGGGGCAGTTGAGTTTTGTTTGCCAGAGAATAGCGCCGTTGTTTGTGTTTGGGGGCTTGTGGCTCGTAGTGGCCGACTGGCGCCTTAGAATCTGTGTTACGCAGCATGGTTCCCAGACCCAAGGTGGCACCAGTGCCAAGTTGGGCTGGTTTGATAGTACCAAGTGGCTCCTGCAATCTGCCATCCAGAAGCGGGGTAGCTTACTTTTGTTTGCCAGGGAAACGGGCCGAGGTTTGTGACTGGGGACCTATGGCTGGGAGTGACCGGCTGGCTCCTGGAAAGCTACAATAGGCAGGATGGTTACCAGACCCATGGTGGCACCAGTGCCAAGTTGGGCTGGTTTGATAGTACCAAGTGGCTCCTGCAATCTGCCATCAAAAAGTTGGCAGGCGAGTTTTGTTTTCCAGGGAAAAGCGCCGTTGTTTGTGTTTGGGGGCCTGTGGCTGGGAGTGGCCAGCTGGCTCCTTAGAACCCACGATACGCAGGATGGTTCCCAGACCTGAGTTGGCACCAGTGCCAAGTTGGGCTGGTTTGATAGTACCAAGTGGCTCCTGCAATCTGCCATGCAGAAGCGGGGCAGCTTACTTTTGTTTGCCAGGGAAACGGGCCGAAATATTTGTCTGGGGGCCTCTGGCTGGGGGTGGCTGGCTGGCTCCTGAAAAGCTACGATAGGCAGGATGGTGACCAGACCCATGGTGGCACCAGTGCCAAGTTGGGCTGGTTTGATAATAACAAGTGGCTCCTGCAATCTGCCATCAAAAGTTTGGCAGGCGAGTTTTGTTTTCCAGGGAAAAGCACCGTTGTGTGTGTTTTGGGGCCTGTGGCTGGGAGTGGCCAGCTGGCTCCTTTGAATCCACGATACGCAGGATGGTTCCCAGACCCAAGGTGGCATCAGTGCCAAGTCGGGCTGGTTTGTTAGTACCAAGTGGTTCCTGCAATCTGCCATCCAGAAGCGGGGCAGCTGAATTTTGTTTGCCAGAGAAAAAGGCTGTTGTTTGTGTTTCGGGGCCTGTGGCTGGCAGTGGCCGGCTGGCTCCTGAAAATCCATGATACGCAGCATGGTTCCCAGACCCAAGGTGGCATCAGTGCCAAGTAGGGCTGGTTTCATAGTACCCAGTGGCTCCTGCAATCTGCCATCCAGAAGAGGGGCAGTTGAGTTTTGTTTTCCAGAGAAAAGGGCCGTGGTTTGTGTTTGGGGCCTATGGCTGAGAGTGACCGGCTGGCCCCTGAAAATCCACGATAGGAAGGATGGTTCCCAGATCCAAGGTGGCACCAGTGCCAAGTTTTGCTGGTTTGATACTACCAAGTGCGTCCTGCAATCTGCCATCCAGAAGCGGGGCAGCTTAATTTTGTTTGCCAGGGAAACGGGCCGTGGGTTTTGTTTGGGGGCATATAGCTGAGAGTGGCCGGCTGGCTCCTGAAAATCCACGCTAGGCAGCATGGTTCCCAGATGCAATGTGGCACCAGTGCCAAGTCGGGCTGGTTTGATGGTGCAAAGTGGCTCCTGCAATCTGCCATCCAGAAGCGAGGCAGCTGATTTTTGTTTGCCAGAGGAAAATTCCGTGGATTGTTTTTGGGGGCATATTGCTGGGAGTGGCCGGCTGGCTCCTTAAAATGCTCGATACGCATGATGGTTCCCAGGCCCAAGGTGTCACCACTACCAAGTCGGCCTGCGGTTTTAGTATCAAGTTCATCCTGCAATTTGCCATCCAGAAGAGGGGCAGTTGAGTTTTGTTTGCCAGAGAAACGGGCCGAGGTTTCTGTTTGGGGACATATGGCTGAGAGTGGCCGGCTGGCCCCTGAATATCCACGATACAGAGCATGGTTCCCAGATCCAAGGTGGCACCAGTGCCAAGTCGGGCTGGTTTGATAGTACCAAGTGTCTCCTGCAATCTGCCATCCAGAAGCAGGGCAGCTTACTTTTGTTTGCCAGAGAAATAGGCCTAGGTTTTTGTTTGGGGGCCTGTGGCTAGGAGTGGCCGGCTGGCTCCTTAGAATCCACGATACGCAGGATGGTTCCCAGACCCAAGGTGGCACCAGTGCCAAGTCGGGCTGGTTTGATTACACCAAGTGCCTCCTGCAATCTCCCATCCAGAAGCGGGGCAGCTGAGTTTTGTTTGCCTGTGAAACGGGCCGTTGTTTTTAATTGGGGTCTGTGGCCGAGAGTGTTCGGCTGGCTCCTGACAACCCACAATACGCAGGATGGTTCCCAGACCCAAGGTGGCACCAGTGCCAAGTCGGGCTGGTTTGATAGTACCAAGTGGCTCCTGCAATCTGCCATCCAGAAGCGGTGCAGTTGAGTTTTGTTTGCCAGAGAAAAGGGCCGTGGGTTGTGTTTGGGGGCATATGGCTGGGAGTGGCCGGCTGTCTCAGTAAAAAGATCGATACGCAGGATGGTTCCCAGACCCAAGGGGGCACCAGTGCCAAGTCGGGCTGTTTTTATAGTACCAAGTGCGTCCTGCAATTTGCCATCCAGAAGAGGGGCAGTTGAGTTTTGTTTGCCAGAGAATAGCGCCGTTGTTTGTGTTTGGGGGCTTGTGGCTCGTAGTGGCCGACTGGCGCCTTAGAATCTGTGTTACGCAGCATGGTTCCCAGACCCAAGGTGGCACCAGTGCCAAGTTGGGCTGGTTTGATAGTACCAAGTGGCTCCTGCAATCTGCCATCCAGAAGCGGGGTAGCTTACTTTTGTTTGCCAGGGAAACGGGCCGAGGTTTGTGACTGGGGACCTATGGCTGGGAGTGACCGGCTGGCTCCTGGAAAGCTACAATAGGCAGGATGGTTACCAGACCCATGGTGGCACCAGTGCCAAGTTGGGCTGGTTTGATAGTACCAAGTGGCTCCTGCAATCTGCCATCAAAAAGTTGGCAGGCGAGTTTTGTTTTCCAGGGAAAAGCGCCGTTGTTTGTGTTTGGGGGCCTGTGGCTGGGAGTGGCCAGCTGGCTCCTTAGAACCCACGATACGCAGGATGGTTCCCAGACCTGAGTTGGCACCAGTGCCAAGTTGGGCTGGTTTGATAGTACCAAGTGGCTCCTGCAATCTGCCATCCAGAAGCGGGGCAGCTTACTTTTGTTTGCCAGGGAAACGGGCCGAAATATTTGTCTGGGGGCCTCTGGCTGGGGGTGGCTGGCTGGCTCCTGAAAAGCTACGATAGGCAGGATGGTGACCAGACCCATGGTGGCACCAGTGCCAAGTTGGGCTGGTTTGATAATAACAAGTGGCTCCTGCAATCTGCCATCAAAAGTTTGGCAGGCGAGTTTTGTTTTCCAGGGAAAATCACCGTTGTGTGTGTTTTGGGGCCTGTGGCTGGGAGTGGCCAGCTGGCTCCTTTGAATCCACGATACGCAGGATGGTTCCCAGACCCAAGGTGGCATCAGTGCCAAGTCGGGCTGGTTTGTTAGTACCAAGTGGTTCCTGCAATCTGCCATCCAGAAGCGGGGCAGCTGAATTTTGTTTGCCAGAGAAAAAGGCTGTTGTTTGTGTTTCGGGGCCTGTGGCTGGCAGTGGCCGGCTGGCTCCTGAAAATCCATGATACGCAGCATGGTTCCCAGACCCAAGGTGGCATCAGTGCCAAGTAGGGCTGGTTTCATAGTACCCAGTGGCTCCTGCAATCTGCCATCCAGAAGAGGGGCAGTTGAGTTTTGTTTTCCAGAGAAAAGGGCCGTGGTTTGTGTTTGGGGCCTATGGCTGAGAGTGACCGGCTGGCCCCTGACAATCCACGATAGGAAGGATGGTTCCCAGATCCAAGGTGGCACCAGTGCCAAGTTTTGCTGGTTTGATACTACCAAGTGCGTCCTGCAATCTGCCATCCAGAAGCGGGGCAGCTTAATTTTGTTTGCCAGGGAAACGGGCCGTGGGTTTTGTTTGGGGGCATATAGCTGAGAGTGGCCGGCTGGCTCCTGAAAATCCACGCTAGGCAGCATGGTTCCCAGATGCAATGTGGCACCAGTGCCAAGTCGGGCTGGTTTGATGGTGCAAAGTGGCTCCTGCAATCTGCCATCCAGAAGCGAGGCAGCTGATTTTTGTTTGCCAGAGGAAAATTCCGTGGATTGTTTTTGGGGGCATATTGCTGGGAGTGGCCGGCTGGCTCCTTAAAATGCTCGATACGCATGATGGTTCCCAGGCCCAAGGTGTCACCACTACCAAGTCGGCCTGCGGTTTTAGTATCAAGTTCATCCTGCAATTTGCCATCCAGAAGAGGGGCAGTTGAGTTTTGTTTGCCAGAGAAACGGGCCGAGGTTTCTGTTTGGGGACATATGGCTGAGAGTGGCCGGCTGGCCCCTGAATATCCACGATACAGAGCATGGTTCCCAGATCCAAGGTGGCACCAGTGCCAAGTCGGGCTGGTTTGATAGTACCAAGTGTCTCCTGCAATCTGCCATCCAGAAGCAGGGCAGCTTACTTTTGTTTGCCAGAGAAATAGGCCTAGGTTTTTGTTTGGGGGCCTGTGGCTAGGAGTGGCCGGCTGGCTCCTTAGAATCCACGATACGCAGGATGGTTCCCAGACCCAAGGTGGCACCAGTGCCAAGTCGGGCTGGTTTGATTACACCAAGTGCCTCCTGCAATCTCCCATCCAGAAGCGGGGCAGCTGAGTTTTGTTTGCCTGTGAAACGGGCCGTTGTTTTTAATTGGGGTCTGTGGCCGAGAGTGTTCGGCTGGCTCCTGACAACCCACAATACGCAGGATGGTTCCCAGACCCAAGGTGGCACCAGTGCCAAGTCGGGCTGGTTTGATAGTACCAAGTGGCTCCTGCAATCTGCCATCCAGAAGCGGTGCAGTTGAGTTTTGTTTGCCAGAGAAAAGGGCCGTGGGTTGTGTTTGGGGGCATATGGCTGGGAGTGGCCGGCTGTCTCAGTAAAAAGATCGATACGCAGGATGGTTCCCAGACCCAAGGGGGCACCAGTGCCAAGTCGGGCTGTTTTTATAGTACCAAGTGCGTCCTGCAATTTGCCATCCAGAAGAGGGGCAGTTGAGTTTTGTTTTCCAGAGAATAGCGCCGTTGCTTGTGTTTGGGGGCTTGTGGCTCGTAGTGGCCGACTGGCGCCTTAGAATCTGTGTTACGCAGCATGGTTCCCAGACCCAAGGTGGCACCAGTGCCAAGTTGGGCTGGTTTGATAGTACCAAGTGGCTCCTGCAATCTGCCATCCAGAAGCGGGGTAGCTTACTTTTGTTTGCCAGGGAAACGGGCCGAGGTTTGTGACTGGGGACCTATGGCTGGGAGTGACCGGCTGGCTCCTGGAAAGCTACAATAGGCAGGATGGTTACCAGACCCATGGTGGCACCAGTGCCAAGTTGGGCTGGTTTGATAGTATCAAGTGGCTCCTGCAATCTGCCATCAAAAAGTTGGCAGGCGAGTTTTGTTTTCCAGGGAAAAGCGACATTGTTTGTATTTGGGGGCCTGTGGCTGGGAGTGACCGGCTGGCTCCTTTGAACCCACGATACGCAGGATGGTTCCCAGACCCAAGGTGGCACCAGTGCTAAGTTTTGCTGGTTTGATACTACCAAGTGCGTCCTGCAATCTGCCATCCAGAAGCGGGGCAGCTTAGTTTTGTTTGCCAGGGAAACGGGCCGTGGGTTTTGTTTGGGGGTATATAGCTGAGAGTGGCCGGCTGGCTCCTGAAAATCCACGCTAGGCAGCATGGTTCCCAGATGCAATGTGGCACCAGTGCCAAGTCGGGCTGGTTTGATGGTGCAAAGTGGCTCCTGCAATCTGCCATCCAGAAGCGAGGCAGCTGATTTTTGTTTGCCAGAGGAAAATTCCGTGGATTGTTTTTGGGGGCATATTGCTGGGAGTGGCCGGCTGGCTCCTTAAAATGCTCGATACGCATGATGGTTCCCAGGCCCAAGGTGTCACCACTACCAAGTCGGCCTGCGGTTTTAGTATCAAGTTCATCCTGCAATTTGCCATCCAGAAGAGGGGCAGTTGAGTTTTGTTTGCCAGAGAAACGGGCCGAGGTTTCTGTTTGGGGACATATGGCTGAGAGTGGCCGGCTGGCCCCTGAATATCCACGATACAGAGCATGGTTCCCAGATCCAAGGTGGCACCAGTGCCAAGTCGGGCTGGTTTGATAGTACCAAGTGTCTCCTGCAATCTGCCATCCAGAAGCAGGGCAGCTTACTTTTGTTTGCCAGAGAAATAGGCCTAGGTTTTTGTTTGGGGGCCTGTGGCTAGGAGTGGCCGGCTGGCTCCTTAGAATCCACGATACGCAGGATGGTTCCCAGACCCAAGGTGGCACCAGTGCCAAGTCGGGCTGGTTTGATTACACCAAGTGCCTCCTGCAATCTCCCATCCAGAAGCGGGGCAGCTGAGTTTTGTTTGCCTGTGAAACGGGCCGTTGTTTTTAATTGGGGTCTGTGGCCGAGAGTGTTCGGCTGGCTCCTGACAACCCACAATACGCAGGATGGTTCCCAGACCCAAGGTGGCACCAGTGCCAAGTCGGGCTGGTTTGATAGTACCAAGTGGCTCCTGCAATCTGCCATCCAGAAGCGGTGCAGTTGAGTTTTGTTTGCCAGAGAAAAGGGCCGTGGGTTGTGTTTGGGGGCATATGGCTGGGAGTGGCCGGCTGTCTCATTAAAAAGATCGATACGCAGGATGGTTCCCAGACCCAAGGGGGCACCAGTGCCAAGTCGGGCTGTTTTTATAGTACCAAGTGCGTCCTGCAATTTGCCATCCAGAAGAGGGGCAGTTGAGTTTTGTTTGCAAGAGAATAGCGCCGTTGTTTGTGTTTGGGGGCTTGTGGCTCGTAGTGGCCGACTGGCGCCTTAGAATCTGTGTTACGCAGCATGGTTCCCAGACCCAAGGTGGCACCAGTGCCAAGTTGGGCTGGTTTGATAGTACCAAGTGGCTCCTGCAATCTGCCATCCAGAAGCGGGGTAGCTTACTTTTGTTTGCCAGGGAAACGGGCCGAGGTTTGTGACTGGGGACCTATGGCTGGGAGTGACCGGCTGGCTCCTGGAAAGCTACAATAGGCAGGATGGTTACCAGACCCATGGTGGCACCAGTGCCAAGTTGGGCTGGTTTGATAGTACCAAGTGGCTCCTGCAATCTGCCATCAAAAAGTTGGCAGGCGAGTTTTGTTTTCCAGGGAAAAGCGACATTGTTTGTATTTGGGGGCCTGTGGCTGGGAGTGACCGGCTGGCTCCTTTGAACCCACGATACGCAGGATGGTTCCCAGACCCAAGGTGGCACCAGTGCCAAGTTTTGCTGGTTTGATACTACCAAGTGCGTCCTGCAATCTGCCATCCAGAAGCGGGGCAGCTTAATTTTGTTTGCCAGGGAAACGGGCCGTGGGTTTTGTTTGGGGGTATATAGCTGAGAGTGGCCGGCTGGCTCCTGAAAATCCACGCTAGGCAGCATGGTTCCCAGATGCAATGTGGCACCAGTGCCAAGTCGGGCTGGTTTGATGGTGCAAAGTGGCTCCTGCAATCTGCCATCCAGAAGCGAGGCAGCTGATTTTTGTTTGCCAGAGGAAAATTCCGTGGATTGTTTTTGGGGGCATATTGCTGGGAGTGGCCGGCTGGCTCCTTAAAATGCTCGATACGCATGATGGTTCCCAGGCCCAAGGTGTCACCACTACCAAGTCGGCCTGCGGTTTTAGTATCAAGTTCATCCTGCAATTTGCCATCCAGAAGAGGGGCAGTTGAGTTTTGTTTGCCAGAGAAACGGGCCGAGGTTTCTGTTTGGGGACATATGGCTGAGAGTGGCCGGCTGGCCCCTGAATATCCACGATACAGAGCATGGTTCCCAGATCCAAGGTCGCACCAGTGCCAAGTCGGGCTGGTTTGATAGTACCAAGTGTCTCCTGCAATCTGCCATCCAGAAGCAGGGCAGCTTACTTTTGTTTGCCAGAGAAATAGGCCTAGGTTTTGGTTTGGGGGCCTATGGCTGAGAGTGGCCGGCTGGCCCCTGAAAATCAACGATAGGCAGGATGGTTCCCAGATCCAAGGTGGCACCAGTGCCAAGTAAGGCTGGTTGTATGGTTCAAAGTGACTCCTGCAATCTGCCATCCAGAAGCGGGACAGCTGAGTTTTTTTTGCCAGAGAAAAGGTCCATGGTTTCTTTTTGGGGCATACGGCTGGGAATTGCCGGCTGGCTCCTTAAAATGCTCGATACGCAGGATGGTTCCCAGAGCCAAGGTGGCACCACTGCCAAGTCGGGCTCTTTTTGTAGTACCAAGTGCGTCCTGCAATTTGCCATCCAGAAGAGGGGCAGTTGAGTTTTGTTTGCCAGAGAAAAGGGCCGTTGTTTGTGTTTGGGGGCCTGTGGCTGGGAGTGTTCGGCTGGTTCCTGAATATGTACAATACGCAGGATTGTTCCCAGATCCAAGGTGGCAGCAGTGCCATGTTGTGCTGGTGTGATAGTACCAAGTGGCTCCTGCAATCTGCCATCCAGAAGTGGGGCAGCTGATTTTTGTTTGCCAGAGAAAAGGTCCGTGGTTTGTTTTTGGGGGCATGTGGCTGAGAGTGGCCGGCTGGCCCCTGAAAATCCACGATACACAGGATGGTTCCCAGATCCAAGGTGGCACCTGTGCCAAGTCGGGCTGATTTGATAGTACTAAGTAGCTCCTGCAATCTGCCATGCAGAAGCGGGGCAGCTTACTTTTGTTTGCCAGGGAAACGGGCCGAGGTTTGTGTTTGGGGGCCTATGGCTGAGAGTGACCGGCTGGCTCCTGAAAAGCTACAATAGGCAGGATGGTGACCAGACCCATGGTGGCACCAGTGCCAAGTTGGGCTGGTTTGATAGTACCAAGTGGTTCCTGCAATCTGCCATCCAGAAGCAGGGCAGCTGAGTTTTGTTTGCCAGAGAAAAGGGCCTTGGTTTGTGTTTGGGGGCATATGGCTGGGTGTGGCCAGCTGGCTCCTTAAAATGCACGATATGCAACATGGCTCCCAGACCCAAGGTGGCACAAGTGCCAAGTTGGGCTGGTTTGATAGTACCAAGTGGCTCCTGCAATCTTCCATGATCACGTGGAGAAATACTTTCTGGTTTCAGCCTCATGCTCTTTCTTCTCTCCCTCAACTTCTCTATCACCTCTCATCTGGTTCACATGCGCTGTCTTCAAGGTCCACAGGCTACTTTTCACAGAATCTTCTGGCCTGATGAAGTAAGGATGATGAATAGAACAGAGCTGGGATCTATTTTCCAGTTTGGATAAAATGCATTCTGCACACAAATCCAAGGAGAACGGGCTGCCCCGATGCCCAGAAAATCTTTCACTCCTGCTAGTGTTCTACGTCAACCGCAACTTAGTCTGAAAGAAAAGCTTTTTCTCTGAGAGCATCTGAGAGGTTTGCATGAAGCACTGATATCTGACATATGCAATTTTGAATAGGAGAGGAAAAAGAAAATGGCAAGGAGTTTTTAATTTTAGTGGTTTCAATTTTAATTTCCGTGCACTTTTTCAAAACTTGTCAGCTCAAATGCCCATCAACATCTTTTAGTCATCTGTAAGTCAGTATTCATATAAAATGTGCTTCAAATCCAAAGAATTTCAAATTTGCACTCCAAGCTTCTATGCCTAGATTTATGATTTCCTACACATATTAGATGAAAGGAAGGCCTTTTTTACTGTGGGAGTGCTGGAACACTGGAACAGGTTGCCCAGAGAAGTTGTGGGTGTCCCATCCCTGAAAGTATTCAAGGTCACCTTGGACGGGGCTTGGAGCAGCAACAAAGGAGAAGCTTGATGGTAGAGAAACAAAGTTGGACTATAGAAGAAACTCGGATTGAAGTATAGGATCAAGTTTTCTCTCAGCTCTTGGGGTAAATTCAAAGTTGTACAAAATGACATTTATCTGTGCTATTCACTACTGTAACAGAAAGTTTCATGAAAACTGTACAGAAGATAGTAAATTTTAAAAGAGATAAGAATTACAGCATAAAATCCATGGGATAGGTTACAACATGAGACACTCTCTAAGAGAAAATCTCTGTGTTTCAGCACTTCATCGGGGTAAGATTTCATGAAGTGCCAAAGAAGGCGGCAAAATATCATTCGGGACATTATTTACTGGAATTCAGCCTGGCCATTAGTAGGAACTGCCTTTGAACATATCATGTAGATATACCACACACACTTTCCCTTCACTGAAAAATTACTGTTTACAACAAATAAGCAATTGACGATCAAAATTGATTGAAAGCATCTTAAACATGTCAAGTATTTCATTGTAGATGATCTGTGATCCAAATGCTTCTTCCACCTTCGAGAGGGACAGAAGAATTCTTCCATATCATGATGGTTTAAAATTGTATCAACCAATGTTTTCTGCTGAAAAGATATCATCTATTTTTTTCTATTTTTGGAAGAAAATATTCCTAGACATACAACAGGTGAGAACTAAGTAATTTTAAAGAAACAAATGAAATGAAAATATTCTGTAAATAGAATGAAATGAAAAGCTGTGTTTTAAATAGGAGCTAAATATTAAACAGAATTTTTGTACCAGGCATTTGAATTACTGCACCAGCTCTTTTGCCCATCAAGAGAGGCATTTAGCATTTCAGTCTTTTCCAAGGTGTTCATGATCTGCTATGCTGATCTCTGTGTGTGCCTAGGTGTGTGTGGAGGGGGGGGCATATGAAGGGGAGTGTGTATGTTTGCTTTACAATTGTTGTGGCAGATTCATGCCTCAGCTCCACATTTTGTTTTAAAAAGGTCACACCGAGTGGATATGAAGTTTACTATCAACAAGAGATCGATTCCCAAATCATCCATTTGACTCTCCCTTATAAATCATGTGCTTTGTTGCATATTTTATCAAATATACTTTCAAGCCAGATGGAGGAAGGAGGATGTGGGAATCCCTCCACCATCTTGCAACTTTTATGTAAGTAGGTTTTCAAGAAAATCATCATTTCTCTTTTAAATATGTCTGGAACAGGCATGATGGTAGTGTCAACCTGTTGGAGTTTTTGTTGCTGGAAGAAGTTGTACAAAAGGATTGGTTTTTACATTGACCAGTTACTGAATCAAGCGCAGGAATACATTGGAAATTTAGCTGGGGGTTCCTTTTCCCAGCAGACTACTTCTAGAACGAGCTTGTACACTGAAGCTGACTCTTTTGCTCTCTTTTTGTTTCTTTCCTATTTTCTTGGCTTCTTTGCCACTATCTAGACAATTTTGGAACTTTGTTCCCAACTAAAATGGTTTCAATAGTCTGATTGTGATCATACATTTTTACAAGGAATTTTTAAAATCTTTCCTCGAGTCCAGAAAGTCAAGGACTTAGATCTTTTTCTTCCCTTATCAATATTGCCATGAAATTGATAAATAAAGACCAACTCTTTATTTTTGTTTTTAACCCACGTAGATAATTCCCATCCATTAATCCATTTTGTGGACCAATAGCTGCCATTCTGATGGAAGCTGTCACTTCTTAACAATAGGCATTCTGTGACTATGTTGACAGCACTTTGGGTGAAGATCCTAACTGGTCTTAGATATACATAGGGAGAAATTTGCTCAGCCAGTGTCAGTCTTAAGCATGCGTATCAGAAGATCTTTCTAGAGCTGGGAATTTTCCCATGAAAGGGATTCAGTTAGGGAAGAGACACTTGTGCCAGAGTTTTACATTCTTCTTGAACACTGCTTAAGGAACTTAGATGCCATGTCCATTTGGATCTCTGTCTGCACAGAACTTTGTCATGCCAGTGCTTTGAAATGCATCTTGAAGAGAATTCACTAGCACAGAATGAAAGAGAGTGGAAGGGGTTGGTGGGGCTAACCAGGCCCAACCCCCCTGCCTAAACCAGGATACCTAGAGCCTCTTGCCCAGGATTCTATCTGGGTGTACTTTTAATGTCTTCAAAGATCCAGGCTCCACAATCTTTCTGGGCAGTCTGTGCCGTGGTTCAGTCACCCTGACAGTAAAGAAACATTTACTGATGTTCAAAGGCAATCTCCTGTATTTCAGTGTGTGCCCACTGCCTCTTGTCTTTTCCCTCAGCATCACTGAAAAGACACTGATTCCCTCCCCTTTGCACTATTGCTTCCATATATATGTGTGATGCCATGTAGAGGTATGTCAAAAACCTCCCTGAAGCCCAGGCAGATAATATTCCCTTCATCTACCAGTCAAGTTGATTCATCAGAGGAGTTTAAAGTGATGTTCAGCATGAAATTCCCCTGAAAAATCATGCTAACTACATTATTTGGTCATCTGTCATGTGCCTGGCAAGGATTTCCAGGAAGAGCTGCTTCATCAACTTCCTGGGGATAAAAAAGAGGCTGGCTGGTTTGTACTATGGCGAGTCCTCTTAATTGCCTTTTTTGAAGATGGGTGTCATTTGCTAACATCCACTCTTTAGCCTCTCTTGTCGTCTACATCTTAGCAAAACGCTTTTCCACTATGTCTGGCTAGGAAAAACTGTGCCAGCACAGAAAACATCTCCCATCGTGTTCTAGAAGTTGCACGGATGTCTGCCAAGTGTTTGGCAGGAAGAAAAGAAAAGTTGTCCAAAACAGCTTCCAATCGAATGTTCCTGTGATTGGAAAAGTCAGGAGAGTGCAAAGGTACTGTTTTCTATCAGTTGGCAAGGTGCGCACACAATCCCAGTGTTGTACAGCTTGCTTCTTCACCTTCCCGAAGCTGCCGCTCTCGCCGGCTGCCGGAGCCCAAGAAGCGGCTTCTTCGCGCAAAGACGATTGTGCCGCTCACAGTGCTCTCCTTAGCGCGGCTTCTGCCGAAAGACGCCCGGCAGCGGCTCTTACCTCCGGAGAGCATCCTACCTTCGTCTTTCGCGTCTTTTGTAGTCTACATCTTAGCAAAACGCTTTTCCACTATGTCTGGCTAGGAAAAACTGTGCCAGCACAGAAAACATCTCCCATCGTGTTCTAGAAGTTGCACGGATGTCTGCCAAGTGTTTGGCAGGAAGAAAAGAAAAGTTGTCCAAAACAGCTTCCAATCGAATGTTCCTGTGATTGGAAAAGTCAGGAGAGTGCAAAGGTACTGTTTTCTATCAGTTGGCAAGGTGCGCACACAATCCCAGTGTTGTACAGCTTGCTTCTTCACCTTCCCGAAGCTGCCGCTCTCGCCGGCTGCCGGAGCCCAAGAAGCGGCTTCTTCGCGCAAAGACGATTGTGCCGCTCACAGTGCTCTCCTTAGCGCGGCTTCTGCCGAAAGACGCCCGGCAGCGGCTCTTACCTCCGGAGAGCATCCTACCTTCGTCTTTCGCGTCTTTTGTAGTCTACATCTTAGCAAAACGCTTTTCCACTATGTCTGGCTAGGAAAAACTGTGCCAGCACAGAAAACATCTCCCATCGTGTTCTAGAAGTTGCACGGATGTCTGCCAAGTGTTTGGCAGGAAGAAAAGAAAAGTTGTCCAAAACAGCTTCCAATCGAATGTTCCTGTGATTGGAAAAGTCAGGAGAGTGCAAAGGTACTGTTTTCTATCAGTTGGCAAGGTGCGCACACAATCCCAGTGTTGTACAGCTTGCTTCTTCACCTTCCCGAAGCTGCCGCTCTCGCCGGCTGCCGGAGCCCAAGAAGCGGCTTCTTCGCGCAAAGACGATTGTGCCGCTCACAGTGCTCTCCTTAGCGCGGCTTCTGCCGAAAGACGCCCGGCAGCGGCTCTTACCTCCGGAGAGCATCCTACCTTCGTCTTTCGCGTCTTTTGTAGTCTACATCTTAGCAAAACGCTTTTCCACTATGTCTGGCTAGGAAAAACTGTGCCAGCACAGAAAACATCTCCCATCGTGTTCTAGAAGTTGCACGGATGTCTGCCAAATGTTTGGCAGGAAGAAAAGAAAAGTTGTCCAAAACAGCTTCCAATCGAATGTTCCTGTGATTGGAAAAGTCAGGAGAGTGCAAAGGTACTGTTTTCTATCAGTTGGCAAGGTGCGCACACAATCCCAGTGTTGTACAGCTTGCTTCTTCACCTTCCCGAAGCTGCCGCTCTCGCCGACTGCCGGAGCCGATGAATCGGCCTCTTCGCGCAAAGACGATTGTGCCGCTCACAGTGCTCTCCTTAGCGCGGCTTCTGCCGAAAGACGCCCGGCAGCGGCTCTTACCTCCGGAGAGCATCCTACCTTCGTCTTTCTCGTCTTTTGTAGTCTACATCTTAGCAAAACGCTTTTCCACTATGTCTGGCTAGGAAAAACTGTGCCAGCACAGAAAACATCTCCCATCGTGTTCTAGAAGTTGCACGGATGTCTGCCAAGTGTTTGGCAGGAAGAAAAGAAAAGTTGTCCAAAACAGCTTCCAATCGAATGTTCCTGTGATTGGAAAAGTCAGGAGAGTGCAAAGGTACTGTTTTCTATCAGTTGGCAAGGTGCGCACACAATCCCAGTGTTGTACAGCTTGCTTCTTCACCTTCCCGAAGCTGCCGCTCTCGCCGGCTGCCGGAGCCCAAGAAGCGGCTTCTTCGCGCAAAGACGATTGTGCCGCTCACAGTGCTCTCCTTAGCGCGGCTTCTGCCGAAAGACGCCCGGCAGCGGCTCTTACCTCCGGAGAGCATCCTACCTTCGTCTTTCGCGTCTTTTGTAGTCTACATCTTAGCAAAACGCTTTTCCACTATGTCTGGCTAGGAAAAACTGTGCCAGCACAGAAAACATCTCCCATCGTGTTCTAGAAGTTGCACGGATGTCTGCCAAGTGTTTGGCAGGAAGAAAAGTTGTCCAAAACAGCTTCCAATCGAATGTTCCTGTGATTGGAAAAGTCAGGAGAGTGCAAAGGTACTGTTTTCTATCAGTTGGCAAGGTGCGCACACAATCCCAGTGTTGTACAGCTTGCTTCTTCACCTTCCCGAAGCTGCCGCTCTCGCCGGCTGCCGGAGCCCAAGAAGCGGCTTCTTCGCGCAAAGACGATTGTGCCGCTCACAGGGCTCTCCTTAGCGCGGCTTCTGCCGAAAGACGCCCGGCAGCGGCTCTTACCTCCGGAGAGCATCCTACCTTCGTCTTTCGCGTCTTTTGTAGTCTACATCTTAGCAAAACGCTTTTCCACTATGTCTGGCTAGGAAAAACTGTGCCAGCACAGAAAACATCTCCCATCGTGTTCTAGAAGTTGCACGGATGTCTGCCAAGTGTTTGGCAGGAAGAAAAGAAAAGTTGTCCAAAACAGCTTCCAATCGAATGTTCCTGTGATTGGAAAAGTCAGGAGAGTGCAAAGGTACTGTTTTCTATCAGTTGGCAAGGTGCGCACACAATCCCAGTGTTGTACAGCTTGCTTCTTCACCTTCCCGAAGCTGCCGCTCTCGCCGACTGCCGGAGCCGATGAATCGGCTTCTTCGCGCAAAGACGATTGTGCCGCTCACAGTGCTCTCCTTAGCGCGGCTTCTGCCGAAAGACGCCCGGCAGCGGCTCTTACCTCCTGAGAGTGGCAGCTTCGGGAAGATGAAGAAGCAAGCTGTACAACACTGGGATTGTGTGCGTACCTTGCCAACTGATAGAAAACAGTACCTTTGCACTCTCCTGACTTTTCCAATCACATGAACATTCGATTGGAAGCTGTTTTGGACAACTTTTCTTTTCTTCCTCCCAAACACTTGGCAGACATCCGTGCAACTTCTAGAACACGATGGGAGATGTTTTCTGTGCTGGCACAGTTTTTCCTAGCCAGACATAGTGGAAAAGCGTTTTGCTAAGATGTAGACTACAAAAGACGCGAAAGACGAAGGTAGGATGCTCTCCGGAGGTAAGAGCCGCTGCCGGGCGTCTTTCGGCAGAAGCCGCGCTAAGGAGAGCACTGTGAGCGGCACAATCGTCTTTGCGCGAAGAAGCCGCTTCTTGGGCTCCGGCAGCCGGCGAGAGCGGCAGCTTCGGGAAGGTGAAGAAGCAAGCTGTACAACACTGGGATTGTGTGCGCACCTTGCCAACTGATAGAAAACAGTATCTTTGCACTCTCCTGACTTTTCCAATCACAGGAACATTCGATTGGAAGCTGTTTTGGACAACTTTTCTTTTCTTCCTGCCAAACACTTGGCAGACATCCGTGCAACTTCTAGAACACGATGGGAGATGTTTTCTGTGCTGGCACAGTTTTTCCTAGCCAGACATAGTGGAAAAGCTTTTTGCCGAGGTGTAGATGAGAAGAGGAGCTAAAGACGAAGGTAGGATGCTCTCCGGAGGTAAGAGCCGCTGCCGGGCGTCTTTCGGCAGAAGCCGCGCTAAGGAGAGCACTGTGAGCGGCACAATCGTCTTTGCGCGAAGAAGCCGCTTCTTGGGCTCCGGCAGCCGGCGAGAGCGGCAGCTTCGGGAAGGTGAAGAAGCAAGCTGTACAACACTGGGATTGTGTGCGCACCTTGCCAACTGATAGAAAACAGTACCTTTGCACTCTCCTGACTTTTCCAATCACAGGAACATTCGATTGGAAGCTGTTTTGGACAACTTTTCTTTTCTTCCTGCCAAACACTTGGCAGACATCCGTGCAACTTCTAGAACACGATGGGAGATGTTTTCTGTGCTGGCACAGTTTTTCCTAGCCAGACATAGTGGAAAAGCGTTTTGCTAAGATGTAGACTACAAAAGACGCGAAAGACGAAGGTAGGATGCTCTCCGGAGGTAAGAGCCGCTGCCGGGCGTCTTTCGGCAGAAGCCGCGCTAAGGAGAGCACTGTGAGCGGCACAATCGTCTTTGCGCGAAGAAGCCGCTTCTTGGGCTCCGGCAGCCGGCGAGAGCGGCAGCTTCGGGAAGGTGAAGAAGCAAGCTGTACAACACTGGGATTGTGTGCGCACCTTGCCAACTGATAGAAAACAGTACCTTTGCACTCTCCTGACTTTTCCAATCACAGGAACATTCGATTGGAAGCTGTTTTGGACAACTTTTCTTTTCTTCCTGCCAAACACTTGGCAGACATCCGTGCAACTTCTAGAACACGATGGGAGATGTTTTCTGTGCTGGCACAGTTTTTCCTAGCCAGACATAGTGGAGAAGCTTTTTGCCGAGGTGTAGATGAGAAGAGGAGCTAAAGACGAAGGTAGGGTGCTCTCCGGAGGTAAGAGCCGCTGCCGGGCGTCTTTCGGCAGAAGCCGCGCTAAGGAGAGCACTGTGAGCGGCACAATCGTCTTTGCGCGAAGAAGCCGCTTCTTGGGCTCCGGCAGCCGGCGAGAGCGGCAGCTTCGGGAAGGTGAAGAAGCAAGCTGTACAACACTGGGATTGTGTGCGCACCTTGCCAACTGATAGAAAACAGTACCTTTGCACTCTCCTGACTTTTCCAATCACAGGAACATTCGATTGGAAGCTGTTTTGGACAACTTTTCTTTTCTTCCTGCCAAACACTTGGCAGACATCCGTGCAACTTCTAGAACACGATGGGAGATGTTTTCTGTGCTGGCACAGTTTTTCCTAGCCAGACATAGTGGAAAAGCGTTTTGCTAAGATGTAGACGACAAGAGAGGCTAAAGAGTGGATGTTAGCATATGACACCCATCTTCAAAAAAGGCAATTAAGAGGACTCGCCATAGTACAAACCAGCCAGCCTCTTTTTTATCCCCAGGAAGTTGATGAAGCAGCTCTTCCTGGAAATCCTTGCCAGGCACATGACAGATGACCAAATAATGTAGTTAGCATGATTTTTCAGGGGAATTTCATGCTGAACATCACTTTAAACTCCTCTGATGAATCAACTTGACTGGTAGATGAAGGGAATATTATCTGCCTGGGCTTCAGGGAGGTTTTTGACATACCTCTACATGGCATCACACATACATATGGAAGCAATAGTGCAAAGGGGAGGGAATCAGTGTCTTTTCAGTGATGCTGAGGGAAAAGACAAGAGGCAGTGGGCACACACTGAAATACAGGAGATTGCCTTTGAACATCAGTAAATGTTTCTTTACTGTCAGGGTGACTGAACCACGGCACAGACTGCCCAGAAAGATTGTGGAGCCTGGATCTTTGAAGACATTAAAAGTACACCCAGATAGAATCCTGGGCAAGAGGCTCTAGGTATCCTGGTTTAGGCAGGGGGGTTGGGCCTGGTTAGCCCCACCAACCCCTTCCACTCTCTTTCATTCTGTGCTAGTGAATTCTCTTCAAGATGCATTTCAAAGCACTGGCATGACAAAGTTCTGTGCAGACAGAGATCCAAATGGACATGGCATCTAAGTTCCTTAAGCAGTGTTCAAGAAGAATGTAAAACTCTGGCACAAGTGTCTCTTCCCTAACTGAATCCCTTTCATGGGAAAATTCCCAGCTCTAGAAAGATCTTCTGATACGCATGCTTAAGACTGACACTGGCTGAGCAAATTTCTCCCTATGTATATCTAAGACCAGTTAGGATCTTCACCCAAAGTGCTGTCAACATAGTCACAGAATGCCTATTGTTAAGAAGTGACAGCTTCCATCAGAATGGCAGCTATTGGTCCACAAAATGGATTAATGGATGGGAATTATCTACGTGGGTTAAAAACAAAAATAAAGAGTTGGTCTTTATTTATCAATTTCATGGCAATATTGATAAGGGAAGAAAAAGATCTAAGTCCTTGACTTTCTGGACTCGAGGAAAGATTTTAAAAATTCCTTGTAAAAATGTATGATCACAATCAGACTATTGAAACCATTTTAGTTGGGAACAAAGTTCCAAAATTGTCTAGATAGTGGCAAAGAAGCCAAGAAAATAGGAAAGAAACAAAAAGAGAGCAAAAGAGTCAGCTTCAGTGTACAAGCTCGTTCTAGAAGTAGTCTGCTGGGAAAAGGAACCCCCAGCTAAATTTCCAATGTATTCCTGCGCTTGATTCAGTAACTGGTCAATGTAAAAACCAATCCTTTTGTACAACTTCTTCCAGCAACAAAAACTCCAACAGGTTGACACTACCATCATGCCTGTTCCAGACATATTTAAAAGAGAAATGATGATTTTCTTGAAAACCTACTTACATAAAAGTTGCAAGATGGTGGAGGGATTCCCACATCCTCCTTCCTCCATCTGGCTTGAAAGTATATTTGATAAAATATGCAACAAAGCACATGATTTATAAGGGAGAGTCAAATGGATGATTTGGGAATCGATCTCTTGTTGATAGTAAACTTCATATCCACTCGGTGTGACCTTTTTAAAACAAAATGTGGAGCTGAGGCATGAATCTGCCACAACAATTGTAAAGCAAACATACACACTCCCCTTCATATGCCCCCCCCTCCACACACACCTAGGCACACACAGAGATCAGCATAGCAGATCATGAACACCTTGGAAAAGACTGAAATGCCTCTCTTGATGGGCAAAAGAGCTGGTGCAGTAATTCAAATGCCTGGTACAAAAATTCTGTTTAATATTTAGCTCCTATTTAAAACACAGCTTTTCATTTCATTCTATTTACAGAATATTTTCATTTCATTTGTTTCTTTAAAATTACTTAGTTCTCACCTGTTGTATGTCTAGGAATATTTTCTTCCAAAAATAGAAAAAAATAGATGATATCTTTTCAGCAGAAAACATTGGTTGATACAATTTTAAACCATCATGATATGGAAGAATTCTTCTGTCCCTCTCGAAGGTGGAAGAAGCATTTGGATCACAGATCATCTACAATGAAATACTTGACATGTTTAAGATGCTTTCAATCAATTTTGATCGTCAATTGCTTATTTGTTGTAAACAGTAATTTTTCAGTGAAGGGAAAGTGTGTGTGGTATATCTACATGATATGTTCAAAGGCAGTTCCTACTAATGGCCAGGCTGAATTCCAGTAAATAATGTCCCGAATGATATTTTGCCGCCTTCTTTGGCACTTCATGAAATCTTACCCCGATGAAGTGCTGAAACACAGAGATTTTCTCTTAGAGAGTGTCTCATGTTGTAACCTATCCCATGGATTTTATGCTGTAATTCTTATCTCTTTTAAAATTTACTATCTTCTGTACAGTTTTCATGAAACTTTCTGTTACAGTAGTGAATAGCACAGATAAATGTCATTTTGTACAACTTTGAATTTACCCCAAGAGCTGAGAGAAAACTTGATCCTATACTTCAATCCGAGTTTCTTCTATAGTCCAACTTTGTTTCTCTACCATCAAGCTTCTCCTTTGTTGCTGCTCCAAGCCCCGTCCAAGGTGACCTTGAATACTTTCAGGGATGGGACACCCACAACTTCTCTGGGCAACCTGTTCCAGTGTTCCAGCACTCCCACAGTAAAAAAGGCCTTCCTTTCATCTAATATGTGTAGGAAATCATAAATCTAGGCATAGAAGCTTGGAGTGCAAATTTGAAATTCTTTGGATTTGAAGCACATTTTATATGAATACTGACTTACAGATGACTAAAAGATGTTGATGGGCATTTGAGCTGACAAGTTTTGAAAAAGTGCACGGAAATTAAAATTGAAACCACTAAAATTAAAAACTCCTTGCCATTTTCTTTTTCCTCTCCTATTCAAAATTGCATATGTCAGATATCAGTGCTTCATGCAAACCTCTCAGATGCTCTCAGAGAAAAAGCTTTTCTTTCAGACTAAGTTGCGGTTGACGTAGAACACTAGCAGGAGTGAAAGATTTTCTGGGCATCGGGGCAGCCCGTTCTCCTTGGATTTGTGTGCAGAATGCATTTTATCCAAACTGGAAAATAGATCCCAGCTCTGTTCTATTCATCATTCTTACTTCATCAGGCCAGAAGATTCTGTGAAAAGTAGCCTGTGGACCTTGAAGACAGCGCATGTGAACCAGATGAGAGGTGATAGAGAAGTTGAGGGAGAGAAGAAAGAGCATGAGGCTGAAACCAGAAAGTATTTCTCCACGTGATCATGGAAGATTGCAGGAGCCACTTGGTACTATCAAACCAGCCCAACTTGGCACTGGTGCCACCTTGGGTCTGGGAGCCATGTTGCATATCGTGCATTTTAAGGAGCCAGCTGGCCACACCCAGCCATATGCCCCCAAACACAAACCAAGGCCCTTTTCTCTGGCAAACAAAACTCAGCTGCCCTGCTTCTGGATGGCAGATTGCAGGAACCACTTGGTACTATCAAACCAGCCCAACTTGGCACTGGTGCCACCATGGGTCTGGTCACCATCCTGCCTATTGTAGCTTTTCAGGAGCCAGCCGGTCACTCTCAGCCATAGGCCCCCAAACACAAACCTCGGCCCGTTTCCCTGGCAAACAAAAGTAAGCTGCCCCGCTTCTGCATGGCAGATTGCAGGAGCTACTTAGTACTATCAAATCAGCCCGACTTGGCACAGGTGCCACCTTGGATCTGGGAACCATCCTGTGTATCGTGGATTTTCAGGGGCCAGCCGGCCACTCTCAGCCATATGCCCCCAAAAACAAACCACGGACCTTTTCTCTGGCAAACAAAAATCAGCTGCCCCACTTCTGGATGGCAGATTGCAGGAGCCACTTGGGACTATCACACCAGCACAACATGGCACTGCTGCCACCTTGGATCTGGGAACAATCCTGCGTATCGTACATATTCAGGAACCAGCCGAACACTCCCAGCCACAGGCCCCCAAACACAAACAACGGCCCATTTCCCTGGCAAACAAAACTCAGCTGCCCCGCTTCTGGATGGCAGTTTGCAGGAGCCACTTGGGACTATCAAACCAGCCCGACTTGGTAATGGTACCACCTTGGATCTGGGAACCATCCTTCCTATCGTGGATTTTCAGGGGCCAGCCGGTCATTCCCAGCCATATGCCCCCAAACACAAACCTCGGCCCTTTCCTCTGGCAAACAAAACTCAACTGCCCCTCTTCTGGATGGCAAATTGCAGGACGCACTTGGTACTACAAAAAGAGCCCGACTTGGCAGTGGTGCCACCTTGGCTCTGGGAACCATCCTGCGTATCGAGCATTTTAAGGAGCCAGCCGGCAATTCCCAGCCGTATGCCCCAAAAAGAGACCATGGACATTTTCTCTGGCAAAAAAAACTCAGCTGTCCCGCTTCTGGATGGCAGATTGCAGGAGTCACTTTGAACCATACAACCAGCCTTACTTGGCACTGGTGCCACCTTGGATCTGGGAACCATCCTGCCTATCGTTGATTTTCAGGGGCCAGCCGGCCACTCTCAGCCATAGGCCCCCAAACACAAACCACAGCCCTTTTCTCTAGCAAACAAAATTCAACTGCCCCGCTTCTGGATGGCAAATTGCAGGAGCCACTGGGTACTACAAAAACAGCCTGACTTGGCACTGGTGCCACCTTGCGTCTGGTTACCATGCGGCGTATCGTGCATTTTAAGGAGCCAGGTGGCCACTCCCAGCCATATGCCCCCAAACACAACCCACGGCCCTTTTCTCTGGCAAACAAAACTCAGCTGCCCCGCTTCTGGATGGCAGATTGCAGGAGACACTTGGTACTATCAAACCAGCCCGACTTGGCACTGGTGCCACCTTGGGTCTGGGAACCATCCTGCGTATTGTGGATTGTCCGGAGACAGCCGACCACTCTCGGCCACAGAGCCCAATCAAAAACAAAGGTCCGTTTCCCTGGCAAAAAAAACTCAGCTGCCCCGCTTCTGGATGGGAGATTGCAGGAGGCACTTGACACTGTCAAACGAGCCCCACTTGGCACTGGTGCCACCTTGGGTCTGGGAACCATGCTGCGTATCGTGGATTTTCAGGAGCCAGCCGGCCACTGCCAGCCACAGGCCCCCAAACACAAACCACAGCCTTTTCCTCTGGCAAACAAAACTCAGCTGCCCCGCTTCTGGATGGCAGATTGCAGGAGCCACTTGGTACTATCAAACCAGCCCGACTTGGCACTGGTGCCACCTTGGGTCTGGGAACCATCCTGCCTATCGTGGATTTTAAGGAGCCAGCCGGCTACTCCCAGCCACAGGCCCCCAACAAAAACCACGGCCCTTTTTTCTCGCAAACAAAACTTAGCTGCCTCACTTCTGGATGGCAGATTGCAGGAGCCACTTGGTGTAATCAAACCAGCCCGACTTGGCACTGGTGCCACCTTGGGTCTGGGAACCATCCTGCGTATCGTGGATTCTAAGGAGCCAGCCGGCCACTCCCAGCCACAGGCCCCCAAACAAAATCAACGGCGCTGTTCCCTGGAAAACAAAACACGCCTGCCAACTTTTTGATGGAGTTTGCAGGAGCCACTTGGTACTATCAAACCAGCCCGACTTGGCACTGGTGCCACCTTGGGTCTGGGAAACATCCTGCGTATCGTGGATTCTTAGGAGCCAGCCGGCCACTCCTAGCCACAGACCCCCAAACAAAAACCTAGGCCTATTTCTCTGGCAAACAAAAGTAAGCTGCCCTGCTTCTGGATGGCAGATTGCAGGAGACACTTGGTACTATCAAACCAGCCCGACTTGGCACTGGTGCCACCTTGGATCTGGGAACCATGCTGTGTATCGTGGATATTCAGGGGCCAGCTGGCCACTCTCAGCCATATGTCCCCAAACAGAAACCTCGGCCCGTTTCTCTGGCAAACAAAACTCAACTGCCCCTCTTCTGGATGGCAAATTGCAGGATGAACTTGATACTAAAACCGCAGGCCGACTTGGTAGTGGTGACACCTTGGGCCTGGGAACCATCATGCGTATCGAGCATTTTAAGGAGCCAGCCGGCCACTCCCAGCAATATGCCCCCAAAAACAATCCACGGAATTTTTCTCTGGCAAACAAAAATCAGCTGCCCCGCTTCTGGATGGCAGATTGCAGGAGCCACTTTGCACCATCAAACCAGCCCGACTTGGCACTGGTGCCACCTTGCATCTGGGAAGCATGCTGCCTAGCGTGGATTTTCAGGAGCCAGCCGGCCACTCTCAGCTATATGCCCCCAAACAAAACCCACGGCCCGTTTCCCTGGCAAACAAAATTAAGCTGCCCCGCTTCTGGATGGCAGATTGCAGGACGCACTTGGTAGTATCAAACCAGCCCGACTTGGCACTGGTGCCACCTTGGGTCTGGGAACCATCCTGCGTATCGTGGGTTCAAAGGAGCCAGCCGGCCACTCCCAGCCACAGGCCCCCAAATACAAACAATGGCGCTTTTCCCTGGAAAACAAAACTCGCCTGCCAACTTTTTGATGGCAGATTGCAGGAGCCACTTGGTACTATCAAACCAGCCCAACTTGGCCCTGGTGCCACCATGGGTCTGGTCACCATCCTGCCTATTGTAGCTTTTCAGGAGCCAGCCGGTCACTCTCAGCCATAGGCCCCCAAACACAAACCTCGGCCCGTTTCCCTGGCAAACAAAAGTAAGCTGCCCCGCTTCTGCATGGCAGATTGCAGGAGCTACTTAGTACTATCAAATCAGCCCGACTTGGCACAGGTGCCACCTTGGATCTGGGAACCATCCTGTGTATCGTGGATTTTCAGGGGCCAGCCGGCCACTCTCAGCCATATGCCCCCAAAAACAAACCACGGACCTTTTCTCTGGCAAACAAAAATCAGCTGCCCCACTTCTGGATGGCAGATTGCAGGAGCCACTTGGGACTATCACACCAGCACAACATGGCACTGCTGCCACCTTGGATCTGGGAACAATCCTGCGTATCGTACATATTCAGGAACCAGCCGAACACTCCCAGCCACAGGCCCCCAAACACAAACAACGGCCCATTTCCCTGGCAAACAAAACTCAGCTGCCCCGCTTCTGGATGGCAGTTTGCAGGAGCCACTTGGGACTATCAAACCAGCCCGACTTGGTAATGGTACCACCTTGGATCTGGGAACCATCCTTCCTATCGTGGATTTTCAGGGGCCAGCCGGTCATTCCCAGCCATATGCCCCCAAACACAAACCTCGGCCCTTTCCTCTGGCAAACAAAACTCAACTGCCCCTCTTCTGGATGGCAAATTGCAGGACGCACTTGGTACTACAAAAAGAGCCCGACTTGGCAGTGGTGCCACCTTGGCTCTGGGAACCATCCTGCGTATCGAGCATTTTAAGGAGCCAGCCGGCAATTCCCAGCCGTATGCCCCAAAAAGAGACCATGGACATTTTCTCTGGCAAAAAAAACTCAGCTGTCCCGCTTCTGGATGGCAGATTGCAGGAGTCACTTTGAACCATACAACCAGCCTTACTTGGCACTGGTGCCACCTTGGATCTGGGAACCATCCTGCCTATCGTTGATTTTCAGGGGCCAGCCGGCCACTCTCAGCCATAGGCCCCCAAACACAAACCACAGCCCTTTTCTCTAGCAAACAAAATTCAACTGCCCCGCTTCTGGATGGCAAATTGCAGGAGCCACTGGGTACTACAAAAACAGCCTGACTTGGCACTGGTGCCACCTTGCGTCTGGTTACCATGCGGCGTATCGTGCATTTTAAGGAGCCAGGTGGCCACTCCCAGCCATATGCCCCCAAACACAACCCACGGCCCTTTTCTCTGGCAAACAAAACTCAGCTGCCCCGCTTCTGGATGGCAGATTGCAGGAGACACTTGGTACTATCAAACCAGCCCGACTTGGCACTGGTGCCACCTTGGGTCTGGGAACCATCCTGCGTATTGTGGATTGTCCGGAGACAGCCGACCACTCTCGGCCACAGAGCCCAATCAAAAACAAAGGTCCGTTTCCCTGGCAAAAAAAACTCAGCTGCCCCGCTTCTGGATGGGAGATTGCAGGAGGCACTTGACACTGTCAAACGAGCCCCACTTGGCACTGGTGCCACCTTGGGTCTGGGAACCATGCTGCGTATCGTGGATTTTCAGGAGCCAGCCGGCCACTGCCAGCCACAGGCCCCCAAACACAAACCACAGCCTTTTCCTCTGGCAAACAAAACTCAGCTGCCCCGCTTCTGGATGGCAGATTGCAGGAGCCACTTGGTACTATCAAACCAGCCCGACTTGGCACTGGTGCCACCTTGGGTCTGGGAACCATCCTGCCTATCGTGGATTTTAAGGAGCCAGCCGGCTACTCCCAGCCACAGGCCCCCAACAAAAACCACGGCCCTTTTTTCTCGCAAACAAAACTTAGCTGCCTCACTTCTGGATGGCAGATTGCAGGAGCCACTTGGTGTAATCAAACCAGCCCGACTTGGCACTGGTGCCACCTTGGGTCTGGGAACCATCCTGCGTATCGTGGATTCTAAGGAGCCAGCCGGCCACTCCCAGCCACAGGCCCCCAAACAAAATCAACGGCGCTGTTCCCTGGAAAACAAAACACGCCTGCCAACTTTTTGATGGAGTTTGCAGGAGCCACTTGGTACTATCAAACCAGCCCGACTTGGCACTGGTGCCACCTTGGGTCTGGGAAACATCCTGCGTATCGTGGATTCTTAGGAGCCAGCCGGCCACTCCTAGCCACAGACCCCCAAACAAAAACCTAGGCCTATTTCTCTGGCAAACAAAAGTAAGCTGCCCTGCTTCTGGATGGCAGATTGCAGGAGACACTTGGTACTATCAAACCAGCCCGACTTGGCACTGGTGCCACCTTGGATCTGGGAACCATGCTGTGTATCGTGGATATTCAGGGGCCAGCTGGCCACTCTCAGCCATATGTCCCCAAACAGAAACCTCGGCCCGTTTCTCTGGCAAACAAAACTCAACTGCCCCTCTTCTGGATGGCAAATTGCAGGATGAACTTGATACTAAAACCGCAGGCCGACTTGGTAGTGGTGACACCTTGGGCCTGGGAACCATCATGCGTATCGAGCATTTTAAGGAGCCAGCCGGCCACTCCCAGCAATATGCCCCCAAAAACAATCCACGGAATTTTTCTCTGGCAAACAAAAATCAGCTGCCCCGCTTCTGGATGGCAGATTGCAGGAGCCACTTTGCACCATCAAACCAGCCCGACTTGGCACTGGTGCCACCTTGCATCTGGGAAGCATGCTGCCTAGCGTGGATTTTCAGGAGCCAGCCGGCCACTCTCAGCTATATGCCCCCAAACAAAACCCACGGCCCGTTTCCCTGGCAAACAAAATTAAGCTGCCCCGCTTCTGGATGGCAGATTGCAGGACGCACTTGGTAGTATCAAACCAGCCCGACTTGGCACTGGTGCCACCTTGGGTCTGGGAACCATCCTGCGTATCGTGGGTTCAAAGGAGCCAGCCGGCCACTCCCAGCCACAGGCCCCCAAATACAAACAATGGCGCTTTTCCCTGGAAAACAAAACTCGCCTGCCAACTTTTTGATGGCAGATTGCAGGAGCCACTTGGTACTATCAAATCAGCCCAACTTGGCACTGCTGCCACCATGGGTCTGGTAACCATCCTGCCTATTGTAGCTTTTCAGGAGCCAGCCGGTCACTCCCAGCCATAGGTCCCCAGTCACAAACCTCGGCCCGTTTCCCTGGCAAACAAAAGTAAGCTGCCCCGCTTCTGGATGGCAGATTGCAGGAGCCACTTGGTACTATCAAACCAGCCCAACTTGGCACTGGTGCCACCTTGGGTCTGGGAACCATGCTGCGTAACACAGATTCTAAGGAGCCAGTCGGCCACTCCCAGCCACAAGCCCCCAAACACAAACAACGGCGCTATTCTCTGGCAAACAAAACTCAACTGCCCCTCTTCTGGATGGCAAATTGCAGGACGCACTTGGTACTATAAAAACAGCCCGACTTGGCACTGGTGCCACCTTGGGTCTGGGAACCATCCTGCGTATTGTGGGTTGTCAGGAGCCAGCCGAACACTCTCGGCCACAGACCCCAATTAAAAACAACGGCCCGTTTCACAGGCAAACAAAACTCAGCTGCCCCGCTTCTGGATGGCAGATTGCAGGAGGCACTTGACACTGTGAAACCAGCCCCACTTGGCACTGGTGCCACCTTGGGTCTGGGAACCATGCTGCGTATCATGGATTTTCAGGAGCCAGCCGGTCACTCTCAGCCATAGGCCCCCAAACACAAACCTCGGCCCGTTTCCCTGGCAAACAAAAGTAAGCTGCCCCGCTTCTGCATGGCAGATTGCAGGAGCTACTTAGTACTATCAAATCAGCCCGACTTGGCACAGGTGCCACCTTGGATCTGGGAACCATCCTGTGTATCGTGGATTTTCAGGGGCCAGCCGGCCACTCTCAGCCATATGCCCCCAAAAACAAACCACGGACCTTTTCTCTGGCAAACAAAAATCAGCTGCCCCACTTCTGGATGGCAGATTGCAGGAGCCACTTGGGACTATCACACCAGCACAACATGGCACTGCTGCCACCTTGGATCTGGGAACAATCCTGCGTATCGTACATATTCAGGAACCAGCCGAACACTCCCAGCCACAGGCCCCCAAACACAAACAACGGCCCATTTCCCTGGCAAACAAAACTCAGCTGCCCCGCTTCTGGATGGCAGTTTGCAGGAGCCACTTGGGACTATCAAACCAGCCCGACTTGGTAATGGTACCACCTTGGATCTGGGAACCATCCTTCCTATCGTGGATTTTCAGGGGCCAGCCGGTCATTCCCAGCCATATGCCCCCAAACACAAACCTCGGCCCTTTCCTCTGGCAAACAAAACTCAACTGCCCCTCTTCTGGATGGCAAATTGCAGGACGCACTTGGTACTACAAAAAGAGCCCGACTTGGCAGTGGTGCCACCTTGGCTCTGGGAACCATCCTGCGTATCGAGCATTTTAAGGAGCCAGCCGGCAATTCCCAGCCGTATGCCCCAAAAAGAGACCATGGACATTTTCTCTGGCAAAAAAAACTCAGCTGTCCCGCTTCTGGATGGCAGATTGCAGGAGTCACTTTGAACCATACAACCAGCCTTACTTGGCACTGGTGCCACCTTGGATCTGGGAACCATCCTGCCTATCGTTGATTTTCAGGGGCCAGCCGGCCACTCTCAGCCATAGGCCCCCAAACACAAACCACAGCCCTTTTCTCTAGCAAACAAAATTCAACTGCCCCGCTTCTGGATGGCAAATTGCAGGAGCCACTGGGTACTACAAAAACAGCCTGACTTGGCACTGGTGCCACCTTGCGTCTGGTTACCATGCGGCGTATCGTGCATTTTAAGGAGCCAGGTGGCCACTCCCAGCCATATGCCCCCAAACACAACCCACGGCCCTTTTCTCTGGCAAACAAAACTCAGCTGCCCCGCTTCTGGATGGCAGATTGCAGGAGACACTTGGTACTATCAAACCAGCCCGACTTGGCACTGGTGCCACCTTGGGTCTGGGAACCATCCTGCGTATTGTGGATTGTCCGGAGACAGCCGACCACTCTCGGCCACAGACCCCAATCAAAAACAAAGGTCCGTTTCCCTGGCAAAAAAAACTCAGCTGCCCCGCTTCTGGATGGGAGATTGCAGGAGGCACTTGACACTGTCAAACGAGCCCCACTTGGCACTGGTGCCACCTTGGGTCTGGGAACCATGCTGCGTATCGTGGATTTTCAGGAGCCAGCCGGCCACTGCCAGCCACAGGCCCCCAAACACAAACCACAGCCTTTTCCTCTGGCAAACAAAACTCAGCTGCCCCGCTTCTGGATGGCAGATTGCAGGAGCCACTTGGTACTATCAAACCAGCCCGACTTGGCACTGGTGCCACCTTGGGTCTGGGAACCATCCTGCCTATCGTGGATTTTAAGGAGCCAGCCGGCTACTCCCAGCCACAGGCCCCCAACAAAAACCACGGCCCTTTTTTCTCGCAAACAAAACTTAGCTGCCTCACTTCTGGATGGCAGTTTGCAGGAGCCACTTGGGACTATCAAACCAGCCCGACTTGGTAATGGTACCACCTTGGATCTGGGAACCATCCTTCCTATCGTGGATTTTCAGGGGCCAGCCGGTCATTCCCAGCCATATGCCCCCAAACACAAACCTCGGCCCTTTCCTCTGGCAAACAAAACTCAACTGCCCCTCTTCTGGATGGCAAATTGCAGGACGCACTTGGTACTACAAAAAGAGCCCGACTTGGCAGTGGTGCCACCTTGGCTCTGGGAACCATCCTGCGTATCGAGCATTTTAAGGAGCCAGCCGGCAATTCCCAGCCGTATGCCCCAAAAAGAGACCATGGACATTTTCTCTGGCAAAAAAAACTCAGCTGTCCCGCTTCTGGATGGCAGATTGCAGGAGTCACTTTGAACCATACAACCAGCCTTACTTGGCACTGGTGCCACCTTGGATCTGGGAACCATCCTGCCTATCGTTGATTTTCAGGGGCCAGCCGGCCACTCTCAGCCATAGGCCCCCAAACACAAACCACAGCCCTTTTCTCTAGCAAACAAAATTCAACTGCCCCGCTTCTGGATGGCAAATTGCAGGAGCCACTGGGTACTACAAAAACAGCCTGACTTGGCACTGGTGCCACCTTGCGTCTGGTTACCATGCGGCGTATCGTGCATTTTAAGGAGCCAGGTGGCCACTCCCAGCCATATGCCCCCAAACACAACCCACGGCCCTTTTCTCTGGCAAACAAAACTCAGCTGCCCCGCTTCTGGATGGCAGATTGCAGGAGACACTTGGTACTATCAAACCAGCCCGACTTGGCACTGGTGCCACCTTGGGTCTGGGAACCATCCTGCGTATTGTGGATTGTCCGGAGACAGCCGACCACTCTCGGCCACAGACCCCAATCAAAAACAAAGGTCCGTTTCCCTGGCAAAAAAAACTCAGCTGCCCCGCTTCTGGATGGGAGATTGCAGGAGGCACTTGACACTGTCAAACGAGCCCCACTTGGCACTGGTGCCACCTTGGGTCTGGGAACCATGCTGCGTATCGTGGATTTTCAGGAGCCAGCCGGCCACTGCCAGCCACAGGCCCCCAAACACAAACCACAGCCTTTTCCTCTGGCAAACAAAACTCAGCTGCCCCGCTTCTGGATGGCAGATTGCAGGAGCCACTTGGTACTATCAAACCAGCCCGACTTGGCACTGGTGCCACCTTGGGTCTGGGAACCATCCTGCCTATCGTGGATTTTAAGGAGCCAGCCGGCTACTCCCAGCCACAGGCCCCCAACAAAAACCACGGCCCTTTTTTCTCGCAAACAAAACTTAGCTGCCTCACTTCTGGATGGCAGATTGCAGGAGCCACTTGGTGTAATCAAACCAGCCCGACTTGGCACTGGTGCCACCTTGGGTCTGGGAACCATCCTGCGTATCGTGGATTCTAAGGAGCCAGCCGGCCACTCCCAGCCACAGGCCCCCAAACAAAATCAACGGCGCTGTTCCCTGGAAAACAAAACACGCCTGCCAACTTTTTGATGGAGTTTGCAGGAGCCACTTGGTACTATCAAACCAGCCCGACTTGGCACTGGTGCCACCTTGGGTCTGGGAAACATCCTGCGTATCGTGGATTCTTAGGAGCCAGCCGGCCACTCCTAGCCACAGACCCCCAAACAAAAACCTAGGCCTATTTCTCTGGCAAACAAAAGTAAGCTGCCCTGCTTCTGGATGGCAGATTGCAGGAGACACTTGGTACTATCAAACCAGCCCGACTTGGCACTGGTGCCACCTTGGATCTGGGAACCATGCTGTGTATCGTGGATATTCAGGGGCCAGCTGGCCACTCTCAGCCATATGTCCCCAAACAGAAACCTCGGCCCGTTTCTCTGGCAAACAAAACTCAACTGCCCCTCTTCTGGATGGCAAATTGCAGGATGAACTTGATACTAAAACCGCAGGCCGACTTGGTAGTGGTGACACCTTGGGCCTGGGAACCATCATGCGTATCGAGCATTTTAAGGAGCCAGCCGGCCACTCCCAGCAATATGCCCCCAAAAACAATCCACGGAATTTTTCTCTGGCAAACAAAAATCAGCTGCCCCGCTTCTGGATGGCAGATTGCAGGAGCCACTTTGCACCATCAAACCAGCCCGACTTGGCACTGGTGCCACCTTGCATCTGGGAACCATGCTGCCTAGCGTGGATTTTCAGGAGCCAGCCGGCCACTCTCAGCTATATGCCCCCAAACAAAACCCACGGCCCGTTTCCCTGGCAAACAAAATTAAGCTGCCCCGCTTCTGGATGGCAGATTGCAGGACGCACTTGGTAGTATCAAACCAGCCCGACTTGGCACTGGTGCCACCTTGGGTCTGGGAACCATCCTGCGTATCGTGGGTTCAAAGGAGCCAGCCGGCCACTCCCAGCCACAGGCCCCCAAATACAAACAATGGCGCTTTTCCCTGGAAAACAAAACTCGCCTGCCAACTTTTTGATGGCAGATTGCAGGAGCCACTTGGTACTATCAAATCAGCCCAACTTGGCACTGCTGCCACCATGGGTCTGGTACCCATCCTGCCTATTGTAGCTTTTCAGGAGCCAGCCGGTCACTCCCAGCCATAGGTCCCCAGTCACAAACCTCGGCCCGTTTCCCTGGCAAACAAAAGTAAGCTGCCCCGCTTCTGGATGGCAGATTGCAGGAGCCACTTGGTACTATCAAACCAGCCCAACTTGGCACTGGTGCCACCTTGGGTCTGGGAACCATGCTGCGTAACACAGATTCTAAGGAGCCAGTCGGCCACTCCCAGCCACAAGCCCCCAAACACAAACAACGGCGCTATTCTCTGGCAAACAAAACTCAACTGCCCCTCTTCTGGATGGCAAATTGCAGGACGCACTTGGTACTATAAAAACAGCCCGACTTGGCACTGGTGCCACCTTGGGTCTGGGAACCATCCTGCGTATTGTGGGTTGTCAGGAGCCAGCCGAACACTCTCGGCCACAGACCCCAATTAAAAACAACGGCCCGTTTCACAGGCAAACAAAACTCAGCTGCCCCGCTTCTGGATGGGAGATTGCAGGAGGCACTTGACACTGTGAAACCAGCCCCACTTGGCACTGGTGCCACCTTGGGTCTGGGAACCATGCTGCGTATCATGGATTTTCAGGAGCCAGCCGGTCACTCTCAGCCATAGGCCCCCAAACACAAACCTCGGCCCGTTTCCCTGGCAAACAAAAGTAAGCTGCCCCGCTTCTGCATGGCAGATTGCAGGAGCTACTTAGTACTATCAAATCAGCCCGACTTGGCACAGGTGCCACCTTGGATCTGGGAACCATCCTGTGTATCGTGGATTTTCAGGGGCCAGCCGGCCACTCTCAGCCATATGCCCCCAAAAACAAACCACGGACCTTTTCTCTGGCAAACAAAAATCAGCTGCCCCACTTCTGGATGGCAGATTGCAGGAGCCACTTGGGACTATCACACCAGCACAACATGGCACTGCTGCCACCTTGGATCTGGGAACAATCCTGCGTATCGTACATATTCAGGAACCAGCCGAACACTCCCAGCCACAGGCACCCAAACACAAACAACGGCCCATTTCCCTGGCAAACAAAAGTAAGCTGCCCCGCTTCTGGATGGCAGTTTGCAGGAGCCACTTGGGACTATCAAACCAGCCCGACTTGGTAATGGTACCACCTTGGATCTGGGAACCATCCGGCGTATCGTGGATTTTCAGGGGCCAGCCGGTCATTCCCAGCCATATGCCCCCAAACACAAACCTCGGCCCTTTTCTCTGGCAAACAAAACTCAACTGCCCCTCTTCTGGATGGCAAATTGCAGGACGCACTTGGTACTACAAAAAGAGCCCGACTTGGCAGTGGTGCCACCTTGGCTCTGGGAACCATCCTGCGTATCGAGCATTTTAAGGAGCCAGCCGGCAATTCCATGCCGTATGCCCCAAAAAGAAACCATGGACATTTTCTCTGGCAAAAAAAACTCAGCTGTCCCGCTTCTGGATGGCAGATTGCAGGAGTCACTTTGAACCATACAACCAGCCTTACTTGGCACTGGTGCCACCTTGGATCTGGGAACCATCCTGCCTATCGTTGATTTTCAGGGGCCAGCCGGCCACTCTCAGCCATAGGCCCCCAAACACAAACCACAGCCCTTTTCTCTAGCAAACAAAATTCAACTGCCCCGCTTGTGGATGGCAAATTGCAGGAGCCACTGGGTACTACAAAAACAGCCTGACTTGGCACTGGTGCCACCTTGCGTCTGGTTACCATGCGGCGTATCGTGCATTTTAAGGAGCCAGGTGGCCACTCCCAGCCATATGCCCCCAAACACAACCCACGGCCCTTTTCTCTGGCAAACAAAACTCAGCTGCCCCGCTTCTGGATGGCAGATTGCAGGAGACACTTGGTACTATCAAACCAGCCCGACTTGGCACTGGTGCCACCTTGGGTCTGGGAACCATCCTGCGTATTGTGGATTGTCAGGAGACAGCCGACCACTCTCGGCCACAGAGCCCAATCAAAAACAAAGGTCCGTTTCCCTGGCAAAAAAAACTCAGCCGCCCCGCTTCTGGATGGGAGATTGCAGGAGGCACTTGACACTGTCAAACGAGCCCCACTTGGCACTGGTGCCACCTTGGGTCTGGGAACCATGCTGCGTATCGTGGATTTTCAGGAGCCAGCCGGCCACTGCCAGCCACAGGCCCCCAAACACAAACCACAGCCTTTTTCTCTGGCAAACAAAATTCAGCTGCCCCGCTTCTGGATGGCAGATTGCAGGAGCCACTTGGTACTATCAAACCAGCCCGACTTGGCACTGGTGCCACCTTGGGTCTGGGAACCATCCTGCCTATCGTGGATTTTAAGGAGCCAGCCGGCTACTCCCAGCCACAGGCCCCCAACAAAAACCACGGCCCTTTTTTCTCGCAAACAAAACTTAGCTGCCTCACTTCTGGATGGCAGATTGCAGGAGCCACTTGGTGTAATCAAACCAGCCCGACTTGGCACTGGTGCCACCTTGGGTCTGGGAACCATCCTGCGTATCGTGGATTCTAAGGAGCCAGCCGGCCACTCCCAGCCACAGGCCCCCAAACAAAATCAACGGCGCTGTTCCCTGGAAAACAAAACACGCCTGCCAACTTTTTGATGGAGTTTGCAGGAGCCACTTGGTACTATCAAACCAGCCCGACTTGGCACTGGTGCCACCTTGGGTCTGGGAAACATCCTGCGTATCGTGGATTCTTAGGAGCCAGCCGGCCACTCCTAGCCACAGGCCCCCAAACAAAAACCTAGGCCTATTTCTCTGGCAAACAAAAGTAAGCTGCCCCGCTTCTGGATGGCAGATTGCAGGAGACACTTGGTACTATCAAACCAGCCCGACTTGGCACTGGTGCCACCTTGGATCTGGGAACCATGCTGTGTATCGTGGATATTCAGGGGCCAGCCGGCCACTCTCAGCCATATGTCCCCAAACAGAAACCTCGGCCCGTTTCTCTGGCAAACAAAACTCAACTGCCCCTCTTCTGGATGGCAAATTGCAGGATGAACTTGATACTAAAACCGCAGGCCGACTTGGTAGTGGTGACACCTTGGGCCTGGGAACCATCATGCGTATCGAGCATTTTAAGGAGCCAGCCGGCCACTCCCAGCAATATGCCCCCAAAAACAATCCACGGAATTTTTCTCTGGCAAACAAAAATCAGCTGCCCCGCTTCTGGATGGCAGATTGCAGGAGACACTTTGCACCATCAAACCAGCCCGACTTGGCACTGGTGCCACCTTGCATCTGGGAACCATGCTGCCTAGCGTGGATTTTCAGGAGCCAGCCGGCCACTCTCAGCTATATGCCCCCAATCAAAACCCACGGCCCGTTTCCCTGGCAAACAAAAGTAAGCTGCCCCGCTTCTGGATGGCAGATTGCAGGACGCACTTGGTAGTATCAAACCAGCCCGACTTGGCACTGGTGCCACCTTGGGTCTGGGAACCATCCTGCGTATCGTGGGTTCAAAGGAGCCAGCCGGCCACTCCCAGCCACAGGCCCCCAAATACAAACAATGGCGCTTTTCCCTGGAAAACAAAACTCGCCTGCCAACTTTTTGATGGCAGATTGCCGGAGCCACTTGTTACTATCAAACCAGCCCAACTTGGCACTGGTGCCACCATGGGTCTGGTAACCATCCTGCCTATTGTAGATTTTCAGGAGCCAGCCGGTCACTCCCAGCCATAGGTCCCCAGTCACAAACCTCGGCCCGTTTCCCTGGCAAACAAAAGTAAGCTGCCCCGCTTCTGGATGGCAGATTGCAGGAGCCACTTGGTACTATCAAACCAGCCCAACTTGGCACTGGTGCCACCTTGGGTCTGGGAACCATGCTGCGTAACACAGATTCTAAGGAGCCAGTCGGCCACTACCAGCCACAAGCCCCCAAACACAAACAACGGCGCTATTCTCTGGCAAACAAAACTCAACTGCCCCTCTTCTGGATGGCAAATTGCAGGACGCACTTGGTACTATAAAAACAGCCCGACTTGGCACTGGTGCCACCTTGGGTCTGGGAACCATCCTGCGTATTGTGGGTTGTCAGGAGCCAGCCGAACACTCCCAGCCACAGGCCCCCAAATACAAACCAAAGCCTTTTTCTCTGGCAAACAAAACTCAGCTGCCCCGCTTCTGGATGGCAGATTGCAGGAGCCACTTGGGACTATCACACCAGAACAACATGGCACTGCTGCCACCTTGGATCTGGGAACCATCCTTCCTATCGTGGATTTTCAGGGGCCAGCCGGTCACTCTCAGCCATAGGCCCCAAACACAAACCACGGCCCTTTTCTCTGGAAAACAAAACTCAACTGCCCCTCTTCTGGATGGCAGATTGCAGGAGCCACTGGGTACTATGAAACCAGCCCTACTTGGCACTGATGCCACCTTGGGTCTGGGAACCATGCTGCGTATCATGGATTTTCAGGAGCCAGCCGGCCACTGCCAGCCACAGGCCCCGAAACACAAACAACAGCCTTTTTCTCTGGCAAACAAAATTCAGCTGCCCCGCTTCTGGATGGCAGATTGCAGGAACCACTTGGTACTAACAAACCAGCCCGACTTGGCACTGGTGCCACCTTGGGTCTGGGAACCATCCTGCGTATCGTGGATTCTAAGGAGCCAGCTGGCCACTCCCAGCCACAGGCCCCAAAACACGCACAACGGTGCTTTTCCCTGGAAAACAAAACTCGCCTGCCAAACTTTTGATGGCAGATTGCAGGAGCCACTTGGTACTATCAAACCAGCCCAACTTGGCACTGGTGCCACCATGGGTCTGGTCACCATCCTGCCTATCGTAGCTTTTCAGGAGCCAGCCAGCCACCCCAATCCAGAGGCCCCCAGACAAATATTTCGGCCCGTTTCCCTGGCAAACAAAAGTAAGCTGCCCCGCTTCTGCATGGCAGATTGCAGGAGCCACTTTGCACCATCAAACCAGCCCAACTTGGCACTGGTGCCACCTCAGGTCTGGGAACCATCCTGCGTATCGTGGGTTCTAAGGAGCCAGCCGGCCACTCCCAGCCACAGGCCCCCAAACACAAACAACGGCGCTTTTCCCTGGAAAACACAACTCGCCTGCCAACTTTTTGATGGCAGATTGCAGGAGCCACTTGGTACTATCAAACCAGCCCAACTTGGCACTGGTGCCACCATGGGTCTGGTCACCATCCTGCCTATCGTAGCTTTTCAGGAGCCAGCCAGCCACCCCCAGCCAGAGGCACCTAGACACAAACCTCGGCCCGTTTCCCTGGCAAACAAAAGTAAGCTGCCCCGCTTCTGCATGGCAGATTGCAGGAGCTGCTTAGTACTATCAAACCAGCCCGACATGGCACTGGTGCCACCTCAGGTCTGGGAACCATCCTGCCTATCGTGGATTTTCAGGGGCCAGCCGGCCACTCTCAGCCATATGCCCCCAAAAACAAACCACGGCCCTTTTCTCTGGCAAACAAAACTCAACTGCCCCTCTTCTGGATGGCAAATTTTAGGACGCCCTTAGTACTACGAACACCGCCCGACGTGGCCCTGGTGCCACCTTGTGTCAGGGAACCATCCTGCATATCGAGCTTTTTAAGGAGCCAGACGGCCACGCCCAGCCATAAACCCCCAAAAACAAACCACGGACTATTTCTCTTGGAAACAAAAATCCGCTGCCCCGCGTCTGGATGGCAGATTGCAGGAGCCACTTTGCACCATCAAACCAGCCCGACTTGGCACTGGTGCCACCTTGGGTCTGGGAACAATCCTGCATATCGTGGATTCTAAGGAGCCAGCCGGCCACTCCCAGCCACAGGCCCCCAAACACAAACAACGGCGCTTTTCCCTGGAAAACAAAATTCGCCTGCCAACTTTTTGATGGCAGATTGCAGGAGCCACTTGGTACTATCAAACCAGCCCAACTTGGCACTGGTGCCACCTCTGGTCTGGGAACCATCCTGCCTATCGTAGCTTTTCAGGAGCCAGCGGGTCACTCCCAGCCATAGACCCCCAGACACAAACCTCGGCCCGTTTCCCTGGAAAACAAAAGTAAGCTACCCCAATTCTGGATGGCAGATTGCAGGAGCCACTTGGTACTATCAAATCAGCCCAACTTGGCACTGGTGCCGCCATGGGTCTGGTAAACATCCTGCCTATCGTAGCTTTTCAGGAGCCAGCCGGTCACTCCCTGCCATAGGCCCCTGGACACAAACCTCGGCCCGTTTCCCTGGCAAACAAAAGTAAGCTGCCCCGCTTTTGGATGGCAGATTGCAGGATGCACTTGGTACTTACAAACCAGCCCGACTTGGCCCTGGTGCCACCTTGGCTCTGGGAACCATGCTGCGTAACGTAGATTCTACGAGGACAGGCGGCCACTCCCAGCCACAGGCCTCTAAACAAAAACAACGGCGCTTTTCCCTGGAAAACAAAACTCGCCTGCCAACTTCTTGATGGCAGATTGCAGGAGCCACTTGGTACTATCAAACCAGCCCAACTTGGCACTGGTGCCACCATGGGTCTGGTCACCATCCTGCCTATCGTAGCTTTTTAGGAGCCAGCAGCTCACTCCCAGCCATAGGCCTCCAGACAAATACCTCGGCACGTTTCCCTGGCAAACAAAAGTAGGCTGCCCCGCTTCTGGATGGCAAATTGCAGGACGCACTTGGTACTACGAAAACAGCCCGACTTGGCACTGATGCCACCTTGGGTCAGGGAACAATCCTGCGTATAGAGCTTTTTAAGGAGCCAGCCGGCCACGTCCAGTCATATACCCCCAAAAAAAACCACGGAACATTTCTCCAGCAAACAAAAATCCGCTGCCCCGCGTCTGGATGGCAGATTGCAGGAGCTATTTAGTATTATCAAACCAGGCCGACTTGGCACTGGTGGCACCATGAGTCTGGTAACCATCCTGCCTATCGTAGCTTTTCAGTAGCCAGCCGGTCACTCCCAGCCATAGGCCCCCAGACAAATACCTCGGCCCGTTTCCCTGGGAAACAAAAGTAAGCTGTCCCGCTTCTGGATGGAAGATTGCAGGAGCCACTTGGTACTCTCAAACCAGCCCAACTTGTTCCCAGACCCAAGGTGGCACCAGTGCCAAGTCGGGCTGGTTTGATGGTGCAACGTGGCTCCTGCAATCTGCCATCCAAAAGCGGGGCAGCTTACTTTTGTTTGCCAGGGAAACGGGCCGAGGTTTGTGTCTGGGGGCCTATGGCAGGGAGTGACCGGCTGGCTCCTGAAAAGCTACGATAGGCAGGATGGTGACCAGACCCATGGTGGCACCAGTGCCAAGTTGGGCTGGTTTGATAGTACCAAGTTGCTCCTGCAATCTGCCATCAAAAAGTTGTCAGGCGAGTTTTGTTTTCCAGGGAAAAGCGCCGTTGTTTGTGTTTGGGTGCCTGTGGCTGGGAGTGGCCGGCTGGCTCCTTAGAATCCACGATACGCAGGATGGTTCCCAGACCAGTGGTGGCACCAGTGCCAAGTCGGGCTGGTTTGATAGTAAAAAGTGCGTCCTACTATCTGCCATCCAGAAGCGGGGCAGCTTACTTTTGTTTGCCAGGGAAACGGGCCGAGCTTTGTGTCTGGGGGCCTATGGCTGGGAGTGACCGGCTGGCTCCTGAAAAGCTACGATAGGCAGGATGGTGACCAGACCCATGGTGGCACCAGTGCCAAGTTGGCCTGGTTTGATAGTACCAAGTGGCTCCTGCAATCTGCCATCAAAAAGTTGTCAGGCGAGTTTTGTTTTCCAGGGAAAAGCGCCGTTGTTTGTGTTTGGGAGCCTGTGGCTGGGAGTGGCCGGCTGGCTCCTTAGAATCCACGATACGCAGGATGGTTCCCAGACCAGAGGTGGCAACAGTGACAAGTCGGGCCAGTTTGATGGTGCAAAGTGGCTCCTGCAATCTGCCATCCAGAAGCAGGGCTGCTTACTTTTGTTTGCCAGGGAAAGGAGCCGAGGTTTGTGTCTGGGGGCCTATGGCTGGGAGTGACCAGCTGGCTCGTGAAAAGGTACGATAGGCAGGATGGTTACCAGACCCATGGTGGCACCAGTGCCAAGTTCGGCTGATTTGATAGTACCAAGTGGCTCCTGCAATCTGCCATCAAAATGTTGGTAGGCGAGTTTTCTTTTCCAGAGAAAAGCGCCGTTGTTTGTGTTTGGGGGCCTGTGGGTGGGAGTGGCCGGATGGCTAATTAGAATCCACGATACGCAGGATGGTTCCCAGACCTAAAGTGGCACCAGTGACAAGTCGGGCCAGTTTGATGGTGCAAAGTTGCTACTGAAATCTGCCATCCAGAAACGGGGCAGCTTACTTTTGTTTGCCAGGGAAACGGGCCAAGGTTTGTGTCTGGGGGCCTATGGCTGTGCGTGACCGGCTAGGTCCTGAAAAGCTACGAGAGGCATGATGGTGACCAGACCCATGGTGGCACCAGTGCCAAGTTGGGCTGGTTTGATAGTACCAAGTGGCTCCTGCAATCTGCCATCAAAAAGTCGGGAAGCGAGTGTTGATTTCCAGGGAAAAGCGCCGTTGTTTTTGTTTGGGGGCCTATGGGTGGGAGTGGCCGGCTGGCTCCTTAGAATCCACGAGACGCAGGATGGTTCCCAGACCTGAGGTGGCACCAGTGCCAAGTTGGGCTGGTTTGATAGTACCAAGTGCGTCCTGCAATCTGCCATCCAGAAGCGGGGTAGCTTACTTTTGTTTGCCAGGGAAACGGTCCGAGGTTTGTGTCTCGGGGCCTATGGCTGGGAGTGACCGGCTGGCTCCTGAAAAGCTACGATAGGCAGGATGGTGACCAGACCCATGGTGGCACCAGTGCCAAGTTGGGCTGGTTTGATAGTACCAAGTGGCTCCTGCAATCTGCCATCAAAAATTTGGCAGGCGAGTTTGTTATCCAGAGAAAAGCGCCGTTGTTTGTGCCTGGGGCCCTATGGCCTGGAGTGGACGGATGGCTAATTAGAATCCACGATACACAGGATGGTTCCCAGACCCATGGTGGCACCAGTGCCAAGTTGGGCTGGTTTGATAGTACCAAGTGGTTCCTGCAATCTGCCATCCAGAAGCGGGGCAGCTTACTTTTGTTTGCCAGGGAAACGGTCCGAGGATTGTGTCTGGGGGCCTAAGCCTGGAAGTGACCGGCTGGCTCGTGAAAAGCTACGATAGGCAGGATGGAGACCAGACCCATGACGGCACCAGTGCCAAGTTGGGCTGGTTTGATAGTACCAAGTGGCTCCTGCAATCTGCCATCAAAAACTTGGCAGGCGAGTTTTGTTTTCCAGGGAAAAGCGCCGTTGTTTGTGTTTGGGGGCCTGTGGCTGGGAGTGGCCGGCTGGCTCCTTAGAATCCACGATACTCAGCATGGTTCCCAGACCAGAGGTGGCACCAGTGCCAAGTTGGGCTGGTTTGATTGTAACAAGTGCGTCCGGGAATCTGCCATCCAGAAGCGGGGCAGCTTACTTTTGTTTGCCAGGGAAACGGGCCGAGGTTTGTGTCTGGGGGCCTATGGCTGGGAGTGGCCGGCTGGCTCATGAAAAGCTACGATAGGCAGGATGGTGACCAGACCCATGGTGGCACCAGTGCCAAGTTGGGCTGGTTTGATAGTACCAAGTGGCTCCTGCAATCTGCCATCAAAAACTCGGCAAGCGAGTGTTGATTTCCAGGGAAAAGCGTCGTTGTTTGTGTTTGGGGGCCTGTGGCTGGGAGTGGCCGGCTGGCTCCTTAGAATCCACGATACGCAGCATGGTTCCCAGACCCAAGGTGGCACCAGTGCCAAGTCGGGCTGGCTTGATAATACCAAGTGGTTCCTGCAATCGGCCATCAAAATGTTCGCAGGCGAGTTTTGTTTTCCAGGGAAAAGCGCCGTTGTTTGTGCCTGGGGCCCTATGGCCTGGAGTGGACGGATGGCTAATTAGAATCCACGATACACAGGATGGTTCCCAGACCCATGGTGGCACCAGTGCCAAGTTGGGCTGGTTTGATAGTACCAAGTGGTTCCTGCAATCTGCCATCCAGAAGCGGGGCAGCTTACTTTTGTTTGCCAGGGAAACGGTCCGAGGTTTGTGTCTGGGGGCCTATGGCTGGGAGTGACCGGCTGGCTCCTGAAAAGCTACGATAGGCAGGATGGTGACCAGACCCATGGTGGCACCAGTGCCAAGTTGGGCTGGCTTGATAATACCAAGTGGTTCCTGCAATCGGCCATCAAAAAGTTGGCAGGCGAGTTTTGTTTTCCAGGGAAAAGCGCCGTTGTTTGTGCCTGGGGCCCTATGGCCTGGAGTGGACGGATGGCTAATTAGAACCCACGAGACGCAGGATGGTTCCCAGACCTGAGGTGGCACCAGTGCCAAGTTGGGCTGGTTTGACGGTGCAAAGTGGCTCCTGCAATCTGCCATGCAGAAGCGGGGCAGCTTACTTTTGTTTGCCAGGGAAACGGGCCGAAATATTTGTCTGGGGGCCTCTGGCTGGGGGTGGCTGGCTGGCTCCTGAAAAGCTACGATAGGCAGGATGGTGACCAGACCCATGGTGGCACCAGTGCCAAGTTGGGCTGGCTAGATAATACCAAGTGGTTCCTGCAATCGGCCATCAAAATGTTGGCAGGCGAGTTTTGTTTTCCAGGGAAAAGCGCTGTTGTTTGTGCCTGGGGCCCTATGGCCTGGAGTGGACGGATGGCTAATTAGAATCCACGATACACAGGATGGTTCCCAGACCCATGGTGGCACCAGTGCCAAGTTGGGCTGGTTTGATAGTACCAAGTGGTTCCTGCAATCTGCCATCCAGAAGCGGGGCAGCTTACTTTTGTTTTCCAGCGAAACGGGCCGAGGTTTTTGTCTGGGGGCCTATGGCTGGGAGTGACCGGCTGGCTCGTGAAAAGCTACGATAGGCAGGATGGTGACCAGACCCATGACGGCACCAGTGCCAAGTTGGGCTGGTTTGATAGTACCAAGTGGCTCCTGCAATCTGCCATCACAAACTTGGCGGGCGAGTTTTGTTTTCCAGGGAAAAGCGCCGTTGTTTGTGTTTGGGGGCCTGTGGCTGGGAGTGGCCGGCTGGCTCCTTAGAATCCACGATACTCAGCATGGTTCCCAGATCAGAGGTGGAACCAGTGCCAAGTTGGGCTGGTTTGATAGTACCAAGTGCGTCCGGGAATCTGCCATCCAGAAGCGGGGCAGCTTACTTTTGTTTGCCAGGGAAACGGGCCGTGGGTTTTGTTTGGGGGCCTATGGCTGAGAGTGACCGGCTGGCTCCTGAAAAGTTACGATAGGCAGGATGGTGACCAGACCCATGGTGGCACCAGTGCCAAGTTGGGCTGGTTTGATAGTACCAAGTTGCTCCTGCAATCTGCCATCAAAAAGTTGTCAGGCGAGTTTTGTTTTCCAGGGAAAAGCGCCGTTGTTTGTGTTTGGGGGCCTGTGGCAGGGAGTGGCCGGCTGGCTCCTTAGAATCCACGATACGCAGGATGGTTCCCAGACTTGACGTGGCACCAGTGCCAAGTCGGGCTGGTTTGATAGTACCAAGTGCGTCCTGCAATCTGCCATCCAGAAGCGGGGCAGCTTAATTTTGTTTTCCAGGGAAACGGGCCGAGGTATTTGTCTGGGGGCCTATGGCTGGGAGTGACCGGCTGGCTCCTGAAAAGCTACGATAGGCAGGATGGTGACCAGACCCATGGTGGCACCAGTGCCAAGTTGGGCTGGTTTGATAGTACCAAGTGGCTCCTGCAATCTGCCATCAAAAATTTGGCAGGCGAGTTTTGTTTTCCAGGGAAAAGCGCAGTCGTTTGTGTTTGGGTGCCTGTGGCTGGGAGTGGCCAGCTGGCTAATTAGAATCCACGATACGCAGGATGGTTCCCAGACCAGTGGTGGCACCAGTGCCAAGTCGGGCTGGTTTGATAGTACCAAGTGGCTCCTGCAATCTGCCATCCAGAAGCGGGGCAGCTTACTTTTGTTTGCCAGGGAAACGGGCCGAGGTTTGTGTCTCGGGGCCTATGGCTGGGAGTGACCGGCTGGCTCCTGAAAAGCTACGATAGGCAGGATGGTGACCAGACCCATGGTGGCACCAGTGCCAAGTTGGGCTGGTTTGATAGTACCAAGTGGCTCCTGCAATCTGCCATCAAAAATTTGGCAGGCGAGTTTGTTATCCAGGGAAAAGCGCCGTTGTTTGTGCCTGGGGCCCTATGGCCTGGAGTGGACGGATGGCTAATTAGAATCCACGATACCCAGGATGGTTCCCAGACCCATGGTGGCACCAGTGCCAACTTGGGCTGGTTTGATAGTACCAAGTGGTTCCTGCAATCTGCCATCCAGAAGCGGGGCAGCTTACTTTTGTTTGCCAGGGAAACGGTCCGAGGATTGTGTCTGGGGGCCTAAGCCTGGAAGTGACCGGCTGGCTCGTGAAAAGCTACGATAGGCAGGATGGTGACCAGACCCATGACGGCACCAGTGCCAAGTTGGGCTGGTTTGATAGTACCAAGTGGCTCCTGCAATCTGCCATCAAAAACTTGGCAGGCGAGTTTTGTTTTCCAGGGAAAAGCGCCGTTGTTTGTGTTTGGGGGCCTGTGGCTGGGAGTGGCCGGCTGGCTCCTTAGAATCCACGATACTCAGCATGGTTCCCAGACCAGAGGTGGCACCAGTGCCAAGTTGGGCTGGTTTGATTGTAACAAGTGCGTCCGGGAATCTGCCATCCAGAAGCGGGGCAGCTTACTTTTGTTTGCCAGGGAAACGGGCCGAGGTTTGTGTCTGGGGGCCTGTGGCTGGGAGTGGCCGGCTGGCTCATGAAAAGCTACGATAGGCAGGATGGTGACCAGACCCATGGTGGCACCAGTGCCAAGTTGGGCTGGTTTGATAGTACCAAGTGGCTCCTGCAATCTGCCATCAAAAAGTCGGCAAGCGAGTGTTGATTTCCAGGGAAAAGCGTCGTTGTTTGTGTTTGGGGGCCTGTGGCTGGGAGTGGCCGGCTGGCTCCTTAGAATCCACGATACGCAGCATGGTTCCCAGACCCAAGGTGGCACCAGTGCCAAGTCGGGCTGGCTTGATAATACCAAGTGGTTCCTGCAATCGGCCATCAAAAAGTTGGCAGGCGAGTTTTGTTTTCCAGGGAAAAGCGCCGTTGTTTGTGCCTGGGGCCCTATGGCCTGGAGTGGACGGATGGCTAATTAGAATCCACGATACACAGGATGGTTCCCAGACCCATGGTGGCACCAGTGCCAAGTTGGGCTGGTTTGATAGTACCAAGTGGTTCCTGCAATCTGCCATCCAGAAGCGGGGCAGCTTACTTTTGTTTGCCAGGGAAACGGTCCGAGGTTTGTGTCTGGGGGCCTATGGCTGGGAGTGACCGGCTGGCTCCTGAAAAGCTACGATAGGCAGGATGGTGACCAGACCCATGGTGGCACCAGTGCCAAGTTGGGCTGGCTTGATAATACCAAGTGGTTCCTGCAATCGGCCATCAAAATGTTGGCAGGCGAGTTTTGTTTTCCAGGGAAAAGCGCCGTTGTTTGTGCCTGGGGCCCTATGGCCTGGAGTGGACGGATGGCTAATTAGAACCCACGAGACGCAGGATGGTTCCCAGACCTGAGGTGGCACCAGTGCCAAGTTGGGCTGGTTTGACGGTGCAAAGTGGCTCCTGCAATCTGCCATGCAGAAGCGGGGCAGCTTACTTTTGTTTGCCAGGGAAACGGGCCGAAATATTTGTCTGGGGGCCTCTGGCTGGGGGTGGCTGGCTGGCTCCTGAAAAGCTACGATAGGCAGGATGGTGACCAGACCCATGGTGGCACCAGTGCCAAGTTGGGCTGGTTTGATAGTACCAAGTGGCTCCTGCAATCTGCCATCAAAAACTTGGCAGGCGAGTTTTGTTTTCCAGGGAAAAGCGCCGTTGTTTGTGTTTGGGGGCCTGTGGCAGGGAGTGGCCGGCTGGCTCCTTAGAATCCACGATACGCAGCATGGTTCCCAGACCCAAGGTGGCACCAGTGCCACGTCGGGCTGGCTTGATAATACCAAGTGGTTCCTGCAATCGGCCATCAAAAAGTTGGCAGGCGAGTTTTGTTTTCCAGGGAAAAGCGCCGTTGTTTGTGCCTGGGGCCCTATGGCCTGGAGTGGACGGATGGCTAATTAGAATCCACGATACACAGGATGGTTCCCAGACCCATGGTGGCACCAGTGCCAAGTTGGGCTGGTTTGATAGTAACAAGTGGTTCCTGCAATCTGCCATCCAGAAGCGGGGCAGCTTACTTTTGTTTGCCAGGGAAACGGTCCGAGGTTTGTGTCTGGGGGCCTATGGCTGGGAGTGACCGGCTGGCTCCTGAAAAGCTACGATAGGCAGGATGGTGACCAGACCCATGGTGGCACCAGTGCCAAGTTGGGCTGGCTAGATAATACCAAGTGGTTCCTGCAATCGGCCATCAAAATGTTGTCAGGCGAGTTTTGTTTTCCAGGGAAAAGCGCTGTTGTTTGTGCCTGGGGCCCTATGGCCTGGAGTGGACGGATGGCTAATTAGAATCCACGATACAAAGGATGGTTCCCAGACCCATGGTGGCACCAGTGCCAAGTTGGGCTGGTTTGATAGTACCAAGTGGTTCCTGCAATCTGCCATCCAGAAGCGGGGCAGCTTACTTTTGTTTTCCAGGGGAACGGGCCGAGGTTTTTGTCTGGGGGCTTGTGGCTGGGAGTGACCGGCTGGCTCGTGAAAAGCTACGATAGGCAGGATGGTGACCAGACCCATGACGGCACCAGTGCCAAGTTGGGCTGGTTTGATAGTACTAAGTGGCTCCTGCAATCTGCCATCACAAACTTGGCGGGCGAGTTTTGTTTTCCAGGGAAAAGCGCCGTTGTTTGTGTTTGGGGGCCTGTGGCTGGGAGTGGCCGGCTGGCTCCTTAGAATCCACGATACTCAGCATGGTTCCCAGATCAGAGGTGGAACCTGTGCCAAGTTGGGCTGGTTTGATAGTACCAAGTGCGTCCGGGAATCTGCCATCCAGAAGCGGGGCAGCTTACTTTTGTTTGCCAGGGAAACGGGCCGTGGGTTTTGTTTGGGGGCCTATGGCTGAGAGTGACCGGCTGGCTCCTGAAAAGTTACGATAGGCAGGATGGTGACCAGACCCATGGTGGCACCAGTGCCAAGTTGGGCTGGTTTTATAGTACCAAGTTGCTCCTGCAATCTGCCATCAAAAAGTTGGCAGGCGAGTTTTGTTTTCCAGGGAAAAGCGCCGTTGTTTGTGTTTGGGGGCCTGTGGCTGGGAGTGGCCGGCTGGCTCCTTAGAATCCACGATACGCAGGATGGTTCCCAGACTTGACGTGGCACCAGTGCCAAGTCGGGCTGGTTTGATAGTACCAAGTGGCTCCTGCAATCAGCCATCCAGAAGCGGGGCAGCTTACTTTTGTTTGCCAGGGAAACGGGCCGAGCTTTGTGTCTGGGGGCCTATGGCTGGGAGTGACCGGCTGGCTCCTGAAAAGCTACGATAGGCAGGATGGTGACCAGACCCATGGTGGCACCAGTGCCAAGTTGGGCTGGTTTGATAGTACCAAGTGGCTCCTGCAATCTGCCATCAAAAAGTTGTCAGGCGAGTTTTGTTTTCCAGGGAAAAGCGCCGTTGTTTGTGTTTGGGGGCCTGTGGCTGGGAGTGGCCGGTTGGCTAATTAGAACCCACGATACGCAGGATGGTTCCCAGACCAGAGGTGGCAACAGTGACAAGTCGGGCCAGTTTGATGGTGCAAAGTGGCTCCTGCAATCTGCCATCCAGAAGCAGGGCTGCTTACTTTTGTTTGCCAGGGAAAGGAGCCGAGGTTTTTGTCTGGGGGCCTATGGCTGGGAGTGACCAGCTGGCTCCTGAAAAGGTACGATAGGCAGGATGGTTACCAGACCCATGGTGGCACCAGTGCCAAGTTCGGCTGATTTGATAGTACCAAGTGGCTCCTGCAATCTGCCATCAAAATGTTGGTAGGCGAGTTTTGTTTTCCAGGGAAAAGCGCCGTTGTTTGTGTTTGGGGGCCTGTGGGTGGGAGTGGCCGGATGGCTAATTAGAATCCACGATACGCAGGATGGTTCCCAGACCTAAAGTGGCACCAGTGACAAGTCGGGCCAGTTTGATGGTGCAAAGTTGCTACTGAAATATGCCATCCAGAAACGGGGCAGCTTACTTTTGTTTGCCAGGGAAACGGGCCAAGGTTTGTGTCTGGGGGCCTATGGCTGTGAGTGACCCGCTAGGTCCTTAAAAGCTACGAGAGGCATGATGGTGACCAGACCCATGGTGGCACCAGTGCCAAGTTGGGCTGGTTTGATAGTACCAAGTGGCTCCTGCAATCTGCCATCAAAAAGTCGGCAAGCGAGTGTTGATTTCCAGGGAAAAGCGCCGTTGTTTGTGTTTGGGGGCCTGTGGCAGGGAGTGGCCGGCTGGCTCCTTAGAATCCACGATACGCAGCATGGTTCCCAGACCCAAGGTGGCACCAGTGCCAAGTCGGGCTGGCTTGATAATACCAAGTGGTTCCTGCAATCGGCCATCAAAAAGTTGGCAGGCGAGTTTTGTTTTCCCGGGAAAAGCGCCGTTGTTTTTGTTTGGGGGCCTATGGGTGGGAGTGGCCGGCTGGCTCCTTAGAATCCACGAGACGCAGGATGGTTCCCAGACCTGAGGTGGCACCAGTGCCAAGTTGGGCTGGTTTGATAGTACCAAGTGCGTCCTGCAATCTGCCATCCAGAAGCGGGGTAGCTTACTTTTGTTTGCCAGGGAAACGGGCCGAGGTTTGTGTCTCGGGGCCTATGGCTGGGAGTGACCGGCTGGCTCCTGAAAAGCTACGATAGGCAGGATGGTGACCAGACCCATGGTGGCACCAGTGCCAAGTTGGGCTGGTTTGATAGTACCAAGTGGCTCCTGCAATCTGCCATCAAAAAGTTGGCAGGTGAGTTTTGTTTTCCAGGGAAAAGCGCCGTTGTTTTTGTTTGGGGGCCTGTGGCTGGGAGTGGCCGGCTGCCTCCTTTGAACCCAGGATACGCAGGATGGTTCCCAGAGCCAAGGTTACGCCAGTGCCAAGTTCGGCTGGTTTGATAGTACCAAGTGGATCCTGCAAACTGCCATCCAGAAGCGGGGCAGCTTACTTTTGTTTGCCAGGGAAACGGTCCGAGGTTTGTGTCTGGGGGCCTATGGCTGGGAGTGACCGGCTGGCTCCTGAAAAGCTACGATAGGCAGGATGGTGACCAGACCCATGGTGGCACCAGTGCCAAGTTGGGCTGGCTAGATAATACCAAGTGGTTCCTGCAATCGGCCATCAAAATGTTGTCAGGCGAGTTTTGTTTTCCAGGGAAAAGCGCTGTTGTTTGTGCCTGGGGCCCTATGGCCTGGAGTGGACGGATGGCTAATTAGAATCCACGATACAAAGGATGGTTCCCAGACCCATGGTGGCACCAGTGCCAAGTTGGGCTGGTTTGATAGTACCAAGTGGTTCCTGCAATCTGCCATCCAGAAGCGGGGCAGCTTACTTTTGTTTTCCAGGGGAACGGGCCGAGGTTTTTGTCTGGGGGCCTATGGCTGGGAGTGACCGGCTGGCTCGTGAAAAGCTACGATAGGCAGGATGGTGACCAGACCCATGACGGCACCAGTGCCAAGTTGGGCTGGTTTGATAGTACTAAGTGGCTCCTGCAATCTGCCATCACAAACTTGGCGGGCGAGTTTTGTTTTCCAGGGAAAAGCGCCGTTGTTTGTGTTTGGGGGCCTGTGGCTGGGAGTGGCCGGCTGGCTCCTTAGAATCCACGATACTCAGCATGGTTCCCAGATCAGAGGTGGAACCTGTGCCAAGTTGGGCTGGTTTGATAGTACCAAGTGCGTCCGGGAATCTGCCATCCAGAAGCGGGGCAGCTTACTTTTGTTTGCCAGGGAAACGGGCCGTGGGTTTTGTTTGGGGGCCTATGGCTGAGAGTGACCGGCTGGCTCCTGAAAAGTTACGATAGGCAGGATGGTGACCAGACCCATGGTGGCACCAGTGCCAAGTTGGGCTGGTTTGATAGTACCAAGTTGCTCCTGCAATCTGCCATCAAAAAGTTGGCAGGCGAGTTTTGTTTTCCAGGGAAAAGCGCCGTTGTTTGTGTTTGGGGGCCTGTGGCTGGGAGTGGCCGGCTGGCTCCTTAGAATCCACGATACGCAGGATGGTTCCCAGACTTGACGTGGCACCAGTGCCAAGTCGGGCTGGTTTGATAGTACCAAGTGGCTCCTGCAATCAGCCATCCAGAAGCGGGGCAGCTTACTTTTGTTTGCCAGGGAAACGGGCCGAGCTTTGTGTCTGGGGGCCTATGGCTGGGAGTGACCGGCTGGCTCCTGAAAAGCTACGATAGGCAGGATGGTGACCAGACCCATGGTGGCACCAGTGCCAAGTTGGGCTGGTTTGATAGTACCAAGTGGCTCCTGCAATCTGCCATCAAAAAGTTGTCAGGCGAGTTTTGTTTTCCAGGGAAAAGCGCCGTTGTTTGTGTTTGGGGGCCTGTGGCTGGGAGTGGCCGGCTGGCTAATTAGAACCCACGATACGCAGGATGGTTCCCAGACCAGAGGTGGCAACAGTGACAAGTCGGGCCAGTTTGATGGTGCAAAGTGGCTCCTGCAATCTGCCATCCAGAAGCAGGGCTGCTTACTTTTGTTTGCCAGGGAAAGGAGCCGAGGTTTTTGTCTGGGGGCCTATGGCTGGGAGTGACCAGCTGGCTCCTGAAAAGGTACGATAGGCAGGATGGTTACCAGACCCATGGTGGCACCAGTGCCAAGTTCGGCTGATTTGATAGTACCAAGTGGCTCCTGCAATCTGCCATCAAAATGTTGGTAGGCGAGTTTTGTTTTCCAGGGAAAAGCGCCGTTGTTTGTGTTTGGGGGCCTGTGGGTGGGAGTGGCCGGATGGCTAATTAGAATCCACGATACGCAGGATGGTTCCCAGACCTAAAGTGGCACCAGTGACAAGTCGGGCCAGTTTGATGGTGCAAAGTTGCTACTGAAATATGCCATCCAGAAACGGGGCAGCTTACTTTTGTTTGCCAGGGAAACGGGCCAAGGTTTGTGTCTGGGGGCCTATGGCTGTGAGTGACCCGCTAGGTCCTTAAAAGCTACGAGAGGCATGATGGTGACCAGACCCATGGTGGCACCAGTGCCAAGTTGGGCTGGTTTGATAGTACCAAGTGGCTCCTGCAATCTGCCATCAAAAAGTCGGCAAGCGAGTGTTGATTTCCAGGGAAAAGCGCCGTTGTTTGTGTTTGGGGGCCTGTGGCAGGGAGTGGCCGGCTGGCTCCTTAGAATCCACGATACGCAGCATGGTTCCCAGACCCAAGGTGGCACCAGTGCCAAGTCGGGCTGGCTTGATAATACCAAGTGGTTCCTGCAATCGGCCATCAAAAAGTTGGCAGGCGAGTTTTGTTTTCCCGGGAAAAGCGCCGTTGTTTTTGTTTGGGGGCCTATGGGTGGGAGTGGCCGGCTGGCTCCTTAGAATCCACGAGACGCAGGATGGTTCCCAGACCTGAGGTGGCACCAGTGCCAAGTTGGGCTGGTTTGATAGTACCAAGTGCGTCCTGCAATCTGCCATCCAGAAGCGGGGTAGCTTACTTTTGTTTGCCAGGGAAACGGGCCGAGGTTTGTGTCTCGGGGCCTATGGCTGGGAGTGACCGGCTGGCTCCTGAAAAGCTACGATAGGCAGGATGGTGACCAGACCCATGGTGGCACCAGTGCCAAGTTGGGCTGGTTTGATAGTACCAAGTGGCTCCTGCAATCTGCCATCAAAAAGTTGGCAGGCGAGTTTTGTTTTCCAGGGAAAAGCGCCGTTGTTTGTGTTTGGGGGCCTGTGGTTGGGAGTGGCCAGCTGGCTCCTTAGAATCCACGATACGCAGGATGGTTCCCAGACCAGAGGTCGCAGCAGTGCCAAGTCGGGCTGGTTTGATGGTGCAAAGTGGCTCCTGCAATCTGCCATCCAGAAGCGGGGTAGCTTACTTTTGTTTGCCAGGGAAACGGGCCGAGGTTTGTGACTGGGGGCCTATGGCTGGGAGTGACCGGCTGGCGCCTGAAAAGCTACGATAGGCAGGATGGTGACCAGACCCATGGTGGCACCAGTGCCAAGTTGGGCTGGTTTGATAGTACCAAGTGGCTCCTGCAATCTGCCATCAAAAACTTGGCAGGCCAGTTTTGTTTTCCAGGGAAAAGCGCCGTTGTTTCTGTTTGGGGGCCTGTGGCTGGGAGTGGCCGGCTGCCTCCTTTGAACCCAGGATACGCAGGATGGTTCCCAGAGCCAAGGTTACGCCAGTGCCAAGTTCGGCTGGTTTGATAGTACCAAGTGGATCCTGCAAACTGCCATCCAGAAGCGGGACAGCTTAATTTTGTTTCCCAGGGAAACGGGCCGAGGTATTTGTCTGGGGGCCTATGGCTGGGCGTGACTGGCTGGCTACTGAAAAGCTACGATAGGCAGGATGGTTACCAGGCTCATGGTGGCCCCACTGCCAAGTCGGGCTGGTTTGATAATACTAAATAACTCCTGAAATCTGCCATCCAGACGCGGGGCAGCGGATTTCTCTTTGCTGGAGAAAAGTTCCGTGGTTTTTTTTTGGGGGTATATGGCTGGACGTGGCCGGCTGGCTCCTTAAAAATCTCGATACGCAGGATTGTTCCCTGACCCAAGGTGGCATGAGTGCCAAGTCGGGCTGTTTTCGTAGTACCAAGTGCGTCCTGCAATTTGCCATCCAGAAGAGGGGCAGTTGAGTTTTGTTTGCCAGAGAAAAGGACCGTGGTATATGTTTGGGGGCATATGGCTGAGAGTGGCCGGCTGGCCCCTGAAAATCCACGATAGGCAGGATGGTTCCCAGAACCAAGGTGGCACCAGTGCCATGTTGGCCTGGTTTGATAGTACCATGTGGCTCCTGCAATCTGCCATCCAGAAGCGGGGCTGCTTACTTTTGCTTGCCAGGGAAACGGGCCGAGATATTTGTCTGGGGGCCTATGGCTGGGAGTGACCGGCTGGCTCCTGAAAAGCTACGATAGGCAGGATGGTGACCAGACCCATGGTGGCACCAGTGCCAAGTTGGGCTGGTTTGATAGTACCAAGTGGCTCCTGCAATCTGCCATCCAAAAGTTGTCAGGCGAGTTTTGTTTTCCAGGGAAAAGCGCCGTTGTTCTTGTTTAGAGGCCTGTGGCTGGGAGTGGCCGGCTGCCTCCTTTGAACCCAGGATACGCAGGATGGTTCCCAGAGCCAAGGTGGCACCAGTGCCAAGTTGGGCTGGCTTGATAGTACCAAGTGGCTCCTGCAATCTGCCATCCAGAAGCGGGACAGCTTACTTTTGTTTCCCAGGGAAACGGGCCGAGGTATTTGTCTGGGGGCCTATGGCTGGGAGTGACCGGCTGGCTACTGAAAAGCTACGATAGGCAGGATGGTTACCAGACTCATGGTGGCACCAGTGCCAAGTCGGGCTGGTTTGATAATACTAAATAGCTCCTGAAATCTGCCATTCAGATGCGGGGCAGCGGATTTTTGTTTGCTGGAGGAAAGTTCCGTGGTTTTTTTTTGGGGGTATATGGCTGGACGTGGCCGGCTGGCTCCATAAAAAGATCGATACGCAGGATTGTTCCCTGACCCAAGGTGGCATCAGTGCCAAGTCGGGCTGTTTTCGTAGTACCAAGTGCGTCCTGCAATTTGCCATCCAGAAGAGGGGCAGTTGAGTTTTGTTTGTCAGAGAAAAGGGCCGTGGTATGTGTTTGGATCCATATGGCTGAGATTGGCCGGCTGGCCCCTGAAAATCCACGATAGGCAGTATGGTTTCCAGAGCCAAGGTGGCACCAGTGCCATGTTTGCCTGGTATGATAGTACCATGTGCCTCCTGCTATCTGCCATCAAAATGTTGGCAGGCGAGTTTTGTTTTCCAGGGAAAACGCCGTTGTTTGTGTTTGGGCGCCTGTGGCTCAGAGTGGCCGGGTGGCTGCTTAGAATCCACGATACGCAGGATGGTTCCCAGACCCAAGGTGGCACCAGTGCCAAGTCGGGCTGGTTTGACACTACCAAGTGGCTCCTGCAATCTGCCATCCAGAATCGGGGCAGCTTAATTTTGTTTGCCAGGGAAACGGTCCGAGGTTTGTGTCTGGGGGCCTATGGCTGGGAGTGACCGGCTGGCTCCTGAAATGCTACAATAGGCAGGATGGTTCCCAGACCCATAGTGGCACCACTACCAAGTTGGGATGATTTGATAGTACCAAGTGGCTCCTGCAAACTGCCATCAAAAAGCTGGCAGGCGAGTTTTGTTTTCCAGGGAAAAGCGCCGTTGTTTGTGTTTGGGGGCCTGTGGCTGGGAGTGGCCGGCTGGCTCCTTAGAATCCACGATACGCAGGATGGTTCCCAGACTTGACGTGGCACCAGTGCCAAGTCGGGCTGGTTTGATGGTGCAAAGTGGCTCCTGCAATCTGCCATCCAGACGCGGGGCAGCGGATTTTTGTTTCCATGAGAAATGGTCCGTGGTTTGTTTTTGGGGGTATATGGCTCGGCGTGGCCGGCTGGCTCCTTAAAAAGCTCGATATGCAGGATGGTTCCCTGACACAAGGTGGGACCAGTGCCACGTCGGGCGGTTTTCGTAGTACAATGTGCGTCCTAAAATTTGCCATCCAGAAGAGGGGCAGTTGAGTTTTGTTTGCCTGTGAAACGGGCCGTTGTTTTTGATTGGGGTCTGTGGCCGAGAGTGTTCGGCTGGCTCCTGACAACCCACAATACGCAGGATGGTTCCCAGACCCAAGGTGGCACCAGTGCCAAGTCGGGCTGGTTTGATAGTACCAAGTGGCTCCTGCAATCTGCCATCCAGAAGCGGTGCAGTTGAGTTTTGTTTGCCAGAGAAAAGGGCCGTGGGTTGTGTTTGGGGGCATATGGCTGGGAGTGGCCGGCTGTCTCATTAAAAAGATCGATACGCAGGATGGTTCCGAGACCCAAGGTGGCACCAGTGCCAAGTCGGGCTGTTTTTATAGTACCAAGTGCGTCCTGCAATTTGCCATCCAGAAGAGGGGCAGTGGAGTTTTGTTTGCCAGAGAATAGCGCCGTTGTTTGTGTTTGGGGGCTTGTGGCTGGGAGTGGCCGACTGGCGCCTTAGAATCTGTGTTACGCAGCATGGTTCCCAGACCAGAGGTGGCACCAGTTCCAAGTCGGGCTGGTTTGATAGTACCAAGGGGCTCCTGCAATCTGCCATCCAGAAGCGGGGCAGCTTACTTTTGTTTGCCAGGGAAACGGGCCGAGGTTTGTGACTGGGGACCTATGGCTGGGAGTGACCGGCTGGCTCCTGAAAAGCTACGATAGGCAGGATGGTGACCAGACCCATGGTGGCACCAGTGCCAAGTTGGGCTGGTTTGATAGTACCAAGTGGCTCCTGCAATCTGCCATCAAAAAGTTGGCAGGCGAGTTTTGTTTTCCAGGGAAAAGCGCCGTTGTTTGTGTTTGAGGGCCTGTGGCTGGGAGTGGCCGGCTGGCTCCTTAGAATCCACGATACGCAGGATGGTTCCCAGACCAGAGGTGGCACCTTTGCCAAGTTGGGCTGGTTTGATAGTACCAAGTGCGTCCTGCAATCTGCCATCCAGAAGCGGGGCAGCTTACTTTTGTTTGCCAGGGAAACGGGCCGAGGTTTGTGTCTGGGGGCCTATGGCTGGGAGTGACCTGCTAGGTCCTGAAAAGCTGCGATAGGCAGGATGGTGACCAGACCCATGGTGGCACCAGTGCCAAGTTGGGCTGGTTTGATAGTACCAAGTGGCTCCTGCAATCTGCCATCCAGAAGCGGGGTAGCTTACTTTTGTTTGCCAGGGAAACGGGCAGAGCTTTGTGTCTGGGGGCATATGGCTGAGAGTGGCCGTCTGGCCCCTGAAAATCCACGATAGGCAGGATGGTTCCCAGACCAGAGGTGGCACCAGTGCCAAGTTGGGCTGGTTTGATAGTACTAAATAGCACCTGCAATCTGCCATCAAAAAGTTGGCAGGCCAGTTTTGTTTTCCAAGGAAAAGCACCGTTGTTTGTGTTTGGGGGACTGTGGCTGGGAGTGGCCGGCTGGCTCCTTAGAACACACGATACGCAGGATGGTTCCCAGACCCAAGGTGGCACCAGTGCCACGTCGGGCTGGTTTGATGGTGAAAAGTGGCTCCTGCAATCTGCCATCCTGAAGCGGGGTAGCTTACTTTTGTGTGCCAGGGAAACGGGCCGAGGTTTATGACTGGGGGCCTAGGGCTAGGAGTGACAGGCTGGCTCCTGAAAAGCTACAATAGGCAGGATGGTTCCCAGACCCATGGTGGCACCAGTGCCAAGTTGGGCTGGTTTGATAGTCCCAAGTGTCTCCTGCAATCTGCCATCCAGAAGCGGGGCAGCTTACTTTTGTTTGCCAGAGAAATAGGCCTAGGTTTTTGTTTGGGGGCCTGTGGCTAGGAGTGGCCGGCTGGCTCCTAAGAATCCACGATACGCAGGATGTTTACCAGACCCATGGTGGCACCAGTGCCAAGTTGGGCTGGTTTGATAGTACCTTTGGCTCCTGCAAACTCCATCAAAAAGTTGGCAGGCGTGTTTTGTTTTCCAGGGAACAGCGCCGTTGATTTTGTTTGGGGGCCTGTGGCTGGGAGTGGCCGGCTGGCTCCTTAGAGACCACGATACGCAGGATGGTTCCCAGACCCAAGGTGGCACCAGTGCCAAGTCGGGCTGGTTTGATAGTACCAAGTGGCTCCTGCAATCTGCCATCCAGAAGTGAGGAAGCTAAGTTTTGTTTGCCAGAAAAAAGGGCCGTGGTTTTTGTTGGGGGCCTGTGGCTGGGAGTAGCCGGCTGGCTCCTTAAAATCCACGATACGCAGGATGGTTCCCAGACCCAAGGTGGCACCAGTGCCAAGTTGGGCTGGTTTGATAGTACCAAGTGCGTCCTGCAATCTGCCATCCACAAGCGGCGCCGCTTAGTTTTGTTTGCCACGGAAACGGGCCGAGGTTTGTGTCTGGGGGCCTATGGCTGGGAGTGACCGGCTAGGTCCTGAAAATCTACGATAGGCAGGATGGTGACCAGACCCATGGTGGCACCAGTGCCAAGTTGGGCTGGTTTGATAGTACCAAGTGGCTCCGGCAATCTGCCATCAAAATTTGGCAGGCGAGTTTTGTTTTCCAGGGAAAAGCGCCGTTGTTTGTGTTTCAGGGCCTGTGGCTGGGAGTGGCCGGCTGGCTCCTTAGAATCCACGATACGCAGGATGGTTCCCAGACCTGAGGTGGCACCAGTGCCAAGTCGGGCTAGTTTGATGGTGCAAAGTGGCTCCTGCAATCTGCCATCCAGAAGCGGGGCAGCTTACTTTTGTTTTCCAGGGAAACGGGCCGAGCTTTTTGTCTGGGGTCTATGGCTGGGAGTGACCGGCTGGCTCCTGAAAAGCTACGATAGGCAGGATGGTGACCAGACCCATGGTGGCACCAGAGCCATGTTCGGCTGATTTCAAAGTACAAAGTTGCTCCTGCAATCTTCCATCAAAAAGTCAGCAGGCGAGTTTTGTTTTCCAGGGAAAAGCGCCGTTGTTTGTGTCTGCGGGCCTGTGGCTGGAGTGGCCGGCTGGCTCCTTTCAACACACGATACGCCGGATGGTTCCCAGACCTGAGGTGGCACCAGTGCCAAGTTGGGCTGGTTTGATAGTACCAAGTGGTTCCTGCAATCTGCCATCAAAATGTTGGCAGACGAGTTTTGTTTTCCAGGGAAAAGCGCCGTTGTTTTTTTTTGGGGGCCTGTGGCTGGGAGTGGCCGGCTGGCTCCTTAGAATCCACGATACGCAGGATGGTTCCCAGACCAGAGGTGGCACCAGTACCAAGTCGGGCTGGTTTGATAATAACAAGTGGATCCTGCAATCTGCCATCCAGAAGCGGGGCAGCTTACTTTTGTTTGCCAGGGAAACGGGCCGAGCTTTGTGTCTGGGGGCCTATGGCTGGGAGTGACCGGCTGGCTCCTGAAAAGCTACGATAGGCAGGATGGTGACCAGACCCATGGTGGCACCAGTGCCAAGTTGGGCTGGTTTGATAGTACCAAGTGGCTCCTGCAATCTGCCATCAAAAAGTTGGCAGGCGAGTTTTGTTTTCCAGGGAAAAGCGTCGTTGTTTGTGTTTGGGGGCCTGTGGCTGGGAGTGGCCGTCTTGCTAATTGGAATCCACGATACGCATGATGGTTCCCAGACCTGAGGTGGCACCAGTGACAAGTCGGGCCAGTTTGATGGTGCAAAGTGGCTCCTGCAATCTGCCATCCAGAAGCGGGGCAGCTTACTTTTGTTTGCCAGGGAAACGGGCCGAGGTTTGTGTCTGGGGGCCTATGGCTGGGAGTGACCGGCTGGCTCCTGAAAAGCTACGATAATCAGGATGGTGACCAGACCCATGGTGGCACCAGTGCCAAGTTGGGCTGATTTGATAGTACCAAGTGGCTCCTGCGATCTGCCATCAAAAAGTTGGCAGGCGAGTTTTGTTTTCCAGGGAAAAGCGCTGTTGTTTGTATTTGGGGGCCTGTGGCTGGGAGTGACCGGCTGGCTCCTTAGAATCCACGATACGCAGGATGGTTCCCAGACCCAAGGTGGCACCAGTGCCAAGTTGGGCTGGTTTGATTATACCAAGTGGTTCCTGCAATCTGCCATCCAGAAGCGGGGCAGCTTACTTTTGTTTGCCAGGGAAACGGGCCGAGCTTTGTGTCTGGGGGCCTATGGCTGGGAGTGACCTGCTAGGTCCTGAAAAGCTACGATAGGCAGGATGGTGACCAGACCCATGGTGGCACCAGTGCCAAGTTGGGCTGGTTTGATAGTACCAAGTGGCTCCTGCAATCTGCCATCAAAAAGTTGGCAGGCGAGTTTTGTTTTCCAGGAAAAAGCGCCGTTGTTTGTGTTTGGGGGCCTGTGGCTGGGAGTGGCCGGCTGGCTCCTTAGAATCCACGATACGCAGCATTGTTCCCAGACCAGAGGTGGCACCAGTGCCAAGTCGGGCTAGTTTGATGGTGCAAAGTGGCTCCTGCAATCTGCCATCCAGTAGCGGGGTAGCTTACTTTTTTTTGCCAGGGAAACGGGCCGAGGTTTTTGTCTGGAGGCCTATGGCTGGGAGTGACCGGCTAGGTCCTGAAAAGCTACGATAGGCAGGATGGTGACCAGACCCATGGTGGCACAAGTGCCAAGTTGGGCTGGTTTGATAGTACCAAGTGGCTCCTGCAATCTGCCATCAAAACGTTGTCAGGCGAGTTTTGTTTTCCAGGGAAAAGCGCCGTTGTTTGTGTTTGCGGGCCTGTGGCTGGGAGTGGCCGGCTGACTCCTTAGAATCCACGATACGCAGGATGGTTCCCAGACCCAAGATGGCACCAGTGCCAAGTCGGGCTGGTTTGATAGTACCAAGTGGTTCCTGCAATCTGCCATCCAGAAGCGGGGTAGCTTACTTTTGTTTGCCAGGGAAACGGGCCGAGCTTTGTTTTTGGGGGCCTGTGGCTGGCAGTGGCCAGCTGGCTCCTGAAAATCCATGATACGCAGCATGGTTCCCAGACCCAAGATGGCACCAGTGCCAAGTGGGGCTGGTTTGACAGTGTCAAGTGCCTCATGCAATCTCCCATCCAGAAACGGGGCAGCTGAGTTCTTTTGCCTGTGAACCGGCCGTTGTTTTTGATTGGGGTCTGTGGCCGAGAATGGTCGACTGGCTACTGACAATCCACAATACGCAGGATGGTTCCCAGACTCAAGGTGGCACCAGGGCCAAGTCGGGCTCGTTTGATAGTACCAAGTGGCTCCTGCAATCTGCCATCCTGACGCGGGGCAGCGGATCTTTGTTTGCCAGAGTAAAGTTCCGTGGTTTGTTTTTGGGGGCATATGGCTGGGAGTGGCCGGCTGGCTCCTTAAGAAGCTCGATACGCAGGATGGTTCCCAGATCCATGGTGGCACCATTGCCTAGTTTGGCTGTTTTTGTAGTACCAAGTGCGTCCTGCAATTTTCCATCCAGAAGAAGGGCAGTTGAGTTTTGTTTTCCAGGGAAAAGCGCCGTTGTTTTTGTTTGGAGGCCTGTGGCTGGGAGTGGCCGGCTGGCTCCTTTCAACACACGATACGCCGGATGGTTCCCAACCCAAGGTGGCACCAGTGCCAAGTTGGGCTGGTTTGATAGTACCAAGTGGCTCCTGCAATCTGCCATCCAGAAGCGGGGCAGCTTACTTTTGTTTGCCAGGGAAACGGGCCGAGGTTTGTGACTGGGGGCCTATGGCTGGGAGTGACCGGCTGGCTCCTGAAAAGCTACGATAATCAGGATGGTGACCAGACCCATGGTGGCACCAGTGCCAAGTTGGGCTGATTTGATAGTACCAAGTGGCTCCTGCGATCTGCCATCAAAAAGTTGGCAGGCGAGTTTTGTTTTCCAGGGAAAAGCGCTGTTGTTTGTATTTGGGGGCCTGTGGCTGGGAGTGACCGGCTGGCTCCTTAGAATCCACGATACGCAGGATGGTTCCCAGACCCAAGGTGGCACCAGTGCCAAGTTGGGCTGGTTTGATTATACCAAGTGGTTCCTGCAATCTGCCATCCAGAAGCGGGGCAGCTTACTTTTGTTTGCCAGGGAAACGGGCCGAGCTTTGTGTCTGGGGGCCTATGGCTGGGAGTGACCTGCTAGGTCCTGAAAAGCTACGATAGGCAGGATGGTGACCAGACCCATGGTGGCACCAGTGCCAAGTTGGGCTGGTTTGATAGTACCAAGTGGCTCCTGCAATCTGCCATCAAAAAGTTGGCAGGCGAGTTTTGTTTTCCAGGAAAAAGCGCCGTTGTTTGTGTTTGGGGGCCTGTGGCTGGGAGTGGCCGGCTGGCTCCTTAGAATCCACGATACGCAGCATTGTTCCCAGACCAGAGGTGGCACCAGTGCCAAGTCGGGCTAGTTTGATGGTGCAAAGTGGCTCCTGCAATCTGCCATCCAGTAGCGGGGTAGCTTACTTTTTTTTGCCAGGGAAACGGGCCGAGGTTTTTGTCTGGAGGCCTATGGCTGGGAGTGACCGGCTAGGTCCTGAAAAGCTACGATAGGCAGGATGGTGACCAGACCCATGGTGGCACCAGTGCCAAGTTGGGCTGGTTTGATAGTACCAAGTGGCTCCTGCAATCTGCCATCAAAACGTTGTCAGGCGAGTTTTGTTTTCCAGGGAAAAGCGCCGTTGTTTGTGTTTGCGGGCCTGTGGCTGGGAGTGGCCGGCTGGCTCCTTAGAATCCACGATACGCAGGATGGTTCCCAGACCCAAGATGGCACCAGTGCCAAGTCGGGCTGGTTTGATAGTACCAAGTGGTTCCTGCAATCTGCCATCCAGAAGCGGGGTAGCTTACTTTTGTTTGCCAGGGAAACGGGCCGAGCTTTGTTTTTGGGGGCCTGTGGCTGGCAGTGGCCAGCTGGCTCCTGAAAATCCATGATACGCAGCATGGTTCCCAGACCCAAGATGGCACCAGTGCCAAGTGGGGCTGGTTTGACAGTGTCAAGTGCCTCATGCAATCTCCCATCCAGAAACGGGGCAGCTGAGTTCTTTTGCCTGTGAACCGGCCGTTGTTTTTGATTGGGGTCTGTGGCCGAGAATGGTCGACTGGCTACTGACAATCCACAATACGCAGGATGGTTCCCAGACTCAAGGTGGCACCAGGGCCAAGTCGGGCTCGTTTGATAGTACCAAGTGGCTCCTGCAATCTGCCATCCTGACGCGGGGCAGCGGATCTTTGTTTGCCAGAGTAAAGTTCCGTGGTTTGTTTTTGGGGGCATATGGCTGGGAGTGGCCGGCTGGCTCCTTAAGAAGCTCGATACGCAGGATGGTTCCCAGATCCATGGTGGCACCATTGCCTAGTTTGGCTGTTTTTGTAGTACCAAGTGCGTCCTGCAATTTTCCATCCAGAAGAAGGGCAGTTGAGTTTTGTTTTCCAGGGAAAAGCGCCGTTGTTTTTGTTTGGAGGCCTGTGGCTGGGAGTGGCCGGCTGGCTCCTTTCAACACACGATACGCCGGATGGTTCCCAACCCAAGGTGGCACCAGTGCCAAGTTGGGCTGGTTTGATAGTACCAAGTGGCTCCTGCAATCTGCCATCCAGAAGCGGGGCAGCTTACTTTTGTTTGCCAGGGAAACGGGCCGAGGTTTGTGACTGGGGGCCTATGGCTGGGAGTGACCGGCTGGCTCCTGAAAAGCTACGATAATCAGGATGGTGACCAGACCCATGGTGGCACCAGTGCCAAGTTGGGCTGATTTGATAGTACCAAGTGGCTCCTGCGATCTGCCATCAAAAAGTTGGCAGGCGAGTTTTGTTTTCCAGGGAAAAGCGCTGTTGTTTGTATTTGGGGGCCTGTGGCTGGGAGTGACCGGCTGGCTCCTTAGAATCCACGATACGCAGGATGGTTCCCAGACCCAAGGTGGCACCAGTGCCAAGTTGGGCTGGTTTGATTATACCAAGTGGTTCCTGCAATCTGCCATCCAGAAGCGGGGCAGCTTACTTTTGTTTGCCAGGGAAACGGGCCGAGCTTTGTGTCTGGGGGCCTATGGCTGGGAGTGACCTGCTAGGTCCTGAAAAGCTACGATAGGCAGGATGGTGACCAGACCCATGGTGGCACCAGTGCCAAGTTGGGCTGGTTTGATAGTACCAAGTGGCTCCTGCAATCTGCCATCAAAAAGTTGGCAGGCGAGTTTTGTTTTCCAGGAAAAAGCGCCGTTGTTTGTGTTTGGGGGCCTGTGGCTGGGAGTGGCCGGCTGGCTCCTTAGAATCCACGATACGCAGCATTGTTCCCAGACCAGAGGTGGCACCAGTGCCAAGTCGGGCTAGTTTGATGGTGCAAAGTGGCTCCTGCAATCTGCCATCCAGTAGCGGGGTAGCTTACTTTTTTTTGCCAGGGAAACGGGCCGAGGTTTTTGTCTGGAGGCCTATGGCTGGGAGTGACCGGCTAGGTCCTGAAAAGCTACGATAGGCAGGATGGTGACCAGACCCATGGTGGCACCAGTGCCAAGTTGGGCTGGTTTGATAGTACCAAGTGGCTCCTGCAATCTGCCATCAAAACGTTGTCAGGCGAGTTTTGTTTTCCAGGGAAAAGCGCCGTTGTTTGTGTTTGCGGGCCTGTGGCTGGGAGTGGCCGGCTGGCTCCTTAGAATCCACGATACGCAGGATGGTTCCCAGACCCAAGATGGCACCAGTGCCAAGTCGGGCTGGTTTGATAGTACCAAGTGGTTCCTGCAATCTGCCATCCAGAAGCGGGGCAGCTTACTTTTGTTTGCCAGGGAAACGGGCCGAGCTTTGTTTTTGGGGGCCTGTGGCTGGCAGTGGCCAGCTGGCTCCTGAAAATCCATGATACGCAGCATGGTTCCCAGACCCAAGATGGCACCAGTGCCAAGTGGGGCTGGTTTGACAGTGTCAAGTGCCTCATGCAATCTCCCATCCAGAAACGGGGCAGCTGAGTTCTTTTGCCTGTGAACCGGCCGTTGTTTTTGATTGGGGTCTGTGGCCGAGAATGGTCGACTGGCTACTGACAATCCACAATACGCAGGATGGTTCCCAGACTCAAGGTGGCACCAGGGCCAAGTCGGGCTCGTTTGATAGTACCAAGTGGCTCCTGCAATCTGCCATCCTGACGCGGGGCAGCGGATCTTTGTTTGCCAGAGTAAAGTTCCGTGGTTTGTTTTTGGGGGCATATGGCTGGGAGTGGCCGGCTGGCTCCTTAAGAAGCTCGATACGCAGGATGGTTCCCAGATCCATGGTGGCACCATTGCCTAGTTTGGCTGTTTTTGTAGTACCAAGTGCGTCCTGCAATTTTCCATCCAGAAGAAGGGCAGTTGAGTTTTGTTTTCCAGGGAAAAGCGCCGTTGTTTTTGTTTGGAGGCCTGTGGCTGGGAGTGGCCGGCTGGCTCCTTTCAACACACGATACGCCGGATGGTTCCCAACCCAAGGTGGCACCAGTGCCAAGTTGGGCTGGTTTGATAGTACCAAGTGGCTCCTGCAATCTGCCATCCAGAAGCGGGGCAGCTTACTTTTGTTTACCAGGGAAACGGGCCGAGGTTTGTGACTGGGGGCCTATGGCTGGGAGTGACCGGCTGGCTCCTGAAAAGCTACGATAGGCAGGATGGTGACCAGACCCATGGTGGCACCAGTGCCAAGTTGGGCTGGTTTGATAGTACCAAGTGGCTCCTGCAATCTGCCATCAAAAACTTGGCAGGCGAGTTTTGTTTTCCAGGGAAAAGCGCCGTTGTTTGTGTTTGGGGGCCTGTGGGTGGGAGTGGCCGGCTGGCTCCTTAGAATCCACGATATGCAGGATGGTTCCCAGACCCAAGGTGGCACCAGTGCCAAGTCGGACTGGTTTGATAGTACCAAGTGGCTCCTGCAATCTGCCATCCAGAAGTGGGGTAGCTTACTTTTGTTTGCCAGGGAAACGGGCCGAGGTTTGTGTCTGGGGGCCTATGGTTGGGAGTAACCGGCTGGCTCCTGAAAAGCTACGATAGGCAGGATGGTTCCCAGATCCAAGGTGGCACCAGTGCCAAGTCGGGCTGGTTTGATGGTGCAAAGTGGCTCCTGCAATCTGCCATCCAGACGCAGGGCAGCAGATTTTTGTTTCCAAGAGAAATGGTCCGTGGTTTGTTTTTGGGGGTATATGGCTGGGCGTGGCCTGCTGGCTCCTTAAAAAGCTACGATAGGCAGGATGGTTCCCTGACCCAAGGTGGCACCAGTGCCAAGTCGGGCGGTTTTCGTAGTACAAAGTGCGTCCTAAAATTTGCCATCCAGAAGAGGGGCAGTTGAGTTTTGTTTATCAGAGAAAAGGGCCGTGGTTTTTTTTTGGGGGCATATGGCTGAGAGTGGCCGTCTGGCCCCTGAAAATCCACGATAGGCAGGATGGTTCCCAGACCAGAGGTGGCACCAGTGCCAAGTCGGGCTGGTTTGATAGTACTAAATAGCACCTGCAATCTGCCATCAAAAAGTTGGCAGGCCAGTTTTCTTTTCCAGGGAAAAGCACCGTTGTTTGTGTTTGGGGGACTGTGGCTGGGAGTGGCCGGCTGGCTCCTTAGAACACACGATACGCAGGATGGTTCCCAGACCCAAGGTGGCACCAGTGCCACGTCGGGCTGGTTTGATGGTGAAAAGTGGCTCCTGCAATCTGCCATCCTGAAGCGGGGTAGCTTACTTTTGTGTGCCAGGGAAACGGGCCGAGGTTTATGACTGGGGGCCTAGGGCTAGGAGTGACAGGCTGGCTCCTGAAAAGCTACAATAGGCAGGATGGTTCCCAGACCCAAGGTGGCACCAGTGCCAAGTTGGGCTGGTTTGATGGTACCAAGTGGCTCCTGCAATCTGCCATCAAAAAGTTGGCAGGCCAGTTTTGTTTTCCAGGGAAAAGCGCCGTTGTTTGTGTTTGGGGGACTGTGGCTGGGAGTGGCCGGCTGGCTCCTTAGAACACAAGATACGCAGGATGGTTCCCAGACCAGAGGTGGCACCAGTGCCAAGTTGGGCTGGTTTGATAGTCCCAAGTGTCTCCTGCAATCTGTCATCCAGAAGCGGGGCAGCTTACTTTTGTTTGCCAGAGAAATAGGCCTAGGTTTTTGTTTGGGGGCCTGTGGCTAGGAGTGGCCGGCTGGCTCCTAAGAATCCACGATACGCAGGATGTTTACATGACCCATGGTGGCACCAGTGCCAAGTTGGGCTGGTTTGATAGTACCAAGTGGCTCCTGCAAACTCCATCAAAAAGTTGGCAGGCGTGTTTTGTTTTCCAGGGGACAGCGCCGTTGATTTTGTTTGGGGGCCTGTGGCTGGGAGTGGCCGGCTGGCTCCTTAGAATCCACGATACGCAGGATGGTTCCCAGACCCAAGGTGGCACCAGTGGCAAGTCGGGCTGGTTTGATTATACCAAGTGGCTCCGGCAATCTGCCATCCAGAAGTGAGGCAGCTAAGTTTTGTTTGCCAGAAAAAAGGGCCGTGGTTTTTGTTGGGGGCCTGTGGCTGGGAGTAGCCGGCTGGCTCCTTAAAATCCACGATAGGCAGGATGGTTCCCAGACCCAAGGTGGCACCAGTGCCAAGTCGGGCTGGTTTGATAGTACCAAGTGGCTCCTGCAATCTGCCATCCAGAAGCGGGGCAGCTGAGTTTTGTTTGCCAGAGAAAAAGGCTGTGGTTTGTGTTTGGGGGCCTGTGGCTGGCAGTGGCCGGCTGGCTCCTGAAAATCCACGATACGCAGCATGGTTCCCAGACCCAAGGTGGCACCAGTGCCAAGTGGGTCTCGTTTGACAGTGTAAAGTGCCTCCTGCAATCTCCCATCCAGAAGCGGGGCAGCTGAGTTTTTTTTGCCAGGGAAACGGACCTTTGTTTTTGATTGGGGTCTGTGGCCGAGAGTGGTCGGCTGTCTCCTGACAATCCACAATACGCAGGATGGTTCCCAGACCAAAGGTGGCACCAATGCCAAGTCGGGCTGGTTTGATAGTACCAAGTGTCTCCTGCAATCTGCCATCCAGAAGCGGGGCAGCTGAGTTTTGTTTGCCAGAGAAAAGGGCCGTGGGTTGTGTTTGGGGGCATATGGCTGGGAGTGGCCACCTGGCTCCTTAAAATGCACGATACGCCGCATGGTAACCAGACGCAAGGTGGCACCAGTGCCAAGTCGGGCTGTTTTTGTAGTACCCAGTGGCTTCTGCAATTTGCCATCCAGAAGCGGGGCAGCTAAATTTTGTTTGCTAGAGAAAAGGGCTGTGGTTTGTGTTTGGGGGCCTATGGCTGAGAGTGGCCGGCTGGCCCCTGAAAATCAACGATAGGCAGGATGGTTCCCAGATCCAAGGTGGCACCAGTGCCAAGTAAGGCTGGTTGTATGGTTCAAAGTGACTCCTGCAATCTGCCATCCAGAAGCGGGACAGCTGAGTTTTTTTTGCCAGAGAAAAGGTCCATGGTTTCTTTTTGGGGCATACGGCTGGGAATTGCCGGCTGGCTCCTTAAAATGCTCGATACGCAGGATGGTTCCCAGAGCCAAGGTGGCACCACTGCCAAGTCGGGCTCTTTTTGTAGTACCAAGTGCGTCCTGCAATTTGCCATCCAGAAGAGGGGCAGTTGAGTTTTGTTTGCCAGAGAAAAGGGCCGAGGTTTGTGTTTGGGGGCATATGGCTGGGAGTGTTCGGCTGGTTCCTGAATATGTACGATACGCAGGATTGTTCCCAGATCCAAGGTGGCAGCAGTGCCATGTTGTGCTGGTGTGATAGTCCCAAGTGGCTCCTGCAATCTGCCATCCAGAAGTGGGGCAGCTGATTTTTGTTTGCCAGAGAAAAGGTCCGTGGTTTGTGTTTGGGGGCATATGGCTGAGAGTGGCCGGCTGGCCCCTGAAAATCCACGATACACAGGATGGTTCCCAGATCCAAGGTGGCACCTGTGCCAAGTCGGGCTGATTTGATAGTACTAAGTAGCTCCTGCAATCTGCCATGCAGAAGCGGGGCAGCTTACTTTTGTTTGCCAGGGAAACGGGCCGAGGTTTGTGTTTGGGGGCCTATGGCTGAGAGTGACCGGCTGGCTCCTGAAAAGCTACAATAGGCAGGATGGTGACCAGACCCATGGTGGCACCAGTGCCAAGTTGGGCTGGTTTGATAGTACCAAGTGGCTCCTGCAATCTGCCATCCAGAAGCAGGGCAGCTGAGTTTTGTTTGCCAGAGAAAAGCGCCGTTGTTTGTGTTTGGGGGCATATGGCTGGGTGTGGCCAGCTGGCTCCTTAAAATGCACGATATGCAACATGGCTCCCAGACCCAAGGTGGCACAAGTGCCAAGTTGGGCTGGTTTGATAGTACCAAGTGGCTCCTGCAATCTTCCATGATCACGTGGAGAAATACTTTCTGGTTTCAGCCTCATGCTCTTTCTTCTCTCCCTCAACTTCTCTATCACCTCTCATCTGGTTCACATGCGCTGTCTTCAAGGTCCACAGGCTACTTTTCACAGAATCTTCTGGCCTGATGAAGTAAGGATGATGAATAGAACAGAGCTGGGATCTATTTTCCAGTTTGGATAAAATGCATTCTGCACACAAATCCAAGGAGAACGGGCTGCCCCGATGCCCAGAAAATCTTTCACTCCTGCTAGTGTTCTACGTCAACCGCAACTTAGTCTGAAAGAAAAGCTTTTTCTCTGAGAGCATCTGAGAGGTTTGCATGAAGCACTGATATCTGACATATGCAATTTTGAATAGGAGAGGAAAAAGAAAATGGCAAGGAGTTTTTAATTTTAGTGGTTTCAATTTTAATTTCCGTGCACTTTTTCAAAACTTGTCAGCTCAAATGCCCATCAACATCTTTTAGTCATCTGTAAGTCAGTATTCATATAAAATGTGCTTCAAATCCAAAGAATTTCAAATTTGCACTCCAAGCTTCTATGCCTAGATTTATGATTTCCTACACATATTAGATGAAAGGAAGGCCTTTTTTACTGTGGGAGTGCTGGAACACTGGAACAGGTTGCCCAGAGAAGTTGTGGGTGTCCCATCCCTGAAAGTATTCAAGGTCACCTTGGACGGGGCTTGGAGCAGCAACAAAGGAGAAGCTTGATGGTAGAGAAACAAAGTTGGACTATAGAAGAAACTCGGATTGAAGTATAGGATCAAGTTTTCTCTCAGCTCTTGGGGTAAATTCAAAGTTGTACAAAATGACATTTATCTGTGCTATTCACTACTGTAACAGAAAGTTTCATGAAAACTGTACAGAAGATAGTAAATTTTAAAAGAGATAAGAATTACAGCATAAAATCCATGGGATAGGTTACAACATGAGACACTCTCTAAGAGAAAATCTCTGTGTTTCAGCACTTCATCGGGGTAAGATTTCATGAAGTGCCAAAGAAGGCGGCAAAATATCATTCGGGACATTATTTACTGGAATTCAGCCTGGCCATTAGTAGGAACTGCCTTTGAACATATCATGTAGATATACCACACACGCTTTCCCTTCACTGAAAAATTACTGTTTACAACAAATAAGCAATTGACGATCAAAATTGATTGAAAGCATCTTAAACATGTCAAGTATTTCATTGTAGATGATCTGTGATCCAAATGCTTCTTCCACCTTCGAGAGGGACAGAAGAATTCTTCCATATCATGATGGTTTAAAATTGTATCAACCAATGTTTTCTGCTGAAAAGATATCATCTATTTTTTTCTATTTTTGGAAGAAAATATTCCTAGACATACAACAGGTGAGAACTAAGTAATTTTAAAGAAACAAATGAAATGAAAATATTCTGTAAATAGAATGAAATGAAAAGCTGTGTTTTAAATAGGAGCTAAATATTAAACAGAATTTTTGTACCAGGCATTTGAATTACTGCACCAGCTCTTTTGCCCATCAAGAGAGGCATTTAGCATTTCAGTCTTTTCCAAGGTGTTCATGATCTGCTATGCTGATCTCTGTGTGTGCCTAGGTGTGTGTGGAGGGGGGGGCATATGAAGGGGAGTGTGTATGTTTGCTTTACAATTGTTGTGGCAGATTCATGCCTCAGCTCCACATTTTGTTTTAAAAAGGTCACACCGAGTGGATATGAAGTTTACTATCAACAAGAGATCGATTCCCAAATCATCCATTTGACTCTCCCTTATAAATCATGTGCTTTGTTGCATATTTTATCAAATATACTTTCAAGCCAGATGGAGGAAGGAGGATGTGGGAATCCCTCCACCATCTTGCAACTTTTATGTAAGTAGGTTTTCAAGAAAATCATCATTTCTCTTTTAAATATGTCTGGAACAGGCATGATGGTAGTGTCAACCTGTTGGAGTTTTTGTTGCTGGAAGAAGTTGTACAAAAGGATTGGTTTTTACATTGACCAGTTACTGAATCAAGCGCAGGAATACATTGGAAATTTAGCTGGGGGTTCCTTTTCCCAGCAGACTACTTCTAGAACGAGCTTGTACACTGAAGCTGACTCTTTTGCTCTCTTTTTGTTTCTTTCCTATTTTCTTGGCTTCTTTGCCACTATCTAGACAATTTTGGAACTTTGTTCCCAACTAAAATGGTTTCAATAGTCTGATTGTGATCATACATTTTTACAAGGAATTTTTAAAATCTTTCCTCGAGTCCAGAAAGTCAAGGACTTAGATCTTTTTCTTCCCTTATCAATATTGCCATGAAATTGATAAATAAAGACCAACTCTTTATTTTTGTTTTTAACCCACGTAGATAATTCCCATCCATTAATCCATTTTGTGGACCAATAGCTGCCATTCTGATGGAAGCTGTCACTTCTTAACAATAGGCATTCTGTGACTATGTTGACAGCACTTTGGGTGAAGATCCTAACTGGTCTTAGATATACATAGGGAGAAATTTGCTCAGCCAGTGTCAGTCTTAAGCATGCGTATCAGAAGATCTTTCTAGAGCTGGGAATTTTCCCATGAAAGGGATTCAGTTAGGGAAGAGACACTTGTGCCAGAGTTTTACATTCTTCTTGAACACTGCTTAAGGAACTTAGATGCCATGTCCATTTGGATCTCTGTCTGCACAGAACTTTGTCATGCCAGTGCTTTGAAATGCATCTTGAAGAGAATTCACTAGCACAGAATGAAAGAGAGTGGAAGGGGTTGGTGGGGCTAACCAGGCCCAACCCCCCTGCCTAAACCAGGATACCTAGAGCCTCTTGCCCAGGATTCTATCTGGGTGTACTTTTAATGTCTTCAAAGATCCAGGCTCCACAATCTTTCTGGGCAGTCTGTGCCGTGGTTCAGTCACCCTGACAGTAAAGAAACATTTACTGATGTTCAAAGGCAATCTCCTGTATTTCAGTGTGTGCCCACTGCCTCTTGTCTTTTCCCTCAGCATCACTGAAAAGACACTGATTCCCTCCCCTTTGCACTATTGCTTCCATATGTATGTGTGATGCCATGTAGAGGTATGTCAAAAACCTCCCTGAAGCCCAGGCAGATAATATTCCCTTCATCTACCAGTCAAGTTGATTCATCAGAGGAGTTTAAAGTGATGTTCAGCATGAAATTCCCCTGAAAAATCATGCTAACTACATTATTTGGTCATCTGTCATGTGCCTGGCAAGGATTTCCAGGAAGAGCTGCTTCATCAACTTCCTGGGGATAAAAAAGAGGCTGGCTGGTTTGTACTATGGCGAGTCCTCTTAATTGCCTTTTTTGAAGATGGGTGTCATTTGCTAACATCCACTCTTTAGCCTCTCTTGTCGTCTACATCTTAGCAAAACGCTTTTCCACTATGTCTGGCTAGGAAAAACTGTGCCAGCACAGAAAACATCTCCCATCGTGTTCTAGAAGTTGCACGGATGTCTGCCAAGTGTTTGGCAGGAAGAAAAGAAAAGTTGTCCAAAACAGCTTCCAATCGAATGTTCCTGTGATTGGAAAAGTCAGGAGAGTGCAAAGGTACTGTTTTCTATCAGTTGGCAAGGTGCGCACACAATCCCAGTGTTGTACAGCTTGCTTCTTCACCTTCCCGAAGCTGCCGCTCTCGCCGGCTGCCGGAGCCCAAGAAGCGGCTTCTTCGCGCAAAGACGATTGTGCCGCTCACAGGGCTCTCCTTAGCGCGGCTTCTGCCGAAAGACGCCCGGCAGCGGCTCTTACCTCCGGAGAGCATCCTACCTTCGTCTTTAGCTCCTCTTCTCATCTACACCTAGGCAAAAAGCTTCTCCACTATGTCTGGCTAGGAAAAACTGTGCCAGCACAGAAAACATCTCCCATCGTGTTCTAGAAGTTGCACGGATGTCTGCCAAGTGTTTGGCAGGAAGAAAAGAAAAGTTGTCCAAAACAGCTTCCAATCGAATGTTCCTGTGATTGGAAAAGTCAGGAGAGTGCAAAGGTACTGTTTTCTATCAGTTGGCAAGGTGCGCACACAATCCCAGTGTTGTACAGCTTGCTTCTTCACCTTCCCGAAGCTGCCGCTCTCGCCGGCTGCCGGAGCCCAAGAAGCGGCTTCTTCGCGCAAAGACGATTGTGCCGCTCACAGGGCTCTCCTTAGCGCGGCTTCTGCCGAAAGACGCCCGGCAGCGGCTCTTACCTCCGGAGAGCATCCTACCTTCGTCTTTCGCGTCTTTTGTAGTCTACATCTTAGCAAAACGCTTTTCCACTATGTCTGGCTAGGAAAAACTGTGCCAGCACAGAAAACATCTCCCATCGTGTTCTAGAAGTTGCACGGATGTCTGCCAAGTGTTTGGCAGGAAGAAAAGAAAAGTTGTCCAAAACAGCTTCCAATCGAATGTTCCTGTGATTGGAAAAGTCAGGAGAGTGCAAAGGTACTGTTTTCTATCAGTTGGCAAGGTGCGCACACAATCCCAGTGTTGTACAGCTTGCTTCTTCACCTTCCCGAAGCAGCCGCTTTCGCCGGCTGCCGGAGCCCAAGAAGCGGCTTCTTCGCGCAAAGACGATTGTGCCGCTCACAGTGCTCTCCTTAGCGCAGCTTCTGCCGAAAGACGCCCGGCAGCGGCTCTTACCTCCGGAGAGTGGCAGCTTCGGGAAGATGAAGAAGCAAGCTGTACAACACTGGGATTGTGTGCGCACCTTGCCAACTGATAGAAAACAGTACCTTTGCACTCTCCTGACTTTTCCAATCACAGGAACATTCGATTGGAAGCTGTTTTGGACAACTTTTCTTTTCTTCCTGCCAAACACTTGGCAGACATCCGTGCAACTTCTAGAACACGATGGGAGATGTTTTCTGTGCTGGCACAGTTTTTCCTAGCCAGACATAGTGGAAAAGCGTTTTGCTAAGATGTAGACTACAAAAGACGCGAAAGACGAAGGTAGGATGCTCTCCGGAGGTAAGAGCCGCTGCCGGGCGTCTTTCGGCAGAAGCCGCGCTAAGGAGAGCACTGTGAGCGGCACAATCGTCTTTGCGCGAAGAAGCCGCTTCTTCGGCTCCGGCAGCCGGCGAGAGCGGCAGCTTCGGGAAGGTGAAGAAGCAAGCTGTACAACACTGGGATTGTGTGCGCACCTTGCCAACTGATAGAAAACAGTACCTTTGCACTCTCCTGACTTTTCCAATCACATGAACATTCGATTGGAAGCTGTTTTGGACAACTTTTCTTTTCTTCCTGCCAAACACTTGGCAGACATCCGTGCAACTTCTAGAAAACGATGGGAGATGTTTTCTGTGCTGGCACGGGTTTTCCTAGCCAGACATAGTGGAAAAGCGTTTTGCTAAGATGTAGACTACAAAAGACGCGAAAGACGAAGGTAGGATGCTCTCCGGAGGTAAGAGCCGCTGCCGGGCGTCTTTCGGCAGAAGCCGCGCTAAGGAGAGCCCTGTAAGCGGCACAATCGTCTTTGCGCGAAGAAGCCGCTTCTTGGGCTCCGGCAGCCGGCGAGAGCGGCAGCTTCGGGAAGGTGAAGAAGCAAGCTGTACAACACTGGGATTGTGTGCGCACCTTGCCAACTGATAGAAAACAGTACCTTTGCACTCTCCTGACTTTTCCAATCACAGGAACATTCGATTGGAAGCTGTTTTGGACAACTTTTCTTTTCTTCCTGCCAAACACTTGGCAGACATCCGTGCAACTTCTAGAACACGATGGGAGATGTTTTCTGTGCTGGCACAGTTTTTCCTAGCCAGACATAGTGGAAAAGCTTTTTGCCGAGGTGTAGATGAGAAGAGGAGCTAAAGACGAAGGTAGGATGCTCTCCGGAGGTAAGAGCCGCTGCCGGGCGTCTTTCGGCAGAAGCCGCGCTAAGGAGAGCCCTGTGAGCGGCACAATCGTCTTTGCGCGAAGAAGCCGCTTCTTGGGCTCCGGCAGCCGGCGAGAGCGGCAGCTTCGGGAAGGTGAAGAAGCAAGCTGTACAACACTGGGATTGTGTGCGCACCTTGCCAACTGATAGAAAACAGTACCTTTGCACTCTCCTGACTTTTCCAATCACAGGAACATTCGATTGGAAGCTGTTTTGGACAACTTTTCTTTTCTTCCTGCCAAACACTTGGCAGACATCCGTGCAACTTCTAGAAAACGATGGGAGATGTTTTCTGTGCTGGCACAGTTTTTCCTAGCCAGACATAGTGGAGAAGCGTTTTGCTAAGATGTAGACTACAAAAGACGCGAAAGACGAAGGTAGGATGCTCTCCGGAGGTAAGAGCCGCTGCCGGGCGTCTTTCGGCAGAAGCCGCGCTAAGGAGAGCCCTGTGAGCGGCACAATCGTCTTTGCGCGAAGAAGCCGCTTCTTGGGCTCCGGCAGCCGGCGAGAGCGGCAGCTTCGGGAAGGTGAAGAAGCAAGCTGTACAACACTGGGATTGTGTGCGCACCTTGCCAACTGATAGAAAACAGTACCTTTGCACTCTCCTGACTTTTCCAATCACATGAACATTCGATTGGAAGCTGTTTTGGACAACTTTTCTTTTCTTCCTGCCAAACACTTGGCAGACATCCGTGCAACTTCTAGAAAACGATGGGAGATGTTTTCTGTGCTGGCACGGGTTTTCCTAGCCAGACATAGTGGAAAAGCGTTTTGCTAAGATGTAGACTACAAAAGACGCGAAAGACGAAGGTAGGATGCTCTCCGGAGGTAAGAGCCGCTGCCGGGCGTCTTTCGGCAGAAGCCGCGCTAAGGAGAGCCCTGTAAGCGGCACAATCGTCTTTGCGCGAAGAAGCCGCTTCTTGGGCTCCGGCAGCCGGCGAGAGCGGCAGCTTCGGGAAGGTGAAGAAGCAAGCTGTACAACACTGGGATTGTGTGCGCACCTTGCCAACTGATAGAAAACAGTACCTTTGCACTCTCCTGACTTTTCCAATCACAGGAACATTCGATTGGAAGCTGTTTTGGACAACTTTTCTTTTCTTCCTGCCAAACACTTGGCAGACATCCGTGCAACTTCTAGAACACGATGGGAGATGTTTTCTGTGCTGGCACAGTTTTTCCTAGCCAGACATAGTGGAAAAGCGTTTTGCTAAGATGTAGACTACAAAAGACGCGAAAGACGAAGGTAGGATGCTCTCCGGAGGTAAGAGCCGCTGCCGGGCGTCTTTCGGCAGAAGCCGCGCTAAGGAGAGCACTGTGAGCGGCACAATCGTCTTTGCGCGAAGAAGCCGCTTCTTCGGCTCCGGCAGCCGGCGAGAGCGGCAGCTTCGGGAAGGTGAAGAAGCAAGCTGTACAACACTGGGATTGTGTGCGCACCTTGCCAACTGATAGAAAACAGTATCTTTGCACTCTCCTGACTTTTCCAATCACAGGAACATTCGATTGGAAGCTGTTTTGGACAACTTTTCTTTTCTTCCTGCCAAACACTTGGCAGACATCCGTGCAACTTCTAGAACACGATGGGAGATGTTTTCTGTGCTGGCACAGTTTTTCCTAGCCAGACATAGTGGAAAAGCGTTTTGCTAAGATGTAGACTACAAAAGACGCGAAAGACGAAGGTAGGATGCTCTCCGGAGGTAAGAGCCGCTGCCGGGCGTCTTTCGGCAGAAGCCGCGCTAAGGAGAGCACTGTGAGCGGCACAATCGTCTTTGCGCGAAGAAGCCGCTTCTTGGGCTCCGGCAGCCGGCGAGAGCGGCAGCTTCGGGAAGGTGAAGAAGCAAGCTGTACAACACTGGGATTGTGTGCGCACCTTGCCAACTGATAGAAAACAGTACCTTTGCACTCTCCTGACTTTTCCAATCACAGGAACATTCGATTGGAAGCTGTTTTGGACAACTTTTCTTTTCTTCCTGCCAAACACTTGGCAGACATCCGTGCAACTTCTAGAACACGATGGGAGATGTTTTCTGTGCTGGCACAGTTTTTCCTAGCCAGACATAGTGGAAAAGCGTTTTGCTAAGATGTAGACTACAAAAGACGCGAAAGACGAAGGTAGGATGCTCTCCGGAGGTAAGAGCCGCTGCCGGGCGTCTTTCGGCAGAAGCCGCGCTAAGGAGAGCCCTGTAAGCGGCACAATCGTCTTTGCGCGAAGAAGCCGCTTCTTGGGCTCCGGCAGCCGGCGAGAGCGGCAGCTTCGGGAAGGTGAAGAAGCAAGCTGTACAACACTGGGATTGTGTGCGCACCTTGCCAACTGATAGAAAACAGTACCTTTGCACTCTCCTGACTTTTCCAATCACAGGAACATTCGATTGGAAGCTGTTTTGGACAACTTTTCTTTTCTTCCTGCCAAACACTTGGCAGACATCCGTGCAACTTCTAGAAAACGATGGGAGATGTTTTCTGTGCTGGCACGGGTTTTCCTAGCCAGACATAGTGGAAAAGCGTTTTGCTAAGATGTAGACTACAAAAGACGCGAAAGACGAAGGTAGGATGCTCTCCGGAGGTAAGAGCCGCTGCCGGGCGTCTTTCGGCAGAAGCCGCGCTAAGGAGAGCACTGTGAGCGGCACAATCGTCTTTGCGCGAAGAAGCCGCTTCTTGGGCTCCGGCAGCCGGCGAGAGCGGCAGCTTCGGGAAGGTGAAGAAGCAAGCTGTACAACACTGGGATTGTGTGCGCACCTTGCCAACTGATAGAAAACAGTACCTTTGCACTCTCCTGACTTTTCCAATCACAGGAACATTCGATTGGAAGCTGTTTTGGACAACTTTTCTTTTCTTCCTGCCAAACACTTGGCAGACATCCGTGCAACTTCTAGAACACGATGGGAGATGTTTTCTGTGCTGGCACAGTTTTTCCTAGCCAGACATAGTGGAAAAGCGTTTTGCTAAGATGTAGACTACAAAAGACGAGAAAGACGAAGGTAGGATGCTCTCCGGAGGTAAGAGCCGCTGCCGGGCGTCTTTCGGCAGAAGCCGCGCTAAGGAGAGCACTGTGAGCGGCACAATCGTCTTTGCGCGAAGAAGCCGCTTCTTGGGCTCCGGCAGCCGGCGAGAGCGGCAGCTTCGGGAAGGTGAAGAAGCAAGCTGTACAACACTGGGATTGTGTGCGCACCTTGCCAACTGATAGAAAACAGTACCTTTGCACTCTCCTGACTTTTCCAATCACAGGAACATTCGATTGGAAGCTGTTTTGGACAACTTTTCTTTTCTTCCTGCCAAACACTTGGCAGACATCCGTGCAACTTCTAGAACACGATGGGAGATGTTTTCTGTGCTGGCACAGTTTTTCCTAGCCAGACATAGTGGAAAAGCGTTTTGCTAAGATGTAGACTACAAAAGACGCGAAAGACGAAGGTAGGATGCTCTCCGGAGGTAAGAGCCGCTGCCGGGCGTCTTTCGGCAGAAGCCGCGCTAAGGAGAGCCCTGTAAGCGGCACAATCGTCTTTGCGCGAAGAAGCCGCTTCTTGGGCTCCGGCAGCCGGCGAGAGCGGCAGCTTCGGGAAGGTGAAGAAGCAAGCTGTACAACACTGGGATTGTGTGCGCACCTTGCCAACTGATAGAAAACAGTACCTTTGCACTCTCCTGACTTTTCCAATCACATGAACATTCGATTGGAAGCTGTTTTGGACAACTTTTCTTTTCTTCCTGCCAAACACTTGGCAGACATCCGTGCAACTTCTAGAAAACGATGGGAGATGTTTTCTGTGCTGGCACGGGTTTTCCTAGCCAGACATAGTGGAAAAGCGTTTTGCTAAGATGTAGACTACAAAAGACGCGAAAGACGAAGGTAGGATGCTCTCCGGAGGTAAGAGCCGCTGCCGGGCGTCTTTCGGCAGAAGCCGCGCTAAGGAGAGCCCTGTGAGCGGCACAATCGTCTTTGCGCGAAGAAGCCGCTTCTTGGGCTCCGGCAGCCGGCGAGAGCGGCAGCTTCGGGAAGGTGAAGAAGCAAGCTGTACAACACTGGGATTGTGTGCGCACCTTGCCAACTGATAGAAAACAGTACCTTTGCACTCTCCTGACTTTTCCAATCACAGGAACATTCGATTGGAAGCTGTTTTGGACAACTTTTCTTTTCTTCCTGCCAAACACTTGGCAGACATCCGTGCAACTTCTAGAACACGATGGGAGATGTTTTCTGTGCTGGCACAGTTTTTCCTAGCCAGACATAGTGGAGAAGCTTTTTGCCTAGGTGTAGATGAGAAGAGGAGCTAAAGACGAAGGTAGGATGCTCTCCGGAGGTAAGAGCCGCTGCCGGGCGTCTTTCGGCAGAAGCCGCGCTAAGGAGAGCCCTGTGAGCGGCACAATCGTCTTTGCGCGAAGAAGCCGCTTCTTGGGCTCCGGCAGCCGGCGAGAGCGGCAGCTTCGGGAAGGTGAAGAAGCAAGCTGTACAACACTGGGATTGTGTGCGCACCTTGCCAACTGATAGAAAACAGTACCTTTGCACTCTCCTGACTTTTCCAATCACAGGAACATTCGATTGGAAGCTGTTTTGGACAACTTTTCTTTTCTTCCTGCCAAACACTTGGCAGACATCCGTGCAACTTCTAGAACACGATGGGAGATGTTTTCTGTGCTGGCACAGTTTTTCCTAGCCAGACATAGTGGAAAAGCGTTTTGCTAAGATGTAGACGACAAGAGAGGCTAAAGAGTGGATGTTAGCAAATGACACCCATCTTCAAAAAAGGCAATTAAGAGGACTCGCCATAGTACAAACCAGCCAGCCTCTTTTTTATCCCCAGGAAGTTGATGAAGCAGCTCTTCCTGGAAATCCTTGCCAGGCACATGACAGATGACCAAATAATGTAGTTAGCATGATTTTTCAGGGGAATTTCATGCTGAACATCACTTTAAACTCCTCTGATGAATCAACTTGACTGGTAGATGAAGGGAATATTATCTGCCTGGGCTTCAGGGAGGTTTTTGACATACCTCTACATGGCATCACACATACATATGGAAGCAATAGTGCAAAGGGGAGGGAATCAGTGTCTTTTCAGTGATGCTGAGGGAAAAGACAAGAGGCAGTGGGCACACACTGAAATACAGGAGATTGCCTTTGAACATCAGTAAATGTTTCTTTACTGTCAGGGTGACTGAACCACGGCACAGACTGCCCAGAAAGATTGTGGAGCCTGGATCTTTGAAGACATTAAAAGTACACCCAGATAGAATCCTGGGCAAGAGGCTCTAGGTATCCTGGTTTAGGCAGGGGGGTTGGGCCTGGTTAGCCCCACCAACCCCTTCCACTCTCTTTCATTCTGTGCTAGTGAATTCTCTTCAAGATGCATTTCAAAGCACTGGCATGACAAAGTTCTGTGCAGACAGAGATCCAAATGGACATGGCATCTAAGTTCCTTAAGCAGTGTTCAAGAAGAATGTAAAACTCTGGCACAAGTGTCTCTTCCCTAACTGAATCCCTTTCATGGGAAAATTCCCAGCTCTAGAAAGATCTTCTGATACGCATGCTTAAGACTGACACTGGCTGAGCAAATTTCTCCCTATGTATATCTAAGACCAGTTAGGATCTTCACCCAAAGTGCTGTCAACATAGTCACAGAATGCCTATTGTTAAGAAGTGACAGCTTCCATCAGAATGGCAGCTATTGGTCCACAAAATGGATTAATGGATGGGAATTATCTACGTGGGTTAAAAACAAAAATAAAGAGTTGGTCTTTATTTATCAATTTCATGGCAATATTGATAAGGGAAGAAAAAGATCTAAGTCCTTGACTTTCTGGACTCGAGGAAAGATTTTAAAAATTCCTTGTAAAAATGTATGATCACAATCAGACTATTGAAACCATTTTAGTTGGGAACAAAGTTCCAAAATTGTCTAGATAGTGGCAAAGAAGCCAAGAAAATAGGAAAGAAACAAAAAGAGAGCAAAAGAGTCAGCTTCAGTGTACAAGCTCGTTCTAGAAGTAGTCTGCTGGGAAAAGGAACCCCCAGCTAAATTTCCAATGTATTCCTGCGCTTGATTCAGTAACTGGTCAATGTAAAAACCAATCCTTTTGTACAACTTCTTCCAGCAACAAAAACTCCAACAGGTTGACACTACCATCATGCCTGTTCCAGACATATTTAAAAGAGAAATGATGATTTTCTTGAAAACCTACTTACATAAAAGTTGCAAGATGGTGGAGGGATTCCCACATCCTCCTTCCTCCATCTGGCTTGAAAGTATATTTGATAAAATATGCAACAAAGCACATGATTTATAAGGGAGAGTCAAATGGATGATTTGGGAATCGATCTCTTGTTGATAGTAAACTTCATATCCACTCGGTGTGACCTTTTTAAAACAAAATGTGGAGCTGAGGCATGAATCTGCCACAACAATTGTAAAGCAAACATACACACTCCCCTTCATATGCCCCCCCCTCCACACACACCTAGGCACACACAGAGATCAGCATAGCAGATCATGAACACCTTGGAAAAGACTGAAATGCTAAATGCCTCTCTTGATGGGCAAAAGAGCTGGTGCAGTAATTCAAATGCCTGGTACAAAAATTCTGTTTAATATTTAGCTCCTATTTAAAACACAGCTTTTCATTTCATTCTATTTACAGAATATTTTCATTTCATTTGTTTCTTTAAAATTACTTAGTTCTCACCTGTTGTATGTCTAGGAATATTTTCTTCCAAAAATAGAAAAAAATAGATGATATCTTTTCAGCAGAAAACATTGGTTGATACAATTTTAAACCATCATGATATGGAAGAATTCTTCTGTCCCTCTCGAAGGTGGAAGAAGCATTTGGATCACAGATCATCTACAATGAAATACTTGACATGTTTAAGATGCTTTCAATCAATTTTGATCGTCAATTGCTTATTTGTTGTAAACAGTAATTTTTCAGTGAAGGGAAAGCGTGTGTGGTATATCTACATGATATGTTCAAAGGCAGTTCCTACTAATGGCCAGGCTGAATTCCAGTAAATAATGTCCCGAATGATATTTTGCCGCCTTCTTTGGCACTTCATGAAATCTTACCCCGATGAAGTGCTGAAACACAGAGATTTTCTCTTAGAGAGTGTCTCATGTTGTAACCTATCCCATGGATTTTATGCTGTAATTCTTATCTCTTTTAAAATTTACTATCTTCTGTACAGTTTTCATGAAACTTTCTGTTACAGTAGTGAATAGCACAGATAAATGTCATTTTGTACAACTTTGAATTTACCCCAAGAGCTGAGAGAAAACTTGATCCTATACTTCAATCCGAGTTTCTTCTATAGTCCAACTTTGTTTCTCTACCATCAAGCTTCTCCTTTGTTGCTGCTCCAAGCCCCGTCCAAGGTGACCTTGAATACTTTCAGGGATGGGACACCCACAACTTCTCTGGGCAACCTGTTCCAGTGTTCCAGCACTCCCACAGTAAAAAAGGCCTTCCTTTCATCTAATATGTGTAGGAAATCATAAATCTAGGCATAGAAGCTTGGAGTGCAAATTTGAAATTCTTTGGATTTGAAGCACATTTTATATGAATACTGACTTACAGATGACTAAAAGATGTTGATGGGCATTTGAGCTGACAAGTTTTGAAAAAGTGCACGGAAATTAAAATTGAAACCACTAAAATTAAAAACTCCTTGCCATTTTCTTTTTCCTCTCCTATTCAAAATTGCATATGTCAGATATCAGTGCTTCATGCAAACCTCTCAGATGCTCTCAGAGAAAAAGCTTTTCTTTCAGACTAAGTTGCGGTTGACGTAGAACACTAGCAGGAGTGAAAGATTTTCTGGGCATCGGGGCAGCCCGTTCTCCTTGGATTTGTGTGCAGAATGCATTTTATCCAAACTGGAAAATAGATCCCAGCTCTGTTCTATTCATCATCCTTACTTCATCAGGCCAGAAGATTCTGTGAAAAGTAGCCTGTGGACCTTGAAGACAGCGCATGTGAACCAGATGAGAGGTGATAGAGAAGTTGAGGGAGAGAAGAAAGAGCATGAGGCTGAAACCAGAAAGTATTTCTCCACGTGATCATGGAAGATGGCAGGAGCCACTTGGTACTATCAAACCAGCCCAACTTGGCACTTGTGCCACCTTGGGTCTGGGAGCCATGTTGCATATCGTGCATTTTAAGGAGCCAGCTGGCCACACCCAGCCATATGCCCCCAAACACAAACCAAGGCCCTTTTCTCTGGCAAACAAAACTCAGCTGCCCTGCTTCTGGATGGCATAATGCAGGAGCCACTTGGTACTATCAAACCAGCCCAACTTGGCACTGGTGCCACCATGGGTCTGGTCACCATCCTGCCTATTGTAGCTTTTCAGGAGCCAGCCGGTCACTCTCAGCCATAGGCCCCCAAACACAAACCTCGGCCCGTTTCCCTGGCAAACAAAAGTAAGCTGCCCCGCTTCTGCATGGCAGATTGCAGGAGCTACTTAGTACTATCAAATCAGCCCGACTTGGCACAGGTGCCACCTTGGATCTGGGAACCATCCTGTGTATCGTGGATTTTCAGGGGCCAGCCGGCCACTCTCAGCCATATGCCCCCAAACACAAACCACGGACCTTTTCTCTGGCAAACAAAAATCAGCTGCCCCACTTCTGGATGGCAGATTGCAGGAGCCACTTGGGACTATCACACCAGCACAACATGGCACTGCTGCCACCTTGGATCTGGGAACAATCCTGCGTATCGTACATATTCAGGAACCAGCCGAACACTCCCAGCCATATGCCCCCAAACACAAACCTCGGCCCTTTTCTCTGGCAAACAAAACTCAACTGCCCCTCTTCTGGATGGCAAATTGCAGGACGCACTTGGTACTACAAAAAGAGCCCGACTTGGCAGTGGTGCCACCTTGGCTCTGGGAACCATCCTGCGTATCGAGCATTTTAAGGAGCCAGCCGGCAATTCCCAGCCGTATGCCCCAAAAAGAAACCATGGACCTTTTCTCTGGCAAAAAAAACTCAGCTGTCCCGCTTCTGGATGGCAGATTGCAGGAGTCACTTTGAACCATACAACCAGCCTTACTTGGCACTGGTGCCACCTTGGATCTGGGAACCATCCTGCCTATCGTTGATTTTCAGGGGCCAGCCGGCCACTCTCAGCCATAGGCCCCCAAACACAAACCACAGCCCTTTTCTCTAGCAAACAAAATTTAGCTGCCCCGCTTCTGGATGGCAAATTGCAGAAGCCACTGGGTACTACAAAAACAGCCCGACTTGGCACTGGTGCCACCTTGCGTCTGGTTACCATGCGGCGTATCGTGCATTTTAAGGAGCCAGGTGGCCACTCCCAGCCATATGCCCCCAAACACAACCCACGGCCCTTTTCTCTGGCAAACAAAACTCAGCTGCCCCGCTTCTGGATGGCAGATTGCAGGAGACACTTGGTACTATCAAACCAGCCCGACTTGGCATTGGTGCCACCTTTGGTCTGGGAACCATCCTGCGTATTGTGGATTGTCAGGAGACAGCCGACCACTCTCGGCCACAGACCCCAATCAAAAACAAAGGTCCGTTTCCCTGGCAAAAAAAACTCAGCTGCCCCGCTTCTGGATGGGAGATTGCAGGAGGCACTTTACACTGTCAAACGAGACCCACTTGGCACTGGTGCCACCTTGGGTCTGGGAACCATGCTGCGTATCGTGGATTTTCAGGAGCCAGCCGGCCACTGCCAGCCACAGGCCCCCAAACACAAACCACAGCCTTTTTCTCTGGCAAACAAAACTCAGCTGCCCCGCTTCTGGATGGCAGATTGCAGGAGCCACTTGGTACTATCAAACCAGCCCGACTTGGCACTGGTGCCACCTTGGGTCTGGGAACCATCCTGCCTATCGTGGATTTTAAGGAGCCAGCCGGCTACTCCCAGCCACAGGCCCCCAACAAAAACCACGGCCCTTTTTTCTGGCAAACAAAATTAGCTGCCTCACTTCTGGATGGCAGATTGCCGGAGCCACTTGGTACTATCAAACCAGCCCGACTTGCCACTGGTGCCACCTTGGGTCTGGGAACCATCCTGCGTATCGTGGATTCTAAGGAGCCAGCCGGCCACTCCCAGCCACAGGCCCCCAAACAAAATCAACGGCGCTGTTCCCTGGAAAACAAAACACGCCTGCCAACTTTTTGATGGAGTTTGCAGGAGCCACTTGGTACTATCAAACCAGCCCAACTTGGCACTGGTGCCACCATGGGTCATGTAAACATCCTGCGTATCGTGGATTCTTAGGAGCCAGCCGGCCACTCCTAGCCACAGGCCCCCAAACAAAAACCTAGGCCTATTTCTCTGGCAAACAAAAGTAAGCTGCCCCGCTTCTGGATGGCAGATTGCAGGAGACACTTGGGACTATCAAACCAGCCCAACTTGGCACTGGTGCCACCTCTGGTCTGGGAACCATCCTGCGTATCTTGTGTTCTAAGGAGCCAGCCGGCCACTCCCAGCCACAGTCCCCCAAACACAAACAACGGCGCTTTTCCCTGGAAAACAAAACTGGCCTGCCAACTTTTTGATGGCAGATTGCAGGAGCCACTTGGTACCATCAAACCAGCCCAACTTGGCACTGGTGCCACCTTGGGTCTGGGAACCATCCTGCCTATTGTAGCTTTTCAGGAGCCAGCCTGTCACTCCTAGCCCTAGGCCCCCAGTCATAAACCTCGGCCCGTTTCCCTGGCACACAAAAGTAAGCTACCCCGCTTCAGGATGGCAGATTGCAGGAGCCACTTTGCACCATCAAACTAGCCCGACGTGGCACTGGTGCCACCTTGGGTCTGGGAACCATCCTGCGTATCGTGTGTTCTAAGGAGCCAGCCGGCCACTCCCAGCCACAGTCCCCCAAACAAAAACAACGGTGCTTTTCCCTGGAAAAGAAAACTGGCCTGCCAACTTTTTGATGGCAGATTGCAGGTGCTATTTAGTACTATCAAACCAGCCCGACTTGGCACTGGTGCCACCTCTGGTCTGGGAACCATCCTGCCTATCGTGGATTTTCAGGGGCCAGACGGCCACTCTCAGCCATATGCCCCCAAAAAAAAACCACGGCCCTTTTCTCTGATAAACAAAACTCAACTGCCCCTCTTCTGGATGGCAAATTTTAGGACGCACTTTGTACTACGAAAACCGCCCGACTTGGCACTGGTGCCACCTTGGGTCAGGGAACCATCCTGCCTATCGTAGCTTTTTAAGGAGCCAGCAGGCCACGCCCAGCCATATACCCCCAAAAACAAACCACGGACCATTTCTCTTGGAAACAAAAATCTGCTGCCCTGCGTCTGGATGGCAGATCGCAGGAGCCACTTTGCACCATCAAACCAGCCCGACTTGGCACTGGTGCCACCTCAGGTCTGGGAACCATCCTGCATATCGTGGATTCTAAGGAGCCAGCCGGCCACTCCCACCCACAGGCCCCCAAACACAAACAACGGCGCTTTTCCCTGGAAAACAAAACTCGCCTGCCAAGTTTTTGATGGCAGATTGCAGGAGCCACTTGGTACTATCAAACCAGCCCAACTTGGCACTGGTGCTACCATGTGTCTGGTCACCATCCTGCCTATCGTAGCTTTTCAGGAGCCAGCCGGTCACTCCCAGCCATAGGCCCCCAGTCACAAACCTCGGCCCGTTTCCCTGGCAAACAAAAGTAAGCTGCCCCGCTTCTGGATGGCAGATTGCAGGAGCCACTTGGTACTATCAAACCAGCCCAACTTGGCACTGGTGCCACGTTGGGTTGGGAACCATCCGGCGTATCGTGTGTTGAAAGGAGCCAGTCGGCCACTCCCAGCCACAGGCCTCCAAACAAAAACAACGGCGCTTTTCCCTGGAAAACAAAACTCAACTGCCCTTCTTCTGGATGGAAAATTGCAGGACGCACTTGGTACTACAAAAACAGCCAAACTAGGCAATGGTGCCACCATGGATCTGGGAACCATCCTGCGTATCGAGCTTCTTAAGGAGCCAGCCGGCCACTCCCAGCCATATGCCCCCAAAAACAAACCACGGAACTTTACTCTGGCAAACAAAGATCCGCTGCCCCGCGTCAGGATGGCACATTGCAGGAGCCACTTGGTACTATCAAACGAGCCCGACTTGGCCCTGGTGCCACCTTGAGTCTGGGAACCATCCTGCGTATTGTGGATTGTCAGTAGCCAGTCGACCATTCTCGGCCACAGACCCCAATCAAAAACAACGGCCGGTCCACAGGCAAAAGAACTCAGCTGCCCCGTTTCTGGATGGGAGATTGCATGAGGCACTTGACACTGTCAAACCAGCCCCACTTGGCACTGGTGCCATCTTGGGTCTGGGAACCATGCTGCGTATCATGGATTTTCAGGAGCCAGCTGGCCACTGCCAGCCACAGGCCCCCAAAAACAAAGCTCGGCCCGTTTCCCTGGCAAACAAAAGTAAGCTACCCCGCTTCTGGATGGCAGATTGCAGGAACCACTTGGTACTATCAAACCAGCCCGACTTGGCACTGGTGCCATCTTGGGTCTGGGAACCATCCTGCGTATCGTGGATTCTAAGGAGCCAGCCGGCCACTCCCAGCCACAGGCCCGCAAACACAAACAACGGCGCTTTTCCCTGGAAAACAAAACTCGCCTGAACACGTTTTGATGGCAGATTGCAGGAGCCACTTGGTACTATCAAACCAGCCCAACTTGGCACTGGTGCCACCATGGGTCTGGTCACCATCCTGCCTATCGTAGCTTTTCAGGACCTAGCCGGTCACTCCCAGCCATAGGCCTCCAGACAAAAACCTCGGCCCGTTTCCCTGGCAAAAAAAAGTAAGCTACCCCGCTACTGGATGGCAGATTGCAGGAGCCACTTTGCACCATCAAACTAGCCCGACTTGGCCCTGGTGCCACCTCTGGTCTGGGAACAATGCTGCGTATCGTGGATTCTAAGGAGCCAGCCGGCCACTCCCAGCCACAGGCCCCCAAACACAAACAACGGCGCTTTTTCCTGGAAAACAAAACTCGCCTGCCAACTTTTTGATGGCAGATTGCAGGAGCCACTTGGTACTATCAAACCAGCCCAACTTGGCACTGGTGCCACCATGGGTCTGGTCACCATCCTGCCTATCGTAGCTTTTCAGGACCTAGCAGGTCACTCCCAGCCATAGGCCCCCAGACACAAAGCTCGGCCCGTTTCCCTGGCAAACAAAAGTAAGCTGCCCCGCTTCTGGATGGCAGATTGCAGGAACCACTTGGTATAATCAAACCAGCCCAACTTGGCACTGGTGCCACCTTGGGTCTGGGAACCATCCTGCGTATCGTGGATTCTAAGGAGCCAGCCGGTCACTCCCAGCCACAGGCCCCCAAATACAAACAACAGCGCTTTTCCCTGGAAAACAAAACTCGCCTGCCAACTTTTTGATGGCAGATCGCAGGAGCCACTTGGTACTATCAAATCAGCCCAACTTGGCACTGGTGCCACCATGGGTCTGGTCACCATCCTGATTATCGTAGCTTTTCAGGAGCCAGCCGGTCACTCCCAGCCATAGGCCCCCAGTCACAAACCTCGGCCCGTTTCCCTGGCAAACAAAAGTAAGCTGCCCCGCTTCTGGATGGCAGATTGCAGGAGCCACTTGGTACTATCAAACCAGCCCAACTTGGCACTGGTGCCACCTTGGGTTGGGAACCATCCGGCGTATCGTGTGTTGAAAGGAGCCAGCCGGCCACTCCCAGCCACAGGCCTCCAAACAAAAACAACGGCGCTTTTCCCTGGAAAACAAAACTCAACTGCCCTTCTTCTGGATGGAAAATTGCAGGACGCACTTGGTACTACAAAAACAGCCAAACTAGGCAATGGTGCCACCATGGATCTGGGAACCATCCTGCGTATCGAGCTTCTTAAGGAGCCAGCCGGCCACTCCCAGCCATATGCCCCCAAAAACAAACCACGGAACTTTACTCTGGCAAACAAAGATCCGCTGCCCCGCGTCAGGATGGCAGATTGCAGGAGCCACTTGGTACTATCAAACGAGCCCGACTTGGCCCTGGTGCCACCTTGAGTCTGGGAACCATCCTGCGTATTGTGGATTGTCAGTAGCCAGTCGACCATTCTCGGCCACAGACCCCAATCAAAAACAACGGCCGGTTCACAGGCAAAAGAACTCAGCTGCCCCGTTTCTGGATGGGAGATTGCATGAGGCACTTGACACTGTCAAACCAGCCCCACTTGGCACTGGTGCCATCTTGGGTCTGGGAACCATGCTGCGTATCATGGATTTTCAGGAGCCAGCTGGCCACTGCCAGCCACAGGCCCCCAAAAACAAAGCTCGGCCCGTTTCCCTGGCAAACAAAAGTAAGCTACCCCGCTTCTGGATGGCAGATTGCAGGAACCACTTGGTACTATCAAACCAGCCCGACTTGGCACTGGTGCCATCTTGGGTCTGGGAACCATCCTGCGTATCGTGGATTCTAAGGAGTCAGCCGGCCACTCCCAGCCACAGGCCCGCAAACACAAACAACGGCGCTTTTCCCTGGAAAACAAAACTCGCCTGACAACGTTTTGATGGCAGATTGCAGGAGCCACTTGGTACTATCAAACCAGCCCAACTTGGCACTGGTGCCACCATGGGTCTGGTCACCATCCTGCCTATCGTAGCTTTTCAGGACCTAGCCGGTCACTCCCAGCCATAGGCCTCCAGACAAAAACCTCGGCCCGTTTCCCTGGCAAAAAAAAGTAAGCTACCCCGCTACTGGATGGCAGATTGCAGGAGCCACTTTGCACCATCAAACTAGCCCGACTTGGCACTGGTGCCACCTCTGGTCTGGGAACAATGCTGCGTATCGTGGATTCTAAGGAGCCAGCCGGCCACTCCCAGCCACAGGCCCCCAAACACAAACAACGGCGCTTTTTCCTGGAAAACAAAACTCGCCTGCCAACTTTTTGATGGCAGATTGCAGGAGCCACTTGGTACTATCAAACCAGCCCAACTTGGCACTGTTGCCACCATGGGTCTGGTCACCATCCTGCCTATCGTAGCTTTTCAGGACCTAGCAGGTCACTCCCAGCCATAGGCCCCCAGACACAAAGCTCGGCCCGTTTCCCTGGCAAACAAAAGTAAGCTGCCCCGCTTCTGGATGGCAGATTGCAGGAACCACTTGGTATAATCAAACCAGCCCAACTTGGCACTGGTGCCACCTTGGGTCTGGGAACCATCCTGCGTATCGTGGATTCTAAGGAGCCAGCCGGTCACTCCCAGCCACAGGCCCCCAAATACAAACAACAGCGCTTTTCCCTGGAAAACAAAACTCGCCTGCCAACTTTTTGATGGCAGATCGCAGGAGCCACTTGGTACTATCAAATCAGCCCAACTTGGCACTGGTGCCACCATGGGTCTGGTCACCATCCTGATTATCGTAGCTTTTCAGGAGCCAGCCGGTCACTCCCAGCCATAGGCCCCCAGACACAAACCTCGGCCCGTTTCCCTGGAAAACAAAAGTAAGCTGCCCCGCTTCTGGATGGCAGATTGCAGGAGCCACTTTGCACCATCAAACTGGCCCGACTTGTCACTGGTGCCACCTCAGGTCTGGGAACCATCATGCGTATCGTGGATTCCAATTAGCAAGACGGCCACTCCCAGCCACAGGCCCCCAAACACAAACAACGACGCTTTTCCCTGGAAAACAAAACTCGCCTGCCAACTTTTTGATGGCAGATTGCAGGAGCCACTTGGTACTATCAAACCAGCCCAACTTGGCACTGGTGCCACCATGGGTCTGGTCACCATCCTGCCTATCGTAGCTTTTCAGGAGCCAGCCGGTCACTCCCAGCCATAGGCCCCCAGACACAAAGCTCGGCCCGTTTCCCTGGCAAACAAAAGTAAGCTGCCCCGCTTCTGGATGGCAGATTGCAGGATCCACTTGTTATTATCAAACCAGCCCGACTTGGTACTGGTGCCACCTCTGGTCTGGGAACCATCCTGCGTATCGTGGATTCTAAGGAGCCAGCCGGCCACTCCCAGCCACAGGCCCCCAAAAAAAAACAACAGCGCTTTTCCCTGGAAAACAAAACTCGCCTGCCAACATTTTGATGGCAGATTGCAGGAACCACTTGGTACTATCAAACCAGCCCAACTTGGCACTGGTGCCACCTCAGGTCTGGGAACCATCCGGCGTATCGTGTGTTGAAAGGAGCCAGCCGGCCACTCCAGCCACTGGCCCGCAGACACAAACAACGGCGCTTTTCCCTGGAAAACAAAACTCGCCTGCTGACTTTTTGATGGAAGATTGCAGGAGCAACTTTGTACTTTGAAATCAGCCGAACATGGCTCTGGTGCCACCATGGGTCTGGTCACCATCCTGCCTATCGTAGCTTTTCAGGAGCCAGCCGGTCACTCCCAGCCATAGACCCCAGACAAAAAGCTCGGCCCGTTTCCCTGGAAAACAAAAGTAAGCTGCCCCGCTTCTGGATGGCAGATTGCAGGAGCCACTTTGCACCATCAAACTAGCCCGACTTGGCACTGGTGCCACCTCAGGTCTGGGAACCATCCTGCGTATCGTGGATTCTAAGGAGCCAGCCGGCCACTCCCAGCCACAGGCCCTCAAACACAAACAACAGCGCTTTTCCCTGGAAAACAAAACTCGCCTGCCAAATTTTGATGGCAGATTGCCGGAGCCACTTGGTACTATCAAACCAGCCCAACTTGGCACTGGTGCCACCATGGGTCTGGTCACCATCCTGCCTATCGTAGATTTTCAGGACCTAGCCGGTCACTCCCAGCCATAGGCCCCCAGACACAAACCTCGGCCCGTTTCCGTGGCAAACAAAACTAAGCGGCGCCGCTTGTGGATGGCAGATTGCAGGACGCACTTGGTACTATCAAACCAGCCCAACTTGGCACTGGGGCCACCTTGGGTCTGGGAACCATCCTGCCTATCGTGGATTCTAAGGAGCCAGCCGGCTACTCCCAGCCACAGGTCCCCAACAAAAACCACGGCCCTTTTTTCTGGCAAACAAAACTTAGCTTCCTCACTTCTGGATGGCAGATTGCAGGAGCCACTTGGTACTATCAAACCAGCCCGACTTGGCACTGGTGCCACCTTGGGTCTGGGAACCATCCTGCGTATCGTGGTCTCTAAGGAGCCAGCCGGCCACTCCCAGCCACAGGCCCCCAAACAAAATCAACGGCGCTGTCCCCTGGAAAACAAAACACGCCTGCCAACTTTTTGATGGAGTTTGCAGGAGCCAATGGTACTATCAAACCAGCCCAACTTGGCACTGGTGCCACCATGGGTCTGGTAAACATCCTGCGTATCGTGGATTCTTAGGAGCCAGCCGGCCACTCCTAGCCACAGGCCCCCAAACAAAAACCTAGGCCTATTTCTCTGGCAAACAAAAGTAAGCTGCCCCGCTTCTGGATGGCAGATTGCAGGAGACACTTGGGACTATCAAACCAGCCCAACTTGGCACTGGTGCCACCTCTGGTCTGGGAACCATCCTGCGTATCTTGTGTTCTAAGGAGCCAGCCGGCCACTCCCAGCCACAGTCCCCCAAACACAAACAACGGCGCTTTTCCCTGGAAAACAAAACTGGCCTGCCAACTTTTTGATGGCAGATTGCAGGAGCCACTTGGTACCATCAAACCAGCCCAACTTGGCACTGGTGCCACCTTGGGTCTGGGAACCATCCTGCCTATTGTAGCTTTTCAGGAGCCAGCCTGTCACTCCTAGCCCTAGGCCCCCAGTCATAAACCTCGGCCCGTTTCCCTGGCACACAAAAGTAAGCTACCCCGCTTCAGGATGGCAGATTGCAGGAGCCACTTTTCACCATCAAACCAGCCCGACGTGGCACTGGTGCCACCTTGGGTCTGGGAACCATCCTGCGTATCGTGTGTTCTAAGGAGCCAGCCGGCCACTCCCAGCCACAGTCCCCCAAACACAAACAACGGTGCTTTTCCTTGGAAAACAAAACTGGCCTGCCAAGTTTTTGATGGCAGATTGCAGGAGCCACTTGGTACTATCAAACCAGCCCAACTTGGCACTGGTGCCACCATGGGTCTGGTCACCATCCTGCCTATCGTGGATTTTCAGGGGCCAGACGGCCACTCTCAGCCATATGCCCCCAGACACAAAGCTCTGCCCGTTTCCCTGGCAAACAAAAGTAAGCTACCCCGCTTCTGGATGGCAGATTGCAGGAGCCACTTGGTACTATCAAACCAGCCCAACTTGGCACTGGTGCCACCATGGGTCTGGTCACCATCCTGCCTATCGCAGCTTTTCAGGACCTAGCAGGTCACTCCCAGCCATAGGCCCCCAGACACAAAGCTCGGCCCGTTTCCCTGGCAAACAAAAGTAAGCTGCCCCGCTTCTGGATGGCAGATTGCAGGACGCACTTGGTACTATCAAACCAGCCCAACTTGGCAAAGGTGCCACCTCTGGTCTGGGAACCATCCTGCGTATCGTGGATTCTAAGGAGCCAGCCGGCCACTCCCAGCCACAGGCCCTCAAACACAAACAACGGCGCTTTTCCCTGGAAAACAAAACTCGCCTGCCAACTTTTTGATGGCAGATTGCAGGAGCCACTTGGTACTATCAAACCAGCCCAAATTGGCACTGGTGCCACCATGGGTCTGGTCACCATCCTGCCTATCGTAGCTTTTCAGGAGCCAGCCGGTCACTCCCAGCCATAGGTCCCCAGTCACAAACCTCGGCCCGTTTCCCTGGCAAACAAAAGTAAGCTGCCCCGCTTCTGGATGGCAGATTGCAGGAGCCCCTTGGTACTATCAAACCAGCCCGACTTGGAACTGGTGCCACCTCTGGTCTGGGAACCATGCTGCGTAACACAGATTCTAAGGCGCCAGTCGGCCACTCCCAGCCACAAGCCCCCAAACACAAACAACGGCGCTATTCTCTGGCAAACAAAACTCCACTGCCCCTCTTCTGGATGGCAAATTGCAGGACGCACTTGGTACTATAAAAACAGCCCGACTTGGCACTGGTGCCACCTTGGGTCTCGGAACCATCCTGCGTATCGATCTTTTTAATGAGACAGCCGGCCACTCCAAGCCATATGCCCCCAAACACAACCCACGGCCCTTTTCTCTGGCAAACAAAACTCAACTGCACCGCTTCTGGATGGCAGATTGCAGGAGCCACTTGGTACTATCAAACCAGCCCGACTTGGCACTGGTGCCACCTTGGGTCTGGGAACCATCCTGCGTATTGTGGGTTGTCAGGAGCCAGCCGAACACTCTCGGCCACAGACCCCAATCAAAAACAACGGCCCGTTTCACAGGCAAACAAAACTCAACTGCCCCTCTTCTGGATGGCAAATTTTAGGACGCACTTTGTACTACGAAAACCGCCCGACGTGGCACTGGTGCCACCTTGTGTCAGGGAACCATCCTGCATATCGAGCTTTTTAAGGAGCCAGCCGGCCACGCTGAGCCATATACCCCCAAAAACAAACCACGGACCCTTTCTCATGGAAACAAAAATCCGCTGCCCCGCGTCTGGATGGCAGATTGCAGGAGCCACTTTGCACCATCAAACCAGCCCGACTTGGCACTGGTGCCACCTTGGGTCTGGGAACAATCCTGCATATCGTGGATTCTAAGGAGCCAGCCGGCCACACCCAGCCACAGGCCCCCAAACACAAACAACGGCGCTTTTCCCTGGAAAACAAAACTCGCCTGCCAGCTTTTTGATGGCAGATTGCAGGAGCCACTTGGTACTATCAAATCATCCCAACTTGGTACTGGTGCCACTATGGGTCTGGGAACCATCCTGCCTATTGTAGCATTTCAGGAGCCAGCCGGTCACTCCCAGCCATAGGCCCCCAGACACAAACCTCGGACCGTTTCCCTGGCAAACAAAATTAAGCTGCCCCGATTCTGGATGGCAGATTGCAGGAGCCACTTGGTAGTGTCAAACCAGCCCGACTTGGCACTGGTGCCACCTTGGGTCTGGGAACCATCCTGCGTATCGTGGATTCTAAGCAGCCACCCGGCCACTCTGAGCCACAGGCGCCCAAACACAAAATACGGCGCTTTTCCCTGGAAAGCAAAACTCGCCTGCCAACATTTTGATGGCAGATTGCAGGAGGCACATGGTACTATCAGACCAGGCAAACATGGCACTGGTGCCACCTTGGCTCTGGGAACCATCCTGCCTATCGTGGATTTTCAGGGGCCAGCCGGCCAATCTCAGCCATATGGATCCAAACACATACCACGGCCCTTTTCTCTGACAAACAAAACTCAACTGCCCCTCTTCTGGATGGCAAATTGCAGGACGCACTTGGTACTACGAAAACAGCCCGACTTGGCACTGATGCCACCTTGGGTCAGGGAACAATCCTGCGTATCGATCTTTTTATGGAGCCAGCCGGCCACGTCCAGCCATATACCCCCAAAAAAAAACCACGGAACTTTTCTCCAGCAAACAAAAATCCGCTGCCCCGCGTCTGAATGGCAGATTTCAGGAGCTATTTAGTATTATCAAACCAGCCCGACTTGGCACTGGTGCCACCATGAGTCTGGTAACCATCCTGCCTATCGTAGCTTTTCAGTAGCCAGCCGGTCACTCCCAGCCATAGGCCCCCAGACAAATACCTCGGCCCGTTTCCCTGGGAAACAAAAGTAAGCTGTCCCGCTTCTGGATGGCAGATTGCAGGAGCCACTTGGTACTATCAAACCAGCCCAACTTGGCACTGGTGCCACCTTGGCTCTGGGAACCATCCTGCGTATCCTGGGTGCAAAGGAGGCAGCCGGCCACTCCCAGCCACAGGCCTCTAAACAAGAACAACGGCGCTTTTCCCTGGAAAACAAAACTCGCCTGACAACTTTTTGATGGCAGATTGCAGGAGCCACTTGGTACTATCAAACCAGCCCAACTTGGCACTGGTGCCACCATGGGTCTGGTCACCATCCTGCCTATCGTAGCTTTTCAGGAGCCAGCCGGTCACTCCCAGCCATAGGCCCCTAGACAAATATCTCGGCCCGTTTCCCTGGCAAGCAAAAGTAAGCAGCCCCGCTTCTGGATGGCAGATTGCAGGAGCCACATGGTACTATCAAACCAGGCCAACATGGCACTGGTGCCACCTTGGTTCTGGGAACCATCCTGCCTATCGTGGATTTTCAGGGGCCAGCCGGCCACTCTCAGCCATATGCCCCCAAACATATACCACGGTCCTTTTCTCTGGCAAACAAAACTCAACTGCCCCTCTTCTGGATGGCAAATTGCAGGACGCACTTGGTACTACGAAAACAGCCCGACTTGGCACTCATGCCACCTTGGGTCAGGGAACAATCCTGCGTATCGAGATTTTTAAGGAGCCAGCCGGCCACGTCCAGCCATATACCCCCAAAAAAAAACCACGGAACTTTTCTCCAGCAAAGAGAAATCCGCTGCCCCGCGTCTGGATGGCAGATTTCAGGAGTTATTTAGTATTATCAAACCAGCCCGACTTGGCAGTGGGGCCACCATGAGCCTGGTAACCATCCTGCCTATCGTAGCTTTTCAGTAGCCAGCCAGTCACGCCCAGCCATAGGCCCCCAGACAAATACCTCGGCCCGTTTCCCTGGGAAACAAAATTAAGCTGTCCCGCTTCTGGATGGCAGTTTGCAGGATCCACTTGGTACTATCAAACCAGCCGAACTTGGCACTGGCGTAACCTTGGCTCTGGGAACCATCCTGCGTATCCTGGGTTCAAAGGAGGCAGCCGGCCACTCCCAGCCACAGGCCCCCAAACAGAAACAACGGCGCTTTTCCCTGGAAAACAAAACTGGCCTGCCAAGTTTTTGATGGCAGATTGCAGGAGCCACTTGGTACTATCAAACCAGCCCAACTTGGCACTGGTGCCACCATGGGTCTGGTCACCATCCTGCCTATCGTAGCTTTTCAGGAGCCAGCCGGTCACTCCCAGCCATAGGCCCCCAGACAAATATCTCGGCCCGTTTCCCTGGCAAGCAAAAGTAAGCAGCCCCGCTTCTGGATGGCAGATTGCAGGAGCCACATGGTACTATCAAACCAGGCCAACATGGCACTGGTGCCACCTTGGTTCTGGGAACCATCCTGCCTATCGTGGATTTTCAGGGGCCAGCCGGCCACTCTCAGCCATATGCCCCCAAACATATACCACGGTCCTTTTCACTGGCAAACAAAACTCAACTGCCCCTCTTCTGGATGGCAAATTGCAGGACGCACTTGGTACTACGAAAACAGCCCGACTTGGCACTCATGCCACCTTGGGTCAGGGAACAATCCTGCGTATCGAGATTTTTAAGGAGCCAGCCGGCCACGTCCAGCCATATACCCCCAAAAAAAAACCACGGAACTTTTCTCCAGCAAACAGAAATCCGCTGCCCCGCGTCTGGATGGCAGATTTCAGGAGTTATTTAGTATTATCAAACCAGCCCGACTTGGCAGTGGGGCCACCATGAGCCTGGTAACCATCCTGCCTATCGTAGCTTTTCAGTAGCCAGCCAGTCACGCCCAGCCATAGGCCCCCAGGCAAATACCTCGGCCCGTTTCCCTGGGAAACAAAATTAAGCTGTCCCGCTTCTGGATGGCAGTTTGCAGGATCCACTTGGTACTATCAAACCAGCCCAACTTGGCACTGGTGCCACCTTGGCTCTGGGAACCATCCTGCGTATCCTGGGTTCAAAGGAGGCAGCCGGCCACTCCCAGCCACAGGCCCCCAAACAGAAACAACGGCGCTTTTCCCTGGAAAACAAAACTGGCCTGCCAACTTTTTGATGGCAGATTGCAGGAGCCACTTGGTACTATCAAACCAGCCCAACTTGGCACTGGTGCCACCATGGGTCTGGTCACCATCCTGCCTATCGTAGCTTTTCAGGCGCCAGCCGGTCACTCCCAGCCATAGGCCCCCAGTCACAAACCTCGGCCCGTTTCCCTGGCAAACAAAAGTAAGCTACCCCGCTTCTGGATGGCAGATTGCAGGAGCCACTTTGCACCATCAAACCAGCCCGACTTGGCACTGCTGCGACCTCTGGTCTGGGAACCATCCTGCGTATCGTGGATTCTAAGGAGCCAGCTGGCCACTCCCAACCACAGGCCCCCAAACACAAACAACGGCGCTTTTCCCTGGAAAACAAAACTCACCTGCCAACTTTTTGATGGCAGATTGCAGGAGCCACTTGGTACTATCAAACCAGCCCAACTTGGCACTGGTGCCACCATGGGTCTGGTCACCATCCTGCCTATCGTAGCTTTTCAGGAGCCAGCCGGTCACTCCCAGCCATAGGCCCCCAGACACAAACCTCGGCCCGTTTCCCTGGCAAACAAAAGTAAGCTACCCCGCTTCTGGATGGCAGATTGCAGGACGCACTTGGTACTATCAAACCAGCCCAACTTGGCACTGGTGCCACCTCAGGTCTGGGAACCATCCTGCGTCTCGTGGATTCTAAGGAGCCAGCCGGCCACTCCCACCCATAGGCCCCCAAACAAAAACAACGGCGCTTTTCCCTGGAAAACAAAACTCGCCTGCCAACTTTTTGATGGCCGATTGCAGGAACCACTTGGTATTATCAAGCCAGCCCGACTTGGCACTGGTGCCACCTTGGGTCTGGGAACCATGCTGCGTATCGTGGATTCTAAGGAGCCAGCCGGCCACTCCCTGCCACAGGCCCCCAAACACAAACAACGGCGCTTTTCCCTGGAAATCAACACTCGCTTGCCGACTTTTTGATGGCAGATTGCAGGAGCCACTTGGTACTATCAAACCAGCCCAACTTGGCACTGGTGCCACCATGGGTCTGGTCACCATCATGCCTCTCGTAGCTTTTAAGGACCTAGCGGGTCACTCACAGCCATAGGCCCCCAGACACAAACCTTGGCCCGTTTCCCTGGCAAACAAAAGTAAGCTGCCCCGTTTCTGGATGGCAGATTTCAGTAGCAACTTTGCACCATCAAACTGGCCCGACTTGTCACTGGTGCCACTTTAGGTCTGGGAACCATCCTGCGTATCGTGGATTCTAATTAGCCATCCGGCCACTCCCACCCACAGGCCCCCAAACACAAACAACGGCGCTTTTCCCTGGAAAACAAAACTCGCCTGACAACTTTTTGATGGCAGATTGCAGGAGCCACTTGGTACTATCAAACCAGCCCAACTTGGCACTGGTGCCACCATGGGTCTGGTCACCATCCTGCCTATCGTAGCTTTTCAGGAGCCAGCCGGTCACTCCCAGCCATAGGCCCCCAGACACAAAGCTCGGCCCGTTTCCCTGGCAAACAAAAGTAAGCTGCCCCGCTTCTGGATGGCTGATTGCAGGAGCCACTTGGTACTATCAAACCAGCCCGACTTGGCACTGGTGCCACCACTGGTCTGGGAACCATCCTGCGTATCGTGGATTCTAATTAGCCAGCCGGCCACTCCCAGCCACAGGCACCCAAACACAAACGACGGCGCTTTTCCCTGGAAAACAAAACTCGCCTGACAACTTTTTGATGGCAGATTGCAGGAGCCACTTGGTACTATCAAACCAGCCCAACTTGGCACTGGTGCCACCTCTACTCTGGGAACCATCCTGCCTATCGTGGATTTTCAGGGGCCAGACGGCCACTCTCAGCCATATGCCCCCAGACACAAAGCTCTGCCCGTTTCCCTGGCAAACAAAAGTAAGCTGCCCCGCTTCTGGATGGCAGATTGCAGGACGCACTTGGTACTATCAAACCAGCCCGACTTGGCACTGGTGCCACGTCAAGTCTGGGAACCATCCTGCGTATCGTGGATTCTAAGGAGCCAGCCGGCCACTCCCAGCCACAGGCCCCCAAACACAAACAACGGCGCTTTTCCCTGGAAAACAAAACTCGCCTGCCAACTTTTTGATGGCAGATTGCAGGAGCAACTTGGTACTATCAAACCAGCCCAACTTGGCACTGGTGCCACCATGGGTCTGGTCACCATCCTGCCTATCGTAACTTTTCAGGAGCCAGCCGGTCACTCTCAGCCATAGGCCCCCAAACAAAACCCACGGCCCGTTTCCCTGGCAAACAAAAGTAAGCTGCCCCGCTTCTGGATGGCAGATTCCCGGACGCACTTGGTACTATCAAACCAGCCCAACTTGGCACAGGTTCCACCTCTGATCTGGGAACCATGCTGAGTATCGTGGATTCTAAGGAGCCAGCCGGCCACTCCCAGCCACAGGCCCCCAAACACAAACAACGGCGCTTTACCCTGGAAAACAAAACTCGCCCGCCAAGTTTGTGATGGCAGATTGCAGGAGCCACTTGGTACTATCAAACCAGCCCAACTTGGCACTGGTGCCACCATGGGTCTGGTCACCATCCTGCCTATCGTAGCTTTTCAGGAGCCAGCCGGTCACTCCCAGCCATAGGCCCCCAGACACAAACCTCGGCCCGTTTCCCTGGCAAACAAAAGTAAGCTACCCCGCTTCTGGATGGCAGATTGCAGGAGCCCCTTGGTACTATCAAACCAGCCCAACTTGGCACTGGTGCCACCTCAGGTCTGGGAACCATCCTGCGTCTCGTGGATTCTAAGGAGCCAGCCGGCCACTCCCACCCATAGGCCCCCAAACAAAAACAACGGCGCTTTTCCCTGGAAAACAAAACTCGCCTGCCAACTTTTTGATGGCCGATTGCAGGAACCACTTGGTATTATCAAGCCAGCCCGACTTGGCACTGGTGCCACCTTGGGTCTGGGAACCATGCTGCGTATCGTGGATTCTAAGGAGCCAGCCGGCCACTCCCTGCCACAGGCCCCCAAACACAAACAACGGCGCTTTTCCCTGGAAATCAACACTCGCTTGCCGACTTTTTGATGGCAGATTGCAGGAGCCACTTGGTACTATCAAACCAGCCCAACTTGGCACTGGTGCCACCATGGGTCTGGTCACCATCATGCCTCTCGTAGCTTTTAAGGACCTAGCGGGTCACTCACAGCCATAGGCCCCCAGACACAAACCTTGGCCCGTTTCCCTGGCAAACAAAAGTAAGCTGCCCCGTTTCTGGATGGCAGATTTCAGTAGCAACTTTGCACCATCAAACTGGCCCGACTTGTCACTGGTGCCACTTTAGGTCTGGGAACCATCCTGCGTATCGTGGATTCTAATTAGCCATCCGGCCACTCCCACCCACAGGCCCCCAAACACAAACAACGGCGCTTTTCCCTGGAAAACAAAACTCGCCTACCAACATTTTGATGGCAGATTGCAGGAGCCACTTGGTACTATCAAATCAGCCCAACTTGGCACTGGTGCCACCATGGGTCTGGTAACCATCCTGCCTATCGTACCTTTTCAGGAGCCAGCTGGTCACTCCCAGCCATAGGCCCCCAGACAAAAACCTCGGCTCCTTTCCCTGGCAAACAAAAGTAAGCAGCCCTGCTTCTGGATGGCAGATTGCAGGAGCCACTTTGCACCATCAAACTGGCCCGACTTGTCACTGTTGCCACCTCTGGTCTGGGAACCATCCTGCGTATCGTGGGTTCTAATTAGCCAGCCGGCCACTCCCAGCCACAGGCCCCCAAACACAAACAACGGCGCTTTTCCCTGGAAAACAAAACTCGCCTGACAACTTTTTGATGGCAGATTGCAGGAGCCACTTGGTACTATCAAACCAGCCCAACTTGGCACTGGTGCCACCATGGGTCTGGTCACCATCCTGCCTATCGTAGCTTTTCAGGAGCCAGCCGGTCACTCCCAGCCATAGGCCCCCAGACACAAAGCTCGGCCCGTTTCCCTGGCAAACAAAAGTAAGCTGCCCCGCTTCTGGATGGCTGATTGCAGGAGCCACTTGGTACTATCAAACCAGCCCGACTTGGCACTGGTGCCACCACTGGTCTGGGAACCATCCTGCGTATCGTGGATTCTAATTAGCCAGCCGGCCACTCCCAGCCACAGGCACCCAAACACAAACGACGGCGCTTTTCCCTGGAAAACAAAACTCGCCTGACAACTTTTTGATGGCAGATTGCAGGAGCCACTTGGTACTATCAAACCAGCCCGACTTGGCACTGGTGCCACCTCTGGTCTGGGAACCATCCTGCCTATCGTGGATTTTCAGGGGCCAGACGGCCACTCTCAGCCATATGCCCCCAGACACAAAGCTCTGCCCGTTTCCCTGGCAAACAAAAGTAAGCTGCCCCGCTTCTGGATGGCAGATTGCAGGACGCACTTGGTACTATCAAACCAGCCCGACTTGGCACTGGTGCCACGTCAAGTCTGGGAACCATCCTGCGTATCGTGGATTCTAAGGAGCCAGCCGGCCACTCCCAGCCACAGGCCCCCAAACACAAACAACGGCGCTTTTCCCTGGAAAACAAAACTCGCCTGCCAACTTTTTGATGGCAGATTGCAGGAGCAACTTGGTACTATCAAACCAGCCCAACTTGGCACTGGTGCCACCATGGGTCTGGTCACCATCCTGCCTATCGTAACTTTTCAGGAGCCAGCCGGTCACTCTCAGCCATAGGCCCCCAAACAAAACCCACGGCCCGTTTCCCTGGCAAACAAAAGTAAGCTGCCCCGCTTCTGGATGGCAGATTCCCGGACGCACTTGGTACTATCAAACCAGCCCAACTTGGCACAGGTTCCACCTCTGATCTGGGAACCATGCTGAGTATCGTGGATTCTAAGGAGCCAGCCGGCCACTCCCAGCCACAGGCCCCAAACACAAACAACGGCGGTTTTCCCTGGAAAACAAATCTCGCCCGCCAAGTTTGTGATGGCAGATTGCAGGAGCCACTTGGTACTATCAAACCAGCCCAACTTGGCACTGGTGCCGTCATGGGTCTGGTCACCATCCTGCCTATCGTAGCTTTTCACGAGCCAGCCGGTCACTCCCAGCCATAGGCCCCCAGACAAAAACCTCGGCCCGTTTCCCTGGCAAACAAAAGTAAGCTGCCCCGCTTCTGGATGGCAGATTGCAGGAACCACTTGGTACTATCAAACCAGCCCAACATGGCACTGGTGCCATCATGGGTCTGGGAACCATCCTTTGTATCGTGGATTCTAATTAGCCATCCGTCCACTCCAGGCCATAGGGCCCCAGGCACAAACAACGGCGCTTTTCCCTGGAAAACAAAACTCGCCTGCCAACTTTTTGATGGCCGATTGCAGGAACCACTTGGTATTATCAAGCCAGCCCGACTTGGCACTGGTGCCACCTTGGGTCTGGGAACCATGCTGCGTATCGTGGATTCTAAGGAGCCAGCCGGCCACTCCCAGCCACAGGCCCCCAAACACAAACAACGGCGCTTTTCCCTGGAAAACAAAACTCGCCTGCCAAGTTTTTGATGGCAGATTGCAGGAGCCACTTGGTACTATCAAACCAGCCCAACTTGGCACTGGTGCCACCATGGGTCTGGTCACCATCCTGCCTATCGTAGCTTTTCAGGAGCCAGCCAGCCACCCCCAGCCAGAGGCCCCCAGACAAATATTTCGGCCCGTTTCCCTGGCAAACAAAAGTAAGCTGCCCCGCTTCTGCATGGCAGATTGCAGGAGCCACTTTGCACCGTCAAACCAGCCCAACTTGGCACTGGTGCCACCTCAGGTCTGGGAACCATCCTGCGTCTCGTGGGTTCTAATTAGCCATCCGTCCACTCCAGGCCATAGGGCCCCAGGCACAAACAACGGCGCTTTTCCCTGGAAAACAAAACTCGCCTGCCAACATTTTGATGGCCGATTGCAGGAACCACTTGGTATTATCAAGCCAGCCCAACTTGGCACTGGTGCCACCATGGGTCTGGTCACCATCCTGCCTATCGTAGCTTTTCAGGAGCCAGCCGGTCACTCCCAGCCATAGGCCCCCAGACACAAACCTCGGACCGTTTCCCTGGCAAACAAAAGTAAGCTGCCCCGCTTCTGGATGGCAGATTGCAGGAACCACTTGGTACTATCAAACCAGCCCAACTTGGCACTGGTGCCACCATGGGTCTGGGAACCATCCTGTGTATCGTGGATTCTAATTAGCCATCCGTCCACTCCAGGCCATAGGGCCCCAGGCACAAACAACGGCGCTTTTCCCTGGAAAACAAAACTCGCCTGCGAACATTTTGATGGCCGATTGCAGGAACCACTTGGTATTATCAAGCCAGCCCGACTTGGCACTGGTGCCACCTTGGGTCTGGGAACCATGCTGCGTATCGTGGATTCTAAGGAGCCAGCCGGCCACTCCCAGCCACAGGCCCCCAAACACAAACAACGACGCTTTTCCCTGGAAATCAACACTCGCTTGCCGACTTTTTGATGGCAGATTGCAGGAGCCACTTGGTACTATCAAACCAGCCCAACTTGGCACTGGTGCCACCATGGGTCTGGTAAACATCCTGCCTATCGTAGCTGTTCATGAGCCAGCCGGCCACTCCCAGCCATAGGCCCCCAGACACAAACCTCGGCCCGTTTCCCTGGCAAACAAAAGTAAGCTGCCCCGCTTCTGGATGGCAGATTCCCGGACGCACTTGTTACAATCAAACCAGCCCAACTTGGCACTGGTGCCACCTCTGGTCTGGGAACCATCCTGCGTATCGTGGATTCTAAGGAGCCAGCCGGCCACTCCCAGCCACAGGCCCCCAAACACAAACAACGGCGCTTTTCCCTGGAAAACAAAACTCGCCTGCCAAGTTTTTGATGGCAGATTGCAGGAGCCACTTGGTACTATCAAACCAGCCCAACTTGGCACTGGTGCCGTCATGGGTCTGGTCACCATCCTGCCTATCGTAGCTTTTCACGAGCCAGCCGGTCACTTCCAGGCTTAGGCCCCCAGACACAATCCTCGGACCGTTTCCCTGGCAAACAAAAGTAAGCTGCCCCGCTTCTGGATGGCAGATTGCAGGAACCACTTGGTACTATCAAACCAGCCCAAGTTGGCACTGGTGCCACCATGGGTCTGGGAACCATCCTGTGTATCGTGGATTCTAATTAGCCATCCGTCCACTCCAGGCCATAGGGCCCCAGGCACAAACAACGGCGCTTTTCCCTGGATAACAAACTCGCCTGCCAAATTTTTGATGGCAGATTGCAGGAGCCACTTGGTACTATCAAACCAGCCCAACTTGGCACTGGTGCCACCATGGGTCTGGTCACCATCCTGCCTATCGTAGCTTTTCAGGAGCCAGCCGGTCACTCCCAGCCATAGGCCCCGAGACACAAACCTCGGCCCGTTTCCCTGGCAAACAAAAGTAATCTGCCCCGCTTCTGGATGGCAGATTGCAGGAGCCACTTGGTACTATCAAACCAGCCCGACTTGGCACTGGTGCCACCACTGGTCTGGGAACCATCCTGCGTATCGTGGATTCTAATTAGCCAGCTGGCCACTCCCAGCCACAGGCACCCAAACACAAACGACGGCGCTTTTCCCTGGAAAACAAAACTCGCCTGACAACTTTTTGATGGCAGATTGCAGGAGCCACTTGGTACTATCAAACCAGCCCAACTTGGCACTGGTGCCACCATGGGTCTGGTCACCATCCTGCCTATCGTAGCTTTTCAGGAGCCAGCCGGTCACTCCCAGCCATAGGCCCCCAGACAAATACCTCGGCCCGTTTCCCTGGAAAACAAAAGTAAGCTGCCCCGCTTCTGGATGGCAGATTGCAGGACGCACTTGGTACTATCAAACCAGCCCGACTTGGCACTGGTGCCACGTCAAGTCTGGGAACCATCCTGCGTATCGTGGATTCTAAGGAGCCAGCCGGCCACTCCCTGCCACAGGCCCCCAAACACAAACAACGGCGCTTTTCCCTGGAAAACAAAACTCGCCTGCCAACTTTTTGATGGCAGATTGCAGGAGCAACTTGGTACTATCAAACCAGCCCAACTTGGCACTGGTGCCACCATGGGTCTGGTCACCATCCTGCCTATCGTAACTTTTCAGGAGCCAGCCGGTCACTCTCAGCCATAGGCCCCCAAACAAAACCCACGGCCCGTTTCCCTGGCAAACAAAAGTAAGCTGCCCCGCTTCTGGATGGCAGATTCCCGGACGCACTTGGTACTATCAAACCAGCCCAACTTGGCACTGGTTCCACCTCTGATCTGGGAACCATGCTGAGTATCGTGGATTCTAAGGAGCCAGCCGGCCACTCCCACCCACAGGCCCCCAAACACAAACAACGGCGCTTTTCCCTGGAAAACAAAACTCGCCCGCCAAGTTTGTGATGGCAGATTGCAGGAGCCACTTGGTACTATCAAACCAGCCCAACTTGGCACTGGTGCCGTCATGGGTCTGGTCACCATCCTGCCTATCGTAGCTTTTCACGAGCCAGCCGGTCACTCCCAGCCATAGGCCCCCAGACAAAAACCTCGGCCCGTTTCCCTGGCAAACAAAAGTAAGCTGCCTTGCTTCTGGATGGCAGATTGCAGGAACCACTTGGTACTATCAAACCAGCCCAACATGGCACTGGTGCCATCATGGGTCTGGGAACCATCCTTTGTATCGTGGATTCTAATTAGCCATCCGTCCACTCCAGGCCATAGGGCCCCAGGCACAAACAACGGCGCTTTTCCCTGGAAAACAAAACTCGCCTGCCAACTTTTTGATGGCCGATTGCAGGAACCACTTGGTATTATCAAGCCAGCCCGACTTGGCACTGGTGCCACCTTGGGTCTGGGAACCATGCTGCGTATCGTGGATTCTAAGGAGCCCGCCGGCCACTCCCTGCCACAGGCCCCCAAACACAAACAACGGCGCTTTTCCCTGGAAAACAAAACTCGCCTGCCAAGTTTTTGATGGCAGATTGCAGGAGCCACTTGGTACTATCAAACCAGCCCAACTTGGCACTGGTGCCACCATGGGTCTGGTCACCATCCTGCCTATCGTAGCTTTTCAGGAGCCAGCCAGCCACCCCCAGCCAGAGGCCCCCAGACAAATATTTCGGCCCGTTTCCCTGGCAAACAAAAGTAAGCTGCCCCGCTTCTGCATGGCAGATTGCAGGAGCCACTTTGCACCGTCAAACCAGCCCAACTTGGCACTGGTGCCACCTCAGGTCTGGGAACCATCCTGCGTCTCGTGGGTTCTAATTAGCCATCCGTCCACTCCAGGCCATAGGGCCCCAGGCACAAACAACGGCGCTTTTCCCTGGAAAACAAAACTCGCCTGCCAACATTTTGATGGCCGATTGCAGGAACCACTTGGTATTATCAAGCCAGCCCAACTTGGCACTGGTGCCACCATGGGTCTGGTCACCATCCTGCCTATCGTAGCTTTTCAGGAGCCAGCCGGTCACTCCCAGCCATAGGCCCCCAGACACAAACCTCGGACCGTTTCCCTGGCAAACAAAAGTAAGCTGCCCCGCTTCTGGATGGCAGATTGCAGGAACCACTTGGTACTATCAAACCAGCCCAACTTGGCACTGGTGCCACCATGGGTCTGGGAACCATCCTGTGTATCGTGGATTCTAATTAGCCATCCGTCCACTCCAGGCCATAGGGCCCCAGGCACAAACAACGGCGCTTTTCCCTGGAAAACAAAACTCGCCTGCGAACATTTTGATGGCCGATTGCAGGAACCACTTGGTATTATCAAGCCAGCCCGACTTGGCACTGGTGCCACCTTGGGTCTGGGAACCATGCTGCGTATCGTGGATTCTAAGGAGCCAGCCGGCCACTCCCAGCCACAGGCCCCCAAACACAAACAACGACGCTTTTCCCTGGAAATCAACACTCGCTTGCCGACTTTTTGATGGCAGATTGCAGGAGCCACTTGGTACTATCAAACCAGCCCAACTTGGCACTGGTGCCACCATGGGTCTGGTAAACATCCTGCCTATCGTAGCTGTTCATGAGCCAGCCGGCCACTCCCAGCCATAGGCCCCCAGACACAAACCTCGGCCCGTTTCCCTGGCAAACAAAAGTAAGCTGCCCCGCTTCTGGATGGCAGATTCCCGGACGCACTTGTTACAATCAAACCAGCCCAACTTGGCACTGGTGCCACCTCTGGTCTGGGAACCATCCTGCGTATCGTGGATTCTAAGGAGCCAGCCGGCCACTCCCAGCCACAGGCCCCCAAACACAAACAACGGCGCTTTTCCCTGGAAAACAAAACTCGCCTGCCAAGTTTTTGATGGCAGATTGCAGGAGCCACTTGGTACTATCAAACCAGCCCAACTTGGCACTGGTGCCGTCATGGGTCTGGTCACCATCCTGCCTATCGTAGCTTTTCACGAGCCAGCCGGTCACTTCCAGGCTTAGGCCCCCAGACACAATCCTCGGACCGTTTCCCTGGCAAACAAAAGTAAGCTGCCCCGCTTCTGGATGGCAGATTGCAGGAACCACTTGGTACTATCAAACCAGCCCAAGTTGGCACTGGTGCCACCATGGGTCTGGGAACCATCCTGTGTATCGTGGATTCTAATTAGCCATCCGTCCACTCCAGGCCATAGGGCCCCAGGCACAAACAACGGCGCTTTTCCCTGGATAACAAACTCGCCTGCCAAATTTTTGATGGCAGATTGCAGGAGCCACTTGGTACTATCAAACCAGCCCAACTTGGCACTGGTGCCACCATGGGTCTGGTCACCATCCTGCCTATCGTAGCTTTTCAGGAGCCAGCCGGTCACTCCCAGCCATAGGCCCCGAGACACAAACCTCGGCCCGTTTCCCTGGCAAACAAAAGTAATCTGCCCCGCTTCTGGATGGCAGATTGCAGGAGCCACTTGGTACTATCAAACCAGCCCGACTTGGCACTTGTGCCACCACTGGTCTGGGAACCATCCTGCGTATCGTGGATTCTAATTAGCCAGCTGGCCACTCCCAGCCACAGGCACCCAAACACAAACGACGGCGCTTTTCCCTGGAAAACAAAACTCGCCTGACAACTTTTTGATGGCAGATTGCAGGAGCCACTTGGTACTATCAAACCAGCCCAACTTGGCACTGGTGCCACCATGGGTCTGGTCACCATCCTGCCTATCGTAGCTTTTCAGGAGCCAGCCGGTCACTCCCAGCCATAGGCCCCCAGACAAATACCTCGGCCCGTTTCCCTGGAAAACAAAAGTAAGCTGCCCCGCTTCTGGATGGCAGATTGCAGGACGCACTTGGTACTATCAAACCAGCCCGACTTGGCACTGGTGCCACGTCAAGTCTGGGAACCATCCTGCGTATCGTGGATTCTAAGGAGCCAGCCGGCCACTCCCTGCCACAGGCCCCCAAACACAAACAACGGCGCTTTTCCCTGGAAAACAAAACTCGCCTGCCAACTTTTTGATGGCAGATTGCAGGAGCAACTTGGTACTATCAAACCAGCCCAACTTGGCACTGGTGCCACCATGGGTCTGGTCACCATCCTGCCTATCGTAACTTTTCAGGAGCCAGCCGGTCACTCTCAGCCATAGGCCCCCAAACAAAACCCACGGCCCGTTTCCCTGGCAAACAAAAGTAAGCTGCCCCGCTTCTGGATGGCAGATTCCCGGACGCACTTGGTACTATCAAACCAGCCCAACTTGGCACTGGTTCCACCTCTGATCTGGGAACCATGCTGAGTATCGTGGATTCTAAGGAGCCAGCCGGCCACTCCCACCCACAGGCCCCCAAACACAAACAACGGCGCTTTTCCCTGGAAAACAAAACTCGCCCGCCAAGTTTGTGATGGCAGATTGCAGGAGCCACTTGGTACTATCAAACCAGCCCAACTTGGCACTGGTGCCGTCATGGGTCTGGTCACCATCCTGCCTATCGTAGCTTTTCAGGAGCCAGCCGGTCACTCCCAGCCATAGGCCCCCAGACAAAAACCTCGGCCCGTTTCCCTGGCAAACAAAAGTAAGCTGCCTTGCTTCTGGATGGCAGATTGCAGGAACCACTTGGTACTATCAAACCAGCCCAACATGGCACTGGTGCCATCATGGGTCTGGGAACCATCCTTTGTATCGTGGATTCTAATTAGCCATCCGTCCACTCCAGGCCATAGGGCCCCAGGCACAAACAACGGCGCTTTTCCCTGGAAAACAAAACTCGCCTGCCAACTTTTTGATGGCCGATTGCAGGAACCACTTGGTATTATCAAGCCAGCCCGACTTGGCACTGGTGCCACCTTGGGTCTGGGAACCATGCTGCGTATCGTGGATTCTAAGGAGCCCGCCGGCCACTCCCTGCCACAGGCCCCCAAACACAAACAACGGCGCTTTTCCCTGGAAAACAAAACTCGCCTGCCAAGTTTTTGATGGCAGATTGCAGGAGCCACTTGGTACTATCAAACCAGCCCAACTTGGCACTGGTGCCACCATGGGTCTGGTCACCATCCTGCCTATCGTAGCTTTTCAGGAGCCAGCCAGCCACCCCCAGCCAGAGGCCCCCAGACAAATATTTCGGCCCGTTTCCCTGGCAAACAAAAGTAAGCTGCCCCGCTTCTGCATGGCAGATTGCAGGAGCCACTTTGCACCGTCAAACCAGCCCAACTTGGCACTGGTGCCACCTCAGGTCTGGGAACCATCCTGCGTCTCGTGGGTTCTAATTAGCCATCCGTCCACTCCAGGCCATAGGGCCCCAGGCACAAACAACGGCGCTTTTCCCTGGAAAACAAAACTCGCCTGCCAACATTTTGATGGCCGATTGCAGGAACCACTTGGTATTATCAAGCCAGCCCAACTTGGCACTGGTGCCACCATGGGTCTGGTCACCATCCTGCCTATCGTAGCTTTTCAGGAGCCAGCCGGTCACTCCCAGCCATAGGCCCCCAGACACAAACCTCGGACCGTTTCCCTGGCAAACAAAAGTAAGCTGCCCCGCTTCTGGATGGCAGATTGCAGGAACCACTTGGTACTATCAAACCAGCCCAACTTGGCACTGGTGCCACCATGGGTCTGGGAACCATCCTGTGTATCGTGGATTCTAATTAGCCATCCGTCCACTCCAGGCCATAGGGCCCCAGGCACAAACAACGGCGCTTTTCCCTGGAAAACAAAACTCGCCTGCGAACATTTTGATGGCCGATTGCAGGAACCACTTGGTATTATCAAGCCAGCCCGACTTGGCACTGGTGCCACCTTGGGTCTGGGAACCATGCTGCGTATCGTGGATTCTAAGGAGCCAGCCGGCCACTCCCAGCCACAGGCCCCCAAACACAAACAACGACGCTTTTCCCTGGAAATCAACACTCGCTTGCCGACTTTTTGATGGCAGATTGCAGGAGCCACTTGGTACTATCAAACCAGCCCAACTTGGCACTGGTGCCACCATGGGTCTGGTAAACATCCTGCCTATCGTAGCTGTTCATGAGCCAGCCGGCCACTCCCAGCCATAGGCCCCCAGACACAAACCTCGGCCCGTTTCCCTGGCAAACAAAAGTAAGCTGCCCCGCTTCTGGATGGCAGATTCCCGGACGCACTTGTTACAATCAAACCAGCCCAACTTGGCACTGGTGCCACCTCTGGTCTGGGAACCATCCTGCGTATCGTGGATTCTAAGGAGCCAGCCGGCCACTCCCAGCCACAGGCCCCCAAACACAAACAACGGCGCTTTTCCCTGGAAAACAAAACTCGCCTGCCAAGTTTTTGATGGCAGATTGCAGGAGCCACTTGGTACTATCAAACCAGCCCAACTTGGCACTGGTGCCGTCATGGGTCTGGTCACCATCCTGCCTATCGTAGCTTTTCACGAGCCAGCCGGTCACTTCCAGGCTTAGGCCCCCAGACACAATCCTCGGACCGTTTCCCTGGCAAACAAAAGTAAGCTGCCCCGCTTCTGGATGGCAGATTGCAGGAACCACTTGGTACTATCAAACCAGCCCAAGTTGGCACTGGTGCCACCATGGGTCTGGGAACCATCCTGTGTATCGTGGATTCTAATTAGCCATCCGTCCACTCCAGGCCATAGGGCCCCAGGCACAAACAACGGCGCTTTTCCCTGGATAACAAACTCGCCTGCCAAATTTTTGATGGCAGATTGCAGGAGCCACTTGGTACTATCAAACCAGCCCAACTTGGCACTGGTGCCACCATGGGTCTGGTCACCATCCTGCCTATCGTAGCTTTTCAGGAGCCAGCCGGTCACTCCCAGCCATAGGCCCCGAGACACAAACCTCGGCCCGTTTCCCTGGCAAACAAAAGTAATCTGCCCCGCTTCTGGATGGCAGATTGCAGGAGCCACTTGGTACTATCAAACCAGCCCGACTTGGCACTGGTGCCACCACTGGTCTGGGAACCATCCTGCGTATCGTGGATTCTAATTAGCCAGCTGGCCACTCCCAGCCACAGGCACCCAAACACAAACGACGGCGCTTTTCCCTGGAAAACAAAACTCGCCTGACAACTTTTTGATGGCAGATTGCAGGAGCCACTTGGTACTATCAAACCAGCCCAACTTGGCACTGGTGCCACCATGGGTCTGGTCACCATCCTGCCTATCGTAGCTTTTCAGGAGCCAGCCGGTCACTCCCAGCCATAGGCCCCCAGACAAATACCTCGGCCCGTTTCCCTGGAAAACAAAAGTAAGCTGCCCCGCTTCTGGATGGCAGATTGCAGGACGCACTTGGTACTATCAAACCAGCCCGACTTGGCACTGGTGCCACGTCAAGTCTGGGAACCATCCTGCGTATCGTGGATTCTAAGGAGCCAGCCGGCCACTCCCTGCCACAGGCCCCCAAACACAAACAACGGCGCTTTTCCCTGGAAAACAAAACTCGCCTGCCAACTTTTTGATGGCAGATTGCAGGAGCAACTTGGTACTATCAAACCAGCCCAACTTGGCACTGGTGCCACCATGGGTCTGGTCACCATCCTGCCTATCGTAACTTTTCAGGAGCCAGCCGGTCACTCTCAGCCATAGGCCCCCAAACAAAACCCACGGCCCGTTTCCCTGGCAAACAAAAGTAAGCTGCCCCGCTTCTGGATGGCAGATTCCCGGACGCACTTGGTACTATCAAACCAGCCCAACTTGGCACTGGTTCCACCTCTGATCTGGGAACCATGCTGAGTATCGTGGATTCTAAGGAGCCAGCCGGCCACTCCCACCCACAGGCCCCCAAACACAAACAACGGCGCTTTTCCCTGGAAAACAAAACTCGCCCGCCAAGTTTGTGATGGCAGATTGCAGGAGCCACTTGGTACTATCAAACCAGCCCAACTTGGCACTGGTGCCGTCATGGGTCTGGTCACCATCCTGCCTATCGTAGCTTTTCACGAGCCAGCCGGTCACTCCCAGCCATAGGCCCCCAGACAAAAACCTCGGCCCGTTTCCCTGGAAAACAAAAGTAAGCTGCCCCGCTTCTGGATGGCAGATTGCAGGAACCACTTGGTACTATCAAACCAGCCCAACTTGGCACTGGTGCCACCATGGGTCTGGGAACCATCCTGTGTATCGTGGATTCTAATTAGCCATCCGTCCACTCCAGGCCATAGGGCCCCAGGCACAAACAACAGCGCTTTTCCCTGGAAAACAAAACTCGCCTGCCAACTTTTTGATGGCCGATTGCAGGAACCACTTGGTATTATCTAGCCAGCCCAACTTGGCACTGGTGCCACCATGGGTCTGGTCACCATCCTGCCTATCGTAGCTTTTCAGGAGCCAGCCGGTCACTCCCAGCCATAGGCCCCCAGACACAAACCTCGGACCGTTTCCCTGGCAAACAAAAGTAAGCTGCCCCGCTTCTGGATGGCAGATTGCAGGAACCACTTGTTACTATCAAACCAGCCCAACTTGGCACTGGTGCCACCATGGGTCTGGGAACCATCCTGTGTATCGTGGATTCTAATTAGCCATCCGTCCACTCCAGGCCATAGGGCCCCAGGCACAAACAACGGCGCTTTTCCCTGGAAAACAAAACTCGCCTGCCAACTTTTTGATGGCCGATTGCAGGAACCACTTGGTATTATCAAGCCAGCCCGACTTGGCACTGGTGCCACCTTGGGTCTGGGAACCATGCTGCGTATCATGGATTCTAAGGAGCCAGCCGGCCACTCCCAGCCACAGGCCCCCAAACACAAACAACGGCGCTTTTCCCTGGAAAACAAAACTCGCCTGCCAAGTTTTTGATGGCAGATTGCAGGAGCCACTTGGTACTATCAAACCAGCCCAAGTTGGCACTGGTGCCACCATGGGTCTGGTCACCATCCTGCCTATCGTAGCTTTTCAGGAGCCAGCCAGCCACCCCCAGCCAGAGGCCCCCAGACAAATATTTCGGCCCGTTTCCCTGGCAAACAAAAGTAAGCTGCCCCGCTTCTGCATGGCAGATTGCAGGAGCCACTTTGCACCGTCAAACCAGCCCAACTTGGCACTGGTGCCACCTCAGGTCTGGGAACCATCCTGCGTCTCGTGGGTTCTAATTAGCCATCCGTCCACTCCAGGCCATAGGGCCCCAGGCACAAACAACGGCGCTTTTCCCTGGAAATCAAAACTCGCCTGCCAACTTTTTGATGGCCGATATCAGGAACCACTTGGTATTATCAAGCCAGCCCAACTTGGCACTGGTGCCACCATGGGTCTGGTCACCATCCTGCCTATCGTAGCTTTTCAGGAGCCAGCCGGTCACTCCCAGCCATAGGCCCCCAGACACAAACCTCGGACCGTTTCCCTGGCAAACAAAAGTAAGCTGCCCCGCTTCTGGATGGCAGATTGCAGGAACCACTTGGTACTATCAAACCAGCCCAACTTGGCACTGGTGCCACCATGGGTCTGGGAACCATCCTGTGTATCGTGGATTCTAATTAGCCATCCGTCCACTCCAGGCCATAGGGCCCCAGGCACAAACAACGGCGCTTTTCCCTGGAAAACAAAACTCGCCTGCGAACATTTTGATGGCCGATTGCAGGAACCACTTGGTATTATCAAGCCAGCCCGACTTGGCACTGGTGCCACCTTGGGTCTGGGAACCATGCTGCGTATCGTGGATTCTAAGGAGCCAGCCGGCCACTCCCTGCCACAGGCCCCCAAACACAAACAACGGCGCTTTTCCCTGGAAAACAAAACTCGCCTGCCAAGTTTTTGATGGCAGATTGCAGGAGCCACTTGGTACTATCAAACCAGCCCAACTTGGCACTGGTGCCACCATGGGTCTGGTCACCATCCTGCCTATCGTAGCTTTTCAGGAGCCAGCCAGCCACCCCCAGCCAGAGGCCCCCAGACAAATATTTCGGCCCGTTTCCCTGGCAAACAAAAGTAAGCTGCCCCGCTTCTGCATGGCAGATTGCAGGAGCCACTTTGCACCGTCAAACCAGCCCAACTTGGCACTGGTGCCACCTCAGGTCTGGGAACCATCCTGCGTCTCGTGGGTTCTAATTAGCCATCCGTCCACTCCAGGCCATAGGGCCCCAGGCACAAACAACGGCGCTTTTCCCTGGAAAACAAAACTCGCCTGCCAACATTTTGATGGCCGATTGCAGGAACCACTTGGTATAATCAAGCCAGCCCAACTTGGCACTGGTGCCACCATGGGTCTGGTCACCATCCTGCCTATCGTAGCTTTTCAGGAGCCAGCCGGTCACTCCCAGCCATAGGCCCCCAGACACAAACCTCGGACCGTTTCCCTGGCAAACAAAAGTAAGCTGCCCCGCTTCTGGATGGCAGATTGCAGGAACCACTTGGTACTATCAAACCAGCCCAACTTGGCACTGGTGCCACCATGGGTCTGGGAACCATCCTGTGTATCGTGGATTCTAATTAGCCATCCGTCCACTCCAGGCCATAGGGCCCCAGGCACAAACAACAGCGCTTTTCCCTGGAAAACAAAACTCGCCTGCCAACTTTTTGATGGCCGATTGCAGGAACCACTTGGTATTATCTAGCCAGCCCAACTTGGCACTGGTGCCACCATGGGTCTGGTCACCATCCTGCCTATCGTAGCTTTTCAGGAGCCAGCCGGTCACTCCCAGCCATAGGCCCCCAGACACAAACCTCGGACCGTTTCCCTGGCAAACAAAAGTAAGCTGCCCCGCTTCTGGATGGCAGATTGCAGGAACCACTTGTTACTATCAAACCAGCCCAACTTGGCACTGGTGCCACCATGGGTCTGGGAACCATCCTGTGTATCGTGGATTCTAATTAGCCATCCGTCCACTCCAGGCCATAGGGCCCCAGGCACAAACAACGGCGCTTTTCCCTGGAAAACAAAACTCGCCTGCCAACTTTTTGATGGCCGATTGCAGGAACCACTTGGTATTATCAAGCCAGCCCGACTTGGCACTGGTGCCACCTTGGGTCTGGGAACCATGCTGCGTATCATGGATTCTAAGGAGCCAGCCGGCCACTCCCTGCCACAGGCCCCCAAACACAAACAACGGCGCTTTTCCCTGGAAAACAAAACTCGCCCGCCAAGTTTTTGATGGCAGATTGCAGGAGCCACTTGGTACTATCAAACCAGCCCAAGTTGGCACTGGTGCCACCATGGGTCTGGTCACCATCCTGCCTATCGTAGCTTTTCAGGAGCCAGCCAGCCACCCCCAGCCAGAGGCCCCCAGACAAATATTTCGGCCCGTTTCCCTGGCAAACAAAAGTAAGCTGCCCCGCTTCTGCATGGCAGATTGCAGGAGCCACTTTGCACCGTCAAACCAGCCCAACTTGGCACTGGTGCCACCTCAGGTCTGGGAACCATCCTGCGTCTCGTGGGTTCTAATTAGCCATCCGTCCACTCCAGGCCATAGGGCCCCAGGCACAAACAACGGCGCTTTTCCCTGGAAAACAAAACTCGCCTGCCAACTTTTTGATGGCCGATATCAGGAACCACTTGGTATTATCAAGCCAGCCCAACTTGGCACTGGTGCCACCATGGGTCTGGTCACCATCCTGCCTATCGTAGCTTTTCAGGAGCCAGCCGGTCACTCCCAGCCATAGGCCCCCAGACACAAACCTCGGACCGTTTCCCTGGCAAACAAAAGTAAGCTGCCCCGCTTCTGGATGGCAGATTGCAGGAACCACTTGGTACTATCAAACCAGCCCAACTTGGCACTGGTGCCACCATGGGTCTGGGAACCATCCTGTGTATCGTGGATTCTAATTAGCCATCCGTCCACTCCAGGCCATAGGGCCCCAGGCACAAACAACGGCGCTTTTCCCTGGAAAACAAAACTCGCCTGCGAACATTTTGATGGCCGATTGCAGGAACCACTTGGTATTATCAAGCCAGCCCGACTTGGCACTGGTGCCACCTTGGGTCTGGGAACCATGCTGCGTATCGTGGATTCTAAGGAGCCAGCCGGCCACTCCCTGCCACAGGCCCCCAAACACAAACAACGGCGCTTTTCCCTGGAAAACAAAACTCGCCTGCCAAGTTTTTGATGGCAGATTGCAGGAGCCACTTGGTACTATCAAACCAGCCCAACTTGGCACTGGTGCCACCATGGGTCTGGTCACCATCCTGCCTATCGTAGCTTTTCAGGAGCCAGCCAGCCACCCCCAGCCAGAGGCCCCCAGACAAATATTTCGGCCCGTTTCCCTGGCAAACAAAAGTAAGCTGCCCCGCTTCTGCATGGCAGATTGCAGGAGCCACTTTGCACCGTCAAACCAGCCCAACTTGGCACTGGTGCCACCTCAGGTCTGGGAACCATCCTGCGTCTCGTGGGTTCTAATTAGCCATCCGTCCACTCCAGGCCATAGGGCCCCAGGCACAAACAACGGCGCTTTTCCCTGGAAAACAAAACTCGCCTGCCAACATTTTGATGGCCGATTGCAGGAACCACTTGGTATTATCAAGCCAGCCCAACTTGGCACTGGTGCCACCATGGGTCTGGTCACCATCCTGCCTATCGTAGCTTTTCAGGAGCCAGCCGGTCACTCCCAGCCATAGGCCCCCAGACACAAACCTCGGACCGTTTCCCTGGCAAACAAAAGTAAGCTGCCCCGCTTCTGGATGGCAGATTGCAGGAACCACTTGGTACTATCAAACCAGCCCAACTTGGCACTGGTGCCACCATGGGTCTGGGAACCATCCTGTGTATCGTGGATTCTAATTAGCCATCCGTCCACTCCAGGCCATAGGGCCCCAGGCACAAACAACAGCGCTTTTCCCTGGAAAACAAAACTCGCCTGCCAACTTTTTGATGGCCGATTGCAGGAACCACTTGGTATTATCTAGCCAGCCCAACTTGGCACTGGTGCCACCATGGGTCTGGTCACCATCCTGCCTATCGTAGCTTTTCAGGAGCCAGCCGGTCACTCCCAGCCATAGGCCCCCAGACACAAACCTCGGCCCGTTTCCCTGGCAAACAAAAGTAAGCTGCCCCGCTTCTGGATGGCAGATTGCAGGAACCACTTGTTACTATCAAACCAGCCCAACTTGGCACTGGTGCCACCATGGGTCTGGGAACCATCCTGTGTATCGTGGATTCTAATTAGCCATCCGTCCACTCCAGGCCATAGGGCCCCAGGCACAAACAACGGCGCTTTTCCCTGGAAAACAAAACTCGCCTGCCAACTTTTTGACGGCCGATTGCAGGAACCACTTGGTATTATCAAGCCAGCCCGACTTGGCACTGGTGCCACCTTGGGTCTGGGAACCATGCTGCGTATCATGGATTCTAAGGAGCCAGCCGGCCACTCCCTGCCACAGGCCCCCAAACACAAACAACGGCGCTTTTCCCTGGAAAACAAAACTCGCCTGCCAAGTTTTTGATGGCAGATTGCAGGAGCCACTTGGTACTATCAAACCAGCCCAAGTTGGCACTGGTGCCACCATGGGTCTGGTCACCATCCTGCCTATCGTAGCTTTTCAGGAGCCAGCCAGCCACCCCCAGCCAGAGGCCCCCAGACAAATATTTCGGCCCGTTTCCCTGGCAAACAAAAGTAAGCTGCCCCGCTTCTGCATGGCAGATTGCAGGAGCCACTTTGCACCGTCAAACCAGCCCAACTTGGCACTGGTGCCACCTCAGGTCTGGGAACCATCCTGCGTCTCGTGGGTTCTAATTAGCCATCCGTCCACTCCAGGCCATAGGGCCCCAGGCACAAACAACGGCGCTTTTCCCTGGAAAACAAAACTCGCCTGCCAACTTTTTGATGGCCGATATCAGGAACCACTTGGTATTATCAAGCCAGCCCAACTTGGCACTGGTGCCACCATGGGTCTGGTCACCATCCTGCCTATCGTAGCTTTTCAGGAGCCAGCCGGTCACTCCCAGCCATAGGCCCCCAGACACAAACCTCGGACCGTTTCCCTGGCAAACAAAAGTAAGCTGCCCCGCTTCTGGATGGCAGATTGCAGGAACCACTTGGTACTATCAAACCAGCCCAACTTGGCACTGGTGCCACCATGGGTCTGGGAACCATCCTGTGTATCGTGGATTCTAATTAGCCATCCGTCCACTCCAGGCCATAGGGCCCCAGGCACAAACAACGGCGCTTTTCCCTGGAAAACAAAACTCGCCTGCGAACATTTTGATGGCCGATTGCAGGAACCACTTGGTATTATCAAGCCAGCCCGACTTGGCACTGGTGCCACCTTGGGTCTGGGAACCATGCTGCGTATCGTGGATTCTAAGGAGCCAGCCGGCCACTCCCAGCCACAGGCCCCCAAACACAAACAACGACGCTTTTCCCTGGAAAACAAAACTCGCCTGCCAAGTTTTTGATGGCAGATTGCAGGAGCCACTTGGTACTATCAAACCAGCCCAACTTGGCACTGGTGCCACCATGGGTCTGGTCACCATCCTGCCTATCGTAGCTTTTCATGAGCCAGCCGGCCACTCCCAGCCATAGGCCCCCAGACACAAACCTCGGCCCGTTTCCCTGGCAAACAAAAGTAAGCTGCCCCGCTTCTGGATGGCAGATTCCCGGACGCACTTGTTACAATCAAACCAGCCCAACTTGGCACTGGTGCCACCTCTGGTCTGGGAACCATGCTGAGTATCGTGGATTCTAAGGAGCCAGCCGGCCACTCCCAGCCACAGGCCCCCAAACACAAACAACGGCGCTTTTCCCTGGAAAACAAAACTCGCCTGACAACTTTTGGATGGCAGATTGCAGGAGCCACTTGGTACTATCAAACCAGCCCAACTTGGCACTGGTGCCGTCATGGGTCTGGTCACCATCCTGCCTATCGTAGCTTTTCACGAGCCAGCCGGTCACTTCCAGGCTTAGGCCCCCAGACACAATCCTCGGACCGTTTCCCTGGCAAACAAAAGTAAGCTGCCCCGCTTCTGGATGGCAGATTGCAGGAACCACTTGGTACTATCAAACCAGCCCAACTTGGCACTGGTGCCACCATGGGTCTGGGAACCATCCTGTGTATCGTGGATTCTAATTAGCCATCCGTCCACTCCAGGCCATAGGGCCCCAGGCACAAACAACGGCGCTTTTCCCTGGATAACAAACTCGCCTGCCAAATTTTTGATGGCAGATTGCAGGAGCCACTTGGTACTATCAAACCAGCCCAACTTGGCACTGGTGCCACCATGGGTCTGGTCACCATCCTGCCTATCGTAGCTTTTCAGGAGCCAGCCGGTCACTCCCAGCCATAGGCCCCGAGACACAAACCTCGGACCGTTTCCCTGGCAAACAAAAGTAAGCTACCCCGCTTCTGGATGGCAGATTGCAGGACGCACTTGGTACTATCAAACCAGCCCAACTTGGCACTGGTGCCACCTCAGGTCTGGGAACCATCCTGCGTCTCGTGGATTCTAAGGAGCAAGCCGGCCACTCCCACCCATAGGCCCCCAAACAAAAACAACGGCGCTTTTCCCTGGAAATCAACACTCGCTTCCCGAATTTTTGATGGCAGATTGCAGGAGCCACTTGGTACTATCAAACCAGCCCAACTTGGCACTGGTGCCACCATGGGTCTGGTCACCATTATGCCTCTCGTAGCTTTTCAGGACCTAGCCGGTCACGCACAGCCATAGGCCCCCAGACACAAACCTTGGCCCGTTTCCCTGGCAAACAAAAGTAAGCTGCCCCGTTTCTGGATGGCAGATTTCAGTAGCAACTTTGCACCATCAAACTGGCCCGACTTGTCACTGGTGCCACTTTAGGACTGGGAACCATCCTGCGTATCGTGGATTCTAATTAGCCATCCGGCCACTCCCACCCACAGGCCCCCAAACACAAACAACGGCGCTTTTCTCTGGAAAACAAAACTCGCCTACCAACATTTTGATGGCAGATTGCAGGAGCCACTTGGTACTATCAAATCAGCCGAACTTGGCACTGGTGCCACCATGGGTCTGGGAACCATCCTGCCTATCGTACCTTTTCAGGAGCCAGCTGGTCACTCCCAGCCATAGGCCCCCAGACACAAACCTCGGCTCCTTTCCCTGGCAAACAAAAGTAAGCAGCCCTGCTTCTGGATGGCAGATTGCAGGAGCCACTTTGCACCATCAAACTGGCCCGGCTTGTCACTGGTGCCACTTTAGGACTGGGAACCATCCTGCGTATCGTGGATTCTAATTAGCCAGCCGGCCACTCCCACCCACAGGCCCCCAAACACAAACAACGGCGCTTTTCTCTGGAAAACAAAACTCGCCTACCAACATTTTGATGGCAGATTGCAGGAGCCACTTGGTACTATCAAATCAGCCGAACTTGGCACTGGTGCCACCATGGGTCTGGGAACCATCCTGCCTATCGTACCTTTTCAGGAGCCAGCTGGTCACTCCCAGCCATAGGCCCCCAGACACAAACCTCGGCTCCTTTCCCTGGCAAACAAAAGTAAGCAGCCCTGCTTCTGGATGGCAGATTGCAGGAGCCACTTTGCACCATCAAACTGGCCCGACTTGTCACTGTTGCCACCTCTGGTCTGGGAACCATCCTGCGTATCGTGGATTCTAATTAGCCAGCCGGCCACTCCCAGCCACAGGCCCCCAAACACAAACAACGGCGCTTTTCCCTGGAAAACAAAACTCGCCTGACAACTTTTTGATGGCAGATTGCAGGAGCCACTTGGTACTATCAAACCAGCCCAACTTGGCACTGGTGCCACCATGGGTCTGGTCACCATCCTGCCTATCGTAGCTTTTCAGGAGCCAGCCGGTCACTCCCAGCCATAGGCACCCAGACACAAAGCTCGGCCCGTTTCCCTGGCAAACAAAAGTAAGCTGCCCCGCTTCTGGATGGCAGATAGGAGGACGCACTTGTTACTATCAAACCAGCCCGACTTGGCACTGGTGCCACCACTGGTCTGGGAACCATCCTGCGTATCGTGGATTCTAAGGAGCCAGCCGGCCACTCCCTGCCACAGGCCCCCAAACACAAACAACGGCGCTTTTCCCTGGAAAACAAAACTCGCCTGACAACTTTTTGATGGCAGATTGCAGGAGCCACTTGGTACTATCAAACCAGCCCAACTTGGCACTGGTGCCACCATGGGTCTGGTCACCATCCTGCCTATCGTAACTTTTCAGGAGCCAGCGGGTCACTCCCAGCCATAGGCCCCCAGACAAATACCTCGGCCCGTTTCCCTGGCAAACAAAAGTAAGCTGCCCCGCTTCTGGATGGCAGATTCCCGGACGCACTAGGTACTATCAAACCAGCCCAACTTGGCACTGGTGCCACCTCTGATCTGGGAACCATGCTGAGTATCGTGGATTCTAAGGAGCCAGCCGGCCACTCCCAGCCACAGGCCCCCAAACACAAACAACGGCGCTTTTCCCTGGAAAACAAAACTCGCCTGCCAACTTTTTGATGGCAGATTGCAGGAGCCACTTGGTACTATCAAACCAGCCCAACTTGGCACTGGTGCCGTCATGGGTCTGGTCACCATCCTGCCTATCGTAGCTTTTCAGGAGCCAGCCGGTCACTCCCAGCCATAGGCCCCCAGACAAAAACCTCGGCCCGTTTCCCTGGAAAACAAAAGTAAGCTGCCCCGCTTCTGGATGGCAGATTGCAGGAACCACTTGGTACTATCAAACCAGCCCAACTTGGCACTGGTGCCACCATGGGTCTGGGAACCATCCTGTGTATCGTGGATTCTAATTAGCCATCCGTCCACTCCAGGCCTTAGGGCCCCAGGCACAAACAACGGCGCTTTTCCCTGGAAAACAAAACTCGCCTGCCAACATTTTGATGGCCGATTGCAGGAACCACTTGGTATTATCTAGCCAGCCCAACTTGGCACTGGTGCCACCATGGGTCTGGTCACCATCCTTCCTATCGTAGCTTTTCACGAGCCAGCCGGTCACTCCCAGCCATAGGCCCCCAGACACAAACCTCGGACCGTTTCCCTGGCAAACAAAAGTAAGCTGCCCCGCTTCTGGATGGCAGATTGCAGGAACCACTTGTTACTATCAAACCAGCCCAACTTGGCACTGGTGCCACCATGGGTCTGGGAACCATCCTGTGTATCGTGGATTCTAATTAGCCATCCGTCCACTCCAGGCCATAGGGCCCCAGGCACAAACAAAGGCGCTTTTCCCTGGAAAACAAAACTCGCCTGCGAACATTTTGATGGCCGATTGCAGGAACCACTTGGTATTATCAAGCCAGCCCGACTTGGCACTGGTGCCACCTTGGGTCTGGGAACCATGCTGCGTATCGTGGATTCTAAGGAGCCAGCCGGCCACTCCCAGCCACAGGCCCCCAAACACAAACAACGGCGCTTTTCCCTGGAAAACAAAACTCGCCTGCCAAGTTTTTGATGGCAGATTGCAGGAGCCACTTGGTACTATCAAACCAGCCCAACTTGGCACTGGTGCCACCATGGGTCTGGTCACCATCCTGCCTATCGTAGCTTTTCAGGAGCCAGCCAGCCACCCCCAGCCAGAGGCCCCCAGACAAATATTTCGGCCCGTTTCCCTGGCAAACAAAAGTAAGCTGCCCCGCTTCTGCATGGCAGATTGCAGGAGCCACTTTGCACCGTCAAACCAGCCCAACTTGGCACTGGTGCCACCTCAGGTCTGGGAACCATCCTGCGTATCGTGGGTTCTAATTAGGCATCCGTCCACTCCAGGCCATAGGGCCCCAGGCACAAACAACGGCGCTTTTCCCTGGAAAACAAAACTCGCCTGCCAACATTTTGATGGCCGATTGCAGGAACCACTTGGTATTATCAAGCCAGCCCAACTTGGCACTGGTGCCACCATGGGTCTGGTCACCATCCTGCCTATCGTAGCTTTTCAGGAGCCAGCCGGTCACTCCCAGCCATAGGCCCCCAGACACAAACCTCGGACCGTTTCCCTGGCAAACAAAAGTAAGCTGCCCCGCTTCTGGATGGCAGATTGCAGGAACCACTTGTTACTATCAAACCAGCCCAACTTGGCACTGGTGCCACCATGGGTCTGGGAACCATCCTGTGTATCGTGGATTCTAATTAGCCATCCGTCCACTCCAGGCCATAGGGCCCCAGGCACAAACAACGGCGCTTTTCCCTGGAAAACAAAACTCGCCTGCGAACATTTTGATGGCCGATTGCAGGAACCACTTGGTATTATCAAGCCAGCCCGACTTGGCACTGGTGCCACCTTGGGTCTGGGAACCATGCTGCGTATCGTGGATTCTAAGGAGCCAGCCGGCCACTCCCAGCCACAGGCCCCCAAACACAAACAACGACGCTTTTCCCTGGAAATCAACACTCGCTTGCCGATTTTTGATGGCAGATTGCAGGAGCCACTTGGTACTATCAAACCAGCCCAACTTGGCACTGGTGCCACCATGGGTCTGGTCACCATCATGCCTCTCGTAGCTTTTCAGGACCTAGCCGGTCACTCACAGCCATAGGCCCCCAGACACAAACCTTGGCCCGTTTCCCTGGCAAACAAAATTAAGCTGCCCCGCTTCTGGATGGCAGATTGCAGGAGCCACTTGGTATTATCAAACCAGCCCAACTTGGCACTGGTGCCACCTCTGGTCTGGGAACCATCCTGCGTATCGTGGATTCTAAGGAGCCAGCCGGCCACTCCCAGCCACAGGCCCCCAAACACAAACAACGGCCCGTTTCCGTGGCAAACAAAAGTAAGCTGCCCCGCTTCTGGATGGCAGATTGCAGGAACCACTTGGTACTATCAAACCAGCCCAACTTGGCACTGGTGGCACCTCTTGTCTGGGAACCATGCTGCGTATCGTGGTTTCTAAGGAGCCAGCCGGCCACTCCCAACCACAGGCCCCCAAACACAAACAACGACGCTTTTCCCTGGAAAACAAAACTCGCCTGACAACATTTTGATGGCAGATTGCAGGAGCCACTTGGTACTATCAAACCAGCCCAACTTGGCACTGGTGCCACCATGGGTCTGGTCACCATCCTGCCTATCGAAGCTTTTAAGGAGCCAGCCGGTCACTCACAGCCATAGGCCCCGAGACACAAAGCTCGGCCCGTTTCCCTGGCAAACAAAAGTAAGCTACCCCGCTTCTGGATGGCAGATTGCAGAAGCCACTTGGTACTATCAAACCAGCCCAACTTGGCACTGGTGCCACCTCTGGTCTGGGAACCATCCTGCGTATCGTAGATTTTAAGGAGCCAGCCGGTTGTCCCAGCCATAGGCCCCCAAACACAAACAACGGTCCGTTTCCCTGGCAAACAAAAGTAAGCTGCCCCGCTTCTGGATGGCAGATTGCAGGAACCACTTGGTAGTATCAAACCAGCCCAACTTGGCACTGGTGGCACCTCTTGTCTGGGAACCATGCTGCGTATCGTGGTTTCTAAGGAGCCAGCCGGCCACTCCCAACCATAGAACCCCAGACACAAAGCTCGGCCCGTTTCCCTGGAAAACAAAAGTAAGCTACCCCGATTCTGGATGGCAGATTGCAGGAGCCACTTGGTACTATCAAATCAGCCCAACTTGGCACTGGTGCCACCATGGGTCTGGTAAACATCCTGCCTATCGTAGCTTTTCAGGAGCCAGCCGGCCACTCTCAGCCATATGCCCCCAAAAACAAACCACGGCCCTTTTCTCTGGCAAACAAAACTCAACTGCCCCTCTTCTGGATGGCAAATTTTAGGACGCACTTTGTACTACGAAAACCGCCCGACGTGGCACTGGTGCCACCTTGTGTCAGGGAACCATCCTGCATATCGAGCTTTTTAAGGAGCCAGCCGGCCACGCCCAGCCATAAACCCCCAAAAACAAACCACGGACCATTTCTCTTGGAAACAAAAATCCGCTGCCCCGCGTCTGGATGGCAGATTGCAGGAGCCACTTTGCACCATCAAACCAGCCCGACTTGGCACTGGTGCCACCTTGGGTCTGGGAACAATCCTGCATATCGTGGATTCTAAGGAGCCAGCCGGCCACTCCAGGCCATAGGGCCCCAGGCACAAACAACGGCGCTTTTCCCTGGAAAACAAAACTCGCCTGCCAACATTTTGATGGCCGATTGCAGGAACCACTTGGTATTATCAAGCCAGCCCAACTTGGCACTGGTGCCACCATGGGTCTGGTCACCATCCTGCCTATCGTAGCTTTTCAGGAGCCAGCCGGTCACTCCCAGCCATAGGCCCCCAGACACAAACCTCGGACCGTTTCCCTGGCAAACAAAAGTAAGCTGCCCCGCTTCTGGATGGCAGATTGCAGGAACCACTTGTTACTATCAAACCAGCCCAACTTGGCACTGGTGCCACCATGGGTCTGGGAACCATCCTGTGTATCGTGGATTCTAATTAGCCATCCGTCCACTCCAGGCCATAGGGCCCCAGGCACAAACAACGGCGCTTTTCCCTGGAAAACAAAACTCGCCTGCGAACATTTTGATGGCCGATTGCAGGAACCACTTGGTATTATCAAGCCAGCCCGACTTGGCACTGGTGCCACCTTGGGTCTGGGAACCATGCTGCGTATCGTGGATTCTAAGGAGCCAGCCGGCCACTCCCAGCCACAGGCCCCCAAACACAAACAACGACGCTTTTCCCTGGAAATCAACACTCGCTTGCCGATTTTTGATGGCAGATTGCAGGAGCCACTTGGTACTATCAAACCAGCCCAACTTGGCACTGGTGCCACCATGGGTCTGGTCACCATCATGCCTCTCGTAGCTTTTCAGGACCTAGCCGGTCACTCACAGCCATAGGCCCCCAGACACAAACCTTGGCCCGTTTCCCTGGCAAACAAAATTAAGCTGCCCCGCTTCTGGATGGCAGATTGCAGGAGCCACTTGGTATTATCAAACCAGCCCAACTTGGCACTGGTGCCACCTCTGGTCTGGGAACCATCCTGCGTATCGTGGATTCTAAGGAGCCAGCCGGCCACTCCCAGCCACAGGCCCCCAAACACAAACAACGGCCCGTTTCCGTGGCAAACAAAAGTAAGCTGCCCCGCTTCTGGATGGCAGATTGCAGGAACCACTTGGTACTATCAAACCAGCCCAACTTGGCACTGGTGGCACCTCTTGTCTGGGAACCATGCTGCGTATCGTGGTTTCTAAGGAGCCAGCCGGCCACTCCCAACCACAGGCCCCCAAACACAAACAACGACGCTTTTCCCTGGAAAACAAAACTCGCCTGACAACATTTTGATGGCAGATTGCAGGAGCCACTTGGTACTATCAAACCAGCCCAACTTGGCACTGGTGCCACCATGGGTCTGGTCACCATCCTGCCTATCGAAGCTTTTAAGGAGCCAGCCGGTCACTCACAGCCATAGGCCCCGAGACACAAAGCTCGGCCCGTTTCCCTGGCAAACAAAAGTAAGCTACCCCGCTTCTGGATGGCAGATTGCAGAAGCCACTTGGTACTATCAAACCAGCCCAACTTGGCACTGGTGCCACCTCTGGTCTGGGAACCATCCTGCGTATCGTAGATTTTAAGGAGCCAGCCGGTTGTCCCAGCCATAGGCCCCCAAACACAAACAACGGTCCGTTTCCCTGGCAAACAAAAGTAAGCTGCCCCGCTTCTGGATGGCAGATTGCAGGAACCACTTGGTAGTATCAAACCAGCCCAACTTGGCACTGGTGGCACCTCTTGTCTGGGAACCATGCTGCGTATCGTGGTTTCTAAGGAGCCAGCCGGCCACTCCCAACCATAGAACCCCAGACACAAAGCTCGGCCCGTTTCCCTGGAAAACAAAAGTAAGCTACCCCGATTCTGGATGGCAGATTGCAGGAGCCACTTGGTACTATCAAATCAGCCCAACTTGGCACTGGTGCCACCATGGGTCTGGTAAACATCCTGCCTATCGTAGCTTTTCAGGAGCCAGCCGGCCACTCTCAGCCATATGCCCCCAAAAACAAACCACGGCCCTTTTCTCTGGCAAACAAAACTCAACTGCCCCTCTTCTGGATGGCAAATTTTAGGACGCACTTTGTACTACGAAAACCGCCCGACGTGGCACTGGTGCCACCTTGTGTCAGGGAACCATCCTGCATATCGAGCTTTTTAAGGAGCCAGCCGGCCACGCCCAGCCATAAACCCCCAAAAACAAACCACGGACCATTTCTCTTGGAAACAAAAATCCGCTGCCCCGCGTCTGGATGGCAGATTGCAGGAGCCACTTTGCACCATCAAACCAGCCCGACTTGGCACTGGTGCCACCTTGGGTCTGGGAACAATCCTGCATATCGTGGATTCTAAGGAGCCAGCCGGCCACTCCCAGCCACAGGCCCCCAAACAAAAACAACGGCGCTTTTCCCTGGAAAACAAAATTCGCCTGCCAACTTTTTGATGGCAGATTGCAGGAGCCACTTGGTACTATCAAACCAGCCCAACTTGGCACTGGTGCCACCTCTGGTCTGGGAACCATCCTGCCTATCGTAGCTTTTCGGGAGCCAGCCGGTCACTCCCAGCCATAGACCCCCAGACACAAACCTCGGCCCGTTTCCCTGGAAAACAAAAGTAAGCTACCCCGATTCTGGATCGCAGATTGCAGGAGCCACTTGGTACTATCAAATCAGCTCAACTTGGCACTGGTGCCACCATGGGTCTGGTAAACATCCTGCCTATCGTAGCTTTTGAGGAGCCAGCCGGTCACTCCCTGCCATAGGCCCCCAGACACAAACCTCGGCCCGTTTCCCTGGCAAACAAAAGTAAGCTGCCCCGCTTTTGGATGGCAGATTGCAGGAGCCACGTTGCACCATCAAACCAGCCCGACTTGGCACTGGTGCCACCTTGGGTCTGGGAACAAGTTGGGCTGGTTTGAGAGTACCAAGTGGCTCCTGCAATCTTCCATCCAGAAGCGGGACAGCTTACTTTTGTTTCCCAGGGAAACGGGCCGAGGTATTTGTCTGGGGGCCTATGGCTGGGAGTGACCGGCTGGCTACTGAAAAGCTACGATAGGCAGGATGGTTACCAGACTCATGGTGCCACCAGTGCCAAGTCGGGCTGGTTTGATAATACTAAATAGCTCCTGCAATCTGCCATCCAGACGCGGGGCAGCGGATTTTTGTTTGCTGGAGAAATGTTCCGTGGTTTTTTTTGGGGGTATATGACTGGACGTGGCCGGCTGGCTCCTTAAAAAGCTCTATACGCAGGATTGTTCCCTGACCCAAGGTGGCATCAGTGCCAAGTCGGGCTGTTTTCGTAGTACCAAGTGCGTCCTGCAATTTGCCATCCAGAAGCGGGGCAGCCTACTTTTGTTTGCCAGGGAAACGTGCCGAGGTATTTGTCTGGAGGCCTATGGCTGGGAGTGAGCTGCTGGCTCCTAAAAAGCTACGATAGGCAGGATGGTGACCAGACCCATGGTGGCACCAGTGCCAAGTTGGGCTGGTTTGATAGTACCAAGTGGCTCCTGCAATCTGCCATCAAGAAGTTTGCAGGCGAGTTTTGTTTTCCAGGGAAAAGCGCCGTTGTTTTTGTTTAGAGGCCTGTGGCTGGGAGTGGCCGCCTGTCCTCGTAGAATCTACGTTACGCAGCATGGTTCCCAGAGCCAAGGTGGCACCAGGGCCAAGTCGGGCTGGTTTGTAAGTACCAAGTGCATCCTGCAATCTGCCATCCAAAAGCGGGGCAGCTTACTTTTGTTTGCCAGGGAAACGGGCCGAGGTTTGTGTCCAGGGGCCTATGGCAGGGAGTGACCGGCTGGCTCCTGAAAAGCTACGATAGGCAGGATGTTTACCAGACCCATGGTGGCACCAGTGCCAAGTTGGGCTGATTTGATAGTACCAAGTGGCTCCTGCAATCTGCCATCCAGAATTGGGGTAGCTTACTTTTGTTTGCCAGGGAAACGGGCCGAGGTTTGTGTCTGGGGGTCTATGGCTGGGAGTGACCGGCTGGCTCCTGAAAAGCTACGATAGGCAGGATGGTTCCCAGACCAGAGGTGGCACCAGTGCCAAGTTGGGCTGGTTTGATAGTACCAAGTGGCTCCTGCAATCTGCCATCAAAAAGTTGGCAGGCGAATTTTGTTTTCCAGGGAAAAGCGCCGTTGTTTGTGTTTGGGGGCCTGTGGCTGGGAGTGGCCGGCTGGCTCCTTAGAATCCACGATATGCAGGATTGTTCCCCGACCCAAGGTGGCACCAGTGCCAAGTCGGGCTGGTTTGATGGTGCAAAGTGGCTCCTGCAATCTGCCATCCAGACGCGGGGCAGCGGATTTTTGTTTCCAAGAGAAATAGTCCGTGGTTTGTTTTTGGGGGTTTATGGCTGGGCGTGGCCGTCTGGCTCCTTAAAAAGCTCGATATGCAGGATGGTTCCCTGACACAAGGTGGCACCAGGGCCACGTCGGGCGGTGTTCGTAGTACTAAGGGCGTCCTAAAATTTGCCATCCAGAAGAGGGGCAGTTGAGTTTTGTTTGCCAGAGAAAAGGGCCGTGGTTTGTTTTTGGGGGCATATGGCTGAGAGTGGCCGGCTGGCCCCTGAAAATCCACGATAGGCAGGATGGTTCCCAGACCTGAGGTGGCACCAGTGCCAAGTCGGGCTGGTTTGATAGTACTAAGCAGCTCCTGCAATCTGCCATGCAGAAGCGGGGCAGCTTACTTTTGTTTGCCAGGGAAACGGGCCGAGGTTTGTGTCTAGGGGCCTCTGGCTGGGGGTGGCTGGCTGGCTCCTGAAAAGCTACGATAGGCAGGATGGTGACCAGACCCATGGTGGCACCAGTGCCAAGTTGGGCTGGTTTGATAGTACCAAGTGGCTCCTGCAATCTGCCATCAAAAAGTTGGCAGGCGAGTTGTGTTTTCCAGGGAAAAGCGCCGTTGTTTGTGTTTGGGGGCCTGTGGCTGGGAGTGGCCGGCTGGCTCCTTAGAACCCACGATACGCAGGATGGTTCCCAGACCTGAGGTGGCACCAGTGCCAAGTTGGGCTGGTTTGATGGTGCAAAGTGGCTCCTGCAATCTGCCATGCAGAAGCGGGGCAGCTTACTTTTGTTTGCCAGGGAAACGGGCCGAAATATTTGTCTGGGGGCCTCTGGATTGGGGTGGCTGGCTGGCTCCTGAAAAGCTACGATAGGCAGGATGGTGACCAGACCCATGGTGGCACCAGTGCCAAGTTGGGCTGGTTTGATAGTACCAAGTGGCTCCTGCAATCTGCCATCAAAAGTTTGGCAGGCGAGTTTTGTTTTCCAGGGAAAAGCACCGTTGTGCGTGTTTTGGGGCCTGTGGCTGGGAGTGGCCAGCTGGCTCCTTAGAATCCACGATACGCAGGATGGTTCCCAGACCCAAGGTGGCACCAGTGCCAAGTCGGGCTTGTTTGTTAGTACCAAGTGGTTCCTGCAATCTGCCATCCAGAAGCGGGGCAGCTGAATTTTGTTTGCCAGAGAAAAAGGCTGTTGTTTGTGTTTCGGGGCCTGTGGCTGGCAGTGGCCGGCTGGCTCCTGAAAATCCATGATACGCAGGATGGTTCCCAGACCCAAGGTGGCATCAGTGCCAAGTAGGGCTGGTTTCATAGTACCCAGTGGCTCCTGCAATCTGCCATCCAGAAGAGGGGCAGTTGAGTTTTGTTTTCCAGAGAAAAGGGCCGTGGTTTGTGTTTGGGGCCTATGGCTGAGAGTGACCGGCTGGCCCCTGAAAATCCACGATAGGAAGGATGGTTCCCAGATCCAAGGTGGCAGCAGTGCCATGTTGTTCTGGTGTGATAGTCCCAAGTGGCTCCTGCAATCTGCCATCCAGAAGCGGGGCAGCTGAGTTTTGTTTGCCAGAGAAAAAGGCTTTGGTTTGTATTTGGGGGCCTGTGGCTGGGAGTGTTCGGCTGGCTCCTGACAACCCACAATACGCAGGATGGTTCCCAGACCCAAGGTGGCACCAGTGCCAAGTCGGGCTGTTTTTATAGTACCAAGTGCGTCCTGCAATTTGCCATCCAGAAGAGGGGCAGTTGAGTTTTGTTTGCCAGAGAATAGCGCCGTTGTTTGTGTTTGGGGGCTTGTGGCTGGTAGTGGCCGACTGGCTCCTTAGAATCTGTGTTACGCAGCATGGTTCCCAGACCCAAGGTGGCACCAGTGCCAAGTTGGGCTGGTTTGATAGTACCAAGTGGCTCCTGCAATCTGCCATCCAGAAGCGGGGCAGCTTACTTTTGTTTGCCAGGGAAACGGGCCGAGGTTTGTGACTGGGGACCTATGGCTGGGAGTGACCGGCTGGCTCCTGAAAATCTACAATAGGCAGGATGGTTACCAGACCCATGGTGGCACCAGTGCCAAGTTGGGCTGGTTTGATAGTACCAAGTGGCTCCGGCAATCTGCCATCAAAAAGTTGGCAGGCGAGTTTTGTTTTCCAGGGAAAAGCGCCATTGTTTGTATTTGGGGGCCTGTGGCTGGGAGTGGCCGGCTGGCTCCTTTGAACCCACGATACGCAGGATGGTTCCCAGACCCAAGGTGGCACCAGTGCCAAGTCGGGCTGGTTTGATACTACCAAGTGCGTCCTGCAATCTGCCATCCAGAAGCGGGGCAGCTTACTTTTGTTTGCCAGGGAAACGGGCCGTGGGTTTTGATTGGGGGCATATAGCTGAGAGTGGCCGGCTGGCTCCTGAAAATCCACGCTAGGCAGCATGGTTCCCAGATGCAAGGTGGCACCAGTGCCAAGTCGGGCTGGTTTGATGGTGCAAAGTGTCTCCTGCAATCTGCCATCCAGAAGCGGGGCAGCTGATTTTTGTTTGCCAGAGAAAAATTCCGTGGATTGTTTTTGGGGGCATATTGCTGGGAGTGGCCGGCTGGCTCCTTAAAATGCTCGATACGCATGATGGTTCCCAGGCCCAAGGTGTCACCACTACCAAGTCGGCCTGCGGTTTTAGTATCAAGTTCATCCTGCAATTTGCCATCCAGAAGAGGGGCAGTTGAGTTTTGTTTGCCAGAGAAACGGGCCGAGGTTTCTGTTTGGGGACATATGGCTGAGAGTGGCCGGCTGGCCCCTGAATATCCACGATACACAGCATGGTTCCCAGATCCAAGGTGGCACCAGTGCCAAGTCGGGCTGGTTTGATAGTACCAAGTGTCTCCTGCAATCTGCCATCCAGAAGCAGGGCAGCTTACTTTTGTTTGCCAGAGAAATAGGCCTAGGTTTTTGTTTGGGGGCCTGTGGCTAGGAGTGGCAGGCTGGCTCCTAAGAATCCACGATACGCAGGATGTTTCCCAGACCCAAGGTGGCACCAGTGCCAAGTCGGGCTGGTTTGATAGTACCAAGTGGCTCCTGCAAACTCCATCAAAAAGTTGGCAGGCGTGTTTTGTTTTCCAGGGAACAGCGCCGTTGATTTTGTTTGGGGGCCTGTGGCTGGGAGTGGCCGGCTGGCTCCTTAGAATCCACGATACGCAGGATGGTTCCCAGACCCAAGGTGGCACCAGTGCCAAGTCGGGCTGGTTTGATTACACCAAGTGGCTCCTGCAATCTGCCATCCAGAAGTGAGGCAGCTAAGTTTTGTTTGCGAGAAAAAAGGGCCGTGGTTTTTGTTGGGGGCCTGTGGCTGGGAGTAGCCGGCTGGCTCCTTAAAATCCACGATAGGCAGGATGGTTCCCAGACCCAAGGTGGCACCAGTGCCAAGTCGGGCTGGTTTGATAGTACCAAGTGGCTCCTGCAATCTGCCATCCAGAAGCGGGGCAGCTGAGTTTTGTTTGCCAGAGAAAAAGGCTGTGGTTTGTGTTTGGGGGCCTGTGGCTGGCAGTGGCCGGCTGGCTCCTGAAAATCCACGATACGCAGCATGGTTCCCAGACCCAAGGTGGCACCAGTGCCAAGTGGGTCTCGTTTGACAGTGTCAAGTGCCTCCTGCAATCTCCCATCCAGAAGCGGGGCGGCTGAGTTTTTTTTGCCAGGGAAACGGACCTTTGTTTTTGATTGGGCTCTGTGGCTGAGAGTGGTCGGCTGTCTCCTGACAATCCACAATACGCAGGATGGTTCCCAGACCCAAGGTGGCACCAGTGCCAAGTCGGGCTGGTTTGATAGTACCAAGTGTCTCCTGCAATCTGCCATCCAGAAGCGGGGCAGCTGAGTTTTGTTTGCCAGAGAAAAGGGCCGTGGGTTGTGTTTGGGGGCATATGGCTGGGAGTGGCCACCTGGCTCCTTAAAATGCACGATACGCCGCATGGTAACCAGACGCAAGGTGGCACCAGTGCCAAGTCAGGCTGTTTTTGTAGTACCCAGTGGCTCCTGCAATTTGCCATCCAGAAGCGGGGCAGTTGAATTTTGTTTGCTAGAGAAAAGGGCTGTGGTTTGTGTTTGGGGGCCTATGGCTGAGAGTGGCCGGCTGGCCCCTGAAAATCAACGATAGGCAGGATGGTTCCCAGATCCAAGGTGGCACCAGTGCCAAGTAAGGCTGGTTGTATGGTTCAAAGTGACTCCTGCAATCTGCCATCCAGAAGCGGGACAGCTGAGTTTTTTTTGCCAGAGAAAAGGTCCATGGTTTCTTTTTGGGGCATACGGCATGGAATTGCCGGCTGGCTCCTTAAAATGCTCGATACGCAGGATGGTTCCCAGAGCCAAGGTGGCACCACTGCCAAGTCGGGCTCTTTTTGTAGTACCAAGTGCGTCCTGCAATTTGCCATCCAGAAGAGGGGCAGTTGAGTTTTGTTTGCCAGAGAAAAGGGCCGAGGTTTGTGTTTGGGGGCATATGGCTGGGAATGACCGGCTGGCCCCTGAAAATCCACGATACGCCGGATGGTTCCCAGATCCAAGGTGGTACCATTACCAAGTCGGGCTGGTTTGATAGTCCCAAGTGGCTCCTGCAAACTGCCATCCAGAAGCGGGGCAGCTGAGTTTTGTTTGCCAGGGAAATGGGCCGTTGTTTGTGTTTGGGTGCCTGTGGCTGGGAGTGTTCGGCTGGTTCCTGAATATGTACGATACGCAGGATTGTTCCCAGATCCAAGGTGGCAGCAGTGCCATGTTGTGCTGGTGTGATAGTCCCAAGTGGCTCCTGCAATCTGCCATCCAGAAGTGGGGCAGCTGATTTTTGTTTGCCAGAGAAAAGGTCCGTGGTTTGTTTTTGGGGGCATATGGCTGAGAGTGGCCGGCTGGCCCCTGAAAATCCACGATACACAGGATGGTTCCCAGATCCAAGGTGGCACCTGTGCCAAGTCGGGCTGATTTGATAGTACTAAGTAGCTCCTGCAATCTGCCATGCAGAAGCGGGGCAGCTTACTTTTGTTTGCCAGGGAAACGGGCCGAGGTTTGTGTTTGGGGGCCTATGGCTGAGAGTGACCGGCTGGCTCCTGAAAATCCATGATACGCAGCATGGTTCCCAGACCCAAGGTGGCACCAGTGCCAAGTGGGGCTGGTTTCACAGTGTCAAGTGCCTCCTGCAATCTCCCATCCAGAAGCGGGGCAGCTGAGTTTTGTTTGCCTGTGAAACGGGCCGTTGTTTTTAATTGGGGTCTGTGGCCGAGAGTGTTCGGCTGGCTCCTGACAACCCACAATACGCAGGATGGTTCCCAGACCCAAGGTGGCACCAGTGCCAAGTCGGGCTGTTTTTATAGTACCAAGTGCGTCCTGCAATTTGCCATCCAGAAGAGGGGCAGTTGAGTTTTGTTTGCCAGAGAATAGCGCCGTTGTTTGTGTTTGGGGGCTTGTGGCTGGGAGTGGCCGACTGGCTCCTTAGAATCTGTGTTACGCAGCATGGTTCCCAGACCCAAGGTGGCACCAGTGCCAAGTTGGGCTGGTTTGATAGTACCAAGTGGCTCCTGCAATCTGCCATCCAGAAGCGGGGCAGCTTACTTTTGTTTGCCAGGGAAACGGGCCGAGGTTTGTGACTGGGGACCTATGGCTGGGAGTGACCGGCTGGCTCCTGAAAAGCTACAATAGGCAGGATGGTTACCAGACCCATGGTGGCAGCAGTGCCAAGTTGGGCTGATTTGATAGTACCAAGTGGCTCCTGCAATCTGCCATCAAAAAGTTGGCAGGCGAGTTTTGTTTTCCAGGGAAAAGCGCCATTGTTTGTATTTGGGGGCCTGTGGCTGGGAGTGGCCGGCTGGCTCCTTTGAACCCACGATACGCAGGATGGTTCCCAGACCCAAGGTGGCACCAGTGCCAAGTTGGGCTGGTTTGATACTACCAAGTGCGTCCTGCAATCTGCCATCCAGAAGCGGGGCAGCTTAATTTTGTTTGCCAGGGAAACGGGCCGTGGGTTTTGTTTGGGGGCATATAGCTGAGAGTGGCCGGCTGGCTCCTGAAAATCCACGCTAGGCAGCATGGTTCCCAGATGCAAGGTGGCACCAGTGCCAAGTCAGGCTGGTTTGATGGTGCAAAGTGGCTCCTGCAATCTGCCATCCAGAAGCGGGGCAGCTGATTTTTGTTTGCCAGAGAAAAATTCCGTGGATTGTTTTTGGGGGCATATTGCTGGGAGTGGCCGGCTGGCTCCTTAAAATGCTCGATACGCATGATGGTTCCCAGGCCCAAGGTGTCACCACTACCAAGTCGGCCTGCGGTTTTAGTATCAAGTTCATCCTGCAATTTGCCATCCAGAAGAGGGGCAGTTGAGTTTTGTTTGCCAGAGAAACGGGCCGAGGTTTCTGTTTGGGGACATATGGCTGAGAGTGGCCAGCTGGCCCCTGAATATCCACGATACACAGCATGGTTCCCAGATCCAAGGTGGCACCAGTGCCAAGTCGGGCTGGTTTGATAGTACCAAGTGTCTCCTGCAATCTGCCATCCAGAAGCAGGGCAGCTTACTTTTGTTTGCCAGAGAAATAGGCCTAGGTTTTTGTTTGGGGGTCTGTGGCTAGGAGTGGCCGGCTGGCTCCTAAGAATCCACGATACGCAGGATGTTTCCCAGACCCAAGGTGGCACCAGTGCCAAGTCGGGCTGGTTTGATAGTACCAAGTGGCTCCTGCAAACTCCATCAAAAAGTTGGCAGGCGTGTTTTGTTTTCCAGGGAACAGCGCCGTTGATTTTGTTTGGGGGCCTGTGGCTGGGAGTGGCCGGCTGGCTCCTTAGAATCCACGATACGCAGGATGGTTCCCAGACCCAAGGTGGCACCAGTGCCAAGTCGGGCTGGTTTGATTACACCAAGTGGCTCCTGCAATCTGCCATCCAGAAGTGAGGCAGCTAAGTTTTGTTTGCGAGAAAAAAGGGCCGTGGTTTTTGTTGGGGGCCTGTGGCTGGGAGTAGCCGGCTGGCTCCTTAAAATCCACGATAGGCAGGATGGTTCCCAGACCCAAGGTGGCACCAGTGCCAAGTCGGGCTGGTTTGATAGTACCAAGTGGCTCCTGCAATCTGCCATCCAGAAGCGGGGCAGCTGAGTTTTGTTTGCCAGAGGAAAAGGCTGTGGTTTGTGTTTGGGGGCCTGTGGCTGGCAGTGGCCGGCTGGCTCCTGAAAATCCACGATACGCAGCATGGTTCCCAGACCCAAGGTGGCACCAGTGCCAAGTGGGGCTCGTTTGACAGTGTCAAGTGCCTCCTGCAATCTCCCATCCAGAAGCGGGGCAGCTGAGTTTTTTTTGCCAGGGAAACGGACCTTTGTTTTTGATTGGGCTCTGTGGCCGAGAGTGGTCGGCTGTCTCCTGACAATCCACAATACGCAGGATGGTTCCCAGACCCAAGGTGGCACCAGTGCCAAGTCGGGCTGGTTTGATAGTACCAAGTGTCTCCTGCAATCTGCCATCCTGAAGCGGGGCAGCTGAGTTTTGTTTGCCAGAGAAAAGGGCCGTGGGTTGTGTTTGGGGGCATATGGCTGGGAGTGGCCACCTGGCTCCTTAAAATGCACGATACGCCGCATGGTAACCAGACGCAAGGTGGCACCAGTGCCAAGTCAGGCTGTTTTTGTAGTACCCAGTGGCTCCTGCAATTTGCCATCCAGAAGCGGGGCAGTTGAATTTTGTTTGCTAGAGAAAAGGGCTGTGGTTTGTGTTTGGGGGCCTATGGCTGAGAGTGGCCGGCTGGCCCCTGAAAATCAACGATAGGCAGGATGGTTCCCAGATCCAAGGTGGCACCAGTGCCAAGTAAGGCTGGTTGTATGGTTCAAAGTGACTCCTGCAATCTGCCATCCAGAAGCGGGACAGCTGAGTTTTTTTTGCCAGAGAAAATGTCCATGGTTTCTTTTTGGGGCATACGGCTGGGAATTGCCGGCTGGCTCCTTAAAATGCTCGATACGCAGGATGGTTCCCAGAGCCAAGGTGGCACCAGTGCCACGTCGGGCGGTTTTCGTAGTACAAAGTGCGTCCTAAAATTTGCCATCCAGAAGAGGGGCAGTTGAGTTTTGTTTGCCAGAGAAAAGGGCCGTGGTTTGTTTTTGGGGGCATATGGCTGAGAGTGGCCGGCTGGCTCCTGAAAAGCTACGATAGGCAGGATGTTTACCAGACCCATTGTGGCACCAGTGCCAAGTTGGGCTGATTTGATAGTACCAAGTGCCTCCTGCAATCTGCCATCCAGAATCGGGGTAGCTTACTTTTGTTTTCCAGGGAAACGGGCCGAGGTTTGTGTCTGGGGGTCTATGGTTGGGAGTGGCCGGCTGGCTCCTTAGAAACCACGATACGCAGCATGGTTCCCAGACAAGAGGTGCCACCAGTGCCAAGTTGGGCTGGTTTGATACTACCAAGTGGTTCCTGCAATCTGCCATCCAGAAGCGGGGCAGCTTACTTTTGTTTGCCAGGGAAAAGCGCCGTTGTTTGTGTTTGGGGGCCTGTGGCTGGGAGTGGCCGGCTGGCTGCTTAGAATCCACGATACGCAGGATGGTTTCCAGACGTGAGGTGGCGCCAGTGCCAAGTCGGGCTGGTTTGATAGTACCAAGTGCGTCCTGCAATCTGCCATCCAGAAGCGGGGCAGCTTACTTTTGTTTGCCAGGGAAACGGGCCGAGGTTTGTGTCTCGGGGCCTATGGCAGGGAGTGACCGGCGGGCTCCTGAAAGCTACGATAGGCAGGATGGTGACCAGACCCATGGTGGCACCAGTGCCAAGTTGGGCTGGTTTGATAGTACCAAGTGGCTCCTGCAATCTGACATCAAAAAGTTGGCAGGCGAGTTTTGTTTTCCAGGGAAAAGCGCCGTTGTTTGTGTTTGGGGGCCTGTGGTTGGGAGTGGCCGGCTGGCTCCTTAGACACCACGATACGCAGGATGGTTCCCAGACCAGAGGTGGCACCAGTGCCAAGTCGGGCTGGTTTGATAGTACCAAGTGGCTCCTGCAATCTGCCATCCAGAAGCGGGGCAGCTTACTTTTGTTTGCCACGGAAACGGGCCGTTGTTTGTGTTTGGGGGCCTGTGGCTGGGAGTGGCCGACTGGCTCCTTAGAATCCACGATACGCAGGATGGTTCCCAGACCAGAGGTGGCACCAGTGCCAAGTTGGGCTGTTTTGATAGTACCAAGTGGTTCCTGCAATCTGCCATCCAGAAGCAGGGCAGCTTACTTTTGTTTGCCAGGGAAACGGGCCGAGGTTTTTGTCTGGGGGCCTATGGCTGCGAGTGACCGGCTGGCTCCTGAAAAGCTACGATAGGCAGGATGGTGACCAGACCCATGGTGGCACCAGTCCCAAGTTGGGCTGGTTTGATAGTACCAAGTGGCTCCTGCAATCTGCCATCAAAATTTGGCAGGCGAGTTTTTTTTTCCAGGGAAAAGCGCCGTTGTTGTGTTTAGGGGCCTGTGGCTGGGAGTGGCCGGCTGGCTCCTTAGAATCCACCATACGCAGGATGGTTCCCAGACCCAAGGTGGCACCAGTGCCTAGTCGGGATAGTTTGATGGTGCAAAGTGGCTCCTGCAATCTGCCATCCAGAAGCGGGGCAGCTTACTTTTGTTTGCCAGGGAAAAGGGCCGAGCTTTGTGTCTCGGGGCCTATGGCTGGGAGTGACCGGCTGGCTCCTGAAAAGCTACGATAATCAGGATGGTGACCAGACCCAAGGTGGCACCAGTGCCAAGTTGGGCTGGTTTGATAGTACCAAGTGGCTCCTGCAATCTGCCATCAAAAAGTTGGCAGGCGAGTTTTGTTTTCCAGGGAAAAGCGCCGTTGTTTGTGTTTGGGAGCCTGTGGCTGGGAGTGGCCGGCTGGCTCTTTAGAATCCACGATACGCAGGATGGTTCCCAGACCAGTGGTGGCACCAGTGCCAAGTCGGGCTGGTTTGATAGTAACAAGTGCGTCCTCCAATCTGCCATCCAGAAGCGGGGCAGCTTACTTTTGTTTTCCAGGGAAACGGGCCGAGGTTTTTGTCTGGGGGCCTATGGCTGGGAGTGACCGGCTGGCTCGTGAAAAGCTACGATAGGCAGGATGGTGACCAGACCCATGGCGGCACCAGTGCCAAGTTGGGCTGGTTTGATAGTACCAAGTGGCTCCTGCAATCTGCCATCAAAAAGTTGGCAGGCGAGTTTTGTTTTCCAGGGAAAAGCGCCGTTGTTTGTGTTTGGGGGCCTGTGGCTGGGATTGGCCGGCTGGCTCCTTAGAATCCACGATACGCAGGATGGTTCCCAGACCAGAGGTGGCACCAGTGCCAAGTCGGGCTGGTTTGATAGTACCAAGTGGCTCCTGCAATCTGCCATCCAGAAGCGGGGCAGCTTACTTTTGTTTGCCAGGGAAACGGGCCGAGCTTTGTGTCTGGGGGCCTATGGCTGGGAGTGACCGGCTGGCTCCTGAAAAGCTACGATAGGCAGGATGGTGACCAGACCCATGGTGGCACCAGTGCCAAGTTGGGCTGGTTTGATAGTACCAAGTGTCTCCTGCAATCTGCCATCAAAAAGTTGGCAGGCAAGTTTTCTTTACCAGGGAAAAGCGCCGTTGTTTTTGTTTGGGGGCCTATGGCTGGGAGTGGCCGGCTTGCTCCTTAGAATCCACGATACGCAGGATGGTTCCTAGACTTGACGTGGCACCAGTGCCAAGTTGGGCTGGTTTGATAGTACCAAGTGCGTCCTGCAATCTGCCATCCAGAAGTGGGGTAGCTTACTTTTGTTTGCCAGGGAAACGGGCCGAGGTTTGTGTCTCGGGGCATATGGCTGGGAGTGACCGGCTGGCTCCTGAAAAGCTACGATAGGCAGGATGGTGACCAGACCCATGGTGGCAGCAGTGCCAAGTTGGGCTGGTTTGATAGTACCAAGTGGCTCCTGCAATCTGCCATCAAAAAGTTGGCAGGCGAGTTTGTTATCCAGGGAAAAGCGCCATTGTTTGTGCCTGGGGCCCTATGGCCTGGAGTGGACGGATGGCTAATTAGAACCCACGATACACAGGATGGTTCCCAGACCCATGGTGACACCAGTGCCAAGTTGGGCTGGTTTGATAGTACCAAGTGGATCCTGCAATCTGCCATCCAGAAGCGGGGCAGCTTACTTTTGTTTGCCAGGGAAACGGTCCGAGGATTGTGTCTGGGGGCCTAAGCCTGGAAGTGACCGGCTGGCTCGTGAAAAGCTACGATAGGCAGGATGGTGACCAGACCCATGACGGCACCAGTGCCAAGTTGGGCTGGTTTGATAGTACCAAGTGGCTCCTGCAATCTGCCATCAAAAACTTGGCAGGCGAGTTTTGTTTTCCAGGGAAAAGCGCCGTTGTTTGTGTTTGGGGGCCTGTGGCAGGGAGTGGCCGGCTGGCTCCTTAGAATCCATGATACTCAGCATGGTTCCCAGACCAGAGGTGGCACCAGTGCCAAGTTGGGCTGGTTTGATAGTACCAAGTGGTTGCTGCAATCTGCCATCCAGAAGCGGGGCTGCTTACTTTTGTTTGCCAGGGAAACGGGCCGAGGTTTGTGTCTGGGGGCCTATGGCTGGGAGTGACCGGCTGGCTCCTGAAAAGCTACGATAGGCAGGATGGTGACCAGACCCATGGTGGCACCAGTGCCAAGTTGGGCTGATTTGATAGTACCAAGTGGCTCCTGCAATCTGCCATCAAAATGTTGGCAGGCGAATTTTTTTTTCCAGGGAAAAGCTCCGTTGTTTGTGTTTGGGGGCCTGTGGCAGGGAGTGGCCGTCTGGCTCCTGAAAAGCTACGATAGGCAGGATGGTGACCAGACCCATGGTGGCACCAGTGCCAAGTTGGGCTGGTTTGATAGTAGCAAGTGTCTCCGGCAATCTGCCATCAAAAAGTTGGCAGACGAGTTTTGTTTTCCAGGGAAAAGCGCCGTTGTTTGTGTTTGGGGGCCTGTGGCTGGGAGTGGCCGGCTGGCTGCTTAGAATCTACCATACGCAGGATAGTTCCCAGACCAGAGGTGGCACCAGTGCCAAGTCGGGCTGGTTTGATACTACCAAGTGCGTCCTGCAATCTGCCATCCAGAAGCGGGACAGCTTACTTTTGTTTGTCAGGGAAACGGGCCGAGCTTTGTGTCTCTGGGCCTACGGCTGGGAGTGACTGGCTGGCTCCTGAAAAGCTACGATAGGCAGGATGGTGACCAGACCCATGGTGGCACCAGTGCCAAGTTGGGCTGGTTTGATAGTACCAAGTGGCTCCTGCAATCTGCCATCAAAAAGTTGGCAGGCACGTTTTGTTTTCCAGGGAAAAGCGCCGTTGTTTTTGTTTGGGGGCCTATGGCTGGGAGTGGCCGGCTGGCTCCTTAGAATCCACGATACGCAGGATGGTTCCCAGACCAGAGGTGGCACCAGTGCCAAGTCGGGCTGGTTTGATGGTGAAAAGTGGCTCCTGCAATCTGCCATCCAGAAGCGGGATAACTTACTTTTGTTTGCCAGGGAAACGGGCCGAGCTTTGTGTCTGGGGGCCTATGGCTGGGAGTGACCGGCTGGCTCCTGAAAAGCTACGATAGGCAGGATGGTGACCAGACCCATGGTGGCACCAGTGTCAAGGTGGGCTGGTTTGATAGTACCAAGTGGCTCCGGCAATCTGCCATCAAAATTTGGCAGGCGAGTTTTGTTTTCCAGGGAAAAGCGCCGTTGTTTGTGTTTGGGGGCCTGTGGGTGGGAGTGGCCGGATGGCTAATTAGAATCCACGATACGCAGCATGGTTCCCAGACCTGAGGTGGCACCAGTGCCAAGTCGGGCTAGTTTGATGGTGCAAAGTGGCTCCTGCAATCTGCCATCCAGTAGCGGGGCAGCTTGCTTTTGTTTGCCAGGGAAACGGGCCGAGGTTTGTGTCTGGGGGCCTATGGCTGGGAGTGACCGGCTGGCTCCTGAAAAGCTACGATAGGCAGGATGGTGACCAGACCCATGGTGGCACCAGTGCCAAGTTGGGCTGGTTTGATAGTACCAAGTGGCTCCTGCAATCTGCCATCAAAAAGTTGGCAGGCGAGTTTTGTTTTCCAGGGAAAAGCACCGTTGTTTGTGTTTGGGGGCCTGTGGCTGGGAGTGGCCGGCTGGCTGCTTAGAATCCACGATACGCAGGATGGTTCCCAGACGTGAGGTGGCGCCAGTGCCAAGTCGGGCTGGTTTGATACTACCAAGTGCGTCCTGCAATCTGCCATCCAGAAGCGGGACAGCTTACTTTTGCTTGCCAGGGAAACGGGCCGAGCTTTGTGTCTGGGGGCCTATGGCTGGGAGTGACCGGCTGGCTCCTGAAAAGCTACGATAGGCAGGATGGTGACCAGACCCATGGTGGCACCAGTGCCAAGTTGGGCTGGTTTGATAGTACCAAGTGGCTCCTGCAATCTGCCATCAAAAATTGGCAGGCGAGTTTTGTTTTCCAGGGAAAAGCGCCGTTGTTGTGTTTAGGGGCCTGTGGCTGGGAGTGGCCGGCTGGCTCCTTAGAATCCACCATACGCAGGATGGTTCCCAGACCCAAGGTGGCACCAGTGCCTAGTCGGGATAGTTTGATAGTGCAAAGTGGCTCCTGCAATCTGCCATCCAGAAGCGGGGCAGCTTACTTTTGTTTGCCAGGGAAAAGGGCCGAGCTTTGTGTCTCGGGGCCTATGGCTGGGAGTGACCGGCTGGCTCCTGAAAAGCTACGATAGGCAGGATGGTGACCAGACCCAAGGTGGCACCAGTGCCAAGTTGGGCTTGTTTGATAGTACCAAGAGGCTCCTGCAATCTGCCATCAAAAAGTTGGCAGGCGAGTTTTGTTTTCCAGGGAAAAGCTCCGTTGTTTGTGTTTGGGGGCCTGTGGCTGGGAGTGGCCGGCTGGCTCATTAGAATCCACGATACGCAGGATGGTTCCCAGACTTGTCGTGGCACCAGTGCCAAGTCGGGCTGGTTTGATAGTACCAAGTGGATCCTGCAATCTGCCATCCAGAAGCGGGGCAGCTTACTTTTGTTTGCCAGGGAAACGGGCCGAGGATTTGTCTGGGGGCCTATGGCTGGGAGTGACCGGCTGGCTCCTGAAAAGCTACGATAGGCAGGATGGTGACCAGACCCATGGTGGCAGCAGTGCCAAGTTGGGCTGGTTTGATAGTACCAAGTGGCTCCTGCAATCTGCCATCAAAAAGTTGGCAGGCGAGTTTTGTTTTCCAGGGAAAAGCGCCGTTGTTTGTGTTTGGGAGCCTGTGGCTGGGAGTGGCCGGCTGGCTCTTTAGAATCCACGATACGCAGGATGGTTCCCAGACCAGTGGTGGCACCAGTGCCAAGTCGGGCTGGTTTGATAGTAACAAGTGCGTCCTGCAATCTGCCATCCAGAAGCGGGGCAGCTTACTTTTGTTTTCCAGGGAAACGGGCCGAGGTTTTTGTCTGGGGGCCTATGGCTGGGAGTGACCGGCTGGCTCCTGAAAAGCTACGATAGGCAGGATGGTGACCAGACCCATGGCGGCACCAGTGCCAAGTTGGGCTGGTTTGATAGTACCAAGGGGCTCCTGCAATCTGCCATCAAAAAGTTGGCAGGCGAGTTTTGTTTTCCAGGGAAAAGCGCCGTTGTTTGTGTTTGGGGGCCTGTGGCTGGGAGTGGCCGGCTGGCTCCTTAGAATCCACGATACGCAGGATGGTTCCCAGACTTGTCGTGGCACCAGTGCCAAGTCGGGCTGGTTTGATAGTACCAAGTGGCTCCTGCAATCTGCCATCCAGAAGCGGGGCAGCTTACTTTTGTTTGCCAGGGAAACGGGCCGAGCTTTGTGTCTGGGGGCCTATGGCTGGGAGTGACCGGCTGGCTCCTGAAAAGCTACGATAGGCAGGATGGTGACCAGACCCATGGTGGCACCAGTGCCAAGTTGGGCTGGTTTGATAGTACCAAGTGGCTCCTGCAATCTGCCATCAAAAAGTTGGCAGGCAAGTTTTCTTTACCAGGGAAAAGCGCCGTTGTTTTTGTTTGGGGGCCTATGGCTGGGAGTGACCGGCTGGCTCCTTAGAATCCACGATACGCAGGATGGTTCCTAGACTTGACGTGGCACCAGTGCCAAGTTGGGCTGGTTTGATAGTACCAAGTGCGTCCTGCAATCTGCCATCCAGAAGTGGGGTAGCTTACTTTTGTTTGCCAGGGAAACGGGCCGAGGTTTGTGTCTCGGGGCATATGGCTGGGAGTGACCGGCTGGCTCCTGAAAAGCTACGATAGGCAGGATGGTGACCAGACCCATGGTGGCAGCAGTGCCAAGTTGGGCTGGTTTGATAGTACCAAGTGGCTCCTGCAATCTGCCATCAAAAAGTTGGCAGGCGAGTTTGTTATCCAGGGAAAAGCGCCGTTGTTTGTGCCTGGGGCCCTATGGCCTGGAGTGGACGGATGGCTAATTAGAATCCACGATACACAGGATGGTTCCCAGACCCATGGTGACACCAGTGCCAAGTTGGGCTGGTTTGATAGTACCAAGTGGTTCCTGCAATCTGCCATCCAGAAGCGGGGCAGCTTACTTTTGTTTGCCAGGGAAACGGTCCGAGGATTGTGTCTGGGGGCCTAAGCCTGGAAGTGACCGGCTGGCTCGTGAAAAGCTACGATAGGCAGGATGGTGACCAGACCCATGACGGCACCAGTGCCAAGTTGGGCTGGTTTGATAGTACCAAGTGGCTCCTGCAATCTGCCATCAAAACTTGGCAGGCGAGTTTTGTTTTCCAGGGAAAAGCGCCGTTGTTTGTGTTTGGGGGCCTGTGGCTGGGAGTGGCCGGCTGGCTCCTTAGAATCCACGATACTCAGCATGGTTCCCAGACCAGAGGTGGCACCAGTGCCAAGTTGGGCTGGTTTGATAGTACCAAGTGGTTGCTGCAATCTGCCATCCAGAAGCGGGGCAGCTTACTTTTGTTTGCCAGGGAAACGGGCCGAGGTTTATGTCTGGGGGCCTATGGCTGGGAGTGACCGGCTGGCTCCTGAAAAGCTACGATAGGCAGGATGGTGACCAGACCCATGGTGGCACCAGTGCCAAGTTGGGCTGATTTGATAGTACCAAGTGGCTCCTGCAATCTGCCATCAAAAAGTTGGCAGGCGAATTTTTTTTTCCAGGGAAAAGCGCCGTTGTTTGTGTTTGGGGGCCTGTGGCAGGGAGTGGCCGGCTGGCTCCTGAAAAGCTACGATAGGCAGGATGGTGACCAGACCCATGGTGGCACCAGTGCCAAGTTGGGCTGGTTTGATAGTACCAAGTGGCTCCGGCAATCTGCCATCAAAAAGTTGGCAGACGAGTTTTGTTTTCCAGGGAAAAGCGCCGTTGTTTGTGTTTGGGGGCCTGTGGCTGGGAGTGGCCGGCTGGCTGCTTAGAATCTACCATACGCAGGATGGTTCCCAGACCAGAGGTGGCACCAGTGCCAAGTCGGGCTAGTTTGATGGTGCAAAGTGGCTCCTGCAATCTGCCATCCAGAAGCGGGGCAGCTTGCTTTTGTTTGCCAGGGAAACGGGCCGAGGTTTGTGTCTGGGGGCCTATGGCTGGGAGTGACCGGCTGGCTCCTGAAAAGCTACGATAGGCAGGATGGTGACCAGACCCATGGTGGCACCAGTGCCAAGTTGGGCTGGTTTGATAGTACCAAGTGGCTCCTGCAATCTGCCATCAAAAACTTGGCAGGCGAGTTTTGTTTTCCAGGGAAAAGCGCCGTTGTTTGTGTTTGGGGGCCTGTGGCTGGGAGTGGCCGGCTGGCTGCTTAGAATCCACGATATGCAGGATGGTTCCCAGACGTGAGGTGGCGCCAGTGCCAAGTCGCCTGGTTTGATACTACCAAGTGCGTCCTGCAATCTGCCATCCAGAAGCGGGACAGCTTACTTTTGCTTGCCAGGGAAACGGGCCGAGCTTTGTGTCTGGGGGCCTATGGCTGGGAGTGACCGGCTGGCTCCTGAAAATCTACGATAGGCAGGATGGTGACCAGACCCATGGTGGCACCAGTGCCAAGTTGGGCTGGTTTGATAGTACCAAGTGGCTCCTGCAATCTGCCATCAAAAAGTTGGCAGGCGAGTTTTGCTTTCCAGGGAAAAGCGCCGTTGTTTGTGTTTGGGGGCCTGTGGGTGGGAGTGGCCGGATGGCTAATTAGAATCCACGATACGCAGGATGGTTCCCAGACCTGAGGTGGCACCAGTGCCAAGTCGGGCTAGTTGGATGGTGCAAAGTGGCTCCTGCAATCTGCCATGCAGAAGCGGGGCAGCTTACTTTTGTTTTCCAGGGAAACGGGCCGAGGTTTGTGTCTGGGGGCCTATGGCTGGGAGTGACCGGCTGGCTCCTGAAAAGCTACGACAGGCAGGATGGTGACCAGACCCATGGTGGCACCAGTGCCAAGTTGGGCTGATTTGATAGTAGCAAGTGGCTCCTGCAATCTGCCATCAAAAAGTCGGCAGGCGAGTTTTGTTTTCCAGGGAAAAGCGCCGTTGTTTGTGTCTGGGGGCCTGTGGCAGGGAGTGACCGGCTGGCTCCTTAGAATCCACGATACGCAGGATGGTTCCCAGACCCAAGGTGGCACCAGTGCCAAGTTGGGCTGGTTTGATAGTACCAAGTGCGTCCTGCAATCTGCCATCCAGAAGCGGGGCAGCTTACTTTTGTTTGCCAGGGAAACGGGTCGAGCTTTGTGTCTGGGGGCCTATGGCTGGGAGTGACCGGCTGGCTCCTGAAAAGCTACGATAGGCAGGATGGTGACCAGACCCATGGTGGCACCAGTGCCAAGTTGGGCTGGTTTGATAGTACCAAGTGGCTCCGGCAATCTGCCATCAAAAAGTTGGCAGGCAAGTTTTGTTTTCCAGGGAAAAGCGCCGTTGTTTTTTTTGGGGGGCCAATGGCTGGGAGTGGCCGGCTGGCTCCTTCGAATCTACGATACGCAGGATGGTTCCCAGACCAGAGGTGGCACCAGTGCCAAGTCGGGCTGGTTTGATAGTACCAAGTGCGTCCTGCAATCTGCCATCCAGAAGCGGGGTAGCTTACTTTTGTTTGCCCGGGAAACGGGCCGAGGTTTTTGTCTCGGGGCCTATGGCTGGGAGTGACCGGCTGGCTCCTGAAAAGCTACGATAGGCAGGATGTTGACCAGACCCATGGTGGCACAAGTGCCAAGTTCGGCTTGTTTGATAGTACCAAGTGGCTCCTGCAATCTGCCATCAAAATGTTGGCAGGCGAATTTTGCTTTCCAGGGAAAAGCGCCGTTGTTTGTGTTTGGGGGCCTGTGGCAGGGAGTGGCCGGCTGGCTCCTGAAAAGCTACGATAGGCAGGATGGTGACCAGATCCAAGGTGGCACCTGTGCCAAGTCGGGCTGATTTGATAGTACTAAGTAGCTCCTGCAATCTGCCATGCAGAAGCGGGGCAGCTTACTTTTGTTTGCCAGGGAAACGGGACGAGGTTTGTGTTTGGGGGCCTATGGCTGAGAGTGACCGGCTGGCTCCTGAAAATCCATGATACGCAGCATGGTTCCCAGACCCAAGGTGGCACCAGTGCCAAGTGGGGCTGGTTTCACAGTGTCAAGTGCCTCCTGCAATCTCCCATCCAGAAGCGGGGCAGCTGAGTTTTGTTTGCCTGTGAAACGGGCCGTTGTTTTTAATTGGGGTCTGTGGCCGAGAGTGTTCGGCTGGCTCCTGACAACCCACAATACGCAGGATGGTTCCCAGACCCAAGGTGGCACCAGTGCCAAGTCGGGCTGTTTTTATAGTACCAAGTGCGTCCTGCAATTTGCCATCCAGAAGAGGGGCAGTTGAGTTTTGTTTGCCAGAGAATAGCACCGTTGTTTGTGTTTGGGGGCTTGTGGCTGGGAGTGGCCGACTGCCTCCTTAGAATCTGTGTTACGCAGCATGGTTCCCAGACCCAAGGTGGCACCAGTGCCAAGTTGGGCTGGTTTGATAGTACCAAGTGGCTCCTGCAATCTGCCATCCAGAAGCGGGGCAGCTTACTTTAGTTTGCCAGGGAAACGGGCCGAGGTTTGTGACTGGGGACCTATGGCTGGGAGTGACCGGCTGGCTCCTGAAAAGTTACAATAGGCAGGATGGTTACCAGACCCATGGTGGCACCAGTGCCAAGTTGGGCTGGTTTGATAGTACCAAGTGGCTCCTGTAATCTGCCATCAAAAAGTTGGCAGGCGAGTTTTGTTTTCCAGGGAAAAGCGCCATTGTTTGTATTTGGGGGCCTGTGGCTGGGAGTGGCCGGCTGGCTCCTTTGAACCCACGATACGCAGGATGGTTCCCAGACCCAAGGTGGCACCAGTGCCAAGTCGGGCTGGTTTGATACTACCAAGTGCGTCCTGCAATCTGCCATCCAGAAGCGGGGCAGCTTAATTTTGTTTGCCAGGGAAACGGGCCGTGGGTTTTGTTTGGGGGCATATAGCTGAGAGTGGCCGGCTGGCTCCTGAAAATCCACGCTAGGCAGCATGGTTCCCAGATGCAAGGTGGCACCAGTGCCAAGTCGGGCTGGTTTGATGGTGCAAAGTGGCTCCTGCAATCTGCCATCCAGAAGCGGGGCAGCTGATTTTTGTTTGCCAGAGAAAAATTCCGTGGATTGTTTTTGGGGGCATATTGCTGGGAGTGGCCGGCTGGCTCCTTAAAATGCTCGATACGCATGATGGTTCCCAGGCCCAAGGTGTCACCACTACCAAGTCGGCCTGCGGTTTTAGTATCAAGTTCATCCTGCAATTTGCCATCCAGAAGAGGGGCAGTTGAGTTTTGTTTGCCAGAGAAACGGGCCGAGGTTTCTGTTTGGGGACATATGGCTGAGAGTGGCCAGCTGGCCCCTGAATATCCACGATACACAGCATGGTTCCCAGATCCAAGGTGGCACCAGTGCCAAGTTGGGCTGGTTTGATAGTACCAAGTGGCTCCTGCAATCTGCCATCAAAAATTGGCAGGCGAGTTTTGTTTTCCAGGGAAAAGCGCCGTTGTTTGTGTTTGGGGGCCTGTGGGTGGGAGTGGCCGGATGGCTAATTAGAATCCACGATACGCAGGATGGTTCCCAGACCTGAGGTGGCACCAGTGCCAAGTCGGGCTAGTTGGATGGTGCAAAGTGGCTCCTGCAATCTGCCATCCAGAAGCGGGGCAGCTTACTTTTGTTTTCCAGGGAAACGGGCCGAGGTTTGTGTCTGGGGGCCTATGGCTGGGAGTGACCGGCTGGCTCCTGAAAAGCTACGATAGGCAGGATGGTGACCAGACCCATGGTGGCACCAGTGCCAAGTTGGGCTGATTTGATAGTAGCAAGTGGCTCCTGCAATCTGCCATCAAAAAGTCGGCAGGCGAGTTTTGTTTTCCAGGGAAAAGCGCCGTTGTTTGTGTCTGGGGGCCTGTGGCAGGGAGTTACCGGCTGGCTCCTTAGAATCCACGATACGCAGGATGGTTCCCAGACCCAAGGTGGCACCAGTGCCAAGTTGGGCTGGTTTGATAGTACCAAGTGCGTCCTGCAATCTGCCATCCAGAAGCGGGGCAGCTTACTTTTGTTTGCCAGGGAAACGGGTCGAGCTTTGTGTCTGGGGGCGTATGGCTGGGAGTGACCGGCTGGCTCCTGAAAAGCTACGATAGGCAGGATGGTGACCAGACCCATGGTGGCACCAGTGCCAAGTAGGGCTGGTTTGATAGTACCAAGTGGCTCCGGCAATCTGCCATCAAAAAGTTGGCAGGCAAGTTTTGTTTTCCAGGGAAAAGCGCCGTTGTTTTTTTTGGGGGGCCAATGGCTGGGAGTGGCCGGCTGGCTCCTTAGAATCTACGATACGCAGGATGGTTCCCAGACCAGAGGTGGCACCAGTGCCAAGTCGGGCTGGTTTGATAGTACCAAGTGCGTCCTGCAATCTGCCATCCAGAAGCGGGGTAGCTTACTTTTGTTTGCCCGGGAAACGGGCCGAGGTTTTTGTCTCGGGGCCTATGGCTGGGAGTGACTGGCTGGCTCCTGAAAAGCTACGATAGGCAGGATGTTGACCAGACCCATGGTGGCACAAGTGCCAAGTTCGGCTTGTTAGATAGTACCAAGTGGCTCCTGCAATCTGCCATCAAAATGTTGGCAGGCGAATTTTGCTTTCCAGGGAAAAGCGCCGTTGTTTGTGTTTGGGGGCCTGTGGCAGGGAGTGGCCGGCTGGCTCCTGAAAAGCTACGATAGGAAGGATGGTGACCAGATCCAAGGTGGCACCTGTGCCAAGTCGGGCTGATTTGATAGTACTAAGTAGCTCCTGCAATCTGCCATGCAGAAGCGGGGCAGCTTACTTTTGTTTGCCAGGGAAACGGGACGAGGTTTGTGTTTGGGGGCCTATGGCTGTGAGTGACCGGCTGGCTCCTGAAAATCCATGATACGCAGCATGGTTCCCAGACCCAAGGTGGCACCAGTGCCAAGTGGGGCTGGTTTCACAGTGTCAAGTGCCTCCTGCAATCTCCCATCCAGAAGCGGGGCAGCTGAGTTTTGTTTGCCTGTGAAACGGGCCGTTGTTTTTAATTGGGGTCTGTGGCCGAGAGTGTTCGGCTGGCTCCTGACAACCCACAATACGCAGGATGGTTCCCAGACCCAAGGTGGCACCAGTGCCAAGTCGGGCTGTTTTTATAGTACCAAGTGCGTCCTGCAATTTGCCATCCAGAAGAGGGGCAGTTGAGTTTTGTTTGCCAGAGAATAGCGCCGTTGTTTGTGTTTGGGGGCTTGTGGCTGGGAGTGGCCGACTGCCTCCTTAGAATCTGTGTTACGCAGCATGGTTCCCAGACCCAAGGTGGCACCAGTGCCAAGTTGGGCTGGTTTGATAGTACCAAGTGGCTCCTGCAATCTGCCATCCAGAAGCGGGGCAGCTTACTTTAGTTTGCCAGGGAAACGGGCCGAGGTTTGTGTCTGGGGGCCTATGGCTGGGAGTGACCGGCTGGCTCCTGAAAAGCTACAATAGGCAGGATGGTTACCAGACCCATGGTGGCACCAGTGCCAAGTTGGGCTGGTTTGATAGTACCAAGTGGCTCCTGTAATCTGCCATCAAAAAGTTGGCAGGCGAGTTTTGTTTTCCAGGGAAAAGCGCCATTGTTTGTATTTGGGGGCCTGTGGCTGGGAGTGGCCGGCTGGCTCCTTTGAACCCACGATACGCAGGATGGTTCCCAGACCCAAGGTGGCACCAGTGCCAAGTCGGGCTGGTTTGATACTACCAAGTGCGTCCTGCAATCTGCCATCCAGAAGCGGGGCAGCTTAATTTTGTTTGCCAGGGAAACGGGCCGTGGGTTTTGTTTGGGGGCATATAGCTGAGAGTGGCCGGCTGGCTCCTGAAAATCCACGCTAGGCAGCATGGTTCCCAGATGCAAGGTGGCACCAGTGCCAAGTCGGGCTGGTTTGATGGTGCAAAGTGGCTCCTGCAATCTGCCATCCAGAAGCGGGGCAGCTGATTTTTGTTTGCCAGAGAAAAATTCCGTGGATTGTTTTTGGGGGCATATTGCTGGGAGTGGCCGGCTGGCTCCTTAAAATGCTCGATACGCATGATGGTTCCCAGGCCCAAGGTGTCACCACTACCAAGTCGGCCTGCGGTTTTAGTATCAAGTTCATCCTGCAATTTGCCATCCAGAAGAGGGGCAGTTGAGTTTTGTTTGCCAGAGAAACGGGCCGAGGTTTCTGTTTGGGGACATATGGCTGAGAGTGGCCAGCTGGCCCCTGAATATCCACGATACACAGCATGGTTCCCAGATCCAAGGTGGCACCAGTGCCAAGTCGGGCTGGTTTGATAGTACCAAGTGTCTCCTGCAATCTGCCATCCAGAAGCAGGGCAGCTTACTTTTGTTTGCCAGAGAAATAGGCCTAGGTTTTTGTTTGGGGGCCTGTGGCTAGGAGTGGCCGGCAGGCTCCTAAGAATCCAGGATATGCAGGATGTTTCCCAGACCCAAGGTGGCACCAGTGCCAAGTCGGGCTGGTTTGATAGTACCAAGTGGCTCCTGCAAACTCCATCAAAAAGTTGGCAGGCGTGTTTTGTTTTCCAGGGAACAGCGCCGTTGATTTTGTTTGGGGGCCTGTGGCTGGGAGTGGCCGGCTGGCTCCTTAGAATCCACGATACGCAGGATGGTTCCCAGACCCAAGGTGGCACCAGTGCCAAGTCGGGCTGGTTTGATTACACCAAGTGGCTCCTGCAATCTGCCATCCAGAAGTGAGGCAGCTAAGTTTTGTTTGCGAGAAAAAAGGGCCGTGGTTTTTGTTGGGGGCCTGTGGCTGGGAGTAGCCGGCTGGCTCCTTAAAATCCACGATAGGCAGGATGGTTCCCAGACCAGAGGTGGCACCAGTGCCAAGTCGGGCTGGTTTGATAGTACCAAGTGGCTCCTGCAATCTGCCATCCAGAAGCGGGGCAGCTGAGTTTTGTTTGCCAGAGGAAAAGGCTGTGGTTTGTGTTTGGGGGCCTGTGGCTGGCAGTGGCCGGCTGGCTCCTGAAAATCCACGATACGCAGCATGGTTCCCAGACCCAAGGTGGCACCAGTGCCAAGTGGGGCTCGTTTGACAGTGTCAAGTGCGTCCTGCAATCTCCCATCCAGAAGCGGGGCAGCTGAGTTTTTTTTGCCAGGGAAACGGACCTTTGTTTTTGATTGGGCTCTGTGGCCGAGAGTGGTCGGCTGTCTCCGGACAATCCACAATACGCAGGATGGTTCCCAGACCCAAGGTGGCACCAGTGCCAAGTCGGGCTGGTTTGATAGTACCAAGTGTCTCCTGCAATCTGCCATCCAGAAGCGGGGCAGCTGAGTTTTGTTTGCCAGAGAAAAGGGCCGTGGGTTGTGTTTGGGGGCATATGGCTGGGAGTGGCCACCTGGCTCCTTAAAATGCACGATACGCCGCATGGTAACCAGACGCAAGGTGGCACCAGTGCCAAGTCAGGCTGTTTTTGTAGTACCCAGTGGCTCCTGCAATTTGCCATCCAGAAGCGGGGCAGTTGAATTTTGTTTGCTAGAGAAAAGGGCTGTGGTTTGTGTTTGGGGGCCTATGGCTGAGAGTGGCCGGCTGGCCCCTGAAAATCAACGATAGGCAGGATGGTTCCCAGATCCAAGGTGGCACCAGTGCCAAGTAAGGCTGGTTGTATGGTTCAAAGTGACTCCTGCAATCTGCCATCCAGAAGCGGGACAGCTGAGTTTTTTTTGCCAGAGAAAATGTCCATGGTTTCTTTTTGGGGCATACGGCTGGGAATTGCCGGCTGGCTCCTTAAAATGCTCGATACGCAGGATGGTTCCCAGAGCCAAGGTGGCACCACTGCCAAGTCGGGCTCTTTTTGTAGTACCAAGTGCGTCCTGCAATTTGCCATCCAGAAGAGGGGCAGTTGAGTTTTGTTTGCCAGAGAAAAGGGCCGAGGTTTGTGTTTGGGGGCATATGGCTGGGAATGACCGGCTGGCCCCTGAAAATCCACGATACGCCGGATGGTTCCCAGATCCAAGGTGGTACCATTACCAAGTCGGGCTGGTTTGATAGTCCCAAGTGGCTCCTGCAAACTGCCATCCAGAAGCGGGGCAGCTTACTTTTGTTTGCCAGGGAAATGGGCCGTTGTTTGTGTTTGGGGGCCTGTGGCTGGGAGTGTTCGGCTGGTTCCTGAATATGTACGATACGCAGGATTGTTCCCAGATCCAAGGTGGCAGCAGTGCCATGTTGTGCTGGTGTGATAGTCCCAAGTGGCTCCTGCAATCTGCCATCCAGAAGTGGGGCAGCTGATTTTTGTTTGCCAGAGAAAAGGTCCGTGGTTTGTTTTTGGGGGCATATGGCTGAGAGTGGCCGGCTGGCCCCTGAAAATCCACGATACACAGGATGGTTCCCAGATCCAAGGTGGCACCTGTGCCAAGTCGGGCTGATTTGATAGTACTAAGTAGCTCCTGCAATCTGCCATGCAGAAGCGGGGCAGCTTACTTTTGTTTGCCAGGGAAACGGGCCGAGGTTTGTGTTTGGGGGCCTATGGCTGAGAGTGACCGGCTGGCTCCTGAAAAGCTACAATAGGCAGGATGGTGACCAGACCCATGGTGGCACCAGTGCCAAGTTGGGCTGGTTTGATAGTACCAAGTGGTTCCTGCAATCTGCCATCCAGAAGCAGGGCAGCTGAGTTTTGTTTGCCAGAGAAAAGGGCCTTGGTTTGTGTTTGGGGGCATATGGCTGGGTGTGGCCAGCTGGCTCCTTAAAATGCACGATATGCAACATGGCTCCCAGACCCAAGGTGGCACCAGTGCCAAGTTGGGCTGGTTTGATAGTACCAAGTGGCTCCTGCAATCTTCCATGATCACGTGGAGAAATACTTTCTGGTTTCAGCCTCATGCTCTTTCTTCTCTCCCTCAACTTCTCTATCACCTCTCATCTGGTTCACATGCGCTGTCTTCAAGGTCCACAGGCTACTTTTCACAGAATCTTCTGGCCTGATGAAGTAAGGATGATGAATAGAACAGAGCTGGGATCTATTTTCCAGTTTGGATAAAATGCATTCTGCACACAAATCCAAGGAGAACGGGCTGCCCCGATGCCCAGAAAATCTTTCACTCCTGCTAGTGTTCTACGTCAACCGCAACTTAGTCTGAAAGAAAAGCTTTTTCTCTGAGAGCATCTGAGAGGTTTGCATGAAGCACTGATATCTGACATATGCAATTTTGAATAGGAGAGGAAAAAGAAAATGGCAAGGAGTTTTTAATTTTAGTGGTTTCAATTTTAATTTCCGTGCACTTTTTCAAAACTTGTCAGCTCAAATGCCCATCAACATCTTTTAGTCATCTGTAAGTCAGTATTCATATAAAATGTGCTTCAAATCCAAAGAATTTCAAATTTGCACTCCAAGCTTCTATGCCTAGATTTATGATTTCCTACACATATTAGATGAAAGGAAGGCCTTTTTTACTGTGGGAGTGCTGGAACACTGGAACAGGTTGCCCAGAGAAGTTGTGGGTGTCCCATCCCTGAAAGTATTCAAGGTCACCTTGGACAGGGCTTGGAGCAGCAACAAAGGAGAAGCTTGATGGTAGAGAAACAAAGTTGGACTATAGAAGAAACTCGGATTGAAGTATAGGATCAAGTTTTCTCTCAGCTCTTGGGGTAAATTCAAAGTTGTACAAAATGACATTTATCTGTGCTATTCACTACTGTAACAGAAAGTTTCATGAAAACTGTACAGAAGATAGTAAATTTTAAAAGAGATAAGAATTACAGCATAAAATCCATGGGATAGGTTACAACATGAGACACTCTCTAAGAGAAAATCTCTGTGTTTCAGCACTTCATCAGGGTAAGATTTCATGAAGTGCCAAAGAAGGCGGCAAAATATCATTCGGGACATTATTTACTGGAATTCAGCCTGGCCATTAGTAGGAACTGCCTTTGAACATATCATGTAGATATACCACACACACTTTCCCTTCACTGAAAAATTACTGTTTACAACAAATAAGCAATTGACGATCAAAATTGATTGAAAGCATCTTAAACATGTCAAGTATTTCATTGTAGATGATCTGTGATCCAAATGCTTCTTCCACCTTCGAGAGGGACAGAAGAATTCTTCCATATCATGATGGTTTAAAATTGTATCAACCAATGTTTTCTGCTGAAAAGATATCATCTATTTTTTTCTATTTTTGGAAGAAAATATTCCTAGACATACAACAGGTGAGAACTAAGTAATTTTAAAGAAACAAATGAAATGAAAATATTCTGTAAATAGAATGAAATGAAAAGCTGTGTTTTAAATAGGAGCTAAATATTAAACAGAATTTTTGTACCAGGCATTTGAATTACTGCACCAGCTCTTTTGCCCATCAAGAGAGGCATTTAGCATTTCAGTCTTTTCCAAGGTGTTCATGATCTGCTATGCTGATCTCTGTGTGTGCCTAGGTGTGTGTGGAGGGGGGGGCATATGAAGGGGAGTGTGTATGTTTGCTTTACAATTGTTGTGGCAGATTCATGCCTCAGCTCCACATTTTGTTTTAAAAAGGTCACACCGAGTGGATATGAAGTTTACTATCAACAAGAGATCGATTCCCAAATCATCCATTTGACTCTCCCTTATAAATCATGTGCTTTGTTGCATATTTTATCAAATATACTTTCAAGCCAGATGGAGGAAGGAGGATGTGGGAATCCCTCCACCATCTTGCAACTTTTATGTAAGTAGGTTTTCAAGAAAATCATCATTTCTCTTTTAAATATGTCTGGAACAGGCATGATGGTAGTGTCAACCTGTTGGAGTTTTTGTTGCTGGAAGAAGTTGTACAAAAGGATTGGTTTTTACATTGACCAGTTACTGAATCAAGCGCAGGAATACATTGGAAATTTAGCTGGGGGTTCCTTTTCCCAGCAGACTACTTCTAGAACGAGCTTGTACACTGAAGCTGACTCTTTTGCTCTCTTTTTGTTTCTTTCCTATTTTCTTGGCTTCTTTGCCACTATCTAGACAATTTTGGAACTTTGTTCCCAACTAAAATGGTTTCAATAGTCTGATTGTGATCATACATTTTTACAAGGAATTTTTAAAATCTTTCCTCGAGTCCAGAAAGTCAAGGACTTAGATCTTTTTCTTCCCTTATCAATATTGCCATGAAATTGATAAATAAAGACCAACTCTTTATTTTTGTTTTTAACCCACGTAGATAATTCCCATCCATTAATCCATTTTGTGGACCAATAGCTGCCATTCTGATGGAAGCTGTCACTTCTTAACAATAGGCATTCTGTGACTATGTTGACAGCACTTTGGGTGAAGATCCTAACTGGTCTTAGATATACATAGGGAGAAATTTGCTCAGCCAGTGTCAGTCTTAAGCATGCGTATCAGAAGATCTTTCTAGAGCTGGGAATTTTCCCATGAAAGGGATTCAGTTAGGGAAGAGACACTTGTGCCAGAGTTTTACATTCTTCTTGAACACTGCTTAAGGAACTTAGATGCCATGTCCATTTGGATCTCTGTCTGCACAGAACTTTGTCATGCCAGTGCTTTGAAATGCATCTTGAAGAGAATTCACTAGCACAGAATGAAAGAGAGTGGAAGGGGTTGGTGGGGCTAACCAGGCCCAACCCCCCTGCCTAAACCAGGATACCTAGAGCCTCTTGCCCAGGATTCTATCTGGGTGTACTTTTAATGTCTTCAAAGATCCAGGCTCCACAATCTTTCTGGGCAGTCTGTGCCGTGGTTCAGTCACCCTGACAGTAAAGAAACATTTACTGATGTTCAAAGGCAATCTCCTGTATTTCAGTGTGTGCCCACTGCCTCTTGTCTTTTCCCTCAGCATCACTGAAAAGACACTGATTCCCTCCCCTTTGCACTATTGCTTCCATATGTATGTGTGATGCCATGTAGAGGTATGTCAAAAACCTCCCTGAAGCCCAGGCAGATAATATTCCCTTCATCTACCAGTCAAGTTGATTCATCAGAGGAGTTTAAAGTGATGTTCAGCATGAAATTCCCCTGAAAAATCATGCTAACTACATTATTTGGTCATCTGTCATGTGCCTGGCAAGGATTTCCAGGAAGAGCTGCTTCATCAACTTCCTGGGGATAAAAAAGAGGCTGGCTGGTTTGTACTATGGCGAGTCCTCTTAATTGCCTTTTTTGAAGATGGGTGTCATTTGCTAACATCCACTCTTTAGCCTCTCTTGTCGTCTACATCTTAGCAAAACGCTTTTCCACTATGTCTGGCTAGGAAAAACTGTGCCAGCACAGAAAACATCTCCCATCGTGTTCTAGAAGTTGCACGGATGTCTGCCAAGTGTTTGGCAGGAAGAAAAGAAAAGTTGTCCAAAACAGCTTCCAATCGAATGTTCCTGTGATTGGAAAAGTCAGGAGAGTGCAAAGGTACTGTTTTCTATCAGTTGGCAAGGTGCGCACACAATCCCAGTGTTGTACAGCTTGCTTCTTCACCTTCCCGAAGCTGCCGCTCTCGCCGGCTGCCGGAGCCCAAGAAGCGGCTTCTTCGCGCAAAGACGATTGTGCCGCTCACAGGGCTCTCCTTAGCGCGGCTTCTGCCGAAAGACGCCCGGCAGCGGCTCTTACCTCCGGAGAGCATCCTACCTTCGTCTTTAGCTCCTCTTCTCATCTACACCTCGGCAAAAAGCTTCTCCACTATGTCTGGCTAGGAAAAACTGTGCCAGCACAGAAAACATCTCCCATCGTGTTCTAGAAGTTGCACGGATGTCTGCCAAGTGTTTGGCAGGAAGAAAAGAAAAGTTGTCCAAAACAGCTTCCAATCGAATGTTCCTGTGATTGGAAAAGTCAGGAGAGTGCAAAGGTACTGTTTTCTATCAGTTGGCAAGGTGCGCACACAATCCCAGTGTTGTACAGCTTGCTTCTTCACCTTCCCGAAGCTGCCGCTCTCGCCGGCTGCCGGAGCCCAAGAAGCGGCTTCTTCGCGCAAAGACGATTGTGCCGCTCACAGGGCTCTCCTTAGCGCGGCTTCTGCCGAAAGACGCCCGGCAGCGGCTCTTACCTCCGGAGAGCATCCTACCTTCGTCTTTAGCTCCTCTTCTCATCTACACCTCGGCAAAAAGCTTCTCCACTATGTCTGGCTAGGAAAAACTGTGCCAGCACAGAAAACATCTCCCATCGTGTTCTAGAAGTTGCACGGATGTCTGCCAAGTGTTTGGCAGGAAGAAAAGAAAAGTTGTCCAAAACAGCTTCCAATCGAATGTTCCTGTGATTGGAAAAGTCAGGAGAGTGCAAAGGTACTGTTTTCTATCAGTTGGCAAGGTGCGCACACAATCCCAGTGTTGTACAGCTTGCTTCTTCACCTTCCCGAAGCTGCCACTTTCAGGAGGTAAGAGCCGCTGCCGGGCGTCTTTCGGCAGAAGCTGCGCTAAGGAGAGCACTGTGAGCGGCACAATCGTCTTTGCGCGAAGAAGCCGCTTCTTGGGCTCCGGCAGCCGGCGAGAGCGGCAGCTTCGGGAAGGTGAAGAAGCAAGCTGTACAACACTGGGATTGTGTGCGCACCTTGCCAACTGATAGAAAACAGTACCTTTGCACTCTCCTGACTTTTCCAATCACAGGAACATTCGATTGGAAGCTGTTTTGGACAACTTTTCTTTTCTTCCTGCCAAACACTTGGCAGACATCCGTGCAACTTCTAGAACACGATGGGAGATGTTTTCTGTGCTGGCACAGTTTTTCCTAGCCAGACATAGTGGAAAAGCGTTTTGCTAAGATGTAGACTACAAAAGACGCGAAAGACGAAGGTAGGATGCTCTCCGGAGGTAAGAGCCGCTGCCGGGCGTCTTTCGGCAGAAGCCGCGCTAAGGAGAGCACTGTGAGCGGCACAATCGTCTTTGCGCGAAGAAGCCGCTTCTTGGGCTCCGGCAGCCGGCGAGAGCGGCAGCTTCGGGAAGGTGAAGAAGCAAGCTGTACAACACTGGGATTGTGTGCGCACCTTGCCAACTGATAGAAAACAGTACCTTTGCACTCTCCTGACTTTTCCAATCACAGGAACATTCGATTGGAAGCTGTTTTGGACAACTTTTCTTTTCTTCCTGCCAAACACTTGGCAGACATCCGTGCAACTTCTAGAACACGATGGGAGATGTTTTCTGTGCTGGCACAGTTTTTCCTAGCCAGACATAGTGGAAAAGCTTTTTGCCGAGGTTTAGATGAGAAGAGGAGCTAAAGACGAAGGTAGGATGCTCTCCGGAGGTAAGAGCCGCTGCCGGGCGTCTTTCGGCAGAAGCCGCGCTAAGGAGAGCACTGTGAGCGGCACAATCGTCTTTGCGCGAAGAAGCCGCTTCTTGGGCTCCGGCAGCCGGCGAGAGCGGCAGCTTCGGGAAGGTGAAGAAGCAAGCTGTACAACACTGGGATTGTGTGCGCACCTTGCCAACTGATAGAAAACAGTACCTTTGCACTCTCCTGACTTTTCCAATCACAGGAACATTCGATTGGAAGCTGTTTTGGACAACTTTTCTTTTCTTCCTGCCAAACACTTGGCAGACATCCGTGCAACTTCTAGAACACGATGGGAGATGTTTTCTGTGCTGGCACAGTTTTTCCTAGCCAGACATAGTGGAAAAGCGTTTTGCTAAGATGTAGACGACAAGAGAGGCTAAAGAGTGGATGTTAGCAAATGACACCCATCTTCAAAAAAGGCAATTAAGAGGACTCGCCATAGTACAAACCAGCCAGCCTCTTTTTTATCCCCAGGAAGTTGATGAAGCAGCTCTTCCTGGAAATCCTTGCCAGGCACATGACAGATGACCAAATAATGTAGTTAGCATGATTTTTCAGGGGAATTTCATGCTGAACATCACTTTAAACTCCTCTGATGAATCAACTTGACTGGTAGATGAAGGGAATATTATCTGCCTGGGCTTCAGGGAGGTTTTTGACATACCTCTACATGGCATCACACATACATATGGAAGCAATAGTGCAAAGGGGAGGGAATCAGTGTCTTTTCAGTGATGCTGAGGGAAAAGACAAGAGGCAGTGGGCACACACTGAAATACAGGAGATTGCCTTTGAACATCAGTAAATGTTTCTTTACTGTCAGGGTGACTGAACCACGGCACAGACTGCCCAGAAAGATTGTGGAGCCTGGATCTTTGAAGACATTAAAAGTACACCCAGATAGAATCCTGGGCAAGAGGCTCTAGGTATCCTGGTTTAGGCAGGGGGGTTGGGCCTGGTTAGCCCCACCAACCCCTTCCACTCTCTTTCATTCTGTGCTAGTGAATTCTCTTCAAGATGCATTTCAAAGCACTGGCATGACAAAGTTCTGTGCAGACAGAGATCCAAATGGACATGGCATCTAAGTTCCTTAAGCAGTGTTCAAGAAGAATGTAAAACTCTGGCACAAGTGTCTCTTCCCTAACTGAATCCCTTTCATGGGAAAATTCCCAGCTCTAGAAAGATCTTCTGATACGCATGCTTAAGACTGACACTGGCTGAGCAAATTTCTCCCTATGTATATCTAAGACCAGTTAGGATCTTCACCCAAAGTGCTGTCAACATAGTCACAGAATGCCTATTGTTAAGAAGTGACAGCTTCCATCAGAATGGCAGCTATTGGTCCACAAAATGGATTAATGGATGGGAATTATCTACGTGGGTTAAAAACAAAAATAAAGAGTTGGTCTTTATTTATCAATTTCATGGCAATATTGATAAGGGAAGAAAAAGATCTAAGTCCTTGACTTTCTGGACTCGAGGAAAGATTTTAAAAATTCCTTGTAAAAATGTATGATCACAATCAGACTATTGAAACCATTTTAGTTGGGAACAAAGTTCCAAAATTGTCTAGATAGTGGCAAAGAAGCCAAGAAAATAGGAAAGAAACAAAAAGAGAGCAAAAGAGTCAGCTTCAGTGTACAAGCTCGTTCTAGAAGTAGTCTGCTGGGAAAAGGAACCCCCAGCTAAATTTCCAATGTATTCCTGCGCTTGATTCAGTAACTGGTCAATGTAAAAACCAATCCTTTTGTACAACTTCTTCCAGCAACAAAAACTCCAACAGGTTGACACTACCATCATGCCTGTTCCAGACATATTTAAAAGAGAAATGATGATTTTCTTGAAAACCTACTTACATAAAAGTTGCAAGATGGTGGAGGGATTCCCACATCCTCCTTCCTCCATCTGGCTTGAAAGTATATTTGATAAAATATGCAACAAAGCACATGATTTATAAGGGAGAGTCAAATGGATGATTTGGGAATCGATCTCTTGTTGATAGTAAACTTCATATCCACTCGGTGTGACCTTTTTAAAACAAAATGTGGAGCTGAGGCATGAATCTGCCACAACAATTGTAAAGCAAACATACACACTCCCCTTCATATGCCCCCCCCTCCACACACACCTAGGCACACACAGAGATCAGCATAGCAGATCATGAACACCTTGGAAAAGACTGAAATGCTAAATGCCTCTCTTGATGGGCAAAAGAGCTGGTGCAGTAATTCAAATGCCTGGTACAAAAATTCTGTTTAATATTTAGCTCCTATTTAAAACACAGCTTTTCATTTCATTCTATTTACAGAATATTTTCATTTCATTTGTTTCTTTAAAATTACTTAGTTCTCACCTGTTGTATGTCTAGGAATATTTTCTTCCAAAAATAGAAAAAAATAGATGATATCTTTTCAGCAGAAAACATTGGTTGATACAATTTTAAACCATCATGATATGGAAGAATTCTTCTGTCCCTCTCGAAGGTGGAAGAAGCATTTGGATCACAGATCATCTACAATGAAATACTTGACATGTTTAAGATGCTTTCAATCAATTTTGATCGTCAATTGCTTATTTGTTGTAAACAGTAATTTTTCAGTGAAGGGAAAGTGTGTGTGGTATATCTACATGATATGTTCAAAGGCAGTTCCTACTAATGGCCAGGCTGAATTCCAGTAAATAATGTCCCGAATGATATTTTGCCGCCTTCTTTGGCACTTCATGAAATCTTACCCTGATGAAGTGCTGAAACACAGAGATTTTCTCTTAGAGAGTGTCTCATGTTGTAACCTATCCCATGGATTTTATGCTGTAATTCTTATCTCTTTTAAAATTTACTATCTTCTGTACAGTTTTCATGAAACTTTCTGTTACAGTAGTGAATAGCACAGATAAATGTCATTTTGTACAACTTTGAATTTACCCCAAGAGCTGAGAGAAAACTTGATCCTATACTTCAATCCGAGTTTCTTCTATAGTCCAACTTTGTTTCTCTACCATCAAGCTTCTCCTTTGTTGCTGCTCCAAGCCCTGTCCAAGGTGACCTTGAATACTTTCAGGGATGGGACACCCACAACTTCTCTGGGCAACCTGTTCCAGTGTTCCAGCACTCCCACAGTAAAAAAGGCCTTCCTTTCATCTAATATGTGTAGGAAATCATAAATCTAGGCATAGAAGCTTGGAGTGCAAATTTGAAATTCTTTGGATTTGAAGCACATTTTATATGAATACTGACTTACAGATGACTAAAAGATGTTGATGGGCATTTGAGCTGACAAGTTTTGAAAAAGTGCACGGAAATTAAAATTGAAACCACTAAAATTAAAAACTCCTTGCCATTTTCTTTTTCCTCTCCTATTCAAAATTGCATATGTCAGATATCAGTGCTTCATGCAAACCTCTCAGATGCTCTCAGAGAAAAAGCTTTTCTTTCAGACTAAGTTGCGGTTGACGTAGAACACTAGCAGGAGTGAAAGATTTTCTGGGCATCGGGGCAGCCCGTTCTCCTTGGATTTGTGTGCAGAATGCATTTTATCCAAACTGGAAAATAGATCCCAGCTCTGTTCTATTCATCATTCTTACTTCATCAGGCCAGAAGATTCTGTGAAAAGTAGCCTGTGGACCTTGAAGACAGCGCATGTGAACCAGATGAGAGGTGATAGAGAAGTTGAGGGAGAGAAGAAAGAGCATGAGGCTGAAACCAGAAAGTATTTCTCCACGTGATCATGGAAGATTGCAGGAGCCACTTGGTACTATCAAACCAGCCCAACTTGGCACTGGTGCCACCTTGGGTCTGGGAGCCATGTTGCATATCGTGCATTTTAAGGAGCCAGCTGGCCACACCCAGCCATATGCCCCCAAACACAAACCAAGGCCCTTTTCTCTGGCAAACAAAACTCAGCTGCCCTGCTTCTGGATGGCAGATTGCAGGAACCACTTGGTACTATCAAACCAGCCGAACTTGGCACTGGTGCCACCATGGGTCTGGTCACCATCCTGCCTATTGTAGCTTTTCAGGAGCCAGCCGGTCACTCTCAGCCATAGGCCCCCAAACACAAACCTCGGCCCGTTTCCCTGGCAAACAAAAGTAAGCTGCCCCGCTTCTGCATGGCAGATTGCAGGAGCTACTTAGTACTATCAAATCAGCCCGACTTGGCACAGGTGCCACCTTGGATCTGGGAACCATCCTGTGTATCGTGGATTTTCAGGGGCCAGCCGGCCACTCTCAGCCATATGCCCCCAAAAACAAACCACGGACCTTTTCTCTGGCAAACAAAAATCAGCTGCCCCACTTCTGGATGGCAGATTGCAGGAGCCACTTGGGACTATCACACCAGCACAACATGGCACTGCTGCCACCTTGGATCTGGGAACAATCCTGCGTATCGTACATATTCAGGAACCAGCCGAACACTCCCAGCCACAGGCCCCCAAACACAAACAACGGCCCATTTCCCTGGCAAACAAAAGTAAGCTGCCCCGCTTCTGGATGGCAGTTTGCAGGAGCCACTTGGGACTATCAAACCAGCCCGACTTGGTAATGGTACCACCTTGGATCTGGGAACCATCCGGCGTATCGTGGATTTTCAGGGGCCAGCCGGTCATTCCCAGCCATATGCCCCCAAACACAAACCTCGGCCCTTTTCTCTGGCAAACAAAACTCAACTGCCCCTCTTCTGGATGGCAAATTGCAGGACGCACTTGGTACTACAAAAAGAGCCCGACTTGGCAGTGGTGCCACCTTGGCTCTGGGAACCATCCTGCGTATCGAGCATTTTAAGGAGCCAGCCGGCAATTCCCAGCCGTATGCCCCAAAAAGAAACCATGGACATTTTCTCTGGCAAAAAAAACTCAGCTGTCCCGCTTCTGGATGGCAGATTGCAGGAGTCACTTTGAACCATACAACCAGCCTTACTTGGCACTGGTGCCACCTTGGATCTGGGAACCATCCTGCCTATCGTTGATTTTCAGGGGCCAGCCGGCCACTCTCAGCCATAGGCCCCCAAACACAAACCACAGCCCTTTTCTCTAGCAAACAAAATTCAACTGCCCCGCTTCTGGATGGCAAATTGCAGGAGCCACTGGGTACTACAAAAACAGCCTGACTTGGCACTGGTGCCACCTTGCGTCTGGTTACCATGCGGCGTATCGTGCATTTTAAGGAGCCAGGTGGCCACTCCCAGCCATATGCCCCCAAACACAACCCACGGCCCTTTTCTCTGGCAAACAAAACTCAGCTGCCCCGCTTCTGGATGGCAGATTGCAGGAGACACTTGGTACTATCAAACCAGCCCGACTTGGCACTGGTGCCACCTTGGGTCTGGGAACCATCCTGCGTATTGTGGATTGTCCGGAGACAGCCGACCACTCTCGGCCACAGAGCCCAATCAAAAACAAAGGTCCGTTTCCCTGGCAAAAAAAACTCAGCTGCCCCGCTTCTGGATGGGAGATGGCAGGACGCACTTGACACTGTCAAACGAGCCCCACTTGGCACTGGTGCCACCTTGGGTCTGGGAACCATGCTGCGTATCGTGGATTTTCAGGAGCCAGCCGGCCACTGCCAGCCACAGGCCCCCAAACACAAACCACAGCCTTTTCCTCTGGCAAACAAAACTCAGCTGCCCCGCTTCTGGATGGCAGATTGCAGGAGCCACTTGGTACTATCAAACCAGCCCGACTTGGCACTGGTGCCACCTCTGGTCTGGGAACCATCCTGCCTATCGTGGATTTTAAGGAGCCAGCCGGCTACTCCCAGCCACAGGCCCCCAACAAAAACCACGGCCCTTTTTTCTCGCAAACAAAACTTAGCTGCCTCACTTCTGGATGGCAGATTGCAGGAGCCACTTGGTGTAATCAAACCAGCCCGACTTGGCACTGGTGCCACCTTGGGTCTGGGAACCATCCTGCGTATCGTGGATTCTAAGGAGCCAGCCGGCCACTCCCAGCCACAGGCCCCCAAACAAAATCAACGGCGCTGTTCCCTGGAAAACAAAACACGCCTGCCAACTTTTTGATGGAGTTTGCAGGAGCCACTTGGTACTATCAAACCAGCCCGACTTGGCACTGGTGCCACCTTGGGTCTGGGAAACATCCTGCGTATCGTGGATTCTTAGGAGCCTGCCGGCCACTCCTAGCCACAGGCCCCCAAACAAAAACCTAGGCCTATTTCTCTGGCAAACAAAAGTAAGCTGCCCTGCTTCTGGATGGCAGATTGCAGGAGACACTTGGTACTATCAAACCAGCCCGACTTGGCACTGGTGCCACCTTGGATCTGGGAACCATGCTGTGTATCGTGGATATTCAGGGGCCAGCTGGCCACTCTCAGCCATATGTCCCCAAACAGAAACCTCGGCCCGTTTCTCTGGCAAACAAAACTCAACTGCCCCTCTTCTGGATGGCAAATTGCAGGATGAACTTGATACTAAAACCGCAGGCCGACTTGGTAGTGGTGACACCTTGGGCCTGGGAACCATCATGCGTATCGAGCATTTTAAGGAGCCAGCCGGCCACTCCCAGCAATATGCCCCCAAAAACAATCCACGGAATTTTTCTCTGGCAAACAAAAATCAGCTGCCCCGCTTCTGGATGGCAGATTGCAGGAGCCACTTTGCACCACCAAACCAGCCCGACTTGGCACTGGTGCCACCTTGCATCTGGGAACCATGCTGCCTAGCGTGGATTTTCAGGAGCCAGCCGGCCACTCTCAGCTATATGCCCCCAAACAAAACCCACGGCCCGTTTCCCTGGCAAACAAAATTAAGCTGCCCCGCTTCTGGATGGCAGATTGCAGGACGCACTTGGTACTATCAAACCAGCCCGACTTGGCACTGGTGCCACCTTGGGTCTGGGAACCATCCTGCGTATCGTGGGTTCAAAGGAGCCAGCCGGCCACTCCCAGCCACAGGCCCCCAAATACAAACAATGGCGCTTTTCCCTGGAAAACAAAACTCGTCTGCCAACTTTTTGATGGCAGATTACAGGAGCCACTTGGTACTATCAAACCAGCCCAACTTGGCACTGGTGCCACCATGGGTCTGGTAACCATCCTGCCTATTGTAGCTTTTCAGGAGCCAGCCGGTCACTCCCAGCCATAGGTCCCCAGTCACAAACCTCGGCCCGTTTCCCTGGCAAACTAAAGTAAGCTGCCCCGCTTCTGGATGGCAGATTGCAGGAGCCACTTGGTACTATCAAACCAGCCCAACTTGGCACTGGTGCCACCTTGGGTCTGGGAACCATGCTGCGTAACACAGATTCTAAGGAGGCAGTCGGCCACTCCCAGCCACAAGCCCCCAAACACAAACAACGGCGCTATTCTCTGGCAAACAAAACTCAACTGCCCCTCTTCTGGATGGCAAATTGCAGGACGCACTTGGTACTATAAAAACAGCCCGACTTGGCACTGGTGCCACCTTGGGTCTGGGAACCATCCTGCGTATTGTGGGTTGTCAGGAGCCAGCCGAACACTCTCGGCCACAGACCCCAATTAAAAACAACGGCCCGTTTCACAGGCAAACAAAACTCAGCTGCCCCGCTTCTGGATGGGAGATTGCAGGAGGCACTTGACACTGTGAAACCAGCCCCACTTGGCACTGGTGCCACCTTGGGTCTGGGAACCATGCTGCGTATCATGGATTTTCAGGAGCCAGCCGGTCACTCACAGCCATAGGCCCCCAAACACAAACCTCGTCCCGTTTCCCTGGCAAACAAAAGTAAGCTGCCCCGCTTCTGCATGGCAGATTGCAGGAGCTACTGAGTACTATCAAATCAGCCCGACTTGGCACAGGTGCCACCTTGGATCTGGTCACCATCCTGCCTATCGTAGCTTTTCAGGAGCCAGCCGGCCACTCCCTGCCACAGGCCCCCAAACACAAACAACGGCGCTTTTCCCTGGAAAGCAAAATTCGCCTGCCAACATTTTGATGGCAGATTGCAGGAGCCACTTGGTACTATCAAACAAGCCGAACTTGGCACTTGTGCCACCATGGGTCTGGTCAACATCCTGCCTATCGTAGCTTTTCAGGAGCCAGCCGGTCACTCCCAGCCATAGGTCCCGAGACAAAAACCTCGGCCCGTTTCCCGGGCAAACAAAAGTAAGCTACCCCGCTTCTGGATGGCAGATTGCAGGACGCACTTGGTACTATCAAACCAGCCCGACTTGGCACTGGTGCCACCTCTGGTCTGGGAACCATCCTGCGTATCGTAGATTCTAAGGAGCCAGCCGGCCACTCCCAGCCATTGGCCCCCCAAAAAAAACAACGGCGCTTTTCCCTGGAAAACAAAACTTGCCTGCCAACTTTTTGATGGCAGATTGCCGGAGCCACTTGGTACTATCAAACCAGCCCAACTTGGCACTGGTGCCACCATGGGTCTGGTCACCATCCTGCCTATCGTAGCTTTTCAGGAGCCAGCCGGTCACTCCCAGCCATAGGCCCCCAGACACAAAACTCGACCCGTTTCCCTGGCAAACAAAAGTAAGCTGCCCCGCTTCTGGATGGCAGATTGCAGGACGCACTTGGTACTATCAAACCAGCCCAACTTGGCACTGGTGCCACCTTGGGTCTGGGAACCATCCTGTGTATCGTGGATTTTCAGGGGCCAGCCGGCCACTCTCAGCCATATGCCCCCAAAAACAAACCACGGACCTTTTCTCTGGCAAACAAAAATCAGCTGCCCCACTTCTGGATGGCAGATTGCAGGAGCCACTTGGGACTATCACACCAGCACAACATGGCACTGCTGCCACCTTGGATCTGGGAACAATCCTGCGTATCGTACATATTCAGGAACCAGCCGAACACTCCCAGCCACAGGCCCCCAAACACAAACAACGGCCCATTTCCCTGGCAAACAAAAGTAAGCTGCCCCGCTTCTGGATGGCAGTTTGCAGGAGCCACTTGGGACTATCAAACCAGCCCGACTTGGTAATGGTACCACCTTGGATCTGGGAACCATCCGGCGTATCGTGGATTTTCAGGGGCCAGCCGGTCATTCCCAGCCATATGCCCCCAAACACAAACCTCGGCCCTTTTCTCTGGCAAACAAAACTCAACTGCCCCTCTTCTGGATGGCAAATTGCAGGACGCACTTGGTACTACAAAAAGAGCCCGACTTGGCAGTGGTGCCACCTTGGCTCTGGGAACCATCCTGCGTATCGAGCATTTTAAGGAGCCAGCCGGCAATTCCCAGCCGTATGCCCCAAAAAGAAACCATGGACATTTTCTCTGGCAAAAAAAACTCAGCTGTCCCGCTTCTGGATGGCAGATTGCAGGAGTCACTTTGAACCATACAACCAGCCTTACTTGGCACTGGTGCCACCTTGGATCTGGGAACCATCCTGCCTATCGTTGATTTTCAGGGGCCAGCCGGCCACTCTCAGCCATAGGCCCCCAAACACAAACCACAGCCCTTTTCTCTAGCAAACAAAATTCAACTGCCCCGCTTCTGGATGGCAAATTGCAGGAGCCACTGGGTACTACAAAAACAGCCTGACTTGGCACTGGTGCCACCTTGCGTCTGGTTACCATGCGGCGTATCGTGCATTTTAAGGAGCCAGGTGGCCACTCCCAGCCATATGCCCCCAAACACAACCCACGGCCCTTTTCTCTGGCAAACAAAACTCAGCTGCCCCGCTTCTGGATGGCAGATTGCAGGAGACACTTGGTACTATCAAACCAGCCCGACTTGGCACTGGTGCCACCTTGGGTCTGGGAACCATCCTGCGTATTGTGGATTGTCCGGAGACAGCCGACCACTCTCGGCCACAGAGCCCAATCAAAAACAAAGGTCCGTTTCCCTGGCAAAAAAAACTCAGCTGCCCCGCTTCTGGATGGGAGATGGCAGGACGCACTTGACACTGTCAAACGAGCCCCACTTGGCACTGGTGCCACCTTGGGTCTGGGAACCATGCTGCGTATCGTGGATTTTCAGGAGCCAGCCGGCCACTGCCAGCCACAGGCCCCCAAACACAAACCACAGCCTTTTCCTCTGGCAAACAAAACTCAGCTGCCCCGCTTCTGGATGGCAGATTGCAGGAGCCACTTGGTACTATCAAACCAGCCCGACTTGGCACTGGTGCCACCTCTGGTCTGGGAACCATCCTGCCTATCGTGGATTTTAAGGAGCCAGCCGGCTACTCCCAGCCACAGGCCCCCAACAAAAACCACGGCCCTTTTTTCTCGCAAACAAAACTTAGCTGCCTCACTTCTGGATGGCAGATTGCAGGAGCCACTTGGTGTAATCAAACCAGCCCGACTTGGCACTGGTGCCACCTTGGGTCTGGGAACCATCCTGCGTATCGTGGATTCTAAGGAGCCAGCCGGCCACTCCCAGCCACAGGCCCCCAAACAAAATCAACGGCGCTGTTCCCTGGAAAACAAAACACGCCTGCCAACTTTTTGATGGAGTTTGCAGGAGCCACTTGGTACTATCAAACCAGCCCGACTTGGCACTGGTGCCACCTTGGGTCTGGGAAACATCCTGCGTATCGTGGATTCTTAGGAGCCTGCCGGCCACTCCTAGCCACAGGCCCCCAAACAAAAACCTAGGCCTATTTCTCTGGCAAACAAAAGTAAGCTGCCCTGCTTCTGGATGGCAGATTGCAGGAGACACTTGGTACTATCAAACCAGCCCGACTTGGCACTGGTGCCACCTTGGATCTGGGAACCATGCTGTGTATCGTGGATATTCAGGGGCCAGCTGGCCACTCTCAGCCATATGTCCCCAAACAGAAACCTCGGCCCGTTTCTCTGGCAAACAAAACTCAACTGCCCCTCTTCTGGATGGCAAATTGCAGGATGAACTTGATACTAAAACCGCAGGCCGACTTGGTAGTGGTGACACCTTGGGCCTGGGAACCATCATGCGTATCGAGCATTTTAAGGAGCCAGCCGGCCACTCCCAGCAATATGCCCCCAAAAACAATCCACGGAATTTTTCTCTGGCAAACAAAAATCAGCTGCCCCGCTTCTGGATGGCAGATTGCAGGAGCCACTTTGCACCACCAAACCAGCCCGACTTGGCACTGGTGCCACCTTGCATCTGGGAACCATGCTGCCTAGCGTGGATTTTCAGGAGCCAGCCGGCCACTCTCAGCTATATGCCCCCAAACAAAACCCACGGCCCGTTTCCCTGGCAAACAAAATTAAGCTGCCCCGCTTCTGGATGGCAGATTGCAGGATCCACTTGGTACTATCAAACCAGCCCGACTTGGCACTGGTGCCACCTTGGGTCTGGGAACCATCCTGCGTATCGTGGGTTCAAAGGAGCCAGCCGGCCACTCCCAGCCACAGGCCCCCAAATACAAACAATGGCGCTTTTCCCTGGAAAACAAAACTCGTCTGCCAACTTTTTGATGGCAGATTACAGGAGCCACTTGGTACTATCAAACCAGCCCAACTTGGCACTGGTGCCACCATGGGTCTGGTAACCATCCTGCCTATTGTAGCTTTTCAGGAGCCAGCCGGTCACTCCCAGCCATAGGTCCCCAGTCACAAACCTCGGCCCGTTTCCCTGGCAAACTAAAGTAAGCTGCCCCGCTTCTGGATGGCAGATTGCAGGAGCCACTTGGTACTATCAAACCAGCCCAACTTGGCACTGGTGCCACCTTGGGTCTGGGAACCATGCTGCGTAACACAGATTCTAAGGAGGCAGTCGGCCACTCCCAGCCACAAGCCCCCAAACACAAACAACGGCGCTATTCTCTGGCAAACAAAACTCAACTGCCCCTCTTCTGGATGGCAAATTGCAGGACGCACTTGGTACTATAAAAACAGCCCGACTTGGCACTGGTGCCACCTTGGGTCTGGGAACCATCCTGCGTATTGTGGGTTGTCAGGAGCCAGCCGAACACTCTCGGCCACAGACCCCAATTAAAAACAACGGCCCGTTTCACAGGCAAACAAAACTCAGCTGCCCCGCTTCTGGATGGGAGATTGCAGGAGGCACTTGACACTGTGAAACCAGCCCCACTTGGCACTGGTGCCACCTTGGGTCTGGGAACCATGCTGCGTATCATGGATTTTCAGGAGCCAGCCGGTCACTCACAGCCATAGGCCCCCAAACACAAACCTCGTCCCGTTTCCCTGGCAAACAAAAGTAAGCTGCCCCGCTTCTGCATGGCAGATTGCAGGAGCTACTTAGTACTATCAAATCAGCCCGACTTGGCACAGGTGCCACCTTGGATCTGGTCACCATCCTGCCTATCGTAGCTTTTCAGGAGCCAGCCGGCCACTCCCTGCCACAGGCCCCCAAACACAAACAACGGCGCTTTTCCCTGGAAAGCAAAATTCGCCTGCCAACATTTTGATGGCAGATTGCAGGAGCCACTTGGTACTATCAAACAAGCCGAACTTGGCACTTGTGCCACCATGGGTCTGGTCAACATCCTGCCTATCGTAGCTTTTCAGGAGCCAGCCGGTCACTCCCAGCCATAGGTCCCGAGACAAAAACCTCGGCCCGTTTCCCGGGCAAACAAAAGTAAGCTACCCCGCTTCTGGATGGCAGATTGCAGGACGCACTTGGTACTATCAAACCAGCCCGACTTGGCACTGGTGCCACCTCTGGTCTGGGAACCATCCTGCGTATCGTAGATTCTAAGGAGCCAGCCGGCCACTCCCAGCCATTGGCCCCCCAAAAAAAACAACGGCGCTTTTCCCTGGAAAACAAAACTTGCCTGCCAACTTTTTGATGGCAGATTGCCGGAGCCACTTGGTACTATCAAACCAGCCCAACTTGGCACTGGTGCCACCATGGGTCTGGTCACCATCCTGCCTATCGTAGCTTTTCAGGAGCCAGCCGGTCACTCCCAGCCATAGGCCCCCAGACACAAAGCTCGACCCGTTTCCCTGGCAAACAAAAGTAAGCTGCCCCGCTTCTGGATGGCAGATTGCAGGACGCACTTGGTACTATCAAACCAGCCCAACTTGGCACTGGTGCCACCTTGGGTCTGGGAACCATCCTGCGTATCGTGGATTCTAAGGAGCCATCCGGCCACTCCCACCCACAGGCCCCCAAACACAAACAACGGCGCTTTTCCCTGGAAAACAAAACTCGCCTGCCAATTTTTGATGGCAGATTGCAGGAGCCACTTGGTACTATCAAACCAGCCCAACTTGGCACTGGTGCCACCATGGGTCTGGTCACCATCCTGCCTATCGTAGCTTTTCAGGAGCCAGCCGGTCACTCCCAGCCATAGGCCCCCAGACACAAAGCTCGGCCCGTTTCCCTGGCAAGCAAAAGTAAGCTGTCCCGCTTCTGGATGGCAGATTGCAGGAGGCACTTGGTAGTATCAAACCAGGCGACTTGGCACTGGCGCCACCTCACGTCTGGGAACCATCCTGCATATCGTGGATTCTAAGCAGCCAGCCGGCCACTCCCAGCCACAGGCCCCCAAACACAAACAACGGCGCTTTTCCCTGGAAAACAAAACTCGCCTGCCAAGTTTTTGATGGCAGATTGCAGGAGCCACTTGGTACTATCAAACCAGCCCAACTTGGCACTGGTGCCACCATGGGTCTGGTCACCATCCTGCCTATCGTAGCTTTTCAGGAGCCAGCCGGTCACTCCCAGCCATAGGCCCCCAGACACAAACCTCGGCCCGTTTCCCTGGCAAACAAAAGCAAGCTGCCCCGCTTCTGGATGGCAGATTGCAGGAGCCACTTTGCACCATCAAACTAGCCCGACTTGGCACTGGTGCCACCTCTGGTCTGGGAACCATATTGCGTATGGTAGATTCTAAGCAGCCAGCCGGCCACTCCCAGCCACAGGCCCCCAAACACAAACAACGGCGCTTTTCCCTGGAAAACAAAACTCGTCTGCCAACTTTTTGATGGCAGATTGCCGGAGCCACTTGGTACTATCAAACCAGCCCAACTTGGCACTGGTGCCACCATGGGTCTGGTCACCATCCTGCCTATCGTAGCTTTTCAGGAGCCAGCCGGTCACTCCCAGCCATAGGCCCCCAGACATAAACCTCGGCCCGTTTCCCTGGCAAACAAAAGTAAGCTGCCCCGCTTCTGGATGGCAGATTGCAGCAACCACTTGGTACTATCAAACCAGCCCAACTTGGCACTGGTGCCACCTCTGGTCTGGGAACCATGCTGAGTATCGTGGATTCTAAGGAGCCAGCCGGCCACTCCCAGCCACAGGCCCCCAAACACAAACAACGGCGCTTTTCCCTGGAAAACAAAACTCGCCTGCCAAGTTTTGATGGCAGATTGCAGGAGCCACTTGGTACTATCAAACCAGCCCAACTTGGCACTGGTGCCACCATGGGTCTGGTCACCATCCTGCCTATCGTAGCTTTTCACGAGCCAGCCGGTCACTTCCAGGCTTAGGCCCCCAGACACAATCCTCGGACCGTTTCCCTGGCAAACAAAAGTGAGCTGCCCCGCTTCTGGATGGCAGATTGCAGGAACCACTTGGTACTATCAAACCAGCCCAACTTGGCACTGGTGTCACCATGGGTCTGGGAACCATCCTGTGTATCGTGGATTCTAATTAGCCATCCGTCCACTCCAGGCCATAGGGCCCCAGGCACAAACAACGGCGCTTTTCCCTGGATAACAAACTCGCCTGCCAACTTTTTGATGGCAGATTGCAGGAGCCACTTGGTACTATCAAACCAGCCCAACTTGGCACTGGTGCCACCATGGGTCTGGTCACCATCCTGCCTATCGTAGCTTTTCAGGAGCCAGCCGGTCACTCCAAGCCATAGGCCCCCAGACACAAAGCTCGGCCCGTTTCCCTGGCAAACAAAAGTAAGCTGCCCCGCTTCTGGATGGCAGATTGCAGGAGCCACTTGGTACTATCAAACCAGCCCGACTTGGCACTGGTGCCAACTCTGGTCTGGGAACCATCCTGCGTATCGTGGATTCTAAGGAGCCAGCCGGCCACTCCCAGCCACAGGCCCCCAAACACAAACAACGGCGCTTTTCCCTGGAAAACAAAACTCGCCTGCCAACTTTTTGATGGCAGATTGCAGGAGCCCCTTGGTACTATCAAACCAGCCCAACTTGGCACTGGTGCCGCCATGGGTCTGGTCACCATCCTGCCTATCGTAGCTTTTCACGAGCCAGCCGGTCACTCCCAGCCATAGGCCCCCAGACAAATCCTCGGCCCGTTTCCCTGGCAAACAAAAGTAAGCTGCCCCGCTTCTGGATGGCAGATTGCAGGATCCACTTGGTACTATCAAACCAGCCCGACTTGGCACTGGTGCCACGACAAGTCTGGGAACCATCCTGCGTATCGTGGATTCTAATGAGCCAGTCGGCCACTCCCAGCCACAGGCCCCCAAACACAAACAACGGAGCTTTTCCCTGGAAAACAAAACTCGCCTGCCAACTTTTTGATGGCAGATTGCAGGAGCCACTTGGTACTATCAAACCAGCCCAACTTGGCACTGGTGCCACCTTGGGTCTGGTCACCATCCTGCCTATCGTAGCTTTTCAGGAGCCAGCCGGTCACTCCCAGCCATAGGCCCCGAGACACAAAGCTCTGCCCTTTTCCCTGGCAAACAAAAGTAAGCTGCCCCGCTTCTGGATGGCAGATTGCAGGAGCCACTTTGCACCATCAAACTATCCCGACAAGGCACTGGTGCCACCTTGGGTCTGGGAACCATCCTGCGTATGGTGGATTCTAAGGAGCCAGCCGGCCACTCCCAGCCACAGGCCCCTAAACACAACAACGGCGCTTTTCCCTGGAAAACAAAACTCGCCTGCCAATTTTTGATGGCAGATTGCAGGAGCCACTTGGTACTATCAAACCAGCCCAACTTGGCACTGGTGCCACCATGGGTCTGGTCACCATCCTGCCTATCGTAGCTTTTCAGGAGCCAGCCGGTCACTCCCAGCCATAGGCCCCCAGACACAAAGCTCGGCCCGTTTCCCTGGCAAGCAAAAGTAAGCTGTCCCGCTTCTGGATGGCAGATTGCAGGACGCACTTGGTAGTATCAAACCAGCCCGACTTGGCACTGGCGCCACCTCACGTCTGGGAACCATCCTGCGTATCGTGGATTCTAAGCAGCCAGCCGGCCACTCCCAGCCACAGGCCCCCAAACACAAACAACGGTGCTTTTCCCTGGAAAACAAAACTCGCCTGCCAACTTTTTGATGGCAGATTGCAGGAGCCACTTGGTACTATCAAACCAGCCCAACTTGGCACTGGTGCCACCATGGGTCTGGTCACCATCCTGCCTATCGTAGCTTGTCAGGAGCCAGCCGGTCACTCCCAGCCATAGGCCCCCAGACACAAACCTCGGCCCGTTTCCCTGGCAAACAAAAGCAAGCTGCCCCGCTACTGGATGGCAGATTGCAGGAGCCACTTTGCACCATCAAACTAGCCCGACTTGGCACTGGTGCCACCTCAGGTCTGGGAACCATGCTGCGTATCGTGGAGTCTAATTAGCCATCCGGCCACTCCCACCCACAGGCCCCCAAACACAAACAACGGCGCTTTTCCCTGGAAAACAAAACTCGCCTGCCAAATTTTGATGGCAGATTGCCGGAGCCACTTGGTACTATCAAACCAGCCCACCTTGACACTGGTGCCACCATGGGTCTGGTCACCATCCTGCCTATCGTAGCTTTTCAGGAGCCAGCCGGTCACTCCCAGCCATAGGCCCCCAGACACAAAGCTCGGCCCGTTTCCCTGGCAAACAAAAGTAAGTTATCCCGCTTCTGGATGGCAGATTGCAGGAGCCACTTTTCACCATCAAACCAGCCCGACTTGGCACTGGTGCCACCTCTGGTCTGGGAACCATCCTGCGTATCATGGATTCTAAGGAGCCAGCCGGCCACTCCCAGCCACAGGCCCCCAAACACAAACAACGGCGCTTTTCCCTGGATAACAAACTCGCCTGCCACGTTTTTGATGGCAGATTGCAGGAGCCACTTGGTACTATCAAATCAGCCCAACTTGGCACTGGTGCCACCATGGGTCTGGTCACCATCCTGCCTATCGTAGCTTTTCAGGAGCCAGCCGGTCACTCCCAGCCATAGGCCCCGAGACACAAACCTCGGCCCGTTTCCCTGGCAAACAAAAGTAAGCTACCCCGCTTCTGGATGGCAGATTGCAGGATGCACTTGGTACTATCAAACCAGCCCAACTTGGCACTGGTGCCACCTCAGGTCTGGGAACCATCCTGCGTATCGTGGATTCTAAGGAGCCAGCCGGCCACTCCCAGCCATAGGCCCCCAAACAAAAACAACGGCGCTTTTCCCTGGAAAACAAAACGTGCCTGCCAACTTTTTGATGGCAGATTGCAGGAGCCACTTGGTACTATCAAACCAGGCCAACTTGGCACTGGTGCCACCATGGGTCTGGTCACCATCCTGCCTATCGTAGCTTTTCAGGAGCCAGCCAGTCACTCCCAGCCGTAGGCCCAGAGACACAAAGCTCGGCCCGTTTCCCTGACAAACAAAAGTAAGCTGTCCCGCTTCTGGATGGCAGATTGCAGGACGCACTTGGTACTATCAAACCAGCCCGACTTGGCACTGGTGCCACCTCTGGTCTGGGAACTATCCTGCGTATGGTAGATTCTAAGCAGCCAGCCGGCCACTCCCAGCCACAGGCCCCCAAACAAAAACAACGGCGCTTTTCCCTGGAAAACAAAACTCGTCTGCCAACTTTTTGATGGCAGATTGCCGGAGCCACTTGCTACTATCAAACCAGCCCAACTTGGCACTGGTGCCACCATGGGTCTGGTCAACATCCTGCCTATCGTAGCTTTTCAGGAGCCAGCCGGCCACTCCCTGCCACAGGCCCCCAAACACAAACAACGGCGCTTTTCCCTGGAAAACAAAATTCGCCTGCCAACATTTTGATGGCAGATTGCAGGAGCCACTTGGTACTATCAAATCAGCCCAACTTGGCACTGGTGCCACCATGGGTCTGGTCACCATCCTGCCTATCGTAGCTTTTCAGGAGCCAGCCGGTCACTCCCAGCCATAGGCCCCCAGACACAATACTCGGCCCGTTTCCCTGGCAAACAAAAGTAAGCAGCCCCGCTTCTGGATGGCAGATTGCAGCAACCACTTGGTACTATCAAACCAGCCCAACTTGGCACTGGTGCCACCTCTGGTCTGGGAACCATGCTGAGTATCATGGATTCTAAGGAGCCAGCCGGCCACTCCCAGCCACAGGCCCCCAAACACAAACAACGGCGCTTTTCCCTGGAAAACAAAACTCGCCTGCCAAGTTTTTGATGGCAGATTGCAGGAGCCACTTGGTACTATCAAACCAGCCCAACTTGGCACTGGTGCCGTCATGGGTCTGGTCACCATCCTGCCTATCGTAGCTTTTCACGAGCCAGCCGGTCACTTCCAGGCTTAGGCCCCCAGACACAATCCTCGGACCGTTTCCCTGGCAAACAAAAGTAAGCTGCCCCGCTTCTGGATGGCAGATTGCAGGATCCACTTGGTACTATCAAACCAGCCCAACTTGGCACTGGTGTCACCATGGGTCTGGGAACCATCCTGTGTATCGTGGGTTCTAATTAGCCATCCGTCCACTCCAGGCCATAGGGCCCCAGGCACAAACAACGGCGCTTTTCCCTGGATAACAAACTCGCCTGCCAACTTTTTGATGGCAGATTGCAGGAGCCACTTGGTACTATCAAACCAGCCCAACTTGGCACTGCTGCCACCATGGGTCTGGTCACCATCCTGCCTATCGTAGCTTTTCAGGAGCCAGCCGGTCACTCCCAGCCATATGCCCCGAGACACAAACCTCGGCCCGTTTCCCTGGCAAACAAAAGTAAGCTACCCCACTTCTGGATGGCAGATTGCAGGACGCACTTGGTACTATCAAACCAGCCCAACTTGGCACTGGTGCCACGTCAAGTCTAGGAACCATCCTGCGTATCGTGGATTCTAAGGAGCCAGCCGGCCACTCCCAGCCATAGGCCCCCAAACAAAAACAACGGCGCTTTTCCCTGGTAAAGAAAACTTGCCTGCCAACTTTTTGATGGCAGATTGCAGGAGCCACTTGGTACTATCAAACCAGCCCAACTTGGCACTGGTGCCACCATGGGTCTGGTCACCATCCTGCCTATCGTAGCTTTTCAGGAGCCAGCCGGTCACTCCCAGCCATAGGCCCCCAGACACAAACCTCGGCCCGTTTCCCTGGCAAACAAAAGTAAGCAGCCCCGCTTCTGGATGGCAGATTGCAGCAACCACTTGGTACTATCAAACCAGCCCAACTTGGCACTGGTGCCACCTCTGGTCTGGGAACCATGCTGAGTATCATGGATTCTAAGGAGCCAGCCGGCCACTCCCAGCCACAGGCCCCCAAACACAAACAACGGCGCTTTTCCCTGGAAAACAAAACTCGCCTGCCAAGTTTTTGATGGCAGATTGCAGGAGCCACTTGGTACTATCAAACCAGCCCAACTTGGCACTGGTGCCGTCATGGGTCTGGTCACCATCCTGCCTATCGTAGCTTTTCACGAGCCAGCCGGTCACTTCCAGGCTTAGGCCCCCAGACACAATCCTCGGACCGTTTCCCTGGCAAACAAAAGTAAGCTGCCCCGCTTCTGGATGGCAGATTGCAGGATCCACTTGGTACTATCAAACCAGCCCAACTTGGCACTGGTGTCACCATGGGTCTGGGAACCATCCTGTGTATCGTGGGTTCTAATTAGCCATCCGTCCACTCCAGGCCATAGGGCCCCAGGCACAAACAACGGCGCTTTTCCCTGGATAACAAACTCGCCTGCCAACTTTTTGATGGCAGATTGCAGGAGCCACTTGGTACTATCAAACCAGCCCAACTTGGCACTGCTGCCACCATGGGTCTGGTCACCATCCTGCCTATCGTAGCTTTTCAGGAGCCAGCCGGTCACTCCCGGCCATATGCCCCGAGACACAAACCTCGGCCCGTTTCCCTGGCAAACAAAAGTAAGCTACCCCACTTCCTGATGGCAGATTGCAGGACGCACTTGGTACTATCAAACCAGCCCAACTTGGCACTGGTGCCACGTCAAGTCTAGGAACCATCCTGCGTATCGTGGATTCTAAGGAGCCAGCCGGCCACTCCCAGCCATAGGCCCCCAAACAAAAACAACGGCGCTTTTCCCTGGTAAAGAAAACTTGCCTGCCAACTTTTTGATGGCAGATTGCAGGAGCCACTTGGTACTATCAAACCAGCCCAACTTGGCACTGGTGCCACCATGGGTCTGGTCACCATCCTGCCTATCGTAGCTTTTCAGGAGCCAGCCGGTCACTCCCAGCCATAGGCCCCCAGACACAAACCTCGGCCCGTTTCCCTGGCAAACAAAAGTAAGCTGCCCCGCTTCTGGATGGCAGATTGCAGGAGCCACTTGGTACTATCAAACCAGCCCGACTTGGCACTGGTGCCACCTCTGGTCTGGGAACCATCCTGCGTATCGTGGATTCTAAGGAGCCAGCCGGCCACTCCCAGCCACAGGCCCCCAAACACAAACAACGGCGCTTTTCCCTGGAAAACAAAACTCGCCTGCCAACTTTTTGATGGCAGATTGCAGGAGCCACTTGGTACTATCAAACCAGCCCAACTTGGCACTGGTGCCGCCATGGGTCTGGTCACCATCCTGCCTATCGTAGCTTTTCACGAGCCAGCCGGTCACTCCCAGCCATAGGCCCCCAGAGAAAAACCTCGGCCCGTTTCCCTGGAAAACAAAAGTAAGCTGCCCCGCTTCTGGATGGCAGATTGGAGGACGCACTTGTTACTATCAAACCAGCCCGACTTGGCACTGGTGCCACCACTGGTCTGGGAACCATCCTGCGTATCGTGGATTCTAAAGAGCCAGCCGGCCACTCCCAGCCACAGGCTCCCAAACACAAACAACGGCGCTTTTCCCTGGAAAACAAAACTCGCCTGCCAACTTTTTGATGGCAGATTGCAGGAGCCACTTGGTACTATCAAACCAGCCCAACTTGGCACTGCTGCCACCATGGGTCTGGTCACCATCCTGCCTATCGTAGGTTTTCACGAGCCTGCCGGTCACTCCCAGCCATAGGCCCCCAGACAAATCCTCGGCCCGTTTCCCTGGCAAACAAAAGTAAGCTGCCCCGCTTCTGGATGGCAGATTGCAGGATCCACTTGGTACTATCAAACCAGCCCGACTTGGCACTGGTGCCACGACAAGTCTGCGAACCATCCTGCGTATCGTGGATTCTAATGAGCCAGCCGGCCACTCCCAGCCACAGGCCCCCAAACACAAACAACGGCGCTTTTCCCTGGAAAACAAAACTCGCCTGCCAACTTTTTGATGGCAGATTGCAGGAGCCACTTGGTACTATCAAACCAGCCCAACTTGGCACTGGTGCCACCTTGGGTCTGGTCACCATCCTGCCTATCGTAGCTTTTCAGGAGCCAGCCGGTCACTCCCAGCCATAGGCCCCGAGACACAAAGCTCGGCCCTTTTCCCTGGCAAACAAAAGTAAGCTGCCCCGCTTCTGGATGGCAGATTGCAGGAGCCACTTTGCACCATCAAACTATCCCGACTAGGCACTGGTGCCACCTTGGGTCTGGGAACCATCCTGCGTATGGTGGATTCTAAGGAGCCAGCCGGCCACTCCCAGCCACAGGCCCCTAAACACAACAACGGCGCTTTTCCCTGGAAAAAAAAACTCGCCTGCCAAATTTTGATGGCAGATTGCAGGAGCCACTTGGTACTATCAAACCAGCCCAACTTGGGACTGGTGCCACCATGGGTCTGGTCACCATCCTGCCTATCGTAGCTTTTCAGGAGCCAGCCGGTCACTCGCAGCCATAGGCCCCCAGACAAAAACCTCGGCCCGTTTCCCTGGCAAACAAAAGTAAGCTGCCCTGCTTCTGGATGGCAGATTGCAGGAACCACTTGGTACTATCAAACCAGCCCGACTTGGCACTGGTGCCACCTCTGGTCTGGGAACCATCCTGCGTATCGTGGATTCTAAGGAGCCAGTCGGCCACTCCCAGCCACAGGCCCCCAAACACAAACAACGGCCCGTTTCCGTGGCAAACAAAAGTAAGCTGCCCCGCTTCTGGATGGCAGATTGCAGGAGCCACTTGGTACTATCAAACCAGCCGGACTTGGCACTGGTGCCACCTCTGGTCTGGGAACCATCCTGCGTATCGTGGTGTCTAAGGAGCCAGCCGGCCACTCCCAACCACAGGCCCCCAAACACAAACAACGGCGCTTTTCCCTGGAAAACAAAACTCGCCTGCCAACTTTTTGATGTCAGATTGCAGGAGCCACTTGGTACTATCAAACCAGCCCAACTTGGCACTGGTGCCACCATGGGTCTGGTCACCATCCTGCCTATCGTAGCTTTCAGGAGCCCGCCGGTCACTCCCTGCCATAGGCCCCGAGACACAAACCTCGGCCCGTTTCCCTGGCAAACAAAAGTAAGCTGCCCCGCTTCTGGATGGCAGATTGCAGGACGCACTTGGTACTATCAAACCAGCCCGACTTGGCACTGGCGCCACCTGACGTCTGGGAACCATCCTGCGTATCATGGATTCTAAGCAGCCAGCCGGCCACTCCCAGCCACAGGCCCCCAAACACAAACAACGGCGCTTTTCCCTGGCAAACAAAAGTAAGCTGCCCCGCTTCTGGATGGCAGATTGCAGGAACCACTTGGTAGTATCAAACCAGCCCAACTTGGCACTGGTGGCACCTCTTGTCTGGGAACCATGCTGCGTATCGTGGTTTCTAAGGAGCCAGCCGGCCACTCCCAACCATAGACCCCCAGACACAAACCTCGGCCCGTTTCCCTGGAAAACAAAAGTAAGCTACCCCGATTCTGGATGGCAGATTGCAGGAGGCACTTGGTACTATCAAATCAGCCCAACTTGGCACTGGTGCCACAATGGGTCTGGTAAACATCCTGCCTATCGTAGCTTTTCAGGAGCCAGCCGGCCACTCTCAGCCATATGCCCCCAAAAACAAACCACGGCCCTTTTCTCTGGCAAACAAAACTCAACTGCCCCTCTTCTGGATGGCAAATTTTAGGACGCACTTTGTACTACGAAAACCGCCCGACGTGGCACTGGTGCCACCTTGTGTCAGGGAACCATCCTGCATATCGAGCTTTTTAAGGAGCCAGCCGGCCACGCCCAGCCATAAACCCCCGAAAAAAAACCACGGACCATTTCTCTTGGAAACAAAAATCCGCTGCCCCGCGTCTGTATGGCAGATTGCAGGAGCCACTTTGCACCATCAAACCAGCCCGACTTGGCACTGGTGCCACCTTGGGTGTGGGAACAATCCTGCATATCGTGGATTCTAAGGAGCCAGCCGGCCACTCCCTGCCACAGGCCCCCAAACACAAACAACGGCGCTTTTCCCTGGAAAACAAAACTCGCCTGCCAACTTTTTGATGGCAGATTGCAGGAGCCACTTGGTACTATCAAATCATCCCAACTTGGCACTGGTGCCACTATGGGTCTGGGAACCATCCTGCCTATCGTAGCTTTTCAGGAGCCAGCCGGTCACTCCCAGCCATAGGCCCCCAGACACAAACCTCGGACCGTTTCCCTGGCAAACAAAATTAAGCTGCCCCGATTCTGGATGGCAGATTGCAGGAGCCACTTGGTTGTGTCAAACCAGCCCGACTTGGCACTGGTGCCACCTTGGGTCTGGGAACCATCCTGCGTATCGTGGATTCTAAGCAGCCACCCGGCCACTCTGAGCCACAGGCCCCCAAACAAAATCTACGGCGCTTTTCCCTGGAAAACAAAACTCGCCTGCCAACTTTTTGATGGCAGATTGCAGGAGCCACTTGGTACTATCAAACCAGCCCAACTTGGCACTGGTGCCACCTCTGGTCTGGGAACCATCCTGCCTATCGTAGCTTTTCAGGAGCCAGCCGGTCACTCCCAGCCATAGACCCCCAGACACAAACCTCGGCCCGTTTCCCTGGCAAACAAAAGTAAGCTGCCCCGCTTCTGGATGGCAGATTGCAGGAGCCACGTTGCACCATCAAACCAGCCCCACTTGGCACTGGTGCCACCTTGGGTCTGGGAACAAGTTGGGCTGGTTTGATAGTACCAAGTGCCTCCTGCAATCTGCCATCCAGAAGCGGGACAGCTTACTTTTGTTTCCCAGGGAAACGGGCCGAGGTATTTGTCTGGGGGCCTATGGCTGGGAGTGACCGGCTGACTACTGAAAAGCTACGATAGGCAGGATGGTTACCAGACTCATGGTGCCACCAGTGCCAAGTCGGGCTGGTTTGATAATACTAAATAGCTCCTGCAATCTGCCATCCAGACGCGGGGCAGCGGATTTTTGTTTGCTGGAGAAAAGTTCCGTGGTTTTTTTTTTGGGGGTATATGACTGGACGTGGCCGGCTGGCTCCTTAAAAAGCTCTATACGCAGGATTGTTCCCTGACCCAAGGTGGCATCAGTGCCAAGTCGGGCTGTTTTCGTAGTACCAAGTGCGTCCTGCAATTTGCCATCCAGAAGCGGGGCAGCCTACTTTTGTTTGCCAGGGAAACGTGCCGAGGTATTTGTCTGGGGGCCTATGGCTGGGAGTGAGCGGCTGGCTCCTGAAAAGCTACGATAGGCAGGATGGTGACCAGACCCATGGTGGCACCAGTGCCAAGTTGGGCTGGTTTGATAGTACCAAGTGGCTCCTGCAATCTGCCATCAAGAAGTTGGCAGGCGAGTTTTGTTTTCCAGGGAAAAGCGCCGTTGTTTTTGTTTAGAGGCCTGTGGCTGGGAGTGGCCGCCTGTCCTCGTAGAATCTACGTTACGCAGCATGGTTCCCAGAGCCAAGGTGGCACCAGGGCCAAGTCGGGCTGGTTTGTAAGTACCAAGTGCATCCTGCAATCTGCCACCAAAAGCGGGGCAGCTTACTTTTGTTTGCCAGGGAAACGGGCCGAGGTTTGTGTCCGGGGGCCTATGGCAGGGAGTGACCGGCTGGCTCCTGAAAAGCTACGATAGGCAGGATGTTTACCAGACCCATGGTGGCACCAGTGCCAAGTTGGGCTGATTTGATAGTACCAAGTGGCTCCTGCAATCTGCCATCCAGAATCGGGGTAACTTACTTTTGTTTTCCAGGGAAACGGGCCGAGGTTTGTGTCTGGGGGTCTATGGCTGGGAGTGACCGGCTGGCTCCTGAAAAGCTACGATAGGCAGGATGGTTCCCAGACCAGAGGTGGCACCAGTGCCAAGTTGGGCTGGTTTGATAGTACCAAGTGGCTCCTGCAATCTGCCATCAAAAAGTTGGCAGGCACGTTTTGTTTTCCAGGGAAAAGCGCCGTTGTTTGTGTTTGGGGGCCTGTGGCTCAGAGTGGCCGGGTGGCTGCTTAGAATCCACGTTACGCAGGATGGTTCCCAGACCCAAGGTGGCACCAGTGCCAAGTCGGGCTGGTTTGACACAACCAAGTGGCTCCTGCAATCTGCCATCCAGAATCGGGGCAGCTTAATTTTGTTTGCCAGGGAAACGGTCCGAGGTTTGTGTCTGGGGGCCTATGGCTGGGAGTGACCGGCTGGCTCCTGAAATGCTACAATAGGCAGGATGGTTCCCAGACCCATAGTGGCACCAGTGCCAAGTTGGGATGATTTGATAGTACCAAGTGGCTCCTGCAATCTGCCATCAAAAAGCTGGCAGGCGAATTTTATTTTCCAGGGAAAAGCGCCGTTGTTTGTGTTTGGGGGCCTGTGGCTGGCAGTGGCCGGCTGGCTCCTGAAAATCCATGATACGCAGCATGGTTCCCAGACCCAAGGTGGCATCAGTGCCAAGTAGGGCTGGTTTCATAGTACCCAGTGGCTCCTGCAATCTGCCATCCAGAAGAGGGGCAGTTGAGTTTTGTTTTCCAGAGAAAAGGGCCGTGGTTTGTGTTTGGGGCCTATGGCTGAGAGTGACCGGCTGGCCCCTGAAAATCCACGATAGGAAGGATGGTTCCCAGATCCAAGGTGGCAGCAGTGCCATGTTGTGCTGGTGTGATAGTCCCAAGTGGCTCCTGCAATCTGCCATCCAGAAGCGGGGCAGCTGAATTTTGTTTGCCAGACAAAAAGGCTGTGGTTTGTGTTTGGGGGCCTGTGGCTGGGAGTGGCCGGCTGGCTCCTGAAAATCCATGATACGCAGTATGGTTCCCAGACCCAAGGTGGCACCAGTGCCAAGTGGGGCTGGTTTCACAGTGTCAAGTGCCTCCTGCAATCTCCCATCCAGAAGCGGGGCAGCTGAGTTTTGTTTGCCTGTGAAACGGGCCGTTGTTTTTAATTGGGGTCTGTGGCCGAGAGTGTTCGGCTGGCTCCTGACAACCCACAATACGCAGGATGGTTCCCAGACCCAAGGTGGCACCAGTGCCAAGTCGGGCTGGTTTGATAGTACCAAGTGGCTCCTGCAATCTGCCATCCAGAAGCGGTGCAGTTGAGTTTTGTTTGCCAGAGAAAAGGGCCGTGGGTTGTGTTTGGGGGCATATGGCTGGGAGTGGCCGGCTGTCTCATTAAAAAGATCGATACGCAGGATGGTTCCCAGACCCAAGGGGGCACCAGTGCCAAGTCGGGCTGTTTTTTTAGTACCAAGTGCGTCCTGCAATTTGCCATCCAGAAGAGGGGCAGTTGAGTTTTGTTTGCCAGAGAATAGCGCCGTTGTTTGTGTTTGGGGGCTTGTGGCTCGTAGTGGCCGACTGGCGCCTTAGAATCTGTGTTACGCAGCATGGTTCCCAGTCCCAAGGTGGCACCAGTGCCAAGTTTTGCTGGTTTGATAGTACCAAGTGGCTCCTGCAATCTGCCATCCAGAAGCGGGGTAGCTTACTTTTGTTTGCCAGGGAAACGGGCCGAGGTTTGTGACTGGGGACCTATGGCTGGGAGAGACCGGCTGGCTCCTGGAAAGCTACAATAGGCAGGATGGTTACCAGACCCATGGTGGCACCAGTGCCAAGTTGGGCTGGTTTGATAGTACCAAGTGGCTCCGGCAATCTGCCTTCAAAAAGTTGGCAGGCGAGTTTTGTTTTCCAGGGAAAAGCGACATTGTTTGTATTTGGGGGCCTGTGGCTGGGAGTGGCCGGCTGGCTCCTTTGAACCCACGATATGCAGGATGGTTCCCAGACCCAAGGTGGCACCAGTGCCAAGTTTTGCTGGTTTGATACTACCAAGTGCGTCCTGCAATCTGCCATCCAGAAGCGGGGCAGCTTAATTTTGTTTGCCAGGGAAACGGGCCGTGGGTTTTGTTTGGGGGCATATATCTGAGAGTGGCCGGCTGGCTCCTGAAAATCCACGCTAGGCAGCATGGTTCCCAGATGCAATGTGGCACCAGTGCCAAGTCGGGCTGGTTTGATGGTGCAAAGTGGCTCCTGCAATCTGCCATCCAGAAGCGGGGCAGCTGATTTTTGTTTGCCAGAGGAAAATTCCGTGGATTGTTTTTGGGGGCATATTGCTGGGAGTGGCCGGCTGGCTCCTTAAAATGCTCGATACGCATGATGGTTCCCAGGCCCAAGGTGTCACCACTACCAAGTCGGCCTGCGGTTTTAGTATCAAGTTCATCCTGCAATTTGCCATCCAGAAGAGGGGCAGTTGAGTTTTGTTTGCCAGAGAAACGGGCTGAGGTTTCTGTTTGGGGACATATGGCTGAGAGTGGCCGGCTGGCCCCTGAATATCCACGATACAGAGCATGGTTCCCAGATCCAAGGTGGCACCAGTGCCAAGTCGGGCTGGTTTGATAGTACCAAGTGTCTCCTGCAATCTGCCATCCAGAAGCAGGGCAGCTTACTTTTGTTTGCCAGAGAAATAGGCCTAGGTTTTTGTTTGGGGGCCTGTGGCTAGGAGTGGCCGGCTGGCTCCTAAGAATCCACGATACGCAGGATGTTTCCCAGACCCAAGGTGGCACCAGTGCCAAGTCGGGCTGGTTTGATAGTACCAAGTGGCTCCTGCAAACTCCATCAAAAAGTTGGCAGGCGTGTTTTGTTTTCCAGGGAACAGCGCCGTTGATTTTGTTTGGGGGCCTGTGGCTGGCAGTGGCCGGCTGGCTCCTTAGAATCCACGATACGCAGGATGGTTCCCAGACCCAAGGTGGCACCAGTGCCAAGTCGGGCTGGTTTGATAGTACCAAGTGGCTCCTGCAATCTGCCATCCAGAAGTGAGGCAGCTAAGTTTTGTTTGCGAGAAAAAAGGGCCGTGGTTTTTGTTGGGGGCCTGTGGCTGGGAGTAGCCGGCTGGCTCCTTAAAATCCACGATAGGCAGGATGGTTCCCAGACCCAAGGTGGCACCAGTGCCAAGTCGGGCTGGTTTGATAGTACCAAGTGGCTCCTGCAATCTGCCATCCAGAAGCGGGGCAGCTGAGTTTTGTTTGCCAGAGAAAAAGGCTCTGGTTTGTGTTTGGGGGCCTGTGGCTGGGAGTGGCCGGCTGGCTCCTGAAAATCCACGATACGCAGCATGGTTCCCAGACCCAAGGTGGCACCAGTGCCAAGTGGGGCTCGTTTGACAGTGTCAAGTGCCTCCTGCAATCTCCCATCCAGAAGCGGGGCAGCTGAGTTTTTTTTGCCAGGGAAACGGACCTTTGTTTTTGATTGGGCTCTGTGGCCGAGAGTGGTCGGCTGTCTCCTGACAATCCACAATACGCAGGATGGTTCCCAGACCCAAGGTGGCACCAGTGCCAAGTCGGGCTGGTTTGATAGTACCAAGTGTCTCCTGCAATCTGCCATCCAGAAGCGGGGCAGCTGAGTTTTGTTTGCCAGAGAAAAGGGCCGTGGGTTGTGTTTGGGGGCATATGGCTGGGAGTGGCCACCTGGCTCCTTAAAATGCACGATACGCCGCATGGTAACCAGACGCAAGGTGGCACCAGTGCCAAGTCAGGCTGTTTTTGTAGTACCCAGTGGCTCCTGCAATTTGCCATCCAGAAGCGGGGCAGTTGAATTTTGTTTGCTAGAGAAAAGGGCTGTGGTTTGTGTTTGGGGGCCTATGGCTGAGAGTGGCCGGCTGGCCCCTGAAAATCAACGATAGGCAGGATGGTTCCCAGATCCAAGGTGGCACCAGTGCCAAGTAAGGCTGGTTGTATGGTTCAAAGTAACTCCTGCAATCTGCCATCCAGAAGCGGGACAGCTGAGTTTTTTTTGCCAGAGAAAAGGTCCATGGTTTCTTTTTGGGGCATACGGCTGGGAATTGCCGGCTGGCTCCTTAAAATGCTCGATATGCAGGATGGTTCCCAGAGCCAAGGTGGCACCACTGCCAAGTCGGGCTCTTTTTGTAGTACCAAGTGCGTCCTGCAATTTGCCATCCAGAAGAGGGGCAGTTGAGTTTTGTTTGCCAGAGAAAAGGGCCGTTGTTTGTGTTTGGGGGCCTGTGGCTGGGAGTGTTCGGCTGGTTCCTGAATATGTACGATACGCAGGATTGTTCCCAGATCCAAGGTGGCAGCAGTGCCATGTTGTGCTGGTGTGATAGTCCCAAGTGGCTCCTGCAATCTGCCATCCAGAAGTGGGGCAGCTGATTTTTGTTTGCCAGAGAAAAGGTCCGTGGTTTGTTTTTGGGGGCATATGGCTCAGAGTGGCCGGCTGGCTCCTGAAAAGCTACGATAGGCAGGATGGTGACCAGACCCATGGTGGCACCAGTGCCAAGTTGGGCTGGTTTGATAGTACCAAGTGGCTCCTGCAATCTGCCATCAAAAAGTTGTCAGGCGAGTTTTGTTTTCCAGGGAAAAGCGCCGTTGTTTGTGTTTGGGTGCCTGAGGCTGGGAGTGGCCGGCTGGCTCCTTAGAATCCACGATACGCAGGATGGTTCCCAGACCAGTGGTGGCACCAGTGCCAAGTCGGGCTGGTTTGATAGTAACAAGTGCGTCCTACTATCTGCCATCCAGAAGCGGGGCAGCTTACTTTTGTTTGCCAGGGAAACGGGCCGAGCTTTGTGTCTGGGGGCCTGTGGCAGGGAGTGACCGGCTGGCTCCTGAAAAGCTACGATAGGCAGGATGGTGACCAGACCCATGGTGGCACCAGTGCCAAGTTGGGCTGGTTTGATAGTACCAAGTGGCTCCTGCAATCTGCCATCAAAAAGTTGTCAGGCGAGTTTAGTTTTCCAGGGAAAAGCGCCGTTGTTTGTGTTTGGGGGCCTGTGGCTGGGAGTGGCCGGCTGGCTAATTAGAATCCACGATACGCAGGATGGTTCCCAGACCAGAGGTGGCAACAGTGACAAGTCGGGCCAGTTTGATGGTGCAAAGTGGCTCCTGCAATCTGCCATCCAGAAGCAGGGCTGCTTACTTTTGTTTGCCAGGGAAAGGAGCCGAGGTTTTTGTCTGGGGGCCTATGGCTGGGAGTGACCAGCTGGCTCCTGAAAAGGTACGATAGGCAGGATGGTTACCAGACCCATGGTGGCACCAGTGCCAAGTTCGGCTGATTTGATAGTACCAAGTGGCTCCTGCAATCTGCCATCAAAATGTTGGTAGGCGAGTTTTGTTTTCCAGGGAAAAGCGCCGTTGTTTGTGTTTGGGGGCCTGTGGGTGGGAGTGGCCGGATGGCTAATTAGAATCCACGATACGCAGGATGGTTCCCAGACCTAAAGTGGCACCAGTGACAAGTCGGGCCAGTTTGATGGTGCAAAGTTGCTACTGAAATCTGCCATCCAGAAACGGGGCAGCTTACTTTTGTTTGCCAGGGAAACGGGCCAAGGTTTGTGTGTGGGGGCCTATGGCTGTGAGTGACCGGCTAGGTCCTGAAAAGCTACGAGAGGCATGATGGTGACCAGACCCATGGTGGCACCAGTGCCAAGTTGGGCTGGTTTGATAGTACCAAGTGGCTCCTGCAATCTGCCATCAAAAAGTCGGCAAGCGAGTGTTGATTTCCAGGGAAAAGCGCCGTTGTTTGTGTTTGGGGGCCTGTGGCAGGGAGTGGCCGGCTGGCTCCTTAGAATCCACGATACGCAGCATGGTTCCCAGACCCAAGGTGGCACCAGTGCCAAGTCGGGCTGGCTTGATAATACCAAGTGGTTCCTGCAATCGGCCATCAAAAAGTTGGCAGGCGAGTTTTGTTTTCCAGGGAAAAGCGCCGTTGTTTTTGTTTGGGGGCCTATGGGTGGGAGTGGCCGGCTGGCTCCTTAGAATCCACGAGACGCAGGATGGTTCCCAGACCTCAGGTGGCACCAGTGCCAAGTTGGGCTGGTTTGATAGTACCAAGTGCGTCCTGCAATCTGCCATCAAAAATTTGGCAGGCGAGTTTGTTATCCAGGGAAAAGCGCCGTTGTTTGCGCCTGGGGCCCTATGGCCTGGAGTGGACGGATGGCTAATTAGAATCCACGATACACAGGATGGTTCCCAGACCCATGGTGGCACCAGGGCCAAGTTGGGCTGGTTTGATAGTACCAAGTGGATCCTGCAATCTGCCATCCAGAAGCGGGGCAGCTTACTTTTGTTTGCCAGGGAAACGGTCCGAGGATTGTGTCTGGGGGCCTAAGCCTGGAAGTGACCGGCTGGCTCGTGAAAAGCTACGATAGGCAGGATGTGGACCAGACCCATGACGGCACCAGTGCCAAGTTGGGCTGGTTTGATAGTACCAAGTGGCTCCTGCAATCTGCCATCAAAAACTTGGCAGGCGAGTTTTGTTTTCCAGGGAAAAGCGCCGTTGTTTGTGTTTGGGGGCCTGTGGCTGGGAGTGGCCGGCTGGCTCCTTAGAATCCACGATACTCAGCATGGTTCCCAGACCAGAGGTGGCACCAGTGCCAAGTTGGGCTGGTTTGATTGTAACAAGTGCGTCCGGGAATCTGCCATCCAGAAGCGGGGCAGCTTACTTTTGTTTGCCAGGGAAACGGGCCGAGGTTTGTGTCTGGGGGCCTATGGCTGGGAGTGGCCGGCTGGCTCCTGAAAAGCTACGATAGGCAGGATGGTGACCAGACCCATGGTGGCACCAGTGCCAAGTTGGGCTGGTTTGATAGTACCAAGTGGCTCCTGCAATCTGCCATCAAAAAGTCGGCAAGCGAGTGTTGATTTCCAGGGAAAAGCGTCGTTGTTTGTGTTTGGGGGCCTGTGGCTGGGAGTGGCCGGCTGGCTCCTTAGAATCCACGATACGCAGCATGGTTCCCAGACCCAAGGTGGCACCAGTGCCAAGTCGGGCTGGCTTGATAATACCAAGTGGTTCCTGCAATCGGCCATCAAAAAGTTGGCAGGCGAGTTTTGTTTTCCAGGGAAAAGCGCCGTTGTTTGTGCCTGGGGCCCTATGGCCTGGAGTGGACGGATGGCTAATTAGAATCCACGATACACAGGATGGTTCCCAGACCCATGGTGGCACCAGTGCCAAGTTGGGCTGGTTTGATAGTACCAAGTGGTTCCTGCAATCTGCCATCCAGAAGCGGGGCAGCTTACTTTTGTTTGCCAGGGAAACGGTCCGAGGTTTGTGTCTGGGGGCCTATGGCTGGGAGTGACCGGCTGGCTCCTGAAAAGCTACGATAGGCAGGATGGTGACCAGACCCATGGTGGCACCAGTGCCAAGTTGGGCTGGCTTGATAATACCAAGTGGTTCCTGCAATCGGCCATCAAAAAGTTGGCAGGCGAGTTTTGTTTTCCAGGGAAAAGCGCCGTTTTTTGTGCCTGGGGCCCTATGGCCTGGAGTGGACGGATGGCTAATTAGAACCCACGATACGCAGGATGGTTCCCAGACCTGAGGTGGCACCAGTGCCAAGTTGGGCTGGTTTGACGGTGCAAAGTGGCTCCTGCAATGTGCCATGCAGAAGCGGGGCAGCTTACTTTTGTTTGCCAGGGAAACGGGCCGAAATATTTGTCTGGGGGCCTCTGGCTGGGGGTGGCTGGCTGGCTCCTGAAAAGCTACGATAGGCAGGATGGTGACCAGACCCATGGTGGCACCAGTGCCAAGTTGGGCTGGTTTGATAGTACCAAGTGGCTCCTGCAATCTGCCATCAAAAACTTGGCAGGCGAGTTTAGTTTTCCAGGGAAAAGCGCCGTTGTTTGTGTTTGGGGGCCTGTGGCTGGGAGTGGCCGGCTGGCTAATTAGAATCCACGATACGCAGGATGGTTCCCAGACCAGAGGTGGCAACAGTGACAAGTCGGGCCAGTTTGATGGTGCAAAGTGGCTCCTGCAATCTGCCATCCAGAAGCAGGGCTGCTTACTTTTGTTTGCCAGGGAAAGGAGCCGAGGTTTTTGTCTGGGGGCCTATGGCTGGGAGTGACCAGCTGGCTCCTGAAAAGGTACGATAGGCAGGACGGTTACCAGACCCATGGTGGCACCAGTGCCAAGTTCGGCTGATTTGATAGTACCAAGTGGCTCCTGCAATCTGCCATCAAAATGTTGGTAGGCGAGTTTTGTTTTCCAGGGAAAAGCGCCGTTGTTTGTGTTTGGGGGCCTGTGGGTGCGAGTGGCCGGATGGCTAATTAGAATCCACGATACGCAGGATGGTTCCCAGACCTAAAGTGGCACCAGTGACAAGTCGGGCCAGTTTGATGGTGCAAAGTTGCTACTGAAATCTGCCATCCAGAAACGGGGCAGCTTACTTTTGTTTGCCAGGGAAACGGGCCAAGGTTTGTGTCTGGGGGCCTATGGCTGTGAGTGACCGGCTAGGTCCTGAAAAGCTACGAGAGGCATGATGGTGACCAGACCCATGGTGGCACCAGTGCCAAGTTGGGCTGGTTTGATAGTACCAAGTGGCTCCTGCAATCTGCCATCAAAAAGTCGGCAAGCGAGTGTTGATTTCCAGGGAAAAGCGCCGTTGTTTGTGTTTGGGGGCCTGTGGCAGGGAGTGGCCGGCTGGCTCCTTAGAATCCACGATACGCAGCATGGTTCCCAGACCCAAGGTGGCACCAGTGCCAAGTCGGGCTGGCTTGATAATACCAAGTGGTTCCTGCAATCGGCCATCAAAAAGTTGGCAGGCGAGTTTTGTTTTCCAGGGAAAAGCGCCGTTGTTTTTGTTTGGGGGCCTATGGGTGGGAGTGGCCGGCTGGCTCCTTAGAATCCACGAGACGCAGGATGGTTCCCAGACCTGAGGTGGCACCAGTGCCAAGTTGGGCTGGTTTGATAGTACCAAGTGGCTCCTGCAATCTGCCATCAAAAATTTGGCAGGCGAGTTTGTTTTCCAGGGAAAAGCGCCGTTGTTTGCGCCTGGGGCCCTATGGCCTGGAGTGGACGGATGGCTAATTAGAATCCACGATACACAGGATGGTTCCCAGACCCATGGTGGCACCAGTGCCAACTTGGGCTGGTTTGATAGTAACAAGTGGTTCCTGCAATCTGCCATCCAGAAGCGGGGCAGCTTACTTTTGTTTGCCAGGGAAACGGTCCGAGGATTGTGTCTGGGGGCCTAAGCCTGGAAGTGACCGGCTGGCTCCTGAAAAGCTACGATAGGCATGATGGTGACCAGACCCATGACGGCACCAGTGCCAAGTTGGGCTGGTTTGATAGTACCAAGTGGCTCCTGCAATCTGCCATCAAAAACTTGGCAGGCGAGTTTTGTTTTCCAGGGAAAAGCGCCGTTGTTTGTGTTTGGGGGCCTGTGGCTGGGAGTGGCCAGCTGGCTCCTTAGAATCCACGATACTCAGCATGGTTCCCAGACCAGAGGTAGCACCAGTGCCAAGTTGGGCTGGTTTGATTGTAACAAGTGCGTCCTGCAATCTGCCATCCAGAAGCGGGGCAGCTTACTTTTGTTTGCCAGGGAAACGGGCCGAGGTTTGTGTCTGGGGGCCTATGGCTGGGAGTGGCCGGCTGGCTCATGAAAAGCTACGATAGGCAGGATGGTGACCAGACCCATGGTGGCACCAGTGCCAAGTTGGGCTGGTTTGATAGTACCAAGTGGCTCCTGCAATCTGCCATCAAAAAGTCGGCAAGCGAGTGTTGATTTCCAGGGAAAAGCGTCGTTGTTTGTGTTTGGGGGCCTGTGGCTGGGAGTGGCCAGCTGGCTCCTTAGAATCCACGATACGCAGCATGGTTCCCAGACCCAAGGTGGCACCAGTGCCAAGTCGGGCTGGCTTGATAATACCAAGTGGTTCCTGCATTCGGCCATCAAAATGTTCGCAGGCGAGTTTTGTTTTCCAGGGAAAAGCGCCGTTGTTTGTGCCTGGGGCCCTATGGCCTGGAGTGGACGGATGGCTAATTAGAATCCACGATACACAGGATGGTTCCCAGACCCATGGTGGCACCAGTGCCAAGTTGGGCTGGTTTGATAGTAACAAGTGCGTCCGGGAATCTGCCATCCAGAAGCGGGGCAGCTTACTTTTGTTTGCCAGGGAAACGGTCCGAGGTTTGTGTCTGGGGGCCTATGGCTGGGAGTGACCGGCTGGCTCCTGAAAAGCTACGATAGGCAGGATGGTGACCAGACCCATGGTGGCACCAGTGCCAAGTTGGGCTGGCTTGATAATACCAAGTGGTTCCTGCGATCGGCCATCAAAAAGTTGGCAGGCGAGTTTTGTTTTCCAGGGAAAAGCGCCGTTGTTTGTGCCTGGGGCCCTATGGCCTGGAGTGGACGGATGGCTAATTAGAACCCACGATACGCAGGATGTTTCCCAGACCTGAGGTGGCACCAGTGCCAAGTTGGGCTGGTTTGACGGTGCAAAGTGGCTCCTGCAATCTGCCATGCAGAAGCGGGGCAGCTTACTTTTGTTTGCCAGGGAAACGGGCCGAAATATTTGTCTGGGGGCCTCTGGCTGGGGGTGGCTGGCTGGCTCCTGAAAAGCTACGATAGGCAGGATGGTGACCAGACCCATGGTGGCACCAGTGCCAAGTTGGGCTGGTTTGATAGTACCAAGTGGCTCCTGCAATCTGCCATCAAAAACTTGGCAGGCGAGTTTTGTTTTCCAGGGAAAAGCGCCGTTGTTTGTGTTTGGGGGCCTGTGGCAGGGAGTGGCCGGCTGGCTCCTTAAAATCCACGATACGCAGCATGGTTCCCAGACCCAAGGTGGCACCAGTGCCAAGTCGGGCTGGCTTGATAATACCAAGTGGTTCCTGCAATCGGCCATCAAAAAGTTGGCTGGCGAGTTTTGTTTTCCAGGGAAAAGCGCCGTTGTTTGTGCCTGGGGCCCTATGGCCTGGAGTGGACGGATGGCTAATTAGAATCCACGATACACAGGATGGTTCCCAGACCCATGGTGGCACCAGTGCCAAGTTGGGCTGGTTTGATAGTAACAAGTGGTTCCTGCAATCTGCCATCCAGAAGCGGGGCAGCTTACTTTTGTTTGCCAGGGAAACGGGCCGAGGTTTGTGTCTGGGGGCCTATGGCAGGGAGTGACCGGCTGGCTCCTGAAAAGCTACGATAGGCAGGATGGTGACCAGACCCATGGTGGCACCAGTGCCAAGTTGGGCTGGCTAGATAATACCAAGTGGTTCCTGCAATCGGCCATCAAAAAGTTGGCAGGCGAGTTTTGTTTTCCAGGTAAAAGCGCCGTTGTTTGTGCCTGGGGCCCTATGGCCTGGAGTGGACGGATGGCTAATTAGAATCCACGATACACAGGATGGTTCCCAGACCCATGGTGGCACCAGTGCCAAGTTGGGCTGGTTTGATAGTACCAAGTGGTTCCTGCAATCTGCCATCCAGAAGCGGGGCAGCTTACTTTTGTTTGCCAGGGAAACGGGCCGAGGTTTTTGTCTGGGGGCCTATGGCTGGGAGTGACCGGCTGGCTCCTGAAAAGATACGATAGGCAGGATGGTGACCAGACCCATGACGGCACCAGTGCCAAGTTGGGCTGGTTTGATAGTACCAAGTGGCTCCTGCAATCTGCCATCAAAAACTTGGCAGGCGAGTTTTGTTTTCCAGGGAAAAGCGCCGTTGTTTGTGTTTGGGGGCCTGTGGCTGGGAGTGGCCGGCTGGCTCCTTAGAATCCACGATACTCAGCATGGTTCGAAGATCAGAGGTGGCACCAGTGCCAAGTTGGGCTGGTTTGATAGTACCAAGTGCGTCCGGGAATCTGCCATCCAGAAGCAAGGCAGCTTACTTTTGTTTGCCAGGGAAACGGGCCGAGGTTTTTGTCTGGGGGCCTATGGCTGGGAGTGACCGGCTGGCTCCTGAAAAGTTACGATAGGCAGGATGGTGACCAGACCCATGGTGGCACCAGTGCCAAGTTGGGCTGGTTTGATAGTACCAAGTGGCTCCTGCAATCTGCCATCAAAAAGTTGGCAGGCGAGTTTTGTTTTCCAGGGAAAAGCGCCGTTGTTTGTGTTTGGGGGCCTGTGGGTGGGAGTGGCCGGCTGGCTCCTTAGAATCCACGATACGCAGGATGGTTCCCAGACCAGTGGTGGCACCAGTGCCAAGTCGGGCTGGTTTGATAGTAACAAGTGCGTCCTACTATCTGCCATCCAGAAGCGGGGCAGCTTACTTTTGTTTGCCAGGGAAACGGGCCGAGCTTTGTGTCTGGGGGCCTATGGCTGGGAGTGACCGGCTGGCTCCTGAAAAGCTACGATAGGCAGGATGGTGACCAGACCCATGGTGGCACCAGTGCCAAGTTGGGCTGGTTTGATAGTACCAAGTGGCTCCTGCAATCTGCCATCAAAAAGTTGTCAGGCGAGTTTTGTTTTCCAGGGAAAAGCGCCGTTGTTTGTGTTTGGGGGCCTGTGGCTGGGAGTGGCCGGCTGGCTAATTAGAATCCACGATACGCAGGATGGTTCCCAGACCAGAGGTGGCAACAGTGACAAGTCGGGCCAGTTTGATGGTGCAAAGTGGCTCCTGCAATCTGCCATCCAGAAGCAGGGCTGCTTACTTTTGTTTGCCAGGGAAAGGAGCCGAGGTTTTTGTCTGGGGGCCTATGGCTGGGAGTGACCAGCTGGCTCCTGAAAAGGTACGATAGGCAGGATGGTTACCAGACCCATGGTGGCACCAGTGCCAAGTTCGGCTGGTTTGATAGTACCAAGTGGCTCCTGCAATCTGCCATCAAAAAGTTGGCAGGCGAGTTTTGTTTTCCAGGGAAAAGCGCCGTTGTTTGTGTTTGGGGGCCTGTGGGTGGGAGTGGCCGGATGGCTAATTAGAATCCACGATACGCAGGATGTTTCCCAGACCTAAAGTGGCACCAGTGACAAGTCGGGCCAGTTTGATGGTGCAAAGTTGCTACTGAAATCTGCCATCCAGAAACGGGGCAGCTTACTTTTGTTTGCCAGGGAAACGGGCCAAGGTTTGTGTCTGGGGGCCTATGGCTGTGAGTGACCGGCTAGGTCCCGAAAAGCTACGATAGGCATGATGGTGACCAGACCCATGGTGGCACCAGTGCCAAGTTGGGCTGGTTTGATAGTACCAAGTGGCTCCTGCAATCTGCCATCAAAAAGTCGGCAAGCGAGTGTTGATTTCCAGGGAAAAGCACCGTTGTTTGTGTTTGGGGGCCTGTGGCAGGGAGTGGCCGGCTGGCTCCTTAGAATCCACGATACGCAGCATGGTTCCCAGACCCAAGGTGGCACCAGTGCCAAGTCGGGCTGGCTTGATAATACCAAGTGGTTCCTGCAATCTGCCATCAAAAAGTTGGCAGGCGAGTTTTGTTTTCCAGGGAAAAGCGCCGTTGTTTTTGTTTGGGGGCCTATGGGTGGGAGTGGCCGGCTGGCTCCTTAGAATCCACGAGACGCAGGATGGTTCACAGACCTGAGGTGGCACCAGTGCCAAGTTGGGCTGGTTTGATAGTACCAAGTGCGTCCTGCAATCTGCCATCCAGAAGCGGGGTAGCTTACTTTTGTTTGCCAGGGAAACGGGCCGAGGTTTGTGTCTGGGGGCCTATGGCGGGGAGTGACCGGCTGGCTCCTGAAAAGCTACGATAGGCAGGATGGTGACCAGACCCATGGTGGCACCAGTGCCAAGTTGGGCGGGTTTGATAGTACCAAGTGGCTCCTGCAATCTGCCATCAAAAACTTGGCAGGCGAGTTTTGTTTTCCAGGGAAAAGCGCCGTTGTTTGTGTTTGGGGGCCTGTGGCTGGGAGTGGCCGGCTGGCTCCTTAGAATCCACGATACTCAGCATGGTTCCCAGACCAGAGGTGGCACCAGTGCCAAGTTGGGCTGGTTTGATTGTAACAAGTGCGTCCGGGAATCTGCCATCCAGAAGCGGGGCAGCTTACTTTTGTTTGCCAGGGAAACGGGCCGAGCTTTGTGTCTGGGGGCCTATGGCTGGGAGTGGCCGGCTGGCTCCTGAAAAGCTACGATAGGCAGGATGGTGACCAGACCCATGGTGGCACCAGTGCCAAGTTGGGCTGGTTTGATAGTACCAAGTGGCTCCTGCAATCTGCCATCAAAATGTTGGCAGGAGAGTTTTGTTTTCCAGGGAAAAGCGCCCTTGTTTGTGTTTGGGGGCCTGTGGCTGGGAGTGGCCGGCTGGCTCCTTAGAATCCACGATACGCAGCATGGTTCCCAGACCCAAGGTGGCACCAGTGCCAAGTCGGGCTGGCTTGATAATACCAAGTGGTTCCTGCAATCTGCCATCAAAAAGTTGGCAGGCGAGTTTTGTTTTCCAGGGAAAAGCGCCGTTGTTTTTGTTTGGGGGCCTATGGGTGGGAGTGGCCGGCTGGCTCCTTAGAATCCACGAGACGCAGGATGGTTCACAGACCTGAGGTGGCACCAGTGCCAAGTTGGGCTGGTTTGATAGTACCAAGTGCGTCCTGCAATCTGCCATCCAGAAGCGGGGTAGCTTACTTTTGTTTGCCAGGGAAACGGGCCGAGGTTTGTGTCTGGGGGCCTATGGCGGGGAGTGACCGGCTGGCTCCTGAAAAGCTACGATAGGCAGGATGGTGACCAGACCCATGGTGGCACCAGTGCCAAGTTGGGCGGGTTTGATAGTACCAAGTGGCTCCTGCAATCTGCCATCAAAAACTTGGCAGGCGAGTTTTGTTTTCCAGGGAAAAGCGCCGTTGTTTGTGTTTGGGGGCCTGTGGCTGGGAGTGGCCGGCTGGCTCCTTAGAATCCACGATACTCAGCATGGTTCCCAGACCAGAGGTGGCACCAGTGCCAAGTTGGGCTGGTTTGATTGTAACAAGTGCGTCCGGGAATCTGCCATCCAGAAGCGGGGCAGCTTACTTTTTTTTGCCAGGGAAACGGGCCGAGCTTTGTGTCTGGGGGCCTATGGCTGGGAGTGGCCGGCTGGCTCCTGAAAAGCTACGATAGGCAGGATGGTGACCAGACCCATGGTGGCACCAGTGCCAAGTTGGGCTGGTTTGATAGTACCAAGTGGCTCCTGCAATCTGCCATCAAAATGTTGGCAGGAGAGTTTTGTTTTCCAGGGAAAAGCGCCCTTGTTTGTGTTTGGGGGCCTGTGGCTGGGAGTGGCCGGCTGGCTCCTTAGAATCCACGATACGCAGGATGTTTCCCAGACCCAAGTTGGCACCAGTACCAAGTAGGGCTGGTTTGATACTACCAAGTGGCTCCTGCAATCTGCCATCCAGAAGCGGGGCAGCTTACTTTTGTTTGCCAGGGAAACGGGCCGAGGTTTGGGTCTGGGGGCCTATGGCTGGGAGTGACCGGCTGGCTCCTGAAAAGCTACGATAGGCAGGATGTTGACCAGACCCATGGTGGCACCAGTGCCAAGTTGGGCTGATTTGATAGTACCAAGTGGCTCCTGCAATCTGCCATCAAAAAGTTGGCAGGCGAATTTTGTTTTCCAGGGAAAAGCGCCGTTGTTTGTGTTTGGGGGCCTGTGGCAGGGAGTGGCCGGCTGGCTCCTGAAAAGCTACGATAGGCAGGATGGTGACCAGACCCATGGTGGCACCAGTGCCAAGTTGGGCTGGTTTGATAGTACCAAGTGGCTCCGGCAATCTGCCATCAAAAAGATGGCAGACGAGTTTTGTTTTCCAGGGAAAAGCGCCGTTGTTTGTGTTTGGGGGCCTGTGCCTGGGAGTGGACGGATGGCTAATTAGAATCTACGATACGCAGGATGGTTCCCAGACCAGAGGTGGCACCAGTGCCAAGTCGGGTGGTTTGATAGTAGCAAGTGGCTCCTGCAATCTGCCATCCAGAAGCGGGACAGCTTACTTTTGTTTGTCAGGGAAACCGGCCGAGTTTTGTGTCTGTGGGCCTACGGCTGGGAGTGACCGGCTGGCTCCTGAAAAGCTACGATAGGCAGGATGGTGACCAGACCCATGGTGGCACCAGTGCCAAGTTGGGCTGGTTTGATAGTACCAAGTGGCTCCTGCAATCTGCCATCAAAAAGTTGGCAGGCAAGTTTTGTTTTCCAGGGAAAAGCGCCGTTGTTTTTGTTTGGGGGCCTATGGCTGGGAGTGGCCGGCTGGCTCCTTAGAATCCACGATACGCAGGATGGTTCCCAGACCTGAGGTGGCACCAGTGCCAAGTTGGGCTGGTTTGATAGTACCAAGTGCGTCCTGCAATCTGCCATCCAGAAGCGGGGTAGCTTACTTTTGTTTGCCAGGGAAACGGGCCGAGGTTTGTGTCTGGGGGCCTATGGCTGGGAGTGACCGGCTGGCTCCTGAAAAGCTACGATAGGCAGGATGGTTCCCAGACCCATGGTGGCACCAGTGCCAAGTTGGGCTGGTTTGATAGTACCAAGTGGCTCCTGCAATCTGCCATCAAAAAGTTGTCAGGCGAGTTTTGTTTTCCAGGGAAAAGCGCCGTTGTTTGTGTTTGGGTGCCTGTGGCTGGGAGTGGCCGGCTGGCTCCTTAGAATCCACGATACGCAGGATGGTTCCCAGACCAGAGGTGGCAGCAATGCCAAGTCGGGCTGGTTTGATGGTGAAAAGTGGCTCCTGCAATCTGCCATCCAGAAGCGGGATAACTTACTTTTGTTTGCCAGGGAAACGGGCCGAGCTTTGTGTCTGGGGGCCTATGGCTGGGAGTGACCGGCTGGCTCCTGAAAAGCTACGATAGGCAGGATGGTGACCAGACCCATGACGGCACCAGTGTCAAGTTGGGCTGGTTTGATAGTACCAAGTGGCTCCGGGAATCTGCCATCAAAATTTGGCAGGCGAGTTTTGTTGTCCAGGGAAAAGCGCCGTTGTTTGTGTCTGGGGGCCTGTGGCTGGGAGTGACCGGCTGGCTCTTTAGAATCCACGATACGCAGGATGGTTCCCAGACCCAAGGTGGCACCAGTGCCAAGTTGGGCTGGTTTGATACTACCAAGTGCGTCCTGGAATCTGCCATCCAGAAGCGGGGCAGCTTACTTTTGTTTGCCAGGGAAATGGGCCGAGTTTTTTCTCTGGGGGCCTATGGCAGGGAGGGACCGGCTGTCTCCTGAAAAGCTACGATAGGCAGGATGGTGACCAGACCCATGGTGGCACCAGTGCCAAGTTGGGCTGATTTGATAGTAGCAAGTGGCTCCTGCAATCTGCCATCAAAATGTTGGCAGGCGAGTTTTGTTTTCCAGGGAAAAGCGCTGTGGTTTGTGTTTGGGGGCCTGTGGCTGGGAGTGACCGGCTGGCTCCTTAGAATCCACGATACGCAGGATGGTTCCCAGACTAGAGGTGGCACCAATGCCAAGATGGGCTGGTTTGATAGTACCAAGTGGCTCCTGCAATCTGCCATCCAGAAGCGGGGCAGCTTGTTTTGTTTGCCAGGGAAACGGGTCGAGCTTTGTGTCTGGGGGCCTATGGCTGGGAGTGACCGGCTGGCTCCTGAAAAGCTACGATAGGCAGGATGGTGACCAGACCCATGGTGGCACCAGTGCCAAGTTGGGCTGGTTTGATAGTACCAAGTGGCTCCTGCAATCTGCCATCAAAAAGTTAGCAGGCAAGTTTTGTTTTCCAGGGAAAAGCGCCGTTGTTTTTGTTTGGGGGCCTATGGCTGGGAGTGGCCGGCTGGCTCCTTAGAATCCACGATACGCAGGATGGTTCCCAGACCTGAGGTGGCACCAGTGCCAAGTCGGGCTGGTTTGATAGTACCAAGTGGCTCCTGCAATCTGCCATCCAGAAGCGGGGTAGCTTACTTTTGTTTGCCAGGGAAACGGGCCGAGGTTTGTGTCTCGGGGCCTATGGCTGGGAGTGACCGGCTGGCTCCTGAAAAGCTACGATAGGCAGGATGGTGACCAGACCCATGGTGGCACCAGTGCCAAGTTGGGCTGGTTTGATAGTACCAAGTGGCTCCTGCAATCTACCATCAAAAACTTGGCAGGCGAGTTTTGTTTTCCAGGAAATAGCCCTGTGGTTTTGTTTGGGGGCCTGTGGCTGGGAGCGACCGGCTGGCCCCTTAGAATCCACGATACGCAGGATGGTTCCCAGACCCAAGGTGGCACCAGTGCCAAGTTGGGCTGGTTTGATAGTACCAAGTGGTTCCTGCCATCTGCCATCCAGAAGCGGGGCAGCTTACTTTTGTTTTCCAGGGAAACGGGCCGAGGTTTTTGTCTGCGGGCCTATGGCTGGGAGTGACCGGCTGGCTCGTGAAAAGCTACGATAGGCAGGATGGTGACCAGACCCATGACGGCACCAGTGCCAAGTTGGGCTGGTTTGATAGTACCAAGTGGCTCCTGCAATCTGCCATCAAAAACTTGGCAGGCGAGTTTTGTTTTCCAGGGAAAAGCGCCGTTGTTTGTGTTTGGGGGCCTGTGGCTGGGAGTGGCCGGCTGGCTCCTTAGAATCCACGATACTCAGCATGGTTCCCAGATCAGAGGTGGCACCAGTGCCAAGTTGGGCTGGTTTGATAGTACCAAGTGCGTCCGGGAATCTGCCATCCAGAAGCGGGGCAGCTTACTTTTGTTTGCCAGGGAAACGGGCCGAGGTTTTTGTCTGGGGGCCTATGGCTGGGAGTGACCGGCTGGCTCCTGAAAAGTTACGATAGGCAGGATGGTGACCAGACCCATGGTGGCACCAGTGCCAAGTTGGGCTGGTTTGATAGTACCAAGTGGCTCCTGCAATCTGCCATCAAAAACTTGGCAGGCGAGTTTGTTTTCCAGGGAAAAGCGCCGTTGTTTGTGTTTGGGGGCCTGTGGCAGGGAGTGGCCGGCTGGCTCCTTAGAATCCACGATACTCAGCATGGTTCCCAGACCCAAGGTGGCACCAGTGCCAAGTTGGGCTGGTTTGATACTACCAAGTGCGTCCTGGAATCTGCCATCCAGAAGCGGGGCAGCTTACTTTTGTTTTCCAGGGAAACGGGCCGAGGTATTTGTCTGGGGGCCTATGGCTGGGAGTGACCGGCTGGCTCCTGAAAAGCTACGATAGGCAGGATGGTGACCAGACCCATGGTGGCACCAGTGCCAAGTTGGGCTGGTTTGATAGTACCAAGTGGCTCCTGCAATCTGCCATCAAAAAGTTGTCAGGCGAGTTTTGTTTTCCAGGGAAAAGCGCCGTTGTTTGTGTTTGGGTGCCTGTGGCTGGGATTGGCCGGCTGGCTCCTTAGAATCCACGATACGCAGGATGGTTCCCAGACCAGTGGTGGCACCAGTGCCAAGTCGGGCTGGTTTGATAGTAACAAGTGCGTCCTACTATCTGCCATCCAGAAGCGGGGCAGCTTACTTTTGTTTGCCAGGGAAACGGGCCGAGCTTTGTGTCTGGGGGCCTATGGCTGGGAGTGACCGGCTGGCTCCTGAAAAGCTACGATAGGCAGGATGGTGACCAGACCCATGGTGGCACCAGTGCCAAGTTGGGCTGGTTTGATAGTACCAAGTGGCTCCTGCAATCTGCCATCAAAAAGTTGTCAGGCGAGTTTTGTTTTCCAGGGAAAAGCGCCGTTGTTTGTGTTTGGGGGCCTGTGGCTGGGAGTGGCCGGCTGGCTAATTAGAATCCACGATACGCAGGATGGTTCCCAGACCAGAGGTGGCAACAGTGACAAGTCGGGCCAGTTGGATGGTGCAAAGTGGCTCCTGCAATCTGCCATCCAGAAGCAGGGCTGCTTACTTTTGTTTGCCAGGGAAAGGAGCCGAGGTTTTTGTCTGGGGGCCTATGGCTGGGAGTGACCAGCTGGCTCCTGAAAAGGTACGATAGGCAGGATGGTTACCAGACCCATGGTGGCACCAGTGCCAAGTTCGGCTGATTTGGTAGTACCAAGTGGCTCCTGCAATCTGCCATCAAAATGTTGGTAGGCGAGTTTTGTTTTCCAGGGAAAAGCGCCGTTGTTTGTGTTTGGGGGCCTGTGGCTGGGAGTGGCCGGCTGGCTCCTTAGAATCCACGATACGCAGGATGTTTCCCAGACCCAAGTTGGCACCAGTACCAAGTAGGGCTGGTTTGATACTACCAAGTGGCTCCTGCAATCTGCCATCCAGAAGCGGGGCAGCTTACTTTTGTTTGCCAGGGAAACGGGCCGAGGTTTGGGTCTGAGGGCCTATGGCTGGGAGTGACCGGCTGGCTCCTGAAAAGCTACGATAGGCAGGATGTTGACCAGACCCATGGTGGCACCAGTGCCAAGTTGGGCTGATTTGATAGTACCAAGTGGCTCCTGCAATCTGCCATCAAAAAGTTGGCAGGCGAATTTTGTTTTCCAGGGAAAAGCGCCGTTGTTTGTGTTTGGGGGCCTGTGGCAGGGAGTGGCCGGCTGGCTCCTGAAAAGCTACGATAGGCAGGATGGTGACCAGACCCATGGTGGCACCAGTGCCAAGTTGGGCTGGTTTGATAGTACCAAGTGGCTCCGGCAATCTGCCATCAAAAAGATGGCAGACGAGTTTTGTTTTCCAGGGAAAAGCGCCGTTGTTTGTGTTTGGGGGCCTGTGCCTGGGAGTGGACGGATGGCTAATTAGAATCTACGATACGCAGGATGGTTCCCAGACCAGAGGTGGCACCAGTGCCAAGTCGGGTGGTTTGATAGTAGCAAGTGGCTCCTGCAATCTGCCATCCAGAAGCGGGACAGCTTACTTTTGTTTGTCAGGGAAACGGGCCGAGTTTTGTGTCTGTGGGCCTACGGCTGGGAGTGACCGGCTGGCTCCTGAAAAGCTACGATAGGCAGGATGGTGACCAGACCCATGGTGGCACCAGTGCCAAATTGGGCTGGTTTGATAGTACCAAGTGGCTCCTGCAATCTGCCATCCAGAAGCGGGGCAGCTGAGTTTTGTTTGCCAGAGAAAAGGGCCGTGGGTTGTTTTTGGGGGCATATGGCTGGGAGTGGCCACCTGGCTCCTTAAAATGCACGATACGCCGCATGGTAACCAGACGCAAGGTGGCACCAGTGCCAAGTCAGGCTGTTTTTGTAGTACCCAGTGGCTCCTGCAATTTGCCATCCAGAAGCGGGGCAGTTGAATTTTGTTTGCTAGAGAAAAGGGCTGTGGTTTGTGTTTGGGGGCCTATGGCTGAGAGTGGCCGGCTGGCCCCTGAAAATCAACGATAGGCAGGATGGTTCCCAGATCCAAGGTGGCACCAGTGCCAAGTAAGGCTGGTTGTAGGGTTCAAAGTGACTCCTGCAATCTGCCATCCAGAAGCGGGACAGCTGAGTTTTTTTTGCCAGAGAAAATGTCCATGGTTTCTTTTTGGGGCATACGGCTGGGAATTGCCGGCTGGCTCCTTAAAATGCTCGATACGCAGGATGGTTCCCAGAGCCAAGGTGGCACCACTGCCAAGTCGGGCTCTTTTTGTAGTACCAAGTGCGTCCTGCAATTTGCCATCCAGAAGAGGGGCAGTTGAGTTTTGTTTGCCAGAGAAAAGGGCCGAGGTTTGTGTTTGGGGGCATATGGCTGGGAATGACCGGCTGGCCCCTGAAAATCCACGATACGCCGGATGGTTCCCAGATCCAAGGTGGTACCATTACCAAGTCGGGCTGGTTTGATAGTCCCAAGTGGCTCCTGCAAACTGCCATCCAGAAGCGGGGCAGCTGAGTTTTGTTTTCCAGGGAAATGGGCCTTTGTTTGTGTTTGGGGGCCTGTGGCTGGGAGTGTTCGGCTGGTTCCTGAATATGTACGATACGTAGGATTGTTCCGAGATCCAAGTTGGCAGCAGTGCCATGTTGTGCTGGTGTGATAGTCCCAAGTGGCTCCTGCAATCTGCCATCCAGAAGTGGGGCAGTTGATTTTTGTTTGCCAGAGAAAAGGTCCGTGGTTTGTTTTTGGGGGCATATGGCTGAGATTGGCTGGCTGGCCCCTGAAAATCCACGATACACAGGATGGTTCCCAGATCCAAGGTGGCACCTGTGCCAAGTCGGGCTGATTTGATAGTACTAAGTAGCTCCTGCAATCTGCCATGCAGAAGCGGGGCAGCTTACTTTTGTTTGCCAGGGAAACGGGCCGAGTTTTGTGTCTCGGGGCCTATGGCTGGGAGTGACCGGCTGGCTCATGAAAAGCTACAATAGGCAGGATGGTGACCAGACCCATGGTGGCACCAGTGCCAAGTTGGGCTGGTTTGATAGTACCAAGTGGTTCCTGCAATCTGCCATCCAGAAGCAGGGCAGCTGAGTTTTGTTTTCCAGGGAAAAGCGCCGTTGTTTGTGTCTGCGGGCCTGTGGCTGGAGTGGCCGGCTGGCTCCTTTCAACACACGATACGCCGGATGGTTCCCAGACCCAAGGTGGCACCAGTGCCAGGTTGGGCTGGTTTGATAGTACCAAGTGCTTCCTGCAATCTGCCATCAAAATGTTGGCAGGCGAGTTTTGTTTTCCAGGGAAAAGCGCCGTTCTTTGTGTTTGGGGGCCTGTGGCTGGGAGTGGCCGTCTTGCTAATTGGAATCCACGATACGCAGGATGGTTCCCAGACCTGAGGTGGCACCAGTGACAAGTCGGGCCAGTTTGATGGTGCAAAGTGGCTCCTGCAATCTGCCATCCAGAAGCGGGGCAGCTTACTTTTGTTTTCCAGGGAAACGGGCCGAGGTTTGTGTCTGGGGGCCTATGGCTGGGAGTGACCGGCTGGCTCCTGAAAAGCTACGATAGGCAGGATGGTGACCAGACCCATGGTGGCACCAGTGCCAAGTTGGGCTGATTTGATATTACCAAGTGGCTCCTGCAATCTGCCATCAAAAATTTGGCAGGCGAGTTTTGATTTCCAGGGAAAAGCGCCGTTGTTTGTGTTTGGGGGCCTGTGGCTGAGAGTGGCCGGCTTGCTAATTGGAATCCACGATACGCAGGATGGTTCCCAGACCTGACGTGGCACCAGTGCCAAGTCGGGCTAGTTTGATGCTGCAAAGTGGCTCCTGCAATCTGCCAAGCAGAAGCGGGGTAGCTTACTTTTGTTTGCCAGGGAAAATGGCCGAGGTGTTTGTCTGGGGGCCTATGGCTGGGAGTGACCGGCTGGCTCCTGAAAAGCTACGATAGGCAGGATGGTGACCAGACCCATGGTGGCACCAGTGCCAAGTTGGGCTGATTTGATAGTAGCAAGTTGCTCCTGCAATCTGCCATCAAAAATTTGGCAGGCGAGTTTTATTTTCCAGGGAAAAGCGCCGTTGTTTGTGTTTGGGGGCCTGTGGCTGGGAGTGGCCGGCTGGCTCCTTAGAATCCACGATACGCAGCATGGTATCCAGACCCAAGGTGGCACCAGTGCCAAGTTGGGCTGGTTTGATAATACCAAGTGGTTCCGGATATCTGCCATCCAGAAGCGGGGCAGCTTACTTTTGTTTGCCAGGGAAACGGGCCGAGGTTTATGTCTGGGGGCCTATGGCTGGGAGTGACCGGATGGCTCCTGAAAAGCTACCATAGGCAGGATGGTGACCAGACCCATGGTGGCACCAGTGCCAAGTTGGGCTGGTTTGATAGTACCAAGTGGCTCCTGCAATCTGCCATCAAAATTTGGCAGGCGAGTTTTGTTTTCCAGGGAAAAGCGCCGTGTTTTGGGTTTGAGGGCCTGCGGCTGGGAGTGGCCGGCTGGCTCCTTAGAATCCACGATACGCAGGATGGTTCCCAGACCAGAGGTGGCACCAGTGCCAAGTCGGGCTGGTTTGATTATACCAATTGGCTCCTGCAATCTGCCATCCAGAAGCGGGGCAGCTTACTTTTGTTTGCCACGGAAACGGGTCGAGCTTTGTGTCTGGGGGCCTATGGCTGGGAATGACCGGCTGGTTCCTGAAGAGCTACGATGTGCAGGATGGTGACCAGACCCATGGTGGCACCAGTGCCAAGTTGGGCTGGTTTGATAGCACCAAGTGGCTCCTGCAATCTGTCATCAAAATTTGGCAGGCGAGTTTTGTTTTCCAGGGAAAAGCGTCGTTGTTTGTGTTTGGGGGCCTGTGGCTGGGAGTGGCCGGATGGCTAATTAGAATCCACGATACGCAGGATGGTTCCCAGACCAGAGGTGGCACCAGTGCCACATTGGGCTGGTTTGATAGTACCAAGTGCGTCCGGCAATCTGCCATCCAGAAGCGGGGCAGCTTTCTTTTTTTTGCCAGGGAAACGGGCCGAGCTTTGTGTCTTGGGGCCTATGGCTGGGAGTGACCGGCTGGCTCCTGAAAAGCTACGATAGGCAGGATGGTGACCAGACCCATGGTGGCACCAGTGCCAAGTTGGGCTGGTTTGATAGTACCAAGTGGCTCCTGCAATCTGCCATCAAAAAGTTGGCAGGCGAGTTTTCTTTTCCAGGGAAAAGCGTCGTTGTTTGTGTTTGAGGGCCTGTGGCTGGGAGTGGCCGGCTGGCTCCTTAGAATCCACGATACGCAGGATGGTTCCCAGACTTGACGAGGCACCAGTGCCAAGTCGGGCTGGTTTGATAGTACCAAGTGCGTCCTGCAATCTGCCATCCAGAAGTGGGGCAGCTTACTTTTGTTTTCCAGGGAAACGGGCCGAGGTATTTGTCTGGGGGCCTATGGCTGGGAGTGACCGGCTGGCTCCTGAAAAGCTACGATAGGCAGGATGGTGACCAGACCCATGGTGGCACCAGTGCCAAGTTGGGCTGGTTTGATAGTACCAAGTGGCTCCTGCAATCTGCCATCAAAAAGTTGTCAGGCGAGTTTTGTTTTCCAGGGAAAAGCGCCGTTGTTTGTGTTTGAGGGCCTGTGGCTGGGAGTGGCCGGCTGGCTGCTTAGAATCCACGATACGCAGGATGGTTCCCAGACCAGAGGTGGCACCAGTGCCAAGTCCGGCTAGTTTGATGGTGCAAAGTGGCTCCTGCAATCTGCCATCCAGAAGCGGGGCAGCTTACTTTTGTTTGCCAGGGAAACGGGCCGAGCTTTGTGTCTGGGGTCTATGGCTGGGAGTGACCGGCTGGCTCCTGAAAAGCTACGATAGGCAGGATGGTGACCAGACCCATGGTGGCACCAGTGCCAAGTTGGGCTGGTTTGATAGTACCAAGTGGCTCCTGTAATCTGCCATCAAAATTTGGCAGGCGAGTTTTGTTTTCTAGGGAAAAGCGCCGTTGTTTGTGTTTGGGGGCCTGTGGCTGGGAGTGGCCGGCTGGCTCCTTAGAATCCACAATACGCAGGATGGTTCCCAGACCTGAGGTGGCACCAGTGCCAAGTTGGGCTGGTTTGATAGTACCAAGTGCGTCCTGCAATCTGCCATCCAGAAGCGGGGCAGCTTACTTTTGTTTGCCAGGGAAACGGGCCGAGCTTTGTGTCTGGGGGCCTATGGCTGGGAGTGACCGGCTGGCTCGTGAAAAGCTACGATAGGCAGGATGGTGACCAGACCCATGGTGGCACCAGAGCCATGTTCGGCTGATTTCAAAGTACAAAGTGGCTCCTGCAATCTTCCATCAAAAAGTCAGCAGGCGAGTTTTGTTTTCCAGGGAAAAGCGCCGTTGTTTTTGTCTGCGGGCCTGTGGCTGGAGTGGCCGGCTGGCTCCTTTCAACACACGATACGCCGGATGGTTCCCAGACCCAAGGTGGCACCAGTGCCAAGTTGGGCTGGTTTGATAGTACCAAGTGGTTCCTGCAATCTGCCATCAAAATGTTGGAAGGCGAGTTTTGTTTTCCAGGGAAAAGCGCCGTTGTTTTTTTTTGGGGGCCTGTGGCTGGGAGTGGCCGGCTGGCTCCTTAGAATCCACGATACGCAGGATGGTTCCCAGACCAGAGGTGGCACCAGTACCAAGTCGGGCTGGTTTGATAATAACAAGTGGATCCTGCAATCTGCCATCCAGAAGCGGGGCAGCTTACTTTTGTTTGCCAGGGAAACGGGCCGAGCTTTGTGTCTGGGGGCCTATGGCTGGGAGTGACCGGCTGGCTCCTGAAAAGCTACGATAGGCAGGATGGTGACCAGACCCATGGTGGCACCAGTGCCAAGTTGGGCTGGTTTGATAGTACCAAGTGGCTCCTGCAATCTGCCATCAAAAAGTTGGCAGGCGAGTTTTGTTTTCCAGGGAAAAGCTCCGTTCTTTGTGTTTGGGGGCCTGTGGCTGGGAGTGGTCGTCTTGCTAATTGGAATCCACGATACTCAGGATGGTTCCCAGACCTGAGGTGGCACCAGTGACAAGTCGGGCCAGTTTGATGGTGCAAAGTGGCTCCTGCAATCTGCCATCCAGAAGCGGGGCAGCTTACTTTTGTTTGCCAGGGAAACGGGCCGAGGTTTGTGTCTGGGGGCCTATGTCTGGGAGTGACCGGCTGGCTCCTGAAAAGCTACGATAGGCAGGATGGTGACCAGACCCATGGTGGCACCAGTGCCAAGTTGGGCTGATTTGATAGTACCAAGTGGCTCCTGCAATCTGTCATCAAAAAGTTGGCAGGCGAGTTTTGTTTTCCAGGGAAAAGCGCTGTGGTTTGTATTTGGGGGCCTGTGGCTGGGAGTGACCGGCTGGCTCCTTAGAATCCACGATACGCAGGATGGTTCCCAGACCCAAGGTGGCACCATTTCCAAGTTGGGCTGGTTTGATAGTACCAATTGCGTCCTGCAATCTGCCATCCAGAAGCGGGGCAGCTTACTTTTGTTTGCCAGGGAAACGGGCCGAGGTTTTTGTCTGGGGGCCTATGGCTGGGAGTGACCGGCTGGCTCCTGAAAAGCTACGATAGGCAGGATGGTGACCCGACCAGAGGTGGCACCAGTGCCAAGTTGGGCTGGTTTGATAGTACCAAGTAGCTCCTGCAATCTGCCATCAAAAAGTTGGCAGGCGAGTTTTGTTTTCCAGGGAAAAGCGCCGTTGTTTGTGTTTGGGGGCCTGTGGCTGGGAGTGGCCAGCTGGCTCCTTAGAATCCACGATACGCAGGATGGTTCCCAGACCCAAGGTGGCACCAGTGCCAAGTTGGGCTGGTTTGATTATAACAAGTGGATCCTGCAATCTGCCATCCAGAAGCGGGGCAGCTTACTTTTGTTTGCCAGGGAAATTGGCCGAGCTTTTTGTCTGGGGGCCTATGGCTGGGAGTGACCTGCTAGGTCCTGAAAAGCTACGATAGGCAGGATGGTGACCAGACCCATGGTGGCACCAGTGCCAAGTTGGGCTGGTTTGATAGTACCAAGTGGCTCCTGCAATCTGCCATCAAAAAGTTGGCAGGCGAGTTTTGTTTTCCAGGAAAAAGCGCCGTTGTTTGTGTTTGGGGGCCTGTGGCTGGGAGTGGCCGGCTGGCTCCTTAGAATCCACGATACGCAGCATTGTTCCCAGACCAGAGGTGGCACCAGTGCCAAGTCGGGCTAGTTTGATGGTGCAAAGTGGCTCCTGCAATCTGCCATCCAGTAGCGGGGTAGCTTACTTTTTTTTGCCAGGGAAACGGGCCGAGGTTTTTGTCTAGAGGCCTATGGCTGGGAGTGACCGGCTGGCTCGTGAAAAGCTACGATAGGCAGGATGGTGACCAGACCCATGGTGGCACCAGTGCCAAGTTGGGCTGATTTGATAGTACCAAGTGGCTCCTGCAATCTGCCATCAAAACGTTGGCAGGCGAGTTTTGTTTTCCAGGGAAAAGCGCCGTTGTTTGTGTTTGCGGGCCTGAGGCTGGGAGTGGCCGGCTGGCTCCTTAGAATCCACGATACGCAGGATGGTTCCCAGACCCAAGATGGCACCAGTGCCAAGTCGGGCTGGTTTGATAGTACCAAGTGGTTCCTGCAATCTGCCATCCAGAAGCGGGGTAGCTTACTTTTGTTTTCCAGGGAAACGGGCCGAGGTTTGTGTTTGGGGGCCTGTGGCTGGCAGTGGCCAGTTGGCTCCTGAAAATCCATGATACGCAGCATGGTTCCCAGACCCAAGATGGCACCAGTGCCAAGTGGGGCTGGTTTGACAGTGTCAAGTGCCTCATGCAGTCTCCCATCCAGAAACGGGGCAGCTGAGTTCTTTTGCCTGTGAACCGGCCGTTGTTTTTGATTGGGGTCTGTGGCCGAGAATGGTCGACTGGCTACTGACAATCCACAATACGCAGGATGGTTCCCAGACTCAAGGTGGCACCAGGGCCAAGTCGGGCTCGTTTGATAGTACCAAGTGGCTCCTGCAATCTGCCATCCTGACGGGGGGCAGCGGATCTTTGTTTGCCAGAGTAAAGTTCCGTGGTTTGTTTTTGGGGGCATATGGCTGGGAGTGGCCGGCTGGCTCCTTAAGAAGCTCGATACGCAGGATGGTTCCCAGATCCATGGTGGCACCATCGCCTAGTTTGGCTGTTTTTGTAGTACCAAGTGCGTCCTGCAATTTTCCATCCAGAAGAAGGGCAGTTGAGTTTTGTTTTCCAGGGAAAAGCGCCGTTGTTTTTGATTGGAGGCCTGTGGCTGGGAGTGGCCGGCTGGCTCCTTTCAACACACGATACGCCGGATGGTTCCCAGACCCAAGGTGGCAACAGTGCAAAGTCGGGCTGGTTTGATACTACCAAGTGGTTCCTGCAATCTGCCATCCAGAAGCGGGGCAGCTTACTTTTGTTTGCCAGGGAAACGGGCCGAGGTTTGTGTCTCAGGGCCTATGGCTGGGAGTGACCGGCTGGCTCCTGAAAAGCTACGATAGGCAGGATGGTGACCAGACCCATGGTGGCACCAGTGCCAAGTTGGGCTGGTTTGATAGTACCAAGTGGCTCCTGCAATCTGCCATCAAATGTTTGGCAGGCGAGTTTTGTTTTCCAGGGAAAAGCACCGTTGTGTGTGTTTTGGGGCCTGTGGCTGGGACTGGCCAGCTGGCTCCTTAGAATCCACGATACGCAGGATGGTTCCCAGACCCAAGGTGGCACCAGTGCCAAGTCGGGCTGGTTTGTTAGTACCAAGTGGTTCCTGCAATCTGCCATCCAGAAGCGGGGCAGCTGAATTTTGTTTGCCAGAGAAAAAGGCTGTTGTTTGTGTTTCGGGGCCTGTGGCTGGCAGTGGCCGACTGGCTCCTGAAAATCCATGATACGCAGCATGGTTCCCAGACCCAAGGTGGCACCAGTGCCAAGTAGGGCTGGTTTCATAGTACCCAGTGGCTCCTGCAATCTGCCATCCAGAAGAGGGGCAGTTGAGTTTTGTTTTCCAGAGAAAAGGGCCGTGGTTTGTGTTTGGGGCCTATGGCTGAGAGTGACCGGCTGGCCCCTGAAAATCCACGATAGGACGGATGGTTCCCAGATCCAAGGTGGCAGCAGTGCCATGTTGTGCTGGTGTGATAGTCCCAAGTGGCTCCTGCAATCTGCCATCCAGAAGCGGGGCAGCTGAATTTTGTTTGCCAGACAAAAAGGCTGTGGTTTGTGTTTGGGGGCCTGTGGCTGGGAGTGTTCGGCTGGCTCCTGAAAATCCATGATACGCAGCATGGTTCCCAGACCCAAGGTGGCACCAGTGCCAAGTGGGGCTGGTTTCACAGTGTCAAGTGCCTCCTGCAATCTCCCATCCAGAAGCGGGGCAGCTGAGTTTTGTTTGCCTGTGAAACGGGCCGTTGTTTTTGATTGGGGTCTGTGGCCGAGAGTGTTCGGCTGGCTCCTGGCAACCCACAATACGCAGGATGGTTCCCAGACCCAAGGTGGCACCAGTGCCAAGTCGGGCTGGTTTGTTAGTACCAAGTGGTTCCTGCAATCTGCCATCCAGAAGCGGGGCAGCTGAATTTTGTTTGCCAGAGAAAAAGGCTGTTGTTTGTGTTTCGGGGCCTGTGGCTGGGAGTGGCCGGCTGGCTCCTGAAAATCCATGATACGCAGCATGGTTCCCAGACCCAAGGTGGCACCAGTGCCAAGTAGGGCTGGTTTCATAGTACCCAGTGGCTCCTGCAATCTGCCATCCAGAAGAGGGGCAGTTGAGTTTTGTTTTCCAGAGAAAAGGGCCGTGGTTTGTGTTTGGGGCCTATGGCTGAGAGTGACCGGCTGGCCCCTGAAAATCCACGATAGGAAGGATGGTTCCCAGATCCAAGGTGGCAGCAGTGCCATGTTGTGCTGGTGTGATAGTCCCAAGTGGCTCCTGCAATCTGCCATCCAGAAGCGGGGCAGCTGAATTTTGTTTGCCAGAGAAAAAGGCTGTGGTTTGTGTTTGGGGGCCTGAGGCTGGGAGTGGCCGGCTGGCTCCTGAAAATCCATGATACGCAGCATGGTTCCCAGACCCAAGGTGGCACCAGTGCCAAGTGGGGCTGCTTTGACAGTGTCAAGTGCCTCCTGCAATCTCCCATCCAGAAGCGGGGCAGCTGAGTTTTGTTTTCCAGAGAAAAGGGCCGTGGTTTGTGTTTGGGGCCTATGGCTGAGAGTGACCGGCTGGCCCCTGAAAATCCACGATAGGACGGATGGTTCCCAGATCCAAGGTGGCAGCAGTGCCATGTTGTGCTGGTGTGATAGTCCCAAGTGGCTCCTGCAATCTGCCATCCAGAAGCGGGGCAGCTGAATTTTGTTTGCCAGAGAAAAAGGCTGTGGTTTGTGTTTGGGGGCCTGTGGCTGGGAGTGGCCGGCTGGCTCCTGAAAATCCATGATACGCAGCATGGTTCCCAGACCCAAGGTGGCACCAGTGCCAAGTGGGGCTCGTTTGACAGTGTCAAGTGCCTCCTGCAATCTCCCATCCAGAAGCGGGGCAGCTGAGTTTTGTTTGCCTGTGAAACGGGCCGTTGTTTTTGATTGGGGTCTGTGGCCGAGAGTGTTCGGCTGGCTCCTGACAACCCACAATACGCAGGATGGTTCCCAGACCCAAGGTGGCACCAGTGCCAAGTCGGGCTGGTTTGATAGTACCAAGTGGCTCCTGCAATCTGCCATCCAGAAGCGGTGCAGTTGAGTTTTGTTTGCCAGAGAAAAGGGCCGTGGGTTTTGTTTGGGGGCATATGGCTGGGAGTGACCGGCTGTCTCATTAAAAAGATCGGTACGCAGGATGGTTCCCAGACCCAAGGTGGCACCAGTGCCAAGTCGGGCTGTTTTTATAGTACCAAGTGCGTCCTGCAATTTGCCATCCAGAAGAGGGGCAGTGGAGTTTTGTTTGCCAGAGAATAGCGCCGTTGTTTGTGTTTGGGGGCTTGTGGCTGGGAGTGGCCGACTGGCGCCTTAGAATCTGCGTTACGCAGCATGGTTCCCAGACCAGAGGTGGCACCAGTGCCAAGTTTGGCTGGTTTGATAGTACCAAGGGGCTCCTGCAATCTGCCATCCAGAAGCGGGGCAGCTTACTTTTGTTTGCCAGGGAAACGGGCCGAGGTTTGTGACTGGGGACCTATGGCTGGGAGTGACCGGCTGGCTCCTGGAAAGCTACAATAGGCAGGATGGTGACCAGACCCATGGTGGCACCAGTGCCAAGTTGGGCTGGTTTGATAGTACCAAGTGGCTCCTGCAATCTGCCATGAAAAAGTTGGCAGGCGAGATTTGTTTTCCAGGGAAAAGCGCCGTTGTTTGTATTTGGGGGCCTGTGGCTGGGAGTGGCCGGCTGGCTCCTTTGAACCCACGATACGCATGATGGTTCCCAGACCCAAGGTGGCACCAGTGCCAAGTCGGGCTGGTTTGATACTACCAAGTGCGTCCTGCAATCTGCCATCCAGAAGCGGGGCAGCTTACTTTTGTTTGCCAGGGAAACGGGCCGAGGTTTTTGTCTGGGGGCCTATGGCTGGGAGTGACCGGCTGGCTCCTGAAAAGCTACGATAGGCAGGATGGTGACCCGACCAGAGGTGGCACCAGTGCCAAGTTGGGCTGGTTTGATAGTACCAAGTAGCTCCTGCAATCTGCCATCAAAAAGTTGGCAGGCGAGTTTTGTTTTCCAGGGAAAAGCGCCGTTGTTTGTGTTTGGGGGCCTGTGGCTGGGAGTGGCCAGCTGGCTCCTTAGAATCCACGATACGCAGGATGGTTCCCAGACCCAAGGTGGCACCAGTGCCAAGTTGGGCTGGTTTGATTATAACAAGTGGATCCTGCAATCTGCCATCCAGAAGCGGGGCAGCTTACTTTTGTTTGCCAGGGAAATTGGCCGAGCTTTTTGTCTGGGGGCCTATGGCTGGGAGTGACCTGCTAGGTCCTGAAAAGCTACGATAGGCAGGATGGTGACCAGACCCATGGTGGCACCAGTGCCAAGTTGGGCTGGTTTGATAGTACCAAGTGGCTCCTGCAATCTGCCATCAAAAAGTTGGCAGGCGAGTTTTGTTTTCCAGGAAAAAGCGCCGTTGTTTGTGTTTGGGGGCCTGTGGCTGGGAGTGGCCGGCTGGCTCCTTAGAATCCACGATACGCAGCATTGTTCCCAGACCAGAGGTGGCACCAGTGCCAAGTCGGGCTAGTTTGATGGTGCAAAGTGGCTCCTGCAATCTGCCATCCAGTAGCGGGGTAGCTTACTTTTTTTTGCCAGGGAAACGGGCCGAGGTTTTTGTCTAGAGGCCTATGGCTGGGAGTGACCGGCTGGCTCGTGAAAAGCTACGATAGGCAGGATGGTGACCAGACCCATGGTGGCACCAGTGCCAAGTTGGGCTGATTTGATAGTACCAAGTGGCTCCTGCAATCTGCCATCAAAACGTTGGCAGGCGAGTTTTGTTTTCCAGGGAAAAGCGCCGTTGTTTGTGTTTGCGGGCCTGAGGCTGGGAGTGGCCGGCTGGCTCCTTAGAATCCACGATACGCAGGATGGTTCCCAGACCCAAGATGGCACCAGTGCCAAGTCGGGCTGGTTTGATAGTACCAAGTGGTTCCTGCAATCTGCCATCCAGAAGCGGGGTAGCTTACTTTTGTTTTCCAGGGAAACGGGCCGAGGTTTGTGTTTGGGGGCCTGTGGCTGGCAGTGGCCAGTTGGCTCCTGAAAATCCATGATACGCAGCATGGTTCCCAGACCCAAGATGGCACCAGTGCCAAGTGGGGCTGGTTTGACAGTGTCAAGTGCCTCATGCAGTCTCCCATCCAGAAACGGGGCAGCTGAGTTCTTTTGCCTGTGAACCGGCCGTTGTTTTTGATTGGGGTCTGTGGCCGAGAATGGTCGACTGGCTACTGACAATCCACAATACGCAGGATGGTTCCCAGACTCAAGGTGGCACCAGGGCCAAGTCGGGCTCGTTTGATAGTACCAAGTGGCTCCTGCAATCTGCCATCCTGACGGGGGGCAGCGGATCTTTGTTTGCCAGAGTAAAGTTCCGTGGTTTGTTTTTGGGGGCATATGGCTGGGAGTGGCCGGCTGGCTCCTTAAGAAGCTCGATACGCAGGATGGTTCCCAGATCCATGGTGGCACCATCGCCTAGTTTGGCTGTTTTTGTAGTACCAAGTGCGTCCTGCAATTTTCCATCCAGAAGAAGGGCAGTTGAGTTTTGTTTTCCAGGGAAAAGCGCCGTTGTTTTTGATTGGAGGCCTGTGGCTGGGAGTGGCCGGCTGGCTCCTTTCAACACACGATACGCCGGATGGTTCCCAGACCCAAGGTGGCAACAGTGCAAAGTCGGGCTGGTTTGATACTACCAAGTGGTTCCTGCAATCTGCCATCCAGAAGCGGGGCAGCTTACTTTTGTTTGCCAGGGAAACGGGCCGAGGTTTGTGTCTCAGGGCCTATGGCTGGGAGTGACCGGCTGGCTCCTGAAAAGCTACGATAGGCAGGATGGTGACCAGACCCATGGTGGCACCAGTGCCAAGTTGGGCTGGTTTGATAGTACCAAGTGGCTCCTGCAATCTGCCATCAAATGTTTGGCAGGCGAGTTTTGTTTTCCAGGGAAAAGCACCGTTGTGTGTGTTTTGGGGCCTGTGGCTGGGACTGGCCAGCTGGCTCCTTAGAATCCACGATACGCAGGATGGTTCCCAGACCCAAGGTGGCACCAGTGCCAAGTCGGGCTGGTTTGTTAGTACCAAGTGGTTCCTGCAATCTGCCATCCAGAAGCGGGGCAGCTGAATTTTGTTTGCCAGAGAAAAAGGCTGTTGTTTGTGTTTCGGGGCCTGTGGCTGGCAGTGGCCGACTGGCTCCTGAAAATCCATGATACGCAGCATGGTTCCCAGACCCAAGGTGGCACCAGTGCCAAGTAGGGCTGGTTTCATAGTACCCAGTGGCTCCTGCAATCTGCCATCCAGAAGAGGGGCAGTTGAGTTTTGTTTTCCAGAGAAAAGGGCCGTGGTTTGTGTTTGGGGCCTATGGCTGAGAGTGACCGGCTGGCCCCTGAAAATCCACGATAGGACGGATGGTTCCCAGATCCAAGGTGGCAGCAGTGCCATGTTGTGCTGGTGTGATAGTCCCAAGTGGCTCCTGCAATCTGCCATCCAGAAGCGGGGCAGCTGAATTTTGTTTGCCAGACAAAAAGGCTGTGGTTTGTGTTTGGGGGCCTGTGGCTGGGAGTGTTCGGCTGGCTCCTGAAAATCCATGATACGCAGCATGGTTCCCAGACCCAAGGTGGCACCAGTGCCAAGTGGGGCTGGTTTCACAGTGTCAAGTGCCTCCTGCAATCTCCCATCCAGAAGCGGGGCAGCTGAGTTTTGTTTGCCTGTGAAACGGGCCGTTGTTTTTGATTGGGGTCTGTGGCCGAGAGTGTTCGGCTGGCTCCTGGCAACCCACAATACGCAGGATGGTTCCCAGACCCAAGGTGGCACCAGTGCCAAGTCGGGCTGGTTTGTTAGTACCAAGTGGTTCCTGCAATCTGCCATCCAGAAGCGGGGCAGCTGAATTTTGTTTGCCAGAGAAAAAGGCTGTTGTTTGTGTTTCGGGGCCTGTGGCTGGCAGTGGCCGGCTGGCTCCTGAAAATCCATGATACGCAGCATGGTTCCCAGACCCAAGGTGGCACCAGTGCCAAGTAGGGCTGGTTTCATAGTACCCAGTGGCTCCTGCAATCTGCCATCCAGAAGAGGGGCAGTTGAGTTTTGTTTTCCAGAGAAAAGGGCCGTGGTTTGTGTTTGGGGCCTATGGCTGAGAGTGACCGGCTGGCCCCTGAAAATCCACGATAGGAAGGATGGTTCCCAGATCCAAGGTGGCAGCAGTGCCATGTTGTGCTGGTGTGATAGTCCCAAGTGGCTCCTGCAATCTGCCATCCAGAAGCGGGGCAGCTGAATTTTGTTTGCCAGAGAAAAAGGCTGTGGTTTGTGTTTGGGGGCCTGAGGCTGGGAGTGGCCGGCTGGCTCCTGAAAATCCATGATACGCAGCATGGTTCCCAGACCCAAGGTGGCACCAGTGCCAAGTGGGGCTGGTTTGACAGTGTCAAGTGCCTCCTGCAATCTCCCATCCAGAAGCGGGGCAGCTGAGTTTTGTTTTCCAGAGAAAAGGGCCGTGGTTTGTGTTTGGGGCCTATGGCTGAGAGTGACCGGCTGGCCCCTGAAAATCCACGATAGGACGGATGGTTCCCAGATCCAAGGTGGCAGCAGTGCCATGTTGTGCTGGTGTGATAGTCCCAAGTGGCTCCTGCAATCTGCCATCCAGAAGCGGGGCAGCTGAATTTTGTTTGCCAGAGAAAAAGGCTGTGGTTTGTGTTTGGGGGCCTGTGGCTGGGAGTGGCCGGCTGGCTCCTGAAAATCCATGATACGCAGCATGGTTCCCAGACCCAAGGTGGCACCAGTGCCAAGTGGGGCTCGTTTGACAGTGTCAAGTGCCTCCTGCAATCTCCCATCCAGAAGCGGGGCAGCTGAGTTTTGTTTGCCTGTGAAACGGGCCGTTGTTTTTGATTGGGGTCTGTGGCCGAGAGTGTTCGGCTGGCTCCTGACAACCCACAATACGCAGGATGGTTCCCAGACCCAAGGTGGCACCAGTGCCAAGTCGGGCTGGTTTGATAGTACCAAGTGGCTCCTGCAATCTGCCATCCAGAAGCGGTGCAGTTGAGTTTTGTTTGCCAGAGAAAAGGGCCGTGGGTTTTGTTTGGGGGCATATGGCTGGGAGTGACCGGCTGTCTCATTAAAAAGATCGGTACGCAGGATGGTTCCCAGACCCAAGGTGGCACCAGTGCCAAGTCGGGCTGTTTTTATAGTACCAAGTGCGTCCTGCAATTTGCCATCCAGAAGAGGGGCAGTGGAGTTTTGTTTGCCAGAGAATAGCGCCGTTGTTTGTGTTTGGGGGCTTGTGGCTGGGAGTGGCCGACTGGCGCCTTAGAATCTGCGTTACGCAGCATGGTTCCCAGACCAGAGGTGGCACCAGTGCCAAGTTTGGCTGGTTTGATAGTACCAAGGGGCTCCTGCAATCTGCCATCCAGAAGCGGGGCAGCTTACTTTTGTTTGCCAGGGAAACGGGCCGAGGTTTGTGACTGGGGACCTATGGCTGGGAGTGACCGGCTGGCTCCTGGAAAGCTACAATAGGCAGGATGGTGACCAGACCCATGGTGGCACCAGTGCCAAGTTGGGCTGGTTTGATAGTACCAAGTGGCTCCTGCAATCTGCCATGAAAAAGTTGGCAGGCGAGATTTGTTTTCCAGGGAAAAGCGCCGTTGTTTGTATTTGGGGGCCTGTGGCTGGGAGTGGCCGGCTGGCTCCTTTGAACCCACGATACGCATGATGGTTCCCAGACCCAAGGTGGCACCAGTGCCAAGTCGGGCTGGTTTGATACTACCAAGTGCGTCCTGCAATCTGCCATCCAGAAGCGGGGCAGCTTAATTTTGTTTGCCAGGGAAACGGGCCGTGGGTTTTGTTTGGGGGCCTATGGCTGAGAGTGGCCGGCTGGCTCCTGAAAATCCACGCTAGGCAGCATGGTTCCCAGATGCAAGGTGGCACCAGTGCCAAGTCGGGCTGGTTTGATGGTGCAAAGTGGCTCCTGCAATGTGCCATCCAGAAGCGGGGCAGCTGATTTTGTTTGCCAGAGAAAAATTCCGTGGATTGTTTTTGGGGGCATATTGCTGGGAGTGGCCGGCTGGCTCCTTAAAATGCTCGATACGCATGATGGTTCCCAGGCCCAAGGTGTCACCACTACCAAGTCGGCCTGCGGTTTTAGTATCAAGTTCATCCTGCAATTTGCCATCCAGAAGAGGGGCAGTTGAGTTTTGTTTGCCAGAGAAACGGGCCGAGGTTTCTGTTTGGGGACATATGGCTGAGAGTGGCCGGCTGGCCCCTGAATATCCACGATACACAGCATGGTTCCCAGATCCAAGGTGGCACCAGTGCCAAGTTGGGCTGGTTTGATAGTACCAAGTGTCTCCTGCAATCTGCCATCCAGAAGCGGGGCAGCTTACTTTTGTTTGCCAGAGAAATAGGCCTAGGTTTTTGTTTGGGGGCCTGTGGCTAGGAGTGGCCGGCTGGCTCCTAAGAATCCACGATACGCAGGATGGTTCCCAGACCCAAGGTGGCACCAGTGCCAAGTTGGGCTGGTTTGATAGTACCAAGTGGCTCCTGCAAACTGCCATCCAGAAGCGGGGCAGCTGAGTTTTGTTTTCCAGGGAAATGGGCCTTTGTTTGTGTTTGGGGGCCTGTGGCTGGGAGTGTTCGGCTGGTTCCTGAATATGTACGATACGTAGGATTGTTCCGAGATCCAAGTTGGCAGCAGTGCCATGTTGTGCTGGTGTGATAGTCCCAAGTGGCTCCTGCAATCTGCCATCCAGAAGTGGGGCAGTTGATTTTTGTTTGCCAGAGAAAAGGTCCGTGGTTTGTTTTTGGGGGCATATGGCTGAGAGTGGCTGGCTGGCCCCTGAAAATCCACGATACACAGGATGGTTCCCAGATCCAAGGTGGCACCTGTGCCAAGTCGGGCTGATTTGATAGTACTAAGTAGCTCCTGCAATCTGCCATCCAGAAGCGGGGCAGCTTACTTTTGTTTGCCAGGGAAACGGGCCGAGTTTTGTGTCTCGGGGCCTATGGCTGAGAGTGACCGGCTGGCTCCTGAAAAGCTACAATAGGCAGGATGGTGACCAGACCCATGGTGGCACCAGTGCCAAGTTGGGCTGGTTTGATAGTACCAAGTGGTTCCTGCAATCTGCCATCCAGAAGCAGGGCAGCTGAGTTTTGTTTGCCATAGAAAAGGGCCTTGGTTTGTGTTTGGGGGCATATGGCTGGGTGTGGCCAGCTGGCTCCTTAAAATGCACGATATGCAACATGGCTCCCAGACCCAAGGTGGCACCAGTGCCAAGTTGGGCTGGTTTGATAGTACCAAGTGGCTCCTGCAATCTTCCATGATCACGTGGAGAAATACTTTCTGGTTTCAGCCTCATGCTCTTTCTTCTCTCCCTCAACTTCTCTATCACCTCTCATCTGGTTCACATGCGCTGTCTTCAAGGTCCACAGGCTACTTTTCACAGAATCTTCTGGCCTGATGAAGTAAGAATGATGAATAGAACAGAGCTGGGATCTATTTTCCAGTTTGGATAAAATGCATTCTGCACACAAATCCAAGGAGAACGGGCTGCCCCGATGCCCAGAAAATCTTTCACTCCTGCTAGTGTTCTACGTCAACCGCAACTTAGTCTGAAAGAAAAGCTTTTTCTCTGAGAGCATCTGAGAGGTTTGCATGAAGCACTGATATCTGACATATGCAATTTTGAATAGGAGAGGAAAAAGAAAATGGCAAGGAGTTTTTAATTTTAGTGGTTTCAATTTTAATTTCCGTGCACTTTTTCAAAACTTGTCAGCTCAAATGCCCATCAACATCTTTTAGTCATCTGTAAGTCAGTATTCATATAAAATGTGCTTCAAATCCAAAGAATTTCAAATTTGCACTCCAAGCTTCTATGCCTAGATTTATGATTTCCTACACATATTAGATGAAAGGAAGGCCTTTTTTACTGTGGGAGTGCTGGAACACTGGAACAGGTTGCCCAGAGAAGTTGTGGGTGTCCCATCCCTGAAAGTATTCAAGGTCACCTTGGACGGGGCTTGGAGCAGCAACAAAGGAGAAGCTTGATGGTAGAGAAACAAAGTTGGACTATAGAAGAAACTCGGATTGAAGTATAGGATCAAGTTTTCTCTCAGCTCTTGGGGTAAATTCAAAGTTGTACAAAATGACATTTATCTGTGCTATTCACTACTGTAACAGAAAGTTTCATGAAAACTGTACAGAAGATAGTAAATTTTAAAAGAGATAAGAATTACAGCATAAAATCCATGGGATAGGTTACAACATGAGACACTCTCTAAGAGAAAATCTCTGTGTTTCAGCACTTCATCGGGGTAAGATTTCATGAAGTGCCAAAGAAGGCGGCAAAATATCATTCGGGACATTATTTACTGGAATTCAGCCTGGCCATTAGTAGGAACTGCCTTTGAACATATCATGTAGATATACCACACACACTTTCCCTTCACTGAAAAATTACTGTTTACAACAAATAAGCAATTGACGATCAAAATTGATTGAAAGCATCTTAAACATGTCAAGTATTTCATTGTAGATGATCTGTGATCCAAATGCTTCTTCCACCTTCGAGAGGGACAGAAGAATTCTTCCATATCATGATGGTTTAAAATTGTATCAACCAATGTTTTCTGCTGAAAAGATATCATCTATTTTTTTCTATTTTTGGAAGAAAATATTCCTAGACATACAACAGGTGAGAACTAAGTAATTTTAAAGAAACAAATGAAATGAAAATATTCTGTAAATAGAATGAAATGAAAAGCTGTGTTTTAAATAGGAGCTAAATATTAAACAGAATTTTTGTACCAGGCATTTGAATTACTGCACCAGCTCTTTTGCCCATCAAGAGAGGCATTTAGCATTTCAGTCTTTTCCAAGGTGTTCATGATCTGCTATGCTGATCTCTGTGTGTGCCTAGGTGTGTGTGGAGGGGGGGGCATATGAAGGGGAGTGTGTATGTTTGCTTTACAATTGTTGTGGCAGATTCATGCCTCAGCTCCACATTTTGTTTTAAAAAGGTCACACCGAGTGGATATGAAGTTTACTATCAACAAGAGATCGATTCCCAAATCATCCATTTGACTCTCCCTTATAAATCATGTGCTTTGTTGCATATTTTATCAAATATACTTTCAAGCCAGATGGAGGAAGGAGGATGTGGGAATCCCTCCACCATCTTGCAACTTTTATGTAAGTAGGTTTTCAAGAAAATCATCATTTCTCTTTTAAATATGTCTGGAACAGGCATGATGGTAGTGTCAACCTGTTGGAGTTTTTGTTGCTGGAAGAAGTTGTACAAAAGGATTGGTTTTTACATTGACCAGTTACTGAATCAAGCGCAGGAATACATTGGAAATTTAGCTGGGGGTTCCTTTTCCCAGCAGACTACTTCTAGAACGAGCTTGTACACTGAAGCTGACTCTTTTGCTCTCTTTTTGTTTCTTTCCTATTTTCTTGGCTTCTTTGCCACTATCTAGACAATTTTGGAACTTTGTTCCCAACTAAAATGGTTTCAATAGTCTGATTGTGATCATACATTTTTACAAGGAATTTTTAAAATCTTTCCTCGAGTCCAGAAAGTCAAGGACTTAGATCTTTTTCTTCCCTTATCAATATTGCCATGAAATTGATAAATAAAGACCAACTCTTTATTTTTGTTTTTAACCCACGTAGATAATTCCCATCCATTAATCCATTTTGTGGACCAATAGCTGCCATTCTGATGGAAGCTGTCACTTCTTAACAATAGGCATTCTGTGACTATGTTGACAGCACTTTGGGTGAAGATCCTAACTGGTCTTAGATATACATAGGGAGAAATTTGCTCAGCCAGTGTCAGTCTTAAGCATGCGTATCAGAAGATCTTTCTAGAGCTGGGAATTTTCCCATGAAAGGGATTCAGTTAGGGAAGAGACACTTGTGCCAGAGTTTTACATTCTTCTTGAACACTGCTTAAGGAACTTAGATGCCATGTCCATTTGGATCTCTGTCTGCACAGAACTTTGTCATGCCAGTGCTTTGAAATGCATCTTGAAGAGAATTCACTAGCACAGAATGAAAGAGAGTGGAAGGGGTTGGTGGGGCTAACCAGGCCCAACCCCCCTGCCTAAACCAGGATACCTAGAGCCTCTTGCCCAGGATTCTATCTGGGTGTACTTTTAATGTCTTCAAAGATCCAGGCTCCACAATCTTTCTGGGCAGTCTGTGCCGTGGTTCAGTCACCCTGACAGTAAAGAAACATTTACTGATGTTCAAAGGCAATCTCCTGTATTTCAGTGTGTGCCCACTGCCTCTTGTCTTTTCCCTCAGCATCACTGAAAAGACACTGATTCCCTCCCCTTTGCACTATTGCTTCCATATGTATGTGTGATGCCATGTAGAGGTACGTCAAAAACCTCCCTGAAGCCCAGGCAGATAATATTCCCTTCATCTACCAGTCAAGTTGATTCATCAGAGGAGTTTAAAGTGATGTTCAGCATGAAATTCCCCTGAAAAATCATGCTAACTACATTATTTGGTCATCTGTCATGTGCCTGGCAAGGATTTCCAGGAAGAGCTGCTTCATCAACTTCCTGGGGATAAAAAAGAGGCTGGCTGGTTTGTACTATGGCGAGTCCTCTTAATTGCCTTTTTTGAAGATGGGTGTCATTTGCTAACATCCACTCTTTAGCCTCTCTTGTCGTCTACATCTTAGCAAAACGCTTTTCCACTATGTCTGGCTAGGAAAAACTGTGCCAGCACAGAAAACATCTCCCATCGTGTTCTAGAAGTTGCACGGATGTCTGCCAAGTGTTTGGCAGGAAGAAAAGAAAAGTTGTCCAAAACAGCTTCCAATCGAATGTTCCTGTGATTGGAAAAGTCAGGAGAGTGCAAAGGTACTGTTTTCTATCAGTTGGCAAGGTGCGCACACAATCCCAGTGTTGTACAGCTTGCTTCTTCACCTTCCCGAAGCTGCCGCTCTCGCCGGCTGCCGGAGCCCAAGAAGCGGCTTCTTCGCGCAAAGACGATTGTGCCGCTCACAGTGCTCTCCTTAGCGCGGCTTCTGCCGAAAGACGCCCGGCAGCGGCTCTTACCTCCGGAGAGCACCCTACCTTCGTCTTTAGCTCCTCTTCTCATCTACACCTCGGCAAAAAGCTTCTCCACTATGTCTGGCTAGGAAAAACTGTGCCAGCACAGAAAACATCTCCCATCGTGTTCTAGAAGTTGCACGGATGTCTGCCAAGTGTTTGGCAGGAAGAAAAGAAAAGTTGTCCAAAACAGCTTCCAATCGAATGTTCCTGTGATTGGAAAAGTCAGCAGAGTGCAAAGGTACTGTTTTCTATCAGTTGGCAAGGTGCGCACACAATCCCAGTGTTGTACAGCTTGCTTCTTCACCTTCCCGAAGCTGCCGCTCTCGCCGGCTGCCGGAGCCCAAGAAGCGGCTTCTTCGCGCAAAGACGATTGTGCCGCTCACAGTGCTCTCCTTAGCGCGGCTTCTGCCGAAAGACGCCCGGCAGCGGCTCTTACCTCCGGAGAGCATCCTACCTTCGTCTTTCGCGTCTTTTGTAGTCTACATCTTAGCAAAACGCTTTTCCACTATGTCTGGCTAGGAAAAACTGTGCCAGCACAGAAAACATCTCCCATCGTGTTCTAGAAGTTGCACGGATGTCTGCCAAGTGTTTGGCAGGAAGAAAAGAAAAGTTGTCCAAAACAGCTTCCAATCGAATGTTCCTGTGATTGGAAAAGTCAGGAGAGTGCAAAGGTACTGTTTTCTATCAGTTGGCAAGGTGCGCACACAATCCCAGTGTTGTACAGCTTGCTTCTTCACCTTCCCGAAGCTGCCGCTCTCGCCGGCTGCCGGAGCCCAAGAAGCGGCTTCTTCGCGCAAAGACGATTGTGCCGCTCACAGGGCTCTCCTTAGCGCGGCTTCTGCCGAAAGACGCCCGGCAGCGGCTCTTACCTCCGGAGAGCATCCTACCTTCGTCTTTCGCGTCTTTTGTAGTCTACATCTTAGCAAAACGCTTCTCCACTATGTCTGGCTAGGAAAAACTGTGCCAGCACAGAAAACATCTCCCATCGTGTTCTAGAAGTTGCACGGATGTCTGCCAAGTGTTTGGCAGGAAGAAAAGAAAAGTTGTCCAAAACAGCTTCCAATCGAATGTTCCTGTGATTGGAAAAGTCAGGAGAGTGCAAAGGTACTGTTTTCTATCAGTTGGCAAGGTGCGCACACAATCCCAGTGTTGTACAGCTTGCTTCTTCACCTTCCCGAAGCTGCCGCTCTCGCCGGCTGCCGGAGCCCAAGAAGCGGCTTCTTCGCGCAAAGACGATTGTGCCGCTCACAGGGCTCTCCTTAGCGCGGCTTCTGCCGAAAGACGCCCGGCAGCGGCTCTTACCTCCGGAGAGCATCCTACCTTCGTCTTTCGCGTCTTTTGTAGTCTACATCTTAGCAAAACGCTTTTCCACTATGTCTGGCTAGGAAAAACTGTGCCAGCACAGAAAACATCTCCCATCGTGTTCTAGAAGTTGCACGGATGTCTGCCAAGTGTTTGGCAGGAAGAAAAGAAAAGTTGTCCAAAACAGCTTCCAATCGAATGTTCCTGTGATTGGAAAAGTCAGGAGAGTGCAAAGGTACTGTTTTCTATCAGTTGGCAAGGTGCGCACACAATCCCAGTGTTGTACAGCTTGCTTCTTCACCTTCCCGAAGCTGCCGCTCTCGCCGGCTGCCGGAGCCCAAGAAGCGGCTTCTTCGCGCAAAGACGATTGTGCCGCTCACAGGGCTCTCCTTAGCGCGGCTTCTGCCGAAAGACGCCCGGCAGCGGCTCTTACCTCCGGAGAGCATCCTACCTTCGTCTTTCGCGTCTTTTGTAGTCTACATCTTAGCAAAACGCTTTTCCACTATGTCTGGCTAGGAAAAACTGTGCCAGCACAGAAAACATCTCCCATCGTGTTCTAGAAGTTGCACGGATGTCTGCCAAGTGTTTGGCAGGAAGAAAAGAAAAGTTGTCCAAAACAGCTTCCAATCGAATGTTCCTGTGATTGGAAAAGTCAGGAGAGTGCAAAGGTACTGTTTTCTATCAGTTGGCAAGGTGCGCACACAATCCCAGTGTTGTACAGCTTGCTTCTTCACCTTCCCGAAGCTGCCGCTCTCGCCGGCTGCCGGAGCCCAAGAAGCGGCTTCTTCGCGCAAAGACGATTGTGCCGCTCACAGTGCTCTCCTTAGCGCGGCTTCTGCCGAAAGACGCCCGGCAGCGGCTCTTACCTCCGGAGAGCATCCTACCTTCGTCTTTCGCGTCTTTTGTAGTCTACATCTTAGCAAAACGCTTTTCCACTATGTCTGGCTAGGAAAAACTGTGCCAGCACAGAAAACATCTCCCATCGTGTTCTAGAAGTTGCACGGATGTCTGCCAAGTGTTTGGGAGGAAGAAAAGAAAAGTTGTCCAAAACAGCTTCCAATCGAATGTTCATGTGATTGGAAAAGTCAGCAGAGTGCAAAGGTACTGTTTTCTATCAGTTGGCAAGGTGCGCACACAATCCCAGTGTTGTACAGCTTGCTTCTTCACCTTCCCGAAGCTGCCACTCTCAGGAGGTAAGAGCTGCTGCCGGGCGTCTTTCGGCAGAAGCTGCGCTAAGGAGAGCACTGTGAGCGGCACAATCGTCTTTGCGCGAAGAAGCCGCTTCTTGGGCTCCGGCAGCCGGCGAAAGCGGCAGCTTCGGGAAGGTGAAGAAGCAAGCTGTACAACACTGGGATTGTGTGCGCACCTTGCCAACTGATAGAAAACAGTACCTTTGCACTCTCCTGACTTTTCCAATCACAGGAACATTCGATTGGAAGCTGTTTTGGACAACTTTTCTTTTCTTCCTGCCAAACACTTGGCAGACATCCGTGCAACTTCTAGAACACGATGGGAGATGTTTTCTGTGCTGGCACAGTTTTTCCTAGCCAGACATAGTGGAAAAGCGTTTTGCTAAGATGTAGACTACAAAAGACGCGAAAGACGAAGGTAGGATGCTCTCCGGAGGTAAGAGCCGCTGCCGGGCGTCTTTCGGCAGAAGCCGCGCTAAGGAGAGCCCTGTGAGCGGCACAATCGTCTTTGCGCGAAGAAGCCGCTTCTTGGGCTCCGGCAGCCGGCGAGAGCGGCAGCTTCGGGAAGGTGAAGAAGCAAGCTGTACAACACTGGGATTGTGTGCGCACCTTGCCAACTGATAGAAAACAGTACCTTTGCACTCTCCTGACTTTTCCAATCACATGAACATTCGATTGGAAGCTGTTTTGGACAACTTTTCTTTTCTTCCTGCCAAACACTTGGCAGACATCCGTGCAACTTCTAGAACACGATGGGAGATGTTTTCTGTGCTGGCACGGGTTTTCCTAGCCAGACATAGTGGAAAAGCGTTTTGCTAAGATGTAGACTACAAAAGACGCGAAAGACGAAGGTAGGATGCTCTCCGGAGGTAAGAGCCGCTGCCGGGCGTCTTTCGGCAGAAGCCGCGCTAAGGAGAGCCCTGTGAGCGGCACAATCGTCTTTGCGCGAAGAAGCCGCTTCTTGGGCTCCGGCAGCCGGCGAGAGCGGCAGCTTCGGGAAGGTGAAGAAGCAAGCTGTACAACACTGGGATTGTGTGCGCACCTTGCCAACTGATAGAAAACAGTACCTTTGCACTCTCCTGACTTTTCCAATCACAGGAACATTCGATTGGAAGCTGTTTTGGACAACTTTCCTTTTCTTCCTGCCAAACACTTGGCAGACATCCGTGCAACTTCTAGAACACGATGGGAGATGTTTTCTGTGCTGGCACAGTTTTTCCTAGCCAGACATAGTGGAAAAGCGTTTTGCTAAGATGTAGACTACAAAAGACGCGAAAGACGAAGGTAGGATGCTCTCCGGAGGTAAGAGCCGCTGCCGGGCGTCTTTCGGCAGAAGCCGCGCTAAGGAGAGCCCTGTGAGCGGCACAATCGTCTTTGCGCGAAGAAGCCGCTTCTTGGGCTCCGGCAGCCGGCGAGAGCGGCAGCTTCGGGAAGGTGAAGAAGCAAGCTGTACAACACTGGGATTGTGTGCGCACCTTGCCAACTGATAGAAAACAGTACCTTTGCACTCTCCTGACTTTTCCAATCACAGGAACATTCGATTGGAAGCTGTTTTGGACAACTTTTCTTTTCTTCCTGCCAAACACTTGGCAGACATCCGTGCAACTTCTAGAACACGATGGGAGATGTTTTCTGTGCTGGCACAGTTTTTCCTAGCCAGACATAGTGGAAAAGCGTTTTGCTAAGATGTAGACTACAAAAGACGCGAAAGACGAAGGTAGGATGCTCTCCGGAGGTAAGAGCCGCTGCCGGGCGTCTTTCGGCAGAAGCCGCGCTAAGGAGAGCACTGTGAGCGGCACAATCGTCTTTGCGCGAAGAAGCCGCTTCTTGGGCTCCGGCAGCCGGCGAGAGCGGCAGCTTCGGGAAGGTGAAGAAGCAAGCTGTACAACACTGGGATTGTGTGCGCACCTTGCCAACTGATAGAAAACAGTACCTTTGCACTCTCCTGACTTTTCCAATCACAGGAACATTCGATTGGAAGCTGTTTTGGACAACTTTTCTTTTCTTCCTGCCAAACACTTGGCAGACATCCGTGCAACTTCTAGAACACGATGGGAGATGTTTTCTGTGCTGGCACAGTTTTTCCTAGCCAGACATAGTGGAAAAGCGTTTTGCTAAGATGTAGACTACAAAAGACGCGAAAGACGAAGGTAGGATGCTCTCCGGAGGTAAGAGCCGCTGCCGGGCGTCTTTCGGCAGAAGCCTCGCTAAGGAGAGCACTGTGAGCGGCACAATCGTCTTTGCGCGAAGAAGCCGCTTCTTGGGCTCCGGCAGCCGGCGAGAGCGGCAGCTTCGGGAAGGTGAAGAAGCAAGCTGTACAACACTGGGATTGTGTGCGCACCTTGCCAACTGATAGAAAACAGTATCTTTGCACTCTCCTGACTTTTCCAATCACAGGAACATTCGATTGGAAGCTGTTTTGGACAACTTTTCTTTTCTTCCTGCCAAACACTTGGCAGACATCCGTGCAACTTCTAGAACACGATGGGAGATGTTTTCTGTGCTGGCACAGTTTTTCCTAGCCAGACATAGTGGAGAAGCTTTTTGCCGAGGTGTAGATGAGAAGAGGAGCTAAAGACGAAGGTAGGGTGCTCTCCGGAGGTAAGAGCCGCTGCCGGGCGTCTTTCGGCAGAAGCCGCGCTAAGGAGAGCACTGTGAGCGGCACAATCGTCTTTGCGCGAAGAAGCCGCTTCTTGGGCTCCGGCAGCCGGCGAGAGCGGCAGCTTCGGGAAGGTGAAGAAGCAAGCTGTACAACACTGGGATTGTGTGCGCACCTTGCCAACTGATAGAAAACAGTACCTTTGCACTCTCCTGACTTTTCCAATCACAGGAACATTCGATTGGAAGCTGTTTTGGACAACTTTTCTTTTCTTCCTGCCAAACACTTGGCAGACATCCGTGCAACTTCTAGAACACGATGGGAGATGTTTTCTGTGCTGGCACAGTTTTTCCTAGCCAGACATAGTGGAAAAGCGTTTTGCTAAGATGTAGACTACAAAAGACGCGAAAGACGAAGGTAGGATGCTCTCCGGAGGTAAGAGCCGCTGCCGGGCGTCTTTCGGCAGAAGCCGCGCTAAGGAGAGCACTGTGAGCGGCACAATCGTCTTTGCGCGAAGAAGCCGCTTCTTGGGCTCCGGCAGCCGGCGAGAGCGGCAGCTTCGGGAAGGTGAAGAAGCAAGCTGTACAACACTGGGATTGTGTGCGCACCTTGCCAACTGATAGAAAACAGTACCTTTGCACTCTCCTGACTTTTCCAATCACAGGAACATTCGATTGGAAGCTGTTTTGGACAACTTTTCTTTTCTTCCTGCCAAACACTTGGCAGACATCCGTGCAACTTCTAGAACACGATGGGAGATGTTTTCTGTGCTGGCACAGTTTTTCCTAGCCAGACATAGTGGAAAAGCGTTTTGCTAAGATGTAGACGACAAGAGAGGCTAAAGAGTGGATGTTAGCAAATGACACCCATCTTCAAAAAAGGCAATTAAGAGGACTCGCCATAGTACAAACCAGCCAGCCTCTTTTTTATCCCCAGGAAGTTGATGAAGCAGCTCTTCCTGGAAATCCTTGCCAGGCACATGACAGATGACCAAATAATGTAGTTAGCATGATTTTTCAGGGGAATTTCATGCTGAACATCACTTTAAACTCCTCTGATGAATCAACTTGACTGGTAGATGAAGGGAATATTATCTGCCTGGGCTTCAGGGAGGTTTTTGACGTACCTCTACATGGCATCACACATACATATGGAAGCAATAGTGCAAAGGGGAGGGAATCAGTGTCTTTTCAGTGATGCTGAGGGAAAAGACAAGAGGCAGTGGGCACACACTGAAATACAGGAGATTGCCTTTGAACATCAGTAAATGTTTCTTTACTGTCAGGGTGACTGAACCACGGCACAGACTGCCCAGAAAGATTGTGGAGCCTGGATCTTTGAAGACATTAAAAGTACACCCAGATAGAATCCTGGGCAAGAGGCTCTAGGTATCCTGGTTTAGGCAGGGGGGTTGGGCCTGGTTAGCCCCACCAACCCCTTCCACTCTCTTTCATTCTGTGCTAGTGAATTCTCTTCAAGATGCATTTCAAAGCACTGGCATGACAAAGTTCTGTGCAGACAGAGATCCAAATGGACATGGCATCTAAGTTCCTTAAGCAGTGTTCAAGAAGAATGTAAAACTCTGGCACAAGTATCTCTTCCCTAACTGAATCCCTTTCATGGGAAAATTCCCAGCTCTAGAAAGATCTTCTGATACGCATGCTTAAGACTGACACTGGCTGAGCAAATTTCTCCCTATGTATATCTAAGACCAGTTAGGATCTTCACCCAAAGTGCTGTCAACATAGTCACAGAATGCCTATTGTTAAGAAGTGACAGCTTCCATCAGAATGGCAGCTATTGGTCCACAAAATGGATTAATGGATGGGAATTATCTACGTGGGTTAAAAACAAAAATAAAGAGTTGGTCTTTATTTATCAATTTCATGGCAATATTGATAAGGGAAGAAAAAGATCTAAGTCCTTGACTTTCTGGACTCGAGGAAAGATTTTAAAAATTCCTTGTAAAAATGTATGATCACAATCAGACTATTGAAACCATTTTAGTTGGGAACAAAGTTCCAAAATTGTCTAGATAGTGGCAAAGAAGCCAAGAAAATAGGAAAGAAACAAAAAGAGAGCAAAAGAGTCAGCTTCAGTGTACAAGCTCGTTCTAGAAGTAGTCTGCTGGGAAAAGGAACCCCCAGCTAAATTTCCAATGTATTCCTGCGCTTGATTCAGTAACTGGTCAATGTAAAAACCAATCCTTTTGTACAACTTCTTCCAGCAACAAAAACTCCAACAGGTTGACACTACCATCATGCCTGTTCCAGACATATTTAAAAGAGAAATGATGATTTTCTTGAAAACCTACTTACATAAAAGTTGCAAGATGGTGGAGGGATTCCCACATCCTCCTTCCTCCATCTGGCTTGAAAGTATATTTGATAAAATATGCAACAAAGCACATGATTTATAAGGGAGAGTCAAATGGATGATTTGGGAATCGATCTCTTGTTGATAGTAAACTTCATATCCACTCGGTGTGACCTTTTTAAAACAAAATGTGGAGCTGAGGCATGAATCTGCCACAACAATTGTAAAGCAAACATACACACTCCCCTTCATATGCCCCCCCCTCCACACACACCTAGGCACACACAGAGATCAGCATAGCAGATCATGAACACCTTGGAAAAGACTGAAATGCTAAATGCCTCTCTTGATGGGCAAAAGAGCTGGTGCAGTAATTCAAATGCCTGGTACAAAAATTCTGTTTAATATTTAGCTCCTATTTAAAACACAGCTTTTCATTTCATTCTATTTACAGAATATTTTCATTTCATTTGTTTCTTTAAAATTACTTAGTTCTCACCTGTTGTATGTCTAGGAATATTTTCTTCCAAAAATAGAAAAAAATAGATGATATCTTTTCAGCAGAAAACATTGGTTGATACAATTTTAAACCATCATGATATGGAAGAATTCTTCTGTCCCTCTCGAAGGTGGAAGAAGCATTTGGATCACAGATCATCTACAATGAAATACTTGACATGTTTAAGATGCTTTCAATCAATTTTGATCGTCAATTGCTTATTTGTTGTAAACAGTAATTTTTCAGTGAAGGGAAAGTGTGTGTGGTATATCTACATGATATGTTCAAAGGCAGTTCCTACTAATGGCCAGGCTGAATTCCAGTAAATAATGTCCCGAATGATATTTTGCCGCCTTCTTTGGCACTTCATGAAATCTTACCCCGATGAAGTGCTGAAACACAGAGATTTTCTCTTAGAGAGTGTCTCATGTTGTAACCTATCCCATGGATTTTATGCTGTAATTCTTATCTCTTTTAAAATTTACTATCTTCTGTACAGTTTTCATGAAACTTTCTGTTACAGTAGTGAATAGCACAGATAAATGTCATTTTGTACAACTTTGAATTTACCCCAAGAGCTGAGAGAAAACTTGATCCTATACTTCAATCCGAGTTTCTTCTATAGTCCAACTTTGTTTCTCTACCATCAAGCTTCTCCTTTGTTGCTGCTCCAAGCCCCGTCCAAGGTGACCTTGAATACTTTCAGGGATGGGACACCCACAACTTCTCTGGGCAACCTGTTCCAGTGTTCCAGCACTCCCACAGTAAAAAAGGCCTTCCTTTCATCTAATATGTGTAGGAAATCATAAATCTAGGCATAGAAGCTTGGAGTGCAAATTTGAAATTCTTTGGATTTGAAGCACATTTTATATGAATACTGACTTACAGATGACTAAAAGATGTTGATGGGCATTTGAGCTGACAAGTTTTGAAAAAGTGCACGGAAATTAAAATTGAAACCACTAAAATTAAAAACTCCTTGCCATTTTCTTTTTCCTCTCCTATTCAAAATTGCATATGTCAGATATCAGTGCTTCATGCAAACCTCTCAGATGCTCTCAGAGAAAAAGCTTTTCTTTCAGACTAAGTTGCGGTTGACGTAGAACACTAGCAGGAGTGAAAGATTTTCTGGGCATCGGGGCAGCCCGTTCTCCTTGGATTTGTGTGCAGAATGCATTTTATCCAAACTGGAAAATAGATCCCAGCTCTGTTCTATTCATCATCCTTACTTCATCAGGCCAGAAGATTCTGTGAAAAGTAGCCTGTGGACCTTGAAGACAGCGCATGTGAACCAGATGAGAGGTGATAGAGAAGATGAGGGAGAGAAGAAAGAGCATGAGGCTGAAACCAGAAAGTATTTCTCCACGTGATCATGGAAGATTGCAGGAGCCACTTGGTACTATCAAACCAGCCCAACTTGGCACTTGTGCCACCTTGGGTCTGGGAGCCATGTTGCATATCGTGCATTTTAAGGAGCCAGCTGGCCACACCCAGCCATATGCCCCCAAACACAAACCAAGGCCCTTTTCTCTGGCAAACAAAACTCAGCTACCCTGCTTCTGGATGGCAGATTGCAGGAACCACTTGGTACTATCAAACCAGCCCAACTTGGCACTGGTGCCACCATGGGTCTGGTCACCATCCTGCCTATTGTAGCTTTTCAGGAGCCAGCCGGTCACTCTCAGCCATAGGCCCCCAACACAAACCTCGGCCCGTTTCCCTGGCAAACAAAAGTAAGCTGCCCCGCTTCTGCATGGCAGATTGCAGGAGCTACTTAGTACTATCAAATCAGCCCGACTTGGCACAGGTGCCACCTTGGATCTGGGAACCATCCTGTGTATCGTGGATTTTCAGGGGCCAGCCGGCCACTCTCAGCCATATGCCCCCAAAAACAAACCACGGACCTTTTCTCTGGCAAACAAAAATCAGCTGCCCCACTTCTGGATGGCAGATTGCAGGAGCCACTTGGGACTATCACACCAGCACAACATGGCACTGCTGCCACCTTGGATCTGGGAACAATCCTGCGTATCGTACATATTCAGGAACCAGCCGAACACTCCCAGCCACAGGCCCCCAAACACAAACAACGGCCCTTTTCTCTGGCAAACAAAACTCAACTGCCCCTCTTCTGGATGGCAAATTGCAGGACGCACTTGGTACTACAAAAAGAGCCCGACTTGGCAGTGGTGCCACCTTGGCTCTGGGAACCATCCTGCGTATCGAGCATTTTAAGGAGCCAGCCGGCAATTCCCAGCCGTATGCCCCAAAAAGAAACCATGGACATTTTCTCTGGCAAAAAAAACTCAGCTGTCCCGCTTCTGGATGGCAGATTGCAGGAGTTACTTTGAACCATACAACCAGCCTTACTTGGCACTGGTGCCACCTTGGATCTGGGAACCATCCTGCCTATCGTTGATTTTCAGGGGCCAGCCGGCCACTCTCAGCCACAGGCCCCCAAACAAAATCAACGGCGCTGTTCCCTGGAAAACAAAACACGCCTGCCAACTTTTTGATGGAGTTTGCAGGAGCCACTTGGTACTATCAAACCAGCCCGACTTGGCACTGGTGCCACCTTGGGTCTGGGAAACATCCTGCGTATCGTGGATTCTTAGGAGCCAGCCGGCCACTCCTAGCCACAGGCCCCCAAACAAAAACCTAGGCCTATTTCTCTGGCAAACAAAAGTAAGCTGCCCTGCTTCTGGATGGCAGATTGCAGGAGGCACTTGACACTGTCAAACGAGCCCCACTTGGCACTGCTGCCACCTTGGATCTGGGAACCATCCTTCCTATCGTGGATTTTCAGGGGCCAGCCGGTCACTCTCAGCCATAGGCCCCAAACACAAACCACGGCCCTTTTCTCTGGAAAACAAAACTCAACTGCCCCTCTTCTGGATGGCAGATTGCAGGAGCCACTGGGTACTATGAAACCAGCCCTACTTGGCACTGATGCCACCTTGGGTCTGGGAACCATGCTGCGTATCATGGATTTTCAGGAGCCAGCCGGCCACTGCCAGCCGCAGGCCCCGAAACACAAACAACAGCCTTTTTCTCTGGCAAACAAAATTCAGCTGCCCCGCTACTGGATGGCAGATTGCAGGAGCCACTTGGTACTATCAAACCAGCCCAACTTGGAACTGGTGCCACCTTGGGTCTGGGAACCATGCTGCGTAACACAGATTCTAAGGCGCCAGTCGGCCACTACGAGCCACAAGCCCCCAAACACAAACAACGGCGCTATTCTCTGGCAAACAAAACTCAACTGCCCCTCTTCTGGATGGCAAATTGCAGGACGCACTTGGTACTATAAAAACAGCCCGACTTGGCACTGGTGCCCCCTTGGGTCTGGGAACCATCCTGCGTATCGATCTTTTTAATGAGACAGCCGGCCACTCCCAGCCATATGCCCCCAAACACAACCCACGGCCCTTTTCTCTGGCAAACAAAACTCAACTGCACCGCTTCTGGATGGCAGATTGCAGGAGCCACTTGGTACTATCAAACCAGCCCGACTTGGCACTGGTGCCACCTTGGGTCTGGGAACCATCCTGCGTATTGTGGGTTGTCAGGAGCCAGCCGAACACTCTCGGCCACAGACCCCAATTAAAAACAACGGCCCGTTTCACAGGCAAACAAAACTCAGCTGCCCCGCTTCTGGATGGGAGATTGCAGGAGGCACTTGGTGTAATCAAACCAGCCCGACTTGGCACTGGTGCCACCTTGGGTCTGGGAACCATCCTGCGTATCGTGGATTCTAAGGAGCCAGCCGGCCACTCCTAGCCACAGGCCCCCAAACAAAAACCTAGGCCTATTTCTCTGGCAAACAAAAGTAAGCTGCCCTGCTTCTGGATGGCAGATTGCAGGAGACACTTGGTACTATCAAACCAGCCCGACTTGGCACTGCTGCCACCTTGGATCTGGGAACCATGCTCTGTATCGTGGATATTCAGGGGCCAGCCGGCCACTCTCAGCCATATGTCCCCAAACAGAAACCTCGGCCCGTTTCTCTGGCAAACAAAACTCAACTGCCCCTCTTCTGGATGGCAAATTGCAGGATGAACTTGATACTAAAACCGCAGGCCGACTTGGTAGTGGTGACACCTTGGGCCTGGGAACCATCATGCGTATCGAGCATTTTAAGGAGCCAGCCGGCCACTCCCAGCAATATGCCCCCAAAAACAATCCACAGAATTTTCCTCTGGCAAACAAAAATCAGCTGCCTCGCTTCTGGATGGCAGATTGCAGGAGCCACTTTGCACCATCAAACCAGCCCGACTTGGCACTGGTGCCACATTGCATCTGGGAACCATGCTGCCTAGCGTGGATTTTCAGGAGCCAGCCGGCCACTCTCAGCTATATGCCCCCAAACAAAACCCACGGCCCGTTTCCCTGGCAAACAAAATTAAGCTGCCCCGCTTCTGGATGGCAGATTGCAGGACGCACTTGGTAGTATCAAACCAGCAAAACTTGGCACTGGTGCCACCTTGGGTCTGGGAACCATCCTGCGTATCGTGGGTTCAAAGGAGCCAGCCGGTCACTCCCAGCCACAGGCCCCCAAATACAAACAATGGCGCTTTTCCCTGGAAAACAAAACTCGCCTGCCAACTTTTTGATGGCAGATTGCAGGAGCCACTTGGTACTATCAAACCAGCCCAACTTGGCACTGGTGCCACCATGGGTCGGGTAACCATCCTGCCTATTGTAGCTTTCCAGGAGCCAGCCGGTCACTCCCAGCCATAGGTCCCCAGTCACAAACCTCGGCCCGTTTCCCTGGCAAACAAAAGTAAGCTACCCCGCTTCTGGATGGCAGATTGCAGGAGCCACTTGGTACTATCAAACCAGCCCAACTTGGCACTGGTGCCACCTTGGGTCTGGGAACCATGCTGCGTAACACAGATTCTAAGGCGCCAGTCGGCCACTACGAGCCACAAGCCCCCAAACACAAACAACGGCGCTATTCTCTGGCAAACAAAACTCAACTGCCCCTCTTCTGGATGGCAAATTGCAGGACGCACTTGGTACTACGAAAACCGCCCGACGTGGCACTGGTGCCACCTTGTGTCAGGGAACCATCCTGCATATCGAGCTTTTTAAGGAGCCAGCCGGCCACGCCCAGCCATATACCCCCAAAAACAAACCACGGACCATTTCTCTTGGAAACCAAAATCCGCTGCCCCGCGTCTGTATGGCAGATTGCAGGAGCCACTTTGCACCATCAAACCAGCCCGACTTGGCACTGGTGCCACCTTGGGTCTGGGAACAATCCTGCATATCGTGGATTCTAAGGAGCCAGCCGGTCACTCCCTGCCACAGGCCCCCAAACACAAACAACGGCGCTTTTCCCTGGAAAACAAAATTCGCCTGCCAGCTTTTTGATGGCAGATTGCAGGAGCCACTTGGTACTATCAAATCATCCCAACTTGGCACTGGTGCCACTATGGGTCTGGGAACCATCCTGCCTATTGTAGCATTTCAGGAGCCAGCCGGTCACTCCCAGCCATAGGCCCCCAGACACAAACCTCGGACCGTTTCCCTGGCAAACAAAATTAAGCTGCCCCGATTCTGGATGGCAGATTGCAGGAGCCACTTGGTTGTGTCAAACCAGCCCGACTTGGCACTGGTGCCACCTTGGGTCTGGGAACCATCCTGCGTAACGTGGATTCTAAGCAGCCACCCGGCCACTCTGAGCCACAGGCCCCCAAACACAAACAACGACGCTTTTCCCTGGAAAACAAAACTCGCCTGCCAAATTTGATGGCAGATTGCAGGAGCCACTTGGTACTATCAAACCAGCCCAACTTGGCACTGGTGCCACGTCTGGTCTGGGAACCATCCTGCCTATCGTAGCTTTTCAGGAGCCAGCCGGTCACTCCCAGCCATAGACCCCCAGACACAAACCTCGGCCCGTTTCCCTGGAAAACAAAAGTAAGTTACCCCGATTCTGGATGGCAGATTGCAGGAGCCACTTGGTACTATCAAATCAGCCCAACTTGGCACTGGTGCCACCATGGGTCTGGTAAACATCCTGCCTATCGTAGCTTTTCAGGAGCCAGCCGGTCACTCCCTGCCATAGGCCCCCGGACACAAACCTCGGCCCGTTTCCCTGGCAAACAAAAGTAATCTACCCCACTTCTGGATGGCAGATTGCAGGACGCACTTGGTACTATCAAACCAGCCCAACTTGGCACTGGTGCCACGTCAAGTCTAGGAACCATCCTGCGTATCGTGGATTCTAAGGAGCCAGCCTGCCACTCCCAGCCATAGGCCTCTAAACAAAAACAACGGCGCTTTTCCCTGGTAAAGAAAACTTGCCTGCCAACTTTTTGATGGCAGATTGCAGGAGCCACTTGGTACTATCAAACCAGCCCAACTTGGCACTGGTGCCACCATGGGTCTGGTCACCATCCTGCCTATCGTAGCTTTTCAGGAGCCAGCCGGTCACTCCCAGCCATAGGCCCCCAGACACAAAGCTCGGCCCGTTTCCCTGGCAAACAAAAGTAAGCTGCCCCGCTTCTGGATGGCAGATTGCAGGAACCACTTGGTACTATCAAACCAGCCCGACTTGGCACTGGTGCCACCTCTGGTCTGGGAACCATCCTGCGTATCGTGGATTCTAAGGAGCCAGCTGGCCACTCCCAGCCACAGGCCCCCAAACACAAACAACGGCGCTTTTCCCTGGAAAACAAAACTCACCTGCCAATTTTTTGATGGCAGATTGCAGGAGCCACTTGGTACTATCAAACCAGCCCAACTTGGCACTGGTGCCGCCATGGGTCTTGTCACCATCCTGCCTATCGTAGCTTTTCACGAGCCAGCCGGTCACTCCCAGCCATAGGACCCCAGACAAAAACCTCGGCCCGTTTCCCTGGAAAACAAAAGTAAGCTGCCCCGCTTCTGGATGGCAGATTGTAGGACGCATTTGTTACTATCAAACCCGCCCGACTTGGCACTGGTGCCACCACTGGTCTGGGAACCATCCTGCGTATCGTGGATTCTAAAGAGCCAGCCGGCCACTCCCAGCCACAGGCACCCATACACAAACAACGGCACTTTTCCCTGGAAAACAAAACTCGCCTGCCAACTTTTTGATGGCAGATTGCAGGAGCCACTTGGTACTATCAAACCAGCCCAACTTGGCACTGGTGCCACCATGGGTCTGGTCACCATCCTGCCTATCGTAGCTTTTCAGGAGCCAGCCGGTCACTCCCAGCCATAGGCCCCCAGACAAAAACCTCGGCCCGTTTCCCTGGCAAACAAAAGTAAGCTGCCCCGCTTCTGGATGGCAGATTGCAGGATCCACTTGGTACTATCAAACCAGCCCGACTTGGCACTGGTGCCACGACAAGTCTGGGAACCATCCTGCGTATCGTGGATTCTAATGAGCCAGCCGGCCACTCCCAGCCACAGGCCCCCAAACAAAAACAACGGCGCTTTTCCCTGGAAAACAAAACTCGCCTGCCAAGTTTTTGATGGCAGATTGCAGGAGCCACTTGGTACCATCAAACCAGCCCAACTTGGCACTGGTGCCACCTTGGGTCTGGTCACCATCCTGCCTATCGTAACTTTTCAGGAGCCAGCCGGTCACTCCCAGCCATAGGCCCCCAGACACAAACCTCGGCCCGTTTCCCTGGCAAACAAAAGTAAGCTGCCCCGCTTCTGGATGGCAGATTGCAGGAGCCACTTTGCACCATCAAACCAGCCCGACTAGGCACTGGTGCCACCTTGGGTCTGGGAACCATCCTGCGTATGGTGGATTCTAAGGAGCCAGCCGGCCACTCCCAGCCACAGGCCCCTAAACACATCAACGGCGCTTTTCCCTGGAAAACAAAACTCGCCTGCCAAACTTTTGATGGCAGATTGCAGGAGCCACTTGGTACTATCAAACCAGCCCAACTTGGGACTGGTGCCACCATGGGTCTGGTCACCATCCTGGCTATCGTAGCTTTTCAGGAGCCAGCCGGTCACTCGCAGCCATAGGCCCCCAGACACAAACCTCGGCCCGTTTCCCTGGCAAACAAAAGTAAGCTGCCCTGCTTCTGGATGGCAGATTGCAGGAACCACTTGGTACTATCAAACCAGCAAAACTTGGCACTGGTGCCACCTTGGGTCTGGATACCATGGTGCGTATCGTGGATTCTAAGGAGCCAGCCGGCCACTCCCAGCCACAGGCCCCCAAACAAAAACAACGGCGCTTTTCCCTGGAAAACAAAACTCGCCTACCAACGTTTTGATGGCAGATTGCAGGAGCCACTTGGTACTATCAAACCAGCCCAACTTGGCACTGGTGCCACCATGGGTCTGGTCACCATCCTGCCTATCGTAACTTTTCAGGAGCCAGCCGGTCACTCCCAGCCATAGGTCCCCAGACACAAAGCTCGGCCCGTTTCCCTGGCAAAGGAAATTAAGCTGCCCCGCTTCTGGATGGCAGATTGCAGGAGCCACTTGGTACTATCAAACCAGCCCGACTTGGCACTGGTGCCACCTCTGGTCTGGGAACCATCCTGCGTATCGTGGATTCTAAGGAGCCAGTCGGCCACTCCCAGCCACAGGCCCCCAAACACAAACAACGGCCCGTTTCCGTGGCAAACAAAAGTAAGCTGCCCCGCTTCTGGATGGCAGATTGCAGGAGCCACTTGGTACTATCAAACCAGCCCGACTTGGCACTGGTGCCACCTCTGGTCTGGGAACCATCCTGCGTATTGTGGTTTCTAAGGAGCCAGCCGGCCACTCCCAACCACAGGCCCCCAAACACAAACAACGGCGCTTTTCCCTGGAAAACAAAACTCGCCTGCCAACGTTTTGATGGCAGATTGCAGGAGCCACTTGGTACTATCAAACCAGCCCAACTTGGCACTGGTGCCACCATGGGTCTTGTCACCATCCTGCCTATCGTAGCTTTCAGGAGCCAGCCGGTCACTGCCTGCCATAGGCCCCGAGACACAAACCTCGGCCCGTTTCCCTGGCAAACAAAAGTAAGCTGCCCCGCTTCTGGATGGCAGATTGCAGGAGCCACTTGGTACTATCAAACCAGCCCGACTTGGCACTGGTGCCACTTCTGGTCTGGGAACCATCCTGCGTATCGTGGATTTTATGGAGCCAGCCGGTCAGTCCCAGCCATTGGCCCCCAAACACAAACAACGATCCGTTTCCCTGGCAAACAAAAGTAAGCTGCCCCGCTTCTGGATGGCAGATTGCAGGAACCACTTGGTAGTATCAAACCAGCCCAACTTGGCACTGGTGCCACCTCTGGTCTGGGAACCATCCTGCCTATCGTGGTTTCTAAGGAGCCAGCCGGCCACTCCCAACCATAGACCCCCAGACACAAACCTCGGCCCGTTTCCCTGAAAAACAAAAGTAAGCTACCCCGATTCTGGATGGCAGATTGCAGGAGCCACTTGGTACTATCAAATCAGCCCAACTTGGCACTGGTGCCACCATGGGTCTGGTAAACATCCTGCCTATCGTAGCTTTTCAGGAGCCAGCCGGCCACTCTCAGCCATATGCCCCCAAAAACAAACCACGGCCCTTTTCTCTGGCAAACAAAACTCAACTGCCCCTCTTCTGGATGGCAAATTTTAGGACGCACTTTGTACTACGAAAACCGCCCGACGTGGCACTGGTGCCACCTTGTGTCAGGGAACCATCCTGCATATCGAGCTTTTTAAGGAGCCAGCCGGCCACGCCCAGCCATAAACCCCCAAAAACAAACCACGGACTATTTCTCTTGGAAACAAAAATCCGCTGCCCCACGTCTGTATGGCAGATTGCAGGAGCCACTTTGCACCATCAAACCAGCCCGACTTGGCACTGGTGCCACCTTGGGTCTGGGAACAATCCTGCATATCGTGGATTCTAAGGAGCCAGCCGGCCACTCCCAGCCACAGGCCCCCAAACACAAACAACGGCGCTTTTCCCTGGAAAACAAAATTCGCCTGCCAACTTTTTGATGGCAGATTGCAGGAGCCACTTGGTACTATCAAATCATCCCAACTTGGCACTGGTGCCACTATGGGTCTGGGAACCATCCTGCCTATTGTAGCATTTCAGGAGCCAGCCGGTCACTCCCAGCCATAGGCCCCCAGACACAAACCTCGGACCGTTTCCCTGGCAAACAAAATTAAGCTGCCCCGATTCTGGATGGCAGATTGCAGGAGCCACTTGGTTGTGTCAAACCAGCCCGACTTGGCACTGGTGCCACCTTGGGTCTGGGAACCATCCTGCGTATCGTGGATTCTAAGCAGCCACCCGGCCACTCTGAGCCACAGGCCCCCAAACAAAAACTACGGCGCTTTTCCCTGGAAAACAAAACTCGCCTGCCAACTTTTTGATGGCAGATTGCAGGAGCCACTTGGTACTATCAAACCAGCCCAACTTGGCACTGGTGCCACGTCTGGTCTGGGAACCATCCTGCCTATCGTAGCTTTTCAGGAGCCAGCCGGTCACTCCCAGCCATAGACCCCCAGACACAAACCTCGGCCCGTTTCCCTGGCAAACAAAAGTAAGCTGCCCCGCTTTTGGATGGCAGATTGCAGGAGCCACGTTGCACCATCAAACCAGCCCCACGTGGCACTGGTGCCACCTTGGGTCTGGGAACAAGATGGGCTGGTTTGATAGTACCAAGTGGCTCCTGCAATCTGCCATCCAGAAGCGGGACAGCTTACTTTTTTTTCCCAGGGAAACGGGCCGAGGTATTTGTCTGGGGGCCTATGGCTGGGAGTGACCGGCTGGCTACTGAAAAGCTACGATAGGCAGGATGGTTACCAGACTCATGGTGCCACCAGTGCCAAGTCGGGCTGCTTTGATAATACTAAATAGCTCCTGCAATCTGCCATCCAGACGCGGGGCAGCGGATTTTTGTTTGCTGGAGAAAAGTTCCGTGGTTTTTTTTTTGGGGGTATATGACTGGACGTGGCCGGCTGGCTCCTTAAAAAGCTCTATACGCAGGATTGTTCCCTGACCCAAGGTGGCATCAGTGCCAAGTCGGGCTGTTTTCGTAGTACCAAGTGCGTCCTGCAATTTGCCATCCAGAAGCGGGGCAGCCTACTTTTGTTTGCCAGGGAAACGTGCCGAGGTATTTGTCTGGGGGCCTATGGGTGGGAGTGAGCGGCTGGCTCCTGAAAAGCTACGATAGGCAGGATGGTGACCAGACGCATGGTGGCACCAGTGCCAAGTTGGGCTGGTTTGATAGTACCAAGTGGCTCCTGCAATCTGCCATCAAGAAGTTGGCAGGCGAGTTTTGTTTTCCAGGGAAAAGCGCCGTTGTTTTTGTTTAGAGGCCTGTGGCTGGGAGTGGCCGCCTGTCCTCGTAGAATCTACGTTACGCAGCATGGTTTTCAGAGCCAAGGTGGCACCAGGGCCAAGTCGGGCTGGTTTGTAAGTACCAAGTGCATCCTGCAATCTGCCATCCAAAAGCGGGGCAGCTTACTTTTGTTTGCCAGGGAAACGGGCCGAGGTTTGTGTCCGGGGGCCTATGGCAGGGAGTGACCGGCTGGCTCCTGAAAAGCTACGATAGGCAGGATGTTTACCAGACCCATGGTGGCACCAGTGCCAAGTTGGGCTGATTTGATAGTACCAAGTGGCTCCTGCAATCTGCCATCCAGAATCGGGGTAACTTACTTTTGTTTTCCAGGGAAACGGGCCGAGGTTTGTGTCTGGGGGTCTATGGCTGGGAGTGACCGGCTGGCTCCTGAAAAGCTACAATAGGCAGGATGGTTCCCAGACCAGAGGTGGCACCAGTGCCAAGTTGGGCTGGTTTGATAGTACCAAGTGGCTCCTGCAATCTGCCATCAAAAAGTTGGCAGGCGAGTTTTGTTTTCCAGGGAAAAGCGCCGTTGTTTGTGTTTGGGGGCCTGTGGCTCAGAGTGGCCGGGTGGCTGCTTAGAATCCACGTTACGCAGGATGGTTCCCAGACCCAAGGTGGCACCAGTGCCAAGTCGGGCTGGTTTGACACAACCAAGTGCGTCCTGCAATCTGCCATCCAGAATCGGGGCAGCTTAATTTTGTTTGCCAGGGAAACGGTCCGAGGTTTGTGTCTGGGGGCCTATGGCTGGGAGTGACCGGCTGGCTCCTGAAATGCTACAATAGGCAGGATGGTTCCCAGACCCATAGTGGCACCAGTGCCAAGTTGGGATGATTTGATAGTACCAAGTGGCTCCTGCAATCTGCCATCAAAAAGCTGGCAGGCGAATTTTGTTTTCCAGGGAAAAGCGCCGTTGTTTGTGTTTGGGGGCCTGTGGCAGGGAGTGGCCGGCTGGCTCCTTAGAATCCACGATATGCAGGATTGTTCCCAGACCCAAGGTGGCACCAGTGCCAAGTCGGGCTGGTTTGATGGTGCAAAGTGGCTCCTGCAATCTGCCATACAGACGCGGGGCAGCGGATTTTTGTTTCCAAGAGAAATGGTCCGTGGTTTGTTTTTGGGGGTATATGGCTGGGCGTGGCCGGCTGGCTCCTTAAAAAGCTCGATATGCAGGATGGTTCCCTGACACAAGGTGGCACCAGTGCCACGTCGGGCGGTTTTCGTAGTACAAAGTGCGTCCTAAAATTTGCCATCCAGAAGAGGGGCAGTTGAGTTTTGTTTGCCAGAGAAAAGGGCCGTGGTTTGTTTTTGGGGCATATGGCTGAGAGTGGCCGGCTGGCCCCTGAAAATCCACGATAGGCAGGATGGTTCCCAGACCAGAGGTGTCACCAGTGCCAAGTCGGGCTGGTTTGATAGTACTAAGTAGCTCCTGCAATCTGCCATGCAGAAGCGGGGCAGCTTACTTTTGTTTGCCAGGGAAACGGGCCGAGGTTTGTGTCTGGGGGCCTATGGCTGGGAGTGACCGGCTGGCTCCTGAAAAGCTACGATAGGCAGGATGGTGACCAGACCCATGGTGGCAGCAGTGCCAAGTTGGGCTGGTTTGATAGTACCAAGTGGCTCCTGCAATCTGCCATCAAAAAGTTGGCAGGCGAGTTTTGTTTTCCAGGGAAAAGCGCCGTTGTTTGTGTTTGGGGGCCTGTGGCTGGGAGTGGCCAGCTGGCTCCTTAGAACCCACGATACGCAGGATGGTTCCCAGACCTGAGTTGGCACCAGTGCCAAGTTGGGCTGGTTTGATAGTACCAAGTGGCTCCTGCAATCTGCCATCCAGAAGCGGGGTAGCTTACTTTTGTTTGCCAGGGAAACGGGCCGAAATATTTGTCTGGGGGCCTCTGGCTGGGGGTGGCTGGCTGGCTCCTGAAAAGCTACGATAGGCAGGATGGTGACCAGACCCATGGTGGCACCAGTGCCAAGTTGGGCTGGTTTGATAATACCAAGTGGCTCCTGCAATCTGCCATCAAATGTTTGGCAGGCGAGTTTTGTTTTCCAGGGAAAAGCACCGTTGTGTGTGTTTTGGGGCCTGTGGCTGGGAGTGGCCAGCTGGCTCCTTTGAATCCACGATACGCAGGATGGTTCCCAGACCCAAGGTGGCATCAGTGCCAAGTCAGGCTGTTTTGTTAGTACCAAGTGGTTCCTGCAATCTGCCATCCAGAAGCGGGGCAGCTGAATTTTGTTTGCCAGAGAAAAAGGCTGTTGTTTGTGTTTCGGGGCCTGTGGCTGGCAGTGGCCGGCTGGCTCCTGAAAATCCATGATACGCAGCATGGTTCCCAGACCCAAGGTGGCATCAGTGCCAAGTAGGGCTGATTTCATAGTACCCAGTGGCTCCTGCAATCTGCCATCCAGAAGAGGGGCAGTTGAGTTTTGTTTTCCAGAGAAAAGGGCCGTGGTTTGTGTTTGGGGCCTATGGCTGAGAGTGACCGGCTGGCCCCTGAAAATCCACGATAGGAAGGATGGTTCCCAGATCCAAGGTGGCAGCAGTGCCATGTTGTGCTGGTGTGATAGTCCCAAGTGGCTCCTGCAAGCTGCCATCCAGAAGCGGGGCAGCTGAATTTTGTTTGCCAGACAAAAAGTCTGTGGTTTGTGTTTGGGGGCCTGTGGCTGGGAGTGGCCGGCTGGCTCCTGAAAATCCATGATACGCAGCATGGTTCCCAGACCCAAGGTGGCACCAGTGCCAAGTGGGGCTGGTTTCACAGTGTCAAGTGCCTCCTGCAATCTCCCATCCAGAAGCGGGGCAGCTGAGTTTTGTTTGCCTGTGAAACGGGCCGTTGTTTTTAATTGGGGTCTGTGGCCGAGAGTGTTCGGCTGGCTCCTGACAACCCACAATACGCAGGATGGTTCCCAGACCCAAGGTGGCACCAGTGCCAAGTCGGGCTGGTTTGATAGTACCAAGTGGCTCCTGCAATCTGCCATCCAGAAGCGGTGCAGTTGAGTTTTGTTTGCCAGAGAAAAGGGCCGTGGGTTGTGTTTGGGGGCATATGGCTGGGAGTGGCCGGCTGTCTCATTAAAAAGATCGATACGCAGGATGGTTCCCAGACCCAAGGGGGCACCAGTGCCAAGTCGGGCTGTTTTTATAGTACCAAGTGCGTCCTGCAATTTGCCATCCAGAAGAGGGGCAGTTGAGTTTTGTTTGCCAGAGAATAGCGCCGTTGTTTGTGTTTGGGGGCTTGTGGCTCGTAGTGGCCGACTGGCGCCTTAGAATCTGTGTTACGCAGCATGGTTCCCAGACCCAAGGTGGCACCAGTGCCAAGTTGGGCTGGTTTGATAGTACCAAGTGGCTCCTGCAATCTGCCATCCAGAAGCGGGGTAGCTTACTTTTGTTTGCCAGGGAAACGGGCCGAGGTTTGTGACTGGGGACCTATGGCTGGGAGTGACCGGCTGGCTCCTGGAAAGCTACAATAGGCAGGATGGTTACCAGACCCATGGTGGCACCAGTGCCAAGTTGGGCTGGTTTGATAGTACCAAGTGGCTCCTGCAATCTGCCATCAAAAAGTTGGCAGGCGAGTTTTGTTTTCCAGGGAAAAGCGCCGTTGTTTGTGTTTGGGGGCCTGTGGCTGGGAGTGGCCAGCTGGCTCCTTAGAACCCACGATACGCAGGATGGTTCCCAGACCTGAGTTGGCACCTGTGCCAAGTTGGGCTGGTTTGATAGTACCAAGTGGCTCCTGCAATCTGCCATCCAGAAGCGGGGCCGCTTACTTTTGTTTGCCAGGGAAACGGGCCGAAATATTTGTCTGGGGGCCTCTGGCTGGGGGTGGCTGGCTGGCTCCTGAAAAGCTACGATAGGCAGGATGGTGACCAGACCCATGGTGGCACCAGTGCCAAGTTGGGCTGGTTTGATAATAACAAGTGGCTCCTGCAATCTGCCATCAAAAGTTTGGCAGGCGAGTTTTGTTTTCCAGGGAAAAGCACCGTTGTGTGTGTTTTGGGGCCTGTGGCTGGGAGTGGCCAGCTGGCTCCTTTGAATCCACGATACGCAGGATGGTTCCCAGACCCAAGGTGGCATCAGTGCCAAGTCGGGCTGGTTTGTTAGTACCAAGTGGTTCCTGCAATCTGCCATCCAGAAGCGGGGCAGCTGAATTTTGTTTGCCAGAGAAAAAGGCTGTTGTTTGTGTTTCGGGGCCTGTGGCTGGCAGTGGCCGGCTGGCTCCTGAAAATCCATGATACGCAGCATGGTTCCCAGACCCAAGGTGGCATCAGTGCCAAGTAGGGCTGGTTTCATAGTACCCAGTGGCTCCTGCAATCTGCCATCCAGAAGAGGGGCAGTTGAGTTTTGTTTTCCAGAGAAAAGGGCCGTGGTTTGTGTTTGGGGCCTATGGCTGAGAGTGACCGGCTGGCCCCTGAAAATCCACGATAGGAAGGATGGTTCCCAGATCCAAGGTGGCACCAGTGCCAAGTTTTGCTGGTTTGATACTACCAAGTGCGTCCTGCAATCTGCCATCCAGAAGCGGGGCAGCTTAATTTTGTTTGCCAGGGAAACGGGCCGTGGGTTTTGTTTGGGGGCATATAGCTGAGAGTGGCCGGCTGGCTCCTGAAAATCCACGCTAGGCAGCATGGTTCCCAGATGCAATGTGGCACCAGTGCCAAGTCGGGCTGGTTTGATGGTGCAAAGTGGCTCCTGCAATCTGCCATCCAGAAGCGAGGCAGCTGATTTTTGTTTGCCAGAGGAAAATTCCGTGGATTGTTTTTGGGGGCATATTGCTGGGAGTGGCCGGCTGGCTCCTTAAAATGCTCGATACGCATGATGGTTCCCAGGCCCAAGGTGTCACCACTACCAAGTCGGCCTGCGGTTTTAGTATCAAGTTCATCCTGCAATTTGCCATCCAGAAGAGGGGCAGTTGAGTTTTGTTTGCCAGAGAAACGGGCCGAGGTTTCTGTTTGGGGACATATGGCTGAGAGTGGCCGGCTGGCCCCTGAATAGCCACGATACAGAGCATGGTTCCCAGATCCAAGGTGGCACCAGTGCCAAGTCGGGCTGGTTTGATAGTACCAAGTGTCTCCTGCAATCTGCCATCCAGAAGCAGGGCAGCTTACTTTTGTTTGCCAGAGAAATAGGCCTAGGTTTTTGTTTGGGGGCCTGTGGCTAGGAGTGGCCGGCTGGCTCCTTAGAATCCACGATACGCAGGATGGTTCCCAGACCCAAGGTGGCACCAGTGCCAAGTCGGGCTGGTTTGATTACACCAAGTGCCTCCTGCAATCTCCCATCCAGAAGCGGGGCAGCTGAGTTTTGTTTGCCTGTGAAACGGGCCGTTGTTTTTAATTGGGGTCTGTGGCCGAGAGTGTTCGGCTGGCTCCTGACAACCCACAATACGCAGGATGGTTCCCAGACCCAAGGTGGCACCAGTGCCAAGTCGGGCTGGTTTGATAGTACCAAGTGGCTCCTGCAATCTGCCATCCAGAAGCGGTGCAGTTGAGTTTTGTTTGCCAGAGAAAAGGGCCGTGGGTTGTGTTTGGGGGCATATGGCTGGGAGTGGCCGGCTGTCTCAGTAAAAAGATCGATACGCAGGATGGTTCCCAGACCCAAGGGGGCACCAGTGCCAAGTCGGGCTGTTTTTATAGTACCAAGTGCGTCCTGCAATTTGCCATCCAGAAGAGGGGCAGTTGAGTTTTGTTTTCCAGAGAATAGCGCCGTTGTTTGTGTTTGGGGGCTTGTGGCTCGTAGTGGCCGACTGGCGCCTTAGAATCTGTGTTACGCAGCATGGTTCCCAGACCCAAGGTGGCACCAGTGCCAAGTTGGGCTGGTTTGATAGTACCAAGTGGCTCCTGCAATCTGCCATCCAGAAGCGGGGTAGCTTACTTTTGTTTGCCAGGGAAACGGGCCGAGGTTTGTGACTGGGGACCTATGGCTGGGAGTGACCGGCTGGCTCCTGGAAAGCTACAATAGGCAGGATGGTTACCAGACCCATGGTGGCACCAGTGCCAAGTTGGGCTGGTTTGATAGTACCAAGTGGCTCCTGCAATCTGCCATCAAAAAGTTGGCAGGCGAGTTTTGTTTTCCAGGGAAAAGCGACATTGTTTGTATTTGGGGGCCTGTGGCTGGGAGTGACCGGCTGGCTCCTTTGAACCCACGATACGCAGGATGGTTCCCAGACCCAAGGTGGCACCAGTGCCAAGTTTTGCTGGTTTGATACTACCAAGTGCGTCCTGCAATCTGCCATCCAGAAGCGGGGCAGCTTAGTTTTGTTTGCCAGGGAAACGGGCCGTGGGTTTTGTTTGGGGGTATATAGCTGAGAGTGGCCGGCTGGCTCCTGAAAATCCACGCTAGGCAGCATGGTTCCCAGATGCAATGTGGCACCAGTGCCAAGTCGGGCTGGTTTGATGGTGCAAAGTGGCTCCTGCAATCTGCCATCCAGAAGCGAGGCAGCTGATTTTTGTTTGCCAGAGGAAAATTCCGTGGATTGTTTTTGGGGGCATATTGCTGGGAGTGGCCGGCTGGCTCCTTAAAATGCTCGATACGCATGATGGTTCCCAGGCCCAAGGTGTCACCACTACCAAGTCGGCCTGCGGTTTTAGTATCAAGTTCATCCTGCAATTTGCCATCCAGAAGAGGGGCAGTTGAGTTTTGTTTGCCAGAGAAACGGGCCGAGGTTTCTGTTTGGGGACATATGGCTGAGAGTGGCCGGCTGGCCCCTGAATAGCCACGATACAGAGCATGGTTCCCAGATCCAAGGTGGCACCAGTGCCAAGTCGGGCTGGTTTGATAGTACCAAGTGTCTCCTGCAATCTGCCATCCAGAAGCAGGGCAGCTTACTTTTGTTTGCCAGAGAAATAGGCCTAGGTTTTTGTTTGGGGGCCTGTGGCTAGGAGTGGCCGGCTGGCTCCTTAGAATCCACGATACGCAGGATGGTTCCCAGACCCAAGGTGGCACCAGTGCCAAGTCGGGCTGGTTTGATTACACCAAGTGCCTCCTGCAATCTCCCATCCAGAAGCGGGGCAGCTGAGTTTTGTTTGCCTGTGAAACGGGCCGTTGTTTTTAATTGGGGTCTGTGGCCGAGAGTGTTCGGCTGGCTCCTGACAACCCACAATACGCAGGATGGTTCCCAGACCCAAGGTGGCACCAGTGCCAAGTCGGGCTGGTTTGATAGTACCAAGTGGCTCCTGCAATCTGCCATCCAGAAGCGGTGCAGTTGAGTTTTGTTTGCCAGAGAAAAGGGCCGTGGGTTGTGTTTGGGGGCATATGGCTGGGAGTGGCCGGCTGTCTCAGTAAAAAGATCGATACGCAGGATGGTTCCCAGACCCAAGGGGGCACCAGTGCCAAGTCGGGCTGTTTTTATAGTACCAAGTGCGTCCTGCAATTTGCCATCCAGAAGAGGGGCAGTTGAGTTTTGTTTTCCAGAGAATAGCGCCGTTGTTTGTGTTTGGGGGCTTGTGGCTCGTAGTGGCCGACTGGCGCCTTAGAATCTGTGTTACGCAGCATGGTTCCCAGACCCAAGGTGGCACCAGTGCCAAGTTGGGCTGGTTTGATAGTACCAAGTGGCTCCTGCAATCTGCCATCCAGAAGCGGGGTAGCTTACTTTTGTTTGCCAGGGAAACGGGCCGAGGTTTGTGACTGGGGACCTATGGCTGGGAGTGACCGGCTGGCTCCTGGAAAGCTACAATAGGCAGGATGGTTACCAGACCCATGGTGGCACCAGTGCCAAGTTGGGCTGGTTTGATAGTACCAAGTGGCTCCTGCAATCTGCCATCAAAAAGTTGGCAGGCGAGTTTTGTTTTCCAGGGAAAAGCGACATTGTTTGTATTTGGGGGCCTGTGGCTGGGAGTGACCGGCTGGCTCCTTTGAACCCACGATACGCAGGATGGTTCCCAGACCCAAGGTGGCACCAGTGCCAAGTTTTGCTGGTTTGATACTACCAAGTGCGTCCTGCAATCTGCCATCCAGAAGCGGGGCAGCTTAGTTTTGTTTGCCAGGGAAACGGGCCGTGGGTTTTGTTTGGGGGTATATAGCTGAGAGTGGCCGGCTGGCTCCTGAAAATCCACGCTAGGCAGCATGGTTCCCAGATGCAATGTGGCACCAGTGCCAAGTCGGGCTGGTTTGATGGTGCAAAGTGGCTCCTGCAATCTGCCATCCAGAAGCGAGGCAGCTGATTTTTGTTTGCCAGAGGAAAATTCCGTGGATTGTTTTTGGGGGCATATTGCTGGGAGTGGCCGGCTGGCTCCTTAAAATGCTCGATACGCATGATGGTTCCCAGGCCCAAGGTGTCACCACTACCAAGTCGGCCTGCGGTTTTAGTATCAAGTTCATCCTGCAATTTGCCATCCAGAAGAGGGGCAGTTGAGTTTTGTTTGCCAGAGAAACGGGCCGAGGTTTCTGTTTGGGGACATATGGCTGAGAGTGGCCGGCTGGCCCCTGAATAGCCACGATACAGAGCATGGTTCCCAGATCCAAGGTGGCACCAGTGCCAAGTCGGGCTGGTTTGATAGTACCAAGTGTCTCCTGCAATCTGCCATCCAGAAGCAGGGCAGCTTACTTTTGTTTGCCAGAGAAATAGGCCTAGGTTTTTGTTTGGGGGCCTGTGGCTAGGAGTGGCCGGCTGGCTCCTTAGAATCCACGATACGCAGGATGGTTCCCAGACCAGTGGTGGCACCAGTGCCAAGTCGGGCTGGTTTGATTACACCAAGTGCCTCCTGCAATCTCCCATCCAGAAGCGGGGCAGCTGAGTTTTGTTTGCCTGTGAAACGGGCCGTTGTTTTTAATTGGGGTCTGTGGCCGAGAGTGTTCGGCTGGCTCCTGACAACCCACAATACGCAGGATGGTTCCCAGACCCAAGGTGGCACCAGTGCCAAGTCGGGCTGGTTTGATAGTACCAAGTGGCTCCTGCAATCTGCCATCCAGAAGCGGTGCAGTTGAGTTTTGTTTGCCAGAGAAAAGGGCCGTGGGTTGTGTTTGGGGGCATATGGCTGGGAGTGGCCGGCTGTCTCAGTAAAAAGATCGATACGCAGGATGGTTCCCAGACCCAAGGGGGCACCAGTGCCAAGTCGGGCTGTTTTTATAGTACCAAGTGCGTCCTGCAATTTGCCATCCAGAAGAGGGGCAGTTGAGTTTTGTTTTCCAGAGAATAGCGCCGTTGTTTGTGTTTGGGGGCTTGTGGCTCGTAGTGGCCGACTGGCGCCTTAGAATCTGTGTTACGCAGCATGGTTCCCAGACCCAAGGTGGCACCAGTGCCAAGTTGGGCTGGTTTGATAGTACCAAGTGGCTCCTGCAATCTGCCATCCAGAAGCGGGGTAGCTTACTTTTGTTTGCCAGGGAAACGGGCCGAGGTTTGTGACTGGGGACCTATGGCTGGGAGTGACCGGCTGGCTCCTGGAAAGCTACAATAGGCAGGATGGTTACCAGACCCATGGTGGCACCAGTGCCAAGTTGGGCTGGTTTGATAGTACCAAGTGGCTCCTGCAATCTGCCATCAAAAAGTTGGCAGGCGAGTTTTGTTTTCCAGGGAAAAGCGACATTGTTTGTATTTGGGGGCCTGTGGCTGGGAGTGACCGGCTGGCTCCTTTGAACCCACGATACGCAGGATGGTTCCCAGACCCAAGGTGGCACCAGTGCCAAGTTTTGCTGGTTTGATACTACCAAGTGCGTCCTGCAATCTGCCATCCAGAAGCGGGGCAGCTTAGTTTTGTTTGCCAGGGAAACGGGCCGTGGGTTTTGTTTGGGGGTATATAGCTGAGAGTGGCCGGCTGGCTCCTGAAAATCCACGCTAGGCAGCATGGTTCCCAGATGCAATGTGGCACCAGTGCCAAGTCGGGCTGGTTTGATGGTGCAAAGTGGCTCCTGCAATCTGCCATCCAGAAGCGAGGCAGCTGATTTTTGTTTGCCAGAGGAAAATTCCGTGGATTGTTTTTGGGGGCATATTGCTGGGAGTGGCCGGCTGGCTCCTTAAAATGCTCGATACGCATGATGGTTCCCAGGCCCAAGGTGTCACCACTACCAAGTCGGCCTGCGGTTTTAGTATCAAGTTCATCCTGCAATTTGCCATCCAGAAGAGGGGCAGTTGAGTTTTGTTTGCCAGAGAAACGGGCCGAGGTTTCTGTTTGGGGACATATGGCTGAGAGTGGCCGGCTGGCCCCTGAATAGCCACGATACAGAGCATGGTTCCCAGATCCAAGGTGGCACCAGTGCCAAGTCGGGCTGGTTTGATAGTACCAAGTGTCTCCTGCAATCTGCCATCCAGAAGCAGGGCAGCTTACTTTTGTTTGCCAGAGAAATAGGCCTAGGTTTTTGTTTGGGGGCCTGTGGCTAGGAGTGGCCGGCTGGCTCCTTAGAATCCACGATACGCAGGATGGTTCCCAGACCCAAGGTGGCACCAGTGCCAAGTCGGGCTGGTTTGATTACACCAAGTGCCTCCTGCAATCTCCCATCCAGAAGCGGGGCAGCTGAGTTTTGTTTGCCTGTGAAACGGGCCGTTGTTTTTAATTGGGGTCTGTGGCCGAGAGTGTTCGGCTGGCTCCTGACAACCCACAATACGCAGGATGGTTCCCAGACCCAAGGTGGCACCAGTGCCAAGTCGGGCTGGTTTGATAGTACCAAGTGGCTCCTGCAATCTGCCATCCAGAAGCGGTGCAGTTGAGTTTTGTTTGCCAGAGAAAAGGGCCGTGGGTTGTGTTTGGGGGCATATGGCTGGGAGTGGCCGGCTGTCTCATTAAAAAGATCGATACGCAGGATGGTTCCCAGACCCAAGGGGGCACCAGTGCCAAGTCGGGCTGTTTTTATAGTACCAAGTGCGTCCTGCAATTTGCCATCCAGAAGAGGGGCAGTTGAGTTTTGTTTTCCAGAGAATAGCGCCGTTGTTTGTGTTTGGGGGCTTGTGGCTCGTAGTGGCCGACTGGCGCCTTAGAATCTGTGTTACGCAGCATGGTTCCCAGACCCAAGGTGGCACCAGTGCCAAGTTGGGCTGGTTTGATAGTACCAAGTGGCTCCTGCAATCTGCCATCCAGAAGCGGGGTAGCTTACTTTTGTTTGCCAGGGAAACGGGCCGAGGTTTGTGACTGGGGACCTATGGCTGGGAGTGACCGGCTGGCTCCTGGAAAGCTACAATAGGCAGGATGGTTACCAGACCCATGGTGGCACCAGTGCCAAGTTGGGCTGGTTTGATAGTACCAAGTGGCTCCTGCAATCTGCCATCAAAAAGTTGGCAGGCGAGATTTGTTTTCCAGGGAAAAGCGACATTGTTTGTATTTGGGGGCCTGTGGCTGGGAGTGACCGGCTGGCTCCTTTGAACCCACGATACGCAGGATGGTTCCCAGACCCAAGGTGGCACCAGTGCCAAGTTTTGCTGGTTTGATACTACCAAGTGCGTCCTGCAATCTGCCATCCAGAAGCGGGGCAGCTTAATTTTGTTTGCCAGGGAAACGGGCCGTGGGTTTTGTTTGGGGGCATATAGCTGAGAGTGGCCGGCTGGCTCCTGAAAATCCACGCTAGGCAGCATGGTTCCCAGATGCAATGTGGCACCAGTGCCAAGTCGGGCTGGTTTGATGGTGCAAAGTGGCTCCTGCAATCTGCCATCCAGAAGCGAGGCAGCTGATTTTTGTTTGCCAGAGGAAAATTCCGTGGATTGTTTTTGGGGGCATATTGCTGGGAGTGGCCGGCTGGCTCCTTAAAATGCTCGATACGCATGATGGTTCCCAGGCCCAAGGTGTCACCACTACCAAGTCGGCCTGCGGTTTTAGTATCAAGTTCATCCTGCAATTTGCCATCCAGAAGAGGGGCAGTTGAGTTTTGTTTGCCAGAGAAACGGGCCGAGGTTTCTGTTTGGGGACATATGGCTGAGAGTGGCCGGCTGGCCCCTGAATAGCCACGATACAGAGCATGGTTCCCAGATCCAAGGTGGCACCAGTGCCAAGTCGGGCTGGTTTGATAGTACCAAGTGTCTCCTGCAATCTGCCATCCAGAAGCAGGGCAGCTTACTTTTGTTTGCCAGAGAAATAGGCCTAGGTTTTTGTTTGGGGGCCTGTGGCTAGGAGTGGCCGGCTGGCTCCTTAGAATCCACGATACGCAGGATGGTTCCCAGACCAGTGGTGGCACCAGTGCCAAGTCGGGCTGGTTTGATTACACCAAGTGCCTCCTGCAATCTCCCATCCAGAAGCGGGGCAGCTGAGTTTTGTTTGCCTGTGAAACGGGCCGTTGTTTTTAATTGGGGTCTGTGGCCGAGAGTGTTCGGCTGGCTCCTGACAACCCACAATACGCAGGATGGTTCCCAGACCCAAGGTGGCACCAGTGCCAAGTCGGGCTGGTTTGATAGTACCAAGTGGCTCCTGCAATCTGCCATCCAGAAGCGGTGCAGTTGAGTTTTGTTTGCCAGAGAAAAGGGCCGTGGGTTGTGTTTGGGGGCATATGGCTGGGAGTGGCCGGCTGTCTCAGTAAAAAGATCGATACGCAGGATGGTTCCCAGACCCAAGGGGGCACCAGTGCCAAGTCGGGCTGTTTTTATAGTACCAAGTGCGTCCTGCAATTTGCCATCCAGAAGAGGGGCAGTTGAGTTTTGTTTTCCAGAGAATAGCGCCGTTGTTTGTGTTTGGGGGCTTGTGGCTCGTAGTGGCCGACTGGCGCCTTAGAATCTGTGTTACGCAGCATGGTTCCCAGACCCAAGGTGGCACCAGTGCCAAGTTGGGCTGGTTTGATAGTACCAAGTGGCTCCTGCAATCTGCCATCCAGAAGCGGGGTAGCTTACTTTTGTTTGCCAGGGAAACGGGCCGAGGTTTGTGACTGGGGACCTATGGCTGGGAGTGACCGGCTGGCTCCTGGAAAGCTACAATAGGCAGGATGGTTACCAGACCCATGGTGGCACCAGTGCCAAGTTGGGCTGGTTTGATAGTACCAAGTGGCTCCTGCAATCTGCCATCAAAAAGTTGGCAGGCGAGTTTTGTTTTCCAGGGAAAAGCGACATTGTTTGTATTTGGGGGCCTGTGGCTGGGAGTGACCGGCTGGCTCCTTTGAACCCACGATACGCAGGATGGTTCCCAGACCCAAGGTGGCACCAGTGCCAAGTTTTGCTGGTTTGATACTACCAAGTGCGTCCTGCAATCTGCCATCCAGAAGCGGGGCAGCTTAGTTTTGTTTGCCAGGGAAACGGGCCGTGGGTTTTGTTTGGGGGTATATAGCTGAGAGTGGCCGGCTGGCTCCTGAAAATCCACGCTAGGCAGCATGGTTCCCAGATGCAATGTGGCACCAGTGCCAAGTCGGGCTGGTTTGATGGTGCAAAGTGGCTCCTGCAATCTGCCATCCAGAAGCGAGGCAGCTGATTTTTGTTTGCCAGAGGAAAATTCCGTGGATTGTTTTTGGGGGCATATTGCTGGGAGTGGCCGGCTGGCTCCTTAAAATGCTCGATACGCATGATGGTTCCCAGGCCCAAGGTGTCACCACTACCAAGTCGGCCTGCGGTTTTAGTATCAAGTTCATCCTGCAATTTGCCATCCAGAAGAGGGGCAGTTGAGTTTTGTTTGCCAGAGAAACGGGCCGAGGTTTCTGTTTGGGGACATATGGCTGAGAGTGGCCGGCTGGCCCCTGAATAGCCACGATACAGAGCATGGTTCCCAGATCCAAGGTGGCACCAGTGCCAAGTCGGGCTGGTTTGATAGTACCAAGTGTCTCCTGCAATCTGCCATCCAGAAGCAGGGCAGCTTACTTTTGTTTGCCAGAGAAATAGGCCTAGGTTTTTGTTTGGGGGCCTGTGGCTAGGAGTGGCCGGCTGGCTCCTTAGAATCCACGATACGCAGGATGGTTCCCAGACCCAAGGTGGCACCAGTGCCAAGTCGGGCTGGTTTGATTACACCAAGTGCCTCCTGCAATCTCCCATCCAGAAGCGGGGCAGCTGAGTTTTGTTTGCCTGTGAAACGGGCCGTTGTTTTTAATTGGGGTCTGTGGCCGAGAGTGTTCGGCTGGCTCCTGACAACCCACAATACGCAGGATGGTTCCCAGACCCAAGGTGGCACCAGTGCCAAGTCGGGCTGGTTTGATAGTACCAAGTGGCTCCTGCAATCTGCCATCCAGAAGCGGTGCAGTTGAGTTTTGTTTGCCAGAGAAAAGGGCCGTGGGTTGTGTTTGGGGGCATATGGCTGGGAGTGGCCGGCTGTCTCATTAAAAAGATCGATACGCAGGATGGTTCCCAGACCCAAGGGGGCACCAGTGCCAAGTCGGGCTGTTTTTATAGTACCAAGTGCGTCCTGCAATTTGCCATCCAGAAGAGGGGCAGTTGAGTTTTGTTTTCCAGAGAATAGCGCCGTTGTTTGTGTTTGGGGGCTTGTGGCTCGTAGTGGCCGACTGGCGCCTTAGAATCTGTGTTACGCAGCATGGTTCCCAGACCCAAGGTGGCACCAGTGCCAAGTTGGGCTGGTTTGATAGTACCAAGTGGCTCCTGCAATCTGCCATCCAGAAGCGGGGTAGCTTACTTTTGTTTGCCAGGGAAACGGGCCGAGGTTTGTGACTGGGGACCTATGGCTGGGAGTGACCGGCTGGCTCCTGGAAAGCTACAATAGGCAGGATGGTTACCAGACCCATGGTGGCACCAGTGCCAAGTTGGGCTGGTTTGATAGTACCAAGTGGCTCCTGCAATCTGCCATCAAAAAGTTGGCAGGCGAGATTTGTTTTCCAGGGAAAAGCGACATTGTTTGTATTTGGGGGCCTGTGGCTGGGAGTGACCGGCTGGCTCCTTTGAACCCACGATACGCAGGATGGTTCCCAGACCCAAGGTGGCACCAGTGCCAAGTTTTGCTGGTTTGATACTACCAAGTGCGTCCTGCAATCTGCCATCCAGAAGCGGGGCAGCTTAATTTTGTTTGCCAGGGAAACGGGCCGTGGGTTTTGTTTGGGGGCATATAGCTGAGAGTGGCCGGCTGGCTCCTGAAAATCCACGCTAGGCAGCATGGTTCCCAGATGCAATGTGGCACCAGTGCCAAGTCGGGCTGGTTTGATGGTGCAAAGTGGCTCCTGCAATCTGCCATCCAGAAGCGAGGCAGCTGATTTTTGTTTGCCAGAGGAAAATTCCGTGGATTGTTTTTGGGGGCATATTGCTGGGAGTGGCCGGCTGGCTCCTTAAAATGCTCGATACGCATGATGGTTCCCAGGCCCAAGGTGTCACCACTACCAAGTCGGCCTGCGGTTTTAGTATCAAGTTCATCCTGCAATTTGCCATCCAGAAGAGGGGCAGTTGAGTTTTGTTTGCCAGAGAAACGGGCCGAGGTTTCTGTTTGGGGACATATGGCTGAGAGTGGCCGGCTGGCCCCTGAATATCCACGATACACAGCATGGTTCCCAGATCCAAGGTGGCACCAGTGCCAAGTCGGGCTGGTTTGATAGTACCAAGTGTCTCCTGCAATCTGCCATCCAGAAGCAGGGCAGCTTACTTTTGTTTGCCAGAGAAATAGGCCTAGGTTTTTGTTTGGGGGCCTGTGGCTAGGAGTGGCCGGCTGGCTCCTTAGAATCCACGATACGCAGGATGGTTCCCAGACCCAAGGTGGCACCAGTGCCAAGTCGGGCTGGTTTGATTACACCAAGTGCCTCCTGCAATCTCCCATCCAGAAGCGGGGCAGCTGAGTTTTGTTTGCCTGTGAAACGGGCCGTTGTTTTTAATTGGGGTCTGTGGCCGAGAGTGTTCGGCTGGCTCCTGACAACCCACAATACGCAGGATGGTTCCCAGACCCAAGGTGGCACCAGTGCCAAGTCGGGCTGGTTTGATAGTACCAAGTGGCTCCTGCAATCTGCCATCCAGAAGCGGTGCAGTTGAGTTTTGTTTGCCAGAGAAAAGGGCCGTGGGTTGTGTTTGGGGGCATATGGCTGGGAGTGGCCGGCTGTCTCATTAAAAAGATCGATACGCAGGATGGTTCCCAGACCCAAGGGGGCACCAGTGCCAAGTCGGGCTGTTTTTATAGTACCAAGTGCGTCCTGCAATTTGCCATCCAGAAGAGGGGCAGTTGAGTTTTGTTTGCCAGAGAATAGCGCCGTTGTTTGTGTTTGGGGGCTTGTGGCTCGTAGTGGCCGACTGGCGCCTTAGAATCTGTGTTACGCAGCATGGTTCCCAGACCCAAGGTGGCACCAGTGCCAAGTTGGGCTGGTTTGATAGTACCAAGTGGCTCCTGCAATCTGCCATCCAGAAGCGGGGTAGCTTACTTTTGTTTGCCAGGGAAACGGGCCGAGGTTTGTGACTGGGGACCTATGGCTGGGAGTGACCGACTGGCTCCTGGAAAGCTACAATAGGCAGGATGGTGACCAGACCCATGGTGGCACCAGTGCCAAGTTGGGCTGGTTTGATAGTACCAAGTGGCTCCTGCAATCTGCCATCAAAAAGTTGGCAGGCGAGATTTGTTTTCCAGGGAAAAGCGACATTGTTTGTATTTGGGGGCCTGTGGCTGGGAGTGACCGGCTGGCTCCTTTGAACCCACGATACGCAGGATGGTTCCCAGACCCAAGGTGGCACCAGTGCCAAGTTTTGCTGGTTTGATACTACCAAGTGCGTCCTGCAATCTGCCATCCAGAAGCGGGGCAGCTTAATTTTGTTTGCCAGGGAAACGGGCCGTGGGTTTTGTTTGGGGGCATATAGCTGAGAGTGGCCGGCTGGCTCCTGAAAATCCACGCTAGGCAGCATGGTTCCCAGATGCAATGTGGCACCAGTGCCAAGTCGGGCTGGTTTGATGGTGCAAAGTGGCTCCTGCAATCTGCCATCCAGAAGCGAGGCAGCTGATTTTTGTTTGCCAGAGGAAAATTCCGTGGATTGTTTTTAGGGGCATATTGCTGGGAGTGGCCGGCTGGCTCCTTAAAATGCTCGATACGCATGATGGTTCCCAGGCCCAAGGTGTCACCACTACCAAGTCGGCCTGCGGTTTTAGTATCAAGTTCATCCTGCAATTTGCCATCCAGAAGAGGGGCAGTTGAGTTTTGTTTGCCAGAGAAACGGGCCGAGGTTTCTGTTTGGGGACATATGGCTGAGAGTGGCCGGCTGGCCCCTGAATATCCACGATACACAGCATGGTTCCCAGATCCAAGGTGGCACCAGTGCCAAGTCGGGCTGGTTTGATAGTACCAAGTGGCTCCTGCAATCTGCCATCCAGAAGCAGGGCAGCTTACTTTTGTTTGCCAGAGAAATAGGCCTAGGTTTTTGTTTGGGGGCCTGTGGCTAGGAGTGGCCGGCTGGCTCCTTAGAATCCACGATACGCAGGATGGTTCCCAGACCCAAGGTGGCACCAGTGCCAAGTCGGGCTGGTTTGATTACACCAAGTGCCTCCTGCAATCTCCCATCCAGAAGCGGGGCAGCTGAGTTTTGTTTGCCTGTGAAACGGGCCGTTGTTTTTAATTGGGGTCTGTGGCCGAGAGTGTTCGGCTGGCTCCTGACAACCCACAATACGCAGGATGGTTCCCAGACCCAAGGTGGCACCAGTGCCAAGTCGGGCTGGTTTGATAGTACCAAGTGGCTCCTGCAATCTGCCATCCAGAAGCGGTGCAGTTGAGTTTTGTTTGCCAGAGAAAAGGGCCGTGGGTTGTGTTTGGGGGCATATGGCTGGGAGTGGCCGGCTGTCTCATTAAAAAGATCGATACGCAGGATGGTTCCCAGACCCAAGGGGGCACCAGTGCCAAGTCGGGCTGTTTTTATAGTACCAAGTGCGTCCTGCAATTTGCCATCCAGAAGAGGGGCAGTTGAGTTTTGTTTTCCAGAGAATAGCGCCGTTGTTTGTGTTTGGGGGCTTGTGGCTCGTAGTGGCCGACTGGCGCCTTAGAATCTGTGTTACGCAGCATGGTTCCCAGACCCAAGGTGGCACCAGTGCCAAGTTGGGCTGGTTTGATAGTACCAAGTGGCTCCTGCAATCTGCCATCCAGAAGCGGGGTAGCTTACTTTTGTTTGCCAGGGAAACGGGCCGAGGTTTGTGACTGGGGACCTATGGCTGGGAGTGACCGGCTGGCTCCTGGAAAGCTACAATAGGCAGGATGGTTACCAGACCCATGGTGGCACCAGTGCCAAGTTGGGCTGGTTTGATAGTACCAAGTGGCTCCTGCAATCTGCCATCAAAAAGTTGGCAGGCGAGTTTTGTTTTCCAGGGAAAAGCGACATTGTTTGTATTTGGGGGCCTGTGGCTGGGAGTGACCGGCTGGCTCCTTTGAACCCACGATACGCAGGATGGTTCCCAGACCCAAGGTGGCACCAGTGCCAAGTTTTGCTGGTTTGATACTACCAAGTGCGTCCTGCAATCTGCCATCCAGAAGCGGGGCAGCTTAATTTTGTTTGCCAGGGAAACGGGCCGTGGGTTTTGTTTGGGGGTATATAGCTGAGAGTGGCCGGCTGGCTCCTGAAAATCCACGCTAGGCAGCATGGTTCCCAGATGCAATGTGGCACCAGTGCCAAGTCGGGCTGGTTTGATGGTGCAAAGTGGCTCCTGCAATCTGCCATCCAGAAGCGAGGCAGCTGATTTTTGTTTGCCAGAGGAAAATTCCGTGGATTGTTTTTGGGGGCATATTGCTGGGAGTGGCCGGCTGGCTCCTTAAAATGCTCGATACGCATGATGGTTCCCAGGCCCAAGGTGTCACCACTACCAAGTCGGCCTGCGGTTTTAGTATCAAGTTCATCCTGCAATTTGCCATCCAGAAGAGGGGCAGTTGAGTTTTGTTTGCCAGAGAAACGGGCCGAGGTTTCTGTTTGGGGACATATGGCTGAGAGTGGCCGGCTGGCCCCTGAATATCCACGATACAGAGCATGGTTCCCAGATCCAAGGTCGCACCAGTGCCAAGTCGGGCTGGTTTGATAGTACCAAGTGTCTCCTGCAATCTGCCATCCAGAAGCAGGGCAGCTTACTTTTGTTTGCCAGAGAAATAGGCCTAGGTTTTGGTTTGGGGGCCTATGGCTGAGAGTGGCCGGCTGGCCCCTGAAAATCAACGATAGGCAGGATGGTTCCCAGATCCAAGGTGGCACCAGTGCCAAGTAAGGCTGGTTGTATGGTTCAAAGTAACTCCTGCAATCTGCCATCCAGAAGCGGGACAGCTGAGTTTTTTTTGCCAGAGAAAAGGTCCATGGTTTCTTTTTGGGGCATACGGCTGGGAATTGCCGGCTGGCTCCTTAAAATGCTCGATACGCAGGATGGTTCCCAGAGCCAAGGTGGCACCACTGCCAAGTCGGGCTCTTTTTGTAGTACCAAGTGCGTCCTGCAATTTGCCATCCAGAAGAGGGGCAGTTGAGTTTTGTTTGCCAGAGAAAAGGGCCGTTGTTTGTGTTTGGGGGCCTGTGGCTGGGAGTGTTCGGCTGGTTCCTGAATATGTACAATACGCAGGATTGTTCCCAGATCCAAGGTGGCAGCAGTGCCATGTTGTGCTGGTGTGATAGTCCCAAGTGGCTCCTGCAATCTGCCATCCAGAAGTGGGGCAGCTGATTTTTGTTTGCCAGAGAAAAGGTCCGTGGTTTTTTTTGGGGGCATGTGGCTGAGAGTGGCCGGCTGGCCCCTGAAAATCCACGATACACAGGATGGTTCCCAGATCCAAGGTGGCACCTGTGCCAAGTCGGGCTGATTTGATAGTACTAAGTAGCTCCTGCAATCTGCCATGCAGAAGCGGGGCAGCTTACTTTTGTTTGCCAGGGAAACGGGCCGAGGTTTGTGTTTGGGGGCCTATGGCTGAGAGTGACCGGCTGGCTCCTGAAAAGCTACAATAGGCAGGATGGTGACCAGACCCATGGTGGCACCAGTGCCAAGTTGGGCTGGTTTGATAGTACCAAGTGGTTCCTGCAATCTGCCATCCAGAAGCAGGGCAGCTGAGTTTTGTTTGCCAGAGAAAAGGGCCTTGGTTTGTGTTTGGGGGCATATGGCTGGGTGTGGCCAGCTGGCTCCTTAAAATGCACGATATGCAACATGGCTCCCAGACCCAAGGTGGCACAAGTGCCAAGTTGGGCTGGTTTGATAGTACCAAGTGGCTCCTGCCATCTTCCATGATCACGTGGAGAAATACTTTCTGGTTTCAGCCTCATGCTCTTTCTTCTCTCCCTCAACTTCTCTATCACCTCTCATCTGGTTCACATGCGCTGTCTTCAAGGTCCACAGGCTACTTTTCACAGAATCTTCTGGCCTGATGAAGTAAGGATGATGAATAGAACAGAGCTGGGATCTATTTTCCAGTTTGGATAAAATGCATTCTGCACACAAATCCAAGGAGAACGGGCTGCCCCGATGCCCAGAAAATCTTTCACTCCTGCTAGTGTTCTACGTCAACCGCAACTTAGTCTGAAAGAAAAGCTTTTTCTCTGAGAGCATCTGAGAGGTTTGCATGAAGCACTGATATCTGACATATGCAATTTTGAATAGGAGAGGAAAAAGAAAATGGCAAGGAGTTTTTAATTTTAGTGGTTTCAATTTTAATTTCCGTGCACTTTTTCAAAACTTGTCAGCTCAAATGCCCATCAACATCTTTTAGTCATCTGTAAGTCAGTATTCATATAAAATGTGCTTCAAATCCAAAGAATTTCAAATTTGCACTCCAAGCTTCTATGCCTAGATTTATGATTTCCTACACATATTAGATGAAAGGAAGGCCTTTTTTACTGTGGGAGTGCTGGAACACTGGAACAGGTTGCCCAGAGAAGTTGTGGGTGTCCCATCCCTGAAAGTATTCAAGGTCACCTTGGACGGGGCTTGGAGCAGCAACAAAGGAGAAGCTTGATGGTAGAGAAACAAAGTTGGACTATAGAAGAAACTCGGATTGAAGTATAGGATCAAGTTTTCTCTCAGCTCTTGGGGTAAATTCAAAGTTGTACAAAATGACATTTATCTGTGCTATTCACTACTGTAACAGAAAGTTTCATGAAAACTGTACAGAAGATAGTAAATTTTAAAAGAGATAAGAATTACAGCATAAAATCCATGGGATAGGTTACAACATGAGACACTCTCTAAGAGAAAATCTCTGTGTTTCAGCACTTCATCGGGGTAAGATTTCATGAAGTGCCAAAGAAGGCGGCAAAATATCATTCGGGACATTATTTACTGGAATTCAGCCTGGCCATTAGTAGGAACTGCCTTTGAACATATCATGTAGATATACCACACACACTTTCCCTTCACTGAAAAATTACTGTTTACAACAAATAAGCAATTGACGATCAAAATTGATTGAAAGCATCTTAAACATGTCAAGTATTTCATTGTAGATGATCTGTGATCCAAATGCTTCTTCCACCTTCGAGAGGGACAGAAGAATTCTTCCATATCATGATGGTTTAAAATTGTATCAACCAATGTTTTCTGCTGAAAAGATATCATCTATTTTTTTCTATTTTTGGAAGAAAATATTCCTAGACATACAACAGGTGAGAACTAAGTAATTTTAAAGAAACAAATGAAATGAAAATATTCTGTAAATAGAATGAAATGAAAAGCTGTGTTTTAAATAGGAGCTAAATATTAAACAGAATTTTTGTACCAGGCATTTGAATTACTGCACCAGCTCTTTTGCCCATCAAGAGAGGCATTTAGCATTTCAGTCTTTTCCAAGGTGTTCATGATCTGCTATGCTGATCTCTGTGTGTGCCTAGGTGTGTGTGGAGGGGGGGGCATATGAAGGGGAGTGTGTATGTTTGCTTTACAATTGTTGTGGCAGATTCATGCCTCAGCTCCACATTTTGTTTTAAAAAGGTCACACCGAGTGGATATGAAGTTTACTATCAACAAGAGATCGATTCCCAAATCATCCATTTGACTCTCCCTTATAAATCATGTGCTTTGTTGCATATTTTATCAAATATACTTTCAAGCCAGATGGAGGAAGGAGGATGTGGGAATCCCTCCACCATCTTGCAACTTTTATGTAAGTAGGTTTTCAAGAAAATCATCATTTCTCTTTTAAATATGTCTGGAACAGGCATGATGGTAGTGTCAACCTGTTGGAGTTTTTGTTGCTGGAAGAAGTTGTACAAAAGGATTGGTTTTTACATTGACCAGTTACTGAATCAAGCGCAGGAATACATTGGAAATTTAGCTGGGGGTTCCTTTTCCCAGCAGACTACTTCTAGAACGAGCTTGTACACTGAAGCTGACTCTTTTGCTCTCTTTTTGTTTCTTTCCTATTTTCTTGGCTTCTTTGCCACTATCTAGACAATTTTGGAACTTTGTTCCCAACTAAAATGGTTTCAATAGTCTGATTGTGATCATACATTTTTACAAGGAATTTTTAAAATCTTTCCTCGAGTCCAGAAAGTCAAGGACTTAGATCTTTTTCTTCCCTTATCAATATTGCCATGAAATTGATAAATAAAGACCAACTCTTTATTTTTGTTTTTAACCCACGTAGATAATTCCCATCCATTAATCCATTTTGTGGACCAATAGCTGCCATTCTGATGGAAGCTGTCACTTCTTAACAATAGGCATTCTGTGACTATGTTGACAGCACTTTGGGTGAAGATCCTAACTGGTCTTAGATATACATAGGGAGAAATTTGCTCAGCCAGTGTCAGTCTTAAGCATGCGTATCAGAAGATCTTTCTAGAGCTGGGAATTTTCCCATGAAAGGGATTCAGTTAGGGAAGAGACACTTGTGCCAGAGTTTTACATTCTTCTTGAACACTGCTTAAGGAACTTAGATGCCATGTCCATTTGGATCTCTGTCTGCACAGAACTTTGTCATGCCAGTGCTTTGAAATGCATCTTGAAGAGAATTCACTAGCACAGAATGAAAGAGAGTGGAAGGGGTTGGTGGGGCTAACCAGGCCCAACCCCCCTGCCTAAACCAGGATACCTAGAGCCTCTTGCCCAGGATTCTATCTGGGTGTACTTTTAATGTCTTCAAAGATCCAGGCTCCACAATCTTTCTGGGCAGTCTGTGCCGTGGTTCAGTCACCCTGACAGTAAAGAAACATTTACTGATGTTCAAAGGCAATCTCCTGTATTTCAGTGTGTGCCCACTGCCTCTTGTCTTTTCCCTCAGCATCACTGAAAAGACACTGATTCCCTCCCCTTTGCACTATTGCTTCCATATATATGTGTGATGCCATGTAGAGGTATGTCAAAAACCTCCCTGAAGCCCAGGCAGATAATATTCCCTTCATCTACCAGTCAAGTTGATTCATCAGAGGAGTTTAAAGTGATGTTCAGCATGAAATTCCCCTGAAAAATCATGCTAACTACATTATTTGGTCATCTGTCATGTGCCTGGCAAGGATTTCCAGGAAGAGCTGCTTCATCAACTTCCTGGGGATAAAAAAGAGGCTGGCTGGTTTGTACTATGGCGAGTCCTCTTAATTGCCTTTTTTGAAGATGGGTGTCATTTGCTAACATCCACTCTTTAGCCTCTCTTGTCGTCTACATCTTAGCAAAACGCTTTTCCACTATGTCTGGCTAGGAAAAACTGTGCCAGCACAGAAAACATCTCCCATCGTGTTCTAGAAGTTGCACGGATGTCTGCCAAGTGTTTGGCAGGAAGAAAAGAAAAGTTGTCCAAAACAGCTTCCAATCGAATGTTCCTGTGATTGGAAAAGTCAGGAGAGTGCAAAGGTACTGTTTTCTATCAGTTGGCAAGGTGCGCACACAATCCCAGTGTTGTACAGCTTGCTTCTTCACCTTCCCGAAGCTGCCGCTCTCGCCGGCTGCCGGAGCCCAAGAAGCGGCTTCTTCGCGCAAAGACGATTGTGCCGCTCACAGGGCTCTCCTTAGCGCGGCTTCTGCCGAAAGACGCCCGGCAGCGGCTCTTACCTCCGGAGAGCATCCTACCTTCGTCTTTAGCTCCTCTTCTCATCTACACCTCGGCAAAAAGCTTCTCCACTATGTCTGGCTAGGAAAAACTGTGCCAGCACAGAAAACATCTCCCATCGTGTTCTAGAAGTTGCACGGATGTCTGCCAAGTGTTTGGCAGGAAGAAAAGAAAAGTTGTCCAAAACAGCTTCCAATCGAATGTTCCTGTGATTGGAAAAGTCAGGAGAGTGCAAAGGTACTGTTTTCTATCAGTTGGCAAGGTGCGCACACAATCCCAGTGTTGTACAGCTTGCTTCTTCACCTTCCCGAAGCTGCCGCTCTCGCCGGCTGCCGGAGCCCAAGAAGCGGCTTCTTCGCGCAAAGACGATTGTGCCGCTCACAGTGCTCTCCTTAGCGCGGCTTCTGCCGAAAGACGCCCGGCAGCGGCTCTTACCTCCGGAGAGCATCCTACCTTCGTCTTTCGCGTCTTTTGTAGTCTACATCTTAGCAAAACGCTTTTCCACTATGTCTGGCTAGGAAAAACTGTGCCAGCACAGAAAACATCTCCCATCGTGTTCTAGAAGTTGCACGGATGTCTGCCAAGTGTTTGGCAGGAAGAAAAGAAAAGTTGTCCAAAACAGCTTCCAATCGAATGTTCCTGTGATTGGAAAAGTCAGGAGAGTGCAAAGGTACTGTTTTCTATCAGTTGGCAAGGTGCGCACACAATCCCAGTGTTGTACAGCTTGCTTCTTCACCTTCCCGAAGCTGCCGCTCTCGCCGGCTGCCGGAGCCCAAGAAGCGGCTTCTTCGCGCAAAGACGATTGTGCCGCTCACAGTGCTCTCCTTAGCGCGGCTTCTGCCGAAAGACGCCCGGCAGCGGCTCTTACCTCCGGAGAGCATCCTACCTTCGTCTTTCGCGTCTTTTGTAGTCTACGTCTTAGCAAAACGCTTTTCCACTATGTCTGGCTAGGAAAAACTGTGCCAGCACAGAAAACATCTCCCATCGTGTTCTAGAAGTTGCACGGATGTCTGCCAAGTGTTTGGCAGGAAGAAAAGAAAAGTTGTCCAAAACAGCTTCCAATCGAATGTTCCTGTGATTGGAAAAGTCAGGAGAGTGCAAAGGTACTGTTTTCTATCAGTTGGCAAGGTGCGCACACAATCCCAGTGTTGTACAGCTTGCTTCTTCACCTTCCCGAAGCTGCCGCTCTCGCCGGCTGCCGGAGCCCAAGAAGCGGCTTCTTCGCGCAAAGACGATTGTGCCGCTCACAGTGCTCTCCTTAGCGCGGCTTCTGCCGAAAGACGCCCGGCAGCGGCTCTTACCTCCGGAGAGCATCCTACCTTCGTCTTTCGCGTCTTTTGTAGTCTACATCTTAGCAAAACGCTTTTCCACTATGTCTGGCTAGGAAAAACTGTGCCAGCACAGAAAACATCTCCCATCGTGTTCTAGAAGTTGCACGGATGTCTGCCAAGTGTTTGGCAGGAAGAAAAGAAAAGTTGTCCAAAACAGCTTCCAATCGAATGTTCCTGTGATTGGAAAAGTCAGGAGAGTGCAAAGGTACTGTTTTCTATCAGTTGGCAAGGTGCGCACACAATCCCAGTGTTGTACAGCTTGCTTCTTCACCTTCCCGAAGCTGCCGCTCTCGCCGGCTGCCGGAGCCCAAGAAGCGGCTTCTTCGCGCAAAGACGATTGTGCCGCTCACAGGGCTCTCCTTAGCGCGGCTTCTGCCGAAAGACGCCCGGCAGCGGCTCTTACCTCCGGAGAGCATCCTACCTTCGTCTTTCGCGTCTTTTGTAGTCTACATCTTAGCAAAACGCTTTTCCACTATGTCTGGCTAGGAAAAACTGTGCCAGCACAGAAAACATCTCCCATCGTGTTCTAGAAGTTGCACGGATGTCTGCCAAGTGTTTGGCAGGAAGAAAAGAAAAGTTGTCCAAAACAGCTTCCAATCGAATGTTCCTGTGATTGGAAAAGTCAGGAGAGTGCAAAGGTACTGTTTTCTATCAGTTGGCAAGGTGCGCACACAATCCCAGTGTTGTACAGCTTGCTTCTTCACCTTCCCGAAGCTGCCGCTCTCGCCGACTGCCGGAGCCGATGAATCGGCTTCTTCGCGCAAAGACGATTGTGCCGCTCACAGTGCTCTCCTTAGTGCGGCTTCTGCCGAAAGACGCCCGGCAGCGGCTCTTACCTCCGGAGAGCATCCTACCTTCGTCTTTCTCGTCTTTTGTAGTCTACATCTTAGCAAAACGCTTTTCCACTATGTCTGGCTAGGAAAAACTGTGCCAGCACAGAAAACATCTCCCATCGTGTTCTAGAAGTTGCACGGATGTCTGCCAAGTGTTTGGCAGGAAGAAAAGAAAAGTTGTCCAAAACAGCTTCCAATCGAATGTTCCTGTGATTGGAAAAGTCAGGAGAGTGCAAAGGTACTGTTTTCTATCAGTTGGCAAGGTGCGCACACAATCCCAGTGTTGTACAGCTTGCTTCTTCACCTTCCCGAAGCTGCCGCTCTCGCCGGCTGCCGGAGCCCAAGAAGCGGCTTCTTCGCGCAAAGACGATTGTGCCGCTCACAGTGCTCTCCTTAGCGCGGCTTCTGCCGAAAGACGCCCGGCAGCGGCTCTTACCTCCGGAGAGCATCCTACCTTCGTCTTTCGCGTCTTTTGTAGTCTACATCTTAGCAAAACGCTTTTCCACTATGTCTGGCTAGGAAAAACTGTGCCAGCACAGAAAACATCTCCCATCGTGTTCTAGAAGTTGCACGGATGTCTGCCAAGTGTTTGGCAGGAAGAAAAGAAAAGTTGTCCAAAACAGCTTCCAATCGAATGTTCCTGTGATTGGAAAAGTCAGGAGAGTGCAAAGGTACTGTTTTCTATCAGTTGGCAAGGTGCGCACACAATCCCAGTGTTGTACAGCTTGCTTCTTCACCTTCCCGAAGCTGCCGCTCTCGCCGGCTGCCGGAGCCCAAGAAGCGGCTTCTTCGCGCAAAGACGATTGTGCCGCTCACAGGGCTCTCCTTAGCGCGGCTTCTGCCGAAAGACGCCCGGCAGCGGCTCTTACCTCCGGAGAGCATCCTACCTTCGTCTTTCGCGTCTTTTGTAGTCTACATCTTAGCAAAACGCTTTTCCACTATGTCTGGCTAGGAAAAACTGTGCCAGCACAGAAAACATCTCCCATCGTGTTCTAGAAGTTGCACGGATGTCTGCCAAGTGTTTGGCAGGAAGAAAAGAAAAGTTGTCCAAAACAGCTTCCAATCGAATGTTCCTGTGATTGGAAAAGTCAGGAGAGTGCAAAGGTACTGTTTTCTATCAGTTGGCAAGGTGCGCACACAATCCCAGTGTTGTACAGCTTGCTTCTTCACCTTCCCGAAGCTGCCGCTCTCGCCGACTGCCGGAGCCGATGAATCGGCTTCTTCGCGCAAAGACGATTGTGCCGCTCACAGTGCTCTCCTTAGCGCGGCTTCTGCCGAAAGACGCCCGGCAGCGGCTCTTACCTCCGGAGAGCATCCTACCTTCGTCTTTCGCGTCTTTTGTAGTCTACATCTTAGCAAAACGCTTTTCCACTATGTCTGGCTAGGAAAAACTGTGCCAGCACAGAAAACATCTCCCATCGTGTTCTAGAAGTTGCACGGATGTCTGCCAAGTGTTTGGCAGGAAGAAAAGAAAAGTTGTCCAAAACAGCTTCCAATCGAATGTTCCTGTGATTGGAAAAGTCAGGAGAGTGCAAAGGTACTGTTTTCTATCAGTTGGCAAGGTGCGCACACAATCCCAGTGTTGTACAGCTTGCTTCTTCACCTTCCCGAAGCTGCCGCTCTCGCCGGCTGCCGGAGCCCAAGAAGCGGCTTCTTCGCGCAAAGACGATTGTGCCGCTCACAGTGCTCTCCTTAGCGCGGCTTCTGCCGAAAGACGCCCGGCAGCGGCTCTTACCTCCGGAGAGCATCCTACCTTCGTCTTTCGCGTCTTTTGTAGTCTACATCTTAGCAAAACGCTTTTCCACTATGTCTGGCTAGGAAAAACTGTGCCAGCACAGAAAACATCTCCCATCGTGTTCTAGAAGTTGCACGGATGTCTGCCAAGTGTTTGGCAGGAAGAAAAGAAAAGTTGTCCAAAACAGCTTCCAATCGAATGTTCCTGTGATTGGAAAAGTCAGGAGAGTGCAAAGGTACTGTTTTCTATCAGTTGGCAAGGTGCGCACACAATCCCAGTGTTGTACAGCTTGCTTCTTCACCTTCCCGAAGCTGCCGCTCTCGCCGGCTGCCGGAGCCCAAGAAGCGGCTTCTTCGCGCAAAGACGATTGTGCCGCTCACAGGGCTCTCCTTAGCGCGGCTTCTGCCGAAAGACGCCCGGCAGCGGCTCTTACCTCCGGAGAGCATCCTACCTTCGTCTTTCGCGTCTTTTGTAGTCTACATCTTAGCAAAACGCTTTTCCACTATGTCTGGCTAGGAAAAACTGTGCCAGCACAGAAAACATCTCCCATCGTGTTCTAGAAGTTGCACGGATGTCTGCCAAGTGTTTGGCAGGAAGAAAAGAAAAGTTGTCCAAAACAGCTTCCAATCGAATGTTCCTGTGATTGGAAAAGTCAGGAGAGTGCAAAGGTACTGTTTTCTATCAGTTGGCAAGGTGCGCACACAATCCCAGTGTTGTACAGCTTGCTTCTTCACCTTCCCGAAGCAGCCGCTTTCGCCGGCTGCCGGAGCCCAAGAAGCGGCTTCTTCGCGCAAAGACGATTGTGCCGCTCACAGTGCTCTCCTTAGCGCAGCTTCTGCCGAAAGACGCCCGGCAGCGGCTCTTACCTCCTGAGAGTGGCAGCTTCGGGAAGATGAAGAAGCAAGCTGTACAACACTGGGATTGTGTGCGCACCTTGCCAAATGATAGAAAACAGTACCTTTGCACTCTGCTGACTTTTCCAATCACATGAACATTCGATTGGAAGCTGTTTTGGACAACTTTTCTTTTCTTCCTCCCAAACACTTGGCAGACATCCGTGCAACTTCTAGAACACGATGGGAGATGTTTTCTGTGCTGGCACAGTTTTTCCTAGCCAGACATAGTGGAAAAGCGTTTTGCTAAGATGTAGACTACAAAAGACGCGAAAGACGAAGGTAGGATGCTCTCCGGAGGTAAGAGCCGCTGCCGGGCGTCTTTCGGCAGAAGCCGCGCTAAGGAGAGCCCTGTGAGCGGCACAATCGTCTTTGCGCGAAGAAGCCGCTTCTTGGGCTCCGGCAGCCGGCGAGAGCGGCAGCTTCGGGAAGGTGAAGAAGCAAGCTGTACAACACTGGGATTGTGTGCGCACCTTGCCAACTGATAGAAAACAGTACCTTTGCACTCTCCTGACTTTTCCAATCACAGGAACATTCGATTGGAAGCTGTTTTGGACAACTTTTCTTTTCTTCCTGCCAAACACTTGGCAGACATCCGTGCAACTTCTAGAACACGATGGGAGATGTTTTCTGTGCTGGCACAGTTTTTCCTAGCCAGACATAGTGGAAAAGCGTTTTGCTAAGATGTAGACTACAAAAGACGCGAAAGACGAAGGTAGGATGCTCTCCGGAGGTAAGAGCCGCTGCCGGGCGTCTTTCGGCAGAAGCCGCGCTAAGGAGAGCACTGTGAACGGCACAATCGTCTTTGCGCGAAGAAGCCGCTTCTTGGGCTCCGGCAGCCGGCGAGAGCGGCAGCTTCGGGAAGGTGAAGAAGCAAGCTGTACAACACTGGGATTGTGTGCGCACCTTGCCAACTGATAGAAAACAGTACCTTTGCACTCTCCTGACTTTTCCAATCACAGGAACATTCGATTGGAAGCTGTTTTGGACAACTTTTCTTTTCTTCCTGCCAAACACTTGGCAGACATCCGTGCAACTTCTAGAACACGATGGGAGATGTTTTCTGTGCTGGCACAGTTTTTCCTAGCCAGACATAGTGGAAAAGCGTTTTGCTAAGATGTAGACTACAAAAGACGCGAAAGACGAAGGTAGGATGCTCTCCGGAGGTAAGAGCCGCTGCCGGGCGTCTTTCGGCAGAAGCCGCGCTAAGGAGAGCACTGTGAGCGGCACAATCGTCTTTGCGCGAAGAAGCCGCTTCTTGGGCTCCGGCAGCCGGCGAGAGCGGCAGCTTCGGGAAGGTGAAGAAGCAAGCTGTACAACACTGGGATTGTGTGCGCACCTTGCCAACTGATAGAAAACAGTACCTTTGCACTCTCCTGACTTTTCCAATCACAGGAACATTCGATTGGAAGCTGTTTTGGACAACTTTTCTTTTCTTCCTGCCAAACACTTGGCAGACATCCGTGCAACTTCTAGAACACGATGGGAGATGTTTTCTGTGCTGGCACAGTTTTTCCTAGCCAGACATAGTGGAAAAGCGTTTTGCTAAGATGTAGACTACAAAAGACGAGAAAGACGAAGGTAGGATGCTCTCCGGAGGTAAGAGCCGCTGCCGGGCGTCTTTCGGCAGAAGCCGCGCTAAGGAGAGCACTGTGAGCGGCACAATCGTCTTTGCGCGAAGAAGCCGCTTCTTGGGCTCCGGCAGCCGGCGAGAGCGGCAGCTTCGGGAAGGTGAAGAAGCAAGCTGTACAACACTGGGATTGTGTGCGCACCTTGCCAACTGATAGAAAACAGTACCTTTGCACTCTCCTGACTTTTCCAATCACAGGAACATTCGATTGGAAGCTGTTTTGGACAACTTTTCTTTTCTTCCTGCCAAACACTTGGCAGACATCCGTGCAACTTCTAGAACACGATGGGAGATGTTTTCTGTGCTGGCACAGTTTTTCCTAGCCAGACATAGTGGAGAAGCTTTTTGCCGAGGTGTAGATGAGAAGAGGAGCTAAAGACGAAGGTAGGGTGCTCTCCGGAGGTAAGAGCCGCTGCCGGGCGTCTTTCGGCAGAAGCCGCGCTAAGGAGAGCACTGTGAGCGGCACAATCGTCTTTGCGCGAAGAAGCCGCTTCTTGGGCTCCGGCAGCCGGCGAGAGCGGCAGCTTCGGGAAGGTGAAGAAGCAAGCTGTACAACACTGGGATTGTGTGCGCACCTTGCCAACTGATAGAAAACAGTACCTTTGCACTCTCCTGACTTTTCCAATCACAGGAACATTCGATTGGAAGCTGTTTTGGACAACTTTTCTTTTCTTCCTGCCAAACACTTGGCAGACATCCGTGCAACTTCTAGAACACGATGGGAGATGTTTTCTGTGCTGGCACAGTTTTTCCTAGCCAGACATAGTGGAAAAGCGTTTTGCTAAGATGTAGACGACAAGAGAGGCTAAAGAGTGGATGTTAGCATATGACACCCATCTTCAAAAAAGGCAATTAAGAGGACTCGCCATAGTACAAACCAGCCAGCCTCTTTTTTATCCCCAGGAAGTTGATGAAGCAGCTCTTCCTGGAAATCCTTGCCAGGCACATGACAGATGACCAAATAATGTAGTTAGCATGATTTTTCAGGGGAATTTCATGCTGAACATCACTTTAAACTCCTCTGATGAATCAACTTGACTGGTAGATGAAGGGAATATTATCTGCCTGGGCTTCAGGGAGGTTTTTGACATACCTCTACATGGCATCACACATACATATGGAAGCAATAGTGCAAAGGGGAGGGAATCAGTGTCTTTTCAGTGATGCTGAGGGTAAAGACAAGAGGCAGTGGGCACACACTGAAATACAGGAGATTGCCTTTGAACATCAGTAAATGTTTCTTTACTGTCAGGGTGACTGAACCACGGCACAGACTGCCCAGAAAGATTGTGGAGCCTGGATCTTTGAAGACATTAAAAGTACACCCAGATAGAATCCTGGGCAAGAGGCTCTAGGTATCCTGGTTTAGGCAGGGGGGTTGGGCCTGGTTAGCCCCACCAACCCCTTCCACTCTCTTTCATTCTGTGCTAGTGAATTCTCTTCAAGATGCATTTCAAAGCACTGGCATGACAAAGTTCTGTGCAGACAGAGATCCAAATGGACATGGCATCTAAGTTCCTTAAGCAGTGTTCAAGAAGAATGTAAAACTCTGGCACAAGTGTCTCTTCCCTAACTGAATCCCTTTCATGGGAAAATTCCCAGCTCTAGAAAGATCTTCTGATACGCATGCTTAAGACTGACACTGGCTGAGCAAATTTCTCCCTATGTATATCTAAGACCAGTTAGGATCTTCACCCAAAGTGCTGTCAACATAGTCACAGAATGCCTATTGTTAAGAAGTGACAGCTTCCATCAGAATGGCAGCTATTGGTCCACAAAATGGATTAATGGATGGGAATTATCTACGTGGGTTAAAAACAAAAATAAAGAGTTGGTCTTTATTTATCAATTTCATGGCAATATTGATAAGGGAAGAAAAAGATCTAAGTCCTTGACTTTCTGGACTCGAGGAAAGATTTTAAAAATTCCTTGTAAAAATGTATGATCACAATCAGACTATTGAAACCATTTTAGTTGGGAACAAAGTTCCAAAATTGTCTAGATAGTGGCAAAGAAGCCAAGAAAATAGGAAAGAAACAAAAAGAGAGCAAAAGAGTCAGCTTCAGTGTACAAGCTCGTTCTAGAAGTAGTCTGCTGGGAAAAGGAACCCCCAGCTAAATTTCCAATGTATTCCTGCGCTTGATTCAGTAACTGGTCAATGTAAAAACCAATCCTTTTGTACAACTTCTTCCAGCAACAAAAACTCCAACAGGTTGACACTACCATCATGCCTGTTCCAGACATATTTAAAAGAGAAATGATGATTTTCTTGAAAACCTACTTACATAAAAGTTGCAAGATGGTGGAGGGATTCCCACATCCTCCTTCCTCCATCTGGCTTGAAAGTATATTTGATAAAATATGCAACAAAGCACATGATTTATAAGGGAGAGTCAAATGGATGATTTGGGAATCGATCTCTTGTTGATAGTAAACTTCATATCCACTCGGTGTGACCTTTTTAAAACAAAATGTGGAGCTGAGGCATGAATCTGCCACAACAATTGTAAAGCAAACATACACACTCCCCTTCATATGCCCCCCCCTCCACACACACCTAGGCACACACAGAGATCAGCATAGCAGATCATGAACACCTTGGAAAAGACTGAAATGCCTCTCTTGATGGGCAAAAGAGCTGGTGCAGTAATTCAAATGCCTGGTACAAAAATTCTGTTTAATATTTAGCTCCTATTTAAAACACAGCTTTTCATTTCATTCTATTTACAGAATATTTTCATTTCATTTGTTTCTTTAAAATTACTTAGTTCTCACCTGTTGTATGTCTAGGAATATTTTCTTCCAAAAATAGAAAAAAATAGATGATATCTTTTCAGCAGAAAACATTGGTTGATACAATTTTAAACCATCATGATATGGAAGAATTCTTCTGTCCCACTCGAAGGTGGAAGAAGCATTTGGATCACAGATCATCTACAATGAAATACTTGACATGTTTAAGATGCTTTCAATCAATTTTGATCGTCAATTGCTTATTTGTTGTAAACAGTAATTTTTCAGTGAAGGGAAAGTGTGTGTGGTATATCTACATGATATGTTCAAAGGCAGTTCCTACTAATGGCCAGGCTGAATTCCAGTAAATAATGTCCCGAATGATATTTTGCCGCCTTCTTTGGCACTTCATGAAATCTTACCCCGATGAAGTGCTGAAACACAGAGATTTTCTCTTAGAGAGTGTCTCATGTTGTAACCTATCCCATGGATTTTATGCTGTAATTCTTATCTCTTTTAAAATTTACTATCTTCTGTACAGTTTTCATGAAACTTTCTGTTACAGTAGTGAATAGCACAGATAAATGTCATTTTGTACAACTTTGAATTTACCCCAAGAGCTGAGAGAAAACTTGATCCTATACTTCAATCCGAGTTTCTTCTATAGTCCAACTTTGTTTCTCTACCATCAAGCTTCTCCTTTGTTGCTGCTCCAAGCCCCGTCCAAGGTGACCTTGAATACTTTCAGGGATGGGACACCCACAACTTCTCTGGGCAACCTGTTCCAGTGTTCCAGCACTCCCACAGTAAAAAAGGCCTTCCTTTCATCTAATATGTGTAGGAAATCATAAATCTAGGCATAGAAGCTTGGAGTGCAAATTTGAAATTCTTTGGATTTGAAGCACATTTTATATGAATACTGACTTACAGATGACTAAAAGATGTTGATGGGCATTTGAGCTGACAAGTTTTGAAAAAGTGCACGGAAATTAAAATTGAAACCACTAAAATTAAAAACTCCTTGCCATTTTCTTTTTCCTCTCCTATTCAAAATTGCATATGTCAGATATCAGTGCTTCATGCAAACCTCTCAGATGCTCTCAGAGAAAAAGCTTTTCTTTCAGACTAAGTTGCGGTTGACGTAGAACACTAGCAGGAGTGAAAGATTTTCTGGGCATCGGGGCAGCCCGTTCTCCTTGGATTTGTGTGCAGAATGCATTTTATCCAAACTGGAAAATAGATCCCAGCTCTGTTCTATTCATCATTCTTACTTCATCAGGCCAGAAGATTCTGTGAAAAGTAGCCTGTGGACCTTGAAGACAGCGCATGTGAACCAGATGAGAGGTGATAGAGAAGTTGAGGGAGAGAAGAAAGAGCATGAGGCTGAAACCAGAAAGTATTTCTCCACGTGATCATGGAAGATTGCAGGAGCCACTTGGTACTATCAAACCAGCCCAACTTGGCACTGGTGCCACCTTGGGTCTGGGAGCCATGTTGCATATCGTGCATTTTAAGGAGCCAGCTGGCCACACCCAGCCATATGCCCCCAAACACAAACCAAGGCCCTTTTCTCTGGCAAACAAAACTCAGCTGCCCTGCTTCTGGATGGCAGATTGCAGGAACCACTTGGTACTATCAAACCAGCCGAACTTGGCACTGGTGCCACCATGGGTCTGGTCACCATCCTGCCTATTGTAGCTTTTCAGGAGCCAGCCGGTCACTCTCAGCCATAGGCCCCCAAACACAAACCTCGGCCCGTTTCCCTGGCAAACAAAAGTAAGCTGCCCCGCTTCTGCATGGCAGATTGCAGGAGCTACTTAGTACTATCAAATCAGCCCGACTTGGCACAGGTGCCACCTTGGATCTGGGAACCATCCTGTGTATCGTGGATTTTCAGGGGCCAGCCGGCCACTCTCAGCCATATGCCCCCAAAAACAAACCACGGACCTTTTCTCTGGCAAACAAAAATCAGCTGCCCCACTTCTGGATGGCAGATTGCAGGAGCCACTTGGGACTATCACACCAGCACAACATGGCACTGCTGCCACCTTGGATCTGGGAACAATCCTGCGTATCGTACATATTCAGGAACCAGCCGAACACTCCCAGCCACAGGCCCCCAAACACAAACAACGGCCCATTTCCCTGGCAAACAAAACTCAGCTGCCCCGCTTCTGGATGGCAGTTTGCAGGAGCCACTTGGGACTATCAAACCAGCCCGACTTGGTAATGGTACCACCTTGGATCTGGGAACCATCCGGCGTATCGTGGATTTTCAGGGGCCAGCCGGTCATTCCCAGCCATATGCCCCCAAACACAAACCTCGGCCCTTTCCTCTGGCAAACAAAACTCAACTGCCCCTCTTCTGGATGGCAAATTGCAGGACGCACTTGGTACTACAAAAAGAGCCCGACTTGGCAGTGGTGCCACCTTGGCTCTGGGAACCATCCTGCGTATCGAGCATTTTAAGGAGCCAGCCGGCAATTCCCAGCCGTATGCCCCAAAAAGAGACCATGGACATTTTCTCTGGCAAAAAAAACTCAGCTGTCCCGCTTCTGGATGGCAGATTGCAGGAGTCACTTTGAACCATACAACCAGCCTTACTTGGCACTGGTGCCACCTTGGATCTGGGAACCATCCTGCCTATCGTTGATTTTCAGGGGCCAGCCGGCCACTCTCAGCCATAGGCCCCCAAACACAAACCACAGCCCTTTTCTCTAGCAAACAAAATTCAACTGCCCCGCTTCTGGATGGCAAATTGCAGGAGCCACTGGGTACTACAAAAACAGCCTGACTTGGCACTGGTGCCACCTTGCGTCTGGTTACCATGCGGCGTATCGTGCATTTTAAGGAGCCAGGTGGCCACTCCCAGCCATATGCCCCCAAACACAACCCACGGCCCTTTTCTCTGGCAAACAAAACTCAGCTGCCCCGCTTCTGGATGGCAGATTGCAGGAGACACTTGGTACTATCAAACCAGCCCGACTTGGCACTGGTGCCACCTTGGGTCTGGGAACCATCCTGCGTATTGTGGATTGTCCGGAGACAGCCGACCACTCTCGGCCACAGAGCCCAATCAAAAACAAAGGTCCGTTTCCCTGGCAAAAAAAACTCAGCTGCCCCACTTCTGGATGGGAGATTGCAGGAGGCACTTGACACTGTCAAACGAGCCCCACTTGGCACTGGTGCCACCTTGGGTCTGGGAACCATGCTGCGTATCGTGGATTTTCAGGAGCCAGCCGGCCACTGCCAGCCACAGGCCCCCAAACACAAACCACAGCCTTTTCCTCTGGCAAACAAAACTCAGCTGCCCCGCTTCTGGATGGCAGATTGCAGGAGCCACTTGGTACTATCAAACCAGCCCGACTTGGCACTGGTGCCACCTTGGGTCTGGGAACCATCCTGCCTATCGTGGATTTTAAGGAGCCAGCCGGCTACTCCCAGCCACAGGCCCCCAACAAAAACCACGGCCCTTTTTTCTCGCAAACAAAACTTAGCTGCCTCACTTCTGGATGGCAGATTGCAGGAGCCACTTGGTGTAATCAAACCAGCCCGACTTGGCACTGGTGCCACCTTGGGTCTGGGAACCATCCTGCGTATCGTGGATTCTAAGGAGCCAGCCGGCCACTCCCAGCCACAGGCCCCCAAACAAAATCAACGGCGCTGTTCCCTGGAAAACAAAACACGCCTGCCAACTTTTTGATGGAGTTTGCAGGAGCCACTTGGTACTATCAAACCAGCCCGACTTGGCACTGGTGCCACCTTGGGTCTGGGAAACATCCTGCGTATCGTGGATTCTTAGGAGCCAGCCGGCCACTCCCAGCCACAGACCCCCAAACAAAAACCTAGGCCTATTTCTCTGGCAAACAAAAGTAAGCTGCCCTGCTTCTGGACGGCAGATTGCAGGAGACACTTGGTACTATCAAACCAGCCCGACTTGGCACTGGTGCCACCTTGGATCTGGGAACCATGCTGTGTATCGTGGATATTCAGGGGCCAGCTGGCCACTCTCAGCCATATGTCCCCAAACAGAAACCTCGGCCCGTTTCTCTGGCAAACAAAACTCAACTGCCCCTCTTCTGGATGGCAAATTGCAGGATGAACTTGATACTAAAACCGCAGGCCGACTTGGTAGTGGTGACACCTTGGGCCTGGGAACCATCATGCGTATCGAGCATTTTAAGGAGCCAGCCGGCCACTCCCAGCAATATGCCCCCAAAAACAATCCACGGAATTTTTCTCTGGCAAACAAAAATCAGCTGCCCCGCTTCTGGATGGCAGATTGCAGGAGCCACTTTGCACCATCAAACCAGCCCGACTTGGCACTGGTGCCACCTTGCATCTGGGAACCATGCTGCCTAGCGTGGATTTTCAGGAGCCAGCCGGCCACTCTCAGCTATATGCCCCCAAACAAAACCCACGGCCCGTTTCCCTGGCAAACAAAATTAAGCTGCCCCGCTTCTGGATGGCAGATTGCAGGACGCACTTGGTAGTATCAAACCAGCCCGACTTGGCACTGGTGCCACCTTGGGTCTGGGAACCATCCTGCGTATCGTGGGTTCAAAGGAGCCAGCCGGCCACTCCCAGCCACAGGCCCCCAAATACAAACAATGGCGCTTTTCCCTGGAAAACAAAACTCGCCTGCCAACTTTTTGATGGCAGATTGCAGGAGCCACTTGGTACTATCAAATCAGCCCAACTTGGCACTGCTGCCACCATGGGTCTGGTAACCATCCTGCCTATTGTAGCTTTTCAGGAGCCAGCCGGTCACTCCCAGCCATAGGTCCCCAGTCACAAACCTCGGCCCGTTTCCCTGGCAAACAAAAGTAAGCTGCCCCGCTTCTGGATGGCAGATTGCAGGAGCCACTTGGTACTATCAAACCAGCCCAACTTGGCACTGGTGCCACCTTGGGTCTGGGAACCATGCTGCGTAACACAGATTCTAAGGAGCCAGTCGGCCACTCCCAGCCACAAGCCCCCAAACACAAACAACGGCGCTATTCTCTGGCAAACAAAACTCAACTGCCCCTCTTCTGGATGGCAAATTGCAGGACGCACTTGGTACTATAAAAACAGCCCGACTTGGCACTGGTGCCACCTTGGGTCTGGGAACCATCCTGCGTATTGTGGGTTGTCAGGAGCCAGCCGAACACTCTCGGCCACAGACCCCAATTAAAAACAACGGCCCGTTTCACAGGCAAACAAAACTCAGCTGCCCCGCTTCTGGATGGGAGATTGCAGGAGGCACTTGACACTGTGAAACCAGCCCCACTTGGCACTGGTGCCACCTTGGGTCTGGGAACCATGCTGCGTATCATGGATTTTCAGGAGCCAGCCGGTCACTCTCAGCCATAGGCCCCCAAACACAAACCTCGGCCCGTTTCCCTGGCAAACAAAAGTAAGCTGCCCCGCTTCTGCATGGCAGATTGCAGGAGCTACTTAGTACTATCAAATCAGCCCGACTTGGCACAGGTGCCACCTTGGATCTGGGAACCATCCTGTGTATCGTGGATTTTCAGGGGCCAGCCGGCCACTCTCAGCCATATGCCCCCAAAAACAAACCACGGACCTTTTCTCTGGCAAACAAAAATCAGCTGCCCCACTTCTGGATGGCAGATTGCAGGAGCCACTTGGGACTATCACACCAGCACAACATGGCACTGCTGCCACCTTGGATCTGGGAACAATCCTGCGTATCGTACCTATTCAGGAACCAGCCGAACACTCCCAGCCACAGGCACCCAAACACAAACAACGGCCCATTTCCCTGGCAAACAAAAGTAAGCTGCCCCGCTTCTGGATGGCAGTTTGCAGGAGCCACTTGGGACTATCAAACCAGCCCGACTTGGTAATGGTACCACCTTGGATCTGGGAACCATCCGGCGTATCGTGGATTTTCAGGGGCCAGCCGGTCATTCCCAGCCATATGCCCCCAAACACAAACCTCGGCCCTTTTCTCTGGCAAACAAAACTCAACTGCCCCTCTTCTGGATGGCAAATTGCAGGACGCACTTGGTACTACAAAAAGAGCCCGACTTGGCAGTGGTGCCACCTTGGCTCTGGGAACCATCCTGCGTATCGAGCATTTTAAGGAGCCAGCCGGCAATTCCATGCCGTATGCCCCAAAAAGAAACCATGGACCTTTTCTCTGGCAAAAAAAACTCAGCTGTCCCGCTTCTGGATGGCAGATTGCAGGAGTCACTTTGAACCATACAACCAGCCTTACTTGGCACTGGTGCCACCTTGGATCTGGGAACCATCCTGCCTATCGTTGATTTTCAGGGGCCAGCCGGCCACTCTCAGCCATAGGCCCCCAAACACAAACCACAGCCCTTTTCTCTAGCAAACAAAATTCAACTGCCCCGCTTGTGGATGGCAAATTGCAGGAGCCACTGGGTACTACAAAAACAGCCTGACTTGGCACTGGTGCCACCTTGCGTCTGGTTACCATGCGGCGTATCGTGCATTTTAAGGAGCCAGGTGGCCACTCCCAGCCATATGCCCCCAAACACAACCCACGGCCCTTTTCTCTGGCAAACAAAACTCAGCTGCCCCGCTTCTGGATGGCAGATTGCAGGAGACACTTGGTACTATCAAACCAGCCCGACTTGGCACTGGTGCCACCTTGGGTCTGGGAACCATCCTGCGTATTGTGGATTGTCAGGAGACAGCCGACCACTCTCGGCCACAGAGCCCAATCAAAAACAAAGGTCCGTTTCCCTGGCAAAAAAAACTCAGCCGCCCCGCTTCTGGATGGGAGATTGCAGGAGGCACTTGACACTGTCAAACGAGCCCCACTTGGCACTGGTGCCACCTTGGGTCTGGGAACCATGCTGCGTATCATGGATTTTCAGGAGCCAGCCGGCCACTGCCAGCCACAGGCCCCCAAACACAAACCACAGCCTTTTTCTCTGGCAAACAAAACTCAGCTGCCCCGCTTCTGGATGGCACATTGCAGGAGCCACTTGGTACTATCAAACCAGCCCGACTTGGCACTGGTGCCACCTTGGGTCTGGGAACCATCCTGCCTATCGTGGATTTTAAGGAGCCAGCCGGCTACTCCCAGCCACAGGCCCCCAACAAAAACCACGGCCCTTTTTTCTCGCAAACAAAACTCAGCTGCCCCGCTTCTGGATGGGAGATTGCAGGAGGCACTTGGTGTAATCAAACCAGCCCGACTTGGCACTGGTGCCACCTTGGGTCTGGGAACCATCCTGCGTATCGTGGATTCTAAGGAGCCAGCCGGCCACTCCCAGCCACAGGCCCCCAAACAAAATCAACGGCGCTGTTCCCTGGAAAACAAAACACGCCTGCCAACTTTTTGATCGAGTTTGCAGGAGCCACTTGGTACTATCAAACCAGCCCGACTTGGCACTGGTGCCACCTTGGGTCTGGGAAACATCCTGCGTATCGTGGATTCTTAGGAGCCAGCCGGCCACTCCTAGCCACAGGCCCCCAAACAAAAACCTAGGCCTATTTCTCTGGCAAACAAAAGTAAGCTGCCCTGCTTCTGGATGGCAGATTGCAGGAGACACTTGGTACTATCAAACCAGCCTGACTTGGCACTGGTGCCACCTTGGATCTGGGAACCATGCTGTGTATCGTGGATATTCAGGGGCCAGCCGGCCACTCTCAGCCATATGTCCCCAAACAGAAACCTCGGCCCGTTTCTCTGGCAAACAAAACTCAACTGCCCCTCTTCTGGATGGCAAATTGCAGGATGAACTTGATACTAAAACCGCAGGCCGACTTGGTAGTGGTGACACCTTGGGCCTGGGAACCATCATGCGTATCGAGCATTTTAAGGAGCCAGCCGGCCACTCCCAGCAATATGCCCCCAAAAACAATCCACGGAATTTTTCTCTGGCAAACAAAAATCAGCTGCCCCGCTTCTGGATGGCAGATTGCAGGAGACACTTTGCACCATCAAACCAGCCCGACTTGGCACTGGTGCCACCTTGCATCTGGGAACCATGCTGCCTAGCGTGGATTTTCAGGAGCCAGCCGGCCACTCTCAGCTATATGCCCCCAATCAAAACCCACGGCCCGTTTCCCTGGCAAACAAAAGTAAGCTGCCCCGCTTCTGGATGGCAGATTGCAGGACGCACTTGGTAGTATCAAACCAGCCCGACTTGGCACTGGTGCCACCTTGGGTCTGGGAACCATCCTGCGTATCGTGGGTTCAAAGGAGCCAGCCGGCCACTCCCAGCCACAGGCCCCCAAATACAAACAATGGCGCTTTTCCCTGGAAAACAAAACTCGCCTGCCAACTTTTTGATGGCAGATTGCCGGAGCCACTTGTTACTATCAAACCAGCCCAACTTGGCACTGGTGCCACCATGGGTCTGGTAACCATCCTGCCTATTGTAGATTTTCAGGAGCCAGCCGGTCACTCCCAGCCATAGGTCCCCAGTCACAAACCTCGGCCCGTTTCCCTGGCAAACAAAAGTAAGCTGCCCCGCTTCTGGATGGCAGATTGCAGGAGCCACTTGGTACTATCAAACCAGCCCAACTTGGCACTGGTGCCACCTTGGGTCTGGGAACCATGCTGCGTGACACAGATTCTAAGGAGCCAGTCGGCCACTACCAGCCACAAGCCCCCAAACACAAACAACGGCGCTATTCTCTGGCAAACAAAACTCAACTGCCCCTCTTCTGGATGGCAAATTGCAGGACGCACTTGGTACTATAAAAACAGCCCGACTTGGCACTGGTGCCACCTTGGGTCTGGGAACCATCCTGCGTATTGTGGGTTGTCAGGAGCCAGCCGAACACTCCCAGCCACAGGCCCCCAAATACAAACCAAAGCCTTTTTCTCTGGCAAACAAAACTCAGCTGCCCCGCTTCTGGATGGCAGATTGCAGGAGCCACTTGGGACTATCACACCAGAACAACATGGCACTGCTGCCACCTTGGATCTGGGAACCATCCTTCCTATCGTGGATTTTCAGGGGCCAGCCGGTCACTCTCAGCCATAGGCCCCAAACACAAACCACGGACCTTTTCTCTGGAAAACAAAACTCAACTGCCCCTCTTCTGGATGGCAGATTGCAGGAGCCACTGGGTACTATGAAACCAGCCCTACTTGGCACTGATGCCACCTTGGGTCTGGGAACCATGCTGCGTATCATGGATTTTCAGGAGCCAGCCGGCCACTGCCAGCCACAGGCCCCGAAACACAAACAACAGCCTTTTTCTCTGGCAAACAAAATTCAGCTGCCCCGCTTCTGGATGGCAGATTGCAGGAACCACTTGGTACTAACAAACCAGCCCGACTTGGCACTGGTGCCACCTTGGGTCTGGGAACCATCCTGCGTATCGTGGATTCTAAGGAGCCAGCTGGCCACTCCCAGCCACAGGCCCCAAAACACGCACAACGGTGCTTTTCCCTGGAAAACAAAACTCGCCTGCCAAACTTTTGATGGCAGATTGCAGGAGCCACTTGGTACTATCAAACCAGCCCAACTTGGCACTGGTGCCACCATGGGTCTGGTCACCATCCTGCCTATCGTAGCTTTTCAGGAGCCAGCCAGCCACCCCAATCCAGAGGCCCCCAGACAAATATTTCGGCCCGTTTCCCTGGCAAACAAAAGTAAGCTGCCCCGCTTCTGCATGGCAGATTGCAGGAGCCACTTTGCACCATCAAACCAGCCCAACTTGGCACTGGTGCCACCTCAGGTCTGGGAACCATCCTGCGTATCGTGGGTTCTAAGGAGCCAGCCGGCCACTCCCAGCCACAGGCCCCCAAACACAAACAACGGCGCTTTTCCCTGGAAAACACAACTCGCCTGCCAACTTTTTGATGGCAGATTGCAGGAGCCACTTGGTACTATCAAACCAGCCCAACTTGGCACTGGTGCCACCATGGGTCTGGTCACCATCCTGCCTATCGTAGCTTTTCAGGAGCCAGCCAGCCACCCCCAGCCAGAGGCACCTAGACACAAACCTCGGCCCGTTTCCCTGGCAAACAAAAGTAAGCTGCCCCGCTTCTGCATGGCAGATTGCAGGAGCTGCTTAGTACTATCAAACCAGCCCGACATGGCACTGGTGCCACCTCAGGTCTGGGAACCATCCTGCCTATCGTGGATTTTCAGGGGCCAGCCGGCCACTCTCAGCCATATGCCCCCAAAAACAAACCACGGCCCTTTTCTCTGGCAAACAAAACTCAACTGCCCCTCTTCTGGATGGCAAATTTTAGGACGCCCTTAGTACTACGAACACCGCCCGACGTGGCCCTGGTGCCACCTTGTGTCAGGGAACCATCCTGCATATCGAGCTTTTTAAGGAGCCAGACGGCCACGCCCAGCCATAAACCCCCAAAAACAAACCACGGACCATTTCTCTTGGAAACAAAAATCCGCTGCCCCGCGTCTGGATGGCAGATTGCAGGAGCCACTTTGCACCATCAAACCAGCCCGACTTGGCACTGGTGCCACCTTGGGTCTGGGAACAATCCTGCATATCGTGGATTCTAAGGAGCCAGCCGGCCACTCCCAGCCACAGGCCCCCAAACACAAACAACGGCGCTTTTCCCTGGAAAACAAAATTCGCCTGCCAACTTTTTGATGGCAGATTGCAGGAGCCACTTGGTACTATCAAACCAGCCCAACTTGGCACTGGTGCCACCTCTGGTCTGGGAACCATCCTGCCTATCGTAGCTTTTCAGGAGCCAGCCGGTCACTCCCAGCCATAGACCCCCAGACACAAACCTCGGCCCGTTTCCCTGGAAAACAAAAGTAAGCTACCCCAATTCTGGATGGCAGATTGCAGGAGCCACTTGGTACTATCAAATCAGCCCAACTTGGCACTGGTGCCACCATGGGTCTGGTAAACATCCTGCCTATCGTAGCTTTTCAGGAGCCAGCCGGTCACTCCCTGCCATAGGCCCCTGGACACAAACCTCGGCCCGTTTCCCTGGCAAACAAAAGTAAGCTGCCCCGCTTTTGGATGGCAGATTGCAGGATGCACTTGGTACTTACAAACCAGCCCGACTTGGCCCTGGTGCCACCTTGGCTCTGGGAACCATGCTGCGTAACGTAGATTCTACGAGGACAGGCGGCCACTCCCAGCCACAGGCCTCTAAACAAAAACAACGGCGCTTTTCCCTGGAAAACAAAACTCGCCTGCCAACTTCTTGATGGCAGATTGCAGGAGCCACTTGGTACTATCAAACCAGCCCAACTTGGCACTGGTGCCACCATGGGTCTGGTCACCATCCTGCCTATCGTAGCTTTTTAGGAGCCAGCAGCTCACTCCCAGCCATAGGCCTCCAGACAAATACCTCGGCACGTTTCCCTGGCAAACAAAAGTAGGCTGCCCCGCTTCTGGATGGCAAATTGCAGGACGCACTTGGTACTACGAAAACAGCCCGACTTGGCACTGATGCCACCTTGGGTCAGGGAACAATCCTGCGTATAGAGCTTTTTAAGGAGCCAGCCGGCCACGTCCAGTCATATACCCCCAAAAAAAACCACGGAACATTTCTCCAGCAAACAAAAATCCGCTGCCCCGCGTCTGGATGGCAGATTGCAGGAGCTATTTAGTATTATCAAACCAGGCCGACTTGGCACTGGTGCCACCATGAGTCTGGTAACCATCCTGCCTATCGTAGCTTTTCAGTAGCCAGCCGGTCACTCCCAGCCATAGGCCCCCAGACAAATACCTCGGCCCGTTTCCCTGGGAAACAAAAGTAAGCTGTCCCGCTTCTGGATGGAAGATTGCAGGAGCCACTTGGTACTCTCAAACCAGCCCAACTTGTTCCCAGACCCAAGGTGGCACCAGTGCCAAGTCGGGCTGGTTTGATGGTGCAACGTGGCTCCTGCAATCTGCCATCCAAAAGCGGGGCAGCTTACTTTTGTTTGCCAGGGAAACGGGCCGAGGTTTGTGTCTGGGGGCCTATGGCAGGGAGTGACCGGCTGGCTCCTCAAAAGCAACGATAGGCAGGATGTTTACCAGACCCATGGTGGCACCAGTGCCAAGTTGGGCTGATTTGATAGTACCAAGTGGCTCCTGCAATCTGCGATCCAGAATCGGGGTAGCTTACTTTTGTTTTCCAGGGAAACGGGCCGAGGTTTGTGTCTGGGGGTCTATGGCTGGGAGTGACCGGCTGGCTCCCGAAAAGCTACGATAGGCAGGATGGTTCCCAGACCAGAGGTGGCACCAGTGCCAAGTTGGGCTGGTTTGATAGTACCAAGTGGCTCCTGCAATCTGCCATCAAAAAGTTGGCAGGCGAATTTTGTTTTCCAGGGAAAAGCGCCGTTGTTTTTGTTTGGGGGCCTGTGGCTGGGAGTGGCCGGCTGGCTCCTTAGAATCCACGATATGCAGGATTGTTCCCAGACCCAAGGTGGCACCAGTGCCAAGTCGGGCTGGTTTGATGGTGCAAAGTGGCTCCTGCAATCTGCCATCCAGACGCGGGGCAGCGGATTTTTGTTTCCAAGAGAAATGGTCCGTGGTTTGTTTTTGGGGGTTTATGGCTGGGCGTGGCCGGCTGGCTCCTTAAAAAGCTCGATATGCAGGATGGTTCCCTGACACAAGGTGGCACCAGTGCCACGTCGGGCGGTTTTCGTAGTACAAAGTGCGTCCTAAAATTTGCCATCCAGAAGAGGGGCAGTTGAGTTTTGTTTGCCAGAGAAAAGGGCCGTGGTTTGTTTTTGGGGGCATATGGCTGAGAGTGGCCGGCTGGCTCCTGAAAAGCTACGATAGGCAGGATGTTTACCAGACCCATGGTGGCACCAGTGCCAAGTTGGGCTGATTTGATAGTACCAAGTGGCTCCTGCAATCTGCCATCCAGAATCGGGGTAGCTTACTTTTGTTTTCCAGGGAAACGGGCCGAGCTTTGTGTCTGGGGGTCTATGGTTGGGAGTGGCCGGCTGGCTCCTTAGAAACCACGATACGCAGCATGGTTCCCAGACCTGAGGTGGCACCAGTGCCAAGTTGGGCTGGTTTGATACTACCAAGTGGTTCCTGCAATCTGCCATCCAGAAGCGGGGCAGCTTACTTTTGTTTGCCAGGGAAACGGACCGTTGTTTGTGTTTGGGGGCCTATGGCTGGGACAACCGGCTGGCTCCTTAAAATCTACGATACGCAGGATGGTTCCCAGACCAGAGGTGGCACCAGTGCCCAGTTGGGCTGGTTTGATGGTGCAAAGTGGCTTCTGCAATCTGCCATCCAGAAGCGGGGCAGCTTACTTTTGTTTGCCAGGGAAACGGGCCGAGCTTTGTGTCTCGGGGCCTATGGCTGTGAGTGACCGGCTGGCTCCTGAAAAGCTTCGATAGGCAGGATGGTGACCAGACCCATGGTGGCACCAGTGCCAAGTTGGGCTGGTTTGATAGTACCAAGTGGCTCCTGCAATCTGCCATCAAAATGTTGTCAGGCGAGTTTTGTTTTCCAGGGAAAAGCGTCGTTGTTTGTGTTTGGGGGCCTGTGGCTGGGAGTGGCCGGCTGGCTCCTTAGAAACCACGATACGCAGCATGGTTCCCAGACAAGAGGTGACACCAGTGCCAAGTTGGGCTGGTTTGATAGTACCAAGTGGTTCCTGCAATCTGCCATCCAGAAGCGGGGCAGCTAACTTTTGTTTGCCACGGAAACGGGCCGTTGTTTGTGTTTGGGGGCCTGTGGCTGGGAGTGGCCGACTGGCTCCTTAGAATCCACGATACGCAGGATGGTTCCCAGACCAGAGGTGGCACCAGTGCCAAGTTGGGCTGGTTTGATAATACCAAGTGGCTCCTGCAATCTGCCATCCAGAAGCGGGGCAGCTTAATTTTGTTTGCCAGGGAAACGGGCCAAGGTTTGTGTCTGGGGGCCTATGGCTGTGAGTGACCGGCTAGGTCCTGAAAAGCTACGAGAGGCATGATGGTGACCAGACCCATGGTGGCACCAGTGCCAAGTTGGGCTGGTTTGATAGTACCAAGTGGCTCCTGCAATCTGCCATCAAAAATCGGCAAGCGAGTGTTGATTTCCAGGGAAAAGCGTCGTTGTTTGTGTTTGGGGGCCTGTGGCTGGGAGTGGCCGGCTGGCTCCTTAGAATCCACGATACGCAGCATGGTTCCCAGACCCAAGGTGGCACCAGTGCCAAGTCGGGCTGGCTTGATAATACCAAGTGGTTCCTGCAATCGGCCATCAAAATGTTCGCAGGCGAGTTTTGTTTTCCAGGGAAAAGCGCCGTTGTTTGTGCCTGGGGCCCTATGGCCTGGGGTGGACGGATGGCTAATTAGAATCCACGATACACAGGATGGTTCCCAGACCCATGGTGGCACCAGTGCCAAGTTGGGCTGGTTTGATAGTACCAAGTGGTTCCTGCAATCTGCCATCCAGAAGCGGGGCAGCTTACTTTTGTTTGCCAGGGAAACGGTCCGAGGTTTGTGTCTGGGGGCCTATGGCTGGGAGTGACCGGCTGGCTCCTGAAAAGCTACGATAGGCAGGATGGTGACCAGACCCATGGTGGCACCAGTGCCAAGTTGGGCTGGCTTGATAATACCAAGTGGTTCCTGCAATCGGCCATCAAAAAGTTGGCAGGCGAGTTTTGTTTTCCAGGGAAAAGCGCCGTTGTTTGTGCCTGGGGCCCTATGGCCTGGAGTGGACGGATGGCTAATTAGAACCCACGAGACGCAGGATGGTTCCCAGACCTGAGGTGGCACCAGTGCCAAGTTGGGCTGGTTTGACGGTGCAAAGTGGCTCCTGCAATCTGCCATCCAGAAGCGGGGCAGCTTACTTTTGTTTGCCAGGGAAACGGGCCGAAATATTTGTCTGGGGGCCTCTGGCTGGGGGTGGCTGGCTGGCTCCTGAAAAGCTACGATAGGCAGGATGGTGACCAGACCCATGGTGGCACCAGTGCCAAGTTGGGCTGGTTTGATAGTACCAAGTGGCTCCTGCAATCTGCCATCAAAAACTTGGCAGGCGAGTTTTGTTTTCCAGGGAAAAGTGCCGTTGTTTGTGTTTGGGGGCCTGTGGCTGGGAGTGGCCGGCTGGCTCCTTAGAATCCACGATACGCAGCATGGTTCCCAGACCCAAGGTGGCACCAGTGCCAAGTCGGGCTGGCTTGATAATACCAAGTGGTTCCTGCAATCGGCCATCAAAATGTTCGCAGGCGAGTTTTGTTTTCCAGGGAAAAGCGCCTTTGTTTGTGCCTGGGGCCCTATGGCCTGGAGTGGACGGATGGCTAATTAGAATCCACGATACACAGGATGGTTCCCAGACCCATGGTGGCACCAGTGCCAAGTTGGGCTGGTTTGATAGTACCAAGTGGTTCCTGCAATCTGCCATCCAGAAGCGGGGCAGCTTACTTTTGTTTTCCAGGGAAACGGTCCGAGGTTTGTGTCTGGGGGCCTATGGCTGGGAGTGACCGGCTGGCTCCTGAAAAGCTACGATAGGCAGGATGGTGACCAGACCCATGGTGGCACCAGTGCCAAGTTGGGCTGGCTAGATAATACCAAGTGGTTCCTGCAATCGGCCATCAAAAAGTTGGCAGGCGAGTTTTGTTTTCCAGGGAAAAGCGCCGTTGTTTGTGCCTGGGGCCCTAAGGCCTGGAGTGGACGGATGGCTAATTAGAATCCACGATACACAGGATGGTTCCCAGACCCATGGTGGCACCAGTGCCAAGTTGGGCTGGTTTGATAGTACCAAGTGGTTCCTGCAATCTGCCATCCAGAAGCGGGGCAGCTTACTTTTGTTTTCCAGGGAAACGGGCCGAGGTTTTTGTCTGGGGGCCTATGGCTGGGAGTGACCGGCTGGCTCCTGAAAAGCTACGATAGGCAGGATGGTGACCAGACCCATGACGGCACCAGTGTCAAGTTGGGCTGGTTTGATAGTACCAAGTGGCTCCTGCAATCTGCCATCAAAAAGTTGGCAGGCGAGTTTTGTTTTCCAGGGAAAAGCGCCGTTGTTTGTGTTTGGGGGCCTGTGGCTGGGAGTGGCCGGCTGGCTCCTTAGAATCCACGATACTCAGCATGGTTCCCAGATCAGAGGTGGCACCAGTGCCAAGTTGGGCTGGTTTGATAGTACCAAGTGCGTCCGGGAATCTGCCATCCAGAAGCGGGGCAGCTTACTTTTGTTTGCCAGGGAAACGGGCCGAGGTATTTGTCTGGGGGCCTATGGCTGGGAGTGACCCGCTGGCTCCTGAAAAGTTACGATAGGCAGGATGGTGACCAGACCCATGGTGGCACCAGTGCCAAGTTGGGCTGGTTTGATAGTACCAAGTGGCTCCTGCAATCTGCCATCAAAAAGTTGGCAGGCGAGTTTTGTTTTCCAGGGAAAAGCGCCGTTGTTTGTGTTTGGGGGCCTGTGGCTGGGAGTGGCCGGCTGGCTCCTTAGAATCCACGATACGCAGGATGGTTCCCAGACTTGACGTGGCACCAGTGCCAAGTCGGGCTGGTTTGATAGTACCAAGTGCGTCCTGCAATCTGCCATCCAGAAGCGGGGCAGCTTACTTTTGTTTTCCAGGGAAACGGGCCGAGGTATTTGTCTGGGGGCCTATGGCTGGGAGTGACCGGCTGGCTCCTGAAAAGCTACGATAGGCAGGATGGTGACCAGACCCATGGTGGCACCAGTGCCAAGTTGGGCTGGTTTGATAGTACCAAGTGGCTCCTGCAATCTGCCATCAAAAAGTTGTCAGGCGAGTTTTGTTTTCCAGGGAAAAGCGCCGTTGTTTGTGTTTGGGTGCCTGTGGCTGGGAGTGGCCGGCTGGCTCCTTAGAATCCACGATACGCAGGATGGTTCCCAGACCAGTGGTGGCACCAGTGCCAAGTCGGGCTGGTTTGATAGTAACAAGTGCGTCCTACTATCTGCCATCCAGAAGCGGGGCAGCTTACTTTTGTTTGCCAGGGAAACGGGCCGAGCTTTGTGTCTGGGGGCCTATGGCTGGGAGTGACCGGCTGGCTCCTGAAAAGCTACGATAGGCAGGATGGTGACCAGACCCATGGTGGCACCAGTGCCAAGTTGGCCTGGTTTGATAGTACCAAGTGGCTCCTGCAATCTGCCATCAAAAAGTTGGCAGGCGAGTTTTGTTTTCCAGGGAAAAGCGCCGTTGTTTGTGTTTGGGGGCCTGTGGCTGGGAGTGGCCGGCTGGCTCCTTAGAATCCATGATACGCAGGATGGTTCCCAGACCAGAGGTGGCAACAGTGACAAGTCGGGCCAGTTTGATGGTGCAAAGTGGCTCCTGCAATCTGCCATCCAGAAGCAGGGCTGCTTACTTTTGTTTGCCAGGGAAAGGAGCCGAGGTTTGTGTCTGGGGGCCTATGGCTGGGAGTGACCAGCTGGCTCCTGAAAAGGTACGATAGGCAGGATGGTTACCAGACCCATGGTGGCACCAGTGCCAAGTTCGGCTGATTTGATAGTACCAAGTGGCTCCTGCAATCTGCCATCAAAATGTTGGTAGGCGAGTTTTGTTTTCCAGAGAAAAGCGCCGTTGTTTGTGTTTGGGGGCCTGTGGGTGGGAGTGGCCGGATGGCTAATTAGAATCCACGATACGCAGGATGGTTCCCAGACCTAAAGTGGCACCAGTGACAAGTCGGGCCAGTTTGATGGTGCAAAGTTGCTACTGAAATCTGCCATCCAGAAACGGGGCAGCTTACTTTTGTTTGCCAGGGAAACGGGCCAAGGTTTGTGTCTGGGGGCCTATGGCTGTGCGTGACCGGCTAGGTCCTGAAAAGCTACGAGAGGCATGATGGTGACCAGACCCATGGTGGCACCAGTGCCAAGTTGGGCTGGTTTGATAGTACCAAGTGGCTCCTGCAATCTGCCATCAAAAAGTCGGGAAGCGAGTGTTGATTTCCAGGGAAAAGCGCCGTTGTTTTTGTTTGGGGGCCTATGGGTGGGAGTGGCCGGCTGGCTCCTTAGAATCCACGAGACGCAGGATGGTTCCCAGACCTGAGGTGGCACCAGTGCCAAGTTGGGCTGGTTTGATAGTACCAAGTGCGTCCTGCAATCTGCCATCCAGAAGCGGGGTAGCTTACTTTTGTTTGCCAGGGAAACGGTCCGAGGTTTGTGTCTCGGGGCCTATGGCTGGGAGTGACCGGCTGGCTCCTGAAAAGCTACGATAGGCAGGATGGTGACCAGACCCATGGTGGCACCAGTGCCAAGTTGGGCTGGTTTGATAGTACCAAGTGGCTCCTGCAATCTGCCATCAAAAATTTGGCAGGCGAGTTTGTTATCCAGGGAAAAGCGCCGTTGTTTGTGCCTGGGGCCCTATGGCCTGGAGTGGACGGATGGCTAATTAGAATCCACGATACCCAGGATGGTTCCCAGACCCATGGTGGCACCAGTGCCAACTTGGGCTGGTTTGATAGTACCAAGTGGTTCCTGCAATCTGCCATCCAGAAGCGGGGCAGCTTACTTTTGTTTGCCAGGGAAACGGTCCGAGGATTGTGTCTGGGGGCCTAAGCCTGGAAGTGACCGGCTGGCTCGTGAAAAGCTACGATAGGCGGGATGGTGACCAGACCCATGACGGCACCAGTGCCAAGTTGGGCTGGTTTGATAGTACCAAGTGGCTCCTGCAATCTGCCATCAAAAACTTGGCAGGCGAGTTTTGTTTTCCAGGGAAAAGCGCCGTTGTTTGTGTTTGGGGGCCTGTGGCTGGGAGTGGCCGGCTGGCTCCTTAGAATCCACGATACTCAGCATGGTTCCCAGACCAGAGGTGGCACCAGTGCCAAGTTGGGCTGGTTTGATTGTAACTAGTGCGTCCGGGAATCTGCCATCCAGAAGCGGGGCAGCTTACTTTTGTTTGCCAGGGAAACGGGCCGAGGTTTGTGTCTGGGGGCCTATGGCTGGGAGTGGCCGGCTGGCTCATGAAAAGCTACGATAGGCAGGATGGTGACCAGACCCATGGTGGCACCAGTGCCAAGTTGGGCTGGTTTGATAGTACCAAGTGGCTCCTGCAATCTGCCATCAAAAAGTCGGCAAGCGAGTGTTGATTTCCAGGGAAAAGCGTCGTTGTTTGTGTTTGGGGGCCTGTGGCTGGGAGTGGCCGGCTGGCTCCTTAGAATCCACGATACGCAGCATGGTTCCCAGACCCAAGGTGGCACCAGTGCCAAGTCGGGCTGGCTTGATAATACCAAGTGGTTCCTGCAATCGGCCATCAAAAAGTTGGCAGGCGAGTTTTGTTTTCCAGGGAAAAGCGCCGTTGTTTGTGCCTGGGGCCCTATGGCCTGGAGTGGACGGATGGCTAATTAGAATCCACGATACACAGGATGGTTCCCAGACCCATGGTGGCACCAGTGCCAAGTTGGGCTGGTTTGATAGTACCAAGTGGTTCCTGCAATCTGCCATCCAGAAGCGGGGCAGCTTACTTTTGTTTGCCAGGGAAACGGTCCGAGGTTTGTGTCTGGGGGCCTATGGCTGGGAGTGACCGGCTGGCTCCTGAAAAGCTACGATAGGCAGGATGGTGACCAGACCCATGGTGGCACCAGTGCCAAGTTGGGCTGGCTTGATAATACCAAGTGGTTCCTGCAATCGGCCATCAAAAAGTTGGCAGGCGAGTTTTGTTTTCCAGGGAAAAGCGCCGTTGTTTGTGCCTGGGGCCCTATGGCCTGGAGTGGACGGATGGCTAATTAGAACCCACGAGACGCAGGATGGTTCCCAGACCTGAGGTGGCACCAGTGCCAAGTTGGGCTGGTTTGACGGTGCAAAGTGGCTCCTGCAATCTGCCATGCAGAAGCGGGGCAGCTTACTTTTGTTTGCCAGGGAAACGGGCCGAAATATTTGTCTGGGGGCCTCTGGCTGGGGGTGGCTGGCTGGCTCCTGAAAAGCTACGATAGGCAGGATGGTGACCAGACCCATGGTGGCACCAGTGCCAAGTTGGGCTGGTTTGATAGTACCAAGTGGCTCCTGCAATCTGCCATCAAAAACTTGGCAGGCGAGTTTTGTTTTCCAGGGAAAAGCGCCGTTGTTTGTGTTTGGGGGCCTGTGGCAGGGAGTGGCCGGCTGGCTCCTTAGAATCCACGATACGCAGCATGGTTCCCAGACCCAAGGTGGCACCAGTGCCAAGTCGGGCTGGCTTGATAATACCAAGTGGTTCCTGCAATCGGCCATCAAAAAGTTGGCAGGCGAGTTTTGTTTTCCAGGGAAAAGCGCCGTTGTTTGTGCCTGGGGCCCTATGGCCTGGAGTGGACGGATGGCTAATTAGAATCCACGATACACAGGATGGTTCCCAGACCCATGGTGGCACCAGTGCCAAGTTGGGCTGGTTTGATAGTAACAAGTGGTTCCTGCAATCTGCCATCCAGAAGCGGGGCAGCTTACTTTTGTTTGCCAGGGAAACGGTCCGAGGTTTGTGTCTGGGGGCCTATGGCTGGGAGTGACCGGCTGGCTCCTGAAAAGCTACGATAGGCAGGATGGTGACCAGACCCATGGTGGCACCAGTGCCAAGTTGGGCTGGCTAGATAATACCAAGTGGTTCCTGCAATCGGCCATCAAAAAGTTGGCAGGCGAGTTTTGTTTTCCAGGGAAAAGCGCTGTTGTTTGTGCCTGGGGCCCTATGGCCTGGAGTGGACGGATGGCTAATTAGAATCCACGATACAAAGGATGGTTCCCAGACCCATGGTGGCACCAGTGCCAAGTTGGGCTGGTTTGATAGTACCAAGTGGTTCCTGCAATCTGCCATCCAGAAGCGGGGCAGCTTACTTTTGTTTTCCAGGGAAACGGGCCGAGGTTTTTGTCTGGGGGCCTATGGCTGGGAGTGACCGGCTGGCTCCTGAAAAGCTACGATAGGCAGGATGGTGACCAGACCCATGACGGCACCAGTGCCAAGTTGGGCTGGTTTGATAGTACTAAGTGGCTCCTGCAATCTGCCATCACAAACTTGGCGGGCGAGTTTTGTTTTCCAGGGAAAAGCGCCGTTGTTTGTGTTTGGGGGCCTGTGGCTGGGAGTGGCCGGCTGGCTCCTTAGAATCCACGATACTCAGCATGGTTCCCAGATCAGAGGTGGAACCTGTGCCAAGTTGGGCTGGTTTGATAGTACCAAGTGCGTCCGGGAATCTGCCATCCAGAAGCGGGGCAGCTTACTTTTGTTTGCCAGGGAAACGGGCCGTGGGTTTTGTTTGGGGGCCTATGGCTGAGAGTGACCGGCTGGCTCCTGAAAAGTTACGATAGGCAGGATGGTGACCAGACCCATGGTGGCACCAGTGCCAAGTTGGGCTGGTTTGATAGTACCAAGTGGCTCCTGCAATCTGCCATCAAAAAGTTGGCAGGCGAGTTTTGTTTTCCAGGGAAAAGCGCCGTTGTTTGTGTTTGGGGGCCTGTGGCTGGGAGTGGCCGGCTGGCTCCTTAGAATCCACGATACGCAGGATGGTTCCCAGACTTGACGTGGCACCAGTGCCAAGTCGGGCTGGTTTGATAGTACCAAGTGGCTCCTGCAATCAGCCATCCAGAAGCGGGGCAGCTTACTTTTGTTTGCCAGGGAAACGGGCCGAGCTTTGTGTCTGGGGGCCTATGGCTGGAAGTGACCGGCTGGCTCCTGAAAAGCTACGATAGGCAGGATGGTGACCAGACCCATGGTGGCACCAGTGCCAAGTTGGGCTGGTTTGATAGTACCAAGTGGCTCCTGCAATCTGCCATCAAAAAGTTGTCAGGCGAGTTTTGTTTTCCAGGGAAAAGCGCCGTTGTTTGTGTTTGGGGGCCTGTGGCTGGGAGTGGCCGGCTGGCTAATTAGAACCCACGATACGCAGGATGGTTCCCAGACCAGAGGTGGCAACAGTGACAAGTCGGGCCAGTTTGATGGTGCAAAGTGGCTCCTGCAATCTGCCATCCAGAAGCAGGGCTGCTTACTTTTGTTTGCCAGGGAAAGGAGCCGAGGTTTTTGTCTGGGGGCCTATGGCTGGGAGTGACCAGCTGGCTCCTGAAAAGGTACGATAGGCAGGATGTTTACCAGACCCATGGTGGCACCAGTGCCAAGTTGGGCTGATTTGATAGTACCAAGTGGCTCCTGCAATCTGCCATCAAAATGTTGGTAGGCGAGTTTTGTTTTCCAGGGAAAAGCGCCGTTGTTTGTGTTTGGGGGCCTGTGGGTGGGAGTGGCCGGATGGCTAATTAGAATCCACGATACGCAGGATGGTTCCCAGACCTAAAGTGGCACCAGTGACAAGTCGGGCCAGTTTGATGGTGCAAAGTTGCTACTGAAATATGCCATCCAGAAACGGGGCAGCTTACTTTTGTTTGCCAGGGAAACGGGCCAAGGTTTGTGTCTGGGGGCCTATGGCTGTGAGTGACCCGCTAGGTCCTTAAAAGCTACGAGAGGCATGATGGTGACCAGACCCATGGTGGCACCAGTGCCAAGTTGGGCTGGTTTGATAGTACCAAGTGGCTCCTGCAATCTGCCATCAAAAAGTCGGCAAGCGAGTGTTGATTTCCAGGGAAAAGCGCCGTTGTTTGTGTTTGGGGGCCTGTGGCAGGGAGTGGCCGGCTGGCTCCTTAGAATCCACGATACGCAGCATGGTTCCCAGACCCAAGGTGGCACCAGTGCCAAGTCGGGCTGGCTTGATAATACCAAGTGGTTCCTGCAATCGGCCATCAAAAAGTTGGCAGGCGAGTTTTGTTTTCCAGGGAAAAGCGCCGTTGTTTTTGTTTGGGGGCCTATGGGTGGGAGTGGCCGGCTGGCTCCTTAGAATCCACGAGACGCAGGATGGTTCCCAGACCTGAGGTGGCACCAGTGCCAAGTTGGGCTGGTTTGATAGTACCAAGTGCGTCCTGCAATCTGCCATCCAGAAGCGGGGTAGCTTACTTTTGTTTGCCAGGGAAACGGGCCGAGGTTTGTGTCTCGGGGCCTATGGCTGGGAGTGACCGGCTGGCTCCTGAAAAGCTACGATAGGCAGGATGGTGACCAGACCCATGGTGGCACCAGTGCCAAGTTGGGCTGGTTTGATAGTACCAAGTGGCTCCTGCAATCTGCCATCAAAAAGTTGGCAGGTGAGTTTTGTTTTCCAGGGAAAAGCGCCGTTGTTTGTGTTTGGGGGCCTGTGGTTGGGAGTGGCCGGCTGGCTCCTTAGAATCCACGATACGCAGGATGGTTCCCAGACCAGAGGTCGCAGCAGTGCCAAGTCGGGCTGGTTTGATGGTGCAAAGTGGCTCCTGCAATCTGCCATCCAGAAGCGGGGTAGCTTACTTTTGTTTGCCAGGGAAACGGGCCGAGGTTTGTGACTGGGGGCCTATGGCTGGGAGTGACCGGCTGGCGCCTGAAAAGCTACGATAGGCAGGATGGTGACCAGACCCATGGTGGCACCAGTGCCAAGTTGGGCTGGTTTGATAGTACCAAGTGGCTCCTGCAATCTGCCATCAAAAACTTGGCAGGCCAGTTTTGTTTTCCAGGGAAAAGCGCCGTTGTTTCTGTTTGGGGGCCTGTGGCTGGGAGTGGCCGGCTGCCTCCTTTGAACCCAGGATACGCAGGATGGTTCCCAGAGCCAAGGTTACGCCAGTGCCAAGTTCGGCTGGTTTGATAGTACCAAGTGGATCCTGCAAACTGCCATCCAGAAGCGGGACAGCTTAATTTTGTTTCCCAGGGAAACGGGCCGAGGTATTTGTCTGGGGGCCTATGGCTGGGCGTGACTGGCTGGCTACTGAAAAGCTACGATAGGCAGGATGGTTACCAGGCTCATGGTGGCCCCACTGCCAAGTCGGGCTGGTTTGATAATACTAAATAACTCCTGAAATCTGCCATCCAGACGCGGGGCAGCGGATTTCTGTTTGCTGGAGAAAAGTTCCGTGGTTTTTTTTTGGGGGTATATGGCTGGACGTGGCCGGCTGGCTCCTTAAAAATCTCGATACGCAGGATTGTTCCCTGACCCAAGGTGGCATGAGTGCCAAGTCGGGCTGTTTTCGTAGTACAAAGTGCGTCCTGCAATTTGCCATCCAGAAGAGGGGCAGTTGAGTTTTGTTTGCCAGAGAAAAGGACCGTGGTATATGTTTGGGGGCATATGGCTGAGAGTGGCCGGCTGGCCCCTGAAAATCCACGATAGGCAGGATGGTTCCCAGAACCAAGGTGGCACCAGTGCCATGTTGGCCTGGTTTGATAGTACCATGTGGCTCCTGCAATCTGCCATCCAGAAGCGGGGCTGCTTACTTTTGCTTGCCAGGGATACGGGCCGAGATATTTGTCTGGGGGCCTATGGCTGGGAGTGACCGGCTGGCTCCTGAAAAGCTACGATAGGCAGGATGGTGACCAGACCCATGGTGGCACCAGTGCCAAGTTGGGCTGGTTTGATAGTACCAAGTGGCTCCTGCAATCTGCCATCCAAAAGTTGTCAGGCGAGTTTTGTTTTCCAGGGAAAAGCGCCGTTGTTCTTGTTTAGAGGCCTGTGGCTGGGAGTGGCCGGCTGCCTCCTTTGAACCCAGGATACGCAGGATGGTTCCCAGAGCCAAGGTGGCACCAGTGCCAAGTTGGGCTGGTTTGATAGTACCAAGTGGCTCCTGCAATCTGCCATCCAGAAGCGGGACAGCTTACTTTTGTTTCCCAGGGAAACGGGCCGAGGTATTTGTCTGGGGGCCTATGGCTGGGAGTGACCGGCTGGCTACTGAAAAGCTACGATAGGCAGGATGGTTACCAGACTCATGGTGGCACCAGTGCCAAGTCGGGCTGGTTTGATAATACTAAATAGCTCCTGAAATCTGCCATTCAGACGCGGGGCAGCGGATTTTTGTTTGCTGGAGAAAAGTTCCGTGGTTTTTTTTTGGGGGTATATGGCTGGACGTGGCCGGCTGGCTCCATAAAAAGATCGATACGCAGGATTGTTCCCTGACCCAAGGTGGCATCAGTGCCAAGTCGGGCTGTTTTCGTAGTACCAAGTGCGTCCTGCAATTTGCCATCCAGAAGAGGGGCAGTTGAGTTTTGTTTGTCAGAGAAAAGGGCCGTGGTATGTGTTTGGATCCATATGGCTGAGATTGGCCGGCTGGCCCCTGAAAATCCACGATAGGCAGGATGGTTTCCAGAGCCAAGGTGGCACCAGTGCCATGTTTGCCTGGTATGATAGTACCATGTGCCTCCTGCTATCTGCCATCAAAATGTTGGCAGGCGAGTTTTGTTTTCCAGGGAAAAGCGCCGTATTTTGTGTTTGGGCGCCTGTGGCTCAGAGTGGCCGGGTGGCTGCTTAGAATCCACGATACGCAGGATGGTTCCCAGACCCAAGGTGGCACCAGTGCCAAGTCGGGCTGGTTTGATGGTGCAAAGTGGCTCCTGTAATCTGCCATCCAGACGCGGGGCAGCGGATTTTTGTTTCCATGAGAAATGGTCCGTGGTTTGTTTTTGGGGGTATATGGCTCGGCGTGGCCGGCTGGCTCCTTAAAAAGCTCGATATGCAGGATGGTTCCCTGACACAAGGTGGGACCAGTGCCACGTCGGGCGGTTTTCGTAGTACAAAGTGCGTCCTAAAATTTGCCATCCAGAAGAGGGGCAGTTGAGTTTTGTTTGCCTGTGAAACGGGCCGTTGTTTTTGATTGGGGTCTGTGGCCGAGAGTGTTCGGCTGGCTCCTGACAACCCACAATACGCAGGATGGTTCCCAGACCCAAGGTGGCACCAGTGCCAAGTCGGGCTGGTTTGATAGTACCAAGTGCCTCCTGCAATCTGCCATCCAGAAGCGGTGCAGTTGAGTTTTGTTTGCCAGAGAAAAGGGCCGTGGGTTGTGTTTGGGGGCATATGGCTGGGAGTGGCCGGCTGTCTCATTAAAAAGATCGATACGCAGGATGGTTCCGAGACCCAAGGTGGCACCAGTGCCAAGTCGGGCTGTTTTTATAGTACCAAGTGCGTCCTGCAATTTGCCATCCAGAAGAGGGGCAGTGGAGTTTTGTTTGCCAGAGAATAGCGCCGTTGTTTGTGTTTGGGGGCTTGTGGCTGGGAGTGGCCGACTGGCGCCTTAGAATCTGTGTTACGCAGCATGGTTCCCAGACCAGAGGTGGCACCAGTTCCAAGTCGGGCTGGTTTGATAGTACCAAGGGGCTCCTGCAATCTGCCATCCAGAAGCGGGGCAGCTTACTTTTGTTTGCCAGGGAAACGGGCCGAGGTTTGTGACTGGGGACCTATGGCTGGGAGTGACCGGCTGGCTCCTGAAAAGCTACGATAGGCAGGATGGTGACCAGACCCATGGTGGCACCAGTGCCAAGTTGGGCTGGTTTGATAGTACCAAGTGGCTCCTGCAATCTGCCATCAAAAAGTTGGCAGGCGAGTTTTGTTTTCCAGGGAAAAGCGCCGTTGTTTGTGTTTGAGGGCCTGTGGCTGGGAGTGGCCGGCTGGCTCCTTAGAATCCACGATACGCAGGATGGTTCCCAGACCAGAGGTGGCACCTTTGCCAAGTTGGGCTGGTTTGATAGTACCAAGTGCGTCCTGCAATCTGCCATCCAGAAGCGGGGCAGCTTACTTTTGTTTGCCAGGGAAACGGGCCGAGGTTTGTGTCTGGGGGCCTATGGCTGGGAGTGACCTGCTAGGTCCTGAAAAGCTGCGATAGGCAGGATGGTGACCAGACCCATGGTGGCACCAGTGCCAAGTTGGGCTGGTTTGATAGTACCAAGTGGCTCCTGCAATCTGCCATCCAGAAGCGGGGTAGCTTACTTTTGTTTGCCAGGGAAACGGGCAGAGCTTTGTGTCTGGGGGCATATGGCTGAGAGTGGCCGTCTGGCCCCTGAAAATCCACGATAGGCAGGATGGTTCCCAGACCAGAGGTGGCACCAGTGCCAAGTCGGGCTGGTTTGATAGTACTAAATAGCACCTGCAATCTGCCATCAAAAAGTTGGCAGGCCAGTTTTGTTTTCCAAGGAAAAGCACCGTTGTTTGTGTTTGGGGGACTGTGGCTGGGAGTGGCCGGCTGGCTCCTTAGAACACACGATACGCAGGATGGTTCCCAGACCCAAGGTGGCACCAGTGCCACGTCGGGCTGGTTTGATGGTGAAAAGTGGCTCCTGCAATCTGCCATCCTGAAGCGGGGTAGCTTACTTTTGTGTGCCAGGGAAACGGGCCGAGGTTTATGACTGGGGGCCTAGGGCTAGGAGTGACAGGCTGGCTCCTGAAAAGCTACAATAGGCAGGATGGTTCCCAGACCCATGGTGGCACCAGTGCCAAGTTGGGCTGGTTTGATAGTCCCAAGTGTCTCCTGCAATCTGCCATCCAGAAGCGGGGCAGCTTACTTTTGTTTGCCAGAGAAATAGGCCTAGGTTTTTGTTTGGGGGCCTGTGGCTAGGAGTGGCCGGCTGGCTCCTAAGAATCCACGATACGCAGGATGTTTACCAGACCCATGGTGGCACCAGTGCCAAGTTGGGCTGGTTTGATAGTACCATTGGCTCCTGCAAACTCCATCAAAAAGTTGGCAGGCGTGTTTTGTTTTCCAGGGAACAGCGCCGTTGATTTTGTTTGGGGGCCTGTGGCTGGGAGTGGCCGGCTGGCTCCTTAGAGACCACGATACGCAGGAAGGTTCCCAGACCCAAGGTGGCACCAGTGCCAAGTTGGGCTGGTTTGATAGTACCAAGTGCGTCCTGCAATCTGCCATCCACAAGCGGCGCCGCTTAGTTTTGTTTGCCACGGAAACGGGCCGAGGTTTGTGTCTGGGGGCCTATGGCTGGGAGTGACCGGCTAGGTCCTGAAAATCTACGATAGGCAGGATGGTTCCCAGACCCATGGTGGCACCAGTGCCAAGTTGGGCTGGTTTGATAGTACCAAGTGGCTCCGGCAATCTGCCATCAAAATTTGGCAGGCGAGTTTTGTTTTCCAGGGAAAAGCGCCGTTGTTTGTGTTTGAGGGCCTGTGGCTGGGAGTGGCCGGCTGGCTCCTTAGAATCCACGATACGCAGGATGGTTCCCAGACCTGAGGTGGCACCAGTGCCAAGTCGGGCTAGTTTGATGGTGCAAAGTGGCTCCTGCAATCTGCCATCCAGAAGCGGGGCAGCTTACTTTTGTTTTCCAGGGAAACGGGCCGAGCTTTTTGTCTGGGGTCTATGGCTGGGAGTGACCGGCTGGCTCCTGAAAAGCTACGATAGGCAGGATGGTGACCAGACCCATGGTGGCACCAGAGCCATGTTCGGCTGATTTCAAAGTACAAAGTTGCTCCTGCAATCTTCCATCAAAAAGTCAGCAGGCGAGTTTTGTTTTCCAGGGAAAAGCGCCGTTGTTTGTGTCTGCGGGCCTGTGGCTGGAGTGGCCGGCTGGCTCCTTTCAACACACGATACGCCGGATGGTTCCCAGACCTGAGGTGGCACCAGTGCCAAGTTGGGCTGGTTTGATAGTACCAAGTGGTTCCTGCAATCTGCCATCAAAATGTTGGCAGACGAGTTTTGTTTTCCAGGGAAAAGCGCCGTTGTTTTTGTTTGGAGGCCTGTGGCTGGGAGTGGCCTGCTGGCTCCTTAGAATCCACGATACGCAGGATGGTTCCCAGACCAGAGGTGGCACCAGTACCAAGTCGGGCTGGTTTGATAATAACAAGTGGATCCTGCAATCTGCCATCCAGAAGCGGGGCAGCTTACTTTTGTTTGCCAGGGAAACGGGCCGAGCTTTGTGTCTGGGGGCCTATGGCTGGGAGTGACCGGCTGGCTCCTGAAAAGCTACGATAGGCAGGATGGTGACCAGACCCATGGTGGCACCAGTGCCAAGTTGGGCTGGTTTGATAGTACCAAGTGGCTCCTGCAATCTGCCATCAAGAAGTTGGCAGGCGAGTTTTGTTTTCCAGGGAAAAGCGTCGTTGTTTGTGTTTGGGGGCCTGTGGCTGGGAGTGGCCGTCTTGCTAATTGGAATCCACGATACGCATGATGGTTCCCAGACCTGAGGTGGCACCAGTGACAAGTCGGGCCAGTTTGATGGTGCAAAGTGGCTCCTGCAATCTGCCATCCAGAAGCGGGGCAGCTTACTTTTGTTTGCCAGGGAAACGGGCCGAGGTTTGTGACTGGGGGCCTATGGCTGGGAGTGACCGGCTGGCTCCTGAAAAGCTACGATAATCAGGATGGTGACCAGACCCATGGTGGCACCAGTGCCAAGTTGGGCTGATTTGATAGTACCAAGTGGCTCCTGCGATCTGCCATCAAAAAGTTGGCAGGCGAGTTTTGTTTTCCAGGGAAAAGCGCTGTTGTTTGTATTTGGGGGCCTGTGGCTGGGAGTGACCGGCTGGCTCCTTAGAATCCACGATACACAGGATGGTTCCCAGACCCAAGGTGGCACCAGTGCCAAGTTGGGCTGGTTTGATTATACCAAGTGGTTCCTGCAATCTGCCATCCAGAAGCGGGGCAGCTTACTTTTGTTTGCCAGGGAAACGGGCCGAGCTTTGTGTCTGGGGGCCTATGGCTGGGAGTGACCTGCTAGGTCCTGAAAAGCTACGATAGGCAGGATGGTGACCAGACCCATGGTGGCACCAGTGCCAAGTTGGGCTGGTTTGATAGTACCAAGTGGCTCCTGCAATCTGCCATCAAAAAGTTGGCAGGCGAGTTTTGTTTTCCAGGAAAAAGCGCCGTTGTTTGTGTTTGGGGGCCTGTGGCTGGGAGTGGCCGGCTGACTCCTTAGAATCCACGATACGCAGCATTGTTCCCAGACCAGAGGTGGCACCAGTGCCAAGTCGGGCTAGTTTGATGGTGCAAAGTGGCTCCTGCAATCTGCCATCCAGTAGCGGGGTAGCTTACTTTTTTTTGCCAGGGAAACGGGCCGAGGTTTTTGTCTGGAGGCCTATGGCTGGGAGTGACCGGCTAGGTCCTGAAAAGCTACGATAGGCAGGATGGTGACCAGACCCATGGTGGCACCAGTGCCAAGTTGGGCTGGTTTGATAGTACCAAGTGGCTCCTGCAATCTGCCATCAAAACGTTGTCAGGCGAGTTTTGTTTTCCAGGGAAAAGCGCCGTTGTTTGTGTTTGCGGGCCTGTGGCTGGGAGTGGCCGGCTGGCTCCTTAGAATCCACGATACGCAGGATGGTTCCCAGACCCAAGATGGCACCAGTGCCAAGTCGGGCTGGTTTGATAGTACCAAGTGGTTCCTGCAATCTGCCATCCAGAAGCGGGGTAGCTTACTTTTGTTTGCCAGGGAAACGGGCCGAGCTTTGTTTTTGGGGGCCTGTGGCTGGCAGTGGCCAGCTGGCTCCTGAAAATCCATGATACGCAGCATGGTTCCCAGACCCAAGATGGCACCAGTGCCAAGTGGGGCTGGTTTGACAGTGTCAAGTGCCTCATGCAATCTCCCATCCAGAAACGGGGCAGCTGAGTTCTTTTGCCTGTGAACCGGCCGTTGTTTTTGATTGGGGTCTGTGGCCGAGAATGGTCGACTGGCTACTGACAATCCACAATACGCAGGATGGTTCCCAGACTCAAGGTGGCACCAGGGCCAAGTCGGGCTCGTTTGATAGTACCAAGTGGCTCCTGCAATCTGCCATCCTGACGCGGGGCAGCGGATCTTTGTTTGCCAGAGTAAAGTTCCGTGGTTTGTTTTTGGGGGCATATGGCTGGGAGTGGCCGGCTGGCTCCTTAAGAAGCTCGATACGCAGGATGGTTCCCAGATCCATGGTGGCACCATTGCCTAGTTTGGCTGTTTTTGTAGTACCAAGTGCGTCCTGCAATTTTCCATCCAGAAGAAGGGCAGTTGAGTTTTGTTTTCCAGGGAAAAGCGCCGTTGTTTTTGTTTGGAGGCCTGTGGCTGGGAGTGGCCGGCTGGCTCCTTTCAACACACGATACGCCGGATGGTTCCCAACCCAAGGTGGCACCAGTGCCAAGTTGGGCTGGTTTGATAGTACCAAGTGGCTCCTGCAATCAGCCATCCAGAAGCGGGGCAGCTTACTTTTGTTTGCCAGGGAAACGGGCCGAGGTTTGTGACTGGGGGCCTATGGCTGGGAGTGACCGGCTGGCTCCTGAAAAGCTACGATAATCAGGATGGTGACCAGACCCATGGTGGCACCAGTGCCAAGTTGGGCTGATTTGATAGTACCAAGTGGCTCCTGCGATCTGCCATCAAAAAGTTGGCAGGCGAGTTTTGTTTTCCAGGGAAAAGCGCTGTTGTTTGTATTTGGGGGCCTGTGGCTGGGAGTGACCGGCTGGCTCCTTAGAATCCACGATACACAGGATGGTTCCCAGACCCAAGGTGGCACCAGTGCCAAGTTGGGCTGGTTTGATTATACCAAGTGGTTCCTGCAATCTGCCATCCAGAAGCGGGGCAGCTTACTTTTGTTTGCCAGGGAAACGGGCCGAGCTTTGTGTCTGGGGGCCTATGGCTGGGAGTGACCTGCTAGGTCCTGAAAAGCTACGATAGGCAGGATGGTGACCAGACCCATGGTGGCACCAGTGCCAAGTTGGGCTGGTTTGATAGTACCAAGTGGCTCCTGCAATCTGCCATCAAAAAGTTGGCAGGCGAGTTTTGTTTTCCAGGAAAAAGCGCCGTTGTTTGTGTTTGGGGGCCTGTGGCTGGGAGTGGCCGGCTGGCTCCTTAGAATCCACGATACGCAGCATTGTTCCCAGACCAGAGGTGGCACCAGTGCCAAGTCGGGCTAGTTTGATGGTGCAAAGTGGCTCCTGCAATCTGCCATCCAGACGCAGGGCAGCAGATTTTTGTTTCCAAGAGAAATGGTCCGTGGTTTGTTTTTGGGGGTATATGGCTGGGCGTGGCCTGCTGGCTCCTTAAAAAGCTACGATAGGCAGGATGGTTCCCTGACCCAAGGTGGCACCAGTGCCAAGTCGGGCGGTTTTCGTAGTACAAAGTGCGTCCTAAAATTTGCCATCCAGAAGAGGGGCAGTTGAGTTTTGTTTATCAGAGAAAAGGGCCGTGGTTTTTTTTTGGGGGCATATGGCTGAGAGTGGCCGTCTGGCCCCTGAAAATCCACGATAGGCAGGATGGTTCCCAGACCAGAGGTGGCACCAGTGCCAAGTCGGGCTGGTTTGATAGTACTAAATAGCACCTGCAATCTGCCATCAAAAAGTTGGCAGGCCAGTTTTCTTTTCCAGGGAAAAGCACCGTTGTTTGTGTTTGGGGGACTGTGGCTGGGAGTGGCCGGCTGGCTCCTTAGAACACACGATACGCAGGATGGTTCCCAGACCCAAGGTGGCACCAGTGCCACGTCGGGCTGGTTTGATGGTGAAAAGTGGCTCCTGCAATCTGCCATCCTGAAGCGGGGTAGCTTACTTTTGTGTGCCAGGGAAACGGGCCGAGGTTTATGACTGGGGGCCTAGGGCTAGGAGTGACAGGCTGGCTCCTGAAAAGCTACAATAGGCAGGATGGTTCCCAGACCCAAGGTGGCACCAGTGCCAAGTTGGGCTGGTTTGATGGTACCAAGTGGCTCCTGCAATCTGCCATCGAAAAGTTGGCAGGCCAGTTTTGTTTTCCAGGGAAAAGCGCCGTTGTTTGTGTTTGGGGGACTGTGGCTGGGAGTGGCCGGCTGGCTCCTTAGAACACAAGATACGCAGGATGGTTCCCAGACCAGAGGTGGCACCAGTGCCAAGTTGGGCTGGTTTGATAGTCCCAAGTGTCTCCTGCAATCTGCCATCCAGAAGCGGGGCAGCTTACTTTTGTTTGCCAGAGAAATAGGCCTAGGTTTTTGTTTGGGGGCCTGTGGCTAGGAGTGGCCGGCTGGCTCCTAAGAATCCACGATACGCAGGATGTTTACATGACCCATGGTGGCACCAGTGCCAAGTTGGGCTGGTTTGATAGTACCAAGTGGCTCCTGCAAACTCCATCAAAAAGTTGGCAGGCGTGTTTTGTTTTCCAGGGAACAGCGCCGTTGATTTTGTTTGGGGGCCTGTGGCTGGGAGTGGCCGGCTGGCTCCTTAGAATCCACGATACGCAGGATGGTTCCCAGACCCAAGGTGGCACCAGTGGCAAGTCGGGCTGGTTTGATAGTACCAAGTGGCTCCGGCAATCTGCCATCCAGAAGTGAGGCAGCTAAGTTTTGTTTGCCAGAAAAAAGGGCCGTGGTTTTTGTTGGGGGCCTGTGGCTGGGAGTAGCCGGCTGGCTCCTTAAAATCCACGATAGGCAGGATGGTTCCCAGACCCAAGGTGGCACCAGTGCCAAGTCGGGCTGGTTTGATAGTACCAAGTGGCTCCTGCAATCTGCCATCCAGAAGCGGGGCAGCTGAGTTTTGTTTGCCAGAGAAAAAGGCTGTGGTTTGTGTTTGGGGGCCTGTGGCTGGCAGTGGCCGGCTGGCTCCTGAAAATCCACGATACGCAGCATGGTTCCCAGACCCAAGGTGGCACCAGTGCCAAGTGGGTCTCGTTTGACAGTGTAAAGTGCCTCCTGCAATCTCCCATCCAGAAGCGGGGCAGCTGAGTTTTTTTTGCCAGGGAAACGGACCTTTGTTTTTGATTGGGGTCTGTGGCCGAGAGTGGTCGGCTGTCTCCTGACAATCCACAATACGCAGGATGGTTCCCAGACCCAAGGTGGCACCAATGCCAAGTCGGGCTGGTTTGATAGTACCAAGTGTCTCCTGCAATCTGCCATCCAGAAGCGGGGCAGCTGAGTTTTGTTTGCCAGAGAAAAGGGCCGTGGGTTGTGTTTGGGGGCATATGGCTGGGAGTGGCCACCTGGCTCCTTAAAATGCACGATACGCCGCATGGTAACCAGACGCAAGGTGGCACCAGTGCCAAGGCGGGCTGTTTTTGTAGTACCCAGTGGCTTCTGCAATTTGCCATCCAGAAGCGGGGGAGCTAAATTTTGTTTGCTAGAGAAAAGGGCTGTGGTTTGTGTTTGGGGGCCTATGGCTGAGAGTGGCCGGCTGGCCCCTGAAAATCAACGATAGGCAGGATGGTTCCCAGATCCAAGGTGGCACCAGTGCCAAGTAAGGCTGGTTGTATGGTTCAAAGTGACTCCTGCAATCTGCCATCCAGAAGCGGGACAGCTGAGTTTTTTTTGCCAGAGAAAAGGTCCATGGTTTCTTTTTGGGGCATACGGCTGGGAATTGCCGGCTGGCTCCTTAAAATGCTCGATACGCAGGATGGTTCCCAGAGCCAAGGTGGCACCACTGCCAAGTCGGGCTCTTTTTGTAGTACCAAGAGCGTCCTGCAATTTGCCATCCAGAAGAGGGGCAGTTGAGTTTTGTTTGCCAGAGAAAAGGGCCGAGGTTTGTGTTTGGTGGCATATGGCTGGGAGTGTTCGGCTGGTTCCTGAATATGTACGATACGCAGGATTGTTCCCAGATCCAAGGTGGCAGCAGTGCCATGTTGTGCTGGTGTGATAGTCCCAAGTGGCTCCTGCAATCTGCCATCCAGAAGTGGGGCAGCTGATTTTTGTTTGCCAGAGAAAAGGTCCGTGGTTTGTGTTTGGGGGCATATGGCTGAGAGTGGCCGGCTGGCCCCTGAAAATCCACGATACACAGGATGGTTCCCAGATCCAAGGTGGCACCTGTGCCAAGTCGGGCTGATTTGATAGTACTAAGTAGCTCCTGCAATCTGCCATGCAGAAGCGGGGCAGCTTACTTTTGTTTTCCAGGGAAACGGGCCGAGGTTTGTGTTTGGGGGCCTATGGCTGAGAGTGACCGGCTGGCTCCTGAAAAGCTACAATAGGCAGGATGGTGACCAGACCCATGGTGGCACCAGTGCCAAGTTGGGCTGGTTTGATAGTACCAAGTGGCTCCTGCAATCTGCCATCCAGAAGCAGGGCAGCTGAGTTTTGTTTGCCAGAGAAAAGGGCCTTGGTTTGTGTTTGGGGGCATATGGCTGGGTGTGGCCAGCTGGCTCCTTAAAATGCACGATATGCAACATGGCTCCCAGACCCAAGGTGGCACAAGTGCCAAGTTGGGCTGGTTTGATAGTACCAAGTGGCTCCTGCAATCTTCCATGATCACGTGGAGAAATACTTTCTGGTTTCAGCCTCATGCTCTTTCTTCTCTCCCTCAACTTCTCTATCACCTCTCATCTGGTTCACATGCGCTGTCTTCAAGGTCCACAGGCTACTTTTCACAGAATCTTCTGGCCTGATGAAGTAAGGATGATGAATAGAACAGAGCTGGGATCTATTTTCCAGTTTGGATAAAATGCATTCTGCACACAAATCCAAGGAGAACGGGCTGCCCCGATGCCCAGAAAATCTTTCACTCCTGCTAGTGTTCTACGTCAACCGCAACTTAGTCTGAAAGAAAAGCTTTTTCTCTGAGAGCATCTGAGAGGTTTGCATGAAGCACTGATATCTGACATATGCAATTTTGAATAGGAGAGGAAAAAGAAAATGGCAAGGAGTTTTTAATTTTAGTGGTTTCAATTTTAATTTCCGTGCACTTTTTCAAAACTTGTCAGCTCAAATGCCCATCAACATCTTTTAGTCATCTGTAAGTCAGTATTCATATAAAATGTGCTTCAAATCCAAAGAATTTCAAATTTGCACTCCAAGCTTCTATGCCTAGATTTATGATTTCCTACACATATTAGATGAAAGGAAGGCCTTTTTTACTGTGGGAGTGCTGGAACACTGGAACAGGTTGCCCAGAGAAGTTGTGGGTGTCCCATCCCTGAAAGTATTCAAGGTCACCTTGGACGGGGCTTGGAGCAGCAACAAAGGAGAAGCTTGATGGTAGAGAAACAAAGTTGGACTATAGAAGAAACTCGGATTGAAGTATAGGATCAAGTTTTCTCTCAGCTCTTGGGGTAAATTCAAAGTTGTACAAAATGACATTTATCTGTGCTATTCACTACTGTAACAGAAAGTTTCATGAAAACTGTACAGAAGATAGTAAATTTTAAAAGAGATAAGAATTACAGCATAAAATCCATGGGATAGGTTACAACATGAGACACTCTCTAAGAGAAAATCTCTGTGTTTCAGCACTTCATCGGGGTAAGATTTCATGAAGTGCCAAAGAAGGCGGCAAAATATCATTCGGGACATTATTTACTGGAATTCAGCCTGGCCATTAGTAGGAACTGCCTTTGAACATATCATGTAGATATACCACACACGCTTTCCCTTCACTGAAAAATTACTGTTTACAACAAATAAGCAATTGACGATCAAAATTGATTGAAAGCATCTTAAACATGTCAAGTATTTCATTGTAGATGATCTGTGATCCAAATGCTTCTTCCACCTTCGAGAGGGACAGAAGAATTCTTCCATATCATGATGGTTTAAAATTGTATCAACCAATGTTTTCTGCTGAAAAGATATCATCTATTTTTTTCTATTTTTGGAAGAAAATATTCCTAGACATACAACAGGTGAGAACTAAGTAATTTTAAAGAAACAAATGAAATGAAAATATTCTGTAAATAGAATGAAATGAAAAGCTGTGTTTTAAATAGGAGCTAAATATTAAACAGAATTTTTGTACCAGGCATTTGAATTACTGCACCAGCTCTTTTGCCCATCAAGAGAGGCATTTAGCATTTCAGTCTTTTCCAAGGTGTTCATGATCTGCTATGCTGATCTCTGTGTGTGCCTAGGTGTGTGTGGAGGGGGGGGCATATGAAGGGGAGTGTGTATGTTTGCTTTACAATTGTTGTGGCAGATTCATGCCTCAGCTCCACATTTTGTTTTAAAAAGGTCACACCGAGTGGATATGAAGTTTACTATCAACAAGAGATCGATTCCCAAATCATCCATTTGACTCTCCCTTATAAATCATGTGCTTTGTTGCATATTTTATCAAATATACTTTCAAGCCAGATGGAGGAAGGAGGATGTGGGAATCCCTCCACCATCTTGCAACTTTTATGTAAGTAGGTTTTCAAGAAAATCATCATTTCTCTTTTAAATATGTCTGGAACAGGCATGATGGTAGTGTCAACCTGTTGGAGTTTTTGTTGCTGGAAGAAGTTGTACAAAAGGATTGGTTTTTACATTGACCAGTTACTGAATCAAGCGCAGGAATACATTGGAAATTTAGCTGGGGGTTCCTTTTCCCAGCAGACTACTTCTAGAACGAGCTTGTACACTGAAGCTGACTCTTTTGCTCTCTTTTTGTTTCTTTCCTATTTTCTTGGCTTCTTTGCCACTATCTAGACAATTTTGGAACTTTGTTCCCAACTAAAATGGTTTCAATAGTCTGATTGTGATCATACATTTTTACAAGGAATTTTTAAAATCTTTCCTCGAGTCCAGAAAGTCAAGGACTTAGATCTTTTTCTTCCCTTATCAATATTGCCATGAAATTGATAAATAAAGACCAACTCTTTATTTTTGTTTTTAACCCACGTAGATAATTCCCATCCATTAATCCATTTTGTGGACCAATAGCTGCCATTCTGATGGAAGCTGTCACTTCTTAACAATAGGCATTCTGTGACTATGTTGACAGCACTTTGGGTGAAGATCCTAACTGGTCTTAGATATACATAGGGAGAAATTTGCTCAGCCAGTGTCAGTCTTAAGCATGCGTATCAGAAGATCTTTCTAGAGCTGGGAATTTTCCCATGAAAGGGATTCAGTTAGGGAAGAGACACTTGTGCCAGAGTTTTACATTCTTCTTGAACACTGCTTAAGGAACTTAGATGCCATGTCCATTTGGATCTCTGTCTGCACAGAACTTTGTCATGCCAGTGCTTTGAAATGCATCTTGAAGAGAATTCACTAGCACAGAATGAAAGAGAGTGGAAGGGGTTGGTGGGGCTAACCAGGCCCAACCCCCCTGCCTAAACCAGGATACCTAGAGCCTCTTGCCCAGGATTCTATCTGGGTGTACTTTTAATGTCTTCAAAGATCCAGGCTCCACAATCTTTCTGGGCAGTCTGTGCCGTGGTTCAGTCACCCTGACAGTAAAGAAACATTTACTGATGTTCAAAGGCAATCTCCTGTATTTCAGTGTGTGCCCACTGCCTCTTGTCTTTTCCCTCAGCATCACTGAAAAGACACTGATTCCCTCCCCTTTGCACTATTGCTTCCATATGTATGTGTGATGCCATGTAGAGGTATGTCAAAAACCTCCCTGAAGCCCAGGCAGATAATATTCCCTTCATCTACCAGTCAAGTTGATTCATCAGAGGAGTTTAAAGTGATGTTCAGCATGAAATTCCCCTGAAAAATCATGCTAACTACATTATTTGGTCATCTGTCATGTGCCTGGCAAGGATTTCCAGGAAGAGCTGCTTCATCAACTTCCTGGGGATAAAAAAGAGGCTGGCTGGTTTGTACTATGGCGAGTCCTCTTAATTGCCTTTTTTGAAGATGGGTGTCATTTGCTAACATCCACTCTTTAGCCTCTCTTGTCGTCTACATCTTAGCAAAACGCTTTTCCACTATGTCTGGCTAGGAAAAACTGTGCCAGCACAGAAAACATCTCCCATCGTGTTCTAGAAGTTGCACGGATGTCTGCCAAGTGTTTGGCAGGAAGAAAAGAAAAGTTGTCCAAAACAGCTTCCAATCGAATGTTCCTGTGATTGGAAAAGTCAGGAGAGTGCAAAGGTACTGTTTTCTATCAGTTGGCAAGGTGCGCACACAATCCCAGTGTTGTACAGCTTGCTTCTTCACCTTCCCGAAGCTGCCGCTCTCGCCGGCTGCCGGAGCCCAAGAAGCGGCTTCTTCGCGCAAAGACGATTGTGCCGCTCACAGGGCTCTCCTTAGCGCGGCTTCTGCCGAAAGACGCCCGGCAGCGGCTCTTACCTCCGGAGAGCATCCTACCTTCGTCTTTAGCTCCTCTTCTCATCTACACCTAGGCAAAAAGCTTCTCCACTATGTCTGGCTAGGAAAAACTGTGCCAGCACAGAAAACATCTCCCATCGTGTTCTAGAAGTTGCACGGATGTCTGCCAAGTGTTTGGCAGGAAGAAAAGAAAAGTTGTCCAAAACAGCTTCCAATCGAATGTTCCTGTGATTGGAAAAGTCAGGAGAGTGCAAAGGTACTGTTTTCTATCAGTTGGCAAGGTGCGCACACAATCCCAGTGTTGTACAGCTTGCTTCTTCACCTTCCCGAAGCTGCCGCTCTCGCCGGCTGCCGGAGCCCAAGAAGCGGCTTCTTCGCGCAAAGACGATTGTGCCGCTCACAGGGCTCTCCTTAGCGCGGCTTCTGCCGAAAGACGCCCGGCAGCGGCTCTTACCTCCGGAGAGCATCCTACCTTCGTCTTTCGCGTCTTTTGTAGTCTACATCTTAGCAAAACGCTTTTCCACTATGTCTGGCTAGGAAAACCCGTGCCAGCACAGAAAACATCTCCCATCGTGTTCTAGAAGTTGCACGGATGTCTGCCAAGTGTTTGGGAGGAAGAAAAGAAAAGTTGTCCAAAACAGCTTCCAATCGAATGTTCCTGTGATTGGAAAAGTCAGGAGAGTGCAAAGGTACTGTTTTCTATCAGTTGGCAAGGTGCGCACACAATCCCAGTGTTGTACAGCTTGCTTCTTCACCTTCCCGAAGCTGCCGCTTTCGCCGGCTGCCGGAGCCCAAGAAGCGGCTTCTTCGCGCAAAGACGATTGTGCCGCTCACAGTGCTCTCCTTAGCGCAGCTTCTGCCGAAAGACGCCCGGCAGCGGCTCTTACCTCCTGAGAGTGGCAGCTTCGGGAAGATGAAGAAGCAAGCTGTACAACACTGGGATTGTGTGCGCACCTTGCCAACTGATAGAAAACAGTACCTTTGCACTCTCCTGACTTTTCCAATCACATGAACATTCGATTGGAAGCTGTTTTGGACAACTTTTCTTTTCTTCCTCCCAAACACTTGGCAGACATCCGTGCAACTTCTAGAACACGATGGGAGATGTTTTCTGTGCTGGCACGGGTTTTCCTAGCCAGACATAGTGGAAAAGCGTTTTGCTAAGATGTAGACTACAAAAGACGCGAAAGACGAAGGTAGGATGCTCTCCGGAGGTAAGAGCCGCTGCCGGGCGTCTTTCGGCAGAAGCCGCGCTAAGGAGAGCCCTGTGAGCGGCACAATCGTCTTTGCGCGAAGAAGCCGCTTCTTCGGCTCCGGCAGCCGGCGAGAGCGGCAGCTTCGGGAAGGTGAAGAAGCAAGCTGTACAACACTGGGATTGTGTGCGCACCTTGCCAACTGATAGAAAACAGTACCTTTGCACTCTCCTGACTTTTCCAATCACAGGAACATTCGATTGGAAGCTGTTTTGGACAACTTTTCTTTTCTTCCTGCCAAACACTTGGCAGACATCCGTGCAACTTCTAGAACACGATGGGAGATGTTTTCTGTGCTGGCACAGTTTTTCCTAGCCAGACATAGTGGAAAAGCGTTTTGCTAAGATGTAGACTACAAAAGACGCGAAAGACGAAGGTAGGATGCTCTCCGGAGGTAAGAGCCGCTGCCGGGCGTCTTTCGGCAGAAGCCGCGCTAAGGAGAGCCCTGTGAGCGGCACAATCGTCTTTGCGCGAAGAAGCCGCTTCTTGGGCTCCGGCAGCCGGCGAGAGCGGCAGCTTCGGGAAGGTGAAGAAGCAAGCTGTACAACACTGGGATTGTGTGCGCACCTTGCCAACTGATAGAAAACAGTATCTTTGCACTCTCCTGACTTTTCCAATCACAGGAACATTCGATTGGAAGCTGTTTTGGACAACTTTTCTTTTCTTCCTGCCAAACACTTGGCAGACATCCGTGCAACTTCTAGAACACGATGGGAGATGTTTTCTGTGCTGGCACAGTTTTTCCTAGCCAGACATAGTGGAAAAGCTTTTTGCCGAGGTGTAGATGAGAAGAGGAGCTAAAGACGAAGGTAGGATGCTCTCCGGAGGTAAGAGCCGCTGCCGGGCGTCTTTCGGCAGAAGCCGCGCTAAGGAGAGCCCTGTGAGCGGCACAATCGTCTTTGCGCGAAGAAGCCGCTTCTTGGGCTCCGGCAGCCGGCGAGAGCGGCAGCTTCGGGAAGGTGAAGAAGCAAGCTGTACAACACTGGGATTGTGTGCGCACCTTGCCAACTGATAGAAAACAGTACCTTTGCACTCTCCTGACTTTTCCAATCACAGGAACATTCGATTGGAAGCTGTTTTGGACAACTTTTCTTTTCTTCCTGCCAAACACTTGGCAGACATCCGTGCAACTTCTAGAACACGATGGGAGATGTTTTCTGTGCTGGCACAGTTTTTCCTAGCCAGACATAGTGGAAAAGCGTTTTGCTAAGATGTAGACTACAAAAGACGCGAAAGACGAAGGTAGGATGCTCTCCGGAGGTAAGAGCCGCTGCCGGGCGTCTTTCGGCAGAAGCCGCGCTAAGGAGAGCCCTGTGAGCGGCACAATCGTCTTTGCGCGAAGAAGCCGCTTCTTGGGCTCCGGCAGCCGGCGAAAGCGGCAGCTTCGGGAAGGTGAAGAAGCAAGCTGTACAACACTGGGATTGTGTGCGCACCTTGCCAACTGATAGAAAACAGTACCTTTGCACTCTCCTGACTTTTCCAATCACATGAACATTCGATTGGAAGCTGTTTTGGACAACTTTTCTTTTCTTCCTGCCAAACACTTGGCAGACATCCGTGCAACTTCTAGAACACGATGGGAGATGTTTTCTGTGCTGGCACGGGTTTTCCTAGCCAGACATAGTGGAAAAGCGTTTTGCTAAGATGTAGACTACAAAAGACGCGAAAGACGAAGGTAGGATGCTCTCCGGAGGTAAGAGCCGCTGCCGGGCGTCTTTCGGCAGAAGCCGCGCTAAGGAGAGCCCTGTAAGCGGCACAATCGTCTTTGCGCGAAGAAGCCGCTTCTTGGGCTCCGGCAGCCGGCGAGAGCGGCAGCTTCGGGAAGGTGAAGAAGCAAGCTGTACAACACTGGGATTGTGTGCGCACCTTGCCAACTGATAGAAAACAGTACCTTTGCACTCTCCTGACTTTTCCAATCACAGGAACATTCGATTGGAAGCTGTTTTGGACAACTTTTCTTTTCTTCCTGCCAAACACTTGGCAGACATCCGTGCAACTTCTAGAACACGATGGGAGATGTTTTCTGTGCTGGCACAGTTTTTCCTAGCCAGACATAGTGGAAAAGCGTTTTGCTAAGATGTAGACTACAAAAGACGAGAAAGACGAAGGTAGGATGCTCTCCGGAGGTAAGAGCCGCTGCCGGGCGTCTTTCGGCAGAAGCCGCGCTAAGGAGAGCACTGTGAGCGGCACAATCGTCTTTGCGCGAAGAAGCCGCTTCTTCGGCTCCGGCAGCCGGCGAGAGCGGCAGCTTCGGGAAGGTGAAGAAGCAAGCTGTACAACACTGGGATTGTGTGCGCACCTTGCCAACTGATAGAAAACAGTATCTTTGCACTCTCCTGACTTTTCCAATCACAGGAACATTCGATTGGAAGCTGTTTTGGACAACTTTTCTTTTCTTCCTGCCAAACACTTGGCAGACATCCGTGCAACTTCTAGAACACGATGGGAGATGTTTTCTGTGCTGGCACAGTTTTTCCTAGCCAGACATAGTGGAAAAGCGTTTTGCTAAGATGTAGACTACAAAAGACGCGAAAGACGAAGGTAGGATGCTCTCCGGAGGTAAGAGCCGCTGCCGGGCGTCTTTCGGCAGAAGCCGCGCTAAGGAGAGCACTGTGAGCGGCACAATCGTCTTTGCGCGAAGAAGCCGCTTCTTGGGCTCCGGCAGCCGGCGAGAGCGGCAGCTTCGGGAAGGTGAAGAAGCAAGCTGTACAACACTGGGATTGTGTGCGCACCTTGCCAACTGATAGAAAACAGTACCTTTGCACTCTCCTGACTTTTCCAATCACAGGAACATTCGATTGGAAGCTGTTTTGGACAACTTTTCTTTTCTTCCTGCCAAACACTTGGCAGACATCCGTGCAACTTCTAGAACACGATGGGAGATGTTTTCTGTGCTGGCACAGTTTTTCCTAGCCAGACATAGTGGAAAAGCGTTTTGCTAAGATGTAGACTACAAAAGACGCGAAAGACGAAGGTAGGATGCTCTCCGGAGGTAAGAGCCGCTGCCGGGCGTCTTTCGGCAGAAGCCGCGCTAAGGAGAGCCCTGTAAGCGGCACAATCGTCTTTGCGCGAAGAAGCCGCTTCTTGGGCTCCGGCAGCCGGCGAGAGCGGCAGCTTCGAGAAGGTGAAGAAGCAAGCTGTACAACACTGGGATTGTGTGCGCACCTTGCCAACTGATAGAAAACAGTACCTTTGCACTCTCCTGACTTTTCCAATCACAGGAACATTCGATTGGAAGCTGTTTTGGACAACTTTTCTTTTCTTCCTGCCAAACACTTGGCAGACATCCGTGCAACTTCTAGAAAACGATGGGAGATGTTTTCTGTGCTGGCACGGGTTTTCCTAGCCAGACATAGTGGAAAAGCGTTTTGCTAAGATGTAGACTACAAAAGACGCGAAAGACGAAGGTAGGATGCTCTCCGGAGGTAAGAGCCGCTGCCGGGCGTCTTTCGGCAGAAGCCGCGCTAAGGAGAGCCCTGTAAGCGGCACAATCGTCTTTGCGCGAAGAAGCCGCTTCTTGGGCTCCGGCAGCCGGCGAGAGCGGCAGCTTCGGGAAGGTGAAGAAGCAAGCTGTACAACACTGGGATTGTGTGCGCACCTTGCCAACTGATAGAAAACAGTACCTTTGCACTCTCCTGACTTTTCCAATCACAGGAACATTCGATTGGAAGCTGTTTTGGACAACTTTTCTTTTCTTCCACCCAAACACTTGGCAGACATCCGTGCAACTTCTAGAACACGATGGGAGATGTTTTCTGTGCTGGCACAGTTTTTCCTAGCCAGACATAGTGGAAAAGCGTTTTGCTAAGATGTAGACTACAAAAGACGCGAAAGACGAAGGTAGGATGCTCTCCGGAGGTAAGAGCCGCTGCCGGGCGTCTTTCGGCAGAAGCCGCGCTAAGGAGAGCACTGTGAGCGGCACAATCGTCTTTGCGCGAAGAAGCCGCTTCTTGGGCTCCGGCAGCCGGCGAGAGCGGCAGCTTCGGGAAGGTGAAGAAGCAAGCTGTACAACACTGGGATTGTGTGCGCACCTTGCCAACTGATAGAAAACAGTACCTTTGCACTCTCCTGACTTTTCCAATCACAGGAACATTCGATTGGAAGCTGTTTTGGACAACTTTTCTTTTCTTCCTGCCAAACACTTGGCAGACATCCGTGCAACTTCTAGAACACGATGGGAGATGTTTTCTGTGCTGGCACAGTTTTTCCTAGCCAGACATAGTGGAAAAGCGTTTTGCTAAGATGTAGACTACAAAAGACGAGAAAGACGAAGGTAGGATGCTCTCCGGAGGTAAGAGCCGCTGCCGGGCGTCTTTCGGCAGAAGCCGCGCTAAGGAGAGCACTGTGAGCGGCACAATCGTCTTTGCGCGAAGAAGCCGCTTCTTGGGCTCCGGCAGCCGGCGAGAGCGGCAGCTTCGGGAAGGTGAAGAAGCAAGCTGTACAACACTGGGATTGTGTGCGCACCTTGCCAACTGATAGAAAACAGTACCTTTGCACTCTCCTGACTTTTCCAATCACAGGAACATTCGATTGGAAGCTGTTTTGGACAACTTTTCTTTTCTTCCTGCCAAACACTTGGCAGACATCCGTGCAACTTCTAGAACACGATGGGAGATGTTTTCTGTGCTGGCACAGTTTTTCCTAGCCAGACATAGTGGAAAAGCGTTTTGCTAAGATGTAGACTACAAAAGACGCGAAAGACGAAGGTAGGATGCTCTCCGGAGGTAAGAGCCGCTGCCGGGCGTCTTTCGGCAGAAGCCGCGCTAAGGAGAGCACTGTGAGCGGCACAATCGTCTTTGCGCGAAGAAGCCGCTTCTTGGGCTCCGGCAGCCGGCGAGAGCGGCAGCTTCGGGAAGGTGAAGAAGCAAGCTGTACAACACTGGGATTGTGTGCGCACCTTGCCAACTGATAGAAAACAGTACCTTTGCACTCTCCTGACTTTTCCAATCACAGGAACATTCGATTGGAAGCTGTTTTGGACAACTTTTCTTTTCTTCCTGCCAAACACTTGGCAGACATCCGTGCAACTTCTAGAACACGATGGGAGATGTTTTCTGTGCTGGCACAGTTTTTCCTAGCCAGACATAGTGGAAAAGCGTTTTGCTAAGATGTAGACTACAAAAGACGCGAAAGACGAAGGTAGGATGCTCTCCGGAGGTAAGAGCCGCTGCCGGGCGTCTTTCGGCAGAAGCCGCGCTAAGGAGAGCACTGTGAGCGGCACAATCGTCTTTGCGCGAAGAAGCCGCTTCTTGGGCTCCGGCAGCCGGCGAGAGCGGCAGCTTCGGGAAGGTGAAGAAGCAAGCTGTACAACACTGGGATTGTGTGCGCACCTTGCCAACTGATAGAAAACAGTACCTTTGCACTCTCCTGACTTTTCCAATCACAGGAACATTCGATTGGAAGCTGTTTTGGACAACTTTTCTTTTCTTCCTGCCAAACACTTGGCAGACATCCGTGCAACTTCTAGAACACGATGGGAGATGTTTTCTGTGCTGGCACAGTTTTTCCTAGCCAGACATAGTGGAGAAGCGTTTTGCTAAGATGTAGACTACAAAAGACGCGAAAGACGAAGGTAGGATGCTCTCCGGAGGTAAGAGCCGCTGCCGGGCGTCTTTCGGCAGAAGCCGCGCTAAGGAGAGCCCTGTGAGCGGCACAATCGTCTTTGCGCGAAGAAGCCGCTTCTTGGGCTCCGGCAGCCGGCGAGAGCGGCAGCTTCGGGAAGGTGAAGAAGCAAGCTGTACAACACTGGGATTGTGTGCGCACCTTGCCAACTGATAGAAAACAGTACCTTTGCACTCTCCTGACTTTTCCAATCACAGGAACATTCGATTGGAAGCTGTTTTGGACAACTTTTCTTTTCTTCCTGCCAAACACTTGGCAGACATCCGTGCAACTTCTAGAACACGATGGGAGATGTTTTCTGTGCTGGCACAGTTTTTCCTAGCCAGACATAGTGGAAAAGCGTTTTGCTAAGATGTAGACGACAAGAGAGGCTAAAGAGTGGATGTTAGCAAATGACACCCATCTTCAAAAAAGGCAATTAAGAGGACTCGCCATAGTACAAACCAGCCAGCCTCTTTTTTATCCCCAGGAAGTTGATGAAGCAGCTCTTCCTGGAAATCCTTGCCAGGCACATGACAGATGACCAAATAATGTAGTTAGCATGATTTTTCAGGGGAATTTCATGCTGAACATCACTTTAAACTCCTCTGATGAATCAACTTGACTGGTAGATGAAGGGAATATTATCTGCCTGGGCTTCAGGGAGGTTTTTGACATACCTCTACATGGCATCACACATACATATGGAAGCAATAGTGCAAAGGGGAGGGAATCAGTGTCTTTTCAGTGATGCTGAGGGAAAAGACAAGAGGCAGTGGGCACACACTGAAATACAGGAGATTGCCTTTGAACATCAGTAAATGTTTCTTTACTGTCAGGGTGACTGAACCACGGCACAGACTGCCCAGAAAGATTGTGGAGCCTGGATCTTTGAAGACATTAAAAGTACACCCAGATAGAATCCTGGGCAAGAGGCTCTAGGTATCCTGGTTTAGGCAGGGGGGTTGGGCCTGGTTAGCCCCACCAACCCCTTCCACTCTCTTTCATTCTGTGCTAGTGAATTCTCTTCAAGATGCATTTCAAAGCACTGGCATGACAAAGTTCTGTGCAGACAGAGATCCAAATGGACATGGCATCTAAGTTCCTTAAGCAGTGGTCAAGAAGAATGTAAAACTCTGGCACAAGTGTCTCTTCCCTAACTGAATCCCTTTCATGGGAAAATTCCCAGCTCTAGAAAGATCTTCTGATACGCATGCTTAAGACTGACACTGGCTGAGCAAATTTCTCCCTATGTATATCTAAGACCAGTTAGGATCTTCACCCAAAGTGCTGTCAACATAGTCACAGAATGCCTATTGTTAAGAAGTGACAGCTTCCATCAGAATGGCAGCTATTGGTCCACAAAATGGATTAATGGATGGGAATTATCTACGTGGGTTAAAAACAAAAATAAAGAGTTGGTCTTTATTTATCAATTTCATGGCAATATTGATAAGGGAAGAAAAAGATCTAAGTCCTTGACTTTCTGGACTCGAGGAAAGATTTTAAAAATTCCTTGTAAAAATGTATGATCACAATCAGACTATTGAAACCATTTTAGTTGGGAACAAAGTTCCAAAATTGTCTAGATAGTGGCAAAGAAGCCAAGAAAATAGGAAAGAAACAAAAAGAGAGCAAAAGAGTCAGCTTCAGTGTACAAGCTCGTTCTAGAAGTAGTCTGCTGGGAAAAGGAACCCCCAGCTAAATTTCCAATGTATTCCTGCGCTTGATTCAGTAACTGGTCAATGTAAAAACCAATCCTTTTGTACAACTTCTTCCAGCAACAAAAACTCCAACAGGTTGACACTACCATCATGCCTGTTCCAGACATATTTAAAAGAGAAATGATGATTTTCTTGAAAACCTACTTACATAAAAGTTGCAAGATGGTGGAGGGATTCCCACATCCTCCTTCCTCCATCTGGCTTGAAAGTATATTTGATAAAATATGCAACAAAGCACATGATTTATAAGGGAGAGTCAAATGGATGATTTGGGAATCGATCTCTTGTTGATAGTAAACTTCATATCCACTCGGTGTGACCTTTTTAAAACAAAATGTGGAGCTGAGGCATGAATCTGCCACAACAATTGTAAAGCAAACATACACACTCCCCTTCATATGCCCCCCCCTCCACACACACCTAGGCACACACAGAGATCAGCATAGCAGATCATGAACACCTTGGAAAAGACTGAAATGCTAAATGCCTCTCTTGATGGGCAAAAGAGCTGGTGCAGTAATTCAAATGCCTGGTACAAAAATTCTGTTTAATATTTAGCTCCTATTTAAAACACAGCTTTTCATTTCATTCTATTTACAGAATATTTTCATTTCATTTGTTTCTTTAAAATTACTTAGTTCTCACCTGTTGTATGTCTAGGAATATTTTCTTCCAAAAATAGAAAAAAATAGATGATATCTTTTCAGCAGAAAACATTGGTTGATACAATTTTAAACCATCATGATATGGAAGAATTCTTCTGTCCCTCTCGAAGGTGGAAGAAGCATTTGGATCACAGATCATCTACAATGAAATACTTGACATGTTTAAGATGCTTTCAATCAATTTTGATCGTCAATTGCTTATTTGTTGTAAACAGTAATTTTTCAGTGAAGGGAAAGCGTGTGTGGTATATCTACATGATATGTTCAAAGGCAGTTCCTACTAATGGCCAGGCTGAATTCCAGTAAATAATGTCCCGAATGATATTTTGCCGCCTTCTTTGGCACTTCATGAAATCTTACCCCGATGAAGTGCTGAAACACAGAGATTTTCTCTTAGAGAGTGTCTCATGTTGTAACCTATCCCATGGATTTTATGCTGTAATTCTTATCTCTTTTAAAATTTACTATCTTCTGTACAGTTTTCATGAAACTTTCTGTTACAGTAGTGAATAGCACAGATAAATGTCATTTTGTACAACTTTGAATTTACCCCAAGAGCTGAGAGAAAACTTGATCCTATACTTCAATCCGAGTTTCTTCTATAGTCCAACTTTGTTTCTCTACCATCAAGCTTCTCCTTTGTTGCTGCTCCAAGCCCCGTCCAAGGTGACCTTGAATACTTTCAGGGATGGGACACCCACAACTTCTCTGGGCAACCTGTTCCAGTGTTCCAGCACTCCCACAGTAAAAAAGGCCTTCCTTTCATCTAATATGTGTAGGAAATCATAAATCTAGGCATAGAAGCTTGGAGTGCAAATTTGAAATTCTTTGGATTTGAAGCACATTTTATATGAATACTGACTTACAGATGACTAAAAGATGTTGATGGGCATTTGAGCTGACAAGTTTTGAAAAAGTGCACGGAAATTAAAATTGAAACCACTAAAATTAAAAACTCCTTGCCATTTTCTTTTTCCTCTCCTATTCAAAATTGCATATGTCAGATATCAGTGCTTCATGCAAACCTCTCAGATGCTCTCAGAGAAAAAGCTTTTCTTTCAGACTAAGTTGCGGTTGACGTAGAACACTAGCAGGAGTGAAAGATTTTCTGGGCATCGGGGCAGCCCGTTCTCCTTGGATTTGTGTGCAGAATGCATTTTATCCAAACTGGAAAATAGATCCCAGCTCTGTTCTATTCATCATCCTTACTTCATCAGGCCAGAAGATTCTGTGAAAAGTAGCCTGTGGACCTTGAAGACAGCGCATGTGAACCAGATGAGAGGTGATAGAGAAGTTGAGGGAGAGAAGAAAGAGCATGAGGCTGAAACCAGAAAGTATTTCTCCACGTGATCATGGAAGATGGCAGGAGCCACTTGGTACTATCAAACCAGCCCAACTTGGCACTTGTGCCACCTTGGGTCTGGGAGCCATGTTGCATATCGTGCATTTTAAGGAGCCAGCTGGCCACACCCAGCCATATGCCCCCAAACACAAACCAAGGCCCTTTTCTCTGGCAAACAAAACTCAGCTGCCCTGCTTCTGGATGGCAGATTGCAGGAGCCACTTGGTACTATCAAACCAGCCCAACTTGGCACTGGTGCCACCATGGGTCTGGTCACCATCCTGCCTATTGTAGCTTTTCAGGAGCCAGCCGGTCACTCTCAGCCATAGGCCCCCAAACACAAACCTCGGCCCGTTTCTCTGGAAAACAAAAGTAAGCTGCCCCGCTTCTGCATGGCAGATTGCAGGAGCTACTTAGTACTATCAAATCAGCCCGACTTGGCACAGGTGCCACCTTGGATCTGGGAACCATCCTGTGTATCGTGGATTTTCAGGGGCCAGCCGGCCACTCTCAGCCATATGCCCCCAAACACAAACCACGGACCTTTTCTCTGGCAAACAAAAATCAGCTGCCCCACTTCTGGATGGCAGATTGCAGGAGCCACTTGGGACTATCACACCAGCACAACATGGCACTGCTGCCACCTTGGATCTGGGAACAATCCTGCGTATCGTACATATTCAGGAACCAGCCGAACACTCCCAGCCATATGCCCCCAAACACAAACCTCGGCCCTTTTCTCTGGCAAACAAAACTCAACTGCCCCTCTTCTGGATGGCAAATTGCAGGACGCACTTGGTACTACAAAAAGAGCCCGACTTGGCAGTGGTGCCACCTTGGCTCTGGGAACCATCCTGCGTATCGAGCATTTTAAGGAGCCAGCCGGCAATTCCCAGCCGTATGCCCCAAAAAGAAACCATGGACCTTTTCTCTGGCAAAAAAAACTCAGCTGTCCCGCTTCTGGATGGCAGATTGCAGGAGTCACTTTGAACCATACAACCAGCCTTACTTGGCACTGGTGCCACCTTGGATCTGGGAACCATCCTGCCTATCGTTGATTTTCAGGGGCCAGCCGGCCACTCTCAGCCATAGGCCCCCAAACACAAACCACAGCCCTTTTCTCTAGCAAACAAAATTTAGCTGCCCCGCTTCTGGATGGCAAATTGCAGAAGCCACTGGGTACTACAAAAACAGCCCGACTTGGCACTGGTGCCACCTTGCGTCTGGTTACCATGCGGCGTATCGTGCATTTTAAGGAGCCAGGTGGCCACTCCCAGCCATATGCCCCCAAACACAACCCACGGCCCTTTTCTCTGGCAAACAAAACTCAGCTGCCCCGCTTCTGGATGGCAGATTGCAGGAGACACTTGGTACTATCAAACCAGCCCGACTTGGCATTGGTGCCACCTTTGGTCTGGGAACCATCCTGCGTATTGTGGATTGTCAGGAGACAGCCGACCACTCTCGGCCACAGACCCCAATCAAAAACAAAGGTCCGTTTCCCTGGCAAAAAAAACTCAGCTGCCCCGCTTCTGGATGGGAGATTGCAGGAGGCACTTTACACTGTCAAACGAGACCCACTTGGCACTGGTGCCACCTTGGGTCTGGGAACCATGCTGCGTATCGTGGATTTTCAGGAGCCAGCCGGCCACTGCCAGCCACAGGCCCCCAAACACAAACCACAGCCTTTTTCTCTGGCAAACAAAACTCAGCTGCCCCGCTTCTGGATGGCAGATTGCAGGAGCCACTTGGTACTATCAAACCAGCCCGACTTGGCACTGGTGCCACCTTGGGTCTGGGAACCATCCTGCCTATCGTGGATTTTAAGGAGCCAGCCGGCTACTCCCAGCCACAGGCCCCCAACAAAAACCACGGCCCTTTTTTCTGGCAAACAAAACTTAGCTGCCTCACTTCTGGATGGCAGATTGCCGGAGCCACTTGGTACTATCAAACCAGCCCGACTTGCCACTGGTGCCACCTTGGGTCTGGGAACCATCCTGCGTATCGTGGATTCTAAGGAGCCAGCCGGCCACTGCCAGCCACAGGCCCCCAAACAAAATCAACGGCGCTGTTCCCTGGAAAACAAAACATGCCTGCCAACTTTTTGATGGAGTTTGCAGGAGCCACTTGGTACTATCAAACCAGCCCAACTTGGCACTGGTGCCACCATGGGTCATGTAAACATCCTGCGTATCGTGGATTCTTAGGAGCCAGCCGGCCACTCCTAGCCACAGGCCCCCAAACAAAAACCTAGGCCTATTTCTCTGGCAAACAAAAGTAAGCTGCCCCGCTTCTGGATGGCAGATTGCAGGAGACACTTGGGACTATCAAACCAGCCGAACTTGGCACTGGTGCCACCTCTGGTCTGGGAACCATCCTGCGTATCTTGTGTTCTAAGGAGCCAGCCGGCCACTCCCAGCCACAGTCCCCCAAACACAAACAACGGCGCTTTTCCCTGGAAAACAAAACTGGCCTGCCAACTTTTTGATGGCAGATTGCAGGAGCCACTTGGTACCATCAAACCAGCCCAACTTGGCACTGGTGCCACCTTGGGTCTGGGAACCATCCTGCCTATTGTAGCTTTTCAGGAGCCAGCCTGTCACTCCTAGCCCTAGGCCCCCAGTCATAAACCTCGGCCCGTTTCCCTGGCACACAAAAGTAAGCTACCCCGCTTCAGGATGGCAGATTGCAGGAGCCACTTTGCACCATCAAACTAGCCCGACGTGGCACTGGTGCCACCTTGGGTCTGGGAACCATCCTGCGTATCGTGTGTTCTAAGGAGCCAGCCGGCCACTCCCAGCCACAGTCCCCCAAACACAAACAACGGTGCTTTTCCCTGGAAAAGAAAACTGGCCTGCCAACTTTTTGATGGCAGATTGCAGGTGCTATTTAGTACTATCAAACCAGCCCGACTTGGCACTGGTGCCACCTCTGGTCTGGGAACCATCCTGCCTATCGTGGATTTTCAGGGGCCAGACGGCCACTCTCAGCCATATGCCCCCAAAAAAAAACCACGGCCCTTTTCTCTGATAAACAAAACTCAACTGCCCCTCTTCTGGATGGCAAATTTTAGGACGCACTTTGTACTACGAAAACCGCCCGACTTGGCACTGGTGCCACCTTGGGTCAGGGAACCATCCTGCCTATCGTAGCTTTTTAAGGAGCCAGCAGGCCACGCCCAGCCATATACCCCCAAAAACAAACCACGGACCATTTCTCTTGGAAACAAAAATCTGCTGCCCTGCGTCTGGATGGCAGATCGCAGGAGCCACTTTGCACCATCAAACCAGCCCGACTTGGCACTGGTGCCACCTCAGGTCTGGGAACCATCCTGCATATCGTGGATTCTAAGGAGCCAGCCGGCCACTCCCACCCACAGGCCCCCAAACACAAACAACGGCGCTTTTCCCTGGAAAACAAAACTCGCCTGCCAAGTTTTTGATGGCAGATTGCAGGAGCCACTTGGTACTATCAAACCAGCCCAACTTGGCACTGGTGCTACCATGGGTCTGGTCACCATCCTGCCTATCGTAGCTTTTCAGGAGCCAGCCGGTCACTCCCAGCCATAGGCCCCCAGTCACAAACCTCGGCCCGTTTCCCTGGCAAACAAAAGTAAGCTGCCCCGCTTCTGGATGGCAGATTGCAGGACGCACTTGGTACTATCAAACCAGCCCAACTTGGCACTGGTGCCACCTTGGGTTGGGAACCATCCGGCGTATCGTGTGTTGAAAGGAGCCAGCCGGCCACTCCCAGCCACAGGCCTCCAAACAAAAACAACGGCGCTTTTCCCTGGAAAACAAAACTCAACTGCCCTTCTTCTGGATGGAAAATTGCAGGACGCACTTGGTACTACAAAAACAGCCAAACTAGGCAATGGTGCCACCATGGATCTGGGAACCATCCTGCGTATCGAGCTTCTTAAGGAGCCAGCCGGCCACTCCCAGCCATATGCCCCCAAAAACAAACCACGGAACTTTACTCTGGCAAACAAAGATCCGCTGCCCCGCGTCAGGATGGCACATTGCAGGAGCCACTTGGTACTATCAAACGAGCCCGACTTGGCCCTGGTGCCACCTTGAGTCTGGGAACCATCCTGCGTATTGTGGATTGTCAGTAGCCAGTCGAACACTCTCGGCCACAGACCCCAATCAAAAACAACGGCCGGTTCACAGGCAAAAGAACTCAGCTGCCCCGTTTCTGGATGGGAGATTGCATGAGGCACTTGACACTGTCAAACCAGCCCCACTTGGCACTGGTGCCATCTTGGGTCTGGGAACCATGCTGCGTATCATGGATTTTCAGGAGCCAGCTGGCCACTGCCAGCCACAGGCCCCCAAAAACAAAGCTCGGCCCGTTTCCCTGGCAAACAAAAGTAAGCTACCCCGCTTCTGGATGGCAGATTGCAGGAACCACTTGGTACTATCAAACCAGCCCGACTTGGCACTGGTGCCATCTTGGGTCTGGGAACCATCCTGCGTATCGTGGATTCTAAGGAGCCAGCCGGCCACTCCCAGCCACAGGCCCGCAAACACAAACAACGGCGCTTTTCCCTGGAAAACAAAACTCGCCTGACAACGTTTTGATGGCAGATTGCAGGAGCCACTTGGTACTATCAAACCAGCCCAACTTGGCACTGGTGCCACCATGGGTCTGGTCACCATCCTGCCTATCGTAGCTTTTCAGGACCTAGCCGGTCACTCCCAGCCATAGGCCTCCAGACAAAAACCTCGGCCCGTTTCCCTGGCAAAAAAAAGTAAGCTACCCCGCTACTGGATGGCAGATTGCAGGAGCCACTTTGCACCATCAAACTAGCCCGACTTGGCACTGGTGCCACCTCTGGTCTGGGAACAATGCTGCGTATCGTGGATTCTAAGGAGCCAGCCGGCCACTCCCAGCCACAGGCCCCCAAACACAAACAACGGCGCTTTTTCCTGGAAAACAAAACTCGCCTGCCAACTTTTTGATGGCAGATTGCAGGAGCCACTTGGTACTATCAAACCAGCCCAACTTGGCACTGGTGCCACCATGGGTCTGGTCACCATCCTGCCTATCGTAGCTTTTCAGGACCTAGCAGGTCACTCCCAGCCATAGGCCCCCAAACACAAAGCTCGGCCCGTTTCCCTGGCAAACAAAAGTAAGCTGCCCCGCTTCTGGATGGCAGATTGCAGGAACCACTTGGTATAATCAAACCAGCCCAACTTGGCACTGGTGCCACCTTGGGTCTGGGAACCATCCTGCGTATCGTGGATTCTAAGGAGCCAGCCGGTCACTCCCAGCCACAGGCCCCCAAATACAAACAACAGCGCTTTTCCCTGGAAAACAAAACTCGCCTGCCAACTTTTTGATGGCAGATCGCAGGAGCCACTTGGTACTATCAAATCAGCCCAACTTGGCACTGGTGCCACCATGGGTCTGGTCACCATCCTGATTATCGTAGCTTTTCAGGAGCCAGCCGGTCACTCCCAGCCATAGGCCCCCAGACACAAAGCTCGGCCCGTTTCCCTGGCAAACAAAAGTAAGCTGCCCCGCTTCTGGATGGCAGATTGCAGGAGCCACTTTGCACCATCAAACTGGCCCGACTTGTCACTGGTGCCACCTCAGGTCTGGGAACCATCATGCGTATCGTGGATTCCAATTAGCAAGACGGCCACTCCCAGCCACAGGCCCCCAAACACAAACAACGACGCTTTTCCCTGGAAAACAAAACTCGCCTGCCAACTTTTTGATGGCAGATTGCAGGAGCCACTTGGTACTATCAAACCAGCCCAACTTGGCACTGGTGCCACCATGGGTCTGGTCACCATCCTGCCTATCGTAGCTTTTCAGGAGCCAGCCGGTCACTCCCAGCCATAGGCCCCCAGACACAAACCTCGGCCCGTTTCCCTGGCAAACAAAAGTAAGCTGCCCCGCTTCTGGATGGCAGATTGCAGGATCCACTTGTTATTATCAAACCAGCCCGACTTGGTACTGGTGCCACCTCTGGTCTGGGAACCATCCTGCGTATCGTGGATTCTAAGGAGCCAGCCGGCCACTCCCAGCCACAGGCCCCCAAAAAAAAACAACGGCGCTTTTCCCTGGAAAACAAAACTCGCCTGCCAACATTTTGATGGCAGATTGCAGGAACCACTTGGTACTATCAAACCAGCCCAACTTGGCACTGGTGCCACCTCAGGTCTGGGAACCATCCGGCGTATCGTGTGTTGAAAGGAGCCAGCCGGCCACTCCAGCCACTGGCCCGCAGACACAAACAACGGCGCTTTTCCCTGGAAAACAAAACTCGCCTGCTGACTTTTTGATGGAAGATTGCAGGAGCAACTTTGTACTTTGAAATCAGCCGAACATGGCTCTGGTGCCACCATGGGTCTGGTCACCATCCTGCCTATCGTAGCTTTTCAGGAGCCAGCCGGTCACTCCCAGCCATAGACCCCAGACAAAAAGCTCGGCCCGTTTCCCTGGAAAACAAAAGTAAGCTGCCCCGCTTCTGGATGGCAGATTGCAGGAGCCACTTTGCACCATCAAACTAGCCCGACTTGGCACTGGTGCCACCTCAGGTCTGGGAACCATCCTGCGTATCGTGGATTCTAAGGAGCCAGCCGGCCACTCCCTGCCACAGGCCCTCAAACACAAACAACGGCGCTTTTCCCTGGAAAACAAAACTCGCCTGCCAAATTTTGATGGCTGATTGCAGGAGCCACTTGGTACTATCAAACCAGCCCAACTTGGCACTGGTGCCACCATGGGTCTGGTCACCATCCTGCCTATCGTAGATTTTCAGGACCTAGCCGGTCACTCCCAGCCATAGGCCCCCAGACACAAACCTCGGCCCGTTTCCGTGGCAAACAAAACTAAGCGGCGCCGCTTGTGGATGGCAGATTGCAGGACGCACTTGGTACTATCAAACCAGCCCAACTTGGCACTGGGGCCACCTTGGGTCTGGGAACCATCCTGCGTATCGTGGATTCTAAGGAGCCAGCCGGCTACTCCCAGCCACAGGTCCCCAACAAAAACCACGGCCCTTTTTTCTGGCAAACAAAACTTAGCTTCCTCACTTCTGGATGGCAGATTGCAGGAGCCACTTGGTACTATCAAACCAGCCCGACTTGGCACTGGTGCCACCTTGGGTCTGGGAACCATCCTGCGTATCGTGGTCTCTAAGGAGCCAGCCGGCCACTCCCAGCCACAGGCCCCCAAACAAAATTAACGGCGCTGTTCCCTGGAAAACAAAACACGCCTGCCAACTTTTTGATGGAGTTTGCAGGAGCCAATGGTACTATCAAACCAGCCCAACTTGGCACTGGTGCCACCATGGGTCTGGTAAACATCCTGCGTATCGTGGATTCTTAGGAGCCAGCCGGCCACTCCTAGCCACAGGCCCCCAAACAAAAACCTAGGCCTATTTCTCTGGCAAACAAAAGTAAGCTGCCCCGCTTCTGGATGGCAGATTTCAGGAGACACTTGGGACTATCAAACCAGCCCAACTTGGCACTGGTGCCACCTCTGGTCTGGGAACCATCCTGCGTATCTTGTGTTCTAAGGAGCCAGCCGGCCACTCCCAGCCACAGTCCCCCAAACACAAACAACGGCGCTTTTCCCTGGAAAACAAAACTGGCCTGCCAACTTTTTGATGGCAGATTGCAGGAGCCACTTGGTACCATCAAACCAGCCCAACTTGGCACTGGTGCCACCTTGGGTCTGGGAACCATCCTGCCTATTGTAGCTTTTCAGGAGCCAGCCTGTCACTCCTAGCCCTAGGCCCCCAGTCATAAACCTCGGCCCGTTTCCCTGGCACACAAAAGTAAGCTACCCCGCTTCAGGATGGCAGATTGCAGGAGCCACTTTTCACCATCAAACCAGCCCGACGTGGCACTGGTGCCACCTTGGGTCTGGGAACCATCCTGCGTATCGTGTGTTCTAAGGAGCCAGCCGGCCACTCCCAGCCACAGTCCCCCAAACACAAACAACGGTGCTTTTCCTTGGAAAACAAAACTGGCCTGCCAACTTTTTGATGGCAGATTGCAGGTGCTATTTAGTACTATCAAACCAGCCCGACTTGGCACTGGTGCCACCTCTGGTCTGGGAACCATCCTGCCTATCGTGGATTTTCAGGGGCCAGACGGCCACTCTCAGCCATATGCCCCCAGACACAAAGCTCTGCCCGTTTCCCTGGCAAACAAAAGTAAGCTACCCCGCTTCTGGATGGCAGATTGCAGGAGCCACTTGGTACTATCAAACCAGCCCAACTTGGCACTGGTGCCACCATGGGTCTGGTCACCATCCTGCCTATCGCAGCTTTTCAGGACCTAGCAGGTCACTCCCAGCCATAGGCCCCCAGACACAAACCTCGGCCCGTTTCCCTGGCAAACAAAAGTAAGCTGCCCCGCTTCTGGATGGCAGATTGCAGGACGCACTTGGTACTATCAAACTAGCCCGACTTGGCACTGGGGCCACCTTGGGTCTGGGAACCATCCTGCGTATCGTGGATTCTAAGGAGCCAGCCGGCTACTCCCAGCCACAGGTCCCCAACAAAAACCACGGCCCTTTTTTCTGGCAAACAAAACTTAGCTTCCTCACTTCTGGATGGCAGATTGCAGGAGCCACTTGGTACTATCAAACCAGCCCGACTTGGCACTGGTGCCACCTTGGGTCTGGGAACCATCCTGCGTATCGTGGTCTCTAAGGAGCCAGCCGGCCACTCCCAGCCACAGGCCCCCAAACAAAATCAACGGCGCTGTTCCCTGGAAAACAAAACACGCCTGCCAACTTTTTGATGGAGTTTGCAGGAGCCAATGGTACTATCAAACCAGCCCAACTTGGCACTGGTGCCACCATGGGTCTGGTAAACATCCTGCGTATCGTGGATTCTTAGGAGCCAGCCGGCCACTCCTAGCCACAGGCCCCCAAACAAAAACCTAGGCCTATTTCTCTGGCAAACAAAAGTAAGCTGCCCCGCTTCTGGATGGCAGATTGCAGGAGACACTTGGGACTATCAAACCAGCCCAACTTGGCACTGGTGCCACCTCTGGTCTGGGAACCATCCTGCGTATCTTGTGTTCTAAGGAGCCAGCCGGCCACTCCCAGCCACAGTCCCCCAAACACAAACAACGGCGCTTTTCCCTGGAAAACAAAACTGGCCTGCCAACTTTTTGATGGCAGATTGCAGGAGCCACTTGGTACCATCAAACCAGCCCAACTTGGCACTGGTGCCACCTTGGGTCTGGGAACCATCCTGCCTATTGTAGCTTTTCAGGAGCCAGCCTGTCACTCCTAGCCCTAGGCCCCCAGTCATAAACCTCGGCCCGTTTCCCTGGCACACAAAAGTAAGCTACCCCGCTTCAGGATGGCAGATTGCAGGAGCCACTTTTCACCATCAAACCAGCCCGACGTGGCACTGGTGCCACCTTGGGTCTGGGAACCATCCTGCGTATCGTGTGTTCTAAGGAGCCAGCCGGCCACTCCCAGCCACAGTCCCCCAAACAAAAACAACGGTGCTTTTCCTTGGAAAACAAAACTGGCCTGCCAACTTTTTGATGGCAGATTGCAGGTGCTATTTAGTACTATCAAACCAGCCCGACTTGGCACTGGTGCCACCTCTGGTCTGGGAACCATCCTGCCTATCGTGGATTTTCAGGGGCCAGACGGCCACTCTCAGCCATATGCCCCCAGACACAAAGCTCTGCCCGTTTCCCTGGCAAACAAAAGTAAGCTACCCCGCTTCTGGATGGCAGATTGCAGGAGCCACTTGGTACTATCAAACCAGCCCAACTTGGCACTGGTGCCACCATGGGTCTGGTCACCATCCTGCCTATCGCAGCTTTTCAGGACCTAGCAGGTCACTCCCAGCCATAGGCCCCCAGACACAAACCTCGGCCCGTTTCCCTGGCAAACAAAAGTAAGCTGCCCCGCTTCTGGATGGCAGATTGCAGGACGCACTTGGTACTATCAAACTAGCCCGACTTGGCACTGGGGCCACCTTGGGTCTGGTCACCATCCTGCCTATCGTAGCTTTTCAGGAGCCAGCCGGTCACTCCCAGCCATAGGTCCCCAGTCACAAACCTCGGCCCGTTTCCCTGGCAAACAAAAGTAAGCTGCCCCGCTTCTGGATGGCAGATTGCAGGAGCCCCTTGGTACTATCAAACCAGCCCGACTTGGAACTGGTGCCACCTCTGGTCTGGGAACCATGCTGCGTAACACAGATTCTAAGGCGCCAGTCGGCCACTCCCAGCCACAAGCCCCCAAACACAAACAACGGCGCTATTCTCTGGCAAACAAAACTCCACTGCCCCTCTTCTGGATGGCAAATTGCAGGACGCACTTGGTACTATAAAAACAGCCCGACTTGGCACTGGTGCCACCTTGGGTCTCGGAACCATCCTGCGTATCGATCTTTTTAATGAGACAGCCGGCCACTCCAAGCCATATGCCCCCAAACACAACCCACGGCCCTTTTCTCTGGCAAACAAAACTCAACTGCACCGCTTCTGGATGGCAGATTGCAGGAGCCACTTGGTACTATCAAACCAGCCCGACTTGGCACTGGTGCCACCTTGGGTCTGGGAACCATCCTGCGTATTGTGGGTTGTCAGGAGCCAGCCGAACACTCTCGGCCACAGACCCCAATCAAAAACAACGGCCCGTTTCACAGGCAAACAAAACTCAACTGCCCCTCTTCTGGATGGCAAATTTTAGGACGCACTTTGTACTACGAAAACCGCCCGACGTGGCACTGGTGCCACCTTGTGTCAGGGAACCATCCTGCATATCGAGCTTTTTAAGGAGCCAGCCGGCCACGCTGAGCCATATACCCCCAAAAACAAACCACGGACCATTTCTCATGGAAACAAAAATCCGCTGCCCCGCGTCTGGATGGCAGATTGCAGGAGCCACTTTGCACCATCAAACCAGCCCGACTTGGCACTGGTGCCACCTTGGGTCTGGGAACAATCCTGCATATCGTGGATTCTAAGGAGCCAGCCGGCCACTCCCAGCCACAGGCCCCCAAACACAAACAACGGCGCTTTTCCCTGGAAAACAAAACTCGCCTGCCAGCTTTTTGATGGCAGATTGCAGGAGCCACTTGGTACTATCAAATCATCCCAACTTGGTACTGGTGCCACTATGGGTCTGGGAACCATCCTGCCTATTGTAGCATTTCAGGAGCCAGCCGGTCACTCCCAGCCATAGGCCCCCAGACACAAACCTCGGACCGTTTCCCTGGCAAACAAAATTAAGCTGCCCCGATTCTGGATGGCAGATTGCAGGAGCCACTTGGTAGTGTCAAACCAGCCCGACTTGGCACTGGTGCCACCTTGGGTCTGGGAACCATCCTGCGTATCGTGGATTCTAAGCAGCCACCCGGCCATTCTGAGCCACAGGCGCCCAAACACAAAATACGGCGCTTTTCCCTGGAAAACAAAACTCGCCTGCCAACATTTTGATGGCAGATTGCAGGAGGCACATGGTACTATCAGACCAGGCAAACATGGCACTGGTGCCACCTTGGCTCTGGGAACCATCCTGCCTATCGTGGATTTTCAGGGGCCAGCCGGCCAATCTCAGCCATATGGATCCAAACACATACCACGGCCCTTTTCTCTGACAAACAAAACTCAACTGCCCCTCTTCTGGATGGCAAATTGCAGGACGCACTTGGTACTACGAAAACAGCCCGACTTGGCACTGATGCCACCTTGGGTCAGGGAACAATCCTGCGTATCGATCTTTTTATGGAGCCAGCCGGCCACGTCCAGCCATATACCCCCAAAAAAAAACCACGGAACTTTTCTCCAGCAAACAAAAATCCGCTGCCCCGCGTCTGAATGGCAGATTTCAGGAGCTATTTAGTATTATCAAACCAGCCCGACTTGGCACTGGTGCCACCATGAGTCTGGTAACCATCCTGCCTATCGTAGCTTTTCAGTAGCCAGCCGGTCACTCCCAGCCATAGGCCCCCAGAAAAATACCTCGGCCCGTTTCCCTGGGAAACAAAAGTAAGCTGTCCCGCTTCTGGATGGCAGATTGCAGGAGCCACTTGGTACTATCAAACCAGCCCAACTTGGCACTGGTGCCACCTTGGCTCTGGGAACCATCCTGCGTATCCTGGGTTCAAAGGAGGCAGCCGGCCACTCCCAGCCACAGGCCTCTAAACAAGAACAACGGCGCTTTTCCCTGGAAAACAAAACTCGCCTGACAACTTTTGGATGGCAGATTGCAAGAGCCACTTGGTACTATCAAACCAGCCCAACTTGGCACTGGTGCCACCATGGGTCTGGTCACCATCCTGCCTATCGTAGCTTTTCAGGAGCCAGCCGGTCACTCCCAGCCATAGGCCCCCAGACAAATATCTCGGCCCGTTTCCCTGGCAAGCAAAAGTAAGCAGCCCCGCTTCTGGATGGCAGATTGCAGGAGCCACATGGTACTATCAAACCAGGCCAACATGGCACTGGTGCCACCTTGGTTCTGGGAACCATCCTGCCTATCGTGGATTTTCAGGGGCCAGCCGGCCACTCTCAGCCATATGCCCCCAAACATATACCACGGTCCTTTTCTCTGGCAAACAAAACTCAACTGCCCCTCTTCTGGATGGCAAATTGCAGGACGCACTTGGTACTACGAAAACAGCCCGACTTGGCACTCATGCCACCTTGGGTCAGGGAACAATCCTGCGTATCGAGATTTTTAAGGAGCCAGCCGGCCACGTCCAGCCATATACCCCCAAAAAAAAACCACGGAACTTTTCTCCAGCAAACAGAAATCCGCTGCCCCGCGTCTGGATGGCAGATTTCAGGAGTTATTTAGTATTATCAAACCAGCCCGACTTGGCAGTGGGGCCACCATGAGCCTGGTAACCATCCTGCCTATCGTAGCTTTTCAGTAGCCAGCCAGTCACGCCCAGCCATAGGCCCCCAGACAAATACCTCGGCCCGTTTCCCTGGGAAACAAAATTAAGCTGTCCCGCTTCTGGATGGCAGTTTGCAGGATCCACTTGGTACTATCAAACCAGCCGAACTTGGCACTGGCGTAACCTTGGCTCTGGGAACCATCCTGCGTATCCTGGGTTCAAAGGAGGCAGCCGGCCACTCCCAGCCACAGGCCCCCAAACAGAAACAACGGCGCTTTTCCCTGGAAAACAAAACTGGCCTGCCAAGTTTTTGATGGCAGATTGCAGGAGCCACTTGGTACTATCAAACCAGCCCAACTTGGCACTGGTGCCACCATGGGTCTGGTCACCATCCTGCCTATCGTAGCTTTTCAGGAGCCAGCCGGTCACTCCCAGCCATAGGCCCCCAGACAAATATCTCGGCCCGTTTCCCTGGCAAGCAAAAGTAAGCAGCCCCGCTTCTGGATGGCAGATTGCAGGAGCCACATGGTACTATCAAACCAGGCCAACATGGCACTGGTGCCACCTTGGTTCTGGGAACCATCCTGCCTATCGTGGATTTTCAGGGGCCAGCCGGCCACTCTCAGCCATATGCCCCCAAACATATACCACGGTCCTTTTCTCTGGCAAACAAAACTCAACTGCCCCTCTTCTGGATGGCAAATTGCAGGACGCACTTGGTACTACGAAAACAGCCCGACTTGGCACTCATGCCACCTTGGGTCAGGGAACAATCCTGCGTATCGAGATTTTTAAGGAGCCAGCCGGCCACGTCCAGCCATATACCCCCAAAAAAAAACCACGGAACTTTTCTCCAGCAAACAGAAATCCGCTGCCCCGCGTCTGGATGGCAGATTTCAGGAGTTATTTAGTATTATCAAACCAGCCCGACTTGGCAGTGGGGCCACCATGAGCCTGGTAACCATCCTGCCTATCGTAGCTTTTCAGTAGCCAGCCAGTCACGCCCAGCCATAGGCCCCCAGGCAAATACCTCGGCCCGTTTCCCTGGGAAACAAAATTAAGCTGTCCCGCTTCTGGATGGCAGTTTGCAGGATCCACTTGGTACTATCAAACCAGCCGAACTTGGCACTGGCGTAACCTTGGCTCTGGGAACCATCCTGCGTATCCTGGGTTCAAAGGAGGCAGCCGGCCACTCCCAGCCACAGGCCCCCAAACAGAAACAACGGCGCTTTTCCCTGGAAAACAAAACTGGCCTGCCAACTTTTTGATGGCAGATTGCAGGAGCCACTTGGTACTATCAAACCAGCCCAACTTGGCACTGGTGCCACCATGGGTCTGGTCACCATCCTGCCTATCGTAGCTTTTCAGGCGCCAGCCGGTCACTCCCAGCCATAGGCCCCCAGTCACAAACCTCGGCCCGTTTCCCTGGCAAACAAAAGTAAGCTACCCCGCTTCTGGATGGCAGATTGCAGGAGCCACTTTGCACCATCAAACCAGCCCGACTTGGCACTGCTGCGACCTCTGGTCTGGGAACCATCCTGCGTATCGTGGATTCTAAGGAGCCAGCTGGCCACTCCCAACCACAGGCCCCCAAACACAAACAACGGCGCTTTTCCCTGGAAAACAAAACTCACCTGCCAACTTTTTGATGGCAGATTGCAGGAGCCACTTGGTACTATCAAACCAGCCCAACTTGGCACTGGTGCCACCATGGGTCTGGTCACCATCCTGCCTATCGTAGCTTTTCAGGAGCCAGCCGGTCACTCCCAGCCATAGGCCCCCAGACACAAACCTCGGCCCGTTTCCCTGGCAAACAAAAGTAAGCTACCCCGCTTCTGGATGGCAGATTGCAGGACGCACTTGGTACTATCAAACCAGCCCAACTTGGCACTGGTGCCACCTCAGGTCTGGGAACCATCCTGCGTCTCGTGGATTCTAAGGAGCCAGCCGGCCACTCCCAGCCACAGGCCCCCAAACAAAAACAACGGCGCTTTTCCCTGGAAAACAAAACTCGCCTGCCAACTTTTTGATGGCCGATTGCAGGAACCACTTGGTATTATCAAGCCAGCCCGACTTGGCACTGGTGCCACCTTGGGTCTGGGAACCATGCTGCGTATCGTGGATTCTAAGGAGCCAGCCGGCCACTCCCTGCCACAGGCCCCCAAACACAAACAACGGCGCTTTTCCCTGGAAATCAACACTCGCTTGCCGACTTTTTGATGGCAGATTGCAGGAGCCACTTGGTACTATCAAACCAGCCCAACTTGGCACTGGTGCCACCATGGGTCTGGTCACCATCATGCCTCTCGTAGCTTTTAAGGACCTAGCGGGTCACTCACAGCCATAGGCCCCCAGACACAAACCTTGGCCCGTTTCCCTGGCAAACAAAAGTAAGCTGCCCCGTTTCTGGATGGCAGATTTCAGTAGCAACTTTGCACCATCAAACTGGCCCGACTTGTCACTGGTGCCACTTTAGGTCTGGGAACCATCCTGCGTATCGTGGATTCTAATTAGCCATCCGGCCACTCCCACCCACAGGCCCCCAAACACAAACAACGGCGCTTTTCCCTGGAAAACAAAACTCGCCTACCAACATTTTGATGGCAGATTGCAGGAGCCACTTGGTACTATCAAATCAGCCCAACTTGGCACTGGTGCCACCATGGGTCTGGTAACCATCCTGCCTATCGTACCTTTTCAGGAGCCAGCTGGTCACTCCCAGCCATAGGCCCCCAGACAAAAACCTCGGCTCCTTTCCCTGGCAAACAAAAGTAAGCAGCCCTGCTTCTGGATGGCAGATTGCAGGAGCCACTTTGCACCATCAAACTGGCCCGACTTGTCACTGTTGCCACCTCTGGTCTGGGAACCATCCTGCGTATCGTGGGTTCTAATTAGCCAGCCGGCCACTCCCAGCCACAGGCCCCCAAACACAAACAACGGCGCTTTTCCCTGGAAAACAAAACTCGCCTGACAACTTTTTGATGGCAGATTGCAGGAGCCACTTGGTACTATCAAACCAGCCCAACTTGGCACTGGTGCCACCATGGGTCTGGTCACCATCCTGCCTATCGTAGCTTTTCAGGAGCCAGCCGGTCACTCCCAGCCATAGGCCCCCAGACACAAAGCTCGGCCCGTTTCCCTGGCAAACAAAAGTAAGCTGCCCCGCTTCTGGATGGCTGATTGCAGGAGCCACTTGGTACTATCAAACCAGCCCGACTTGGCACTGGTGCCACCACTGGTCTGGGAACCATCCTGCGTATCGTGGATTCTAATTAGCCAGCCGGCCACTCCCAGCCACAGGCACCCAAACACAAACGACGGCGCTTTTCCCTGGAAAACAAAACTCGCCTGACAACTTTTTGATGGCAGATTGCAGGAGCCACTTGGTACTATCAAACCAGCCCGACTTGGCACTGGTGCCACCTCTGGTCTGGGAACCATCCTGCCTATCGTGGATTTTCAGGGGCCAGACGGCCACTCTCAGCCATATGCCCCCAGACACAAAGCTCTGCCCGTTTCCCTGGCAAACAAAAGTAAGCTGCCCCGCTTCTGGATGGCAGATTGCAGGACGCACTTGGTACTATCAAACCAGCCCGACTTGGCACTGGTGCCACGTCAAGTCTGGGAACCATCCTGCGTATCGTGGATTCTAAGGAGCCAGCCGGCCACTCCCAGCCACAGGCCCCCAAACACAAACAACGGCGCTTTTCCCTGGAAAACAAAACTCGCCTGCCAACTTTTTGATGGCAGATTGCAGGAGCAACTTGGTACTATCAAACCAGCCCAACTTGGCACTGGTGCCACCATGGGTCTGGTCACCATCCTGCCTATCGTAACTTTTCAGGAGCCAGCCGGTCACTCTCAGCCATAGGCCCCCAAACAAAACCCACGGCCCGTTTCCCTGGCAAACAAAAGTAAGCTGCCCCGCTTCTGGATGGCAGATTCCCGGACGCACTTGGTACTATCAAACCAGCCCAACTTGGCACAGGTTCCACCTCTGATCTGGGAACCATGCTGAGTATCGTGGATTCTAAGGAGCCAGCCGGCCACTCCCAGCCACAGGCCCCCAAACACAAACAACGGCGCTTTTCCCTGGAAAACAAAACTCGCCCGCCAAGTTTGTGATGGCAGATTGCAGGAGCCACTTGGTACTATCAAACCAGCCCAACTTGGCACTGGTGCCACCATGGGTCTGGTCACCATCCTGCCTATCGTAGCTTTTCAGGAGCCAGCCGGTCACTCCCAGCCATAGGCCCCCAGACACAAACCTCGGCCCGTTTCCCTGGCAAACAAAAGTAAGCTACCCCGCTTCTGGATGGCAGATTGCAGGACGCACTTGGTACTATCAAACCAGCCCAACTTGGCACTGGTGCCACCTCAGGTCTGGGAACCATCCTGCGTCTCGTGGATTCTAAGGAGCCAGCCGGCCACTCCCACCCATAGGCCCCCATACAAAAACAACGGCGCTTTTCCCTGGAAAACAAAACTCGCCTGCCAACTTTTTGATGGCCGATTGCAGGAACCACTTGGTATTATCAAGCCAGCCCGACTTGGCACTGGTGCCACCTTGGGTCTGGGAACCATGCTGCGTATCGTGGATTCTAAGGAGCCAGCCGGCCACTCCCTGCCACAGGCCCCCAAACACAAACAACGGCGCTTTTCCCTGGAAATCAACACTCGCTTGCCGACTTTTTGATGGCAGATTGCAGGAGCCACTTGGTACTATCAAACCAGCCCAACTTGGCACTGGTGCCACCATGGGTCTGGTCACCATCATGCCTCTCGTAGCTTTTAAGGACCTAGCGGGTCACTCACAGCCATAGGCCCCCAGACACAAACCTTGGCCCGTTTCCCTGGCAAACAAAAGTAAGCTGCCCCGTTTCTGGATGGCAGATTTCAGTAGCAACTTTGCACCATCAAACTGGCCCGACTTGTCACTGGTGCCACTTTAGGTCTGGGAACCATCCTGCGTATCGTGGATTCTAATTAGCCATCCGGCCACTCCCACCCACAGGCCCCCAAACACAAACAACGGCGCTTTTCCCTGGAAAACAAAACTCGCCTACCAACATTTTGATGGCAGATTGCAGGAGCCACTTGGTACTATCAAATCATCCCAACTTGGCACTGGTGCCACCATGGGTCTGGTAACCATCCTGCCTATCGTACCTTTTCAGGAGCCAGCTGGTCACTCCCAGCCATAGGCCCCCAGACAAAAACCTCGGCTCCTTTCCCTGGCAAACAAAAGTAAGCAGCCCTGCTTCTGGATGGCAGATTGCAGGAGCCACTTTGCACCATCAAACTGGCCCGACTTGTCACTGTTGCCACCTCTGGTCTGGGAACCATCCTGCGTATCGTGGGTTCTAATTAGCCAGCCGGCCACTCCCAGCCACAGGCCCCCAAACACAAACAACGGCGCTTTTCCCTGGAAAACAAAACTCGCCTGACAACTTTTTGATGGCAGATTGCAGGAGCCACTTGGTACTATCAAACCAGCCCAACTTGGCACTGGTGCCACCATGGGTCTGGTCACCATCCTGCCTATCGTAGCTTTTCAGGAGCCAGCCGGTCACTCCCAGCCATAGGCCCCCAGACACAAAGCTCGGCCCGTTTCCCTGGCAAACAAAAGTAAGCTGCCCCGCTTCTGGATGGCTGATTGCAGGAGCCACTTGGTACTATCAAACCAGCCCGACTTGGCACTGGTGCCACCACTGGTCTGGGAACCATCCTGCGTATCGTGGATTCTAATTAGCCAGCCGGCCACTCCCAGCCACAGGCACCCAAACACAAACGACGGCGCTTTTCCCTGGAAAACAAAACTCGCCTGACAACTTTTTGATGGCAGATTGCAGGAGCCACTTGGTACTATCAAACCAGCCCGACTTGGCACTGGTGCCACCTCTGGTCTGGGAACCATCCTGCCTATCGTGGATTTTCAGGGGCCAGACGGCCACTCTCAGCCATATGCCCCCAGACACAAAGCTCTGCCCGTTTCCCTGGCAAACAAAAGTAAGCTGCCCCGCTTCTGGATGGCAGATTGCAGGACGCACTTGGTACTATCAAACCAGCCCGACTTGGCACTGGTGCCACGTCAAGTCTGGGAACCATCCTGCGTATCGTGGATTCTAAGGAGCCAGCCGGCCACTCCCAGCCACAGGCCCCCAAACACAAACAACGGCGCTTTTCCCTGGAAAACAAAACTCGCCTGCCAACTTTTTGATGGCAGATTGCAGGAGCAACTTGGTACTATCAAACCAGCCCAACTTGGCACTGGTGCCACCATGGGTCTGGTCACCATCCTGCCTATCGTAACTTTTCAGGAGCCAGCCGGTCACTCTCAGCCATAGGCCCCCAAACAAAACCCACGGCCCGTTTCCCTGGCAAACAAAAGTAAGCTGCCCCGCTTCTGGATGGCAGATTCCCGGACGCACTTGGTACTATCAAACCAGCCCAACTTGGCACAGGTTCCACCTCTGATCTGGGAACCATGCTGAGTATCGTGGATTCTAAGGAGCCAGCCGGCCACTCCCAGCCACAGGCCCCCAAACACAAACAACGGCGCTTTTCCCTGGAAAACAAAACTCGCCCGCCAAGTTTGTGATGGCAGATTGCAGGAGCCACTTGGTACTATCAAACCAGCCCAACTTGGCACTGGTGCCGTCATGGGTCTGGTCACCATCCTGCCTATCGTAGCTTTTCACGAGCCAGCCGGTCACTCCCAGCCATAGGCCCCCAGACAAAAACCTCGGCCCGTTTCCCTGGCAAACAAAAGTAAGCTGCCCCGCTACTGGATGGCAGATTGCAGGAACCACTTGTTACTATCAAAGCAGCCCAACATGGCACTGGTGCCACCATGGGTCTGGGAACCATCCTTTGTATCGTGGATTCTAATTAGCCATCCGTCCACTCCAGGCCATAGGGCCCCAGGCACAAACAACGGCGCTTTTCCCTGGAAAACAAAACTCGCCTGCCAACTTTTTGATGGCCGATTGCAGGAACCACTTGGTATTATCAAGCCAGCCCGACTTGGCACTGGTGCCACCTTGGGTCTGGGAACCATGCTGCGTATCGTGGATTCTAAGGAGCCAGCCGGCCACTCCCTGCCACAGGCCCCCAAACACAAACAACGGCGCTTTTCCCTGGAAAACAAAACTCGCCTGCCAAGTTTTTGATGGCAGATTGCAGGAGCCACTTGGTACTATCAAACCAGCCCAACTTGGCACTGGTGCCACCATGGGTCTGGTCACCATCCTGCCTATCGTAGCTTTTCAGGATCCAGCCAGCCACCCCCAGCCAGAGGCCCCCAGACAAATATTTCGGCCCGTTTCCCTGGCAAACAAAAGTAAGCTGCCCCGCTTCTGCATGGCAGATTGCAGGAGCCACTTTGCACCGTCAAACCAGCCCAACTTGGCACTGGTGCCACCTTGGGTCTGGGAACCATGCTGCGTATCGTGGATTCTAAGGAGCCAGCCGGCCACTCCCAGCCACAGGCCCCCAAACACAAACAACGACGCTTTTCCCTGGAAATCAACACTCGCTTGCCGACTTTTTGATGGCAGATTGCAGGAGCCACTTGGTACTATCAAACCAGCCCAACTTGGCACTGGTGCCACCATGGGTCTGGTCACCATCCTGCCTATCGTAGCTTTTCATGAGCCAGCCGGCCACTCCCAGCCATAGGCCCCCAGACACAAACCTCGGCCCGTTTCCCTGGCAAACAAAAGTAAGCTGCCCCGCTTCTGGATGGCAGATTCCCGGACGCACTTGTTACAATCAAACCAGCCCAACTTGGCACTGGTGCCACCTCTGGTCTGGGAACCATCCTGCGTATCGTGGATTCTAAGGAGCCAGCCGGCCACTCCCAGCCACAGGCCCCCAAACACAAACAACGGCGCTTTTCCCTGGAAAACAAAACTCGCCTGCCAAGTTTTTGATGGCAGATTGCAGGAGCCACTTGGTACTATCAAACCAGCCCAACTTGGCACTGGTGCCGTCATGGGTCTGGTCACCATCCTGCCTATCGTAGCTTTTCACGAGCCAGCCGGTCACTTCCAGGCTTAGGCCCCCAGACACAATCCTCGGACCGTTTCCCTGGCAAACAAAAGTAAGCTGCCCCGCTTCTGGATGGCAGATTGCAGGAACCACTTGGTACTATCAAACCAGCCCAAGTTGGCACTGGTGCCACCATGGGTCTGGGAACCATCCTGTGTATCGTGGATTCTAATTAGCCATCCGTCCACTCCAGGCCATAGGGCCCCAGGCACAAACAACGGCGCTTTTCCCTGGATAACAAACTCGCCTGCCAAATTTTTGATGGCAGATTGCAGGAGCCACTTGGTACTATCAAACCAGCCCAACTTGGCACTGGTGCCACCATGGGTCTGGTCACCATCCTGCCTATCGTAGCTTTTCAGGAGCCAGCCGGTCACTCCCAGCCATAGGCCCCGAGACACAAACCTCGGCCCGTTTCCCTGGCAAACAAAAGTAAGCTGCCCCGCTTCTGGATGGCAGATTGCAGGAGCCACTTGTTACTATCAAACCAGCCCAACTTGGCACTGGTGCCACCACTGGTCTGGGAACCATCCTGCGTATCGTGGATTCTAATTAGCCAGCTGGCCACTCCCAGCCACAGGCACCCAAACAAAAACGACGGCGCTTTTCCCTGGAAAACAAAACTCGCCTGACAACTTTTTGATGGCAGATTGCAGGAGCCACTTGGTACTATCAAACCAGCCCAACTTGGCACTGGTGCCACCATGGGTCTGGTCACCATCCTGCCTATCGTAGCTTTTCAGGAGCCAGCCGGTCACTCCCAGCCATAGGCCCCCAGACAAATACCTCGGCCCGTTTCCCTGGAAAACAAAAGTAAGCTGCCCCGCTTCTGGATGGCAGATTGCAGGACGCACTTGGTACTATCAAACCAGCCCGACTTGGCACTGGTGCCACGTCAAGTCTGGGAACCATCCTGCGTATCGTGGATTCTAAGGAGCCAGCCGGCCACTCCCTGCCACAGGCCCCCAAACACAAACAACGGCGCTTTTCCCTGGAAAACAAAACTCGCCTGCCAACTTTTTGATGGCAGATTGCAGGAGCAACTTGGTACTATCAAACCAGCCCAACTTGGCACTGGTGCCACCATGGGTCTGGTCACCATCCTGCCTATCGTAACTTTTCAGGAGCCAGCCGGTCACTCTCAGCCATAGGCCCCCAAACAAAACCCACGGCCCGTTTCCCTGGCAAACAAAAGTAAGCTGCCCCGCTTCTGGATGGCAGATTCCCGGACGCACTTGGTACTATCAAACCAGCCCAACTTGGCACTGGTTCCACCTCTGATCTGGGAACCATGCTGAGTATCGTGGATTCTAAGGAGCCAGCCGGCCACTCCCAGCCACAGGCCCCCAAACACAAACAACGGCGCTTTTCCCTGGAAAACAAAACTCGCCCGCCAAGTTTGTGATGGCAGATTGCAGGAGCCACTTGGTACTATCAAACCAGCCCAACTTGGCACTGGTGCCGTCATGGGTCTGGTCACCATCCTGCCTATCGTAGCTTTTCACGAGCCAGCCGGTCACTCCCAGCCATAGGCCCCCAGACAAAAACCTCGGCCCGTTTCCCTGGAAAACAAAAGTAAGCTGCCCCGCTTCTGGATGGCAGATTGCAGGAACCACTTGGTACTATCAAACCAGCCCAACTTGGCACTGGTGCCACCATGGGTCTGGGAACCATCCTGTGTATCGTGGATTCTAATTAGCCATCCGTCCACTCCAGGCCATAGGGCCCCAGGCACAAACAACGGCGCTTTTCCCTGGAAAACAAAACTCGCCTGCCAACTTTTTGATGGCCGATTGCAGGAACCACTTGGTATTATCTAGCCAGCCCAACTTGGCACTGGTGCCACCATGGGTCTGGTCACCATCCTGCCTATCGTAGCTTTTCAGGAGCCAGCCGGTCACTCCCAGCCATAGGCCCCCAGACACAAACCTCGGACCGTTTCCCTGGCAAACAAAAGTAAGCTGCCCCGCTTCTGGATGGCAGATTGCAGGAACCACTTGTTACTATCAAACCAGCCCAACTTGGCACTGGTGCCACCATGGGTCTGGGAACCATCCTGTGTATCGTGGATTCTAATTAGCCATCCGTCCACTCCAGGCCATAGGGCCCCAGGCACAAACAACGGCGCTTTTCCCTGGAAAACAAAACTCGCCTGCCAACTTTTTGATGGCCGATTGCAGGAACCACTTGGTATTATCAAGCCAGCCCGACTTGGCACTGGTGCCACCTTGGGTCTGGGAACCATGCTGCGTATCATGGATTCTAAGGAGCCAGCCGGCCACTCCCTGCCACAGGCCCCCAAACACAAACAACGGCGCTTTTCCCTGGAAAACAAAACTCGCCTGCCAAGTTTTTGATGGCAGATTGCAGGAGCCACTTGGTACTATCAAACCAGCCCAACTTGGCACTGGTGCCACCATGGGTCTGGTCACCATCCTGCCTATCGTAGCTTTTCAGGAGCCAGCCAGCCACCCCCAGCCAGAGGCCCCCAGACAAATATTTCGGCCCGTTTCCCTGGCAAACAAAAGTAAGCTGCCCCGCTTCTGCATGGCAGATTGCAGGAGCCACTTTGCACCGTCAAACCAGCCCAACTTGGCACTGGTGCCACCTCAGGTCTGGGAACCATCCTGCGTCTCCTGGGTTCTAATTAGCCATCCGTCCACTCCAGGCCATAGGGCCCCAGGCACAAACAACGGCGCTTTTCCCTGGAAAACAAAACTCGCCTGCCAACTTTTTGATGGCCGATATCAGGAACCACTTGGTATTATCAAGCCAGCCCAACTTGGCACTGGTGCCACCATGGGTCTGGTCACCATCCTGCCTATCGTAGCTTTTCAGGAGCCAGCCGGTCACTCCCAGCCATAGGCCCCCAGACACAAACCTCGGACGGTTTCCCTGGCAAACAAAAGTAAGCTGCCCCGCTTCTGGATGGCAGATTGCAGGAACCACTTGGTACTATCAAACCAGCCCAACTTGGCACTGGTGCCACCATGGGTCTGGGAACCATCCTGTGTATCGTGGATTCTAATTAGCCATCCGTCCACTCCAGGCCATAGGGCCCCAGGCACAAACAACGGCGCTTTTCCCTGGAAAACAAAACTCGCCTGCGAACATTTTGATGGCCGATTGCAGGAACCACTTGGTATTATCAAGCCAGCCCGACTTGGCACTGGTGCCACCTTGGGTCTGGGAACCATGCTGCGTATCGTGGATTCTAAGGAGCCAGCCGGCCACTCCCAGCCACAGGCCCCCAAACACAAACAACGACGCTTTTCCCTGGAAATCAACACTCGCTTGCCGACTTTTTGATGGCAGATTGCAGGAGCCACTTGGTACTATCAAACCAGCCCAACTTGGCACTGGTGCCACCATGGGTCTGGTCACCATCCTGCCTATCGTAGCTTTTCATGAGCCAGCCGGCCACTCCCAGCCATAGGCCCCCAGACACAAACCTCGGCCCGTTTCCCTGGCAAACAAAAGTAAGCTGCCCCGCTTCTGGATGGCAGATTCCCGGACGCACTTGTTACAATCAAACCAGCCCAACTTGGCACTGGTGCCACCTCTGGTCTGGGAACCATGCTGAGTAGCGTGGATTCTAAGGAGCCAGCCGGCCACTCCCAGCCACAGGCCCCCAAACACAAACAACGGCGCTTTTCCCTGGAAAACAAAACTCGCCTGACAACTTTTTGATGGCAGATTGCAGGAGCCACTTGGTACTATCAAACCAGCCCAACTTGGCACTGGTGCCGTCATGGGTCTGGTCACCATCCTGCCTATCGTAGCTTTTCACGAGCCAGCCGGTCACTTCCAGGCTTAGGCCCCCAGACACAATCCTCGGACCGTTTCCCTGGCAAACAAAAGTAAGCTGCCCCGCTTCTGGATGGCAGATTGCAGGAACCACTTGGTACTATCAAACCAGCCCAACTTGGCACTGGTGCCACCATGGGTCTGGGAACCATCCTGTGTATCGTGGATTCTAATTAGCCATCCGTCCACTCCAGGCCATAGGGCCCCAGGCACAAACAACGGCGCTTTTCCCTGGATAACAAACTCGCCTGCCAAATTTTTGATGGCAGATTGCAGGAGCCACTTGGTACTATCAAACCAGCCCAACTTGGCACTGGTGCCACCATGGGTCTGGTCACCATCCTGCCTATCGTAGCTTTTCAGGAGCCAGCCGGTCACTCCTAGCCATAGGCCCCCAGACACAAACCTTGGCCCGTTTCCCTGGCAAACAAAAGTAAGCTGCCCCGTTTCTGGATGGCAGATTTCAGTAGCAACTTTGCACCATCAAACTGGCCCAACTTGTCACTGGTGCCACTTTAGGTCTGGGAACTATCCTGCGTATCGTGGATTCTAATTAGCCATCCGGCCACTCCAACCCACAGGCCCCCAAACACAAACAACGGCGCTTTTCTCTGGAAAACAAAACTCGCCTACCAACATTTTGATGGCAGATTGCAGGAGCCACTTGGTACTATCAAATCAGCCGAACTTGGCACTGGTGCCACCATGGGTCTGGTCACCATCCTGCCTATCGTACCTTTTCAGGAGCCAGCTGGTCACTCCCAGCCATAGGCCCCCAGACACAAACCTCGGCCCGTTTCCCTGGCAAACAAAAGTAAGCTGCCCCGCTTCTGGATGGCAGATAGGAGGACGCACTTGTTACTATCAAACCAGCCCGACTTGGAACTGGTGCCACCACTGGTCTGGGAACCATCCTGCGTATCGTGGATTCTAAGGAGCCAGCCGGCCACTCCCTGCCACAGGCCCCCAAACACAAACAACGGCGCTTTTCCCTGGAAAACAAAACTCGCCTGACAACTTTTTGATGGCAGATTGCAGGAGCCACTTGGTACTATCAAACCAGCCCAACCTGGCACTGGTGCCACCATGGGTCTGGTCACCATCCTGCCTATCGTAGCTTTTCAGGAGCCAGCCGGTCACTCCCAGCCATAGGCCCCCAGACAAATACCTCGGCCCGTTTCCCTGGAAAACAAAAGTAAGCTGCCCCGCTTCTGGATGGCAGATTGCAGGACGCACTTGGTACTATCAAACCAGCCCGACTTGGCACTGGTGCCACGTCAAGTCTGGGAACCATCCTGCGTATCGTGGATTCTAAGGAGCCAGCCGGCCACTCCCAGCCACAGGCCCCCAAACACAAACAACGGCGCTGTTCCCTGGAAAACAAAACTCGCCTGCCAACTTTTTGATGGCAGATTGCAGGAGCCACTTGGTACTTTCAAACCAGCCCAACTTGGCACTGGTGCCACCATGGGTCTGGTCACCATCCTGCCTATCGTAACTTTTCAGGAGCCAGCGGGTCACTCCCAGCCATAGGCCCCCAGACAAATACCTCGGCCCGTTTCCCTGGCAAACAAAAGTAAGCTGCCCCGCTTCTGGATGGCAGATTCCCGGACGCACTTGGTACTATCAAACCAGCCCAACTTGGCACTGGTGCCACCTCTGATCTGGGAACCATGCTGAGTATCGTGGATTCTAAGGAGCCAGCCGGCCACTCCCAGCCACAGGCCCCCAAACACAAACAACGGCGCTTTTCCCTGGAAAACAAAACTCGCCCGCCAACTTTTTGATGGCAGATTGCAGGAGCCACTTGGTACTATCAAACCAGCCCAACTTGGCACTGGTGCCGTCATGGGTCTGGTCACCATCCTGCCTATCGTAGCTTTTCAGGAGCCAGCCGGTCACTCCCAGCCATAGGCCCCCAGACAAAAACCTCGGCCCGTTTCCCTGGAAAACAAAAGTAAGCTGCCCCGCTTCTGGATGGCAGATTGCAGGAACCACTTGGTACTATCAAACCAGCCCAACTTGGCACTGGTGCCACCATGGGTCTGGGAACCATCCTGTGTATCGTGGATTCTAATTAGCCATCCGTCCACTCCAGGCCTTAGGGCCCCAGGCACAAACAACGGCGCTTTTCCCTGGAAAACAAAACTCGCCTGCCAACTTTTTGATGGCCGATTGCAGGAACCACTTGGTATTATCTAGCCAGCCCAACTTGGCACTGGTGCCACCATGGGTCTGGTCACCATCCTGCCTATCGTAGCTTTTCAGGAGCCAGCCGGTCACTCCCAGCCATAGGCCCCCAGACACAAACCTCGGACCGTTTCCCTGGCAAACAAAAGTAAGCTGCCCCGCTTCTGGATGGCAGATTGCAGGAACCACTTGTTACTATCAAACCAGCCCAACTTGGCACTGGTGCCACCATGGGTCTGGGAACCATCCTGTGTATCGTGGATTCTAATTAGCCATCCGTCCACTCCAGGCCATAGGGCCCCAGGCACAAACAAAGGCGCTTTTCCCTGGAAAACAAAACTCGCCTGCGAACATTTTGATGGCCGATTGCAGGAACCACTTGGTATTATCAAGCCAGCCCGACTTGGCACTGGTGCCACCTTGGGTCTGGGAACCATGCTGCGTATCGTGGATTCTAAGGAGCCAGCCGGCCACTCCCAGCCACAGGCCCCCAAACACAAACAACGGCGCTTTTCCCTGGAAAACAAAACTCGCCTGCCAAGTTTTTGATGGCAGATTGCAGGAGCCACTTGGTACTATCAAACCAGCCCAACTTGGCACTGGTGCCACCATGGGTCTGGTCACCATCCTGCCTATCGTAGCTTTTCAGGAGCCAGCCAGCCACCCCCAGCCAGAGGCCCCCAGACAAATATTTCGGCCCGTTTCCCTGGCAAACAAAAGTAAGCTGCCCCGCTTCTGCATGGCAGATTGCAGGAGCCACTTTGCACCGTCAAACCAGCCCAACGTGGCACTGGTGCCACCTTGTGTCAGGGAACCATCCTGCATATCGAGCTTTTTAAGGAGCCAGCCGGCCACGCCCAGCCATAAACCCCCAAAAACAAACCACGGACCATTTCTCTTGGAAACAAAAATCCGCTGCCCCGCGTCTGGATGGCAGATTGCAGGAGCCACTTTGCACCATCAAACCAGCCCGACTTGGCACTGGTGCCACCTTGGGTCTGGGAACAATCCTGCATATCGTGGATTCTAAGGAGCCAGCCGGCCACTCCCAGCCACAGGCCCCCAAACAAAAACAACGGCGCTTTTCCCTGGAAAACAAAATTCGCCTGCCAACTTTTTGATGGCAGATTGCAGGAGCCACTTGGTACTATCAAACCAGCCCAACTTGGCACTGGTGCCACCTCTGGTCTGGGAACCATCCTGCCTATCGTAGCTTTTCGGGAGCCAGCCGGTCACTCCCAGCCATAGACCCCCAGACACAAACCTCGGCCCGTTTCCCTGGAAAACAAAAGTAAGCTACCCCGATTCTGGATCGCAGATTGCAGGAGCCACTTGGTACTATCAAATCAGCCCAACTTGGCACTGGTGCCACCATGGGTCTGGTAAACATCCTGCCTATCGTAGCTTTTGAGGAGCCAGCCGGTCACTCCCTGCCATAGGCCCCCAGACACAAACCTCGGCCCGTTTCCCTGGCAAACAAAAGTAAGCTGCCCCGCTTTTGGATGGCAGATTGCAGGAGCCACGTTGCACCATCAAACCAGCCCGACTTGGCACTGGTGCCACCTTGGGTCTGGGAACAAGTTGGGCTGGTTTGAGAGTACCAAGTGGCTCCTGCAATCTTCCATCCAGAAGCGGGACAGCTTACTTTTGTTTCCCAGGGAAACGGGCCGAGGTATTTGTCTGGGGGCCTATGGCTGGGAGTGACCGGCTGGCTACTGAAAAGCTACGATAGGCAGGATGGTTACCAGACTCATGGTGCCACCAGTGCCAAGTCGGGCTGGTTTGATAATACTAAATAGCTCCTGCAATCTGCCATCCAGACGCGGGGCAGCGGATTTTTGTTTGCTGGAGAAATGTTCCGTGGTTTTTTTTGGGGGTATATGACTGGACGTGGCCGGCTGGCTCCTTAAAAAGCTCTATACGCAGGATTGTTCCCTGACCCAAGGTGGCATCAGTGCCAAGTCGGGCTGTTTTCGTAGTACCAAGTGCGTCCTGCAATTTGCCATCCAGAAGCGGGGCAGCCTACTTTTGTTTGCCAGGGAAACGTGCCGAGGTATTTGTCTGGAGGCCTATGGCTGGGAGTGAGCTGCTGGCTACTGAAAAGCTACGATAGGCAGGATGGTGACCAGACCCATGGTGGCACCAGTGCCAAGTTGGGCTGGTTTGATAGTACCAAGTGGCTCCTGCAATCTGCCATCAAGAAGTTTGCAGGCGAGTTTTGTTTTCCAGGGAAAAGCGCCGTTGTTTTTGTTTAGAGGCCTGTGGCTGGGAGTGGCCGCCTGTCCTCGTAGAATCTACGTTACGCAGCATGGTTCCCAGAGCCAAGGTGGCACCAGGGCCAAGTCGGGCTGGTTTGTAAGTACCAAGTGCATCCTGCAATCTGCCATCCAAAAGCGGGGCAGCTTACTTTTGTTTGCCAGGGAAACGGGCCGAGGTTTGTGTCCAGGGGCCTATGGCAGGGAGTGACCGGCTGGCTCCTGAAAAGCTACGATAGGCAGGATGTTTACCAGACCCATGGTGGCACCAGTGCCAAGTTGGGCTGATTTGATAGTACCAAGTGGCTCCTGCAATCTGCCATCCAGAATTGGGGTAGCTTACTTTTGTTTTCCAGGGAAACGGGCCGAGGTTTGTGTCTGGGGGTCTATGGCTGGGAGTGACCGGCTGGCTCCTGAAAAGCTACGATAGGCAGGATGGTTCCCAGACCAGAGGTGGCACCAGTGCCAAGTTGGGCTGGTTTGATAGTACCAAGTGGCTCCTGCAATCTGCCATCAAAAAGTTGGCAGGCGAATTTTGTTTTCCAGGGAAAAGCGCCGTTGTTTGTGTTTGGGGGCCTGTGGCTGGGAGTGGCCGGCTGGCTCCTTAGAATCCACGATATGCAGGATTGTTCCCAGACCCAAGGTGGCACCAGTGCCAAGTCGGGCTGGTTTGATGGTGCAAAGTGGCTCCTGCAATCTGCCATCCAGACGCGGGGCAGCGGATTTTTGTTTCCAAGAGAAATAGTCCGTGGTTTGTTTTTGGGGGTTTATGGCTGGGCGTGGCCGTCTGGCTCCTTAAAAAGCTCGATATGCAGGATGGTTCCCTGACACAAGGTGGCACCAGGGCCACGTCGGGCGGTGTTCGTAGTACTAAGGGCGTCCTAAAATTTGCCATCCAGAAGAGGGGCAGTTGAGTTTTGTTTGCCAGAGAAAAGGGCCGTGGTTTGTTTTTGGGGGCATATGGCTGAGAGTGGCCGGCTGGCCCCTGAAAATCCACGATAGGCAGGATGGTTCCCAGACCTGAGGTGGCACCAGTGCCAAGTCGGGCTGGTTTGTTAGTACCAAGTGGTTCCTGCAATCTGCCATCCAGAAGCGGGGCAGCTGAATTTTGTTTGCCAGAGAAAAAGGCTGTTGTTTGTGTTTCGGGGCCTGTGGCTGGCAGTGGCCGGCTGGCTCCTGAAAATCCATGATACGCAGGATGGTTCCCAGACCCAAGGTGGCATCAGTGCCAAGTAGGGCTGGTTTCATAGTACCCAGTGGCTCCTGCAATCTGCCATCCAGAAGAGGGGCAGTTGAGTTTTGTTTTCCAGAGAAAAGGGCCGTGGTTTGTGTTTGGGGCCTATGGCTGAGAGTGACCGGCTGGCCCCTGAAAATCCACGATAGGAAGGATGGTTCCCAGATCCAAGGTGGCAGCAGTGCCATGTTGTTCTGGTGTGATAGTCCCAAGTGGCTCCTGCAATCTGCCATCCAGAAGCGGGGCAGCTGAGTTTTGTTTGCCAGAGAAAAAGGCTTTGGTTTGTATTTGGGGGCCTGTGGCTGGGAGTGTTCGGCTGGCTCCTGACAACCCACAATACGCAGGATGGTTCCCAGACCCAAGGTGGCACCAGTGCCAAGTCGGGCTGTTTTTATAGTACCAAGTGCGTCCTGCAATTTGCCATCCAGAAGAGGGGCAGTTGAGTTTTGTTTGCCAGAGAATAGCGCCGTTGTTTGTGTTTGGGGGCTTGTTGCTGGTAGTGGCCGACTGGCTCCTTAGAATCTGTGTTACGCAGCATGGTTCCCAGACCCAAGGTGGCACCAGTGCCAAGTTGGGCTGGTTTGATAGTACCAAGTGGCTCCTGCAATCTGCCATCCAGAAGCGGGGCAGCTTACTTTTGTTTGCCAGGGAAACGGGCCGAGGTTTGTGACTGGGGACCTATGGCTGGGAGTGACCGGCTGGCTCCTGAAAATCTACAATAGGCAGGATGGTTACCAGACCCATGGTGGCACCAGTGCCAAGTTGGGCTGGTTTGATAGTACCAAGTGGCTCCGGCAATCTGCCATCAAAAAGTTGGCAGGCGAGTTTTGTTTTCCAGGGAAAAGCGCCATTGTTTGTATTTGGGGGCCTGTGGCTGGGAGTGGCCGGCTGGCTCCTTTGAACCCACGATACGCAGGATGGTTCCCAGACCCAAGGTGGCACCAGTGCCAAGTCGGGCTGGTTTGATACTACCAAGTGCGTCCTGCAATCTGCCATCCAGAAGCGGGGCAGCTTACTTTTGTTTGCCAGGGAAACGGGCCGTGGGTTTTGATTGGGGGCATATAGCTGAGAGTGGCCGGCTGGCTCCTGAAAATCCACGCTAGGCAGCATGGTTCCCAGATGCAAGGTGGCACCAGTGCCAAGTCGGGCTGGTTTGATGGTGCAAAGTGTCTCCTGCAATCTGCCATCCAGAAGCGGGGCAGCTGATTTTTGTTTGCCAGAGAAAAATTCCGTGGATTGTTTTTGGGGGCATATTGCTGGGAGTGGCCGGCTGGCTCCTTAAAATGCTCGATACGCATGATGGTTCCCAGGCCCAAGGTGTCACCACTACCAAGTCGGCCTGCGGTTTTAGTATCAAGTTCATCCTGCAATTTGCCATCCAGAAGAGGGGCAGTTGAGTTTTGTTTGCCAGAGAAACGGGCCGAGGTTTCTGTTTGGGGACATATGGCTGAGAGTGGCCGGCTGGCCCCTGAATATCCACGATACACAGCATGGTTCCCAGATCCAAGGTGGCACCAGTGCCAAGTCGGGCTGGTTTGATAGTACCAAGTGTCTCCTGCAATCTGCCATCCAGAAGCAGGGCAGCTTACTTTTGTTTGCCAGAGAAATAGGCCTAGGTTTTTGTTTGGGGGCCTGTGGCTAGGAGTGGCAGGCTGGCTCCTAAGAATCCACGATACGCAGGATGTTTCCCAGACCCAAGGTGGCACCAGTGCCAAGTCGGGCTGGTTTGATAGTACCAAGTGGCTCCTGCAAACTCCATCAAAAAGTTGGCAGGCGTGTTTTGTTTTCCAGGGAACAGCGCCGTTGATTTTGTTTGGGGGCCTGTGGCTGGGAGTGGCCGGCTGGCTCCTTAGAATCCACGATACGCAGGATGGTTCCCAGACCCAAGGTGGCACCAGTGCCAAGTCGGGCTGGTTTGATTACACCAAGTGGCTCCTGCAATCTGCCATCCAGAAGTGAGGCAGCTAAGTTTTGTTTGCGAGAAAAAAGGGCCGTGGTTTTTGTTGGGGGCCTGTGGCTGGGAGTAGCCGGCTGGCTCCTTAAAATCCACGATAGGCAGGATGGTTCCCAGACCCAAGGTGGCACCAGTGCCAAGTCGGGCTGGTTTGATAGTACCAAGTGGCTCCTGCAATCTGCCATCCAGAAGCGGGGCAGCTGAGTTTTGTTTGCCAGAGAAAAAGGCTGTGGTTTGTGTTTGGGGGCCTGTGGCTGGCAGTGGCCGGCTGGCTCCTGAAAATCCACGATACGCAGCATGGTTCCCAGACCCAAGGTGGCACCAGTGCCAAGTGGGGCTCGTTTGACAGTGTCAAGTGCCTCCTGCAATCTCCCATCCAGAAGCGGGGCGGCTGAGTTTTTTTTGCCAGGGAAACGGACCTTTGTTTTTGATTGGGCTCTGTGGCCGAGAGTGGTCGGCTGTCTCCTGACAATCCACAATACGCAGGATGGTTCCCAGACCCAAGGTGGCACCAGTGCCAAGTCGGGCTGGTTTGATAGTACCAAGTGTCTCCTGCAATCTGCCATCCAGAAGCGGGGCAGCTGAGTTTTGTTTGCCAGAGAAAAGGGCCGTGGGTTGTGTTTGGGGGCATATGGCTGGGAGTGGCCACCTGGCTCCTTAAAATGCACGATACGCCGCATGGTAACCAGACGCAAGGTGGCACCAGTGCCAAGTCAGGCTGTTTTTGTAGTACCCAGTGGCTCCTGCAATTTGCCATCCAGAAGCGGGGCAGTTGAATTTTGTTTGCTAGAGAAAAGGGCTGTGGTTTGTGTTTGGGGGCCTATGGCTGAGAGTGGCCGGCTGGCCCCTGAAAATCAACGATAGGCAGGATGGTTCCCAGATCCAAGGTGGCACCAGTGCCAAGTAAGGCTGGTTGTATGGTTCAAAGTGACTCCTGCAATCTGCCATCCAGAAGCGGGACAGCTGAGTTTTTTTTGCCAGAGAAAAGGTCCATGGTTTCTTTTTGGGGCATACGGCATGGAATTGCCGGCTGGCTCCTTAAAATGCTCGATACGCAGGATGGTTCCCAGAGCCAAGGTGGCACCACTGCCAAGTCGGGCTCTTTTTGTAGTACCAAGTGCGTCCTGCAATTTGCCATCCAGAAGAGGGGCAGTTGAGTTTTGTTTGCCAGAGAAAAGGGCCGAGGTTTGTGTTTGGGGGCATATGGCTGGGAATGACCGGCTGGCCCCTGAAAATCCACGATACGCCGGATGGTTCCCAGATCCAAGGTGGTACCATTACCAAGTCGGGCTGGTTTGATAGTCCCAAGTGGCTCCTGCAAACTGCCATCCAGAAGCGGGGCAGCTGAGTTTTGTTTGCCAGGGAAATGGGCCGTTGTTTGTGTTTGGGTGCCTGTGGCTGGGAGTGTTCGGCTGGTTCCTGAATATGTACGATACGCAGGATTGTTCCCAGATCCAAGGTGGCAGCAGTGCCATGTTGTGCTGGTGTGATAGTCCCAAGTGGCTCCTGCAATCTGCCATCCAGAAGTGGGGCAGCTGATTTTTGTTTGCCAGAGAAAAGGTCCGTGGTTTGTTTTTGGGGGCATATGGCTGAGAGTGGCCGGCTGGCCCCTGAAAATCCACGATACACAGGATGGTTCCCAGATCCAAGGTGGCACCTGTGCCAAGTCGGGCTGATTTGATAGTACTAAGTAGCTCCTGCAATCTGCCATGCAGAAGCGGGGCAGCTTACTTTTGTTTGCCAGGGAAACGGGCCGAGGTTTGTGTTTGGGGGCCTATGGCTGAGAGTGACCGGCTGGCTCCTGAAAATCCATGATACGCAGCATGGTTCCCAGACCCAAGGTGGCACCAGTGCCAAGTGGGGCTGGTTTCACAGTGTCAAGTGCCTCCTGCAATCTCCCATCCAGAAGCGGGGCAGCTGAGTTTTGTTTGCCTGTGAAACGGGCCGTTGTTTTTAATTGGGGTCTGTGGCCGAGAGTGTTCGGCTGGCTCCTGACAACCCACAATACGCAGGATGATTCCCAGACCCAAGGTGGCACCAGTGCCAAGTCGGGCTGTTTTTATAGTACCAAGTGCGTCCTGCAATTTGCCATCCAGAAGAGGGGAAGTTGAGTTTTGTTTGCCAGAGAATAGCGCCGTTGTTTGTGTTTGGGGGCTTGTGGCTGGGAGTGGCCGACTGGCTCCTTAGAATCTGTGTTACGCAGCATGGTTCCCAGACCCAAGGTGGCACCAGTGCCAAGTTGGGCTGGTTTGATAGTACCAAGTGGCTCCTGCAATCTGCCATCCAGAAGCGGGGCAGCTTACTTTTGTTTGCCAGGGAAACGGGCCGAGGTTTGTGACTGGGGACCTATGGCTGGGAGTGACCGGCTGGCTCCTGAAAAGCTACAATAGGCAGGATGGTGACCAGACCCATGGTGGCAGCAGTGCCAAGTTGGGCTGATTTGATAGTACCAAGTGGCTCCTGCAATCTGCCATCAAAAAGTTGGCAGGCGAGTTTTGTTTTCCAGGGAAAAGCGCCATTGTTTGTATTTGGGGGCCTGTGGCTGGGAGTGGCCGGCTGGCTCCTTTGAACCCACGATACGCAGGATGGTTCCCAGACCCAAGGTGGCACCAGTGCCAAGTCGGGCTGGTTTGATACTACCAAGTGCGTCCTGCAATCTGCCATCCAGAAGCGGGGCAGCTTAATTTTGTTTGCCAGGGAAACGGGCCGTGGGTTTTGTTTGGGGGCATATAGCTGAGAGTGGCCGGCTGGCTCCTGAAAATCCACGCTAGGCAGCATGGTTCCCAGATGCAAGGTGGCACCAGTGCCAAGTCGGGCTGGTTTGATGGTGCAAAGTGGCTCCTGCAATCTGCCATCCAGAAGTGGGGCAGCTGATTTTTGTTTGCCAGAGAAAAATTCCGTGGATTGTTTTTGGGGGCATATTGCTGGGAGTGGCCGGCTGGCTCCTTAAAATGCTCGATACGCATGATGGTTCCCAGGCCCAAGGTGTCACCACTACCAAGTCGGCCTGCGGTTTTAGTATCAAGTTCATCCTGCAATTTGCCATCCAGAAGAGGGGCAGTTGAGTTTTGTTTGCCAGAGAAACGGGCCGAGGTTTCTGTTTGGGGACATATGGCTGAGAGTGGCCAGCTGGCCCCTGAATATCCACGATACACAGCATGGTTCCCAGATCCAAGGTGGCACCAGTGCCAAGTCGGGCTGGTTTGATAGTACCAAGTGTCTCCTGCAATCTGCCATCCAGAAGCAGGGCAGCTTACTTTTGTTTGCCAGAGAAATAGGCCTAGGTTTTTGTTTGGGGGTCTGTGGCTAGGAGTGGCCGGCTGGCTCCTAAGAATCCACGATACGCAGGATGTTTCCCAGACCCAAGGTGGCACCAGTGCCAAGTCGGGCTGGTTTGATAGTACCAAGTGGCTCCTGCAAACTCCATCAAAAAGTTGGCAGGCGTGTTTTGTTTTCCAGGGAACAGCGCCGTTGATTTTGTTTGGGGGCCTGTGGCTGGGAGTGGCCGGCTGGCTCCTTAGAATCCACGATACGCAGGATGGTTCCCAGACCCAAGGTGGCACCAGTGCCAAGTCGGGCTGGTTTGATTACACCAAGTGGCTCCTGCAATCTGCCATCCAGAAGTGAGGCAGCTAAGTTTTGTTTGCGAGAAAAAAGGGCCGTGGTTTTTGTTGGGGGCCTGTGGCTGGGAGTAGCCGGCTGGCTCCTTACAATCCACGATAGGCAGGATGGTTCCCAGACCCAAGGTGGCACCAGTGCCAAGTCGGGCTGGTTTGATAGTACCAAGTGGCTCCTGCAATCTGCCATCCAGAAGCGGGGCAGCTGAGTTTTGTTTGCCAGAGAAAAAGGCTGTGGTTTGTGTTTGGGGGCCTGTGGCTGGCAGTGGCCGGCTGGCTCCTGAAAATCCACGATACGCAGCATGGTTCCCAGACCCAAGGTGGCACCAGTGCCAAGTGGGGCTCGTTTGACAGTGTCAAGTGCCTCCTGCAATCTCCCATCCAGAAGCGGGGCAGCTGAGTTTTTTTTGCCAGGGAAACGGACCTTTGTTTTTGATTGGGCTCTGTGGCCGAGAGTGGTCGGCTGTCTCCGGACAATCCACAATACGCAGGATGGTTCCCAGACCCAAGGTGGCACCAGTGCCAAGTCGGGCTGGTTTGATAGTACCAAGTGTCTCCTGCAATCTGCCATCCTGAAGCGGGGCAGCTGAGTTTTGTTTGCCAGAGAAAAGGGCCGTGGGTTGTGTTTGGGGGCATATGGCTGGGAGTGGCCACCTGGCTCCTTAAAATGCACGATACGCCGCATGGTAACCAGACGCAAGGTGGCACCAGTGCCAAGTCAGGCTGTTTTTGTAGTACCCAGTGGCTCCTGCAATTTGCCATCCAGAAGCGGGGCAGTTGAATTTTGTTTGCTAGAGAAAAGGGCTGTGGTTTGTGTTTGGGGGCCTATGGCTGAGAGTGGCCGGCTGGCCCCTGAAAATCAACGATAGGCAGGATGGTTCCCAGATCCAAGGTGGCACCAGTGCCAAGTAAGGCTGGTTGTATGGTTCAAAGTGACTCCTGCAATCTGCCATCCAGAAGCGGGACAGCTGAGTTTTTTTTGCCAGAGAAAATGTCCATGGTCTCTTTTTGGGGCATACGGCTGGGAATTGCCGGCTGGCTCCTTAAAATGCTCGATACGCAGGATGGTTCCCAGAGCCAAGGTGGCACCACTGCCAAGTCGGGCTCTTTTTGTAGTACCAAGTGCGTCCTGCAATTTGCCATCCAGAAGAGGGGCAGTTGAGTTTTGTTTGCCAGAGGAAAGGGCCGAGGTTTGTGTTTGGGGGCATATGGCTGGGAATGACCGGCTGGCCCCTGAAAATCCACGATACGCCGGATGGTTCCCAGATCCAAGGTGGTACCATTACCAAGTCGGGCTGGTTTGATAGTCCCAAGTGGCTCCTGCAAACTGCCATCCAGAAGCGGGGCAGCTGAGTTTTGTTTGCCAGGGAAATGGGCCGTTGTTTGTGTTTGGGGGCCTGTGGCTGGGAGTGTTCGGCTGGTTCCTGAATATGTACGATACGCAGGATTGTTCCCAGATCCAAGGTGGCAGCAGTGCCATGTTGTGCTGGTGTGATAGTCCCAAGTGGCTCCTGCAATCTGCCATCCAGAAGTGGGGCAGCTGATTTTTGTTTGCCAGAGAAAAGGTCCGTGGTTTGTTTTTGGGGGCATATGGCTGAGAGTGGCCGGCTGGCCCCTGAAAATCCACGATACACAGGATGGTTCCCAGATCCAAGGTGGCACCTGTGCCAAGTCGGGCTGATTTGATAGTACTAAGTAGCTCCTGCAATCTGCCATGCAGAAGCGGGGCAGCTTACTTTTGTTTGCCAGGGAAACGGGCCGAGGTTTGTGTTTGGGGGCCTATGGCTGAGAGTGACCGGCTGGCTCCTGAAAAGCTACAATAGGCAGGATGGTGACCAGACCCATGGTGGCACCAGTGCCAAGTTCGGCTGGTTTGATAGTACCAAGTGGTTCCTGCAATCTGCCATCCAGAAGCAGGGCAGCTGAGTTTTGTTTGCCAGAGAAAAGGGCCTTGGTTTGTGTTTGGGGGCATATGGCTGGGTGTGGCCAGCTGGCTCCTTAAAATGCACGATATGCAACATGGCTCCCAGACCCAAGGTGGCACCAGTGCCAAGTTGGGCTGGTTTGATAGTACCAAGTGGCTCCTGCAATCTTCCATGATCACGTGGAGAAATACTTTCTGGTTTCAGCCTCATGCTCTTTCTTCTCTCCCTCAACTTCTCTATCACCTCTCATCTGGTTCACATGCGCTGTCTTCAAGGTCCACAGGCTACTTTTCACAGAATCTTCTGGCCTGATGAAGTAAGAATGATGAATAGAACAGAGCTGGGATCTATTTTCCAGTTTGGATAAAATGCATTCTGCACACAAATCCAAGGAGAACGGGCTGCCCCGATGCCCAGAAAATCTTTCACTCCTGCTAGTGTTCTACGTCAACCGCAACTTAGTCTGAAAGAAAAGCTTTTTCTCTGAGAGCATCTGAGAGGTTTGCATGAAGCACTGATATCTGACATATGCAATTTTGAATAGGAGAGGAAAAAGAAAATGGCAAGGAGTTTTTAATTTTAGTGGTTTCAATTTTAATTTCCGTGCACTTTTTCAAAACTTGTCAGCTCAAATGCCCATCAACATCTTTTAGTCATCTGTAAGTCAGTATTCATATAAAATGTGCTTCAAATCCAAAGAATTTCAAATTTGCACTCCAAGCTTCTATGCCTAGATTTATGATTTCCTACACATATTAGATGAAAGGAAGGCCTTTTTTACTGTGGGAGTGCTGGAACACTGGAACAGGTTGCCCAGAGAAGTTGTGGGTGTCCCATCCCTGAAAGTATTCAAGGTCACCTTGGACGGGGCTTGGAGCAGCAACAAAGGAGAAGCTTGATGGTAGAGAAACAAAGTTGGACTATAGAAGAAACTCGGATTGAAGTATAGGATCAAGTTTTCTCTCAGCTCTTGGGGTAAATTCAAAGTTGTACAAAATGACATTTATCTGTGCTATTCACTACTGTAACAGAAAGTTTCATGAAAACTGTACAGAAGATAGTAAATTTTAAAAGAGATAAGAATTACAGCATAAAATCCATGGGATAGGTTACAACATGAGACACTCTCTAAGAGAAAATCTCTGTGTTTCAGCACTTCATCAGGGTAAGATTTCATGAAGTGCCAAAGAAGGCGGCAAAATATCATTCGGGACATTATTTACTGGAATTCAGCCTGGCCATTAGTAGGAACTGCCTTTGAACATATCATGTAGATATACCACACACACTTTCCCTTCACTGAAAAATTACTGTTTACAACAAATAAGCAATTGACGATCAAAATTGATTGAAAGCATCTTAAACATGTCAAGTATTTCATTGTAGATGATCTGTGATCCAAATGCTTCTTCCACCTTCGAGAGGGACAGAAGAATTCTTCCATATCATGATGGTTTAAAATTGTATCAACCAATGTTTTCTGCTGAAAAGATATCATCTATTTTTTTCTATTTTTGGAAGAAAATATTCCTAGACATACAACAGGTGAGAACTAAGTAATTTTAAAGAAACAAATGAAATGAAAATATTCTGTAAATAGAATGAAATGAAAAGCTGTGTTTTAAATAGGAGCTAAATATTAAACAGAATTTTTGTACCAGGCATTTGAATTACTGCACCAGCTCTTTTGCCCATCAAGAGAGGCATTTAGCATTTCAGTCTTTTCCAAGGTGTTCATGATCTGCTATGCTGATCTCTGTGTGTGCCTAGGTGTGTGTGGAGGGGGGGGCATATGAAGGGGAGTGTGTATGTTTGCTTTACAATTGTTGTGGCAGATTCATGCCTCAGCTCCACATTTTGTTTTAAAAAGGTCACACCGAGTGGATATGAAGTTTACTATCAACAAGAGATCGATTCCCAAATCATCCATTTGACTCTCCCTTATAAATCATGTGCTTTGTTGCATATTTTATCAAATATACTTTCAAGCCAGATGGAGGAAGGAGGATGTGGGAATCCCTCCACCATCTTGCAACTTTTATGTAAGTAGGTTTTCAAGAAAATCATCATTTCTCTTTTAAATATGTCTGGAACAGGCATGATGGTAGTGTCAACCTGTTGGAGTTTTTGTTGCTGGAAGAAGTTGTACAAAAGGATTGGTTTTTACATTGACCAGTTACTGAATCAAGCGCAGGAATACATTGGAAATTTAGCTGGGGGTTCCTTTTCCCAGCAGACTACTTCTAGAACGAGCTTGTACACTGAAGCTGACTCTTTTGCTCTCTTTTTGTTTCTTTCCTATTTTCTTGGCTTCTTTGCCACTATCTAGACAATTTTGGAACTTTGTTCCCAACTAAAATGGTTTCAATAGTCTGATTGTGATCATACATTTTTACAAGGAATTTTTAAAATCTTTCCTCGAGTCCAGAAAGTCAAGGACTTAGATCTTTTTCTTCCCTTATCAATATTGCCATGAAATTGATAAATAAAGACCAACTCTTTATTTTTGTTTTTAACCCACGTAGATAATTCCCATCCATTAATCCATTTTGTGGACCAATAGCTGCCATTCTGATGGAAGCTGTCACTTCTTAACAATAGGCATTCTGTGACTATGTTGACAGCACTTTGGGTGAAGATCCTAACTGGTCTTAGATATACATAGGGAGAAATTTGCTCAGCCAGTGTCAGTCTTAAGCATGCGTATCAGAAGATCTTTCTAGAGCTGGGAATTTTCCCATGAAAGGGATTCAGTTAGGGAAGAGACACTTGTGCCAGAGTTTTACATTCTTCTTGAACACTGCTTAAGGAACTTAGATGCCATGTCCATTTGGATCTCTGTCTGCACAGAACTTTGTCATGCCAGTGCTTTGAAATGCATCTTGAAGAGAATTCACTAGCACAGAATGAAAGAGAGTGGAAGGGGTTGGTGGGGCTAACCAGGCCCAACCCCCCTGCCTAAACCAGGATACCTAGAGCCTCTTGCCCAGGATTCTATCTGGGTGTACTTTTAATGTCTTCAAAGATCCAGGCTCCACAATCTTTCTGGGCAGTCTGTGCCGTGGTTCAGTCACCCTGACAGTAAAGAAACATTTACTGATGTTCAAAGGCAATCTCCTGTATTTCAGTGTGTGCCCACTGCCTCTTGTCTTTACCCTCAGCATCACTGAAAAGACACTGATTCCCTCCCCTTTGCACTATTGCTTCCATATGTATGTGTGATGCCATGTAGAGGTATGTCAAAAACCTCCCTGAAGCCCAGGCAGATAATATTCCCTTCATCTACCAGTCAAGTTGATTCATCAGAGGAGTTTAAAGTGATGTTCAGCATGAAATTCCCCTGAAAAATCATGCTAACTACATTATTTGGTCATCTGTCATGTGCCTGGCAAGGATTTCCAGGAAGAGCTGCTTCATCAACTTCCTGGGGATAAAAAAGAGGCTGGCTGGTTTGTACTATGGCGAGTCCTCTTAATTGCCTTTTTTGAAGATGGGTGTCATATGCTAACATCCACTCTTTAGCCTCTCTTGTCGTCTACATCTTAGCAAAACGCTTTTCCACTATGTCTGGCTAGGAAAAACTGTGCCAGCACAGAAAACATCTCCCATCGTGTTCTAGAAGTTGCACGGATGTCTGCCAAGTGTTTGGCAGGAAGAAAAGAAAAGTTGTCCAAAACAGCTTCCAATCGAATGTTCCTGTGATTGGAAAAGTCAGGAGAGTGCAAAGGTACTGTTTTCTATCAGTTGGCAAGGTGCGCACACAATCCCAGTGTTGTACAGCTTGCTTCTTCACCTTCCCGAAGCTGCCGCTCTCGCCGGCTGCCGGAGCCCAAGAAGCGGCTTCTTCGCGCAAAGACGATTGTGCCGCTCACAGTGCTCTCCTTAGCGCGGCTTCTGCCGAAAGACGCCCGGCAGCGGCTCTTACCTCCGGAGAGCACCCTACCTTCGTCTTTAGCTCCTCTTCTCATCTACACCTAGGCAAAAAGCTTCTCCACTATGTCTGGCTAGGAAAAACTGTGCCAGCACAGAAAACATCTCCCATCGTGTTCTAGAAGTTGCACGGATGTCTGCCAAGTGTTTGGCAGGAAGAAAAGAAAAGTTGTCCAAAACAGCTTCCAATCGAATGTTCCTGTGATTGGAAAAGTCAGGAGAGTGCAAAGGTACTGTTTTCTATCAGTTGGCAAGGTGCGCACACAATCCCAGTGTTGTACAGCTTGCTTCTTCACCTTCCCGAAGCTGCCGCTCTCGCCGGCTGCCGGAGCCCAAGAAGCGGCTTCTTCGCGCAAAGACGATTGTGCCGCTCACAGTGCTCTCCTTAGCGCGGCTTCTGCCGAAAGACGCCCGGCAGCGGCTCTTACCTCCGGAGAGCATCCTACCTTCGTCTTTCGCGTCTTTTGTAGTCTACATCTTAGCAAAACGCTTTTCCACTATGTCTGGCTAGGAAAAACTGTGCCAGCACAGAAAACATCTCCCATCGTGTTCTAGAAGTTGCACGGATGTCTGCCAAGTGTTTGGCAGGAAGAAAAGAAAAGTTGTCCAAAACAGCTTCCAATCGAATGTTCCTGTGATTGGAAAAGTCAGGAGAGTGCAAAGGTACTGTTTTCTATCAGTTGGCAAGGTGCGCACACAATCCCAGTGTTGTACAGCTTGCTTCTTCACCTTCCCGAAGCTGCCGCTCTCGCCGGCTGCCGGAGCCCAAGAAGCGGCTTCTTCGCGCAAAGACGATTGTGCCGCTCACAGTGCTCTCCTTAGCGCGGCTTCTGCCGAAAGACGCCCGGCAGCGGCTCTTACCTCCGGAGAGCATCCTACCTTCGTCTTTAGCTCCTCTTCTCATCTACACCTCGGCAAAAAGCTTCTCCACTATGTCTGGCTAGGAAAAACTGTGCCAGCACAGAAAACATCTCCCATCGTGTTCTAGAAGTTGCACGGATGTCTGCCAAGTGTTTGGCAGGAAGAAAAGAAAAGTTGTCCAAAACAGCTTCCAATCGAATGTTCCTGTGATTGGAAAAGTCAGGAGAGTGCAAAGATACTGTTTTCTATCAGTTGGCAAGGTGCGCACACAATCCCAGTGTTGTACAGCTTGCTTCTTCACCTTCCCGAAGCTGCCGCTCTCGCCGGCTGCCGGAGCCCAAGAAGCGGCTTCTTCGCGCAAAGACGATTGTGCCGCTCACAGTGCTCTCCTTAGCGCGGCTTCTGCCGAAAGACGCCCGGCAGCGGCTCTTACCTCCGGAGAGCATCCTACCTTCGTCTTTCGCGTCTTTTGTAGTCTACATCTTAGCAAAACGCTTTTCCACTATGTCTGGCTAGGAAAAACTGTGCCAGCACAGAAAACATCTCCCATCGTGTTCTAGAAGTTGCACGGATGTCTGCCAAGTGTTTGGCAGGAAGAAAAGAAAAGTTGTCCAAAACAGCTTCCAATCGAATGTTCCTGTGATTGGAAAAGTCAGGAGAGTGCAAAGGTACTGTTTTCTATCAGTTGGCAAGGTGCGCACACAATCCCAGTGTTGTACAGCTTGCTTCTTCACCTTCCCGAAGCTGCCGCTCTCGCCGGCTGCCGGAGCCCAAGAAGCGGCTTCTTCGCGCAAAGACGATTGTGCCGCTCACAGGGCTCTCCTTAGCGCGGCTTCTGCCGAAAGACGCCCGGCAGCGGCTCTTACCTCCGGAGAGCATCCTACCTTCGTCTTTAGCTCCTCTTCTCATCTACACCTCGGCAAAAAGCTTCTCCACTATGTCTGGCTAGGAAAAACTGTGCCAGCACAGAAAACATCTCCCATCGTGTTCTAGAAGTTGCACGGATGTCTGCCAAGTGTTTGGCAGGAAGAAAAGAAAAGTTGTCCAAAACAGCTTCCAATCGAATGTTCCTGTGATTGGAAAAGTCAGGAGAGTGCAAAGGTACTGTTTTCTATCAGTTGGCAAGGTGCGCACACAATCCCAGTGTTGTACAGCTTGCTTCTTCATCTTCCCGAAGCTGCCACTCTCAGGAGGTAAGAGCCGCTGCCGGGCGTCTTTCGGCAGAAGCTGCGCTAAGGAGAGCACTGTGAGCGGCACAATCGTCTTTGCGCGAAGAAGCCGCTTCTTGGGCTCCGGCAGCCGGCGAAAGCGGCAGCTTCGGGAAGGTGAAGAAGCAAGCTGTACAACACTGGGATTGTGTGCGCACCTTGCCAACTGATAGAAAACAGTATCTTTGCACTCTCCTGACTTTTCCAATCACAGGAACATTCGATTGGAAGCTGTTTTGGACAACTTTTCTTTTCTTCCTGCCAAACACTTGGCAGACATCCGTGCAACTTCTAGAACACGATGGGAGATGTTTTCTGTGCTGGCACAGTTTTTCCTAGCCAGACATAGTGGAAAAGCGTTTTGCTAAGATGTAGACTACAAAAGACGCGAAAGACGAAGGTAGGATGCTCTCCGGAGGTAAGAGCCGCTGCCGGGCGTCTTTCGGCAGAAGCCGCGCTAAGGAGAGCACTGTGAGCGGCACAATCGTCTTTGCGCGAAGAAGCCGCTTCTTGGGCTCCGGCAGCCGGCGAGAGCGGCAGCTTCGGGAAGGTGAAGAAGCAAGCTGTACAACACTGGGATTGTGTGCGCACCTTGCCAACTGATAGAAAACAGTACCTTTGCACTCTCCTGACTTTTCCAATCACATGAACATTCGATTGGAAGCTGTTTTGGACAACTTTTCTTTTCTTCCTCCCAAACACTTGGCAGACATCCGTGCAACTTCTAGAACACGATGGGAGATGTTTTCTGTGCTGGCACGGGTTTTCCTAGCCAGACATAGTGGAAAAGCGTTTTGCTAAGATGTAGACTACAAAAGACGCGAAAGACGAAGGTAGGATGCTCTCCGGAGGTAAGAGCCGCTGCCGGGCGTCTTTCGGCAGAAGCCGCGCTAAGGAGAGCCCTGTGAGCGGCACAATCGTCTTTGCGCGAAGAAGCCGCTTCTTGGGCTCCGGCAGCCGGCGAGAGCGGCAGCTTCGGGAAGGTGAAGAAGCAAGCTGTACAACACTGGGATTGTGTGCGCACCTTGCCAACTGATAGAAAACAGTACCTTTGCACTCTCCTGACTTTTCCAATCACAGGAACATTCGATTGGAAGCTGTTTTGGACAACTTTTCTTTTCTTCCTGCCAAACACTTGGCAGACATCCGTGCAACTTCTAGAACACGATGGGAGATGTTTTCTGTGCTGGCACAGTTTTTCCTAGCCAGACATAGTGGAAAAGCGTTTTGCTAAGATGTAGACTACAAAAGACGAGAAAGACGAAGGTAGGATGCTCTCCGGAGGTAAGAGCCGCTGCCGGGCGTCTTTCGGCAGAAGCCGCGCTAAGGAGAGCACTGTGAGCGGCACAATCGTCTTTGCGCGAAGAAGCCGCTTCTTGGGCTCCGGCAGCCGGCGAGAGCGGCAGCTTCGGGAAGGTGAAGAAGCAAGCTGTACAACACTGGGATTGTGTGCGCACCTTGCCAACTGATAGAAAACAGTACCTTTGCACTCTCCTGACTTTTCCAATCACAGGAACATTCGATTGGAAGCTGTTTTGGACAACTTTTCTTTTCTTCCTGCCAAACACTTGGCAGACATCCGTGCAACTTCTAGAACACGATGGGAGATGTTTTCTGTGCTGGCACAGTTTTTCCTAGCCAGACATAGTGGAAAAGCGTTTTGCTAAGATGTAGACTACAAAAGACGCGAAAGACGAAGGTAGGATGCTCTCCGGAGGTAAGAGCCGCTGCCGGGCGTCTTTCGGCAGAAGCCGCGCTAAGGAGAGCCCTGTGAGCGGCACAATCGTCTTTGCGCGAAGAAGCCGCTTCTTGGGCTCCGGCAGCCGGCGAGAGCGGCAGCTTCGGGAAGGTGAAGAAGCAAGCTGTACAACACTGGGATTGTGTGCGCACCTTGCCAACTGATAGAAAACAGTATCTTTGCACTCTCCTGACTTTTCCAATCACAGGAACATTCGATTGGAAGCTGTTTTGGACAACTTTTCTTTTCTTCCTGCCAAACACTTGGCAGACATCCGTGCAACTTCTAGAACACGATGGGAGATGTTTTCTGTGCTGGCACAGTTTTTCCTAGCCAGACATAGTGGAAAAGCGTTTTGCTAAGATGTAGACTACAAAAGACGCGAAAGACGAAGGTAGGATGCTCTCCGGAGGTAAGAGCCGCTGCCGGGCGTCTTTCGGCAGAAGCCGCGCTAAGGAGAGCACTGTGAGCGGCACAATCGTCTTTGCGCGAAGAAGCCGCTTCTTGGGCTCCGGCAGCCGGCGAGAGCGGCAGCTTCGGGAAGGTGAAGAAGCAAGCTGTACAACACTGGGATTGTGTGCGCACCTTGCCAACTGATAGAAAACAGTACCTTTGCACTCTCCTGACTTTTCCAATCACAGGAACATTCGATTGGAAGCTGTTTTGGACAACTTTTCTTTTCTTCCTGCCAAACACTTGGCAGACATCCGTGCAACTTCTAGAACACGATGGGAGATGTTTTCTGTGCTGGCACAGTTTTTCCTAGCCAGACATAGTGGAAAAGCGTTTTGCTAAGATGTAGACTACAAAAGACGCGAAAGACGAAGGTAGGATGCTCTCCGGAGGTAAGAGCCGCTGCCGGGCGTCTTTCGGCAGAAGCCGCGCTAAGGAGAGCACTGTGAGCGGCACAATCGTCTTTGCGCGAAGAAGCCGCTTCTTCGGCTCCGGCAGCCGGCGAGAGCGGCAGCTTCGGGAAGGTGAAGAAGCAAGCTGTACAACACTGGGATTGTGTGCGCACCTTGCCAACTGATAGAAAACAGTATCTTTGCACTCTCCTGACTTTTCCAATCACAGGAACATTCGATTGGAAGCTGTTTTGGACAACTTTTCTTTTCTTCCTGCCAAACACTTGGCAGACATCCGTGCAACTTCTAGAACACGATGGGAGATGTTTTCTGTGCTGGCACAGTTTTTCCTAGCCAGACATAGTGGAGAAGCTTTTTGCCTAGGTGTAGATGAGAAGAGGAGCTAAAGACGAAGGTAGGATGCTCTCCGGAGGTAAGAGCCGCTGCCGGGCGTCTTTCGGCAGAAGCCGCGCTAAGGAGAGCCCTGTGAGCGGCACAATCGTCTTTGCGCGAAGAAGCCGCTTCTTGGGCTCCGGCAGCCGGCGAGAGCGGCAGCTTCGGGAAGGTGAAGAAGCAAGCTGTACAACACTGGGATTGTGTGCGCACCTTGCCAACTGATAGAAAACAGTACCTTTGCACTCTCCTGACTTTTCCAATCACAGGAACATTCGATTGGAAGCTGTTTTGGACAACTTTTCTTTTCTTCCTGCCAAACACTTGGCAGACATCCGTGCAACTTCTAGAACACGATGGGAGATGTTTTCTGTGCTGGCACAGTTTTTCCTAGCCAGACATAGTGGAAAAGCGTTTTGCTAAGATGTAGACTACAAAAGACGCGAAAGACGAAGGTAGGATGCTCTCCGGAGGTAAGAGCCGCTGCCGGGCGTCTTTCGGCAGAAGCCGCGCTAAGGAGAGCACTGTGAGCGGCACAATCGTCTTTGCGCGAAGAAGCCGCTTCTTGGGCTCCGGCAGCCGGCGAGAGCGGCAGCTTCGGGAAGGTGAAGAAGCAAGCTGTACAACACTGGGATTGTGTGCGCACCTTGCCAACTGATAGAAAACAGTACCTTTGCACTCTCCTGACTTTTCCAATCACAGGAACATTCGATTGGAAGCTGTTTTGGACAACTTTTCTTTTCTTCCTGCCAAACACTTGGCAGACATCCGTGCAACTTCTAGAACACGATGGGAGATGTTTTCTGTGCTGGCACAGTTTTTCCTAGCCAGACATAGTGGAAAAGCTTTTTGCCGAGGTGTAGATGAGAAGAGGAGCTAAAGACGAAGGTAGGGTGCTCTCCGGAGGTAAGAGCCGCTGCCGGGCGTCTTTCGGCAGAAGCCGCGCTAAGGAGAGCACTGTGAGCGGCACAATCGTCTTTGCGCGAAGAAGCCGCTTCTTGGGCTCCGGCAGCCGGCGAGAGCGGCAGCTTCGGGAAGGTGAAGAAGCAAGCTGTACAACACTGGGATTGTGTGCGCACCTTGCCAACTGATAGAAAACAGTACCTTTGCACTCTCCTGACTTTTCCAATCACAGGAACATTCGATTGGAAGCTGTTTTGGACAACTTTTCTTTTCTTCCTGCCAAACACTTGGCAGACATCCGTGCAACTTCTAGAACACGATGGGAGATGTTTTCTGTGCTGGCACAGTTTTTCCTAGCCAGACATAGTGGAAAAGCGTTTTGCTAAGATGTAGACGACAAGAGAGGCTAAAGAGTGGATGTTAGCATATGACACCCATCTTCAAAAAAGGCAATTAAGAGGACTCGCCATAGTACAAACCAGCCAGCCTCTTTTTTATCCCCAGGAAGTTGATGAAGCAGCTCTTCCTGGAAATCCTTGCCAGGCACATGACAGATGACCAAATAATGTAGTTAGCATGATTTTTCAGGGGAATTTCATGCTGAACATCACTTTAAACTCCTCTGATGAATCAACTTGACTGGTAGATGAAGGGAATATTATCTGCCTGGGCTTCAGGGAGGTTTTTGACATACCTCTACATGGCATCACACATACATATGGAAGCAATAGTGCAAAGGGGAGGGAATCAGTGTCTTTTCAGTGATGCTGAGGGTAAAGACAAGAGGCAGTGGGCACACACTGAAATACAGGAGATTGCCTTTGAACATCAGTAAATGTTTCTTTACTGTCAGGGTGACTGAACCACGGCACAGACTGCCCAGAAAGATTGTGGAGCCTGGATCTTTGAAGACATTAAAAGTACACCCAGATAGAATCCTGGGCAAGAGGCTCTAGGTATCCTGGTTTAGGCAGGGGGGTTGGGCCTGGTTAGCCCCACCAACCCCTTCCACTCTCTTTCATTCTGTGCTAGTGAATTCTCTTCAAGATGCATTTCAAAGCACTGGCATGACAAAGTTCTGTGCAGACAGAGATCCAAATGGACATGGCATCTAAGTTCCTTAAGCAGTGTTCAAGAAGAATGTAAAACTCTGGCACAAGTGTCTCTTCCCTAACTGAATCCCTTTCATGGGAAAATTCCCAGCTCTAGAAAGATCTTCTGATACGCATGCTTAAGACTGACACTGGCTGAGCAAATTTCTCCCTATGTATATCTAAGACCAGTTAGGATCTTCACCCAAAGTGCTGTCAACATAGTCACAGAATGCCTATTGTTAAGAAGTGACAGCTTCCATCAGAATGGCAGCTATTGGTCCACAAAATGGATTAATGGATGGGAATTATCTACGTGGGTTAAAAACAAAAATAAAGAGTTGGTCTTTATTTATCAATTTCATGGCAATATTGATAAGGGAAGAAAAAGATCTAAGTCCTTGACTTTCTGGACTCGAGGAAAGATTTTAAAAATTCCTTGTAAAAATGTATGATCACAATCAGACTATTGAAACCATTTTAGTTGGGAACAAAGTTCCAAAATTGTCTAGATAGTGGCAAAGAAGCCAAGAAAATAGGAAAGAAACAAAAAGAGAGCAAAAGAGTCAGCTTCAGTGTACAAGCTCGTTCTAGAAGTAGTCTGCTGGGAAAAGGAACCCCCAGCTAAATTTCCAATGTATTCCTGCGCTTGATTCAGTAACTGGTCAATGTAAAAACCAATCCTTTTGTACAACTTCTTCCAGCAACAAAAACTCCAACAGGTTGACACTACCATCATGCCTGTTCCAGACATATTTAAAAGAGAAATGATGATTTTCTTGAAAACCTACTTACATAAAAGTTGCAAGATGGTGGAGGGATTCCCACATCCTCCTTCCTCCATCTGGCTTGAAAGTATATTTGATAAAATATGCAACAAAGCACATGATTTATAAGGGAGAGTCAAATGGATGATTTGGGAATCGATCTCTTGTTGATAGTAAACTTCATATCCACTCGGTGTGACCTTTTTAAAACAAAATGTGGAGCTGAGGCATGAATCTGCCACAACAATTGTAAAGCAAACATACACACTCCCCTTCATATGCCCCCCCCTCCACACACACCTAGGCACACACAGAGATCAGCATAGCAGATCATGAACACCTTGGAAAAGACTGAAATGCTAAATGCCTCTCTTGATGGGCAAAAGAGCTGGTGCAGTAATTCAAATGCCTGGTACAAAAATTCTGTTTAATATTTAGCTCCTATTTAAAACACAGCTTTTCATTTCATTCTATTTACAGAATATTTTCATTTCATTTGTTTCTTTAAAATTACTTAGTTCTCACCTGTTGTATGTCTAGGAATATTTTCTTCCAAAAATAGAAAAAAATAGATGATATCTTTTCAGCAGAAAACATTGGTTGATACAATTTTAAACCATCATGATATGGAAGAATTCTTCTGTCCCTCTCGAAGGTGGAAGAAGCATTTGGATCACAGATCATCTACAATGAAATACTTGACATGTTTAAGATGCTTTCAATCAATTTTGATCGTCAATTGCTTATTTGTTGTAAACAGTAATTTTTCAGTGAAGGGAAAGCGTGTGTGGTATATCTACATGATATGTTCAAAGGCAGTTCCTACTAATGGCCAGGCTGAATTCCAGTAAATAATGTCCCGAATGATATTTTGCCGCCTTCTTTGGCACTTCATGAAATCTTACCCCGATGAAGTGCTGAAACACAGAGATTTTCTCTTAGAGAGTGTCTCATGTTGTAACCTATCCCATGGATTTTATGCTGTAATTCTTATCTCTTTTAAAATTTACTATCTTCTGTACAGTTTTCATGAAACTTTCTGTTACAGTAGTGAATAGCACAGATAAATGTCATTTTGTACAACTTTGAATTTACCCCAAGAGCTGAGAGAAAACTTGATCCTATACTTCAATCCGAGTTTCTTCTATAGTCCAACTTTGTTTCTCTACCATCAAGCTTCTCCTTTGTTGCTGCTCCAAGCCCCGTCCAAGGTGACCTTGAATACTTTCAGGGATGGGACACCCACAACTTCTCTGGGCAACCTGTTCCAGTGTTCCAGCACTCCCACAGTAAAAAAGGCCTTCCTTTCATCTAATATGTGTAGGAAATCATAAATCTAGGCATAGAAGCTTGGAGTGCAAATTTGAAATTCTTTGGATTTGAAGCACATTTTATATGAATACTGACTTACAGATGACTAAAAGATGTTGATGGGCATTTGAGCTGACAAGTTTTGAAAAAGTGCACGGAAATTAAAATTGAAACCACTAAAATTAAAAACTCCTTGCCATTTTCTTTTTCCTCTCCTATTCAAAATTGCATATGTCAGATATCAGTGCTTCATGCAAACCTCTCAGATGCTCTCAGAGAAAAAGCTTTTCTTTCAGACTAAGTTGCGGTTGACGTAGAACACTAGCAGGAGTGAAAGATTTTCTGGGCATCGGGGCAGCCCGTTCTCCTTGGATTTGTGTGCAGAATGCATTTTATCCAAACTGGAAAATAGATCCCAGCTCTGTTCTATTCATCATTCTTACTTCATCAGGCCAGAAGATTCTGTGAAAAGTAGCCTGTGGACCTTGAAGACAGCGCATGTGAACCAGATGAGAGGTGATAGAGAAGTTGAGGGAGAGAAGAAAGAGCATGAGGCTGAAACCAGAAAGTATTTCTCCACGTGATCATGGAAGATTGCAGGAGCCACTTGGTACTATCAAACCAGCCCAACTTGGCACTGGTGCCACCTTGGGTCTGGGAGCCATGTTGCATATCGTGCATTTTAAGGAGCCAGCTGGCCACACCCAGCCATATGCCCCCAAACACAAACCAAGGCCCTTTTCTCTGGCAAACAAAACTCAGCTGCCCTGCTTCTGGATGGCAGATTGCAGGAACCACTTGGTACTATCAAACCAGCCGAACTTGGCACTGGTGCCACCATGGGTCTGGTCACCATCCTGCCTATTGTAGCTTTTCAGGAGCCAGCCGGTCACTCTCAGCCATAGGCCCCCAAACACAAACCTCGGCCCGTTTCCCTGGCAAACAAAAGTAAGCTGCCCCGCTTCTGCATGGCAGATTGCAGGAGCTACTTAGTACTATCAAATCAGCCCGACTTGGCACAGGTGCCACCTTGGATCTGGGAACCATCCTGTGTATCGTGGATTTTCAGGGGCCAGCCGGCCACTCTCAGCCATATGCCCCCAAAAACAAACCACGGACCTTTTCTCTGGCAAACAAAACTCAGCTGCCCCACTTCTGGATGGCAGATTGCAGGAGCCACTTGGGACTATCACACCAGCACAACATGGCACTGCTGCCACCTTGGATCTGGGAACAATCCTGCGTATCGTACATATTCAGGAACCAGCCGAACACTCCCAGCCACAGGCCCCCAAACACCAACAACGGCCCTTTTCTCTGGCAAACAAAACTCAGCTGCCCCGCTTCTGGATGGCAGTTTGCAGGAGCCACTTGGGACTATCAAACCAGCCCGACTTGGTAATGGTACCACCTTGGATCTGGGAACCATCCTTCCTATCGTGGATTTTCAGGGGCCAGCCGGTCATTCCCAGCCATATGCCCCCAAACACAAACCTCGGCCCTTTCCTCTGGCAAACAAAACTCAACTGCCCCTCTTCTGGATGGCAAATTGCAGGACGCACTTGGTACTACAAAAAGAGCCCGACTTGGCAGTGGTGCCACCTTGGCTCTGGGAACCATCCTGCGTATCGAGCATTTTAAGGAGCCAGCCGGCAATTCCCAGCCGTATGCCCCAAAAAGAGACCATGGACATTTTCTCTGGCAAAAAAAACTCAGCTGTCCCGCTTCTGGATGGCAGATTGCAGGAGTCACTTTGAACCATACAACCAGCCTTACTTGGCACTGGTGCCACCTTGGATCTGGGAACCATCCTGCCTATCGTTGATTTTCAGGGGCCAGCCGGCCACTCTCAGCCATAGGCCCCCAAACACAAACCACAGCCCTTTTCTCTAGCAAACAAAATTCAACTGCCCCGCTTCTGGATGGCAAATTGCAGGAGCCACTGGGTACTACAAAAACAGCCTGACTTGGCACTGGTGCCACCTTGCGTCTGGTTACCATGCGGCGTATCGTGCATTTTAAGGAGCCAGGTGGCCACTCCCAGCCATATGCCCCCAAACACAACCCACGGCCCTTTTCTCTGGCAAACAAAACTCAGCTGCCCCGCTTCAGGATGGCAGATTGCAGGAGACACTTGGTACTATCAAACCAGCCCGACTTGGCACTGGTGCCACCTTGGGTCTGGGAACCATCCTGCGTATTGTGGATTGTCCGGAGACAGCCGACCACTCTCGGCCACAGAGCCCAATCAAAAACAAAGGTCCGTTTCCCTGGCAAAAAAAACTCAGCTGCCCCGCTTCTGGATGGGAGATTGCAGGAGGCACTTGACACTGTCAAACGAGCCCCACTTGGCACTGGTGCCACCTTGGGTCTGGGAACCATGCTGCGTATCGTGGATTTTCAGGAGCCAGCCGGCCACTGCCAGCCACAGGCCCCCAAACACAAACCACAGCCTTTTCCTCTGGCAAACAAAACTCAGCTGCCCCGCTTCTGGATGGCAGATTGCAGGAGCCACTTGGTACTATCAAACCAGCCCGACTTGGCACTGGTGCCACCTTGGGTCTGGGAACCATCCTGCCTATCGTGGATTGTAAGGAGCCAGCCGGCTACTCCCAGCCACAGGCCCCCAACAAAAACCACGGCCCTTTTTTCTCGCAAACAAAACTTAGCTGCCTCACTTCTGGATGGCAGATTGCAGGAGCCACTTGGTGTAATCAAACCAGCCCGACTTGGCACTGGTGCCACCTTGGGTCTGGGAACCATCCTGCGTATCGTGGATTCTAAGGAGCCAGCCGGCCACTCCCAGCCACAGGCCCCCAAACAAAATCAACGGCGCTGTTCCCTGGAAAACAAAACACGCCTGCCAACTTTTTGATGGAGTTTGCAGGAGCCACTTGGTACTATCAAACCAGCCCGACTTGGCACTGGTGCCACCTTGGGTCTGGGAAACATCCTGCGTATCGTGGATTCTTAGGAGCCAGCCGGCCACTCCTAGCCACAGACCCCCAAACAAAAACCTAGGCCTATTTCTCTGGCAAACAAAAGTAAGCTGCCCTGCTTCTGGATGGCAGATTGCAGGAGACACTTGGTACTATCAAACCAGCCCGACTTGGCACTGGTGCCACCTTGGATCTGGGAACCATGCTGTGTATCGTGGATATTCAGGGGCCAGCTGGCCACTCTCAGCCATATGTCCCCAAACAGAAACCTCGGCCCGTTTCTCTGGCAAACAAAACTCAACTGCCCCTCTTCTGGATGGCAAATTGCAGGATGAACTTGATACTAAAACCGCAGGCCGACTTGGTAGTGGTGACACCTTAGGCCTGGGAACCATCATGCGTATCGAGCATTTTAAGGAGCCAGCCGGCCACTCCCAGCAATATGCCCCCAAAAACAATCCACGGAATTTTTCTCTGGCAAACAAAAATCAGCTGCCCCACTTCTGGATGGCAGATTGCAGGAGCCACTTTGCACCATCAAACCAGCCCGACTTGGCACTGGTGCCACCTTGCATCTGGGAACCATGCTGCCTAGCGTGGATTTTCAGGAGCCAGCCGGCCACTCTCAGCTATATGCCCCCAAACAAAACCCACGGCCCGTTTCCCTGGCAAACAAAATTAAGCTGCCCCGCTTCTGGATGGCAGATTGCAGGACGCACTTGGTAGTATCAAACCAGCCCGACTTGGCACTGGTGCCACCTTGGGTCTGGGAACCATCCTGCGTATCGTGGGTTCAAAGGAGCCACCCGGCCACTCCCAGCCACAGGCCCCCAAATACAAACAATGGCGCTTTTCCCTGGAAAACAAAACTCGCCTGCCAACTTTTTGATGGCAGATTGCAGGAGCCACTTGGTACTATCAAATCAGCCCAACTTGGCACTGCTGCCACCATGGGTCTGGTCACCATCCTGCCTATTGTAGCTTTTCAGGAGCCAGCCGGTCACTCCCAGCCATAGGTCCCCAGTCACAAACCTCGGCCCGTTTCCCTGGCAAACAAAAGTAAGCTGCCCCGCTTCTGGATGGCAGATTGCAGGAGCCACTTGGTACTATCAAACCAGCCCAACTTGGCACTGGTGCCACCTTGGGTCTGGGAACCATGCTGCGTAACACAGATTCTAAGGAGCCAGTCGGCCACTCCCAGCCACAAGCCCCCAAACACAAACAACGGCGCTATTCTCTGGCAAACAAAACTCAACTTCCCCTCTTCTGGATGGCAAATTGCAGGACGCACTTGGTACTATAAAAACAGCCCGACTTGGCACTGGTGCCACCTTGGGTCTGGGAACCATCCTGCGTATTGTGGGTTGTCAGGAGCCAGCCGAACACTCTCGGCCACAGACCCCAATTAAAAACAACGGCCCGTTTCACAGGCAAACAAAACTCAGCTGCCCCGCTTCTGGATGGGAGATTGCAGGAGGCACTTGACACTGTGAAACCAGCCCCACTTGGCCCTGGTGCCACCTTGGGTCTGGGAACCATGCTGCGTATCATGGATTTTCAGGAGCCAGCCGGTCACTCTCAGCCATAGGCCCCCAAACACAAACCTCGGCCCGTTTCCCTGGCAAACAAAAGTAAGCTGCCCCGCTTCTGCATGGCAGATTGCAGGAGCTACTTAGTACTATCAAATCAGCCCGACTTGGCACAGGTGCCACCTTGGATCTGGGAACCATCCTGTGTATCGTGGATTTTCAGGGGCCAGCCGGCCACTCTCAGCCATATGCCCCCAAAAACAAACCACGGACCTTTTCTCTGGCAAACAAAAATCAGCTGCCCCACTTCTGGATGGCAGATTGCAGGAGCCACTTGGGACTATCACACCAGCACAACATGGCACTGCTGCCACCTTGGATCTGGGAACAATCCTGCGTATCGTACATATTCAGGAACCAGCCGAACACTCCCAGCCACAGGCACCCAAACACAAACAACGGCCCATTTCCCTGGCAAACAAAACTCAGCTGCCCCGCTTCTGGATGGCAGTTTGCAGGAGCCACTTGGGACTATCAAACCAGCCCGACTTGGTAATGGTACCACCTTGGATCTGGGAACCATCCGGCGTATCGTGGATTTTCAGGGGCCAGCCGGTCATTCCCAGCCATATGCCCCCAAACACAAACCTCGGCCCTTTTCTCTGGCAAACAAAACTCAACTGCCCCTCTTCTGGATGGCAAATTGCAGGACGCACTTGGTACTACAAAAAGAGCCCGACTTGGCAGTGGTGCCACCTTGGCTCTGGGAACCATCCTGCGTATCGAGCATTTTAAGGAGCCAGCCGGCAATTCCATGCCGTATGCCCCAAAAAGAAACCATGGACCTTTTCTCTGGCAAAAAAAACTCAGCTGTCCCGCTTCTGGATGGCAGATTGCAGGAGTCACTTTGAACCATACAACCAGCCTTACTTGGCACTGGTGCCACCTTGGATCTGGGAACCATCCTGCCTATCGTTGATTTTCAGGGGCCAGCCGGCCACTCTCAGCCATAGGCCCCCAAACACAAACCACAGCCCTTTTCTCTAGCAAACAAAATTCAACTGCCCCGCTTCTGGATGGCAAATTGCAGGAGCCACTGGGTACTACAAAAACAGCCTGACTTGGCACTGGTGCCACCTTGCGTCTGGTTACCATGCGGCGTATCGTGCATTTTAAGGAGCCAGGTGGCCACTCCCAGCCATATGCCCCCAAACACAACCCACGGCCCTTTTCTCTGGCAAACAAAACTCAGCTGCCCCGCTTCTGGATGGCAGATTGCAGGAGACACTTGGTACTATCAAACCAGCCCGACTTGGCACTGGTGCCACCTTGGGTCTGGGAACCATCCTGCGTATTGTGGATTGTCAGGAGACAGCCGACCACTCTCGGCCACAGAGCCCAATCAAAAACAAAGGTCCGTTTCCCTGGCAAAAAAAACTCAGCCGCCCCGCTTCTGGATGGGAGATTGCAGGAGGCACTTGACACTGTCAAACGAGCCCCACTTGGCACTGGTGCCACCTTGGGTCTGGGAACCATGCTGCGTATCGTGGATTTTCAGGAGCCAGCCGGCCACTGCCAGCCACAGGCCCCCAAACACAAACCACAGCCTTTTTCTCTGGCAAACAAAACTCAGCTGCCCCGCTTCTGGATGGCAGATTGCAGGAGCCACTTGGTACTATCAAACCAGCCCGACTTGGCACTGGTGCCACCTTGGGTCTGGGAACCATCCTGCCTATCGTGGATTTTAAGGAGCCAGCCGGCTACTCCCAGCCACAGGCCCCCAACAAAAACCACGGCCCTTTTTTCTCGCAAACAAAACTTAGCTGCCTCACTTCTGGATGGCAGATTGCAGGAGCCACTTGGTGTAATCAAACCAGCCCGACTTGGCACTGGTGCCACCTTGGGTCTGGGAACCATCCTGCGTATCGTGGATTCTAAGGAGCCAGCCGGCCACTCCCAGCCACAGGCCCCCAAACAAAATCAACGGCGCTGTTCCCTGGAAAACAAAACACGCCTGCCAACTTTTTGATGGAGTTTGCAGGAGCCACTTGGTACTATCAAACCAGCCCGACTTGGCACTGGTGCCACCTTGGGTCTGGGAAACATCCTGCGTATCGTGGATTCTTAGGAGCCAGCCTGCCACTCCTAGCCACAGGCCCCCAAACAAAAACCTAGGCCTATTTCTCTGGCAAACAAAAGTAAGCTGCCCTGCTTCTGGATGGCAGATTGCAGGAGACACTTGGTACTATCAAACCAGCCCGACTTGGCACTGGTGCCACCTTGGATCTGGGAACCATGCTGTGTATCGTGGATATTCAGGGGCCAGCCGGCCACTCTCAGCCATATGTCCCCAAACAGAAACCTCGGCCCGTTTCTCTGGCAAACAAAACTCAACTGCCCCTCTTCTGGATGGCAAATTGCAGGATGAACTTGATACTAAAACCGCAGGCCGACTTGGTAGTGGTGACACCTTGGGCCTGGGAACCATCATGCGTATCGAGCATTTTAAGGAGCCAGCCGGCCACTCCCAGCAATATGCCCCCAAAAACAATCCACGGAATTTTTCTCTGGCAAACAAAAATCAGCTGCCCCGCTTCTGGATGGCAGATTGCAGGAGACACTTTGCACCATCAAACCAGCCCGACTTGGCACTGGTGCCACCTTGCATCTGGGAACCATGCTGCCTAGCGTGGATTTTCAGGAGCCAGCCGGCCACTCTCAGCTATATGCCCCCAATCAAAACCCACGGCCCGTTTCCCTGGCAAACAAAAGTAAGCTGCCCCGCTTCTGGATGGCAGATTGCAGGACGCACTTGGTAGTATCAAACCAGCCCGACTTGGCACTGGTGCCACCTTGGGTCTGGGAACCATCCTGCGTATCGTGGGTTCAAAGGAGCCAGCCGGCCACTCCCAGCCACAGGCCCCCAAATACAAACAATGGCGCTTTTCCCTGGAAAACAAAACTCGCCTGCCAACTTTTTGATGGCAGATTGCCGGAGCCACTTGGTACTATCAAACCAGCCCAACTTGGCACTGGTGCCACCATGGGTCTGGTAACCATCCTGCCTATTGTAGATTTTCAGGAGCCAGCCGGTCACTCCCAGCCATAGGTCCCCAGTCACAAACCTCGGCCCGTTTCCCTGGCAAACAAAAGTAAGCTGCCCCGCTTCTGGATGGCAGATTGCAGGAGCCACTTGGTACTATCAAACCAGCCCAACTTGGCACTGGTGCCACCTTGGGTCTGGGAACCATGCTGCGTAACACAGATTCTAAGGAGCCAGTCGGCCACTACCAGCAACAAGCCCCCAAACACAAACAACGGCGCTATTCTCTGGCAAACAAAACTCAACTGCCCCTCTTCTGGATGGCAAATTGCAGGACGCACTTGGTACTATAAAAACAGCCCGACTTGGCACTGGTGCCACCTTGGGTCTGGGAACCATCCTGCGTATTGTGGGTTGTCAGGAGCCAGCCGAACACTCCCAGCCACAGGCCCCCAAATACAAACCAAAGCCTTTTTCTCTGGCAAACAAAACTCAGCTGCCCCGCTTCTGGATGGCAGATTGCAGGAGCCACTTGGGACTATCACACCAGAACAACATGGCACTGCTGCCACCTTGGATCTGGGAACCATCCTTCCTATCGTGGATTTTCAGGGGCCAGCCGGTCACTCTCAGCCATAGGCCCCAAACACAAACCACGGCCCTTTTCTCTGGAAAACAAAACTCAACTGCCCCTCTTCTGGATGGCAGATTGCAGGAGCCACTGGGTACTATGAAACCAGCCCTACTTGGCACTGATGCCACCTTGGGTCTGGGAACCATGCTGCGTATCATGGATTTTCAGGAGCCAGCCGGCCACTGCCAGCCACAGGCCCCGAAACACAAACAACAGCCTTTTTCTCTGGCAAACAAAATTCAGCTGCCCCGCTTCTGGATGGCAGATTGCAGGAACCACTTGGTACTAACAAACCAGCCCGACTTGGCACTGGTGCCACCTTGGGTCTGGGAACCATCCTGCGTATCGTGGATTCTAAGGAGCCAGCTGGCCACTCCCAGCCGCAGGCCCCAAAACACGCACAACGGTGCTTTTCCCTGGAAAACAAAACTCGCCTGCCAAACTTTTGATGGCAGATTGCAGGAGCCACTTGGTACTATCAAACCAGCCCAACTTGGCACTGGTGCCACCATGGGTCTGGTCACCATCCTGCCTATCGTAGCTTTTCAGGAGCCAGCCAGCCACCCCAATCCAGAGGCCCCCAGACAAATATTTCGGCCCGTTTCCCTGGCAAACAAAAGTAAGCTGCCCCGCTTCTGCATGGCAGATTGCAGGAGCCACTTTGCACCATCAAACCAGCCCAACTTGGCACTGGTGCCACCTCAGGTCTGGGAACCATCCTGCGTATCGTGGGTTCTAAGGAGCCAGCCGGCCACTCCCAGCCACAGGCCCCCAAACACAAACAACGGCGCTTTTCCCTGGAAAACACAACTCGCCTGCCAACTTTTTGATGGCAGATTGCAGGAGCCACTTGGTACTATCAAACCAGCCCAACTTGGCACTGGTGCCACCATGGGTCTGGTCACCATCCTGCCTATCGTAGCTTTTCAGGAGCCAGCCAGCCACCCCCAGCCAGAGGCCCCTAGACACAAACCTCGGCCCGTTTCCCTGGCAAACAAAAGTAAGCTGCCCCGCTTCTGCATGGCAGATTGCAGGAGCTGCTTAGTACTATCAAACCAGCCCGACTTGGCACTGGTGCCACCTCAGGTCTGGGAACCATCCTGCCTATCGTGGATTTTCAGGGGCCAGCCGGCCACTCTCAGCCATATGCCCCCAAAAACAAACCACGGCCCTTTTCTCTGGCAAACAAAACTCAACTGCCCCTCTTCTGGATGGCAAATTTTAGGACGCCCTTAGTACTACGAACACCGCCCGACGTGGCCCTGGTGCCACCTTGTGTCAGGGAACCATCCTGCATATCGAGCTTTTTAAGGAGCCAGACGGCCACGCCCAGCCATAAACCCCCAAAAACAAACCACGGACTATTTCTCTTGGAAACAAAAATCCGCTGCCCCGCGTCTGGATGGCAGATTGCAGGAGCCACTTTGCACCATCAAACCAGCCCGACTTGGCACTGGTGCCACCTTGGGTCTGGGAACAATCCTGCATATCGTGGATTCTAAGGAGCCAGCCGGCCACTCCCAGCCACAGGCCCCCAAACACAAACAACGGCGCTTTTCCCTGGAAAACAAAATTCGCCTGCCAACTTTTTGATGGCAGATTGCAGGAGCCACTTGGTACTATCAAACCAGCCCAACTTGGCACTGGTGCCACCTCTGGTCTGGGAACCATCCTGCCTATCGTAGCTTTTCAGGAGCCAGCCGGTCACTCCCAGCCATAGACCCCCAGACACAAACCTCGGCCCGTTTCCCTGGAAAACAAAAGTAAGCTACCCCAATTCTGGATGGCAGATTGCAGGAGCCACTTGGTACTATCAAATCAGCCCAACTTGGCACTGGTGCCACCATGGGTCTGGTAAACATCCTGCCTATCGTAGCTTTTCAGGAGCCAGCCGGTCACTCCCTGCCATAGGCCCCTGGACACAAACCTCGGCCCGTTTCCCTGGCAAACAAAAGTAAGCTGCCCCGCTTTTGGATGGCAGATTGCAGGATGCACTTGGTACTTACAAACCAGCCCGACTTGGCCCTGGTGCCACCTTGGCTCTGGGAACCATGCTGCGTAACGTAGATTCTACGAGGACAGGCGGCCACTCCCAGCCACAGGCCTCTAAACAAAAACAACGGCGCTTTTCCCTGGAAAACAAAACTCGCCTGCAAACTTCTTGATGGCAGATTGCAGGAGCCACTTGGTACTATCAAACCAGCCCAACTTGGCACTGGTGCCACCATGGGTCTGGTCACCATCCTGCCTATCGTAGCTTTTTAGGAGCCAGCAGCTCACTTCCAGCCATAGGCCTCCAGACAAATACCTCGGCACGTTTCCCTGGCAAACAAAAGTAGGCTGCCCCGCTTCTGGATGGCAAATTGCAGGACGCACTTGGTACTACGAAAACAGCCCGACTTGGCACTGATGCCACCTTGGGTCAGGGAACAATCCTGCGTATAGAGCTTTTTAAGGAGCCAGCCGGCCACGTCCAGTCATATACCCCCAAAAAAAACCACGGAACATTTCTCCAGCAAACAAAAATCCGCTGCCCCGCGTCTGGATGGCAGATTGCAGGAGCTATTTAGTATTATCAAACCAGGCCGACTTGGCACTGGTGGCACCATGAGTCTGGTAACCATCCTGCCTATCGTAGCTTTTCAGTAGCCAGCCGGTCACTCCCAGCCATAGGCCCCCAGACAAATACCTCGGCCCGTTTCCCTGGGAAACAAAAGTAAGCTGTCCCGCTTCTGGATGGAAGATTGCAGGAGCCACTTGGTACTCTCAAACCAGCCCAACTTGTTCCCAGACCCAAGGTGGCACCAGTGCCAAGTCGGGCTGGTTTGATGGTGCAACGTGGCTCCTGCAATCTGCCATCCAAAAGCGGGGCAGCTTACTTTTGTTTGCCAGGGAAACGGGCCGAGGTTTGTGTCTGGGGGCCTATGGCAGGGAGTGACCGGCTGGCTCCTCAAAAGCTACGATAGGCAGGATGTTTACCAGACCCATGGTGGCACCAGTGCCAAGTTGGGCTGATTTGATAGTACCAAGTGGCTCCTGCAATCTGCGATCCAGAATCGGGGTAGCTTACTTTTGTTTTCCAGGGAAACGGGCCGAGGTTTGTGTCTGGGGGTCTATGGCTGGGAGTGACCGGCTGGCTCCCGAAAAGCTACGATAGGCAGGATGGTTCCCAGACCAGAGGTGGCACCAGTGCCAAGTTGGGCTGGTTTGATAGTACCAAGTGGCTCCTGCAATCTGCCATCAAAAAGTTGGCAGGCGAATTTTGTTTTCCAGGGAAAAGCGCCGTTGTTTTTGTTTGGGGGCCTGTGGCTGGGAGTGGCCGGCTGGCTCCTTAGAATCCACGATATGCAGGATTGTTCCCAGACCCAAGGTGGCACCAGTGCCAAGTCGGGCTGGTTTGATGGTGCAAAGTGGCTCCTGCAATCTGCCATCCAGACGCGGGGCAGCGGATTTTTGTTTCCAAGAGAAATGGTCCGTGGTTTGTTTTTGGGGGTTTATGGCTGGGCGTGGCCGGCTGGCTCCTTAAAAAGCTCGATATGCAGGATGGTTCCCTGACACAAGGTGGCACCAGTGCCACGTCGGGTGGTTTTCGTAGTACAAAGTGCGTCCTAAAATTTGCCATCCAGAAGAGGGGCAGTTGAGTTTTGTTTGCCAGAGAAAAGGGCCGTGGTTTGTTTTTGGGGGCATATGGCTGAGAGTGGCCGGCTGGCTCCTGAAAAGCTACGATAGGCAGGATGTTTACCAGACCCATGGTGGCACCAGTGCCAAGTTGGGCTGATTTGATAGTACCAAGTGGCTCCTGCAATCTGCCATCCAGAATCGGGGTAGCTTACTTTTGTTTGCCAGGGAAACGGACCGTTGTTTGTGTTTGGGGGCCCATGGCTGGGACAACCGGCTGGCTCCTTAAAATCTACGATACGCAGGATGGTTCCCAGACCAGAGGTGGCACCAGTGCCAAGTTGGGCTGGTTTGATAGTACCAAGTGGCTTCTGCAATCTGCCATCCAGAAGCGGGGCAGCTTACTTTTGTTTGCCAGGGAAACGGGCCGAGCTTTGTGTCTCGGGGCCTATGGCTGTGAGTGACCGGCTGGCTCCTGAAAAGCTTCGATAGGCAGGATGGTGACCAGACCCATGGTGGCACCAGTGCCAAGTTGGGCTGGTTTGATAGTACCAAGTGGCTCCTGCAATCTGCCATCAAAATGTTGTCAGGCGAGTTTTGTTTTCCAGGGAAAAGCGTCGTTGTTTGTGTTTGGGGGCCTGTGGTTGGGAGTGGCCGGCTGGCTCCTTAGAAACCACGATACGCAGCATGGTTCCCAGACAAGAGGTGCCACCAGTGCCAAGTTGGGCTGGTTTGATAGTACCAAGTGGTTCCTGCAATCTGCCATCCAGAAGCGGGGCAGCTTACTTTTGTTTGCCACGGAAACGGGCCGTTGTTTGTGTTTGGGGGCCTGTGGCTGGGAGTGGCCGACTGGCTCCTTAGAATCCACGATACGCAGGATGGTTCCCAGACCAGAGGTGGCACCAGTGCCAAGTTGGGCTGGTTTGATAATACCAAGTGGCTCCTGCAATCTGCCATCCAGAAGCGGGGCAGCTTAATTTTGTTTGCCAGGGAAACGGGCCAAGGTTTGTGTCTGGGGGCCTATGGCTGTGAGTGACCGGCTAGGTCCTGAAAAGCTACGAGAGGCATGATGGTGACCAGACCCATGGTGGCACCAGTGCCAAGTTGGGCTGGTTTGATAGTACCAAGTGGCTCCTGCAATCTGCCATCAAAAATCGGCAAGCGAGTGTTGATTTCCAGGGAAAAGCGTCGTTGTTTGTGTTTGGGGGCCTGTGGCTGGGAGTGGCCGGCTGGCTCCTTAGAATCCACGATACGCAGCATGGTTCCCAGACCCAAGGTGGCACCAGTGCCAAGTCGGGCTGGCTTGATAATACCAAGTGGTTCCTGCAATCGGCCATCAAAATGTTCCCAGGCGAGTTTTGTTTTCCAGGGAAAAGCGCCGTTGTTTGTGCCTGGGGCCCTATGGCCTGGAGTGGACGGATGGCTAATTAGAATCCACGATACACAGGATGGTTCCCAGACCCATGGTGGCACCAGTGCCAAGTTGGGCTGGTTTGATAGTAACAAGTGGTTCCTGCAATCTGCCATCCAGAAGCGGGGCAGCTTACTTTTGTTTGCCAGGGAAACGGTCCGAGGTTTGTGTCTGGGGGCCTATGGCTGGGAGTGACCGGCTGGCTCCTGAAAAGCTACGATAGGCAGGATGGTGACCAGACCCATGGTGGCACCAGTGCCAAGTTGGGCTGGCTTGATAATACCAAGTGGTTCCTGCAATCGGCCATCAAAAAGTTGGCAGGCGAGTTTTGTTTTCCAGGGAAAAGCGCCGTTGTTTGTGCCTGGGGCCCTATGGCCTGGAGTGGACGGATGCCTAATTAGAACCCACGATACGCAGGATGGTTCCCAGACCTGAGGTGGCACCAGTGCCAAGTTGGGCTGGTTTGACGGTGCAAAGTGGCTCCTGCAATCTGCCATGCAGAAGCGGGGCAGCTTACTTTTGTTTGCCAGGGAAACGGGCCGAAATATTTGTCTGGGGGCCTCTGGCTGGGGGTGGCTGGCTGGCTCCTGAAAAGCTACGATAGGCAGGATGGTGACCAGACCCATGGTGGCACCAGTGCCAAGTTGGGCTGGTTTGATAGTACCAAGTGGCTCCTGCAATCTGCCATCAAAAACTTGGCAGGCGAGTTTTGTTTTCCAGGGAAAAGCGCCGTTGTTTGTGTTTGGGGGCCTGTGGCTGGGAGTGGCCGGCTGGCTCCTTAGAATCCACGATACGCAGCATGGTTCCCAGACCCAAGGTGGCACCAGTGCCAAGTCGGGCTGGCTTGATAATACCAAGTGGTTCCTGCAATTGGCCATCAAAATGTTCGCAGGCGAGTTTTGTTTTCCAGGGAAAAGCGCCTTTGTTTGTGCCTGGGGCCCTATGGCCTGGAGTGGACGGATGGCTAATTAGAATCCACGATACACAGGATGGTTCCCAGACCCATGGTGGCACCAGTGCCAAGTTGGGCTGGTTTGATAGTAACAAGTGGTTCCTGCAATCTGCCATCCAGAAGCGGGGCAGCTTACTTTTGTTTGCCAGGGAAACGGTCCGAGGTTTGTGTCTGGGGGCCTATGGCTGGGAGTGACCGGCTGGCTCCTGAAAAGCTACGATAGGCAGGATGGTGACCAGACCCATGGTGGCACCAGTGCCAAGTTGGGCTGGCTAGATAATACCAAGTGGTTCCTGCAATCGGCCATCAAAAAGTTGGCAGGCGAGTTTTGTTTTCCAGGGAAAAGCGTCGTTGTTTGTGCCTGGGGCCCTAAGGCCTGGAGTGGACGGATGGCTAATTAGAATCCACGATACACAGGATGGTTCCCAGACCCATGGTGGCACCAGTGCCAAGTTGGGCTGGTTTGATAGTACCAAGTGGTTCCTGCAATCTGCCATCCAGAAGCGGGGCAGCTTACTTTTGTTTTCCAGGGAAACGGGCCGAGGTTTTTGTCTGGGGGCCTATGGCTGGGAGTGACCGGCTGGCTCCTGAAAAGCTACGATAGGCAGGATGGTGACCAGACCCATGACGGCACCAGTGCCAAGTTGGGCTGGTTTGATAGTACCAAGTGGCTCCTGCAATCTGCCATCAAAAAGTTGGCAGGCGAGTTTTGTTTTCCAGGGAAAAGCGCCGTTGTTTGTGTTTGGGGGCCTGTGGCTGGGAGTGGCCGGCTGGCTCCTTAGAATCCACGATACTCAGCATGGTTCCCAGATCAGAGGTGGCACCAGTGCCAAGTTGGGCTGGTTTGATAGTACCAAGTGCGTCCGGGAATCTGCCATCCAGAAGCGGGGCAGCTTACTTTTGTTTGCCAGGGAAACGGGCCGAGGTATTTGTCTGGGGGCCTATGGCTGGGAGTGACCCGCTGGCTCCTGAAAAGTTACGATAGGCAGGATGGTGACCAGACCCATGGTGGCACCAGTGCCAAGTTGGGCTGGTTTGATAGTACCAAGTGGCTCCTGCAATCTGCCATCAAAAAGTTGGCAGGCGAGTTTTGTTTTCCAGGGAAAAGCGCCGTTGTTTGTGTTTGGGGGCCTGTGGCTGGGAGTGGCCGGCTGGCTCCTTAGAATCCACGATACGCAGGATGGTTCCCAGACTTGACGTGGCACCAGTGCCAAGTCGGGCTGGTTTGATAGTACCAAGTGCGTCCTGCAATCTGCCATCCAGAAGCGGGGCAGCTTACTTTTGTTTTCCAGGGAAACGGGCAGAGGTATTTGTCTGGGGGCCTATGGCTGGGAGTGACCGGCTGGCTCCTGAAAAGCTACGATAGGCAGGATGGTGACCAGACCCATGGTGGCACCAGTGCCAGGTTGGGCTGGTTTGATAGTACCAAGTGGCTCCTGCAATCTGCCATCAAAAAGTTGTCAGGCGAGTTTTGTTTTCCAGGGAAAAGCGCCGTTGTTTGTGTTTGGGGGCCTGTGGCAGGGAGTGGCCGGCTGGCTCCTTAGAATCCACGATACGCAGGATGGTTCCCAGACCAGTGGTGGCACCAGTGCCAAGTCGGGCTGGTTTGATAGTAACAAGTGCGTCCTCCTATCTGCCATCCAGAAGCGGGGCAGCTTACTTTTGTTTGCCAGGGAAACGGGCCGAGCTTTGTGTCTGGGGGCCTATGGCTGGGAGTGACCGGCTGGCTCCTGAAAAGCTACGATAGGCAGGATGGTGACCAGACCCATGGTGGCACCAGTGCCAAGTTGGGCTGGTTTGATAGTACCAAGTGGCTCCTGCAATCTGCCATCAAAAAGTTGTCAGGCGAGTTTTGTTTTCCAGGGAAAAGCGCCGTTGTTTGTGTTTGGGGGCCTGTGGCTGGGAGTGGCCGGCTGGCTAATTAGAATCCACGATACGCAGGATGGTTCCCAGACCAGAGGTGGCAACAGTGACAAGTCGGGCCAGTTTGATGGTGCAAAGTGGCTCCTGCAATCTGCCATCCAGAAGCAGGGCTGCTTACTTTTGTTTGCCAGGGAAAGGAGCCGAGGTTTGTGTCTGGGGGCCTATGGCTGGGAGTGACCAGCTGGCTCCTGAAAAGGTACGATAGGCAGGATGGTGACCAGACCCATGGTGGCACCAGTGCCAAGTTCGGCTGATTTGATAGTACCAAGTGGCTCCTGCAATCTGCCATCAAAATGTTGGTAGGCGAGTTTTGTTTTCCAGAGAAAAGCGCCGTTGTTTGTGTTTGGGGGCCTGTGGGTTGGAGTGGCCGGATGGCTAATTAGAATCCACGATACGCAGGATGGTTCCCAGACCTAAAGTGGCACCAGTGACAAGTTGGGCCAGTTTGATGGTGCAAAGTTGCTACTGAAATCTGCCATCCAGAAACGGGGCAGCTTACTTTTGTTTGCCAGGGAAACGGGCCAAGGCTTGTGTCTGGGGGCCTATGGCTGTGCGTGACCGGCTAGGTCCTGAAAAGCTACGAGAGGCATAATGGTGACCAGACCCATGGTGGCACCAGTGCCAAGTTGGGCTGGTTTGATAGTACCAAGTGGCTCCTGCAATCTGCCATCAAAAAGTCGGGAAGCGAGTGTTGATTTCCAGGGAAAAGCGCCGTTGTTTTTGTTTGGGGGCCTATGGGTGGGAGTGGCCGGCTGGCTCCTTAGAATCCACGATACGCAGGATGGTTCCCAGACCTGAGGTGGCACCAGTGCCAAGTTGGGCTGGTTTGATAGTACCAAGTGCGTCCTGCAATCTGCCATCCAGAAGCGGGGTAGCTTACTTTTGTTTGCCAGGGAAACGGTCCGAGGTTTGTGTCTCGGGGCCTATGGCTGGGAGTGACCGGCTGGCTCCTGAAAAGCTACGATAGGCAGGATGGTGACCAGACCCATGGTGGCACCAGTGCCAAGTTGGGCTGGTTTGATAGTACCAAGTGGCTCCTGCAATCTGCCATCAAAAATTTGGCAGGCGAGTTTGTTATCCAGGGAAAAGCGCCGTTGTTTGTGCCTGGGGCCCTATGGCCTGGAGTGGACGGATGGCTAATTAGAATCCACGATACACAGGATGGTTCCCAGACCCATGGTGGCACCAGTGCCAAGTTGGGCTGGTTTGATAGTACCAAGTGGTTCCTGCAATCTGCCATCCAGAAGCGGGGCAGCTTACTTTTGTTTGCCAGGGAAACGGTCCGAGGATTGTGTCTGGGGGCCTAAGCCTGGAAGTGACCGGCTGGCTCGTGAAAAGCTACGATAGGCAGGATGGTGACCAGACCCATGACGGCACCAGTGCCAAGTTGGGCTGGTTTGATAGTACCAAGTGGCTCCTGCAATCTGCCATCAAAAAGTTGTCAGGCGAGTTTTGTTTTCCAGGGAAAAGCGCCGTTGTTTGTGTTTGGGGGCCTGTGGCTGGGAGTGGCCGGCTGGCTCCTTAGAATCCACGATACTCAGCATGGTTCCCAGACCAGAGGTGGCACCAGTGCCAAGTTGGGCTGGTTTGATTGTAACAAGTGCGTCCGGGAATCTGCCATCCAGAAGCGGGGCAGCTTACTTTTGTTTGCCAGGGAAACGGGCCGAGGTTTGTGTCTGGGGGCCTATGGCTGGGAGTGGCCGGCTGGCTCATGAAAAGCTACGATAGGCAGGATGGTGACCAGACCCATGGTGGCACCAGTGCCAAGTTGGGCTGGTTTGATAGTACCAAGTGGCTCCTGCAATCTGCCATCAAAAAGTCGGCAAGCGAGTGTTGATTTCCAGGGAAAAGCGTCGTTGTTTGTGTTTGGGGGCCTGTGGCTGGGAGTGGCCGGCTGGCTCCTTAGAATCCACGATACGCAGCATGGTTCCCAGACCCAAGGTGGCACCAATGCCAAGTCGGGCTGGCTTGATAATACCAAGTGGTTCCTGCAATCGGCCATCAAAATGTTCGCAGGCGAGTTTTGTTTTCCAGGGAAAAGCGCCGTTGTTCGTGCCTGGGGCCCTATGGCCTGGAGTGGACGGATGGCTAATTAGAATCCACGATACACAGGATGGTTCCCAGACCCATGGTGGCACCAGTGCCAAGTTGGGCTGGTTTGATAGTACCAAGTGGTTCCTGCAATCTGCCATCCAGAAGCGGGGCAGCTTACTTTTGTTTGCCAGGGAAACCGTCCGAGGTTTGTGTCTGGGGGCCTATGGCTGGGAGTGACCGGCTGGCTCCTGAAAAGCTACGATAGGCAGGATGGTGACCAGACCCATGGTGGCACCAGTGCCAAGTTGGGCTGGCTTGATAATACCAAGTGGTTCCTGATATCGGCCATCAAAAAGTTGGCAGGCGAGTTTTGTTTTCCAGGGAAAAGCGCCGTTGTTTGTGCCTGGGGCCCTATGGCCTGGAGTGGACGGATGGCTAATTAGAACCCACGAGACGCAGGATGGTTCCCAGACCTGAGGTGGCACCAGTGCCAAGTTGGGCTGGTTTGACGGTGCAAAGTGGCTCCTGCAATCTGCCATGCAGAAGCGGGGCAGCTTACTTTTGTTTGCCAGGGAAACGGGCCGAAATATTTGTCTGGGGGCCTCTGGCTGGGGGTGGCTGGCTGGCTCCTGAAAAGCTACGATAGGCAGGATGGTGACCAGACCCATGGTGGCACCAGTGCCAACTTGGGCTGGTTTGATAGTACCAAGTGGCTCCTGCAATCTGCCATCAAAAACTTGGCAGGCGAGTTTTGTTTTCCAGGGAAAAGCGCCGTTGTTTGTGTTTGGGGGCCTGTGGCAGGGAGTGGCCGGCTGGCTCCTTAGAATCCATGATACGCAGCATGGTTCCCAGACCCAAGGTGGCACCAGTGCCAAGTCGGGCTGGCTTGATAATACCAAGTGGTTCCTGCAATCGGCCATCAAAAAGTTGGCAGGCGAGTTTTGTTTTCCAGGGAAAAGCGCCGTTGTTTGTGCCTGGGGCCCTATGGCCTGGAGTGGACGGATGGCTAATTAGAATCCACGATACACAGGATGGTTCCCAGACCCATGGTGGCACCAGTGCCAAGTTGGGCTGGTTTGATAGTAACAAGTGGTTCCTGCAATCTGCCATCCAGAAGCGGGGCAGCTTACTTTTGTTTGCCAGGGAAACGGTCCGAGGTTTGTGTCTGGGGGCCTATGGCTGGGAGTGACCGGCTGGCTCCTGAAAAGCTACGATAGGCAGGATGGTGACCAGACCCATGGTGGCACCAGTGCCAAGTTGGGCTGGCTAGATAATACCAAGTGGTTCCTGCAATCGGCCATCAAAAAGTTGGCAGGCGAGTTTTGTTTTCCAGGGAAAAGCGCTGTTGTTTGTGCCTGGGGCCCTATGGCCTGGAGTGGACGGATGGCTAATTAGAATCCACGATACACAGGATGGTTCCCAGACCCATGGTGGCACCAGTGCCAAGTTGGGCTGGTTTGATAGTACCAAGTGGTTCCTGCAATCTGCCATCCAGAAGCGGGGCAGCTTACTTTTGTTTTCCAGGGAAACGGGCCGAGGTTTTTGTCTGGGGGCCTATGGCTGGGAGTGACCGGCTGGCTCGTGAAAAGCTACGATAGGCAGGATGGTGACCAGACCCATGACGGCACCAGTGCCAAGTTGGGCTGGTTTGATAGTACCAAGTGGCTCCTGCAATCTGCCATCACAAACTTGGCGGGCGAGTTTTGTTTTCCAGGGAAAAGCGCCGTTGTTTGTGTTTGGGGGCCTGTGGCTGGGAGTGGCCGGCTGGCTCCTTAGAATCCACGATACTCAGCATGGTTCCCAGATCAGAGGTGGAACCAGTGCCAAGTTGGGCTGGTTTGATAGTACCAAGTGCGTCCGGGAATCTGCCATCCAGAAGCGGGGCAGCTTACTTTTGTTTGCCAGGGAAACGGGCCGTGGGTTTTGTTTGGGGGCCTATGGCTGAGAGTGACCGGCTGGCTCCTGAAAAGTTACGATAGGCAGGATGGTGACCAGACCCATGGTGGCACCAGTGCCAAGTTGGGCTGGTTTGATAGTACCAAGTTGCTCCTGCAATCTGCCATCAAAAAGTTGGCAGGCGAGTTTTGTTTTCCAGGGAAAAGCGCCGTTGTTTGTGTTTGGGGGCCTGTGGCAGGGAGTGGCCGGCTGGCTCCTTAGAATCCACGATACGCAGGATGGTTCCCAGACTTGACGTGGCACCAGTGCCAAGTCGGGCTGGTTTGATAGTACCAAGTGCGTCTTGCAATCTGCCATCCAGAAGCGGGGCAGCTTACTTTTGTTTTCCAGGGAAACGGGCCGAGGTATTTGTCTGGGGGCCTATGGCTGGGAGTGACCCGCTGGCTCCTGAAAAGCTACGATAGGCAGGATGGTGACCAGACCCATGGTGGCACCAGTGCCAAGTTGGGCTGGTTTGATAGTACCAAGTGGCTCCTGCAATCTGCCATCAAAAAGTTGTCAGGCGAGTTTTGTTTTCCAGGGAAAAGCGCCGTCGTTTGTGTTTGGGTGCCTGTGGCTGGGAGTGGCCAGCTGGCTAATTAGAATCCACGATACGCAGGATGGTTCCCAGACCAGTGGTGGCACCAGTGCCAAGTCGGGCTGGTTTGATAGTACCAAGTGGCTCCTGCAATCTGCCATCCAGAAGCGGGGCAGCTTACTTTTGTTTGCCAGGGAAACGGGCCGAGGTTTGTGTCTCGGGGCCTATGGCTGGGAGTGACCGGCTGGCTCCTGAAAAGCTACGATAGGCAGGATGGTGACCAGACCCATGGTGGCACCAGTGCCAAGTTGGGCTGGTTTGATAGTACCAAGTGGCTCCTGCAATCTGCCATCAAAAATTTGGCAGGCGAGTTTGTTATCCAGGGAAAAGCGCCGTTGTTTGTGCCTGGGGCCCTATGGCCTGGAGTGGACGGATGGCTAATTAGAATCCACGATACACAGGATGGTTCCCAGACCCATGGTGGCACCAGTGCCAACTTGGGCTGGTTTGATAGTACCAAGTGGTTCCTGCAATCTGCCATCCAGAAGCGGGGCAGCTTACTTTTGTTTGCCAGGGAAACGGTCCGAGGATTGTGTCTGGGGGCCTAAGCCTGGAAGTGACCGGCTGGCTCGTGAAAAGCTACGATAGGCAGGATGGTGACCAGACCCATGACGGCACCAGTGCCAAGTTGGGCTGGTTTGATAGTACCAAGTGGCTCCTGCAATCTGCCATCAAAAACTTGGCAGGCGAGTTTTGTTTTCCAGGGAAAAGCGCCGTTGTTTGTGTTTGGGGGCCTGTGGCTGGGAGTGGCCGGCTGGCTCCTTAGAATCCACGATACGCAGGATGGTTCCCAGACCAGAGGTGGCACCAGTGCCAAGTTGGGCTGGTTTGATTGTAACAAGTGCGTCCGGGAATCTGCCATCCAGAAGCGGGGCAGCTTACTTTTGTTTGCCAGGGAAACGGGCCGAGGTTTGTGTCTGGGGGCCTATGGCTGGGAGTGGCCGGCTGGCTCATGAAAAGCTACGATAGGCAGGATGGTGACCAGACCCATGGTGGCACCAGTGCCAAGTTGGGCTGGTTTGATAGTACCAAGTGGCTCCTGCAATCTGCCATCAAAAAGTCGGCAAGCGAGTGTTGATTTCCAGGGAAAAGCGTCGTTGTTTGTGTTTGGGGGCCTGTGGCTGGGAGTGGCCGGCTGGCTCCTTAGAATCCACGATACGCAGCATGGTTCCCAGACCCAAGGTGGCACCAGTGCCAAGTCGGGCTGGCTTGATAATACCAAGTGGTTCCTGCAATCGGCCATCAAAATGTTCGCAGGCGAGTTTTGTTTTCCAGGGAAAAGCGCCGTTGTTTGTGCCTGGGGCCCTATGGCCTGGAGTGGACGGATGGCTAATTAGAATCCACGATACACAGGATGGTTCCCAGACCCATGGTGGCACCAGTGCCAAGTTGGGCTGGTTTGATAGTACCAAGTGGTTCCTGCAATCTGCCATCCAGAAGCGGGGCAGCTTACTTTTGTTTGCCAGGGAAACGGTCCGAGGTTTGTGTCTGGGGGCCTATGGCTGGGAGTGACCGGCTGGCTCCTGAAAAGCTACGATAGGCAGGATGGTGACCAGACCCATGGTGGCACCAGTGCCAAGTTGGGCTGGCTTGATAATACCAAGTGGTTCCTGCAATCGGCCATCAAAATGTTGGCAGGCGAGTTTTGTTTTCCAGGGAAAAGCGCCGTTGTTTGTGCCTGGGGCCCTATGGCCTGGAGTGGACGGATGGCTAATTAGAACCCACGAGACGCAGGATGGTTCCCAGACCTGAGGTGGCACCAGTGCCAAGTTGGGCTGGTTTGACGGTGCAAAGTGGCTCCTGCAATCTGCCATGCAGAAGCGGGGCAGCTTACTTTTGTTTGCCAGGGAAACGGGCCGAAATATTTGTCTGGGGGCCTCTGGCTGGGGGTGGCTGGCTGGATCCTGAAAAGCTACGATAGGCAGGATGGTGACCAGACCCATGGTGGCACCAGTGCCAAGTTGGGCTGGTTTGATAGTACCAAGTGGCTCCTGCAATCTGCCATCAAAAACTTGGCAGGCGAGTTTTGTTTTCCAGGGAAAAGCGCCGTTGTTTGTGTTTGGGGGCCTGTGGCAGGGAGTGGCCGGCTGGCTCCTTAGAATCCACGATACGCAGCATGGTTCCCAGACCCAAGGTGGCACCAGTGCCAAGTCGGGCTGGCTTGATAATACCAAGTGGTTCCTGCAATCGGCCATCAAAAAGTTGGCAGGCGAGTTTTGTTTTCCAGGGAAAAGCGCCGTTGTTTGTGCCTGGGGCCCTATGGCCTGGAGTGGACGGATGGCTAATTAGAATCCACGATACAAAGGATGGTTCCCAGACCCATGGTGGCACCAGTGCCAAGTCGGGCTGGTTTGATAGTACCAAGTGCGTCCTGCAATCTGCCATCCAGAAGCGGGGCAGCTTACTTTTGTTTGCCAGGGAAACGGGCCGAGCTTTGTGTCTGGGGGCCTATGGCTGGGAGTGACCGGCTGGCTCCTGAAAAGCTACGATAGGCAGGATGGTGACCAGACCCATGGTGGCACCAGTGCCAAGTTGGGCTGGTTTGATAGTACCAAGTGGCTCCTGCAATCTGCCATCAAAAAGTTGTCAGGCGAGTTTTGTTTTCCAGGGAAAAGCGCCGTTGTTTGTGTTTGGGGGCCTGTGGCTGGGAGTGGCCGGCTGGCTAATTAGAACCCACGATACGCAGGATGGTTCCCAGACCAGAGGTGGCAACAGTGACAAGTCGGGCCAGTTTGATGGTGCAAAGTGGCTCCTGCAATCTGCCATCCAGAAGCAGGGCTGCTTACTTTTGTTTGCCAGGGAAAGGAGCCGAGGTTTTTGTCTGGGGGCCTATGGCTGGGAGTGACCAGCTGGCTCCTGAAAAGGTACGATAGGCAGGATGGTTACCAGACCCATGGTGGCACCAGTGCCAAGTTGGGCTGATTTGATAGTACCAAGTGGCTCCTGCAATCTGCCATCAAAATGTTGGTAGGCGAGTTTTGTTTTCCAGGGAAAAGCGCCGTTGTTTGTGTTTGGGGGCCTGTGGGTGGGAGTGGCCGGCTGGCTCCTTAGAATCCACGATACGCAGGATGGTTCCCAGACCTAACGTGGCACCAGTGACAAGTCGGGCCAGTTTGATGGTGCAAAGTTGCTACTGCAATCTGCCATCCAGAAACGGGGCAGCTTACTTTTGTTTGCCAGGGAAACGGGCCAAGGTTTGTGTCTGGGGGCCTATGGCTGTGAGTGACCCGCTAGGTCCTTAAAAGCTACGAGAGGCATGATGGTGACCAGACCCATGGTGGCACCAGTGCCAAGTTGGGCTGGTTTGATAGTACCAAGTGGCTCCTGCAATCTGCCATCAAAAAGTCGGCAAGCGAGTGTTGATTTCCAGGGAAAAGCGCCGTTGTTTGTGTTTGGGGGCCTGTGGCAGGGAGTGGCCGGCTGGCTCCTTAGAATCCACGATACGCAGCATGGTTCCCAGACCCAAGGTGGCACCAGTGCCAAGTCGGGCTGGCTTGATAATACCAAGTGGTTCCTGCAATCGGCCATCAAAAAGTTGGCAGGCGAGTTTTGTTTTCCAGGGAAAAGCGCCGTTGTTTTTGTTTGGGGGCCTATGGGTGGGAGTGGCCGGCTGGCTCCTTAGAATCCACGAGACGCAGGATGGTTCCCAGACCTGAGGTGGCACCAGTGCCAAGTTGGGCTGGTTTGATAGTACCAAGTGCGTCCTGCAATCTGCCATCCAGAAGCGGGGTAGCTTACTTTTGTTTGCCAGGGAAACGGGCCGAGGTTTGTGTCTGGGGGCCTATGGCTGGGAGTGACCGGCTGGCTCCTGAAAAGCTACGATAGGCAGGATGGTGACCAGACCCATGGTGGCACCAGTGCCAAGTTGGGCTGGTTTGATAGTACCAAGTGGCTCCTGCAATCTGCCATCAAAAAGTTGGCAGGTGAGTTTTGTTTTCCAGGGAAAAGCGCCGTTGTTTGTGTTTGGGGGCCTGTGGTTGGGAGTGGCCAGCTGGCTCCTTAGAATCCACGATACGCAGGATGGTTCCCAGACCAGAGGTCGCAGCAGTGCCAAGTCGGGCTGGTTTGATGGTGCAAAGTGGCTCCTGCAATCTGCCATCCAGAAGCGGGGTAGCTTACTTTTGTTTGCCAGGGAAACGGGCCGAGGTTTGTGACTGGGGGCCTATGGCTGGGAGTGACCGGCTGGCGCCTGAAAAGCTACGATAGGCAGGATGGTGACCAGACCCATGGTGGCACCAGTGCCAAGTTGGGCTGGTTTGATAGTACCAAGTGGCTCCTGCAATCTGCCATCAAAAAGTTGGCAGGCCAGTTTTGTTTTCCAGGGAAAAGCGCCGTTGTTTCTGTTTGGGGGCCTGTGGCTGGGAGTGGCCGGCTGCCTCCTTTGAACCCAGGATACGCAGGATGGTTCCCAGAGCCAAGGTTACGCCAGTGCCAAGTTCGGCTGGTTTGATAGTACCAAGTGGATCCTGCAAACTGCCATCCAGAAGCGGGACAGCTTAATTTTGTTTCCCAGGGAAACGGGCCGAGGTATTTGCCTGGGGGCCTATGGCTGGGCGTGACTGGCTGGCTACTGAAAAGCTACGATAGGCAGGATGGTTACCAGGCTCATGGTGGCCCCACTGCCAAGTCGGGCTGGTTTGATAATACTAAATAACTCCTGAAATCTGCCATCCAGACGCGGGGCAGCGGATTTCTGTTTGCTGGAGAAAAGTTCCGTGGTTTTTTTTTGGGGGTATATGGCTGGACGTGGCCGGCTGGCTCCTTAAAAATCTCGATACGCAGGATTGTTCCCTGACCCAAGGTGGCATGAGTGCCAAGTCGGGCTGTTTTCGTAGTACCAAGTGCGTCCTGCAATTTGCCATCCAGAAGAGGGGCAGTTGAGTTTTGTTTGCCAGAGAAAAGGACCGTGGTATATGTTTGGGGGCATATGGCTGAGAGTGGCCGGCTGGCCCCTGAAAATCCACGATAGGCAGGATGGTTCCCAGAACCAAGGTGGCACCAGTGCCATGTTGGCCTGGTTTGATAGTACCATGTGGCTCCTGCAATCTGCCATCCAGAAGCGGGGCTGCTTACTTTTGCTTGCCAGGGAAACGGGCCGAGATATTTGTCTGGGGGCCTATGGCTGGGAGTGACCGGCTGGCTCCTGAAAAGCTACGATAGGCAGGATGGTGACCAGACCCATGGTGGCACCAGTGCCAAGTTGGGCTGGTTTGATAGTACCAAGTGGCTCCTGCAATCTGCCATCAAAAACTTGGCAGGCCAGTTTTGTTTTCCAGGGAAAAGCGCCGTTGTTTCTGTTTGGGGGCCTGTGGCTGGGAGTGGCCGGCTGCCTCCTTTGAACCCAGGATACGCAGGATGGTTCCCAGAGCCAAGGTTACGCCAGTGCCAAGTTCGGCTGGTTTGATAGTACCAAGTGGATCCTGCAAACTGCCATCCAGAAGCGGGACAGCTTAATTTTGTTTCCCAGGGAAACGGGCCGAGGTATTTGTCTGGGGGCCTATGGCTGGGCGTGACTGGCTGGCTACTGAAAAGCTACGATAGGCAGGATGGTTACCAGGCTCATGGTGGCCCCACTGCCAAGTCGGGCTGGTTTGATAATACTAAATAACTCCTGAAATCTGCCATCCAGACGCGGGGCAGCGGATTTCTGTTTGCTGGAGAAAAGTTCCGTGGTTTTTTTTTGGGGGTATATGGCTGGACGTGGCCGGCTGGCTCCTTAAAAATCTCGATACGCAGGATTGTTCCCTGACCCAAGGTGGCATGAGTGCCAAGTCGGGCTGTTTTCGTAGTACCAAGTGCGTCCTGCAATTTGCCATCCAGAAGAGGGGCAGTTGAGTTTTGTTTGCCAGAGAAAAGGACCGTGGTATATGTTTGGGGGCATATGGCTGAGAGTGGCCGGCTGGCCCCTGAAAATCCACGATAGGCAGGATGGTTCCCAGAACCAAGGTGGCACCAGTGCCATGTTGGCCTGGTTTGATAGTACCATGTGGCTCCTGCAATCTGCCATCCAGAAGCGGGGCTGCTTACTTTTGCTTGCCAGGGAAACGGGCCGAGATATTTGTCTGGGGGCCTATGGCTGGGAGTGACCGGCTGGCTCCTGAAAAGCTACGATAGGCAGGATGGTGACCAGACCCATGGTGGCACCAGTGCCAAGTTGGGCTGGTTTGATAGTACCAAGTGGCTCCTGCAATCTGCCATCCAAAAGTTGTCAGGCGAGTTTTGTTTTCCAGGGAAAAGCGCCGTTGTTCTTGTTTAGAGGCCTGTGGCTGGGAGTGGCCGGCTGCCTCCTTTGAACCCAGGATACGCAGGATGGTTCCCAGAGCCAAGGTGGCACCAGTGCCAAGTTGGGCTGGTTTGATAGTACCAAGTGGCTCCTGCAATCTGCCATCCAGAAGCGGGACAGCTTACTTTTGTTTCCCAGGGAAACGGGCCGAGGTATTTTTCTGGGGGCCTATGGCTGGGAGTGACCGGCTGGCTACTGAAAAGCTACGATAGGCAGGATGGTTACCAGACTCATGGTGGCACCAGTGCCAAGTCGGGCTGGTTTGATAATACTAAATAGCTCCTGAAATCTGCCATTCAGACGCGGGGCAGCGGATTTTTGTTTGCTGGAGAAAAGTTCCGTGGTTTTTTTTTGGGGGTATATGGCTGGACGTGGCCGGCTGGCTCCATAAAAAGATCGATACGCAGGATTGTTCCCTGACCCAAGGTGGCATCAGTGCCAAGTCGGGCTGTTTTCGTAGTACCAAGTGCGTCCTGCAATTTGCCATCCAGAAGAGGGGCAGTTGAGTTTTGTTTGTCAGAGAAAAGGGCCGTGGTATGTGTTTGGATCCATATGGCTGAGATTGGCCGGCTGGCCCCTGAAAATCCACGATAGGCAGGATGGTTCCCAGAGCCAAGGTGGCACCAGTGCCATGTTTGCCTGGTCTGATAGTACCATGTGCCTCCTGCAATCTGCCATCAAAATGTTGGCAGGCGAGTTTTGTTTTCCAGGGAAAAGCGCCGTATTTTGTGTTTGGGCGCCTGTGGCTCAGAATGGCCGGGTGGCTGCTTAGAATCCACGATACGCAGGATGGTTCCCAGACCCAAGGTGGCACCAGTGCCAAGTCGGGCTGGTTTGACACTACCAAGTGGCTCCTGCAATCTGCCATCCAGAATCGGGGCAGCTTAATTTTGTTTGCCAGGGAAACGGTCCGAGGTTTGTGTCTGGGGGCCTATGGCTGGGAGTGACCGGCTGGCTCCTGAAATGCTACAATAGGCAGGATGGTTCCCAGACCCATAGTGGCACCAGTACCAAGTTGGGATGATTTGATAGTACCAAGTGGCTCCTGCAATCTGCCATCAAAAAGCTGGCAGGCGAGTTTTGTTTTCCAGGGAAAAGCGCCGTTGTTTGTGTTTGGGGGCCTGTGGCTGGGAGTGGCCGGCTGGCTCCTTAGAATCCACGATATGCAGGATTGTTCCCAGACCCAAGGTGGCACCAGTGCCAAGTCGGGCTGGTTTGATGGTGCAAAGTGGCTCCTGCAATCTGCCATCCAGACGCGGGGCAGCGGATTTTTGTTTCCATGAGAAATGGTCCGTGGTTTGTTTTTGGGGGTATATGGCTCAGCGTGGCCGGCTGGCTCCTTAAAAAGCTCGATATGCAGGATGGTTCCCTGACACAAGGTGGCACCAGTGCCACGTCGGGCGGTTTTCGTAGTACAAAGTGCGTCCTAAAATTTGCCATCCAGAAGAGGGGCAGTTGAGTTTTGTTTGCCTGTGAAACGGGCCGTTGTTTTTGATTGGGGTCTGTGGCCGAGAGTGTTCGGCTGGCTCCTGACAACCCACAATACGCAGGATGGTTCCCAGACCCAAGGTGGCACCAGTGCCAAGTCGGGCTGGTTTGATAGTACCAAGTGGCTCCTGCAATCTGCCATCCAGAAGCGGTGCAGTTGAGTTTTGTTTGCCAGAGAAAAGGGCCGTGGGTTGTGTTTGGGGGCATATGGCTTGGAGTGGCCGGCTGTCTCATTAAAAAGATCGATACGCAGGATGGTTCCGAGACCCAAGGTGGCACCAGTGCCAAGTCGGGCTGTTTTTATAGTACCAAGTGCGTCCTGCAATTTGCCATCCAGAAGAGGGGCAGTGGAGTTTTGTTTGCCAGAGAATAGCGCCGTTGTTTGTGTTTGGGGGCTTGTGGCTGGGAGTGGCCGACTGGCGCCTTAGAATCTGTGTTACGCAGCATGGTTCCCAGACCAGAGGTGGCACCAGTTCCAAGTCGGGCTGGTTTGATAGTACCAAGGGGCTCCTGCAATCTGCCATCCAGAAGCGGGGCAGCTTACTTTTGTTTGCCAGGGAAACGGGCCGAGGTTTGTGACTGGGGACCTATGGCTGGGAGTGACCGGCTGGCTCCTGAAAAGCTACGATAGGCAGGATGGTGACCAGACCCATGGTGGCACCAGTGCCAAGTTGGGCTGGTTTGATAGTACCAAGTGGCTCCTGCAATCTGCCATCAAAAAGTTGGCAGGCGAGTTTTGTTTTCCAGGGAAAAGCGCCGTTGTTTGTGTTTGAGGGCCTGTGGCTGGGAGTGGCCGGCTGGCTCCTTAGAATCCACGATACGCAGGATGGTTCCCAGACCAGAGGTGGCACCTTTGCCAAGTTGGGCTGGTTTGATAGTACCAAGTGCGTCCTGCAATCTGCCATCCAGAAGCGGGGCAGCTTACTTTTGTTTGCCAGGGAAACGGGCCGAGGTTTGTGTCTGGGCGCCTATGGCTGGGAGTGACCTGCTAGGTCCTGAAAAGCTGCGATAGGCAGGATGGTGACCAGACCCATGGTGGCACCAGTGCCAAGTTGGGCTGGTTTGATAGTACCAAGTGGCTCCTGCAATCTGCCATCCAGAAGCGGGGTAGCTTACTTTTGTTTGCCAGGGAAACGGGCAGAGCTTTGTGTCTGGGGGCATATGGCTGAGAGTGGCCGTCTGGCCCCTGAAAATCCACGATAGGCAGGATGGTTCCCAGACCAGAGGTGGCACCAGTGCCAAGTCGGGCTGGTTTGATAGTACTAAATAGCACCTGCAATCTGCCATCAAAAAGTTGGCAGGCCAGTTTTGTTTTCCAAGGAAAAGCACCGTTGTTTGTGTTTGGGGGACTGTGGCTGGGAGTGGCCGGCTGGCTCCTTAGAACACACGATACGCAGGATGGTTCCCAGACCCAAGGTGGCACCAGTGCCACGTCGGGCTGGTTTGATGGTGAAAAGTGGCTCCTGCAATCTGCCATCCTGAAGCGGGGTAGCTTACTTTTGTGTGCCAGGGAAACGGGCCGAGGTTTATGACTGGGGGCCTAGGGCTAGGAGTGACAGGCTGGCTCCTGAAAAGCTACAATAGGCAGGATGGTTCCCAGACCCAAGGTGGCACCAGTGCCAAGTTGGGCTGGTTTGATGGTACCAAGTGGCTCCTGCAATCTGCCATCAAAAAGTTGGCAGGCCAGTTTTGTTTTCCAGGGAAAAGCGCCGTTGTTTGTGTTTGGGGGACTGTGGCTGGGAGTGGCCGGCTGGCTCCTTAGAACACAAGATACGCAGGATGGTTCCCAGACCAGAGGTGGCACCAGTGCCAAGTTGGGCTGGTTTGATAGTCCCAAGTGTCTCCTGCAATCTGCCATCCAGAAGCGGGGCAGCTTACTTTTGTTTGCCAGAGAAATAGGCCTAGGTTTTTGTTTGGGGGCCTGTGGCTAGGAGTGGCCGGCTGGCTCCTAAGAATCCACGATACGCAGGATGTTTACCAGACCCATGGTGGCACCAGTGCCAAGTTGGGCTGGTTTGATAGTACCATTGGCTCCTGCAAACTCCATCAAAAAGTTGGCAGGCGTGTTTTGTTTTCCAGGGAACAGCGCCGTTGATTTTGTTTGGGGGCCTGTGGCTGGGAGTGACCGGCTGGCTCCTTAGAGACCACGATACGCAGGATGGTTCCCAGACCCAAGGTGGCACCAGTGCCAAGTCGGGCTGGTTTGATAGTACCAAGTGGCTCCTGCAATCTGCCATCCAGAAGTGAGGAAGCTAAGTTTTGTTTGCCAGAAAAAAGGGCCGTGGTTTTTGTTGGGGACCTGTGGCTGGGAGTAGCCGGCTGGCTCCTTAGAATCCACGATACGCAGGATGGTTCCCAGACCCAAGGTGGCCCCAGTGCCAAGTTGGGCTGGTTTGATAGTACCAAGTGCGTCCTGCAATCTGCCATCCACAAGCGGCGCCGCTTAGTTTTGTTTGCCACGGAAACGGGCCGAGGTTTGTGTCTGGGGGCCTATGGCTGGGAGTGACCGGCTAGGTCCTGAAAATCTACGATAGGCAGGATGGTGACCAGACCCATGGTGGCACCAGTGCCAAGTTGGGCTGGTTTGATAGTACCAAGTGGCTCCGGCAATCTGCCATCAAAATTTGGCAGGCGAGTTTTGTTTTCCAGGGAAAAGCGCCGTTGTTTGTGTTTGAGGGCCTGTGGCTGGGAGTGGCCGGCTGGCTCCATAGAATCCACGATACGCAGGATGGTTCCCAGACCTGAGGTGGCACCAGTGCCAAGTCGGGCTAGTTTGATGGTGCAAAGTGGCTCCTGCAATCTGCCATCCAGAAGCGGGGCAGCTTACTTTTGTTTTCCAGGGAAACGGGCCGAGCTTTTTGTCTGGGGTCTATGGCTGGGAGTGACCGGCTGGCTCCTGAAAAGCTACGATAGGCAGGATGGTGACCAGACCCATGGTGGCACCAGAGCCATGTTCGGCTGATTTCAAAGTACAAAGTTGCTCCTGCAATCTTCCATCAAAAAGTCAGCAGGCGAGTTTTGTTTTCCAGGGAAAAGCGCCGTTGTTTGTGTCTGCGGGCCAGTGGCTGGAGTGGCCGGCTGGCTCCTTTCAACACACGATACGCCGGATGGTTCCCAGACCTGAGGTGGCACCAGTGCCAAGTTGGGCTGGTTTGATAGTACCAAGTGGTTCCTGCAATCTGCCATCAAAATGTTGGCAGGCGAGTTTTGTTTTCCAGGGAAAAGCGCCGTTGTTTTTTTTTGGGGGCCTGTGGCTGGGAGTGGCCGGCTGGCTCCTTAGAATCCACGATACGCAGGATGGTTCCCAGACCAGAGGTGGCACCAGTACCAAGTCGGGCTGGTTTGATAATAACAAGTGGATCCTGCAATCTGCCATCCAGAAGCGGGGCAGCTTACTTTTGTTTGCCAGGGAAACGGGCCGAGGTTTGTGTCTGGGGGCCTATGGCTGGGAGTGACCGGCTGGCTCCTGAAAAGCTACGATAGGCAGGATGGTGACCAGACCCATGGTGGCACCAGTGCCAAGTTGGGCTGGTTTGATAGTACCAAGTGGCTCCTGCAATCTGCCATCAAAAAGTTGGCAGGCGAGTTTTGTTTTCCAGGGAAAAGCGTCGTTGTTTGTGTTTGGGGGCCTGTGGCTGGGAGTGGCCGTCTTGCTAATTGGAATCCACGATACGCATGATGGTTCCCAGACCTGAGGTGGCACCAGTGACAAGTCGGGCCAGTTTGATGGTGCAAAGTGGCTCCTGCAATCTGCCATCCAGAAGCGGGGCAGCTTACTTTTGTTTGCCAGGGAAACGGGCCGAGGTTTGTGTCTGGGGGCCTATGGCTGGGAGTGACCGGCTGGCTCCTGAAAAGCTACGATAATCAGGATGGTGACCAGACCCATGGTGGCACCAGTGCCAAGTTGGGCTGATTTGATAGTACCAAGTGGCTCCTGCGATCTGCCATCAAAAAGTTGGCAGGCGAGTTTTGTTTTCCAGGGAAAAGCGCTGTTGTTTGTATTTGGGGGCCTGTGGCTGGGAGTGACCGGCTGGCTCCTTAGAATCCACGATACGCAGGATGGTTCCCAGACCCAAGGTGGCACCAGTGCCAAGTTGGGCTGGTTTGATTATACCAAGTGGTTCCTGCAATCTGCCATCCAGAAGCGGGGCAGCTTACTTTTGTTTGCCAGGGAAACGGGCCGAGCTTTGTGTCTGGGGGCCTATGGCTGGGAGTGACCTGCTAGGTCCTGAAAAGCTACGATAGGCAGGATGGTGACCAGACCCATGGTGGCACCAGTGCCAAGTTGGGCTGGTTTGATAGTACCAAGTGGCTCCTGCAATCTGCCATCAAAAAGTTGGCAGGCGAGTTTTGTTTTCCAGGGAAAAGCGCCGTTGTTTGTGTTTGGGGGCCTGTGGCTGGGAGTGGCCGGCTGGCTCCTTAGAATCCACGATACGCAGCATTGTTCCCAGACCAGAGGTGGCACCAGTGCCAAGTCGGGCTAGTTTGATGGTGCAAAGTGGCTCCTGCAATCTGCCATCCAGAAGCGGGGTAGCTTACTTTTGTTTGCCAGGGAAACGGGCCGAGCTTTGTTTTTGGGGGCCTGTGGCTGGCAGTGGCCAGCTGGCTCCTGAAAATCCATGATACGCAGCATGGTTCCCAGACCCAAGATGGCACCAGTGCCAAGTGGGGCTGGTTTGACAGTGTCAAGTGCCTCATGCAATCTCCCATCCAGAAACGGGGCAGCTGAGTTCTTTTGCCTGTGAACCGGCCGTTGATTTTGATTGGGGTCTGTGGCCGAGAATGGTCGACTGGCTACTGACAATCCACAATACGCAGGATGGTTCCCAGACTCAAGGTGGCACCAGGGCCAAGTCGGGCTCGTTTGATAGTACCAAGTGGCTCCTGCAATCTGCCATCCTGACGCGGGGCAGCGGATCTTTGTTTGCCAGAGTAAAGTTCCGTGGTTTGTTTTTGGGGGCATATGGCTGGGAGTGGCCGGCTGGCTCCTTAAGAAGCTCGATACGCAGGATGGTTCCCAGATCCATGGTGGCACCATTGCCTAGTTTGGCTGTTTTTGTAGTACCAAGTGCGTCCTGCAATTTTCCATCCAGAAGAAGGGCAGTTGAGTTTTGTTTTCCAGGGAAAAGCGCCGTTGTTTTTGTTTGGAGGCCTGTGGCTGGGAGTGGCCGGCTGGCTCCTTTCAACACACGATACGCCGGATGGTTCCCAACCCAAGGTGGCACCAGTGCCAAGTTGGGCTGGTTTGATAGTACCAAGTGGCTCCTGCAATCTGCCATCCAGAAGCGGGGCAGCTTACTTTTGTTTGCCAGGGAAACGGGCCGAGGTTTGTGACTGGGGGCCTATGGCTGGGAGTGACCGGCTGGCTCCTGAAAAGCTACGATAGGCAGGATGGTGACCAGACCCATGGTAGCACCAGTGCCAAGTTGGGCTGGTTTGATAGTACCAAGTGGCTCCTGCAATCTGCCATCAAAAACTTGGCAGGCGAGTTTTGTTTTCCAGGGAAAAGCGCCGTTGTTTGTGTTTGGGGGCCTGTGGGTGGGAGTGGCCGGCTGGCTCCTTAGAATCCACGATATGCAGGATGGTTCCCAGACCTGAGGTGGCACCAGTGCCAAGTCGGGCTGGTTTGATGGTGCAAAGTGGCTCCTGCGATCTGCCATCCAGACGCAGGGCAGCAGATTTTTGTTTCCAAGAGAAATGGTCCGTGGTTTGTTTTTGGGGGTATATGGCTGGGCGTGGCCTGCTGGCTCCTTAAAAAGCTACGATAGGCAGGATGGTTCCCTGACCCAAGGTGGCACCAGTGCCAAGTCGGGCGGTTTTCGTAGTACAAAGTGCGTCCTAAAATTTGCCATCCAGAAGAGGGGCAGTTGAGTTTTGTTTATCAGAGAAAAGGGCCGTGGTTTTTTTTTGGGGGCATATGGCTGAGAGTGGCCGTCTGGCCCCTGAAAATCCACGATAGGCAGGATGGTTCCCAGACCAGAGGTGGCACCAGTGCCAAGTCGGGCTGGTTTGATAGTACTAAATAGCACCTGCAATCTGCCATCAAAAAGTTGGCAGGCCAGTTTTCTTTTCCAGGGAAAAGCACCGTTGTTTGTGTTTGGGGGACTGTGGCTGGGAGTGGCCGGCTGGCTCCTTAGAACACACGATACGCAGGATGGTTCCCAGACCCAAGGTGGCACCAGTGCCACGTCGGGCTAGTTTGATGGTGCAAAGTGGCTCCTGCAATCTGCCATCCTGAAGCGGGGTAGCTTACTTTTGTGTGCCAGGGAAACGGGCCGAGGTTTATGACTGGGGGCCTAGGGCTAGGAGTGACAGGCTGGCTCCTGAAAAGCTACAATAGGCAGGATGGTTCCCAGACCCAAGGTGGCACCAGTGCCAAGTTGGGCTGGTTTGATGGTACCAAGTGGCTCCTGCAATCTGCCATCAAAAAGTTGGCAGGCCAGTTTTGTTTTCCAGGGAAAAGCGCCGTTGTTTGTGTTTGGGGGACTGTGGCTGGGAGTGGCCGGCTGGCTCCTTAGAACACAAGATACGCAGGATGGTTCCCAGACCAGAGGTGGCACCAGTGCCAAGTTGGGCTGGTTTGATAGTCCCAAGTGTCTCCTGCAATCTGCCATCCAGAAGCGGGGCAGCTTACTTTTGTTTGCCAGAGAAATAGGCCTAGGTTTTTGTTTGGGGGCCTGTGGCTAGGAGTGGCCGGCTGGCTCCTAAGAATCCACGATACGCAGGATGTTTACATGACCCATGGTGGCACCAGTGCCAAGTTGGGCTGGTTTGATAGTACCAAGTGGCTCCTGCAAACTCCATCAAAAAGTTGGCAGGCGTGTTTTGTTTTCCAGGGAACAGCGCCGTTGATTTTGTTTGGGGGCCTGTGGCTGGGAGTGGCCGGCTGGCTCCTTAGAATCCACGATACGCAGGATGGTTCCCAGACCCAAGGTGGCACCAGTGGCAAGTCGGGCTGGTTTGATAGTACCAAGTGGCTCCGGCAATCTGCCATCCAGAAGTGAGGCAGCTAAGTTTTGTTTGCCAGAAAAAAGGGCCGTGGTTTTTGTTGGGGGCCTGTGGCTGGGAGTAGCCGGCTGGCTCCTTAAAATCCACGATAGGCAGGATGGTTCCCAGACCCAAGGTGGCACCAGTGCCAAGTCGGGCTGGTTTGATAGTACCAAGTGGCTCCTGCAATCTGCCATCCAGAAGCGGGGCAGCTGAGTTTTGTTTGCCAGAGAAAAAGGCTGTGGTTTGTGTTTGGGGGCCTGTGGCTGGCAGTGGCCGGCTGGCTCCTGAAAATCCACGATACGCAGCATGGTTCCCAGACCCAAGGTGGCACCAGTGCCAAGTGGGTCTCGTTTGACAGTGTCAAGTGCCTCCTGCAATCTCCCATCCAGAAGCGGGGCAGCTGAGTTTTTTTTGCCAGGGAAACGGACCTTTGTTTTTGATTGGGGTCTGTGGCCGAGAGTGGTCGGCTGTCTCCTGACAATCCACAATACGCAGGATGGTTCCCAGACCAAAGGTGGCACCAATGCCAAGTCGGGCTGGTTTGATAGTACCAAGTGTCTCCTGCAATCTGCCATCCAGAAGCGGGGCAGCTGAGTTTTGTTTGCCAGAGAAAAGGGCCGTGGGTTGTGTTTGGGGGCATATGGCTGGGAGTGGCCACCTGGCTCCTTAAAATGCACGATACGCCGCATGGTAACCAGACGCAAGGTGGCACCAGTGCCAAGTCGGGCTGTTTTTGTAGTACCCAGTGGCTTCTGCAATTTGCCATCCAGAAGCGGGGCAGCTAAATTTTGTTTGCTAGAGAAAAGGGCTGTGGTTTGTGTTTGGGGGCCTATGGCTGAGAGTGGCCGGCTGGCCCCTGAAAATCAACGATAGGCAGGATGGTTCCCAGATCCAAGGTGGCACCAGTGCCAAGTAAGGCTGGTTGTATGGTTCAAAGTGACTCCTGCAATCTGCCATCCAGAAGCGGGACAGCTGAGTTTTTTTTGCCAGAGAAAAGGTCCATGGTTTCTTTTTGGGGCATACGGCATGGAATTGCCGGCTGGCTCCTTAAAATGCTCGATACGCAGGATGGTTCCCAGAGCCAAGGTGGCACCACTGCCAAGTCGGGCTCTTTTTGTAGTACCAAGTGCGTCCTGCAATTTGCCATCCAGAAGAGGGGCAGTTGAGTTTTGTTTGCCAGAGAAAAGGGCCGAGGTTTGTGTTTGGGGGCATATGGCTGGGAGTGTTCGGCTGGTTCCTGAATATGTACGATACGCAGGATTGTTCCCAGATCCAAGGTGGCAGCAGTGCCATGTTGTGCTGGTGTGATAGTCCCAAGTGGCTCCTGCAATCTGCCATCCAGAAGTGGGGCAGCTGATTTTTGTTTGCCAGAGAAAAGGTCCGTGGTTTGTGTTTGCGGGCATATGGCTGAGAGTGGCCGGCTGGCCCCTGAAAATCCACGATACACAGGATGGTTCCCAGATCCAAGGTGGCACCTGTGCCAAGTCGGGCTGATTTGATAGTACTAAGTAGCTCCTGCAATCTGCCATGCAGAAGCGGGGCAGCTTACTTTTGTTTTCCAGAGAAACGGGCCGAGGTTTGTGTTTGGGGGCCTATGGCTGAGAGTGACCGGCTGGCTCCTGAAAAGCTACAATAGGCAGGATGGTGACCAGACCCATGGTGGCACCAGTGCCAAGTTGGGCTGGTTTGATAGTACCAAGTGGCTCCTGCAATCTGCCATCCAGAAGCAGGGCAGCTGAGTTTTGTTTGCCAGAGAAAAGGGCCTTGGTTTGTGTTTGGGGGCATATGGCTGGGTGTGGCCAGCTGGCTCCTTAAAATGCACGATATGCAACATGGCTCCCAGACCCAAGGTGGCACAAGTGCCAAGTTGGGCTGGTTTGATAGTACCAAGTGGCTCCTGCCATCTTCCATGATCACGTGGAGAAATACTTTCTGGTTTCAGCCTCATGCTCTTTCTTCTCTCCCTCAACTTCTCTATCACCTCTCATCTGGTTCACATGCGCTGTCTTCAAGGTCCACAGGCTACTTTTCACAGAATCTTCTGGCCTGATGAAGTAAGGATGATGAATAGAACAGAGCTGGGATCTATTTTCCAGTTTGGATAAAATGCATTCTGCACACAAATCCAAGGAGAACGGGCTGCCCCGATGCCCAGAAAATCTTTCACTCCTGCTAGTGTTCTACGTCAACCGCAACTTAGTCTGAAAGAAAAGCTTTTTCTCTGAGAGCATCTGAGAGGTTTGCATGAAGCACTGATATCTGACATATGCAATTTTGAATAGGAGAGGAAAAAGAAAATGGCAAGGAGTTTTTAATTTTAGTGGTTTCAATTTTAATTTCCGTGCACTTTTTCAAAACTTGTCAGCTCAAATGCCCATCAACATCTTTTAGTCATCTGTAAGTCAGTATTCATATAAAATGTGCTTCAAATCCAAAGAATTTCAAATTTGCACTCCAAGCTTCTATGCCTAGATTTATGATTTCCTACACATATTAGATGAAAGGAAGGCCTTTTTTACTGTGGGAGTGCTGGAACACTGGAACAGGTTGCCCAGAGAAGTTGTGGGTGTCCCATCCCTGAAAGTATTCAAGGTCACCTTGGACGGGGCTTGGAGCAGCAACAAAGGAGAAGCTTGATGGTAGAGAAACAAAGTTGGACTATAGAAGAAACTCGGATTGAAGTATAGGATCAAGTTTTCTCTCAGCTCTTGGGGTAAATTCAAAGTTGTACAAAATGACATTTATCTGTGCTATTCACTACTGTAACAGAAAGTTTCATGAAAACTGTACAGAAGATAGTAAATTTTAAAAGAGATAAGAATTACAGCATAAAATCCATGGGATAGGTTACAACATGAGACACTCTCTAAGAGAAAATCTCTGTGTTTCAGCACTTCATCGGGGTAAGATTTCATGAAGTGCCAAAGAAGGCGGCAAAATATCATTCGGGACATTATTTACTGGAATTCAGCCTGGCCATTAGTAGGAACTGCCTTTGAACATATCATGTAGATATACCACACACGCTTTCCCTTCACTGAAAAATTACTGTTTACAACAAATAAGCAATTGACGATCAAAATTGATTGAAAGCATCTTAAACATGTCAAGTATTTCATTGTAGATGATCTGTGATCCAAATGCTTCTTCCACCTTCGAGAGGGACAGAAGAATTCTTCCATATCATGATGGTTTAAAATTGTATCAACCAATGTTTTCTGCTGAAAAGATATCATCTATTTTTTTCTATTTTTGGAAGAAAATATTCCTAGACATACAACAGGTGAGAACTAAGTAATTTTAAAGAAACAAATGAAATGAAAATATTCTGTAAATAGAATGAAATGAAAAGCTGTGTTTTAAATAGGAGCTAAATATTAAACAGAATTTTTGTACCAGGCATTTGAATTACTGCACCAGCTCTTTTGCCCATCAAGAGAGGCATTTAGCATTTCAGTCTTTTCCAAGGTGTTCATGATCTGCTATGCTGATCTCTGTGTGTGCCTAGGTGTGTGTGGAGGGGGGGGCATATGAAGGGGAGTGTGTATGTTTGCTTTACAATTGTTGTGGCAGATTCATGCCTCAGCTCCACATTTTGTTTTAAAAAGGTCACACCGAGTGGATATGAAGTTTACTATCAACAAGAGATCGATTCCCAAATCATCCATTTGACTCTCCCTTATAAATCATGTGCTTTGTTGCATATTTTATCAAATATACTTTCAAGCCAGATGGAGGAAGGAGGATGTGGGAATCCCTCCACCATCTTGCAACTTTTATGTAAGTAGGTTTTCAAGAAAATCATCATTTCTCTTTTAAATATGTCTGGAACAGGCATGATGGTAGTGTCAACCTGTTGGAGTTTTTGTTGCTGGAAGAAGTTGTACAAAAGGATTGGTTTTTACATTGACCAGTTACTGAATCAAGCGCAGGAATACATTGGAAATTTAGCTGGGGGTTCCTTTTCCCAGCAGACTACTTCTAGAACGAGCTTGTACACTGAAGCTGACTCTTTTGCTCTCTTTTTGTTTCTTTCCTATTTTCTTGGCTTCTTTGCCACTATCTAGACAATTTTGGAACTTTGTTCCCAACTAAAATGGTTTCAATAGTCTGATTGTGATCATACATTTTTACAAGGAATTTTTAAAATCTTTCCTCGAGTCCAGAAAGTCAAGGACTTAGATCTTTTTCTTCCCTTATCAATATTGCCATGAAATTGATAAATAAAGACCAACTCTTTATTTTTGTTTTTAACCCACGTAGATAATTCCCATCCATTAATCCATTTTGTGGACCAATAGCTGCCATTCTGATGGAAGCTGTCACTTCTTAACAATAGGCATTCTGTGACTATGTTGACAGCACTTTGGGTGAAGATCCTAACTGGTCTTAGATATACATAGGGAGAAATTTGCTCAGCCAGTGTCAGTCTTAAGCATGCGTATCAGAAGATCTTTCTAGAGCTGGGAATTTTCCCATGAAAGGGATTCAGTTAGGGAAGAGACACTTGTGCCAGAGTTTTACATTCTTCTTGAACACTGCTTAAGGAACTTAGATGCCATGTCCATTTGGATCTCTGTCTGCACAGAACTTTGTCATGCCAGTGCTTTGAAATGCATCTTGAAGAGAATTCACTAGCACAGAATGAAAGAGAGTGGAAGGGGTTGGTGGGGCTAACCAGGCCCAACCCCCCTGCCTAAACCAGGATACCTAGAGCCTCTTGCCCAGGATTCTATCTGGGTGTACTTTTAATGTCTTCAAAGATCCAGGCTCCACAATCTTTCTGGGCAGTCTGTGCCGTGGTTCAGTCACCCTGACAGTAAAGAAACATTTACTGATGTTCAAAGGCAATCTCCTGTATTTCAGTGTGTGCCCACTGCCTCTTGTCTTTTCCCTCAGCATCACTGAAAAGACACTGATTCCCTCCCCTTTGCACTATTGCTTCCATATGTATGTGTGATGCCATGTAGAGGTATGTCAAAAACCTCCCTGAAGCCCAGGCAGATAATATTCCCTTCATCTACCAGTCAAGTTGATTCATCAGAGGAGTTTAAAGTGATGTTCAGCATGAAATTCCCCTGAAAAATCATGCTAACTACATTATTTGGTCATCTGTCATGTGCCTGGCAAGGATTTCCAGGAAGAGCTGCTTCATCAACTTCCTGGGGATAAAAAAGAGGCTGGCTGGTTTGTACTATGGCGAGTCCTCTTAATTGCCTTTTTTGAAGATGGGTGTCATTTGCTAACATCCACTCTTTAGCCTCTCTTGTCGTCTACATCTTAGCAAAACGCTTTTCCACTATGTCTGGCTAGGAAAAACTGTGCCAGCACAGAAAACATCTCCCATCGTGTTCTAGAAGTTGCACGGATGTCTGCCAAGTGTTTGGCAGGAAGAAAAGAAAAGTTGTCCAAAACAGCTTCCAATCGAATGTTCCTGTGATTGGAAAAGTCAGGAGAGTGCAAAGGTACTGTTTTCTATCAGTTGGCAAGGTGCGCACACAATCCCAGTGTTGTACAGCTTGCTTCTTCACCTTCCCGAAGCTGCCGCTCTCGCCGGCTGCCGGAGCCCAAGAAGCGGCTTCTTCGCGCAAAGACGATTGTGCCGCTCACAGGGCTCTCCTTAGCGCGGCTTCTGCCGAAAGACGCCCGGCAGCGGCTCTTACCTCCGGAGAGCATCCTACCTTCGTCTTTCGCGTCTTTTGTAGTCTACATCTTAGCAAAACGCTTCTCCACTATGTCTGGCTAGGAAAAACTGTGCCAGCACAGAAAACATCTCCCATCGTGTTCTAGAAGTTGCACGGATGTCTGCCAAGTGTTTGGCAGGAAGAAAAGAAAAGTTGTCCAAAACAGCTTCCAATCGAATGTTCCTGTGATTGGAAAAGTCAGGAGAGTGCAAAGGTACTGTTTTCTATCAGTTGGCAAGGTGCGCACACAATCCCAGTGTTGTACAGCTTGCTTCTTCACCTTCCCGAAGCTGCCGCTCTCGCCGGCTGCCGGAGCCCAAGAAGCGGCTTCTTCGCGCAAAGACGATTGTGCCGCTCACAGTGCTCTCCTTAGCGCGGCTTCTGCCGAAAGACGCCCGGCAGCGGCTCTTACCTCCGGAGAGCATCCTACCTTCGTCTTTCGCGTCTTTTGTAGTCTACATCTTAGCAAAACGCTTTTCCACTATGTCTGGCTAGGAAAAACTGTGCCAGCACAGAAAACATCTCCCATCGTGTTCTAGAAGTTGCACGGATGTCTGCCAAGTGTTTGGCAGGAAGAAAAGAAAAGTTGTCCAAAACAGCTTCCAATCGAATGTTCCTGTGATTGGAAAAGTCAGGAGAGTGCAAAGGTACTGTTTTCTATCAGTTGGCAAGGTGCGCACACAATCCCAGTGTTGTACAGCTTGCTTCTTCACCTTCCCGAAGCTGCCGCTCTCGCCGGCTGCCGGAGCCCAAGAAGCGGCTTCTTCGCGCAAAGACGATTGTGCCGCTTACAGGGCTCTCCTTAGCGCGGCTTCTGCCGAAAGACGCCCGGCAGCGGCTCTTACCTCCGGAGAGCATCCTACCTTCGTCTTTCGCGTCTTTTGTAGTCTACATCTTAGCAAAACGCTTTTCCACTATGTCTGGCTAGGAAAAACTGTGCCAGCACAGAAAACATCTCCCATCGTGTTCTAGAAGTTGCACGGATGTCTGCCAAGTGTTTGGCAGGAAGAAAAGAAAAGTTGTCCAAAACAGCTTCCAATCGAATGTTCCTGTGATTGGAAAAGTCAGGAGAGTGCAAAGGTACTGTTTTCTATCAGTTGGCAAGGTGCGCACACAATCCCAGTGTTGTACAGCTTGCTTCTTCACCTTCCCGAAGCTGCCGCTCTCGCCGGCTGCCGGAGCCCAAGAAGCGGCTTCTTCGCGCAAAGACGATTGTGCCGCTCACAGTGCTCTCCTTAGCGCGGCTTCTGCCGAAAGACGCCCGGCAGCGGCTCTTACCTCCGGAGAGCATCCTACCTTCGTCTTTCTCGTCTTTTGTAGTCTACATCTTAGCAAAACGCTTTTCCACTATGTCTGGCTAGGAAAAACTGTGCCAGCACAGAAAACATCTCCCATCGTGTTCTAGAAGTTGCACGGATGTCTGCCAAGTGTTTGGCAGGAAGAAAAGAAAAGTTGTCCAAAACAGCTTCCAATCGAATGTTCCTGTGATTGGAAAAGTCAGGAGAGTGCAAAGGTACTGTTTTCTATCAGTTGGCAAGGTGCGCACACAATCCCAGTGTTGTACAGCTTGCTTCTTCACCTTCCCGAAGCTGCCGCTCTCGCCGGCTGCCGGAGCCCAAGAAGCGGCTTCTTCGCGCAAAGACGATTGTGCCGCTCACAGTGCTCTCCTTAGCGCGGCTTCTGCCGAAAGACGCCCGGCAGCGGCTCTTACCTCCGGAGAGCATCCTACCTTCGTCTTTCGCGTCTTTTGTAGTCTACATCTTAGCAAAACGCTTTTCCACTATGTCTGGCTAGGAAAAACTGTGCCAGCACAGAAAACATCTCCCATCGTGTTCTAGAAGTTGCACGGATGTCTGCCAAGTGTTTGGCAGGAAGAAAAGAAAAGTTGTCCAAAACAGCTTCCAATCGAATGTTCCTGTGATTGGAAAAGTCAGGAGAGTGCAAAGGTACTGTTTTCTATCAGTTGGCAAGGTGCGCACACAATCCCAGTGTTGTACAGCTTGCTTCTTCACCTTCCCGAAGCTGCCGCTCTCGCCGGCTGCCGGAGCCCAAGAAGCGGCTTCTTCGCGCAAAGACGATTGTGCCGCTTACAGGGCTCTCCTTAGCGCGGCTTCTGCCGAAAGACGCCCGGCAGCGGCTCTTACCTCCGGAGAGCATCCTACCTTCGTCTTTCGCGTCTTTTGTAGTCTACATCTTAGCAAAACGCTTTTCCACTATGTCTGGCTAGGAAAACCCGTGCCAGCACAGAAAACATCTCCCATCGTGTTCTAGAAGTTGCACGGATGTCTGCCAAGTGTTTGGCAGGAAGAAAAGAAAAGTTGTCCAAAACAGCTTCCAATCGAATGTTCCTGTGATTGGAAAAGTCAGGAGAGTGCAAAGGTACTGTTTTCTATCAGTTGGCAAGGTGCGCACACAATCCCAGTGTTGTACAGCTTGCTTCTTCACCTTCCCGAAGCTGCCGCTCTCGCCGGCTGCCGGAGCCCAAGAAGCGGCTTCTTCGCGCAAAGACGATTGTGCCGCTCACAGGGCTCTCCTTAGCGCGGCTTCTGCCGAAAGACGCCCGGCAGCGGCTCTTACCTCCGGAGAGCATCCTACCTTCGTCTTTCGCGTCTTTTGTAGTCTACATCTTAGCAAAACGCTTTTCCACTATGTCTGGCTAGGAAAAACTGTGCCAGCACAGAAAACATCTCCCATCGTGTTCTAGAAGTTGCACGGATGTCTGCCAAGTGTTTGGCAGGAAGAAAAGAAAAGTTGTCCAAAACAGCTTCCAATCGAATGTTCCTGTGATTGGAAAAGTCAGGAGAGTGCAAAGGTACTGTTTTCTATCAGTTGGCAAGGTGCGCACACAATCCCAGTGTTGTACAGCTTGCTTCTTCACCTTCCCGAAGCTGCCGCTCTCGCCGGCTGCCGGAGCCCAAGAAGCGGCTTCTTCGCGCAAAGACGATTGTGCCGCTCACAGTGCTCTCCTTAGCGCGGCTTCTGCCGAAAGACGCCCGGCAGCGGCTCTTACCTCCGGAGAGCATCCTACCTTCGTCTTTCGCGTCTTTTGTAGTCTACATCTTAGCAAAACGCTTTTCCACTATGTCTGGCTAGGAAAAACTGTGCCAGCACAGAAAACATCTCCCATCGTGTTCTAGAAGTTGCACGGATGTCTGCCAAGTGTTTGGCAGGAAGAAAAGAAAAGTTGTCCAAAACAGCTTCCAATCGAATGTTCCTGTGATTGGAAAAGTCAGGAGAGTGCAAAGATACTGTTTTCTATCAGTTGGCAAGGTGCGCACACAATCCCAGTGTTGTACAGCTTGCTTCTTCACCTTCCCGAAGCTGCCGCTCTCGCCGGCTGCCGGAGCCCAAGAAGCGGCTTCTTCGCGCAAAGACGATTGTGCCGCTCACAGTGCTCTCCTTAGCGCGGCTTCTGCCGAAAGACGCCCGGCAGCGGCTCTTACCTCCGGAGAGCATCCTACCTTCGTCTTTCGCGTCTTTTGTAGTCTACATCTTAGCAAAACGCTTTTCCACTATGTCTGGCTAGGAAAAACTGTGCCAGCACAGAAAACATCTCCCATCGTGTTCTAGAAGTTGCACGGATGTCTGCCAAGTGTTTGGCAGGAAGAAAAGAAAAGTTGTCCAAAACAGCTTCCAATCGAATGTTCCTGTGATTGGAAAAGTCAGGAGAGTGCAAAGGTACTGTTTTCTATCAGTTGGCAAGGTGCGCACACAATCCCAGTGTTGTACAGCTTGCTTCTTCACCTTCCCGAAGCTGCCGCTCTCGCCGGCTGCCGGAGCCGAAGAAGCGGCTTCTTCGCGCAAAGACGATTGTGCCGCTCACAGTGCTCTCCTTAGCGCGGCTTCTGCCGAAAGACGCCCGGCAGCGGCTCTTACCTCCGGAGAGCATCCTACCTTCGTCTTTCGCGTCTTTTGTAGTCTACATCTTAGCAAAACGCTTTTCCACTATGTCTGGCTAGGAAAAACTGTGCCAGCACAGAAAACATCTCCCATCGTGTTCTAGAAGTTGCACGGATGTCTGCCAAGTGTTTGGCAGGAAGAAAAGAAAAGTTGTCCAAAACAGCTTCCAATCGAATGTTCCTGTGATTGGAAAAGTCAGGAGAGTGCAAAGGTACTGTTTTCTATCAGTTGGCAAGGTGCGCACACAATCCCAGTGTTGTACAGCTTGCTTCTTCACCTTCCCGAAGCTGCCGCTCTCGCCGGCTGCCGGAGCCCAAGAAGCGGCTTCTTCGCGCAAAGACGATTGTGCCGCTCACAGGGCTCTCCTTAGCGCGGCTTCTGCCGAAAGACGCCCGGCAGCGGCTCTTACCTCCGGAGAGCATCCTACCTTCGTCTTTCGCGTCTTTTGTAGTCTACATCTTAGCAAAACGCTTCTCCACTATGTCTGGCTAGGAAAAACTGTGCCAGCACAGAAAACATCTCCCATCGTGTTCTAGAAGTTGCACGGATGTCTGCCAAGTGTTTGGCAGGAAGAAAAGAAAAGTTGTCCAAAACAGCTTCCAATCGAATGTTCCTGTGATTGGAAAAGTCAGGAGAGTGCAAAGGTACTGTTTTCTATCAGTTGGCAAGGTGCGCACACAATCCCAGTGTTGTACAGCTTGCTTCTTCACCTTCCCGAAGCTGCCGCTCTCGCCGGCTGCCGGAGCCCAAGAAGCGGCTTCTTCGCGCAAAGACGATTGTGCCGCTCACAGTGCTCTCCTTAGCGCGGCTTCTGCCGAAAGACGCCCGGCAGCGGCTCTTACCTCCGGAGAGCATCCTACCTTCGTCTTTAGCTCCTCTTCTCATCTACACCTCGGCAAAAAGCTTTTCCACTATGTCTGGCTAGGAAAAACTGTGCCAGCACAGAAAACATCTCCCATCGTGTTCTAGAAGTTGCACGGATGTCTGCCAAGTGTTTGGCAGGAAGAAAAGAAAAGTTGTCCAAAACAGCTTCCAATCGAATGTTCCTGTGATTGGAAAAGTCAGGAGAGTGCAAAGATACTGTTTTCTATCAGTTGGCAAGGTGCGCACACAATCCCAGTGTTGTACAGCTTGCTTCTTCACCTTCCCGAAGCTGCCGCTCTCGCCGGCTGCCGGAGCCGAAGAAGCGGCTTCTTCGCGCAAAGACGATTGTGCCGCTCACAGTGCTCTCCTTAGCGCGGCTTCTGCCGAAAGACGCCCGGCAGCGGCTCTTACCTCCGGAGAGCATCCTACCTTCGTCTTTCGCGTCTTTTGTAGTCTACATCTTAGCAAAACGCTTTTCCACTATGTCTGGCTAGGAAAAACTGTGCCAGCACAGAAAACATCTCCCATCGTGTTCTAGAAGTTGCACGGATGTCTGCCAAGTGTTTGGCAGGAAGAAAAGAAAAGTTGTCCAAAACAGCTTCCAATCGAATGTTCCTGTGATTGGAAAAGTCAGGAGAGTGCAAAGGTACTGTTTTCTATCAGTTGGCAAGGTGCGCACACAATCCCAGTGTTGTACAGCTTGCTTCTTCACCTTCCCGAAGCTGCCGCTCTCGCCGGCTGCCGGAGCCCAAGAAGCGGCTTCTTCGCGCAAAGACGATTGTGCCGCTCACAGTGCTCTCCTTAGCGCGGCTTCTGCCGAAAGACGCCCGGCAGCGGCTCTTACCTCCGGAGAGCATCCTACCTTCGTCTTTCGCGTCTTTTGTAGTCTACATCTTAGCAAAACGCTTTTCCACTATGTCTGGCTAGGAAAACCCGTGCCAGCACAGAAAACATCTCCCATCGTGTTCTAGAAGTTGCACGGATGTCTGCCAAGTGTTTGGGAGGAAGAAAAGAAAAGTTGTCCAAAACAGCTTCCAATCGAATGTTCATGTGATTGGAAAAGTCAGGAGAGTGCAAAGGTACTGTTTTCTATCAGTTGGCAAGGTGCGCACACAATCCCAGTGTTGTACAGCTTGCTTCTTCACCTTCCCGAAGCTGCCGCTTTCGCCGGCTGCCGGAGCCCAAGAAGCGGCTTCTTCGCGCAAAGACGATTGTGCCGCTCACAGTGCTCTCCTTAGCGCAGCTTCTGCCGAAAGACGCCCGGCAGCGGCTCTTACCTCCTGAGAGTGGCAGCTTCGGGAAGATGAAGAAGCAAGCTGTACAACACTGGGATTGTGTGCGCACCTTGCCAACTGATAGAAAACAGTACCTTTGCACTCTCCTGACTTTTCCAATCACATGAACATTCGATTGGAAGCTGTTTTGGACAACTTTTCTTTTCTTCCTCCCAAACACTTGGCAGACATCCGTGCAACTTCTAGAACACGATGGGAGATGTTTTCTGTGCTGGCACGGGTTTTCCTAGCCAGACATAGTGGAAAAGCGTTTTGCTAAGATGTAGACTACAAAAGACGCGAAAGACGAAGGTAGGATGCTCTCCGGAGGTAAGAGCCGCTGCCGGGCGTCTTTCGGCAGAAGCCGCGCTAAGGAGAGCCCTGTGAGCGGCACAATCGTCTTTGCGCGAAGAAGCCGCTTCTTGGGCTCCGGCAGCCGGCGAGAGCGGCAGCTTCGGGAAGGTGAAGAAGCAAGCTGTACAACACTGGGATTGTGTGCGCACCTTGCCAACTGATAGAAAACAGTACCTTTGCACTCTCCTGACTTTTCCAATCACAGGAACATTCGATTGGAAGCTGTTTTGGACAACTTTTCTTTTCTTCCTGCCAAACACTTGGCAGACATCCGTGCAACTTCTAGAACACGATGGGAGATGTTTTCTGTGCTGGCACAGTTTTTCCTAGCCAGACATAGTGGAGAAGCTTTTTGCCTAGGTGTAGATGAGAAGAGGAGCTAAAGACGAAGGTAGGATGCTCTCCGGAGGTAAGAGCCGCTGCCGGGCGTCTTTCGGCAGAAGCCGCGCTAAGGAGAGCCCTGTGAGCGGCACAATCGTCTTTGCGCGAAGAAGCCGCTTCTTGGGCTCCGGCAGCCGGCGAGAGCGGCAGCTTCGGGAAGGTGAAGAAGCAAGCTGTACAACACTGGGATTGTGTGCGCACCTTGCCAACTGATAGAAAACAGTACCTTTGCACTCTCCTGACTTTTCCAATCACAGGAACATTCGATTGGAAGCTGTTTTGGACAACTTTTCTTTTCTTCCTGCCAAACACTTGGCAGACATCCGTGCAACTTCTAGAACACGATGGGAGATGTTTTCTGTGCTGGCACAGTTTTTCCTAGCCAGACATAGTGGAAAAGCGTTTTGCTAAGATGTAGACGACAAGAGAGGCTAAAGAGTGGATGTTAGCAAATGACACCCATCTTCAAAAAAGGCAATTAAGAGGACTCGCCATAGTACAAACCAGCCAGCCTCTTTTTTATCCCCAGGAAGTTGATGAAGCAGCTCTTCCTGGAAATCCTTGCCAGGCACATGACAGATGACCAAATAATGTAGTTAGCATGATTTTTCAGGGGAATTTCATGCTGAACATCACTTTAAACTCCTCTGATGAATCAACTTGACTGGTAGATGAAGGGAATATTATCTGCCTGGGCTTCAGGGAGGTTTTTGACATACCTCTACATGGCATCACACATACATATGGAAGCAATAGTGCAAAGGGGAGGGAATCAGTGTCTTTTCAGTGATGCTGAGGGAAAAGACAAGAGGCAGTGGGCACACACTGAAATACAGGAGATTGCCTTTGAACATCAGTAAATGTTTCTTTACTGTCAGGGTGACTGAACCACGGCACAGACTGCCCAGAAAGATTGTGGAGCCTGGATCTTTGAAGACATTAAAAGTACACCCAGATAGAATCCTGGGCAAGAGGCTCTAGGTATCCTGGTTTAGGCAGGGGGGTTGGGCCTGGTTAGCCCCACCAACCCCTTCCACTCTCTTTCATTCTGTGCTAGTGAATTCTCTTCAAGATGCATTTCAAAGCACTGGCATGACAAAGTTCTGTGCAGACAGAGATCCAAATGGACATGGCATCTAAGTTCCTTAAGCAGTGTTCAAGAAGAATGTAAAACTCTGGCACAAGTGTCTCTTCCCTAACTGAATCCCTTTCATGGGAAAATTCCCAGCTCTAGAAAGATCTTCTGATACGCATGCTTAAGACTGACACTGGCTGAGCAAATTTCTCCCTATGTATATCTAAGACCAGTTAGGATCTTCACCCAAAGTGCTGTCAACATAGTCACAGAATGCCTATTGTTAAGAAGTGACAGCTTCCATCAGAATGGCAGCTATTGGTCCACAAAATGGATTAATGGATGGGAATTATCTACGTGGGTTAAAAACAAAAATAAAGAGTTGGTCTTTATTTATCAATTTCATGGCAATATTGATAAGGGAAGAAAAAGATCTAAGTCCTTGACTTTCTGGACTCGAGGAAAGATTTTAAAAATTCCTTGTAAAAATGTATGATCACAATCAGACTATTGAAACCATTTTAGTTGGGAACAAAGTTCCAAAATTGTCTAGATAGTGGCAAAGAAGCCAAGAAAATAGGAAAGAAACAAAAAGAGAGCAAAAGAGTCAGCTTCAGTGTACAAGCTCGTTCTAGAAGTAGTCTGCTGGGAAAAGGAACCCCCAGCTAAATTTCCAATGTATTCCTGCGCTTGATTCAGTAACTGGTCAATGTAAAAACCAATCCTTTTGTACAACTTCTTCCAGCAACAAAAACTCCAACAGGTTGACACTACCATCATGCCTGTTCCAGACATATTTAAAAGAGAAATGATGATTTTCTTGAAAACCTACTTACATAAAAGTTGCAAGATGGTGGAGGGATTCCCACATCCTCCTTCCTCCATCTGGCTTGAAAGTATATTTGATAAAATATGCAACAAAGCACATGATTTATAAGGGAGAGTCAAATGGATGATTTGGGAATCGATCTCTTGTTGATAGTAAACTTCATATCCACTCGGTGTGACCTTTTTAAAACAAAATGTGGAGCTGAGGCATGAATCTGCCACAACAATTGTAAAGCAAACATACACACTCCCCTTCATATGCCCCCCCCTCCACACACACCTAGGCACACACAGAGATCAGCATAGCAGATCATGAACACCTTGGAAAAGACTGAAATGCTAAATGCCTCTCTTGATGGGCAAAAGAGCTGGTGCAGTAATTCAAATGCCTGGTACAAAAATTCTGTTTAATATTTAGCTCCTATTTAAAACACAGCTTTTCATTTCATTCTATTTACAGAATATTTTCATTTCATTTGTTTCTTTAAAATTACTTAGTTCTCACCTGTTGTATGTCTAGGAATATTTTCTTCCAAAAATAGAAAAAAATAGATGATATCTTTTCAGCAGAAAACATTGGTTGATACAATTTTAAACCATCATGATATGGAAGAATTCTTCTGTCCCTCTCGAAGGTGGAAGAAGCATTTGGATCACAGATCATCTACAATGAAATACTTGACATGTTTAAGATGCTTTCAATCAATTTTGATCGTCAATTGCTTATTTGTTGTAAACAGTAATTTTTCAGTGAAGGGAAAGCGTGTGTGGTATATCTACATGATATGTTCAAAGGCAGTTCCTACTAATGGCCAGGCTGAATTCCAGTAAATAATGTCCCGAATGATATTTTGCCGCCTTCTTTGGCACTTCATGAAATCTTACCCCGATGAAGTGCTGAAACACAGAGATTTTCTCTTAGAGAGTGTCTCATGTTGTAACCTATCCCATGGATTTTATGCTGTAATTCTTATCTCTTTTAAAATTTACTATCTTCTGTACAGTTTTCATGAAACTTTCTGTTACAGTAGTGAATAGCACAGATAAATGTCATTTTGTACAACTTTGAATTTACCCCAAGAGCTGAGAGAAAACTTGATCCTATACTTCAATCCGAGTTTCTTCTATAGTCCAACTTTGTTTCTCTACCATCAAGCTTCTCCTTTGTTGCTGCTCCAAGCCCCGTCCAAGGTGACCTTGAATACTTTCAGGGATGGGACACCCACAACTTCTCTGGGCAACCTGTTCCAGTGTTCCAGCACTCCCACAGTAAAAAAGGCCTTCCTTTCATCTAATATGTGTAGGAAATCATAAATCTAGGCATAGAAGCTTGGAGTGCAAATTTGAAATTCTTTGGATTTGAAGCACATTTTATATGAATACTGACTTACAGATGACTAAAAGATGTTGATGGGCATTTGAGCTGACAAGTTTTGAAAAAGTGCACGGAAATTAAAATTGAAACCACTAAAATTAAAAACTCCTTGCCATTTTCTTTTTCCTCTCCTATTCAAAATTGCATATGTCAGATATCAGTGCTTCATGCAAACCTCTCAGATGCTCTCAGAGAAAAAGCTTTTCTTTCAGACTAAGTTGCGGTTGACGTAGAACACTAGCAGGAGTGAAAGATTTTCTGGGCATCGGGGCAGCCCGTTCTCCTTGGATTTGTGTGCAGAATGCATTTTATCCAAACTGGAAAATAGATCCCAGCTCTGTTCTATTCATCATCCTTACTTCATCAGGCCAGAAGATTCTGTGAAAAGTAGCCTGTGGACCTTGAAGACAGCGCATGTGAACCAGATGAGAGGTGATAGAGAAGTTGAGGGAGAGAAGAAAGAGCATGAGGCTGAAACCAGAAAGTATTTCTCCACGTGATCATGGAAGATTGCAGGAGCCACTTGGTACTATCAAACCAGCCCAACTTGGCACTTGTGCCACCTTGGGTCTGGGAGCCATGTTGCATATCGTGCATTTTAAGGAGCCAGCTGGCCACACCCAGCCATATGCCCCCAAACACAAACCAAGGCCCTTTTCTCTGGCAAACAAAACTCAGCTGCCCTGCTTCTGGATGGCAGATTGCAGGAGCCACTTGGTACTATCAAACCAGCCCAACTTGGCACTGGTGCCACCATGGGTCTGGTCACCATCCTGCCTATTGTAGCTTTTCAGGAGCCAGCCGGTCACTCTCAGCCATAGGCCCCCAAACACAAACCTCGGCCCGTTTCCCTGGAAAACAAAAGTAAGCTGCCCCGCTTCTGCATGGCAGATTGCAGGAGCTACTTAGTACTATCAAATCAGCCCGACTTGGCACAGGTGCCACCTTGGATCTGGGAACCATCCTGTGTATCGTGGATTTTCAGGGGCCAGCCGGCCACTCTCAGCCATATGCCCCCAAACACAAACCACGGACCTTTTCTCTGGCAAACAAAAATCAGCTGCCCCACTTCTGGATGGCAGATTGCAGGAGCCACTTGGGACTATCACACCAGCACAACATGGCACTGCTGCCACCTTGGATCTGGGAACAATCCTGCGTATCGTACATATTCAGGAACCAGCCGAACACTCCCAGCCACAGGCCCCCAAACACAAACAACGGCCCTTTTCTCTGGCAAACAAAACTCAACTGCCCCTCTTCTGGATGGCAAATTGCAGGACGCACTTGGTACTACAAAAAGAGCCCGACTTGGCAGTGGTGCCACCTTGGCTCTGGGAACCATCCTGCGTATCGAGCATTTTAAGGAGCCAGCCGGCAATTCCCAGCCGTATGCCCCAAAAAGAAACCATGGACCTTTTCTCTGGCAAAAAAAACTCAGCTGTCCCGCTTCTGGATGGCAGATTGCAGGAGTCACTTTGAACCATACAACCAGCCTTACTTGGCACTGGTGCCACCTTGGATCTGGGAACCATCCTGCCTATCGTTGATTTTCAGGGGCCAGCCGGCCACTCTCAGCCATAGGCCCCCAAACACAAACCACAGCCCTTTTCTCTAGCAAACAAAATTTAGCTGCCCCGCTTCTGGATGGCAAATTGCAGAAGCCACTGGGTACTACAAAAACAGCCCGACTTGGCACTGGTGCCACCTTGCGTCTGGTTACCATGCGGCGTATCGTGCATTTTAAGGAGCCAGGTGGCCACTCCCAGCCATATGCCCCCAAACACAACCCACGGCCCTTTTCTCTGGCAAACAAAACTCAGCTGCCCCGCTTCTGGATGGCAGATTGCAGGAGACACTTGGTACTATCAAACCAGCCCGACTTGGCATTGGTGCCACCTTTGGTCTGGGAACCATCCTGCGTATTGTGGATTGTCAGGAGACAGCCGACCACTCTCGGCCACAGACCCCAATCAAAAACAAAGGTCCGTTTCCCTGGCAAAAAAAACTCAGCTGCCCCGCTTCTGGATGGGAGATTGCAGGAGGCACTTTACACTGTCAAACGAGACCCACTTGGCACTGGTGCCACCTTGGGTCTGGGAACCATGCTGCATATCGTGGATTTTCAGGAGCCAGCCGGCCACTGCCAGCCACAGGCCCCCAAACACAAACCACAGCCTTTTTCTCTGGCAAACAAAACTCAGCTGCCCCGCTTCTGGATGGCAGATTGCAGGAGCCACTTGGTACTATCAAACCAGCCCGACTTGGCACTGGTGCCACCTTGGGTCTGGGAACCATCCTGCCTATCGTGGATTTTAAGGAGCCAGCCGGCTACTCCCAGCCACAGGCCCCCAACAAAAACCACGGCCCTTTTTTCTGGCAAACAAAACTTAGCTGCCTCACTTCTGGATGGCAGATTGCCGGAGCCACTTGGTACTATCAAACCAGCCCGACTTGCCACTGGTGCCACCTTGGGTCTGGGAACCATCCTGCGTATCGTGGATTCTAAGGAGCCAGCCGGCCACTCCCAGCCACAGGCCCCCAAACAAAATCAACGGCGCTGTTCCCTGGAAAACAAAACACGCCTGCCAACTTTTTGATGGAGTTTGCAGGAGCCACTTGGTACTATCAAACCAGCCCGACTTGGCACTGGTGCCACCTTGGGTCTGGGAAACATCCTGCGTATCGTGGATTCTTAGGAGCCAGCCGGCCACTCCTAGCCACAGGCCCCCAAACAAAAACCTAGGCCTATTTCTCTGGCAAACAAAAGTAAGCTGCCCTGCTTCTGGATGGCAGATTGCAGGAGACACTTGGTACTATCAAACCAGCCCGACTTGGCACTGGTGCCACCTTGGATCTGGGAACCATGCTCTGTATCGTGGATATTCAGGGGCCAGCCGGCCACTCTCAGCCATATGTCCCCAAACAGAAACCTCGGCCCGTTTCTCTGGCAAACAAAACTCAACTGCCCCTCTTCTGGATGGCAAATTGCAGGATGAACTTGATACTAAAACCGCAGGCCGACTTGGTAGTGGTGACACCTTGGGCCTGGGAACCATCATGCGTATCGAGCATTTTAAGGAGCCAGCCGGCCACTCCCAGCAATATGCCCCCAAAAACAATCCACGGAATTTTCCTCTGGCAAACAAAAATCAGCTGCCTCGCTTCTGGATGGCAGATTGCAGGAGCCACTTTGCACCATCAAACCAGCCCGACTTGGCACTGGTGCCACATTGCATCTGGGAACCATGCTGCCTAGCGTGGATTTTCAGGAGCCAGCCGGCCACTCTCAGCTATATGCCCCCAAACAAAACCCACGGCCCGTTTCCCTGGCAAACAAAATTAAGCTGCCCCGCTTCTGGATGGCAGATTGCAGGACGCACTTGGTAGTATCAAACCAGCAAAACTTGGCACTGGTGCCACCTTGGGTCTGGGAACCATCCTGCGTATCGTGGGTTCAAAGGAGCCAGCCGGTCACTCCCAGCCACAGGCCCCCAAATACAAACAATGTCGCTTTTCCCTGGAAAACAAAACTCGCCTGCCAACTTTTTGATGGCAGATTGCAGGAGCCACTTGGTACTATCAAACCAGCCCAACTTGGCACTGGTGCCACCATGGGTCTGGTAACCATCCTGCCTATTGTAGCTTTCCAGGAGCCAGCCGGTCACTCCCAGCCATAGGTCCCCAGTCACAAACCTCGGCCCGTTTCCCTGGCAAACAAAAGTAAGCTACCCCGCTTCTGGATGGCAGATTGCAGGAGCCACTTGGTACTATCAAACCAGCCCAACTTGGCACTGGTGCCACCTTGGGTCTGGGAACCATGCTGCGTAACACAGATTCTAAGGCGCCAGTCGGCCACTACGAGCCACAAGCCCCCAAACACAAACAACGGCGCTATTCTCTGGCAAACAAAACTCAACTGCCCCTCTTCTGGATGGCAAATTGCAGGACGCACTTGGTACTATAAAAACAGCCCGACTTGGCACTGGTGCCCCCTTGGGTCTGGGAACCATCCTGCGTATCGATCTTTTTAATGAGACAGCCGGCCGCTCCCAGCCATATGCCCCCAAACACAACCCACGGCCCTTTTCTCTGGCAAACAAAACTCAACTGCACCGCTTCTGGATGGCAGATTGCAGGAGCCACTTGGTACTATCAAACCAGCCCGACTTGGCACTGGTGCCACCTTGGGTCTGGGAACCATCCTGCGTATTGTGGGTTGTCAGGAGCCAGCCGAACACTCTCGGCCACAGACCCCAATTAAAAACAACGGCCCGTTTCACAGGCAAACAAAACTCAGCTGCCCCGCTTCTGGATGGGAGATTGCAGGAGGCACTTGACACTGTGAAACCAGCTCCACTTGGCACTGGTGCCACCTTGGGTCTGGGAACCATGCTGCGTATCATGGATTTTCAGGAGCCAGCCGGCCACTCCCAGCCACAGGCCCCCAAACACAAACCACAGACTTTTTGTCTGGCAAACAAAATTCAGCTGCCCCGCTTCTGGATGGCAGATTGCAGGAGCCACTTGGGACTATCACACCAGCACAACATGGCACTGCTGCCACCTTGGATCTGGGAACCATCCTTCCTATCGTGGATTTTCAGGGGCCAGCCGGTCACTCTCAGCCATAGGCCCCAAACACAAACCACGGCCCTTTTCTCTGGAAAACAAAACTCAACTGCCCCTCTTCTGGATGGCAGATTGCAGGAGCCACTGGGTACTATGAAACCAGCCCTACTTGGCACTGATGCCACCTTGGGTCTGGGAACCATGCTGCGTATCATGGATTTTCAGGAGCCAGCCGGCCACTGCCAGCCACAGGCCCCGAAACACAAACAACAGCCTTTTTCTCTGGCAAACAAAATTCAGCTGCCCCGCTACTGGATGGCAGATTGCAAGAGCCACTTGGTACTATCAAACCAGCCCAACTTGGCACTGGTGCCACCTTGGGTCTGGGAACCATGCTGCGTAACACAGATTCTAAGGCGCCAGTCGGCCACTACGAGCCACAAGCCCCCAAACACAAACAACGGCGCTATTCTCTGGCAAACAAAACTCAACTGCCCCTCTTCTGGATGGCAAATTGCAGGACGCACTTGGTACTATAAAAACAGCCCGACTTGGCACTGGTGCCCCCTTGGGTCTGGGAACCATCCTGCGTATCGATCTTTTTAATGAGACAGCCGGCCACTCCCAGCCATATGCCCCCAAACACAACCCACGGCCCTTTTCTCTGGCAAACAAAACTCAACTGCACCGCTTCTGGATGGCAGATTGCAGGAGCCACTTGGTACTATCAAACCAGCCCGACTTGGCACTGGTGCCACCTTGGGTCTGGGAACCATCCTGCGTATTGTGGGTTGTCAGGAGCCAGCCGAACACTCTCGGCCACAGACCCCAATTAAAAACAACGGCCCGTTTCACAGGCAAACAAAACTCAGCTGCCCCGCTTCTGGATGGGAGATTGCAGGAGGCACTTGACACTGTGAAACCAGCCCCACTTGGCACTGGTGCCACCTTGGGTCTGGGAACCATGCTGCGTATCATGGATTTTCAGGAGCCAGCCGGCCACTCCCAGCCACAGGCCCCCAAACACAAACCACAGACTTTTTGTCTGGCAAACAAAATTCAGCTGCCCCGCTTCTGGATGGCAGATTGCAGGAGCCACTTGGGACTATCACACCAGCACAACATGGCACTGCTGCCACCTTGGATCTGGGAACCATCCTTCCTATCGTGGATTTTCAGGGGCCAGCCGGTCACTCTCAGCCATAGGCCCCAAACACAAACCACGGCCCTTTTCTCTGGAAAACAAAACTCAACTGCCCCTCTTCTGGATGGCAGATTGCAGGAGCCACTGGGTACTATGAAACCAGCCCTACTTGGCACTGATGCCACCTTGGGTCTGGGAACCATGCTGCGTATCATGGATTTTCAGGAGCCAGCCGGCCACTGCCAGCCACAGGCCCCGAAACACAAACAACAGCCTTTTTCTCTGGCAAACAAAATTCAGCTGCCCCGCTACTGGATGGCAGATTGCAGGAGCCACTTGGTACTATCAAACCAGCCCAACTTGGCACTGGTGCCACCTTGGGTCTGGGAACCATGCTGCGTAACACAGATTCTAAGGCGCCAGTCGGCCACTACGAGCCACAAGCCCCCAAACACAAACAACGGCGCTATTCTCTGGCAAACAAAACTCAACTGCCCCTCTTCTGGATGGCAAATTGCAGGACGCACTTGGTACTATAAAAACAGCCCGACTTGGCACTGGTGCCCCCTTGGGTCTGGGAACCATCCTGCGTATCGATCTTTTTAATGAGACAGCCGGCCACTCCCAGCCATATGCCCCCAAACACAACCCACGGCCCTTTTCTCTGGCAAACAAAACTCAACTGCACCGCTTCTGGATGGCAGATTGCAGGAGCCACTTGGTACTATCAAACCAGCCCGACTTGGCACTGGTGCCACCTTGGGTCTGGGAACCATCCTGCGTATTGTGGGTTGTCAGGAGCCAGCCGAACACTCTCGGCCACAGACCCCAATTAAAAACAACGGCCCGTTTCACAGGCAAACAAAACTCAGCTGCCCCGCTTCTGGATGGGAGATTGCAGGAGGCACTTGACACTGTGAAACCAGCCCCACTTGGCACTGGTGCCACCTTGGGTCTGGGAACCATGCTGCGTATCATGGATTTTCAGGAGCCAGCCGGCCACTCCCAGCCACAGGCCCCCAAACACAAACCACAGACTTTTTGTCTGGCAAACAAAATTCAGCTGCCCCGCTTCTGGATGGCAGATTGCAGGAGCCACTTGGGACTATCACACCAGCACAACATGGCACTGCTGCCACCTTGGATCTGGGAACCATCCTTCCTATCGTGGATTTTCAGGGGCCAGCCGGTCACTCTCAGCCATAGGCCCCAAACACAAACCACGGCCCTTTTCTCTGGAAAACAAAACTCAACTGCCCCTCTTCTGGATGGCAGATTGCAGGAGCCACTGGGTACTATGAAACCAGCCCTACTTGGCACTGATGCCACCTTGGGTCTGGGAACCATGCGGCGTATCATGGATTTTCAGGAGCCAGCCGGCCACTGCCAGCCACAGGCCCCGAAACACAAACAACAGCCTTTTTCTCTGGCAAACAAAATTCAGCTGCCCCGCTTCTGGATGGCAGATTGCAGGAACCACTTGGTACTAACAAACCAGCCCGACTTGGCACTGATGCCACCTTGGCTCTGGGAACCATCCTGCGTATCGTGGATTCAAAGGAGCCAGCCGGCCACTCCCAGCCACAGGCCCCAAAACACACACAACGGTGCTTTTCCCTGGAAAACAAAACTCGCCTGCCAAACTTTTGATGGCAGATTGCAGGAGCCACTTGGTATTATCAAACCAGCCCAACTTGGCACTGGTGCCACCATGGGTCTGGTCACCATCCTGCCTATCGTAGCTTTTCAGGAGCCAGCCAGCCACCCCCAGCCAGAGGCCCCCAGACAAATATTTCGGCCCGTTTCCCTGGCAAACAAAAGTAAGCTGCCCCGCTTCTGGATGGCAGATTGCAGGAGCCACTTTGCACCATCAAACCAGCCCAACTTGGCACTGGTGCCAACTCAGGTCTGGGAACCATCCTGCGTATCGTGGGTTCTAAGGAGCCAGCTGGCCACTCCCAACCACAGGCCCCCAAACACAAACAACGGCGCTTTTCCCTGGAAAACAAAACTCGCCTGCCAACTTTTTGATGGCAGATTGCAGGAGCCACTTGGTACTATCAAACCAGCCCAACTTGGCACTGGTGCCACCATGGGTCTGGTCACCATCCTGCCTATCGTAGCTTTTCAGGAGCCAGCCGGTCACTCCCAGCCATAGGCCCCCAGACACAAACCTCGGCCCGTTTCCCTGGCAAACAAAAGTAAGCTGCCCCGCTTCTGCATGGCAGATTGCAGGAGCTACTTAGTACTATCAAACCAGCCCGACTTGGCACTGGTGACACCTCTGGTCTGGGAACCATCCTGCCTATCGTGGATTTTCAGGGGCCAGCCGGCCACTCTCAGCCATATGCCCCAAAAACAAACCACGGCCCTTTTCTCTGGCAAACAAAACTCAACTGCCCCTCTTCTGGATGGCAAATTTTAGGACGCACTTTGTACTACGAAAACCGCCCGACGTGGCACTGGTGCCACCTTGTGTCAGGGAACCATCCTGCATATCGAGCTTTTTAAGGAGCCAGCCGGCCACGCCCAGCCATATACCCCCAAAAACAAACCACGGACCATTTCTCTTGGAAACAAAAATCCGCTGCCCCGCGTCTGTATGGCAGATTGCAGGATCCACTTTGCACCATCAAACCAGCCCGACTTGGCACTGGTGCCACCTTGGGTCTGGGAACAATCCTGCATATCGTGGATTCTAAGGAGCCAGCCGGCCACTCCCTGCCACAGGCCCCCAAACACAAACAACGGCGCTTTTCCCTGGAAAACAAAATTCGCCTGCCAGCTTTTTGATGGCAGATTGCAGGAGCCACTTGGTACTATCAAATCATCCCAACTTGGCACTGGTGCCACTATGGGCCTGGGAACCATCCTGCCTATTGTAGCATTTCAGGAGCCAGCCGGTCACTCCCAGCCATAGGCCCCCAGACACAAACCTCGGACCGTTTCCCTGGCAAACAAAATTAAGCTGCCCCGATTCTGGATGGCAGATTGCAGGAGCCACTTGGTTGTGTCAAACCAGCCCGACTTGGCACTGGTGCCACCTTGGGTCTGGGAACCATCCTGCGTAACGTGGATTCTAAGCAGCCACCCGGCCACTCTGAGCCACAGGCCCCCAAACACAAACAACGGCGCTTTTCCCTGGAAAACAAAACTCGCCTGCCAAATTTGATGGCAGATTGCAGGAGCCACTTGGTACTATCAAACCAGCCCAACTTGGCACTGGTGCCACGTCTGGTCTGGGAACCATCCTGCCTATCGTAGCTTTTCAGGAGCCAGCCGGTCACTCCCAGCCATAGACCCCCAGACACAAACCTCGGCCCGTTTCCCTGGAAAACAAAAGTAAGTTACCCCGATTCTGGATGGCAGATTGCAGGAGCCACTTGGTACTATCAAATCAGCCCAACTTGGCACTGGTGCCACCATGGGTCTGGTAAACATCCTGCCTATCGTAGCTTTTCAGGAGCCAGCCGGTCACTCCCTGCCATAGGCCCCCGGACACAAACCTCGGCCCGTTTCCCTGGCAAACAAAAGTAATCTACCCCACTTCTGGATGGCAGATTGCAGGACGCACTTGGTACTATCAAACCAGCCCAACTTGGCACTGGTGCCACGTCAAGTCTAGGAACCATCCTGCGCATCGTGGATTCTAAGGAGCCAGCCTGCCACTCCCAGCCATAGGCCTCTAAACAAAAACAACGGCGCTTTTCCCTGGTAAAGAAAACTTGCCTGCCAACTTTTTGATGGCAGATTGCAGGAGCCACTTGGTACTATCAAACCAGCCCGACTTGGCACTGGTGCCACCTCTGGTCTGGGAACCATCCTGCGTATCGTGGATTCTAAGGAGCCAGCTGGCCACTCCCAGCCACAGGCCCCCAAACACAAACAACGGCGCTTTTCCCTGGAAAACAAAACTCGCCTGCCAATTTTTTGATGGCAGATTGCAGGAGCCACTTGGTACTATCAAACCAGCCCAACTTGGCACTGGTGCCGCCATGGGTCTTGTCACCATCCTGCCTATCGTAGCTTTTCACGAGCCAGCCGGTCACTCCCAGCCATAGGACCCCAGACAAAAACCTCGGCCCGTTTCCCTGGAAAACAAAAGTAAGCTGCCCCGCTTCTGGATGGCAGATTGTAGGACGCATTTGTTACTATCAAACCCGCCCGACTTGGCACTGGTGCCACCACTGGTCTGGGAACCATCCTGCGTAGCGTGGATTCTAAAGAGCCAGCCGGCCACTCCCAGCCACAGGCACCCATACACAAACAACGGCACTTTTCCCTGGAAAACAAAACTCGCCTGCCAACTTTTTGATGGCAGATTGCAGGAGCCACTTGGTACTATCAAACCAGCCCAACTTGGCTCTGCTGCCACCATGGGTCTGGTCACCATCCTGCCTATCGTAGCTTTTCAGGAGCCAGCCGGTCACTCCCAGCCATAGGCCCCCAGACAAAAACCTCGGCCCGTTTCCCTGGCAAACAAAAGTAAGCTGCCCCGCTTCTGGATGGCAGATTGCAGGATCCACTTGGTACTATCAAACCAGCCCGACTTGGCACTGGTGCCACGACAAGTCTGGGAACCATCCTGCGTATCGTGGATTCTAATGAGCCAGCCGGCCACTCCCAGCCACAGGCCCCCAAACAAAAACAACGGCGCTTTTCCCTGGAAAACAAAACTCGCCTGCCAACTTTTTGATGGCAGATTGCAGGAGCCACTTGGTACCATCAAACCAGCCCAACTTGGCACTGGTGCCACCTTGGGTCTGGTCACCATCCTGCCTATCGTAGCTTTTCAGGAGCCAGCCGGTCACTCCCAGCCATAGGCCCCCAGACACAAACCTCGGCCCGTTTCCCTGGCAAACAAAAGTAAGCTGCCCCGCTTCTGGATGGCAGATTGCAGGAGCCACTTTGCACCATCAAACTATCCCGACTAGGCACTGGTGCCACCTTGGGTCTGGGAACCATCCTGCGTATGGTGGATTCTAAGGAGCCAGCCGGCCACTCCCAGCCACAGGCCCCTAAACACATCAACGGCGCTTTTCCCTGGAAAACAAAACTCGCCTGCCAACTTTTTGATGGCAGATTGCAGGAGCCACTTGGTACTATCAAACCAGCCCAACTTGGGACTGGTGCCACCATGGGTCTGGTCACCATCCTGGCTATCGTAGCTTTTCAGGAGCCAGCCGGTCACTCGCAGCCATAGGCCCCCAGACACAAACCTCGGCCCGTTTCCCTGGCAAACAAAAGTAAGCTGCCCTGCTTCTGGATGGCAGATTGCAGGAACCACTTGGTACTATCAAACCAGCAAAACTTGGCACTGGTGCCACCTTGGGTCTGGATACCATGGTGCGTATCGTGGATTCTAAGGAGCCAGCCGGCCACTCCCAGCCACAGGCCCCCAAACAAAAACAACGGCGCTTTTCCCTGGAAAACAAAACTCGCCTACCAACGTTTTGATGGCAGATTGCAGGAGCCACTTGGTACTATCAAACCAGCCCAACTTGGCACTGGTGCCACCATGGGTCTGGTCACCATCCTGCCTATCGTAACTTTTCAGGAGCCAGCCGGTCACTCCCAGCCATAGGCCCCCAGACACAAAGCTCGGCCCGTTTCCCTGGCAAAGGAAATTAAGCTGCCCCGCTTCTGGATGGCAGATTGCAGGAGCCACTTGGTTGTGTCAAACCAGCCCGACTTGGCACTGGTGCCACCTTGGGTCTGGGAACCATCCTGCGTAACGTGGATTCTAAGCAGCCACCCGGCCACTCTGAGCCACAGGCCCCCAAACACAAACAACGGCCCGTTTCCGTGGCAAACAAATTAAGCTGCCCCGCTTCTGGATGGCAGATTGCAGGAGCCACTTGGTACTATCAAACCAGCCCGACTTGGCACTGGTGCCACCTCTGGTCTGGGAACCATCCTGCGTATTGTGGTTTCTAAGGAGCCAGCCGGCCACTCCCAACCACAGGCCCCCAAACACAAACAACGGCGCTTTTCCCTGGAAAACAAAACTCGCCTGCCAACGTTTTGATGGCAGATTGCAGGAGCCACTTGGTACTATCAAACCAGCCCAACTTGGCACTGGTGCCACCATGGGTCTTGTCACCATCCTGCCTATCGTAGCTTTCAGGAGCCAGCCGGTCACTGCCTGCCATAGGCCCCGAGACACAAACCTCGGCCCGTTTCCCTGGCAAACAAAAGTAAGCTGCCCCGCTTCTGGATGGCAGATTGCAGGAGCCACTTGGTACTATCAAACCAGCCCGACTTGGCACTGGTGCCACTTCTGGTCTGGGAACCATCCTGCGTATCGTGGATTTTATGGAGCCAGCCGGTCAGTCCCAGCCATAGGCCCCCAAACACAAACAACGATCCGTTTCCCTGGCAAACAAAAGTAAGCTGCCCCGCTTCTGGATGGCAGATTGCAGGAACCACTTGGTAGTATCAAACCAGCCCAACTTGGCACTGGTGCCACCTCTGGTCTGGGAACCATGCTGCGTATCGTGGTTTCTAAGGAGCCAGCCGGCCACTCCCAACCATAGACCCCCAGACACAAACCTCGGCCCGTTTCCCTGGAAAACAAAAGTAAGCTACCCCAATTCTGGATGGCAGATTGCAGGAGCCACTTGGTACTATCAAATCAGCCCAACTTGGCACTGGTGCCACCATGGGTCTGGTAAACATCCTGCCTATCGTAGCTTTTCAGGAGCCAGCCGGCCACTCTCAGCCATATGCCCCCAAAAACAAACCACGGCCCTTTTCTCTGGCAAACAAAACTCAACTGCCCCTCTTCTGGATGGCAAATTTTAGGACGCACTTTGTACTACGAAAACCGCCCGACGTGGCACTGGTGCCACCTTGTGTCAGGGAACCATCCTGCATATCGAGCTTTTTAAGGAGCCAGCCGGCCACGCCCAGCCATAAACCCCCAAAAACAAACCACGGACCATTTCTCTTGGAAAAAAAAATCCGCTGCCCCGCGTCTGTATGGCAGATTGCAGGAGCCACTTTGCACCATCAAACCAGCCCGACTTGGCACTGGTGCCACCTTGGGTCTGGGAACAATGCTGCGTATCGTGGATTCTAAGGAGCCAGCCGGCCACTCCCAGCCACAGGCCCCCAAACACAAACAACTGCGCTTTTCCCTGGAAAACAAAATTCGCCTGCCAACTTTTTGATGGCAGATTGCAGGAGCCACTTGGTACTATCAAATCATCCCAACTTGGCACTGGTGCCACTATGGGTCTGGGAACCATCCTGCCTATTGTAGCATTTCAGGAGCCAGCCGGTCACTCCCAGCCATAGGCCCCCAGACACAAACCTCGGACCGTTTCCCTGGCAAACAAAATTAAGCTGCCCCGATTCTGGATGGCAGATTGCAGGAGCCACTTGGTTGTGTCAAACCAGCCCGACTTGGCACTGGTGCCACCTTGGGTCTGGGAACCATCCTGCGTATCGTGGATTCTAAGCAGCCACCCGGCCACTCTGAGCCACAGGCCCCCAAACAAAAACTACGGCGCTTTTCCCTGGAAAACAAAACTCGCCTGCCAACTTTTTGATGGCAGATTGCAGGAGCCACTTGGTACTATCAAACCAGCCCAACTTGGCACTGGTGCCACGTCTGGTCTGGGAACCATCCTGCCTATCGTAGCTTTTCAGGAGCCAGCCGGTCACTCCCAGCCATAGACCCCCAGACACAAACCTCGGCCCGTTTCCCTGGCAAACAAAAGTAAGCTGCCCCGCTTTTGGATGGCAGATTGCAGGAGCCACGTTGCACCATCAAACCAGCCCCACGTGGCACTGGTGCCACCTTGGGTCTGGGAACAAGTTGGGCTGGTTTGATAGTACCAAGTGGCTCCTGCAATCTGCCATCCAGAAGCGGGACAGCTTACTTTTTTTTCCCAGGGAAACGGGCCGAGGTATTTGTCTGGGGGCCTATGGCTGGGAGTGACCGGCTGACTACTGAAAAGCTACGATAGGCAGGATGGTTACCAGACTCATGGTGCCACCAGTGCCAAGTGGGGCTGCTTTGATAATACTAAATAGCTCCTGCAATCTGCCATCCAGACGCGGGGCAGCGGATTTTTGTTTGCTGGAGAAAAGTTCCGTGGTTTTTTTTTTGGGGGTATATGACTGGACGTGGCCGGCTGGCTCCTTAAAAAGCTCTATACGCAGGATTGTTCCCTGACCCAAGGTGGCATCAGTGCCAAGTCGGGCTGTTTTCGTAGTACCAAGTGCGTCCTGCAATTTGCCATCCAGAAGCGGGGCAGCCTACTTTTGTTTGCCAGGGAAACGTGCCGAGGTATTTGTCTGGGGGCCTATGGGTGGGAGTGAGCGGCTGGCTCCTGAAAAGCTACGATAGGCAGGATGGTGACCAGACCCATGGTGGCACCAGTGCCAAGTTGGGCTGGTTTGATAGTACCAAGTGGCTCCTGCAATCTGCCATCAAGAAGTTGGCAGGCGAGTTTTGTTTTCCAGGGAAAAGCGCCGTTGTTTTTGTTTAGAGGCCTGTGGCTGGGAGTGGCCGCCTGTCCTCGTAGAATCTACGTTACGCAGCATGGTTCCCAGAGCCAAGGTGGCACCAGGGCCAAGTCGGGCTGGTTTGTAAGTACCAAGTGCATCCTGCAATCTGCCATCCAAAAGCGGGGCAGCTTACTTTTGTTTGCCAGGGAAACGGGCCGAGGTTTGTGTCCGGGGGCCTATGGCAGGGAGTGACCGGCTGGCTCCTGAAAAGCTACGATAGGCAGGATGTTTACCAGACCCATGGTGGCACCAGTGCCAAGTTGGGCTGATTTGATAGTACCAAGTGGCTCCTGCAATCTGCCATCCAGAATCGGGGTAACTTACTTTTGTTTTCCAGGGGAACGGGCCGAGGTTTGTGTCTGGGGGCCTATGGCTGGGAGTGACCGGCTGGCTCCTGAAAAGCTACAATAGGCAGGATGGTTCCCAGACCAGAGGTGGCACCAGTGCCAAGTTGGGCTGGTTTGATAGTACCAAGTGGCTCCTGCAATCTGCCATCAAAAAGTTGGCAGGCGAGTTTTGTTTTCCAGGGAAAAGCGCCGTTGTTTGTGTTTGGGGGCCTGTGGCTCAGAGTGGCCGGGTGGCTGCTTAGAATCCACTTTACGCAGGATGGTTCCCAGACCCAAGGTGGCACCAGTGCCAAGTCGGGCTGGTTTGACACAACCAAGTGGCTCCTGCAATCTGCCATCCAGAATCGGGGCAGCTTAATTTTGTTTGCCAGGGAAACGGTCCGAGGTTTGTGTCTGGGGGCCTATGGCTGGGAGTGACCGGCTGGCTCCTGAAATGCTACAATAGGCAGGATGGTTCCCAGACCCATAGTGGCACCAGTGCCAAGTTGGGATGATTTGATAGTACCAAGTGGCTCCTGCAATCTGCCATCAAAAAGCTGGCAGGCGAATTTTGTTTTCCAGGGAAAAGCGCCGTTGTTTGTGTTTGGGGGCCTGTGGCAGGGAGTGGCCGGCTGGCTCCTTAGAATCCACGATATGCAGGATTGTTCCCAGACCCAAGGTGGCACCAGTGCCAAGTCGGGCTGGTTTGATGGTGCAAAGTGGCTCCTGCAATCTGCCATACAGACGCGGGGCAGCGGATTTTTGTTTCCAAGAGAAATGGTCCGTGGTTTGTTTTTGGGGGTATATGGCTGGGCGTGGCCGGCTGGCTCCTTAAAAAGCTCGATATGCAGGAGGGTTCCCTGACACAAGGTGGCACCAGTGCCACGTCGGGCGGTTTTCGTAGTACAAAGTGCGTCCTAAAATTTGCCATCCAGAAGAGGGGCAGTTGAGTTTTGTTTGCCAGAGAAAAGGGCCGTGGTTTGTTTTTGGGGCATATGGCTGAGAGTGGCCGGCTGGCCCCTGAAAATCCACGATAGGCAGGATGGTTCCCAGACCAGAGGTGTCACCAGTGCCAAGTCGGGCTGGTTTGATAGTACTAAGTAGCTCCTGCAATCTGCCATGCAGAAGCGGGGCAGCTTACTTTTGTTTGCCAGGGAAACGGGCCGAGGTTTGTGTCTGGGGGCCTATGGCTGGGAGTGACCGGCTGGCTCCTGAAAAGCTACGATAGGCAGGATGGTGACCAGACCCATGGTGGCAGCAGTGCCAAGTTGGGCTGGTTTGATAGTACCAAGTGGCTCCTGCAATCTGCCATCAAAAAGTTGGCAGGCGAGTTTTGTTTTCCAGGGAAAAGCGCCGTTGTTTGTGTTTGGGGGCCTGTGGCTGGGAGTGGCCAGCTGGCTCCTTAGAACCCACGATACGCAGGATGGTTCCCAGACCTGAGTTGGCACCAGTGCCAAGTTGGGCTGGTTTGATAGTACCAAGTGGCTCCTGCAATCTGCCATCCAGAAGCGGGGCAGCTTACTTTTGTTTGCCAGGGAAACGGGCCGAAATATTTGTCTGGGGGCCTCTGGCTGGGGGTGGCTGGCTGGCTCCTGAAAAGCTACGATAGGCAGGATGGTGACCAGACCCATGGTGGCACCAGTGCCAAGTTGGGCTGGTTTGATAGTACCAAGTGGCTCCTGCAATCTGCCATCAAATGTTTGGCAGGCGAGTTTTGTTTTCCAGGGAAAAGCACCGTTGTGTGTGTTTTGGGGCCTGTGGCTGGGAGTGGCCAGCTGGCTCCTTTGAATCCACGATACGCAGGATGGTTCCCAGACCCAAGGTGGCATCAGTGCCAAGTCGGGCTGTTTTGTTAGTACCAAGTGGTTCCTGCAATCTGCCATCCAGAAGCGGGGCAGCTGAATTTTGTTTGCCAGAGAAAAAGGCTGTTGTTTGTGTTTCGGGGCCTGTGGCTGGCAGTGGCCGGCTGGCTCCTGAAAATCCATGATACGCAGCATGGTTCCCAGACCCAAGGTGGCATCAGTGCCAAGTAGGGCTGGTTTCATAGTACCCAGTGGCTCCTGCAATCTGCCATCCAGAAGAGGGGCAGTTGAGTTTTGTTTTCCAGAGAAAAGGGCCGTGGTTTGTGTTTGGGGCCTATGGCTGAGAGTGACCGGCTGGCCCCTGAAAATCCACGATAGGAAGGATGGTTCCCAGATCCAAGGTGGCAGCAGTGCCATGTTGTGCTGGTGTGATAGTCCCAAGTGGCTCCTGCAATCTGCCATCCAGAAGCGGGGCAGCTGAATTTTGTTTGCCAGACAAAAAGTCTGTGGTTTGTGTTTGGGGGCCTGTGGCTGGGAGTGGCCGGCTGGCTCCTGAAAATCCATGATACGCAGGATGGTTCCCAGACCCAAGGTGGCACCAGTGCCAAGTCGGGCTGGTTTGATAGTACCAAGTGGCTCCTGCAATCTGCCATCCAGAAGCGGTGCAGTTGAGTTTTGTTTGCCAGAGAAAAGGGCCGTGGGTTGTGTTTGGGGGCATATGGCTGGGAGCGGCCGGCTGTCTCATTAAAAAGATCGATACGCAGGATGGTTCCCAGACCCAAGGGGGCACCAGTGCCAAGTCGGGCTGTTTTTATAGTACCAAGTGCGTCCTGCAATTTGCCATCCAGAAGAGGGGCAGTTGAGTTTTGTTTGCCAGAGAATAGCGCCGTTGTTTGTGTTTGGGGGCTTGTGGCTCGTAGTGGCCGACTGGCGCCTTAGAATCTGTGTTACGCAGCATGGTTCCCAGACCCAAGGTGGCACCAGTGCCAAGTTGGGCTGGTTTGATAGTACCAAGTGGCTCCTGCAATCTGCCATCCAGAAGCGGGGTAGCTTACTTTTGTTTGCCAGGGAAACGGGCCGAGGTTTGTGACTGGGGACCTATGGCTGGGAGTGACCGGCTGGCTCCTGGAAAGCTACAATAGGCAGGATGGTTACCAGACCCATGGTGGCACCAGTGCCAAGTTGGGCTGGTTTGATAGTACCAAGTGGCTCCTGCAATCTGCCATCAAAAAGTTGGCAGGCGAGTTTTGTTTTCCAGGGAAAAGCGCCGTTGTTTGTGTTTGGGGGCCTGTGGCTGGGAGTGGCCAGCTGGCTCCTTAGAACCCACGATACGCAGGATGGTTCCCAGACCTGAGTTGGCACCAGTGCCAAGTTGGGCTGGTTTGATAGTACCAAGTGGCTCCTGCAATCTGCCATCCAGAAGCGGGGCAGCTTACTTTTGTTTGCCAGGGAAACGGGCCGAAATATTTGTCTGGGGGCCTCTGGCTGGGGGTGGCTGGCTGGCTCCTGAAAAGCTACGATAGGCAGGATGGTGACCAGACCCATGGTGGCACCAGTGCCAAGTTGGGCTGGTTTGATAATAACAAGTGGCTCCTGCAATCTGCCATCAAAAGTTTGGCAGGCGAGTTTTGTTTTCCAGGGAAAAGCACCGTTGTGTGTGTTTTGGGGCCTGTGGCTGGGAGTGGCCAGCTGGCTCCTTTGAATCCACGATACGCAGGATGGTTCCCAGACCCAAGGTGGCATCAGTGCCAAGTCGGGCTGGTTTGTTAGTACCAAGTGGTTCCTGCAATCTGCCATCCAGAAGCGGGGCAGCTGAATTTTGTTTGCCAGAGAAAAAGGCTGTTGTTTGTGTTTCGGGGCCTGTGGCTGGCAGTGGCCGGCTGGCTCCTGAAAATCCATGATACGCAGCATGGTTCCCAGACCCAAGGTGGCATCAGTGCCAAGTAGGGCTGGTTTCATAGTACCCAGTGGCTCCTGCAATCTGCCATCCAGAAGAGGGGCAGTTGAGTTTTGTTTTCCAGAGAAAAGGGCCGTGGTTTGTGTTTATGGCCTATGGCTGAGAGTGACCGGCTGGCCCCTGAAAATCCACGATAGGAAGGATGGTTCCCAGATCCAAGGTGGCACCAGTGCCAAGTTTTGCTGGTTTGATACTACCAAGTGCGTCCTGCAATCTGCCATCCAGAAGCGGGGCAGCTTAATTTTGTTTGCCAGGGAAACGGGCCGTGGGTTTTGTTTGGGGGCATATAGCTGAGAGTGGCCGGCTGGCTCCTGAAAATCCACGCTAGGTAGCATGGTTCCCAGATGCAATGTGGCACCAGTGCCAAGTCGGGCTGGTTTGATGGTGCAAAGTGGCTCCTGCAATCTGCCATCCAGAAGCGAGGCAGCTGATTTTTGTTTGCCAGAGGAAAATTCCGTGGATTGTTTTTGGGGGCATATTGCTGGGAGTGGCCGGCTGGCTCCTTAAAATGCTCGATACGCATGATGGTTCCCAGGCCCAAGGTGTCACCACTACCAAGTCGGCCTGCGGTTTTAGTATCAAGTTCATCCTGCAATTTGCCATCCAGAAGAGGGGCAGTTGAGTTTTGTTTGCCAGAGAAACGGGCCGAGGTTTCTGTTTGGGGACATATGGCTGAGAGTGGCCGGCTGGCCCCTGAATATCCACGATACAGAGCATGGTTCCCAGATCCAAGGTGGCACCAGTGCCAAGTCGGGCTGGTTTGATAGTACCAAGTGTCTCCTGCAATCTGCCATCCAGAAGCAGGGCAGCTTACTTTTGTTTGCCAGAGAAATAGGCCTAGGTTTTTGTTTGGGGGCCTGTGGCTAGGAGTGGCCGGCTGGCTCCTTAGAATCCACGATACGCAGGATGGTTCCCAGACCCAAGGTGGCACCAGTGCCAAGTCGGGCTGGTTTGATTACACCAAGTGCCTCCTGCAATCTCCCATCCAGAAGCGGGGCAGCTGAGTTTTGTTTGCCTGTGAAACGGGCCGTTGTTTTTAATTGGGGTCTGTGGCCGAGAGTGTTCGGCTGGCTCCTGACAACCCACAATACGCAGGATGGTTCCCAGACCCAAGGTGGCACCAGTGCCAAGTCGGGCTGGTTTGATAGTACCAAGTGGCTCCTGCAATCTGCCATCCAGAAGCGGTGCAGTTGAGTTTTGTTTGCCAGAGAAAAGGGCCGTGGGTTGTGTTTGGGGGCATATGGCTGGGAGTGGCCGGCTGTCTCAGTAAAAAGATCGATACGCAGGATGGTTCCCAGACCCAAGGGGGCACCAGTGCCAAGTCGGGCTGTTTTTATAGTACCAAGTGCGTCCTGCAATTTGCCATCCAGAAGAGGGGCAGTTGAGTTTTGTTTTCCAGAGAATAGCGCCGTTGTTTGTGTTTGGGGGCTTGTGGCTCGTAGTGGCCGACTGGCGCCTTAGAATCTGTGTTACGCAGCATGGTTCCCAGACCCAAGGTGGCACCAGTGCCAAGTTGGGCTGGTTTGATAGTACCAAGTGGCTCCTGCAATCTGCCATCCAGAAGCGGGGTAGCTTACTTTTGTTTGCCAGGGAAACGGGCCGAGGTTTGTGACTGGGGACCTATGGCTGGGAGTGACCGGCTGGCTCCTGGAAAGCTACAATAGGCAGGATGGTTACCAGACCCATGGTGGCACCAGTGCCAAGTTGGGCTGGTTTGATAGTACCAAGTGGCTCCTGCAATCTGCCATCAAAAAGTTGGCAGGCGAGTTTTGTTTTCCAGGGAAAAGCGACATTGTTTGTATTTGGGGGCCTGTGGCTGGGAGTGACCGGCTGGCTCCTTTGAACCCACGATACGCAGGATGGTTCCCAGACCCAAGGTGGCACCAGTGCCAAGTTTTGCTGGTTTGATACTACCAAGTGCGTCCTGCAATCTGCCATCCAGAAGCGGGGCAGCTTAGTTTTGTTTGCCAGGGAAACGGGCCGTGGGTTTTGTTTGGGGGTATATAGCTGAGAGTGGCCGGCTGGCTCCTGAAAATCCACGCTAGGCAGCATGGTTCCCAGATGCAATGTGGCACCAGTGCCAAGTCGGGCTGGTTTGATGGTGCAAAGTGGCTCCTGCAATCTGCCATCCAGAAGCGAGGCAGCTGATTTTTGTTTGCCAGAGGAAAATTCCGTGGATTGTTTTTGGGGGCATATTGCTGGGAGTGGCCGGCTGGCTCCTTAAAATGCTCGATACGCATGATGGTTCCCAGGCCCAAGGTGTCACCACTACCAAGTCGGCCTGCGGTTTTAGTATCAAGTTCATCCTGCAATTTGCCATCCAGAAGAGGGGCAGTTGAGTTTTGTTTGCCAGAGAAACGGGCCGAGGTTTCTGTTTGGGGACATATGGCTGAGAGTGGCCGGCTGGCCCCTGAATATCCACGATACAGAGCATGGTTCCCAGATCCAAGGTGGCACCAGTGCCAAGTCGGGCTGGTTTGATAGTACCAAGTGTCTCCTGCAATCTGCCATCCAGAAGCAGGGCAGCTTACTTTTGTTTGCCAGAGAAATAGGCCTAGGTTTTTGTTTGGGGGCCTGTGGCTAGGAGTGGCCGGCTGGCTCCTTAGAATCCACGATACGCAGGATGGTTCCCAGACCCAAGGTGGCACCAGTGCCAAGTCGGGCTGGTTTGATTACACCAAGTGCCTCCTGCAATCTGCCATCCAGAAGCGGGGCAGCTGAGTTTTGTTTGCCTGTGAAACGGGCCGTTGTTTTTAATTGGGGTCTGTGGCCGAGAGTGTTCGGCTGGCTCCTGACAACCCACAATACGCAGGATGGTTCCCAGACCCAAGGTGGCACCAGTGCCAAGTCGGGCTGGTTTGATAGTACCAAGTGGCTCCTGCAATCTGCCATCCAGAAGCGGTGCAGTTGAGTTTTGTTTGCCAGAGAAAAGGGCCGTGGGTTGTGTTTGGGGGCATATGGCTGGGAGTGGCCGGCTGTCTCATTAAAAAGATCGATACGCAGGATGGTTCCCAGACCCAAGGGGGCACCAGTGCCAAGTCGGGCTGTTTTTATAGTACCAAGTGCGTCCTGCAATTTGCCATCCAGAAGAGGGGCAGTTGAGTTTTGTTTGCCAGAGAATAGCGCCGTTGTTTGTGTTTGGGGGCTTGTGGCTCGTAGTGGCCGACTGGCGCCTTAGAATCTGTGTTACGCAGCATGGTTCCCAGACCCAAGGTGGCACCAGTGCCAAGTTGGGCTGGTTTGATAGTACCAAGTGGCTCCTGCAATCTGCCATCCAGAAGCGGGGTAGCTTACTTTTGTTTGCCAGGGAAACGGGCCGAGGTTTGTGACTGGGGACCTATGGCTGGGAGTGACCGGCTGGCTCCTGGAAAGCTACAATAGGCAGGATGGTGACCAGACCCATGGTGGCACCAGTGCCAAGTTGGGCTGGTTTGATAGTACCAAGTGGCTCCTGCAATCTGCCATCAAAAAGTTGGCAGGCGAGATTTGTTTTCCAGGGAAAAGCGACATTGTTTGTATTTGGGGGCCTGTGGCTGGGAGTGACCGGCTGGCTCCTTTGAACCCACGATACGCAGGATGGTTCCCAGACCCAAGGTGGCACCAGTGCCAAGTTTTGCTGGTTTGATACTACCAAGTGCGTCCTGCAATCTGCCATCCAGAAGCGGGGCAGCTTAATTTTGTTTGCCAGGGAAACGGGCCGTGGGTTTTGTTTGGGGGCATATAGCTGAGAGTGGCCGGCTGGCTCCTGAAAATCCACGCTAGGCAGCATGGTTCCCAGATGCAATGTGGCACCAGTGCCAAGTCGGGCTGGTTTGATGGTGCAAAGTGGCTCCTGCAATCTGCCATCCAGAAGCGAGGCAGCTGATTTTTGTTTGCCAGAGGAAAATTCCGTGGATTGTTTTTGGGGGCATATTGCTGGGAGTGGCCGGCTGGCTCCTTAAAATGCTCGATACGCATGATGGTTCCCAGGCCCAAGGTGTCACCACTACCAAGTCGGCCTGCGGTTTTAGTATCAAGTTCATCCTGCAATTTGCCATCCAGAAGAGGGGCAGTTGAGTTTTGTTTGCCAGAGAAACGGGCCGAGGTTTCTGTTTGGGGACATATGGCTGAGAGTGGCCGGCTGGCCCCTGAATATCCACGATACAGAGCATGGTTCCCAGATCCAAGGTGGCACCAGTGCCAAGTCGGGCTGGTTTGATAGTACCAAGTGTCTCCTGCAATCTGCCATCCAGAAGCAGGGCAGCTTACTTTTGTTTGCCAGAGAAATAGGCCTAGGTTTTTGTTTGGGGGCCTGTGGCTAGGAGTGGCCGGCTGGCTCCTTAGAATCCACGATACGCAGGATGGTTCCCAGACCCAAGGTGGCACCAGTGCCAAGTCGGGCTGGTTTGATTACACCAAGTGCCTCCTGCAATCTCCCATCCAGAAGCGGGGCAGCTGAGTTTTGTTTGCCTGTGAAACGGGCCGTTGTTTTTAATTGGGGTCTGTGGCCGAGAGTGTTCGGCTGGCTCCTGACAACCCACAATACGCAGGATGGTTCCCAGACCCAAGGTGGCACCAGTGCCAAGTCGGGCTGGTTTGATAGTACCAAGTGGCTCCTGCAATCTGCCATCCAGAAGCGGTGCAGTTGAGTTTTGTTTGCCAGAGAAAAGGGCCGTGGGTTGTGTTTGGGGGCATATGGCTGGGAGTGGCCGGCTGTCTCAGTAAAAAGATCGATACGCAGGATGGTTCCCAGACCCAAGGGGGCACCAGTGCCAAGTCGGGCTGTTTTTATAGTACCAAGTGCGTCCTGCAATTTGCCATCCAGAAGAGGGGCAGTTGAGTTTTGTTTGCCAGAGAATAGCGCCGTTGTTTGTGTTTGGGGGCTTGTGGCTCGTAGTGGCCGACTGGCGCCTTAGAATCTGTGTTACGCAGCATGGTTCCCAGACCCAAGGTGGCACCAGTGCCAAGTTGGGCTGGTTTGATAGTACCAAGTGGCTCCTGCAATCTGCCATCCAGAAGCGGGGTAGCTTACTTTTGTTTGCCAGGGAAACGGGCCGAGGTTTGTGACTGGGGACCTATGGCTGGGAGTGACCGGCTGGCTCCTGGAAAGCTACAATAGGCAGGATGGTGACCAGACCCATGGTGGCACCAGTGCCAAGTTGGGCTGGTTTGATAGTACCAAGTGGCTCCTGCAATCTGCCATCAAAAAGTTGGCAGGCGAGATTTGTTTTCCAGGGAAAAGCGACATTGTTTGTATTTGGGGGCCTGTGGCTGGGAGTGACCGGCTGGCTCCTTTGAACCCACGATACGCAGGATGGTTCCCAGACCCAAGGTGGCACCAGTGCCAAGTTTTGCTGGTTTGATACTACCAAGTGCGTCCTGCAATCTGCCATCCAGAAGCGGGGCAGCTTAATTTTGTTTGCCAGGGAAACGGGCCGTGGGTTTTGTTTGGGGGCATATAGCTGAGAGTGGCCGGCTGGCTCCTGAAAATCCACGCTAGGCAGCATGGTTCCCAGATGCAATGTGGCACCAGTGCCAAGTCGGGCTGGTTTGATGGTGCAAAGTGGCTCCTGCAATCTGCCATCCAGAAGCGAGGCAGCTGATTTTTGTTTGCCAGAGGAAAATTCCGTGGATTGTTTTTGGGGGCATATTGCTGGGAGTGGCCGGCTGGCTCCTTAAAATGCTCGATACGCATGATGGTTCCCAGGCCCAAGGTGTCACCACTACCAAGTCGGCCTGCGGTTTTAGTATCAAGTTCATCCTGCAATTTGCCATCCAGAAGAGGGGCAGTTGAGTTTTGTTTGCCAGAGAAACGGGCTGAGGTTTCTGTTTGGGGACATATGGCTGAGAGTGGCCGGCTGGCCCCTGAATATCCACGATACAGAGCATGGTTCCCAGATCCAAGGTGGCACCAGTGCCAAGTCGGGCTGGTTTGATAGTACCAAGTGTCTCCTGCAATCTGCCATCCAGAAGCAGGGCAGCTTACTTTTGTTTGCCAGAGAAATAGGCCTAGGTTTTTGTTTGGGGGCCTGTGGCTAGGAGTGGCCGGCTGGCTCCTTAGAATCCACGATACGCAGGATGGTTCCCAGACCCAAGGTGGCACCAGTGCCAAGTCGGGCTGATTTGATTACACCAAGTGCCTCCTGCAATCTCCCATCCAGAAGCGGGGCAGCTGAGTTTTGTTTGCCTGTGAAACGGGCCGTTGTTTTTAATTGGGGTCTGTGGCCGAGAGTGTTCGGCTGGCTCCTGACAACCCACAATACGCAGGATGGTTCCCAGACCCAAGGTGGCACCAGTGCCAAGTCGGGCTGGTTTGATAGTACCAAGTGGCTCCTGCAATCTGCCATCCAGAAGCGGTGCAGTTGAGTTTTGTTTGCCAGAGAAAAGGGCCGTGGGTTGTGTTTGGGGGCATATGGCTGGGAGTGGCCGGCTGTCTCATTAAAAAGATCGATACGCAGGATGGTTCCCAGACCCAAGGGGGCACCAGTGCCAAGTCGGGCTGTTTTTATAGTACCAAGTGCGTCCTGCAATTTGCCATCCAGAAGAGGGGCAGTTGAGTTTTGTTTGCCAGAGAATAGCGCCGTTGTTTGTGTTTGGGGGCTTGTGGCTCGTAGTGGCCGACTGGCGCCTTAGAATCTGTGTTACGCAGCATGGTTCCCAGACCCAAGGTGGCACCAGTGCCAAGTTGGGCTGGTTTGATAGTACCAAGTGGCTCCTGCAATCTGCCATCCAGAAGCGGGGTAGCTTACTTTTGTTTGCCAGGGAAACGGGCCGAGGTTTGTGACTGGGGACCTATGGCTGGGAGTGACCGGCTGGCTCCTGGAAAGCTACAATAGGCAGGATGGTGACCAGACCCATGGTGGCACCAGTGCCAAGTTGGGCTGGTTTGATAGTACCAAGTGGCTCCTGCAATCTGCCATCAAAAAGTTGGCAGGCGAGATTTGTTTTCCAGGGAAAAGCGACATTGTTTGTATTTGGGGGCCTGTGGCTGGGAGTGACCGGCTGGCTCCTTTGAACCCACGATACGCAGGATGGTTCCCAGACCCAAGGTGGCACCAGTGCCAAGTTTTGCTGGTTTGATACTACCAAGTGCGTCCTGCAATCTGCCATCCAGAAGCGGGGCAGCTTAATTTTGTTTGCCAGGGAAACGGGCCGTGGGTTTTGTTTGGGGGCATATAGCTGAGAGTGGCCGGCTGGCTCCTGAAAATCCACGCTAGGCAGCATGGTTCCCAGATGCAATGTGGCACCAGTGCCAAGTCGGGCTGGTTTGATGGTGCAAAGTGGCTCCTGCAATCTGCCATCCAGAAGCGAGGCAGCTGATTTTTGTTTGCCAGAGGAAAATTCCGTGGATTGTTTTTGGGGGCATATTGCTGGGAGTGGCCGGCTGGCTCCTTAAAATGCTCGATACGCATGATGGTTCCCAGGCCCAAGGTGTCACCACTACCAAGTCGGCCTGCGGTTTTAGTATCAAGTTCATCCTGCAATTTGCCATCCAGAAGAGGGGCAGTTGAGTTTTGTTTGCCAGAGAAACGGGCCGAGGTTTCTGTTTGGGGACATATGGCTGAGAGTGGCCGGCTGGCCCCTGAATATCCACGATACAGAGCATGGTTCCCAGATCCAAGGTGGCACCAGTGCCAAGTCGGGCTGGTTTGATAGTACCAAGTGTCTCCTGCAATCTGCCATCCAGAAGCAGGGCAGCTTACTTTTGTTTGCCAGAGAAATAGGCCTAGGTTTTTGTTTGGGGGCCTGTGGCTAGGAGTGGCCGGCTGGCTCCTTAGAATCCACGATACGCAGGATGGTTCCCAGACCCAAGGTGGCACCAGTGCCAAGTCGGGCTGGTTTGATTACACCAAGTGCCTCCTGCAATCTCCCATCCAGAAGCGGGGCAGCTGAGTTTTGTTTGCCTGTGAAACGGGCCGTTGTTTTTAATTGGGGTCTGTGGCCGAGAGTGTTCGGCTGGCTCCTGACAACCCACAATACGCAGGATGGTTCCCAGACCCAAGGTGGCACCAGTGCCAAGTCGGGCTGGTTTGATAGTACCAAGTGGCTCCTGCAATCTGCCATCCAGAAGCGGTGCAGTTGAGTTTTGTTTGCCAGAGAAAAGGGCCGTGGGTTGTGTTTGGGGGCATATGGCTGGGAGTGGCCGGCTGTCTCATTAAAAAGATCGATACGCAGGATGGTTCCCAGACCCAAGGGGGCACCAGTGCCAAGTCGGGCTGTTTTTATAGTACCAAGTGCGTCCTGCAATTTGCCATCCAGAAGAGGGGCAGTTGAGTTTTGTTTGCAAGAGAATAGCGCCGTTGTTTGTGTTTGGGGGCTTGTGGCTCGTAGTGGCCGACTGGCGCCTTAGAATCTGTGTTACGCAGCATGGTTCCCAGACCCAAGGTGGCACCAGTGCCAAGTTGGGCTGGTTTGATAGTACCAAGTGGCTCCTGCAATCTGCCATCCAGAAGCGGGGTAGCTTACTTTTGTTTGCCAGGGAAACGGGCCGAGGTTTGTGACTGGGGACCTATGGCTGGGAGTGACCGGCTGGCTCCTGGAAAGCTACAATAGGCAGGATGGTTACCAGACCCATGGTGGCACCAGTGCCAAGTTGGGCTGGTTTGATAGTACCAAGTGGCTCCTGCAATCTGCCATCAAAAAGTTGGCAGGCGAGTTTTGTTTTCCAGGGAAAAGCGACATTGTTTGTATTTGGGGGCCTGTGGCTGGGAGTGACCGGCTGGCTCCTTTGAACCCACGATACGCAGGATGGTTCCCAGACCCAAGGTGGCACCAGTGCCAAGTTTTGCTGGTTTGATACTACCAAGTGCGTCCTGCAATCTGCCATCCAGAAGCGGGGCAGCTTAATTTTGTTTACCAGGGAAACGGGCCGTGGGTTTTGTTTGGGGGTATATAGCTGAGAGTGGCCGGCTGGCTCCTGAAAATCCACGCTAGGCAGCATGGTTCCCAGATGCAATGTGGCACCAGTGCCAAGTCGGGCTGGTTTGATGGTGCAAAGTGGCTCCTGCAATCTGCCATCCAGAAGCGAGGCAGCTGATTTTTGTTTGCCAGAGGAAAATTTCGTGGATTGTTTTTGGGGGCATATTGCTGGGAGTGGCCGGCTGGCTCCTTAAAATGCTCGATACGCATGATGGTTCCCAGGCCCAAGGTGTCACCACTACCAAGTCGGCCTGCGGTTTTAGTATCAAGTTCATCCTGCAATTTGCCATCCAGAAGAGGGGCAGTTGAGTTTTGTTTGCCAGAGAAACGGGCCGAGGTTTCTGTTTGGGGACATATGGCTGAGAGTGGCCGGCTGGCCCCTGAATATCCACGATACAGAGCATGGTTCCCAGATCCAAGGTGGCACCAGTGCCAAGTCGGGCTGGTTTGATAGTACCAAGTGTCTCCTGCAATCTGCCATCCAGAAGCAGGGCAGCTTACTTTTGTTTGCCAGAGAAATAGGCCTAGGTTTTGGTTTGGGGGCCTATGGCTGAGAGTGGCCGGCTGGCCCCTGAAAATCAACGATAGGCAGGATGGTTCCCAGATCCAAGGTGGCACCAGTGCCAAGTAAGGCTGGTTGTATGGTTCAAAGTAACTCCTGCAATCTGCCATCCAGAAGCGGGACAGCTGAGTTTTTTTTGCCAGAGAAAAGGTCCATGGTTTCTTTTTGGGGCATACGGCTGGGAATTGCCGGTTGGCTCCTTAAAATGCTCGATACGCAGGATGGTTCCCAGAGCCAAGGTGGCACCACTGCCAAGTCGGGCTCTTTTTGTAGTACCAAGTGCGTCCTGCAATTTGCCATCCAGAAGAGGGGCAGTTGAGTTTTGTTTGCCAGAGAAAAGGGCCGTTGTTTGTGTTTGGGGGCCTGTGGCTGGGAGTGTTCGGCTGGTTCCTGAATATGTACAATACGCAGGATTGTTCCCAGATCCAAGGTGGCAGCAGTGCCATGTTGTGCTGGTATGATAGTCCCAAGTGGCTCCTGCAATCTGCCATCCAGAAGTGGGGCAGCTGATTTTTGTTCGCCAGAGAAAAGGTCCGTGGTTTGTTTTTGGGGGCATGTGGCTGAGAGTGGCCGGCTGGCCCCTGAAAATCCACGATACACAGGATGGTTCCCAGATCCAAGGTGGCACCTGTGCCAAGTCGGGCTGATTTGATAGTACTAAGTAGCTCCTGCAATCTGCCATGCAGAAGCGGGGCAGCTTACTTTTGTTTGCCAGGGAAACGGGCCGAGGTTTGTGTTTGGGGGCCTATGGCTGAGAGTGACCGGCTGGCTCCTGAAAAGCTACAATAGGCAGGATGGTGACCAGACCCATGGTGGCACCAGTGCCAAGTTCGGCTGGTTTGATAGTACCAAGTGGTTCCTGCAATCTGCCATCCAGAAGCAGGGCAGCTGAGTTTTGTTTGCCAGAGAAAAGGGCCTTGGTTTGTGTTTGGGGGCATATGGCTGGGTGTGGCCAGCTGGCTCCTTAAAATGCACGATATGCAACATGGCTCCCAGACCCAAGGTGGCACAAGTGCCAAGTTGGGCTGGTTTGATAGTACCAAGTGGCTCCTGCAATCTTCCATGATCACGTGGAGAAATACTTTCTGGTTTCAGCCTCATGCTCTTTCTTCTCTCCCTCAACTTCTCTATCACCTCTCATCTGGTTCACATGCGCTGTCTTCAAGGTCCACAGGCTACTTTTCACAGAATCTTCTGGCCTGATGAAGTAAGGATGATGAATAGAACAGAGCTGGGATCTATTTTCCAGTTTGGATAAAATGCATTCTGCACACAAATCCAAGGAGAACGGGCTGCCCCGATGCCCAGAAAATCTTTCACTCCTGCTAGTGTTCTACGTCAACCGCAACTTAGTCTGAAAGAAAAGCTTTTTCTCTGAGAGCATCTGAGAGGTTTGCATGAAGCACTGATATCTGACATATGCAATTTTGAATAGGAGAGGAAAAAGAAAATGGCAAGGAGTTTTTAATTTTAGTGGTTTCAATTTTAATTTCCGTGCACTTTTTCAAAACTTGTCAGCTCAAATGCCCATCAACATCTTTTAGTCATCTGTAAGTCAGTATTCATATAAAATGTGCTTCAAATCCAAAGAATTTCAAATTTGCACTCCAAGCTTCTATGCCTAGATTTATGATTTCCTACACATATTAGATGAAAGGAAGGCCTTTTTTACTGTGGGAGTGCTGGAACACTGGAACAGGTTGCCCAGAGAAGTTGTGGGTGTCCCATCCCTGAAAGTATTCAAGGTCACCTTGGACGGGGCTTGGAGCAGCAACAAAGGAGAAGCTTGATGGTAGAGAAACAAAGTTGGACTATAGAAGAAACTCGGATTGAAGTATAGGATCAAGTTTTCTCTCAGCTCTTGGGGTAAATTCAAAGTTGTACAAAATGACATTTATCTGTGCTATTCACTACTGTAACAGAAAGTTTCATGAAAACTGTACAGAAGATAGTAAATTTTAAAAGAGATAAGAATTACAGCATAAAATCCATGGGATAGGTTACAACATGAGACACTCTCTAAGAGAAAATCTCTGTGTTTCAGCACTTCATCGGGGTAAGATTTCATGAAGTGCCAAAGAAGGCGGCAAAATATCATTCGGGACATTATTTACTGGAATTCAGCCTGGCCATTAGTAGGAACTGCCTTTGAACATATCATGTAGATATACCACACACACTTTCCCTTCACTGAAAAATTACTGTTTACAACAAATAAGCAATTGACGATCAAAATTGATTGAAAGCATCTTAAACATGTCAAGTATTTCATTGTAGATGATCTGTGATCCAAATGCTTCTTCCACCTTCGAGAGGGACAGAAGAATTCTTCCATATCATGATGGTTTAAAATTGTATCAACCAATGTTTTCTGCTGAAAAGATATCATCTATTTTTTTCTATTTTTGGAAGAAAATATTCCTAGACATACAACAGGTGAGAACTAAGTAATTTTAAAGAAACAAATGAAATGAAAATATTCTGTAAATAGAATGAAATGAAAAGCTGTGTTTTAAATAGGAGCTAAATATTAAACAGAATTTTTGTACCAGGCATTTGAATTACTGCACCAGCTCTTTTGCCCATCAAGAGAGGCATTTAGCATTTCAGTCTTTTCCAAGGTGTTCATGATCTGCTATGCTGATCTCTGTGTGTGCCTAGGTGTGTGTGGAGGGGGGGGCATATGAAGGGGAGTGTGTATGTTTGCTTTACAATTGTTGTGGCAGATTCATGCCTCAGCTCCACATTTTGTTTTAAAAAGGTCACACCGAGTGGATATGAAGTTTACTATCAACAAGAGATCGATTCCCAAATCATCCATTTGACTCTCCCTTATAAATCATGTGCTTTGTTGCATATTTTATCAAATATACTTTCAAGCCAGATGGAGGAAGGAGGATGTGGGAATCCCTCCACCATCTTGCAACTTTTATGTAAGTAGGTTTTCAAGAAAATCATCATTTCTCTTTTAAATATGTCTGGAACAGGCATGATGGTAGTGTCAACCTGTTGGAGTTTTTGTTGCTGGAAGAAGTTGTACAAAAGGATTGGTTTTTACATTGACCAGTTACTGAATCAAGCGCAGGAATACATTGGAAATTTAGCTGGGGGTTCCTTTTCCCAGCAGACTACTTCTAGAACGAGCTTGTACACTGAAGCTGACTCTTTTGCTCTCTTTTTGTTTCTTTCCTATTTTCTTGGCTTCTTTGCCACTATCTAGACAATTTTGGAACTTTGTTCCCAACTAAAATGGTTTCAATAGTCTGATTGTGATCATACATTTTTACAAGGAATTTTTAAAATCTTTCCTCGAGTCCAGAAAGTCAAGGACTTAGATCTTTTTCTTCCCTTATCAATATTGCCATGAAATTGATAAATAAAGACCAACTCTTTATTTTTGTTTTTAACCCACGTAGATAATTCCCATCCATTAATCCATTTTGTGGACCAATAGCTGCCATTCTGATGGAAGCTGTCACTTCTTAACAATAGGCATTCTGTGACTATGTTGACAGCACTTTGGGTGAAGATCCTAACTGGTCTTAGATATACATAGGGAGAAATTTGCTCAGCCAGTGTCAGTCTTAAGCATGCGTATCAGAAGATCTTTCTAGAGCTGGGAATTTTCCCATGAAAGGGATTCAGTTAGGGAAGAGACACTTGTGCCAGAGTTTTACATTCTTCTTGAACACTGCTTAAGGAACTTAGATGCCATGTCCATTTGGATCTCTGTCTGCACAGAACTTTGTCATGCCAGTGCTTTGAAATGCATCTTGAAGAGAATTCACTAGCACAGAATGAAAGAGAGTGGAAGGGGTTGGTGGGGCTAACCAGGCCCAACCCCCCTGCCTAAACCAGGATACCTAGAGCCTCTTGCCCAGGATTCTATCTGGGTGTACTTTTAATGTCTTCAAAGATCCAGGCTCCACAATCTTTCTGGGCAGTCTGTGCCGTGGTTCAGTCACCCTGACAGTAAAGAAACATTTACTGATGTTCAAAGGCAATCTCCTGTATTTCAGTGTGTGCCCACTGCCTCTTGTCTTTTCCCTCAGCATCACTGAAAAGACACTGATTCCCTCCCCTTTGCACTATTGCTTCCATATATATGTGTGATGCCATGTAGAGGTATGTCAAAAACCTCCCTGAAGCCCAGGCAGATAATATTCCCTTCATCTACCAGTCAAGTTGATTCATCAGAGGAGTTTAAAGTGATGTTCAGCATGAAATTCCCCTGAAAAATCATGCTAACTACATTATTTGGTCATCTGTCATGTGCCTGGCAAGGATTTCCAGGAAGAGCTGCTTCATCAACTTCCTGGGGATAAAAAAGAGGCTGGCTGGTTTGTACTATGGCGAGTCCTCTTAATTGCCTTTTTTGAAGATGGGTGTCATTTGCTAACATCCACTCTTTAGCCTCTCTTGTCGTCTACATCTTAGCAAAACGCTTTTCCACTATGTCTGGCTAGGAAAAACTGTGCCAGCACAGAAAACATCTCCCATCGTGTTCTAGAAGTTGCACGGATGTCTGCCAAGTGTTTGGCAGGAAGAAAAGAAAAGTTGTCCAAAACAGCTTCCAATCGAATGTTCCTGTGATTGGAAAAGTCAGGAGAGTGCAAAGGTACTGTTTTCTATCAGTTGGCAAGGTGCGCACACAATCCCAGTGTTGTACAGCTTGCTTCTTCACCTTCCCGAAGCTGCCGCTCTCGCCGGCTGCCGGAGCCCAAGAAGCGGCTTCTTCGCGCAAAGACGATTGTGCCGCTCACAGGGCTCTCCTTAGCGCGGCTTCTGCCGAAAGACGCCCGGCAGCGGCTCTTACCTCCGGAGAGCATCCTACCTTCGTCTTTAGCTCCTCTTCTCATCTACACCTCGGCAAAAAGCTTCTCCACTATGTCTGGCTAGGAAAAACTGTGCCAGCACAGAAAACATCTCCCATCGTGTTCTAGAAGTTGCACGGATGTCTGCCAAGTGTTTGGCAGGAAGAAAAGAAAAGTTGTCCAAAACAGCTTCCAATCGAATGTTCCTGTGATTGGAAAAGTCAGGAGAGTGCAAAGGTACTGTTTTCTATCAGTTGGCAAGGTGCGCACACAATCCCAGTGTTGTACAGCTTGCTTCTTCACCTTCCCGAAGCTGCCGCTCTCGCCGGCTGCCGGAGCCCAAGAAGCGGCTTCTTCGCGCAAAGACGATTGTGCCGCTCACAGGGCTCTCCTTAGCGCGGCTTCTGCCGAAAGACGCCCGGCAGCGGCTCTTACCTCCGGAGAGCATCCTACCTTCGTCTTTCGCGTCTTTTGTAGTCTACATCTTAGCAAAACGCTTTTCCACTATGTCTGGCTAGGAAAAACTGTGCCAGCACAGAAAACATCTCCCATCGTGTTCTAGAAGTTGCACGGATGTCTGCCAAGTGTTTGGCAGGAAGAAAAGAAAAGTTGTCCAAAACAGCTTCCAATCGAATGTTCCTGTGATTGGAAAAGTCAGGAGAGTGCAAAGGTACTGTTTTCTATCAGTTGGCAAGGTGCGCACACAATCCCAGTGTTGTACAGCTTGCTTCTTCACCTTCCCGAAGCTGCCGCTCTCGCCGGCTGCCGGAGCCCAAGAAGCGGCTTCTTCGCGCAAAGACGATTGTGCCGCTCACAGTGCTCTCCTTAGCGCGGCTTCTGCCGAAAGACGCCCGGCAGCGGCTCTTACCTCCGGAGAGCATCCTACCTTCGTCTTTCGCGTCTTTTGTAGTCTACATCTTAGCAAAACGCTTTTCCACTATGTCTGGCTAGGAAAAACTGTGCCAGCACAGAAAACATCTCCCATCGTGTTCTAGAAGTTGCACGGATGTCTGCCAAGTGTTTGGCAGGAAGAAAAGAAAAGTTGTCCAAAACAGCTTCCAATCGAATGTTCCTGTGATTGGAAAAGTCAGGAGAGTGCAAAGGTACTGTTTTCTATCAGTTGGCAAGGTGCGCACACAATCCCAGTGTTGTACAGCTTGCTTCTTCACCTTCCCGAAGCTGCCGCTCTCGCCGACTGCCGGAGCCGATGAATCGGCTTCTTCGCGCAAAGACGATTGTGCCGCTCACAGGGCTCTCCTTAGCGCGGCTTCTGCCGAAAGACGCCCGGCAGCGGCTCTTACCTCCGGAGAGCATCCTACCTTCGTCTTTCGCGTCTTTTGTAGTCTACATCTTAGCAAAACGCTTTTCCACTATGTCTGGCTAGGAAAAACTGTGCCAGCACAGAAAACATCTCCCATCGTGTTCTAGAAGTTGCACGGATGTCTGCCAAGTGTTTGGCAGGAAGAAAAGAAAAGTTGTCCAAAACAGCTTCCAATCGAATGTTCCTGTGATTGGAAAAGTCAGGAGAGTGCAAAGGTACTGTTTTCTATCAGTTGGCAAGGTGCGCACACAATCCCAGTGTTGTACAGCTTGCTTCTTCACCTTCCCGAAGCTGCCGCTCTCGCCGGCTGCCGGAGCCCAAGAAGCGGCTTCTTCGCGCAAAGACGATTGTGCCGCTCACAGTGCTCTCCTTAGCGCGGCTTCTGCCGAAAGACGCCCGGCAGCGGCTCTTACCTCCGGAGAGCATCCTACCTTCGTCTTTCGCGTCTTTTGTAGTCTACATCTTAGCAAAACGCTTTTCCACTATGTCTGGCTAGGAAAAACTGTGCCAGCACAGAAAACATCTCCCATCGTGTTCTAGAAGTTGCACGGATGTCTGCCAAGTGTTTGGCAGGAAGAAAAGAAAAGTTGTCCAAAACAGCTTCCAATCGAATGTTCCTGTGATTGGAAAAGTCAGGAGAGTGCAAAGGTACTGTTTTCTATCAGTTGGCAAGGTGCGCACACAATCCCAGTGTTGTACAGCTTGCTTCTTCACCTTCCCGAAGCTGCCGCTCTCGCCGGCTGCCGGAGCCCAAGAAGCGGCTTCTTCGCGCAAAGACGATTGTGCCGCTCACAGTGCTCTCCTTAGCGCGGCTTCTGCCGAAAGACGCCCGGCAGCGGCTCTTACCTCCGGAGAGCATCCTACCTTCGTCTTTCGCGTCTTTTGTAGTCTACATCTTAGCAAAACGCTTTTCCACTATGTCTGGCTAGGAAAAACTGTGCCAGCACAGAAAACATCTCCCATCGTGTTCTAGAAGTTGCACGGATGTCTGCCAAGTGTTTGGCAGGAAGAAAAGAAAAGTTGTCCAAAACAGCTTCCAATCGAATGTTCCTGTGATTGGAAAAGTCAGGAGAGTGCAAAGGTACTGTTTTCTATCAGTTGGCAAGGTGCGCACACAATCCCAGTGTTGTACAGCTTGCTTCTTCACCTTCCCGAAGCTGCCGCTCTCGCCGGCTGCCGGAGCCCAAGAAGCGGCTTCTTCGCGCAAAGACGATTGTGCCGCTCACAGGGCTCTCCTTAGCGCGGCTTCTGCCGAAAGACGCCCGGCAGCGGCTCTTACCTCCGGAGAGCATCCTACCTTCGTCTTTCGCGTCTTTTGTAGTCTACATCTTAGCAAAACGCTTTTCCACTATGTCTGGCTAGGAAAAACTGTGCCAGCACAGAAAACATCTCCCATCGTGTTCTAGAAGTTGCACGGATGTCTGCCAAGTGTTTGGCAGGAAGAAAAGAAAAGTTGTCCAAAACAGCTTCCAATCGAATGTTCCTGTGATTGGAAAAGTCAGGAGAGTGCAAAGGTACTGTTTTCTATCAGTTGGCAAGGTGCGCACACAATCCCAGTGTTGTACAGCTTGCTTCTTCACCTTCCCGAAGCTGCCGCTCTCGCCGGCTGCCGGAGCCCAAGAAGCGGCTTCTTCGCGCAAAGACGATTGTGCCGCTCACAGGGCTCTCCTTAGCGCGGCTTCTGCCGAAAGACGCCCGGCAGCGGCTCTTACCTCCGGAGAGCATCCTACCTTCGTCTTTCGCGTCTTTTGTAGTCTACATCTTAGCAAAACGCTTTTCCACTATGTCTGGCTAGGAAAAACTGTGCCAGCACAGAAAACATCTCCCATCGTGTTCTAGAAGTTGCACGGATGTCTGCCAAGTGTTTGGCAGGAAGAAAAGAAAAGTTGTCCAAAACAGCTTCCAATCGAATGTTCCTGTGATTGGAAAAGTCAGGAGAGTGCAAAGGTACTGTTTTCTATCAGTTAGCAAGGTGCGCACACAATCCCAGTGTTGTACAGCTTGCTTCTTCACCTTCCCGAAGCAGCCGCTTTCGCCGGCTGCCGGAGCCCAAGAAGCGGCTTCTTCGCGCAAAGACGATTGTGCCGCTCACAGTGCTCTCCTTAGCGCAGCTTCTGCCGAAAGACGCCCGGCAGCGGCTCTTACCTCCTGAGAGTGGCAGCTTCGGGAAGATGAAGAAGCAAGCTGTACAACACTGGGATTGTGTGCGCACCTTGCCAACTGATAGAAAACAGTACCTTTGCACTCTCCTGACTTTTCCAATCACATGAACATTCGATTGGAAGCTGTTTTGGACAACTTTTCTTTTCTTCCTCCCAAACACTTGGCAGACATCCGTGCAACTTCTAGAACACGATGGGAGATGTTTTCTGTGCTGGCACGGGTTTTCCTAGCCAGACATAGTGGAAAAGCGTTTTGCTAAGATGTAGACTACAAAAGACGCGAAAGACGAAGGTAGGATGCTCTCCGGAGGTAAGAGCCGCTGCCGGGCGTCTTTCGGCAGAAGCCGCGCTAAGGAGAGCACTGTGAGCGGCACAATCGTCTTTGCGCGAAGAAGCCGCTTCTTCGGCTCCGGCAGCCGGCGAGAGCGGCAGCTTCGGGAAGGTGAAGAAGCAAGCTGTACAACACTGGGATTGTGTGCGCACCTTGCCAACTGATAGAAAACAGTATCTTTGCACTCTCCTGACTTTTCCAATCACAGGAACATTCGATTGGAAGCTGTTTTGGACAACTTTTCTTCCTGCCAAACACTTGGCAGACATCCGTGCAACTTCTAGAACACGATGGGAGATGTTTTCTGTGCTGGCACAGTTTTTCCTAGCCAGACATAGTGGAAAAGCTTTTTGCCGAGGTGTAGATGAGAAGAGGAGCTAAAGACGAAGGTAGGATGCTCTCCGGAGGTAAGAGCCGCTGCCGGGCGTCTTTCGGCAGAAGCCGCGCTAAGGAGAGCACTGTGAGCGGCACAATCGTCTTTGCGCGAAGAAGCCGCTTCTTGGGCTCCGGCAGCCGGCGAGAGCGGCAGCTTCGGGAAGGTGAAGAAGCAAGCTGTACAACACTGGGATTGTGTGCGCACCTTGCCAACTGATAGAAAACAGTACCTTTGCACTCTCCTGACTTTTCCAATCACAGGAACATTCGATTGGAAGCTGTTTTGGACAACTTTTCTTTTCTTCCTGCCAAACACTTGGCAGACATCCGTGCAACTTCTAGAACACGATGGGAGATGTTTTCTGTGCTGGCACAGTTTTTCCTAGCCAGACATAGTGGAAAAGCGTTTTGCTAAGATGTAGACTACAAAAGACGCGAAAGACGAAGGTAGGATGCTCTCCGGAGGTAAGAGCCGCTGCCGGGCGTCTTTCGGCAGAAGCCGCGCTAAGGAGAGCACTGTGAGCGGCACAATCGTCTTTGCGCGAAGAAGCCGCTTCTTGGGCTCCGGCAGCCGGCGAGAGCGGCAGCTTCGGGAAGGTGAAGAAGCAAGCTGTACAACACTGGGATTGTGTGCGCACCTTGCCAACTGATAGAAAACAGTACCTTTGCACTCTCCTGACTTTTCCAATCACAGGAACATTCGATTGGAAGCTGTTTTGGACAACTTTTCTTTTCTTCCTGCCAAACACTTGGCAGACATCCGTGCAACTTCTAGAACACGATGGGAGATGTTTTCTGTGCTGGCACAGTTTTTCCTAGCCAGACATAGTGGAGAAGCTTTTTGCCGAGGTGTAGATGAGAAGAGGAGCTAAAGAGGAAGGTAGGATGCTCTCCGGAGGTAAGAGCCGCTGCCGGGCGTCTTTCGGCAGAAGCCGCGCTAAGGAGAGCACTGTGAGCGGCACAATCGTCTTTGCGCGAAGAAGCCGCTTCTTGGGCTCCGGCAGCCGGCGAGAGCGGCAGCTTCGGGAAGGTGAAGAAGCAAGCTGTACAACACTGGGATTGTGTGCGCACCTTGCCAACTGATAGAAAACAGTACCTTTGCACTCTCCTGACTTTTCCAATCACAGGAACATTCGATTGGAAGCTGTTTTGGACAACTTTTCTTTTCTTCCTGCCAAACACTTGGCAGACATCCGTGCAACTTCTAGAACACGATGGGAGATGTTTTCTGTGCTGGCACAGTTTTTCCTAGCCAGACATAGTGGAAAAGCGTTTTGCTAAGATGTAGACGACAAGAGAGGCTAAAGAGTGGATGTTAGCATATGACACCCATCTTCAAAAAAGGCAATTAAGAGGACTCGCCATAGTACAAACCAGCCAGCCTCTTTTTTATCCCCAGGAAGTTGATGAAGCAGCTCTTCCTGGAAATCCTTGCCAGGCACATGACAGATGACCAAATAATGTAGTTAGCATGATTTTTCAGGGGAATTTCATGCTGAACATCACTTTAAACTCCTCTGATGAATCAACTTGACTGGTAGATGAAGGGAATATTATCTGCCTGGGCTTCAGGGAGGTTTTTGACATACCTCTACATGGCATCACACATACATATGGAAGCAATAGTGCAAAGGGGAGGGAATCAGTGTCTTTTCAGTGATGCTGAGGGTAAAGACAAGAGGCAGTGGGCACACACTGAAATACAGGAGATTGCCTTTGAACATCAGTAAATGTTTCTTTACTGTCAGGGTGACTGAACCACGGCACAGACTGCCCAGAAAGATTGTGGAGCCTGGATCTTTGAAGACATTAAAAGTACACCCAGATAGAATCCTGGGCAAGAGGCTCTAGGTATCCTGGTTTAGGCAGGGGGGTTGGGCCTGGTTAGCCCCACCAACCCCTTCCACTCTCTTTCATTCTGTGCTAGTGAATTCTCTTCAAGATGCATTTCAAAGCACTGGCATGACAAAGTTCTGTGCAGACAGAGATCCAAATGGACATGGCATCTAAGTTCCTTAAGCAGTGTTCAAGAAGAATGTAAAACTCTGGCACAAGTGTCTCTTCCCTAACTGAATCCCTTTCATGGGAAAATTCCCAGCTCTAGAAAGATCTTCTGATACGCATGCTTAAGACTGACACTGGCTGAGCAAATTTCTCCCTATGTATATCTAAGACCAGTTAGGATCTTCACCCAAAGTGCTGTCAACATAGTCACAGAATGCCTATTGTTAAGAAGTGACAGCTTCCATCAGAATGGCAGCTATTGGTCCACAAAATGGATTAATGGATGGGAATTATCTACGTGGGTTAAAAACAAAAATAAAGAGTTGGTCTTTATTTATCAATTTCATGGCAATATTGATAAGGGAAGAAAAAGATCTAAGTCCTTGACTTTCTGGACTCGAGGAAAGATTTTAAAAATTCCTTGTAAAAATGTATGATCACAATCAGACTATTGAAACCATTTTAGTTGGGAACAAAGTTCCAAAATTGTCTAGATAGTGGCAAAGAAGCCAAGAAAATAGGAAAGAAACAAAAAGAGAGCAAAAGAGTCAGCTTCAGTGTACAAGCTCGTTCTAGAAGTAGTCTGCTGGGAAAAGGAACCCCCAGCTGAATTTCCAATGTATTCCTGCGCTTGATTCAGTAACTGGTCAATGTAAAAACCAATCCTTTTGTACAACTTCTTCCAGCAACAAAAACTCCAACAGGTTGACACTACCATCATGCCTGTTCCAGACATATTTAAAAGAGAAATGATGATTTTCTTGAAAACCTACTTACATAAAAGTTGCAAGATGGTGGAGGGATTCCCACATCCTCCTTCCTCCATCTGGCTTGAAAGTATATTTGATAAAATATGCAACAAAGCACATGATTTATAAGGGAGAGTCAAATGGATGATTTGGGAATCGATCTCTTGTTGATAGTAAACTTCATATCCACTCGGTGTGACCTTTTTAAAACAAAATGTGGAGCTGAGGCATGAATCTGCCACAACAATTGTAAAGCAAACATACACACTCCCCTTCATATGCCCCCCCCTCCACACACACCTAGGCACACACAGAGATCAGCATAGCAGATCATGAACACCTTGGAAAAGACTGAAATGCTAAATGCCTCTCTTGATGGGCAAAAGAGCTGGTGCAGTAATTCAAATGCCTGGTACAAAAATTCTGTTTAATATTTAGCTCCTATTTAAAACACAGCTTTTCATTTCATTCTATTTACAGAATATTTTCATTTCATTTGTTTCTTTAAAATTACTTAGTTCTCACCTGTTGTATGTCTAGGAATATTTTCTTCCAAAAATAGAAAAAAATAGATGATATCTTTTCAGCAGAAAACATTGGTTGATACAATTTTAAACCATCATGATATGGAAGAATTCTTCTGTCCCACTCGAAGGTGGAAGAAGCATTTGGATCACAGATCATCTACAATGAAATACTTGACATGTTTAAGATGCTTTCAATCAATTTTGATCGTCAATTGCTTATTTGTTGTAAACAGTAATTTTTCAGTGAAGGGAAAGTGTGTGTGGTATATCTACATGATATGTTCAAAGGCAGTTCCTACTAATGGCCAGGCTGAATTCCAGTAAATAATGTCCCGAATGATATTTTGCCGCCTTCTTTGGCACTTCATGAAATCTTACCCCGATGAAGTGCTGAAACACAGAGATTTTCTCTTAGAGAGTGTCTCATGTTGTAACCTATCCCATGGATTTTATGCTGTAATTCTTATCTCTTTTAAAATTTACTATCTTCTGTACAGTTTTCATGAAACTTTCTGTTACAGTAGTGAATAGCACAGATAAATGTCATTTTGTACAACTTTGAATTTACCCCAAGAGCTGAGAGAAAACTTGATCCTATACTTCAATCCGAGTTTCTTCTATAGTCCAACTTTGTTTCTCTACCATCAAGCTTCTCCTTTGTTGCTGCTCCAAGCCCCGTCCAAGGTGACCTTGAATACTTTCAGGGATGGGACACCCACAACTTCTCTGGGCAACCTGTTCCAGTGTTCCAGCACTCCCACAGTAAAAAAGGCCTTCCTTTCATCTAATATGTGTAGGAAATCATAAATCTAGGCATAGAAGCTTGGAGTGCAAATTTGAAATTCTTTGGATTTGAAGCACATTTTATATGAATACTGACTTACAGATGACTAAAAGATGTTGATGGGCATTTGAGCTGACAAGTTTTGAAAAAGTGCACGGAAATTAAAATTGAAACCACTAAAATTAAAAACTCCTTGCCATTTTCTTTTTCCTCTCCTATTCAAAATTGCATATGTCAGATATCAGTGCTTCATGCAAACCTCTCAGATGCTCTCAGAGAAAAAGCTTTTCTTTCAGACTAAGTTGCGGTTGACGTAGAACACTAGCAGGAGTGAAAGATTTTCTGGGCATCGGGGCAGCCCGTTCTCCTTGGATTTGTGTGCAGAATGCATTTTATCCAAACTGGAAAATAGATCCCAGCTCTGTTCTATTCATCATTCTTACTTCATCAGGCCAGAAGATTCTGTGAAAAGTAGCCTGTGGACCTTGAAGACAGCGCATGTGAACCAGATGAGAGGTGATAGAGAAGTTGAGGGAGAGAAGAAAGAGCATGAGGCTGAAACCAGAAAGTATTTCTCCACGTGATCATGGAAGATTGCAGGAGCCACTTGGTACTATCAAACCAGCCCAACTTGGCACTGGTGCCACCTTGGGTCTGGGAGCCATGTTGCATATCGTGCATTTTAAGGAGCCAGCTGGCCACACCCAGCCATATGCCCCCAAACACAAACCAAGGCCCTTTTCTCTGGCAAACAAAACTCAGCTGCCCTGCTTCTGGATGGCAGATTGCAGGAACCACTTGGTACTATCAAACCAGCCGAACTTGGCACTGGTGCCACCATGGGTCTGGTCACCATCCTGCCTATTGTAGCTTTTCAGGAGCCAGCCGGTCACTCTCAGCCATAGGCCCCCAAACACAAACCTCGGCCCGTTTCCCTGGCAAACAAAAGTAAGCTGCCCCGCTTCTGCATGGCAGATTGCAGGAGCTACTTAGTACTATCAAATCAGCCCGACTTGGCACAGGTGCCACCTTGGATCTGGGAACCATCCTGTGTATCGTGGATTTTCAGGGGCCAGCCGGCCACTCTCAGCCATATGCCCCCAAAAACAAACCACGGACCTTTTCTCTGGCAAACAAAAATCAGCTGCCCCACTTCTGGATGGCAGATTGCAGGAGCCACTTGGGACTCTCACACCAGCACAACATGGCACTGCTGCCACCTTGGATCTGGGAACAATCCTGCGTATCGTACATATTCAGGAACCAGCCGAACACTCCCAGCCACAGGCCCCCAAACACAAACAACGGCCCATTTCCCTGGCAAACAAAACTCAGCTGCCCCGCTTCTGGATGGCAGTTTGCAGGAGCCACTTGGGACTATCAAACCAGCCCGACTTGGTAATGGTACCACCTTGGATCTGGGAACCATCCTTCCTATCGTGGATTTTCAGGGGCCAGCCGGTCATTCCCAGCCATATGCCCCCAAACACAAACCTCGGCCCTTTCCTCTGGCAAACAAAACTCAACTGCCCCTCTTCTGGATGGCAAATTGCAGGACGCACTTGGTACTACAAAAAGAGCCCGACTTGGCAGTGGTGCCACCTTGGCTCTGGGAACCATCCTGCGTATCGAGCATTTTAAGGAGCCAGCCGGCAATTCCCAGCCGTATGCCCCAAAAAGAAACCATGGACATTTTCTCTGGCAAAAAAAACTCAGCTGTCCCGCTTCTGGATGGCAGATTGCAGGAGTCACTTTGAACCATACAACCAGCCTTACTTGGCACTGGTGCCACCTTGGATCTGGGAACCATCCTGCCTATCGTTGATTTTCAGGGGCCAGCCGGCCACTCTCAGCCATAGGCCCCCAAACACAAACCACAGCCCTTTTCTCTAGCAAACAAAATTCAACTGCCCCGCTTCTGGATGGCAAATTGCAGGAGCCACTGGGTACTACAAAAACAGCCTGACTTGGCACTGGTGCCACCTTGCGTCTGGTTACCATGCGGCGTATCGTGCATTTTAAGGAGCCAGGTGGCCACTCCCAGCCATATGCCCCCAAACACAACCCACGGCCCTTTTCTCTGGCAAACAAAACTCAGCTGCCCCGCTTCTGGATGGCAGATTGCAGGAGACACTTGGTACTATCAAACCAGCCCGACTTGGCACTGGTGCCACCTTGGGTCTGGGAACCATCCTGCGTATTGTGGATTGTCCGGAGACAGCCGACCACTCTCGGCCACAGAGCCCAATCAAAAACAAAGGTCCGTTTCCCTGGCAAAAAAAACTCAGCTGCCCCGCTTCTGGATGGGAGATTGCAGGAGGCACTTGACACTGTCAAACGAGCCCCACTTGGCACTGGTGCCACCTTGGGTCTGGGAACCATGCTGCGTATCGTGGATTTTCAGGAGCCAGCCGGCCACTGCCAGCCACAGGCCCCCAAACACAAACCACAGCCTTTTCCTCTGGCAAACAAAACTCAGCTGCCCCGCTTCTGGATGGCAGATTGCAGGAGCCACTTGGTACTATCAAACCAGCCCGACTTGGCACTGGTGCCACCTTGGGTCTGGGAACCATCCTGCCTATCGTGGATTTTAAGGAGCCAGCCGGCTACTCCCAGCCACAGGCCCCCAACAAAAACCACGGCCCTTTTTTCTCGCAAACAAAACTTAGCTGCCTCACTTCTGGATGGCAGATTGCAGGAGCCACTTGGTGTAATCAAACCAGCCCGACTTGGCACTGGTGCCACCTTGGGTCTGGGAACCATCCTGCGTATCATGGATTCTAAGGAGCCAGCCGGCCACTCCCAGCCACAGGCCCCCAAACAAAATCAACGGCGCTGTTCCCTGGAAAACAAAACACGCCTGCCAACTTTTTGATGGAGTTTGCAGGAGCCACTTGGTACTATCAAACCAGCCCGACTTGGCACTGGTGCCACCTTGGGTCTGGGAAACATCCTGCGTATCGTGGATTCTTAGGAGCCAGCCGGCCACTCCTAGCCACAGACCCCCAAACAAAAACCTAGGCCTATTTCTCTGGCAAACAAAAGTAAGCTGCCCTGCTTCTGGATGGCAGATTGCAGGAGCCACTTGGTGTAATCAAACCAGCCCGACTTGGCACTGGTGCCACCTTGGATCTGGGAACCATGCTGTGTATCGTGGATATTCAGGGGCCAGCTGGCCACTCTCAGCCATATGTCCCCAAACAGAAACCTCGGCCCGTTTCTCTGGCAAACAAAACTCAACTGCCCCTCTTCTGGATGGCAAATTGCAGGATGAACTTGATACTAAAACCGCAGGCCGACTTGGTAGTGGTGACACCTTGGGCCTGGGAACCATCATGCGTATCGAGCATTTTAAGGAGCCAGCCGGCCACTCCCAGCAATATGCCCCCAAAAACAATCCACGGAATTTTTCTCTGGCAAACAAAAATCAGCTGCCCCGCTTCTGGATGGCAGATTGCAGGAGCCACTTTGCACCATCAAACCAGCCCGACTTGGCACTGGTGCCACCTTGCATCTGGGAACCATGCTGCCTAGCGTGGATTTTCAGGAGCCAGCCGGCCACTCTCAGCTATATGCCCCCAAACAAAACCCACGGCCCGTTTCCCTGGCAAACAAAATTAAGCTGCCCCGCTTCTGGATGGCAGATTGCAGGACGCACTTGGTAGTATCAAACCAGCCCGACTTGGCACTGGTGCCACCTTGGGTCTGGGAACCATCCTGCGTATCGTGGGTTCAAAGGAGCCAGCCGGCCACTCCCAGCCACAGGCCCCCAAATACAAACAATGGCGCTTTTCCCTGGAAAACAAAACTCGCCTGCCAACTTTTTGATGGCAGATTGCAGGAGCCACTTGGTACTATCAAATCAGCCCAACTTGGCACTGCTGCCACCATGGGTCTGGTAACCATCCTGCCTATTGTAGCTTTTCAGGAGCCAGCCGGTCACTCCCATCCATAGGTCCCCAGTCACAAACCTCGGCCCGTTTCCCTGGCAAACAAAAGTAAGCTGCCCCGCTTCTGGATGGCAGATTGCAGGAGCCACTTGGTACTATCAAACCAGCCCAACTTGGCACTGGTGCCACCTTGGGTCTGGGAACCATGCTGCGTAACACAGATTCTAAGGAGCCAGTCGGTCACTCCCAGCCACAAGCCCCCAAACACAAACAACGGCGCTATTCTCTGGCAAACAAAACTCAACTGCCCCTCTTCTGGATGGCAAATTGCAGGACGCACTTGGTACTATAAAAACAGCCCGACTTGGCACTGGTGCCACCTTGGGTCTGGGAACCATCCTGCGTATTGTGGGTTGTCAGGAGCCAGCCGAACACTCTCGGCCACAGACCCCAATTAAAAACAACGGCCCGTTTCACAGGCAAACAAAACTCAGCTGCCCCGCTTCTGGATGGGAGATTGCAGGAGGCACTTGACACTGTGAAACCAGCCCCACTTGGCACTGGTGCCACCTTGGGTCTGGGAACCATGCTGCGTATCATGGATTTTCAGGAGCCAGCCGGTCACTCTCAGCCATAGGCCCCCAAACACAAACCTCGGCCCGTTTCCCTGGCAAACAAAAGTAAGCTGCCCCGCTTCTGCATGGCAGATTGCAGGAGCTACTTAGTACTATCAAATCAGCCCGACTTGGCACAGGTGCCACCTTGGATCTGGGAACCATCCTGTGTATCGTGGATTTTCAGGGGCCAGCCGGCCACTCTCAGCCATATGCCCCCAAAAACAAACCACGGACCTTTTCTCTGGCAAACAAAAATCAGCTGCCCCACTTCTGGATGGCAGATTGCAGGAGCCACTTGGGACTATCACACCAGCACAACATGGCACTGCTGCCACCTTGGATCTGGGAACAATCCTGCGTATCGTACATATTCAGGAACCAGCCGAACACTCCCAGCCACAGGCCCCCAAACACAAACAACGGCCCATTTCCCTGGCAAACAAAACTCAGCTGCCCCGCTTCTGGATGGCAGTTTGCAGGAGCCACTTGGGACTATCAAACCAGCCCGACTTGGTAATGGTACCACCTTGGATCTGGGAACCATCCGGCGTATCGTGGATTTTCAGGGGCCAGCCGGTCATTCCCAGCCATTTGCCCCCAAACACAAACCTCGGCCCGTTTCTCTGGCAAACAAAACTCAACTGCCCCTCTTCTGGATGGCAAATTGCAGGACGCACTTGGTACTACAAAAAGAGCCCGACTTGGCAGTGGTGCCACCTTGGCTCTGGGAACCATCCTGCGTATCGAGCATTTTAAGGAGCCAGCCGGCAATTCCATGCCGTATGCCCCAAAAAGAAACCATGGACCTTTTCTCTGGCAAAAAAAACTCAGCTGTCCCGCTTCTGGATGGCAGATTGCAGGAGTCACTTTGAACCATACAACCAGCCTTACTTGGCACTGGTGCCACCTTGGATCTGGGAACCATCCTGCCTATCGTTGATTTTCAGGGGCCAGCCGGCCACTCTCAGCCATAGGCCCCCAAACACAAACCACAGCCCTTTTCTCTAGCAAACAAAATTCAACTGCCCCGCTTGTGGATGGCAAATTGCAGGAGCCACTGGGTACTACAAAAACAGCCTGACTTGGCACTGGTGCCACCTTGCGTCTGGTTACCATGCGGCGTATCGTGCATTTTAAGGAGCCAGGTGGCCACTCCCAGCCGTATGCCCCCAAACACAACCCACGGCCCTTTTCTCTGGCAAACAAAACTCAGCTGCCCCGCTTCTGGATGGCAGATTGCAGGAGACACTTGGTACTATCAAACCAGCCCGACTTGGCACTGGTGCCACCTTGGGTCTGGGAACCATCCTGCGTATTGTGGATTATCAGGAGACAGCCGACCACTCTCGGCCACAGAGCCCAATCAAAAACAAAGGTCCGTTTCCCTGGCAAAAAAAACTCAGCCGCCCCGCTTCTGGATGGGAGATTGCAGGAGGCACTTGACACTGTCAAACGAGCCCCACTTGGCAGTGGTGCCACCTTGGGTCTGGGAACCATGCTGCGTATCGTGGATTTTCAGGAGCCAGCCGGCCACTGCCAGCCACAGGCCCCCAAACACAAACCACAGCCTTTTTCTCTGGCAAACAAAACTCAGCTGCCCCGCTTCTGGATGGCACATTGCAGGAGCCACTTGGTACTATCAAACCAGCCCGACTTGGCACTGGTGCCACCTTGGGTCTGGGAACCATCCTGCCTATCGTGGATTTTAAGGAGCCAGCCGGCTACTCCCAGCCACAGGCCCCCAACAAAAACCACGGCCCTTTTTTCTCGCAAACAAAACTTAGCTGCCTCACTTCTGGATGGCAGATTGCAGGAGCCACTTGGTGTAATCAAACCAGCCCGACTTGGCACTGGTGCCACCTTGGGTCTGGGAACCATCCTGCGTATCGTGGATTCTAAGGAGCCAGCCGGCCACTCCCAGCCACAGGCCCCCAAACAAAATCAACGGCGCTGTTCCCTGGAAAACAAAACACGCCTGCCAACTTTTTGATGGAGTTTGCAGGAGCCACTTGGTACTATCAAACCAGCCCGACTTGGCACTGGTGCCACCTTGGGTCTGGGAAACATCCTGCGTATCGTGGATTCTTAGGAGCCAGCCGGCCACTCCTAGCCACAGGCCCCCAAACAAAAACCTAGGCCTATTTCTCTGGCAAACAAAAGTAAGCTGCCCTGCTTCTGGATGGCAGATTGCAGGAGACACTTGGTACTATCAAACCAGCCCGACTTGGCACTGGTGCCACCTTGGATCTGGGAACCATGCTGTGTATCGTGGATATTCAGGGGCCAGCCGGCCACTCTCAGCCATATGTCCCCAAACAGAAACCTCGGCCCGTTTCTCTGGCAAACAAAACTCAACTGCCCCTCTTCTGGATGGCAAATTGCAGGATGAACTTGATACTAAAACCGCAGGCCGACTTGGTAGTGGTGACACCTTGGGCCTGGGAACCATCATGCGTATCGAGCATTTTAAGGAGCCAGCCGGCCACTCCCAGCAATATGCCCCCAAAAACAATCCACGGAATTTTTCTCTGGCAAACAAAAATCAGCTGCCCCGCTTCTGGATGGCAGATTGCAGGAGACACTTTGCACCATCAAACCAGCCCGACTTGGCACTGGTGCCACCTTGCATCTGGGAACCATGCTGCCTAGCGTGGATTTTCAGGAGCCAGCCGGCCACTCTCAGCTATATGCCCCCAATCAAAACCCACGGCCCGTTTCCCTGGCAAACAAAAGTAAGCTGCCCCGCTTCTGGATGGCAGATTGCAGGACGCACTTGGTAGTATCAAACCAGCCCGACTTGGCACTGGTGCCACCTTGGGTCTGGGAACCATCCTGCGTATCGTGGGTTCAAAGGAGCCAGCCGGCCACTCCCAGCCACAGGCCCCCAAATACAAACAATGGCGCTTTTCCCTGGAAAACAAAACTCGCCTGCCAACTTTTTGATGGCAGATTGCCGGAGCCACTTGTTACTATCAAACCAGCCCAACTTGGCACTGGTGCCACCATGGGTCTGGTAACCATCCTGCCTATTGTAGATTTTCAGGAGCCAGCCGGTCACTCCCAGCCATAGGTCCCCAGTCACAAACCTCGGCCCGTTTCCCTGGCAAACAAAAGTAAGCTGCCCCGCTTCTGGATGGCAGATTGCAGGAGCCACTTGGTACTATCAAACCAGCCCAACTTGGCACTGGTGCCACCTTGGGTCTGGGAACCATGCTGCGTAACACAGATTCTAAGGAGCCAGTCGGCCAGTACCAGCCACAAGCCCCCAAACACAAACAACGGCGCTATTCTCTGGCAAACAAAACTCAACTGCCCCTCTTCTGGATGGCAAATTGCAGGACGCACTTGGTACTATAAAAACAGCCCGACTTGGCACTGGTGCCACCTTGGGTCTGGGAACCATCCTGCGTATTGTGGGTTGTCAGGAGCCAGCCGAACACTCCCAGCCACAGGCCCCCAAATACAAACCAAAGCCTTTTTCTCTGGCAAACAAAACTCAGCTGCCCCGCTTCTGGATGGCAGATTGCAGGAGCCACTTGGGACTATCACACCAGAACAACATGGCACTGCTGCCACCTTGGATCTGGGAACCATCCTTCCTATCGTGGATTTTCAGGGGCCAGCCGGTCACTCTCAGCCATAGGCCCCAAACACAAACCACGGCCCTTTTCTCTGGAAAACAAAACTCAACTGCCCCTCTTCTGGATGGCAGATTGCAGGAGCCACTGGGTACTATGAAACCAGCCCTACTTGGCACTGATGCCACCTTGGGTCTGGGAACCATCCTGCGTATCATGGATTTTCAGGAGCCAGCCGGCCACTGCCAGCCACAGGCCCCGAAACACAAACAACAGCCTTTTTCTCTGGCAAACAAAATTCAGCTGCCCCGCTTCTGGATGGCAGATTGCAGGAACCACTTGGTACTAACAAACCAGCCCGACTTGGCACTGGTGCCACCTTGGGTCTGGGAACCATCCTGCATATCGTGGATTCTAAGGAGCCAGCTGGCCACTCCCAGCCACAGGCCCCAAAACACGCACAACGGTGCTTTTCCCTGGAAAACAAAACTCGCCTGCCAAACTTTTGATGGCAGATTGCAGGAGCCACTTGGTACTATCAAACCAGCCCAACTTGGCACTGGTGCCACCATGGGTCTGGTCACCATCCTGCCTATCGTAGCTTTTCAGGAGCCAGCCAGCCACCCCAATCCAGAGGCCCCCAGACAAATATTTCGGCCCGTTTCCCTGGCAAACAAAAGTAAGCTGCCCCGCTTCTGCATGGCAGATTGCAGGAGCCACTTTGCACCATCAAACCAGCCCAACTTGGCACTGGTGCCACCTCAGGTCTGGGAACCATCCTGCGTATCGTGGGTTCTAAGGAGCCAGCCGGCCACTCCCAGGCACAGGCCCCCAAACACAAACAACGGCGCTTTTCCCTGGAAAACAAAACTCGCCTGCCAACTTTTTGATGGCAGATTGCAGGAGCCACTTGGTACTATCAAACCAGCCCAACTTGGCACTGGTGCCACCATGGGTCTGGTCACCATCCTGCCTATCGTAGCTTTTCAGGAGCCAGCCAGCCACCCCCAGCCAGAGGCCCCTAGACACAAACCTCGGCCCGTTTCCCTGGCAAACAAAAGTAAGCTGCCCCGCTTCTGCATGGCAGATTGCAGGAGCTGCTTAGTACTATCAAACCAGCCCGACTTGGCACTGGTGCCACCTCAGGTCTGGGAACCATCCTGCCTATCGTGGATTTTCAGGGGCCAGCCGGCCACTCTCAGCCATATGCCCCCAAAAACAAACCACGGCCCTTTTCTCTGGCAAACAAAACTCAACTGCCCCTCTTCTGGATGGCAAATTTTAGGACGCCCTTAGTACTACGAACACCGCCCGACGTGGCCCTGGTGCCACCTTGTGTCAGGGAACCATCCTGCATATCGAGCTTTTTAAGGAGCCAGACGGCCACGCCCAGCCATAAACCCCCAAAAACAAACCACGGACTATTTCTCTTGGAAACAAAAATCCGCTGCCCCGCGTCTGGATGGCAGATTGCAGGAGCCACTTTGCACCATCAAACCAGCCCGACTTGGCACTGGTGCCACCTTGGGTCTGGGAACAATCCTGCATATCGTGGATTCTAAGGAGCCAGCCGGCCACTCCCAGCCACAGGCCCCCAAACACAAACAACGGCGCTTTTCCCTGGAAAACAAAATTCGCCTGCCAACTTTTTGATGGCAGATTGCAGGAGCCACTTGGTACTATCAAACCAGCCCAACTTGGCACTGGTGCCACCTCTGGTCTGGGAACCATCCTGCCTATCGTAGCTTTTCAGGAGCCAGCCGGTCACTCCCAGCCATAGACCCCCAGACACAAACCTCGGCCCGTTTCCCTGGAAAACAAAAGTAAGCTACCCCAATTCTGGATGGCAGATTGCAGGAGCCACTTGGTACTATCAAATCAGCCCAACTTGGCACTGGTGCCACCATGGGTCTGGTAAACATCCTGCCTATCGTAGCTTTTCAGGAGCCAGCCGGTCACTCCCTGCCATAGGCCCCTGGACACAAACCTCGGCCCGTTTCCCTGGCAAACAAAAGTAAGCTGCCCCGCTTTTGGATGGCAGATTGCAGGATGCACTTGGTACTTACAAACCAGCCCGACTTGGCCCTGGTGCCACCTTGGCTCTGGGAACCATGCTGCGTAACGTAGATTCTACGAGGACAGGCGGCCACTCCCAGCCACAGGCCTCTAAACAAAAACAACGGCGCTTTTCCCTGGAAAACAAAACTCGCCTGCCAACTTCTTGATGGCAGATTGCAGGAGCCACTTGGTACTATCAAACCAGCCCAACTTGGCACTGGTGCCACCATGGGTCTGGTCACCATCCTGCCTATCGTAGCTTTTTAGGAGCCAGCAGCTCACTCCCAGCCATAGGCCTCCAGACAAATACCTCGGCACGTTTCCCTGGCAAACAAAAGTAGGCTGCCCCGCTTCTGGATGGCAAATTGCAGGACGCACTTGGTACTACGAAAACAGCCCGACTTGGCACTGATGCCACCTTGGGTCAGGGAACAATCCTGCGTATAGAGTTTTTAAGGAGCCAGCCGGCCACGTCCAGTCATATACCCCCAAAAAAAACCACGGAACATTTCTCCAGCAAACAAAAATCCGCTGCCCCGCGTCTGGATGGCAGATTGCAGGAGCTATTTAGTATTATCAAACCAGCCCGACTTGGCACTGGTGGCACCATGAGTCTGGTAACCATCCTGCCTATCGTAGCTTTTCAGTAGCCAGCCGGTCACTCCCAGCCATAGGCCCCCAGACAAATACCTCGGCCCATTTCCCTGGGAAACAAAAGTAAGCTGTCCCGCTTCTGGATGGAAGATTGCAGGAGCCACTTGGTACTCTCAAACCAGCCCAACTTGTTCCCAGACCCAAGGTGGCACCAGTGCCAAGTCGGGCTGGTTTGATGGTGCAACGTGGCTCCTGCAATCTGCCATCCAAAAGCGGGGCAGCTTACTTTTGTTTGCCAGGAAAACGGGCCGAGGTTTGTGTCTGGGGGCCTATGGCAGGGAGTGACCGGCTGGCTCCTCAAAAGCTACGATAGGCAGGATGTTTACCAGACCCATGGTGGCACCAGTGCCAAGTTGGGCTGATTTGATAGTACCAAGTGGCTCCTGCAATCTGCGATCCAGAATCGGGGTAGCTTACTTTTGTTTTCCAGGGAAACGGGCCGAGGTTTGTGTCTGGGGGTCTATGGCTGGGAGTGACCGGCTGGCTCCCGAAAAGCTACGATAGGCAGGCTGGTTCCCAGACCAGAGGTGGCACCAGTGCCAAGTTGGGCTGGTTTGATAGTACCAAGTGGCTCCTGCAATCTGCCATCAAAAAGTTGGCAGGCGAATTTTGTTTTCCAGGGAAAAGCGCCGTTGTTTGTGTTTGGGGGCCTGTGGCTGGGAGTGGCCGGCTGGCTCCTTAGAATCCACGATATGCAGGATTGTTCCCAGACCCAAGGTGGCACCAGTGCCAAGTCGGGCTGGTTTGATGGTGCAAAGTGGCTCCTGCAATCTGCCATCCAGACGCGGGGCAGCGGATTTTTGTTTCCAAGAGAAATGGTCCGTGGTTTGTTTTTGGGGGTTTATGGCTGGGCGTGGCCGGCTGGCTCCTTAAAAAGCTCGATATGCAGGATGGTTCCCTGACACAAGGTGGCACCAGTGCCACGTCGGGCGGTTTTCGTAGTACAAAGTGCGTCCTAAAATTTGCCATCCAGAAGAGGGGCAGTTGAGTTTTGTTTGCCAGAGAAAAGGGCCGTGGTTTGTTTTTGGGGGCATATGGCTGAGAGTGGCCGGCTGGCTCCTGAAAAGCTACGATAGGCAGGATGTTTACCAGACTCATGGTGGCACCAGTGCCAAGTTGGGCTGATTTGATAGTACCAAGTGGCTCCTGCAATCTGCCATCCAGAATCGGGGTAGCTTACTTTTGTTTTCCAGGGAAACGGGCCGAGCTTTGTGTCTGGGGGTCTATGGTTGGGAGTGGCCGGCTGGCTCCTTAGAAACCACGATACGCAGCATGGTTCCCAGACAAGAGGTGCCACCAGTGCCAAGTTGGGCTGGTTTGATACTACCAAGTGGTTCCTGCAATCTGCCATCCAGAAGCGGGGCAGCTTACTTTTGTTTGCCAGGGAAACGGACCGTTGTTTGTGTTTGGGGGCCTATGGCTGGGACAACCGGCTGGCTCCTTAAAATCTACGATACGCAGGATGGTTCCCAGACCAGAGGTGGCACCAGTGCCAAGTTGGGCTGGTTTGATAGTACCAAGTGGCTTCTGCAATCTGCCATCCAGAAGCGGGGCAGCTTACTTTTGTTTGCCAGGGAAACGGGCCGAGCTTTGTGTCTCGGGGCCTATGGCTGTGAGTGACCGGCTGGCTCCTGAAAAGCTTCGATAGGCAGGATGGTGACCAGACCCATGGTGGCACCAGTGCCAAGTTGGGCTGGTTTGATAGTACCAAGTGGCTCCTGCAATCTGCCATCAAAATGTTGTCAGGCGAGTTTTGTTTTCCAGGGAAAAGCGTCGTTGTTTGTGTTTGGGGGCCTGTGGCTGGGAGTGGCCGGCTGGCTCCTTAGAAACCACGATACGCAGCATGGTTCCCAGACAAGAGGTGCCACCAGTGCCAAGTTGGGCTGGTTTGATAGTACCAAGTGGTTCCTGCAATCTGCCATCCAGAAGCGGGGCAGCATACTTTTGTTTGCCACGGAAACGGGCCGTTGTTTGTGTTTGGGGGCCTGTGGCTGGGAGTGGCCGACTGGCTCCTTAGAAGCCACGATACGCAGGATGGTTCCCAGACCAGAGGTGGCACCAGTGCCAAGTTGGGCTGGTTTGATAATACCAAGTGGCTCCTGCAATCTGCCATCCAGAAGCGGGGCAGTTTAATTTTGTTTGCCAGGGAAACGGGCCAAGGTTTGTGTCTGGGGGCCTATGGCTGTGAGTGACCGGCTAGGTCCTGAAAAGCTACGAGAGGCATGATGGTGACCAGACCCATGGTGGCACCAGTGCCAAGTTGGGCTGGTTTGATAGTACCAAGTGGCTCCTGCAATCTGCCATCAAAAATCGGCAAGCGAGTGTTGATTTCCAGGGAAAAGCGTCGTTGTTTGTGTATGGGGGCCTGTGGCTGGGAGTGGCCGGCTGGCTCCTTAGAATCCACGATACGCAGCATGGTTCCCAGACCCAAGGTGGCACCAGTGCCAAGTCGGGCTGGCTTGATAATACCAAGTGGTTCCTGCAATCGGCCATCAAAATGTTCGCAGGCGAGTTTTGTTTTCCAGGGAAAAGCGCCTTTGTTTGTGCCTGGGGCCCTATGGCCTGGAGTGGACGGATGGCTAATTAGAATCCACGATACACAGGATGGTTCCCAGACCCATGGTGGCACCAGTGCCAAGTTGGGCTGGTTTGATAGTACCAGGTGGTTCCTGCAATCTGCCATCCAGAAGCGGGGCAGCTTACTTTTGTTTGCCAGGGAAACGGTCCGAGGTTTGTGTCTGGGGGCCTATGGCTGGGAGTGACCGGCTGGCTCCTGAAAAGCTACGATAGGCAGGATGGTGACCAGACCCATGGTGGCACCAGTGCCAAGTTGGGCTGGCTTGATAATACCAAGTGGTTCCTGCAATCGGCCATCAAAAAGTTGGCAGGCGAGTTTTGTTTTCCAGGGAAAAGCGCCGTTGTTTGTGCCTGGGGCCCTATGGCCTGGAGTGGACGGATGCCTAATTAGAACCCACGATACGCAGGATGGTTCCCAGACCTGAGGTGGCACCAGTGCCAAGTTGGGCTGGTTTGACGGTGCAAAGTGGCTCCTGCAATCTGCCATGCAGAAGCGGGGCAGCTTACTTTTGTTTGCCAGGGAAACGGGCCGAAATATTTGTCTGGGGGCCTCTGGCTGGGGGTGGCTGGCTGGCTCCTGAAAAGCTACGATAGGCAGGATGGTGACCAGACCCATGGTGGCACCAGTGCCAAGTTGGGCTGGTTTGATAGTACCAAGTGGCTCCTGCAATCTGCCATCAAAAACTTGGCAGGCGAGTTTTGTTTTCCAGGGAAAAGCGCCGTTGTTTGTGTTTGGGGGCCTGTGGCTGGGAGTGGCCGGCTGGCTCCTTAGAATCCACGATACGCAGCATGGTTCCCAGACCCAAGGTGGCACCAGTGCCAAGTCGGGCTGGCTTGATAATACCAAGTGGTTCCTGCAATCGGCCATCAAAATGTTCGCAGGCGAGTTTTGTTTTCCAGGGAAAAGCGCCTTTGTTTGTGCCTGGGGCCCTATGGCCTGGAGTGGACGGATGGCTAATTAGAATCCACGATACACAGGATGGTTCCCAGACCCATGGTGGCACCAGTGCCAAGTTGGGCTGGTTTGATAGTAACAAGTGGTTCCTGCAATCTGCCATCCAGAAGCGGGGCAGCTTACTTTTGTTTGCCAGGGAAACGGTCCGAGGTTTGTGTCTGGGGGCCTATGGCTGGGAGTGACCGGCTGGCTCCTGAAAAGCTACGATAGGCAGGATGGTGACCAGACCCATGGTGGCACCAGTGCCAAGTTGGGCTGGCTAGATAATACCAAGTGGTTCCTGCAATCGGCCATCAAAAAGTTGGCAGGCGAGTTTTGTTTTCCAGGGAAAAGCGCCGTTGTTTGTGCCTGGGGCCCTAAGGCCTGGAGTGGACGGATGGCTAATTAGAATCCACGATACACAGGATGGTTCCCAGACCCATGGTGGCACCAGTGCCAAGTTGGGCTGGTTTGATAGTACCAAGTGGTTCCTGCAATCTGCCATCCAGAAGCGGGGCAGCTTACTTTTGTTTTCCAGGGAAACGGGCCGAGGTTTTTGTCTGGGGGCCTATGGCTGGGAGTGACCGGCTGGCTCCTGAAAAGCTACGATAGGCAGGATGGTGACCAGACCCATGACGGCACCAGTGCCAAGTTGGGCTGGTTTGATAGTACCAAGTGGCTCCTGCAATCTGCCATCAAAAAGTTGGCAGGCGAGTTTTGTTTTCCAGGGAAAAGCGCCGTTGTTTGTGTTTGGGGGCCTGTGGCTAGGAGTGGCCGGCTGGCTCCTTAGAATCCACGATACTCAGCATGGTTCCCAGATCAGAGGTGGCACCAGTGCCAAGTTGGGCTGGTTTGATAGTACCAAGTGCGTCCGGGAATCTGCCATCCAGAAGCGGGGCAGCTTACTTTTGTTTGCCAGGGAAACGGGCCGAGGTATTTGTCTGGGGGCCTATGGCTGGGAGTGACCCGCTGGCTCCTGAAAAGTTACGATAGGCAGGATGGTGACCAGACCCATGGTGGCACCAGTGCCAAGTTGGGCTGGTTTGATAGTACCAAGTGGCTCCTGCAATCTGCCATCAAAAAGTTGGCAGGCGAGTTTTGTTTTCCAGGGAAAAGCGCCGTTGTTTGTGTTTGGGGGCCTGTGGCTGGGAGTGGCCGGCTGGCTCCTTAGAATCCACGATACGCAGGATGGTTCCCAGACCAGAGGTGGCACCAGTGCCAGGTCGGGCTGGTTTGATAGTACCAAGTGCGTCCTGCAATCTGCCATCCAGAAGCGGGGCAGCTTACTTTTGTTTTCCAGGGAAACGGGCCGAGGTATTTGTCTGGGGGCCTATGGCTGGGAGTGACCGGCTGGCTCCTGAAAAGCTACGATAGGCAGGATGGTGACCAGACCCATGGTGGCACCAGTGCCAAGTTGGGCTGGTTTGATAGTACCAAGTGGCTCCTGCAATCTGCCATCAAAAAGTTGTCAGGCGAGTTTTGTTTTCCAGGGAAAAGCGCCGTTGTTTGTGTTTGGGTGCCTGTGGCTGGGAGTGGCCGGCTGGCTCCTTAGAATCCACGATACGCAGGATGGTTCCCAGACCAGTGGTGGCACCAGTGCCAAGTCGGGCTGGTTTGATAGTAACAAGTGCGTCCTACTATCTGCCATCCAGAAGCGGGGCAGCTTACTTTTGTTTGCCAGGGAAACGGGCCGAGCTTTGTGTCTGGGGGCCTATGGCTGGGAGTGACCGGCTGGCTCCTGAAAAGCTACGATAGGCAGGATGGTGACCAGACCCATGGTGGCACCAGTGCCAAGTTGGCCTGGTTTGATAGTACCAAGTGGTTCCTGCAATCTGCCATCAAAAAGTTGTCAGGCGAGTTTTGTTTTCCAGGGAAAAGCGCCGTTGTTTGTGTTTGGGGGCCTGTGGCTGGGAGTGGCCGGCTGGCTCCTTAGAATCCACGATACGCAGGATGGTTCCCAGACCAGAGGTGGCAACAGTGACAAGTCGGGCCAGTTTGATGGTGCAAAGTGGCTCCTGCAATCTGCCATCCAGAAGCAGGGCTGCTTACTTTTGTTTGCCAGGGAAAGGAGCCGAGGTTTGTGTCTGGGGGCCTATGGCTGGGAGTGACCAGCTGGCTCCTGAAAAGGTACGATAGGCAGGATGGTTACCAGACCCATGGTGGCACCAGTGCCAAGTTGGGCTGATTTGATAGTACCAAGTGGCTCCTGCAATCTGCCATCAAAATGTTGGTAGGCGAGTTTTGTTTTCCAGAGAAAAGCGCCGTTGTTTGTGTTTGGGGGCCTGTGGGTGGGAGTGGCCGGATGGCTAATTAGAATCCACGATACGCAGGATGGTTCCCAGACCTAAAGTGGCACCAGTGACAAGTCGGGCCAGTTTGATGGTGCAAAGTTGCTACTGAAATCTGCCATCCAGAAACGGGGCAGCTTACTTTTGTTTGCCAGGGAAACGGGCCGTGGTTTGTGTTTGGGGCCTATGGCTGAGAGTGACCGGCTGGCCCCTGAAAATCCACGATAGGAAGGATGGTTCCCAGATCCAAGGTGGCAGCAGTGCCATGTTGTGCTGGTGTGATAGTCCCAAGTGGCTCCTGCAATCTGCCATCCAGAAGCGGGGCAGCTGAATTTTGTTTGCCAGACAAAAAGGCTGTGGTTTGTGTTTGGGGGCCTGTGGCTGGCAGTGGCCGGCTGGCTCCTGAAAATCCATGATACGCAGCATGGTTCCCAGACCCAAGGTGGCACCAGTGCCAAGTGGGGCTGGTTTCACAGTGTCAAGTGCCTCCTGCAATCTCCCATCCAGAAGCGGGGCAGCTGAGTTTTGTTTGCCTGTGAAACGGGCCGTTGTTTTTAATTGGGGTCTGTGGCCGAGAGTGTTCGGCTGGCTCCTGACAACCCACAATACGCAGGATGGTTCCCAGACCCAAGGTGGCACCAGTGCCAAGTCGGGCTGGTTTGATAGTACCAAGTGGCTCCTGCAATCTGCCATCCAGAAGCGGTGCAGTTGAGTTTTGTTTGCCAGAGAAAAGGGCCGTGGGTTGTGTTTGGGGGCATATGGCTGGGAGTGGCCGGCTGTCTCATTAAAAAGATCGATACGCAGGATGGTTCCCAGACCCAAGGGGGCACCAGTGCCAAGTCGGGCTGTTTTTATAGTACCAAGTGCGTCCTGCAATTTGCCATCCAGAAGAGGGGCAGTTGAGTTTTGTTTGCCAGAGAATAGCGCCGTTGTTTGTGTTTGGGGGCTTGTGGCTCGTAGTGGCCGACTGGCGCCTTAGAATCTGTGTTACGCAGCATGGTTCCCAGACCCAAGGTGGCACCAGTGCCAAGTTGGGCTGGTTTGATAGTACCAAGTGGCTCCTGCAATCTGCCATCCAGTAGCGGGGCAGCTGAATTTTGTTTGCCAGAGAAAAAGGCTGTTGTTTGTGTTTCGGGGCCTGTGGCTGGCAGTGGCCGGCTGGCTCCTGAAAATCCATGATACGCAGCATGGTTCCCAGACCCAAGGTGGCATCAGTGCCAAGTAGGGCTGGTTTCATAGTACCCAGTGGCTCCTGCAATCTGCCATCCAGAAGAGGGGCAGTTGAGTTTTGTTTTCCAGAGAAAAGGGCCGTGGTTTGTGTTTGGGGCCTATGGCTGAGAGTGACCGGCTGGCCCCTGAAAATCCACGATAGGAAGGATGGTTCCCAGATCCAAGGTGGCAGCAGTGCCATGTTGTGCTGGTGTGATAGTCCCAAGTGGCTCCTGCAATCTGCCATCCAGAAGCGGGGCAGCTGAATTTTGTTTGCCAGACAAAAAGGCTGTGGTTTGTGTTTGGGGGCCTGTGGCTGGCAGTGGCCGGCTGGCTCCTGAAAATCCATGATACGCAGCATGGTTCCCAGACCCAAGGTGGCACCAGTGCCAAGTGGGGCTGGTTTCACAGTGTCAAGTGCCTCCTGCAATCTCCCATCCAGAAGCGGGGCAGCTGAGTTTTGTTTGCCTGTGAAACGGGCCGTTGTTTTTAATTGGGGTCTGTGGCCGAGAGTGTTCGGCTGGCTCCTGACAACCCACAATACGCAGGATGGTTCCCAGACCCAAGGTGGCACCAGTGCCAAGTCGGGCTGGTTTGATAGTACCAAGTGGCTCCTGCAATCTGCCATCCAGAAGCGGTGCAGTTGAGTTTTGTTTGCCAGAGAAAAGGGCCGTGGGTTGTGTTTGGGGGCATATGGCTGGGAGCGGCCGGCTGTCTCATTAAAAAGATCGATACGCAGGATGGTTCCCAGACCCAAGGGGGCACCAGTGCCAAGTCGGGCTGTTTTTATAGTACCAAGTGCGTCCTGCAATTTGCCATCCAGAAGAGGGGCAGTTGAGTTTTGTTTGCCAGAGAATAGCGCCGTTGTTTGTGTTTGGGGGCTTGTGGCTCGTAGTGGCCGACTGGCGCCTTAGAATCTGTGTTACGCAGCATGGTTCCCAGACCCAAGGTGGCACCAGTGCCAAGTTGGGCTGGTTTGATAGTACCAAGTGGCTCCTGCAATCTGCCATCCAGAAGCGGGGTAGCTTACTTTTGTTTGCCAGGGAAACGGGCCGAGGTTTGTGACTGGGGACCTATGGCTGGGAGTGACCGGCTGGCTCCTGGAAAGCTACAATAGGCAGGATGGTTACCAGACCCATGGTGGCACCAGTGCCAAGTTGGGCTGGTTTGATAGTACCAAGTGGCTCCTGCAATCTGCCATCAAAAAGTTGGCAGGCGAGTTTTGTTTTCCAGGGAAAAGCGACATTGTTTGTATTTGGGGGCCTGTGGCTGGGAGTGACTGGCTGGCTCCTTTGAACCCACGATACGCAGGATGGTTCCCAGACCCAAGGTGGCACCAGTGCCAAGTTTAGCTGGTTTGATACTACCAAGTGCGTCCTGCAATCTGCCATCCAGAAGCGGGGCAGCTTAATTTTGTTTGCCAGGGAAACGGGCCGTGGGTTTTGTTTGGGGGCATATAGCTGAGAGTGGCCGGCTGGCTCCTGAAAATCCACGCTAGGCAGCATGGTTCCCAGATGCAATGTGGCACCAGTGCCAAGTCGGGCTGGTTTGATGGTGCAAAGTGGCTCCTGCAATCTGCCATCCAGAAGCGAGGCAGCTGATTTTTGTTTGCCAGAGGAAAATTCCGTGGATTGTTTTTGGGGGCATATTGCTGGGAGTGGCCGGCTGGCTCCTTAAAATGCTCGATACGCATGATGGTTCCCAGGCCCAAGGTGTCACCACTACCAAGTCGGCCTGCGGTTTTAGTATCAAGTTCATCCTGCAATTTGCCATCCAGAAGAGGGGCAGTTGAGTTTTGTTTGCCAGAGAAACGGGCCGAGGTTTCTGTTTGGGGACATATGGCTGAGAGTGGCCGGCTGGCCCCTGAATATCCACGATACAGAGCATGGTTCCCAGATCCAAGGTGGCACCAGTGCCAAGTCGGGCTGGTTTGATAGTACCAAGTGTCTCCTGCAATCTGCCATCCAGAAGCAGGGCAGCTTACTTTTGTTTGCCAGAGAAATAGGCCTAGGTTTTTGTTTGGGGGCCTGTGGCTAGGAGTGGCCGGCTGGCTCCTAAGAATCCACGATACGCAGGATGTTTCCCAGACCCAAGGTGGCACCAGTGCCAAGTCGGGCTGGTTTGATAGTACCAAGTGGCTCCTGCAAACTCCATCAAAAAGTTGGCAGGCGTGTTTTGTTTTCCAGGGAACAGCGCCGTTGATTTTGTTTGGGGGCCTGTGGCTGGGAGTGGCCAGCTGGCTCCTTAGAATCCACGATACGCAGGATGGTTCCCAGACCCAAGGTGGCACCAGTGCCAAGTCGGGCTGGTTTGATAGTACCAAGTGGCTCCTGCAATCTGCCATCCAGAAGTGAGGCAGCTAAGTTTTGTTTGCGAGAAAAAAGGGCCGTGGTTTTTGTTGGGGGCCTGTGGCTGGGAGTAGCCGGCTGGCTCCTTAAAATCCACGATAGGCAGGATGGTTCCCAGACCCAAGGTGGCACCAGTGCCAAGTCGGGCTGGTTTGATAGTACCAAGTGGCTCCTGCAATCTGCCATCCAGAAGCGGGGCAGCTGAGTTTTGTTTGCCAGAGAAAAAGGCTGTGGTTTGTGTTTGGGGGCCTGTGGCTGGCAGTGGCCGGCTGGCTCCTGAAAATCCACGATACGCAGGATGGTTCCCAGACCCAAGGTGGCACCAGTGCCAAGTGGGGCTCGTTTGACAGTGTCAAGTGCCTCCTGCAATCTCCCATCCAGAAGCGGGGCAGCTGAGTTTTTTTTGCCAGGGAAACGGACCTTTGTTTTTGATTGGGCTCTGTGGCCGAGAGTGGTCGGCTGTCTCCTGACAATCCACAATACGCAGGATGGTTCCCAGACCCAAGGTGGCACCAGTGCCAAGTCGGGCTGGTTTGATAGTACCAAGTGTCTCCTGCAATCTGCCATCCAGAAGCGGGGCAGCTGAGTTTTGTTTGCCAGAGAAAAGGGCCGTGGGTTGTGTTTGGGGGCATATGGCTGGGAGTGGCCACCTGGCTCCTTAAAATGCACGATACGCCGCATGGTAACCAGACGCAAGGTGGCACCAGTGCCAAGTCAGGCTGTTTTTGTAGTACCCAGTGGCTCCTGCAATTTGCCATCCAGAAGCGGGGCAGTTGAATTTTGTTTGCTAGAGAAAAGGGCTGTGGTTTGTGTTTGGGGGCCTATGGCTGAGAGTGGCCGGCTGGCCCCTGAAAATCAACGATAGGCAGGATGGTTCCCAGATCCAAGGTGGCACCAGTGCCAAGTAAGGCTGGTTGTATGGTTCAAAGTCACTCCTGCAATCTGCCATCCAGAAGCGGGACAGCTGAGTTTTTTTTGCCAGAGAAAAGGTCCATGGTTTCTTTTTGGGGCATACGGCTGGGAATTGCCGGCTGGCTCCTTAAAATGCTCGATACGCAGGATGGTTCCCAGAGCCAAGGTGGCACCACTGCCAAGTCGGGCTCTTTTTGTAGTACCAAGTGCGTCCTGCAATTTGCCATCCAGAAGAGGGGCAGTTGAGTTTTGTTTGCCAGAGAAAAGGGCCGTTGTTTGTGTTTGGGGGCCTGTGGCTGGGAGTGTTCGGCTGGTTCCTGAATATGTACGATACGCAGGATTGTTCCCAGATCCAAGGTGGCAGCAGTGCCATGTTGTGCTGGTGTGATAGTCCCAAGTGGCTCCTGCAATCTGCCATCCAGAAGTGGGGCAGCTGATTTTTGTTTGCCAGAGAAAAGGTCCGTGGTTTGTTTTTGGGGGCATATGGCTGAGAGTGGCCGGCTGGCCCCTGAAAATCCACGATACACAGGATGGTTCCCAGATCCAAGGTGGCACCTGTGCCAAGTCGGGCTGATTTGATAGTACTAAGTAGCTCCTGCAATCTGCCATGCAGAAGCGGGGCAGCTTACTTTTGTTTGCCAGGGAAACGGGCCGAGGTTTGTGTTGGGGGCCTATGGCTGAGAGTGACCGGCTGGCTCCTGAAAAGCTACAATAGGCAGGATGGTGACCAGACCCATGGTGGCACCAGTGCCAAGTTGGGCTGGTTTGATAGTACCAAGTGGTTCCTGCAATCTGCCATCCAGAAGCAGGGCAGCTGAGTTTTGTTTGCCAGAGAAAAGGGCCTTGGTTTGTGTTTGGGGGCATATGGCTGGGTGTGGCCAGCTGGCTCCTTAAAATGCACGATATGCAACATGGCTCCCAGACCCAAGGTGGCACAAGTGCCAAGTTGGGCTGGTTTGATAGTACCAAGTGGCTCCTGCAATCTTCCATGATCACGTGGAGAAATACTTTCTGGTTTCAGCCTCATGCTCTTTCTTCTCTCCCTCAACTTCTCTATCACCTCTCATCTGGTTCACATGCGCTGTCTTCAAGGTCCACAGGCTACTTTTCACAGAATCTTCTGGCCTGATGAAGTAAGGATGATGAATAGAACAGAGCTGGGATCTATTTTCCAGTTTGGATAAAATGCATTCTGCACACAAATCCAAGGAGAACGGGCTGCCCCGATGCCCAGAAAATCTTTCACTCCTGCTAGTGTTCTACGTCAACCGCAACTTAGTCTGAAAGAAAAGCTTTTTCTCTGAGAGCATCTGAGAGGTTTGCATGAAGCACTGATATCTGACATATGCAATTTTGAATAGGAGAGGAAAAAGAAAATGGCAAGGAGTTTTTAATTTTAGTGGTTTCAATTTTAATTTCCGTGCACTTTTTCAAAACTTGTCAGCTCAAATGCCCATCAACATCTTTTAGTCATCTGTAAGTCAGTATTCATATAAAATGTGCTTCAAATCCAAAGAATTTCAAATTTGCACTCCAAGCTTCTATGCCTAGATTTATGATTTCCTACACATATTAGATGAAAGGAAGGCCTTTTTTACTGTGGGAGTGCTGGAACACTGGAACAGGTTGCCCAGAGAAGTTGTGGGTGTCCCATCCCTGAAAGTATTCAAGGTCACCTTGGACGGGGCTTGGAGCAGCAACAAAGGAGAAGCTTGATGGTAGAGAAACAAAGTTGGACTATAGAAGAAACTCGGATTGAAGTATAGGATCAAGTTTTCTCTCAGCTCTTGGGGTAAATTCAAAGTTGTACAAAATGACATTTATCTGTGCTATTCACTACTGTAACAGAAAGTTTCATGAAAACTGTACAGAAGATAGTAAATTTTAAAAGAGATAAGAATTACAGCATAAAATCCATGGGATAGGTTACAACATGAGACACTCTCTAAGAGAAAATCTCTGTGTTTCAGCACTTCATCAGGGTAAGATTTCATGAAGTGCCAAAGAAGGCGGCAAAATATCATTCGGGACATTATTTACTGGAATTCAGCCTGGCCATTAGTAGGAACTGCCTTTGAACATATCATGTAGATATACCACACACACTTTCCCTTCACTGAAAAATTACTGTTTACAACAAATAAGCAATTGACGATCAAAATTGATTGAAAGCATCTTAAACATGTCAAGTATTTCATTGTAGATGATCTGTGATCCAAATGCTTCTTCCACCTTCGAGAGGGACAGAAGAATTCTTCCATATCATGATGGTTTAAAATTGTATCAACCAATGTTTTCTGCTGAAAAGATATCATCTATTTTTTTCTATTTTTGGAAGAAAATATTCCTAGACATACAACAGGTGAGAACTAAGTAATTTTAAAGAAACAAATGAAATGAAAATATTCTGTAAATAGAATGAAATGAAAAGCTGTGTTTTAAATAGGAGCTAAATATTAAACAGAATTTTTGTACCAGGCATTTGAATTACTGCACCAGCTCTTTTGCCCATCAAGAGAGGCATTTAGCATTTCAGTCTTTTCCAAGGTGTTCATGATCTGCTATGCTGATCTCTGTGTGTGCCTAGGTGTGTGTGGAGGGGGGGGCATATGAAGGGGAGTGTGTATGTTTGCTTTACAATTGTTGTGGCAGATTCATGCCTCAGCTCCACATTTTGTTTTAAAAAGGTCACACCGAGTGGATATGAAGTTTACTATCAACAAGAGATCGATTCCCAAATCATCCATTTGACTCTCCCTTATAAATCATGTGCTTTGTTGCATATTTTATCAAATATACTTTCAAGCCAGATGGAGGAAGGAGGATGTGGGAATCCCTCCACCATCTTGCAACTTTTATGTAAGTAGGTTTTCAAGAAAATCATCATTTCTCTTTTAAATATGTCTGGAACAGGCATGATGGTAGTGTCAACCTGTTGGAGTTTTTGTTGCTGGAAGAAGTTGTACAAAAGGATTGGTTTTTACATTGACCAGTTACTGAATCAAGCGCAGGAATACATTGGAAATTTAGCTGGGGGTTCCTTTTCCCAGCAGACTACTTCTAGAACGAGCTTGTACACTGAAGCTGACTCTTTTGCTCTCTTTTTGTTTCTTTCCTATTTTCTTGGCTTCTTTGCCACTATCTAGACAATTTTGGAACTTTGTTCCCAACTAAAATGGTTTCAATAGTCTGATTGTGATCATACATTTTTACAAGGAATTTTTAAAATCTTTCCTCGAGTCCAGAAAGTCAAGGACTTAGATCTTTTTCTTCCCTTATCAATATTGCCATGAAATTGATAAATAAAGACCAACTCTTTATTTTTGTTTTTAACCCACGTAGATAATTCCCATCCATTAATCCATTTTGTGGACCAATAGCTGCCATTCTGATGGAAGCTGTCACTTCTTAACAATAGGCATTCTGTGACTATGTTGACAGCACTTTGGGTGAAGATCCTAACTGGTCTTAGATATACATAGGGAGAAATTTGCTCAGCCAGTGTCAGTCTTAAGCATGCGTATCAGAAGATCTTTCTAGAGCTGGGAATTTTCCCATGAAAGGGATTCAGTTAGGGAAGAGACACTTGTGCCAGAGTTTTACATTCTTCTTGAACACTGCTTAAGGAACTTAGATGCCATGTCCATTTGGATCTCTGTCTGCACAGAACTTTGTCATGCCAGTGCTTTGAAATGCATCTTGAAGAGAATTCACTAGCACAGAATGAAAGAGAGTGGAAGGGGTTGGTGGGGCTAACCAGGCCCAACCCCCCTGCCTAAACCAGGATACCTAGAGCCTCTTGCCCAGGATTCTATCTGGGTGTACTTTTAATGTCTTCAAAGATCCAGGCTCCACAATCTTTCTGGGCAGTCTGTGCCGTGGTTCAGTCACCCTGACAGTAAAGAAACATTTACTGATGTTCAAAGGCAATCTCCTGTATTTCAGTGTGTGCCCACTGCCTCTTGTCTTTTCCCTCAGCATCACTGAAAAGACACTGATTCCCTCCCCTTTGCACTATTGCTTCCATATGTATGTGTGATGCCATGTAGAGGTATGTCAAAAACCTCCCTGAAGCCCAGGCAGATAATATTCCCTTCATCTACCAGTCAAGTTGATTCATCAGAGGAGTTTAAAGTGATGTTCAGCATGAAATTCCCCTGAAAAATCATGCTAACTACATTATTTGGTCATCTGTCATGTGCCTGGCAAGGATTTCCAGGAAGAGCTGCTTCATCAACTTCCTGGGGATAAAAAAGAGGCTGGCTGGTTTGTACTATGGCGAGTCCTCTTAATTGCCTTTTTTGAAGATGGGTGTCATTTGCTAACATCCACTCTTTAGCCTCTCTTGTCGTCTACATCTTAGCAAAACGCTTTTCCACTATGTCTGGCTAGGAAAAACTGTGCCAGCACAGAAAACATCTCCCATCGTGTTCTAGAAGTTGCACGGATGTCTGCCAAGTGTTTGGCAGGAAGAAAAGAAAAGTTGTCCAAAACAGCTTCCAATCGAATGTTCCTGTGATTGGAAAAGTCAGGAGAGTGCAAAGGTACTGTTTTCTATCAGTTGGCAAGGTGCGCACACAATCCCAGTGTTGTACAGCTTGCTTCTTCACCTTCCCGAAGCTGCCGCTCTCGCCGGCTGCCGGAGCCCAAGAAGCGGCTTCTTCGCGCAAAGACGATTGTGCCGCTCACAGGGCTCTCCTTAGCGCGGCTTCTGCCGAAAGACGCCCGGCAGCGGCTCTTACCTCCGGAGAGCATCCTACCTTCGTCTTTAGCTCCTCTTCTCATCCACACCTCGGCAAAAAGCTTCTCCACTATGTCTGGCTAGGAAAAACTGTGCCAGCACAGAAAACATCTCCCATCGTGTTCTAGAAGTTGCACGGATGTCTGCCAAGTGTTTGGCAGGAAGAAAAGAAAAGTTGTCCAAAACAGCTTCCAATCGAATGTTCCTGTGATTGGAAAAGTCAGGAGAGTGCAAAGGTACTGTTTTCTATCAGTTGGCAAGGTGCGCACACAATCCCAGTGTTGTACAGCTTGCTTCTTCACCTTCCCGAAGCTGCCGCTCTCGCCGGCTGCCGGAGCCCAAGAAGCGGCTTCTTCGCGCAAAGACGATTGTGCCGCTCACAGTGCTCTCCTTAGCGCGGCTTCTGCCGAAAGACGCCCGGCAGCGGCTCTTACCTCCGGAGAGCATCCTACCTTCGTCTTTCCCGTCTTTTGTAGTCTACATCTTAGCAAAACGCTTTTCCACTATGTCTGGCTAGGAAAAACTGTGCCAGCACAGAAAACATCTCCCATCGTGTTCTAGAAGTTGCACGGATGTCTGCCAAGTGTTTGGCAGGAAGAAAAGAAAAGTTGTCCAAAACAGCTTCCAATCGAATGTTCCTGTGATTGGAAAAGTCAGGAGAGTGCAAAGGTACTGTTTTCTATCAGTTGGCAAGGTGCGCACACAATCCCAGTGTTGTACAGCTTGCTTCTTCACCTTCCCGAAGCTGCCGCTCTCGCCGGCTGCCGGAGCCCAAGAAGCGGCTTCTTCGCGCAAAGACGATTGTGCCGCTCACAGTGCTCTCCTTAGCGCGGCTTCTGCCGAAAGACGCCCGGCAGCGGCTCTTACCTCCGGAGAGCATCCTACCTTCGTCTTTCGCGTCTTTTGTAGTCTACATCTTAGCAAAACGCTTTTCCACTATGTCTGGCTAGGAAAAACTGTGCCAGCACAGAAAACATCTCCCATCGTTTTCTAGAAGTTGCACGGATGTCTGCCAAGTGTTTGGCAGGAAGAAAAGAAAAGTTGTCCAAAACAGCTTCCAATCGAATGTTCCTGTGATTGGAAAAGTCAGGAGAGTGCAAAGGTACTGTTTTCTATCAGTTGGCAAGGTGCGCACACAATCCCAGTGTTGTACAGCTTGCTTCTTCACCTTCCCGAAGCTGCCGCTCTCGCCGGCTGCCGGAGCCCAAGAAGCGGCTTCTTCGCGCAAAGACGATTGTGCCGCTCACAGGGCTCTCCTTAGCGCGGCTTCTGCCGAAAGACGCCCGGCAGCGGCTCTTACCTCCGGAGAGCATCCTACCTTCGTCTTTCGCGTCTTTTGTAGTCTACATCTTAGCAAAACGCTTTTCCACTATGTCTGGCTAGGAAAAACTGTGCCAGCACAGAAAACATCTCCCATCGTGTTCTAGAAGTTGCACGGATGTCTGCCAAGTGTTTGGCAGGAAGAAAAGAAAAGTTGTCCAAAACAGCTTCCAATCGAATGTTCCTGTGATTGGAAAAGTCAGGAGAGTGCAAAGATACTGTTTTCTATCAGTTGGCAAGGTGCGCACACAATCCCAGTGTTGTACAGCTTGCTTCTTCACCTTCCCGAAGCTGCCGCTCTCGCCGGCTGCCGGAGCCCAAGAAGCGGCTTCTTCGCGCAAAGACGATTGTGCCGCTCACAGTGCTCTCCTTAGCGCAGCTTCTGCCGAAAGACGCCCGGCAGCGGCTCTTACCTCCTGAGAGTGGCAGCTTCGGGAAGATGAAGAAGCAAGCTGTACAACACTGGGATTGTGTGCGCACCTTGCCAACTGATAGAAAACAGTACCTTTGCACTCTCCTGACTTTTCCAATCACAGGAACATTCGATTGGAAGCTGTTTTGGACAACTTTTCTTTTCTTCCTGCCAAACACTTGGCAGACATCCGTGCAACTTCTAGAACACGATGGGAGATGTTTTCTGTGCTGGCACAGTTTTTCCTAGCCAGACATAGTGGAAAAGCGTTTTGCTAAGATGTAGACTACAAAAGACGCGAAAGACGAAGGTAGGATGCTCTCCGGAGGTAAGAGCCGCTGCCGGGCGTCTTTCGGCAGAAGCCGCGCTAAGGAGAGCCCTGTGAGCGGCACAATCGTCTTTGCGCGAAGAAGCCGCTTCTTGGGCTCCGGCAGCCGGCGAGAGCGGCAGCTTCGGGAAGGTGAAGAAGCAAGCTGTACAACACTGGGATTGTGTGCGCACCTTGCCAACTGATAGAAAACAGTATCTTTGCACTCTCCTGACTTTTCCAATCACAGGAACATTCGATTGGAAGCTGTTTTGGACAACTTTTCTTTTCTTCCTGCCAAACACTTGGCAGACATCCGTGCAACTTCTAGAACACGATGGGAGATGTTTTCTGTGCTGGCACAGTTTTTCCTAGCCAGACATAGTGGAAAAGCTTTTTGCCGAGGTGTAGATGAGAAGAGGAGCTAAAGACGAAGGTAGGATGCTCTCCGGAGGTAAGAGCCGCTGCCGGGCGTCTTTCGGCAGAAGCCGCGCTAAGGAGAGCACTGTGAGCGGCACAATCGTCTTTGCGCGAAGAAGCCGCTTCTTGGGCTCCGGCAGCCGGCGAGAGCGGCAGCTTCGGGAAGGTGAAGAAGCAAGCTGTACAACACTGGGATTGTGTGCGCACCTTGCCAACTGATAGAAAACAGTACCTTTGCACTCTCCTGACTTTTCCAATCACAGGAACATTCGATTGGAAGCTGTTTTGGACAACTTTTCTTTTCTTCCTGCCAAACACTTGGCAGACATCCGTGCAACTTCTAGAACACGATGGGAGATGTTTTCTGTGCTGGCACAGTTTTTCCTAGCCAGACATAGTGGAAAAGCGTTTTGCTAAGATGTAGACTACAAAAGACGCGAAAGACGAAGGTAGGATGCTCTCCGGAGGTAAGAGCCGCTGCCGGGCGTCTTTCGGCAGAAGCCGCGCTAAGGAGAGCACTGTGAACGGCACAATCGTCTTTGCGCGAAGAAGCCGCTTCTTGGGCTCCGGCAGCCGGCGAGAGCGGCAGCTTCGGGAAGGTGAAGAAGCAAGCTGTACAACACTGGGATTGTGTGCGCACCTTGCCAACTGATAGAAAACAGTACCTTTGCACTCTCCTGACTTTTCCAATCACAGGAACATTCGATTGGAAGCTGTTTTGGACAACTTTTCTTTTCTTCCTGCCAAACACTTGGCAGACATCCGTGCAACTTCTAGAACACGATGGGAGATGTTTTCTGTGCTGGCACAGTTTTTCCTAGCCAGACATAGTGGAGAAGCTTTTTGCCGAGGTGTAGATGAGAAGAGGAGCTAAAGACGAAGGTAGGGTGCTCTCCGGAGGTAAGAGCCGCTGCCGGGCGTCTTTCGGCAGAAGCCGCGCTAAGGAGAGCACTGTGAGCGGCACAATCGTCTTTGCGCGAAGAAGCCGCTTCTTGGGCTCCGGCAGCCGGCGAGAGCGGCAGCTTCGGGAAGGTGAAGAAGCAAGCTGTACAACACTGGGATTGTGTGCGCACCTTGCCAACTGATAGAAAACAGTACCTTTGCACTCTCCTGACTTTTCCAATCACAGGAACATTCGATTGGAAGCTGTTTTGGACAACTTTTCTTTTCTTCCTGCCAAACACTTGGCAGACATCCGTGCAACTTCTAGAAAACGATGGGAGATGTTTTCTGTGCTGGCACAGTTTTTCCTAGCCAGACATAGTGGAAAAGCGTTTTGCTAAGATGTAGACGACAAGAGAGGCTAAAGAGTGGATGTTAGCATATGACACCCATCTTCAAAAAAGGCAATTAAGAGGACTCGCCATAGTACAAACCAGCCAGCCTCTTTTTTATCCCCAGGAAGTTGATGAAGCAGCTCTTCCTGGAAATCCTTGCCAGGCACATGACAGATGACCAAATAATGTAGTTAGCATGATTTTTCAGGGGAATTTCATGCTGAACATCACTTTAAACTCCTCTGATGAATCAACTTGACTGGTAGATGAAGGGAATATTATCTGCCTGGGCTTCAGGGAGGTTTTTGACATACCTCTACATGGCATCACACATACATATGGAAGCAATAGTGCAAAGGGGAGGGAATCAGTGTCTTTTCAGTGATGCTGAGGGTAAAGACAAGAGGCAGTGGGCACACACTGAAATACAGGAGATTGCCTTTGAACATCAGTAAATGTTTCTTTACTGTCAGGGTGACTGAACCACGGCACAGACTGCCCAGAAAGATTGTGGAGCCTGGATCTTTGAAGACATTAAAAGTACACCCAGATAGAATCCTGGGCAAGAGGCTCTAGGTATCCTGGTTTAGGCAGGGGGGTTGGGCCTGGTTAGCCCCACCAACCCCTTCCACTCTCTTTCATTCTGTGCTAGTGAATTCTCTTCAAGATGCATTTCAAAGCACTGGCATGACAAAGTTCTGTGCAGACAGAGATCCAAATGGACATGGCATCTAAGTTCCTTAAGCAGTGTTCAAGAAGAATGTAAAACTCTGGCACAAGTGTCTCTTCCCTAACTGAATCCCTTTCATGGGAAAATTCCCAGCTCTAGAAAGATCTTCTGATACGCATGCTTAAGACTGACACTGGCTGAGCAAATTTCTCCCTATGTATATCTAAGACCAGTTAGGATCTTCACCCAAAGTGCTGTCAACATAGTCACAGAATGCCTATTGTTAAGAAGTGACAGCTTCCATCAGAATGGCAGCTATTGGTCCACAAAATGGATTAATGGATGGGAATTATCTACGTGGGTTAAAAACAAAAATAAAGAGTTGGTCTTTATTTATCAATTTCATGGCAATATTGATAAGGGAAGAAAAAGATCTAAGTCCTTGACTTTCTGGACTCGAGGAAAGATTTTAAAAATTCCTTGTAAAAATGTATGATCACAATCAGACTATTGAAACCATTTTAGTTGGGAACAAAGTTCCAAAATTGTCTAGATAGTGGCAAAGAAGCCAAGAAAATAGGAAAGAAACAAAAAGAGAGCAAAAGAGTCAGCTTCAGTGTACAAGCTCGTTCTAGAAGTAGTCTGCTGGGAAAAGGAACCCCCAGCTAAATTTCCAATGTATTCCTGCGCTTGATTCAGTAACTGGTCAATGTAAAAACCAATCCTTTTGTACAACTTCTTCCAGCAACAAAAACTCCAACAGGTTGACACTACCATCATGCCTGTTCCAGACATATTTAAAAGAGAAATGATGATTTTCTTGAAAACCTACTTACATAAAAGTTGCAAGATGGTGGAGGGATTCCCACATCCTCCTTCCTCCATCTGGCTTGAAAGTATATTTGATAAAATATGCAACAAAGCACATGATTTATAAGGGAGAGTCAAATGGATGATTTGGGAATCGATCTCTTGTTGATAGTAAACTTCATATCCACTCGGTGTGACCTTTTTAAAACAAAATGTGGAGCTGAGGCATGAATCTGCCACAACAATTGTAAAGCAAACATACACACTCCCCTTCATATGCCCCCCCCTCCACACACACCTAGGCACACACAGAGATCAGCATAGCAGATCATGAACACCTTGGAAAAGACTGAAATGCTAAATGCCTCTCTTGATGGGCAAAAGAGCTGGTGCAGTAATTCAAATGCCTGGTACAAAAATTCTGTTTAATATTTAGCTCCTATTTAAAACACAGCTTTTCATTTCATTCTATTTACAGAATATTTTCATTTCATTTGTTTCTTTAAAATTACTTAGTTCTCACCTGTTGTATGTCTAGGAATATTTTCTTCCAAAAATAGAAAAAAATAGATGATATCTTTTCAGCAGAAAACATTGGTTGATACAATTTTAAACCATCATGATATGGAAGAATTCTTCTGTCCCACTCGAAGGTGGAAGAAGCATTTGGATCACAGATCATCTACAATGAAATACTTGACATGTTTAAGATGCTTTCAATCAATTTTGATCGTCAATTGCTTATTTGTTGTAAACAGTAATTTTTCAGTGAAGGGAAAGTGTGTGTGGTATATCTACATGATATGTTCAAAGGCAGTTCCTACTAATGGCCAGGCTGAATTCCAGTAAATAATGTCCCGAATGATATTTTGCCGCCTTCTTTGGCACTTCATGAAATCTTACCCTGATGAAGTGCTGAAACACAGAGATTTTCTCTTAGAGAGTGTCTCATGTTGTAACCTATCCCATGGATTTTATGCTGTAATTCTTATCTCTTTTAAAATTTACTATCTTCTGTACAGTTTTCATGAAACTTTCTGTTACAGTAGTGAATAGCACAGATAAATGTCATTTTGTACAACTTTGAATTTACCCCAAGAGCTGAGAGAAAACTTGATCCTATACTTCAATCCGAGTTTCTTCTATAGTCCAACTTTGTTTCTCTACCATCAAGCTTCTCCTTTGTTGCTGCTCCAAGCCCCGTCCAAGGTGACCTTGAATACTTTCAGGGATGGGACACCCACAACTTCTCTGGGCAACCTGTTCCAGTGTTCCAGCACTCCCACAGTAAAAAAGGCCTTCCTTTCATCTAATATGTGTAGGAAATCATAAATCTAGGCATAGAAGCTTGGAGTGCAAATTTGAAATTCTTTGGATTTGAAGCACATTTTATATGAATACTGACTTACAGATGACTAAAAGATGTTGATGGGCATTTGAGCTGACAAGTTTTGAAAAAGTGCACGGAAATTAAAATTGAAACCACTAAAATTAAAAACTCCTTGCCATTTTCTTTTTCCTCTCCTATTCAAAATTGCATATGTCAGATATCAGTGCTTCATGCAAACCTCTCAGATGCTCTCAGAGAAAAAGCTTTTCTTTCAGACTAAGTTGCGGTTGACGTAGAACACTAGCAGGAGTGAAAGATTTTCTGGGCATCGGGGCAGCCCGTTCTCCTTGGATTTGTGTGCAGAATGCATTTTATCCAAACTGGAAAATAGATCCCAGCTCTGTTCTATTCATCATTCTTACTTGATCAGGCCAGAAGATTCTGTGAAAAGTAGCCTGTGGACCTTGAAGACAGCGCATGTGAACCAGATGAGAGGTGATAGAGAAGTTGAGGGAGAGAAGAAAGAGCATGAGGCTGAAACCAGAAAGTATTTCTCCACGTGATCATGGAAGATTGCAGGAGCCACTTGGTACTATCAAACCAGCCCAACTTGGCACTGGTGCCACCTTGGGTCTGGGAGCCATGTTGCATATCGTGCATTTTAAGGAGCCAGCTGGCCACACCCAGCCATATGCCCCCAAACACAAACCAAGGCCCTTTTCTCTGGCAAACAAAACTCAGCTGCCCTGCTTCTGGATGGCAGATTGCAGGAACCACTTGGTACTATCAAACCAGCCGAACTTGGCACTGGTGCCACCATGGGTCTGGTCACCATCCTGCCTATTGTAGCTTTTCAGGAGCCAGCCGGTCACTCTCAGCCATAGGCCCCCAAACACAAACCTCGGCCCGTTTCCCTGGCAAACAAAAGTAAGCTGCCCCGCTTCTGCATGGCAGATTGCAGGAGCTACTTAGTACTATCAAATCAGCCCGACTTGGCACAGGTGCCACCTTGGATCTGGGAACCATCCTGTGTATCGTGGATTTTCAGGGGCCAGCCGGCCACTCTCAGCCATATGCCCCCAAAAACAAACCACGGACCTTTTCTCTGGCAAACAAAAATCAGCTGCCCCACTTCTGGATGGCAGATTGCAGGAGCCACTTGGGACTATCACACCAGCACAACATGGCACTGCTGCCACCTTGGATCTGGGAACAATCCTGCGTATTGTACATATTCAGGAACCAGCCGAACACTCCCAGCCACAGGCCCCCAAACACAAACAACGGCCCATTTCCCTGGCAAACAAAACTCAGCTGCCCCGCTTCTGGATGGCAGTTTGCAGGAGCCACTTGGGACTATCAAACCAGCCCGACTTGGTAATGGTACCACCTTGGATCTGGGAACCATCCTTCCTATCGTGGATTTTCAGGGGCCAGCCGGTCATTCCCAGCCATATGCCCCCAAACACAAACCTCGGCCCTTTCCTCTGGCAAACAAAACTCAACTGCCCCTCTTCTGGATGGCAAATTGCAGGACGCACTTGGTACTACAAAAAGAGCCCGACTTGGCAGTGGTGCCACCTTGGCTCTGGGAACCATCCTGCGTATCGAGCATTTTAAGGAGCCAGCCGGCAATTCCCAGCCGTATGCCCCAAAAAGAGACCATGGACATTTTCTCTGGCAAAAAAAACTCAGCTGTCCCGCTTCTGGATGGCAGATTGCAGGAGTCACTTTGAACCATACAACCAGCCTTACTTGGCACTGGTGCCACCTTGGATCTGGGAACCATCCTGCCTATCGTTGATTTTCAGGGGCCAGCCGGCCACTCTCAGCCATAGGCCCCCAAACACAAACCACAGCCCTTTTCTCTAGCAAACAAAATTCAACTGCCCCGCTTCTGGATGGCAAATTGCAGGAGCCACTGGGTACTACAAAAACAGCCTGACTTGGCACTGGTGCCACCTTGCGTCTGGTTACCATGCGGCGTATCGTGCATTTTAAGGAGCCAGGTGGCCACTCCCAGCCATATGCCCCCAAACACAACCCACGGCCCTTTTCTCTGGCAAACAAAACTCAGCTGCCCCGCTTCTGGATGGCAGATTGCAGGAGACACTTGGTACTATCAAACCAGCCCGACTTGGCACTGGTGCCACCTTGGGTCTGGGAACCATCCTGCGTATTGTGGATTGTCCGGAGACAGCCGACCACTCTCGGCCACAGAGCCCAATCAAAAACAAAGGTCCGTTTCCCTGGCAAAAAAAACTCAGCTGCCCCGCTTCTGGATGGGAGATTGCAGGAGGCACTTGACACTGTCAAACGAGCCCCACTTGGCACTGGTGCCACCTTGGGTCTGGGAACCATGCTGCGTATCGTGGATTTTCAGGAGCCAGCCGGCCACTGCCAGCCACAGGCCCCCAAACACAAACCACAGCCTTTTCCTCTGGCAAACAAAACTCAGCTGCCCCGCTTCTGGATGGCAGATTGCAGGAGCCACTTGGTACTATCAAACCAGCCCGACTTGGCACTGGTGCCACCTTGGGTCTGGGAACCATCCTGCCTATCGTGGATTTTAAGGAGCCAGCCGGCTACTCCCAGCCACAGGCCCCCAACAAAAACCACGGCCCTTTTTTCTCGCAAACAAAACTTAGCTGCCTCACTTCTGGATGGCAGATTGCAGGAGCCACTTGGTGTAATCAAACCAGCCCGACTTGGCACTGGTGCCACCTTGGGTCTGGGAACCATCCTGCGTATCGTGGATTCTAAGGAGCCAGCCGGCCACTCCCAGCCACAGGCCCCCAAACAAAATCAACGGCGCTGTTCCCTGGAAAACAAAACACGCCTGCCAACTTTTTGATGGAGTTTGCAGGAGCCACTTGGTACTATCAAACCAGCCCGACTTGGCACTGGTGCCACCTTGGGTCTGGGAAACATCCTGCGTATCGTGGATTCTTAGGAGCCAGCCGGCCACTCCTAGCCACAGACCCCCAAACAAAAACCTAGGCCTATTTCTCTGGCAAACAAAAGTAAGCTGCCCTGCTTCTGGATGGCAGATTGCAGGAGACACTTGGTACTATCAAACCAGCCCGACTTGGCACTGGTGCCACCTTGGATCTGGGAACCATGCTGTGTATCGTGGATATTCAGGGGCCAGCTGGCCACTCTCAGCCATATGTCCCCAAACAGAAACCTCGGCCCGTTTCTCTGGCAAACAAAACTCAACTGCCCCTCTTCTGGATGGCAAATTGCAGGATGAACTTGATACTAAAACCGCAGGCCGACTTGGTAGTGGTGACACCTTGGGCCTGGGAACCATCATGCGTATCGAGCATTTTAAGGAGCCAGCCGGCCACTCCCAGCAATATGCCCCCAAAAACAATCCACGGAATTTTTCTCTGGCAAACAAAAATCAGCTGCCCCGCTTCTGGATGGCAGATTGCAGGAGCCACTTTGCACCATCAAACCAGCCCGACTTGGCACTGGTGCCACCTTGCATCTGGGAACCATGCTGCCTAGCGTGGATTTTCAGGAGCCAGCCGGCCACTCTCAGCTATATGCCCCCAAACAAAACCCACGGCCCGTTTCCCTGGCAAACAAAATTAAGCTGCCCCGCTTCTGGATGGCAGATTGCAGGACGCACTTGGTAGTATCAAACCAGCCCGACTTGGCACTGGTGCCACCTTGGGTCTGGGAACCATCCTGCGTATCGTGGGTTCAAAGGAGCCAGCCGGCCACTCCCAGCCACAGGCCCCCAAATACAAACAATGGCGCTTTTCCCTGGAAAACAAAACTCGCCTGCCAACTTTTTGATGGCAGATTGCAGGAGCCACTTGGTACTATCAAATCAGCCCAACTTGGCACTGCTGCCACCATGGGTCTGGTAACCATCCTGCCTATTGTAGCTTTTCAGGAGCCAGCCGGTCACTCCCAGCCATAGGTCCCCAGTCAAAAACCTCGGCCCGTTTCCCTGGCAAACAAAAGTAAGCTGCCCCGCTTCTGGATGGCAGATTGCAGGAGCCACTTGGTACTATCAAACCAGCCCAACTTGGCACTGGTGCCACCTTGGGTCTGGGAACCATGCTGCGTAACACAGATTCTAAGGAGCCAGTCGGCCACTCCCAGCCACAAGCCCCCAAACACAAACAACGGCGCTATTCTCTGGCAAACAAAACTCAACTTCCCCTCTTCTGGATGGCAAATTGCAGGACGCACTTGGTACTATAAAAACAGCCCGACTTGGCACTGGTGCCACCTTGGGTCTGGGAACCATCCTGCGTATTGTGGGTTGTCAGGAGCCAGCCGAACACTCTCGGCCACAGACCCCAATTAAAAACAACGGCCCGTTTCACAGGCAAACAAAACTCAGCTGCCCCGCTTCTGGATGGGAGATTGCAGGAGGCACTTGACACTGTGAAACCAGCCCCACTTGGCACTGGAGCCACCTTGGGTCTGGGAACCATGCTGCGTATCATGGATTTTCAGGAGCCAGCCGGTCACTCTCAGCCATAGGCCCCCAAACACAAACCTCGGCCCGTTTCCCTGGCAAACAAAAGTAAGCTGCCCCGCTTCTGCATGGCAGATTGCAGGAGCTACTTAGTACTATCAAATCAGCCCGACTTGGCACAGGTGCCACCTTGGATCTGGGAACCATCCTGTGTATCGTGGATTTTCAGGGGCCAGCCGGCCACTCTCAGCCATATGCCCCCAAAAACAAACCACGGACCTTTTCTCTGGCAAACAAAAATCAGCTGCCCCACTTCTGGATGGCAGATTGCAGGAGCCACTTGGGACTATCACACCAGCACAACATGGCACTGCTGCCACCTTGGATCTGGGAACAATCCTGCGTATCGTACATATTCAGGAACCAGCCGAACACTCCCAGCCACAGGCCCCCAAACACAAACAACGGCCCATTTCCCTGGCAAACAAAACTCAGCTGCCCCGCTTCTGGATGGCAGTTTGCAGGAGCCACTTGGGACTATCAAACCAGCCCGACTTGGTAATGGTACCACCTTGGATCTGGGAACCATCCTTCCTATCGTGGATTTTCAGGGGCCAGCCGGTCATTCCCAGCCATATGCCCCCAAACACAAACCTCGGCCCTTTCCTCTGGCAAACAAAACTCAACTGCCCCTCTTCTGGATGGCAAATTGCAGGACGCACTTGGTACTACAAAAAGAGCCCGACTTGGCAGTGGTGCCACCTTGGCTCTGGGAACCATCCTGCGTATCGAGCATTTTAAGGAGCCAGCCGGCAATTCCCAGCCGTATGCCCCAAAAAGAGACCATGGACATTTTCTCTGGCAAAAAAAACTCAGCTGTCCCGCTTCTGGATGGCAGATTGCAGGAGTCACTTTGAACCATACAACCAGCCTTACTTGGCACTGGTGCCACCTTGGATCTGGGAACCATCCTGCCTATCGTTGATTTTCAGGGGCCAGCCGGCCACTCTCAGCCATAGGCCCCCAAACACAAACCACAGCCCTTTTCTCTAGCAAACAAAATTCAACTGCCCCGCTTCTGGATGGCAAATTGCAGGAGCCACTGGGTACTACAAAAACAGCCTGACTTGGCACTGGTGCCACCTTGCGTCTGGTTACCATGCGGCGTATCGTGCATTTTAAGGAGCCAGGTGGCCACTCCCAGCCATATGCCCCCAAACACAACCCACGGCCCTTTTCTCTGGCAAACAAAACTCAGCTGCCCCGCTTCTGGATGGCAGATTGCAGGAGACACTTGGTACTATCAAACCAGCCCGACTTGGCACTGGTGCCACCTTGGGTCTGGGAACCATCCTGCGTATTGTGGATTGTCCGGAGACAGCCGACCACTCTCGGCCACAGAGCCCAATCAAAAACAAAGGTCCGTTTCCCTGGCAAAAAAAACTCAGCTGCCCCGCTTCTGGATGGGAGATTGCAGGAGGCACTTGACACTGTCAAACGAGCCCCACTTGGCACTGGTGCCACCTTGGGTCTGGGAACCATGCTGCGTATCGTGGATTTTCAGGAGCCAGCCGGCCACTGCCAGCCACAGGCCCCCAAACACAAACCACAGCCTTTTCCTCTGGCAAACAAAACTCAGCTGCCCCGCTTCTGGATGGCAGATTGCAGGAGCCACTTGGTACTATCAAACCAGCCCGACTTGGCACTGGTGCCACCTTGGGTCTGGGAACCATCCTGCCTATCGTGGATTGTAAGGAGCCAGCCGGCTACTCCCAGCCACAGGCCCCCAACAAAAACCACGGCCCTTTTTTCTCGCAAACAAAACTTAGCTGCCTCACTTCTGGATGGCAGATTGCAGGAGCCACTTGGTGTAATCAAACCAGCCCGACTTGGCACTGGTGCCACCTTGGGTCTGGGAACCATCCTGCGTATCGTGGATTCTAAGGAGCCAGCCGGCCACTCCCAGCCACAGGCCCCCAAACAAAATCAACGGTGCTGTTCCCTGGAAAACAAAACACGCCTGCCAACTTTTTGATGGAGTTTGCAGGAGCCACTTGGTACTATCAAACCAGCCCGACTTGGCACTGGTGCCACCTTGGGTCTGGGAAACATCCTGCGTATCGTGGATTCTTAGGAGCCAGCCGGCCACTCCTAGCCACAGACCCCCAAACAAAAACCTAGGCCTATTTCTCTGGCAAACAAAAGTAAGCTGCCCTGCTTCTGGATGGCAGATTGCAGGAGACACTTGGTACTATCAAACCAGCCCGACTTGGCACTGGTGCCACCTTGGATCTGGGAACCATGCTGTGTATCGTGGATATTCAGGGGCCAGCTGGCCACTCTCAGCCATATGTCCCCAAACAGAAACCTCGGCCCGTTTCTCTGGCAAACAAAACTCAACTGCCCCTCTTCTGGATGGCAAATTGCAGGATGAACTTGATACTAAAACCGCAGGCCGACTTGGTAGTGGTGACACCTTGGGCCTGGGAACCATCATGCGTATCGAGCATTTTAAGGAGCCAGCCGGCCACTCCCAGCAATATGCCCCCAAAAACAATCCACGGAATTTTTCTCTGGCAAACAAAAATCAGCTGCCCCGCTTCTGGATGGCAGATTGCAGGAGACACTTTGCACCATCAAACCAGCCCGACTTGGCACTGGTGCCACCTTGCATCTGGGAACCATGCTGCCTAGCGTGGATTTTCAGGAGCCAGCCGGCCACTCTCAGCTATATGCCCCCAAACAAAACCCACGGCCCGTTTCCCTGGCAAACAAAATTAAGCTGCCCCGCTTCTGGATGGCAGATTGCAGGACGCACTTGGTAGTATCAAACCAGCCCGACTTGGCACTGGTGCCACCTTGGGTCTGGGAACCATCCTGCGTATCGTGGGTTCAAAGGAGCCAGCCGGCCACTCCCAGCCACAGGCCCCCAAATAAAAACAATGGCGCTTTTCCCTGGAAAACAAAACTCGCCTGCCAACTTTTTGATGGCAGATTGCAGGAGCCACTTGGTACTATCAAATCAGCCCAACTTGGCACTGCTGCCACCATGGGTCTGGTAACCATCCTGCCTATTGTAGCTTTTCAGGAGCCAGCCGGTCACTCCCAGCCATAGGTCCCCAGTCACAAACCTCGGCCCGTTTCCCTGGCAAACAAAAGTAAGCTGCCCCGCTTCTGGATGGCAGATTGCAGGAGCCACTTGGTACTATCAAACCAGCCCGACTTGGCACTGGTGCCACCTTGGGTCTGGGAACCATGCTGCGTAACACAGATTCTAAGGAGCCAGTCGGACACTCCCAGCCACAAGCCCCCAAACACAAACAACGGCGCTATTCTCTGGCAAACAAAACTCAACTGCCCCTCTTCTGGATGGCAAATTGCAGGACGCACTTGGTACTATAAAAACAGCCCGACTTGGCACTGGTGCCACCTTGGGTCTGGGAACCATCCTGCGTATTGTGGGTTGTCAGGAGCCAGCCGAACACTCTCGGCCACAGACCCCAATTAAAAACAACGGCCCGTTTCACAGGCAAACAAAACTCAGCTGCCCCGCTTCTGGATGGGAGATTGCAGGAGGCACTTGACACTGTGAAACCAGCCCCACTTGGCACTGGTGCCACCTTGGGTCTGGGAACCATGCTGCGTATCATGGATTTTCAGGAGCCAGCCGGTCACTCTCAGCCATAGGCCCCCAAACACAAACCTCGTCCCGTTTCCCTGGCAAACAAAAGTAAGCTGCCCCGCTTCTGCATGGCAGATTGCAGGAGCTACTTAGTACTATCAAATCAGCCCGACTTGGCACAGGTGCCACCTTGGATCTGGGAACCATCCTGTGTATCGTGGATTTTCAGGGGCCAGCCGGCCACTCTCAGCCATATGCCCCCAAAAACAAACCACGGACCTTTTCTCTGGCAAACAAAAATCAGCTGCCCCACTTCTGGATGGCAGATTGCAGGAGCCACTTGGGACTATCACACCAGCACAACATGGCACTGCTGCCACCTTGGATCTGGGAACAATCCTGCGTATCGTACATATTCAGGAACCAGCCGAACACTCCCAGCCACAGGCCCCCAAACACAAACAACGGCCCATTTCCCTGGCAAACAAAAGTAAGCTGCCCCGCTTCTGGATGGCAGTTTGCAGGAGCCACTTGGGACTATCAAACCAGCCCGACTTGGTAATGGTACCACCTTGGATCTGGGAACCATCCGGCGTATCGTGGATTTTCAGGGGCCAGCCGGTCATTCCCAGCCATATGCCCCCAAACACAAACCTCGGCCCTTTTCTCTGGCAAACAAAACTCAACTGCCCCTCTTCTGGATGGCAAATTGCAGGACGCACTTGGTACTACAAAAAGAGCCCGACTTGGCAGTGGTGCCACCTTGGCTCTGGGAACCATCCTGCGTATCGAGCATTTTAAGGAGCCAGCCGGCAATTCCATGCCGTATGCCCCAAAAAGAAACCATGGACCTTTTCTCTGGCAAAAAAAACTCAGCTGTCCCGCTTCTGGATGGCAGATTGCAGGAGTCACTTTGAACCATACAACCAGCCTTACTTGGCACTGGTGCCACCTTGGATCTGGGAACCATCCTGCCTATCGTTGATTTTCAGGGGCCAGCCGGCCACTCTCAGCCATAGGCCCCCAAACACAAACCACAGCCCTTTTCTCTAGCAAACAAAATTCAACTGCCCCGCTTCTGGATGGCAAATTGCAGGAGCCACTGGGTACTACAAAAACAGCCTGACTTGGCACTGGTGCCACCTTGCGTCTGGTTACCATGCGGCGTATCGTGCATTTTAAGGATCCAGGTGGCCACTCCCAGCCATATGCCCCCAAACACAACCCACGGCCCTTTTCTCTGGCAAACAAAACTCAGCTGCCCCGCTTCTGGATGGCAGATTGCAGGAGACACTTGGTACTATCAAACCAGCCCGACTTGGCACTGGTGCCACCTTGGGTCTGGGAACCATCCTGCGTATTGTGGATTGTCAGGAGACAGCCGACCACTCTCGGCCACAGAGCCCAATCAAAAACAAAGGTCCGTTTCCCTGGCAAAAAAAACTCAGCCGCCCCGCTTCTGGATGGGAGATTGCAGGAGGCACTTGACACTGTCAAACGAGCCCCACTTGGCACTGGTGCCACCTTGGGTCTGGGAACCATGCTGCGTATCGTGGATTTTCAGGAGCCAGCCGGCCACTGCCAGCCACAGGCCCCCAAACACAAACCACAGCCTTTTTCTCTGGCAAACAAAACTCAGCTGCCCCGCTTCTGGATGGCAGATTGCAGGAGCCACTTGGTACTATCAAACCAGCCCGACTTGGCACTGGTGCCACCTTGGGTCTGGGAACCATCCTGCCTATCGTGGATTTTAAGGAGCCAGCCGGCTACTCCCAGCCACAGGCCCCCAACAAAAACCACGGCCCTTTTTTCTCGCAAACAAAACTTAGCTGCCTCACTTCTGGATGGCAGATTGCAGGAGCCACTTGGTGTAATCAAACCAGCCCGACTTGGCACTGGTGCCACCTTGGGTCTGGGAACCATCCTGCGTATCGTGGATTCTAAGGAGCCAGCCGGCCACTGCCAGCCACAGGCCCCCAAATAAAATCAACGGCGCTGTTCCCTGGAAAACAAAACACGCCTGCCAACTTTTTGATGGAGTTTGCAGGAGCCACTTGGTACTATCAAACCAGCCCGACTTGGCACTGTTGCCACCTTGGGTCTGGGAAACATCCTGCGTATCGTGGATTCTTAGGAGCCAGCCTGCCACTCCTAGCCACAGGCCCCCAAACAAAAACCTAGGCCTATTTCTCTGGCAAACAAAAGTAAGCTGCCCTGCTTCTGGATGGCAGATTGCAGGAGACACTTGGTACTATCAAACCAGCCCGACTTGGCACTGGTGCCACCTTGGATCTGGGAACCATGCTGTGTATCGTGGATATTCAGGGGCCAGCCGGCCACTCTCAGCCATATGTCCCCAAACAGAAACCTCGGCCCGTTTCTCTGGCAAACAAAACTCAACTGCCCCTCTTCTGGATGGCAAATTGCAGGATGAACTTGATACTAAAACCGCAGGCCGACTTGGTAGTGGTGACACCTTGGGCCTGGGAACCATCATGCGTATCGAGCATTTTAAGGAGCCAGCCGGCCACTCCCAGCAATATGCCCCCAAAAACAATCCACGGAATTTTTCTCTGGCAAACAAAAATCAGCTGCCCCGCTTCTGGATGGCAGATTGCAGGAGCCACTTTGCACCATCAAACCAGCCCGACTTGGCACTGGTGCCACCTTGCATCTGGGAACCATGCTGCCTAGCGTGGATTTTCAGGAGCCAGCCGGCCACTCTCAGCTATATGCCCCCAATCAAAACCCACGGCCCGTTTCCCTGGCAAACAAAAGTAAGCTGCCCCGCTTCTGGATGGCAGATTGCAGGACGCACTTGGTAGTATCAAACCAGCCCGACTTGGCACTGGTGCCACCTTGGGTCTGGGAACCATCCTGCGTATCGTGGGTTCAAAGGCGCCAGCCGGCCACTCCCAGCCACAGGCCCCCAAATACAAACAATGGCGCTTTTCCCTGGAAAACAAAACTCGCCTGCCAACTTTTTGATGGCAGATTGCCGGAGCCACTTGTTACTATCAAACCAGCCCAACTTGGCACTGGTGCCACCATGGGTCTGGTAACCATCCTGCCTATTGTAGATTTTCAGGAGCCAGCCGGTCACTCCCAGCCATAGGTCCCCAGTCACAAACCTCGGCCCGTTTCCCTGGCAAACAAAAGTAAGCTGCCCCGCTTCTGGATGGCAGATTGCAGGAGCCACTTGGTACTATCAAACCAGCCCAACTTGGCACTGGTGCCACCTTGGGTCTGGGAACCATGCTGCGTAACACAGATTCTAAGGAGCCAGTCGGCCACTACCAGCCACAAGCCCCCAAACACAAACAACGGCGCTATTCTCTGGCAAACAAAACTCAACTGCCCCTCTTCTGGATGGCAAATTGCAGGACGCACTTGGTACTATAAAAACAGCCCGACTTGGCACTGGTGCCACCTTGGGTCTGGGAACCATCCTGCGTATTGTGGGTTGTCAGGAGCCAGCCGAACACTCCCAGCCACAGGCCCCCAAATACAAACCAAAGCCTTTATCTCTGGCAAACAAAACTCAGCTGCCCCGCTTCTGGATGGCAGATTGCAGGAGCCACTTGGGACTATCACACCAGAACAACATGGCACTGCTGCCACCTTGGATCTGGGAACCATCCTTCCTATCGTGGATTTTCAGGGGCCAGCCGGTCACTCTCAGCCATAGGCCCCAAACACAAACCACGGCCCTTTTCTCTGGAAAACAAAACTCAACTGCCCCTCTTCTGGATGGCAGATTGCAGGAGCCACTGGGTACTATGAAACCAGCCCTACTTGGCACTGATGCCACCTTGGGTCTGGGAACCATCCTGCGTATCATGGATTTTCAGGAGCCAGCCGGCCACTGCCAGCCACAGGCCCCGAAACACAAACAACAGCCTTTTTCTCTGGCAAACAAAATTCAGCTGCCCCGCTTCTGGATGGCAGATTGCAGGAACCACTTGGTACTAACAAACCAGCCCGACTTGGCACTGTTGCCACCTTGGGTCTGGGAACCATCCTGCGTATCGTGGATTCTAAGGAGCCAGCTGGCCACTCCCAGCCACAGGCCCCAAAACACGCACAACGGTGCTTTTCCCTGGAAAACAAAACTCGCCTGCCAAACTTTTGATGGCAGATTGCAGGAGCCACTTGGTACTATCAAACCAGCCCAACTTGGCACTGGTGCCACCATGGGTCTGGTCACCATCCTGCCTATCGTAGCTTTTCAGGAGCCAGCCAGCCACCCCAATCCAGAGGCCCCCAGACAAATATTTCGGCCCGTTTCCCTGGCAAACAAAAGTAAGCTGCCCCGCTTCTGCATGGCAGATTGCAGGAGCCACTTTGCACCATCAAACCAGCCCAACTTGGCACTGGTGCCACCTCAGGTCTGGGAACCATCCTGCGTATCGTGGGTTCTAAGGAGCCAGCCGGCCACTCCCAGCCACAGGCCCCCAAACACAAACAACGGCGCTTTTCCCTGGAAAACACAACTCGCCTGCCAACTTTTTGATGGCAGATTGCAGGAGCCACTTGGTACTATCAAACCAGCCCAACTTGGCACTGGTGCCACCATGGGTCTGGTAAACATCCTGCCTATCGTAGCTTTTCAGGAGCCAGCCAGCCACCCCCAGCCAGAGGCCCCTAGACACAAACCTCGGCCCGTTTCCCTGGCAAACAAAAGTAAGCTGCCCCGCTTCTGCATGGCAGATTGCAGGAGCTGCTTAGTACTATCAAACCAGCCCGACTTGGCACTGGTGCCACCTCAGGTCTGGGAACCATCCTGCCTATCGTGGATTTTCAGGGGCCAGCCGGCCACTCTCAGCCATATGCCCCCAAAAACAAACCACGGCCCTTTTCTCTGGCAAACAAAACTCAACTGCCCCTCTTCTGGATGGCAAATTTTAGGACGCCCTTAGTACTACGAACACCGCCCGACGTGGCCCTGGTGCCACCTTGTGTCAGGGAACCATCCTGCATATCGAGCTTTTTAAGGAGCCAGACGGCCACGCCCAGCCATAAACCCCCAAAAACAAACCACGGACTATTTCTCTTGGAAACAAAAATCCGCTGCCCCGCGTCTGGATGGCAGATTGCAGGAGCCACTTTGCACCATCAAACCAGCCCGACTTGGCACTGGTGCCACCTTGGGTCTGGGAACAATCCTGCATATCGTGGATTCTAAGGAGCCAGCCGGCCACTCCCAGCCACAGGCCCCCAAACACAAACAACGGCGCTTTTCCCTGGAAAACAAAATTCGCCTGCCAACTTTTTGATGGCAGATTGCAGGAGCCACTTGGTACTATCAAATCAGCCCAACTTGGCACTGGTGCCACCATGGGTCTGGTAAACATCCTGCCTATCGTAGCTTTTCAGGAGCCAGCCGGTCACTCCCTGCCATAGGCCCCTGGACACAAACCTCGGCCCGTTTCCCTGGCAAACAAAAGTAAGCTGCCCCGCTTTTGGATGGCAGATTGCAGGATGCACTTGGTACTTACAAACCAGCCCGACTTGGCCCTGGTGCCACCTTGGCTCTGGGAACCATGCTGCGTAACGTAGATTCTACGAGGACAGGCGGCCACTCCCAGCCACAGGCCTCTAAACAAAAACAACGGCGCTTTTCCCTGGAAAACAAAACTCGCCTGCCAACTTCTGGATGGCAGATTGCAGGAGCCACTTGGTACTATCAAACCAGCCCAACTTGGCACTGGTGCCACCATGGGTCTGGTCACCATCTTGCCTATCGTAGCTTTTTAGGAGCCAGCAGCTCACTCCCAGCCATAGGCCTCCAGACAAATACCTCGGCACGTTTCCCTGGCAAACAAAAGTAGGCTGCCCCGCTTCTGGATGGCAAATTGCAGGACGCACTTGGTACTACGAAAACAGCCCGACTTGGCACTGATGCCACCTTGGGTCAGGGAACAATCCTGCGTATAGAGCTTTTTAAGGAGCCAGCCGGCCACGTCCAGTCATATACCCCCAAAAAAAACAACGGAACATTTCTCCAGCAAACAAAAATCCGCTGCCCCGCGTCTGGATGGCAGATTGCAGGAGCTATTTAGTATTATCAAACCAGCCCGACTTGGCACTGGTGGCACCATGAGTCTGGTAACCATCCTGCCTATCGTAGCTTTTCAGTAGCCAGCCGGTCACTCCCAGCCATAGGCCCCCAGACAAATACCTCGGCCCGTTTCCCTGGGAAACAAAAGTAAGCTGTCCCGCTTCTGGATGGAAGATTGCAGGAGCCACTTGGTACTCTCAAACCAGCCCAACTTGTTCCCAGACCCAAGGTGGCACCAGTGCCAAGTCGGGCTGGTTTGATGGTGCAACGTGGCTCCTGCAATCTGCCATCCAAAAGCGGGGCAGCTTACTTTTGTTTGCCAGGGAAACGGGCCGAGGTTTGTGTCTGGGGGCCTATGGCAGGGAGTGACCGGCTGGCTCCTCAAAAGCTACGATAGGCAGGATGTTTACCAGACCCATGGTGGCACCAGTGCCAAGTTGGGCTGATTTGATAGTACCAAGTGGCTCCTGCAATCTGCGATCCAGAATCGGGGTAGCTTACTTTTGTTTTCCAGGGAAACGGGCCGAGGTTTGTGTCTGGGGGTCTATGGCTGGGAGTGACCGGCTGGCTCCCGAAAAGCTACGATAGGCAGGATGGTTCCCAGACCAGAGGTGGCACCAGTGCCAAGTTGGGCTGGTTTGATAGTACCAAGTGGCTCCTGCAATCTGCCATCAAAAAGTTGGCAGGCGAATTTTGTTTTCCAGGGAAAAGCGCCGTTGTTTTTGTTTGGGGGCCTGTGGCTGGGAGTGGCCGGCTGGCTCCTTAGAATCCACGATATGCAGGATTGTTCCCAGACCCAAGGTGGCACCAGTGCCAAGTCGGGCTGGTTTGATGGTGCAAAGTGGCTCCTGCAATCTGCCATCCAGACGCGGGGCAGCGGATTTTTGTTTCCAAGAGAAATGGTCCGTGGTTTGTTTTTGGGGGTTTATGGCTGGGCGTGGCCGGCTGGCTCCTTAAAAAGCTCGATATGCAGGATGGTTCCCTGACACAAGGTGGCACCAGTGCCACGTCGGGCGGTTTTCGTAGTACAAAGTGCGTCCTAAAATTTGCCATCCAGAAGAGGGGCAGTTGAGTTTTGTTTGCCAGAGAAAAGGGCCGTGGTTTGTTTTTGGGGGCATATGGCTGAGAGTGGCCGGCTGGGTCCTGAAAAGCTACGATAGGCAGGATGTTTACCAGACCCATGGTGGCACCAGTGCCAAGTTGGGCTGATTTGATAGTACCAAGTGGCTCCTGCAATCTGCCATCCAGAATCGGGGTAGCTTACTTTTGTTTTCCAGGGAAACGGGCCGAGCTTTGTGTCTGGGGGTCTATGGTTGGGAGTGGCCGGCTGGCTCCTTAGAAACCACGATACGCAGCATGGTTCCCAGACAAGAGGTGCCACCAGTGCCAAGTTGGGCTGGTTTGATACTACCAAGTGGTTCCTGCAATCTGCCATCCAGAAGCGGGGCAGCTTACTTTTGTTTGCCAGGGAAACGGACCGTTGTTTGTGTTTGGGGGCCTATGGCTGGGACAACCGGCTGGCTCCTTAAAATCTACGATACGCAGGATGGTTCCCAGACCAGAGGTGGCACCAGTGCCAAGTTGGGCTGGTTTGATAGTACCAAGTGGCTTCTGCAATCTGCCATCCAGAAGCGGGGCAGCTTACTTTTGTTTGCCAGGGAAACGGGCCGAGCTTTGTGTCTCGGGGCCTATGGCTGTGAGTGACCGGCTGGCTCCTGAAAAGCTTCGATAGGCAGGATGGTGACCAGACCCATGGTGGCACCAGTGCCAAGTTGGGCTGGTTTGATAGTACCAAGTGGCTCCTGCAATCTGCCATCAAAATGTTGTCAGGCGAGTTTTGTTTTCCAGGGAAAAGCGTCGTTGTTTGTGTTTGGGGGCCTGTGGTTGGGAGTGGCCGGCTGGCTCCTTAGAAACCACGATACGCAGCATGGTTCCCAGACAAGAGGTGCCACCAGTGCCAAGTTGGGCTGGTTTGATAGTACCAAGTGGTTCCTGCAATCTGCCATCCAGAAGCGGGGCAGCTGACTTTTGTTTGCCACGGAAACGGGCCGTTGTTTGTGTTTGGGGGCCTGTGGCTGGGAGTGGCCGACTGGCTCCTTAGAATCCACGATACGCAGGATGGTTCCCAGACCAGAGGTGGCACCAGTGCCAAGTTGGGCTGGTTTGATAATACCAAGTGGCTCCTGCAATCTGCCATCCAGAAGCGGGGCAGCTTAATTTTGTTTGCCAGGGAAACGGGCCAAGGTTTGTGTCTGGGGGCCTATGGCTGTGAGTGACCGGCTAGGTCCTGAAAAGCTACGAGAGGCATGATGGTGACCAGACCCATGGTGGCACCAGTGCCAAGTTGGGCTGGTTTGATAGTACCAAGTGGCTCCTGCAATCTGCCATCAAAAATCGGCAAGCGAGTGTTGATTTCCAGGGAAAAGCGTCGTTGTTTGTGTTTGGGGGCCTGTGGCTGGGAGTGGCCGGCTGGCTCCTTAGAATCCACGATACGCAGCATGGTTCCCAGACCCAAGGTGGCACCAGTGCCAAGTCGGGCTGGCTTGATAATACCAAGTGGTTCCTGCAATCGGCCATCAAAATGTTCGCAGGCGAGTTTTGTTTTCCAGGGAAAAGCGCCGTTGTTTGTGCCTGGGGCCCTATGGCCTGGAGTGGACGGATGGCTAATTAGAATCCACGATACACAGGATGGTTCCCAGACCCATGGTGGCACCAGTGCCAAGTTGGGCTGGTTTGATAGTACCAAGTGGTTCCTGCAATCTGCCATCCAGAATCAGGGTAGCTTACTTTTGTTTTCCAGGGAAACGGGCCGAGGTTTGTGTCTGGGGGTCTATGGCTGGGAGTGACCGGCTGGCTCCCGAAAAGCTACGATAGGCAGGATGGTTCCCAGACCAGAGGTGGCACCAGTGCCAAGTTGGGCTGGTTTGATAGTACCAAGTGGCTCCTGCAATCTGCCATCAAAAAGTTGGCAGGCGAATTTTGTTTTCCAGGGAAAAGCGCCGTTGTTTTTGTTTGGGGGCCTGTGGCTGGGAGTGGCCGGCTGGCTCCTTAGAATCCACGATATGCAGGATTGTTCCCAGACCCAAGGTGGCACCAGTGCCAAGTCGGGCTGGTTTGATGGTGCAAAGTGGCTCCTGCAATCTGCCATCCAGACGCGGGGCAGCGGATTTTTGTTTCCAAGAGAAATGGTCCGTGGTTTGTTTTTGGGGGTTTATGGCTGGGCGTTGCCGGCTGGCTCCTTAAAAAGCTCGATATGCAGGATGGTTCCCTGACACAAGGTGGCACCAGTGCCACGTCGGGCGGTTTTCGTAGTACAAAGTGCGTCCTAAAATTTGCCATCCAGAAGAGGGGCAGTTGAGTTTTGTTTGCCAGAGAAAAGGGCCGTGGTTTGTTTTTGGGGGCATATGGCTGAGAGTGGCCGGCTGGGTCCTGAAAAGCTACGATAGGCAGGATGTTTACCAGACCCATGGTGGCACCAGTGCCAAGTTGGGCTGATTTGATAGTACCAAGTGGCTCCTGCAATCTGCCATCCAGAATCGGGGTAGCTTACTTTTGTTTTCCAGGGAAACGGGCCGAGCTTTGTGTCTGGGGGTCTATGGTTGGGAGTGGCCGGCTGGCTCCTTAGAAACCACGATACGCAGCATGGTTCCCAGACAAGAGGTGCCACCAGTGCCAAGTTGGGCTGGTTTGATACTACCAAGTGGTTCCTGCAATCTGCCATCCAGAAGCGGGGCAGCTTACTTTTGTTTGCCAGGGAAACGGACCGTTGTTTGTGTTTGGGGGCCTATGGCTGGGACAACCGGCTGGCTCCTTAAAATCTACGATACGCAGGATGGTTCCCAGACCAGAGGTGGCACCAGTGCCAAGTTGGGCTGGTTTGATAGTACCAAGTGGCTTCTGCAATCTGCCATCCAGAAGCGGGGCAGCTTACTTTTGTTTGCCAGGGAAACGGGCCGAGCTTTGTGTCTCGGGGCCTATGGCTGTGAGTGACCGGCTGGCTCCTGAAAAGCTTCGATAGGCAGGATGGTGACCAGACCCATGGTGGCACCAGTGCCAAGTTGGGCTGGTTTGATAGTACCAAGTGGCTCCTGCAATCTGCCATCAAAATGTTGTCAGGCGAGTTTTGTTTTCCAGGGAAAAGCGTCGTTGTTTGTGTTTGGGGGCCTGTGGTTGGGAGTGGCCGGCTGGCTCCTTAGAAACCACGATACGCAGCATGGTTCCCAGACAAGAGGTGCCACCAGTGCCAAGTTGGGCTGGTTTGATAGTACCAAGTGGTTCCTGCAATCTGCCATCCAGAAGCGGGGCAGCTGACTTTTGTTTGCCACGGAAACGGGCCGTTGTTTGTGTTTGGGGGCCTGTGGCTGGGAGTGGCCGACTGGCTCCTTAGAATCCACGATACGCAGGATGGTTCCCAGACCAGAGGTGGCACCAGTGCCAAGTTGGGCTGGTTTGATAATACCAAGTGGCTCCTGCAATCTGCCATCCAGAAGCGGGGCAGCTTAATTTTGTTTGCCAGGGAAACGGGCCAAGGTTTGTGTCTGGGGGCCTATGGCTGTGAGTGACCGGCTAGGTCCTGAAAAGCTACGAGAGGCATGATGGTGACCAGACCCATGGTGGCACCAGTGCCAAGTTGGGCTGGTTTGATAGTACCAAGTGGCTCCTGCAATCTGCCATCAAAAATCGGCAAGCGAGTGTTGATTTCCTGGGAAAAGCGTCGTTGTTTGTGTTTGGGGGCCTGTGGCTGGGAGTGGCCGGCTGGCTCCTTAGAATCCACGATACGCAGCATGGTTCCCAGACCCAAGGTGGCACCAGTGCCAAGTCGGGCTGGCTTGATAATACCAAGTGGTTCCTGCAATCGGCCATCAAAATGTTCGCAGGCGAGTTTTGTTTTCCAGGGAAAAGCGCCGTTGTTTGTGCCTGGGGCCCTATGGCCTGGAGTGGACGGATGGCTAATTAGAATCCACGATACACAGGATGGTTCCCAGACCCATGGTGGCACCAGTGCCAAGTTGGGCTGGTTTGATAGTACCAAGTGGTTCCTGCAATCTGCCATCCAGAAGCGGGGCAGCTTACTTTTGTTTGCCAGGGAAACGGTCCGAGGTTTGTGTCTGGGGGCCTATGGCTGGGAGTGACCGGCTGGCTCCTGAAAAGCTACGATAGGCAGGATGGTGACCAGACCCATGGTGGCACCAGTGCCAAGTTGGGCTGGCTTGATAATACCAAGTGGTTCCTGCAATCGGCCATCAAAAAGTTGGCAGGCGAGTTTTGTTTTCCAGGGAAAAGCGCCGTTGTTTGTGCCTGGGGCCCTATGGCCTGGAGTGGACGGATGCCTAATTAGAACCCACGATACGCAGGATGGTTCCCAGACCTGAGGTGGCACCAGTGCCAAGTTGGGCTGGTTTGACGGTGCAAAGTGGCTCCTGCAATCTGCCATCCAGAAGCGGGGCAGCTTACTTTTGTTTGCCAGGGAAACGGTCCGAGGTTTGTGTCTGGGGGCCTATGGCTGGGAGTGACCGGCTGGCTCCTGAAAAGCTACGATAGGCAGGATGGTGACCAGACCCATGGTGGCACCAGTGCCAAGTTGGGCTGGCTAGATAATACCAAGTGGTTCCTGCAATCGGCCATCAAAAAGTTGGCAGGGGTGTTTTGTTTTCCAGGGAAAAGCGCCGTTGTTTGTGCCTGGGGCCCTAAGGCCTGGAGTGGACGGATGGCTAATTAGAATCCACGATACACAGGATGGTTCCCAGACCCATGGTGGCACCAGTGCCAAGTTGGGCTGGTTTGATAGTACCAAGTGGTTCCTGCAATCTGCCATCCAGAAGCGGGGCAGCTTACTTTTGTTTTCCAGGGAAACGGGCCGAGGTTTTTGTCTGGGGGCCTATGGCTGGGAGTGACCGGCTGGCTCCTGAAAAGCTACGATAGGCAGGATGGTGACCAGACCCATGACGGCACCAGTGCCAAGTTGGGCTGGTTTGATAGTACCAAGTGGCTCCTGCAATCTGCCATCAAAAAGTTGGCAGGCGAGTTTTGTTTTCCAGGGAAAAGCGCCGTTGTTTGTGTTTGGGGGCCTGTGGCTGGGAGTGGCCGGCTGGCTCCTTAGAATCCACGATACTCAGCATGGTTCCCAGATCAGAGGTGGCACCAGTGCCAAGTTGGGCTGGTTTGATAGTACCAAGTGCGTCCGGGAATCTGCCATCCAGAAGCGGGGCAGCTTACTTTTGTTTGCCAGGGAAACGGGCCGAGGTATTTGTCTGGGGGCCTATGGCTGGGAGTGACCCGCTGGCTCCTGAAAAGTTACGATAGGCAGGATGGTGACCAGACCCATGGTGGCACCAGTGCCAAGTTGGGCTGGTTTGATAGTACCAAGTGGCTCCTGCAATCTGCTATCAAAAAGTTGGCAGGCGAGTTTTGTTTTCCAGGGAAAAGCGCCGTTGTTTGTGTTTGGGGGCCTGTGGCTGGGAGTGGCCGGCTGGCTCCTTAGAATCCACGATACGCAGGATGGTTCCCAGACTTGACGTGGCACCAGTGCCAAGTCGGGCTGGTTTGATAGTACCAAGTGCGTCCTGCAATCTGCCATCCAGAAGCGGGGCAGCTTACTTTTGTTTTCCAGGGAAACGGGCCGAGGTATTTGTCTGGGGGCCTATGGCTGGGAGTGACCGGCTGGCTCCTGAAAAGCTACGATAGGCAGGATGGTGACCAGACCCATGGTGGCACCAGTGCCAGGTTTGGCTGGTTTGATAGTACCAAGTGGCTCCTGCAATCTGCCATCAAAAAGTTGTCAGGCGAGTTTTGTTTTCCAGGGAAAAGCGCCGTTGTTTGTGTTTGGGGGCCTGTGGCAGGGAGTGGCCGGCTGGCTCCTTAGAATCCACGATACGCAGCATTGTTCCCAGACCAGTGGTGGCACCAGTGCCAAGTCGGGCTGGTTTGATAGTAACAAGTGCGTCCTACTATCTGCCATCCAGAAGCGGGGCAGCTTACTTTTGTTTGCCAGGGAAACGGGCCGAGCTTTGTGTCTGGGGGCCTATGGCTGGGAGTGACCGGCTGGCTCCTGAAAAGCTACGATAGGCAGGATGGTGACCAGACCCATGGTGGCACCAGTGCCAAGTTGGGCTGGTTTGATAGTACCAAGTGGCTCCTGCAATCTGCCATCAAAAAGTTGTCAGGCGAGTTTTGTTTTCCAGGGAAAAGCGCCGTTGTTTGTGTTTGGGGGCCTGTGGCTGGGAGTGGCCGGCTGGCTAATTAGAATCCACGATACGCAGGATGGTTCCCAGACCAGAGGTGGCAACAGTGACAAGTCGGGCCAGTTTGATGGTGCAAAGTGGCTCCTGCAATCTGCCATCCAGAAGCAGGGCTGCTTACTTTTGTTTGCCAGGGAAAGGAGCCGAGGTTTGTGTCTGGGGGCCTATGGCTGGGAGTGACCAGCTGGCTCCTGAAAAGGTACGATAGGCAGGATGGTTCCCAGACCCATGGTGGCACCAGTGCCAAGTTCGGCTGATTTGATAGTACCAAGAGGCTCCTGCAATCTGCCATCAAAATGTTGGTAGGCGAGTTTTGTTTTCCAGAGAAAAGCGCCGTTGTTTGTGTTTGGGGGCCTGTGGGTGGGAGTGGCCGGATGGCTAATTAGAATCCACGATACGCAGGATGGTTCCCAGACCTAAAGTGGCACCAGTGACAAGTCGGGCCAGTTTGATGGTGCAAAGTTGCTACTGAAATCTGCCATCCAGAAACGGGGCAGCTTACTTTTGTTTGCCAGGGAAACGGGCCAAGGTTTGTGTCTGGGGGCCTATGGCTGTGCGTGACCGGCTAGGACCTGAAAAGCTACGAGAGGCATGATGGTGACCAGACCCATGGTGGCACCAGTGCCAAGTTGGGCTGGTTTGATAGTACCAAGTGGCTCCTGCAATCTGCCATCAAAAAGTCGGGAAGCGAGTGTTGATTTCCAGGGAAAAGCGCCGTTGTTTTTGTTTGGGGGCCTATGGGTGGGAGTGGCCGGCTGGCTCCTTAGAATCCACGAGACGCAGGATGGTTCCCAGACCCAAGGTGGCACCAGTGCCAAGTCGGGCTGGCTTGATAATACCAAGTGGTTCCTGCAATCGGCCATCAAAATGTTCGCAGGCGAGTTTTGTTTTCCAGGGAAAAGCGCCGTTGTTTGTGCCTGGGGCCCTATGGCCTGGAGTGGACGGATGGCTAATTAGAATCCACGATACACAGGATGGTTCCCAGACCCATGGTGGCACCAGTGCCAAGTTGGGCTGGTTTGATAGTACCAAGTGGTTCCTGCAATCTGCCATCCAGAAGCGGGGCAGCTTACTTTTGTTTGCCAGGGAAACGGTCCGAGGTTTTTGTCTGGGGGCCTATGGCTGGGAGTGACCGGCTGGCTCCTGAAAAGCTACGATAGGCAGGATGGTGACCAGACCCATGGTGGCACCAGTGCCAAGTTGGGCTGGCTTGATAATACCAAGTGGTTCCTGATATTGGCCATCAAAAAGTTGGCAGGCGAGTTTTGTTTTCCAGGGAAAAGCGCCGTTGTTTGTGCCTGGGGCCCTATGGCCTGGAGTGGACGGATGGCTAATTAGAACCCACGAGACGCAGGATGGTTCCCAGACCTGAGGTGGCACCAGTGCCAAGTTGGGCTGGTTTGACGGTGCAAAGTGGCTCCTGCAATCTGCCATGCAGAAGCGGGGCAGCTTACTTTTGTTTGCCAGGGAAACGGGCCGAAATATTTGTCTGGGGGCCTCTGGCTGGGGGTGGCTGGCTGGCTCCTGAAAAGCTACGATAGGCAGGATGGTGACCAGACCCATGGTGGCACCAGTGCCAAGTTGGGCTGGTTTGATAGTACCAAGTGGCTCCTGCAATCTGCCATCAAAAACTTGGCAGGCGAGTTTTGTTTTCCAGGGAAAAGCGCCGTTGTTTGTGTTTGGGGGCCTGTGGCAGGGAGTGGCCGGCTGGCTCCTTAGAATCCATGATACGCAGCATGGTTCCCAGACCCAAGGTGGCACCAGTGCCAAGTCGGGCTGGCTTGATAATACCAAGTGGTTCCTGCAATCGGCCATCAAAAAGTTGGCAGGCGAGTTTTGTTTTCCAGGGAAAAGCGCCGTTGTTTGTGCCTGGGGCCCTATGGCCTGGAGTGGACGGATGGCTAATTAGAATCCACGATACACAGGATGGTTCCCAGACCCATGGTGGCACCAGTGCCAAGTTGGGCTGGTTTGATAGTAACAAGTGGTTCCTGCAATCTGCCATCCAGAAGCGGGGCAGCTTACTTTTGTTTGCCAGGGAAACGGTCCGAGGTTTGTGTCTGGGGGCCTATGGCTGGGAGTGACCGGCTGGCTCCTGAAAAGCTACGATAGGCAGGATGGTGACCAGACCCATGGTGGCACCAGTGCCAAGTTGGGCTGGCTAGATAATACCAAGTGGTTCCTGCAATCGGCCATCAAAAAGTTGGCAGGCGAGTTTTGTTTTCCAGGGAAAAGCGCTGTTGTTTGTGCCTGGGGCCCTATGGCCTGGAGTGGACGGATGGCTAATTAGAATCCACGATACACAGGATGGTTCCCAGACCCATGGTGGCACCAGTGCCAAGTTGGGCTGGTTTGATAGTACCAAGTGGTTCCTGCAATCTGCCATCCAGAAGCGGGGCAGCTTACTTTTGTTTTCCAGGGAAACGGGCCGAGGTTTTTGTCTGGGGGCCTATGGCTGGGAGTGACCGGCTGGCTCGTGAAAAGCTACGATAGGCAGGATGGTGACCGGACCCATGACGGCACCAGTGCCAAGTTGGGCTGGTTTGATAGTACCAAGTGGCTCCTGCAATCTGCCATCACAAACTTGGCGGGCGAGTTTTGTTTTCCAGGGAAAAGCGCCGTTGTTTGTGTTTGGGGGCCTGTGGCTGGGAGTGGCCGGCTGGCTCCTTAGAATCCACGATACTCAGCATGGTTCCCAGATCAGAGGTGGAACCAGTGCCAAGTTGGGCTGGTTTGATAGTACCAAGTGCGTCCGGGAATCTGCCATCCAGAAGCGGGGCAGCTTACTTTTGTTTGCCAGGGAAACGGGCCGTGGGTTTTGTTTGGGGGCCTATGGCTGAGAGTGACCGGCTGTCTCCTGAAAAGTTACGATAGGCAGGATGGTGACCAGACCCATGGTGGCACCAGTGCCAAGTTGGGCTGGTTTGATAGTACCAAGTTGCTCCTGCAATCTGCCATCAAAAAGTTGGCAGGCGAGTTTTGTTTTCCAGGGAAAAGCGCCGTTGTTTGTGTTTGGGGGCCTGTGGCAGGGAGTGGCCGGCTGGCTCCTTAGAATCCACGATACGCAGGATGGTTCCCAGACTTGACGTGGCACCAGTGCCAAGTCGGGCTGGTTTGATAGTACCAAGTGCGTCCTGCAATCTGCCATCCAGAAGCGGGGCAGCTTACTTTTGTTTTCCAGGGAAACGGGCCGAGGTATTTGTCTGGGGGCCTATGGCTGGGAGTGACCGGCTGGCTCCTGAAAAGCTACGATAGGCAGGATGGTGACCAGACCCATGACGGCACCAGTGCCAAGTTGGGCTGGTTTGATAGTACCAAGTGGCTCCTGCAATCTGCCATCAAAAAGTTGTCAGGCGAGTTTTGTTTTCCAGGGAAAAGCGCCGTCGTTTGTGTTTGGGTGCCTGTGGCTGGGAGTGGCCAGCTGGCTAATTAGAATCCACGATACGCAGGATGGTTCCCAGACCAGTGGTGGCACCAGTGCCAAGTCGGGCTGGTTTGATAGTACCAAGTGGCTCCTGCAATCTGCCATCCAGAAGCGGGGCAGCTTACTTTTTTTTGCCAGGGAAACGGGCCGAGGTTTGTGTCTCGGGGCCTATGGCTGGGAGTGACCGGCTGGCTCCTGAAAAGCTACGATAGGCAGGATGGTGACCAGACCCATGGTGGTACCAGTGCCAAGTTGGGCTGGTTTGATAGTACCAAGTGGCTCCTGCAATCTGCCATCAAAAATTTGGCAGGCGAGTTTGTTATCCAGGGAAAAGCGCCGTTGTTTGTGCCTGGGGCCCTATGGCCTGGAGTGGACGGATGGCTAATTAGAATCCACGATACACAGGATGGTTCCCAGACCCATGGTGGCACCAGTGCCAACTTGGGCTGGTTTGATAGTACCAAGTGGTTCCTGCAATCTGCCATCCAGAAGCGGGGCAGCTTACTTTTGTTTGCCAGGGAAACGGTCCGAGGATTGTGTCTGGGGGCCTATGGCTGGGAGTGACCGGCTGGCTCGTGAAAAGCTACGATAGGCAGGATGGTGACCAGACCCATGACGGCACCAGTGCCAAGTTGGGCTGGTTTGATAGTACCAAGTGGCTCCTGCAATCTGCCATCAAAAACTTGGCAGGCGAGTTTTGTTTTCCAGGGAAAAGCGCCGTTGTTTGTGTTTGGGGGCCTGTGGCTGGGAGTGGCCGGCTGGCTCCTTAGAATCCACGATACGCAGGATGGTTCCCAGACCAGAGGTGGCACCAGTGCCAAGTTGGGCTGGTTTGATTGTAACAAGTGCGTCCGGGAATCTGCCATCCAGAAGCGGGGCAGCTTACTTTTGTTTGCCAGGGAAACGGGCCGAGGTTTGTGTCTGGGGGCCTATGGCTGGGAGTGGCCGGCTGGCTCATGAAAAGCTACGATAGGCAGGATGGTGACCAGACCCATGGTGGCACCAGTGCCAAGTTGGGCTGGTTTGATAGTACCAAGTGGCTCCTGCAATCTGCCATCAAAAAGTCGGCAAGCGAGTGTTGATTTCCAGGGAAAAGCGTCGTTGTTTGTGTTTGGGGGCCGGTGGCTGGGAGTGGCCGGCTGGCTCCTTAGAATCCACGATACGCAGCATGGTTCCCAGACCCAAGGTGGCACCAGTGCCAAGTCGGGCTGGCTTGATAATACCAAGTGGTTCCTGCAATCGGCCATCAAAATGTTCGCAGGCGAGTTTTGTTTTCCAGGGAAAAGCGCCGTTGTTTGTGCCTGGGGCCCTATGGCCTGGAGTGGACGGATGGCTAATTAGAATCCACGATACACAGGATGGTTCCCAGACCCATGGTGGCACCAGTGCCAAGTTGGGCTGGTTTGATAGTACCAAGTGGTTCCTGCAATCTGCCATCCAGAAGCGGGGCAGCTTACTTTTGTTTGCCAGGGAAACGGTCCGAGGTTTGTGTCTGGGGGCCTATGGCTGGGAGTGACCGGCTGGCTCCTGAAAAGCTACGATAGGCAGGATGGTGACCAGACCCATGGTGGCACCAGTGCCAAGTTGGGCTGGCTTGATAATACCAAGTGGTTCCTGCAATCGGCCATCAAAATGTTGGCAGGCGAGTTTTGTTTTCCAGGGAAAAGCGCCGTTGTTTGTGCCTGGGGCCCTATGGCCTGGAGTGGACGGATGGCTAATTAGAACCCACGAGACGCAGGATGGTTCCCAGACCTGAGGTGGCACCAGTGCCAAGTTGGGCTGGTTTGACGGTGCAAAGTGGCTCCTGCAATCTGCCATGCAGAAGCGGGGCAGCTTACTTTTGTTTGCCAGGGAAACGGGCCGAAATATTTGTCTGGGGGCCTCTGGCTGGGGGTGGCTGGCTGGCTCCTGAAAAGCTACGATAGGCAGGATGGTGACCAGACCCATGGTGGCACCAGTGCCAAGTTGGGCTGGTTTGATAGTACCAAGTGGCTCCTGCAATCTGCCATCAAAAACTTGGCAGGCGAGTTTTGTTTTCCAGGGAAAAGCGCCGTTGTTTGTGTTTGGGGGCCTGTGGCAGGGAGTGGCCGGCTGGCTCCTTAGAATCCACGATACGCAGCATGGTTCCCAGACCCAAGGTGGCACCAGTGCCAAGTCGGGCTGGCTTGATAATACCAAGTGGTTCCTGCAATCGGCCATCAAAAAGTTGGCAGGCGAGTTTTGTTTTCCAGGGAAAAGCGCCGTTGTTTGTGCCTGGGGCCCTATGGCCTGGAGTGGACGGATGGCTAATTAGAATCCACGATACAAAGGATGGTTCCCAGACCCATGGTGGCACCAGTGCCAAGTTGGGCTGGTTTGATAGTAACAAGTGGTTCCTGCAATCTGCCATCCAGAAGCGGGGCAGCTTACTTTTGTTTGCCAGGGAAACGGGCCGAGGTTTTTGTCTGGGGGCCTATGGCTGGGAGTGACCGGCTGGCTCGTGAAAAGCTACGATAGGCAGGATGGTGACCAGACCCATGACGGCACCAGTGCCAAGTTGGGCTGGTTTGATAGTACCAAGTGGCTCCTGCAATCTGCCATCACAAACTTGGCGGGCGAGTTTTGTTTTCCAGGGAAAAGCGCCGTTGTTTGTGTTTGGGGGCCTGTGGCTGGGAGTGGCCGGCTGGCTCCTTAGAATCCACGATACTCAGCATGGTTCCCAGATCAGAGGTGGAACCTGTGCCAAGTTGGGCTGGTTTGATAGTACCAAGTGCGTCCGGGAATCTGCCATCCAGAAGCGGGGCAGCTTACTTTTGTTTGCCAGGGAAACGGGCCGTGGGTTTTGTTTGGGGGCCTATGGCTGAGAGTGACCGGCTGGCTCCTGAAAAGTTACGATAGGCAGGATGGTGACCAGACCCATGGTGGCACCAGTGCCAAGTTGGGCTGGTTTGATAGTACCAAGTTGCTCCTGCAATCTGCCATCAAAAAGTTGGCAGGCGAGTTTTGTTTTCCAGGGAAAAGCGCCGTTGTTTGTGTTTGGGGGCCTGTGGCTGGGAGTGGCCGGCTGGCTCCTTAGAATCCACGATACGCAGGATGGTTCCCAGACTTGAGGTGGCACCAGTGCCAAGTCGGGCTGGTTTGATAGTACCAAGTGCGTCCTGCAATCTGCCATCCAGAAGCGGGGCAGCTTACTTTTGTTTGCCAGGGAAACGGGCAGAGCTTTGTGTCTGGGGGCATATGGCTGAGAGTGGCCGTCTGGCCCCTGAAAATCCACGATAGGCAGGATGGTTCCCAGACCAGAGGTGGCACCAGTGCCAAGTCGGGCTGGTTTGATAGTACCAAGTTGCTCCTGCAATCTGCCATCAAAAAGTTGTCAGGCGAGTTTTGTTTTCCAGGGAAAAGCGCCGTCGTTTGTGTTTGGGTGCCTGTGGCTGGGAGTGGCCGGCTGGCTAATTAGAATCCACGATACGCAGGATGGTTCCCAGACCAGTGGTGGCACCAGTGCCAAGTCGGGCTGGTTTGATAGTACCAAGTGGCTCCTGCAATCAGCCATCCAGAAGCGGGGCAGCTTACTTTTGTTTGCCAGGGAAACGGGCCGAGCTTTGTGTCTGGGGGCCTATGGCTGGGAGTGACCGGCTGGCTCCTGAAAAGCTACGATAGGCAGGATTGTGACCAGACCCATGGTGGCACCAGTGCCAAGTTGGGCTGGTTTGATAGTACCAAGTGGCTCCTGCAATCTGCCATCAAAAAGTTGTCAGGCGAGTTTTGTTTTCCAGGGAAAAGCGCCGTTGTTTGTGTTTGGGGGCCTGTGGCTGGGAGTGGCCGGCTGGCTAATTAGAACCCACGATACGCAGGATGGTTCCCAGACCAGAGGTGGCAACAGTGACAAGTCGGGCCAGTTTGATGGTGCAAAGTGGCTCCTGCAATCTGCCATCCAGAAGCAGGGCTGCTTACTTTTGTTTGCCAGGGAAAGGAGCCGAGGTTTTTGTCTGGGGGCCTATGGCTGTGAGTGACCCGCTAGGTCCTTAAAAGCTACGAGAGGCATGATGGTGACCAGACCCATGGTGGCACCAGTGCCAAGTTGGGCTGGTTTGATAGTACCAAGTGGCTCCTGCAATCTGCCATCAAAAAGTCGGCAAGCGAGTGTTGATTTCCAGGGAAAAGCGCCGTTGTTTGTGTTTGGGGGCCTGTGGCAGGGAGTGGCCGGCTGGCTCCTTAGAATCCACGATACGCAGCATGGTTCCCAGACCCAAGGTGGCACCAGTGCCAAGTCGGGCTGGCTTGATAATACCAAGTGGTTCCTGCAATCGGCCATCAAAAAGTTGGCAGGCGAGTTTTGTTTTCCAGGGAAAAGCGCCGTTGTTTTTGTTTGGGGGCCTATGGGTGGGAGTGGCCGGCTGGCTCCTTAGAATCCACGAGACGCAGGATGGTTCCCAGACCTGAGGTGGCACCAGTGCCAAGTTGGGCTGGTTTGATAGTACCAAGTGCGTCCTGCAATCTGCCATCCAGAAGCGGGGTAGCTTACTTTTGTTTGCCAGGGAAACGGGCCGAGGTTTGTGTCTCGGGGCCTATGGCTGGGAGTGACCGGCTGGCTCCTGAAAAGCTACGATAGGCAGGATGGTGACCAGACCCATGGTGGCACCAGTGCCAAGTTGGGCTGGTTTGATAGTACCAAGTGGCTCCTGCAATCTGCCATCAAAAAGTTGGCAGGTGAGTTTTGTTTTCCAGGGAAAAGCGCCGTTGTTTGTGTTTGGGGGCCTGTGGTTGGGAGTGGCCAGCTGGCTCCTTAGAATCAATGATACGCAGGATGGTTCCCAGACCAGAGGTCGCAGCAGTGCCAAGTCGGGCTGGTTTGATGGTGCAAAGTGGCTCCTGCAATCTGCCATCCAGAAGCGGGGTAGCTTACTTTTGTTTGCCAGGGAAACGGGCCGAGGTTTGTGACTGGGGGCCTATGGCTGGGAGTGACCGGCTGGCGCCTGAAAAGCTACGATAGGCAGGATGGTGACCAGACCCATGGTGGCACCAGTGCCAAGTTGGGCTGGTTTGATAGTACCAAGTGGCTCCTGCAATCTGCCATCAAAAACTTGGCAGGCCAGTTTTGTTTTCCAGGGAAAAGCGCCGTTGTTTCTGTTTGGGGGCCTGTGGCTGGGAGTGGCCGGCTGCCTCCTTTGAACCCAGGATACGCAGGATGGTTCCCAGAGCCAAGGTTACGCCAGTGCCAAGTTCGGCTGGTTTGATAGTACCAAGTGGATCCTGCAAACTGCCATCCAGAAGCGGGACAGCTTAATTTTGTTTCCCAGGGAAACGGGCCGAGGTATTTGTCTGGGGGCCTATGGCTGGGCGTGACTGGCTGGCTACTGAAAAGCTACGATAGGCAGGATGGTTACCAGGCTCATGGTGGCCCCACTGCCAAGTCGGGCTGGTTTGATAATACTAAATAACTCCTGAAATCTGCCATCCAGACGCGGGGCAGCGGATTTCTGTTTGCTGGAGAAAAGTTCCGTGGTTTTTTTTTGGGGGTATATGGCTGGACGTGGCCGGCTGGCTCCTTAAAAATCCACGATACGCAGGATTGTTCCCTGACCCAAGGTGGCATGAGTGCCAAGTCGGGCTGTTTTCGTAGTACCAAGTGCGTCCTGCAATTTGCCATCCAGAAGAGGGGCAGTTGAGTTTTGTTTGCCAGAGAAAAGGACCGTGGTATATGTTTGGGGGCATATGGCTGAGAGTGGCCGGCTGGCCCCTGAAAATCCACGATAGGCAGGATGGTTCCCAGAACCAAGGTGGCACCAGTGCCATGTTGGCCTGGTTTGATAGTACCATGTGGCTCCTGCAATCTGCCATCCAGAAGCGTGGCTGCTTACTTTTGCTTGCCAGGGAAACGGGCCGAGATATTTGTCTGGGGGCCTATGGCTGGGAGTGACCGGCTGGCTCCTGAAAAGCTACGATAGGCAGGATGGTGACCAGACCCATGGTGGCACCAGTGCCAAGTTGGGCTGGTTTGATAGTACCAAGTGGCTCCTGCAATTTGCCATCAAAAACTTGGCAGGCCAGTTTTGTTTTCCAGGGAAAAGCGCCGTTGTTTCTGTTTGGGGGCCTGTGGCTGGGAGTGGCCGGCTGCCTCCTTTGAACCCAGGATACGCAGGATGGTTCCCAGAGCCAAGGTTACGCCAGTGCCAAGTTTGGCTGGTTTGATAGTACCAAGTGGATCCTGCAAACTGCCATCCAGAAGCGGGACAGCTTAATTTTGTTTCCCAGGGAAACGGGCCGAGGTATTTGTCTGGGGGCCTATGGCTGGGCGTGACTGGCTGGCTACTGAAAAGCTACGATAGGCAGGATGGTTACCAGGCTCATGGTGGCCCCACTGCCAAGTCGGGCTGGTTTGATAATACTAAATAACTCCTGAAATCTGCCATCCAGACGCGGGGCAGCGGATTTCTGTTTGCTGGAGAAAAGTTCCGTGGTTTTTTTTGGGGGTATATGGCTGGACGTGGCCGGCTGGCTCCTTAAAAATCTCGATACGCAGGATTGTTCCCTGACCCAAGGTGGCATGAGTGCCAAGTCGGGCTGTTTTCGTAGAACCAAGTGCGTCCTGCAATTTGCCATCCAGAAGAGGGGCAGTTGAGTTTTGTTTGCCAGAGAAAAGGACCGTGGTATATGTTTGGGGGCATATGGCTGAGAGTGGCCAGCTGGCCCCTGAAAATCCACGATAGGCAGGATGGTTCCCAGAACCAAGGTGGCACCAGTGCCATGTTGGCCTGGTTTGATAGTACCATGTGGCTCCTGCAATCTGCCATCCAGAAGCGGGGCTGCTTACTTTTGCTTGCCAGGGAAACGGGCCGAGATATTTGTCTGGGGGCCTATGGCTGGGAGTGACCGGCTGGCTCCTGAAAAGCTACGATAGGCAGGATGGTGACCAGACCCATGGTGGCACCAGTGCCAAGTTGGGCTGGTTTGATAGTACCAAGTGGCTCCTGCAATCTGCCATCCAAAAGTTGTCAGGCGAGTTTTGTTTTCCAGGGAAAAGCGCCGTTGTTCTTGTTTAGAGGCCTGTGGCTGGGAGTGGCCGGCTGCCTCCTTTGAACCCAGGATACGCAGGATGGTTCCCAGACCAGAGGTGGCACCAGTGCCAAGTTGGGCTGGTTTGATAGTACCAAGTGGCTCCTGCAATCTGCCATCCAGAAGCGGGACAGCTTACTTTTGTTTCCCAGGGAAACGGGCCGAGGTATTTGTCTGGGGGCCTATGGCTGGGAGTGACCGGCTGGCTACTGAAAAGCTACGATAGGCAGGATGGTTACCAGACTCATGGTGGCACCAGTGCCAAGTCGGGCTGGTTTGATAATACTAAATAGCTCCTGAAATCTGCCATTCAGACGCGGGGCAGCGGATTTTTGTTTGCTGGAGAAAAGTTCCGTGGTTTTTTTTTGGGGGTATATGGCTGGACGTGGCCGGCTGGCTCCATAAAAAGATCGATACGCAGGATTGTTCCCTGACCCAAGGTGGCATCAGTGCCAAGTCGGGCTGTTTTCGTAGTACCAAGTGCGTCCTGCAGTTTGCCATCCAGAAGAGGGGCAGTTGAGTTTTGTTTGTCAGAGAAAAGGGCCGTGGTATGTGTTTGGATCCATATGGCTGAGATTGGCCGGCTGGCCCCTGAAAATCCACGATAGGCAGGATGATTCCCAGAGCCAAGGTGGCACCAGTGCCATGTTTGCCTGGTCTGATAGTACCATGTGCCTCCTGCAATCTGCCATCAAAATGTTGGCAGGCGAGTTTTGTTTTCCAGGGAAAAGCGCCGTAATTTGTGTTTGGGCGCCTGTGGCTCAGAGTGGCCGGGTGGCTGCTTAGAATCCACGATACGCAGGATGGTTCCCAGACCCAAGGTGGCACCAGTGCCAAGTCGGGCTGGTTTGACACTACCAAGTGGCTCCTGCAATCTGCCATCCAGAATCGGGGCAGCTTAATTTTGTTTGCCAGGGAAACGGTCCGAGGTTTGTGTCTGGGGGCCTATGGCTGGGAGTGACCGGCTGGCTCCTGAAATGCTACAATAGGCAGGATGGTTCCCAGACCCATAGTGGCACCAGTACCAAGTTGGGATGATTTGATAGTACCAAGTGGCTCCTGCAATCTGCCATCAAAAAGCTGGCAGGCGAGTTTTGTTTTCCAGGGAAAAGCGCCGTTGTTTGTGTTTGGGGGCCTGTGGCTGGGAGTGGCCGGCTGGCTCCTTAGAATCCACGATATGCAGGATTGTTCCCAGACCCAAGGTGGCACCAGCGCCAAGTCGGGCTGGTTTGATGGTGCAAAGTGGCTCCTGCAATCTGCCATCCAGACGCGGGGCAGCGGATTTTTGCTTCCATGAGAAATGGTCCGTGGTTTGTTTTTGGGGGTATATGGCTCAGCGTGGCCGGCTGGCTCCTTAAAAAGCTCGATATGCAGGATGGTTCCCTGACACAAGGTGGCACCAGTGCCACGTCGGGCGGTTTTCGTAGTACAAAGTGCGTCCTAAAATTTGCCATCCAGAAGAGGGGCAGTTGAGTTTTGTTTGCCTGTGAAACGGGCCGTTGTTTTTGATTGGGGTCTGTGGCCGAGAGTGTTCGGCTGGCTCCTGACAACCCACAATACGCAGGATGGTTCCCAGACCCAAGGTGGCACCAGTGCCAAGTCGGGCTGGTTTGATAGTACCAAGTGGCTCCTGCAATCTGCCATCCAGAAGCGGTGCAGTTGAGTTTTGTTTGCCAGAGAAAAGGGCCGTGGGTTGTGTTTGGGGGCATATGGCTTGGAGTGGCCGGCTGTCTCATTAAAAAGATCGATACGCAGGATGGTTCCGAGACCCAAGGTGGCACCAGTGCCAAGTCGGGCTGTTTTTATAGTACCAAGTGCGTCCTGCAATTTGCCATCCAGAAGAGGGGCAGTGGAGTTTTGTTTGCCAGAGAATAGCGCCGTTGTTTGTGTTTGGGGGCTTGTGGCTGGGAGTGGCCGACTGGCGCCTTAGAATCTGTGTTACGCAGCATGGTTCCCAGACCAGAGGTGGCACCAGTTCCAAGTCGGGCTGGTTTGATAGTACCAAGGGGCTCCTGCAATCTGCCATCCAGAAGCGGGGCAGCTTACTTTTGTTTGCCAGGGAAACGGGCCGAGGTTTGTGACTGGGGACCTATGGCTGGGAGTGACCGGCTGGCTCCTGAAAAGCTACGATAGGCAGGATGGTGACCAGACCCATGGTGGCACCAGTGCCAAGTTGGGCTGGTTTGATAGTACCAAGTGGCTCCTGCAATCTGCCATCAAAAAGTTGGCAGGCGAGTTTTGTTTTCCAGGGAAAAGCACCGTTGTTTGTGTTTGAGGGCCTGTGGCTGGGAGTGGCCGGCTGGCTCCTTAGAATCCACGATACGCAGGATGGTTCCCAGACCAGAGGTGGCACCTTTGCCAAGTTGGGCTGGTTTGATAGTACCAAGTGCGTCCTGCAATCTGCCATCCAGAAGCGGGGCAGCTTACTTTTGTTTGCCAGGGAAACGGGCCGAGGTTTGTGTCTGGGGGCCTATGGCTGGGAGTGACCTGCTAGGTCCTGAAAAGCTGCGATAGGCAGGATGGTGACCAGACCCATGGTGGCACCAGTGCCAAGTTGGGCTGGTTTGATAGTACCAAGTGGCTCCTGCAATCTGCCATCCAGAAGCGGGGTAGCTTACTTTTGTTTGCCAGGGAAACGGGCAGAGCTTTGTGTCTGGGGGCATATGGCTGAGAGTGGCCGTCTGGCCCCTGAAAATCCACGATAGGCAGGATGGTTCCCAGACCAGAGGTGGCACCAGTGCCAAGTCGGGCTGGTTTGATAGTACTAAATAGCACCTGCAATCTGCCATCAAAAAGTTGGCAGGCCAGTTTTGTTTTCCAAGGAAAAGCACCGTTGTTTGTGTTTGGGGGACTGTGGCTGGGAGTGGCCGGCTGGCTCCTTAGAACACACGATACGCAGGATGGTTCCCAGACCCAAGGTGGCACCAGTGCCACGTCGGGCTGGTTTGATGGTGAAAAGTGGCTCCTGCAATCTGCCATCCTGAAGCGGGGTAGCTTACTTTTGTGTGCCAGGGAAACGGGCCGAGGTTTATGACTGGGGGCCTAGGGCTAGGAGTGACAGGCTGGCTCCTGAAAAGCTACAATAGGCAGGATGGTTCCCAGACCCAAGGTGGCACCAGTGCCAAGTTGGGCTGGTTTGATGGTACCAAGTGGCTCCTGCAATCTGCCATCAAAAAGTTGGCAGGCCAGTTTTGTTTTCCAGGGAAAAGCGCCGTTGTTTGTGTTTGGGGGACTGTGGCTGGGAGTGGCCGGCTGGCTCCTTAGAACACAAGATACGCAGGATGGTTCCCAGACCAGAGGTGGCACCAGTGCCAAGTTGGGCTGGTTTGATAGTCCCAAGTGTCTCCTGCAATCTGCCATCCAGAAGCGGGGCAGCTTACTTTTGTTTGCCAGAGAAATAGGCCTAGGTTTTTGTTTGGGGGCCTGTGGCTAGGAGTGGCCGGCTGGCTCCTAAGAATCCACGATACGCAGGATGTTTCCCAGACCCATGGTGGCACCAGTGCCAAGTTGGGCTGGTTTGATAGTACCATTGGCTCCTGCAAACTCCATCAAAAAGTTGGCAGGCGTGTTTTGTTTTCCAGGGAACAGCGCCGTTGATTTTGTTTGGGGGCCTGTGGCTGGGAGTGGCCGGCTGGCTCCTTAGAGACCACGATACGCAGGATGGTTCCCAGACCCAAGGTGGCACCAGTGCCAAGTCGGGCTGGTTTGATAGTACCAAGTGGCTCCTGCAATCTGCCATCCAGAAGTGAGGAAGCTAAGTTTTGTTTGCCAGAAAAAAGGGCCGTTGTTTTTGTTGGGGACCTGTGGTTGGGAGTAGCCGGCTGGCTCCTTAGAATCCACGATACGCAGGATGGTTCCCAGACCCAAGGTGGCCCCAGTGCCAAGTTGGGCTGGTTTGATAGTACCAAGTGCGTCCTGCAATCTGCCATCCACAAGCGGCGCCGCTTAGTTTTGTTAGCCACGGAAACGGGCCGAGGTTTGTGTCTGGGGGCCTATGGCTGGGAGTGACCGGCTAGGTCCTGAAAATCTACGATAGGCAGGATGGTGACCAGACCCATGGTGGCACCAGTGCCAAGTTGGGCTGGTTTGATAGTACCAAGTGGCTCCGGCAATCTGCCATCAAAATTTGGCAGGCGAGTTTTGTTTTCCAGGGAAAAGCGCCGTTGTTTGTGTTTGAGGGCCTGTGGCTGGGAGTGGCCGGCTGGCTCCTTAGAATCCACGATACGCAGGATGGTTCCCAGACCCAAGTTGGCACCAGTGCCAAGTCGGGCTGGTTTGATAGTACCAAGTGGTTCCTGCAATCTGCCATCCAGAAGCGGGGTAGCTTACTTTTGTTTGCCAGGGAAACGGGCCGAGCTTTGTTTTTGGGGGCCTGTGGCTGGCAGTGGCCAGCTGGCTCCTGAAAATCCATGATACGCAGCATGGTTCCCAGACCCAAGATGGCACCAGTGCCAAGTGGGGCTGGTTTGACAGTGTCAAGTGCCTCATGCAATCTCCCATCCAGAAACGGGGCAGCTGAGTTCTTTTGCCTGTGAACCGGCCGTTGTTTTTGATTGGGGTCTGTGGCCGAGAATGGTCGACTGGCTACTGACAATCCACAATACGCAGGATGGTTCCCAGACTCAAGGTGGCACCAGGGCCAAGTCGGGCTCGTTTGATAGTACCAAGTGGCTCCTGCAATCTGCCATCCTGACGCGGGGCAGCGGATCTTTGTTTGCCAGAGTAAAGTTCCGTGGTTTGTTTTTGGGGGCATATGGCTGGGAGTGGCCGGCTGGCTCCTTAAGAAGCTCGATACGCAGGATGGTTCCCAGATCCATGGTGGCACCATTGCCTAGTTTGGCTGTTTTTGTAGTACCAAGTGCGTCCTGCAATTTTCCATCCAGAAGAAGGGCAGTTGAGTTTTGTTTTCCAGGGAAAAGCGCCGTTGTTTTTGTTTGGAGGCCTGTGGCTGGGAGTGGCCGGCTGGCTCCTTAGAACACACGATACGCAGGATGGTTCCCAACCCAAGGTGGCACCAGTGCCAAGTTGGGCTGGTTTGATAGTACCAAGTGGCTCCTGCAATCTGCCATCCAGAAGCGGGGCAGCTTACTTTTGTTTGCCAGGGAAACGGGCCGAGGTTTGTGACTGGGGGCCTATGGCTGGGAGTGACCGGCTGGCTCCTGAAAAGCTACGATAATCAGGATGGTGACCAGACCCATGGTGGCACCAGTGCCAAGTTGGGCTGATTTGATAGTACCAAGTGGCTCCTGCGATCTGCCATCAAAAAGTTGGCAGGCGAGTTTTGTTTTCCAGGGAAAAGCGCTGTTGTTTGTATTTGGGGGCCTGTGGCTGGGAGTGACCGGCTGGCTCCTTAGAATCCACGATACGCAGGATGGTTCCCAGACCCAAGGTGGCACCAGTGCCAAGTTGGGCTGGTTTGATTATACCAAGTGGTTCCTGCAATCTGCCATCCAGAAGCGGGGCAGCTTACTTTTGTTTGCCAGGGAAACGGGCCGAGCTTTGTGTCTGGGGGCCTATGGCTGGGAGTGACCTGCTAGGTCCTGAAAAGCTACGATAGGCAGGATGGTGACCAGACCCATGGTGGCACCAGTGCCAAGTTGGGCTGGTTTGATAGTACCAAGTGGCTCCTGCAATCTGCCATCAAAAAGTTGGCAGGCGAGTTTTGTTTTCCAGGAAAAAGCGCCGTTGTTTGTGTTTGGGGGCCTGTGGCTGGGAGTGGCCGCCTGGCTCCTTAGAATCCACGATACGCAGCATTGTTCCCAGACCAGAGGTGGCACCAGTGCCAAGTCGGGCTAGTTTGATGGTGCAAAGTGGCTCCTGCAATCTGCCATCCAGTAACGGGGTAGCTTACTTTTTTTTGCCAGGGAAACGGGCCGAGGTTTTTGTCTGGAGGCCTATGGCTGGGAGTGACCGGCTAGGTCCTGAAAAGCTACGATAGGCAGGATGGTGACCAGACCCATGGTGGCACCAGTGCCAAGTTGGGCTGGTTTGATAGTACCAAGTGGCTCCTGCAATCTGCCATCAAAACGTTGTCAGGCGAGTTTTGTTTTCCAGGGAAAAGCGCCGTTGTTTGTGTTTGCGGGCCTGTGGCTGGGAGTGGCCGGCTGGCTCCTTAGAATCCACGATACGCAGGATGGTTCCCAGACCCAAGATGGCACCAGTGCCAAGTCGGGCTGGTTTGATAGTACCAAGTGGTTCCTGCAATCTGCCATCCAGAAGCGGGGTAGCTTACTTTTGTTTGCCAGGGAAACGGGCCGAGCTTTGTTTTTGGGGGCCTGTGGCTGGCAGTGGCCAGCTGGCTCCTGAAAATCCATGATACGCAGCATGGTTCCCAGACCCAAGATGGCACCAGTGCCAAGTGGGGCTGGTTTGACAGTGTCAAGTGCCTCATGCAATCTCCCATCCAGAAACGGGGCAGCTGAGTTCTTTTGCCTGTGAACCGGCCGTTGTTTTTGATTGGGGTCTGTGGCCGAGAATGGTCGACTGGCTACTGACAATCCACAATACGCAGGATGGTTCCCAGACTCAAGGTGGCACCAGGGCCAAGTCGGGCTCGTTTGATAGTACCAAGTGGCTCCTGCAATCTGCCATCCTGACGCGGGGCAGCGGATCTTTGTTTGCCAGAGTAAAGTTCCGTGGTTTGTTTTTGGGGGCATATGGCTGGGAGTGGCCGGCTGGCTCCTTAAGAAGCTCGATACGCAGGATGGTTCCCAGATCCATGGTGGCACCATTGCCTAGTTTGGCTGTTTTTGTAGTACCAAGTGCGTCCTGCAATTTTCCATCCAGAAGAAGGGCAGTTGAGTTTTGTTTTCCAGGGAAAAGCGCCGTTGTTTTTGTTTGGAGGCCTGTGGCTGGGAGTGGCCGGCTGGCTCCTTTCAACACACGATACGCCGGATGGTTCCCAACCCAAGGTGGCACCAGTGCCAAGTTGGGCTGGTTTGATAGTACCAAGTGGCTCCTGCAATCTGCCATCCAGAAGCGGGGCAGCTTACTTTTGTTTGCCAGGGAAACGGTCCGAGGTTTGTGACTGGGGGCCTATGGCTGGGAGTGACCGGCTGGCTCCTGAAAAGCTACGATAGGCAGGATGGTGACCAGACCCATGGTAGCACCAGTGCCAAGTTGGGCTGGTTTGATAGTACCAAGTGGCTCCTGCAATCTGCCATCAAATCTTGGCAGGCGAGTTTTGTTTTCCAGGGAAAAGCGCCGTTGTTTGTGTTTGGGGGCCTGTGGGTGGGAGTGGCCGGCTGGCTCCTTAGAATCCACGATATGCAGGATGGTTCCCAGACCTGAGGTGGCACCAGTGCCAAGTCGGGCTGGTTTGATGGTGCAAAGTGGCTCCTGCAATCTGCCATCCAGACGCAGGGCAGCAGATTTTTGTTTCCAAGAGAAATGGTCCGTGGTTTGTTTTTGGGGGTATATGGCTGGGCGTGGCCTGCTGGCTCCTTAAAAAGCTACGATAGGCAGGATGGTTCCCTGACCCAAGGTGGCACCAGTGCCAAGTCGGGCGGTTTTCGTAGTACAAAGTGCGTCCTAAAATTTGCCATCCAGAAGAGGGGCAGTTGAGTTTTGTTTATCAGAGAAAAGGGCCGTGGTTTTTTTTTGGGGGCATATGGCTGAGAGTGGCCGTCTGGCCCCTGAAAATCCACGATAGGCAGGATGGTTCCCAGACCAGAGGTGGCACCAGTGCCAAGTCGGGCTGGTTTGATAGTACTAAATAGCACCTGCAATCTGCCATCAAAAAGTTGGCAGGCCAGTTTTCTTTTCCAGGGAAAAGCACCGTTGTTTGTGTTTGGGGGACTGTGGCTGGGAGTGGCCGGCTGGCTCCTTAGAACACACGATACGCAGGATGGTTCCCAGACCCAAGGTGGCACCACTGCCACGTCGGGCTAGTTTGATGGTGCAAAGTGGCTCCTGCAATCTGCCATCCTGAAGCGGGGTAGCTTACTTTTGTGTGCCAGGGAAACGGGCCGAGGTTTATGACTGGGGGCCTAGGGCTAGGAGTGACAGGCTGGCTCCTGAAAAGCTACAATAGGCAGGATGGTTCCCAGACCCAAGGTGGCACCAGTGCCAAGTTGGGCTGGTTTGATGGTACCAAGTGGCTCCTGCAATCTGCCATCAAAAAGTTGGCAGGCCAGTTTTGTTTTCCAGGGAAAAGCGCCGTTGTTTGTGTTTGGGGGACTGTGGCTGGGAGTGGCCGGCTGGCTCCTTAGAACACAAGATACGCAGGATGGTTCCCAGACCAGAGGTGGCACCAGTGCCAAGTTGGGCTGGTTTGATAGTCCCAAGTGTCTCCTGCAATCTGCCATCCAGAAGCGGGGCAGCTTACTTTTGTTTGCCAGAGAAATAGGCCTAGGTTTTTGTTTGGGGGCCTGTGGCTAGGAGTGGCCGGCTGGCTCCTAAGAATCCACGATACGCAGGATGTTTACATGACCCATGGTGGCACCAGTGCCAAGTTGGGCTGGTTTGATAGTACCAAGTGGCTCCTGCAAACTCCATCAAAAAGTTGGCAGGCGTGTTTTGTTTTCCAGGGAACAGCGCCGTTGATTTTGTTTGGGGGCCTGTGGCTGGGAGTGGCCGGCTGGCTCCTTAGAATCCACGATACGCAGGATGGTTCCCAGACCCAAGGTGGCACCAGTGGCAAGTCGGGCTGGTTTGATAGTACCAAGTGGCTCCGGCAATCTGCCATCCAGAAGTGAGGCAGCTAAGTTTTGTTTGCCAGAAAAAAGGGCCGTGGTTTTTGTTGGGGGCCTGTGGCTGGGAGTAGCCGGCTGGCTCCTTAAAATCCACGATAGGCAGGATGGTTCCCAGACCCAAGGTGGCACCAGTGCCAAGTCGGGCTGGTTTGATAGTACCAAGTGGCTCCTGCAATCTGCCATCCAGAAGCGGGGCAGCTGAGTTTTGTTTGCCAGAGAAAAAGGCTGTGGTTTGTGTTTGGGGGCCTGTGGCTGGCAGTGGCCGGCTGGCTCCTGAAAATCCACGATACGCAGCATGGTTCCCAGACCCAAGGTGGCACCAGTGCCAAGTGGGTCTCGTTTGACAGTGTAAAGTGCCTCCTGCAATCTCCCATCCAGAAGCGGGGCAGCTGAGTTTTTTTTGCCAGGGAAACGGACCTTTGTTTTTGATTGGGGTCTGTGGCCGAGAGTGGTCGGCTGTCTCCTGACAATCCACAATACGCAGGATGGTTCCCAGACCAAAGGTGGCACCAATGCCAAGTCGGGCTGGTTTGATAGTACCAAGTGTCTCCTGCAATCTGCCATCCAGAAGCGGGGCAGCTGAGTTTTGTTTGCCAGAGAAAAGGGCCGTGGGTTGTGTTTGGGGGCATATGGCTGGGAGTGGCCACCTGGCTCCTTAAAATGCACGATACGCCGCATGGTAACCAGACGCAAGGTGGCACCAGTGCCAAGTCGGGCTGTTTTTGTAGTACCCAGTGGCTTCTGCAATTTGCCATCCAGAAGCGGGGCAGCTAAATTTTGTTTGCTAGAGAAAAGGGCTGTGGTTTGTGTTTGGGGGCCTATGGCTGAGAGTGGCCGGCTGGCCCCTGAAAATCAACGATAGGCAGGATGGTTCCCAGATCCAAGGTGGCACCAGTGCCAAGTAAGGCTGGTTGTATGGTTCAAAGTGACTCCTGCAATCTGCCATCCAGAAGCGGGACAGCTGAGTTTTTTTTGCCAGAGAAAAGGTCCATGGTTTCTTTTTGGGGCATACGGCTGGGAATTGCCGGCTGGCTCCTTAAAATGCTCGATACGCAGGATGGTTCCCAGAGCCAAGGTGGCACCACTGCCAAGTCGGGCTCTTTTTGTAGTACCAAGTGCGTCCTGCAATTTGCCATCCAGAAGAGGGGCAGTTGAGTTTTGTTTGCCAGAGAAAAGGGCCGAGGTTTGTGTTTGGGGGCATATGGCTGGGAGTGTTCGGCTGGTTCCTGAATATGTACCATACGCAGGATTGTTCCCAGATCCAAGGTGGCAGCAGTGCCATGTTGTGCTGGTGTGATAGTCCCAAGTGGCTCCTGCAATCTGCCATCCAGAAGTGGGGCAGCTGATTTTTGTTTGCCAGAGAAAAGGTCCGTGGTTTGTGTTTGGGGGCATATGGCTGAGAGTGGCCGGCTGGCCCCTGAAAATCCACGATACACAGGATGGTTCCCAGATCCAAGGTGGCACCTGTGCCAAGTCGGGCTGATTTGATAGTACTAAGTAGCTCCTGCAATCTGCCATGCAGAAGCGGGGCAGCTTACTTTTGTTTTCCAGGGAAACGGGCCGAGGTTTGTGTTTGGGGGCCTATGGCTGAGAGTGACCGGCTGGCTCCTGAAAAGCTACAATAGGCAGGATGGTGACCAGACCCATGGTGGCACCAGTGCCAAGTTGGGCTGGTTTGATAGTACCAAGTGGTTCCTGCAATCTGCCATCCAGAAGCAGGGCAGCTGAGTTTTGTTTGCCAGAGAAAAGGGCCTTGGTTTGTGTTTGGGGGCATATGGCTGGGTGTGGCCAGCTGGCTCCTTAAAATGCACGATATGCAACATGGCTCCCAGACCCAAGGTGGCACAAGTGCCAAGTTGGGCTGGTTTGATAGTACCAAGTGGCTCCTGCAATCTTCCATGATCACGTGGAGAAATACTTTCTGGTTTCAGCCTCATGCTCTTTCTTCTCTCCCTCAACTTCTCTATCACCTCTCATCTGGTTCACATGCGCTGTCTTCAAGGTCCACAGGCTACTTTTCACAGAATCTTCTGGCCTGATGAAGTAAGGATGATGAATAGAACAGAGCTGGGATCTATTTTCCAGTTTGGATAAAATGCATTCTGCACACAAATCCAAGGAGAACGGGCTGCCCCGATGCCCAGAAAATCTTTCACTCCTGCTAGTGTTCTACGTCAACCGCAACTTAGTCTGAAAGAAAAGCTTTTTCTCTGAGAGCATCTGAGAGGTTTGCATGAAGCACTGATATCTGACATATGCAATTTTGAATAGGAGAGGAAAAAGAAAATGGCAAGGAGTTTTTAATTTTAGTGGTTTCAATTTTAATTTCCGTGCACTTTTTCAAAACTTGTCAGCTCAAATGCCCATCAACATCTTTTAGTCATCTGTAAGTCAGTATTCATATAAAATGTGCTTCAAATCCAAAGAATTTCAAATTTGCACTCCAAGCTTCTATGCCTAGATTTATGATTTCCTACACATATTAGATGAAAGGAAGGCCTTTTTTACTGTGGGAGTGCTGGAACACTGGAACAGGTTGCCCAGAGAAGTTGTGGGTGTCCCATCCCTGAAAGTATTCAAGGTCACCTTGGACGGGGCTTGGAGCAGCAACAAAGGAGAAGCTTGATGGTAGAGAAACAAAGTTGGACTATAGAAGAAACTCGGATTGAAGTATAGGATCAAGTTTTCTCTCAGCTCTTGGGGTAAATTCAAAGTTGTACAAAATGACATTTATCTGTGCTATTCACTACTGTAACAGAAAGTTTCATGAAAACTGTACAGAAGATAGTAAATTTTAAAAGAGATAAGAATTACAGCATAAAATCCATGGGATAGGTTACAACATGAGACACTCTCTAAGAGAAAATCTCTGTGTTTCAGCACTTCATCGGGGTAAGATTTCATGAAGTGCCAAAGAAGGCGGCAAAATATCATTCGGGACATTATTTACTGGAATTCAGCCTGGCCATTAGTAGGAACTGCCTTTGAACATATCATGTAGATATACCACACACACTTTCCCTTCACTGAAAAATTACTGTTTACAACAAATAAGCAATTGACGATCAAAATTGATTGAAAGCATCTTAAACATGTCAAGTATTTCATTGTAGATGATCTGTGATCCAAATGCTTCTTCCACCTTCGAGAGGGACAGAAGAATTCTTCCATATCATGATGGTTTAAAATTGTATCAACCAATGTTTTCTGCTGAAAAGATATCATCTATTTTTTTCTATTTTTGGAAGAAAATATTCCTAGACATACAACAGGTGAGAACTAAGTAATTTTAAAGAAACAAATGAAATGAAAATATTCTGTAAATAGAATGAAATGAAAAGCTGTGTTTTAAATAGGAGCTAAATATTAAACAGAATTTTTGTACCAGGCATTTGAATTACTGCACCAGCTCTTTTGCCCATCAAGAGAGGCATTTAGCATTTCAGTCTTTTCCAAGGTGTTCATGATCTGCTATGCTGATCTCTGTGTGTGCCTAGGTGTGTGTGGAGGGGGGGGCATATGAAGGGGAGTGTGTATGTTTGCTTTACAATTGTTGTGGCAGATTCATGCCTCAGCTCCACATTTTGTTTTAAAAAGGTCACACCGAGTGGATATGAAGTTTACTATCAACAAGAGATCGATTCCCAAATCATCCATTTGACTCTCCCTTATAAATCATGTGCTTTGTTGCATATTTTATCAAATATACTTTCAAGCCAGATGGAGGAAGGAGGATGTGGGAATCCCTCCACCATCTTGCAACTTTTATGTAAGTAGGTTTTCAAGAAAATCATCATTTCTCTTTTAAATATGTCTGGAACAGGCATGATGGTAGTGTCAACCTGTTGGAGTTTTTGTTGCTGGAAGAAGTTGTACAAAAGGATTGGTTTTTACATTGACCAGTTACTGAATCAAGCGCAGGAATACATTGGAAATTTAGCTGGGGGTTCCTTTTCCCAGCAGACTACTTCTAGAACGAGCTTGTACACTGAAGCTGACTCTTTTGCTCTCTTTTTGTTTCTTTCCTATTTTCTTGGCTTCTTTGCCACTATCTAGACAATTTTGGAACTTTGTTCCCAACTAAAATGGTTTCAATAGTCTGATTGTGATCATACATTTTTACAAGGAATTTTTAAAATCTTTCCTCGAGTCCAGAAAGTCAAGGACTTAGATCTTTTTCTTCCCTTATCAATATTGCCATGAAATTGATAAATAAAGACCAACTCTTTATTTTTGTTTTTAACCCACGTAGATAATTCCCATCCATTAATCCATTTTGTGGACCAATAGCTGCCATTCTGATGGAAGCTGTCACTTCTTAACAATAGGCATTCTGTGACTATGTTGACAGCACTTTGGGTGAAGATCCTAACTGGTCTTAGATATACATAGGGAGAAATTTGCTCAGCCAGTGTCAGTCTTAAGCATGCGTATCAGAAGATCTTTCTAGAGCTGGGAATTTTCCCATGAAAGGGATTCAGTTAGGGAAGAGACACTTGTGCCAGAGTTTTACATTCTTCTTGAACACTGCTTAAGGAACTTAGATGCCATGTCCATTTGGATCTCTGTCTGCACAGAACTTTGTCATGCCAGTGCTTTGAAATGCATCTTGAAGAGAATTCACTAGCACAGAATGAAAGAGAGTGGAAGGGGTTGGTGGGGCTAACCAGGCCCAACCCCCCTGCCTAAACCAGGATACCTAGAGCCTCTTGCCCAGGATTCTATCTGGGTGTACTTTTAATGTCTTCAAAGATCCAGGCTCCACAATCTTTCTGGGCAGTCTGTGCCGTGGTTCAGTCACCCTGACAGTAAAGAAACATTTACTGATGTTCAAAGGCAATCTCCTGTATTTCAGTGTGTGCCCACTGCCTCTTGTCTTTACCCTCAGCATCACTGAAAAGACACTGATTCCCTCCCCTTTGCACTATTGCTTCCATATGTATGTGTGATGCCATGTAGAGGTATGTCAAAAACCTCCCTGAAGCCCAGGCAGATAATATTCCCTTCATCTACCAGTCAAGTTGATTCATCAGAGGAGTTTAAAGTGATGTTCAGCATGAAATTCCCCTGAAAAATCATGCTAACTACATTATTTGGTCATCTGTCATGTGCCTGGCAAGGATTTCCAGGAAGAGCTGCTTCATCAACTTCCTGGGGATAAAAAAGAGGCTGGCTGGTTTGTACTATGGCGAGTCCTCTTAATTGCCTTTTTTGAAGATGGGTGTCATATGCTAACATCCACTCTTTAGACTCTCTTGTCGTCTACATCTTAGCAAAACGCTTTTCCACTATGTCTGGCTAGGAAAAACTGTGCCAGCACAGAAAACATCTCCCATCGTGTTCTAGAAGTTGCACGGATGTCTGCCAAGTGTTTGGCAGGAAGAAAAGAAAAGTTGTCCAAAACAGCTTCCAATCGAATGTTCCTGTGATTGGAAAAGTCAGGAGAGTGCAAAGGTACTGTTTTCTATCAGTTGGCAAGGTGCGCACACAATCCCAGTGTTGTACAGCTTGCTTCTTCACCTTCCCGAAGCTGCCGCTCTCGCCGGCTGCCGGAGCCCAAGAAGCGGCTTCTTCGCGCAAAGACGATTGTGCCGCTCACAGTGCTCTCCTTAGCGCGGCTTCTGCCGAAAGACGCCCGGCAGCGGCTCTTACCTCCGGAGAGCACCCTACCTTCGTCTTTAGCTCCTCTTCTCATCTACACCTCGGCAAAAAGCTTCTCCACTATGTCTGGCTAGGAAAAACTGTGCCAGCACAGAAAACATCTCCCATCGTGTTCTAGAAGTTGCACGGATGTCTGCCAAGTGTTTGGCAGGAAGAAAAGAAAAGTTGTCCAAAACAGCTTCCAATCGAATGTTCCTGTGATTGGAAAAGTCAGGAGAGTGCAAAGGTACTGTTTTCTATCAGTTGGCAAGGTGCGCACACAATCCCAGTGTTGTACAGCTTGCTTCTTCACCTTCCCGAAGCTGCCGCTCTCGCCGGCTGCCGGAGCCGAAGAAGCGGCTTCTTCGCGCAAAGACGATTGTGCCGCTCACAGTGCTCTCCTTAGCGCGGCTTCTGCCGAAAGACGCCCGGCAGCGGCTCTTACCTCCGGAGAGCATCCTACCTTCGTCTTTCGCGTCTTTTGTAGTCTACATCTTAGCAAAACGCTTTTCCACTATGTCTGGCTAGGAAAAACTGTGCCAGCACAGAAAACATCTCCCATCGTGTTCTAGAAGTTGCACGGATGTCTGCCAAGTGTTTGGCAGGAAGAAAAGAAAAGTTGTCCAAAACAGCTTCCAATCGAATGTTCCTGTGATTGGAAAAGTCAGGAGAGTGCAAAGGTACTGTTTTCTATCAGTTGGCAAGGTGCGCACACAATCCCAGTGTTGTACAGCTTGCTTCTTCATCTTCCCGAAGCTGCCACTCTCAGGAGGTAAGAGCCGCTGCCGGGCGTCTTTCGGCAGAAGCTGCGCTAAGGAGAGCACTGTGAGCGGCACAATCGTCTTTGCGCGAAGAAGCCGCTTCTTGGGCTCCGGCAGCCGGCGAGAGCGGCAGCTTCGGGAAGGTGAAGAAGCAAGCTGTACAACACTGGGATTGTGTGCGCACCTTGCCAACTGATAGAAAACAGTACCTTTGCACTCTCCTGACTTTTCCAATCACAGGAACATTCGATTGGAAGCTGTTTTGGACAACTTTTCTTTTCTTCCTGCCAAACACTTGGCAGACATCCGTGCAACTTCTAGAACACGATGGGAGATGTTTTCTGTGCTGGCACAGTTTTTCCTAGCCAGACATAGTGGAAAAGCGTTTTGCTAAGATGTAGACTACAAAAGACGCGAAAGACGAAGGTAGGATGCTCTCCGGAGGTAAGAGCCGCTGCCGGGCGTCTTTCGGCAGAAGCCGCGCTAAGGAGAGCACTGTGAGCGGCACAATCGTCTTTGCGCGAAGAAGCCGCTTCTTGGGCTCCGGCAGCCGGCGAGAGCGGCAGCTTCGGGAAGGTGAAGAAGCAAGCTGTACAACACTGGGATTGTGTGCGCACCTTGCCAACTGATAGAAAACAGTACCTTTGCACTCTCCTGACTTTTCCAATCACAGGAACATTCGATTGGAAGCTGTTTTGGACAACTTTTCTTTTCTTCCTGCCAAACACTTGGCAGACATCCGTGCAACTTCTAGAACACGATGGGAGATGTTTTCTGTGCTGGCACAGTTTTTCCTAGCCAGACATAGTGGAAAAGCGTTTTGCTAAGATGTAGACTACAAAAGACGCGAAAGACGAAGGTAGGATGCTCTCCGGAGGTAAGAGCCGCTGCCGGGCGTCTTTCGGCAGAAGCCGCGCTAAGGAGAGCACTGTGAGCGGCACAATCGTCTTTGCGCGAAGAAGCCGCTTCTTCGGCTCCGGCAGTCGGCGAGAGCGGCAGCTTCGGGAAGGTGAAGAAGCAAGCTGTACAACACTGGGATTGTGTGCGCACCTTGCCAACTGATAGAAAACAGTACCTTTGCACTCTCCTGACTTTTCCAATCACAGGAACATTCGATTGGAAGCTGTTTTGGACAACTTTTCTTTTCTTCCTGCCAAACACTTGGCAGACATCCGTGCAACTTCTAGAACACGATGGGAGATGTTTTCTGTGCTGGCACAGTTTTTCCTAGCCAGACATAGTGGAAAAGCGTTTTGCTAAGATGTAGACTACAAAAGACGCGAAAGACGAAGGTAGGATGCTCTCCGGAGGTAAGAGCCGCTGCCGGGCGTCTTTCGGCAGAAGCCGCGCTAAGGAGAGCCCTGTGAGCGGCACAATCGTCTTTGCGCGAAGAAGCCGCTTCTTGGGCTCCGGCAGCCGGCGAGAGCGGCAGCTTCGGGAAGGTGAAGAAGCAAGCTGTACAACACTGGGATTGTGTGCGCACCTTGCCAACTGATAGAAAACAGTACCTTTGCACTCTCCTGACTTTTCCAATCACAGGAACATTCGATTGGAAGCTGTTTTGGACAACTTTTCTTTTCTTCCTGCCAAACACTTGGCAGACATCCGTGCAACTTCTAGAACACGATGGGAGATGTTTTCTGTGCTGGCACAGTTTTTCCTAGCCAGACATAGTGGAAAAGCGTTTTGCTAAGATGTAGACTACAAAAGACGCGAAAGACGAAGGTAGGATGCTCTCCGGAGGTAAGAGCCGCTGCCGGGCGTCTTTCGGCAGAAGCCGCGCTAAGGAGAGCACTGTGAGCGGCACAATCGTCTTTGCGCGAAGAAGCCGATTCATCGGCTCCGGCAGTCGGCGAGAGCGGCAGCTTCGGGAAGGTGAAGAAGCAAGCTGTACAACACTGGGATTGTGTGCGCACCTTGCCAACTGATAGAAAACAGTACCTTTGCACTCTCCTGACTTTTCCAATCACAGGAACATTCGATTGGAAGCTGTTTTGGACAACTTTTCTTTTCTTCCTGCCAAACACTTGGCAGACATCCGTGCAACTTCTAGAACACGATGGGAGATGTTTTCTGTGCTGGCACAGTTTTTCCTAGCCAGACATAGTGGAAAAGCGTTTTGCTAAGATGTAGACTACAAAAGACGCGAAAGACGAAGGTAGGATGCTCTCCGGAGGTAAGAGCCGCTGCCGGGCGTCTTTCGGCAGAAGCCGCGCTAAGGAGAGCCCTGTGAGCGGCACAATCGTCTTTGCGCGAAGAAGCCGCTTCTTGGGCTCCGGCAGCCGGCGAGAGCGGCAGCTTCGGGAAGGTGAAGAAGCAAGCTGTACAACACTGGGATTGTGTGCGCACCTTGCCAACTGATAGAAAACAGTACCTTTGCACTCTCCTGACTTTTCCAATCACAGGAACATTCGATTGGAAGCTGTTTTGGACAACTTTTCTTTTCTTCCTGCCAAACACTTGGCAGACATCCGTGCAACTTCTAGAACACGATGGGAGATGTTTTCTGTGCTGGCACAGTTTTTCCTAGCCAGACATAGTGGAAAAGCGTTTTGCTAAGATGTAGACGACAAGAGAGGCTAAAGAGTGGATGTTAGCAAATGACACCCATCTTCAAAAAAGGCAATTAAGAGGACTCGCCATAGTACAAACCAGCCAGCCTCTTTTTTATCCCCAGGAAGTTGATGAAGCAGCTCTTCCTGGAAATCCTTGCCAGGCACATGACAGATGACCAAATAATGTAGTTAGCATGATTTTTCAGGGGAATTTCATGCTGAACATCACTTTAAACTCCTCTGATGAATCAACTTGACTGGTAGATGAAGGGAATATTATCTGCCTGGGCTTCAGGGAGGTTTTTGACATACCTCTACATGGCATCACACATATATATGGAAGCAATAGTGCAAAGGGGAGGGAATCAGTGTCTTTTCAGTGATGCTGAGGGAAAAGACAAGAGGCAGTGGGCACACACTGAAATACAGGAGATTGCCTTTGAACATCAGTAAATGTTTCTTTACTGTCAGGGTGACTGAACCACGGCACAGACTGCCCAGAAAGATTGTGGAGCCTGGATCTTTGAAGACATTAAAAGTACACCCAGATAGAATCCTGGGCAAGAGGCTCTAGGTATCCTGGTTTAGGCAGGGGGGTTGGGCCTGGTTAGCCCCACCAACCCCTTCCACTCTCTTTCATTCTGTGCTAGTGAATTCTCTTCAAGATGCATTTCAAAGCACTGGCATGACAAAGTTCTGTGCAGACAGAGATCCAAATGGACATGGCATCTAAGTTCCTTAAGCAGTGTTCAAGAAGAATGTAAAACTCTGGCACAAGTGTCTCTTCCCTAACTGAATCCCTTTCATGGGAAAATTCCCAGCTCTAGAAAGATCTTCTGATACGCATGCTTAAGACTGACACTGGCTGAGCAAATTTCTCCCTATGTATATCTAAGACCAGTTAGGATCTTCACCCAAAGTGCTGTCAACATAGTCACAGAATGCCTATTGTTAAGAAGTGACAGCTTCCATCAGAATGGCAGCTATTGGTCCACAAAATGGATTAATGGATGGGAATTATCTACGTGGGTTAAAAACAAAAATAAAGAGTTGGTCTTTATTTATCAATTTCATGGCAATATTGATAAGGGAAGAAAAAGATCTAAGTCCTTGACTTTCTGGACTCGAGGAAAGATTTTAAAAATTCCTTGTAAAAATGTATGATCACAATCAGACTATTGAAACCATTTTAGTTGGGAACAAAGTTCCAAAATTGTCTAGATAGTGGCAAAGAAGCCAAGAAAATAGGAAAGAAACAAAAAGAGAGCAAAAGAGTCAGCTTCAGTGTACAAGCTCGTTCTAGAAGTAGTCTGCTGGGAAAAGGAACCCCCAGCTAAATTTCCAATGTATTCCTGCGCTTGATTCAGTAACTGGTCAATGTAAAAACCAATCCTTTTGTACAACTTCTTCCAGCAACAAAAACTCCAACAGGTTGACACTACCATCATGCCTGTTCCAGACATATTTAAAAGAGAAATGATGATTTTCTTGAAAACCTACTTACATAAAAGTTGCAAGATGGTGGAGGGATTCCCACATCCTCCTTCCTCCATCTGGCTTGAAAGTATATTTGATAAAATATGCAACAAAGCACATGATTTATAAGGGAGAGTCAAATGGATGATTTGGGAATCGATCTCTTGTTGATAGTAAACTTCATATCCACTCGGTGTGACCTTTTTAAAACAAAATGTGGAGCTGAGGCATGAATCTGCCACAACAATTGTAAAGCAAACATACACACTCCCCTTCATATGCCCCCCCCTCCACACACACCTAGGCACACACAGAGATCAGCATAGCAGATCATGAACACCTTGGAAAAGACTGAAATGCTAAATGCCTCTCTTGATGGGCAAAAGAGCTGGTGCAGTAATTCAAATGCCTGGTACAAAAATTCTGTTTAATATTTAGCTCCTATTTAAAACACAGCTTTTCATTTCATTCTATTTACAGAATATTTTCATTTCATTTGTTTCTTTAAAATTACTTAGTTCTCACCTGTTGTATGTCTAGGAATATTTTCTTCCAAAAATAGAAAAAAATAGATGATATCTTTTCAGCAGAAAACATTGGTTGATACAATTTTAAACCATCATGATATGGAAGAATTCTTCTGTCCCTCTCGAAGGTGGAAGAAGCATTTGGATCACAGATCATCTACAATGAAATACTTGACATGTTTAAGATGCTTTCAATCAATTTTGATCGTCAATTGCTTATTTGTTGTAAACAGTAATTTTTCAGTGAAGGGAAAGTGTGTGTGGTATATCTACATGATATGTTCAAAGGCAGTTCCTACTAATGGCCAGGCTGAATTCCAGTAAATAATGTCCCGAATGATATTTTGCCGCCTTCTTTGGCACTTCATGAAATCTTACCCCGATGAAGTGCTGAAACACAGAGATTTTCTCTTAGAGAGTGTCTCATGTTGTAACCTATCCCATGGATTTTATGCTGTAATTCTTATCTCTTTTAAAATTTACTATCTTCTGTACAGTTTTCATGAAACTTTCTGTTACAGTAGTGAATAGCACAGATAAATGTCATTTTGTACAACTTTGAATTTACCCCAAGAGCTGAGAGAAAACTTGATCCTATACTTCAATCCGAGTTTCTTCTATAGTCCAACTTTGTTTCTCTACCATCAAGCTTCTCCTTTGTTGCTGCTCCAAGCCCCGTCCAAGGTGACCTTGAATACTTTCAGGGATGGGACACCCACAACTTCTCTGGGCAACCTGTTCCAGTGTTCCAGCACTCCCACAGTAAAAAAGGCCTTCCTTTCATCTAATATGTGTAGGAAATCATAAATCTAGGCATAGAAGCTTGGAGTGCAAATTTGAAATTCTTTGGATTTGAAGCACATTTTATATGAATACTGACTTACAGATGACTAAAAGATGTTGATGGGCATTTGAGCTGACAAGTTTTGAAAAAGTGCACGGAAATTAAAATTGAAACCACTAAAATTAAAAACTCCTTGCCATTTTCTTTTTCCTCTCCTATTCAAAATTGCATATGTCAGATATCAGTGCTTCATGCAAACCTCTCAGATGCTCTCAGAGAAAAAGCTTTTCTTTCAGACTAAGTTGCGGTTGACGTAGAACACTAGCAGGAGTGAAAGATTTTCTGGGCATCGGGGCAGCCCGTTCTCCTTGGATTTGTGTGCAGAATGCATTTTATCCAAACTGGAAAATAGATCCCAGCTCTGTTCTATTCATCATCCTTACTTCATCAGGCCAGAAGATTCTGTGAAAAGTAGCCTGTGGACCTTGAAGACAGCGCATGTGAACCAGATGAGAGGTGATAGAGAAGTTGAGGGAGAGAAGAAAGAGCATGAGGCTGAAACCAGAAAGTATTTCTCCACGTGATCATGGAAGATTGCAGGAGCCACTTGGTACTATCAAACCAGCCCAACTTGGCACTTGTGCCACCTTGGGTCTGGGAGCCATGTTGCATATCGTGCATTTTAAGGAGCCAGCTGGCCACACCCAGCCATATGCCCCCAAACACAAACCAAGGCCCTTTTCTCTGGCAAACAAAACTCAGCTGCCCTGCTTCTGGATGGCAGATTGCAGGAACCACTTGGTACTATCAAACCAGCCCAACTTGGCACTGGTGCCACCATGGGTCTGGTCACCATCCTGCCTATTGTAGCTTTTCAGGAGCCAGCCGGTCACTCTCAGCCATAGGCCCCCAAACACAAACCTCGGCCCGTTTCCCTGGCAAACAAAAGTAAGCTGCCCCGCTTCTGCATGGCAGATTGCAGGAGCTACTTAGTACTATCAAATCAGCCCGACTTGGCACAGGTGCCACCTTGGATCTGGGAACCATCCTGTGTATCGTGGATTTTCAGGGGCCAGCCGGCCACTCTCAGCCACATGCCCCCAAAAACAAACCACGGACCTTTTCTCTGGCAAACAAAAATCAGCTGCCCCACTTCTGGATGGCAGATTGCAGGAGCCACTTGGGACTATCACACCAGCACAACATGGCACTGCTGCCACCTTGGATCTGGGAACAATCCTGCGTATTGTACATATTCAGGAACCAGCCGAACACTCCCAGCCACAGGCCCCCAAACACAAACAACGGCCCTTTTCTCTGGCAAACAAAACTCAACTGCCCCTCTTCTGGATGGCAAATTGCAGGACGCACTTGGTACTACAAAAAGAGCCCGACTTGGCAGTGGTGCCACCTTGGCTCTGGGAACCATCCTGCGTATCGAGCATTTTAAGGAGCCAGCCGGCAATTCCCAGCCGTATGCCCCAAAAAGAAACCATGGACCTTTTCTCTGGCAAAAAAAACTCAGCTGTCCCGCTTCTGGATGGCAGATTGCAGGAGTTACTTTGAACCATACAACCAGCCTTACTTGGCACTGGTGCCACCTTGGATCTGGGAAACATCCTGCCTATCGTTGATTTTCAGGGGCCAGCCGGCCACTCTCAGCCATAGGCCCCCAAACCAAAACCTAGGCCTATTTCTCTGGCAAACAAAAGTAAGCTGCCCTGCTTCTGGATGGCAGATTGCAGGAGACACTTGGTACTATCAAACCAGCCCGACTTGGCACTGGTGCGACCTTGGATCTGGGAACCATGCTCTGTATCGTGGATATTCAGGGGCCAGCCGGCCACTCTCAGCCATATGTCCCCAAACAGAAACCTCGGCCCGTTTCTCTGGCAAACAAAACTCAACTGCCCCTCTTCTGGATGGCAAATTGCAGGATGAACTTGATACTAAAACCGCAGGCCGACTTGGTAGTGGTGACACCTTGGGCCTGGGAACCATCATGCGTATCGAGCATTTTAAGGAGCCAGCCGGCCACTCCCAGCAATATGCCCCCAAAAACAATCCACGGAATTTTCCTCTGGCAAACAAAAATCAGCTGCCTCGCTTCTGGATGGCAGATTGCAGGAGCCACTTTGCACCATCAAACCAGCCCGACTTGGCACTGGTGCCACATTGCATCTGGGAACCATGCTGCCTAGCATGGATTTTCAGGAGCCAGCCGGCCACTCTCAGCTATATACCCCCAAACAAAACCCACGGCCCGTTTCCCTGGCAAACAAAATTAGGCTGCCCCGCTTCTGGATGGCAGATTGCAGGACGCACTTGGTAGTATCAAACCAGCAAAACTTGGCACTGGTGCCACCTTGGGTCTGGGAACCATCCTGCGTATCGTGGGTTCAAAGGAGCCAGCCAGTCACTCCCAGCCACAGGCCCCCAAATACAAACAATGTCGCTTTTCCCTGGAAAACAAAACTCGCCTGCCAACTTTTTGATGGCAGATTGCAGGAGCCACTTGGTACTATCAAACCAGCCCAACTTGGCACTGGTGCCACCATGGGTCTGGTAACCATCCTGCCTATTGTAGCTTTCCAGGAGCCAGCCGGTCACTCCCAGCCATAGGTCCCCAGTCACAAACCTCGGCCCGTTTCCCTGGCAAACAAAAGTAAGCTACCCCGCTTCTGGATGGCAGATTGCAGGAGCCACTTGGTACTATCAAACCAGCCCAACTTGGCACTGGTGCCACCTTGGGTCTGGGAACCATGCTGCGTAACACAGATTCTAAGGCGCCAGTCGGCCACTACGAGCCACAAGCCCCCAAACACAAACAACGGCGCTATTCTCTTGCAAACAAAACTCAACTGCCCCTCTTCTGGATGGCAAATTGCAGGACGCACTTGGTACTATAAAAACAGCCCGACTTGGCACTGGTGCCCCCTTGGGTCTGGGAACCATCCTGCGTATCGATCTTTTTAATGAGACAGCCGGCCGCTCCCAGCCATATGCCCCCAAACACAACCCACGGCCCTTTTCTCTGGCAAACAAAACTCAACTGCACCGCTTCTGGATGGCAGATTGCAGGAGCCACTTGGTACTATCAAACCAGCCCGACTTGGCACTGGTGCCACCTTGGGTCTGGGAACCATCCTGCGTATTGTGGGTTGTCAGGAGCCAGCCGAACACTCTCGGCCACAGACCCCAATTAAAAACAACGGCCCGTTTCACAGGCAAACAAAACTCAGCTGCCCCGCTTCTGGATGGGAGATTGCAGGAGGCACTTGGTGTAATCAAACCAGCCCGACTTGGCACTGGTGCCACCTTGGGTCTGGGAACCATCCTGCGTATCGTGGATTCTAAGGAGCCAGCCGGCCACTCCTAGCCACAGGCCCCCAAACAAAAACCTAGGCCTATTTCTCTGGCAAACAAAAGTAAGCTGCCCTGCTTCTGGATGGCAGATTGCAGGAGACACTTGGTACTATCAAACCAGCCCGACTTGGCACTGGTGCCACCTTGGATCTGGGAACCATGCTCTGTATCGTGGATATTCAGGGGCCAGCCGGCCACTCTCAGCCATATGTCCCCAAACAGAAACCTCGGCCCGTTTCTCTGGCAAACAAAACTCAACTGCCCCTCTTCTGGATGGCAAATTGCAGGATGAACTTGATACTAAAACCGCAGGCCGACTTGGTAGTGGTGACACCTTGGGCCTGGGAACCATCATGCGTATCGAGCATTTTAAGGAGCCAGCCGGCCACTCCCAGCAATATGCCCCCAAAAACAATCCACGGAATTTTCCTCTGGCAAACAAAAATCAGCTGCCTCGCTTCTGGATGGCAGATTGCAGGAGCCACTTTGCACCATCAAACCAGCCCGACTTGGCACTGGTGCCACATTGCATCTGGGAACCATGCTGCCTAGCGTGGATTTTCAGGAGCCAGCCGGCCACTCTCAGCTATATGCCCCCAAACAAAACCCACGGCCCGTTTCCCTGGCAAACAAAATTAAGCTGCCCCGCTTCTGGATGGCAGATTGCAGGACGCACTTGGTAGTATCAAACCAGCAAAACTTGGCACTGGTGCCACCTTGGGTCTGGGAACCATCCTGCGTATCGTGGGTTCAAAGGAGCCAGCCGGTCACTCCAAGCCACAGGCCCCCAAATACAAACAATGTCGCTTTTCCCTGGAAAACAAATCTCGCCTGCCAACTTTTTGATGGCAGATTGCAGGAGCCACTTGGTACTATCAAACCAGCCCAACTTGGCACTGGTGCCACCATGGGTCTGGTCACCATCCTGCCTATTGTAGCTTTCCAGGAGCCAGCCGGTCACTCCCAGCCATAGGTCCCCAGTCACAAACCTCGGCCCGTTTCCCTGGCAAACAAAAGTAAGCTACCCCGCTTCTGGATGGCAGATTGCAGGAGCCACTTGGTACTATCAAACCAGCCCAACTTGGCACTGGTGCCACCTTGGGTCTGGGAACCATGCTGCGTAACACAGATTCTAAGGCGCCAGTCGGCCACTACGAGCCACAAGCCCCCAAACACAAACAACGGCGCTATTCTCTGGCAAACAAAACTCAACTGCCCCTCTTCTGGATGGCAAATTGCAGGACGCACTTGGTACTATAAAAACAGCCCGACTTGGCACTGGTGCCCCCTTGGGTCTGGGAACCATCCTGCGTATCGATCTTTTTACTGAGACAGCCGGCCACTCCCAGCCATATGCCCCCAAACACAACCCACGGCCCTTTTCTCTGGCAAACAAAACTCAACTGCACCGCTTCTGGATGGCAGATTGCAGGAGCCACTTGGTACTATCAAACCAGCCCGACTTGGCACTGGTGCCACCTTGGGTCTGGGAACCATCCTGCGTATTGTGGGTTGTCAGGAGCCAGCCGAACACTCTCGGCCACAGACCCCAATTAAAAACAACGGCCCGTTTCACAGGCAAACAAAACTCAGCTGCCCCGCTTCTGGATGGGAGATTGCAGGAGGCACTTGGTGTAATCAAACCAGCCCGACTTGGCACTGGTGCCACCTTGGGTCTGGGAACCATCCTGCGTATCGTGGATTCTAAGGAGCCAGCCGGCCACTCCTAGCCACAGGCCCCCAAACAAAAACCTAGGCCTATTTCTCTGGCAAACAAAAGTAAGCTGCCCTGCTTCTGGATGGCAGATTGCAGGAGACACTTGGTACTATCAAACCAGCCCGACTTGGCACTGGTGCCACCTTGGATCTGGGAACCATGCTCTGTATCGTGGATATTCAGGGGCCAGCCGGCCACTCTCAGCCATATGTCCCCAAACAGAAACCTCGGCCCGTTTCTCTGGCAAACAAAACTCAACTGCCCCTCTTCTGGATGGCAAATTGCAGGATGAACTTGATACTAAAACCGCAGGCCGACTTGGTAGTGGTGACACCTTGGGCCTGGGAACCATCATGCGTATCGAGCATTTTAAGGAGCCAGCCGGCCACTCCCAGCAATATGCCCCCAAAAACAATCCACGGAATTTTCCTCTGGCAAACAAAAATCAGCTGCCTCGCTTCTGGATGGCAGATTGCAGGAGCCACTTTGCACCATCAAACCAGCCCGACTTGGCACTGGTGCCACATTGCATCTGGGAACCATGCTGCCTAGCGTGGATTTTCAGGAGCCAGCCGGCCACTCTCAGCTATATGCCCCCAAACAAAACCCACGGCCCGTTTCCCTGGCAAACAAAATTAAGCTGCCCCGCTTCTGGATGGCAGATTGCAGGACGCACTTGGTAGTATCAAACCAGCAAAACTTGGCACTGGTGCCACCTTGGATCTGGGAACCATCCTTCCTATCGTGGATTTTCAGGGGCCAGCCGGTCACTCTCAGCCATAGGCCCCAAACACAAACCACGGCCCTTTTCTCTGGAAAACAAAACTCAACTGCCCCTCTTCTGGATGGCAGATTGCAGGAGCCACTGGGTACTATGAAACCAGCCCTACTTGGCACTGATGCCACCTTGGGTCTGGGAACCATGCTGCGTATCATGGATTTTCAGGAGCCAGCCGGCCACTGCCAGCCACAGGCCCCGAAACACAAACAACAGCCTTTTTCTCTGGCAAACAAAATTCAGCTGCCCCGCTTCTGGATGGCAGATTGCAGGAACCACTTGGTACTAACAAACCAGCCCGACTTGGCACTGATGCCACCTTGGGTCTGGGAACCATCCTGCGTATCGTGGATTCAAAGGAGCCAGCTGGCCACTCCCAGCCACAGGCCCCAAAACACACACAACGGTGCTTTTCCCTGGAAAACAAAACTCGCCTGCCAAACTTTTGATGGCAGATTGCAGGAGCCACTTGTTATTATCAAACCAGCCCAACTTGGCACTGGTGCCACCATGGGTCTGGTCACCATCCTGCCTATCGTAGCTTTTCAGGAGCCAGCCAGCAACCCCCAGCCAGAGGCCCCCAGACAAATATTTCGGCCCGTTTCCCTGGCAAACAAAAGTAAGCTGCCCCGCTTCTGGATGGCATATTGCAGGAGCCACTTGGTACTATCAAACCAGCCCAACTTGGCACTGGTGCCAACTCAGGTCTGGGAACCATCCTGCGTATCGTGGGTTCTAAGGAGCCAGCTGGCCACTCCCAGCCACAGGCCCCCAAACACAAACAACGGCGCTTTTCCCTGGAAAACAAAACTCGCCTGCCAACTTTTTGATGGCAGATTGCAGGAGCCACTTGGTACTATCAAACCAGCCCAACTTGGCACTGGTGCCACCATGGGTCTGGTAACCATCCTGCCTATTGTAGCTTTCCAGGAGCCAGCCGGTCACTCCCAGCCATAGGTCCCCAGTCACAAACCTCGGCCCGTTTCCCTGGCAAACAAAAGTAAGCTACCCCGCTTCTGGATGGCAGATTGCAGGAGCCACTTGGTACTATCAAACCAGCCCAACTTGGCACTGGTGCCACCTTGGGTCTGGGAACCATGCTGCGTAACACAGATTCTAAGGCGCCAGTCGGCCACTACGAGCCACAAGCCCCCAAACACAAACAACGGCGCTATTCTCTGGCAAACAAAACTCAACTGCCCCTCTTCTGGATGGCAAATTGCAGGACGCACTTGGTACTATAAAAACAGCCCGACTTGGCACTGGTGCCCCCTTGGGTCTGGGAACCATCCTGCGTATCGATCTTTTTAATGAGACAGCCGGCCACTCCCAGCCATATGCCCCCAAACACAACCCACGGCCCTTTTCTCTGGCAAACAAAACTCAACTGCACCGCTTCTGGATGGCAGATTGCAGGAGCCACTTGGTACTATCAAACCAGCCCGACTTGGCACTGGTGCCACCTTGGGTCTGGGAACCATCCTGCGTATTGTGGGTTGTCAGGAGCCAGCCGAACACTCTCGGCCACAGACCCCAATTAAAAACAACGGCCCGTTTCACAGGCAAACAAAACTCAGCTGCCCCGCTTCTGGATGGGAGATTGCAGGAGGCACTTGACACTGTGAAACCAGCCCCACTTGGCACTGGTGCCACCTTGGGTCTGGGAACCATGCTGCGTATCATGGATTTTCAGGAGCCAGCCGGCCACTCCCAGCCACAGGCCCCCAAACACAAACCACAGACTTTTTGTCTGGCAAACAAAATTCAGCTGCCCCGCTTCTGGATGGCAGATTGCAGGAGCCACTTGGGACTATCACACCAGGACAACATGGCACTGCTGCCACCTTGGATCTGGGAACCATCCTTCCTATCGTGGATTTTCAGGGGCCAGCCGGTCACTCTCAGCCATAGGCCCCAAACACAAACCACGGCCCTTTTCTCTGGAAAACAAAACTCAACTGCCCCTCTTCTGGATGGCAGATTGCAGGAGCCACTGGGTACTATGAAACCAGCCCTACTTGGCACTGATGCCACCTTGGGTCTGGGAACCATGCTGCGTATCATGGATTTTCAGGAGCCAGCCGGCCACTGCCAGCCACAGGCCCCGAAACACAAACAACAGCCTTTTTCTCTGGCAAACAAAATTCAGCTGCCCCGCTTCTGGATGGCAGATTGCAGGAACCACTTGGTACTAACAAAACAGCCCGACTTGGCACTGATGCCACCTTGGGTCTGGGAACCATCCTGCGTATCGTGGATTCAAAGGAGCCAGCTGGCCACTCCCAGCCACAGGCCCCAAAACACACACAACGGTGCTTTTCCCTGGAAAACAAAACTCGCCTGCCAAACTTTTGATGGCAGATTGCAGGAGCCACTTGTTATTATCAAACCAGCCCAACTTGGCACTGGTGCCACCATGGGTCTGGTCACCATCCTGCCTATCGTAGCTTTTCAGGAGCCAGCCAGCCACCCCCAGCCAGAGGCCCCCAGACAAATATTTCGGCCCGTTTCCCTGGCAAACAAAAGTAAGCTGCCCCGCTTCTGGATGGCAGATTGCAGGAGCCACTTGGTACTATCAAACCAGCCCAACTTGGCACTGGTGCCAACTCAGGTCTGGGAACCATCCTGCGTATCGTGGGTTCTAAGGAGCCAGCTGGCCACTCCCAGCCACAGGCCCCCAAACACAAACAACGGCGCTTTTCCCTGGAAAACAAAACTCGCCTGCCAACTTTTTGATGGCAGATTGCAGGAGCCACTTGGTACTATCAAACCAGCCCAACTTGGCACTGCTGCCACCATGGGTCTGGTCACCATCCTGCCTATCGTAGCTTTTCAGGAGCCAGCCGGTCACTCCCAGCCATAGGCCCCCAGACACAAACCTCGGCCCGTTTCCCTGGCAAACAAAAGTAAGCTGCCCCGCTTCTGCATGGCAGATTGCAGGAGCTACTTAGTACTATCAAACCAGCCCGACTTGGCACTGGTGACACCTCTGGTCTGGGAACCATCCTGCCTATCGTGGATTTTCAGGGGCCAGCCGGCCACTCTCAGCCATATGCCCCAAAAACAAACCACGGCCCTTTTCTCTGGCAAACAAAACTCAACTGCCCCTCTTCTGGATGGCAAATTTTAGGACGCACTTTGTACTACGAAAACCGCCCGACGTGGCACTGGTGCCACCTTGTGTCAGGGAACCATCCTGCATATCGAGCTTTTTAAGGAGCCAGCCGGCCACGCCCAGCCATATACCCCCAAAAACAAACCACGGACCATTTCTCTTGGAAACAAAAATCCGCTGCCCCGCGTCTGTATGGCAGATTGCAGGAGCCACTTTGCACCATCAAACCAGCCCGACTTGGCACTGGTGCCACCTTGGGTCTGGGAACAATCCTGCATATCGTGGATTCTAAGGAGCCAGCCGGCCACTCCCTGCCACAGGCCCCCAAACAAAAACAACGGCGCTTTTCCCTGGAAAACAAAATTCGCCTGCCAGCTTTTTGATGGCAGATTGCAGGAGCCACTTGGTACTATCAAATCATCCCAACTTGGCACTGGTGCCACTATGGGTCTGGGAACCATCCTGCCTATTGTAGCATTTCAGGAGCCAGCCGGTCACTCCCAGCCATAGGCCCCCAGACACAAACCTCGGACCGTTTCCCTGGCAAACAAAATTAAGCTGCCCCGATTCTGGATGGCAGATTGCAGGAGCCACTTGGTTGTGTCAAACCAGCCCGACTTGGCACTGGTGCCACCTTGGGTCTGGGAACCATCCTGCGTAACGTGGATTCTAAGCAGCCACCCGGCCACTCTGAGCCACAGGCCCCCAAACACAAACAACGGCGCTTTTCCCTGGAAAACAAAACTCGCCTGCCAACTTTTTGATGGCAGATTGCAGGAGCCACTTGGTACTATCAAACCAGCCCAACTTGGCACTGGTGCCACCTCTGGTCTGGGAACCATCCTGCCTATTGTAGCTTTTCAGGAGCCAGCCGGTCACTCCCAGCCATAGACCCCCAGACACAAACCTCGGCCCGTTTCCCTGGAAAACAAAAGTAAGTTACCCCGATTCTGGATGGCAGATTGCAGGAGCCACTTGGTACTATCAAATCAGCCCAACTTGGCACTGGTGCCACCATGGGTCTGGTAAACATCCTGCCTATCGTAGCTTTTCAGGAGCCAGCCGGTCACTCCCTGCCATAGGCCCCCGGACACAAACCTCGGCCCGTTTCCCTGGCAAACAAAAGTAAGCTGCCCCGCTTTTGGATGGCAGATTGCAGGATGCACTTGGTACTTACAAACCAGCCCGACTTGGCCCTGGTGCCACCTTGGCTCTGGGAACCATGCTGCGTAACGTAGATTCTACGAGGACAGGCGGCCACTCCCAGCCACAGGCCTCTAAACAAAAACAACGGCGCTTTTCCCTGGAAAACAAAACTCGCCTGCCAACTTCTTGATGGCAGATTGCAGGAACCACTTGGTACTATCAAACCAGCCCAACTTGGCACTGGTGCCACCATGGGTCTGGTCACCATCCTGCCTATCGTAGCTTTTCAGGAGCCAGCCGCTCACTCCCACCCATAGGCCCCCAGACAAATACCTCGGCACGTTTCCCTGGCAAACAAAAGTAGGCTGCCCCGCTTCTGGATGGCAAATTGCAGGACGCACTTGGTACTACGAAAACAGCCCGACTTGGCACTGATGCCACCTTGGGTCAGGGAACAATCCTGCGTATAGAGCTTTTTAAGGAGCCAGCCGGCCACGTCCAGTCATATACCCCCAAAAAAAAAACCACGGAACTTTTCTCCAGCAAACAAAAATCCGCTGCCCCGCGTCTGGATGGCAGATTGCAGGAGCTATTTAGTATTATCAAAGCAGCCCCACTTGGCACTGGTGGCACCATGAGTCTGGTAACCATCCTGCCTATCGTAGCTTTTCAGTAGTCAGCCGGTCACTCCCAGCCATAGGCCCCCAGACAAATACCTCGGCCCGTTTCCCTGGGAAAAAAAAGTAAGCTGTCCCGCTTCTGGATGGCAGATTGCAGGAGCCACTTGGTACTATCAAACCAGCCCAACTTGTTCCCAGACCCAAGGTGGCACCAGTGCCACGTGGGGCTGGTTTGATGGTGCAACGTGGCTCCTGCAATCTGCCATCCAAAAGCGGGGCAGCTTACTTTTGTTTGCCAGGGAAACGGGCCGAGGTTTGTGTCTGGGGGTCTATGGCTGGGAGTGACCGGCTGGCTCCTGAAAAGCTACGATAGGCAGGATGGTTCCCAGACCAGACGTGGCACCAGTGCCAAGTTGGGCTGGTTTGATAGTACCAAGTGGCTCCTGCAATCTGCCATCAAAAACTTGGCAGGCGAGTTTTGTTTTCCAGGGAAAAGCGCCGTAGTTTTTGTTTGGGGGCCTGTGGCTCAGAGTGGCCGGGTGGCTGCTTAGAATCCACGATACGCAGGATGGTTCCCAGACCCAAGGTGGCACCAGTGCCAAGTCGGGCTGGTTTGACACAACCAAGTGGCTCCTGCAATCTGCCATCCAGAATCGGGGCAGCTTAATTTTGTTTGCCAGGGAAACGGTCCGAGGTTTGTGTCTGGGGGCCTATGGCTGGGAGTGACCGGCTGGCTCCTGAAATGCTACAATAGGCAGGATGGTTCCCAGACCCATAGTGGCACCAGTGCCAAGTTGGGATGATTTGATAGTACCAAGTGGCTCCTGCAATCTGCCATCAAAAAGTTGGCAGGCGAATTTTGTTTTCCAGGGAAAAGCGCCGTTGTTTGTGTTTGGGGGCCTGTGGCTGGGAGTGGCCGGCTGGCTCCTTAGAATCCACGATATGCAGGATTGTTCCCAGACCCAAGGTGGCACCAGTGCCAAGTCGGGCTGGTTTGATGGTGCAAAGTGGCTCCTGCAATCTGCCATACAGACGCGGGGCAGCGGATTTTTTTTTCCAAGAGAAATGGTCCGTGGTTTGTTTTTGGGGGTTTATGGCTGGGCGTGGCCGGCTGGCTCCTTAAAAAGCTCGATATGCAGGATGGTTCCCTGACACAAGGTGGCACCAGTGCCACGTCGGGCGGTTTTCGTAGTACAAAGTGCGTCCTAAAATTTGCCATCCAGAAGAGGGGCAGTTGAGTTTTGTTTGCCAGAGAAAAGGGCCGTGGTTTGTTTTTGGGGGCATATGGCTGAGAGTGGCCGGCTGGCTCCTGAAAAGCTACGATAGGCAGGATGTTTACCAGACCCATGGTGGCACCAGTGCCAAGTTGGGCTGATTTGATAGTACCAAGTGGCTCCTGCAATCTGCCATCCAGAATCGGGGTAGCTTACTTTTGTTTTCCAGGGAAACGGGCCGAGGTTTGTGTCTGGGGGTCTATGGTTGGGAGTGGCCGGCTGGCTCCATAGAAACCACGATACGCAGCATGGTTCCCAGACCAGAGGTGGCACCAGTGCCAAGTTGGGCTGGTTTGATACTACCAAGTGGTTCCTGCAATCTGCCATCCAGAAGCGGGGCAGCTTACTTTTGTTTGCCAGGGAAACGGATCGTTGTTTGTGTTTGGGGGCCTATGGCTGGGACTGACCGGCTGGCTCCATAAAATCCACGATACGCAGGATGGTTCCCAGACCAGAAGTGGCACCAGTGCCAAGTCGGGCTGGTTTGATAGTACCAAGTGGCTCCTGCAATCTGCCATCCAGAAGCGGGGCAGCTTACTTTTGTTTGCCAGGGAAACGGGCCGAGGTTTGTGTCTCGGGGCCTATGGCAGGCAGTGACCGGCTGGCTCCTGAAAGCTACGATAGGCAGGATGGTGACAAGACCCATGGTGGCACCAGTGCCAAGTTGGGCTGGTTTGATAGTACCAAGTGGCTCCTGCAATCTGCCATCAAAACGTTGGCAGGCGAGTTTTGTTTTCCAGGGAAAAGCGCCGTTGTTTGTGTTTGGGGGCCTGTGGTTGGGAGTGGCCGGCTGGCTCCTTAGAAACCACAATACGCAGGATGGTTCCCAGACCAGCGGTGGCACCAGTGCCAAGTCGGGCTGGTTTGATAGTACCAAGTGGCTCCTGCAATCTGCCATCCAGAAGCGGGGCAGCTTACTTTTGTTTGCCACGGAAACGGGCCGTTGTTTGTGTTTGGGGGCCTGTGGCTGGGAGTGGCCGACTGGCTCCTTAGAATCCACGATACGCAGGATGGTTCCCAGACCAGAGGTGGCACCAGTGCCAAGTCGGGCTGGTTTGATAGTACCAAGTGGCTCCTGCAATCTGCCATCCAGAAGCGGGGCAGCTTAATTTCCTTTGCCAGGGAAACGGGCCGAGCTTTGTGTCTGGGGGCCTATGGCTGGGAGTGACCGGCTGGCTCCTGAAAAGTTACGATAGGCAGGATGGTGACCAGACCCATGGTGGCACCAGTGCCAAGTTGGGCTGGTTTGATAGTACCAAGTGGCTCCTGCAATCTGCCATCAAAACGTTGGTAGGCGAGTTTTGTTTTCCAGGGAAAAGCGCCGTTGTTTTTGTTTGGGGGCCTGTGGCTGGGAGTGGCCGGCTGGCTCCTTAGAATCCACGATACGCACCATGGTATCCAGACCCAAGGTGGCACCAGTGCCAAGTTTTGCTGGTTTGATAGTACCAAGTGGTTCCTGCAATCTGCCATCCAGAAGCAGGGCAGCTTACTTTTGTTTGCCAGGGAAACGGGCCGAGGTTTGTGTCTGGGGGCCTATGGCTGCGAGTGACCGGCTGGCTCCTGAAAAGCTACGATAGCCAGGATGGTGACCAGACCCATGGTGGCACCAGTCCCAAGTTGGGCTGGTTTGATAGTACCAAGTGGCTCCTGCAATCTGCCATCAAAAGTTTGGCAGGCGAGTTTTGTTTTCCAGGGAAAAGCGCCGTTGATGTGTTTAGGGGCCTGTGGCTGGGAGTGGCCGGCTGGCTCCTTAGAATCCACCATACGCAGGATGGTTCCCAGACCCAAGGTGGCACCATTGCCTAGTCGGGATAGTTTGATGGTGCAAAGTGGCTCCTGCAATCTGCCATCCAGAAGCGGGGCAGCTTACTTTTGTTTGCCAGGGAAACGGGCCGAGGTTTGTGTCTGGGGGCCTATGGCTGGGAGTGACCGGCTGGCTCCTGAAAAGCTACGATAGGCAGGATGGTGACCAGACCCAAGGTGGCACCAGTGCCAAGTTGGGCTGGTTTGATGGTACCAAGTGGCTCCTGCAATCTGCCATCAAAAAGTTGGCAGGCGAGTTTTGTTTTCCAGGGAAAAGAGCCGTTGTTTTTGTTTGGGGGCCTGTGGCTGGGAGTGGCCGGCTGGCTCATTAGAATCCACGATACGCAGGATGGTTCCCAGACTTGTCGTGGCACCAGTGCCAAGTCGGGCTGGTTTGATAGTACCAAGTGGATCCTGCAATCTGCCATCCAGAAGCGGGGCAGCTTACTTTTGTTTGCCAGGGAAACGGGCCGAGGTTTTTGTCTGGGGGCCTATGGCTGGGAGTGACCGGCTGGCTCCTGAAAAGCTACGATAGGCAGGATGGTGACCAGACCCATGGTGGCACCAGTGCCAAGTTGGGCTGGTTTGATAGTACCAAGTGGCTCCTGCAATCTGCCATCAAAAAGTTGGCAGGCGAGTTTTGTTTTCCAGGGAAAAGTGCCGTTGTTTGTGTATGGGTGCCTGTGGCTGGGAGTGGCCGGCTGGCTCTTTAGAATCCACGATACGCAGGATGGTTCCCAGACCAGTGGTGGCACCAGTGCCAAGTCGGGCGGGTTTGATAGTAACAAATGCGTCCTACAATCTGCCATCCAGAAGCGGGGCAGCTTACTTTTGTTTTCCAGGGAAACGGGCCGAGGTTTTTGTCTGGGGTCCTATGGCTGGGAGTGACCGGCTGGCTCGTGAAAAGCTACGATAGGCAGGATGGTGACAAGACCCATGGCGGCACCAGTGCCAAGTTGGGCTGGTTTGATAGTACCAAGTGGCTCCTGCAATCTGCCATCAAAAAATTGGCAGGCGAGTTTTGTTTTCCAGGGAAAAGCGCCGTTGTTTGTGTTTGGGGGCCTGTGGCTGGGAGTGTTCAGCTGGCTCCTTAGAATCCACGATACGCAGGATGGTTCCCAGACCAGAGGTGGCACCAGTGCCAAGTCGGGCTGGTTTGATAGTACCAAGTGGTTCCTGCAATCTGCCATCCAGAAGCGGGGCAGCTTACTTTTGTTTGCCAGGGAAACGGGCCGAGCTTTGTGTCTGGGGGCCTATGGCTGGGAGTGACCGGCTGGCTCCTGAAAAGCTACGATAGGCAGGATGGTGACCAGACCCATGGTGGCACCAGTGCCAAGTTGGGCTGGTTTGATAGTACCAAGTGGCTCCTGCAATCTGCCATCAAAAAGTTGGCAGGCAAGTTTTCTTTACCAGGGAAAAGCGCCGTTGTTTTTGTTTAGAGGCCTATGGCTGGGAGTGGCAGGCTGGCTCCTTAGAATCCACGATACGCAGGATGGTTCCTAGACTTGACGTGGCACCAGTGCCAAGTTGGGCTGGTTTGATAGTACCAAGTGCGTCCTGCAATCTGCCATCCAGAAGTGGGGTAGATTACTTTTGTTTGCCAGGGAAACGGGCCGAGGTTTGTGTCCGGGGGCCTATGGCAGGGAGTGACCGGCTGGCTCCTGAAAAGCTACGATAGGCAGGATGTTTACCAGACCCATGGTGGCACCAGTGCCAAGTTGGGCTGATTTGATAGTACCAAGTGGCTCCTGCAATCTGCCATCCAGAATCGGGGTAACTTACTTTTGTTTTCCAGGGAAACGGGCCGAGGTTTGTGTCTGGGGGTCTATGGCTGGGAGTGACCGGCTGGCTCCTGAAAAGCTACGATAGGCAGGATGGTTCCCAGACCAGACGTGGCACCAGTGCCAAGTTGGGCTGGTTTGATAGTACCAAGTGGCTCCTGCAATCTGCCATCAAATTTGGCAGGCGAGTTTTGTTTTCCAGGGAAAAGCGCCGTTGTTTGTGTTTGGGGGCCTGTGGCTCAGAGTGGCCGGGTGGCTGCTTAGAATCCACGTTACGCAGGATGGTTCCCAGACCCAAGGTGGCACCAGTGCCAAGTCGGGCTGGTTTGACACAACCAAGTGGCTCCTGCAATCTGCCATCCAGAATCGGGGCAGCTTAATTTTGTTTGCCAGGGAAACGGTCCGAGGTTTGTGTCTGGGGGCCTATGGCTGGGAGTGACCGGCTGGCTCCTGAAATGCTACAATAGGCAGGATGGTTCCCAGACCCATAGTGGCACCAGTGCCAAGTTGGGATGATTTGATAGTACCAAGTGGCTCCTGCAATCTGCCATCAAAAAGCTGGCAGGCGAATTTTGTTTTCCAGGGAAAAGCGCCGTTGTTTGTGTTTGGGGGCCTGTGGCAGGGAGTGGCCGGCTGGCTCCTTAGAATCCACGATATGCAGGATTGTTCCCAGACCCAAGGTGGCACCAGTGCCAAGTCGGGCTGGTTTGATGGTGCAAAGTGGCTCCTGCAATCTGCCATACAGACGCGGGGCAGCGGATTTTTGTTTCCAAGAGAAATGGTCCGTGGTTTGTTTTTGGGGGTATATGGCTGGGCGTGGCCGGCTGGCTCCTTAAAAAGCTCGATATGCAGGATGGTTCCCTGACACAAGGTGGCACCAGTGCCACGTCGGGCGGTTTTCGTAGTACAAAGTGCGTCCTAAAATTTGCCATCCAGAAGAGGGGCAGTTGAGTTTTGTTTGCCAGAGAAAAGGGCCGTGGTTTGTTTTTGGGGCATATGGCTGAGAGTGGCCGGCTGGCCCCTGAAAATCCACGATAGGCAGGATGGTTCCCAGACCAGAGGTGTCACCAGTGCCAAGTCGGGCTGGTTTGATAGTACTAAGTAGCTCCTGCAATCTGCCATGCAGAAGCGGGGCAGCTTACTTTTGTTTGCCAGGGAAACGGGCCGAGGTTTGTGTCTGGGGGCCTATGGCTGGGAGTGACCGGCTGGCTCCTGAAAAGCTACGATAGGCAGGATGGTGACCAGACCCATGGTGGCAGCAGTGCCAAGTTGGGCTGGTTTGATAGTACCAAGTGGCTCCTGCAATCTGCCATCAAAAAGTTGGCAGGCGAGTTTTGTTTTCCAGGGAAAAGCGCCGTTGTTTGTGTTTGGGGGCCTGTGGTTGGGAGTGGCCAGCTGGCTCCTTAGAACCCACGATACGCAGGATGGTTCCCAGACCTGAGTTGGCACCAGTGCCAAGTTGGGCTGGTTTGATGGTGCAAAGTGGCTCCTGCAATCTGCCATCCAGAAGCGGGGCAGCTTACTTTTGTTTGCCAGGGAAACGGGCCGAAATATTTGTCTGGGGGCCTCTGGCTGGGGGTGGCTGGCTGGCTCCTGAAAAGCTACGATAGGCAGGATGGTGACCAGACCCATGGTGGCACCAGTGCCAAGTTGGGCTGGTTTGATAATACCAAGTGGCTCCTGCAATCTGCCATCAAAAGTTTGGCAGGCGAGTTTTGTTTTCCAGGGAAAAGCACCGTTGTGTGTGTTTTGGGGCCTGTGGCTGGGAGTGGCCAGCTGGCTCCTTTGAATCCACGATACGCAGGATGGTTCCCAGACCCAAGGTGGCATCAGTGCCAAGTCGGGCTGGTTTGTTAGTACCAAGTGGTTCCTGCAATCTGCCATCCAGAAGCGGGGCAGCTGAATTTTGTTTGCCAGAGAAAAAGGCTGTTGTTTGTGTTTCGGGGCCTGTGGCTGGCAGTGGCCGGCTGGCTCCTGAAAATCCATGATACGCCGCATGGTTCCCAGACCCAAGGTGGCATCAGTGCCAAGTAGGGCTGGTTTCATAGTACCCAGTGGCTCCTGCAATCTGCCATCCAGAAGAGGGGCAGTTGAGTTTTGTTTTCCAGAGAAAAGGGCCGTGGTTTGTTTTTGGGGCCTATGGCTGAGAGTGACCGGCTGGCCCCTGAAAATCCACGATAGGAAGGATGGTTCCCAGATCCAAGGTGGCAGCAGTGCCATGTTGTGCTGGTGTGATAGTCCCAAGTGGCTCCTGCAATCTGCCATCCAGAAGCGGGGCAGCTGAATTTTGTTTGCCAGACAAAAAGTCTGTGGTTTGTGTTTGGGGGCCTGTGGCTGGGAGTGGCCGGCTGGCTCCTGAAAATCCATGATACGCAGCATGGTTCCCAGACCCAAGGTGGCACCAGTGCCAAGTGGGGCTGGTTTCACAGTGTCAAGTGCCTCCTGCAATCTCCAATCCAGAAGCGGGGCAGCTGAGTTTTGTTTGCCTGTGAAACGGGCCGTTGTTTTTGATTGGGGTCTGTGGCCGAGAGTGTTCGGCTGGCTCCTGACAACCCACAATACGCAGGATGGTTCCCAGACCCAAGGTGGCACCAGTGCCAAGTCGGGCTGGTTTGATAGTACCAAGTGGCTCCTGCAATCTGCCATCCAGAAGCGGTGCAGTTGAGTTTTGTTTGCCAGAGAAAAGGGCCGTGGGTTGTGTTTGGGGGCATATGGCTGGGAGTGGCCGGCTGTCTCATTAAAAAGATCGATACGCAGGATGGTTCCCAGACCCAAGGGGGCACCAGTGCCAAGTCGGGCTGTTTTTATAGTACCAAGTGCGTCCTGCAATTTGCCATCCAGAAGAGGGGCAGTTGAGTTTTGTTTGCCAGAGAATAGCGCCGTTGTTTGTGTTTGGGGGCTTGTGGCTCGTAGTGGCCGACTGGCGCCTTAGAATCTGTGTTACGCAGCATGGTTCCCAGACCCAAGGTGGCACCAGTGCCAAGTTGGGCTGGTTTGATAGTACCAAGTGGCTCCTGCAATCTGCCATCCAGAAGCGGGGTAGCTTACTTTTGTTTGCCAGGGAAACGGGCCGAGGTTTGTGACTGGGGGCCTATGGCTGGGAGTGACCGGCTGGCTCCTGGAAAGCTACAATAGGCAGGATGGTTACCAGACCCATGGTGGCACCAGTGCCAAGTTGGGCTGGTTTGATAGTACCAAGTGGCTCCTGCAATCTGCCATCAAAAAGTTGGCAGGCGAGTTTTGTTTTCCAGGGAAAAGCGACATTGTTTGTATTTGGGGGCCTGTGGCTGGGAGTGACCGGCTGGCTCCTTTGAACCCACGATACGCAGGATGGTTCCCAGACCCAAGGTGGCACCAGTGCCAAGTTTTGCTGGTTTGATACTACCAAGTGCGTCCTGCAATCTGCCATCCAGAAGCGGGGCAGCTTAATTTTGTTTGCCAGGGAAACGGGCCGTGGGTTTTGTTTGGGGGCATATAGCTGAGAGTGGCCGGCTGGCTCCTGAAAATCCACGCTAGGCAGCATGGTTCCCAGATGCAATGTGGCACCAGTGCCAAGTCGGGCTGGTTTGATGGTGCAAAGTGGCTCCTGCAATCTGCCATCCAGAAGCGAGGCAGCTGATTTTTGTTTGCCAGAGGAAAATTCTGTGGATTGTTTTTGGGGGCATATTGCTGGGAGTGGCCGGCTGGCTCCTTAAAATGCTCGATACGCATGATGGTTCCCAGGCCCAAGGTGTCACCACTACCAAGTCGGCCTGCGGTTTTAGTATCAAGTTCATCCTGCAATTTGCCAGCCAGAAGAGGGGCAGTTGAGTTTTGTTTGCCAGAGAAACGGGCCGAGGTTTCTGTTTGGGGACATATGGCTGAGAGTGGCCGGCTGGCCCCTGAATATCCACGATACACAGCATGGTTCCCAGATCCAAGGTGGCACCAGTGCCAAGTCGGGCTGGTTTGATAGTACCAAGTGTCTCCTGCAATCTGCCATCCAGAAGCAGGGCAGCTTACTTTTGTTTGCCAGAGAAATAGGCCTAGGTTTTTGTTTGGGGGCCTGTGGCTAGGAGTGGCCGGCTGGCTCCTTAGAATCCACGATACGCAGGATGGTTCCCAGACCCAAGGTGGCACCAGTGCCAAGTCGGGCTGGTTTGATTACACCAAGTGCCTCCTGCAATCTCCCATCCAGAAGCGGGGCAGCTGAGTTTTGTTTGCCTGTGAAACGGGCCGTTGTTTTTAATTGGGGTCTGTGGCCGAGAGTGTTCGGCTGGCTCCTGACAACCCACAATACGCAGGATGGTTCCCAGACCCAAGGTGGCACCAGTGCCAAGTCGGGCTGGTTTGATAGTACCAAGTGGCTCCTGCAATCTGCCATCCAGAAGCGGTGCAGTTGAGTTTTGTTTGCCAGAGAAAAGGGCCGTGGGTTGTGTTTGGGGGCATATGGCTGGGAGTGGCCGGCTGTCTCATTAAAAAGATCGATACGCAGGATGGTTCCCAGACCCAAGGGGGCACCAGTGCCAAGTCGGGCTGTTTTTATAGTACCAAGTGCGTCCTGCAATTTGCCATCCAGAAGAGGGGCAGTTGAGTTTTGTTTGCCAGAGAATAGCGCCGTTGTTTGTGTTTGGGGGCTTGTGGCTCGTAGTGGCCGACTGGCGCCTTAGAATCTGTGTTACGCAGCATGGTTCCCAGACCCAAGGTGGCACCAGTGCCAAGTTGGGCTGGTTTGATAGTACCAAGTGGCTCCTGCAATCTGCCATCCAGAAGCGGGGTAGCTTACTTTTGTTTGCCAGGGAAACGGGCCGAGGTTTGTGACTGGGGACCTATGGCTGGGAGTGACCGGCTGGCTCCTGGAAAGCTACAATAGGCAGGATGGTTACCAGACCCATGGTGGCACCAGTGCCAAGTTGGGCTGGTTTGATAGTACCAAGTGGCTCCTGCAATCTGCCATCAAAAAGTTGGCAGGCGAGTTTTGTTTTCCAGGGAAAAGCGACATTGTTTGTATTTGGGGGCCTGTGGCTGGGAGTGACCGGCTGGCTCCTTTGAACCCACGATACGCAGGATGGTTCCCAGACCCAAGGTGGCACCAGTGCCAAGTTTTGCTGGTTTGATACTACCAAGTGCGTCCTGCAATCTGCCATCCAGAAGCGGGGCAGCTTAATTTTGTTTGCCAGGGAAACGGGCCGTGGGTTTTGTTTGGGGGCATATAGCTGAGAGTGGCCGGCTGGCTCCTGAAAATCCACGCTAGGCAGCATGGTTCCCAGATGCAATGTGGCACCAGTGCCAAGTCGGGCTGGTTTGATGGTGCAAAGTGGCTCCTGCAATCTGCCATCCAGAAGCGAGGCAGCTGATTTTTGTTTGCCAGAGGAAAATTCTGTGGATTGTTTTTGGGGGCATATTGCTGGGAGTGGCCGGCTGGCTCCTTAAAATGCTCGATACGCATGATGGTTCCCAGGCCCAAGGTGTCACCACTACCAAGTCGGCCTGCGGTTTTAGTATCAAGTTCATCCTGCAATTTGCCATCCAGAAGAGGGGCAGTTGAGTTTTGTTTGCCAGAGAAACGGGCCGAGGTTTCTGTTTGGGGACATATGGCTGAGAGTGGCCGGCTGGCCCCTGAATATCCACGATACACAGCATGGTTCCCAGATCCAAGGTGGCACCAGTGCCAAGTCGGGCTGGTTTGATAGTACCAAGTGTCTCCTGCAATCTGCCATCCAGAAGCAGGGCAGCTTACTTTTGTTTGCCAGAGAAATAGGCCTAGGTTTTTGTTTGGGGGCCTGTGGCTAGGAGTGGCCGGCTGGCTCCTAAGAATCCACAATACGCAGGATGTTTCCCAGACCCAAGGTGGCACCAGTGCCAAGTCGGGCTGGTTTGATAGTACCAAGTGGCTCCTGCAAACTCCATCAAAAAGTTGGCAGGCGTGTTTTGTTTTCCAGGGAACAGCGCCGTTGATTTTGTTTGGGGGCCTGTGGCTGGCAGTGGCCGGCTGGCTCCTTAGAATCCACGATACGCAGGATGGTTCCCAGACCCAAGGTGGCACCAGTGCCAAGTCGGGCTGGTTTGATAGTACCAAGTGGCTCCTGCAATCTGCCATCCAGAAGTGAGGCAGCTAAGTTTTGTTTGCGAGAAAAAAGGGCCGTGGTTTTTGTTGGGGGCCTGTGGCTGGGAGTAGCCGGCTGGCTCCTTAAAATCCACGATAGGCAGGATGGTTCCCAGACCCAAGGTGGCACCAGTGCCAAGTCGGGCTGGTTTGATACTACCAAGTGGCTCCTGCAATCTGCCATCCAGAAGCGGGGCAGCTGAGTTTTGTTTGCCAGAGAAAAAGGCTGTGGTTTGTGTTTGGGGGCCTGTGGCTGGCAGTGGCCGGCTGGCTCCTGAAAATCCACGATACGCAGCATGGTTCCCAGACCCAAGGTGGCACCAGTGCCAAGTGGGGCTCGTTTGACAGTGTCAAGTGCCTCCTGCAATCTCCCATCCAGAAGCGGGGCAGCTGAGTTTTTTTTGCCAGGGAAACGGACCTTTGTTTTTGATTGGGCTCTGTGGCCGAGAGTGGTCGGCTGTCTCCTGACAATCCACAATACGCAGGATGGTTCCCAGACCCAAGGTGGCACCAGTGCCAAGTCGGGCTGGTTTGATAGTACCAAGTGTCTCCTGCAATCTGCCATCCAGAAGCGGGGCAGCTGAGTTTTGTTTGCCAGAGAAAAGGGCCGTGGGTTGTGTTTGGGGGCATATGGCTGGGAGTGGCCACCTGGCTCCTTAAAATGCACGATACGCCGCATGGTAACCAGACGCAAGGTGGCACCAGTGCCAAGTCAGGCTGTTTTTGTAGTACCCAGTGGCTCCTGCAATTTGCCATCCAGAAGCGGGGCAGTTGAATTTTGTTTGCTAGAGAAAAGGGCTGTGGTTTGTGTTTGGGGGCCTATGGCTGAGAGTGGCCGGCTGGCCCCTGAAAATCAACGATAGGCAGGATGGTTCCCAGATCCAAGGTGGCACCAGTGCCAAGTAAGGCTGGTTGTATGGTTCAAAGTAACTCCTGCAATCTGCCATCCAGAAGCGGGACAGCTGAGTTTTTTTTGCCAGAGAAAAGGTCCATGGTTTCTTTTTGGGGCATACGGCTGGGAATTGCCGGCTGGCTCCTTAAAATGCTCGATACGCAGGATGGTTCCCAGAGCCAAGGTGGCACCACTGCCAAGTCGGGCTCTTTTTGTAGTACCAAGTGCGTCCTGCAATTTGCCATCCAGAAGAGGGGCAGTTGAGTTTTGTTTGCCAGAGAAAAGGGCCGTTGTTTGTGTTTGGGGGCCTGTGGCTGGGAGTGTTCGGCTGGTTCCTGAATATGTACGATACGCAGGATTGTTCCCAGATCCAAGGTGGCAGCAGTGCCATGTTGTGCTGGTGTGATAGTCCCAAGTGGCTCCTGCAATCTGCCATCCAGAAGTGGGGCAGCTGATTTTTGTTTGCCAGAGAAAAGGTCCGTGGTTTGTTTTTGGGGGCATATGGCTGAGAGTGGCCGGCTGGCCCCTGAAAATCCACGATACACAGGATGGTTCCCAGATCCAAGGTGGCACCTGTGCCAAGTCGGGCTGATTTGATAGTACTAAGTAGCTCCTGCAATCTGCCATGCAGAAGCGGGGCAGCTTACTTTTGTTTGCCAGGGAAACGGGCCGAGGTTTGTGTTGGGGGCCTATGGCTGAGAGTGACCGGCTGGCTCCTGAAAAGCTACAATAGGCAGGATGGTGACCAGACCCATGGTGGCACCAGTGCCAAGTTGGGCTGGTTTGATAGTACCAAGTGGTTCCTGCAATCTGCCATCCAGAAGCAGGGCAGCTGAGTTTTGTTTGCCAGAGAAAAGGGCCTTGGTTTGTGTTTGGGGGCATATGGCTGGGTGTGGCCAGCTGGCTCCTTAAAATGCACGATATGCAACATGGCTCCCAGACCCAAGGTGGCACAAGTGCCAAGTTGGGCTGGTTTGATAGTACCAAGTGGCTCCTGCAATCTTCCATGATCACGTGGAGAAATACTTTCTGGTTTCAGCCTCATGCTCTTTCTTCTCTCCCTCAACTTCTCTATCACCTCTCATCTGGTTCACATGCGCTGTCTTCAAGGTCCACAGGCTACTTTTCACAGAATCTTCTGGCCTGATGAAGTAAGGATGATGAATAGAACAGAGCTGGGATCTATTTTCCAGTTTGGATAAAATGCATTCTGCACACAAATCCAAGGAGAACGGGCTGCCCCGATGCCCAGAAAATCTTTCACTCCTGCTAGTGTTCTACGTCAACCGCAACTTAGTCTGAAAGAAAAGCTTTTTCTCTGAGAGCATCTGAGAGGTTTGCATGAAGCACTGATATCTGACATATGCAATTTTGAATAGGAGAGGAAAAAGAAAATGGCAAGGAGTTTTTAATTTTAGTGGTTTCAATTTTAATTTCCGTGCACTTTTTCAAAACTTGTCAGCTCAAATGCCCATCAACATCTTTTAGTCATCTGTAAGTCAGTATTCATATAAAATGTGCTTCAAATCCAAAGAATTTCAAATTTGCACTCCAAGCTTCTATGCCTAGATTTATGATTTCCTACACATATTAGATGAAAGGAAGGCCTTTTTTACTGTGGGAGTGCTGGAACACTGGAACAGGTTGCCCAGAGAAGTTGTGGGTGTCCCATCCCTGAAAGTATTCAAGGTCACCTTGGACGGGGCTTGGAGCAGCAACAAAGGAGAAGCTTGATGGTAGAGAAACAAAGTTGGACTATAGAAGAAACTCGGATTGAAGTATAGGATCAAGTTTTCTCTCAGCTCTTGGGGTAAATTCAAAGTTGTACAAAATGACATTTATCTGTGCTATTCACTACTGTAACAGAAAGTTTCATGAAAACTGTACAGAAGATAGTAAATTTTAAAAGAGATAAGAATTACAGCATAAAATCCATGGGATAGGTTACAACATGAGACACTCTCTAAGAGAAAATCTCTGTGTTTCAGCACTTCATCGGGGTAAGATTTCATGAAGTGCCAAAGAAGGCGGCAAAATATCATTCGGGACATTATTTACTGGAATTCAGCCTGGCCATTAGTAGGAACTGCCTTTGAACATATCATGTAGATATACCACACACACTTTCCCTTCACTGAAAAATTACTGTTTACAACAAATAAGCAATTGACGATCAAAATTGATTGAAAGCATCTTAAACATGTCAAGTATTTCATTGTAGATGATCTGTGATCCAAATGCTTCTTCCACCTTCGAGAGGGACAGAAGAATTCTTCCATATCATGATGGTTTAAAATTGTATCAACCAATGTTTTCTGCTGAAAAGATATCATCTATTTTTTTCTATTTTTGGAAGAAAATATTCCTAGACATACAACAGGTGAGAACTAAGTAATTTTAAAGAAACAAATGAAATGAAAATATTCTGTAAATAGAATGAAATGAAAAGCTGTGTTTTAAATAGGAGCTAAATATTAAACAGAATTTTTGTACCAGGCATTTGAATTACTGCACCAGCTCTTTTGCCCATCAAGAGAGGCATTTAGCATTTCAGTCTTTTCCAAGGTGTTCATGATCTGCTATGCTGATCTCTGTGTGTGCCTAGGTGTGTGTGGAGGGGGGGGCATATGAAGGGGAGTGTGTATGTTTGCTTTACAATTGTTGTGGCAGATTCATGCCTCAGCTCCACATTTTGTTTTAAAAAGGTCACACCGAGTGGATATGAAGTTTACTATCAACAAGAGATCGATTCCCAAATCATCCATTTGACTCTCCCTTATAAATCATGTGCTTTGTTGCATATTTTATCAAATATACTTTCAAGCCAGATGGAGGAAGGAGGATGTGGGAATCCCTCCACCATCTTGCAACTTTTATGTAAGTAGGTTTTCAAGAAAATCATCATTTCTCTTTTAAATATGTCTGGAACAGGCATGATGGTAGTGTCAACCTGTTGGAGTTTTTGTTGCTGGAAGAAGTTGTACAAAAGGATTGGTTTTTACATTGACCAGTTACTGAATCAAGCGCAGGAATACATTGGAAATTTAGCTGGGGGTTCCTTTTCCCAGCAGACTACTTCTAGAACGAGCTTGTACACTGAAGCTGACTCTTTTGCTCTCTTTTTGTTTCTTTCCTATTTTCTTGGCTTCTTTGCCACTATCTAGACAATTTTGGAACTTTGTTCCCAACTAAAATGGTTTCAATAGTCTGATTGTGATCATACATTTTTACAAGGAATTTTTAAAATCTTTCCTCGAGTCCAGAAAGTCAAGGACTTAGATCTTTTTCTTCCCTTATCAATATTGCCATGAAATTGATAAATAAAGACCAACTCTTTATTTTTGTTTTTAACCCACGTAGATAATTCCCATCCATTAATCCATTTTGTGGACCAATAGCTGCCATTCTGATGGAAGCTGTCACTTCTTAACAATAGGCATTCTGTGACTATGTTGACAGCACTTTGGGTGAAGATCCTAACTGGTCTTAGATATACATAGGGAGAAATTTGCTCAGCCAGTGTCAGTCTTAAGCATGCGTATCAGAAGATCTTTCTAGAGCTGGGAATTTTCCCATGAAAGGGATTCAGTTAGGGAAGAGACACTTGTGCCAGAGTTTTACATTCTTCTTGAACACTGCTTAAGGAACTTAGATGCCATGTCCATTTGGATCTCTGTCTGCACAGAACTTTGTCATGCCAGTGCTTTGAAATGCATCTTGAAGAGAATTCACTAGCACAGAATGAAAGAGAGTGGAAGGGGTTGGTGGGGCTAACCAGGCCCAACCCCCCTGCCTAAACCAGGATACCTAGAGCCTCTTGCCCAGGATTCTATCTGGGTGTACTTTTAATGTCTTCAAAGATCCAGGCTCCACAATCTTTCTGGGCAGTCTGTGCCGTGGTTCAGTCACCCTGACAGTAAAGAAACATTTACTGATGTTCAAAGGCAATCTCCTGTATTTCAGTGTGTGCCCACTGCCTCTTGTCTTTTCCCTCAGCATCACTGAAAAGACACTGATTCCCTCCCCTTTGCACTATTGCTTCCATATGTATGTGTGATGCCATGTAGAGGTACGTCAAAAACCTCCCTGAAGCCCAGGCAGATAATATTCCCTTCATCTACCAGTCAAGTTGATTCATCAGAGGAGTTTAAAGTGATGTTCAGCATGAAATTCCCCTGAAAAATCATGCTAACTACATTATTTGGTCATCTGTCATGTGCCTGGCAAGGATTTCCAGGAAGAGCTGCTTCATCAACTTCCTGGGGATAAAAAAGAGGCTGGCTGGTTTGTACTATGGCGAGTCCTCTTAATTGCCTTTTTTGAAGATGGGTGTCATTTGCTAACATCCACTCTTTAGCCTCTCTTGTCGTCTACATCTTAGCAAAACGCTTTTCCACTATGTCTGGCTAGGAAAAACTGTGCCAGCACAGAAAACATCTCCCATCGTGTTCTAGAAGTTGCACGGATGTCTGCCAAGTGTTTGGCAGGAAGAAAAGAAAAGTTGTCCAAAACAGCTTCCAATCGAATGTTCCTGTGATTGGAAAAGTCAGGAGAGTGCAAAGGTACTGTTTTCTATCAGTTGGCAAGGTGCGCACACAATCCCAGTGTTGTACAGCTTGCTTCTTCACCTTCCCGAAGCTGCCGCTCTCGCCGGCTGCCGGAGCCCAAGAAGCGGCTTCTTCGCGCAAAGACGATTGTGCCGCTCACAGGGCTCTCCTTAGCGCGGCTTCTGCCGAAAGACGCCCGGCAGCGGCTCTTACCTCCGGAGAGCATCCTACCTTCGTCTTTCGCGTCTTTTGTAGTCTACATCTTAGCAAAACGCTTTTCCACTATGTCTGGCTAGGAAAAACTGTGCCAGCACAGAAAACATCTCCCATCGTGTTCTAGAAGTTGCACGGATGTCTGCCAAGTGTTTGGCAGGAAGAAAAGAAAAGTTGTCCAAAACAGCTTCCAATCGAATGTTCCTGTGATTGGAAAAGTCAGGAGAGTGCAAAGGTACTGTTTTCTATCAGTTGGCAAGGTGCGCACACAATCCCAGTGTTGTACAGCTTGCTTCTTCACCTTCCCGAAGCTGCCGCTCTCGCCGGCTGCCGGAGCCCAAGAAGCGGCTTCTTCGCGCAAAGACGATTGTGCCGCTCACAGGGCTCTCCTTAGCGCGGCTTCTGCCGAAAGACGCCCGGCAGCGGCTCTTACCTCCGGAGAGCATCCTACCTTCGTCTTTCGCGTCTTTTGTAGTCTACATCTTAGCAAAACGCTTCTCCACTATGTCTGGCTAGGAAAAACTGTGCCAGCACAGAAAACATCTCCCATCGTGTTCTAGAAGTTGCACGGATGTCTGCCAAGTGTTTGGCAGGAAGAAAAGAAAAGTTGTCCAAAACAGCTTCCAATCGAATGTTCCTGTGATTGGAAAAGTCAGGAGAGTGCAAAGGTACTGTTTTCTATCAGTTGGCAAGGTGCGCACACAATCCCAGTGTTGTACAGCTTGCTTCTTCACCTTCCCGAAGCTGCCGCTCTCGCCGGCTGCCGGAGCCCAAGAAGCGGCTTCTTCGCGCAAAGACGATTGTGCCGCTCACAGTGCTCTCCTTAGCGCGGCTTCTGCCGAAAGACGCCCGGCAGCGGCTCTTACCTCCGGAGAGCATCCTACCTTCGTCTTTCGCGTCTTTTGTAGTCTACATCTTAGCAAAACGCTTTTCCACTATGTCTGGCTAGGAAAAACTGTGCCAGCACAGAAAACATCTCCCATCGTGTTCTAGAAGTTGCACGGATGTCTGCCAAGTGTTTGGCAGGAAGAAAAGAAAAGTTGTCCAAAACAGCTTCCAATCGAATGTTCCTGTGATTGGAAAAGTCAGGAGAGTGCAAAGGTACTGTTTTCTATCAGTTGGCAAGGTGCGCACACAATCCCAGTGTTGTACAGCTTGCTTCTTCACCTTCCCGAAGCTGCCGCTCTCGCCGGCTGCCGGAGCCCAAGAAGCGGCTTCTTCGCGCAAAGACGATTGTGCCGCTCACAGGGCTCTCCTTAGCGCGGCTTCTGCCGAAAGACGCCCGGCAGCGGCTCTTACCTCCGGAGAGCATCCTACCTTCGTCTTTCGCGTCTTTTGTAGTCTACATCTTAGCAAAACGCTTTTCCACTATGTCTGGCTAGGAAAAACTGTGCCAGCACAGAAAACATCTCCCATCGTGTTCTAGAAGTTGCACGGATGTCTGCCAAGTGTTTGGCAGGAAGAAAAGAAAAGTTGTCCAAAACAGCTTCCAATCGAATGTTCCTGTGATTGGAAAAGTCAGGAGAGTGCAAAGATACTGTTTTCTATCAGTTGGCAAGGTGCGCACACAATCCCAGTGTTGTACAGCTTGCTTCTTCACCTTCCCGAAGCTGCCGCTCTCGCCGGCTGCCGGAGCCCAAGAAGCGGCTTCTTCGCGCAAAGACGATTGTGCCGCTCACAGGGCTCTCCTTAGCGCGGCTTCTGCCGAAAGACGCCCGGCAGCGGCTCTTACCTCCGGAGAGCATCCTACCTTCGTCTTTCGCGTCTTTTGTAGTCTACATCTTAGCAAAACGCTTTTCCACTATGTCTGGCTAGGAAAAACTGTGCCAGCACAGAAAACATCTCCCATCGTGTTCTAGAAGTTGCACGGATGTCTGCCAAGTGTTTGGCAGGAAGAAAAGAAAAGTTGTCCAAAACAGCTTCCAATCGAATGTTCCTGTGATTGGAAAAGTCAGGAGAGTGCAAAGGTACTGTTTTCTATCAGTTGGCAAGGTGCGCACACAATCCCAGTGTTGTACAGCTTGCTTCTTCACCTTCCCGAAGCTGCCGCTCTCGCCGGCTGCCGGAGCCCAAGAAGCGGCTTCTTCGCGCAAAGACGATTGTGCCGCTCACAGTGCTCTCCTTAGCGCGGCTTCTGCCGAAAGACGCCCGGCAGCGGCTCTTACCTCCGGAGAGCATCCTACCTTCGTCTTTCGCGTCTTTTGTAGTCTACATCTTAGCAAAACGCTTTTCCACTATGTCTGGCTAGGAAAAACTGTGCCAGCACAGAAAACATCTCCCATCGTGTTCTAGAAGTTGCACGGATGTCTGCCAAGTGTTTGGCAGGAAGAAAAGAAAAGTTGTCCAAAACAGCTTCCAATCGAATGTTCCTGTGATTGGAAAAGTCAGGAGAGTGCAAAGGTACTGTTTTCTATCAGTTGGCAAGGTGCGCACACAATCCCAGTGTTGTACAGCTTGATCTTCACCTTCCCGAAGCTGCCGCTCTCGCCGGCTGCCGGAGCCCAAGAAGCGGCTTCTTCGCGCAAAGACGATTGTGCCGCTCACAGGGCTCTCCTTAGCGCGGCTTCTGCCGAAAGACGCCCGGCAGCGGCTCTTACCTCCGGAGAGCATCCTACCTTCGTCTTTCGCGTCTTTTGTAGTCTACATCTTAGCAAAACGCTTTTCCACTATGTCTGGCTAGGAAAACCCGTGCCAGCACAGAAAACATCTCCCATCGTGTTCTAGAAGTTGCACGGATGTCTGCCAAGTGTTTGGCAGGAAGAAAAGAAAAGTTGTCCAAAACAGCTTCCAATCGAATGTTCATGTGATTGGAAAAGTCAGGAGAGTGCAAAGGTACTGTTTTCTATCAGTTGGCAAGGTGCGCACACAATCCCAGTGTTGTACAGCTTGCTTCTTCACCTTCCCGAAGCTGCCGCTCTCGCCGGCTGCCGGAGCCCAAGAAGCGGCTTCTTCGCGCAAAGACGATTGTGCCGCTCACAGTGCTCTCCTTAGCGCGGCTTCTGCCGAAAGACGCCCGGCAGCGGCTCTTACCTCCGGAGAGCATCCTACCTTCGTCTTTCGCGTCTTTTGTAGTCTACATCTTAGCAAAACGCTTTTCCACTATGTCTGGCTAGGAAAAACTGTGCCAGCACAGAAAACATCTCCCATCGTGTTCTAGAAGTTGCACGGATGTCTGCCAAGTGTTTGGCAGGAAGAAAAGAAAAGTTGTCCAAAACAGCTTCCAATCGAATGTTCCTGTGATTGGAAAAGTCAGGAGAGTGCAAAGGTACTGTTTTCTATCAGTTGGCAAGGTGCGCACACAATCCCAGTGTTGTACAGCTTGCTTCTTCACCTTCCCGAAGCTGCCGCTCTCGCCGGCTGCCGGAGCCCAAGAAGCGGCTTCTTCGCGCAAAGACGATTGTGCCGCTCACAGTGCTCTCCTTAGCGCAGCTTCTGCCGAAAGACGCCCGGCAGCGGCTCTTACCTCCTGAGAGTGGCAGCTTCGGGAAGGTGAAGAAGCAAGCTGTACAACACTGGGATTGTGTGCGCACCTTGCCAACTGATAGAAAACAGTACCTTTGCACTCTCCTGACTTTTCCAATCACAGGAACATTCGATTGGAAGCTCTTTTGGACAACTTTTCTTTTCTTCCTGCCAAACACTTGGCAGACATCCGTGCAACTTCTAGAACACGATGGGAGATGTTTTCTGTGCTGGCACAGTTTTTCCTAGCCAGACATAGTGGAAAAGCGTTTTGCTAAGATGTAGACTACAAAAGACGCGAAAGACGAAGGTAGGATGCTCTCCGGAGGTAAGAGCCGCTGCCGGGCGTCTTTCGGCAGAAGCCGCGCTAAGGAGAGCACTGTGAGCGGCACAATCGTCTTTGCGCGAAGAAGCCGCTTCTTGGGCTCCGGCAGCCGGCGAGAGCGGCAGCTTCGGGAAGGTGAAGAAGCAAGCTGTACAACACTGGGATTGTGTGCGCACCTTGCCAACTGATAGAAAACAGTACCTTTGCACTCTCCTGACTTTTCCAATCACAGGAACATTCGATTGGAAGCTGTTTTGGACAACTTTTCTTTTCTTCCTGCCAAACACTTGGCAGACATCCGTGCAACTTCTAGAACACGATGGGAGATGTTTTCTGTGCTGGCACAGTTTTTCCTAGCCAGACATAGTGGAAAAGCGTTTTGCTAAGATGTAGACTACAAAAGACGCGAAAGACGAAGGTAGGATGCTCTCCGGAGGTAAGAGCCGCTGCCGGGCGTCTTTCGGCAGAAGCCGCGCTAAGGAGAGCACTGTGAGCGGCACAATCGTCTTTGCGCGAAGAAGCCGCTTCTTGGGCTCCGGCAGCCGGCGAGAGCGGCAGCTTCGGGAAGGTGAAGAAGCAAGCTGTACAACACTGGGATTGTGTGCGCACCTTGCCAACTGATAGAAAACAGTATCTTTGCACTCTCCTGACTTTTCCAATCACAGGAACATTCGATTGGAAGCTGTTTTGGACAACTTTTCTTCCTGCCAAACACTTGGCAGACATCCGTGCAACTTCTAGAACACGATGGGAGATGTTTTCTGTGCTGGCACAGTTTTTCCTAGCCAGACATAGTGGAGAAGCTTTTTGCCGAGGTGTAGATGAGAAGAGGAGCTAAAGACGAAGGTAGGATGCTCTCCGGAGGTAAGAGCCGCTGCCGGGCGTCTTTCGGCAGAAGCCGCGCTAAGGAGAGCCCTGTGAGCGGCACAATCGTCTTTGCGCGAAGAAGCCGCTTCTTGGGCTCCGGCAGCCGGCGAGAGCGGCAGCTTCGGGAAGGTGAAGAAGCAAGCTGTACAACACTGGGATTGTGTGCGCACCTTGCCAACTGATAGAAAACAGTACCTTTGCACTCTCCTGACTTTTCCAATCACAGGAACATTCGATTGGAAGCTGTTTTGGACAACTTTTCTTTTCTTCCTGCCAAACACTTGGCAGACATCCGTGCAACTTCTAGAACACGATGGGAGATGTTTTCTGTGCTGGCACAGTTTTTCCTAGCCAGACATAGTGGAAAAGCGTTTTGCTAAGATGTAGACTACAAAAGACGCGAAAGACGAAGGTAGGATGCTCTCCGGAGGTAAGAGCCGCTGCCGGGCGTCTTTCGGCAGAAGCCGCGCTAAGGAGAGCCCTGTGAGCGGCACAATCGTCTTTGCGCGAAGAAGCCGCTTCTTGGGCTCCGGCAGCCGGCGAGAGCGGCAGCTTCGGGAAGGTGAAGAAGCAAGCTGTACAACACTGGGATTGTGTGCGCACCTTGCCAACTGATAGAAAACAGTACCTTTGCACTCTCCTGACTTTTCCAATCACAGGAACATTCGATTGGAAGCTGTTTTGGACAACTTTTCTTTTCTTCCTGCCAAACACTTGGCAGACATCCGTGCAACTTCTAGAACACGATGGGAGATGTTTTCTGTGCTGGCACAGTTTTTCCTAGCCAGACATAGTGGAAAAGCGTTTTGCTAAGATGTAGACTACAAAAGACGCGAAAGACGAAGGTAGGATGCTCTCCGGAGGTAAGAGCCGCTGCCGGGCGTCTTTCGGCAGAAGCCGCGCTAAGGAGAGCACTGTGAGCGGCACAATCGTCTTTGCGCGAAGAAGCCGCTTCTTGGGCTCCGGCAGCCGGCGAGAGCGGCAGCTTCGGGAAGGTGAAGAAGCAAGCTGTACAACACTGGGATTGTGTGCGCACCTTGCCAACTGATAGAAAACAGTATCTTTGCACTCTCCTGACTTTTCCAATCACAGGAACATTCGATTGGAAGCTGTTTTGGACAACTTTTCTTTTCTTCCTGCCAAACACTTGGCAGACATCCGTGCAACTTCTAGAACACGATGGGAGATGTTTTCTGTGCTGGCACAGTTTTTCCTAGCCAGACATAGTGGAAAAGCTTTTTGCCGAGGTGTAGATGAGAAGAGGAGCTAAAGACGAAGGTAGGATGCTCTCCGGAGGTAAGAGCCGCTGCCGGGCGTCTTTCGGCAGAAGCCGCGCTAAGGAGAGCCCTGTGAGCGGCACAATCGTCTTTGCGCGAAGAAGCCGCTTCTTGGGCTCCGGCAGCCGGCGAGAGCGGCAGCTTCGGGAAGGTGAAGAAGCAAGCTGTACAACACTGGGATTGTGTGCGCACCTTGCCAACTGATAGAAAACAGTACCTTTGCACTCTCCTGACTTTTCCAATCACAGGAACATTCGATTGGAAGCTGTTTTGGACAACTTTTCTTTTCTTCCTGCCAAACACTTGGCAGACATCCGTGCAACTTCTAGAACACGATGGGAGATGTTTTCTGTGCTGGCACAGTTTTTCCTAGCCAGACATAGTGGAAAAGCGTTTTGCTAAGATGTAGACTACAAAAGACGCGAAAGACGAAGGTAGGATGCTCTCCGGAGGTAAGAGCCGCTGCCGGGCGTCTTTCGGCAGAAGCCGCGCTAAGGAGAGCACTGTGAGCGGCACAATCGTCTTTGCGCGAAGAAGCCGCTTCTTGGGCTCCGGCAGCCGGCGAGAGCGGCAGCTTCGGGAAGGTGAAGAAGCAAGCTGTACAACACTGGGATTGTGTGCGCACCTTGCCAACTGATAGAAAACAGTACCTTTGCACTCTCCTGACTTTTCCAATCACAGGAACATTCGATTGGAAGCTGTTTTGGACAACTTTTCTTTTCTTCCTGCCAAACACTTGGCAGACATCCGTGCAACTTCTAGAACACGATGGGAGATGTTTTCTGTGCTGGCACAGTTTTTCCTAGCCAGACATAGTGGAGAAGCTTTTTGCCGAGGTGTAGATGAGAAGAGGAGCTAAAGACGAAGGTAGGGTGCTCTCCGGAGGTAAGAGCCGCTGCCGGGCGTCTTTCGGCAGAAGCCGCGCTAAGGAGAGCACTGTGAGCGGCACAATCGTCTTTGCGCGAAGAAGCCGCTTCTTGGGCTCCGGCAGCCGGCGAGAGCGGCAGCTTCGGGAAGGTGAAGAAGCAAGCTGTACAACACTGGGATTGTGTGCGCACCTTGCCAACTGATAGAAAACAGTACCTTTGCACTCTCCTGACTTTTCCAATCACAGGAACATTCGATTGGAAGCTGTTTTGGACAACTTTTCTTTTCTTCCTGCCAAACACTTGGCAGACATCCGTGCAACTTCTAGAACACGATGGGAGATGTTTTCTGTGCTGGCACAGTTTTTCCTAGCCAGACATAGTGGAAAAGCGTTTTGCTAAGATGTAGACGACAAGAGAGGCTAAAGAGTGGATGTTAGCAAATGACACCCATCTTCAAAAAAGGCAATTAAGAGGACTCGCCATAGTACAAACCAGCCAGCCTCTTTTTTATCCCCAGGAAGTTGATGAAGCAGCTCTTCCTGGAAATCCTTGCCAGGCACATGACAGATGACCAAATAATGTAGTTAGCATGATTTTTCAGGGGAATTTCATGCTGAACATCACTTTAAACTCCTCTGATGAATCAACTTGACTGGTAGATGAAGGGAATATTATCTGCCTGGGCTTCAGGGAGGTTTTTGACGTACCTCTACATGGCATCACACATACATATGGAAGCAATAGTGCAAAGGGGAGGGAATCAGTGTCTTTTCAGTGATGCTGAGGGAAAAGACAAGAGGCAGTGGGCACACACTGAAATACAGGAGATTGCCTTTGAACATCAGTAAATGTTTCTTTACTGTCAGGGTGACTGAACCACGGCACAGACTGCCCAGAAAGATTGTGGAGCCTGGATCTTTGAAGACATTAAAAGTACACCCAGATAGAATCCTGGGCAAGAGGCTCTAGGTATCCTGGTTTAGGCAGGGGGGTTGGGCCTGGTTAGCCCCACCAACCCCTTCCACTCTCTTTCATTCTGTGCTAGTGAATTCTCTTCAAGATGCATTTCAAAGCACTGGCATGACAAAGTTCTGTGCAGACAGAGATCCAAATGGACATGGCATCTAAGTTCCTTAAGCAGTGTTCAAGAAGAATGTAAAACTCTGGCACAAGTGTCTCTTCCCTAACTGAATCCCTTTCATGGGAAAATTCCCAGCTCTAGAAAGATCTTCTGATACGCATGCTTAAGACTGACACTGGCTGAGCAAATTTCTCCCTATGTATATCTAAGACCAGTTAGGATCTTCACCCAAAGTGCTGTCAACATAGTCACAGAATGCCTATTGTTAAGAAGTGACAGCTTCCATCAGAATGGCAGCTATTGGTCCACAAAATGGATTAATGGATGGGAATTATCTACGTGGGTTAAAAACAAAAATAAAGAGTTGGTCTTTATTTATCAATTTCATGGCAATATTGATAAGGGAAGAAAAAGATCTAAGTCCTTGACTTTCTGGACTCGAGGAAAGATTTTAAAAATTCCTTGTAAAAATGTATGATCACAATCAGACTATTGAAACCATTTTAGTTGGGAACAAAGTTCCAAAATTGTCTAGATAGTGGCAAAGAAGCCAAGAAAATAGGAAAGAAACAAAAAGAGAGCAAAAGAGTCAGCTTCAGTGTACAAGCTCGTTCTAGAAGTAGTCTGCTGGGAAAAGGAACCCCCAGCTAAATTTCCAATGTATTCCTGCGCTTGATTCAGTAACTGGTCAATGTAAAAACCAATCCTTTTGTACAACTTCTTCCAGCAACAAAAACTCCAACAGGTTGACACTACCATCATGCCTGTTCCAGACATATTTAAAAGAGAAATGATGATTTTCTTGAAAACCTACTTACATAAAAGTTGCAAGATGGTGGAGGGATTCCCACATCCTCCTTCCTCCATCTGGCTTGAAAGTATATTTGATAAAATATGCAACAAAGCACATGATTTATAAGGGAGAGTCAAATGGATGATTTGGGAATCGATCTCTTGTTGATAGTAAACTTCATATCCACTCGGTGTGACCTTTTTAAAACAAAATGTGGAGCTGAGGCATGAATCTGCCACAACAATTGTAAAGCAAACATACACACTCCCCTTCATATGCCCCCCCCTCCACACACACCTAGGCACACACAGAGATCAGCATAGCAGATCATGAACACCTTGGAAAAGACTGAAATGCTAAATGCCTCTCTTGATGGGCAAAAGAGCTGGTGCAGTAATTCAAATGCCTGGTACAAAAATTCTGTTTAATATTTAGCTCCTATTTAAAACACAGCTTTTCATTTCATTCTATTTACAGAATATTTTCATTTCATTTGTTTCTTTAAAATTACTTAGTTCTCACCTGTTGTATGTCTAGGAATATTTTCTTCCAAAAATAGAAAAAAATAGATGATATCTTTTCAGCAGAAAACATTGGTTGATACAATTTTAAACCATCATGATATGGAAGAATTCTTCTGTCCCTCTCGAAGGTGGAAGAAGCATTTGGATCACAGATCATCTACAATGAAATACTTGACATGTTTAAGATGCTTTCAATCAATTTTGATCGTCAATTGCTTATTTGTTGTAAACAGTAATTTTTCAGTGAAGGGAAAGTGTGTGTGGTATATCTACATGATATGTTCAAAGGCAGTTCCTACTAATGGCCAGGCTGAATTCCAGTAAATAATGTCCCGAATGATATTTTGCCGCCTTCTTTGGCACTTCATGAAATCTTACCCCGATGAAGTGCTGAAACACAGAGATTTTCTCTTAGAGAGTGTCTCATGTTGTAACCTATCCCATGGATTTTATGCTGTAATTCTTATCTCTTTTAAAATTTACTATCTTCTGTACAGTTTTCATGAAACTTTCTGTTACAGTAGTGAATAGCACAGATAAATGTCATTTTGTACAACTTTGAATTTACCCCAAGAGCTGAGAGAAAACTTGATCCTATACTTCAATCCGAGTTTCTTCTATAGTCCAACTTTGTTTCTCTACCATCAAGCTTCTCCTTTGTTGCTGCTCCAAGCCCCGTCCAAGGTGACCTTGAATACTTTCAGGGATGGGACACCCACAACTTCTCTGGGCAACCTGTTCCAGTGTTCCAGCACTCCCACAGTAAAAAAGGCCTTCCTTTCATCTAATATGTGTAGGAAATCATAAATCTAGGCATAGAAGCTTGGAGTGCAAATTTGAAATTCTTTGGATTTGAAGCACATTTTATATGAATACTGACTTACAGATGACTAAAAGATGTTGATGGGCATTTGAGCTGACAAGTTTTGAAAAAGTGCACGGAAATTAAAATTGAAACCACTAAAATTAAAAACTCCTTGCCATTTTCTTTTTCCTCTCCTATTCAAAATTGCATATGTCAGATATCAGTGCTTCATGCAAACCTCTCAGATGCTCTCAGAGAAAAAGCTTTTCTTTCAGACTAAGTTGCGGTTGACGTAGAACACTAGCAGGAGTGAAAGATTTTCTGGGCATCGGGGCAGCCCGTTCTCCTTGGATTTGTGTGCAGAATGCATTTTATCCAAACTGGAAAATAGATCCCAGCTCTGTTCTATTCATCATTCTTACTTCATCAGGCCAGAAGATTCTGTGAAAAGTAGCCTGTGGACCTTGAAGACAGCGCATGTGAACCAGATGAGAGGTGATAGAGAAGTTGAGGGAGAGAAGAAAGAGCATGAGGCTGAAACCAGAAAGTATTTCTCCACGTGATCATGGAAGATTGCAGGAGCCACTTGGTACTATCAAACCAGCCCAACTTGGCACTGGTGCCACCTTGGGTCTGGGAGCCATGTTGCATATCGTGCATTTTAAGGAGCCAGCTGGCCACACCCAGCCATATGCCCCCAAACACAAACCAAGGCCCTTTTCTCTGGCAAACAAAACTCAGCTGCCCTGCTTCTGGATGGCAGATTGCAGGAACCACTTGGTACTATCAAACCAGCCCAACTTGGCACTGGTGCCACCATGGGTCTGGTCACCATCCTGCCTATTGTAGCTTTTCAGGAGCCAGCCGGTCACTCCCAGCCATAGGCCCCCAGACACAAAACTCGGCCCGTTTCCCTGGCAAACAAAAGTAAGCTGCCCCGCTTCTGGATGGCAGATTGCAGGAGCTACTTAGTACTATCAAATCAGCCCGACTTGGCACAGGTGCCACCTTGGATCTGGGAACCATCCTGTGTATCGTGGATTTTCAGGGGCCAGCCAGCCACTCTCAGCCATATGCCCCCAAAAACAAACCACGGACCTGTTCTCTGGCAAACAAAAATCAACTGCCCCACTTCTGGATGGCAGATTGCAGGAGCCACTTGGGACTATCACACCAGCACAACATGGCACTGCTGCCAACTTGGATCTCGGAACAATCCTACGTATCGTACATATTCAGGAACCAGCCGAACACTCCCAGCCACAGGCCCCCAAACACAAACAAAGGCCCATTTCCCTGGAAAACAAAACTCAGCTGCCCCGCTTCTGGATGGCAGTTTGCAGGAGCCACTTGGTACTATCAAACCAGCCCAACTTGGCACTGGTGCCACCTTGGGTCTGGGAACCATCCTGCGTATCGTGGATTTTAAGGAGCCAGCCGGCTACTCCCAGCCACAGGCCCCCAACAAAAACCACGGCCCTTTTTTCTCGCAAACAAAACTTAGCTGCCTCACTTCTGGATGGCAGATTGCAGGAGCCACTTGGTGTAATCAAACCAGCCCGACTTGGCACTGGTGCCACCTTGGGTCTGGGAACCATCCTGCGTATCGTGGATTCTAAGGAGCCAGCCGGCCACTGCCAGCCACAGGCCCCCAAACAAAATCAACGGCGCTGTTCCCTGGAAAACAAAACACGCCTGCCAACTTTTTGATGGAGTTTGCAGGAGCCACTTGGTACTATCAAACCAGCCCGACTTGGCACTGGTGCCACCTTGGGTCTGGGAAACATCCTGCGTATCGTGGATTCTTAGGAGCCAGCCGGCCACTCCTAGCCACAGGCCCCCAAACAAAAACCTAGGCCTATTTCTCTGGCAAACAAAAGTAAGCTGCCCCGCTTCTGGATGGCAGACTGCAGGAGACACTTGGTACTATCAAACCAGCCCAACTTGGCACTGGTGCCACCTTGGATCTGGGAACCATGCTGTGTATCGTGGATATTCAGGGGCCAGCCGGCCACTCTCAGCCATATGTCCCCAAACAGAAACCTCGGCCCGTTTCTCTGGCAAACAAAACTCAACTGCCCCTCTTCTGGATGGCAAATTGCAGGATGAACTTGATACTAAAACCGCAGGCCGACTTGGTAGTGGTGACACCTTGGGCCTGGGAACCATCATGCGTATCGAGCATTTTAAGGAGCCAGCCGGCCACTCCCAGCAATATGCCCCCAAAAACAATCCACGGAATTTTTCTCTGGCAAACAAAATCAGCTGCCCCGCTTCTGGATGGCAGATTGCAGGAGCCACTTTGCACCATCAAACCAGCCCGACTTGGCACTGGTGCCACCTTGCATCTGGGAACCATGCTGCCTAGCGTGGATTTTCAGGAGCCAGCCGGCCACTCTCAGCCATAGGCTCCCAAACAAAACCCACGGCCCGTTTCCCTGGCAAACAAAATTAAGCTGCCCCGCTTCTGGATGGCAGATTGCAGGACGCACTTGGTAGTATCAAACCAGCCCGACTTGGCACTGGTGCCACCTTGGGTCTGGGAACCATCATGCGTATCGTGGGTTCAAAGGAGCCAGCCGGCCACTCCCAGCCACAGGCCCCCAAATACAAACAACGGCGCTTTTCCCTGGAAAACAAATCTCGCCTGCCAACTTTTTCATGGCAGATTGCAGGAGCCACTTGGTACTATCAAACCAGCCCAACTTGGCACTGGTGCCACCATGGGTCTGGTCACCATCCTGCCTATTGTAGCTTTCCAGGAGCCAGCCGGTCACTCCCAGCCATAGACCCCCAGTCACAAACCTCGGCCCGTTTCCCTGGCAAACAAAAGTAAGCTGCCCCGCTTCTGGATGGCAGATTGCAGGAGCCCCTTGGTACTATCAAACCAGCCAAACTTGGCACTGGTGCCACCTCTGGTCTGGGAACCATGCTGCGTAACGCAGATTCTAAGGCGCCAGTCGGCCACTCCCAGCCACAAGCCCCCAAACACAAACAACGGCGCTATTCTCTGGCAAACAAAACTCCACTGCCCCTCTTCTGGATGGCAAATTGCAGGACGCACTTGGTACTATAAAAACAGCCCGACTTGGCACTGGTGCCACCTTGGGTCTGGGAACCATCCTGCGTACCGATCTTTTTAATGAGACAGCCGGTCACTCCCAGCCATATGCCCCCAAACACAACCCACGGCCCTTTTCTCTGGCAAACAAAACTCAACTGCACCGCTTCTGGATGGCAGATTGCAGGAGCCACTTGGTACTATCAAACCAGCCCGACTTGGCACTGGTGCCACCTTGGGTCTGGGAACCATCCTGCGTATTGTGGGTTGTCAGGAGCCAGCCGAACACTCTCGGCCACAGACCCCAATCAAAAACAACGGCCCGTTTCACAGGCAAACAAAACTCAGCTGCCCCGCTTCTGGATGGGAGATTGCAGGAGGCACTTGACACTGTGAAACCAGCCCCACTTGGCACTGGTGCCACCTTGGGTCTGGGAACCATGCTGCGTATCATGGATTTTCAGGAGCCAGCCGGCCACTCCCAGCCACAGGCCCCCAAACACAAACCACAGCCTTTTTCTCTGGCAAACAAAATTCAGCTGCCCCGCTTCTGGATGGCAGATTGCAGGAGCCACTTGGGACTATCACACCAGCACAACATGGCACTGCTGCCACCTTGGATCTGGGAACCATCCGTCCTATCGTGGATTTTCAGGGGCCAGCCGGTCACTCTCAGCCATAGGCCCCAAACACAAACCACGGCCCTTTTCTCTGGAAAACAAAACTCAACTGCCCCTCTTCTGGATGGCAGATTGCAGGAGCCACTGGTTACTATGAAACCAGCCCTACTTGGCACTGGTGCCACCTTGGGTCTGGGAACCATGCTGCGTATCATGGATTTTCAGGAGCCAGCCGGCCACTGCCAGCCACAGGCCCCGAAACACAAACAACAGCCTTTTTCTCTGGCAAACAAAATTCAGCTGCCCCGCTTCTGGATGGCAGATTGCAGGAACCACTTGGTACTAACAAACCAGCCCGACTTGGCACTGGTGCCACCTTGGGTCTGGGAACCATCCTGCGTATTGTGGGTTGTCAGGAGCCAGCCGAACACTCTCGGCCACAGACCCCAATCAAAAACAACGGCCCGTTTCACAGGCAAACAAAACTCAGCTGCCCCGCTTCTGGATGGGAGATTGCAGGAGGCACTTGACACTGTGAAACCAGCCCCACTTGGCACTGGTGCCACCTTGGGTCTGGGAACCATGCTGCGTATCATGGATTTTCAGGAGCCAGCCGGCCACTCCCAGCCACAGGCCCCCAAACACAAACCACAGCCTTTTTCTCTGGCAAACAAAATTCAGCTGCCCCGCTTCTGGATGGCAGATTGCAGGAGCCACTTGGGACTATCACACCAGCACAACATGGCACTGCTGCCACCTTGGATCTGGGAACCATCCTGCCTATCGTGGATTTTCAGGGGCCAGCCGGTCACTCTCAGCCATAGGCCCCAAACACAAACCACGGCCCTTTTCTCTGGAAAACAAAACTCAACTGCCCCTCTTCTGGATGGCAGATTGCAGGAGCCACTGGGTACTATGAAACCAGCCCTACTTGGCACTGGTGCCACCTTGGGTCTGGGAACCATGCTGCGTATCATGGATTTTCAGGAGCCAGTCGGCCACTGCCAGCCACAGGCCCCGAAACACAAACAACAGCCTTTTTCTCTGGCAAACAAAATTCAGCTGCCCCGCTTCTGGATGGCAGATTGCAGGACGCACTTGGTACTAACAAACCAGCCCGACTTGGCACTGGTGCCACCTTGGGTCTGGGAACCATCCTGCGTATCGTGGATTCTAAGGAGCCAGCTGGCCAGTCCCAGCCACAGGCCCCAAAACACACACAACGGTGCTTTTCCCTGGAAAACAAAACTCGCCTGCCAAACATTTGATGGCAGATTGCAGGAGCCACTTGGTACTATCAAACCAGCCCAACTTGGCACTGGTGCCACCATGGGTCTGGTCACCATCCTGCCTATCGTAGCTTTTCAGGAGCCAGCCGGTCACTCCCAGCCATAGGCCCTGAGACACAAACCTCGGCCCGTTTCCCTGGCAAACAAAAGTAAGCTGCCCCGCTTCTGGATGGCAGATTGCAGGAACCACTTGGTAGTATCAAACCAGCCCGACTTTGCACTGTTGCCACCTTGGGTCTGGGAACCATCCGGCGTATCGTGTGTTGAAAGGAGCCAGCCGGCCACTCCCAGCCACAGGCCTCCAATCAAAAACAACGGCGCTTTTCCCTGGAAAACAAAACTCAACTGCCCTTCTTCTGGATGGAAAATTGCAGGACGCACTTGGTACTACAAAAACAGCCAAACTAGGCAATGGTGCCACCATGGATCTGGGAACCATCCTGCGTATCGAGCTTCTTAAGGAGCCAGCCGGCCACTCCCAACCATATGCCCCCAAAAACAAACCACGGAACTTTACTCTGGCAAACAAAGATCCGCTGCCCCCCGTCAGGATGGCAGATTGCAGGAGCCACTTGGTACTATCAAACGAGCCCGACTTGGCCCTGGTGCCACCTTGAGTCTGGGAACCATCCTGCGTATTGTGGATTGTCAGTAGCCAGTCGACCATTCTCGGCCACAGACCCCAATCAAAAACAACGGCCGGTTCACAGGCAAAAGAACTCAGCTGCCCCGTTTCTGGATGGGAGACTGCATGAGGCACTTGACACTGTCAAACCAGCCCCACTTGGCACTGGTGCCATCTTGGGTCTGGGAACCATGCTGCGTATCATGGATTTTCAGGAGCCAACTGGCCACTGCCAGCCACAGGCCCCCAAACACAAACCTCGGCCCGTTTCCCTGGAAAACAAAAGTAAGCTACCCCGCTTCTGGATGGCAGATTGCAGGAACCACTTGGTACTATCAAACCAGCCCGACTTGGCACTGGTGCCATCTTGGGTCTGGGAACCATCCTGCGTATCGTGGATTCTAAGGAGCCAGCCGGCCACTCCCAGCCACAGGCCCGCAAACACAAACAACGGCGCTTTTCCCTGGAAAACAAAACTCGCCTGCCAACGTTTTGATGGCAGATTGCAGGAGCCACTTGGTACTATCAAATCAGCCCAACTTGGCACTGGTGCCACCATGGGTCTGGTCACCATCCTGCCTATCGTAGCTTTTCACGAGCCAGCCGGTCACTCCCAGCCATAGGCCTCTAGACAAAAACCTCGGCCCGTTTCCCTGGCAAAAAAAAGTAAGCTACCCCGCTACTGGATGGCAGATTGCAGGAGCCACTTTGCACCATCAAACTAGCCCGACTTGGCACTGGTGCCACCTCTGGTCTGGGAACAATGCTGCGTATCGTGGATTCTAAGGAGCCAGCCGGCCACTCCCAGCCACAGGCCCCCAAACACAAACAACGGCGCTTTTTCCTGGAAAACAAAACTCGCCTGCCAACTTTTTGATGGCAGATTGCAGGAGCCACTTGGTACTATCAAACCAGCCCAACTTGGCACTGGTGCCACCATGGGTCTGGTCACCATCCTGCCTATCGTAGCTTTTCAGGACCTAGCAGGTCACTCCCAGCCATAGGCCCCCAGACAAAAAGCTCGGCCCATTTCCCTGGCAAACAAAAGTAAGCTGCCCCGCTTCTGGATGGCAGATTGCAGGATCCACTTGTTATAATCAAACCAGCCCAACTTGGCACTGGTGCCACCTTGGGTCTGGGAACCATCCTGCGTATCGTGGATTCTAAGGAGCCAGCTGGCCACTCCCTGCCACAGGCCCCCAAACACAAACAACGGCGCTTTTCCCTGGAAAACAAAACTCGCCTGCCAACTTTTTGATGGCAGATTGCAGGAGCTACTTGGTACTATCAAACCAGCCCAACTTGGCACTGGTGCCACCTCTGGTCGGGTCACCATCCTGCCTATCGTAGCTTTTCAGGAGCCAGCCGGTCACTCCCAGCCATAGGCCCCCAGACAAAAACCTCGGCCCGTTTCCCTGGCAAACAAAAGTAAGCTGCCCCGCTTCTGGATGGCAGATTGCAGGACGCAATTGGTACTATCAAACCAGCCCAACTTGGAAATGGTGCCACCTTGGGTCTGGGAACCATCCTGCGTATCGTGGATTCTAAGGAGCCAGCCGGTCACTCCCAGCCACAGGCCCCCAAATACAAACCACAGCGCTTTTCCCTGGAAAACAAAACTCGCCTGCCAACTTTTTGATGACAGATTGCAGGAGCCACTTGGTACTATCAAATCAGCCCAACTTGGCACTGGTGCCACCATGGGTCTGGTCACCATCCTGCCTATCGTAGCTTTTCAGGAGCCAGCCGGTCACTCCCAGCCATAGGCCCCCAGACACAAACCTCGGCCCGTTTCCCTGGCAAACAAAAGTAAGATGCCCCGCTTCTGGATGGCAGATTGCAGGAGCCACTTTGCACCATCAAACTGGCCCGACTTGTCACTAGTGCCACCTCAGGTCTGGGAACCATCCTGAGTATCGTGGATTCCAATTAGCAAGAAGACCACTCCCAGCCACAGGCCCCCAAACACAAAGAACGGCGCTTTTCCCTGGAAAACAAAACTCGCCTGCCAACTTTTTGATGGCAGATTGCAGGAGCCACTTGGTACTATCAAACCAGCCCAACTTGGCACTGGTGCCACCATGGGTCTGGTCACCATCCTGCCTATCGTAGCTTTTCAGGAGCCAGCCGGTCACTCCCAGCCATAGGCCCCCAGACACAAAGCTCGGCCCGTTTCCCTGGCAAACAAAAGTAAGCTGCCCCGCTTCTGGATGGCAGATTGCAGGATCCACTTGTTATTATCAAACCAGCCCGACTTGGTACTGGTGCCACCTCTGGTCTGGGAACCATCCTGCGTATTGTGGATTCTAAGGAGCCAGCCGGCCACTCCCAGCCTCAGGCACCCAAACACAAACAACGGCGCTTTTCCCTGGAAAACAAAACTCGCCTGACAACTTTTTGATGGCAGATTGCAGGAGCCACTTGGTACTATCAAACCAGCCCAACTTGGCACTGGTGCCACCATGGGTCTGGTCACCATCCTGCCTATCGTAGCTTTTCAGGAGCCAGCCGGCCACTCTCAGCCATATGCCCCCAAAAACAAACCACGGACCTTTTCTCTGGCAAACAAAAATCAGCTGCCCCACTTCTGGATGGCAGATTGCAGGAGCCACTTGGGACTATCACACCAGCACAACATGGCACTGCTGCCACCTTGGATCTGGGAACAATCCTGCGTATCGTACATATTCAGGAACCAGCCGAACACTCCCAGCCACAGGCCCCCAAACACAAACAACGGCCCTTTTCTCTGGCAAACAAAACTCAACTGCCCCTCTTCTCGATGGCAAATTGCAGGACGCACTTGGTACTACAAAAAGAGCCCGACTTGGCAGTGGTGCCACCTTGGCTCTGGGAACCATCCTGCATATCGTGCATTTTAAGGAGCCAGCCGGCAATTCCCAGCCGTATGCCCCAAAAAGAAACCATGGACCTTTTCTCTGGCAAAAAAAACTCAGCTGTCCCGCTTCTGGATGGCAGATTGCAGGAGTTACTTTGAACCATACAACCAGCCTTACTTGGCACTGGTGCCACCTTGGATCTGGGAACCATCCTGCCTATCGTTGATTTTCAGGGGCCAGCCGGCCACTCTCAGCCATAGGCCCCCAAACACAAACCACAGCCCTTTTCTCTAGCAAACAAAATTCAACTGCCCCGCTTCTGGATGGCAAATTGCAGGAGCCACTGGGTACTACAAAAACAGCCTGACTTGGCACTGGTGCCACCTTGCGTCTGGTTACCATGCGGCGTATCGTGCATTTTAAGGAGCCAGGTGGCCACTCCCAGCCATATGCCCCCAAACACAACCCACGGCCCTTTTCTCTGGCAAACAAAACTCAGCTGCCCCGCTTCTGGATGGCAGATTGCAGGAGACACTTGGTACTATCAAACCAGCCCGACTTGGCACTGGTGCCACCTTGGGTCTGGGAACCATCCTGCGTATTGTGGATTGTCAGGAGACAGCCGACCACTCTCGGCCACAGAGCCCAATCAAAAACAAAGGTCCGTTTCCCTGGCAAAAAAAACTCAGCTGCCCCGCTTCTGGATGGGAGATTGCAGGAGGCACTTGACACTGTCAAACGAGCCCCACTTGGCACTGGTGCCACCTTGGGTCTGGGAACCATGCTGCGTATCGTGGATTTTCAGGAGCCAGCCGGCCACTCCCAGCCACAGGCCCCCAAACACAAACCAGAGCCTTTTTCTCTGGCAAACAAAACTCAGCTGCCCCGCTTCTGGATGGCAGATTGCAGGAGCCACTTGGTACTATCAAACCAGCCCGACTTGGCACTGGTGCCACCTTGGGTCTGGGAACCATCCTGCCTATCGTGGATTTTAAGGAGCCAGCCGGCTACTCCCAGCCACAGGCCCCCAACAAAAACCACGGCCCTTTTTTCTCGCAAACAAAACTTAGCTGCCTCACTTCTGGATGGCAGATTGCAGGAGCCACTTGGTGTAATCAAACCAGCCCGACTTGGCACTGGTGCCACCTTGGGTCTGGGAACCATCCTGCGTATCGTGGATTCTAAGGAGCCAGCCGGCCACTCCCAGCCACAGGCCCCCAAACAAAATCAACGGCGCTGTTCCCTGGAAAACAAAACACGCCTGCCAACTTTTTGATGGAGTTTGCAGGAGCCACTTGGTACTATCAAACCAGCCCGACTTGGCACTGGTGCCACCTTGGGTCTGGGAAACATCCTGCGTATCGTGGATTCTTAGGAGCCAGCCGGCCACTCCTAGCCACAGGCCCCCAAACAAAAACCTAGGCCTATTTCTCTGGCAAACAAAAGTAAGCTGCCCTGCTTCTGGATGGCAGATTGCAGGAGACACTTGGTACTATCAAACCAGCCCGACTTGGCACTGGTGCCACCTTGGATCTGGGAACCATGCTCTGTATCGTGGATATTCAGGGGCCAGCCGGCCACTCTCAGCCATATGTCCCCAAACAGAAACCTCAGCCCGTTTCTCTGGCAAACAAAACTCAACTGCCCCTCTTCTGGATGGCAAATTGCAGGATGAACTTGATACTAAAACCGCAGGCCGACTTGGTAGTGGTGACACCTTGGGCCTGGGAACCATCATGCGTATCGAGCATTTTAAGGAGCCAGCCGGCCACTCCCAGCAATATGCCCCCAAAAACAATCCACGGAATTTTTCTCTGGCAAACAAAAATCAGCTGCCCCGCTTCTGGATGGCAGATTGCAGGAGCCACTTTGCACCATCAAACCAGCCCGACTTGGCACTGGTGCCACATTGCATCTGGGAACCATGCTGCCTAGCGTGGATTTTCAGGAGCCAGCCGGCCACTCTCAGATATATGCCCCCAAACAAAACCCACGGCCCGTTTCCCTGGCAAACAAAATTAAGCTGCCCCGCTTCTGGATGGCAGATTGCAGGACGCACTTGGTAGTATCAAACCAGCAAAACTTGGCACTGGTGCCACCTTGGGTCTGGGAACCATCCTGCATATCGTGGGTTCAAAGGAGCCAGCCGGCCACTCCCAGCCACAGGCCCCCAAATACAAACAATGTCGCTTTTCCCTGGAAAACAAAACTCGCCTGACAACTTTTTGATGGCAGATTGCCGGAGCCACTTGGTACTATCAAACCAGCCCAACTTGGCACTGGTGCCACCATGGGTCTGGTAACCATCCTGCCTATTGTAGCTTTCCAGGAGCCAGCCGGTCTCTCCCAGCCATAGGTCCCCAGTCACAAACCTCGGCCCGTTTCCCTGGCAAACTAAAGTAAGCTACCCCGCTTCTGGATGGCAGATTGCAGGAGCCACTTGGTACTATCAAACCAGCAAAACTTGGCACTGGTGCCACCCTGGGTCTGGGAACCATGCTGCGTAACACAGATTCTAAGGCGCCAGTCGGCCACTACGAGCCACAAGCCCCCAAACACAAACAACGGCGCTATTCTCTGGCAAACAAAACTCAACTGCCCCTCTTCTGGATGGCAAATTGCAGGACGCACTTGGTACTAAAAAAACAGCCCGACTTGGCACTGGTGCCCCCTTGGGTCTGGGAACCATCCTGCGTATCGATCTTTTTAATGAGACAGCCGGCCACTCCCAGCCATATGCCCCCAAACACAACCCACGGCCCTTTTCTCTGGCAAACAAAACTCAACTGCACCGCTTCTGGATGGCAGATTGCAGGAGCCACTTGGTACTATCAAACCAGCCCGACTTGGCACTGGTGCCACCTTGGGTCTGGGAACCATCCTGCGTATTGTGGGTTGTCAGGAGCCAGCCGAACACTCTCGGCCACAGACCCCAATTAAAAACAACGGCCCGTTTCACAGGCAAACAAAACTCAGCTGCCCCGCTTCTGGATGGGAGATTGCAGGAGGCACTTGACACTGTGAAACCAGCCCCACTTGGCACTGGTGCCACCTTGGGTCTGGGAACCATACTGCGTATCATGGATTTTCAGGAGCCAGCCGGCCACTCCCAGCCACAGGCCCCCAAACACAAACCACAGCCTTTTTGTCTGGCAAACAAAATTCAGCTGCCCCGCTTCTGGATGGCAGATTGCAGGAGCCACTTGGGACTATCACACCAGCACAACATGGCACTGCTGCCACCTTGGATCTGGGAACCATCCTTCCTATCGTGGATTTTCAGGGGCCAGCCGGTCACTCTCAGCCATAGGCCCCAAACAAAAACCACGGCCCTTTTCTCTGGAAAACAAAACTCAACTGCCCCTCTTCTGGATGGCAGATTGCAGGAGCCACTGGGTACTATGAAACCAGCCCTACTTGGCACTGATGCCACCTTGGGTCTGGGAACCATGCTGCGTATCATGGATTTTCAGGAGCCAGCCGGCCACTGCCAGCCACAGGCACCGAAACACAAACAACAGCCTTTTTCTCTGGCAAACAAAATTCAGCTGCCCCGCTTCTGGATGGCAGATTGCAGGAACCACTTGGTACTAACAAACCAGCCCGACTTGGCACTGATGCCACCTTGGGTCTGGGAACCATCCTGCGTATCGTGGATTCTAAGGAGCCAGCTGGCCACTCCCAGCCACAGGCCCCAAAACACACACAACGGTGCTTTTCCCTGGAAAACAAAACTCGCCTGCCAAACATTTGATGGCAGATTGCAGGAGCCACTTGGTATTATCAAACCAGCCCAACTTGGCACTGGTGCCACCATGGGTCTGGTCACCATCCTGCCTATCGTAGCTTTTCAGGAGCCAGCCAGCCACCCCCAGCCAGAGGCCCCCAGACAAATATTTCGGCCCGTTTCCCTGGCAAACAAAAGTAAGCTGCCCCGCTTCTGGATGGCAGATTGCAGGAGCCACTTTGCACCATCAAACCAGCCCAACTTGGCACTGGTGCCAACTCAGGTCTGGGAACCATCCTGCGTATCGTGGGTTCTAAGGAGCCAGCTGGCCACTCCCAGCCACAGGCCCCCAAACACAAACAACGGCGCTTTTCCCTGGAAAACAAAACTCGCCTGCCAACTTTTTGATGGCAGATTGCAGGAGCCACTTGGTACTATCAAACCAGCCCAACTTGGCACTGGTGCCACCATGGGTCTGGTCACCATCCTGCCTATCGTAGCTTTTCAGGAGCCAGCCGGTCACTCCCAGCCATAGGCCCCCAGACACAAACCTCGGCCCGTTTCCCTGGCAAACAAAAGTAAGCTGCCCCGCTTCTGCATGGCAGATTGCAGGAGCTACTTAGTACTATCAAACCAGCCCGACTTGGCACTGGTGACACCTCTGGTCTGGGAACCATCCTGCCTATCGTGGATTTTCAGGGGCCAGCCGGCCACTCTCAGCCATATGCCCCAAAAACAAACCACGGCCCTTTTCTCTGGCAAACAAAACTCAACTGCCCCTCTTCTGGATGGCAAATTTTAGGACGCACTTTGTACTACGAAAACCGCCCGACGTGGCACTGGTGCCACCTTGTGTCAGGGAACCATCCTGCATATCGAGCTTTTTAAGGAGCCAGCCGGCCACGCCCAGCCATATACCCCCAAAAACAAACCACGGACCATTTCTCTTGGAAACAAAAATCCGCTGCCCCGCGTCTGGATGGCAGATTGCAGGAGCCACTTTGCACCATCAAACCAGCCCGACTTGGCACTGGTGCCACCTTGGGTCTGGGAACAATCCTGCATATCGTGGATTCTAAGGAGCCAGCCGGCCACTCCCTGCCACAGGCCCCCAAACACAAACAACGGCGCTTTTCCCTGGAAAATAAAATTCGCCTGCCAGCTTTTTGATGGCAGATTGCAGGAGCCACTTGGTACTATCAAATCATCCCAACTTGGCACTGGTGCCACTATGGGTCTGGGAACCATCCTGCCTATTGTAGCATTTCAGGAGCCAGCCGGTCACTCCCAGCCATAGGCCCCCAGACACAAACCTCGGACCGTTTCCCTGGCAAACAAAATTAAGCTGCCCCGATTCTGGATGGCAGATTGCAGGAGCCACTTGGTTGTGTCAAACCAGCCCGACTTGGCACTGGTGCCACCTTGGGTCTGGGAACCATCCTGCGTAACGTGGATTCTAAGCAGCCACCCGGCCACTCTGAGCCACAGGCCCCCAAACACAAACAACGGCGCTTTTCCCTGGAAAACAAAACTCGCCTGCCAACTTTTTGATGGTAGATTGCAGGAGCCACTTGGTACTATCAAACCAGCCCAACTTGGCACTGGTGCCACCTCTGGTCTGGGAACCATCCTGCCTATCGTAGCTTTTCAGGAGCCAGCCGGTCACTCCCAGCCATAGACCCCCAGACACAAACCTCGGCCCGTTTCCCTGGAAAACAAAAGTAAGTTACCCCGATTCTGGATGGCAGATTGCAGGAGCCACTTGGTACTATCAAATCAGCCCAACTTGGCACTGGTGCCACCATGGGTCTGGTAAACATCCTGCCTATCGTAGCTTTTCAGGAGCCAGCCGGTCACTCCCTGCCATAGGCCCCCGGACACAAACCTCGGCCCGTTTCCCTGGCAAACAAAAGTAAGCTGCCCCGCTTTTGGTGGCAGATTGCAGGATGCACTTGGTACTTACAAACCAGCCCGACTTGGCCCTGGTGCCACCTTGGCTCTGGGAACCATGCTGCGTAACGTAGATTCTACGAGGACAGGCGGCCATTCCCAGCCACAGGCCTCTAAACAAAAACAACGGCGCTTTTCCCTGGAAAACAAAACTCGCCTGCCAACTTCTTGATGGCAGATTGCAGGAGCCACTTGGTACTATCAAACCAGCCCAACTTGGCACTGGTGCCACCATGGGTCTGGTCACCATCCTGCCTATCGTAGCTTTTCAGGAGCCAGCCGCTCACTCCCAGCCATAGGCCCCCAGACAAATACCTCGGCACGTTTCCCTGGCAAACAAAAGTAGGCTGCCCCGCTTCTGGATGGCAAATTGCAGGACGCACTTGGTACTACGAAAACAGCCCGACTTGGCACTGATGCCACCTTGGGTCAGGGAACAATCCTGCGTATAGAGCTTTTTAAGGAGCCAGCCGGCCACGTCCAGTCATATACCCCCAAAAAAAAAACCACGGAACTTTTCTCCAGCAAACAAAAATCCGCTGCCCCGCGTCTGGATGGCAGATTGCAGGAGCTATTTAGTATTATCAAACCAGCCCGACTTGGCACTGGTGGCACCATGAGTCTGGTAACCATCCTGCCTATCGTAGGTTTTCACGAGCCTGCCGGTCACTCCCAGCCATAGGCCCCCAGACAAATACCTCGGCCCGTTTCCCTGGGAAACAAAAGTAAGCTGTCCCGCTTCTGGATGGCAGATTGCAGGAGGCACTTGGTACTATCAAACCAGCCCAACTTGTTCCCAGACCCAAGGTGGCACCAGTGCCAAGTGGGGCTGGTTTGATGGTGCAACGTGGCTCCTGCAATCTGCCATCCAAAAGCGGGGCAGCTTACTTTTGTTTGCCAGGGAAACGGGCCGAGGTTTGTGTCTGGGGGTCTATGGCTGGGAGTGACCGGCTGGCTCCTGAAAAGCTACGATAGGCAGGATGGTTCCCAGACCAGAGGTGGCACCAGTGCCAAGTTGGGCTGGTTTGATAGTACCAAGTGGCTCCTGCAATCTGCCATCAAAAAGTTGGCAGGCGAGTTTTGTTTTCCAGGGAAAAGCGCCGTAGATTTTGTTTGGGGGCCTGTGGCTCAGAGTGGCCGGGTGGCTGCTTAGAATCCACGATACGCAGGATGGTTCCCAGACCCAAGGTGGCACCAGTGCCAAGTCGGGCTGGTTTGACACAACCAAGTGGCTCCTGCAATCTGCCATCCAGAATCGGGGCAGCTTAATTTTGTTTGACAGGGAAACGGTCCGAGGTTTGTGTCTGGGGGCCTATGGCTGGGAGTGACCGGCTGGCTCCTGAAAAGCTACGATAGGCAGGATGGTTCCCAGACCCATAGTGGCACCAGTGCCAAGTTGGGATGATTTGATAGTACCAAGTGGCTCCTGCAATCTGCCATCAAAAAGTTGGCAGGCGAGTTTTGTTTTCCAGGGAAAAGCGCCGTTGTTTGTGTTTGGGGGCCTGTGGCTGGGAGTGGCCGGCTGGCTCCTTAGAATCCACGATATGCAGGATTGTTCCCACACCCAAGGTGGCACCAGTGCCAAGTCGGGCTGGTTTGATGGTGCAAAGTGGCTCCTGCAATCTGCCATACAGACGCGGGGCAGCGGATTTTTGTTTCCAAGAGAAATGGTCCGTGGTTTTTTTTCGGGGGTTTATGGCTGGGCGTGGCCGGCTGGCTCCTTAAAAAGCTCGATATGCAGGATGGTTCCCTGACACAAGGTGGCACCAGTGCCACGTCGGGCGGTTTTCGTAGTACAAAGTGCGTCCTAAAATTTGCCATCCAGAAGAGGGGCAGTTGAGTTTTGTTTGCCAGAGAAAAGGGCCGTGGTTTGTTTTTGGGGGCATATGGCTGAGAGTGGCCGGCTGGCTCCTGAAAAGCTACGATAGGCAGGATGTTTACCAGACCCATTGTGGCACCAGTGCCAAGTTGGGCTGATTTGATAGTACCAAGTGCCTCCTGCAATCTGCCATCCAGAATCGGGGTAGCTTACTTTTGTTTTCCAGGGAAACGGGCCGAGGTTTGTGTCTGGGGGTCTATGGTTGGGAGTGGCCGGCTGGCTCCTTAGAAACCACGATACGCAGCATGGTTCCCAGACAAGAGGTGGCACCAGTGCCAAGTTGGGCTGGTTTGATACTACCAAGTGGTTCCTGCAATCTGCCATCCAGAAGCGGGGCAGCTTACTTTTGTTTGCCAGGGAAAAGCGCCGTTGTTTGTGTTTGGGGGCCTGTGGCTGGGAGTGGCCGGCTGGCTCCTTAGAATCCACGATACGCAGGATGGTTCCCAGACCAGAGGTGGCACCAGTGCCAAGTCGGGCTGGTTTGATAGTACCAAGTGGCTCCTGCAATCTGCCATCCAGAAGCGGGGCAGCTTACTTTTGTTTGCCAGGGAAACGGGCCGAGGTTTGTGTCTGGGGGCCTATGGCTGGGAGTGACCGGCTGGCTCCTGAAAAGCTACGATAGGCAGGATGGTGACCAGACCCATGGTGGCACCAGTGCCAAGTTGGGCTGGTTTGATAGTACCAAGTGGCTCCTGCAATCTGCCATCAAAAAGTTGGCAGGCAAGTTTTCTTTACCAGGGAAAAGCGCCGTTGTTTTTGTTTGGGGGCCTATGGCTGGGAGTGGCCGGCTGGCTCCTTAGAATCCACGATACGCAGGATGGTTCCTAGACTTGACGTGGCACCAGTGCCAAGTTGGGCTGGTTTGATAGTACCAAGTGCGTCCTGCAATCTGCCATCCAGAAGTGGGGTAGCTTACTTTTGTTTGCCAGGGAAACGGGCCGAGGTTTGTGTCTCGAGGCATATGGCCGGGAGTGACCGGCTGGCTCCTGAAAAGCTACGATAGGCAGGATGGTGACCAGACCCATGGTGGCAGCAGTGCCAAGTTGGGCTGGTTTGATAGTACCAAGTGGCTCCTGCAATCTGCCATCAAAAAGTTGGCAGGCGAGTTTGTTATCCAGGGAAAAGCGCCGTTGTTTGTGCCTGGGGCCCTATGGCCTGGAGTGGACGGATGGCTAATTAGAACCCACGATACACAGGATGGTTCCCAGACCCATGGTGACACCAGTGCCAAGTTGGGCTGGTTTGATAGCACCAAGTGGATCCTGCAATCTGCCATCCAGAAGCGGGGCAGCTTACTTTTGTTTGCCAGGGAAACGGTCCGAGGATTGTGTCTGGGGGCCTAAGCCTGGAAGTGACCGGCTGGCTCGTGAAAAGCTACGATAGGCAGGATGGTGACCAGACCCATGACGGCACCAGTGCCAAGTTGGGCTGGTTTGATAGTACCAAGTGGCTCCTGCAATCTGCCATCAAAAACTTGGCAGGCGAGTTTTGTTTTCCAGGGAAAAGCGCCGTTGTTTGTGTTTGGGGGCCTGTGGCTGTGAGTGGACGGCTGGCTCCTTAGAATCCATGATACGCAGGAGGGTTCCCAGACCAGAGGTGGCACCAGTGCCAAGTTGGGCTGGTTTGATAGTACCAAGTGGTTGCTGCAATCTGCCATCCAGAAGCGGGGCTGCTTACTTTTGTTTGCCAGGGAAACGGGCCGAGGTTTGTGTCTGGGGGCCTATGGCTGGGAGTGACCGGCTGGCTCCTGAAAAGCTACGATAGGCAGGATGGTGACCAGACCCATGGTGGCACCAGTGCCAAGTTGGGCTGGTTTGATAGTACCAAGTGGCTCCTGCAATCTGCCATCAAAAAGTTGGCAGGCAAGTTTTCTTTACCAGGGAAAAGCGCCGTTGTTTTTGTTTGGGGGCCTATGGCTGGGAGTGGCCGGCTGGCTCCTTAGAATCCACGATACGCAGGATGGTTCCTAGACTTGACGTGGCACCAGTGCCAAGTTGGGCTGGTTTGATAGTACCAAGTGCGTCCTGCAATCTGCCATCCAGAAGTGGGGTAGCTTACTTTTGTTTGCCAGGGAAACGGGCCGAGGTTTGTGTCTCGGGGCATATGGCTGGGAGTGACCGGCTGGCTCCTGAAAAGCTACGATAGGCAGGATGGTGACCAGACCCATGGTGGCAGCAGTGCCAAGTTGGGCTGGTTTGATAGTACCAAGTGGCTCCTGCAATCTGCCATCAAAAAGTTGGCAGGCGAGTTTGTTATCCAGGGAAAAGCGCCGTTGTTTGTGCCTGGGGCCCTATGGCCTGGAGTGGACGGATGGCTAATTAGAACCCACGATACACAGGATGGTTCCCAGACCCATGGTGACACCAGTGCCAAGTTGGGCTGGTTTGATAGTACCAAGTGGATCCTGCAATCTGCCATCCAGAAGCGGGGCAGCTTACTTTTGTTTGCCAGGGAAACGGTCCGAGGATTGTGTCTGGGGGCCTAAGCCTGGAAGTGACCGGCTGGCTCGTGAAAAGCTACGATAGGCAGGATGGTGACCAGACCCATGACGGCACCAGTGCCAAGTTGGGCTGGTTTGATAGTACCAAGTGGCTCCTGCAATCTGCCATCAAAAACTTGGCAGGCGAGTTTTGTTTTCCAGGGAAAAGCGCCGTTGTTTGTGTTTGGGGGCCTGTGGCTGGGAGTGGCCGGCTGGCTCCTTAGAATCCATGATACTCAGCATGGTTCCCAGACCAGAGGTGGCACCAGTGCCAAGTTGGGCTGGTTTGATAGTACCAAGTGGTTGCTGCAATCTGCCATCCAGAAGCGGGGCTGCTTACTTTTGTTTGCCAGGGAAACGGGCCGAGTATTGTGTCTGGGGGCCTATGGCTGGGAGTGACCGGCTGGCTCCTGAAAAGCTACGATAGGCAGGATGGTGACCAGACCCATGGTGGCACCAGTGCCAAGTTGGGCTGATTTGATAGTACCAAGTGGCTCCTGCAATCTGCCATCAAAATGTTGGCAGGCGAATTTTGTTTTCCAGGGAAAAGCGCCGTTGTTTGTGTTTGGGGGCCTGTGGCAGGGAGTGGCCGGCTGGCTCCTGAAAAGCTACGATAGGCAGGATGTTGACCAGACCCATGGTGGCACCAGTGCCAAGTTGGGCTGGTTTGATAGTAGCAAGTGGCTCCGGCAATCTGCCATCAAAAAGTTGGAAGACGAGTTTTGTTTTCCAGGGAAAAGCGCCGTTGTTTGTGTTTGGGGGCCTGTGGCTGGGAGTGGCCGGCTGGCTGCTTAGAATCTACCATACGCAGGATAGTTCCCAGACCAGAGGTGGCACCAGTGCCAAGTCGGGCTGGTTTGATAGTACCAAGTGCGTCCTGCAATCTGCCATCCAGAAGCGGGACAGCTTACTTTTGTTTGTCAGGGAAACGGGCCGAGCTTTGTGTCTCTGGGCCTACGGCTGGGAGTGACTGGCTGGCTCCTGAAAAGCTACGATAGGCAGGATGGTGACCAGACCCATGGTGGCACCAGTGCCAAGTTGGGCTGGTTTGATAGTACCAAGTGGCTCCTGCAATCTGCCATCAAAAAGTTGGCAGGCACGTTTTGTTTTCCAGGGAAAAGCGCCGTTGTTTTTGTTTGGGGGCCTATGGCTGGGAGTGGCCGGCTGGCTCCTTAGAATCCACGATACGCAGGATGGTTCCCAGACCTGAGGTGGCACCAGTGCCAAGTTGGGCTGGTTTGATAGTACCAAGTGCATCCTGCAATCTGCCATCCAGAAGCGGGGTAGCTTACTTTTGTTTGCCAGGGAAACGGGCCGAGGTTTGTGTCTCGGGGCCTATGGCTGGGAGTGACCGGCTGGCTCCTGAAAAGCTACGATAGGCAGGATGGTGACCAGACCCATGGTGGCACCAGTGCCAAGTTGGGCTGGTTTGATAGTACCAAGTGGCTCCTGCAATCTGCCATCAAAAACTTGGCAGGCGAGTTTGTTATCCAGGGAAAAGCGCCGTTGTTTGTGTTTGGGGGCCTGTGGCTGGGAGTGGCCGGCTGGCTCCTTAGAATCCATGATACGCAGGATGGTTCCCAGACCAGAGGTGGCACCAGTGCCAAGTCGGGCTGGTTTGATGGTGAAAAGTGGCTCCTGCAATCTGCCATCCAGAAGCGGGATAACTTACTTTTGTTTGCCAGGGAAACGGGCCGAGGTTTGTGTCTGGGGGCCTATGGCTGGGAGTGACCGGCTGGCTCCTGAAAAGCTACGATAGGCAGGATGGTGACCAGACCTATGGTGGCACCAGTGTCAAGGTGGGCTGGTTTGATAGTACCAAGTGGCTCCTGCAATCTGCCATCAAAATTTGGCAGGCGAGTTTTGTTTTCCAGGGAAAAGCGCCGTTGTTTGTGTTTGGGGGCCTGTGGGTGGGAGTGGCCGGATGGCTAATTAGAATCCACGATACGCAGCATGGTTCCCAGACCTGAGGTGGCACCAGTGCCAAGTCGGGCTAGTTTGATGGTGCAAAGTGGCTCCTGCAATCTGCCATCCAGTAGCGGGGCAGCTTGCTTTTGTTTGCCAGGGAAACGGGCCGAGGTTTGTGTCTGGGGGCCTATGGCTGGGAGTGACCGGCTGGCTCCTGAAAAGCTACGATAGGCAGGATGGTGACCAGACCCATGGTGGCACCAGTGCCAAGTTGGGCTGGTTTGATAGTACCAAGTGGCTCCTGCAATCTGCCATCAAAAAGTTGGCAGGCGAGTTTTGTTTTCCAGGGAAAAGCACCGTTGTTTGTGTTTGGGGGCCTGTGGCTGGGAGTGGCCGGCTGGCTGCTTAGAATCCACGATACGCAGGATGGTTCCCAGACGTGAGGTGGCGCCAGTGCCAAGTCGGGCTGGTTTGATACTACCAAGTGCGTCCTGCAATCTGCCATCCAGAAGCGGGACAGCTTACTTTTGCTTGCCAGGGAAACGGGCCGAGCTTTGTGTCTGGGGGCCTATGGCTGGGAGTGACCGGCTGGCTCCTGAAAAGCTACGATAGGCAGGATGGTGACCAGACCCATGGTGGCACCAGTGCCAAGTTGGGCTGGTTTGATAGTACCAAGTGGCTCCTGCAATCTGCCATCAAAAATTGGCAGGCGAGTTTTGTTTTCCAGGGAAAAGCGCCGTTGTTGTGTTTAGGGGCCTGTGGCTGGGAGTGGCCGGCTGGCTCCTTAGAATCCACCATACGCAGGATGGTTCCCAGACCCAAGGTGGCACCAGTGCCTAGTCGGGATAGTTTGATGGTGCAAAGTGTCTCCTGCAATCTGCCATCCAGAAGCGGGGCAGCTTACTTTTGTTTGCCAGGGAAAAGGGCCGAGCTTTGTGTCTCGGGGCCTATGGCTGGGAGTGACCGGCTGGCTCCTGAAAAGCTACGATAGGCAGGATGGTGACCAGACCCAAGGTGGCACCAGTGCCAAGTTGGGCTGGTTTGATAGTACCAAGTGGCTCCTGCAATCTGCCATCAAAAAGTTGGCAGGCGAGTTTTGTTTTCCAGGGAAAAGCTCCGTTGTTTGTGTTTGGGGGCCTGTGGCTGGGAGTGGCCGACTGGCTCATTAGAATCCACGATACGCAGGATGGTTCCCAGACTTGTCGTGGCACCAGTGCCAAGTCGGGCTGGTTTGATACTACCAAGTGGATCCTGCAATCTGCCATCCAGAAGCGGGGCAGCTTACTTTTGTTTGCCAGGGAAACGGGCCGAGGATTTGTCTGGGGGCCTATGGCTGGGAGTGACCGGCTGGCTCCTGAAAAGCTACGATAGGCAGGATGGTGACCAGACCCATGGTGGCAGCAGTGCCAAGTTGGGCTGGTTTGATAGTACCAAGTGGCTCCTGCAATCTGCCATCAAAAAGTCGGCAGGCGAGTTTTGTTTTCCAGGGAAAAGCGCCGTTGTTTGTGTTTGGGAGCCTGTGGCTGGGAGTGGCCGGCTGGCTCTTTAGAATCCACGATACGCAGGATGGTTCCCAGACCAGTGGTGGCACCAGTGCCAAGTCGGGCTGGTTTGATAGTACCAAGTGCGTCCTGCAATCTGCCATCCAGAAGCGGGGCAGCTTACTTTTGTTTTCCAGGGAAACGGTCCGAGGTTTTTGTCTGGGGGCCTATGGCTGGGAGTGACCGGCTGGCTCGTGAAAAGCTACGATAGGCAGGATGGTGACCAGACCCATGGCGGCACCAGTGCCAAGTTGGGCTGGTTTGATAGTACCAAGGGGCTCCTGCAATCTGCCATCAAAAAGTTGGCAGGCGAGTTTTGTTTTCCAGGGAAAAGCGCCGTTGTTTGTGTTTGGGGGCCTGTGGCTGGGAGTGGCCGGCTGGCTCCTTAGAATCCACGATACGCAGGATGGTTCCCAGACCAGAGGTGGCACCAGTGCCAAGTCGGGCTGGTTTGATAGTACCAAGTGGCTCCTGCAATCTGCCATCCAGAAGCGGGGCAGCTTACTTTTGTTTGCCAGGGAAACGGGCCGAGCATTGTGTCTGGGGGCCTATGGCTGGGAGTGACCGGCTGGCTCCTGAAAAGCTACGATAGGCAGGATGGTGACCAGACCCATGGTGGCACCAGTGCCAAGTTGGGCTGGTTTGATAGTACCAAGTGGCTCCTGCAATCTGCCATCAAAAAGTTGGCAGGCGAGTTTGTTATCCAGGGAAAAGCGCCGTTGTTTGTGCCTGGGGCCCTATGGCCTGGAGTGGACGGATGGCTAATTAGAATCCACGATACACAGGATGGTTCCCAGACCCATGGTGACACCAGTGCCAAGTTGGGCTGGTTTGATAGTACCAAGTGGTTCCTGCAATCTGCCATCCAGAAGCGGGGCAGCTTACTTTTGTTTGCCAGGGAAACGGTCCGAGGATTGTGTCTGGGGGCCTAAGCCTGGAAGTGACCGGCTGGCTCGTGAAAAGCTACGATAGGCAGGATGGTGACCAGACCCATGACGGCACCAGTGCCAAGTTGGGCTGGTTTGATAGTACCAAGTGGCTCCTGCAATCTGCCATCAAAACTTGGCAGGCGAGTTTTGTTTTCCAGGGAAAAGCGCCGTTGTTTGTGTTTGGGGGCCTGTGGCTGGGAGTGGCCGGCTGGCTCCTTAGAATCCACGATACTCAGCATGGTTACCAGACCAGAGGTGGCACCAGTGCCAAGTTGGGCTGGTTTGATAGTACCAAGTGGTTGCTGCAATCTGCCATCCAGAAGCGGGGCAGCTTACTTTTGTTTGCCAGGGAAACGGGCCGAGGTTTATGTCTGGGGGCCTATGGCTGGGAGTGACCGGCTGGCTCCTGAAAAGCTACGATAGGCAGGATGGTGACCAGACCCATGGTGGCACCAGTGCCAAGTTGGGCTGATTTGGTAGTACCAAGTGGCTCCTGCAATCTGCCATCAAAAAGTTGGCAGGCGAATTTTTTTTTCCAGGGAAAAGCGCCGTTGTTTGTGTTTGGGGGCCTGTGGCAGGGAGTGGCCGGCTGGCTCCTGAAAAGCTACGATAGGCAGGATGGTGACCAGACCCATGGTGGCACCAGTGCCAAGTTGGGCTGGTTTGATAGTACCAAGTGGCTCCGGCAATCTGCCATCAAAAAGTTGGCAGACGAGTTTTGTTTTCCAGGGAAAAGCGCCGTTGTTTGTGTTTGGGGGCCTGTGGCTGGGAGTGGCCGGCTGGCTGCTTAGAATCTACCATACGCAGGATGGTTCCCAGACCAGAGGTGGCACCAGTGCCAAGTCGGGCTAGTTTGATGGTGCAAAGTGGCTCCTGCAATCTGCCATCCAGAAGCGGGGCAGCTTGCTTTTGTTTGCCAGGGAAACGGGCCGAGGTTTGTGTCTGGGGGCCTATGGCTGGGAGTGACCGGCTTGCTCCTGAAAAGCTACGATAGGCAGGATGGTGACCAGACCCATGGTGGCACCAGTGCCCAGTTGGGCTGGTTTGATAGTACCAAGTGGCTCCTGCAATCTGCCATCAAAAACTTGGCAGGCGAGTTTTGTTTTCCAGGGAAAAGCGCCGTTGTTTGTGTTTGGGGGCCTGTGGCTGGGAGTGGCCGGCTGGCTGCTTAGAATCCACGATATGCAGGATGGTTCCCAGACGTGAGGTGGCGCCAGTGCCAAGTCGCCTGGTTTGATACTACCAAGTGCGTCCTGCAATCTGCCATCCAGAAGCGGGACAGCTTACTTTTGCTTGCCAGGGAAACGGGCCGAGCTTTGTGTCTGGGGGCCTATGGCTGGGAGTGACCGGCTGGCTCCTGAAAAGCTACGATAGGCAGGATGGTGACCAGACCCATGGTGGCACCAGTGCCAAGTTGGGCTGGTTTGATAGTACCAAGTGGCTCCTGCAATCTGCCATCAAAAATTGGCAGGCGAGTTTTGTTTTCCAGGGAAAAGCGCCGTTGTTTGTGTTTGGGGGCCTGTGGGTGGGAGTGGCCGGATGGCTAATTAGAATCCACCATACGCAGGATGGTCCCCAGACCCAAGGTGGCACCAGTGCCTAGTCGGGATAGTTTGATGGTGCAAAGTGGCTCCTGCAATCTGCCATCCAGAAGCGGGGCAGCTTACTTTTGTTTGCCAGGGAAAAGGGCCGAGCTTTGTGTCTCGGGGCCTATGGCTGGGAGTGACCGGCTGGCTCCTGAAAAGCTACGATAGGCAGGATGGTGACCAGACCCAAGGTGGCACCAGTGCCAAGTTGGGCTGGTTTGATAGTACCAAGTGGCTCCTGCAATCTGCCATCAAAAAGTTGTCAGGCGAGTTTTGTTTTCCAGGGAAAAGCTCCGTTGTTTGTGTTTGGGGGCCTGTGGCTGGGAGTGGCCGACTGGCTCATTAGAATCCACGATACGCAGGATGGTTCCCAGACTTGTCGTGGCACCAGTGCCAAGTCGGGCTGGTTTGATAGTACCAAGTGGATCCTGCAATCTGCCATCCAGAAGCGGGGCAGCTTACTTTTGTTTGCCAGGGAAACGGGCCGAGGATTTGTCTGGGGGCCTATGGCTGGGAGTGACCGGCTGGCTCCTGAAAAGCTACGATAGGCAGGATGGTGACCAGACCCATGGTGGCAGCAGTGCCAAGTTGGGCTGGTTTGATAGTACCAAGTGGCTCCTGCAATCTGCCATCAAAAAGTCGGCAGGCGAGTTTTGTTTTCCAGGGAAAAGCGCCGTTGTTTGTGTTTGGGGGCCTGTGGCTGGGAGTGGCCGGCTGGCTCTTTAGAATCCACGATACGCAGGATGGTTCCCAGACCAGTGGTGGCACCAGTGCCAAGTCGGGCTGGTTTGATAGTAACAAGTGCGTCCTGCAATCTGCCATCCAGAAGCGGGGCAGCTTACTTTTGTTTTCCAGGGAAACGGTCCGAGGTTTTTGTCTGGGGGCCTATGGCTGGGAGTGACCGGCTGGCTCGTGAAAAGCTACGATAGGCAGGATGGTGACCAGACCCATGGCGGCACCAGTGCCAAGTTGGGCTGGTTTGATAGTACCAAGGGGCTCCTGCAATCTGCCATCAAAAAGTTGGCAGGCGAGTTTTGTTTTCCAGGGAAAAGCGCCGTTGTTTGTGTTTGGGGGCCTGTGGCTGGGAGTGGCCGGCTGGCTCCTTAGAATCCACGATACGCAGGATGGTTCCCAGACCAGAGGTGGCACCAGTGCCAAGTCGGGCTGGTTTGATAGTACCAAGTGGCTCCTGCAATCTGCCATCCAGAAGCGGGGCAGCTTACTTTTGTTTGCCAGGGAAACGGGCCGAGCTTTGTGTCTGGGGGCCTATGGCTGGGAGTGACCGGCTGGCTCCTGAAAAGCTACGATAGGCAGGATGGTGACCAGACCCATGGTGGCACCAGTGCCAAGTTGGGCTGGTTTGATAGTACCAAGTGGCTCCTGCAATCTGCCATCAAAAAGTTGGCAGGCGAGTTTGTTATCCAGGGAATAGCGCCGTTGTTTGTGCCTGGGGCCCTATGGCCTGGAGTGGACGGATGGCTAATTAGAATCCACGATACACAGGATGGTTCCCAGACCCATGGTGACACCAGTGCCAAGTTGGGCTGGTTTGATAGTACCAAGTGGTTCCTGCAATCTGCCATCCAGAAGCGGGGCAGCTTACTTTTGTTTGCCAGGGAAACGGTCCGAGGATTGTGTCTGGGGGCCTAAGCCTGGAAGTGACCGGCTGGCTCCTGAAAAGCTACGATAGGCAGGATGGTGACCAGACCCATGACGGCACCAGTGCCAAGTTGGGCTGGTTTGATAGTACCAAGTGGCTCCTGCAATCTGCCATCAAAACTTGGCAGGCGAGTTTTGTTTTCCAGGGAAAAGCGCCGTTGTTTGTGTTTGGGGGCCTGTGGCTGGGAGTGGCCGGCTGGCTCCTTAGAATCCACGATACTCAGCATGGTTCCCAGACCAGAGGTGGCACCAGTGCCAAGTTGGGCTGGTTTGATAGTACCAAGTGGTTGCTGCAATCTGCCATCCAGAAGCGGGGCAGCTTACTTTTGTTTGCCAGGGAAACGGGCCGAGGTTTATGTCTGGGGGCCTATGGCTGGGAGTGACCGGCTGGCTCCTGAAAAGCTACGATAGGCAGGATGGTGACCAGACCCATGGTGGCACCAGTGCCAAGTTGGGCTGATTTGGTAGTACCAAGTGGCTTCTGCAATCTGCCATCAAAAAGTTGGCAGGCGAATTTTTTTTTCCAGGGAAAAGCGCCGTTGTTTGTGTTTGGGGGCCTGTGGCAGGGAGTGGCCGGCTGGCTCCTGAAAAGCTACGATAGGCAGGATGGTGACCAGACCCATGGTGGCACCAGTGCCAAGTTGGGCTGGTTTGATAGTACCAAGTGGCTCCGGCAATCTGCCATCAAAAAGTTGGCAGACGAGTTTTGTTTTCCAGGGAAAAGCGCCGTTGTTTGTGTTTGGGGGCCTGTGGCTGGGAGTGGCCGGCTGGCTGCTTAGAATCTACCATACGCAGGATGGTTCCCAGACCAGAGGTGGCACCAGTGCCAAGTCGGGCTAGTTTGATGGTGCAAAGTGGCTCCTGCAATCTGCCATCCAGAAGCGGGGCAGCTTGCTTTTGTTTGCCAGGGAAACGGGCCGAGGTTTGTGTCTGGGGGCCTATGGCTGGGAGTGACCGGCTGGCTCCTGAAAAGCTACGATAGGCAGGATGGTGACCAGACCCATGGTGGCACCAGTGCCAAGTTGGGCTGGTTTGATAGTACCAAGTGGCGCCTGCAATCTGCCATCAAAAACTTGGCAGGCGAGTTTTGTTTTCCAGGGAAAAGCACCGTTGTTTGTGTTTGGGGGCCTGTGGCTGGGAGTGGCCGGCTGGCTGCTTAGAATCCACGATATGCAGGATGGTTCCCAGACGTGAGGTGGCGCCAGTGCCAAGTCGCCTGGTTTGATACTACCAAGTGCGTCCTGCAATCTGCCATCCAGAAGCGGGACAGCTTACTTTTGCTTGCCAGGGAAACGGGCCGAGCTTTGTGTCTGGGGGCCTATGGCTGGGAGTGACCGGCTGGCTCCTGAAAAGCTACGATAGGCAGGATGGTGACCAGACCCATGGTGGCACCAGTGCCAAGTTGGGCTGGTTTGATAGTACCAAGTGGCTCCTGCAATCTGCCATCAAAAATTGGCAGGCGAGTTTTGTTTTCCAGGGAAAAGCGCCGTTGTTTGTGTTTGGGGGCCTGTGGGTGGGAGTGGCCGGCTGGCTCCTTAGAATCCACGATACGCAGGATGGTTCCCAGACCTGAGGTGGCACCAGTGCCAAGTCGGGCTAGTTGGATGGTGCAAAGTGGCTCCTGCAATCTGCCATCCAGAAGCGGGGCAGCTTACTTTTGTTTTCCAGGGAAACGGGCCGAGGTTTGTGTCTGGGGGCCTATGGCTGGGAGTGACCGGCTGGCTCCTGAAAAGCTACGATAGGCAGGATGGTGACCAGACCCATGGTGGCACCAGTGCCAAGTTGGGCTGATTTGATAGTAGCAAGTGGCTCCTGCAATCTGCCATCAAAAAGTCGGCAGGCGAGTTTTGTTTTCCAGGGAAAAGCGCCGTTGTTTGTGTCTGGGGGCCTGTGGCAGGGAGTGACCGGCTGGCTCCTTAGAATCCACGATACGCAGGATGGTTCCCAGACCCAAGGTGGCACCAGTGCCAAGTTGGGCTGGTTTGATAGTACCAAGTGCGTCCTGCAATCTGCCATCCAGAAGCGGGGCAGCTTACTTTTGTTTGCCAGGGAAACGGGTCGAGCTTTGTGTCTGGGGGCCTATGGCTGGGAGTGACCGGCTGGCTCCTGAAAAGCTACGATAGGCAGGATGGTGACCGGACCCATGGTGGCAACAGTGCCAAGTAGGGCTGGTTTGATAGTACCAAGTGGCTCCGGCAATCTGCCATCAAAAAGTTGGCAGGCAAGTTTTGTTTTCCAGGGAAAAGCGCCGTTGTTTTTTTTGGGGGGCCAATGGCTGGGAGTGGCCGGCTGGCTCCTTAGAATCTACGATACGCAGGATGGTTCCCAGACCAGAGGTGGCACCAGTGCCAAGTCGGGCTGGTTTGATAGTACCAAGTGCGTCCTGCAATCTGCCATCCAGAAGCGGGGTAGCTTACTTTTGTTTGCCCGGGAAACGGGCCGAGGTTTTTGTCTCGGGGCCTATGGCTGGGAGTGACCGGCTGGCTCCTGAAAAGCTACGATAGGCAGGATGTTGACCAGACCCATGGTGGCACAAGTGCCAAGTTCGGCTTGTTTGATAGTACCAAGTGGCTCCTGCAATCTGCCATCAAAATGTTGGCAGGCGAATTTTGCTTTCCAGGGAAAAGCGCCGTTGTTTGTGTTTGGGGGCCTGTGGCAGGGAGTGGCCGGCTGGCTCCTGAAAAGCTACGATAGGCAGGATGGTGACCAGATCCAAGGTGGCACCTGTGCCAAGTCGGGCTGATTTGATAGTACTAAGTAGCTCCTGCAATCTGCCATGCAGAAGCGGGGCAGCTTACTTTTGTTTGCCAGGGAAACGGGACGAGGTTTGTGTTTGGGGGCCTATGGCTGGGTGTGGCCAGCTGGCTCCTTAAAATGCACGATATGCAACATGGCTCCCAGACCCAAGGTGGCACCAGTGCCAAGTTGGGCTGGTTTGATAGTACCAAGTGGCTCCTGCAATCTTCCATGATCACGTGGAGAAATACTTTCTGGTTTCAGCCTCATGCTCTTTCTTCTCTCCCTCAACTTCTCTATCACCTCTCATCTGGTTCACATGCGCTGTCTTCAAGGTCCACAGGCTACTTTTCACAGAATCTTCTGGCCTGATGAAGTAAGAATGATGAATAGAACAGAGCTGGGATCTATTTTCCAGTTTGGATAAAATGCATTCTGCACACAAATCCAAGGAGAACGGGCTGCCCCGATGCCCAGAAAATCTTTCACTCCTGCTAGTGTTCTACGTCAACCGCAACTTAGTCTGAAAGAAAAGCTTTTTCTCTGAGAGCATCTGAGAGGTTTGCATGAAGCACTGATATCTGACATATGCAATTTTGAATAGGAGAGGAAAAAGAAAATGGCAAGGAGTTTTTAATTTTAGTGGTTTCAATTTTAATTTCCGTGCACTTTTTCAAAACTTGTCAGCTCAAATGCCCATCAACATCTTTTAGTCATCTGTAAGTCAGTATTCATATAAAATGTGCTTCAAATCCAAAGAATTTCAAATTTGCACTCCAAGCTTCTATGCCTAGATTTATGATTTCCTACACATATTAGATGAAAGGAAGGCCTTTTTTACTGTGGGAGTGCTGGAACACTGGAACAGGTTGCCCAGAGAAGTTGTGGGTGTCCCATCCCTGAAAGTATTCAAGGTCACCTTGGACAGGGCTTGGAGCAGCAACAAAGGAGAAGCTTGATGGTAGAGAAACAAAGTTGGACTATAGAAGAAACTCGGATTGAAGTATAGGATCAAGTTTTCTCTCAGCTCTTGGGGTAAATTCAAAGTTGTACAAAATGACATTTATCTGTGCTATTCACTACTGTAACAGAAAGTTTCATGAAAACTGTACAGAAGATAGTAAATTTTAAAAGAGATAAGAATTACAGCATAAAATCCATGGGATAGGTTACAACATGAGACACTCTCTAAGAGAAAATCTCTGTGTTTCAGCACTTCATCAGGGTAAGATTTCATGAAGTGCCAAAGAAGGCGGCAAAATATCATTCGGGACATTATTTACTGGAATTCAGCCTGGCCATTAGTAGGAACTGCCTTTGAACATATCATGTAGATATACCACACACACTTTCCCTTCACTGAAAAATTACTGTTTACAACAAATAAGCAATTGACGATCAAAATTGATTGAAAGCATCTTAAACATGTCAAGTATTTCATTGTAGATGATCTGTGATCCAAATGCTTCTTCCACCTTCGAGAGGGACAGAAGAATTCTTCCATATCATGATGGTTTAAAATTGTATCAACCAATGTTTTCTGCTGAAAAGATATCATCTATTTTTTTCTATTTTTGGAAGAAAATATTCCTAGACATACAACAGGTGAGAACTAAGTAATTTTAAAGAAACAAATGAAATGAAAATATTCTGTAAATAGAATGAAATGAAAAGCTGTGTTTTAAATAGGAGCTAAATATTAAACAGAATTTTTGTACCAGGCATTTGAATTACTGCACCAGCTCTTTTGCCCATCAAGAGAGGCATTTAGCATTTCAGTCTTTTCCAAGGTGTTCATGATCTGCTATGCTGATCTCTGTGTGTGCCTAGGTGTGTGTGGAGGGGGGGGCATATGAAGGGGAGTGTGTATGTTTGCTTTACAATTGTTGTGGCAGATTCATGCCTCAGCTCCACATTTTGTTTTAAAAAGGTCACACCGAGTGGATATGAAGTTTACTATCAACAAGAGATCGATTCCCAAATCATCCATTTGACTCTCCCTTATAAATCATGTGCTTTGTTGCATATTTTATCAAATATACTTTCAAGCCAGATGGAGGAAGGAGGATGTGGGAATCCCTCCACCATCTTGCAACTTTTATGTAAGTAGGTTTTCAAGAAAATCATCATTTCTCTTTTAAATATGTCTGGAACAGGCATGATGGTAGTGTCAACCTGTTGGAGTTTTTGTTGCTGGAAGAAGTTGTACAAAAGGATTGGTTTTTACATTGACCAGTTACTGAATCAAGCGCAGGAATACATTGGAAATTTAGCTGGGGGTTCCTTTTCCCAGCAGACTACTTCTAGAACGAGCTTGTACACTGAAGCTGACTCTTTTGCTCTCTTTTTGTTTCTTTCCTATTTTCTTGGCTTCTTTGCCACTATCTAGACAATTTTGGAACTTTGTTCCCAACTAAAATGGTTTCAATAGTCTGATTGTGATCATACATTTTTACAAGGAATTTTTAAAATCTTTCCTCGAGTCCAGAAAGTCAAGGACTTAGATCTTTTTCTTCCCTTATCAATATTGCCATGAAATTGATAAATAAAGACCAACTCTTTATTTTTGTTTTTAACCCACGTAGATAATTCCCATCCATTAATCCATTTTGTGGACCAATAGCTGCCATTCTGATGGAAGCTGTCACTTCTTAACAATAGGCATTCTGTGACTATGTTGACAGCACTTTGGGTGAAGATCCTAACTGGTCTTAGATATACATAGGGAGAAATTTGCTCAGCCAGTGTCAGTCTTAAGCATGCGTATCAGAAGATCTTTCTAGAGCTGGGAATTTTCCCATGAAAGGGATTCAGTTAGGGAAGAGACACTTGTGCCAGAGTTTTACATTCTTCTTGAACACTGCTTAAGGAACTTAGATGCCATGTCCATTTGGATCTCTGTCTGCACAGAACTTTGTCATGCCAGTGCTTTGAAATGCATCTTGAAGAGAATTCACTAGCACAGAATGAAAGAGAGTGGAAGGGGTTGGTGGGGCTAACCAGGCCCAACCCCCCTGCCTAAACCAGGATACCTAGAGCCTCTTGCCCAGGATTCTATCTGGGTGTACTTTTAATGTCTTCAAAGATCCAGGCTCCACAATCTTTCTGGGCAGTCTGTGCCGTGGTTCAGTCACCCTGACAGTAAAGAAACATTTACTGATGTTCAAAGGCAATCTCCTGTATTTCAGTGTGTGCCCACTGCCTCTTGTCTTTTCCCTCAGCATCACTGAAAAGACACTGATTCCCTCCCCTTTGCACTATTGCTTCCATATGTATGTGTGATGCCATGTAGAGGTATGTCAAAAACCTCCCTGAAGCCCAGGCAGATAATATTCCCTTCATCTACCAGTCAAGTTGATTCATCAGAGGAGTTTAAAGTGATGTTCAGCATGAAATTCCCCTGAAAAATCATGCTAACTACATTATTTGGTCATCTGTCATGTGCCTGGCAAGGATTTCCAGGAAGAGCTGCTTCATCAACTTCCTGGGGATAAAAAAGAGGCTGGCTGGTTTGTACTATGGCGAGTCCTCTTAATTGCCTTTTTTGAAGATGGGTGTCATTTGCTAACATCCACTCTTTAGCCTCTCTTGTCGTCTACATCTTAGCAAAACGCTTTTCCACTATGTCTGGCTAGGAAAAACTGTGCCAGCACAGAAAACATCTCCCATCGTGTTCTAGAAGTTGCACGGATGTCTGCCAAGTGTTTGGCAGGAAGAAAAGAAAAGTTGTCCAAAACAGCTTCCAATCGAATGTTCCTGTGATTGGAAAAGTCAGGAGAGTGCAAAGGTACTGTTTTCTATCAGTTGGCAAGGTGCGCACACAATCCCAGTGTTGTACAGCTTGCTTCTTCACCTTCCCGAAGCTGCCGCTCTCGCCGGCTGCCGGAGCCCAAGAAGCGGCTTCTTCGCGCAAAGACGATTGTGCCGCTCACAGTGCTCTCCTTAGCGCGGCTTCTGCCGAAAGACGCCCGGCAGCGGCTCTTACCTCCGGAGAGCATCCTACCTTCGTCTTTAGCTCCTCTTCTCATCTACACCTCGGCAAAAAGCTTCTCCACTATGTCTGGCTAGGAAAAACTGTGCCAGCACAGAAAACATCTCCCATCGTGTTCTAGAAGTTGCACGGATGTCTGCCAAGTGTTTGGCAGGAAGAAAAGAAAAGTTGTCCAAAACAGCTTCCAATCGAATGTTCCTGTGATTGGAAAAGTCAGGAGAGTGCAAAGGTACTGTTTTCTATCAGTTGGCAAGGTGCGCACACAATCCCAGTGTTGTACAGCTTGCTTCTTCACCTTCCCGAAGCTGCCGCTCTCGCCGGCTGCCGGAGCCCAAGAAGCGGCTTCTTCGCGCAAAGACGATTGTGCCGCTCACAGTGCTCTCCTTAGCGCGGCTTCTGCCGAAAGACGCCCGGCAGCGGCTCTTACCTCCGGAGAGCATCCTACCTTCGTCTTTCGCGTCTTTTGTAGTCTACATCTTAGCAAAACGCTTTTCCACTATGTCTGGCTAGGAAAAACTGTGCCAGCACAGAAAACATCTCCCATCGTGTTCTAGAAGTTGCACGGATGTCTGCCAAGTGTTTGGCAGGAAGAAAAGAAAAGTTGTCCAAAACAGCTTCCAATCGAATGTTCCTGTGATTGGAAAAGTCAGGAGAGTGCAAAGGTACTGTTTTCTATCAGTTGGCAAGGTGCGCACACAATCCCAGTGTTGTACAGCTTGCTTCTTCACCTTCCCGAAGCTGCCGCTCTCGCCGGCTGCCGGAGCCCAAGAAGCGGCTTCTTCGCGCAAAGACGATTGTGCCGCTCACAGTGCTCTCCTTAGCGCAGCTTCTGCCGAAAGACGCCCGGCAGCGGCTCTTACCTCCTGAAAGTGGCAGCTTCGGGAAGGTGAAGAAGCAAGCTGTACAACACTGGGATTGTGTGCGCACCTTGCCAACTGATAGAAAACAGTACCTTTGCACTCTCCTGACTTTTCCAATCACAGGAACATTCGATTGGAAGCTGTTTTGGACAACTTTTCTTTTCTTCCTGCCAAACACTTGGCAGACATCCGTGCAACTTCTAGAACACGATGGGAGATGTTTTCTGTGCTGGCACAGTTTTTCCTAGCCAGACATAGTGGAGAAGCTTTTTGCCGAGGTGTAGATGAGAAGAGGAGCTAAAGACGAAGGTAGGATGCTCTCCGGAGGTAAGAGCCGCTGCCGGGCGTCTTTCGGCAGAAGCCGCGCTAAGGAGAGCCCTGTGAGCGGCACAATCGTCTTTGCGCGAAGAAGCCGCTTCTTGGGCTCCGGCAGCCGGCGAGAGCGGCAGCTTCGGGAAGGTGAAGAAGCAAGCTGTACAACACTGGGATTGTGTGCGCACCTTGCCAACTGATAGAAAACAGTACCTTTGCACTCTCCTGACTTTTCCAATCACAGGAACATTCGATTGGAAGCTGTTTTGGACAACTTTTCTTTTCTTCCTGCCAAACACTTGGCAGACATCCGTGCAACTTCTAGAACACGATGGGAGATGTTTTCTGTGCTGGCACAGTTTTTCCTAGCCAGACATAGTGGAGAAGCTTTTTGCCGAGGTGTAGATGAGAAGAGGAGCTAAAGACGAAGGTAGGATGCTCTCCGGAGGTAAGAGCCGCTGCCGGGCGTCTTTCGGCAGAAGCCGCGCTAAGGAGAGCCCTGTGAGCGGCACAATCGTCTTTGCGCGAAGAAGCCGCTTCTTGGGCTCCGGCAGCCGGCGAGAGCGGCAGCTTCGGGAAGGTGAAGAAGCAAGCTGTACAACACTGGGATTGTGTGCGCACCTTGCCAACTGATAGAAAACAGTACCTTTGCACTCTCCTGACTTTTCCAATCACAGGAACATTCGATTGGAAGCTGTTTTGGACAACTTTTCTTTTCTTCCTGCCAAACACTTGGCAGACATCCGTGCAACTTCTAGAACACGATGGGAGATGTTTTCTGTGCTGGCACAGTTTTTCCTAGCCAGACATAGTGGAAAAGCGTTTTGCTAAGATGTAGACGACAAGAGAGGCTAAAGAGTGGATGTTAGCAAATGACACCCATCTTCAAAAAAGGCAATTAAGAGGACTCGCCATAGTACAAACCAGCCAGCCTCTTTTTTATCCCCAGGAAGTTGATGAAGCAGCTCTTCCTGGAAATCCTTGCCAGGCACATGACAGATGACCAAATAATGTAGTTAGCATGATTTTTCAGGGGAATTTCATGCTGAACATCACTTTAAACTCCTCTGATGAATCAACTTGACTGGTAGATGAAGGGAATATTATCTGCCTGGGCTTCAGGGAGGTTTTTGACATACCTCTACATGGCATCACACATACATATGGAAGCAATAGTGCAAAGGGGAGGGAATCAGTGTCTTTTCAGTGATGCTGAGGGAAAAGACAAGAGGCAGTGGGCACACACTGAAATACAGGAGATTGCCTTTGAACATCAGTAAATGTTTCTTTACTGTCAGGGTGACTGAACCACGGCACAGACTGCCCAGAAAGATTGTGGAGCCTGGATCTTTGAAGACATTAAAAGTACACCCAGATAGAATCCTGGGCAAGAGGCTCTAGGTATCCTGGTTTAGGCAGGGGGGTTGGGCCTGGTTAGCCCCACCAACCCCTTCCACTCTCTTTCATTCTGTGCTAGTGAATTCTCTTCAAGATGCATTTCAAAGCACTGGCATGACAAAGTTCTGTGCAGACAGAGATCCAAATGGACATGGCATCTAAGTTCCTTAAGCAGTGTTCAAGAAGAATGTAAAACTCTGACACAAGTGTCTCTTCCCTAACTGAATCCCTTTCATGGGAAAATTCCCAGCTCTAGAAAGATCTTCTGATACGCATGCTTAAGACTGACACTGGCTGAGCAAATTTCTCCCTATGTATATCTAAGACCAGTTAGGATCTTCACCCAAAGTGCTGTCAACATAGTCACAGAATGCCTATTGTTAAGAAGTGACAGCTTCCATCAGAATGGCAGCTATTGGTCCACAAAATGGATTAATGGATGGGAATTATCTACGTGGGTTAAAAACAAAAATAAAGAGTTGGTCTTTATTTATCAATTTCATGGCAATATTGATAAGGGAAGAAAAAGATCTAAGTCCTTGACTTTCTGGACTCGAGGAAAGATTTTAAAAATTCCTTGTAAAAATGTATGATCACAATCAGACTATTGAAACCATTTTAGTTGGGAACAAAGTTCCAAAATTGTCTAGATAGTGGCAAAGAAGCCAAGAAAATAGGAAAGAAACAAAAAGAGAGCAAAAGAGTCAGCTTCAGTGTACAAGCTCGTTCTAGAAGTAGTCTGCTGGGAAAAGGAACCCCCAGCTAAATTTCCAATGTATTCCTGCGCTTGATTCAGTAACTGGTCAATGTAAAAACCAATCCTTTTGTACAACTTCTTCCAGCAACAAAAACTCCAACAGGTTGACACTACCATCATGCCTGTTCCAGACATATTTAAAAGAGAAATGATGATTTTCTTGAAAACCTACTTACATAAAAGTTGCAAGATGGTGGAGGGATTCCCACATCCTCCTTCCTCCATCTGGCTTGAAAGTATATTTGATAAAATATGCAACAAAGCACATGATTTATAAGGGAGAGTCAAATGGATGATTTGGGAATCGATCTCTTGTTGATAGTAAACTTCATATCCACTCGGTGTGACCTTTTTAAAACAAAATGTGGAGCTGAGGCATGAATCTGCCACAACAATTGTAAAGCAAACATACACACTCCCCTTCATATGCCCCCCCCTCCACACACACCTAGGCACACACAGAGATCAGCATAGCAGATCATGAACACCTTGGAAAAGACTGAAATGCTAAATGCCTCTCTTGATGGGCAAAAGAGCTGGTGCAGTAATTCAAATGCCTGGTACAAAAATTCTGTTTAATATTTAGCTCCTATTTAAAACACAGCTTTTCATTTCATTCTATTTACAGAATATTTTCATTTCATTTGTTTCTTTAAAATTACTTAGTTCTCACCTGTTGTATGTCTAGGAATATTTTCTTCCAAAAATAGAAAAAAATAGATGATATCTTTTCAGCAGAAAACATTGGTTGATACAATTTTAAACCATCATGATATGGAAGAATTCTTCTGTCCCTCTCGAAGGTGGAAGAAGCATTTGGATCACAGATCATCTACAATGAAATACTTGACATGTTTAAGATGCTTTCAATCAATTTTGATCGTCAATTGCTTATTTGTTGTAAACAGTAATTTTTCAGTGAAGGGAAAGTGTGTGTGGTATATCTACATGATATGTTCAAAGGCAGTTCCTACTAATGGCCAGGCTGAATTCCAGTAAATAATGTCCCGAATGATATTTTGCCGCCTTCTTTGGCACTTCATGAAATCTTACCCTGATGAAGTGCTGAAACACAGAGATTTTCTCTTAGAGAGTGTCTCATGTTGTAACCTATCCCATGGATTTTATGCTGTAATTCTTATCTCTTTTAAAATTTACTATCTTCTGTACAGTTTTCATGAAACTTTCTGTTACAGTAGTGAATAGCACAGATAAATGTCATTTTGTACAACTTTGAATTTACCCCAAGAGCTGAGAGAAAACTTGATCCTATACTTCAATCCGAGTTTCTTCTATAGTCCAACTTTGTTTCTCTACCATCAAGCTTCTCCTTTGTTGCTGCTCCAAGCCCTGTCCAAGGTGACCTTGAATACTTTCAGGGATGGGACACCCACAACTTCTCTGGGCAACCTGTTCCAGTGTTCCAGCACTCCCACAGTAAAAAAGGCCTTCCTTTCATCTAATATGTGTAGGAAATCATAAATCTAGGCATAGAAGCTTGGAGTGCAAATTTGAAATTCTTTGGATTTGAAGCACATTTTATATGAATACTGACTTACAGATGACTAAAAGATGTTGATGGGCATTTGAGCTGACAAGTTTTGAAAAAGTGCACGGAAATTAAAATTGAAACCACTAAAATTAAAAACTCCTTGCCATTTTCTTTTTCCTCTCCTATTCAAAATTGCATATGTCAGATATCAGTGCTTCATGCAAACCTCTCAGATGCTCTCAGAGAAAAAGCTTTTCTTTCAGACTAAGTTGCGGTTGACGTAGAACACTAGCAGGAGTGAAAGATTTTCTGGGCATCGGGGCAGCCCGTTCTCCTTGGATTTGTGTGCAGAATGCATTTTATCCAAACTGGAAAATAGATCCCAGCTCTGTTCTATTCATCATTCTTACTTCATCAGGCCAGAAGATTCTGTGAAAAGTAGCCTGTGGACCTTGAAGACAGCGCATGTGAACCAGATGAGAGGTGATAGAGAAGTTGAGGGAGAGAAGAAAGAGCATGAGGCTGAAACCAGAAAGTATTTCTCCACGTGATCATGGAAGATTGCAGGAGCCACTTGGTACTATCAAACCAGCCCAACTTGGCACTGGTGCCACCTTGGGTCTGGGAGCCATGTTGCATATCGTGCATTTTAAGGAGCCAGCTGGCCACACCCAGCCATATGCCCCCAAACACAAACCAAGGCCCTTTTCTCTGGCAAACAAAACTCAGCTGCCCTGCTTCTGGATGGCAGATTGCAGGAACCACTTGGTACTATCAAACCAGCCCAACTTGGCACTGGTGCCACCATGGGTCTGGTCACCATCCTGCCTATTGTAGCTTTTCAGGAGCCAGCCGGTCACTCTCAGCCATAGGCCCCCAAACACAAACCTCGGCCCGTTTCCCTGGCAAACAAAAGTAAGCTGCCCCGCTTCTGCATGGCAGATTGCAGGAGCTACTTAGTACTATCAAATCAGCCCGACTTGGCACAGGTGCCACCTTGGATCTGGGAACCATCCTGTGTATCGTGGATTTTCAGGGGCCAGCCGGCCACTCTCAGCCATATGCCCCCAAAAACAAACCACGGACCTTTTCTCTGGCAAACAAAAATCAGCTGCCCCACTTCTGGATGGCAGATTGCAGGAGCCACTTGGGACTATCACACCAGCACAACATGGCACTGCTGCCACCTTGGATCTGGGAACAATCCTGCGTATCGTACATATTCAGGAACCAGCCGAACACTCCCAGCCACAGGCCCCCAAACACAAACAACGGCCCATTTCCCTGGCAAACAAAACTCAGCTGCCCCGCTTCTGGATGGCAGTTTGCAGGAGCCACTTGGGACTATCAAACCAGCCCGACTTGGTAATTGTACCACCTTGGATCTGGGAACCATCCGGCGTATCGTGGATTTTCAGGGGCCAGCCGGTCATTCCCAGCCATATGCCCCCAAACACAAACCTCGGCCCTTTTCTCTGGCAAACAAAACTCAACTGCCCCTCTTCTGGATGGCAAATTGCAGGACGCACTTGGTACTACAAAAAGAGCCCGACTTGGCAGTGGTGCCACCTTGGCTCTGGGAACCATCCTGCGTATCGAGCATTTTAAGGAGCCAGCCGGCAATTCCCAGCCGTATGCCCCAAAAAGAAACCATGGACATTTTCTCTGGCAAAAAAAACTCAGCTGTCCCGCTTCTGGATGGCAGATTGCAGGAGTCACTTTGAACCATACAACCAGCCTTACTTGGCACTGGTGCCACCTTGGATCTGGGAACCATCCTGCCTATCGTTGATTTTCAGGGGCCAGCCGGCCACTCTCAGCCATAGGCCCCCAAACACAAACCACAGCCCTTTTCTCTAGCAAACAAAATTCAACTGCCCCGCTTCTGGATGGCAAATTGCAGGAGCCACTGGGTACTACAAAAACAGCCTGACTTGGCACTGGTGCCACCTTGCGTCTGGTTACCATGCGGCGTATCGTGCATTTTAAGGAGCCAGGTGGCCACTCCCAGCCATATGCCCCCAAACACAACCCACGGCCCTTTTCTCTGGCAAACAAAACTCAGCTGCCCCGCTTCTGGATGGGAGATTGCAGGAGGCACTTGACACTGTCAAACGAGCCCCACTTGGCACTGGTGCCACCTTGGGTCTGGGAACCATGCTGCGTATCGTGGATTTTCAGGAGCCAGCCGGCCACTGCCAGCCACAGGCCCCCAAACACAAACCACAGCCTTTTCCTCTGGCAAACAAAACTCAGCTGCCCCGCTTCTGGATGGCAGATTGCAGGAGCCACTTGGTACTATCAAACCAGCCCAACTTGGCACTGGTGCCACCTCTGGTCTGGGAACCATCCTGCCTATCGTGGATTTTAAGGAGCCAGCCGGCTACTCCCAGCCACAGGCCCCCAACAAAAACCACGGCCCTTTTTTCTCGCAAACAAAACTTAGCTGCCTCACTTCTGGATGGCAGATTGCAGGAGCCACTTGGTGTAATCAAACCAGCCCGACTTGGCACTGGTGCCACCTTGGGTCTGGGAACCATCCTGCGTATCGTGGATTCTAAGGAGCCAGCCAGCCACTCCCAGCCACAGGCCCCCAAACAAAATCAACGGCGCTGTTCCCTGGAAAACAAAACACGCCTGCCAACTTTTTGATGGAGTTTGCAGGAGCCACTTGGTACTATCAAACCAGCCCGACTTGGCACTGGTGCCACCTTGGGTCTGGGAAACATCCTGCGTATCCTGGATTCTTAGGAGCCTGCCGGCCACTCCTAGCCACAGGCCCCCAAACAAAAACCTAGGCCTATTTCTCTGGCAAACAAAAGTAAGCTGCCCTGCTTCTGGATGGCAGATTGCAGGAGACACTTGGTACTATCAAACCAGCCCGACTTGGCACTGGTGCCACCTTGGATCTGGGAACCATGCTGTGTATCGTGGATATTCAGGGGCCAGCTGGCCACTCTCAGCCATATGTCCCCAAACAGAAACCTCGGCCCGTTTCTCTGGCAAACAAAACTCAACTGCCCCTCTTCTGGATGGCAAATTGCAGGATGAACTTGATACTAAAACCGCAGGCCGACTTGGTAGTGGTGACACCTTGGGCCTGGGAACCATCATGCGTATCGAGCATTTTAAGGAGCCAGCCGGCCACTCCCAGCAATATGCCCCCAAAAACAATCCACGGAATTTTTCTCTGGCAAACAAAAATCAGCTGCCCCGCTTCTGGATGGCAGATTGCAGGAGCCACTTTGCACCATCAAACCAGCCCGACTTGGCACTGGTGCCACCTTGCATCTGGGAACCATGCTGCCTAGCGTGGATTTTCAGGAGCCAGCCGGCCACTCTCAGCTATATGCCCCCAAACAAAACCCACGGCCCGTTTCCCTGGCAAACAAAATTAAGCTGCCCCGCTTCTGGATGGCAGATTGCAGGACGCACTTGGTAGTATCAAACCAGCCCGACTTGGCACTGGTGCCACCTTGGGTCTGGGAACCATCCTGCGTATCGTGGGTTCAAAGGAGCCAGCCGGCCACTCCCAGCCACAGGCCCCCAAATACAAACAATGTCGCTTTTCCCTGGAAAACAAAACTCGCCTGCCAACTTTTTGATGGCAGATTACAGGAGCCACTTGGTACTATCAAACCAGCCCAACTTGGCACTGGTGCCACCATGGGTCTGGTAACCATCCTGCCTATTGTAGCTTTTCAGGAGCCAGCCGGTCACTCCCAGCCATAGGCCCCCAGACACAAACCTCGGCCCGTTTCCCTGGCAAACTAAAGTAAGCTGCCCCGCTTCTGGATGGCAGATTGCAGGAGCCACTTGGTACTATCAAACCAGCCCAACTTGGCACTGGTGCCACCTTGGGTCTGGGAACCATGCTGCGTAACACAGATTCTAAGGAGGCAGTCGGCCACTCCCAGCCACAAGCCCCCAAACACAAACAACGGCGCTATTCTCTGGCAAACAAAACTCAACTGCCCCTCTTCTGGATGGCAAATTGCAGGACGCACTTGGTACTATAAAAACAGCCCGACTTGGCACTGGTGCCACCTTGGGTCTGGGAACCATCCTGCGTATTGTGGGTTGTCAGGAGCCAGCCGAACACTCTCGGCCACAGACCCCAATTAAAAACAACGGCCCGTTTCACAGGCAAACAAAACTCAGCTGCCCCGCTTCTGGATGGGAGATTGCACGAGGCACTTGACACTGTGAAACCAGCCCCACTTGGCACTGGTGCCACCTTGGGTCTGGGAACCATGCTGCGTATCATGGATTTTCAGGAGCCAGCCGGTCACTCACAGCCATAGGCCCCCAAACACAAACCTCGTCCCGTTTCCCTGGCAAACAAAAGTAAGCTGCCCCGCTTCTGCATGGCAGATTGCAGGAGCTACTTAGTACTATCAAATCAGCCCGACTTGGCACAGGTGCCACCTTGGATCTGGTCACCATCCTGCCTATCGTAGCTTTTCAGGAGCCAGCCGGCCACTCCCTGCCACAGGCCCCCAAACACAAACAACGGCGCTTTTCCCTGGAAAGCAAAATTCGCCTGCCAACATTTTGATGGCAGATTGCAGGAGCCACTTGGTACTATCTAACAAGCCGAACTTGGCACTTGTGCCACCATGGGTCTGGTCAACATCCTGCCTATCGTAGCTTTTCAGGAGCCAGCCGGTCACTCCCAGCCATAGGCCCCGAGACAAAAACCTCGGCCCGTTTCCCGGGCAAACAAAAGTAAGCTACCCCGCTTCTGGATGGCAGATTGCAGGACGCACTTGGTACTATCAAACCAGCCCGACTTGGCACTGGTGCCACCTCTGGTCTGGGAACCATCCTGCGTATCGTAGATTCTAAGGAGCCAGCCGGCCACTCCCAGCCATTGGCCCCCCAAATAAAACAACGGCGCTTTTCCCTGGAAAACAAAACTTGCCTGCCAACTTTTTGATGGCAGATTGCCGGAGCCACTTGGTACTATCAAACCAGCCCTACTTGGCACTGGTGCCACCATGGGTCTGGTCACCATCCTGCCTATCGTAGCTTTTCAGGAGCCAGCCGGTCACTCCCAGCCATAGGCCCCCAGACACAAAGCTCGACCCGTTTCCCTGGCAAACAAAAGTAAGCTGCCCCGCTTCTGGATGGCAGATTGCAGGACGCACTTGGTACTATCAAACCAGCCCAACTTGGCACTGGTGCCACCTTGGGTCTGGGAACCATCCTGCGTATCGTGGATTCTAAGGAGCCAGCCGGTAACTCCCTGCCACAGGCCCCCAGACACAAACAACGGCGCTTTTCCCTGGAAAACAAAACTCGCCTGCCGACTTTTTGATGGCAGATTGCAGGAGCCACTTGCTACTATCAAATCAGCCCAACTTGGCACTGGTGCCACCATGGGTCTGGTCACCATCCTGCCTATCGTAGCTTTTCAGGAGCCAGCCGGTCACTCCCAGCCATAGGCCCCCAGACACAAACCTCGGCCCGTTTCCCTGGCAAACAAAAGTAAGCTGCCCCGCTTCTGGATGGCAGATTGCAGGAGCCACTTTGCACCATCCAACTAGCCCGACTTGGCACTGGTGCCACCTCAGGTCTGGGAACCATCCTGCGTATCGTGGATTCTAATTAGCCATCCGGCCACTCCCACCCACAGGCCCCCAAACACAAACAACGGCGCTTTTCCCTGGAAAACAAAACTCGCCTGCCAACTTTTTGATGGAGTTTGCAGGAGCCACTTGGTACTATCAAACCAGCCCGACTTGGCACTGGTGCCACCTTGGGTCTGGGAAACATCCTGCGTATCGTGGATTCTTAGGAGCCTGCCGGCCACTCCTAGCCATAGGCCCCCAAACAAAAACCTAGGCCTATTTCTCTGGCAAACAAAAGTAAGCTGCCCTGCTTCTGGATGGCAGATTGCAGGAGCCACTTGGTACTATCAAACCAGCCCAACTTGGCACTGGTGCCACCTTGGATCTGGGAACCATGCTGTGTATCGTGGATATTCAGGGGCCAGCTGGCCACTCTCAGCCATATGTCCCCAAACAGAAACCTCGGCCCGTTTCTCTGGCAAACAAAACTCAACTGCCCCTCTTCTGGATGGCAAATTGCAGGATGAACTTGATACTAAAACCGCAGGCCGACTTGGTAGTGGTGACACCTTGGGCCTGGGAACCATCATGCGTATCGAGCATTTTAAGGAGCCAGCCGGCCACTCCCAGCAATATGCCCCCAAAAACAATCCACGGAATTTTTCTCTGGCAAACAAAAATCAGCTGCCCCGCTTCTGGATGGCAGATTGCAGGAGCCACTTTGCACCATCAAACCAGCCCGACTTGGCACTGGTGCCACATTGCATCTGGGAACCATGCTGCCTAGCGTGGATTTTCAGGAGCCAGCCGGCCACTCTCAGCTATATGCCCCCAAACAAAACCCACGGCCCGTTTCCCTGGCAAACAAAATTAAGCTGCCCCGCTTCTGGATGGCAGATTGCAGGACGCACTTGGTAGTATCAAACCAGCCCGACTTGGCACTGGTGCCACCTTGGGTCTGGGAACCATCCTGCGTATCGTGGGTTCAAAGGAGCCAGCCGGCCACTCCCAGCCACAGGCCCCCAAATACAAACAATGGCGCTTTTCCCTGGAAAACAAAACTCGCCTGCCAACTTTTTGATGGCAGATTACAGGAGCCACTTGGTACTATCAAACCAGCCCAACTTGGCACTGGTGCCACCATGGGTCTGGTAATCATCCTGCCTATTGTAGCTTTTCAGGAGCCAGCCGGTCACTCCCAGCCATAGGTCCCCAGTCACAAACCTCGGCCCGTTTCCCTGGCAAACTAAAGTAAGCTGCCCCGCTTCTGGATGGCAGATTGCAGGAGCCACTTGGTACTATCAAACCAGCCCAACTTGGCACTGGTGCCACCTTGGGTCTGGGAACCATGCTGCGTAACACAGATTCTAAGGAGGCAGTCGGCCACTCCCAGCCACAAGCCCCCAAACACAAACAACGGCGCTATTCTCTGGCAAACAAAACTCAACTGCCCCTCTTCTGGATGGCAAATTGCAGGACGCACTTGGTACTATAAAAACAGCCCGACTTGGCACTGGTGCCACCTTGGGTCTGGGAACCATCCTGCGTATTGTGGGTTGTCAGGAGCCAGCCGAACACTCTCGGCCACAGACCCCAATTAAAAACAACGGCCCGTTTCACAGGCAAACAAAACTCAGCTGCCCCGCTTCTGGATGGGAGATTGCAGGAGGCACTTGACACTGTGAAACCAGCCCCACTTGGCACTGGTGCCACCTTGGGTCTGGGAACCATGCTGCGTATCATGGATTTTCAGGAGCCAGCCGGTCACTCTCAGCCATAGGCCCCCAAACACAAACCTCGTCCCGTTTCCCTGGCAAACAAAAGTAAGCTGCCCCGCTTCTGCATGGCAGATTGCAGGAGCTACTTAGTACTATCAAATCAGCCCGACTTGGCACAGGTGCCACCTTGGATCTGGTCACCATCCTGCCTATCGTAGCTTTTCAGGAGCCAGCCGGCCACTCCCTGCCACAGGCCCCCAAACACAAACAACGGCGCTTTTCCCTGGAAAGCAAAATTCGCCTGCCAACATTTTGATGGCAGATTGCAGGAGCCACTTGGTACTATCAAACCAGCCCAACTTGGCACTTGTGCCACCATGGGTCTGGTCAACATCCTGCCTATCGTAGCTTTTCAGGAGCCAGCCGGTCACTCCCAGCCATAGGCCCCGAGACAAAAACCTCGGCCCGTTTCCCGGGCAAACAAAAGTAAGCTACCCCGCTTCTGGATGGCAGATTGCAGGACGCACTTGGTACTATCAAACCAGCCCGACTTGGCACTGGTGCCACCTCTGGTCTGGGAACCATCCTGCGTATCGTAGATTCTAAGGAGCCAGCCGGCCACTCCCAGCCATTGGCCCCCCAAAAAAAACAACGGCGCTTTTCCCTGGAAAACAAAACTTGCCTGCCAACTTTTTGATGGCAGATTGCCGGAGCCACTTGGTACTATCAAACCAGCCCTACTTGGCACTGGTGCCACCATGGGTCCGGTCACCATCCTGCCTATCGTAGCTTTTCAGGAGCCAGCCGGTCACTCCCAGCCATAGGCCCCCAGACACAAAGCTCGACCCGTTTCCCTGGCAAACAAAAGTAAGCTGCCCCGCTTCTGGATGGCAGATTGCAGGACGCACTTGGTACTATCAAACCAGCCCAACTTGGCACTGGTGCCACCTTGGGTCTGGGAACCATCCTGCGTATCGTGGATTCTAAGGAGCCAGCCGGTCACTCCCTGCCACAGGCCCCCAGACACAAACAACGGCGCTTTTCCCTGGAAAACAAAACTCGCCTGCCGACTTTTTGATGGCAGATTGCAGGAGCCACTTGCTACTATCAAATCAGCCCAACTTGGCACTGGTGCCACCATGGGTCTGGTCACCATCCTGCCTATCGTAGCTTTTCAGGAGCCAGCCGGTCACTCCCAGCCATAGGCCCCCAGACACAAACCTCGGCCCGTTTCCCTGGAAAACAAAAGTAAGCTGCCCCGCTTCTGGATGGCAGATTGCAGGAGCCACTTTGCACCATCCAGCTAGCCCGACTTGGCACTGGTGCCACCTCAGGTCTGGGAACCATCCTGCGTATCGTGGATTCTAATTAGCCATCCGGCCACTCCCACCCACAGGCCCCCAAACACAAACAACGGCGCTTTTCCCTGGAAAGCAAAACTCGCCTGCCAATTTTTGATGGCAGATTGCAGGAGCCACTTGGTACTATCAAACCAGCCCAACTTGGCACTGGTGCCACCATGGGTCTGGTCACCATCCTGCCTATCGTAGCTTTTCAGGAGCCAGCCGGTCACTCCCAGCCATAGGCCCTCAGACACAAAGCTCGGCCCGTTTCCCTGGCAAGCAAAAGTAAGCTGTCCCGCTTCTGGATGGCAGATTGCAGGACGCACTTGGTAGTATCAAACCAGGCGACTTGGCACTGGCGCCACCTCACGTCTGGGAACCATCCTGCATATCGTGGATTCTAAGCAGCCAGCCGGCCACTCCCAGCCACAGGCCCCCAAACACAAACAACGGCGCTTTTCCCTGGAAAACAAAACTCGCCTGCCAAGTTTTTGATGGCAGATTGCAGGAGCCACTTGGTACTATCAAACCAGCCCAACTTGGCACTGGTGCCACCATGGGTCTGGTCACCATCCTGCCTATCGTAGCTTTTCAGGAGCCAGCCGGTCACTCCCAGCCATAGGCCCCCAGACACAAACCTCGGCCCGTTTCCCTGGCAAACAAAAGCAAGCTGCCCCGCTTCTGGATGGCAGATTGCAGGAGCCACTTTGCACCATCAAACTAGCCCGACTTGGCACTGGTGCCACCTCTGGTCTGGGAACCATCCTGCGTATGGTAGATTCTAAGCAGCCAGCCGGCCACTCCCAGCCACAGGCCCCCAAACACAAACAACGGCGCTTTTCCCTGGAAAACAAAACTCGTCTGCCAACTTTTTGATGGCAGATTGCCGGAGCCACTTGGTACTATCAAACCAGCCCAACTTGGCACTGGTGCCACCATGGGTCTGGTCACCATCCTGCCTATCGTAGCTTTTCAGGAGCCAGCCGGCCACTCCCTGCCACAGGCCCCCAAACACAAACAACGGCGCTTTTCCCTGGAAAAAAAAATTCGCCTGCCAACTTTTTGATGGCAGATTGCAGGAGCCACTTGGTACTATCAAATCAGCCCAACTTGGCACTGGTGCCACCATGGGTCTGGTCACCATCCTGCCTATCGTAGCTTTTCAGGAGCCAGCCGGTCACTCCCAGCCATAGGCCCCCAGACATAAACCTCGGCCCGTTTCCCTGGCAAACAAAATTAAGCTGCCCCGCTTCTGGATGGCAGATTGCAGCAACCACTTGGTACTATCAAACCAGCCCAACTTGGCACTGGTGCCACCTCTGGTCTGGGAACCATGCTGAGTATCGTGGATTCTAAGGAGCCAGCCGGCCACTCCCAGCCACAGGCCCCCAAACACAAACAACGGCGCTTTTCCCTGGAAAACAAAACTCGCCTGCCGACTTTTTGATGGCAGATTGCAGGAGCCACTTGGTACTATCAAACCAGCCCAACTTGGCACTGGTGCCGTCATGGGTCTGGTCACCATCCTGCCTATCGTAGCTTTTCAGGAGCCAGCCGGTCACTTCCAGGCTTAGGCCCCCAGACACAATCCTCGGACCGTTTCCCTGGCAAACAAAAGTAAGCTGCCCCGCTTCTGGATGGCAGATTGCAGGAACCACTTGGTACTATCAAACCAGCCCAACTTGGCACTGGTGTCACCATGGGTCTGGGAACCATCCTGTGTATCGTGGATTCTAATTAGCCATCCGTCCACTCCAGGCCATAGGGCCCCAGGCACAAACAACGGCGCTTTTCCCTGGATAACAAACTCGCCTGCCAACTTTTTGATGGCAGATTGCAGGAGCCACTTGGTACTATCAAACCAGCCCAACTTGGCACTGCTGCCACCATGGGTCTGGTCACCATCCTGCCTATCGTAGCTTTTCAGGAGCCAGCCGGTCACTCCCAGCCATATGCCCCGAGACACAAACCTCGGCCCGTTTCCCTGGCAAACAAAAGTAAGCTACCCCACTTCTGGATGGCAGATTGCAGGACGCACTTGGTACTATCAAACCAGCCCAACTTGGCACTGGTGCCACGTCAAGTCTAGGAACCATCCTGCGTATCGTGGATTCTAAGGAGCCAGCCGGTCACTCCCAGCCATAGGCCCCCAAACAAAAACAACGGCGCTTTTCCCTGGTAAAGAAAACTTGCCTGCCAACTTTTTGATGGCAGATTGCAGGAGCCACTTGGTACTATCAAACCAGCCCAACTTGGCACTGGTGCCACCATGGGTCTGGTCACCATCCTGCCTATCGTAGCTTTTCAGGAGCCAGCCGGTCACTCCCAGCCATAGGCCCCCAGACACAAAGCTCGGCCCGTTTCCCTGGCAAACAAAAGTAAGCTGCCCCGCTTCTGGATGGCAGATTGCAGGAGCCACTTGGTACTATCAAACCAGCCCGACTTGGCACTGGTGCCACCTCTGGTCTGGGAACCATCCTGCGTATCGTGGATTCTAAGGAGCCAGCCGGCCACTCCCAGCCACAGGCCCCCAAACACAAACAACGGCGCTTTTCCCTGGAAAACAAAACTCGCCTGCCGACTTTTTGATGGCAGATTGCAGGAGCCACTTGGTACTATCAAACCAGCCCAACTTGGCACTGCTGCCACCATGGGTCTGGTCACCATCCTGCCTATCGTAGCTTTTCAGGAGCCAGCCGGTCACTCCCAGCCATAGGCCCCCAGACACAAACCTCGGCCCGTTTCCCTGGCAAACAAAAGTAAGCTGCCCCGCTTCTGGATGGCAGATTGCAGGATCCACTTGGTACTATCAAACCAGCCCGACTTGGCACTGGTGCCACGACAAGTCTGGGAACCATGCTGCGTATCGTGGATTCTAATTAGCCATCCGGCCACTCCCACCCACAGGCCCCCAAACACAATCAACGGCGCTTTTCCCTGGAAAACAAAAGTCGCCTGCCAAATTTTGATGGCAGATTGCCGGAGCCACTTGGTACTATCAAACCAGCCCACCTTGACACTGGTGCCACCATGGGTCTGGTCACCATCCTGCCTATCGTAGCTTTTCAGGAGCCAGCCGGTCACTCCCAGCCATAGGCCCCCAGACACAAAGCTCGGCCCGTTTCCCTGGCAAACAAAAGTAAGTTATCCCGCTTCTGGATGGCAGATTGCAGGAGCCACTTTTCACCATCAAACCAGCCCGACTTGGCACTGGTGCCACCTCTGGTCTGGGAACCATCCTGCGTATCATGGATTCTAAGGAGCCAGCCGGCCACTCCCAGCCACAGGCCCCCAAACACAAACAACGGCGCTTTTCCCTGGATAACAAACTCGCCTGCCAAGTTTTTGATGGCAGATTGCAGGAGCCACTTGGTACTATCAAACCAGCCCAACTTGGCACTGGTGCCACCATGGGTCTGGTCACCATCCTGCCTATCGTAGCTTTTCAGGAGCCAGCCGGTCACTCCCAGCCATAGGCCCCGAGACACAAACCTCGGCCCGTTTCCCTGGCAAACAAAAGTAAGCTACCCCGCTTCTGGATGGCAGATTGCAGGATGCACTTGGTACTATCAAACCAGCCCAACTTGGCACTGGTGCCACCTCAGGTCTGGGAACCATCCTGCGTATCGTGGATTCTAAGGAGCCAGCCGGCCACTCCCAGCCATAGGCCCCCAAACAAAAACAACGGCGCTTTTCCCTGGAAAACAAAACGTGCCTGCCAACTTTTTGATGGCAGATTGCAGGAGCCACTTGGTACTATCAAACCAGCCCAACTTGGCACTGGTGCCACCATGGGTCTGGTCACCATCCTGCCTATCGTAGCTTTTCAGGAGCCAGCCAGTCACTCCCAGCCGTAGGCCCAGAGACACAAAGCTCGGCCCGTTTCCCTGACAAACAAAAGTAAGCTGTCCCGCTTCTAGATGGCAGATTGCAGGACGCACTTGGTACTATCAAACCAGCCCGACTTGGCACTGGTGCCACCTCTGGTCTGGGAACTATCCTGCGTATGGTAGATTCTAAGCAGCCAGCCGGCCACTCCCAGCCACAGGCCCCCAAACACAAACAACGGCGCTTTTCCCTGGAAAACAAAACTCGTCTGCCAACTTTTTGATGGCAGATTGCCGGAGCCACTTGCTACTATCAAACCAGCCCAATTTGGCACTGGTGCCACCATGGGTCTGGTCACCATCCTGCCTATCGTAGCTTTTCAGGAGCCAGCCGGCCACTCCCTGCCACAGGCCCCCAAACACAAACAACGGCGCTTTTCCCTGGAAAAAAAAATTCGCCTGCCAACATTTTGATGGCAGATTGCAGGAGCCACTTGGTACTATCAAATCAGCCCAACTTGGCACTGGTGCCACCATGGGTCTGGTCACCATCCTGCCTATCGTAGCTTTTCAGGAGCCAGCCGGTCACTCCCAGCCATAGGCCCCCAGACACAAACCTCGGCCCGTTTCCCTGGCAAACAAAAGTAAGCAGCCCCGCTTCTGGATGGCAGATTGCAGCAACCACTTGGTACTATCAAACCAGCCCAACTTGGCACTGGTGCCACCTCTGGTCTGGGAACCATGCTGAGTATCATGGATTCTAAGGAGCCAGCCGGCCACTCCCAGCCACAGGCCCCCAAACACAAACAACGGCGCTTTTCCCTGGAAAACAAAACTCGCCTGCCAAGTTTTTGATGGCAGATTGCAGGAGCCACTTGGTACTATCAAACCAGCCCAACTTGGCACTGGTGCCGTCATGGGTCTGGTCACCATCCTGCCTATCGTAGCTTTTCACGAGCCAGCCGGTCACTTCCAGGCTTAGGCCCCCAGACACAATCCTCGGACCGTTTCCCTGGCAAACAAAAGTAAGCTGCCCCGCTTCTGGATGGCAGATTGCAGGATCCACTTGGTACTATCAAACCAGCCCAACTTGGCACTGGTGTCACCATGGGTCTGGGAACCATCCTGTGTATCGTGGGTTCTAATTAGCCATCCGTCCACTCCAGGCCATAGGGCCCCAGGCACAAACAATGGCGCTTTTCCCTGGATAACAAACTCGCCTGCCAACTTTTTGATGGCAGATTGCAGGAGCCACTTGGTACTATCAAACCAGCCCAACTTGGCACTGCTGCCACCATGGGTCTGGTCACCATCCTGCCTATCGTAGCTTTTCAGGAGCCAGCCGGTCACTCCCAGCCATATGCCCCGAGACACATACCTCGGCCCGTTTCCCTGGCAAACAAAAGTAAGCTGCCCCGCTTCTGGATGGCAGATTGCAGGATCCACTTGGTACTATCAAACCAGCCCGACTTGGCACTGGTGCCACGACAAGTCTGGGAACCATCCTGCGTATCGTGGATTCTAATGAGCCAGCCGGCCACTCCCAGCCACAGGCCCCCAAACACAAACAACGGCGCTTTTCCCTGGAAAACTAAACTCGCCTGACAACTTTTTGATGGCAGATTGCAGGAGCCACTTGGTACTATCAAACCAGCCCAACTTGGCACTGGTGCCACCTTGGGTCTGGTCACCATCCTGCCTATCGTAGCTTTTCAGGAGCCAGCCGGTCACTCCCAGCCATAGGCCCCGAGACACAAAGCTCGGCCCTTTTCCCTGGCAAACAAAAGTAAGCTGTCCCGCTTCTGGATGGCAGATTGCAGGAGCCACTTTGCACCATCAAACTATCCCGACTAGGCACTGGTGCCACCTTGGGTCTGGGAACCATCCTGCGTATGGTGGATTCTAAGGAGCCAGCCGGCCACTCCCAGCCACAGGCCCCTAAACACAACAACGGCGCTTTTCCCTGGAAAAAAAAACTCGCCTGCCAAATTTTGATGGCAGATTGCAGGAGCCACTTGGTACTATCAAACCAGCCCAACTAGGGACTGGTGCCACCATGGGTCTGGTCACCATCCTGCCTATCGTAGCTTTTCAGGAGCCAGCCGGTCACTCGCAGCCATAGGCCCCCAGACAAAAACCTCGGCCCGTTTCCCTGGCAAACAAAAGTAAGCTGCCCTGCTTCTGGATGGCAGATTGCAGGAACCACTTGGTACTATCAAACCAGCCCGACTTGGCACTGGTGCCACCTCTGGTCTGGGAACCATCCTGCGTATCGTGGATTCTAAGGAGCCAGTCGGCCACTCCCAGCCACAGGCCCCCAAACACAAACAACGGCCCGTTTCCGTGGCAAACAAAAGTAAGCTGCCCCGCTTCTGGATGGCAGATTGCAGGAGCCACTTGGTACTATCAAACCAGCCCGACTTGGCACTGGTGCCACCTCTGGTCTGGGAACCATCCTGCGTATCGTGGTGTCTAAGGAGCCAGCCGGCCACTCCCAACCACAGGCCCCCAAACACAAACAACGGCGCTTTTCCCTGGAAAACAAAACTCGCCTGCCAACTTTTTGATGTCAGATTGCAGGAGCCACTTGGTACTATCAAACCAGCCCAACTTGGCACTGGTGCCACCATGGGTCTGGTCACCATCCTGCCTATCGTAGCTTTCAGGAGCCCGCCGGTCACTCCCTGCCATAGGCCCCGAGACCCAAACCTCGGCCCGTTTCCCTGGCAAACAAAAGTAAGCTGCCCCGCTTCTGGATGGCAGATTGCAGGACGCACTTGGTACTATCAAACCAGCCCGACTTGGCACTGGCGCCACCTCACGTCTGGACACCATCCTGCGTATCGTGGATTCTAAGCAGCCAGCCGGCCACTCCCAGCCACAGGCCCCCAAACACAAACAACGGCGCTTTTCCCTGGCAAACAAAAGTAAGCTGCCCCGCTTCTGGATGGCAGATTGCAGGAACCACTTGGTAGTATCAAACCAGCCCAACTTGGCACTGGTGGCACCTCTTGTCTGGGAACCATGCTGCGTATCGTGGTTTCTAAGGAGCCAGCCGGCCACTCCCAACCATAGACCCCCAGACACAAACCTCGGCCCGTTTCCCTGGAAAACAAAAGTAAGCTACCCCGATTCTGGATGGCAGATTGCAGGAGGCACTTGGTACTATCAAATCAGCCCAACTTGGCACTGGTGCCACAATGGGTCTGGTAAACATCCTGCCTATCGTAGCTTTTCAGGAGCCAGCCGGCCACTCTCAGCCATATGCCCCCAAAAACAAACCACGGCCCTTTTCTCTGGCAAACAAAACTCAACTGCCCCTCTTCTGGATGGCAAATTTTAGGACGCACTTTGTACTACGAAAACCGCCCGACGTGGCACTGGTGCCACCTTGTGTCAGGGAACCATCCTGCATATCGAGCTTTTTAAGGAGCCAGACGGCCACGCCCAGCCATAAACCCCCGAAAAAAAACCACGGACCATTTCTCTTGGAAACAAAAATCCGCTGCCCCGCGTCTGTATGGCAGATTGCAGGAGCCACTTTGCACCATCAAACCAGCCCGACTTGGCACTGGTGCCACCTTGGGTGTGGGAACAATCCTGCATATCGTGGATTCTAAGGAGCCAGCCGGCCACTCCCAGCCACAGGCCCCCAAACACAAACAACGGCGCTTTTCCCTGGAAAACAAAACTCGCCTGCCAACTTTTTGATGGCAGATTGCAGGAGCCACTTGGTACTATCAAATCATCCCAACTTGGCACTGGTGCCACTATGGGTCTGGGAACCATCCTGCCTATCGTAGCTTTTCAGGAGCCAGCCGGTCACTCCCAGCCATAGGCCCCCAGACACAAACCTCGGACCGTTTCCCTGGCAAACAAAATTAAGCTGCCCCGATTCTGGATGGCAGATTGCAGGAGCCACTTGGTTGTGTCAAACCAGCCCGACTTGGCACTGGTGCCACGACAAGTCTGGGAACCATCCTGCGTATCGTGGATTCTAAGCAGCCACCCGGCCACTCTGAGCCACAGGCCCCCAAACAAAATCTACGGCGCTTTTCCCTGGAAAACAAAACTCGCCTGCCAACTTTTTGATGGCAGATTGCAGGAGCCACTTGGTACTATCAAACCAGCCCAACTTGGCACTGGTGCCACCTCTGGTCTGGGAACCATCCTGCCTATCGTAGCTTTTCAGGAGCCAGCCGGTCACTCCCAGCCATAGACCCCCAGACACAAACCTCGGCCCGTTTCCCTGGCAAACAAAAGTAAGCTGCCCCGCTTTTGGATGGCAGATTGCAGGAGCCACGTTGCACCATCAAACCAGCCCCACTTGGCACTGGTGCCACCTTGGGTCTGGGAACAAGTTGGGCTGGTTTGATAGTACCAAGTGCCTCCTGCAATCTGCCATCCAGAAGCGGGACAGCTTACTTTTGTTTCCCAGGGAAACGGGCCGAGGTATTTGTCTGGGGGCCTATGGCTGGGAGTGACCGGCTGACTACTGAAAAGCTACGATAGGCAGGATGGTTACCAGACTCATGGTGCCACCAGTGCCAAGTCGGGCTGGTTTGATAATACTAAATAGCTCCTGCAATCTGCCATCCAGACGCGGGGCAGCGGATTTTTGTTTGCTGGAGAAAAGTTCCGTGGTTTTTTTTTTTGGGGTATATGACTGGACGTGGCCGGCTGGCTCCTTAAAAAGCTCTATACGCAGGATTGTTCCCTGACCCAAGGTGGCATCAGTGCCAAGTCGGGCTGTTTTCGTAGTACCAAGTGCGTCCTGCAATTTGCCATCCAGAAGCGGGGCAGCCTACTTTTGTTTGCCAGGGAAACGTGCCGAGGTATTTCTCTGGGGGCCTATGGCTGGGAGTGAGCGGCTGGCTCCTGAAAAGCTACGATAGGCAGGATGGTGACCAGACCCATGGTGGCACCAGTGCCAAGTTGGGCTGGTTTGATAGTACCAAGTGGCTCCTGCAATCTGCCATCAAGAAGTTGGCAGGCGAGTTTTGTTTTCCAGGGAAAAGCGCCGTTGTTTTTGTTTAGAGGCCTGTGGCTGGGAGTGGCAGCCTGTCCTCGTAGAATCTACGTTACGCAGCATGGTTCCCAGAGCCAAGGTGGCACCAGGGCCAAGTCGGGCTGGTTTGTAAGTACCAAGTGCATCCTGCAATCTGCCACCAAAAGCGGGGCAGCTTACTTTTGTTTGCCAGGGAAACGGGCCGAGGTTTGTGTCCGGGGGCCTATGGCAGGGAGTGACCGGCTGGCTCCTGAAAAGCTACGATAGGCAGGATGTTTACCAGACCCATGGTGGCACCAGTGCCAAGTTGGGCTGATTTGATAGTACCAAGTGGCTCCTGCAATCTGCCATCCAGAATCGGGGTAACTTACTTTTGTTTTCCAGGGAAACGGGCCGAGGTTTGTGTCTGGGGGTCTATGGCTGGGAGTGACCGGCTGGCTCCTGAAAAGCTACGATAGGCAGGATGGTTCCCAGACCAGAGGTGGCACCAGTGCCAAGTTGGGCTGGTTTGATAGTACCAAGTGGCTCCTGCAATCTACCATCAAAAAGTTGGCAGGCGAGTTTTGTTTTCCAGGGAAAAGCGCCGTTGTTTGTGTTTGGGGGCCTGTGGCTCAGAGTGGCCGGGTGGCTGCTTAGAATCCACGTTACGCAGGATGGTTCCCAGACCCAAGGTGGCACCAGTGCCAAGTCGGGCTGGTTTGACACAACCAAGTGGCTCCTGCAATCTGCCATCCAGAATCGGGGGAGCTTAATTTTGTTTGCCAGGGAAACGGTCCGAGGTTTGTGTCTGGGGGCCTATGGCTGGGAGTGACCGGCTGGCTCCTGAAATGCTACAATAGGCAGGATGGTTCCCAGACCCATAGTGGCACCAGTGCCAAGTTGGGATGATTTGATAGTACCAAGTGGCTCCTGCAATCTGCCATCAAAAAGCTGGCAGGCGAATTTTATTTTCCAGGGAAAAGCGCCGTTGTTTGTGTTTGGGGGCCTGTGGCAGGGAGTGGCCGGCTGGCTCCTTAGAATCCACGATATGCAGGATTGTTCCCAGACCCAAGGTGGCACCAGTGCCAAGTCGGGCTGGTTTGATGGTGCAAAGTGGCTCCTGCAATCTGCCATCCAGACGCGGGGCAGCGGATTTTTTTTTCCAAGAGAAATGGTCCGTGGTTTGTTTTTGGGGGTATATGGCTGGGCGTGGCCGGCTGGCTCCTTAAAAAGCTCGATATGCAGGATGGTTCCCTGACACAAGGTGGCACCAGTGCCACGTCGGGCGGTTTTCGTAGTACAAAGTGCGTCCTAAAATTTGCCATCCAGAAGAGGGGCAGTTGAGTTTTGTTTGCCAGAGAAAAGGGCCGTGGTTTGTTTTTGGGGCATATGGCTGAGAGAGGCCGGCTGGCCCCTGAAAATCCACGATAGGCAGGATGGTTCCCAGACCAGAGGTGTCACCAGTGCCAAGTCGGGCTGGTTTGATAGTACTAAGTAGCTCCTGCAATCTGCCATGCAGAAGCGGGGCAGCTTACTTTTGTTTGCCAGGGAAACGGGCCGAGGTTTGTGTCTGGGGGCCTATGGCTGGGAGTGACCGGCTGGCTCCTGAAAAGCTACAATAGGCAGGATGGTGACCAGACCCATGGTGGCACCAGTGCCAAGTTGGGCTGGTTTGATAGTACCAAGTGGCTCCTGCAATCTGCCATCAAAAAGTTGTCAGGCGAGTTTTGTTTTCCAGGGAAAAGCGCCGTTGTTTGTGTTTGGGGGCCTGTGGCTGGGAGTGGCCAGCTGGCTCCTTAGAACCCACGATACGCAGGATGGTTCCCAGACCTGAGTTGGCACCAGTGCCAAGTTGGGCTGGTTTGATGGTGCAAAGTGGCTCCTGCAATCTGCCATCCAGAAGCGGGGCAGCTTACTTTTGTTTGCCAGGGAAACGGGCCGAAATATTTGTCTGGGGGCCTCTGGCTGGGGGTGGCTGGCTGGCTCCTGAAAAGCTACGATAGGCAGGATGGTGACCAGACCCATGGTGGCACCAGTGCCAAGTTGGGCTGGTTTGATAATACCAAGTGGCTCCTGCAATCTGCCATCAAATGTTTGGCAGGCGAGTTTTGTTTTCCAGGGAAAAGCACCGTTGTGTGTGTTTTGGGGCCTGTGGCTGGGAGTGGCCAGCTGGCTCCTTAGAATCCACGATACGCAGGATGGTTCCCAGACCCAAGGTGGCATCAGTGCCAAGTCGGGCTGGTTTGTTAGTACCAAGTGGTTCCTGCAATCTGCCATCCAGAAGCGGGGCAGCTGAATTTTGTTTGCCAGAGAAAAAGGCTGTTGTTTGTGTTTCGGTGCCTGTGGCTGGCAGTGGCCGGCTGGCTCCTGAAAATCCATGATACGCAACATGGTTCCCAGACCCAAGGTGGCATCAGTGCCAAGTAGGGCTGGTTTCATAGTACCCAGTGGCTCCTGCAATCTGCCATCCAGAAGAGGGGCAGTTGAGTTTTGTTTTCCAGAGAAAAGGGCCGTGGTTTGTGTTTGGGGCCTATGGCCGAGAGTGTTCGGCTGGCTCCTGACAACCCACAATACGCAGGATGGTTCCCAGACCCAAGGTGGCACCAGTGCCAAGTCGGGCTGGTTTGATAGTACCAAGTGGCTCCTGCAATCTGCCATCCAGAAGCGGTGCAGTTGAGTTTTGTTTGCCAGAGAAAAGGGCCGTGGGTTGTGTTTGGGGGCATATGGCTGGGAGTGGCCGGCTGTCTCATTAAAAAGATCGATACGCAGGATGGTTCCCAGACCCAAGGGGGCACCAGTGCCAAGGCGGGCTGTTTTTGTAGTACCAAGTGCGTCCTGCAATTTGCCATCCAGAAGAGGGGCAGTTGAGTTTTGTTTGCCAGAGAATAGCGCCGTTGTTTGTGTTTGGGGGCTTGTGGCTCGTAGTGGCCGACTGGCGCCTTAGAATCTGTGTTACGCAGCATGGTTCCCAGACCCAAGGTGGCACCAGTGCCAAGTTTTGCTGGTTTGATAGTACCAAGTGGCTCCTGCAATCTGCCATCCAGAAGCGGGGTAGCTTACTTTTGTTTGCCAGGGAAACGGGCCGAGGTTTGTGACTGGGGACCTATGGCTGGGAGAGACCGGCTGGCTCCTGGAAAGCTACAATAGGCAGGATGGTTACCAGACCCATGGTGGCACCAGTGCCAAGTTGGGCTGGTTTGATAGTACCAAGTGGCTCCGGCAATCTGCCATCAAAAAGTTGGCAGGCGAGTTTTGTTTTCCAGGGAAAAGCGACATTGTTTGTATTTGGGGGCCTGTGGCTGGGAGTGGCCGGCTGGCTCCTTTGAACCCACGATATGCAGGATGGTTCCCAGACCCAAGGTGGCACCAGTGCCAAGTTTTGCTGGTTTGATAGTACCAAGTGCGTCCTGCAATCTGCCATCCAGAAGCGGGGCAGCTTAATTTTGTTTGCCAGGGAAACGGGCCGTGGGTTTTGTTTGGGGGCATATATCTGAGAGTGGCCGGCTGGCTCCTGAAAATCCACGCTAGGCAGCATGGTTCCCAGATGCAATGTGGCACCAGTGCCAAGTCGGGCTGGTTTGATGGTGCAAAGTGGCTCCTGCAATCTGCCATCCAGAAGCGGGGCAGCTGATTTTTGTTTGCCAGAGGAAAATTCCGTGGATTGTTTTTGGGGGCATATTGCTGGGAGTGGCCGGCTGGCTCCTTAAAATGCTCGATACGCATGATGGTTCCCAGGCCCAAGGTGTCACCACTACCAAGTCGGCCTGCGGTTTTAGTATCAAGTTCATCCTGCAATTTGCCATCCAGAAGAGGGGCAGTTGAGTTTTGTTTGCCAGAGAAACGGGCTGAGGTTTCTGTTTGGGGACATATGGCTGAGAGTGGCCGGCTGGCCCCTGAATATCCACGATACAGAGCATGGTTCCCAGATCCAAGGTGGCACCAGTGCCAAGTCGGGCTGGTTTGATAGTACCAAGTGTCTCCTGCAATCTGCCATCCAGAAGCAGGGCAGCTTACTTTTGTTTGCCAGAGAAATAGGCCTAGGTTTTTGTTTGGGGGCCTGTGGCTAGGAGTGGCCGGCTGGCTCCTAAGAATCCACGATACGCAGGATGTTTCCCAGACCCAAGGTGGCACCAGTGCCAAGTCGGGCTGGTTTGATAGTACCAAGTGGCTCCTGCAAACTCCATCAAAAAGTTGGCAGGCGTGTTTTGTTTTCCAGGGAACAGCGCCGTTGATTTTGTTTGGGGGCCTGTGGCTGGGAGTGGCCGGCTGGCTCCTTAGAATCCACGATACGCAGGATGGTTCCCAGACCCAAGGTGGCACCAGTGCCAAGTCGGGCTGGTTTGATAGTACCAAGTGGCTCCTGCAATCTGCCATCCAGAAGTGAGGCAGCTAAGTTTTGTTTGCGAGAATAAAGGGCCGTGGTTTTTGTTGGGGGCCTGTGGCTGGGAGTAGCCGGCTGGCTCCTTAAAATCCACGATAGGCAGGATGGTTCCCAGACCCAAGGTGGCACCAGTGCCAAGTCGGGCTGGTTTGATAGTACCAAGTGGCTCCTGCAATCTGCCATCCAGAAGCGGGGCAGCTGAGTTTTGTTTGCCAGAGAAAAAGGCTGTGGTTTGTGTTTGGGGGCCTGTGGCTGGGAGTGGCCGGCTGGCTCCTGAAAATCCACGATACGCAGCATGGTTCCCAGACCCAAGGTGGCACCAGTGCCAAGTGGGGCTCGTTTGACAGTGTCAAGTGCCTCCTGCAATCTCCCATCCAGAAGCGGGGCAGCTGAGTTTTTTTTGCCAGGGAAACGGACCTTTGTTTTTGATTGGGCTCTGTGGCCGAGAGTGGTCGGCTGTCTCCTGACAATCCACAATACGCAGGATGGTTCCCAGACCCAAGGTGGCACCAGTGCCAAGTCGGGCTGGTTTGATAGTACCAAGTGTCTCCTGCAATCTGCCATCCAGAAGCGGGGCAGCTGAGTTTTGTTTGCCAGAGAAAAGGGCCGTGGGTTGTGTTTGGGGGCATATGGCTGGGAGTGGCCACCTGGCTCCTTAAAATGCACGATACGCCGCATGGTAACCAGACGCAAGGTGGCACCAGTGCCAAGTCAGGCTGTTTTTGTAGTACCCAGTGGCTCCTGCAATTTGCCATCCAGAAGCGGGGCAGTTGAATTTTGTTTGCTAGAGAAAAGGGCTGTGGTTTGTGTTTGGGGGCCTATGGCTGAGAGTGGCCGGCTGGCCCCTGAAAATCAACGATAGGCAGGATGGTTCCCAGATCCAAGGTGGCACCAGTGCCAAGTAAGGCTGGTTGTATGGTTCAAAGTAACTCCTGCAATCTGCCATCCAGAAGCGGGACAGCTGAGTTTTTTTTGCCAGAGAAAAGGTCCATGGTTTCTTTTTGGGGCATACGGCTGGGAATTGCCGGCTGGCTCCTTAAAATGCTCGATATGCAGGATGGTTCCCAGAGCCAAGGTGGCACCACTGCCAAGTCGGGCTCTTTTTGTAGTACCAAGTGCGTCCTGCAATTTGCCATTCAGAAGAGGGGCAGTTGAGTTTTGTTTGCCAGAGAAAAGGGCCGTTGTTTGTGTTTGGGGGCCTGTGGCTGGGAGTGTTCGGCTGGTTCCTGAATATGTACGATACGCAGGATTGTTCCCAGATCCAAGGTGGCAGCAGTGCCATGTTGTGCTGGTGTGATAGTCCCAAGTGGCTCCTGCAATCTGCCATCCAGAAGTGGGGCAGCTGATTTTTGTTTGCCAGAGAAAAGGTCCGTGGTTTGTTTTTGGGGGCATATGGCTGAGAGTGGCCGGCTGGCTCCTGAAAAGCTACGATAGGCAGGATGGTGACCAGACCCATGGTGGCACCAGTGCCAAGTTGGGCTGGTTTGATAGTACCAAGTGGCTCCTGCAATCTGCCATCAAAAAGTTGTCAGGCGAGTTTTGTTTTCCAGGGAAAAGCGCCGCTTTTTGTGTTTGGGTGCCTGAGGCTGGGAGTGGCCGGCTGGCTCCTTAGAATCCACGATACGCAGGATGGTTCCCAGACCAGTGGTGGCACCAGTGCCAAGTCGGGCTGGTTTGATAGTAACAAGTGCGTCCTACTATCTGCCATCCAGAAGCGGGGCAGCTTACTTTTGTTTGCCAGGGAAACGGGCCGAGCTTTGTGTCTGGGGGCCTGTGGCAGGGAGTGACCGGCTGGCTCCTGAAAAGCTACGATAGGCAGGATGGTGACCAGACCCATGGTGGCACCAGTGCCAAGTTGGGCTGGTTTGATAGTACCAAGTGGCTCCTGCAATCTGCCATCAAAAAGTTGTCAGGCGAGTTTAGTTTTCCAGGGAAAAGCGCCGTTGTTTGTGTTTGGGGGCCTGTGGCTGGGAGTGGCCGGCTGGCTAATTAGAATCCACGATACGCAGGATGGTTCCCAGACCAGAGGTGGCAACAGTGACAAGTCGGGCCAGTTTGATGGTGCAAAGTGGCTCCTGCAATCTGCCATCCAGAAGCAGGGCTGCTTACTTTTGTTTGCCAGGGAAAGGAGCCGAGGTTTTTGTCTGGGGGCCTATGGCTGGGAGTGACCAGCTGGCTCCTGAAAAGGTACGATAGGCAGGATGGTTACCAGACCCATGGTGGCACCAGTGCCAAGTTGGGCTGATTTGATAGTACCAAGTGGCTCCTGCAATCTGCCATCAAAATGTTGGTAGGCGAGTTTTGTTTTCCAGGGAAAAGCGCCGTTGTTTGTGTTTGGGGGCCTGTGGGTGGGAGTGGCCGGCTGGCTAATTAGAATCCACGATACGTAGGATGGTTCCCAGACCTAAAGTGGCACCAGTGACAAGTCGGGCCAGTTTGATGGTGCAAAGTTGCTACTGAAATCTGCCATCCAGAAACGGGGCAGCTTACTTTTGTTTGCCAGGGAAACGGGCCAAGGTTTGTGTCTGGGGGCCTATGGCTGTGAGTGACCGGCTAGGTCCTGAAAAGCTACGAGAGGCATGATGGTGACCAGACCCATGGTGGCACCAGTGCCAAGTTGGGCTGGTTTGATAGTACCAAGTGGCTCCTGCAATCTGCCATCAAAAAGTCGGCAAGCGAGTGTTGATTTCCAGGGAAAAGCGCCGTTGTTTGTGTTTGGGGGCCTGTGGCAGGGAGTGGCCGGCTGGCTACTTAGAATCCACGATACGCAGCATGGTTCCCAGACCCAAGGTGGCACCAGTGCCAAGTCGGGCTGGCTTGATAATACCAAGTGGTTCCTGCAATCGGCCATCAAAAAGTTGGCAGGCGAGTTTTGTTTTCCAGGGAAAAGCGCCGTTGTTTTTGTTTGGGGGCCTATGGGTGGGAGTGGCCGGCTGGCTCCTTAGAATCCACGAGACGCAGGATGGTTCCCAGACCTGAGGTGGCACCAGTGCCAAGTTGGGCTGGTTTGATAGTACCAAGTGCGTCCTGCAATCTGCCATCCAGAAGCGGGGTAGCTTACTTTTGTTTGCCAGGGAAACGGGCCAAGGTTTGTGTCTCGGGGCCTATGGCTGGGAGTGACCGGCTGGCTCCTGAAAAGCTACGATAGGCAGGATGGTGACCAGACCCATGGTGGCACCAGTGCCAAGTTGGGCTGGTTTGATAGTACCAAGTGGCTCCTGCAATCTGCCATCAAAAATTTGGCAGGCGAGTTTGTTATCCAGGGAAAAGCGGCGTTGTTTGCGCCTGGGGCCCTATGGCCTGGAGTGGACGGATGGCTAATTAGAATCCACGATACACAGGATGGTTCCCAGACGCATGGTGGCACCAGTGCCAACTTGGGCTGGTTTGATAGTACCAAGTGGTTCCTGCAATCTGCCATCCAGAAGCGGGGCAGCTTACTTTTGTTTTCCAGGGAAACGGGCCGAGGTTTTTGTCTGGGGGCCTATGGCTGGGAGTGACCGGCTGGCTCCTGAAAAGCTACGATAGGCAGGATGGTGACCAGACCCATGACGGCACCAGTGCCAAGTTGGGCTGGTTTGATAGTACCAAGTGGCTCCTGCAATCTGCCATCAAAAACTTGGCAGGCGAGTTTTGTTTTCCAGGGAAAAGCGCCGTTGTTTGTGTTTGGGGGCCTGTGGCTGGGAGTGGCCGGCTGGCTCCTTAGAATCCACGATACTCAGCATGGTTCCCAGATCAGAGGTGGCACCAGTGCCAAGTTGGGCTGGTTTGATAGTACCAAGTGCGTCCGGGAATCTGCCATCCAGAAGCGGGGCAGCTTACTTTTGTTTGCCAGGGAAACGGGCCGAGGTTTTTGTCTGGGGGCCTATGGCTGGGAGTGACTGGCTGGCTCCTGAAAAGTTACGATAGGCAGGATGGTTCCCAGACCCATGGTGGCACCAGTGCCAAGTTGGGCTGGTTTGATAGTACCAAGTGGCTCCTGCAATCTGCCATCAAAAAGTTGGCAGGCGAGTTTTGTTTTCCAGGGAAAAGCGCCGTTGTTTGTGTTTGGGGGCCTGTGGCAGGGAGTGGCCGGCTGGCTCCTTAGAATCCACGATACGCAGGATGGTTCCCAGACTTGACGTGGCACCAGTGCCAAGTCGGGCTGGTTTGATAGTACCAAGTGCGTCCTGCAATCTGCCATCCAGAAGCGGGGCAGCTTACTTTTGTTTTCCAGGGAAACGGGCCGAGGTATTTGTCTGGGGGCCTATGGCTGGGAGTGAGCGGCTGGCTCCTGAAAAGCTACGATAGGCAGGATGGTGACCAGACCCATGGTGGCACCAGTGCCAAGTTGGGCTGGTTTGATAGTACCAAGTGGCTCCTGCAATCTGCCATCAAAAAGTTGTCAGGCGAGTTTTGTTTTCCAGGGAAAAGCGCCGTTGTTTGTGTTTGGGTGCCTGTGGCTGGGAGTGGCCGGCTGGCTCCTTAGAATCCACGATACGCAGGATGGTTCCCAGACCAGTGGTGGCACCAGTGCCAAGTCGGGCTGGTTTGATAGTAACAAGTGCGTCCTACTATCTGCCATCCAGAAGCGGGGCAGCTTACTTTTGTTTGCCAGGGAAACGGGCCGAGCTTTGTGTCTGGGGGCCTATGGCTGGGAGTGACCGGCTGGCTCCTGAAAAGCTACGATAGGCAGGATGGTGACCAGACCCATGGTGGCACCAGTGCCAAGTTGGGCTGGTTTGATAGTACCAAGTGGCTCCTGCAATCTGCCATCAAAAAGTTGTCAGGCGAGTTTTGTTTTCCAGGGAAAAGCGCCGTTGTTTGTGTTTGGGGGCCTGTGGCTGGGAGTGGCCGGCTGGCTAATTAGAATCCACGATACGCAGGATGGTTCCCAGACCAGAGGTGGCAACAATGACAAGTCGGGCCAGTTTGATGGTGCAAAGTGGCTCCTGCAATCTGCCATCCAGAAGCAGGGCTGCTTACTTTTGTTTGCCAGGGAAAGGAGCCGAGGTTTTTGTCTGGGGGCCTATGGCTGGGAGTGACCAGCTGGCTCCTGAAAAGGTACGATAGGCAGTATGGTTACCAGACCCATGGTGGCACCAGTGCCAAGTTCGGCTGATTTGATAGTACCAAGTGGCTCCTGCAATCTGCCATCAAAATGTTGGTAGGCGAGTTTTGTTTTCCAGGGAAAAGCGCCGTTGTTTGTGTTTGGGGGCCTGTGGGTGGGAGTGGCCGGATGGCTAATTACAATCCATGATACGCAGGGTGGTTCCCAGACCTAAAGTGGCACCAGTGACAAGTCGGGCCAGTTTGATGGTGCAAAGTTGCTACTGAAATCTGCTATCCAGAAACGGGGCAGCTTACTTTTGTTTGCCAGGGAAACGGGCCAAGGTTTGTGTCTGGGGGCCTATGGCTGTGAGTGACCGGCTAGGTCCTGAAAAGCTACGAGAGGCATGATGGTGACCAGACCCATGGTGGCACCAGTGCCAAGTTGGGCTGGTTTGATAGTACCAAGTGGCTCCTGCAATCTGCCATCAAAAAGTCGGCAAGCGAGTGTTGATTTCCAGGGAAAAGCGCCGTTGTTTGTGTTTGGGGGCCTGTGGCAGGGAGTGGCCGGCTGGCTCCTTAGAATCCACGATACGCAGCATGGTTCCCAGACCCAAGGTAGCACCAGTGCCAAGTCGGGCTGGCTTGATAATACCAAGTGGTTCCTGCAATCGGCCATCAAAAAGTTGGCAGGCGAGTTTTGTTTTCCAGGGAAAAGCGCCGTTGTTTTTGTTTGGGGGCCTATGGGTGGGAGTGGCCGGCTGGCTCCTTAGAATCCACGAGACGCAGGATGGTTCACAGACCTGAGGTGGCACCAGTGCCAAGTTGGGCTGGTTTGATAGTACCAAGTGCGTCCTGCAATCTGCCATCCAGAAGCGGGGTAGCTTACTTTTGTTTGCCAGGGAAACGGGCCGAGGTTTGTGTCTCGGGGCCTATGGCCGGGAGTGACCGGCTGGCTCCTGAAAAGCTACGATAGGCAGGATGGTGACCAGACCCATGGTGGCACCAGTGCCAAGTTGGGCTGGTTTGATAGTACCAAGTGGCTCCTGAAATCTGCCATCAAAAATTTGGCAGGCGAGTTTGTTTTCCAGGGAAAAGCGCCGTTGTTTGCGCCTGGGGCCCTATGGCCTGGAGTGGACGGATGGCTAATTAGAATCCACGATACACAGGATGGTTCCCAGACCCATGGTGGCACCAGTGCCAACTTGGGCTGGTTTGATAGTAACAAGTGGTTCCTGCAATCTGCCATCCAGAAGCGGGGCAGCTTACTTTTGTTTGCCAGGGAAACGGGCCGAGGATTGTGTCTGGGGGCCTAAGCCTGTAAGTGACCGGCTGGCTCCTGAAAAGCTACGATAGGCATGATGGTGACCAGACCCATGGTGGCACCAGTGCCAAGTTGGGCTGGTTTGATAGTACCAAGTGGCTCCTGCAATCTGCCATCAAAAAGTCGGCAAGCGAGTGTTGATTTCCAGGGAAAAGCGTCGTTGTTTGTGTTTGGGGGCCTGTGGCTGGGAGTGGCCAGCTGGCTCCTTAGAATCCACGATACGCAGCATGGTTCCCAGACCCAAGGTGGCACCAGTGCCAAGTCGGGCTGGCTTGATAATACCAAGTGGTTCCTGCAATCGGCCATCAAAATGTTCGCAGGCGAGTTTTGTTTTCCAGGGAAAAGCGCCGTTGTTTGTGCCTGGGGCCCTATGGCCTGGAGTGGACGGATGGCTAATTAGAATCCACGATACACAGGATGGTTCCCAGACCCATGGTGGCACCAGTGCCAAGTTGGGCTGGTTTGATAGTAACAAGTGCGTCCGGGAATCTGCCATCCAGAAGCGGGGCAGCTTACTTTTGTTTGCCAGGGAAACGGTCCGAGGTTTGTGTCTGGGGGCCTATGGCTGGGAGTGACCGGCTGGCTCCTGAAAAGCTACGATAGGCAGGATGGTGACCAGACCCATGGTGGCACCAGTGCCAAGTTGGGCTGGCTTGATAATACCAAGTGGTTCCTGCGATCGGCCATCAAAACGTTGGCAGGCGAGTTTTGTTTTCCAGGGAAAAGCGCCGTTGTTTGTGCCTGGGGCCCTATGGCCTGGAGTGGACGGATGGCTAATTAGAACCCACGAGACGCAGGATGGTTCCCAGACCTGAGATGGCACCAGTGCCAAGTTGGGCTGGTTTGACGGTGCAAAGTGGCTCCTGCAATCTGCCATGCAGAAGCGGGGCAGCTTACTTTTGTTTGCCAGGGAAACGGGCCGAAATATTTGTCTGGGGGCCTCTGGCTGGGGGTGGCTGGCTGGCTCCTGAAAAGCTACGATAGGCAGGATGGTGACCAGACCCATGGTGGCACCAGTGCCAAGTTGGGCTGGTTTGATAGTACCAAGTGGCTCCTGCAATCTGCCATCAAAAACTTGGCAGGCGAGTTTTGTTTTCCAGGGAAAAGCGCCGTTGTTTGTGTTTGGGGGCCTGTGGCAGGGAGTGGCCGGCTGGCTCCTTAGAATCCACGATACGCAGCATGGTTCCCAGACCCAAGGTGGCACCAGTGCCAAGTCGGGCTGGCTTGATAATACCAAGTGGTTCCTGCAATCGGCCATCAAAAAGTTGGCTGGCGAGTTTTGTTTTCCAGGGAAAAGCGCCGTTGTTTTTGCCTGGGGCCCTATGGCCTGGAGTGGACGGATGGCTAATTAGAATCCACGATACACAGGATGGTTCCCAGACCCATGGTGGCACCTGTGCCAAGTTGGGCTGGTTTGATAGTAACAAGTGGTTCCTGCAATCTGCCATCCAGAAGCGGGGCAGCTTACTTTCGTTTGCCAGGGAAACGGTCCGAGGTTTGTGTCTGGGGGCCTATGGCAGGGAGTGACCGGCTGGCTCCTGAAAAGCTACGATAGGCAGGATGGTGACCAGACCCATGGTGGCACCAGTGCCAAGTTGGGCTGGCTAGATAATACCAAGTGGTTCCTGCAATCGGCCATCAAAAAGTTGGCAGGCGAGTTTTGTTTTCCAGGTAAAAGCGCCGTTGTTTGTGCCTGGGGCCCTATGGCCTGGAGTGGACGGATGGCTAATTAGAATCCACGATACACAGGATGGTTCCCAGACCTGAGGTGGCACCAGTGCCAAGTTGGGCTGGTTTGATAGTACCAAGTGGTTCCTGCAATCTGCCATCCAGAAGCGGGGCAGCTTACTTTTGTTTGCCAGGGAAACGGGCCGAGGTTTTTGTCTGGGGGCCTATGGCTGGGAGTGACCGGCTGGCTCCTGAAAAGCTACGATAGGCAGGATGGTGACCAGACCCATGACGGCACCAGTGCCAAGTTGGGCTGGTTTGATAGTACCAAGTGGCTCCTGCAATCTGCCATCAAAAACTTGGCAGGCGAGTTTTGTTTTCCAGGGAAAAGCGCCGTTGTTTGTGTTTGGGGGCCTGTGGCTGGGAGTGGCCGGCTGGCTCCTTAGAATCCACGATACTCAGCATGGTTCGAAGATCAGAGGTGGCACCAGTGCCAAGTTGGGCTGGTTTGATACTACCAAGTGCGTCCGGGAATCTGCCATCCAGAAGCGGGGCAGCTTACTTTTGTTTGCCAGGGAAACGGGCCGAGGTTTTTGTCTGGGGGCCTATGGCTGGGAGTGACCGGCTGGCTCCTGAAAAGTTACGATAGGCAGGATGGTGACCAGACCCATGGTGGCACCAGTGCCAAGTTGGGCTGGTTTGATAGTACCAAGTGGCTCCTGCAATCTGCCATCAAAAAGTTGGCAGGCGAGTTTTGTTTTCCAGGGAAAAGCGCCGTTGTTTGTGTTTGGGGGCCTGTGGCAGGGAGTGGCCGGCTGGCTCCTTAGAATCCACGATACGCAGGGTGGTTCCCAGACCAGTGGTGGCACCAGTGCCAAGTCGGGCTGGTTTGATAGTACCAAGTGCGTCCTGCAATCTGCCATCCAGAAGCGGGGCAGCTTACTTTTGTTTGCCAGGGAAACGGGCCGAGGTATTTGTCTGAGGGCCTATGGCTGGGAGTGACCGGCTGGCTCCTGAAAAGCTACGATAGTCAGGATGGTGACCAGACCCATGGTGGCACCAGTGCCAAGTTGGGCTGGTTTGATAGTACCAAGTGGCTCCTGCAATCTGCCATCAAAAAGTTGGCAGGCGAGTTTTGTTTTCCAGGGAAAAGCGCCGTTGTTTGTGTTTGGGGGCCTGTGGCTGGGAGTGGCCGGCTGGCTCCTTAGAATCCACGATACGCAGGATGGTTCCCAGACCAGTGGTGGCACCAGTGCCAAGTCGGGCTGGTTTGATAGTAACAAGTGCGTCCTACTATCTGCCATCCAGAAGCGGGGCAGCTTACTTTTGTTTGCCAGGGAAACGGGCCGAGCTTTGTGTCTGGGGGCCTATGGCTGGGAGTGACCGGCTGGCTCCTGAAAAGCTACGATAGGCAGGATGGTGACCAGACCCATGGTGGCACCAGTGCCAAGTTGGGCTGGTTTGATAGTACCAAGTGGCTCCTGCAATCTGCCATCAAAAAGTTGTCAGGCGAGTTTTGTTTTCCAGGGAAAAGCGCCGTTGTTTGTGTTTGGGGGCCTGTGGCTGGGAGTGGCCGGTTGGCTAATTAGAATCCACGATACGCAGGATGGTTCCCAGACCAGAGGTGGCAACAGTGACAAGTCGGGCCAGTTTGATGGTGCAAAGTGGCTCCTGCAATCTGCCATCCAGAAGCAGGGCTGCTTACTTTTGTTTGCCAGGGAAAGGAGCCGAGGTTTTTGTCTGGGGGCCTATGGCTGGGAGTGACCAGCTGGCTCCTGAAAAGGTACGATAGGCAGGATGGTTCCCAGACCCATGGTGGCACCAGTGCCAAGTTCGGCTGATTTGATAGTACCAAGTGGCTCCTGCAATCTGCCATCAAAAAGTTGGCAGGCGAGTTTTGTTTTCCAGGGAAAAGCGCCGTTGTTTGTGTTTGGGGGCCTGTGGGTGGGAGTGGCCGGATGGCTAATTAGAATCCACGATACGCAGGATGTTTCCCAGACCTAAAGTGGCACCAGTGACAAGTCGGGCCAGTTTGATGGTGCAAAGTTGCTACTGAAATCTGCCATCCAGAAACGGGGCAGCTTACTTTTGTTTGCCAGGGAAACGGGCCAAGGTTTGTGTCTGGGGGCCTATGGCTGTGAGTGACCGGCTAGGTCCTGAAAAGCTACGAGAGGCATGATGGTGACCAGACCCATGGTGGCACCAGTGCCAAGTTGGGCTGGTTTGATAGTACCAAGTGGCTCCTGCAATCTGCCATCAAAAAGTCGGCAAGCGAGTGTTGATTTCCAGGGAAAAGCGCCGTTGTTTGTGTTTGGGGGCCTGTGGCAGGGAGTGGCCGGCTGGCTCCTTAGAATCCACGATACGCAGCATGGTTCCCAGACCCAAGGTGGCACCAGTGCCAAGTCGGGCTGGCTTGATAATACCAAGTGGTTCCTGCAATCTGCCATCAAAAAGTTGGCAGGCGAGTTTTGTTTTCCAGGGAAAAGCGCCGTTGTTTTTGTTTGGGGGCCTATGGGTGGGAGTGGCCGGCTGGCTCCTTAGAATCCACGAGACGCAGGATGGTTCACAGACCTGAGGTGGCACCAGTGCCAAGTTGGGCTGGTTTGATAGTACCAAGTGCGTCCTGCAATCTGCCATCCAGAAGCGGGGTAGCTTACTTTTGTTTGCCAGGGAAACGGGCCGAGGTTTGTGTCTGGGGGCCTATGGCGGGGAGTGACCGGCTGGCTCCTGAAAAGCTACGATAGGCAGGATGGTGACCAGACCCATGGTGGCACCAGTGCCAAGTTGGGCTGGTTTGATAGTACCAAGTGGCTCCTGCAATCTGCCATCAAAAACTTGGCAGGCGAGTTTTGTTTTCCAGGGAAAAGCGCCGTTGTTTGTGTTTGGGGGCCTGTGGCTGGGAGTGGCCGGCTGGATCCTTAGAATCCACGATACTCAGCATGGTTCCCAGACCAGAGGTGGCACCAGTGCCAAGTTGGGCTGGTTTGATTGTAACAAGTGCGTCCGGGAATCTGCCATCCAGAAGCGGGGCAGCTTACTTTTGTTTGCCAGGGAAACGGGCCGAGGTTTGTGTCTGGGGGCCTATGGCTGGGAGTGGCCGGCTGGCTCCTGAAAAGCTACGATAGGCAGGATGGTGACCAGACCCATGGTGGCACCAGTGCCAAGTTGGGCTGGTTTGATAGTACCAAGTGGCTCCTGCAATCTGCCATCAAAAAGTTGGCAGGAGAGTTTTGTTTTCCAGGGAAAAGCGCCCTTGTTTGTGTTTGGGGGCCTGTGGCTGGGAGTGGCCGGCTGGCTTCTTAGAATCCACGATACGCAGGATGTTTCCCAGACCCAAGTTGGCACCAGTACCAAGTAGGGCTGGTTTGATACTACCAAGTGGCTCCTGCAATCTGCCATCCAGAAGCGGGGCAGCTTACTTTTGTTTGCCAGGGAAACGGGCCGAGGTTTGGGTCTGGGGGCCTATGGCTGGGAGTGACCGGCTGGCTCCTGAAAAGCTACGATAGGCAGGATGTTGACCAGACCCATGGTGGCACCAGTGCCAAGTTGGGCTGATTTGATAGTACCAAGTGGCTCCTGCAATCTGCCATCAAAAAGTTGGCAGGCGAATTTTGTTTTCCAGGGAAAAGCGCCGTTGTTTGTGTTTGGGGGCCTGTGGCAGGGAGTGGCCGGCTGGCTCCTGAAAAGCTACGATAGGCAGGATGGTGACCAGACCCATGGTGGCACCAGTGCCAAGTTGGGCTGGTTTGATAGTACCAAGTGGCTCCGGCAATCTGCCATCAAAAAGATGGCAGACGAGTTTTGTTTTCCAGGGAAAAGCGCCGTTGTTTGTGTTTGGGGGCCTGTGCCTGGGAGTGGACGGATGGCTAATTAGAATCTACGATACGCAGGATGGTTCCCAGACCAGAGGTGGCACCAGTGCCAAGTCGGGTGGTTTGATAGTAGCAAGTGGCTCCTGCAATCTGCCATCCAGAAGCGGGACAGCTTACTTTTGTTTGTCAGGGAAACCGGCCGAGTTTTGTGTCTGTGGGCCTACGGCTGGGAGTGACCGGGTGGCTCCTGAAAAGCTACGATAGGCAGGATGGTGACCAGACCCATGGTGGCACCAGTGCCAAGTTGGGCTGGTTTGATAGTACCAAGTGGCTCCTGTAATCTGCCATCAAAAAGTTGGCAGGCAAGTTTTGTTTTCCAGGGAAAAGCGCCGTTGTTTTTGTTTGGGGGCCTATGGCTGGGAGTGGCCGGCTGGCTCCTTAGAATCCACGATACGCAGGATGGTTCCCAGACCTGAGGTGGCACCAGTGCCAAGTTGGGCTGGTTTGATAGTACCAAGTGCGTCCTGCAATCTGCCATCCAGAAGCGGGGTAGCTTACTTTTGTTTGCCAGGGAAACGGGCCGAGGTTTGTGTCTGGGGGCCTATGGCTGGGAGTGACCGGCTGGCTCCTGAAAAGCTACGATAGGCAGGATGGTTCCCAGACCCATGGTGGCACCAGTGCCAAGTTGGGCTGGTTTGATAGTACCAAGTGGCTCCTGCAATCTGCCATCAAAAAGTTGTCAGGCGAGTTTTGTTTTCCAGGGAAAAGCGCCGTTGTTTGTGTTTGGGTGCCTGTGGCTGGGAGTGGCCGGCTGGCTCCTTAGAATCCACGATACGCAGGATGGTTCCCAGACCAGAGGTGGCAGCAATGCCAAGTCGGGCTGGTTTGATGGTGAAAAGTGGCTCCTGCAATCTGCCATCCAGAAGCGGGATAACTTACTTTTGTTTGCCAGGGAAACGGGCCGAGCTTTGTGTCTGGGGGCCTATGGCTGGGAGTGACCGGCTGGCTCCTGAAAAGCTACGATAGGCAGGATGGTGACCAGACCCATGACGGCACCAGTGTCAAGTTGGGCTGGTTTGATAGTACCAAGTGGCTCCGGGAATCTGCCATCAAAATTTGGCAGGCGAGTTTTGTTGTCCAGGGAAAAGCGCCGTTGTTTGTGTCTGGGGGCCTGTGGCTGGGAGTGACCGGCTGGCTCTTTAGAATCCACGATACGCAGGATGGTTCCCAGACCCAAGGTGGCACCAGTGCCAAGTTGGGCTGGTTTGATACTACCAAGTGCGTCCTGGAATCTGCCATCCAGAAGCGGGGCAGCTTACTTTTGTTTGCCAGGGAAATGGGCCGAGGTTTTTCTCTGGGGGCCTATGGCAGGGAGGGACCGGCTGTCTCCTGAAAAGCTACGATAGGCAGGATGGTGACCAGACCCATGGTGGCACCAGTGCCAAGTTGGGCTGATTTGATAGTACCAAGTGGCTCCTGCAATCTGCCATCAAAAAGTTGGCAGGCGAGTTTTGTTTTCCAGGGAAAAGCGCTGTGGTTTGTGTTTGGGGGCCTGTGGCTGGGAGTGACCGGCTGGCTCCTTAGAATCCACGATACGCAGGATGGTTCCCAGACTAGAGGTGGCACCAATGCCAAGATGGGCTGGTTTGATAGTACCAAGTGGCTCCTGCAATCTGCCATCCAGAAGCGGGGCAGCTTGCTTTTGTTTGCCAGGGAAACGGGTCGAGCTTTGTGTCTGGGGGCCTATGGCTGGGAGTGACCGGCTGGCTCCTGAAAAGCTACGATAGGCAGGATGGTGACCAGACCCATGGTGGCACCAGTGCCAAGTTGGGCTGGTTTGATAGTACCAAGTGGCTCCTGCAATCTGCCATCAAAAAGTTAGCAGGCAAGTTTTGTTTTCCAGGGAAAAGCGCCGTTGTTTTTGTTTGGGGGCCTATGGCTGGGAGTGGCCGGCTGGCTCCTTAGAATCCACGATACGCAGGATGGTTCCCAGACCTGAGGTGGCACCAGTGCCAAGTCGGGCTGGTTTGATAGTACCAAGTGGCTCCTGCAATCTGCCATCCAGAAGCGGGGTAGCTTACTTTTGTTTGCCAGGGAAACGGGCCGAGGTTTGTGTCTGGGGGCCTATGGCTGGGAGTGACCGGCTGGCTCCTGAAAAGCTACGATAGGCAGGATGGTGACCAGACCCATGGTGGCACCAGTGCCAAGTTGGGCTGGTTTGATAGTACCAAGTGGCTCCTGCAATCTGCCATCCAGAAGCGGGACAGCTTACTTTTGTTTGTCAGGGAAACCGGCCGAGTTTTGTGTCTGTGGGCCTACGGCTGGGAGTGACCGGGTGGCTCCTGAAAAGCTACGATAGGCAGGATGGTGACCAGACCCATGGTGGCACCAGTGCCAAGTTGGGCTGGTTTGATAGTACCAAGTGGCTCCTGCAATCTGCCATCAAAAAGTTAGCAGGCAAGTTTTGTTTTCCAGGGAAAAGCGCCGTTGTTTTTGTTTGGGGGCCTATGGCTGGGAGTGGCCGGCTGGCTCCTTAGAATCCACGATACGCAGGATGGTTCCCAGACCTGAGGTGGCACCAGTGCCAAGTTGGGCTGGTTTGATAGTACCAAGTGCGTCCTGCAATCTGCCATCCAGAAGCGGGGTAGCTTACTTTTGTTTGCCAGGGAAACGGGCCGAGGTTTGTGTCTGGGGGCCTATGGCTGGGAGTGACCGGCTGGCTCCTGAAAAGCTACGATAGGCAGGATGGTTCCCAGACCCATGGTGGCACCAGTGCCAAGTTGGGCTGGTTTGATAGTACCAAGTGGCTCCTGCAATCTGCCATCAAAAAGTTGTCAGGCGAGTTTTGTTTTCCAGGGAAAAGCGCCGTTGTTTGTGTTTGCGTGCCTGTGGCTGGGAGTGGCCGGCTGGCTCCTTAGAATCCACGATACGCAGGATGGTTCCCAGACCAGAGGTGGCAGCAATGCCAAGTCGGGCTGGTTTGATGGTGAAAAGTGGCTCCTGCAATCTGCCATCCAGAAGCGGGATAACTTACTTTTGTTTGCCAGGGAAACGGGCCGAGCTTTGTGTCTGGGGGCCTATGGCTGGGAGTGACCGGCTGGCTCCTGAAAAGCTACGATAGGCAGGATGGTGACCAGACCCATGACGGCACCAGTGTCAAGTTGGGCTGGTTTGATAGTACCAAGTGGCTCCGGGAATCTGCCATCAAAATTTGGCAGGCGAGTTTTGTTGTCCAGGGAAAAGCGCCGTTGTTTGTGTCTGGGGGCCTGTGGCTGGGAGTGACCGGCTGGCTCCTTAGAATCCACGATACGCAGGATGGTTCCCAGACTAGAGGTGGCACCAATGCCAAGATGGGCTGGTTTGATAGTACCAAGTGGCTCCTGCAATCTGCCATCCAGAAGCGGGGCAGCTTGCTTTTGTTTGCCAGGGAAACGGGTCGAGCTTTGTGTCTGGGGGCCTATGGCTGGGAGTGACCGGCTGGCTCCTGAAAAGCTACGATAGGCAGGATGGTGACCAGACCCATGGTGGCACCAGTGCCAAGTTGGGCTGGTTTGATAGTACCAAGTGGCTCCTGCAATCTGCCATCAAAAAGTTAGCAGGCAAGTTTTGTTTTCCAGGGAAAAGCGCCGTTGTTTTTGTTTGGGGGCCTATGGCTGGGAGTGGCCGGCTGGCTCCTTAGAATCCACGATACGCAGGATGGTTCCCAGACCTGAGGTGGCACCAGTGCCAAGTCGGGCTGGTTTGATAGTACCAAGTGGTTCCTGCCATCTGCCATCCAGAAGCGGGGCAGCTTACTTTTGTTTTCCAGGGAAACGGGCCGAGGTTTTTGTCTGGGGGCCTATGGCTGGGAGTGACCAGCTGGCTCGTGAAAAGCTACGATAGGCAGGATGGTGACCAGACCCATGGTGGCACCAGTGCCAAGTTGGGCTGGTTTGATAGTACCAAGTGGCTCCTGCAATCTGCCATCCAGAAGCGGGACAGCTTACTTTTGTTTGTCAGGGAAACCGGCCGACTTTTGTGTCTGTGGGCCTACGGCTGGGAGTGACCGGGTGGCTCCTGAAAAGCTACGATAGGCAGGATGGTGACCAGACCCATGGTGGCACCAGTGCCAAGTTGGGCTGGTTTGATAGTACCAAGTGGCTCCTGCAATCTGCCATCAAAAAGTTAGCAGGCAAGTTTTGTTTTCCAGGGAAAAGCGCCGTTGTTTTTGTTTGGGGGCCTATGGCTGGGAGTGGCCGGCTGGCTCCTTAGAATCCACGATACGCAGGATGGTTCCCAGACCTGAGGTGGCACCAGTGCCAAGTTGGGCTGGTTTGATAGTACCAAGTGCGTCCTGCAATCTGCCATCCAGAAGCGGGGTAGCTTACTTTTGTTTGCCAGGGAAACGGGCCGAGGTTTGTGTCTGGGGGCCTATGGCTGGGAGTGACCGGCTGGCTCCTGAAAAGCTACGATAGGCAGGATGGTTCCCAGACCCATGGTGGCACCAGTGCCAAGTTGGGCTGGTTTGATAGTACCAAGTGGCTCCTGCAATCTGCCATCAAAAAGTTGTCAGGCGAGTTTTGTTTTCCAGGGAAAAGCGCCGTTGTTTGTGTTTGGGTGCCTGTGGCTGGGAGTGGCCGGCTGGCTCCTTAGAATCCACGATACGCAGGATGGTTCCCAGACCAGAGGTGGCAGCAATGCCAAGTCGGGCTGGTTTGATGGTGAAAAGTGGCTCCTGCAATCTGCCATCCAGAAGCGGGATAACTTACTTTTGTTTGCCAGGGAAACGGGCCGAGCTTTGTGTCTGGGGGCCTATGGCTGGGAGTGACCGGCTGGCTCCTGAAAAGCTACGATAGGCAGGATGGTGACCAGACCCATGACGGCACCAGTGTCAAGTTGGGCTGGTTTGATAGTACCAAGTGGCTCCGGGAATCTGCCATCAAAATTTGGCAGGCGAGTTTTGTTGTCCAGGGAAAAGCGCCGTTGTTTGTGTCTGGGGCCCTGTGGCTGGGAGTGACCGGCTGGCTCTTTAGAATCCACGATACGCAGGATGGTTCCCAGACCCAAGGTGGCACCAGTGCCAAGTTGGGCTGGTTTGATACTACCAAGTGCGTCCTGGAATCTGCCATCCAGAAGCGGGGCAGCTTACTTTTGTTTGCCAGGGAAATGGGCCGAGGTTTTTCTCTGGGGGCCTATGGCAGGGAGGGACCGGCTGTCTCCTGAAAAGCTACGATAGGCAGGATGGTGACCAGACCCATGGTGGCACCAGTGCCAAGTTGGGCTGGTTTGATAGTAGCAAGTGGCTCCTGCAATCTGCCATCAAAAAGTTGGCAGGCGAGTTTTGTTTTCCAGGGAAAAGCGCTGTGGTTTGTGTTTGGGGGCCTGTGGCTGGGAGTGACCGGCTGGCTCCTTAGAATCCACGATACGCAGGATGGTTCCCAGACTAGAGGTGGCACCAATGCCAAGATGGGCTGGTTTGATAGTACCAAGTGGCTCCTGCAATCTGCCATCCAGAAGCGGGGCAGCTTGCTTTTGTTTGCCAGGGAAACGGGTCGAGCTTTGTGTCTGGGGGCCTATGGCTGGGAGTGACCGGCTGGCTCCTGAAAAGCTACGATAGGCAGGATGGTGACCAGACCCATGGTGGCACCAGTGCCAAGTTGGGCTGGTTTGATAGTACCAAGTGGCTCCTGCAATCTGCCATCAAAAAGTTAGCAGGCAAGTTTTGTTTTCCAGGGAAAAGCGCCGTTGTTTTTGTTTGGGGGCCTATGGCTGGGAGTGGCCGGCTGGCTCCTTAGAATCCACGATACGCAGGATGGTTCCCAGACCTGAGGTGGCACCAGTGCCAAGTCGGGCTGGTTTGATAGTACCAAGTGGCTCCTGCAATCTGCCATCCAGAAGCGGGGTAGCTTACTTTTGTTTGCCAGGGAAACGGGCCGAGGTTTGTGTCTGGGGGCCTATGGCTGGGAGTGACCGGCTGGCTCCTGAAAAGCTACGATAGGCAGGATGGTGACCAGACCCATGGTGGCACCAGTGCCAAGTTGGGCTGGTTTGATAGTACCAAGTGGCTCCTGCAATCTACCATCAAAAACTTGGCAGGCGAGTTTTGTTTTCCAGGAAATAGCCCTGTGGTTTTGTTTGGGGGCCTGTGGCTGGGAGCGACCGGCTGGCTCCTTAGAATCCACGATACGCAGGATGGTTCCCAGACCCAAGGTGGCACCAGTGCCAAGTTGGGCTGGTTTGATAGTACCAAGTGGTTCCTGCCATCTGCCATCCAGAAGCGGGGCAGCTTACTTTTGTTTTCCAGGGAAACGGGCCGAGGTTTTTGTCTGGGGGCCTATGGCTGGGAGTGACCAGCTGGCTCGTGAAAAGCTACGATAGGCAGGATGGTGACCAGACCCATGACGGCACCAGTGCCAAGTTGGGCTGGTTTGATAGTACCAAGTGGCTCCTGCAATCTGCCATCAAAAACTTGGCAGGCGAGTTTTGTTTTCCAGGGAAAAGCGCCGTTGTTTGTGTTTGGGGGCCTGTGGTTGGGAGTGGCCGGCTGGCTCCTTAGAATCCACGATACTCAGCATGGTTCCCAGATCAGAGGTGGCACCAGTGCCAAGTTGGGCTGGTTTGATAGTACCAAGTGCGTCCGGGAATCTGCCATCCAGAAGCGGGGCAGCTTACTTTTGTTTGCCAGGGAAACGGGCCGAGGTTTTTGTCTGGGGGCCTATGGCTGGGAGTGACCAGCTGGCTCCTGAAAAGTTACGATAGGCAGGATGGTGACCAGACCCATGGTGGCACCAGTGCCAAGTTGGGCTGGTTTGATAGTACCAAGTGGCTCCTGCAATCTGCCATCAAAAAGTTGGCAGGCGAGTTTGTTTTCCAGGGATAAGCGCCGTTGTTTGTGTTTGGGGGCCTGTGGCAGGGAGTGGCCGGCTGGCTCCTTAGAATCCACGATACGCAGGATGGTTCCCAGACCCAAGGTGGCACCAGTGCCAAGTTGGGCTGGTTTGATACTACCAAGTGCGTCCTGGAATCTGCCATCCAGAAGCGGGGCAGCTTACTTTTGTTTTCCAGGGAAACGGGCCGAGGTATTTGTCTGGGGGCCTATGGCTGGGAGTGACCGGCTGGCTCCTGAAAAGCTACGATAGGCAGGATGGTGACCAGACCCATGGTGGCACCAGTGCCAAGTTGGGCTGGTTTGATAGTACCAAGTGGCTCCTGCAATCTGCCATCAAAAAGTTGTCAGGCGAGTTTTGTTTTCCAGGGAAAGGCGCCGTTGTTTGTGTTTGGGTGCCTGTGGCTGGGATTGGCCGGCTGGCTAATTAGAATCCACGATACGCAGGATGGTTCCCAGACCAGTGGTGGCACCAGTGCCAAGTCGGGCTGGTTTGATAGTAACAAGTGCGTCCTACTATCTGCCATCCAGAAGCGGGGCAGCTTACTTTTGTTTGCCAGGGAAACGGGCCGAGCTTTGTGTCTGGGGGCCTATGGCTGGGAGTGACCGGCTGGCTCCTGAAAAGCTACGATAGGCAGGATGGTGACCAGACCCATGGTGACACCAGTGCCAAGTTGGGCTGGTTTGATAGTACCAAGTGGCTCCTGCAATCTGCCATCAAAAAGTTGTCAGGCGAGTTTTGTTTTCCAGGGAAAAGCGCCGTTGTTTGTGTTTGGGGGCCTGTGGCTGGGAGTGGCCGGCTGGCTAATTAGAATCCACGATACGCAGGATGGTTCCCAGACCAGAGGTGGCAACAGTGATAAGTCGGGCCAGTTGGATGGTGCAAAGTGGCTCCTGCAATCTGCCATCCAGAAGCAGGGCTGCTTACTTTTGTTTGCCAGGGAAAGGAGCCGAGGTTTTTGTCTGGGGGCCTATGGCTGGGAGTGACCAGCTGGCTCCTGAAAAGGTACGATAGGCAGGATGGTTACCAGACCCATGGTGGCACCAGTGCCAAGTTCGGCTGATTTGATAGTACCAAGTGGCTCCTGCAATCTGCCATCAAAATGTTGGTAGGCGAGTTTTGTTTTCCAGGGAAAAGCGCCGTTGTTTGTGTTTGGGGGCCTGTGGCTGGGAGTGGCCGGCTGGCTCCTTAGAATCCACGATACGCAGGATGTTTCCCAGACCCAAGTTGGCACCAGTACCAAGTAGGGCTGGTTTGATACTACCAAGTGGCTCCTGCAATCTGCCATCCAGAAGGGGGGCAGCTTACTTTTGTTTGCCAGGGAAACGGGCCGAGGTTTGGGTCTGAGGGCCTATGGCTGGGAGTGACCGGCTGGCTCCTGAAAAGCTACGATAGGCAGGATGTTGACCAGACCCATGGTGGCACCAGTGCCAAGTTGGGCTGATTTGATAGTACCAAGTGGCTCCTGCAATCTGCCATCAAAAAGTTGGCAGGCGAATTTTGTTTTCCAGGGAAAAGCGCCGTTGTTTGTGTTTGGGGGCCTGTGGCAGGGAGTGGCCGGCTGGCTCCTGAAAAGCTACGATAGGCAGGATGGTGACCAGACCCATGGTGGCACCAGTGCCAAGTTGGGCTGGTTTGATAGTACCAAGTGGCTCCAGCAATCTGCCATCAAAAAGATGGCAGACGAGTTTTGTTTTCCAGGGAAAAGCGCCGTTGTTTGTGTTTGGGGGCCTGTGCCTGGGAGTGGACGGATGGCTAATTAGAATCTACGATACGCAGGATGGTTCCCAGACCAGAGGTGGCACCAGTGCCAAGTCGGGTGGTTTGATAGTAGCAAGTGGCTCCTGCAATCTGCCATCCAGAAGCGGGACAGCTTACTTTTGTTTGTCAGGATAACGGGCCGAGTTTTGTGTCTGTGGGCCTACGGCTGGGAGTGACCGGCTGGCTCCTGAAAAGCTACGATAGGCAGGATGGTGACCAGACCCATGGTGGCACCAGTGCCAAATTGGGCTGGTTTGATAGTACCAAGTGGCTCCTGCAATCTGCCATCCAGAAGCGGGGCAGCTGAGTTTTGTTTGCCAGAGAAAAGGCCCGTGGGTTGTGTTTGGGGGCATATGGCTGGGAGTGGCCACCTGGCTCCTTACAATGCACGATACGCCGCATGGTAACCAGACGCAAGGTGGCACCAGTGCCAAGTCAGGCTGTTTTTGTAGTACCCAGTGGCTCCTGCAATTTGCCATCCAGAAGCGGGGCAGTTGAATTTTGTTTGCTAGAGAAAAGGGCTGTGGTTTGTGTTTGGGGGCCTATGGCTGAGAGTGGCCGGCTGGCCCCTGAAAATCAACGATAGGCAGGATGGTTCCCAGATCCAAGGTGGCACCAGTGCCAAGTAAGGCTGGTTGTAGGGTTCAAAGTGACTCCTGCAATCTGCCATCCAGAAGCGGGACAGCTGAGTTTTTTTTGCCAGAGAAAATGTCCATGGTTTCTTTTTGGGGCATACGGCTGGGAATTGCCGGCTGGCTCCTTAAAATGCTCGATACGCAGGATGGTTCCCAGAGCCAAGGTGGCACCACTGCCAAGTCGGGCTCTTTTTGTAGTACCAAGTGCGTCCTGCAATTTGCCATCCAGAAGAGGGGCAGTTGAGTTTTGTTTGCCAGAGAAAAGGGCCGAGGTTTGTGTTTGGGGGCATATGGCTGGGAATGACCGGCTGGCCCCTGAAAATCCACGATACGCCGGATGGTTCCCAGATCCAAGGTGGTACCATTACCAAGTCGGGCTGGTTTGATAGTCCCAAGTGGCTCCTGCAAACTGCCATCCAGAAGCGGGGCAGCTGAGTTTTGTTTTCCAGGGAAATGGGCCTTTGTTTGTGTTTGGGGGCCTGTGGCTGGGAGTGTTCGGCTGGTTCCTGAATATGTACGATACGTAGGATTGTTCCGAGATCCAAGTTGGCAGCAGTGCCATGTTGTGCTGGTGTGATAGTCCCAAGTGGCTCCTGCAATCTGCCATCCAGAAGTGGGGCAGTTGATTTTTGTTTGCCAGAGAAAAGGTCCGTGGTTTGTTTTTGGGGGCATATGGCTGAGAGTGGCTGGCTGGCCCCTGAAAATCCACGATACGCAGGATGGTTCCCAGACCTGAGGTGGCACCAGTGACAAGTCGGGCCAGTTTGATGGTGCAAAGTGGCTCCTGCAATCTGCCATCCAGAAGCGGGGCAGCTTACTTTTGTTTTCCAGGGAAACGGGCCGAGGTTTGTGTCTGGGGGCCTATGGCTGGGAGTGACCGGCTGGCTCCTGAAAAGCTACGATAGGCAGGATGGTGACCAGACCCATGGTGGCACCAGTGCCAAGTTGGGCTGATTTGATATTACCAAGTGGCTCCTGCAATCTGCCATCAAAAATTTGGCAGGCGAGTTTTGATTTCCAGGGAAAAGCGCCGTTGTTTGTGTTTGGGGGCCTGTGGTTGAGAGTGGCCGGCTTGCTAATTGGAATCCACGATACGCAGGATGGTTCCCAGACCTGACGTGGCACCAGTGGCAAGTCGGGCTAGTTTGATGCTGCAAAGTGGCTCCTGCAATCTGCCAAGCAGAAGCGGGGTAGCTTACTTTTGTTTGCCAGGGAAAATGGCCGAGGTTTTTGTCTGGGGGCCTATGGCTGGGAGTGACCGGCTGGCTCCTGAAAAGCTACGATAGGCAGGATGGTGACCAGACCCATGGTGGCACCAGTGCCAAGTTGGGCTGATTTGATAGTAGCAAGTTGCTCCTGCAATCTGCCATCAAAAAGTTGGCAGGCGAGTTTTATTTTCCAGGGAAAAGCGCCGTTGTTTGTGTTTGGGGGCCTGTGGCTGGGAGTGGCCGGCTGGCTCCTTAGAATCCACGATACGCAGCATGGTATCCAGACCCAAGGTGGCACCAGTGCCAAGTTGGGCTGGTTTGATAATACCAAGTGGTTCCTGCAATCTGCCATCAAGAAGCGGGGCAGCTTACTTTTGTTTGCCAGGGAAACGGGCCGAGGTTTGTGTCTGGGGGCCTATGGCTGGGAGTGACCGGATGGCTCCTGAAAAGCTACCATAGGCAGGATGGTGACCAGACCCATGGTGGCACCAGTGCCAAGTTGGGCTGGTTTGATAGTACCAAGTGGCTCCTGCAATCTGCCATCAAAATTTGGCAGGCGAGTTTTGTTTTCCAGGGAAAAGCGCCGTGTTTTGGGTTTGAGGGCCTGCGGCTGGGAGTGGCCGGCTGGCTCCTTAGAATCCACGATACGCAGGATGGTTCCCAGACCAGAGGTGGCACCAGTGCCAAGTCGGGCTGGTTTGATTATACCAAGTGGCTCCTGCAATCTGCCATGCAGAAGCGGGGCAGCTTACTTTTGTTTGCCACGGAAACGGGTCGAGCTTTGTGTCTGGGGGCCTATGGCTGGGAATGACCGGCTGGTTCCTGAAGAGCTACGATGTGCAGGATGGTGACCAGACCCATGGTGGCACCAGTGCCAAGTTGGGCTGGTTTGATAGCACCAAGTGGCTCCTGCAATCTGTCATCAAAATTTGGCAGGCGAGTTTTGTTTTCCAGGGAAAAGCGTCGTTGTTTGTGTTTGGGGGCCTGTGGCTGGGAGTGGCCGGATGGCTAATTAGAATCCACGATACGCAGGATGGTTCCCAGACCAGAGGTGGCACCAGTGCCACATTGGGCTGGTTTGATAGTACCAAGTGCGTCCGGCAATCTGCCATCCAGAAGCGGGGCAGCTTTCTTTTTTTTGCCAGGGAAACGGGCCGAGCTTTGTGTCTTGGGGCCTATGGCTGGGAGTGACCGGCTGGCTCCTGAAAAGCTACGATAGGCAGGATGTTGACCAGACCCATGGTGGCACCAGTGCCAAGTTGGGCTGGTTTGATAGTACCAAGTGGCTCCTGCAATCTGCCATCAAAAAGTTGGCAGGCGAGTTTTCTTTTCCAGGGAAAAGCGTCGTTGTTTGTGTTTGAGGGCCTGTGGCTGGGAGTGGCCGGCTGGCTCCTTAGAATCCACGATACGCAGGATGGTTCCCAGACTTGACGTGGCACCAGTGCCAAGTTGGGCTGGTTTGATAGTACCAAGTGCGTCCTGCAATCTGCCATCCAGAAGTGGGGCAGCTTACTTTTGTTTTCCAGGGAAACGGGCCGAGGTATTTGTCTGGGGGCCTATGGCTGGGAGTGACCGGCTGGCTCCTGAAAAGCTACGATAGGCAGGATGGTGACCAGACCCATGGTGGCACCAGTGCCAAGTTGGGCTGGTTTGATAGTACCAAGTGGCTCCTGCAATCTGCCATCAAAAAGTTGTCAGGCGAGTTTTGTTTTCCAGGGAAAAGCGCCGTTGTTTGTGTTTGAGGGCCTGTGGCTGGGAGTGGCCGGCTGGCTCCTTAGAATCCACGATACGCAGGATGGTTCCCAGACCTGAGGTGGCACCAGTGCCAAGTCCGGCTAGTTTGATGGTGCAAAGTGGCTCCTGCAATCTGCCATCCAGAAGCGGGGCAGCTTACTTTTGTTTGCCAGGGAAACGGGCCGAGCTTTGTGTCTGGGGTCTATGGCTGGGAGTGACCGGCTGGCTCCTGAAAAGCTACGATAGGCAGGATGGTGACCAGACCCATGGTGGCACCAGTGCCAAGTTGGGCTGGTTTGATAGTACCAAGTGGCTCCTGTAATCTGCCATCAAAATTTGGCAGGCGAGTTTTGTTTTCTAGGGAAAAGCGCCGTTGTTTGTGTTTGGGGGCCTGTGGCTGGGAGTGGCCGGCTGGCTCCTTAGAATCCACAATACGCAGGATGGTTCCCAGACCTGAGGTGGCACCAGTGCCAAGTTGGGCTGGTTTGATAGTACCAAGTGCGTCCTGCAATCTGCCATCCAGAAGCGGGGCAGCTTACTTTTGTTTGCCAGGGAAACGGGCCGAGCTTTGTGTCTGGGGGCCTATGGCTGGGAGTGACCGGCTGGCTCCTGAAAAGCTCTATACGCAGGATTGTTCCCTGACCCAAGGTGGCATCAGTGCCAAGTCGGGCTGTTTTCGTAGTACCAAGTGCGTCCTGCAATTTGCCATCCAGAAGCGGGGCAGCCTACTTTTGTTTGCCAGGGAAACGGGCCGAGCTTTGTGTCTGGGGGCCTATGGCTGGGAGTGACCGGCTGGCTCCTTAAAAAGCTCTATACGCAGGATTGTTCCCTGACCCAAGGTGGCATCAGTGCCAAGTCGGGCTGTTTTCGTAGTACCAAGTGCGTCCTGCAATTTGCCATCCAGAAGCGGGGCAGCCTACTTTTGTTTGCCAGGGAAACGTGCCGAGGTATTTGTCTGGGGGCCTATGGGTGGGAGTGAGCGGCTGGCTCCTGAAAAGCTACGATAGGCAGGATGGTGACCAGACCCATGGTGGCACCAGTGCCAAGTTGGGGTGGTTTGATAGTACCAAGTGGCTCCTGCAATCTGCCATCAAGAAGTTGGCAGGCGAGTTTTGTTTTCCAGGGAAAAGCGCCATTGTTTTTGTTTAGAGGCCTGTGGCTGGGAGTGGCCGCCTGTCCTCGTAGAATCTACGTTACGCAGCATGGTTCCCAGAGCCAAGGTGGCACCAGGGCCAAGTCGGGCTGGTTTGTAAGTACCAAGTGCATCCTGCAATCTGCCATCCAAAAGCGGGGCAGCTTACTTTTGTTTGCCAGGGAAACGGGCCGAGGTATGTGTCCGGGGGCCTATGGCAGGGAGTGACCGGCTGGCTCCTGAAAAGCTACGATAGGCAGGATGTTTACCAGACCCATGGTGGCACCAGTGCCAAGTTGGGCTGATTTGATAGTACCAAGTGGCTCCTGCAATCTGCCATCCAGAATCGGGGTAACTTACTTTTGTTTTCCAGGGAAACGGGCCGAGGTTTGTGTCTGGGGGTCTATGGCTGGGAGTGACCGGCTGGCTCCTGAAAAGCTACAATAGGCAGGATGGTTCCCAGACCAGAGGTGGCACCAGTGCCAAGTTGGGCTGGTTTGATAGTACCAAGTGGCTCCTGCAATCTGCCATCAAAAAGTTGGCAGGCGAGTTTTGTTTTCCAGGGAAAAGCGCCGTTGTTTGTGTTTGGGGGCCTGTGGCTCAGAGTGGCCGGGTGGCTCCTTAGAATCCACGTTACGCAGGATGGTTCCCAGACCCAAGGTGGCACCAGTGCCAAGTCGGGCTGGTTTGACACAACCAAGTGGCTCCTGCAATCTGCCATCCAGAATCGGGGCAGCTTAATTTTGTTTGCCAGGGAAACGGTCCGAGGTTTGTGTCTGGGGGCCTATGGCTGGGAGTGACCGGCTGGCTCCTGAAATGCTACAATAGGCAGGATGGTTCCCAGACCCATAGTGGCACCAGTGCCAAGTTGGGATGATTTGATAGTACCAAGTGGCTCCTGCAATCTGCCATCAAAAAGCTGGCAGGCGAATTTTGTTTTCCAGGGAAAAGCGCCGTTGTTTGTGTTTGGGGGCCTGTGGCAGGGAGTGGCCGGCTGGCTCCTTAGAATCCACGATATGCAGGATTGTTCCCAGACCCAAGGTGGCACCAGTGCCAAGTCGGGCTGGTTTGATGGTGCAAAGTGGCTCCTGCAATCTGCCATACAGACGCGGGGCAGCGGATTTTTGTTTCCAAGAGAAATGGTCCGTGGTTTGTTTTTGGGGGTATATGGCTGGGCGTGGCCGGCTGGCTCCTTAAAAAGCTCGATATGCAGGATGGTTCCCTGACACAAGGTGGCACCAGTGCCACGTCGGGCGGTTTTCGTAGTACAAAGTGCGTCCTAAAATTTGCCATCCAGAAGAGGGGCAGTTGAGTTTTGTTTGCCAGAGAAAAGGGCCGTGGTTTGTTTTTGGGGCATATGGCTGAGAGTGGCCGGCTGGCCCCTGAAAATCCACGATAGGCAGGATGGTTCCCAGACCAGAGGTGTCACCAGTGCCAAGTCGGGCTGGTTTGATAGTACTAAGTAGCTCCTGCAATCTGCCATGCAGAAGCGGGGCAGCTTACTTTTGTTTGCCAGGGAAACGGGCCGAGGTTTGTGTCTGGGGGCCTATGGCTGGGAGTGACCGGCTGGCTCCTGAAAAGCTACGATAGGCAGGATGGTGACCAGACCCATGGTGGCAGCAGTGCCAAGTTGGGCTGGTTTGATAGTACCAAGTGGCTCCTGCAATCTGCCATCAAAAAGTTGGCAGGCGAGTTTTGTTTTCCAGGGAAAAGCGCCGTTGTTTGTGTTTGGGGGCCTGTGGCTGGGAGTGGCCAGCTGGCTCCTTAGAACCCACGATACGCAGGATGGTTCCCAGACCTGAGTTGGCACCAGTGCCAAGTTGGGCTGGTTTGATAGTACCAAGTGGCTCCTGCAATCTGCCATGCAGAAGCGGGGCAGCTTACTTTTGTTTGCCAGGGAAACGGGCCGAAATATTTGTCTGGGGGCCTCTGGCTGGGGGTGGCTGGCTGGCTCCTGAAAAGCTACGATAGGCAGGATGGTGACCAGACCCATGGTGGCACCAGTGCCAAGTTGGGCTGGTTTGATAATACCAAGTGGCTCCTGCAATCTGCCATCAAATGTTTGGCAGGCGAGTTTTGTTTTCCAGGGAAAAGCACCGTTGTGTGTGTTTTGGGGCCTGTGGCTGGGAGTGGCCAGCTGGCTCCTTTGAATCCACGATACGCAGGATGGTTCCCAGACCCAAGGTGGCATCAGTGCCAAGTCGGGCTGGTTTGTTAGTACCAAGTGGTTCCTGCAATCTGCCATCCAGAAGCGGGGCAGCTGAATTTTGTTTGCCAGAGAAAAAGGCTGTTGTTTGTGTTTCGGGGCCTGTGGCTGGCAGTGGCCGGCTGGCTCCTGAAAATCCATGATACGCAGCATGGTTCCCAGACCCAAGGTGGCATCAGTGCCAAGTAGGGCTGATTTCATAGTACCCAGTGGCTCCTGCAATCTGCCATCCAGAAGAGGGGCAGTTGAGTTTTGTTTTCCAGAGAAAAGGGCCGTGGTTTGTGTTTGGGGCCTATGGCTGAGAGTGACCGGCTGGCCCCTGAAAATCCACGATAGGAAGGATGGTTCCCAGATCCAAGGTGGCAGCAGTGCCATGTTGTGCTGGTGTGATAGTCCCAAGTGGCTCCTGCAATCTGCCATCCAGAAGCGGGGCAGCTGAATTTTGTTTGCCAGACAAAAAGTCTGTGGTTTGTGTTTGGGGGCCTGTGGCTGGGAGTGGCCGGCTGGCTCCTGAAAATCCATGATACGCAGCATGGTTCCCAGACCCAAGGTGGCACCAGTGCCAAGTGGGGCTGGTTTCACAGTGTCAAGTGCCTCCTGCAATCTCCCATCCAGAAGCGGGGCAGCTGAGTTTTGTTTGCCTGTGAAACGGGCCGTTGTTTTTAATTGGGGTCTGTGGCCGAGAGTGTTCGGCTGGCTCCTGACAACCCACAATACGCAGGATGGTTCCCAGACCCAAGGTGGCACCAGTGCCAAGTCGGGCTGGTTTGATAGTACCAAGTGGCTCCTGCAATCTGCCATCCAGAAGCGGTGCAGTTGAGTTTTGTTTGCCAGAGAAAAGGGCCGTGGGTTGTGTTTGGGGGCATATGGCTGGGAGCGGCCGGCTGTCTCATTAAAAAGATCGATACGCAGGATGGTTCCCAGACCCAAGGGGGCACCAGTGCCAAGTCGGGCTGTTTTTATAGTACCAAGTGCGTCCTGCAATTTGCCATCCAGAAGAGGGGCAGTTGAGTTTTGTTTGCCAGAGAATAGCGCCGTTGTTTGTGTTTGGGGGCTTGTGGCTCGTAGTGGCCGACTGGCGCCTTAGAATCTGTGTTACGCAGCATGGTTCCCAGACCCAAGGTGGCACCAGTGCCAAGTTGGGCTGGTTTGATAGTACCAAGTGGCTCCTGCAATCTGCCATCCAGAAGCGGGGTAGCTTACTTTTGTTTGCCAGGGAAACGGGCCGAGGTTTGTGACTGGGGACCTATGGCTGGGAGTGACCGGCTGGCTCCTGGAAAGCTACAATAGGCAGGATGGTTACCAGACCCATGGTGGCACCAGTGCCAAGTTGGGCTGGTTTGATAGTACCAAGTGGCTCCTGCAATCTGCCATCAAAAAGTTGGCAGGCGAGTTTTGTTTTCCAGGGAAAAGCGCCGTTGTTTGTGTTTGGGGGCCTGTGGCTGGGAGTGGCCAGCTGGCTCCTTAGAACCCACGATACGCAGGATGGTTCCCAGACCTGAGTTGGCACCAGTGCCAAGTTGGGCTGGTTTGATAGTACCAAGTGGCTCCTGCAATCTGCCATGCAGAAGCGGGGCAGCTTACTTTTGTTTGCCAGGGAAACGGGCCGAAATATTTGTCTGGGGGCCTCTGGCTGGGGGTGGCTGGCTGGCTCCTGAAAAGCTACGATAGGCAGGATGGTGACCAGACCCATGGTGGCACCAGTGCCAAGTTGGGCTGGTTTGATAATAACAAGTGGCTCCTGCAATCTGCCATCAAAAGTTTGGCAGGCGAGTTTTGTTTTCCAGGGAAAAGCACCGTTGTGTGTGTTTTGGGGCCTGTGGCTGGGAGTGGCCAGCTGGCTCCTTTGAATCCACGATACGCAGGATGGTTCCCAGACCCAAGGTGGCATCAGTGCCAAGTCGGGCTGGTTTGTTAGTACCAAGTGGTTCCTGCAATCTGCCATCCAGAAGCGGGGCAGCTGAATTTTGTTTGCCAGAGAAAAAGGCTGTTGTTTGTGTTTCGGGGCCTGTGGCTGGCAGTGGCCGGCTGGCTCCTGAAAATCCATGATACGCAGCATGGTTCCCAGACCCAAGGTGGCATCAGTGCCAAGTAGGGCTGGTTTCATAGTACCCAGTGGCTCCTGCAATCTGCCATCCAGAAGAGGGGCAGTTGAGTTTTGTTTTCCAGAGAAAAGGGCCGTGGTTTGTGTTTGGGGCCTATGGCTGAGAGTGACCGGCTGGCCCCTGAAAATCCACGATAGGAAGGATGGTTCCCAGATCCAAGGTGGCACCAGTGCCAAGTTTTGCTGGTTTGATACTACCAAGTGCGTCCTGCAATCTGCCATCCAGAAGCGGGGCAGCTTAATTTTGTTTGCCAGGGAAACGGGCCGTGGGTTTTGTTTGGGGGCATATAGCTGAGAGTGGCCGGCTGGCTCCTGAAAATCCACGCTAGGCAGCATGGTTCCCAGATGCAATGTGGCACCAGTGCCAAGTCGGGCTGGTTTGATGGTGCAAAGTGGCTCCTGCAATCTGCCATCCAGAAGCGAGGCAGCTGATTTTTGTTTGCCAGAGGAAAATTCCGTGGATTGTTTTTGGGGGCATATTGCTGGGAGTGGCCGGCTGGCTCCTTAAAATGCTCGATACGCATGATGGTTCCCAGGCCCAAGGTGTCACCACTACCAAGTCGGCCTGCGGTTTTAGTATCAAGTTCATCCTGCAATTTGCCATCCAGAAGAGGGGCAGTTGAGTTTTGTTTGCCAGAGAAACGGGCCGAGGTTTCTGTTTGGGGACATATGGCTGAGAGTGGCCGGCTGGCCCCTGAATATCCACGATACAGAGCATGGTTCCCAGATCCAAGGTGGCACCAGTGCCAAGTCGGGCTGGTTTGATAGTACCAAGTGTCTCCTGCAATCTGCCATCCAGAAGCAGGGCAGCTTACTTTTGTTTGCCAGAGAAATAGGCCTAGGTTTTTGTTTGGGGGCCTGTGGCTAGGAGTGGCCGGCTGGCTCCTTAGAATCCACGATACGCAGGATGGTTCCCAGACCCAAGGTGGCACCAGTGCCAAGTCGGGCTGGTTTGATTACACCAAGTGCCTCCTGCAATCTCCCATCCAGAAGCGGGGCAGCTGAGTTTTGTTTGCCTGTGAAACGGGCCGTTGTTTTTAATTGGGGTCTGTGGCCGAGAGTGTTCGGCTGGCTCCTGACAACCCACAATACGCAGGATGGTTCCCAGACCCAAGGTGGCACCAGTGCCAAGTCGGGCTGGTTTGATAGTACCAAGTGGCTCCTGCAATCTGCCATCCAGAAGCGGTGCAGTTGAGTTTTGTTTGCCAGAGAAAAGGGCCGTGGGTTGTGTTTGGGGGCATATGGCTGGGAGTGGCCGGCTGTCTCAGTAAAAAGATCGATACGCAGGATGGTTCCCAGACCCAAGGGGGCACCAGTGCCAAGTCGGGCTGTTTTTATAGTACCAAGTGCGTCCTGCAATTTGCCATCCAGAAGAGGGGCAGTTGAGTTTTGTTTGCCAGAGAATAGCGCCGTTGTTTGTGTTTGGGGGCTTGTGGCTCGTAGTGGCCGACTGGCGCCTTAGAATCTGTGTTACGCAGCATGGTTCCCAGACCCAAGGTGGCACCAGTGCCAAGTTGGGCTGGTTTGATAGTACCAAGTGGCTCCTGCAATCTGCCATCCAGAAGCGGGGTAGCTTACTTTTGTTTGCCAGGGAAACGGGCCGAGGTTTGTGACTGGGGACCTATGGCTGGGAGTGACCGGCTGGCTCCTGGAAAGCTACAATAGGCAGGATGGTTACCAGACCCATGGTGGCACCAGTGCCAAGTTGGGCTGGTTTGATAGTACCAAGTGGCTCCTGCAATCTGCCATCAAAAAGTTGGCAGGCGAGTTTTGTTTTCCAGGGAAAAGCGCCGTTGTTTGTGTTTGGGGGCCTGTGGCTGGGAGTGGCCAGCTGGCTCCTTAGAACCCACGATACGCAGGATGGTTCCCAGACCTGAGTTGGCACCAGTGCCAAGTTGGGCTGGTTTGATAGTACCAAGTGGCTCCTGCAATCTGCCATCCAGAAGCGGGGCAGCTTACTTTTGTTTGCCAGGGAAACGGGCCGAAATATTTGTCTGGGGGCCTCTGGCTGGGGGTGGCTGGCTGGCTCCTGAAAAGCTACGATAGGCAGGATGGTGACCAGACCCATGGTGGCACCAGTGCCAAGTTGGGCTGGTTTGATAATAACAAGTGGCTCCTGCAATCTGCCATCAAAAGTTTGGCAGGCGAGTTTTGTTTTCCAGGGAAAATCACCGTTGTGTGTGTTTTGGGGCCTGTGGCTGGGAGTGGCCAGCTGGCTCCTTTGAATCCACGATACGCAGGATGGTTCCCAGACCCAAGGTGGCATCAGTGCCAAGTCGGGCTGGTTTGTTAGTACCAAGTGGTTCCTGCAATCTGCCATCCAGAAGCGGGGCAGCTGAATTTTGTTTGCCAGAGAAAAAGGCTGTTGTTTGTGTTTCGGGGCCTGTGGCTGGCAGTGGCCGGCTGGCTCCTGAAAATCCATGATACGCAGCATGGTTCCCAGACCCAAGGTGGCATCAGTGCCAAGTAGGGCTGGTTTCATAGTACCCAGTGGCTCCTGCAATCTGCCATCCAGAAGAGGGGCAGTTGAGTTTTGTTTTCCAGAGAAAAGGGCCGTGGTTTGTGTTTGGGGCCTATGGCTGAGAGTGACCGGCTGGCCCCTGAAAATCCACGATAGGAAGGATGGTTCCCAGATCCAAGGTGGCACCAGTGCCAAGTTTTGCTGGTTTGATACTACCAAGTGCGTCCTGCAATCTGCCATCCAGAAGCGGGGCAGCTTAATTTTGTTTGCCAGGGAAACGGGCCGTGGGTTTTGTTTGGGGGCATATAGCTGAGAGTGGCCGGCTGGCTCCTGAAAATCCACGCTAGGCAGCATGGTTCCCAGATGCAATGTGGCACCAGTGCCAAGTCGGGCTGGTTTGATGGTGCAAAGTGGCTCCTGCAATCTGCCATCCAGAAGCGAGGCAGCTGATTTTTGTTTGCCAGAGGAAAATTCCGTGGATTGTTTTTGGGGGCATATTGCTGGGAGTGGCCGGCTGGCTCCTTAAAATGCTCGATACGCATGATGGTTCCCAGGCCCAAGGTGTCACCACTACCAAGTCGGCCTGCGGTTTTAGTATCAAGTTCATCCTGCAATTTGCCATCCAGAAGAGGGGCAGTTGAGTTTTGTTTGCCAGAGAAACGGGCCGAGGTTTCTGTTTGGGGACATATGGCTGAGAGTGGCCGGCTGGCCCCTGAATATCCACGATACAGAGCATGGTTCCCAGATCCAAGGTGGCACCAGTGCCAAGTCGGGCTGGTTTGATAGTACCAAGTGTCTCCTGCAATCTGCCATCCAGAAGCAGGGCAGCTTACTTTTGTTTGCCAGAGAAATAGGCCTAGGTTTTTGTTTGGGGGCCTGTGGCTAGGAGTGGCCGGCTGGCTCCTTAGAATCCACGATACGCAGGATGGTTCCCAGACCCAAGGTGGCACCAGTGCCAAGTCGGGCTGGTTTGATTACACCAAGTGCCTCCTGCAATCTCCCATCCAGAAGCGGGGCAGCTGAGTTTTGTTTGCCTGTGAAACGGGCCGTTGTTTTTAATTGGGGTCTGTGGCCGAGAGTGTTCGGCTGGCTCCTGACAACCCACAATACGCAGGATGGTTCCCAGACCCAAGGTGGCACCAGTGCCAAGTCGGGCTGGTTTGATAGTACCAAGTGGCTCCTGCAATCTGCCATCCAGAAGCGGTGCAGTTGAGTTTTGTTTGCCAGAGAAAAGGGCCGTGGGTTGTGTTTGGGGGCATATGGCTGGGAGTGGCCGGCTGTCTCAGTAAAAAGATCGATACGCAGGATGGTTCCCAGACCCAAGGGGGCACCAGTGCCAAGTCGGGCTGTTTTTATAGTACCAAGTGCGTCCTGCAATTTGCCATCCAGAAGAGGGGCAGTTGAGTTTTGTTTTCCAGAGAATAGCGCCGTTGCTTGTGTTTGGGGGCTTGTGGCTCGTAGTGGCCGACTGGCGCCTTAGAATCTGTGTTACGCAGCATGGTTCCCAGACCCAAGGTGGCACCAGTGCCAAGTTGGGCTGGTTTGATAGTACCAAGTGGCTCCTGCAATCTGCCATCCAGAAGCGGGGTAGCTTACTTTTGTTTGCCAGGGAAACGGGCCGAGGTTTGTGACTGGGGACCTATGGCTGGGAGTGACCGGCTGGCTCCTGGAAAGCTACAATAGGCAGGATGGTTACCAGACCCATGGTGGCACCAGTGCCAAGTTGGGCTGGTTTGATAGTATCAAGTGGCTCCTGCAATCTGCCATCAAAAAGTTGGCAGGCGAGTTTTGTTTTCCAGGGAAAAGCGACATTGTTTGTATTTGGGGGCCTGTGGCTGGGAGTGACCGGCTGGCTCCTTTGAACCCACGATACGCAGGATGGTTCCCAGACCCAAGGTGGCACCAGTGCTAAGTTTTGCTGGTTTGATACTACCAAGTGCGTCCTGCAATCTGCCATCCAGAAGCGGGGCAGCTTAGTTTTGTTTGCCAGGGAAACGGGCCGTGGGTTTTGTTTGGGGGTATATAGCTGAGAGTGGCCGGCTGGCTCCTGAAAATCCACGCTAGGCAGCATGGTTCCCAGATGCAATGTGGCACCAGTGCCAAGTCGGGCTGGTTTGATGGTGCAAAGTGGCTCCTGCAATCTGCCATCCAGAAGCGAGGCAGCTGATTTTTGTTTGCCAGAGGAAAATTCCGTGGATTGTTTTTGGGGGCATATTGCTGGGAGTGGCCGGCTGGCTCCTTAAAATGCTCGATACGCATGATGGTTCCCAGGCCCAAGGTGTCACCACTACCAAGTCGGCCTGCGGTTTTAGTATCAAGTTCATCCTGCAATTTGCCATCCAGAAGAGGGGCAGTTGAGTTTTGTTTGCCAGAGAAACGGGCCGAGGTTTCTGTTTGGGGACATATGGCTGAGAGTGGCCGGCTGGCCCCTGAATATCCACGATACAGAGCATGGTTCCCAGATCCAAGGTGGCACCAGTGCCAAGTCGGGCTGGTTTGATAGTACCAAGTGTCTCCTGCAATCTGCCATCCAGAAGCAGGGCAGCTTACTTTTGTTTGCCAGAGAAATAGGCCTAGGTTTTTGTTTGGGGGCCTGTGGCTAGGAGTGGCCGGCTGGCTCCTTAGAATCCACGATACGCAGGATGGTTCCCAGACCCAAGGTGGCACCAGTGCCAAGTCGGGCTGGTTTGATTACACCAAGTGCCTCCTGCAATCTCCCATCCAGAAGCGGGGCAGCTGAGTTTTGTTTGCCTGTGAAACGGGCCGTTGTTTTTAATTGGGGTCTGTGGCCGAGAGTGTTCGGCTGGCTCCTGACAACCCACAATACGCAGGATGGTTCCCAGACCCAAGGTGGCACCAGTGCCAAGTCGGGCTGGTTTGATAGTACCAAGTGGCTCCTGCAATCTGCCATCCAGAAGCGGTGCAGTTGAGTTTTGTTTGCCAGAGAAAAGGGCCGTGGGTTGTGTTTGGGGGCATATGGCTGGGAGTGGCCGGCTGTCTCATTAAAAAGATCGATACGCAGGATGGTTCCCAGACCCAAGGGGGCACCAGTGCCAAGTCGGGCTGTTTTTATAGTACCAAGTGCGTCCTGCAATTTGCCATCCAGAAGAGGGGCAGTTGAGTTTTGTTTGCCAGAGAATAGCGCCGTTGTTTGTGTTTGGGGGCTTGTGGCTCGTAGTGGCCGACTGGCGCCTTAGAATCTGTGTTACGCAGCATGGTTCCCAGACCCAAGGTGGCACCAGTGCCAAGTTGGGCTGGTTTGATAGTACCAAGTGGCTCCTGCAATCTGCCATCCAGAAGCGGGGTAGCTTACTTTTGTTTGCCAGGGAAACGGGCCGAGGTTTGTGACTGGGGACCTATGGCTGGGAGTGACCGGCTGGCTCCTGGAAAGCTACAATAGGCAGGATGGTTACCAGACCCATGGTGGCACCAGTGCCAAGTTGGGCTGGTTTGATAGTACCAAGTGGCTCCTGCAATCTGCCATCAAAAAGTTGGCAGGCGAGTTTTGTTTTCCAGGGAAAAGCGACATTGTTTGTATTTGGGGGCCTGTGGCTGGGAGTGACCGGCTGGCTCCTTTGAACCCACGATACGCAGGATGGTTCCCAGACCCAAGGTGGCACCAGTGCCAAGTTTTGCTGGTTTGATACTACCAAGTGCGTCCTGCAATCTGCCATCCAGAAGCGGGGCAGCTTAATTTTGTTTGCCAGGGAAACGGGCCGTGGGTTTTGTTTGGGGGTATATAGCTGAGAGTGGCCGGCTGGCTCCTGAAAATCCACGCTAGGCAGCATGGTTCCCAGATGCAATGTGGCACCAGTGCCAAGTCGGGCTGGTTTGATGGTGCAAAGTGGCTCCTGCAATCTGCCATCCAGAAGCGAGGCAGCTGATTTTTGTTTGCCAGAGGAAAATTCCGTGGATTGTTTTTGGGGGCATATTGCTGGGAGTGGCCGGCTGGCTCCTTAAAATGCTCGATACGCATGATGGTTCCCAGGCCCAAGGTGTCACCACTACCAAGTCGGCCTGCGGTTTTAGTATCAAGTTCATCCTGCAATTTGCCATCCAGAAGAGGGGCAGTTGAGTTTTGTTTGCCAGAGAAACGGGCCGAGGTTTCTGTTTGGGGACATATGGCTGAGAGTGGCCGGCTGGCCCCTGAATATCCACGATACAGAGCATGGTTCCCAGATCCAAGGTCGCACCAGTGCCAAGTCGGGCTGGTTTGATAGTACCAAGTGTCTCCTGCAATCTGCCATCCAGAAGCAGGGCAGCTTACTTTTGTTTGCCAGAGAAATAGGCCTAGGTTTTGGTTTGGGGGCCTATGGCTGAGAGTGGCCGGCTGGCCCCTGAAAATCAACGATAGGCAGGATGGTTCCCAGATCCAAGGTGGCACCAGTGCCAAGTAAGGCTGGTTGTATGGTTCAAAGTGACTCCTGCAATCTGCCATCCAGAAGCGGGACAGCTGAGTTTTTTTTGCCAGAGAAAAGGTCCATGGTTTCTTTTTGGGGCATACGGCTGGGAATTGCCGGCTGGCTCCTTAAAATGCTCGATACGCAGGATGGTTCCCAGAGCCAAGGTGGCACCACTGCCAAGTCGGGCTCTTTTTGTAGTACCAAGTGCGTCCTGCAATTTGCCATCCAGAAGAGGGGCAGTTGAGTTTTGTTTGCCAGAGAAAAGGGCCGTTGTTTGTGTTTGGGGGCCTGTGGCTGGGAGTGTTCGGCTGGTTCCTGAATATGTACAATACGCAGGATTGTTCCCAGATCCAAGGTGGCAGCAGTGCCATGTTGTGCTGGTGTGATAGTACCAAGTGGCTCCTGCAATCTGCCATCCAGAAGTGGGGCAGCTGATTTTTGTTTGCCAGAGAAAAGGTCCGTGGTTTGTTTTTGGGGGCATGTGGCTGAGAGTGGCCGGCTGGCCCCTGAAAATCCACGATACACAGGATGGTTCCCAGATCCAAGGTGGCACCTGTGCCAAGTCGGGCTGATTTGATAGTACTAAGTAGCTCCTGCAATCTGCCATGCAGAAGCGGGGCAGCTTACTTTTGTTTGCCAGGGAAACGGGCCGAGGTTTGTGTTTGGGGGCCTATGGCTGAGAGTGACCGGCTGGCTCCTGAAAAGCTACAATAGGCAGGATGGTGACCAGACCCATGGTGGCACCAGTGCCAAGTTGGGCTGGTTTGATAGTACCAAGTGGTTCCTGCAATCTGCCATCCAGAAGCAGGGCAGCTGAGTTTTGTTTGCCAGAGAAAAGGGCCTTGGTTTGTGTTTGGGGGCATATGGCTGGGTGTGGCCAGCTGGCTCCTTAAAATGCACGATATGCAACATGGCTCCCAGACCCAAGGTGGCACCAGTGCCAAGTTGGGCTGGTTTGATAGTACCAAGTGGCTCCTGCAATCTTCCATGATCACGTGGAGAAATACTTTCTGGTTTCAGCCTCATGCTCTTTCTTCTCTCCCTCAACTTCTCTATCACCTCTCATCTGGTTCACATGCGCTGTCTTCAAGGTCCACAGGCTACTTTTCACAGAATCTTCTGGCCTGATGAAGTAAGGATGATGAATAGAACAGAGCTGGGATCTATTTTCCAGTTTGGATAAAATGCATTCTGCACACAAATCCAAGGAGAACGGGCTGCCCCGATGCCCAGAAAATCTTTCACTCCTGCTAGTGTTCTACGTCAACCGCAACTTAGTCTGAAAGAAAAGCTTTTTCTCTGAGAGCATCTGAGAGGTTTGCATGAAGCACTGATATCTGACATATGCAATTTTGAATAGGAGAGGAAAAAGAAAATGGCAAGGAGTTTTTAATTTTAGTGGTTTCAATTTTAATTTCCGTGCACTTTTTCAAAACTTGTCAGCTCAAATGCCCATCAACATCTTTTAGTCATCTGTAAGTCAGTATTCATATAAAATGTGCTTCAAATCCAAAGAATTTCAAATTTGCACTCCAAGCTTCTATGCCTAGATTTATGATTTCCTACACATATTAGATGAAAGGAAGGCCTTTTTTACTGTGGGAGTGCTGGAACACTGGAACAGGTTGCCCAGAGAAGTTGTGGGTGTCCCATCCCTGAAAGTATTCAAGGTCACCTTGGACGGGGCTTGGAGCAGCAACAAAGGAGAAGCTTGATGGTAGAGAAACAAAGTTGGACTATAGAAGAAACTCGGATTGAAGTATAGGATCAAGTTTTCTCTCAGCTCTTGGGGTAAATTCAAAGTTGTACAAAATGACATTTATCTGTGCTATTCACTACTGTAACAGAAAGTTTCATGAAAACTGTACAGAAGATAGTAAATTTTAAAAGAGATAAGAATTACAGCATAAAATCCATGGGATAGGTTACAACATGAGACACTCTCTAAGAGAAAATCTCTGTGTTTCAGCACTTCATCGGGGTAAGATTTCATGAAGTGCCAAAGAAGGCGGCAAAATATCATTCGGGACATTATTTACTGGAATTCAGCCTGGCCATTAGTAGGAACTGCCTTTGAACATATCATGTAGATATACCACACACACTTTCCCTTCACTGAAAAATTACTGTTTACAACAAATAAGCAATTGACGATCAAAATTGATTGAAAGCATCTTAAACATGTCAAGTATTTCATTGTAGATGATCTGTGATCCAAATGCTTCTTCCACCTTCGAGAGGGACAGAAGAATTCTTCCATATCATGATGGTTTAAAATTGTATCAACCAATGTTTTCTGCTGAAAAGATATCATCTATTTTTTTCTATTTTTGGAAGAAAATATTCCTAGACATACAACAGGTGAGAACTAAGTAATTTTAAAGAAACAAATGAAATGAAAATATTCTGTAAATAGAATGAAATGAAAAGCTGTGTTTTAAATAGGAGCTAAATATTAAACAGAATTTTTGTACCAGGCATTTGAATTACTGCACCAGCTCTTTTGCCCATCAAGAGAGGCATTTAGCATTTCAGTCTTTTCCAAGGTGTTCATGATCTGCTATGCTGATCTCTGTGTGTGCCTAGGTGTGTGTGGAGGGGGGGGCATATGAAGGGGAGTGTGTATGTTTGCTTTACAATTGTTGTGGCAGATTCATGCCTCAGCTCCACATTTTGTTTTAAAAAGGTCACACCGAGTGGATATGAAGTTTACTATCAACAAGAGATCGATTCCCAAATCATCCATTTGACTCTCCCTTATAAATCATGTGCTTTGTTGCATATTTTATCAAATATACTTTCAAGCCAGATGGAGGAAGGAGGATGTGGGAATCCCTCCACCATCTTGCAACTTTTATGTAAGTAGGTTTTCAAGAAAATCATCATTTCTCTTTTAAATATGTCTGGAACAGGCATGATGGTAGTGTCAACCTGTTGGAGTTTTTGTTGCTGGAAGAAGTTGTACAAAAGGATTGGTTTTTACATTGACCAGTTACTGAATCAAGCGCAGGAATACATTGGAAATTTAGCTGGGGGTTCCTTTTCCCAGCAGACTACTTCTAGAACGAGCTTGTACACTGAAGCTGACTCTTTTGCTCTCTTTTTGTTTCTTTCCTATTTTCTTGGCTTCTTTGCCACTATCTAGACAATTTTGGAACTTTGTTCCCAACTAAAATGGTTTCAATAGTCTGATTGTGATCATACATTTTTACAAGGAATTTTTAAAATCTTTCCTCGAGTCCAGAAAGTCAAGGACTTAGATCTTTTTCTTCCCTTATCAATATTGCCATGAAATTGATAAATAAAGACCAACTCTTTATTTTTGTTTTTAACCCACGTAGATAATTCCCATCCATTAATCCATTTTGTGGACCAATAGCTGCCATTCTGATGGAAGCTGTCACTTCTTAACAATAGGCATTCTGTGACTATGTTGACAGCACTTTGGGTGAAGATCCTAACTGGTCTTAGATATACATAGGGAGAAATTTGCTCAGCCAGTGTCAGTCTTAAGCATGCGTATCAGAAGATCTTTCTAGAGCTGGGAATTTTCCCATGAAAGGGATTCAGTTAGGGAAGAGACACTTGTGCCAGAGTTTTACATTCTTCTTGAACACTGCTTAAGGAACTTAGATGCCATGTCCATTTGGATCTCTGTCTGCACAGAACTTTGTCATGCCAGTGCTTTGAAATGCATCTTGAAGAGAATTCACTAGCACAGAATGAAAGAGAGTGGAAGGGGTTGGTGGGGCTAACCAGGCCCAACCCCCCTGCCTAAACCAGGATACCTAGAGCCTCTTGCCCAGGATTCTATCTGGGTGTACTTTTAATGTCTTCAAAGATCCAGGCTCCACAATCTTTCTGGGCAGTCTGTGCCGTGGTTCAGTCACCCTGACAGTAAAGAAACATTTACTGATGTTCAAAGGCAATCTCCTGTATTTCAGTGTGTGCCCACTGCCTCTTGTCTTTTCCCTCAGCATCACTGAAAAGACACTGATTCCCTCCCCTTTGCACTATTGCTTCCATATATATGTGTGATGCCATGTAGAGGTATGTCAAAAACCTCCCTGAAGCCCAGGCAGATAATATTCCCTTCATCTACCAGTCAAGTTGATTCATCAGAGGAGTTTAAAGTGATGTTCAGCATGAAATTCCCCTGAAAAATCATGCTAACTACATTATTTGGTCATCTGTCATGTGCCTGGCAAGGATTTCCAGGAAGAGCTGCTTCATCAACTTCCTGGGGATAAAAAAGAGGCTGGCTGGTTTGTACTATGGCGAGTCCTCTTAATTGCCTTTTTTGAAGATGGGTGTCATTTGCTAACATCCACTCTTTAGCCTCTCTTGTCGTCTACATCTTAGCAAAACGCTTTTCCACTATGTCTGGCTAGGAAAAACTGTGCCAGCACAGAAAACATCTCCCATCGTGTTCTAGAAGTTGCACGGATGTCTGCCAAGTGTTTGGCAGGAAGAAAAGAAAAGTTGTCCAAAACAGCTTCCAATCGAATGTTCCTGTGATTGGAAAAGTCAGGAGAGTGCAAAGGTACTGTTTTCTATCAGTTGGCAAGGTGCGCACACAATCCCAGTGTTGTACAGCTTGCTTCTTCACCTTCCCGAAGCTGCCGCTCTCGCCGGCTGCCGGAGCCCAAGAAGCGGCTTCTTCGCGCAAAGACGATTGTGCCGCTCACAGTGCTCTCCTTAGCGCGGCTTCTGCCGAAAGACGCCCGGCAGCGGCTCTTACCTCCGGAGAGCATCCTACCTTCGTCTTTCGCGTCTTTTGTAGTCTACATCTTAGCAAAACGCTTTTCCACTATGTCTGGCTAGGAAAAACTGTGCCAGCACAGAAAACATCTCCCATCGTGTTCTAGAAGTTGCACGGATGTCTGCCAAGTGTTTGGCAGGAAGAAAAGAAAAGTTGTCCAAAACAGCTTCCAATCGAATGTTCCTGTGATTGGAAAAGTCAGGAGAGTGCAAAGGTACTGTTTTCTATCAGTTGGCAAGGTGCGCACACAATCCCAGTGTTGTACAGCTTGCTTCTTCACCTTCCCGAAGCTGCCGCTCTCGCCGGCTGCCGGAGCCCAAGAAGCGGCTTCTTCGCGCAAAGACGATTGTGCCGCTCACAGTGCTCTCCTTAGCGCGGCTTCTGCCGAAAGACGCCCGGCAGCGGCTCTTACCTCCGGAGAGCATCCTACCTTCGTCTTTCGCGTCTTTTGTAGTCTACATCTTAGCAAAACGCTTTTCCACTATGTCTGGCTAGGAAAAACTGTGCCAGCACAGAAAACATCTCCCATCGTGTTCTAGAAGTTGCACGGATGTCTGCCAAGTGTTTGGCAGGAAGAAAAGAAAAGTTGTCCAAAACAGCTTCCAATCGAATGTTCCTGTGATTGGAAAAGTCAGGAGAGTGCAAAGGTACTGTTTTCTATCAGTTGGCAAGGTGCGCACACAATCCCAGTGTTGTACAGCTTGCTTCTTCACCTTCCCGAAGCTGCCGCTCTCGCCGGCTGCCGGAGCCCAAGAAGCGGCTTCTTCGCGCAAAGACGATTGTGCCGCTCACAGGGCTCTCCTTAGCGCGGCTTCTGCCGAAAGACGCCCGGCAGCGGCTCTTACCTCCGGAGAGCATCCTACCTTCGTCTTTCGCGTCTTTTGTAGTCTACATCTTAGCAAAACGCTTTTCCACTATGTCTGGCTAGGAAAAACTGTGCCAGCACAGAAAACATCTCCCATCGTGTTCTAGAAGTTGCACGGATGTCTGCCAAGTGTTTGGCAGGAAGAAAAGAAAAGTTGTCCAAAACAGCTTCCAATCGAATGTTCCTGTGATTGGAAAAGTCAGGAGAGTGCAAAGGTACTGTTTTCTATCAGTTGGCAAGGTGCGCACACAATCCCAGTGTTGTACAGCTTGCTTCTTCACCTTCCCGAAGCTGCCGCTCTCGCCGACTGCCGGAGCCGATGAATCGGCTTCTTCGCGCAAAGACGATTGTGCCGCTCACAGTGCTCTCCTTAGCGCGGCTTCTGCCGAAAGACGCCCGGCAGCGGCTCTTACCTCCGGAGAGCATCCTACCTTCGTCTTTCTCGTCTTTTGTAGTCTACATCTTAGCAAAACGCTTTTCCACTATGTCTGGCTAGGAAAAACTGTGCCAGCACAGAAAACATCTCCCATCGTGTTCTAGAAGTTGCACGGATGTCTGCCAAGTGTTTGGCAGGAAGAAAAGAAAAGTTGTCCAAAACAGCTTCCAATCGAATGTTCCTGTGATTGGAAAAGTCAGGAGAGTGCAAAGGTACTGTTTTCTATCAGTTGGCAAGGTGCGCACACAATCCCAGTGTTGTACAGCTTGCTTCTTCACCTTCCCGAAGCTGCCGCTCTCGCCGGCTGCCGGAGCCCAAGAAGCGGCTTCTTCGCGCAAAGACGATTGTGCCGCTCACAGTGCTCTCCTTAGCGCGGCTTCTGCCGAAAGACGCCCGGCAGCGGCTCTTACCTCCGGAGAGCATCCTACCTTCGTCTTTCGCGTCTTTTGTAGTCTACATCTTAGCAAAACGCTTTTCCACTATGTCTGGCTAGGAAAAACTGTGCCAGCACAGAAAACATCTCCCATCGTGTTCTAGAAGTTGCACGGATGTCTGCCAAGTGTTTGGCAGGAAGAAAAGAAAAGTTGTCCAAAACAGCTTCCAATCGAATGTTCCTGTGATTGGAAAAGTCAGGAGAGTGCAAAGGTACTGTTTTCTATCAGTTGGCAAGGTGCGCACACAATCCCAGTGTTGTACAGCTTGCTTCTTCACCTTCCCGAAGCTGCCGCTCTCGCCGGCTGCCGGAGCCCAAGAAGCGGCTTCTTCGCGCAAAGACGATTGTGCCGCTCACAGGGCTCTCCTTAGCGCGGCTTCTGCCGAAAGACGCCCGGCAGCGGCTCTTACCTCCGGAGAGCATCCTACCTTCGTCTTTCGCGTCTTTTGTAGTCTACATCTTAGCAAAACGCTTTTCCACTATGTCTGGCTAGGAAAAACTGTGCCAGCACAGAAAACATCTCCCATCGTGTTCTAGAAGTTGCACGGATGTCTGCCAAGTGTTTGGCAGGAAGAAAAGAAAAGTTGTCCAAAACAGCTTCCAATCGAATGTTCCTGTGATTGGAAAAGTCAGGAGAGTGCAAAGGTACTGTTTTCTATCAGTTGGCAAGGTGCGCACACAATCCCAGTGTTGTACAGCTTGCTTCTTCACCTTCCCGAAGCAGCCGCTTTCGCCGGCTGCCGGAGCCCAAGAAGCGGCTTCTTCGCGCAAAGACGATTGTGCCGCTCACAGTGCTCTCCTTAGCGCAGCTTCTGCCGAAAGACGCCCGGCAGCGGCTCTTACCTCCTGAGAGTGGCAGCTTCGGGAAGATGAAGAAGCAAGCTGTACAACACTGGGATTGTGTGCGTACCTTGCCAACTGATAGAAAACAGTACCTTTGCACTCTCCTGACTTTTCCAATCACATGAACATTCGATTGGAAGCTGTTTTGGACAACTTTTCTTTTCTTCCTCCCAAACACTTGGCAGACATCCGTGCAACTTCTAGAACACGATGGGAGATGTTTTCTGTGCTGGCACAGTTTTTCCTAGCCAGACATAGTGGAAAAGCGTTTTGCTAAGATGTAGACTACAAAAGACGCGAAAGACGAAGGTAGGATGCTCTCCGGAGGTAAGAGCCGCTGCCGGGCGTCTTTCGGCAGAAGCCGCGCTAAGGAGAGCACTGTGAGCGGCACAATCGTCTTTGCGCGAAGAAGCCGCTTCTTGGGCTCCGGCAGCCGGCGAGAGCGGCAGCTTCGGGAAGGTGAAGAAGCAAGCTGTACAACACTGGGATTGTGTGCGCACCTTGCCAACTGATAGAAAACAGTATCTTTGCACTCTCCTGACTTTTCCAATCACAGGAACATTCGATTGGAAGCTGTTTTGGACAACTTTTCTTTTCTTCCTGCCAAACACTTGGCAGACATCCGTGCAACTTCTAGAACACGATGGGAGATGTTTTCTGTGCTGGCACAGTTTTTCCTAGCCAGACATAGTGGAAAAGCTTTTTGCCGAGGTGTAGATGAGAAGAGGAGCTAAAGACGAAGGTAGGATGCTCTCCGGAGGTAAGAGCCGCTGCCGGGCGTCTTTCGGCAGAAGCCGCGCTAAGGAGAGCACTGTGAGCGGCACAATCGTCTTTGCGCGAAGAAGCCGCTTCTTGGGCTCCGGCAGCCGGCGAGAGCGGCAGCTTCGGGAAGGTGAAGAAGCAAGCTGTACAACACTGGGATTGTGTGCGCACCTTGCCAACTGATAGAAAACAGTACCTTTGCACTCTCCTGACTTTTCCAATCACAGGAACATTCGATTGGAAGCTGTTTTGGACAACTTTTCTTTTCTTCCTGCCAAACACTTGGCAGACATCCGTGCAACTTCTAGAACACGATGGGAGATGTTTTCTGTGCTGGCACAGTTTTTCCTAGCCAGACATAGTGGAAAAGCGTTTTGCTAAGATGTAGACTACAAAAGACGCGAAAGACGAAGGTAGGATGCTCTCCGGAGGTAAGAGCCGCTGCCGGGCGTCTTTCGGCAGAAGCCGCGCTAAGGAGAGCACTGTGAGCGGCACAATCGTCTTTGCGCGAAGAAGCCGCTTCTTGGGCTCCGGCAGCCGGCGAGAGCGGCAGCTTCGGGAAGGTGAAGAAGCAAGCTGTACAACACTGGGATTGTGTGCGCACCTTGCCAACTGATAGAAAACAGTACCTTTGCACTCTCCTGACTTTTCCAATCACAGGAACATTCGATTGGAAGCTGTTTTGGACAACTTTTCTTTTCTTCCTGCCAAACACTTGGCAGACATCCGTGCAACTTCTAGAACACGATGGGAGATGTTTTCTGTGCTGGCACAGTTTTTCCTAGCCAGACATAGTGGAGAAGCTTTTTGCCGAGGTGTAGATGAGAAGAGGAGCTAAAGACGAAGGTAGGGTGCTCTCCGGAGGTAAGAGCCGCTGCCGGGCGTCTTTCGGCAGAAGCCGCGCTAAGGAGAGCACTGTGAGCGGCACAATCGTCTTTGCGCGAAGAAGCCGCTTCTTGGGCTCCGGCAGCCGGCGAGAGCGGCAGCTTCGGGAAGGTGAAGAAGCAAGCTGTACAACACTGGGATTGTGTGCGCACCTTGCCAACTGATAGAAAACAGTACCTTTGCACTCTCCTGACTTTTCCAATCACAGGAACATTCGATTGGAAGCTGTTTTGGACAACTTTTCTTTTCTTCCTGCCAAACACTTGGCAGACATCCGTGCAACTTCTAGAACACGATGGGAGATGTTTTCTGTGCTGGCACAGTTTTTCCTAGCCAGACATAGTGGAAAAGCGTTTTGCTAAGATGTAGACGACAAGAGAGGCTAAAGAGTGGATGTTAGCATATGACACCCATCTTCAAAAAAGGCAATTAAGAGGACTCGCCATAGTACAAACCAGCCAGCCTCTTTTTTATCCCCAGGAAGTTGATGAAGCAGCTCTTCCTGGAAATCCTTGCCAGGCACATGACAGATGACCAAATAATGTAGTTAGCATGATTTTTCAGGGGAATTTCATGCTGAACATCACTTTAAACTCCTCTGATGAATCAACTTGACTGGTAGATGAAGGGAATATTATCTGCCTGGGCTTCAGGGAGGTTTTTGACATACCTCTACATGGCATCACACATACATATGGAAGCAATAGTGCAAAGGGGAGGGAATCAGTGTCTTTTCAGTGATGCTGAGGGTAAAGACAAGAGGCAGTGGGCACACACTGAAATACAGGAGATTGCCTTTGAACATCAGTAAATGTTTCTTTACTGTCAGGGTGACTGAACCACGGCACAGACTGCCCAGAAAGATTGTGGAGCCTGGATCTTTGAAGACATTAAAAGTACACCCAGATAGAATCCTGGGCAAGAGGCTCTAGGTATCCTGGTTTAGGCAGGGGGGTTGGGCCTGGTTAGCCCCACCAACCCCTTCCACTCTCTTTCATTCTGTGCTAGTGAATTCTCTTCAAGATGCATTTCAAAGCACTGGCATGACAAAGTTCTGTGCAGACAGAGATCCAAATGGACATGGCATCTAAGTTCCTTAAGCAGTGTTCAAGAAGAATGTAAAACTCTGGCACAAGTGTCTCTTCCCTAACTGAATCCCTTTCATGGGAAAATTCCCAGCTCTAGAAAGATCTTCTGATACGCATGCTTAAGACTGACACTGGCTGAGCAAATTTCTCCCTATGTATATCTAAGACCAGTTAGGATCTTCACCCAAAGTGCTGTCAACATAGTCACAGAATGCCTATTGTTAAGAAGTGACAGCTTCCATCAGAATGGCAGCTATTGGTCCACAAAATGGATTAATGGATGGGAATTATCTACGTGGGTTAAAAACAAAAATAAAGAGTTGGTCTTTATTTATCAATTTCATGGCAATATTGATAAGGGAAGAAAAAGATCTAAGTCCTTGACTTTCTGGACTCGAGGAAAGATTTTAAAAATTCCTTGTAAAAATGTATGATCACAATCAGACTATTGAAACCATTTTAGTTGGGAACAAAGTTCCAAAATTGTCTAGATAGTGGCAAAGAAGCCAAGAAAATAGGAAAGAAACAAAAAGAGAGCAAAAGAGTCAGCTTCAGTGTACAAGCTCGTTCTAGAAGTAGTCTGCTGGGAAAAGGAACCCCCAGCTAAATTTCCAATGTATTCCTGCGCTTGATTCAGTAACTGGTCAATGTAAAAACCAATCCTTTTGTACAACTTCTTCCAGCAACAAAAACTCCAACAGGTTGACACTACCATCATGCCTGTTCCAGACATATTTAAAAGAGAAATGATGATTTTCTTGAAAACCTACTTACATAAAAGTTGCAAGATGGTGGAGGGATTCCCACATCCTCCTTCCTCCATCTGGCTTGAAAGTATATTTGATAAAATATGCAACAAAGCACATGATTTATAAGGGAGAGTCAAATGGATGATTTGGGAATCGATCTCTTGTTGATAGTAAACTTCATATCCACTCGGTGTGACCTTTTTAAAACAAAATGTGGAGCTGAGGCATGAATCTGCCACAACAATTGTAAAGCAAACATACACACTCCCCTTCATATGCCCCCCCCTCCACACACACCTAGGCACACACAGAGATCAGCATAGCAGATCATGAACACCTTGGAAAAGACTGAAATGCCTCTCTTGATGGGCAAAAGAGCTGGTGCAGTAATTCAAATGCCTGGTACAAAAATTCTGTTTAATATTTAGCTCCTATTTAAAACACAGCTTTTCATTTCATTCTATTTACAGAATATTTTCATTTCATTTGTTTCTTTAAAATTACTTAGTTCTCACCTGTTGTATGTCTAGGAATATTTTCTTCCAAAAATAGAAAAAAATAGATGATATCTTTTCAGCAGAAAACATTGGTTGATACAATTTTAAACCATCATGATATGGAAGAATTCTTCTGTCCCACTCGAAGGTGGAAGAAGCATTTGGATCACAGATCATCTACAATGAAATACTTGACATGTTTAAGATGCTTTCAATCAATTTTGATCGTCAATTGCTTATTTGTTGTAAACAGTAATTTTTCAGTGAAGGGAAAGTGTGTGTGGTATATCTACATGATATGTTCAAAGGCAGTTCCTACTAATGGCCAGGCTGAATTCCAGTAAATAATGTCCCGAATGATATTTTGCCGCCTTCTTTGGCACTTCATGAAATCTTACCCCGATGAAGTGCTGAAACACAGAGATTTTCTCTTAGAGAGTGTCTCATGTTGTAACCTATCCCATGGATTTTATGCTGTAATTCTTATCTCTTTTAAAATTTACTATCTTCTGTACAGTTTTCATGAAACTTTCTGTTACAGTAGTGAATAGCACAGATAAATGTCATTTTGTACAACTTTGAATTTACCCCAAGAGCTGAGAGAAAACTTGATCCTATACTTCAATCCGAGTTTCTTCTATAGTCCAACTTTGTTTCTCTACCATCAAGCTTCTCCTTTGTTGCTGCTCCAAGCCCCGTCCAAGGTGACCTTGAATACTTTCAGGGATGGGACACCCACAACTTCTCTGGGCAACCTGTTCCAGTGTTCCAGCACTCCCACAGTAAAAAAGGCCTTCCTTTCATCTAATATGTGTAGGAAATCATAAATCTAGGCATAGAAGCTTGGAGTGCAAATTTGAAATTCTTTGGATTTGAAGCACATTTTATATGAATACTGACTTACAGATGACTAAAAGATGTTGATGGGCATTTGAGCTGACAAGTTTTGAAAAAGTGCACGGAAATTAAAATTGAAACCACTAAAATTAAAAACTCCTTGCCATTTTCTTTTTCCTCTCCTATTCAAAATTGCATATGTCAGATATCAGTGCTTCATGCAAACCTCTCAGATGCTCTCAGAGAAAAAGCTTTTCTTTCAGACTAAGTTGCGGTTGACGTAGAACACTAGCAGGAGTGAAAGATTTTCTGGGCATCGGGGCAGCCCGTTCTCCTTGGATTTGTGTGCAGAATGCATTTTATCCAAACTGGAAAATAGATCCCAGCTCTGTTCTATTCATCATTCTTACTTCATCAGGCCAGAAGATTCTGTGAAAAGTAGCCTGTGGACCTTGAAGACAGCGCATGTGAACCAGATGAGAGGTGATAGAGAAGTTGAGGGAGAGAAGAAAGAGCATGAGGCTGAAACCAGAAAGTATTTCTCCACGTGATCATGGAAGATTGCAGGAGCCACTTGGTACTATCAAACCAGCCCAACTTGGCACTGGTGCCACCTTGGGTCTGGGAGCCATGTTGCATATCGTGCATTTTAAGGAGCCAGCTGGCCACACCCAGCCATATGCCCCCAAACACAAACCAAGGCCCTTTTCTCTGGCAAACAAAACTCAGCTGCCCTGCTTCTGGATGGCAGATTGCAGGAACCACTTGGTACTATCAAACCAGCCCAACTTGGCACTGGTGCCACCATGGGTCTGGTCACCATCCTGCCTATTGTAGCTTTTCAGGAGCCAGCCGGTCACTCTCAGCCATAGGCCCCCAAACACAAACCTCGGCCCGTTTCCCTGGCAAACAAAAGTAAGCTGCCCCGCTTCTGCATGGCAGATTGCAGGAGCTACTTAGTACTATCAAATCAGCCCGACTTGGCACAGGTGCCACCTTGGATCTGGGAACCATCCTGTGTATCGTGGATTTTCAGGGGCCAGCCGGCCACTCTCAGCCATATGCCCCCAAAAACAAACCACGGACCTTTTCTCTGGCAAACAAAAATCAGCTGCCCCACTTCTGGATGGCAGATTGCAGGAGCCACTTGGGACTATCACACCAGCACAACATGGCACTGCTGCCACCTTGGATCTGGGAACAATCCTGCGTATCGTACATATTCAGGAACCAGCCGAACACTCCCAGCCACAGGCCCCCAAACACAAACAACGGCCCATTTCCCTGGCAAACAAAACTCAGCTGCCCCGCTTCTGGATGGCAGTTTGCAGGAGCCACTTGGGACTATCAAACCAGCCCGACTTGGTAATGGTACCACCTTGGATCTGGGAACCATCCTTCCTATCGTGGATTTTCAGGGGCCAGCCGGTCATTCCCAGCCATATGCCCCCAAACACAAACCTCGGCCCTTTCCTCTGGCAAACAAAACTCAACTGCCCCTCTTCTGGATGGCAAATTGCAGGACGCACTTGGTACTACAAAAAGAGCCCGACTTGGCAGTGGTGCCACCTTGGCTCTGGGAACCATCCTGCGTATCGAGCATTTTAAGGAGCCAGCCGGCAATTCCCAGCCGTATGCCCCAAAAAGAGACCATGGACATTTTCTCTGGCAAAAAAAACTCAGCTGTCCCGCTTCTGGATGGCAGATTGCAGGAGTCACTTTGAACCATACAACCAGCCTTACTTGGCACTGGTGCCACCTTGGATCTGGGAACCATCCTGCCTATCGTTGATTTTCAGGGGCCAGCCGGCCACTCTCAGCCATAGGCCCCCAAACACAAACCACAGCCCTTTTCTCTAGCAAACAAAATTCAACTGCCCCGCTTCTGGATGGCAAATTGCAGGAGCCACTGGGTACTACAAAAACAGCCTGACTTGGCACTGGTGCCACCTTGCGTCTGGTTACCATGCGGCGTATCGTGCATTTTAAGGAGCCAGGTGGCCACTCCCAGCCATATGCCCCCAAACACAACCCACGGCCCTTTTCTCTGGCAAACAAAACTCAGCTGCCCCGCTTCTGGATGGCAGATTGCAGGAGACACTTGGTACTATCAAACCAGCCCGACTTGGCACTGGTGCCACCTTGGGTCTGGGAACCATCCTGCGTATTGTGGATTGTCCGGAGACAGCCGACCACTCTCGGCCACAGAGCCCAATCAAAAACAAAGGTCCGTTTCCCTGGCAAAAAAAACTCAGCTGCCCCGCTTCTGGATGGGAGATTGCAGGAGGCACTTGACACTGTCAAACGAGCCCCACTTGGCACTGGTGCCACCTTGGGTCTGGGAACCATGCTGCGTATCGTGGATTTTCAGGAGCCAGCCGGCCACTGCCAGCCACAGGCCCCCAAACACAAACCACAGCCTTTTCCTCTGGCAAACAAAACTCAGCTGCCCCGCTTCTGGATGGCAGATTGCAGGAGCCACTTGGTACTATCAAACCAGCCCGACTTGGCACTGGTGCCACCTTGGGTCTGGGAACCATCCTGCCTATCGTGGATTTTAAGGAGCCAGCCGGCTACTCCCAGCCACAGGCCCCCAACAAAAACCACGGCCCTTTTTTCTCGCAAACAAAACTTAGCTGCCTCACTTCTGGATGGCAGATTGCAGGAGCCACTTGGTGTAATCAAACCAGCCCGACTTGGCACTGGTGCCACCTTGGGTCTGGGAACCATCCTGCGTATCGTGGATTCTAAGGAGCCAGCCGGCCACTCCCAGCCACAGGCCCCCAAACAAAATCAACGGCGCTGTTCCCTGGAAAACAAAACACGCCTGCCAACTTTTTGATGGAGTTTGCAGGAGCCACTTGGTACTATCAAACCAGCCCGACTTGGCACTGGTGCCACCTTGGGTCTGGGAAACATCCTGCGTATCGTGGATTCTTAGGAGCCAGCCGGCCACTCCTAGCCACAGACCCCCAAACAAAAACCTAGGCCTATTTCTCTGGCAAACAAAAGTAAGCTGCCCTGCTTCTGGATGGCAGATTGCAGGAGACACTTGGTACTATCAAACCAGCCCGACTTGGCACTGGTGCCACCTTGGATCTGGGAACCATGCTGTGTATCGTGGATATTCAGGGGCCAGCTGGCCACTCTCAGCCATATGTCCCCAAACAGAAACCTCGGCCCGTTTCTCTGGCAAACAAAACTCAACTGCCCCTCTTCTGGATGGCAAATTGCAGGATGAACTTGATACTAAAACCGCAGGCCGACTTGGTAGTGGTGACACCTTGGGCCTGGGAACCATCATGCGTATCGAGCATTTTAAGGAGCCAGCCGGCCACTCCCAGCAATATGCCCCCAAAAACAATCCACGGAATTTTTCTCTGGCAAACAAAAATCAGCTGCCCCGCTTCTGGATGGCAGATTGCAGGAGCCACTTTGCACCATCAAACCAGCCCGACTTGGCACTGGTGCCACCTTGCATCTGGGAAGCATGCTGCCTAGCGTGGATTTTCAGGAGCCAGCCGGCCACTCTCAGCTATATGCCCCCAAACAAAACCCACGGCCCGTTTCCCTGGCAAACAAAATTAAGCTGCCCCGCTTCTGGATGGCAGATTGCAGGACGCACTTGGTAGTATCAAACCAGCCCGACTTGGCACTGGTGCCACCTTGGGTCTGGGAACCATCCTGCGTATCGTGGGTTCAAAGGAGCCAGCCGGCCACTCCCAGCCACAGGCCCCCAAATACAAACAATGGCGCTTTTCCCTGGAAAACAAAACTCGCCTGCCAACTTTTTGATGGCAGATTGCAGGAGCCACTTGGTACTATCAAATCAGCCCAACTTGGCACTGCTGCCACCATGGGTCTGGTAACCATCCTGCCTATTGTAGCTTTTCAGGAGCCAGCCGGTCACTCCCAGCCATAGGTCCCCAGTCACAAACCTCGGCCCGTTTCCCTGGCAAACAAAAGTAAGCTGCCCCGCTTCTGGATGGCAGATTGCAGGAGCCACTTGGTACTATCAAACCAGCCCAACTTGGCACTGGTGCCACCTTGGGTCTGGGAACCATGCTGCGTAACACAGATTCTAAGGAGCCAGTCGGCCACTCCCAGCCACAAGCCCCCAAACACAAACAACGGCGCTATTCTCTGGCAAACAAAACTCAACTGCCCCTCTTCTGGATGGCAAATTGCAGGACGCACTTGGTACTATAAAAACAGCCCGACTTGGCACTGGTGCCACCTTGGGTCTGGGAACCATCCTGCGTATTGTGGGTTGTCAGGAGCCAGCCGAACACTCTCGGCCACAGACCCCAATTAAAAACAACGGCCCGTTTCACAGGCAAACAAAACTCAGCTGCCCCGCTTCTGGATGGGAGATTGCAGGAGGCACTTGACACTGTGAAACCAGCCCCACTTGGCACTGGTGCCACCTTGGGTCTGGGAACCATGCTGCGTATCATGGATTTTCAGGAGCCAGCCGGTCACTCTCAGCCATAGGCCCCCAAACACAAACCTCGGCCCGTTTCCCTGGCAAACAAAAGTAAGCTGCCCCGCTTCTGCATGGCAGATTGCAGGAGCTACTTAGTACTATCAAATCAGCCCGACTTGGCACAGGTGCCACCTTGGATCTGGGAACCATCCTGTGTATCGTGGATTTTCAGGGGCCAGCCGGCCACTCTCAGCCATATGCCCCCAAAAACAAACCACGGACCTTTTCTCTGGCAAACAAAAATCAGCTGCCCCACTTCTGGATGGCAGATTGCAGGAGCCACTTGGGACTATCACACCAGCACAACATGGCACTGCTGCCACCTTGGATCTGGGAACAATCCTGCGTATCGTACATATTCAGGAACCAGCCGAACACTCCCAGCCACAGGCCCCCAAACACAAACAACGGCCCATTTCCCTGGCAAACAAAACTCAGCTGCCCCGCTTCTGGATGGCAGTTTGCAGGAGCCACTTGGGACTATCAAACCAGCCCGACTTGGTAATGGTACCACCTTGGATCTGGGAACCATCCTTCCTATCGTGGATTTTCAGGGGCCAGCCGGTCATTCCCAGCCATATGCCCCCAAACACAAACCTCGGCCCTTTCCTCTGGCAAACAAAACTCAACTGCCCCTCTTCTGGATGGCAAATTGCAGGACGCACTTGGTACTACAAAAAGAGCCCGACTTGGCAGTGGTGCCACCTTGGCTCTGGGAACCATCCTGCGTATCGAGCATTTTAAGGAGCCAGCCGGCAATTCCCAGCCGTATGCCCCAAAAAGAGACCATGGACATTTTCTCTGGCAAAAAAAACTCAGCTGTCCCGCTTCTGGATGGCAGATTGCAGGAGTCACTTTGAACCATACAACCAGCCTTACTTGGCACTGGTGCCACCTTGGATCTGGGAACCATCCTGCCTATCGTTGATTTTCAGGGGCCAGCCGGCCACTCTCAGCCATAGGCCCCCAAACACAAACCACAGCCCTTTTCTCTAGCAAACAAAATTCAACTGCCCCGCTTCTGGATGGCAAATTGCAGGAGCCACTGGGTACTACAAAAACAGCCTGACTTGGCACTGGTGCCACCTTGCGTCTGGTTACCATGCGGCGTATCGTGCATTTTAAGGAGCCAGGTGGCCACTCCCAGCCATATGCCCCCAAACACAACCCACGGCCCTTTTCTCTGGCAAACAAAACTCAGCTGCCCCGCTTCTGGATGGCAGATTGCAGGAGACACTTGGTACTATCAAACCAGCCCGACTTGGCACTGGTGCCACCTTGGGTCTGGGAACCATCCTGCGTATTGTGGATTGTCCGGAGACAGCCGACCACTCTCGGCCACAGACCCCAATCAAAAACAAAGGTCCGTTTCCCTGGCAAAAAAAACTCAGCTGCCCCGCTTCTGGATGGGAGATTGCAGGAGGCACTTGACACTGTCAAACGAGCCCCACTTGGCACTGGTGCCACCTTGGGTCTGGGAACCATGCTGCGTATCGTGGATTTTCAGGAGCCAGCCGGCCACTGCCAGCCACAGGCCCCCAAACACAAACCACAGCCTTTTCCTCTGGCAAACAAAACTCAGCTGCCCCGCTTCTGGATGGCAGATTGCAGGAGCCACTTGGTACTATCAAACCAGCCCGACTTGGCACTGGTGCCACCTTGGGTCTGGGAACCATCCTGCCTATCGTGGATTTTAAGGAGCCAGCCGGCTACTCCCAGCCACAGGCCCCCAACAAAAACCACGGCCCTTTTTTCTCGCAAACAAAACTTAGCTGCCTCACTTCTGGATGGCAGATTGCAGGAGCCACTTGGTGTAATCAAACCAGCCCGACTTGGCACTGGTGCCACCTTGGGTCTGGGAACCATCCTGCGTATCGTGGATTCTAAGGAGCCAGCCGGCCACTCCCAGCCACAGGCCCCCAAACAAAATCAACGGCGCTGTTCCCTGGAAAACAAAACACGCCTGCCAACTTTTTGATGGAGTTTGCAGGAGCCACTTGGTACTATCAAACCAGCCCGACTTGGCACTGGTGCCACCTTGGGTCTGGGAAACATCCTGCGTATCGTGGATTCTTAGGAGCCAGCCGGCCACTCCTAGCCACAGACCCCCAAACAAAAACCTAGGCCTATTTCTCTGGCAAACAAAAGTAAGCTGCCCTGCTTCTGGATGGCAGATTGCAGGAGACACTTGGTACTATCAAACCAGCCCGACTTGGCACTGGTGCCACCTTGGATCTGGGAACCATGCTGTGTATCGTGGATATTCAGGGGCCAGCTGGCCACTCTCAGCCATATGTCCCCAAACAGAAACCTCGGCCCGTTTCTCTGGCAAACAAAACTCAACTGCCCCTCTTCTGGATGGCAAATTGCAGGATGAACTTGATACTAAAACCGCAGGCCGACTTGGTAGTGGTGACACCTTGGGCCTGGGAACCATCATGCGTATCGAGCATTTTAAGGAGCCAGCCGGCCACTCCCAGCAATATGCCCCCAAAAACAATCCACGGAATTTTTCTCTGGCAAACAAAATCAGCTGCCCCGCTTCTGGATGGCAGATTGCAGGAGCCACTTTGCACCATCAAACCAGCCCGACTTGGCACTGGTGCCACCTTGCATCTGGGAACCATGCTGCCTAGCGTGGATTTTCAGGAGCCAGCCGGCCACTCTCAGCTATATGCCCCCAAACAAAACCCACGGCCCGTTTCCCTGGCAAACAAAATTAAGCTGCCCCGCTTCTGGATGGCAGATTGCAGGACGCACTTGGTAGTATCAAACCAGCCCGACTTGGCACTGGTGCCACCTTGGGTCTGGGAACCATCCTGCGTATCGTGGGTTCAAAGGAGCCAGCCGGCCACTCCCAGCCACAGGCCCCCAAATACAAACAATGGCGCTTTTCCCTGGAAAACAAAACTCGCCTGCCAACTTTTTGATGGCAGATTGCAGGAGCCACTTGGTACTATCAAATCAGCCCAACTTGGCACTGCTGCCACCATGGGTCTGGTACCCATCCTGCCTATTGTAGCTTTTCAGGAGCCAGCCGGTCACTCCCAGCCATAGGTCCCCAGTCACAAACCTCGGCCCGTTTCCCTGGCAAACAAAAGTAAGCTGCCCCGCTTCTGGATGGCAGATTGCAGGAGCCACTTGGTACTATCAAACCAGCCCAACTTGGCACTGGTGCCACCTTGGGTCTGGGAACCATGCTGCGTAACACAGATTCTAAGGAGCCAGTCGGCCACTCCCAGCCACAAGCCCCCAAACACAAACAACGGCGCTATTCTCTGGCAAACAAAACTCAACTGCCCCTCTTCTGGATGGCAAAATGCAGGACGCACTTGGTACTATAAAAACAGCCCGACTTGGCACTGGTGCCACCTTGGGTCTGGGAACCATCCTGCGTATTGTGGGTTGTCAGGAGCCAGCCGAACACTCTCGGCCACAGACCCCAATTAAAAACAACGGCCCGTTTCACAGGCAAACAAAACTCAGCTGCCCCGCTTCTGGATGGGAGATTGCAGGAGGCACTTGACACTGTGAAACCAGCCCCACTTGGCACTGGTGCCACCTTGGGTCTGGGAACCATGCTGCGTATCATGGATTTTCAGGAGCCAGCCGGTCACTCTCAGCCATAGGCCCCCAAACACAAACCTCGGCCCGTTTCCCTGGCAAACAAAAGTAAGCTGCCCCGCTTCTGCATGGCAGATTGCAGGAGCTACTTAGTACTATCAAATCAGCCCGACTTGGCACAGGTGCCACCTTGGATCTGGGAACCATCCTGTGTATCGTGGATTTTCAGGGGCCAGCCGGCCACTCTCAGCCATATGCCCCCAAAAACAAACCACGGACCTTTTCTCTGGCAAACAAAAATCAGCTGCCCCACTTCTGGATGGCAGATTGCAGGAGCCACTTGGGACTATCACACCAGCACAACATGGCACTGCTGCCACCTTGGATCTGGGAACAATCCTGCGTATCGTACATATTCAGGAACCAGCCGAACACTCCCAGCCACAGGCACCCAAACACAAACAACGGCCCATTTCCCTGGCAAACAAAAGTAAGCTGCCCCGCTTCTGGATGGCAGTTTGCAGGAGCCACTTGGGACTATCAAACCAGCCCGACTTGGTAATGGTACCACCTTGGATCTGGGAACCATCCGGCGTATCGTGGATTTTCAGGGGCCAGCCGGTCATTCCCAGCCATATGCCCCCAAACACAAACCTCGGCCCTTTCCTCTGGCAAACAAAACTCAACTGCCCCTCTTCTGGATGGCAAATTGCAGGACGCACTTGGTACTACAAAAAGAGCCCGACTTGGCAGTGGTGCCACCTTGGCTCTGGGAACCATCCTGCGTATCGAGCATTTTAAGGAGCCAGCCGGCAATTCCATGCCGTATGCCCCAAAAAGAAACCATGGACATTTTCTCTGGCAAAAAAAACTCAGCTGTCCCGCTTCTGGATGGCAGATTGCAGGAGTCACTTTGAACCATACAACCAGCCTTACTTGGCACTGGTGCCACCTTGGATCTGGGAACCATCCTGCCTATCGTTGATTTTCAGGGGCCAGCCGGCCACTCTCAGCCATAGGCCCCCAAACACAAACCACAGCCCTTTTCTCTAGCAAACAAAATTCAACTGCCCCGCTTGTGGATGGCAAATTGCAGGAGCCACTGGGTACTACAAAAACAGCCTGACTTGGCACTGGTGCCACCTTGCGTCTGGTTACCATGCGGCGTATCGTGCATTTTAAGGAGCCAGGTGGCCACTCCCAGCCATATGCCCCCAAACACAACCCACGGCCCTTTTCTCTGGCAAACAAAACTCAGCTGCCCCGCTTCTGGATGGCAGATTGCAGGAGACACTTGGTACTATCAAACCAGCCCGACTTGGCACTGGTGCCACCTTGGGTCTGGGAACCATCCTGCGTATTGTGGATTGTCAGGAGACAGCCGACCACTCTCGGCCACAGAGCCCAATCAAAAACAAAGGTCCGTTTCCCTGGCAAAAAAAACTCAGCCGCCCCGCTTCTGGATGGGAGATTGCAGGAGGCACTTGACACTGTCAAACGAGCCCCACTTGGCACTGGTGCCACCTTGGGTCTGGGAACCATGCTGCGTATCGTGGATTTTCAGGAGCCAGCCGGCCACTGCCAGCCACAGGCCCCCAAACACAAACCACAGCCTTTTTCTCTGGCAAACAAAATTCAGCTGCCCCGCTTCTGGATGGCAGATTGCAGGAGCCACTTGGTACTATCAAACCAGCCCGACTTGGCACTGGTGCCACCTTGGGTCTGGGAACCATCCTGCCTATCGTGGATTTTAAGGAGCCAGCCGGCTACTCCCAGCCACAGGCCCCCAACAAAAACCACGGCCCTTTTTTCTCGCAAACAAAACTTAGCTGCCTCACTTCTGGATGGCAGATTGCAGGAGCCACTTGGTGTAATCAAACCAGCCCGACTTGGCACTGGTGCCACCTTGGGTCTGGGAACCATCCTGCGTATCGTGGATTCTAAGGAGCCAGCCGGCCACTCCCAGCCACAGGCCCCCAAACAAAATCAACGGCGCTGTTCCCTGGAAAACAAAACACGCCTGCCAACTTTTTGATGGAGTTTGCAGGAGCCACTTGGTACTATCAAACCAGCCCGACTTGGCACTGGTGCCACCTTGGGTCTGGGAAACATCCTGCGTATCGTGGATTCTTAGGAGCCAGCCGGCCACTCCTAGCCACAGGCCCCCAAACAAAAACCTAGGCCTATTTCTCTGGCAAACAAAAGTAAGCTGCCCCGCTTCTGGATGGCAGATTGCAGGAGACACTTGGTACTATCAAACCAGCCCGACTTGGCACTGGTGCCACCTTGGATCTGGGAACCATGCTGTGTATCGTGGATATTCAGGGGCCAGCCGGCCACTCTCAGCCATATGTCCCCAAACAGAAACCTCGGCCCGTTTCTCTGGCAAACAAAACTCAACTGCCCCTCTTCTGGATGGCAAATTGCAGGATGAACTTGATACTAAAACCGCAGGCCGACTTGGTAGTGGTGACACCTTGGGCCTGGGAACCATCATGCGTATCGAGCATTTTAAGGAGCCAGCCGGCCACTCCCAGCAATATGCCCCCAAAAACAATCCACGGAATTTTTCTCTGGCAAACAAAAATCAGCTGCCCCGCTTCTGGATGGCAGATTGCAGGAGACACTTTGCACCATCAAACCAGCCCGACTTGGCACTGGTGCCACCTTGCATCTGGGAACCATGCTGCCTAGCGTGGATTTTCAGGAGCCAGCCGGCCACTCTCAGCTATATGCCCCCAATCAAAACCCACGGCCCGTTTCCCTGGCAAACAAAAGTAAGCTGCCCCGCTTCTGGATGGCAGATTGCAGGACGCACTTGGTAGTATCAAACCAGCCCGACTTGGCACTGGTGCCACCTTGGGTCTGGGAACCATCCTGCGTATCGTGGGTTCAAAGGAGCCAGCCGGCCACTCCCAGCCACAGGCCCCCAAATACAAACAATGGCGCTTTTCCCTGGAAAACAAAACTCGCCTGCCAACTTTTTGATGGCAGATTGCCGGAGCCACTTGTTACTATCAAACCAGCCCAACTTGGCACTGGTGCCACCATGGGTCTGGTAACCATCCTGCCTATTGTAGATTTTCAGGAGCCAGCCGGTCACTCCCAGCCATAGGTCCCCAGTCACAAACCTCGGCCCGTTTCCCTGGCAAACAAAAGTAAGCTGCCCCGCTTCTGGATGGCAGATTGCAGGAGCCACTTGGTACTATCAAACCAGCCCAACTTGGCACTGGTGCCACCTTGGGTCTGGGAACCATGCTGCGTAACACAGATTCTAAGGAGCCAGTCGGCCACTACCAGCCACAAGCCCCCAAACACAAACAACGGCGCTATTCTCTGGCAAACAAAACTCAACTGCCCCTCTTCTGGATGGCAAATTGCAGGACGCACTTGGTACTATAAAAACAGCCCGACTTGGCACTGGTGCCACCTTGGGTCTGGGAACCATCCTGCGTATTGTGGGTTGTCAGGAGCCAGCCGAACACTCCCAGCCACAGGCCCCCAAATACAAACCAAAGCCTTTTTCTCTGGCAAACAAAACTCAGCTGCCCCGCTTCTGGATGGCAGATTGCAGGAGCCACTTGGGACTATCACACCAGAGCAACATGGCACTGCTGCCACCTTGGATCTGGGAACCATCCTTCCTATCGTGGATTTTCAGGGGCCAGCCGGTCACTCTCAGCCATAGGCCCCAAACACAAACCACGGCCCTTTTCTCTGGAAAACAAAACTCAACTGCCCCTCTTCTGGATGGCAGATTGCAGGAGCCACTGGGTACTATGAAACCAGCCCTACTTGGCACTGATGCCACCTTGGGTCTGGGAACCATGCTGCGTATCATGGATTTTCAGGAGCCAGCCGGCCACTGCCAGCCACAGGCCCCGAAACACAAACAACAGCCTTTTTCTCTGGCAAACAAAATTCAGCTGCCCCGCTTCTGGATGGCAGATTGCAGGAACCACTTGGTACTAACAAACCAGCCCGACTTGGCACTGGTGCCACCTTGGGTCTGGGAACCATCCTGCGTATCGTGGATTCTAAGGAGCCAGCTGGCCACTCCCAGCCACAGGCCCCAAAACACGCACAACGGTGCTTTTCCCTGGAAAACAAAACTCGCCTGCCAAACTTTTGATGGCAGATTGCAGGAGCCACTTGGTACTATCAAACCAGCCCAACTTGGCACTGGTGCCACCATGGGTCTGGTCACCATCCTGCCTATCGTAGCTTTTCAGGAGCCAGCCAGCCACCCCAATCCAGAGGCCCCCAGACAAATATTTCGGCCCGTTTCCCTGGCAAACAAAAGTAAGCTGCCCCGCTTCTGCATGGCAGATTGCAGGAGCCACTTTGCACCATCAAACCAGCCCAACTTGGCACTGGTGCCACCTCAGGTCTGGGAACCATCCTGCGTATCGTGGGTTCTAAGGAGCCAGCCGGCCACTCCCAGCCACAGGCCCCCAAACACAAACAACGGCGCTTTTCCCTGGAAAACACAACTCGCCTGCCAACTTTTTGATGGCAGATTGCAGGAGCCACTTGGTACTATCAAACCAGCCCAACTTGGCACTGGTGCCACCATGGGTCTGGTCACCATCCTGCCTATCGTAGCTTTTCAGGAGCCAGCCAGCCACCCCCAGCCAGAGGCACCTAGACACAAACCTCGGCCCGTTTCCCTGGCAAACAAAAGTAAGCTGCCCCGCTTCTGCATGGCAGATTGCAGGAGCTGCTTAGTACTATCAAACCAGCCCGACATGGCACTGGTGCCACCTCAGGTCTGGGAACCATCCTGCCTATCGTGGATTTTCAGGGGCCAGCCGGCCACTCTCAGCCATATGCCCCCAAAAACAAACCACGGCCCTTTTCTCTGGCAAACAAAACTCAACTGCCCCTCTTCTGGATGGCAAATTTTAGGACGCCCTTAGTACTACGAACACCGCCCGACGTGGCCCTGGTGCCACCTTGTGTCAGGGAACCATCCTGCATATCGAGCTTTTTAAGGAGCCAGACGGCCACGCCCAGCCATAAACCCCCAAAAACAAACCACGGACTATTTCTCTTGGAAACAAAAATCCGCTGCCCCGCGTCTGGATGGCAGATTGCAGGAGCCACTTTGCACCATCAAACCAGCCCGACTTGGCACTGGTGCCACCTTGGGTCTGGGAACAATCCTGCATATCGTGGATTCTAAGGAGCCAGCCGGCCACTCCCAGCCACAGGCCCCCAAACACAAACAACGGCGCTTTTCCCTGGAAAACAAAATTCGCCTGCCAACTTTTTGATGGCAGATTGCAGGAGCCACTTGGTACTATCAAACCAGCCCAACTTGGCACTGGTGCCACCTCTGGTCTGGGAACCATCCTGCCTATCGTAGCTTTTCAGGAGCCAGCGGGTCACTCCCAGCCATAGACCCCCAGACACAAACCTCGGCCCGTTTCCCTGGAAAACAAAAGTAAGCTACCCCAATTCTGGATGGCAGATTGCAGGAGCCACTTGGTACTATCAAATCAGCCCAACTTGGCACTGGTGCCGCCATGGGTCTGGTAAACATCCTGCCTATCGTAGCTTTTCAGGAGCCAGCCGGTCACTCCCTGCCATAGGCCCCTGGACACAAACCTCGGCCCGTTTCCCTGGCAAACAAAAGTAAGCTGCCCCGCTTTTGGATGGCAGATTGCAGGATGCACTTGGTACTTACAAACCAGCCCGACTTGGCCCTGGTGCCACCTTGGCTCTGGGAACCATGCTGCGTAACGTAGATTCTACGAGGACAGGCGGCCACTCCCAGCCACAGGCCTCTAAACAAAAACAACGGCGCTTTTCCCTGGAAAACAAAACTCGCCTGCCAACTTCTTGATGGCAGATTGCAGGAGCCACTTGGTACTATCAAACCAGCCCAACTTGGCACTGGTGCCACCATGGGTCTGGTCACCATCCTGCCTATCGTAGCTTTTTAGGAGCCAGCAGCTCACTCCCAGCCATAGGCCTCCAGACAAATACCTCGGCACGTTTCCCTGGCAAACAAAAGTAGGCTGCCCCGCTTCTGGATGGCAAATTGCAGGACGCACTTGGTACTACGAAAACAGCCCGACTTGGCACTGATGCCACCTTGGGTCAGGGAACAATCCTGCGTATAGAGCTTTTTAAGGAGCCAGCCGGCCACGTCCAGTCATATACCCCCAAAAAAAACCACGGAACATTTCTCCAGCAAACAAAAATCCGCTGCCCCGCGTCTGGATGGCAGATTGCAGGAGCTATTTAGTATTATCAAACCAGGCCGACTTGGCACTGGTGGCACCATGAGTCTGGTAACCATCCTGCCTATCGTAGCTTTTCAGTAGCCAGCCGGTCACTCCCAGCCATAGGCCCCCAGACAAATACCTCGGCCCGTTTCCCTGGGAAACAAAAGTAAGCTGTCCCGCTTCTGGATGGAAGATTGCAGGAGCCACTTGGTACTCTCAAACCAGCCCAACTTGTTCCCAGACCCAAGGTGGCACCAGTGCCAAGTCGGGCTGGTTTGATGGTGCAACGTGGCTCCTGCAATCTGCCATCCAAAAGCGGGGCAGCTTACTTTTGTTTGCCAGGGAAACGGGCCGAGGTTTGTGTCTGGGGGCCTATGGCAGGGAGTGACCGGCTGGCTCCTGAAAAGCTACGATAGGCAGGATGGTGACCAGACCCATGGTGGCACCAGTGCCAAGTTGGGCTGGTTTGATAGTACCAAGTGGCTCCTGCAATCTGCCATCAAAAAGTTGTCAGGCGAGTTTTGTTTTCCAGGGAAAAGCGCCGTTGTTTGTGTTTGGGTGCCTGTGGCTGGGAGTGGCCGGCTGGCTCCTTAGAATCCACGATACGCAGGATGGTTCCCAGACCAGTGGTGGCACCAGTGCCAAGTCGGGCTGGTTTGATAGTAAAAAGTGCGTCCTACTATCTGCCATCCAGAAGCGGGGCAGCTTACTTTTGTTTGCCAGGGAAACGGGCCGAGCTTTGTGTCTGGGGGCCTATGGCTGGGAGTGACCGGCTGGCTCCTGAAAAGCTACGATAGGCAGGATGGTGACCAGACCCATGGTGGCACCAGTGCCAAGTTGGCCTGGTTTGATAGTACCAAGTGGCTCCTGCAATCTGCCATCAAAAAGTTGTCAGGCGAGTTTTGTTTTCCAGGGAAAAGCGCCGTTGTTTGTGTTTGGGAGCCTGTGGCTGGGAGTGGCCGGCTGGCTCCTTAGAATCCACGATACGCAGGATGGTTCCCAGACCAGAGGTGGCAACAGTGACAAGTCGGGCCAGTTTGATGGTGCAAAGTGGCTCCTGCAATCTGCCATCCAGAAGCAGGGCTGCTTACTTTTGTTTGCCAGGGAAAGGAGCCGAGGTTTGTGTCTGGGGGCCTATGGCTGGGAGTGACCAGCTGGCTCGTGAAAAGGTACGATAGGCAGGATGGTTACCAGACCCATGGTGGCACCAGTGCCAAGTTCGGCTGATTTGATAGTACCAAGTGGCTCCTGCAATCTGCCATCAAAATGTTGGTAGGCGAGTTTTGTTTTCCAGAGAAAAGCGCCGTTGTTTGTGTTTGGGGGCCTGTGGGTGGGAGTGGCCGGATGGCTAATTAGAATCCACGATACGCAGGATGGTTCCCAGACCTAAAGTGGCACCAGTGACAAGTCGGGCCAGTTTGATGGTGCAAAGTTGCTACTGAAATCTGCCATCCAGAAACGGGGCAGCTTACTTTTGTTTGCCAGGGAAACGGGCCAAGGTTTGTGTCTGGGGGCCTATGGCTGTGCGTGACCGGCTAGGTCCTGAAAAGCTACGAGAGGCATGATGGTGACCAGACCCATGGTGGCACCAGTGCCAAGTTGGGCTGGTTTGATAGTACCAAGTGGCTCCTGCAATCTGCCATCAAAAAGTCGGGAAGCGAGTGTTGATTTCCAGGGAAAAGCGCCGTTGTTTTTGTTTGGGGGCCTATGGGTGGGAGTGGCCGGCTGGCTCCTTAGAATCCACGAGACGCAGGATGGTTCCCAGACCTGAGGTGGCACCAGTGCCAAGTTGGGCTGGTTTGATAGTACCAAGTGCGTCCTGCAATCTGCCATCCAGAAGCGGGGTAGCTTACTTTTGTTTGCCAGGGAAACGGTCCGAGGTTTGTGTCTCGGGGCCTATGGCTGGGAGTGACCGGCTGGCTCCTGAAAAGCTACGATAGGCAGGATGGTGACCAGACCCATGGTGGCACCAGTGCCAAGTTGGGCTGGTTTGATAGTACCAAGTGGCTCCTGCAATCTGCCATCAAAAATTTGGCAGGCGAGTTTGTTATCCAGAGAAAAGCGCCGTTGTTTGTGCCTGGGGCCCTATGGCCTGGAGTGGACGGATGGCTAATTAGAATCCACGATACACAGGATGGTTCCCAGACCCATGGTGGCACCAGTGCCAAGTTGGGCTGGTTTGATAGTACCAAGTGGTTCCTGCAATCTGCCATCCAGAAGCGGGGCAGCTTACTTTTGTTTGCCAGGGAAACGGTCCGAGGATTGTGTCTGGGGGCCTAAGCCTGGAAGTGACCGGCTGGCTCGTGAAAAGCTACGATAGGCAGGATGGAGACCAGACCCATGACGGCACCAGTGCCAAGTTGGGCTGGTTTGATAGTACCAAGTGGCTCCTGCAATCTGCCATCAAAAACTTGGCAGGCGAGTTTTGTTTTCCAGGGAAAAGCGCCGTTGTTTGTGTTTGGGGGCCTGTGGCTGGGAGTGGCCGGCTGGCTCCTTAGAATCCACGATACTCAGCATGGTTCCCAGACCAGAGGTGGCACCAGTGCCAAGTTGGGCTGGTTTGATTGTAACAAGTGCGTCCGGGAATCTGCCATCCAGAAGCGGGGCAGCTTACTTTTGTTTGCCAGGGAAACGGGCCGAGGTTTGTGTCTGGGGGCCTATGGCTGGGAGTGGCCGGCTGGCTCATGAAAAGCTACGATAGGCAGGATGGTGACCAGACCCATGGTGGCACCAGTGCCAAGTTGGGCTGGTTTGATAGTACCAAGTGGCTCCTGCAATCTGCCATCAAAAACTCGGCAAGCGAGTGTTGATTTCCAGGGAAAAGCGTCGTTGTTTGTGTTTGGGGGCCTGTGGCTGGGAGTGGCCGGCTGGCTCCTTAGAATCCACGATACGCAGCATGGTTCCCAGACCCAAGGTGGCACCAGTGCCAAGTCGGGCTGGCTTGATAATACCAAGTGGTTCCTGCAATCGGCCATCAAAATGTTCGCAGGCGAGTTTTGTTTTCCAGGGAAAAGCGCCGTTGTTTGTGCCTGGGGCCCTATGGCCTGGAGTGGACGGATGGCTAATTAGAATCCACGATACACAGGATGGTTCCCAGACCCATGGTGGCACCAGTGCCAAGTTGGGCTGGTTTGATAGTACCAAGTGGTTCCTGCAATCTGCCATCCAGAAGCGGGGCAGCTTACTTTTGTTTGCCAGGGAAACGGTCCGAGGTTTGTGTCTGGGGGCCTATGGCTGGGAGTGACCGGCTGGCTCCTGAAAAGCTACGATAGGCAGGATGGTGACCAGACCCATGGTGGCACCAGTGCCAAGTTGGGCTGGCTTGATAATACCAAGTGGTTCCTGCAATCAGCCATCAAAATGTTGGCAGGCGAGTTTTGTTTTCCAGGGAAAAGCGCCGTTGTTTGTGCCTGGGGCCCTATGGCCTGGAGTGGACGGATGGCTAATTAGAACCCACGAGACGCAGGATGGTTCCCAGACCTGAGGTGGCACCAGTGCCAAGTTGGGCTGGTTTGACGGTGCAAAGTGGCTCCTGCAATCTGCCATGCAGAAGCGGGGCAGCTTACTTTTGTTTGCCAGGGAAACGGGCCGAAATATTTGTCTGGGGGCCTCTGGCTGGGGGTGGCTGGCTGGCTCCTGAAAAGCTACGATAGGCAGGATGGTGACCAGACCCATGGTGGCACCAGTGCCAAGTTGGGCTGGCTAGATAATACCAAGTGGTTCCTGCAATCGGCCATCAAAATGTTGGCAGGCGAGTTTTGTTTTCCAGGGAAAAGCGCTGTTGTTTGTGCCTGGGGCCCTATGGCCTGGAGTGGACGGATGGCTAATTAGAATCCACGATACACAGGATGGTTCCCAGACCCATGGTGGCACCAGTGCCAAGTTGGGCTGGTTTGATAGTACCAAGTGGTTCCTGCAATCTGCCATCCAGAAGCGGGGCAGCTTACTTTTGTTTTCCAGCGAAACGGGCCGAGGTTTTTGTCTGGGGGCCTATGGCTGGGAGTGACCGGCTGGCTCGTGAAAAGCTACGATAGGCAGGATGGTGACCAGACCCATGACGGCACCAGTGCCAAGTTGGGCTGGTTTGATAGTACCAAGTGGCTCCTGCAATCTGCCATCACAAACTTGGCGGGCGAGTTTTGTTTTCCAGGGAAAAGCGCCGTTGTTTGTGTTTGGGGGCCTGTGGCTGGGAGTGGCCGGCTGGCTCCTTAGAATCCACGATACTCAGCATGGTTCCCAGATCAGAGGTGGAACCAGTGCCAAGTTGGGCTGGTTTGATAGTACCAAGTGCGTCCGGGAATCTGCCATCCAGAAGCGGGGCAGCTTACTTTTGTTTGCCAGGGAAACGGGCCGTGGGTTTTGTTTGGGGGCCTATGGCTGAGAGTGACCGGCTGGCTCCTGAAAAGTTACGATAGGCAGGATGGTGACCAGACCCATGGTGGCACCAGTGCCAAGTTGGGCTGGTTTGATAGTACCAAGTGGCTCCTGCAATCTGCCATCAAAAACTTGGCAGGCGAGTTTTGTTTTCCAGGGAAAAGCGCCGTTGTTTGTGTTTGGGGGCCTGTGGCAGGGAGTGGCCGGCTGGCTCCTTAGAATCCACGATACGCAGGATGGTTCCCAGACTTGACGTGGCACCAGTGCCAAGTCGGGCTGGTTTGATAGTACCAAGTGCGTCCTGCAATCTGCCATCCAGAAGCGGGGCAGCTTAATTTTGTTTTCCAGGGAAACGGGCCGAGGTATTTGTCTGGGGGCCTATGGCTGGGAGTGACCGGCTGGCTCCTGAAAAGCTACGATAGGCAGGATGGTGACCAGACCCATGGTGGCACCAGTGCCAAGTTGGGCTGGTTTGATAGTACCAAGTGGCTCCTGCAATCTGCCATCAAAAATTTGGCAGGCGAGTTTTGTTTTCCAGGGAAAAGCGCAGTCGTTTGTGTTTGGGTGCCTGTGGCTGGGAGTGGCCAGCTGGCTAATTAGAATCCACGATACGCAGGATGGTTCCCAGACCAGTGGTGGCACCAGTGCCAAGTCGGGCTGGTTTGATAGTACCAAGTGGCTCCTGCAATCTGCCATCCAGAAGCGGGGCAGCTTACTTTTGTTTGCCAGGGAAACGGGCCGAGGTTTGTGTCTCGGGGCCTATGGCTGGGAGTGACCGGCTGGCTCCTGAAAAGCTACGATAGGCAGGATGGTGACCAGACCCATGGTGGCACCAGTGCCAAGTTGGGCTGGTTTGATAGTACCAAGTGGCTCCTGCAATCTGCCATCAAAAATTTGGCAGGCGAGTTTGTTATCCAGGGAAAAGCGCCGTTGTTTGTGCCTGGGGCCCTATGGCCTGGAGTGGACGGATGGCTAATTAGAATCCACGATACCCAGGATGGTTCCCAGACCCATGGTGGCACCAGTGCCAACTTGGGCTGGTTTGATAGTACCAAGTGGTTCCTGCAATCTGCCATCCAGAAGCGGGGCAGCTTACTTTTGTTTGCCAGGGAAACGGTCCGAGGATTGTGTCTGGGGGCCTAAGCCTGGAAGTGACCGGCTGGCTCGTGAAAAGCTACGATAGGCAGGATGGTGACCAGACCCATGACGGCACCAGTGCCAAGTTGGGCTGGTTTGATAGTACCAAGTGGCTCCTGCAATCTGCCATCAAAAACTTGGCAGGCGAGTTTTGTTTTCCAGGGAAAAGCGCCGTTGTTTGTGTTTGGGGGCCTGTGGCTGGGAGTGGCCGGCTGGCTCCTTAGAATCCACGATACTCAGCATGGTTCCCAGACCAGAGGTGGCACCAGTGCCAAGTTGGGCTGGTTTGATTGTAACAAGTGCGTCCGGGAATCTGCCATCCAGAAGCGGGGCAGCTTACTTTTGTTTGCCAGGGAAACGGGCCGAGGTTTGTGTCTGGGGGCCTGTGGCTGGGAGTGGCCGGCTGGCTCATGAAAAGCTACGATAGGCAGGATGGTGACCAGACCCATGGTGGCACCAGTGCCAAGTTGGGCTGGTTTGATAGTACCAAGTGGCTCCTGCAATCTGCCATCAAAAAGTCGGCAAGCGAGTGTTGATTTCCAGGGAAAAGCGTCGTTGTTTGTGTTTGGGGGCCTGTGGCTGGGAGTGGCCGGCTGGCTCCTTAGAATCCACGATACGCAGCATGGTTCCCAGACCCAAGGTGGCACCAGTGCCAAGTCGGGCTGGCTTGATAATACCAAGTGGTTCCTGCAATCGGCCATCAAAAAGTTGGCAGGCGAGTTTTGTTTTCCAGGGAAAAGCGCCGTTGTTTGTGCCTGGGGCCCTATGGCCTGGAGTGGACGGATGGCTAATTAGAATCCACGATACACAGGATGGTTCCCAGACCCATGGTGGCACCAGTGCCAAGTTGGGCTGGTTTGATAGTACCAAGTGGTTCCTGCAATCTGCCATCCAGAAGCGGGGCAGCTTACTTTTGTTTGCCAGGGAAACGGTCCGAGGTTTGTGTCTGGGGGCCTATGGCTGGGAGTGACCGGCTGGCTCCTGAAAAGCTACGATAGGCAGGATGGTGACCAGACCCATGGTGGCACCAGTGCCAAGTTGGGCTGGCTAGATAATACCAAGTGGTTCCTGCAATCGGCCATCAAAATGTTGTCAGGCGAGTTTTGTTTTCCAGGGAAAAGCGCTGTTGTTTGTGCCTGGGGCCCTATGGCCTGGAGTGGACGGATGGCTAATTAGAATCCACGATACAAAGGATGGTTCCCAGACCCATGGTGGCACCAGTGCCAAGTTGGGCTGGTTTGATAGTACCAAGTGGTTCCTGCAATCTGCCATCCAGAAGCGGGGCAGCTTACTTTTGTTTTCCAGGGGAACGGGCCGAGGTTTTTGTCTGGGGGCTTGTGGCTGGGAGTGACCGGCTGGCTCGTGAAAAGCTACGATAGGCAGGATGGTGACCAGACCCATGACGGCACCAGTGCCAAGTTGGGCTGGTTTGATAGTACTAAGTGGCTCCTGCAATCTGCCATCACAAACTTGGCGGGCGAGTTTTGTTTTCCAGGGAAAAGCGCCGTTGTTTGTGTTTGGGGGCCTGTGGCTGGGAGTGGCCGGCTGGCTCCTTAGAATCCACGATACTCAGCATGGTTCCCAGATCAGAGGTGGAACCTGTGCCAAGTTGGGCTGGTTTGATAGTACCAAGTGCGTCCGGGAATCTGCCATCCAGAAGCGGGGCAGCTTACTTTTGTTTGCCAGGGAAACGGGCCGTGGGTTTTGTTTGGGGGCCTATGGCTGAGAGTGACCGGCTGGCTCCTGAAAAGTTACGATAGGCAGGATGGTGACCAGACCCATGGTGGCACCAGTGCCAAGTTGGGCTGGTTTGATAGTACCAAGTTGCTCCTGCAATCTGCCATCAAAAAGTTGGCAGGCGAGTTTTGTTTTCCAGGGAAAAGCGCCGTTGTTTGTGTTTGGGGGCCTGTGGCTGGGAGTGGCCGGCTGGCTCCTTAGAATCCACGATACGCAGGATGGTTCCCAGACTTGACGTGGCACCAGTGCCAAGTCGGGCTGGTTTGATAGTACCAAGTGGCTCCTGCAATCAGCCATCCAGAAGCGGGGCAGCTTACTTTTGTTTGCCAGGGAAACGGGCCGAGCTTTGTGTCTGGGGGCCTATGGCTGGGAGTGACCGGCTGGCTCCTGAAAAGCTACGATAGGCAGGATGGTGACCAGACCCATGGTGGCAGCAGTGCCAAGTTGGGCTGGTTTGATAGTACCAAGTGGCTCCTGCAATCTGCCATCAAAAAGTTGTCAGGCGAGTTTTGTTTTCCAGGGAAAAGCGCCGTTGTTTGTGTTTGGGGGCCTGTGGCTGGGAGTGGCCGGCTGGCTAATTAGAACCCACGATACGCAGGATGGTTCCCAGACCAGAGGTGGCAACAGTGACAAGTCGGGCCAGTTTGATGGTGCAAAGTGGCTCCTGCAATCTGCCATCCAGAAGCAGGGCTGCTTACTTTTGTTTGCCAGGGAAAGGAGCCGAGGTTTTTGTCTGGGGGCCTATGGCTGGGAGTGACCAGCTGGCTCCTGAAAAGGTACGATAGGCAGGATGGTTACCAGACCCATGGTGGCACCAGTGCCAAGTTCGGCTGATTTGATAGTACCAAGTGGCTCCTGCAATCTGCCATCAAAATGTTGGTAGGCGAGTTTTGTTTTCCAGGGAAAAGCGCCGTTGTTTGTGTTTGGGGGCCTGTGGGTGGGAGTGGCCGGATGGCTAATTAGAATCCACGATACGCAGGATGGTTCCCAGACCTAAAGTGGCACCAGTGACAAGTCGGGCCAGTTTGATGGTGCAAAGTTGCTACTGAAATATGCCATCCAGAAACGGGGCAGCTTACTTTTGTTTGCCAGGGAAACGGGCCAAGGTTTGTGTCTGGGGGCCTATGGCTGTGAGTGACCCGCTAGGTCCTTAAAAGCTACGAGAGGCATGATGGTGACCAGACCCATGGTGGCACCAGTGCCAAGTTGGGCTGGTTTGATAGTACCAAGTGGCTCCTGCAATCTGCCATCAAAAACTCGGCAAGCGAGTGTTGATTTCCAGGGAAAAGCGCCGTTGTTTGTGTTTGGGGGCCTGTGGCAGGGAGTGGCCGGCTGGCTCCTTAGAATCCACGATACGCAGCATGGTTCCCAGACCCAAGGTGGCACCAGTGCCAAGTCGGGCTGGCTTGATAATACCAAGTGGTTCCTGCAATCGGCCATCAAAAAGTTGGCAGGCGAGTTTTGTTTTCCCGGGAAAAGCGCCGTTGTTTTTGTTTGGGGGCCTATGGGTGGGAGTGGCCGGCTGGCTCCTTAGAATCCACGAGACGCAGGATGGTTCCCAGACCTGAGGTGGCACCAGTGCCAAGTTGGGCTGGTTTGATAGTACCAAGTGCGTCCTGCAATCTGCCATCCAGAAGCGGGGTAGCTTACTTTTGTTTGCCAGGGAAACGGGCCGAGGTTTGTGTCTCGGGGCCTATGGCTGGGAGTGACCGGCTGGCTCCTGAAAAGCTACGATAGGCAGGATGGTGACCAGACCCATGGTGGCACCAGTGCCAAGTTGGGCTGGTTTGATAGTACCAAGTGGCTCCTGCAATCTGCCATCAAAAAGTTGGCAGGTGAGTTTTGTTTTCCAGGGAAAAGCGCCGTTGTTTGTGTTTGGGGGCCTGTGGTTGGGAGTGGCCAGCTGGCTCCTTAGAATCCACGATACGCAGGATGGTTCCCAGACCAGAGGTCGCAGCAGTGCCAAGTCGGGCTGGTTTGATGGTGCAAAGTGGCTCCTGCAATCTGCCATCCAGAAGCGGGGTAGCTTACTTTTGTTTGCCAGGGAAACGGGCCGAGGTTTGTGACTGGGGGCCTATGGCTGGGAGTGACCGGCTGGCGCCTGAAAAGCTACGATAGGCAGGATGGTGACCAGACCCATGGTGGCACCAGTGCCAAGTTGGGCTGGTTTGATAGTACCAAGTGGCTCCTGCAATCTGCCATCAAAAACTTGGCAGGCCAGTTTTGTTTTCCAGGGAAAAGCGCCGTTGTTTCTGTTTGGGGGCCTGTGGCTGGGAGTGGCCGGCTGCCTCCTTTGAACCCAGGATACGCAGGATGGTTCCCAGAGCCAAGGTTACGCCAGTGCCAAGTTCGGCTGGTTTGATAGTACCAAGTGGATCCTGCAAACTGCCATCCAGAAGCGGGGCAGCTTACTTTTGTTTGCCAGGGAAACGGTCCGAGGTTTGTGTCTGGGGGCCTATGGCTGGGAGTGACCGGCTGGCTCCTGAAAAGCTACGATAGGCAGGATGGTGACCAGACCCATGGTGGCACCAGTGCCAAGTTGGGCTGGCTAGATAATACCAAGTGGTTCCTGCAATCGGCCATCAAAATGTTGTCAGGCGAGTTTTGTTTTCCAGGGAAAAGCGCTGTTGTTTGTGCCTGGGGCCCTATGGCCTGGAGTGGACGGATGGCTAATTAGAATCCACGATACAAAGGATGGTTCCCAGACCCATGGTGGCACCAGTGCCAAGTTGGGCTGGTTTGATAGTACCAAGTGGTTCCTGCAATCTGCCATCCAGAAGCGGGGCAGCTTACTTTTGTTTTCCAGGGGAACGGGCCGAGGTTTTTGTCTGGGGGCCTATGGCTGGGAGTGACCGGCTGGCTCGTGAAAAGCTACGATAGGCAGGATGGTGACCAGACCCATGACGGCACCAGTGCCAAGTTGGGCTGGTTTGATAGTACTAAGTGGCTCCTGCAATCTGCCATCACAAACTTGGCGGGCGAGTTTTGTTTTCCAGGGAAAAGCGCCGTTGTTTGTGTTTGGGGGCCTGTGGCTGGGAGTGGCCGGCTGGCTCCTTAGAATCCACGATACTCAGCATGGTTCCCAGATCAGAGGTGGAACCTGTGCCAAGTTGGGCTGGTTTGATAGTACCAAGTGCGTCCGGGAATCTGCCATCCAGAAGCGGGGCAGCTTACTTTTGTTTGCCAGGGAAACGGGCCGTGGGTTTTGTTTGGGGGCCTATGGCTGAGAGTGACCGGCTGGCTCCTGAAAAGTTACGATAGGCAGGATGGTGACCAGACCCATGGTGGCACCAGTGCCAAGTTGGGCTGGTTTGATAGTACCAAGTTGCTCCTGCAATCTGCCATCAAAAAGTTGGCAGGCGAGTTTTGTTTTCCAGGGAAAAGCGCCGTTGTTTGTGTTTGGGGGCCTGTGGCTGGGAGTGGCCGGCTGGCTAATTAGAACCCACGATACGCAGGATGGTTCCCAGACCAGAGGTGGCAACAGTGACAAGTCGGGCCAGTTTGATGGTGCAAAGTGGCTCCTGCAATCTGCCATCCAGAAGCAGGGCTGCTTACTTTTGTTTGCCAGGGAAAGGAGCCGAGGTTTTTGTCTGGGGGCCTATGGCTGGGAGTGACCAGCTGGCTCCTGAAAAGGTACGATAGGCAGGATGGTTACCAGACCCATGGTGGCACCAGTGCCAAGTTCGGCTGATTTGATAGTACCAAGTGGCTCCTGCAATCTGCCATCAAAATGTTGGTAGGCGAGTTTTGTTTTCCAGGGAAAAGCGCCGTTGTTTGTGTTTGGGGGCCTGTGGGTGGGAGTGGCCGGATGGCTAATTAGAATCCACGATACGCAGGATGGTTCCCAGACCTAAAGTGGCACCAGTGACAAGTCGGGCCAGTTTGATGGTGCAAAGTTGCTACTGAAATATGCCATCCAGAAACGGGGCAGCTTACTTTTGTTTGCCAGGGAAACGGGCCAAGGTTTGTGTCTGGGGGCCTATGGCTGTGAGTGACCCGCTAGGTCCTTAAAAGCTACGAGAGGCATGATGGTGACCAGACCCATGGTGGCACCAGTGCCAAGTTGGGCTGGTTTGATAGTACCAAGTGGCTCCTGCAATCTGCCATCAAAAAGTCGGCAAGCGAGTGTTGATTTCCAGGGAAAAGCGCCGTTGTTTGTGTTTGGGGGCCTGTGGCAGGGAGTGGCCGGCTGGCTCCTTAGAATCCACGATACGCAGCATGGTTCCCAGACCCAAGGTGGCACCAGTGCCAAGTCGGGCTGGCTTGATAATACCAAGTGGTTCCTGCAATCGGCCATCAAAAAGTTGGCAGGCGAGTTTTGTTTTCCCGGGAAAAGCGCCGTTGTTTTTGTTTGGGGGCCTATGGGTGGGAGTGGCCGGCTGGCTCCTTAGAATCCACGAGACGCAGGATGGTTCCCAGACCTGAGGTGGCACCAGTGCCAAGTTGGGCTGGTTTGATAGTACCAAGTGCGTCCTGCAATCTGCCATCCAGAAGCGGGGTAGCTTACTTTTGTTTGCCAGGGAAACGGGCCGAGGTTTGTGTCTCGGGGCCTATGGCTGGGAGTGACCGGCTGGCTCCTGAAAAGCTACGATAGGCAGGATGGTGACCAGACCCATGGTGGCACCAGTGCCAAGTTGGGCTGGTTTGATAGTACCAAGTGGCTCCTGCAATCTGCCATCAAAAAGTTGGCAGGCGAGTTTTGTTTTCCAGGGAAAAGCGCCGTTGTTTGTGTTTGGGGGCCTGTGGTTGGGAGTGGCCAGCTGGCTCCTTAGAATCCACGATACGCAGGATGGTTCCCAGACCAGAGGTCGCAGCAGTGCCAAGTCGGGCTGGTTTGATGGTGCAAAGTGGCTCCTGCAATCTGCCATCCAGAAGCGGGGTAGCTTACTTTTGTTTGCCAGGGAAACGGGCCGAGGTTTGTGACTGGGGGCCTATGGCTGGGAGTGACCGGCTGGCGCCTGAAAAGCTACGATAGGCAGGATGGTGACCAGACCCATGGTGGCACCAGTGCCAAGTTGGGCTGGTTTGATAGTACCAAGTGGCTCCTGCAATCTGCCATCAAAAACTTGGCAGGCCAGTTTTGTTTTCCAGGGAAAAGCGCCGTTGTTTCTGTTTGGGGGCCTGTGGCTGGGAGTGGCCGGCTGCCTCCTTTGAACCCAGGATACGCAGGATGGTTCCCAGAGCCAAGGTTACGCCAGTGCCAAGTTCGGCTGGTTTGATAGTACCAAGTGGATCCTGCAAACTGCCATCCAGAAGCGGGACAGCTTAATTTTGTTTCCCAGGGAAACGGGCCGAGGTATTTGTCTGGGGGCCTATGGCTGGGCGTGACTGGCTGGCTACTGAAAAGCTACGATAGGCAGGATGGTTACCAGGCTCATGGTGGCCCCACTGCCAAGTCGGGCTGGTTTGATAATACTAAATAACTCCTGAAATCTGCCATCCAGACGCGGGGCAGCGGATTTCTCTTTGCTGGAGAAAAGTTCCGTGGTTTTTTTTTGGGGGTATATGGCTGGACGTGGCCGGCTGGCTCCTTAAAAATCTCGATACGCAGGATTGTTCCCTGACCCAAGGTGGCATGAGTGCCAAGTCGGGCTGTTTTCGTAGTACCAAGTGCGTCCTGCAATTTGCCATCCAGAAGAGGGGCAGTTGAGTTTTGTTTGCCAGAGAAAAGGACCGTGGTATATGTTTGGGGGCATATGGCTGAGAGTGGCCGGCTGGCCCCTGAAAATCCACGATAGGCAGGATGGTTCCCAGAACCAAGGTGGCACCAGTGCCATGTTGGCCTGGTTTGATAGTACCATGTGGCTCCTGCAATCTGCCATCCAGAAGCGGGGCTGCTTACTTTTGCTTGCCAGGGAAACGGGCCGAGATATTTGTCTGGGGGCCTATGGCTGGGAGTGACCGGCTGGCTCCTGAAAAGCTACGATAGGCAGGATGGTGACCAGACCCATGGTGGCACCAGTGCCAAGTTGGGCTGGTTTGATAGTACCAAGTGGCTCCTGCAATCTGCCATCCAAAAGTTGTCAGGCGAGTTTTGTTTTCCAGGGAAAAGCGCCGTTGTTCTTGTTTAGAGGCCTGTGGCTGGGAGTGGCCGGCTGCCTCCTTTGAACCCAGGATACGCAGGATGGTTCCCAGAGCCAAGGTGGCACCAGTGCCAAGTTGGGCTGGCTTGATAGTACCAAGTGGCTCCTGCAATCTGCCATCCAGAAGCGGGACAGCTTACTTTTGTTTCCCAGGGAAACGGGCCGAGGTATTTGTCTGGGGGCCTATGGCTGGGAGTGACCGGCTGGCTACTGAAAAGCTACGATAGGCAGGATGGTTACCAGACTCATGGTGGCACCAGTGCCAAGTCGGGCTGGTTTGATAATACTAAATAGCTCCTGAAATCTGCCATTCAGACGCGGGGCAGCGGATTTTTGTTTGCTGGAGGAAAGTTCCGTGGTTTTTTTTTGGGGGTATATGGCTGGACGTGGCCGGCTGGCTCCATAAAAAGATCGATACGCAGGATTGTTCCCTGACCCAAGGTGGCATCAGTGCCAAGTCGGGCTGTTTTCGTAGTACCAAGTGCGTCCTGCAATTTGCCATCCAGAAGAGGGGCAGTTGAGTTTTGTTTGTCAGAGAAAAGGGCCGTGGTATGTGTTTGGATCCATATGGCTGAGATTGGCCGGCTGGCCCCTGAAAATCCACGATAGGCAGTATGGTTTCCAGAGCCAAGGTGGCACCAGTGCCATGTTTGCCTGGTATGATAGTACCATGTGCCTCCTGCTATCTGCCATCAAAATGTTGGCAGGCGAGTTTTGTTTTCCAGGGAAAACGCCGTTGTTTGTGTTTGGGCGCCTGTGGCTCAGAGTGGCCGGGTGGCTGCTTAGAATCCACGATACGCAGGATGGTTCCCAGACCCAAGGTGGCACCAGTGCCAAGTCGGGCTGGTTTGACACTACCAAGTGGCTCCTGCAATCTGCCATCCAGAATCGGGGCAGCTTAATTTTGTTTGCCAGGGAAACGGTCCGAGGTTTGTGTCTGGGGGCCTATGGCTGGGAGTGACCGGCTGGCTCCTGAAATGCTACAATAGGCAGGATGGTTCCCAGACCCATAGTGGCACCAGTACCAAGTTGGGATGATTTGATAGTACCAAGTGGCTCCTGCAAACTGCCATCAAAAAGCTGGCAGGCGAGTTTTGTTTTCCAGGGAAAAGCGCCGTTGTTTGTGTTTGGGGGCCTGTGGCTGGGAGTGGCCGGCTGGCTCCTTAGAATCCACGATACGCAGGATGGTTCCCAGACTTGACGTGGCACCAGTGCCAAGTCGGGCTGGTTTGATGGTGCAAAGTGGCTCCTGCAATCTGCCATCCAGACGCGGGGCAGCGGATTTTTGTTTCCATGAGAAATGGTCCGTGGTTTGTTTTTGGGGGTATATGGCTCGGCGTGGCCGGCTGGCTCCTTAAAAAGCTCGATATGCAGGATGGTTCCCTGACACAAGGTGGGACCAGTGCCACGTCGGGCGGTTTTCGTAGTACAATGTGCGTCCTAAAATTTGCCATCCAGAAGAGGGGCAGTTGAGTTTTGTTTGCCTGTGAAACGGGCCGTTGTTTTTGATTGGGGTCTGTGGCCGAGAGTGTTCGGCTGGCTCCTGACAACCCACAATACGCAGGATGGTTCCCAGACCCAAGGTGGCACCAGTGCCAAGTCGGGCTGGTTTGATAGTACCAAGTGGCTCCTGCAATCTGCCATCCAGAAGCGGTGCAGTTGAGTTTTGTTTGCCAGAGAAAAGGGCCGTGGGTTGTGTTTGGGGGCATATGGCTGGGAGTGGCCGGCTGTCTCATTAAAAAGATCGATACGCAGGATGGTTCCGAGACCCAAGGTGGCACCAGTGCCAAGTCGGGCTGTTTTTATAGTACCAAGTGCGTCCTGCAATTTGCCATCCAGAAGAGGGGCAGTGGAGTTTTGTTTGCCAGAGAATAGCGCCGTTGTTTGTGTTTGGGGGCTTGTGGCTCGTAGTGGCCGACTGGCGCCTTAGAATCTGTGTTACGCAGCATGGTTCCCAGACCAGAGGTGGCACCAGTTCCAAGTCGGGCTGGTTTGATAGTACCAAGGGGCTCCTGCAATCTGCCATCCAGAAGCGGGGCAGCTTACTTTTGTTTGCCAGGGAAACGGGCCGAGGTTTGTGACTGGGGACCTATGGCTGGGAGTGACCGGCTGGCTCCTGAAAAGCTACGATAGGCAGGATGGTGACCAGACCCATGGTGGCACCAGTGCCAAGTTGGGCTGGTTTGATAGTACCAAGTGGCTCCTGCAATCTGCCATCAAAAAGTTGGCAGGCGAGTTTTGTTTTCCAGGGAAAAGCGCCGTTGTTTGTGTTTGAGGGCCTGTGGCTGGGAGTGGCCGGCTGGCTCCTTAGAATCCACGATACGCAGGATGGTTCCCAGACCAGAGGTGGCACCTTTGCCAAGTTGGGCTGGTTTGATAGTACCAAGTGCGTCCTGCAATCTGCCATCCAGAAGCGGGGCAGCTTACTTTTGTTTGCCAGGGAAACGGGCCGAGGTTTGTGTCTGGGGGCCTATGGCTGGGAGTGACCTGCTAGGTCCTGAAAAGCTGCGATAGGCAGGATGGTGACCAGACCCATGGTGGCACCAGTGCCAAGTTGGGCTGGTTTGATACTACCAAGTGGCTCCTGCAATCTGCCATCCAGAAGCGGGGTAGCTTACTTTTGTTTGCCAGGGAAACGGGCAGAGCTTTGTGTCTGGGGGCATATGGCTGAGAGTGGCCGTCTGGCCCCTGAAAATCCACGATAGGCAGGATGGTTCCCAGACCAGAGGTGGCACCAGTGCCAAGTTGGGCTGGTTTGATAGTACTAAATAGCACCTGCAATCTGCCATCAAAAAGTTGGCAGGCCAGTTTTGTTTTCCAAGGAAAAGCACCGTTGTTTGTGTTTGGGGGACTGTGGCTGGGAGTGGCCGGCTGGCTCCTTAGAACACACGATACGCAGGATGGTTCCCAGACCCAAGGTGGCACCAGTGCCACGTCGGGCTGGTTTGATGGTGAAAAGTGGCTCCTGCAATCTGCCATCCTGAAGCGGGGTAGCTTACTTTTGTGTGCCAGGGAAACGGGCCGAGGTTTATGACTGGGGGCCTAGGGCTAGGAGTGACAGGCTGGCTCCTGAAAAGCTACAATAGGCAGGATGGTTCCCAGACCCATGGTGGCACCAGTGCCAAGTTGGGCTGGTTTGATAGTCCCAAGTGTCTCCTGCAATCTGCCATCCAGAAGCGGGGCAGCTTACTTTTGTTTGCCAGAGAAATAGGCCTAGGTTTTTGTTTGGGGGCCTGTGGCTAGGAGTGGCCGGCTGGCTCCTAAGAATCCACGATACGCAGGATGTTTACCAGACCCATGGTGGCACCAGTGCCAAGTTGGGCTGGTTTGATAGTACCTTTGGCTCCTGCAAACTCCATCAAAAAGTTGCAGGCGTGTTTTGTTTTCCAGGGAACAGCGCCGTTGATTTTGTTTGGGGGCCTGTGGCTGGGAGTGGCCGGCTGGCTCCTTAGAGACCACGATACGCAGGATGGTTCCCAGACCCAAGGTGGCACCAGTGCCAAGTCGGGCTGGTTTGATAGTACCAAGTGGCTCCTGCAATCTGCCATCCAGAAGTGAGGAAGCTAAGTTTTGTTTGCCAGAAAAAAGGGCCGTGGTTTTTGTTGGGGGCCTGTGGCTGGGAGTAGCCGGCTGGCTCCTTAAAATCCACGATACGCAGGATGGTTCCCAGACCCAAGGTGGCACCAGTGCCAAGTTGGGCTGGTTTGATAGTACCAAGTGCGTCCTGCAATCTGCCATCCACAAGCGGCGCCGCTTAGTTTTGTTTGCCACGGAAACGGGCCGAGGTTTGTGTCTGGGGGCCTATGGCTGGGAGTGACCGGCTAGGTCCTGAAAATCTACGATAGGCAGGATGGTGACCAGACCCATGGTGGCACCAGTGCCAAGTTGGGCTGGTTTGATAGTACCAAGTGGCTCCGGCAATCTGCCATCAAAATTTGGCAGGCGAGTTTTGTTTTCCAGGGAAAAGCGCCGTTGTTTGTGTTTCAGGGCCTGTGGCTGGGAGTGGCCGGCTGGCTCCTTAGAATCCACGATACGCAGGATGGTTCCCAGACCTGAGGTGGCACCAGTGCCAAGTCGGGCTAGTTTGATGGTGCAAAGTGGCTCCTGCAATCTGCCATCCAGAAGCGGGGCAGCTTACTTTTGTTTTCCAGGGAAACGGGCCGAGCTTTTTGTCTGGGGTCTATGGCTGGGAGTGACCGGCTGGCTCCTGAAAAGCTACGATAGGCAGGATGGTGACCAGACCCATGGTGGCACCAGAGCCATGTTCGGCTGATTTCAAAGTACAAAGTTGCTCCTGCAATCTTCCATCAAAAAGTCAGCAGGCGAGTTTTGTTTTCCAGGGAAAAGCGCCGTTGTTTGTGTCTGCGGGCCTGTGGCTGGAGTGGCCGGCTGGCTCCTTTCAACACACGATACGCCGGATGGTTCCCAGACCTGAGGTGGCACCAGTGCCAAGTTGGGCTGGTTTGATAGTACCAAGTGGTTCCTGCAATCTGCCATCAAAATGTTGGCAGACGAGTTTTGTTTTCCAGGGAAAAGCGCCGTTGTTTTTTTTTTGGGGGCCTGTGGCTGGGAGTGGCCGGCTGGCTCCTTAGAATCCACGATACGCAGGATGGTTCCCAGACCAGAGGTGGCACCAGTACCAAGTCGGGCTGGTTTGATAATAACAAGTGGATCCTGCAATCTGCCATCCAGAAGCGGGGCAGCTTACTTTTGTTTGCCAGGGAAACGGGCCGAGCTTTGTGTCTGGGGGCCTATGGCTGGGAGTGACCGGCTGGCTCCTGAAAAGCTACGATAGGCAGGATGGTGACCAGACCCATGGTGGCACCAGTGCCAAGTTGGGCTGGTTTGATAGTACCAAGTGGCTCCTGCAATCTGCCATCAAAAAGTTGGCAGGCGAGTTTTGTTTTCCAGGGAAAAGCGTCGTTGTTTGTGTTTGGGGGCCTGTGGCTGGGAGTGGCCGTCTTGCTAATTGGAATCCACGATACGCATGATGGTTCCCAGACCTGAGGTGGCACCAGTTACAAGTCGGGCCAGTTTGATGGTGCAAAGTGGCTCCTGCAATCTGCCATCCAGAAGCGGGGCAGCTTACTTTTGTTTGCCAGGGAAACGGGCCGAGGTTTGTGTCTGGGGGCCTATGGCTGGGAGTGACCGGCTGGCTCCTGAAAAGCTACGATAATCAGGATGGTGACCAGACCCATGGTGGCACCAGTGCCAAGTTGGGCTGATTTGATAGTACCAAGTGGCTCCTGCGATCTGCCATCAAAAAGTTGGCAGGCGAGTTTTGTTTTCCAGGGAAAAGCGCTGTTGTTTGTATTTGGGGGCCTGTGGCTGGGAGTGACCGGCTGGCTCCTTAGAATCCACGATACGCAGGATGGTTCCCAGACCCAAGGTGGCACCAGTGCCAAGTTGGGCTGGTTTGATTATACCAAGTGGTTCCTGCAATCTGCCATCCAGAAGCGGGGCAGCTTACTTTTGTTTGCCAGGGAAACGGGCCGAGCTTTGTGTCTGGGGGCCTATGGCTGGGAGTGACCTGCTAGGTCCTGAAAAGCTACGATAGGCAGGATGGTGACCAGACCCATGGTGGCACCAGTGCCAAGTTGGGCTGGTTTGATAGTACCAAGTGGCTCCTGCAATCTGCCATCAAAAACTTGGCAGGCGAGTTTTGTTTTCCAGGGAAAAGCGCCGTTGTTTGTGTTTGGGGGCCTGTGGCTGGGAGTGGCCGGCTGGCTCCTTAGAATCCACGATACGCAGCATTGTTCCCAGACCAGAGGTGGCACCAGTGCCAAGTCGGGCTAGTTTGATGGTGCAAAGTGGCTCCTGCAATCTGCCATCCAGTAGCGGGGTAGCTTACTTTTTTTTGCCAGGGAAACGGGCCGAGGTTTTTGTCTGGAGGCCTATGGCTGGGAGTGACCGGCTAGGTCCTGAAAAGCTACGATAGGCAGGATGGTGACCAGACCCATGGTGGCACAAGTGCCAAGTTGGGCTGGTTTGATAGTACCAAGTGGCTCCTGCAATCTGCCATCAAAACGTTGTCAGGCGAGTTTTGTTTTCCAGGGAAAAGCGCCGTTGTTTGTGTTTGCGGGCCTGTGGCTGGGAGTGGCCGGCTGACTCCTTAGAATCCACGATACGCAGGATGGTTCCCAGACCCAAGATGGCACCAGTGCCAAGTCGGGCTGGTTTGATAGTACCAAGTGGTTCCTGCAATCTGCCATCCAGAAGCGGGGTAGCTTACTTTTGTTTGCCAGGGAAACGGGCCGAGCTTTGTTTTTGGGGGCCTGTGGCTGGCAGTGGCCAGCTGGCTCCTGAAAATCCATGATACGCAGCATGGTTCCCAGACCCAAGATGGCACCAGTGCCAAGTGGGGCTGGTTTGACAGTGTCAAGTGCCTCATGCAATCTCCCATCCAGAAACGGGGCAGCTGAGTTCTTTTGCCTGTGAACCGGCCGTTGTTTTTGATTGGGGTCTGTGGCCGAGAATGGTCGACTGGCTACTGACAATCCACAATACGCAGGATGGTTCCCAGACTCAAGGTGGCACCAGGGCCAAGTCGGGCTCGTTTGATAGTACCAAGTGGCTCCTGCAATCTGCCATCCTGACGCGGGGCAGCGGATCTTTGTTTGCCAGAGTAAAGTTCCGTGGTTTGTTTTTGGGGGCATATGGCTGGGAGTGGCCGGCTGGCTCCTTAAGAAGCTCGATACGCAGGATGGTTCCCAGATCCATGGTGGCACCATTGCCTAGTTTGGCTGTTTTTGTAGTACCAAGTGCGTCCTGCAATTTTCCATCCAGAAGAAGGGCAGTTGAGTTTTGTTTTCCAGGGAAAAGCGCCGTTGTTTTTGTTTGGAGGCCTGTGGCTGGGAGTGGCCGGCTGGCTCCTTTCAACACACGATACGCCGGATGGTTCCCAACCCAAGGTGGCACCAGTGCCAAGTTGGGCTGGTTTGATAGTACCAAGTGGCTCCTGCAATCTGCCATCCAGAAGCGGGGCAGCTTACTTTTGTTTGCCAGGGAAACGGGCCGAGGTTTGTGACTGGGGGCCTATGGCTGGGAGTGACCGGCTGGCTCCTGAAAAGCTACGATAATCAGGATGGTGACCAGACCCATGGTGGCACCAGTGCCAAGTTGGGCTGATTTGATAGTACCAAGTGGCTCCTGCGATCTGCCATCAAAAAGTTGGCAGGCGAGTTTTGTTTTCCAGGGAAAAGCGCTGTTGTTTGTATTTGGGGGCCTGTGGCTGGGAGTGACCGGCTGGCTCCTTAGAATCCACGATACGCAGGATGGTTCCCAGACCCAAGGTGGCACCAGTGCCAAGTTGGGCTGGTTTGATTATACCAAGTGGTTCCTGCAATCTGCCATCCAGAAGCGGGGCAGCTTACTTTTGTTTGCCAGGGAAACGGGCCGAGCTTTGTGTCTGGGGGCCTATGGCTGGGAGTGACCTGCTAGGTCCTGAAAAGCTACGATAGGCAGGATGGTGACCAGACCCATGGTGGCACCAGTGCCAAGTTGGGCTGGTTTGATAGTACCAAGTGGCTCCTGCAATCTGCCATCAAAAAGTTGGCAGGCGAGTTTTGTTTTCCAGGAAAAAGCGCCGTTGTTTGTGTTTGGGGGCCTGTGGCTGGGAGTGGCCGGCTGGCTCCTTAGAATCCACGATACGCAGCATTGTTCCCAGACCAGAGGTGGCACCAGTGCCAAGTCGGGCTAGTTTGATGGTGCAAAGTGGCTCCTGCAATCTGCCATCCAGTAGCGGGGTAGCTTACTTTTTTTTGCCAGGGAAACGGGCCGAGGTTTTTGTCTGGAGGCCTATGGCTGGGAGTGACCGGCTAGGTCCTGAAAAGCTACGATAGGCAGGATGGTGACCAGACCCATGGTGGCACCAGTGCCAAGTTGGGCTGGTTTGATAGTACCAAGTGGCTCCTGCAATCTGCCATCAAAACGTTGTCAGGCGAGTTTTGTTTTCCAGGGAAAAGCGCCGTTGTTTGTGTTTGCGGGCCTGTGGCTGGGAGTGGCCGGCTGGCTCCTTAGAATCCACGATACGCAGGATGGTTCCCAGACCCAAGATGGCACCAGTGCCAAGTCGGGCTGGTTTGATAGTACCAAGTGGTTCCTGCAATCTGCCATCCAGAAGCGGGGTAGCTTACTTTTGTTTGCCAGGGAAACGGGCCGAGCTTTGTTTTTGGGGGCCTGTGGCTGGCAGTGGCCAGCTGGCTCCTGAAAATCCATGATACGCAGCATGGTTCCCAGACCCAAGATGGCACCAGTGCCAAGTGGGGCTGGTTTGACAGTGTCAAGTGCCTCATGCAATCTCCCATCCAGAAACGGGGCAGCTGAGTTCTTTTGCCTGTGAACCGGCCGTTGTTTTTGATTGGGGTCTGTGGCCGAGAATGGTCGACTGGCTACTGACAATCCACAATACGCAGGATGGTTCCCAGACTCAAGGTGGCACCAGGGCCAAGTCGGGCTCGTTTGATAGTACCAAGTGGCTCCTGCAATCTGCCATCCTGACGCGGGGCAGCGGATCTTTGTTTGCCAGAGTAAAGTTCCGTGGTTTGTTTTTGGGGGCATATGGCTGGGAGTGGCCGGCTGGCTCCTTAAGAAGCTCGATACGCAGGATGGTTCCCAGATCCATGGTGGCACCATTGCCTAGTTTGGCTGTTTTTGTAGTACCAAGTGCGTCCTGCAATTTTCCATCCAGAAGAAGGGCAGTTGAGTTTTGTTTTCCAGGGAAAAGCGCCGTTGTTTTTGTTTGGAGGCCTGTGGCTGGGAGTGGCCGGCTGGCTCCTTTCAACACACGATACGCCGGATGGTTCCCAACCCAAGGTGGCACCAGTGCCAAGTTGGGCTGGTTTGATAGTACCAAGTGGCTCCTGCAATCTGCCATCCAGAAGCGGGGCAGCTTACTTTTGTTTGCCAGGGAAACGGGCCGAGGTTTGTGACTGGGGGCCTATGGCTGGGAGTGACCGGCTGGCTCCTGAAAAGCTACGATAATCAGGATGGTGACCAGACCCATGGTGGCACCAGTGCCAAGTTGGGCTGATTTGATAGTACCAAGTGGCTCCTGCGATCTGCCATCAAAAAGTTGGCAGGCGAGTTTTGTTTTCCAGGGAAAAGCGCTGTTGTTTGTATTTGGGGGCCTGTGGCTGGGAGTGACCGGCTGGCTCCTTAGAATCCACGATACGCAGGATGGTTCCCAGACCCAAGGTGGCACCAGTGCCAAGTTGGGCTGGTTTGATTATACCAAGTGGTTCCTGCAATCTGCCATCCAGAAGCGGGGCAGCTTACTTTTGTTTGCCAGGGAAACGGGCCGAGCTTTGTGTCTGGGGGCCTATGGCTGGGAGTGACCTGCTAGGTCCTGAAAAGCTACGATAGGCAGGATGGTGACCAGACCCATGGTGGCACCAGTGCCAAGTTGGGCTGGTTTGATAGTACCAAGTGGCTCCTGCAATCTGCCATCAAAAAGTTGGCAGGCGAGTTTTGTTTTCCAGGAAAAAGCGCCGTTGTTTGTGTTTGGGGGCCTGTGGCTGGGAGTGGCCGGCTGGCTCCTTAGAATCCACGATACGCAGCATTGTTCCCAGACCAGAGGTGGCACCAGTGCCAAGTCGGGCTAGTTTGATGGTGCAAAGTGGCTCCTGCAATCTGCCATCCAGTAGCGGGGTAGCTTACTTTTTTTTGCCAGGGAAACGGGCCGAGGTTTTTGTCTGGAGGCCTATGGCTGGGAGTGACCGGCTAGGTCCTGAAAAGCTACGATAGGCAGGATGGTGACCAGACCCATGGTGGCACCAGTGCCAAGTTGGGCTGGTTTGATAGTACCAAGTGGCTCCTGCAATCTGCCATCAAAACGTTGTCAGGCGAGTTTTGTTTTCCAGGGAAAAGCGCCGTTGTTTGTGTTTGCGGGCCTGTGGCTGGGAGTGGCCGGCTGGCTCCTTAGAATCCACGATACGCAGGATGGTTCCCAGACCCAAGATGGCACCAGTGCCAAGTCGGGCTGGTTTGATAGTACCAAGTGGTTCCTGCAATCTGCCATCCAGAAGCGGGGCAGCTTACTTTTGTTTGCCAGGGAAACGGGCCGAGCTTTGTTTTTGGGGGCCTGTGGCTGGCAGTGGCCAGCTGGCTCCTGAAAATCCATGATACGCAGCATGGTTCCCAGACCCAAGATGGCACCAGTGCCAAGTGGGGCTGGTTTGACAGTGTCAAGTGCCTCATGCAATCTCCCATCCAGAAACGGGGCAGCTGAGTTCTTTTGCCTGTGAACCGGCCGTTGTTTTTGATTGGGGTCTGTGGCCGAGAATGGTCGACTGGCTACTGACAATCCACAATACGCAGGATGGTTCCCAGACTCAAGGTGGCACCAGGGCCAAGTCGGGCTCGTTTGATAGTACCAAGTGGCTCCTGCAATCTGCCATCCTGACGCGGGGCAGCGGATCTTTGTTTGCCAGAGTAAAGTTCCGTGGTTTGTTTTTGGGGGCATATGGCTGGGAGTGGCCGGCTGGCTCCTTAAGAAGCTCGATACGCAGGATGGTTCCCAGATCCATGGTGGCACCATTGCCTAGTTTGGCTGTTTTTGTAGTACCAAGTGCGTCCTGCAATTTTCCATCCAGAAGAAGGGCAGTTGAGTTTTGTTTTCCAGGGAAAAGCGCCGTTGTTTTTGTTTGGAGGCCTGTGGCTGGGAGTGGCCGGCTGGCTCCTTTCAACACACGATACGCCGGATGGTTCCCAACCCAAGGTGGCACCAGTGCCAAGTTGGGCTGGTTTGATAGTACCAAGTGGCTCCTGCAATCTGCCATCCAGAAGCGGGGCAGCTTACTTTTGTTTGCCAGGGAAACGGGCCGAGGTTTGTGACTGGGGGCCTATGGCTGGGAGTGACCGGCTGGCTCCTGAAAAGCTACGATAGGCAGGATGGTGACCAGACCCATGGTGGCACCAGTGCCAAGTTGGGCTGGTTTGATAGTACCAAGTGGCTCCTGCAATCTGCCATCAAAAACTTGGCAGGCGAGTTTTGTTTTCCAGGGAAAAGCGCCGTTGTTTGTGTTTGGGGGCCTGTGGGTGGGAGTGGCCGGCTGGCTCCTTAGAATCCACGATATGCAGGATGGTTCCCAGACCCAAGGTGGCACCAGTGCCAAGTCGGACTGGTTTGATAGTACCAAGTGGCTCCTGCAATCTGCCATCCAGAAGTGGGGTAGCTTACTTTTGTTTGCCAGGGAAACGGGCCGAGGTTTGTGTCTGGGGGCCTATGGTTGGGAGTAACCGGCTGGCTCCTGAAAAGCTACGATAGGCAGGATGGTTCCCAGATCCAAGGTGGCACCAGTGCCAAGTCGGGCTGGTTTGATGGTGCAAAGTGGCTCCTGCAATCTGCCATCCAGACGCAGGGCAGCAGATTTTTGTTTCCAAGAGAAATGGTCCGTGGTTTGTTTTTGGGGGTATATGGCTGGGCGTGGCCTGCTGGCTCCTTAAAAAGCTACGATAGGCAGGATGGTTCCCTGACCCAAGGTGGCACCAGTGCCAAGTCGGGCGGTTTTCGTAGTACAAAGTGCGTCCTAAAATTTGCCATCCAGAAGAGGGGCAGTTGAGTTTTGTTTATCAGAGAAAAGGGCCGTGGTTTTTTTTTGGGGGCATATGGCTGAGAGTGGCCGTCTGGCCCCTGAAAATCCACGATAGGCAGGATGGTTCCCAGACCAGAGGTGGCACCAGTGCCAAGTCGGGCTGGTTTGATAGTACTAAATAGCACCTGCAATCTGCCATCAAAAAGTTGGCAGGCCAGTTTTCTTTTCCAGGGAAAAGCACCGTTGTTTGTGTTTGGGGGACTGTGGCTGGGAGTGGCCGGCTGGCTCCTTAGAACACACGATACGCAGGATGGTTCCCAGACCCAAGGTGGCACCAGTGCCACGTCGGGCTGGTTTGATGGTGAAAAGTGGCTCCTGCAATCTGCCATCCTGAAGCGGGGTAGCTTACTTTTGTGTGCCAGGGAAACGGGCCGAGGTTTATGACTGGGGGCCTAGGGCTAGGAGTGACAGGCTGGCTCCTGAAAAGCTACAATAGGCAGGATGGTTCCCAGACCCAAGGTGGCACCAGTGCCAAGTTGGGCTGGTTTGATGGTACCAAGTGGCTCCTGCAATCTGCCATCAAAAAGTTGGCAGGCCAGTTTTGTTTTCCAGGGAAAAGCGCCGTTGTTTGTGTTTGGGGGACTGTGGCTGGGAGTGGCCGGCTGGCTCCTTAGAACACAAGATACGCAGGATGGTTCCCAGACCAGAGGTGGCACCAGTGCCAAGTTGGGCTGGTTTGATAGTCCCAAGTGTCTCCTGCAATCTGTCATCCAGAAGCGGGGCAGCTTACTTTTGTTTGCCAGAGAAATAGGCCTAGGTTTTTGTTTGGGGGCCTGTGGCTAGGAGTGGCCGGCTGGCTCCTAAGAATCCACGATACGCAGGATGTTTACATGACCCATGGTGGCACCAGTGCCAAGTTGGGCTGGTTTGATAGTACCAAGTGGCTCCTGCAAACTCCATCAAAAAGTTGGCAGGCGTGTTTTGTTTTCCAGGGAACAGCGCCGTTGATTTTGTTTGGGGGCCTGTGGCTGGGAGTGGCCGGCTGGCTCCTTAGAATCCACGATACGCAGGATGGTTCCCAGACCCAAGGTGGCACCAGTGGCAAGTCGGGCTGGTTTGATTATACCAAGTGGCTCCGGCAATCTGCCATCCAGAAGTGAGGCAGCTAAGTTTTGTTTGCCAGAAAAAAGGGCCGTGGTTTTTGTTGGGGGCCTGTGGCTGGGAGTAGCCGGCTGGCTCCTTAAAATCCACGATAGGCAGGATGGTTCCCAGACCCAAGGTGGCACCAGTGCCAAGTCGGGCTGGTTTGATAGTACCAAGTGGCTCCTGCAATCTGCCATCCAGAAGCGGGGCAGCTGAGTTTTGTTTGCCAGAGAAAAAGGCTGTGGTTTGTGTTTGGGGGCCTGTGGCTGGCAGTGGCCGGCTGGCTCCTGAAAATCCACGATACGCAGCATGGTTCCCAGACCCAAGGTGGCACCAGTGCCAAGTGGGTCTCGTTTGACAGTGTAAAGTGCCTCCTGCAATCTCCCATCCAGAAGCGGGGCAGCTGAGTTTTTTTTGCCAGGGAAACGGACCTTTGTTTTTGATTGGGGTCTGTGGCCGAGAGTGGTCGGCTGTCTCCTGACAATCCACAATACGCAGGATGGTTCCCAGACCAAAGGTGGCACCAATGCCAAGTCGGGCTGGTTTGATAGTACCAAGTGTCTCCTGCAATCTGCCATCCAGAAGCGGGGCAGCTGAGTTTTGTTTGCCAGAGAAAAGGGCCGTGGGTTGTGTTTGGGGGCATATGGCTGGGAGTGGCCACCTGGCTCCTTAAAATGCACGATACGCCGCATGGTAACCAGACGCAAGGTGGCACCAGTGCCAAGTCGGGCTGTTTTTGTAGTACCCAGTGGCTTCTGCAATTTGCCATCCAGAAGCGGGGCAGCTAAATTTTGTTTGCTAGAGAAAAGGGCTGTGGTTTGTGTTTGGGGGCCTATGGCTGAGAGTGGCCGGCTGGCCCCTGAAAATCAACGATAGGCAGGATGGTTCCCAGATCCAAGGTGGCACCAGTGCCAAGTAAGGCTGGTTGTATGGTTCAAAGTGACTCCTGCAATCTGCCATCCAGAAGCGGGACAGCTGAGTTTTTTTTGCCAGAGAAAAGGTCCATGGTTTCTTTTTGGGGCATACGGCTGGGAATTGCCGGCTGGCTCCTTAAAATGCTCGATACGCAGGATGGTTCCCAGAGCCAAGGTGGCACCACTGCCAAGTCGGGCTCTTTTTGTAGTACCAAGTGCGTCCTGCAATTTGCCATCCAGAAGAGGGGCAGTTGAGTTTTGTTTGCCAGAGAAAAGGGCCGAGGTTTGTGTTTGGGGGCATATGGCTGGGAGTGTTCGGCTGGTTCCTGAATATGTACGATACGCAGGATTGTTCCCAGATCCAAGGTGGCAGCAGTGCCATGTTGTGCTGGTGTGATAGTCCCAAGTGGCTCCTGCAATCTGCCATCCAGAAGTGGGGCAGCTGATTTTTGTTTGCCAGAGAAAAGGTCCGTGGTTTGTGTTTGGGGGCATATGGCTGAGAGTGGCCGGCTGGCCCCTGAAAATCCACGATACACAGGATGGTTCCCAGATCCAAGGTGGCACCTGTGCCAAGTCGGGCTGATTTGATAGTACTAAGTAGCTCCTGCAATCTGCCATGCAGAAGCGGGGCAGCTTACTTTTGTTTTCCAGGGAAACGGGCCGAGGTTTGTGTTTGGGGGCCTATGGCTGAGAGTGACCGGCTGGCTCCTGAAAAGCTACAATAGGCAGGATGGTGACCAGACCCATGGTGGCACCAGTGCCAAGTTGGGCTGGTTTGATAGTACCAAGTGGCTCCTGCAATCTGCCATCCAGAAGCAGGGCAGCTGAGTTTTGTTTGCCAGAGAAAAGCGCCGTTGTTTGTGTTTGGGGGCATATGGCTGGGTGTGGCCAGCTGGCTCCTTAAAATGCACGATATGCAACATGGCTCCCAGACCCAAGGTGGCACAAGTGCCAAGTTGGGCTGGTTTGATAGTACCAAGTGGCTCCTGCAATCTTCCATGATCACGTGGAGAAATACTTTCTGGTTTCAGCCTCATGCTCTTTCTTCTCTCCCTCAACTTCTCTATCACCTCTCATCTGGTTCACATGCGCTGTCTTCAAGGTCCACAGGCTACTTTTCACAGAATCTTCTGGCCTGATGAAGTAAGGATGATGAATAGAACAGAGCTGGGATCTATTTTCCAGTTTGGATAAAATGCATTCTGCACACAAATCCAAGGAGAACGGGCTGCCCCGATGCCCAGAAAATCTTTCACTCCTGCTAGTGTTCTACGTCAACCGCAACTTAGTCTGAAAGAAAAGCTTTTTCTCTGAGAGCATCTGAGAGGTTTGCATGAAGCACTGATATCTGACATATGCAATTTTGAATAGGAGAGGAAAAAGAAAATGGCAAGGAGTTTTTAATTTTAGTGGTTTCAATTTTAATTTCCGTGCACTTTTTCAAAACTTGTCAGCTCAAATGCCCATCAACATCTTTTAGTCATCTGTAAGTCAGTATTCATATAAAATGTGCTTCAAATCCAAAGAATTTCAAATTTGCACTCCAAGCTTCTATGCCTAGATTTATGATTTCCTACACATATTAGATGAAAGGAAGGCCTTTTTTACTGTGGGAGTGCTGGAACACTGGAACAGGTTGCCCAGAGAAGTTGTGGGTGTCCCATCCCTGAAAGTATTCAAGGTCACCTTGGACGGGGCTTGGAGCAGCAACAAAGGAGAAGCTTGATGGTAGAGAAACAAAGTTGGACTATAGAAGAAACTCGGATTGAAGTATAGGATCAAGTTTTCTCTCAGCTCTTGGGGTAAATTCAAAGTTGTACAAAATGACATTTATCTGTGCTATTCACTACTGTAACAGAAAGTTTCATGAAAACTGTACAGAAGATAGTAAATTTTAAAAGAGATAAGAATTACAGCATAAAATCCATGGGATAGGTTACAACATGAGACACTCTCTAAGAGAAAATCTCTGTGTTTCAGCACTTCATCGGGGTAAGATTTCATGAAGTGCCAAAGAAGGCGGCAAAATATCATTCGGGACATTATTTACTGGAATTCAGCCTGGCCATTAGTAGGAACTGCCTTTGAACATATCATGTAGATATACCACACACGCTTTCCCTTCACTGAAAAATTACTGTTTACAACAAATAAGCAATTGACGATCAAAATTGATTGAAAGCATCTTAAACATGTCAAGTATTTCATTGTAGATGATCTGTGATCCAAATGCTTCTTCCACCTTCGAGAGGGACAGAAGAATTCTTCCATATCATGATGGTTTAAAATTGTATCAACCAATGTTTTCTGCTGAAAAGATATCATCTATTTTTTTCTATTTTTGGAAGAAAATATTCCTAGACATACAACAGGTGAGAACTAAGTAATTTTAAAGAAACAAATGAAATGAAAATATTCTGTAAATAGAATGAAATGAAAAGCTGTGTTTTAAATAGGAGCTAAATATTAAACAGAATTTTTGTACCAGGCATTTGAATTACTGCACCAGCTCTTTTGCCCATCAAGAGAGGCATTTAGCATTTCAGTCTTTTCCAAGGTGTTCATGATCTGCTATGCTGATCTCTGTGTGTGCCTAGGTGTGTGTGGAGGGGGGGGCATATGAAGGGGAGTGTGTATGTTTGCTTTACAATTGTTGTGGCAGATTCATGCCTCAGCTCCACATTTTGTTTTAAAAAGGTCACACCGAGTGGATATGAAGTTTACTATCAACAAGAGATCGATTCCCAAATCATCCATTTGACTCTCCCTTATAAATCATGTGCTTTGTTGCATATTTTATCAAATATACTTTCAAGCCAGATGGAGGAAGGAGGATGTGGGAATCCCTCCACCATCTTGCAACTTTTATGTAAGTAGGTTTTCAAGAAAATCATCATTTCTCTTTTAAATATGTCTGGAACAGGCATGATGGTAGTGTCAACCTGTTGGAGTTTTTGTTGCTGGAAGAAGTTGTACAAAAGGATTGGTTTTTACATTGACCAGTTACTGAATCAAGCGCAGGAATACATTGGAAATTTAGCTGGGGGTTCCTTTTCCCAGCAGACTACTTCTAGAACGAGCTTGTACACTGAAGCTGACTCTTTTGCTCTCTTTTTGTTTCTTTCCTATTTTCTTGGCTTCTTTGCCACTATCTAGACAATTTTGGAACTTTGTTCCCAACTAAAATGGTTTCAATAGTCTGATTGTGATCATACATTTTTACAAGGAATTTTTAAAATCTTTCCTCGAGTCCAGAAAGTCAAGGACTTAGATCTTTTTCTTCCCTTATCAATATTGCCATGAAATTGATAAATAAAGACCAACTCTTTATTTTTGTTTTTAACCCACGTAGATAATTCCCATCCATTAATCCATTTTGTGGACCAATAGCTGCCATTCTGATGGAAGCTGTCACTTCTTAACAATAGGCATTCTGTGACTATGTTGACAGCACTTTGGGTGAAGATCCTAACTGGTCTTAGATATACATAGGGAGAAATTTGCTCAGCCAGTGTCAGTCTTAAGCATGCGTATCAGAAGATCTTTCTAGAGCTGGGAATTTTCCCATGAAAGGGATTCAGTTAGGGAAGAGACACTTGTGCCAGAGTTTTACATTCTTCTTGAACACTGCTTAAGGAACTTAGATGCCATGTCCATTTGGATCTCTGTCTGCACAGAACTTTGTCATGCCAGTGCTTTGAAATGCATCTTGAAGAGAATTCACTAGCACAGAATGAAAGAGAGTGGAAGGGGTTGGTGGGGCTAACCAGGCCCAACCCCCCTGCCTAAACCAGGATACCTAGAGCCTCTTGCCCAGGATTCTATCTGGGTGTACTTTTAATGTCTTCAAAGATCCAGGCTCCACAATCTTTCTGGGCAGTCTGTGCCGTGGTTCAGTCACCCTGACAGTAAAGAAACATTTACTGATGTTCAAAGGCAATCTCCTGTATTTCAGTGTGTGCCCACTGCCTCTTGTCTTTTCCCTCAGCATCACTGAAAAGACACTGATTCCCTCCCCTTTGCACTATTGCTTCCATATGTATGTGTGATGCCATGTAGAGGTATGTCAAAAACCTCCCTGAAGCCCAGGCAGATAATATTCCCTTCATCTACCAGTCAAGTTGATTCATCAGAGGAGTTTAAAGTGATGTTCAGCATGAAATTCCCCTGAAAAATCATGCTAACTACATTATTTGGTCATCTGTCATGTGCCTGGCAAGGATTTCCAGGAAGAGCTGCTTCATCAACTTCCTGGGGATAAAAAAGAGGCTGGCTGGTTTGTACTATGGCGAGTCCTCTTAATTGCCTTTTTTGAAGATGGGTGTCATTTGCTAACATCCACTCTTTAGCCTCTCTTGTCGTCTACATCTTAGCAAAACGCTTTTCCACTATGTCTGGCTAGGAAAAACTGTGCCAGCACAGAAAACATCTCCCATCGTGTTCTAGAAGTTGCACGGATGTCTGCCAAGTGTTTGGCAGGAAGAAAAGAAAAGTTGTCCAAAACAGCTTCCAATCGAATGTTCCTGTGATTGGAAAAGTCAGGAGAGTGCAAAGGTACTGTTTTCTATCAGTTGGCAAGGTGCGCACACAATCCCAGTGTTGTACAGCTTGCTTCTTCACCTTCCCGAAGCTGCCGCTCTCGCCGGCTGCCGGAGCCCAAGAAGCGGCTTCTTCGCGCAAAGACGATTGTGCCGCTCACAGGGCTCTCCTTAGCGCGGCTTCTGCCGAAAGACGCCCGGCAGCGGCTCTTACCTCCGGAGAGCATCCTACCTTCGTCTTTAGCTCCTCTTCTCATCTACACCTAGGCAAAAAGCTTCTCCACTATGTCTGGCTAGGAAAAACTGTGCCAGCACAGAAAACATCTCCCATCGTGTTCTAGAAGTTGCACGGATGTCTGCCAAGTGTTTGGCAGGAAGAAAAGAAAAGTTGTCCAAAACAGCTTCCAATCGAATGTTCCTGTGATTGGAAAAGTCAGGAGAGTGCAAAGGTACTGTTTTCTATCAGTTGGCAAGGTGCGCACACAATCCCAGTGTTGTACAGCTTGCTTCTTCACCTTCCCGAAGCTGCCGCTCTCGCCGGCTGCCGGAGCCCAAGAAGCGGCTTCTTCGCGCAAAGACGATTGTGCCGCTCACAGGGCTCTCCTTAGCGCGGCTTCTGCCGAAAGACGCCCGGCAGCGGCTCTTACCTCCGGAGAGCATCCTACCTTCGTCTTTCGCGTCTTTTGTAGTCTACATCTTAGCAAAACGCTTTTCCACTATGTCTGGCTAGGAAAAACTGTGCCAGCACAGAAAACATCTCCCATCGTGTTCTAGAAGTTGCACGGATGTCTGCCAAGTGTTTGGCAGGAAGAAAAGAAAAGTTGTCCAAAACAGCTTCCAATCGAATGTTCCTGTGATTGGAAAAGTCAGGAGAGTGCAAAGGTACTGTTTTCTATCAGTTGGCAAGGTGCGCACACAATCCCAGTGTTGTACAGCTTGCTTCTTCACCTTCCCGAAGCAGCCGCTTTCGCCGGCTGCCGGAGCCCAAGAAGCGGCTTCTTCGCGCAAAGACGATTGTGCCGCTCACAGTGCTCTCCTTAGCGCAGCTTCTGCCGAAAGACGCCCGGCAGCGGCTCTTACCTCCGGAGAGTGGCAGCTTCGGGAAGATGAAGAAGCAAGCTGTACAACACTGGGATTGTGTGCGCACCTTGCCAACTGATAGAAAACAGTACCTTTGCACTCTCCTGACTTTTCCAATCACAGGAACATTCGATTGGAAGCTGTTTTGGACAACTTTTCTTTTCTTCCTGCCAAACACTTGGCAGACATCCGTGCAACTTCTAGAACACGATGGGAGATGTTTTCTGTGCTGGCACAGTTTTTCCTAGCCAGACATAGTGGAAAAGCGTTTTGCTAAGATGTAGACTACAAAAGACGCGAAAGACGAAGGTAGGATGCTCTCCGGAGGTAAGAGCCGCTGCCGGGCGTCTTTCGGCAGAAGCCGCGCTAAGGAGAGCACTGTGAGCGGCACAATCGTCTTTGCGCGAAGAAGCCGCTTCTTCGGCTCCGGCAGCCGGCGAGAGCGGCAGCTTCGGGAAGGTGAAGAAGCAAGCTGTACAACACTGGGATTGTGTGCGCACCTTGCCAACTGATAGAAAACAGTATCTTTGCACTCTCCTGACTTTTCCAATCACAGGAACATTCGATTGGAAGCTGTTTTGGACAACTTTTCTTTTCTTCCTGCCAAACACTTGGCAGACATCCGTGCAACTTCTAGAACACGATGGGAGATGTTTTCTGTGCTGGCACAGTTTTTCCTAGCCAGACATAGTGGAAAAGCGTTTTGCTAAGATGTAGACTACAAAAGACGCGAAAGACGAAGGTAGGATGCTCTCCGGAGGTAAGAGCCGCTGCCGGGCGTCTTTCGGCAGAAGCCGCGCTAAGGAGAGCACTGTGAGCGGCACAATCGTCTTTGCGCGAAGAAGCCGCTTCTTGGGCTCCGGCAGCCGGCGAGAGCGGCAGCTTCGGGAAGGTGAAGAAGCAAGCTGTACAACACTGGGATTGTGTGCGCACCTTGCCAACTGATAGAAAACAGTACCTTTGCACTCTCCTGACTTTTCCAATCACAGGAACATTCGATTGGAAGCTGTTTTGGACAACTTTTCTTTTCTTCCTGCCAAACACTTGGCAGACATCCGTGCAACTTCTAGAAAACGATGGGAGATGTTTTCTGTGCTGGCACAGTTTTTCCTAGCCAGACATAGTGGAGAAGCGTTTTGCTAAGATGTAGACTACAAAAGACGCGAAAGACGAAGGTAGGATGCTCTCCGGAGGTAAGAGCCGCTGCCGGGCGTCTTTCGGCAGAAGCCGCGCTAAGGAGAGCACTGTGAGCGGCACAATCGTCTTTGCGCGAAGAAGCCGCTTCTTGGGCTCCGGCAGCCGGCGAGAGCGGCAGCTTCGGGAAGGTGAAGAAGCAAGCTGTACAACACTGGGATTGTGTGCGCACCTTGCCAACTGATAGAAAACAGTACCTTTGCACTCTCCTGACTTTTCCAATCACATGAACATTCGATTGGAAGCTGTTTTGGACAACTTTTCTTTTCTTCCTGCCAAACACTTGGCAGACATCCGTGCAACTTCTAGAAAACGATGGGAGATGTTTTCTGTGCTGGCACGGGTTTTCCTAGCCAGACATAGTGGAAAAGCGTTTTGCTAAGATGTAGACTACAAAAGACGCGAAAGACGAAGGTAGGATGCTCTCCGGAGGTAAGAGCCGCTGCCGGGCGTCTTTCGGCAGAAGCCGCGCTAAGGAGAGCCCTGTAAGCGGCACAATCGTCTTTGCGCGAAGAAGCCGCTTCTTGGGCTCCGGCAGCCGGCGAGAGCGGCAGCTTCGGGAAGGTGAAGAAGCAAGCTGTACAACACTGGGATTGTGTGCGCACCTTGCCAACTGATAGAAAACAGTACCTTTGCACTCTCCTGACTTTTCCAATCACAGGAACATTCGATTGGAAGCTGTTTTGGACAACTTTTCTTTTCTTCCTGCCAAACACTTGGCAGACATCCGTGCAACTTCTAGAACACGATGGGAGATGTTTTCTGTGCTGGCACAGTTTTTCCTAGCCAGACATAGTGGAAAAGCTTTTTGCCGAGGTGTAGATGAGAAGAGGAGCTAAAGACGAAGGTAGGATGCTCTCCGGAGGTAAGAGCCGCTGCCGGGCGTCTTTCGGCAGAAGCCGCGCTAAGGAGAGCACTGTGAGCGGCACAATCGTCTTTGCGCGAAGAAGCCGCTTCTTGGGCTCCGGCAGCCGGCGAGAGCGGCAGCTTCGGGAAGGTGAAGAAGCAAGCTGTACAACACTGGGATTGTGTGCGCACCTTGCCAACTGATAGAAAACAGTACCTTTGCACTCTCCTGACTTTTCCAATCACAGGAACATTCGATTGGAAGCTGTTTTGGACAACTTTTCTTTTCTTCCTGCCAAACACTTGGCAGACATCCGTGCAACTTCTAGAAAACGATGGGAGATGTTTTCTGTGCTGGCACAGTTTTTCCTAGCCAGACATAGTGGAGAAGCGTTTTGCTAAGATGTAGACTACAAAAGACGCGAAAGACGAAGGTAGGATGCTCTCCGGAGGTAAGAGCCGCTGCCGGGCGTCTTTCGGCAGAAGCCGCGCTAAGGAGAGCCCTGTGAGCGGCACAATCGTCTTTGCGCGAAGAAGCCGCTTCTTGGGCTCCGGCAGCCGGCGAGAGCGGCAGCTTCGGGAAGGTGAAGAAGCAAGCTGTACAACACTGGGATTGTGTGCGCACCTTGCCAACTGATAGAAAACAGTACCTTTGCACTCTCCTGACTTTTCCAATCACATGAACATTCGATTGGAAGCTGTTTTGGACAACTTTTCTTTTCTTCCTGCCAAACACTTGGCAGACATCCGTGCAACTTCTAGAAAACGATGGGAGATGTTTTCTGTGCTGGCACGGGTTTTCCTAGCCAGACATAGTGGAAAAGCGTTTTGCTAAGATGTAGACTACAAAAGACGCGAAAGACGAAGGTAGGATGCTCTCCGGAGGTAAGAGCCGCTGCCGGGCGTCTTTCGGCAGAAGCCGCGCTAAGGAGAGCCCTGTAAGCGGCACAATCGTCTTTGCGCGAAGAAGCCGCTTCTTGGGCTCCGGCAGCCGGCGAGAGCGGCAGCTTCGGGAAGGTGAAGAAGCAAGCTGTACAACACTGGGATTGTGTGCGCACCTTGCCAACTGATAGAAAACAGTATCTTTGCACTCTCCTGACTTTTCCAATCACAGGAACATTCGATTGGAAGCTGTTTTGGACAACTTTTCTTTTCTTCCTGCCAAACACTTGGCAGACATCCGTGCAACTTCTAGAACACGATGGGAGATGTTTTCTGTGCTGGCACAGTTTTTCCTAGCCAGACATAGTGGAAAAGCGTTTTGCTAAGATGTAGACTACAAAAGACGCGAAAGACGAAGGTAGGATGCTCTCCGGAGGTAAGAGCCGCTGCCGGGCGTCTTTCGGCAGAAGCCGCGCTAAGGAGAGCACTGTGAGCGGCACAATCGTCTTTGCGCGAAGAAGCCGCTTCTTGGGCTCCGGCAGCCGGCGAGAGCGGCAGCTTCGGGAAGGTGAAGAAGCAAGCTGTACAACACTGGGATTGTGTGCGCACCTTGCCAACTGATAGAAAACAGTACCTTTGCACTCTCCTGACTTTTCCAATCACAGGAACATTCGATTGGAAGCTGTTTTGGACAACTTTTCTTTTCTTCCTGCCAAACACTTGGCAGACATCCGTGCAACTTCTAGAACACGATGGGAGATGTTTTCTGTGCTGGCACAGTTTTTCCTAGCCAGACATAGTGGAAAAGCGTTTTGCTAAGATGTAGACTACAAAAGACGCGAAAGACGAAGGTAGGATGCTCTCCGGAGGTAAGAGCCGCTGCCGGGCGTCTTTCGGCAGAAGCCGCGCTAAGGAGAGCCCTGTAAGCGGCACAATCGTCTTTGCGCGAAGAAGCCGCTTCTTGGGCTCCGGCAGCCGGCGAGAGCGGCAGCTTCGGGAAGGTGAAGAAGCAAGCTGTACAACACTGGGATTGTGTGCGCACCTTGCCAACTGATAGAAAACAGTACCTTTGCACTCTCCTGACTTTTCCAATCACAGGAACATTCGATTGGAAGCTGTTTTGGACAACTTTTCTTTTCTTCCTGCCAAACACTTGGCAGACATCCGTGCAACTTCTAGAAAACGATGGGAGATGTTTTCTGTGCTGGCACGGGTTTTCCTAGCCAGACATAGTGGAAAAGCGTTTTGCTAAGATGTAGACTACAAAAGACGCGAAAGACGAAGGTAGGATGCTCTCCGGAGGTAAGAGCCGCTGCCGGGCGTCTTTCGGCAGAAGCCGCGCTAAGGAGAGCACTGTGAGCGGCACAATCGTCTTTGCGCGAAGAAGCCGCTTCTTGGGCTCCGGCAGCCGGCGAGAGCGGCAGCTTCGGGAAGGTGAAGAAGCAAGCTGTACAACACTGGGATTGTGTGCGCACCTTGCCAACTGATAGAAAACAGTACCTTTGCACTCTCCTGACTTTTCCAATCACAGGAACATTCGATTGGAAGCTGTTTTGGACAACTTTTCTTTTCTTCCTGCCAAACACTTGGCAGACATCCGTGCAACTTCTAGAACACGATGGGAGATGTTTTCTGTGCTGGCACAGTTTTTCCTAGCCAGACATAGTGGAAAAGCGTTTTGCTAAGATGTAGACTACAAAAGACGAGAAAGACGAAGGTAGGATGCTCTCCGGAGGTAAGAGCCGCTGCCGGGCGTCTTTCGGCAGAAGCCGCGCTAAGGAGAGCACTGTGAGCGGCACAATCGTCTTTGCGCGAAGAAGCCGCTTCTTGGGCTCCGGCAGCCGGCGAGAGCGGCAGCTTCGGGAAGGTGAAGAAGCAAGCTGTACAACACTGGGATTGTGTGCGCACCTTGCCAACTGATAGAAAACAGTACCTTTGCACTCTCCTGACTTTTCCAATCACAGGAACATTCGATTGGAAGCTGTTTTGGACAACTTTTCTTTTCTTCCTGCCAAACACTTGGCAGACATCCGTGCAACTTCTAGAACACGATGGGAGATGTTTTCTGTGCTGGCACAGTTTTTCCTAGCCAGACATAGTGGAAAAGCGTTTTGCTAAGATGTAGACTACAAAAGACGCGAAAGACGAAGGTAGGATGCTCTCCGGAGGTAAGAGCCGCTGCCGGGCGTCTTTCGGCAGAAGCCGCGCTAAGGAGAGCCCTGTAAGCGGCACAATCGTCTTTGCGCGAAGAAGCCGCTTCTTGGGCTCCGGCAGCCGGCGAGAGCGGCAGCTTCGGGAAGGTGAAGAAGCAAGCTGTACAACACTGGGATTGTGTGCGCACCTTGCCAACTGATAGAAAACAGTACCTTTGCACTCTCCTGACTTTTCCAATCACATGAACATTCGATTGGAAGCTGTTTTGGACAACTTTTCTTTTCTTCCTGCCAAACACTTGGCAGACATCCGTGCAACTTCTAGAAAACGATGGGAGATGTTTTCTGTGCTGGCACGGGTTTTCCTAGCCAGACATAGTGGAAAAGCGTTTTGCTAAGATGTAGACTACAAAAGACGCGAAAGACGAAGGTAGGATGCTCTCCGGAGGTAAGAGCCGCTGCCGGGCGTCTTTCGGCAGAAGCCGCGCTAAGGAGAGCCCTGTGAGCGGCACAATCGTCTTTGCGCGAAGAAGCCGCTTCTTGGGCTCCGGCAGCCGGCGAGAGCGGCAGCTTCGGGAAGGTGAAGAAGCAAGCTGTACAACACTGGGATTGTGTGCGCACCTTGCCAACTGATAGAAAACAGTACCTTTGCACTCTCCTGACTTTTCCAATCACAGGAACATTCGATTGGAAGCTGTTTTGGACAACTTTTCTTTTCTTCCTGCCAAACACTTGGCAGACATCCGTGCAACTTCTAGAACACGATGGGAGATGTTTTCTGTGCTGGCACAGTTTTTCCTAGCCAGACATAGTGGAGAAGCTTTTTGCCTAGGTGTAGATGAGAAGAGGAGCTAAAGACGAAGGTAGGATGCTCTCCGGAGGTAAGAGCCGCTGCCGGGCGTCTTTCGGCAGAAGCCGCGCTAAGGAGAGCCCTGTGAGCGGCACAATCGTCTTTGCGCGAAGAAGCCGCTTCTTGGGCTCCGGCAGCCGGCGAGAGCGGCAGCTTCGGGAAGGTGAAGAAGCAAGCTGTACAACACTGGGATTGTGTGCGCACCTTGCCAACTGATAGAAAACAGTACCTTTGCACTCTCCTGACTTTTCCAATCACAGGAACATTCGATTGGAAGCTGTTTTGGACAACTTTTCTTTTCTTCCTGCCAAACACTTGGCAGACATCCGTGCAACTTCTAGAACACGATGGGAGATGTTTTCTGTGCTGGCACAGTTTTTCCTAGCCAGACATAGTGGAAAAGCGTTTTGCTAAGATGTAGACGACAAGAGAGGCTAAAGAGTGGATGTTAGCAAATGACACCCATCTTCAAAAAAGGCAATTAAGAGGACTCGCCATAGTACAAACCAGCCAGCCTCTTTTTTATCCCCAGGAAGTTGATGAAGCAGCTCTTCCTGGAAATCCTTGCCAGGCACATGACAGATGACCAAATAATGTAGTTAGCATGATTTTTCAGGGGAATTTCATGCTGAACATCACTTTAAACTCCTCTGATGAATCAACTTGACTGGTAGATGAAGGGAATATTATCTGCCTGGGCTTCAGGGAGGTTTTTGACATACCTCTACATGGCATCACACATACATATGGAAGCAATAGTGCAAAGGGGAGGGAATCAGTGTCTTTTCAGTGATGCTGAGGGAAAAGACAAGAGGCAGTGGGCACACACTGAAATACAGGAGATTGCCTTTGAACATCAGTAAATGTTTCTTTACTGTCAGGGTGACTGAACCACGGCACAGACTGCCCAGAAAGATTGTGGAGCCTGGATCTTTGAAGACATTAAAAGTACACCCAGATAGAATCCTGGGCAAGAGGCTCTAGGTATCCTGGTTTAGGCAGGGGGGTTGGGCCTGGTTAGCCCCACCAACCCCTTCCACTCTCTTTCATTCTGTGCTAGTGAATTCTCTTCAAGATGCATTTCAAAGCACTGGCATGACAAAGTTCTGTGCAGACAGAGATCCAAATGGACATGGCATCTAAGTTCCTTAAGCAGTGTTCAAGAAGAATGTAAAACTCTGGCACAAGTGTCTCTTCCCTAACTGAATCCCTTTCATGGGAAAATTCCCAGCTCTAGAAAGATCTTCTGATACGCATGCTTAAGACTGACACTGGCTGAGCAAATTTCTCCCTATGTATATCTAAGACCAGTTAGGATCTTCACCCAAAGTGCTGTCAACATAGTCACAGAATGCCTATTGTTAAGAAGTGACAGCTTCCATCAGAATGGCAGCTATTGGTCCACAAAATGGATTAATGGATGGGAATTATCTACGTGGGTTAAAAACAAAAATAAAGAGTTGGTCTTTATTTATCAATTTCATGGCAATATTGATAAGGGAAGAAAAAGATCTAAGTCCTTGACTTTCTGGACTCGAGGAAAGATTTTAAAAATTCCTTGTAAAAATGTATGATCACAATCAGACTATTGAAACCATTTTAGTTGGGAACAAAGTTCCAAAATTGTCTAGATAGTGGCAAAGAAGCCAAGAAAATAGGAAAGAAACAAAAAGAGAGCAAAAGAGTCAGCTTCAGTGTACAAGCTCGTTCTAGAAGTAGTCTGCTGGGAAAAGGAACCCCCAGCTAAATTTCCAATGTATTCCTGCGCTTGATTCAGTAACTGGTCAATGTAAAAACCAATCCTTTTGTACAACTTCTTCCAGCAACAAAAACTCCAACAGGTTGACACTACCATCATGCCTGTTCCAGACATATTTAAAAGAGAAATGATGATTTTCTTGAAAACCTACTTACATAAAAGTTGCAAGATGGTGGAGGGATTCCCACATCCTCCTTCCTCCATCTGGCTTGAAAGTATATTTGATAAAATATGCAACAAAGCACATGATTTATAAGGGAGAGTCAAATGGATGATTTGGGAATCGATCTCTTGTTGATAGTAAACTTCATATCCACTCGGTGTGACCTTTTTAAAACAAAATGTGGAGCTGAGGCATGAATCTGCCACAACAATTGTAAAGCAAACATACACACTCCCCTTCATATGCCCCCCCCTCCACACACACCTAGGCACACACAGAGATCAGCATAGCAGATCATGAACACCTTGGAAAAGACTGAAATGCTAAATGCCTCTCTTGATGGGCAAAAGAGCTGGTGCAGTAATTCAAATGCCTGGTACAAAAATTCTGTTTAATATTTAGCTCCTATTTAAAACACAGCTTTTCATTTCATTCTATTTACAGAATATTTTCATTTCATTTGTTTCTTTAAAATTACTTAGTTCTCACCTGTTGTATGTCTAGGAATATTTTCTTCCAAAAATAGAAAAAAATAGATGATATCTTTTCAGCAGAAAACATTGGTTGATACAATTTTAAACCATCATGATATGGAAGAATTCTTCTGTCCCTCTCGAAGGTGGAAGAAGCATTTGGATCACAGATCATCTACAATGAAATACTTGACATGTTTAAGATGCTTTCAATCAATTTTGATCGTCAATTGCTTATTTGTTGTAAACAGTAATTTTTCAGTGAAGGGAAAGCGTGTGTGGTATATCTACATGATATGTTCAAAGGCAGTTCCTACTAATGGCCAGGCTGAATTCCAGTAAATAATGTCCCGAATGATATTTTGCCGCCTTCTTTGGCACTTCATGAAATCTTACCCCGATGAAGTGCTGAAACACAGAGATTTTCTCTTAGAGAGTGTCTCATGTTGTAACCTATCCCATGGATTTTATGCTGTAATTCTTATCTCTTTTAAAATTTACTATCTTCTGTACAGTTTTCATGAAACTTTCTGTTACAGTAGTGAATAGCACAGATAAATGTCATTTTGTACAACTTTGAATTTACCCCAAGAGCTGAGAGAAAACTTGATCCTATACTTCAATCCGAGTTTCTTCTATAGTCCAACTTTGTTTCTCTACCATCAAGCTTCTCCTTTGTTGCTGCTCCAAGCCCCGTCCAAGGTGACCTTGAATACTTTCAGGGATGGGACACCCACAACTTCTCTGGGCAACCTGTTCCAGTGTTCCAGCACTCCCACAGTAAAAAAGGCCTTCCTTTCATCTAATATGTGTAGGAAATCATAAATCTAGGCATAGAAGCTTGGAGTGCAAATTTGAAATTCTTTGGATTTGAAGCACATTTTATATGAATACTGACTTACAGATGACTAAAAGATGTTGATGGGCATTTGAGCTGACAAGTTTTGAAAAAGTGCACGGAAATTAAAATTGAAACCACTAAAATTAAAAACTCCTTGCCATTTTCTTTTTCCTCTCCTATTCAAAATTGCATATGTCAGATATCAGTGCTTCATGCAAACCTCTCAGATGCTCTCAGAGAAAAAGCTTTTCTTTCAGACTAAGTTGCGGTTGACGTAGAACACTAGCAGGAGTGAAAGATTTTCTGGGCATCGGGGCAGCCCGTTCTCCTTGGATTTGTGTGCAGAATGCATTTTATCCAAACTGGAAAATAGATCCCAGCTCTGTTCTATTCATCATCCTTACTTCATCAGGCCAGAAGATTCTGTGAAAAGTAGCCTGTGGACCTTGAAGACAGCGCATGTGAACCAGATGAGAGGTGATAGAGAAGTTGAGGGAGAGAAGAAAGAGCATGAGGCTGAAACCAGAAAGTATTTCTCCACGTGATCATGGAAGATGGCAGGAGCCACTTGGTACTATCAAACCAGCCCAACTTGGCACTGGTGCCACCTTGGGTCTGGGAGCCATGTTGCATATCGTGCATTTTAAGGAGCCAGCTGGCCACACCCAGCCATATGCCCCCAAACACAAACCAAGGCCCTTTTCTCTGGCAAACAAAACTCAGCTGCCCTGCTTCTGGATGGCATAATGCAGGAGCCACTTGGTACTATCAAACCAGCCCAACTTGGCACTGGTGCCACCATGGGTCTGGTCACCATCCTGCCTATTGTAGCTTTTCAGGAGCCAGCCGGTCACTCTCAGCCATAGGCCCCCAAACACAAACCTCGGCCCGTTTCCCTGGCAAACAAAAGTAAGCTGCCCCGCTTCTGCATGGCAGATTGCAGGAGCTACTTAGTACTATCAAATCAGCCCGACTTGGCACAGGTGCCACCTTGGATCTGGGAACCATCCTGTGTATCGTGGATTTTCAGGGGCCAGCCGGCCACTCTCAGCCATATGCCCCCAAACACAAACCACGGACCTTTTCTCTGGCAAACAAAAATCAGCTGCCCCACTTCTGGATGGCAGATTGCAGGAGCCACTTGGGACTATCACACCAGCACAACATGGCACTGCTGCCACCTTGGATCTGGGAACAATCCTGCGTATCGTACATATTCAGGAACCAGCCGAACACTCCCAGCCATATGCCCCCAAACACAAACCTCGGCCCTTTTCTCTGGCAAACAAAACTCAACTGCCCCTCTTCTGGATGGCAAATTGCAGGACGCACTTGGTACTACAAAAAGAGCCCGACTTGGCAGTGGTGCCACCTTGGCTCTGGGAACCATCCTGCGTATCGAGCATTTTAAGGAGCCAGCCGGCAATTCCCAGCCGTATGCCCCAAAAAGAAACCATGGACCTTTTCTCTGGCAAAAAAAACTCAGCTGTCCCGCTTCTGGATGGCAGATTGCAGGAGTCACTTTGAACCATACAACCAGCCTTACTTGGCACTGGTGCCACCTTGGATCTGGGAACCATCCTGCCTATCGTTGATTTTCAGGGGCCAGCCGGCCACTCTCAGCCATAGGCCCCCAAACACAAACCACAGCCCTTTTCTCTAGCAAACAAAATTTAGCTGCCCCGCTTCTGGATGGCAAATTGCAGAAGCCACTGGGTACTACAAAAACAGCCCGACTTGGCACTGGTGCCACCTTGCGTCTGGTTACCATGCGGCGTATCGTGCATTTTAAGGAGCCAGGTGGCCACTCCCAGCCATATGCCCCCAAACACAACCCACGGCCCTTTTCTCTGGCAAACAAAACTCAGCTGCCCCGCTTCTGGATGGCAGATTGCAGGAGACACTTGGTACTATCAAACCAGCCCGACTTGGCATTGGTGCCACCTTTGGTCTGGGAACCATCCTGCGTATTGTGGATTGTCAGGAGACAGCCGACCACTCTCGGCCACAGACCCCAATCAAAAACAAAGGTCCGTTTCCCTGGCAAAAAAAACTCAGCTGCCCCGCTTCTGGATGGGAGATTGCAGGAGGCACTTTACACTGTCAAACGAGACCCACTTGGCACTGGTGCCACCTTGGGTCTGGGAACCATGCTGCGTATCGTGGATTTTCAGGAGCCAGCCGGCCACTGCCAGCCACAGGCCCCCAAACACAAACCACAGCCTTTTTCTCTGGCAAACAAAACTCAGCTGCCCCGCTTCTGGATGGCAGATTGCAGGAGCCACTTGGTACTATCAAACCAGCCCGACTTGGCACTGGTGCCACCTTGGGTCTGGGAACCATCCTGCCTATCGTGGATTTTAAGGAGCCAGCCGGCTACTCCCAGCCACAGGCCCCCAACAAAAACCACGGCCCTTTTTTCTGGCAAACAAAATTAGCTGCCTCACTTCTGGATGGCAGATTGCCGGAGCCACTTGGTACTATCAAACCAGCCCGACTTGCCACTGGTGCCACCTTGGGTCTGGGAACCATCCTGCGTATCGTGGATTCTAAGGAGCCAGCCGGCCACTCCCAGCCACAGGCCCCCAAACAAAATCAACGGCGCTGTTCCCTGGAAAACAAAACACGCCTGCCAACTTTTTGATGGAGTTTGCAGGAGCCACTTGGTACTATCAAACCAGCCCAACTTGGCACTGGTGCCACCATGGGTCATGTAAACATCCTGCGTATCGTGGATTCTTAGGAGCCAGCCGGCCACTCCTAGCCACAGGCCCCCAAACAAAAACCTAGGCCTATTTCTCTGGCAAACAAAAGTAAGCTGCCCCGCTTCTGGATGGCAGATTGCAGGAGACACTTGGGACTATCAAACCAGCCCAACTTGGCACTGGTGCCACCTCTGGTCTGGGAACCATCCTGCGTATCTTGTGTTCTAAGGAGCCAGCCGGCCACTCCCAGCCACAGTCCCCCAAACACAAACAACGGCGCTTTTCCCTGGAAAACAAAACTGGCCTGCCAACTTTTTGATGGCAGATTGCAGGAGCCACTTGGTACCATCAAACCAGCCCAACTTGGCACTGGTGCCACCTTGGGTCTGGGAACCATCCTGCCTATTGTAGCTTTTCAGGAGCCAGCCTGTCACTCCTAGCCCTAGGCCCCCAGTCATAAACCTCGGCCCGTTTCCCTGGCACACAAAAGTAAGCTACCCCGCTTCAGGATGGCAGATTGCAGGAGCCACTTTGCACCATCAAACTAGCCCGACGTGGCACTGGTGCCACCTTGGGTCTGGGAACCATCCTGCGTATCGTGTGTTCTAAGGAGCCAGCCGGCCACTCCCAGCCACAGTCCCCCAAACAAAAACAACGGTGCTTTTCCCTGGAAAAGAAAACTGGCCTGCCAACTTTTTGATGGCAGATTGCAGGTGCTATTTAGTACTATCAAACCAGCCCGACTTGGCACTGGTGCCACCTCTGGTCTGGGAACCATCCTGCCTATCGTGGATTTTCAGGGGCCAGACGGCCACTCTCAGCCATATGCCCCCAAAAAAAAACCACGGCCCTTTTCTCTGATAAACAAAACTCAACTGCCCCTCTTCTGGATGGCAAATTTTAGGACGCACTTTGTACTACGAAAACCGCCCGACTTGGCACTGGTGCCACCTTGGGTCAGGGAACCATCCTGCCTATCGTAGCTTTTTAAGGAGCCAGCAGGCCACGCCCAGCCATATACCCCCAAAAACAAACCACGGACCATTTCTCTTGGAAACAAAAATCTGCTGCCCTGCGTCTGGATGGCAGATCGCAGGAGCCACTTTGCACCATCAAACCAGCCCGACTTGGCACTGGTGCCACCTCAGGTCTGGGAACCATCCTGCATATCGTGGATTCTAAGGAGCCAGCCGGCCACTCCCACCCACAGGCCCCCAAACACAAACAACGGCGCTTTTCCCTGGAAAACAAAACTCGCCTGCCAAGTTTTTGATGGCAGATTGCAGGAGCCACTTGGTACTATCAAACCAGCCCAACTTGGCACTGGTGCTACCATGTGTCTGGTCACCATCCTGCCTATCGTAGCTTTTCAGGAGCCAGCCGGTCACTCCCAGCCATAGGCCCCCAGTCACAAACCTCGGCCCGTTTCCCTGGCAAACAAAAGTAAGCTGCCCCGCTTCTGGATGGCAGATTGCAGGAGCCACTTGGTACTATCAAACCAGCCCAACTTGGCACTGGTGCCACGTTGGGTTGGGAACCATCCGGCGTATCGTGTGTTGAAAGGAGCCAGCCGGCCACTCCCAGCCACAGGCCTCCAAACAAAAACAACGGCGCTTTTCCCTGGAAAACAAAACTCAACTGCCCTTCTTCTGGATGGAAAATTGCAGGACGCACTTGGTACTACAAAAACAGCCAAACTAGGCAATGGTGCCACCATGGATCTGGGAACCATCCTGCGTATCGAGCTTCTTAAGGAGCCAGCCGGCCACTCCCAGCCATATGCCCCCAAAAACAAACCACGGAACTTTACTCTGGCAAACAAAGATCCGCTGCCCCGCGTCAGGATGGCAGATTGCAGGAGCCACTTGGTACTATCAAACGAGCCCGACTTGGCCCTGGTGCCACCTTGAGTCTGGGAACCATCCTGCGTATTGTGGATTGTCAGTAGCCAGTCGACCATTCTCGGCCACAGACCCCAATCAAAAACAACGGCCGGTCCACAGGCAAAAGAACTCAGCTGCCCCGTTTCTGGATGGGAGATTGCATGAGGCACTTGACACTGTCAAACCAGCCCCACTTGGCACTGGTGCCATCTTGGGTCTGGGAACCATGCTGCGTATCATGGATTTTCAGGAGCCAGCTGGCCACTGCCAGCCACAGGCCCCCAAAAACAAAGCTCGGCCCGTTTCCCTGGCAAACAAAAGTAAGCTACCCCGCTTCTGGATGGCAGATTGCAGGAACCACTTGGTACTATCAAACCAGCCCGACTTGGCACTGGTGCCATCTTGGGTCTGGGAACCATCCTGCGTATCGTGGATTCTAAGGAGCCAGCCGGCCACTCCCAGCCACAGGCCCCCAAACACAAACAACGGCGCTTTTCCCTGGAAAACAAAACTCGCCTGAACACGTTTTGATGGCAGATTGCAGGAGCCACTTGGTACTATCAAACCAGCCCAACTTGGCACTGGTGCCACCATGGGTCTGGTCACCATCCTGCCTATCGTAGCTTTTCAGGACCTAGCCGGTCACTCCCAGCCATAGGCCTCCAGACAAAAACCTCGGCCCGTTTCCCTGGCAAAAAAAAGTAAGCTACCCCGCTACTGGATGGCAGATTGCAGGAGCCACTTTGCACCATCAAACCAGCCCGACTTGGCACTGGTGCCACCTCTGGTCTGGGAACAATGCTGCGTATCGTGGATTCTAAGGAGCCAGCCGGCCACTCCCAGCCACAGGCCCCCAAACACAAACAACGGCGCTTTTTCCTGGAAAACAAAACTCGCCTGCCAACTTTTTGATGGCAGATTGCAGGAGCCACTTGGTACTATCAAACCAGCCCAACTTGGCACTGGTGCCACCATGGGTCTGGTCACCATCCTGCCTATCGTAGCTTTTCAGGACCTAGCAGGTCACTCCCAGCCATAGGCCCCCAGACACAAAGCTCGGCCCGTTTCCCTGGCAAACAAAAGTAAGCTGCCCCGCTTCTGGATGGCAGATTGCAGGAACCACTTGGTATAATCAAACCAGCCCAACTTGGCACTGGTGCCACCTTGGGTCTGGGAACCATCCTGCGTATCGTGGATTCTAAGGAGCCAGCCGGTCACTCCCAGCCACAGGCCCCCAAATACAAACAACAGCGCTTTTCCCTGGAAAACAAAACTCGCCTGCCAACTTTTTGATGGCAGATCGCAGGAGCCACTTGGTACTATCAAATCAGCCCAACTTGGCACTGGTGCCACCATGGGTCTGGTCACCATCCTGATTATCGTAGCTTTTCAGGAGCCAGCCGGTCACTCCCAGCCATAGGCCCCCAGTCACAAACCTCGGCCCGTTTCCCTGGCAAACAAAAGTAAGCTGCCCCGCTTCTGGATGGCAGATTGCAGGAGCCACTTGGTACTATCAAACCAGCCCAACGTGGCACTGGTGCCACTTTGGGTTGGGAACCATCCGGCGTATCGTGTGTTGAAAGGAGCCAGCCGGCCACTCCCAGCCACAGGCCTCCAAACAAAAACAACGGCGCTTTTCCCTGGAAAACAAAACTCAACTGCCCTTCTTCTGGATGGAAAATTGCAGGACGCACTTGGTACTACAAAAACAGCCAAACTAGGCAATGGTGCCACCATGGATCTGGGAACCATCCTGCGTATCGAGCTTCTTAAGGAGCCAGCCGGCCACTCCCAGCCATATGCCCCCAAAAACAAACCACGGAACTTTACTCTGGCAAACAAAGATCCGCTGCCCCGCGTCAGGATGGCAGATTGCAGGAGCCACTTGGTACTATCAAACGAGCCCGACTTGGCCCTGGTGCCACCTTGAGTCTGGGAACCATCCTGCGTATTGTGGATTGTCAGTAGCCAGTCGACCATTCTCGGCCACAGACCCCAATCAAAAACAACGGCCGGTTCACAGGCAAAAGAACTCAGCTGCCCCGTTTCTGGATGGGAGATTGCATGAGGCACTTGACACTGTCAAACCAGCCCCACTTGGCACTGGTGCCATCTTGGGTCTGGGAACCATGCTGCGTATCATGGATTTTCAGGAGCCAGCTGGCCACTGCCAGCCACAGGCCCCCAAAAACAAAGCTCGGCCCGTTTCCCTGGCAAACAAAAGTAAGCTACCCCGCTTCTGGATGGCAGATTGCAGGAACCACTTGGTACTATCAAACCAGCCCGACTTGGCACTGGTGCCATCTTGGGTCTGGGAACCATCCTGCGTATCGTGGATTCTAAGGAGTCAGCCGGCCACTCCCAGCCACAGGCCCGCAAACACAAACAACGGCGCTTTTCCCTGGAAAACAAAACTCGCCTGACAACGTTTTGATGGCAGATTGCAGGAGCCACTTGGTACTATCAAACCAGCCCAACTTGGCACTGGTGCCACCATGGGTCTGGTCACCATCCTGCCTATCGTAGCTTTTCAGGACCTAGCCGGTCACTCCCAGCCATAGGCCTCCAGACAAAAACCTCGGCCCGTTTCCCTGGCAAAAAAAAGTAAGCTACCCCGCTACTGGATGGCAGATTGCAGGAGCCACTTTGCACCATCAAACTAGCCCGACTTGGCACTGGTGCCACCTCTGGTCTGGGAACAATGCTGCGTATCGTGGATTCTAAGGAGCCAGCCGGCCACTCCCAGCCACAGGCCCCCAAACACAAACAACGGCGCTTTTTCCTGGAAAACAAAACTCGCCTGCCAACTTTTTGATGGCAGATTGCAGGAGCCACTTGGTACTATCAAACCAGCCCAACTTGGCACTGTTGCCACCATGGGTCTGGTCACCATCCTGCCTATCGTAGCTTTTCAGGACCTAGCAGGTCACTCCCAGCCATAGGCCCCCAGACACAAAGCTCGGCCCGTTTCCCTGGCAAACAAAAGTAAGCTGCCCCGCTTCTGGATGGCAGATTGCAGGAACCACTTGGTATAATCAAACCAGCCCAACTTGGCACTGGTGCCACCTTGGGTCTGGGAACCATCCTGCGTATCGTGGATTCTAAGGAGCCAGCCGGTCACTCCCAGCCACAGGCCCCCAAATACAAACAACAGCGCTTTTCCCTGGAAAACAAAACTCGCCTGCCAACTTTTTGATGGCAGATCGCAGGAGCCACTTGGTACTATCAAATCAGCCCAACTTGGCACTGGTGCCACCATGGGTCTGGTCACCATCCTGATTATCGTAGCTTTTCAGGAGCCAGCCGGTCACTCCCAGCCATAGGCCCCCAGACACAAACCTCGGCCCGTTTCCCTGGAAAACAAAAGTAAGCTGCCCCGCTTCTGGATGGCAGATTGCAGGAGCCACTTTGCACCATCAAACTGGCCCGACTTGTCACTGGTGCCACCTCAGGTCTGGGAACCATCATGCGTATCGTGGATTCCAATTAGCAAGACGGCCACTCCCAGCCACAGGCCCCCAAACACAAACAACGACGCTTTTCCCTGGAAAACAAAACTCGCCTGCCAACTTTTTGATGGCAGATTGCAGGAGCCACTTGGTACTATCAAACCAGCCCAACTTGGCACTGGTGCCACCATGGGTCTGGTCACCATCCTGCCTATCGTAGCTTTTCAGGAGCCAGCCGGTCACTCCCAGCCATAGGCCCCCAGACACAAAGCTCGGCCCGTTTCCCTGGCAAACAAAAGTAAGCTGCCCCGCTTCTGGATGGCAGATTGCAGGATCCACTTGTTATTATCAAACCAGCCCGACTTGGTACTGGTGCCACCTCTGGTCTGGGAACCATCCTGCGTATCGTGGATTCTAAGGAGCCAGCCGGCCACTCCCAGCCACAGGCCCCCAAAAAAAAACAACAGCGCTTTTCCCTGGAAAACAAAACTCGCCTGCCAACATTTTGATGGCAGATTGCAGGAACCACTTGGTACTATCAAACCAGCCCAACTTGGCACTGGTGCCACCTCAGGTCTGGGAACCATCCGGCGTATCGTGTGTTGAAAGGAGCCAGCCGGCCACTCCAGCCACTGGCCCGCAGACACAAACAACGGCGCTTTTCCCTGGAAAACAAAACTCGCCTGCTGACTTTTTGATGGAAGATTGCAGGAGCAACTTTGTACTTTGAAATCAGCCGAACATGGCTCTGGTGCCACCATGGGTCTGGTCACCATCCTGCCTATCGTAGCTTTTCAGGAGCCAGCCGGTCACTCCCAGCCATAGACCCCAGACAAAAAGCTCGGCCCGTTTCCCTGGAAAACAAAAGTAAGCTGCCCCGCTTCTGGATGGCAGATTGCAGGAGCCACTTTGCACCATCAAACTAGCCCGACTTGGCACTGGTGCCACCTCAGGTCTGGGAACCATCCTGCGTATCGTGGATTCTAAGGAGCCAGCCGGCCACTCCCAGCCACAGGCCCTCAAACACAAACAACAGCGCTTTTCCCTGGAAAACAAAACTCGCCTGCCAAATTTTGATGGCAGATTGCCGGAGCCACTTGGTACTATCAAACCAGCCCAACTTGGCACTGGTGCCACCATGGGTCTGGTCACCATCCTGCCTATCGTAGATTTTCAGGACCTAGCCGGTCACTCCCAGCCATAGGCCCCCAGACACAAACCTCGGCCCGTTTCCGTGGCAAACAAAACTAAGCGGCGCCGCTTGTGGATGGCAGATTGCAGGACGCACTTGGTACTATCAAACCAGCCCAACTTGGCACTGGGGCCACCTTGGGTCTGGGAACCATCCTGCCTATCGTGGATTCTAAGGAGCCAGCCGGCTACTCCCAGCCACAGGTCCCCAACAAAAACCACGGCCCTTTTTTCTGGCAAACAAAACTTAGCTTCCTCACTTCTGGATGGCAGATTGCAGGAGCCACTTGGTACTATCAAACCAGCCCGACTTGGCACTGGTGCCACCTTGGGTCTGGGAACCATCCTGCGTATCGTGGTCTCTAAGGAGCCAGCCGGCCACTCCCAGCCACAGGCCCCCAAACAAAATCAACGGCGCTGTCCCCTGGAAAACAAAACACGCCTGCCAACTTTTTGATGGAGTTTGCAGGAGCCAATGGTACTATCAAACCAGCCCAACTTGGCACTGGTGCCACCATGGGTCTGGTAAACATCCTGCGTATCGTGGATTCTTAGGAGCCAGCCGGCCACTCCTAGCCACAGGCCCCCAAACAAAAACCTAGGCCTATTTCTCTGGCAAACAAAAGTAAGCTGCCCCGCTTCTGGATGGCAGATTGCAGGAGACACTTGGGACTATCAAACCAGCCCAACTTGGCACTGGTGCCACCTCTGGTCTGGGAACCATCCTGCGTATCTTGTGTTCTAAGGAGCCAGCCGGCCACTCCCAGCCACAGTCCCCCAAACACAAACAACGGCGCTTTTCCCTGGAAAACAAAACTGGCCTGCCAACTTTTTGATGGCAGATTGCAGGAGCCACTTGGTACCATCAAACCAGCCCAACTTGGCACTGGTGCCACCTTGGGTCTGGGAACCATCCTGCCTATTGTAGCTTTTCAGGAGCCAGCCTGTCACTCCTAGCCCTAGGCCCCCAGTCATAAACCTCGGCCCGTTTCCCTGGCAAACAAAAGTAAGCTACCCCGCTTCTGGATGGCAGATTGCAGGACGCACTTGGTACTATCAAACCAGCCCAACTTGGCACTGGTGCCACCTCAGGTCTGGGAACCATCCTGCGTCTCGTGGATTCTAAGGAGCCAGCCGGCCACTCCCACCCATAGGCCCCCAAACAAAAACAACGGCGCTTTTCCCTGGAAAACAAAACTCGCCTGCCAACTTTTTGATGGCCGATTGCAGGAACCACTTGGTATTATCAAGCCAGCCCGACTTGGCACTGGTGCCACCTTGGGTCTGGGAACCATGCTGCGTATCGTGGATTCTAAGGAGCCAGCCGGCCACTCCCTGCCACAGGCCCCCAAACACAAACAACGGCGCTTTTCCCTGGAAGTCAACACTCGCTTGCCGACTTTTTGATGGCAGATTGCAGGAGCCACTTGGTACTATCAAACCAGCCCAACTTGGCACTGGTGCCACTATGGGTCTGGTCACCATCATGCCTCTCGTAGCTTTTAAGGACCTAGCGGGTCACTCACAGCCATAGGCCCCCAGACACAAACCTTGGCCCGTTTCCCTGGCAAACAAAAGTAAGCTGCCCCGTTTCTGGATGGCAGATTTCAGTAGCAACTTTGCACCATCAAACTGGCCCGACTTGTCACTGGTGCCACTTTAGGTCTGGGAACCATCCTGCGTATCGTGGATTCTAATTAGCCATCCGGCCACTCCCACCCACAGGCCCCCAAACACAAACAACGGCGCTTTTCCCTGGAAAACAAAACTCGCCTGACAACTTTTTGATGGCAGATTGCAGGAGCCACTTGGTACTATCAAACCAGCCCAACTTGGCACTGGTGCCACCATGGGTCTGGTCACCATCCTGCCTATCGTAGCTTTTCAGGAGCCAGCCGGTCACTCCCAGCCATAGGCCCCCAGACACAAAGCTCGGCCCGTTTCCCTGGCAAACAAAAGTAAGCTGCCCCGCTTCTGGATGGCTGATTGCAGGAGCCACTTGGTACTATCAAACCAGCCCGACTTGGCACTGGTGCCACCACTGGTCTGGGAACCATCCTGCGTATCGTGGATTCTAATTAGCCAGCCGGCCACTCCCAGCCACAGGCACCCAAACACAAACGACGGCGCTTTTCCCTGGAAAACAAAACTCGCCTGACAACTTTTTGATGGCAGATTGCAGGAGCCACTTGGTACTATCAAACCAGCCCAACTTGGCACTGGTGCCACCTCTACTCTGGGAACCATCCTGCCTATCGTGGATTTTCAGGGGCCAGACGGCCACTCTCAGCCATATGCCCCCAGACACAAAGCTCTGCCCGTTTCCCTGGCAAACAAAAGTAAGCTGCCCCGCTTCTGGATGGCAGATTGCAGGACGCACTTGGTACTATCAAACCAGCCCGACTTGGCACTGGTGCCACGTCAAGTCTGGGAACCATCCTGCGTATCGTGGGTTCAAAGGAGCCAGCCGGCCACTCCCAGCCACAGGCCCCCAAACACAAACAACGGCGCTTTTCCCTGGAAAACAAAACTCGCCTGCCAACTTTTTGATGGCAGATTGCAGGAGCAACTTGGTACTATCAAACCAGCCCAACTTGGCACTGGTGCCACCATGGGTCTGGTCACCATCCTGCCTATCGTAACTTTTCAGGAGCCAGCCGGTCACTCTCAGCCATAGGCCCCCAAACAAAACCCACGGCCCGTTTCCCTGGCAAACAAAAGTAAGCTGCCCCGCTTCTGGATGGCAGATTCCCGGACGCACTTGGTACTATCAAACCAGCCCAACTTGGCACAGGTTCCACCTCTGATCTGGGAACCATGCTGAGTATCGTGGATTCTAAGGAGCCAGCCGGCCACTCCCAGCCACAGGCCCCCAAACACAAACAACGGCGCTTTACCCTGGAAAACAAAACTCGCCCGCCAAGTTTGTGATGGCAGATTGCAGGAGCCACTTGGTACTATCAAACCAGCCCAACTTGGCACTGGTGCCACCATGGGTCTGGTCACCATCCTGCCTATCGTAGCTTTTCAGGAGCCAGCCGGTCACTCCCAGCCATAGGCCCCCAGACACAAACCTCGGCCCGTTTCCCTGGCAAACAAAAGTAAGCTACCCCGCTTCTGGATGGCAGATTGCAGGACGCACTTGGTACTATCAAACCAGCCCAAGTTGGCACTGGTGCCACCTCAGGTCTGGGAACCATCCTGCGTCTCGTGGATTCTAAGGAGCCAGCCGGCCACTCCCACCCATAGGCCCCCAAACAAAAACAACGGCGCTTTTCCCTGGAAAACAAAACTCGCCTGCCAAATTTTGATGGCCGATTGCAGGAACCACTTGGTATTATCAAGCCAGCCCGACTTGGCACTGGTGCCACCTTGGGTCTGGGAACCATGCTGCGTATCGTGGATTCTAAGGAGCCAGCCGGCCACTCCCTGCCACAGGCCCCCAAACACAAACAACGGCGCTTTTCCCTGGAAATCAACACTCGCTTGCCGACTTTTTGATGGCAGATTGCAGGAGCCACTTGGTACTATCAAACCAGCCCAACTTGGCACTGGTGCCACCATGGGTCTGGTCACCATCATGCCTCTCGTAGCTTTTAAGGACCTAGCGGGTCACTCACAGCCATAGGCCCCCAGACACAAACCTTGGCCCGTTTCCCTGGCAAACAAAAGTAAGCTGCCCCGTTTCTGGATGGCAGATTTCAGTAGCAACTTTGCACCATCAAACTGGCCCGACTTGTCACTGGTGCCACTTTAGGTCTGGGAACCATCCTGCGTATCGTGGATTCTAATTAGCCATCCGGCCACTCCCACCCACAGGCCCCCAAACACAAACAACGGCGCTTTTCCCTGGAAAACAAAACTCGCCTACCAACATTTTGATGGCAGATTGCAGGAGCCACTTGGTACTATCAAATCAGCCCAACTTGGCACTGGTGCCACCATGGGTCTGGTAACCATCCTGCCTATCGTACCTTTTCAGGAGCCAGCTGGTCACTCCCAGCCATAGGCCCCCAGACAAAAACCTCGGCTCCTTTCCCTGGCAAACAAAAGTAAGCAGCCCTGCTTCTGGATGGCAGATTGCAGGAGCCACTTTGCACCATCAAACTGGCCCGACTTGTCACTGTTGCCACCTCTGGTCTGGGAACCATCCTGCGTATCGTGGGTTCTAATTAGCCAGCCGGCCACTCCCAGCCACAGGCCCCCAAACACAAACAACGGCGCTTTTCCCTGGAAAACAAAACTCGCCTGACAACTTTTTGATGGCAGATTGCAGGAGCCACTTGGTACTATCAAACCAGCCCAACTTGGCACTGGTGCCACCATGGGTCTGGTCACCATCCTGCCTATCGTAGCTTTTCAGGAGCCAGCCGGTCACTCCCAGCCATAGGCCCCCAGACACAAAGCTCGGCCCGTTTCCCTGGCAAACAAAAGTAAGCTGCCCCGCTTCTGGATGGCTGATTGCAGGAGCCACTTGGTACTATCAAACCAGCCCGACTTGGCACTGGTGCCACCACTGGTCTGGGAACCATCCTGCGTATCGTGGATTCTAATTAGCCAGCCGGCCACTCCCAGCCACAGGCACCCAAACACAAACGACGGCGCTTTTCCCTGGAAAACAAAACTCGCCTGACAACTTTTTGATGGCAGATTGCAGGAGCCACTTGGTACTATCAAACCAGCCCGACTTGGCACTGGTGCCACCTCTGGTCTGGGAACCATCCTGCCTATCGTGGATTTTCAGGGGCCAGACGGCCACTCTCAGCCATATGCCCCCAGACACAAAGCTCTGCCCGTTTCCCTGGCAAACAAAAGTAAGCTGCCCCGCTTCTGGATGGCAGATTGCAGGACGCACTTGGTACTATCAAACCAGCCCGACTTGGCACTGGTGCCACGTCAAGTCTGGGAACCATCCTGCGTATCGTGGATTCTAAGGAGCCAGCCGGCCACTCCCAGCCACAGGCCCCCAAACACAAACAACGGCGCTTTTCCCTGGAAAACAAAACTCGCCTGCCAACTTTTTGATGGCAGATTGCAGGAGCAACTTGGTACTATCAAACCAGCCCAACTTGGCACTGGTGCCACCATGGGTCTGGTCACCATCCTGCCTATCGTAACTTTTCAGGAGCCAGCCGGTCACTCTCAGCCATAGGCCCCCAAACAAAACCCACGGCCCGTTTCCCTGGCAAACAAAAGTAAGCTGCCCCGCTTCTGGATGGCAGATTCCCGGACGCACTTGGTACTATCAAACCAGCCCAACTTGGCACAGGTTCCACCTCTGATCTGGGAACCATGCTGAGTATCGTGGATTCTAAGGAGCCAGCCGGCCACTCCCAGCCACAGGCCCCAAACACAAACAACGGCGGTTTTCCCTGGAAAACAAATCTCGCCCGCCAAGTTTGTGATGGCAGATTGCAGGAGCCACTTGGTACTATCAAACCAGCCCAACTTGGCACTGGTGCCGTCATGGGTCTGGTCACCATCCTGCCTATCGTAGCTTTTCACGAGCCAGCCGGTCACTCCCAGCCATAGGCCCCCAGACAAAAACCTCGGCCCGTTTCCCTGGCAAACAAAAGTAAGCTGCCCCGCTTCTGGATGGCAGATTGCAGGAACCACTTGGTACTATCAAACCAGCCCAACATGGCACTGGTGCCATCATGGGTCTGGGAACCATCCTTTGTATCGTGGATTCTAATTAGCCATCCGTCCACTCCAGGCCATAGGGCCCCAGGCACAAACAACGGCGCTTTTCCCTGGAAAACAAAACTCGCCTGCCAACTTTTTGATGGCCGATTGCAGGAACCACTTGGTATTATCAAGCCAGCCCGACTTGGCACTGGTGCCACCTTGGGTCTGGGAACCATGCTGCGTATCGTGGATTCTAAGGAGCCAGCCGGCCACTCCCTGCCACAGGCCCCCAAACACAAACAACGGCGCTTTTCCCTGGAAAACAAAACTCGCCTGCCAAGTTTTTGATGGCAGATTGCAGGAGCCACTTGGTACTATCAAACCAGCCCAACTTGGCACTGGTGCCACCATGGGTCTGGTCACCATCCTGCCTATCGTAGCTTTTCAGGAGCCAGCCAGCCACCCCCAGCCAGAGGCCCCCAGACAAATATTTCGGCCCGTTTCCCTGGCAAACAAAAGTAAGCTGCCCCGCTTCTGCATGGCAGATTGCAGGAGCCACTTTGCACCGTCAAACCAGCCCAACTTGGCACTGGTGCCACCTCAGGTCTGGGAACCATCCTGCGTCTCGTGGGTTCTAATTAGCCATCCGTCCACTCCAGGCCATAGGGCCCCAGGCACAAACAACGGCGCTTTTCCCTGGAAAACAAAACTCGCCTGCCAACATTTTGATGGCCGATTGCAGGAACCACTTGGTATTATCAAGCCAGCCCAACTTGGCACTGGTGCCACCATGGGTCTGGTCACCATCCTGCCTATCGTAGCTTTTCAGGAGCCAGCCGGTCACTCCCAGCCATAGGCCCCCAGACACAAACCTCGGACCGTTTCCCTGGCAAACAAAAGTAAGCTGCCCCGCTTCTGGATGGCAGATTGCAGGAACCACTTGGTACTATCAAACCAGCCCAACTTGGCACTGGTGCCACCATGGGTCTGGGAACCATCCTGTGTATCGTGGATTCTAATTAGCCATCCGTCCACTCCAGGCCATAGGGCCCCAGGCACAAACAACGGCGCTTTTCCCTGGAAAACAAAACTCGCCTGCGAACATTTTGATGGCCGATTGCAGGAACCACTTGGTATTATCAAGCCAGCCCGACTTGGCACTGGTGCCACCTTGGGTCTGGGAACCATGCTGCGTATCGTGGATTCTAAGGAGCCAGCCGGCCACTCCCAGCCACAGGCCCCCAAACACAAACAACGACGCTTTTCCCTGGAAATCAACACTCGCTTGCCGACTTTTTGATGGCAGATTGCAGGAGCCACTTGGTACTATCAAACCAGCCCAACTTGGCACTGGTGCCACCATGGGTCTGGTAAACATCCTGCCTATCGTAGCTGTTCATGAGCCAGCCGGCCACTCCCAGCCATAGGCCCCCAGACACAAACCTCGGCCCGTTTCCCTGGCAAACAAAAGTAAGCTGCCCCGCTTCTGGATGGCAGATTCCCGGACGCACTTGTTACAATCAAACCAGCCCAACTTGGCACTGGTGCCACCTCTGGTCTGGGAACCATCCTGCGTATCGTGGATTCTAAGGAGCCAGCCGGCCACTCCCAGCCACAGGCCCCCAAACACAAACAACGGCGCTTTTCCCTGGAAAACAAAACTCGCCTGCCAAGTTTTTGATGGCAGATTGCAGGAGCCACTTGGTACTATCAAACCAGCCCAACTTGGCACTGGTGCCGTCATGGGTCTGGTCACCATCCTGCCTATCGTAGCTTTTCACGAGCCAGCCGGTCACTTCCAGGCTTAGGCCCCCAGACACAATCCTCGGACCGTTTCCCTGGCAAACAAAAGTAAGCTGCCCCGCTTCTGGATGGCAGATTGCAGGAACCACTTGGTACTATCAAACCAGCCCAAGTTGGCACTGGTGCCACCATGGGTCTGGGAACCATCCTGTGTATCGTGGATTCTAATTAGCCATCCGTCCACTCCAGGCCATAGGGCCCCAGGCACAAACAACGGCGCTTTTCCCTGGATAACAAACTCGCCTGCCAAATTTTTGATGGCAGATTGCAGGAGCCACTTGGTACTATCAAACCAGCCCAACTTGGCACTGGTGCCACCATGGGTCTGGTCACCATCCTGCCTATCGTAGCTTTTCAGGAGCCAGCCGGTCACTCCCAGCCATAGGCCCCGAGACACAAACCTCGGCCCGTTTCCCTGGCAAACAAAAGTAATCTGCCCCGCTTCTGGATGGCAGATTGCAGGAGCCACTTGGTACTATCAAACCAGCCCGACTTGGCACTGGTGCCACCACTGGTCTGGGAACCATCCTGCGTATCGTGGATTCTAATTAGCCAGCTGGCCACTCCCAGCCACAGGCACCCAAACACAAACGACGGCGCTTTTCCCTGGAAAACAAAACTCGCCTGACAACTTTTTGATGGCAGATTGCAGGAGCCACTTGGTACTATCAAACCAGCCCAACTTGGCACTGGTGCCACCATGGGTCTGGTCACCATCCTGCCTATCGTAGCTTTTCAGGAGCCAGCCGGTCACTCCCAGCCATAGGCCCCCAGACAAATACCTCGGCCCGTTTCCCTGGAAAACAAAAGTAAGCTGCCCCGCTTCTGGATGGCAGATTGCAGGACGCACTTGGTACTATCAAACCAGCCCGACTTGGCACTGGTGCCACGTCAAGTCTGGGAACCATCCTGCGTATCGTGGATTCTAAGGAGCCAGCCGGCCACTCCCTGCCACAGGCCCCCAAACACAAACAACGGCGCTTTTCCCTGGAAAACAAAACTCGCCTGCCAACTTTTTGATGGCAGATTGCAGGAGCAACTTGGTACTATCAAACCAGCCCAACTTGGCACTGGTGCCACCATGGGTCTGGTCACCATCCTGCCTATCGTAACTTTTCAGGAGCCAGCCGGTCACTCTCAGCCATAGGCCCCCAAACAAAACCCACGGCCCGTTTCCCTGGCAAACAAAAGTAAGCTGCCCCGCTTCTGGATGGCAGATTCCCGGACGCACTTGGTACTATCAAACCAGCCCAACTTGGCACTGGTTCCACCTCTGATCTGGGAACCATGCTGAGTATCGTGGATTCTAAGGAGCCAGCCGGCCACTCCCACCCACAGGCCCCCAAACACAAACAACGGCGCTTTTCCCTGGAAAACAAAACTCGCCCGCCAAGTTTGTGATGGCAGATTGCAGGAGCCACTTGGTACTATCAAACCAGCCCAACTTGGCACTGGTGCCGTCATGGGTCTGGTCACCATCCTGCCTATCGTAGCTTTTCACGAGCCAGCCGGTCACTCCCAGCCATAGGCCCCCAGACAAAAACCTCGGCCCGTTTCCCTGGCAAACAAAAGTAAGCTGCCTTGCTTCTGGATGGCAGATTGCAGGAACCACTTGGTACTATCAAACCAGCCCAACATGGCACTGGTGCCATCATGGGTCTGGGAACCATCCTTTGTATCGTGGATTCTAATTAGCCATCCGTCCACTCCAGGCCATAGGGCCCCAGGCACAAACAACGGCGCTTTTCCCTGGAAAACAAAACTCGCCTGCCAACTTTTTGATGGCCGATTGCAGGAACCACTTGGTATTATCAAGCCAGCCCGACTTGGCACTGGTGCCACCTTGGGTCTGGGAACCATGCTGCGTATCGTGGATTCTAAGGAGCCCGCCGGCCACTCCCTGCCACAGGCCCCCAAACACAAACAACGGCGCTTTTCCCTGGAAAACAAAACTCGCCTGCCAAGTTTTTGATGGCAGATTGCAGGAGCCACTTGGTACTATCAAACCAGCCCAACTTGGCACTGGTGCCACCATGGGTCTGGTCACCATCCTGCCTATCGTAGCTTTTCAGGAGCCAGCCAGCCACCCCCAGCCAGAGGCCCCCAGACAAATATTTCGGCCCGTTTCCCTGGCAAACAAAAGTAAGCTGCCCCGCTTCTGCATGGCAGATTGCAGGAGCCACTTTGCACCGTCAAACCAGCCCAACTTGGCACTGGTGCCACCTCAGGTCTGGGAACCATCCTGCGTCTCGTGGGTTCTAATTAGCCATCCGTCCACTCCAGGCCATAGGGCCCCAGGCACAAACAACGGCGCTTTTCCCTGGAAAACAAAACTCGCCTGCCAACATTTTGATGGCCGATTGCAGGAACCACTTGGTATTATCAAGCCAGCCCAACTTGGCACTGGTGCCACCATGGGTCTGGTCACCATCCTGCCTATCGTAGCTTTTCAGGAGCCAGCCGGTCACTCCCAGCCATAGGCCCCCAGACACAAACCTCGGACCGTTTCCCTGGCAAACAAAAGTAAGCTGCCCCGCTTCTGGATGGCAGATTGCAGGAACCACTTGGTACTATCAAACCAGCCCAACTTGGCACTGGTGCCACCATGGGTCTGGGAACCATCCTGTGTATCGTGGATTCTAATTAGCCATCCGTCCACTCCAGGCCATAGGGCCCCAGGCACAAACAACGGCGCTTTTCCCTGGAAAACAAAACTCGCCTGCGAACATTTTGATGGCCGATTGCAGGAACCACTTGGTATTATCAAGCCAGCCCGACTTGGCACTGGTGCCACCTTGGGTCTGGGAACCATGCTGCGTATCGTGGATTCTAAGGAGCCAGCCGGCCACTCCCAGCCACAGGCCCCCAAACACAAACAACGACGCTTTTCCCTGGAAATCAACACTCGCTTGCCGACTTTTTGATGGCAGATTGCAGGAGCCACTTGGTACTATCAAACCAGCCCAACTTGGCACTGGTGCCACCATGGGTCTGGTAAACATCCTGCCTATCGTAGCTGTTCATGAGCCAGCCGGCCACTCCCAGCCATAGGCCCCCAGACACAAACCTCGGCCCGTTTCCCTGGCAAACAAAAGTAAGCTGCCCCGCTTCTGGATGGCAGATTCCCGGACGCACTTGTTACAATCAAACCAGCCCAACTTGGCACTGGTGCCACCTCTGGTCTGGGAACCATCCTGCGTATCGTGGATTCTAAGGAGCCAGCCGGCCACTCCCAGCCACAGGCCCCCAAACACAAACAACGGCGCTTTTCCCTGGAAAACAAAACTCGCCTGCCAAGTTTTTGATGGCAGATTGCAGGAGCCACTTGGTACTATCAAACCAGCCCAACTTGGCACTGGTGCCGTCATGGGTCTGGTCACCATCCTGCCTATCGTAGCTTTTCACGAGCCAGCCGGTCACTTCCAGGCTTAGGCCCCCAGACACAATCCTCGGACCGTTTCCCTGGCAAACAAAAGTAAGCTGCCCCGCTTCTGGATGGCAGATTGCAGGAACCACTTGGTAGTATCAAACCAGCCCAAGTTGGCACTGGTGCCACCATGGGTCTGGGAACCATCCTGTGTATCGTGGATTCTAATTAGCCATCCGTCCACTCCAGGCCATAGGGCCCCAGGCACAAACAACGGCGCTTTTCCCTGGATAACAAACTCGCCTGCCAAATTTTTGATGGCAGATTGCAGGAGCCACTTGGTACTATCAAACCAGCCCAACTTGGCACTGGTGCCACCATGGGTCTGGTCACCATCCTGCCTATCGTAGCTTTTCAGGAGCCAGCCGGTCACTCCCAGCCATAGGCCCCGAGACACAAACCTCGGCCCGTTTCCCTGGCAAACAAAAGTAATCTGCCCCGCTTCTGGATGGCAGATTGCAGGAGCCACTTGGTACTATCAAACCAGCCCGACTTGGCACTGGTGCCACCACTGGTCTGGGAACCATCCTGCGTATCGTGGATTCTAATTAGCCAGCTGGCCACTCCCAGCCACAGGCACCCAAACACAAACGACGGCGCTTTTCCCTGGAAAACAAAACTCGCCTGACAACTTTTTGATGGCAGATTGCAGGAGCCACTTGGTACTATCAAACCAGCCCAACTTGGCACTGGTGCCACCATGGGTCTGGTCACCATCCTGCCTATCGTAGCTTTTCAGGAGCCAGCCGGTCACTCCCAGCCATAGGCCCCCAGACAAATACCTCGGCCCGTTTCCCTGGAAAACAAAAGTAAGCTGCCCCGCTTCTGGATGGCAGATTGCAGGACGCACTTGGTACTATCAAACCAGCCCGACTTGGCACTGGTGCCACGTCAAGTCTGGGAACCATCCTGCGTATCGTGGATTCTAAGGAGCCAGCCGGCCACTCCCTGCCACAGGCCCCCAAACACAAACAACGGCGCTTTTCCCTGGAAAACAAAACTCGCCTGCCAACTTTTTGATGGCAGATTGCAGGAGCAACTTGGTACTATCAAACCAGCCCAACTTGGCACTGGTGCCACCATGGGTCTGGTCACCATCCTGCCTATCGTAACTTTTCAGGAGCCAGCCGGTCACTCTCAGCCATAGGCCCCCAAACAAAACCCACGGCCCGTTTCCCTGGCAAACAAAAGTAAGCTGCCCCGCTTCTGGATGGCAGATTCCCGGACGCACTTGGTACTATCAAACCAGCCCAACTTGGCACTGGTTCCACCTCTGATCTGGGAACCATGCTGAGTATCGTGGATTCTAAGGAGCCAGCCGGCCACTCCCACCCACAGGCCCCCAAACACAAACAACGGCGCTTTTCCCTGGAAAACAAAACTCGCCCGCCAAGTTTGTGATGGCAGATTGCAGGAGCCACTTGGTACTATCAAACCAGCCCAACTTGGCACTGGTGCCGTCATGGGTCTGGTCACCATCCTGCCTATCGTAGCTTTTCAGGAGCCAGCCGGTCACTCCCAGCCATAGGCCCCCAGACAAAAACCTCGGCCCGTTTCCCTGGCAAACAAAAGTAAGCTGCCTTGCTTCTGGATGGCAGATTGCAGGAACCACTTGGTACTATCAAACCAGCCCAACATGGCACTGGTGCCATCATGGGTCTGGGAACCATCCTTTGTATCGTGGATTCTAATTAGCCATCCGTCCACTCCAGGCCATAGGGCCCCAGGCACAAACAACAGCGCTTTTCCCTGGAAAACAAAACTCGCCTGCCAACTTTTTGATGGCCGATTGCAGGAACCACTTGGTATTATCAAGCCAGCCCGACTTGGCACTGGTGCCACCTTGGGTCTGGGAACCATGCTGCGTATCGTGGATTCTAAGGAGCCCGCCGGCCACTCCCTGCCACAGGCCCCCAAACACAAACAACGGCGCTTTTCCCTGGAAAACAAAACTCGCCTGCCAAGTTTTTGATGGCAGATTGCAGGAGCCACTTGGTACTATCAAACCAGCCCAACTTGGCACTGGTGCCACCATGGGTCTGGTCACCATCCTGCCTATCGTAGCTTTTCAGGAGCCAGCCAGCCACCCCCAGCCAGAGGCCCCCAGACAAATATTTCGGCCCGTTTCCCTGGCAAACAAAAGTAAGCTGCCCCGCTTCTGCATGGCAGATTGCAGGAGCCACTTTGCACCGTCAAACCAGCCCAACTTGGCACTGGTGCCACCTCAGGTCTGGGAACCATCCTGCGTCTCGTGGGTTCTAATTAGCCATCCGTCCACTCCAGGCCATAGGGCCCCAGGCACAAACAACGGCGCTTTTCCCTGGAAAACAAAACTCGCCTGCCAACATTTTGATGGCCGATTGCAGGAACCACTTGGTATTATCAAGCCAGCCCAACTTGGCACTGGTGCCACCATGGGTCTGGTCACCATCCTGCCTATCGTAGCTTTTCAGGAGCCAGCCGGTCACTCCCAGCCATAGGCCCCCAGACACAAACCTCGGACCGTTTCCCTGGCAAACAAAAGTAAGCTGCCCCGCTTCTGGATGGCAGATTGCAGGAACCACTTGGTACTATCAAACCAGCCCAACTTGGCACTGGTGCCACCATGGGTCTGGGAACCATCCTGTGTATCGTGGATTCTAATTAGCCATCCGTCCACTCCAGGCCATAGGGCCCCAGGCACAAACAACGGCGCTTTTCCCTGGAAAACAAAACTCGCCTGCGAACATTTTGATGGCCGATTGCAGGAACCACTTGGTATTATCAAGCCAGCCCGACTTGGCACTGGTGCCACCTTGGGTCTGGGAACCATGCTGCGTATCGTGGATTCTAAGGAGCCAGCCGGCCACTCCCAGCCACAGGCCCCCAAACACAAACAACGACGCTTTTCCCTGGAAATCAACACTCGCTTGCCGACTTTTTGATGGCAGATTGCAGGAGCCACTTGGTACTATCAAACCAGCCCAACTTGGCACTGGTGCCACCATGGGTCTGGTAAACATCCTGCCTATCGTAGCTGTTCATGAGCCAGCCGGCCACTCCCAGCCATAGGCCCCCAGACACAAACCTCGGCCCGTTTCCCTGGCAAACAAAAGTAAGCTGCCCCGCTTCTGGATGGCAGATTCCCGGACGCACTTGTTACAATCAAACCAGCCCAACTTGGCACTGGTGCCACCTCTGGTCTGGGAACCATCCTGCGTATCGTGGATTCTAAGGAGCCAGCCGGCCACTCCCAGCCACAGGCCCCCAAACACAAACAACGGCGCTTTTCCCTGGAAAACAAAACTCGCCTGCCAAGTTTTTGATGGCAGATTGCAGGAGCCACTTGGTACTATCAAACCAGCCCAACTTGGCACTGGTGCCGTCATGGGTCTGGTCACCATCCTGCCTATCGTAGCTTTTCACGAGCCAGCCGGTCACTTCCAGGCTTAGGCCCCCAGACACAATCCTCGGACCGTTTCCCTGGCAAACAAAAGTAAGCTGCCCCGCTTCTGGATGGCAGATTGCAGGAACCACTTGGTACTATCAAACCAGCCCAAGTTGGCACTGGTGCCACCATGGGTCTGGGAACCATCCTGTGTATCGTGGATTCTAATTAGCCATCCGTCCACTCCAGGCCATAGGGCCCCAGGCACAAACAACGGCGCTTTTCCCTGGATAACAAACTCGCCTGCCAACTTTTTGATGGCCGATTGCAGGAACCACTTGGTATTATCTAGCCAGCCCAACTTGGCACTGGTGCCACCATGGGTCTGGTCACCATCCTGCCTATCGTAGCTTTTCAGGAGCCAGCCGGTCACTCCCAGCCATAGGCCCCGAGACACAAACCTCGGCCCGTTTCCCTGGCAAACAAAAGTAATCTGCCCCGCTTCTGGATGGCAGATTGCAGGAGCCACTTGGTACTATCAAACCAGCCCGACTTGGCACTGGTGCCACCACTGGTCTGGGAACCATCCTGCGTATCGTGGATTCTAATTAGCCAGCTGGCCACTCCCAGCCACAGGCACCCAAACACAAACGACGGCGCTTTTCCCTGGAAAACAAAACTCGCCTGACAACTTTTTGATGGCAGATTGCAGGAGCCACTTGGTACTATCAAACCAGCCCAACTTGGCACTGGTGCCACCATGGGTCTGGTCACCATCCTGCCTATCGTAGCTTTTCAGGAGCCAGCCGGTCACTCCCAGCCATAGGCCCCCAGACAAATACCTCGGCCCGTTTCCCTGGAAAACAAAAGTAAGCTGCCCCGCTTCTGGATGGCAGATTGCAGGACGCACTTGGTACTATCAAACCAGCCCGACTTGGCACTGGTGCCACGTCAAGTCTGGGAACCATCCTGCGTATCGTGGATTCTAAGGAGCCAGCCGGCCACTCCCTGCCACAGGCCCCCAAACACAAACAACGGCGCTTTTCCCTGGAAAACAAAACTCGCCTGCCAACTTTTTGATGGCAGATTGCAGGAGCAACTTGGTACTATCAAACCAGCCCAACTTGGCACTGGTGCCACCATGGGTCTGGTCACCATCCTGCCTATCGTAACTTTTCAGGAGCCAGCCGGTCACTCTCAGCCATAGGCCCCCAAACAAAACCCACGGCCCGTTTCCCTGGCAAACAAAAGTAAGCTGCCCCGCTTCTGGATGGCAGATTCCCGGACGCACTTGGTACTATCAAACCAGCCCAACTTGGCACTGGTTCCACCTCTGATCTGGGAACCATGCTGAGTATCGTGGATTCTAAGGAGCCAGCCGGCCACTCCCACCCACAGGCCCCCAAACACAAACAACGGCGCTTTTCCCTGGAAAACAAAACTCGCCCGCCAAGTTTGTGATGGCAGATTGCAGGAGCCACTTGGTACTATCAAACCAGCCCAACTTGGCACTGGTGCCGTCATGGGTCTGGTCACCATCCTGCCTATCGTAGCTTTTCACGAGCCAGCCGGTCACTCCCAGCCATAGGCCCCCAGACAAAAACCTCGGCCCGTTTCCCTGGAAAACAAAAGTAAGCTGCCCCGCTTCTGGATGGCAGATTGCAGGAACCACTTGGTACTATCAAACCAGCCCAACTTGGCACTGGTGCCACCATGGGTCTGGGAACCATCCTGTGTATCGTGGATTCTAATTAGCCATCCGTCCACTCCAGGCCATAGGGCCCCAGGCACAAACAACAGCGCTTTTCCCTGGAAAACAAAACTCGCCTGCCAACTTTTTGATGGCCGATTGCAGGAACCACTTGGTATTATCTAGCCAGCCCAACTTGGCACTGGTGCCACCATGGGTCTGGTCACCATCCTGCCTATCGTAGCTTTTCAGGAGCCAGCCGGTCACTCCCAGCCATAGGCCCCCAGACACAAACCTCGGACCGTTTCCCTGGCAAACAAAAGTAAGCTGCCCCGCTTCTGGATGGCAGATTGCAGGAACCACTTGTTACTATCAAACCAGCCCAACTTGGCACTGGTGCCACCATGGGTCTGGGAACCATCCTGTGTATCGTGGATTCTAATTAGCCATCCGTCCACTCCAGGCCATAGGGCCCCAGGCACAAACAACGGCGCTTTTCCCTGGAAAACAAAACTCGCCTGCCAACTTTTTGATGGCCGATTGCAGGAACCACTTGGTATTATCAAGCCAGCCCGACTTGGCACTGGTGCCACCTTGGGTCTGGGAACCATGCTGCGTATCATGGATTCTAAGGAGCCAGCCGGCCACTCCCAGCCACAGGCCCCCAAACACAATCAACGGCGCTTTTCCCTGGAAAACAAAACTCGCCTGCCAAGTTTTTGATGGCAGATTGCAGGAGCCACTTGGTACTATCAAACCAGCCCAAGTTGGCACTGGTGCCACCATGGGTCTGGTCACCATCCTGCCTATCGTAGCTTTTCAGGAGCCAGCCAGCCACCCCCAGCCAGAGGCCCCCAGACAAATATTTCGGCCCGTTTCCCTGGCAAACAAAAGTAAGCTGCCCCGCTTCTGCATGGCAGATTGCAGGAGCCACTTTGCACCGTCAAACCAGCCCAACTTGGCACTGGTGCCACCTCAGGTCTGGGAACCATCCTGCGTCTCGTGGGTTCTAATTAGCCATCCGTCCACTCCAGGCCATAGGGCCCCAGGCACAAACAACGGCGCTTTTCCCTGGAAATCAAAACTCGCCTGCCAACTTTTTGATGGCCGATATCAGGAACCACTTGGTATTATCAAGCCAGCCCAACTTGGCACTGGTGCCACCATGGGTCTGGTCAACATCCTGCCTATCGTAGCTTTTCAGGAGCCAGCCGGTCACTCCCAGCCATAGGCCCCCAGACACAAACCTCGGACCGTTTCCCTGGCAAACAAAAGTAAGCTGCCCCGCTTCTGGATGGCAGATTGCAGGAACCACTTGGTACTATCAAACCAGCCCAACTTGGCACTGGTGCCACCATGGGTCTGGGAACCATCCTGTGTATCGTGGATTCTAATTAGCCATCCGTCCACTCCAGGCCATAGGGCCCCAGGCACAAACAACGGCGCTTTTCCCTGGAAAACAAAACTCGCCTGCGAACATTTTGATGGCCGATTGCAGGAACCACTTGGTATTATCAAGCCAGCCCGACTTGGCACTGGTGCCACCTTGGGTCTGGGAACCATGCTGCGTATCGTGGATTCTAAGGAGCCAGCCGGCCACTCCCTGCCACAGGCCCCCAAACACAAACAACGGCGCTTTTCCCTGGAAAACAAAACTCGCCTGCCAAGTTTTTGATGGCAGATTGCAGGAGCCACTTGGTACTATCAAACCAGCCCAACTTGGCACTGGTGCCACCATGGGTCTGGTCACCATCCTGCCTATCGTAGCTTTTCAGGAGCCAGCCAGCCACCCCCAGCCAGAGGCCCCCAGACAAATATTTCGGCCCGTTTCCCTGGCAAACAAAAGTAAGCTGCCCCGCTTCTGCATGGCAGATTGCAGGAGCCACTTTGCACCGTCAAACCAGCCCAACTTGGCACTGGTGCCACCTCAGGTCTGGGAACCATCCTGCGTCTCGTGGGTTCTAATTAGCCATCCGTCCACTCCAGGCCATAGGGCCCCAGGCACAAACAACGGCGCTTTTCCCTGGAAAACAAAACTCGCCTGCCAACATTTTGATGGCCGATTGCAGGAACCACTTGGTATTATCAAGCCAGCCCAACTTGGCACTGGTGCCACCATGGGTCTGGTCACCATCCTGCCTATCGTAGCTTTTCAGGAGCCAGCCGGTCACTCCCAGCCATAGGCCCCCAGACACAAACCTCGGACCGTTTCCCTGGCAAACAAAAGTAAGCTGCCCCGCTTCTGGATGGCAGATTGCAGGAACCACTTGGTACTATCAAACCAGCCCAACTTGGCACTGGTGCCACCATGGGTCTGGGAACCATCCTGTGTATCGTGGATTCTAATTAGCCATCCGTCCACTCCAGGCCATAGGGCCCCAGGCACAAACAACAGCGCTTTTCCCTGGAAAACAAAACTCGCCTGCCAACTTTTTGATGGCCGATTGCAGGAACCACTTGGTATTATCTAGCCAGCCCAACTTGGCACTGGTGCCACCATGGGTCTGGTCACCATCCTGCCTATCGTAGCTTTTCAGGAGCCAGCCGGTCACTCCCAGCCATAGGCCCCCAGACACAAACCTCGGACCGTTTCCCTGGCAAACAAAAGTAAGCTGCCCCGCTTCTGGATGGCAGATTGCAGGAACCACTTGGTACTATCAAACCAGCCCAACTTGGCACTGGTGCCACCATGGGTCTGGGAACCATCCTGTGTATCGTGGATTCTAATTAGCCATCCGTCCACTCCAGGCCATAGGGCCCCAGGCACAAACAACGGCGCTTTTCCCTGGAAAACAAAACTCGCCTGCGAACATTTTGATGGCCGATTGCAGGAACCACTTGGTATTATCAAGCCAGCCCGACTTGGCACTGGTGCCACCTTGGGTCTGGGAACCATGCTGCGTATCATGGATTCTAAGGAGCCAGCCGGCCACTCCCTGCCACAGGCCCCCAAACACAAACAACGGCGCTTTTCCCTGGAAAACAAAACTCGCCTGCCAAGTTTTTGATGGCAGATTGCAGGAGCCACTTGGTACTATCAAACCAGCCCAAGTTGGCACTGGTGCCACCATGGGTCTGGTCACCATCCTGCCTATCGTAGCTTTTCAGGAGCCAGCCAGCCACCCCCAGCCAGAGGCCCCCAGACAAATATTTCGGCCCGTTTCCCTGGCAAACAAAAGTAAGCTGCCCCGCTTCTGCATGGCAGATTGCAGGAGCCACTTTGCACCGTCAAACCAGCCCAACTTGGCACTGGTGCCACCTCAGGTCTGGGAACCATCCTGCGTCTCGTGGGTTCTAATTAGCCATCCGTCCACTCCAGGCCATAGGGCCCCAGGCACAAACAACGGCGCTTTTCCCTGGAAAACAAAACTCGCCTGCCAACTTTTTGATGGCCGATATCAGGAACCACTTGGTATTATCAAGCCAGCCCAACTTGGCACTGGTGCCACCATGGGTCTGGTCACCATCCTGCCTATCGTAGCTTTTCAGGAGCCAGCCGGTCACTCCCAGCCATAGGCCCCCAGACACAAACCTCGGACCGTTTCCCTGGCAAACAAAAGTAAGCTGCCCCGCTTCTGGATGGCAGATTGCAGGAACCACTTGGTACTATCAAACCAGCCCAACTTGGCACTGGTGCCACCATGGGTCTGGGAACCATCCTGTGTATCGTGGATTCTAATTAGCCATCCGTCCACTCCAGGCCATAGGGCCCCAGGCACAAACAACGGCGCTTTTCCCTGGAAAACAAAACTCGCCTGCGAACATTTTGATGGCCGATTGCAGGAACCACTTGGTATTATCAAGCCAGCCCGACTTGGCACTGGTGCCACCTTGGGTCTGGGAACCATGCTGCGTATCGTGGATTCTAAGGAGCCAGCCGGCCACTCCCTGCCACAGGCCCCCAAACACAAACAACGGCGCTTTTCCCTGGAAAACAAAACTCGCCTGCCAAGTTTTTGATGGCAGATTGCAGGAGCCACTTGGTACTATCAAACCAGCCCAACTTGGCACTGGTGCCACCATGGGTCTGGTCACCATCCTGCCTATCGTAGCTTTTCAGGAGCCAGCCAGCCACCCCCAGCCAGAGGCCCCCAGACAAATATTTCGGCCCGTTTCCCTGGCAAACAAAAGTAAGCTGCCCCGCTTCTGCATGGCAGATTGCAGGAGCCACTTTGCACCGTCAAACCAGCCCAACTTGGCACTGGTGCCACCTCAGGTCTGGGAACCATCCTGCGTCTCGTGGGTTCTAATTAGCCATCCGTCCACTCCAGGCCATAGGGCCCCAGGCACAAACAACGGCGCTTTTCCCTGGAAAACAAAACTCGCCTGCCAACATTTTGATGGCCGATTGCAGGAACCACTTGGTATTATCAAGCCAGCCCAACTTGGCACTGGTGCCACCATGGGTCTGGTCACCATCCTGCCTATCGTAGCTTTTCAGGAGCCAGCCGGTCACTCCCAGCCATAGGCCCCCAGACACAAACCTCGGACCGTTTCCCTGGCAAACAAAAGTAAGCTGCCCCGCTTCTGGATGGCAGATTGCAGGAACCACTTGGTACTATCAAACCAGCCCAACTTGGCACTGGTGCCACCATGGGTCTGGGAACCATCCTGTGTATCGTGGATTCTAATTAGCCATCCGTCCACTCCAGGCCATAGGGCCCCAGGCACAAACAACAGCGCTTTTCCCTGGAAAACAAAACTCGCCTGCCAACTTTTTGATGGCCGATTGCAGGAACCACTTGGTATTATCTAGCCAGCCCAACTTGGCACTGGTGCCACCATGGGTCTGGTCACCATCCTGCCTATCGTAGCTTTTCAGGAGCCAGCCGGTCACTCCCAGCCATAGGCCCCCAGACACAAACCTCGGACCGTTTCCCTGGCAAACAAAAGTAAGCTGCCCCGCTTCTGGATGGCAGATTGCAGGAACCACTTGTTACTATCAAACCAGCCCAACTTGGCACTGGTGCCACCATGGGTCTGGGAACCATCCTGTGTATCGTGGATTCTAATTAGCCATCCGTCCACTCCAGGCCATAGGGCCCCAGGCACAAACAACGGCGCTTTTCCCTGGAAAACAAAACTCGCCTGCCAACTTTTTGATGGCCGATTGCAGGAACCACTTGGTATTATCAAGCCAGCCCGACTTGGCACTGGTGCCACCTTGGGTCTGGGAACCATGCTGCGTATCATGGATTCTAAGGAGCCAGCCGGCCACTCCCTGCCACAGGCCCCCAAACACAAACAACGGCGCTTTTCCCTGGAAAACAAAACTCGCCTGCCAAGTTTTTGATGGCAGATTGCAGGAGCCACTTGGTACTATCAAACCAGCCCAAGTTGGCACTGGTGCCACCATGGGTCTGGTCACCATCCTGCCTATCGTAGCTTTTCAGGAGCCAGCCAGCCACCCCCAGCCAGAGGCCCCCAGACAAATATTTCGGCCCGTTTCCCTGGCAAACAAAAGTAAGCTGCCCCGCTTCTGCATGGCAGATTGCAGGAGCCACTTTGCACCGTCAAACCAGCCCAACTTGGCACTGGTGCCACCTCAGGTCTGGGAACCATCCTGCGTCTCGTGGGTTCTAATTAGCCATCCGTCCACTCCAGGCCATAGGGCCCCAGGCACAAACAACGGCGCTTTTCCCTGGAAAACAAAACTCGCCTGCCAACTTTTTGATGGCCGATATCAGGAACCACTTGGTATTATCAAGCCAGCCCAACTTGGCACTGGTGCCACCATGGGTCTGGTCACCATCCTGCCTATCGTAGCTTTTCAGGAGCCAGCCGGTCACTCCCAGCCATAGGCCCCCAGACACAAACCTCGGACCGTTTCCCTGGCAAACAAAAGTAAGCTGCCCCGCTTCTGGATGGCAGATTGCAGGAACCACTTGGTACTATCAAACCAGCCCAACTTGGCACTGGTGCCACCATGGGTCTGGGAACCATCCTGTGTATCGTGGATTCTAATTAGCCATCCGTCCACTCCAGGCCATAGGGCCCCAGGCACAAACAACGGCGCTTTTCCCTGGAAAACAAAACTCGCCTGCGAACATTTTGATGGCCGATTGCAGGAACCACTTGGTATTATCAAGCCAGCCCGACTTGGCACTGGTGCCACCTTGGGTCTGGGAACCATGCTGCGTATCGTGGATTCTAAGGAGCCAGCCGGCCACTCCCTGCCACAGGCCCCCAAACACAAACAACGGCGCTTTTCCCTGGAAAACAAAACTCGCCTGCCAAGTTTTTGATGGCAGATTGCAGGAGCCACTTGGTACTATCAAACCAGCCCAACTTGGCACTGGTGCCACCATGGGTCTGGTCACCATCCTGCCTATCGTAGCTTTTCAGGAGCCAGCCAGCCACCCCCAGCCAGAGGCCCCCAGACAAATATTTCGGCCCGTTTCCCTGGCAAACAAAAGTAAGCTGCCCCGCTTCTGCATGGCAGATTGCAGGAGCCACTTTGCACCGTCAAACCAGCCCAACTTGGCACTGGTGCCACCTCAGGTCTGGGAACCATCCTGCGTCTCGTGGGTTCTAATTAGCCATCCGTCCACTCCAGGCCATAGGGCCCCAGGCACAAACAACGGCGCTTTTCCCTGGAAAACAAAACTCGCCTGCCAACATTTTGATGGCCGATTGCAGGAACCACTTGGTATTATCAAGCCAGCCCAACTTGGCACTGGTGCCACCATGGGTCTGGTCACCATCCTGCCTATCGTAGCTTTTCAGGAGCCAGCCGGTCACTCCCAGCCATAGGCCCCCAGACACAAACCTCGGACCGTTTCCCTGGCAAACAAAAGTAAGCTGCCCCGCTTCTGGATGGCAGATTGCAGGAGCCACTTGGTACTATCAAACCAGCCCAACTTGGCACTGGTGCCACCATGGGTCTGGGAACCATCCTGTGTATCGTGGATTCTAATTAGCCATCCGTCCACTCCAGGCCATAGGGCCCCAGGCACAAACAACAGCGCTTTTCCCTGGAAAACAAAACTCGCCTGCCAACTTTTTGATGGCCGATTGCAGGAACCACTTGGTATTATCTAGCCAGCCCAACTTGGCACTGGTGCCACCATGGGTCTGGTCACCATCCTGCCTATCGTAGCTTTTCAGGAGCCAGCCGGTCACTCCCAGCCATAGGCCCCCAGACACAAACCTCGGACCGTTTCCCTGGCAAACAAAAGTAAGCTGCCCCGCTTCTGGATGGCAGATTGCAGGAACCACTTGTTACTATCAAACCAGCCCAACTTGGCACTGGTGCCACCATGGGTCTGGGAACCATCCTGTGTATCGTGGATTCTAATTAGCCATCCGTCCACTCCAGGCCATAGGGCCCCAGGCACAAACAACGGCGCTTTTCCCTGGAAAACAAAACTCGCCTGCCAACTTTTTGACGGCCGATTGCAGGAACCACTTGGTATTATCAAGCCAGCCCGACTTGGCACTGGTGCCACCTTGGGTCTGGGAACCATGCTGCGTATCATGGATTCTAAGGAGCCAGCCGGCCACTCCCTGCCACAGGCCCCCAAACACAAACAACGGCGCTTTTCCCTGGAAAACAAAACTCGCCTGCCAAGTTTTTGATGGCAGATTGCAGGAGCCACTTGGTACTATCAAACCAGCCCAAGTTGGCACTGGTGCCACCATGGGTCTGGTCACCATCCTGCCTATCGTAGCTTTTCAGGAGCCAGCCAGCCACCCCCAGCCAGAGGCCCCCAGACAAATATTTCGGCCCGTTTCCCTGGCAAACAAAAGTAAGCTGCCCCGCTTCTGCATGGCAGATTGCAGGAGCCACTTTGCACCGTCAAACCAGCCCAACTTGGCACTGGTGCCACCTCAGGTCTGGGAACCATCCTGCGTCTCGTGGGTTCTAATTAGCCATCCGTCCACTCCAGGCCATAGGGCCCCAGGCACAAACAACGGCGCTTTTCCCTGGAAAACAAAACTCGCCTGCCAACTTTTTGATGGCCGATATCAGGAACCACTTGGTATTATCAAGCCAGCCCAACTTGGCACTGGTGCCACCATGGGTCTGGTCACCATCCTGCCTATCGTAGCTTTTCAGGAGCCAGCCGGTCACTCCCAGCCATAGGCCCCCAGACACAAACCTCGGACCGTTTCCCTGGCAAACAAAAGTAAGCTGCCCCGCTTCTGGATGGCAGATTGCAGGAACCACTTGGTACTATCAAACCAGCCCAACTTGGCACTGGTGCCACCATGGGTCTGGGAACCATCCTGTGTATCGTGGATTCTAATTAGCCATCCGTCCACTCCAGGCCATAGGGCCCCAGGCACAAACAACGGCGCTTTTCCCTGGAAAACAAAACTCGCCTGCGAACATTTTGATGGCCGATTGCAGGAACCACTTGGTATTATCAAGCCAGCCCGACTTGGCACTGGTGCCACCTTGGGTCTGGGAACCATGCTGCGTATCGTGGATTCTAAGGAGCCAGCCGGCCACTCCCAGCCACAGGCCCCCAAACACAAACAACGGCGCTTTTCCCTGGAAAACAAAACTCGCCTGCCAAGTTTTTGATGGCAGATTGCAGGAGCCACTTGGTACTATCAAACCAGCCCAACTTGGCACTGGTGCCACCATGGGTCTGGTCACCATCCTGCCTATCGTAGCTTTTCATGAGCCAGCCGGCCACTCCCAGCCATAGGCCCCCAGACACAAACCTCGGCCCGTTTCCCTGGCAAACAAAAGTAAGCTGCCCCGCTTCTGGATGGCAGATTCCCGGACGCACTTGTTACAATCAAACCAGCCCAACTTGGCACTGGTGCCACCTCTGGTCTGGGAACCATGCTGAGTATCGTGGATTCTAAGGAGCCAGCCGGCCACTCCCAGCCACAGGCCCCCAAACACAAACAACGGCGCTTTTCCCTGGAAAACAAAACTCGCCTGACAACTTTTGGATGGCAGATTGCAGGAGCCACTTGGTACTATCAAACCAGCCCAACTTGGCACTGGTGCCGTCATGGGTCTGGTCACCATCCTGCCTATCGTAGCTTTTCACGAGCCAGCCGGTCACTTCCAGGCTTAGGCCCCCAGACACAATCCTCGGACCGTTTCCCTGGCAAACAAAAGTAAGCTGCCCCGCTTCTGGATGGCAGATTGCAGGAACCACTTGGTACTATCAAACCAGCCCAACTTGGCACTGGTGCCACCATGGGTCTGGGAACCATCCTGTGTATCGTGGATTCTAATTAGCCATCCGTCCACTCCAGGCCATAGGGCCCCAGGCACAAACAACGGCGCTTTTCCCTGGATAACAAACTCGCCTGCCAAATTTTTGATGGCAGATTGCAGGAGCCACTTGGTACTATCAAACCAGCCCAACTTGGCACTGGTGCCACCATGGGTCTGGTCACCATCCTGCCTATCGTAGCTTTTCAGGAGCCAGCCGGTCACTCCCAGCCATAGGCCCCGAGACACAAACCTCGGACCGTTTCCCTGGCAAACAAAAGTAAGCTACCCCGCTTCTGGATGGCAGATTGCAGGACGCACTTGGTACTATCAAACCAGCCCAACTTGGCACTGGTGCCACCTCAGGTCTGGGAACCATCCTGCGTCTCGTGGATTCTAAGGAGCAAGCCGGCCACTCCCACCCATAGGCCCCCAAACAAAAACAACGGCGCTTTTCCCTGGAAATCAACACTCGCTTCCCGAATTTTTGATGGCAGATTGCAGGAGCCACTTGGTACTATCAAACCAGCCCAACTTGGCACTGGTGCCACCATGGGTCTGGTCACCATTATGCCTCTCGTAGCTTTTCAGGACCTAGCCGGTCACGCACAGCCATAGGCCCCCAGACACAAACCTTGGCCCGTTTCCCTGGCAAACAAAAGTAAGCTGCCCCGTTTCTGGATGGCAGATTTCAGTAGCAACTTTGCACCATCAAACTGGCCCGACTTGTCACTGGTGCCACTTTAGGACTGGGAACCATCCTGCGTATCGTGGATTCTAATTAGCCATCCGGCCACTCCCACCCACAGGCCCCCAAACACAAACAACGGCGCTTTTCTCTGGAAAACAAAACTCGCCTACCAACATTTTGATGGCAGATTGCAGGAGCCACTTGGTACTATCAAATCAGCCGAACTTGGCACTGGTGCCACCATGGGTCTGGGAACCATCCTGCCTATCGTACCTTTTCAGGAGCCAGCTGGTCACTCCCAGCCATAGGCCCCCAGACACAAACCTCGGCTCCTTTCCCTGGCAAACAAAAGTAAGCAGCCCTGCTTCTGGATGGCAGATTGCAGGAGCCACTTTGCACCATCAAACTGGCCCGACTTGTCACTGTTGCCACCTCTGGTCTGGGAACCATCCTGCGTATCGTGGATTCTAATTAGCCAGCCGGCCACTCCCAGCCACAGGCCCCCAAACACAAACAACGGCGCTTTTCCCTGGAAAACAAAACTCGCCTGACAACTTTTTGATGGCAGATTGCAGGAGCCACTTGGTACTATCAAACCAGCCCAACTTGGCACTGGTGCCACCATGGGTCTGGTCACCATCCTGCCTATCGTAGCTTTTCAGGAGCCAGCCGGTCACTCCCAGCCATAGGCCCCCAGACACAAAGCTCGGCCCGTTTCCCTGGCAAACAAAAGTAAGCTGCCCCGCTTCTGGATGGCAGATAGGAGGACGCACTTGTTACTATCAAACCAGCCCGACTTGGCACTGGTGCCACCACTGGTCTGGGAACCATCCTGCGTATCGTGGATTCTAAGGAGCCAGCCGGCCACTCCCTGCCACAGGCCCCCAAACACAAACAACGGCGCTTTTCCCTGGAAAACAAAACTCGCCTGCCAAGTTTTTGATGGCAGATTGCAGGAGCCACTTGGTACTATCAAACCAGCCCAACTTGGCACTGGTGCCACCATGGGTCTGGTCACCATCCTGCCTATCGTAGCTTTTCAGGAGCCAGCCAGCCACCCCCAGCCAGAGGCCCCCAGACAAATATTTCGGCCCGTTTCCCTGGCAAACAAAAGTAAGCTGCCCCGCTTCTGCATGGCAGATTGCAGGAGCCACTTTGCACCGTCAAACCAGCCCAACTTGGCACTGGTGCCACCTCAGGTCTGGGAACCATCCTGCGTATCGTGGGTTCTAATTAGGCATCCGTCCACTCCAGGCCATAGGGCCCCAGGCACAAACAACGGCGCTTTTCCCTGGAAAACAAAACTCGCCTGCCAACTTTTTGATGGCCGATTGCAGGAACCACTTGGTATTATCAAGCCAGCCCAACTTGGCACTGGTGCCACCATGGGTCTGGTCACCATCCTGCCTATCGTAGCTTTTCAGGAGCCAGCCGGTCACTCCCAGCCATAGGCCCCCAGACACAAACCTCGGACCGTTTCCCTGGCAAACAAAAGTAAGCTGCCCCGCTTCTGGATGGCAGATTGCAGGAACCACTTGTTACTATCAAACCAGCCCAACTTGGCACTGGTGCCACCATGGGTCTGGGAACCATCCTGTGTATCGTGGATTCTAATTAGCCATCCGTCCACTCCAGGCCATAGGGCCCCAGGCACAAACAACGGCGCTTTTCCCTGGAAAACAAAACTCGCCTGCGAACATTTTGATGGCCGATTGCAGGAACCACTTGGTATTATCAAGCCAGCCCGACTTGGCACTGGTGCCACCTTGGGTCTGGGAACCATGCTGCGTATCGTGGATTCTAAGGAGCCAGCCGGCCACTCCCAGCCACAGGCCCCCAAACACAAACAACGACGCTTTTCCCTGGAAATCAACACTCGCTTGCCGATTTTTGATGGCAGATTGCAGGAGCCACTTGGTACTATCAAACCAGCCCAACTTGGCACTGGTGCCACCATGGGTCTGGTCACCATCATGCCTCTCGTAGCTTTTCAGGACCTAGCCGGTCACTCACAGCCATAGGCCCCCAGACACAAACCTTGGCCCGTTTCCCTGGCAAACAAAATTAAGCTGCCCCGCTTCTGGATGGCAGATTGCAGGAGCCACTTGGTATTATCAAACCAGCCCAACTTGGCACTGGTGCCACCTCTGGTCTGGGAACCATCCTGCGTATCGTGGATTCTAAGGAGCCAGCCGGCCACTCCCAGCCACAGGCCCCCAAACACAAACAACGGCCCGTTTCCGTGGCAAACAAAAGTAAGCTGCCCCGCTTCTGGATGGCAGATTGCAGGAACCACTTGGTACTATCAAACCAGCCCAACTTGGCACTGGTGGCACCTCTTGTCTGGGAACCATGCTGCGTATCGTGGTTTCTAAGGAGCCAGCCGGCCACTCCCAACCACAGGCCCCCAAACACAAACAACGACGCTTTTCCCTGGAAAACAAAACTCGCCTGACAACATTTTGATGGCAGATTGCAGGAGCCACTTGGTACTATCAAACCAGCCCAACTTGGCACTGGTGCCACCATGGGTCTGGTCACCATCCTGCCTATCGAAGCTTTTAAGGAGCCAGCCGGTCACTCACAGCCATAGGCCCCGAGACACAAAGCTCGGCCCGTTTCCCTGGCAAACAAAAGTAAGCTACCCCGCTTCTGGATGGCAGATTGCAGAAGCCACTTGGTACTATCAAACCAGCCCAACTTGGCACTGGTGCCACCTCTGGTCTGGGAACCATCCTGCGTATCGTAGATTTTAAGGAGCCAGCCGGTTGTCCCAGCCATAGGCCCCCAAACACAAACAACGGTCCGTTTCCCTGGCAAACAAAAGTAAGCTGCCCCGCTTCTGGATGGCAGATTGCAGGAACCACTTGGTAGTATCAAACCAGCCCAACTTGGCACTGGTGGCACCTCTTGTCTGGGAACCATGCTGCGTATCGTGGTTTCTAAGGAGCCAGCCGGCCACTCCCAACCATAGAACCCCAGACACAAAGCTCGGCCCGTTTCCCTGGAAAACAAAAGTAAGCTACCCCGATTCTGGATGGCAGATTGCAGGAGCCACTTGGTACTATCAAATCAGCCCAACTTGGCACTGGTGCCACCATGGGTCTGGTAAACATCCTGCCTATCGTAGCTTTTCAGGAGCCAGCCGGCCACTCTCAGCCATATGCCCCCAAAAACAAACCACGGCCCTTTTCTCTGGCAAACAAAACTCAACTGCCCCTCTTCTGGATGGCAAATTTTAGGACGCACTTTGTACTACGAAAACCGCCCGACGTGGCACTGGTGCCACCTTGTGTCAGGGAACCATCCTGCATATCGAGCTTTTTAAGGAGCCAGCCGGCCACGCCCAGCCATAAACCCCCAAAAACAAACCACGGACAATTTCTCTTGGAAACAAAAATCCGCTGCCCCGCGTCTGGATGGCAGATTGCAGGAGCCACTTTGCACCATCAAACCAGCCCGACTTGGCACTGGTGCCACCTTGGGTCTGGGAACAATCCTGCATATCGTGGATTCTAAGGAGCCAGCCGGCCACTCCCAGCCACAGGCCCCCAAACAAAAACAACGGCGCTTTTCCCTGGAAAACAAAATTCGCCTGCCAACTTTTTGATGGCAGATTGCAGGAGCCACTTGGTACTATCAAACCAGCCCAACTTGGCACTGGTGCCACCTCTGGTCTGGGAACCATCCTGCCTATCGTAGCTTTTCGGGAGCCAGCCGGTCACTCCCAGCCATAGACCCCCAGACACAAACCTCGGCCCGTTTCCCTGGAAAACAAAAGTAAGCTACCCCGATTCTGGATCGCAGATTGCAGGAGCCACTTGGTACTATCAAATCAGCTCAACTTGGCACTGGTGCCACCATGGGTCTGGTAAACATCCTGCCTATCGTAGCTTTTGAGGAGCCAGCCGGTCACTCCCTGCCATAGGCCCCCAGACACAAACCTCGGCCCGTTTCCCTGGCAAACAAAAGTAAGCTGCCCCGCTTTTGGATGGCAGATTGCAGGAGCCACGTTGCACCATCAAACCAGCCCGACTTGGCACTGGTGCCACCTTGGGTCTGGGAACAAGTTGGGCTGGTTTGAGAGTACCAAGTGGCTCCTGCAATCTTCCATCCAGAAGCGGGACAGCTTACTTTTGTTTCCCAGGGAAACGGGCCGAGGTATTTGTCTGGGGGCCTATGGCTGGGAGTGACCGGCTGGCTACTGAAAAGCTACGATAGGCAGGATGGTTACCAGACTCATGGTGCCACCAGTGCCAAGTCGGGCTGGTTTGATAATACTAAATAGCTCCTGCAATCTGCCATCCAGACGCGGGGCAGCGGATTTTTGTTTGCTGGAGAAATGTTCCGTGGTTTTTTTTGGGGGTATATGACTGGACGTGGCCGGCTGGCTCCTTAAAAAGCTCTATACGCAGGATTGTTCCCTGACCCAAGGTGGCATCAGTGCCAAGTCGGGCTGTTTTCGTAGTACCAAGTGCGTCCTGCAATTTGCCATCCAGAAGCGGGGCAGCCTACTTTTGTTTGCCAGGGAAACGTGCCGAGGTATTTGTCTGGAGGCCTATGGCTGGGAGTGAGCTGCTGGCTCCTAAAAAGCTACGATAGGCAGGATGGTGACCAGACCCATGGTGGCACCAGTGCCAAGTTGGGCTGGTTTGATAGTACCAAGTGGCTCCTGCAATCTGCCATCAAGAAGTTTGCAGGCGAGTTTTGTTTTCCAGGGAAAAGCGCCGTTGTTTTTGTTTAGAGGCCTGTGGCTGGGAGTGGCCGCCTGTCCTCGTAGAATCTACGTTACGCAGCATGGTTCCCAGAGCCAAGGTGGCACCAGGGCCAAGTCGGGCTGGTTTGTAAGTACCAAGTGCATCCTGCAATCTGCCATCCAAAAGCGGGGCAGCTTACTTTTGTTTGCCAGGGAAACGGGCCGAGGTTTGTGTCCAGGGGCCTATGGCAGGGAGTGACCGGCTGGCTCCTGAAAAGCTACGATAGGCAGGATGTTTACCAGACCCATGGTGGCACCAGTGCCAAGTTGGGCTGATTTGATAGTACCAAGTGGCTCCTGCAATCTGCCATCCAGAATTGGGGTAGCTTACTTTTGTTTTCCAGGGAAACGGGCCGAGGTTTGTGTCTGGGGGTCTATGGCTGGGAGTGACCGGCTGGCTCCTGAAAAGCTACGATAGGCAGGATGGTTCCCAGACCAGAGGTGGCACCAGTGCCAAGTTGGGCTGGTTTGATAGTACCAAGTGGCTCCTGCAATCTGCCATCAAAAAGTTGGCAGGCGAATTTTGTTTTCCAGGGAAAAGCGCCGTTGTTTGTGTTTGGGGGCCTGTGGCTGGGAGTGGCCGGCTGGCTCCTTAGAATCCACGATATGCAGGATTGTTCCCCGACCCAAGGTGGCACCAGTGCCAAGTCGGGCTGGTTTGATGGTGCAAAGTGGCTCCTGCAATCTGCCATCCAGACGCGGGGCAGCGGATTTTTGTTTCCAAGAGAAATAGTCCGTGGTTTGTTTTTGGGGGTTTATGGCTGGGCGTGGCCGTCTGGCTCCTTAAAAAGCTCGATATGCAGGATGGTTCCCTGACACAAGGTGGCACCAGGGCCACGTCGGGCGGTGTTCGTAGTACTAAGGGCGTCCTAAAATTTGCCATCCAGAAGAGGGGCAGTTGAGTTTTGTTTGCCAGAGAAAAGGGCCGTGGTTTGTTTTTGGGGGCATATGGCTGAGAGTGGCCGGCTGGCCCCTGAAAATCCACGATAGGCAGGATGGTTCCCAGACCTGAGGTGGCACCAGTGCCAAGTCGGGCTGGTTTGATAGTACTAAGCAGCTCCTGCAATCTGCCATGCAGAAGCGGGGCAGCTTACTTTTGTTTGCCAGGGAAACGGGCCGAGGTTTGTGTCTAGGGGCCTCTGGCTGGGGGTGGCTGGCTGGCTCCTGAAAAGCTACGATAGGCAGGATGGTGACCAGACCCATGGTGGCACCAGTGCCAAGTTGGGCTGGTTTGATAGTACCAAGTGGCTCCTGCAATCTGCCATCAAAAAGTTGGCAGGCGAGTTGTGTTTTCCAGGGAAAAGCGCCGTTGTTTGTGTTTGGGGGCCTGTGGCTGGGAGTGGCCGGCTGGCTCCTTAGAACCCACGATACGCAGGATGGTTCCCAGACCTGAGGTGGCACCAGTGCCAAGTTGGGCTGGTTTGATGGTGCAAAGTGGCTCCTGCAATCTGCCATGCAGAAGCGGGGCAGCTTACTTTTGTTTGCCAGGGAAACGGGCCGAAATATTTGTCTGGGGGCCTCTGGATTGGGGTGGCTGGCTGGCTCCTGAAAAGCTACGATAGGCAGGATGGTGACCAGACCCATGGTGGCACCAGTGCCAAGTTGGGCTGGTTTGATAGTACCAAGTGGCTCCTGCAATCTGCCATCAAAAGTTTGGCAGGCGAGTTTTGTTTTCCAGGGAAAAGCACCGTTGTGCGTGTTTTGGGGCCTGTGGCTGGGAGTGGCCAGCTGGCTCCTTAGAATCCACGATACGCAGGATGGTTCCCAGACCCAAGGTGGCACCAGTGCCAAGTCGGGCTTGTTTGTTAGTACCAAGTGGTTCCTGCAATCTGCCATCCAGAAGCGGGGCAGCTGAATTTTGTTTGCCAGAGAAAAAGGCTGTTGTTTGTGTTTCGGGGCCTGTGGCTGGCAGTGGCCGGCTGGCTCCTGAAAATCCATGATACGCAGGATGGTTCCCAGACCCAAGGTGGCATCAGTGCCAAGTAGGGCTGGTTTCATAGTACCCAGTGGCTCCTGCAATCTGCCATCCAGAAGAGGGGCAGTTGAGTTTTGTTTTCCAGAGAAAAGGGCCGTGGTTTGTGTTTGGGGCCTATGGCTGAGAGTGACCGGCTGGCCCCTGAAAATCCACGATAGGAAGGATGGTTCCCAGATCCAAGGTGGCAGCAGTGCCATGTTGTTCTGGTGTGATAGTCCCAAGTGGCTCCTGCAATCTGCCATCCAGAAGCGGGGCAGCTGAGTTTTGTTTGCCAGAGAAAAAGGCTTTGGTTTGTATTTGGGGGCCTGTGGCTGGGAGTGTTCGGCTGGCTCCTGACAACCCACAATACGCAGGATGGTTCCCAGACCCAAGGTGGCACCAGTGCCAAGTCGGGCTGTTTTTATAGTACCAAGTGCGTCCTGCAATTTGCCATCCAGAAGAGGGGCAGTTGAGTTTTGTTTGCCAGAGAATAGCGCCGTTGTTTGTGTTTGGGGGCTTGTGGCTGGTAGTGGCCGACTGGCTCCTTAGAATCTGTGTTACGCAGCATGGTTCCCAGACCCAAGGTGGCACCAGTGCCAAGTTGGGCTGGTTTGATAGTACCAAGTGGCTCCTGCAATCTGCCATCCAGAAGCGGGGCAGCTTACTTTTGTTTGCCAGGGAAACGGGCCGAGGTTTGTGACTGGGGACCTATGGCTGGGAGTGACCGGCTGGCTCCTGAAAATCTACAATAGGCAGGATGGTTACCAGACCCATGGTGGCACCAGTGCCAAGTTGGGCTGGTTTGATAGTACCAAGTGGCTCCGGCAATCTGCCATCAAAAAGTTGGCAGGCGAGTTTTGTTTTCCAGGGAAAAGCGCCATTGTTTGTATTTGGGGGCCTGTGGCTGGGAGTGGCCGGCTGGCTCCTTTGAACCCACGATACGCAGGATGGTTCCCAGACCCAAGGTGGCACCAGTGCCAAGTCGGGCTGGTTTGATACTACCAAGTGCGTCCTGCAATCTGCCATCCAGAAGCGGGGCAGCTTACTTTTGTTTGCCAGGGAAACGGGCCGTGGGTTTTTATTGGGGGCATATAGCTGAGAGTGGCCGGCTGGCTCCTGAAAATCCACGCTAGGCAGCATGGTTCCCAGATGCAAGGTGGCACCAGTGCCAAGTCGGGCTGGTTTGATGGTGCAAAGTGTCTCCTGCAATCTGCCATCCAGAAGCGGGGCAGCTGATTTTTGTTTGCCAGAGAAAAATTCCGTGGATTGTTTTTGGGGGCATATTGCTGGGAGTGGCCGGCTGGCTCCTTAAAATGCTCGATACGCATGATGGTTCCCAGGCCCAAGGTGTCACCACTACCAAGTCGGCCTGCGGTTTTAGTATCAAGTTCATCCTGCAATTTGCCATCCAGAAGAGGGGCAGTTGAGTTTTGTTTGCCAGAGAAACGGGCCGAGGTTTCTGTTTGGGGACATATGGCTGAGAGTGGCCGGCTGGCCCCTGAATATCCACGATACACAGCATGGTTCCCAGATCCAAGGTGGCACCAGTGCCAAGTCGGGCTGGTTTGATAGTACCAAGTGTCTCCTGCAATCTGCCATCCAGAAGCAGGGCAGCTTACTTTTGTTTGCCAGAGAAATAGGCCTAGGTTTTTGTTTGGGGGCCTGTGGCTAGGAGTGGCAGGCTGGCTCCTAAGAATCCACGATACGCAGGATGTTTCCCAGACCCAAGGTGGCACCAGTGCCAAGTCGGGCTGGTTTGATAGTACCAAGTGGCTCCTGCAAACTCCATCAAAAAGTTGGCAGGCGTGTTTTGTTTTCCAGGGAACAGCGCCGTTGATTTTGTTTGGGGGCCTGTGGCTGGGAGTGGCCGGCTGGCTCCTTAGAATCCACGATACGCAGGATGGTTCCCAGACCCAAGGTGGCACCAGTGCCAAGTCGGGCTGGTTTGATTACACCAAGTGGCTCCTGCAATCTGCCATCCAGAAGTGAGGCAGCTAAGTTTTGTTTGCGAGAAAAAAGGGCCGTGGTTTTTGTTGGGGGCCTGTGGCTGGGAGTAGCCGGCTGGCTCCTTAAAATCCACGATAGGCAGGATGGTTCCCAGACCCAAGGTGGCACCAGTGCCAAGTCGGGCTGGTTTGATAGTACCAAGTGGCTCCTGCAATCTGCCATCCAGAAGCGGGGCAGCTGAGTTTTGTTTGCCAGAGAAAAAGGCTGTGGTTTGTGTTTGGGGGCCTGTGGCTGGCAGTGGCCGGCTGGCTCCTGAAAATCCACGATACGCAGCATGGTTCCCAGACCCAAGGTGGCACCAGTGCCAAGTGGGTCTCGTTTGACAGTGTCAAGTGCCTCCTGCAATCTCCCATCCAGAAGCGGGGCGGCTGAGTTTTTTTTGCCAGGGAAACGGACCTTTGTTTTTGATTGGGCTCTGTGGCTGAGAGTGGTCGGCTGTCTCCTGACAATCCACAATACGCAGGATGGTTCCCAGACCCAAGGTGGCACCAGTGCCAAGTCGGGCTGGTTTGATAGTACCAAGTGTCTCCTGCAATCTGCCATCCAGAAGCGGGGCAGCTGAGTTTTGTTTGCCAGAGAAAAGGGCCGTGGGTTGTGTTTGGGGGCATATGGCTGGGAGTGGCCACCTGGCTCCTTAAAATGCACGATACGCCGCATGGTAACCAGACGCAAGGTGGCACCAGTGCCAAGTCAGGCTGTTTTTGTAGTACCCAGTGGCTCCTGCAATTTGCCATCCAGAAGCGGGGCAGTTGAATTTTGTTTGCTAGAGAAAAGGGCTGTGGTTTGTGTTTGGGGGCCTATGGCTGAGAGTCGCCGGCTGGCCCCTGAAAATCAACGATAGGCAGGATGGTTCCCAGATCCAAGGTGGCACCAGTGCCAAGTAAGGCTGGTTGTATGGTTCAAAGTGACTCCTGCAATCTGCCATCCAGAAGCGGGACAGCTGAGTTTTTTTTGCCAGAGAAAAGGTCCATGGTTTCTTTTTGGGGCATACGGCATGGAATTGCCGGCTGGCTCCTTAAAATGCTCGATACGCAGGATGGTTCCCAGAGCCAAGGTGGCACCACTGCCAAGTCGGGCTCTTTTTGTAGTACCAAGTGCGTCCTGCAATTTGCCATCCAGAAGAGGGGCAGTTGAGTTTTGTTTGCCAGAGAAAAGGGCCGAGGTTTGTGTTTGGGGGCATATGGCTGGGAATGACCGGCTGGCCCCTGAAAATCCACGATACGCCGGATGGTTCCCAGATCCAAGGTGGTACCATTACCAAGTCGGGCTGGTTTGATAGTCCCAAGTGGCTCCTGCAAACTGCCATCCAGAAGCGGGGCAGCTGAGTTTTGTTTGCCAGGGAAATGGGCCGTTGTTTGTGTTTGGGTGCCTGTGGCTGGGAGTGTTCGGCTGGTTCCTGAATATGTACGATACGCAGGATTGTTCCCAGATCCAAGGTGGCAGCAGTGCCATGTTGTGCTGGTGTGATAGTCCCAAGTGGCTCCTGCAATCTGCCATCCAGAAGTGGGGCAGCTGATTTTTGTTTGCCAGAGAAAAGGTCCGTGGTTTGTTTTTGGGGGCATATGGCTGAGAGTGGCCGGCTGGCCCCTGAAAATCCACGATACACAGGATGGTTCCCAGATCCAAGGTGGCACCTGTGCCAAGTCGGGCTGATTTGATAGTACTAAGTAGCTCCTGCAATCTGCCATGCAGAAGCGGGGCAGCTTACTTTTGTTTGCCAGGGAAACGGGCCGAGGTTTGTGTTTGGGGGCCTATGGCTGAGAGTGACCGGCTGGCTCCTGAAAATCCATGATACGCAGCATGGTTCCCAGACCCAAGGTGGCACCAGTGCCAAGTGGGGCTGGTTTCACAGTGTCAAGTGCCTCCTGCAATCTCCCATCCAGAAGCGGGGCAGCTGAGTTTTGTTTGCCTGTGAAACGGGCCGTTGTTTTTAATTGGGGTCTGTGGCCGAGAGTGTTCGGCTGGCTCCTGACAACCCACAATACGCAGGATGGTTCCCAGACCCAAGGTGGCACCAGTGCCAAGTCGGGCTGTTTTTATAGTACCAAGTGCGTCCTGCAATTTGCCATCCAGAAGAGGGGAAGTTGAGTTTTGTTTGCCAGAGAATAGCGCCGTTGTTTGTGTTTGGGGGCTTGTGGCTGGGAGTGGCCGACTGGCTCCTTAGAATCTGTGTTACGCAGCATGGTTCCCAGACCCAAGGTGGCACCAGTGCCAAGTTGGGCTGGTTTGATAGTACCAAGTGGCTCCTGCAATCTGCCATCCAGAAGCGGGGCAGCTTACTTTTGTTTGCCAGGGAAACGGGCCGAGGTTTGTGACTGGGGACCTATGGCTGGGAGTGACCGGCTGGCTCCTGAAAAGCTACAATAGGCAGGATGGTTACCAGACCCATGGTGGCAGCAGTGCCAAGTTGGGCTGATTTGATAGTACCAAGTGGCTCCTGCAATCTGCCATCAAAAAGTTGGCAGGCGAGTTTTGTTTTCCAGGGAAAAGCGCCATTGTTTGTATTTGGGGGCCTGTGGCTGGGAGTGGCCGGCTGGCTCCTTTGAACCCACGATACGCAGGATGGTTCCCAGACCCAAGGTGGCACCAGTGCCAAGTTGGGCTGGTTTGATACTACCAAGTGCGTCCTGCAATCTGCCATCCAGAAGCGGGGCAGCTTAATTTTGTTTGCCAGGGAAACGGGCCGTGGGTTTTGTTTGGGGGCATATAGCTGAGAGTGGCCGGCTGGCTCCTGAAAATCCACGCTAGGCAGCATGGTTCCCAGATGCAAGGTGGCACCAGTGCCAAGTCAGGCTGGTTTGATGGTGCAAAGTGGCTCCTGCAATCTGCCATCCAGAAGCGGGGCAGCTGATTTTTGTTTGCCAGAGAAAAATTCCGTGGATTGTTTTTGGGGGCATATTGCTGGGAGTGGCCGGCTGGCTCCTTAAAATGCTCGATACGCATGATGGTTCCCAGGCCCAAGGTGTCACCACTACCAAGTCGGCCTGCGGTTTTAGTATCAAGTTCATCCTGCAATTTGCCATCCAGAAGAGGGGCAGTTGAGTTTTGTTTGCCAGAGAAACGGGCCGAGGTTTCTGTTTGGGGACATATGGCTGAGAGTGGCCAGCTGGCCCCTGAATATCCACGATACACAGCATGGTTCCCAGATCCAAGGTGGCACCAGTGCCAAGTCGGGCTGGTTTGATAGTACCAAGTGTCTCCTGCAATCTGCCATCCAGAAGCAGGGCAGCTTACTTTTGTTTGCCAGAGAAATAGGCCTAGGTTTTTGTTTGGGGGTCTGTGGCTAGGAGTGGCCGGCTGGCTCCTAAGAATCCACGATACGCAGGATGTTTCCCAGACCCAAGGTGGCACCAGTGCCAAGTCGGGCTGGTTTGATAGTACCAAGTGGCTCCTGCAAACTCCATCAAAAAGTTGGCAGGCGTGTTTTGTTTTCCAGGGAACAGCGCCGTTGATTTTGTTTGGGGGCCTGTGGCTGGGAGTGGCCGGCTGGCTCCTTAGAATCCACGATACGCAGGATGGTTCCCAGACCCAAGGTGGCACCAGTGCCAAGTCGGGCTGGTTTGATTACACCAAGTGGCTCCTGCAATCTGCCATCCAGAAGTGAGGCAGCTAAGTTTTGTTTGCGAGAAAAAAGGGCCGTGGTTTTTGTTGGGGGCCTGTGGCTGGGAGTAGCCGGCTGGCTCCTTAAAATCCACGATAGGCAGGATGGTTCCCAGACCCAAGGTGGCACCAGTGCCAAGTCGGGCTGGTTTGATAGTACCAAGTGGCTCCTGCAATCTGCCATCCAGAAGCGGGGCAGCTGAGTTTTGTTTGCCAGAGGAAAAGGCTGTGGTTTGTGTTTGGGGGCCTGTGGCTGGCAGTGGCCGGCTGGCTCCTGAAAATCCACGATACGCAGCATGGTTCCCAGACCCAAGGTGGCACCAGTGCCAAGTGGGGCTCGTTTGACAGTGTCAAGTGCCTCCTGCAATCTCCCATCCAGAAGCGGGGCAGCTGAGTTTTTTTTGCCAGGGAAACGGACCTTTGTTTTTGATTGGGCTCTGTGGCCGAGAGTGGTCGGCTGTCTCCGGACAATCCACAATACGCAGGATGGTTCCCAGACCCAAGGTGGCACCAGTGCCAAGTCGGGCTGGTTTGATAGTACCAAGTGTCTCCTGCAATCTGCCATCCTGAAGCGGGGCAGCTGAGTTTTGTTTGCCAGAGAAAAGGGCCGTGGGTTGTGTTTGGGGGCATATGGCTGGGAGTGGCCACCTGGCTCCTTAAAATGCACGATACGCCGCATGGTAACCAGACGCAAGGTGGCACCAGTGCCAAGTCAGGCTGTTTTTGTAGTACCCAGTGGCTCCTGCAATTTGCCATCCAGAAGCGGGGCAGTTGAATTTTGTTTGCTAGAGAAAAGGGCTGTGGTTTGTGTTTGGGGGCCTATGGCTGAGAGTGGCCGGCTGGCCCCTGAAAATCAACGATAGGCAGGATGGTTCCCAGATCCAAGGTGGCACCAGTGCCAAGTAAGGCTGGTTGTATGGTTCAAAGTGACTCCTGCAATCTGCCATCCAGAAGCGGGACAGCTGAGTGTTTTTTGCAAGAGAAAATGTCCATGGTTTCTTTTTGGGGCATACGGCTGGGAATTGCCGGCTGGCTCCTTAAAATGCTCGATACGCAGGATGGTTCCCAGAGCCAAGGTGGCACCAGTGCCACGTCGGGCGGTTTTCGTAGTACAAAGTGCGTCCTAAAATTTGCCATCCAGAAGAGGGGCAGTTGAGTTTTGTTTGCCAGAGAAAAGGGCCGTGGTTTGTTTTTGGGGGCATATGGCTGAGAGTGGCCGGCTGGCTCCTGAAAAGCTACGATAGGCAGGATGTTTACCAGACCCATTGTGGCACCAGTGCCAAGTTGGGCTGATTTGATAGTACCAAGTGCCTCCTGCAATCTGCCATCCAGAATCGGGGTAGCTTACTTTTGTTTTCCAGGGAAACGGGCCGAGGTTTGTGTCTGGGGGTCTATGGTTGGGAGTGGCCGGCTGGCTCCTTAGAAACCACGATACGCAGCATGGTTCCCAGACAAGAGGTGCCACCAGTGCCAAGTTGGGCTGGTTTGATACTACCAAGTGGTTCCTGCAATCTGCCATCCAGAAGCGGGGCAGCTTACTTTTGTTTGCCAGGGAAAAGCGCCGTTGTTTGTGTTTGGGGGCCTGTGGCTGGGAGTGGCCGGCTGGCTGCTTAGAATCCACGATACGCAGGATGGTTTCCAGACGTGAGGTGGCGCCAGTGCCAAGTCGGGCTGGTTTGATAGTACCAAGTGCGTCCTGCAATCTGCCATCCAGAAGCGGGGCAGCTTACTTTTGTTTGCCAGGGAAACGGGCCGAGGTTTGTGTCTCGGGGCCTATGGCAGGGAGTGACCGGCGGGCTCCTGAAAGCTACGATAGGCAGGATGGTGACCAGACCCATGGTGGCACCAGTGCCAAGTTGGGCTGGTTTGATAGTACCAAGTGGCTCCTGCAATCTGACATCAAAAAGTTGGCAGGCGAGTTTTGTTTTCCAGGGAAAAGCGCCGTTGTTTGTGTTTGGGGGCCTGTGGTTGGGAGTGGCCGGCTGGCTCCTTAGACACCACGATACGCAGGATGGTTCCCAGACCAGAGGTGGCACCAGTGCCAAGTCGGGCTGGTTTGATAGTACCAAGTGGCTCCTGCAATCTGCCATCCAGAAGCGGGGCAGCTTACTTTTGTTTGCCAGGGAAACGGGCCGTTGTTTGTGTTTGGGGGCCTGTGGCTGGGAGTGGCCGACTGGCTCCTTAGAATCCACGATACGCAGGATGGTTCCCAGACCAGAGGTGGCACCAGTGCCAAGTTGGGCTGTTTTGATAGTACCAAGTGGTTCCTGCAATCTGCCATCCAGAAGCAGGGCAGCTTACTTTTGTTTGCCAGGGAAACGGGCCGAGGTTTTTGTCTGGGGGCCTATGGCTGCGAGTGACCGGCTGGCTCCTGAAAAGCTACGATAGGCAGGATGGTGACCAGACCCATGGTGGCACCAGTCCCAAGTTGGGCTGGTTTGATAGTACCAAGTGGCTCCTGCAATCTGCCATCAAAATTTGGCAGGCGAGTTTTTTTTTCCAGGGAAAAGCGCCGTTGTTGTGTTTAGGGGCCTGTGGCTGGGAGTGGCCGGCTGGCTCCTTAGAATCCACCATACGCAGGATGGTTCCCAGACCCAAGGTGGCACCAGTGCCTAGTCGGGATAGTTTGATGGTGCAAAGTGGCTCCTGCAATCTGCCATCCAGAAGCGGGGCAGCTTACTTTTGTTTGCCAGGGAAAAGGGCCGAGCTTTGTGTCTCGGGGCCTATGGCTGGGAGTGACCGGCTGGCTCCTGAAAAGCTACGATAATCAGGATGGTGACCAGACCCAAGGTGGCACCAGTGCCAAGTTGGGCTGGTTTGATAGTACCAAGTGGCTCCTGCAATCTGCCATCAAAAAGTTGGCAGGCGAGTTTTGTTTTCCAGGGAAAAGCGCCGTTGTTTGTGTTTGGGAGCCTGTGGCTGGGAGTGGCCGGCTGGCTCTTTAGAATCCACGATACGCAGGATGGTTCCCAGACCAGTGGTGGCACCAGTGCCAAGTCGGGCTGGTTTGATAGTAACAAGTGCGTCCTCCAATCTGCCATCCAGAAGCGGGGCAGCTTACTTTTGTTTTCCAGGGAAACGGGCCGAGGTTTTTGTCTGGGGGCCTATGGCTGGGAGTGACCGGCTGGCTCGTGAAAAGCTACGATAGGCAGGATGGTGACCAGACCCATGGCGGCACCAGTGCCAAGTTGGGCTGGTTTGATAGTACCAAGTGGCTCCTGCAATCTGCCATCAAAAAGTTGGCAGGCGAGTTTTGTTTTCCAGGGAAAAGCGCCGTTGTTTGTGTTTGGGGGCCTGTGGCTGGGATTGGCCGGCTGGCTCCTTAGAATCCACGATACGCAGGATGGTTCCCAGACCAGAGGTGGCACCAGTGCCAAGTCGGGCTGGTTTGATAGTACCAAGTGGCTCCTGCAATCTGCCATCCAGAAGCGGGGCAGCTTACTTTTGTTTGCCAGGGAAACGGGCCGAGCTTTGTGTCTGGGGGCCTATGGCTGGGAGTGACCGGCTGGCTCCTGAAAAGCTACGATAGGCAGGATGGTGACCAGACCCATGGTGGCACCAGTGCCAAGTTGGGCTGGTTTGATAGTACCAAGTGTCTCCTGCAATCTGCCATCAAAAAGTTGGCAGGCAAGTTTTCTTTACCAGGGAAAAGCGCCGTTGTTTTTGTTTGGGGGCCTATGGCTGGGAGTGGCCGGCTTGCTCCTTAGAATCCACGATACGCAGGATGGTTCCTAGACTTGACGTGGCACCAGTGCCAAGTTGGGCTGGTTTGATAGTACCAAGTGCGTCCTGCAATCTGCCATCCAGAAGTGGGGTAGCTTACTTTTGTTTGCCAGGGAAACGGGCCGAGGTTTGTGTCTCGGGGCATATGGCTGGGAGTGACCGGCTGGCTCCTGAAAAGCTACGATAGGCAGGATGGTGACCAGACCCATGGTGGCAGCAGTGCCAAGTTGGGCTGGTTTGATAGTACCAAGTGGCTCCTGCAATCTGCCATCAAAAAGTTGGCAGGCGAGTTTGTTATCCAGGGAAAAGCGCCATTGTTTGTGCCTGGGGCCCTATGGCCTGGAGTGGACGGATGGCTAATTAGAACCCACGATACACAGGATGGTTCCCAGACCCATGGTGACACCAGTGCCAAGTTGGGCTGGTTTGATAGTACCAAGTGGATCCTGCAATCTGCCATCCAGAAGCGGGGCAGCTTACTTTTGTTTGCCAGGGAAACGGTCCGAGGATTGTGTCTGGGGGCCTAAGCCTGGAAGTGACCGGCTGGCTCGTGAAAAGCTACGATAGGCAGGATGGTGACCAGACCCATGACGGCACCAGTGCCAAGTTGGGCTGGTTTGATAGTACCAAGTGGCTCCTGCAATCTGCCATCAAAAACTTGGCAGGCGAGTTTTGTTTTCCAGGGAAAAGCGCCGTTGTTTGTGTTTGGGGGCCTGTGGCAGGGAGTGGCCGGCTGGCTCCTTAGAATCCATGATACTCAGCATGGTTCCCAGACCAGAGGTGGCACCAGTGCCAAGTTGGGCTGGTTTGATAGTACCAAGTGGTTGCTGCAATCTGCCATCCAGAAGCGGGGCTGCTTACTTTTGTTTGCCAGGGAAACGGGCCGAGGTTTGTGTCTGGGGGCCTATGGCTGGGAGTGACCGGCTGGCTCCTGAAAAGCTACGATAGGCAGGATGGTGACCAGACCCATGGTGGCACCAGTGCCAAGTTGGGCTGATTTGATAGTACCAAGTGGCTCCTGCAATCTGCCATCAAAATGTTGGCAGGCGAATTTTTTTTTCCAGGGAAAAGCTCCGTTGTTTGTGTTTGGGGGCCTGTGGCAGGGAGTGGCCGTCTGGCTCCTGAAAAGCTACGATAGGCAGGATGGTGACCAGACCCATGGTGGCACCAGTGCCAAGTTGGGCTGGTTTGATAGTAGCAAGTGTCTCCGGCAATCTGCCATCAAAAAGTTGGCAGACGAGTTTTGTTTTCCAGGGAAAAGCGCCGTTGTTTGTGTTTGGGGGCCTGTGGCTGGGAGTGGCCGGCTGGCTGCTTAGAATCTACCATACGCAGGATAGTTCCCAGACCAGAGGTGGCACCAGTGCCAAGTCGGGCTGGTTTGATACTACCAAGTGCGTCCTGCAATCTGCCATCCAGAAGCGGGACAGCTTACTTTTGTTTGTCAGGGAAACGGGCCGAGCTTTGTGTCTCTGGGCCTACGGCTGGGAGTGACTGGCTGGCTCCTGAAAAGCTACGATAGGCAGGATGGTGACCAGACCCATGGTGGCACCAGTGCCAAGTTGGGCTGGTTTGATAGTACCAAGTGGCTCCTGCAATCTGCCATCAAAAAGTTGGCAGGCACGTTTTGTTTTCCAGGGAAAAGCGCCGTTGTTTTTGTTTGGGGGCCTATGGCTGGGAGTGGCCGGCTGGCTCCTTAGAATCCACGATACGCAGGATGGTTCCCAGACCAGAGGTGGCACCAGTGCCAAGTCGGGCTGGTTTGATGGTGAAAAGTGGCTCCTGCAATCTGCCATCCAGAAGCGGGATAACTTACTTTTGTTTGCCAGGGAAACGGGCCGAGCTTTGTGTCTGGGGGCCTATGGCTGGGAGTGACCGGCTGGCTCCTGAAAAGCTACGATAGGCAGGATGGTGACCAGACCCATGGTGGCACCAGTGTCAAGGTGGGCTGGTTTGATAGTACCAAGTGGCTCCGGCAATCTGCCATCAAAATTTGGCAGGCGAGTTTTGTTTTCCAGGGAAAAGCGCCGTTGTTTGTGTTTGGGGGCCTGTGGGTGGGAGTGGCCGGATGGCTAATTAGAATCCACGATACGCAGCATGGTTCCCAGACCTGAGGTGGCACCAGTGCCAAGTCGGGCTAGTTTGATGGTGCAAAGTGGCTCCTGCAATCTGCCATCCAGTAGCGGGGCAGCTTGCTTTTGTTTGCCAGGGAAACGGGCCGAGGTTTGTGTCTGGGGGCCTATGGCTGGGAGTGACCGGCTGGCTCCTGAAAAGCTACGATAGGCAGGATGGTGACCAGACCCATGGTGGCACCAGTGCCAAGTTGGGCTGGTTTGATAGTACCAAGTGGCTCCTGCAATCTGCCATCAAAAAGTTGGCAGGCGAGTTTTGTTTTCCAGGGAAAAGCACCGTTGTTTGTGTTTGGGGGCCTGTGGCTGGGAGTGGCCGGCTGGCTGCTTAGAATCCACGATACGCAGGATGGTTCCCAGACGTGAGGTGGCGCCAGTGCCAAGTCGGGCTGGTTTGATACTACCAAGTGCGTCCTGCAATCTGCCATCCAGAAGCGGGACAGCTTACTTTTGCTTGCCAGGGAAACGGGCCGAGCTTTGTGTCTGGGGGCCTATGGCTGGGAGTGACCGGCTGGCTCCTGAAAAGCTACGATAGGCAGGATGGTGACCAGACCCATGGTGGCACCAGTGCCAAGTTGGGCTGGTTTGATAGTACCAAGTGGCTCCTGCAATCTGCCATCAAAAATTGGCAGGCGAGTTTTGTTTTCCAGGGAAAAGCGCCGTTGTTGTGTTTAGGGGCCTGTGGCTGGGAGTGGCCGGCTGGCTCCTTAGAATCCACCATACGCAGGATGGTTCCCAGACCCAAGGTGGCACCAGTGCCTAGTCGGGATAGTTTGATAGTGCAAAGTGGCTCCTGCAATCTGCCATCCAGAAGCGGGGCAGCTTACTTTTGTTTGCCAGGGAAAAGGGCCGAGCTTTGTGTCTCGGGGCCTATGGCTGGGAGTGACCGGCTGGCTCCTGAAAAGCTACGATAGGCAGGATGGTGACCAGACCCAAGGTGGCACCAGTGCCAAGTTGGGCTTGTTTGATAGTACCAAGAGGCTCCTGCAATCTGCCATCAAAAAGTTGGCAGGCGAGTTTTGTTTTCCAGGGAAAAGCTCCGTTGTTTGTGTTTGGGGGCCTGTGGCTGGGAGTGGCCGGCTGGCTCATTAGAATCCACGATACGCAGGATGGTTCCCAGACTTGTCGTGGCACCAGTGCCAAGTCGGGCTGGTTTGATAGTACCAAGTGGATCCTGCAATCTGCCATCCAGAAGCGGGGCAGCTTACTTTTGTTTGCCAGGGAAACGGGCCGAGGATTTGTCTGGGGGCCTATGGCTGGGAGTGACCGGCTGGCTCCTGAAAAGCTACGATAGGCAGGATGGTGACCAGACCCATGGTGGCAGCAGTGCCAAGTTGGGCTGGTTTGATAGTACCAAGTGGCTCCTGCAATCTGCCATCAAAAAGTTGGCAGGCGAGTTTTGTTTTCCAGGGAAAAGCGCCGTTGTTTGTGTTTGGGAGCCTGTGGCTGGGAGTGGCCGGCTGGCTCTTTAGAATCCACGATACGCAGGATGGTTCCCAGACCAGTGGTGGCACCAGTGCCAAGTCGGGCTGGTTTGATAGTAACAAGTGCGTCCTGCAATCTGCCATCCAGAAGCGGGGCAGCTTACTTTTGTTTTCCAGGGAAACGGGCCGAGGTTTTTGTCTGGGGGCCTATGGCTGGGAGTGACCGGCTGGCTCCTGAAAAGCTACGATAGGCAGGATGGTGACCAGACCCATGGCGGCACCAGTGCCAAGTTGGGCTGGTTTGATAGTACCAAGGGGCTCCTGCAATCTGCCATCAAAAAGTTGGCAGGCGAGTTTTGTTTTCCAGGGAAAAGCGCCGTTGTTTGTGTTTGGGGGCCTGTGGCTGGGAGTGGCCGGCTGGCTCCTTAGAATCCACGATACGCAGGATGGTTCCCAGACTTGTCGTGGCACCAGTGCCAAGTCGGGCTGGTTTGATAGTACCAAGTGGCTCCTGCAATCTGCCATCCAGAAGCGGGGCAGCTTACTTTTGTTTGCCAGGGAAACGGGCCGAGCTTTGTGTCTGGGGGCCTATGGCTGGGAGTGACCGGCTGGCTCCTGAAAAGCTACGATAGGCAGGATGGTGACCAGACCCATGGTGGCACCAGTGCCAAGTTGGGCTGGTTTGATAGTACCAAGTGGCTCCTGCAATCTGCCATCAAAAAGTTGGCAGGCAAGTTTTCTTTACCAGGGAAAAGCGCCGTTGTTTTTGTTTGGGGGCCTATGGCTGGGAGTGACCGGCTGGCTCCTTAGAATCCACGATACGCAGGATGGTTCCTAGACTTGACGTGGCACCAGTGCCAAGTTGGGCTGGTTTGATAGTACCAAGTGCGTCCTGCAATCTGCCATCCAGAAGTGGGGTAGCTTACTTTTGTTTGCCAGGGAAACGGGCCGAGGTTTGTGTCTCGGGGCATATGGCTGGGAGTGACCGGCTGGCTCCTGAAAAGCTACGATAGGCAGGATGGTGACCAGACCCATGGTGGCAGCAGTGCCAAGTTGGGCTGGTTTGATAGTACCAAGTGGCTCCTGCAATCTGCCATCAAAAAGTTGGCAGGCGAGTTTGTTATCCAGGGAAAAGCGCCGTTGTTTGTGCCTGGGGCCCTATGGCCTGGAGTGGACGGATGGCTAATTAGAATCCACGATACACAGGATGGTTCCCAGACCCATGGTGACACCAGTGCCAAGTTGGGCTGGTTTGATAGTACCAAGTGGTTCCTGCAATCTGCCATCCAGAAGCGGGGCAGCTTACTTTTGTTTGCCAGGGAAACGGTCCGAGGATTGTGTCTGGGGGCCTAAGCCTGGAAGTGACCGGCTGGCTCGTGAAAAGCTACGATAGGCAGGATGGTGACCAGACCCATGACGGCACCAGTGCCAAGTTGGGCTGGTTTGATAGTACCAAGTGGCTCCTGCAATCTGCCATCAAAACTTGGCAGGCGAGTTTTGTTTTCCAGGGAAAAGCGCCGTTGTTTGTGTTTGGGGGCCTGTGGCTGGGAGTGGCCGGCTGGCTCCTTAGAATCCACGATACTCAGCATGGTTCCCAGACCAGAGGTGGCACCAGTGCCAAGTTGGGCTGGTTTGATAGTACCAAGTGGTTGCTGCAATCTGCCATCCAGAAGCGGGGCAGCTTACTTTTGTTTGCCAGGGAAACGGGCCGAGGTTTATGTCTGGGGGCCTATGGCTGGGAGTGACCGGCTGGCTCCTGAAAAGCTACGATAGGCAGGATGGTGACCAGACCCATGGTGGCACCAGTGCCAAGTTGGGCTGATTTGATAGTACCAAGTGGCTCCTGCAATCTGCCATCAAAAAGTTGGCAGGCGAATTTTTTTTTCCAGGGAAAAGCGCCGTTGTTTGTGTTTGGGGGCCTGTGGCAGGGAGTGGCCGGCTGGCTCCTGAAAAGCTACGATAGGCAGGATGGTGACCAGACCCATGGTGGCACCAGTGCCAAGTTGGGCTGGTTTGATAGTACCAAGTGGCTCCGGCAATCTGCCATCAAAAAGTTGGCAGACGAGTTTTGTTTTCCAGGGAAAAGCGCCGTTGTTTGTGTTTGGGGGCCTGTGGCTGGGAGTGGCCGGCTGGCTGCTTAGAATCTACCATACGCAGGATGGTTCCCAGACCAGAGGTGGCACCAGTGCCAAGTCGGGCTAGTTTGATGGTGCAAAGTGGCTCCTGCAATCTGCCATCCAGAAGCGGGGCAGCTTGCTTTTGTTTGCCAGGGAAACGGGCCGAGGTTTGTGTCTGGGGGCCTATGGCTGGGAGTGACCGGCTGGCTCCTGAAAAGCTACGATAGGCAGGATGGTGACCAGACCCATGGTGGCACCAGTGCCAAGTTGGGCTGGTTTGATAGTACCAAGTGGCTCCTGCAATCTGCCATCAAAAACTTGGCAGGCGAGTTTTGTTTTCCAGGGAAAAGCGCCGTTGTTTGTGTTTGGGGGCCTGTGGCTGGGAGTGGCCGGCTGGCTGCTTAGAATCCACGATATGCAGGATGGTTCCCAGACGTGAGGTGGCGCCAGTGCCAAGTCGCCTGGTTTGATACTACCAAGTGCGTCCTGCAATCTGCCATCCAGAAGCGGGACAGCTTACTTTTGCTTGCCAGGGAAACGGGCCGAGCTTTGTGTCTGGGGGCCTATGGCTGGGAGTGACCGGCTGGCTCCTGAAAAGCTACGATAGGCAGGATGGTGACCAGACCCATGGTGGCACCAGTGCCAAGTTGGGCTGGTTTGATAGTACCAAGTGGCTCCTGCAATCTGCCATCAAAAAGTTGGCAGGCGAGTTTTGCTTTCCAGGGAAAAGCGCCGTTGTTTGTGTTTGGGGGCCTGTGGGTGGGAGTGGCCGGATGGCTAATTAGAATCCACGATACGCAGGATGGTTCCCAGACCTGAGGTGGCACCAGTGCCAAGTCGGGCTAGTTGGATGGTGCAAAGTGGCTCCTGCAATCTGCCATGCAGAAGCGGGGCAGCTTACTTTTGTTTTCCAGGGAAACGGGCCGAGGTTTGTGTCTGGGGGCCTATGGCTGGGAGTGACCGGCTGGCTCCTGAAAAGCTACGACAGGCAGGATGGTGACCAGACCCATGGTGGCACCAGTGCCAAGTTGGGCTGATTTGATAGTAGCAAGTGGCTCCTGCAATCTGCCATCAAAAAGTCGGCAGGCGAGTTTTGTTTTCCAGGGAAAAGCGCCGTTGTTTGTGTCTGGGGGCCTGTGGCAGGGAGTGACCGGCTGGCTCCTTAGAATCCACGATACGCAGGATGGTTCCCAGACCCAAGGTGGCACCAGTGCCAAGTTGGGCTGGTTTGATAGTACCAAGTGGCTCCTGCAATCTGCCATCCAGAAGCGGGGCAGCTTACTTTTGTTTGCCAGGGAAACGGGTCGAGCTTTGTGTCTGGGGGCCTATGGCTGGGAGTGACCGGCTGGCTCCTGAAAAGCTACGATAGGCAGGATGGTGACCAGACCCATGGTGGCACCAGTGCCAAGTTGGGCTGGTTTGATAGTACCAAGTGGCTCCGGCAATCTGCCATCAAAAAGTTGGCAGGCAAGTTTTGTTTTCCAGGGAAAAGCGCCGTTGTTTTTTTTGGGGGGCCAATGGCTGGGAGTGGCCGGCTGGCTCCTTCGAATCTACGATACGCAGGATGGTTCCCAGACCAGAGGTGGCACCAGTGCCAAGTCGGGCTGGTTTGATAGTACCAAGTGCGTCCTGCAATCTGCCATCCAGAAGCGGGGTAGCTTACTTTTGTTTGCCCGGGAAACGGGCCGAGGTTTTTGTCTCGGGGCCTATGGCTGGGAGTGACCGGCTGGCTCCTGAAAAGCTACGATAGGCAGGATGTTGACCAGACCCATGGTGGCACAAGTGCCAAGTTCGGCTTGTTTGATAGTACCAAGTGGCTCCTGCAATCTGCCATCAAAATGTTGGCAGGCGAATTTTGCTTTCCAGGGAAAAGCGCCGTTGTTTGTGTTTGGGGGCCTGTGGCAGGGAGTGGCCGGCTGGCTCCTGAAAAGCTACGATAGGCAGGATGGTGACCAGATCCAAGGTGGCACCTGTGCCAAGTCGGGCTGATTTGATAGTACTAAGTAGCTCCTGCAATCTGCCATGCAGAAGCGGGGCAGCTTACTTTTGTTTGCCAGGGAAACGGGACGAGGTTTGTGTTTGGGGGCCTATGGCTGAGAGTGACCGGCTGGCTCCTGAAAATCCATGATACGCAGCATGGTTCCCAGACCCAAGGTGGCACCAGTGCCAAGTGGGGCTGGTTTCACAGTGTCAAGTGCCTCCTGCAATCTCCCATCCAGAAGCGGGGCAGCTGAGTTTTGTTTGCCTGTGAAACGGGCCGTTGTTTTTAATTGGGGTCTGTGGCCGAGAGTGTTCGGCTGGCTCCTGACAACCCACAATACGCAGGATGGTTCCCAGACCCAAGGTGGCACCAGTGCCAAGTCGGGCTGTTTTTATAGTACCAAGTGCGTCCTGCAATTTGCCATCCAGAAGAGGGGCAGTTGAGTTTTGTTTGCCAGAGAATAGCACCGTTGTTTGTGTTTGGGGGCTTGTGGCTGGGAGTGGCCGACTGCCTCCTTAGAATCTGTGTTACGCAGCATGGTTCCCAGACCCAAGGTGGCACCAGTGCCAAGTTGGGCTGGTTTGATAGTACCAAGTGGCTCCTGCAATCTGCCATCCAGAAGCGGGGCAGCTTACTTTAGTTTGCCAGGGAAACGGGCCGAGGTTTGTGACTGGGGACCTATGGCTGGGAGTGACCGGCTGGCTCCTGAAAAGTTACAATAGGCAGGATGGTTACCAGACCCATGGTGGCACCAGTGCCAAGTTGGGCTGGTTTGATAGTACCAAGTGGCTCCTGTAATCTGCCATCAAAAAGTTGGCAGGCGAGTTTTGTTTTCCAGGGAAAAGCGCCATTGTTTTTATTTGGGGGCCTGTGGCTGGGAGTGGCCGGCTGGCTCCTTTGAACCCACGATACGCAGGATGGTTCCCAGACCCAAGGTGGCACCAGTGCCAAGTCGGGCTGGTTTGATACTACCAAGTGCGTCCTGCAATCTGCCATCCAGAAGCGGGGCAGCTTAATTTTGTTTGCCAGGGAAACGGGCCGTGGGTTTTGTTTGGGGGCATATAGCTGAGAGTGGCCGGCTGGCTCCTGAAAATCCACGCTAGGCAGCATGGTTCCCAGATGCAAGGTGGCACCAGTGCCAAGTCGGGCTGGTTTGATGGTGCAAAGTGGCTCCTGCAATCTGCCATCCAGAAGCGGGGCAGCTGATTTTTGTTTGCCAGAGAAAAATTCCGTGGATTGTTTTTGGGGGCATATTGCTGGGAGTGGCCGGCTGGCTCCTTAAAATGCTCGATACGCATGATGGTTCCCAGGCCCAAGGTGTCACCACTACCAAGTCGGCCTGCGGTTTTAGTATCAAGTTCATCCTGCAATTTGCCATCCAGAAGAGGGGCAGTTGAGTTTTGTTTGCCAGAGAAACGGGCCGAGGTTTCTGTTTGGGGACATATGGCTGAGAGTGGCCAGCTGGCCCCTGAATATCCACGATACACAGCATGGTTCCCAGATCCAAGGTGGCACCAGTGCCAAGTTGGGCTGGTTTGATAGTACCAAGTGGCTCCTGCAATCTGCCATCAAAAATTGGCAGGCGAGTTTTGTTTTCCAGGGAAAAGCGCCGTTGTTTGTGTTTGGGGGCCTGTGGGTGGGAGTGGCCGGATGGCTAATTAGAATCCACGATACGCAGGATGGTTCCCAGACCTGAGGTGGCACCAGTGCCAAGTCGGGCTAGTTGGATGGTGCAAAGTGGCTCCTGCAATCTGCCATCCAGAAGCGGGGCAGCTTACTTTTGTTTTCCAGGGAAACGGGCCGAGGTTTGTGTCTGGGGGCCTATGGCTGGGAGTGACCGGCTGGCTCCTGAAAAGCTACGATAGGCAGGATGGTGACCAGACCCATGGTGGCACCAGTGCCAAGTTGGGCTGATTTGATAGTAGCAAGTGGCTCCTGCAATCTGCCATCAAAAAGTCGGCAGGCGAGTTTTGTTTTCCAGGGAAAAGCGCCGTTGTTTGTGTCTGGGGGCCTGTGGCAGGGAGTTACCGGCTGGCTCCTTAGAATCCACGATACGCAGGATGGTTCCCAGACCCAAGGTGGCACCAGTGCCAAGTTGGGCTGGTTTGATAGTACCAAGTGCGTCCTGCAATCTGCCATCCAGAAGCGGGGCAGCTTACTTTTGTTTGCCAGGGAAACGGGTCGAGCTTTGTGTCTGGGGGCGTATGGCTGGGAGTGACCGGCTGGCTCCTGAAAAGCTACGATAGGCAGGATGGTGACCAGACCCATGGTGGCACCAGTGCCAAGTAGGGCTGGTTTGATAGTACCAAGTGGCTCCGGCAATCTGCCATCAAAAAGTTGGCAGGCAAGTTTTGTTTTCCAGGGAAAAGCGCCGTTGTTTTTTTTGGGGGGCCAATGGCTGGGAGTGGCCGGCTGGCTCCTTAGAATCTACGATACGCAGGATGGTTCCCAGACCAGAGGTGGCACCAGTGCCAAGTCGGGCTGGTTTGATAGTACCAAGTGCGTCCTGCAATCTGCCATCCAGAAGCGGGGTAGCTTACTTTTGTTTGCCCGGGAAACGGGCCGAGGTTTTTGTCTCGGGGCCTATGGCTGGGAGTGACTGGCTGGCTCCTGAAAAGCTACGATAGGCAGGATGTTGACCAGACCCATGGTGGCACAAGTGCCAAGTTCGGCTTGTTAGATAGTACCAAGTGGCTCCTGCAATCTGCCATCAAAATGTTGGCAGGCGAATTTTGCTTTCCAGGGAAAAGCGCCGTTGTTTGTGTTTGGGGGCCTGTGGCAGGGAGTGGCCGGCTGGCTCCTGAAAAGCTACGATAGGAAGGATGGTGACCAGATCCAAGGTGGCACCTGTGCCAAGTCGGGCTGATTTGATAGTACTAAGTAGCTCCTGCAATCTGCCATGCAGAAGCGGGGCAGCTTACTTTTGTTTGCCAGGGAAACGGGACGAGGTTTGTGTTTGGGGGCCTATGGCTGTGAGTGACCGGCTGGCTCCTGAAAATCCATGATACGCAGCATGGTTCCCAGACCCAAGGTGGCACCAGTGCCAAGTGGGGCTGGTTTCACAGTGTCAAGTGCCTCCTGCAATCTCCCATCCAGAAGCGGGGCAGCTGAGTTTTGTTTGCCTGTGAAACGGGCCGTTGTTTTTAATTGGGGTCTGTGGCCGAGAGTGTTCGGCTGGCTCCTGACAACCCACAATACGCAGGATGGTTCCCAGACCCAAGGTGGCACCAGTGCCAAGTCGGGCTGTTTTTATAGTACCAAGTGCGTCCTGCAATTTGCCATCCAGAAGAGGGGCAGTTGAGTTTTGTTTGCCAGAGAATAGCGCCGTTGTTTGTGTTTGGGGGCTTGTGGCTGGGAGTGGCCGACTGCCTCCTTAGAATCTGTGTTACGCAGCATGGTTCCCAGACCCAAGGTGGCACCAGTGCCAAGTTGGGCTGGTTTGATAGTACCAAGTGGCTCCTGCAATCTGCCATCCAGAAGCGGGGCAGCTTACTTTAGTTTGCCAGGGAAACGGGCCGAGGTTTGTGTCTGGGGGCCTATGGCTGGGAGTGACCGGCTGGCTCCTGAAAAGCTACAATAGGCAGGATGGTTACCAGACCCATGGTGGCACCAGTGCCAAGTTGGGCTGGTTTGATAGTACCAAGTGGCTCCTGTAATCTGCCATCAAAAAGTTGGCAGGCGAGTTTTGTTTTCCAGGGAAAAGCGCCATTGTTTGTATTTGGGGGCCTGTGGCTGGGAGTGGCCGGCTGGCTCCTTTGAACCCACGATACGCAGGATGGTTCCCAGACCCAAGGTGGCACCAGTGCCAAGTCGGGCTGGTTTGATACTACCAAGTGCGTCCTGCAATCTGCCATCCAGAAGCGGGGCAGCTTAATTTTGTTTGCCAGGGAAACGGGCCGTGGGTTTTGTTTGGGGGCATATAGCTGAGAGTGGCCGGCTGGCTCCTGAAAATCCACGCTAGGCAGCATGGTTCCCAGATGCAAGGTGGCACCAGTGCCAAGTCGGGCTGGTTTGATGGTGCAAAGTGGCTCCTGCAATCTGCCATCCAGAAGCGGGGCAGCTGATTTTTGTTTGCCAGAGAAAAATTCCGTGGATTGTTTTTGGGGGCATATTGCTGGGAGTGGCCGGCTGGCTCCTTAAAATGCTCGATACGCATGATGGTTCCCAGGCCCAAGGTGTCACCACTACCAAGTCGGCCTGCGGTTTTAGTATCAAGTTCATCCTGCAATTTGCCATCCAGAAGAGGGGCAGTTGAGTTTTGTTTGCCAGAGAAACGGGCCGAGGTTTCTGTTTGGGGACATATGGCTGAGAGTGGCCAGCTGGCCCCTGAATATCCACGATACACAGCATGGTTCCCAGATCCAAGGTGGCACCAGTGCCAAGTCGGGCTGGTTTGATAGTACCAAGTGTCTCCTGCAATCTGCCATCCAGAAGCAGGGCAGCTTACTTTTGTTTGCCAGAGAAATAGGCCTAGGTTTTTGTTTGGGGGCCTGTGGCTAGGAGTGGCCGGCAGGCTCCTAAGAATCCACGATACGCAGGATGTTTCCCAGACCCAAGGTGGCACCAGTGCCAAGTCGGGCTGGTTTGATAGTACCAAGTGGCTCCTGCAGACTCCATCAAAAAGTTGGCAGGCGTGTTTTGTTTTCCAGGGAACAGCGCCGTTGATTTTGTTTGGGGGCCTGTGGCTGGGAGTGGCCGGCTGGCTCCTTAGAATCCACGATACGCAGGATGGTTCCCAGACCCAAGGTGGCACCAGTGCCAAGTCGGGCTGGTTTGATTACACCAAGTGGCTCCTGCAATCTGCCATCCAGAAGTGAGGCAGCTAAGTTTTGTTTGCGAGAAAAAAGGGCCGTGGTTTTTGTTGGGGGCCTGTGGCTGGGAGTAGCCGGCTGGCTCCTTAAAATCCACGATAGGCAGGATGGTTCCCAGACCAGAGGTGGCACCAGTGCCAAGTCGGGCTGGTTTGATAGTACCAAGTGGCTCCTGCAATCTGCCATCCAGAAGCGGGGCAGCTGAGTTTTGTTTGCCAGAGGAAAAGGCTGTGGTTTGTGTTTGGGGGCCTGTGGCTGGCAGTGGCCGGCTGGCTCCTGAAAATCCACGATACGCAGCATGGTTCCCAGACCCAAGGTGGCACCAGTGCCAAGTGGGGCTCGTTTGACAGTGTCAAGTGCGTCCTGCAATCTCCCATCCAGAAGCGGGGCAGCTGAGTTTTTTTTGCCAGGGAAACGGACCTTTGTTTTTGATTGGGCTCTGTGGCCGAGAGTGGTCGGCTGTCTCCGGACAATCCACAATACGCAGGATGGTTCCCAGACCCAAGGTGGCACCAGTGCCAAGTCGGGCTGGTTTGATAGTACCAAGTGTCTCCTGCAATCTGCCATCCAGAAGCGGGGCAGCTGAGTTTTGTTTGCCAGAGAAAAGGGCCGTGGGTTGTGTTTGGGGGCATATGGCTGGGAGTGGCCACCTGGCTCCTTAAAATGCACGATACGCCGCATGGTAACCAGACGCAAGGTGGCACCAGTGCCAAGTCAGGCTGTTTTTGTAGTACCCAGTGGCTCCTGCAATTTGCCATCCAGAAGCGGGGCAGTTGAATTTTGTTTGCTAGAGAAAAGGGCTGTGGTTTGTGTTTGGGGGCCTATGGCTGAGAGTGGCCGGCTGGCCCCTGAAAATCAACGATAGGCAGGATGGTTCCCAGATCCAAGGTGGCACCAGTGCCAAGTAAGGCTGGTTGTATGGTTCAAAGTGACTCCTGCAATCTGCCATCCAGAAGCGGGACAGCTGAGTTTTTTTTGCCAGAGAAAATGTCCATGGTTTCTTTTTGGGGCATACGGCTGGGAATTGCCGGCTGGCTCCTTAAAATGCTCGATACGCAGGATGGTTCCCAGAGCCAAGGTGGCACCACTGCCAAGTCGGGCTCTTTTTGTAGTACCAAGTGCGTCCTGCAATTTGCCATCCAGAAGAGGGGCAGTTGAGTTTTGTTTGCCAGAGAAAAGGGCCGAGGTTTGTGTTTGGGGGCATATGGCTGGGAATGACCGGCTGGCCCCTGAAAATCCACGATACGCCGGATGGTTCCCAGATCCAAGGTGGTACCATTACCAAGTCGGGCTGGTTTGATAGTCCCAAGTGGCTCCTGCAAACTGCCATCCAGAAGCGGGGCAGCTTACTTTTGTTTGCCAGGGAAATGGGCCGTTGTTTGTGTTTGGGGGCCTGTGGCTGGGAGTGTTCGGCTGGTTCCTGAATATGTACGATACGCAGGATTGTTCCCAGATCCAAGGTGGCAGCAGTGCCATGTTGTGCTGGTGTGATAGTCCCAAGTGGCTCCTGCAATCTGCCATCCAGAAGTGGGGCAGCTGATTTTTGTTTGCCAGAGAAAAGGTCCGTGGTTTGTTTTTGGGGGCATATGGCTGAGAGTGGCCGGCTGGCCCCTGAAAATCCACGATACACAGGATGGTTCCCAGATCCAAGGTGGCACCTGTGCCAAGTCGGGCTGATTTGATAGTACTAAGTAGCTCCTGCAATCTGCCATGCAGAAGCGGGGCAGCTTACTTTTGTTTGCCAGGGAAACGGGCCGAGGTTTGTGTTTGGGGGCCTATGGCTGAGAGTGACCGGCTGGCTCCTGAAAAGCTACAATAGGCAGGATGGTGACCAGACCCATGGTGGCACCAGTGCCAAGTTGGGCTGGTTTGATAGTACCAAGTGGTTCCTGCAATCTGCCATCCAGAAGCAGGGCAGCTGAGTTTTGTTTGCCAGAGAAAAGGGCCTTGGTTTGTGTTTGGGGGCATATGGCTGGGTGTGGCCAGCTGGCTCCTTAAAATGCACGATATGCAACATGGCTCCCAGACCCAAGGTGGCACCAGTGCCAAGTTGGGCTGGTTTGATAGTACCAAGTGGCTCCTGCAATCTTCCATGATCACGTGGAGAAATACTTTCTGGTTTCAGCCTCATGCTCTTTCTTCTCTCCCTCAACTTCTCTATCACCTCTCATCTGGTTCACATGCGCTGTCTTCAAGGTCCACAGGCTACTTTTCACAGAATCTTCTGGCCTGATGAAGTAAGGATGATGAATAGAACAGAGCTGGGATCTATTTTCCAGTTTGGATAAAATGCATTCTGCACACAAATCCAAGGAGAACGGGCTGCCCCGATGCCCAGAAAATCTTTCACTCCTGCTAGTGTTCTACGTCAACCGCAACTTAGTCTGAAAGAAAAGCTTTTTCTCTGAGAGCATCTGAGAGGTTTGCATGAAGCACTGATATCTGACATATGCAATTTTGAATAGGAGAGGAAAAAGAAAATGGCAAGGAGTTTTTAATTTTAGTGGTTTCAATTTTAATTTCCGTGCACTTTTTCAAAACTTGTCAGCTCAAATGCCCATCAACATCTTTTAGTCATCTGTAAGTCAGTATTCATATAAAATGTGCTTCAAATCCAAAGAATTTCAAATTTGCACTCCAAGCTTCTATGCCTAGATTTATGATTTCCTACACATATTAGATGAAAGGAAGGCCTTTTTTACTGTGGGAGTGCTGGAACACTGGAACAGGTTGCCCAGAGAAGTTGTGGGTGTCCCATCCCTGAAAGTATTCAAGGTCACCTTGGACAGGGCTTGGAGCAGCAACAAAGGAGAAGCTTGATGGTAGAGAAACAAAGTTGGACTATAGAAGAAACTCGGATTGAAGTATAGGATCAAGTTTTCTCTCAGCTCTTGGGGTAAATTCAAAGTTGTACAAAATGACATTTATCTGTGCTATTCACTACTGTAACAGAAAGTTTCATGAAAACTGTACAGAAGATAGTAAATTTTAAAAGAGATAAGAATTACAGCATAAAATCCATGGGATAGGTTACAACATGAGACACTCTCTAAGAGAAAATCTCTGTGTTTCAGCACTTCATCAGGGTAAGATTTCATGAAGTGCCAAAGAAGGCGGCAAAATATCATTCGGGACATTATTTACTGGAATTCAGCCTGGCCATTAGTAGGAACTGCCTTTGAACATATCATGTAGATATACCACACACACTTTCCCTTCACTGAAAAATTACTGTTTACAACAAATAAGCAATTGACGATCAAAATTGATTGAAAGCATCTTAAACATGTCAAGTATTTCATTGTAGATGATCTGTGATCCAAATGCTTCTTCCACCTTCGAGAGGGACAGAAGAATTCTTCCATATCATGATGGTTTAAAATTGTATCAACCAATGTTTTCTGCTGAAAAGATATCATCTATTTTTTTCTATTTTTGGAAGAAAATATTCCTAGACATACAACAGGTGAGAACTAAGTAATTTTAAAGAAACAAATGAAATGAAAATATTCTGTAAATAGAATGAAATGAAAAGCTGTGTTTTAAATAGGAGCTAAATATTAAACAGAATTTTTGTACCAGGCATTTGAATTACTGCACCAGCTCTTTTGCCCATCAAGAGAGGCATTTAGCATTTCAGTCTTTTCCAAGGTGTTCATGATCTGCTATGCTGATCTCTGTGTGTGCCTAGGTGTGTGTGGAGGGGGGGGCATATGAAGGGGAGTGTGTATGTTTGCTTTACAATTGTTGTGGCAGATTCATGCCTCAGCTCCACATTTTGTTTTAAAAAGGTCACACCGAGTGGATATGAAGTTTACTATCAACAAGAGATCGATTCCCAAATCATCCATTTGACTCTCCCTTATAAATCATGTGCTTTGTTGCATATTTTATCAAATATACTTTCAAGCCAGATGGAGGAAGGAGGATGTGGGAATCCCTCCACCATCTTGCAACTTTTATGTAAGTAGGTTTTCAAGAAAATCATCATTTCTCTTTTAAATATGTCTGGAACAGGCATGATGGTAGTGTCAACCTGTTGGAGTTTTTGTTGCTGGAAGAAGTTGTACAAAAGGATTGGTTTTTACATTGACCAGTTACTGAATCAAGCGCAGGAATACATTGGAAATTTAGCTGGGGGTTCCTTTTCCCAGCAGACTACTTCTAGAACGAGCTTGTACACTGAAGCTGACTCTTTTGCTCTCTTTTTGTTTCTTTCCTATTTTCTTGGCTTCTTTGCCACTATCTAGACAATTTTGGAACTTTGTTCCCAACTAAAATGGTTTCAATAGTCTGATTGTGATCATACATTTTTACAAGGAATTTTTAAAATCTTTCCTCGAGTCCAGAAAGTCAAGGACTTAGATCTTTTTCTTCCCTTATCAATATTGCCATGAAATTGATAAATAAAGACCAACTCTTTATTTTTGTTTTTAACCCACGTAGATAATTCCCATCCATTAATCCATTTTGTGGACCAATAGCTGCCATTCTGATGGAAGCTGTCACTTCTTAACAATAGGCATTCTGTGACTATGTTGACAGCACTTTGGGTGAAGATCCTAACTGGTCTTAGATATACATAGGGAGAAATTTGCTCAGCCAGTGTCAGTCTTAAGCATGCGTATCAGAAGATCTTTCTAGAGCTGGGAATTTTCCCATGAAAGGGATTCAGTTAGGGAAGAGACACTTGTGCCAGAGTTTTACATTCTTCTTGAACACTGCTTAAGGAACTTAGATGCCATGTCCATTTGGATCTCTGTCTGCACAGAACTTTGTCATGCCAGTGCTTTGAAATGCATCTTGAAGAGAATTCACTAGCACAGAATGAAAGAGAGTGGAAGGGGTTGGTGGGGCTAACCAGGCCCAACCCCCCTGCCTAAACCAGGATACCTAGAGCCTCTTGCCCAGGATTCTATCTGGGTGTACTTTTAATGTCTTCAAAGATCCAGGCTCCACAATCTTTCTGGGCAGTCTGTGCCGTGGTTCAGTCACCCTGACAGTAAAGAAACATTTACTGATGTTCAAAGGCAATCTCCTGTATTTCAGTGTGTGCCCACTGCCTCTTGTCTTTTCCCTCAGCATCACTGAAAAGACACTGATTCCCTCCCCTTTGCACTATTGCTTCCATATGTATGTGTGATGCCATGTAGAGGTATGTCAAAAACCTCCCTGAAGCCCAGGCAGATAATATTCCCTTCATCTACCAGTCAAGTTGATTCATCAGAGGAGTTTAAAGTGATGTTCAGCATGAAATTCCCCTGAAAAATCATGCTAACTACATTATTTGGTCATCTGTCATGTGCCTGGCAAGGATTTCCAGGAAGAGCTGCTTCATCAACTTCCTGGGGATAAAAAAGAGGCTGGCTGGTTTGTACTATGGCGAGTCCTCTTAATTGCCTTTTTTGAAGATGGGTGTCATTTGCTAACATCCACTCTTTAGCCTCTCTTGTCGTCTACATCTTAGCAAAACGCTTTTCCACTATGTCTGGCTAGGAAAAACTGTGCCAGCACAGAAAACATCTCCCATCGTGTTCTAGAAGTTGCACGGATGTCTGCCAAGTGTTTGGCAGGAAGAAAAGAAAAGTTGTCCAAAACAGCTTCCAATCGAATGTTCCTGTGATTGGAAAAGTCAGGAGAGTGCAAAGGTACTGTTTTCTATCAGTTGGCAAGGTGCGCACACAATCCCAGTGTTGTACAGCTTGCTTCTTCACCTTCCCGAAGCTGCCGCTCTCGCCGGCTGCCGGAGCCCAAGAAGCGGCTTCTTCGCGCAAAGACGATTGTGCCGCTCACAGGGCTCTCCTTAGCGCGGCTTCTGCCGAAAGACGCCCGGCAGCGGCTCTTACCTCCGGAGAGCATCCTACCTTCGTCTTTAGCTCCTCTTCTCATCTACACCTCGGCAAAAAGCTTCTCCACTATGTCTGGCTAGGAAAAACTGTGCCAGCACAGAAAACATCTCCCATCGTGTTCTAGAAGTTGCACGGATGTCTGCCAAGTGTTTGGCAGGAAGAAAAGAAAAGTTGTCCAAAACAGCTTCCAATCGAATGTTCCTGTGATTGGAAAAGTCAGGAGAGTGCAAAGGTACTGTTTTCTATCAGTTGGCAAGGTGCGCACACAATCCCAGTGTTGTACAGCTTGCTTCTTCACCTTCCCGAAGCTGCCGCTCTCGCCGGCTGCCGGAGCCCAAGAAGCGGCTTCTTCGCGCAAAGACGATTGTGCCGCTCACAGGGCTCTCCTTAGCGCGGCTTCTGCCGAAAGACGCCCGGCAGCGGCTCTTACCTCCGGAGAGCATCCTACCTTCGTCTTTAGCTCCTCTTCTCATCTACACCTCGGCAAAAAGCTTCTCCACTATGTCTGGCTAGGAAAAACTGTGCCAGCACAGAAAACATCTCCCATCGTGTTCTAGAAGTTGCACGGATGTCTGCCAAGTGTTTGGCAGGAAGAAAAGAAAAGTTGTCCAAAACAGCTTCCAATCGAATGTTCCTGTGATTGGAAAAGTCAGGAGAGTGCAAAGGTACTGTTTTCTATCAGTTGGCAAGGTGCGCACACAATCCCAGTGTTGTACAGCTTGCTTCTTCACCTTCCCGAAGCTGCCACTTTCAGGAGGTAAGAGCCGCTGCCGGGCGTCTTTCGGCAGAAGCTGCGCTAAGGAGAGCACTGTGAGCGGCACAATCGTCTTTGCGCGAAGAAGCCGCTTCTTGGGCTCCGGCAGCCGGCGAGAGCGGCAGCTTCGGGAAGGTGAAGAAGCAAGCTGTACAACACTGGGATTGTGTGCGCACCTTGCCAACTGATAGAAAACAGTACCTTTGCACTCTCCTGACTTTTCCAATCACAGGAACATTCGATTGGAAGCTGTTTTGGACAACTTTTCTTTTCTTCCTGCCAAACACTTGGCAGACATCCGTGCAACTTCTAGAACACGATGGGAGATGTTTTCTGTGCTGGCACAGTTTTTCCTAGCCAGACATAGTGGAAAAGCGTTTTGCTAAGATGTAGACTACAAAAGACGCGAAAGACGAAGGTAGGATGCTCTCCGGAGGTAAGAGCCGCTGCCGGGCGTCTTTCGGCAGAAGCCGCGCTAAGGAGAGCACTGTGAGCGGCACAATCGTCTTTGCGCGAAGAAGCCGCTTCTTGGGCTCCGGCAGCCGGCGAGAGCGGCAGCTTCGGGAAGGTGAAGAAGCAAGCTGTACAACACTGGGATTGTGTGCGCACCTTGCCAACTGATAGAAAACAGTACCTTTGCACTCTCCTGACTTTTCCAATCACAGGAACATTCGATTGGAAGCTGTTTTGGACAACTTTTCTTTTCTTCCTGCCAAACACTTGGCAGACATCCGTGCAACTTCTAGAACACGATGGGAGATGTTTTCTGTGCTGGCACAGTTTTTCCTAGCCAGACATAGTGGAGAAGCTTTTTGCCGAGGTTTAGATGAGAAGAGGAGCTAAAGACGAAGGTAGGATGCTCTCCGGAGGTAAGAGCCGCTGCCGGGCGTCTTTCGGCAGAAGCCGCGCTAAGGAGAGCACTGTGAGCGGCACAATCGTCTTTGCGCGAAGAAGCCGCTTCTTGGGCTCCGGCAGCCGGCGAGAGCGGCAGCTTCGGGAAGGTGAAGAAGCAAGCTGTACAACACTGGGATTGTGTGCGCACCTTGCCAACTGATAGAAAACAGTACCTTTGCACTCTCCTGACTTTTCCAATCACAGGAACATTCGATTGGAAGCTGTTTTGGACAACTTTTCTTTTCTTCCTGCCAAACACTTGGCAGACATCCGTGCAACTTCTAGAACACGATGGGAGATGTTTTCTGTGCTGGCACAGTTTTTCCTAGCCAGACATAGTGGAAAAGCGTTTTGCTAAGATGTAGACGACAAGAGAGGCTAAAGAGTGGATGTTAGCAAATGACACCCATCTTCAAAAAAGGCAATTAAGAGGACTCGCCATAGTACAAACCAGCCAGCCTCTTTTTTATCCCCAGGAAGTTGATGAAGCAGCTCTTCCTGGAAATCCTTGCCAGGCACATGACAGATGACCAAATAATGTAGTTAGCATGATTTTTCAGGGGAATTTCATGCTGAACATCACTTTAAACTCCTCTGATGAATCAACTTGACTGGTAGATGAAGGGAATATTATCTGCCTGGGCTTCAGGGAGGTTTTTGACATACCTCTACATGGCATCACACATACATATGGAAGCAATAGTGCAAAGGGGAGGGAATCAGTGTCTTTTCAGTGATGCTGAGGGAAAAGACAAGAGGCAGTGGGCACACACTGAAATACAGGAGATTGCCTTTGAACATCAGTAAATGTTTCTTTACTGTCAGGGTGACTGAACCACGGCACAGACTGCCCAGAAAGATTGTGGAGCCTGGATCTTTGAAGACATTAAAAGTACACCCAGATAGAATCCTGGGCAAGAGGCTCTAGGTATCCTGGTTTAGGCAGGGGGGTTGGGCCTGGTTAGCCCCACCAACCCCTTCCACTCTCTTTCATTCTGTGCTAGTGAATTCTCTTCAAGATGCATTTCAAAGCACTGGCATGACAAAGTTCTGTGCAGACAGAGATCCAAATGGACATGGCATCTAAGTTCCTTAAGCAGTGTTCAAGAAGAATGTAAAACTCTGGCACAAGTGTCTCTTCCCTAACTGAATCCCTTTCATGGGAAAATTCCCAGCTCTAGAAAGATCTTCTGATACGCATGCTTAAGACTGACACTGGCTGAGCAAATTTCTCCCTATGTATATCTAAGACCAGTTAGGATCTTCACCCAAAGTGCTGTCAACATAGTCACAGAATGCCTATTGTTAAGAAGTGACAGCTTCCATCAGAATGGCAGCTATTGGTCCACAAAATGGATTAATGGATGGGAATTATCTACGTGGGTTAAAAACAAAAATAAAGAGTTGGTCTTTATTTATCAATTTCATGGCAATATTGATAAGGGAAGAAAAAGATCTAAGTCCTTGACTTTCTGGACTCGAGGAAAGATTTTAAAAATTCCTTGTAAAAATGTATGATCACAATCAGACTATTGAAACCATTTTAGTTGGGAACAAAGTTCCAAAATTGTCTAGATAGTGGCAAAGAAGCCAAGAAAATAGGAAAGAAACAAAAAGAGAGCAAAAGAGTCAGCTTCAGTGTACAAGCTCGTTCTAGAAGTAGTCTGCTGGGAAAAGGAACCCCCAGCTAAATTTCCAATGTATTCCTGCGCTTGATTCAGTAACTGGTCAATGTAAAAACCAATCCTTTTGTACAACTTCTTCCAGCAACAAAAACTCCAACAGGTTGACACTACCATCATGCCTGTTCCAGACATATTTAAAAGAGAAATGATGATTTTCTTGAAAACCTACTTACATAAAAGTTGCAAGATGGTGGAGGGATTCCCACATCCTCCTTCCTCCATCTGGCTTGAAAGTATATTTGATAAAATATGCAACAAAGCACATGATTTATAAGGGAGAGTCAAATGGATGATTTGGGAATCGATCTCTTGTTGATAGTAAACTTCATATCCACTCGGTGTGACCTTTTTAAAACAAAATGTGGAGCTGAGGCATGAATCTGCCACAACAATTGTAAAGCAAACATACACACTCCCCTTCATATGCCCCCCCCTCCACACACACCTAGGCACACACAGAGATCAGCATAGCAGATCATGAACACCTTGGAAAAGACTGAAATGCTAAATGCCTCTCTTGATGGGCAAAAGAGCTGGTGCAGTAATTCAAATGCCTGGTACAAAAATTCTGTTTAATATTTAGCTCCTATTTAAAACACAGCTTTTCATTTCATTCTATTTACAGAATATTTTCATTTCATTTGTTTCTTTAAAATTACTTAGTTCTCACCTGTTGTATGTCTAGGAATATTTTCTTCCAAAAATAGAAAAAAATAGATGATATCTTTTCAGCAGAAAACATTGGTTGATACAATTTTAAACCATCATGATATGGAAGAATTCTTCTGTCCCTCTCGAAGGTGGAAGAAGCATTTGGATCACAGATCATCTACAATGAAATACTTGACATGTTTAAGATGCTTTCAATCAATTTTGATCGTCAATTGCTTATTTGTTGTAAACAGTAATTTTTCAGTGAAGGGAAAGTGTGTGTGGTATATCTACATGATATGTTCAAAGGCAGTTCCTACTAATGGCCAGGCTGAATTCCAGTAAATAATGTCCCGAATGATATTTTGCCGCCTTCTTTGGCACTTCATGAAATCTTACCCTGATGAAGTGCTGAAACACAGAGATTTTCTCTTAGAGAGTGTCTCATGTTGTAACCTATCCCATGGATTTTATGCTGTAATTCTTATCTCTTTTAAAATTTACTATCTTCTGTACAGTTTTCATGAAACTTTCTGTTACAGTAGTGAATAGCACAGATAAATGTCATTTTGTACAACTTTGAATTTACCCCAAGAGCTGAGAGAAAACTTGATCCTATACTTCAATCCGAGTTTCTTCTATAGTCCAACTTTGTTTCTCTACCATCAAGCTTCTCCTTTGTTGCTGCTCCAAGCCCTGTCCAAGGTGACCTTGAATACTTTCAGGGATGGGACACCCACAACTTCTCTGGGCAACCTGTTCCAGTGTTCCAGCACTCCCACAGTAAAAAAGGCCTTCCTTTCATCTAATATGTGTAGGAAATCATAAATCTAGGCATAGAAGCTTGGAGTGCAAATTTGAAATTCTTTGGATTTGAAGCACATTTTATATGAATACTGACTTACAGATGACTAAAAGATGTTGATGGGCATTTGAGCTGACAAGTTTTGAAAAAGTGCACGGAAATTAAAATTGAAACCACTAAAATTAAAAACTCCTTGCCATTTTCTTTTTCCTCTCCTATTCAAAATTGCATATGTCAGATATCAGTGCTTCATGCAAACCTCTCAGATGCTCTCAGAGAAAAAGCTTTTCTTTCAGACTAAGTTGCGGTTGACGTAGAACACTAGCAGGAGTGAAAGATTTTCTGGGCATCGGGGCAGCCCGTTCTCCTTGGATTTGTGTGCAGAATGCATTTTATCCAAACTGGAAAATAGATCCCAGCTCTGTTCTATTCATCATTCTTACTTCATCAGGCCAGAAGATTCTGTGAAAAGTAGCCTGTGGACCTTGAAGACAGCGCATGTGAACCAGATGAGAGGTGATAGAGAAGTTGAGGGAGAGAAGAAAGAGCATGAGGCTGAAACCAGAAAGTATTTCTCCACGTGATCATGGAAGATTGCAGGAGCCACTTGGTACTATCAAACCAGCCCAACTTGGCACTGGTGCCACCTTGGGTCTGGGAGCCATGTTGCATATCGTGCATTTTAAGGAGCCAGCTGGCCACACCCAGCCATATGCCCCCAAACACAAACCAAGGCCCTTTTCTCTGGCAAACAAAACTCAGCTGCCCTGCTTCTGGATGGCAGATTGCAGGAACCACTTGGTACTATCAAACCAGCCCAACTTGGCACTGGTGCCACCATGGGTCTGGTCACCATCCTGCCTATTGTAGCTTTTCAGGAGCCAGCCGGTCACTCTCAGCCATAGGCCCCCAAACACAAACCTCGGCCCGTTTCCCTGGCAAACAAAAGTAAGCTGCCCCGCTTCTGCATGGCAGATTGCAGGAGCTACTTAGTACTATCAAATCAGCCCGACTTGGCACAGGTGCCACCTTGGATCTGGGAACCATCCTGTGTATCGTGGATTTTCAGGGGCCAGCCGGCCACTCTCAGCCATATGCCCCCAAAAACAAACCACGGACCTTTTCTCTGGCAAACAAAAATCAGCTGCCCCACTTCTGGATGGCAGATTGCAGGAGCCACTTGGGACTATCACACCAGCACAACATGGCACTGCTGCCACCTTGGATCTGGGAACAATCCTGCGTATCGTACATATTCAGGAACCAGCCGAACACTCCCAGCCACAGGCCCCCAAACACAAACAACGGCCCATTTCCCTGGCAAACAAAAGTAAGCTGCCCCGCTTCTGGATGGCAGTTTGCAGGAGCCACTTGGGACTATCAAACCAGCCCGACTTGGTAATGGTACCACCTTGGATCTGGGAACCATCCGGCGTATCGTGGATTTTCAGGGGCCAGCCGGTCATTCCCAGCCATATGCCCCCAAACACAAACCTCGGCCCTTTTCTCTGGCAAACAAAACTCAACTGCCCCTCTTCTGGATGGCAAATTGCAGGACGCACTTGGTACTACAAAAAGAGCCCGACTTGGCAGTGGTGCCACCTTGGCTCTGGGAACCATCCTGCGTATCGAGCATTTTAAGGAGCCAGCCGGCAATTCCCAGCCGTATGCCCCAAAAAGAAACCATGGACATTTTCTCTGGCAAAAAAAACTCAGCTGTCCCGCTTCTGGATGGCAGATTGCAGGAGTCACTTTGAACCATACAACCAGCCTTACTTGGCACTGGTGCCACCTTGGATCTGGGAACCATCCTGCCTATCGTTGATTTTCAGGGGCCAGCCGGCCACTCTCAGCCATAGGCCCCCAAACACAAACCACAGCCCTTTTCTCTAGCAAACAAAATTCAACTGCCCCGCTTCTGGATGGCAAATTGCAGGAGCCACTGGGTACTACAAAAACAGCCTGACTTGGCACTGGTGCCACCTTGCGTCTGGTTACCATGCGGCGTATCGTGCATTTTAAGGAGCCAGGTGGCCACTCCCAGCCATATGCCCCCAAACACAACCCACGGCCCTTTTCTCTGGCAAACAAAACTCAGCTGCCCCGCTTCTGGATGGCAGATTGCAGGAGACACTTGGTACTATCAAACCAGCCCGACTTGGCACTGGTGCCACCTTGGGTCTGGGAACCATCCTGCGTATTGTGGATTGTCCGGAGACAGCCGACCACTCTCGGCCACAGAGCCCAATCAAAAACAAAGGTCCGTTTCCCTGGCAAAAAAAACTCAGCTGCCCCGCTTCTGGATGGGAGATGGCAGGACGCACTTGACACTGTCAAACGAGCCCCACTTGGCACTGGTGCCACCTTGGGTCTGGGAACCATGCTGCGTATCGTGGATTTTCAGGAGCCAGCCGGCCACTGCCAGCCACAGGCCCCCAAACACAAACCACAGCCTTTTCCTCTGGCAAACAAAACTCAGCTGCCCCGCTTCTGGATGGCAGATTGCAGGAGCCACTTGGTACTATCAAACCAGCCCGACTTGGCACTGGTGCCACCTCTGGTCTGGGAACCATCCTGCCTATCGTGGATTTTAAGGAGCCAGCCGGCTACTCCCAGCCACAGGCCCCCAACAAAAACCACGGCCCTTTTTTCTCGCAAACAAAACTTAGCTGCCTCACTTCTGGATGGCAGATTGCAGGAGCCACTTGGTGTAATCAAACCAGCCCGACTTGGCACTGGTGCCACCTTGGGTCTGGGAACCATCCTGCGTATCGTGGATTCTAAGGAGCCAGCCGGCCACTCCCAGCCACAGGCCCCCAAACAAAATCAACGGCGCTGTTCCCTGGAAAACAAAACACGCCTGCCAACTTTTTGATGGAGTTTGCAGGAGCCACTTGGTACTATCAAACCAGCCCGACTTGGCACTGGTGCCACCTTGGGTCTGGGAAACATCCTGCGTATCGTGGATTCTTAGGAGCCTGCCGGCCACTCCTAGCCACAGGCCCCCAAACAAAAACCTAGGCCTATTTCTCTGGCAAACAAAAGTAAGCTGCCCTGCTTCTGGATGGCAGATTGCAGGAGACACTTGGTACTATCAAACCAGCCCGACTTGGCACTGGTGCCACCTTGGATCTGGGAACCATGCTGTGTATCGTGGATATTCAGGGGCCAGCTGGCCACTCTCAGCCATATGTCCCCAAACAGAAACCTCGGCCCGTTTCTCTGGCAAACAAAACTCAACTGCCCCTCTTCTGGATGGCAAATTGCAGGATGAACTTGATACTAAAACCGCAGGCCGACTTGGTAGTGGTGACACCTTGGGCCTGGGAACCATCATGCGTATCGAGCATTTTAAGGAGCCAGCCGGCCACTCCCAGCAATATGCCCCCAAAAACAATCCACGGAATTTTTCTCTGGCAAACAAAAATCAGCTGCCCCGCTTCTGGATGGCAGATTGCAGGAGCCACTTTGCACCACCAAACCAGCCCGACTTGGCACTGGTGCCACCTTGCATCTGGGAACCATGCTGCCTAGCGTGGATTTTCAGGAGCCAGCCGGCCACTCTCAGCTATATGCCCCCAAACAAAACCCACGGCCCGTTTCCCTGGCAAACAAAATTAAGCTGCCCCGCTTCTGGATGGCAGATTGCAGGACGCACTTGGTAGTATCAAACCAGCCCGACTTGGCACTGGTGCCACCTTGGGTCTGGGAACCATCCTGCGTATCGTGGGTTCAAAGGAGCCAGCCGGCCACTCCCAGCCACAGGCCCCCAAATACAAACAATGGCGCTTTTCCCTGGAAAACAAAACTCGTCTGCCAACTTTTTGATGGCAGATTACAGGAGCCACTTGGTACTATCAAACCAGCCCAAGTTGGCACTGGTGCCACCATGGGTCTGGTAACCATCCTGCCTATTGTAGCTTTTCAGGAGCCAGCCGGTCACTCCCAGCCATAGGTCCCCAGTCACAAACCTCGGCCCGTTTCCCTGGCAAACTAAAGTAAGCTGCCCCGCTTCTGGATGGCAGATTGCAGGAGCCACTTGGTACTATCAAACCAGCCCAACTTGGCACTGGTGCCACCTTGGGTCTGGGAACCATGCTGCGTAACACAGATTCTAAGGAGGCAGTCGGCCACTCCCAGCCACAAGCCCCCAAACACAAACAACGGCGCTATTCTCTGGCAAACAAAACTCAACTGCCCCTCTTCTGGATGGCAAATTGCAGGACGCACTTGGTACTATAAAAACAGCCCGACTTGGCACTGGTGCCACCTTGGGTCTGGGAACCATCCTGCGTATTGTGGGTTGTCAGGAGCCAGCCGAACACTCTCGGCCACAGACCCCAATTAAAAACAACGGCCCGTTTCACAGGCAAACAAAACTCAGCTGCCCCGCTTCTGGATGGGAGATTGCAGGAGGCACTTGACACTGTGAAACCAGCCCCACTTGGCACTGGTGCCACCTTGGGTCTGGGAACCATGCTGCGTATCATGGATTTTCAGGAGCCAGCCGGTCACTCACAGCCATAGGCCCCCAAACACAAACCTCGTCCCGTTTCCCTGGCAAACAAAAGTAAGCTGCCCCGCTTCTGCATGGCAGATTGCAGGAGCTACTGAGTACTATCAAATCAGCCCGACTTGGCACAGGTGCCACCTTGGATCTGGTCACCATCCTGCCTATCGTAGCTTTTCAGGAGCCAGCCGGCCACTCCCTGCCACAGGCCCCCAAACACAAACAACGGCGCTTTTCCCTGGAAAGCAAAATTCGCCTGCCAACATTTTGATGGCAGATTGCAGGAGCCACTTGGTACTATCAAACAAGCCGAACTTGGCACTTGTGCCACCATGGCTCTGGTCAACATCCTGCCTATCGTAGCTTTTCAGGAGCCAGCCGGTCACTCCCAGCCATAGGTCCCGAGACAAAAACCTCGGCCCGTTTCCCGGGCAAACAAAAGTAAGCTACCCCGCTTCTGGATGGCAGATTGCAGGACGCACTTGGTACTATCAAACCAGCCCGACTTGGCACTGGTGCCACCTCTGGTCTGGGAACCATCCTGCGTATCGTAGATTCTAAGGAGCCAGCCGGCCACTCCCAGCCATTGGCCCCCCAAAAAAAACAACGGCGCTTTTCCCTGGAAAACAAAACTTGCCTGCCAACTTTTTGATGGCAGATTGCCGGAGCCACTTGGTACTATCAAACCAGCCCAACTTGGCACTGGTGCCACCATGGGTCTGGTCACCATCCTGCCTATCGTAGCTTTTCAGGAGCCAGCCGGTCACTCCCAGCCATAGGCCCCCAGACACAAAACTCGACCCGTTTCCCTGGCAAACAAAAGTAAGCTGCCCCGCTTCTGGATGGCAGATTGCAGGACGCACTTGGTACTATCAAACCAGCCCAACTTGGCACTGGTGCCACCTTGGGTCTGGGAACCATCCTGTGTATCGTGGATTTTCAGGGGCCAGCCGGCCACTCTCAGCCATATGCCCCCAAAAACAAACCACGGACCTTTTCTCTGGCAAACAAAAATCAGCTGCCCCACTTCTGGATGGCAGATTGCAGGAGCCACTTGGGACTATCACACCAGCACAACATGGCACTGCTGCCACCTTGGATCTGGGAACAATCCTGCGTATCGTACATATTCAGGAACCAGCCGAACACTCCCAGCCACAGGCCCCCAAACACAAACAACGGCCCATTTCCCTGGCAAACAAAAGTAAGCTGCCCCGCTTCTGGATGGCAGTTTGCAGGAGCCACTTGGGACTATCAAACCAGCCCGACTTGGTAATGGTACCACCTTGGATCTGGGAACCATCCGGCGTATCGTGGATTTTCAGGGGCCAGCCGGTCATTCCCAGCCATATGCCCCCAAACACAAACCTCGGCCCTTTTCTCTGGCAAACAAAACTCAACTGCCCCTCTTCTGGATGGCAAATTGCAGGACGCACTTGGTACTACAAAAAGAGCCCGACTTGGCAGTGGTGCCACCTTGGCTCTGGGAACCATCCTGCGTATCGAGCATTTTAAGGAGCCAGCCGGCAATTCCCAGCCGTATGCCCCAAAAAGAAACCATGGACATTTTCTCTGGCAAAAAAAACTCAGCTGTCCCGCTTCTGGATGGCAGATTGCAGGAGTCACTTTGAACCATACAACCAGCCTTACTTGGCACTGGTGCCACCTTGGATCTGGGAACCATCCTGCCTATCGTTGATTTTCAGGGGCCAGCCGGCCACTCTCAGCCATAGGCCCCCAAACACAAACCACAGCCCTTTTCTCTAGCAAACAAAATTCAACTGCCCCGCTTCTGGATGGCAAATTGCAGGAGCCACTGGGTACTACAAAAACAGCCTGACTTGGCACTGGTGCCACCTTGCGTCTGGTTACCATGCGGCGTATCGTGCATTTTAAGGAGCCAGGTGGCCACTCCCAGCCATATGCCCCCAAACACAACCCACGGCCCTTTTCTCTGGCAAACAAAACTCAGCTGCCCCGCTTCTGGATGGCAGATTGCAGGAGACACTTGGTACTATCAAACCAGCCCGACTTGGCACTGGTGCCACCTTGGGTCTGGGAACCATCCTGCGTATTGTGGATTGTCCGGAGACAGCCGACCACTCTCGGCCACAGAGCCCAATCAAAAACAAAGGTCCGTTTCCCTGGCAAAAAAAACTCAGCTGCCCCGCTTCTGGATGGGAGATGGCAGGACGCACTTGACACTGTCAAACGAGCCCCACTTGGCACTGGTGCCACCTTGGGTCTGGGAACCATGCTGCGTATCGTGGATTTTCAGGAGCCAGCCGGCCACTGCCAGCCACAGGCCCCCAAACACAAACCACAGCCTTTTCCTCTGGCAAACAAAACTCAGCTGCCCCGCTTCTGGATGGCAGATTGCAGGAGCCACTTGGTACTATCAAACCAGCCCGACTTGGCACTGGTGCCACCTCTGGTCTGGGAACCATCCTGCCTATCGTGGATTTTAAGGAGCCAGCCGGCTACTCCCAGCCACAGGCCCCCAACAAAAACCACGGCCCTTTTTTCTCGCAAACAAAACTTAGCTGCCTCACTTCTGGATGGCAGATTGCAGGAGCCACTTGGTGTAATCAAACCAGCCCGACTTGGCACTGGTGCCACCTTGGGTCTGGGAACCATCCTGCGTATCGTGGATTCTAAGGAGCCAGCCGGCCACTCCCAGCCACAGGCCCCCAAACAAAATCAACGGCGCTGTTCCCTGGAAAACAAAACACGCCTGCCAACTTTTTGATGGAGTTTGCAGGAGCCACTTGGTACTATCAAACCAGCCCGACTTGGCACTGGTGCCACCTTGGGTCTGGGAAACATCCTGCGTATCGTGGATTCTTAGGAGCCTGCCGGCCACTCCTAGCCACAGGCCCCCAAACAAAAACCTAGGCCTATTTCTCTGGCAAACAAAAGTAAGCTGCCCTGCTTCTGGATGGCAGATTGCAGGAGACACTTGGTACTATCAAACCAGCCCGACTTGGCACTGGTGCCACCTTGGATCTGGGAACCATGCTGTGTATCGTGGATATTCAGGGGCCAGCTGGCCACTCTCAGCCATATGTCCCCAAACAGAAACCTCGGCCCGTTTCTCTGGCAAACAAAACTCAACTGCCCCTCTTCTGGATGGCAAATTGCAGGATGAACTTGATACTAAAACCGCAGGCCGACTTGGTAGTGGTGACACCTTGGGCCTGGGAACCATCATGCGTATCGAGCATTTTAAGGAGCCAGCCGGCCACTCCCAGCAATATGCCCCCAAAAACAATCCACGGAATTTTTCTCTGGCAAACAAAAATCAGCTGCCCCGCTTCTGGATGGCAGATTGCAGGAGCCACTTTGCACCACCAAACCAGCCCGACTTGGCACTGGTGCCACCTTGCATCTGGGAACCATGCTGCCTAGCGTGGATTTTCAGGAGCCAGCCGGCCACTCTCAGCTATATGCCCCCAAACAAAACCCACGGCCCGTTTCCCTGGCAAACAAAATTAAGCTGCCCCGCTTCTGGATGGCAGATTGCAGGATCCACTTGGTACTATCAAACCAGCCCGACTTGGCACTGGTGCCACCTTGGGTCTGGGAACCATCCTGCGTATCGTGGGTTCAAAGGAGCCAGCCGGCCACTCCCAGCCACAGGCCCCCAAATACAAACAATGGCGCTTTTCCCTGGAAAACAAAACTCGTCTGCCAACTTTTTGATGGCAGATTACAGGAGCCACTTGGTACTATCAAACCAGCCCAACTTGGCACTGGTGCCACCATGGGTCTGGTAACCATCCTGCCTATTGTAGCTTTTCAGGAGCCAGCCGGTCACTCCCAGCCATAGGTCCCCAGTCACAAACCTCGGCCCGTTTCCCTGGCAAACTAAAGTAAGCTGCCCCGCTTCTGGATGGCAGATTGCAGGAGCCACTTGGTACTATCAAACCAGCCCAACTTGGCACTGGTGCCACCTTGGGTCTGGGAACCATGCTGCGTAACACAGATTCTAAGGAGGCAGTCGGCCACTCCCAGCCACAAGCCCCCAAACACAAACAACGGCGCTATTCTCTGGCAAACAAAACTCAACTGCCCCTCTTCTGGATGGCAAATTGCAGGACGCACTTGGTACTATAAAAACAGCCCGACTTGGCACTGGTGCCACCTTGGGTCTGGGAACCATCCTGCGTATTGTGGGTTGTCAGGAGCCAGCCGAACACTCTCGGCCACAGACCCCAATTAAAAACAACGGCCCGTTTCACAGGCAAACAAAACTCAGCTGCCCCGCTTCTGGATGGGAGATTGCAGGAGGCACTTGACACTGTGAAACCAGCCCCACTTGGCACTGGTGCCACCTTGGGTCTGGGAACCATGCTGCGTATCATGGATTTTCAGGAGCCAGCCGGTCACTCACAGCCATAGGCCCCCAAACACAAACCTCGTCCCGTTTCCCTGGCAAACAAAAGTAAGCTGCCCCGCTTCTGCATGGCAGATTGCAGGAGCTACTTAGTACTATCAAATCAGCCCGACTTGGCACAGGTGCCACCTTGGATCTGGTCACCATCCTGCCTATCGTAGCTTTTCAGGAGCCAGCCGGCCACTCCCTGCCACAGGCCCCCAAACACAAACAACGGCGCTTTTCCCTGGAAAGCAAAATTCGCCTGCCAACATTTTGATGGCAGATTGCAGGAGCCACTTGGTACTATCAAACAAGCCGAACTTGGCACTTGTGCCACCATGGGTCTGGTCAACATCCTGCCTATCGTAGCTTTTCAGGAGCCAGCCGGTCACTCCCAGCCATAGGTCCCGAGACAAAAACCTCGGCCCGTTTCCCGGGCAAACAAAAGTAAGCTACCCCGCTTCTGGATGGCAGATTGCAGGACGCACTTGGTACTATCAAACCAGCCCGACTTGGCACTGGTGCCACCTCTGGTCTGGGAACCATCCTGCGTATCGTAGATTCTAAGGAGCCAGCCGGCCACTCCCAGCCATTGGCCCCCCAAAAAAAACAACGGCGCTTTTCCCTGGAAAACAAAACTTGCCTGCCAACTTTTTGATGGCAGATTGCCGGAGCCACTTGGTACTATCAAACCAGCCCAACTTGGCACTGGTGCCACCATGGGTCTGGTCACCATCCTGCCTATCGTAGCTTTTCAGGAGCCAGCCGGTCACTCCCAGCCATAGGCCCCCAGACACAAAGCTCGACCCGTTTCCCTGGCAAACAAAAGTAAGCTGCCCCGCTTCTGGATGGCAGATTGCAGGACGCACTTGGTACTATCAAACCAGCCCAACTTGGCACTGGTGCCACCTTGGGTCTGGGAACCATCCTGCGTATCGTGGATTCTAAGGAGCCATCCGGCCACTCCCACCCACAGGCCCCCAAACACAAACAACGGCGCTTTTCCCTGGAAAACAAAACTCGCCTGCCAATTTTTGATGGCAGATTGCAGGAGCCACTTGGTACTATCAAACCAGCCCAACTTGGCACTGGTGCCACCATGGGTCTGGTCACCATCCTGCCTATCGTAGCTTTTCAGGAGCCAGCCGGTCACTCCCAGCCATAGGCCCCCAGACACAAAGCTCGGCCCGTTTCCCTGGCAAGCAAAAGTAAGCTGTCCCGCTTCTGGATGGCAGATTGCAGGACGCACTTGGTAGTATCAAACCAGGCGACTTGGCACTGGCGCCACCTCACGTCTGGGAACCATCCTGCATATCGTGGATTCTAAGCAGCCAGCCGGCCACTCCCAGCCACAGGCCCCCAAACACAAACAACGGCGCTTTTCCCTGGAAAACAAAACTCCCCTGCCAAGTTTTTGATGGCAGATTGCAGGAGCCACTTGGTACTATCAAACCAGCCCAACTTGGCACTGGTGCCACCATGGGTCTGGTCACCATCCTGCCTATCGTAGCTTTTCAGGAGCCAGCCGGTCACTCCCAGCCATAGGCCCCCAGACACAAACCTCGGCCCGTTTCCCTGGCAAACAAAAGCAAGCTGCCCCGCTTCTGGATGGCAGATTGCAGGAGCCACTTTGCACCATCAAACTAGCCCGACTTGGCACTGGTGCCACCTCTGGTCTGGGAACCATATTGCGTATGGTAGATTCTAAGCAGCCAGCCGGCCACTCCCAGCCACAGGCCCCCAAACACAAACAACGGCGCTTTTCCCTGGAAAACAAAACTCGTCTGCCAACTTTTTGATGGCAGATTGCCGGAGCCACTTGGTACTATCAAACCAGCCCAACTTGGCACTGGTGCCACCATGGGTCTGGTCACCATCCTGCCTATCGTAGCTTTTCAGGAGCCAGCCGGTCACTCCCAGCCATAGGCCCCCAGACATAAACCTCGGCCCGTTTCCCTGGCAAACAAAAGTAAGCTGCCCCGCTTCTGGATGGCAGATTGCAGCAACCACTTGGTACTATCAAACCAGCCCAACTTGGCACTGGTGCCACCTCTGGTCTGGGAACCATGCTGAGTATCGTGGATTCTAAGGAGCCAGCCGGCCACTCCCAGCCACAGGCCCCCAAACACAAACAACGGCGCTTTTCCCTGGAAAACAAAACTCGCCTGCCAAGTTTTGATGGCAGATTGCAGGAGCCACTTGGTACTATCAAACCAGCCCAACTTGGCACTGGTGCCACCATGGGTCTGGTCACCATCCTGCCTATCGTAGCTTTTCACGAGCCAGCCGGTCACTTCCAGGCTTAGGCCCCCAGACACAATCCTCGGACCGTTTCCCTGGCAAACAAAAGTGAGCTGCCCCGCTTCTGGATGGCAGATTGCAGGAACCACTTGGTACTATCAAACCAGCCCAACTTGGCACTGGTGTCACCATGGGTCTGGGAACCATCCTGTGTATCGTGGATTCTAATTAGCCATCCGTCCACTCCAGGCCATAGGGCCCCAGGCACAAACAACGGCGCTTTTCCCTGGATAACAAACTCGCCTGCCAACTTTTTGATGGCAGATTGCAGGAGCCACTTGGTACTATCAAACCAGCCCAACTTGGCACTGGTGCCACCATGGGTCTGGTCACCATCCTGCCTATCGTAGCTTTTCAGGAGCCAGCCGGTCACTCCAAGCCATAGGCCCCCAGACACAAAGCTCGGCCCGTTTCCCTGGCAAACAAAAGTAAGCTGCCCCGCTTCTGGATGGCAGATTGCAGGAGCCACTTGGTACTATCAAACCAGCCCGACTTGGCACTGGTGCCAACTCTGGTCTGGGAACCATCCTGCGTATCGTGGATTCTAAGGAGCCAGCCGGCCACTCCCAGCCACAGGCCCCCAAACACAAACAACGGCGCTTTTCCCTGGAAAACAAAACTCGCCTGCCAACTTTTTGATGGCAGATTGCAGGAGCCCCTTGGTACTATCAAACCAGCCCAACTTGGCACTGGTGCCGCCATGGGTCTGGTCACCATCCTGCCTATCGTAGCTTTTCACGAGCCAGCCGGTCACTCCCAGCCATAGGCCCCCAGACAAATCCTCGGCCCGTTTCCCTGGCAAACAAAAGTAAGCTGCCCCGCTTCTGGATGGCAGATTGCAGGATCCACTTGGTACTATCAAACCAGCCCGACTTGGCACTGGTGCCACGACAAGTCTGGGAACCATCCTGCGTATCGTGGATTCTAATGAGCCAGTCGGCCACTCCCAGCCACAGGCCCCCAAACACAAACAACGGAGCTTTTCCCTGGAAAACAAAACTCGCCTGCCAACTTTTTGATGGCAGATTGCAGGAGCCACTTGGTACTATCAAACCAGCCCAACTTGGCACTGGTGCCACCTTGGGTCTGGTCACCATCCTGCCTATCGTAGCTTTTCAGGAGCCAGCCGGTCACTCCCAGCCATAGGCCCCGAGACACAAAGCTCTGCCCTTTTCCCTGGCAAACAAAAGTAAGCTGCCCCGCTTCTGGATGGCAGATTGCAGGAGCCACTTTGCACCATCAAACTATCCCGACAAGGCACTGGTGCCACCTTGGGTCTGGGAACCATCCTGCGTATGGTGGATTCTAAGGAGCCAGCCGGCCACTCCCAGCCACAGGCCCCTAAACACAACAACGGCGCTTTTCCCTGGAAAACAAAACTCGCCTGCCAATTTTTGATGGCAGATTGCAGGAGCCACTTGGTACTATCAAACCAGCCCAACTTGGCACTGGTGCCACCATGGGTCTGGTCACCATCCTGCCTATCGTAGCTTTTCAGGAGCCAGCCGGTCACTCCCAGCCATAGGCCCCCAGACACAAAGCTCGGCCCGTTTCCCTGGCAAGCAAAAGTAAGCTGTCCCGCTTCTGGATGGCAGATTGCAGGACGCACTTGGTAGTATCAAACCAGCCCGACTTGGCACTGGCGCCACCTCACGTCTGGGAACCATCCTGCGTATCGTGGATTCTAAGCAGCCAGCCGGCCACTCCCAGCCACAGGCCCCCAAACACAAACAACGGTGCTTTTCCCTGGAAAACAAAACTCGCCTGCCAACTTTTTGATGGCAGATTGCAGGAGCCACTTGGTACTATCAAACCAGCCCAACTTGGCACTGGTGCCACCATGGGTCTGGTCACCATCCTGCCTATCGTAGCTTTTCAGGAGCCAGCCGGTCACTCCCAGCCATAGGCCCCCAGACACAAACCTCGGCCCGTTTCCCTGGCAAACAAAAGCAAGCTGCCCCGCTACTGGATGGCAGATTGCAGGAGCCACTTTGCACCATCAAACTAGCCCGACTTGGCACTGGTGCCACCTCAGGTCTGGGAACCATGCTGCGTATCGTGGAGTCTAATTAGCCATCCGGCCACTCCCACCCACAGGCCCCCAAACACAAACAACGGCGCTTTTCCCTGGAAAACAAAACTCGCCTGCCAAATTTTGATGGCAGATTGCCGGAGCCACTTGGTACTATCAAACCAGCCCACCTTGACACTGGTGCCACCATGGGTCTGGTCACCATCCTGCCTATCGTAGCTTTTCAGGAGCCAGCCGGTCACTCCCAGCCATAGGCCCCCAGACACAAAGCTCGGCCCGTTTCCCTGGCAAACAAAAGTAAGTTATCCCGCTTCTGGATGGCAGATTGCAGGAGCCACTTTTCACCATCAAACCAGCCCGACTTGGCACTGGTGCCACCTCTGGTCTGGGAACCATCCTGCGTATCATGGATTCTAAGGAGCCAGCCGGCCACTCCCAGCCACAGGCCCCCAAACACAAACAACGGCGCTTTTCCCTGGATAACAAACTCGCCTGCCAAGTTTTTGATGGCAGATTGCAGGAGCCACTTGGTACTATCAAATCAGCCCAACTTGGCACTGGTGCCACCATGGGTCTGGTCACCATCCTGCCTATCGTAGCTTTTCAGGAGCCAGCCGGTCACTCCCAGCCATAGGCCCCGAGACACAAACCTCGGCCCGTTTCCCTGGCAAACAAAAGTAAGCTACCCCGCTTCTGGATGGCAGATTGCAGGATGCACTTGGTACTATCAAACCAGCCCAACTTGGCACTGGTGCCACCTCAGGTCTGGGAACCATCCTGCGTATCGTGGATTCTAAGGAGCCAGCCGGCCACTCCCAGCCATAGGCCCCCAAACAAAAACAACGGCGCTTTTCCCTGGAAAACAAAACGTGCCTGCCAAATTTTTGATGGCAGATTGCAGGAGCCACTTGGTACTATCAAACCAGGCCAACTTGGCACTGGTGCCACCATGGGTCTGGTCACCATCCTGCCTATCGTAGCTTTTCAGGAGCCAGCCAGTCACTCCCAGCCGTAGGCCCAGAGACACAAAGCTCGGCCCGTTTCCCTGACAAACAAAAGTAAGCTGTCCCGCTTCTGGATGGCAGATTGCAGGACGCACTTGGTACTATCAAACCAGCCCGACTTGGCACTGGTGCCACCTCTGGTCTGGGAACTATCCTGCGTATGGTAGATTCTAAGCAGCCAGCCGGCCACTCCCAGCCACAGGCCCCCAAACAAAAACAACGGCGCTTTTCCCTGGAAAACAAAACTCGTCTGCCAACTTTTTGATGGCAGATTGCCGGAGCCACTTGCTACTATCAAACCAGCCCAACTTGGCACTGGTGCCACCATGGGTCTGGTCAACATCCTGCCTATCGTAGCTTTTCAGGAGCCAGCCGGCCACTCCCTGCCACAGGCCCCCAAACACAAACAACGGCGCTTTTCCCTGGAAAACAAAATTCGCCTGCCAACATTTTGATGGCAGATTGCAGGAGCCACTTGGTACTATCAAATCAGCCCAACTTGGCACTGGTGCCACCATGGGTCTGGTCACCATCCTGCCTATCGTAGCTTTTCAGGAGCCAGCCGGTCACTCCCAGCCATAGGCCCCCAGACACAATACTCGGCCCGTTTCCCTGGCAAACAAAAGTAAGCAGCCCCGCTTCTGGATGGCAGATTGCAGCAACCACTTGGTACTATCAAACCAGCCCAACTTGGCACTGGTGCCACCTCTGGTCTGGGAACCATGCTGAGTATCATGGATTCTAAGGAGCCAGCCGGCCACTCCCAGCCACAGGCCCCCAAACACAAACAACGGCGCTTTTCCCTGGAAAACAAAACTCGCCTGCCAAGTTTTTGATGGCAGATTGCAGGAGCCACTTGGTACTATCAAACCAGCCCAACTTGGCACTGGTGCCGTCATGGGTCTGGTCACCATCCTGCCTATCGTAGCTTTTCACGAGCCAGCCGGTCACTCCCAGCCATAGGCCCCCAGACACAATCCTCGGACCGTTTCCCTGGCAAACAAAAGTAAGCTGCCCCGCTTCTGGATGGCAGATTGCAGGATCCACTTGGTACTATCAAACCAGCCCAACTTGGCACTGGTGTCACCATGGGTCTGGGAACCATCCTGTGTATCGTGGGTTCTAATTAGCCATCCGTCCACTCCAGGCCATAGGGCCCCAGGCACAAACAACGGCGCTTTTCCCTGGATAACAAACTCGCCTGCCAACTTTTTGATGGCAGATTGCAGGAGCCACTTGGTACTATCAAACCAGCCCAACTTGGCACTGCTGCCACCATGGGTCTGGTCACCATCCTGCCTATCGTAGCTTTTCAGGAGCCAGCCGGTCACTCCCAGCCATATGCCCCGAGACACAAACCTCGGCCCGTTTCCCTGGCAAACAAAAGTAAGCTACCCCACTTCTGGATGGCAGATTGCAGGACGCACTTGGTACTATCAAACCAGCCCAACTTGGCACTGGTGCCACGTCAAGTCTAGGAACCATCCTGCGTATCGTGGATTCTAAGGAGCCAGCCGGCCACTCCCAGCCATAGGCCCCCAAACAAAAACAACGGCGCTTTTCCCTGGTAAAGAAAACTTGCCTGCCAACTTTTTGATGGCAGATTGCAGGAGCCACTTGGTACTATCAAACCAGCCCAACTTGGCACTGGTGCCACCATGGGTCTGGTCACCATCCTGCCTATCGTAGCTTTTCAGGAGCCAGCCGGTCACTCCCAGCCATAGGCCCCCAGACACAAACCTCGGCCCGTTTCCCTGGCAAACAAAAGTAAGCAGCCCCGCTTCTGGATGGCAGATTGCAGCAACCACTTGGTACTATCAAACCAGCCCAACTTGGCACTGGTGCCACCTCTGGTCTGGGAACCATGCTGAGTATCATGGATTCTAAGGAGCCAGCCGGCCACTCCCAGCCACAGGCCCCCAAACACAAACAACGGCGCTTTTCCCTGGAAAACAAAACTCGCCTGCCAAGTTTTTGATGGCAGATTGCAGGAGCCACTTGGTACTATCAAACCAGCCCAACTTGGCACTGGTGCCGTCATGGGTCTGGTCACCATCCTGCCTATCGTAGCTTTTCACGAGCCAGCCGGTCACTTCCAGGCTTAGGCCCCCAGACACAATCCTCGGACCGTTTCCCTGGCAAACAAAAGTAAGCTGCCCCGCTTCTGGATGGCAGATTGCAGGATCCACTTGGTACTATCAAACCAGCCCAACTTGGCACTGGTGTCACCATGGGTCTGGGAACCATCCTGTGTATCGTGGGTTCTAATTAGCCATCCGTCCACTCCAGGCCATAGGGCCCCAGGCACAAACAACGGCGCTTTTCCCTGGATAACAAACTCGCCTGCCAACTTTTTGATGGCAGATTGCAGGAGCCACTTGGTACTATCAAACCAGCCCAACTTGGCACTGCTGCCACCATGGGTCTGGTCACCATCCTGCCTATCGTAGCTTTTCAGGAGCCAGCCGGTCACTCCCGGCCATATGCCCCGAGACACAAACCTCGGCCCGTTTCCCTGGCAAACAAAAGTAAGCTACCCCACTTCCTGATGGCAGATTGCAGGACGCACTTGGTACTATCAAACCAGCCCAACTTGGCACTGGTGCCACGTCAAGTCTAGGAACCATCCTGCGTATCGTGGATTCTAAGGAGCCAGCCGGCCACTCCCAGCCATAGGCCCCCAAACAAAAACAACGGCGCTTTTCCCTGGTAAAGAAAACTTGCCTGCCAACTTTTTGATGGCAGATTGCAGGAGCCACTTGGTACTATCAAACCAGCCCAACTTGGCACTGGTGCCACCATGGGTCTGGTCACCATCCTGCCTATCGTAGCTTTTCAGGAGCCAGCCGGTCACTCCCAGCCATAGGCCCCCAGACACAAACCTCGGCCCGTTTCCCTGGCAAACAAAAGTAAGCTGCCCCGCTTCTGGATGGCAGATTGCAGGAGCCACTTGGTACTATCAAACCAGCCCGACTCGGCACTGGTGCCACCTCTGGTCTGGGAACCATCCTGCGTATCGTGGATTCTAAGGAGCCAGCCGGCCACTCCCAGCCACAGGCCCCCAAACACAAACAACGGCGCTTTTCCCTGGAAAACAAAACTCGCCTGCCAACTTTTTGATGGCAGATTGCAGGAGCCACTTGGTACTATCAAACCAGCCCAACTTGGCACTGGTGCCGCCATGGGTCTGGTCACCATCCTGCCTATCGTAGCTTTTCAGGAGCCAGCCGGTCACTCCCAGCCATAGGCCCCCAGAGAAAAACCTCGGCCCGTTTCCCTGGAAAACAAAAGTAAGCTGCCCCGCTTCTGGATGGCAGATTGGAGGACGCACTTGTTACTATCAAACCAGCCCGACTTGGCACTGGTGCCACCACTGGTCTGGGAACCATCCTGCGTATCGTGGATTCTAAAGAGCCAGCCGGCCACTCCCAGCCACAGGCTCCCAAACACAAACAACGGCGCTTTTCCCTGGAAAACAAAACTCGCCTGCCAACTTTTTGATGGCAGATTGCAGGAGCCACTTGGTACTATCAAACCAGCCCAACTTGGCACTGCTGCCACCATGGGTCTGGTCACCATCCTGCCTATCGTAGGTTTTCACGAGCCTGCCGGTCACTCCCAGCCATAGGCCCCCAGACAAATCCTCGGCCCGTTTCCCTGGCAAACAAAAGTAAGCTGCCCCGCTTCTGGATGGCAGATTGCAGGATCCACTTGGTACTATCAAACCAGCCCGACTTGGCACTGGTGCCACGACAAGTCTGCGAACCATCCTGCGTATCGTGGATTCTAATGAGCCAGCCGGCCACTCCCAGCCACCGGCCCCCAAACACAAACAACGGCGCTTTTCCCTGGAAAACAAAACTCGCCTGCCAACTTTTTGATGGCAGATTGCAGGAGCCACTTGGTACTATCAAACCAGCCCAACTTGGCACTGGTGCCACCTTGGGTCTGGTCACCATCCTGCCTATCGTAGCTTTTCAGGAGCCAGCCGGTCACTCCCAGCCATAGGCCCCGAGACACAAAGCTCGGCCCTTTTCCCTGGCAAACAAAAGTAAGCTGCCCCGCTTCTGGATGGCAGATTGCAGGAGCCACTTTGCACCATCAAACTATCCCGACTAGGCACTGGTGCCACCTTGGGTCTGGGAACCATCCTGCGTATGGTGGATTCTAAGGAGCCAGCCGGCCACTCCCAGCCACAGGCCCCTAAACACAACAACGGCGCTTTTCCCTGGAAAAAAAAACTCGCCTGCCAAATTTTGATGGCAGATTGCAGGAGCCACTTGGTACTATCAAACCAGCCCAACTTGGGACTGGTGCCACCATGGGTCTGGTCACCATCCTGCCTATCGTAGCTTTTCAGGAGCCAGCCGGTCACTCGCAGCCATAGGCCCCCAGACAAAAACCTCGGCCCGTTTCCCTGGCAAACAAAAGTAAGCTGCCCTGCTTCTGGATGGCAGATTGCAGGAACCACTTGGTACTATCAAACCAGCCCGACTTGGCACTGGTGCCACCTCTGGTCTGGGAACCATCCTGCGTATCGTGGATTCTAAGGAGCCAGTCGGCCACTCCCAGCCACAGGCCCCCAAACACAAACAACGGCCCGTTTCCGTGGCAAACAAAAGTAAGCTGCCCCGCTTCTGGATGGCAGATTGCAGGAGCCACTTGGTACTATCAAACCAGCCGGACTTGGCACTGGTGCCACCTCTGGTCTGGGAACCATCCTGCGTATCGTGGTGTCTAAGGAGCCAGCCGGCCACTCCCAACCACAGGCCCCCAAACACAAACAACGGCGCTTTTCCCTGGAAAACAAAACTCGCCTGCCAACTTTTTGATGTCAGATTGCAGGAGCCACTTGGTACTATCAAACCAGCCCAACTTGGCACTGGTGCCACCATGGGTCTGGTCACCATCCTGCCTATCGTAGCTTTCAGGAGCCCGCCGGTCACTCCCTGCCATAGGCCCCGAGACACAAACCTCGGCCCGTTTCCCTGGCAAACAAAAGTAAGCTGCCCCGCTTCTGGATGGCAGATTGCAGGACGCACTTGGTACTATCAAACCAGCCCGACTTGGCACTGGCGCCACCTGACGTCTGGGAACCATCCTGCGTATCATGGATTCTAAGCAGCCAGCCGGCCACTCCCAGCCACAGGCCCCCAAACACAAACAACGGCGCTTTTCCCTGGCAAACAAAAGTAAGCTGCCCCGCTTCTGGATGGCAGATTGCAGGAACCACTTGGTAGTATCAAACCAGCCCAACTTGGCACTGGTGGCACCTCTTGTCTGGGAACCATGCTGCGTATCGTGGTTTCTAAGGAGCCAGCCGGCCACTCCCAACCATAGACCCCCAGACACAAACCTCGGCCCGTTTCCCTGGAAAACAAAAGTAAGCTACCCCGATTCTGGATGGCAGATTGCAGGAGGCACTTGGTACTATCAAATCAGCCCAACTTGGCACTGGTGCCACAATGGGTCTGGTAAACATCCTGCCTATCGTAGCTTTTCAGGAGCCAGCCGGCCACTCTCAGCCATATGCCCCCAAAAACAAACCACGGCCCTTTTCTCTGGCAAACAAAACTCAACTGCCCCTCTTCTGGATGGCAAATTTTAGGACGCACTTTGTACTACGAAAACCGCCCGACGTGGCACTGGTGCCACCTTGTGTCAGGGAACCATCCTGCATATCGAGCTTTTTAAGGAGCCAGCCGGCCACGCCCAGCCATAAACCCCCGAAAAAAAACCACGGACCATTTCTCTTGGAAACAAAAATCCGCTGCCCCGCGTCTGTATGGCAGATTGCAGGAGCCACTTTGCACCATCAAACCAGCCCGACTTGGCACTGGTGCCACCTTGGGTGTGGGAACAATCCTGCATATCGTGGATTCTAAGGAGCCAGCCGGCCACTCCCTGCCACAGGCCCCCAAACACAAACAACGGCGCTTTTCCCTGGAAAACAAAACTCGCCTGCCAACTTTTTGATGGCAGATTGCAGGAGCCACTTGGTACTATCAAATCATCCCAACTTGGCACTGGTGCCACTATGGGTCTGGGAACCATCCTGCCTATCGTAGCTTTTCAGGAGCCAGCCGGTCACTCCCAGCCATAGGCCCCCAGACACAAACCTCGGACCGTTTCCCTGGCAAACAAAATTAAGCTGCCCCGATTCTGGATGGCAGATTGCAGGAGCCACTTGGTTGTGTCAAACCAGCCCGACTTGGCACTGGTGCCACCTTGGGTCTGGGAACCATCCTGCGTATCGTGGATTCTAAGCAGCCACCCGGCCACTCTGAGCCACAGGCCCCCAAACAAAATCTACGGCGCTTTTCCCTGGAAAACAAAACTCGCCTGCCAACTTTTTGATGGCAGATTGCAGGAGCCACTTGGTACTATCAAACCAGCCCAACTTGGCACTGGTGCCACCTCTGGTCTGGGAACCATCCTGCCTATCGTAGCTTTTCAGGAGCCAGCCGGTCACTCCCAGCCATAGACCCCCAGACACAAACCTCGGCCCGTTTCCCTGGCAAACAAAAGTAAGCTGCCCCGCTTCTGGATGGCAGATTGCAGGAGCCACGTTGCACCATCAAACCAGCCCCACTTGGCACTGGTGCCACCTTGGGTCTGGGAACAAGTTGGGCTGGTTTGATAGTACCAAGTGCCTCCTGCAATCTGCCATCCAGAAGCGGGACAGCTTACTTTTGTTTCCCAGGGAAACGGGCCGAGGTATTTGTCTGGGGGCCTATGGCTGGGAGTGACCGGCTGACTACTGAAAAGCTACGATAGGCAGGATGGTTACCAGACTCATGGTGCCACCAGTGCCAAGTCGGGCTGGTTTGATAATACTAAATAGCTCCTGCAATCTGCCATCCAGACGCGGGGCAGCGGATTTTTGTTTGCTGGAGAAAAGTTCCGTGGTTTTTTTTTTGGGGGTATATGACTGGACGTGGCCGGCTGGCTCCTTAAAAAGCTCTATACGCAGGATTGTTCCCTGACCCAAGGTGGCATCAGTGCCAAGTCGGGCTGTTTTCGTAGTACCAAGTGCGTCCTGCAATTTGCCATCCAGAAGCGGGGCAGCCTACTTTTGTTTGCCAGGGAAACGTGCCGAGGTATTTGTCTGGGGGCCTATGGCTGGGAGTGAGCGGCTGCCTCCTGAAAAGCTACGATAGGCAGGATGGTGACCAGACCCATGGTGGCACCAGTGCCAAGTTGGGCTGGTTTGATAGTACCAAGTGGCTCCTGCAATCTGCCATCAAGAAGTTGGCAGGCGAGTTTTGTTTTCCAGGGAAAAGCGCCGTTGTTTTTGTTTAGAGGCCTGTGGCTGGGAGTGGCCGCCTGTCCTCGTAGAATCTACGTTACGCAGCATGGTTCCCAGAGCCAAGGTGGCACCAGGGCCAAGTCGGGCTGGTTTGTAAGTACCAAGTGCATCCTGCAATCTGCCACCAAAAGCGGGGCAGCTTACTTTTGTTTGCCAGGGAAACGGGCCGAGGTTTGTGTCCGGGGGCCTATGGCAGGGAGTGACCGGCTGGCTCCTGAAAAGCTACGATAGGCAGGATGTTTACCAGACCCATGGTGGCACCAGTGCCAAGTTGGGCTGATTTGATAGTACCAAGTGGCTCCTGCAATCTGCCATCCAGAATCGGGGTAACTTACTTTTGTTTTCCAGGGAAACGGGCCGAGGTTTGTGTCTGGGGGTCTATGGCTGGGAGTGACCGGCTGGCTCCTGAAAAGCTACGATAGGCAGGATGGTTCCCAGACCAGAGGTGGCACCAGTGCCAAGTTGGGCTGGTTTGATAGTACCAAGTGGCTCCTGCAATCTGCCATCAAAAAGTTGGCAGGCACGTTTTGTTTTCCAGGGAAAAGCGCCGTTGTTTGGGTTTGGGGGCCTGTGGCTCAGAGTGGCCGGGTGGCTGCTTAGAATCCACGTTACGCAGGATGGTTCCCAGACCCAAGGTGGCACCAGTGCCAAGTCGGGCTGGTTTGACACAACCAAGTGGCTCCTGCAATCTGCCATCCAGAATCGGGGCAGCTTAATTTTGTTTGCCAGGGAAACGGTCCGAGGTTTGTGTCTGGGGGCCTATGGCTGGGAGTGACCGGCTGGCTCCTGAAATGCTACAATAGGCAGGATGGTTCCCAGACCCATAGTGGCACCAGTGCCAAGTTGGGATGATTTGATAGTACCAAGTGGCTCCTGCAATCTGCCATCAAAAAGCTGGCAGGCGAATTTTATTTTCCAGGGAAAAGCGCCGTTGTTTGTGTTTGGGGGCCTGTGGCAGGGAGTGGCCGGCTGGCTCCTTAGAATCCACGATATGCAGGATTGTTCCCAGACCCAAGGTGGCACCAGTGCCAAGTCGGGCTGGTTTGATGGTGCAAAGTGGCTCCTGCAATCTGCCATCCAGACGCGGGGCAGCGGATTTTTGTTTCCAAGAGAAATGGTCCGTGGTTTGTTTTTGGGGGTATATGGCTGGGCGTGGCCGGCTGGCTCCTTAAAAAGCTCGATATGCAGGATGGTTCCCTGACACAAGGTGGCACCAGTGCCACGTCGGGCGGTTTTCGTAGTACAAAGTGCGTCCTAAAATTTGCCATCCAGAAGAGGGGCAGTTGAGTTTTGTTTGCCAGAGAAAAGGGCCGTGGTTTGTTTTTGGGGCCTATGGCTGGGAGTGACCGGCTGGCTCCTGAAAAGCTACGATAGGCAGGATGGTGACCAGACCCGAGGTGTCACCAGTGCCAAGTTGGGCTGGTTTGATAGTACCAAGTGGCTCCTGCAATCTGCCATCAAAAAGTTGGCAGGCGAGTTTTGTTTTCCAGGGAAAAGCGCCGTTGTTTGTGTTTGGGGGCCTGTGGCTGGGAGTGGCCAGCTGGCTCCTTAGAACCCACGATACGCAGGATGGTTCCCAGACCTGAGTTGGCACCAGTGCCAAGTTGGGCTGGTTTGATGGTGCAAAGTGGCTCCTGCAATCTGCCATCCAGAAGCGGGGCAGCTTACTTTTGTTTGCCAGGGAAACGGGCCGAAATATTTGTCTGGGGGCCTCTGGCTGGGGGTGGCTGGCTGGCTCCTGAAAAGCTACGATAGGCAGGATGGTGACCAGACCCATGGTGGCACCAGTGCCAAGTTGGGCTGGTTTGATAATACCAAGTGGCTCCTGCAATCTGCCATCAAATGTTTGGCAGGCGAGTTTTGTTTTCCAGGGAAAAGCACCGTTGTGTGTGTTTTGGGGCCTGTGGCTGGGAGTGGCCAGCTGGCTCCTTAGAATCCACGATACGCAGGATGGTTCCCAGACCCAAGGTGGCATCAGTGCCAAGTCGGGCTGGTTTGTTAGTACCAAGTGGTTCCTGCAATCTGCCATCCAGAAGCGGGGCAGCTGAATTTTGTTTGCCAGAGAAAAAGGCTGTTGTTTGTGTTTCGGTGCCTGTGGCTGGCAGTGGCCGGCTGGCTCCTGAAAATCCATGATACGCAGCATGGTTCCCAGACCCAAGGTGGCATCAGTGCCAAGTAGGGCTGGTTTCATAGTACCCAGTGGCTCCTGCAATCTGCCATCCAGAAGAGGGGCAGTTGAGTTTTGTTTTCCAGAGAAAAGGGCCGTGGTTTGTGTTTGGGGCCTATGGCTGAGAGTGACCGGCTGGCCCCTGAAAATCCACGATAGGAAGGATGGTTCCCAGATCCAAGGTGGCAGCAGTGCCATGTTGTGCTGGTGTGATAGTCCCAAGTGGCTCCTGCAATCTGCCATCCAGAAGCGGGGCAGCTGAATTTTGTTTGCCAGACAAAAAGGCTGTGGTTTGTGTTTGGGGGCCTGTGGCTGGGAGTGGCCGGCTGGCTCCTGAAAATCCATGATACGCAGTATGGTTCCCAGACCCAAGGTGGCACCAGTGCCAAGTGGGGCTGGTTTCACAGTGTCAAGTGCCTCCTGCAATCTCCCATCCAGAAGCGGGGCAGCTGAGTTTTGTTTGCCTGTGAAACGGGCCGTTGTTTTTAATTGGGGTCTGTGGCCGAGAGTGTTCGGCTGGCTCCTGACAACCCACAATACGCAGGATGGTTCCCAGACCCAAGGTGGCACCAGTGCCAAGTCGGGCTGGTTTGATAGTACCAAGTGGCTCCTGCAATCTGCCATCCAGAAGCGGTGCAGTTGAGTTTTGTTTGCCAGAGAAAAGGGCCGTGGGTTGTGTTTGGGGGCATATGGCTGGGAGTGGCCGGCTGTCTCATTAAAAAGATCGATACGCAGGATGGTTCCCAGACCCAAGGGGGCACCAGTGCCAAGTCGGGCTGTTTTTTTAGTACCAAGTGCGTCCTGCAATTTGCCATCCAGAAGAGGGGCAGTTGAGTTTTGTTTGCCAGAGAATAGCGCCGTTGTTTGTGTTTGGGGGCTTGTGGCTCGTAGTGGCCGACTGGCGCCTTAGAATCTGTGTTACGCAGCATGGTTCCCAGACCCAAGGTGGCACCAGTGCCAAGTTTTGCTGGTTTGATAGTACCAAGTGGCTCCTGCAATCTGCCATCCAGAAGCGGGGTAGCTTACTTTTGTTTGCCAGGGAAACGGGCCGAGGTTTGTGACTGGGGACCTATGGCTGGGAGAGACCGGCTGGCTCCTGGAAAGCTACAATAGGCAGGATGGTTACCAGACCCATGGTGGCACCAGTGCCAAGTTGGGCTGGTTTGATAGTACCAAGTGGCTCCGGCAATCTGCCTTCAAAAAGTTGGCAGGCGAGTTTTGTTTTCCAGGGAAAAGCGACATTGTTTGTATTTGGGGGCCTGTGGCTGGGAGTGGCCGGCTGGCTCCTTTGAACCCACGATATGCAGGATGGTTCCCAGACCCAAGGTGGCACCAGTGCCAAGTTTTGCTGGTTTGATACTACCAAGTGCGTCCTGCAATCTGCCATCCAGAAGCGGGGCAGCTTAATTTTGTTTGCCAGGGAAACGGGCCGTGGGTTTTGTTTGGGGGCATATATCTGAGAGTGGCCGGCTGGCTCCTGAAAATCCACGCTAGGCAGCATGGTTCCCAGATGCAATGTGGCACCAGTGCCAAGTCGGGCTGGTTTGATGGTGCAAAGTGGCTCCTGCAATCTGCCATCCAGAAGCGGGGCAGCTGATTTTTGTTTGCCAGAGGAAAATTCCGTGGATTGTTTTTGGGGGCATATTGCTGGGAGTGGCCGGCTGGCTCCTTAAAATGCTCGATACGCATGATGGTTCCCAGGCCCAAGGTGTCACCACTACCAAGTCGGCCTGCGGTTTTAGTATCAAGTTCATCCTGCAATTTGCCATCCAGAAGAGGGGCAGTTGAGTTTTGTTTGCCAGAGAAACGGGCTGAGGTTTCTGTTTGGGGACATATGGCTGAGAGTGGCCGGCTGGCCCCTGAATATCCACGATACAGAGCATGGTTCCCAGATCCAAGGTGGCACCAGTGCCAAGTCGGGCTGGTTTGATAGTACCAAGTGTCTCCTGCAATCTGCCATCCAGAAGCAGGGCAGCTTACTTTTGTTTGCCAGAGAAATAGGCCTAGGTTTTTGTTTGGGGGCCTGTGGCTAGGAGTGGCCGGCTGGCTCCTAAGAATCCACGATACGCAGGATGTTTCCCAGACCCAAGGTGGCACCAGTGCCAAGTCGGGCTGGTTTGATAGTACCAAGTGGCTCCTGCAAACTCCATCAAAAAGTTGGCAGGCGTGTTTTGTTTTCCAGGGAACAGCGCCGTTGATTTTGTTTGGGGGCCTGTGGCTGGCAGTGGCCGGCTGGCTCCTTAGAATCCACGATACGCAGGATGGTTCCCAGACCCAAGGTGGCACCAGTGCCAAGTCGGGCTGGTTTGATAGTACCAAGTGGCTCCTGCAATCTGCCATCCAGAAGTGAGGCAGCTAAGTTTTGTTTGCGAGAAAAAAGGGCCGTGGTTTTTGTTGGGGGCCTGTGGCTGGGAGTAGCCGGCTGGCTCCTTAAAATCCACGATAGGCAGGATGGTTCCCAGACCCAAGGTGGCACCAGTGCCAAGTCGGGCTGGTTTGATAGTACCAAGTGGCTCCTGCAATCTGCCATCCAGAAGCGGGGCAGCTGAGTTTTGTTTGCCAGAGAAAAAGGCTCTGGTTTGTGTTTGGGGGCCTGTGGCTGGGAGTGGCCGGCTGGCTCCTGAAAATCCACGATACGCAGCATGGTTCCCAGACCCAAGGTGGCACCAGTGCCAAGTGGGGCTCGTTTGACAGTGTCAAGTGCCTCCTGCAATCTCCCATCCAGAAGCGGGGCAGCTGAGTTTTTTTTGCCAGGGAAACGGACCTTTGTTTTTGATTGGGCTCTGTGGCCGAGAGTGGTCGGCTGTCTCCTGACAATCCACAATACGCAGGATGGTTCCCAGACCCAAGGTGGCACCAGTGCCAAGTCGGGCTGGTTTGATAGTACCAAGTGTCTCCTGCAATCTGCCATCCAGAAGCGGGGCAGCTGAGTTTTGTTTGCCAGAGAAAAGGGCCGTGGGTTGTGTTTGGGGGCATATGGCTGGGAGTGGCCACCTGGCTCCTTAAAATGCACGATACGCCGCATGGTAACCAGACGCAAGGTGGCACCAGTGCCAAGTCAGGCTGTTTTTGTAGTACCCAGTGGCTCCTGCAATTTGCCATCCAGAAGCGGGGCAGTTGAATTTTGTTTGCTAGAGAAAAGGGCTGTGGTTTGTGTTTGGGGGCCTATGGCTGAGAGTGGCCGGCTGGCCCCTGAAAATCAACGATAGGCAGGATGGTTCCCAGATCCAAGGTGGCACCAGTGCCAAGTAAGGCTGGTTGTATGGTTCAAAGTAACTCCTGCAATCTGCCATCCAGAAGCGGGACAGCTGAGTTTTTTTTGCCAGAGAAAAGGTCCATGGTTTCTTTTTGGGGCATACGGCTGGGAATTGCCGGCTGGCTCCTTAAAATGCTCGATATGCAGGATGGTTCCCAGAGCCAAGGTGGCACCACTGCCAAGTCGGGCTCTTTTTGTAGTACCAAGTGCGTCCTGCAATTTGCCATCCAGAAGAGGGGCAGTTGAGTTTTGTTTGCCAGAGAAAAGGGCCGTTGTTTGTGTTTGGGGGCCTGTGGCTGGGAGTGTTCGGCTGGTTCCTGAATATGTACGATACGCAGGATTGTTCCCAGATCCAAGGTGGCAGCAGTGCCATGTTGTGCTGGTGTGATAGTCCCAAGTGGCTCCTGCAATCTGCCATCCAGAAGTGGGGCAGCTGATTTTTGTTTGCCAGAGAAAAGGTCCGTGGTTTGTTTTTGGGGGCATATGGCTCAGAGTGGCCGGCTGGCTCCTGAAAAGCTACGATAGGCAGGATGGTGACCAGACCCATGGTGGCACCAGTGCCAAGTTGGGCTGGTTTGATAGTACCAAGTGGCTCCTGCAATCTGCCATCAAAAAGTTGTCAGGCGAGTTTTGTTTTCCAGGGAAAAGCGCCGTTGTTTGTGTTTGGGTGCCTGAGGCTGGGAGTGGCCGGCTGGCTCCTTAGAATCCACGATACGCAGGATGGTTCCCAGACCAGTGGTGGCACCAGTGCCAAGTCGGGCTGGTTTGATAGTAACAAGTGCGTCCTACTATCTGCCATCCAGAAGCGGGGCAGCTTACTTTTGTTTGCCAGGGAAACGGGCCGAGCTTTGTGTCTGGGGGCCTGTGGCAGGGAGTGACCGGCTGGCTCCTGAAAAGCTACGATAGGCAGGATGGTGACCAGACCCATGGTGGCACCAGTGCCAAGTTGGGCTGGTTTGATAGTACCAAGTGGCTCCTGCAATCTGCCATCAAAAAGTTGTCAGGCGAGTTTAGTTTTCCAGGGAAAAGCGCCGTTGTTTGTGTTTGGGGGCCTGTGGCTGGGAGTGGCCGGCTGGCTAATTAGAATCCACGATACGCAGGATGGTTCCCAGACCAGAGGTGGCAACAGTGACAAGTCGGGCCAGTTTGATGGTGCAAAGTGGCTCCTGCAATCTGCCATCCAGAAGCAGGGCTGCTTACTTTTGTTTGCCAGGGAAAGGAACCGAGGTTTTTGTCTGGGGGCCTATGGCTGGGAGTGACCAGCTGGCTCCTGAAAAGGTACGATAGGCAGGATGGTTACCAGACCCATGGTGGCACCAGTGCCAAGTTCGGCTGATTTGATAGTACCAAGTGGCTCCTGCAATCTGCCATCAAAATGTTGGTAGGCGAGTTTTGTTTTCCAGGGAAAAGCGCCGTTGTTTGTGTTTGGGGGCCTGTGGGTGGGAGTGGCCGGATGGCTAATTAGAATCCACGATACGCAGGATGGTTCCCAGACCTAAAGTGGCACCAGTGACAAGTCGGGCCAGTTTGATGGTGCAAAGTTGCTACTGAAATCTGCCATCCAGAAACGGGGCAGCTTACTTTTGTTTGCCAGGGAAACGGGCCAAGGTTTGTGTGTGGGGGCCTATGGCTGTGAGTGACCGGCTAGGTCCTGAAAAGCTACGAGAGGCATGATGGTGACCAGACCCATGGTGGCACCAGTGCCAAGTTGGGCTGGTTTGATAGTACCAAGTGGCTCCTGCAATCTGCCATCAAAAAGTCGGCAAGCGAGTGTTGATTTCCAGGGAAAAGCGCCGTTGTTTGTGTTTGGGGGCCTGTGGCAGGGAGTGGCCGGCTGGCTCCTTAGAATCCACGATACGCAGCATGGTTCCCAGACCCAAGGTGGCACCAGTGCCAAGTCGGGCTGGCTTGATAATACCAAGTGGTTCCTGCAATCGGCCATCAAAAAGTTGGCAGGCGAGTTTTGTTTTCCAGGGAAAAGCGCCGTTGTTTTTGTTTGGGGGCCTATGGGTGGGAGTGGCCGGCTGGCTCCTTAGAATCCACGAGACGCAGGATGGTTCCCAGACCTCAGGTGGCACCAGTGCCAAGTTGGGCTGGTTTGATAGTACCAAGTGCGTCCTGCAATCTGCCATCAAAAATTTGGCAGGCGAGTTTGTTATCCAGGGAAAAGCGCCGTTGTTTGCGCCTGGGGCCCTATGGCCTGGAGTGGACGGATGGCTAATTAGAATCCACGATACACAGGATGGTTCCCAGACCCATGGTGGCACCAGTGCCAAGTTGGGCTGGTTTGATAGTACCAAGTGGATCCTGCAATCTGCCATCCAGAAGCGGGGCAGCTTACTTTTGTTTGCCAGGGAAACGGTCCGAGGATTGTGTCTGGGGGCCTAAGCCTGGAAGTGACCGGCTGGCTCGTGAAAAGCTACGATAGGCAGGATGTGGACCAGACCCATGACGGCACCAGTGCCAAGTTGGGCTGGTTTGATAGTACCAAGTGGCTCCTGCAATCTGCCATCAAAAACTTGGCAGGCGAGTTTTGTTTTCCAGGGAAAAGCGCCGTTGTTTGTGTTTGGGGGCCTGTGGCTGGGAGTGGCCGGCTGGCTCCTTAGAATCCACGATACTCAGCATGGTTCCCAGACCAGAGGTGGCACCAGTGCCAAGTTGGGCTGGTTTGATTGTAACAAGTGCGTCCGGGAATCTGCCATCCAGAAGCGGGGCAGCTTACTTTTGTTTGCCAGGGAAACGGGCCGAGGTTTGTGTCTGGGGGCCTATGGCTGGGAGTGGCCGGCTGGCTCCTGAAAAGCTACGATAGGCAGGATGGTGACCAGACCCATGGTGGCACCAGTGCCAAGTTGGGCTGGTTTGATAGTACCAAGTGGCTCCTGCAATCTGCCATCAAAAAGTCGGCAAGCGAGTGTTGATTTCCAGGGAAAAGCGTCGTTGTTTGTGTTTGGGGGCCTGTGGCTGGGAGTGGCCGGCTGGCTCCTTAGAATCCACGATACGCAGCATGGTTCCCAGACCCAAGGTGGCACCAGTGCCAAGTCGGGCTGGCTTGATAATACCAAGTGGTTCCTGCAATCGGCCATCAAAAAGTTGGCAGGCGAGTTTTGTTTTCCAGGGAAAAGCGCCGTTGTTTGTGCCTGGGGCCCTATGGCCTGGAGTGGACGGATGGCTAATTAGAATCCACGATACACAGGATGGTTCCCAGACCCATGGTGGCACCAGTGCCAAGTTGGGCTGGTTTGATAGTACCAAGTGGTTCCTGCAATCTGCCATCCAGAAGCGGGGCAGCTTACTTTTGTTTGCCAGGGAAACGGTCCGAGGTTTGTGTCTGGGGGCCTATGGCTGGGAGTGACCGGCTGGCTCCTGAAAAGCTACGATAGGCAGGATGGTGACCAGACCCATGGTGGCACCAGTGCCAAGTTGGGCTGGCTTGATAATACCAAGTGGTTCCTGCAATCGGCCATCAAAAAGTTGGCAGGCGAGTTTTGTTTTCCAGGGAAAAGCGCCGTTTTTTGTGCCTGGGGCCCTATGGCCTGGAGTGGACGGATGGCTAATTAGAACCCACGATACGCAGGATGGTTCCCAGACCTGAGGTGGCACCAGTGCCAAGTTGGGCTGGTTTGACGGTGCAAAGTGGCTCCTGCAATGTGCCATGCAGAAGCGGGGCAGCTTACTTTTGTTTGCCAGGGAAACGGGCCGAAATATTTGTCTGGGGGCCTCTGGCTGGGGGTGGCTGGCTGGCTCCTGAAAAGCTACGATAGGCAGGATGGTGACCAGACCCATGGTGGCACCAGTGCCAAGTTGGGCTGGTTTGATAGTACCAAGTGGCTCCTGCAATCTGCCATCAAAAACTTGGCAGGCGAGTTTAGTTTTCCAGGGAAAAGCGCCGTTGTTTGTGTTTGGGGGCCTGTGGCTGGGAGTGGCCGGCTGGCTAATTAGAATCCACGATACGCAGGATGGTTCCCAGACCAGAGGTGGCAACAGTGACAAGTCGGGCCAGTTTGATGGTGCAAAGTGGCTCCTGCAATCTGCCATCCAGAAGCAGGGCTGCTTACTTTTGTTTGCCAGGGAAAGGAGCCGAGGTTTTTGTCTGGGGGCCTATGGCTGGGAGTGACCAGCTGGCTCCTGAAAAGGTACGATAGGCAGGATGGTTACCAGACCCATGGTGGCACCAGTGCCAAGTTCGGCTGATTTGATAGTACCAAGTGGCTCCTGCAATCTGCCATCAAAATGTTGGTAGGCGAGTTTTGTTTTCCAGGGAAAAGCGCCGTTGTTTGTGTTTGGGGGCCTGTGGGTGGGAGTGGCCGGATGGCTAATTAGAATCCACGATACGCAGGATGGTTCCCAGACCTAAAGTGGCACCAGTGACAAGTCGGGCCAGTTTGATGGTGCAAAGTTGCTACTGAAATCTGCCATCCAGAAACGGGGCAGCTTACTTTTGTTTGCCAGGGAAACGGGCCAAGGTTTGTGTCTGGGGGCCTATGGCTGTGAGTGACCGGCTAGGTCCTGAAAAGCTACGAGAGGCATGATGGTGACCAGACCCATGGTGGCACCAGTGCCAAGTTGGGCTGGTTTGATAGTACCAAGTGGCTCCTGCAATCTGCCATCAAAAAGTCGGCAAGCGAGTGTTGATTTCCAGGGAAAAGCGCCGTTGTTTGTGTTTGGGGGCCTGTGGCAGGGAGTGGCCGGCTGGCTCCTTAGAATCCACGATACGCAGCATGGTTCCCAGACCCAAGGTGGCACCAGTGCCAAGTCGGGCTGGCTTGATAATACCAAGTGGTTCCTGCAATCGGCCATCAAAAAGTTGGCAGGCGAGTTTTGTTTTCCAGGGAAAAGCGCCGTTGTTTTTGTTTGGGGGCCTATGGGTGGGAGTGGCCGGCTGGCTCCTTAGAATCCACGAGACGCAGGATGGTTCCCAGACCTGAGGTGGCACCAGTGCCAAGTTGGGCTGGTTTGATAGTACCAAGTGGCTCCTGCAATCTGCCATCAAAAATTTGGCAGGCGAGTTTGTTTTCCAGGGAAAAGCGCCGTTGTTTGCGCCTGGGGCCCTATGGCCTGGAGTGGACGGATGGCTAATTAGAATCCACGATACACAGGATGGTTCCCAGACCCATGGTGGCACCAGTGCCAACTTGGGCTGGTTTGATAGTAACAAGTGGTTCCTGCAATCTGCCATCCAGAAGCGGGGCAGCTTACTTTTGTTTGCCAGGGAAACGGTCCGAGGATTGTGTCTGGGGGCCTAAGCCTGGAAGTGACCGGCTGGCTCCTGAAAAGCTACGATAGGCATGATGGTGACCAGACCCATGACGGCACCAGTGCCAAGTTGGGCTGGTTTGATAGTACCAAGTGGCTCCTGCAATCTGCCATCAAAAACTTGGCAGGCGAGTTTTGTTTTCCAGGGAAAAGCGCCGTTGTTTGTGTTTGGGGGCCTGTGGCTGGGAGTGGCCAGCTGGCTCCTTAGAATCCACGATACTCAGCATGGTTCCCAGACCAGAGGTAGCACCAGTGCCAAGTTGGGCTGGTTTGATTGTAACAAGTGCGTCCTGCAATCTGCCATCCAGAAGCGGGGCAGCTTACTTTTGTTTGCCAGGGAAACGGGCCGAGGTTTGTGTCTGGGGGCCTATGGCTGGGAGTGGCCGGCTGGCTCATGAAAAGCTACGATAGGCAGGATGGTGACCAGACCCATGGTGGCACCAGTGCCAAGTTGGGCTGGTTTGATAGTACCAAGTGGCTCCTGCAATCTGCCATCAAAAAGTCGGCAAGCGAGTGTTGATTTCCAGGGAAAAGCGTCGTTGTTTGTGTTTGGGGGCCTGTGGCTGGGAGTGGCCAGCTGGCTCCTTAGAATCCACGATACGCAGCATGGTTCCCAGACCCAAGGTGGCACCAGTGCCAAGTCGGGCTGGCTTGATAATACCAAGTGGTTCCTGCATTCGGCCATCAAAATGTTCGCAGGCGAGTTTTGTTTTCCAGGGAAAAGCGCCGTTGTTTGTGCCTGGGGCCCTATGGCCTGGAGTGGACGGATGGCTAATTAGAATCCACGATACACAGGATGGTTCCCAGACCCATGGTGGCACCAGTGCCAAGTTGGGCTGGTTTGATAGTAACAAGTGCGTCCGGGAATCTGCCATCCAGAAGCGGGGCAGCTTACTTTTGTTTGCCAGGGAAACGGTCCGAGGTTTGTGTCTGGGGGCCTATGGCTGGGAGTGACCGGCTGGCTCCTGAAAAGCTACGATAGGCAGGATGGTGACCAGACCCATGGTGGCACCAGTGCCAAGTTGGGCTGGCTTGATAATACCAAGTGGTTCCTGCGATCGGCCATCAAAAAGTTGGCAGGCGAGTTTTGTTTTCCAGGGAAAAGCGCCGTTGTTTGTGCCTGGGGCCCTATGGCCTGGAGTGGACGGATGGCTAATTAGAACCCACGATACGCAGGATGTTTCCCAGACCTGAGGTGGCACCAGTGCCAAGTTGGGCTGGTTTGACGGTGCAAAGTGGCTCCTGCAATCTGCCATGCAGAAGCGGGGCAGCTTACTTTTGTTTGCCAGGGAAACGGGCCGAAATATTTGTCTGGGGGCCTCTGGCTGGGGGTGGCTGGCTGGCTCCTGAAAAGCTACGATAGGCAGGATGGTGACCAGACCCATGGTGGCACCAGTGCCAAGTTGGGCTGGTTTGATAGTACCAAGTGGCTCCTGCAATCTGCCATCAAAAACTTGGCAGGCGAGTTTTGTTTTCCAGGGAAAAGCGCCGTTGTTTGTGTTTGGGGGCCTGTGGCAGGGAGTGGCCGGCTGGCTCCTTAAAATCCACGATACGCAGCATGGTTCCCAGACCCAAGGTGGCACCAGTGCCAAGTCGGGCTGGCTTGATAATACCAAGTGTTTCCTGCAATCGGCCATCAAAAATTTGGCAGGCGAGTTTGTTATCCAGGGAAAAGCGCCGTTGTTTGCGCCTGGGGCCCTATGGCCTGGAGTGGACGGATGGCTAATTAGAATCCACGATACACAGGATGGTTCCCAGACCCATGGTGGCACCAGTGCCAAGTTGGGCTGGTTTGATAGTACCAAGTGGATCCTGCAATCTGCCATCCAGAAGCGGGGCAGCTTACTTTTGTTTGCCAGGGAAACGGTCCGAGGATTGTGTCTGGGGGCCTAAGCCTGGAAGTGACCGGCTGGCTCGTGAAAAGCTACGATAGGCAGGATGTGGACCAGACCCATGACGGCACCAGTGCCAAGTTGGGCTGGTTTGATAGTACCAAGTGGCTCCTGCAATCTGCCATCAAAAACTTGGCAGGCGAGTTTTGTTTTCCAGGGAAAAGCGCCGTTGTTTGTGTTTGGGGGCCTGTGGCTGGGAGTGGCCGGCTGGCTCCTTAGAATCCACGATACTCAGCATGGTTCCCAGACCAGAGGTGGCACCAGTGCCAAGTTGGGCTGGTTTGATTGTAACAAGTGCGTCCGGGAATCTGCCATCCAGAAGCGGGGCAGCTTACTTTTGTTTGCCAGGGAAACGGGCCGAGGTTTGTGTCTGGGGGCCTATGGCTGGGAGTGGCCGGCTGGCTCCTGAAAAGCTACGATAGGCAGGATGGTGACCAGACCCATGGTGGCACCAGTGCCAAGTTGGGCTGGTTTGATAGTACCAAGTGGCTCCTGCAATCTGCCATCAAAAAGTCGGCAAGCGAGTGTTGATTTCCAGGGAAAAGCGTCGTTGTTTGTGTTTGGGGGCCTGTGGCTGGGAGTGGCCGGCTGGCTCCTTAGAATCCACGATACGCAGCATGGTTCCCAGACCCAAGGTGGCACCAGTGCCAAGTCGGGCTGGCTTGATAATACCAAGTGGTTCCTGCAATCGGCCATCAAAAAGTTGGCAGGCGAGTTTTGTTTTCCAGGGAAAAGCGCCGTTGTTTGTGCCTGGGGCCCTATGGCCTGGAGTGGACGGATGGCTAATTAGAATCCACGATACACAGGATGGTTCCCAGACCCATGGTGGCACCAGTGCCAAGTTGGGCTGGTTTGATAGTACCAAGTGGTTCCTGCAATCTGCCATCCAGAAGCGGGGCAGCTTACTTTTGTTTGCCAGGGAAACGGTCCGAGGTTTGTGTCTGGGGGCCTATGGCTGGGAGTGACCGGCTGGCTCCTGAAAAGCTACGATAGGCAGGATGGTGACCAGACCCATGGTGGCACCAGTGCCAAGTTGGGCTGGCTTGATAATACCAAGTGGTTCCTGCAATCGGCCATCAAAAAGTTGGCAGGCGAGTTTTGTTTTCCAGGGAAAAGCGCCGTTTTTTGTGCCTGGGGCCCTATGGCCTGGAGTGGACGGATGGCTAATTAGAACCCACGATACGCAGGATGGTTCCCAGACCTGAGGTGGCACCAGTGCCAAGTTGGGCTGGTTTGACGGTGCAAAGTGGCTCCTGCAATGTGCCATGCAGAAGCGGGGCAGCTTACTTTTGTTTGCCAGGGAAACGGGCCGAAATATTTGTCTGGGGGCCTCTGGCTGGGGGTGGCTGGCTGGCTCCTGAAAAGCTACGATAGGCAGGATGGTGACCAGACCCATGGTGGCACCAGTGCCAAGTTGGGCTGGTTTGATAGTACCAAGTGGCTCCTGCAATCTGCCATCAAAAACTTGGCAGGCGAGTTTAGTTTTCCAGGGAAAAGCGCCGTTGTTTGTGTTTGGGGGCCTGTGGCTGGGAGTGGCCGGCTGGCTAATTAGAATCCACGATACGCAGGATGGTTCCCAGACCAGAGGTGGCAACAGTGACAAGTCGGGCCAGTTTGATGGTGCAAAGTGGCTCCTGCAATCTGCCATCCAGAAGCAGGGCTGCTTACTTTTGTTTGCCAGGGAAAGGAGCCGAGGTTTTTGTCTGGGGGCCTATGGCTGGGAGTGACCAGCTGGCTCCTGAAAAGGTACGATAGGCAGGATGGTTACCAGACCCATGGTGGCACCAGTGCCAAGTTCGGCTGATTTGATAGTACCAAGTGGCTCCTGCAATCTGCCATCAAAATGTTGGTAGGCGAGTTTTGTTTTCCAGGGAAAAGCGCCGTTGTTTGTGTTTGGGGGCCTGTGGGTGGGAGTGGCCGGATGGCTAATTAGAATCCACGATACGCAGGATGGTTCCCAGACCTAAAGTGGCACCAGTGACAAGTCGGGCCAGTTTGATGGTGCAAAGTTGCTACTGAAATCTGCCATCCAGAAACGGGGCAGCTTACTTTTGTTTGCCAGGGAAACGGGCCAAGGTTTGTGTCTGGGGGCCTATGGCTGTGAGTGACCGGCTAGGTCCTGAAAAGCTACGAGAGGCATGATGGTGACCAGACCCATGGTGGCACCAGTGCCAAGTTGGGCTGGTTTGATAGTACCAAGTGGCTCCTGCAATCTGCCATCAAAAAGTCGGCAAGCGAGTGTTGATTTCCAGGGAAAAGCGCCGTTGTTTGTGTTTGGGGGCCTGTGGCAGGGAGTGGCCGGCTGGCTCCTTAGAATCCACGATACGCAGCATGGTTCCCAGACCCAAGGTGGCACCAGTGCCAAGTCGGGCTGGCTTGATAATACCAAGTGGTTCCTGCAATCGGCCATCAAAAAGTTGGCAGGCGAGTTTTGTTTTCCAGGGAAAAGCGCCGTTGTTTTTGTTTGGGGGCCTATGGGTGGGAGTGGCCGGCTGGCTCCTTAGAATCCACGAGACGCAGGATGGTTCCCAGACCTGAGGTGGCACCAGTGCCAAGTTGGGCTGGTTTGATAGTACCAAGTGGCTCCTGCAATCTGCCATCAAAAATTTGGCAGGCGAGTTTGTTTTCCAGGGAAAAGCGCCGTTGTTTGCGCCTGGGGCCCTATGGCCTGGAGTGGACGGATGGCTAATTAGAATCCACGATACACAGGATGGTTCCCAGACCCATGGTGGCACCAGTGCCAACTTGGGCTGGTTTGATAGTAACAAGTGGTTCCTGCAATCTGCCATCCAGAAGCGGGGCAGCTTACTTTTGTTTGCCAGGGAAACGGTCCGAGGATTGTGTCTGGGGGCCTAAGCCTGGAAGTGACCGGCTGGCTCCTGAAAAGCTACGATAGGCATGATGGTGACCAGACCCATGACGGCACCAGTGCCAAGTTGGGCTGGTTTGATAGTACCAAGTGGCTCCTGCAATCTGCCATCAAAAACTTGGCAGGCGAGTTTTGTTTTCCAGGGAAAAGCGCCGTTGTTTGTGTTTGGGGGCCTGTGGCTCGGAGTGGCCAGCTGGCTCCTTAGAATCCACGATACTCAGCATGGTTCCCAGACCAGAGGTAGCACCAGTGCCAAGTTGGGCTGGTTTGATTGTAACAAGTGCGTCCTGCAATCTGCCATCCAGAAGCGGGGCAGCTTACTTTTGTTTGCCAGGGAAACGGGCCGAGGTTTGTGTCTGGGGGCCTATGGCTGGGAGTGGCCGGCTGGCTCATGAAAAGCTACGATAGGCAGGATGGTGACCAGACCCATGGTGGCACCAGTGCCAAGTTGGGCTGGTTTGATAGTACCAAGTGGCTCCTGCAATCTGCCATCAAAAAGTCGGCAAGCGAGTGTTGATTTCCAGGGAAAAGCGTCGTTGTTTGTGTTTGGGGGCCTGTGGCTGGGAGTGGCCAGCTGGCTCCTTAGAATCCACGATACGCAGCATGGTTCCCAGACCCAAGGTGGCACCAGTGCCAAGTCGGGCTGGCTTGATAATACCAAGTGGTTCCTGCATTCGGCCATCAAAATGTTCGCAGGCGAGTTTTGTTTTCCAGGGAAAAGCGCCGTTGTTTGTGCCTGGGGCCCTATGGCCTGGAGTGGACGGATGGCTAATTAGAATCCACGATACACAGGATGGTTCCCAGACCCATGGTGGCACCAGTGCCAAGTTGGGCTGGTTTGATAGTAACAAGTGCGTCCGGGAATCTGCCATCCAGAAGCGGGGCAGCTTACTTTTGTTTGCCAGGGAAACGGTCCGAGGTTTGTGTCTGGGGGCCTATGGCTGGGAGTGACCGGCTGGCTCCTGAAAAGCTACGATAGGCAGGATGGTGACCAGACCCATGGTGGCACCAGTGCCAAGTTGGGCTGGCTTGATAATACCAAGTGGTTCCTGCGATCGGCCATCAAAAAGTTGGCAGGCGAGTTTTGTTTTCCAGGGAAAAGCGCCGTTGTTTGTGCCTGGGGCCCTATGGCCTGGAGTGGACGGATGGCTAATTAGAACCCACGATACGCAGGATGTTTCCCAGACCTGAGGTGGCACCAGTGCCAAGTTGGGCTGGTTTGACGGTGCAAAGTGGCTCCTGCAATCTGCCATGCAGAAGCGGGGCAGCTTACTTTTGTTTGCCAGGGAAACGGGCCGAAATATTTGTCTGGGGGCCTCTGGCTGGGGGTGGCTGGCTGGCTCCTGAAAAGCTACGATAGGCAGGATGGTGACCAGACCCATGGTGGCACCAGTGCCAAGTTGGGCTGGTTTGATAGTACCAAGTGGCTCCTGCAATCTGCCATCAAAAACTTGGCAGGCGAGTTTTGTTTTCCAGGGAAAAGCGCCGTTGTTTGTGTTTGGGGGCCTGTGGCAGGGAGTGGCCGGCTGGCTCCTTAAAATCCACGATACGCAGCATGGTTCCCAGACCCAAGGTGGCACCAGTGCCAAGTCGGGCTGGCTTGATAATACCAAGTGTTTCCTGCAATCGGCCATCAAAAAGTTGGCTGGCGAGTGTTGTTTTCCAGGGAAAAGCGCCGTTGTTTGTGCCTGGGGCCCTATGGCCTGGAGTGGACGGATGGCTAATTAGAATCCACGATACACAGGATGGTTCCCAGACCCATGGTGGCACCAGTGCCAAGTTGGGCTGGTTTGATAGTAACAAGTGGTTCCTGCAATCTGCCATCCAGAAGCGGGGCAGCTTACTTTTGTTTGCCAGGGAAACGGGCCGAGGTTTGTGTCTGGGGGCCTATGGCAGGGAGTGACCGGCTGGCTCCTGAAAAGCTACGATAGGCAGGATGGTGACCAGACCCATGGTGGCACCAGTGCCAAGTTGGGCTGGCTAGATAATACCAAGTGGTTCCTGCAATCGGCCATCAAAAAGTTGGCAGGCGAGTTTTGTTTTCCAGGTAAAAGCGCCGTTGTTTGTGCCTGGGGCCCTATGGCCTGGAGTGGACGGATGGCTAATTAGAATCCACGATACACAGGATGGTTCCCAGACCCATGGTGGCACCAGTGCCAAGTTGGGCTGGTTTGATAGTACCAAGTGGTTCCTGCAATCTGCCATCCAGAAGCGGGGCAGCTTACTTTTGTTTGCCAGGGAAACGGGCCGAGGTTTTTGTCTGGGGGCCTATGGCTGGGAGTGACCGGCTGGCTCCTGAAAAGATACGATAGGCAGGATGGTGACCAGACCCATGACGGCACCAGTGCCAAGTTGGGCTGGTTTGATAGTACCAAGTGGCTCCTGCAATCTGCCATCAAAAACTTGGCAGGCGAGTTTTGTTTTCCAGGGAAAAGCGCCGTTGTTTGTGTTTGGGGGCCTGTGGCTGGGAGTGGCCGGCTGGCTCCTTAGAATCCACGATACTCAGCATGGTTCGAAGATCAGAGGTGGCACCAGTGCCAAGTTGGGCTGGTTTGATAGTACCAAGTGCGTCCGGGAATCTGCCATCCAGAAGCAAGGCAGCTTACTTTTGTTTGCCAGGGAAACGGGCCGAGGTTTTTGTCTGGGGGCCTATGGCTGGGAGTGACCGGCTGGCTCCTGAAAAGTTACGATAGGCAGGATGGTGACCAGACCCATGGTGGCACCAGTGCCAAGTTGGGCTGGTTTGATAGTACCAAGTGGCTCCTGCAATCTGCCATCAAAAAGTTGGCAGGCGAGTTTTGTTTTCCAGGGAAAAGCGCCGTTGTTTGTGTTTGGGGGCCTGTGGCAGGGAGTGGCCGGCTGGCTCCTTAGAATCCACGAGACGCAGGATGGTTCCCAGACCAGTGGTGGCACAAGTGCCAAGTCGGGCTGGTTTGATAGTACCAAGTGCGTCCTGCAATCTGCCATCCAGAAGCGGGGCAGCTTACTTTTGTTTGCCAGGGAAACGGGCCGAGGTATTTGTCTGGGGGCCTATGGCTGGGAGTGACCGGCTGGCTCCTGAAAAGCTACGATAGTCAGGATGGTGACCAGACCCATGGTGGCACCAGTGCCAAGTTGGGCTGGTTTGATAGTACCAAGTGGCTCCTGCAATCTGCCATCAAAAAGTTGGCAGGCGAGTTTTGTTTTCCAGGGAAAAGCGCAGTTGTTTGTGTTTGGGGGCCTGTGGGTGGGAGTGGCCGGCTGGCTCCTTAGAATCCACGATACGCAGGATGGTTCCCAGACCAGTGGTGGCACCAGTGCCAAGTCGGGCTGGTTTGATAGTAACAAGTGCGTCCTACTATCTGCCATCCAGAAGCGGGGCAGCTTACTTTTGTTTGCCAGGGAAACGGGCCGAGCTTTGTGTCTGGGGGCCTATGGCTGGGAGTGACCGGCTGGCTCCTGAAAAGCTACGATAGGCAGGATGGTGACCAGACCCATGGTGGCACCAGTGCCAAGTTGGGCTGGTTTGATAGTACCAAGTGGCTCCTGCAATCTGCCATCAAAAAGTTGTCAGGCGAGTTTTGTTTTCCAGGGAAAAGCGCCGTTGTTTGTGTTTGGGGGCCTGTGGCTGGGAGTGGCCGGCTGGCTAATTAGAATCCACGATACGCAGGATGGTTCCCAGACCAGAGGTGGCAACAGTGACAAGTCGGGCCAGTTTGATGGTGCAAAGTGGCTCCTGCAATCTGCCATCCAGAAGCAGGGCTGCTTACTTTTGTTTGCCAGGGAAAGGAGCCGAGGTTTTTGTCTGGGGGCCTATGGCTGGGAGTGACCAGCTGGCTCCTGAAAAGGTACGATAGGCAGGATGGTTACCAGACCCATGGTGGCACCAGTGCCAAGTTCGGCTGGTTTGATAGTACCAAGTGGCTCCTGCAATCTGCCATCAAAAAGTTGGCAGGCGAGTTTTGTTTTCCAGGGAAAAGCGCCGTTGTTTGTGTTTGGGGGCCTGTGGGTGGGAGTGGCCGGATGGCTAATTAGAATCCACGATACGCAGGATGTTTCCCAGACCTAAAGTGGCACCAGTGACAAGTCGGGCCAGTTTGATGGTGCAAAGTTGCTACTGAAATCTGCCATCCAGAAACGGGGCAGCTTACTTTTGTTTGCCAGGGAAACAGGCCAAGGTTTGTGTCTGGGGGCCTATGGCTGTGAGTGACCGGCTAGGTCCTGAAAAGCTACGAGAGGCATGATGGTGACCAGACCCATGGTGGCACCAGTGCCAAGTTGGGCTGGTTTGATAGTACCAAGTGGCTCCTGCAATCTGCCATCAAAAAGTCGGCAAGCGAGTGTTGATTTCCAGGGAAAAGCACCGTTGTTTGTGTTTGGGGGCCTGTGGCAGGGAGTGGCCGGCTGGCTCCTTAGAATCCACGATACGCAGCATGGTTCCCAGACCCAAGGTGGCACCAGTGCCAAGTCGGGCTGGCTTGATAATACCAAGTGGTTCCTGCAATCTGCCATCAAAAAGTTGGCAGGCGAGTTTTGTTTTCCAGGGAAAAGCGCCGTTGTTTTTGTTTGGGGGCCTATGGGTGGGAGTGGCCGGCTGGCTCCTTAGAATCCACGAGACGCAGGATGGTTCACAGACCTGAGGTGGCACCAGTGCCAAGTTGGGCTGGTTTGATAGTACCAAGTGCGTCCTGCAATCTGCCATCCAGAAGCGGGGTAGCTTACTTTTGTTTGCCAGGGAAACGGGCCGAGGTTTGTGTCTGGGGGCCTATGGCGGGGAGTGACCGGCTGGCTCCTGAAAAGCTACGATAGGCAGGATGGTGACCAGACCCATGGTGGCACCAGTGCCAAGTTGGGCGGGTTTGATAGTACCAAGTGGCTCCTGCAATCTGCCATCAAAAACTTGGCAGGCGAGTTTTGTTTTCCAGGGAAAAGCGCCGTTGTTTGTGTTTGGGGGCCTGTGGCTGGGAGTGGCCGGCTGGCTCCTTAGAATCCACGATACTCAGCATGGTTCCCAGACCAGAGGTGGCACCAGTGCCAAGTTGGGCTGGTTTGATTGTAACAAGTGCGTCCGGGAATCTGCCATCCAGAAGCGGGGCAGCTTACTTTTGTTTGCCAGGGAAACGGGCCGAGCTTTGTGTCTGGGGGCCTATGGCTGGGAGTGGCCGGCTGGCTCCTGAAAAGCTACGATAGGCAGGATGGTGACCAGACCCATGGTGGCACCAGTGCCAAGTTGGGCTGGTTTGATAGTACCAAGTGGCTCCTGCAATCTGCCATCAAAATGTTGGCAGGAGAGTTTTGTTTTCCAGGGAAAAGCGCCCTTGTTTGTGTTTGGGGGCCTGTGGCTGGGAGTGGCCGGCTGGCTCCTTAGAATCCACGATACGCAGCATGGTTCCCAGACCCAAGGTGGCACCAGTGCCAAGTCGGGCTGGCTTGATAATACCAAGTGGTTCCTGCAATCTGCCATCAAAAAGTTGGCAGGCGAGTTTTGTTTTCCAGGGAAAAGCGCCGTTGTTTTTGTTTGGGGGCCTATGGGTGGGAGTGGCCGGCTGGCTCCTTAGAATCCACGAGACGCAGGATGGTTCACAGACCTGAGGTGGCACCAGTGCCAAGTTGGGCTGGTTTGATAGTACCAAGTGCGTCCTGCAATCTGCCATCCAGAAGCGGGGTAGCTTACTTTTGTTTGCCAGGGAAACGGGCCGAGGTTTGTGTCTGGGGGCCTATGGCGGGGAGTGACCGGCTGGCTCCTGAAAAGCTACGATAGGCAGGATGGTGACCAGACCCATGGTGGCACCAGTGCCAAGTTGGGCGGGTTTGATAGTACCAAGTGGCTCCTGCAATCTGCCATCAAAAACTTGGCAGGCGAGTTTTGTTTTCCAGGGAAAAGCGCCGTTGTTTGTGTTTGGGGGCCTGTGGCTGGGAGTGGCCGGCTGGCTCCTTAGAATCCACGATACTCAGCATGGTTCCCAGACCAGAGGTGGCACCAGTGCCAAGTTGGGCTGGTTTGATTGTAACAAGTGCGTCCGGGAATCTGCCATCCAGAAGCGGGGCAGCTTACTTTTGTTTGCCAGGGAAACGGGCCGAGCTTTGTGTCTGGGGGCCTATGGCTGGGAGTGGCCGGCTGGCTCCTGAAAAGCTACGATAGGCAGGATGGTGACCAGACCCATGGTGGCACCAGTGCCAAGTTGGGCTGGTTTGATAGTACCAAGTGGCTCCTGCAATCTGCCATCAAAATGTTGGCAGGAGAGTTTTGTTTTCCAGGGAAAAGCGCCCTTGTTTGTGTTTGGGGGCCTGTGGCTGGGAGTGGCCGGCTGGCTCCTTAGAATCCACGATACGCAGGATGTTTCCCAGACCCAAGTTGGCACCAGTACCAAGTAGGGCTGGTTTGATACTACCAAGTGGCTCCTGCAATCTGCCATCCAGAAGCGGGGCAGCTTACTTTTGTTTGCCAGGGAAACGGGCCGAGGTTTGGGTCTGGGGGCCTATGGCTGGGAGTGACCGGCTGGCTCCTGAAAAGCTACGATAGGCAGGATGTTGACCAGACCCATGGTGGCACCAGTGCCAAGTTGGGCTGATTTGATAGTACCAAGTGGCTCCTGCAATCTGCCATCAAAAAGTTGGCAGGCGAATTTTGTTTTCCAGGGAAAAGCGCCGTTGTTTGTGTTTGGGGGCCTGTGGCAGGGAGTGGCCGGCTGGCTCCTGAAAAGCTACGATAGGCAGGATGGTGACCAGACCCATGGTGGCACCAGTGCCAAGTTGGGCTGGCTTGATAGTACCAAGTGGCTCCGGCAATCTGCCATCAAAAAGATGGCAGACGAGTTTTGTTTTCCAGGGAAAAGCGCCGTTGTTTGTGTTTGGGGGCCTGTGCCTGGGAGTGGACGGATGGCTAATTAGAATCTACGATACGCAGGATGGTTCCCAGACCAGAGGTGGCACCAGTGCCAAGTCGGGTGGTTTGATAGTAGCAAGTGGCTCCTGCAATCTGCCATCCAGAAGCGGGACAGCTTACTTTTGTTTGTCAGGGAAACCGGCCGAGTTTTGTGTCTGTGGGCCTACGGCTGGGAGTGACCGGCTGGCTCCTGAAAAGCTACGATAGGCAGGATGGTGACCAGACCCATGGTGGCACCAGTGCCAAGTTGGGCTGGTTTGATAGTACCAAGTGGCTCCTGCAATCTGCCATCAAAAAGTTGGCAGGCAAGTTTTGTTTTCCAGGGAAAAGCGCCGTTGTTTTTGTTTGGGGGCCTATGGCTGGGAGTGGCCGGCTGGCTCCTTAGAATCCACGATACGCAGGATGGTTCCCAGACCTGAGGTGGCACCAGTGCCAAGTTGGGCTGGTTTGATAGTACCAAGTGCGTCCTGCAATCTGCCATCCAGAAGCGGGGTAGCTTACTTTTGTTTGCCAGGGAAACGGGCCGAGGTTTGTGTCTGGGGGCCTATGGCTGGGAGTGACCGGCTGGCTCCTGAAAAGCTACGATAGGCAGGATGGTTCCCAGACCCATGGTGGCACCAGTGCCAAGTTGGGCTGGTTTGATAGTACCAAGTGGCTCCTGCAATCTGCCATCAAAAAGTTGTCAGGCGAGTTTTGTTTTCCAGGGAAAAGCGCCGTTGTTTGTGTTTGGGTGCCTGTGGCTGGGAGTGGCCGGCTGGCTCCTTAGAATCCACGATACGCAGGATGGTTCCCAGACCAGAGGTGGCAGCAATGCCAAGTCGGGCTGGTTTGATGGTGAAAAGTGGCTCCTGCAATCTGCCATCCAGAAGCGGGATAACTTACTTTTGTTTGCCAGGGAAACGGGCCGAGCTTTGTGTCTGGGGGCCTATGGCTGGGAGTGACCGGCTGGCTCCTGAAAAGCTACGATAGGCAGGATGGTGACCAGACCCATGACGGCACCAGTGTCAAGTTGGGCTGGTTTGATAGTACCAAGTGGCTCCGGGAATCTGCCATCAAAATTTGGCAGGCGAGTTTTGTTGTCCAGGGAAAAGCGCCGTTGTTTGTGTCTGGGGGCCTGTGGCTGGGAGTGACCGGCTGGCTCTTTAGAATCCACGATACGCAGGATGGTTCCCAGACCCAAGGTGGCACCAGTGCCAAGTTGGGCTGGTTTGATACTACCAAGTGCGTCCTGGAATCTGCCATCCAGAAGCGGGGCAGCTTACTTTTGTTTGCCAGGGAAATGGGCCGAGTTTTTTCTCTGGGGGCCTATGGCAGGGAGGGACCGGCTGTCTCCTGAAAAGCTACGATAGGCAGGATGGTGACCAGACCCATGGTGGCACCAGTGCCAAGTTGGGCTGATTTGATAGTAGCAAGTGGCTCCTGCAATCTGCCATCAAAATGTTGGCAGGCGAGTTTTGTTTTCCAGGGAAAAGCGCTGTGGTTTGTGTTTGGGGGCCTGTGGCTGGGAGTGACCGGCTGGCTCCTTAGAATCCACGATACGCAGGATGGTTCCCAGACTAGAGGTGGCACCAATGCCAAGATGGGCTGGTTTGATAGTACCAAGTGGCTCCTGCAATCTGCCATCCAGAAGCGGGGCAGCTTGTTTTGTTTGCCAGGGAAACGGGTCGAGCTTTGTGTCTGGGGGCCTATGGCTGGGAGTGACCGGCTGGCTCCTGAAAAGCTACGATAGGCAGGATGGTGACCAGACCCATGGTGGCACCAGTGCCAAGTTGGGCTGGTTTGATAGTACCAAGTGGCTCCTGCAATCTGCCATCAAAAAGTTAGCAGGCAAGTTTTGTTTTCCAGGGAAAAGCGCCGTTGTTTTTGTTTGGGGGCCTATGGCTGGGAGTGGCCGGCTGGCTCCTTAGAATCCACGATACGCAGGATGGTTCCCAGACCTGAGGTGGCACCAGTGCCAAGTCGGGCTGGTTTGATAGTACCAAGTGGCTCCTGCAATCTGCCATCCAGAAGCGGGGTAGCTTACTTTTGTTTGCCAGGGAAACGGGCCGAGGTTTGTGTCTCGGGGCCTATGGCTGGGAGTGACCGGCTGGCTCCTGAAAAGCTACGATAGGCAGGATGGTGACCAGACCCATGGTGGCACCAGTGCCAAGTTGGGCTGGTTTGATAGTACCAAGTGGCTCCTGCAATCTACCATCAAAAACTTGGCAGGCGAGTTTTGTTTTCCAGGAAATAGCCCTGTGGTTTTGTTTGGGGGCCTGTGGCTGGGAGCGACCGGCTGGCCCCTTAGAATCCACGATACGCAGGATGGTTCCCAGACCCAAGGTGGCACCAGTGCCAAGTTGGGCTGGTTTGATAGTACCAAGTGGTTCCTGCCATCTGCCATCCAGAAGCGGGGCAGCTTACTTTTGTTTTCCAGGGAAACGGGCCGAGGTTTTTGTCTGCGGGCCTATGGCTGGGAGTGACCGGCTGGCTCGTGAAAAGCTACGATAGGCAGGATGGTGACCAGACCCATGACGGCACCAGTGCCAAGTTGGGCTGGTTTGATAGTACCAAGTGGCTCCTGCAATCTGCCATCAAAAACTTGGCAGGCGAGTTTTGTTTTCCAGGGAAAAGCGCCGTTGTTTGTGTTTGGGGGCCTGTGGCTGGGAGTGGCCGGCTGGCTCCTTAGAATCCACGATACTCAGCATGGTTCCCAGATCAGAGGTGGCACCAGTGCCAAGTTGGGCTGGTTTGATAGTACCAAGTGCGTCCGGGAATCTGCCATCCAGAAGCGGGGCAGCTTACTTTTGTTTGCCAGGGAAACGGGCCGAGGTTTTTGTCTGGGGGCCTATGGCTGGGAGTGACCGGCTGGCTCCTGAAAAGTTACGATAGGCAGGATGGTGACCAGACCCATGGTGGCACCAGTGCCAAGTTGGGCTGGTTTGATAGTACCAAGTGGCTCCTGCAATCTGCCATCAAAAACTTGGCAGGCGAGTTTGTTTTCCAGGGAAAAGCGCCGTTGTTTGTGTTTGGGGGCCTGTGGCAGGGAGTGGCCGGCTGGCTCCTTAGAATCCACGATACTCAGCATGGTTCCCAGACCCAAGGTGGCACCAGTGCCAAGTTGGGCTGGTTTGATACTACCAAGTGCGTCCTGGAATCTGCCATCCAGAAGCGGGGCAGCTTACTTTTGTTTTCCAGGGAAACGGGCCGAGGTATTTGTCTGGGGGCCTATGGCTGGGAGTGACCGGCTGGCTCCTGAAAAGCTACGATAGGCAGGATGGTGACCAGACCCATGGTGGCACCAGTGCCAAGTTGGGCTGGTTTGATAGTACCAAGTGGCTCCTGCAATCTGCCATCAAAAAGTTGTCAGGCGAGTTTTGTTTTCCAGGGAAAAGCGCCGTTGTTTGTGTTTGGGTGCCTGTGGCTGGGATTGGCCGGCTGGCTCCTTAGAATCCACGATACGCAGGATGGTTCCCAGACCAGTGGTGGCACCAGTGCCAAGTCGGGCTGGTTTGATAGTAACAAGTGCGTCCTACTATCTGCCATCCAGAAGCGGGGCAGCTTACTTTTGTTTGCCAGGGAAACGGGCCGAGCTTTGTGTCTGGGGGCCTATGGCTGGGAGTGACCGGCTGGCTCCTGAAAAGCTACGATAGGCAGGATGGTGACCAGACCCATGGTGGCACCAGTGCCAAGTTGGGCTGGTTTGATAGTACCAAGTGGCTCCTGCAATCTGCCATCAAAAAGTTGTCAGGCGAGTTTTGTTTTCCAGGGAAAAGCGCCGTTGTTTGTGTTTGGGGGCCTGTGGCTGGGAGTGGCCGGCTGGCTAATTAGAATCCACGATACGCAGGATGGTTCCCAGACCAGAGGTGGCAACAGTGACAAGTCGGGCCAGTTGGATGGTGCAAAGTGGCTCCTGCAATCTGCCATCCAGAAGCAGGGCTGCTTACTTTTGTTTGCCAGGGAAAGGAGCCGAGGTTTTTGTCTGGGGGCCTATGGCTGGGAGTGACCAGCTGGCTCCTGAAAAGGTACGATAGGCAGGATGGTTACCAGACCCATGGTGGCACCAGTGCCAAGTTCGGCTGATTTGGTAGTACCAAGTGGCTCCTGCAATCTGCCATCAAAATGTTGGTAGGCGAGTTTTGTTTTCCAGGGAAAAGCGCCGTTGTTTGTGTTTGGGGGCCTGTGGCTGGGAGTGGCCGGCTGGCTCCTTAGAATCCACGATACGCAGGATGTTTCCCAGACCCAAGTTGGCACCAGTACCAAGTAGGGCTGGTTTGATACTACCAAGTGGCTCCTGCAATCTGCCATCCAGAAGCGGGGCAGCTTACTTTTGTTTGCCAGGGAAACGGGCCGAGGTTTGGGTCTGAGGGCCTATGGCTGGGAGTGACCGGCTGGCTCCTGAAAAGCTACGATAGGCAGGATGTTGACCAGACCCATGGTGGCACCAGTGCCAAGTTGGGCTGATTTGATAGTACCAAGTGGCTCCTGCAATCTGCCATCAAAAAGTTGGCAGGCGAATTTTGTTTTCCAGGGAAAAGCGCCGTTGTTTGTGTTTGGGGGCCTGTGGCAGGGAGTGGCCGGCTGGCTCCTGAAAAGCTACGATAGGCAGGATGGTGACCAGACCCATGGTGGCACCAGTGCCAAGTTGGGCTGGTTTGATAGTACCAAGTGGCTCCGGCAATCTGCCATCAAAAAGATGGCAGACGAGTTTTGTTTTCCAGGGAAAAGCGCCGTTGTTTGTGTTTGGGGGCCTGTGCCTGGGAGTGGACGGATGGCTAATTAGAATCTACGATACGCAGGATGGTTCCCAGACCAGAGGTGGCACCAGTGCCAAGTCGGGTGGTTTGATAGTAGCAAGTGGCTCCTGCAATCTGCCATCCAGAAGCGGGACAGCTTACTTTTGTTTGTCAGGGAAACGGGCCGAGTTTTGTGTCTGTGGGCCTACGGCTGGGAGTGACCGGCTGGCTCCTGAAAAGCTACGATAGGCAGGATGGTGACCAGACCCATGGTGGCACCAGTGCCAAATTGGGCTGGTTTGATAGTACCAAGTGGCTCCTGCAATCTGCCATCCAGAAGCGGGGCAGCTGAGTTTTGTTTGCCAGAGAAAAGGGCCGTGGGTTGTTTTTGGGGGCATATGGCTGGGAGTGGCCACCTGGCTCCTTAAAATGCACGATACGCCGCATGGTAACCAGACGCAAGGTGGCACCAGTGCCAAGTCAGGCTGTTTTTGTAGTACCCAGTGGCTCCTGCAATTTGCCATCCAGAAGCGGGGCAGTTGAATTTTGTTTGCTAGAGAAAAGGGCTGTGGTTTGTGTTTGGGGGCCTATGGCTGAGAGTGGCCGGCTGGCCCCTGAAAATCAACGATAGGCAGGATGGCTCCCAGATCCAAGGTGGCACCAGTGCCAAGTAAGGCTGGTTGTAGGGTTCAAAGTGACTCCTGCAATCTGCCATCCAGAAGCGGGACAGCTGAGTTTTTTTTGCCAGAGAAAATGTCCATGGTTTCTTTTTGGGGCATACGGCTGGGAATTGCCGGCTGGCTCCTTAAAATGCTCGATACGCAGGATGGTTCCCAGAGCCAAGGTGGCACCACTGCCAAGTCGGGCTCTTTTTGTAGTACCAAGTGCGTCCTGCAATTTGCCATCCAGAAGAGGGGCAGTTGAGTTTTGTTTGCCAGAGAAAAGGGCCGAGGTTTGTGTTTGGGGGCATATGGCTGGGAATGACCGGCTGGCCCCTGAAAATCCACGATACGCCGGATGGTTCCCAGATCCAAGGTGGTACCATTACCAAGTCGGGCTGGTTTGATAGTCCCAAGTGGCTCCTGCAAACTGCCATCCAGAAGCGGGGCAGCTGAGTTTTGTTTTCCAGGGAAATGGGCCTTTGTTTGTGTTTGGGGGCCTGTGGCTGGGAGTGTTCGGCTGGTTCCTGAATATGTACGATACGTAGGATTGTTCCGAGATCCAAGTTGGCAGCAGTGCCATGTTGTGCTGGTGTGATAGTCCCAAGTGGCTCCTGCAATCTGCCATCCAGAAGTGGGGCAGTTGATTTTTGTTTGCCAGAGAAAAGGTCCGTGGTTTGTTTTTGGGGGCATATGGCTGAGAGTGGCTGGCTGGCCCCTGAAAATCCACGATACACAGGATGGTTCCCAGATCCAAGGTGGCACCTGTGCCAAGTCGGGCTGATTTGATAGTACTAAGTAGCTCCTGCAATCTGCCATGCAGAAGCGGGGCAGCTTACTTTTGTTTGCCAGGGAAACGGGCCGAGTTTTGTGTCTCGGGGCCTATGGCTGGGAGTGACCGGCTGGCTCATGAAAAGCTACAATAGGCAGGATGGTGACCAGACCCATGGTGGCACCAGTGCCAAGTTGGGCTGGTTTGATAGTACCAAGTGGTTCCTGCAATCTGCCATCCAGAAGCAGGGCAGCTGAGTTTTGTTTTCCAGGGAAAAGCGCCGTTGTTTGTGTCTGCGGGCCTGTGGCTGGAGTGGCCGGCTGGCTCCTTTCAACACACGATACGCCGGATGGTTCCCAGACCCAAGGTGGCACCAGTGCCAGGTTGGGCTGGTTTGATAGTACCAAGTGCTTCCTGCAATCTGCCATCAAAATGTTGGCAGGCGAGTTTTGTTTTCCAGGGAAAAGCGCCGTTCTTTGTGTTTGGGGGCCTGTGGCTGGGAGTGGCCGTCTTGCTAATTGGAATCCACGATACGCAGGATGGTTCCCAGACCTGAGGTGGCACCAGTGACAAGTCGGGCCAGTTTGATGGTGCAAAGTGGCTCCTGCAATCTGCCATCCAGAAGCGGGGCAGCTTACTTTTGTTTTCCAGGGAAACGGGCCGAGGTTTGTGTCTGGGGGCCTATGGCTGGGAGTGACCGGCTGGCTCCTGAAAAGCTACGATAGGCAGGATGGTGACCAGACCCATGGTGGCACCAGTGCCAAGTTGGGCTGATTTGATATTACCAAGTGGCTCCTGCAATCTGCCATCAAAAATTTGGCAGGCGAGTTTTGATTTCCAGGGAAAAGCGCCGTTGTTTGTGTTTGGGGGCCTGTGGCTGAGAGTGGCCGGCTTGCTAATTGGAATCCACGATACGCAGGATGGTTCCCAGACCTGACGTGGCACCAGTGCCAAGTCGGGCTAGTTTGATGCTGCAAAGTGGCTCCTGCAATCTGCCAAGCAGAAGCGGGGTAGCTTACTTTTGTTTGCCAGGGAAAATGGCCGAGGTGTTTGTCTGGGGGCCTATGGCTGGGAGTGACCGGCTGGCTCCTGAAAAGCTACGATAGGCAGGATGGTGACCAGACCCATGGTGGCACCAGTGCCAAGTTGGGCTGATTTGATAGTAGCAAGTTGCTCCTGCAATCTGCCATCAAAAATTTGGCAGGCGAGTTTTATTTTCCAGGGAAAAGCGCCGTTGTTTGTGTTTGGGGGCCTGTGGCTGGGAGTGGCCGGCTGGCTCCTTAGAATCCACGATACGCAGCATGGTATCCAGACCCAAGGTGGCACCAGTGCCAAGTTGGGCTGGTTTGATAATACCAAGTGGTTCCGGCAATCTGCCATCCAGAAGCGGGGCAGCTTACTTTTGTTTGCCAGGGAAACGGGCCGAGGTTTATGTCTGGGGGCCTATGGCTGGGAGTGACCGGATGGCTCCTGAAAAGCTACCATAGGCAGGATGGTGACCAGACCCATGGTGGCACCAGTGCCAAGTTGGGCTGGTTTGATAGTACCAAGTGGCTCCTGCAATCTGCCATCAAAATTTGGCAGGCGAGTTTTGTTTTCCAGGGAAAAGCGCCGTGTTTTGGGTTTGAGGGCCTGCGGCTGGGAGTGGCCGGCTGGCTCCTTAGAATCCACGATACGCAGGATGGTTCCCAGACCAGAGGTGGCACCAGTGCCAAGTCGGGCTGGTTTGATTATACCAATTGGCTCCTGCAATCTGCCATCCAGAAGCGGGGCAGCTTACTTTTGTTTGCCACGGAAACGGGTCGAGCTTTGTGTCTGGGGGCCTATGGCTGGGAATGACCGGCTGGTTCCTGAAGAGCTACGATGTGCAGGATGGTGACCAGACCCATGGTGGCACCAGTGCCAAGTTGGGCTGGTTTGATAGCACCAAGTGGCTCCTGCAATCTGTCATCAAAATTTGGCAGGCGAGTTTTGTTTTCCAGGGAAAAGCGTCGTTGTTTGTGTTTGGGGGCCTGTGGCTGGGAGTGGCCGGATGGCTAATTAGAATCCACGATACGCAGGATGGTTCCCAGACCAGAGGTGGCACCAGTGCCACATTGGGCTGGTTTGATAGTACCAAGTGCGTCCGGCAATCTGCCATCCAGAAGCGGGGCAGCTTTCTTTTTTTTGCCAGGGAAACGGGCCGAGCTTTGTGTCTTGGGGCCTATGGCTGGGAGTGACCGGCTGGCTCCTGAAAAGCTACGATAGGCAGGATGGTGACCAGACCCATGGTGGCACCAGTGCCAAGTTGGGCTGGTTTGATAGTACCAAGTGGCTCCTGCAATCTGCCATCAAAAAGTTGGCAGGCGAGTTTTCTTTTCCAGGGAAAAGCGTCGTTGTTTGTGTTTGAGGGCCTGTGGCTGGGAGTGGCCGGCTGGCTCCTTAGAATCCACGATACGCAGGATGGTTCCCAGACTTGACGTGGCACCAGTGCCAAGTCGGGCTGGTTTGATAGTACCAAGTGCGTCCTGCAATCTGCCATCCAGAAGTGGGGCAGCTTACTTTTGTTTTCCAGGGAAACGGGCCGAGGTATTTGTCTGGGGGCCTATGGCTGGGAGTGACCGGCTGGCTCCTGAAAAGCTACGATAGGCAGGATGGTGACCAGACCCATGGTGGCACCAGTGCCAAGTTGGGCTGGTTTGATAGTACCAAGTGGCTCCTGCAATCTGCCATCAAAAAGTTGTCAGGCGAGTTTTGTTTTCCAGGGAAAAGCGCCGTTGTTTGTGTTTGAGGGCCTGTGGCTGGGAGTGGCCGGCTGGCTGCTTAGAATCCACGATACGCAGGATGGTTCCCAGACCTGAGGTGGCACCAGTGCCAAGTCCGGCTAGTTTGATGGTGCAAAGTGGCTCCTGCAATCTGCCATCCAGAAGCGGGGCAGCTTACTTTTGTTTGCCAGGGAAACGGGCCGAGCTTTGTGTCTGGGGTCTATGGCTGGGAGTGACCGGCTGGCTCCTGAAAAGCTACGATAGGCAGGATGGTGACCAGACCCATGGTGGCACCAGTGCCAAGTTGGGCTGGTTTGATAGTACCAAGTGGCTCCTGTAATCTGCCATCAAAATTTGGCAGGCGAGTTTTGTTTTCTAGGGAAAAGCGCCGTTGTTTGTGTTTGGGGGCCTGTGGCTGGGAGTGGCCGGCTGGCTCCTTAGAATCCACAATACGCAGGATGGTTCCCAGACCTGAGGTGGCACCAGTGCCAAGTTGGGCTGGTTTGATAGTACCAAGTGCGTCCTGCAATCTGCCATCCAGAAGCGGGGCAGCTTACTTTTGTTTGCCAGGGAAACGGGCCGAGCTTTGTGTCTGGGGGCCTATGGCTGGGAGTGACCGGCTGGCTCGTGAAAAGCTACGATAGGCAGGATGGTGACCAGACCCATGGTGGCACCAGAGCCATGTTCGGCTGATTTCAAAGTACAAAGTGGCTCCTGCAATCTTCCATCAAAAAGTCAGCAGGCGAGTTTTGTTTTCCAGGGAAAAGCGCCGTTGTTTTTGTCTGCGGGCCTGTGGCTGGAGTGGCCGGCTGGCTCCTTTCAACACACGATACGCCGGATGGTTCCCAGACCCAAGGTGGCACCAGTGCCAAGTTGGGCTGGTTTGATAGTACCAAGTGGTTCCTGCAATCTGCCATCAAAATGTTGGAAGGCGAGTTTTGTTTTCCAGGGAAAAGCGCCGTTGTTTTTTTTTGGGGGCCTGTGGCTGGGAGTGGCCGGCTGGCTCCTTAGAATCCACGATACGCAGGATGGTTCCCAGACCAGAGGTGGCACCAGTACCAAGTCGGGCTGGTTTGATAATAACAAGTGGATCCTGCAATCTGCCATCCAGAAGCGGGGCAGCTTACTTTTGTTTGCCAGGGAAACGGGCCGAGCTTTGTGTCTGGGGGCCTATGGCTGGGAGTGACCGGCTGGCTCCTGAAAAGCTACGATAGGCAGGATGGTGACCAGACCCATGGTGGCACCAGTGCCAAGTTGGGCTGGTTTGATAGTACCAAGTGGCTCCTGCAATCTGCCATCAAAAAGTTGGCAGGCGAGTTTTGTTTTCCAGGGAAAAGCTCCGTTCTTTGTGTTTGGGGGCCTGTGGCTGGGAGTGGTCGTCTTGCTAATTGGAATCCACGATACTCAGGATGGTTCCCAGACCTGAGGTGGCACCAGTGACAAGTCGGGCCAGTTTGATGGTGCAAAGTGGCTCCTGCAATCTGCCATCCAGAAGCGGGGCAGCTTACTTTTGTTTGCCAGGGAAACGGGCCGAGGTTTGTGTCTGGGGGCCTATGGCTGGGAGTGACCGGCTGGCTCCTGAAAAGCTACGATAGGCAGGATGGTGACCAGACCCATGGTGGCACCAGTGCCAAGTTGGGCTGATTTGATAGTACCAAGTGGCTCCTGCAATCTGTCATCAAAAAGTTGGCAGGCGAGTTTTGTTTTCCAGGGAAAAGCGCTGTGGTTTGTATTTGGGGGCCTGTGGCTGGGAGTGACCGGCTGGCTCCTTAGAATCCACGATACGCAGGATGGTTCCCAGACCCAAGGTGGCACCATTTCCAAGTTGGGCTGGTTTGATAGTACCAATTGCGTCCTGCAATCTGCCATCCAGAAGCGGGGCAGCTTACTTTTGTTTGCCAGGGAAACGGGCCGAGGTTTTTGTCTGGGGGCCTATGGCTGGGAGTGACCGGCTGGCTCCTGAAAAGCTACGATAGGCAGGATGGTGACCCGACCAGAGGTGGCACCAGTGCCAAGTTGGGCTGGTTTGATAGTACCAAGTAGCTCCTGCAATCTGCCATCAAAAAGTTGGCAGGCGAGTTTTGTTTTCCAGGGAAAAGCGCCGTTGTTTGTGTTTGGGGGCCTGTGGCTGGGAGTGGCCAGCTGGCTCCTTAGAATCCACGATACGCAGGATGGTTCCCAGACCCAAGGTGGCACCAGTGCCAAGTTGGGCTGGTTTGATTATAACAAGTGGATCCTGCAATCTGCCATCCAGAAGCGGGGCAGCTTACTTTTGTTTGCCAGGGAAATTGGCCGAGCTTTTTGTCTGGGGGCCTATGGCTGGGAGTGACCTGCTAGGTCCTGAAAAGCTACGATAGGCAGGATGGTGACCAGACCCATGGTGGCACCAGTGCCAAGTTGGGCTGGTTTGATAGTACCAAGTGGCTCCTGCAATCTGCCATCAAAAAGTTGGCAGGCGAGTTTTGTTTTCCAGGAAAAAGCGCCGTTGTTTGTGTTTGGGGGCCTGTGGCTGGGAGTGGCCGGCTGGCTCCTTAGAATCCACGATACGCAGCATTGTTCCCAGACCAGAGGTGGCACCAGTGCCAAGTCGGGCTAGTTTGATGGTGCAAAGTGGCTCCTGCAATCTGCCATCCAGTAGCGGGGTAGCTTACTTTTTTTTGCCAGGGAAACGGGCCGAGGTTTTTGTCTAGAGGCCTATGGCTGGGAGTGACCGGCTGGCTCGTGAAAAGCTACGATAGGCAGGATGGTGACCAGACCCATGGTGGCACCAGTGCCAAGTTGGGCTGATTTGATAGTACCAAGTGGCTCCTGCAATCTGCCATCAAAACGTTGGCAGGCGAGTTTTGTTTTCCAGGGAAAAGCGCCGTTGTTTGTGTTTGCGGGCCTGAGGCTGGGAGTGGCCGGCTGGCTCCTTAGAATCCACGATACGCAGGATGGTTCCCAGACCCAAGATGGCACCAGTGCCAAGTCGGGCTGGTTTGATAGTACCAAGTGGTTCCTGCAATCTGCCATCCAGAAGCGGGGTAGCTTACTTTTGTTTTCCAGGGAAACGGGCCGAGGTTTGTGTTTGGGGGCCTGTGGCTGGCAGTGGCCAGTTGGCTCCTGAAAATCCATGATACGCAGCATGGTTCCCAGACCCAAGATGGCACCAGTGCCAAGTGGGGCTGGTTTGACAGTGTCAAGTGCCTCATGCAGTCTCCCATCCAGAAACGGGGCAGCTGAGTTCTTTTGCCTGTGAACCGGCCGTTGTTTTTGATTGGGGTCTGTGGCCGAGAATGGTCGACTGGCTACTGACAATCCACAATACGCAGGATGGTTCCCAGACTCAAGGTGGCACCAGGGCCAAGTCGGGCTCGTTTGATAGTACCAAGTGGCTCCTGCAATCTGCCATCCTGACGGGGGGCAGCGGATCTTTGTTTGCCAGAGTAAAGTTCCGTGGTTTGTTTTTGGGGGCATATGGCTGGGAGTGGCCGGCTGGCTCCTTAAGAAGCTCGATACGCAGGATGGTTCCCAGATCCATGGTGGCACCATCGCCTAGTTTGGCTGTTTTTGTAGTACCAAGTGCGTCCTGCAATTTTCCATCCAGAAGAAGGGCAGTTGAGTTTTGTTTTCCAGGGAAAAGCGCCGTTGTTTTTGATTGGAGGCCTGTGGCTGGGAGTGGCCGGCTGGCTCCTTTCAACACACGATACGCCGGATGGTTCCCAGACCCAAGGTGGCAACAGTGCAAAGTCGGGCTGGTTTGATACTACCAAGTGGTTCCTGCAATCTGCCATCCAGAAGCGGGGCAGCTTACTTTTGTTTGCCAGGGAAACGGGCCGAGGTTTGTGTCTCAGGGCCTATGGCTGGGAGTGACCGGCTGGCTCCTGAAAAGCTACGATAGGCAGGATGGTGACCAGACCCATGGTGGCACCAGTGCCAAGTTGGGCTGGTTTGATAGTACCAAGTGGCTCCTGCAATCTGCCATCAAATGTTTGGCAGGCGAGTTTTGTTTTCCAGGGAAAAGCACCGTTGTGTGTGTTTTGGGGCCTGTGGCTGGGACTGGCCAGCTGGCTCCTTAGAATCCACGATACGCAGGATGGTTCCCAGACCCAAGGTGGCACCAGTGCCAAGTCGGGCTGGTTTGTTAGTACCAAGTGGTTCCTGCAATCTGCCATCCAGAAGCGGGGCAGCTGAATTTTGTTTGCCAGAGAAAAAGGCTGTTGTTTGTGTTTCGGGGCCTGTGGCTGGCAGTGGCCGACTGGCTCCTGAAAATCCATGATACGCAGCATGGTTCCCAGACCCAAGGTGGCACCAGTGCCAAGTAGGGCTGGTTTCATAGTACCCAGTGGCTCCTGCAATCTGCCATCCAGAAGAGGGGCAGTTGAGTTTTGTTTTCCAGAGAAAAGGGCCGTGGTTTGTGTTTGGGGCCTATGGCTGAGAGTGACCGGCTGGCCCCTGAAAATCCACGATAGGACGGATGGTTCCCAGATCCAAGGTGGCAGCAGTGCCATGTTGTGCTGGTGTGATAGTCCCAAGTGGCTCCTGCAATCTGCCATCCAGAAGCGGGGCAGCTGAATTTTGTTTGCCAGACAAAAAGGCTGTGGTTTGTGTTTGGGGGCCTGTGGCTGGGAGTGTTCGGCTGGCTCCTGAAAATCCATGATACGCAGCATGGTTCCCAGACCCAAGGTGGCACCAGTGCCAAGTGGGGCTGGTTTCACAGTGTCAAGTGCCTCCTGCAATCTCCCATCCAGAAGCGGGGCAGCTGAGTTTTGTTTGCCTGTGAAACGGGCCGTTGTTTTTGATTGGGGTCTGTGGCCGAGAGTGTTCGGCTGGCTCCTGGCAACCCACAATACGCAGGATGGTTCCCAGACCCAAGGTGGCACCAGTGCCAAGTCGGGCTGGTTTGTTAGTACCAAGTGGTTCCTGCAATCTGCCATCCAGAAGCGGGGCAGCTGAATTTTGTTTGCCAGAGAAAAAGGCTGTTGTTTGTGTTTCGGGGCCTGTGGCTGGCAGTGGCCGGCTGGCTCCTGAAAATCCATGATACGCAGCATGGTTCCCAGACCCAAGGTGGCACCAGTGCCAAGTAGGGCTGGTTTCATAGTACCCAGTGGCTCCTGCAATCTGCCATCCAGAAGAGGGGCAGTTGAGTTTTGTTTTCCAGAGAAAAGGGCCGTGGTTTGTGTTTGGGGCCTATGGCTGAGAGTGACCGGCTGGCCCCTGAAAATCCACGATAGGAAGGATGGTTCCCAGATCCAAGGTGGCAGCAGTGCCATGTTGTGCTGGTGTGATAGTCCCAAGTGGCTCCTGCAATCTGCCATCCAGAAGCGGGGCAGCTGAATTTTGTTTGCCAGAGAAAAAGGCTGTGGTTTGTGTTTGGGGGCCTGAGGCTGGGAGTGGCCGGCTGGCTCCTGAAAATCCATGATACGCAGCATGGTTCCCAGACCCAAGGTGGCACCAGTGCCAAGTGGGGCTGGTTTGACAGTGTCAAGTGCCTCCTGCAATCTCCCATCCAGAAGCGGGGCAGCTGAGTTTTGTTTTCCAGAGAAAAGGGCCGTGGTTTGTGTTTGGGGCCTATGGCTGAGAGTGACCGGCTGGCCCCTGAAAATCCACGATAGGACGGATGGTTCCCAGATCCAAGGTGGCAGCAGTGCCATGTTGTGCTGGTGTGATAGTCCCAAGTGGCTCCTGCAATCTGCCATCCAGAAGCGGGGCAGCTGAATTTTGTTTGCCAGAGAAAAAGGCTGTGGTTTGTGTTTGGGGGCCTGTGGCTGGGAGTGGCCGGCTGGCTCCTGAAAATCCATGATACGCAGCATGGTTCCCAGACCCAAGGTGGCACCAGTGCCAAGTGGGGCTCGTTTGACAGTGTCAAGTGCCTCCTGCAATCTCCCATCCAGAAGCGGGGCAGCTGAGTTTTGTTTGCCTGTGAAACGGGCCGTTGTTTTTGATTGGGGTCTGTGGCCGAGAGTGTTCGGCTGGCTCCTGACAACCCACAATACGCAGGATGGTTCCCAGACCCAAGGTGGCACCAGTGCCAAGTCGGGCTGGTTTGATAGTACCAAGTGGCTCCTGCAATCTGCCATCCAGAAGCGGTGCAGTTGAGTTTTGTTTGCCAGAGAAAAGGGCCGTGGGTTTTGTTTGGGGGCATATGGCTGGGAGTGACCGGCTGTCTCATTAAAAAGATCGGTACGCAGGATGGTTCCCAGACCCAAGGTGGCACCAGTGCCAAGTCGGGCTGTTTTTATAGTACCAAGTGCGTCCTGCAATTTGCCATCCAGAAGAGGGGCAGTGGAGTTTTGTTTGCCAGAGAATAGCGCCGTTGTTTGTGTTTGGGGGCTTGTGGCTGGGAGTGGCCGACTGGCGCCTTAGAATCTGCGTTACGCAGCATGGTTCCCAGACCAGAGGTGGCACCAGTGCCAAGTTTGGCTGGTTTGATAGTACCAAGGGGCTCCTGCAATCTGCCATCCAGAAGCGGGGCAGCTTACTTTTGTTTGCCAGGGAAACGGGCCGAGGTTTGTGACTGGGGACCTATGGCTGGGAGTGACCGGCTGGCTCCTGGAAAGCTACAATAGGCAGGATGGTGACCAGACCCATGGTGGCACCAGTGCCAAGTTGGGCTGGTTTGATAGTACCAAGTGGCTCCTGCAATCTGCCATGAAAAAGTTGGCAGGCGAGATTTGTTTTCCAGGGAAAAGCGCCGTTGTTTGTATTTGGGGGCCTGTGGCTGGGAGTGGCCGGCTGGCTCCTTTGAACCCACGATACGCATGATGGTTCCCAGACCCAAGGTGGCACCAGTGCCAAGTCGGGCTGGTTTGATACTACCAAGTGCGTCCTGCAATCTGCCATCCAGAAGCGGGGCAGCTTACTTTTGTTTGCCAGGGAAACGGGCCGAGGTTTTTGTCTGGGGGCCTATGGCTGGGAGTGACCGGCTGGCTCCTGAAAAGCTACGATAGGCAGGATGGTGACCCGACCAGAGGTGGCACCAGTGCCAAGTTGGGCTGGTTTGATAGTACCAAGTAGCTCCTGCAATCTGCCATCAAAAAGTTGGCAGGCGAGTTTTGTTTTCCAGGGAAAAGCGCCGTTGTTTGTGTTTGGGGGCCTGTGGCTGGGAGTGGCCAGCTGGCTCCTTAGAATCCACGATACGCAGGATGGTTCCCAGACCCAAGGTGGCACCAGTGCCAAGTTGGGCTGGTTTGATTATAACAAGTGGATCCTGCAATCTGCCATCCAGAAGCGGGGCAGCTTACTTTTGTTTGCCAGGGAAATTGGCCGAGCTTTTTGTCTGGGGGCCTATGGCTGGGAGTGACCTGCTAGGTCCTGAAAAGCTACGATAGGCAGGATGGTGACCAGACCCATGGTGGCACCAGTGCCAAGTTGGGCTGGTTTGATAGTACCAAGTGGCTCCTGCAATCTGCCATCAAAAAGTTGGCAGGCGAGTTTTGTTTTCCAGGAAAAAGCGCCGTTGTTTGTGTTTGGGGGCCTGTGGCTGGGAGTGGCCGGCTGGCTCCTTAGAATCCACGATACGCAGCATTGTTCCCAGACCAGAGGTGGCACCAGTGCCAAGTCGGGCTAGTTTGATGGTGCAAAGTGGCTCCTGCAATCTGCCATCCAGTAGCGGGGTAGCTTACTTTTTTTTGCCAGGGAAACGGGCCGAGGTTTTTGTCTAGAGGCCTATGGCTGGGAGTGACCGGCTGGCTCGTGAAAAGCTACGATAGGCAGGATGGTGACCAGACCCATGGTGGCACCAGTGCCAAGTTGGGCTGATTTGATAGTACCAAGTGGCTCCTGCAATCTGCCATCAAAACGTTGGCAGGCGAGTTTTGTTTTCCAGGGAAAAGCGCCGTTGTTTGTGTTTGCGGGCCTGAGGCTGGGAGTGGCCGGCTGGCTCCTTAGAATCCACGATACGCAGGATGGTTCCCAGACCCAAGATGGCACCAGTGCCAAGTCGGGCTGGTTTGATAGTACCAAGTGGTTCCTGCAATCTGCCATCCAGAAGCGGGGTAGCTTACTTTTGTTTTCCAGGGAAACGGGCCGAGGTTTGTGTTTGGGGGCCTGTGGCTGGCAGTGGCCAGTTGGCTCCTGAAAATCCATGATACGCAGCATGGTTCCCAGACCCAAGATGGCACCAGTGCCAAGTGGGGCTGGTTTGACAGTGTCAAGTGCCTCATGCAGTCTCCCATCCAGAAACGGGGCAGCTGAGTTCTTTTGCCTGTGAACCGGCCGTTGTTTTTGATTGGGGTCTGTGGCCGAGAATGGTCGACTGGCTACTGACAATCCACAATACGCAGGATGGTTCCCAGACTCAAGGTGGCACCAGGGCCAAGTCGGGCTCGTTTGATAGTACCAAGTGGCTCCTGCAATCTGCCATCCTGACGGGGGGCAGCGGATCTTTGTTTGCCAGAGTAAAGTTCCGTGGTTTGTTTTTGGGGGCATATGGCTGGGAGTGGCCGGCTGGCTCCTTAAGAAGCTCGATACGCAGGATGGTTCCCAGATCCATGGTGGCACCATCGCCTAGTTTGGCTGTTTTTGTAGTACCAAGTGCGTCCTGCAATTTTCCATCCAGAAGAAGGGCAGTTGAGTTTTGTTTTCCAGGGAAAAGCGCCGTTGTTTTTGATTGGAGGCCTGTGGCTGGGAGTGGCCGGCTGGCTCCTTTCAACACACGATACGCAGGATGGTTCCCAGACCCAAGGTGGCAACAGTGCAAAGTCGGGCTGGTTTGATACTACCAAGTGGTTCCTGCAATCTGCCATCCAGAAGCGGGGCAGCTTACTTTTGTTTGCCAGGGAAACGGGCCGAGGTTTGTGTCTCAGGGCCTATGGCTGGGAGTGACCGGCTGGCTCCTGAAAAGCTACGATAGGCAGGATGGTGACCAGACCCATGGTGGCACCAGTGCCAAGTTGGGCTGGTTTGATAGTACCAAGTGGCTCCTGCAATCTGCCATCAAATGTTTGGCAGGCGAGTTTTGTTTTCCAGGGAAAAGCACCGTTGTGTGTGTTTTGGGGCCTGTGGCTGGGACTGGCCAGCTGGCTCCTTAGAATCCACGATACGCAGGATGGTTCCCAGACCCAAGGTGGCACCAGTGCCAAGTCGGGCTGGTTTGTTAGTACCAAGTGGTTCCTGCAATCTGCCATCCAGAAGCGGGGCAGCTGAATTTTGTTTGCCAGAGAAAAAGGCTGTTGTTTGTGTTTCGGGGCCTGTGGCTGGCAGTGGCCGACTGGCTCCTGAAAATCCATGATACGCAGCATGGTTCCCAGACCCAAGGTGGCACCAGTGCCAAGTAGGGCTGGTTTCATAGTACCCAGTGGCTCCTGCAATCTGCCATCCAGAAGAGGGGCAGTTGAGTTTTGTTTTCCAGAGAAAAGGGCCGTGGTTTGTGTTTGGGGCCTATGGCTGAGAGTGACCGGCTGGCCCCTGAAAATCCACGATAGGACGGATGGTTCCCAGATCCAAGGTGGCAGCAGTGCCATGTTGTGCTGGTGTGATAGTCCCAAGTGGCTCCTGCAATCTGCCATCCAGAAGCGGGGCAGCTGAATTTTGTTTGCCAGACAAAAAGGCTGTGGTTTGTGTTTGGGGGCCTGTGGCTGGGAGTGTTCGGCTGGCTCCTGAAAATCCATGATACGCAGCATGGTTCCCAGACCCAAGGTGGCACCAGTGCCAAGTGGGGCTGGTTTCACAGTGTCAAGTGCCTCCTGCAATCTCCCATCCAGAAGCGGGGCAGCTGAGTTTTGTTTGCCTGTGAAACGGGCCGTTGTTTTTGATTGGGGTCTGTGGCCGAGAGTGTTCGGCTGGCTCCTGGCAACCCACAATACGCAGGATGGTTCCCAGACCCAAGGTGGCACCAGTGCCAAGTCGGGCTGGTTTGTTAGTACCAAGTGGTTCCTGCAATCTGCCATCCAGAAGCGGGGCAGCTGAATTTTGTTTGCCAGAGAAAAAGGCTGTTGTTTGTGTTTCGGGGCCTGTGGCTGGCAGTGGCCGGCTGGCTCCTGAAAATCCATGATACGCAGCATGGTTCCCAGACCCAAGGTGGCACCAGTGCCAAGTAGGGCTGGTTTCATAGTACCCAGTGGCTCCTGCAATCTGCCATCCAGAAGAGGGGCAGTTGAGTTTTGTTTTCCAGAGAAAAGGGCCGTGGTTTGTGTTTGGGGCCTATGGCTGAGAGTGACCGGCTGGCCCCTGAAAATCCACGATAGGAAGGATGGTTCCCAGATCCAAGGTGGCAGCAGTGCCATGTTGTGCTGGTGTGATAGTCCCAAGTGGCTCCTGCAATCTGCCATCCAGAAGCGGGGCAGCTGAATTTTGTTTGCCAGAGAAAAAGGCTGTGGTTTGTGTTTGGGGGCCTGAGGCTGGGAGTGGCCGGCTGGCTCCTGAAAATCCATGATACGCAGCATGGTTCCCAGACCCAAGGTGGCACCAGTGCCAAGTGGGGCTGGTTTCACAGTGTCAAGTGCCTCCTGCAATCTCCCATCCAGAAGCGGGGCAGCTGAGTTTTGTTTTCCAGAGAAAAGGGCCGTGGTTTGTGTTTGGGGCCTATGGCTGAGAGTGACCGGCTGGCCCCTGAAAATCCACGATAGGACGGATGGTTCCCAGATCCAAGGTGGCAGCAGTGCCATGTTGTGCTGGTGTGATAGTCCCAAGTGGCTCCTGCAATCTGCCATCCAGAAGCGGGGCAGCTGAATTTTGTTTGCCAGAGAAAAAGGCTGTGGTTTGTGTTTGGGGGCCTGTGGCTGGGAGTGGCCGGCTGGCTCCTGAAAATCCATGATACGCAGCATGGTTCCCAGACCCAAGGTGGCACCAGTGCCAAGTGGGGCTCGTTTGACAGTGTCAAGTGCCTCCTGCAATCTCCCATCCAGAAGCGGGGCAGCTGAGTTTTGTTTGCCTGTGAAACGGGCCGTTGTTTTTGATTGGGGTCTGTGGCCGAGAGTGTTCGGCTGGCTCCTGACAACCCACAATACGCAGGATGGTTCCCAGACCCAAGGTGGCACCAGTGCCAAGTCGGGCTGGTTTGATAGTACCAAGTGGCTCCTGCAATCTGCCATCCAGAAGCGGTGCAGTTGAGTTTTGTTTGCCAGAGAAAAGGGCCGTGGGTTTTGTTTGGGGGCATATGGCTGGGAGTGACCGGCTGTCTCATTAAAAAGATCGGTACGCAGGATGGTTCCCAGACCCAAGGTGGCACCAGTGCCAAGTCGGGCTGTTTTTATAGTACCAAGTGCGTCCTGCAATTTGCCATCCAGAAGAGGGGCAGTGGAGTTTTGTTTGCCAGAGAATAGCGCCGTTGTTTGTGTTTGGGGGCTTGTGGCTGGGAGTGGCCGACTGGCGCCTTAGAATCTGCGTTACGCAGCATGGTTCCCAGACCAGAGGTGGCACCAGTGCCAAGTTTGGCTGGTTTGATAGTACCAAGGGGCTCCTGCAATCTGCCATCCAGAAGCGGGGCAGCTTACTTTTGTTTGCCAGGGAAACGGGCCGAGGTTTGTGACTGGGGACCTATGGCTGGGAGTGACCGGCTGGCTCCTGGAAAGCTACAATAGGCAGGATGGTGACCAGACCCATGGTGGAACCAGTGCCAAGTTGGGCTGGTTTGATAGTACCAAGTGGCTCCTGCAATCTGCCATGAAAAAGTTGGCAGGCGAGATTTGTTTTCCAGGGAAAAGCGCCGTTGTTTGTATTTGGGGGCCTGTGGCTGGGAGTGGCCGGCTGGCTCCTTTGAACCCACGATACGCATGATGGTTCCCAGACCCAAGGTGGCACCAGTGCCAAGTCGGGCTGGTTTGATACTACCAAGTGCGTCCTGCAATCTGCCATCCAGAAGCGGGGCAGCTTAATTTTGTTTGCCAGGGAAACGGGCCGTGGGTTTTGTTTGGGGGCCTATGGCTGAGAGTGGCCGGCTGGCTCCTGAAAATCCACGCTAGGCAGCATGGTTCCCAGATGCAAGGTGGCACCAGTGCCAAGTCGGGCTGGTTTGATGGTGCAAAGTGGCTCCTGCAATGTGCCATCCAGAAGCGGGGCAGCTGATTTTGTTTGCCAGAGAAAAATTCCGTGGATTGTTTTTGGGGGCATATTGCTGGGAGTGGCCGGCTGGCTCCTTAAAATGCTCGATACGCATGATGGTTCCCAGGCCCAAGGTGTCACCACTACCAAGTCGGCCTGCGGTTTTAGTATCAAGTTCATCCTGCAATTTGCCATCCAGAAGAGGGGCAGTTGAGTTTTGTTTGCCAGAGAAACGGGCCGAGGTTTCTGTTTGGGGACATATGGCTGAGAGTGGCCGGCTGGCCCCTGAATATCCACGATACACAGCATGGTTCCCAGATCCAAGGTGGCACCAGTGCCAAGTTGGGCTGGTTTGATAGTACCAAGTGTCTCCTGCAATCTGCCATGCAGAAGCGGGGCAGCTTACTTTTGTTTGCCAGAGAAATAGGCCTAGGTTTTTGTTTGGGGGCCTGTGGCTAGGAGTGGCCGGCTGGCTCCTAAGAATCCACGATACGCAGGATGGTTCCCAGACCCAAGGTGGCACCAGTGCCAAGTTGGGCTGGTTTGATAGTACCAAGTGGCTCCTGCAAACTGCCATCCAGAAGCGGGGCAGCTGAGTTTTGTTTTCCAGGGAAATGGGCCTTTGTTTGTGTTTGGGGGCCTGTGGCTGGGAGTGTTCGGCTGGTTCCTGAATATGTACGATACGTAGGATTGTTCCGAGATCCAAGTTGGCAGCAGTGCCATGTTGTGCTGGTGTGATAGTCCCAAGTGGCTCCTGCAATCTGCCATCCAGAAGTGGGGCAGTTGATTTTTGTTTGCCAGAGAAAAGGTCCGTGGTTTGTTTTTGGGGGCATATGGCTGAGAGTGGCTGGCTGGCCCCTGAAAATCCACGATACACAGGATGGTTCCCAGATCCAAGGTGGCACCTGTGCCAAGTCGGGCTGATTTGATAGTACTAAGTAGCTCCTGCAATCTGCCATCCAGAAGCGGGGCAGCTTACTTTTGTTTGCCAGGGAAACGGGCCGAGTTTTGTGTCTCGGGGCCTATGGCTGAGAGTGACCGGCTGGCTCCTGAAAAGCTACAATAGGCAGGATGGTGACCAGACCCATGGTGGCACCAGTGCCAAGTTGGGCTGGTTTGATAGTACCAAGTGGTTCCTGCAATCTGCCATCCAGAAGCAGGGCAGCTGAGTTTTGTTTGCCATAGAAAAGGGCCTTGGTTTGTGTTTGGGGGCATATGGCTGGGTGTGGCCAGCTGGCTCCTTAAAATGCACGATATGCAACATGGCTCCCAGACCCAAGGTGGCACCAGTGCCAAGTTGGGCTGGTTTGATAGTACCAAGTGGCTCCTGCAATCTGCCATCCAGAATCGGGGTAACTTACTTTTGTTTTCCAGGGAAACGGGCCGAGGTTTGTGTCTGGGGGTCTATGGCTGGGAGTGACCGGCTGGCTCCTGAAAAGCTACGATAGGCAGGATGGTTCCCAGACCAGACGTGGCACCAGTGCCAAGTTGGGCTGGTTTGATAGTACCAAGTGGCTCCTGCAATCTGCCATCAAATTTGGCAGGCGAGTTTTGTTTTCCAGGGAAAAGCGCCGTTGTTTGTGTTTGGGGGCCTGTGGCTCAGAGTGGCCGGGTGGCTGCTTAGAATCCACGTTACGCAGGATGGTTCCCAGACCCAAGGTGGCACCAGTGCCAAGTCGGGCTGGTTTGACACAACCAAGTGGCTCCTGCAATCTGCCATCCAGAATCGGGGCAGCTTAATTTTGTTTGCCAGGGAAACGGTCCGAGGTTTGTGTCTGGGGGCCTATGGCTGGGAGTGACCGGCTGGCTCCTGAAATGCTACAATAGGCAGGATGGTTCCCAGACCCATAGTGGCACCAGTGCCAAGTTGGGATGATTTGATAGTACCAAGTGGCTCCTGCAATCTGCCATCAAAAAGCTGGCAGGCGAATTTTGTTTTCCAGGGAAAAGCGCCGTTGTTTGTGTTTGGGGGCCTGTGGCAGGGAGTGACCGGCTGGCTCCTTAGAATCCACGATATGCAGGATTGTTCCCAGACCCAAGGTGGCACCAGTGCCAAGTCGGGCTGGTTTGATGGTGCAAAGTGGCTCCTGCAATCTGCCATACAGACGCGGGGCAGCGGATTTTGGTTTCCAAGAGAAATGGTCCGTGGTTTGTTTTTGGGGGTATATGGCTGGGCGTGGCCGGCTGGCTCCTTAAAAAGCTCGATATGCAGGATGGTTCCCTGACACAAGGTGGCACCAGTGCCACGTCGGGCGGTTTTCGTAGTACAAAGTGCGTCCTAAAATTTGCCATCCAGAAGAGGGGCAGTTGAGTTTTGTTTGCCAGAGAAAAGGGCCGTGGTTTGTTTTTGGGGCATATGGCTGAGAGTGGCCGGCTGGCCCCTGAAAATCCACGATAGGCAGGATGGTTCCCAGACCAGAGGTGTCACCAGTGCCAAGTCGGGTTGGTTTGATAGTACTAAGTAGCTCCTGCAATCTGCCATGCAGAAGCGGGGCAGCTTACTTTTGTTTGCCAGGGAAACGGGCCGAGGTTTGTGTCTGGGGGCCTATGGCTGGGAGTGACCGGCTGGCTCCTGAAAAGCTACGATAGGCAGGATGGTGACCTGTCCCATGGTGGCACCAGTGCCAAGTTGGGCTGGTTTGATAGTACCAAGTGGCTCCTGCAATCTGCCATCAAAAAGTTGGCAGGCGAGTTTTGTTTTCCAGGGAAAAGCGCCGTTGTTTGTGTTTGGGGGCCTGTGGTTGGGAGTGGCCAGCTGGCTCCTTAGAACCCACGATACGCAGGATGGTTCCCAGACCTGAGTTGGCACCAGTGCCAAGTTGGGCTGGTTTGATGGTGCAAAGTGGCTCCTGCAATCTGCCATCCAGAAGCGGGGCAGCTTACTTTTGTTTGCCAGGGAAACGGGCCGAAATATTTGTCTGGGGGCCTCTGGCTGGGGGTGGCTGGCTGGCTCCTGAAAAGCTACGATAGGCAGGATGGTGACCAGACCCATGGTGGCACCAGTGCCAAGTTGGGCTGGTTTGATAATACCAAGTGGCTCCTGCAATCTGCCATCAAAAGTTTGGCAGGCGAGTTTTGTTTTCCAGGGAAAAGCACCGTTGTGTGTGTTTTGGGGCCTGTGGCTGGGAGTGGCCAGCTGGCTCCTTTGAATCCACGATACGCAGGATGGTTCCCAGACCCAAGGTGGCATCAGTGCCAAGTCGGGCTGGTTTGTTAGTACCAAGTGGTTCCTGCAATCTGCCATCCAGAAGCGGGGCAGCTGAATTTTGTTTGGCAGAGAAAAAGGCTGTTGTTTGTGTTTCGGGGCCTGTGGCTGGCAGTGGCCGGCTGGCTCCTGAAAATCCATGATACGCAGCATGGTTCCCAGACCCAAGGTGGCATCAGTGCCAAGTAGGGCTGGTTTCATAGTACCCAGTGGCTCCTGCAATCTGCCATCCAGAAGAGGGGCAGTTGAGTTTTGTTTTCCAGAGAAAAGGGCCGTGGTTTGTGTTTGGGGCCTATGGCTGAGAGTGACCGGCTGGCCCCTGAAAATCCACGATAGGAAGGATGGTTCCCAGATCCAAGGTGGCAGCAGTGCCATGTTGTGCTGGTGTGATAGTCCCAAGTGGCTCCTGCAATCTGCCATCCAGAAGCGGGGCAGCTGAATTTTGTTTGCCAGACAAAAAGGCTGTGGTTTGTGTTTGGGGGCCTGTGGCTGGGAGTGGCCGGCTGGCTCCTGAAAATCCATGATACGCAGCATGGTTCCCAGACCCAAGGTGGCACCAGTGCCAAGTGGGGCTGGTTTCACAGTGTCAAGTGCCTCCTGCAATCTCCCATCCAGAAGCGGGGCAGCTGAGTTTTGTTTGCCTGTGAAACGGGCCGTTGTTTTTAATTGGGGTCTGTGGCCGAGAGTGTTCGGCTGGCTCCTGACAACCCACAATACGCAGGATGGTTCCCAGACCCAAGGTGGCACCAGTGCCAAGTAAGGCTGGTTGTATGGTTCAAAGTAACTCCTGCAATCTGCCATCCAGAAGCGGGACAGCTGAGTTTTTTTTGCCAGAGAAAAGGTCCATGGTTTCTTTTTGGGGCATACGGCTGGGAATTGCCGGCTGGCTCCTTAAAATGCTCGATACGCAGGATGGTTCCCAGAGCCAAGGTGGCACCACTGCCAAGTCGGGCTCTTTTTGTAGTACCAAGTGCGTCCTGCAATTTGCCATCCAGAAGAGGGGCAGTTGAGTTTTGTTTGCCAGAGAAAAGGGCCGTTGTTTGTGTTTGGGGGCCTGTGGCTGGGAGTGTTCGGCTGGTTCCTGAATATGTACGATACGCAGGATTGTTCCCAGATCCAAGGTGGCAGCAGTGCCATGTTGTGCTGGTGTGATAGTCCCAAGTGGCTCCTGCAATCTGCCATCCAGAAGTGGGGCAGCTGATTTTTGTTTGCCAGAGAAAAGGTCCGTGGTTTGTTTTTGGGGGCATATGGCTGAGAGTGGCCGGCTGGCCCCTGAAAATCCACGATACACAGGATGGTTCCCAGATCCAAGGTGGCACCTGTGCCAAGTCGGGCTGATTTGATAGTACTAAGTAGCTCCTGCAATCTGCCATGCAGAAGCGGGGCAGCTTACTTTTGTTTGCCAGGGAAACGGGCCGAGGTTTGTGTTGGGGGCCTATGGCTGAGAGTGACCGGCTGGCTCCTGAAAAGCTACAATAGGCAGGATGGTGACCAGACCCATGGTGGCACCAGTGCCAAGTTGGGCTGGTTTGATAGTACCAAGTGGTTCCTGCAATCTGCCATCCAGAAGCAGGGTAGCTGAGTTTTGTTTGCCAGAGAAAAGGGCCTTGGTTTGTGTTTGGGGGCATATGGCTGGGTGTGGCCAGCTGGCTCCTTAAAATGCACGATATGCAACATGGCTCCCAGACCCAAGGTGGCACAAGTGCCAAGTTGGGCTGGTTTGATAGTACCAAGTGGCTCCTGCAATCTTCCATGATCACGTGGAGAAATACTTTCTGGTTTCAGCCTCATGCTCTTTCTTCTCTCCCTCATCTTCTCTATCACCTCTCATCTGGTTCACATGCGCTGTCTTCAAGGTCCACAGGCTACTTTTCACAGAATCTTCTGGCCTGATGAAGTAAGGATGATGAATAGAACAGAGCTGGGATCTATTTTCCAGTTTGGATAAAATGCATTCTGCACACAAATCCAAGGAGAACGGGCTGCCCCGATGCCCAGAAAATCTTTCACTCCTGCTAGTGTTCTACGTCAACCGCAACTTAGTCTGAAAGAAAAGCTTTTTCTCTGAGAGCATCTGAGAGGTTTGCATGAAGCACTGATATCTGACATATGCAATTTTGAATAGGAGAGGAAAAAGAAAATGGCAAGGAGTTTTTAATTTTAGTGGTTTCAATTTTAATTTCCGTGCACTTTTTCAAAACTTGTCAGCTCAAATGCCCATCAACATCTTTTAGTCATCTGTAAGTCAGTATTCATATAAAATGTGCTTCAAATCCAAAGAATTTCAAATTTGCACTCCAAGCTTCTATGCCTAGATTTATGATTTCCTACACATATTAGATGAAAGGAAGGCCTTTTTTACTGTGGGAGTGCTGGAACACTGGAACAGGTTGCCCAGAGAAGTTGTGGGTGTCCCATCCCTGAAAGTATTCAAGGTCACCTTGGACGGGGCTTGGAGCAGCAACAAAGGAGAAGCTTGATGGTAGAGAAACAAAGTTGGACTATAGAAGAAACTCGGATTGAAGTATAGGATCAAGTTTTCTCTCAGCTCTTGGGGTAAATTCAAAGTTGTACAAAATGACATTTATCTGTGCTATTCACTACTGTAACAGAAAGTTTCATGAAAACTGTACAGAAGATAGTAAATTTTAAAAGAGATAAGAATTACAGCATAAAATCCATGGGATAGGTTACAACATGAGACACTCTCTAAGAGAAAATCTCTGTGTTTCAGCACTTCATCGGGGTAAGATTTCATGAAGTGCCAAAGAAGGCGGCAAAATATCATTCGGGACATTATTTACTGGAATTCAGCCTGGCCATTAGTAGGAACTGCCTTTGAACATATCATGTAGATATACCACACACACTTTCCCTTCACTGAAAAATTACTGTTTACAACAAATAAGCAATTGACGATCAAAATTGATTGAAAGCATCTTAAACATGTCAAGTATTTCATTGTAGATGATCTGTGATCCAAATGCTTCTTCCACCTTCGAGAGGGACAGAAGAATTCTTCCATATCATGATGGTTTAAAATTGTATCAACCAATGTTTTCTGCTGAAAAGATATCATCTATTTTTTTCTATTTTTGGAAGAAAATATTCCTAGACATACAACAGGTGAGAACTAAGTAATTTTAAAGAAACAAATGAAATGAAAATATTCTGTAAATAGAATGAAATGAAAAGCTGTGTTTTAAATAGGAGCTAAATATTAAACAGAATTTTTGTACCAGGCATTTGAATTACTGCACCAGCTCTTTTGCCCATCAAGAGAGGCATTTAGCATTTCAGTCTTTTCCAAGGTGTTCATGATCTGCTATGCTGATCTCTGTGTGTGCCTAGGTGTGTGTGGAGGGGGGGGCATATGAAGGGGAGTGTGTATGTTTGCTTTACAATTGTTGTGGCAGATTCATGCCTCAGCTCCACATTTTGTTTTAAAAAGGTCACACCGAGTGGATATGAAGTTTACTATCAACAAGAGATCGATTCCCAAATCATCCATTTGACTCTCCCTTATAAATCATGTGCTTTGTTGCATATTTTATCAAATATACTTTCAAGCCAGATGGAGGAAGGAGGATGTGGGAATCCCTCCACCATCTTGCAACTTTTATGTAAGTAGGTTTTCAAGAAAATCATCATTTCTCTTTTAAATATGTCTGGAACAGGCATGATGGTAGTGTCAACCTGTTGGAGTTTTTGTTGCTGGAAGAAGTTGTACAAAAGGATTGGTTTTTACATTGACCAGTTACTGAATCAAGCGCAGGAATACATTGGAAATTTAGCTGGGGGTTCCTTTTCCCAGCAGACTACTTCTAGAACGAGCTTGTACACTGAAGCTGACTCTTTTGCTCTCTTTTTGTTTCTTTCCTATTTTCTTGGCTTCTTTGCCACTATCTAGACAATTTTGGAACTTTGTTCCCAACTAAAATGGTTTCAATAGTCTGATTGTGATCATACATTTTTACAAGGAATTTTTAAAATCTTTCCTCGAGTCCAGAAAGTCAAGGACTTAGATCTTTTTCTTCCCTTATCAATATTGCCATGAAATTGATAAATAAAGACCAACTCTTTATTTTTGTTTTTAACCCACGTAGATAATTCCCATCCATTAATCCATTTTGTGGACCAATAGCTGCCATTCTGATGGAAGCTGTCACTTCTTAACAATAGGCATTCTGTGACTATGTTGACAGCACTTTGGGTGAAGATCCTAACTGGTCTTAGATATACATAGGGAGAAATTTGCTCAGCCAGTGTCAGTCTTAAGCATGCGTATCAGAAGATCTTTCTAGAGCTGGGAATTTTCCCATGAAAGGGATTCAGTTAGGGAAGAGACACTTGTGCCAGAGTTTTACATTCTTCTTGAACACTGCTTAAGGAACTTAGATGCCATGTCCATTTGGATCTCTGTCTGCACAGAACTTTGTCATGCCAGTGCTTTGAAATGCATCTTGAAGAGAATTCACTAGCACAGAATGAAAGAGAGTGGAAGGGGTTGGTGGGGCTAACCAGGCCCAACCCCCCTGCCTAAACCAGGATACCTAGAGCCTCTTGCCCAGGATTCTATCTGGGTGTACTTTTAATGTCTTCAAAGATCCAGGCTCCACAATCTTTCTGGGCAGTCTGTGCCGTGGTTCAGTCACCCTGACAGTAAAGAAACATTTACTGATGTTCAAAGGCAATCTCCTGTATTTCAGTGTGTGCCCACTGCCTCTTGTCTTTTCCCTCAGCATCACTGAAAAGACACTGATTCCCTCCCCTTTGCACTATTGCTTCCATATGTATGTGTGATGCCATGTAGAGGTACGTCAAAAACCTCCCTGAAGCCCAGGCAGATAATATTCCCTTCATCTACCAGTCAAGTTGATTCATCAGAGGAGTTTAAAGTGATGTTCAGCATGAAATTCCCCTGAAAAATCATGCTAACTACATTATTTGGTCATCTGTCATGTGCCTGGCAAGGATTTCCAGGAAGAGCTGCTTCATCAACTTCCTGGGGATAAAAAAGAGGCTGGCTGGTTTGTACTATGGCGAGTCCTCTTAATTGCCTTTTTTGAAGATGGGTGTCATTTGCTAACATCCACTCTTTAGCCTCTCTTGTCGTCTACATCTTAGCAAAACGCTTTTCCACTATGTCTGGCTAGGAAAAACTGTGCCAGCACAGAAAACATCTCCCATCGTGTTCTAGAAGTTGCACGGATGTCTGCCAAGTGTTTGGCAGGAAGAAAAGAAAAGTTGTCCAAAACAGCTTCCAATCGAATGTTCCTGTGATTGGAAAAGTCAGGAGAGTGCAAAGGTACTGTTTTCTATCAGTTGGCAAGGTGCGCACACAATCCCAGTGTTGTACAGCTTGCTTCTTCACCTTCCCGAAGCTGCCGCTCTCGCCGGCTGCCGGAGCCCAAGAAGCGGCTTCTTCGCGCAAAGACGATTGTGCCGCTCACAGTGCTCTCCTTAGCGCGGCTTCTGCCGAAAGACGCCCGGCAGCGGCTCTTACCTCCGGAGAGCACCCTACCTTCGTCTTTAGCTCCTCTTCTCATCTACACCTCGGCAAAAAGCTTCTCCACTATGTCTGGCTAGGAAAAACTGTGCCAGCACAGAAAACATCTCCCATCGTGTTCTAGAAGTTGCACGGATGTCTGCCAAGTGTTTGGCAGGAAGAAAAGAAAAGTTGTCCAAAACAGCTTCCAATCGAATGTTCCTGTGATTGGAAAAGTCAGCAGAGTGCAAAGGTACTGTTTTCTATCAGTTGGCAAGGTGCGCACACAATCCCAGTGTTGTACAGCTTGCTTCTTCACCTTCCCGAAGCTGCCGCTCTCGCCGGCTGCCGGAGCCCAAGAAGCGGCTTCTTCGCGCAAAGACGATTGTGCCGCTCACAGTGCTCTCCTTAGCGCGGCTTCTGCCGAAAGACGCCCGGCAGCGGCTCTTACCTCCGGAGAGCATCCTACCTTCGTCTTTCGCGTCTTTTGTAGTCTACATCTTAGCAAAACGCTTTTCCACTATGTCTGGCTAGGAAAAACTGTGCCAGCACAGAAAACATCTCCCATCGTGTTCTAGAAGTTGCACGGATGTCTGCCAAGTGTTTGGCAGGAAGAAAAGAAAAGTTGTCCAAAACAGCTTCCAATCGAATGTTCCTGTGATTGGAAAAGTCAGGAGAGTGCAAAGGTACTGTTTTCTATCAGTTGGCAAGGTGCGCACACAATCCCAGTGTTGTACAGCTTGCTTCTTCACCTTCCCGAAGCTGCCGCTCTCGCCGGCTGCCGGAGCCCAAGAAGCGGCTTCTTCGCGCAAAGACGATTGTGCCGCTCACAGGGCTCTCCTTAGCGCGGCTTCTGCCGAAAGACGCCCGGCAGCGGCTCTTACCTCCGGAGAGCATCCTACCTTCGTCTTTCGCGTCTTTTGTAGTCTACATCTTAGCAAAACGCTTCTCCACTATGTCTGGCTAGGAAAAACTGTGCCAGCACAGAAAACATCTCCCATCGTGTTCTAGAAGTTGCACGGATGTCTGCCAAGTGTTTGGCAGGAAGAAAAGAAAAGTTGTCCAAAACAGCTTCCAATCGAATGTTCCTGTGATTGGAAAAGTCAGGAGAGTGCAAAGGTACTGTTTTCTATCAGTTGGCAAGGTGCGCACACAATCCCAGTGTTGTACAGCTTGCTTCTTCACCTTCCCGAAGCTGCCGCTCTCGCCGGCTGCCGGAGCCCAAGAAGCGGCTTCTTCGCGCAAAGACGATTGTGCCGCTCACAGTGCTCTCCTTAGCGCGGCTTCTGCCGAAAGACGCCCGGCAGCGGCTCTTACCTCCGGAGAGCATCCTACCTTCGTCTTTCGCGTCTTTTGTAGTCTACATCTTAGCAAAACGCTTTTCCACTATGTCTGGCTAGGAAAAACTGTGCCAGCACAGAAAACATCTCCCATCGTGTTCTAGAAGTTGCACGGATGTCTGCCAAGTGTTTGGCAGGAAGAAAAGAAAAGTTGTCCAAAACAGCTTCCAATCGAATGTTCCTGTGATTGGAAAAGTCAGGAGAGTGCAAAGGTACTGTTTTCTATCAGTTGGCAAGGTGCGCACACAATCCCAGTGTTGTACAGCTTGCTTCTTCACCTTCCCGAAGCTGCCGCTCTCGCCGGCTGCCGGAGCCCAAGAAGCGGCTTCTTCGCGCAAAGACGATTGTGCCGCTCACAGGGCTCTCCTTAGCGCGGCTTCTGCCGAAAGACGCCCGGCAGCGGCTCTTACCTCCGGAGAGCATCCTACCTTCGTCTTTCGCGTCTTTTGTAGTCTACATCTTAGCAAAACGCTTTTCCACTATGTCTGGCTAGGAAAAACTGTGCCAGCACAGAAAACATCTCCCATCGTGTTCTAGAAGTTGCACGGATGTCTGCCAAGTGTTTGGCAGGAAGAAAAGAAAAGTTGTCCAAAACAGCTTCCAATCGAATGTTCCTGTGATTGGAAAAGTCAGGAGAGTGCAAAGGTACTGTTTTCTATCAGTTGGCAAGGTGCGCACACAATCCCAGTGTTGTACAGCTTGCTTCTTCACCTTCCCGAAGCTGCCGCTCTCGCCGGCTGCCGGAGCCCAAGAAGCGGCTTCTTCGCGCAAAGACGATTGTGCCGCTCACAGTGCTCTCCTTAGCGCGGCTTCTGCCGAAAGACGCCCGGCAGCGGCTCTTACCTCCGGAGAGCATCCTACCTTCGTCTTTCGCGTCTTTTGTAGTCTACATCTTAGCAAAACGCTTCTCCACTATGTCTGGCTAGGAAAAACTGTGCCAGCACAGAAAACATCTCCCATCGTGTTCTAGAAGTTGCACGGATGTCTGCCAAGTGTTTGGCAGGAAGAAAAGAAAAGTTGTCCAAAACAGCTTCCAATCGAATGTTCCTGTGATTGGAAAAGTCAGGAGAGTGCAAAGGTACTGTTTTCTATCAGTTGGCAAGGTGCGCACACAATCCCAGTGTTGTACAGCTTGCTTCTTCACCTTCCCGAAGCTGCCGCTCTCGCCGGCTGCCGGAGCCCAAGAAGCGGCTTCTTCGCGCAAAGACGATTGTGCCGCTCACAGTGCTCTCCTTAGCGCGGCTTCTGCCGAAAGACGCCCGGCAGCGGCTCTTACCTCCGGAGAGCATCCTACCTTCGTCTTTCGCGTCTTTTGTAGTCTACATCTTAGCAAAACGCTTTTCCACTATGTCTGGCTAGGAAAAACTGTGCCAGCACAGAAAACATCTCCCATCGTGTTCTAGAAGTTGCACGGATGTCTGCCAAGTGTTTGGCAGGAAGAAAAGAAAAGTTGTCCAAAACAGCTTCCAATCGAATGTTCCTGTGATTGGAAAAGTCAGGAGAGTGCAAAGGTACTGTTTTCTATCAGTTGGCAAGGTGCGCACACAATCCCAGTGTTGTACAGCTTGCTTCTTCACCTTCCCGAAGCTGCCGCTCTCGCCGGCTGCCGGAGCCCAAGAAGCGGCTTCTTCGCGCAAAGACGATTGTGCCGCTCACAGGGCTCTCCTTAGCGCGGCTTCTGCCGAAAGACGCCCGGCAGCGGCTCTTACCTCCGGAGAGCATCCTACCTTCGTCTTTCGCGTCTTTTGTAGTCTACATCTTAGCAAAACGCTTTTCCACTATGTCTGGCTAGGAAAAACTGTGCCAGCACAGAAAACATCTCCCATCGTGTTCTAGAAGTTGCACGGATGTCTGCCAAGTGTTTGGCAGGAAGAAAAGAAAAGTTGTCCAAAACAGCTTCCAATCGAATGTTCCTGTGATTGGAAAAGTCAGGAGAGTGCAAAGGTACTGTTTTCTATCAGTTGGCAAGGTGCGCACACAATCCCAGTGTTGTACAGCTTGCTTCTTCACCTTCCCGAAGCTGCCGCTCTCGCCGGCTGCCGGAGCCCAAGAAGCGGCTTCTTCGCGCAAAGACGATTGTGCCGCTCACAGTGCTCTCCTTAGCGCGGCTTCTGCCGAAAGACGCCCGGCAGCGGCTCTTACCTCCGGAGAGCATCCTACCTTCGTCTTTCGCGTCTTTTGTAGTCTACATCTTAGCAAAACGCTTTTCCACTATGTCTGGCTAGGAAAAACTGTGCCAGCACAGAAAACATCTCCCATCGTGTTCTAGAAGTTGCACGGATGTCTGCCAAGTGTTTGGCAGGAAGAAAAGAAAAGTTGTCCAAAACAGCTTCCAATCGAATGTTCCTGTGATTGGAAAAGTCAGGAGAGTGCAAAGGTACTGTTTTCTATCAGTTGGCAAGGTGCGCACACAATCCCAGTGTTGTACAGCTTGCTTCTTCACCTTCCCGAAGCTGCCGCTCTCGCCGGCTGCCGGAGCCCAAGAAGCGGCTTCTTCGCGCAAAGACGATTGTGCCGCTCACAGTGCTCTCCTTAGCGCGGCTTCTGCCGAAAGACGCCCGGCAGCGGCTCTTACCTCCGGAGAGCATCCTACCTTCGTCTTTCGCGTCTTTTGTAGTCTACATCTTAGCAAAACGCTTTTCCACTATGTCTGGCTAGGAAAAACTGTGCCAGCACAGAAAACATCTCCCATCGTGTTCTAGAAGTTGCACGGATGTCTGCCAAGTGTTTGGCAGGAAGAAAAGAAAAGTTGTCCAAAACAGCTTCCAATCGAATGTTCCTGTGATTGGAAAAGTCAGGAGAGTGCAAAGGTACTGTTTTCTATCAGTTGGCAAGGTGCGCACACAATCCCAGTGTTGTACAGCTTGCTTCTTCACCTTCCCGAAGCTGCCACTCTCAGGAGGTAAGAGCCGCTGCCGGGCGTCTTTCGGCAGAAGCTGCGCTAAGGAGAGCACTGTGAGCGGCACAATCGTCTTTGCGCGAAGAAGCCGCTTCTTGGGCTCCGGCAGCCGGCGAAAGCGGCAGCTTCGGGAAGGTGAAGAAGCAAGCTGTACAACACTGGGATTGTGTGCGCACCTTGCCAACTGATAGAAAACAGTACCTTTGCACTCTCCTGACTTTTCCAATCACAGGAACATTCGATTGGAAGCTGTTTTGGACAACTTTTCTTTTCTTCCTGCCAAACACTTGGCAGACATCCGTGCAACTTCTAGAACACGATGGGAGATGTTTTCTGTGCTGGCACAGTTTTTCCTAGCCAGACATAGTGGAAAAGCGTTTTGCTAAGATGTAGACTACAAAAGACGCGAAAGACGAAGGTAGGATGCTCTCCGGAGGTAAGAGCCGCTGCCGGGCGTCTTTCGGCAGAAGCCGCGCTAAGGAGAGCCCTGTGAGCGGCACAATCGTCTTTGCGCGAAGAAGCCGCTTCTTGGGCTCCGGCAGCCGGCGAGAGCGGCAGCTTCGGGAAGGTGAAGAAGCAAGCTGTACAACACTGGGATTGTGTGCGCACCTTGCCAACTGATAGAAAACAGTACCTTTGCACTCTCCTGACTTTTCCAATCACATGAACATTCGATTGGAAGCTGTTTTGGACACCTTTTCTTTTCTTCCTCCCAAACACTTGACAGACATCCGTGCAACTTCTAGAACACGATGGGAGATGTTTTCTGTGCTGGCACGGGTTTTCCTAGCCAGACATAGTGGAAAAGCGTTTTGCTAAGATGTAGACTACAAAAGACGCGAAAGACGAAGGTAGGATGCTCTCCGGAGGTAAGAGCCGCTGCCGGGCGTCTTTCGGCAGAAGCCGCGCTAAGGAGAGCCCTGTGAGCGGCACAATCGTCTTTGCGCGAAGAAGCCGCTTCTTGGGCTCCGGCAGCCGGCGAGAGCGGCAGCTTCGGGAAGGTGAAGAAGCAAGCTGTACAACACTGGGATTGTGTGCGCACCTTGCCAACTGATAGAAAACAGTACCTTTGCACTCTCCTGACTTTTCCAATCACAGGAACATTCGATTGGAAGCTGTTTTGGACAACTTTCCTTTTCTTCCTGCCAAACACTTGGCAGACATCCGTGCAACTTCTAGAACACGATGGGAGATGTTTTCTGTGCTGGCACAGTTTTTCCTAGCCAGACATAGTGGAAAAGCGTTTTGCTAAGATGTAGACTACAAAAGACGCGAAAGACGAAGGTAGGATGCTCTCCGGAGGTAAGAGCCGCTGCCGGGCGTCTTTCGGCAGAAGCCGCGCTAAGGAGAGCCCTGTGAGCGGCACAATCGTCTTTGCGCGAAGAAGCCGCTTCTTGGGCTCCGGCAGCCGGCGAGAGCGGCAGCTTCGGGAAGGTGAAGAAGCAAGCTGTACAACACTGGGATTGTGTGCGCACCTTGCCAACTGATAGAAAACAGTACCTTTGCACTCTCCTGACTTTTCCAATCACAGGAACATTCGATTGGAAGCTGTTTTGGACAACTTTTCTTTTCTTCCTGCCAAACACTTGGCAGACATCCGTGCAACTTCTAGAACACGATGGGAGATGTTTTCTGTGCTGGCACAGTTTTTCCTAGCCAGACATAGTGGAAAAGCGTTTTGCTAAGATGTAGACTACAAAAGACGCGAAAGACGAAGGTAGGATGCTCTCCGGAGGTAAGAGCCGCTGCCGGGCGTCTTTCGGCAGAAGCCGCGCTAAGGAGAGCACTGTGAGCGGCACAATCGTCTTTGCGCGAAGAAGCCGCTTCTTGGGCTCCGGCAGCCGGCGAGAGCGGCAGCTTCGGGAAGGTGAAGAAGCAAGCTGTACAACACTGGGATTGTGTGCGCACCTTGCCAACTGATAGAAAACAGTACCTTTGCACTCTCCTGACTTTTCCAATCACAGGAACATTCGATTGGAAGCTGTTTTGGACAACTTTTCTTTTCTTCCTGCCAAACACTTGGCAGACATCCGTGCAACTTCTAGAACACGATGGGAGATGTTTTCTGTGCTGGCACAGTTTTTCCTAGCCAGACATAGTGGAAAAGCGTTTTGCTAAGATGTAGACTACAAAAGACGCGAAAGACGAAGGTAGGATGCTCTCCGGAGGTAAGAGCCGCTGCCGGGCGTCTTTCGGCAGAAGCCGCGCTAAGGAGAGCACTGTGAGCGGCACAATCGTCTTTGCGCGAAGAAGCCGCTTCTTGGGCTCCGGCAGCCGGCGAGAGCGGCAGCTTCGGGAAGGTGAAGAAGCAAGCTGTACAACACTGGGATTGTGTGCGCACCTTGCCAACTGATAGAAAACAGTATCTTTGCACTCTCCTGACTTTTCCAATCACAGGAACATTCGATTGGAAGCTGTTTTGGACAACTTTTCTTTTCTTCCTGCCAAACACTTGGCAGACATCCGTGCAACTTCTAGAACACGATGGGAGATGTTTTCTGTGCTGGCACAGTTTTTCCTAGCCAGACATAGTGGAGAAGCTTTTTGCCGAGGTGTAGATGAGAAGAGGAGCTAAAGACGAAGGTAGGGTGCTCTCCGGAGGTAAGAGCCGCTGCCGGGCGTCTTTCGGCAGAAGCCGCGCTAAGGAGAGCACTGTGAGCGGCACAATCGTCTTTGCGCGAAGAAGCCGCTTCTTGGGCTCCGGCAGCCGGCGAGAGCGGCAGCTTCGGGAAGGTGAAGAAGCAAGCTGTACAACACTGGGATTGTGTGCGCACCTTGCCAACTGATAGAAAACAGTACCTTTGCACTCTCCTGACTTTTCCAATCACAGGAACATTCGATTGGAAGCTGTTTTGGACAACTTTTCTTTTCTTCCTGCCAAACACTTGGCAGACATCCGTGCAACTTCTAGAACACGATGGGAGATGTTTTCTGTGCTGGCACAGTTTTTCCTAGCCAGACATAGTGGAAAAGCGTTTTGCTAAGATGTAGACTACAAAAGACGCGAAAGACGAAGGTAGGATGCTCTCCGGAGGTAAGAGCCGCTGCCGGGCGTCTTTCGGCAGAAGCCGCGCTAAGGAGAGCACTGTGAGCGGCACAATCGTCTTTGCGCGAAGAAGCCGCTTCTTGGGCTCCGGCAGCCGGCGAGAGCGGCAGCTTCGGGAAGGTGAAGAAGCAAGCTGTACAACACTGGGATTGTGTGCGCACCTTGCCAACTGATAGAAAACAGTACCTTTGCACTCTCCTGACTTTTCCAATCACAGGAACATTCGATTGGAAGCTGTTTTGGACAACTTTTCTTTTCTTCCTGCCAAACACTTGGCAGACATCCGTGCAACTTCTAGAACACGATGGGAGATGTTTTCTGTGCTGGCACAGTTTTTCCTAGCCAGACATAGTGGAAAAGCGTTTTGCTAAGATGTAGACGACAAGAGAGGCTAAAGAGTGGATGTTAGCAAATGACACCCATCTTCAAAAAAGGCAATTAAGAGGACTCGCCATAGTACAAACCAGCCAGCCTCTTTTTTATCCCCAGGAAGTTGATGAAGCAGCTCTTCCTGGAAATCCTTGCCAGGCACATGACAGATGACCAAATAATGTAGTTAGCATGATTTTTCAGGGGAATTTCATGCTGAACATCACTTTAAACTCCTCTGATGAATCAACTTGACTGGTAGATGAAGGGAATATTATCTGCCTGGGCTTCAGGGAGGTTTTTGACGTACCTCTACATGGCATCACACATACATATGGAAGCAATAGTGCAAAGGGGAGGGAATCAGTGTCTTTTCAGTGATGCTGAGGGAAAAGACAAGAGGCAGTGGGCACACACTGAAATACAGGAGATTGCCTTTGAACATCAGTAAATGTTTCTTTACTGTCAGGGTGACTGAACCACGGCACAGACTGCCCAGAAAGATTGTGGAGCCTGGATCTTTGAAGACATTAAAAGTACACCCAGATAGAATCCTGGGCAAGAGGCTCTAGGTATCCTGGTTTAGGCAGGGGGGTTGGGCCTGGTTAGCCCCACCAACCCCTTCCACTCTCTTTCATTCTGTGCTAGTGAATTCTCTTCAAGATGCATTTCAAAGCACTGGCATGACAAAGTTCTGTGCAGACAGAGATCCAAATGGACATGGCATCTAAGTTCCTTAAGCAGTGTTCAAGAAGAATGTAAAACTCTGGCACAAGTATCTCTTCCCTAACTGAATCCCTTTCATGGGAAAATTCCCAGCTCTAGAAAGATCTTCTGATACGCATGCTTAAGACTGACACTGGCTGAGCAAATTTCTCCCTATGTATATCTAAGACCAGTTAGGATCTTCACCCAAAGTGCTGTCAACATAGTCACAGAATGCCTATTGTTAAGAAGTGACAGCTTCCATCAGAATGGCAGCTATTGGTCCACAAAATGGATTAATGGATGGGAATTATCTACGTGGGTTAAAAACAAAAATAAAGAGTTGGTCTTTATTTATCAATTTCATGGCAATATTGATAAGGGAAGAAAAAGATCTAAGTCCTTGACTTTCTGGACTCGAGGAAAGATTTTAAAAATTCCTTGTAAAAATGTATGATCACAATCAGACTATTGAAACCATTTTAGTTGGGAACAAAGTTCCAAAATTGTCTAGATAGTGGCAAAGAAGCCAAGAAAATAGGAAAGAAACAAAAAGAGAGCAAAAGAGTCAGCTTCAGTGTACAAGCTCGTTCTAGAAGTAGTCTGCTGGGAAAAGGAACCCCCAGCTAAATTTCCAATGTATTCCTGCGCTTGATTCAGTAACTGGTCAATGTAAAAACCAATCCTTTTGTACAACTTCTTCCAGCAACAAAAACTCCAACAGGTTGACACTACCATCATGCCTGTTCCAGACATATTTAAAAGAGAAATGATGATTTTCTTGAAAACCTACTTACATAAAAGTTGCAAGATGGTGGAGGGATTCCCACATCCTCCTTCCTCCATCTGGCTTGAAAGTATATTTGATAAAATATGCAACAAAGCACATGATTTATAAGGGAGAGTCAAATGGATGATTTGGGAATCGATCTCTTGTTGATAGTAAACTTCATATCCACTCGGTGTGACCTTTTTAAAACAAAATGTGGAGCTGAGGCATGAATCTGCCACAACAATTGTAAAGCAAACATACACACTCCCCTTCATATGCCCCCCCCTCCACACACACCTAGGCACACACAGAGATCAGCATAGCAGATCATGAACACCTTGGAAAAGACTGAAATGCTAAATGCCTCTCTTGATGGGCAAAAGAGCTGGTGCAGTAATTCAAATGCCTGGTACAAAAATTCTGTTTAATATTTAGCTCCTATTTAAAACACAGCTTTTCATTTCATTCTATTTACAGAATATTTTCATTTCATTTGTTTCTTTAAAATTACTTAGTTCTCACCTGTTGTATGTCTAGGAATATTTTCTTCCAAAAATAGAAAAAAATAGATGATATCTTTTCAGCAGAAAACATTGGTTGATACAATTTTAAACCATCATGATATGGAAGAATTCTTCTGTCCCTCTCGAAGGTGGAAGAAGCATTTGGATCACAGATCATCTACAATGAAATACTTGACATGTTTAAGATGCTTTCAATCAATTTTGATCGTCAATTGCTTATTTGTTGTAAACAGTAATTTTTCAGTGAAGGGAAAGTGTGTGTGGTATATCTACATGATATGTTCAAAGGCAGTTCCTACTAATGGCCAGGCTGAATTCCAGTAAATAATGTCCCGAATGATATTTTGCCGCCTTCTTTGGCACTTCATGAAATCTTACCCCGATGAAGTGCTGAAACACAGAGATTTTCTCTTAGAGAGTGTCTCATGTTGTAACCTATCCCATGGATTTTATGCTGTAATTCTTATCTCTTTTAAAATTTACTATCTTCTGTACAGTTTTCATGAAACTTTCTGTTACAGTAGTGAATAGCACAGATAAATGTCATTTTGTACAACTTTGAATTTACCCCAAGAGCTGAGAGAAAACTTGATCCTATACTTCAATCCGAGTTTCTTCTATAGTCCAACTTTGTTTCTCTACCATCAAGCTTCTCCTTTGTTGCTGCTCCAAGCCCCGTCCAAGGTGACCTTGAATACTTTCAGGGATGGGACACCCACAACTTCTCTGGGCAACCTGTTCCAGTGTTCCAGCACTCCCACAGTAAAAAAGGCCTTCCTTTCATCTAATATGTGTAGGAAATCATAAATCTAGGCATAGAAGCTTGGAGTGCAAATTTGAAATTCTTTGGATTTGAAGCACATTTTATATGAATACTGACTTACAGATGACTAAAAGATGTTGATGGGCATTTGAGCTGACAAGTTTTGAAAAAGTGCACGGAAATTAAAATTGAAACCACTAAAATTAAAAACTCCTTGCCATTTTCTTTTTCCTCTCCTATTCAAAATTGCATATGTCAGATATCAGTGCTTCATGCAAACCTCTCAGATGCTCTCAGAGAAAAAGCTTTTCTTTCAGACTAAGTTGCGGTTGACGTAGAACACTAGCAGGAGTGAAAGATTTTCTGGGCATCGGGGCAGCCCGTTCTCCTTGGATTTGTGTGCAGAATGCATTTTATCCAAACTGGAAAATAGATCCCAGCTCTGTTCTATTCATCATCCTTACTTCATCAGGCCAGAAGATTCTGTGAAAAGTAGCCTGTGGACCTTGAAGACAGCGCATGTGAACCAGATGAGAGGTGATAGAGAAGATGAGGGAGAGAAGAAAGAGCATGAGGCTGAAACCAGAAAGTATTTCTCCACGTGATCATGGAAGATTGCAGGAGCCACTTGGTACTATCAAACCAGCCCAACTTGGCACTTGTGCCACCTTGGGTCTGGGAGCCATGTTGCATATCGTGCATTTTAAGGAGCCAGCTGGCCACACCCAGCCATATGCCCCCAAACACAAACCAAGGCCCTTTTCTCTGGCAAACAAAACTCAGCTACCCTGCTTCTGGATGGCAGATTGCAGGAACCACTTGGTACTATCAAACCAGCCCAACTTGGCACTGGTGCCACCATGGGTCTGGTCACCATCCTGCCTATTGTAGCTTTTCAGGAGCCAGCCGGTCACTCTCAGCCATAGGCCCCCAACACAAACCTCGGCCCGTTTCCCTGGCAAACAAAAGTAAGCTGCCCCGCTTCTGCATGGCAGATTGCAGGAGCTACTTAGTACTATCAAATCAGCCCGACTTGGCACAGGTGCCACCTTGGATCTGGGAACCATCCTGTGTATCGTGGATTTTCAGGGGCCAGCCGGCCACTCTCAGCCATATGCCCCCAAAAACAAACCACGGACCTTTTCTCTGGCAAACAAAAATCAGCTGCCCCACTTCTGGATGGCAGATTGCAGGAGCCACTTGGGACTATCACACCAGCACAACATGGCACTGCTGCCACCTTGGATCTGGGAACAATCCTGCGTATCGTACATATTCAGGAACCAGCCGAACACTCCCAGCCACAGGCCCCCAAACACAAACAACGGCCCTTTTCTCTGGCAAACAAAACTCAACTGCCCCTCTTCTGGATGGCAAATTGCAGGACGCACTTGGTACTACAAAAAGAGCCCGACTTGGCAGTGGTGCCACCTTGGCTCTGGGAACCATCCTGCGTATCGAGCATTTTAAGGAGCCAGCCGGCAATTCCCAGCCGTATGCCCCAAAAAGAAACCATGGACCTTTTCTCTGGCAAAAAAAACTCAGCTGTCCCGCTTCTGGATGGCAGATTGCAGGAGTTACTTTGAACCATACAACCAGCCTTACTTGGCACTGGTGCCACCTTGGGTCTGGGAACCATCCTGCGTATTGTGGGTTGTCAGGAGCCAGCCGAACACTCTCGGCCACAGACCCCAATTAAAAACAACGGCCCGTTTCACAGGCAAACAAAACTCAGCTGCCCCGCTTCTGGATGGGAGATTGCAGGAGGCACTTGACACTGTGAAACCAGCCCCACTTGGCACTGGTGCCACCTTGGGTCTGGGAACCATGCTGCGTATCATGGATTTTCAGGAGCCAGCCGGCCACTCCCAGCCACAGGCCCCCAAACACAAACCACAGCCTTTTTGTCTGGCAAACAAAATTCAGCTGCCCCGCTTCTGGATGGCAGATTGCAGGAGCCACTTGGGACTATCACACCAGCACAACATGGCACTGCTGCCACCTTGGATCTGGGAACCATCCTTCCTATCGTGGATTTTCAGGGGCCAGCCGGTCACTCTCAGCCATAGGCCCCAAACACAAACCACGGCCCTTTTCTCTGGAAAACAAAACTCAACTGCCCCTCTTCTGGATGGCAGATTGCAGGAGCCACTGGGTACTATGAAACCAGCCCTACTTGGCACTGATGCCACCTTGGGTCTGGGAACCATGCTGCGTATCATGGATTTTCAGGAGCCAGCCGGCCACTGCCAGCCACAGGCCCCGAAACACAAACAACAGCCTTTTTCTCTGCCAAACAAAATTCAGCTGCCCCGCTTCTGGATGGCAGATTGCAGGAACCACTTGGTACTAACAAACCAGCCCGACTTGGCACTGATGCCACCTTGGGTCTGGGAACCATCCTGCGTATCGTGGATTCAAAGGAGCCAGCTGGCCACTCCCAGCCACAGGCCCCAAAACACACACAACGGTGCTTTTCCCTGGAAAACAAAACTCGCCTGCCAAACTTTTGATGGCAGATTGCAGGAGCCACTTGGTATTATCAAACCAGCCCAACTTGGCACTGGTGCCACCATGGGTCTGGTCACCATCCTGCCTATCGTAGCTTTTCAGGAGCCAGCCAGCCACCCCCAGCCAGAGGCCCCCAGACAAATATTTCGGCCCGTTTCCCTGGCAAACAAAAGTAAGCTGCCCCGCTTCTGGATGGCAGATTGCAGGAGCCACTTTGCACCATCAAACCAGCCCAACTTGGCACTGGTGCCAACTCAGGTCTGGGAACCATCCTGCGTATCGTGGGTTCTAAGGAGCCAGCTGGCCACTCCCAACCACAGGCCCCCAAACACAAACAACGGCGCTTTTCCCTGGAAAACAAAACTCGCCTGCCAACTTTTTGATGGCAGATTGCAGGAGCCACTTGGTACTATCAAACCAGCCCAACTTGGCACTGGTGCCACCATGGGACAGGTCACCATCCTGCCTATCGTAGCTTTTCAGGAGCCAGCCGGTCACTCCCAGCCATAGGCCCCCAGACACAAACCTCGGCCCGTTTCCCTGGCAAACAAAAGTAAGCTGCCCCGCTTCTGCATGGCAGATTGCAGGAGCTACTTAGTACTATCAAACCAACCCGACTTGGCACTGGTGACACCTCTGGTCTGGGAACCATCCTGCCTATCGTGGATTTTCAGGGGCCAGCCGGCCACTCTCAGCCATATGCCCCAAAAACAAACCACGGCCCTTTTCTCTGGCAAACAAAACTCAACTGCCCCTCTTCTGGATGGCAAATTTTAGGACGCACTTTGTACTACGAAAACCGCCCGACGTGGCACTGGTGCCACCTTGTGTCAGGGAACCATCCTGCATATCGAGCTTTTTAAGGAGCCAGCCGGCCACGCCCAGCCATATACCCCCAAAAACAAACCACGGACCATTTCTCTTGGAAACCAAAATCCGCTGCCCCGCGTCTGTATGGCAGATTGCAGGAGCCACTTTGCACCATCAAACCAGCCCGACTTGGCACTGGTGCCACCTTGGGTCTGGGAACAATCCTGCATATCGTGGATTCTAAGGAGCCAGCCGGTCACTCCCTGCCACAGGCCCCCAAACACAAACAACGGCGCTTTTCCCTGGAAAACAAAATTCGCCTGCCAGCTTTTTGATGGCAGATTGCAGGAGCCACTTGGTACTATCAAATCATCCCAACTTGGCACTGGTGCCACTATGGGTCTGGGAACCATCCTGCCTATTGTAGCATTTCAGGAGCCAGCCGGTCACTCCCAGCCATAGGCCCCCAGACACAAACCTCGGACCGTTTCCCTGGCAAACAAAATTAAGCTGCCCCGATTCTGGATGGCAGATTGCAGGAGCCACTTGGTTGTGTCAAACCAGCCCGACTTGGCACTGGTGCCACCTTGGGTCTGGGAACCATCCTGCGTAACGTGGATTCTAAGCAGCCACCCGGCCACTCTGAGCCACAGGCCCCCAAACACAAACAACGGCGCTTTTCCCTGGAAAACAAAACTCGCCTGCCAAATTTGATGGCAGATTGCAGGAGCCACTTGGTACTATCAAACCAGCCCAACTTGGCACTGGTGCCACGTCTGGTCTGGGAACCATCCTGCCTATCGTAGCTTTTCAGGAGCCAGCCGGTCACTCCCAGCCATAGACCCCCAGACACAAACCTCGGCCCGTTTCCCTGGAAAACAAAAGTAAGTTACCCCGATTCTGGATGGCAGATTGCAGGAGCCACTTGGTACTATCAAATCAGCCCAACTTGGCACTGGTGCCACCATGGGTCTGGTAAACATCCTGCCTATCGTAGCTTTTCAGGAGCCAGCCGGTCACTCCCTGCCATAGGCCCCCGGACACAAACCTCGGCCCGTTTCCCTGGCAAACAAAAGTAATCTACCCCACTTCTGGATGGCAGATTGCAGGACGCACTTGGTACTATCAAACCAGCCCAACTTGGCACTGGTGCCACGTCAAGTCTAGGAACCATCCTGCGTATCGTGGATTCTAAGGAGCCAGCCTGCCACTCCCAGCCATAGGCCTCTAAACAAAAACAACGGCGCTTTTCCCTGGTAAAGAAAACTTGCCTGCCAACTTTTTGATGGCAGATTGCAGGAGCCACTTGGTACTATCAAACCAGCCCAACTTGGCACTGGTGCCACCATGGGTCTGGTCACCATCCTGCCTATCGTAGCTTTTCAGGAGCCAGCCGGTCACTCCCAGCCATAGGCCCCCAGACACAAAGCTCGGCCCGTTTCCCTGGCAAACAAAAGTAAGCTGCCCCGCTTCTGGATGGCAGATTGCAGGAACCACTTGGTACTATCAAACCAGCCCGACTTGGCACTGGTGCCACCTCTGGTCTGGGAACCATCCTGCGTATCGTGGATTCTAAGGAGCCAGCTGGCCACTCCCAGCCACAGGCCCCCAAACACAAACAACGGCGCTTTTCCCTGGAAAACAAAACTCACCTGCCAATTTTTTGATGGCAGATTGCAGGAGCCACTTGGTACTATCAAACCAGCCCAACTTGGCACTGGTGCCGCCATGGGTCTTGTCACCATCCTGCCTATCGTAGCTTTTCACGAGCCAGCCGGTCACTCCCAGCCATAGGACCCCAGACAAAAACCTCGGCCCGTTTCCCTGGAAAACAAAAGTAAGCTGCCCCGCTTCTGGATGGCAGATTGTAGGACGCATTTGTTACTATCAAACCCGCCCGACTTGGCACTGGTGCCACCACTGGTCTGGGAACCATCCTGCGTATCGTGGATTCTAAAGAGCCAGCCGGCCACTCCCAGCCACAGGCACCCATACACAAACAACGGCACTTTTCCCTGGAAAACAAAACTCGCCTGCCAACTTTTTGATGGCAGATTGCAGGAGCCACTTGGTACTATCAAACCAGCCCAACTTGGCACTGGTGCCACCATGGGTCTGGTCACCATCCTGCCTATCGTAGCTTTTCAGGAGCCAGCCGGTCACTCCCAGCCATAGGCCCCCAGACAAAAACCTCGGCCCGTTTCCCTGGCAAACAAAAGTAAGCTGCCCCGCTTCTGGATGGCAGATTGCAGGATCCACTTGGTACTATCAAACCAGCCCGACTTGGCACTGGTGCCACGACAAGTCTGGGAACCATCCTGCGTATCGTGGATTCTAATGAGCCAGCCGGCCACTCCCAGCCACAGGCCCCCAAACAAAAACAACGGCGCTTTTCCCTGGAAAACAAAACTCGCCTGCCAAGTTTTTGATGGCAGATTGCAGGAGCCACTTGGTACCATCAAACCAGCCCAACTTGGCACTGGTGCCACCTTGGGTCTGGTCACCATCCTGCCTATCGTAACTTTTCAGGAGCCAGCCGGTCACTCCCAGCCATAGGCCCCCAGACACAAACCTCGGCCCGTTTCCCTGGCAAACAAAAGTAAGCTGCCCCGCTTCTGGATGGGAGATTGCAGGAGCCACTTTGCACCATCAAACCAGCCCGACTAGGCACTGGTGCCACCTTGGGTCTGGGAACCATCCTGCGTATGGTGGATTCTAAGGAGCCAGCCGGCCACTCCCAGCCACAGGCCCCTAAACACATCAACGGCGCTTTTCCCTGGAAAACAAAACTCGCCTGCCAAACTTTTGATGGCAGATTGCAGGAGCCACTTGGTACTATCAAACCAGCCCAACTTGGGACTGGTGCCACCATGGGTCTGGTCACCATCCTGGCTATCGTAGCTTTTCAGGAGCCAGCCGGTCACTCGCAGCCATAGGCCCCCAGACACAAACCTCGGCCCGTTTCCCTGGCAAACAAAAGTAAGCTGCCCTGCTTCTGGATGGCAGATTGCAGGAACCACTTGGTACTATCAAACCAGCAAAACTTGGCACTGGTGCCACCTTGGGTCTGGATACCATGGTGCGTATCGTGGATTCTAAGGAGCCAGCCGGCCACTCCCAGCCACAGGCCCCCAAACAAAAACAACGGCGCTTTTCCCTGGAAAACAAAACTCGCCTACCAACGTTTTGATGGCAGATTGCAGGAGCCACTTGGTACTATCAAACCAGCCCAACTTGGCACTGGTGCCACCATGGGTCTGGTCACCATCCTGCCTATCGTAACTTTTCAGGAGCCAGCCGGTCACTCCCAGCCATAGGTCCCCAGACACAAAGCTCGGCCCGTTTCCCTGGCAAAGGAAATTAAGCTGCCCCGCTTCTGGATGGCAGATTGCAGGAGCCACTTGGTACTATCAAACCAGCCCGACTTGGCACTGGTGCCACCTCTGGTCTGGGAACCATCCTGCGTATCGTGGATTCTAAGGAGCCAGTCGGCCACTCCCAGCCACAGGCCCCCAAACACAAACAACGGCCCGTTTCCGTGGCAAACAAAAGTAAGCTGCCCCGCTTCTGGATGGCAGATTGCAGGAGCCACTTGGTACTATCAAACCAGCCCGACTTGGCACTGGTGCCACCTCTGGTCTGGGAACCATCCTGCGTATTGTGGTTTCTAAGGAGCCAGCCGGCCACTCCCAACCACAGGCCCCCAAACACAAACAACGGCGCTTTTCCCTGGAAAACAAAACTCGCCTGCCAACGTTTTGATGGCAGATTGCAGGAGCCACTTGGTACTATCAAACCAGCCCAACTTGGCACTGGTGCCACCATGGGTCTTGTCACCATCCTGCCTATCGTAGCTTTCAGGAGCCAGCCGGTCACTGCCTGCCATAGGCCCCGAGACACAAACCTCGGCCCGTTTCCCTGGCAAACAAAAGTAAGCTGCCCCGCTTCTGGATGGCAGATTGCAGGAGCCACTTGGTACTATCAAACCAGCCCGACTTGGCACTGGTGCCACTTCTGGTCTGGGAACCATCCTGCGTATCGTGGATTTTATGGAGCCAGCCGGTCAGTCCCAGCCATAGGCCCCCAAACACAAACAACGATCCGTTTCCCTGGCAAACAAAAGTAAGCTGCCCCGCTTCTGGATGGCAGATTGCAGGAACCACTTGGTAGTATCAAACCAGCCCAACTTGGCACTGGTGCCACCTCTGGTCTGGGAACCATCCTGCCTATCGTGGTTTCTAAGGAGCCAGCCGGCCACTCCCAACCATAGACCCCCAGACACAAACCTCGGCCCGTTTCCCTGAAAAACAAAAGTAAGCTACCCCGATTCTGGATGGCAGATTGCAGGAGCCACTTGGTACTATCAAATCAGCCCAACTTGGCACTGGTGCCACCATGGGTCTGGTAAACATCCTGCCTATCGTAGCTTTTCAGGAGCCAGCCGGCCACTCTCAGCCATATGCCCCCAAAAACAAACCACGGCCCTTTTCTCTGGCAAACAAAACTCAACTGCCCCTCTTCTGGATGGCAAATTTTAGGACGCACTTTGTACTACGAAAACCGCCCGACGTGGCACTGGTGCCACCTTGTGTCAGGGAACCATCCTGCATATCGAGCTTTTTAAGGAGCCAGCCGGCCACGCCCAGCCATAAACCCCCAAAAACAAACCACGGACTATTTCTCTTGGAAACAAAAATCCGCTGCCCCACGTCTGTATGGCAGATTGCAGGAGCCACTTTGCACCATCAAACCAGCCCGACTTGGCACTGGTGCCACCTTGGGTCTGGGAACAATCCTGCATATCGTGGATTCTAAGGAGCCAGCCGGCCACTCCCAGCCACAGGCCCCCAAACACAAACAACGGCGCTTTTCCCTGGAAAACAAAATTCGCCTGCCAACTTTTTGATGGCAGATTGCAGGAGCCACTTGGTACTATCAAATCATCCCAACTTGGCACTGGTGCCACTATGGGTCTGGGAACCATCCTGCCTATTGTAGCATTTCAGGAGCCAGCCGGTCACTCCCAGCCATAGGCCCCCAGACACAAACCTCGGACCGTTTCCCTGGCAAACAAAATTAAGCTGCCCCGATTCTGGATGGCAGATTGCAGGAGCCACTTGGTTGTGTCAAACCAGCCCGACTTGGCACTGGTGCCACCTTGGGTCTGGGAACCATCCTGCGTATCGTGGATTCTAAGCAGCCACCCGGCCACTCTGAGCCACAGGCCCCCAAACAAAAACTACGGCGCTTTTCCCTGGAAAACAAAACTCGCCTGCCAACTTTTTGATGGCAGATTGCAGGAGCCACTTGGTACTATCAAACCAGCCCAACTTGGCACTGGTGCCACGTCTGGTCTGGGAACCATCCTGCCTATCGTAGCTTTTCAGGAGCCAGCCGGTCACTCCCAGCCATAGACCCCCAGACACAAACCTCGGCCCGTTTCCCTGGCAAACAAAAGTAAGCTGCCCCGCTTTTGGATGGCAGATTGCAGGAGCCACGTTGCACCATCAAACCAGCCCCACGTGGCACTGGTGCCACCTTGGGTCTGGGAACAAGATGGGCTGGTTTGATAGTACCAAGTGGCTCCTGCAATCTGCCATCCAGAAGCGGGACAGCTTACTTTTTTTTCCCAGGGAAACGGGCCGAGGTATTTGTCTGGGGGCCTATGGCTGGGAGTGACCGGCTGGCTACTGAAAAGCTACGATAGGCAGGATGGTTACCAGACTCATGGTGCCACCAGTGCCAAGTCGGGCTGCTTTGATAATACTAAATAGCTCCTGCAATCTGCCATCCAGACGCGGGGCAGCGGATTTTTGTTTGCTGGAGAAAAGTTCCGTGGTTTTTTTTTTGGGGGTATATGACTGGACGTGGCCGGCTGGCTCCTTAAAAAGCTCTATACGCAGGATTGTTCCCTGACCCAAGGTGGCATCAGTGCCAAGTCGGGCTGTTTTCGTAGTACCAAGTGCGTCCTGCAATTTGCCATCCAGAAGCGGGGCAGCCTACTTTTGTTTGCCAGGGAAACGTGCCGAGGTATTTGTCTGGGGGCCTATGGGTGGGAGTGAGCGGCTGGCTCCTGAAAAGCTACGATAGGCAGGATGGTGACCAGACGCATGGTGGCACCAGTGCCAAGTTGGGCTGGTTTGATAGTACCAAGTGGCTCCTGCAATCTGCCATCAAGAAGTTGGCAGGCGAGTTTTGTTTTCCAGGGAAAAGCGCCGTTGTTTTTGTTTAGAGGCCTGTGGCTGGGAGTGGCCGCCTGTCCTCGTAGAATCTACGTTACGCAGCATGGTTCCCAGAGCCAAGGTGGCACCAGGGCCAAGTCGGGCTGGTTTGTAAGTACCAAGTGCATCCTGCAATCTGCCATCCAAAAGCGGGGCAGCTTACTTTTGTTTGCCAGGGAAACGGGCCGAGGTTTGTGTCCGGGGGCCTATGGCAGGGAGTGACCGGCTGGCTCCTGAAAAGCTACGATAGGCAGGATGTTTACCAGACCCATGGTGGCACCAGTGCCAAGTTGGGCTGATTTGATAGTACCAAGTGGCTCCTGCAATCTGCCATCCAGAATCGGGGTAACTTACTTTTGTTTTCCAGGGAAACGGGCCGAGGTTTGTGTCTGGGGGTCTATGGCTGGGAGTGACCGGCTGGCTCCTGAAAAGCTACAATAGGCAGGATGGTTCCCAGACCAGAGGTGGCACCAGTGCCAAGTTGGGCTGGTTTGATAGTACCAAGTGGCTCCTGCAATCTGCCATCAAAAAGTTGGCAGGCGAGTTTTGTTTTCCAGGGAAAAGCGCCGTTGTTTGTGTTTGGGGGCCTGTGGCTCAGAGTGGCCGGGTGGCTGCTTAGAATCCACGTTACGCAGGATGGTTCCCAGACCCAAGGTGGCACCAGTGCCAAGTCGGGCTGGTTTGACACAACCAAGTGCGTCCTGCAATCTGCCATCCAGAATCGGGGCAGCTTAATTTTGTTTGCCAGGGAAACGGTCCGAGGTTTGTGTCTGGGGGCCTATGGCTGGGAGTGACCGGCTGGCTCCTGAAATGCTACAATAGGCAGGATGGTTCCCAGACCCATAGTGGCACCAGTGCCAAGTTGGGATGATTTGATAGTACCAAGTGGCTCCTGCAATCTGCCATCAAAAAGCTGGCAGGCGAATTTTGTTTTCCAGGGAAAAGCGCCGTTGTTTGTGTTTGGGGGCCTGTGGCAGGGAGTGGCCGGCTGGCTCCTTAGAATCCACGATATGCAGGATTGTTCCCAGACCCAAGGTGGCACCAGTGCCAAGTCGGGCTGGTTTGATGGTGCAAAGTGGCTCCTGCAATCTGCCATACAGACGCGGGGCAGCGGATTTTTGTTTCCAAGAGAAATGGTCCGTGGTTTGTTTTTGGGGGTATATGGCTGGGCGTGGCCGGCTGGCTCCTTAAAAAGCTCGATATGCAGGATGGTTCCCTGACACAAGGTGGCACCAGTGCCACGTCGGGCGGTTTTCGTAGTACAAAGTGCGTCCTAAAATTTGCCATCCAGAAGAGGGGCAGTTGAGTTTTGTTTGCCAGAGAAAAGGGCCGTGGTTTGTTTTTGGGGCATATGGCTGAGAGTGGCCGGCTGGCCCCTGAAAATCCACGATAGGCAGGATGGTTCCCAGACCAGAGGTGTCACCAGTGCCAAGTCGGGCTGGTTTGATAGTACTAAGTAGCTCCTGCAATCTGCCATGCAGAAGCGGGGCAGCTTACTTTTGTTTGCCAGGGAAACGGGCCGAGGTTTGTGTCTGGGGGCCTATGGCTGGGAGTGACCGGCTGGCTCCTGAAAAGCTACGATAGGCAGGATGGTGACCAGACCCATGGTGGCAGCAGTGCCAAGTTGGGCTGGTTTGATAGTACCAAGTGGCTCCTGCAATCTGCCATCAAAAAGTTGGCAGGCGAGTTTTGTTTTCCAGGGAAAAGCGCCGTTGTTTGTGTTTGGGGGCCTGTGGCTGGGAGTGGCCAGCTGGCTCCTTAGAACCCACGATACGCAGGATGGTTCCCAGACCTGAGTTGGCACCAGTGCCAAGTTGGGCTGGTTTGATAGTACCAAGTGGCTCCTGCAATCTGCCATCCAGAAGCGGGGTAGCTTACTTTTGTTTGCCAGGGAAACGGGCCGAAATATTTGTCTGGGGGCCTCTGGCTGGGGGTGGCTGGCTGGCTCCTGAAAAGCTACGATAGGCAGGATGGTGACCAGACCCATGGTGGCACCAGTGCCAAGTTGGGCTGGTTTGATAATACCAAGTGGCTCCTGCAATCTGCCATCAAATGTTTGGCAGGCGAGTTTTGTTTTCCAGGGAAAAGCACCGTTGTGTGTGTTTTGGGGCCTGTGGCTGGGAGTGGCCAGCTGGCTCCTTTGAATCCACGATACGCAGGATGGTTCCCAGACCCAAGGTGGCATCAGTGCCAAGTCGGGCTGTTTTGTTAGTACCAAGTGGTTCCTGCAATCTGCCATCCAGAAGCGGGGCAGCTGAATTTTGTTTGCCAGAGAAAAAGGCTGTTGTTTGTGTTTCGGGGCCTGTGGCTGGCAGTGGCCGGCTGGCTCCTGAAAATCCATGATACGCAGCATGGTTCCCAGACCCAAGGTGGCATCAGTGCCAAGTAGGGCTGATTTCATAGTACCCAGTGGCTCCTGCAATCTGCCATCCAGAAGAGGGGCAGTTGAGTTTTGTTTTCCAGAGAAAAGGGCCGTGGTTTGTGTTTGGGGCCTATGGCTGAGAGTGACCGGCTGGCCCCTGAAAATCCACGATAGGAAGGATGGTTCCCAGATCCAAGGTGGCAGCAGTGCCATGTTGTGCTGGTGTGATAGTCCCAAGTGGCTCCTGCAAGCTGCCATCCAGAAGCGGGGCAGCTGAATTTTGTTTGCCAGACAAAAAGTCTGTGGTTTGTGTTTGGGGGCCTGTGGCTGGGAGTGGCCGGCTGGCTCCTGAAAATCCATGATACGCAGCATGGTTCCCAGACCCAAGGTGGCACCAGTGCCAAGTGGGGCTGGTTTCACAGTGTCAAGTGCCTCCTGCAATCTCCCATCCAGAAGCGGGGCAGCTGAGTTTTGTTTGCCTGTGAAACGGGCCGTTGTTTTTAATTGGGGTCTGTGGCCGAGAGTGTTCGGCTGGCTCCTGACAACCCACAATACGCAGGATGGTTCCCAGACCCAAGGTGGCACCAGTGCCAAGTCGGGCTGGTTTGATAGTACCAAGTGGCTCCTGCAATCTGCCATCCAGAAGCGGTGCAGTTGAGTTTTGTTTGCCAGAGAAAAGGGCCGTGGGTTGTGTTTGGGGGCATATGGCTGGGAGTGGCCGGCTGTCTCATTAAAAAGATCGATACGCAGGATGGTTCCCAGACCCAAGGGGGCACCAGTGCCAAGTCGGGCTGTTTTTATAGTACCAAGTGCGTCCTGCAATTTGCCATCCAGAAGAGGGGCAGTTGAGTTTTGTTTGCCAGAGAATAGCGCCGTTGTTTGTGTTTGGGGGCTTGTGGCTCGTAGTGGCCGACTGGCGCCTTAGAATCTGTGTTACGCAGCATGGTTCCCAGACCCAAGGTGGCACCAGTGCCAAGTTGGGCTGGTTTGATAGTACCAAGTGGCTCCTGCAATCTGCCATCCAGAAGCGGGGTAGCTTACTTTTGTTTGCCAGGGAAACGGGCCGAGGTTTGTGACTGGGGACCTATGGCTGGGAGTGACCGGCTGGCTCCTGGAAAGCTACAATAGGCAGGATGGTTACCAGACCCATGGTGGCACCAGTGCCAAGTTGGGCTGGTTTGATAGTACCAAGTGGCTCCTGCAATCTGCCATCAAAAAGTTGGCAGGCGAGTTTTGTTTTCCAGGGAAAAGCGCCGTTGTTTGTGTTTGGGGGCCTGTGGCTGGGAGTCGCCAGCTGGCTCCTTAGAACCCACGATACGCAGGATGGTTCCCAGACCTGAGTTGGCACCAGTGCCAAGTTGGGCTGGTTTGATAGTACCAAGTGGCTCCTGCAATCTGCCATCCAGAAGCGGGGCCGCTTACTTTTGTTTGCCAGGGAAACGGGCCGAAATATTTGTCTGGGGGCCTCTGGCTGGGGGTGGCTGGCTGGCTCCTGAAAAGCTACGATAGGCAGGATGGTGACCAGACCCATGGTGGCACCAGTGCCAAGTTGGGCTGGTTTGATAATAACAAGTGGCTCCTGCAATCTGCCATCAAAAGTTTGGCAGGCGAGTTTTGTTTTCCAGGGAAAAGCACCGTTGTGTGTGTTTTGGGGCCTGTGGCTGGGAGTGGCCAGCTGGCTCCTTTGAATCCACGATACGCAGGATGGTTCCCAGACCCAAGGTGGCATCAGTGCCAAGTCGGGCTGGTTTGTTAGTACCAAGTGGTTCCTGCAATCTGCCATCCAGAAGCGGGGCAGCTGAATTTTGTTTGCCAGAGAAAAAGGCTGTTGTTTGTGTTTCGGGGCCTGTGGCTGGCAGTGGCCGGCTGGCTCCTGAAAATCCATGATACGCAGCATGGTTCCCAGACCCAAGGTGGCATCAGTGCCAAGTAGGGCTGGTTTCATAGTACCCAGTGGCTCCTGCAATCTGCCATCCAGAAGAGGGGCAGTTGAGTTTTGTTTTCCAGAGAAAAGGGCCGTGGTTTGTGTTTGGGGCCTATGGCTGAGAGTGACCGGCTGGCCCCTGAAAATCCACGATAGGAAGGATGGTTCCCAGATCCAAGGTGGCACCAGTGCCAAGTTTTGCTGGTTTGATACTACCAAGTGCGTCCTGCAATCTGCCATCCAGAAGCGGGGCAGCTTAATTTTGTTTGCCAGGGAAACGGGCCGTGGGTTTTGTTTGGGGGCATATAGCTGAGAGTGGCCGGCTGGCTCCTGAAAATCCACGCTAGGCAGCATGGTTCCCAGATGCAATGTGGCACCAGTGCCAAGTCGGGCTGGTTTGATGGTGCAAAGTGGCTCCTGCAATCTGCCATCCAGAAGCGAGGCAGCTGATTTTTGTTTGCCAGAGGAAAATTCCGTGGATTGTTTTTGGGGGCATATTGCTGGGAGTGGCCGGCTGGCTCCTTAAAATGCTCGATACGCATGATGGTTCCCAGGCCCAAGGTGTCACCACTACCAAGTCGGCCTGCGGTTTTAGTATCAAGTTCATCCTGCAATTTGCCATCCAGAAGAGGGGCAGTTGAGTTTTGTTTGCCAGAGAAACGGGCCGAGGTTTCTGTTTGGGGACATATGGCTGAGAGTGGCCGGCTGGCCCCTGAATAGCCACGATACAGAGCATGGTTCCCAGATCCAAGGTGGCACCAGTGCCAAGTCGGGCTGGTTTGATAGTACCAAGTGTCTCCTGCAATCTGCCATCCAGAAGCAGGGCAGCTTACTTTTGTTTGCCAGAGAAATAGGCCTAGGTTTTTGTTTGGGGGCCTGTGGCTAGGAGTGGCCGGCTGGCTCCTTAGAATCCACGATACGCAGGATGGTTCCCAGACCCAAGGTGGCACCAGTGCCAAGTCGGGCTGGTTTGATTACACCAAGTGCCTCCTGCAATCTCCCATCCAGAAGCGGGGCAGCTGAGTTTTGTTTGCCTGTGAAACGGGCCGTTGTTTTTAATTGGGGTCTGTGGCCGAGAGTGTTCGGCTGGCTCCTGACAACCCACAATACGCAGGATGGTTCCCAGACCCAAGGTGGCACCAGTGCCAAGTCGGGCTGGTTTGATAGTACCAAGTGGCTCCTGCAATCTGCCATCCAGAAGCGGTGCAGTTGAGTTTTGTTTGCCAGAGAAAAGGGCCGTGGGTTGTGTTTGGGGGCATATGGCTGGGAGTGGCCGGCTGTCTCAGTAAAAAGATCGATACGCAGGATGGTTCCCAGACCCAAGGGGGCACCAGTGCCAAGTCGGGCTGTTTTTATAGTACCAAGTGCGTCCTGCAATTTGCCATCCAGAAGAGGGGCAGTTGAGTTTTGTTTTCCAGAGAATAGCGCCGTTGTTTGTGTTTGGGGGCTTGTGGCTCGTAGTGGCCGACTGGCGCCTTAGAATCTGTGTTACGCAGCATGGTTCCCAGACCCAAGGTGGCACCAGTGCCAAGTTGGGCTGGTTTGATAGTACCAAGTGGCTCCTGCAATCTGCCATCCAGAAGCGGGGTAGCTTACTTTTGTTTGCCAGGGAAACGGGCCGAGGTTTGTGACTGGGGACCTATGGCTGGGAGTGACCGGCTGGCTCCTGGAAAGCTACAATAGGCAGGATGGTTACCAGACCCATGGTGGCACCAGTGCCAAGTTGGGCTGGTTTGATAGTACCAAGTGGCTCCTGCAATCTGCCATCAAAAAGTTGGCAGGCGAGTTTTGTTTTCCAGGGAAAAGCGACATTGTTTGTATTTGGGGGCCTGTGGCTGGGAGTGACCGGCTGGCTCCTTTGAACCCACGATACGCAGGATGGTTCCCAGACCCAAGGTGGCACCAGTGCCAAGTTTTGCTGGTTTGATACTACCAAGTGCGTCCTGCAATCTGCCATCCAGAAGCGGGGCAGCTTAGTTTTGTTTGCCAGGGAAACGGGCCGTGGGTTTTGTTTGGGGGTATATAGCTGAGAGTGGCCGGCTGGCTCCTGAAAATCCACGCTAGGCAGCATGGTTCCCAGATGCAATGTGGCACCAGTGCCAAGTCGGGCTGGTTTGATGGTGCAAAGTGGCTCCTGCAATCTGCCATCCAGAAGCGAGGCAGCTGATTTTTGTTTGCCAGAGGAAAATTCCGTGGATTGTTTTTGGGGGCATATTGCTGGGAGTGGCCGGCTGGCTCCTTAAAATGCTCGATACGCATGATGGTTCCCAGGCCCAAGGTGTCACCACTACCAAGTCGGCCTGCGGTTTTAGTATCAAGTTCATCCTGCAATTTGCCATCCAGAAGAGGGGCAGTTGAGTTTTGTTTGCCAGAGAAACGGGCCGAGGTTTCTGTTTGGGGACATATGGCTGAGAGTGGCCGGCTGGCCCCTGAATAGCCACGATACAGAGCATGGTTCCCAGATCCAAGGTGGCACCAGTGCCAAGTCGGGCTGGTTTGATAGTACCAAGTGTCTCCTGCAATCTGCCATCCAGAAGCAGGGCAGCTTACTTTTGTTTGCCAGAGAAATAGGCCTAGGTTTTTGTTTGGGGGCCTGTGGCTAGGAGTGGCCGGCTGGCTCCTTAGAATCCACGATACGCAGGATGGTTCCCAGACCCAAGGTGGCACCAGTGCCAAGTCGGGCTGGTTTGATTACACCAAGTGCCTCCTGCAATCTCCCATCCAGAAGCGGGGCAGCTGAGTTTTGTTTGCCTGTGAAACGGGCCGTTGTTTTTAATTGGGGTCTGTGGCCGAGAGTGTTCGGCTGGCTCCTGACAACCCACAATACGCAGGATGGTTCCCAGACCCAAGGTGGCACCAGTGCCAAGTCGGGCTGGTTTGATAGTACCAAGTGGCTCCTGCAATCTGCCATCCAGAAGCGGTGCAGTTGAGTTTTGTTTGCCAGAGAAAAGGGCCGTGGGTTGTGTTTGGGGGCATATGGCTGGGAGTGGCCGGCTGTCTCAGTAAAAAGATCGATACGCAGGATGGTTCCCAGACCCAAGGGGGCACCAGTGCCAAGTCGGGCTGTTTTTATAGTACCAAGTGCGTCCTGCAATTTGCCATCCAGAAGAGGGGCAGTTGAGTTTTGTTTTCCAGAGAATAGCGCCGTTGTTTGTGTTTGGGGGCTTGTGGCTCGTAGTGGCCGACTGGCGCCTTAGAATCTGTGTTACGCAGCATGGTTCCCAGACCCAAGGTGGCACCAGTGCCAAGTTGGGCTGGTTTGATAGTACCAAGTGGCTCCTGCAATCTGCCATCCAGAAGCGGGGTAGCTTACTTTTGTTTGCCAGGGAAACGGGCCGAGGTTTGTGACTGGGGACCTATGGCTGGGAGTGACCGGCTGGCTCCTGGAAAGCTACAATAGGCAGGATGGTTACCAGACCCATGGTGGCACCAGTGCCAAGTTGGGCTGGTTTGATAGTACCAAGTGGCTCCTGCAATCTGCCATCAAAAAGTTGGCAGGCGAGTTTTGTTTTCCAGGGAAAAGCGACATTGTTTGTATTTGGGGGCCTGTGGCTGGGAGTGACCGGCTGGCTCCTTTGAACCCACGATACGCAGGATGGTTCCCAGACCCAAGGTGGCACCAGTGCCAAGTTTTGCTGGTTTGATACTACCAAGTGCGTCCTGCAATCTGCCATCCAGAAGCGGGGCAGCTTAGTTTTGTTTGCCAGGGAAACGGGCCGTGGGTTTTGTTTGGGGGTATATAGCTGAGAGTGGCCGGCTGGCTCCTGAAAATCCACGCTAGGCAGCATGGTTCCCAGATGCAATGTGGCACCAGTGCCAAGTCGGGCTGGTTTGATGGTGCAAAGTGGCTCCTGCAATCTGCCATCCAGAAGCGAGGCAGCTGATTTTTGTTTGCCAGAGGAAAATTCCGTGGATTGTTTTTGGGGGCATATTGCTGGGAGTGGCCGGCTGGCTCCTTAAAATGCTCGATACGCATGATGGTTCCCAGGCCCAAGGTGTCACCACTACCAAGTCGGCCTGCGGTTTTAGTATCAAGTTCATCCTGCAATTTGCCATCCAGAAGAGGGGCAGTTGAGTTTTGTTTGCCAGAGAAACGGGCCGAGGTTTCTGTTTGGGGACATATGGCTGAGAGTGGCCGGCTGGCCCCTGAATAGCCACGATACAGAGCATGGTTCCCAGATCCAAGGTGGCACCAGTGCCAAGTCGGGCTGGTTTGATAGTACCAAGTGTCTCCTGCAATCTGCCATCCAGAAGCAGGGCAGCTTACTTTTGTTTGCCAGAGAAATAGGCCTAGGTTTTTGTTTGGGGGCCTGTGGCTAGGAGTGGCCGGCTGGCTCCTTAGAATCCACGATACGCAGGATGGTTCCCAGACCAGTGGTGGCACCAGTGCCAAGTCGGGCTGGTTTGATTACACCAAGTGCCTCCTGCAATCTCCCATCCAGAAGCGGGGCAGCTGAGTTTTGTTTGCCTGTGAAACGGGCCGTTGTTTTTAATTGGGGTCTGTGGCCGAGAGTGTTCGGCTGGCTCCTGACAACCCACAATACGCAGGATGGTTCCCAGACCCAAGGTGGCACCAGTGCCAAGTCGGGCTGGTTTGATAGTACCAAGTGGCTCCTGCAATCTGCCATCCAGAAGCGGTGCAGTTGAGTTTTGTTTGCCAGAGAAAAGGGCCGTGGGTTGTGTTTGGGGGCATATGGCTGGGAGTGGCCGGCTGTCTCAGTAAAAAGATCGATACGCAGGATGGTTCCCAGACCCAAGGGGGCACCAGTGCCAAGTCGGGCTGTTTTTATAGTACCAAGTGCGTCCTGCAATTTGCCATCCAGAAGAGGGGCAGTTGAGTTTTGTTTTCCAGAGAATAGCGCCGTTGTTTGTGTTTGGGGGCTTGTGGCTCGTAGTGGCCGACTGGCGCCTTAGAATCTGTGTTACGCAGCATGGTTCCCAGACCCAAGGTGGCACCAGTGCCAAGTTGGGCTGGTTTGATAGTACCAAGTGGCTCCTGCAATCTGCCATCCAGAAGCGGGGTAGCTTACTTTTGTTTGCCAGGGAAACGGGCCGAGGTTTGTGACTGGGGACCTATGGCTGGGAGTGACCGGCTGGCTCCTGGAAAGCTACAATAGGCAGGATGGTTACCAGACCCATGGTGGCACCAGTGCCAAGTTGGGCTGGTTTGATAGTACCAAGTGGCTCCTGCAATCTGCCATCAAAAAGTTGGCAGGCGAGTTTTGTTTTCCAGGGAAAAGCGACATTGTTTGTATTTGGGGGCCTGTGGCTGGGAGTGACCGGCTGGCTCCTTTGAACCCACGATACGCAGGATGGTTCCCAGACCCAAGGTGGCACCAGTGCCAAGTTTTGCTGGTTTGATACTACCAAGTGCGTCCTGCAATCTGCCATCCAGAAGCGGGGCAGCTTAGTTTTGTTTGCCAGGGAAACGGGCCGTGGGTTTTGTTTGGGGGTATATAGCTGAGAGTGGCCGGCTGGCTCCTGAAAATCCACGCTAGGCAGCATGGTTCCCAGATGCAATGTGGCACCAGTGCCAAGTCGGGCTGGTTTGATGGTGCAAAGTGGCTCCTGCAATCTGCCATCCAGAAGCGAGGCAGCTGATTTTTGTTTGCCAGAGGAAAATTCCGTGGATTGTTTTTGGGGGCATATTGCTGGGAGTGGCCGGCTGGCTCCTTAAAATGCTCGATACGCATGATGGTTCCCAGGCCCAAGGTGTCACCACTACCAAGTCGGCCTGCGGTTTTAGTATCAAGTTCATCCTGCAATTTGCCATCCAGAAGAGGGGCAGTTGAGTTTTGTTTGCCAGAGAAACGGGCCGAGGTTTCTGTTTGGGGACATATGGCTGAGAGTGGCCGGCTGGCCCCTGAATAGCCACGATACAGAGCATGGTTCCCAGATCCAAGGTGGCACCAGTGCCAAGTCGGGCTGGTTTGATAGTACCAAGTGTCTCCTGCAATCTGCCATCCAGAAGCAGGGCAGCTTACTTTTGTTTGCCAGAGAAATAGGCCTAGGTTTTTGTTTGGGGGCCTGTGGCTAGGAGTGGCCGGCTGGCTCCTTAGAATCCACGATACGCAGGATGGTTCCCAGACCCAAGGTGGCACCAGTGCCAAGTCGGGCTGGTTTGATTACACCAAGTGCCTCCTGCAATCTCCCATCCAGAAGCGGGGCAGCTGAGTTTTGTTTGCCTGTGAAACGGGCCGTTGTTTTTAATTGGGGTCTGTGGCCGAGAGTGTTCGGCTGGCTCCTGACAACCCACAATACGCAGGATGGTTCCCAGACCCAAGGTGGCACCAGTGCCAAGTCGGGCTGGTTTGATAGTACCAAGTGGCTCCTGCAATCTGCCATCCAGAAGCGGTGCAGTTGAGTTTTGTTTGCCAGAGAAAAGGGCCGTGGGTTGTGTTTGGGGGCATATGGCTGGGAGTGGCCGGCTGTCTCAGTAAAAAGATCGATACGCAGGATGGTTCCCAGACCCAAGGGGGCACCAGTGCCAAGTCGGGCTGTTTTTATAGTACCAAGTGCGTCCTGCAATTTGCCATCCAGAAGAGGGGCAGTTGAGTTTTGTTTTCCAGAGAATAGCGCCGTTGTTTGTGTTTGGGGGCTTGTGGCTCGTAGTGGCCGACTGGCGCCTTAGAATCTGTGTTACGCAGCATGGTTCCCAGACCCAAGGTGGCACCAGTGCCAAGTTGGGCTGGTTTGATAGTACCAAGTGGCTCCTGCAATCTGCCATCCAGAAGCGGGGTAGCTTACTTTTGTTTGCCAGGGAAACGGGCCGAGGTTTGTGACTGGGGACCTATGGCTGGGAGTGACCGGCTGGCTCCTGGAAAGCTACAATAGGCAGGATGGTTACCAGACCCATGGTGGCACCAGTGCCAAGTTGGGCTGGTTTGATAGTACCAAGTGGCTCCTGCAATCTGCCATCAAAAAGTTGGCAGGCGAGATTTGTTTTCCAGGGAAAAGCGACATTGTTTGTATTTGGGGGCCTGTGGCTGGGAGTGACCGGCTGGCTCCTTTGAACCCACGATACGCAGGATGGTTCCCAGACCCAAGGTGGCACCAGTGCCAAGTTTTGCTGGTTTGATACTACCAAGTGCGTCCTGCAATCTGCCATCCAGAAGCGGGGCAGCTTAATTTTGTTTGCCAGGGAAACGGGCCGTGGGTTTTGTTTGGGGGCATATAGCTGAGAGTGGCCGGCTGGCTCCTGAAAATCCACGCTAGGCAGCATGGTTCCCAGATGCAATGTGGCACCAGTGCCAAGTCGGGCTGGTTTGATGGTGCAAAGTGGCTCCTGCAATCTGCCATCCAGAAGCGAGGCAGCTGATTTTTGTTTGCCAGAGGAAAATTCCGTGGATTGTTTTTGGGGGCATATTGCTGGGAGTGGCCGGCTGGCTCCTTAAAATGCTCGATACGCATGATGGTTCCCAGGCCCAAGGTGTCACCACTACCAAGTCGGCCTGCGGTTTTAGTATCAAGTTCATCCTGCAATTTGCCATCCAGAAGAGGGGCAGTTGAGTTTTGTTTGCCAGAGAAACGGGCCGAGGTTTCTGTTTGGGGACATATGGCTGAGAGTGGCCGGCTGGCCCCTGAATAGCCACGATACAGAGCATGGTTCCCAGATCCAAGGTGGCACCAGTGCCAAGTCGGGCTGGTTTGATAGTACCAAGTGTCTCCTGCAATCTGCCATCCAGAAGCAGGGCAGCTTACTTTTGTTTGCCAGAGAAATAGGCCTAGGTTTTTGTTTGGGGGCCTGTGGCTAGGAGTGGCCGGCTGGCTCCTTAGAATCCACGATACGCAGGATGGTTCCCAGACCCAAGGTGGCACCAGTGCCAAGTCGGGCTGGTTTGATTACACCAAGTGCCTCCTGCAATCTCCCATCCAGAAGCGGGGCAGCTGAGTTTTGTTTGCCTGTGAAACGGGCCGTTGTTTTTAATTGGGGTCTGTGGCCGAGAGTGTTCGGCTGGCTCCTGACAACCCACAATACGCAGGATGGTTCCCAGACCCAAGGTGGCACCAGTGCCAAGTCGGGCTGGTTTGATAGTACCAAGTGGCTCCTGCAATCTGCCATCCAGAAGCGGTGCAGTTGAGTTTTGTTTGCCAGAGAAAAGGGCCGTGGGTTGTGTTTGGGGGCATATGGCTGGGAGTGGCCGGCTGTCTCATTAAAAAGATCGATACGCAGGATGGTTCCCAGACCCAAGGGGGCACCAGTGCCAAGTCGGGCTGTTTTTATAGTACCAAGTGCGTCCTGCAATTTGCCATCCAGAAGAGGGGCAGTTGAGTTTTGTTTGCCAGAGAATAGCGCCGTTGTTTGTGTTTGGGGGCCTGTGGCTGGGAGTGGCCGACTGGCGCCTTAGAATCTGTGTTACGCAGCATGGTTCCCAGACCCAAGGTGGCACCAGTGCCAAGTTGGGCTGGTTTGATAGTACCAAGTGGCTCCTGCAATCTGCCATCCAGAAGCGGGGTAGCTTACTTTTGTTTGCCAGGGAAACGGGCCGAGGTTTGTGACTGGGGACCTATGGCTGGGAGTGACCGACTGGCTCCTGGAAAGCTACAATAGGCAGGATGGTGACCAGACCCATGGTGGCACCAGTGCCAAGTTGGGCTGGTTTGATAGTACCAAGTGGCTCCTGCAATCTGCCATCAAAAAGTTGGCAGGCGAGATTTGTTTTCCAGGGAAAAGCGACATTGTTTGTATTTGGGGGCCTGTGGCTGGGAGTGACCGGCTGGCTCCTTTGAACCCACGATACGCAGGATGGTTCCCAGACCCAAGGTGGCACCAGTGCCAAGTTTTGCTGGTTTGATACTACCAAGTGCGTCCTGCAATCTGCCATCCAGAAGCGGGGCAGCTTAATTTTGTTTGCCAGGGAAACGGGCCGTGGGTTTTGTTTGGGGGCATATAGCTGAGAGTGGCCGGCTGGCTCCTGAAAATCCACGCTAGGCAGCATGGTTCCCAGATGCAATGTGGCACCAGTGCCAAGTCGGGCTGGTTTGATGGTGCAAAGTGGCTCCTGCAATCTGCCATCCAGAAGCGAGGCAGCTGATTTTTGTTTGCCAGAGGAAAATTCCGTGGATTGTTTTTAGGGGCATATTGCTGGGAGTGGCCGGCTGGCTCCTTAAAATGCTCGATACGCATGATGGTTCCCAGGCCCAAGGTGTCACCACTACCAAGTCGGCCTGCGGTTTTAGTATCAAGTTCATCCTGCAATTTGCCATCCAGAAGAGGGGCAGTTGAGTTTTGTTTGCCAGAGAAACGGGCCGAGGTTTCTGTTTGGGGACATATGGCTGAGAGTGGCCGGCTGGCCCCTGAATATCCACGATACACAGCATGGTTCCCAGATCCAAGGTGGCACCAGTGCCAAGTCGGGCTGGTTTGATAGTACCAAGTGGCTCCTGCAATCTGCCATCCAGAAGCAGGGCAGCTTACTTTTGTTTGCCAGAGAAATAGGCCTAGGTTTTTGTTTGGGGGCCTGTGGCTAGGAGTGGCCGGCTGGCTCCTTAGAATCCACGATACGCAGGATGGTTCCCAGACCCAAGGTGGCACCAGTGCCAAGTCGGGCTGGTTTGATTACACCAAGTGCCTCCTGCAATCTCCCATCCAGAAGCGGGGCAGCTGAGTTTTGTTTGCCTGTGAAACGGGCCGTTGTTTTTAATTGGGGTCTGTGGCCGAGAGTGTTCGGCTGGCTCCTGACAACCCACAATACGCAGGATGGTTCCCAGACCCAAGGTGGCACCAGTGCCAAGTCGGGCTGGTTTGATAGTACCAAGTGGCTCCTGCAATCTGCCATCCAGAAGCGGTGCAGTTGAGTTTTGTTTGCCAGAGAAAAGGGCCGTGGGTTGTGTTTGGGGGCATATGGCTGGGAGTGGCCGGCTGTCTCATTAAAAAGATCGATACGCAGGATGGTTCCCAGACCCAAGGGGGCACCAGTGCCAAGTCGGGCTGTTTTTATAGTACCAAGTGCGTCCTGCAATTTGCCATCCAGAAGAGGGGCAGTTGAGTTTTGTTTTCCAGAGAATAGCGCCGTTGTTTGTGTTTGGGGGCTTGTGGCTCGTAGTGGCCGACTGGCGCCTTAGAATCTGTGTTACGCAGCATGGTTCCCAGACCCAAGGTGGCACCAGTGCCAAGTTGGGCTGGTTTGATAGTACCAAGTGGCTCCTGCAATCTGCCATCCAGAAGCGGGGTAGCTTACTTTTGTTTGCCAGGGAAACGGGCCGAGGTTTGTGACTGGGGACCTATGGCTGGGAGTGACCGGCTGGCTCCTGGAAAGCTACAATAGGCAGGATGGTTACCAGACCCATGGTGGCACCAGTGCCAAGTTGGGCTGGTTTGATAGTACCAAGTGGCTCCTGCAATCTGCCATCAAAAAGTTGGCAGGCGAGTTTTGTTTTCCAGGGAAAAGCGACATTGTTTGTATTTGGGGGCCTGTGGCTGGGAGTGACCGGCTGGCTCCTTTGAACCCACGATACGCAGGATGGTTCCCAGACCCAAGGTGGCACCAGTGCCAAGTTTTGCTGGTTTGATACTACCAAGTGCGTCCTGCAATCTGCCATCCAGAAGCGGGGCAGCTTAATTTTGTTTGCCAGGGAAACGGGCCGTGGGTTTTGTTTGGGGGTATATAGCTGAGAGTGGCCGGCTGGCTCCTGAAAATCCACGCTAGGCAGCATGGTTCCCAGATGCAATGTGGCACCAGTGCCAAGTCGGGCTGGTTTGATGGTGCAAAGTGGCTCCTGCAATCTGCCATCCAGAAGCGAGGCAGCTGATTTTTGTTTGCCAGAGGAAAATTCCGTGGATTGTTTTTGGGGGCATATTGCTGGGAGTGGCCGGCTGGCTCCTTAAAATGCTCGATACGCATGATGGTTCCCAGGCCCAAGGTGTCACCACTACCAAGTCGGCCTGCGGTTTTAGTATCAAGTTCATCCTGCAATTTGCCATCCAGAAGAGGGGCAGTTGAGTTTTGTTTGCCAGAGAAACGGGCCGAGGTTTCTGTTTGGGGACATATGGCTGAGAGTGGCCGGCTGGCCCCTGAATATCCACGATACAGAGCATGGTTCCCAGATCCAAGGTCGCACCAGTGCCAAGTCGGGCTGGTTTGATAGTACCAAGTGTCTCCTGCAATCTGCCATCCAGAAGCAGGGCAGCTTACTTTTGTTTGCCAGAGAAATAGGCCTAGGTTTTGGTTTGGGGGCCTATGGCTGAGAGTGGCCGGCTGGCCCCTGAAAATCAACGATAGGCAGGATGGTTCCCAGATCCAAGGTGGCACCAGTGCCAAGTAAGGCTGGTTGTATGGTTCAAAGTAACTCCTGCAATCTGCCATCCAGAAGCGGGACAGCTGAGTTTTTTTTGCCAGAGAAAAGGTCCATGGTTTCTTTTTGGGGCATACGGCTGGGAATTGCCGGCTGGCTCCTTAAAATGCTCGATACGCAGGATGGTTCCCAGAGCCAAGGTGGCACCACTGCCAAGTCGGGCTCTTTTTGTAGTACCAAGTGCGTCCTGCAATTTGCCATCCAGAAGAGGGGCAGTTGAGTTTTGTTTGCCAGAGAAAAGGGCCGTTGTTTGTGTTTGGGGGCCTGTGGCTGGGAGTGTTCGGCTGGTTCCTGAATATGTACAATACGCAGGATTGTTCCCAGATCCAAGGTGGCAGCAGTGCCATGTTGTGCTGGTGTGATAGTCCCAAGTGGCTCCTGCAATCTGCCATCCAGAAGTGGGGCAGCTGATTTTTGTTTGCCAGAGAAAAGGTCCGTGGTTTTTTTTGGGGGCATGTGGCTGAGAGTGGCCGGCTGGCCCCTGAAAATCCACGATACACAGGATGGTTCCCAGATCCAAGGTGGCACCTGTGCCAAGTCGGGCTGATTTGATAGTACTAAGTAGCTCCTGCAATCTGCCATGCAGAAGCGGGGCAGCTTACTTTTGTTTGCCAGGGAAACGGGCCGAGGTTTGTGTTTGGGGGCCTATGGCTGAGAGTGACCGGCTGGCTCCTGAAAAGCTACAATAGGCAGGATGGTGACCAGACCCATGGTGGCACCAGTGCCAAGTTGGGCTGGTTTGATAGTACCAAGTGGTTCCTGCAATCTGCCATCCAGAAGCAGGGCAGCTGAGTTTTGTTTGCCAGAGAAAAGGGCCTTGGTTTGTGTTTGGGGGCATATGGCTGGGTGTGGCCAGCTGGCTCCTTAAAATGCACGATATGCAACATGGCTCCCAGACCCAAGGTGGCACAAGTGCCAAGTTGGGCTGGTTTGATAGTACCAAGTGGCTCCTGCAATCTTCCATGATCACGTGGAGAAATACTTTCTGGTTTCAGCCTCATGCTCTTTCTTCTCTCCCTCAACTTCTCTATCACCTCTCATCTGGTTCACATGCGCTGTCTTCAAGGTCCACAGGCTACTTTTCACAGAATCTTCTGGCCTGATGAAGTAAGGATGATGAATAGAACAGAGCTGGGATCTATTTTCCAGTTTGGATAAAATGCATTCTGCACACAAATCCAAGGAGAACGGGCTGCCCCGATGCCCAGAAAATCTTTCACTCCTGCTAGTGTTCTACGTCAACCGCAACTTAGTCTGAAAGAAAAGCTTTTTCTCTGAGAGCATCTGAGAGGTTTGCATGAAGCACTGATATCTGACATATGCAATTTTGAATAGGAGAGGAAAAAGAAAATGGCAAGGAGTTTTTAATTTTAGTGGTTTCAATTTTAATTTCCGTGCACTTTTTCAAAACTTGTCAGCTCAAATGCCCATCAACATCTTTTAGTCATCTGTAAGTCAGTATTCATATAAAATGTGCTTCAAATCCAAAGAATTTCAAATTTGCACTCCAAGCTTCTATGCCTAGATTTATGATTTCCTACACATATTAGATGAAAGGAAGGCCTTTTTTACTGTGGGAGTGCTGGAACACTGGAACAGGTTGCCCAGAGAAGTTGTGGGTGTCCCATCCCTGAAAGTATTCAAGGTCACCTTGGACGGGGCTTGGAGCAGCAACAAAGGAGAAGCTTGATGGTAGAGAAACAAAGTTGGACTATAGAAGAAACTCGGATTGAAGTATAGGATCAAGTTTTCTCTCAGCTCTTGGGGTAAATTCAAAGTTGTACAAAATGACATTTATCTGTGCTATTCACTACTGTAACAGAAAGTTTCATGAAAACTGTACAGAAGATAGTAAATTTTAAAAGAGATAAGAATTACAGCATAAAATCCATGGGATAGGTTACAACATGAGACACTCTCTAAGAGAAAATCTCTGTGTTTCAGCACTTCATCGGGGTAAGATTTCATGAAGTGCCAAAGAAGGCGGCAAAATATCATTCGGGACATTATTTACTGGAATTCAGCCTGGCCATTAGTAGGAACTGCCTTTGAACATATCATGTAGATATACCACACACACTTTCCCTTCACTGAAAAATTACTGTTTACAACAAATAAGCAATTGACGATCAAAATTGATTGAAAGCATCTTAAACATGTCAAGTATTTCATTGTAGATGATCTGTGATCCAAATGCTTCTTCCACCTTCGAGAGGGACAGAAGAATTCTTCCATATCATGATGGTTTAAAATTGTATCAACCAATGTTTTCTGCTGAAAAGATATCATCTATTTTTTTCTATTTTTGGAAGAAAATATTCCTAGACATACAACAGGTGAGAACTAAGTAATTTTAAAGAAACAAATGAAATGAAAATATTCTGTAAATAGAATGAAATGAAAAGCTGTGTTTTAAATAGGAGCTAAATATTAAACAGAATTTTTGTACCAGGCATTTGAATTACTGCACCAGCTCTTTTGCCCATCAAGAGAGGCATTTAGCATTTCAGTCTTTTCCAAGGTGTTCATGATCTGCTATGCTGATCTCTGTGTGTGCCTAGGTGTGTGTGGAGGGGGGGGCATATGAAGGGGAGTGTGTATGTTTGCTTTACAATTGTTGTGGCAGATTCATGCCTCAGCTCCACATTTTGTTTTAAAAAGGTCACACCGAGTGGATATGAAGTTTACTATCAACAAGAGATCGATTCCCAAATCATCCATTTGACTCTCCCTTATAAATCATGTGCTTTGTTGCATATTTTATCAAATATACTTTCAAGCCAGATGGAGGAAGGAGGATGTGGGAATCCCTCCACCATCTTGCAACTTTTATGTAAGTAGGTTTTCAAGAAAATCATCATTTCTCTTTTAAATATGTCTGGAACAGGCATGATGGTAGTGTCAACCTGTTGGAGTTTTTGTTGCTGGAAGAAGTTGTACAAAAGGATTGGTTTTTACATTGACCAGTTACTGAATCAAGCGCAGGAATACATTGGAAATTTAGCTGGGGGTTCCTTTTCCCAGCAGACTACTTCTAGAACGAGCTTGTACACTGAAGCTGACTCTTTTGCTCTCTTTTTGTTTCTTTCCTATTTTCTTGGCTTCTTTGCCACTATCTAGACAATTTTGGAACTTTGTTCCCAACTAAAATGGTTTCAATAGTCTGATTGTGATCATACATTTTTACAAGGAATTTTTAAAATCTTTCCTCGAGTCCAGAAAGTCAAGGACTTAGATCTTTTTCTTCCCTTATCAATATTGCCATGAAATTGATAAATAAAGACCAACTCTTTATTTTTGTTTTTAACCCACGTAGATAATTCCCATCCATTAATCCATTTTGTGGACCAATAGCTGCCATTCTGATGGAAGCTGTCACTTCTTAACAATAGGCATTCTGTGACTATGTTGACAGCACTTTGGGTGAAGATCCTAACTGGTCTTAGATATACATAGGGAGAAATTTGCTCAGCCAGTGTCAGTCTTAAGCATGCGTATCAGAAGATCTTTCTAGAGCTGGGAATTTTCCCATGAAAGGGATTCAGTTAGGGAAGAGACACTTGTGCCAGAGTTTTACATTCTTCTTGAACACTGCTTAAGGAACTTAGATGCCATGTCCATTTGGATCTCTGTCTGCACAGAACTTTGTCATGCCAGTGCTTTGAAATGCATCTTGAAGAGAATTCACTAGCACAGAATGAAAGAGAGTGGAAGGGGTTGGTGGGGCTAACCAGGCCCAACCCCCCTGCCTAAACCAGGATACCTAGAGCCTCTTGCCCAGGATTCTATCTGGGTGTACTTTTAATGTCTTCAAAGATCCAGGCTCCACAATCTTTCTGGGCAGTCTGTGCCGTGGTTCAGTCACCCTGACAGTAAAGAAACATTTACTGATGTTCAAAGGCAATCTCCTGTATTTCAGTGTGTGCCCACTGCCTCTTGTCTTTTCCCTCAGCATCACTGAAAAGACACTGATTCCCTCCCCTTTGCACTATTGCTTCCATATATATGTGTGATGCCATGTAGAGGTATGTCAAAAACCTCCCTGAAGCCCAGGCAGATAATATTCCCTTCATCTACCAGTCAAGTTGATTCATCAGAGGAGTTTAAAGTGATGTTCAGCATGAAATTCCCCTGAAAAATCATGCTAACTACATTATTTGGTCATCTGTCATGTGCCTGGCAAGGATTTCCAGGAAGAGCTGCTTCATCAACTTCCTGGGGATAAAAAAGAGGCTGGCTGGTTTGTACTATGGCGAGTCCTCTTAATTGCCTTTTTTGAAGATGGGTGTCATTTGCTAACATCCACTCTTTAGCCTCTCTTGTCGTCTACATCTTAGCAAAACGCTTTTCCACTATGTCTGGCTAGGAAAAACTGTGCCAGCACAGAAAACATCTCCCATCGTGTTCTAGAAGTTGCACGGATGTCTGCCAAGTGTTTGGCAGGAAGAAAAGAAAAGTTGTCCAAAACAGCTTCCAATCGAATGTTCCTGTGATTGGAAAAGTCAGGAGAGTGCAAAGGTACTGTTTTCTATCAGTTGGCAAGGTGCGCACACAATCCCAGTGTTGTACAGCTTGCTTCTTCACCTTCCCGAAGCTGCCGCTCTCGCCGGCTGCCGGAGCCCAAGAAGCGGCTTCTTCGCGCAAAGACGATTGTGCCGCTCACAGGGCTCTCCTTAGCGCGGCTTCTGCCGAAAGACGCCCGGCAGCGGCTCTTACCTCCGGAGAGCATCCTACCTTCGTCTTTAGCTCCTCTTCTCATCTACACCTCGGCAAAAAGCTTCTCCACTATGTCTGGCTAGGAAAAACTGTGCCAGCACAGAAAACATCTCCCATCGTGTTCTAGAAGTTGCACGGATGTCTGCCAAGTGTTTGGCAGGAAGAAAAGAAAAGTTGTCCAAAACAGCTTCCAATCGAATGTTCCTGTGATTGGAAAAGTCAGGAGAGTGCAAAGGTACTGTTTTCTATCAGTTGGCAAGGTGCGCACACAATCCCAGTGTTGTACAGCTTGCTTCTTCACCTTCCCGAAGCTGCCGCTCTCGCCGGCTGCCGGAGCCCAAGAAGCGGCTTCTTCGCGCAAAGACGATTGTGCCGCTCACAGTGCTCTCCTTAGCGCGGCTTCTGCCGAAAGACGCCCGGCAGCGGCTCTTACCTCCGGAGAGCATCCTACCTTCGTCTTTCGCGTCTTTTGTAGTCTACATCTTAGCAAAACGCTTTTCCACTATGTCTGGCTAGGAAAAACTGTGCCAGCACAGAAAACATCTCCCATCGTGTTCTAGAAGTTGCACGGATGTCTGCCAAGTGTTTGGCAGGAAGAAAAGAAAAGTTGTCCAAAACAGCTTCCAATCGAATGTTCCTGTGATTGGAAAAGTCAGGAGAGTGCAAAGGTACTGTTTTCTATCAGTTGGCAAGGTGCGCACACAATCCCAGTGTTGTACAGCTTGCTTCTTCACCTTCCCGAAGCTGCCGCTCTCGCCGGCTGCCGGAGCCCAAGAAGCGGCTTCTTCGCGCAAAGACGATTGTGCCGCTCACAGTGCTCTCCTTAGCGCGGCTTCTGCCGAAAGACGCCCGGCAGCGGCTCTTACCTCCGGAGAGCATCCTACCTTCGTCTTTCGCGTCTTTTGTAGTCTACGTCTTAGCAAAACGCTTTTCCACTATGTCTGGCTAGGAAAAACTGTGCCAGCACAGAAAACATCTCCCATCGTGTTCTAGAAGTTGCACGGATGTCTGCCAAGTGTTTGGCAGGAAGAAAAGAAAAGTTGTCCAAAACAGCTTCCAATCGAATGTTCCTGTGATTGGAAAAGTCAGGAGAGTGCAAAGGTACTGTTTTCTATCAGTTGGCAAGGTGCGCACACAATCCCAGTGTTGTACAGCTTGCTTCTTCACCTTCCCGAAGCTGCCGCTCTCGCCGGCTGCCGGAGCCCAAGAAGCGGCTTCTTCGCGCAAAGACGATTGTGCCGCTCACAGTGCTCTCCTTAGCGCGGCTTCTGCCGAAAGACGCCCGGCAGCGGCTCTTACCTCCGGAGAGCATCCTACCTTCGTCTTTCGCGTCTTTTGTAGTCTACATCTTAGCAAAACGCTTTTCCACTATGTCTGGCTAGGAAAAACTGTGCCAGCACAGAAAACATCTCCCATCGTGTTCTAGAAGTTGCACGGATGTCTGCCAAGTGTTTGGCAGGAAGAAAAGAAAAGTTGTCCAAAACAGCTTCCAATCGAATGTTCCTGTGATTGGAAAAGTCAGGAGAGTGCAAAGGTACTGTTTTCTATCAGTTGGCAAGGTGCGCACACAATCCCAGTGTTGTACAGCTTGCTTCTTCACCTTCCCGAAGCTGCCGCTCTCGCCGGCTGCCGGAGCCCAAGAAGCGGCTTCTTCGCGCAAAGACGATTGTGCCGCTCACAGGGCTCTCCTTAGCGCGGCTTCTGCCGAAAGACGCCCGGCAGCGGCTCTTACCTCCGGAGAGCATCCTACCTTCGTCTTTCGCGTCTTTTGTAGTCTACATCTTAGCAAAACGCTTTTCCACTATGTCTGGCTAGGAAAAACTGTGCCAGCACAGAAAACATCTCCCATCGTGTTCTAGAAGTTGCACGGATGTCTGCCAAGTGTTTGGCAGGAAGAAAAGAAAAGTTGTCCAAAACAGCTTCCAATCGAATGTTCCTGTGATTGGAAAAGTCAGGAGAGTGCAAAGGTACTGTTTTCTATCAGTTGGCAAGGTGCGCACACAATCCCAGTGTTGTACAGCTTGCTTCTTCACCTTCCCGAAGCTGCCGCTCTCGCCGACTGCCGGAGCCGATGAATCGGCTTCTTCGCGCAAAGACGATTGTGCCGCTCACAGTGCTCTCCTTAGTGCGGCTTCTGCCGAAAGACGCCCGGCAGCGGCTCTTACCTCCGGAGAGCATCCTACCTTCGTCTTTCTCGTCTTTTGTAGTCTACATCTTAGCAAAACGCTTTTCCACTATGTCTGGCTAGGAAAAACTGTGCCAGCACAGAAAACATCTCCCATCGTGTTCTAGAAGTTGCACGGATGTCTGCCAAGTGTTTGGCAGGAAGAAAAGAAAAGTTGTCCAAAACAGCTTCCAATCGAATGTTCCTGTGATTGGAAAAGTCAGGAGAGTGCAAAGGTACTGTTTTCTATCAGTTGGCAAGGTGCGCACACAATCCCAGTGTTGTACAGCTTGCTTCTTCACCTTCCCGAAGCTGCCGCTCTCGCCGGCTGCCGGAGCCCAAGAAGCGGCTTCTTCGCGCAAAGACGATTGTGCCGCTCACAGTGCTCTCCTTAGCGCGGCTTCTGCCGAAAGACGCCCGGCAGCGGCTCTTACCTCCGGAGAGCATCCTACCTTCGTCTTTCGCGTCTTTTGTAGTCTACATCTTAGCAAAACGCTTTTCCACTATGTCTGGCTAGGAAAAACTGTGCCAGCACAGAAAACATCTCCCATCGTGTTCTAGAAGTTGCACGGATGTCTGCCAAGTGTTTGGCAGGAAGAAAAGAAAAGTTGTCCAAAACAGCTTCCAATCGAATGTTCCTGTGATTGGAAAAGTCAGGAGAGTGCAAAGGTACTGTTTTCTATCAGTTGGCAAGGTGCGCACACAATCCCAGTGTTGTACAGCTTGCTTCTTCACCTTCCCGAAGCTGCCGCTCTCGCCGGCTGCCGGAGCCCAAGAAGCGGCTTCTTCGCGCAAAGACGATTGTGCCGCTCACAGGGCTCTCCTTAGCGCGGCTTCTGCCGAAAGACGCCCGGCAGCGGCTCTTACCTCCGGAGAGCATCCTACCTTCGTCTTTCGCGTCTTTTGTAGTCTACATCTTAGCAAAACGCTTTTCCACTATGTCTGGCTAGGAAAAACTGTGCCAGCACAGAAAACATCTCCCATCGTGTTCTAGAAGTTGCACGGATGTCTGCCAAGTGTTTGGCAGGAAGAAAAGAAAAGTTGTCCAAAACAGCTTCCAATCGAATGTTCCTGTGATTGGAAAAGTCAGGAGAGTGCAAAGGTACTGTTTTCTATCAGTTGGCAAGGTGCGCACACAATCCCAGTGTTGTACAGCTTGCTTCTTCACCTTCCCGAAGCTGCCGCTCTCGCCGACTGCCGGAGCCGATGAATCGGCTTCTTCGCGCAAAGACGATTGTGCCGCTCACAGTGCTCTCCTTAGCGCGGCTTCTGCCGAAAGACGCCCGGCAGCGGCTCTTACCTCCGGAGAGCATCCTACCTTCGTCTTTCGCGTCTTTTGTAGTCTACATCTTAGCAAAACGCTTTTCCACTATGTCTGGCTAGGAAAAACTGTGCCAGCACAGAAAACATCTCCCATCGTGTTCTAGAAGTTGCACGGATGTCTGCCAAGTGTTTGGCAGGAAGAAAAGAAAAGTTGTCCAAAACAGCTTCCAATCGAATGTTCCTGTGATTGGAAAAGTCAGGAGAGTGCAAAGGTACTGTTTTCTATCAGTTGGCAAGGTGCGCACACAATCCCAGTGTTGTACAGCTTGCTTCTTCACCTTCCCGAAGCTGCCGCTCTCGCCGGCTGCCGGAGCCCAAGAAGCGGCTTCTTCGCGCAAAGACGATTGTGCCGCTCACAGTGCTCTCCTTAGCGCGGCTTCTGCCGAAAGACGCCCGGCAGCGGCTCTTACCTCCGGAGAGCATCCTACCTTCGTCTTTCGCGTCTTTTGTAGTCTACATCTTAGCAAAACGCTTTTCCACTATGTCTGGCTAGGAAAAACTGTGCCAGCACAGAAAACATCTCCCATCGTGTTCTAGAAGTTGCACGGATGTCTGCCAAGTGTTTGGCAGGAAGAAAAGAAAAGTTGTCCAAAACAGCTTCCAATCGAATGTTCCTGTGATTGGAAAAGTCAGGAGAGTGCAAAGGTACTGTTTTCTATCAGTTGGCAAGGTGCGCACACAATCCCAGTGTTGTACAGCTTGCTTCTTCACCTTCCCGAAGCTGCCGCTCTCGCCGGCTGCCGGAGCCCAAGAAGCGGCTTCTTCGCGCAAAGACGATTGTGCCGCTCACAGGGCTCTCCTTAGCGCGGCTTCTGCCGAAAGACGCCCGGCAGCGGCTCTTACCTCCGGAGAGCATCCTACCTTCGTCTTTCGCGTCTTTTGTAGTCTACATCTTAGCAAAACGCTTTTCCACTATGTCTGGCTAGGAAAAACTGTGCCAGCACAGAAAACATCTCCCATCGTGTTCTAGAAGTTGCACGGATGTCTGCCAAGTGTTTGGCAGGAAGAAAAGAAAAGTTGTCCAAAACAGCTTCCAATCGAATGTTCCTGTGATTGGAAAAGTCAGGAGAGTGCAAAGGTACTGTTTTCTATCAGTTGGCAAGGTGCGCACACAATCCCAGTGTTGTACAGCTTGCTTCTTCACCTTCCCGAAGCAGCCGCTTTCGCCGGCTGCCGGAGCCCAAGAAGCGGCTTCTTCGCGCAAAGACGATTGTGCCGCTCACAGTGCTCTCCTTAGCGCAGCTTCTGCCGAAAGACGCCCGGCAGCGGCTCTTACCTCCTGAGAGTGGCAGCTTCGGGAAGATGAAGAAGCAAGCTGTACAACACTGGGATTGTGTGCGCACCTTGCCAAATGATAGAAAACAGTACCTTTGCACTCTCCTGACTTTTCCAATCACATGAACATTCGATTGGAAGCTGTTTTGGACAACTTTTCTTTTCTTCCTCCCAAACACTTGGCAGACATCCGTGCAACTTCTAGAACACGATGGGAGATGTTTTCTGTGCTGGCACGGGTTTTCCTAGCCAGACATAGTGGAAAAGCGTTTTGCTAAGATGTAGACTACAAAAGACGCGAAAGACGAAGGTAGGATGCTCTCCGGAGGTAAGAGCCGCTGCCGGGCGTCTTTCGGCAGAAGCCGCGCTAAGGAGAGCCCTGTGAGCGGCACAATCGTCTTTGCGCGAAGAAGCCGCTTCTTGGGCTCCGGCAGCCGGCGAGAGCGGCAGCTTCGGGAAGGTGAAGAAGCAAGCTGTACAACACTGGGATTGTGTGCGCACCTTGCCAACTGATAGAAAACAGTACCTTTGCACTCTCCTGACTTTTCCAATCACAGGAACATTCGATTGGAAGCTGTTTTGGACAACTTTTCTTTTCTTCCTGCCAAACACTTGGCAGACATCCGTGCAACTTCTAGAACACGATGGGAGATGTTTTCTGTGCTGGCACAGTTTTTCCTAGCCAGACATAGTGGAAAAGCGTTTTGCTAAGATGTAGACTACAAAAGACGCGAAAGACGAAGGTAGGATGCTCTCCGGAGGTAAGAGCCGCTGCCGGGCGTCTTTCGGCAGAAGCCGCGCTAAGGAGAGCCCTGTGTGCGGCACAATCGTCTTTGCGCGAAGAAGCCGCTTCTTGGGCTCCGGCAGCCGGCGAGAGCGGCAGCTTCGGGAAGGTGAAGAAGCAAGCTGTACAACACTGGGATTGTGTGCGCACCTTGCCAACTGATAGAAAACAGTACCTTTGCACTCTCCTGACTTTTCCAATCACAGGAACATTCGATTGGAAGCTGTTTTGGACAACTTTTCTTTTCTTCCTGCCAAACACTTGGCAGACATCCGTGCAACTTCTAGAACACGATGGGAGATGTTTTCTGTGCTGGCACAGTTTTTCCTAGCCAGACATAGTGGAAAAGCGTTTTGCTAAGATGTAGACTACAAAAGACGCGAAAGACGAAGGTAGGATGCTCTCCGGAGGTAAGAGCCGCTGCCGGGCGTCTTTCGGCAGAAGCCGCGCTAAGGAGAGCACTGTGAGCGGCACAATCGTCTTTGCGCGAAGAAGCCGCTTCTTGGGCTCCGGCAGCCGGCGAGAGCGGCAGCTTCGGGAAGGTGAAGAAGCAAGCTGTACAACACTGGGATTGTGTGCGCACCTTGCCAACTGATAGAAAACAGTACCTTTGCACTCTCCTGACTTTTCCAATCACAGGAACATTCGATTGGAAGCTGTTTTGGACAACTTTTCTTTTCTTCCTGCCAAACACTTGGCAGACATCCGTGCAACTTCTAGAACACGATGGGAGATGTTTTCTGTGCTGGCACAGTTTTTCCTAGCCAGACATAGTGGAAAAGCGTTTTGCTAAGATGTAGACTACAAAAGACGCGAAAGACGAAGGTAGGATGCTCTCCGGAGGTAAGAGCCGCTGCCGGGCGTCTTTCGGCAGAAGCCGCGCTAAGGAGAGCACTGTGAGCGGCACAATCGTCTTTGCGCGAAGAAGCCGCTTCTTGGGCTCCGGCAGCCGGCGAGAGCGGCAGCTTCGGGAAGGTGAAGAAGCAAGCTGTACAACACTGGGATTGTGTGCGCACCTTGCCAACTGATAGAAAACAGTACCTTTGCACTCTCCTGACTTTTCCAATCACAGGAACATTCGATTGGAAGCTGTTTTGGACAACTTTTCTTTTCTTCCTGCCAAACACTTGGCAGACATCCGTGCAACTTCTAGAACACGATGGGAGATGTTTTCTGTGCTGGCACAGTTTTTCCTAGCCAGACATAGTGGAGAAGCTTTTTGCCGAGGTGTAGATGAGAAGAGGAGCTAAAGACGAAGGTAGGATGCTCTCCGGAGGTAAGAGCCGCTGCCGGGCGTCTTTCGGCAGAAGCCGCGCTAAGGAGAGCACTGTGAGCGGCACAATCGTCTTTGCGCGAAGAAGCCGCTTCTTGGGCTCCGGCAGCCGGCGAGAGCGGCAGCTTCGGGAAGGTGAAGAAGCAAGCTGTACAACACTGGGATTGTGTGCGCACCTTGCCAACTGATAGAAAACAGTACCTTTGCACTCTCCTGACTTTTCCAATCACAGGAACATTCGATTGGAAGCTGTTTTGGACAACTTTTCTTTTCTTCCTGCCAAACACTTGGCAGACATCCGTGCAACTTCTAGAACACGATGGGAGATGTTTTCTGTGCTGGCACAGTTTTTCCTAGCCAGACATAGTGGAAAAGCGTTTTGCTAAGATGTAGACGACAAGAGAGGCTAAAGAGTGGATGTTAGCATATGACACCCATCTTCAAAAAAGGCAATTAAGAGGACTCGCCATAGTACAAACCAGCCAGCCTCTTTTTTATCCCCAGGAAGTTGATGAAGCAGCTCTTCCTGGAAATCCTTGCCAGGCACATGACAGATGACCAAATAATGTAGTTAGCATGATTTTTCAGGGGAATTTCATGCTGAACATCACTTTAAACTCCTCTGATGAATCAACTTGACTGGTAGATGAAGGGAATATTATCTGCCTGGGCTTCAGGGAGGTTTTTGACATACCTCTACATGGCATCACACATACATATGGAAGCAATAGTGCAAAGGGGAGGGAATCAGTGTCTTTTCAGTGATGCTGAGGGTAAAGACAAGAGGCAGTGGGCACACACTGAAATACAGGAGATTGCCTTTGAACATCAGTAAATGTTTCTTTACTGTCAGGGTGACTGAACCACGGCACAGACTGCCCAGAAAGATTGTGGAGCCTGGATCTTTGAAGACATTAAAAGTACACCCAGATAGAATCCTGGGCAAGAGGCTCTAGGTATCCTGGTTTAGGCAGGGGGGTTGGGCCTGGTTAGCCCCACCAACCCCTTCCACTCTCTTTCATTCTGTGCTAGTGAATTCTCTTCAAGATGCATTTCAAAGCACTGGCATGACAAAGTTCTGTGCAGACAGAGATCCAAATGGACATGGCATCTAAGTTCCTTAAGCAGTGTTCAAGAAGAATGTAAAACTCTGGCACAAGTGTCTCTTCCCTAACTGAATCCCTTTCATGGGAAAATTCCCAGCTCTAGAAAGATCTTCTGATACGCATGCTTAAGACTGACACTGGCTGAGCAAATTTCTCCCTATGTATATCTAAGACCAGTTAGGATCTTCACCCAAAGTGCTGTCAACATAGTCACAGAATGCCTATTGTTAAGAAGTGACAGCTTCCATCAGAATGGCAGCTATTGGTCCACAAAATGGATTAATGGATGGGAATTATCTACGTGGGTTAAAAACAAAAATAAAGAGTTGGTCTTTATTTATCAATTTCATGGCAATATTGATAAGGGAAGAAAAAGATCTAAGTCCTTGACTTTCTGGACTCGAGGAAAGATTTTAAAAATTCCTTGTAAAAATGTATGATCACAATCAGACTATTGAAACCATTTTAGTTGGGAACAAAGTTCCAAAATTGTCTAGATAGTGGCAAAGAAGCCAAGAAAATAGGAAAGAAACAAAAAGAGAGCAAAAGAGTCAGCTTCAGTGTACAAGCTCGTTCTAGAAGTAGTCTGCTGGGAAAAGGAACCCCCAGCTAAATTTCCAATGTATTCCTGCGCTTGATTCAGTAACTGGTCAATGTAAAAACCAATCCTTTTGTACAACTTCTTCCAGCAACAAAAACTCCAACAGGTTGACACTACCATCATGCCTGTTCCAGACATATTTAAAAGAGAAATGATGATTTTCTTGAAAACCTACTTACATAAAAGTTGCAAGATGGTGGAGGGATTCCCACATCCTCCTTCCTCCATCTGGCTTGAAAGTATATTTGATAAAATATGCAACAAAGCACATGATTTATAAGGGAGAGTCAAATGGATGATTTGGGAATCGATCTCTTGTTGATAGTAAACTTCATATCCACTCGGTGTGACCTTTTTAAAACAAAATGTGGAGCTGAGGCATGAATCTGCCACAACAATTGTAAAGCAAACATACACACTCCCCTTCATATGCCCCCCCCTCCACACACACCTAGGCACACACAGAGATCAGCATAGCAGATCATGAACACCTTGGAAAAGACTGAAATGCCTCTCTTGATGGGCAAAAGAGCTGGTGCAGTAATTCAAATGCCTGGTACAAAAATTCTGTTTAATATTTAGCTCCTATTTAAAACACAGCTTTTCATTTCATTCTATTTACAGAATATTTTCATTTCATTTGTTTCTTTAAAATTACTTAGTTCTCACCTGTTGTATGTCTAGGAATATTTTCTTCCAAAAATAGAAAAAAATAGATGATATCTTTTCAGCAGAAAACATTGGTTGATACAATTTTAAACCATCATGATATGGAAGAATTCTTCTGTCCCACTCGAAGGTGGAAGAAGCATTTGGATCACAGATCATCTACAATGAAATACTTGACATGTTTAAGATGCTTTCAATCAATTTTGATCGTCAATTGCTTATTTGTTGTAAACAGTAATTTTTCAGTGAAGGGAAAGTGTGTGTGGTATATCTACATGATATGTTCAAAGGCAGTTCCTACTAATGGCCAGGCTGAATTCCAGTAAATAATGTCCCGAATGATATTTTGCCGCCTTCTTTGGCACTTCATGAAATCTTACCCCGATGAAGTGCTGAAACACAGAGATTTTCTCTTAGAGAGTGTCTCATGTTGTAACCTATCCCATGGATTTTATGCTGTAATTCTTATCTCTTTTAAAATTTACTATCTTCTGTACAGTTTTCATGAAACTTTCTGTTACAGTAGTGAATAGCACAGATAAATGTCATTTTGTACAACTTTGAATTTACCCCAAGAGCTGAGAGAAAACTTGATCCTATACTTCAATCCGAGTTTCTTCTATAGTCCAACTTTGTTTCTCTACCATCAAGCTTCTCCTTTGTTGCTGCTCCAAGCCCCGTCCAAGGTGACCTTGAATACTTTCAGGGATGGGACACCCACAACTTCTCTGGGCAACCTGTTCCAGTGTTCCAGCACTCCCACAGTAAAAAAGGCCTTCCTTTCATCTAATATGTGTAGGAAATCATAAATCTAGGCATAGAAGCTTGGAGTGCAAATTTGAAATTCTTTGGATTTGAAGCACATTTTATATGAATACTGACTTACAGATGACTAAAAGATGTTGATGGGCATTTGAGCTGACAAGTTTTGAAAAAGTGCACGGAAATTAAAATTGAAACCACTAAAATTAAAAACTCCTTGCCATTTTCTTTTTCCTCTCCTATTCAAAATTGCATATGTCAGATATCAGTGCTTCATGCAAACCTCTCAGATGCTCTCAGAGAAAAAGCTTTTCTTTCAGACTAAGTTGCGGTTGACGTAGAACACTAGCAGGAGTGAAAGATTTTCTGGGCATCGGGGCAGCCCGTTCTCCTTGGATTTGTGTGCAGAATGCATTTTATCCAAACTGGAAAATAGATCCCAGCTCTGTTCTATTCATCATTCTTACTTCATCAGGCCAGAAGATTCTGTGAAAAGTAGCCTGTGGACCTTGAAGACAGCGCATGTGAACCAGATGAGAGGTGATAGAGAAGTTGAGGGAGAGAAGAAAGAGCATGAGGCTGAAACCAGAAAGTATTTCTCCACGTGATCATGGAAGATTGCAGGAGCCACTTGGTACTATCAAACCAGCCCAACTTGGCACTGGTGCCACCTTGGGTCTGGGAGCCATGTTGCATATCGTGCATTTTAAGGAGCCAGCTGGCCACACCCAGCCATATGCCCCCAAACACAAACCAAGGCCCTTTTCTCTGGCAAACAAAACTCAGCTGCCCTGCTTCTGGATGGCAGATTGCAGGAACCACTTGGTACTATCAAACCAGCCGAACTTGGCACTGGTGCCACCATGGGTCTGGTCACCATCCTGCCTATTGTAGCTTTTCAGGAGCCAGCCGGTCACTCTCAGCCATAGGCCCCCAAACACAAACCTCGGCCCGTTTCCCTGGCAAACAAAAGTAAGCTGCCCCGCTTCTGCATGGCAGATTGCAGGAGCTACTTAGTACTATCAAATCAGCCCGACTTGGCACAGGTGCCACCTTGGATCTGGGAACCATCCTGTGTATCGTGGATTTTCAGGGGCCAGCCGGCCACTCTCAGCCATATGCCCCCAAAAACAAACCACGGACCTTTTCTCTGGCAAACAAAAATCAGCTGCCCCACTTCTGGATGGCAGATTGCAGGAGCCACTTGGGACTATCACACCAGCACAACATGGCACTGCTGCCACCTTGGATCTGGGAACAATCCTGCGTATCGTACATATTCAGGAACCAGCCGAACACTCCCAGCCACAGGCCCCCAAACACAAACAACGGCCCATTTCCCTGGCAAACAAAACTCAGCTGCCCCGCTTCTGGATGGCAGTTTGCAGGAGCCACTTGGGACTATCAAACCAGCCCGACTTGGTAATGGTACCACCTTGGATCTGGGAACCATCCGGCGTATCGTGGATTTTCAGGGGCCAGCCGGTCATTCCCAGCCATATGCCCCCAAACACAAACCTCGGCCCTTTCCTCTGGCAAACAAAACTCAACTGCCCCTCTTCTGGATGGCAAATTGCAGGACGCACTTGGTACTACAAAAAGAGCCCGACTTGGCAGTGGTGCCACCTTGGCTCTGGGAACCATCCTGCGTATCGAGCATTTTAAGGAGCCAGCCGGCAATTCCCAGCCGTATGCCCCAAAAAGAGACCATGGACCTTTTCTCTGGCAAAAAAAACTCAGCTGTCCCGCTTCTGGATGGCAGATTGCAGGAGTTACTTTGAACCATACAACCAGCCTTACTTGGCACTGGTGCCACCTTGGATCTGGGAACCATCCTGCCTATCGTTGATTTTCAGGGGCCAGCCGGCCACTCTCAGCCATAGGCCCCCAAACACAAACCACAGCCCTTTTCTCTAGCAAACAAAATTCAACTGCCCCGCTTCTGGATGGCAAATTGCAGGAGCCACTGGGTACTACAAAAACAGCCTGACTTGGCACTGGTGCCACCTTGCGTCTGGTTACCATGCGGCGTATCGTGCATTTTAAGGAGCCAGGTGGCCACTCCCAGCCATATGCCCCCAAACACAACCCACGGCCCTTTTCTCTGGCAAACAAAACTCAGCTGCCCCGCTTCTGGATGGCAGATTGCAGGAGACACTTGGTACTATCAAACCAGCCCGACTTGGCACTGGTGCCACCTTGGGTCTGGGAACCATCCTGCGTATTGTGGATTGTCCGGAGACAGCCGACCACTCTCGGCCACAGAGCCCAATCAAAAACAAAGGTCCGTTTCCCTGGCAAAAAAAACTCAGCCGCCCCGCTTCTGGATGGGAGATTGCAGGAGGCACTTGACACTGTCAAACGAGCCCCACTTGGCACTGGTGCCACCTTGGGTCTGGGAACCATGCTGCGTATCGTGGATTTTCAGGAGCCAGCCGGCCACTGCCAGCCACAGGCCCCCAAACACAAACCACAGCCTTTTCCTCTGGCAAACAAAACTCAGCTGCCCCGCTTCTGGATGGCAGATTGCAGGAGCCACTTGGTACTATCAAACCAGCCCGACTTGGCACTGGTGCCACCTTGGGTCTGGGAACCATCCTGCCTATCGTGGATTTTAAGGAGCCAGCCGGCTACTCCCAGCCACAGGCCCCCAACAAAAACCACGGCCCTTTTTTCTCGCAAACAAAACTTAGCTGCCTCACTTCTGGATGGCAGATTGCAGGAGCCACTTGGTGTAATCAAACCAGCCCGACTTGGCACTGGTGCCACCTTGGGTCTGGGAACCATCCTGCGTATCGTGGATTCTAAGGAGCCAGCCGGCCACTCCCAGCCACAGGCCCCCAAACAAAATCAACGGCGCTGTTCCCTGGAAAACAAAACACGCCTGCCAACTTTTTGATGGAGTTTGCAGGAGCCACTTGGTACTATCAAACCAGCCCGACTTGGCACTGGTGCCACCTTGGGTCTGGGAAACATCCTGCGTATCGTGGATTCTTAGGAGCCAGCCGGCCACTCCTAGCCACAGACCCCCAAACAAAAACCTAGGCCTATTTCTCTGGCAAACAAAAGTAAGCTGCCCTGCTTCTGGACGGCAGATTGCAGGAGACACTTGGTACTATCAAACCAGCCTGACTTGGCACTGGTGCCACCTTGGATCTGGGAACCATGCTGTGTATCGTGGATATTCAGGGGCCAGCTGGCCACTCTCAGCCATATGTCCCCAAACAGAAACCTCGGCCCGTTTCTCTGGCAAACAAAACTCAACTGCCCCTCTTCTGGATGGCAAATTGCAGGATGAACTTGATACTAAAACCGCAGGCCGACTTGGTAGTGGTGACACCTTGGGCCTGGGAACCATCATGCGTATCGAGCATTTTAAGGAGCCAGCCGGCCACTCCCAGCAATATGCCCCCAAAAACAATCCACGGAATTTTTCTCTGGCAAACAAAAATCAGCTGCCCCGCTTCTGGATGGCAGATTGCAGGAGCCACTTTGCACCATCAAACCAGCCCGACTTGGCACTGGTGCCACCTTGCATCTGGGAACCATGCTGCCTAGCGTGGATTTTCAGGAGCCAGCCGGCCACTCTCAGCTATATGCCCCCAAACAAAACCCACGGCCCGTTTCCCTGGCAAACAAAATTAAGCTGCCCCGCTTCTGGATGGCAGATTGCAGGACGCACTTGGTAGTATCAAACCAGCCCGACTTGGCACTGGTGCCACCTTGGGTCTGGGAACCATCCTGCGTATCGTGGGTTCAAAGGAGCCAGCCGGCCACTCCCAGCCACAGGCCCCCAAATACAAACAATGGCGCTTTTCCCTGGAAAACAAAACTCGCCTGCCAACTTTTTGATGGCAGATTGCAGGAGCCACTTGGTACTATCAAATCAGCCCAACTTGGCACTGCTGCCACCATGGGTCTGGTAACCATCCTGCCTATTGTAGCTTTTCAGGAGCCAGCCGGTCACTCCCAGCCATAGGTCCCCAGTCACAAACCTCGGCCCGTTTCCCTGGCAAACAAAAGTAAGCTGCCCCGCTTCTGGATGGCAGATTGCAGGAGCCACTTGGTACTATCAAACCAGCCCAACTTGGCACTGGTGCCACCTTGGGTCTGGGAACCATGCTGCGTAACACAGATTCTAAGGAGCCAGTCGGCCACTCCCAGCCACAAGCCCCCAAACACAAACAACGGCGCTATTCTCTGGCAAACAAAACTCAACTGCCCCTCTTCTGGATGGCAAATTGCAGGACGCACTTGGTACTATAAAAACAGCCCGACTTGGCACTGGTGCCACCTTGGGTCTGGGAACCATCCTGCGTATTGTGGGTTGTCAGGAGCCAGCCGAACACTCTCGGCCACAGACCCCAATTAAAAACAACGGCCCGTTTCACAGGCAAACAAAACTCAGCTGCCCCGCTTCTGGATGGGAGATTGCAGGAGGCACTTGACACTGTGAAACCAGCCCCACTTGGCACTGGTGCCACCTTGGGTCTGGGAACCATGCTGCGTATCATGGATTTTCAGGAGCCAGCCGGTCACTCTCAGCCATAGGCCCCCAAACACAAACCTCGGCCCGTTTCCCTGGCAAACAAAAGTAAGCTGCCCCGCTTCTGCATGGCAGATTGCAGGAGCTACTTAGTACTATCAAATCAGCCCGACTTGGCACAGGTGCCACCTTGGATCTGGGAACCATCCTGTGTATCGTGGATTTTCAGGGGCCAGCCGGCCACTCTCAGCCATATGCCCCCAAAAACAAACCACGGACCTTTTCTCTGGCAAACAAAAATCAGCTGCCCCACTTCTGGATGGCAGATTGCAGGAGCCACTTGGGACTATCACACCAGCACAACATGGCACTGCTGCCACCTTGGATCTGGGAACAATCCTGCGTATCGTACCTATTCAGGAACCAGCCGAACACTCCCAGCCACAGGCACCCAAACACAAACAACGGCCCATTTCCCTGGCAAACAAAAGTAAGCTGCCCCGCTTCTGGATGGCAGTTTGCAGGAGCCACTTGGGACTATCAAACCAGCCCGACTTGGTAATGGTACCACCTTGGATCTGGGAACCATCCGGCGTATCGTGGATTTTCAGGGGCCAGCCGGTCATTCCCAGCCATATGCCCCCAAACACAAACCTCGGCCCTTTTCTCTGGCAAACAAAACTCAACTGCCCCTCTTCTGGATGGCAAATTGCAGGACGCACTTGGTACTACAAAAAGAGCCCGACTTGGCAGTGGTGCCACCTTGGCTCTGGGAACCATCCTGCGTATCGAGCATTTTAAGGAGCCAGCCGGCAATTCCATGCCGTATGCCCCAAAAAGAAACCATGGACCTTTTCTCTGGCAAAAAAAACTCAGCTGTCCCGCTTCTGGATGGCAGATTGCAGGAGTCACTTTGAACCATACAACCAGCCTTACTTGGCACTGGTGCCACCTTGGATCTGGGAACCATCCTGCCTATCGTTGATTTTCAGGGGCCAGCCGGCCACTCTCAGCCATAGGCCCCCAAACACAAACCACAGCCCTTTTCTCTAGCAAACAAAATTCAACTGCCCCGCTTCTGGATGGCAAATTGCAGGAGCCACTGGGTACTACAAAAACAGCCTGACTTGGCACTGGTGCCACCTTGCGTCTGGTTACCATGCGGCGTATCGTGCATTTTAAGGAGCCAGGTGGCCACTCCCAGCCATATGCCCCCAAACACAACCCACGGCCCTTTTCTCTGGCAAACAAAACTCAGCTGCCCCGCTTCTGGATGGCAGATTGCAGGAGACACTTGGTACTATCAAACCAGCCCGACTTGGCACTGGTGCCACCTTGGGTCTGGGAACCATCCTGCGTATTGTGGATTGTCAGGAGACAGCCGACCACTCTCGGCCACAGAGCCCAATCAAAAACAAAGGTCCGTTTCCCTGGCAAAAAAAACTCAGCCGCCCCGCTTCTGGATGGGAGATTGCAGGAGGCACTTGACACTGTCAAACGAGCCCCACTTGGCACTGGTGCCACCTTGGGTCTGGGAACCATGCTGCGTATCATGGATTTTCAGGAGCCAGCCGGCCACTGCCAGCCACAGGCCCCCAAACACAAACCACAGCCTTTTTCTCTGGCAAACAAAACTCAGCTGCCCCGCTTCTGGATGGCAGATTGCAGGAGCCACTTGGTACTATCAAACCAGCCCGACTTGGCACTGGTGCCACCTTGGGTCTGGGAACCATCCTGCCTATCGTGGATTTTAAGGAGCCAGCCGGCTACTCCCAGCCACAGGCCCCCAACAAAAACCACGGCCCTTTTTTCTCGCAAACAAAACTCAGCTGCCCCGCTTCTGGATGGGAGATTGCAGGAGGCACTTGGTGTAATCAAACCAGCCCGACTTGGCACTGGTGCCACCTTGGGTCTGGGAACCATCCTGCGTATCGTGGATTCTAAGGAGCCAGCCGGCCACTCCCAGCCACAGGCCCCCAAACAAAATCAACGGCGCTGTTCCCTGGAAAACAAAACACGCCTGCCAACTTTTTGATCGAGTTTGCAGGAGCCACTTGGTACTATCAAACCAGCCCGACTTGGCACTGGTGCCACCTTGGGTCTGGGAAACATCCTGCGTATCGTGGATTCTTAGGAGCCAGCCGGCCACTCCTAGCCACAGGCCCCCAAACAAAAACCTAGGCCTATTTCTCTGGCAAACAAAAGTAAGCTGCCCTGCTTCTGGATGGCAGATTGCAGGAGACACTTGGTACTATCAAACCAGCCTGACTTGGCACTGGTGCCACCTTGGATCTGGGAACCATGCTGTGTATCGTGGATATTCAGGGGCCAGCCGGCCACTCTCAGCCATATGTCCCCAAACAGAAACCTCGGCCCGTTTCTCTGGCAAACAAAACTCAACTGCCCCTCTTCTGGATGGCAAATTGCAGGATGAACTTGATACTAAAACCGCAGGCCGACTTGGTAGTGGTGACACCTTGGGCCTGGGAACCATCATGCGTATCGAGCATTTTAAGGAGCCAGCCGGCCACTCCCAGCAATATGCCCCCAAAAACAATCCACGGAATTTTTCTCTGGCAAACAAAAATCAGCTGCCCCGCTTCTGGATGGCAGATTGCAGGAGACACTTTGCACCATCAAACCAGCCCGACTTGGCACTGGTGCCACCTTGCATCTGGGAACCATGCTGCCTAGCGTGGATTTTCAGGAGCCAGCCGGCCACTCTCAGCTATATGCCCCCAATCAAAACCCACGGCCCGTTTCCCTGGCAAACAAAAGTAAGCTGCCCCGCTTCTGGATGGCAGATTGCAGGACGCACTTGGTAGTATCAAACCAGCCCGACTTGGCACTGGTGCCACCTTGGGTCTGGGAACCATCCTGCGTATCGTGGGTTCAAAGGAGCCAGCCGGCCACTCCCAGCCACAGGCCCCCAAATACAAACAATGGCGCTTTTCCCTGGAAAACAAAACTCGCCTGCCAACTTTTTGATGGCAGATTGCCGGAGCCACTTGTTACTATCAAACCAGCCCAACTTGGCACTGGTGCCACCATGGGTCTGGTAACCATCCTGCCTATTGTAGATTTTCAGGAGCCAGCCGGTCACTCCCAGCCATAGGTCCCCAGTCACAAACCTCGGCCCGTTTCCCTGGCAAACAAAAGTAAGCTGCCCCGCTTCTGGATGGCAGATTGCAGGAGCCACTTGGTACTATCAAACCAGCCCAACTTGGCACTGGTGCCACCTTGGGTCTGGGAACCATGCTGCGTGACACAGATTCTAAGGAGCCAGTCGGCCACTACCAGCCACAAGCCCCCAAACACAAACAACGGCGCTATTCTCTGGCAAACAAAACTCAACTGCCCCTCTTCTGGATGGCAAATTGCAGGACGCACTTGGTACTATAAAAACAGCCCGACTTGGCACTGGTGCCACCTTGGGTCTGGGAACCATCCTGCGTATTGTGGGTTGTCAGGAGCCAGCCGAACACTCCCAGCCACAGGCCCCCAAATACAAACCAAAGCCTTTTTCTCTGGCAAACAAAACTCAGCTGCCCCGCTTCTGGATGGCAGATTGCAGGAGCCACTTGGGACTATCACACCAGAACAACATGGCACTGCTGCCACCTTGGATCTGGGAACCATCCTTCCTATCGTGGATTTTCAGGGGCCAGCCGGTCACTCTCAGCCATAGGCCCCAAACACAAACCACGGACCTTTTCTCTGGAAAACAAAACTCAACTGCCCCTCTTCTGGATGGCAGATTGCAGGAGCCACTGGGTACTATGAAACCAGCCCTACTTGGCACTGATGCCACCTTGGGTCTGGGAACCATGCTGCGTATCATGGATTTTCAGGAGCCAGCCGGCCACTGCCAGCCACAGGCCCCGAAACACAAACAACAGCCTTTTTCTCTGGCAAACAAAATTCAGCTGCCCCGCTTCTGGATGGCAGATTGCAGGAACCACTTGGTACTAACAAACCAGCCCGACTTGGCACTGGTGCCACCTCTGGTCTGGGAACCATCCTGCGTATCGTGGATTCTAAGGAGCCAGCTGGCCACTCCCAGCCACAGGCCCCAAAACACGCACAACGGTGCTTTTCCCTGGAAAACAAAACTCGCCTGCCAAACTTTTGATGGCAGATTGCAGGAGCCACTTGGTACTATCAAACCAGCCCAACTTGGCACTGGTGCCACCATGGGTCTGGTCACCATCCTGCCTATCGTAGCTTTTCAGGAGCCAGCCAGCCACCCCAATCCAGAGGCCCCCAGACAAATATTTCGGCCCGTTTCCCTGGCAAACAAAAGTAAGCTGCCCCGCTTCTGCATGGCAGATTGCAGGAGCCACTTTGCACCATCAAACCAGCCCAACTTGGCACTGGTGCCACCTCAGGTCTGGGAACCATCCTGCGTATCGTGGGTTCTAAGGAGCCAGCCGGCCACTCCCAGCCACAGGCCCCCAAACACAAACAACGGCGCTTTTCCCTGGAAAACACAACTCGCCTGCCAACTTTTTGATGGCAGATTGCAGGAGCCACTTGGTACTATCAAACCAGCCCAACTTGGCACTGGTGCCACCATGGGTCTGGTCACCATCCTGCCTATCGTAGCTTTTCAGGAGCCAGCCAGCCACCCCCAGCCAGAGGCACCTAGACACAAACCTCGGCCCGTTTCCCTGGCAAACAAAAGTAAGCTGCCCCGCTTCTGCATGGCAGATTGCAGGAGCTGCTTAGTACTATCAAACCAGCCCGACATGGCACTGGTGCCACCTCAGGTCTGGGAACCATCCTGCCTATCGTGGATTTTCAGGGGCCAGCCGGCCACTCTCAGCCATATGCCCCCAAAAACAAACCACGGCCCTTTTCTCTGGCAAACAAAACTCAACTGCCCCTCTTCTGGATGGCAAATTTTAGGACGCCCTTAGTACTACGAACACCGCCCGACGTGGCCCTGGTGCCACCTTGTGTCAGGGAACCATCCTGCATATCGAGCTTTTTAAGGAGCCAGACGGCCACGCCCAGCCATAAACCCCCAAAAACAAACCACGGACCATTTCTCTTGGAAACAAAAATCCGCTGCCCCGCGTCTGGATGGCAGATTGCAGGAGCCACTTTGCACCATCAAACCAGCCCGACTTGGCACTGGTGCCACCTTGGGTCTGGGAACAATCCTGCATATCGTGGATTCTAAGGAGCCAGCCGGCCACTCCCAGCCACAGGCCCCCAAACACAAACAACGGCGCTTTTCCCTGGAAAACAAAATTCGCCTGCCAACTTTTTGATGGCAGATTGCAGGAGCCACTTGGTACTATCAAACCAGCCCAACTTGGCACTGGTGCCACCTCTGGTCTGGGAACCATCCTGCCTATCGTAGCTTTTCAGGAGCCAGCCGGTCACTCCCAGCCATAGACCCCCAGACACAAACCTCGGCCCGTTTCCCTGGAAAACAAAAGTAAGCTACCCCAATTCTGGATGGCAGATTGCAGGAGCCACTTGGTACTATCAAATCAGCCCAACTTGGCACTGGTGCCACCATGGGTCTGGTAAACATCCTGCCTATCGTAGCTTTTCAGGAGCCAGCCGGTCACTCCCTGCCATAGGCCCCTGGACACAAACCTCGGCCCGTTTCCCTGGCAAACAAAAGTAAGCTGCCCCGCTTTTGGATGGCAGATTGCAGGATGCACTTGGTACTTACAAACCAGCCCGACTTGGCCCTGGTGCCACCTTGGCTCTGGGAACCATGCTGCGTAACGTAGATTCTACGAGGACAGGCGGCCACTCCCAGCCACAGGCCTCTAAACAAAAACAACGGCGCTTTTCCCTGGAAAACAAAACTCGCCTGCCAACTTCTTGATGGCAGATTGCAGGAGCCACTTGGTACTATCAAACCAGCCCAACTTGGCACTGGTGCCACCATGGGTCTGGTCACCATCCTGCCTATCGTAGCTTTTTAGGAGCCAGCAGCTCACTCCCAGCCATAGGCCTCCAGACAAATACCTCGGCACGTTTCCCTGGCAAACAAAAGTAGGCTGCCCCGCTTCTGGATGGCAAATTGCAGGACGCACTTGGTACTACGAAAACAGCCCGACTTGGCACTGATGCCACCTTGGGTCAGGGAACAATCCTGCGTATAGAGCTTTTTAAGGAGCCAGCCGGCCACGTCCAGTCATATACCCCCAAAAAAAACCACGGAACATTTCTCCAGCAAACAAAAATCCGCTGCCCCGCGTCTGGATGGCAGATTGCAGGAGCTATTTAGTATTATCAAACCAGGCCGACTTGGCACTGGTGGCACCATGAGTCTGGTAACCATCCTGCCTATCGTAGCTTTTCAGTAGCCAGCCGGTCACTCCCAGCCATAGGCCCCCAGACAAATACCTCGGCCCGTTTCCCTGGGAAACAAAAGTAAGCTGTCCCGCTTCTGGATGGAAGATTGCAGGAGCCACTTGGTACTCTCAAACCAGCCCAACTTGTTCCCAGACCCAAGGTGGCACCAGTGCCAAGTCGGGCTGGTTTGATGGTGCAACGTGGCTCCTGCAATCTGCCATCCAAAAGCGGGGCAGCTTACTTTTGTTTGCCAGGGAAACGGGCCGAGGTTTGTGTCTGGGGGCCTATGGCAGGGAGTGACCGGCTGGCTCCTCAAAAGCAACGATAGGCAGGATGTTTACCAGACCCATGGTGGCACCAGTGCCAAGTTGGGCTGATTTGATAGTACCAAGTGGCTCCTGCAATCTGCGATCCAGAATCGGGGTAGCTTACTTTTGTTTTCCAGGGAAACGGGCCGAGGTTTGTGTCTGGGGGTCTATGGCTGGGAGTGACCGGCTGGCTCCCGAAAAGCTACGATAGGCAGGATGGTTCCCAGACCAGAGGTGGCACCAGTGCCAAGTTGGGCTGGTTTGATAGTACCAAGTGGCTCCTGCAATCTGCCATCAAAAAGTTGGCAGGCGAATTTTGTTTTCCAGGGAAAAGCGCCGTTGTTTTTGTTTGGGGGCCTGTGGCTGGGAGTGGCCGGCTGGCTCCTTAGAATCCACGATATGCAGGATTGTTCCCAGACCCAAGGTGGCACCAGTGCCAAGTCGGGCTGGTTTGATGGTGCAAAGTGGCTCCTGCAATCTGCCATCCAGACGCGGGGCAGCGGATTTTTGTTTCCAAGAGAAATGGTCCGTGGTTTGTTTTTGGGGGTTTATGGCTGGGCGTGGCCGGCTGGCTCCTTAAAAAGCTCGATATGCAGGATGGTTCCCTGACACAAGGTGGCACCAGTGCCACGTCGGGCGGTTTTCGTAGTACAAAGTGCGTCCTAAAATTTGCCATCCAGAAGAGGGGCAGTTGAGTTTTGTTTGCCAGAGAAAAGGGCCGTGGTTTGTTTTTGGGGGCATATGGCTGAGAGTGGCCGGCTGGCTCCTGAAAAGCTACGATAGGCAGGATGTTTACCAGACCCATGGTGGCACCAGTGCCAAGTTGGGCTGATTTGATAGTACCAAGTGGCTCCTGCAATCTGCCATCCAGAATCGGGGTAGCTTACTTTTGTTTTCCAGGGAAACGGGCCGAGCTTTGTGTCTGGGGGTCTATGGTTGGGAGTGGCCGGCTGGCTCCTTAGAAACCACGATACGCAGCATGGTTCCCAGACCTGAGGTGGCACCAGTGCCAAGTTGGGCTGGTTTGATACTACCAAGTGGTTCCTGCAATCTGCCATCCAGAAGCGGGGCAGCTTACTTTTGTTTGCCAGGGAAACGGACCGTTGTTTGTGTTTGGGGGCCTATGGCTGGGACAACCGGCTGGCTCCTTAAAATCTACGATACGCAGGATGGTTCCCAGACCAGAGGTGGCACCAGTGCCCAGTTGGGCTGGTTTGATGGTGCAAAGTGGCTTCTGCAATCTGCCATCCAGAAGCGGGGCAGCTTACTTTTGTTTGCCAGGGAAACGGGCCGAGCTTTGTGTCTCGGGGCCTATGGCTGTGAGTGACCGGCTGGCTCCTGAAAAGCTTCGATAGGCAGGATGGTGACCAGACCCATGGTGGCACCAGTGCCAAGTTGGGCTGGTTTGATAGTACCAAGTGGCTCCTGCAATCTGCCATCAAAATGTTGTCAGGCGAGTTTTGTTTTCCAGGGAAAAGCGTCGTTGTTTGTGTTTGGGGGCCTGTGGCTGGGAGTGGCCGGCTGGCTCCTTAGAAACCACGATACGCAGCATGGTTCCCAGACAAGAGGTGACACCAGTGCCAAGTTGGGCTGGTTTGATAGTACCAAGTGGTTCCTGCAATCTGCCATCCAGAAGCGGGGCAGCTTACTTTTGTTTGCCACGGAAACGGGCCGTTGTTTGTGTTTGGGGGCCTGTGGCTGGGAGTGGCCGACTGGCTCCTTAGAATCCACGATACGCAGGATGGTTCCCAGACCAGAGGTGGCACCAGTGCCAAGTTGGGCTGGTTTGATAATACCAAGTGGCTCCTGCAATCTGCCATCCAGAAGCGGGGCAGCTTAATTTTGTTTGCCAGGGAAACGGGCCAAGGTTTATGTCTGGGGGCCTATGGCTGTGAGTGACCGGCTAGGTCCTGAAAAGCTACGAGAGGCATGATGGTGACCAGACCCATGGTGGCACCAGTGCCAAGTTGGGCTGGTTTGATAGTACCAAGTGGCTCCTGCAATCTGCCATCAAAAATCGGCAAGCGAGTGTTGATTTCCAGGGAAAAGCGTCGTTGTTTGTGTTTGGGGGCCTGTGGCTGGGAGTGGCCGGCTGGCTCCTTAGAATCCACGATACGCAGCATGGTTCCCAGACCCAAGGTGGCACCAGTGCCAAGTCGGGCTGGCTTGATAATACCAAGTGGTTCCTGCAATCGGCCATCAAAATGTTCGCAGGCGAGTTTTGTTTTCCAGGGAAAAGCGCCGTTGTTTGTGCCTGGGGCCCTATGGCCTGGGGTGGACGGATGGCTAATTAGAATCCACGATACACAGGATGGTTCCCAGACCCATGGTGGCACCAGTGCCAAGTTGGGCTGGTTTGATAGTACCAAGTGGTTCCTGCAATCTGCCATCCAGAAGCGGGGCAGCTTACTTTTGTTTGCCAGGGAAACGGTCCGAGGTTTGTGTCTGGGGGCCTATGGCTGGGAGTGACCGGCTGGCTCCTGAAAAGCTACGATAGGCAGGATGGTGACCAGACCCATGGTGGCACCAGTGCCAAGTTGGGCTGGCTTGATAATACCAAGTGGTTCCTGCAATCGGCCATCAAAAAGTTGGCAGGCGAGTTTTGTTTTCCAGGGAAAAGCGCCGTTGTTTGTGCCTGGGGCCCTATGGCCTGGAGTGGACGGATGGCTAATTAGAACCCACGAGACGCAGGATGGTTCCCAGACCTGAGGTGGCACCAGTGCCAAGTTGGGCTGGTTTGACGGTGCAAAGTGGCTCCTGCAATCTGCCATCCAGAAGCGGGGCAGCTTACTTTTGTTTGCCAGGGAAACGGGCCGAAATATTTGTCTGGGGGCCTCTGGCTGGGGGTGGCTGGCTGGCTCCTGAAAAGCTACGATAGGCAGGATGGTGACCAGACCCATGGTGGCACCAGTGCCAAGTTGGGCTGGTTTGATAGTACCAAGTGGCTCCTGCAATCTGCCATCAAAAACTTGGCAGGCGAGTTTTGTTTTCCAGGGAAAAGTGCCGTTGTTTGTGTTTGGGGGCCTGTGGCTGGGAGTGGCCGGCTGGCTCCTTAGAATCCACGATACGCAGCATGGTTCCCAGACCCAAGGTGGCACCAGTGCCAAGTCGGGCTGGCTTGATAATACCAAGTGGTTCCTGCAATCGGCCATCAAAATGTTCGCAGGCGAGTTTTGTTTTCCAGGGAAAAGCGCCTTTGTTTGTGCCTGGGGCCCTATGGCCTGGAGTGGACGGATGGCTAATTAGAATCCACGATACACAGGATGGTTCCCAGACCCATGGTGGCACCAGTGCCAAGTTGGGCTGGTTTGATAGTACCAAGTGGTTCCTGCAATCTGCCATCCAGAAGCGGGGCAGCTTACTTTTGTTTTCCAGGGAAACGGTCCGAGGTTTGTGTCTGGGGGCCTATGGCTGGGAGTGACCGGCTGGCTCCTGAAAAGCTACGATAGGCAGGATGGTGACCAGACCCATGGTGGCACCAGTGCCAAGTTGGGCTGGCTAGATAATACCAAGTGGTTCCTGCAATCGGCCATCAAAAAGTTGGCAGGCGAGTTTTGTTTTCCAGGGAAAAGCGCCGTTGTTTGTGCCTGGGGCCCTAAGGCCTGGAGTGGACGGATGGCTAATTAGAATCCACGATACACAGGATGGTTCCCAGACCCATGGTGGCACCAGTGCCAAGTTGGGCTGGTTTGATAGTACCAAGTGGTTCCTGCAATCTGCCATCCAGAAGCGGGGCAGCTTACTTTTGTTTTCCAGGGAAACGGGCCGAGGTTTTTGTCTGGGGGCCTATGGCTGGGAGTGACCGGCTGGCTCCTGAAAAGCTACGATAGGCAGGATGGTGACCAGACCCATGACGGCACCAGTGTCAAGTTGGGCTGGTTTGATAGTACCAAGTGGCTCCTGCAATCTGCCATCAAAAAGTTGGCAGGCGAGTTTTGTTTTCCAGGGAAAAGCGCCGTTGTTTGTGTTTGGGGGCCTGTGGCTGGGAGTGGCCGGCTGGCTCCTTAGAATCCACGATACTCAGCATGGTTCCCAGATCAGAGGTGGCACCAGTGCCAAGTTGGGCTGGTTTGATAGTACCAAGTGCGTCCGGGAATCTGCCATCCAGAAGCGGGGCAGCTTACTTTTGTTTGCCAGGGAAACGGGCCGAGGTATTTGTCTGGGGGCCTATGGCTGGGAGTGACCCGCTGGCTCCTGAAAAGTTACGATAGGCAGGATGGTGACCAGACCCATGGTGGCACCAGTGCCAAGTTGGGCTGGTTTGATAGTACCAAGTGGCTCCTGCAATCTGCCATCAAAAAGTTGGCAGGCGAGTTTTGTTTTCCAGGGAAAAGCGCCGTTGTTTGTGTTTGGGGGCCTGTGGCTGGGAGTGGCCGGCTGGCTCCTTAGAATCCACGATACGCAGGATGGTTCCCAGACTTGACGTGGCACCAGTGCCAAGTCGGGCTGGTTTGATAGTACCAAGTGCGTCCTGCAATCTGCCATCCAGAAGCGGGGCAGCTTACTTTTGTTTTCCAGGGAAACGGGCCGAGGTATTTGTCTGGGGGCCTATGGCTGGGAGTGACCGGCTGGCTCCTGAAAAGCTACGATAGGCAGGATGGTGACCAGACCCATGGTGGCACCAGTGCCAAGTTGGGCTGGTTTGATAGTACCAAGTGGCTCCTGCAATCTGCCATCAAAAAGTTGTCAGGCGAGTTTTGTTTTCCAGGGAAAAGCGCCGTTGTTTGTGTTTGGGTGCCTGTGGCTGGGAGTGGCCGGCTGGCTCCTTAGAATCCACGATACGCAGGATGGTTCCCAGACCAGTGGTGGCACCAGTGCCAAGTCGGGCTGGTTTGATAGTAACAAGTGCGTCCTACTATCTGCCATCCAGAAGCGGGGCAGCTTACTTTTGTTTGCCAGGGAAACGGGCCGAGCTTTGTGTCTGGGGGCCTATGGCTGGGAGTGACCGGCTGGCTCCTGAAAAGCTACGATAGGCAGGATGGTGACCAGACCCATGGTGGCACCAGTGCCAAGTTGGCCTGGTTTGATAGTACCAAGTGGCTCCTGCAATCTGCCATCAAAAAGTTGTCAGGCGAGTTTTGTTTTCCAGGGAAAAGCGCCGTTGTTTGTGTTTGGGGGCCTGTGGCTGGGAGTGGCCGGCTGGCTCCTTAGAATCCATGATACGCAGGATGGTTCCCAGACCAGAGGTGGCAACAGTGACAAGTCGGGCCAGTTTGATGGTGCAAAGTGGCTCCTGCAATCTGCCATCCAGAAGCAGGGCTGCTTACTTTTGTTTGCCAGGGAAAGGAGCCGAGGTTTGTGTCTGGGGGCCTATGGCTGGGAGTGACCAGCTGGCTCCTGAAAAGGTACGATAGGCAGGATGGTTACCAGACCCATGGTGGCACCAGTGCCAAGTTCGGCTGATTTGATAGTACCAAGTGGCTCCTGCAATCTGCCATCAAAATGTTGGTAGGCGAGTTTTGTTTTCCAGAGAAAAGCGCCGTTGTTTGTGTTTGGGGGCCTGTGGGTGGGAGTGGCCGGATGGCTAATTAGAATCCACGATACGCAGGATGGTTCCCAGACCTAAAGTGGCACCAGTGACAAGTCGGGCCAGTTTGATGGTGCAAAGTTGCTACTGAAATCTGCCATCCAGAAACGGGGCAGCTTACTTTTGTTTGCCAGGGAAACGGGCCAAGGTTTGTGTCTGGGGGCCTATGGCTGTGCGTGACCGGCTAGGTCCTGAAAAGCTACGAGAGGCATGATGGTGACCAGACCCATGGTGGCACCAGTGCCAAGTTGGGCTGGTTTGATAGTACCAAGTGGCTCCTGCAATCTGCCATCAAAAAGTCGGGAAGCGAGTGTTGATTTCCAGGGAAAAGCGCCGTTGTTTTTGTTTGGGGGCCTATGGGTGGGAGTGGCCGGCTGGCTCCTTAGAATCCACGAGACGCAGGATGGTTCCCAGACCTGAGGTGGCACCAGTGCCAAGTTGGGCTGGTTTGATAGTACCAAGTGCGTCCTGCAATCTGCCATCCAGAAGCGGGGTAGCTTACTTTTGTTTGCCAGGGAAACGGTCCGAGGTTTGTGTCTCGGGGCCTATGGCTGGGAGTGACCGGCTGGCTCCTGAAAAGCTACGATAGGCAGGATGGTGACCAGACCCATGGTGGCACCAGTGCCAAGTTGGGCTGGTTTGATAGTACCAAGTGGCTCCTGCAATCTGCCATCAAAAATTTGGCAGGCGAGTTTGTTATCCAGGGAAAAGCGCCGTTGTTTGTGCCTGGGGCCCTATGGCCTGGAGTGGACGGATGGCTAATTAGAATCCACGATACCCAGGATGGTTCCCAGACCCATGGTGGCACCAGTGCCAACTTGGGCTGGTTTGATAGTACCAAGTGGTTCCTGCAATCTGCCATCCAGAAGCGGGGCAGCTTACTTTTGTTTGCCAGGGAAACGGTCCGAGGATTGTGTCTGGGGGCCTAAGCCTGGAAGTGACCGGCTGGCTCGTGAAAAGCTACGATAGGCAGGATGGTGACCAGACCCATGACGGCACCAGTGCCAAGTTGGGCTGGTTTGATAGTACCAAGTGGCTCCTGCAATCTGCCATCAAAAACTTGGCAGGCGAGTTTTGTTTTCCAGGGAAAAGCGCCGTTGTTTGTGTTTGGGGGCCTGTGGCTGGGAGTGGCCGGCTGGCTCCTTAGAATCCACGATACTCAGCATGGTTCCCAGACCAGAGGTGGCACCAGTGCCAAGTTGGGCTGGTTTGATTCTAACTAGTGCGTCCGGGAATCTGCCATCCAGAAGCGGGGCAGCTTACTTTTGTTTGCCAGGGAAACGGGCCGAGGTTTGTGTCTGGGGGCCTATGGCTGGGAGTGGCCGGCTGGCTCATGAAAAGCTACGATAGGCAGGATGGTGACCAGACCCATGGTGGCACCAGTGCCAAGTTGGGCTGGTTTGATAGTACCAAGTGGCTCCTGCAATCTGCCATCAAAAAGTCGGCAAGCGAGTGTTGATTTCCAGGGAAAAGCGTCGTTGTTTGTGTTTGGGGGCCTGTGGCTGGGAGTGGCCGGCTGGCTCCTTAGAATCCACGATACGCAGCATGGTTCCCAGACCCAAGGTGGCACCAGTGCCAAGTCGGGCTGGCTTGATAATACCAAGTGGTTCCTGCAATCGGCCATCAAAAAGTTGGCAGGCGAGTTTTGTTTTCCAGGGAAAAGCGCCGTTGTTTGTGCCTGGGGCCCTATGGCCTGGAGTGGACGGATGGCTAATTAGAATCCACGATACACAGGATGGTTCCCAGACCCATGGTGGCACCAGTGCCAAGTTGGGCTGGTTTGATAGTACCAAGTGGTTCCTGCAATCTGCCATCCAGAAGCGGGGCAGCTTACTTTTGTTTGCCAGGGAAACGGTCCGAGGTTTGTGTCTGGGGGCCTATGGCTGGGAGTGACCGGCTGGCTCCTGAAAAGCTACGATAGGCAGGATGGTGACCAGACCCATGGTGGCACCAGTGCCAAGTTGGGCTGGCTTGATAATACCAAGTGGTTCCTGCAATCGGCCATCAAAAAGTTGGCAGGCGAGTTTTGTTTTCCAGGGAAAAGCGCCGTTGTTTGTGCCTGGGGCCCTATGGCCTGGAGTGGACGGATGGCTAATTAGAACCCACGAGACGCAGGATGGTTCCCAGACCTGAGGTGGCACCAGTGCCAAGTTGGGCTGGTTTGACGGTGCAAAGTGGCTCCTGCAATCTGCCATGCAGAAGCGGGGCAGCTTACTTTTGTTTGCCAGGGAAACGGGCCGAAATATTTGTCTGGGGGCCTCTGGCTGGGGGTGGCTGGCTGGCTCCTGAAAAGCTACGATAGGCAGGATGGTGACCAGACCCATGGTGGCACCAGTGCCAAGTTGGGCTGGTTTGATAGTACCAAGTGGCTCCTGCAATCTGCCATCAAAAACTTGGCAGGCGAGTTTTGTTTTCCAGGGAAAAGCGCCGTTGTTTGTGTTTGGGGGCCTGTGGCAGGGAGTGGCCGGCTGGCTCCTTAGAATCCACGATACGCAGCATGGTTCCCAGACCCAAGGTGGCACCAGTGCCAAGTCGGGCTGGCTTGATAATACCAAGTGGTTCCTGCAATCGGCCATCAAAAAGTTGGCAGGCGAGTTTTGTTTTCCAGGGAAAAGCGCCGTTGTTTGTGCCTGGGGCCCTATGGCCTGGAGTGGACGGATGGCTAATTAGAATCCACGATACACAGGATGGTTCCCAGACCCATGGTGGCACCAGTGCCAAGTTGGGCTGGTTTGATAGTAACAAGTGGTTCCTGCAATCTGCCATCCAGAAGCGGGGCAGCTTACTTTTGTTTGCCAGGGAAACGGTCCGAGGTTTGTGTCTGGGGGCCTATGGCTGGGAGTGACCGGCTGGCTCCTGAAAAGCTACGATAGGCAGGATGGTGACCAGACCCATGGTGGCACCAGTGCCAAGTTGGGCTGGCTAGATAATACCAAGTGGTTCCTGCAATCGGCCATCAAAAAGTTGGCAGGCGAGTTTTGTTTTCCAGGGAAAAGCGCTGTTGTTTGTGCCTGGGGCCCTATGGCCTGGAGTGGACGGATGGCTAATTAGAATCCACGATACAAAGGATGGTTCCCAGACCCATGGTGGCACCAGTGCCAAGTTGGGCTGGTTTGATAGTACCAAGTGGTTCCTGCAATCTGCCATCCAGAAGCGGGGCAGCTTACTTTTGTTTTCCAGGGAAACGGGCCGAGGTTTTTGTCTGGGGGCCTATGGCTGGGAGTGACCGGCTGGCTCGTGAAAAGCTACGATAGGCAGGATGGTGACCAGACCCATGACGGCACCAGTGCCAAGTTGGGCTGGTTTGATAGTACTAAGTGGCTCCTGCAATCTGCCATCACAAACTTGGCGGGCGAGTTTTGTTTTCCAGGGAAAAGCGCCGTTGTTTGTGTTTGGGGGCCTGTGGCTGGGAGTGGCCGGCTGGCTCCTTAGAATCCACGATACTCAGCATGGTTCCCAGATCAGAGGTGGAACCTGTGCCAAGTTGGGCTGGTTTGATAGTACCAAGTGCGTCCGGGAATCTGCCATCCAGAAGCGGGGCAGCTTACTTTTGTTTGCCAGGGAAACGGGCCGTGGGTTTTGTTTGGGGGCCTATGGCTGAGAGTGACCGGCTGGCTCCTGAAAAGTTACGATAGGCAGGATGGTGACCAGACCCATGGTGGCACCAGTGCCAAGTTGGGCTGGTTTGATAGTACCAAGTGGCTCCTGCAATCTGCCATCAAAAAGTTGGCAGGCGAGTTTTGTTTTCCAGGGAAAAGCGCCGTTGTTTGTGTTTGGGGGCCTGTGGCTGGGAGTGGCCGGCTGGCTCCTTAGAATCCACGATACGCAGGATGGTTCCCAGACTTGACGTGGCACCAGTGCCAAGTCGGGCTGGTTTGATAGTACCAAGTGGCTCCTGCAATCAGCCATCCAGAAGCGGGGCAGCTTACTTTTGTTTGCCAGGGAAACGGGCCGAGCTTTGTGTCTGGGGGCCTATGGCTGGGAGTGACCGGCTGGCTCCTGAAAAGCTACGATAGGCAGGATGGTGACCAGACCCATGGTGGCACCAGTGCCAAGTTGGGCTGGTTTGATAGTACCAAGTGGCTCCTGCAATCTGCCATCAAAAAGTTGTCAGGCGAGTTTTGTTTTCCAGGGAAAAGCGCCGTTGTTTGTGTTTGGGGGCCTGTGGCTGGGAGTGGCCGGCTGGCTAATTAGAACCCACGATACGCAGGATGGTTCCCAGACCAGAGGTGGCAACAGTGACAAGTCGGGCCAGTTTGATGGTGCAAAGTGGCTCCTGCAATCTGCCATCCAGAAGCAGGGCTGCTTACTTTTGTTTGCCAGGGAAAGGAGCCGAGGTTTTTGTCTGGGGGCCTATGGCTGGGAGTGACCAGCTGGCTCCTGAAAAGGTACGATAGGCAGGATGTTTACCAGACCCATGGTGGCACCAGTGCCAAGTTGGGCTGATTTGATAGTACCAAGTGGCTCCTGCAATCTGCCATCAAAATGTTGGTAGGCGAGTTTTGTTTTCCAGGGAAAAGCGCCGTTGTTTGTGTTTGGGGGCCTGTGGGTGGGAGTGGCCGGATGGCTAATTAGAATCCACGATACGCAGGATGGTTCCCAGACCTAAAGTGGCACCAGTGACAAGTCGGGCCAGTTTGATGGTGCAAAGTTGCTACTGAAATATGCCATCCAGAAACGGGGCAGCTTACTTTTGTTTGCCAGGGAAACGGGCCAAGGTTTGTGTCTGGGGGCCTATGGCTGTGAGTGACCCGCTAGGTCCTTAAAAGCTACGAGAGGCATGATGGTGACCAGACCCATGGTGGCACCAGTGCCAAGTTGGGCTGGTTTGATAGTACCAAGTGGCTCCTGCAATCTGCCATCAAAAAGTCGGCAAGCGAGTGTTGATTTCCAGGGAAAAGCGCCGTTGTTTGTGTTTGGGGGCCTGTGGCAGGGAGTGGCCGGCTGGCTCCTTAGAATCCACGATACGCAGCATGGTTCCCAGACCCAAGGTGGCACCAGTGCCAAGTCGGGCTGGCTTGATAATACCAAGTGGTTCCTGCAATCGGCCATCAAAAAGTTGGCAGGCGAGTTTTGTTTTCCAGGGAAAAGCGCCGTTGTTTTTGTTTGGGGGCCTATGGGTGGGAGTGGCCGGCTGGCTCCTTAGAATCCACGAGACGCAGGATGGTTCCCAGACCTGAGGTGGCACCAGTGCCAAGTTGGGCTGGTTTGATAGTACCAAGTGCGTCCTGCAATCTGCCATCCAGAAGCGGGGTAGCTTACTTTTGTTTGCCAGGGAAACGGGCCGAGGTTTGTGTCTCGGGGCCTATGGCTGGGAGTGACCGGCTGGCTCCTGAAAAGCTACGATAGGCAGGATGGTGACCAGACCCATGGTGGCACCAGTGCCAAGTTGGGCTGGTTTGATAGTACCAAGTGGCTCCTGCAATCTGCCATCAAAAAGTTGGCAGGTGAGTTTTGTTTTCCAGGGAAAAGCGCCGTTGTTTGTGTTTGGGGGCCTGTGGTTGGGAGTGGCCGGCTGGCTCCTTAGAATCCACGATACGCAGGATGGTTCCCAGACCAGAGGTCGCAGCAGTGCCAAGTCGGGCTGGTTTGATGGTGCAAAGTGGCTCCTGCAATCTGCCATCCAGAAGCGGGGTAGCTTACTTTTGTTTGCCAGGGAAACGGGCCGAGGTTTGTGACTGGGGGCCTATGGCTGGGAGTGACCGGCTGGCGCCTGAAAAGCTACGATAGGCAGGATGGTGACCAGACCCATGGTGGCACCAGTGCCAAGTTGGGCTGGTTTGATAGTACCAAGTGGCTCCTGCAATCTGCCATCAAAAACTTGGCAGGCCAGTTTTGTTTTCCAGGGAAAAGCGCCGTTGTTTCTGTTTGGGGGCCTGTGGCTGGGAGTGGCCGGCTGCCTCCTTTGAACCCAGGATACGCAGGATGGTTCCCAGAGCCAAGGTTACGCCAGTGCCAAGTTCGGCTGGTTTGATAGTACCAAGTGGATCCTGCAAACTGCCATCCAGAAGCGGGACAGCTTAATTTTGTTTCCCAGGGAAACGGGCCGAGGTATTTGTCTGGGGGCCTATGGCTGGGCGTGACTGGCTGGCTACTGAAAAGCTACGATAGGCAGGATGGTTACCAGGCTCATGGTGGCCCCACTGCCAAGTCGGGCTGGTTTGATAATACTAAATAACTCCTGAAATCTGCCATCCAGACGCGGGGCAGCGGATTTCTGTTTGCTGGAGAAAAGTTCCGTGGTTTTTTTTTGGGGGTATATGGCTGGACGTGGCCGGCTGGCTCCTTAAAAATCTCGATACGCAGGATTGTTCCCTGACCCAAGGTGGCATGAGTGCCAAGTCGGGCTGTTTTCGTAGTACAAAGTGCGTCCTGCAATTTGCCATCCAGAAGAGGGGCAGTTGAGTTTTGTTTGCCAGAGAAAAGGACCGTGGTATATGTTTGGGGGCATATGGCTGAGAGTGGCCGGCTGGCCCCTGAAAATCCACGATAGGCAGGATGGTTCCCAGAACCAAGGTGGCACCAGTGCCATGTTGGCCTGGTTTGATAGTACCATGTGGCTCCTGCAATCTGCCATCCAGAAGCGGGGCTGCTTACTTTTGCTTGCCAGGGAAACGGGCCGAGATATTTGTCTGGGGGCCTATGGCTGGGAGTGACCGGCTGGCTCCTGAAAAGCTACGATAGGCAGGATGGTGACCAGACCCATGGTGGCACCAGTGCCAAGTTGGGCTGGTTTGATAGTACCAAGTGGCTCCTGCAATCTGCCATCCAAAAGTTGTCAGGCGAGTTTTGTTTTCCAGGGAAAAGCGCCGTTGTTCTTGTTTAGAGGCCTGTGGCTGGGAGTGGCCGGCTGCCTCCTTTGAACCCAGGATACGCAGGATGGTTCCCAGAGCCAAGGTGGCACCAGTGCCAAGTTGGGCTGGTTTGATAGTACCAAGTGGCTCCTGCAATCTGCCATCCAGAAGCGGGACAGCTTACTTTTGTTTCCCAGGGAAACGGGCCGAGGTATTTGTCTGGGGGCCTATGGCTGGGAGTGACCGGCTGGCTACTGAAAAGCTACGATAGGCAGGATGGTTACCAGACTCATGGTGGCACCAGTGCCAAGTCGGGCTGGTTTGATAATACTAAATAGCTCCTGAAATCTGCCATTCAGACGCGGGGCAGCGGATTTTTGTTTGCTGGAGAAAAGTTCCGTGGTTTTTTTTTGGGGGTATATGGCTGGACGTGGCCGGCTGGCTCCATAAAAAGATCGATACGCAGGATTGTTCCCTGACCCAAGGTGGCATCAGTGCCAAGTCGGGCTGTTTTCGTAGTACCAAGTGCGTCCTGCAATTTGCCATCCAGAAGAGGGGCAGTTGAGTTTTGTTTGTCAGAGAAAAGGGCCGTGGTATGTGTTTGGATCCATATGGCTGAGATTGGCCGGCTGGCCCCTGAAAATCCACGATAGGCAGGATGGTTTCCAGAGCCAAGGTGGCACCAGTGCCATGTTTGCCTGGTATGATAGTACCATGTGCCTCCTGCTATCTGCCATCAAAATGTTGGCAGGCGAGTTTTGTTTTCCAGGGAAAAGCGCCGTATTTTGTGTTTGGGCGCCTGTGGCTCAGAGTGGCCGGGTGGCTGCTTAGAATCCACGATACGCAGGATGGTTCCCAGACCCAAGGTGGCACCAGTGCCAAGTCGGGCTGGTTTGATGGTGCAAAGTGGCTCCTGCAATCTGCCATCCAGACGCGGGGCAGCGGATTTTTGTTTCCATGAGAAATGGTCCGTGGTTTGTTTTTGGGGGTATATGGCTCGGCGTGGCCGGCTGGCTCCTTAAAAAGCTCGATATGCAGGATGGTTCCCTGACACAAGGTGGGACCAGTGCCACGTCGGGCGGTTTTCGTAGTACAAAGTGCGTCCTAAAATTTGCCATCCAGAAGAGGGGCAGTTGAGTTTTGTTTGCCTGTGAAACGGGCCGTTGTTTTTGATTGGGGTCTGTGGCCGAGAGTGTTCGGCTGGCTCCTGACAACCCACAATACGCAGGATGGTTCCCAGACCCAAGGTGGCACCAGTGCCAAGTCGGGCTGGTTTGATAGTACCAAGTGCCTCCTGCAATCTGCCATCCAGAAGCGGTGCAGTTGAGTTTTGTTTGCCAGAGAAAAGGGCCGTGGGTTGTGTTTGGGGGCATATGGCTGGGAGTGGCCGGCTGTCTCATTAAAAAGATCGATACGCAGGATGGTTCCGAGACCCAAGGTGGCACCAGTGCCAAGTCGGGCTGTTTTTATAGTACCAAGTGCGTCCTGCAATTTGCCATCCAGAAGAGGGGCAGTGGAGTTTTGTTTGCCAGAGAATAGCGCCGTTGTTTGTGTTTGGGGGCTTGTGGCTGGGAGTGGCCGACTGGCGCCTTAGAATCTGTGTTACGCAGCATGGTTCCCAGACCAGAGGTGGCACCAGTTCCAAGTCGGGCTGGTTTGATAGTACCAAGGGGCTCCTGCAATCTGCCATCCAGAAGCGGGGCAGCTTACTTTTGTTTGCCAGGGAAACGGGCCGAGGTTTGTGACTGGGGACCTATGGCTGGGAGTGACCGGCTGGCTCCTGAAAAGCTACGATAGGCAGGATGGTGACCAGACCCATGGTGGCACCAGTGCCAAGTTGGGCTGGTTTGATAGTACCAAGTGGCTCCTGCAATCTGCCATCAAAAAGTTGGCAGGCGAGTTTTGTTTTCCAGGGAAAAGCGCCGTTGTTTGTGTTTGAGGGCCTGTGGCTGGGAGTGGCCGGCTGGCTCCTTAGAATCCACGATACGCAGGATGGTTCCCAGACCAGAGGTGGCACCTTTGCCAAGTTGGGCTGGTTTGATAGTACCAAGTGCGTCCTGCAATCTGCCATCCAGAAGCGGGGCAGCTTACTTTTGTTTGCCAGGGAAACGGGCCGAGGTTTGTGTCTGGGGGCCTATGGCTGGGAGTGACCTGCTAGGTCCTGAAAAGCTGCGATAGGCAGGATGGTGACCAGACCCATGGTGGCACCAGTGCCAAGTTGGGCTGGTTTGATAGTACCAAGTGGCTCCTGCAATCTGCCATCCAGAAGCGGGGTAGCTTACTTTTGTTTGCCAGGGAAACGGGCAGAGCTTTGTGTCTGGGGGCATATGGCTGAGAGTGGCCGTCTGGCCCCTGAAAATCCACGATAGGCAGGATGGTTCCCAGACCAGAGGTGGCACCAGTGCCAAGTCGGGCTGGTTTGATAGTACTAAATAGCACCTGCAATCTGCCATCAAAAAGTTGGCAGGCCAGTTTTGTTTTCCAAGGAAAAGCACCGTTGTTTGTGTTTGGGGGACTGTGGCTGGGAGTGGCCGGCTGGCTCCTTAGAACACACGATACGCAGGATGGTTCCCAGACCCAAGGTGGCACCAGTGCCACGTCGGGCTGGTTTGATGGTGAAAAGTGGCTCCTGCAATCTGCCATCCTGAAGCGGGGTAGCTTACTTTTGTGTGCCAGGGAAACGGGCCGAGGTTTATGACTGGGGGCCTAGGGCTAGGAGTGACAGGCTGGCTCCTGAAAAGCTACAATAGGCAGGATGGTTCCCAGACCCATGGTGGCACCAGTGCCAAGTTGGGCTGGTTTGATAGTCCCAAGTGTCTCCTGCAATCTGCCATCCAGAAGCGGGGCAGCTTACTTTTGTTTGCCAGAGAAATAGGCCTAGGTTTTTGTTTGGGGGCCTGTGGCTAGGAGTGGCCGGCTGGCTCCTAAGAATCCACGATACGCAGGATGTTTACCAGACCCATGGTGGCACCAGTGCCAAGTTGGGCTGGTTTGATAGTACCATTGGCTCCTGCAAACTCCATCAAAAAGTTGGCAGGCGTGTTTTGTTTTCCAGGGAACAGCGCCGTTGATTTTGTTTGGGGGCCTGTGGCTGGGAGTGGCCGGCTGGCTCCTTAGAGACCACGATACGCAGGAAGGTTCCCAGACCCAAGGTGGCACCAGTGCCAAGTTGGGCTGGTTTGATAGTACCAAGTGCGTCCTGCAATCTGCCATCCACAAGCGGCGCCGCTTAGTTTTGTTTGCCACGGAAACGGGCCGAGGTTTGTGTCTGGGGGCCTATGGCTGGGAGTGACCGGCTAGGTCCTGAAAATCTACGATAGGCAGGATGGTTCCCAGACCCATGGTGGCACCAGTGCCAAGTTGGGCTGGTTTGATAGTACCAAGTGGCTCCGGCAATCTGCCATCAAAATTTGGCAGGCGAGTTTTGTTTTCCAGGGAAAAGCGCCGTTGTTTGTGTTTGAGGGCCTGTGGCTGGGAGTGGCCGGCTGGCTCCTTAGAATCCACGATACGCAGGATGGTTCCCAGACCTGAGGTGGCACCAGTGCCAAGTCGGGCTAGTTTGATGGTGCAAAGTGGCTCCTGCAATCTGCCATCCAGAAGCGGGGCAGCTTACTTTTGTTTTCCAGGGAAACGGGCCGAGCTTTTTGTCTGGGGTCTATGGCTGGGAGTGACCGGCTGGCTCCTGAAAAGCTACGATAGGCAGGATGGTGACCAGACCCATGGTGGCACCAGAGCCATGTTCGGCTGATTTCAAAGTACAAAGTTGCTCCTGCAATCTTCCATCAAAAAGTCAGCAGGCGAGTTTTGTTTTCCAGGGAAAAGCGCCGTTGTTTGTGTCTGCGGGCCTGTGGCTGGAGTGGCCGGCTGGCTCCTTTCAACACACGATACGCCGGATGGTTCCCAGACCTGAGGTGGCACCAGTGCCAAGTTGGGCTGGTTTGATAGTACCAAGTGGTTCCTGCAATCTGCCATCAAAATGTTGGCAGACGAGTTTTGTTTTCCAGGGAAAAGCGCCGTTGTTTTTGTTTGGAGGCCTGTGGCTGGGAGTGGCCTGCTGGCTCCTTAGAATCCACGATACGCAGGATGGTTCCCAGACCAGAGGTGGCACCAGTACCAAGTCGGGCTGGTTTGATAATAACAAGTGGATCCTGCAATCTGCCATCCAGAAGCGGGGCAGCTTACTTTTGTTTGCCAGGGAAACGGGCCGAGCTTTGTGTCTGGGGGCCTATGGCTGGGAGTGACCGGCTGGCTCCTGAAAAGCTACGATAGGCAGGATGGTGACCAGACCCATGGTGGCACCAGTGCCAAGTTGGCCTGGTTTGATAGTACCAAGTGGCTCCTGCAATCTGCCATCAAGAAGTTGGCAGGCGAGTTTTGTTTTCCAGGGAAAAGCGTCGTTGTTTGTGTTTGGGGGCCTGTGGCTGGGAGTGGCCGTCTTGCTAATTGGAATCCACGATACGCATGATGGTTCCCAGACCTGAGGTGGCACCAGTGACAAGTCGGGCCAGTTTGATGGTGCAAAGTGGCTCCTGCAATCTGCCATCCAGAAGCGGGGCAGCTTACTTTTGTTTGCCAGGGAAACGGGCCGAGGTTTGTGACTGGGGGCCTATGGCTGGGAGTGACCGGCTGGCTCCTGAAAAGCTACGATAATCAGGATGGTGACCAGACCCATGGTGGCACCAGTGCCAAGTTGGGCTGATTTGATAGTACCAAGTGGCTCCTGCGATCTGCCATCAAAAAGTTGGCAGGCGAGTTTTGTTTTCCAGGGAAAAGCGCTGTTGTTTGTATTTGGGGGCCTGTGGCTGGGAGTGACCGGCTGGCTCCTTAGAATCCACGATACACAGGATGGTTCCCAGACCCAAGGTGGCACCAGTGCCAAGTTGGGCTGGTTTGATTATACCAAGTGGTTCCTGCAATCTGCCATCCAGAAGCGGGGCAGCTTACTTTTGTTTGCCAGGGAAACGGGCCGAGCTTTGTGTCTGGGGGCCTATGGCTGGGAGTGACCTGCTAGGTCCTGAAAAGCTACGATAGGCAGGATGGTGACCAGACCCATGGTGGCACCAGTGCCAAGTTGGGCTGGTTTGATAGTACCAAGTGGCTCCTGCAATCTGCCATCAAAAAGTTGGCAGGCGAGTTTTGTTTTCCAGGAAAAAGCGCCGTTGTTTGTGTTTGGGGGCCTGTGGCTGGGAGTGGCCGGCTGACTCCTTAGAATCCACGATACGCAGCATTGTTCCCAGACCAGAGGTGGCACCAGTGCCAAGTCGGGCTAGTTTGATGGTGCAAAGTGGCTCCTGCAATCTGCCATCCAGTAGCGGGGTAGCTTACTTTTTTTTGCCAGGGAAACGGGCCGAGGTTTTTGTCTGGAGGCCTATGGCTGGGAGTGACCGGCTAGGTCCTGAAAAGCTACGATAGGCAGGATGGTGACCAGACCCATGGTGGCACCAGTGCCAAGTTGGGCTGGTTTGATAGTACCAAGTGGCTCCTGCAATCTGCCATCAAAACGTTGTCAGGCGAGTTTTGTTTTCCAGGGAAAAGCGCCGTTGTTTGTGTTTGCGGGCCTGTGGCTGGGAGTGGCCGGCTGGCTCCTTAGAATCCACGATACGCAGGATGGTTCCCAGACCCAAGATGGCACCAGTGCCAAGTCGGGCTGGTTTGATAGTACCAAGTGGTTCCTGCAATCTGCCATCCAGAAGCGGGGTAGCTTACTTTTGTTTGCCAGGGAAACGGGCCGAGCTTTGTTTTTGGGGGCCTGTGGCTGGCAGTGGCCAGCTGGCTCCTGAAAATCCATGATACGCAGCATGGTTCCCAGACCCAAGATGGCACCAGTGCCAAGTGGGGCTGGTTTGACAGTGTCAAGTGCCTCATGCAATCTCCCATCCAGAAACGGGGCAGCTGAGTTCTTTTGCCTGTGAACCGGCCGTTGTTTTTGATTGGGGTCTGTGGCCGAGAATGGTCGACTGGCTACTGACAATCCACAATACGCAGGATGGTTCCCAGACTCAAGGTGGCACCAGGGCCAAGTCGGGCTCGTTTGATAGTACCAAGTGGCTCCTGCAATCTGCCATCCTGACGCGGGGCAGCGGATCTTTGTTTGCCAGAGTAAAGTTCCGTGGTTTGTTTTTGGGGGCATATGGCTGGGAGTGGCCGGCTGGCTCCTTAAGAAGCTCGATACGCAGGATGGTTCCCAGATCCATGGTGGCACCATTGCCTAGTTTGGCTGTTTTTGTAGTACCAAGTGCGTCCTGCAATTTTCCATCCAGAAGAAGGGCAGTTGAGTTTTGTTTTCCAGGGAAAAGCGCCGTTGTTTTTGTTTGGAGGCCTGTGGCTGGGAGTGGCCGGCTGGCTCCTTTCAACACACGATACGCCGGATGGTTCCCAACCCAAGGTGGCACCAGTGCCAAGTTGGGCTGGTTTGATAGTACCAAGTGGCTCCTGCAATCAGCCATCCAGAAGCGGGGCAGCTTACTTTTGTTTGCCAGGGAAACGGGCCGAGGTTTGTGACTGGGGGCCTATGGCTGGGAGTGACCGGCTGGCTCCTGAAAAGCTACGATAATCAGGATGGTGACCAGACCCATGGTGGCACCAGTGCCAAGTTGGGCTGATTTGATAGTACCAAGTGGCTCCTGCGATCTGCCATCAAAAAGTTGGCAGGCGAGTTTTGTTTTCCAGGGAAAAGCGCTGTTGTTTGTATTTGGGGGCCTGTGGCTGGGAGTGACCGGCTGGCTCCTTAGAATCCACGATACACAGGATGGTTCCCAGACCCAAGGTGGCACCAGTGCCAAGTTGGGCTGGTTTGATTATACCAAGTGGTTCCTGCAATCTGCCATCCAGAAGCGGGGCAGCTTACTTTTGTTTGCCAGGGAAACGGGCCGAGCTTTGTGTCTGGGGGCCTATGGCTGGGAGTGACCTGCTAGGTCCTGAAAAGCTACGATAGGCAGGATGGTGACCAGACCCATGGTGGCACCAGTGCCAAGTTGGGCTGGTTTGATAGTACCAAGTGGCTCCTGCAATCTGCCATCAAAAAGTTGGCAGGCGAGTTTTGTTTTCCAGGAAAAAGCGCCGTTGTTTGTGTTTGGGGGCCTGTGGCTGGGAGTGGCCGGCTGGCTCCTTAGAATCCACGATACGCAGCATTGTTCCCAGACCAGAGGTGGCACCAGTGCCAAGTCGGGCTAGTTTGATGGTGCAAAGTGGCTCCTGCAATCTGCCATCCAGACGCAGGGCAGCAGATTTTTGTTTCCAAGAGAAATGGTCCGTGGTTTGTTTTTGGGGGTATATGGCTGGGCGTGGCCTGCTGGCTCCTTAAAAAGCTACGATAGGCAGGATGGTTCCCTGACCCAAGGTGGCACCAGTGCCAAGTCGGGCGGTTTTCGTAGTACAAAGTGCGTCCTAAAATTTGCCATCCAGAAGAGGGGCAGTTGAGTTTTGTTTATCAGAGAAAAGGGCCGTGGTTTTTTTTTGGGGGCATATGGCTGAGAGTGGCCGTCTGGCCCCTGAAAATCCACGATAGGCAGGATGGTTCCCAGACCAGAGGTGGCACCAGTGCCAAGTCGGGCTGGTTTGATAGTACTAAATAGCACCTGCAATCTGCCATCAAAAAGTTGGCAGGCCAGTTTTCTTTTCCAGGGAAAAGCACCGTTGTTTGTGTTTGGGGGACTGTGGCTGGGAGTGGCCGGCTGGCTCCTTAGAACACACGATACGCAGGATGGTTCCCAGACCCAAGGTGGCACCAGTGCCACGTCGGGCTGGTTTGATGGTGAAAAGTGGCTCCTGCAATCTGCCATCCTGAAGCGGGGTAGCTTACTTTTGTGTGCCAGGGAAACGGGCCGAGGTTTATGACTGGGGGCCTAGGGCTAGGAGTGACAGGCTGGCTCCTGAAAAGCTACAATAGGCAGGATGGTTCCCAGACCCAAGGTGGCACCAGTGCCAAGTTGGGCTGGTTTGATGGTACCAAGTGGCTCCTGCAATCTGCCATCGAAAAGTTGGCAGGCCAGTTTTGTTTTCCAGGGAAAAGCGCCGTTGTTTGTGTTTGGGGGACTGTGGCTGGGAGTGGCCGGCTGGCTCCTTAGAACACAAGATACGCAGGATGGTTCCCAGACCAGAGGTGGCACCAGTGCCAAGTTGGGCTGGTTTGATAGTCCCAAGTGTCTCCTGCAATCTGCCATCCAGAAGCGGGGCAGCTTACTTTTGTTTGCCAGAGAAATAGGCCTAGGTTTTTGTTTGGGGGCCTGTGGCTAGGAGTGGCCGGCTGGCTCCTAAGAATCCACGATACGCAGGATGTTTACATGACCCATGGTGGCACCAGTGCCAAGTTGGGCTGGTTTGATAGTACCAAGTGGCTCCTGCAAACTCCATCAAAAAGTTGGCAGGCGTGTTTTGTTTTCCAGGGAACAGCGCCGTTGATTTTGTTTGGGGGCCTGTGGCTGGGAGTGGCCGGCTGGCTCCTTAGAATCCACGATACGCAGGATGGTTCCCAGACCCAAGGTGGCACCAGTGGCAAGTCGGGCTGGTTTGATAGTACCAAGTGGCTCCGGCAATCTGCCATCCAGAAGTGAGGCAGCTAAGTTTTGTTTGCCAGAAAAAAGGGCCGTGGTTTTTGTTGGGGGCCTGTGGCTGGGAGTAGCCGGCTGGCTCCTTAAAATCCACGATAGGCAGGATGGTTCCCAGACCCAAGGTGGCACCAGTGCCAAGTCGGGCTGGTTTGATAGTACCAAGTGGCTCCTGCAATCTGCCATCCAGAAGCGGGGCAGCTGAGTTTTGTTTGCCAGAGAAAAAGGCTGTGGTTTGTGTTTGGGGGCCTGTGGCTGGCAGTGGCCGGCTGGCTCCTGAAAATCCACGATACGCAGCATGGTTCCCAGACCCAAGGTGGCACCAGTGCCAAGTGGGTCTCGTTTGACAGTGTAAAGTGCCTCCTGCAATCTCCCATCCAGAAGCGGGGCAGCTGAGTTTTTTTTGCCAGGGAAACGGACCTTTGTTTTTGATTGGGGTCTGTGGCCGAGAGTGGTCGGCTGTCTCCTGACAATCCACAATACGCAGGATGGTTCCCAGACCAAAGGTGGCACCAATGCCAAGTCGGGCTGGTTTGATAGTACCAAGTGTCTCCTGCAATCTGCCATCCAGAAGCGGGGCAGCTGAGTTTTGTTTGCCAGAGAAAAGGGCCGTGGGTTGTGTTTGGGGGCATATGGCTGGGAGTGGCCACCTGGCTCCTTAAAATGCACGATACGCCGCATGGTAACCAGACGCAAGGTGGCACCAGTGCCAAGGCGGGCTGTTTTTGTAGTACCCAGTGGCTTCTGCAATTTGCCATCCAGAAGCGGGGGAGCTAAATTTTGTTTGCTAGAGAAAAGGGCTGTGGTTTGTGTTTGGGGGCCTATGGCTGAGAGTGGCCGGCTGGCCCCTGAAAATCAACGATAGGCAGGATGGTTCCCAGATCCAAGGTGGCACCAGTGCCAAGTAAGGCTGGTTGTATGGTTCAAAGTGACTCCTGCAATCTGCCATCCAGAAGCGGGACAGCTGAGTTTTTTTTGCCAGAGAAAAGGTCCATGGTTTCTTTTTGGGGCATACGGCTGGGAATTGCCGGCTGGCTCCTTAAAATGCTCGATACGCAGGATGGTTCCCAGAGCCAAGGTGGCACCACTGCCAAGTCGGGCTCTTTTTGTAGTACCAAGTGCGTCCTGCAATTTGCCATCCAGAAGAGGGGCAGTTGAGTTTTGTTTGCCAGAGAAAAGGGCCGAGGTTTGTGTTTGGTGGCATATGGCTGGGAGTGTTCGGCTGGTTCCTGAATATGTACGATACGCAGGATTGTTCCCAGATCCAAGGTGGCAGCAGTGCCATGTTGTGCTGGTGTGATAGTCCCAAGTGGCTCCTGCAATCTGCCATCCAGAAGTGGGGCAGCTGATTTTTGTTTGCCAGAGAAAAGGTCCGTGGTTTGTGTTTGGGGGCATATGGCTGAGAGTGGCCGGCTGGCCCCTGAAAATCCACGATACACAGGATGGTTCCCAGATCCAAGGTGGCACCTGTGCCAAGTCGGGCTGATTTGATAGTACTAAGTAGCTCCTGCAATCTGCCATGCAGAAGCGGGGCAGCTTACTTTTGTTTTCCAGGGAAACGGGCCGAGGTTTGTGTTTGGGGGCCTATGGCTGAGAGTGACCGGCTGGCTCCTGAAAAGCTACAATAGGCAGGATGGTGACCAGACCCATGGTGGCACCAGTGCCAAGTTGGGCTGGTTTGATAGTACCAAGTGGCTCCTGCAATCTGCCATCCAGAAGCAGGGCAGCTGAGTTTTGTTTGCCAGAGAAAAGGGCCTTGGTTTGTGTTTGGGGGCATATGGCTGGGTGTGGCCAGCTGGCTCCTTAAAATGCACGATATGCAACATGGCTCCCAGACCCAAGGTGGCACAAGTGCCAAGTTGGGCTGGTTTGATAGTACCAAGTGGCTCCTGCAATCTTCCATGATCACGTGGAGAAATACTTTCTGGTTTCAGCCTCATGCTCTTTCTTCTCTCCCTCAACTTCTCTATCACCTCTCATCTGGTTCACATGCGCTGTCTTCAAGGTCCACAGGCTACTTTTCACAGAATCTTCTGGCCTGATGAAGTAAGGATGATGAATAGAACAGAGCTGGGATCTATTTTCCAGTTTGGATAAAATGCATTCTGCACACAAATCCAAGGAGAACGGGCTGCCCCGATGCCCAGAAAATCTTTCACTCCTGCTAGTGTTCTACGTCAACCGCAACTTAGTCTGAAAGAAAAGCTTTTTCTCTGAGAGCATCTGAGAGGTTTGCATGAAGCACTGATATCTGACATATGCAATTTTGAATAGGAGAGGAAAAAGAAAATGGCAAGGAGTTTTTAATTTTAGTGGTTTCAATTTTAATTTCCGTGCACTTTTTCAAAACTTGTCAGCTCAAATGCCCATCAACATCTTTTAGTCATCTGTAAGTCAGTATTCATATAAAATGTGCTTCAAATCCAAAGAATTTCAAATTTGCACTCCAAGCTTCTATGCCTAGATTTATGATTTCCTACACATATTAGATGAAAGGAAGGCCTTTTTTACTGTGGGAGTGCTGGAACACTGGAACAGGTTGCCCAGAGAAGTTGTGGGTGTCCCATCCCTGAAAGTATTCAAGGTCACCTTGGACGGGGCTTGGAGCAGCAACAAAGGAGAAGCTTGATGGTAGAGAAACAAAGTTGGACTATAGAAGAAACTCGGATTGAAGTATAGGATCAAGTTTTCTCTCAGCTCTTGGGGTAAATTCAAAGTTGTACAAAATGACATTTATCTGTGCTATTCACTACTGTAACAGAAAGTTTCATGAAAACTGTACAGAAGATAGTAAATTTTAAAAGAGATAAGAATTACAGCATAAAATCCATGGGATAGGTTACAACATGAGACACTCTCTAAGAGAAAATCTCTGTGTTTCAGCACTTCATCGGGGTAAGATTTCATGAAGTGCCAAAGAAGGCGGCAAAATATCATTCGGGACATTATTTACTGGAATTCAGCCTGGCCATTAGTAGGAACTGCCTTTGAACATATCATGTAGATATACCACACACGCTTTCCCTTCACTGAAAAATTACTGTTTACAACAAATAAGCAATTGACGATCAAAATTGATTGAAAGCATCTTAAACATGTCAAGTATTTCATTGTAGATGATCTGTGATCCAAATGCTTCTTCCACCTTCGAGAGGGACAGAAGAATTCTTCCATATCATGATGGTTTAAAATTGTATCAACCAATGTTTTCTGCTGAAAAGATATCATCTATTTTTTTCTATTTTTGGAAGAAAATATTCCTAGACATACAACAGGTGAGAACTAAGTAATTTTAAAGAAACAAATGAAATGAAAATATTCTGTAAATAGAATGAAATGAAAAGCTGTGTTTTAAATAGGAGCTAAATATTAAACAGAATTTTTGTACCAGGCATTTGAATTACTGCACCAGCTCTTTTGCCCATCAAGAGAGGCATTTAGCATTTCAGTCTTTTCCAAGGTGTTCATGATCTGCTATGCTGATCTCTGTGTGTGCCTAGGTGTGTGTGGAGGGGGGGGCATATGAAGGGGAGTGTGTATGTTTGCTTTACAATTGTTGTGGCAGATTCATGCCTCAGCTCCACATTTTGTTTTAAAAAGGTCACACCGAGTGGATATGAAGTTTACTATCAACAAGAGATCGATTCCCAAATCATCCATTTGACTCTCCCTTATAAATCATGTGCTTTGTTGCATATTTTATCAAATATACTTTCAAGCCAGATGGAGGAAGGAGGATGTGGGAATCCCTCCACCATCTTGCAACTTTTATGTAAGTAGGTTTTCAAGAAAATCATCATTTCTCTTTTAAATATGTCTGGAACAGGCATGATGGTAGTGTCAACCTGTTGGAGTTTTTGTTGCTGGAAGAAGTTGTACAAAAGGATTGGTTTTTACATTGACCAGTTACTGAATCAAGCGCAGGAATACATTGGAAATTTAGCTGGGGGTTCCTTTTCCCAGCAGACTACTTCTAGAACGAGCTTGTACACTGAAGCTGACTCTTTTGCTCTCTTTTTGTTTCTTTCCTATTTTCTTGGCTTCTTTGCCACTATCTAGACAATTTTGGAACTTTGTTCCCAACTAAAATGGTTTCAATAGTCTGATTGTGATCATACATTTTTACAAGGAATTTTTAAAATCTTTCCTCGAGTCCAGAAAGTCAAGGACTTAGATCTTTTTCTTCCCTTATCAATATTGCCATGAAATTGATAAATAAAGACCAACTCTTTATTTTTGTTTTTAACCCACGTAGATAATTCCCATCCATTAATCCATTTTGTGGACCAATAGCTGCCATTCTGATGGAAGCTGTCACTTCTTAACAATAGGCATTCTGTGACTATGTTGACAGCACTTTGGGTGAAGATCCTAACTGGTCTTAGATATACATAGGGAGAAATTTGCTCAGCCAGTGTCAGTCTTAAGCATGCGTATCAGAAGATCTTTCTAGAGCTGGGAATTTTCCCATGAAAGGGATTCAGTTAGGGAAGAGACACTTGTGCCAGAGTTTTACATTCTTCTTGAACACTGCTTAAGGAACTTAGATGCCATGTCCATTTGGATCTCTGTCTGCACAGAACTTTGTCATGCCAGTGCTTTGAAATGCATCTTGAAGAGAATTCACTAGCACAGAATGAAAGAGAGTGGAAGGGGTTGGTGGGGCTAACCAGGCCCAACCCCCCTGCCTAAACCAGGATACCTAGAGCCTCTTGCCCAGGATTCTATCTGGGTGTACTTTTAATGTCTTCAAAGATCCAGGCTCCACAATCTTTCTGGGCAGTCTGTGCCGTGGTTCAGTCACCCTGACAGTAAAGAAACATTTACTGATGTTCAAAGGCAATCTCCTGTATTTCAGTGTGTGCCCACTGCCTCTTGTCTTTTCCCTCAGCATCACTGAAAAGACACTGATTCCCTCCCCTTTGCACTATTGCTTCCATATGTATGTGTGATGCCATGTAGAGGTATGTCAAAAACCTCCCTGAAGCCCAGGCAGATAATATTCCCTTCATCTACCAGTCAAGTTGATTCATCAGAGGAGTTTAAAGTGATGTTCAGCATGAAATTCCCCTGAAAAATCATGCTAACTACATTATTTGGTCATCTGTCATGTGCCTGGCAAGGATTTCCAGGAAGAGCTGCTTCATCAACTTCCTGGGGATAAAAAAGAGGCTGGCTGGTTTGTACTATGGCGAGTCCTCTTAATTGCCTTTTTTGAAGATGGGTGTCATTTGCTAACATCCACTCTTTAGCCTCTCTTGTCGTCTACATCTTAGCAAAACGCTTTTCCACTATGTCTGGCTAGGAAAAACTGTGCCAGCACAGAAAACATCTCCCATCGTGTTCTAGAAGTTGCACGGATGTCTGCCAAGTGTTTGGCAGGAAGAAAAGAAAAGTTGTCCAAAACAGCTTCCAATCGAATGTTCCTGTGATTGGAAAAGTCAGGAGAGTGCAAAGGTACTGTTTTCTATCAGTTGGCAAGGTGCGCACACAATCCCAGTGTTGTACAGCTTGCTTCTTCACCTTCCCGAAGCTGCCGCTCTCGCCGGCTGCCGGAGCCCAAGAAGCGGCTTCTTCGCGCAAAGACGATTGTGCCGCTCACAGGGCTCTCCTTAGCGCGGCTTCTGCCGAAAGACGCCCGGCAGCGGCTCTTACCTCCGGAGAGCATCCTACCTTCGTCTTTAGCTCCTCTTCTCATCTACACCTAGGCAAAAAGCTTCTCCACTATGTCTGGCTAGGAAAAACTGTGCCAGCACAGAAAACATCTCCCATCGTGTTCTAGAAGTTGCACGGATGTCTGCCAAGTGTTTGGCAGGAAGAAAAGAAAAGTTGTCCAAAACAGCTTCCAATCGAATGTTCCTGTGATTGGAAAAGTCAGGAGAGTGCAAAGGTACTGTTTTCTATCAGTTGGCAAGGTGCGCACACAATCCCAGTGTTGTACAGCTTGCTTCTTCACCTTCCCGAAGCTGCCGCTCTCGCCGGCTGCCGGAGCCCAAGAAGCGGCTTCTTCGCGCAAAGACGATTGTGCCGCTCACAGGGCTCTCCTTAGCGCGGCTTCTGCCGAAAGACGCCCGGCAGCGGCTCTTACCTCCGGAGAGCATCCTACCTTCGTCTTTCGCGTCTTTTGTAGTCTACATCTTAGCAAAACGCTTTTCCACTATGTCTGGCTAGGAAAACCCGTGCCAGCACAGAAAACATCTCCCATCGTGTTCTAGAAGTTGCACGGATGTCTGCCAAGTGTTTGGGAGGAAGAAAAGAAAAGTTGTCCAAAACAGCTTCCAATCGAATGTTCCTGTGATTGGAAAAGTCAGGAGAGTGCAAAGGTACTGTTTTCTATCAGTTGGCAAGGTGCGCACACAATCCCAGTGTTGTACAGCTTGCTTCTTCACCTTCCCGAAGCTGCCGCTTTCGCCGGCTGCCGGAGCCCAAGAAGCGGCTTCTTCGCGCAAAGACGATTGTGCCGCTCACAGTGCTCTCCTTAGCGCAGCTTCTGCCGAAAGACGCCCGGCAGCGGCTCTTACCTCCTGAGAGTGGCAGCTTCGGGAAGATGAAGAAGCAAGCTGTACAACACTGGGATTGTGTGCGCACCTTGCCAACTGATAGAAAACAGTACCTTTGCACTCTCCTGACTTTTCCAATCACATGAACATTCGATTGGAAGCTGTTTTGGACAACTTTTCTTTTCTTCCTCCCAAACACTTGGCAGACATCCGTGCAACTTCTAGAACACGATGGGAGATGTTTTCTGTGCTGGCACGGGTTTTCCTAGCCAGACATAGTGGAAAAGCGTTTTGCTAAGATGTAGACTACAAAAGACGCGAAAGACGAAGGTAGGATGCTCTCCGGAGGTAAGAGCCGCTGCCGGGCGTCTTTCGGCAGAAGCCGCGCTAAGGAGAGCCCTGTGAGCGGCACAATCGTCTTTGCGCGAAGAAGCCGCTTCTTCGGCTCCGGCAGCCGGCGAGAGCGGCAGCTTCGGGAAGGTGAAGAAGCAAGCTGTACAACACTGGGATTGTGTGCGCACCTTGCCAACTGATAGAAAACAGTACCTTTGCACTCTCCTGACTTTTCCAATCACAGGAACATTCGATTGGAAGCTGTTTTGGACAACTTTTCTTTTCTTCCTGCCAAACACTTGGCAGACATCCGTGCAACTTCTAGAACACGATGGGAGATGTTTTCTGTGCTGGCACAGTTTTTCCTAGCCAGACATAGTGGAAAAGCGTTTTGCTAAGATGTAGACTACAAAAGACGCGAAAGACGAAGGTAGGATGCTCTCCGGAGGTAAGAGCCGCTGCCGGGCGTCTTTCGGCAGAAGCCGCGCTAAGGAGAGCACTGTGAGCGGCACAATCGTCTTTGCGCGAAGAAGCCGCTTCTTCGGCTCCGGCAGCCGGCGAGAGCGGCAGCTTCGGGAAGGTGAAGAAGCAAGCTGTACAACACTGGGATTGTGTGCGCACCTTGCCAACTGATAGAAAACAGTATCTTTGCACTCTCCTGACTTTTCCAATCACAGGAACATTCGATTGGAAGCTGTTTTGGACAACTTTTCTTTTCTTCCTGCCAAACACTTGGCAGACATCCGTGCAACTTCTAGAACACGATGGGAGATGTTTTCTGTGCTGGCACAGTTTTTCCTAGCCAGACATAGTGGAAAAGCTTTTTGCCGAGGTGTAGATGAGAAGAGGAGCTAAAGACGAAGGTAGGATGCTCTCCGGAGGTAAGAGCCGCTGCCGGGCGTCTTTCGGCAGAAGCCGCGCTAAGGAGAGCCCTGTGAGCGGCACAATCGTCTTTGCGCGAAGAAGCCGCTTCTTGGGCTCCGGCAGCCGGCGAGAGCGGCAGCTTCGGGAAGGTGAAGAAGCAAGCTGTACAACACTGGGATTGTGTGCGCACCTTGCCAACTGATAGAAAACAGTACCTTTGCACTCTCCTGACTTTTCCAATCACAGGAACATTCGATTGGAAGCTGTTTTGGACAACTTTTCTTTTCTTCCTGCCAAACACTTGGCAGACATCCGTGCAACTTCTAGAACACGATGGGAGATGTTTTCTGTGCTGGCACAGTTTTTCCTAGCCAGACATAGTGGAAAAGCGTTTTGCTAAGATGTAGACTACAAAAGACGCGAAAGACGAAGGTAGGATGCTCTCCGGAGGTAAGAGCCGCTGCCGGGCGTCTTTCGGCAGAAGCCGCGCTAAGGAGAGCCCTGTGAGCGGCACAATCGTCTTTGCGCGAAGAAGCCGCTTCTTGGGCTCCGGCAGCCGGCGAGAGCGGCAGCTTCGGGAAGGTGAAGAAGCAAGCTGTACAACACTGGGATTGTGTGCGCACCTTGCCAACTGATAGAAAACAGTACCTTTGCACTCTCCTGACTTTTCCAATCACATGAACATTCGATTGGAAGCTGTTTTGGACAACTTTTCTTTTCTTCCTGCCAAACACTTGGCAGACATCCGTGCAACTTCTAGAACACGATGGGAGATGTTTTCTGTGCTGGCACGGGTTTTCCTAGCCAGACATAGTGGAAAAGCGTTTTGCTAAGATGTAGACTACAAAAGACGCGAAAGACGAAGGTAGGATGCTCTCCGGAGGTAAGAGCCGCTGCCGGGCGTCTTTCGGCAGAAGCCGCGCTAAGGAGAGCCCTGTAAGCGGCACAATCGTCTTTGCGCGAAGAAGCCGCTTCTTGGGCTCCGGCAGCCGGCGAGAGCGGCAGCTTCGGGAAGGTGAAGAAGCAAGCTGTACAACACTGGGATTGTGTGCGCACCTTGCCAACTGATAGAAAACAGTACCTTTGCACTCTCCTGACTTTTCCAATCACAGGAACATTCGATTGGAAGCTGTTTTGGACAACTTTTCTTTTCTTCCTGCCAAACACTTGGCAGACATCCGTGCAACTTCTAGAACACGATGGGAGATGTTTTCTGTGCTGGCACAGTTTTTCCTAGCCAGACATAGTGGAAAAGCGTTTTGCTAAGATGTAGACTACAAAAGACGAGAAAGACGAAGGTAGGATGCTCTCCGGAGGTAAGAGCCGCTGCCGGGCGTCTTTCGGCAGAAGCCGCGCTAAGGAGAGCACTGTGAGCGGCACAATCGTCTTTGCGCGAAGAAGCCGCTTCTTCGGCTCCGGCAGCCGGCGAGAGCGGCAGCTTCGGGAAGGTGAAGAAGCAAGCTGTACAACACTGGGATTGTGTGCGCACCTTGCCAACTGATAGAAAACAGTATCTTTGCACTCTCCTGACTTTTCCAATCACAGGAACATTCGATTGGAAGCTGTTTTGGACAACTTTTCTTTTCTTCCTGCCAAACACTTGGCAGACATCCGTGCAACTTCTAGAACACGATGGGAGATGTTTTCTGTGCTGGCACAGTTTTTCCTAGCCAGACATAGTGGAAAAGCGTTTTGCTAAGATGTAGACTACAAAAGACGCGAAAGACGAAGGTAGGATGCTCTCCGGAGGTAAGAGCCGCTGCCGGGCGTCTTTCGGCAGAAGCCGCGCTAAGGAGAGCCCTGTGAGCGGCACAATCGTCTTTGCGCGAAGAAGCCGCTTCTTGGGCTCCGGCAGCCGGCGAGAGCGGCAGCTTCGGGAAGGTGAAGAAGCAAGCTGTACAACACTGGGATTGTGTGCGCACCTTGCCAACTGATAGAAAACAGTACCTTTGCACTCTCCTGACTTTTCCAATCACAGGAACATTCGATTGGAAGCTGTTTTGGACAACTTTTCTTTTCTTCCTGCCAAACACTTGGCAGACATCCGTGCAACTTCTAGAACACGATGGGAGATGTTTTCTGTGCTGGCACAGTTTTTCCTAGCCAGACATAGTGGAAAAGCGTTTTGCTAAGATGTAGACTACAAAAGACGCGAAAGACGAAGGTAGGATGCTCTCCGGAGGTAAGAGCCGCTGCCGGGCGTCTTTCGGCAGAAGCCGCGCTAAGGAGAGCCCTGTAAGCGGCACAATCGTCTTTGCGCGAAGAAGCCGCTTCTTGGGCTCCGGCAGCCGGCGAGAGCGGCAGCTTCGAGAAGGTGAAGAAGCAAGCTGTACAACACTGGGATTGTGTGCGCACCTTGCCAACTGATAGAAAACAGTACCTTTGCACTCTCCTGACTTTTCCAATCACAGGAACATTCGATTGGAAGCTGTTTTGGACAACTTTTCTTTTCTTCCTGCCAAACACTTGGCAGACATCCGTGCAACTTCTAGAAAACGATGGGAGATGTTTTCTGTGCTGGCACGGGTTTTCCTAGCCAGACATAGTGGAAAAGCGTTTTGCTAAGATGTAGACTACAAAAGACGCGAAAGACGAAGGTAGGATGCTCTCCGGAGGTAAGAGCCGCTGCCGGGCGTCTTTCGGCAGAAGCCGCGCTAAGGAGAGCACTGTGAGCGGCACAATCGTCTTTGCGCGAAGAAGCCGCTTCTTGGGCTCCGGCAGCCGGCGAGAGCGGCAGCTTCGGGAAGGTGAAGAAGCAAGCTGTACAACACTGGGATTGTGTGCGCACCTTGCCAACTGATAGAAAACAGTACCTTTGCACTCTCCTGACTTTTCCAATCACAGGAACATTCGATTGGAAGCTGTTTTGGACAACTTTTCTTTTCTTCCTGCCAAACACTTGGCAGACATCCGTGCAACTTCTAGAACACGATGGGAGATGTTTTCTGTGCTGGCACAGTTTTTCCTAGCCAGACATAGTGGAAAAGCGTTTTGCTAAGATGTAGACTACAAAAGACGCGAAAGACGAAGGTAGGATGCTCTCCGGAGGTAAGAGCCGCTGCCGGGCGTCTTTCGGCAGAAGCCGCGCTAAGGAGAGCCCTGTGAGCGGCACAATCGTCTTTGCGCGAAGAAGCCGCTTCTTGGGCTCCGGCAGCCGGCGAGAGCGGCAGCTTCGGGAAGGTGAAGAAGCAAGCTGTACAACACTGGGATTGTGTGCGCACCTTGCCAACTGATAGAAAACAGTACCTTTGCACTCTCCTGACTTTTCCAATCACAGGAACATTCGATTGGAAGCTGTTTTGGACAACTTTTCTTTTCTTCCTGCCAAACACTTGGCAGACATCCGTGCAACTTCTAGAACACGATGGGAGATGTTTTCTGTGCTGGCACAGTTTTTCCTAGCCAGACATAGTGGAAAAGCGTTTTGCTAAGATGTAGACTACAAAAGACGCGAAAGACGAAGGTAGGATGCTCTCCGGAGGTAAGAGCCGCTGCCGGGCGTCTTTCGGCAGAAGCCGCGCTAAGGAGAGCACTGTGAGCGGCACAATCGTCTTTGCGCGAAGAAGCCGCTTCTTGGGCTCCGGCAGCCGGCGAGAGCGGCAGCTTCGGGAAGGTGAAGAAGCAAGCTGTACAACACTGGGATTGTGTGCGCACCTTGCCAACTGATAGAAAACAGTACCTTTGCACTCTCCTGACTTTTCCAATCACAGGAACATTCGATTGGAAGCTGTTTTGGACAACTTTTCTTTTCTTCCTGCCAAACACTTGGCAGACATCCGTGCAACTTCTAGAACACGATGGGAGATGTTTTCTGTGCTGGCACAGTTTTTCCTAGCCAGACATAGTGGAAAAGCGTTTTGCTAAGATGTAGACTACAAAAGACGCGAAAGACGAAGGTAGGATGCTCTCCGGAGGTAAGAGCCGCTGCCGGGCGTCTTTCGGCAGAAGCCGCGCTAAGGAGAGCACTGTGAGCGGCACAATCGTCTTTGCGCGAAGAAGCCGCTTCTTGGGCTCCGGCAGCCGGCGAGAGCGGCAGCTTCGGGAAGGTGAAGAAGCAAGCTGTACAACACTGGGATTGTGTGCGCACCTTGCCAACTGATAGAAAACAGTACCTTTGCACTCTCCTGACTTTTCCAATCACAGGAACATTCGATTGGAAGCTGTTTTGGACAACTTTTCTTTTCTTCCTGCCAAACACTTGGCAGACATCCGTGCAACTTCTAGAACACGATGGGAGATGTTTTCTGTGCTGGCACAGTTTTTCCTAGCCAGACATAGTGGAGAAGCGTTTTGCTAAGATGTAGACTACAAAAGACGCGAAAGACGAAGGTAGGATGCTCTCCGGAGGTAAGAGCCGCTGCCGGGCGTCTTTCGGCAGAAGCCGCGCTAAGGAGAGCCCTGTGAGCGGCACAATCGTCTTTGCGCGAAGAAGCCGCTTCTTGGGCTCCGGCAGCCGGCGAGAGCGGCAGCTTCGGGAAGGTGAAGAAGCAAGCTGTACAACACTGGGATTGTGTGCGCACCTTGCCAACTGATAGAAAACAGTACCTTTGCACTCTCCTGACTTTTCCAATCACAGGAACATTCGATTGGAAGCTGTTTTGGACAACTTTTCTTTTCTTCCTGCCAAACACTTGGCAGACATCCGTGCAACTTCTAGAACACGATGGGAGATGTTTTCTGTGCTGGCACAGTTTTTCCTAGCCAGACATAGTGGAAAAGCGTTTTGCTAAGATGTAGACGACAAGAGAGGCTAAAGAGTGGATGTTAGCAAATGACACCCATCTTCAAAAAAGGCAATTAAGAGGACTCGCCATAGTACAAACCAGCCAGCCTCTTTTTTATCCCCAGGAAGTTGATGAAGCAGCTCTTCCTGGAAATCCTTGCCAGGCACATGACAGATGACCAAATAATGTAGTTAGCATGATTTTTCAGGGGAATTTCATGCTGAACATCACTTTAAACTCCTCTGATGAATCAACTTGACTGGTAGATGAAGGGAATATTATCTGCCTGGGCTTCAGGGAGGTTTTTGACATACCTCTACATGGCATCACACATACATATGGAAGCAATAGTGCAAAGGGGAGGGAATCAGTGTCTTTTCAGTGATGCTGAGGGAAAAGACAAGAGGCAGTGGGCACACACTGAAATACAGGAGATTGCCTTTGAACATCAGTAAATGTTTCTTTACTGTCAGGGTGACTGAACCACGGCACAGACTGCCCAGAAAGATTGTGGAGCCTGGATCTTTGAAGACATTAAAAGTACACCCAGATAGAATCCTGGGCAAGAGGCTCTAGGTATCCTGGTTTAGGCAGGGGGGTTGGGCCTGGTTAGCCCCACCAACCCCTTCCACTCTCTTTCATTCTGTGCTAGTGAATTCTCTTCAAGATGCATTTCAAAGCACTGGCATGACAAAGTTCTGTGCAGACAGAGATCCAAATGGACATGGCATCTAAGTTCCTTAAGCAGTGGTCAAGAAGAATGTAAAACTCTGGCACAAGTGTCTCTTCCCTAACTGAATCCCTTTCATGGGAAAATTCCCAGCTCTAGAAAGATCTTCTGATACGCATGCTTAAGACTGACACTGGCTGAGCAAATTTCTCCCTATGTATATCTAAGACCAGTTAGGATCTTCACCCAAAGTGCTGTCAACATAGTCACAGAATGCCTATTGTTAAGAAGTGACAGCTTCCATCAGAATGGCAGCTATTGGTCCACAAAATGGATTAATGGATGGGAATTATCTACGTGGGTTAAAAACAAAAATAAAGAGTTGGTCTTTATTTATCAATTTCATGGCAATATTGATAAGGGAAGAAAAAGATCTAAGTCCTTGACTTTCTGGACTCGAGGAAAGATTTTAAAAATTCCTTGTAAAAATGTATGATCACAATCAGACTATTGAAACCATTTTAGTTGGGAACAAAGTTCCAAAATTGTCTAGATAGTGGCAAAGAAGCCAAGAAAATAGGAAAGAAACAAAAAGAGAGCAAAAGAGTCAGCTTCAGTGTACAAGCTCGTTCTAGAAGTAGTCTGCTGGGAAAAGGAACCCCCAGCTAAATTTCCAATGTATTCCTGCGCTTGATTCAGTAACTGGTCAATGTAAAAACCAATCCTTTTGTACAACTTCTTCCAGCAACAAAAACTCCAACAGGTTGACACTACCATCATGCCTGTTCCAGACATATTTAAAAGAGAAATGATGATTTTCTTGAAAACCTACTTACATAAAAGTTGCAAGATGGTGGAGGGATTCCCACATCCTCCTTCCTCCATCTGGCTTGAAAGTATATTTGATAAAATATGCAACAAAGCACATGATTTATAAGGGAGAGTCAAATGGATGATTTGGGAATCGATCTCTTGTTGATAGTAAACTTCATATCCACTCGGTGTGACCTTTTTAAAACAAAATGTGGAGCTGAGGCATGAATCTGCCACAACAATTGTAAAGCAAACATACACACTCCCCTTCATATGCCCCCCCCTCCACACACACCTAGGCACACACAGAGATCAGCATAGCAGATCATGAACACCTTGGAAAAGACTGAAATGCTAAATGCCTCTCTTGATGGGCAAAAGAGCTGGTGCAGTAATTCAAATGCCTGGTACAAAAATTCTGTTTAATATTTAGCTCCTATTTAAAACACAGCTTTTCATTTCATTCTATTTACAGAATATTTTCATTTCATTTGTTTCTTTAAAATTACTTAGTTCTCACCTGTTGTATGTCTAGGAATATTTTCTTCCAAAAATAGAAAAAAATAGATGATATCTTTTCAGCAGAAAACATTGGTTGATACAATTTTAAACCATCATGATATGGAAGAATTCTTCTGTCCCTCTCGAAGGTGGAAGAAGCATTTGGATCACAGATCATCTACAATGAAATACTTGACATGTTTAAGATGCTTTCAATCAATTTTGATCGTCAATTGCTTATTTGTTGTAAACAGTAATTTTTCAGTGAAGGGAAAGCGTGTGTGGTATATCTACATGATATGTTCAAAGGCAGTTCCTACTAATGGCCAGGCTGAATTCCAGTAAATAATGTCCCGAATGATATTTTGCCGCCTTCTTTGGCACTTCATGAAATCTTACCCCGATGAAGTGCTGAAACACAGAGATTTTCTCTTAGAGAGTGTCTCATGTTGTAACCTATCCCATGGATTTTATGCTGTAATTCTTATCTCTTTTAAAATTTACTATCTTCTGTACAGTTTTCATGAAACTTTCTGTTACAGTAGTGAATAGCACAGATAAATGTCATTTTGTACAACTTTGAATTTACCCCAAGAGCTGAGAGAAAACTTGATCCTATACTTCAATCCGAGTTTCTTCTATAGTCCAACTTTGTTTCTCTACCATCAAGCTTCTCCTTTGTTGCTGCTCCAAGCCCCGTCCAAGGTGACCTTGAATACTTTCAGGGATGGGACACCCACAACTTCTCTGGGCAACCTGTTCCAGTGTTCCAGCACTCCCACAGTAAAAAAGGCCTTCCTTTCATCTAATATGTGTAGGAAATCATAAATCTAGGCATAGAAGCTTGGAGTGCAAATTTGAAATTCTTTGGATTTGAAGCACATTTTATATGAATACTGACTTACAGATGACTAAAAGATGTTGATGGGCATTTGAGCTGACAAGTTTTGAAAAAGTGCACGGAAATTAAAATTGAAACCACTAAAATTAAAAACTCCTTGCCATTTTCTTTTTCCTCTCCTATTCAAAATTGCATATGTCAGATATCAGTGCTTCATGCAAACCTCTCAGATGCTCTCAGAGAAAAAGCTTTTCTTTCAGACTAAGTTGCGGTTGACGTAGAACACTAGCAGGAGTGAAAGATTTTCTGGGCATCGGGGCAGCCCGTTCTCCTTGGATTTGTGTGCAGAATGCATTTTATCCAAACTGGAAAATAGATCCCAGCTCTGTTCTATTCATCATCCTTACTTCATCAGGCCAGAAGATTCTGTGAAAAGTAGCCTGTGGACCTTGAAGACAGCGCATGTGAACCAGATGAGAGGTGATAGAGAAGTTGAGGGAGAGAAGAAAGAGCATGAGGCTGAAACCAGAAAGTATTTCTCCACGTGATCATGGAAGATGGCAGGAGCCACTTGGTACTATCAAACCAGCCCAACTTGGCACTTGTGCCACCTTGGGTCTGGGAGCCATGTTGCATATCGTGCATTTTAAGGAGCCAGCTGGCCACACCCAGCCATATGCCCCCAAACACAAACCAAGGCCCTTTTCTCTGGCAAACAAAACTCAGCTGCCCTGCTTCTGGATGGCAGATTGCAGGAGCCACTTGGTACTATCAAACCAGCCCAACTTGGCACTGGTGCCACCATGGGTCTGGTCACCATCCTGCCTATTGTAGCTTTTCAGGAGCCAGCCGGTCACTCTCAGCCATAGGCCCCCAAACACAAACCTCGGCCCGTTTCTCTGGAAAACAAAAGTAAGCTGCCCCGCTTCTGCATGGCAGATTGCAGGAGCTACTTAGTACTATCAAATCAGCCCGACTTGGCACAGGTGCCACCTTGGATCTGGGAACCATCCTGTGTATCGTGGATTTTCAGGGGCCAGCCGGCCACTCTCAGCCATATGCCCCCAAACACAAACCACGGACCTTTTCTCTGGCAAACAAAAATCAGCTGCCCCACTTCTGGATGGCAGATTGCAGGAGCCACTTGGGACTATCACACCAGCACAACATGGCACTGCTGCCACCTTGGATCTGGGAACAATCCTGCGTATCGTACATATTCAGGAACCAGCCGAACACTCCCAGCCATATGCCCCCAAACACAAACCTCGGCCCTTTTCTCTGGCAAACAAAACTCAACTGCCCCTCTTCTGGATGGCAAATTGCAGGACGCACTTGGTACTACAAAAAGAGCCCGACTTGGCAGTGGTGCCACCTTGGCTCTGGGAACCATCCTGCGTATCGAGCATTTTAAGGAGCCAGCCGGCAATTCCCAGCCGTATGCCCCAAAAAGAAACCATGGACCTTTTCTCTGGCAAAAAAAACTCAGCTGTCCCGCTTCTGGATGGCAGATTGCAGGAGTCACTTTGAACCATACAACCAGCCTTACTTGGCACTGGTGCCACCTTGGATCTGGGAACCATCCTGCCTATCGTTGATTTTCAGGGGCCAGCCGGCCACTCTCAGCCATAGGCCCCCAAACACAAACCACAGCCCTTTTCTCTAGCAAACAAAATTTAGCTGCCCCGCTTCTGGATGGCAAATTGCAGAAGCCACTGGGTACTACAAAAACAGCCCGACTTGGCACTGGTGCCACCTTGCGTCTGGTTACCATGCGGCGTATCGTGCATTTTAAGGAGCCAGGTGGCCACTCCCAGCCATATGCCCCCAAACACAACCCACGGCCCTTTTCTCTGGCAAACAAAACTCAGCTGCCCCGCTTCTGGATGGCAGATTGCAGGAGACACTTGGTACTATCAAACCAGCCCGACTTGGCATTGGTGCCACCTTTGGTCTGGGAACCATCCTGCGTATTGTGGATTGTCAGGAGACAGCCGACCACTCTCGGCCACAGACCCCAATCAAAAACAAAGGTCCGTTTCCCTGGCAAAAAAAACTCAGCTGCCCCGCTTCTGGATGGGAGATTGCAGGAGGCACTTTACACTGTCAAACGAGACCCACTTGGCACTGGTGCCACCTTGGGTCTGGGAACCATGCTGCGTATCGTGGATTTTCAGGAGCCAGCCGGCCACTGCCAGCCACAGGCCCCCAAACACAAACCACAGCCTTTTTCTCTGGCAAACAAAACTCAGCTGCCCCGCTTCTGGATGGCAGATTGCAGGAGCCACTTGGTACTATCAAACCAGCCCGACTTGGCACTGGTGCCACCTTGGGTCTGGGAACCATCCTGCCTATCGTGGATTTTAAGGAGCCAGCCGGCTACTCCCAGCCACAGGCCCCCAACAAAAACCACGGCCCTTTTTTCTGGCAAACAAAACTTAGCTGCCTCACTTCTGGATGGCAGATTGCCGGAGCCACTTGGTACTATCAAACCAGCCCGACTTGCCACTGGTGCCACCTTGGGTCTGGGAACCATCCTGCGTATCGTGGATTCTAAGGAGCCAGCCGGCCACTCCCAGCCACAGGCCCCCAAACAAAATCAACGGCGCTGTTCCCTGGAAAACAAAACATGCCTGCCAACTTTTTGATGGAGTTTGCAGGAGCCACTTGGTACTATCAAACCAGCCCAACTTGGCACTGGTGCCACCATGGGTCATGTAAACATCCTGCGTATCGTGGATTCTTAGGAGCCAGCCGGCCACTCCTAGCCACAGGCCCCCAAACAAAAACCTAGGCCTATTTCTCTGGCAAACAAAAGTAAGCTGCCCCGCTTCTGGATGGCAGATTGCAGGAGACACTTGGGACTATCAAACCAGCCGAACTTGGCACTGGTGCCACCTCTGGTCTGGGAACCATCCTGCGTATCTTGTGTTCTAAGGAGCCAGCCGGCCACTCCCAGCCACAGTCCCCCAAACACAAACAACGGCGCTTTTCCCTGGAAAACAAAACTGGCCTGCCAACTTTTTGATGGCAGATTGCAGGAGCCACTTGGTACCATCAAACCAGCCCAACTTGGCACTGGTGCCACCTTGGGTCTGGGAACCATCCTGCCTATTGTAGCTTTTCAGGAGCCAGCCTGTCACTCCTAGCCCTAGGCCCCCAGTCATAAACCTCGGCCCGTTTCCCTGGCACACAAAAGTAAGCTACCCCGCTTCAGGATGGCAGATTGCAGGAGCCACTTTGCACCATCAAACTAGCCCGACGTGGCACTGGTGCCACCTTGGGTCTGGGAACCATCCTGCGTATCGTGTGTTCTAAGGAGCCAGCCGGCCACTCCCAGCCACAGTCCCCCAAACACAAACAACGGTGCTTTTCCCTGGAAAAGAAAACTGGCCTGCCAACTTTTTGATGGCAGATTGCAGGTGCTATTTAGTACTATCAAACCAGCCCGACTTGGCACTGGTGCCACCTCTGGTCTGGGAACCATCCTGCCTATCGTGGATTTTCAGGGGCCAGACGGCCACTCTCAGCCATATGCCCCCAAAAAAAAACCACGGCCCTTTTCTCTGATAAACAAAACTCAACTGCCCCTCTTCTGGATGGCAAATTTTAGGACGCACTTTGTACTACGAAAACCGCCCGACTTGGCACTGGTGCCACCTTGGGTCAGGGAACCATCCTGCCTATCGTAGCTTTTTAAGGAGCCAGCAGGCCACGCCCAGCCATATACCCCCAAAAACAAACCACGGACCATTTCTCTTGGAAACAAAAATCTGCTGCCCTGCGTCTGGATGGCAGATCGCAGGAGCCACTTTGCACCATCAAACCAGCCCGACTTGGCACTGGTGCCACCTCAGGTCTGGGAACCATCCTGCATATCGTGGATTCTAAGGAGCCAGCCGGCCACTCCCACCCACAGGCCCCCAAACACAAACAACGGCGCTTTTCCCTGGAAAACAAAACTCGCCTGCCAAGTTTTTGATGGCAGATTGCAGGAGCCACTTGGTACTATCAAACCAGCCCAACTTGGCACTGGTGCTACCATGGGTCTGGTCACCATCCTGCCTATCGTAGCTTTTCAGGAGCCAGCCGGTCACTCCCAGCCATAGGCCCCCAGTCACAAACCTCGGCCCGTTTCCCTGGCAAACAAAAGTAAGCTGCCCCGCTTCTGGATGGCAGATTGCAGGACGCACTTGGTACTATCAAACCAGCCCAACTTGGCACTGGTGCCACCTTGGGTTGGGAACCATCCGGCGTATCGTGTGTTGAAAGGAGCCAGCCGGCCACTCCCAGCCACAGGCCTCCAAACAAAAACAACGGCGCTTTTCCCTGGAAAACAAAACTCAACTGCCCTTCTTCTGGATGGAAAATTGCAGGACGCACTTGGTACTACAAAAACAGCCAAACTAGGCAATGGTGCCACCATGGATCTGGGAACCATCCTGCGTATCGAGCTTCTTAAGGAGCCAGCCGGCCACTCCCAGCCATATGCCCCCAAAAACAAACCACGGAACTTTACTCTGGCAAACAAAGATCCGCTGCCCCGCGTCAGGATGGCAGATTGCAGGAGCCACTTGGTACTATCAAACGAGCCCGACTTGGCCCTGGTGCCACCTTGAGTCTGGGAACCATCCTGCGTATTGTGGATTGTCAGTAGCCAGTCGACCATTCTCGGCCACAGACCCCAATCAAAAACAACGGCCGGTTCACAGGCAAAAGAACTCAGCTGCCCCGTTTCTGGATGGGAGATTGCATGAGGCACTTGACACTGTCAAACCAGCCCCACTTGGCACTGGTGCCATCTTGGGTCTGGGAACCATGCTGCGTATCATGGATTTTCAGGAGCCAGCTGGCCACTGCCAGCCACAGGCCCCCAAAAACAAAGCTCGGCCCGTTTCCCTGGCAAACAAAAGTAAGCTACCCCGCTTCTGGATGGCAGATTGCAGGAACCACTTGGTACTATCAAACCAGCCCGACTTGGCACTGGTGCCATCTTGGGTCTGGGAACCATCCTGCGTATCGTGGATTCTAAGGAGCCAGCCGGCCACTCCCAGCCACAGGCCCGCAAACACAAACAACGGCGCTTTTCCCTGGAAAACAAAACTCGCCTGACAACGTTTTGATGGCAGATTGCAGGAGCCACTTGGTACTATCAAACCAGCCCAACTTGGCACTGGTGCCACCATGGGTCTGGTCACCATCCTGCCTATCGTAGCTTTTCAGGACCTAGCCGGTCACTCCCAGCCATAGGCCTCCAGACAAAAACCTCGGCCCGTTTCCCTGGCAAAAAAAAGTAAGCTACCCCGCTACTGGATGGCAGATTGCAGGAGCCACTTTGCACCATCAAACTAGCCCGACTTGGCACTGGTGCCACCTCTGGTCTGGGAACAATGCTGCGTATCGTGGATTCTAAGGAGCCAGCCGGCCACTCCCAGCCACAGGCCCCCAAACACAAACAACGGCGCTTTTTCCTGGAAAACAAAACTCGCCTGCCAACTTTTTGATGGCAGATTGCAGGAGCCACTTGGTACTATCAAACCAGCCCAACTTGGCACTGGTGCCACCATGGGTCTGGTCACCATCCTGCCTATCGTAGCTTTTCAGGACCTAGCAGGTCACTCCCAGCCATAGGCCCCCAGACACAAAGCTCGGCCCGTTTCCCTGGCAAACAAAAGTAAGCTGCCCCGCTTCTGGATGGCAGATTGCAGGAACCACTTGGTATAATCAAACCAGCCCAACTTGGCACTGGTGCCACCTTGGGTCTGGGAACCATCCTGCGTATCGTGGATTCTAAGGAGCCAGCCGGTCACTCCCAGCCACAGGCCCCCAAATACAAACAACAGCGCTTTTCCCTGGAAAACAAAACTCGCCTGCCAACTTTTTGATGGCAGATCGCAGGAGCCACTTGGTACTATCAAATCAGCCCAACTTGGCACTGGTGCCACCATGGGTCTGGTCACCATCCTGATTATCGTAGCTTTTCAGGAGCCAGCCGGTCACTCCCAGCCATAGGCCCCCAGACACAAAGCTCGGCCCGTTTCCCTGGCAAACAAAAGTAAGCTGCCCCGCTTCTGGATGGCAGATTGCAGGAGCCACTTTGCACCATCAAACTGGCCCGACTTGTCACTGGTGCCACCTCAGGTCTGGGAACCATCATGCGTATCGTGGATTCCAATTAGCAAGACGGCCACTCCCAGCCACAGGCCCCCAAACACAAACAACGACGCTTTTCCCTGGAAAACAAAACTCGCCTGCCAACTTTTTGATGGCAGATTGCAGGAGCCACTTGGTACTATCAAACCAGCCCAACTTGGCACTGGTGCCACCATGGGTCTGGTCACCATCCTGCCTATCGTAGCTTTTCAGGAGCCAGCCGGTCACTCCCAGCCATAGGCCCCCAGACACAAACCTCGGCCCGTTTCCCTGGCAAACAAAAGTAAGCTGCCCCGCTTCTGGATGGCAGATTGCAGGATCCACTTGTTATTATCAAACCAGCCCGACTTGGTACTGGTGCCACCTCTGGTCTGGGAACCATCCTGCGTATCGTGGATTCTAAGGAGCCAGCCGGCCACTCCCAGCCACAGGCCCCCAAAAAAAAACAACGGCGCTTTTCCCTGGAAAACAAAACTCGCCTGCCAACATTTTGATGGCAGATTGCAGGAACCACTTGGTACTATCAAACCAGCCCAACTTGGCACTGGTGCCACCTCAGGTCTGGGAACCATCCGGCGTATCGTGTGTTGAAAGGAGCCAGCCGGCCACTCCAGCCACTGGCCCGCAGACACAAACAACGGCGCTTTTCCCTGGAAAACAAAACTCGCCTGCTGACTTTTTGATGGAAGATTGCAGGAGCAACTTTGTACTTTGAAATCAGCCGAACATGGCTCTGGTGCCACCATGGGTCTGGTCACCATCCTGCCTATCGTAGCTTTTCAGGAGCCAGCCGGTCACTCCCAGCCATAGACCCCAGACAAAAAGCTCGGCCCGTTTCCCTGGAAAACAAAAGTAAGCTGCCCCGCTTCTGGATGGCAGATTGCAGGAGCCACTTTGCACCATCAAACTAGCCCGACTTGGCACTGGTGCCACCTCAGGTCTGGGAACCATCCTGCGTATCGTGGATTCTAAGGAGCCAGCCGGCCACTCCCTGCCACAGGCCCTCAAACACAAACAACGGCGCTTTTCCCTGGAAAACAAAACTCGCCTGCCAAATTTTGATGGCAGATTGCAGGAGCCACTTGGTACTATCAAACCAGCCCAACTTGGCACTGGTGCCACCATGGGTCTGGTCACCATCCTGCCTATCGTAGATTTTCAGGACCTAGCCGGTCACTCCCAGCCATAGGCCCCAAGACACAAACCTCGGCCCGTTTCCGTGGCAAACAAAACTAAGCGGCGCCGCTTGTGGATGGCAGATTGCAGGACGCACTTGGTACTATCAAACCAGCCCAACTTGGCACTGGGGCCACCTTGGGTCTGGGAACCATCCTGCGTATCGTGGATTCTAAGGAGCCAGCCGGCTACTCCCAGCCACAGGTCCCCAACAAAAACCACGGCCCTTTTTTCTGGCAAACAAAACTTAGCTTCCTCACTTCTGGATGGCAGATTGCAGGAGCCACTTGGTACTATCAAACCAGCCCGACTTGGCACTGGTGCCACCTTGGGTCTGGGAACCATCCTGCGTATCGTGGTCTCTAAGGAGCCAGCCGGCCACTCCCAGCCACAGGCCCCCAAACAAAATCAACGGCGCTGTTCCCTGGAAAACAAAACACGCCTGCCAACTTTTTGATGGAGTTTGCAGGAGCCAATGGTACTATCAAACCAGCCCAACTTGGCACTGGTGCCACCATGGGTCTGGTAAACATCCTGCGTATCGTGGATTCTTAGGAGCCAGCCGGCCACTCCTAGCCACAGGCCCCCAAACAAAAACCTAGGCCTATTTCTCTGGCAAACAAAAGTAAGCTGCCCCGCTTCTGGATGGCAGATTTCAGGAGACACTTGGGACTATCAAACCAGCCCAACTTGGCACTGGTGCCACCTCTGGTCTGGGAACCATCCTGCGTATCTTGTGTTCTAAGGAGCCAGCCGGCCACTCCCAGCCACAGTCCCCCAAACACAAACAACGGCGCTTTTCCCTGGAAAACAAAACTGGCCTGCCAACTTTTTGATGGCAGATTGCAGGAGCCACTTGGTACCATCAAACCAGCCCAACTTGGCACTGGTGCCACCTTGGGTCTGGGAACCATCCTGCCTATTGTAGCTTTTCAGGAGCCAGCCTGTCACTCCTAGCCCTAGGCCCCCAGTCATAAACCTCGGCCCGTTTCCCTGGCACACAAAAGTAAGCTACCCCGCTTCAGGATGGCAGATTGCAGGAGCCACTTTTCACCATCAAACCAGCCCGACGTGGCACTGGTGCCACCTTGGGTCTGGGAACCATCCTGCGTATCGTGTGTTCTAAGGAGCCAGCCGGCCACTCCCAGCCACAGTCCCCCAAACACAAACAACGGTGCTTTTCCTTGGAAAACAAAACTGGCCTGCCAACTTTTTGATGGCAGATTGCAGGTGCTATTTAGTACTATCAAACCAGCCCGACTTGGCACTGGTGCCACCTCTGGTCTGGGAACCATCCTGCCTATCGTGGATTTTCAGGGGCCAGACGGCCACTCTCAGCCATATGCCCCCAGACACAAAGCTCTGCCCGTTTCCCTGGCAAACAAAAGTAAGCTACCCCGCTTCTGGATGGCAGATTGCAGGAGCCACTTGGTACTATCAAACCAGCCCAACTTGGCACTGGTGCCACCATGGGTCTGGTCACCATCCTGCCTATCGCAGCTTTTCAGGACCTAGCAGGTCACTCCCAGCCATAGGCCCCCAGACACAAACCTCGGCCCGTTTCCCTGGCAAACAAAAGTAAGCTGCCCCGCTTCTGGATGGCAGATTGCAGGACGCACTTGGTACTATCAAACTAGCCCGACTTGGCACTGGGGCCACCTTGGGTCTGGGAACCATCCTGCGTATCGTGGATTCTAAGGAGCCAGCCGGCTACTCCCAGCCACAGGTCCCCAACAAAAACCACGGCCCTTTTTTCTGGCAAACAAAACTTAGCTTCCTCACTTCTGGATGGCAGATTGCAGGAGCCACTTGGTACTATCAAACCAGCCCGACTTGGCACTGGTGCCACCTTGGGTCTGGGAACCATCCTGCGTATCGTGGTCTCTAAGGAGCCAGCCGGCCACTCCCAGCCACAGGCCCCCAAACAAAATCAACGGCGCTGTTCCCTGGAAAACAAAACACGCCTGCCAACTTTTTGATGGAGTTTGCAGGAGCCAATGGTACTATCAAACCAGCCCAACTTGGCACTGGTGCCACCATGGGTCTGGTAAACATCCTGCGTATCGTGGATTCTTAGGAGCCAGCCGGCCACTCCTAGCCACAGGCCCCCAAACAAAAACCTAGGCCTATTTCTCTGGCAAACAAAAGTAAGCTGCCCCGCTTCTGGATGGCAGATTGCAGGAGACACTTGGGACTATCAAACCAGCCCAACTTGGCACTGGTGCCACCTCTGGTCTGGGAACCATCCTGCGTATCTTGTGTTCTAAGGAGCCAGCCGGCCACTCCCAGCCACAGTCCCCCAAACACAAACAACGGCGCTTTTCCCTGGAAAACAAAACTGGCCTGCCAACTTTTTGATGGCAGATTGCAGGAGCCACTTGGTACCATCAAACCAGCCCAACTTGGCACTGGTGCCACCTTGGGTCTGGGAACCATCCTGCCTATTGTAGCTTTTCAGGAGCCAGCCTGTCACTCCTAGCCCTAGGCCCCCAGTCATAAACCTCGGCCCGTTTCCCTGGCACACAAAAGTAAGCTACCCCGCTTCAGGATGGCAGATTGCAGGAGCCACTTTTCACCATCAAACCAGCCCGACGTGGCACTGGTGCCACCTTGGGTCTGGGAACCATCCTGCGTATCGTGTGTTCTAAGGAGCCAGCCGGCCACTCCCAGCCACAGTCCCCCAAACACAAACAACGGTGCTTTTCCTTGGAAAACAAAACTGGCCTGCCAACTTTTTGATGGCAGATTGCAGGTGCTATTTAGTACTATCAAACCAGCCCGACTTGGCACTGGTGCCACCTCTGGTCTGGGAACCATCCTGCCTATCGTGGATTTTCAGGGGCCAGACGGCCACTCTCAGCCATATGCCCCCAGACACAAAGCTCTGCCCGTTTCCCTGGCAAACAAAAGTAAGCTACCCCGCTTCTGGATGGCAGATTGCAGGAGCCACTTGGTACTATCAAACCAGCCCAACTTGGCACTGGTGCCACCATGGGTCTGGTCACCATCCTGCCTATCGCAGCTTTTCAGGACCTAGCAGGTCACTCCCAGCCATAGGCCCCCAGACACAAACCTCGGCCCGTTTCCCTGGCAAACAAAAGTAAGCTGCCCCGCTTCTGGATGGCAGATTGCAGGACGCACTTGGTACTATCAAACCAGCCCAACTTGGCAAAGGTGCCACCTCTGGTCTGGGAACCATCCTGCGTATCGTGGATTCTAAGGAGCCAGCCGGCCACTCCCAGCCACAGGCCCTCAAACACAAACAACGGCGCTTTTCCCTGGAAAACAAAACTCGCCTGCCAACTTTTTGATGGCAGATTGCAGGAGCCACTTGGTACTATCAAACCAGCCCAACTTGGCACTGGTGCCACCATGGGTCTGGTCACCATCCTGCCTATCGTAGCTTTTCAGGAGCCAGCCGGTCACTCCCAGCCATAGGTCCCCAGTCACAAACCTCGGCCCGTTTCCCTGGCAAACAAAAGTAAGCTGCCCCGCTTCTGGATGGCAGATTGCAGGAGCCCCTTGGTACTATCAAACCAGCCCGACTTGGAACTGGTGCCACCTCTGGTCTGGGAACCATGCTGCGTAACACAGATTCTAAGGCGCCAGTCGGCCACTCCCAGCCACAAGCCCCCAAACACAAACAACGGCGCTATTCTCTGGCAAACAAAACTCCACTGCCCCTCTTCTGGATGGCAAATTGCAGGACGCACTTGGTACTATAAAAACAGCCCGACTTGGCACTGGTGCCACCTTGGGTCTCGGAACCATCCTGCGTATCGATCTTTTTAATGAGACAGCCGGCCACTCCAAGCCATATGCCCCCAAACACAACCCACGGCCCTTTTCTCTGGCAAACAAAACTCAACTGCACCGCTTCTGGATGGCAGATTGCAGGAGCCACTTGGTACTATCAAACCAGCCCGACTTGGCACTGGTGCCACCTTGGGTCTGGGAACCATCCTGCGTATTGTGGGTTGTCAGGAGCCAGCCGAACACTCTCGGCCACAGACCCCAATCAAAAACAACGGCCCGTTTCACAGGCAAACAAAACTCAACTGCCCCTCTTCTGGATGGCAAATTTTAGGACGCACTTTGTACTACGAAAACCGCCCGACGTGGCACTGGTGCCACCTTGTGTCAGGGAACCATCCTGCATATCGAGCTTTTTAAGGAGCCAGCCGGCCACGCTGAGCCATATACCCCCAAAAACAAACCACGGACCATTTCTCATGGAAACAAAAATCCGCTGCCCCGCGTCTGGATGGCAGATTGCAGGAGCCACTTTGCACCATCAAACCAGCCCGACTTGGCACTGGTGCCACCTTGGGTCTGGGAACAATCCTGCATATCGTGGATTCTAAGGAGCCAGCCGGCCACTCCCAGCCACAGGCCCCCAAACACAAACAACGGCGCTTTTCCCTGGAAAACAAAACTCGCCTGCCAGCTTTTTGATGGCAGATTGCAGGAGCCACTTGGTACTATCAAATCATCCCAACTTGGTACTGGTGCCACTATGGGTCTGGGAACCATCCTGCCTATTGTAGCATTTCAGGAGCCAGCCGGTCACTCCCAGCCATAGGCCCCCAGACACAAACCTCGGACCGTTTCCCTGGCAAACAAAATTAAGCTGCCCCGATTCTGGATGGCAGATTGCAGGAGCCACTTGGTAGTGTCAAACCAGCCCGACTTGGCACTGGTGCCACCTTGGGTCTGGGAACCATCCTGCGTATCGTGGATTCTAAGCAGCCACCCGGCCATTCTGAGCCACAGGCGCCCAAACACAAAATACGGCGCTTTTCCCTGGAAAACAAAACTCGCCTGCCAACATTTTGATGGCAGATTGCAGGAGGCACATGGTACTATCAGACCAGGCAAACATGGCACTGGTGCCACCTTGGCTCTGGGAACCATCCTGCCTATCGTGGATTTTCAGGGGCCAGCCGGCCAATCTCAGCCATATGGATCCAAACACATACCACGGCCCTTTTCTCTGACAAACAAAACTCAACTGCCCCTCTTCTGGATGGCAAATTGCAGGACGCACTTGGTACTACGAAAACAGCCCGACTTGGCACTGATGCCACCTTGGGTCAGGGAACAATCCTGCGTATCGATCTTTTTATGGAGCCAGCCGGCCACGTCCAGCCATATACCCCCAAAAAAAAACCACGGAACTTTTCTCCAGCAAACAAAAATCCGCTGCCCCGCGTCTGAATGGCAGATTTCAGGAGCTATTTAGTATTATCAAACCAGCCCGACTTGGCACTGGTGCCACCATGAGTCTGGTAACCATCCTGCCTATCGTAGCTTTTCAGTAGCCAGCCGGTCACTCCCAGCCATAGGCCCCCAGAAAAATACCTCGGCCCGTTTCCCTGGGAAACAAAAGTAAGCTGTCCCGCTTCTGGATGGCAGATTGCAGGAGCCACTTGGTACTATCAAACCAGCCCAACTTGGCACTGGTGCCACCTTGGCTCTGGGAACCATCCTGCGTATCCTGGGTTCAAAGGAGGCAGCCGGCCACTCCCAGCCACAGGCCTCTAAACAAGAACAACGGCGCTTTTCCCTGGAAAACAAAACTCGCCTGACAACTTTTGGATGGCAGATTGCAAGAGCCACTTGGTACTATCAAACCAGCCCAACTTGGCACTGGTGCCACCATGGGTCTGGTCACCATCCTGCCTATCGTAGCTTTTCAGGAGCCAGCCGGTCACTCCCAGCCATAGGCCCCCAGACAAATATCTCGGCCCGTTTCCCTGGCAAGCAAAAGTAAGCAGCCCCGCTTCTGGATGGCAGATTGCAGGAGCCACATGGTACTATCAAACCAGGCCAACATGGCACTGGTGCCACCTTGGTTCTGGGAACCATCCTGCCTATCGTGGATTTTCAGGGGCCAGCCGGCCACTCTCAGCCATATGCCCCCAAACATATACCACGGTCCTTTTCTCTGGCAAACAAAACTCAACTGCCCCTCTTCTGGATGGCAAATTGCAGGACGCACTTGGTACTACGAAAACAGCCCGACTTGGCACTCATGCCACCTTGGGTCAGGGAACAATCCTGCGTATCGAGATTTTTAAGGAGCCAGCCGGCCACGTCCAGCCATATACCCCCAAAAAAAAACCACGGAACTTTTCTCCAGCAAACAGAAATCCGCTGCCCCGCGTCTGGATGGCAGATTTCAGGAGTTATTTAGTATTATCAAACCAGCCCGACTTGGCAGTGGGGCCACCATGAGCCTGGTAACCATCCTGCCTATCGTAGCTTTTCAGTAGCCAGCCAGTCACGCCCAGCCATAGGCCCCCAGACAAATACCTCGGCCCGTTTCCCTGGGAAACAAAATTAAGCTGTCCCGCTTCTGGATGGCAGTTTGCAGGATCCACTTGGTACTATCAAACCAGCCGAACTTGGCACTGGCGTAACCTTGGCTCTGGGAACCATCCTGCGTATCCTGGGTTCAAAGGAGGCAGCCGGCCACTCCCAGCCACAGGCCCCCAAACAGAAACAACGGCGCTTTTCCCTGGAAAACAAAACTGGCCTGCCAAGTTTTTGATGGCAGATTGCAGGAGCCACTTGGTACTATCAAACCAGCCCAACTTGGCACTGGTGCCACCATGGGTCTGGTCACCATCCTGCCTATCGTAGCTTTTCAGGAGCCAGCCGGTCACTCCCAGCCATAGGCCCCCAGACAAATATCTCGGCCCGTTTCCCTGGCAAGCAAAAGTAAGCAGCCCCGCTTCTGGATGGCAGATTGCAGGAGCCACATGGTACTATCAAACCAGGCCAACATGGCACTGGTGCCACCTTGGTTCTGGGAACCATCCTGCCTATCGTGGATTTTCAGGGGCCAGCCGGCCACTCTCAGCCATATGCCCCCAAACATATACCACGGTCCTTTTCTCTGGCAAACAAAACTCAACTGCCCCTCTTCTGGATGGCAAATTGCAGGACGCACTTGGTACTACGAAAACAGCCCGACTTGGCACTCATGCCACCTTGGGTCAGGGAACAATCCTGCGTATCGAGATTTTTAAGGAGCCAGCCGGCCACGTCCAGCCATATACCCCCAAAAAAAAACCACGGAACTTTTCTCCAGCAAACAGAAATCCGCTGCCCCGCGTCTGGATGGCAGATTTCAGGAGTTATTTAGTATTATCAAACCAGCCCGACTTGGCAGTGGGGCCACCATGAGCCTGGTAACCATCCTGCCTATCGTAGCTTTTCAGTAGCCAGCCAGTCACGCCCAGCCATAGGCCCCCAGGCAAATACCTCGGCCCGTTTCCCTGGGAAACAAAATTAAGCTGTCCCGCTTCTGGATGGCAGTTTGCAGGATCCACTTGGTACTATCAAACCAGCCCAACTTGGCACTGGTGCCACCTTGGCTCTGGGAACCATCCTGCGTATCCTGGGTTCAAAGGAGGCAGCCGGCCACTCCCAGCCACAGGCCCCCAAACAGAAACAACGGCGCTTTTCCCTGGAAAACAAAACTGGCCTGCCAACTTTTTGATGGCAGATTGCAGGAGCCACTTGGTACTATCAAACCAGCCCAACTTGGCACTGGTGCCACCATGGGTCTGGTCACCATCCTGCCTATCGTAGCTTTTCAGGCGCCAGCCGGTCACTCCCAGCCATAGGCCCCCAGTCACAAACCTCGGCCCGTTTCCCTGGCAAACAAAAGTAAGCTACCCCGCTTCTGGATGGCAGATTGCAGGAGCCACTTTGCACCATCAAACCAGCCCGACTTGGCACTGCTGCGACCTCTGGTCTGGGAACCATCCTGCGTATCGTGGATTCTAAGGAGCCAGCTGGCCACTCCCAACCACAGGCCCCCAAACACAAACAACGACGCTTTTCCCTGGAAAACAAAACTCACCTGCCAACTTTTTGATGGCAGATTGCAGGAGCCACTTGGTACTATCAAACCAGCCCAACTTGGCACTGGTGCCACCATGGGTCTGGTCACCATCCTGCCTATCGTAGCTTTTCAGGAGCCAGCCGGTCACTCCCAGCCATAGGCCCCCAGACACAAACCTCGGCCCGTTTCCCTGGCAAACAAAAGTAAGCTACCCCGCTTCTGGATGGCAGATTGCAGGACGCACTTGGTACTATCAAACCAGCCCAACTTGGCACTGGTGCCACCTCAGGTCTGGGAACCATCCTGCGTCTCGTGGATTCTAAGGAGCCAGCCGGCCACTCCCAGCCACAGGCCCCCAAACAAAAACAACGGCGCTTTTCCCTGGAAAACAAAACTCGCCTGCCAACTTTTTGATGGCCGATTGCAGGAACCACTTGGTATTATCAAGCCAGCCCGACTTGGCACTGGTGCCACCTTGGGTCTGGGAACCATGCTGCGTATCGTGGATTCTAAGGAGCCAGCCGGCCACTCCCTGCCACAGGCCCCCAAACACAAACAACGGCGCTTTTCCCTGGAAATCAACACTCGCTTGCCGACTTTTTGATGGCAGATTGCAGGAGCCACTTGGTACTATCAAACCAGCCCAACTTGGCACTGGTGCCACCATGGGTCTGGTCACCATCATGCCTCTCGTAGCTTTTAAGGACCTAGCGGGTCACTCACAGCCATAGGCCCCCAGACACAAACCTTGGCCCGTTTCCCTGGCAAACAAAAGTAAGCTGCCCCGTTTCTGGATGGCAGATTTCAGTAGCAACTTTGCACCATCAAACTGGCCCGACTTGTCACTGGTGCCACTTTAGGTCTGGGAACCATCCTGCGTATCGTGGATTCTAATTAGCCATCCGGCCACTCCCACCCACAGGCCCCCAAACACAAACAACGGCGCTTTTCCCTGGAAAACAAAACTCGCCTACCAACATTTTGATGGCAGATTGCAGGAGCCACTTGGTACTATCAAATCAGCCCAACTTGGCACTGGTGCCACCATGGGTCTGGTAACCATCCTGCTTATCGTACCTTTTCAGGAGCCAGCTGGTCACTCCCAGCCATAGGCCCCCAGACAAAAACCTCGGCTCCTTTCCCTGGCAAACAAAAGTAAGCAGCCCTGCTTCTGGATGGCAGATTGCAGGAGCCACTTTGCACCATCAAACTGGCCCGACTTGTCACTGTTGCCACCTCTGGTCTGGGAACCATCCTGCGTATCGTGGGTTCTAATTAGCCAGCCGGCCACTCCCAGCCACAGGCCCCCAAACACAAACAACGGCGCTTTTCCCTGGAAAACAAAACTCGCCTGACAACTTTTTGATGGCAGATTGCAGGAGCCACTTGGTACTATCAAACCAGCCCAACTTGGCACTGGTGCCACCATGGGTCTGGTCACCATCCTGCCTATCGTAGCTTTTCAGGAGCCAGCCGGTCACTCCCAGCCATAGGCCCCCAGACACAAAGCTCGGCCCGTTTCCCTGGCAAACAAAAGTAAGCTGCCCCGCTTCTGGATGGCTGATTGCAGGAGCCACTTGGTACTATCAAACCAGCCCGACTTGGCACTGGTGCCACCACTGGTCTGGGAACCATCCTGCGTATCGTGGATTCTAATTAGCCAGCCGGCCACTCCCAGCCACAGGCACCCAAACACAAACGACGGCGCTTTTCCCTGGAAAACAAAACTCGCCTGACAACTTTTTGATGGCAGATTGCAGGAGCCACTTGGTACTATCAAACCAGCCCGACTTGGCACTGGTGCCACCTCTGGTCTGGGAACCATCCTGCCTATCGTGGATTTTCAGGGGCCAGACGGCCACTCTCAGCCATATGCCCCCAGACACAAAGCTCTGCCCGTTTCCCTGGCAAACAAAAGTAAGCTGCCCCGCTTCTGGATGGCAGATTGCAGGACGCACTTGGTACTATCAAACCAGCCCGACTTGGCACTGGTGCCACGTCAAGTCTGGGAACCATCCTGCGTATCGTGGATTCTAAGGAGCCAGCCGGCCACTCCCAGCCACAGGCCCCCAAACACAAACAACGGCGCTTTTCCCTGGAAAACAAAACTCGCCTGCCAACTTTTTGATGGCAGATTGCAGGAGCAACTTGGTACTATCAAACCAGCCCAACTTGGCACTGGTGCCACCATGGGTCTGGTCACCATCCTGCCTATCGTAACTTTTCAGGAGCCAGCCGGTCACTCTCAGCCATAGGCCCCCAAACAAAACCCACGGCCCGTTTCCCTGGCAAACAAAAGTAAGCTGCCCCGCTTCTGGATGGCAGATTCCCGGACGCACTTGGTACTATCAAACCAGCCCAACTTGGCACAGGTTCCACCTCTGATCTGGGAACCATGCTGAGTATCGTGGATTCTAAGGAGCCAGCCGGCCACTCCCAGCCACAGGCCCCCAAACACAAACAACGGCGCTTTTCCCTGGAAAACAAAACTCGCCCGCCAAGTTTGTGATGGCAGATTGCAGGAGCCACTTGGTACTATCAAACCAGCCCAACTTGGCACTGGTGCCACCATGGGTCTGGTCACCATCCTGCCTATCGTAGCTTTTCAGGAGCCAGCCGGTCACTCCCAGCCATAGGCCCCCAGACACAAACCTCGGCCCGTTTCCCTGGCAAACAAAAGTAAGCTACCCCGCTTCTGGATGGCAGATTGCAGGACGCACTTGGTACTATCAAACCAGCCCAACTTGGCACTGGTGCCACCTCAGGTCTGGGAACCATCCTGCGTCTCGTGGATTCTAAGGAGCCAGCCGGCCACTCCCACCCATAGGCCCCCATACAAAAACAACGGCGCTTTTCCCTGGAAAACAAAACTCGCCTGCCAACTTTTTGATGGCCGATTGCAGGAACCACTTGGTATTATCAAGCCAGCCCGACTTGGCACTGGTGCCACCTTGGGTCTGGGAACCATGCTGCGTATCGTGGATTCTAAGGAGCCAGCCGGCCACTCCCTGCCACAGGCCCCCAAACACAAACAACGGCGCTTTTCCCTGGAAATCAACACTCGCTTGCCGACTTTTTGATGGCAGATTGCAGGAGCCACTTGGTACTATCAAACCAGCCCAACTTGGCACTGGTGCCACCATGGGTCTGGTCACCATCATGCCTCTCGTAGCTTTTAAGGACCTAGCGGGTCACTCACAGCCATAGGCCCCCAGACACAAACCTTGGCCCGTTTCCCTGGCAAACAAAAGTAAGCTGCCCCGTTTCTGGATGGCAGATTTCAGTAGCAACTTTGCACCATCAAACTGGCCCGACTTGTCACTGGTGCCACTTTAGGTCTGGGAACCATCCTGCGTATCGTGGATTCTAATTAGCCATCCGGCCACTCCCACCCACAGGCCCCCAAACACAAACAACGGCGCTTTTCCCTGGAAAACAAAACTCGCCTACCAACATTTTGATGGCAGATTGCAGGAGCCACTTGGTACTATCAAATCATCCCAACTTGGCACTGGTGCCACCATGGGTCTGGTAACCATCCTGCCTATCGTACCTTTTCAGGAGCCAGCTGGTCACTCCCAGCCATAGGCCCCCAGACAAAAACCTCGGCTCCTTTCCCTGGCAAACAAAAGTAAGCAGCCCTGCTTCTGGATGGCAGATTGCAGGAGCCACTTTGCACCATCAAACTGGCCCGACTTGTCACTGTTGCCACCTCTGGTCTGGGAACCATCCTGCGTATCGTGGGTTCTAATTAGCCAGCCGGCCACTCCCAGCCACAGGCCCCCAAACACAAACAACGGCGCTTTTCCCTGGAAAACAAAACTCGCCTGACAACTTTTTGATGGCAGATTGCAGGAGCCACTTGGTACTATCAAACCAGCCCAACTTGGCACTGGTGCCACCATGGGTCTGGTCACCATCCTGCCTATCGTAGCTTTTCAGGAGCCAGCCGGTCACTCCCAGCCATAGGCCCCCAGACACAAAGCTCGGCCCGTTTCCCTGGCAAACAAAAGTAAGCTGCCCCGCTTCTGGATGGCTGATTGCAGGAGCCACTTGGTACTATCAAACCAGCCCGACTTGGCACTGGTGCCACCACTGGTCTGGGAACCATCCTGCGTATCGTGGATTCTAATTAGCCAGCCGGCCACTCCCAGCCACAGGCACCCAAACACAAACGACGGCGCTTTTCCCTGGAAAACAAAACTCGCCTGACAACTTTTTGATGGCAGATTGCAGGAGCCACTTGGTACTATCAAACCAGCCCGACTTGGCACTGGTGCCACCTCTGGTCTGGGAACCATCCTGCCTATCGTGGATTTTCAGGGGCCAGACGGCCACTCTCAGCCATATGCCCCCAGACACAAAGCTCTGCCCGTTTCCCTGGCAAACAAAAGTAAGCTGCCCCGCTTCTGGATGGCAGATTGCAGGACGCACTTGGTACTATCAAACCAGCCCGACTTGGCACTGGTGCCACGTCAAGTCTGGGAACCATCCTGCGTATCGTGGATTCTAAGGAGCCAGCCGGCCACTCCCAGCCACAGGCCCCCAAACACAAACAACGGCGCTTTTCCCTGGAAAACAAAACTCGCCTGCCAACTTTTTGATGGCAGATTGCAGGAGCAACTTGGTACTATCAAACCAGCCCAACTTGGCACTGGTGCCACCATGGGTCTGGTCACCATCCTGCCTATCGTAACTTTTCAGGAGCCAGCCGGTCACTCTCAGCCATAGGCCCCCAAACAAAACCCACGGCCCGTTTCCCTGGCAAACAAAAGTAAGCTGCCCCGCTTCTGGATGGCAGATTCCCGGACGCACTTGGTACTATCAAACCAGCCCAACTTGGCACAGGTTCCACCTCTGATCTGGGAACCATGCTGAGTATCGTGGATTCTAAGGAGCCAGCCGGCCACTCCCAGCCACAGGCCCCCAAACACAAACAACGGCGCTTTTCCCTGGAAAACAAAACTCGCCCGCCAAGTTTGTGATGGCAGATTGCAGGAGCCACTTGGTACTATCAAACCAGCCCAACTTGGCACTGGTGCCGTCATGGGTCTGGTCACCATCCTGCCTATCGTAGCTTTTCACGAGCCAGCCGGTCACTCCCAGCCATAGGCCCCCAGACAAAAACCTCGGCCCGTTTCCCTGGCAAACAAAAGTAAGCTGCCCCGCTACTGGATGGCAGATTGCAGGAACCACTTGTTACTATCAAAGCAGCCCAACATGGCACTGGTGCCACCATGGGTCTGGGAACCATCCTTTGTATCGTGGATTCTAATTAGCCATCCGTCCACTCCAGGCCATAGGGCCCCAGGCACAAACAACGGCACTTTTCCCTGGAAAACAAAACTCGCCTGCCAACTTTTTGATGGCCGATTGCAGGAACCACTTGGTATTATCAAGCCAGCCCGACTTGGCACTGGTGCCACCTTGGGTCTGGGAACCATGCTGCGTATCGTGGATTCTAAGGAGCCAGCCGGCCACTCCCTGCCACAGGCCCCCAAACACAAACAACGGCGCTTTTCCCTGGAAAACAAAACTCGCCTGCCAAGTTTTTGATGGCAGATTGCAGGAGCCACTTGGTACTATCAAACCAGCCCAACTTGGCACTGGTGCCACCATGGGTCTGGTCACCATCCTGCCTATCGTAGCTTTTCAGGATCCAGCCAGCCACCCCCAGCCAGAGGCCCCCAGACAAATATTTCGGCCCGTTTCCCTGGCAAACAAAAGTAAGCTGCCCCGCTTCTGCATGGCAGATTGCAGGAGCCACTTTGCACCGTCAAACCAGCCCAACTTGGCACTGGTGCCACCTCAGGTCTGGGAACCATCCTGCGTCTCGTGGGTTCTAATTAGCCATCCGTCCACTCCAGGCCATAGGGCCCCAGGCACAAACAACGGCGCTTTTCCCTGGAAAACAAAACTCGCCTGCCAACATTTTGATGGCCGATTGCAGGAACCACTTGGTATTATCAAGCCAGCCCAACTTGGCACTGGTGCCACCATGGGTCTGGTCACCATCCTGCCTATCGTAGCTTTTCAGGAGCCAGCCGGTCACTCCCAGCCATAGGCCCCCAGACACAAACCTCGGACCGTTTCCCTGGCAAACAAAAGTAAGCTGCCCCGCTTCTGGATGGCAGATTGCAGGAACCACTTGGTACTATCAAACCAGCCCAACTTGGCACTGGTGCCACCATGGGTCTGGGAACCATCCTGTGTATCGTGGATTCTAATTAGCCATCCGTCCACTCCAGGCCATAGGGCCCCAGGCACAAACAACGGCGCTTTTCCCTGGAAAACAAAACTCGCCTGCGAACATTTTGATGGCCGATTGCAGGAACCACTTGGTATTATCAAGCCAGCCCGACTTGGCACTGGTGCCACCTTGGGTCTGGGAACCATGCTGCGTATCGTGGATTCTAAGGAGCCAGCCGGCCACTCCCAGCCACAGGCCCCCAAACACAAACAACGACGCTTTTCCCTGGAAATCAACACTCGCTTGCCGACTTTTTGATGGCAGATTGCAGGAGCCACTTGGTACTATCAAACCAGCCCAACTTGGCACTGGTGCCACCATGGGTCTGGTCACCATCCTGCCTATCGTAGCTTTTCATGAGCCAGCCGGCCACTCCCAGCCATAGGCCCCCAGACACAAACCTCGGCCCGTTTCCCTGGCAAACAAAAGTAAGCTGCCCCGCTTCTGGATGGCAGATTCCCGGACGCACTTGTTACAATCAAACCAGCCCAACTTGGCACTGGTGCCACCTCTGGTCTGGGAACCATCCTGCGTATCGTGGATTCTAAGGAGCCAGCCGGCCACTCCCAGCCACAGGCCCCCAAACACAAACAACGGCGCTTTTCCCTGGAAAACAAAACTCGCCTGCCAAGTTTTTGATGGCAGATTGCAGGAGCCACTTGGTACTATCAAACCAGCCCAACTTGGCACTGGTGCCGTCATGGGTCTGGTCACCATCCTGCCTATCGTAGCTTTTCACGAGCCAGCCGGTCACTTCCAGGCTTAGGCCCCCAGACACAATCCTCGGACCGTTTCCCTGGCAAACAAAAGTAAGCTGCCCCGCTTCTGGATGGCAGATTGCAGGAACCACTTGGTACTATCAAACCAGCCCAAGTTGGCACTGGTGCCACCATGGGTCTGGGAACCATCCTGTGTATCGTGGATTCTAATTAGCCATCCGTCCACTCCAGGCCATAGGGCCCCAGGCACAAACAACGGCGCTTTTCCCTGGATAACAAACTCGCCTGCCAAATTTTTGATGGCAGATTGCAGGAGCCACTTGGTACTATCAAACCAGCCCAACTTGGCACTGGTGCCACCATGGGTCTGGTCACCATCCTGCCTATCGTAGCTTTTCAGGAGCCAGCCGGTCACTCCCAGCCATAGGCCCCGAGACACAAACCTCGGCCCGTTTCCCTGGCAAACAAAAGTAAGCTGCCCCGCTTCTGGATGGCAGATTGCAGGAGCCACTTGTTACTATCAAACCAGCCCAACTTGGCACTGGTGCCACCACTGGTCTGGGAACCATCCTGCGTATCGTGGATTCTAATTAGCCAGCTGGCCACTCCCAGCCACAGGCACCCAAACAAAAACGACGGCGCTTTTCCCTGGAAAACAAAACTCGCCTGACAACTTTTTGATGGCAGATTGCAGGAGCCACTTGGTACTATCAAACCAGCCCAACTTGGCACTGGTGCCACCATGGGTCTGGTCACCATCCTGCCTATCGTAGCTTTTCAGGAGCCAGCCGGTCACTCCCAGCCATAGGCCCCCAGACAAATACCTCGGCCCGTTTCCCTGGAAAACAAAAGTAAGCTGCCCCGCTTCTGGATGGCAGATTGCAGGACGCACTTGGTACTATCAAACCAGCCCGACTTGGCACTGGTGCCACGTCAAGTCTGGGAACCATCCTGCGTATCGTGGATTCTAAGGAGCCAGCCGGCCACTCCCTGCCACAGGCCCCCAAACACAAACAACGGCGCTTTTCCCTGGAAAACAAAACTCGCCTGCCAACTTTTTGATGGCAGATTGCAGGAGCAACTTGGTACTATCAAACCAGCCCAACTTGGCACTGGTGCCACCATGGGTCTGGTCACCATCCTGCCTATCGTAACTTTTCAGGAGCCAGCCGGTCACTCTCAGCCATAGGCCCCCAAACAAAACCCACGGCCCGTTTCCCTGGCAAACAAAAGTAAGCTGCCCCGCTTCTGGATGGCAGATTCCCGGACGCACTTGGTACTATCAAACCAGCCCAACTTGGCACTGGTTCCACCTCTGATCTGGGAACCATGCTGAGTATCGTGGATTCTAAGGAGCCAGCCGGCCACTCCCAGCCACAGGCCCCCAAACACAAACAACGGCGCTTTTCCCTGGAAAACAAAACTCGCCCGCCAAGTTTGTGATGGCAGATTGCAGGAGCCACTTGGTACTATCAAACCAGCCCAACTTGGCACTGGTGCCGTCATGGGTCTGGTCACCATCCTGCCTATCGTAGCTTTTCACGAGCCAGCCGGTCACTCCCAGCCATAGGCCCCCAGACAAAAACCTCGGCCCGTTTCCCTGGAAAACAAAAGTAAGCTGCCCCGCTTCTGGATGGCAGATTGCAGGAACCACTTGGTACTATCAAACCAGCCCAACTTGGCACTGGTGCCACCATGGGTCTGGGAACCATCCTGTGTATCGTGGATTCTAATTAGCCATCCGTCCACTCCAGGCCATAGGGCCCCAGGCACAAACAACAGCGCTTTTCCCTGGAAAACAAAACTCGCCTGCCAACTTTTTGATGGCCGATTGCAGGAACCACTTGGTATTATCTAGCCAGCCCAACTTGGCACTGGTGCCACCATGGGTCTGGTCACCATCCTGCCTATCGTAGCTTTTCAGGAGCCAGCCGGTCACTCCCAGCCATAGGCCCCCAGACACAAACCTCGGACCGTTTCCCTGGCAAACAAAAGTAAGCTGCCCCGCTTCTGGATGGCAGATTGCAGGAACCACTTGTTACTATCAAACCAGCCCAACTTGGCACTGGTGCCACCATGGGTCTGGGAACCATCCTGTGTATCGTGGATTCTAATTAGCCATCCGTCCACTCCAGGCCATAGGGCCCCAGGCACAAACAACGGCGCTTTTCCCTGGAAAACAAAACTCGCCTGCCAACTTTTTGATGGCCGATTGCAGGAACCACTTGGTATTATCAAGCCAGCCCGACTTGGCACTGGTGCCACCTTGGGTCTGGGAACCATGCTGCGTATCATGGATTCTAAGGAGCCAGCCGGCCACTCCCTGCCACAGGCCCCCAAACACAAACAACGGCGCTTTTCCCTGGAAAACAAAACTCGCCTGCCAAGTTTTTGATGGCAGATTGCAGGAGCCACTTGGTACTATCAAACCAGCCCAACTTGGCACTGGTGCCACCATGGGTCTGGTCACCATCCTGCCTATCGTAGCTTTTCAGGAGCCAGCCAGCCACCCCCAGCCAGAGGCCCCCAGACAAATATTTCGGCCCGTTTCCCTGGCAAACAAAAGTAAGCTGCCCCGCTTCTGCATGGCAGATTGCAGGAGCCACTTTGCACCGTCAAACCAGCCCAACTTGGCACTGGTGCCACCTCAGGTCTGGGAACCATCCTGCGTCTCCTGGGTTCTAATTAGCCATCCGTCCACTCCAGGCCATAGGGCCCCAGGCACAAACAACGGCGCTTTTCCCTGGAAAACAAAACTCGCCTGCCAACTTTTTGATGGCCGATATCAGGAACCACTTGGTATTATCAAGCCAGCCCAACTTGGCACTGGTGCCACCATGGGTCTGGTCACCATCCTGCCTATCGTAGCTTTTCAGGAGCCAGCCGGTCACTCCCAGCCATAGGCCCCCAGACACAAACCTCGGACGGTTTCCCTGGCAAACAAAAGTAAGCTGCCCCGCTTCTGGATGGCAGATTGCAGGAACCACTTGGTACTATCAAACCAGCCCAACTTGGCACTGGTGCCACCATGGGTCTGGGAACCATCCTGTGTATCGTGGATTCTAATTAGCCATCCGTCCACTCCAGGCCATAGGGCCCCAGGCACAAACAACGGCGCTTTTCCCTGGAAAACAAAACTCGCCTGCGAACATTTTGATGGCCGATTGCAGGAACCACTTGGTATTATCAAGCCAGCCCGACTTGGCACTGGTGCCACCTTGGGTCTGGGAACCATGCTGCGTATCGTGGATTCTAAGGAGCCAGCCGGCCACTCCCACCCACAGGCCCCCAAACACAAACAACGACGCTTTTCCCTGGAAATCAACACTCGCTTGCCGACTTTTTGATGGCAGATTGCAGGAGCCACTTGGTACTATCAAACCAGCCCAACTTGGCACTGGTGCCACCATGGGTCTGGTCACCATCCTGCCTATCGTAGCTTTTCATGAGCCAGCCGGCCACTCCCAGCCATAGGCCCCCAGACACAAACCTCGGCCCGTTTCCCTGGCAAACAAAAGTAAGCTGCCCCGCTTCTGGATGGCAGATTCCCGGACGCACTTGTTACAATCAAACCAGCCCAACTTGGCACTGGTGCCACCTCTGGTCTGGGAACCATGCTGAGTATCGTGGATTCTAAGGAGCCAGCCGGCCACTCCCAGCCACAGGCCCCCAAACACAAACAACGGCGCTTTTCCCTGGAAAACAAAACTCGCCTGACAACTTTTTGATGGCAGATTGCAGGAGCCACTTGGTACTATCAAACCAGCCCAACTTGGCACTGGTGCCGTCATGGGTCTGGTCACCATCCTGCCTATCGTAGCTTTTCACGAGCCAGCCGGTCACTTCCAGGCTTAGGCCCCCAGACACAATCCTCGGACCGTTTCCCTGGCAAACAAAAGTAAGCTGCCCCGCTTCTGGATGGCAGATTGCAGGAACCACTTGGTACTATCAAACCAGCCCAACTTGGCACTGGTGCCACCATGGGTCTGGGAACCATCCTGTGTATCGTGGATTCTAATTAGCCATCCGTCCACTCCAGGCCATAGGGCCCCAGGCACAAACAACGGCGCTTTTCCCTGGATAACAAACTCGCCTGCCAAATTTTTGATGGCAGATTGCAGGAGCCACTTGGTACTATCAAACCAGCCCAACTTGGCACTGGTGCCACCATGGGTCTGGTCACCATCCTGCCTATCGTAGCTTTTCAGGAGCCAGCCGGTCACTCCTAGCCATAGGCCCCCAGACACAAACCTTGGCCCGTTTCCCTGGCAAACAAAAGTAAGCTGCCCCGTTTCTGGATGGCAGATTTCAGTAGCAACTTTGCACCATCAAACTGGCCCAACTTGTCACTGGTGCCACTTTAGGTCTGGGAACCATCCTGCGTATCGTGGATTCTAATTAGCCATCCGGCCACTCCAACCCACAGGCCCCCAAACACAAACAACGGCGCTTTTCTCTGGAAAACAAAACTCGCCTACCAACATTTTGATGGCAGATTGCAGGAGCCACTTGGTACTATCAAATCAGCCGAACTTGGCACTGGTGCCACCATGGGTCTGGTCACCATCCTGCCTATCGTACCTTTTCAGGAGCCAGCTGGTCACTCCCAGCCATAGGCCCCCAGACACAAACCTCGGCCCGTTTCCCTGGCAAACAAAAGTAAGCTGCCCCGCTTCTGGATGGCAGATAGGAGGACGCACTTGTTACTATCAAACCAGCCCGACTTGGCACTGGTGCCACCACTGGTCTGGGAACCATCCTGCGTATCGTGGATTCTAAGGAGCCAGCCGGCCACTCCCTGCCACAGGCCCCCAAACACAAACAACGGCGCTTTTCCCTGGAAAACAAAACTCGCCTGACAACTTTTTGATGGCAGATTGCAGGAGCCACTTGGTACTATCAAACCAGCCCAACCTGGCACTGGTGCCACCATGGGTCTGGTCACCATCCTGCCTATCGTAGCTTTTCAGGAGCCAGCCGGTCACTCCCAGCCATAGGCCCCCAGACAAATACCTCGGCCCGTTTCCCTGGAAAACAAAAGTAAGCTGCCCCGCTTCTGGATGGCAGATTGCAGGACGCACTTGGTACTATCAAACCAGCCCGACTTGGCACTGGTGCCACGTCAAGTCTGGGAACCATCCTGCGTATCGTGGATTCTAAGGAGCCAGCCGGCCACTCCCAGCCACAGGCCCCCAAACACAAACAACGGCGCTTTTCCCTGGAAAACAAAACTCGCCTGCCAACTTTTTGATGGCAGATTGCAGGAGCCACTTGGTACTTTCAAACCAGCCCAACTTGGCACTGGTGCCACCATGGGTCTGGTCACCATCCTGCCTATCGTAACTTTTCAGGAGCCAGCGGGTCACTCCCAGCCATAGGCCCCCAGACAAATACCTCGGCCCGTTTCCCTGGCAAACAAAAGTAAGCTGCCCCGCTTCTGGATGGCAGATTCCCGGACGCACTTGGTACTATCAAACCAGCCCAACTTGGCACTGGTGCCACCTCTGATCTGGGAACCATGCTGAGTATCGTGGATTCTAAGGAGCCAGCCGGCCACTCCCAGCCACAGGCCCCCAAACACAAACAACGGCGCTTTTCCCTGGAAAACAAAACTCGCCTGCCAACTTTTTGATGGCAGATTGCAGGAGCCACTTGGTACTATCAAACCAGCCCAACTTGGCACTGGTGCCGTCATGGGTCTGGTCACCATCCTGCCTATCGTAGCTTTTCAGGAGCCAGCCGGTCACTCCCAGCCATAGGCCCCCAGACAAAAACCTCGGCCCGTTTCCCTGGAAAACAAAAGTAAGCTGCCCCGCTTCTGGATGGCAGATTGCAGGAACCACTTGGTACTATCAAACCAGCCCAACTTGGCACTGGTGCCACCATGGGTCTGGGAACCATCCTGTGTATCGTGGATTCTAATTAGCCATCCGTCCACTCCAGGCCTTAGGGCCCCAGGCACAAACAACGGCGCTTTTCCCTGGAAAACAAAACTCGCCTGCCAACTTTTTGATGGCCGATTGCAGGAACCACTTGGTATTATCTAGCCAGCCCAACTTGGCACTGGTGCCACCATGGGTCTGGTCACCATCCTGCCTATCGTAGCTTTTCAGGAGCCAGCCGGTCACTCCCAGCCATAGGCCCCCAGACACAAACCTCGGACCGTTTCCCTGGCAAACAAAAGTAAGCTGCCCCGCTTCTGGATGGCAGATTGCAGGAACCACTTGTTACTATCAAACCAGCCCAACTTGGCACTGGTGCCACCATGGGTCTGGGAACCATCCTGTGTATCGTGGATTCTAATTAGCCATCCGTCCACTCCAGGCCATAGGGCCCCAGGCACAAACAAAGGCGCTTTTCCCTGGAAAACAAAACTCGCCTGCGAACATTTTGATGGCCGATTGCAGGAACCACTTGGTATTATCAAGCCAGCCCGACTTGGCACTGGTGCCACCTTGGGTCTGGGAACCATGCTGCGTATCGTGGATTCTAAGGAGCCAGCCGGCCACTCCCAGCCACAGGCCCCCAAACACAAACAACGGCGCTTTTCCCTGGAAAACAAAACTCGCCTGCCAAGTTTTTGATGGCAGATTGCAGGAGCCACTTGGTACTATCAAACCAGCCCAACTTGGCACTGGTGCCACCATGGGTCTGGTCACCATCCTGCCTATCGTAGCTTTTCAGGAGCCAGCCAGCCACCCCCAGCCAGAGGCCCCCAGACAAATATTTCGGCCCGTTTCCCTGGCAAACAAAAGTAAGCTGCCCCGCTTCTGCATGGCAGATTGCAGGAGCCACTTTGCACCGTCAAACCAGCCCAACGTGGCACTGGTGCCACCTTGTGTCAGGGAACCATCCTGCATATCGAGCTTTTTAAGGAGCCAGCCGGCCACGCCCAGCCATAAACCCCCAAAAACAAACCACGGACCATTTCTCTTGGAAACAAAAATCCGCTGCCCCGCGTCTGGATGGCAGATTGCAGGAGCCACTTTGCACCATCAAACCAGCCCGACTTGGCACTGGTGCCACCTTGGGTCTGGGAACAATCCTGCATATCGTGGATTCTAAGGAGCCAGCCGGCCACTCCCAGCCACAGGCCCCCAAACAAAAACAACGGCGCTTTTCCCTGGAAAACAAAATTCGCCTGCCAACTTTTTGATGGCAGATTGCAGGAGCCACTTGGTACTATCAAACCAGCCCAACTTGGCACTGGTGCCACCTCTGGTCTGGGAACCATCCTGCCTATCGTAGCTTTTCGGGAGCCAGCCGGTCACTCCCAGCCATAGACCCCCAGACACAAACCTCGGCCCGTTTCCCTGGAAAACAAAAGTAAGCTACCCCGATTCTGGATCGCAGATTGCAGGAGCCACTTGGTACTATCAAATCAGCCCAACTTGGCACTGGTGCCACCATGGGTCTGGTAAACATCCTGCCTATCGTAGCTTTTGAGGAGCCAGCCGGTCACTCCCTGCCATAGGCCCCCAGACACAAACCTCGGCCCGTTTCCCTGGCAAACAAAAGTAAGCTGCCCCGCTTTTGGATGGCAGATTGCAGGAGCCACGTTGCACCATCAAACCAGCCCGACTTGGCACTGGTGCCACCTTGGGTCTGGGAACAAGTTGGGCTGGTTTGAGAGTACCAAGTGGCTCCTGCAATCTTCCATCCAGAAGCGGGACAGCTTACTTTTGTTTCCCAGGGAAACGGGCCGAGGTATTTGTCTGGGGGCCTATGGCTGGGAGTGACCGGCTGGCTACTGAAAAGCTACGATAGGCAGGATGGTTACCAGACTCATGGTGCCACCAGTGCCAAGTCGGGCTGGTTTGATAATACTAAATAGCTCCTGCAATCTGCCATCCAGACGCGGGGCAGCGGATTTTTGTTTGCTGGAGAAATGTTCCGTGGTTTTTTTTGGGGGTATATGACTGGACGTGGCCGGCTGGCTCCTTAAAAAGCTCTATACGCAGGATTGTTCCCTGACCCAAGGTGGCATCAGTGCCAAGTCGGGCTGCTTTCGTAGTACCAAGTGCGTCCTGCAATTTGCCATCCAGAAGCGGGGCAGCCTACTTTTGTTTGCCAGGGAAACGTGCCGAGGTATTTGTCTGGAGGCCTATGGCTGGGAGTGAGCTGCTGGCTACTGAAAAGCTACGATAGGCAGGATGGTGACCAGACCCATGGTGGCACCAGTGCCAAGTTGGGCTGGTTTGATAGTACCAAGTGGCTCCTGCAATCTGCCATCAAGAAGTTTGCAGGCGAGTTTTGTTTTCCAGGGAAAAGCGCCGTTGTTTTTGTTTAGAGGCCTGTGGCTGGGAGTGGCCGCCTGTCCTCGTAGAATCTACGTTACGCAGCATGGTTCCCAGAGCCAAGGTGGCACCAGGGCCAAGTCGGGCTGGTTTGTAAGTACCAAGTGCATCCTGCAATCTGCCATCCAAAAGCGGGGCAGCTTACTTTTGTTTGCCAGGGAAACGGGCCGAGGTTTGTGTCCAGGGGCCTATGGCAGGGAGTGACCGGCTGGCTCCTGAAAAGCTACGATAGGCAGGATGTTTACCAGACCCATGGTGGCACCAGTGCCAAGTTGGGCTGATTTGATAGTACCAAGTGGCTCCTGCAATCTGCCATCCAGAATTGGGGTAGCTTACTTTTGTTTTCCAGGGAAACGGGCCGAGGTTTGTGTCTGGGGGTCTATGGCTGGGAGTGACCGGCTGGCTCCTGAAAAGCTACGATAGGCAGGATGGTTCCCAGACCAGAGGTGGCACCAGTGCCAAGTTGGGCTGGTTTGATAGTACCAAGTGGCTCCTGCAATCTGCCATCAAAAAGTTGGCAGGCGAATTTTGTTTTCCAGGGAAAAGCGCCGTTGTTTGTGTTTGGGGGCCTGTGGCTGGGAGTGGCCGGCTGGCTCCTTAGAATCCACGATATGCAGGATTGTTCCCAGACCCAAGGTGGCACCAGTGCCAAGTCGGGCTGGTTTGATGGTGCAAAGTGGCTCCTGCAATCTGCCATCCAGACGCGGGGCAGCGGATTTTTGTTTCCAAGAGAAATAGTCCGTGGTTTGTTTTTGGGGGTTTATGGCTGGGCGTGGCCGTCTGGCTCCTTAAAAAGCTCGATATGCAGGATGGTTCCCTGACACAAGGTGGCACCAGGGCCACGTCGGGCGGTGTTCGTAGTACTAAGGGCGTCCTAAAATTTGCCATCCAGAAGAGGGGCAGTTGAGTTTTGTTTGCCAGAGAAAAGGGCCGTGGTTTGTTTTTGGGGGCATATGGCTGAGAGTGGCCGGCTGGCCCCTGAAAATCCACGATAGGCAGGATGGTTCCCAGACCTGAGGTGGCACCAGAGCCAAGTCGGGCCGGTTTGTTAGTACCAAGTGGTTCCTGCAATCTGCCATCCAGAAGCGGGGCAGCTGAATTTTGTTTGCCAGAGAAAAAGGCTGTTGTTTGTGTTTCGGGGCCTGTGGCTGGCAGTGGCCGGCTGGCTCCTGAAAATCCATGATACGCAGGATGGTTCCCAGACCCAAGGTGGCATCAGTGCCAAGTAGGGCTGGTTTCATAGTACCCAGTGGCTCCTGCAATCTGCCATCCAGAAGAGGGGCAGTTGAGTTTTGTTTTCCAGAGAAAAGGGCCGTGGTTTGTGTTTGGGGCCTATGGCTGAGAGTGACCGGCTGGCCCCTGAAAATCCACGATAGGAAGGATGGTTCCCAGATCCAAGGTGGCAGCAGTGCCATGTTGTTCTGGTGTGATAGTCCCAAGTGGCTCCTGCAATCTGCCATCCAGAAGCGGGGCAGCTGAGTTTTGTTTGCCAGAGAAAAAGGCTTTGGTTTGTATTTGGGGGCCTGTGGCTGGGAGTGTTCGGCTGGCTCCTGACAACCCACAATACGCAGGATGGTTCCCAGACCCAAGGTGGCACCAGTGCCAAGTCGGGCTGTTTTTATAGTACCAAGTGCGTCCTGCAATTTGCCATCCAGAAGAGGGGCAGTTGAGTTTTGTTTGCCAGAGAATAGCGCCGTTGTTTGTGTTTGGGGGCTTGTTGCTGGTAGTGGCCGACTGGCTCCTTAGAATCTGTGTTACGCAGCATGGTTCCCAGACCCAAGGTGGCACCAGTGCCAAGTTGGGCTGGTTTGATAGTACCAAGTGGCTCCTGCAATCTGCCATCCAGAAGCGGGGCAGCTTACTTTTGTTTGCCAGGGAAACGGGCCGAGGTTTGTGACTGGGGACCTATGGCTGGGAGTGACCGGCTGGCTCCTGAAAATCTACAATAGGCAGGATGGTTACCAGACCCATGGTGGCACCAGTGCCAAGTTGGGCTGGTTTGATAGTACCAAGTGGCTCCGGCAATCTGCCATCAAAAAGTTGGCAGGCGAGTTTTGTTTTCCAGGGAAAAGCGCCATTGTTTGTATTTGGGGGCCTGTGGCTGGGAGTGGCCGGCTGGCTCCTTTGAACCCACGATACGCAGGATGGTTCCCAGACCCAAGGTGGCACCAGTGCCAAGTCGGGCTGGTTTGATACTACCAAGTGCGTCCTGCAATCTGCCATCCAGAAGCGGGGCAGCTTACTTTTGTTTGCCAGGGAAACGGGCCGTGGGTTTTGATTGGGGGCATATAGCTGAGAGTGGCCGGCTGGCTCCTGAAAATCCACGCTAGGCAGCATGGTTCCCAGATGCAAGGTGGCACCAGTGCCAAGTCGGGCTGGTTTGATGGTGCAAAGTGTCTCCTGCAATCTGCCATCCAGAAGCGGGGCAGCTGATTTTTGTTTGCCAGAGAAAAATTCCGTGGATTGTTTTTGGGGGCATATTGCTGGGAGTGGCCGGCTGGCTCCTTAAAATGCTCGATACGCATGATGGTTCCCAGGCCCAAGGTGTCACCACTACCAAGTCGGCCTGCGGTTTTAGTATCAAGTTCATCCTGCAATTTGCCATCCAGAAGAGGGGCAGTTGAGTTTTGTTTGCCAGAGAAACGGGCCGAGGTTTCTGTTTGGGGACATATGGCTGAGAGTGGCCGGCTGGCCCCTGAATATCCACGATACACAGCATGGTTCCCAGATCCAAGGTGGCACCAGTGCCAAGTCGGGCTGGTTTGATAGTACCAAGTGTCTCCTGCAATCTGCCATCCAGAAGCAGGGCAGCTTACTTTTGTTTGCCAGAGAAATAGGCCTAGGTTTTTGTTTGGGGGCCTGTGGCTAGGAGTGGCAGGCTGGCTCCTAAGAATCCACGATACGCAGGATGTTTCCCAGACCCAAGGTGGCACCAGTGCCAAGTCGGGCTGGTTTGATAGTACCAAGTGGCTCCTGCAAACTCCATCAAAATTTGGCAGGCGTGTTTTGTTTTCCAGGGAACAGCGCCGTTGATTTTGTTTGGGGGCCTGTGGCTGGGAGTGGCCGGCTGGCTCCTTAGAATCCACGATACGCAGGATGGTTCCCAGACCCAAGGTGGCACCAGTGCCAAGTCGGGCTGGTTTGATTACACCAAGTGGCTCCTGCAATCTGCCATCCAGAAGTGAGGCAGCTAAGTTTTGTTTGCGAGAAAAAAGGGCCGTGGTTTTTGTTGGGGGCCTGTGGCTGGGAGTAGCCGGCTGGCTCCTTAAAATCCACGATAGGCAGGATGGTTCCCAGACCCAAGGTGGCACCAGTGCCAAGTCGGGCTGGTTTGATAGTACCAAGTGGCTCCTGCAATCTGCCATCCAGAAGCGGGGCAGCTGAGTTTTGTTTGCCAGAGAAAAAGGCTGTGGTTTGTGTTTGGGGGCCTGTGGCTGGCAGTGGCCGGCTGGCTCCTGAAAATCCACGATACGCAGCATGGTTCCCAGACCCAAGGTGGCACCAGTGCCAAGTGGGGCTCGTTTGACAGTGTCAAGTGCCTCCTGCAATCTCCCATCCAGAAGCGGGGCGGCTGAGTTTTTTTTGCCAGGGAAACGGACCTTTGTTTTTGATTGGGCTCTGTGGCCGAGAGTGGTCGGCTGTCTCCTGACAATCCACAATACGCAGGATGGTTCCCAGACCCAAGGTGGCACCAGTGCCAAGTCGGGCTGGTTTGATAGTACCAAGTGTCTCCTGCAATCTGCCATCCAGAAGCGGGGCAGCTGAGTTTTGTTTGCCAGAGAAAAGGGCCGTGGGTTGTGTTTGGGGGCATATGGCTGGGAGTGGCCACCTGGCTCCTTAAAATGCACGATACGCCGCATGGTAACCAGACGCAAGGTGGCACCAGTGCCAAGTCAGGCTGTTTTTGTAGTACCCAGTGGCTCCTGCAATTTGCCATCCAGAAGCGGGGCAGTTGAATTTTGTTTGCTAGAGAAAAGGGCTGTGGTTTGTGTTTGGGGGCCTATGGCTGAGAGTGGCCGGCTGGCCCCTGAAAATCAACGATAGGCAGGATGGTTCCCAGATCCAAGGTGGCACCAGTGCCAAGTAAGGCTGGTTGTATGGTTCAAAGTGACTCCTGCAATCTGCCATCCAGAAGCGGGACAGCTGAGTTTTTTTTGCCAGAGAAAAGGTCCATGGTTTCTTTTTGGGGCATACGGCTGGGAATTGCCGGCTGGCTCCTTAAAATGCTCGATACGCAGGATGGTTCCCAGAGCCAAGGTGGCACCACTGCCAAGTCGGGCTCTTTTTGTAGTACCAAGTGCGTCCTGCAATTTGCCATCCAGAAGAGGGGCAGTTGAGTTTTGTTTGCCAGAGAAAAGGGCCGAGGTTTGTGTTTGGGGGCATATGGCTGGGAATGACCGGCTGGCCCCTGAAAATCCACGATACGCCGGATGGTTCCCAGATCCAAGGTGGTACCATTACCAAGTCGGGCTGGTTTGATAGTCCCAAGTGGCTCCTGCAAACTGCCATCCAGAAGCGGGGCAGCTGAGTTTTGTTTGCCAGGGAAATGGGCCGTTGTTTGTGTTTGGGTGCCTGTGGCTGGGAGTGTTCGGCTGGTTCCTGAATATGTACGATACGCAGGATTGTTCCCAGATCCAAGGTGGCAGCAGTGCCATGTTGTGCTGGTGTGATAGTCCCAAGTGGCTCCTGCAATCTGCCATCCAGAAGTGGGGCAGCTGATTTTTGTTTGCCAGAGAAAAGGTCCGTGGTTTGTTTTTGGGGGCATATGGCTGAGAGTGGCCGGCTGGCCCCTGAAAATCCACGATACACAGGATGGTTCCCAGATCCAAGGTGGCACCTGTGCCAAGTCGGGCTGATTTGATAGTACTAAGTAGCTCCTGCAATCTGCCATGCAGAAGCGGGGCAGCTTACTTTTGTTTGCCAGGGAAACGGGCCGAGGTTTGTGTTTGGGGGCCTATGGCTGAGAGTGACCGGCTGGCTCCTGAAAATCCATGATACGCAGCATGGTTCCCAGACCCAAGGTGGCACCAGTGCCAAGTGGGGCTGGTTTCACAGTGTCAAGTGCCTCCTGCAATCTCCCATCCAGAAGCGGGGCAGCTGAGTTTTGTTTGCCTGTGAAACGGGCCGTTGTTTTTAATTGGGGTCTGTGGCCGAGAGTGTTCGGCTGGCTCCTGACAACCCACAATACGCAGGATGATTCCCAGACCCAAGGTGGCACCAGTGCCAAGTCGGGCTGTTTTTATAGTACCAAGTGCGTCCTGCAATTTGCCATCCAGAAGAGGGGAAGTTGAGTTTTGTTTGCCAGAGAATAGCGCCGTTGTTTGTGTTTGGGGGCTTGTGGCTGGGAGTGGCCGACTGGCTCCTTAGAATCTGTGTTACGCAGCATGGTTCCCAGACCCAAGGTGGCACCAGTGCCAAGTTGGGCTGGTTTGATAGTACCAAGTGGCTCCTGCAATCTGCCATCCAGAAGCGGGGCAGCTTACTTTTGTTTGCCAGGGAAACGGGCCGAGGTTTGTGACTGGGGACCTATGGCTGGGAGTGACCGGCTGGCTCCTGAAAAGCTACAATAGGCAGGATGGTGACCAGACCCATGGTGGCAGCAGTGCCAAGTTGGGCTGATTTGATAGTACCAAGTGGCTCCTGCAATCTGCCATCAAAAAGTTGGCAGGCGAGTTTTGTTTTCCAGGGAAAAGCGCCATTGTTTGTATTTGGGGGCCTGTGGCTGGGAGTGGCCGGCTGGCTCCTTTGAACCCACGATACGCAGGATGGTTCCCAGACCCAAGGTGGCACCAGTGCCAAGTCGGGCTGGTTTGATACTACCAAGTGCGTCCTGCAATCTGCCATCCAGAAGCGGGGCAGCTTAATTTTGTTTGCCAGGGAAACGGGCCGTGGGTTTTGTTTGGGGGCATATAGCTGAGAGTGGCCGGCTGGCTCCTGAAAATCCACGCTAGGCAGCATGGTTCCCAGATGCAAGGTGGCACCAGTGCCAAGTCGGGCTGGTTTGATGGTGCAAAGTGGCTCCTGCAATCTGCCATCCAGAAGTGGGGCAGCTGATTTTTGTTTGCCAGAGAAAAATTCCGTGGATTGTTTTTGGGGGCATATTGCTGGGAGTGGCCGGCTGGCTCCTTAAAATGCTCGATACGCATGATGGTTCCCAGGCCCAAGGTGTCACCACTACCAAGTCGGCCTGCGGTTTTAGTATCAAGTTCATCCTGCAATTTGCCATCCAGAAGAGGGGCAGTTGAGTTTTGTTTGCCAGAGAAACGGGCCGAGGTTTCTGTTTGGGGACATATGGCTGAGAGTGGCCAGCTGGCCCCTGAATATCCACGATACACAGCATGGTTCCCAGATCCAAGGTGGCACCAGTGCCAAGTCGGGCTGGTTTGATAGTACCAAGTGTCTCCTGCAATCTGCCATCCAGAAGCAGGGCAGCTTACTTTTGTTTGCCAGAGAAATAGGCCTAGGTTTTTGTTTGGGGGTCTGTGGCTAGGAGTGGCCGGCTGGCTCCTAAGAATCCACGATACGCAGGATGTTTCCCAGACCCAAGGTGGCACCAGTGCCAAGTCGGGCTGGTTTGATAGTACCAAGTGGCTCCTGCAAACTCCATCAAAAAGTTGGCAGGCGTGTTTTGTTTTCCAGGGAACAGCGCCGTTGATTTTGTTTGGGGGCCTGTGGCTGGGAGTGGCCGGCTGGCTCCTTAGAATCCACGATACGCAGGATGGTTCCCAGACCCAAGGTGGCACCAGTGCCAAGTCGGGCTGGTTTGATTACACCAAGTGGCTCCTGCAATCTGCCATCCAGAAGTGAGGCAGCTAAGTTTTGTTTGCGAGAAAAAAGGGCCGTGGTTTTTGTTGGGGGCCTGTGGCTGGGAGTAGCCGGCTGGCTCCTTACAATCCACGATAGGCAGGATGGTTCCCAGACCCAAGGTGGCACCAGTGCCAAGTCGGGCTGGTTTGATAGTACCAAGTGGCTCCTGCAATCTGCCATCCAGAAGCGGGGCAGCTGAGTTTTGTTTGCCAGAGGAAAAGGCTGTGGTTTGTGTTTGGGGGCCTGTGGCTGGCAGTGGCCGGCTGGCTCCTGAAAATCCACGATACGCAGCATGGTTCCCAGACCCAAGGTGGCACCAGTGCCAAGTGGGGCTCGTTTGACAGTGTCAAGTGCCTCCTGCAATCTCCCATCCAGAAGCGGGGCAGCTGAGTTTTTTTTGCCAGGGAAACGGACCTTTGTTTTTGATTGGGCTCTGTGGCCGAGAGTGGTCGGCTGTCTCCGGACAATCCACAATACGCAGGATGGTTCCCAGACCCAAGGTGGCACCAGTGCCAAGTCGGGCTGGTTTGATAGTACCAAGTGTCTCCTGCAATCTGCCATCCTGAAGCGGGGCAGCTGAGTTTTGTTTGCCAGAGAAAAGGGCCGTGGGTTGTGTTTGGGGGCATATGGCTGGGAGTGGCCACCTGGCTCCTTAAAATGCACGATACGCCGCATGGTAACCAGACGCAAGGTGGCACCAGTGCCAAGTCAGGCTGTTTTTGTAGTACCCAGTGGCTCCTGCAATTTGCCATCCAGAAGCGGGGCAGTTGAATTTTGTTTGCTAGAGAAAAGGGCTGTGGTTTGTGTTTGGGGGCCTATGGCTGAGAGTGGCCGGCTGGCCCCTGAAAATCAACGATAGGCAGGATGGTTCCCAGATCCAAGGTGGCACCAGTGCCAAGTAAGGCTGGTTGTATGGTTCAAAGTGACTCCTGCAATCTGCCATCCAGAAGCGGGACAGCTGAGTTTTTTTTGCCAGAGAAAATGTCCATGGTCTCTTTTTGGGGCATACGGCTGGGAATTGCCGGCTGGCTCCTTAAAATGCTCGATACGCAGGATGGTTCCCAGAGCCAAGGTGGCACCACTGCCAAGTCGGGCTCTTTTTGTAGTACCAAGTGCGTCCTGCAATTTGCCATCCAGAAGAGGGGCAGTTGAGTTTTGTTTGCCAGAGGAAAGGGCCGAGGTTTGTGTTTGGGGGCATATGGCTGGGAATGACCGGCTGGCCCCTGAAAATCCACGATACGCCGGATGGTTCCCAGATCCAAGGTGGTACCATTACCAAGTCGGGCTGGTTTGATAGTCCCAAGTGGCTCCTGCAAACTGCCATCCAGAAGCGGGGCAGCTGAGTTTTGTTTGCCAGGGAAATGGGCCGTTGTTTGTGTTTGGGGGCCTGTGGCTGGGAGTGTTCGGCTGGTTCCTGAATATGTACGATACGCAGGATTGTTCCCAGATCCAAGGTGGCAGCAGTGCCATGTTGTGCTGGTGTGATAGTCCCAAGTGGCTCCTGCAATCTGCCATCCAGAAGTGGGGCAGCTGATTTTTGTTTGCCAGAGAAAAGGTCCGTGGTTTGTTTTTGGGGGCATATGGCTGAGAGTGGCCGGCTGGCCCCTGAAAATCCACGATACACAGGATGGTTCCCAGATCCAAGGTGGCACCTGTGCCAAGTCGGGCTGATTTGATAGTACTAAGTAGCTCCTGCAATCTGCCATGCAGAAGCGGGGCAGCTTACTTTTGTTTGCCAGGGAAACGGGCCGAGGTTTGTGTTTGGGGGCCTATGGCTGAGAGTGACCGGCTGGCTCCTGAAAAGCTACAATAGGCAGGATGGTGACCAGACCCATGGTGGCACCAGTGCCAAGTTCGGCTGGTTTGATAGTACCAAGTGGTTCCTGCAATCTGCCATCCAGAAGCAGGGCAGCTGAGTTTTGTTTGCCAGAGAAAAGGGCCTTGGTTTGTGTTTGGGGGCATATGGCTGGGTGTGGCCAGCTGGCTCCTTAAAATGCACGATATGCAACATGGCTCCCAGACCCAAGGTGGCACCAGTGCCAAGTTGGGCTGGTTTGATAGTACCAAGTGGCTCCTGCAATCTTCCATGATCACGTGGAGAAATACTTTCTGGTTTCAGCCTCATGCTCTTTCTTCTCTCCCTCAACTTCTCTATCACCTCTCATCTGGTTCACATGCGCTGTCTTCAAGGTCCACAGGCTACTTTTCACAGAATCTTCTGGCCTGATGAAGTAAGAATGATGAATAGAACAGAGCTGGGATCTATTTTCCAGTTTGGATAAAATGCATTCTGCACACAAATCCAAGGAGAACGGGCTGCCCCGATGCCCAGAAAATCTTTCACTCCTGCTAGTGTTCTACGTCAACCGCAACTTAGTCTGAAAGAAAAGCTTTTTCTCTGAGAGCATCTGAGAGGTTTGCATGAAGCACTGATATCTGACATATGCAATTTTGAATAGGAGAGGAAAAAGAAAATGGCAAGGAGTTTTTAATTTTAGTGGTTTCAATTTTAATTTCCGTGCACTTTTTCAAAACTTGTCAGCTCAAATGCCCATCAACATCTTTTAGTCATCTGTAAGTCAGTATTCATATAAAATGTGCTTCAAATCCAAAGAATTTCAAATTTGCACTCCAAGCTTCTATGCCTAGATTTATGATTTCCTACACATATTAGATGAAAGGAAGGCCTTTTTTACTGTGGGAGTGCTGGAACACTGGAACAGGTTGCCCAGAGAAGTTGTGGGTGTCCCATCCCTGAAAGTATTCAAGGTCACCTTGGACGGGGCTTGGAGCAGCAACAAAGGAGAAGCTTGATGGTAGAGAAACAAAGTTGGACTATAGAAGAAACTCGGATTGAAGTATAGGATCAAGTTTTCTCTCAGCTCTTGGGGTAAATTCAAAGTTGTACAAAATGACATTTATCTGTGCTATTCACTACTGTAACAGAAAGTTTCATGAAAACTGTACAGAAGATAGTAAATTTTAAAAGAGATAAGAATTACAGCATAAAATCCATGGGATAGGTTACAACATGAGACACTCTCTAAGAGAAAATCTCTGTGTTTCAGCACTTCATCAGGGTAAGATTTCATGAAGTGCCAAAGAAGGCGGCAAAATATCATTCGGGACATTATTTACTGGAATTCAGCCTGGCCATTAGTAGGAACTGCCTTTGAACATATCATGTAGATATACCACACACACTTTCCCTTCACTGAAAAATTACTGTTTACAACAAATAAGCAATTGACGATCAAAATTGATTGAAAGCATCTTAAACATGTCAAGTATTTCATTGTAGATGATCTGTGATCCAAATGCTTCTTCCACCTTCGAGAGGGACAGAAGAATTCTTCCATATCATGATGGTTTAAAATTGTATCAACCAATGTTTTCTGCTGAAAAGATATCATCTATTTTTTTCTATTTTTGGAAGAAAATATTCCTAGACATACAACAGGTGAGAACTAAGTAATTTTAAAGAAACAAATGAAATGAAAATATTCTGTAAATAGAATGAAATGAAAAGCTGTGTTTTAAATAGGAGCTAAATATTAAACAGAATTTTTGTACCAGGCATTTGAATTACTGCACCAGCTCTTTTGCCCATCAAGAGAGGCATTTAGCATTTCAGTCTTTTCCAAGGTGTTCATGATCTGCTATGCTGATCTCTGTGTGTGCCTAGGTGTGTGTGGAGGGGGGGGCATATGAAGGGGAGTGTGTATGTTTGCTTTACAATTGTTGTGGCAGATTCATGCCTCAGCTCCACATTTTGTTTTAAAAAGGTCACACCGAGTGGATATGAAGTTTACTATCAACAAGAGATCGATTCCCAAATCATCCATTTGACTCTCCCTTATAAATCATGTGCTTTGTTGCATATTTTATCAAATATACTTTCAAGCCAGATGGAGGAAGGAGGATGTGGGAATCCCTCCACCATCTTGCAACTTTTATGTAAGTAGGTTTTCAAGAAAATCATCATTTCTCTTTTAAATATGTCTGGAACAGGCATGATGGTAGTGTCAACCTGTTGGAGTTTTTGTTGCTGGAAGAAGTTGTACAAAAGGATTGGTTTTTACATTGACCAGTTACTGAATCAAGCGCAGGAATACATTGGAAATTTAGCTGGGGGTTCCTTTTCCCAGCAGACTACTTCTAGAACGAGCTTGTACACTGAAGCTGACTCTTTTGCTCTCTTTTTGTTTCTTTCCTATTTTCTTGGCTTCTTTGCCACTATCTAGACAATTTTGGAACTTTGTTCCCAACTAAAATGGTTTCAATAGTCTGATTGTGATCATACATTTTTACAAGGAATTTTTAAAATCTTTCCTCGAGTCCAGAAAGTCAAGGACTTAGATCTTTTTCTTCCCTTATCAATATTGCCATGAAATTGATAAATAAAGACCAACTCTTTATTTTTGTTTTTAACCCACGTAGATAATTCCCATCCATTAATCCATTTTGTGGACCAATAGCTGCCATTCTGATGGAAGCTGTCACTTCTTAACAATAGGCATTCTGTGACTATGTTGACAGCACTTTGGGTGAAGATCCTAACTGGTCTTAGATATACATAGGGAGAAATTTGCTCAGCCAGTGTCAGTCTTAAGCATGCGTATCAGAAGATCTTTCTAGAGCTGGGAATTTTCCCATGAAAGGGATTCAGTTAGGGAAGAGACACTTGTGCCAGAGTTTTACATTCTTCTTGAACACTGCTTAAGGAACTTAGATGCCATGTCCATTTGGATCTCTGTCTGCACAGAACTTTGTCATGCCAGTGCTTTGAAATGCATCTTGAAGAGAATTCACTAGCACAGAATGAAAGAGAGTGGAAGGGGTTGGTGGGGCTAACCAGGCCCAACCCCCCTGCCTAAACCAGGATACCTAGAGCCTCTTGCCCAGGATTCTATCTGGGTGTACTTTTAATGTCTTCAAAGATCCAGGCTCCACAATCTTTCTGGGCAGTCTGTGCCGTGGTTCAGTCACCCTGACAGTAAAGAAACATTTACTGATGTTCAAAGGCAATCTCCTGTATTTCAGTGTGTGCCCACTGCCTCTTGTCTTTACCCTCAGCATCACTGAAAAGACACTGATTCCCTCCCCTTTGCACTATTGCTTCCATATGTATGTGTGATGCCATGTAGAGGTATGTCAAAAACCTCCCTGAAGCCCAGGCAGATAATATTCCCTTCATCTACCAGTCAAGTTGATTCATCAGAGGAGTTTAAAGTGATGTTCAGCATGAAATTCCCCTGAAAAATCATGCTAACTACATTATTTGGTCATCTGTCATGTGCCTGGCAAGGATTTCCAGGAAGAGCTGCTTCATCAACTTCCTGGGGATAAAAAAGAGGCTGGCTGGTTTGTACTATGGCGAGTCCTCTTAATTGCCTTTTTTGAAGATGGGTGTCATATGCTAACATCCACTCTTTAGCCTCTCTTGTCGTCTACATCTTAGCAAAACGCTTTTCCACTATGTCTGGCTAGGAAAAACTGTGCCAGCACAGAAAACATCTCCCATCGTGTTCTAGAAGTTGCACGGATGTCTGCCAAGTGTTTGGCAGGAAGAAAAGAAAAGTTGTCCAAAACAGCTTCCAATCGAATGTTCCTGTGATTGGAAAAGTCAGGAGAGTGCAAAGGTACTGTTTTCTATCAGTTGGCAAGGTGCGCACACAATCCCAGTGTTGTACAGCTTGCTTCTTCACCTTCCCGAAGCTGCCGCTCTCGCCGGCTGCCGGAGCCCAAGAAGCGGCTTCTTCGCGCAAAGACGATTGTGCCGCTCACAGTGCTCTCCTTAGCGCGGCTTCTGCCGAAAGACGCCCGGCAGCGGCTCTTACCTCCGGAGAGCACCCTACCTTCGTCTTTAGCTCCTCTTCTCATCTACACCTAGGCAAAAAGCTTCTCCACTATGTCTGGCTAGGAAAAACTGTGCCAGCACAGAAAACATCTCCCATCGTGTTCTAGAAGTTGCACGGATGTCTGCCAAGTGTTTGGCAGGAAGAAAAGAAAAGTTGTCCAAAACAGCTTCCAATCGAATGTTCCTGTGATTGGAAAAGTCAGGAGAGTGCAAAGGTACTGTTTTCTATCAGTTGGCAAGGTGCGCACACAATCCCAGTGTTGTACAGCTTGCTTCTTCACCTTCCCGAAGCTGCCGCTCTCGCCGGCTGCCGGAGCCCAAGAAGCGGCTTCTTCGCGCAAAGACGATTGTGCCGCTCACAGTGCTCTCCTTAGCGCGGCTTCTGCCGAAAGACGCCCGGCAGCGGCTCTTACCTCCGGAGAGCATCCTACCTTCGTCTTTCGCGTCTTTTGTAGTCTACATCTTAGCAAAACGCTTTTCCACTATGTCTGGCTAGGAAAAACTGTGCCAGCACAGAAAACATCTCCCATCGTGTTCTAGAAGTTGCACGGATGTCTGCCAAGTGTTTGGCAGGAAGAAAAGAAAAGTTGTCCAAAACAGCTTCCAATCGAATGTTCCTGTGATTGGAAAAGTCAGGAGAGTGCAAAGGTACTGTTTTCTATCAGTTGGCAAGGTGCGCACACAATCCCAGTGTTGTACAGCTTGCTTCTTCACCTTCCCGAAGCTGCCGCTCTCGCCGGCTGCCGGAGCCCAAGAAGCGGCTTCTTCGCGCAAAGACGATTGTGCCGCTCACAGTGCTCTCCTTAGCGCGGCTTCTGCCGAAAGACGCCCGGCAGCGGCTCTTACCTCCGGAGAGCATCCTACCTTCGTCTTTAGCTCCTCTTCTCATCTACACCTCGGCAAAAAGCTTTTCCACTATGTCTGGCTAGGAAAAACTGTGCCAGCACAGAAAACATCTCCCATCGTGTTCTAGAAGTTGCACGGATGTCTGCCAAGTGTTTGGCAGGAAGAAAAGAAAAGTTGTCCAAAACAGCTTCCAATCGAATGTTCCTGTGATTGGAAAAGTCAGGAGAGTGCAAAGATACTGTTTTCTATCAGTTGGCAAGGTGCGCACACAATCCCAGTGTTGTACAGCTTGCTTCTTCACCTTCCCGAAGCTGCCGCTCTCGCCGGCTGCCGGAGCCCAAGAAGCGGCTTCTTCGCGCAAAGACGATTGTGCCGCTCACAGTGCTCTCCTTAGCGCGGCTTCTGCCGAAAGACGCCCGGCAGCGGCTCTTACCTCCGGAGAGCATCCTACCTTCGTCTTTCGCGTCTTTTGTAGTCTACATCTTAGCAAAACGCTTTTCCACTATGTCTGGCTAGGAAAAACTGTGCCAGCACAGAAAACATCTCCCATCGTGTTCTAGAAGTTGCACGGATGTCTGCCAAGTGTTTGGCAGGAAGAAAAGAAAAGTTGTCCAAAACAGCTTCCAATCGAATGTTCCTGTGATTGGAAAAGTCAGGAGAGTGCAAAGGTACTGTTTTCTATCAGTTGGCAAGGTGCGCACACAATCCCAGTGTTGTACAGCTTGCTTCTTCACCTTCCCGAAGCTGCCGCTCTCGCCGGCTGCCGGAGCCCAAGAAGCGGCTTCTTCGCGCAAAGACGATTGTGCCGCTCACAGGGCTCTCCTTAGCGCGGCTTCTGCCGAAAGACGCCCGGCAGCGGCTCTTACCTCCGGAGAGCATCCTACCTTCGTCTTTAGCTCCTCTTCTCATCTACACCTCGGCAAAAAGCTTCTCCACTATGTCTGGCTAGGAAAAACTGTGCCAGCACAGAAAACATCTCCCATCGTGTTCTAGAAGTTGCACGGATGTCTGCCAAGTGTTTGGCAGGAAGAAAAGAAAAGTTGTCCAAAACAGCTTCCAATCGAATGTTCCTGTGATTGGAAAAGTCAGGAGAGTGCAAAGGTACTGTTTTCTATCAGTTGGCAAGGTGCGCACACAATCCCAGTGTTGTACAGCTTGCTTCTTCATCTTCCCGAAGCTGCCACTCTCAGGAGGTAAGAGCCGCTGCCGGGCGTCTTTCGGCAGAAGCTGCGCTAAGGAGAGCACTGTGAGCGGCACAATCGTCTTTGCGCGAAGAAGCCGCTTCTTGGGCTCCGGCAGCCGGCGAAAGCGGCAGCTTCGGGAAGGTGAAGAAGCAAGCTGTACAACACTGGGATTGTGTGCGCACCTTGCCAACTGATAGAAAACAGTATCTTTGCACTCTCCTGACTTTTCCAATCACAGGAACATTCGATTGGAAGCTGTTTTGGACAACTTTTCTTTTCTTCCTGCCAAACACTTGGCAGACATCCGTGCAACTTCTAGAACACGATGGGAGATGTTTTCTGTGCTGGCACAGTTTTTCCTAGCCAGACATAGTGGAAAAGCGTTTTGCTAAGATGTAGACTACAAAAGACGCGAAAGACGAAGGTAGGATGCTCTCCGGAGGTAAGAGCCGCTGCCGGGCGTCTTTCGGCAGAAGCCGCGCTAAGGAGAGCACTGTGAGCGGCACAATCGTCTTTGCGCGAAGAAGCCGCTTCTTGGGCTCCGGCAGCCGGCGAGAGCGGCAGCTTCGGGAAGGTGAAGAAGCAAGCTGTACAACACTGGGATTGTGTGCGCACCTTGCCAACTGATAGAAAACAGTACCTTTGCACTCTCCTGACTTTTCCAATCACATGAACATTCGATTGGAAGCTGTTTTGGACAACTTTTCTTTTCTTCCTCCCAAACACTTGGCAGACATCCGTGCAACTTCTAGAACACGATGGGAGATGTTTTCTGTGCTGGCACGGGTTTTCCTAGCCAGACATAGTGGAAAAGCGTTTTGCTAAGATGTAGACTACAAAAGACGCGAAAGACGAAGGTAGGATGCTCTCCGGAGGTAAGAGCCGCTGCCGGGCGTCTTTCGGCAGAAGCCGCGCTAAGGAGAGCCCTGTGAGCGGCACAATCGTCTTTGCGCGAAGAAGCCGCTTCTTGGGCTCCGGCAGCCGGCGAGAGCGGCAGCTTCGGGAAGGTGAAGAAGCAAGCTGTACAACACTGGGATTGTGTGCGCACCTTGCCAACTGATAGAAAACAGTACCTTTGCACTCTCCTGACTTTTCCAATCACAGGAACATTCGATTGGAAGCTGTTTTGGACAACTTTTCTTTTCTTCCTGCCAAACACTTGGCAGACATCCGTGCAACTTCTAGAACACGATGGGAGATGTTTTCTGTGCTGGCACAGTTTTTCCTAGCCAGACATAGTGGAAAAGCGTTTTGCTAAGATGTAGACTACAAAAGACGAGAAAGACGAAGGTAGGATGCTCTCCGGAGGTAAGAGCCGCTGCCGGGCGTCTTTCGGCAGAAGCCGCGCTAAGGAGAGCACTGTGAGCGGCACAATCGTCTTTGCGCGAAGAAGCCGCTTCTTGGGCTCCGGCAGCCGGCGAGAGCGGCAGCTTCGGGAAGGTGAAGAAGCAAGCTGTACAACACTGGGATTGTGTGCGCACCTTGCCAACTGATAGAAAACAGTACCTTTGCACTCTCCTGACTTTTCCAATCACAGGAACATTCGATTGGAAGCTGTTTTGGACAACTTTTCTTTTCTTCCTGCCAAACACTTGGCAGACATCCGTGCAACTTCTAGAACACGATGGGAGATGTTTTCTGTGCTGGCACAGTTTTTCCTAGCCAGACATAGTGGAAAAGCGTTTTGCTAAGATGTAGACTACAAAAGACGCGAAAGACGAAGGTAGGATGCTCTCCGGAGGTAAGAGCCGCTGCCGGGCGTCTTTCGGCAGAAGCCGCGCTAAGGAGAGCCCTGTGAGCGGCACAATCGTCTTTGCGCGAAGAAGCCGCTTCTTGGGCTCCGGCAGCCGGCGAGAGCGGCAGCTTCGGGAAGGTGAAGAAGCAAGCTGTACAACACTGGGATTGTGTGCGCACCTTGCCAACTGATAGAAAACAGTATCTTTGCACTCTCCTGACTTTTCCAATCACAGGAACATTCGATTGGAAGCTGTTTTGGACAACTTTTCTTTTCTTCCTGCCAAACACTTGGCAGACATCCGTGCAACTTCTAGAACACGATGGGAGATGTTTTCTGTGCTGGCACAGTTTTTCCTAGCCAGACATAGTGGAAAAGCGTTTTGCTAAGATGTAGACTACAAAAGACGCGAAAGACGAAGGTAGGATGCTCTCCGGAGGTAAGAGCCGCTGCCGGGCGTCTTTCGGCAGAAGCCGCGCTAAGGAGAGCACTGTGAGCGGCACAATCGTCTTTGCGCGAAGAAGCCGCTTCTTGGGCTCCGGCAGCCGGCGAGAGCGGCAGCTTCGGGAAGGTGAAGAAGCAAGCTGTACAACACTGGGATTGTGTGCGCACCTTGCCAACTGATAGAAAACAGTACCTTTGCACTCTCCTGACTTTTCCAATCACAGGAACATTCGATTGGAAGCTGTTTTGGACAACTTTTCTTTTCTTCCTGCCAAACACTTGGCAGACATCCGTGCAACTTCTAGAACACGATGGGAGATGTTTTCTGTGCTGGCACAGTTTTTCCTAGCCAGACATAGTGGAAAAGCGTTTTGCTAAGATGTAGACTACAAAAGACGCGAAAGACGAAGGTAGGATGCTCTCCGGAGGTAAGAGCCGCTGCCGGGCGTCTTTCGGCAGAAGCCGCGCTAAGGAGAGCACTGTGAGCGGCACAATCGTCTTTGCGCGAAGAAGCCGCTTCTTCGGCTCCGGCAGCCGGCGAGAGCGGCAGCTTCGGGAAGGTGAAGAAGCAAGCTGTACAACACTGGGATTGTGTGCGCACCTTGCCAACTGATAGAAAACAGTATCTTTGCACTCTCCTGACTTTTCCAATCACAGGAACATTCGATTGGAAGCTGTTTTGGACAACTTTTCTTTTCTTCCTGCCAAACACTTGGCAGACATCCGTGCAACTTCTAGAACACGATGGGAGATGTTTTCTGTGCTGGCACAGTTTTTCCTAGCCAGACATAGTGGAGAAGCTTTTTGCCTAGGTGTAGATGAGAAGAGGAGCTAAAGACGAAGGTAGGATGCTCTCCGGAGGTAAGAGCCGCTGCCGGGCGTCTTTCGGCAGAAGCCGCGCTAAGGAGAGCCCTGTGAGCGGCACAATCGTCTTTGCGCGAAGAAGCCGCTTCTTGGGCTCCGGCAGCCGGCGAGAGCGGCAGCTTCGGGAAGGTGAAGAAGCAAGCTGTACAACACTGGGATTGTGTGCGCACCTTGCCAACTGATAGAAAACAGTACCTTTGCACTCTCCTGACTTTTCCAATCACAGGAACATTCGATTGGAAGCTGTTTTGGACAACTTTTCTTTTCTTCCTGCCAAACACTTGGCAGACATCCGTGCAACTTCTAGAACACGATGGGAGATGTTTTCTGTGCTGGCACAGTTTTTCCTAGCCAGACATAGTGGAAAAGCGTTTTGCTAAGATGTAGACTACAAAAGACGCGAAAGACGAAGGTAGGATGCTCTCCGGAGGTAAGAGCCGCTGCCGGGCGTCTTTCGGCAGAAGCCGCGCTAAGGAGAGCACTGTGAGCGGCACAATCGTCTTTGCGCGAAGAAGCCGCTTCTTGGGCTCCGGCAGCCGGCGAGAGCGGCAGCTTCGGGAAGGTGAAGAAGCAAGCTGTACAACACTGGGATTGTGTGCGCACCTTGCCAACTGATAGAAAACAGTACCTTTGCACTCTCCTGACTTTTCCAATCACAGGAACATTCGATTGGAAGCTGTTTTGGACAACTTTTCTTTTCTTCCTGCCAAACACTTGGCAGACATCCGTGCAACTTCTAGAACACGATGGGAGATGTTTTCTGTGCTGGCACAGTTTTTCCTAGCCAGACATAGTGGAGAAGCTTTTTGCCGAGGTGTAGATGAGAAGAGGAGCTAAAGACGAAGGTAGGGTGCTCTCCGGAGGTAAGAGCCGCTGCCGGGCGTCTTTCGGCAGAAGCCGCGCTAAGGAGAGCACTGTGAGCGGCACAATCGTCTTTGCGCGAAGAAGCCGCTTCTTGGGCTCCGGCAGCCGGCGAGAGCGGCAGCTTCGGGAAGGTGAAGAAGCAAGCTGTACAACACTGGGATTGTGTGCGCACCTTGCCAACTGATAGAAAACAGTACCTTTGCACTCTCCTGACTTTTCCAATCACAGGAACATTCGATTGGAAGCTGTTTTGGACAACTTTTCTTTTCTTCCTGCCAAACACTTGGCAGACATCCGTGCAACTTCTAGAACACGATGGGAGATGTTTTCTGTGCTGGCACAGTTTTTCCTAGCCAGACATAGTGGAAAAGCGTTTTGCTAAGATGTAGACGACAAGAGAGGCTAAAGAGTGGATGTTAGCATATGACACCCATCTTCAAAAAAGGCAATTAAGAGGACTCGCCATAGTACAAACCAGCCAGCCTCTTTTTTATCCCCAGGAAGTTGATGAAGCAGCTCTTCCTGGAAATCCTTGCCAGGCACATGACAGATGACCAAATAATGTAGTTAGCATGATTTTTCAGGGGAATTTCATGCTGAACATCACTTTAAACTCCTCTGATGAATCAACTTGACTGGTAGATGAAGGGAATATTATCTGCCTGGGCTTCAGGGAGGTTTTTGACATACCTCTACATGGCATCACACATACATATGGAAGCAATAGTGCAAAGGGGAGGGAATCAGTGTCTTTTCAGTGATGCTGAGGGTAAAGACAAGAGGCAGTGGGCACACACTGAAATACAGGAGATTGCCTTTGAACATCAGTAAATGTTTCTTTACTGTCAGGGTGACTGAACCACGGCACAGACTGCCCAGAAAGATTGTGGAGCCTGGATCTTTGAAGACATTAAAAGTACACCCAGATAGAATCCTGGGCAAGAGGCTCTAGGTATCCTGGTTTAGGCAGGGGGGTTGGGCCTGGTTAGCCCCACCAACCCCTTCCACTCTCTTTCATTCTGTGCTAGTGAATTCTCTTCAAGATGCATTTCAAAGCACTGGCATGACAAAGTTCTGTGCAGACAGAGATCCAAATGGACATGGCATCTAAGTTCCTTAAGCAGTGTTCAAGAAGAATGTAAAACTCTGGCACAAGTGTCTCTTCCCTAACTGAATCCCTTTCATGGGAAAATTCCCAGCTCTAGAAAGATCTTCTGATACGCATGCTTAAGACTGACACTGGCTGAGCAAATTTCTCCCTATGTATATCTAAGACCAGTTAGGATCTTCACCCAAAGTGCTGTCAACATAGTCACAGAATGCCTATTGTTAAGAAGTGACAGCTTCCATCAGAATGGCAGCTATTGGTCCACAAAATGGATTAATGGATGGGAATTATCTACGTGGGTTAAAAACAAAAATAAAGAGTTGGTCTTTATTTATCAATTTCATGGCAATATTGATAAGGGAAGAAAAAGATCTAAGTCCTTGACTTTCTGGACTCGAGGAAAGATTTTAAAAATTCCTTGTAAAAATGTATGATCACAATCAGACTATTGAAACCATTTTAGTTGGGAACAAAGTTCCAAAATTGTCTAGATAGTGGCAAAGAAGCCAAGAAAATAGGAAAGAAACAAAAAGAGAGCAAAAGAGTCAGCTTCAGTGTACAAGCTCGTTCTAGAAGTAGTCTGCTGGGAAAAGGAACCCCCAGCTAAATTTCCAATGTATTCCTGCGCTTGATTCAGTAACTGGTCAATGTAAAAACCAATCCTTTTGTACAACTTCTTCCAGCAACAAAAACTCCAACAGGTTGACACTACCATCATGCCTGTTCCAGACATATTTAAAAGAGAAATGATGATTTTCTTGAAAACCTACTTACATAAAAGTTGCAAGATGGTGGAGGGATTCCCACATCCTCCTTCCTCCATCTGGCTTGAAAGTATATTTGATAAAATATGCAACAAAGCACATGATTTATAAGGGAGAGTCAAATGGATGATTTGGGAATCGATCTCTTGTTGATAGTAAACTTCATATCCACTCGGTGTGACCTTTTTAAAACAAAATGTGGAGCTGAGGCATGAATCTGCCACAACAATTGTAAAGCAAACATACACACTCCCCTTCATATGCCCCCCCCTCCACACACACCTAGGCACACACAGAGATCAGCATAGCAGATCATGAACACCTTGGAAAAGACTGAAATGCTAAATGCCTCTCTTGATGGGCAAAAGAGCTGGTGCAGTAATTCAAATGCCTGGTACAAAAATTCTGTTTAATATTTAGCTCCTATTTAAAACACAGCTTTTCATTTCATTCTATTTACAGAATATTTTCATTTCATTTGTTTCTTTAAAATTACTTAGTTCTCACCTGTTGTATGTCTAGGAATATTTTCTTCCAAAAATAGAAAAAAATAGATGATATCTTTTCAGCAGAAAACATTGGTTGATACAATTTTAAACCATCATGATATGGAAGAATTCTTCTGTCCCTCTCGAAGGTGGAAGAAGCATTTGGATCACAGATCATCTACAATGAAATACTTGACATGTTTAAGATGCTTTCAATCAATTTTGATCGTCAATTGCTTATTTGTTGTAAACAGTAATTTTTCAGTGAAGGGAAAGCGTGTGTGGTATATCTACATGATATGTTCAAAGGCAGTTCCTACTAATGGCCAGGCTGAATTCCAGTAAATAATGTCCCGAATGATATTTTGCCGCCTTCTTTGGCACTTCATGAAATCTTACCCCGATGAAGTGCTGAAACACAGAGATTTTCTCTTAGAGAGTGTCTCATGTTGTAACCTATCCCATGGATTTTATGCTGTAATTCTTATCTCTTTTAAAATTTACTATCTTCTGTACAGTTTTCATGAAACTTTCTGTTACAGTAGTGAATAGCACAGATAAATGTCATTTTGTACAACTTTGAATTTACCCCAAGAGCTGAGAGAAAACTTGATCCTATACTTCAATCCGAGTTTCTTCTATAGTCCAACTTTGTTTCTCTACCATCAAGCTTCTCCTTTGTTGCTGCTCCAAGCCCCGTCCAAGGTGACCTTGAATACTTTCAGGGATGGGACACCCACAACTTCTCTGGGCAACCTGTTCCAGTGTTCCAGCACTCCCACAGTAAAAAAGGCCTTCCTTTCATCTAATATGTGTAGGAAATCATAAATCTAGGCATAGAAGCTTGGAGTGCAAATTTGAAATTCTTTGGATTTGAAGCACATTTTATATGAATACTGACTTACAGATGACTAAAAGATGTTGATGGGCATTTGAGCTGACAAGTTTTGAAAAAGTGCACGGAAATTAAAATTGAAACCACTAAAATTAAAAACTCCTTGCCATTTTCTTTTTCCTCTCCTATTCAAAATTGCATATGTCAGATATCAGTGCTTCATGCAAACCTCTCAGATGCTCTCAGAGAAAAAGCTTTTCTTTCAGACTAAGTTGCGGTTGACGTAGAACACTAGCAGGAGTGAAAGATTTTCTGGGCATCGGGGCAGCCCGTTCTCCTTGGATTTGTGTGCAGAATGCATTTTATCCAAACTGGAAAATAGATCCCAGCTCTGTTCTATTCATCATTCTTACTTCATCAGGCCAGAAGATTCTGTGAAAAGTAGCCTGTGGACCTTGAAGACAGCGCATGTGAACCAGATGAGAGGTGATAGAGAAGTTGAGGGAGAGAAGAAAGAGCATGAGGCTGAAACCAGAAAGTATTTCTCCACGTGATCATGGAAGATTGCAGGAGCCACTTGGTACTATCAAACCAGCCCAACTTGGCACTGGTGCCACCTTGGGTCTGGGAGCCATGTTGCATATCGTGCATTTTAAGGAGCCAGCTGGCCACACCCAGCCATATGCCCCCAAACACAAACCAAGGCCCTTTTCTCTGGCAAACAAAACTCAGCTGCCCTGCTTCTGGATGGCAGATTGCAGGAACCACTTGGTACTATCAAACCAGCCGAACTTGGCACTGGTGCCACCATGGGTCTGGTCACCATCCTGCCTATTGTAGCTTTTCAGGAGCCAGCCGGTCACTCTCAGCCATAGGCCCCCAAACACAAACCTCGGCCCGTTTCCCTGGCAAACAAAAGTAAGCTGCCCCGCTTCTGCATGGCAGATTGCAGGAGCTACTTAGTACTATCAAATCAGCCCGACTTGGCACAGGTGCCACCTTGGATCTGGGAACCATCCTGTGTATCGTGGATTTTCAGGGGCCAGCCGGCCACTCTCAGCCATATGCCCCCAAAAACAAACCACGGACCTTTTCTCTGGCAAACAAAACTCAGCTGCCCCACTTCTGGATGGCAGATTGCAGGAGCCACTTGGGACTATCACACCAGCACAACATGGCACTGCTGCCACCTTGGATCTGGGAACAATCCTGCGTATCGTACATATTCAGGAACCAGCCGAACACTCCCAGCCACAGGCCCCCAAACACCAACAACGGCCCTTTTCTCTGGCAAACAAAACTCAGCTGCCCCGCTTCTGGATGGCAGTTTGCAGGAGCCACTTGGGACTATCAAACCAGCCCGACTTGGTAATGGTACCACCTTGGATCTGGGAACCATCCTTCCTATCGTGGATTTTCAGGGGCCAGCCGGTCATTCCCAGCCATATGCCCCCAAACACAAACCTCGGCCCTTTCCTCTGGCAAACAAAACTCAACTGCCCCTCTTCTGGATGGCAAATTGCAGGACGCACTTGGTACTACAAAAAGAGCCCGACTTGGCAGTGGTGCCACCTTGGCTCTGGGAACCATCCTGCGTATCGAGCATTTTAAGGAGCCAGCCGGCAATTCCCAGCCGTATGCCCCAAAAAGAAACCATGGACATTTTCTCTGGAAAAAAAAACTCAGCTGTCCCGCTTCTGGATGGCAGATTGCAGGAGTCACTTTGAACCATACAACCAGCCTTACTTGGCACTGGTGCCACCTTGGATCTGGGAACCATCCTGCCTATCGTTGATTTTCAGGGGCCAGCCGGCCACTCTCAGCCATAGGCCCCCAAACACAAACCACAGCCCTTTTCTCTAGCAAACAAAATTCAACTGCCCCGCTTCTGGATGGCAAATTGCAGGAGCCACTGGGTACTACAAAAACAGCCTGACTTGGCACTGGTGCCACCTTGCGTCTGGTTACCATGCGGCGTATCGTGCATTTTAAGGAGCCAGGTGGCCACTCCCAGCCATATGCCCCCAAACACAACCCACGGCCCTTTTCTCTGGCAAACAAAACTCAGCTGCCCCGCTTCAGGATGGCAGATTGCAGGAGACACTTGGTACTATCAAACCAGCCCGACTTGGCACTGGTGCCACCTTGGGTCTGGGAACCATCCTGCGTATTGTGGATTGTCCGGAGACAGCCGACCACTCTCGGCCACAGAGCCCAATCAAAAACAAAGGTCCGTTTCCCTGGCAAAAAAAACTCAGCTGCCCCGCTTCTGGATGGGAGATTGCAGGAGGCACTTGACACTGTCAAACGAGCCCCACTTGGCACTGGTGCCACCTTGGGTCTGGGAACCATGCTGCGTATCGTGGATTTTCAGGAGCCAGCCGGCCACTGCCAGCCACAGGCCCCCAAACACAAACCACAGCCTTTTCCTCTGGCAAACAAAACTCAGCTGCCCCGCTTCTGGATGGCAGATTGCAGGAGCCACTTGGTACTATCAAACCAGCCCGACTTGGCACTGGTGCCACCTTGGGTCTGGGAACCATCCTGCCTATCGTGGATTGTAAGGAGCCAGCCGGCTACTCCCAGCCACAGGCCTCCAACAAAAACCACGGCCCTTTTTTCTCGCAAACAAAACTTAGCTGCCTCACTTCTGGATGGCAGATTGCAGGAGCCACTTGGTGTAATCAAACCAGCCCGACTTGGCACTGGTGCCACCTTGGGTCTGGGAACCATCCTGCGTATCGTGGATTCTAAGGAGCCAGCCGGCCACTCCCAGCCACAGGCCCCCAAACAAAATCAACGGCGCTGTTCCCTGGAAAACAAAACACGCCTGCCAACTTTTTGATGGAGTTTGCAGGAGCCACTTGGTACTATCAAACCAGCCCGACTTGGCACTGGTGCCACCTTGGGTCTGGGAAACATCCTGCGTATCGTGGATTCTTAGGAGCCAGCCGGCCACTCCTAGCCACAGACCCCCAAACAAAAACCTAGGCCTATTTCTCTGGCAAACAAAAGTAAGCTGCCCTGCTTCTGGATGGCAGATTGCAGGAGACACTTGGTACTATCAAACCAGCCCGACTTGGCACTGGTGCCACCTTGGATCTGGGAACCATGCTGTGTATCGTGGATATTCAGGGGCCAGCTGGCCACTCTCAGCCATATGTCCCCAAACAGAAACCTCGGCCCGTTTCTCTGGCAAACAAAACTCAACTGCCCCTCTTCTGGATGGCAAATTGCAGGATGAACTTGATACTAAAACCGCAGGCCGACTTGGTAGTGGTGACACCTTAGGCCTGGGAACCATCATGCGTATCGAGCATTTTAAGGAGCCAGCCGGCCACTCCCAGCAATATGCCCCCAAAAACAATCCACGGAATTTTTCTCTGGCAAACAAAAATCAGCTGCCCCACTTCTGGATGGCAGATTGCAGGAGCCACTTTGCACCATCAAACCAGCCCGACTTGGCACTGGTGCCACCTTGCATCTGGGAACCATGCTGCCTAGCGTGGATTTTCAGGAGCCAGCCGGCCACTCTCAGCTATATGCCCCCAAACAAAACCCACGGCCCGTTTCCCTGGCAAACAAAATTAAGCTGCCCCGCTTCTGGATGGCAGATTGCAGGACGCACTTGGTAGTATCAAACCAGCCCGACTTGGCACTGGTGCCACCTTGGGTCTGGGAACCATCCTGCGTATCGTGGGTTCAAAGGAGCCACCCGGCCACTCCCAGCCACAGGCCCCCAAATACAAACAATGGCGCTTTTCCCTGGAAAACAAAACTCGCCTGCCAACTTTTTGATGGCAGATTGCAGGAGCCACTTGGTACTATCAAATCAGCCCAACTTGGCACTGCTGCCACCATGGGTCTGGTCACCATCCTGCCTATTGTAGCTTTTCAGGAGCCAGCCGGTCACTCCCAGCCATAGGTCCCCAGTCACAAACCTCGGCCCGTTTCCCTGGCAAACAAAAGTAAGCTGCCCCGCTTCTGGATGGCAGATTGCAGGAGCCACTTGGTACTATCAAACCAGCCCAACTTGGCACTGGTGCCACCTTGGGTCTGGGAACCATGCTGCGTAACACAGATTCTAAGGAGCCAGTCGGCCACTCCCAGCCACAAGCCCCCAAACACAAACAACGGCGCTATTCTCTGGCAAACAAAACTCAACTTCCCCTCTTCTGGATGGCAAATTGCAGGACGCACTTGGTACTATAAAAACAGCCCGACTTGGCACTGGTGCCACCTTGGGTCTGGGAACCATCCTGCGTATTGTGGGTTGTCAGGAGCCAGCCGAACACTCTCGGCCACAGACCCCAATTAAAAACAACGGCCCGTTTCACAGGCAAACAAAACTCAGCTGCCCCGCTTCTGGATGGGAGATTGCAGGAGGCACTTGACACTGTGAAACCAGCCCCACTTGGCCCTGGTGCCACCTTGGGTCTGGGAACCATGCTGCGTATCATGGATTTTCAGGAGCCAGCCGGTCACTCTCAGCCATAGGCCCCCAAACACAAACCTCGGCCCGTTTCCCTGGCAAACAAAAGTAAGCTGCCCCGCTTCTGCATGGCAGATTGCAGGAGCTACTTAGTACTATCAAATCAGCCCGACTTGGCACAGGTGCCACCTTGGATCTGGGAACCATCCTGTGTATCGTGGATTTTCAGGGGCCAGCCGGCCACTCTCAGCCATATGCCCCCAAAAACAAACCACGGACCTTTTCTCTGGCAAACAAAAATCAGCTGCCCCACTTCTGGATGGCAGATTGCAGGAGCCACTTGGGACTATCACACCAGCACAACATGGCACTGCTGCCACCTTGGATCTGGGAACAATCCTGCGTATCGTACATATTCAGGAACCAGCCGAACACTCCCAGCCACAGGCACCCAAACACAAACAACGGCCCATTTCCCTGGCAAACAAAACTCAGCTGCCCCGCTTCTGGATGGCAGTTTGCAGGAGCCACTTGGGACTATCAAACCAGCCCGACTTGGTAATGGTACCACCTTGGATCTGGGAACCATCCGGCGTATCGTGGATTTTCAGGGGCCAGCCGGTCATTCCCAGCCATATGCCCCCAAACACAAACCTCGGCCCTTTTCTCTGGCAAACAAAACTCAACTGCCCCTCTTCTGGATGGCAAATTGCAGGACGCACTTGGTACTACAAAAAGAGCCCGACTTGGCAGTGGTGCCACCTTGGCTCTGGGAACCATCCTGCGTATCGAGCATTTTAAGGAGCCAGCCGGCAATTCCATGCCGTATGCCCCAAAAAGAAACCATGGACCTTTTCTCTGGCAAAAAAAACTCAGCTGTCCCGCTTCTGGATGGCAGATTGCAGGAGTCACTTTGAACCATACAACCAGCCTTACTTGGCACTGGTGCCACCTTGGATCTGGGAACCATCCTGCCTATCGTTGATTTTCAGGGGCCAGCCGGCCACTCTCAGCCATAGGCCCCCAAACACAAACCACAGCCCTTTTCTCTAGCAAACAAAATTCAACTGCCCCGCTTCTGGATGGCAAATTGCAGGAGCCACTGGGTACTACAAAAACAGCCTGACTTGGCACTGGTGCCACCTTGCGTCTGGTTACCATGCGGCGTATCGTGCATTTTAAGGAGCCAGGTGGCCACTCCCAGCCATATGCCCCCAAACACAACCCACGGCCCTTTTCTCTGGCAAACAAAACTCAGCTGCCCCGCTTCTGGATGGCAGATTGCAGGAGACACTTGGTACTATCAAACCAGCCCGACTTGGCACTGGTGCCACCTTGGGTCTGGGAACCATCCTGCGTATTGTGGATTGTCAGGAGACAGCCGACCACTCTCGGCCACAGAGCCCAATCAAAAACAAAGGTCCGTTTCCCTGGCAAAAAAAACTCAGCCGCCCCGCTTCTGGATGGGAGATTGCAGGAGGCACTTGACACTGTCAAACGAGCCCCACTTGGCACTGGTGCCACCTTGGGTCTGGGAACCATGCTGCGTATCGTGGATTTTCAGGAGCCAGCCGGCCACTGCCAGCCACAGGCCCCCAAACACAAACCACAGCCTTTTTCTCTGGCAAACAAAACTCAGCTGCCCCGCTTCTGGATGGCAGATTGCAGGAGCCACTTGGTACTATCAAACCAGCCCGACTTGGCACTGGTGCCACCTTGGGTCTGGGAACCATCCTGCCTATCGTGGATTTTAAGGAGCCAGCCGGCTACTCCCAGCCACAGGCCCCCAACAAAAACCACGGCCCTTGTTTCTCGCAAACAAAACTTAGCTGCCTCACTTCTGGATGGCAGATTGCAGGAGCCACTTGGTGTAATCAAACCAGCCCGACTTGGCACTGGTGCCACCTTGGGTCTGGGAACCATCCTGCGTATCGTGGATTCTAAGGAGCCAGCCGGCCACTCCCAGCCACAGGCCCCCAAACAAAATCAACGGCGCTGTTCCCTGGAAAACAAAACACGCCTGCCAACTTTTTGATGGAGTTTGCAGGAGCCACTTGGTACTATCAAACCAGCCCGACTTGGCACTGGTGCCACCTTGGGTCTGGGAAACATCCTGCGTATCGTGGATTCTTAGGAGCCAGCCTGCCACTCCTAGCCACAGGCCCCCAAACAAAAACCTAGGCCTATTTCTCTGGCAAACAAAAGTAAGCTGCCCTGCTTCTGGATGGCAGATTGCAGGAGACACTTGGTACTATCAAACCAGCCCGACTTGGCACTGGTGCCACCTTGGATCTGGGAACCATGCTGTGTATCGTGGATATTCAGGGGCCAGCCGGCCACTCTCAGCCATATGTCCCCAAACAGAAACCTCGGCCCGTTTCTCTGGCAAACAAAACTCAACTGCCCCTCTTCTGGATGGCAAATTGCAGGATGAACTTGATACTAAAACCGCAGGCCGACTTGGTAGTGGTGACACCTTGGGCCTGGGAACCATCATGCGTATCGAGCATTTTAAGGAGCCAGCCGGCCACTCCCAGCAATATGCCCCCAAAAACAATCCACGGAATTTTTCTCTGGCAAACAAAAATCAGCTGCCCCGCTTCTGGATGGCAGATTGCAGGAGACACTTTGCACCATCAAACCAGCCCGACTTGGCACTGGTGCCACCTTGCATCTGGGAACCATGCTGCCTAGCGTGGATTTTCAGGAGCCAGCCGGCCACTCTCAGCTATATGCCCCCAATCAAAACCCACGGCCCGTTTCCCTGGCAAACAAAAGTAAGCTGCCCCGCTTCTGGATGGCAGATTGCAGGACGCACTTGGTAGTATCAAACCAGCCCGACTTGGCACTGGTGCCACCTTGGGTCTGGGAACCATCCTGCGTATCGTGGGTTCAAAGGAGCCACCCGGCCACTCCCAGCCACAGGCCCCCAAATACAAACAATGGCGCTTTTCCCTGGAAAACAAAACTCGCCTGCCAACTTTTTGATGGCAGATTGCCGGAGCCACTTGGTACTATCAAACCAGCCCAACTTGGCACTGGTGCCACCATGGGTCTGGTAACCATCCTGCCTATTGTAGATTTTCAGGAGCCAGCCGGTCACTCCCAGCCATAGGTCCCCAGTCACAAACCTCGGCCCGTTTCCCTGGCAAACAAAAGTAAGCTGCCCCGCTTCTGGATGGCAGATTGCAGGAGCCACTTGGTACTATCAAACCAGCCCAACTTGGCACTGGTGCCACCTTGGGTCTGGGAACCATGCTGCGTAACACAGATTCTAAGGAGCCAGTCGGCCACTACCAGCAACAAGCCCCCAAACACAAACAACGGCGCTATTCTCTGGCAAACAAAACTCAACTGCCCCTCTTCTGGATGGCAAATTGCAGGACGCACTTGGTACTATAAAAACAGCCCGACTTGGCACTGGTGCCACCTTGGGTCTGGGAACCATCCTGCGTATTGTGGGTTGTCAGGAGCCAGCCGAACACTCCCAGCCACAGGCCCCCAAATACAAACCAAAGCCTTTTTCTCTGGCAAACAAAACTCAGCTGCCCCGCTTCTGGATGGCAGATTGCAGGAGCCACTTGGGACTATCACACCAGAACAACATGGCACTGCTGCCACCTTGGATCTGGGAACCATCCTTCCTATCGTGGATTTTCAGGGGCCAGCCGGTCACTCTCAGCCATAGGCCCCAAACACAAACCACGGCCCTTTTCTCTGGAAAACAAAACTCAACTGCCCCTCTTCTGGATGGCAGATTGCAGGAGCCACTGGGTACTATGAAACCAGCCCTACTTGGCACTGATGCCACCTTGGGTCTGGGAACCATGCTGCGTATCATGGATTTTCAGGAGCCAGCCGGCCACTGCCAGCCACAGGCCCCGAAACACAAACAACAGCCTTTTTCTCTGGCAAACAAAATTCAGCTGCCCCGCTTCTGGATGGCAGATTGCAGGAACCACTTGGTACTAACAAACCAGCCCGACTTGGCACTGGTGCCACCTTGGGTCTGGGAACCATCCTGCGTATCGTGGATTCTAAGGAGCCAGCTGGCCACTCCCAGCCGCAGGCCCCAAAACACGCACAACGGTGCTTTTCCCTGGAAAACAAAACTCGCCTGCCAAACTTTTGATGGCAGATTGCAGGAGCCACTTGGTACTATCAAACCAGCCCAACTTGGCACTGGTGCCACCATGGGTCTGGTCACCATCCTGCCTATCGTAGCTTTTCAGGAGCCAGCCAGCCACCCCAATCCAGAGGCCCCCAGACAAATATTTCGGCCCGTTTCCCTGGCAAACAAAAGTAAGCTGCCCCGCTTCTGCATGGCAGATTGCAGGAGCCACTTTGCACCATCAAACCAGCCCAACTTGGCACTGGTGCCACCTCAGGTCTGGGAACCATCCTGCGTATCGTGGGTTCTAAGGAGCCAGCCGGCCACTCCCAGCCACAGGCCCCCAAACACAAACAACGGCGCTTTTCCCTGGAAAACACAACTCGCCTGCCAACTTTTTGATGGCAGATTGCAGGAGCCACTTGGTACTATCAAACCAGCCCAACTTGGCACTGGTGCCACCATGGGTCTGGTCACCATCCTGCCTATCGTAGCTTTTCAGGAGCCAGCCAGCCACCCCCAGCCAGAGGCCCCTAGACACAAACCTCGGCCCGTTTCCCTGGCAAACAAAAGTAAGCTGCCCCGCTTCTGCATGGCAGATTGCAGGAGCTGCTTAGTACTATCAAACCAGCCCGACTTGGCACTGGTGCCACCTCAGGTCTGGGAACCATCCTGCCTATCGTGGATTTTCAGGGGCCAGCCGGCCACTCTCAGCCATATGCCCCCAAAAACAAACCACGGCCCTTTTCTCTGGCAAACAAAACTCAACTGCCCCTCTTCTGGATGGCAAATTTTAGGACGCCCTTAGTACTACGAACACCGCCCGACGTGGCCCTGGTGCCACCTTGTGTCAGGGAACCATCCTGCATATCGAGCTTTTTAAGGAGCCAGACGGCCACGCCCAGCCATAAACCCCCAAAAACAAACCACGGACTATTTCTCTTGGAAACAAAAATCCGCTGCCCCGCGTCTGGATGGCAGATTGCAGGAGCCACTTTGCACCATCAAACCAGCCCGACTTGGCACTGGTGCCACCTTGGGTCTGGGAACAATCCTGCATATCGTGGATTCTAAGGAGCCAGCCGGCCACTCCCAGCCACAGGCCCCCAAACACAAACAACGGCGCTTTTCCCTGGAAAACAAAATTCGCCTGCCAACTTTTTGATGGCAGATTGCAGGAGCCACTTGGTACTATCAAACCAGCCCAACTTGGCACTGGTGCCACCTCTGGTCTGGGAACCATCCTGCCTATCGTAGCTTTTCAGGAGCCAGCCGGTCACTCCCAGCCATAGACCCCCAGACACAAACCTCGGCCCGTTTCCCTGGAAAACAAAAGTAAGCTACCCCAATTCTGGATGGCAGATTGCAGGAGCCACTTGGTACTATCAAATCAGCCCAACTTGGCACTGGTGCCACCATGGGTCTGGTAAACATCCTGCCTATCGTAGCTTTTCAGGAGCCAGCCGGTCACTCCCTGCCATAGGCCCCTGGACACAAACCTCGGCCCGTTTCCCTGGCAAACAAAAGTAAGCTGCCCCGCTTTTGGATGGCAGATTGCAGGATGCACTTGGTACTTACAAACCAGCCCGACTTGGCCCTGGTGCCACCTTGGCTCTGGGAACCATGCTGCGTAACGTAGATTCTACGAGGACAGGCGGCCACTCCCAGCCACAGGCCTCTAAACAAAAACAACGGCGCTTTTCCCTGGAAAACAAAACTCGCCTGCAAACTTCTTGATGGCAGATTGCAGGAGCCACTTGGTACTATCAAACCAGCCCAACTTGGCACTGGTGCCACCGTGGGTCTGGTCACCATCCTGCCTATCGTAGCTTTTTAGGAGCCAGCAGCTCACTTCCAGCCATAGGCCTCCAGACAAATACCTCGGCACGTTTCCCTGGCAAACAAAAGTAGGCTGCCCCGCTTCTGGATGGCAAATTGCAGGACGCACTTGGTACTACGAAAACAGCCCGACTTGGCACTGATGCCACCTTGGGTCAGGGAACAATCCTGCGTATAGAGCTTTTTAAGGAGCCAGCCGGCCACGTCCAGTCATATACCCCCAAAAAAAACCACGGAACATTTCTCCAGCAAACAAAAATCCGCTGCCCCGCGTCTGGATGGCAGATTGCAGGAGCTATTTAGTATTATCAAACCAGCCCGACTTGGCACTGGTGGCACCATGAGTCTGGTAACCATCCTGCCTATCGTAGCTTTTCAGTAGCCAGCCGGTCACTCCCAGCCATAGGCCCCCAGACAAATACCTCGGCCCGTTTCCCTGGGAAACAAAAGTAAGCTGTCCCGCTTCTGGATGGAAGATTGCAGGAGCCACTTGGTACTCTCAAACCAGCCCAACTTGTTCCCAGACCCAAGGTGGCACCAGTGCCAAGTCGGGCTGGTTTGATGGTGCAACGTGGCTCCTGCAATCTGCCATCCAAAAGCGGGGCAGCTTACTTTTGTTTGCCAGGGAAACGGGCCGAGGTTTGTGTCTGGGGGCCTATGGCAGGGAGTGACCGGCTGGCTCCTCAAAAGCTACGATAGGCAGGATGTTTACCAGACCCATGGTGGCACCAGTGCCAAGTTGGGCTGATTTGATAGTACCAAGTGGCTCCTGCAATCTGCGATCCAGAATCGGGGTAGCTTACTTTTGTTTTCCAGGGAAACGGGCCGAGGTTTGTGTCTGGGGGTCTATGGCTGGGAGTGACCGGCTGGCTCCCGAAAAGCTACGATAGGCAGGATGGTTCCCAGACCAGAGGTGGCACCAGTGCCAAGTTGGGCTGGTTTGATAGTACCAAGTGGCTCCTGCAATCTGCCATCAAAAAGTTGGCAGGCGAATTTTGTTTTCCAGGGAAAAGCGCCGTTGTTTTTGTTTGGGGGCCTGTGGCTGGGAGTGGCCGGCTGGCTCCTTAGAATCCACGATATGCAGGATTGTTCCCAGACCCAAGGTGGCACCAGTGCCAAGTCGGGCTGGTTTGATGGTGCAAAGTGGCTCCTGCAATCTGCCATCCAGACGCGGGGCAGCGGATTTTTGTTTCCAAGAGAAATGGTCCGTGGTTTGTTTTTGGGGGTTTATGGCTGGGCGTGGCCGGCTGGCTCCTTAAAAAGCTCGATATGCAGGATGGTTCCCTGACACAAGGTGGCACCAGTGCCACGTCGGGTGGTTTTCGTAGTACAAAGTGCGTCCTAAAATTTGCCATCCAGAAGAGGGGCAGTTGAGTTTTGTTTGCCAGAGAAAAGGGCCGTGGTTTGTTTTTGGGGGCATATGGCTGAGAGTGGCCGGCTGGCTCCTGAAAAGCTACGATAGGCAGGATGTTTACCAGACCCATGGTGGCACCAGTGCCAAGTTGGGCTGATTTGATAGTACCAAGTGGCTCCTGCAATCTGCCATCCAGAATCGGGGTAGCTTACTTTTGTTTGCCAGGGAAACGGACCGTTGTTTGTGTTTGGGGGCCTATGGCTGGGACAACCGGCTGGCTCCTTAAAATCTACGATACGCAGGATGGTTCCCAGACCAGAGGTGGCACCAGTGCCAAGTTGGGCTGGTTTGATAGTACCAAGTGGCTTCTGCAATCTGCCATCCAGAAGCGGGGCAGCTTACTTTTGTTTGCCAGGGAAACGGGCCGAGCTTTGTGTCTCGGGGCCTATGGCTGTGAGTGACCGGCTGGCTCCTGAAAAGCTTCGATAGGCAGGATGGTGACCAGACCCATGGTGGCACCAGTGCCAAGTTGGGCTGGTTTGATAGTACCAAGTGGCTCCTGCAATCTGCCATCAAAATGTTGTCAGGCGAGTTTTGTTTTCCAGGGAAAAGCGTCGTTGTTTGTGTTTGGGGGCCTGTGGTTGGGAGTGGCCGGCTGGCTCCTTAGAAACCACGATACGCAGCATGGTTCCCAGACAAGAGGTGCCACCAGTGCCAAGTTGGGCTGGTTTGATAGTACCAAGTGGTTCCTGCAATCTGCCATCCAGAAGCGGGGCAGCTTACTTTTGTTTGCCACGGAAACGGGCCGTTGTTTGTGTTTGGGGGCCTGTGGCTGGGAGTGGCCGACTGGCTCCTTAGAATCCACGATACGCAGGATGGTTCCCAGACCAGAGGTGGCACCAGTGCCAAGTTGGGCTGGTTTGATAATACCAAGTGGCTCCTGCAATCTGCCATCCAGAAGCGGGGCAGCTTAATTTTGTTTGCCAGGGAAACGGGCCAAGGTTTGTGTCTGGGGGCCTATGGCTGTGAGTGACCGGCTAGGTCCTGAAAAGCTACGAGAGGCATGATGGTGACCAGACCCATGGTGGCACCAGTGCCAAGTTGGGCTGGTTTGATAGTACCAAGTGGCTCCTGCAATCTGCCATCAAAAATCGGCAAGCGAGTGTTGATTTCCAGGGAAAAGCGTCGTTGTTTGTGTTTGGGGGCCTGTGGCTGGGAGTGGCCGGCTGGCTCCTTAGAATCCACGATACGCAGCATGGTTCCCAGACCCAAGGTGGCACCAGTGCCAAGTCGGGCTGGCTTGATAATACCAAGTGGTTCCTGCAATCGGCCATCAAAATGTTCCCAGGCGAGTTTTGTTTTCCAGGGAAAAGCGCCGTTGTTTGTGCCTGGGGCCCTATGGCCTGGAGTGGACGGATGGCTAATTAGAATCCACGATACACAGGATGGTTCCCAGACCCATGGTGGCACCAGTGCCAAGTTGGGCTGGTTTGATAGTAACAAGTGGTTCCTGCAATCTGCCATCCAGAAGCGGGGCAGCTTACTTTTGTTTGCCAGGGAAACGGTCCGAGGTTTGTGTCTGGGGGCCTATGGCTGGGAGTGACCGGCTGGCTCCTGAAAAGCTACGATAGGCAGGATGGTGACCAGACCCATGGTGGCACCAGTGCCAAGTTGGGCTGGCTTGATAATACCAAGTGGTTCCTGCAATCGGCCATCAAAAAGTTGGCAGGCGAGTTTTGTTTTCCAGGGAAAAGCGCCGTTGTTTGTGCCTGGGGCCCTATGGCCTGGAGTGGACGGATGCCTAATTAGAACCCACGATACGCAGGATGGTTCCCAGACCTGAGGTGGCACCAGTGCCAAGTTGGGCTGGTTTGACGGTGCAAAGTGGCTCCTGCAATCTGCCATGCAGAAGCGGGGCAGCTTACTTTTGTTTGCCAGGGAAACGGGCCGAAATATTTGTCTGGGGGCCTCTGGCTGGGGGTGGCTGGCTGGCTCCTGAAAAGCTACGATAGGCAGGATGGTGACCAGACCCATGGTGGCACCAGTGCCAAGTTGGGCTGGTTTGATAGTACCAAGTGGCTCCTGCAATCTGCCATCAAAAACTTGGCAGGCGAGTTTTGTTTTCCAGGGAAAAGCGCCGTTGTTTGTGTTTGGGGGCCTGTGGCTGGGAGTGGCCGGCTGGCTCCTTAGAATCCACGATACGCAGCATGGTTCCCAGACCCAAGGTGGCACCAGTGCCAAGTCGGGCTGGCTTGATAATACCAAGTGGTTCCTGCAATCGGCCATCAAAATGTTCGCAGGCGAGTTTTGTTTTCCAGGGAAAAGCGCCTTTGTTTGTGCCTGGGGCCCTATGGCCTGGAGTGGACGGATGGCTAATTAGAATCCACGATACACAGGATGGTTCCCAGACCCATGGTGGCACCAGTGCCAAGTTGGGCTGGTTTGATAGTAACAAGTGGTTCCTGCAATCTGCCATCCAGAAGCGGGGCAGCTTACTTTTGTTTGCCAGGGAAACGGTCCGAGGTTTGTGTCTGGGGGCCTATGGCTGGGAGTGACCGGCTGGCTCCTGAAAAGCTACGATAGGCAGGATGGTGACCAGACCCATGGTGGCACCAGTGCCAAGTTGGGCTGGCTAGATAATACCAAGTGGTTCCTGCAATCGGCCATCAAAAAGTTGGCAGGCGAGTTTTGTTTTCCAGGGAAAAGCGCCGTTGTTTGTGCCTGGGGCCCTAAGGCCTGGAGTGGACGGATGGCTAATTAGAATCCACGATACACAGGATGGTTCCCAGACCCATGGTGGCACCAGTGCCAAGTTGGGCTGGTTTGATAGTACCAAGTGGTTCCTGCAATCTGCCATCCAGAAGCGGGGCAGCTTACTTTTGTTTTCCAGGGAAACGGGCCGAGGTTTTTGTCTGGGGGCCTATGGCTGGGAGTGACCGGCTGGCTCCTGAAAAGCTACGATAGGCAGGATGGTGACCAGACCCATGACGGCACCAGTGCCAAGTTGGGCTGGTTTGATAGTACCAAGTGGCTCCTGCAATCTGCCATCAAAAAGTTGGCAGGCGAGTTTTGTTTTCCAGGGAAAAGCGCCGTTGTTTGTGTTTGGGGGCCTGTGGCTGGGAGTGGCCGGCTGGCTCCTTAGAATCCACGATACTCAGCATGGTTCCCAGATCAGAGGTGGCACCAGTGCCAAGTTGGGCTGGTTTGATAGTACCAAGTGCGTCCGGGAATCTGCCATCCAGAAGCGGGGCAGCTTACTTTTGTTTTCCAGGGAAACGGGCCGAGGTATTTGTCTGGGGGCCTATGGCTGGGAGTGACCGGCTGGCTCCTGAAAAGCTACGATAGGCAGGATGGTGACCAGACCCATGGTGGCACCAGTGCCAGGTTGGGCTGGTTTGATAGTACCAAGTGGCTCCTGCAATCTGCCATCAAAAAGTTGTCAGGCGAGTTTTGTTTTCCAGGGAAAAGCGCCGTTGTTTGTGTTTGGGGGCCTGTGGCAGGGAGTGGCCGGCTGGCTCCTTAGAATCCACGATACGCAGGATGGTTCCCAGACCAGTGGTGGCACCAGTGCCAAGTCGGGCTGGTTTGATAGTAACAAGTGCGTCCTCCTATCTGCCATCCAGAAGCGGGGCAGCTTACTTTTGTTTGCCAGGGAAACGGGCCGAGCTTTGTGTCTGGGGGCCTATGGCTGGGAGTGACCGGCTGGCTCCTGAAAAGCTACGATAGGCAGGATGGTGACCAGACCCATGGTGGCACCAGTGCCAAGTTGGGCTGGTTTGATAGTACCAAGTGGCTCCTGCAATCTGCCATCAAAAAGTTGTCAGGCGAGTTTTGTTTTCCAGGGAAAAGCGCCGTTGTTTGTGTTTGGGGGCCTGTGGCTGGGAGTGGCCGGCTGGCTAATTAGAATCCACGATACGCAGGATGGTTCCCAGACCAGAGGTGGCAACAGTGACAAGTCGGGCCAGTTTGATGGTGCAAAGTGGCTCCTGCAATCTGCCATCCAGAAGCAGGGCTGCTTACTTTTGTTTGCCAGGGAAAGGAGCCGAGGTTTGTGTCTGGGGGCCTATGGCTGGGAGTGACCAGCTGGCTCCTGAAAAGGTACGATAGGCAGGATGGTGACCAGACCCATGGTGGCACCAGTGCCAAGTTCGGCTGATTTGATAGTACCAAGTGGCTCCTGCAATCTGCCATCAAAATGTTGGTAGGCGAGTTTTGTTTTCCAGAGAAAAGCGCCGTTGTTTGTGTTTGGGGGCCTGTGGGTTGGAGTGGCCGGATGGCTAATTAGAATCCACGATACGCAGGATGGTTCCCAGACCTAAAGTGGCACCAGTGACAAGTTGGGCCAGTTTGATGGTGCAAAGTTGCTACTGAAATCTGCCATCCAGAAACGGGGCAGCTTACTTTTGTTTGCCAGGGAAACGGGCCAAGGCTTGTGTCTGGGGGCCTATGGCTGTGCGTGACCGGCTAGGTCCTGAAAAGCTACGAGAGGCATAATGGTGACCAGACCCATGGTGGCACCAGTGCCAAGTTGGGCTGGTTTGATAGTACCAAGTGGCTCCTGCAATCTGCCATCAAAAAGTCGGGAAGCGAGTGTTGATTTCCAGGGAAAAGCGCCGTTGTTTTTGTTTGGGGGCCTATGGGTGGGAGTGGCCGGCTGGCTCCTTAGAATCCACGATACGCAGGATGGTTCCCAGACCTGAGGTGGCACCAGTGCCAAGTTGGGCTGGTTTGATAGTACCAAGTGCGTCCTGCAATCTGCCATCCAGAAGCGGGGTAGCTTACTTTTGTTTGCCAGGGAAACGGTCCGAGGTTTGTGTCTCGGGGCCTATGGCTGGGAGTGACCGGCTGGCTCCTGAAAAGCTACGATAGGCAGGATGGTGACCAGACCCATGGTGGCACCAGTGCCAAGTTGGGCTGGTTTGATAGTACCAAGTGGCTCCTGCAATCTGCCATCAAAAATTTGGCAGGCGAGTTTGTTATCCAGGGAAAAGCGCCGTTGTTTGTGCCTGGGGCCCTATGGCCTGGAGTGGACGGATGGCTAATTAGAATCCACGATACACAGGATGGTTCCCAGACCCATGGTGGCACCAGTGCCAAGTTGGGCTGGTTTGATAGTACCAAGTGGTTCCTGCAATCTGCCATCCAGAAGCGGGGCAGCTTACTTTTGTTTGCCAGGGAAACGGTCCGAGGATTGTGTCTGGGGGCCTAAGCCTGGAAGTGACCGGCTGGCTCGTGAAAAGCTACGATAGGCAGGATGGTGACCAGACCCATGACGGCACCAGTGCCAAGTTGGGCTGGTTTGATAGTACCAAGTGGCTCCTGCAATCTGCCATCAAAAAGTTGTCAGGCGAGTTTTGTTTTCCAGGGAAAAGCGCCGTTGTTTGTGTTTGGGGGCCTGTGGCTGGGAGTGGCCGGCTGGCTCCTTAGAATCCACGATACTCAGCATGGTTCCCAGACCAGAGGTGGCACCAGTGCCAAGTTGGGCTGGTTTGATTGTAACAAGTGCGTCCGGGAATCTGCCATCCAGAAGCGGGGCAGCTTACTTTTGTTTGCCAGGGAAACGGGCCGAGGTTTGTGTCTGGGGGCCTATGGCTGGGAGTGGCCGGCTGGCTCATGAAAAGCTACGATAGGCAGGATGGTGACCAGACCCATGGTGGCACCAGTGCCAAGTTGGGCTGGTTTGATAGTACCAAGTGGCTCCTGCAATCTGCCATCAAAAAGTCGGCAAGCGAGTGTTGATTTCCAGGGAAAAGCGTCGTTGTTTGTGTTTGGGGGCCTGTGGCTGGGAGTGGCCGGCTGGCTCCTTAGAATCCACGATACGCAGCATGGTTCCCAGACCCAAGGTGGCACCAATGCCAAGTTGGGCTGGTTTGATTGTAACAAGTGCGTCCGGGAATCTGCCATCCAGAAGCGGGGCAGCTTACTTTTGTTTGCCAGGGAAACGGGCCGAGGTTTGTGTCTGGGGGCCTATGGCTGGGAGTGGCCGGCTGGCTCATGAAAAGCTACGATAGGCAGGATGGTGACCAGACCCATGGTGGCACCAGTGCCAAGTTGGGCTGGTTTGATAGTACCAAGTGGCTCCTGCAATCTGCCATCAAAAAGTCGGCAAGCGAGTGTTGATTTCCAGGGAAAAGCGTCGTTGTTTGTGTTTGGGGGCCTGTGGCTGGGAGTGGCCGGCTGGCTCCTTAGAATCCACGATACGCAGCATGGTTCCCAGACCCAAGGTGGCACCAATGCCAAGTCGGGCTGGCTTGATAATACCAAGTGGTTCCTGCAATCGGCCATCAAACTGTTCGCAGGCGAGTTTTGTTTTCCAGGGAAAAGCGCCGTTGTTTGTGCCTGGGGCCCTATGGCCTGGAGTGGACGGATGGCTAATTAGAATCCACGATACACAGGATGGTTCCCAGACCCATGGTGGCACCAGTGCCAAGTTGGGCTGGTTTGATAGTACCAAGTGGTTCCTGCAATCTGCCATCCAGAAGCGGGGCAGCTTACTTTTGTTTGCCAGGGAAACCGTCCGAGGTTTGTGTCTGGGGGCCTATGGCTGGGAGTGACCGGCTGGCTCCTGAAAAGCTACGATAGGCAGGATGGTGACCAGACCCATGGTGGCACCAGTGCCAAGTTGGGCTGGCTTGATAATACCAAGTGGTTCCTGATATCGGCCATCAAAAAGTTGGCAGGCGAGTTTTGTTTTCCAGGGAAAAGCGCCGTTGTTTGTGCCTGGGGCCCTATGGCCTGGAGTGGACGGATGGCTAATTAGAACCCACGAGACGCAGGATGGTTCCCAGACCTGAGGTGGCACCAGTGCCAAGTTGGGCTGGTTTGACGGTGCAAAGTGGCTCCTGCAATCTGCCATGCAGAAGCGGGGCAGCTTACTTTTGTTTGCCAGGGAAACGGGCCGAAATATTTGTCTGGGGGCCTCTGGCTGGGGGTGGCTGGCTGGCTCCTGAAAAGCTACGATAGGCAGGATGGTGACCAGACCCATGGTGGCACCAGTGCCAACTTGGGCTGGTTTGATAGTACCAAGTGGCTCCTGCAATCTGCCATCAAAAACTTGGCAGGCGAGTTTTGTTTTCCAGGGAAAAGCGCCGTTGTTTGTGTTTGGGGGCCTGTGGCAGGGAGTGGCCGGCTGGCTCCTTAGAATCCATGATACGCAGCATGGTTCCCAGACCCAAGGTGGCACCAGTGCCAAGTCGGGCTGGCTTGATAATACCAAGTGGTTCCTGCAATCGGCCATCAAAAAGTTGGCAGGCGAGTTTTGTTTTCCAGGGAAAAGCGCCGTTGTTTGTGCCTGGGGCCCTATGGCCTGGAGTGGACGGATGGCTAATTAGAATCCACGATACACAGGATGGTTCCCAGACCCATGGTGGCACCAGTGCCAAGTTGGGCTGGTTTGATAGTAACAAGTGGTTCCTGCAATCTGCCATCCAGAAGCGGGGCAGCTTACTTTTGTTTGCCAGGGAAACGGTCCGAGGTTTGTGTCTGGGGGCCTATGGCTGGGAGTGACCGGCTGGCTCCTGAAAAGCTACGATAGGCAGGATGGTGACCAGACCCATGGTGGCACCAGTGCCAAGTTGGGCTGGCTAGATAATACCAAGTGGTTCCTGCAATCGGCCATCAAAAAGTTGGCAGGCGAGTTTTGTTTTCCAGGGAAAAGCGCTGTTGTTTGTGCCTGGGGCCCTATGGCCTGGAGTGGACGGATGGCTAATTAGAATCCACGATACACAGGATGGTTCCCAGACCCATGGTGGCACCAGTGCCAAGTTGGGCTGGTTTGATAGTACCAAGTGGTTCCTGCAATCTGCCATCCAGAAGCGGGGCAGCTTACTTTTGTTTTCCAGGGAAACGGGCCGAGGTTTTTGTCTGGGGGCCTATGGCTGGGAGTGACCGGCTGGCTCGTGAAAAGCTACGATAGGCAGGATGGTGACCAGACCCATGACGGCACCAGTGCCAAGTTGGGCTGGTTTGATAGTACCAAGTGGCTCCTGCAATCTGCCATCACAAACTTGGCGGGCGAGTTTTGTTTTCCAGGGAAAAGCGCCGTTGTTTGTGTTTGGGGGCCTGTGGCTGGGAGTGGCCGGCTGGCTCCTTAGAATCCACGATACTCAGCATGGTTCCCAGATCAGAGGTGGAACCAGTGCCAAGTTGGGCTGGTTTGATAGTACCAAGTGCGTCCGGGAATCTGCCATCCAGAAGCGGGGCAGCTTACTTTTGTTTGCCAGGGAAACGGGCCGTGGGTTTTGTTTGGGGGCCTATGGCTGAGAGTGACCGGCTGGCTCCTGAAAAGTTACGATAGGCAGGATGGTGACCAGACCCATGGTGGCACCAGTGCCAAGTTGGGCTGGTTTGATAGTACCAAGTTGCTCCTGCAATCTGCCATCAAAAAGTTGGCAGGCGAGTTTTGTTTTCCAGGGAAAAGCGCCGTTGTTTGTGTTTGGGGGCCTGTGGCAGGGAGTGGCCGGCTGGCTCCTTAGAATCCACGATACGCAGGATGGTTCCCAGACTTGACGTGGCACCAGTGCCAAGTCGGGCTGGTTTGATAGTACCAAGTGCGTCCTGCAATCTGCCATCCAGAAGCGGGGCAGCTTACTTTTGTTTTCCAGGGAAACGGGCCGAGGTATTTGTCTGGGGGCCTATGGCTGGGAGTGACCCGCTGGCTCCTGAAAAGCTACGATAGGCAGGATGGTGACCAGACCCATGGTGGCACCAGTGCCAAGTTGGGCTGGTTTGATAGTACCAAGTGGCTCCTGCAATCTGCCATCAAAAAGTTGTCAGGCGAGTTTTGTTTTCCAGGGAAAAGCGCCGTCGTTTGTGTTTGGGTGCCTGTGGCTGGGAGTGGCCAGCTGGCTAATTAGAATCCACGATACGCAGGATGGTTCCCAGACCAGTGGTGGCACCAGTGCCAAGTCGGGCTGGTTTGATAGTACCAAGTGGCTCCTGCAATCTGCCATCCAGAAGCGGGGCAGCTTACTTTTGTTTGCCAGGGAAACGGGCCGAGGTTTGTGTCTCGGGGCCTATGGCTGGGAGTGACCGGCTGGCTCCTGAAAAGCTACGATAGGCAGGATGGTGACCAGACCCATGGTGGCACCAGTGCCAAGTTGGGCTGGTTTGATAGTACCAAGTGGCTCCTGCAATCTGCCATCAAAAATTTGGCAGGCGAGTTTGTTATCCAGGGAAAAGCGCCGTTGTTTGTGCCTGGGGCCCTATGGCCTGGAGTGGACGGATGGCTAATTAGAATCCACGATACACAGGATGGTTCCCAGACCCATGGTGGCACCAGTGCCAACTTGGGCTGGTTTGATAGTACCAAGTGGTTCCTGCAATCTGCCATCCAGAAGCGGGGCAGCTTACTTTTGTTTGCCAGGGAAACGGTCCGAGGATTGTGTCTGGGGGCCTAAGCCTGGAAGTGACCGGCTGGCTCGTGAAAAGCTACGATAGGCAGGATGGTGACCAGACCCATGACGGCACCAGTGCCAAGTTGGGCTGGTTTGATAGTACCAAGTGGCTCCTGCAATCTGCCATCAAAAACTTGGCAGGCGAGTTTTGTTTTCCAGGGAAAAGCGCCGTTGTTTGTGTTTGGGGGCCTGTGGCTGGGAGTGGCCGGCTGGCTCCTTAGAATCCACGATACGCAGGATGGTTCCCAGACCACAGGTGGCACCAGTGCCAAGTTGGGCTGGTTTGATTGTAACAAGTGCGTCCGGGAATCTGCCATCCAGAAGCGGGGCAGCTTACTTTTGTTTGCCAGGGAAACGGGCCGAGGTTTGTGTCTGGGGGCCTATGGCTGGGAGTGGCCGGCTGGCTCATGAAAAGCTACGATAGGCAGGATGGTGACCAGACCCATGGTGGCACCAGTGCCAAGTTGGGCTGGTTTGATAGTACCAAGTGGCTCCTGCAATCTGCCATCAAAAAGTCGGCAAGCGAGTGTTGATTTCCAGGGAAAAGCGTCGTTGTTTGTGTTTGGGGGCCTGTGGCTGGGAGTGGCCGGCTGGCTCCTTAGAATCCACGATACGCAGCATGGTTCCCAGACCCAAGGTGGCACCAGTGCCAAGTCGGGCTGGCTTGATAATACCAAGTGGTTCCTGCAATCGGCCATCAAAATGTTCGCAGGCGAGTTTTGTTTTCCAGGGAAAAGCGCCGTTGTTTGTGCCTGGGGCCCTATGGCCTGGAGTGGACGGATGGCTAATTAGAATCCACGATACACAGGATGGTTCCCAGACCCATGGTGGCACCAGTGCCAAGTTGGGCTGGTTTGATAGTACCAAGTGGTTCCTGCAATCTGCCATCCAGAAGCGGGGCAGCTTACTTTTGTTTGCCAGGGAAACGGTCCGAGGTTTGTGTCTGGGGGCCTATGGCTGGGAGTGACCGGCTGGCTCCTGAAAAGCTACGATAGGCAGGATGGTGACCAGACCCATGGTGGCACCAGTGCCAAGTTGGGCTGGCTTGATAATACCAAGTGGTTCCTGCAATCGGCCATCAAAATGTTGGCAGGCGAGTTTTGTTTTCCAGGGAAAAGCGCCGTTGTTTGTGCCTGGGGCCCTATGGCCTGGAGTGGACGGATGGCTAATTAGAACCCACGAGACGCAGGATGGTTCCCAGACCTGAGGTGGCACCAGTGCCAAGTTGGGCTGGTTTGACGGTGCAAAGTGGCTCCTGCAATCTGCCATGCAGAAGCGGGGCAGCTTACTTTTGTTTGCCAGGGAAACGGGCCGAAATATTTGTCTGGGGGCCTCTGGCTGGGGGTGGCTGGCTGGATCCTGAAAAGCTACGATAGGCAGGATGGTGACCAGACCCATGGTGGCACCAGTGCCAAGTTGGGCTGGTTTGATAGTACCAAGTGGCTCCTGCAATCTGCCATCAAAAACTTGGCAGGCGAGTTTTGTTTTCCAGGGAAAAGCGCCGTTGTTTGTGTTTGGGGGCCTGTGGCAGGGAGTGGCCGGCTGGCTCCTTAGAATCCACGATACGCAGCATGGTTCCCAGACCCAAGGTGGCACCAGTGCCAAGTCGGGCTGGCTTGATAATACCAAGTGGTTCCTGCAATCGGCCATCAAAAAGTTGGCAGGCGAGTTTTGTTTTCCAGGGAAAAGCGCCGTTGTTTGTGCCTGGGGCCCTATGGCCTGGAGTGGACGGATGGCTAATTAGAATCCACGATACAAAGGATGGTTCCCAGACCCATGGTGGCACCAGTGCCAAGTCGGGCTGGTTTGATAGTACCAAGTGCGTCCTGCAATCTGCCATCCAGAAGCGGGGCAGCTTACTTTTGTTTGCCAGGGAAACGGGCCGAGCTTTGTGTCTGGGGGCCTATGGCTGGGAGTGACCGGCTGGCTCCTGAAAAGCTACGATAGGCAGGATGGTGACCAGACCCATGGTGGCACCAGTGCCAAGTTGGGCTGGTTTGATAGTACCAAGTGGCTCCTGCAATCTGCCATCAAAAAGTTGTCAGGCGAGTTTTGTTTTCCAGGGAAAAGCGCCGTTGTTTGTGTTTGGGGGCCTGTGGCTGGGAGTGGCCGGCTGGCTAATTAGAACCCACGATACGCAGGATGGTTCCCAGACCAGAGGTGGCAACAGTGACAAGTCGGGCCAGTTTGATGGTGCAAAGTGGCTCCTGCAATCTGCCATCCAGAAGCAGGGCTGCTTACTTTTGTTTGCCAGGGAAAGGAGCCGAGGTTTTTGTCTGGGGGCCTATGGCTGGGAGTGACCAGCTGGCTCCTGAAAAGGTACGATAGGCAGGATGGTTACCAGACCCATGGTGGCACCAGTGCCAAGTTGGGCTGATTTGATAGTACCAAGTGGCTCCTGCAATCTGCCATCAAAATGTTGGTAGGCGAGTTTTGTTTTCCAGGGAAAAGCGCCGTTGTTTGTGTTTGGGGGCCTGTGGGTGGGAGTGGCCGGCTGGCTCCTTAGAATCCACGATACGCAGGATGGTTCCCAGACCTAACGTGGCACCAGTGACAAGTCGGGCCAGTTTGATGGTGCAAAGTTGCTACTGCAATCTGCCATCCAGAAACGGGGCAGCTTACTTTTGTTTGCCAGGGAAACGGGCCAAGGTTTGTGTCTGGGGGCCTATGGCTGTGAGTGACCCGCTAGGTCCTTAAAAGCTACGAGAGGCATGATGGTGACCAGACCCATGGTGGCACCAGTGCCAAGTTGGGCTGGTTTGATAGTACCAAGTGGCTCCTGCAATCTGCCATCAAAAAGTCGGCAAGCGAGTGTTGATTTCCAGGGAAAAGCGCCGTTGTTTGTGTTTGGGGGCCTGTGGCAGGGAGTGGCCGGCTGGCTCCTTAGAATCCACGATACGCAGCATGGTTCCCAGACCCAAGGTGGCACCAGTGCCAAGTTGGGCTGGTTTGATAGTACCAAGTGCGTCCTGCAATCTGCCATCCAGAAGCGGGGTAGCTTACTTTTGTTTGCCAGGGAAACGGGCCGAGGTTTGTGTCTGGGGGCCTATGGCTGGGAGTGACCGGCTGGCTCCTGAAAAGCTACGATAGGCAGGATGGTGACCAGACCCATGGTGGCACCAGTGCCAAGTTGGGCTGGTTTGATAGTACCAAGTGGCTCCTGCAATCTGCCATCAAAAAGTTGGCAGGCCAGTTTTGTTTTCCAGGGAAAAGCGCCGTTGTTTCTGTTTGGGGGCCTGTGGCTGGGAGTGGCCGGCTGCCTCCTTTGAACCCAGGATACGCAGGATGGTTCCCAGAGCCAAGGTTACGCCAGTGCCAAGTTCGGCTGGTTTGATAGTACCAAGTGGATCCTGCAAACTGCCATCCAGAAGCGGGACAGCTTAATTTTGTTTCCCAGGGAAACGGGCCGAGGTATTTGCCTGGGGGCCTATGGCTGGGCGTGACTGGCTGGCTACTGAAAAGCTACGATAGGCAGGATGGTTACCAGGCTCATGGTGGCCCCACTGCCAAGTCGGGCTGGTTTGATAATACTAAATAACTCCTGAAATCTGCCATCCAGACGCGGGGCAGCGGATTTCTGTTTGCTGGAGAAAAGTTCCGTGGTTTTTTTTTGGGGGTATATGGCTGGACGTGGCCGGCTGGCTCCTTAAAAATCTCGATACGCAGGATTGTTCCCTGACCCAAGGTGGCATGAGTGCCAAGTCGGGCTGTTTTCGTAGTACCAAGTGCGTCCTGCAATTTGCCATCCAGAAGAGGGGCAGTTGAGTTTTGTTTGCCAGAGAAAAGGACCGTGGTATATGTTTGGGGGCATATGGCTGAGAGTGGCCGGCTGGCCCCTGAAAATCCACGATAGGCAGGATGGTTCCCAGAACCAAGGTGGCACCAGTGCCATGTTGGCCTGGTTTGATAGTACCATGTGGCTCCTGCAATCTGCCATCCAGAAGCGGGGCTGCTTACTTTTGCTTGCCAGGGAAACGGGCCGAGATATTTGTCTGGGGGCCTATGGCTGGGAGTGACCGGCTGGCTCCTGAAAAGCTACGATAGGCAGGATGGTGACCAGACCCATGGTGGCACCAGTGCCAAGTTGGGCTGGTTTGATAGTACCAAGTGGCTCCTGCAATCTGCCATCAAAAACTTGGCAGGCCAGTTTTGTTTTCCAGGGAAAAGCGCCGTTGTTTCTGTTTGGGGGCCTGTGGCTGGGAGTGGCCGGCTGCCTCCTTTGAACCCAGGATACGCAGGATGGTTCCCAGAGCCAAGGTTACGCCAGTGCCAAGTTCGGCTGGTTTGATAGTACCAAGTGGATCCTGCAAACTGCCATCCAGAAGCGGGACAGCTTAATTTTGTTTCCCAGGGAAACGGGCCGAGGTATTTGTCTGGGGGCCTATGGCTGGGCGTGACTGGCTGGCTACTGAAAAGCTACGATAGGCAGGATGGTTACCAGGCTCATGGTGGCCCCACTGCCAAGTCGGGCTGGTTTGATAATACTAAATAACTCCTGAAATCTGCCATCCAGACGCGGGGCAGCGGATTTCTGTTTGCTGGAGAAAAGTTCCGTGGTTTTTTTTTGGGGGTATATGGCTGGACGTGGCCGGCTGGCTCCTTAAAAATCTCGATACGCAGGATTGTTCCCTGACCCAAGGTGGCATGAGTGCCAAGTCGGGCTGTTTTCGTAGTACCAAGTGCGTCCTGCAATTTGCCATCCAGAAGAGGGGCAGTTGAGTTTTGTTTGCCAGAGAAAAGGACCGTGGTATATGTTTGGGGGCATATGGCTGAGAGTGGCCGGCTGGCCCCTGAAAATCCACGATAGGCAGGATGGTTCCCAGAACCAAGGTGGCACCAGTGCCATGTTGGCCTGGTTTGATAGTACCATGTGGCTCCTGCAATCTGCCATCCAGAAGCGGGGCTGCTTACTTTTGCTTGCCAGGGAAACGGGCCGAGATATTTGTCTGGGGGCCTATGGCTGGGAGTGACCGGCTGGCTCCTGAAAAGCTACGATAGGCAGGATGGTGACCAGACCCATGGTGGCACCAGTGCCAAGTTGGGCTGGTTTGATAGTACCAAGTGGCTCCTGCAATCTGCCATCCAAAAGTTGTCAGGCGAGTTTTGTTTTCCAGGGAAAAGCGCCGTTGTTCTTGTTTAGAGGCCTGTGGCTGGGAGTGGCCGGCTGCCTCCTTTGAACCCAGGATACGCAGGATGGTTCCCAGAGCCAAGGTGGCACCAGTGCCAAGTTGGGCTGGTTTGATAGTACCAAGTGGCTCCTGCAATCTGCCATCCAGAAGCGGGACAGCTTACTTTTGTTTCCCAGGGAAACGGGCCGAGGTATTTTTCTGGGGGCCTATGGCTGGGAGTGACCGGCTGGCTACTGAAAAGCTACGATAGGCAGGATGGTTACCAGACTCATGGTGGCACCAGTGCCAAGTCGGGCTGGTTTGATAATACTAAATAGCTCCTGAAATCTGCCATTCAGACGCGGGGCAGCGGATTTTTGTTTGCTGGAGAAAAGTTCCGTGGTTTTTTTTTGGGGGTATATGGCTGGACGTGGCCGGCTGGCTCCATAAAAAGATCGATACGCAGGATTGTTCCCTGACCCAAGGTGGCATCAGTGCCAAGTCGGGCTGTTTTCGTAGTACCAAGTGCGTCCTGCAATTTGCCATCCAGAAGAGGGGCAGTTGAGTTTTGTTTGTCAGAGAAAAGGGCCGTGGTATGTGTTTGGATCCATATGGCTGAGATTGGCCGGCTGGCCCCTGAAAATCCACGATAGGCAGGATGGTTCCCAGAGCCAAGGTGGCACCAGTGCCATGTTTGCCTGGTCTGATAGTACCATGTGCCTCCTGCAATCTGCCATCAAAATGTTGGCAGGCGAGTTTTGTTTTCCAGGGAAAAGCGCCGTATTTTGTGTTTGGGCGCCTGTGGCTCAGAATGGCCGGGTGGCTGCTTAGAATCCACGATACGCAGGATGGTTCCCAGACCCAAGGTGGCACCAGTGCCAAGTCGGGCTGGTTTGACACTACCAAGTGGCTCCTGCAATCTGCCATCCAGAATCGGGGCAGCTTAATTTTGTTTGCCAGGGAAACGGTCCGAGGTTTGTGTCTGGGGGCCTATGGCTGGGAGTGACCGGCTGGCTCCTGAAATGCTACAATAGGCAGGATGGTTCCCAGACCCATAGTGGCACCAGTACCAAGTTGGGATGATTTGATAGTACCAAGTGGCTCCTGCAATCTGCCATCAAAAAGCTGGCAGGCGAGTTTTGTTTTCCAGGGAAAAGCGCCGTTGTTTGTGTTTGGGGGCCTGTGGCTGGGAGTGGCCGGCTGGCTCCTTAGAATCCACGATATGCAGGATTGTTCCCAGACCCAAGGTGGCACCAGTGCCAAGTCGGGCTGGTTTGATGGTGCAAAGTGGCTCCTGCAATCTGCCATCCAGACGCGGGGCAGCGGATTTTTGTTTCCATGAGAAATGGTCCGTGGTTTGTTTTTGGGGGTATATGGCTCAGCGTGGCCGGCTGGCTCCTTAAAAAGCTCGATATGCAGGATGGTTCCCTGACACAAGGTGGCACCAGTGCCACGTCGGGCGGTTTTCGTAGTACAAAGTGCGTCCTAAAATTTGCCATCCAGAAGAGGGGCAGTTGAGTTTTGTTTGCCTGTGAAACGGGCCGTTGTTTTTGATTGGGGTCTGTGGCCGAGAGTGTTCGGCTGGCTCCTGACAACCCACAATACGCAGGATGGTTCCCAGACCCAAGGTGGCACCAGTGCCAAGTCGGGCTGGTTTGATAGTACCAAGTGGCTCCTGCAATCTGCCATCCAGAAGCGGTGCAGTTGAGTTTTGTTTGCCAGAGAAAAGGGCCGTGGGTTGTGTTTGGGGGCATATGGCTTGGAGTGGCCGGCTGTCTCATTAAAAAGATCGATACGCAGGATGGTTCCGAGACCCAAGGTGGCACCAGTGCCAAGTCGGGCTGTTTTTATAGTACCAAGTGCGTCCTGCAATTTGCCATCCAGAAGAGGGGCAGTGGAGTTTTGTTTGCCAGAGAATAGCGCCGTTGTTTGTGTTTGGGGGCTTGTGGCTGGGAGTGGCCGACTGGCGCCTTAGAATCTGTGTTACGCAGCATGGTTCCCAGACCAGAGGTGGCACCAGTTCCAAGTCGGGCTGGTTTGATAGTACCAAGGGGCTCCTGCAATCTGCCATCCAGAAGCGGGGCAGCTTACTTTTGTTTGCCAGGGAAACGGGCCGAGGTTTGTGACTGGGGACCTATGGCTGGGAGTGACCGGCTGGCTCCTGAAAAGCTACGATAGGCAGGATGGTGACCAGACCCATGGTGGCACCAGTGCCAAGTTGGGCTGGTTTGATAGTACCAAGTGGCTCCTGCAATCTGCCATCAAAAAGTTGGCAGGCGAGTTTTGTTTTCCAGGGAAAAGCGCCGTTGTTTGTGTTTGAGGGCCTGTGGCTGGGAGTGGCCGGCTGGCTCCTTAGAATCCACGATACGCAGGATGGTTCCCAGACCAGAGGTGGCACCTTTGCCAAGTTGGGCTGGTTTGATAGTACCAAGTGCGTCCTGCAATCTGCCATCCAGAAGCGGGGCAGCTTACTTTTGTTTGCCAGGGAAACGGGCCGAGGTTTGTGTCTGGGGGCCTATGGCTGGGAGTGACCTGCTAGGTCCTGAAAAGCTGCGATAGGCAGGATGGTGACCAGACCCATGGTGGCACCAGTGCCAAGTTGGGCTGGTTTGATAGTACCAAGTGGCTCCTGCAATCTGCCATCCAGAAGCGGGGTAGCTTACTTTTGTTTGCCAGGGAAACGGGCAGAGCTTTGTGTCTGGGGGCATATGGCTGAGAGTGGCCGTCTGGCCCCTGAAAATCCACGATAGGCAGGATGGTTCCCAGACCAGAGGTGGCACCAGTGCCAAGTCGGGCTGGTTTGATAGTACTAAATAGCACCTGCAATCTGCCATCAAAAAGTTGGCAGGCCAGTTTTGTTTTCCAAGGAAAAGCACCGTTGTTTGTGTTTGGGGGACTGTGGCTGGGAGTGGCCGGCTGGCTCCTTAGAACACACGATACGCAGGATGGTTCCCAGACCCAAGGTGGCACCAGTGCCACGTCGGGCTGGTTTGATGGTGAAAAGTGGCTCCTGCAATCTGCCATCCTGAAGCGGGGTAGCTTACTTTTGTGTGCCAGGGAAACGGGCCGAGGTTTATGACTGGGGGCCTAGGGCTAGGAGTGACAGGCTGGCTCCTGAAAAGCTACAATAGGCAGGATGGTTCCCAGACCCAAGGTGGCACCAGTGCCAAGTTGGGCTGGTTTGATGGTACCAAGTGGCTCCTGCAATCTGCCATCAAAAAGTTGGCAGGCCAGTTTTGTTTTCCAGGGAAAAGCGCCGTTGTTTGTGTTTGGGGGACTGTGGCTGGGAGTGGCCGGCTGGCTCCTTAGAACACAAGATACGCAGGATGGTTCCCAGACCAGAGGTGGCACCAGTGCCAAGTTGGGCTGGTTTGATAGTCCCAAGTGTCTCCTGCAATCTGCCATCCAGAAGCGGGGCAGCTTACTTTTGTTTGCCAGAGAAATAGGCCTAGGTTTTTGTTTGGGGGCCTGTGGCTAGGAGTGGCCGGCTGGCTCCTAAGAATCCACGATACGCAGGATGTTTACCAGACCCATGGTGGCACCAGTGCCAAGTTGGGCTGGTTTGATAGTACCATTGGCTCCTGCAAACTCCATCAAAAAGTTGGCAGGCGTGTTTTGTTTTCCAGGGAACAGCGCCGTTGATTTTGTTTGGGGGCCTGTGGCTGGGAGTGGCCGGCTGGCTCCTTAGAGACCACGATACGCAGGATGGTTCCCAGACCCAAGGTGGCACCAGTGCCAAGTCGGGCTGGTTTGATAGTACCAAGTGGCTCCTGCAATCTGCCATCCAGAAGTGAGGAAGCTAAGTTTTGTTTGCCAGAAAAAAGGGCCGTGGTTTTTGTTGGGGACCTGTGGCTGGGAGTAGCCGGCTGGCTCCTTAGAATCCACGATACGCAGGATGGTTCCCAGACCCAAGGTGGCCCCAGTGCCAAGTTGGGCTGGTTTGATAGTACCAAGTGCGTCCTGCAATCTGCCATCCACAAGCGGCGCCGCTTAGTTTTGTTTGCCACGGAAACGGGCCGAGGTTTGTGTCTGGGGGCCTATGGCTGGGAGTGACCGGCTAGGTCCTGAAAATCTACGATAGGCAGGATGGTGACCAGACCCATGGTGGCACCAGTGCCAAGTTGGGCTGGTTTGATAGTACCAAGTGGCTCCGGCAATCTGCCATCAAAATTTGGCAGGCGAGTTTTGTTTTCCAGGGAAAAGCGCCGTTGTTTGTGTTTGAGGGCCTGTGGCTGGGAGTGGCCGGCTGGCTCCATAGAATCCACGATACGCAGGATGGTTCCCAGACCTGAGGTGGCACCAGTGCCAAGTCGGGCTAGTTTGATGGTGCAAAGTGGCTCCTGCAATCTGCCATCCAGAAGCGGGGCAGCTTACTTTTGTTTTCCAGGGAAACGGGCCGAGCTTTTTGTCTGGGGTCTATGGCTGGGAGTGACCGGCTGGCTCCTGAAAAGCTACGATAGGCAGGATGGTGACCAGACCCATGGTGGCACCAGAGCCATGTTCGGCTGATTTCAAAGTACAAAGTTGCTCCTGCAATCTTCCATCAAAAAGTCAGCAGGCGAGTTTTGTTTTCCAGGGAAAAGCGCCGTTGTTTGTGTCTGCGGGCCAGTGGCTGGAGTGGCCGGCTGGCTCCTTTCAACACACGATACGCCGGATGGTTCCCAGACCTGAGGTGGCACCAGTGCCAAGTTGGGCTGGTTTGATAGTACCAAGTGGTTCCTGCAATCTGCCATCAAAATGTTGGCAGGCGAGTTTTGTTTTCCAGGGAAAAGCGCCGTTGTTTTTTTTTGGGGGCCTGTGGCTGGGAGTGGCCGGCTGGCTCCTTAGAATCCACGATACGCAGGATGGTTCCCAGACCAGAGGTGGCACCAGTACCAAGTCGGGCTGGTTTGATAATAACAAGTGGATCCTGCAATCTGCCATCCAGAAGCGGGGCAGCTTACTTTTGTTTGCCAGGGAAACGGGCCGAGGTTTGTGTCTGGGGGCCTATGGCTGGGAGTGACCGGCTGGCTCCTGAAAAGCTACGATAGGCAGGATGGTGACCAGACCCATGGTGGCACCAGTGCCAAGTTGGGCTGGTTTGATAGTACCAAGTGGCTCCTGCAATCTGCCATCAAAAAGTTGGCAGGCGAGTTTTGTTTTCCAGGGAAAAGCGTCGTTGTTTGTGTTTGGGGGCCTGTGGCTGGGAGTGGCCGTCTTGCTAATTGGAATCCACGATACGCATGATGGTTCCCAGACCTGAGGTGGCACCAGTGACAAGTCGGGCCAGTTTGATGGTGCAAAGTGGCTCCTGCAATCTGCCATCCAGAAGCGGGGCAGCTTACTTTTGTTTGCCAGGGAAACGGGCCGAGGTTTGTGTCTGGGGGCCTATGGCTGGGAGTGACCGGCTGGCTCCTGAAAAGCTACGATAATCAGGATGGTGACCAGACCCATGGTGGCACCAGTGCCAAGTTGGGCTGATTTGATAGTACCAAGTGGCTCCTGCGATCTGCCATCAAAAAGTTGGCAGGCGAGTTTTGTTTTCCAGGGAAAAGCGCTGTTGTTTGTATTTGGGGGCCTGTGGCTGGGAGTGACCGGCTGGCTCCTTAGAATCCACGATACGCAGGATGGTTCCCAGACCCAAGGTGGCACCAGTGCCAAGTTGGGCTGGTTTGATTATACCAAGTGGTTCCTGCAATCTGCCATCCAGAAGCGGGGCAGCTTACTTTTGTTTGCCAGGGAAACGGGCCGAGCTTTGTGTCTGGGGGCCTATGGCTGGGAGTGACCTGCTAGGTCCTGAAAAGCTACGATAGGCAGGATGGTGACCAGACCCATGGTGGCACCAGTGCCAAGTTGGGCTGGTTTGATAGTACCAAGTGGCTCCTGCAATCTGCCATCAAAAAGTTGGCAGGCGAGTTTTGTTTTCCAGGGAAAAGCGCCGTTGTTTGTGTTTGGGGGCCTGTGGCTGGGAGTGGCCGGCTGGCTCCTTAGAATCCACGATACGCAGCATTGTTCCCAGACCAGAGGTGGCACCAGTGCCAAGTCGGGCTAGTTTGATGGTGCAAAGTGGCTCCTGCAATCTGCCATCCAGAAGCGGGGTAGCTTACTTTTGTTTGCCAGGGAAACGGGCCGAGCTTTGTTTTTGGGGGCCTGTGGCTGGCAGTGGCCAGCTGGCTCCTGAAAATCCATGATACGCAGCATGGTTCCCAGACCCAAGATGGCACCAGTGCCAAGTGGGGCTGGTTTGACAGTGTCAAGTGCCTCATGCAATCTCCCATCCAGAAACGGGGCAGCTGAGTTCTTTTGCCTGTGAACCGGCCGTTGATTTTGATTGGGGTCTGTGGCCGAGAATGGTCGACTGGCTACTGACAATCCACAATACGCAGGATGGTTCCCAGACTCAAGGTGGCACCAGGGCCAAGTCGGGCTCGTTTGATAGTACCAAGTGGCTCCTGCAATCTGCCATCCTGACGCGGGGCAGCGGATCTTTGTTTGCCAGAGTAAAGTTCCGTGGTTTGTTTTTGGGGGCATATGGCTGGGAGTGGCCGGCTGGCTCCTTAAGAAGCTCGATACGCAGGATGGTTCCCAGATCCATGGTGGCACCATTGCCTAGTTTGGCTGTTTTTGTAGTACCAAGTGCGTCCTGCAATTTTCCATCCAGAAGAAGGGCAGTTGAGTTTTGTTTTCCAGGGAAAAGCGCCGTTGTTTTTGTTTGGAGGCCTGTGGCTGGGAGTGGCCGGCTGGCTCCTTTCAACACACGATACGCCGGATGGTTCCCAACCCAAGGTGGCACCAGTGCCAAGTTGGGCTGGTTTGATAGTACCAAGTGGCTCCTGCAATCTGCCATCCAGAAGCGGGGCAGCTTACTTTTGTTTGCCAGGGAAACGGGCCGAGGTTTGTGACTGGGGGCCTATGGCTGGGAGTGACCGGCTGGCTCCTGAAAAGCTACGATAATCAGGATGGTGACCAGACCCATGGTGGCACCAGTGCCAAGTTGGGCTGATTTGATAGTACCAAGTGGCTCCTGCGATCTGCCATCAAAAAGTTGGCAGGCGAGTTTTGTTTTCCAGGGAAAAGCGCTGTTGTTTGTATTTGGGGGCCTGTGGCTGGGAGTGACCGGCTGACTCCTTAGAATCCACGATACGCAGGATGGTTCCCAGACCCAAGGTGGCACCAGTGCCAAGTTGGGCTGGTTTGATTATACCAAGTGGTTCCTGCAATCTGCCATCCAGAAGCGGGGCAGCTTACTTTTGTTTGCCAGGGAAACGGGCCGAGCTTTGTGTCTGGGGGCCTATGGCTGGGAGTGACCTGCTAGGTCCTGAAAAGCTACGATAGGCAGGATGGTGACCAGACCCATGGTGGCACCAGTGCCAAGTTGGGCTGGTTTGATAGTACCAAGTGGCTCCTGCAATCTGCCATCAAAAAGTAGGCAGGCGAGTTTTGTTTTCCAGGAAAAAGCGCCGTTGTTTGTGTTTGGGGGCCTGTGGCTGGGAGTGGCCGGCTGGCTCCTTAGAATCCACGATACGCAGCATTGTTCCCAGACCAGAGGTGGCACCAGTGCCAAGTCGGGCTAGTTTGATGGTGCAAAGTGGCTCCTGCAATCTGCCATCCAGTAGCGGGGTAGCTTACTTTTTTTTGCCAGGGAAACGGGCCGAGGTTTTTGTCTGGAGGCCTATGGCTGGGAGTGACCGGCTAGGTCCTGAAAAGCTACGATAGGCAGGATGGTGACCAGACCCATGGTGGCACCAGTGCCAAGTTGGGCTGGTTTGATAGTACCAAGTGGCTCCTGCAATCTGCCATCAAAACGTTGTCAGGCGAGTTTTGTTTTCCAGGGAAAAGCGCCGTTGTTTGTGTTTGCGGGCCTGTGGCTGGGAGTGGCCGGCTGGCTCCTTAGAATCCACGATACGCAGGATGGTTCCCAGACCCAAGATGGCACCAGTGCCAAGTCGGGCTGGTTTGATAGTACCAAGTGGTTCCTGCAATCTGCCATCCAGAAGCGGGGTAGCTTACTTTTGTTTGCCAGGGAAACGGGCCGAGCTTTGTTTTTGGGGGCCTGTGGCTGGCAGTGGCCAGCTGGCTCCTGAAAATCCATGATACGCAGCATGGTTCCCAGACCCAAGATGGCACCAGTGCCAAGTGGGGCTGGTTTGACAGTGTCAAGTGCCTCATGCAATCTCCCATCCAGAAACGGGGCAGCTGAGTTCTTTTGCCTGTGAACCGGCCGTTGTTTTTGATTGGGGTCTGTGGCCGAGAATGGTCGACTGGCTACTGACAATCCACAATACGCAGGATGGTTCCCAGACTCAAGGTGGCACCAGGGCCAAGTCGGGCTCGTTTGATAGTACCAAGTGGCTCCTGCAATCTGCCATCCTGACGCGGGGCAGCGGATCTTTGTTTGCCAGAGTAAAGTTCCGTGGTTTGTTTTTGGGGGCATATGGCTGGGAGTGGCCGGCTGGCTCCTTAAGAAGCTCGATACGCAGGATGGTTCCCAGATCCATGGTGGCACCATTGCCTAGTTTGGCTGTTTTTGTAGTACCAAGTGCGTCCTGCAATTTTCCATCCAGAAGAAGGGCAGTTGAGTTTTGTTTTCCAGGGAAAAGCGCCGTTGTTTTTGTTTGGAGGCCTGTGGCTGGGAGTGGCCGGCTGGCTCCTTTCAACACACGATACGCCGGATGGTTCCCAACCCAAGGTGGCACCAGTGCCAAGTTGGGCTGGTTTGATAGTACCAAGTGCGTCCTGCAATCTGCCATCCAGAAGCGGGGCAGCTTACTTTTGTTTGCCAGGGAAACGGGCCGAGGTTTGTGACTGGGGGCCTATGGCTGGGAGTGACCGGCTGGCTCCTGAAAAGCTACGATAGGCAGGATGGTGACCAGACCCATGGTAGCACCAGTGCCAAGTTGGGCTGGTTTGATAGTACCAAGTGGCTCCTGCAATCTGCCATCAAAAACTTGGCAGGCGAGTTTTGTTTTCCAGGGAAAAGCGCCGTTGTTTGTGTTTGGGGGCCTGTGGGTGGGAGTGGCCGGCTGGCTCCTTAGAATCCACGATATGCAGGATGGTTCCCAGACCTGAGGTGGCACCAGTGCCAAGTCGGGCTGGTTTGATGGTGCAAAGTGGCTCCTGCGATCTGCCATCCAGACGCAGGGCAGCAGATTTTTGTTTCCAAGAGAAATGGTCCGTGGTTTGTTTTTGGGGGTATATGGCTGGGCGTGGCCTGCTGGCTCCTTAAAAAGCTACGATAGGCAGGATGGTTCCCTGACCCAAGGTGGCACCAGTGCCAAGTCGGGCGGTTTTCGTAGTACAAAGTGCGTCCTAAAATTTGCCATCCAGAAGAGGGGCAGTTGAGTTTTGTTTATCAGAGAAAAGGGCCGTGGTTTTTTTTTGGGGGCATATGGCTGAGAGTGGCCGTCTGGCCCCTGAAAATCCACGATAGGCAGGATGGTTCCCAGACCAGAGGTGGCACCAGTGCCAAGTCGGGCTGGTTTGATAGTACTAAATAGCACCTGCAATCTGCCATCAAAAAGTTGGCAGGCCAGTTTTCTTTTCCAGGGAAAAGCACCGTTGTTTGTGTTTGGGGGACTGTGGCTGGGAGTGGCCGGCTGGCTCCTTAGAACACACGATACGCAGGATGGTTCCCAGACCCAAGGTGGCACCAGTGCCACGTCGGGCTAGTTTGATGGTGCAAAGTGGCTCCTGCAATCTGCCATCCTGAAGCGGGGTAGCTTACTTTTGTGTGCCAGGGAAACGGGCCGAGGTTTATGACTGGGGGCCTAGGGCTAGGAGTGACAGGCTGGCTCCTGAAAAGCTACAATAGGCAGGATGGTTCCCAGACCCAAGGTGGCACCAGTGCCAAGTTGGGCTGGTTTGATGGTACCAAGTGGCTCCTGCAATCTGCCATCAAAAAGTTGGCAGGCCAGTTTTGTTTTCCAGGGAAAAGCGCCGTTGTTTGTGTTTGGGGGACTGTGGCTGGGAGTGGCCGGCTGGCTCCTTAGAACACAAGATACGCAGGATGGTTCCCAGACCAGAGGTGGCACCAGTGCCAAGTTGGGCTGGTTTGATAGTCCCAAGTGTCTCCTGCAATCTGCCATCCAGAAGCGGGGCAGCTTACTTTTGTTTGCCAGAGAAATAGGCCTAGGTTTTTGTTTGGGGGCCTGTGGCTAGGAGTGGCCGGCTGGCTCCTAAGAATCCACGATACGCAGGATGTTTACATGACCCATGGTGGCACCAGTGCCAAGTTGGGCTGGTTTGATAGTACCAAGTGGCTCCTGCAAACTCCATCAAAAAGTTGGCAGGCGTGTTTTGTTTTCCAGGGAACAGCGCCGTTGATTTTGTTTGGGGGCCTGTGGCTGGGAGTGGCCGGCTGGCTCCTTAGAATCCACGATACGCAGGATGGTTCCCAGACCCAAGGTGGCACCAGTGGCAAGTCGGGCTGGTTTGATAGTACCAAGTGGCTCCGGCAATCTGCCATCCAGAAGTGAGGCAGCTAAGTTTTGTTTGCCAGAAAAAAGGGCCGTGGTTTTTGTTGGGGGCCTGTGGCTGGGAGTAGCCGGCTGGCTCCTTAAAATCCACGATAGGCAGGATGGTTCCCAGACCCAAGGTGGCACCAGTGCCAAGTCGGGCTGGTTTGATAGTACCAAGTGGCTCCTGCAATCTGCCATCCAGAAGCGGGGCAGCTGAGTTTTGTTTGCCAGAGAAAAAGGCTGTGGTTTGTGTTTGGGGGCCTGTGGCTGGCAGTGGCCGGCTGGCTCCTGAAAATCCACGATACGCAGCATGGTTCCCAGACCCAAGGTGGCACCAGTGGCAAGTCGGGCTGGTTTGATAGTACCAAGTGGCTCCGGCAATCTGCCATCCAGAAGTGAGGCAGCTAAGTTTTGTTTGCCAGAAAAAAGGGCCGTGGTTTTTGTTGGGGGCCTGTGGCTGGGAGTAGCCGGCTGGCTCCTTAAAATCCACGATAGGCAGGATGGTTCCCAGACCCAAGGTGGCACCAGTGCCAAGTCGGGCTGGTTTGATAGTACCAAGTGGCTCCTGCAATCTGCCATCCAGAAGCGGGGCAGCTGAGTTTTGTTTGCCAGAGAAAAAGGCTGTGGTTTGTGTTTGGGGGCCTGTGGCTGGCAGTGGCCGGCTGGCTCCTGAAAATCCACGATACGCAGCATGGTTCCCAGACCCAAGGTGGCACCAGTGCCAAGTGGGTCTCGTTTGACAGTGTCAAGTGCCTCCTGCAATCTCCCATCCAGAAGCGGGGCAGCTGAGTTTTTTTTGCCAGGGAAACGGACCTTTGTTTTTGATTGGGGTCTGTGGCCGAGAGTGGTCGGCTGTCTCCTGACAATCCACAATACGCAGGATGGTTCCCAGACCAAAGGTGGCACCAATGCCAAGTCGGGCTGGTTTGATAGTACCAAGTGTCTCCTGCAATCTGCCATCCAGAAGCGGGGCAGCTGAGTTTTGTTTGCCAGAGAAAAGGGCCGTGGGTTGTGTTTGGGGGCATATGGCTGGGAGTGGCCACCTGGCTCCTTAAAATGCACGATACGCCGCATGGTAACCAGACGCAAGGTGGCACCAGTGCCAAGTCGGGCTGTTTTTGTAGTACCCAGTGGCTTCTGCAATTTGCCATCCAGAAGCGGGGCAGCTAAATTTTGTTTGCTAGAGAAAAGGGCTGTGGTTTGTGTTTGGGGGCCTATGGCTGAGAGTGGCCGGCTGGCCCCTGAAAATCAACGATAGGCAGGATGGTTCCCAGATCCAAGGTGGCACCAGTGCCAAGTAAGGCTGGTTGTATGGTTCAAAGTGACTCCTGCAATCTGCCATCCAGAAGCGGGACAGCTGAGTTTTTTTTGCCAGAGAAAAGGTCCATGGTTTCTTTTTGGGGCATACGGCATGGAATTGCCGGCTGGCTCCTTAAAATGCTCGATACGCAGGATGGTTCCCAGAGCCAAGGTGGCACCACTGCCAAGTCGGGCTCTTTTTGTAGTACCAAGTGCGTCCTGCAATTTGCCATCCAGAAGAGGGGCAGTTGAGTTTTGTTTGCCAGAGAAAAGGGCCGAGGTTTGTGTTTGGGGGCATATGGCTGGGAGTGTTCGGCTGGTTCCTGAATATGTACGATACGCAGGATTGTTCCCAGATCCAAGGTGGCAGCAGTGCCATGTTGTGCTGGTGTGATAGTCCCAAGTGGCTCCTGCAATCTGCCATCCAGAAGTGGGGCAGCTGATTTTTGTTTGCCAGAGAAAAGGTCCGTGGTTTGTGTTTGGGGGCATATGGCTGAGAGTGGCCGGCTGGCCCCTGAAAATCCACGATACACAGGATGGTTCCCAGATCCAAGGTGGCACCTGTGCCAAGTCGGGCTGATTTGATAGTACTAAGTAGCTCCTGCAATCTGCCATGCAGAAGCGGGGCAGCTTACTTTTGTTTTCCAGAGAAACGGGCCGAGGTTTGTGTTTGGGGGCCTATGGCTGAGAGTGACCGGCTGGCTCCTGAAAAACTACAATAGGCAGGATGGTGACCAGACCCATGGTGGCACCAGTGCCAAGTTGGGCTGGTTTGATAGTACCAAGTGGCTCCTGCAATCTGCCATCCAGAAGCAGGGCAGCTGAGTTTTGTTTGCCAGAGAAAAGGGCCTTGGTTTGTGTTTGGGGGCATATGGCTGGGTGTGGCCAGCTGGCTCCTTAAAATGCACGATATGCAACATGGCTCCCAGACCCAAGGTGGCACAAGTGCCAAGTTGGGCTGGTTTGATAGTACCAAGTGGCTCCTGCCATCTTCCATGATCACGTGGAGAAATACTTTCTGGTTTCAGCCTCATGCTCTTTCTTCTCTCCCTCAACTTCTCTATCACCTCTCATCTGGTTCACATGCGCTGTCTTCAAGGTCCACAGGCTACTTTTCACAGAATCTTCTGGCCTGATGAAGTAAGGATGATGAATAGAACAGAGCTGGGATCTATTTTCCAGTTTGGATAAAATGCATTCTGCACACAAATCCAAGGAGAACGGGCTGCCCCGATGCCCAGAAAATCTTTCACTCCTGCTAGTGTTCTACGTCAACCGCAACTTAGTCTGAAAGAAAAGCTTTTTCTCTGAGAGCATCTGAGAGGTTTGCATGAAGCACTGATATCTGACATATGCAATTTTGAATAGGAGAGGAAAAAGAAAATGGCAAGGAGTTTTTAATTTTAGTGGTTTCAATTTTAATTTCCGTGCACTTTTTCAAAACTTGTCAGCTCAAATGCCCATCAACATCTTTTAGTCATCTGTAAGTCAGTATTCATATAAAATGTGCTTCAAATCCAAAGAATTTCAAATTTGCACTCCAAGCTTCTATGCCTAGATTTATGATTTCCTACACATATTAGATGAAAGGAAGGCCTTTTTTACTGTGGGAGTGCTGGAACACTGGAACAGGTTGCCCAGAGAAGTTGTGGGTGTCCCATCCCTGAAAGTATTCAAGGTCACCTTGGACGGGGCTTGGAGCAGCAACAAAGGAGAAGCTTGATGGTAGAGAAACAAAGTTGGACTATAGAAGAAACTCGGATTGAAGTATAGGATCAAGTTTTCTCTCAGCTCTTGGGGTAAATTCAAAGTTGTACAAAATGACATTTATCTGTGCTATTCACTACTGTAACAGAAAGTTTCATGAAAACTGTACAGAAGATAGTAAATTTTAAAAGAGATAAGAATTACAGCATAAAATCCATGGGATAGGTTACAACATGAGACACTCTCTAAGAGAAAATCTCTGTGTTTCAGCACTTCATCGGGGTAAGATTTCATGAAGTGCCAAAGAAGGCGGCAAAATATCATTCGGGACATTATTTACTGGAATTCAGCCTGGCCATTAGTAGGAACTGCCTTTGAACATATCATGTAGATATACCACACACGCTTTCCCTTCACTGAAAAATTACTGTTTACAACAAATAAGCAATTGACGATCAAAATTGATTGAAAGCATCTTAAACATGTCAAGTATTTCATTGTAGATGATCTGTGATCCAAATGCTTCTTCCACCTTCGAGAGGGACAGAAGAATTCTTCCATATCATGATGGTTTAAAATTGTATCAACCAATGTTTTCTGCTGAAAAGATATCATCTATTTTTTTCTATTTTTGGAAGAAAATATTCCTAGACATACAACAGGTGAGAACTAAGTAATTTTAAAGAAACAAATGAAATGAAAATATTCTGTAAATAGAATGAAATGAAAAGCTGTGTTTTAAATAGGAGCTAAATATTAAACAGAATTTTTGTACCAGGCATTTGAATTACTGCACCAGCTCTTTTGCCCATCAAGAGAGGCATTTAGCATTTCAGTCTTTTCCAAGGTGTTCATGATCTGCTATGCTGATCTCTGTGTGTGCCTAGGTGTGTGTGGAGGGGGGGGCATATGAAGGGGAGTGTGTATGTTTGCTTTACAATTGTTGTGGCAGATTCATGCCTCAGCTCCACATTTTGTTTTAAAAAGGTCACACCGAGTGGATATGAAGTTTACTATCAACAAGAGATCGATTCCCAAATCATCCATTTGACTCTCCCTTATAAATCATGTGCTTTGTTGCATATTTTATCAAATATACTTTCAAGCCAGATGGAGGAAGGAGGATGTGGGAATCCCTCCACCATCTTGCAACTTTTATGTAAGTAGGTTTTCAAGAAAATCATCATTTCTCTTTTAAATATGTCTGGAACAGGCATGATGGTAGTGTCAACCTGTTGGAGTTTTTGTTGCTGGAAGAAGTTGTACAAAAGGATTGGTTTTTACATTGACCAGTTACTGAATCAAGCGCAGGAATACATTGGAAATTTAGCTGGGGGTTCCTTTTCCCAGCAGACTACTTCTAGAACGAGCTTGTACACTGAAGCTGACTCTTTTGCTCTCTTTTTGTTTCTTTCCTATTTTCTTGGCTTCTTTGCCACTATCTAGACAATTTTGGAACTTTGTTCCCAACTAAAATGGTTTCAATAGTCTGATTGTGATCATACATTTTTACAAGGAATTTTTAAAATCTTTCCTCGAGTCCAGAAAGTCAAGGACTTAGATCTTTTTCTTCCCTTATCAATATTGCCATGAAATTGATAAATAAAGACCAACTCTTTATTTTTGTTTTTAACCCACGTAGATAATTCCCATCCATTAATCCATTTTGTGGACCAATAGCTGCCATTCTGATGGAAGCTGTCACTTCTTAACAATAGGCATTCTGTGACTATGTTGACAGCACTTTGGGTGAAGATCCTAACTGGTCTTAGATATACATAGGGAGAAATTTGCTCAGCCAGTGTCAGTCTTAAGCATGCGTATCAGAAGATCTTTCTAGAGCTGGGAATTTTCCCATGAAAGGGATTCAGTTAGGGAAGAGACACTTGTGCCAGAGTTTTACATTCTTCTTGAACACTGCTTAAGGAACTTAGATGCCATGTCCATTTGGATCTCTGTCTGCACAGAACTTTGTCATGCCAGTGCTTTGAAATGCATCTTGAAGAGAATTCACTAGCACAGAATGAAAGAGAGTGGAAGGGGTTGGTGGGGCTAACCAGGCCCAACCCCCCTGCCTAAACCAGGATACCTAGAGCCTCTTGCCCAGGATTCTATCTGGGTGTACTTTTAATGTCTTCAAAGATCCAGGCTCCACAATCTTTCTGGGAAGTCTGTGCCGTGGTTCAGTCACCCTGACAGTAAAGAAACATTTACTGATGTTCAAAGGCAATCTCCTGTATTTCAGTGTGTGCCCACTGCCTCTTGTCTTTTCCCTCAGCATCACTGAAAAGACACTGATTCCCTCCCCTTTGCACTATTGCTTCCATATGTATGTGTGATGCCATGTAGAGGTATGTCAAAAACCTCCCTGAAGCCCAGGCAGATAATATTCCCTTCATCTACCAGTCAAGTTGATTCATCAGAGGAGTTTAAAGTGATGTTCAGCATGAAATTCCCCTGAAAAATCATGCTAACTACATTATTTGGTCATCTGTCATGTGCCTGGCAAGGATTTCCAGGAAGAGCTGCTTCATCAACTTCCTGGGGATAAAAAAGAGGCTGGCTGGTTTGTACTATGGCGAGTCCTCTTAATTGCCTTTTTTGAAGATGGGTGTCATTTGCTAACATCCACTCTTTAGCCTCTCTTGTCGTCTACATCTTAGCAAAACGCTTTTCCACTATGTCTGGCTAGGAAAAACTGTGCCAGCACAGAAAACATCTCCCATCGTGTTCTAGAAGTTGCACGGATGTCTGCCAAGTGTTTGGCAGGAAGAAAAGAAAAGTTGTCCAAAACAGCTTCCAATCGAATGTTCCTGTGATTGGAAAAGTCAGGAGAGTGCAAAGGTACTGTTTTCTATCAGTTGGCAAGGTGCGCACACAATCCCAGTGTTGTACAGCTTGCTTCTTCACCTTCCCGAAGCTGCCGCTCTCGCCGGCTGCCGGAGCCCAAGAAGCGGCTTCTTCGCGCAAAGACGATTGTGCCGCTCACAGGGCTCTCCTTAGCGCGGCTTCTGCCGAAAGACGCCCGGCAGCGGCTCTTACCTCCGGAGAGCATCCTACCTTCGTCTTTCGCGTCTTTTGTAGTCTACATCTTAGCAAAACGCTTCTCCACTATGTCTGGCTAGGAAAAACTGTGCCAGCACAGAAAACATCTCCCATCGTGTTCTAGAAGTTGCACGGATGTCTGCCAAGTGTTTGGCAGGAAGAAAAGAAAAGTTGTCCAAAACAGCTTCCAATCGAATGTTCCTGTGATTGGAAAAGTCAGGAGAGTGCAAAGGTACTGTTTTCTATCAGTTGGCAAGGTGCGCACACAATCCCAGTGTTGTACAGCTTGCTTCTTCACCTTCCCGAAGCTGCCGCTCTCGCCGGCTGCCGGAGCCCAAGAAGCGGCTTCTTCGCGCAAAGACGATTGTGCCGCTCACAGTGCTCTCCTTAGCGCGGCTTCTGCCGAAAGACGCCCGGCAGCGGCTCTTACCTCCGGAGAGCATCCTACCTTCGTCTTTCGCGTCTTTTGTAGTCTACATCTTAGCAAAACGCTTTTCCACTATGTCTGGCTAGGAAAAACTGTGCCAGCACAGAAAACATCTCCCATCGTGTTCTAGAAGTTGCACGGATGTCTGCCAAGTGTTTGGCAGGAAGAAAAGAAAAGTTGTCCAAAACAGCTTCCAATCGAATGTTCCTGTGATTGGAAAAGTCAGGAGAGTGCAAAGGTACTGTTTTCTATCAGTTGGCAAGGTGCGCACACAATCCCAGTGTTGTACAGCTTGCTTCTTCACCTTCCCGAAGCTGCCGCTCTCGCCGGCTGCCGGAGCCCAAGAAGCGGCTTCTTCGCGCAAAGACGATTGTGCCGCTTACAGGGCTCTCCTTAGCGCGGCTTCTGCCGAAAGACGCCCGGCAGCGGCTCTTACCTCCGGAGAGCATCCTACCTTCGTCTTTCGCGTCTTTTGTAGTCTACATCTTAGCAAAACGCTTTTCCACTATGTCTGGCTAGGAAAAACTGTGCCAGCACAGAAAACATCTCCCATCGTGTTCTAGAAGTTGCACGGATGTCTGCCAAGTGTTTGGCAGGAAGAAAAGAAAAGTTGTCCAAAACAGCTTCCAATCGAATGTTCCTGTGATTGGAAAAGTCAGGAGAGTGCAAAGGTACTGTTTTCTATCAGTTGGCAAGGTGCGCACACAATCCCAGTGTTGTACAGCTTGCTTCTTCACCTTCCCGAAGCTGCCGCTCTCGCCGGCTGCCGGAGCCCAAGAAGCGGCTTCTTCGCGCAAAGACGATTGTGCCGCTCACAGTGCTCTCCTTAGCGCGGCTTCTGCCGAAAGACGCCCGGCAGCGGCTCTTACCTCCGGAGAGCATCCTACCTTCGTCTTTCTCGTCTTTTGTAGTCTACATCTTAGCAAAACGCTTTTCCACTATGTCTGGCTAGGAAAAACTGTGCCAGCACAGAAAACATCTCCCATCGTGTTCTAGAAGTTGCACGGATGTCTGCCAAGTGTTTGGCAGGAAGAAAAGAAAAGTTGTCCAAAACAGCTTCCAATCGAATGTTCCTGTGATTGGAAAAGTCAGGAGAGTGCAAAGGTACTGTTTTCTATCAGTTGGCAAGGTGCGCACACAATCCCAGTGTTGTACAGCTTGCTTCTTCACCTTCCCGAAGCTGCCGCTCTCGCCGGCTGCCGGAGCCCAAGAAGCGGCTTCTTCGCGCAAAGACGATTGTGCCGCTCACAGGGCTCTCCTTAGCGCGGCTTCTGCCGAAAGACGCCCGGCAGCGGCTCTTACCTCCGGAGAGCATCCTACCTTCGTCTTTCGCGTCTTTTGTAGTCTACATCTTAGCAAAACGCTTCTCCACTATGTCTGGCTAGGAAAAACTGTGCCAGCACAGAAAACATCTCCCATCGTGTTCTAGAAGTTGCACGGATGTCTGCCAAGTGTTTGGCAGGAAGAAAAGAAAAGTTGTCCAAAACAGCTTCCAATCGAATGTTCCTGTGATTGGAAAAGTCAGGAGAGTGCAAAGGTACTGTTTTCTATCAGTTGGCAAGGTGCGCACACAATCCCAGTGTTGTACAGCTTGCTTCTTCACCTTCCCGAAGCTGCCGCTCTCGCCGGCTGCCGGAGCCCAAGAAGCGGCTTCTTCGCGCAAAGACGATTGTGCCGCTCACAGTGCTCTCCTTAGCGCGGCTTCTGCCGAAAGACGCCCGGCAGCGGCTCTTACCTCCGGAGAGCATCCTACCTTCGTCTTTCGCGTCTTTTGTAGTCTACATCTTAGCAAAACGCTTTTCCACTATGTCTGGCTAGGAAAAACTGTGCCAGCACAGAAAACATCTCCCATCGTGTTCTAGAAGTTGCACGGATGTCTGCCAAGTGTTTGGCAGGAAGAAAAGAAAAGTTGTCCAAAACAGCTTCCAATCGAATGTTCCTGTGATTGGAAAAGTCAGGAGAGTGCAAAGGTACTGTTTTCTATCAGTTGGCAAGGTGCGCACACAATCCCAGTGTTGTACAGCTTGCTTCTTCACCTTCCCGAAGCTGCCGCTCTCGCCGGCTGCCGGAGCCCAAGAAGCGGCTTCTTCGCGCAAAGACGATTGTGCCGCTTACAGGGCTCTCCTTAGCGCGGCTTCTGCCGAAAGACGCCCGGCAGCGGCTCTTACCTCCGGAGAGCATCCTACCTTCGTCTTTCGCGTCTTTTGTAGTCTACATCTTAGCAAAACGCTTTTCCACTATGTCTGGCTAGGAAAAACTGTGCCAGCACAGAAAACATCTCCCATCGTGTTCTAGAAGTTGCACGGATGTCTGCCAAGTGTTTGGCAGGAAGAAAAGAAAAGTTGTCCAAAACAGCTTCCAATCGAATGTTCCTGTGATTGGAAAAGTCAGGAGAGTGCAAAGGTACTGTTTTCTATCAGTTGGCAAGGTGCGCACACAATCCCAGTGTTGTACAGCTTGCTTCTTCACCTTCCCGAAGCTGCCGCTCTCGCCGGCTGCCGGAGCCCAAGAAGCGGCTTCTTCGCGCAAAGACGATTGTGCCGCTCACAGTGCTCTCCTTAGCGCGGCTTCTGCCGAAAGACGCCCGGCAGCGGCTCTTACCTCCGGAGAGCATCCTACCTTCGTCTTTCTCGTCTTTTGTAGTCTACATCTTAGCAAAACGCTTTTCCACTATGTCTGGCTAGGAAAAACTGTGCCAGCACAGAAAACATCTCCCATCGTGTTCTAGAAGTTGCACGGATGTCTGCCAAGTGTTTGGCAGGAAGAAAAGAAAAGTTGTCCAAAACAGCTTCCAATCGAATGTTCCTGTGATTGGAAAAGTCAGGAGAGTGCAAAGGTACTGTTTTCTATCAGTTGGCAAGGTGCGCACACAATCCCAGTGTTGTACAGCTTGCTTCTTCACCTTCCCGAAGCTGCCGCTCTCGCCGGCTGCCGGAGCCCAAGAAGCGGCTTCTTCGCGCAAAGACGATTGTGCCGCTCACAGTGCTCTCCTTAGCGCGGCTTCTGCCGAAAGACGCCCGGCAGCGGCTCTTACCTCCGGAGAGCATCCTACCTTCGTCTTTCGCGTCTTTTGTAGTCTACATCTTAGCAAAACGCTTTTCCACTATGTCTGGCTAGGAAAAACTGTGCCAGCACAGAAAACATCTCCCATCGTGTTCTAGAAGTTGCACGGATGTCTGCCAAGTGTTTGGCAGGAAGAAAAGAAAAGTTGTCCAAAACAGCTTCCAATCGAATGTTCCTGTGATTGGAAAAGTCAGGAGAGTGCAAAGGTACTGTTTTCTATCAGTTGGCAAGGTGCGCACACAATCCCAGTGTTGTACAGCTTGCTTCTTCACCTTCCCGAAGCTGCCGCTCTCGCCGGCTGCCGGAGCCCAAGAAGCGGCTTCTTCGCGCAAAGACGATTGTGCCGCTTACAGGGCTCTCCTTAGCGCGGCTTCTGCCGAAAGACGCCCGGCAGCGGCTCTTACCTCCGGAGAGCATCCTACCTTCGTCTTTCGCGTCTTTTGTAGTCTACATCTTAGCAAAACGCTTTTCCACTATGTCTGGCTAGGAAAACCCGTGCCAGCACAGAAAACATCTCCCATCGTTTTCTAGAAGTTGCACGGATGTCTGCCAAGTGTTTGGCAGGAAGAAAAGAAAAGTTGTCCAAAACAGCTTCCAATCGAATGTTCCTGTGATTGGAAAAGTCAGGAGAGTGCAAAGGTACTGTTTTCTATCAGTTGGCAAGGTGCGCACACAATCCCAGTGTTGTACAGCTTGCTTCTTCACCTTCCCGAAGCTGCCGCTCTCGCCGGCTGCCGGAGCCCAAGAAGCGGCTTCTTCGCGCAAAGACGATTGTGCCGCTTACAGGGCTCTCCTTAGCGCGGCTTCTGCCGAAAGACGCCCGGCAGCGGCTCTTACCTCCGGAGAGCATCCTACCTTCGTCTTTCGCGTCTTTTGTAGTCTACATCTTAGCAAAACGCTTTTCCACTATGTCTGGCTAGGAAAAACTGTGCCAGCACAGAAAACATCTCCCATCGTGTTCTAGAAGTTGCACGGATGTCTGCCAAGTGTTTGGCAGGAAGAAAAGAAAAGTTGTCCAAAACAGCTTCCAATCGAATGTTCCTGTGATTGGAAAAGTCAGGAGAGTGCAAAGGTACTGTTTTCTATCAGTTGGCAAGGTGCGCACACAATCCCAGTGTTGTACAGCTTGCTTCTTCACCTTCCCGAAGCTGCCGCTCTCGCCGGCTGCCGGAGCCCAAGAAGCGGCTTCTTCGCGCAAAGACGATTGTGCCGCTCACAGTGCTCTCCTTAGCGCGGCTTCTGCCGAAAGACGCCCGGCAGCGGCTCTTACCTCCGGAGAGCATCCTACCTTCGTCTTTCGCGTCTTTTGTAGTCTACATCTTAGCAAAACGCTTTTCCACTATGTCTGGCTAGGAAAAACTGTGCCAGCACAGAAAACATCTCCCATCGTGTTCTAGAAGTTGCACGGATGTCTGCCAAGTGTTTGGCAGGAAGAAAAGAAAAGTTGTCCAAAACAGCTTCCAATCGAATGTTCCTGTGATTGGAAAAGTCAGGAGAGTGCAAAGATACTGTTTTCTATCAGTTGGCAAGGTGCGCACACAATCCCAGTGTTGTACAGCTTGCTTCTTCACCTTCCCGAAGCTGCCGCTCTCGCCGGCTGCCGGAGCCCAAGAAGCGGCTTCTTCGCGCAAAGACGATTGTGCCGCTCACAGTGCTCTCCTTAGCGCGGCTTCTGCCGAAAGACGCCCGGCAGCGGCTCTTACCTCCGGAGAGCATCCTACCTTCGTCTTTCGCGTCTTTTGTAGTCTACATCTTAGCAAAACGCTTTTCCACTATGTCTGGCTAGGAAAAACTGTGCCAGCACAGAAAACATCTCCCATCGTGTTCTAGAAGTTGCACGGATGTCTGCCAAGTGTTTGGCAGGAAGAAAAGAAAAGTTGTCCAAAACAGCTTCCAATCGAATGTTCCTGTGATTGGAAAAGTCAGGAGAGTGCAAAGATACTGTTTTCTATCAGTTGGCAAGGTGCGCACACAATCCCAGTGTTGTACAGCTTGCTTCTTCACCTTCCCGAAGCTGCCGCTCTCGCCGGCTGCCGGAGCCCAAGAAGCGGCTTCTTCGCGCAAAGACGATTGTGCCGCTCACAGTGCTCTCCTTAGCGCGGCTTCTGCCGAAAGACGCCCGGCAGCGGCTCTTACCTCCGGAGAGCATCCTACCTTCGTCTTTCGCGTCTTTTGTAGTCTACATCTTAGCAAAACGCTTTTCCACTATGTCTGGCTAGGAAAAACTGTGCCAGCACAGAAAACATCTCCCATCGTGTTCTAGAAGTTGCACGGATGTCTGCCAAGTGTTTGGCAGGAAGAAAAGAAAAGTTGTCCAAAACAGCTTCCAATCGAATGTTCCTGTGATTGGAAAAGTCAGGAGAGTGCAAAGGTACTGTTTTCTATCAGTTGGCAAGGTGCGCACACAATCCCAGTGTTGTACAGCTTGCTTCTTCACCTTCCCGAAGCTGCCGCTCTCGCCGGCTGCCGGAGCCCAAGAAGCGGCTTCTTCGCGCAAAGACGATTGTGCCGCTCACAGGGCTCTCCTTAGCGCGGCTTCTGCCGAAAGACGCCCGGCAGCGGCTCTTACCTCCGGAGAGCATCCTACCTTCGTCTTTCGCGTCTTTTGTAGTCTACATCTTAGCAAAACGCTTCTCCACTATGTCTGGCTAGGAAAAACTGTGCCAGCACAGAAAACATCTCCCATCGTGTTCTAGAAGTTGCACGGATGTCTGCCAAGTGTTTGGCAGGAAGAAAAGAAAAGTTGTCCAAAACAGCTTCCAATCGAATGTTCCTGTGATTGGAAAAGTCAGGAGAGTGCAAAGGTACTGTTTTCTATCAGTTGGCAAGGTGCGCACACAATCCCAGTGTTGTACAGCTTGCTTCTTCACCTTCCCGAAGCTGCCGCTCTCGCCGGCTGCCGGAGCCCAAGAAGCGGCTTCTTCGCGCAAAGACGATTGTGCCGCTCACAGTGCTCTCCTTAGCGCGGCTTCTGCCGAAAGACGCCCGGCAGCGGCTCTTACCTCCGGAGAGCATCCTACCTTCGTCTTTAGCTCCTCTTCTCATCTACACCTCGGCAAAAAGCTTTTCCACTATGTCTGGCTAGGAAAAACTGTGCCAGCACAGAAAACATCTCCCATCGTGTTCTAGAAGTTGCACGGATGTCTGCCAAGTGTTTGGCAGGAAGAAAAGAAAAGTTGTCCAAAACAGCTTCCAATCGAATGTTCCTGTGATTGGAAAAGTCAGGAGAGTGCAAAGATACTGTTTTCTATCAGTTGGCAAGGTGCGCACACAATCCCAGTGTTGTACAGCTTGCTTCTTCACCTTCCCGAAGCTGCCGCTCTCGCCGGCTGCCGGAGCCGAAGAAGCGGCTTCTTCGCGCAAAGACGATTGTGCCGCTCACAGTGCTCTCCTTAGCGCGGCTTCTGCCGAAAGACGCCCGGCAGCGGCTCTTACCTCCGGAGAGCATCCTACCTTCGTCTTTCGCGTCTTTTGTAGTCTACATCTTAGCAAAACGCTTTTCCACTATGTCTGGCTAGGAAAAACTGTGCCAGCACAGAAAACATCTCCCATCGTGTTCTAGAAGTTGCACGGATGTCTGCCAAGTGTTTGGCAGGAAGAAAAGAAAAGTTGTCCAAAACAGCTTCCAATCGAATGTTCCTGTGATTGGAAAAGTCAGGAGAGTGCAAAGGTACTGTTTTCTATCAGTTGGCAAGGTGCGCACACAATCCCAGTGTTGTACAGCTTGCTTCTTCACCTTCCCGAAGCTGCCGCTCTCGCCGGCTGCCGGAGCCCAAGAAGCGGCTTCTTCGCGCAAAGACGATTGTGCCGCTCACAGTGCTCTCCTTAGCGCGGCTTCTGCCGAAAGACGCCCGGCAGCGGCTCTTACCTCCGGAGAGCATCCTACCTTCGTCTTTCGCGTCTTTTGTAGTCTACATCTTAGCAAAACGCTTTTCCACTATGTCTGGCTAGGAAAACCCGTGCCAGCACAGAAAACATCTCCCATCGTGTTCTAGAAGTTGCACGGATGTCTGCCAAGTGTTTGGGAGGAAGAAAAGAAAAGTTGTCCAAAACAGCTTCCAATCGAATGTTCATGTGATTGGAAAAGTCAGGAGAGTGCAAAGGTACTGTTTTCTATCAGTTGGCAAGGTGCGCACACAATCCCAGTGTTGTACAGCTTGCTTCTTCACCTTCCCGAAGCTGCCGCTTTCGCCGGCTGCCGGAGCCCAAGAAGCGGCTTCTTCGCGCAAAGACGATTGTGCCGCTCACAGTGCTCTCCTTAGCGCAGCTTCTGCCGAAAGACGCCCGGCAGCGGCTCTTACCTCCTGAGAGTGGCAGCTTCGGGAAGATGAAGAAGCAAGCTGTACAACACTGGGATTGTGTGCGCACCTTGCCAACTGATAGAAAACAGTACCTTTGCACTCTCCTGACTTTTCCAATCACATGAACATTCGATTGGAAGCTGTTTTGGACAACTTTTCTTTTCTTCCTCCCAAACACTTGGCAGACATCCGTGCAACTTCTAGAACACGATGGGAGATGTTTTCTGTGCTGGCACGGGTTTTCCTAGCCAGACATAGTGGAAAAGCGTTTTGCTAAGATGTAGACTACAAAAGACGCGAAAGACGAAGGTAGGATGCTCTCCGGAGGTAAGAGCCGCTGCCGGGCGTCTTTCGGCAGAAGCCGCGCTAAGGAGAGCCCTGTGAGCGGCACAATCGTCTTTGCGCGAAGAAGCCGCTTCTTGGGCTCCGGCAGCCGGCGAGAGCGGCAGCTTCGGGAAGGTGAAGAAGCAAGCTGTACAACACTGGGATTGTGTGCGCACCTTGCCAACTGATAGAAAACAGTACCTTTGCACTCTCCTGACTTTTCCAATCACAGGAACATTCGATTGGAAGCTGTTTTGGACAACTTTTCTTTTCTTCCTGCCAAACACTTGGCAGACATCCGTGCAACTTCTAGAACACGATGGGAGATGTTTTCTGTGCTGGCACAGTTTTTCCTAGCCAGACATAGTGGAGAAGCTTTTTGCCTAGGTGTAGATGAGAAGAGGAGCTAAAGACGAAGGTAGGATGCTCTCCGGAGGTAAGAGCCGCTGCCGGGCGTCTTTCGGCAGAAGCCGCGCTAAGGAGAGCCCTGTGAGCGGCACAATCGTCTTTGCGCGAAGAAGCCGCTTCTTGGGCTCCGGCAGCCGGCGAGAGCGGCAGCTTCGGGAAGGTGAAGAAGCAAGCTGTACAACACTGGGATTGTGTGCGCACCTTGCCAACTGATAGAAAACAGTACCTTTGCACTCTCCTGACTTTTCCAATCACAGGAACATTCGATTGGAAGCTGTTTTGGACAACTTTTCTTTTCTTCCTGCCAAACACTTGGCAGACATCCGTGCAACTTCTAGAACACGATGGGAGATGTTTTCTGTGCTGGCACAGTTTTTCCTAGCCAGACATAGTGGAAAAGCGTTTTGCTAAGATGTAGACGACAAGAGAGGCTAAAGAGTGGATGTTAGCAAATGACACCCATCTTCAAAAAAGGCAATTAAGAGGACTCGCCATAGTACAAACCAGCCAGCCTCTTTTTTATCCCCAGGAAGTTGATGAAGCAGCTCTTCCTGGAAATCCTTGCCAGGCACATGACAGATGACCAAATAATGTAGTTAGCATGATTTTTCAGGGGAATTTCATGCTGAACATCACTTTAAACTCCTCTGATGAATCAACTTGACTGGTAGATGAAGGGAATATTATCTGCCTGGGCTTCAGGGAGGTTTTTGACATACCTCTACATGGCATCACACATACATATGGAAGCAATAGTGCAAAGGGGAGGGAATCAGTGTCTTTTCAGTGATGCTGAGGGAAAAGACAAGAGGCAGTGGGCACACACTGAAATACAGGAGATTGCCTTTGAACATCAGTAAATGTTTCTTTACTGTCAGGGTGACTGAACCACGGCACAGACTGCCCAGAAAGATTGTGGAGCCTGGATCTTTGAAGACATTAAAAGTACACCCAGATAGAATCCTGGGCAAGAGGCTCTAGGTATCCTGGTTTAGGCAGGGGGGTTGGGCCTGGTTAGCCCCACCAACCCCTTCCACTCTCTTTCATTCTGTGCTAGTGAATTCTCTTCAAGATGCATTTCAAAGCACTGGCATGACAAAGTTCTGTGCAGACAGAGATCCAAATGGACATGGCATCTAAGTTCCTTAAGCAGTGCTCAAGAAGAATGTAAAACTCTGGCACAAGTGTCTCTTCCCTAACTGAATCCCTTTCATGGGAAAATTCCCAGCTCTAGAAAGATCTTCTGATACGCATGCTTAAGACTGACACTGGCTGAGCAAATTTCTCCCTATGTATATCTAAGACCAGTTAGGATCTTCACCCAAAGTGCTGTCAACATAGTCACAGAATGCCTATTGTTAAGAAGTGACAGCTTCCATCAGAATGGCAGCTATTGGTCCACAAAATGGATTAATGGATGGGAATTATCTACGTGGGTTAAAAACAAAAATAAAGAGTTGGTCTTTATTTATCAATTTCATGGCAATATTGATAAGGGAAGAAAAAGATCTAAGTCCTTGACTTTCTGGACTCGAGGAAAGATTTTAAAAATTCCTTGTAAAAATGTATGATCACAATCAGACTATTGAAACCATTTTAGTTGGGAACAAAGTTCCAAAATTGTCTAGATAGTGGCAAAGAAGCCAAGAAAATAGGAAAGAAACAAAAAGAGAGCAAAAGAGTCAGCTTCAGTGTACAAGCTCGTTCTAGAAGTAGTCTGCTGGGAAAAGGAACCCCCAGCTAAATTTCCAATGTATTCCTGCGCTTGATTCAGTAACTGGTCAATGTAAAAACCAATCCTTTTGTACAACTTCTTCCAGCAACAAAAACTCCAACAGGTTGACACTACCATCATGCCTGTTCCAGACATATTTAAAAGAGAAATGATGATTTTCTTGAAAACCTACTTACATAAAAGTTGCAAGATGGTGGAGGGATTCCCACATCCTCCTTCCTCCATCTGGCTTGAAAGTATATTTGATAAAATATGCAACAAAGCACATGATTTATAAGGGAGAGTCAAATGGATGATTTGGGAATCGATCTCTTGTTGATAGTAAACTTCATATCCACTCGGTGTGACCTTTTTAAAACAAAATGTGGAGCTGAGGCATGAATCTGCCACAACAATTGTAAAGCAAACATACACACTCCCCTTCATATGCCCCCCCCTCCACACACACCTAGGCACACACAGAGATCAGCATAGCAGATCATGAACACCTTGGAAAAGACTGAAATGCTAAATGCCTCTCTTGATGGGCAAAAGAGCTGGTGCAGTAATTCAAATGCCTGGTACAAAAATTCTGTTTAATATTTAGCTCCTATTTAAAACACAGCTTTTCATTTCATTCTATTTACAGAATATTTTCATTTCATTTGTTTCTTTAAAATTACTTAGTTCTCACCTGTTGTATGTCTAGGAATATTTTCTTCCAAAAATAGAAAAAAATAGATGATATCTTTTCAGCAGAAAACATTGGTTGATACAATTTTAAACCATCATGATATGGAAGAATTCTTCTGTCCCTCTCGAAGGTGGAAGAAGCATTTGGATCACAGATCATCTACAATGAAATACTTGACATGTTTAAGATGCTTTCAATCAATTTTGATCGTCAATTGCTTATTTGTTGTAAACAGTAATTTTTCAGTGAAGGGAAAGCGTGTGTGGTATATCTACATGATATGTTCAAAGGCAGTTCCTACTAATGGCCAGGCTGAATTCCAGTAAATAATGTCCCGAATGATATTTTGCCGCCTTCTTTGGCACTTCATGAAATCTTACCCCGATGAAGTGCTGAAACACAGAGATTTTCTCTTAGAGAGTGTCTCATGTTGTAACCTATCCCATGGATTTTATGCTGTAATTCTTATCTCTTTTAAAATTTACTATCTTCTGTACAGTTTTCATGAAACTTTCTGTTACAGTAGTGAATAGCACAGATAAATGTCATTTTGTACAACTTTGAATTTACCCCAAGAGCTGAGAGAAAACTTGATCCTATACTTCAATCCGAGTTTCTTCTATAGTCCAACTTTGTTTCTCTACCATCAAGCTTCTCCTTTGTTGCTGCTCCAAGCCCCGTCCAAGGTGACCTTGAATACTTTCAGGGATGGGACACCCACAACTTCTCTGGGCAACCTGTTCCAGTGTTCCAGCACTCCCACAGTAAAAAAGGCCTTCCTTTCATCTAATATGTGTAGGAAATCATAAATCTAGGCATAGAAGCTTGGAGTGCAAATTTGAAATTCTTTGGATTTGAAGCACATTTTATATGAATACTGACTTACAGATGACTAAAAGATGTTGATGGGCATTTGAGCTGACAAGTTTTGAAAAAGTGCACGGAAATTAAAATTGAAACCACTAAAATTAAAAACTCCTTGCCATTTTCTTTTTCCTCTCCTATTCAAAATTGCATATGTCAGATATCAGTGCTTCATGCAAACCTCTCAGATGCTCTCAGAGAAAAAGCTTTTCTTTCAGACTAAGTTGCGGTTGACGTAGAACACTAGCAGGAGTGAAAGATTTTCTGGGCATCGGGGCAGCCCGTTCTCCTTGGATTTGTGTGCAGAATGCATTTTATCCAAACTGGAAAATAGATCCCAGCTCTGTTCTATTCATCATCCTTACTTCATCAGGCCAGAAGATTCTGTGAAAAGTAGCCTGTGGACCTTGAAGACAGCGCATGTGAACCAGATGAGAGGTGATAGAGAAGTTGAGGGAGAGAAGAAAGAGCATGAGGCTGAAACCAGAAAGTATTTCTCCACGTGATCATGGAAGATTGCAGGAGCCACTTGGTACTATCAAACCAGCCCAACTTGGCACTTGTGCCACCTTGGGTCTGGGAGCCATGTTGCATATCGTGCATTTTAAGGAGCCAGCTGGCCACACCCAGCCATATGCCCCCAAACACAAACCAAGGCCCTTTTCTCTGGCAAACAAAACTCAGCTGCCCTGCTTCTGGATGGCAGATTGCAGGAGCCACTTGGTACTATCAAACCAGCCCAACTTGGCACTGGTGCCACCATGGGTCTGGTCACCATCCTGCCTATTGTAGCTTTTCAGGAGCCAGCCGGTCACTCTCAGCCATAGGCCCCCAAACACAAACCTCGGCCCGTTTCCCTGGAAAACAAAAGTAAGCTGCCCCGCTTCTGCATGGCAGATTGCAGGAGCTACTTAGTACTATCAAATCAGCCCGACTTGGCACAGGTGCCACCTTGGATCTGGGAACCATCCTGTGTATCGTGGATTTTCAGGGGCCAGCCGGCCACTCTCAGCCATATGCCCCCAAACACAAACCACGGACCTTTTCTCTGGCAAACAAAAATCAGCTGCCCCACTTCTGGATGGCAGATTGCAGGAGCCACTTGGGACTATCACACCAGCACAACATGGCACTGCTGCCACCTTGGATCTGGGAACAATCCTGCGTATCGTACATATTCAGGAACCAGCCGAACACTCCCAGCCACAGGCCCCCAAACACAAACAACGGCCCTTTTCTCTGGCAAACAAAACTCAACTGCCCCTCTTCTGGATGGCAAATTGCAGGACGCACTTGGTACTACAAAAAGAGCCCGACTTGGCAGTGGTGCCACCTTGGCTCTGGGAACCATCCTGCGTATCGAGCATTTTAAGGAGCCAGCCGGCAATTCCCAGCCGTATGCCCCAAAAAGAAACCATGGACCTTTTCTCTGGCAAAAAAAACTCAGCTGTCCCGCTTCTGGATGGCAGATTGCAGGAGTCACTTTGAACCATACAACCAGCCTTACTTGGCACTGGTGCCACCTTGGATCTGGGAACCATCCTGCCTATCGTTGATTTTCAGGGGCCAGCCGGCCACTCTCAGCCATAGGCCCCCAAACACAAACCACAGCCCTTTTCTCTAGCAAACAAAATTTAGCTGCCCCGCTTCTGGATGGCAAATTGCAGAAGCCACTGGGTACTACAAAAACAGCCCGACTTGGCACTGGTGCCACCTTGCGTCTGGTTACCATGCGGCGTATCGTGCATTTTAAGGAGCCAGGTGGCCACTCCCAGCCATATGCCCCCAAACACAACCCACGGCCCTTTTCTCTGGCAAACAAAACTCAGCTGCCCCGCTTCTGGATGGCAGATTGCAGGAGACACTTGGTACTATCAAACCAGCCCGACTTGGCATTGGTGCCACCTTTGGTCTGGGAACCATCCTGCGTATTGTGGATTGTCAGGAGACAGCCGACCACTCTCGGCCACAGACCCCAATCAAAAACAAAGGTCCGTTTCCCTGGCAAAAAAAACTCAGCTGCCCCGCTTCTGGATGGGAGATTGCAGGAGGCACTTTACACTGTCAAACGAGACCCACTTGGCACTGGTGCCACCTTGGGTCTGGGAACCATGCTGCATATCGTGGATTTTCAGGAGCCAGCCGGCCACTGCCAGCCACAGGCCCCCAAACACAAACCACAGCCTTTTTCTCTGGCAAACAAAACTCAGCTGCCCCGCTTCTGGATGGCAGATTGCAGGAGCCACTTGGTACTATCAAACCAGCCCGACTTGGCACTGGTGCCACCTTGGGTCTGGGAACCATCCTGCCTATCGTGGATTTTAAGGAGCCAGCCGGCTACTCCCAGCCACAGGCCCCCAACAAAAACCACGGCCCTTTTTTCTGGCAAACAAAACTTAGCTGCCTCACTTCTGGATGGCAGATTGCCGGAGCCACTTGGTACTATCAAACCAGCCCGACTTGCCACTGGTGCCACCTTGGGTCTGGGAACCATCCTGCGTATCGTGGATTCTAAGGAGCCAGCCGGCCACTCCCAGCCACAGGCCCCCAAACAAAATCAACGGCGCTGTTCCCTGGAAAACAAAACACGCCTGCCAACTTTTTGATGGAGTTTGCAGGAGCCACTTGGTACTATCAAACCAGCCCGACTTGGCACTGGTGCCACCTTGGGTCTGGGAAACATCCTGCGTATCGTGGATTCTTAGGAGCCAGCCGGCCACTCCTAGCCACAGGCCCCCAAACAAAAACCTAGGCCTATTTCTCTGGCAAACAAAAGTAAGCTGCCCTGCTTCTGGATGGCAGATTGCAGGAGACACTTGGTACTATCAAACCAGCCCGACTTGGCACTGGTGCCACCTTGGATCTGGGAACCATGCTCTGTATCGTGGATATTCAGGGGCCAGCCGGCCACTCTCAGCCATATGTCCCCAAACAGAAACCTCGGCCCGTTTCTCTGGCAAACAAAACTCAACTGCCCCTCTTCTGGATGGCAAATTGCAGGATGAACTTGATACTAAAACCGCAGGCCGACTTGGTAGTGGTGACACCTTGGGCCTGGGAACCATCATGCGTATCGAGCATTTTAAGGAGCCAGCCGGCCACTCCCAGCAATATGCCCCCAAAAACAATCCACGGAATTTTCCTCTGGCAAACAAAAATCAGCTGCCTCGCTTCTGGATGGCAGATTGCAGGAGCCACTTTGCACCATCAAACCAGCCCGACTTGGCACTGGTGCCACATTGCATCTGGGAACCATGCTGCCTAGCGTGGATTTTCAGGAGCCAGCCGGCCACTCTCAGCTATATGCCCCCAAACAAAACCCACGGCCCGTTTCCCTGGCAAACAAAATTAAGCTGCCCCGCTTCTGGATGGCAGATTGCAGGACGCACTTGGTAGTATCAAACCAGCAAAACTTGGCACTGGTGCCACCTTGGGTCTGGGAACCATCCTGCGTATCGTGGGTTCAAAGGAGCCAGCCGGTCACTCCCAGCCACAGGCCCCCAAATACAAACAATGTCGCTTTTCCCTGGAAAACAAAACTCGCCTGCCAACTTTTTGATGGCAGATTGCAGGAGCCACTTGGTACTATCAAACCAGCCCAACTTGGCACTGGTGCCACCATGGGTCTGGTAACCATCCTGCCTATTGTAGCTTTCCAGGAGCCAGCCGGTCACTCCCAGCCATAGGTCCCCAGTCACAAACCTCGGCCCGTTTCCCTGGCAAACAAAAGTAAGCTACCCCGCTTCTGGATGGCAGATTGCAGGAGCCACTTGGTACTATCAAACCAGCCCAACTTGGCACTGGTGCCACCTTGGGTCTGGGAACCATGCTGCGTAACACAGATTCTAAGGCGCCAGTCGGCCACTACGAGCCACAAGCCCCCAAACACAAACAACGGCGCTATTCTCTGGCAAACAAAACTCAACTGCCCCTCTTCTGGATGGCAAATTGCAGGACGCACTTGGTACTATAAAAACAGCCCGACTTGGCACTGGTGCCCCCTTGGGTCTGGGAACCATCCTGCGTATCGATCTTTTTAATGAGACAGCCGGCCGCTCCCAGCCATATGCCCCCAAACACAACCCACGGCCCTTTTCTCTGGCAAACAAAACTCAACTGCACCGCTTCTGGATGGCAGATTGCAGGAGCCACTTGGTACTATCAAACCAGCCCGACTTGGCACTGGTGCCACCTTGGGTCTGGGAACCATCCTGCGTATTGTGGGTTGTCAGGAGCCAGCCGAACACTCTCGGCCACAGACCCCAATTAAAAACAACGGCCCGTTTCACAGGCAAACAAAACTCAGCTGCCCCGCTTCTGGATGGGAGATTGCAGGAGGCACTTGACACTGTGAAACCAGCTCCACTTGGCACTGGTGCCACCTTGGGTCTGGGAACCATGCTGCGTATCATGGATTTTCAGGAGCCAGCCGGCCACTCCCAGCCACAGGCCCCCAAACACAAACCACAGACTTTTTGTCTGGCAAACAAAATTCAGCTGCCCCGCTTCTGGATGGCAGATTGCAGGAGCCACTTGGGACTATCACACCAGCACAACATGGCACTGCTGCCACCTTGGATCTGGGAACCATCCTTCCTATCGTGGATTTTCAGGGGCCAGCCGGTCACTCTCAGCCATAGGCCCCAAACACAAACCACGGCCCTTTTCTCTGGAAAACAAAACTCAACTGCCCCTCTTCTGGATGGCAGATTGCAGGAGCCACTGGGTACTATGAAACCAGCCCTACTTGGCACTGATGCCACCTTGGGTCTGGGAACCATGCTGCGTATCATGGATTTTCAGGAGCCAGCCGGCCACTGCCAGCCACAGGCCCCGAAACACAAACAACAGCCTTTTTCTCTGGCAAACAAAATTCAGCTGCCCCGCTACTGGATGGCAGATTGCAGGAGCCACTTGGTACTATCAAACCAGCCCAACTTGGCACTGGTGCCACCTTGGGTCTGGGAACCATGCTGCGTAACACAGATTCTAAGGCGCCAGTCGGCCACTACGAGCCACAAGCCCCCAAACACAAACAACGGCGCTATTCTCTGGCAAACAAAACTCAACTGCCCCTCTTCTGGATGGCAAATTGCAGGACGCACTTGGTACTATAAAAACAGCCCGACTTGGCACTGGTGCCCCCTTGGGTCTGGGAACCATCCTGCGTATCGATCTTTTTAATGAGACAGCCGGCCACTCCCAGCCATATGCCCCCAAACACAACCCACGGCCCTTTTCTCTGGCAAACAAAACTCAACTGCACCGCTTCTGGATGGCAGATTGCAGGAGCCACTTGGTACTATCAAACCAGCCCGACTTGGCACTGGTGCCACCTTGGGTCTGGGAACCATCCTGCGTATTGTGGGTTGTCAGGAGCCAGCCGAACACTCTCGGCCACAGACCCCAATTAAAAACAACGGCCCGTTTCACAGGCAAACAAAACTCAGCTGCCCCGCTTCTGGATGGGAGATTGCAGGAGGCACTTGACACTGTGAAACCAGCCCCACTTGGCACTGGTGCCACCTTGGGTCTGGGAACCATGCTGCGTATCATGGATTTTCAGGAGCCAGCCGGCCACTCCCAGCCACAGGCCCCCAAACACAAACCACAGACTTTTTGTCTGGCAAACAAAATTCAGCTGCCCCGCTTCTGGATGGCAGATTGCAGGAGCCACTTGGGACTATCACACCAGCACAACATGGCACTGCTGCCACCTTGGATCTGGGAACCATCCTTCCTATCGTGGATTTTCAGGGGCCAGCCGGTCACTCTCAGCCATAGGCCCCAAACACAAACCACGGCCCTTTTCTCTGGAAAACAAAACTCAACTGCCCCTCTTCTGGATGGCAGATTGCAGGAGCCACTGGGTACTATGAAACCAGCCCTACTTGGCACTGATGCCACCTTGGGTCTGGGAACCATGCTGCGTATCATGGATTTTCAGGAGCCAGCCGGCCACTGCCAGCCACAGGCCCCGAAACACAAACAACAGCCTTTTTCTCTGGCAAACAAAATTCAGCTGCCCCGCTACTGGATGGCAGATTGCAGGAGCCACTTGGTACTATCAAACCAGCCCAACTTGGCACTGGTGCCACCTTGGGTCTGGGAACCATGCTGCGTAACACAGATTCTAAGGCGCCAGTCGGCCACTACGAGCCACAAGCCCCCAAACACAAACAACGGCGCTATTCTCTGGCAAACAAAACTCAACTGCCCCTCTTCTGGATGGCAAATTGCAGGACGCACTTGGTACTATAAAAACAGCCCGACTTGGCACTGGTGCCCCCTTGGGTCTGGGAACCATCCTGCGTATCGATCTTTTTAATGAGACAGCCGGCCACTCCCAGCCATATGCCCCCAAACACAACCCACGGCCCTTTTCTCTGGCAAACAAAACTCAACTGCACCGCTTCTGGATGGCAGATTGCAGGAGCCACTTGGTACTATCAAACCAGCCCGACTTGGCACTGGTGCCACCTTGGGTCTGGGAACCATCCTGCGTATTGTGGGTTGTCAGGAGCCAGCCGAACACTCTCGGCCACAGACCCCAATTAAAAACAACGGCCCGTTTCACAGGCAAACAAAACTCAGCTGCCCCGCTTCTGGATGGGAGATTGCAGGAGGCACTTGACACTGTGAAACCAGCCCCACTTGGCACTGGTGCCACCTTGGGTCTGGGAACCATGCTGCGTATCATGGATTTTCAGGAGCCAGCCGGCCACTCCCAGCCACAGGCCCCCAAACACAAACCACAGACTTTTTGTCTGGCAAACAAAATTCAGCTGCCCCGCTTCTGGATGGCAGATTGCAGGAGCCACTTGGGACTATCACACCAGCACAACATGGCACTGCTGCCACCTTGGATCTGGGAACCATCCTTCCTATCGTGGATTTTCAGGGGCCAGCCGGTCACTCTCAGCCATAGGCCCCAAACACAAACCACGGCCCTTTTCTCTGGAAAACAAAACTCAACTGCCCCTCTTCTGGATGGCAGATTGCAGGAGCCACTGGGTACTATGAAACCAGCCCTACTTGGCACTGATGCCACCTTGGGTCTGGGAACCATGCGGCGTATCATGGATTTTCAGGAGCCAGCCGGCCACTGCCAGCCACAGGCCCCGAAACACAAACAACAGCCTTTTTCTCTGGCAAACAAAATTCAGCTGCCCCGCTTCTGGATGGCAGATTGCAGGAACCACTTGGTACTAACAAACCAGCCCGACTTGGCACTGATGCCACCTTGGCTCTGGGAACCATCCTGCGTATCGTGGATTCAAAGGAGCCAGCCGGCCACTCCCAGCCACAGGCCCCAAAACACACACAACGGTGCTTTTCCCTGGAAAACAAAACTCGCCTGCCAAACTTTTGATGGCAGATTGCAGGAGCCACTTGGTATTATCAAACCAGCCCAACTTGGCACTGGTGCCACCATGGGTCTGGTCACCATCCTGCCTATCGTAGCTTTTCAGGAGCCAGCCAGCCACCCCCAGCCAGAGGCCCCCAGACAAATATTTCGGCCCGTTTCCCTGGCAAACAAAAGTAAGCTGCCCCGCTTCTGGATGGCAGATTGCAGGAGCCACTTTGCACCATCAAACCAGCCCAACTTGGCACTGGTGCCAACTCAGGTCTGGGAACCATCCTGCGTATCGTGGGTTCTAAGGAGCCAGCTGGCCACTCCCAACCACAGGCCCCCAAACACAAACAACGGCGCTTTTCCCTGGAAAACAAAACTCGCCTGCCAACTTTTTGATGGCAGATTGCAGGAGCCACTTGGTACTATCAAACCAGCCCAACTTGGCACTGGTGCCACCATGGGTCTGGTCACCATCCTGCCTATCGTAGCTTTTCAGGAGCCAGCCGGTCACTCCCAGCCATAGGCCCCCAGACACAAACCTCGGCCCGTTTCCCTGGCAAACAAAAGTAAGCTGCCCCGCTTCTGCATGGCAGATTGCAGGAGCTACTTAGTACTATCAAACCAGCCCGACTTGGCACTGGTGACACCTCTGGTCTGGGAACCATCCTGCCTATCGTGGATTTTCAGGGGCCAGCCGGCCACTCTCAGCCATATGCCCCAAAAACAAACCACGGCCCTTTTCTCTGGCAAACAAAACTCAACTGCCCCTCTTCTGGATGGCAAATTTTAGGACGCACTTTGTACTACGAAAACCGCCCGACGTGGCACTGGTGCCACCTTGTGTCAGGGAACCATCCTGCATATCGAGCTTTTTAAGGAGCCAGCCGGCCACGCCCAGCCATATACCCCCAAAAACAAACCACGGACCATTTCTCTTGGAAACAAAAATCCGCTGCCCCGCGTCTGTATGGCAGATTGCAGGATCCACTTTGCACCATCAAACCAGCCCGACTTGGCACTGGTGCCACCTTGGGTCTGGGAACAATCCTGCATATCGTGGATTCTAAGGAGCCAGCCGGCCACTCCCTGCCACAGGCCCCCAAACACAAACAACGGCGCTTTTCCCTGGAAAACAAAATTCGCCTGCCAGCTTTTTGATGGCAGATTGCAGGAGCCACTTGGTACTATCAAATCATCCCAACTTGGCACTGGTGCCACTATGGGTCTGGGAACCATCCTGCCTATTGTAGCATTTCAGGAGCCAGCCGGTCACTCCCAGCCATAGGCCCCCAGACACAAACCTCGGACCGTTTCCCTGGCAAACAAAATTAAGCTGCCCCGATTCTGGATGGCAGATTGCAGGAGCCACTTGGTTGTGTCAAACCAGCCCGACTTGGCACTGGTGCCACCTTGGGTCTGGGAACCATCCTGCGTAACGTGGATTCTAAGCAGCCACCCGGCCACTCTGAGCCACAGGCCCCCAAACACAAACAACGGCGCTTTTCCCTGGAAAACAAAACTCGCCTGCCAAATTTGATGGCAGATTGCAGGAGCCACTTGGTACTATCAAACCAGCCCAACTTGGCACTGGTGCCACGTCTGGTCTGGGAACCATCCTGCCTATCGTAGCTTTTCAGGAGCCAGCCGGTCACTCCCAGCCATAGACCCCCAGACACAAACCTCGGCCCGTTTCCCTGGAAAACAAAAGTAAGTTACCCCGATTCTGGATGGCAGATTGCAGGAGCCACTTGGTACTATCAAATCAGCCCAACTTGGCACTGGTGCCACCATGGGTCTGGTAAACATCCTGCCTATCGTAGCTTTTCAGGAGCCAGCCGGTCACTCCCTGCCATAGGCCCCCGGACACAAACCTCGGCCCGTTTCCCTGGCAAACAAAAGTAATCTACCCCACTTCTGGATGGCAGATTGCAGGACGCACTTGGTACTATCAAACCAGCCCAACTTGGCACTGGTGCCACGTCAAGTCTAGGAACCATCCTGCGCATCGTGGATTCTAAGGAGCCAGCCTGCCACTCCCAGCCATAGGCCTCTAAACAAAAACAACGGCGCTTTTCCCTGGTAAAGAAAACTTGCCTGCCAACTTTTTGATGGCAGATTGCAGGAGCCACTTGGTACTATCAAACCAGCCCGACTTGGCACTGGTGCCACCTCTGGTCTGGGAACCATCCTGCGTATCGTGGATTCTAAGGAGCCAGCTGGCCACTCCCAGCCACAGGCCCCCAAACACAAACAACGGCGCTTTTCCCTGGAAAACAAAACTCGCCTGCCAATTTTTTGATGGCAGATTGCAGGAGCCACTTGGTACTATCAAACCAGCCCAACTTGGCACTGGTGCCGCCATGGGTCTTGTCACCATCCTGCCTATCGTAGCTTTTCACGAGCCAGCCGGTCACTCCCAGCCATAGGACCCCAGACAAAAACCTCGGCCCGTTTCCCTGGAAAACAAAAGTAAGCTGCCCCGCTTCTGGATGGCAGATTGTAGGACGCATTTGTTACTATCAAACCCGCCCGACTTGGCACTGGTGCCACCACTGGTCTGGGAACCATCCTGCGTAGCGTGGATTCTAAAGAGCCAGCCGGCCACTCCCAGCCACAGGCACCCATACACAAACAACGGCACTTTTCCCTGGAAAACAAAACTCGCCTGCCAACTTTTTGATGGCAGATTGCAGGAGCCACTTGGTACTATCAAACCAGCCCAACTTGGCTCTGCTGCCACCATGGGTCTGGTCACCATCCTGCCTATCGTAGCTTTTCAGGAGCCAGCCGGTCACTCCCAGCCATAGGCCCCCAGACAAAAACCTCGGCCCGTTTCCCTGGCAAACAAAAGTAAGCTGCCCCGCTTCTGGATGGCAGATTGCAGGATCCACTTGGTACTATCAAACCAGCCCGACTTGGCACTGGTGCCACGACAAGTCTGGGAACCATCCTGCGTATCGTGGATTCTAATGAGCCAGCCGGCCACTCCCAGCCACAGGCCCCCAAACAAAAACAACGGCGCTTTTCCCTGGAAAACAAAACTCGCCTGCCAACTTTTTGATGGCAGATTGCAGGAGCCACTTGGTACCATCAAACCAGCCCAACTTGGCACTGGTGCCACCTTGGGTCTGGTCACCATCCTGCCTATCGTAGCTTTTCAGGAGCCAGCCGGTCACTCCCAGCCATAGGCCCCCAGACACAAACCTCGGCCCGTTTCCCTGGCAAACAAAAGTAAGCTGCCCCGCTTCTGGATGGCAGATTGCAGGAGCCACTTTGCACCATCAAACTATCCCGACTAGGCACTGGTGCCACCTTGGGTCTGGGAACCATCCTGCGTATGGTGGATTCTAAGGAGCCAGCCGGCCACTCCCAGCCACAGGCCCCTAAACACATCAACGGCGCTTTTCCCTGGAAAACAAAACTCGCCTGCCAACTTTTTGATGGCAGATTGCAGGAGCCACTTGGTACTATCAAACCAGCCCAACTTGGGACTGGTGCCACCATGGGTCTGGTCACCATCCTGGCTATCGTAGCTTTTCAGGAGCCAGCCGGTCACTCGCAGCCATAGGCCCCCAGACACAAACCTCGGCCCGTTTCCCTGGCAAACAAAAGTAAGCTGCCCTGCTTCTGGATGGCAGATTGCAGGAACCACTTGGTACTATCAAACCAGCAAAACTTGGCACTGGTGCCACCTTGGGTCTGGATACCATGGTGCGTATCGTGGATTCTAAGGAGCCAGCCGGCCACTCCCAGCCACAGGCCCCCAAACAAAAACAACGGCGCTTTTCCCTGGAAAACAAAACTCGCCTACCAACGTTTTGATGGCAGATTGCAGGAGCCACTTGGTACTATCAAACCAGCCCAACTTGGCACTGGTGCCACCATGGGTCTGGTCACCATCCTGCCTATCGTAACTTTTCAGGAGCCAGCCGGTCACTCCCAGCCATAGGCCCCCAGACACAAAGCTCGGCCCGTTTCCCTGGCAAAGGAAATTAAGCTGCCCCGCTTCTGGATGGCAGATTGCAGGAGCCACTTGGTTGTGTCAAACCAGCCCGACTTGGCACTGGTGCCACCTTGGGTCTGGGAACCATCCTGCGTAACGTGGATTCTAAGCAGCCACCCGGCCACTCTGAGCCACAGGCCCCCAAACACAAACAACGGCCCGTTTCCGTGGCAAACAAATTAAGCTGCCCCGCTTCTGGATGGCAGATTGCAGGAGCCACTTGGTACTATCAAACCAGCCCGACTTGGCACTGGTGCCACCTCTGGTCTGGGAACCATCCTGCGTATTGTGGTTTCTAAGGAGCCAGCCGGCCACTCCCAACCACAGGCCCCCAAACACAAACAACGGCGCTTTTCCCTGGAAAACAAAACTCGCCTGCCAACGTTTTGATGGCAGATTGCAGGAGCCACTTGGTACTATCAAACCAGCCCAACTTGGCACTGGTGCCACCATGGGTCTTGTCACCATCCTGCCTATCGTAGCTTTCAGGAGCCAGCCGGTCACTGCCTGCCATAGGCCCCGAGACACAAACCTCGGCCCGTTTCCCTGGCAAACAAAAGTAAGCTGCCCCGCTTCTGGATGGCAGATTGCAGGAGCCACTTGGTACTATCAAACCAGCCCGACTTGGCACTGGTGCCACTTCTGGTCTGGGAACCATCCTGCGTATCGTGGATTTTATGGAGCCAGCCGGTCAGTCCCAGCCATAGGCCCCCAAACACAAACAACGATCCGTTTCCCTGGCAAACAAAAGTAAGCTGCCCCGCTTCTGGATGGCAGATTGCAGGAACCACTTGGTAGTATCAAACCAGCCCAACTTGGCACTGGTGCCACCTCTGGTCTGGGAACCATGCTGCGTATCGTGGTTTCTAAGGAGCCAGCCGGCCACTCCCAACCATAGACCCCCAGACACAAACCTCGGCCCGTTTCCCTGGAAAACAAAAGTAAGCTACCCCAATTCTGGATGGCAGAGTGCAGGAGCCACTTGGTACTATCAAATCAGCCCAACTTGGCACTGGTGCCACCATGGGTCTGGTAAACATCCTGCCTATCGTAGCTTTTCAGGAGCCAGCCGGCCACTCTCAGCCATATGCCCCCAAAAACAAACCACGGCCCTTTTCTCTGGCAAACAAAACTCAACTGCCCCTCTTCTGGATGGCAAATTTTAGGACGCACTTTGTACTACGAAAACCGCCCGACGTGGCACTGGTGCCACCTTGTGTCAGGGAACCATCCTGCATATCGAGCTTTTTAAGGAGCCAGCCGGCCACGCCCAGCCATAAACCCCCAAAAACAAACCACGGACCATTTCTCTTGGAAAAAAAAATCCGCTGCCCCGCGTCTGTATGGCAGATTGCAGGAGCCACTTTGCACCATCAAACCAGCCCGACTTGGCACTGGTGCCACCTTGGGTCTGGGAACAATGCTGCGTATCGTGGATTCTAAGGAGCCAGCCGGCCACTCCCAGCCACAGGCCCCCAAACACAAACAACTGCGCTTTTCCCTGGAAAACAAAATTCGCCTGCCAACTTTTTGATGGCAGATTGCAGGAGCCACTTGGTACTATCAAATCATCCCAACTTGGCACTGGTGCCACTATGGGTCTGGGAACCATCCTGCCTATTGTAGCATTTCAGGAGCCAGCCGGTCACTCCCAGCCATAGGCCCCCAGACACAAACCTCGGACCGTTTCCCTGGCAAACAAAATTAAGCTGCCCCGATTCTGGATGGCAGATTGCAGGAGCCACTTGGTTGTGTCAAACCAGCCCGACTTGGCACTGGTGCCACCTTGGGTCTGGGAACCATCCTGCGTATCGTGGATTCTAAGCAGCCACCCGGCCACTCTGAGCCACAGGCCCCCAAACAAAAACTACGGCGCTTTTCCCTGGAAAACAAAACTCGCCTGCCAACTTTTTGATGGCAGATTGCAGGAGCCACTTGGTACTATCAAACCAGCCCAACTTGGCACTGGTGCCACGTCTGGTCTGGGAACCATCCTGCCTATCGTAGCTTTTCAGGAGCCAGCCGGTCACTCCCAGCCATAGACCCCCAGACACAAACCTCGGCCCGTTTCCCTGGCAAACAAAAGTAAGCTGCCCCGCTTTTGGATGGCAGATTGCAGGAGCCACGTTGCACCATCAAACCAGCCCCACGTGGCACTGGTGCCACCTTGGGTCTGGGAACAAGTTGGGCTGGTTTGATAGTACCAAGTGGCTCCTGCAATCTGCCATCCAGAAGCGGGACAGCTTACTTTTTTTTCCCAGGGAAACGGGCCGAGGTATTTGTCTGGGGGCCTATGGCTGGGAGTGACCGGCTGACTACTGAAAAGCTACGATAGGCAGGATGGTTACCAGACTCATGGTGCCACCAGTGCCAAGTGGGGCTGCTTTGATAATACTAAATAGCTCCTGCAATCTGCCATCCAGACGCGGGGCAGCGGATTTTTGTTTGCTGGAGAAAAGTTCCGTGGTTTTTTTTTTGGGGGTATATGACTGGACGTGGCCGGCTGGCTCCTTAAAAAGCTCTATACGAAGGATTGTTCCCTGACCCAAGGTGGCATCAGTGCCAAGTCGGGCTGTTTTCGTAGTACCAAGTGCGTCCTGCAATTTGCCATCCAGAAGCGGGGCAGCCTACTTTTGTTTGCCAGGGAAACGTGCCGAGGTATTTGTCTGGGGGCCTATGGGTGGGAGTGAGCGGCTGGCTCCTGAAAAGCTACGATAGGCAGGATGGTGACCAGACCCATGGTGGCACCAGTGCCAAGTTGGGCTGGTTTGATAGTACCAAGTGGCTCCTGCAATCTGCCATCAAGAAGTTGGCAGGCGAGTTTTGTTTTCCAGGGAAAAGCGCCGTTGTTTTTGTTTAGAGGCCTGTGGCTGGGAGTGGCCGCCTGTCCTCGTAGAATCTACGTTACGCAGCATGGTTCCCAGAGCCAAGGTGGCACCAGGGCCAAGTCGGGCTGGTTTGTAAGTACCAAGTGCATCCTGCAATCTGCCATCCAAAAGCGGGGCAGCTTACTTTTGTTTGCCAGGGAAACGGGCCGAGGTTTGTGTCCGGGGGCCTATGGCAGGGAGTGACCGGCTGGCTCCTGAAAAGCTACGATAGGCAGGATGTTTACCAGACCCATGGTGGCACCAGTGCCAAGTTGGGCTGATTTGATAGTACCAAGTGGCTCCTGCAATCTGCCATCCAGAATCGGGGTAACTTACTTTTGTTTTCCAGGGGAACGGGCCGAGGTTTGTGTCTGGGGGCCTATGGCTGGGAGTGACCGGCTGGCTCCTGAAAAGCTACAATAGGCAGGATGGTTCCCAGACCAGAGGTGGCACCAGTGCCAAGTTGGGCTGGTTTGATAGTACCAAGTGGCTCCTGCAATCTGCCATCAAAAAGTTGGCAGGCGAGTTTTGTTTTCCAGGGAAAAGCGCCGTTGTTTGTGTTTGGGGGCCTGTGGCTCAGAGTGGCCGGGTGGCTGCTTAGAATCCACTTTACGCAGGATGGTTCCCAGACCCAAGGTGGCACCAGTGCCAAGTCGGGCTGGTTTGACACAACCAAGTGGCTCCTGCAATCTGCCATCCAGAATCGGGGCAGCTTAATTTTGTTTGCCAGGGAAACGGTCCGAGGTTTGTGTCTGGGGGCCTATGGCTGGGAGTGACCGGCTGGCTCCTGAAATGCTACAATAGGCAGGATGGTTCCCAGACCCATAGTGGCACCAGTGCCAAGTTGGGATGATTTGATAGTACCAAGTGGCTCCTGCAATCTGCCATCAAAAAGCTGGCAGGCGAATTTTGTTTTCCAGGGAAAAGCGCCGTTGTTTGTGTTTGGGGGCCTGTGGCAGGGAGTGGCCGGCTGGCTCCTTAGAATCCACGATATGCAGGATTGTTCCCAGACCCAAGGTGGCACCAGTGCCAAGTCGGGCTGGTTTGATGGTGCAAAGTGGCTCCTGCAATCTGCCATACAGACGCGGGGCAGCGGATTTTTGTTTCCAAGAGAAATGGTCCGTGGTTTGTTTTTGGGGGTATATGGCTGGGCGTGGCCGGCTGGCTCCTTAAAAAGCTCGATATGCAGGAGGGTTCCCTGACACAAGGTGGCACCAGTGCCACGTCGGGCGGTTTTCGTAGTACAAAGTGCGTCCTAAAATTTGCCATCCAGAAGAGGGGCAGTTGAGTTTTGTTTGCCAGAGAAAAGGGCCGTGGTTTGTTTTTGGGGCATATGGCTGAGAGTGGCCGGCTGGCCCCTGAAAATCCACGATAGGCAGGATGGTTCCCAGACCAGAGGTGTCACCAGTGCCAAGTCGGGCTGGTTTGATAGTACTAAGTAGCTCCTGCAATCTGCCATGCAGAAGCGGGGCAGCTTACTTTTGTTTGCCAGGGAAACGGGCCGAGGTTTGTGTCTGGGGGCCTATGGCTGGGAGTGACCGGCTGGCTCCTGAAAAGCTACGATAGGCAGGATGGTGACCAGACCCATGGTGGCAGCAGTGCCAAGTTGGGCTGGTTTGATAGTACCAAGTGGCTCCTGCAATCTGCCATCAAAAAGTTGGCAGGCGAGTTTTGTTTTCCAGGGAAAAGCGCCGTTGTTTGTGTTTGGGGGCCTGTGGCTGGGAGTGGCCAGCTGGCTCCTTAGAACCCACGATACGCAGGATGGTTCCCAGACCTGAGTTGGCACCAGTGCCAAGTTGGGCTGGTTTGATAGTACCAAGTGGCTCCTGCAATCTGCCATCCAGAAGCGGGGCAGCTTACTTTTGTTTGCCAGGGAAACGGGCCGAAATATTTGTCTGGGGGCCTCTGGCTGGGGGTGGCTGGCTGGCTCCTGAAAAGCTACGATAGGCAGGATGGTGACCAGACCCATGGTGGCACCAGTGCCAAGTTGGGCTGGTTTGATAGTACCAAGTGGCTCCTGCAATCTGCCATCAAATGTTTGGCAGGCGAGTTTTGTTTTCCAGGGAAAAGCACCGTTGTGTGTGTTTTGGGGCCTGTGGCTGGGAGTGGCCAGCTGGCTCCTTTGAATCCACGATACGCAGGATGGTTCCCAGACCCAAGGTGGCATCAGTGCCAAGTCGGGCTGTTTTGTTAGTACCAAGTGGTTCCTGCAATCTGCCATCCAGAAGCGGGGCAGCTGAATTTTGTTTGCCAGAGAAAAAGGCTGTTGTTTGTGTTTCGGGGCCTGTGGCTGGCAGTGGCCGGCTGGCTCCTGAAAATCCATGATACGCAGCATGGTTCCCAGACCCAAGGTGGCATCAGTGCCAAGTAGGGCTGGTTTCATAGTACCCAGTGGCTCCTGCAATCTGCCATCCAGAAGAGGGGCAGTTGAGTTTTGTTTTCCAGAGAAAAGGGCCGTGGTTTGTGTTTGGGGCCTATGGCTGAGAGTGACCGGCTGGCCCCTGAAAATCCACGATAGGAAGGATGGTTCCCAGATCCAAGGTGGCAGCAGTGCCATGTTGTGCTGGTGTGATAGTCCCAAGTGGCTCCTGCAATCTGCCATCCAGAAGCGGGGCAGCTGAATTTTGTTTGCCAGACAAAAAGTCTGTGGTTTGTGTTTGGGGGCCTGTGGCTGGGAGTGGCCGGCTGGCTCCTGAAAATCCATGATACGCAGGATGGTTCCCAGACCCAAGGTGGCACCAGTGCCAAGTCGGGCTGGTTTGATAGTACCAAGTGGCTCCTGCAATCTGCCATCCAGAAGCGGTGCAGTTGAGTTTTGTTTGCCAGAGAAAAGGGCCGTGGGTTGTGTTTGGGGGCATATGGCTGGGAGCGGCCGGCTGTCTCATTAAAAAGATCGATACGCAGGATGGTTCCCAGACCCAAGGGGGCACCAGTGCCAAGTCGGGCTGTTTTTATAGTACCAAGTGCGTCCTGCAATTTGCCATCCAGAAGAGGGGCAGTTGAGTTTTGTTTGCCAGAGAATAGCGCCGTTGTTTGTGTTTGGGGGCTTGTGGCTCGTAGTGGCCGACTGGCGCCTTAGAATCTGTGTTACGCAGCATGGTTCCCAGACCCAAGGTGGCACCAGTGCCAAGTTGGGCTGGTTTGATAGTACCAAGTGGCTCCTGCAATCTGCCATCCAGAAGCGGGGTAGCTTACTTTTGTTTGCCAGGGAAACGGGCCGAGGTTTGTGACTGGGGACCTATGGCTGGGAGTGACCGGCTGGCTCCTGGAAAGCTACAATAGGCAGGATGGTTACCAGACCCATGGTGGCACCAGTGCCAAGTTGGGCTGGTTTGATAGTACCAAGTGGCTCCTGCAATCTGCCATCAAAAAGTTGGCAGGCGAGTTTTGTTTTCCAGGGAAAAGCGCCGTTGTTTGTGTTTGGGGGCCTGTGGCTGGGAGTGGCCAGCTGGCTCCTTAGAACCCACGATACGCAGGATGGTTCCCAGACCTGAGTTGGCACCAGTGCCAAGTTGGGCTGGTTTGATAGTACCAAGTGGCTCCTGCAATCTGCCATCCAGAAGCGGGGCAGCTTACTTTTGTTTGCCAGGGAAACGGGCCGAAATATTTGTCTGGGGGCCTCTGGCTGGGGGTGGCTGGCTGGCTCCTGAAAAGCTACGATAGGCAGGATGGTGACCAGACCCATGGTGGCACCAGTGCCAAGTTGGGCTGGTTTGATAATAACAAGTGGCTCCTGCAATCTGCCATCAAAAGTTTGGCAGGCGAGTTTTGTTTTCCAGGGAAAAGCACCGTTGTGTGTGTTTTGGGGCCTGTGGCTGGGAGTGGCCAGCTGGCTCCTTTGAATCCACGATACGCAGGATGGTTCCCAGACCCAAGGTGGCATCAGTGCCAAGTCGGGCTGGTTTGTTAGTACCAAGTGGTTCCTGCAATCTGCCATCCAGAAGCGGGGCAGCTGAATTTTGTTTGCCAGAGAAAAAGGCTGTTGTTTGTGTTTCGGGGCCTGTGGCTGGCAGTGGCCGGCTGGCTCCTGAAAATCCATGATACGCAGCATGGTTCCCAGACCCAAGGTGGCATCAGTGCCAAGTAGGGCTGGTTTCATAGTACCCAGTGGCTCCTGCAATCTGCCATCCAGAAGAGGGGCAGTTGAGTTTTGTTTTCCAGAGAAAAGGGCCGTGGTTTGTGTTTATGGCCTATGGCTGAGAGTGACCGGCTGGCCCCTGAAAATCCACGATAGGAAGGATGGTTCCCAGATCCAAGGTGGCACCAGTGCCAAGTTTTGCTGGTTTGATACTACCAAGTGCGTCCTGCAATCTGCCATCCAGAAGCGGGGCAGCTTAATTTTGTTTGCCAGGGAAACGGGCCGTGGGTTTTGTTTGGGGGCATATAGCTGAGAGTGGCCGGCTGGCTCCTGAAAATCCACGCTAGGTAGCATGGTTCCCAGATGCAATGTGGCACCAGTGCCAAGTCGGGCTGGTTTGATGGTGCAAAGTGGCTCCTGCAATCTGCCATCCAGAAGCGAGGCAGCTGATTTTTGTTTGCCAGAGGAAAATTCCGTGGATTGTTTTTGGGGGCATATTGCTGGGAGTGGCCGGCTGGCTCCTTAAAATGCTCGATACGCATGATGGTTCCCAGGCCCAAGGTGTCACCACTACCAAGTCGGCCTGCGGTTTTAGTATCAAGTTCATCCTGCAATTTGCCATCCAGAAGAGGGGCAGTTGAGTTTTGTTTGCCAGAGAAACGGGCCGAGGTTTCTGTTTGGGGACATATGGCTGAGAGTGGCCGGCTGGCCCCTGAATATCCACGATACAGAGCATGGTTCCCAGATCCAAGGTGGCACCAGTGCCAAGTCGGGCTGGTTTGATAGTACCAAGTGTCTCCTGCAATCTGCCATCCAGAAGCAGGGCAGCTTACTTTTGTTTGCCAGAGAAATAGGCCTAGGTTTTTGTTTGGGGGCCTGTGGCTAGGAGTGGCCGGCTGGCTCCTTAGAATCCACGATACGCAGGATGGTTCCCAGACCCAAGGTGGCACCAGTGCCAAGTCGGGCTGGTTTGATTACACCAAGTGCCTCCTGCAATCTCCCATCCAGAAGCGGGGCAGCTGAGTTTTGTTTGCCTGTGAAACGGGCCGTTGTTTTTAATTGGGGTCTGTGGCCGAGAGTGTTCGGCTGGCTCCTGACAACCCACAATACGCAGGATGGTTCCCAGACCCAAGGTGGCACCAGTGCCAAGTCGGGCTGGTTTGATAGTACCAAGTGGCTCCTGCAATCTGCCATCCAGAAGCGGTGCAGTTGAGTTTTGTTTGCCAGAGAAAAGGGCCGTGGGTTGTGTTTGGGGGCATATGGCTGGGAGTGGCCGGCTGTCTCAGTAAAAAGATCGATACGCAGGATGGTTCCCAGACCCAAGGGGGCACCAGTGCCAAGTCGGGCTGTTTTTATAGTACCAAGTGCGTCCTGCAATTTGCCATCCAGAAGAGGGGCAGTTGAGTTTTGTTTTCCAGAGAATAGCGCCGTTGTTTGTGTTTGGGGGCTTGTGGCTCGTAGTGGCCGACTGGCGCCTTAGAATCTGTGTTACGCAGCATGGTTCCCAGACCCAAGGTGGCACCAGTGCCAAGTTGGGCTGGTTTGATAGTACCAAGTGGCTCCTGCAATCTGCCATCCAGAAGCGGGGTAGCTTACTTTTGTTTGCCAGGGAAACGGGCCGAGGTTTGTGACTGGGGACCTATGGCTGGGAGTGACCGGCTGGCTCCTGGAAAGCTACAATAGGCAGGATGGTTACCAGACCCATGGTGGCACCAGTGCCAAGTTGGGCTGGTTTGATAGTACCAAGTGGCTCCTGCAATCTGCCATCAAAAAGTTGGCAGGCGAGTTTTGTTTTCCAGGGAAAAGCGACATTGTTTGTATTTGGGGGCCTGTGGCTGGGAGTGACCGGCTGGCTCCTTTGAACCCACGATACGCAGGATGGTTCCCAGACCCAAGGTGGCACCAGTGCCAAGTTTTGCTGGTTTGATACTACCAAGTGCGTCCTGCAATCTGCCATCCAGAAGCGGGGCAGCTTAGTTTTGTTTGCCAGGGAAACGGGCCGTGGGTTTTGTTTGGGGGTATATAGCTGAGAGTGGCCGGCTGGCTCCTGAAAATCCACGCTAGGCAGCATGGTTCCCAGATGCAATGTGGCACCAGTGCCAAGTCGGGCTGGTTTGATGGTGCAAAGTGGCTCCTGCAATCTGCCATCCAGAAGCGAGGCAGCTGATTTTTGTTTGCCAGAGGAAAATTCCGTGGATTGTTTTTGGGGGCATATTGCTGGGAGTGGCCGGCTGGCTCCTTAAAATGCTCGATACGCATGATGGTTCCCAGGCCCAAGGTGTCACCACTACCAAGTCGGCCTGCGGTTTTAGTATCAAGTTCATCCTGCAATTTGCCATCCAGAAGAGGGGCAGTTGAGTTTTGTTTGCCAGAGAAACGGGCCGAGGTTTCTGTTTGGGGACATATGGCTGAGAGTGGCCGGCTGGCCCCTGAATATCCACGATACAGAGCATGGTTCCCAGATCCAAGGTGGCACCAGTGCCAAGTCGGGCTGGTTTGATAGTACCAAGTGTCTCCTGCAATCTGCCATCCAGAAGCAGGGCAGCTTACTTTTGTTTGCCAGAGAAATAGGCCTAGGTTTTTGTTTGGGGGCCTGTGGCTAGGAGTGGCCGGCTGGCTCCTTAGAATCCACGATACGCAGGATGGTTCCCAGACCCAAGGTGGCACCAGTGCCAAGTCGGGCTGGTTTGATTACACCAAGTGCCTCCTGCAATCTGCCATCCAGAAGCGGGGCAGCTGAGTTTTGTTTGCCTGTGAAACGGGCCGTTGTTTTTAATTGGGGTCTGTGGCCGAGAGTGTTCGGCTGGCTCCTGACAACCCACAATACGCAGGATGGTTCCCAGACCCAAGGTGGCACCAGTGCCAAGTCGGGCTGGTTTGATAGTACCAAGTGGCTCCTGCAATCTGCCATCCAGAAGCGGTGCAGTTGAGTTTTGTTTGCCAGAGAAAAGGGCCGTGGGTTGTGTTTGGGGGCATATGGCTGGGAGTGGCCGGCTGTCTCATTAAAAAGATCGATACGCAGGATGGTTCCCAGACCCAAGGGGGCACCAGTGCCAAGTCGGGCTGTTTTTATAGTACCAAGTGCGTCCTGCAATTTGCCATCCAGAAGAGGGGCAGTTGAGTTTTGTTTGCCAGAGAATAGCGCCGTTGTTTGTGTTTGGGGGCTTGTGGCTCGTAGTGGCCGACTGGCGCCTTAGAATCTGTGTTACGCAGCATGGTTCCCAGACCCAAGGTGGCACCAGTGCCAAGTTGGGCTGGTTTGATAGTACCAAGTGGCTCCTGCAATCTGCCATCCAGAAGCGGGGTAGCTTACTTTTGTTTGCCAGGGAAACGGGCCGAGGTTTGTGACTGGGGACCTATGGCTGGGAGTGACCGGCTGGCTCCTGGAAAGCTACAATAGGCAGGATGGTGACCAGACCCATGGTGGCACCAGTGCCAAGTTGGGCTGGTTTGATAGTACCAAGTGGCTCCTGCAATCTGCCATCAAAAAGTTGGCAGGCGAGATTTGTTTTCCAGGGAAAAGCGACATTGTTTGTATTTGGGGGCCTGTGGCTGGGAGTGACCGGCTGGCTCCTTTGAACCCACGATACGCAGGATGGTTCCCAGACCCAAGGTGGCACCAGTGCCAAGTTTTGCTGGTTTGATACTACCAAGTGCGTCCTGCAATCTGCCATCCAGAAGCGGGGCAGCTTAATTTTGTTTGCCAGGGAAACGGGCCGTGGGTTTTGTTTGGGGGCATATAGCTGAGAGTGGCCGGCTGGCTCCTGAAAATCCACGCTAGGCAGCATGGTTCCCAGATGCAATGTGGCACCAGTGCCAAGTCGGGCTGGTTTGATGGTGCAAAGTGGCTCCTGCAATCTGCCATCCAGAAGCGAGGCAGCTGATTTTTGTTTGCCAGAGGAAAATTCCGTGGATTGTTTTTGGGGGCATATTGCTGGGAGTGGCCGGCTGGCTCCTTAAAATGCTCGATACGCATGATGGTTCCCAGGCCCAAGGTGTCACCACTACCAAGTCGGCCTGCGGTTTTAGTATCAAGTTCATCCTGCAATTTGCCATCCAGAAGAGGGGCAGTTGAGTTTTGTTTGCCAGAGAAACGGGCCGAGGTTTCTGTTTGGGGACATATGGCTGAGAGTGGCCGGCTGGCCCCTGAATATCCACGATACAGAGCATGGTTCCCAGATCCAAGGTGGCACCAGTGCCAAGTCGGGCTGGTTTGATAGTACCAAGTGTCTCCTGCAATCTGCCATCCAGAAGCAGGGCAGCTTACTTTTGTTTGCCAGAGAAATAGGCCTAGGTTTTTGTTTGGGGGCCTGTGGCTAGGAGTGGCCGGCTGGCTCCTTAGAATCCACGATACGCAGGATGGTTCCCAGACCCAAGGTGGCACCAGTGCCAAGTCGGGCTGGTTTGATTACACCAAGTGCCTCCTGCAATCTCCCATCCAGAAGCGGGGCAGCTGAGTTTTGTTTGCCTGTGAAACGGGCCGTTGTTTTTAATTGGGGTCTGTGGCCGAGAGTGTTCGGCTGGCTCCTGACAACCCACAATACGCAGGATGGTTCCCAGACCCAAGGTGGCACCAGTGCCAAGTCGGGCTGGTTTGATAGTACCAAGTGGCTCCTGCAATCTGCCATCCAGAAGCGGTGCAGTTGAGTTTTGTTTGCCAGAGAAAAGGGCCGTGGGTTGTGTTTGGGGGCATATGGCTGGGAGTGGCCGGCTGTCTCAGTAAAAAGATCGATACGCAGGATGGTTCCCAGACCCAAGGGGGCACCAGTGCCAAGTCGGGCTGTTTTTATAGTACCAAGTGCGTCCTGCAATTTGCCATCCAGAAGAGGGGCAGTTGAGTTTTGTTTGCCAGAGAATAGCGCCGTTGTTTGTGTTTGGGGGCTTGTGGCTCGTAGTGGCCGACTGGCGCCTTAGAATCTGTGTTACGCAGCATGGTTCCCAGACCCAAGGTGGCACCAGTGCCAAGTTGGGCTGGTTTGATAGTACCAAGTGGCTCCTGCAATCTGCCATCCAGAAGCGGGGTAGCTTACTTTTGTTTGCCAGGGAAACGGGCCGAGGTTTGTGACTGGGGACCTATGGCTGGGAGTGACCGGCTGGCTCCTGGAAAGCTACAATAGGCAGGATGGTGACCAGACCCATGGTGGCACCAGTGCCAAGTTGGGCTGGTTTGATAGTACCAAGTGGCTCCTGCAATCTGCCATCAAAAAGTTGGCAGGCGAGATTTGTTTTCCAGGGAAAAGCGACATTGTTTGTATTTGGGGGCCTGTGGCTGGGAGTGACCGGCTGGCTCCTTTGAACCCACGATACGCAGGATGGTTCCCAGACCCAAGGTGGCACCAGTGCCAAGTTTTGCTGGTTTGATACTACCAAGTGCGTCCTGCAATCTGCCATCCAGAAGCGGGGCAGCTTAATTTTGTTTGCCAGGGAAACGGGCCGTGGGTTTTGTTTGGGGGCATATAGCTGAGAGTGGCCGGCTGGCTCCTGAAAATCCACGCTAGGCAGCATGGTTCCCAGATGCAATGTGGCACCAGTGCCAAGTCGGGCTGGTTTGATGGTGCAAAGTGGCTCCTGCAATCTGCCATCCAGAAGCGAGGCAGCTGATTTTTGTTTGCCAGAGGAAAATTCCGTGGATTGTTTTTGGGGGCATATTGCTGGGAGTGGCCGGCTGGCTCCTTAAAATGCTCGATACGCATGATGGTTCCCAGGCCCAAGGTGTCACCACTACCAAGTCGGCCTGCGGTTTTAGTATCAAGTTCATCCTGCAATTTGCCATCCAGAAGAGGGGCAGTTGAGTTTTGTTTGCCAGAGAAACGGGCTGAGGTTTCTGTTTGGGGACATATGGCTGAGAGTGGCCGGCTGGCCCCTGAATATCCACGATACAGAGCATGGTTCCCAGATCCAAGGTGGCACCAGTGCCAAGTCGGGCTGGTTTGATAGTACCAAGTGTCTCCTGCAATCTGCCATCCAGAAGCAGGGCAGCTTACTTTTGTTTGCCAGAGAAATAGGCCTAGGTTTTTGTTTGGGGGCCTGTGGCTAGGAGTGGCCGGCTGGCTCCTTAGAATCCACGATACGCAGGATGGTTCCCAGACCCAAGGTGGCACCAGTGCCAAGTCGGGCTGATTTGATTACACCAAGTGCCTCCTGCAATCTCCCATCCAGAAGCGGGGCAGCTGAGTTTTGTTTGCCTGTGAAACGGGCCGTTGTTTTTAATTGGGGTCTGTGGCCGAGAGTGTTCGGCTGGCTCCTGACAACCCACAATACGCAGGATGGTTCCCAGACCCAAGGTGGCACCAGTGCCAAGTCGGGCTGGTTTGATAGTACCAAGTGGCTCCTGCAATCTGCCATCCAGAAGCGGTGCAGTTGAGTTTTGTTTGCCAGAGAAAAGGGCCGTGGGTTGTGTTTGGGGGCATATGGCTGGGAGTGGCCGGCTGTCTCATTAAAAAGATCGATACGCAGGATGGTTCCCAGACCCAAGGGGGCACCAGTGCCAAGTCGGGCTGTTTTTATAGTACCAAGTGCGTCCTGCAATTTGCCATCCAGAAGAGGGGCAGTTGAGTTTTGTTTGCCAGAGAATAGCGCCGTTGTTTGTGTTTGGGGGCTTGTGGCTCGTAGTGGCCGACTGGCGCCTTAGAATCTGTGTTACGCAGCATGGTTCCCAGACCCAAGGTGGCACCAGTGCCAAGTTGGGCTGGTTTGATAGTACCAAGTGGCTCCTGCAATCTGCCATCCAGAAGCGGGGTAGCTTACTTTTGTTTGCCAGGGAAACGGGCCGAGGTTTGTGACTGGGGACCTATGGCTGGGAGTGACCGGCTGGCTCCTGGAAAGCTACAATAGGCAGGATGGTGACCAGACCCATGGTGGCACCAGTGCCAAGTTGGGCTGGTTTGATAGTACCAAGTGGCTCCTGCAATCTGCCATCAAAAAGTTGGCAGGCGAGATTTGTTTTCCAGGGAAAAGCGACATTGTTTGTATTTGGGGGCCTGTGGCTGGGAGTGACCGGCTGGCTCCTTTGAACCCACGATACGCAGGATGGTTCCCAGACCCAAGGTGGCACCAGTGCCAAGTTTTGCTGGTTTGATACTACCAAGTGCGTCCTGCAATCTGCCATCCAGAAGCGGGGCAGCTTAATTTTGTTTGCCAGGGAAACGGGCCGTGGGTTTTGTTTGGGGGCATATAGCTGAGAGTGGCCGGCTGGCTCCTGAAAATCCACGCTAGGCAGCATGGTTCCCAGATGCAATGTGGCACCAGTGCCAAGTCGGGCTGGTTTGATGGTGCAAAGTGGCTCCTGCAATCTGCCATCCAGAAGCGAGGCAGCTGATTTTTGTTTGCCAGAGGAAAATTCCGTGGATTGTTTTTGGGGGCATATTGCTGGGAGTGGCCGGCTGGCTCCTTAAAATGCTCGATACGCATGATGGTTCCCAGGCCCAAGGTGTCACCACTACCAAGTCGGCCTGCGGTTTTAGTATCAAGTTCATCCTGCAATTTGCCATCCAGAAGAGGGGCAGTTGAGTTTTGTTTGCCAGAGAAACGGGCCGAGGTTTCTGTTTGGGGACATATGGCTGAGAGTGGCCGGCTGGCCCCTGAATATCCACGATACAGAGCATGGTTCCCAGATCCAAGGTGGCACCAGTGCCAAGTCGGGCTGGTTTGATAGTACCAAGTGTCTCCTGCAATCTGCCATCCAGAAGCAGGGCAGCTTACTTTTGTTTGCCAGAGAAATAGGCCTAGGTTTTTGTTTGGGGGCCTGTGGCTAGGAGTGGCCGGCTGGCTCCTTAGAATCCACGATACGCAGGATGGTTCCCAGACCCAAGGTGGCACCAGTGCCAAGTCGGGCTGGTTTGATTACACCAAGTGCCTCCTGCAATCTCCCATCCAGAAGCGGGGCAGCTGAGTTTTGTTTGCCTGTGAAACGGGCCGTTGTTTTTAATTGGGGTCTGTGGCCGAGAGTGTTCGGCTGGCTCCTGACAACCCACAATACGCAGGATGGTTCCCAGACCCAAGGTGGCACCAGTGCCAAGTCGGGCTGGTTTGATAGTACCAAGTGGCTCCTGCAATCTGCCATCCAGAAGCGGTGCAGTTGAGTTTTGTTTGCCAGAGAAAAGGGCCGTGGGTTTTTGTTGGGGGCATATGGCTGGGAGTGGCCGGCTGTCTCATTAAAAAGATCGATACGCAGGATGGTTCCCAGACCCAAGGGGGCACCAGTGCCAAGTCGGGCTGTTTTTATAGTACCAAGTGCGTCCTGCAATTTGCCATCCAGAAGAGGGGCAGTTGAGTTTTGTTTGCAAGAGAATAGCGCCGTTGTTTGTGTTTGGGGGCTTGTGGCTCGTAGTGGCCGACTGGCGCCTTAGAATCTGTGTTACGCAGCATGGTTCCCAGACCCAAGGTGGCACCAGTGCCAAGTTGGGCTGGTTTGATAGTACCAAGTGGCTCCTGCAATCTGCCATCCAGAAGCGGGGTAGCTTACTTTTGTTTGCCAGGGAAACGGGCCGAGGTTTGTGACTGGGGACCTATGGCTGGGAGTGACCGGCTGGCTCCTGGAAAGCTACAATAGGCAGGATGGTTACCAGACCCATGGTGGCACCAGTGCCAAGTTGGGCTGGTTTGATAGTACCAAGTGGCTCCTGCAATCTGCCATCAAAAAGTTGGCAGGCGAGTTTTGTTTTCCAGGGAAAAGCGACATTGTTTGTATTTGGGGGCCTGTGGCTGGGAGTGACCGGCTGGCTCCTTTGAACCCACGATACGCAGGATGGTTCCCAGACCCAAGGTGGCACCAGTGCCAAGTTTTGCTGGTTTGATACTACCAAGTGCGTCCTGCAATCTGCCATCCAGAAGCGGGGCAGCTTAATTTTGTTTACCAGGGAAACGGGCCGTGGGTTTTGTTTGGGGGTATATAGCTGAGAGTGGCCGGCTGGCTCCTGAAAATCCACGCTAGGCAGCATGGTTCCCAGATGCAATGTGGCACCAGTGCCAAGTCGGGCTGGTTTGATGGTGCAAAGTGGCTCCTGCAATCTGCCATCCAGAAGCGAGGCAGCTGATTTTTGTTTGCCAGAGGAAAATTTCGTGGATTGTTTTTGGGGGCATATTGCTGGGAGTGGCCGGCTGGCTCCTTAAAATGCTCGATACGCATGATGGTTCCCAGGCCCAAGGTGTCACCACTACCAAGTCGGCCTGCGGTTTTAGTATCAAGTTCATCCTGCAATTTGCCATCCAGAAGAGGGGCAGTTGAGTTTTGTTTGCCAGAGAAACGGGCCGAGGTTTCTGTTTGGGGACATATGGCTGAGAGTGGCCGGCTGGCCCCTGAATATCCACGATACAGAGCATGGTTCCCAGATCCAAGGTGGCACCAGTGCCAAGTCGGGCTGGTTTGATAGTACCAAGTGTCTCCTGCAATCTGCCATCCAGAAGCAGGGCAGCTTACTTTTGTTTGCCAGAGAAATAGGCCTAGGTTTTGGTTTGGGGGCCTATGGCTGAGAGTGGCCGGCTGGCCCCTGAAAATCAACGATAGGCAGGATGGTTCCCAGATCCAAGGTGGCACCAGTGCCAAGTAAGGCTGGTTGTATGGTTCAAAGTAACTCCTGCAATCTGCCATCCAGAAGCGGGACAGCTGAGTTTTTTTTGCCAGAGAAAAGGTCCATGGTTTCTTTTTGGGGCATACGGCTGGGAATTGCCGGTTGGCTCCTTAAAATGCTCGATACGCAGGATGGTTCCCAGAGCCAAGGTGGCACCACTGCCAAGTCGGGCTCTTTTTGTAGTACCAAGTGCGTCCTGCAATTTGCCATCCAGAAGAGGGGCAGTTGAGTTTTGTTTGCCAGAGAAAAGGGCCGTTGTTTGTGTTTGGGGGCCTGTGGCTGGGAGTGTTCGGCTGGTTCCTGAATATGTACAATACGCAGGATTGTTCCCAGATCCAAGGTGGCAGCAGTGCCATGTTGTGCTGGTATGATAGTCCCAAGTGGCTCCTGCAATCTGCCATCCAGAAGTGGGGCAGCTGATTTTTGTTCGCCAGAGAAAAGGTCCGTGGTTTGTTTTTGGGGGCATGTGGCTGAGAGTGGCCGGCTGGCCCCTGAAAATCCACGATACACAGGATGGTTCCCAGATCCAAGGTGGCACCTGTGCCAAGTCGGGCTGATTTGATAGTACTAAGTAGCTCCTGCAATCTGCCATGCAGAAGCGGGGCAGCTTACTTTTGTTTGCCAGGGAAACGGGCCGAGGTTTGTGTTTGGGGGCCTATGGCTGAGAGTGACCGGCTGGCTCCTGAAAAGCTACAATAGGCAGGATGGTGACCAGACCCATGGTGGCACCAGTGCCAAGTTCGGCTGGTTTGATAGTACCAAGTGGTTCCTGCAATCTGCCATCCAGAAGCAGGGCAGCTGAGTTTTGTTTGCCAGAGAAAAGGGCCTTGGTTTGTGTTTGGGGGCATATGGCTGGGTGTGGCCAGCTGGCTCCTTAAAATGCACGATATGCAACATGGCTCCCAGACCCAAGGTGGCACAAGTGCCAAGTTGGGCTGGTTTGATAGTACCAAGTGGCTCCTGCAATCTTCCATGATCACGTGGAGAAATACTTTCTGGTTTCAGCCTCATGCTCTTTCTTCTCTCCCTCAACTTCTCTATCACCTCTCATCTGGTTCACATGCGCTGTCTTCAAGGTCCACAGGCTACTTTTCACAGAATCTTCTGGCCTGATGAAGTAAGGATGATGAATAGAACAGAGCTGGGATCTATTTTCCAGTTTGGATAAAATGCATTCTGCACACAAATCCAAGGAGAACGGGCTGCCCCGATGCCCAGAAAATCTTTCACTCCTGCTAGTGTTCTACGTCAACCGCAACTTAGTCTGAAAGAAAAGCTTTTTCTCTGAGAGCATCTGAGAGGTTTGCATGAAGCACTGATATCTGACATATGCAATTTTGAATAGGAGAGGAAAAAGAAAATGGCAAGGAGTTTTTAATTTTAGTGGTTTCAATTTTAATTTCCGTGCACTTTTTCAAAACTTGTCAGCTCAAATGCCCATCAACATCTTTTAGTCATCTGTAAGTCAGTATTCATATAAAATGTGCTTCAAATCCAAAGAATTTCAAATTTGCACTCCAAGCTTCTATGCCTAGATTTATGATTTCCTACACATATTAGATGAAAGGAAGGCCTTTTTTACTGTGGGAGTGCTGGAACACTGGAACAGGTTGCCCAGAGAAGTTGTGGGTGTCCCATCCCTGAAAGTATTCAAGGTCACCTTGGACGGGGCTTGGAGCAGCAACAAAGGAGAAGCTTGATGGTAGAGAAACAAAGTTGGACTATAGAAGAAACTCGGATTGAAGTATAGGATCAAGTTTTCTCTCAGCTCTTGGGGTAAATTCAAAGTTGTACAAAATGACATTTATCTGTGCTATTCACTACTGTAACAGAAAGTTTCATGAAAACTGTACAGAAGATAGTAAATTTTAAAAGAGATAAGAATTACAGCATAAAATCCATGGGATAGGTTACAACATGAGACACTCTCTAAGAGAAAATCTCTGTGTTTCAGCACTTCATCGGGGTAAGATTTCATGAAGTGCCAAAGAAGGCGGCAAAATATCATTCGGGACATTATTTACTGGAATTCAGCCTGGCCATTAGTAGGAACTGCCTTTGAACATATCATGTAGATATACCACACACACTTTCCCTTCACTGAAAAATTACTGTTTACAACAAATAAGCAATTGACGATCAAAATTGATTGAAAGCATCTTAAACATGTCAAGTATTTCATTGTAGATGATCTGTGATCCAAATGCTTCTTCCACCTTCGAGAGGGACAGAAGAATTCTTCCATATCATGATGGTTTAAAATTGTATCAACCAATGTTTTCTGCTGAAAAGATATCATCTATTTTTTTCTATTTTTGGAAGAAAATATTCCTAGACATACAACAGGTGAGAACTAAGTAATTTTAAAGAAACAAATGAAATGAAAATATTCTGTAAATAGAATGAAATGAAAAGCTGTGTTTTAAATAGGAGCTAAATATTAAACAGAATTTTTGTACCAGGCATTTGAATTACTGCACCAGCTCTTTTGCCCATCAAGAGAGGCATTTAGCATTTCAGTCTTTTCCAAGGTGTTCATGATCTGCTATGCTGATCTCTGTGTGTGCCTAGGTGTGTGTGGAGGGGGGGGCATATGAAGGGGAGTGTGTATGTTTGCTTTACAATTGTTGTGGCAGATTCATGCCTCAGCTCCACATTTTGTTTTAAAAAGGTCACACCGAGTGGATATGAAGTTTACTATCAACAAGAGATCGATTCCCAAATCATCCATTTGACTCTCCCTTATAAATCATGTGCTTTGTTGCATATTTTATCAAATATACTTTCAAGCCAGATGGAGGAAGGAGGATGTGGGAATCCCTCCACCATCTTGCAACTTTTATGTAAGTAGGTTTTCAAGAAAATCATCATTTCTCTTTTAAATATGTCTGGAACAGGCATGATGGTAGTGTCAACCTGTTGGAGTTTTTGTTGCTGGAAGAAGTTGTACAAAAGGATTGGTTTTTACATTGACCAGTTACTGAATCAAGCGCAGGAATACATTGGAAATTTAGCTGGGGGTTCCTTTTCCCAGCAGACTACTTCTAGAACGAGCTTGTACACTGAAGCTGACTCTTTTGCTCTCTTTTTGTTTCTTTCCTATTTTCTTGGCTTCTTTGCCACTATCTAGACAATTTTGGAACTTTGTTCCCAACTAAAATGGTTTCAATAGTCTGATTGTGATCATACATTTTTACAAGGAATTTTTAAAATCTTTCCTCGAGTCCAGAAAGTCAAGGACTTAGATCTTTTTCTTCCCTTATCAATATTGCCATGAAATTGATAAATAAAGACCAACTCTTTATTTTTGTTTTTAACCCACGTAGATAATTCCCATCCATTAATCCATTTTGTGGACCAATAGCTGCCATTCTGATGGAAGCTGTCACTTCTTAACAATAGGCATTCTGTGACTATGTTGACAGCACTTTGGGTGAAGATCCTAACTGGTCTTAGATATACATAGGGAGAAATTTGCTCAGCCAGTGTCAGTCTTAAGCATGCGTATCAGAAGATCTTTCTAGAGCTGGGAATTTTCCCATGAAAGGGATTCAGTTAGGGAAGAGACACTTGTGCCAGAGTTTTACATTCTTCTTGAACACTGCTTAAGGAACTTAGATGCCATGTCCATTTGGATCTCTGTCTGCACAGAACTTTGTCATGCCAGTGCTTTGAAATGCATCTTGAAGAGAATTCACTAGCACAGAATGAAAGAGAGTGGAAGGGGTTGGTGGGGCTAACCAGGCCCAACCCCCCTGCCTAAACCAGGATACCTAGAGCCTCTTGCCCAGGATTCTATCTGGGTGTACTTTTAATGTCTTCAAAGATCCAGGCTCCACAATCTTTCTGGGCAGTCTGTGCCGTGGTTCAGTCACCCTGACAGTAAAGAAACATTTACTGATGTTCAAAGGCAATCTCCTGTATTTCAGTGTGTGCCCACTGCCTCTTGTCTTTTCCCTCAGCATCACTGAAAAGACACTGATTCCCTCCCCTTTGCACTATTGCTTCCATATATATGTGTGATGCCATGTAGAGGTATGTCAAAAACCTCCCTGAAGCCCAGGCAGATAATATTCCCTTCATCTACCAGTCAAGTTGATTCATCAGAGGAGTTTAAAGTGATGTTCAGCATGAAATTCCCCTGAAAAATCATGCTAACTACATTATTTGGTCATCTGTCATGTGCCTGGCAAGGATTTCCAGGAAGAGCTGCTTCATCAACTTCCTGGGGATAAAAAAGAGGCTGGCTGGTTTGTACTATGGCGAGTCCTCTTAATTGCCTTTTTTGAAGATGGGTGTCATTTGCTAACATCCACTCTTTAGCCTCTCTTGTCGTCTACATCTTAGCAAAACGCTTTTCCACTATGTCTGGCTAGGAAAAACTGTGCCAGCACAGAAAACATCTCCCATCGTGTTCTAGAAGTTGCACGGATGTCTGCCAAGTGTTTGGCAGGAAGAAAAGAAAAGTTGTCCAAAACAGCTTCCAATCGAATGTTCCTGTGATTGGAAAAGTCAGGAGAGTGCAAAGGTACTGTTTTCTATCAGTTGGCAAGGTGCGCACACAATCCCAGTGTTGTACAGCTTGCTTCTTCACCTTCCCGAAGCTGCCGCTCTCGCCGGCTGCCGGAGCCCAAGAAGCGGCTTCTTCGCGCAAAGACGATTGTGCCGCTCACAGGGCTCTCCTTAGCGCGGCTTCTGCCGAAAGACGCCCGGCAGCGGCTCTTACCTCCGGAGAGCATCCTACCTTCGTCTTTAGCTCCTCTTCTCATCTACACCTCGGCAAAAAGCTTCTCCACTATGTCTGGCTAGGAAAAACTGTGCCAGCACAGAAAACATCTCCCATCGTGTTCTAGAAGTTGCACGGATGTCTGCCAAGTGTTTGGCAGGAAGAAAAGAAAAGTTGTCCAAAACAGCTTCCAATCGAATGTTCCTGTGATTGGAAAAGTCAGGAGAGTGCAAAGGTACTGTTTTCTATCAGTTGGCAAGGTGCGCACACAATCCCAGTGTTGTACAGCTTGCTTCTTCACCTTCCCGAAGCTGCCGCTCTCGCCGGCTGCCGGAGCCCAAGAAGCGGCTTCTTCGCGCAAAGACGATTGTGCCGCTCACAGGGCTCTCCTTAGCGCGGCTTCTGCCGAAAGACGCCCGGCAGCGGCTCTTACCTCCGGAGAGCATCCTACCTTCGTCTTTCGCGTCTTTTGTAGTCTACATCTTAGCAAAACGCTTTTCCACTATGTCTGGCTAGGAAAAACTGTGCCAGCACAGAAAACATCTCCCATCGTGTTCTAGAAGTTGCACGGATGTCTGCCAAGTGTTTGGCAGGAAGAAAAGAAAAGTTGTCCAAAACAGCTTCCAATCGAATGTTCCTGTGATTGGAAAAGTCAGGAGAGTGCAAAGGTACTGTTTTCTATCAGTTGGCAAGGTGCGCACACAATCCCAGTGTTGTACAGCTTGCTTCTTCACCTTCCCGAAGCTGCCGCTCTCGCCGGCTGCCGGAGCCCAAGAAGCGGCTTCTTCGCGCAAAGACGATTGTGCCGCTCACAGGGCTCTCCTTAGCGCGGCTTCTGCCGAAAGACGCCCGGCAGCGGCTCTTACCTCCGGAGAGCATCCTACCTTCGTCTTTCGCGTCTTTTGTAGTCTACATCTTAGCAAAACGCTTTTCCACTATGTCTGGCTAGGAAAAACTGTGCCAGCACAGAAAACATCTCCCATCGTGTTCTAGAAGTTGCACGGATGTCTGCCAAGTGTTTGGCAGGAAGAAAAGAAAAGTTGTCCAAAACAGCTTCCAATCGAATGTTCCTGTGATTGGAAAAGTCAGGAGAGTGCAAAGGTACTGTTTTCTATCAGTTGGCAAGGTGCGCACACAATCCCAGTGTTGTACAGCTTGCTTCTTCACCTTCCCGAAGCTGCCGCTCTCGCCGGCTGCCGGAGCCCAAGAAGCGGCTTCTTCGCGCAAAGACGATTGTGCCGCTCACAGTGCTCTCCTTAGCGCGGCTTCTGCCGAAAGACGCCCGGCAGCGGCTCTTACCTCCGGAGAGCATCCTACCTTCGTCTTTCGCGTCTTTTGTAGTCTACATCTTAGCAAAACGCTTTTCCACTATGTCTGGCTAGGAAAAACTGTGCCAGCACAGAAAACATCTCCCATCGTGTTCTAGAAGTTGCACGGATGTCTGCCAAGTGTTTGGCAGGAAGAAAAGAAAAGTTGTCCAAAACAGCTTCCAATCGAATGTTCCTGTGATTGGAAAAGTCAGGAGAGTGCAAAGGTACTGTTTTCTATCAGTTGGCAAGGTGCGCACACAATCCCAGTGTTGTACAGCTTGCTTCTTCACCTTCCCGAAGCTGCCGCTCTCGCCGACTGCCGGAGCCGATGAATCGGCTTCTTCGCGCAAAGACGATTGTGCCGCTCACAGGGCTCTCCTTAGCGCGGCTTCTGCCGAAAGACGCCCGGCAGCGGCTCTTACCTCCGGAGAGCATCCTACCTTCGTCTTTCGCGTCTTTTGTAGTCTACATCTTAGCAAAACGCTTTTCCACTATGTCTGGCTAGGAAAAACTGTGCCAGCACAGAAAACATCTCCCATCGTGTTCTAGAAGTTGCACGGATGTCTGCCAAGTGTTTGGCAGGAAGAAAAGAAAAGTTGTCCAAAAGAGCTTCCAATCGAATGTTCCTGTGATTGGAAAAGTCAGGAGAGTGCAAAGGTACTGTTTTCTATCAGTTGGCAAGGTGCGCACACAATCCCAGTGTTGTACAGCTTGCTTCTTCACCTTCCCGAAGCTGCCGCTCTCGCCGGCTGCCGGAGCCCAAGAAGCGGCTTCTTCGCGCAAAGACGATTGTGCCGCTCACAGTGCTCTCCTTAGCGCGGCTTCTGCCGAAAGACGCCCGGCAGCGGCTCTTACCTCCGGAGAGCATCCTACCTTCGTCTTTCGCGTCTTTTGTAGTCTACATCTTAGCAAAACGCTTTTCCACTATGTCTGGCTAGGAAAAACTGTGCCAGCACAGAAAACATCTCCCATCGTGTTCTAGAAGTTGCACGGATGTCTGCCAAGTGTTTGGCAGGAAGAAAAGAAAAGTTGTCCAAAACAGCTTCCAATCGAATGTTCCTGTGATTGGAAAAGTCAGGAGAGTGCAAAGGTACTGTTTTCTATCAGTTGGCAAGGTGCGCACACAATCCCAGTGTTGTACAGCTTGCTTCTTCACCTTCCCGAAGCTGCCGCTCTCGCCGGCTGCCGGAGCCCAAGAAGCGGCTTCTTCGCGCAAAGACGATTGTGCCGCTCACAGTGCTCTCCTTAGCGCGGCTTCTGCCGAAAGACGCCCGGCAGCGGCTCTTACCTCCGGAGAGCATCCTACCTTCGTCTTTCGCGTCTTTTGTAGTCTACATCTTAGCAAAACGCTTTTCCACTATGTCTGGCTAGGAAAAACTGTGCCAGCACAGAAAACATCTCCCATCGTGTTCTAGAAGTTGCACGGATGTCTGCCAAGTGTTTGGCAGGAAGAAAAGAAAAGTTGTCCAAAACAGCTTCCAATCGAATGTTCCTGTGATTGGAAAAGTCAGGAGAGTGCAAAGGTACTGTTTTCTATCAGTTGGCAAGGTGCGCACACAATCCCAGTGTTGTACAGCTTGCTTCTTCACCTTCCCGAAGCTGCCGCTCTCGCCGGCTGCCGGAGCCCAAGAAGCGGCTTCTTCGCGCAAAGACGATTGTGCCGCTCACAGGGCTCTCCTTAGCGCGGCTTCTGCCGAAAGACGCCCGGCAGCGGCTCTTACCTCCGGAGAGCATCCTACCTTCGTCTTTCGCGTCTTTTGTAGTCTACATCTTAGCAAAACGCTTTTCCACTATGTCTGGCTAGGAAAAACTGTGCCAGCACAGAAAACATCTCCCATCGTGTTCTAGAAGTTGCACGGATGTCTGCCAAGTGTTTGGCAGGAAGAAAAGAAAAGTTGTCCAAAACAGCTTCCAATCGAATGTTCCTGTGATTGGAAAAGTCAGGAGAGTGCAAAGGTACTGTTTTCTATCAGTTGGCAAGGTGCGCACACAATCCCAGTGTTGTACAGCTTGCTTCTTCACCTTCCCGAAGCTGCCGCTCTCGCCGGCTGCCGGAGCCCAAGAAGCGGCTTCTTCGCGCAAAGACGATTGTGCCGCTCACAGGGCTCTCCTTAGCGCGGCTTCTGCCGAAAGACGCCCGGCAGCGGCTCTTACCTCCGGAGAGCATCCTACCTTCGTCTTTCGCGTCTTTTGTAGTCTACATCTTAGCAAAACGCTTTTCCACTATGTCTGGCTAGGAAAAACTGTGCCAGCACAGAAAACATCTCCCATCGTGTTCTAGAAGTTGCACGGATGTCTGCCAAGTGTTTGGCAGGAAGAAAAGAAAAGTTGTCCAAAACAGCTTCCAATCGAATGTTCCTGTGATTGGAAAAGTCAGGAGAGTGCAAAGGTACTGTTTTCTATCAGTTAGCAAGGTGCGCACACAATCCCAGTGTTGTACAGCTTGCTTCTTCACCTTCCCGAAGCAGCCGCTTTCGCCGGCTGCCGGAGCCCAAGAAGCGGCTTCTTCGCGCAAAGACGATTGTGCCGCTCACAGTGCTCTCCTTAGCGCAGCTTCTGCCGAAAGACGCCCGGCAGCGGCTCTTACCTCCTGAGAGTGGCAGCTTCGGGAAGATGAAGAAGCAAGCTGTACAACACTGGGATTGTGTGCGCACCTTGCCAACTGATAGAAAACAGTACCTTTGCACTCTCCTGACTTTTCCAATCACATGAACATTCGATTGGAAGCTGTTTTGGACAACTTTTCTTTTCTTCCTCCCAAACACTTGGCAGACATCCGTGCAACTTCTAGAACACGATGGGAGATGTTTTCTGTGCTGGCACGGGTTTTCCTAGCCAGACATAGTGGAAAAGCGTTTTGCTAAGATGTAGACTACAAAAGACGCGAAAGACGAAGGTAGGATGCTCTCCGGAGGTAAGAGCCGCTGCCGGGCGTCTTTCGGCAGAAGCCGCGCTAAGGAGAGCACTGTGAGCGGCACAATCGTCTTTGCGCGAAGAAGCCGCTTCTTCGGCTCCGGCAGCCGGCGAGAGCGGCAGCTTCGGGAAGGTGAAGAAGCAAGCTGTACAACACTGGGATTGTGTGCGCACCTTGCCAACTGATAGAAAACAGTATCTTTGCACTCTCCTGACTTTTCCAATCACAGGAACATTCGATTGGAAGCTGTTTTGGACAACTTTTCTTCCTGCCAAACACTTGGCAGACATCCGTGCAACTTCTAGAACACGATGGGAGATGTTTTCTGTGCTGGCACAGTTTTTCCTAGCCAGACATAGTGGAAAAGCTTTTTGCCGAGGTGTAGATGAGAAGAGGAGCTAAAGACGAAGGTAGGATGCTCTCCGGAGGTAAGAGCCGCTGCCGGGCGTCTTTCGGCAGAAGCCGCGCTAAGGAGAGCACTGTGAGCGGCACAATCGTCTTTGCGCGAAGAAGCCGCTTCTTGGGCTCCGGCAGCCGGCGAGAGCGGCAGCTTCGGGAAGGTGAAGAAGCAAGCTGTACAACACTGGGATTGTGTGCGCACCTTGCCAACTGATAGAAAACAGTACCTTTGCACTCTCCTGACTTTTCCAATCACAGGAACATTCGATTGGAAGCTGTTTTGGACAACTTTTCTTTTCTTCCTGCCAAACACTTGGCAGACATCCGTGCAACTTCTAGAACACGATGGGAGATGTTTTCTGTGCTGGCACAGTTTTTCCTAGCCAGACATAGTGGAAAAGCGTTTTGCTAAGATGTAGACTACAAAAGACGCGAAAGACGAAGGTAGGATGCTCTCCGGAGGTAAGAGCCGCTGCCGGGCGTCTTTCGGCAGAAGCCGCGCTAAGGAGAGCACTGTGAGCGGCACAATCGTCTTTGCGCGAAGAAGCCGCTTCTTGGGCTCCGGCAGCCGGCGAGAGCGGCAGCTTCGGGAAGGTGAAGAAGCAAGCTGTACAACACTGGGATTGTGTGCGCACCTTGCCAACTGATAGAAAACAGTACCTTTGCACTCTCCTGACTTTTCCAATCACAGGAACATTCGATTGGAAGCTGTTTTGGACAACTTTTCTTTTCTTCCTGCCAAACACTTGGCAGACATCCGTGCAACTTCTAGAACACGATGGGAGATGTTTTCTGTGCTGGCACAGTTTTTCCTAGCCAGACATAGTGGAGAAGCTTTTTGCCGAGGTGTAGATGAGAAGAGGAGCTAAAGAGGAAGGTAGGATGCTCTCCGGAGGTAAGAGCCGCTGCCGGGCGTCTTTCGGCAGAAGCCGCGCTAAGGAGAGCACTGTGAGCGGCACAATCGTCTTTGCGCGAAGAAGCCGCTTCTTGGGCTCCGGCAGCCGGCGAGAGCGGCAGCTTCGGGAAGGTGAAGAAGCAAGCTGTACAACACTGGGATTGTGTGCGCACCTTGCCAACTGATAGAAAACAGTACCTTTGCACTCTCCTGACTTTTCCAATCACAGGAACATTCGATTGGAAGCTGTTTTGGACAACTTTTCTTTTCTTCCTGCCAAACACTTGGCAGACATCCGTGCAACTTCTAGAACACGATGGGAGATGTTTTCTGTGCTGGCACAGTTTTTCCTAGCCAGACATAGTGGAAAAGCGTTTTGCTAAGATGTAGACGACAAGAGAGGCTAAAGAGTGGATGTTAGCAAATGACACCCATCTTCAAAAAAGGCAATTAAGAGGACTCGCCATAGTACAAACCAGCCAGCCTCTTTTTTATCCCCAGGAAGTTGATGAAGCAGCTCTTCCTGGAAATCCTTGCCAGGCACATGACAGATGACCAAATAATGTAGTTAGCATGATTTTTCAGGGGAATTTCATGCTGAACATCACTTTAAACTCCTCTGATGAATCAACTTGACTGGTAGATGAAGGGAATATTATCTGCCTGGGCTTCAGGGAGGTTTTTGACATACCTCTACATGGCATCACACATATATATGGAAGCAATAGTGCAAAGGGGAGGGAATCAGTGTCTTTTCAGTGATGCTGAGGGAAAAGACAAGAGGCAGTGGGCACACACTGAAATACAGGAGATTGCCTTTGAACATCAGTAAATGTTTCTTTACTGTCAGGGTGACTGAACCACGGCACAGACTGCCCAGAAAGATTGTGGAGCCTGGATCTTTGAAGACATTAAAAGTACACCCAGATAGAATCCTGGGCAAGAGGCTCTAGGTATCCTGGTTTAGGCAGGGGGGTTGGGCCTGGTTAGCCCCACCAACCCCTTCCACTCTCTTTCATTCTGTGCTAGTGAATTCTCTTCAAGATGCATTTCAAAGCACTGGCATGACAAAGTTCTGTGCAGACAGAGATCCAAATGGACATGGCATCTAAGTTCCTTAAGCAGTGTTCAAGAAGAATGTAAAACTCTGGCACAAGTGTCTCTTCCCTAACTGAATCCCTTTCATGGGAAAATTCCCAGCTCTAGAAAGATCTTCTGATACGCATGCTTAAGACTGACACTGGCTGAGCAAATTTCTCCCTATGTATATCTAAGACCAGTTAGGATCTTCACCCAAAGTGCTGTCAACATAGTCACAGAATGCCTATTGTTAAGAAGTGACAGCTTCCATCAGAATGGCAGCTATTGGTCCACAAAATGGATTAATGGATGGGAATTATCTACGTGGGTTAAAAACAAAAATAAAGAGTTGGTCTTTATTTATCAATTTCATGGCAATATTGATAAGGGAAGAAAAAGATCTAAGTCCTTGACTTTCTGGACTCGAGGAAAGATTTTAAAAATTCCTTGTAAAAATGTATGATCACAATCAGACTATTGAAACCATTTTAGTTGGGAACAAAGTTCCAAAATTGTCTAGATAGTGGCAAAGAAGCCAAGAAAATAGGAAAGAAACAAAAAGAGAGCAAAAGAGTCAGCTTCAGTGTACAAGCTCGTTCTAGAAGTAGTCTGCTGGGAAAAGGAACCCCCAGCTGAATTTCCAATGTATTCCTGCGCTTGATTCAGTAACTGGTCAATGTAAAAACCAATCCTTTTGTACAACTTCTTCCAGCAACAAAAACTCCAACAGGTTGACACTACCATCATGCCTGTTCCAGACATATTTAAAAGAGAAATGATGATTTTCTTGAAAACCTACTTACATAAAAGTTGCAAGATGGTGGAGGGATTCCCACATCCTCCTTCCTCCATCTGGCTTGAAAGTATATTTGATAAAATATGCAACAAAGCACATGATTTATAAGGGAGAGTCAAATGGATGATTTGGGAATCGATCTCTTGTTGATAGTAAACTTCATATCCACTCGGTGTGACCTTTTTAAAACAAAATGTGGAGCTGAGGCATGAATCTGCCACAACAATTGTAAAGCAAACATACACACTCCCCTTCATATGCCCCCCCCTCCACACACACCTAGGCACACACAGAGATCAGCATAGCAGATCATGAACACCTTGGAAAAGACTGAAATGCTAAATGCCTCTCTTGATGGGCAAAAGAGCTGGTGCAGTAATTCAAATGCCTGGTACAAAAATTCTGTTTAATATTTAGCTCCTATTTAAAACACAGCTTTTCATTTCATTCTATTTACAGAATATTTTCATTTCATTTGTTTCTTTAAAATTACTTAGTTCTCACCTGTTGTATGTCTAGGAATATTTTCTTCCAAAAATAGAAAAAAATAGATGATATCTTTTCAGCAGAAAACATTGGTTGATACAATTTTAAACCATCATGATATGGAAGAATTCTTCTGTCCCACTCGAAGGTGGAAGAAGCATTTGGATCACAGATCATCTACAATGAAATACTTGACATGTTTAAGATGCTTTCAATCAATTTTGATCGTCAATTGCTTATTTGTTGTAAACAGTAATTTTTCAGTGAAGGGAAAGTGTGTGTGGTATATCTACATGATATGTTCAAAGGCAGTTCCTACTAATGGCCAGGCTGAATTCCAGTAAATAATGTCCCGAATGATATTTTGCCGCCTTCTTTGGCACTTCATGAAATCTTACCCCGATGAAGTGCTGAAACACAGAGATTTTCTCTTAGAGAGTGTCTCATGTTGTAACCTATCCCATGGATTTTATGCTGTAATTCTTATCTCTTTTAAAATTTACTATCTTCTGTACAGTTTTCATGAAACTTTCTGTTACAGTAGTGAATAGCACAGATAAATGTCATTTTGTACAACTTTGAATTTACCCCAAGAGCTGAGAGAAAACTTGATCCTATACTTCAATCCGAGTTTCTTCTATAGTCCAACTTTGTTTCTCTACCATCAAGCTTCTCCTTTGTTGCTGCTCCAAGCCCCGTCCAAGGTGACCTTGAATACTTTCAGGGATGGGACACCCACAACTTCTCTGGGCAACCTGTTCCAGTGTTCCAGCACTCCCACAGTAAAAAAGGCCTTCCTTTCATCTAATATGTGTAGGAAATCATAAATCTAGGCATAGAAGCTTGGAGTGCAAATTTGAAATTCTTTGGATTTGAAGCACATTTTATATGAATACTGACTTACAGATGACTAAAAGATGTTGATGGGCATTTGAGCTGACAAGTTTTGAAAAAGTGCACGGAAATTAAAATTGAAACCACTAAAATTAAAAACTCCTTGCCATTTTCTTTTTCCTCTCCTATTCAAAATTGCATATGTCAGATATCAGTGCTTCATGCAAACCTCTCAGATGCTCTCAGAGAAAAAGCTTTTCTTTCAGACTAAGTTGCGGTTGACGTAGAACACTAGCAGGAGTGAAAGATTTTCTGGGCATCGGGGCAGCCCGTTCTCCTTGGATTTGTGTGCAGAATGCATTTTATCCAAACTGGAAAATAGATCCCAGCTCTGTTCTATTCATCATCCTTACTTCATCAGGCCAGAAGATTCTGTGAAAAGTAGCCTGTGGACCTTGAAGACAGCGCATGTGAACCAGATGAGAGGTGATAGAGAAGTTGAGGGAGAGAAGAAAGAGCATGAGGCTGAAACCAGAAAGTATTTCTCCACGTGATCATGGAAGATTGCAGGAGCCACTTGGTACTATCAAACCAGCCCAACTTGGCACTTGTGCCACCTTGGGTCTGGGAGCCATGTTGCATATCGTGCATTTTAAGGAGCCAGCTGGCCACACCCAGCCATATGCCCCCAAACACAAACCAAGGCCCTTTTCTCTGGCAAACAAAACTCAGCTGCCCTGCTTCTGGATGGCAGATTGCAGGAACCACTTGGTACTATCAAACCAGCCCAACTTGGCACTGGTGCCACCATGGGTCTGGTCACCATCCTGCCTATTGTAGCTTTTCAGGAGCCAGCCGGTCACTCTCAGCCATAGGCCCCCAAACACAAACCTCGGCCCGTTTCCCTGGCAAACAAAAGTAAGCTGCCCCGCTTCTGCATGGCAGATTGCAGGAGCTACTTAGTACTATCAAATCAGCCCGACTTGGCACAGGTGCCACCTTGGATCTGGGAACCATCCTGTGTATCGTGGATTTTCAGGGGCCAGCCGGCCACTCTCAGCCACATGCCCCCAAAAAAAACCACGGACCTTTTCTCTGGCAAACAAAAATCAGCTGCCCCACTTCTGGATGGCAGATTGCAGGAGCCACTTGGGACTATCACACCAGCACAACATGGCACTGCTGCCACCTTGGATCTGGGAACAATCCTGCGTATTGTACATATTCAGGAACCAGCCGAACACTCCCAGCCACAGGCCCCCAAACACAAACAACGGCCCTTTTCTCTGGCAAACAAAACTCAACTGCCCCTCTTCTGGATGGCAAATTGCAGGACGCACTTGGTACTACAAAAAGAGCCCGACTTGGCAGTGGTGCCACCTTGGCTCTGGGAACCATCCTGCGTATCGAGCATTTTAAGGAGCCAGCCGGCAATTCCCAGCCGTATGCCCCAAAAAGAAACCATGGACCTTTTCTCTGGCAAAAAAAACTCAGCTGTCCCGCTTCTGGATGGCAGATTGCAGGAGTTACTTTGAACCATACAACCAGCCTTACTTGGCACTGGTGCCACCTTGGATCTGGGAACCATCCTGCCTATCGTTGATTTTCAGGGGCCAGCCGGCCACTCTCAGCCATAGGCCCCCAAACCAAAACCTAGGCCTATTTCTCTGGCAAACAAAAGTAAGCTGCCCTGCTTCTGGATGGCAGATTGCAGGAGACACTTGGTACTATCAAACCAGCCCGACTTGGCACTGGTGCGACCTTGGATCTGGGAACCATGCTCTGTATCGTGGATATTCAGGGGCCAGCCGGCCACTCTCAGCCATATGTCCCCAAACAGAAACCTCGGCCCGTTTCTCTGGCAAACAAAACTCAACTGCCCCTCTTCTGGATGGCAAATTGCAGGATGAACTTGATACTAAAACCGCAGGCCGACTTGGTAGTGGTGACACCTTGGGCCTGGGAACCATCATGCGTATCGAGCATTTTAAGGAGCCAGCCGGCCACTCCCAGCAATATGCCCCCAAAAACAATCCACGGAATTTTCCTCTGGCAAACAAAAATCAGCTGCCTCGCTTCTGGATGGCAGATTGCAGGAGCCACTTTGCACCATCAAACCAGCCCGACTTGGCACTGGTGCCACATTGCATCTGGGAACCATGCTGCCTAGCGTGGATTTTCAGGAGCCAGCCGGCCACTCTCAGCTATATACCCCCAAACAAAACCCACGGCCCGTTTCCCTGGCAAACAAAATTAAGCTGCCCCGCTTCTGGATGGCAGATTGCAGGACGCACTTGGTAGTATCAAACCAGCAAAACTTGGCACTGGTGCCACCTTGGGTCTGGGAACCATCCTGCGTATCGTGGGTTCAAAGGAGCCAGCCGGTCACTCCCAGCCACAGGCCCCCAAATACAAACAATGTCGCTTTTCCCTGGAAAACAAAACTCGCCTGCCAACTTTTTGATGGCAGATTGCAGGAGCCACTTGGTACTATCAAACCAGCCCAACTTGGCACTGGTGCCACCATGGGTCTGGTAACCATCCTGCCTATTGTAGCTTTCCAGGAGCCAGCCGGTCACTCCCAGCCATAGGTCCCCAGTCACAAACCTCGGCCCGTTTCCCTGGCAAACAAAAGTAAGCTACCCCGCTTCTGGATGGCAGATTGCAGGAGCCACTTGGTACTATCAAACCAGCCCAACTTGGCACTGGTGCCACCTTGGGTCTGGGAACCATGCTGCGTAACACAGATTCTAAGGCGCCAGTCGGCCACTACGAGCCACAAGCCCCCAAACACAAACAACGGCGCTATTCTCTGGAAAACAAAACTCAACTGCCCCTCTTCTGGATGGCAAATTGCAGGACGCACTTGGTACTATAAAAACAGCCCGACTTGGCACTGGTGCCCCCTTGGGTCTGGGAACCATCCTGCGTATCGATCTTTTTAATGAGACAGCCGGCCACTCCCAGCCATATGCCCCCAAACACAACCCACGGCCCTTTTCTCTGGCAAACAAAACTCAACTGCACCGCTTCTGGATGGCAGATTGCAGGAGCCACTTGGTACTATCAAACCAGCCCGACTTGGCACTGGTGCCACCTTGGGTCTGGGAACCATCCTGCGTATTGTGGGTTGTCAGGAGCCAGCCGAACACTCTCGGCCACAGACCCCAATTAAAAACAACGGCCCGTTTCACAGGCAAACAAAACTCAGCTGCCCCGCTTCTGGATGGGAGATTGCAGGAGGCACTTGGTGTAATCAAACCAGCCCGACTTGGCACTGGTGCCACCTTGGGTCTGGGAACCATCCTGCGTATCGTGGATTCTAAGGAGCCAGCCGGCCACTCCTAGCCACAGGCCCCCAAACAAAAACCTAGGCCTATTTCTCTGGCAAACAAAAGTAAGCTGCCCTGCTTCTGGATGGCAGATTGCAGGAGCCACTTGGTACTATCAAACCAGCCCGACTTGGCACTGGTGCCACCTTGGATCTGGGAACCATGCTGTGTATCGTGGATATTCAGGGGCCAGCCGGCCACTCTCAGCCATATGTCCCCAAACAGAAACCTCGGCCCGTTTCTCTGGCAAACAAAACTCAACTGCCCCTCTTCTGGATGGCAAATTGCAGGATGAACTTGATACTAAAACCGCAGGCCGACTTGGTAGTGGTGACACCTTGGGCCTGGGAACCATCATGCGTATCGAGCATTTTAAGGAGCCAGCCGGCCACTCCCAGCAATATGCCCCTAAAAACAATCCACGGAATTTTCCTCTGGCAAACAAAAATCAGCTGCCTCGCTTCTGGATGGCAGATTGCAGGAGCCACTTTGCACCATCAAACCAGCCCGACTTGGCACTGGTGCCACATTGCATCTGGGAACCATGCTGCCTAGCGTGGATTTTCAGGAGCCAGCCGGCCACTCTCAGCTATATGCCCCCAAACAAAACCCACGGCCCGTTTCCCTGGCAAACAAAATTAAGCTGCCCCGCTTCTGGATGGCAGATTGCAGGACGCACTTGGTAGTATCAAACCAGCAAAACTTGGCACTGGTGCCACCTTGGGTCTGGGAACCATCCTGCGTATCGTGGGTTCAAAGGAGCCAGCCGGTCACTCCCAGCCACAGGCCCCCAAATACAAACAATGTCGCTTTTCCCTGGAAAACAAATCTCGCCTGCCAACTTTTTGATGGCAGATTGCAGGAGCCACTTGGTACTATCAAACCAGCCCAACTTGGCACTGGTGCCACCATGGGTCTGGTCACCATCCTGCCTATTGTAGCTTTCCAGGAGCCAGTCGGTCACTCCCAGCCATAGGTCCCCAGTCACAAACCTCGGCCCGTTTCCCTGGCAAACAAAAGTAAGCTACCCCGCTTCTGGATGGCAGATTGCAGGAGCCACTTGGTACTATCAAACCAGCCCAACTTGGCACTGGTGCCACCTTGGGTCTGGGAACCATGCTGCGTAACACAGATTCTAAGGCGCCAGTCGGCCACTACGAGCCACAAGCCCCCAAACACAAACAACGGCGCTATTCTCTGGCAAACAAAACTCAACTGCCCCTCTTCTGGATGGCAAATTGCAGGACGCACTTGGTACTATAAAAACAGCCCGACTTGGCACTGGTGCCCCCTTGGGTCTGGGAACCATCCTGCGTATCGATCTTTTTAATGAGACAGCCGGCCACTCCCAGCCATATGCCCCCAAACACAACCCACGGCCCTTTTCTCTGGCAAACAAAACTCAACTGCACCGCTTCTGGATGGCAGATTGCAGGAGCCACTTGGTACTATCAAACCAGCCCGACTTGGCACTGGTGCCACCTTGGGTCTGGGAACCATCCTGCGTATTGTGGGTTGTCAGGAGCCAGCCGAACACTCTCGGCCACAGACCCCAATTAAAAACAACGGCCCGTTTCACAGGCAAACAAAACTCAGCTGCCCCGCTTCTGGATGGGAGATTGCAGGAGGCACTTGGTGTAATCAAACCAGCCCGACTTGGCACTGGTGCCACCTTGGGTCTGGGAACCATCCTGCGTATCGTGGATTCTAAGGAGCCAGCCGGCCACTCCTAGCCACAGGCCCCCAAACAAAAACCTAGGCCTATTTCTCTGGCAAACAAAAGTAAGCTGCCCTGCTTCTGGATGGCAGATTGCAGGAGACACTTGGTACTATCAAACCAGCCCGACTTGGCACTGGTGCCACCTTGGATCTGGGAACCATGCTGTGTATCGTGGATATTCAGGGGCCAGCCGGCCACTCTCAGCCATATGTCCCCAAACAGAAACCTCGGCCCGTTTCTCTGGCAAACAAAACTCAACTGCCCCTCTTCTGGATGGCAAATTGCAGGATGAACTTGATACTAAAACCGCAGGCCGACTTGGTAGTGGTGACACCTTGGGCCTGGGAACCATCATGCGTATCGAGCATTTTAAGGAGCCAGCCGGCCACTCCCAGCAATATGCCCCCAAAAACAATCCACGGAATTTTCCTCTGGCAAACAAAAATCAGCTGCCTCGCTTCTGGATGGCAGATTGCAGGAGCCACTTTGCACCATCAAACCAGCCCGACTTGGCACTGGTGCCACATTGCATCTGGGAACCATGCTGCCTAGCGTGGATTTTCAGGAGCCAGCCGGCCACTCTCAGCTATATGCCCCCAAACAAAACCCACGGCCCGTTTCCCTGGCAAACAAAATTAAGCTGCCCCGCTTCTGGATGGCAGATTGCAGGACGCACTTGGTAGTATCAAACCAGCAAAACTTGGCACTGGTGCCACCTTGGGTCTGGGAACCATCCTGCGTATCGTGGGTTCAAAGGAGCCAGCCGGTCACTCCCAGCCACAGGCCCCCAAATACAAACAATGTCGCTTTTCCCTGGAAAACAAATCTCGCCTGCCAACTTTTTGATGGCAGATTGCAGGAGCCACTTGGTACTATCAAACCAGCCCAACTTGGCACTGGTGCCACCATGGGTCTGGTAACCATCCTGCCTATTGTAGCTTTCCAGGAGCCAGCCGGTCACTCCCAGCCATAGGTCCCCAGTCACAAACCTCGGCCCGTTTCCCTGGCAAACAAAAGTAAGCTACCCCGCTTCTGGATGGCAGATTGCAGGAGCCACTTGGTACTATCAAACCAGCCCAACTTGGCACTGGTGCCACCTTGGGTCTGGGAACCATGCTGCGTAACACAGATTCTAAGGCGCCAGTCGGCCACTACGAGCCACAAGCCCCCAAACACAAACAACGGCGCTATTCTCTGGAAAACAAAACTCAACTGCCCCTCTTCTGGATGGCAAATTGCAGGACGCACTTGGTACTATAAAAACAGCCCGACTTGGCACTGGTGCCCCCTTGGGTCTGGGAACCATCCTGCGTATCGATCTTTTTACTGAGACAGCCGGCCACTCCCAGCCATATGCCCCCAAACACAACCCACGGCCCTTTTCTCTGGCAAACAAAACTCAACTGCACCGCTTCTGGATGGCAGATTGCAGGAGCCACTTGGTACTATCAAACCAGCCCGACTTGGCACTGGTGCCACCTTGGGTCTGGGAACCATCCTGCGTATTGTGGGTTGTCAGGAGCCAGCCGAACACTCTCGGCCACAGACCCCAATTAAAAACAACGGCCCGTTTCACAGGCAAACAAAACTCAGCTGCCCCGCTTCTGGATGGGAGATTGCAGGAGGCACTTGGTGTAATCAAACCAGCCCGACTTGGCACTGGTGCCACCTTGGGTCTGGGAACCATCCTGCGTATCGTGGATTCTAAGGAGCCAGCCGGCCACTCCTAGCCACAGGCCCCCAAACAAAAACCTAGGCCTATTTCTCTGGCAAACAAAAGTAAGCTGCCCTGCTTCTGGATGGCAGATTGCAGGAGACACTTGGTACTATCAAACCAGCCCGACTTGGCACTGGTGCCACCTTGGATCTGGGAACCATGCTCTGTATCGTGGCTATTCAGGGGCCAGCCGGCCACTCTCAGCCATATGTCCCCAAACAGAAACCTCGGCCCGTTTCTCTGGCAAACAAAACTCAACTGCCCCTCTTCTGGATGGCAAATTGCAGGATGAACTTGATACTAAAACCGCAGGCCGACTTGGTAGTGGTGACACCTTGGGCCTGGGAACCATCATGCGTATCGAGCATTTTAAGGAGCCAGCCGGCCACTCCCAGCAATATGCCCCCAAAAACAATCCACGGAATTTTCCTCTGGCAAACAAAAATCAGCTGCCTCGCTTCTGGATGGCAGATTGCAGGAGCCACTTTGCACCATCAAACCAGCCCGACTTGGCACTGGTGCCACATTGCATCTGGGAACCATGCTGCCTAGCGTGGATTTTCAGGAGCCAGCCGGCCACTCTCAGCTATATACCCCCAAACAAAACCCACGGCCCGTTTCCCTGGCAAACAAAACTAAGCTGCCCCGCTTCTGGATGGCAGATTGCAGGACGCACTTGGTAGTATCAAACCAGCAAAACTTGGCACTGGTGCCACCTTGGGTCTGGGAACCATCCTGCGTATCGTGGGTTCAAAGGAGCCAGCCGGTCACTCCCAGCCACAGGCCCCCAAATACAAACAATGTCGCTTTTCCCTGGAAAACAAAACTCGCCTGCCAACTTTTTGATGGCAGATTGCAGGAGCCACTTGGTACTATCAAACCAGCCCAACTTGGCACTGGTGCCACCATGGGTCTGGTAACCATCCTGCCTATTGTAGCTTTCCAGGAGCCAGCCGGTCACTCCCAGCCATAGGTCCCCAGTCACAAACCTCGGCCCGTTTCCCTGGCAAACAAAAGTAAGCTACCCCGCTTCTGGATGGCAGATTGCAGGAGCCACTTGGTACTATCAAACCAGCCCAACTTGGCACTGGTGCCACCTTGGGTCTGGGAACCATGCTGCGTAACACAGATTCTAAGGCGCCAGTCGGCCACTACGAGCCACAAGCCCCCAAACACAAACAACGGCGCTATTCTCTGGAAAACAAAACTCAACTGCCCCTCTTCTGGATGGCAAATTGCAGGACGCACTTGGTACTATAAAAACAGCCCGACTTGGCACTGGTGCCCCCTTGGGTCTGGGAACCATCCTGCGTATCGATCTTTTTACTGAGACAGCCGGCCACTCCCAGCCATATGCCCCCAAACACAACCCACGGCCCTTTTCTCTGGCAAACAAAACTCAACTGCACCGCTTCTGGATGGCAGATTGCAGGAGCCACTTGGTACTATCAAACCAGCCCGACTTGGCACTGGTGCCACCTTGGGTCTGGGAACCATCCTGCGTATTGTGGGTTGTCAGGAGCCAGCCGAACACTCTCGGCCACAGACCCCAATTAAAAACAACGGCCCGTTTCACAGGCAAACAAAACTCAGCTGCCCCGCTTCTGGATGGGAGATTGCAGGAGGCACTTGGTGTAATCAAACCAGCCCGACTTGGCACTGGTGCCACCACTGGTCTGGGAACCATCCTGCGTATCGTGGATTCTAAGGAGCCAGCCGGCCACTCCTAGCCACAGGCCCCCAAACAAAAACCTAGGCCTATTTCTCTGGCAAACAAAAGTAAGCTGCCCTGCTTCTGGATGGCAGATTGCAGGAGACACTTGGTACTATCAAACCAGCCCGACTTGGCACTGGTGCCACCTTGGATCTGGGAACCATGCTCTGTATCGTGGCTATTCAGGGGCCAGCCGGCCACTCTCAGCCATATGTCCCCAAACAGAAACCTCGGCCCGTTTCTCTGGCAAACAAAACTCAACTGCCCCTCTTCTGGATGGCAAATTGCAGGATGAACTTGATACTAAAACCGCAGGCCGACTTGGTAGTGGTGACACCTTGGGCCTGGGAACCATCATGCGTATCGAGCATTTTAAGGAGCCAGCCGGCCACTCCCAGCAATATGCCCCCAAAAACAATCCACGGAATTTTCCTCTGGCAAACAAAAATCAGCTGCCTCGCTTCTGGATGGCAGATTGCAGGAGCCACTTTGCACCATCAAACCAGCCCGACTTGGCACTGGTGCCACATTGCATCTGGGAACCATGCTGCCTAGCGTGGATTTTCAGGAGCCAGCCGGCCACTCTCAGCTATATACCCCCAAACAAAACCCACGGCCCGTTTCCCTGGCAAACAAAACTAAGCTGCCCCGCTTCTGGATGGCAGATTGCAGGACGCACTTGGTAGTATCAAACCAGCAAAACTTGGCACTGGTGCCACCTTGGGTCTGGGAACCATCCTGCGTATCGTGGGTTCAAAGGAGCCAGCCGGTCACTCCCAGCCACAGGCCCCCAAATACAAACAATGTCGCTTTTCCCTGGAAAACAAAACTCGCCTGCCAACTTTTTGATGGCAGATTGCAGGAGCCACTTGGTACTATCAAACCAGCCCAACTTGGCACTGGTGCCACCATGGGTCTGGTAACCATCCTGCCTATTGTAGCTTTCCAGGAGCCAGCCGGTCACTCCCAGCCATAGGTCCCCAGTCACAAACCTCGGCCCGTTTCCCTGGCAAACAAAAGTAAGCTACCCCGCTTCTGGATGGCAGATTGCAGGAGCCACTTGGTACTATCAAACCAGCCCAACTTGGCACTGGTGCCACCTTGGGTCTGGGAACCATGCTGCGTAACACAGATTCTAAGGCGCCAGTCGGCCACTACGAGCCACAAGCCCCCAAACACAAACAACGGCGCTATTCTCTGGAAAACAAAACTCAACTGCCCCTCTTCTGGATGGCAAATTGCAGGACGCACTTGGTACTATAAAAACAGCCCGACTTGGCACTGGTGCCCCCTTGGGTCTGGGAACCATCCTGCGTATCGATCTTTTTAATGAGACAGCCGGCCACTCCCAGCCATATGCCCCCAAACACAACCCACGGCCCTTTTCTCTGGCAAACAAAACTCAACTGCACCGCTTCTGGATGGCAGATTGCAGGAGCCACTTGGTACTATCAAACCAGCCCGACTTGGCACTGGTGCCACCTTGGGTCTGGGAACCATCCTGCGTATTGTGGGTTGTCAGGAGCCAGCCGAACACTCTCGGCCACAGACCCCAATTAAAAACAACGGCCCGTTTCACAGGCAAACAAAACTCAGCTGCCCCGCTTCTGGATGGGAGATTGCAGGAGGCACTTGGTGTAATCAAACCAGCCCGACTTGGCACTGGTGCCACCTTGGGTCTGGGAACCATCCTGCGTATCGTGGATTCTAAGGAGCCAGCCGGCCACTCCTAGCCACAGGCCCCCAAACAAAAACCTAGGCCTATTTCTCTGGCAAACAAAAGTAAGCTGCCCTGCTTCTGGATGGCAGATTGCAGGAGACACTTGGTACTATCAAACCAGCCCGACTTGGCACTGGTGCCACCTTGGATCTGGGAACCATGCTCTGTATCGTGGCTATTCAGGGGCCAGCCGGCCACTCTCAGCCATATGTCCCCAAACAGAAACCTCGGCCCGTTTCTCTGGCAAACAAAACTCAACTGCCCCTCTTCTGGATGGCAAATTGCAGGATGAACTTGATACTAAAACCGCAGGCCGACTTGGTAGTGGTGACACCTTGGGCCTGGGAACCATCATGCGTATCGAGCATTTTAAGGAGCCAGCCGGCCACTCCCAGCAATATGCCCCCAAAAACAATCCACGGAATTTTCCTCTGGCAAACAAAAATCAGCTGCCTCGCTTCTGGATGGCAGATTGCAGGAGCCACTTTGCACCATCAAACCAGCCCGACTTGGCACTGGTGCCACATTGCATCTGGGAACCATGCTGCCTAGCGTGGATTTTCAGGAGCCAGCCGGCCACTCTCAGCTATATACCCCCAAACAAAACCCACGGCCCGTTTCCCTGGCAAACAAAACTAAGCTGCCCCGCTTCTGGATGGCAGATTGCAGGACGCACTTGGTAGTATCAAACCAGCAAAACTTGGCACTGGTGCCACCTTGGGTCTGGGAACCATCCTGCGTATCGTGGGTTCAAAGGAGCCAGCCGGTCACTCCCAGCCACAGGCCCCCAAATACAAACAATGTCGCTTTTCCCTGGAAAACAAAACTCGCCTGCCAACTTTTTGATGGCAGATTGCAGGAGCCACTTGGTACTATCAAACCAGCCCAACTTGGCACTGGTGCCACCATGGGTCTGGTAACCATCCTGCCTATTGTAGCTTTCCAGGAGCCAGCCGGTCACTCCCAGCCATAGGTCCCCAGTCACAAACCTCGGCCCGTTTCCCTGGCAAACAAAAGTAAGCTACCCCGCTTCTGGATGGCAGATTGCAGGAGCCACTTGGTACTATCAAACCAGCCCAACTTGGCACTGGTGCCACCTTGGGTCTGGGAACAATCCTGCGTAACACAGATTCTAAGGCGCCAGTCGGCCACTACGAGCCACAAGCCCCCAAACACAAACAACGGCGCTATTCTCTGGAAAACAAAACTCAACTGCCCCTCTTCTGGATGGCAAATTGCAGGACGCACTTGGTACTATAAAAACAGCCCGACTTGGCACTGGTGCCCCCTTGGGTCTGGGAACCATCCTGCGTATCGATCTTTTTACTGAGACAGCCGGCCACTCCCAGCCATATGCCCCCAAACACAACCCACGGCCCTTTTCTCTGGCAAACAAAACTCAACTGCACCGCTTCTGGATGGCAGATTGCAGGAGCCACTTGGTACTATCAAACCAGCCCGACTTGGCACTGGTGCCACCTTGGGTCTGGGAACCATCCTGCGTATTGTGGGTTGTCAGGAGCCAGCCGAACACTCTCGGCCACAGACCCCAATTAAAAACAACGGCCCGTTTCACAGGCAAACAAAACTCAGCTGCCCCGCTTCTGGATGGGAGATTGCAGGAGGCACTTGGTGTAATCAAACCAGCCCGACTTGGCACTGGTGCCACCTTGGGTCTGGGAACCATCCTGCGTATCGTGGATTCTAAGGAGCCAGCCGGCCACTCCTAGCCACAGGCCCCCAAACAAAAACCTAGGCCTATCTCTCTGGCAAACAAAAGTAAGCTGCCCTGCTTCTGGATGGCAGATTGCAGGAGACACTTGGTACTATCAAACCAGCCCGACTTGGCACTGGTGCCACCTTGGATCTGGGAACCATGCTCTGTATCGTGGCTATTCAGGGGCCAGCCGGCCACTCTCAGCCATATGTCCCCAAACAGAAACCTCGGCCCGTTTCTCTGGCAAACAAAACTCAACTGCCCCTCTTCTGGATGGCAAATTGCAGGATGAACTTGATACTAAAACCGCAGGCCGACTTGGTAGTGGTGACACCTTGGGCCTGGGAACCATCATGCGTATCGAGCATTTTAAGGAGCCAGCCGGCCACTCCCAGCAATATGCCCCCAAAAACAATCCACGGAATTTTCCTCTGGCAAACAAAAATCAGCTGCCTCGCTTCTGGATGGCAGATTGCAGGAGCCACTTTGCACCATCAAACCAGCCCGACTTGGCACTGGTGCCACATTGCATCTGGGAACCATGCTGCCTAGCGTGGATTTTCAGGAGCCAGCCGGCCACTCTCAGCTATATGCCCCCAAACAAAACCCACGGCCCGTTTCCCTGGCAAACAAAATTAAGCTGCCCCGCTTCTGGATGGCAGATTGCAGGACGCACTTGGTAGTATCAAACCAGCAAAACTTGGCACTGGTGCCACCTTGGATCTGGGAACCATCCTTCCTATCGTGGATTTTCAGGGGCCAGCCGGTCACTCTCAGCCATAGGCCCCAAACACAAACCACGGCCCTTTTCTCTGGAAAACAAAACTCAACTGCCCCTCTTCTGGATGGCAGATTGCAGGAGGCACTGGGTACTATGAAACCAGCCCTACTTGGCACTGATGCCACCTTGGGTCTGGGAACCATGCTGCGTATCATGGATTTTCAGGAGCCAGCCGGCCACTGCCAGCCACAGGCCCCGAAACACAAACAACAGCCTTTTTCTCTGGCAAACAAAATTCAGCTGCCCCGCTTCTGGATGGCAGATTGCAGGAACCACTTGGTACTAACAAACCAGCCCGACTTGGCACTGATGCCACCTTGGGTCTGGGAACCATCCTGCGTATCGTGGATTCAAAGGAGCCAGCTGGCCACTCCCAGCCACAGGCCCCAAAACACACACAACGGTGCTTTTCCCTGGAAAACAAAACTCGCCTGCCAAACTTTTGATGGCAGATTGCAGGAGCCACTTGTTATTATCAAACCAGCCCAACTTGGCACTGGTGCCACCATGGGTCTGGTCACCATCCTGCCTATCGTAGCTTTTCAGGAGCCAGCCAGCCACCCCCAGCCAGAGGCCCCCAGACAAATATTTCGGCCCGTTTCCCTGGCAAACAAAAGTAAGCGGCCCCGCTTCTGGATGGCAGATTGCAGGAGCCACTTGGTACTATCAAACCAGCCCAACTTGGCACTGGTGCCAACTCAGGTCTGGGAACCATCCTGCGTATCGTGGGTTCTAAGGAGCCAGCTGGCCACTCCCAGCCACAGGCCCCCAAACACAAACAACGGCGCTTTTCCCTGGAAAACAAAACTCGCCTGCCAACTTTTTGATGGCAGATTGCAGGAGCCACTTGGTACTATCAAACCAGCCCAACTTGGCACTGGTGCCACCATGGGTCTGGTAACCATCCTGCCTATTGTAGCTTTCCAGGAGCCAGCCGGTCACTCCCAGCCATAGGTCCCCAGTCACAAACCTCGGCCCGTTTCCCTGGCAAACAAAAGTAAGCTACCCCGCTTCTGGATGGCAGATTGCAGGAGCCACTTGGTACTATCAAACCAGCCCAACTTGGCACTGGTGCCACCTTGGGTCTGGGAACCATGCTGCGTAACACAGATTCTAAGGCGCCAGTCGGCCACTACGAGCCACAAGCCCCCAAACACAAACAACGGCGCTATTCTCTGGCAAACAAAACTCAACTGCCCCTCTTCTGGATGGCAAATTGCAGGACGCACTTGGTACTATAAAAACAGCCCGACTTGGCACTGGTGCCCCCTTGGGTCTGGGAACCATCCTGCGTATCGATCTTTTTAATGAGACAGCCGGCCACTCCCAGCCATATGCCCCCAAACACAACCCACGGCCCTTTTCTCTGGCAAACAAAACTCAACTGCACCGCTTCTGGATGGCAGATTGCAGGAGCCACTTGGTACTATCAAACCAGCCCGACTTGGCACTGGTGCCACCTTGGGTCTGGGAACCATCCTGCGTATTGTGGGTTGTCAGGAGCCAGCCGAACACTCTCGGCCACAGACCCCAATTAAAAACAACGGCCCGTTTCACAGGCAAACAAAACTCAGCTGCCCCGCTTCTGGATGGGAGATTGCAGGAGGCACTTGACACTGTGAAACCAGCCCCACTTGGCACTGGTGCCACCTTGGGTCTGGGAACCATGCTGCGTATCATGGATTTTCAGGAGCCAGCCGGCCACTCCCAGCCACAGGCCCCCAAACACAAACCACAGACTTTTTGTCTGGCAAACAAAATTCAGCTGCCCCGCTTCTGGATGGCAGCTTGCAGGAGCCACTTGGGACTATCACACCAGCACAACATGGCACTGCTGCCACCTTGGATCTGGGAACCATCCTTCCTATCGTGGATTTTCAGGGGCCAGCCGGTCACTCTCAGCCATAGGCCCCAAACACAAACCACGGCCCTTTTCTCTGGAAAACAAAACTCAACTGCCCCTCTTCTGGATGGCAGATTGCAGGAGCCACTGGGTACTATGAAATCAGCCCTACTTGGCACTGATGCCACCTTGGGTCTGGGAACCATGCTGCGTATCATGGATTTTCAGGAGCCAGCCGGCCACTGCCAGCCACAGGCCCCGAAACACAAACAACAGCCTTTTTCTCTGGCAAACAAAATTCAGCTGCCCCGCTTCTGGATGGCAGATTGCAGGAACCACTTGGTACTAACAAAACAGCCCGACTTGGCACTGATGCCACCTTGGGTCTGGGAACCATCCTGCGTATCGTGGATTCAAAGGAGCCAGCTGGCCACTCCCAGCCACAGGCCCCAAAACACACACAACGGTGCTTTTCCCTGGAAAACAAAACTCGCCTGCCAAACATTTGATGGCAGATTGCAGGAGCCACTTGGTATTATCAAACCAGCCCAACTTGGCACTGGTGCCACCATGGGTCTGGTCACCATCCTGCCTATCGTAGCTTTTCAGGAGCCAGCCAGCCACCCCCAGCCAGAGGCCCCCAGACAAATATTTCGGCCCGTTTCCCTGGCAAACAAAAGTAAGCTACCCCGCTTCTGGATGGCAGATTGCAGGAGCCACTTGGTACTATCAAACCAGCCCAACTTGGCACTGGTGCCAACTCAGGTCTGGGAACCATCCTGCGTATCGTGGGTTCTAAGGAGCCAGCTGGCCACTCCCAGCCACAGGCCCCCAAACACAAACAACGGCGCTTTTCCCTGGAAAACAAAACTCGCCTGCCAACTTTTTGATGGCAGATTGCAGGAGCCACTTGGTACTATCAAACCAGCCCAACTTGGCACTGCTGCCACCATGGGTCTGGTCACCATCCTGCCTATCGTAGCTTTTCAGGAGCCAGCCGGTCACTCCCAGCCATAGGCCCCCAGACACAAACTTCGGCCCGTTTCCCTGGCAAACAAAAGTAAGCTGCCCCGCTTCTGCATGGCAGATTGCAGGAGCTACTTAGTACTATCAAACCAGCCCGACTTGGCACTGGTGACACCTCTGGTCTGGGAACCATCCTGCCTATCGTGGATTTTCAGGGGCCAGCCGGCCACTCTCAGCCATATGCCCCAAAAACAAACCACGGCCCTTTTCTCTGGCAAACAAAACTCAACTGCCCCTCTTCTGGATGGCAAATTTTAGGACGCACTTTGTACTACGAAAACCGCCCGACGTGGCACTGGTGCCACCTTGTGTCAGGGAACCATCCTGCATATCGAGCTTTTTAAGGAGCCAGCCGGCCACGCCCAGCCATATACCCCCAAAAACAAACCACGGACCATTTCTCTTGGAAACAAAAATCCGCTGCCCCGCGTCTGTATGGCAGATTGCAGGAGCCACTTTGCACCATCAAACCAGCCCGACTTGGCACTGGTGCCACCTTGGGTCTGGGAACAATCCTGCATATCGTGGATTCTAAGGAGCCAGCCGGCCACTCCCTGCCACAGGCCCCCAAACACAAACAACGGCGCTTTTCCCTGGAAAACAAAATTCGCCTGCCAGCTTTTTGATGGCAGATTGCAGGAGCCACTTGGTACTATCAAATCATCCCAACTTGGCACTGGTGCCACTATGGGTCTGGGAACCATCCTGCCTATTGTAGCATTTCAGGAGCCAGCCGGTCACTCCCAGCCATAGGCCCCCAGACACAAACCTCGGACCGTTTCCCTGGCAAACAAAATTAAGCTGCCCCGATTCTGGATGGCAGATTGCAGGACGCACTTGGTTGTGTCAAACCAGCCCGACTTGGCACTGGTGCCACCTTGGGTCTGGGAACCATCCTGCGTAACGTGGATTCTAAGCAGCCACCCGGCCACTCTGAGCCACAGGCCCCCAAACACAAACAACGGCGCTTTTCCCTGGAAAACAAAACTCGCCTGCCAACTTTTTGATGGCAGATTGCAGGAGCCACTTGGTACTATCAAACCAGCCCAACTTGGCACTGGTGCCACCTCTGGTCTGGGAACCATCCTGCCTATTGTAGCTTTTCAGGAGCCAGCCGGTCACTCCCAGCCATAGACCCCCAGACACAAACCTCGGCCCGTTTCCCTGGAAAACAAAAGTAAGTTACCCCGATTCTGGATGGCAGATTGCAGGAGCCACTTGGTACTATCAAATCAGCCCAACTTGGCACTGGTGCCACCATGGGTCTGGTAAACATCCTGCCTATCGTAGCTTTTCAGGAGCCAGCCGGTCACTCCCTGCCATAGGCCCCCGGACACAAACCTCGGCCCGTTTCCCTGGCAAACAAAAGTAAGCTGCCCCGCTTTTGGATGGCAGATTGCAGGATGCACTTGGTACTTACAAACCAGCCCGACTTGGCCCTGGTGCCACCTTGGCTCTGGGAACCATGCTGCGTAACGTAGATTCTACGAGGACAGGCGGCCACTCCCAGCCACAGGCCTCTAAACAAAAACAACGGCGCTTTTCCCTGGAAAACAAAACTCGCCTGCCAACTTCTTGATGGCAGATTGCAGGAGCCACTTGGTACTATCAAACCAGCCCAACTTGGCACTGGTGCCACCATGCGTCTGGTCACCATCCTGCCTATCGTAGCTTTTCAGGAGCCAGCCGCTCACTCCCACCCATAGGCCCCCAGACAAATACCTCGGCACGTTTCCCTGGCAAACAAAAGTAGGCTGCCCCGCTTCTGGATGGCAAATTGCAGGACGCACTTGGTACTACGAAAACAGCCCGACTTGGCACTGATGCCACCTTGGGTCAGGGAACAATCCTGCGTATAGAGCTTTTTAAGGAGCCAGCCGGCCACGTCCAGTCATATACCCCCAAAAAAAAAACCACGGAACTTTTCTCCAGCAAACAAAAATCCGCTGCCCCGCGTCTGGATGGCAGATTGCAGGAGCTATTTAGTATTATCAAAGCAGCCCGACTTGGCACTGGTGGCACCATGAGTCTGGTAACCATCCTGCCTATCGTAGCTTTTCAGTAGCCAGCCGGTCACTCCCAGCCATAGGCCCCCAGACAAATACCTCGGCCCGTTTCCCTGGGAAAAAAAAGTAAGCTGTCCCGCTTCTGGATGGCAGATTGCAGGAGCCACTTGGTACTATCAAACCAGCCCATCTTGTTCCCAGACCCAAGGTGGCACCAGTGCCACGTGGGGCTGGTTTGATGGTGCAACGTGGCTCCTGCAATCTGCCATCCAAAAGCGGGGCAGCTTACTTTTGTTTGCCAGGGAAACGGGCCGAGGTTTGTGTCTGGGGGTCTATGGCTGGGAGTGACCGGCTGGCTCCTGAAAAGCTACGATAGGCAGGATGGTTCCCAGACCAGACGTGGCACCAGTGCCAAGTTGGGCTGGTTTGATAGTACCAAGTGGCTCCTGCAATCTGCCATCAAAAAGTTGGCAGGCGAGTTTTGTTTTCCAGGGAAAAGCGCCGTAGTTTTTGTTTGGGGGCCTGTGGCTCAGAGTGGCCGGGTGGCTGCTTAGAATCCACGATACGCAGGATGGTTCCCAGACCCAAGGTGGCACCAGTGCCAAGTCGGGCTGGTTTGACACAACCAAGTGGCTCCTGCAATCTGCCATCCAGAATCGGGGCAGCTTAATTTTGTTTGCCAGGGAAACGGTCCGAGGTTTGTGTCTGGGGGCCTATGGCTGGGAGTGACCGGCTGGCTCCTGAAATGCTACAATAGGCAGGATGGTTCCCAGACCCATAGTGGCACCAGTGCCAAGTTGGGATGATTTGATAGTACCAAGTGGCTCCTGCAATCTGCCATCAAAAAGTTGGCAGGCGAATTTTGTTTTCCAGGGAAAAGCGCCGTTGTTTGTGTTTGGGGGCCTGTGGCTGGGAGTGGCCGGCTGGCTCCTTAGAATCCACGATATGCAGGATTGTTCCCAGACCCAAGGTGGCACCAGTGCCAAGTCGGGCTGGTTTGATGGTGCAAAGTGGCTCCTGCAATCTGCCATACAGACGTGGGGCAGCGGATTTTTGTTTCCAAGAGAAATAGTCCGTGGTTTGTTTTTGGGGGTTTATGGCTGGGCGTGGCCGGCTGGCTCCTTAAAAAGCTCGATATGCAGGATGGTTCCCTGACACAAGGTGGCACCAGTGCCACGTCGGGCGGTTTTCGTAGTACAAAGTGCGTCCTAAAATTTGCCATCCAGAAGAGGGGCAGTTGAGTTTTGTTTGCCAGAGAAAAGGGCCGTGGTTTGTTTTTGGGGGCATATGGCTGAGAGTGGCCGGCTGGCTCCTGAAAAGCTACGATAGGCAGGATGTTTACCAGACCCATGGTGGCACCAGTGCCAAGTTGGGCTGATTTGATAGTACCAAGTGGCTCCTGCAATCTGCCATCCAGAATCGGGGTAGCTTACTTTTGTTTTTCAGGGAAACGGGCCGAGGTTTGTGTCTGGGGGTCTATGGTTGGGAGTGGCCGGCTGGCTCCTTAGAAACCACGATAGGCAGGATGGTTCCCAGACCAGAGGTGGCACCAGTGCCAAGTTGGGCTGGTTTGATACTACCAAGTGGTTCCTGCAATCTGCCATCCAGAAGCGGGGCAGCTTACTTTTGTTTGCCAGGGAAACGGATCGTTGTTTGTGTTTGGGGGCCTATGGCTGGGACTGACCGGCTGGCTCCATAAAATCCACGATACGCAGGATGGTTCCCAGACCAGAAGTGGCACCAGTGCCAAGTCGGGCTGGTTTGATAGTACCAAGTGGCTCCTGCAATCTGCCATCCAGAAGCGGGGCAGCTTACTTTTGTTTGCCAGGGAAACGGGCCGAGGTTTGTGTCTCGGGGCCTATGGCAGGCAGTGACCGGCTGGCTCCTGAAAGCTACGATAGGCAGGATGGTGACAAGACCCATGGTGGCACCAGTGCCAAGTTGGGCTGGTTTGATAGTACCAAGTGGCTCCTGCAATCTGCCATCAAAACGTTGGCAGGCGAGTTTTGTTTTCCAGGGAAAAGCGCCGTTGTTTGTGTTTGGGGGCCTGTGGTTGGGAGTGGCCGGCTGGCTCCTTAGAAACCACAATACGCAGGATGGTTCCCAGACCAGAGGTGGCACCAGTGGGAAGTCGGGCTGGTTTGATAGTACCAAGTGGCTCCTGCAATCTGCCATCCAGAAGCGGGGCAGCTTACTTTTGTTTGCCACGGAAACGGGCCGTTGTTTGTGTTTGGGGGCCTGTGGCTGGGAGTGGCCGACTGGCTCCTTAGAATCCACGATACGCAGGATGGTTCCCAGACCAGAGGTGGCACCAGTGCCAAGTCGGGCTGGTTTGATAGTACCAAGTGGCTCCTGCAATCTGCCATCCAGAAGCGGGGCAGCTTAATTTCCTTTGCCAGGGAAACGGGCCGAGCTTTGTGTCTGGGGACCTATGGCTGGGAGTGACCGGCTGGCTCCTGAAAAGTTACGATAGGCAGGATGGTGACCAGACCCATGGTGGCACCAGTGCCAAGTTGGGCTGGTTTGATAGTACCAAGTGGCTCCTGCAATCTGCCATCAAAACGTTGGTAGGCGAGTTTTGTTTTCCAGGGAAAAGCGCCGTTGTTTTTGTTTGGGGGCCTGTGGCTGGGAGTGGCCGGCTGGCTCCTTAGAATCCACGATACGCACCATGGTATCCAGACCCAAGGTGGCACCAGTGCCAAGTTTTGCTGGTTTGATAGTACCAAGTGGTTCCTGCAATCTGCCATCCAGAAGCAGGGCAGCTTACTTTTGTTTGCCAGGGAAACGGGCCGAGGTTTGTGTCTGGGGGCCTATGGCTGCGAGTGACCGGCTGGCTCCTGAAAAGCTACGATAGCCAGGATGGTGACCAGACCCATGGTGGCACCAGTCCCAAGTTGGGCTGGTTTGATAGTACCAAGTGGCTCCTGCAATCTGCCATCAAAAGTTTGGCAGGCGAGTTTTGTTTTCCAGGGAAAAGCGCCGTTGATGTGTTTAGGGGCCTGTGGCTGGGAGTGGCCGGCTGGCTCCTTAGAATCCACCATACGCAGGATGGTTCCCAGACCCAAGGTGGCACCAGTGCCTAGTCGGGCTGGTTTGATGGTGCAAAGTGGCTCCTGCAATCTCCCATCCAGAAGCGGGGCAGCTTACTTTTGTTTGCCAGGGAAACGGGCCGAGGTTTGTGTCTGGGGGCCTATGGCTGGGAGTGACCGGCTGGCTCCTGAAAAGTTACGATAGGCAGGATGGTGACCAGACCCAAGGTGGCACCAGTGCCAAGTTGGGCTGGTTTGATGGTACCAAGTGGCTCCTGCAATCTGCCATCAAAAACTTGGCAGGCGAGTTTTGTTTTCCAGGGAAAAGCGCCGTTGTTTTTGTTTGGGGGCCTGTGGCTGGGAGTGGCCGGCTGGCTCATTAGAATCCACGATACGCAGGATGGTTCCCAGACTTGTCGTGGCACCAGTGCCAAGTCGGGCTGGTTTGATAGTACCAAGTGGATCCTGCAATCTGCCATCCAGAAGCGGGGCAGCTTACTTTTGTTTGCCAGGGAAACGGGCCGAGGTTTTTGTCTGGGGGCCTATGGCTGGGAGTGACCGGCTGGCTCCTGAAAAGCTACGATAGGCAGGATGGTGACCAGACCCATGGTGGCACCAGTGCCAAGTTGGGCTGGTTTGATAGTACCAAGTGGCTCCTGCAATCTGCCATCAAAAAGTTGGCAGGCGAGTTTTGTTTTCCAGGGAAAAGTGCCGTTGTTTGTGTATGGGTGCCTGTGGCTGGGAGTGGCCGGCTGGCTCTTTAGAATCCACGATACACAGGATGGTTCCCAGACCAGTGGTGGCACCAGTGCCAAGTCGGGCGGGTTTGATAGTAACAAATGCGTCCTACAATCTGCCATCCAGAAGCGGGGCAGCTTACTTTTGTTTTCCAGGGAAACGGGCCGAGGTTTTTGTCTGGGGTCCTATGGCTGGGAGTGACCGGCTGGCTCGTGAAAAGCTACGATAGGCAGGATGGTGACAAGACCCATGGCGGCACCAGTGCCAAGTTGGGCTGGTTTGATAGTACCAAGTGGCTCCTGCAATCTGCCATCAAAAAATTGGCAGGTGAGTTTTGTTTTCCAGGGAAAAGCGCCGTTGTTTGTGTTTGGGGGCCTGTGGCTGGGAGTGGCCAGCTGGCTCCTTAGAATCCACGATACGCAGGATGGTTCCCAGACCAGAGGTGGCACCAGTGCCAAGTCGGGCTGGTTTGATAGTACCAAGTGGTTCCTGCAATCTGCCATCCAGAAGCGGGGCAGCTTACTTTTGTTTGCCAGGGAAACGGGCCGAGCTTTGTGTCTGGGGGCCTATGGCTGGGAGTGACCGGCTGGCTCCTGAAAAGCTACGATAGGCAGGATGGTGACCAGACCCATGGTGGCACCAGTGCCAAGTTGGGCTGGTTTGATAGTACCAAGTGGCTCCTGCAATCTGCCATCAAAAAGTTGGCAGGCAAGTTTTCTTTACCAGGGAAAAGCGCCGTTGTTTTTGTTTAGAGGCCTATGGCTGGGAGTGGCAGGCTGGCTCCTTAGAATCCACGATACGCAGGATGGTTCCTAGACTTGACGTGGCACCAGTGCCAAGTTGGGCTGGTTTGATAGTACCAAGTGCGTCCTGCAATCTGCCATCCAGAAGTGGGGTAGATTACTTTTGTTTGCCAGGGAAACGGGCCGAGGTTTGTGTCCGGGGGCCTATGGCAGGGAGTGACCGGCTGGCTCCTGAAAAGCTACGATAGGCAGGATGTTTACCAGACCCATGGTGGCACCAGTGCCAAGTTGGGCTGATTTGATAGTACCAAGTGGCTCCTGCAATCTGCCATCCAGAATCGGGGTAACTTACTTTTGTTTTCCAGGGAAACGGGCCGAGGTTTGTGTCTGGGGGTCTATGGCTGGGAGTGACCGGCTGGCTCCTGAAAAGCTACGATAGGCAGGATGGTTCCCAGACCAGACGTGGCACCAGTGCCAAGTTGGGCTGGTTTGATAGTACCAAGTGGCTCCTGCAATCTGCCATCAAATTTGGCAGGCGAGTTTTGTTTTCCAGGGAAAAGCGTCGTTGTTTGTGTTTGGGGGCCTGTGGCTCAGAGTGGCCGGGTGGCTGCTTAGAATCCACGTTACGCAGGATGGTTCCCAGACCCAAGGTGGCACCAGTGCCAAGTCGGGCTGGTTTGACACAACCAAGTGGCTCCTGCAATCTGCCATCCAGAATCGGGGCAGCTTAATTTTGTTTGCCAGGGAAACGGTCCGAGGTTTGTGTCTGGGGCCTATGGCTGGGAGTGACCGGCTGGCTCCTGAAATGCTACAATAGGCAGGATGGTTCCCAGACCCATAGTGGCACCAGTGCCAAGTTGGGATGATTTGATAGTACCAAGTGGCTCCTGCAATCTGCCATCAAAAAGCTGGCAGGCGAATTTTGTTTTCCAGGGAAAAGCGCCGTTGTTTGTGTTTGGGGGCCTGTGGCAGGGAGTGAACCGGCTGGCTCCTTAGAATCCACGATATGCAGGATTGTTCCCAGACCCAAGGTGGCACCAGTGCCAAGTCGGGCTGGTTTGATGGTGCAAAGTGGCTCCTGCAATCTGCATACAGACGCGGGCAGCGGATTTTGGTTTCCAAGAGAAATGGTCCGTGGTTTGTTTTTGGGGGTATATGGCTGGGCGTGGCCGGCTGGCCTCCTTAAAAGCTCGATATGCAGGATGGTTCCCTGACACAAGGTGGCACCAGTGCCACGTCGGGCGGTTTTCGTAGTACAAAGTGCGTCCTAAAATTTGCCATCCAGAGAGGGGCAGTTGAGTTTTGTTTGCCAGAGAAAAGGCCGTGGTTTGTTTTTGGGGCATATGGCTGAGAGTGGCCGGCTGGCCCCTGAAAATCCACGATAGGCAGGATGGTTCCCAGACCAGAGGTGTCACCAGTGCCAAGTCGGGTTGGTTTGATAGTACTAAGTAGCTCCTGCAATCTGCCATGCAGAAGCGGGGCAGCTTACTTTTGTTTGCCAGGGAAACGGGCCGAGGTTTGTGTCTGGGGCCTATGGCTGGGAGTGACCGGCTGGCTCCTGAAAAGCTACGATAGGCAGGATGGTGACCTGTCCATGGTGGCACCAGTGCCAAGTTGGGCTGGTTGATAGTACCAAGTGGCTCCTGCAATCTGCCATCAAAAAGTTGGCAGGCGAGTTTTGTTTCCAGGGAAAAGCGCCGTTGTTTGTGTTTGGGGGCCTGTGGTTGGGAGTGGCCAGCTGGCTCCTTAGAACCCACGATACGCAGGATGGTTCCCAGACCTGAGTTGGCACCAGTGCCAAGTTGGGCTGGTTTGATGGTGCAAAGTGGCTCCTGCAATCTGCCATCCAGAAGCGGGGCAGCTTACTTTTGTTTGCCAGGGAAACGGGCCGAAATATTTGTCTGGGGGCCTCTGGCTGGGGGTGGCTGGCTGGCTCCTGAAAAGCTACGATAGGCAGGATGGTGACCAGACCCATGGTGGCACCAGTGCCAAGTTGGGCTGGTTTGATAATACCAAGTGGCTCCTGCAATCTGCCATCAAAAGTTTGGCAGGCGAGTTTTGTTTTCCAGGGAAAAGCACCGTTGTGTGTGTTTTGGGGCCTGTGGCTGGGAGTGGCCAGCTGGCTCCTTTGAATCCACGATACGCAGGATGGTTCCCAGACCCAAGGTGGCATCAGTGCCAAGTCGGGCTGGTTTGTTAGTACCAAGTGGTTCCTGCAATCTGCCATCCAGAAGCGGGGCAGCTGAATTTTGTTTGGCAGAGAAAAAGGCTGTTGTTTGTGTTTCGGGGCCTGTGGCTGGCAGTGGCCGGCTGGCTCCTGAAAATCCATGATACGCAGCATGGTTCCCAGACCCAAGGTGGCATCAGTGCCAAGTAGGGCTGGTTTCATAGTACCCAGTGGCTCCTGCAATCTGCCATCCAGAAGAGGGGCAGTTGAGTTTTGTTTTCCAGAGAAAAGGGCCGTGGTTTGTGTTTGGGGCCTATGGCTGAGAGTGACCGGCTGGCCCCTGAAAATCCACGATAGGAAGGATGGTTCCCAGATCCAAGGTGGCAGCAGTGCCATGTTGTGCTGGTGTGATAGTCCCAAGTGGCTCCTGCAATCTGCCATCCAGAAGCGGGGCAGCTGAATTTTGTTTGCCAGACAAAAAGGCTGTGGTTTTTGTTTGGGGGCCTGTGGCTGGGAGTGGCCGGCTGGCTCCTGAAAATCCATGATACGCAGCATGGTTCCCAGACCCAAGGTGGCACCAGTGCCAAGTGGGGCTGGTTTCACAGTGTCAAGTGCCTCCTGCAATCTCCCATCCAGAAGCGGGGCAGCTGAGTTTTGTTTGCCTGTGAAACGGGCCGTTGTTTTTAATTGGGGTCTGTGGCCGAGAGTGTTCGGCTGGCTCCTGACAACCCACAATACGCAGGATGGTTCCCAGACCCAAGGTGGCACCAGTGCCAAGTCGGGCTGGTTTGATAGTACCAAGTGGCTCCTGCAATCTGCCATCCAGAAGCGGTGCAGTTGAGTTTTGTTTGCCAGAGAAAAGGGCCGTGGGTTGTGTTTGGGGGCATATGGCTGGGAGTGGCCGGCTGTCTCATTAAAAAGATCGATACGCAGGATGGTTCCCAGACCCAAGGGGGCACCAGTGCCAAGTCGGGCTGTTTTTATAGTACCAAGTGCGTCCTGCAATTTGCCATCCAGAAGAGGGGCAGTTGAGTTTTGTTTGCCAGAGAATAGCGCCGTTGTTTGTGTTTGGGGGCTTGTGGCTCGTAGTGGCCGACTGGCGCCTTAGAATCTGTGTTACGCAGCATGGTTCCCAGACCCAAGGTGGCACCAGTGCCAAGTTGGGCTGGTTTGATAGTACCAAGTGGCTCCTGCAATCTGCCATCCAGAAGCGGGGTAGCTTACTTTTGTTTGCCAGGGAAACGGGCCGAGGTTTGTGACTGGGGACCTATGGCTGGGAGTGACCGGCTGGCTCCTGGAAAGCTACAATAGGCAGGATGGTTACCCGACCCATGGTGGCACCAGTGCCAAGTTGGGCTGGTTTGATAGTACCAAGTGGCTCCTGCAATCTGCCATCAAAAAGTTGGCAGGCGAGTTTTGTTTTCCAGGGAAAAGCGCCATTGTTTGTATTTGGGGGCCTGTGGCTGGGAGTGACCGGCTGGCTCCTTTGAACCCACGATACGCAGGATGGTTCCCAGACCCAAGGTGGCACCAGTGCCAAGTTTTGCTGGTTTGATACTACCAAGTGCGTCCTGCAATCTGCCATCCAGAAGCGGGGCAGCTTAATTTTGTTTGCCAGGGAAACGGGCCGTGGGTTTTGTTTGGGGGCATATAGCTGAGAGTGGCCGGCTGGCTCCTGAAAATCCACGCTAGGCAGCATGGTTCCCAGATGCAATGTGGCACCAGTGCCAAGTCGGGCTGGTTTGATGGTGCAAAGTGGCTCCTGCAATCTGCCATCCAGAAGCGAGGCAGCTGATTTTTGTTTGCCAGAGGAAAATTCTGTGGATTGTTTTTGGGGGCATATTGCTGGGAGTGGCCGGCTGGCTCCTTAAAATGCTCGATACGCATGATGGTTCCCAGGCCCAAGGTGTCACCACTACCAAGTCGGCCTGCGGTTTTAGTATCAAGTTCATCCTGCAATTTGCCATCCAGAAGAGGGGCAGTTGAGTTTTGTTTGCCAGAGAAACGGGCCGAGGTTTCTGTTTGGGGACATATGGCTGAGAGTGGCCGGCTGGCCCCTGAATATCCACGATACAGAGCATGGTTCCCAGATCCAAGGTGGCAGCAGTGCCAAGTCGGGCTGGTTTGATAGTACCAAGTGTCTCCTGCAATCTGCCATCCAGAAGCAGGGCAGCTTACTTTTGTTTGCCAGAGAAATAGGCCTAGGTTTTTGTTTGGGGGCCTGTGGCTAGGAGTGGCCGGCTGGCTCCTTAGAATCCACGATACGCAGGATGGTTCCCAGACCCAAGGTGGCACCAGTGCCAAGTCGGGCTGGTTTGATTACACCAAGTGCCTCCTGCAATCTCCCATCCAGAAGCGGGGCAGCTGAGTTTTGTTTGCCTGTGAAACGGGCCGTTGTTTTTAATTGGGGTCTGTGGCCGAGAGTGTTCGGCTGGCTCCTGACAACCCACAATACGCAGGATGGTTCCCAGACCCAAGGTGGCACCAGTGCCAAGTCGGGCTGGTTTGATAGTACCAAGTGGCTCCTGCAATCTGCCATCCAGAAGCGGTGCAGTTGAGTTTTGTTTGCCAGAGAAAAGGGCCGTGGGTTGTGTTTGGGGGCATATGGCTGGGAGTGGCCGGCTGTCTCATTAAAAAGATCGATACGCAGGATGGTTCCCAGACCCAAGGGGGCACCAGTGCCAAGTCGGGCTGTTTTTATAGTACCAAGTGCGTCCTGCAATTTGCCATCCAGAAGAGGGGCAGTTGAGTTTTGTTTTCCAGAGAATAGCGCCGTTGTTTGTGTTTGGGGGCTTGTGGCTCGTAGTGGCCGACTGGCGCCTTAGAATCTGTGTTACGCAGCATGGTTCCCAGACCCAAGGTGGCACCAGTTCCAAGTTGGGCTGGTTTGATAGTACCAAGTGGCTCCTGCAATCTGCCATCCAGTAGCGGGGCAGCTGAATTTTGTTTGCCAGAGAAAAAGGCTGTTGTTTGTGTTTCGGGGCCTGCGGCTGGCAGTGGCCGGCTGGCTCCTGAAAATCCATGATACGCAGCATGGTTCCCAGACCCAAGGTGGCATCAGTGCCAAGTAGGGCTGGTTTCATAGTACCCAGTGGCTCCTGCAATCTGCCATCCAGAAGAGGGGCAGTTGAGTTTTGTTTTCCAGAGAAAAGGGCCGTGGTTTGTGTTTGGGGCCTATGGCTGAGAGTGACCGGCTGGCCCCTGAAAATCCACGATAGGAAGGATGGTTCCCAGATCCAAGGTGGCAGCAGTGCCAAGTGGGGCTCGTTTGACAGTGTCAAGTGCCTCCTGCAATCTGCCATCCAGAAGCAGGGCAGCTTACTTTTGTTTGCCAGAGAAATAGGCCTAGGTTTTTGTTTGGGGGCCTGTGGCTAGGAGTGGCCGGCTGGCTCCTAAGAATCCACGATACGCAGGATGTTTCCCAGACCCAAGGTGGCACCAGTGCCAAGTCGGGCTGGTTTGATAGTACCAAGTGGCTCCTGCAAACTCCATCAAAAAGTTGGCAGGCGTGTTTTGTTTTCCAGGGAACAGCGCCGTTGATTTTGTTTGGGGGCCTGTGGCTGAGAGTGGCCGGCTGGCCCCTGAAAATCAACGATAGGCAGGATGGTTCCCAGATCCAAGGTGGCACCAGTTAAGTAAGGCTGGTTGTATGGTTCAAAGTAACTCCTGCAATCTGCCATCCAGAAGCGGGACAGCTGAGTTTTTTTTGCCAGAGAAAAGGTCCATGGTTTCTTTTTGGGGCATACGGCTGGGAATTGCCGGCTGGCTCCTTAAAATGCTCGATACGCAGGATGGTTCCCAGAGCCAAGGTGGCACCACTGCCAAGTCGGGCCTCTTTTTGTAGTACCCAAGTGCGTCCTGCAATTTGCCATCCAGAAGAGGGGCAGTTGAGTTTTGTTTGCCAGAGAAAAGGGCCGTTGTTTGTGTTTGGGGCCTGTGGCTGGGTAGTGTTCGGCTGGTTCCTGAATATGTACGATACGCAGGATTGTTCCCAGATCCAAGGTGGCAGCAGTGCCATGTTGTGCTGGTGTGATAGTCCCAAGTGGCTCCTGCAATCTGCCATCCAGAAGTGGGGCAGCTGATTTTTGTTTGCCAGAGAAAAGGTCCGTGGTTTGTTTTTGGGGGCATATGGCTGAGAGTGGCCGGCTGGCCCCTGAAAATCCACGATACACAGGATGGTTCCCAGATCCAAGGTGGCACCTGTGCCAAGTCGGGCTGATTTGATAGTACTAAGTAGCTCCTGCAATCTGCCATGCAGAAGCGGGGCAGCTTACTTTTGTTTGCCAGGGAAACGGGCCGAGGTTTGTGTTGGGGGCCTATGGCTGAGAGTGACCGGCTGGCTCCTGAAAAGCTACAATAGGCAGGATGGTGACCAGACCCATGGTGGCACCAGTGCCAAGTTGGGCTGGTTTGATAGTACCAAGTGGTTCCTGCAATCTGCCATCCAGAAGCAGGGTAGCTGAGTTTTGTTTGCCAGAGAAAAGGGCCTTGGTTTGTGTTTGGGGGCATATGGCTGGGTGTGGCCAGCTGGCTCCTTAAAATGCACGATATGCAACATGGCTCCCAGACCCAAGGTGGCACAAGTGCCAAGTTGGGCTGGTTTGATAGTACCAAGTGGCTCCTGCAATCTTCCATGATCACGTGGAGAAATACTTTCTGGTTTCAGCCTCATGCTCTTTCTTCTCTCCCTCATCTTCTCTATCACCTCTCATCTGGTTCACATGCGCTGTCTTCAAGGTCCACAGGCTACTTTTCACAGAATCTTCTGGCCTGATGAAGTAAGGATGATGAATAGAACAGAGCTGGGATCTATTTTCCAGTTTGGATAAAATGCATTCTGCACACAAATCCAAGGAGAACGGGCTGCCCCGATGCCCAGAAAATCTTTCACTCCTGCTAGTGTTCTACGTCAACCGCAACTTAGTCTGAAAGAAAAGCTTTTTCTCTGAGAGCATCTGAGAGGTTTGCATGAAGCACTGATATCTGACATATGCAATTTTGAATAGGAGAGGAAAAAGAAAATGGCAAGGAGTTTTTAATTTTAGTGGTTTCAATTTTAATTTCCGTGCACTTTTTCAAAACTTGTCAGCTCAAATGCCCATCAACATCTTTTAGTCATCTGTAAGTCAGTATTCATATAAAATGTGCTTCAAATCCAAAGAATTTCAAATTTGCACTCCAAGCTTCTATGCCTAGATTTATGATTTCCTACACATATTAGATGAAAGGAAGGCCTTTTTTACTGTGGGAGTGCTGGAACACTGGAACAGGTTGCCCAGAGAAGTTGTGGGTGTCCCATCCCTGAAAGTATTCAAGGTCACCTTGGACGGGGCTTGGAGCAGCAACAAAGGAGAAGCTTGATGGTAGAGAAACAAAGTTGGACTATAGAAGAAACTCGGATTGAAGTATAGGATCAAGTTTTCTCTCAGCTCTTGGGGTAAATTCAAAGTTGTACAAAATGACATTTATCTGTGCTATTCACTACTGTAACAGAAAGTTTCATGAAAACTGTACAGAAGATAGTAAATTTTAAAAGAGATAAGAATTACAGCATAAAATCCATGGGATAGGTTACAACATGAGACACTCTCTAAGAGAAAATCTCTGTGTTTCAGCACTTCATCGGGGTAAGATTTCATGAAGTGCCAAAGAAGGCGGCAAAATATCATTCGGGACATTATTTACTGGAATTCAGCCTGGCCATTAGTAGGAACTGCCTTTGAACATATCATGTAGATATACCACACACACTTTCCCTTCACTGAAAAATTACTGTTTACAACAAATAAGCAATTGACGATCAAAATTGATTGAAAGCATCTTAAACATGTCAAGTATTTCATTGTAGATGATCTGTGATCCAAATGCTTCTTCCACCTTCGAGAGGGACAGAAGAATTCTTCCATATCATGATGGTTTAAAATTGTATCAACCAATGTTTTCTGCTGAAAAGATATCATCTATTTTTTTCTATTTTTGGAAGAAAATATTCCTAGACATACAACAGGTGAGAACTAAGTAATTTTAAAGAAACAAATGAAATGAAAATATTCTGTAAATAGAATGAAATGAAAAGCTGTGTTTTAAATAGGAGCTAAATATTAAACAGAATTTTTGTACCAGGCATTTGAATTACTGCACCAGCTCTTTTGCCCATCAAGAGAGGCATTTAGCATTTCAGTCTTTTCCAAGGTGTTCATGATCTGCTATGCTGATCTCTGTGTGTGCCTAGGTGTGTGTGGAGGGGGGGGCATATGAAGGGGAGTGTGTATGTTTGCTTTACAATTGTTGTGGCAGATTCATGCCTCAGCTCCACATTTTGTTTTAAAAAGGTCACACCGAGTGGATATGAAGTTTACTATCAACAAGAGATCGATTCCCAAATCATCCATTTGACTCTCCCTTATAAATCATGTGCTTTGTTGCATATTTTATCAAATATACTTTCAAGCCAGATGGAGGAAGGAGGATGTGGGAATCCCTCCACCATCTTGCAACTTTTATGTAAGTAGGTTTTCAAGAAAATCATCATTTCTCTTTTAAATATGTCTGGAACAGGCATGATGGTAGTGTCAACCTGTTGGAGTTTTTGTTGCTGGAAGAAGTTGTACAAAAGGATTGGTTTTTACATTGACCAGTTACTGAATCAAGCGCAGGAATACATTGGAAATTTAGCTGGGGGTTCCTTTTCCCAGCAGACTACTTCTAGAACGAGCTTGTACACTGAAGCTGACTCTTTTGCTCTCTTTTTGTTTCTTTCCTATTTTCTTGGCTTCTTTGCCACTATCTAGACAATTTTGGAACTTTGTTCCCAACTAAAATGGTTTCAATAGTCTGATTGTGATCATACATTTTTACAAGGAATTTTTAAAATCTTTCCTCGAGTCCAGAAAGTCAAGGACTTAGATCTTTTTCTTCCCTTATCAATATTGCCATGAAATTGATAAATAAAGACCAACTCTTTATTTTTGTTTTTAACCCACGTAGATAATTCCCATCCATTAATCCATTTTGTGGACCAATAGCTGCCATTCTGATGGAAGCTGTCACTTCTTAACAATAGGCATTCTGTGACTATGTTGACAGCACTTTGGGTGAAGATCCTAACTGGTCTTAGATATACATAGGGAGAAATTTGCTCAGCCAGTGTCAGTCTTAAGCATGCGTATCAGAAGATCTTTCTAGAGCTGGGAATTTTCCCATGAAAGGGATTCAGTTAGGGAAGAGACACTTGTGCCAGAGTTTTACATTCTTCTTGAACACTGCTTAAGGAACTTAGATGCCATGTCCATTTGGATCTCTGTCTGCACAGAACTTTGTCATGCCAGTGCTTTGAAATGCATCTTGAAGAGAATTCACTAGCACAGAATGAAAGAGAGTGGAAGGGGTTGGTGGGGCTAACCAGGCCCAACCCCCCTGCCTAAACCAGGATACCTAGAGCCTCTTGCCCAGGATTCTATCTGGGTGTACTTTTAATGTCTTCAAAGATCCAGGCTCCACAATCTTTCTGGGCAGTCTGTGCCGTGGTTCAGTCACCCTGACAGTAAAGAAACATTTACTGATGTTCAAAGGCAATCTCCTGTATTTCAGTGTGTGCCCACTGCCTCTTGTCTTTACCCTCAGCATCACTGAAAAGACACTGATTCCCTCCCCTTTGCACTATTGCTTCCATATGTATGTGTGATGCCATGTAGAGGTATGTCAAAAACCTCCCTGAAGCCCAGGCAGATAATATTCCCTTCATCTACCAGTCAAGTTGATTCATCAGAGGAGTTTAAAGTGATGTTCAGCATGAAATTCCCCTGAAAAATCATGCTAACTACATTATTTGGTCATCTGTCATGTGCCTGGCAAGGATTTCCAGGAAGAGCTGCTTCATCAACTTCCTGGGGATAAAAAAGAGGCTGGCTGGTTTGTACTATGGCGAGTCCTCTTAATTGCCTTTTTTGAAGATGGGTGTCATATGCTAACATCCACTCTTTAGCCTCTCTTGTCGTCTACATCTTAGCAAAACGCTTTTCCACTATGTCTGGCTAGGAAAAACTGTGCCAGCACAGAAAACATCTCCCATCGTGTTCTAGAAGTTGCACGGATGTCTGCCAAGTGTTTGGCAGGAAGAAAAGAAAAGTTGTCCAAAACAGCTTCCAATCGAATGTTCCTGTGATTGGAAAAGTCAGGAGAGTGCAAAGGTACTGTTTTCTATCAGTTGGCAAGGTGCGCACACAATCCCAGTGTTGTACAGCTTGCTTCTTCACCTTCCCGAAGCTGCCGCTCTCGCCGGCTGCCGGAGCCCAAGAAGCGGCTTCTTCGCGCAAAGACGATTGTGCCGCTCACAGTGCTCTCCTTAGCGCGGCTTCTGCCGAAAGACGCCCGGCAGCGGCTCTTACCTCCGGAGAGCACCCTACCTTCGTCTTTAGCTCCTCTTCTCATCTACACCTCGGCAAAAAGCTTCTCCACTATGTCTGGCTAGGAAAAACTGTGCCAGCACAGAAAACATCTCCCATCGTGTTCTAGAAGTTGCACGGATGTCTGCCAAGTGTTTGGCAGGAAGAAAAGAAAAGTTGTCCAAAACAGCTTCCAATCGAATGTTCCTGTGATTGGAAAAGTCAGGAGAGTGCAAAGGTACTGTTTTCTATCAGTTGGCAAGGTGCGCACACAATCCCAGTGTTGTACAGCTTGCTTCTTCACCTTCCCGAAGCTGCCGCTCTCGCCGGCTGCCGGAGCCCAAGAAGCGGCTTCTTCGCGCAAAGACGATTGTGCCGCTCACAGGGCTCTCCTTAGCGCGGCTTCTGCCGAAAGACGCCCGGCAGCGGCTCTTACCTCCGGAGAGCATCCTACCTTCGTCTTTCGCGTCTTTTGTAGTCTACATCTTAGCAAAACGCTTTTCCACTATGTCTGGCTAGGAAAAACTGTGCCAGCACAGAAAACATCTCCCATCGTGTTCTAGAAGTTGCACGGATGTCTGCCAAGTGTTTGGCAGGAAGAAAAGAAAAGTTGTCCAAAACAGCTTCCAATCGAATGTTCCTGTGATTGGAAAAGTCAGGAGAGTGCAAAGGTACTGTTTTCTATCAGTTGGCAAGGTGCGCACACAATCCCAGTGTTGTACAGCTTGCTTCTTCACCTTCCCGAAGCAGCCGCTTTCGCCGGCTGCCGGAGCCCAAGAAGCGGCTTCTTCGCGCAAAGACGATTGTGCCGCTCACAGTGCTCTCCTTAGCGCAGCTTCTGCCGAAAGACGCCCGGCAGCGGCTCTTACCTCCTGAGAGTGGCAGCTTCGGGAAGATGAAGAAGCAAGCTGTACAACACTGGGATTGTGTGCGCACCTTGCCAAATGATAGAAAACAGTACCTTTGCACTCTCCTGACTTTTCCAATCACATGAACATTCGATTGGAAGCTGTTTTGGACAACTTTTCTTTTCTTCCTCCCAAACACTTGGCAGACATCCGTGCAACTTCTAGAACACGATGGGAGATGTTTTCTGTGCTGGCACGGGTTTTCCTAGCCAGACATAGTGGAAAAGCGTTTTGCTAAGATGTAGACTACAAAAGACGCGAAAGACGAAGGTAGGATGCTCTCCGGAGGTAAGAGCCGCTGCCGGGCGTCTTTCGGCAGAAGCCGCGCTAAGGAGAGCCCTGTGAGCGGCACAATCGTCTTTGCGCGAAGAAGCCGCTTCTTGGGCTCCGGCAGCCGGCGAGAGCGGCAGCTTCGGGAAGGTGAAGAAGCAAGCTGTACAACACTGGGATTGTGTGCGCACCTTGCCAACTGATAGAAAACAGTACCTTTGCACTCTCCTGACTTTTCCAATCACAGGAACATTCGATTGGAAGCTGTTTTGGACAACTTTTCTTTTCTTCCTGCCAAACACTTGGCAGACATCCGTGCAACTTCTAGAACACGATGGGAGATGTTTTCTGTGCTGGCACAGTTTTTCCTAGCCAGACATAGTGGAAAAGCGTTTTGCTAAGATGTAGACTACAAAAGACGCGAAAGACGAAGGTAGGATGCTCTCCGGAGGTAAGAGCCGCTGCCGGGCGTCTTTCGGCAGAAGCCGCGCTAAGGAGAGCACTGTGAACGGCACAATCGTCTTTGCGCGAAGAAGCCGCTTCTTGGGCTCCGGCAGCCGGCGAGAGCGGCAGCTTCGGGAAGGTGAAGAAGCAAGCTGTACAACACTGGGATTGTGTGCGCACCTTGCCAACTGATAGAAAACAGTACCTTTGCACTCTCCTGACTTTTCCAATCACAGGAACATTCGATTGGAAGCTGTTTTGGACAACTTTTCTTTTCTTCCTGCCAAACACTTGGCAGACATCCGTGCAACTTCTAGAACACGATGGGAGATGTTTTCTGTGCTGGCACAGTTTTTCCTAGCCAGACATAGTGGAAAAGCGTTTTGCTAAGATGTAGACTACAAAAGACGCGAAAGACGAAGGTAGGATGCTCTCCGGAGGTAAGAGCCGCTGCCGGGCGTCTTTCGGCAGAAGCCGCGCTAAGGAGAGCACTGTGAGCGGCACAATCGTCTTTGCGCGAAGAAGCCGCTTCTTGGGCTCCGGCAGCCGGCGAGAGCGGCAGCTTCGGGAAGGTGAAGAAGCAAGCTGTACAACACTGGGATTGTGTGCGCACCTTGCCAACTGATAGAAAACAGTACCTTTGCACTCTCCTGACTTTTCCAATCACAGGAACATTCGATTGGAAGCTGTTTTGGACAACTTTTCTTTTCTTCCTGCCAAACACTTGGCAGACATCCGTGCAACTTCTAGAACACGATGGGAGATGTTTTCTGTGCTGGCACAGTTTTTCCTAGCCAGACATAGTGGAAAAGCGTTTTGCTAAGATGTAGACTACAAAAGACGCGAAAGACGAAGGTAGGATGCTCTCCGGAGGTAAGAGCCGCTGCCGGGCGTCTTTCGGCAGAAGCCGCGCTAAGGAGAGCACTGTGAGCGGCACAATCGTCTTTGCGCGAAGAAGCCGCTTCTTGGGCTCCGGCAGCCGGCGAGAGCGGCAGCTTCGGGAAGGTGAAGAAGCAAGCTGTACAACACTGGGATTGTGTGCGCACCTTGCCAACTGATAGAAAACAGTACCTTTGCACTCTCCTGACTTTTCCAATCACAGGAACATTCGATTGGAAGCTGTTTTGGACAACTTTTCTTTTCTTCCTGCCAAACACTTGGCAGACATCCGTGCAACTTCTAGAACACGATGGGAGATGTTTTCTGTGCTGGCACAGTTTTTCCTAGCCAGACATAGTGGAGAAGCTTTTTGCCGAGGTGTAGATGAGAAGAGGAGCTAAAGACGAAGGTAGGGTGCTCTCCGGAGGTAAGAGCCGCTGCCGGGCGTCTTTCGGCAGAAGCCGCGCTAAGGAGAGCACTGTGAGCGGCACAATCGTCTTTGCGCGAAGAAGCCGCTTCTTGGGCTCCGGCAGCCGGCGAGAGCGGCAGCTTCGGGAAGGTGAAGAAGCAAGCTGTACAACACTGGGATTGTGTGCGCACCTTGCCAACTGATAGAAAACAGTACCTTTGCACTCTCCTGACTTTTCCAATCACAGGAACATTCGATTGGAAGCTGTTTTGGACAACTTTTCTTTTCTTCCTGCCAAACACTTGGCAGACATCCGTGCAACTTCTAGAACACGATGGGAGATGTTTTCTGTGCTGGCACAGTTTTTCCTAGCCAGACATAGTGGAAAAGCGTTTTGCTAAGATGTAGACGACAAGAGAGGCTAAAGAGTGGATGTTAGCATATGACACCCATCTTCAAAAAAGGCAATTAAGAGGACTCGCCATAGTACAAACCAGCCAGCCTCTTTTTTATCCCCAGGAAGTTGATGAAGCAGCTCTTCCTGGAAATCCTTGCCAGGCACATGACAGATGACCAAATAATGTAGTTAGCATGATTTTTCAGGGGAATTTCATGCTGAACATCACTTTAAACTCCTCTGATGAATCAACTTGACTGGTAGATGAAGGGAATATTATCTGCCTGGGCTTCAGGGAGGTTTTTGACATACCTCTACATGGCATCACACATACATATGGAAGCAATAGTGCAAAGGGGAGGGAATCAGTGTCTTTTCAGTGATGCTGAGGGTAAAGACAAGAGGCAGTGGGCACACACTGAAATACAGGAGATTGCCTTTGAACATCAGTAAATGTTTCTTTACTGTCAGGGTGACTGAACCACGGCACAGACTGCCCAGAAAGATTGTGGAGCCTGGATCTTTGAAGACATTAAAAGTACACCCAGATAGAATCCTGGGCAAGAGGCTCTAGGTATCCTGGTTTAGGCAGGGGGGTTGGGCCTGGTTAGCCCCACCAACCCCTTCCACTCTCTTTCATTCTGTGCTAGTGAATTCTCTTCAAGATGCATTTCAAAGCACTGGCATGACAAAGTTCTGTGCAGACAGAGATCCAAATGGACATGGCATCTAAGTTCCTTAAGCAGTGTTCAAGAAGAATGTAAAACTCTGGCACAAGTGTCTCTTCCCTAACTGAATCCCTTTCATGGGAAAATTCCCAGCTCTAGAAAGATCTTCTGATACGCATGCTTAAGACTGACACTGGCTGAGCAAATTTCTCCCTATGTATATCTAAGACCAGTTAGGATCTTCACCCAAAGTGCTGTCAACATAGTCACAGAATGCCTATTGTTAAGAAGTGACAGCTTCCATCAGAATGGCAGCTATTGGTCCACAAAATGGATTAATGGATGGGAATTATCTACGTGGGTTAAAAACAAAAATAAAGAGTTGGTCTTTATTTATCAATTTCATGGCAATATTGATAAGGGAAGAAAAAGATCTAAGTCCTTGACTTTCTGGACTCGAGGAAAGATTTTAAAAATTCCTTGTAAAAATGTATGATCACAATCAGACTATTGAAACCATTTTAGTTGGGAACAAAGTTCCAAAATTGTCTAGATAGTGGCAAAGAAGCCAAGAAAATAGGAAAGAAACAAAAAGAGAGCAAAAGAGTCAGCTTCAGTGTACAAGCTCGTTCTAGAAGTAGTCTGCTGGGAAAAGGAACCCCCAGCTAAATTTCCAATGTATTCCTGCGCTTGATTCAGTAACTGGTCAATGTAAAAACCAATCCTTTTGTACAACTTCTTCCAGCAACAAAAACTCCAACAGGTTGACACTACCATCATGCCTGTTCCAGACATATTTAAAAGAGAAATGATGATTTTCTTGAAAACCTACTTACATAAAAGTTGCAAGATGGTGGAGGGATTCCCACATCCTCCTTCCTCCATCTGGCTTGAAAGTATATTTGATAAAATATGCAACAAAGCACATGATTTATAAGGGAGAGTCAAATGGATGATTTGGGAATCGATCTCTTGTTGATAGTAAACTTCATATCCACTCGGTGTGACCTTTTTAAAACAAAATGTGGAGCTGAGGCATGAATCTGCCACAACAATTGTAAAGCAAACATACACACTCCCCTTCATATGCCCCCCCCTCCACACACACCTAGGCACACACAGAGATCAGCATAGCAGATCATGAACACCTTGGAAAAGACTGAAATGCCTCTCTTGATGGGCAAAAGAGCTGGTGCAGTAATTCAAATGCCTGGTACAAAAATTCTGTTTAATATTTAGCTCCTATTTAAAACACAGCTTTTCATTTCATTTTATTTACAGAATATTTTCATTTCATTTGTTTCTTTAAAATTACTTAGTTCTCACCTGTTGTATGTCTAGGAATATTTTCTTCCAAAAATAGAAAAAAATAGATGATATCTTTTCAGCAGAAAACATTGGTTGATACAATTTTAAACCATCATGATATGGAAGAATTCTTCTGTCCCACTCGAAGGTGGAAGAAGCATTTGGATCACAGATCATCTACAATGAAATACTTGACATGTTTAAGATGCTTTCAATCAATTTTGATCGTCAATTGCTTATTTGTTGTAAACAGTAATTTTTCAGTGAAGGGAAAGTGTGTGTGGTATATCTACATGATATGTTCAAAGGCAGTTCCTACTAATGGCCAGGCTGAATTCCAGTAAATAATGTCCCGAATGATATTTTGCCGCCTTCTTTGGCACTTCATGAAATCTTACCCCGATGAAGTGCTGAAACACAGAGATTTTCTCTTAGAGAGTGTCTCATGTTGTAACCTATCCCATGGATTTTATGCTGTAATTCTTATCTCTTTTAAAATTTACTATCTTCTGTACAGTTTTCATGAAACTTTCTGTTACAGTAGTGAATAGCACAGATAAATGTCATTTTGTACAACTTTGAATTTACCCCAAGAGCTGAGAGAAAACTTGATCCTATACTTCAATCCGAGTTTCTTCTATAGTCCAACTTTGTTTCTCTACCATCAAGCTTCTCCTTTGTTGCTGCTCCAAGCCCCGTCCAAGGTGACCTTGAATACTTTCAGGGATGGGACACCCACAACTTCTCTGGGCAACCTGTTCCAGTGTTCCAGCACTCCCACAGTAAAAAAGGCCTTCCTTTCATCTAATATGTGTAGGAAATCATAAATCTAGGCATAGAAGCTTGGAGTGCAAATTTGAAATTCTTTGGATTTGAAGCACATTTTATATGAATACTGACTTACAGATGACTAAAAGATGTTGATGGGCATTTGAGCTGACAAGTTTTGAAAAAGTGCACGGAAATTAAAATTGAAACCACTAAAATTAAAAACTCCTTGCCATTTTCTTTTTCCTCTCCTATTCAAAATTGCATATGTCAGATATCAGTGCTTCATGCAAACCTCTCAGATGCTCTCAGAGAAAAAGCTTTTCTTTCAGACTAAGTTGCGGTTGACGTAGAACACTAGCAGGAGTGAAAGATTTTCTGGGCATCGGGGCAGCCCGTTCTCCTTGGATTTGTGTGCAGAATGCATTTTATCCAAACTGGAAAATAGATCCCAGCTCTGTTCTATTCATCATCCTTACTTCATCAGGCCAGAAGATTCTGTGAAAAGTAGCCTGTGGACCTTGAAGACAGCGCATGTGAACCAGATGAGAGGTGATAGAGAAGATGAGGGAGAGAAGAAAGAGCATGAGGCTGAAACCAGAAAGTATTTCTCCACGTGATCATGGAAGATTGCAGGAGCCACTTGGTACTATCAAACCAGCCCAACTTGGCACTTGTGCCACCTTGGGTCTGGGAGCCATGTTGCATATCGTGCATTTTAAGGAGCCAGCTGGCCACACCCAGCCATATGCCCCCAAACACAAACCAAGGCCCTTTTCTCTGGCAAACAAAACTCAGCTACCCTGCTTCTGGATGGCAGATTGCAGGAACCACTTGGTACTATCAAACCAGCCCAACTTGGCACTGGTGCCACCATGGGTCTGGTCACCATCCTGCCTATTGTAGCTTTTCAGGAGCCAGCCGGTCACTCTCAGCCATAGGCCCCCAACACAAACCTCGGCCCGTTTCCCTGGCAAACAAAAGTAAGCTGCCCCGCTTCTGCATGGCAGATTGCAGGAGCTACTTAGTACTATCAAATCAGCCCGACTTGGCACAGGTGCCACCTTGGATCTGGGAACCATCCTGTGTATCGTGGATTTTCAGGGGCCAGCCGGCCACTCTCAGCCATATGCCCCCAAAAACAAACCACGGACCTTTTCTCTGGCAAACAAAAATCAGCTGCCCCACTTCTGGATGGCAGATTGCAGGAGCCACTTGGGACTATCACACCAGCACAACATGGCACTGCTGCCACCTTGGATCTGGGAACAATCCTGCGTATCGTACATATTCAGGAACCAGCCGAACACTCCCAGCCACAGGCCCCCAAACACAAACAACGGCCCTTTTCTCTGGCAAACAAAACTCAACTGCCCCTCTTCTGGATGGCAAATTGCAGGACGCACTTGGTACTACAAAAAGAGCCCGACTTGGCAGTGGTGCCACCTTGGCTCTGGGAACCATCCTGCGTATCGAGCATTTTAAGGAGCCAGCCGGCAATTCCCAGCCGTATGCCCCAAAAAGAAACCATGGACCTTTTCTCTGGCAAAAAAAACTCAGCTGTCCCGCTTCTGGATGGCAGATTGCAGGAGTTACTTTGAACCATACAACCAGCCTTACTTGGCACTGGTGCCACCTTGGATCTGGGAACCATCCTGCCTATCGTTGATTTTCAGGGGCCAGCCGGCCACTCTCAGCCACAGGCCCCCAAACAAAATCAACGGCGCTGTTCCCTGGAAAATAAAACACGCCTGCCAACTTTTTGATGGAGTTTGCAGGAGCCACTTGGTACTATCAAACCAGCCCGACTTGGCACTGGTGCCACCTTGGGTCTGGGAAACATCCTGTGTATCGTGGATTCTTAGGAGCCAGCCGGCCACTCCTAGCCACAGGCCCCCAAACAAAAACCTAGGCCTATTTCTCTGGCAAACAAAAGTAAGCTGCCCTGCTTCTGGATGGCAGATTGCAGGAGGCACTTGACACTGTCAAACGAGCCCCACTTGGCACTGCTGCCACCTTGGATCTGGGAACCATCCTTCCTATCGTGGATTTTCAGGGGCCAGCCGGTCACTCTCAGCCATAGGCCCCAAACACAAACCACGGCCCTTTTCTCTGGAAAACAAAACTCAACTGCCCCTCTTCTGGATGGCAGATTGCAGGAGCCACTGGGTACTATGAAACCAGCCCTACTTGGCACTGATGCCACCTTGGGTCTGGGAACCATGCTGCGTATCATGGATTTTCAGGAGCCAGCCGGCCACTGCCAGCCGCAGGCCCCGAAACACAAACAACAGCCTTTTTCTCTGGCAAACAAAATTCAGCTGCCCCGCTACTGGATGGCAGATTGCAGGAGCCACTTGGTACTATCAAACCAGCCCAACTTGGAACTGGTGCCACCTTGGGTCTGGGAACCATGCTGCGTAACACAGATTCTAAGGCGCCAGTCGGCCACTACGAGCCACAAGCCCCCAAACACAAACAACGGCGCTATTCTCTGGCAAACAAAACTCAACTGCCCCTCTTCTGGATGGCAAATTGCAGGACGCACTTGGTACTATAAAAACAGCCCGACTTGGCACTGGTGCCCCCTTGGGTCTGGGAACCATCCTGCGTATCGATCTTTTTAATGAGACAGCCGGCCACTCCCAGCCATATGCCCCCAAACACAACCCACGGCCCTTTTCTCTGGCAAACAAAACTCAACTGCACCGCTTCTGGATGGCAGATTGCAGGAGCCACTTGGTACTATCAAACCAGCCCGACTTGGCACTGGTGCCACCTTGGGTCTGGGAACCATCCTGCGTATTGTGGGTTGTCAGGAGCCAGCCGAACACTCTCGGCCACAGACCCCAATTAAAAACAACGGCCCGTTTCACAGGCAAACAAAACTCAGCTGCCCCGCTTCTGGATGGGAGATTGCAGGAGGCACTTGGTGTAATCAAACCAGCCCGACTTGGCACTGGTGCCACCTTGGGTCTGGGAACCATCCTGCGTATCGTGGATTCTAAGGAGCCAGCCGGCCACTCCTAGCCACAGGCCCCCAAACAAAAACCTAGGCCTATTTCTCTGGCAAACAAAAGTAAGCTGCCCTGCTTCTGGATGGCAGATTGCAGGAGACACTTGGTACTATCAAACCAGCCCGACTTGGCACTGCTGCCACCTTGGATCTGGGAACCATGCTCTGTATCGTGGATATTCAGGGGCCAGCCGGCCACTCTCAGCCATATGTCCCCAAACAGAAACCTCGGCCCGTTTCTCTGGCAAACAAAACTCAACTGCCCCTCTTCTGGATGGCAAATTGCAGGATGAACTTGATACTAAAACCGCAGGCCGACTTGGTAGTGGTGACACCTTGGGCCTGGGAACCATCATGCGTATCGAGCATTTTAAGGAGCCAGCCGGCCACTCCCAGCAATATGCCCCCAAAAACAATCCACAGAATTTTCCTCTGGCAAACAAAAATCAGCTGCCTCGCTTCTGGATGGCAGATTGCAGGAGCCACTTTGCACCATCAAACCAGCCCGACTTGGCACTGGTGCCACATTGCATCTGGGAACCATGCTGCCTAGCGTGGATTTTCAGGAGCCAGCCGGCCACTCTCAGCTATATGCCCCCAAACAAAACCCACGGCCCGTTTCCCTGGCAAACAAAATTAAGCTGCCCCGCTTCTGGATGGCAGATTGCAGGACGCACTTGGTAGTATCAAACCAGCAAAACTTGGCACTGGTGCCACCTTGGGTCTGGGAACCATCCTGCGTATCGTGGGTTCAAAGGAGCCAGCCGGTCACTCCCAGCCACAGGCCCCCAAATACAAACAATGGCGCTTTTCCCTGGAAAACAAAACTCGCCTGCCAACTTTTTGATGGCAGATTGCAGGAGCCACTTGGTACTATCAAACCAGCCCAACTTGGCACTGGTGCCACCATGGGTCGGGTAACCATCCTGCCTATTGTAGCTTTCCAGGAGCCAGCCGGTCACTCCCAGCCATAGGTCCCCAGTCACAAACCTCGGCCCGTTTCCCTGGCAAACAAAAGTAAGCTACCCCGCTTCTGGATGGCAGATTGCAGGAGCCACTTGGTACTATCAAACCAGCCCAACTTGGCACTGGTGCCACCTTGGGTCTGGGAACCATGCTGCGTAACACAGATTCTAAGGCGCCAGTCGGCCACTACGAGCCACAAGCCCCCAAACACAAACAACGGCGCTATTCTCTGGCAAACAAAACTCAACTGCCCCTCTTCTGGATGGCAAATTGCAGGACGCACTTGGTACTATAAAAACAGCCCGACTTGGCACTGGTGCCCCCTTGGGTCTGGGAACCATCCTGCGTATCGATCTTTTTAATGAGACAGCCGGCCACTCCCAGCCATATGCCCCCAAACACAACCCACGGCCCTTTTCTCTGGCAAACAAAACTCAACTGCACCGCTTCTGGATGGCAGATTGCAGGAGCCACTTGGTACTATCAAACCAGCCCGACTTGGCACTGGTGCCACCTTGGGTCTGGGAACCATCCTGCGTATTGTGGGTTGTCAGGAGCCAGCCGAACACTCTCGGCCACAGACCCCAATTAAAAACAACGGCCCGTTTCACAGGCAAACAAAACTCAGCTGCCCCGCTTCTGGATGGGAGATTGCAGGAGGCACTTGACACTGTGAAACCAGCCCCACTTGGCACTGGTGCCACCTTGGGTCTGGGAACCATGCTGCGTATCATGGATTTTCAGGAGCCAGCCGGCCACTCCCAGCCACAGGCCCCCAAACACAAACCACAGCCTTTTTGTCTGGCAAACAAAATTCAGCTGCCCCGCTTCTGGATGGCAGATTGCAGGAGCCACTTGGGACTATCACACCAGCACAACATGGCACTGCTGCCACCTTGGATCTGGGAACCATCCTTCCTATCGTGGATTTTCAGGGGCCAGCCGGTCACTCTCAGCCATAGGCCCCAAACACAAACCACGGCCCTTTTCTCTGGAAAACAAAACTCAACTGCCCCTCTTCTGGATGGCAGATTGCAGGAGCCACTGGGTACTATGAAACCAGCCCTACTTGGCACTGATGCCACCTTGGGTCTGGGAACCATGCTGCGTATCATGGATTTTCAGGAGCCAGCCGGCCACTGCCAGCCACAGGCCCCGAAACACAAACAACAGCCTTTTTCTCTGCCAAACAAAATTCAGCTGCCCCGCTTCTGGATGGCAGATTGCAGGAACCACTTGGTACTAACAAACCAGCCCGACTTGGCACTGATGCCACCTTGGGTCTGGGAACCATCCTGCGTATCGTGGATTCAAAGGAGCCAGCTGGCCACTCCCAGCCACAGGCCCCAAAACACACACAACGGTGCTTTTCCCTGGAAAACAAAACTCGCCTGCCAAACTTTTGATGGCAGATTGCAGGAGCCACTTGGTATTATCAAACCAGCCCAACTTGGCACTGGTGCCACCATGGGTCTGGTCACCATCCTGCCTATCGTAGCTTTTCAGGAGCCAGCCAGCCACCCCCAGCCAGAGGCCCCCAGACAAATATTTCGGCCCGTTTCCCTGGCAAACAAAAGTAAGCTGCCCCGCTTCTGGATGGCAGATTGCAGGAGCCACTTTGCACCATCAAACCAGCCCAACTTGGCACTGGTGCCAACTCAGGTCTGGGAACCATCCTGCGTATCGTGGGTTCTAAGGAGCCAGCTGGCCACTCCCAACCACAGGCCCCCAAACACAAACAACGGCGCTTTTCCCTGGAAAACAAAACTCGCCTGCCAACTTTTTGATGGCAGATTGCAGGAGCCACTTGGTACTATCAAACCAGCCCAACTTGGCACTGGTGCCACCATGGGACAGGTCACCATCCTGCCTATCGTAGCTTTTCAGGAGCCAGCCGGTCACTCCCAGCCATAGGCCCCCAGACACAAACCTCGGCCCGTTTCCCTGGCAAACAAAAGTAAGCTGCCCCGCTTCTGCATGGCAGATTGCAGGAGCTACTTAGTACTATCAAACCAACCCGACTTGGCACTGGTGACACCTCTGGTCTGGGAACCATCCTGCCTATCGTGGATTTTCAGGGGCCAGCCGGCCACTCTCAGCCATATGCCCCAAAAACAAACCACGGCCCTTTTCTCTGGCAAACAAAACTCAACTGCCCCTCTTCTGGATGGCAAATTTTAGGACGCACTTTGTACTACGAAAACCGCCCGACGTGGCACTGGTGCCACCTTGTGTCAGGGAACCATCCTGCATATCGAGCTTTTTAAGGAGCCAGCCGGCCACGCCCAGCCATATACCCCCAAAAACAAACCACGGACCATTTCTCTTGGAAACCAAAATCCGCTGCCCCGCGTCTGTATGGCAGATTGCAGGAGCCACTTTGCACCATCAAACCAGCCCGACTTGGCACTGGTGCCACCTTGGGTCTGGGAACAATCCTGCATATCGTGGATTCTAAGGAGCCAGCCGGTCACTCCCTGCCACAGGCCCCCAAACACAAACAACGGCGCTTTTCCCTGGAAAACAAAATTCGCCTGCCAGCTTTTTGATGGCAGATTGCAGGAGCCACTTGGTACTATCAAATCATCCCAACTTGGCACTGGTGCCACTATGGGTCTGGGAACCATCCTGCCTATTGTAGCATTTCAGGAGCCAGCCGGTCACTCCCAGCCATAGGCCCCCAGACACAAACCTCGGACCGTTTCCCTGGCAAACAAAATTAAGCTGCCCCGATTCTGGATGGCAGATTGCAGGAGCCACTTGGTTGTGTCAAACCAGCCCGACTTGGCACTGGTGCCACCTTGGGTCTGGGAACCATCCTGCGTAACGTGGATTCTAAGCAGCCACCCGGCCACTCTGAGCCACAGGCCCCCAAACACAAACAACGACGCTTTTCCCTGGAAAACAAAACTCGCCTGCCAAATTTGATGGCAGATTGCAGGAGCCACTTGGTACTATCAAACCAGCCCAACTTGGCACTGGTGCCACGTCTGGTCTGGGAACCATCCTGCCTATCGTAGCTTTTCAGGAGCCAGCCGGTCACTCCCAGCCATAGACCCCCAGACACAAACCTCGGCCCGTTTCCCTGGAAAACAAAAGTAAGTTACCCCGATTCTGGATGGCAGATTGCAGGAGCCACTTGGTACTATCAAATCAGCCCAACTTGGCACTGGTGCCACCATGGGTCTGGTAAACATCCTGCCTATCGTAGCTTTTCAGGAGCCAGCCGGTCACTCCCTGCCATAGGCCCCCGGACACAAACCTCGGCCCGTTTCCCTGGCAAACAAAAGTAATCTACCCCACTTCTGGATGGCAGATTGCAGGACGCACTTGGTACTATCAAACCAGCCCAACTTGGCACTGGTGCCACGTCAAGTCTAGGAACCATCCTGCGTATCGTGGATTCTAAGGAGCCAGCCTGCCACTCCCAGCCATAGGCCTCTAAACAAAAACAACGGCGCTTTTCCCTGGTAAAGAAAACTTGCCTGCCAACTTTTTGATGGCAGATTGCAGGAGCCACTTGGTACTATCAAACCAGCCCAACTTGGCACTGGTGCCACCATGGGTCTGGTCACCATCCTGCCTATCGTAGCTTTTCAGGAGCCAGCCGGTCACTCCCAGCCATAGGCCCCCAGACACAAAGCTCGGCCCGTTTCCCTGGCAAACAAAAGTAAGCTGCCCCGCTTCTGGATGGCAGATTGCAGGAACCACTTGGTACTATCAAACCAGCCCGACTTGGCACTGGTGCCACCTCTGGTCTGGGAACCATCCTGCGTATCGTGGATTCTAAGGAGCCAGCTGGCCACTCCCAGCCACAGGCCCCCAAACACAAACAACGGCGCTTTTCCCTGGAAAACAAAACTCACCTGCCAATTTTTTGATGGCAGATTGCAGGAGCCACTTGGTACTATCAAACCAGCCCAACTTGGCACTGGTGCCGCCATGGGTCTTGTCACCATCCTGCCTATCGTAGCTTTTCACGAGCCAGCCGGTCACTCCCAGCCATAGGACCCCAGACAAAAACCTCGGCCCGTTTCCCTGGAAAACAAAAGTAAGCTGCCCCGCTTCTGGATGGCAGATTGTAGGACGCATTTGTTACTATCAAACCCGCCCGACTTGGCACTGGTGCCACCACTGGTCTGGGAACCATCCTGCGTATCGTGGATTCTAAAGAGCCAGCCGGCCACTCCCAGCCACAGGCACCCATACACAAACAACGGCACTTTTCCCTGGAAAACAAAACTCGCCTGCCAACTTTTTGATGGCAGATTGCAGGAGCCACTTGGTACTATCAAACCAGCCCAACTTGGCACTGGTGCCACCATGGGTCTGGTCACCATCCTGCCTATCGTAGCTTTTCAGGAGCCAGCCGGTCACTCCCAGCCATAGGCCCCCAGACAAAAACCTCGGCCCGTTTCCCTGGCAAACAAAAGTAAGCTGCCCCGCTTCTGGATGGCAGATTGCAGGATCCACTTGGTACTATCAAACCAGCCCGACTTGGCACTGGTGCCACGACAAGTCTGGGAACCATCCTGCGTATCGTGGATTCTAATGAGCCAGCCGGCCACTCCCAGCCACAGGCCCCCAAACAAAAACAACGGCGCTTTTCCCTGGAAAACAAAACTCGCCTGCCAAGTTTTTGATGGCAGATTGCAGGAGCCACTTGGTACCATCAAACCAGCCCAACTTGGCACTGGTGCCACCTTGGGTCTGGTCACCATCCTGCCTATCGTAACTTTTCAGGAGCCAGCCGGTCACTCCCAGCCATAGGCCCCCAGACACAAACCTCGGCCCGTTTCCCTGGCAAACAAAAGTAAGCTGCCCCGCTTCTGGATGGGAGATTGCAGGAGCCACTTTGCACCATCAAACCAGCCCGACTAGGCACTGGTGCCACCTTGGGTCTGGGAACCATCCTGCGTATGGTGGATTCTAAGGAGCCAGCCGGCCACTCCCAGCCACAGGCCCCTAAACACATCAACGGCGCTTTTCCCTGGAAAACAAAACTCGCCTGCCAAACTTTTGATGGCAGATTGCAGGAGCCACTTGGTACTATCAAACCAGCCCAACTTGGGACTGGTGCCACCATGGGTCTGGTCACCATCCTGGCTATCGTAGCTTTTCAGGAGCCAGCCGGTCACTCGCAGCCATAGGCCCCCAGACACAAACCTCGGCCCGTTTCCCTGGCAAACAAAAGTAAGCTGCCCTGCTTCTGGATGGCAGATTGCAGGAACCACTTGGTACTATCAAACCAGCAAAACTTGGCACTGGTGCCACCTTGGGTCTGGATACCATGGTGCGTATCGTGGATTCTAAGGAGCCAGCCGGCCACTCCCAGCCACAGGCCCCCAAACAAAAACAACGGCGCTTTTCCCTGGAAAACAAAACTCGCCTACCAACGTTTTGATGGCAGATTGCAGGAGCCACTTGGTACTATCAAACCAGCCCAACTTGGCACTGGTGCCACCATGGGTCTGGTCACCATCCTGCCTATCGTAACTTTTCAGGAGCCAGCCGGTCACTCCCAGCCATAGGTCCCCAGACACAAAGCTCGGCCCGTTTCCCTGGCAAAGGAAATTAAGCTGCCCCGCTTCTGGATGGCAGATTGCAGGAGCCACTTGGTACTATCAAACCAGCCCGACTTGGCACTGGTGCCACCTCTGGTCTGGGAACCATCCTGCGTATCGTGGATTCTAAGGAGCCAGTCGGCCACTCCCAGCCACAGGCCCCCAAACACAAACAACGGCCCGTTTCCGTGGCAAACAAAAGTAAGCTGCCCCGCTTCTGGATGGCAGATTGCAGGAGCCACTTGGTACTATCAAACCAGCCCGACTTGGCACTGGTGCCACCTCTGGTCTGGGAACCATCCTGCGTATTGTGGTTTCTAAGGAGCCAGCCGGCCACTCCCAACCACAGGCCCCCAAACACAAACAACGGCGCTTTTCCCTGGAAAACAAAACTCGCCTGCCAACGTTTTGATGGCAGATTGCAGGAGCCACTTGGTACTATCAAACCAGCCCAACTTGGCACTGGTGCCACCATGGGTCTTGTCACCATCCTGCCTATCGTAGCTTTCAGGAGCCAGCCGGTCACTGCCTGCCATAGGCCCCGAGACACAAACCTCGGCCCGTTTCCCTGGCAAACAAAAGTAAGCTGCCCCGCTTCTGGATGGCAGATTGCAGGAGCCACTTGGTACTATCAAACCAGCCCGACTTGGCACTGGTGCCACTTCTGGTCTGGGAACCATCCTGCGTATCGTGGATTTTATGGAGCCAGCCGGTCAGTCCCAGCCATAGGCCCCCAAACACAAACAACGATCCGTTTCCCTGGCAAACAAAAGTAAGCTGCCCCGCTTCTGGATGGCAGATTGCAGGAACCACTTGGTAGTATCAAACCAGCCCAACTTGGCACTGGTGCCACCTCTGGTCTGGGAACCATCCTGCCTATCGTGGTTTCTAAGGAGCCAGCCGGCCACTCCCAACCATAGACCCCCAGACACAAACCTCGGCCCGTTTCCCTGAAAAACAAAAGTAAGCTACCCCGATTCTGGATGGCAGATTGCAGGAGCCACTTGGTACTATCAAATCAGCCCAACTTGGCACTGGTGCCACCATGGGTCTGGTAAACATCCTGCCTATCGTAGCTTTTCAGGAGCCAGCCGGCCACTCTCAGCCATATGCCCCCAAAAACAAACCACGGCCCTTTTCTCTGGCAAACAAAACTCAACTGCCCCTCTTCTGGATGGCAAATTTTAGGACGCACTTTGTACTACGAAAACCGCCCGACGTGGCACTGGTGCCACCTTGTGTCAGGGAACCATCCTGCATATCGAGCTTTTTAAGGAGCCAGCCGGCCACGCCCAGCCATAAACCCCCAAAAACAAACCACGGACTATTTCTCTTGGAAACAAAAATCCGCTGCCCCACGTCTGTATGGCAGATTGCAGGAGCCACTTTGCACCATCAAACCAGCCCGACTTGGCACTGGTGCCACCTTGGGTCTGGGAACAATCCTGCATATCGTGGATTCTAAGGAGCCAGCCGGCCACTCCCAGCCACAGGCCCCCAAACACAAACAACGGCGCTTTTCCCTGGAAAACAAAATTCGCCTGCCAACTTTTTGATGGCAGATTGCAGGAGCCACTTGGTACTATCAAATCATCCCAACTTGGCACTGGTGCCACTATGGGTCTGGGAACCATCCTGCCTATTGTAGCATTTCAGGAGCCAGCCGGTCACTCCCAGCCATAGGCCCCCAGACACAAACCTCGGACCGTTTCCCTGGCAAACAAAATTAAGCTGCCCCGATTCTGGATGGCAGATTGCAGGAGCCACTTGGTTGTGTCAAACCAGCCCGACTTGGCACTGGTGCCACCTTGGGTCTGGGAACCATCCTGCGTATCGTGGATTCTAAGCAGCCACCCGGCCACTCTGAGCCACAGGCCCCCAAACAAAAACTACGGCGCTTTTCCCTGGAAAACAAAACTCGCCTGCCAACTTTTTGATGGCAGATTGCAGGAGCCACTTGGTACTATCAAACCAGCCCAACTTGGCACTGGTGCCACGTCTGGTCTGGGAACCATCCTGCCTATCGTAGCTTTTCAGGAGCCAGCCGGTCACTCCCAGCCATAGACCCCCAGACACAAACCTCGGCCCGTTTCCCTGGCAAACAAAAGTAAGCTGCCCCGCTTTTGGATGGCAGATTGCAGGAGCCACGTTGCACCATCAAACCAGCCCCACGTGGCACTGGTGCCACCTTGGGTCTGGGAACAAGATGGGCTGGTTTGATAGTACCAAGTGGCTCCTGCAATCTGCCATCCAGAAGCGGGACAGCTTACTTTTTTTTCCCAGGGAAACGGGCCGAGGTATTTGTCTGGGGGCCTATGGCTGGGAGTGACCGGCTGGCTACTGAAAAGCTACGATAGGCAGGATGGTTACCAGACTCATGGTGCCACCAGTGCCAAGTCGGGCTGCTTTGATAATACTAAATAGCTCCTGCAATCTGCCATCCAGACGCGGGGCAGCGGATTTTTGTTTGCTGGAGAAAAGTTCCGTGGTTTTTTTTTTGGGGGTATATGACTGGACGTGGCCGGCTGGCTCCTTAAAAAGCTCTATACGCAGGATTGTTCCCTGACCCAAGGTGGCATCAGTGCCAAGTCGGGCTGTTTTCGTAGTACCAAGTGCGTCCTGCAATTTGCCATCCAGAAGCGGGGCAGCCTACTTTTGTTTGCCAGGGAAACGTGCCGAGGTATTTGTCTGGGGGCCTATGGGTGGGAGTGAGCGGCTGGCTCCTGAAAAGCTACGATAGGCAGGATGGTGACCAGACGCATGGTGGCACCAGTGCCAAGTTGGGCTGGTTTGATAGTACCAAGTGGCTCCTGCAATCTGCCATCAAGAAGTTGGCAGGCGAGTTTTGTTTTCCAGGGAAAAGCGCCGTTGTTTTTGTTTAGAGGCCTGTGGCTGGGAGTGGCCGCCTGTCCTCGTAGAATCTACGTTACGCAGCATGGTTCCCAGAGCCAAGGTGGCACCAGGGCCAAGTCGGGCTGGTTTGTAAGTACCAAGTGCATCCTGCAATCTGCCATCCAAAAGCGGGGCAGCTTACTTTTGTTTGCCAGGGAAACGGGCCGAGGTTTGTGTCCGGGGGCCTATGGCAGGGAGTGACCGGCTGGCTCCTGAAAAGCTACGATAGGCAGGATGTTTACCAGACCCATGGTGGCACCAGTGCCAAGTTGGGCTGATTTGATAGTACCAAGTGGCTCCTGCAATCTGCCATCCAGAATCGGGGTAACTTACTTTTGTTTTCCAGGGAAACGGGCCGAGGTTTGTGTCTGGGGGTCTATGGCTGGGAGTGACCGGCTGGCTCCTGAAAAGCTACAATAGGCAGGATGGTTCCCAGACCAGAGGTGGCACCAGTGCCAAGTTGGGCTGGTTTGATAGTACCAAGTGGCTCCTGCAATCTGCCATCAAAAAGTTGGCAGGCGAGTTTTGTTTTCCAGGGAAAAGCGCCGTTGTTTGTGTTTGGGGGCCTGTGGCTCAGAGTGGCCGGGTGGCTGCTTAGAATCCACGTTACGCAGGATGGTTCCCAGACCCAAGGTGGCACCAGTGCCAAGTCGGGCTGGTTTGACACAACCAAGTGCGTCCTGCAATCTGCCATCCAGAATCGGGGCAGCTTAATTTTGTTTGCCAGGGAAACGGTCCGAGGTTTGTGTCTGGGGGCCTATGGCTGGGAGTGACCGGCTGGCTCCTGAAATGCTACAATAGGCAGGATGGTTCCCAGACCCATAGTGGCACCAGTGCCAAGTTGGGATGATTTGATAGTACCAAGTGGCTCCTGCAATCTGCCATCAAAAAGCTGGCAGGCGAATTTTGTTTTCCAGGGAAAAGCGCCGTTGTTTGTGTTTGGGGGCCTGTGGCAGGGAGTGGCCGGCTGGCTCCTTAGAATCCACGATATGCAGGATTGTTCCCAGACCCAAGGTGGCACCAGTGCCAAGTCGGGCTGGTTTGATGGTGCAAAGTGGCTCCTGCAATCTGCCATACAGACGCGGGGCAGCGGATTTTTGTTTCCAAGAGAAATGGTCCGTGGTTTGTTTTTGGGGGTATATGGCTGGGCGTGGCCGGCTGGCTCCTTAAAAAGCTCGATATGCAGGATGGTTCCCTGACACAAGGTGGCACCAGTGCCACGTCGGGCGGTTTTCGTAGTACAAAGTGCGTCCTAAAATTTGCCATCCAGAAGAGGGGCAGTTGAGTTTTGTTTGCCAGAGAAAAGGGCCGTGGTTTGTTTTTGGGGCATATGGCTGAGAGTGGCCGGCTGGCCCCTGAAAATCCACGATAGGCAGGATGGTTCCCAGACCAGAGGTGTCACCAGTGCCAAGTCGGGCTGGTTTGATAGTACTAAGTAGCTCCTGCAATCTGCCATGCAGAAGCGGGGCAGCTTACTTTTGTTTGCCAGGGAAACGGGCCGAGGTTTGTGTCTGGGGGCCTATGGCTGGGAGTGACCGGCTGGCTCCTGAAAAGCTACGATAGGCAGGATGGTGACCAGACCCATGGTGGCAGCAGTGCCAAGTTGGGCTGGTTTGATAGTACCAAGTGGCTCCTGCAATCTGCCATCAAAAAGTTGGCAGGCGAGTTTTGTTTTCCAGGGAAAAGCGCCGTTGTTTGTGTTTGGGGGCCTGTGGCTGGGAGTGGCCAGCTGGCTCCTTAGAACCCACGATACGCAGGATGGTTCCCAGACCTGAGTTGGCACCAGTGCCAAGTTGGGCTGGTTTGATAGTACCAAGTGGCTCCTGCAATCTGCCATCCAGAAGCGGGGTAGCTTACTTTTGTTTGCCAGGGAAACGGGCCGAAATATTTGTCTGGGGGCCTCTGGCTGGGGGTGGCTGGCTGGCTCCTGAAAAGCTACGATAGGCAGGATGGTGACCAGACCCATGGTGGCACCAGTGCCAAGTTGGGCTGGTTTGATAATACCAAGTGGCTCCTGCAATCTGCCATCAAATGTTTGGCAGGCGAGTTTTGTTTTCCAGGGAAAAGCACCGTTGTGTGTGTTTTGGGGCCTGTGGCTGGGAGTGGCCAGCTGGCTCCTTTGAATCCACGATACGCAGGATGGTTCCCAGACCCAAGGTGGCATCAGTGCCAAGTCGGGCTGTTTTGTTAGTACCAAGTGGTTCCTGCAATCTGCCATCCAGAAGCGGGGCAGCTGAATTTTGTTTGCCAGAGAAAAAGGCTGTTGTTTGTGTTTCGGGGCCTGTGGCTGGCAGTGGCCGGCTGGCTCCTGAAAATCCATGATACGCAGCATGGTTCCCAGACCCAAGGTGGCATCAGTGCCAAGTAGGGCTGATTTCATAGTACCCAGTGGCTCCTGCAATCTGCCATCCAGAAGAGGGGCAGTTGAGTTTTGTTTTCCAGAGAAAAGGGCCGTGGTTTGTGTTTGGGGCCTATGGCTGAGAGTGACCGGCTGGCCCCTGAAAATCCACGATAGGAAGGACGGTTCCCAGATCCAAGGTGGCAGCAGTGCCATGTTGTGCTGGTGTGATAGTCCCAAGTGGCTCCTGCAAGCTGCCATCCAGAAGCGGGGCAGCTGAATTTTGTTTGCCAGACAAAAAGTCTGTGGTTTGTGTTTGGGGGCCTGTGGCTGGGAGTGGCCGGCTGGCTCCTGAAAATCCATGATACGCAGCATGGTTCCCAGACCCAAGGTGGCACCAGTGCCAAGTGGGGCTGGTTTCACAGTGTCAAGTGCCTCCTGCAATCTCCCATCCAGAAGCGGGGCAGCTGAGTTTTGTTTGCCTGTGAAACGGGCCGTTGTTTTTAATTGGGGTCTGTGGCCGAGAGTGTTCGGCTGGCTCCTGACAACCCACAATACGCAGGATGGTTCCCAGACCCAAGGTGGCACCAGTGCCAAGTCGGGCTGGTTTGATAGTACCAAGTGGCTCCTGCAATCTGCCATCCAGAAGCGGTGCAGTTGAGTTTTGTTTGCCAGAGAAAAGGGCCGTGGGTTGTGTTTGGGGGCATATGGCTGGGAGTGGCCGGCTGTCTCATTAAAAAGATCGATACGCAGGATGGTTCCCAGACCCAAGGGGGCACCAGTGCCAAGTCGGGCTGTTTTTATAGTACCAAGTGCGTCCTGCAATTTGCCATCCAGAAGAGGGGCAGTTGAGTTTTGTTTGCCAGAGAATAGCGCCGTTGTTTGTGTTTGGGGGCTTGTGGCTCGTAGTGGCCGACTGGCGCCTTAGAATCTGTGTTACGCAGCATGGTTCCCAGACCCAAGGTGGCACCAGTGCCAAGTTGGGCTGGTTTGATAGTACCAAGTGGCTCCTGCAATCTGCCATCCAGAAGCGGGGTAGCTTACTTTTGTTTGCCAGGGAAACGGGCCGAGGTTTGTGACTGGGGACCTATGGCTGGGAGTGACCGGCTGGCTCCTGGAAAGCTACAATAGGCAGGATGGTTACCAGACCCATGGTGGCACCAGTGCCAAGTTGGGCTGGTTTGATAGTACCAAGTGGCTCCTGCAATCTGCCATCAAAAAGTTGGCAGGCGAGTTTTGTTTTCCAGGGAAAAGCGCCGTTGTTTGTGTTTGGGGGCCTGTGGCTGGGAGTGGCCAGCTGGCTCCTTAGAACCCACGATACGCAGGATGGTTCCCAGACCTGAGTTGGCACCAGTGCCAAGTTGGGCTGGTTTGATAGTACCAAGTGGCTCCTGCAATCTGCCATCCAGAAGCGGGGCAGCTTACTTTTGTTTGCCAGGGAAACGGGCCGAAATATTTGTCTGGGGGCCTCTGGCTGGGGGTGGCTGGCTGGCTCCTGAAAAGCTACGATAGGCAGGATGGTGACCAGACCCATGGTGGCACCAGTGCCAAGTTGGGCTGGTTTGATAATAACAAGTGGCTCCTGCAATCTGCCATCAAAAGTTTGGCAGGCGAGTTTTGTTTTCCAGGGAAAAGCACCGTTGTGTGTGTTTTGGGGCCTGTGGCTGGGAGTGGCCAGCTGGCTCCTTTGAATCCACGATACGCAGGATGGTTCCCAGACCCAAGGTGGCATCAGTGCCAAGTCGGGCTGGTTTGTTAGTACCAAGTGGTTCCTGCAATCTGCCATCCAGAAGCGGGGCAGCTGAATTTTGTTTGCCAGAGAAAAAGGCTGTTGTTTGTGTTTCGGGGCCTGTGGCTGGCAGTGGCCGGCTGGCTCCTGAAAATCCATGATACGCAGCATGGTTCCCAGACCCAAGGTGGCATCAGTGCCAAGTAGGGCTGGTTTCATAGTACCCAGTGGCTCCTGCAATCTGCCATCCAGAAGAGGGGCAGTTGAGTTTTGTTTTCCAGAGAAAAGGGCCGTGGTTTGTGTTTGGGGCCTATGGCTGAGAGTGACCGGCTGGCCCCTGAAAATCCACGATAGGAAGGATGGTTCCCAGATCCAAGGTGGCACCAGTGCCAAGTTTTGCTGGTTTGATACTACCAAGTGCGTCCTGCAATCTGCCATCCAGAAGCGGGGCAGCTTAATTTTGTTTGCCAGGGAAACGGGCCGTGGGTTTTGTTTGGGGGCATATAGCTGAGAGTGGCCGGCTGGCTCCTGAAAATCCACGCTAGGCAGCATGGTTCCCAGATGCAATGTGGCACCAGTGCCAAGTCGGGCTGGTTTGATGGTGCAAAGTGGCTCCTGCAATCTGCCATCCAGAAGCGAGGCAGCTGATTTTTGTTTGCCAGAGGAAAATTCCGTGGATTGTTTTTGGGGGCATATTGCTGGGAGTGGCCGGCTGGCTCCTTAAAATGCTCGATACGCATGATGGTTCCCAGGCCCAAGGTGTCACCACTACCAAGTCGGCCTGCGGTTTTAGTATCAAGTTCATCCTGCAATTTGCCATCCAGAAGAGGGGCAGTTGAGTTTTGTTTGCCAGAGAAACGGGCCGAGGTTTCTGTTTGGGGACATATGGCTGAGAGTGGCCGGCTGGCCCCTGAATAGCCACGATACAGAGCATGGTTCCCAGATCCAAGGTGGCACCAGTGCCAAGTCGGGCTGGTTTGATAGTACCAAGTGTCTCCTGCAATCTGCCATCCAGAAGCAGGGCAGCTTACTTTTGTTTGCCAGAGAAATAGGCCTAGGTTTTTGTTTGGGGGCCTGTGGCTAGGAGTGGCCGGCTGGCTCCTTAGAATCCACGATACGCAGGATGGTTCCCAGACCCAAGGTGGCACCAGTGCCAAGTCGGGCTGGTTTGATTACACCAAGTGCCTCCTGCAATCTCCCATCCAGAAGCGGGGCAGCTGAGTTTTGTTTGCCTGTGAAACGGGCCGTTGTTTTTAATTGGGGTCTGTGGCCGAGAGTGTTCGGCTGGCTCCTGACAACCCACAATACGCAGGATGGTTCCCAGACCCAAGGTGGCACCAGTGCCAAGTCGGGCTGGTTTGATAGTACCAAGTGGCTCCTGCAATCTGCCATCCAGAAGCGGTGCAGTTGAGTTTTGTTTGCCAGAGAAAAGGGCCGTGGGTTGTGTTTGGGGGCATATGGCTGGGAGTGGCCGGCTGTCTCAGTAAAAAGATCGATACGCAGGATGGTTCCCAGACCCAAGGGGGCACCAGTGCCAAGTCGGGCTGTTTTTATAGTACCAAGTGCGTCCTGCAATTTGCCATCCAGAAGAGGGGCAGTTGAGTTTTGTTTTCCAGAGAATAGCGCCGTTGTTTGTGTTTGGGGGCTTGTGGCTCGTAGTGGCCGACTGGCGCCTTAGAATCTGTGTTACGCAGCATGGTTCCCAGACCCAAGGTGGCACCAGTGCCAAGTTGGGCTGGTTTGATAGTACCAAGTGGCTCCTGCAATCTGCCATCCAGAAGCGGGGTAGCTTACTTTTGTTTGCCAGGGAAACGGGCCGAGGTTTGTGACTGGGGACCTATGGCTGGGAGTGACCGGCTGGCTCCTGGAAAGCTACAATAGGCAGGATGGTTACCAGACCCATGGTGGCACCAGTGCCAAGTTGGGCTGGTTTGATAGTACCAAGTGGCTCCTGCAATCTGCCATCAAAAAGTTGGCAGGCGAGTTTTGTTTTCCAGGGAAAAGCGACATTGTTTGTATTTGGGGGCCTGTGGCTGGGAGTGACCGGCTGGCTCCTTTGAACCCACGATACGCAGGATGGTTCCCAGACCCAAGGTGGCACCAGTGCCAAGTTTTGCTGGTTTGATACTACCAAGTGCGTCCTGCAATCTGCCATCCAGAAGCGGGGCAGCTTAGTTTTGTTTGCCAGGGAAACGGGCCGTGGGTTTTGTTTGGGGGTATATAGCTGAGAGTGGCCGGCTGGCTCCTGAAAATCCACGCTAGGCAGCATGGTTCCCAGATGCAATGTGGCACCAGTGCCAAGTCGGGCTGGTTTGATGGTGCAAAGTGGCTCCTGCAATCTGCCATCCAGAAGCGAGGCAGCTGATTTTTGTTTGCCAGAGGAAAATTCCGTGGATTGTTTTTGGGGGCATATTGCTGGGAGTGGCCGGCTGGCTCCTTAAAATGCTCGATACGCATGATGGTTCCCAGGCCCAAGGTGTCACCACTACCAAGTCGGCCTGCGGTTTTAGTATCAAGTTCATCCTGCAATTTGCCATCCAGAAGAGGGGCAGTTGAGTTTTGTTTGCCAGAGAAACGGGCCGAGGTTTCTGTTTGGGGACATATGGCTGAGAGTGGCCGGCTGGCCCCTGAATAGCCACGATACAGAGCATGGTTCCCAGATCCAAGGTGGCACCAGTGCCAAGTCGGGCTGGTTTGATAGTACCAAGTGTCTCCTGCAATCTGCCATCCAGAAGCAGGGCAGCTTACTTTTGTTTGCCAGAGAAATAGGCCTAGGTTTTTGTTTGGGGGCCTGTGGCTAGGAGTGGCCGGCTGGCTCCTTAGAATCCACGATACGCAGGATGGTTCCCAGACCCAAGGTGGCACCAGTGCCAAGTCGGGCTGGTTTGATTACACCAAGTGCCTCCTGCAATCTCCCATCCAGAAGCGGGGCAGCTGAGTTTTGTTTGCCTGTGAAACGGGCCGTTGTTTTTAATTGGGGTCTGTGGCCGAGAGTGTTCGGCTGGCTCCTGACAACCCACAATACGCAGGATGGTTCCCAGACCCAAGGTGGCACCAGTGCCAAGTCGGGCTGGTTTGATAGTACCAAGTGGCTCCTGCAATCTGCCATCCAGAAGCGGTGCAGTTGAGTTTTGTTTGCCAGAGAAAAGGGCCGTGGGTTGTGTTTGGGGGCATATGGCTGGGAGTGGCCGGCTGTCTCAGTAAAAAGATCGATACGCAGGATGGTTCCCAGACCCAAGGGGGCACCAGTGCCAAGTCGGGCTGTTTTTATAGTACCAAGTGCGTCCTGCAATTTGCCATCCAGAAGAGGGGCAGTTGAGTTTTGTTTTCCAGAGAATAGCGCCGTTGTTTGTGTTTGGGGGCTTGTGGCTCGTAGTGGCCGACTGGCGCCTTAGAATCTGTGTTACGCAGCATGGTTCCCAGACCCAAGGTGGCACCAGTGCCAAGTTGGGCTGGTTTGATAGTACCAAGTGGCTCCTGCAATCTGCCATCCAGAAGCGGGGTAGCTTACTTTTGTTTGCCAGGGAAACGGGCCGAGGTTTGTGACTGGGGACCTATGGCTGGGAGTGACCGGCTGGCTCCTGGAAAGCTACAATAGGCAGGATGGTTACCAGACCCATGGTGGCACCAGTGCCAAGTTGGGCTGGTTTGATAGTACCAAGTGGCTCCTGCAATCTGCCATCAAAAAGTTGGCAGGCGAGTTTTGTTTTCCAGGGAAAAGCGACATTGTTTGTATTTGGGGGCCTGTGGCTGGGAGTGACCGGCTGGCTCCTTTGAACCCACGATACGCAGGATGGTTCCCAGACCCAAGGTGGCACCAGTGCCAAGTTTTGCTGGTTTGATACTACCAAGTGCGTCCTGCAATCTGCCATCCAGAAGCGGGGCAGCTTAGTTTTGTTTGCCAGGGAAACGGGCCGTGGGTTTTGTTTGGGGGTATATAGCTGAGAGTGGCCGGCTGGCTCCTGAAAATCCACGCTAGGCAGCATGGTTCCCAGATGCAATGTGGCACCAGTGCCAAGTCGGGCTGGTTTGATGGTGCAAAGTGGCTCCTGCAATCTGCCATCCAGAAGCGAGGCAGCTGATTTTTGTTTGCCAGAGGAAAATTCCGTGGATTGTTTTTGGGGGCATATTGCTGGGAGTGGCCGGCTGGCTCCTTAAAATGCTCGATACGCATGATGGTTCCCAGGCCCAAGGTGTCACCACTACCAAGTCGGCCTGCGGTTTTAGTATCAAGTTCATCCTGCAATTTGCCATCCAGAAGAGGGGCAGTTGAGTTTTGTTTGCCAGAGAAACGGGCCGAGGTTTCTGTTTGGGGACATATGGCTGAGAGTGGCCGGCTGGCCCCTGAATAGCCACGATACAGAGCATGGTTCCCAGATCCAAGGTGGCACCAGTGCCAAGTCGGGCTGGTTTGATAGTACCAAGTGTCTCCTGCAATCTGCCATCCAGAAGCAGGGCAGCTTACTTTTGTTTGCCAGAGAAATAGGCCTAGGTTTTTGTTTGGGGGCCTGTGGCTAGGAGTGGCCGGCTGGCTCCTTAGAATCCACGATACGCAGGATGGTTCCCAGACCAGTGGTGGCACCAGTGCCAAGTCGGGCTGGTTTGATTACACCAAGTGCCTCCTGCAATCTCCCATCCAGAAGCGGGGCAGCTGAGTTTTGTTTGCCTGTGAAACGGGCCGTTGTTTTTAATTGGGGTCTGTGGCCGAGAGTGTTCGGCTGGCTCCTGACAACCCACAATACGCAGGATGGTTCCCAGACCCAAGGTGGCACCAGTGCCAAGTCGGGCTGGTTTGATAGTACCAAGTGGCTCCTGCAATCTGCCATCCAGAAGCGGTGCAGTTGAGTTTTGTTTGCCAGAGAAAAGGGCCGTGGGTTGTGTTTGGGGGCATATGGCTGGGAGTGGCCGGCTGTCTCAGTAAAAAGATCGATACGCAGGATGGTTCCCAGACCCAAGGGGGCACCAGTGCCAAGTCGGGCTGTTTTTATAGTACCAAGTGCGTCCTGCAATTTGCCATCCAGAAGAGGGGCAGTTGAGTTTTGTTTTCCAGAGAATAGCGCCGTTGTTTGTGTTTGGGGGCTTGTGGCTCGTAGTGGCCGACTGGCGCCTTAGAATCTGTGTTACGCAGCATGGTTCCCAGACCCAAGGTGGCACCAGTGCCAAGTTGGGCTGGTTTGATAGTACCAAGTGGCTCCTGCAATCTGCCATCCAGAAGCGGGGTAGCTTACTTTTGTTTGCCAGGGAAACGGGCCGAGGTTTGTGACTGGGGACCTATGGCTGGGAGTGACCGGCTGGCTCCTGGAAAGCTACAATAGGCAGGATGGTTACCAGACCCATGGTGGCACCAGTGCCAAGTTGGGCTGGTTTGATAGTACCAAGTGGCTCCTGCAATCTGCCATCAAAAAGTTGGCAGGCGAGTTTTGTTTTCCAGGGAAAAGCGACATTGTTTGTATTTGGGGGCCTGTGGCTGGGAGTGACCGGCTGGCTCCTTTGAACCCACGATACGCAGGATGGTTCCCAGACCCAAGGTGGCACCAGTGCCAAGTTTTGCTGGTTTGATACTACCAAGTGCGTCCTGCAATCTGCCATCCAGAAGCGGGGCAGCTTAGTTTTGTTTGCCAGGGAAACGGGCCGTGGGTTTTGTTTGGGGGTATATAGCTGAGAGTGGCCGGCTGGCTCCTGAAAATCCACGCTAGGCAGCATGGTTCCCAGATGCAATGTGGCACCAGTGCCAAGTCGGGCTGGTTTGATGGTGCAAAGTGGCTCCTGCAATCTGCCATCCAGAAGCGAGGCAGCTGATTTTTGTTTGCCAGAGGAAAATTCCGTGGATTGTTTTTGGGGGCATATTGCTGGGAGTGGCCGGCTGGCTCCTTAAAATGCTCGATACGCATGATGGTTCCCAGGCCCAAGGTGTCACCACTACCAAGTCGGCCTGCGGTTTTAGTATCAAGTTCATCCTGCAATTTGCCATCCAGAAGAGGGGCAGTTGAGTTTTGTTTGCCAGAGAAACGGGCCGAGGTTTCTGTTTGGGGACATATGGCTGAGAGTGGCCGGCTGGCCCCTGAATAGCCACGATACAGAGCATGGTTCCCAGATCCAAGGTGGCACCAGTGCCAAGTCGGGCTGGTTTGATAGTACCAAGTGTCTCCTGCAATCTGCCATCCAGAAGCAGGGCAGCTTACTTTTGTTTGCCAGAGAAATAGGCCTAGGTTTTTGTTTGGGGGCCTGTGGCTAGGAGTGGCCGGCTGGCTCCTTAGAATCCACGATACGCAGGATGGTTCCCAGACCCAAGGTGGCACCAGTGCCAAGTCGGGCTGGTTTGATTACACCAAGTGCCTCCTGCAATCTCCCATCCAGAAGCGGGGCAGCTGAGTTTTGTTTGCCTGTGAAACGGGCCGTTGTTTTTAATTGGGGTCTGTGGCCGAGAGTGTTCGGCTGGCTCCTGACAACCCACAATACGCAGGATGGTTCCCAGACCCAAGGTGGCACCAGTGCCAAGTCGGGCTGGTTTGATAGTACCAAGTGGCTCCTGCAATCTGCCATCCAGAAGCGGTGCAGTTGAGTTTTGTTTGCCAGAGAAAAGGGCCGTGGGTTGTGTTTGGGGGCATATGGCTGGGAGTGGCCGGCTGTCTCAGTAAAAAGATCGATACGCAGGATGGTTCCCAGACCCAAGGGGGCACCAGTGCCAAGTCGGGCTGTTTTTATAGTACCAAGTGCGTCCTGCAATTTGCCATCCAGAAGAGGGGCAGTTGAGTTTTGTTTTCCAGAGAATAGCGCCGTTGTTTGTGTTTGGGGGCTTGTGGCTCGTAGTGGCCGACTGGCGCCTTAGAATCTGTGTTACGCAGCATGGTTCCCAGACCCAAGGTGGCACCAGTGCCAAGTTGGGCTGGTTTGATAGTACCAAGTGGCTCCTGCAATCTGCCATCCAGAAGCGGGGTAGCTTACTTTTGTTTGCCAGGGAAACGGGCCGAGGTTTGTGACTGGGGACCTATGGCTGGGAGTGACCGGCTGGCTCCTGGAAAGCTACAATAGGCAGGATGGTTACCAGACCCATGGTGGCACCAGTGCCAAGTTGGGCTGGTTTGATAGTACCAAGTGGCTCCTGCAATCTGCCATCAAAAAGTTGGCAGGCGAGATTTGTTTTCCAGGGAAAAGCGACATTGTTTGTATTTGGGGGCCTGTGGCTGGGAGTGACCGGCTGGCTCCTTTGAACCCACGATACGCAGGATGGTTCCCAGACCCAAGGTGGCACCAGTGCCAAGTTTTGCTGGTTTGATACTACCAAGTGCGTCCTGCAATCTGCCATCCAGAAGCGGGGCAGCTTAATTTTGTTTGCCAGGGAAACGGGCCGTGGGTTTTGTTTGGGGGCATATAGCTGAGAGTGGCCGGCTGGCTCCTGAAAATCCACGCTAGGCAGCATGGTTCCCAGATGCAATGTGGCACCAGTGCCAAGTCGGGCTGGTTTGATGGTGCAAAGTGGCTCCTGCAATCTGCCATCCAGAAGCGAGGCAGCTGATTTTTGTTTGCCAGAGGAAAATTCCGTGGATTGTTTTTGGGGGCATATTGCTGGGAGTGGCCGGCTGGCTCCTTAAAATGCTCGATACGCATGATGGTTCCCAGGCCCAAGGTGTCACCACTACCAAGTCGGCCTGCGGTTTTAGTATCAAGTTCATCCTGCAATTTGCCATCCAGAAGAGGGGCAGTTGAGTTTTGTTTGCCAGAGAAACGGGCCGAGGTTTCTGTTTGGGGACATATGGCTGAGAGTGGCCGGCTGGCCCCTGAATATCCACGATACACAGCATGGTTCCCAGATCCAAGGTGGCACCAGTGCCAAGTCGGGCTGGTTTGATAGTACCAAGTGTCTCCTGCAATCTGCCATCCAGAAGCAGGGCAGCTTACTTTTGTTTGCCAGAGAAATAGGCCTAGGTTTTTGTTTGGGGGCCTGTGGCTAGGAGTGGCCGGCTGGCTCCTTAGAATCCACGATACGCAGGATGGTTCCCAGACCCAAGGTGGCACCAGTGCCAAGTCGGGCTGGTTTGATTACACCAAGTGCCTCCTGCAATCTCCCATCCAGAAGCGGGGCAGCTGAGTTTTGTTTGCCTGTGAAACGGGCCGTTGTTTTTAATTGGGGTCTGTGGCCGAGAGTGTTCGGCTGGCTCCTGACAACCCACAATACGCAGGATGGTTCCCAGACCCAAGGTGGCACCAGTGCCAAGTCGGGCTGGTTTGATAGTACCAAGTGGCTCCTGCAATCTGCCATCCAGAAGCGGTGCAGTTGAGTTTTGTTTGCCAGAGAAAAGGGCCGTGGGTTGTGTTTGGGGGCATATGGCTGGGAGTGGCCGGCTGTCTCATTAAAAAGATCGATACGCAGGATGGTTCCCAGACCCAAGGGGGCACCAGTGCCAAGTCGGGCTGTTTTTATAGTACCAAGTGCGTCCTGCAATTTGCCATCCAGAAGAGGGGCAGTTGAGTTTTGTTTGCCAGAGAATAGCGCCGTTGTTTGTGTTTGGGGGCTTGTGGCTCGTAGTGGCCGACTGGCGCCTTAGAATCTGTGTTACGCAGCATGGTTCCCAGACCCAAGGTGGCACCAGTGCCAAGTTGGGCTGGTTTGATAGTACCAAGTGGCTCCTGCAATCTGCCATCCAGAAGCGGGGTAGCTTACTTTTGTTTGCCAGGGAAACGGGCCGAGGTTTGTGACTGGGGACCTATGGCTGGGAGTGACCGACTGGCTCCTGGAAAGCTACAATAGGCAGGATGGTGACCAGACCCATGGTGGCACCAGTGCCAAGTTGGGCTGGTTTGATAGTACCAAGTGGCTCCTGCAATCTGCCATCAAAAAGTTGGCAGGCGAGATTTGTTTTCCAGGGAAAAGCGACATTGTTTGTATTTGGGGGCCTGTGGCTGGGAGTGACCGGCTGGCTCCTTTGAACCCACGATACGCAGGATGGTTCCCAGACCCAAGGTGGCACCAGTGCCAAGTTTTGCTGGTTTGATACTACCAAGTGCGTCCTGCAATCTGCCATCCAGAAGCGGGGCAGCTTAATTTTGTTTGCCAGGGAAACGGGCCGTGGGTTTTGTTTGGGGGCATATAGCTGAGAGTGGCCGGCTGGCTCCTGAAAATCCACGCTAGGCAGCATGGTTCCCAGATGCAATGTGGCACCAGTGCCAAGTCGGGCTGGTTTGATGGTGCAAAGTGGCTCCTGCAATCTGCCATCCAGAAGCGAGGCAGCTGATTTTTGTTTGCCAGAGGAAAATTCCGTGGATTGTTTTTGGGGGCATATTGCTGGGAGTGGCCGGCTGGCTCCTTAAAATGCTCGATACGCATGATGGTTCCCAGGCCCAAGGTGTCACCACTACCAAGTCGGCCTGCGGTTTTAGTATCAAGTTCATCCTGCAATTTGCCATCCAGAAGAGGGGCAGTTGAGTTTTGTTTGCCAGAGAAACGGGCCGAGGTTTCTGTTTGGGGACATATGGCTGAGAGTGGCCGGCTGGCCCCTGAATATCCACGATACACAGCATGGTTCCCAGATCCAAGGTGGCACCAGTGCCAAGTCGGGCTGGTTTGATAGTACCAAGTGGCTCCTGCAATCTGCCATCCAGAAGCAGGGCAGCTTACTTTTGTTTGCCAGAGAAATAGGCCTAGGTTTTTGTTTGGGGGCCTGTGGCTAGGAGTGGCCGGCTGGCTCCTTAGAATCCACGATACGCAGGATGGTTCCCAGACCCAAGGTGGCACCAGTGCCAAGTCGGGCTGGTTTGATTACACCAAGTGCCTCCTGCAATCTCCCATCCAGAAGCGGGGCAGCTGAGTTTTGTTTGCCTGTGAAACGGGCCGTTGTTTTTAATTGGGGTCTGTGGCCGAGAGTGTTCGGCTGGCTCCTGACAACCCACAATACGCAGGATGGTTCCCAGACCCAAGGTGGCACCAGTGCCAAGTCGGGCTGGTTTGATAGTACCAAGTGGCTCCTGCAATCTGCCATCCAGAAGCGGTGCAGTTGAGTTTTGTTTGCCAGAGAAAAGGGCCGTGGGTTGTGTTTGGGGGCATATGGCTGGGAGTGGCCGGCTGTCTCATTAAAAAGATCGATACGCAGGATGGTTCCCAGACCCAAGGGGGCACCAGTGCCAAGTCGGGCTGTTTTTATAGTACCAAGTGCGTCCTGCAATTTGCCATCCAGAAGAGGGGCAGTTGAGTTTTGTTTTCCAGAGAATAGCGCCGTTGTTTGTGTTTGGGGGCTTGTGGCTCGTAGTGGCCGACTGGCGCCTTAGAATCTGTGTTACGCAGCATGGTTCCCAGACCCAAGGTGGCACCAGTGCCAAGTTGGGCTGGTTTGATAGTACCAAGTGGCTCCTGCAATCTGCCATCCAGAAGCGGGGTAGCTTACTTTTGTTTGCCAGGGAAACGGGCCGAGGTTTGTGACTGGGGACCTATGGCTGGGAGTGACCGGCTGGCTCCTGGAAAGCTACAATAGGCAGGATGGTTACCAGACCCATGGTGGCACCAGTGCCAAGTTGGGCTGGTTTGATAGTACCAAGTGGCTCCTGCAATCTGCCATCAAAAAGTTGGCAGGCGAGTTTTGTTTTCCAGGGAAAAGCGACATTGTTTGTATTTGGGGGCCTGTGGCTGGGAGTGACCGGCTGGCTCCTTTGAACCCACGATACGCAGGATGGTTCCCAGACCCAAGGTGGCACCAGTGCCAAGTTTTGCTGGTTTGATACTACCAAGTGCGTCCTGCAATCTGCCATCCAGAAGCGGGGCAGCTTAATTTTGTTTGCCAGGGAAACGGGCCGTGGGTTTTGTTTGGGGGTATATAGCTGAGAGTGGCCGGCTGGCTCCTGAAAATCCACGCTAGGCAGCATGGTTCCCAGATGCAATGTGGCACCAGTGCCAAGTCGGGCTGGTTTGATGGTGCAAAGTGGCTCCTGCAATCTGCCATCCAGAAGCGAGGCAGCTGATTTTTGTTTGCCAGAGGAAAATTCCGTGGATTGTTTTTGGGGGCATATTGCTGGGAGTGGCCGGCTGGCTCCTTAAAATGCTCGATACGCATGATGGTTCCCAGGCCCAAGGTGTCACCACTACCAAGTCGGCCTGCGGTTTTAGTATCAAGTTCATCCTGCAATTTGCCATCCAGAAGAGGGGCAGTTGAGTTTTGTTTGCCAGAGAAACGGGCCGAGGTTTCTGTTTGGGGACATATGGCTGAGAGTGGCCGGCTGGCCCCTGAATATCCACGATACAGAGCATGGTTCCCAGATCCAAGGTCGCACCAGTGCCAAGTCGGGCTGCTTTGATAGTACCAAGTGTCTCCTGCAATCTGCCATCCAGAAGCAGGGCAGCTTACTTTTGTTTGCCAGAGAAATAGGCCTAGGTTTTGGTTTGGGGGCCTATGGCTGAGAGTGGCCGGCTGGCCCCTGAAAATCAACGATAGGCAGGATGGTTCCCAGATCCAAGGTGGCACCAGTGCCAAGTAAGGCTGGTTGTATGGTTCAAAGTAACTCCTGCAATCTGCCATCCAGAAGCGGGACAGCTGAGTTTTTTTTGCCAGAGAAAAGGTCCATGGTTTCTTTTTGGGGCATACGGCTGGGAATTGCCGGCTGGCTCCTTAAAATGCTCGATACGCAGGATGGTTCCCAGAGCCAAGGTGGCACCACTGCCAAGTCGGGCTCTTTTTGTAGTACCAAGTGCGTCCTGCAATTTGCCATCCAGAAGAGGGGCAGTTGAGTTTTGTTTGCCAGAGAAAAGGGCCGTTGTTTGTGTTTGGGGGCCTGTGGCTGGGAGTGTTCGGCTGGTTCCTGAATATGTACAATACGCAGGATTGTTCCCAGATCCAAGGTGGCAGCAGTGCCATGTTGTGCTGGTGTGATAGTCCCAAGTGGCTCCTGCAATCTGCCATCCAGAAGTGGGGCAGCTGATTTTTGTTTGCCAGAGAAAAGGTCCGTGGTTTTTTTTGGGGGCATGTGGCTGAGAGTGGCCGGCTGGCCCCTGAAAATCCACGATACACAGGATGGTTCCCAGATCCAAGGTGGCACCTGTGCCAAGTCGGGCTGATTTGATAGTACTAAGTAGCTCCTGCAATCTGCCATGCAGAAGCGGGGCAGCTTACTTTTGTTTGCCAGGGAAACGGGCCGAGGTTTGTGTTTGGGGGCCTATGGCTGAGAGTGACCGGCTGGCTCCTGAAAAGCTACAATAGGCAGGATGGTGACCAGACCCTTGGTGGCACCAGTGCCAAGTTGGGCTGGTTTGATAGTACCAAGTGGTTCCTGCAATCTGCCATCCAGAAGCAGGGCAGCTGAGTTTTGTTTGCCAGAGAAAAGGGCCTTGGTTTGTGTTTGGGGGCATATGGCTGGGTGTGGCCAGCTGGCTCCTTAAAATGCACGATATGCAACATGGCTCCCAGACCCAAGGTGGCACAAGTGCCAAGTTGGGCTGGTTTGATAGTACCAAGTGGCTCCTGCAATCTTCCATGATCACGTGGAGAAATACTTTCTGGTTTCAGCCTCATGCTCTTTCTTCTCTCCCTCAACTTCTCTATCACCTCTCATCTGGTTCACATGCGCTGTCTTCAAGGTCCACAGGCTACTTTTCACAGAATCTTCTGGCCTGATGAAGTAAGGATGATGAATAGAACAGAGCTGGGATCTATTTTCCAGTTTGGATAAAATGCATTCTGCACACAAATCCAAGGAGAACGGGCTGCCCCGATGCCCAGAAAATCTTTCACTCCTGCTAGTGTTCTACGTCAACCGCAACTTAGTCTGAAAGAAAAGCTTTTTCTCTGAGAGCATCTGAGAGGTTTGCATGAAGCACTGATATCTGACATATGCAATTTTGAATAGGAGAGGAAAAAGAAAATGGCAAGGAGTTTTTAATTTTAGTGGTTTCAATTTTAATTTCCGTGCACTTTTTCAAAACTTGTCAGCTCAAATGCCCATCAACATCTTTTAGTCATCTGTAAGTCAGTATTCATATAAAATGTGCTTCAAATCCAAAGAATTTCAAATTTGCACTCCAAGCTTCTATGCCTAGATTTATGATTTCCTACACATATTAGATGAAAGGAAGGCCTTTTTTACTGTGGGAGTGCTGGAACACTGGAACAGGTTGCCCAGAGAAGTTGTGGGTGTCCCATCCCTGAAAGTATTCAAGGTCACCTTGGACGGGGCTTGGAGCAGCAACAAAGGAGAAGCTTGATGGTAGAGAAACAAAGTTGGACTATAGAAGAAACTCGGATTGAAGTATAGGATCAAGTTTTCTCTCAGCTCTTGGGGTAAATTCAAAGTTGTACAAAATGACATTTATCTGTGCTATTCACTACTGTAACAGAAAGTTTCATGAAAACTGTACAGAAGATAGTAAATTTTAAAAGAGATAAGAATTACAGCATAAAATCCATGGGATAGGTTACAACATGAGACACTCTCTAAGAGAAAATCTCTGTGTTTCAGCACTTCATCGGGGTAAGATTTCATGAAGTGCCAAAGAAGGCGGCAAAATATCATTCGGGACATTATTTACTGGAATTCAGCCTGGCCATTAGTAGGAACTGCCTTTGAACATATCATGTAGATATACCACACACACTTTCCCTTCACTGAAAAATTACTGTTTACAACAAATAAGCAATTGACGATCAAAATTGATTGAAAGCATCTTAAACATGTCAAGTATTTCATTGTAGATGATCTGTGATCCAAATGCTTCTTCCACCTTCGAGAGGGACAGAAGAATTCTTCCATATCATGATGGTTTAAAATTGTATCAACCAATGTTTTCTGCTGAAAAGATATCATCTATTTTTTTCTATTTTTGGAAGAAAATATTCCTAGACATACAACAGGTGAGAACTAAGTAATTTTAAAGAAACAAATGAAATGAAAATATTCTGTAAATAGAATGAAATGAAAAGCTGTGTTTTAAATAGGAGCTAAATATTAAACAGAATTTTTGTACCAGGCATTTGAATTACTGCACCAGCTCTTTTGCCCATCAAGAGAGGCATTTAGCATTTCAGTCTTTTCCAAGGTGTTCATGATCTGCTATGCTGATCTCTGTGTGTGCCTAGGTGTGTGTGGAGGGGGGGGCATATGAAGGGGAGTGTGTATGTTTGCTTTACAATTGTTGTGGCAGATTCATGCCTCAGCTCCACATTTTGTTTTAAAAAGGTCACACCGAGTGGATATGAAGTTTACTATCAACAAGAGATCGATTCCCAAATCATCCATTTGACTCTCCCTTATAAATCATGTGCTTTGTTGCATATTTTATCAAATATACTTTCAAGCCAGATGGAGGAAGGAGGATGTGGGAATCCCTCCACCATCTTGCAACTTTTATGTAAGTAGGTTTTCAAGAAAATCATCATTTCTCTTTTAAATATGTCTGGAACAGGCATGATGGTAGTGTCAACCTGTTGGAGTTTTTGTTGCTGGAAGAAGTTGTACAAAAGGATTGGTTTTTACATTGACCAGTTACTGAATCAAGCGCAGGAATACATTGGAAATTTAGCTGGGGGTTCCTTTTCCCAGCAGACTACTTCTAGAACGAGCTTGTACACTGAAGCTGACTCTTTTGCTCTCTTTTTGTTTCTTTCCTATTTTCTTGGCTTCTTTGCCACTATCTAGACAATTTTGGAACTTTGTTCCCAACTAAAATGGTTTCAATAGTCTGATTGTGATCATACATTTTTACAAGGAATTTTTAAAATCTTTCCTCGAGTCCAGAAAGTCAAGGACTTAGATCTTTTTCTTCCCTTATCAATATTGCCATGAAATTGATAAATAAAGACCAACTCTTTATTTTTGTTTTTAACCCACGTAGATAATTCCCATCCATTAATCCATTTTGTGGACCAATAGCTGCCATTCTGATGGAAGCTGTCACTTCTTAACAATAGGCATTCTGTGACTATGTTGACAGCACTTTGGGTGAAGATCCTAACTGGTCTTAGATATACATAGGGAGAAATTTGCTCAGCCAGTGTCAGTCTTAAGCATGCGTATCAGAAGATCTTTCTAGAGCTGGGAATTTTCCCATGAAAGGGATTCAGTTAGGGAAGAGACACTTGTGCCAGAGTTTTACATTCTTCTTGAACACTGCTTAAGGAACTTAGATGCCATGTCCATTTGGATCTCTGTCTGCACAGAACTTTGTCATGCCAGTGCTTTGAAATGCATCTTGAAGAGAATTCACTAGCACAGAATGAAAGAGAGTGGAAGGGGTTGGTGGGGCTAACCAGGCCCAACCCCCCTGCCTAAACCAGGATACCTAGAGCCTCTTGCCCAGGATTCTATCTGGGTGTACTTTTAATGTCTTCAAAGATCCAGGCTCCACAATCTTTCTGGGCAGTCTGTGCCGTGGTTCAGTCACCCTGACAGTAAAGAAACATTTACTGATGTTCAAAGGCAATCTCCTGTATTTCAGTGTGTGCCCACTGCCTCTTGTCTTTTCCCTCAGCATCACTGAAAAGACACTGATTCCCTCCCCTTTGCACTATTGCTTCCATATATATGTGTGATGCCATGTAGAGGTATGTCAAAAACCTCCCTGAAGCCCAGGCAGATAATATTCCCTTCATCTACCAGTCAAGTTGATTCATCAGAGGAGTTTAAAGTGATGTTCAGCATGAAATTCCCCTGAAAAATCATGCTAACTACATTATTTGGTCATCTGTCATGTGCCTGGCAAGGATTTCCAGGAAGAGCTGCTTCATCAACTTCCTGGGGATAAAAAAGAGGCTGGCTGGTTTGTACTATGGCGAGTCCTCTTAATTGCCTTTTTTGAAGATGGGTGTCATTTGCTAACATCCACTCTTTAGCCTCTCTTGTCGTCTACATCTTAGCAAAACGCTTTTCCACTATGTCTGGCTAGGAAAAACTGTGCCAGCACAGAAAACATCTCCCATCGTGTTCTAGAAGTTGCACGGATGTCTGCCAAGTGTTTGGCAGGAAGAAAAGAAAAGTTGTCCAAAACAGCTTCCAATCGAATGTTCCTGTGATTGGAAAAGTCAGGAGAGTGCAAAGGTACTGTTTTCTATCAGTTGGCAAGGTGCGCACACAATCCCAGTGTTGTACAGCTTGCTTCTTCACCTTCCCGAAGCTGCCGCTCTCGCCGGCTGCCGGAGCCCAAGAAGCGGCTTCTTCGCGCAAAGACGATTGTGCCGCTCACAGGGCTCTCCTTAGCGCGGCTTCTGCCGAAAGACGCCCGGCAGCGGCTCTTACCTCCGGAGAGCATCCTACCTTCGTCTTTAGCTCCTCTTCTCATCTACACCTCGGCAAAAAGCTTCTCCACTATGTCTGGCTAGGAAAAACTGTGCCAGCACAGAAAACATCTCCCATCGTGTTCTAGAAGTTGCACGGATGTCTGCCAAGTGTTTGGCAGGAAGAAAAGAAAAGTTGTCCAAAACAGCTTCCAATCGAATGTTCCTGTGATTGGAAAAGTCAGGAGAGTGCAAAGGTACTGTTTTCTATCAGTTGGCAAGGTGCGCACACAATCCCAGTGTTGTACAGCTTGCTTCTTCACCTTCCCGAAGCTGCCGCTCTCGCCGGCTGCCGGAGCCCAAGAAGCGGCTTCTTCGCGCAAAGACGATTGTGCCGCTCACAGTGCTCTCCTTAGCGCGGCTTCTGCCGAAAGACGCCCGGCAGCGGCTCTTACCTCCGGAGAGCATCCTACCTTCGTCTTTCGCGTCTTTTGTAGTCTACATCTTAGCAAAACGCTTTTCCACTATGTCTGGCTAGGAAAAACTGTGCCAGCACAGAAAACATCTCCCATCGTGTTCTAGAAGTTGCACGGATGTCTGCCAAGTGTTTGGCAGGAAGAAAAGAAAAGTTGTCCAAAACAGCTTCCAATCGAATGTTCCTGTGATTGGAAAAGTCAGGAGAGTGCAAAGGTACTGTTTTCTATCAGTTGGCAAGGTGCGCACACAATCCCAGTGTTGTACAGCTTGCTTCTTCACCTTCCCGAAGCTGCCGCTCTCGCCGGCTGCCGGAGCCCAAGAAGCGGCTTCTTCGCGCAAAGACGATTGTGCCGCTCACAGTGCTCTCCTTAGCGCGGCTTCTGCCGAAAGACGCCCGGCAGCGGCTCTTACCTCCGGAGAGCATCCTACCTTCGTCTTTCGCGTCTTTTGTAGTCTACGTCTTAGCAAAACGCTTTTCCACTATGTCTGGCTAGGAAAAACTGTGCCAGCACAGAAAACATCTCCCATCGTGTTCTAGAAGTTGCACGGATGTCTGCCAAGTGTTTGGCAGGAAGAAAAGAAAAGTTGTCCAAAACAGCTTCCAATCGAATGTTCCTGTGATTGGAAAAGTCAGGAGAGTGCAAAGGTACTGTTTTCTATCAGTTGGCAAGGTGCGCACACAATCCCAGTGTTGTACAGCTTGCTTCTTCACCTTCCCGAAGCTGCCGCTCTCGCCGGCTGCCGGAGCCCAAGAAGCGGCTTCTTCGCGCAAAGACGATTGTGCCGCTCACAGTGCTCTCCTTAGCGCGGCTTCTGCCGAAAGACGCCCGGCAGCGGCTCTTACCTCCGGAGAGCATCCTACCTTCGTCTTTCGCGTCTTTTGTAGTCTACATCTTAGCAAAACGCTTTTCCACTATGTCTGGCTAGGAAAAACTGTGCCAGCACAGAAAACATCTCCCATCGTGTTCTAGAAGTTGCACGGATGTCTGCCAAGTGTTTGGCAGGAAGAAAAGAAAAGTTGTCCAAAACAGCTTCCAATCGAATGTTCCTGTGATTGGAAAAGTCAGGAGAGTGCAAAGGTACTGTTTTCTATCAGTTGGCAAGGTGCGCACACAATCCCAGTGTTGTACAGCTTGCTTCTTCACCTTCCCGAAGCTGCCGCTCTCGCCGGCTGCCGGAGCCCAAGAAGCGGCTTCTTCGCGCAAAGACGATTGTGCCGCTCACAGGGCTCTCCTTAGCGCGGCTTCTGCCGAAAGACGCCCGGCAGCGGCTCTTACCTCCGGAGAGCATCCTACCTTCGTCTTTCGCGTCTTTTGTAGTCTACATCTTAGCAAAACGCTTTTCCACTATGTCTGGCTAGGAAAAACTGTGCCAGCACAGAAAACATCTCCCATCGTGTTCTAGAAGTTGCACGGATGTCTGCCAAGTGTTTGGCAGGAAGAAAAGAAAAGTTGTCCAAAACAGCTTCCAATCGAATGTTCCTGTGATTGGAAAAGTCAGGAGAGTGCAAAGGTACTGTTTTCTATCAGTTGGCAAGGTGCGCACACAATCCCAGTGTTGTACAGCTTGCTTCTTCACCTTCCCGAAGCTGCCGCTCTCGCCGACTGCCGGAGCCGATGAATCGGCTTCTTCGCGCAAAGACGATTGTGCCGCTCACAGTGCTCTCCTTAGTGCGGCTTCTGCCGAAAGACGCCCGGCAGCGGCTCTTACCTCCGGAGAGCATCCTACCTTCGTCTTTCTCGTCTTTTGTAGTCTACATCTTAGCAAAACGCTTTTCCACTATGTCTGGCTAGGAAAAACTGTGCCAGCACAGAAAACATCTCCCATCGTGTTCTAGAAGTTGCACGGATGTCTGCCAAGTGTTTGGCAGGAAGAAAAGAAAAGTTGTCCAAAACAGCTTCCAATCGAATGTTCCTGTGATTGGAAAAGTCAGGAGAGTGCAAAGGTACTGTTTTCTATCAGTTGGCAAGGTGCGCACACAATCCCAGTGTTGTACAGCTTGCTTCTTCACCTTCCCGAAGCTGCCGCTCTCGCCGGCTGCCGGAGCCCAAGAAGCGGCTTCTTCGCGCAAAGACGATTGTGCCGCTCACAGTGCTCTCCTTAGCGCGGCTTCTGCCGAAAGACGCCCGGCAGCGGCTCTTACCTCCGGAGAGCATCCTACCTTCGTCTTTCGCGTCTTTTGTAGTCTACATCTTAGCAAAACGCTTTTCCACTATGTCTGGCTAGGAAAAACTGTGCCAGCACAGAAAACATCTCCCATCGTGTTCTAGAAGTTGCACGGATGTCTGCCAAGTGTTTGGCAGGAAGAAAAGAAAAGTTGTCCAAAACAGCTTCCAATCGAATGTTCCTGTGATTGGAAAAGTCAGGAGAGTGCAAAGGTACTGTTTTCTATCAGTTGGCAAGGTGCGCACACAATCCCAGTGTTGTACAGCTTGCTTCTTCACCTTCCCGAAGCTGCCGCTCTCGCCGGCTGCCGGAGCCCAAGAAGCGGCTTCTTCGCGCAAAGACGATTGTGCCGCTCACAGGGCTCTCCTTAGCGCGGCTTCTGCCGAAAGACGCCCGGCAGCGGCTCTTACCTCCGGAGAGCATCCTACCTTCGTCTTTCGCGTCTTTTGTAGTCTACATCTTAGCAAAACGCTTTTCCACTATGTCTGGCTAGGAAAAACTGTGCCAGCACAGAAAACATCTCCCATCGTGTTCTAGAAGTTGCACGGATGTCTGCCAAGTGTTTGGCAGGAAGAAAAGAAAAGTTGTCCAAAACAGCTTCCAATCGAATGTTCCTGTGATTGGAAAAGTCAGGAGAGTGCAAAGGTACTGTTTTCTATCAGTTGGCAAGGTGCGCACACAATCCCAGTGTTGTACAGCTTGCTTCTTCACCTTCCCGAAGCTGCCGCTCTCGCCGACTGCCGGAGCCGATGAATCGGCTTCTTCGCGCAAAGACGATTGTGCCGCTCACAGTGCTCTCCTTAGCGCGGCTTCTGCCGAAAGACGCCCGGCAGCGGCTCTTACCTCCGGAGAGCATCCTACCTTCGTCTTTCGCGTCTTTTGTAGTCTACATCTTAGCAAAACGCTTTTCCACTATGTCTGGCTAGGAAAAACTGTGCCAGCACAGAAAACATCTCCCATCGTGTTCTAGAAGTTGCACGGATGTCTGCCAAGTGTTTGGCAGGAAGAAAAGAAAAGTTGTCCAAAACAGCTTCCAATCGAATGTTCCTGTGATTGGAAAAGTCAGGAGAGTGCAAAGGTACTGTTTTCTATCAGTTGGCAAGGTGCGCACACAATCCCAGTGTTGTACAGCTTGCTTCTTCACCTTCCCGAAGCTGCCGCTCTCGCCGGCTGCCGGAGCCCAAGAAGCGGCTTCTTCGCGCAAAGACGATTGTGCCGCTCACAGTGCTCTCCTTAGCGCGGCTTCTGCCGAAAGACGCCCGGCAGCGGCTCTTACCTCCGGAGAGCATCCTACCTTCGTCTTTCGCGTCTTTTGTAGTCTACATCTTAGCAAAACGCTTTTCCACTATGTCTGGCTAGGAAAAACTGTGCCAGCACAGAAAACATCTCCCATCGTGTTCTAGAAGTTGCACGGATGTCTGCCAAGTGTTTGGCAGGAAGAAAAGAAAAGTTGTCCAAAACAGCTTCCAATCGAATGTTCCTGTGATTGGAAAAGTCAGGAGAGTGCAAAGGTACTGTTTTCTATCAGTTGGCAAGGTGCGCACACAATCCCAGTGTTGTACAGCTTGCTTCTTCACCTTCCCGAAGCTGCCGCTCTCGCCGACTGCCGGAGCCGATGAATCGGCTTCTTCGCGCAAAGACGATTGTGCCGCTCACAGTGCTCTCCTTAGCGCGGCTTCTGCCGAAAGACGCCCGGCAGCGGCTCTTACCTCCGGAGAGCATCCTACCTTCGTCTTTCGCGTCTTTTGTAGTCTACATCTTAGCAAAACGCTTTTCCACTATGTCTGGCTAGGAAAAACTGTGCCAGCACAGAAAACATCTCCCATCGTGTTCTAGAAGTTGCACGGATGTCTGCCAAGTGTTTGGCAGGAAGAAAAGAAAAGTTGTCCAAAACAGCTTCCAATCGAATGTTCCTGTGATTGGAAAAGTCAGGAGAGTGCAAAGGTACTGTTTTCTATCAGTTGGCAAGGTGCGCACACAATCCCAGTGTTGTACAGCTTGCTTCTTCACCTTCCCGAAGCTGCCGCTCTCGCCGGCTGCCGGAGCCCAAGAAGCGGCTTCTTCGCGCAAAGACGATTGTGCCGCTCACAGTGCTCTCCTTAGCGCGGCTTCTGCCGAAAGACGCCCGGCAGCGGCTCTTACCTCCGGAGAGCATCCTACCTTCGTCTTTCGCGTCTTTTGTAGTCTACATCTTAGCAAAACGCTTTTCCACTATGTCTGGCTAGGAAAAACTGTGCCAGCACAGAAAACATCTCCCATCGTGTTCTAGAAGTTGCACGGATGTCTGCCAAGTGTTTGGCAGGAAGAAAAGAAAAGTTGTCCAAAACAGCTTCCAATCGAATGTTCCTGTGATTGGAAAAGTCAGGAGAGTGCAAAGGTACTGTTTTCTATCAGTTGGCAAGGTGCGCACACAATCCCAGTGTTGTACAGCTTGCTTCTTCACCTTCCCGAAGCTGCCGCTCTCGCCGGCTGCCGGAGCCCAAGAAGCGGCTTCTTCGCGCAAAGACGATTGTGCCGCTCACAGGGCTCTCCTTAGCGCGGCTTCTGCCGAAAGACGCCCGGCAGCGGCTCTTACCTCCGGAGAGCATCCTACCTTCGTCTTTCGCGTCTTTTGTAGTCTACATCTTAGCAAAACGCTTTTCCACTATGTCTGGCTAGGAAAAACTGTGCCAGCACAGAAAACATCTCCCATCGTGTTCTAGAAGTTGCACGGATGTCTGCCAAGTGTTTGGCAGGAAGAAAAGAAAAGTTGTCCAAAACAGCTTCCAATCGAATGTTCCTGTGATTGGAAAAGTCAGGAGAGTGCAAAGGTACTGTTTTCTATCAGTTGGCAAGGTGCGCACACAATCCCAGTGTTGTACAGCTTGCTTCTTCACCTTCCCGAAGCAGCCGCTTTCGCCGGCTGCCGGAGCCCAAGAAGCGGCTTCTTCGCGCAAAGACGATTGTGCCGCTCACAGTGCTCTCCTTAGCGCAGCTTCTGCCGAAAGACGCCCGGCAGCGGCTCTTACCTCCTGAGAGTGGCAGCTTCGGGAAGATGAAGAAGCAAGCTGTACAACACTGGGATTGTGTGCGCACCTTGCCAAATGATAGAAAACAGTACCTTTGCACTCTCCTGACTTTTCCAATCACATGAACATTCGATTGGAAGCTGTTTTGGACAACTTTTCTTTTCTTCCTCCCAAACACTTGGCAGACATCCGTGCAACTTCTAGAACACGATGGGAGATGTTTTCTGTGCTGGCACGGGTTTTCCTAGCCAGACATAGTGGAAAAGCGTTTTGCTAAGATGTAGACTACAAAAGACGCGAAAGACGAAGGTAGGATGCTCTCCGGAGGTAAGAGCCGCTGCCGGGCGTCTTTCGGCAGAAGCCGCGCTAAGGAGAGCCCTGTGAGCGGCACAATCGTCTTTGCGCGAAGAAGCCGCTTCTTGGGCTCCGGCAGCCGGCGAGAGCGGCAGCTTCGGGAAGGTGAAGAAGCAAGCTGTACAACACTGGGATTGTGTGCGCACCTTGCCAACTGATAGAAAACAGTACCTTTGCACTCTCCTGACTTTTCCAATCACAGGAACATTCGATTGGAAGCTGTTTTGGACAACTTTTCTTTTCTTCCTGCCAAACACTTGGCAGACATCCGTGCAACTTCTAGAACACGATGGGAGATGTTTTCTGTGCTGGCACAGTTTTTCCTAGCCAGACATAGTGGAAAAGCGTTTTGCTAAGATGTAGACTACAAAAGACGCGAAAGACGAAGGTAGGATGCTCTCCGGAGGTAAGAGCCGCTGCCGGGCGTCTTTCGGCAGAAGCCGCGCTAAGGAGAGCACTGTGAACGGCACAATCGTCTTTGCGCGAAGAAGCCGCTTCTTGGGCTCCGGCAGCCGGCGAGAGCGGCAGCTTCGGGAAGGTGAAGAAGCAAGCTGTACAACACTGGGATTGTGTGCGCACCTTGCCAACTGATAGAAAACAGTACCTTTGCACTCTCCTGACTTTTCCAATCACAGGAACATTCGATTGGAAGCTGTTTTGGACAACTTTTCTTTTCTTCCTGCCAAACACTTGGCAGACATCCGTGCAACTTCTAGAACACGATGGGAGATGTTTTCTGTGCTGGCACAGTTTTTCCTAGCCAGACATAGTGGAAAAGCGTTTTGCTAAGATGTAGACTACAAAAGACGCGAAAGACGAAGGTAGGATGCTCTCCGGAGGTAAGAGCCGCTGCCGGGCGTCTTTCGGCAGAAGCCGCGCTAAGGAGAGCACTGTGAGCGGCACAATCGTCTTTGCGCGAAGAAGCCGCTTCTTGGGCTCCGGCAGCCGGCGAGAGCGGCAGCTTCGGGAAGGTGAAGAAGCAAGCTGTACAACACTGGGATTGTGTGCGCACCTTGCCAACTGATAGAAAACAGTACCTTTGCACTCTCCTGACTTTTCCAATCACAGGAACATTCGATTGGAAGCTGTTTTGGACAACTTTTCTTTTCTTCCTGCCAAACACTTGGCAGACATCCGTGCAACTTCTAGAACACGATGGGAGATGTTTTCTGTGCTGGCACAGTTTTTCCTAGCCAGACATAGTGGAAAAGCGTTTTGCTAAGATGTAGACTACAAAAGACGCGAAAGACGAAGGTAGGATGCTCTCCGGAGGTAAGAGCCGCTGCCGGGCGTCTTTCGGCAGAAGCCGCGCTAAGGAGAGCACTGTGAGCGGCACAATCGTCTTTGCGCGAAGAAGCCGCTTCTTGGGCTCCGGCAGCCGGCGAGAGCGGCAGCTTCGGGAAGGTGAAGAAGCAAGCTGTACAACACTGGGATTGTGTGCGCACCTTGCCAACTGATAGAAAACAGTACCTTTGCACTCTCCTGACTTTTCCAATCACAGGAACATTCGATTGGAAGCTGTTTTGGACAACTTTTCTTTTCTTCCTGCCAAACACTTGGCAGACATCCGTGCAACTTCTAGAACACGATGGGAGATGTTTTCTGTGCTGGCACAGTTTTTCCTAGCCAGACATAGTGGAGAAGCTTTTTGCCGAGGTGTAGATGAGAAGAGGAGCTAAAGACGAAGGTAGGGTGCTCTCCGGAGGTAAGAGCCGCTGCCGGGCGTCTTTCGGCAGAAGCCGCGCTAAGGAGAGCACTGTGAGCGGCACAATCGTCTTTGCGCGAAGAAGCCGCTTCTTGGGCTCCGGCAGCCGGCGAGAGCGGCAGCTTCGGGAAGGTGAAGAAGCAAGCTGTACAACACTGGGATTGTGTGCGCACCTTGCCAACTGATAGAAAACAGTACCTTTGCACTCTCCTGACTTTTCCAATCACAGGAACATTCGATTGGAAGCTGTTTTGGACAACTTTTCTTTTCTTCCTGCCAAACACTTGGCAGACATCCGTGCAACTTCTAGAACACGATGGGAGATGTTTTCTGTGCTGGCACAGTTTTTCCTAGCCAGACATAGTGGAAAAGCGTTTTGCTAAGATGTAGACGACAAGAGAGGCTAAAGAGTGGATGTTAGCATATGACACCCATCTTCAAAAAAGGCAATTAAGAGGACTCGCCATAGTACAAACCAGCCAGCCTCTTTTTTATCCCCAGGAAGTTGATGAAGCAGCTCTTCCTGGAAATCCTTGCCAGGCACATGACAGATGACCAAATAATGTAGTTAGCATGATTTTTCAGGGGAATTTCATGCTGAACATCACTTTAAACTCCTCTGATGAATCAACTTGACTGGTAGATGAAGGGAATATTATCTGCCTGGGCTTCAGGGAGGTTTTTGACATACCTCTACATGGCATCACACATACATATGGAAGCAATAGTGCAAAGGGGAGGGAATCAGTGTCTTTTCAGTGATGCTGAGGGTAAAGACAAGAGGCAGTGGGCACACACTGAAATACAGGAGATTGCCTTTGAACATCAGTAAATGTTTCTTTACTGTCAGGGTGACTGAACCACGGCACAGACTGCCCAGAAAGATTGTGGAGCCTGGATCTTTGAAGACATTAAAAGTACACCCAGATAGAATCCTGGGCAAGAGGCTCTAGGTATCCTGGTTTAGGCAGGGGGGTTGGGCCTGGTTAGCCCCACCAACCCCTTCCACTCTCTTTCATTCTGTGCTAGTGAATTCTCTTCAAGATGCATTTCAAAGCACTGGCATGACAAAGTTCTGTGCAGACAGAGATCCAAATGGACATGGCATCTAAGTTCCTTAAGCAGTGTTCAAGAAGAATGTAAAACTCTGGCACAAGTGTCTCTTCCCTAACTGAATCCCTTTCATGGGAAAATTCCCAGCTCTAGAAAGATCTTCTGATACGCATGCTTAAGACTGACACTGGCTGAGCAAATTTCTCCCTATGTATATCTAAGACCAGTTAGGATCTTCACCCAAAGTGCTGTCAACATAGTCACAGAATGCCTATTGTTAAGAAGTGACAGCTTCCATCAGAATGGCAGCTATTGGTCCACAAAATGGATTAATGGATGGGAATTATCTACGTGGGTTAAAAACAAAAATAAAGAGTTGGTCTTTATTTATCAATTTCATGGCAATATTGATAAGGGAAGAAAAAGATCTAAGTCCTTGACTTTCTGGACTCGAGGAAAGATTTTAAAAATTCCTTGTAAAAATGTATGATCACAATCAGACTATTGAAACCATTTTAGTTGGGAACAAAGTTCCAAAATTGTCTAGATAGTGGCAAAGAAGCCAAGAAAATAGGAAAGAAACAAAAAGAGAGCAAAAGAGTCAGCTTCAGTGTACAAGCTCGTTCTAGAAGTAGTCTGCTGGGAAAAGGAACCCCCAGCTAAATTTCCAATGTATTCCTGCGCTTGATTCAGTAACTGGTCAATGTAAAAACCAATCCTTTTGTACAACTTCTTCCAGCAACAAAAACTCCAACAGGTTGACACTACCATCATGCCTGTTCCAGACATATTTAAAAGAGAAATGATGATTTTCTTGAAAACCTACTTACATAAAAGTTGCAAGATGGTGGAGGGATTCCCACATCCTCCTTCCTCCATCTGGCTTGAAAGTATATTTGATAAAATATGCAACAAAGCACATGATTTATAAGGGAGAGTCAAATGGATGATTTGGGAATCGATCTCTTGTTGATAGTAAACTTCATATCCACTCGGTGTGACCTTTTTAAAACAAAATGTGGAGCTGAGGCATGAATCTGCCACAACAATTGTAAAGCAAACATACACACTCCCCTTCATATGCCCCCCCCTCCACACACACCTAGGCACACACAGAGATCAGCATAGCAGATCATGAACACCTTGGAAAAGACTGAAATGCCTCTCTTGATGGGCAAAAGAGCTGGTGCAGTAATTCAAATGCCTGGTACAAAAATTCTGTTTAATATTTAGCTCCTATTTAAAACACAGCTTTTCATTTCATTCTATTTACAGAATATTTTCATTTCATTTGTTTCTTTAAAATTACTTAGTTCTCACCTGTTGTATGTCTAGGAATATTTTCTTCCAAAAATAGAAAAAAATAGATGATATCTTTTCAGCAGAAAACATTGGTTGATACAATTTTAAACCATCATGATATGGAAGAATTCTTCTGTCCCACTCGAAGGTGGAAGAAGCATTTGGATCACAGATCATCTACAATGAAATACTTGACATGTTTAAGATGCTTTCAATCAATTTTGATCGTCAATTGCTTATTTGTTGTAAACAGTAATTTTTCAGTGAAGGGAAAGTGTGTGTGGTATATCTACATGATATGTTCAAAGGCAGTTCCTACTAATGGCCAGGCTGAATTCCAGTAAATAATGTCCCGAATGATATTTTGCCGCCTTCTTTGGCACTTCATGAAATCTTACCCCGATGAAGTGCTGAAACACAGAGATTTTCTCTTAGAGAGTGTCTCATGTTGTAACCTATCCCATGGATTTTATGCTGTAATTCTTATCTCTTTTAAAATTTACTATCTTCTGTACAGTTTTCATGAAACTTTCTGTTACAGTAGTGAATAGCACAGATAAATGTCATTTTGTACAACTTTGAATTTACCCCAAGAGCTGAGAGAAAACTTGATCCTATACTTCAATCCGAGTTTCTTCTATAGTCCAACTTTGTTTCTCTACCATCAAGCTTCTCCTTTGTTGCTGCTCCAAGCCCCGTCCAAGGTGACCTTGAATACTTTCAGGGATGGGACACCCACAACTTCTCTGGGCAACCTGTTCCAGTGTTCCAGCACTCCCACAGTAAAAAAGGCCTTCCTTTCATCTAATATGTGTAGGAAATCATAAATCTAGGCATAGAAGCTTGGAGTGCAAATTTGAAATTCTTTGGATTTGAAGCACATTTTATATGAATACTGACTTACAGATGACTAAAAGATGTTGATGGGCATTTGAGCTGACAAGTTTTGAAAAAGTGCACGGAAATTAAAATTGAAACCACTAAAATTAAAAACTCCTTGCCATTTTCTTTTTCCTCTCCTATTCAAAATTGCATATGTCAGATATCAGTGCTTCATGCAAACCTCTCAGATGCTCTCAGAGAAAAAGCTTTTCTTTCAGACTAAGTTGCGGTTGACGTAGAACACTAGCAGGAGTGAAAGATTTTCTGGGCATCGGGGCAGCCCGTTCTCCTTGGATTTGTGTGCAGAATGCATTTTATCCAAACTGGAAAATAGATCCCAGCTCTGTTCTATTCATCATTCTTACTTCATCAGGCCAGAAGATTCTGTGAAAAGTAGCCTGTGGACCTTGAAGACAGCGCATGTGAACCAGATGAGAGGTGATAGAGAAGTTGAGGGAGAGAAGAAAGAGCATGAGGCTGAAACCAGAAAGTATTTCTCCACGTGATCATGGAAGATTGCAGGAGCCACTTGGTACTATCAAACCAGCCCAACTTGGCACTGGTGCCACCTTGGGTCTGGGAGCCATGTTGCATATCGTGCATTTTAAGGAGCCAGCTGGCCACACCCAGCCATATGCCCCCAAACACAAACCAAGGCCCTTTTCTCTGGCAAACAAAACTCAGCTGCCCTGCTTCTGGATGGCAGATTGCAGGAACCACTTGGTACTATCAAACCAGCCCAACTTGGCACTGGTGCCACCATGGGTCTGGTCACCATCCTGCCTATTGTAGCTTTTCAGGAGCCAGCCGGTCACTCTCAGCCATAGGCCCCCAAACACAAACCTCGGCCCGTTTCCCTGGCAAACAAAAGTAAGCTGCCCCGCTTCTGCATGGCAGATTGCAGGAGCTACTTAGTACTATCAAATCAGCCCGACTTGGCACAGGTGCCACCTTGGATCTGGGAACCATCCTGTGTATCGTGGATTTTCAGGGGCCAGCCGGCCACTCTCAGCCATATGCCCCCAAAAACAAACCACGGACCTTTTCTCTGGCAAACAAAAATCAGCTGCCCCACTTCTGGATGGCAGATTGCAGGAGCCACTTGGGACTATCACACCAGCACAACATGGCACTGCTGCCACCTTGGATCTGGGAACAATCCTGCGTATCGTACATATTCAGGAACCAGCCGAACACTCCCAGCCACAGGCCCCCAAACACAAACAACGGCCCATTTCCCTGGCAAACAAAACTCAGCTGCCCCGCTTCTGGATGGCAGTTTGCAGGAGCCACTTGGGACTATCAAACCAGCCCGACTTGGTAATGGTACCACCTTGGATCTGGGAACCATCCGGCGTATCGTGGATTTTCAGGGGCCAGCCGGTCATTCCCAGCCATATGCCCCCAAACACAAACCTCGGCCCTTTCCTCTGGCAAACAAAACTCAACTGCCCCTCTTCTGGATGGCAAATTGCAGGACGCACTTGGTACTACAAAAAGAGCCCGACTTGGCAGTGGTGCCACCTTGGCTCTGGGAACCATCCTGCGTATCGAGCATTTTAAGGAGCCAGCCGGCAATTCCCAGCCGTATGCCCCAAAAAGAGACCATGGACATTTTCTCTGGCAAAAAAAACTCAGCTGTCCCGCTTCTGGATGGCAGATTGCAGGAGTCACTTTGAACCATACAACCAGCCTTACTTGGCACTGGTGCCACCTTGGATCTGGGAACCATCCTGCCTATCGTTGATTTTCAGGGGCCAGCCGGCCACTCTCAGCCATAGGCCCCCAAACACAAACCACAGCCCTTTTCTCTAGCAAACAAAATTCAACTGCCCCGCTTCTGGATGGCAAATTGCAGGAGCCACTGGGTACTACAAAAACAGCCTGACTTGGCACTGGTGCCACCTTGCGTCTGGTTACCATGCGGCGTATCGTGCATTTTAAGGAGCCAGGTGGCCACTCCCAGCCATATGCCCCCAAACACAACCCACGGCCCTTTTCTCTGGCAAACAAAACTCAGCTGCCCCGCTTCTGGATGGCAGATTGCAGGAGACACTTGGTACTATCAAACCAGCCCGACTTGGCACTGGTGCCACCTTGGGTCTGGGAACCATCCTGCGTATTGTGGATTGTCCGGAGACAGCCGACCACTCTCGGCCACAGAGCCCAATCAAAAACAAAGGTCCGTTTCCCTGGCAAAAAAAACTCAGCCGCCCCGCTTCTGGATGGGAGATTGCAGGAGGCACTTGACACTGTCAAACGAGCCCCACTTGGCACTGGTGCCACCTTGGGTCTGGGAACCATGCTGCGTATCGTGGATTTTCAGGAGCCAGCCGGCCACTGCCAGCCACAGGCCCCCAAACACAAACCACAGCCTTTTCCTCTGGCAAACAAAACTCAGCTGCCCCGCTTCTGGATGGCAGATTGCAGGAGCCACTTGGTACTATCAAACCAGCCCGACTTGGCACTGGTGCCACCTTGGGTCTGGGAACCATCCTGCCTATCGTGGATTTTAAGGAGCCAGCCGGCTACTCCCAGCCACAGGCCCCCAACAAAAACCACGGCCCTTTTTTCTCGCAAACAAAACTTAGCTGCCTCACTTCTGGATGGCAGATTGCAGGAGCCACTTGGTGTAATCAAACCAGCCCGACTTGGCACTGGTGCCACTTTGGGTCTGGGAACCATCCTGCGTATCGTGGATTCTAAGGAGCCAGCCGGCCACTCCCAGCCACAGGCCCCCAAACAAAATCAACGGCGCTGTTCCCTGGAAAACAAAACACGCCTGCCAACTTTTTGATGGAGTTTGCAGGAGCCACTTGGTACTATCAAACCAGCCCGACTTGGCACTGGTGCCACCTTGGGTCTGGGAAACATCCTGCGTATCGTGGATTCTTAGGAGCCAGCCGGCCACTCCTAGCCACAGACCCCCAAACAAAAACCTAGGCCTATTTCTCTGGCAAACAAAAGTAAGCTGCCCTGCTTCTGGACGGCAGATTGCAGGAGACACTTGGTACTATCAAACCAGCCCGACTTGGCACTGGTGCCACCTTGGATCTGGGAACCATGCTGTGTATCGTGGATATTCAGGGGCCAGCTGGCCACTCTCAGCCATATGTCCCCAAACAGAAACCTCGGCCCGTTTCTCTGGCAAACAAAACTCAACTGCCCCTCTTCTGGATGGCAAATTGCAGGATGAACTTGATACTAAAACCGCAGGCCGACTTGGTAGTGGTGACACCTTGGGCCTGGGAACCATCATGCGTATCGAGCATTTTAAGGAGCCAGCCGGCCACTCCCAGCAATATGCCCCCAAAAACAATCCACGGAATTTTTCTCTGGCAAACAAAAATCAGCTGCCCCGCTTCTGGATGGCAGATTGCAGGAGCCACTTTGCACCATCAAACCAGCCCGACTTGGCACTGGTGCCACCTTGCATCTGGGAACCATGCTGCCTAGCGTGGATTTTCAGGAGCCAGCCGGCCACTCTCAGCTATATGCCCCCAAACAAAACCCACGGCCCGTTTCCCTGGCAAACAAAATTAAGCTGCCCCGCTTCTGGATGGCAGATTGCAGGACGCACTTGGTAGTATCAAACCAGCCCGACTTGGCACTGGTGCCACCTTGGGTCTGGGAACCATCCTGCGTATCGTGGGTTCAAAGGAGCCAGCCGGCCACTCCCAGCCACAGGCCCCCAAATACAAACAATGGCGCTTTTCCCTGGAAAACAAAACTCGCCTGCCAACTTTTTGATGGCAGATTGCAGGAGCCACTTGGTACTATCAAATCAGCCCAACTTGGCACTGCTGCCACCATGGGTCTGGTAACCATCCTGCCTATTGTAGCTTTTCAGGAGCCAGCCGGTCACTCCCAGCCATAGGTCCCCAGTCACAAACCTCGGCCCGTTTCCCTGGCAAACAAAAGTAAGCTGCCCCGCTTCTGGATGGCAGATTGCAGGAGCCACTTGGTACTATCAAACCAGCCCAACTTGGCACTGGTGCCACCTTGGGTCTGGGAACCATGCTGCGTAACACAGATTCTAAGGAGCCAGTCGGCCACTCCCAGCCACAAGCCCCCAAACACAAACAACGGCGCTATTCTCTGGCAAACAAAACTCAACTGCCCCTCTTCTGGATGGCAAATTGCAGGACGCACTTGGTACTATAAAAACAGCCCGACTTGGCACTGGTGCCACCTTGGGTCTGGGAACCATCCTGCGTATTGTGGGTTGTCAGGAGCCAGCCGAACACTCTCGGCCACAGACCCCAATTAAAAACAACGGCCCGTTTCACAGGCAAACAAAACTCAGCTGCCCCGCTTCTGGATGGGAGATTGCAGGAGGCACTTGACACTCTGAAACCAGCCCCACTTGGCACTGGTGCCACCTTGGGTCTGGGAACCATGCTGCGTATCATGGATTTTCAGGAGCCAGCCGGTCACTCTCAGCCATAGGCCCCCAAACACAAACCTCGGCCCGTTTCCCTGGCAAACAAAAGTAAGCTGCCCCGCTTCTGCATGGCAGATTGCAGGAGCTACTTAGTACTATCAAATCAGCCCGACTTGGCACAGGTGCCACCTTGGATCTGGGAACCATCCTGTGTATCGTGGATTTTCAGGGGCCAGCCGGCCACTCTCAGCCATATGCCCCCAAAAACAAACCACGGACCTTTTCTCTGGCAAACAAAAATCAGCTGCCCCACTTCTGGATGGCAGATTGCAGGAGCCACTTGGGACTATCACACCAGCACAACATGGCACTGCTGCCACCTTGGATCTGGGAACAATCCTGCGTATCGTACCTATTCAGGAACCAGCCGAACACTCCCAGCCACAGGCACCCAAACACAAACAACGGCCCATTTCCCTGGCAAACAAAAGTAAGCTGCCCCGCTTCTGGATGGCAGTTTGCAGGAGCCACTTGGGACTATCAAACCAGCCCGACTTGGTAATGGTACCACCTTGGATCTGGGAACCATCCGGCGTATCGTGGATTTTCAGGGGCCAGCCGGTCATTCCCAGCCATATGCCCCCAAACACAAACCTCGGCCCTTTTCTCTGGCAAACAAAACTCAACTGCCCCTCTTCTGGATGGCAAATTGCAGGACGCACTTGGTACTACAAAAAGAGCCCGACTTGGCAGTGGTGCCACCTTGGCTCTGGGAACCATCCTGCGTATCGAGCATTTTAAGGAGCCAGCCGGCAATTCCATGCCGTATGCCCCAAAAAGAAACCATGGACCTTTTCTCTGGCAAAAAAAACTCAGCTGTCCCGCTTCTGGATGGCAGATTGCAGGAGTCACTTTGAACCATACAACCAGCCTTACTTGGCACTGGTGCCACCTTGGATCTGGGAACCATCCTGCCTATCGTTGATTTTCAGGGGCCAGCCGGCCACTCTCAGCCATAGGCCCCCAAACACAAACCACAGCCCTTTTCTCTAGCAAACAAAATTCAACTGCCCCGCTTGTGGATGGCAAATTGCAGGAGCCACTGGGTACTACAAAAACAGCCTGACTTGGCACTGGTGCCACCTTGCGTCTGGTTACCATGCGGCGTATCGTGCATTTTAAGGAGCCAGGTGGCCACTCCCAGCCATATGCCCCCAAACACAACCCACGGCCCTTTTCTCTGGCAAACAAAACTCAGCTGCCCCGCTTCTGGATGGCAGATTGCAGGAGACACTTGGTACTATCAAACCAGCCCGACTTGGCACTGGTGCCACCTTGGGTCTGGGAACCATCCTGCGTATTGTGGATTGTCAGGAGACAGCCGACCACTCTCGGCCACAGAGCCCAATCAAAAACAAAGGTCCGTTTCCCTGGCAAAAAAAACTCAGCCGCCCCGCTTCTGGATGGGAGATTGCAGGAGGCACTTGACACTGTCAAACGAGCCCCACTTGGCACTGGTGCCACCTTGGGTCTGGGAACCATGCTGCGTATCATGGATTTTCAGGAGCCAGCCGGCCACTGCCAGCCACAGGCCCCCAAACACAAACCACAGCCTTTTTCTCTGGCAAACAAAACTCAGCTGCCCCGCTTCTGGATGGCACATTGCAGGAGCCACTTGGTACTATCAAACCAGCCCGACTTGGCACTGGTGCCACCTTGGGTCTGGGAACCATCCTGCCTATCGTGGATTTTAAGGAGCCAGCCGGCTACTCCCAGCCACAGGCCCCCAACAAAAACCACGGCCCTTTTTTCTCGCAAACAAAACTCAGCTGCCCCGCTTCTGGATGGGAGATTGCAGGAGGCACTTGGTGTAATCAAACCAGCCCGACTTGGCACTGGTGCCACCTTGGGTCTGGGAACCATCCTGCGTATCGTGGATTCTAAGGAGCCAGCCGGCCACTCCCAGCCACAGGCCCCCAAACAAAATCAACGGCGCTGTTCCCTGGAAAACAAAACACGCCTGCCAACTTTTTGATCGAGTTTGCAGGAGCCACTTGGTACTATCAAACCAGCCCGACTTGGCACTGGTGCCACCTTGGGTCTGGGAAACATCCTGCGTATCGTGGATTCTTAGGAGCCAGCCGGCCACTCCTAGCCACAGGCCCCCAAACAAAAACCTAGGCCTATTTCTCTGGCAAACAAAAGTAAGCTGCCCTGCTTCTGGATGGCAGATTGCAGGAGACACTTGGTACTATCAAACCAGCCTGACTTGGCACTGGTGCCACCTTGGATCTGGGAACCATGCTGTGTATCGTGGATATTCAGGGGCCAGCCGGCCACTCTCAGCCATATGTCCCCAAACAGAAACCTCGGCCCGTTTCTCTGGCAAACAAAACTCAACTGCCCCTCTTCTGGATGGCAAATTGCAGGATGAACTTGATACTAAAACCGCAGGCCGACTTGGTAGTGGTGACACCTTGGGCCTGGGAACCATCATGCGTATCGAGCATTTTAAGGAGCCAGCCGGCCACTCCCAGCAATATGCCCCCAAAAACAATCCACGGAATTTTTCTCTGGCAAACAAAAATCAGCTGCCCCGCTTCTGGATGGCAGATTGCAGGAGACACTTTGCACCATCAAACCAGCCCGACTTGGCACTGGTGCCACCTTGCATCTGGGAACCATGCTGCCTAGCGTGGATTTTCAGGAGCCAGCCGGCCACTCTCAGCTATATGCCCCCAATCAAAACCCACGGCCCGTTTCCCTGGCAAACAAAAGTAAGCTGCCCCGCTTCTGGATGGCAGATTGCAGGACGCACTTGGTAGTATCAAACCAGCCCGACTTGGCACTGGTGCCACCTTGGGTCTGGGAACCATCCTGCGTATCGTGGGTTCAAAGGAGCCAGCCGGCCACTCCCAGCCACAGGCCCCCAAATACAAACAATGGCGCTTTTCCCTGGAAAACAAAACTCGCCTGCCAACTTTTTGATGGCAGATTGCCGGAGCCACTTGTTACTATCAAACCAGCCCAACTTGGCACTGGTGCCACCATGGGTCTGGTAACCATCCTGCCTATTGTAGATTTTCAGGAGCCAGCCGGTCACTCCCAGCCATAGGTCCCCAGTCACAAACCTCGGCCCGTTTCCCTGGCAAACAAAAGTAAGCTGCCCCGCTTCTGGATGGCAGATTGCAGGAGCCACTTGGTACTATCAAACCAGCCCAACTTGGCACTGGTGCCACCTTGGGTCTGGGAACCATGCTGCGTGACACAGATTCTAAGGAGCCAGTCGGCCACTACCAGCCACAAGCCCCCAAACACAAACAACGGCGCTATTCTCTGGCAAACAAAACTCAACTGCCCCTCTTCTGGATGGCAAATTGCAGGACGCACTTGGTACTATAAAAACAGCCCGACTTGGCACTGGTGCCACCTTGGGTCTGGGAACCATCCTGCGTATTGTGGGTTGTCAGGAGCCAGCCGAACACTCCCAGCCACAGGCCCCCAAATACAAACCAAAGCCTTTTTCTCTGGCAAACAAAACTCAGCTGCCCCGCTTCTGGATGGCAGATTGCAGGAGCCACTTGGGACTATCACACCAGAACAACATGGCACTGCTGCCACCTTGGATCTGGGAACCATCCTTCCTATCGTGGATTTTCAGGGGCCAGCCGGTCACTCTCAGCCATAGGCCCCAAACACAAACCACGGACCTTTTCTCTGGAAAACAAAACTCAACTGCCCCTCTTCTGGATGGCAGATTGCAGGAGCCACTGGGTACTATGAAACCAGCCCTACTTGGCACTGATGCCACCTTGGGTCTGGGAACCATGCTGCGTATCATGGATTTTCAGGAGCCAGCCGGCCACTGCCAGCCACAGGCCCCGAAACACAAACAACAGCCTTTTTCTCTGGCAAACAAAATTCAGCTGCCCCGCTTCTGGATGGCAGATTGCAGGAACCACTTGGTACTAACAAACCAGCCCGACTTGGCACTGGTGCCACCTTGGGTCTGGGAACCATCCTGCGTATCGTGGATTCTAAGGAGCCAGCTGGCCACTCCCAGCCACAGGCCCCAAAACACGCACAACGGTGCTTTTCCCTGGAAAACAAAACTCGCCTGCCAAACTTTTGATGGCAGATTGCAGGAGCCACTTGGTACTATCAAACCAGCCCAACTTGGCACTGGTGCCACCATGGGTCTGGTCACCATCCTGCCTATCGTAGCTTTTCAGGAGCCAGCCAGCCACCCCAATCCAGAGGCCCCCAGACAAATATTTCGGCCCGTTTCCCTGGCAAACAAAAGTAAGCTGCCCCGCTTCTGCATGGCAGATTGCAGGAGCCACTTTGCACCATCAAACCAGCCCAACTTGGCACTGGTGCCACCTCAGGTCTGGGAACCATCCTGCGTATCGTGGGTTCTAAGGAGCCAGCCGGCCACTCCCAGCCACAGGCCCCCAAACACAAACAACGGCGCTTTTCCCTGGAAAACACAACTCGCCTGCCAACTTTTTGATGGCAGATTGCAGGAGCCACTTGGTACTATCAAACCAGCCCAACTTGGCACTGGTGCCACCATGGGTCTGGTCACCATCCTGCCTATCGTAGCTTTTCAGGAGCCAGCCAGCCACCCCCAGCCAGAGGCACCTAGACACAAACCTCGGCCCGTTTCCCTGGCAAACAAAAGTAAGCTGCCCCGCTTCTGCATGGCAGATTGCAGGAGCTGCTTAGTACTATCAAACCAGCCCGACATGGCACTGGTGCCACCTCAGGTCTGGGAACCATCCTGCCTATCGTGGATTTTCAGGGGCCAGCCGGCCACTCTCAGCCATATGCCCCCAAAAACAAACCACGGCCCTTTTCTCTGGCAAACAAAACTCAACTGCCCCTCTTCTGGATGGCAAATTTTAGGACGCCCTTAGTACTACGAACACCGCCCGACGTGGCCCTGGTGCCACCTTGTGTCAGGGAACCATCCTGCATATCGAGCTTTTTAAGGAGCCAGACGGCCACGCCCAGCCATAAACCCCCAAAAACAAACCACGGACCATTTCTCTTGGAAACAAAAATCCGCTGCCCCGCGTCTGGATGGCAGATTGCAGGAGCCACTTTGCACCATCAAACCAGCCCGACTTGGCACTGGTGCCACCTTGGGTCTGGGAACAATCCTGCATATCGTGGATTCTAAGGAGCCAGCCGGCCACTCCCAGCCACAGGCCCCCAAACACAAACAACGGCGCTTTTCCCTGGAAAACAAAATTCGCCTGCCAACTTTTTGATGGCAGATTGCAGGAGCCACTTGGTACTATCAAACCAGCCCAACTTGGCACTGGTGCCACCTCTGGTCTGGGAACCATCCTGCCTATCGTAGCTTTTCAGGAGCCAGCCGGTCACTCCCAGCCATAGACCCCCAGACACAAACCTCGGCCCGTTTCCCTGGAAAACAAAAGTAAGCTACCCCAATTCTGGATGGCAGATTGCAGGAGCCACTTGGTACTATCAAATCAGCCCAACTTGGCACTGGTGCCACCATGGGTCTGGTAAACATCCTGCCTATCGTAGCTTTTCAGGAGCCAGCCGGTCACTCCCTGCCATAGGCCCCTGGACACAAACCTCGGCCCGTTTCCCTGGCAAACAAAAGTAAGCTGCCCCGCTTTTGGATGGCAGATTGCAGGATGCACTTGGTACTTACAAACCAGCCCGACTTGGCCCTGGTGCCACCTTGGCTCTGGGAACCATGCTGCGTAACGTAGATTCTACGAGGACAGGCGGCCACTCCCAGCCACAGGCCTCTAAACAAAAACAACGGCGCTTTTCCCTGGAAAACAAAACTCGCCTGCCAACTTCTTGATGGCAGATTGCAGGAGCCACTTGGTACTATCAAACCAGCCCAACTTGGCACTGGTGCCACCATGGGTCTGGTCACCATCCTGCCTATCGTAGCTTTTTAGGAGCCAGCAGCTCACTCCCAGCCATAGGCCTCCAGACAAATACCTCGGCACGTTTCCCTGGCAAACAAAAGTAGGCTGCCCCGCTTCTGGATGGCAAATTGCAGGACGCACTTGGTACTACGAAAACAGCCCGACTTGGCACTGATGCCACCTTGGGTCAGGGAACAATCCTGCGTATAGAGCTTTTTAAGGAGCCAGCCGGCCACGTCCAGTCATATACCCCCAAAAAAAACCACGGAACATTTCTCCAGCAAACAAAAATCCGCTGCCCCGCGTCTGGATGGCAGATTGCAGGAGCTATTTAGTATTATCAAACCAGGCCGACTTGGCACTGGTGGCACCATGAGTCTGGTAACCATCCTGCCTATCGTAGCTTTTCAGTAGCCAGCCGGTCACTCCCAGCCATAGGCCCCCAGACAAATACCTCGGCCCGTTTCCCTGGGAAACAAAAGTAAGCTGTCCCGCTTCTGGATGGAAGATTGCAGGAGCCACTTGGTACTCTCAAACCAGCCCAACTTGTTCCCAGACCCAAGGTGGCACCAGTGCCAAGTCGGGCTGGTTTGATGGTGCAACGTGGCTCCTGCAATCTGCCATCCAAAAGCGGGGCAGCTTACTTTTGTTTGCCAGGGAAACGGGCCGAGGTTTGTGTCTGGGGGCCTATGGCAGGGAGTGACCGGCTGGCTCCTCAAAAGCAACGATAGGCAGGATGTTTACCAGACCCATGGTGGCACCAGTGCCAAGTTGGGCTGATTTGATAGTACCAAGTGGCTCCTGCAATCTGCGATCCAGAATCGGGGTAGCTTACTTTTGTTTTCCAGGGAAACGGGCCGAGGTTTGTGTCTGGGGGTCTATGGCTGGGAGTGACCGGCTGGCTCCCGAAAAGCTACGATAGGCAGGATGGTTCCCAGACCAGAGGTGGCACCAGTGCCAAGTTGGGCTGGTTTGATAGTACCAAGTGGCTCCTGCAATCTGCCATCAAAAAGTTGGCAGGCGAATTTTGTTTTCCAGGGAAAAGCGCCGTTGTTTTTGTTTGGGGGCCTGTGGCTGGGAGTGGCCGGCTGGCTCCTTAGAATCCACGATATGCAGGATTGTTCCCAGACCCAAGGTGGCACCAGTGCCAAGTCGGGCTGGTTTGATGGTGCAAAGTGGCTCCTGCAATCTGCCATCCAGACGCGGGGCAGCGGATTTTTGTTTCCAAGAGAAATGGTCCGTGGTTTGTTTTTGGGGGTTTATGGCTGGGCGTGGCCGGCTGGCTCCTTAAAAAGCTCGATATGCAGGATGGTTCCCTGACACAAGGTGGCACCAGTGCCACGTCGGGCGGTTTTCGTAGTACAAAGTGCGTCCTAAAATTTGCCATCCAGAAGAGGGGCAGTTGAGTTTTGTTTGCCAGAGAAAAGGGCCGTGGTTTGTTTTTGGGGGCATATGGCTGAGAGTGGCCGGCTGGCTCCTGAAAAGCTACGATAGGCAGGATGTTTACCAGACCCATGGTGGCACCAGTGCCAAGTTGGGCTGATTTGATAGTACCAAGTGGCTCCTGCAATCTGCCATCCAGAATCGGGGTAGCTTACTTTTGTTTTCCAGGGAAACGGGCCGAGCTTTGTGTCTGGGGGTCTATGGTTGGGAGTGGCCGGCTGGCTCCTTAGAAACCACGATACGCAGCATGGTTCCCAGACCTGAGGTGGCACCAGTGCCAAGTTGGGCTGGTTTGATACTACCAAGTGGTTCCTGCAATCTGCCATCCAGAAGCGGGGCAGCTTACTTTTGTTTGCCAGGGAAACGGACCGTTGTTTGTGTTTGGGGGCCTATGGCTGGGACAACCGGCTGGCTCCTTAAAATCTACGATACGCAGGATGGTTCCCAGACCAGAGGTGGCACCAGTGCCCAGTTGGGCTGGTTTGATGGTGCAAAGTGGCTTCTGCAATCTGCCATCCAGAAGCGGGGCAGCTTACTTTTGTTTGCCAGGGAAACGGGCCGAGCTTTGTGTCTCGGGGCCTATGGCTGTGAGTGACCGGCTGGCTCCTGAAAAGCTTCGATAGGCAGGATGGTGACCAGACCCATGGTGGCACCAGTGCCAAGTTGGGCTGGTTTGATAGTACCAAGTGGCTCCTGCAATCTGCCATCAAAATGTTGTCAGGCGAGTTTTGTTTTCCAGGGAAAAGCGTCGTTGTTTGTGTTTGGGGGCCTGTGGCTGGGAGTGGCCGGCTGGCTCCTTAGAAACCACGATACGCAGCATGGTTCCCAGACAAGAGGTGACACCAGTGCCAAGTTGGGCTGGTTTGATAGTACCAAGTGGTTCCTGCAATCTGCCATCCAGAAGCGGGGCAGCTTACTTTTGTTTGCCACGGAAACGGGCCGTTGTTTGTGTTTGGGGGCCTGTGGCTGGGAGTGGCCGACTGGCTCCTTAGAATCCACGATACGCAGGATGGTTCCCAGACCAGAGGTGGCACCAGTGCCAAGTTGGGCTGGTTTGATAATACCAAGTGGCTCCTGCAATCTGCCATCCAGAAGCGGGGCAGCTTAATTTTGTTTGCCAGGGAAACGGGCCAAGGTTTGTGTCTGGGGGCCTATGGCTGTGAGTGACCGGCTAGGTCCTGAAAAGCTACGAGAGGCATGATGGTGACCAGACCCATGGTGGCACCAGTGCCAAGTTGGGCTGGTTTGATAGTACCAAGTGGCTCCTGCAATCTGCCATCAAAAATCGGCAAGCGAGTGTTGATTTCCAGGGAAAAGCGTCGTTGTTTGTGTTTGGGGGCCTGTGGCTGGGAGTGGCCGGCTGGCTCCTTAGAATCCACGATACGCAGCATGGTTCCCAGACCCAAGGTGGCACCAGTGCCAAGTCGGGCTGGCTTGATAATACCAAGTGGTTCCTGCAATCGGCCATCAAAATGTTCGCAGGCGAGTTTTGTTTTCCAGGGAAAAGCGCCGTTGTTTGTGCCTGGGGCCCTATGGCCTGGGGTGGACGGATGGCTAATTAGAATCCACGATACACAGGATGGTTCCCAGACCCATGGTGGCACCAGTGCCAAGTTGGGCTGGTTTGATAGTACCAAGTGGTTCCTGCAATCTGCCATCCAGAAGCGGGGCAGCTTACTTTTGTTTGCCAGGGAAACGGTCCGAGGTTTGTGTCTGGGGGCCTATGGCTGGGAGTGACCGGCTGGCTCCTGAAAAGCTACGATAGGCAGGATGGTGACCAGACCCATGGTGGCACCAGTGCCAAGTTGGGCTGGCTTGATAATACCAAGTGGTTCCTGCAATCGGCCATCAAAAAGTTGGCAGGCGAGTTTTGTTTTCCAGGGAAAAGCGCCGTTGTTTGTGCCTGGGGCCCTATGGCCTGGAGTGGACGGATGGCTAATTAGAACCCACGAGACGCAGGATGGTTCCCAGACCTGAGGTGGCACCAGTGCCAAGTTGGGCTGGTTTGACGGTGCAAAGTGGCTCCTGCAATCTGCCATCCAGAAGCGGGGCAGCTTACTTTTGTTTGCCAGGGAAACGGGCCGAAATATTTGTCTGGGGGCCTCTGGCTGGGGGTGGCTGGCTGGCTCCTGAAAAGCTACGATAGGCAGGATGGTGACCAGACCCATGGTGGCACCAGTGCCAAGTTGGGCTGGTTTGATAGTACCAAGTGGCTCCTGCAATCTGCCATCAAAAACTTGGCAGGCGAGTTTTGTTTTCCAGGGAAAAGTGCCGTTGTTTGTGTTTGGGGGCCTGTGGCTGGGAGTGGCCGGCTGGCTCCTTAGAATCCACGATACGCAGCATGGTTCCCAGACCCAAGGTGGCACCAGTGCCAAGTCGGGCTGGCTTGATAATACCAAGTGGTTCCTGCAATCGGCCATCAAAATGTTCGCAGGCGAGTTTTGTTTTCCAGGGAAAAGCGCCTTTGTTTGTGCCTGGGGCCCTATGGCCTGGAGTGGACGGATGGCTAATTAGAATCCACGATACACAGGATGGTTCCCAGACCCATGGTGGCACCAGTGCCAAGTTGGGCTGGTTTGATAGTACCAAGTGGTTCCTGCAATCTGCCATCCAGAAGCGGGGCAGCTTACTTTTGTTTTCCAGGGAAACGGTCCGAGGTTTGTGTCTGGGGGCCTATGGCTGGGAGTGACCGGCTGGCTCCTGAAAAGCTACGATAGGCAGGATGGTGACCAGACCCATGGTGGCACCAGTGCCAAGTTGGGCTGGCTAGATAATACCAAGTGGTTCCTGCAATCGGCCATCAAAAAGTTGGCAGGCGAGTTTTGTTTTCCAGGGAAAAGCGCCGTTGTTTGTGCCTGGGGCCCTAAGGCCTGGAGTGGACGGATGGCTAATTAGAATCCACGATACACAGGATGGTTCCCAGACCCATGGTGGCACCAGTGCCAAGTTGGGCTGGTTTGATAGTACCAAGTGGTTCCTGCAATCTGCCATCCAGAAGCGGGGCAGCTTACTTTTGTTTTCCAGGGAAACGGGCCGAGGTTTTTGTCTGGGGGCCTATGGCTGGGAGTGACCGGCTGGCTCCTGAAAAGCTACGATAGGCAGGATGGTGACCAGACCCATGACGGCACCAGTGTCAAGTTGGGCTGGTTTGATAGTACCAAGTGGCTCCTGCAATCTGCCATCAAAAAGTTGGCAGGCGAGTTTTGTTTTCCAGGGAAAAGCGCCGTTGTTTGTGTTTGGGGGCCTGTGGCTGGGAGTGGCCGGCTGGCTCCTTAGAATCCACGATACTCAGCATGGTTCCCAGATCAGAGGTGGCACCAGTGCCAAGTTGGGCTGGTTTGATAGTACCAAGTGCGTCCGGGAATCTGCCATCCAGAAGCGGGGCAGCTTACTTTTGTTTGCCAGGGAAACGGGCCGAGGTATTTGTCTGGGGGCCTATGGCTGGGAGTGACCCGCTGGCTCCTGAAAAGTTACGATAGGCAGGATGGTGACCAGACCCATGGTGGCACCAGTGCCAAGTTGGGCTGGTTTGATAGTACCAAGTGGCTCCTGCAATCTGCCATCAAAAAGTTGGCAGGCGAGTTTTGTTTTCCAGGGAAAAGCGCCGTTGTTTGTGTTTGGGGGCCTGTGGCTGGGAGTGGCCGGCTGGCTCCTTAGAATCCACGATACGCAGGATGGTTCCCAGACTTGACGTGGCACCAGTGCCAAGTCGGGCTGGTTTGATAGTACCAAGTGCGTCCTGCAATCTGCCATCCAGAAGCGGGGCAGCTTACTTTTGTTTTCCAGGGAAACGGGCCGAGGTATTTGTCTGGGGGCCTATGGCTGGGAGTGACCGGCTGGCTCCTGAAAAGCTACGATAGGCAGGATGGTGACCAGACCCATGGTGGCACCAGTGCCAAGTTGGGCTGGTTTGATAGTACCAAGTGGCTCCTGCAATCTGCCATCAAAAAGTTGTCAGGCGAGTTTTGTTTTCCAGGGAAAAGCGCCGTTGTTTGTGTTTGGGTGCCTGTGGCTGGGAGTGGCCGGCTGGCTCCTTAGAATCCACGATACGCAGGATGGTTCCCAGACCAGTGGTGGCACCAGTGCCAAGTCGGGCTGGTTTGATAGTAACAAGTGCGTCCTACTATCTGCCATCCAGAAGCGGGGCAGCTTACTTTTGTTTGCCAGGGAAACGGGCCGAGCTTTGTGTCTCGGGGCCTATGGCTGTGAGTGACCGGCTGGCTCCTGAAAAGCTTCGATAGGCAGGATGGTGACCAGACCCATGGTGGCACCAGTGCCAAGTTGGGCTGGTTTGATAGTACCAAGTGGCTCCTGCAATCTGCCATCAAAATGTTGTCAGGCGAGTTTTGTTTTCCAGGGAAAAGCGTCGTTGTTTGTGTTTGGGGGCCTGTGGCTGGGAGTGGCCGGCTGGCTCCTTAGAAACCACGATACGCAGCATGGTTCCCAGACAAGAGGTGACACCAGTGCCAAGTTGGGCTGGTTTGATAGTACCAAGTGGTTCCTGCAATCTGCCATCCAGAAGCGGGGCAGCTTACTTTTGTTTGCCACGGAAACGGGCCGTTGTTTGTGTTTGGGGGCCTGTGGCTGGGAGTGGCCGACTGGCTCCTTAGAATCCACGATACGCAGGATGGTTCCCAGACCAGAGGTGGCACCAGTGCCAAGTTGGGCTGGTTTGATAATACCAAGTGGCTCCTGCAATCTGCCATCCAGAAGCGGGGCAGCTTAATTTTGTTTGCCAGGGAAACGGGCCAAGGTTTGTGTCTGGGGGCCTATGGCTGTGAGTGACCGGCTAGGTCCTGAAAAGCTACGAGAGGCATGATGGTGACCAGACCCATGGTGGCACCAGTGCCAAGTTGGGCTGGTTTGATAGTACCAAGTGGCTCCTGCAATCTGCCATCAAAAATCGGCAAGCGAGTGTTGATTTCCAGGGAAAAGCGTCGTTGTTTGTGTTTGGGGGCCTGTGGCTGGGAGTGGCCGGCTGGCTCCTTAGAATCCACGATACGCAGCATGGTTCCCAGACCCAAGGTGGCACCAGTGCCAAGTCGGGCTGGCTTGATAATACCAAGTGGTTCCTGCAATCGGCCATCAAAATGTTCGCAGGCGAGTTTTGTTTTCCAGGGAAAAGCGCCGTTGTTTGTGCCTGGGGCCCTATGGCCTGGGGTGGACGGATGGCTAATTAGAATCCACGATACACAGGATGGTTCCCAGACCCATGGTGGCACCAGTGCCAAGTTGGGCTGGTTTGATAGTACCAAGTGGTTCCTGCAATCTGCCATCCAAAAGCGGGGCAGCTTACTTTTGTTTGCCAGGGAAACGGTCCGAGGTTTGTGTCTGGGGGCCTATGGCTGCGAGTGACCGGCTGGCTCCTGAAAAGCTACGATAGGCAGGATGGTGACCAGACCCATGGTGGCACCAGTGCCAAGTTGGGCTGGCTTGATAATACCAAGTGGTTCCTGCAATCGGCCATCAAAAAGTTGGCAGGCGAGTTTTGTTTTCCAGGGAAAAGCGCCGTTGTTTGTGCCTGGGGCCCTATGGCCTGGAGTGGACGGATGGCTAATTAGAACCCACGAGACGCAGGATGGTTCCCAGACCTGAGGTGGCACCAGTGCCAAGTTGGGCTGGTTTGACGGTGCAAAGTGGCTCCTGCAATCTGCCATCCAGAAGCGGGGCAGCTTACTTTTGTTTGCCAGGGAAACGGGCCGAAATATTTGTCTGGGGGCCTCTGGCTGGGGGTGGCTGGCTGGCTCCTGAAAAGCTACGATAGGCAGGATGGTGACCAGACCCATGGTGGCACCAGTGCCAAGTTGGGCTGGTTTGATAGTACCAAGTGGCTCCTGCAATCTGCCATCAAAAACTTGGCAGGCGAGTTTTGTTTTCCAGGGAAAAGTGCCGTTGTTTGTGTTTGGGGGCCTGTGGCTGGGAGTGGCCGGCTGGCTCCTTAGAATCCACGATACGCAGCATGGTTCCCAGACCCAAGGTGGCACCAGTGCCAAGTCGGGCTGGCTTGATAATACCAAGTGGTTCCTGCAATCGGCCATCAAAATGTTCGCAGGCGAGTTTTGTTTTCCAGGGAAAAGCGCCTTTGTTTGTGCCTGGGGCCCTATGGCCTGGAGTGGACGGATGGCTAATTAGAATCCACGATACACAGGATGGTTCCCAGACCCATGGTGGCACCAGTGCCAAGTTGGGCTGGTTTGATAGTACCAAGTGGTTCCTGCAATCTGCCATCCAGAAGCGGGGCAGCTTACTTTTGTTTTCCAGGGAAACGGTCCGAGGTTTGTGTCTGGGGGCCTATGGCTGGGAGTGACCGGCTGGCTCCTGAAAAGCTACGATAGGCAGGATGGTGACCAGACCCATGGTGGCACCAGTGCCAAGTTGGGCTGGCTAGATAATACCAAGTGGTTCCTGCAATCGGCCATCAAAAAGTTGGCAGGCGAGTTTTGTTTTCCAGGGAAAAGCGCCGTTGTTTGTGCCTGGGGCCCTAAGGCCTGGAGTGGACGGATGGCTAATTAGAATCCACGATACACAGGATGGTTCCCAGACCCATGGTGGCACCAGTGCCAAGTTGGGCTGGTTTGATAGTACCAAGTGGTTCCTGCAATCTGCCATCCAGAAGCGGGGCAGCTTACTTTTGTTTTCCAGGGAAACGGGCCGAGGTTTTTGTCTGGGGGCCTATGGCTGGGAGTGACCGGCTGGCTCCTGAAAAGCTACGATAGGCAGGATGGTGACCAGACCCATGACGGCACCAGTGTCAAGTTGGGCTGGTTTGATAGTACCAAGTGGCTCCTGCAATCTGCCATCAAAAAGTTGGCAGGCGAGTTTTGTTTTCCAGGGAAAAGCGCCGTTGTTTGTGTTTGGGGGCCTGTGGCTGGGAGTGGCCGGCTGGCTCCTTAGAATCCACGATACTCAGCATGGTTCCCAGATCAGAGGTGGCACCAGTGCCAAGTTGGGCTGGTTTGATAGTACCAAGTGCGTCCGGGAATCTGCCATCCAGAAGCGGGGCAGCTTACTTTTGTTTGCCAGGGAAACGGGCCGAGGTATTTGTCTGGGGGCCTATGGCTGGGAGTGACCCGCTGGCTCCTGAAAAGTTACGATAGGCAGGATGGTGACCAGACCCATGGTGGCACCAGTGCCAAGTTGGGCTGGTTTGATAGTACCAAGTGGCTCCTGCAATCTGCCATCAAAAAGTTGGCAGGCGAGTTTTGTTTTCCAGGGAAAAGCGCCGTTGTTTGTGTTTGGGGGCCTGTGGCTGGGAGTGGCCGGCTGGCTCCTTAGAATCCACGATACGCAGGATGGTTCCCAGACTTGACGTGGCACCAGTGCCAAGTCGGGCTGGTTTGATAGTACCAAGTGCGTCCTGCAATCTGCCATCCAGAAGCGGGGCAGCTTACTTTTGTTTTCCAGGGAAACGGGCCGAGGTATTTGTCTGGGGGCCTATGGCTGGGAGTGACCGGCTGGCTCCTGAAAAGCTACGATAGGCAGGATGGTGACCAGACCCATGGTGGCACCAGTGCCAAGTTGGGCTGGTTTGATAGTACCAAGTGGCTCCTGCAATCTGCCATCAAAAAGTTGTCAGGCGAGTTTTGTTTTCCAGGGAAAAGCGCCGTTGTTTGTGTTTGGGTGCCTGTGGCTGGGAGTGGCCGGCTGGCTCCTTAGAATCCACGATACGCAGGATGGTTCCCAGACTTGACGTGGCACCAGTGCCAAGTCGGGCTGGTTTGATAGTAACAAGTGCGTCCTACTATCTGCCATCCAGAAGCGGGGCAGCTTACTTTTGTTTGCCAGGGAAACGGGCCGAGCTTTGTGTCTGGGGGCCTATGGCTGGGAGTGACCGGCTGGCTCCTGAAAAGCTACGATAGGCAGGATGGTGACCAGACCCATGGTGGCACCAGTGCCAAGTTGGCCTGGTTTGATAGTACCAAGTGGCTCCTGCAATCTGCCATCAAAAAGTTGGCAGGCGAGTTTTGTTTTCCAGGGAAAAGCGCCGTTGTTTGTGTTTGGGGGCCTGTGGCTGGGAGTGGCCGGCTGGCTCCTTAGAATCCACGATACTCAGGATGGTTCCCAGACCAGAGGTGGCAACAGTGACAAGTCGGGCCAGTTTGATGGTGCAAAGTGGCTCCTGCAATCTGCCATCCAGAAGCAGGGCTGCTTACTTTTGTTTGCCAGGGAAAGGAGCCGAGGTTTGTGTCTGGGGGCCTATGGCTGGGAGTGACCAGCTGGCTCCTGAAAAGGTACGATAGGCAGGATGGTTACCAGACCCATGGTGGCACCAGTGCCAAGTTCGGCTGATTTGATAGTACCAAGTGGCTCCTGCAATCTGCCATCAAAATGTTGGTAGGCGAGTTTTGTTTTCCAGAGAAAAGCGCCGTTGTTTGTGTTTGGGGGCCTGTGGGTGGGAGTGGCCGGATGGCTAATTAGAATCCACGATACGCAGGATGGTTCCCAGACCTAAAGTGGCACCAGTGACAAGTCGGGCCAGTTTGATGGTGCAAAGTTGCTACTGAAATCTGCCATCCAGAAACGGGGCAGCTTACTTTTGTTTGCCAGGGAAACGGGCCAAGGTTTGTGTCTGGGGGCCTATGGCTGTGCGTGACCGGCTAGGTCCTGAAAAGCTACGAGAGGCATGATGGTGACCAGACCCATGGTGGCACCAGTGCCAAGTTGGGCTGGTTTGATAGTACCAAGTGGCTCCTGCAATCTGCCATCAAAAAGTCGGGAAGCGAGTGTTGATTTCCAGGGAAAAGCGCCGTTGTTTTTGTTTGGGGGCCTATGGGTGGGAGTGGCCGGCTGGCTCCTTAGAATCCACGAGACGCAGGATGGTTCCCAGACCTGAGGTGGCACCAGTGCCAAGTTGGGCTGGTTTGATAGTACCAAGTGCGTCCTGCAATCTGCCATCCAGAAGCGGGGTAGCTTACTTTTGTTTGCCAGGGAAACGGTCCGAGGTTTGTGTCTCGGGGCCTATGGCTGGGAGTGACCGGCTGGCTCCTGAAAAGCTACGATAGGCAGGATGGTGACCAGACCCATGGTGGCACCAGTGCCAAGTTGGGCTGGTTTGATAGTACCAAGTGGCTCCTGCAATCTGCCATCAAAAATTTGGCAGGCGAGTTTGTTATCCAGGGAAAAGCGCCGTTGTTTGTGCCTGGGGCCCTATGGCCTGGAGTGGACGGATGGCTAATTAGAATCCACGATACCCAGGATGGTTCCCAGACCCATGGTGGCACCAGTGCCAACTTGGGCTGGTTTGATAGTACCAAGTGGTTCCTGCAATCTGCCATCCAGAAGCGGGGCAGCTTACTTTTGTTTGCCAGGGAAACGGTCCGAGGATTGTGTCTGGGGGCCTAAGCCTGGAAGTGACCGGCTGGCTCGTGAAAAGCTACGATAGGCAGGATGGTGACCAGACCCATGACGGCACCAGTGCCAAGTTGGGCTGGTTTGATAGTACCAAGTGGCTCCTGCAATCTGCCATCAAAAACTTGGCAGGCGAGTTTTGTTTTCCAGGGAAAAGCGCCGTTGTTTGTGTTTGGGGGCCTGTGGCTGGGAGTGGCCGGCTGGCTCCTTAGAATCCACGATACTCAGCATGGTTCCCAGACCAGAGGTGGCACCAGTGCCAAGTTGGGCTGGTTTGATTGTAACTAGTGCGTCCGGGAATCTGCCATCCAGAAGCGGGGCAGCTTACTTTTGTTTGCCAGGGAAACGGGCCGAGGTTTGTGTCTGGGGGCCTATGGCTGGGAGTGGCCGGCTGGCTCATGAAAAGCTACGATAGGCAGGATGGTGACCAGACCCATGGTGGCACCAGTGCCAAGTTGGGCTGGTTTGATAGTACCAAGTGGCTCCTGCAATCTGCCATCAAAAAGTCGGCAAGCGAGTGTTGATTTCCAGGGAAAAGCGTCGTTGTTTGTGTTTGGGGGCCTGTGGCTGGGAGTGGCCGGCTGGCTCCTTAGAATCCACGATACGCAGCATGGTTCCCAGACCCAAGGTGGCACCAGTGCCAAGTCGGGCTGGCTTGATAATACCAAGTGGTTCCTGCAATCGGCCATCAAAAAGTTGGCAGGCGAGTTTTGTTTTCCAGGGAAAAGCGCCGTTGTTTGTGCCTGGGGCCCTATGGCCTGGAGTGGACGGATGGCTAATTAGAATCCACGATACACAGGATGGTTCCCAGACCCATGGTGGCACCAGTGCCAAGTTGGGCTGGTTTGATAGTACCAAGTGGTTCCTGCAATCTGCCATCCAGAAGCGGGGCAGCTTACTTTTGTTTGCCAGGGAAACGGTCCGAGGTTTGTGTCTGGGGGCCTATGGCTGGGAGTGACCGGCTGGCTCCTGAAAAGCTACGATAGGCAGGATGGTGACCAGACCCATGGTGGCACCAGTGCCAAGTTGGGCTGGCTTGATAATACCAAGTGGTTCCTGCAATCGGCCATCAAAAAGTTGGCAGGCGAGTTTTGTTTTCCAGGGAAAAGCGCCGTTGTTTGTGCCTGGGGCCCTATGGCCTGGAGTGGACGGATGGCTAATTAGAACCCACGAGACGCAGGATGGTTCCCAGACCTGAGGTGGCACCAGTGCCAAGTTGGGCTGGTTTGACGGTGCAAAGTGGCTCCTGCAATCTGCCATGCAGAAGCGGGGCAGCTTACTTTTGTTTGCCAGGGAAACGGGCCGAAATATTTGTCTGGGGGCCTCTGGCTGGGGGTGGCTGGCTGGCTCCTGAAAAGCTACGATAGGCAGGATGGTGACCAGACCCATGGTGGCACCAGTGCCAAGTTGGGCTGGTTTGATAGTACCAAGTGGCTCCTGCAATCTGCCATCAAAAACTTGGCAGGCGAGTTTTGTTTTCCAGGGAAAAGCGCCGTTGTTTGTGTTTGGGGGCCTGTGGCAGGGAGTGGCCGGCTGGCTCCTTAGAATCCACGATACGCAGCATGGTTCCCAGACCCAAGGTGGCACCAGTGCCAAGTCGGGCTGGCTTGATAATACCAAGTGGTTCCTGCAATCGGCCATCAAAAAGTTGGCAGGCGAGTTTTGTTTTCCAGGGAAAAGCGCCGTTGTTTGTGCCTGGGGCCCTATGGCCTGGAGTGGACGGATGGCTAATTAGAATCCACGATACACAGGATGGTTCCCAGACCCATGGTGGCACCAGTGCCAAGTTGGGCTGGTTTGATAGTAACAAGTGGTTCCTGCAATCTGCCATCCAGAAGCGGGGCAGCTTACTTTTGTTTGCCAGGGAAACGGTCCGAGGTTTGTGTCTGGGGGCCTATGGCTGGGAGTGACCGGCTGGCTCCTGAAAAGCTACGATAGGCAGGATGGTGACCAGACCCATGGTGGCACCAGTGCCAAGTTGGGCTGGCTAGATAATACCAAGTGGTTCCTGCAATCGGCCATCAAAAAGTTGGCAGGCGAGTTTTGTTTTCCAGGGAAAAGCGCTGTTGTTTGTGCCTGGGGCCCTATGGCCTGGAGTGGACGGATGGCTAATTAGAATCCACGATACAAAGGATGGTTCCCAGACCCATGGTGGCACCAGTGCCAAGTTGGGCTGGTTTGATAGTACCAAGTGGTTCCTGCAATCTGCCATCCAGAAGCGGGGCAGCTTACTTTTGTTTTCCAGGGAAACGGGCCGAGGTTTTTGTCTGGGGGCCTATGGCTGGGAGTGACCGGCTGGCTCGTGAAAAGCTACGATAGGCAGGATGGTGACCAGACCCATGACGGCACCAGTGCCAAGTTGGGCTGGTTTGATAGTACTAAGTGGCTCCTGCAATCTGCCATCACAAACTTGGCGGGCGAGTTTTGTTTTCCAGGGAAAAGCGCCGTTGTTTGTGTTTGGGGGCCTGTGGCTGGGAGTGGCCGGCTGGCTCCTTAGAATCCACGATACTCAGCATGGTTCCCAGATCAGAGGTGGAACCTGTGCCAAGTTGGGCTGGTTTGATAGTACCAAGTGCGTCCGGGAATCTGCCATCCAGAAGCGGGGCAGCTTACTTTTGTTTGCCAGGGAAACGGGCCGTGGGTTTTGTTTGGGGGCCTATGGCTGAGAGTGACCGGCTGGCTCCTGAAAAGTTACGATAGGCAGGATGGTGACCAGACCCATGGTGGCACCAGTGCCAAGTTGGGCTGGTTTGATAGTACCAAGTGGCTCCTGCAATCTGCCATCAAAAAGTTGGCAGGCGAGTTTTGTTTTCCAGGGAAAAGCGCCGTTGTTTGTGTTTGGGGGCCTGTGGCTGGGAGTGGCCGGCTGGCTCCTTAGAATCCACGATACGCAGGATGGTTCCCAGACTTGACGTGGCACCAGTGCCAAGTCGGGCTGGTTTGATAGTACCAAGTGGCTCCTGCAATCAGCCATCCAGAAGCGGGGCAGCTTACTTTTGTTTGCCAGGGAAACGGGCCGAGCTTTGTGTCTGGGGGCCTATGGCTGGGAGTGACCGGCTGGCTCCTGAAAAGCTACGATAGGCAGGATGGTGACCAGACCCATGGTGGCACCAGTGCCAAGTTGGGCTGGTTTGATAGTACCAAGTGGCTCCTGCAATCTGCCATCAAAAAGTTGTCAGGCGAGTTTTGTTTTCCAGGGAAAAGCGCCGTTGTTTGTGTTTGGGGGCCTGTGGCTGGGAGTGGCCGGCTGGCTAATTAGAACCCACGATACGCAGGATGGTTCCCAGACCAGAGGTGGCAACAGTGACAAGTCGGGCCAGTTTGATGGTGCAAAGTGGCTCCTGCAATCTGCCATCCAGAAGCAGGGCTGCTTACTTTTGTTTGCCAGGGAAAGGAGCCGAGGTTTTTGTCTGGGGGCCTATGGCTGGGAGTGACCAGCTGGCTCCTGAAAAGGTACGATAGGCAGGATGTTTACCAGACCCATGGTGGCACCAGTGCCAAGTTGGGCTGATTTGATAGTACCAAGTGGCTCCTGCAATCTGCCATCAAAATGTTGGTAGGCGAGTTTTGTTTTCCAGGGAAAAGCGCCGTTGTTTGTGTTTGGGGGCCTGTGGGTGGGAGTGGCCGGATGGCTAATTAGAATCCACGATACGCAGGATGGTTCCCAGACCTAAAGTGGCACCAGTGACAAGTCGGGCCAGTTTGATGGTGCAAAGTTGCTACTGAAATATGCCATCCAGAAACGGGGCAGCTTACTTTTGTTTGCCAGGGAAACGGGCCAAGGTTTGTGTCTGGGGGCCTATGGCTGTGAGTGACCCGCTAGGTCCTTAAAAGCTACGAGAGGCATGATGGTGACCAGACCCATGGTGGCACCAGTGCCAAGTTGGGCTGGTTTGATAGTACCAAGTGGCTCCTGCAATCTGCCATCAAAAAGTCGGCAAGCGAGTGTTGATTTCCAGGGAAAAGCGCCGTTGTTTGTGTTTGGGGGCCTGTGGCAGGGAGTGGCCGGCTGGCTCCTTAGAATCCACGATACGCAGCATGGTTCCCAGACCCAAGGTGGCACCAGTGCCAAGTCGGGCTGGCTTGATAATACCAAGTGGTTCCTGCAATCGGCCATCAAAAAGTTGGCAGGCGAGTTTTGTTTTCCAGGGAAAAGCGCCGTTGTTTTTGTTTGGGGGCCTATGGGTGGGAGTGGCCGGCTGGCTCCTTAGAATCCACGAGACGCAGGATGGTTCCCAGACCTGAGGTGGCACCAGTGCCAAGTTGGGCTGGTTTGATAGTACCAAGTGCGTCCTGCAATCTGCCATCCAGAAGCGGGGTAGCTTACTTTTGTTTGCCAGGGAAACGGGCCGAGGTTTGTGTCTCGGGGCCTATGGCTGGGAGTGACCGGCTGGCTCCTGAAAAGCTACGATAGGCAGGATGGTGACCAGACCCATGGTGGCACCAGTGCCAAGTTGGGCTGGTTTGATAGTACCAAGTGGCTCCTGCAATCTGCCATCAAAAAGTTGGCAGGTGAGTTTTGTTTTCCAGGGAAAAGCGCCGTTGTTTGTGTTTGGGGGCCTGTGGTTGGGAGTGGCCGGCTGGCTCCTTAGAATCCACGATACGCAGGATGGTTCCCAGACCAGAGGTCGCAGCAGTGCCAAGTCGGGCTGGTTTGATGGTGCAAAGTGGCTCCTGCAATCTGCCATCCAGAAGCGGGGTAGCTTACTTTTGTTTGCCAGGGAAACGGGCCGAGGTTTGTGACTGGGGGCCTATGGCTGGGAGTGACCGGCTGGCGCCTGAAAAGCTACGATAGGCAGGATGGTGACCAGACCCATGGTGGCACCAGTGCCAAGTTGGGCTGGTTTGATAGTACCAAGTGGCTCCTGCAATCTGCCATCAAAAACTTGGCAGGCCAGTTTTGTTTTCCAGGGAAAAGCGCCGTTGTTTCTGTTTGGGGGCCTGTGGCTGGGAGTGGCCGGCTGCCTCCTTTGAACCCAGGATACGCAGGATGGTTCCCAGAGCCAAGGTTACGCCAGTGCCAAGTTCGGCTGGTTTGATAGTACCAAGTGGATCCTGCAATCTGCCATCCAGAAGCGGGACAGCTTAATTTTGTTTCCCAGGGAAACGGGCCGAGGTATTTGTCTGGGGGCCTATGGCTGGGCGTGACTGGCTGGCTACTGAAAAGCTACGATAGGCAGGATGGTTACCAGGCTCATGGTGGCCCCACTGCCAAGTCGGGCTGGTTTGATAATACTAAATAACTCCTGAAATCTGCCATCCAGACGCGGGGCAGCGGATTTCTGTTTGCTGGAGAAAAGTTCCGTGGTTTTTTTTTGGGGGTATATGGCTGGACGTGGCCGGCTGGCTCCTTAAAAATCTCGATACGCAGGATTGTTCCCTGACCCAAGGTGGCATGAGTGCCAAGTCGGGCTGTTTTCGTAGTACAAAGTGCGTCCTGCAATTTGCCATCCAGAAGAGGGGCAGTTGAGTTTTGTTTGCCAGAGAAAAGGACCGTGGTATATGTTTGGGGGCATATGGCTGAGAGTGGCCGGCTGGCCCCTGAAAATCCACGATAGGCAGGATGGTTCCCAGAACCAAGGTGGCACCAGTGCCATGTTGGCCTGGTTTGATAGTACCATGTGGCTCCTGCAATCTGCCATCCAGAAGCGGGGCTGCTTACTTTTGCTTGCCAGGGAAACGGGCCGAGATATTTGTCTGGGGGCCTATGGCTGGGAGTGACCGGCTGGCTCCTGAAAAGCTACGATAGGCAGGATGGTGACCAGACCCATGGTGGCACCAGTGCCAAGTTGGGCTGGTTTGATAGTACCAAGTGGCTCCTGCAATCTGCCATCCAAAAGTTGTCAGGCGAGTTTTGTTTTCCAGGGAAAAGCGCCGTTGTTCTTGTTTAGAGGCCTGTGGCTGGGAGTGGCCGGCTGCCTCCTTTGAACCCAGGATACGCAGGATGGTTCCCAGAGCCAAGGTGGCACCAGTGCCAAGTTGGGCTGGTTTGATAGTACCAAGTGGCTCCTGCAATCTGCCATCCAGAAGCGGGACAGCTTACTTTTGTTTCCCAGGGAAACGGGCCGAGGTATTTGTCTGGGGGCCTATGGCTGGGAGTGACCGGCTGGCTACTGAAAAGCTACGATAGGCAGGATGGTTACCAGACTCATGGTGGCACCAGTGCCAAGTCGGGCTGGTTTGATAATACTAAATAGCTCCTGAAATCTGCCATTCAGACGCGGGGCAGCGGATTTTTGTTTGCTGGAGAAAAGTTCCGTGGTTTTTTTTTGGGGGTATATGGCTGGACGTGGCCGGCTGGCTCCATAAAAAGATCGATACGCAGGATTGTTCCCTGACCCAAGGTGGCATCAGTGCCAAGTCGGGCTGTTTTCGTAGTACCAAGTGCGTCCTGCAATTTGCCATCCAGAAGAGGGGCAGTTGAGTTTTGTTTGTCAGAGAAAAGGGCCGTGGTATGTGTTTGGATCCATATGGCTGAGATTGGCCGGCTGGCCCCTGAAAATCCACGATAGGCAGGATGGTTTCCAGAGCCAAGGTGGCACCAGTGCCATGTTTGCCTGGTATGATAGTACCATGTGCCTCCTGCTATCTGCCATCAAAATGTTGGCAGGCGAGTTTTGTTTTCTAGGGAAAAGCGCCGTATTTTGTGTTTGGGCGCCTGTGGCTCAGAGTGGCCGGGTGGCTGCTTAGAATCCACGATACGCAGGATGGTTCCCAGACCCAAGGTGGCACCAGTGCCAAGTCGGGCTGGTTTGATGGTGCAAAGTGGCTCCTGCAATCTGCCATCCAGACGCGGGGCAGCGGATTTTTGTTTCCATGAGAAATGGTCCGTGGTTTGTTTTTGGGGGTATATGGCTCGGCGTGGCCGGCTGGCTCCTTAAAAAGCTCGATATGCAGGATGGTTCCCTGACACAAGGTGGGACCAGTGCCACGTCGGGCGGTTTTCGTAGTACAAAGTGCGTCCTAAAATTTGCCATCCAGAAGAGGGGCAGTTGAGTTTTGTTTGCCTGTGAAACGGGCCGTTGTTTTTGATTGGGGTCTGTGGCCGAGAGTGTTCGGCTGGCTCCTGACAACCCACAATACGCAGGATGGTTCCCAGACCCAAGGTGGCACCAGTGCCAAGTCGGGCTGGTTTGATAGTACCAAGTGCCTCCTGCAATCTGCCATCCAGAAGCGGTGCAGTTGAGTTTTGTTTGCCAGAGAAAAGGGCCGTGGGTTGTGTTTGGGGGCATATGGCTGGGAGTGGCCGGCTGTCTCATTAAAAAGATCGATACGCAGGATGGTTCCGAGACCCAAGGTGGCACCAGTGCCAAGTCGGGCTGTTTTTATAGTACCAAGTGCGTCCTGCAATTTGCCATCCAGAAGAGGGGCAGTGGAGTTTTGTTTGCCAGAGAATAGCGCCGTTGTTTGTGTTTGGGGGCTTGTGGCTGGGAGTGGCCGACTGGCGCCTTAGAATCTGTGTTACGCAGCATGGTTCCCAGACCAGAGGTGGCACCAGTTCCAAGTCGGGCTGGTTTGATAGTACCAAGGGGCTCCTGCAATCTGCCATCCAGAAGCGGGGCAGCTTACTTTTGTTTGCCAGGGAAACGGGCCGAGGTTTGTGACTGGGGACCTATGGCTGGGAGTGACCGGCTGGCTCCTGAAAAGCTACGATAGGCAGGATGGTGACCAGACCCATGGTGGCACCAGTGCCAAGTTGGGCTGGTTTGATAGTACCAAGTGGCTCCTGCAATCTGCCATCAAAAAGTTGGCAGGCGAGTTTTGTTTTCCAGGGAAAAGCGCCGTTGTTTGTGTTTGAGGGCCTGTGGCTGGGAGTGGCCGGCTGGCTCCTTAGAATCCACGATACGCAGGATGGTTCCCAGACCAGAGGTGGCACCTTTGCCAAGTTGGGCTGGTTTGATAGTACCAAGTGCGTCCTGCAATCTGCCATCCAGAAGCGGGGCAGCTTACTTTTGTTTGCCAGGGAAACGGGCCGAGGTTTGTGTCTGGGGGCCTATGGCTGGGAGTGACCTGCTAGGTCCTGAAAAGCTGCGATAGGCAGGATGGTGACCAGACCCATGGTGGCACCAGTGCCAAGTTGGGCTGGTTTGATAGTACCAAGTGGCTCCTGCAATCTGCCATCCAGAAGCGGGGTAGCTTACTTTTGTTTGCCAGGGAAACGGGCAGAGCTTTGTGTCTGGGGGCATATGGCTGAGAGTGGCCGTCTGGCCCCTGAAAATCCACGATAGGCAGGATGGTTCCCAGACCAGAGGTGGCACCAGTGCCAAGTCGGGCTGGTTTGATAGTACTAAATAGCACCTGCAATCTGCCATCAAAAAGTTGGCAGGCCAGTTTTGTTTTCCAAGGAAAAGCACCGTTGTTTGTGTTTGGGGGACTGTGGCTGGGAGTGGCCGGCTGGCTCCTTAGAACACACGATACGCAGGATGGTTCCCAGACCCAAGGTGGCACCAGTGCCACGTCGGGCTGGTTTGATGGTGAAAAGTGGCTCCTGCAATCTGCCATCCTGAAGCGGGGTAGCTTACTTTTGTGTGCCAGGGAAACGGGCCGAGGTTTATGACTGGGGGCCTAGGGCTAGGAGTGACAGGCTGGCTCCTGAAAAGCTACAATAGGCAGGATGGTTCCCAGACCCATGGTGGCACCAGTGCCAAGTTGGGCTGGTTTGATAGTCCCAAGTGTCTCCTGCAATCTGCCATCCAGAAGCGGGGCAGCTTACTTTTGTTTGCCAGAGAAATAGGCCTAGGTTTTTGTTTGGGGGCCTGTGGCTAGGAGTGGCCGGCTGGCTCCTAAGAATCCACGATACGCAGGATGTTTACCAGACCCATGGTGGCACCAGTGCCAAGTTGGGCTGGTTTGATAGTACCATTGGCTCCTGCAAACTCCATCAAAAAGTTGGCAGGCGTGTTTTGTTTTCCAGGGAACAGCGCCGTTGATTTTGTTTGGGGGCCTGTGGCTGGGAGTGGCCGGCTGGCTCCTTAGAGACCACGATACGCAGGAAGGTTCCCAGACCCAAGGTGGCACCAGTGCCAAGTTGGGCTGGTTTGATAGTACCAAGTGCGTCCTGCAATCTGCCATCCACAAGCGGCGCCGCTTAGTTTTGTTTGCCACGGAAACGGGCCGAGGTTTGTGTCTGGGGGCCTATGGCTGGGAGTGACCGGCTAGGTCCTGAAAATCTACGATAGGCAGGATGGTTCCCAGACCCATGGTGGCACCAGTGCCAAGTTGGGCTGGTTTGATAGTACCAAGTGGCTCCGGCAATCTGCCATCAAAATTTGGCAGGCGAGTTTTGTTTTCCAGGGAAAAGCGCCGTTGTTTGTGTTTGAGGGCCTGTGGCTGGGAGTGGCCGGCTGGCTCCTTAGAATCCACGATACGCAGGATGGTTCCCAGACCTGAGGTGGCACCAGTGCCAAGTCGGGCTAGTTTGATGGTGCAAAGTGGCTCCTGCAATCTGCCATCCAGAAGCGGGGCAGCTTACTTTTGTTTTCCAGGGAAACGGGCCGAGCTTTTTGTCTGGGGTCTATGGCTGGGAGTGACCGGCTGGCTCCTGAAAAGCTACGATAGGCAGGATGGTGACCAGACCCATGGTGGCACCAGAGCCATGTTCGGCTGATTTCAAAGTACAAAGTTGCTCCTGCAATCTTCCATCAAAAAGTCAGCAGGCGAGTTTTGTTTTCCAGGGAAAAGCGCCGTTGTTTGTGTCTGCGGGCCTGTGGCTGGAGTGGCCGGCTGGCTCCTTTCAACACACGATACGCCGGATGGTTCCCAGACCTGAGGTGGCACCAGTGCCAAGTTGGGCTGGTTTGATAGTACCAAGTGGTTCCTGCAATCTGCCATCAAAATGTTGGCAGACGAGTTTTGTTTTCCAGGGAAAAGCGCCGTTGTTTTTGTTTGGAGGCCTGTGGCTGGGAGTGGCCTGCTGGCTCCTTAGAATCCACGATACGCAGGATGGTTCCCAGACCAGAGGTGGCACCAGTACCAAGTCGGGCTGGTTTGATAATAACAAGTGGCTCCTGCAATCTGCCATCCAGAAGCGGGGCAGCTTACTTTTGTTTGCCAGGGAAACGGGCCGAGCTTTGTGTCTGGGGGCCTATGGCTGGGAGTGACCGGCTGGCTCCTGAAAAGCTACGATAGGCAGGATGGTGACCAGACCCATGGTGGCACCAGTGCCAAGTTGGGCTGGTTTGATAGTACCAAGTGGCTCCTGCAATCTGCCATCAAGAAGTTGGCAGGCGAGTTTTGTTTTCCAGGGAAAAGCGTCGTTGTTTGTGTTTGGGGGCCTGTGGCTGGGAGTGGCCGTCTTGCTAATTGGAATCCACGATACGCATGATGGTTCCCAGACCTGAGGTGGCACCAGTGACAAGTCGGGCCAGTTTGATGGTGCAAAGTGGCTCCTGCAATCTGCCATCCAGAAGCGGGGCAGCTTACTTTTGTTTGCCAGGGAAACGGGCCGAGGTTTGTGACTGGGGGCCTATGGCTGGGAGTGACCGGCTGGCTCCTGAAAAGCTACGATAATCAGGATGGTGACCAGACCCATGGTGGCACCAGTGCCAAGTTGGGCTGATTTGATAGTACCAAGTGGCTCCTGCGATCTGCCATCAAAAAGTTGGCAGGCGAGTTTTGTTTTCCAGGGAAAAGCGCTGTTGTTTGTATTTGGGGGCCTGTGGCTGGGAGTGACCGGCTGGCTCCTTAGAATCCACGATACACAGGATGGTTCCCAGACCCAAGGTGGCACCAGTGCCAAGTTGGGCTGGTTTGATTATACCAAGTGGTTCCTGCAATCTGCCATCCAGAAGCGGGGCAGCTTACTTTTGTTTGCCAGGGAAACGGGCCGAGCTTTGTGTCTGGGGGCCTATGGCTGGGAGTGACCTGCTAGGTCCTGAAAAGCTACGATAGGCAGGATGGTGACCAGACCCATGGTGGCACCAGTGCCAAGTTGGGCTGGTTTGATAGTACCAAGTGGCTCCTGCAATCTGCCATCAAAAAGTTGGCAGGCGAGTTTTGTTTTCCAGGAAAAAGCGCCGTTGTTTGTGTTTGGGGGCCTGTGGCTGGGAGTGGCCGGCTGACTCCTTAGAATCCACGATACGCAGCATTGTTCCCAGACCAGAGGTGGCACCAGTGCCAAGTCGGGCTAGTTTGATGGTGCAAAGTGGCTCCTGCAATCTGCCATCCAGTAGCGGGGTAGCTTACTTTTTTTTGCCAGGGAAACGGGCCGAGGTTTTTGTCTGGAGGCCTATGGCTGGGAGTGACCGGCTAGGTCCTGAAAAGCTACGATAGGCAGGATGGTGACCAGACCCATGGTGGCACCAGTGCCAAGTTGGGCTGGTTTGATAGTACCAAGTGGCTCCTGCAATCTGCCATCAAAACGTTGTCAGGCGAGTTTTGTTTTCCAGGGAAAAGCGCCGTTGTTTGTGTTTGCGGGCCTGTGGCTGGGAGTGGCCGGCTGGCTCCTTAGAATCCACGATACGCAGGATGGTTCCCAGACCCAAGATGGCACCAGTGCCAAGTCGGGCTGGTTTGATAGTACCAAGTGGTTCCTGCAATCTGCCATCCAGAAGCGGGGTAGCTTACTTTTGTTTGCCAGGGAAACGGGCCGAGCTTTGTTTTTGGGGGCCTGTGGCTGGCAGTGGCCAGCTGGCTCCTGAAAATCCATGATACGCAGCATGGTTCCCAGACCCAAGATGGCACCAGTGCCAAGTGGGGCTGGTTTGACAGTGTCAAGTGCCTCATGCAATCTCCCATCCAGAAACGGGGCAGCTGAGTTCTTTTGCCTGTGAACCGGCCGTTGTTTTTGATTGGGGTCTGTGGCCGAGAATGGTCGACTGGCTACTGACAATCCACAATACGCAGGATGGTTCCCAGACTCAAGGTGGCACCAGGGCCAAGTCGGGCTCGTTTGATAGTACCAAGTGGCTCCTGCAATCTGCCATCCTGACGCGGGGCAGCGGATCTTTGTTTGCCAGAGTAAAGTTCCGTGGTTTGTTTTTGGGGGCATATGGCTGGGAGTGGCCGGCTGGCTCCTTAAGAAGCTCGATACGCAGGATGGTTCCCAGATCCATGGTGGCACCATTGCCTAGTTTGGCTGTTTTTGTAGTACCAAGTGCGTCCTGCAATTTTCCATCCAGAAGAAGGGCAGTTGAGTTTTGTTTTCCAGGGAAAAGCGCCGTTGTTTTTGTTTGGAGGCCTGTGGCTGGGAGTGGCCGGCTGGCTCCTTTCAACACACGATACGCCGGATGGTTCCCAACCCAAGGTGGCACCAGTGCCAAGTTGGGCTGGTTTGATAGTACCAAGTGGCTCCTGCAATCAGCCATCCAGAAGCGGGGCAGCTTACTTTTGTTTGCCAGGGAAACGGGCCGAGGTTTGTGACTGGGGGCCTATGGCTGGGAGTGACCGGCTGGCTCCTGAAAAGCTACGATAATCAGGATGGTGACCAGACCCATGGTGGCACCAGTGCCAAGTTGGGCTGATTTGATAGTACCAAGTGGCTCCTGCGATCTGCCATCAAAAAGTTGGCAGGCGAGTTTTGTTTTCCAGGGAAAAGCGCTGTTGTTTGTATTTGGGGGCCTGTGGCTGGGAGTGACCGGCTGGCTCCTTAGAATCCACGATACACAGGATGGTTCCCAGACCCAAGGTGGCACCAGTGCCAAGTTGGGCTGGTTTGATTATACCAAGTGGTTCCTGCAATCTGCCATCCAGAAGCGGGGCAGCTTACTTTTGTTTGCCAGGGAAACGGGCCGAGCTTTGTGTCTGGGGGCCTATGGCTGGGAGTGACCTGCTAGGTCCTGAAAAGCTACGATAGGCAGGATGGTGACCAGACCCATGGTGGCACCAGTGCCAAGTTGGGCTGGTTTGATAGTACCAAGTGGCTCCTGCAATCTGCCATCAAAAAGTTGGCAGGCGAGTTTTGTTTTCCAGGAAAAAGCGCCGTTGTTTGTGTTTGGGGGCCTGTGGCTGGGAGTGGCCGGCTGGCTCCTTAGAATCCACGATACGCAGCATTGTTCCCAGACCAGAGGTGGCACCAGTGCCAAGTCGGGCTAGTTTGATGGTGCAAAGTGGCTCCTGCAATCTGCCATCCAGACGCAGGGCAGCAGATTTTTGTTTCCAAGAGAAATGGTCCGTGGTTTGTTTTTGGGGGTATATGGCTGGGCGTGGCCTGCTGGCTCCTTAAAAAGCTACGATAGGCAGGATGGTTCCCTGACCCAAGGTGGCACCAGTGCCAAGTCGGGCGGTTTTCGTAGTACAAAGTGCGTCCTAAAATTTGCCATCCAGAAGAGGGGCAGTTGAGTTTTGTTTATCAGAGAAAAGGGCCGTGGTTTTTTTTTGGGGGCATATGGCTGAGAGTGGCCGTCTGGCCCCTGAAAATCCACGATAGGCAGGATGGTTCCCAGACCAGAGGTGGCACCAGTGCCAAGTCGGGCTGGTTTGATAGTACTAAATAGCACCTGCAATCTGCCATCAAAAAGTTGGCAGGCCAGTTTTCTTTTCCAGGGAAAAGCACCGTTGTTTGTGTTTGGGGGACTGTGGCTGGGAGTGGCCGGCTGGCTCCTTAGAACACACGATACGCAGGATGGTTCCCAGACCCAAGGTGGCACCAGTGCCACGTCGGGCTGGTTTGATGGTGAAAAGTGGCTCCTGCAATCTGCCATCCTGAAGCGGGGTAGCTTACTTTTGTGTGCCAGGGAAACGGGCCGAGGTTTATGACTGGGGGCCTAGGGCTAGGAGTGACAGGCTGGCTCCTGAAAAGCTACAATAGGCAGGATGGTTCCCAGACCCAAGGTGGCACCAGTGCCAAGTTGGGCTGGTTTGATGGTACCAAGTGGCTCCTGCAATCTGCCATCGAAAAGTTGGCAGGCCAGTTTTGTTTTCCAGGGAAAAGCGCCGTTGTTTGTGTTTGGGGGACTGTGGCTGGGAGTGGCCGGCTGGCTCCTTAGAACACAAGATACGCAGGATGGTTCCCAGACCAGAGGTGGCACCAGTGCCAAGTTGGGCTGGTTTGATAGTCCCAAGTGTCTCCTGCAATCTGCCATCCAGAAGCGGGGCAGCTTACTTTTGTTTGCCAGAGAAATAGGCCTAGGTTTTTGTTTGGGGGCCTGTGGCTAGGAGTGGCCGGCTGGCTCCTAAGAATCCACGATACGCAGGATGTTTACATGACCCATGGTGGCACCAGTGCCAAGTTGGGCTGGTTTGATAGTACCAAGTGGCTCCTGCAAACTCCATCAAAAAGTTGGCAGGCGTGTTTTGTTTTCCAGGGAACAGCGCCGTTGATTTTGTTTGGGGGCCTGTGGCTGGGAGTGGCCGGCTGGCTCCTTAGAATCCACGATACGCAGGATGGTTCCCAGACCCAAGGTGGCACCAGTGGCAAGTCGGGCTGGTTTGATAGTACCAAGTGGCTCCGGCAATCTGCCATCCAGAAGTGAGGCAGCTAAGTTTTGTTTGCCAGAAAAAAGGGCCGTGGTTTTTGTTGGGGGCCTGTGGCTGGGAGTAGCCGGCTGGCTCCTTAAAATCCACGATAGGCAGGATGGTTCCCAGACCCAAGGTGGCACCAGTGCCAAGTCGGGCTGGTTTGATAGTACCAAGTGGCTCCTGCAATCTGCCATCCAGAAGCGGGGCAGCTGAGTTTTGTTTGCCAGAGAAAAAGGCTGTGGTTTGTGTTTGGGGGCCTGTGGCTGGCAGTGGCCGGCTGGCTCCTGAAAATCCACGATACGCAGCATGGTTCCCAGACCCAAGGTGGCACCAGTGCCAAGTGGGTCTCGTTTGACAGTGTAAAGTGCCTCCTGCAATCTCCCATCCAGAAGCGGGGCAGCTGAGTTTTTTTTGCCAGGGAAACGGACCTTTGTTTTTGATTGGGGTCTGTGGCCGAGAGTGGTCGGCTGTCTCCTGACAATCCACAATACGCAGGATGGTTCCCAGACCAAAGGTGGCACCAATGCCAAGTCGGGCTGGTTTGATAGTACCAAGTGTCTCCTGCAATCTGCCATCCAGAAGCGGGGCAGCTGAGTTTTGTTTGCCAGAGAAAAGGGCCGTGGGTTGTGTTTGGGGGCATATGGCTGGGAGTGGCCACCTGGCTCCTTAAAATGCACGATACGCCGCATGGTAACCAGACGCAAGGTGGCACCAGTGCCAAGTCAGGCTGTTTTTGTAGTACCCAGTGGCTTCTGCAATTTGCCATCCAGAAGCGGGGGAGCTAAATTTTGTTTGCTAGAGAAAAGGGCTGTGGTTTGTGTTTGGGGGCCTATGGCTGAGAGTGGCCGGCTGGCCCCTGAAAATCAACGATAGGCAGGATGGTTCCCAGATCCAAGGTGGCACCAGTGCCAAGTAAGGCTGGTTGTATGGTTCAAAGTGACTCCTGCAATCTGCCATCCAGAAGCGGGACAGCTGAGTTTTTTTTGCCAGAGAAAAGGTCCATGGTTTCTTTTTGGGGCATACGGCTGGGAATTGCCGGCTGGCTCCTTAAAATGCTCGATACGCAGGATGGTTCCCAGAGCCAAGGTGGCACCACTGCCAAGTCGGGCTCTTTTTGTAGTACCAAGTGCGTCCTGCAATTTGCCATCCAGAAGAGGGGCAGTTGAGTTTTGTTTGCCAGAGAAAAGGGCCGAGGTTTGTGTTTGGTGGCATATGGCTGGGAGTGTTCGGCTGGTTCCTGAATATGTACGATACGCAGGATTGTTCCCAGATCCAAGGTGGCAGCAGTGCCATGTTGTGCTGGTGTGATAGTCCCAAGTGGCTCCTGCAATCTGCCATCCAGAAGTGGGGCAGCTGATTTTTGTTTGCCAGAGAAAAGGTCCGTGGTTTGTGTTTGGGGGCATATGGCTGAGAGTGGCCGGCTGGCCCCTGAAAATCCACGATACACAGGATGGTTCCCAGATCCAAGGTGGCACCTGTGCCAAGTCGGGCTGATTTGATAGTACTAAGTAGCTCCTGCAATCTGCCATGCAGAAGCGGGGCAGCTTACTTTTGTTTTCCAGGGAAACGGGCCGAGGTTTGTGTTTGGGGGCCTATGGCTGAGAGTGACCGGCTGGCTCCTGAAAAGCTACAATAGGCAGGATGGTGACCAGACCCATGGTGGCACCAGTGCCAAGTTGGGCTGGTTTGATAGTACCAAGTGGCTCCTGCAATCTGCCATCCAGAAGCAGGGCAGCTGAGTTTTGTTTGCCAGAGAAAAGGGCCTTGGTTTGTGTTTGGGGGCATATGGCTGGGTGTGGCCAGCTGGCTCCTTAAAATGCACGATATGCAACATGGCTCCCAGACCCAAGGTGGCACAAGTGCCAAGTTGGGCTGGTTTGATAGTACCAAGTGGCTCCTGCAATCTTCCATGATCACGTGGAGAAATACTTTCTGGTTTCAGCCTCATGCTCTTTCTTCTCTCCCTCAACTTCTCTATCACCTCTCATCTGGTTCACATGCGCTGTCTTCAAGGTCCACAGGCTACTTTTCACAGAATCTTCTGGCCTGATGAAGTAAGGATGATGAATAGAACAGAGCTGGGATCTATTTTCCAGTTTGGATAAAATGCATTCTGCACACAAATCCAAGGAGAACGGGCTGCCCCGATGCCCAGAAAATCTTTCACTCCTGCTAGTGTTCTACGTCAACCGCAACTTAGTCTGAAAGAAAAGCTTTTTCTCTGAGAGCATCTGAGAGGTTTGCATGAAGCACTGATATCTGACATATGCAATTTTGAATAGGAGAGGAAAAAGAAAATGGCAAGGAGTTTTTAATTTTAGTGGTTTCAATTTTAATTTCCGTGCACTTTTTCAAAACTTGTCAGCTCAAATGCCCATCAACATCTTTTAGTCATCTGTAAGTCAGTATTCATATAAAATGTGCTTCAAATCCAAAGAATTTCAAATTTGCACTCCAAGCTTCTATGCCTAGATTTATGATTTCCTACACATATTAGATGAAAGGAAGGCCTTTTTTACTGTGGGAGTGCTGGAACACTGGAACAGGTTGCCCAGAGAAGTTGTGGGTGTCCCATCCCTGAAAGTATTCAAGGTCACCTTGGACGGGGCTTGGAGCAGCAACAAAGGAGAAGCTTGATGGTAGAGAAACAAAGTTGGACTATAGAAGAAACTCGGATTGAAGTATAGGATCAAGTTTTCTCTCAGCTCTTGGGGTAAATTCAAAGTTGTACAAAATGACATTTATCTGTGCTATTCACTACTGTAACAGAAAGTTTCATGAAAACTGTACAGAAGATAGTAAATTTTAAAAGAGATAAGAATTACAGCATAAAATCCATGGGATAGGTTACAACATGAGACACTCTCTAAGAGAAAATCTCTGTGTTTCAGCACTTCATCGGGGTAAGATTTCATGAAGTGCCAAAGAAGGCGGCAAAATATCATTCGGGACATTATTTACTGGAATTCAGCCTGGCCATTAGTAGGAACTGCCTTTGAACATATCATGTAGATATACCACACACGCTTTCCCTTCACTGAAAAATTACTGTTTACAACAAATAAGCAATTGACGATCAAAATTGATTGAAAGCATCTTAAACATGTCAAGTATTTCATTGTAGATGATCTGTGATCCAAATGCTTCTTCCACCTTCGAGAGGGACAGAAGAATTCTTCCATATCATGATGGTTTAAAATTGTATCAACCAATGTTTTCTGCTGAAAAGATATCATCTATTTTTTTCTATTTTTGGAAGAAAATATTCCTAGACATACAACAGGTGAGAACTAAGTAATTTTAAAGAAACAAATGAAATGAAAATATTCTGTAAATAGAATGAAATGAAAAGCTGTGTTTTAAATAGGAGCTAAATATTAAACAGAATTTTTGTACCAGGCATTTGAATTACTGCACCAGCTCTTTTGCCCATCAAGAGAGGCATTTAGCATTTCAGTCTTTTCCAAGGTGTTCATGATCTGCTATGCTGATCTCTGTGTGTGCCTAGGTGTGTGTGGAGGGGGGGGCATATGAAGGGGAGTGTGTATGTTTGCTTTACAATTGTTGTGGCAGATTCATGCCTCAGCTCCACATTTTGTTTTAAAAAGGTCACACCGAGTGGATATGAAGTTTACTATCAACAAGAGATCGATTCCCAAATCATCCATTTGACTCTCCCTTATAAATCATGTGCTTTGTTGCATATTTTATCAAATATACTTTCAAGCCAGATGGAGGAAGGAGGATGTGGGAATCCCTCCACCATCTTGCAACTTTTATGTAAGTAGGTTTTCAAGAAAATCATCATTTCTCTTTTAAATATGTCTGGAACAGGCATGATGGTAGTGTCAACCTGTTGGAGTTTTTGTTGCTGGAAGAAGTTGTACAAAAGGATTGGTTTTTACATTGACCAGTTACTGAATCAAGCGCAGGAATACATTGGAAATTTAGCTGGGGGTTCCTTTTCCCAGCAGACTACTTCTAGAACGAGCTTGTACACTGAAGCTGACTCTTTTGCTCTCTTTTTGTTTCTTTCCTATTTTCTTGGCTTCTTTGCCACTATCTAGACAATTTTGGAACTTTGTTCCCAACTAAAATGGTTTCAATAGTCTGATTGTGATCATACATTTTTACAAGGAATTTTTAAAATCTTTCCTCGAGTCCAGAAAGTCAAGGACTTAGATCTTTTTCTTCCCTTATCAATATTGCCATGAAATTGATAAATAAAGACCAACTCTTTATTTTTGTTTTTAACCCACGTAGATAATTCCCATCCATTAATCCATTTTGTGGACCAATAGCTGCCATTCTGATGGAAGCTGTCACTTCTTAACAATAGGCATTCTGTGACTATGTTGACAGCACTTTGGGTGAAGATCCTAACTGGTCTTAGATATACATAGGGAGAAATTTGCTCAGCCAGTGTCAGTCTTAAGCATGCGTATCAGAAGATCTTTCTAGAGCTGGGAATTTTCCCATGAAAGGGATTCAGTTAGGGAAGAGACACTTGTGCCAGAGTTTTACATTCTTCTTGAACACTGCTTAAGGAACTTAGATGCCATGTCCATTTGGATCTCTGTCTGCACAGAACTTTGTCATGCCAGTGCTTTGAAATGCATCTTGAAGAGAATTCACTAGCACAGAATGAAAGAGAGTGGAAGGGGTTGGTGGGGCTAACCAGGCCCAACCCCCCTGCCTAAACCAGGATACCTAGAGCCTCTTGCCCAGGATTCTATCTGGGTGTACTTTTAATGTCTTCAAAGATCCAGGCTCCACAATCTTTCTGGGCAGTCTGTGCCGTGGTTCAGTCACCCTGACAGTAAAGAAACATTTACTGATGTTCAAAGGCAATCTCCTGTATTTCAGTGTGTGCCCACTGCCTCTTGTCTTTTCCCTCAGCATCACTGAAAAGACACTGATTCCCTCCCCTTTGCACTATTGCTTCCATATGTATGTGTGATGCCATGTAGAGGTATGTCAAAAACCTCCCTGAAGCCCAGGCAGATAATATTCCCTTCATCTACCAGTCAAGTTGATTCATCAGAGGAGTTTAAAGTGATGTTCAGCATGAAATTCCCCTGAAAAATCATGCTAACTACATTATTTGGTCATCTGTCATGTGCCTGGCAAGGATTTCCAGGAAGAGCTGCTTCATCAACTTCCTGGGGATAAAAAAGAGGCTGGCTGGTTTGTACTATGGCGAGTCCTCTTAATTGCCTTTTTTGAAGATGGGTGTCATTTGCTAACATCCACTCTTTAGCCTCTCTTGTCGTCTACATCTTAGCAAAACGCTTTTCCACTATGTCTGGCTAGGAAAAACTGTGCCAGCACAGAAAACATCTCCCATCGTGTTCTAGAAGTTGCACGGATGTCTGCCAAGTGTTTGGCAGGAAGAAAAGAAAAGTTGTCCAAAACAGCTTCCAATCGAATGTTCCTGTGATTGGAAAAGTCAGGAGAGTGCAAAGGTACTGTTTTCTATCAGTTGGCAAGGTGCGCACACAATCCCAGTGTTGTACAGCTTGCTTCTTCACCTTCCCGAAGCTGCCGCTCTCGCCGGCTGCCGGAGCCCAAGAAGCGGCTTCTTCGCGCAAAGACGATTGTGCCGCTCACAGGGCTCTCCTTAGCGCGGCTTCTGCCGAAAGACGCCCGGCAGCGGCTCTTACCTCCGGAGAGCATCCTACCTTCGTCTTTAGCTCCTCTTCTCATCTACACCTAGGCAAAAAGCTTCTCCACTATGTCTGGCTAGGAAAAACTGTGCCAGCACAGAAAACATCTCCCATCGTGTTCTAGAAGTTGCACGGATGTCTGCCAAGTGTTTGGCAGGAAGAAAAGAAAAGTTGTCCAAAACAGCTTCCAATCGAATGTTCCTGTGATTGGAAAAGTCAGGAGAGTGCAAAGGTACTGTTTTCTATCAGTTGGCAAGGTGCGCACACAATCCCAGTGTTGTACAGCTTGCTTCTTCACCTTCCCGAAGCTGCCGCTCTCGCCGGCTGCCGGAGCCCAAGAAGCGGCTTCTTCGCGCAAAGACGATTGTGCCGCTCACAGGGCTCTCCTTAGCGCGGCTTCTGCCGAAAGACGCCCGGCAGCGGCTCTTACCTCCGGAGAGCATCCTACCTTCGTCTTTCGCGTCTTTTGTAGTCTACATCTTAGCAAAACGCTTTTCCACTATGTCTGGCTAGGAAAACCCGTGCCAGCACAGAAAACATCTCCCATCGTGTTCTAGAAGTTGCACGGATGTCTGCCAAGTGTTTGGGAGGAAGAAAAGAAAAGTTGTCCAAAACAGCTTCCAATCGAATGTTCCTGTGATTGGAAAAGTCAGGAGAGTGCAAAGGTACTGTTTTCTATCAGTTGGCAAGGTGCGCACACAATCCCAGTGTTGTACAGCTTGCTTCTTCACCTTCCCGAAGCTGCCGCTTTCGCCGGCTGCCGGAGCCCAAGAAGCGGCTTCTTCGCGCAAAGACGATTGTGCCGCTCACAGTGCTCTCCTTAGCGCAGCTTCTGCCGAAAGACGCCCGGCAGCGGCTCTTACCTCCTGAGAGTGGCAGCTTCGGGAAGATGAAGAAGCAAGCTGTACAACACTGGGATTGTGTGCGCACCTTGCCAACTGATAGAAAACAGTACCTTTGCACTCTCCTGACTTTTCCAATCACATGAACATTCGATTGGAAGCTGTTTTGGACAACTTTTCTTTTCTTCCTCCCAAACACTTGGCAGACATCCGTGCAACTTCTAGAACACGATGGGAGATGTTTTCTGTGCTGGCACGGGTTTTCCTAGCCAGACATAGTGGAAAAGCGTTTTGCTAAGATGTAGACTACAAAAGACGCGAAAGACGAAGGTAGGATGCTCTCCGGAGGTAAGAGCCGCTGCCGGGCGTCTTTCGGCAGAAGCCGCGCTAAGGAGAGCCCTGTGAGCGGCACAATCGTCTTTGCGCGAAGAAGCCGCTTCTTCGGCTCCGGCAGCCGGCGAGAGCGGCAGCTTCGGGAAGGTGAAGAAGCAAGCTGTACAACACTGGGATTGTGTGCGCACCTTGCCAACTGATAGAAAACAGTACCTTTGCACTCTCCTGACTTTTCCAATCACAGGAACATTCGATTGGAAGCTGTTTTGGACAACTTTTCTTTTCTTCCTGCCAAACACTTGGCAGACATCCGTGCAACTTCTAGAACACGATGGGAGATGTTTTCTGTGCTGGCACAGTTTTTCCTAGCCAGACATAGTGGAAAAGCGTTTTGCTAAGATGTAGACTACAAAAGACGCGAAAGACGAAGGTAGGATGCTCTCCGGAGGTAAGAGCCGCTGCCGGGCGTCTTTCGGCAGAAGCCGCGCTAAGGAGAGCACTGTGAGCGGCACAATCGTCTTTGCGCGAAGAAGCCGCTTCTTCGGCTCCGGCAGCCGGCGAGAGCGGCAGCTTCGGGAAGGTGAAGAAGCAAGCTGTACAACACTGGGATTGTGTGCGCACCTTGCCAACTGATAGAAAACAGTATCTTTGCACTCTCCTGACTTTTCCAATCACAGGAACATTCGATTGGAAGCTGTTTTGGACAACTTTTCTTTTCTTCCTGCCAAACACTTGGCAGACATCCGTGCAACTTCTAGAACACGATGGGAGATGTTTTCTGTGCTGGCACAGTTTTTCCTAGCCAGACATAGTGGAAAAGCTTTTTGCCGAGGTGTAGATGAGAAGAGGAGCTAAAGACGAAGGTAGGATGCTCTCCGGAGGTAAGAGCCGCTGCCGGGCGTCTTTCGGCAGAAGCCGCGCTAAGGAGAGCCCTGTGAGCGGCACAATCGTCTTTGCGCGAAGAAGCCGCTTCTTGGGCTCCGGCAGCCGGCGAGAGCGGCAGCTTCGGGAAGGTGAAGAAGCAAGCTGTACAACACTGGGATTGTGTGCGCACCTTGCCAACTGATAGAAAACAGTACCTTTGCACTCTCCTGACTTTTCCAATCACAGGAACATTCGATTGGAAGCTGTTTTGGACAACTTTTCTTTTCTTCCTGCCAAACACTTGGCAGACATCCGTGCAACTTCTAGAACACGATGGGAGATGTTTTCTGTGCTGGCACAGTTTTTCCTAGCCAGACATAGTGGAAAAGCGTTTTGCTAAGATGTAGACTACAAAAGACGCGAAAGACGAAGGTAGGATGCTCTCCGGAGGTAAGAGCCGCTGCCGGGCGTCTTTCGGCAGAAGCCGCGCTAAGGAGAGCCCTGTGAGCGGCACAATCGTCTTTGCGCGAAGAAGCCGCTTCTTGGGCTCCGGCAGCCGGCGAGAGCGGCAGCTTCGGGAAGGTGAAGAAGCAAGCTGTACAACACTGGGATTGTGTGCGCACCTTGCCAACTGATAGAAAACAGTACCTTTGCACTCTCCTGACTTTTCCAATCACATGAACATTCGATTGGAAGCTGTTTTGGACAACTTTTCTTTTCTTCCTGCCAAACACTTGGCAGACATCCGTGCAACTTCTAGAACACGATGGGAGATGTTTTCTGTGCTGGCACGGGTTTTCCTAGCCAGACATAGTGGAAAAGCGTTTTGCTAAGATGTAGACTACAAAAGACGCGAAAGACGAAGGTAGGATGCTCTCCGGAGGTAAGAGCCGCTGCCGGGCGTCTTTCGGCAGAAGCCGCGCTAAGGAGAGCACTGTGAGCGGCACAATCGTCTTTGCGCGAAGAAGCCGCTTCTTGGGCTCCGGCAGCCGGCGAGAGCGGCAGCTTCGGGAAGGTGAAGAAGCAAGCTGTACAACACTGGGATTGTGTGCGCACCTTGCCAACTGATAGAAAACAGTACCTTTGCACTCTCCTGACTTTTCCAATCACAGGAACATTCGATTGGAAGCTGTTTTGGACAACTTTTCTTTTCTTCCTGCCAAACACTTGGCAGACATCCGTGCAACTTCTAGAACACGATGGGAGATGTTTTCTGTGCTGGCACAGTTTTTCCTAGCCAGACATAGTGGAAAAGCGTTTTGCTAAGATGTAGACTACAAAAGACGAGAAAGACGAAGGTAGGATGCTCTCCGGAGGTAAGAGCCGCTGCCGGGCGTCTTTCGGCAGAAGCCGCGCTAAGGAGAGCACTGTGAGCGGCACAATCGTCTTTGCGCGAAGAAGCCGCTTCTTCGGCTCCGGCAGCCGGCGAGAGCGGCAGCTTCGGGAAGGTGAAGAAGCAAGCTGTACAACACTGGGATTGTGTGCGCACCTTGCCAACTGATAGAAAACAGTATCTTTGCACTCTCCTGACTTTTCCAATCACAGGAACATTCGATTGGAAGCTGTTTTGGACAACTTTTCTTTTCTTCCTGCCAAACACTTGGCAGACATCCGTGCAACTTCTAGAACACGATGGGAGATGTTTTCTGTGCTGGCACAGTTTTTCCTAGCCAGACATAGTGGAAAAGCGTTTTGCTAAGATGTAGACTACAAAAGACGCGAAAGACGAAGGTAGGATGCTCTCCGGAGGTAAGAGCCGCTGCCGGGCGTCTTTCGGCAGAAGCCGCGCTAAGGAGAGCACTGTGAGCGGCACAATCGTCTTTGCGCGAAGAAGCCGCTTCTTGGGCTCCGGCAGCCGGCGAGAGCGGCAGCTTCGGGAAGGTGAAGAAGCAAGCTGTACAACACTGGGATTGTGTGCGCACCTTGCCAACTGATAGAAAACAGTACCTTTGCACTCTCCTGACTTTTCCAATCACAGGAACATTCGATTGGAAGCTGTTTTGGACAACTTTTCTTTTCTTCCTGCCAAACACTTGGCAGACATCCGTGCAACTTCTAGAACACGATGGGAGATGTTTTCTGTGCTGGCACAGTTTTTCCTAGCCAGACATAGTGGAAAAGCGTTTTGCTAAGATGTAGACTACAAAAGACGCGAAAGACGAAGGTAGGATGCTCTCCGGAGGTAAGAGCCGCTGCCGGGCGTCTTTCGGCAGAAGCCGCGCTAAGGAGAGCCCTGTAAGCGGCACAATCGTCTTTGCGCGAAGAAGCCGCTTCTTGGGCTCCGGCAGCCGGCGAGAGCGGCAGCTTCGGGAAGGTGAAGAAGCAAGCTGTACAACACTGGGATTGTGTGCGCACCTTGCCAACTGATAGAAAACAGTACCTTTGCACTCTCCTGACTTTTCCAATCACAGGAACATTCGATTGGAAGCTGTTTTGGACAACTTTTCTTTTCTTCCTGCCAAACACTTGGCAGACATCCGTGCAACTTCTAGAAAACGATGGGAGATGTTTTCTGTGCTGGCACGGGTTTTCCTAGCCAGACATAGTGGAAAAGCGTTTTGCTAAGATGTAGACTACAAAAGACGCGAAAGACGAAGGTAGGATGCTCTCCGGAGGTAAGAGCCGCTGCCGGGCGTCTTTCGGCAGAAGCCGCGCTAAGGAGAGCCCTGTAAGCGGCACAATCGTCTTTGCGCGAAGAAGCCGCTTCTTGGGCTCCGGCAGCCGGCGAGAGCGGCAGCTTCGGGAAGGTGAAGAAGCAAGCTGTACAACACTGGGATTGTGTGCGCACCTTGCCAACTGATAGAAAACAGTACCTTTGCACTCTCCTGACTTTTCCAATCACAGGAACATTCGATTGGAAGCTGTTTTGGACAACTTTTCTTTTCTTCCTGCCAAACACTTGGCAGACATCCGTGCAACTTCTAGAACACGATGGGAGATGTTTTCTGTGCTGGCACAGTTTTTCCTAGCCAGACATAGTGGAAAAGCGTTTTGCTAAGATGTAGACTACAAAAGACGCGAAAGACGAAGGTAGGATGCTCTCCGGAGGTAAGAGCCGCTGCCGGGCGTCTTTCGGCAGAAGCCGCGCTAAGGAGAGCACTGTGAGCGGCACAATCGTCTTTGCGCGAAGAAGCCGCTTCTTGGGCTCCGGCAGCCGGCGAGAGCGGCAGCTTCGGGAAGGTGAAGAAGCAAGCTGTACAACACTGGGATTGTGTGCGCACCTTGCCAACTGATAGAAAACAGTACCTTTGCACTCTCCTGACTTTTCCAATCACAGGAACATTCGATTGGAAGCTGTTTTGGACAACTTTTCTTTTCTTCCTGCCAAACACTTGGCAGACATCCGTGCAACTTCTAGAACACGATGGGAGATGTTTTCTGTGCTGGCACAGTTTTTCCTAGCCAGACATAGTGGAAAAGCGTTTTGCTAAGATGTAGACTACAAAAGACGCGAAAGACGAAGGTAGGATGCTCTCCGGAGGTAAGAGCCGCTGCCGGGCGTCTTTCGGCAGAAGCCGCGCTAAGGAGAGCACTGTGAGCGGCACAATCGTCTTTGCGCGAAGAAGCCGCTTCTTGGGCTCCGGCAGCCGGCGAGAGCGGCAGCTTCGGGAAGGTGAAGAAGCAAGCTGTACAACACTGGGATTGTGTGCGCACCTTGCCAACTGATAGAAAACAGTACCTTTGCACTCTCCTGACTTTTCCAATCACAGGAACATTCGATTGGAAGCTGTTTTGGACAACTTTTCTTTTCTTCCTGCCAAACACTTGGCAGACATCCGTGCAACTTCTAGAACACGATGGGAGATGTTTTCTGTGCTGGCACAGTTTTTCCTAGCCAGACATAGTGGAAAAGCGTTTTGCTAAGATGTAGACTACAAAAGACGCGAAAGACGAAGGTAGGATGCTCTCCGGAGGTAAGAGCCGCTGCCGGGCGTCTTTCGGCAGAAGCCGCGCTAAGGAGAGCACTGTGAGCGGCACAATCGTCTTTGCGCGAAGAAGCCGCTTCTTGGGCTCCGGCAGCCGGCGAGAGCGGCAGCTTCGGGAAGGTGAAGAAGCAAGCTGTACAACACTGGGATTGTGTGCGCACCTTGCCAACTGATAGAAAACAGTACCTTTGCACTCTCCTGACTTTTCCAATCACAGGAACATTCGATTGGAAGCTGTTTTGGACAACTTTTCTTTTCTTCCTGCCAAACACTTGGCAGACATCCGTGCAACTTCTAGAACACGATGGGAGATGTTTTCTGTGCTGGCACAGTTTTTCCTAGCCAGACATAGTGGAAAAGCGTTTTGCTAAGATGTAGACTACAAAAGACGAGAAAGACGAAGGTAGGATGCTCTCCGGAGGTAAGAGCCGCTGCCGGGCGTCTTTCGGCAGAAGCCGCGCTAAGGAGAGCACTGTGAGCGGCACAATCGTCTTTGCGCGAAGAAGCCGCTTCTTCGGCTCCGGCAGCCGGCGAGAGCGGCAGCTTCGGGAAGGTGAAGAAGCAAGCTGTACAACACTGGGATTGTGTGCGCACCTTGCCAACTGATAGAAAACAGTATCTTTGCACTCTCCTGACTTTTCCAATCACAGGAACATTCGATTGGAAGCTGTTTTGGACAACTTTTCTTTTCTTCCTGCCAAACACTTGGCAGACATCCGTGCAACTTCTAGAACACGATGGGAGATGTTTTCTGTGCTGGCACAGTTTTTCCTAGCCAGACATAGTGGAAAAGCGTTTTGCTAAGATGTAGACTACAAAAGACGCGAAAGACGAAGGTAGGATGCTCTCCGGAGGTAAGAGCCGCTGCCGGGCGTCTTTCGGCAGAAGCCGCGCTAAGGAGAGCACTGTGAGCGGCACAATCGTCTTTGCGCGAAGAAGCCGCTTCTTGGGCTCCGGCAGCCGGCGAGAGCGGCAGCTTCGGGAAGGTGAAGAAGCAAGCTGTACAACACTGGGATTGTGTGCGCACCTTGCCAACTGATAGAAAACAGTACCTTTGCACTCTCCTGACTTTTCCAATCACAGGAACATTCGATTGGAAGCTGTTTTGGACAACTTTTCTTTTCTTCCTGCCAAACACTTGGCAGACATCCGTGCAACTTCTAGAACACGATGGGAGATGTTTTCTGTGCTGGCACAGTTTTTCCTAGCCAGACATAGTGGAAAAGCGTTTTGCTAAGATGTAGACTACAAAAGACGCGAAAGACGAAGGTAGGATGCTCTCCGGAGGTAAGAGCCGCTGCCGGGCGTCTTTCGGCAGAAGCCGCGCTAAGGAGAGCCCTGTAAGCGGCACAATCGTCTTTGCGCGAAGAAGCCGCTTCTTGGGCTCCGGCAGCCGGCGAGAGCGGCAGCTTCGAGAAGGTGAAGAAGCAAGCTGTACAACACTGGGATTGTGTGCGCACCTTGCCAACTGATAGAAAACAGTACCTTTGCACTCTCCTGACTTTTCCAATCACAGGAACATTCGATTGGAAGCTGTTTTGGACAACTTTTCTTTTCTTCCTGCCAAACACTTGGCAGACATCCGTGCAACTTCTAGAAAACGATGGGAGATGTTTTCTGTGCTGGCACGGGTTTTCCTAGCCAGACATAGTGGAAAAGCGTTTTGCTAAGATGTAGACTACAAAAGACGCGAAAGACGAAGGTAGGATGCTCTCCGGAGGTAAGAGCCGCTGCCGGGCGTCTTTCGGCAGAAGCCGCGCTAAGGAGAGCCCTGTAAGCGGCACAATCGTCTTTGCGCGAAGAAGCCGCTTCTTGGGCTCCGGCAGCCGGCGAGAGCGGCAGCTTCGGGAAGGTGAAGAAGCAAGCTGTACAACACTGGGATTGTGTGCGCACCTTGCCAACTGATAGAAAACAGTACCTTTGCACTCTCCTGACTTTTCCAATCACAGGAACATTCGATTGGAAGCTGTTTTGGACAACTTTTCTTTTCTTCCTGCCAAACACTTGGCAGACATCCGTGCAACTTCTAGAACACGATGGGAGATGTTTTCTGTGCTGGCACAGTTTTTCCTAGCCAGACATAGTGGAAAAGCGTTTTGCTAAGATGTAGACTACAAAAGACGCGAAAGACGAAGGTAGGATGCTCTCCGGAGGTAAGAGCCGCTGCCGGGCGTCTTTCGGCAGAAGCCGCGCTAAGGAGAGCACTGTGAGCGGCACAATCGTCTTTGCGCGAAGAAGCCGCTTCTTGGGCTCCGGCAGCCGGCGAGAGCGGCAGCTTCGGGAAGGTGAAGAAGCAAGCTGTACAACACTGGGATTGTGTGCGCACCTTGCCAACTGATAGAAAACAGTACCTTTGCACTCTCCTGACTTTTCCAATCACAGGAACATTCGATTGGAAGCTGTTTTGGACAACTTTTCTTTTCTTCCTGCCAAACACTTGGCAGACATCCGTGCAACTTCTAGAACACGATGGGAGATGTTTTCTGTGCTGGCACAGTTTTTCCTAGCCAGACATAGTGGAAAAGCGTTTTGCTAAGATGTAGACTACAAAAGACGCGAAAGACGAAGGTAGGATGCTCTCCGGAGGTAAGAGCCGCTGCCGGGCGTCTTTCGGCAGAAGCCGCGCTAAGGAGAGCACTGTGAGCGGCACAATCGTCTTTGCGCGAAGAAGCCGCTTCTTGGGCTCCGGCAGCCGGCGAGAGCGGCAGCTTCGGGAAGGTGAAGAAGCAAGCTGTACAACACTGGGATTGTGTGCGCACCTTGCCAACTGATAGAAAACAGTACCTTTGCACTCTCCTGACTTTTCCAATCACAGGAACATTCGATTGGAAGCTGTTTTGGACAACTTTTCTTTTCTTCCTGCCAAACACTTGGCAGACATCCGTGCAACTTCTAGAACACGATGGGAGATGTTTTCTGTGCTGGCACAGTTTTTCCTAGCCAGACATAGTGGAAAAGCGTTTTGCTAAGATGTAGACTACAAAAGACGCGAAAGACGAAGGTAGGATGCTCTCCGGAGGTAAGAGCCGCTGCCGGGCGTCTTTCGGCAGAAGCCGCGCTAAGGAGAGCACTGTGAGCGGCACAATCGTCTTTGCGCGAAGAAGCCGCTTCTTGGGCTCCGGCAGCCGGCGAGAGCGGCAGCTTCGGGAAGGTGAAGAAGCAAGCTGTACAACACTGGGATTGTGTGCGCACCTTGCCAACTGATAGAAAACAGTACCTTTGCACTCTCCTGACTTTTCCAATCACAGGAACATTCGATTGGAAGCTGTTTTGGACAACTTTTCTTTTCTTCCTGCCAAACACTTGGCAGACATCCGTGCAACTTCTAGAACACGATGGGAGATGTTTTCTGTGCTGGCACAGTTTTTCCTAGCCAGACATAGTGGAAAAGCGTTTTGCTAAGATGTAGACTACAAAAGACGCGAAAGACGAAGGTAGGATGCTCTCCGGAGGTAAGAGCCGCTGCCGGGCGTCTTTCGGCAGAAGCCGCGCTAAGGAGAGCACTGTGAGCGGCACAATCGTCTTTGCGCGAAGAAGCCGCTTCTTGGGCTCCGGCAGCCGGCGAGAGCGGCAGCTTCGGGAAGGTGAAGAAGCAAGCTGTACAACACTGGGATTGTGTGCGCACCTTGCCAACTGATAGAAAACAGTACCTTTGCACTCTCCTGACTTTTCCAATCACAGGAACATTCGATTGGAAGCTGTTTTGGACAACTTTTCTTTTCTTCCTGCCAAACACTTGGCAGACATCCGTGCAACTTCTAGAACACGATGGGAGATGTTTTCTGTGCTGGCACAGTTTTTCCTAGCCAGACATAGTGGAGAAGCGTTTTGCTAAGATGTAGACTACAAAAGACGCGAAAGACGAAGGTAGGATGCTCTCCGGAGGTAAGAGCCGCTGCCGGGCGTCTTTCGGCAGAAGCCGCGCTAAGGAGAGCCCTGTGAGCGGCACAATCGTCTTTGCGCGAAGAAGCCGCTTCTTGGGCTCCGGCAGCCGGCGAGAGCGGCAGCTTCGGGAAGGTGAAGAAGCAAGCTGTACAACACTGGGATTGTGTGCGCACCTTGCCAACTGATAGAAAACAGTACCTTTGCACTCTCCTGACTTTTCCAATCACAGGAACATTCGATTGGAAGCTGTTTTGGACAACTTTTCTTTTCTTCCTGCCAAACACTTGGCAGACATCCGTGCAACTTCTAGAACACGATGGGAGATGTTTTCTGTGCTGGCACAGTTTTTCCTAGCCAGACATAGTGGAAAAGCGTTTTGCTAAGATGTAGACGACAAGAGAGGCTAAAGAGTGGATGTTAGCAAATGACACCCATCTTCAAAAAAGGCAATTAAGAGGACTCGCCATAGTACAAACCAGCCAGCCTCTTTTTTATCCCCAGGAAGTTGATGAAGCAGCTCTTCCTGGAAATCCTTGCCAGGCACATGACAGATGACCAAATAATGTAGTTAGCATGATTTTTCAGGGGAATTTCATGCTGAACATCACTTTAAACTCCTCTGATGAATCAACTTGACTGGTAGATGAAGGGAATATTATCTGCCTGGGCTTCAGGGAGGTTTTTGACATACCTCTACATGGCATCACACATACATATGGAAGCAATAGTGCAAAGGGGAGGGAATCAGTGTCTTTTCAGTGATGCTGAGGGAAAAGACAAGAGGCAGTGGGCACACACTGAAATACAGGAGATTGCCTTTGAACATCAGTAAATGTTTCTTTACTGTCAGGGTGACTGAACCACGGCACAGACTGCCCAGAAAGATTGTGGAGCCTGGATCTTTGAAGACATTAAAAGTACACCCAGATAGAATCCTGGGCAAGAGGCTCTAGGTATCCTGGTTTAGGCAGGGGGGTTGGGCCTGGTTAGCCCCACCAACCCCTTCCACTCTCTTTCATTCTGTGCTAGTGAATTCTCTTCAAGATGCATTTCAAAGCACTGGCATGACAAAGTTCTGTGCAGACAGAGATCCAAATGGACATGGCATCTAAGTTCCTTAAGCAGTGGTCAAGAAGAATGTAAAACTCTGGCACAAGTGTCTCTTCCCTAACTGAATCCCTTTCATGGGAAAATTCCCAGCTCTAGAAAGATCTTCTGATACGCATGCTTAAGACTGACACTGGCTGAGCAAATTTCTCCCTATGTATATCTAAGACCAGTTAGGATCTTCACCCAAAGTGCTGTCAACATAGTCACAGAATGCCTATTGTTAAGAAGTGACAGCTTCCATCAGAATGGCAGCTATTGGTCCACAAAATGGATTAATGGATGGGAATTATCTACGTGGGTTAAAAACAAAAATAAAGAGTTGGTCTTTATTTATCAATTTCATGGCAATATTGATAAGGGAAGAAAAAGATCTAAGTCCTTGACTTTCTGGACTCGAGGAAAGATTTTAAAAATTCCTTGTAAAAATGTATGATCACAATCAGACTATTGAAACCATTTTAGTTGGGAACAAAGTTCCAAAATTGTCTAGATAGTGGCAAAGAAGCCAAGAAAATAGGAAAGAAACAAAAAGAGAGCAAAAGAGTCAGCTTCAGTGTACAAGCTCGTTCTAGAAGTAGTCTGCTGGGAAAAGGAACCCCCAGCTAAATTTCCAATGTATTCCTGCGCTTGATTCAGTAACTGGTCAATGTAAAAACCAATCCTTTTGTACAACTTCTTCCAGCAACAAAAACTCCAACAGGTTGACACTACCATCATGCCTGTTCCAGACATATTTAAAAGAGAAATGATGATTTTCTTGAAAACCTACTTACATAAAAGTTGCAAGATGGTGGAGGGATTCCCACATCCTCCTTCCTCCATCTGGCTTGAAAGTATATTTGATAAAATATGCAACAAAGCACATGATTTATAAGGGAGAGTCAAATGGATGATTTGGGAATCGATCTCTTGTTGATAGTAAACTTCATATCCACTCGGTGTGACCTTTTTAAAACAAAATGTGGAGCTGAGGCATGAATCTGCCACAACAATTGTAAAGCAAACATACACACTCCCCTTCATATGCCCCCCCCTCCACACACACCTAGGCACACACAGAGATCAGCATAGCAGATCATGAACACCTTGGAAAAGACTGAAATGCTAAATGCCTCTCTTGATGGGCAAAAGAGCTGGTGCAGTAATTCAAATGCCTGGTACAAAAATTCTGTTTAATATTTAGCTCCTATTTAAAACACAGCTTTTCATTTCATTCTATTTACAGAATATTTTCATTTCATTTGTTTCTTTAAAATTACTTAGTTCTCACCTGTTGTATGTCTAGGAATATTTTCTTCCAAAAATAGAAAAAAATAGATGATATCTTTTCAGCAGAAAACATTGGTTGATACAATTTTAAACCATCATGATATGGAAGAATTCTTCTGTCCCTCTCGAAGGTGGAAGAAGCATTTGGATCACAGATCATCTACAATGAAATACTTGACATGTTTAAGATGCTTTCAATCAATTTTGATCGTCAATTGCTTATTTGTTGTAAACAGTAATTTTTCAGTGAAGGGAAAGCGTGTGTGGTATATCTACATGATATGTTCAAAGGCAGTTCCTACTAATGGCCAGGCTGAATTCCAGTAAATAATGTCCCGAATGATATTTTGCCGCCTTCTTTGGCACTTCATGAAATCTTACCCCGATGAAGTGCTGAAACACAGAGATTTTCTCTTAGAGAGTGTCTCATGTTTTAACCTATCCCATGGATTTTATGCTGTAATTCTTATCTCTTTTAAAATTTACTATCTTCTGTACAGTTTTCATGAAACTTTCTGTTACAGTAGTGAATAGCACAGATAAATGTCATTTTGTACAACTTTGAATTTACCCCAAGAGCTGAGAGAAAACTTGATCCTATACTTCAATCCGAGTTTCTTCTATAGTCCAACTTTGTTTCTCTACCATCAAGCTTCTCCTTTGTTGCTGCTCCAAGCCCCGTCCAAGGTGACCTTGAATACTTTCAGGGATGGGACACCCACAACTTCTCTGGGCAACCTGTTCCAGTGTTCCAGCACTCCCACAGTAAAAAAGGCCTTCCTTTCATCTAATATGTGTAGGAAATCATAAATCTAGGCATAGAAGCTTGGAGTGCAAATTTGAAATTCTTTGGATTTGAAGCACATTTTATATGAATACTGACTTACAGATGACTAAAAGATGTTGATGGGCATTTGAGCTGACAAGTTTTGAAAAAGTGCACGGAAATTAAAATTGAAACCACTAAAATTAAAAACTCCTTGCCATTTTCTTTTTCCTCTCCTATTCAAAATTGCATATGTCAGATATCAGTGCTTCATGCAAACCTCTCAGATGCTCTCAGAGAAAAAGCTTTTCTTTCAGACTAAGTTGCGGTTGACGTAGAACACTAGCAGGAGTGAAAGATTTTCTGGGCATCGGGGCAGCCCGTTCTCCTTGGATTTGTGTGCAGAATGCATTTTATCCAAACTGGAAAATAGATCCCAGCTCTGTTCTATTCATCATCCTTACTTCATCAGGCCAGAAGATTCTGTGAAAAGTAGCCTGTGGACCTTGAAGACAGCGCATGTGAACCAGATGAGAGGTGATAGAGAAGTTGAGGGAGAGAAGAAAGAGCATGAGGCTGAAACCAGAAAGTATTTCTCCACGTGATCATGGAAGATGGCAGGAGCCACTTGGTACTATCAAACCAGCCCAACTTGGCACTTGTGCCACCTTGGGTCTGGGAGCCATGTTGCATATCGTGCATTTTAAGGAGCCAGCTGGCCACACCCAGCCATATGCCCCCAAACACAAACCAAGGCCCTTTTCTCTGGCAAACAAAACTCAGCTGCCCTGCTTCTGGATGGCAGATTGCAGGAGCCACTTGGTACTATCAAACCAGCCCAACTTGGCACTGGTGCCACCATGGGTCTGGTCACCATCCTGCCTATTGTAGCTTTTCAGGAGCCAGCCGGTCACTCTCAGCCATAGGCCCCCAAACACAAACCTCGGCCCGTTTCTCTGGAAAACAAAAGTAAGCTGCCCCGCTTCTGCATGGCAGATTGCAGGAGCTACTTAGTACTATCAAATCAGCCCGACTTGGCACAGGTGCCACCTTGGATCTGGGAACCATCCTGTGTATCGTGGATTTTCAGGGGCCAGCCGGCCACTCTCAGCCATATGCCCCCAAACACAAACCACGGACCTTTTCTCTGGCAAACAAAAATCAGCTGCCCCACTTCTGGATGGCAGATTGCAGGAGCCACTTGGGACTATCACACCAGCACAACATGGCACTGCTGCCACCTTGGATCTGGGAACAATCCTGCGTATCGTACATATTCAGGAACCAGCCGAACACTCCCAGCCATATGCCCCCAAACACAAACCTCGGCCCTTTTCTCTGGCAAACAAAACTCAACTGCCCCTCTTCTGGATGGCAAATTGCAGGACGCACTTGGTACTACAAAAAGAGCCCGACTTGGCAGTGGTGCCACCTTGGCTCTGGGAACCATCCTGCGTATCGAGCATTTTAAGGAGCCAGCCGGCAATTCCCAGCCGTATGCCCCAAAAAGAAACCATGGACCTTTTCTCTGGCAAAAAAAACTCAGCTGTCCCGCTTCTGGATGGCAGATTGCAGGAGTCACTTTGAACCATACAACCAGCCTTACTTGGCACTGGTGCCACCTTGGATCTGGGAACCATCCTGCCTATCGTTGATTTTCAGGGGCCAGCCGGCCACTCTCAGCCATAGGCCCCCAAACACAAACCACAGCCCTTTTCTCTAGCAAACAAAATTTAGCTGCCCCGCTTCTGGATGGCAAATTGCAGAAGCCACTGGGTACTACAAAAACAGCCCGACTTGGCACTGGTGCCACCTTGCGTCTGGTTACCATGCGGCGTATCGTGCATTTTAAGGAGCCAGGTGGCCACTCCCAGCCATATGCCCCCAAACACAACCCACGGCCCTTTTCTCTGGCAAACAAAACTCAGCTGCCCCGCTTCTGGATGGCAGATTGCAGGAGACACTTGGTACTATCAAACCAGCCCGACTTGGCATTGGTGCCACCTTTGGTCTGGGAACCATCCTGCGTATTGTGGATTGTCAGGAGACAGCCGACCACTCTCGGCCACAGACCCCAATCAAAAACAAAGGTCCGTTTCCCTGGCAAAAAAAACTCAGCTGCCCCGCTTCTGGATGGGAGATTGCAGGAGGCACTTTACACTGTCAAACGAGACCCACTTGGCACTGGTGCCACCTTGGGTCTGGGAACCATGCTGCGTATCGTGGATTTTCAGGAGCCAGCCGGCCACTGCCAGCCACAGGCCCCCAAACACAAACCACAGCCTTTTTCTCTGGCAAACAAAACTCAGCTGCCCCGCTTCTGGATGGCAGATTGCAGGAGCCACTTGGTACTATCAAACCAGCCCGACTTGGCACTGGTGCCACCTTGGGTCTGGGAACCATCCTGCCTATCGTGGATTTTAAGGAGCCAGCCGGCTACTCCCAGCCACAGGCCCCCAACAAAAACCACGGCCCTTTTTTCTGGCAAACAAAACTTAGCTGCCTCACTTCTGGATGGCAGATTGCCGGAGCCACTTGGTACTATCAAACCAGCCCGACTTGCCACTGGTGCCACCTTGGGTCTGGGAACCATCCTGCGTATCGTGGATTCTAAGGAGCCAGCCGGCCACTCCCAGCCACAGGCCCCCAAACAAAATCAACGGCGCTGTTCCCTGGAAAACAAAACATGCCTGCCAACTTTTTGATGGAGTTTGCAGGAGCCACTTGGTACTATCAAACCAGCCCAACTTGGCACTGGTGCCACCATGGGTCATGTAAACATCCTGCGTATCGTGGATTCTTAGGAGCCAGCCGGCCACTCCTAGCCACAGGCCCCCAAACAAAAACCTAGGCCTATTTCTCTGGCAAACAAAAGTAAGCTGCCCCGCTTCTGGATGGCAGATTGCAGGAGACACTTGGGACTATCAAACCAGCCGAACTTGGCACTGGTGCCACCTCTGGTCTGGGAACCATCCTGCGTATCTTGTGTTCTAAGGAGCCAGCCGGCCACTCCCAGCCACAGTCCCCCAAACACAAACAACGGCGCTTTTCCCTGGAAAACAAAACTGGCCTGCCAACTTTTTGATGGCAGATTGCAGGAGCCACTTGGTACCATCAAACCAGCCCAACTTGGCACTGGTGCCACCTTGGGTCTGGGAACCATCCTGCCTATTGTAGCTTTTCAGGAGCCAGCCTGTCACTCCTAGCCCTAGGCCCCCAGTCATAAACCTCGGCCCGTTTCCCTGGCACACAAAAGTAAGCTACCCCGCTTCAGGATGGCAGATTGCAGGAGCCACTTTGCACCATCAAACTAGCCCGACGTGGCACTGGTGCCACCTTGGGTCTGGGAACCATCCTGCGTATCGTGTGTTCTAAGGAGCCAGCCGGCCACTCCCAGCCACAGTCCCCCAAACACAAACAACGGTGCTTTTCCCTGGAAAAGAAAACTGGCCTGCCAACTTTTTGATGGCAGATTGCAGGTGCTATTTAGTACTATCAAACCAGCCCGACTTGGCACTGGTGCCACCTCTGGTCTGGGAACCATCCTGCCTATCGTGGATTTTCAGGGGCCAGACGGCCACTCTCAGCCATATGCCCCCAAAAAAAAACCACGGCCCTTTTCTCTGATAAACAAAACTCAACTGCCCCTCTTCTGGATGGCAAATTTTAGGACGCACTTTGTACTACGAAAACCGCCCGACTTGGCACTGGTGCCACCTTGGGTCAGGGAACCATCCTGCCTATCGTAGCTTTTTAAGGAGCCAGCAGGCCACGCCCAGCCATATACCCCCAAAAACAAACCACGGACCATTTCTCTTGGAAACAAAAATCTGCTGCCCTGCGTCTGGATGGCAGATCGCAGGAGCCACTTTGCACCATCAAACCAGCCCGACTTGGCACTGGTGCCACCTCAGGTCTGGGAACCATCCTGCATATCGTGGATTCTAAGGAGCCAGCCGGCCACTCCCACCCACAGGCCCCCAAACACAAACAACGGCGCTTTTCCCTGGAAAACAAAACTCGCCTGCCAAGTTTTTGATGGCAGATTGCAGGAGCCACTTGGTACTATCAAACCAGCCCAACTTGGCACTGGTGCTACCATGGGTCTGGTCACCATCCTGCCTATCGTAGCTTTTCAGGAGCCAGCCGGTCACTCCCAGCCATAGGCCCCCAGTCACAAACCTCGGCCCGTTTCCCTGGCAAACAAAAGTAAGCTGCCCCGCTTCTGGATGGCAGATTGCAGGACGCACTTGGTACTATCAAACCAGCCCAACTTGGCACTGGTGCCACCTTGGGTTGGGAACCATCCGGCGTATCGTGTGTTGAAAGGAGCCAGCCGGCCACTCCCAGCCACAGGCCTCCAAACAAAAACAACGGCGCTTTTCCCTGGAAAACAAAACTCAACTGCCCTTCTTCTGGATGGAAAATTGCAGGACGCACTTGGTACTACAAAAACAGCCAAACTAGGCAATGGTGCCACCATGGATCTGGGAACCATCCTGCGTATCGAGCTTCTTAAGGAGCCAGCCGGCCACTCCCAGCCATATGCCCCCAAAAACAAACCACGGAACTTTACTCTGGCAAACAAAGATCCGCTGCCCCGCGTCAGGATGGCACATTGCAGGAGCCACTTGGTACTATCAAACGAGCCCGACTTGGCCCTGGTGCCACCTTGAGTCTGGGAACCATCCTGCGTATTGTGGATTGTCAGTAGCCAGTCGACCATTCTCGGCCACAGACCCCAATCAAAAACAACGGCCGGTTCACAGGCAAAAGAACTCAGCTGCCCCGTTTCTGGATGGGAGATTGCATGAGGCACTTGACACTGTCAAACCAGCCCCACTTGGCACTGGTGCCACCTCTGGTCTGGGAACCATGCTGCGTATCATGGATTTTCAGGAGCCAGCTGGCCACTGCCAGCCACAGGCCCCCAAAAACAAAGCTCGGCCCGTTTCCCTGGCAAACAAAAGTAAGCTACCCCGCTTCTGGATGGCAGATTGCAGGAACCACTTGGTACTATCAAACCAGCCCGACTTGGCACTGGTGCCATCTTGGGTCTGGGAACCATCCTGCGTATCGTGGATTCTAAGGAGCCAGCCGGCCACTCCCAGCCACAGGCCCGCAAACACAAACAACGGCGCTTTTCCCTGGAAAACAAAACTCGCCTGACAACGTTTGATGGCAGATTGCAGGAGCCACTTGGTACTATCAAACCAACCCAACTTGGCACTGGTGCCACCATGGGTCTGGTCACCATCCTGCCTATCGTAGCTTTTCAGGACCTAGCCGGTCACTCCCAGCCATAGGCCTCCAGACAAAAACCTCGGCCCGTTTCCCTGGCAAAAAAAAGTAAGCTACCCCGCTACTGGATGGCAGATTGCAGGAGCCACTTTGCACCATCAAACTAGCCCGACTTGGCACTGGTGCCACCTCTGGTCTGGGAACAATGCTGCGTATCGTGGATTCTAAGGAGCCAGCCGGCCACTCCCAGCCACAGGCCCCCAAACACAAACAACGGCGCTTTTTCCTGGAAAACAAAACTCGCCTGCCAACTTTTTGATGGCAGATTGCAGGAGCCACTTGGTACTATCAAACCAGCCCAACTTGGCACTGGTGCCACCATGGGTCTGGTCACCATCCTGCCTATCGTAGCTTTTCAGGACCTAGCAGGTCACTCCCAGCCATAGGCCCCCAGACACAAAGCTCGGCCCGTTTCCCTGGCAAACAAAAGTAAGCTGCCCCGCTTCTGGATGGCAGATTGCAGGAACCACTTGGTATAATCAAACCAGCCCAACTTGGCACTGGTGCCACCTTGGGTCTGGGAACCATCCTGCGTATCGTGGATTCTAAGGAGCCAGCCGGTCACTCCCAGCCACAGGCCCCCAAATACAAACAACAGCGCTTTTCCCTGGAAAACAAAACTCGCCTGCCAACTTTTTGATGGCAGATCGCAGGAGCCACTTGGTACTATCAAATCAGCCCAACTTGGCACTGGTGCCACCATGGGTCTGGTCACCATCCTGATTATCGTAGCTTTTCAGGAGCCAGCCGGTCACTCCCAGCCATAGGCCCCCAGACACAAAGCTCGGCCCGTTTCCCTGGCAAACAAAAGTAAGCTGCCCCGCTTCTGGATGGCAGATTGCAGGAGCCACTTTGCACCATCAAACTGGCCCGACTTGTCACTGGTGCCACCTCAGGTCTGGGAACCATCATGCGTATCGTGGATTCCAATTAGCAAGACGGCCACTCCCAGCCACAGGCCCCCAAACACAAACAACGACGCTTTTCCCTGGAAAACAAAACTCGCCTGCCAACTTTTTGATGGCAGATTGCAGGAGCCACTTGGTACTATCAAACCAGCCCAACTTGGCACTGGTGCCACCATGGGTCTGGTCACCATCCTGCCTATCGTAGCTTTTCAGGAGCCAGCCGGTCACTCCCAGCCATAGGCCCCCAGACACAAACCTCGGCCCGTTTCCCTGGCAAACAAAAGTAAGCTGCCCCGCTTCTGGATGGCAGATTGCAGGATCCACTTGTTATTATCAAACCAGCCCGACTTGGTACTGGTGCCACCTCTGGTCTGGGAACCATCCTGCGTATCGTGGATTCTAAGGAGCCAGCCGGCCACTCCCAGCCACAGGCCCCCAAAAAAAAACAACGGCGCTTTTCCCTGGAAAACAAAACTCGCCTGCCAACATTTTGATGGCAGATTGCAGGAACCACTTGGTACTATCAAACCAGCCCAACTTGGCACTGGTGCCACCTCAGGTCTGGGAACCATCCGGCGTATCGTGTGTTGAAAGGAGCCAGCCGGCCACTCCAGCCACTGGCCCGCAGACACAAACAACGGCGCTTTTCCCTGGAAAACAAAACTCGCCTGCTGACTTTTTGATGGAAGATTGCAGGAGCAACTTTGTACTTTGAAATCAGCCGAACATGGCTCTGGTGCCACCATGGGTCTGGTCACCATCCTGCCTATCGTAGCTTTTCAGGAGCCAGCCGGTCACTCCCAGCCATAGACCCCAGACAAAAAGCTCGGCCCGTTTCCCTGGAAAACAAAAGTAAGCTGCCCCGCTTCTGGATGGCAGATTGCAGGAGCCACTTTGCACCATCAAACTAGCCCGACTTGGCACTGGTGCCACCTCAGGTCTGGGAACCATCCTGCGTATCGTGGATTCTAAGGAGCCAGCCGGCCACTCCCTGCCACAGGCCCTCAAACACAAACAACGGCGCTTTTCCCTGGAAAACAAAACTCGCCTGCCAAATTTTGATGGCAGATTGCAGGAGCCACTTGGTACTATCAAACCAGCCCAACTTGGCACTGGTGCCACCATGGGTCTGGTCACCATCCTGCCTATCGTAGATTTTCAGGACCTAGCCGGTCACTCCCAGCCATAGGCCCCCAGACACAAACCTCGGCCCGTTTCCGTGGCAAACAAAACTAAGCGGCGCCGCTTGTGGATGGCAGATTGCAGGACGCACTTGGTACTATCAAACCAGCCCAACTTGGCACTGGGGCCACCTTGGGTCTGGGAACCATCCTGCGTATCGTGGATTCTAAGGAGCCAGCCGGCTACTCCCAGCCACAGGTCCCCAACAAAAACCACGGCCCTTTTTTCTGGCAAACAAAACTTAGCTTCCTCACTTCTGGATGGCAGATTGCAGGAGCCACTTGGTACTATCAAACCAGCCCGACTTGGCACTGGTGCCACCTTGGGTCTGGGAACCATCCTGCGTATCGTGGTCTCTAAGGAGCCAGCCGGCCACTCCCAGCCACAGGCCCCCAAACAAAATCAACGGCGCTGTTCCCTGGAAAACAAAACACGCCTGCCAACTTTTTGATGGAGTTTGCAGGAGCCAATGGTACTATCAAACCAGCCCAACTTGGCACTGGTGCCACCATGGGTCTGGTAAACATCCTGCGTATCGTGGATTCTTAGGAGCCAGCCGGCCACTCCTAGCCACAGGCCCCCAAACAAAAACCTAGGCCTATTTCTCTGGCAAACAAAAGTAAGCTGCCCCGCTTCTGGATGGCAGATTTCAGGAGACACTTGGGACTATCAAACCAGCCCAACTTGGCACTGGTGCCACCTCTGGTCTGGGAACCATCCTGCGTATCTTGTGTTCTAAGGAGCCAGCCGGCCACTCCCAGCCACAGTCCCCCAAACACAAACAACGGCGCTTTTCCCTGGAAAACAAAACTGGCCTGCCAACTTTTTGATGGCAGATTGCAGGAGCCACTTGGTACCATCAAACCAGCCCAACTTGGCACTGGTGCCACCTTGGGTCTGGGAACCATCCTGCCTATTGTAGCTTTTCAGGAGCCAGCCTGTCACTCCTAGCCCTAGGCCCCCAGTCATAAACCTCGGCCCGTTTCCCTGGCACACAAAAGTAAGCTACCCCGCTTCAGGATGGCAGATTGCAGGAGCCACTTTTCACCATCAAACCAGCCCGACGTGGCACTGGTGCCACCTTGGGTCTGGGAACCATCCTGCGTATCGTGTGTTCTAAGGAGCCAGCCGGCCACTCCCAGCCACAGTCCCCCAAACACAAACAACGGTGCTTTTCCTTGGAAAACAAAACTGGCCTGCCAACTTTTTGATGGCAGATTGCAGGTGCTATTTAGTACTATCAAACCAGCCCGACTTGGCACTGGTGCCACCTCTGGTCTGGGAACCATCCTGCCTATCGTGGATTTTCAGGGGCCAGACGGCCACTCTCAGCCATATGCCCCCAGACACAAAGCTCTGCCCGTTTCCCTGGCAAACAAAAGTAAGCTACCCCGCTTCTGGATGGCAGATTGCAGGAGCCACTTGGTACTATCAAACCAGCCCAACTTGGCACTGGTGCCACCATGGGTCTGGTCACCATCCTGCCTATCGCAGCTTTTCAGGACCTAGCAGGTCACTCCCAGCCATAGGCCCCCAGACACAAACCTCGGCCCGTTTCCCTGGCAAACAAAAGTAAGCTGCCCCGCTTCTGGATGGCAGATTGCAGGACGCACTTGGTACTATCAAACTAGCCCGACTTGGCACTGGGGCCACCTTGGGTCTGGGAACCATCCTGCGTATCGTGGATTCTAAGGAGCCAGCCGGCTACTCCCAGCCACAGGTCCCCAACAAAAACCACGGCCCTTTTTTCTGGCAAACAAAACTTAGCTTCCTCACTTCTGGATGGCAGATTGCAGGAGCCACTTGGTACTATCAAACCAGCCCGACTTGGCACTGGTGCCACCTTGGGTCTGGGAACCATCCTGCGTATCGTGGTCTCTAAGGAGCCAGCCGGCCACTCCCAGCCACAGGCCCCCAAACAAAATCAACGGCGCTGTTCCCTGGAAAACAAAACACGCCTGCCAACTTTTTGATGGAGTTTGCAGGAGCCAATGGTACTATCAAACCAGCCCAACTTGGCACTGGTGCCACCATGGGTCTGGTAAACATCCTGCGTATCGTGGATTCTTAGGAGCCAGCCGGCCACTCCTAGCCACAGGCCCCCAAACAAAAACCTAGGCCTATTTCTCTGGCAAACAAAAGTAAGCTGCCCCGCTTCTGGATGGCAGATTGCAGGAGACACTTGGGACTATCAAACCAGCCCAACTTGGCACTGGTGCCACCTCTGGTCTGGGAACCATCCTGCGTATCTTGTGTTCTAAGGAGCCAGCCGGCCACTCCCAGCCACAGTCCCCCAAACACAAACAACGGCGCTTTTCCCTGGAAAACAAAACTGGCCTGCCAACTTTTTGATGGCAGATTGCAGGAGCCACTTGGTACCATCAAACCAGCCCAACTTGGCACTGGTGCCACCTTGGGTCTGGGAACCATCCTGCCTATTGTAGCTTTTCAGGAGCCAGCCTGTCACTCCTAGCCCTAGGCCCCCAGTCATAAACCTCGGCCCGTTTCCCTGGCACACAAAAGTAAGCTACCCCGCTTCAGGATGGCAGATTGCAGGAGCCACTTTTCACCATCAAACCAGCCCGACGTGGCACTGGTGCCACCTTGGGTCTGGGAACCATCCTGCGTATCGTGTGTTCTAAGGAGCCAGCCGGCCACTCCCAGCCACAGTCCCCCAAACACAAACAACGGTGCTTTTCCTTGGAAAACAAAACTGGCCTGCCAACTTTTTGATGGCAGATTGCAGGTGCTATTTAGTACTATCAAACCAGCCCGACTTGGCACTGGTGCCACCTCTGGTCTGGGAACCATCCTGCCTATCGTGGATTTTCAGGGGCCAGACGGCCACTCTCAGCCATATGCCCCCAGACACAAAGCTCTGCCCGTTTCCCTGGCAAACAAAAGTAAGCTACCCCGCTTCTGGATGGCAGATTGCAGGAGCCACTTGGTACTATCAAACCAGCCCAACTTGGCACTGGTGCCACCATGGGTCTGGTCACCATCCTGCCTATCGCAGCTTTTCAGGACCTAGCAGGTCACTCCCAGCCATAGGCCCCCAGACACAAACCTCGGCCCGTTTCCCTGGCAAACAAAAGTAAGCTGCCCCGCTTCTGGATGGCAGATTGCAGGACGCACTTGGTACTATCAAACCAGCCCAACTTGGCAAAGGTGCCACCTCTGGTCTGGGAACCATCCTGCGTATCGTGGATTCTAAGGAGCCAGCCGGCCACTCCCAGCCACAGGCCCTCAAACACAAACAACGGCGCTTTTCCCTGGAAAACAAAACTCGCCTGCCAACTTTTTGATGGCAGATTGCAGGAGCCACTTGGTACTATCAAACCAGCCCAACTTGGCACTGGTGCCACCATGGGTCTGGTCACCATCCTGCCTATCGTAGCTTTTCAGGAGCCAGCCGGTCACTCCCAGCCATAGGTCCCCAGTCACAAACCTCGGCCCGTTTCCCTGGCAAACAAAAGTAAGCTGCCCCGCTTCTGGATGGCAGATTGCAGGAGCCCCTTGGTACTATCAAACCAGCCCGACTTGGAACTGGTGCCACCTCTGGTCTGGGAACCATGCTGCGTAACACAGATTCTAAGGCGCCAGTCGGCCACTCCCAGCCACAAGCCCCCAAACACAAACAACGGCGCTATTCTCTGGCAAACAAAACTCCACTGCCCCTCTTCTGGATGGCAAATTGCAGGACGCACTTGGTACTATAAAAACAGCCCGACTTGGCACTGGTGCCACCTTGGGTCTCGGAACCATCCTGCGTATCGATCTTTTTAATGAGACAGCCGGCCACTCCAAGCCATATGCCCCCAAACACAACCCACGGCCCTTTTCTCTGGCAAACAAAACTCAACTGCACCGCTTCTGGATGGCAGATTGCAGGAGCCACTTGGTACTATCAAACCAGCCCGACTTGGCACTGGTGCCACCTTGGGTCTGGGAACCATCCTGCGTATTGTGGGTTGTCAGGAGCCAGCCGAACACTCTCGGCCACAGACCCCAATCAAAAACAACGGCCCGTTTCACAGGCAAACAAAACTCAACTGCCCCTCTTCTGGATGGCAAATTTTAGGACGCACTTTGTACTACGAAAACCGCCCGACGTGGCACTGGTGCCACCTTGTGTCAGGGAACCATCCTGCATATCGAGCTTTTTAAGGAGCCAGCCGGCCACGCTGAGCCATATACCCCCAAAAACAAACCACGGACCATTTCTCATGGAAACAAAAATCCGCTGCCCCGCGTCTGGATGGCAGATTGCAGGAGCCACTTTGCACCATCAAACCAGCCCGACTTGGCACTGGTGCCACCTTGGGTCTGGGAACAATCCTGCATATCGTGGATTCTAAGGAGCCAGCCGGCCACTCCCAGCCACAGGCCCCCAAACACAAACAACGGCGCTTTTCCCTGGAAAACAAAACTCGCCTGCCAGCTTTTTGATGGCAGATTGCAGGAGCCACTTGGTACTATCAAATCATCCCAACTTGGTACTGGTGCCACTATGGGTCTGGGAACCATCCTGCCTATTGTAGCATTTCAGGAGCCAGCCGGTCACTCCCAGCCATAGGCCCCCAGACACAAACCTCGGACCGTTTCCCTGGCAAACAAAATTAAGCTGCCCCGATTCTGGATGGCAGATTGCAGGAGCCACTTGGTAGTGTCAAACCAGCCCGACTTGGCACTGGTGCCACCTTGGGTCTGGGAACCATCCTGCGTATCGTGGATTCTAAGCAGCCACCCGGCCATTCTGAGCCACAGGCGCCCAAACACAAAATACGGCGCTTTTCCCTGGAAAACAAAACTCGCCTGCCAACATTTTGATGGCAGATTGCAGGAGGCACATGGTACTATCAGACCAGGCAAACATGGCACTGGTGCCACCTTGGCTCTGGGAACCATCCTGCCTATCGTGGATTTTCAGGGGCCAGCCGGCCAATCTCAGCCATATGGATCCAAACACATACCACGGCCCTTTTCTCTGACAAACAAAACTCAACTGCCCCTCTTCTGGATGGCAAATTGCAGGACGCACTTGGTACTACGAAAACAGCCCGACTTGGCACTGATGCCACCTTGGGTCAGGGAACAATCCTGCGTATCGATCTTTTTATGGAGCCAGCCGGCCACGTCCAGCCATATACCCCCAAAAAAAAACCACGGAACTTTTCTCCAGCAAACAAAAATCCGCTGCCCCGCGTCTGAATGGCAGATTTCAGGAGCTATTTAGTATTATCAAACCAGCCCGACTTGGCACTGGTGCCACCATGAGTCTGGTAACCATCCTGCCTATCGTAGCTTTTCAGTAGCCAGCCGGTCACTCCCAGCCATAGGCCCCCAGAAAAATACCTCGGCCCGTTTCCCTGGGAAACAAAAGTAAGCTGTCCCGCTTCTGGATGGCAGATTGCAGGAGCCACTTGGTACTATCAAACCAGCCCAACTTGGCACTGGTGCCACCTTGGCTCTGGGAACCATCCTGCGTATCCTGGGTTCAAAGGAGGCAGCCGGCCACTCCCAGCCACAGGCCTCTAAACAAGAACAACGGCGCTTTTCCCTGGAAAACAAAACTCGCCTGACAACTTTTGGATGGCAGATTGCAAGAGCCACTTGGTACTATCAAACCAGCCCAACTTGGCACTGGTGCCACCATGGGTCTGGTCACCATCCTGCCTATCGTAGCTTTTCAGGAGCCAGCCGGTCACTCCCAGCCATAGGCCCCCAGACAAATATCTCGGCCCGTTTCCCTGGCAAGCAAAAGTAAGCAGCCCCGCTTCTGGATGGCAGATTGCAGGAGCCACATGGTACTATCAAACCAGGCCAACATGGCACTGGTGCCACCTTGGTTCTGGGAACCATCCTGCCTATCGTGGATTTTCAGGGGCCAGCCGGCCACTCTCAGCCATATGCCCCCAAACATATACCACGGTCCTTTTCTCTGGCAAACAAAACTCAACTGCCCCTCTTCTGGATGGCAAATTGCAGGACGCACTTGGTACTACGAAAACAGCCCGACTTGGCACTCATGCCACCTTGGGTCAGGGAACAATCCTGCGTATCGAGATTTTTAAGGAGCCAGCCGGCCACGTCCAGCCATATACCCCCAAAAAAAAACCACGGAACTTTTCTCCAGCAAACAGAAATCCGCTGCCCCGCGTCTGGATGGCAGATTTCAGGAGTTATTTAGTATTATCAAACCAGCCCGACTTGGCAGTGGGGCCACCATGAGCCTGGTAACCATCCTGCCTATCGTAGCTTTTCAGTAGCCAGCCAGTCACGCCCAGCCATAGGCCCCCAGACAAATACCTCGGCCCGTTTCCCTGGGAAACAAAATTAAGCTGTCCCGCTTCTGGATGGCAGTTTGCAGGATCCACTTGGTACTATCAAACCAGCCGAACTTGGCACTGGCGTAACCTTGGCTCTGGGAACCATCCTGCGTATCCTGGGTTCAAAGGAGGCAGCCGGCCACTCCCAGCCACAGGCCCCCAAACAGAAACAACGGCGCTTTTCCCTGGAAAACAAAACTGGCCTGCCAAGTTTTTGATGGCAGATTGCAGGAGCCACTTGGTACTATCAAACCAGCCCAACTTGGCACTGGTGCCACCATGGGTCTGGTCACCATCCTGCCTATCGTAGCTTTTCAGGAGCCAGCCGGTCACTCCCAGCCATAGGCCCCCAGACAAATATCTCGGCCCGTTTCCCTGGCAAGCAAAAGTAAGCAGCCCCGCTTCTGGATGGCAGATTGCAGGAGCCACATGGTACTATCAAACCAGGCCAACATGGCACTGGTGCCACCTTGGTTCTGGGAACCATCCTGCCTATCGTGGATTTTCAGGGGCCAGCCGGCCACTCTCAGCCATATGCCCCCAAACATATACCACGGTCCTTTTCTCTGGCAAACAAAACTCAACTGCCCCTCTTCTGGATGGCAAATTGCAGGACGCACTTGGTACTACGAAAACAGCCCGACTTGGCACTCATGCCACCTTGGGTCAGGGAACAATCCTGCGTATCGAGATTTTTAAGGAGCCAGCCGGCCACGTCCAGCCATATACCCCCAAAAAAAAACCACGGAACTTTTCTCCAGCAAACAGAAATCCGCTGCCCCGCGTCTGGATGGCAGATTTCAGGAGTTATTTAGTATTATCAAACCAGCCCGACTTGGCAGTGGGGCCACCATGAGCCTGGTAACCATCCTGCCTATCGTAGCTTTTCAGTAGCCAGCCAGTCACGCCCAGCCATAGGCCCCCAGGCAAATACCTCGGCCCGTTTCCCTGGGAAACAAAATTAAGCTGTCCCGCTTCTGGATGGCAGTTTGCAGGATCCACTTGGTACTATCAAACCAGCCGAACTTGGCACTGGCGTAACCTTGGCTCTGGGAACCATCCTGCGTATCCTGGGTTCAAAGGAGGCAGCCGGCCACTCCCAGCCACAGGCCCCCAAACAGAAACAACGGCGCTTTTCCCTGGAAAACAAAACTGGCCTGCCAACTTTTTGATGGCAGATTGCAGGAGCCACTTGGTACTATCAAACCAGCCCAACTTGGCACTGGTGCCACCATGGGTCTGGTCACCATCCTGCCTATCGTAGCTTTTCAGGCGCCAGCCGGTCACTCCCAGCCATAGGCCCCCAGTCACAAACCTCGGCCCGTTTCCCTGGCAAACAAAAGTAAGCTACCCCGCTTCTGGATGGCAGATTGCAGGAGCCACTTTGCACCATCAAACCAGCCCGACTTGGCACTGCTGCGACCTCTGGTCTGGGAACCATCCTGCGTATCGTGGATTCTAAGGAGCCAGCTGGCCACTCCCAACCACAGGCCCCCAAACACAAACAACGGCGCTTTTCCCTGGAAAACAAAACTCACCTGCCAACTTTTTGATGGCAGATTGCAGGAGCCACTTGGTACTATCAAACCAGCCCAACTTGGCACTGGTGCCACCATGGGTCTGGTCACCATCCTGCCTATCGTAGCTTTTCAGGAGCCAGCCGGTCACTCCCAGCCATAGGCCCCCAGACACAAACCTCGGCCCGTTTCCCTGGCAAACAAAAGTAAGCTACCCCGCTTCTGGATGGCAGATTGCAGGACGCACTTGGTACTATCAAACCAGCCCAACTTGGCACTGGTGCCACCTCAGGTCTGGGAACCATCCTGCGTCTCGTGGATTCTAAGGAGCCAGCCGGCCACTCCCAGCCACAGGCCCCCAAACAAAAACAACGGCGCTTTTCCCTGGAAAACAAAACTCGCCTGCCAACTTTTTGATGGCCGATTGCAGGAACCACTTGGTATTATCAAGCCAGCCCGACTTGGCACTGGTGCCACCTTGGGTCTGGGAACCATGCTGCGTATCGTGGATTCTAAGGAGCCAGCCGGCCACTCCCTGCCACAGGCCCCCAAACACAAACAACGGCGCTTTTCCCTGGAAATCAACACTCGCTTGCCGACTTTTTGATGGCAGATTGCAGGAGCCACTTGGTACTATCAAACCAGCCCAACTTGGCACTGGTGCCACCATGGGTCTGGTCACCATCATGCCTCTCGTAGCTTTTAAGGACCTAGCGGGTCACTCACAGCCATAGGCCCCCAGACACAAACCTTGGCCCGTTTCCCTGGCAAACAAAAGTAAGCTGCCCCGTTTCTGGATGGCAGATTTCAGTAGCAACTTTGCACCATCAAACTGGCCCGACTTGTCACTGGTGCCACTTTAGGTCTGGGAACCATCCTGCGTATCGTGGATTCTAATTAGCCATCCGGCCACTCCCACCCACAGGCCCCCAAACACAAACAACGGCGCTTTTCCCTGGAAAACAAAACTCGCCTACCAACATTTTGATGGCAGATTGCAGGAGCCACTTGGTACTATCAAATCAGCCCAACTTGGCACTGGTGCCACCATGGGTCTGGTAACCATCCTGCCTATCGTACCTTTTCAGGAGCCAGCTGGTCACTCCCAGCCATAGGCCCCCAGACAAAAACCTCGGCTCCTTTCCCTGGCAAACAAAAGTAAGCAGCCCTGCTTCTGGATGGCAGATTGCAGGAGCCACTTTGCACCATCAAACTGGCCCGACTTGTCACTGTTGCCACCTCTGGTCTGGGAACCATCCTGCGTATCGTGGGTTCTAATTAGCCAGCCGGCCACTCCCAGCCACAGGCCCCCAAACACAAACAACGGCGCTTTTCCCTGGAAAACAAAACTCGCCTGACAACTTTTTGATGGCAGATTGCAGGAGCCACTTGGTACTATCAAACCAGCCCAACTTGGCACTGGTGCCACCATGGGTCTGGTCACCATCCTGCCTATCGTAGCTTTTCAGGAGCCAGCCGGTCACTCCCAGCCATAGGCCCCCAGACACAAAGCTCGGCCCGTTTCCCTGGCAAACAAAAGTAAGCTGCCCCGCTTCTGGATGGCTGATTGCAGGAGCCACTTGGTACTATCAAACCAGCCCGACTTGGCACTGGTGCCACCACTGGTCTGGGAACCATCCTGCGTATCGTGGATTCTAATTAGCCAGCCGGCCACTCCCAGCCACAGGCACCCAAACACAAACGACGGCGCTTTTCCCTGGAAAACAAAACTCGCCTGACAACTTTTTGATGGCAGATTGCAGGAGCCACTTGGTACTATCAAACCAGCCCGACTTGGCACTGGTGCCACCTCTGGTCTGGGAACCATCCTGCCTATCGTGGATTTTCAGGGGCCAGACGGCCACTCTCAGCCATATGCCCCCAGACACAAAGCTCTGCCCGTTTCCCTGGCAAACAAAAGTAAGCTGCCCCGCTTCTGGATGGCAGATTGCAGGACGCACTTGGTACTATCAAACCAGCCCGACTTGGCACTGGTGCCACGTCAAGTCTGGGAACCATCCTGCGTATCGTGGATTCTAAGGAGCCAGCCGGCCACTCCCAGCCACAGGCCCCCAAACACAAACAACGGCGCTTTTCCCTGGAAAACAAAACTCGCCTGCCAACTTTTTGATGGCAGATTGCAGGAGCAACTTGGTACTATCAAACCAGCCCAACTTGGCACTGGTGCCACCATGGGTCTGGTCACCATCCTGCCTATCGTAACTTTTCAGGAGCCAGCCGGTCACTCTCAGCCATAGGCCCCCAAACAAAACCCACGGCCCGTTTCCCTGGCAAACAAAAGTAAGCTGCCCCGCTTCTGGATGGCAGATTCCCGGACGCACTTGGTACTATCAAACCAGCCCAACTTGGCACAGGTTCCACCTCTGATCTGGGAACCATGCTGAGTATCGTGGATTCTAAGGAGCCAGCCGGCCACTCCCAGCCACAGGCCCCCAAACACAAACAACGGCGCTTTTCCCTGGAAAACAAAACTCGCCCGCCAAGTTTGTGATGGCAGATTGCAGGAGCCACTTGGTACTATCAAACCAGCCCAACTTGGCACTGGTGCCACCATGGGTCTGGTCACCATCCTGCCTATCGTAGCTTTTCAGGAGCCAGCCGGTCACTCCCAGCCATAGGCCCCCAGACACAAACCTCGGCCCGTTTCCCTGGCAAACAAAAGTAAGCTACCCCGCTTCTGGATGGCAGATTGCAGGACGCACTTGGTACTATCAAACCAGCCCAACTTGGCACTGGTGCCACCTCAGGTCTGGGAACCATCCTGCGTCTCGTGGATTCTAAGGAGCCAGCCGGCCACTCCCACCCATAGGCCCCCATACAAAAACAACGGCGCTTTTCCCTGGAAAACAAAACTCGCCTGCCAACTTTTTGATGGCCGATTGCAGGAACCACTTGGTATTATCAAGCCAGCCCGACTTGGCACTGGTGCCACCTTGGGTCTGGGAACCATGCTGCGTATCGTGGATTCTAAGGAGCCAGCCGGCCACTCCCTGCCACAGGCCCCCAAACACAAACAACGGCGCTTTTCCCTGGAAATCAACACTCGCTTGCCGACTTTTTGATGGCAGATTGCAGGAGCCACTTGGTACTATCAAACCAGCCCAACTTGGCACTGGTGCCACCATGGGTCTGGTCACCATCATGCCTCTCGTAGCTTTTAAGGACCTAGCGGGTCACTCACAGCCATAGGCCCCCAGACACAAACCTTGGCCCGTTTCCCTGGCAAACAAAAGTAAGCTGCCCCGTTTCTGGATGGCAGATTTCAGTAGCAACTTTGCACCATCAAACTGGCCCGACTTGTCACTGGTGCCACTTTAGGTCTGGGAACCATCCTGCGTATCGTGGATTCTAATTAGCCATCCGGCCACTCCCACCCACAGGCCCCCAAACACAAACAACGGCGCTTTTCCCTGGAAAACAAAACTCGCCTACCAACATTTTGATGGCAGATTGCAGGAGCCACTTGGTACTATCAAATCATCCCAACTTGGCACTGGTGCCACCATGGGTCTGGTAACCATCCTGCCTATCGTACCTTTTCAGGAGCCAGCTGGTCACTCCCAGCCATAGGCCCCCAGACAAAAACCTCGGCTCCTTTCCCTGGCAAACAAAAGTAAGCAGCCCTGCTTCTGGATGGCAGATTGCAGGAGCCACTTTGCACCATCAAACTGGCCCGACTTGTCACTGTTGCCACCTCTGGTCTGGGAACCATCCTGCGTATCGTGGGTTCTAATTAGCCAGCCGGCCACTCCCAGCCACAGGCCCCCAAACACAAACAACGGCGCTTTTCCCTGGAAAACAAAACTCGCCTGACAACTTTTTGATGGCAGATTGCAGGAGCCACTTGGTACTATCAAACCAGCCCAACTTGGCACTGGTGCCACCATGGGTCTGGTCACCATCCTGCCTATCGTAGCTTTTCAGGAGCCAGCCGGTCACTCCCAGCCATAGGCCCCCAGACACAAAGCTCGGCCCGTTTCCCTGGCAAACAAAAGTAAGCTGCCCCGCTTCTGGATGGCTGATTGCAGGAGCCACTTGGTACTATCAAACCAGCCCGACTTGGCACTGGTGCCACCACTGGTCTGGGAACCATCCTGCGTATCGTGGATTCTAATTAGCCAGCCGGCCACTCCCAGCCACAGGCACCCAAACACAAACGACGGCGCTTTTCCCTGGAAAACAAAACTCGCCTGACAACTTTTTGATGGCAGATTGCAGGAGCCACTTGGTACTATCAAACCAGCCCGACTTGGCACTGGTGCCACCTCTGGTCTGGGAACCATCCTGCCTATCGTGGATTTTCAGGGGCCAGACGGCCACTCTCAGCCATATGCCCCCAGACACAAAGCTCTGCCCGTTTCCCTGGCAAACAAAAGTAAGCTGCCCCGCTTCTGGATGGCAGATTGCAGGACGCACTTGGTACTATCAAACCAGCCCGACTTGGCACTGGTGCCACGTCAAGTCTGGGAACCATCCTGCGTATCGTGGATTCTAAGGAGCCAGCCGGCCACTCCCAGCCACAGGCCCCCAAACACAAACAACGGCGCTTTTCCCTGGAAAACAAAACTCGCCTGCCAACTTTTTGATGGCAGATTGCAGGAGCAACTTGGTACTATCAAACCAGCCCAACTTGGCACTGGTGCCACCATGGGTCTGGTCACCATCCTGCCTATCGTAACTTTTCAGGAGCCAGCCGGTCACTCTCAGCCATAGGCCCCCAAACAAAACCCACGGCCCGTTTCCCTGGCAAACAAAAGTAAGCTGCCCCGCTTCTGGATGGCAGATTCCCGGACGCACTTGGTACTATCAAACCAGCCCAACTTGGCACAGGTTCCACCTCTGATCTGGGAACCATGCTGAGTATCGTGGATTCTAAGGAGCCAGCCGGCCACTCCCAGCCACAGGCCCCCAAACACAAACAACGGCGCTTTTCCCTGGAAAACAAAACTCGCCCGCCAAGTTTGTGATGGCAGATTGCAGGAGCCACTTGGTACTATCAAACCAGCCCAACTTGGCACTGGTGCCGTCATGGGTCTGGTCACCATCCTGCCTATCGTAGCTTTTCACGAGCCAGCCGGTCACTCCCAGCCATAGGCCCCCAGACAAAAACCTCGGCCCGTTTCCCTGGCAAACAAAAGTAAGCTGCCCCGCTACTGGATGGCAGATTGCAGGAACCACTTGTTACTATCAAAGCAGCCCAACATGGCACTGGTGCCACCATGGGTCTGGGAACCATCCTTTGTATCGTGGATTCTAATTAGCCATCCGTCCACTCCAGGCCATAGGGCCCCAGGCACAAACAACGGCGCTTTTCCCTGGAAAACAAAACTCGCCTGCCAACTTTTTGATGGCCGATTGCAGGAACCACTTGGTATTATCAAGCCAGCCCGACTTGGCACTGGTGCCACCTTGGGTCTGGGAACCATGCTGCGTATCGTGGATTCTAAGGAGCCAGCCGGCCACTCCCTGCCACAGGCCCCCAAACACAAACAACGGCGCTTTTCCCTGGAAAACAAAACTCGCCTGCCAAGTTTTTGATGGCAGATTGCAGGAGCCACTTGGTACTATCAAACCAGCCCAACTTGGCACTGGTGCCACCATGGGTCTGGTCACCATCCTGCCTATCGTAGCTTTTCAGGATCCAGCCAGCCACCCCCAGCCAGAGGCCCCCAGACAAATATTTCGGCCCGTTTCCCTGGCAAACAAAAGTAAGCTGCCCCGCTTCTGCATGGCAGATTGCAGGAGCCACTTTGCACCGTCAAACCAGCCCAACTTGGCACTGGTGCCACCTCAGGTCTGGGAACCATCCTGCGTCTCGTGGGTTCTAATTAGCCATCCGTCCACTCCAGGCCATAGGGCCCCAGGCACAAACAACGGCGCTTTTCCCTGGAAAACAAAACTCGCCTGCCAACATTTTGATGGCCGATTGCAGGAACCACTTGGTATTATCAAGCCAGCCCAACTTGGCACTGGTGCCACCATGGGTCTGGTCACCATCCTGCCTATCGTAGCTTTTCAGGAGCCAGCCGGTCACTCCCAGCCATAGGCCCCCAGACACAAACCTCGGACCGTTTCCCTGGCAAACAAAAGTAAGCTGCCCCGCTTCTGGATGGCAGATTGCAGGAACCACTTGGTACTATCAAACCAGCCCAACTTGGCACTGGTGCCACCATGGGTCTGGGAACCATCCTGTGTATCGTGGATTCTAATTAGCCATCCGTCCACTCCAGGCCATAGGGCCCCAGGCACAAACAACGGCGCTTTTCCCTGGAAAACAAAACTCGCCTGCGAACATTTTGATGGCCGATTGCAGGAACCACTTGGTATTATCAAGCCAGCCCGACTTGGCACTGGTGCCACCTTGGGTCTGGGAACCATGCTGCGTATCGTGGATTCTAAGGAGCCAGCCGGCCACTCCCAGCCACAGGCCCCCAAACACAAACAACGACGCTTTTCCCTGGAAATCAACACTCGCTTGCCGACTTTTTGATGGCAGATTGCAGGAGCCACTTGGTACTATCAAACCAGCCCAACTTGGCACTGGTGCCACCATGGGTCTGGTCACCATCCTGCCTATCGTAGCTTTTCATGAGCCAGCCGGCCACTCCCAGCCATAGGCCCCCAGACACAAACCTCGGCCCGTTTCCCTGGCAAACAAAAGTAAGCTGCCCCGCTTCTGGATGGCAGATTCCCGGACGCACTTGTTACAATCAAACCAGCCCAACTTGGCACTGGTGCCACCTCTGGTCTGGGAACCATCCTGCGTATCGTGGATTCTAAGGAGCCAGCCGGCCACTCCCAGCCACAGGCCCCCAAACACAAACAACGGCGCTTTTCCCTGGAAAACAAAACTCGCCTGCCAAGTTTTTGATGGCAGATTGCAGGAGCCACTTGGTACTATCAAACCAGCCCAACTTGGCACTGGTGCCGTCATGGGTCTGGTCACCATCCTGCCTATCGTAGCTTTTCACGAGCCAGCCGGTCACTTCCAGGCTTAGGCCCCCAGACACAATCCTCGGACCGTTTCCCTGGCAAACAAAAGTAAGCTGCCCCGCTTCTGGATGGCAGATTGCAGGAACCACTTGGTACTATCAAACCAGCCCAAGTTGGCACTGGTGCCACCATGGGTCTGGGAACCATCCTGTGTATCGTGGATTCTAATTAGCCATCCGTCCACTCCAGGCCATAGGGCCCCAGGCACAAACAACGGCGCTTTTCCCTGGATAACAAACTCGCCTGCCAAATTTTTGATGGCAGATTGCAGGAGCCACTTGGTACTATCAAACCAGCCCAACTTGGCACTGGTGCCACCATGGGTCTGGTCACCATCCTGCCTATCGTAGCTTTTCAGGAGCCAGCCGGTCACTCCCAGCCATAGGCCCCGAGACACAAACCTCGGCCCGTTTCCCTGGCAAACAAAAGTAAGCTGCCCCGCTTCTGGATGGCAGATTGCAGGAGCCACTTGTTACTATCAAACCAGCCCAACTTGGCACTGGTGCCACCACTGGTCTGGGAACCATCCTGCGTATCGTGGATTCTAATTAGCCAGCTGGCCACTCCCAGCCACAGGCACCCAAACAAAAACGACGGCGCTTTTCCCTGGAAAACAAAACTCGCCTGACAACTTTTTGATGGCAGATTGCAGGAGCCACTTGGTACTATCAAACCAGCCCAACTTGGCACTGGTGCCACCATGGGTCTGGTCACCATCCTGCCTATCGTAGCTTTTCAGGAGCCAGCCGGTCACTCCCAGCCATAGGCCCCCAGACAAATACCTCGGCCCGTTTCCCTGGAAAACAAAAGTAAGCTGCCCCGCTTCTGGATGGCAGATTGCAGGACGCACTTGGTACTATCAAACCAGCCCGACTTGGCACTGGTGCCACGTCAAGTCTGGGAACCATCCTGCGTATCGTGGATTCTAAGGAGCCAGCCGGCCACTCCCTGCCACAGGCCCCCAAACACAAACAACGGCGCTTTTCCCTGGAAAACAAAACTCGCCTGCCAACTTTTTGATGGCAGATTGCAGGAGCAACTTGGTACTATCAAACCAGCCCAACTTGGCACTGGTGCCACCATGGGTCTGGTCACCATCCTGCCTATCGTAACTTTTCAGGAGCCAGCCGGTCACTCTCAGCCATAGGCCCCCAAACAAAACCCACGGCCCGTTTCCCTGGCAAACAAAAGTAAGCTGCCCCGCTTCTGGATGGCAGATTCCCGGACGCACTTGGTACTATCAAACCAGCCCAACTTGGCACTGGTTCCACCTCTGATCTGGGAACCATGCTGAGTATCGTGGATTCTAAGGAGCCAGCCGGCCACTCCCAGCCACAGGCCCCCAAACACAAACAACGGCGCTTTTCCCTGGAAAACAAAACTCGCCCGCCAAGTTTGTGATGGCAGATTGCAGGAGCCACTTGGTACTATCAAACCAGCCCAACTTGGCACTGGTGCCGTCATGGGTCTGGTCACCATCCTGCCTATCGTAGCTTTTCACGAGCCAGCCGGTCACTCCCAGCCATAGGCCCCCAGACAAAAACCTCGGCCCGTTTCCCTGGAAAACAAAAGTAAGCTGCCCCGCTTCTGGATGGCAGATTGCAGGAACCACTTGGTACTATCAAACCAGCCCAACTTGGCACTGGTGCCACCATGGGTCTGGGAACCATCCTGTGTATCGTGGATTCTAATTAGCCATCCGTCCACTCCAGGCCATAGGGCCCCAGGCACAAACAACAGCGCTTTTCCCTGGAAAACAAAACTCGCCTGCCAACTTTTTGATGGCCGATTGCAGGAACCACTTGGTATTATCTAGCCAGCCCAACTTGGCACTGGTGCCACCATGGGTCTGGTCACCATCCTGCCTATCGTAGCTTTTCAGGAGCCAGCCGGTCACTCCCAGCCATAGGCCCCCAGACACAAACCTCGGACCGTTTCCCTGGCAAACAAAAGTAAGCTGCCCCGCTTCTGGATGGCAGATTGCAGGAACCACTTGTTACTATCAAACCAGCCCAACTTGGCACTGGTGCCACCATGGGTCTGGGAACCATCCTGTGTATCGTGGATTCTAATTAGCCATCCGTCCACTCCAGGCCATAGGGCCCCAGGCACAAACAACGGCGCTTTTCCCTGGAAAACAAAACTCGCCTGCCAACTTTTTGATGGCCGATTGCAGGAACCACTTGGTATTATCAAGCCAGCCCGACTTGGCACTGGTGCCACCTTGGGTCTGGGAACCATGCTGCGTATCATGGATTCTAAGGAGCCAGCCGGCCACTCCCTGCCACAGGCCCCCAAACACAAACAACGGCGCTTTTCCCTGGAAAACAAAACTCGCCTGCCAAGTTTTTGATGGCAGATTGCAGGAGCCACTTGGTACTATCAAACCAGCCCAACTTGGCACTGGTGCCACCATGGGTCTGGTCACCATCCTGCCTATCGTAGCTTTTCCGGAGCCAGCCAGCCACCCCCAGCCAGAGGCCCCCAGACAAATATTTCGGCCCGTTTCCCTGGCAAACAAAAGTAAGCTGCCCCGCTTCTGCATGGCAGATTGCAGGAGCCACTTTGCACCGTCAAACCAGCCCAACTTGGCACTGGTGCCACCTCAGGTCTGGGAACCATCCTGCGTCTCCTGGGTTCTAATTAGCCATCCGTCCACTCCAGGCCATAGGGCCCCAGGCACAAACAACGGCGCTTTTCCCTGGAAAACAAAACTCGCCTGCCAACTTTTTGATGGCCGATATCAGGAACCACTTGGTATTATCAAGCCAGCCCAACTTGGCACTGGTGCCACCATGGGTCTGGTCACCATCCTGCCTATCGTAGCTTTTCAGGAGCCAGCCGGTCACTCCCAGCCATAGGCCCCCAGACACAAACCTCGGACGGTTTCCCTGGCAAACAAAAGTAAGCTGCCCCGCTTCTGGATGGCAGATTGCAGGAACCACTTGGTACTATCAAACCAGCCCAACTTGGCACTGGTGCCACCATGGGTCTGGGAACCATCCTGTGTATCGTGGATTCTAATTAGCCATCCGTCCACTCCAGGCCATAGGGCCCCAGGCACAAACAACGGCGCTTTTCCCTGGAAAACAAAACTCGCCTGCGAACATTTTGATGGCCGATTGCAGGAACCACTTGGTATTATCAAGCCAGCCCGACTTGGCACTGGTGCCACCTTGGGTCTGGGAACCATGCTGCGTATCGTGGATTCTAAGGAGCCAGCCGGCCACTCCCAGCCACAGGCCCCCAAACACAAACAACGACGCTTTTCCCTGGAAATCAACACTCGCTTGCCGACTTTTTGATGGCAGATTGCAGGAGCCACTTGGTACTATCAAACCAGCCCAACTTGGCACTGGTGCCACCATGGGTCTGGTCACCATCCTGCCTATCGTAGCTTTTCATGAGCCAGCCGGCCACTCCCAGCCATAGGCCCCCAGACACAAACCTCGGCCCGTTTCCCTGGCAAACAAAAGTAAGCTGCCCCGCTTCTGGATGGCAGATTCCCGGACGCACTTGTTACAATCAAACCAGCCCAACTTGGCACTGGTGCCACCTCTGGTCTGGGAACCATGCTGAGTATCGTGGATTCTAAGGAGCCAGCCGGCCACTCCCAGCCACAGGCCCCCAAACACAAACAACGGCGCTTTTCCCTGGAAAACAAAACTCGCCTGACAACTTTTTGATGGCAGATTGCAGGAGCCACTTGGTACTATCAAACCAGCCCAACTTGGCACTGGTGCCGTCATGGGTCTGGTCACCATCCTGCCTATCGTAGCTTTTCACGAGCCAGCCGGTCACTTCCAGGCTTAGGCCCCCAGACACAATCCTCGGACCGTTTCCCTGGCAAACAAAAGTAAGCTGCCCCGCTTCTGGATGGCAGATTGCAGGAACCACTTGGTACTATCAAACCAGCCCAACTTGGCACTGGTGCCACCATGGGTCTGGGAACCATCCTGTGTATCGTGGATTCTAATTAGCCATCCGTCCACTCCAGGCCATAGGGCCCCAGGCACAAACAACGGCGCTTTTCCCTGGATAACAAACTCGCCTGCCAAATTTTTGATGGCAGATTGCAGGAGCCACTTGGTACTATCAAACCAGCCCAACTTGGCACTGGTGCCACCATGGGTCTGGTCACCATCCTGCCTATCGTAGCTTTTCAGGAGCCAGCCGGTCACTCCTAGCCATAGGCCCCCAGACACAAACCTTGGCCCGTTTCCCTGGCAAACAAAAGTAAGCTGCCCCGTTTCTGGATGGCAGATTTCAGTAGCAACTTTGCACCATCAAACTGGCCCAACTTGTCACTGGTGCCACTTTAGGTCTGGGAACCATCCTGCGTATCGTGGATTCTAATTAGCCATCCGGCCACTCCAACCCACAGGCCCCCAAACACAAACAACGGCGCTTTTCTCTGGAAAACAAAACTCGCCTACCAACATTTTGATGGCAGATTGCAGGAGCCACTTGGTACTATCAAATCAGCCGAACTTGGCACTGGTGCCACCATGGGTCTGGTCACCATCCTGCCTATCGTACCTTTTCAGGAGCCAGCTGGTCACTCCCAGCCATAGGCCCCCAGACACAAACCTCGGCCCGTTTCCCTGGCAAACAAAAGTAAGCTGCCCCGCTTCTGGATGGCAGATAGGAGGACGCACTTGTTACTATCAAACCAGCCCGACTTGGCACTGGTGCCACCACTGGTCTGGGAACCATCCTGCGTATCGTGGATTCTAAGGAGCCAGCCGGCCACTCCCTGCCACAGGCCCCCAAACACAAACAACGGCGCTTTTCCCTGGAAAACAAAACTCGCCTGACAACTTTTTGATGGCAGATTGCAGGAGCCACTTGGTACTATCAAACCAGCCCAACCTGGCACTGGTGCCACCATGGGTCTGGTCACCATCCTGCCTATCGTAGCTTTTCAGGAGCCAGCCGGTCACTCCCAGCCATAGGCCCCCAGACAAATACCTCGGCCCGTTTCCCTGGAAAACAAAAGTAAGCTGCCCCGCTTCTGGATGGCAGATTGCAGGACGCACTTGGTACTATCAAACCAGCCCGACTTGGCACTGGTGCCACGTCAAGTCTGGGAACCATCCTGCGTATCGTGGATTCTAAGGAGCCAGCCGGCCACTCCCAGCCACAGGCCCCCAAACACAAACAACGGCGCTTTTCCCTGGAAAACAAAACTCGCCTGCCAACTTTTTGATGGCAGATTGCAGGAGCCACTTGGTACTTTCAAACCAGCCCAACTTGGCACTGGTGCCACCATGGGTCTGGTCACCATCCTGCCTATCGTAACTTTTCAGGAGCCAGCGGGTCACTCCCAGCCATAGGCCCCCAGACAAATACCTCGGCCCGTTTCCCTGGCAAACAAAAGTAAGCTGCCCCGCTTCTGGATGGCAGATTCCCGGACGCACTTGGTACTATCAAACCAGCCCAACTTGGCACTGGTGCCACCTCTGATCTGGGAACCATGCTGAGTATCGTGGATTCTAAGGAGCCAGCCGGCCACTCCCAGCCACAGGCCCCCAAACACAAACAACGGCGCTTTTCCCTGGAAAACAAAACTCGCCTGCCAACTTTTTGATGGCAGATTGCAGGAGCCACTTGGTACTATCAAACCAGCCCAACTTGGCACTGGTGCCGTCATGGGTCTGGTCACCATCCTGCCTATCGTAGCTTTTCAGGAGCCAGCCGGTCACTCCCAGCCATAGGCCCCCAGACAAAAACCTCGGCCCGTTTCCCTGGAAAACAAAAGTAAGCTGCCCCGCTTCTGGATGGCAGATTGCAGGAACCACTTGGTACTATCAAACCAGCCCAACTTGGCACTGGTGCCACCATGGGTCTGGGAACCATCCTGTGTATCGTGGATTCTAATTAGCCATCCGTCCACTCCAGGCCTTAGGGCCCCAGGCACAAACAACGGCGCTTTTCCCTGGAAAACAAAACTCGCCTGCCAACTTTTTGATGGCCGATTGCAGGAACCACTTGGTATTATCTAGCCAGCCCAACTTGGCACTGGTGCCACCATGGGTCTGGTCACCATCCTGCCTATCGTAGCTTTTCAGGAGCCAGCCGGTCACTCCCAGCCATAGGCCCCCAGACACAAACCTCGGACCGTTTCCCTGGCAAACAAAAGTAAGCTGCCCCGCTTCTGGATGGCAGATTGCAGGAACCACTTGTTACTATCAAACCAGCCCAACTTGGCACTGGTGCCACCATGGGTCTGGGAACCATCCTGTGTATCGTGGATTCTAATTAGCCATCCGTCCACTCCAGGCCATAGGGCCCCAGGCACAAACAAAGGCGCTTTTCCCTGGAAAACAAAACTCGCCTGCGAACATTTTGATGGCCGATTGCAGGAACCACTTGGTATTATCAAGCCAGCCCGACTTGGCACTGGTGCCACCTTGGGTCTGGGAACCATGCTGCGTATCGTGGATTCTAAGGAGCCAGCCGGCCACTCCCAGCCACAGGCCCCCAAACACAAACAACGGCGCTTTTCCCTGGAAAACAAAACTCGCCTGCCAAGTTTTTGATGGCAGATTGCAGGAGCCACTTGGTACTATCAAACCAGCCCAACTTGGCACTGGTGCCACCATGGGTCTGGTCACCATCCTGCCTATCGTAGCTTTTCAGGAGCCAGCCAGCCACCCCCAGCCAGAGGCCCCCAGACAAATATTTCGGCCCGTTTCCCTGGCAAACAAAAGTAAGCTGCCCCGCTTCTGCATGGCAGATTGCAGGAGCCACTTTGCACCGTCAAACCAGCCCAACGTGGCACTGGTGCCACCTTGTGTCAGGGAACCATCCTGCATATCGAGCTTTTTAAGGAGCCAGCCGGCCACGCCCAGCCATAAACCCCCAAAAACAAACCACGGACCATTTCTCTTGGAAACAAAAATCCGCTGCCCCGCGTCTGGATGGCAGATTGCAGGAGCCACTTTGCACCATCAAACCAGCCCGACTTGGCACTGGTGCCACCTTGGGTCTGGGAACAATCCTGCATATCGTGGATTCTAAGGAGCCAGCCGGCCACTCCCAGCCACAGGCCCCCAAACAAAAACAACGGCGCTTTTCCCTGGAAAACAAAATTCGCCTGCCAACTTTTTGATGGCAGATTGCAGGAGCCACTTGGTACTATCAAACCAGCCCAACTTGGCACTGGTGCCACCTCTGGTCTGGGAACCATCCTGCCTATCGTAGCTTTTCGGGAGCCAGCCGGTCACTCCCAGCCATAGACCCCCAGACACAAACCTCGGCCCGTTTCCCTGGAAAACAAAAGTAAGCTACCCCGATTCTGGATCGCAGATTGCAGGAGCCACTTGGTACTATCAAATCAGCCCAACTTGGCACTGGTGCCACCATGGGTCTGGTAAACATCCTGCCTATCGTAGCTTTTGAGGAGCCAGCCGGTCACTCCCTGCCATAGGCCCCCAGACACAAACCTCGGCCCGTTTCCCTGGCAAACAAAAGTAAGCTGCCCCGCTTTTGGATGGCAGATTGCAGGAGCCACGTTGCACCATCAAACCAGCCCGACTTGGCACGGGTGCCACCTTGGGTCTGGGAACAAGTTGGGCTGGTTTGAGAGTACCAAGTGGCTCCTGCAATCTTCCATCCAGAAGCGGGACAGCTTACTTTTGTTTCCCAGGGAAACGGGCCGAGGTATTTGTCTGGGGGCCTATGGCTGGGAGTGACCGGCTGGCTACTGAAAAGCTACGATAGGCAGGATGGTTACCAGACTCATGGTGCCACCAGTGCCAAGTCGGGCTGGTTTGATAATACTAAATAGCTCCTGCAATCTGCCATCCAGACGCGGGGCAGCGGATTTTTGTTTGCTGGAGAAATGTTCCGTGGTTTTTTTTGGGGGTATATGACTGGACGTGGCCGGCTGGCTCCTTAAAAAGCTCTATACGCAGGATTGTTCCCTGACCCAAGGTGGCATCAGTGCCAAGTCGGGCTGTTTTCGTAGTACCAAGTGCGTCCTGCAATTTGCCATCCAGAAGCGGGGCAGCCTACTTTTGTTTGCCAGGGAAACGTGCCGAGGTATTTGTCTGGAGGCCTATGGCTGGGAGTGAGCTGCTGGCTACTGAAAAGCTACGATAGGCAGGATGGTGACCAGACCCATGGTGGCACCAGTGCCAAGTTGGGCTGGTTTGATAGTACCAAGTGGCTCCTGCAATCTGCCATCAAGAAGTTTGCAGGCGAGTTTTGTTTTCCAGGGAAAAGCGCCGTTGTTTTTGTTTAGAGGCCTGTGGCTGGGAGTGGCCGCCTGTCCTCGTAGAATCTACGTTACGCAGCATGGTTCCCAGAGCCAAGGTGGCACCAGGGCCAAGTCGGGCTGGTTTGTAAGTACCAAGTGCATCCTGCAATCTGCCATCCAAAAGCGGGGCAGCTTACTTTTGTTTGCCAGGGAAACGGGCCGAGGTTTGTGTCCAGGGGCCTATGGCAGGGAGTGACCGGCTGGCTCCTGAAAAGCTACGATAGGCAGGATGTTTACCAGACCCATGGTGGCACCAGTGCCAAGTTGGGCTGATTTGATAGTACCAAGTGGCTCCTGCAATCTGCCATCCAGAATTGGGGTAGCTTACTTTTGTTTTCCAGGGAAACGGGCCGAGGTTTGTGTCTGGGGGTCTATGGCTGGGAGTGACCGGCTGGCTCCTGAAAAGCTACGATAGGCAGGATGGTTCCCAGACCAGAGGTGGCACCAGTGCCAAGTTGGGCTGGTTTGATAGTACCAAGTGGCTCCTGCAATCTGCCATCAAAAAGTTGGCAGGCGAATTTTGTTTTCCAGGGAAAAGCGCCGTTGTTTGTGTTTGGGGGCCTGTGGCTGGGAGTGGCCGGCTGGCTCCTTAGAATCCACGATATGCAGGATTGTTCCCAGACCCAAGGTGGCACCAGTGCCAAGTCGGGCTGGTTTGATGGTGCAAAGTGGCTCCTGCAATCTGCCATCCAGACGCGGGGCAGCGGATTTTTGTTTCCAAGAGAAATAGTCCGTGGTTTGTTTTTGGGGGTTTATGGCTGGGCGTGGCCGTCTGGCTCCTTAAAAAGCTCGATATGCAGGATGGTTCCCTGACACAAGGTGGCACCAGGGCCACGTCGGGCGGTGTTCGTAGTACTAAGGGCGTCCTAAAATTTGCCATCCAGAAGAGGGGCAGTTGAGTTTTGTTTGCCAGAGAAAAGGGCCGTGGTTTGTTTTTGGGGGCATATGGCTGAGAGTGGCCGGCTGGCCCCTGAAAATCCACGATAGGCAGGATGGTTCCCAGACCTGAGGTGGCACCAGTGCCAAGTCGGGCTGGTTTGTTAGTACCAAGTGGTTCCTGCAATCTGCCATCCAGAAGCGGGGCAGCTGAATTTTGTTTGCCAGAGAAAAAGGCTGTTGTTTGTGTTTCGGGGCCTGTGGCTGGCAGTGGCCGGCTGGCTCCTGAAAATCCATGATACGCAGGATGGTTCCCAGACCCAAGGTGGCATCAGTGCCAAGTAGGGCTGGTTTCATAGTACCCAGTGGCTCCTGCAATCTGCCATCCAGAAGAGGGGCAGTTGAGTTTTGTTTTCCAGAGAAAAGGGCCGTGGTTTGTGTTTGGGGCCTATGGCTGAGAGTGACCGGCTGGCCCCTGAAAATCCACGATAGGAAGGATGGTTCCCAGATCCAAGGTGGCAGCAGTGCCATGTTGTTCTGGTGTGATAGTCCCAAGTGGCTCCTGCAATCTGCCATCCAGAAGCGGGGCAGCTGAGTTTTGTTTGCCAGAGAAAAAGGCTTTGGTTTGTATTTGGGGGCCTGTGGCTGGGAGTGTTCGGCTGGCTCCTGACAACCCACAATACGCAGGATGGTTCCCAGACCCAAGGTGGCACCAGTGCCAAGTCGGGCTGTTTTTATAGTACCAAGTGCGTCCTGCAATTTGCCATCCAGAAGAGGGGCAGTTGAGTTTTGTTTGCCAGAGAATAGCGCCGTTGTTTGTGTTTGGGGGCTTGTTGCTGGTAGTGGCCGACTGGCTCCTTAGAATCTGTGTTACGCAGCATGGTTCCCAGACCCAAGGTGGCACCAGTGCCAAGTTGGGCTGGTTTGATAGTACCAAGTGGCTCCTGCAATCTGCCATCCAGAAGCGGGGCAGCTTACTTTTGTTTGCCAGGGAAACGGGCCGAGGTTTGTGACTGGGGACCTATGGCTGGGAGTGACCGGCTGGCTCCTGAAAATCTACAATAGGCAGGATGGTTACCAGACCCATGGTGGCACCAGTGCCAAGTTGGGCTGGTTTGATAGTACCAAGTGGCTCCGGCAATCTGCCATCAAAAAGTTGGCAGGCGAGTTTTGTTTTCCAGGGAAAAGCGCCATTGTTTGTATTTGGGGGCCTGTGGCTGGGAGTGGCCGGCTGGCTCCTTTGAACCCACGATACGCAGGATGGTTCCCAGACCCAAGGTGGCACCAGTGCCAAGTCGGGCTGGTTTGATACTACCAAGTGCGTCCTGCAATCTGCCATCCAGAAGCGGGGCAGCTTACTTTTGTTTGCCAGGGAAACGGGCCGTGGGTTTTGATTGGGGGCATATAGCTGAGAGTGGCCGGCTGGCTCCTGAAAATCCACGCTAGGCAGCATGGTTCCCAGATGCAAGGTGGCACCAGTGCCAAGTCGGGCTGGTTTGATGGTGCAAAGTGTCTCCTGCAATCTGCCATCCAGAAGCGGGGCAGCTGATTTTTGTTTGCCAGAGAAAAATTCCGTGGATTGTTTTTGGGGGCATATTGCTGGGAGTGGCCGGCTGGCTCCTTAAAATGCTCGATACGCATGATGGTTCCCAGGCCCAAGGTGTCACCACTACCAAGTCGGCCTGCGGTTTTAGTATCAAGTTCATCCTGCAATTTGCCATCCAGAAGAGGGGCAGTTGAGTTTTGTTTGCCAGAGAAACGGGCCGAGGTTTCTGTTTGGGGACATATGGCTGAGAGTGGCCGGCTGGCCCCTGAATATCCACGATACACAGCATGGTTCCCAGATCCAAGGTGGCACCAGTGCCAAGTCGGGCTGGTTTGATAGTACCAAGTGTCTCCTGCAATCTGCCATCCAGAAGCAGGGCAGCTTACTTTTGTTTGCCAGAGAAATAGGCCTAGGTTTTTGTTTGGGGGCCTGTGGCTAGGAGTGGCAGGCTGGCTCCTAAGAATCCACGATACGCAGGATGTTTCCCAGACCCAAGGTGGCACCAGTGCCAAGTCGGGCTGGTTTGATAGTACCAAGTGGCTCCTGCAAACTCCATCAAAAAGTTGGCAGGCGTGTTTTGTTTTCCAGGGAACAGCGCCGTTGATTTTGTTTGGGGGCCTGTGGCTGGGAGTGGCCGGCTGGCTCCTTAGAATCCACGATACGCAGGATGGTTCCCAGACCCAAGGTGGCACCAGTGCCAAGTCGGGCTGGTTTGATTACACCAAGTGGCTCCTGCAATCTGCCATCCAGAAGTGAGGCAGCTAAGTTTTGTTTGCGAGAAAAAAGGGCCGTGGTTTTTGTTGGGGGCCTGTGGCTGGGAGTAGCCGGCTGGCTCCTTAAAATCCACGATAGGCAGGATGGTTCCCAGACCCAAGGTGGCACCAGTGCCAAGTCGGGCTGGTTTGATAGTACCAAGTGGCTCCTGCAATCTGCCATCCAGAAGCGGGGCAGCTGAGTTTTGTTTGCCAGAGAAAAAGGCTGTGGTTTGTGTTTGGGGGCCTGTGGCTGGCAGTGGCCGGCTGGCTCCTGAAAATCCACGATACGCAGCATGGTTCCCAGACCCAAGGTGGCACCAGTGCCAAGTGGGGCTCGTTTGACAGTGTCAAGTGCCTCCTGCAATCTCCCATCCAGAAGCGGGGCGGCTGAGTTTTTTTTGCCAGGGAAACGGACCTTTGTTTTTGATTGGGCTCTGTGGCCGAGAGTGGTCGGCTGTCTCCTGACAATCCACAATACGCAGGATGGTTCCCAGACCCAAGGTGGCACCAGTGCCAAGTCGGGCTGGTTTGATAGTACCAAGTGTCTCCTGCAATCTGCCATCCAGAAGCGGGGCAGCTGAGTTTTGTTTGCCAGAGAAAAGGGCCGTGGGTTGTGTTTGGGGGCATATGGCTGGGAGTGGCCACCTGGCTCCTTAAAATGCACGATACGCCGCATGGTAACCAGACGCAAGGTGGCACCAGTGCCAAGTCAGGCTGTTTTTGTAGTACCCAGTGGCTCCTGCAATTTGCCATCCAGAAGCGGGGCAGTTGAATTTTGTTTGCTAGAGAAAAGGGCTGTGGTTTGTGTTTGGGGGCCTATGGCTGAGAGTGGCCGGCTGGCCCCTGAAAATCAACGATAGGCAGGATGGTTCCCAGATCCAAGGTGGCACCAGTGCCAAGTAAGGCTGGTTGTATGGTTCAAAGTGACTCCTGCAATCTGCCATCCAGAAGCGGGACAGCTGAGTTTTTTTTGCCAGAGAAAAGGTCCATGGTTTCTTTTTGGGGCATACGGCATGGAATTGCCGGCTGGCTCCTTAAAATGCTCGATACGCAGGATGGTTCCCAGAGCCAAGGTGGCACCACTGCCAAGTCGGGCTCTTTTTGTAGTACCAAGTGCGTCCTGCAATTTGCCATCCAGAAGAGGGGCAGTTGAGTTTTGTTTGCCAGAGAAAAGGGCCGAGGTTTGTGTTTGGGGGCATATGGCTGGGAATGACCGGCTGGCCCCTGAAAATCCACGATACGCCGGATGGTTCCCAGATCCAAGGTGGTACCATTACCAAGTCGGGCTGGTTTGATAGTCCCAAGTGGCTCCTGCAAACTGCCATCCAGAAGCGGGGCAGCTGAGTTTTGTTTGCCAGGGAAATGGGCCGTTGTTTGTGTTTGGGTGCCTGTGGCTGGGAGTGTTCGGCTGGTTCCTGAATATGTACGATACGCAGGATTGTTCCCAGATCCAAGGTGGCAGCAGTGCCATGTTGTGCTGGTGTGATAGTCCCAAGTGGCTCCTGCAATCTGCCATCCAGAAGTGGGGCAGCTGATTTTTGTTTGCCAGAGAAAAGGTCCGTGGTTTGTTTTTGGGGGCATATGGCTGAGAGTGGCCGGCTGGCCCCTGAAAATCCACGATACACAGGATGGTTCCCAGATCCAAGGTGGCACCTGTGCCAAGTCGGGCTGATTTGATAGTACTAAGTAGCTCCTGCAATCTGCCATGCAGAAGCGGGGCAGCTTACTTTTGTTTGCCAGGGAAACGGGCCGAGGTTTGTGTTTGGGGGCCTATGGCTGAGAGTGACCGGCTGGCTCCTGAAAATCCATGATACGCAGCATGGTTCCCAGACCCAAGGTGGCACCAGTGCCAAGTGGGGCTGGTTTCACAGTGTCAAGTGCCTCCTGCAATCTCCCATCCAGAAGCGGGGCAGCTGAGTTTTGTTTGCCTGTGAAACGGGCCGTTGTTTTTAATTGGGGTCTGTGGCCGAGAGTGTTCGGCTGGCTCCTGACAACCCACAATACGCAGGATGATTCCCAGACCCAAGGTGGCACCAGTGCCAAGTCGGGCTGTTTTTATAGTACCAAGTGCGTCCTGCAATTTGCCATCCAGAAGAGGGGCAGTTGAGTTTTGTTTGCCAGAGAATAGCGCCGTTGTTTGTGTTTGGGGGCTTGTGGCTGGGAGTGGCCGACTGGCTCCTTAGAATCTGTGTTACGCAGCATGGTTCCCAGACCCAAGGTGGCACCAGTGCCAAGTTGGGCTGGTTTGATAGTACCAAGTGGCTCCTGCAATCTGCCATCCAGAAGCGGGGCAGCTTACTTTTGTTTGCCAGGGAAACGGGCCGAGGTTTGTGACTGGGGACCTATGGCTGGGAGTGACCGGCTGGCTCCTGAAAAGCTACAATAGGCAGGATGGTGACCAGACCCATGGTGGCAGCAGTGCCAAGTTGGGCTGATTTGATAGTACCAAGTGGCTCCTGCAATCTGCCATCAAAAAGTTGGCAGGCGAGTTTTGTTTTCCAGGGAAAAGCGCCATTGTTTGTATTTGGGGGCCTGTGGCTGGGAGTGGCCGGCTGGCTCCTTTGAACCCACGATACGCAGGATGGTTCCCAGACCCAAGGTGGCACCAGTGCCAAGTCGGGCTGGTTTGATACTACCAAGTGCGTCCTGCAATCTGCCATCCAGAAGCGGGGCAGCTTAATTTTGTTTGCCAGGGAAACGGGCCGTGGGTTTTGTTTGGGGGCATATAGCTGAGAGTGGCCGGCTGGCTCCTGAAAATCCACGCTAGGCAGCATGGTTCCCAGATGCAAGGTGGCACCAGTGCCAAGTCGGGCTGGTTTGATGGTGCAAAGTGGCTCCTGCAATCTGCCATCCAGAAGTGGGGCAGCTGATTTTTGTTTGCCAGAGAAAAATTCCGTGGATTGTTTTTGGGGGCATATTGCTGGGAGTGGCCGGCTGGCTCCTTAAAATGCTCGATACGCATGATGGTTCCCAGGCCCAAGGTGTCACCACTACCAAGTCGGCCTGCGGTTTTAGTATCAAGTTCATCCTGCAATTTGCCATCCAGAAGAGGGGCAGTTGAGTTTTGTTTGCCAGAGAAACGGGCCGAGGTTTCTGTTTGGGGACATATGGCTGAGAGTGGCCAGCTGGCCCCTGAATATCCACGATACACAGCATGGTTCCCAGATCCAAGGTGGCACCAGTGCCAAGTCGGGCTGGTTTGATAGTACCAAGTGTCTCCTGCAATCTGCCATCCAGAAGCAGGGCAGCTTACTTTTGTTTGCCAGAGAAATAGGCCTAGGTTTTTGTTTGGGGGTCTGTGGCTAGGAGTGGCCGGCTGGCTCCTAAGAATCCACGATACGCAGGATGTTTCCCAGACCCAAGGTGGCACCAGTGCCAAGTCGGGCTGGTTTGATAGTACCAAGTGGCTCCTGCAAACTCCATCAAAAAGTTGGCAGGCGTGTTTTGTTTTCCAGGGAACAGCGCCGTTGATTTTGTTTGGGGGCCTGTGGCTGGGAGTGGCCGGCTGGCTCCTTAGAATCCACGATACGCAGGATGGTTCCCAGACCCAAGGTGGCACCAGTGCCAAGTCGGGCTGGTTTGATTACACCAAGTGGCTCCTGCAATCTGCCATCCAGAAGTGAGGCAGCTAAGTTTTGTTTGCGAGAAAAAAGGGCCGTGGTTTTTGTTGGGGGCCTGTGGCTGGGAGTAGCCGGCTGGCTCCTTACAATCCACGATAGGCAGGATGGTTCCCAGACCCAAGGTGGCACCAGTGCCAAGTCGGGCTGGTTTGATAGTACCAAGTGGCTCCTGCAATCTGCCATCCAGAAGCGGGGCAGCTGAGTTTTGTTTGCCAGAGGAAAAGGCTGTGGTTTGTGTTTGGGGGCCTGTGGCTGGCAGTGGCCGGCTGGCTCCTGAAAATCCACGATACGCAGCATGGTTCCCAGACCCAAGGTGGCACCAGTGCCAAGTGGGGCTCGTTTGACAGTGTCAAGTGCCTCCTGCAATCTCCCATCCAGAAGCGGGGCAGCTGAGTTTTTTTTGCCAGGGAAACGGACCTTTGTTTTTGATTGGGCTCTGTGGCCGAGAGTGGTCGGCTGTCTCCGGACAATCCACAATACGCAGGATGGTTCCCAGACCCAAGGTGGCACCAGTGCCAAGTCGGGCTGGTTTGATAGTACCAAGTGTCTCCTGCAATCTGCCATCCAGAAGCGGGGCAGCTGAGTTTTGTTTGCCAGAGAAAAGGGCCGTGGGTTGTGTTTGGGGGCATATGGCTGGGAGTGGCCACCTGGCTCCTTAAAATGCACGATACGCCGCATGGTAACCAGACGCAAGGTGGCACCAGTGCCAAGTCAGGCTGTTTTTGTAGTACCCAGTGGCTCCTGCAATTTGCCATCCAGAAGCGGGGCAGTTGAATTTTGTTTGCTAGAGAAAAGGGCTGTGGTTTGTGTTTGGGGGCCTATGGCTGAGAGTGGCCGGCTGGCCCCTGAAAATCAACGATAGGCAGGATGGTTCCCAGATCCAAGGTGGCACCAGTGCCAAGTAAGGCTGGTTGTATGGTTCAAAGTGACTCCTGCAATCTGCCATCCAGAAGCGGGACAGCTGAGTTTTTTTTGCCAGAGAAAATGTCCATGGTCTCTTTTTGGGGCATACGGCTGGGAATTGCCGGCTGGCTCCTTAAAATGCTCGATACGCAGGATGGTTCCCAGAGCCAAGGTGGCACCACTGCCAAGTCGGGCTCTTTTTGTAGTACCAAGTGCGTCCTGCAATTTGCCATCCAGAAGAGGGGCAGTTGAGTTTTGTTTGCCAGAGGAAAGGGCCGAGGTTTGTGTTTGGGGGCATATGGCTGGGAATGACCGGCTGGCCCCTGAAAATCCACGATACGCCGGATGGTTCCCAGATCCAAGGTGGTACCATTACCAAGTCGGGCTGGTTTGATAGTCCCAAGTGGCTCCTGCAAACTGCCATCCAGAAGCGGGGCAGCTGAGTTTTGTTTGCCAGGGAAATGGGCCGTTGTTTGTGTTTGGGGGCCTGTGGCTGGGAGTGTTCGGCTGGTTCCTGAATATGTACGATACGCAGGATTGTTCCCAGATCCAAGGTGGCAGCAGTGCCATGTTGTGCTGGTGTGATAGTCCCAAGTGGCTCCTGCAATCTGCCATCCAGAAGTGGGGCAGCTGATTTTTGTTTGCCAGAGAAAAGGTCCGTGGTTTGTTTTTGGGGGCATATGGCTGAGAGTGGCCGGCTGGCCCCTGAAAATCCACGATACACAGGATGGTTCCCAGATCCAAGGTGGCACCTGTGCCAAGTCGGGCTGATTTGATAGTACTAAGTAGCTCCTGCAATCTGCCATGCAGAAGCGGGGCAGCTTACTTTTGTTTGCCAGGGAAACGGGCCGAGGTTTGTGTTTGGGGGCCTATGGCTGAGAGTGACCGGCTGGCTCCTGAAAAGCTACAATAGGCAGGATGGTGACCAGACCCATGGTGGCACCAGTGCCAAGTTCGGCTGGTTTGATAGTACCAAGTGGTTCCTGCAATCTGCCATCCAGAAGCAGGGCAGCTGAGTTTTGTTTGCCAGAGAAAAGGGCCTTGGTTTGTGTTTGGGGGCATATGGCTGGGTGTGGCCAGCTGGCTCCTTAAAATGCACGATATGCAACATGGCTCCCAGACCCAAGGTGGCACCAGTGCCAAGTTGGGCTGGTTTGATAGTACCAAGTGGCTCCTGCAATCTTCCATGATCACGTGGAGAAATACTTTCTGGTTTCAGCCTCATGCTCTTTCTTCTCTCCCTCAACTTCTCTATCACCTCTCATCTGGTTCACATGCGCTGTCTTCAAGGTCCACAGGCTACTTTTCACAGAATCTTCTGGCCTGATGAAGTAAGAATGATGAATAGAACAGAGCTGGGATCTATTTTCCAGTTTGGATAAAATGCATTCTGCACACAAATCCAAGGAGAACGGGCTGCCCCGATGCCCAGAAAATCTTTCACTCCTGCTAGTGTTCTACGTCAACCGCAACTTAGTCTGAAAGAAAAGCTTTTTCTCTGAGAGCATCTGAGAGGTTTGCATGAAGCACTGATATCTGACATATGCAATTTTGAATAGGAGAGGAAAAAGAAAATGGCAAGGAGTTTTTAATTTTAGTGGTTTCAATTTTAATTTCCGTGCACTTTTTCAAAACTTGTCAGCTCAAATGCCCATCAACATCTTTTAGTCATCTGTAAGTCAGTATTCATATAAAATGTGCTTCAAATCCAAAGAATTTCAAATTTGCACTCCAAGCTTCTATGCCTAGATTTATGATTTCCTACACATATTAGATGAAAGGAAGGCCTTTTTTACTGTGGGAGTGCTGGAACACTGGAACAGGTTGCCCAGAGAAGTTGTGGGTGTCCCATCCCTGAAAGTATTCAAGGTCACCTTGGACGGGGCTTGGAGCAGCAACAAAGGAGAAGCTTGATGGTAGAGAAACAAAGTTGGACTATAGAAGAAACTCGGATTGAAGTATAGGATCAAGTTTTCTCTCAGCTCTTGGGGTAAATTCAAAGTTGTACAAAATGACATTTATCTGTGCTATTCACTACTGTAACAGAAAGTTTCATGAAAACTGTACAGAAGATAGTAAATTTTAAAAGAGATAAGAATTACAGCATAAAATCCATGGGATAGGTTACAACATGAGACACTCTCTAAGAGAAAATCTCTGTGTTTCAGCACTTCATCAGGGTAAGATTTCATGAAGTGCCAAAGAAGGCGGCAAAATATCATTCGGGACATTATTTACTGGAATTCAGCCTGGCCATTAGTAGGAACTGCCTTTGAACATATCATGTAGATATACCACACACACTTTCCCTTCACTGAAAAATTACTGTTTACAACAAATAAGCAATTGACGATCAAAATTGATTGAAAGCATCTTAAACATGTCAAGTATTTCATTGTAGATGATCTGTGATCCAAATGCTTCTTCCACCTTCGAGAGGGACAGAAGAATTCTTCCATATCATGATGGTTTAAAATTGTATCAACCAATGTTTTCTGCTGAAAAGATATCATCTATTTTTTTCTATTTTTGGAAGAAAATATTCCTAGACATACAACAGGTGAGAACTAAGTAATTTTAAAGAAACAAATGAAATGAAAATATTCTGTAAATAGAATGAAATGAAAAGCTGTGTTTTAAATAGGAGCTAAATATTAAACAGAATTTTTGTACCAGGCATTTGAATTACTGCACCAGCTCTTTTGCCCATCAAGAGAGGCATTTAGCATTTCAGTCTTTTCCAAGGTGTTCATGATCTGCTATGCTGATCTCTGTGTGTGCCTAGGTGTGTGTGGAGGGGGGGGCATATGAAGGGGAGTGTGTATGTTTGCTTTACAATTGTTGTGGCAGATTCATGCCTCAGCTCCACATTTTGTTTTAAAAAGGTCACACCGAGTGGATATGAAGTTTACTATCAACAAGAGATCGATTCCCAAATCATCCATTTGACTCTCCCTTATAAATCATGTGCTTTGTTGCATATTTTATCAAATATACTTTCAAGCCAGATGGAGGAAGGAGGATGTGGGAATCCCTCCACCATCTTGCAACTTTTATGTAAGTAGGTTTTCAAGAAAATCATCATTTCTCTTTTAAATATGTCTGGAACAGGCATGATGGTAGTGTCAACCTGTTGGAGTTTTTGTTGCTGGAAGAAGTTGTACAAAAGGATTGGTTTTTACATTGACCAGTTACTGAATCAAGCGCAGGAATACATTGGAAATTTAGCTGGGGGTTCCTTTTCCCAGCAGACTACTTCTAGAACGAGCTTGTACACTGAAGCTGACTCTTTTGCTCTCTTTTTGTTTCTTTCCTATTTTCTTGGCTTCTTTGCCACTATCTAGACAATTTTGGAACTTTGTTCCCAACTAAAATGGTTTCAATAGTCTGATTGTGATCATACATTTTTACAAGGAATTTTTAAAATCTTTCCTCGAGTCCAGAAAGTCAAGGACTTAGATCTTTTTCTTCCCTTATCAATATTGCCATGAAATTGATAAATAAAGACCAACTCTTTATTTTTGTTTTTAACCCACGTAGATAATTCCCATCCATTAATCCATTTTGTGGACCAATAGCTGCCATTCTGATGGAAGCTGTCACTTCTTAACAATAGGCATTCTGTGACTATGTTGACAGCACTTTGGGTGAAGATCCTAACTGGTCTTAGATATACATAGGGAGAAATTTGCTCAGCCAGTGTCAGTCTTAAGCATGCGTATCAGAAGATCTTTCTAGAGCTGGGAATTTTCCCATGAAAGGGATTCAGTTAGGGAAGAGACACTTGTGCCAGAGTTTTACATTCTTCTTGAACACTGCTTAAGGAACTTAGATGCCATGTCCATTTGGATCTCTGTCTGCACAGAACTTTGTCATGCCAGTGCTTTGAAATGCATCTTGAAGAGAATTCACTAGCACAGAATGAAAGAGAGTGGAAGGGGTTGGTGGGGCTAACCAGGCCCAACCCCCCTGCCTAAACCAGGATACCTAGAGCCTCTTGCCCAGGATTCTATCTGGGTGTACTTTTAATGTCTTCAAAGATCCAGGCTCCACAATCTTTCTGGGCAGTCTGTGCCGTGGTTCAGTCACCCTGACAGTAAAGAAACATTTACTGATGTTCAAAGGCAATCTCCTGTATTTCAGTGTGTGCCCACTGCCTCTTGTCTTTACCCTCAGCATCACTGAAAAGACACTGATTCCCTCCCCTTTGCACTATTGCTTCCATATGTATGTGTGATGCCATGTAGAGGTATGTCAAAAACCTCCCTGAAGCCCAGGCAGATAATATTCCCTTCATCTACCAGTCAAGTTGATTCATCAGAGGAGTTTAAAGTGATGTTCAGCATGAAATTCCCCTGAAAAATCATGCTAACTACATTATTTGGTCATCTGTCATGTGCCTGGCAAGGATTTCCAGGAAGAGCTGCTTCATCAACTTCCTGGGGATAAAAAAGAGGCTGGCTGGTTTGTACTATGGCGAGTCCTCTTAATTGCCTTTTTTGAAGATGGGTGTCATATGCTAACATCCACTCTTTAGCCTCTCTTGTCGTCTACATCTTAGCAAAACGCTTTTCCACTATGTCTGGCTAGGAAAAACTGTGCCAGCACAGAAAACATCTCCCATCGTGTTCTAGAAGTTGCACGGATGTCTGCCAAGTGTTTGGCAGGAAGAAAAGAAAAGTTGTCCAAAACAGCTTCCAATCGAATGTTCCTGTGATTGGAAAAGTCAGGAGAGTGCAAAGGTACTGTTTTCTATCAGTTGGCAAGGTGCGCACACAATCCCAGTGTTGTACAGCTTGCTTCTTCACCTTCCCGAAGCTGCCGCTCTCGCCGGCTGCCGGAGCCCAAGAAGCGGCTTCTTCGCGCAAAGACGATTGTGCCGCTCACAGTGCTCTCCTTAGCGCGGCTTCTGCCGAAAGACGCCCGGCAGCGGCTCTTACCTCCGGAGAGCACCCTACCTTCGTCTTTAGCTCCTCTTCTCATCTACACCTAGGCAAAAAGCTTCTCCACTATGTCTGGCTAGGAAAAACTGTGCCAGCACAGAAAACATCTCCCATCGTGTTCTAGAAGTTGCACGGATGTCTGCCAAGTGTTTGGCAGGAAGAAAAGAAAAGTTGTCCAAAACAGCTTCCAATCGAATGTTCCTGTGATTGGAAAAGTCAGGAGAGTGCAAAGGTACTGTTTTCTATCAGTTGGCAAGGTGCGCACACAATCCCAGTGTTGTACAGCTTGCTTCTTCACCTTCCCGAAGCTGCCGCTCTCGCCGGCTGCCGGAGCCCAAGAAGCGGCTTCTTCGCGCAAAGACGATTGTGCCGCTCACAGTGCTCTCCTTAGCGCGGCTTCTGCCGAAAGACGCCCGGCAGCGGCTCTTACCTCCGGAGAGCATCCTACCTTCGTCTTTCGCGTCTTTTGTAGTCTACATCTTAGCAAAACGCTTTTCCACTATGTCTGGCTAGGAAAAACTGTGCCAGCACAGAAAACATCTCCCATCGTGTTCTAGAAGTTGCACGGATGTCTGCCAAGTGTTTGGCAGGAAGAAAAGAAAAGTTGTCCAAAACAGCTTCCAATCGAATGTTCCTGTGATTGGAAAAGTCAGGAGAGTGCAAAGGTACTGTTTTCTATCAGTTGGCAAGGTGCGCACACAATCCCAGTGTTGTACAGCTTGCTTCTTCACCTTCCCGAAGCTGCCGCTCTCGCCGGCTGCCGGAGCCCAAGAAGCGGCTTCTTCGCGCAAAGACGATTGTGCCGCTCACAGTGCTCTCCTTAGCGCGGCTTCTGCCGAAAGACGCCCGGCAGCGGCTCTTACCTCCGGAGAGCATCCTACCTTCGTCTTTAGCTCCTCTTCTCATCTACACCTCGGCAAAAAGCTTTTCCACTATGTCTGGCTAGGAAAAACTGTGCCAGCACAGAAAACATCTCCCATCGTGTTCTAGAAGTTGCACGGATGTCTGCCAAGTGTTTGGCAGGAAGAAAAGAAAAGTTGTCCAAAACAGCTTCCAATCGAATGTTCCTGTGATTGGAAAAGTCAGGAGAGTGCAAAGATACTGTTTTCTATCAGTTGGCAAGGTGCGCACACAATCCCAGTGTTGTACAGCTTGCTTCTTCACCTTCCCGAAGCTGCCGCTCTCGCCGGCTGCCGGAGCCCAAGAAGCGGCTTCTTCGCGCAAAGACGATTGTGCCGCTCACAGTGCTCTCCTTAGCGCGGCTTCTGCCGAAAGACGCCCGGCAGCGGCTCTTACCTCCGGAGAGCATCCTACCTTCGTCTTTCGCGTCTTTTGTAGTCTACATCTTAGCAAAACGCTTTTCCACTATGTCTGGCTAGGAAAAACTGTGCCAGCACAGAAAACATCTCCCATCGTGTTCTAGAAGTTGCACGGATGTCTGCCAAGTGTTTGGCAGGAAGAAAAGAAAAGTTGTCCAAAACAGCTTCCAATCGAATGTTCCTGTGATTGGAAAAGTCAGGAGAGTGCAAAGGTACTGTTTTCTATCAGTTGGCAAGGTGCGCACACAATCCCAGTGTTGTACAGCTTGCTTCTTCACCTTCCCGAAGCTGCCGCTCTCGCCGGCTGCCGGAGCCCAAGAAGCGGCTTCTTCGCGCAAAGACGATTGTGCCGCTCACAGGGCTCTCCTTAGCGCGGCTTCTGCCGAAAGACGCCCGGCAGCGGCTCTTACCTCCGGAGAGCATCCTACCTTCGTCTTTAGCTCCTCTTCTCATCTACACCTCGGCAAAAAGCTTCTCCACTATGTCTGGCTAGGAAAAACTGTGCCAGCACAGAAAACATCTCCCATCGTGTTCTAGAAGTTGCACGGATGTCTGCCAAGTGTTTGGCAGGAAGAAAAGAAAAGTTGTCCAAAACAGCTTCCAATCGAATGTTCCTGTGATTGGAAAAGTCAGGAGAGTGCAAAGGTACTGTTTTCTATCAGTTGGCAAGGTGCGCACACAATCCCAGTGTTGTACAGCTTGCTTCTTCATCTTCCCGAAGCTGCCACTCTCAGGAGGTAAGAGCCGCTGCCGGGCGTCTTTCGGCAGAAGCTGCGCTAAGGAGAGCACTGTGAGCGGCACAATCGTCTTTGCGCGAAGAAGCCGCTTCTTGGGCTCCGGCAGCCGGCGAAAGCGGCAGCTTCGGGAAGGTGAAGAAGCAAGCTGTACAACACTGGGATTGTGTGCGCACCTTGCCAACTGATAGAAAACAGTATCTTTGCACTCTCCTGACTTTTCCAATCACAGGAACATTCGATTGGAAGCTGTTTTGGACAACTTTTCTTTTCTTCCTGCCAAACACTTGGCAGACATCCGTGCAACTTCTAGAACACGATGGGAGATGTTTTCTGTGCTGGCACAGTTTTTCCTAGCCAGACATAGTGGAAAAGCGTTTTGCTAAGATGTAGACTACAAAAGACGCGAAAGACGAAGGTAGGATGCTCTCCGGAGGTAAGAGCCGCTGCCGGGCGTCTTTCGGCAGAAGCCGCGCTAAGGAGAGCACTGTGAGCGGCACAATCGTCTTTGCGCGAAGAAGCCGCTTCTTGGGCTCCGGCAGCCGGCGAGAGCGGCAGCTTCGGGAAGGTGAAGAAGCAAGCTGTACAACACTGGGATTGTGTGCGCACCTTGCCAACTGATAGAAAACAGTACCTTTGCACTCTCCTGACTTTTCCAATCACATGAACATTCGATTGGAAGCTGTTTTGGACAACTTTTCTTTTCTTCCTCCCAAACACTTGGCAGACATCCGTGCAACTTCTAGAACACGATGGGAGATGTTTTCTGTGCTGGCACGGGTTTTCCTAGCCAGACATAGTGGAAAAGCGTTTTGCTAAGATGTAGACTACAAAAGACGCGAAAGACGAAGGTAGGATGCTCTCCGGAGGTAAGAGCCGCTGCCGGGCGTCTTTCGGCAGAAGCCGCGCTAAGGAGAGCCCTGTGAGCGGCACAATCGTCTTTGCGCGAAGAAGCCGCTTCTTGGGCTCCGGCAGCCGGCGAGAGCGGCAGCTTCGGGAAGGTGAAGAAGCAAGCTGTACAACACTGGGATTGTGTGCGCACCTTGCCAACTGATAGAAAACAGTACCTTTGCACTCTCCTGACTTTTCCAATCACAGGAACATTCGATTGGAAGCTGTTTTGGACAACTTTTCTTTTCTTCCTGCCAAACACTTGGCAGACATCCGTGCAACTTCTAGAACACGATGGGAGATGTTTTCTGTGCTGGCACAGTTTTTCCTAGCCAGACATAGTGGAAAAGCGTTTTGCTAAGATGTAGACTACAAAAGACGAGAAAGACGAAGGTAGGATGCTCTCCGGAGGTAAGAGCCGCTGCCGGGCGTCTTTCGGCAGAAGCCGCGCTAAGGAGAGCACTGTGAGCGGCACAATCGTCTTTGCGCGAAGAAGCCGCTTCTTGGGCTCCGGCAGCCGGCGAGAGCGGCAGCTTCGGGAAGGTGAAGAAGCAAGCTGTACAACACTGGGATTGTGTGCGCACCTTGCCAACTGATAGAAAACAGTACCTTTGCACTCTCCTGACTTTTCCAATCACAGGAACATTCGATTGGAAGCTGTTTTGGACAACTTTTCTTTTCTTCCTGCCAAACACTTGGCAGACATCCGTGCAACTTCTAGAACACGATGGGAGATGTTTTCTGTGCTGGCACAGTTTTTCCTAGCCAGACATAGTGGAAAAGCGTTTTGCTAAGATGTAGACTACAAAAGACGCGAAAGACGAAGGTAGGATGCTCTCCGGAGGTAAGAGCCGCTGCCGGGCGTCTTTCGGCAGAAGCCGCGCTAAGGAGAGCCCTGTGAGCGGCACAATCGTCTTTGCGCGAAGAAGCCGCTTCTTGGGCTCCGGCAGCCGGCGAGAGCGGCAGCTTCGGGAAGGTGAAGAAGCAAGCTGTACAACACTGGGATTGTGTGCGCACCTTGCCAACTGATAGAAAACAGTATCTTTGCACTCTCCTGACTTTTCCAATCACAGGAACATTCGATTGGAAGCTGTTTTGGACAACTTTTCTTTTCTTCCTGCCAAACACTTGGCAGACATCCGTGCAACTTCTAGAACACGATGGGAGATGTTTTCTGTGCTGGCACAGTTTTTCCTAGCCAGACATAGTGGAAAAGCGTTTTGCTAAGATGTAGACTACAAAAGACGCGAAAGACGAAGGTAGGATGCTCTCCGGAGGTAAGAGCCGCTGCCGGGCGTCTTTCGGCAGAAGCCGCGCTAAGGAGAGCACTGTGAGCGGCACAATCGTCTTTGCGCGAAGAAGCCGCTTCTTCGGCTCCGGCAGCCGGCGAGAGCGGCAGCTTCGGGAAGGTGAAGAAGCAAGCTGTACAACACTGGGATTGTGTGCGCACCTTGCCAACTGATAGAAAACAGTATCTTTGCACTCTCCTGACTTTTCCAATCACAGGAACATTCGATTGGAAGCTGTTTTGGACAACTTTTCTTTTCTTCCTGCCAAACACTTGGCAGACATCCGTGCAACTTCTAGAACACGATGGGAGATGTTTTCTGTGCTGGCACAGTTTTTCCTAGCCAGACATAGTGGAGAAGCTTTTTGCCTAGGTGTAGATGAGAAGAGGAGCTAAAGACGAAGGTAGGATGCTCTCCGGAGGTAAGAGCCGCTGCCGGGCGTCTTTCGGCAGAAGCCGCGCTAAGGAGAGCCCTGTGAGCGGCACAATCGTCTTTGCGCGAAGAAGCCGCTTCTTGGGCTCCGGCAGCCGGCGAGAGCGGCAGCTTCGGGAAGGTGAAGAAGCAAGCTGTACAACACTGGGATTGTGTGCGCACCTTGCCAACTGATAGAAAACAGTACCTTTGCACTCTCCTGACTTTTCCAATCACAGGAACATTCGATTGGAAGCTGTTTTGGACAACTTTTCTTTTCTTCCTGCCAAACACTTGGCAGACATCCGTGCAACTTCTAGAACACGATGGGAGATGTTTTCTGTGCTGGCACAGTTTTTCCTAGCCAGACATAGTGGAAAAGCGTTTTGCTAAGATGTAGACTACAAAAGACGCGAAAGACGAAGGTAGGATGCTCTCCGGAGGTAAGAGCCGCTGCCGGGCGTCTTTCGGCAGAAGCCGCGCTAAGGAGAGCACTGTGAGCGGCACAATCGTCTTTGCGCGAAGAAGCCGCTTCTTGGGCTCCGGCAGCCGGCGAGAGCGGCAGCTTCGGGAAGGTGAAGAAGCAAGCTGTACAACACTGGGATTGTGTGCGCACCTTGCCAACTGATAGAAAACAGTACCTTTGCACTCTCCTGACTTTTCCAATCACAGGAACATTCGATTGGAAGCTGTTTTGGACAACTTTTCTTTTCTTCCTGCCAAACACTTGGCAGACATCCGTGCAACTTCTAGAACACGATGGGAGATGTTTTCTGTGCTGGCACAGTTTTTCCTAGCCAGACATAGTGGAGAAGCTTTTTGCCGAGGTGTAGATGAGAAGAGGAGCTAAAGACGAAGGTAGGGTGCTCTCCGGAGGTAAGAGCCGCTGCCGGGCGTCTTTCGGCAGAAGCCGCGCTAAGGAGAGCACTGTGAGCGGCACAATCGTCTTTGCGCGAAGAAGCCGCTTCTTGGGCTCCGGCAGCCGGCGAGAGCGGCAGCTTCGGGAAGGTGAAGAAGCAAGCTGTACAACACTGGGATTGTGTGCGCACCTTGCCAACTGATAGAAAACAGTACCTTTGCACTCTCCTGACTTTTCCAATCACAGGAACATTCGATTGGAAGCTGTTTTGGACAACTTTTCTTTTCTTCCTGCCAAACACTTGGCAGACATCCGTGCAACTTCTAGAACACGATGGGAGATGTTTTCTGTGCTGGCACAGTTTTTCCTAGCCAGACATAGTGGAAAAGCGTTTTGCTAAGATGTAGACTACAAAAGACGAGAAAGACGAAGGTAGGATGCTCTCCGGAGGTAAGAGCCGCTGCCGGGCGTCTTTCGGCAGAAGCCGCGCTAAGGAGAGCACTGTGAGCGGCACAATCGTCTTTGCGCGAAGAAGCCGCTTCTTGGGCTCCGGCAGCCGGCGAGAGCGGCAGCTTCGGGAAGGTGAAGAAGCAAGCTGTACAACACTGGGATTGTGTGCGCACCTTGCCAACTGATAGAAAACAGTACCTTTGCACTCTCCTGACTTTTCCAATCACAGGAACATTCGATTGGAAGCTGTTTTGGACAACTTTTCTTTTCTTCCTGCCAAACACTTGGCAGACATCCGTGCAACTTCTAGAACACGATGGGAGATGTTTTCTGTGCTGGCACAGTTTTTCCTAGCCAGACATAGTGGAAAAGCGTTTTGCTAAGATGTAGACTACAAAAGACGCGAAAGACGAAGGTAGGATGCTCTCCGGAGGTAAGAGCCGCTGCCGGGCGTCTTTCGGCAGAAGCCGCGCTAAGGAGAGCCCTGTGAGCGGCACAATCGTCTTTGCGCGAAGAAGCCGCTTCTTGGGCTCCGGCAGCCGGCGAGAGCGGCAGCTTCGGGAAGGTGAAGAAGCAAGCTGTACAACACTGGGATTGTGTGCGCACCTTGCCAACTGATAGAAAACAGTATCTTTGCACTCTCCTGACTTTTCCAATCACAGGAACATTCGATTGGAAGCTGTTTTGGACAACTTTTCTTTTCTTCCTGCCAAACACTTGGCAGACATCCGTGCAACTTCTAGAACACGATGGGAGATGTTTTCTGTGCTGGCACAGTTTTTCCTAGCCAGACATAGTGGAAAAGCGTTTTGCTAAGATGTAGACTACAAAAGACGCGAAAGACGAAGGTAGGATGCTCTCCGGAGGTAAGAGCCGCTGCCGGGCGTCTTTCGGCAGAAGCCGCGCTAAGGAGAGCACTGTGAGCGGCACAATCGTCTTTGCGCGAAGAAGCCGCTTCTTGGGCTCCGGCAGCCGGCGAGAGCGGCAGCTTCGGGAAGGTGAAGAAGCAAGCTGTACAACACTGGGATTGTGTGCGCACCTTGCCAACTGATAGAAAACAGTACCTTTGCACTCTCCTGACTTTTCCAATCACAGGAACATTCGATTGGAAGCTGTTTTGGACAACTTTTCTTTTCTTCCTGCCAAACACTTGGCAGACATCCGTGCAACTTCTAGAACACGATGGGAGATGTTTTCTGTGCTGGCACAGTTTTTCCTAGCCAGACATAGTGGAAAAGCGTTTTGCTAAGATGTAGACTACAAAAGACGCGAAAGACGAAGGTAGGATGCTCTCCGGAGGTAAGAGCCGCTGCCGGGCGTCTTTCGGCAGAAGCCGCGCTAAGGAGAGCACTGTGAGCGGCACAATCGTCTTTGCGCGAAGAAGCCGCTTCTTCGGCTCCGGCAGCCGGCGAGAGCGGCAGCTTCGGGAAGGTGAAGAAGCAAGCTGTACAACACTGGGATTGTGTGCGCACCTTGCCAACTGATAGAAAACAGTATCTTTGCACTCTCCTGACTTTTCCAATCACAGGAACATTCGATTGGAAGCTGTTTTGGACAACTTTTCTTTTCTTCCTGCCAAACACTTGGCAGACATCCGTGCAACTTCTAGAACACGATGGGAGATGTTTTCTGTGCTGGCACAGTTTTTCCTAGCCAGACATAGTGGAGAAGCTTTTTGCCTAGGTGTAGATGAGAAGAGGAGCTAAAGACGAAGGTAGGATGCTCTCCGGAGGTAAGAGCCGCTGCCGGGCGTCTTTCGGCAGAAGCCGCGCTAAGGAGAGCCCTGTGAGCGGCACAATCGTCTTTGCGCGAAGAAGCCGCTTCTTGGGCTCCGGCAGCCGGCGAGAGCGGCAGCTTCGGGAAGGTGAAGAAGCAAGCTGTACAACACTGGGATTGTGTGCGCACCTTGCCAACTGATAGAAAACAGTACCTTTGCACTCTCCTGACTTTTCCAATCACAGGAACATTCGATTGGAAGCTGTTTTGGACAACTTTTCTTTTCTTCCTGCCAAACACTTGGCAGACATCCGTGCAACTTCTAGAACACGATGGGAGATGTTTTCTGTGCTGGCACAGTTTTTCCTAGCCAGACATAGTGGAAAAGCGTTTTGCTAAGATGTAGACTACAAAAGACGCGAAAGACGAAGGTAGGATGCTCTCCGGAGGTAAGAGCCGCTGCCGGGCGTCTTTCGGCAGAAGCCGCGCTAAGGAGAGCACTGTGAGCGGCACAATCGTCTTTGCGCGAAGAAGCCGCTTCTTGGGCTCCGGCAGCCGGCGAGAGCGGCAGCTTCGGGAAGGTGAAGAAGCAAGCTGTACAACACTGGGATTGTGTGCGCACCTTGCCAACTGATAGAAAACAGTACCTTTGCACTCTCCTGACTTTTCCAATCACAGGAACATTCGATTGGAAGCTGTTTTGGACAACTTTTCTTTTCTTCCTGCCAAACACTTGGCAGACATCCGTGCAACTTCTAGAACACGATGGGAGATGTTTTCTGTGCTGGCACAGTTTTTCCTAGCCAGACATAGTGGAGAAGCTTTTTGCCGAGGTGTAGATGAGAAGAGGAGCTAAAGACGAAGGTAGGGTGCTCTCCGGAGGTAAGAGCCGCTGCCGGGCGTCTTTCGGCAGAAGCCGCGCTAAGGAGAGCACTGTGAGCGGCACAATCGTCTTTGCGCGAAGAAGCCGCTTCTTGGGCTCCGGCAGCCGGCGAGAGCGGCAGCTTCGGGAAGGTGAAGAAGCAAGCTGTACAACACTGGGATTGTGTGCGCACCTTGCCAACTGATAGAAAACAGTACCTTTGCACTCTCCTGACTTTTCCAATCACAGGAACATTCGATTGGAAGCTGTTTTGGACAACTTTTCTTTTCTTCCTGCCAAACACTTGGCAGACATCCGTGCAACTTCTAGAACACGATGGGAGATGTTTTCTGTGCTGGCACAGTTTTTCCTAGCCAGACATAGTGGAAAAGCGTTTTGCTAAGATGTAGACGACAAGAGAGGCTAAAGAGTGGATGTTAGCATATGACACCCATCTTCAAAAAAGGCAATTAAGAGGACTCGCCATAGTACAAACCAGCCAGCCTCTTTTTTATCCCCAGGAAGTTGATGAAGCAGCTCTTCCTGGAAATCCTTGCCAGGCACATGACAGATGACCAAATAATGTAGTTAGCATGATTTTTCAGGGGAATTTCATGCTGAACATCACTTTAAACTCCTCTGATGAATCAACTTGACTGGTAGATGAAGGGAATATTATCTGCCTGGGCTTCAGGGAGGTTTTTGACATACCTCTACATGGCATCACACATACATATGGAAGCAATAGTGCAAAGGGGAGGGAATCAGTGTCTTTTCAGTGATGCTGAGGGTAAAGACAAGAGGCAGTGGGCACACACTGAAATACAGGAGATTGCCTTTGAACATCAGTAAATGTTTCTTTACTGTCAGGGTGACTGAACCACGGCACAGACTGCCCAGAAAGATTGTGGAGCCTGGATCTTTGAAGACATTAAAAGTACACCCAGATAGAATCCTGGGCAAGAGGCTCTAGGTATCCTGGTTTAGGCAGGGGGGTTGGGCCTGGTTAGCCCCACCAACCCCTTCCACTCTCTTTCATTCTGTGCTAGTGAATTCTCTTCAAGATGCATTTCAAAGCACTGGCATGACAAAGTTCTGTGCAGACAGAGATCCAAATGGACATGGCATCTAAGTTCCTTAAGCAGTGTTCAAGAAGAATGTAAAACTCTGGCACAAGTGTCTCTTCCCTAACTGAATCCCTTTCATGGGAAAATTCCCAGCTCTAGAAAGATCTTCTGATACGCATGCTTAAGACTGACACTGGCTGAGCAAATTTCTCCCTATGTATATCTAAGACCAGTTAGGATCTTCACCCAAAGTGCTGTCAACATAGTCACAGAATGCCTATTGTTAAGAAGTGACAGCTTCCATCAGAATGGCAGCTATTGGTCCACAAAATGGATTAATGGATGGGAATTATCTACGTGGGTTAAAAACAAAAATAAAGAGTTGGTCTTTATTTATCAATTTCATGGCAATATTGATAAGGGAAGAAAAAGATCTAAGTCCTTGACTTTCTGGACTCGAGGAAAGATTTTAAAAATTCCTTGTAAAAATGTATGATCACAATCAGACTATTGAAACCATTTTAGTTGGGAACAAAGTTCCAAAATTGTCTAGATAGTGGCAAAGAAGCCAAGAAAATAGGAAAGAAACAAAAAGAGAGCAAAAGAGTCAGCTTCAGTGTACAAGCTCGTTCTAGAAGTAGTCTGCTGGGAAAAGGAACCCCCAGCTAAATTTCCAATGTATTCCTGCGCTTGATTCAGTAACTGGTCAATGTAAAAACCAATCCTTTTGTACAACTTCTTCCAGCAACAAAAACTCCAACAGGTTGACACTACCATCATGCCTGTTCCAGACATATTTAAAAGAGAAATGATGATTTTCTTGAAAACCTACTTACATAAAAGTTGCAAGATGGTGGAGGGATTCCCACATCCTCCTTCCTCCATCTGGCTTGAAAGTATATTTGATAAAATATGCAACAAAGCACATGATTTATAAGGGAGAGTCAAATGGATGATTTGGGAATCGATCTCTTGTTGATAGTAAACTTCATATCCACTCGGTGTGACCTTTTTAAAACAAAATGTGGAGCTGAGGCATGAATCTGCCACAACAATTGTAAAGCAAACATACACACTCCCCTTCATATGCCCCCCCCTCCACACACACCTAGGCACACACAGAGATCAGCATAGCAGATCATGAACACCTTGGAAAAGACTGAAATGCTAAATGCCTCTCTTGATGGGCAAAAGAGCTGGTGCAGTAATTCAAATGCCTGGTACAAAAATTCTGTTTAATATTTAGCTCCTATTTAAAACACAGCTTTTCATTTCATTCTATTTACAGAATATTTTCATTTCATTTGTTTCTTTAAAATTACTTAGTTCTCACCTGTTGTATGTCTAGGAATATTTTCTTCCAAAAATAGAAAAAAATAGATGATATCTTTTCAGCAGAAAACATTGGTTGATACAATTTTAAACCATCATGATATGGAAGAATTCTTCTGTCCCTCTCGAAGGTGGAAGAAGCATTTGGATCACAGATCATCTACAATGAAATACTTGACATGTTTAAGATGCTTTCAATCAATTTTGATCGTCAATTGCTTATTTGTTGTAAACAGTAATTTTTCAGTGAAGGGAAAGCGTGTGTGGTATATCTACATGATATGTTCAAAGGCAGTTCCTACTAATGGCCAGGCTGAATTCCAGTAAATAATGTCCCGAATGATATTTTGCCGCCTTCTTTGGCACTTCATGAAATCTTACCCCGATGAAGTGCTGAAACACAGAGATTTTCTCTTAGAGAGTGTCTCATGTTGTAACCTATCCCATGGATTTTATGCTGTAATTCTTATCTCTTTTAAAATTTACTATCTTCTGTACAGTTTTCATGAAACTTTCTGTTACAGTAGTGAATAGCACAGATAAATGTCATTTTGTACAACTTTGAATTTACCCCAAGAGCTGAGAGAAAACTTGATCCTATACTTCAATCCGAGTTTCTTCTATAGTCCAACTTTGTTTCTCTACCATCAAGCTTCTCCTTTGTTGCTGCTCCAAGCCCCGTCCAAGGTGACCTTGAATACTTTCAGGGATGGGACACCCACAACTTCTCTGGGCAACCTGTTCCAGTGTTCCAGCACTCCCACAGTAAAAAAGGCCTTCCTTTCATCTAATATGTGTAGGAAATCATAAATCTAGGCATAGAAGCTTGGAGTGCAAATTTGAAATTCTTTGGATTTGAAGCACATTTTATATGAATACTGACTTACAGATGACTAAAAGATGTTGATGGGCATTTGAGCTGACAAGTTTTGAAAAAGTGCACGGAAATTAAAATTGAAACCACTAAAATTAAAAACTCCTTGCCATTTTCTTTTTCCTCTCCTATTCAAAATTGCATATGTCAGATATCAGTGCTTCATGCAAACCTCTCAGATGCTCTCAGAGAAAAAGCTTTTCTTTCAGACTAAGTTGCGGTTGACGTAGAACACTAGCAGGAGTGAAAGATTTTCTGGGCATCGGGGCAGCCCGTTCTCCTTGGATTTGTGTGCAGAATGCATTTTATCCAAACTGGAAAATAGATCCCAGCTCTGTTCTATTCATCATTCTTACTTCATCAGGCCAGAAGATTCTGTGAAAAGTAGCCTGTGGACCTTGAAGACAGCGCATGTGAACCAGATGAGAGGTGATAGAGAAGTTGAGGGAGAGAAGAAAGAGCATGAGGCTGAAACCAGAAAGTATTTCTCCACGTGATCATGGAAGATTGCAGGAGCCACTTGGTACTATCAAACCAGCCCAACTTGGCACTGGTGCCACCTTGGGTCTGGGAGCCATGTTGCATATCGTGCATTTTAAGGAGCCAGCTGGCCACACCCAGCCATATGCCCCCAAACACAAACCAAGGCCCTTTTCTCTGGCAAACAAAACTCAGCTGCCCTGCTTCTGGATGGCAGATTGCAGGAACCACTTGGTACTATCAAACCAGCCGAACTTGGCACTGGTGCCACCATGGGTCTGGTCACCATCCTGCCTATTGTAGCTTTTCAGGAGCCAGCCGGTCACTCTCAGCCATAGGCCCCCAAACACAAACCTCGGCCCGTTTCCCTGGCAAACAAAAGTAAGCTACCCCGCTTCTGCATGGCAGATTGCAGGAGCTACTTAGTACTATCAAATCAGCCCGACTTGGCACAGGTGCCACCTTGGATCTGGGAACCATCCTGTGTATCGTGGATTTTCAGGGGCCAGCCGGCCACTCTCAGCCATATGCCCCCAAAAACAAACCACGGACCTTTTCTCTGGCAAACAAAACTCAGCTGCCCCACTTCTGGATGGCAGATTGCAGGAGCCACTTGGGACTATCACACCAGCACAACATGGCACTGCTGCCACCTTGGATCTGGGAACAATCCTGCGTATCGTACATATTCAGGAACCAGCCGAACACTCCCAGCCACAGGCCCCCAAACACCAACAACGGCCCTTTTCTCTGGCAAACAAAACTCAGCTGCCCCGCTTCTGGATGGCAGTTTGCAGGAGCCACTTGGGACTATCAAACCAGCCCGACTTGGTAATGGTACCACCTTGGATCTGGGAACCATCCTTCCTATCGTGGATTTTCAGGGGCCAGCCGGTCATTCCCAGCCATATGCCCCCAAACACAAACCTCGGCCCTTTCCTCTGGCAAACAAAACTCAACTGCCCCTCTTCTGGATGGCAAATTGCAGGACGCACTTGGTACTACAAAAAGAGCCCGACTTGGCAGTGGTGCCACCTTGGCTCTGGGAACCATCCTGCGTATCGAGCATTTTAAGGAGCCAGCCGGCAATTCCCAGCCGTATGCCCCAAAAAGAGACCATGGACATTTTCTCTGGCAAAAAAAACTCAGCTGTCCCGCTTCTGGATGGCAGATTGCAGGAGTCACTTTGAACCATACAACCAGCCTTACTTGGCACTGGTGCCACCTTGGATCTGGGAACCATCCTGCCTATCGTTGATTTTCAGGGGCCAGCCGGCCACTCTCAGCCATAGGCCCCCAAACACAAACCACAGCCCTTTTCTCTAGCAAACAAAATTCAACTGCCCCGCTTCTGGATGGCAAATTGCAGGAGCCACTGGGTACTACAAAAACAGCCTGACTTGGCACTGGTGCCACCTTGCGTCTGGTTACCATGCGGCGTATCGTGCATTTTAAGGAGCCAGGTGGCCACTCCCAGCCATATGCCCCCAAACACAACCCACGGCCCTTTTCTCTGGCAAACAAAACTCAGCTGCCCCGCTTCAGGATGGCAGATTGCAGGAGACACTTGGTACTATCAAACCAGCCCGACTTGGCACTGGTGCCACCTTGGGTCTGGGAACCATCCTGCGTATTGTGGATTGTCCGGAGACAGCCGACCACTCTCGGCCACAGAGCCCAATCAAAAACAAAGGTCCGTTTCCCTGGCAAAAAAAACTCAGCTGCCCCGCTTCTGGATGGGAGATTGCAGGAGGCACTTGACACTGTCAAACGAGCCCCACTTGGCACTGGTGCCACCTTGGGTCTGGGAACCATGCTGCGTATCGTGGATTTTCAGGAGCCAGCCGGCCACTGCCAGCCACAGGCCCCCAAACACAAACCACAGCCTTTTCCTCTGGCAAACAAAACTCAGCTGCCCCGCTTCTGGATGGCAGATTGCAGGAGCCACTTGGTACTATCAAACCAGCCCGACTTGGCACTGGTGCCACCTTGGGTCTGGGAACCATCCTGCCTATCGTGGATTGTAAGGAGCCAGCCGGCTACTCCCAGCCACAGGCCCCCAACAAAAACCACGGCCCTTTTTTCTCGCAAACAAAACTTAGCTGCCTCACTTCTGGATGGCAGATTGCAGGAGCCACTTGGTGTAATCAAACCAGCCCGACTTGGCACTGGTGCCACCTTGGGTCTGGGAACCATCCTGCGTATCGTGGATTCTAAGGAGCCAGCCGGCCACTCCCAGCCACAGGCCCCCAAACAAAATCAACGGCGCTGTTCCCTGGAAAACAAAACACGCCTGCCAACTTTTTGATGGAGTTTGCAGGAGCCACTTGGTACTATCAAACCAGCCCGACTTGGCACTGGTGCCACCTTGGGTCTGGGAAACATCCTGCGTATCGTGGATTCTTAGGAGCCAGCCGGCCACTCCTAGCCACAGACCCCCAAACAAAAACCTAGGCCTATTTCTCTGGCAAACAAAAGTAAGCTGCCCTGCTTCTGGATGGCAGATTGCAGGAGACACTTGGTACTATCAAACCAGCCCGACTTGGCACTGGTGCCACCTTGGATCTGGGAACCATGCTGTGTATCGTGGATATTCAGGGGCCAGCTGGCCACTCTCAGCCATATGTCCCCAAACAGAAACCTCGGCCCGTTTCTCTGGCAAACAAAACTCAACTGCCCCTCTTCTGGATGGCAAATTGCAGGATGAACTTGATACTAAAACCGCAGGCCGACTTGGTAGTGGTGACACCTTAGGCCTGGGAACCATCATGCGTATCGAGCATTTTAAGGAGCCAGCCGGCCACTCCCAGCAATATGCCCCCAAAAACAATCCACGGAATTTTTCTCTGGCAAACAAAAATCAGCTGCCCCACTTCTGGATGGCAGATTGCAGGAGCCACTTTGCACCATCAAACCAGCCCGACTTGGCACTGGTGCCACCTTGCATCTGGGAACCATGCTGCCTAGCGTGGATTTTCAGGAGCCAGCCGGCCACTCTCAGCTATATGCCCCCAAACAAAACCCACGGCCCGTTTCCCTGGCAAACAAAATTAAGCTGCCCCGCTTCTGGATGGCAGATTGCAGGACGCACTTGGTAGTATCAAACCAGCCCGACTTGGCACTGGTGCCACCTTGGGTCTGGGAACCATCCTGCGTATCGTGGGTTCAAAGGAGCCACCCGGCCACTCCCAGCCACAGGCCCCCAAATACAAACAATGGCGCTTTTCCCTGGAAAACAAAACTCGCCTGCCAACTTTTTGATGGCAGATTGCAGGAGCCACTTGGTACTATCAAATCAGCCCAACTTGGCACTGCTGCCACCATGGGTCTGGTCACCATCCTGCCTATTGTAGCTTTTCAGGAGCCAGCCGGTCACTCCCAGCCATAGGTCCCCAGTCACAAACCTCGGCCCGTTTCCCTGGCAAACAAAAGTAAGCTGCCCCGCTTCTGGATGGCAGATTGCAGGAGCCACTTGGTACTATCAAACCAGCCCAACTTGGCACTGGTGCCACCTTGGGTCTGGGAACCATGCTGCGTAACACAGATTCTAAGGAGCCAGTCGGCCACTCCCAGCCACAAGCCCCCAAACACAAACAACGGCGCTATTCTCTGGCAAACAAAACTCAACTTCCCCTCTTCTGGATGGCAAATTGCAGGACGCACTTGGTACTATAAAAACAGCCCGACTTGGCACTGGTGCCACCTTGGGTCTGGGAACCATCCTGCGTATTGTGGGTTGTCAGGAGCCAGCCGAACACTCTCGGCCACAGACCCCAATTAAAAACAACGGCCCGTTTCACAGGCAAACAAAACTCAGCTGCCCCGCTTCTGGATGGGAGATTGCAGGAGGCACTTGACACTGTGAAACCAGCCCCACTTGGCCCTGGTGCCACCTTGGGTCTGGGAACCATGCTGCGTATCATGGATTTTCAGGAGCCAGCCGGTCACTCTCAGCCATAGGCCCCCAAACACAAACCTCGGCCCGTTTCCCTGGCAAACAAAAGTAAGCTGCCCCGCTTCTGCATGGCAGATTGCAGGAGCTACTTAGTACTATCAAATCAGCCCGACTTGGCACAGGTGCCACCTTGGATCTGGGAACCATCCTGTGTATCGTGGATTTTCAGGGGCCAGCCGGCCACTCTCAGCCATATGCCCCCAAAAACAAACCACGGACCTTTTCTCTGGCAAACAAAAATCAGCTGCCCCACTTCTGGATGGCAGATTGCAGGAGCCACTTGGGACTATCACACCAGCACAACATGGCACTGCTGCCACCTTGGATCTGGGAACAATCCTGCGTATCGTACATATTCAGGAACCAGCCGAACACTCCCAGCCACAGGCACCCAAACACAAACAACGGCCCATTTCCCTGGCAAACAAAACTCAGCTGCCCCGCTTCTGGATGGCAGTTTGCAGGAGCCACTTGGGACTATCAAACCAGCCCGACTTGGTAATGGTACCACCTTGGATCTGGGAACCATCCGGCGTATCGTGGATTTTCAGGGGCCAGCCGGTCATTCCCAGCCATATGCCCCCAAACACAAACCTCGGCCCTTTTCTCTGGCAAACAAAACTCAACTGCCCCTCTTCTGGATGGCAAATTGCAGGACGCACTTGGTACTACAAAAAGAGCCCGACTTGGCAGTGGTGCCACCTTGGCTCTGGGAACCATCCTGCGTATCGAGCATTTTAAGGAGCCAGCCGGCAATTCCATGCCGTATGCCCCAAAAAGAAACCATGGACCTTTTCTCTGGCAAAAAAAACTCAGCTGTCCCGCTTCTGGATGGCAGATTGCAGGAGTCACTTTGAACCATACAACCAGCCTTACTTGGCACTGGTGCCACCTTGGATCTGGGAACCATCCTGCCTATCGTTGATTTTCAGGGGCCAGCCGGCCACTCTCAGCCATAGGCCCCCAAACACAAACCACAGCCCTTTTCTCTAGCAAACAAAATTCAACTGCCCCGCTTCTGGATGGCAAATTGCAGGAGCCACTGGGTACTACAAAAACAGCCTGACTTGGCACTGGTGCCACCTTGCGTCTGGTTACCATGCGGCGTATCGTGCATTTTAAGGAGCCAGGTGGCCACTCCCAGCCATATGCCCCCAAACACAACCCACGGCCCTTTTCTCTGGCAAACAAAACTCAGCTGCCCCGCTTCTGGATGGCAGATTGCAGGAGACACTTGGTACTATCAAACCAGCCCGACTTGGCACTGGTGCCACCTTGGGTCTGGGAACCATCCTGCGTATTGTGGATTGTCAGGAGACAGCCGACCACTCTCGGCCACAGAGCCCAATCAAAAACAAAGGTCCGTTTCCCTGGCAAAAAAAACTCAGCCGCCCCGCTTCTGGATGGGAGATTGCAGGAGGCACTTGACACTGTCAAACGAGCCCCACTTGGCACTGGTGCCACCTTGGGTCTGGGAACCATGCTGCGTATCGTGGATTTTCAGGAGCCAGCCGGCCACTGCCAGCCACAGGCCCCCAAACACAAACCACAGCCTTTTTCTCTGGCAAACAAAACTCAGCTGCCCCGCTTCTGGATGGCAGATTGCAGGAGCCACTTGGTACTATCAAACCAGCCCGACTTGGCACTGGTGCCACCTTGGGTCTGGGAACCATCCTGCCTATCGTGGATTTTAAGGAGCCAGCCGGCTACTCCCAGCCACAGGCCCCCAACAAAAACCACGGCCCTTTTTTCTCGCAAACAAAACTTAGCTGCCTCACTTCTGGATGGCAGATTGCAGGAGCCACTTGGTGTAATCAAACCAGCCCGACTTGGCACTGGTGCCACCTTGGGTCTGGGAACCATCCTGCGTATCGTGGATTCTAAGGAGCCAGCCGGCCACTCCCAGCCACAGGCCCCCAAACAAAATCAACGGCGCTGTTCCCTGGAAAACAAAACACGCCTGCCAACTTTTTGATGGAGTTTGCAGGAGCCACTTGGTACTATCAAACCAGCCCGACTTGGCACTGGTGCCACCTTGGGTCTGGGAAACATCCTGCGTATCGTGGATTCTTAGGAGCCAGCCTGCCACTCCTAGCCACAGGCCCCCAAACAAAAACCTAGGCCTATTTCTCTGGCAAACAAAAGTAAGCTGCCCTGCTTCTGGATGGCAGATTGCAGGAGACACTTGGTACTATCAAACCAGCCCGACTTGGCACTGGTGCCACCTTGGATCTGGGAACCATGCTGTGTATCGTGGATATTCAGGGGCCAGCCGGCCACTCTCAGCCATATGTCCCCAAACAGAAACCTCGGCCCGTTTCTCTGGCAAACAAAACTCAACTGCCCCTCTTCTGGATGGCAAATTGCAGGATGAACTTGATACTAAAACCGCAGGCCGACTTGGTAGTGGTGACACCTTGGGCCTGGGAACCATCATGCGTATCGAGCATTTTAAGGAGCCAGCCGGCCACTCCCAGCAATATGCCCCCAAAAACAATCCACGGAATTTTTCTCTGGCAAACAAAAATCAGCTGCCCCGCTTCTGGATGGCAGATTGCAGGAGACACTTTGCACCATCAAACCAGCCCGACTTGGCACTGGTGCCACCTTGCATCTGGGAACCATGCTGCCTAGCGTGGATTTTCAGGAGCCAGCCGGCCACTCTCAGCTATATGCCCCCAATCAAAACCCACGGCCCGTTTCCCTGGCAAACAAAAGTAAGCTGCCCCGCTTCTGGATGGCAGATTGCAGGACGCACTTGGTAGTATCAAACCAGCCCGACTTGGCACTGGTGCCACCTTGGGTCTGGGAACCATCCTGCGTATCGTGGGTTCAAAGGAGCCACCCGGCCACTCCCAGCCACAGGCCCCCAAATACAAACAATGGCGCTTTTCCCTGGAAAACAAAACTCGCCTGCCAACTTTTTGATGGCAGATTGCCGGAGCCACTTGGTACTATCAAACCAGCCCAACTTGGCACTGGTGCCACCATGGGTCTGGTAACCATCCTGCCTATTGTAGATTTTCAGGAGCCAGCCGGTCACTCCCAGCCATAGGTCCCCAGTCACAAACCTCGGCCCGTTTCCCTGGCAAACAAAAGTAAGCTGCCCCGCTTCTGGATGGCAGATTGCAGGAGCCACTTGGTACTATCAAACCAGCCCAACTTGGCACTGGTGCCACCTTGGGTCTGGGAACCATGCTGCGTAACACAGATTCTAAGGAGCCAGTCGGCCACTACCAGCAACAAGCCCCCAAACACAAACAACGGCGCTATTCTCTGGCAAACAAAACTCAACTGCCCCTCTTCTGGATGGCAAATTGCAGGACGCACTTGGTACTATAAAAACAGCCCGACTTGGCACTGGTGCCACCTTGGGTCTGGGAACCATCCTGCGTATTGTGGGTTGTCAGGAGCCAGCCGAACACTCCCAGCCACAGGCCCCCAAATACAAACCAAAGCCTTTTTCTCTGGCAAACAAAACTCAGCTGCCCCGCTTCTGGATGGCAGATTGCAGGAGCCACTTGGGACTATCACACCAGAACAACATGGCACTGCTGCCACCTTGGATCTGGGAACCATCCTTCCTATCGTGGATTTTCAGGGGCCAGCCGGTCACTCTCAGCCATAGGCCCCAAACACAAACCACGGCCCTTTTCTCTGGAAAACAAAACTCAACTGCCCCTCTTCTGGATGGCAGATTGCAGGAGCCACTGGGTACTATGAAACCAGCCCTACTTGGCACTGATGCCACCTTGGGTCTGGGAACCATGCTGCGTATCATGGATTTTCAGGAGCCAGCCGGCCACTGCCAGCCACAGGCCCCGAAACACAAACAACAGCCTTTTTCTCTGGCAAACAAAATTCAGCTGCCCCGCTTCTGGATGGCAGATTGCAGGAACCACTTGGTACTAACAAACCAGCCCGACTTGGCACTGGTGCCACCTTGGGTCTGGGAACCATCCTGCGTATCGTGGATTCTAAGGAGCCAGCTGGCCACTCCCAGCCGCAGGCCCCAAAACACGCACAACGGTGCTTTTCCCTGGAAAACAAAACTCGCCTGCCAAACTTTTGATGGCAGATTGCAGGAGCCACTTGGTACTATCAAACCAGCCCAACTTGGCACTGGTGCCACCATGGGTCTGGTCACCATCCTGCCTATCGTAGCTTTTCAGGAGCCAGCCAGCCACCCCAATCCAGAGGCCCCCAGACAAATATTTCGGCCCGTTTCCCTGGCAAACAAAAGTAAGCTGCCCCGCTTCTGCATGGCAGATTGCAGGAGCCACTTTGCACCATCAAACCAGCCCAACTTGGCACTGGTGCCACCTCAGGTCTGGGAACCATCCTGCGTATCGTGGGTTCTAAGGAGCCAGCCGGCCACTCCCAGCCACAGGCCCCCAAACACAAACAACGGCGCTTTTCCCTGGAAAACACAACTCGCCTGCCAACTTTTTGATGGCAGATTGCAGGAGCCACTTGGTACTATCAAACCAGCCCAACTTGGCACTGGTGCCACCATGGGTCTGGTCACCATCCTGCCTATCGTAGCTTTTCAGGAGCCAGCCAGCCACCCCCAGCCAGAGGCCCCTAGACACAAACCTCGGCCCGTTTCCCTGGCAAACAAAAGTAAGCTGCCCCGCTTCTGCATGGCAGATTGCAGGAGCTGCTTAGTACTATCAAACCAGCCCGACTTGGCACTGGTGCCACCTCAGGTCTGGGAACCATCCTGCCTATCGTGGATTTTCAGGGGCCAGCCGGCCACTCTCAGCCATATGCCCCAAAAAAAAACCACGGCCCTTTTCTCTGGCAAACAAAACTCAACTGCCCCTCTTCTGGATGGCAAATTTTAGGACGCCCTTAGTACTACGAACACCGCCCGACGTGGCCCTGGTGCCACCTTGTGTCAGGGAACCATCCTGCATATCGAGCTTTTTAAGGAGCCAGACGGCCACGCCCAGCCATAAACCCCCAAAAACAAACCACGGACTATTTCTCTTGGAAACAAAAATCCGCTGCCCCGCGTCTGGATGGCAGATTGCAGGAGCCACTTTGCACCATCAAACCAGCCCGACTTGGCACTGGTGCCACCTTGGGTCTGGGAACAATCCTGCATATCGTGGATTCTAAGGAGCCAGCCGGCCACTCCCAGCCACAGGCCCCCAAACACAAACAACGGCGCTTTTCCCTGGAAAACAAAATTCGCCTGCCAACTTTTTGATGGCAGATTGCAGGAGCCACTTGGTACTATCAAACCAGCCCAACTTGGCACTGGTGCCACCTCTGGTCTGGGAACCATCCTGCCTATCGTAGCTTTTCAGGAGCCAGCCGGTCACTCCCAGCCATAGACCCCCAGACACAAACCTCGGCCCGTTTCCCTGGAAAACAAAAGTAAGCTACCCCAATTCTGGATGGCAGATTGCAGGAGCCACTTGGTACTATCAAATCAGCCCAACTTGGCACTGGTGCCACCATGGGTCTGGTAAACATCCTGCCTATCGTAGCTTTTCAGGAGCCAGCCGGTCACTCCCTGCCATAGGCCCCTGGACACAAACCTCGGCCCGTTTCCCTGGCAAACAAAAGTAAGCTGCCCCGCTTTTGGATGGCAGATTGCAGGATGCACTTGGTACTTACAAACCAGCCCGACTTGGCCCTGGTGCCACCTTGGCTCTGGGAACCATGCTGCGTAACGTAGATTCTACGAGGACAGGCGGCCACTCCCAGCCACAGGCCTCTAAACAAAAACAACGGCGCTTTTCCCTGGAAAACAAAACTCGCCTGCAAACTTCTTGATGGCAGATTGCAGGAGCCACTTGGTACTATCAAACCAGCCCAACTTGGCACTGGTGCCACCATGGGTCTGGTCACCATCCTGCCTATCGTAGCTTTTTAGGAGCCAGCAGCTCACTTCCAGCCATAGGCCTCCAGACAAATACCTCGGCACGTTTCCCTGGCAAACAAAAGTAGGCTGCCCCGCTTCTGGATGGCAAATTGCAGGACGCACTTGGTACTACGAAAACAGCCCGACTTGGCACTGATGCCACCTTGGGTCAGGGAACAATCCTGCGTATAGAGCTTTTTAAGGAGCCAGCCGGCCACGTCCAGTCATATACCCCCAAAAAAAACCACGGAACATTTCTCCAGCAAACAAAAATCCGCTGCCCCGCGTCTGGATGGCAGATTGCAGGAGCTATTTAGTATTATCAAACCAGCCCGACTTGGCACTGGTGGCACCATGAGTCTGGTAACCATCCTGCCTATCGTAGCTTTTCAGTAGCCAGCCGGTCACTCCCAGCCATAGGCCCCCAGACAAATACCTCGGCCCGTTTCCCTGGGAAACAAAAGTAAGCTGTCCCGCTTCTGGATGGAAGATTGCAGGAGCCACTTGGTACTCTCAAACCAGCCCAACTTGTTCCCAGACCCAAGGTGGCACCAGTGCCAAGTCGGGCTGGTTTGATGGTGCAACGTGGCTCCTGCAATCTGCCATCCAAAAGCGGGGCAGCTTACTTTTGTTTGCCAGGGAAACGGGCCGAGGTTTGTGTCTGGGGGCCTATGGCAGGGAGTGACCGGCTGGCTCCTCAAAAGCTACGATAGGCAGGATGTTTACCAGACCCATGGTGGCACCAGTGCCAAGTTGGGCTGATTTGATAGTACCAAGTGGCTCCTGCAATCTGCGATCCAGAATCGGGGTAGCTTACTTTTGTTTTCCAGGGAAACGGGCCGAGGTTTGTGTCTGGGGGTCTATGGCTGGGAGTGACCGGCTGGCTCCCGAAAAGCTACGATAGGCAGGATGGTTCCCAGACCAGAGGTGGCACCAGTGCCAAGTTGGGCTGGTTTGATAGTACCAAGTGGCTCCTGCAATCTGCCATCAAAAAGTTGGCAGGCGAATTTTGTTTTCCAGGGAAAAGCGCCGTTGTTTTTGTTTGGGGGCCTGTGGCTGGGAGTGGCCGGCTGGCTCCTTAGAATCCACGATATGCAGGATTGTTCCCAGACCCAAGGTGGCACCAGTGCCAAGTCGGGCTGGTTTGATGGTGCAAAGTGGCTCCTGCAATCTGCCATCCAGACGCGGGGCAGCGGATTTTTGTTTCCAAGAGAAATGGTCCGTGGTTTGTTTTTGGGGGTTTATGGCTGGGAGTGGCCGGCTGGCTCCTTAAAAAGCTCGATATGCAGGATGGTTCCCTGACACAAGGTGGCACCAGTGCCACGTCGGGTGGTTTTCGTAGTACAAAGTGCGTCCTAAAATTTGCCATCCAGAAGAGGGGCAGTTGAGTTTTGTTTGCCAGAGAAAAGGGCCGTGGTTTGTTTTTGGGGGCATATGGCTGAGAGTGGCCGGCTGGCTCCTGAAAAGCTACGATAGGCAGGATGTTTACCAGACCCATGGTGGCACCAGTGCCAAGTTGGGCTGATTTGATAGTACCAAGTGGCTCCTGCAATCTGCCATCCAGAATCGGGGTAGCTTACTTTTGTTTGCCAGGGAAACGGACCGTTGTTTGTGTTTGGGGGCCTATGGCTGGGACAACCGGCTGGCTCCTTAAAATCTACGATACGCAGGATGGTTCCCAGACCAGAGGTGGCACCAGTGCCAAGTTGGGCTGGTTTGATAGTACCAAGTGGCTTCTGCAATCTGCCATCCAGAAGCGGGGCAGCTTACTTTTGTTTGCCAGGGAAACGGGCCGAGCTTTGTGTCTCGGGGCCTATGGCTGTGAGTGACCGGCTGGCTCCTGAAAAGCTTCGATAGGCAGGATGGTGACCAGACCCATGGTGGCACCAGTGCCAAGTTGGGCTGGTTTGATAGTACCAAGTGGCTCCTGCAATCTGCCATCAAAATGTTGTCAGGCGAGTTTTGTTTTCCAGGGAAAAGCGTCGTTGTTTGTGTTTGGGGGCCTGTGGTTGGGAGTGGCCGGCTGGCTCCTTAGAAACCACGATACGCAGCATGGTTCCCAGACAAGAGGTGCCACCAGTGCCAAGTTGGGCTGGTTTGATAGTACCAAGTGGTTCCTGCAATCTGCCATCCAGAAGCGGGGCAGCTTACTTTTGTTTGCCACGGAAACGGGCCGTTGTTTGTGTTTGGGGGCCTGTGGCTGGGAGTGGCCGACTGGCTCCTTAGAATCCACGATACGCAGGATGGTTCCCAGACCAGAGGTGGCACCAGTGCCAAGTTGGGCTGGTTTGATAATACCAAGTGGCTCCTGCAATCTGCCATCCAGAAGCGGGGCAGCTTAATTTTGTTTGCCAGGGAAACGGGCCAAGGTTTGTGTCTGGGGGCCTATGGCTGTGAGTGACCGGCTAGGTCCTGAAAAGCTACGAGAGGCATGATGGTGACCAGACCCATGGTGGCACCAGTGCCAAGTTGGGCTGGTTTGATAGTACCAAGTGGCTCCTGCAATCTGCCATCAAAAATCGGCAAGCGAGTGTTGATTTCCAGGGAAAAGCGTCGTTGTTTGTGTTTGGGGGCCTGTGGCTGGGAGTGGCCGGCTGGCTCCTTAGAATCCACGATACGCAGCATGGTTCCCAGACCCAAGGTGGCACCAGTGCCAAGTCGGGCTGGCTTGATAATACCAAGTGGTTCCTGCAATCGGCCATCAAAATGTTCCCAGGCGAGTTTTGTTTTCCAGGGAAAAGCGCCGTTGTTTGTGCCTGGGGCCCTATGGCCTGGAGTGGACGGATGGCTAATTAGAATCCACGATACACAGGATGGTTCCCAGACCCATGGTGGCACCAGTGCCAAGTTGGGCTGGTTTGATAGTAACAAGTGGTTCCTGCAATCTGCCATCCAGAAGCGGGGCAGCTTACTTTTGTTTGCCAGGGAAACGGTCCGAGGTTTGTGTCTGGGGGCCTATGGCTGGGAGTGACCGGCTGGCTCCTGAAAAGCTACGATAGGCAGGATGGTGACCAGACCCATGGTGGCACCAGTGCCAAGTTGGGCTGGCTTGATAATACCAAGTGGTTCCTGCAATCGGCCATCAAAAAGTTGGCAGGCGAGTTTTGTTTTCCAGGGAAAAGCGCCGTTGTTTGTGCCTGGGGCCCTATGGCCTGGAGTGGACGGATGCCTAATTAGAACCCACGATACGCAGGATGGTTCCCAGACCTGAGGTGGCACCAGTGCCAAGTTGGGCTGGTTTGACGGTGCAAAGTGGCTCCTGCAATCTGCCATGCAGAAGCGGGGCAGCTTACTTTTGTTTGCCAGGGAAACGGGCCGAAATATTTGTCTGGGGGCCTCTGGCTGGGGGTGGCTGGCTGGCTCCTGAAAAGCTACGATAGGCAGGATGGTGACCAGACCCATGGTGGCACCAGTGCCAAGTTGGGCTGGTTTGATAGTACCAAGTGGCTCCTGCAATCTGCCATCAAAAACTTGGCAGGCGAGTTTTGTTTTCCAGGGAAAAGCGCCGTTGTTTGTGTTTGGGGGCCTGTGGCTGGGAGTGGCCGGCTGGCTCCTTAGAATCCACGATACGCAGCATGGTTCCCAGACCCAAGGTGGCACCAGTGCCAAGTCGGGCTGGCTTGATAATACCAAGTGGTTCCTGCAATCGGCCATCAAAATGTTCGCAGGCGAGTTTTGTTTTCCAGGGAAAAGCGCCTTTGTTTGTGCCTGGGGCCCTATGGCCTGGAGTGGACGGATGGCTAATTAGAATCCACGATACACAGGATGGTTCCCAGACCCATGGTGGCACCAGTGCCAAGTTGGGCTGGTTTGATAGTAACAAGTGGTTCCTGCAATCTGCCATCCAGAAGCGGGGCAGCTTACTTTTGTTTGCCAGGGAAACGGTCCGAGGTTTGTGTCTGGGGGCCTATGGCTGGGAGTGACCGGCTGGCTCCTGAAAAGCTACGATAGGCAGGATGGTGACCAGACCCATGGTGGCACCAGTGCCAAGTTGGGCTGGCTAGATAATACCAAGTGGTTCCTGCAATCGGCCATCAAAAAGTTGGCAGGCGAGTTTTGTTTTCCAGGGAAAAGCGCCGTTGTTTGTGCCTGGGGCCCTAAGGCCTGGAGTGGACGGATGGCTAATTAGAATCCACGATACACAGGATGGTTCCCAGACCCATGGTGGCACCAGTGCCAAGTTGGGCTGGTTTGATAGTACCAAGTGGTTCCTGCAATCTGCCATCCAGAAGCGGGGCAGCTTACTTTTGTTTTCCAGGGAAACGGGCCGAGGTTTTTGTCTGGGGGCCTATGGCTGGGAGTGACCGGCTGGCTCCTGAAAAGCTACGATAGGCAGGATGGTGACCAGACCCATGACGGCACCAGTGCCAAGTTGGGCTGGTTTGATAGTACCAAGTGGCTCCTGCAATCTGCCATCAAAAAGTTGGCAGGCGAGTTTTGTTTTCCAGGGAAAAGCGCCGTTGTTTGTGTTTGGGGGCCTGTGGCTGGGAGTGGCCGGCTGGCTCCTTAGAATCCACGATACTCAGCATGGTTCCCAGATCAGAGGTGGCACCAGTGCCAAGTTGGGCTGGTTTGATAGTACCAAGTGCGTCCGGGAATCTGCCATCCAGAAGCGGGGCAGCTTACTTTTGTTTGCCAGGGAAACGGGCCGAGGTATTTGTCTGGGGGACTATGGCTGGGAGTGACCCGCTGGCTCCTGAAAAGTTACGATAGGCAGGATGGTGACCAGACCCATGGTGGCACCAGTGCCAAGTTGGGCTGGTTTGATAGTACCAAGTGGCTCCTGCAATCTGCCATCAAAAAGTTGGCAGGCGAGTTTTGTTTTCCAGGGAAAAGCGCCGTTGTTTGTGTTTGGGGGCCTGTGGCTGGGAGTGGCCGGCTGGCTCCTTAGAATCCACGATACGCAGGATGGTTCCCAGACTTGACGTGGCACCAGTGCCAAGTCGGGCTGGTTTGATAGTACCAAGTGCGTCCTGCAATCTGCCATCCAGAAGCGGGGCAGCTTACTTTTGTTTTCCAGGGAAACGGGCCGAGGTATTTGTCTGGGGGCCTATGGCTGGGAGTGACCGGCTGGCTCCTGAAAAGCTACGATAGGCAGGATGGTGACCAGACCCATGGTGGCACCAGTGCCAGGTTGGGCTGGTTTGATAGTACCAAGTGGCTCCTGCAATCTGCCATCAAAAAGTTGTCAGGCGAGTTTTGTTTTCCAGGGAAAAGCGCCGTTGTTTGTGTTTGGGGGCCTGTGGCAGGGAGTGGCCGGCTGGCTCCTTAGAATCCACGATACGCAGGATGGTTCCCAGACCAGTGGTGGCACCAGTGCCAAGTCGGGCTGGTTTGATAGTAACAAGTGCGTCCTCCTATCTGCCATCCAGAAGCGGGGCAGCTTACTTTTGTTTGCCAGGGAAACGGGCCGAGCTTTGTGTCTGGGGGCCTATGGCTGGGAGTGACCGGCTGGCTCCTGAAAAGCTACGATAGGCAGGATGGTGACCAGACCCATGGTGGCACCAGTGCCAAGTTGGGCTGGTTTGATAGTACCAAGTGGCTCCTGCAATCTGCCATCAAAAAGTTGTCAGGCGAGTTTTGTTTTCCAGGGAAAAGCGCCGTTGTTTGTGTTTGGGGGCCTGTGGCTGGGAGTGGCCGGCTGGCTAATTAGAATCCACGATACGCAGGATGGTTCCCAGACCAGAGGTGGCAACAGTGACAAGTCGGGCCAGTTTGATGGTGCAAAGTGGCTCCTGCAATCTGCCATCCAGAAGCAGGGCTGCTTGCTTTTGTGTGCCAGGGAAAGGAGCCGAGGTTTGTGTCTGGGGGCCTATGGCTGGGAGTGACCAGCTGGCTCCTGAAAAGGTACGATAGGCAGGATGGTGACCAGACCCATGGTGGCACCAGTGCCAAGTTCGGCTGATTTGATAGTACCAAGTGGCTCCTGCAATCTGCCATCAAAATGTTGGTAGGCGAGTTTTGTTTTCCAGAGAAAAGCGCCGTTGTTTGTGTTTGGGGGCCTGTGGGTTGGAGTGGCCGGATGGCTAATTAGAATCCACGATACGCAGGATGGTTCCCAGACCTAAAGTGGCACCAGTGACAAGTTGGGCCAGTTTGATGGTGCAAAGTTGCTACTGAAATCTGCCATCCAGAAACGGGGCAGCTTACTTTTGTTTGCCAGGGAAACGGGCCAAGGCTTGTGTCTGGGGGCCTATGGCTGTGCGTGACCGGCTAGGTCCTGAAAAGCTACGAGAGGCATAATGGTGACCAGACCCATGGTGGCACCAGTGCCAAGTTGGGCTGGTTTGATAGTACCAAGTGGCTCCTGCAATCTGCCATCAAAAAGTCGGGAAGCGAGTGTTGATTTCCAGGGAAAAGCGCCGTTGTTTTTGTTTGGGGGCCTATGGGTGGGAGTGGCCGGCTGGCTCCTTAGAATCCACGATACGCAGGATGGTTCCCAGACCAGAGGTGGCACCAGTGCCAAGTTGGGCTGGTTTGATAGTACCAAGTGCGTCCTGCAATCTGCCATCCAGAAGCGGGGTAGCTTACTTTTGTTTGCCAGGGAAACGGTCCGAGGTTTGTGTCTCGGGGCCTATGGCTGGGAGTGACCGGCTGGCTCCTGAAAAGCTACGATAGGCAGGATGGTGACCAGACCCATGGTGGCACCAGTGCCAAGTTGGGCTGGTTTGATAGTACCAAGTGGCTCCTGCAATCTGCCATCAAAAATTTGGCAGGCGAGTTTGTTATCCAGGGAAAAGCGCCGTTGTTTGTGCCTGGGGCCCTATGGCCTGGAGTGGACGGATGGCTAATTAGAATCCACGATACACAGGATGGTTCCCAGACCCATGGTGGCACCAGTGCCAAGTTGGGCTGGTTTGATAGTACCAAGTGGTTCCTGCAATCTGCCATCCAGAAGCGGGGCAGCTTACTTTTGTTTGCCAGGGAAACGGTCCGAGGATTGTGTCTGGGGGCCTAAGCCTGGAAGTGACCGGCTGGCTCGTGAAAAGCTACGATAGGCAGGATGGTGACCAGACCCATGACGGCACCAGTGCCAAGTTGGGCTGGTTTGATAGTACCAAGTGGCTCCTGCAATCTGCCATCAAAAAGTTGTCAGGCGAGTTTTGTTTTCCAGGGAAAAGCGCCGTTGTTTGTGTTTGGGGGCCTGTGGCTGGGAGTGGCCGGCTGGCTCCTTAGAATCCACGATACTCAGCATGGTTCCCAGACCAGAGGTGGCACCAGTGCCAAGTTGGGCTGGTTTGATTGTAACAAGTGCGTCCGGGAATCTGCCATCCAGAAGCGGGGCAGCTTACTTTTGTTTGCCAGGGAAACGGGCCGAGGTTTGTGTCTGGGGGCCTATGGCTGGGAGTGGCCGGCTGGCTCATGAAAAGCTACGATAGGCAGGATGGTGACCAGACCCATGGTGGCACCAGTGCCAAGTTGGGCTGGTTTGATAGTACCAAGTGGCTCCTGCAATCTGCCATCAAAAAGTCGGCAAGCGAGTGTTGATTTCCAGGGAAAAGCGTCGTTGTTTGTGTTTGGGGGCCTGTGGCTGGGAGTGGCCGGCTGGCTCCTTAGAATCCACGATACGCAGCATGGTTCCCAGACCCAAGGTGGCACCAATGCCAAGTCGGGCTGGCTTGATAATACCAAGTGGTTCCTGCAATCGGCCATCAAAATGTTCGCAGGCGAGTTTTGTTTTCCAGGGAAAAGCGCCGTTGTTTGTGCCTGGGGCCCTATGGCCTGGAGTGGACGGATGGCTAATTAGAATCCACGATACACAGGATGGTTCCCAGACCCATGGTGGCACCAGTGCCAAGTTGGGCTGGTTTGATAGTACCAAGTGGTTCCTGCAATCTGCCATCCAGAAGCGGGGCAGCTTACTTTTGTTTGCCAGGGAAACCGTCCGAGGTTTGTGTCTGGGGGCCTATGGCTGGGAGTGACCGGCTGGCTCCTGAAAAGCTACGATAGGCAGGATGGTGACCAGACCCATGGTGGCACCAGTGCCAAGTTGGGCTGGCTTGATAATACCAAGTGGTTCCTGATATCGGCCATCAAAAAGTTGGCAGGCGAGTTTTGTTTTCCAGGGAAAAGCGCCGTTGTTTGTGCCTGGGGCCCTATGGCCTGGAGTGGACGGATGGCTAATTAGAACCCACGAGACGCAGGATGGTTCCCAGACCTGAGGTGGCACCAGTGCCAAGTTGGGCTGGTTTGACGGTGCAAAGTGGCTCCTGCAATCTGCCATGCAGAAGCGGGGCAGCTTACTTTTGTTTGCCAGGGAAACGGGCCGAAATATTTGTCTGGGGGCCTCTGGCTGGGGGTGGCTGGCTGGCTCCTGAAAAGCTACGATAGGCAGGATGGTGACCAGACCCATGGTGGCACCAGTGCCAACTTGGGCTGGTTTGATAGTACCAAGTGGCTCCTGCAATCTGCCATCAAAAACTTGGCAGGCGAGTTTTGTTTTCCAGGGAAAAGCGCCGTTGTTTGTGTTTGGGGGCCTGTGGCAGGGAGTGGCCGGCTGGCTCCTTAGAATCCATGATACGCAGCATGGTTCCCAGACCCAAGGTGGCACCAGTGCCAAGTCGGGCTGGCTTGATAATACCAAGTGGTTCCTGCAATCGGCCATCAAAAAGTTGGCAGGCGAGTTTTGTTTTCCAGGGAAAAGCGCCGTTGTTTGTGCCTGGGGCCCTATGGCCTGGAGTGGACGGATGGCTAATTAGAATCCACGATACACAGGATGGTTCCCAGACCCATGGTGGCACCAGTGCCAAGTTGGGCTGGTTTGATAGTAACAAGTGGTTCCTGCAATCTGCCATCCAGAAGCGGGGCAGCTTACTTTTGTTTGCCAGGGAAACGGTCCGAGGTTTGTGTCTGGGGGCCTATGGCTGGGAGTGACCGGCTGGCTCCTGAAAAGCTACGATAGGCAGGATGGTGACCAGACCCATGGTGGCACCAGTGCCAAGTTGGGCTGGCTAGATAATACCAAGTGGTTCCTGCAATCGGCCATCAAAAAGTTGGCAGGCGAGTTTTGTTTTCCAGGGAAAAGCGCTGTTGTTTGTGCCTGGGGCCCTATGGCCTGGAGTGGACGGATGGCTAATTAGAATCCACGATACACAGGATGGTTCCCAGACCCATGGTGGCACCAGTGCCAAGTTGGGCTGGTTTGATAGTACCAAGTGGTTCCTGCAATCTGCCATCCAGAAGCGGGGCAGCTTACTTTTGTTTTCCAGGGAAACGGGCCGAGGTTTTTGTCTGGGGGCCTATGGCTGGGAGTGACCGGCTGGCTCGTGAAAAGCTACGATAGGCAGGATGGTGACCAGACCCATGACGGCACCAGTGCCAAGTTGGGCTGGTTTGATAGTACCAAGTGGCTCCTGCAATCTGCCATCACAAACTTGGCGGGCGAGTTTTGTTTTCCAGGGAAAAGCGCCGTTGTTTGTGTTTGGGGGCCTGTGGCTGGGAGTGGCCGGCTGGCTCCTTAGAATCCACGATACTCAGCATGGTTCCCAGATCAGAGGTGGAACCAGTGCCAAGTTGGGCTGGTTTGATAGTACCAAGTGCGTCCGGGAATCTGCCATCCAGAAGCGGGGCAGCTTACTTTTGTTTGCCAGGGAAACGGGCCGTGGGTTTTGTTTGGGGGCCTATGGCTGAGAGTGACCGGCTGGCTCCTGAAAAGTTACGATAGGCAGGATGGTGACCAGACCCATGGTGGCACCAGTGCCAAGTTGGGCTGGTTTGATAGTACCAAGTTGCTCCTGCAATCTGCCATCAAAAAGTTGGCAGGCGAGTTTTGTTTTCCAGGGAAAAGCGCCGTTGTTTGTGTTTGGGGGCCTGTGGCAGGGAGTGGCCGGCTGGCTCCTTAGAATCCACGATACGCAGGATGGTTCCCAGACTTGACGTGGCACCAGTGCCAAGTCGGGCTGGTTTGATAGTACCAAGTGCGTCCTGCAATCTGCCATCCAGAAGCGGGGCAGCTTACTTTTGTTTTCCAGGGAAACGGGCCGAGGTATTTGTCTGGGGGCCTATGGCTGGGAGTGACCCGCTGGCTCCTGAAAAGCTACGATAGGCAGGATGGTGACCAGACCCATGGTGGCACCAGTGCCAAGTTGGGCTGGTTTGATAGTACCAAGTGGCTCCTGCAATCTGCCATCAAAAAGTTGTCAGGCGAGTTTTGTTTTCCAGGGAAAAGCGCCGTCGTTTGTGTTTGGGTGCCTGTGGCTGGGAGTGGCCAGCTGGCTAATTAGAATCCACGATACGCAGGATGGTTCCCAGACCAGTGGTGGCACCAGTGCCAAGTCGGGCTGGTTTGATAGTACCAAGTGGCTCCTGCAATCTGCCATCCAGAAGCGGGGCAGCTTACTTTTGTTTGCCAGGGAAACGGGCCGAGGTTTGTGTCTCGGGGCCTATGGCTGGGAGTGACCGGCTGGCTCCTGAAAAGCTACGATAGGCAGGATGGTGACCAGACCCATGGTGGCACCAGTGCCAAGTTGGGCTGGTTTGATAGTACCAAGTGGCTCCTGCAATCTGCCATCAAAAATTTGGCAGGCGAGTTTGTTATCCAGGGAAAAGCGCCGTTGTTTGTGCCTGGGGCCCTATGGCCTGGAGTGGACGGATGGCTAATTAGAATCCACGATACACAGGATGGTTCCCAGACCCATGGTGGCACCAGTGCCAACTTGGGCTGGTTTGATAGTACCAAGTGGTTCCTGCAATCTGCCATCCAGAAGCGGGGCAGCTTACTTTTGTTTGCCAGGGAAACGGTCCGAGGATTGTGTCTGGGGGCCTAAGCCTGGAAGTGACCGGCTGGCTCGTGAAAAGCTACGATAGGCAGGATGGTGACCAGACCCATGACGGCACCAGTGCCAAGTTGGGCTGGTTTGATAGTACCAAGTGGCTCCTGCAATCTGCCATCAAAAACTTGGCAGGCGAGTTTTGTTTTCCAGGGAAAAGCGCCGTTGTTTGTGTTTGGGGGCCTGTGGCTGGGAGTGGCCGGCTGGCTCCTTAGAATCCACGATACGCAGGATGGTTCCCAGACCAGAGGTGGCACCAGTGCCAAGTTGGGCTGGTTTGATTGTAACAAGTGCGTCCGGGAATCTGCCATCCAGAAGCGGGGCAGCTTACTTTTGTTTGCCAGGGAAACGGGCCGAGGTTTGTGTCTGGGGGCCTATGGCTGGGAGTGGCCGGCTGGCTCATGAAAAGCTACGATAGGCAGGATGGTGACCAGACCCATGGTGGCACCAGTGCCAAGTTGGGCTGGTTTGATAGTACCAAGTGGCTCCTGCAATCTGCCATCAAAAAGTCGGCAAGCGAGTGTTGATTTCCAGGGAAAAGCGTCGTTGTTTGTGTTTGGGGGCCTGTGGCTGGGAGTGGCCGGCTGGCTCCTTAGAATCCACGATACGCAGCATGGTTCCCAGACCCAAGGTGGCACCAGTGCCAAGTCGGGCTGGCTTGATAATACCAAGTGGTTCCTGCAATCGGCCATCAAAATGTTCGCAGGCGAGTTTTGTTTTCCAGGGAAAAGCGCCGTTGTTTGTGCCTGGGGCCCTATGGCCTGGAGTGGACGGATGGCTAATTAGAATCCACGATACACAGGATGGTTCCCAGACCCATGGTGGCACCAGTGCCAAGTTGGGCTGGTTTGATAGTACCAAGTGGTTCCTGCAATCTGCCATCCAGAAGCGGGGCAGCTTACTTTTGTTTGCCAGGGAAACGGTCCGAGGTTTGTGTCTGGGGGCCTATGGCTGGGAGTGACCGGCTGGCTCCTGAAAAGCTACGATAGGCAGGATGGTGACCAGACCCATGGTGGCACCAGTGCCAAGTTGGGCTGGCTTGATAATACCAAGTGGTTCCTGCAATCGGCCATCAAAATGTTGGCAGGCGAGTTTTGTTTTCCAGGGAAAAGCGCAGTTGTTTGTGCCTGGGGCCCTATGGCCTGGAGTGGACGGATGGCTAATTAGAACCCACGAGACGCAGGATGGTTCCCAGACCTGAGGTGGCACCAGTGCCAAGTTGGGCTGGTTTGACGGTGCAAAGTGGCTCCTGCAATCTGCCATGCAGAAGCGGGGCAGCTTACTTTTGTTTGCCAGGGAAACGGGCCGAAATATTTGTCTGGGGGCCTCTGGCTGGGGGTGGCTGGCTGGATCCTGAAAAGCTACGATAGGCAGGATGGTGACCAGACCCATGGTGGCACCAGTGCCAAGTTGGGCTGGTTTGATAGTACCAAGTGGCTCCTGCAATCTGCCATCAAAAACTTGGCAGGCGAGTTTTGTTTTCCAGGGAAAAGCGCCGTTGTTTGTGTTTGGGGGCCTGTGGCAGGGAGTGGCCGGCTGGCTCCTTAGAATCCACGATACGCAGCATGGTTCCCAGACCCAAGGTGGCACCAGTGCCAAGTCGGGCTGGCTTGATAATACCAAGTGGTTCCTGCAATCGGCCATCAAAAAGTTGGCAGGCGAGTTTTGTTTTCCAGGGAAAAGCGCCGTTGTTTGTGCCTGGGGCCCTATGGCCTGGAGTGGACGGATTGCTAATTAGAATCCACGATACAAAGGATGGTTCCCAGACCCATGGTGGCACCAGTGCCAAGTCGGGCTGGTTTGATAGTACCAAGTGCGTCCTGCAATCTGCCATCCAGAAGCGGGGCAGCTTACTTTTGTTTGCCAGGGAAACGGGCCGAGCTTTGTGTCTGGGGGCCTATGGCTGGGAGTGACCGGCTGGCTCCTGAAAAGCTACGATAGGCAGGATGGTGACCAGACCCATGGTGGCACCAGTGCCAAGTTGGGCTGGTTTGATAGTACCAAGTGGCTCCTGCAATCTGCCATCAAAAAGTTGTCAGGCGAGTTTTGTTTTCCAGGGAAAAGCGCCGTTGTTTGTGTTTGGGGGCCTGTGGCTGGGAGTGGCCGGCTGGCTAATTAGAACCCACGATACGCAGGATGGTTCCCAGACCAGAGGTGGCAACAGTGACAAGTCGGGCCAGTTTGATGGTGCAAAGTGGCTCCTGCAATCTGCCATCCAGAAGCAGGGCTGCTTACTTTTGTTTGCCAGGGAAAGGAGCCGAGGTTTTTGTCTGGGGGCCTATGGCTGGGAGTGACCAGCTGGCTCCTGAAAAGGTACGATAGGCAGGATGGTTACCAGACCCATGGTGGCACCAGTGCCAAGTTGGGCTGATTTGATAGTACCAAGTGGCTCCTGCAATCTGCCATCAAAATGTTGGTAGGCGAGTTTTGTTTTCCAGGGAAAAGCGCCGTTGTTTGTGTTTGGGGGCCTGTGGGTGGGAGTGGCCGGCTGGCTCCTTAGAATCCACGATACGCAGGATGGTTCCCAGACCTAACGTGGCACCAGTGACAAGTCGGGCCAGTTTGATGGTGCAAAGTTGCTACTGCAATCTGCCATCCAGAAACGGGGCAGCTTACTTTTGTTTGCCAGGGAAACGGGCCAAGGTTTGTGTCTGGGGGCCTATGGCTGTGAGTGACCCGCTAGGTCCTTAAAAGCTACGAGAGGCATGATGGTGACCAGACCCATGGTGGCACCAGTGCCAAGTTGGGCTGGTTTGATAGTACCAAGTGGCTCCTGCAATCTGCCATCAAAAAGTCGGCAAGCGAGTGTTGATTTCCAGGGAAAAGCGCCGTTGTTTGTGTTTGGGGGCCTGTGGCAGGGAGTGGCCGGCTGGCTCCTTAGAATCCACGATACGCAGCATGGTTCCCAGACCCAAGGTGGCACCAGTGCCAAGTCGGGCTGGCTTGATAATACCAAGTGGTTCCTGCAATCGGCCATCAAAAAGTTGGCAGGCGAGTTTTGTTTTCCAGGGAAAAGCGCCGTTGTTTTTGTTTGGGGGCCTATGGGTGGGAGTGGCCGGCTGGCTCCTTAGAATCCACGAGACGCAGGATGGTTCCCAGACCTGAGGTGGCACCAGTGCCAAGTTGGGCTGGTTTGATAGTACCAAGTGCGTCCTGCAATCTGCCATCCAGAAGCGGGGTAGCTTACTTTTGTTTGCCAGGGAAACGGGCCGAGGTTTGTGTCTGGGGGCCTATGGCTGGGAGTGACCGGCTGGCTCCTGAAAAGCTACGATAGGCAGGATGGTGACCAGACCCATGGTGGCACCAGTGCCAAGTTGGGCTGGTTTGATAGTACCAAGTGGCTCCTGCAATCTGCCATCAAAAAGTTGGCAGGTGAGTTTTGTTTTCCAGGGAAAAGCGCCGTTGTTTGTGTTTGGGGGCCTGTGGTTGGGAGTGGCCAGCTGGCTCCTTAGAATCCACGATACGCAGGATGGTTCCCAGACCAGAGGTCGCAGCAGTGCCAAGTCGGGCTGGTTTGATGGTGCAAAGTGGCTCCTGCAATCTGCCATCCAGAAGCGGGGTAGCTTACTTTTGTTTGCCAGGGAAACGGGCCGAGGTTTGTGACTGGGGGCCTATGGCTGGGAGTGACCGGCTGGCGCCTGAAAAGCTACGATAGGCAGGATGGTGACCAGACCCATGGTGGCACCAGTGCCAAGTTGGGCTGGTTTGATAGTACCAAGTGGCTCCTGCAATCTGCCATCAAAAAGTTGGCAGGCCAGTTTTGTTTTCCAGGGAAAAGCGCCGTTGTTTCTGTTTGGGGGCCTGTGGCTGGGAGTGGCCGGCTGCCTCCTTTGAACCCAGGATACGCAGGATGGTTCCCAGAGCCAAGGTTACGCCAGTGCCAAGTTCGGCTGGTTTGATAGTACCAAGTGGATCCTGCAAACTGCCATCCAGAAGCGGGACAGCTTAATTTTGTTTCCCAGGGAAACGGGCCGAGGTATTTGCCTGGGGGCCTATGGCTGGGCGTGACTGGCTGGCTACTGAAAAGCTACGATAGGCAGGATGGTTACCAGGCTCATGGTGGCCCCACTGCCAAGTCGGGCTGGTTTGATAATACTAAATAACTCCTGAAATCTGCCATCCAGACGCGGGGCAGCGGATTTCTGTTTGCTGGAGAAAAGTTCCGTGGTTTTTTTTTGGGGGTATATGGCTGGACGTGGCCGGCTGGCTCCTTAAAAATCTCGATACGCAGGATTGTTCCCTGACCCAAGGTGGCATGAGTGCCAAGTCGGGCTGTTTTCGTAGTACCAAGTGCGTCCTGCAATTTGCCATCCAGAAGAGGGGCAGTTGAGTTTTGTTTGCCAGAGAAAAGGACCGTGGTATATGTTTGGGGGCATATGGCTGAGAGTGGCCGGCTGGCCCCTGAAAATCCACGATAGGCAGGATGGTTCCCAGAACCAAGGTGGCACCAGTGCCATGTTGGCCTGGTTTGATAGTACCATGTGGCTCCTGCAATCTGCCATCCAGAAGCGGGGCTGCTTACTTTTGCTTGCCAGGGAAACGGGCCGAGATATTTGTCTGGGGGCCTATGGCTGGGAGTGACCGGCTGGCTCCTGAAAAGCTACGATAGGCAGGATGGTGACCAGACCCATGGTGGCACCAGTGCCAAGTTGGGCTGGTTTGATAGTACCAAGTGGCTCCTGCAATCTGCCATCAAAAACTTGGCAGGCCAGTTTTGTTTTCCAGGGAAAAGCGCCGTTGTTTCTGTTTGGGGGCCTGTGGCTGGGAGTGGCCGGCTGCCTCCTTTGAACCCAGGATACGCAGGATGGTTCCCAGAGCCAAGGTTACGCCAGTGCCAAGTTCGGCTGGTTTGATAATACCAAGTGGATCCTGCAAACTGCCATCCAGAAGCGGGACAGCTTAATTTTGTTTCCCAGGGAAACGGGCCGAGGTATTTGTCTGGGGGCCTATGGCTGGGCGTGACTGGCTGGCTACTGAAAAGCTACGATAGGCAGGATGGTTACCAGGCTCATGGTGGCCCCACTGCCAAGTCGGGCTGGTTTGATAATACTAAATAACTCCTGAAATCTGCCATCCAGACGCGGGGCAGCGGATTTCTGTTTGCTGGAGAAAAGTTCCGTGGTTTTTTTTTGGGGGTATATGGCTGGACGTGGCCGGCTGGCTCCTTAAAAATCTCGATACGCAGGATTGTTCCCTGACCCAAGGTGGCATGAGTGCCAAGTCGGGCTGTTTTCGTAGTACCAAGTGCGTCCTGCAATTTGCCATCCAGAAGAGGGGCAGTTGAGTTTTGTTTGCCAGAGAAAAGGACCGTGGTATATGTTTGGGGGCATATGGCTGAGAGTGGCCGGCTGGCCCCTGAAAATCCACGATAGGCAGGATGGTTCCCAGAACCAAGGTGGCACCAGTGCCATGTTGGCCTGGTTTGATAGTACCATGTGGCTCCTGCAATCTGCCATCCAGAAGCGGGGCTGCTTACTTTTGCTTGCCAGGGAAACGGGCCGAGATATTTGTCTGGGGGCCTATGGCTGGGAGTGACCGGCTGGCTCCTGAAAAGCTACGATAGGCAGGATGGTGACCAGACCCATGGTGGCACCAGTGCCAAGTTGGGCTGGTTTGATAGTACCAAGTGGCTCCTGCAATCTGCCATCCAAAAGTTGTCAGGCGAGTTTTGTTTTCCAGGGAAAAGCGCCGTTGTTCTTGTTTAGAGGCCTGTGGCTGGGAGTGGCCGGCTGCCTCCTTTGAACCCAGGATACGCAGGATGGTTCCCAGAGCCAAGGTGGCACCAGTGCCAAGTTGGGCTGGTTTGATAGTACCAAGTGGCTCCTGCAATCTGCCATCCAGAAGCGGGACAGCTTACTTTTGTTTCCCAGGGAAACGGGCCGAGGTATTTTTCTGGGGGCCTATGGCTGGGAGTGACCGGCTGGCTACTGAAAAGCTACGATAGGCAGGATGGTTACCAGACTCATGGTGGCACCAGTGCCAAGTCGGGCTGGTTTGATAATACTAAATAGCTCCTGAAATCTGCCATTCAGACGCGGGGCAGCGGATTTTTGTTTGCTGGAGAAAAGTTCCGTGGTTTTTTTTTGGGGGTATATGGCTGGACGTGGCCGGCTGGCTCCATAAAAAGATCGATACGCAGGATTGTTCCCTGACCCAAGGTGGCATCAGTGCCAAGTCGGGCTGTTTTCGTAGTACCAAGTGCGTCCTGCAATTTGCCATCCAGAAGAGGGGCAGTTGAGTTTTGTTTGTCAGAGAAAAGGGCCGTGGTATGTGTTTGGATCCATATGGCTGAGATTGGCCGGCTGGCCCCTGAAAATCCACGATAGGCAGGATGGTTCCCAGAGCCAAGGTGGCACCAGTGCCATGTTTGCCTGGTCTGATAGTACCATGTGCCTCCTGCAATCTGCCATCAAAATGTTGGCAGGCGAGTTTTGTTTTCCAGGGAAAAGCGCCGTATTTTGTGTTTGGGCGCCTGTGGCTCAGAATGGCCGGGTGGCTGCTTAGAATCCACGATACGCAGGATGGTTCCCAGACCCAAGGTGGCACCAGTGCCAAGTCGGGCTGGTTTGACACTACCAAGTGGCTCCTGCAATCTGCCATCCAGAATCGGGGCAGCTTAATTTTGTTTGCCAGGGAAACGGTCCGAGGTTTGTGTCTGGGGGCCTATGGCTGGGAGTGACCGGCTGGCTCCTGAAATGCTACAATAGGCAGGATGGTTCCCAGACCCATAGTGGCACCAGTACCAAGTTGGGATGATTTGATAGTACCAAGTGGCTCCTGCAATCTGCCATCAAAAAGCTGGCAGGCGAGTTTTGTTTTCCAGGGAAAAGCGCCGTTGTTTGTGTTTGGGGGCCTGTGGCTGGGAGTGGCCGGCTGGCTCCTTAGAATCCACGATATGCAGGATTGTTCCCAGACCCAAGGTGGCACCAGTGCCAAGTCGGGCTGGTTTGATGGTGCAAAGTGGCTCCTGCAATCTGCCATCCAGACGCGGGGCAGCGGATTTTTGTTTCCATGAGAAATGGTCCGTGGTTTGTTTTTGGGGGTATATGGCTCAGCGTGGCCGGCTGGCTCCTTAAAAAGCTCGATATGCAGGATGGTTCCCTGACACAAGGTGGCACCAGTGCCACGTCGGGCGGTTTTCGTAGTACAAAGTGCGTCCTAAAATTTGCCATCCAGAAGAGGGGCAGTTGAGTTTTGTTTGCCTGTGAAACGGGCCGTTGTTTTTGATTGGGGTCTGTGGCCGAGAGTGTTCGGCTGGCTCCTGACAACCCACAATACGCAGGATGGTTCCCAGACCCAAGGTGGCACCAGTGCCAAGTCGGGCTGGTTTGATAGTACCAAGTGGCTCCTGCAATCTGCCATCCAGAAGCGGTGCAGTTGAGTTTTGTTTGCCAGAGAAAAGGGCCGTGGGTTGTGTTTGGGGGCATATGGCTTGGAGTGGCCGGCTGTCTCATTAAAAAGATCGATACGCAGGATGGTTCCGAGACCCAAGGTGGCACCAGTGCCAAGTCGGGCTGTTTTTATAGTACCAAGTGCGTCCTGCAATTTGCCATCCAGAAGAGGGGCAGTGGAGTTTTGTTTGCCAGAGAATAGCGCCGTTGTTTGTGTTTGGGGGCTTGTGGCTGGGAGTGGCCGACTGGCGCCTTAGAATCTGTGTTACGCAGCATGGTTCCCAGACCAGAGGTGGCACCAGTTCCAAGTCGGGCTGGTTTGATAGTACCAAGGGGCTCCTGCAATCTGCCATCCAGAAGCGGGGCAGCTTACTTTTGTTTGCCAGGGAAACGGGCCGAGGTTTGTGACTGGGGACCTATGGCTGGGAGTGACCGGCTGGCTCCTGAAAAGCTACGATAGGCAGGATGGTGACCAGACCCATGGTGGCACCAGTGCCAAGTTGGGCTGGTTTGATAGTACCAAGTGGCTCCTGCAATCTGCCATCAAAAAGTTGGCAGGCGAGTTTTGTTTTCCAGGGAAAAGCGCCGTTGTTTGTGTTTGAGGGCCTGTGGCTGGGAGTGGCCGGCTGGCTCCTTAGAATCCACGATACGCAGGATGGTTCCCAGACCAGAGGTGGCACCTTTGCCAAGTTGGGCTGGTTTGATAGTACCAAGTGCGTCCTGCAATCTGCCATCCAGAAGCGGGGCAGCTTACTTTTGTTTGCCAGGGAAACGGGCCGAGGTTTGTGTCTGGGGGCCTATGGCTGGGAGTGACCTGCTAGGTCCTGAAAAGCTGCGATAGGCAGGATGGTGACCAGACCCATGGTGGCACCAGTGCCAAGTTGGGCTGGTTTGATAGTACCAAGTGGCTCCTGCAATCTGCCATCCAGAAGCGGGGTAGCTTACTTTTGTTTGCCAGGGAAACGGGCAGAGCTTTGTGTCTGGGGGCATATGGCTGAGAGTGGCCGTCTGGCCCCTGAAAATCCACGATAGGCAGGATGGTTCCCAGACCAGAGGTGGCACCAGTGCCAAGTCGGGCTGGTTTGATAGTACTAAATAGCACCTGCAATCTGCCATCAAAAAGTTGGCAGGCCAGTTTTGTTTTCCAAGGAAAAGCACCGTTGTTTGTGTTTGGGGGACTGTGGCTGGGAGTGGCCGGCTGGCTCCTTAGAACACACGATACGCAGGATGGTTCCCAGACCCAAGGTGGCACCAGTGCCACGTCGGGCTGGTTTGATGGTGAAAAGTGGCTCCTGCAATCTGCCATCCTGAAGCGGGGTAGCTTACTTTTGTGTGCCAGGGAAACGGGCCGAGGTTTATGACTGGGGGCCTAGGGCTAGGAGTGACAGGCTGGCTCCTGAAAAGCTACAATAGGCAGGATGGTTCCCAGACCCAAGGTGGCACCAGTGCCAAGTTGGGCTGGTTTGATGGTACCAAGTGGCTCCTGCAATCTGCCATCAAAAAGTTGGCAGGCCAGTTTTGTTTTCCAGGGAAAAGCGCCGTTGTTTGTGTTTGGGGGACTGTGGCTGGGAGTGGCCGGCTGGCTCCTTAGAACACAAGATACGCAGGATGGTTCCCAGACCAGAGGTGGCACCAGTGCCAAGTTGGGCTGGTTTGATAGTCCCAAGTGTCTCCTGCAATCTGCCATCCAGAAGCGGGGCAGCTTACTTTTGTTTGCCAGAGAAATAGGCCTAGGTTTTTGTTTGGGGGCCTGTGGCTAGGAGTGGCCGGCTGGCTCCTAAGAATCCACGATACGCAGGATGTTTACCAGACCCATGGTGGCACCAGTGCCAAGTTGGGCTGGTTTGATAGTACCATTGGCTCCTGCAAACTCCATCAAAAAGTTGGCAGGCGTGTTTTGTTTTCCAGGGAACAGCGCCGTTGATTTTGTTTGGGGGCCTGTGGCTGGGAGTGGCCGGCTGGCTCCTTAGAGACCACGATACGCAGGATGGTTCCCAGACCCAAGGTGGCACCAGTGCCAAGTCGGGCTGGTTTGATAGTACCAAGTGGCTCCTGCAATCTGCCATCCAGAAGTGAGGAAGCTAAGTTTTGTTTGCCAGAAAAAAGGGCCGTGGTTTTTGTTGGGGACCTGTGGCTGGGAGTAGCCGGCTGGCTCCTTAGAATCCACGATACGCAGGATGGTTCCCAGACCCAAGGTGGCCCCAGTGCCAAGTTGGGCTGGTTTGATAGTACCAAGTGCGTCCTGCAATCTGCCATCCACAAGCGGCGCCGCTTAGTTTTGTTTGCCACGGAAACGGGCCGAGGTTTGTGTCTGGGGGCCTATGGCTGGGAGTGACCGGCTAGGTCCTGAAAATCTACGATAGGCAGGATGGTGACCAGACCCATGGTGGCACCAGTGCCAAGTTGGGCTGGTTTGATAGTACCAAGTGGCTCCGGCAATCTGCCATCAAAATTTGGCAGGCGAGTTTTGTTTTCCAGGGAAAAGCGCCGTTGTTTGTGTTTGAGGGCCTGTGGCTGGGAGTGGCCGGCTGGCTCCATAGAATCCACGATACGCAGGATGGTTCCCAGACCTGAGGTGGCACCAGTGCCAAGTCGGGCTAGTTTGATGGTGCAAAGTGGCTCCTGCAATCTGCCATCCAGAAGCGGGGCAGCTTACTTTTGTTTTCCAGGGAAACGGGCCGAGCTTTTTGTCTGGGGTCTATGGCTGGGAGTGACCGGCTGGCTCCTGAAAAGCTACGATAGGCAGGATGGTGACCAGACCCATGGTGGCACCAGAGCCATGTTCGGCTGATTTCAAAGTACAAAGTTGCTCCTGCAATCTTCCATCAAAAAGTCAGCAGGCGAGTTTTGTTTTCCAGGGAAAAGCGCCGTTGTTTGTGTCTGCGGGCCAGTGGCTGGAGTGGCCGGCTGGCTCCTTTCAACACACGATACGCCGGATGGTTCCCAGACCTGAGGTGGCACCAGTGCCAAGTTGGGCTGGTTTGATAGTACCAAGTGGTTCCTGCAATCTGCCATCAAAATGTTGGCAGGCGAGTTTTGTTTTCCAGGGAAAAGCGCCGTTGTTTTTTTTTGGGGGCCTGTGGCTGGGAGTGGCCGGCTGGCTCCTTAGAATCCACGATACGCAGGATGGTTCCCAGACCAGAGGTGGCACCAGTACCAAGTCGGGCTGGTTTGATAATAACAAGTGGATCCTGCAATCTGCCATCCAGAAGCGGGGCAGCTTACTTTTGTTTGCCAGGGAAACGGGCCGAGGTTTGTGTCTGGGGGCCTATGGCTGGGAGTGACCGGCTGGCTCCTGAAAAGCTACGATAGGCAGGATGGTGACCAGACCCATGGTGGCACCAGTGCCAAGTTGGGCTGGTTTGATAGTACCAAGTGGCTCCTGCAATCTGCCATCAAAAAGTTGGCAGGCGAGTTTTGTTTTCCAGGGAAAAGCGTCGTTGTTTGTGTTTGGGGGCCTGTGGCTGGGAGTGGCCGTCTTGCTAATTGGAATCCACGATACGCATGATGGTTCCCAGACCTGAGGTGGCACCAGTGACAAGTCGGGCCAGTTTGATGGTGCAAAGTGGCTCCTGCAATCTGCCATCCAGAAGCGGGGCAGCTTACTTTTGTTTGCCAGGGAAACGGGCCGAGGTTTGTGTCTGGGGGCCTATGGCTGGGAGTGACCGGCTGGCTCCTGAAAAGCTACGATAATCAGGATGGTGACCAGACCCATGGTGGCACCAGTGCCAAGTTGGGCTGATTTGATAGTACCAAGTGGCTCCTGCGATCTGCCATCAAAAAGTTGGCAGGCGAGTTTTGTTTTCCAGGGAAAAGCGCTGTTGTTTGTATTTGGGGGCCTGTGGCTGGGAGTGACCGGCTGGCTCCTTAGAATCCACGATACGCAGGATGGTTCCCAGACCCAAGGTGGCACCAGTGCCAAGTTGGGCTGGTTTGATTATACCAAGTGGTTCCTGCAATCTGCCATCCAGAAGCGGGGCAGCTTACTTTTGTTTGCCAGGGAAACGGGCCGAGCTTTGTGTCTGGGGGCCTATGGCTGGGAGTGACCTGCTAGGTCCTGAAAAGCTACGATAGGCAGGATGGTGACCAGACCCATGGTGGCACCAGTGCCAAGTTGGGCTGGTTTGATAGTACCAAGTGGCTCCTGCAATCTGCCATCAAAAAGTTGGCAGGCGAGTTTTGTTTTCCAGGGAAAAGCGCCGTTGTTTGTGTTTGGGGGCCTGTGGCTGGGAGTGGCCGGCTGGCTCCTTAGAATCCACGATACGCAGCATTGTTCCCAGACCAGAGGTGGCACCAGTGCCAAGTCGGGCTAGTTTGATGGTGCAAAGTGGCTCCTGCAATCTGCCATCCAGAAGCGGGGTAGCTTACTTTTGTTTGCCAGGGAAACGGGCCGAGCTTTGTTTTTGGGGGCCTGTGGCTGGCAGTGGCCAGCTGGCTCCTGAAAATCCATGATACGCAGCATGGTTCCCAGACCCAAGATGGCACCAGTGCCAAGTGGGGCTGGTTTGACAGTGTCAAGTGCCTCATGCAATCTCCCATCCAGAAACGGGGCAGCTGAGTTCTTTTGCCTGTGAACCGGCCGTTGATTTTGATTGGGGTCTGTGGCCGAGAATGGTCGACTGGCTACTGACAATCCACAATACGCAGGATGGTTCCCAGACTCAAGGTGGCACCAGGGCCAAGTCGGGCTCGTTTGATAGTACCAAGTGGCTCCTGCAATCTGCCATCCTGACGCGGGGCAGCGGATCTTTGTTTGCCAGAGTAAAGTTCCGTGGTTTGTTTTTGGGGGCATATGGCTGGGAGTGGCCGGCTGGCTCCTTAAGAAGCTCGATACGCAGGATGGTTCCCAGATCCATGGTGGCACCATTGCCTAGTTTGGCTGTTTTTGTAGTACCAAGTGCGTCCTGCAATTTTCCATCCAGAAGAAGGGCAGTTGAGTTTTGTTTTCCAGGGAAAAGCGCCGTTGTTTTTGTTTGGAGGCCTGTGGCTGGGAGTGGCCGGCTGGCTCCTTTCAACACACGATACGCCGGATGGTTCCCAACCCAAGGTGGCACCAGTGCCAAGTTGGGCTGGTTTGATAGTACCAAGTGGCTCCTGCAATCTGCCATCCAGAAGCGGGGCAGCTTACTTTTGTTTGCCAGGGAAACGGGCCGAGGTTTGTGACTGGGGGCCTATGGCTGGGAGTGACCGGCTGGCTCCTGAAAAGCTACGATAATCAGGATGGTGACCAGACCCATGGTGGCACCAGTGCCAAGTTGGGCTGATTTGATAGTACCAAGTGGCTCCTGCGATCTGCCATCAAAAAGTTGGCAGGCGAGTTTTGTTTTCCAGGGAAAAGCGCTGTTGTTTGTATTTGGGGGCCTGTGGCTGGGAGTGACCGGCTGGCTCCTTAGAATCCACGATACGCAGGATGGTTCCCAGACCCAAGGTGGCACCAGTGCCAAGTTGGGCTGGTTTGATTATACCAAGTGGTTCCTGCAATCTGCCATCCAGAAGCGGGGCAGCTTACTTTTGTTTGCCAGGGAAACGGGCCGAGCTTTGTGTCTGGGGGCCTATGGCTGGGAGTGACCTGCTAGGTCCTGAAAAGCTACGATAGGCAGGATGGTGACCAGACCCATGGTGGCACCAGTGCCAAGTTGGGCTGGTTTGATAGTACCAAGTGGCTCCTGCAATCTGCCATCAAAAAGTAGGCAGGCGAGTTTTGTTTTCCAGGAAAAAGCGCCGTTGTTTGTGTTTGGGGGCCTGTGGCTGGGAGTGGCCGGCTGGCTCCTTAGAATCCACGATACGCAGCATTGTTCCCAGACCAGAGGTGGCACCAGTGCCAAGTCGGGCTAGTTTGATGGTGCAAAGTGGCTCCTGCAATCTGCCATCCAGTAGCGGGGTAGCTTACTTTTTTTTGCCAGGGAAACGGGCCGAGGTTTTTGTCTGGAGGCCTATGGCTGGGAGTGACCGGCTAGGTCCTGAAAAGCTACGATAGGCAGGATGGTGACCAGACCCATGGTGGCACCAGTGCCAAGTTGGGCTGGTTTGATAGTACCAAGTGGCTCCTGCAATCTGCCATCAAAACGTTGTCAGGCGAGTTTTGTTTTCCAGGGAAAAGCGCCGTTGTTTGTGTTTGCGGGCCTGTGGCTGGGAGTGGCCGGCTGGCTCCTTAGAATCCACGATACGCAGGATGGTTCCCAGACCCAAGATGGCACCAGTGCCAAGTCGGGCTGGTTTGATAGTACCAAGTGGTTCCTGCAATCTGCCATCCAGAAGCGGGGTAGCTTACTTTTGTTTGCCAGGGAAACGGGCCGAGCTTTGTTTTTGGGGGCCTGTGGCTGGCAGTGGCCAGCTGGCTCCTGAAAATCCATGATACGCAGCATGGTTCCCAGACCCAAGATGGCACCAGTGCCAAGTGGGGCTGGTTTGACAGTGTCAAGTGCCTCATGCAATCTCCCATCCAGAAACGGGGCAGCTGAGTTCTTTTGCCTGTGAACCGGCCGTTGTTTTTGATTGGGGTCTGTGGCCGAGAATGGTCGACTGGCTACTGACAATCCACAATACGCAGGATGGTTCCCAGACTCAAGGTGGCACCAGGGCCAAGTCGGGCTCGTTTGATAGTACCAAGTGGCTCCTGCAATCTGCCATCCTGACGCGGGGCAGCGGATCTTTGTTTGCCAGAGTAAAGTTCCGTGGTTTGTTTTTGGGGGCATATGGCTGGGAGTGGCCGGCTGGCTCCTTAAGAAGCTCGATACGCAGGATGGTTCCCAGATCCATGGTGGCACCATTGCCTAGTTTGGCTGTTTTTGTAGTACCAAGTGCGTCCTGCAATTTTCCATCCAGAAGAAGGGCAGTTGAGTTTTGTTTTCCAGGGAAAAGCGCCGTTGTTTTTGTTTGGAGGCCTGTGGCTGGGAGTGGCCGGCTGGCTCCTTTCAACACACGATACGCCGGATGGTTCCCAACCCAAGGTGGCACCAGTGCCAAGTTGGGCTGGTTTGATAGTACCAAGTGCGTCCTGCAATCTGCCATCCAGAAGCGGGGCAGCTTACTTTTGTTTGCCAGGGAAACGGGCCGAGGTTTGTGACTGGGGGCCTATGGCTGGGAGTGACCGGCTGGCTCCTGAAAAGCTACGATAGGCAGGATGGTGACCAGACCCATGGTAGCACCAGTGCCAAGTTGGGCTGGTTTGATAGTACCAAGTGGCTCCTGCAATCTGCCATCAAAAACTTGGCAGGCGAGTTTTGTTTTCCAGGGAAAAGCGCTGTTGTTTGTATTTGGGGGCCTGTGGGTGGGAGTGGCCGGCTGGCTCCTTAGAATCCACGATATGCAGGATGGTTCCCAGACCTGAGGTGGCACCAGTGCCAAGTCGGGCTGGTTTGATGGTGCAAAGTGGCTCCTGCGATCTGCCATCCAGACGCAGGGCAGCAGATTTTTGTTTCCAAGAGAAATGGTCCGTGGTTTGTTTTTGGGGGTATATGGCTGGGCGTGGCCTGCTGGCTCCTTAAAAAGCTACGATAGGCAGGATGGTTCCCTGACCCAAGGTGGCACCAGTGCCAAGTCGGGCGGTTTTCGTAGTACAAAGTGCGTCCTAAAATTTGCCATCCAGAAGAGGGGCAGTTGAGTTTTGTTTATCAGAGAAAAGGGCCGTGGTTTTTTTTTGGGGGCATATGGCTGAGAGTGGCCGTCTGGCCCCTGAAAATCCACGATAGGCAGGATGGTTCCCAGACCAGAGGTGGCACCAGTGCCAAGTCGGGCTGGTTTGATAGTACTAAATAGCACCTGCAATCTGCCATCAAAAAGTTGGCAGGCCAGTTTTCTTTTCCAGGGAAAAGCACCGTTGTTTGTGTTTGGGGGACTGTGGCTGGGAGTGGCCGGCTGGCTCCTTAGAACACACGATACGCAGGATGGTTCCCAGACCCAAGGTGGCACCAGTGCCACGTCGGGCTAGTTTGATGGTGCAAAGTGGCTCCTGCAATCTGCCATCCTGAAGCGGGGTAGCTTACTTTTGTGTGCCAGGGAAACGGGCCGAGGTTTATGACTGGGGGCCTAGGGCTAGGAGTGACAGGCTGGCTCCTGAAAAGCTACAATAGGCAGGATGGTTCCCAGACCCAAGGTGGCACCAGTGCCAAGTTGGGCTGGTTTGATGGTACCAAGTGGCTCCTGCAATCTGCCATCAAAAAGTTGGCAGGCCAGTTTTGTTTTCCAGGGAAAAGCGCCGTTGTTTGTGTTTGGGGGACTGTGGCTGGGAGTGGCCGGCTGGCTCCTTAGAACACAAGATACGCAGTATGGTTCCCAGACCAGAGGTGGCACCAGTGCCAAGTTGGGCTGGTTTGATAGTCCCAAGTGTCTCCTGCAATCTGCCATCCAGAAGCGGGGCAGCTTACTTTTGTTTGCCAGAGAAATAGGCCTAGGTTTTTGTTTGGGGGCCTGTGGCTAGGAGTGGCCGGCTGGCTCCTAAGAATCCACGATACGCAGGATGTTTACATGACCCATGGTGGCACCAGTGCCAAGTTGGGCTGGTTTGATAGTACCAAGTGGCTCCTGCAAACTCCATCAAAAAGTTGGCAGGCGTGTTTTGTTTTCCAGGGAACAGCGCCGTTGATTTTGTTTGGGGGCCTGTGGCTGGGAGTGGCCGGCTGGCTCCTTAGAATCCACGATACGCAGGATGGTTCCCAGACCCAAGGTGGCACCAGTGGCAAGTCGGGCTGGTTTGATAGTACCAAGTGGCTCCGGCAATCTGCCATCCAGAAGTGAGGCAGCTAAGTTTTGTTTGCCAGAAAAAAGGGCCGTGGTTTTTGTTGGGGGCCTGTGGCTGGGAGTAGCCGGCTGGCTCCTTAAAATCCACGATAGGCAGGATGGTTCCCAGACCCAAGGTGGCACCAGTGCCAAGTCGGGCTGGTTTGATAGTACCAAGTGGCTCCTGCAATCTGCCATCCAGAAGCGGGGCAGCTGAGTTTTGTTTGCCAGAGAAAAAGGCTGTGGTTTGTGTTTGGGGGCCTGTGGCTGGCAGTGGCCGGCTGGCTCCTGAAAATCCACGATACGCAGCATGGTTCCCAGACCCAAGGTGGCACCAGTGCCAAGTGGGTCTCGTTTGACAGTGTCAAGTGCCTCCTGCAATCTCCCATCCAGAAGCGGGGCAGCTGAGTTTTTTTTGCCAGGGAAACGGACCTTTGTTTTTGATTGGGGTCTGTGGCCGAGAGTGGTCGGCTGTCTCCTGACAATCCACAATACGCAGGATGGTTCCCAGACCAAAGGTGGCACCAATGCCAAGTCGGGCTGGTTTGATAGTACCAAGTGTCTCCTGCAATCTGCCATCCAGAAGCGGGGCAGCTGAGTTTTGTTTGCCAGAGAAAAGGGCCGTGGGTTGTGTTTGGGGGCATATGGCTGGGAGTGGCCACCTGGCTCCTTAAAATGCACGATACGCCGCATGGTAACCAGACGCAAGGTGGCACCAGTGCCAAGTCGGGCTGTTTTTGTAGTACCCAGTGGCTTCTGCAATTTGCCATCCAGAAGCGGGGCAGCTAAATTTTGTTTGCTAGAGAAAAGGGCTGTGGTTTGTGTTTGGGGGCCTATGGCTGAGAGTGGCCGGCTGGCCCCTGAAAATCAACGATAGGCAGGATGGTTCCCAGATCCAAGGTGGCACCAGTGCCAAGTAAGGCTGGTTGTATGGTTCAAAGTGACTCCTGCAATCTGCCATCCAGAAGCGGGACAGCTGAGTTTTTTTTGCCAGAGAAAAGGTCCATGGTTTCTTTTTGGGGCATACGGCATGGAATTGCCGGCTGGCTCCTTAAAATGCTCGATACGCAGGATGGTTCCCAGAGCCAAGGTGGCACCACTGCCAAGTCGGGCTCTTTTTGTAGTACCAAGTGCGTCCTGCAATTTGCCATCCAGAAGAGGGGCAGTTGAGTTTTGTTTGCCAGAGAAAAGGGCCGAGGTTTGTGTTTGGGGGCATATGGCTGGGAGTGTTCGGCTGGTTCCTGAATATGTACGATACGCAGGATTGTTCCCAGATCCAAGGTGGCAGCAGTGCCATGTTGTGCTGGTGTGATAGTCCCAAGTGGCTCCTGCAATCTGCCATCCAGAAGTGGGGCAGCTGATTTTTGTTTGCCAGAGAAAAGGTCCGTGGTTTGTGTTTGGGGGCATATGGCTGAGAGTGGCCGGCTGGCCCCTGAAAATCCACGATACACAGGATGGTTCCCAGATCCAAGGTGGCACCTGTGCCAAGTCGGGCTGATTTGATAGTACTAAGTAGCTCCTGCAATCTGCCATGCAGAAGCGGGGCAGCTTACTTTTGTTTTCCAGAGAAACGGGCCGAGGTTTGTGTTTGGGGGCCTATGGCTGAGAGTGACCGGCTGGCTCCTGAAAAGCTACAATAGGCAGGATGGTGACCAGACCCATGGTGGCACCAGTGCCAAGTTGGGCTGGTTTGATAGTACCAAGTGGCTCCTGCAATCTGCCATCCAGAAGCAGGGCAGCTGAGTTTTGTTTGCCAGAGAAAAGGGCCTTGGTTTGTGTTTGGGGGCATATGGCTGGGTGTGGCCAGCTGGCTCCTTAAAATGCACGATATGCAACATGGCTCCCAGACCCAAGGTGGCACAAGTGCCAAGTTGGGCTGGTTTGATAGTACCAAGTGGCTCCTGCCATCTTCCATGATCACGTGGAGAAATACTTTCTGGTTTCAGCCTCATGCTCTTTCTTCTCTCCCTCAACTTCTCTATCACCTCTCATCTGGTTCACATGCGCTGTCTTCAAGGTCCACAGGCTACTTTTCACAGAATCTTCTGGCCTGATGAAGTAAGGATGATGAATAGAACAGAGCTGGGATCTATTTTCCAGTTTGGATAA